>NW_026692254.1:27182500-33161024 GCF_021218885.2 Marmota monax | reverse complement strand
CCTAACCTGAACCATAACCCGAGCCCTAACCCTAATTCTAACCCTCACCCTAACCCTAAACCTACATATAACCCCTTCCCTTACCATAAACCTAACCATTACCCTAAACCTAACCCTATCCCCTGCCCTAAACCTAGGCCTAATACTAACACTAAGCCGAGAGCTAATCCTAGCCCTAATTTACTCCTATCCTAACCCTAATGCTAGCCCTAAGACTAAATAGAACTCTTGCCCTAGCCCTAGCCCTAGTTCTAACCTTAACCTATCTTAATTCTAGATCTAAACCTAACTAAATCTAAACCTAACTCTAAATTTAACTGTAATCATAAGCCAAACCAAACCCTAACACTACCCCTAATCATAATGCTAATCCTAAAACTTGACCGGGCCCTGGCCCTAGCCATAAAACAAAACCAATCCATATCCCTAACCCAAACCCTTAACCTAAAGCAAACCCAAATATTACACCTAGCCCTAACCCTAACTCTAAAAATTACTCTGACCCTGAGGCTGACCCTAAAACTAATCCTAGCTCTAATCATCACCCTAACTTAAATTAACCCTAACACTAGACCTAGCCTTAACTGTAACCCTAAAACTAGCCTTAATTGTATCTCTAGTTCGTACATTAGTCATTGTCCTAACACTAGCATTAACCCTAAAACAAATCCTACCCTGGATCCAAGCCCTAAACATAGCTTTAACCCTAATCTTAACCCTAACATTAGCCCTAAACCTAACCCTAACCCTAGCCCTAACCTAGCTCTAACCCTATCACTTACCCTAAGCCAAACCCTATCCCAAATGCTAACTCTAGTCCTAACCCTAAACCTTAGTCTAACTTCAACTCTAACCATATTATTAGTCTTAACCCTAGCCCTCTTTCTACCTCTAAACCTAACCCTGACCCTCATCTGACCCTAATAGTAACCCTATGTATAAACCTGACCCTAAACCTAAACCAAAACCTAACACTAGACCTACCAGTAAGCCTATACTTATAGCTAAACCTAACACTACACCTAAACCCAAAGCTAATCCTAAATATAGCTATAACTCTAGCCCTAGAACTAAACAAAATTCTAGCACTTGCCCTAACAATAAACATTAACCTAAACCAAACACTTACCCTATCCCTAGACCTAACCCTAGTCCTAATTCTGGCTCTAATCCTAAACCTAACCCTATCCCAAACACTAACCCTGATCCAAACACTTAAACTAGCTTTAAACCTGACACTAACCCAAAACCTAGACCTAATACTAGTAGTAGCCATAACCCTAAACCTAAAACTAGCCCTAAACATAACCCTAACTTTCACATTACCCATAGTCCTAACCCTAGCCCTAAACCTAACACAAAACCTAGAGATAATCCTAGGCCTTAATTTAGCTCTAAGCATAAACCTAAGCCTAGCCCTAACCCAAACCCTAACTCTTACCCTAACCCTCTCCTTAGACCTAACCCTAGCTCAAAGCCTAACCCTTACACTAAACATAGCCCTAGCCCTATCCTATTTCCTAATCCTAACCCTAGCCCTAATCCTAACTTTAACCCTAGCCCGAACTTTAGTTCTAACCATATCCATTGCCCTATGCCTAACCCTAACTCTAATTAAAACCCCATCCCTAACACTAAACCTAACTCTAACCATAATCTTGAACTTAGAACTAAACCTAAACCTAAACCTAACCCTCACAATAGCCCTAACCCTAGCTCAAACACTAACCCTTATCCTAACCTAACCATAACCTTAACTAACACTTACCCTACCCCTAACACTTACCCTAAACTAAACCCTAGCCCTATCCCTAAACTTAATCCGAATCCTAGACTTAATCCCAACCATAACCTAGCCCTAACCCTAGCTCTAAAACTATCCATTACACTAAACATAACCCTAACCCTAATGCTAAACCAAACCCGATCGCTGAAACCTAACCCATCCATTATCTTAAACCTTAACCAGAACCTAAAGTAAACCCTTCCATTACCTTAAATCTAAACCTAACTCTAATGCTAATTTGAGCCCTAAACCCTTAACGTAAACCAAATTCTAACCCTGACCCTGACCATGACAGTAATAATAATTCTAGCTCTAAAGCTGACCTTTAACCTAAACTTAACCCTTACACTAGACCTAGCCATAAACTCACCCTAAAACTATCCTTAAGCATAACACTAGACTTGATATTATCCCTAGCCCTAACCCTATCAAAAGACCTACTCCTCATCCTAGCCTTAATCCTATCCTTAATCCAAAACTGAACCATAACCCTTGGCCTAATCCTAATTCTAACTCTCACCCTAACCCTAAACCTACCTATAACCCCACCCATTCCCCTAAACGTAACACTAACCACAGTGCTAACCCTAACCTTACCCCAACCACTAGGCTTAACTCTAACACTAACCCTAGTCCTAAACCTAGCCCTAATTTAGCCCTAACCCTAACACTCACCCTAAGCCTAATCCTAAGAATAACTCTAATTCTCATCCTAGACGTATCCCTAGTTCTAGCCATATTCCTTACCATAAACCTAACCCTAGCCCTAACCCTAGCACAAGCCCTAACCCTAGATCAACCCTAACTTTAAATTTCACCCTAACCCTAAGCCTAAACGTCACTCTAACACTGGCCCTAACCCTGACGCTAATCCAAAATCTAGCCCTAACCCTAGGCCTAGCCCTAAAACAAAACTGAGCCATAGCCCTAACCATAACCCTTAACCTAAACCAAAACCTAACCCTACACCTAGCACTAACTTTAGCCCTAATTGGAGTCCTAAACCTAACCCTAAAACTAACCCTGCTACTGACCCTAAATATAACCCTTGCTCTAAACATCACCCTAACCCTAACCCTAAAACTGGCACAAATTGTAACACTGGTTCATAAATTAGCCATAGCCCTAAACCTAGCCCTAACCAAACTCAAAACCTAGCCCTTATTTGAGACTTAACCCTAGTTTTAAACCTAACCCTAACCCAAATCTAGCCCTAAACCTTACCCTAACCCTAGCCAGAATCCTAAACATAACCCTAGCCTTATCACTAGCTATAACCCTATCCATTACCCGAACCATAACCATAACCCTAATGGTAACAGTAGGCCTAACCTAACCTTATTGCTAACCCTAACCTTATTCATTAACCTAAACCTAACCTGAACCCTAAGACTAACCCTATCATTACCCTAACCCTAATGCTAATGCTAATTTGAGCCCTAGTCCTAAACTTAACCTAAGCCAAACCCTAACTCTGACCTTTCCCATAATAACATACCTAGCTCTAAACCTGACCCTACCCTGAAACCTAACCCTTATACTAGACCTAGTCATAAACCTAATCCTAAAACTATTCCTAACGTAACCATAGACCTGACATTTGCCCTACCTGTAATCCTAGCCCTAACCTTAACAAAAAACATAGCCCTAACCCTAACCCTAACCCTAGCCCTAATCTCATCCATAACCCTAGCCCTAAACTTAGCACTAACCCTATCAATTACCCGAAACATAGCCATAATTCTAATGCTAACCCTAGGCCTAAATCTAAACCTATGCCTAACTGTAACCCTATCCATTATGTTAAACCTAACCTGAACCCTAAACCTAACACTATCATTATCCTAACCCAAATCCTAATGCTAATTTGAGCCCTAAACCTAAACCCTAACCTAAACAAAACCTTAAACATGACCCTGACACTGATAAAACTCCTGGCTCTAAATTTGACCCTTACCCTAAATCTAACCCTTACATTAAACATAACCATAAACCTAACCCTTAAACTATCCCTAACCCTAACCCTAGAACTGACATTTGCCCTAACACTAATCCTAGCCCTAACCAAAACACTAACCCTAGTCCTCATCCTAGCCCTTAATCTAGCCTTAATCATAACTCTAATGAAACCCTAGCCCTAACATTAGTCCTAGCCCTAAACCTAGCTCTAACCTCATCATTTACACTAAACCTAACCCTAAGCCCCAAACTAACCCTAGGCCTAAACATAAACATAAACCTAGCCTTATTCCTAGCCCTAATTATGCCCTATACCTAACCAAACCCTAAGCCTAGCCTTAAGACTAACTCTCACTCTCACCCTAGCCCTAACCCTAGTTCTAACCCTATTTTTATCATAACGCTAATCCTAGCTATAAACCCAGAACTAACACTAGCCATATCCTTAGCCCTAGACCTAACCCTATATCTAATCCTAACTCTAAATCTAACTGTAAACCTAAGACTAATCCTAACCCTAACACTAGTCCTAAACCTAACGCTAATATTAAAACTAGCCTTAACCATAGCCCTAGCCCTAAAACAAAACTGAGCCATAGCCCTAACTTTAAAGCTTAACCTAAACCCAAACCTAACGCTAAACCAAGCCCTAACCCTAGCCCTAATTCGAGTCCAAACCCTAACCCTAAAATTACCCCTGACCTTAATTATGTCCCTAATACTAACCCTAGCTCTAAACATCACCCCAACATTAAACCTAACCCTAACACTAGACCTAGTTCTAACCCCAATCACATAACTAGCCCAAATTGTAACTCTACTACAAACATTGGCCGTAACTCTAAACCTAGCCCTAACTCTAGCCAAAACCTAACCCTAATCTGAAACCTAACCCTAGCTTTAACCCTTAACGTACTCTTAACACTAGCCCTAACCCTATCCTAAATGTAGCCCTAACCATAGGTCTAACCCTATCACTTACCCTAAGCCAATCCTAACCCTAATGCTAACCCTAGGCCTAACCCTAATGCTATTACTACTCCTAAGCCTAGCCCTCATTCTAGCTCTAACCATAAATCAAACCTGACACTTATTCTTACCCTAATGGGAACTGTAGGTCTAAACCCGACCCCAACACTATACTCAACCCTAACACTAGCACTAGAAATAAACCTATTCCTAAACCTAACCCTAACACTAGCCCTAGACTTAAACTTAATCCTAAATCTAGCCAATCTCTAGTCTTAGACCTAAACAAAAACCTAGCCGTAGCCCCATCATTTACATTAAACCTAACACTGTGTTAATTAAATTAACCCAAACACTAACCCTACCACTAGACTTAACCCTAGTGATAATTCTGGCTTTAACCCGAAAGCTAACTCTAACCTGAACATTGACACTGACCCTAACACTAACTCTAGCTCTACACATCACACTAACACTAACCCTAACCCTAACACATGACCTAGACACAACACTAACCAAAAAAAGGGGACTATCATAACCCTAGTTTGTACATTAGCTGTAGCCCTAACAATAGCCCTAAGCACACCCAAAACCTGGCCCTAATCCAAGCCCTAACCCTAGCTTTAACCCTAACATTACCCCTAGCCATAAAGCCAATCCCAAACCCTTGCCCTAACCCTAGCTTTTATCCTATTTGTTACCTTAAGCCAAACTCTAAACCTAATGCTAACCCTGGTCCTAACCCTAATTCATAGCCTAACCTAAACCCTAACCCTATTACTAGTCCTAACCCTAGCCCTCATTCTACCTCTAACCATAACCCAAACCCTAATCCTAACCCTGAAATTTATACTGACCCTAACAGTAACCGTAGGTCTAAACCTGACCCTAACCCGAATCCTAACCCTAACATTAGCCTTACCGGCAATCCTGTACCTAAACCTAAACCTAACATTAGCCCTAGACCTAAACTTAATCCTAAATCTAGCCATAACTCCAGCCCTAGACCTGAACAGCAACCTTGCCCTAGCCTGAACAATCACCCTTAACATAACCCAAACACCAACCCTACTTCTAGATCTAACCCTAGTCCTAATTCTGGAAATAACCCCAACACTCACTCTAACCTGAACACTGATCCTGACCCTAACATAAACCTAGCTCCAAAGCTCACCCTAACTCAAAACCTAATCCTAAAACTACACCTAGCCATAACCCTAACCCTAAAACTAGCCCTAATCATAACCCTAGCTCTTAACTACCCATGGCCCTAACCCTAGGCCTAAACTAACACAAAACCTAGCCTTAATCCTAGGCCTAAACCTAGCCATATGTGTAACCCTAAACTAACCATGCCCTATCCCTAACCCTAACCCTCCCCTTAGACCTAAACCTAGGTCAAAGCCTAAACTTTACCCTAAACATATCCCTAACCCTATCCCAAACCCTAACTTAATTATAGACCTAACCATAGCTCTAATTCTATACACTGCCCTAAACCTAGCCCTAATCCTAACCATAACTCTAGCCTTAATCCTAGCTCTAATTCTATCCATTACCCTAAACATAATCCTAACCCTAATTCTAACCCTAGGCTTATCCCTAACCCTATCACAATCCCTAAACCTATCCATTACCTTAAAACTAACCTGTACTAATACTAAGCCTATCAATTACCCTAACCCTAACTCTAAACCTAATGCTTATTAAATCCCTAAACCTAAAACTTAACCTAAACTGTAAGCCATATCCTGAACTTAATAATACATCTAGCTCTAAACTTGACCCTTACCCTAAATCTAACCCTTACACTAGACCTAACCATAAACATAACCCTAAATCTATCCCTAACTGTAACCCTAGACTTAACCCTAGACACTTACCCTAACACAAACCCTAGCTCTGAACCTTACCCTAACCAAAAAACTAACCCTAACACTAGACAAACCCTAAATCTTCCCATAGCCATAACCCTAGCTCTTACATTACCCATTCACTTAAGACTAGCTCTAAACCTCACGCACAACCTAGCCCTAATCCTAGCCCTAATCCTAGACAAAGAGTAACCCTAACCCTATCCCTAGCACTAACCTTAACCCTAACACTGGCTCTGGCCCTAACCCTACTCAAACTCTAATCCTTACCCTAAACCTAACAATAGCCTAACCCCCAACCTAACCCTAAACCTAGCCCTAATCCTAACTGTAACCATAGCACAAATCCCAGCACACACTCTTTACATTACCTTAAAAATAACTCTAAACCTAATACTAACCCAAGCCTTAATACTAACCCTAATCATAGCCCTGACTCTAACCCTAACCCTCACCCTAGCCCTAAACCTAGCTCAAACCCTAACACTTCTGCTAAACCTAACACTAACACTAACCCTAGGCCTATCTCTAAACCTAGTCAAAATTCTAATTTTAACACAATCCCTAACACTAGCACTAACCCTATCCATTACCCTAAAATAAACCTAACCCAAATGCTAACTCTAGGCCTAATCCTAATCCTATCACTAACACTAACCCTATCTATTACTCTAAACCCAACCTGAACCCTAAACCTCACACTATCCATTACTTTAACCCTAAACCTAATGCTAATTTGAGACCTAACCCTAATCCTTATCCTAAACTAAACCCTAAACTGGACTCTGACCATAATGATACACCTAGCTCTAAACCTCACCTTTACCCTAAACCTAACTTTCCACCAGACCTAGCCATAAACCTAAGTTAACACTATTCCTAACCATAACTCTAGACCTGACATTAGCCCTAGCACTAATCCTAGCTCTAACCCTAACACAAACCCTAGCCCTCAACCTAGCCCTAAACCTAACCTTAATCCTAACCCATACACTCACCCTATTACTATACCTAATTTTAACCCTCACCTTAGCCCTGAAACTAGCCATTACCTAATTCCTTCCCTTAAAACTAACCATAACCCTAACACTAACACTAACCTTAATTCTAGCCCTAACCATGGGCCTAACCCTAACACTAAACCTAGCACTAATCTACTCCTAATTTAGCCCTAACCCTAAGCAAACCCCTAACTCTAGCCCTAAGAATAACTCTAACTCTCACCCTAGCCCCATTTCTATTTCTAAACCTTTCTGTTACCATAACCCTAACACCTGCCCTAAAGTTAGCCCTAACCTTAGATCTAAACATAACTCTAAATGTAACCCTAACCTTAAGCCTAAACCTCACCCTACCACTAGATAAAACACTATTGCTAATCATAAAACTAACCCTAACACTAGCCCTAGCCCTAAAAAAAACGGAGCCTTTACCCTAACCCTAAACCTAACCTAAACCATACCCTAACCCTACAACTAGCCATAATCCTAGCTCAAATTTGAGTCCTAGGATTAAAACTAAACCTTACCCTGATTCATATCCAAACACTAACCCTAGCTCTATATATCACCCTAACCATGAAGCAAAACCTAACACCATTCCTAGCCCAAACCCTAACCCTAAAACTAACCCTAATAATAAACCTAGTTATTACATTAGCCATAGTCCTAACCCTAGCCCTAACCCCAAAACAAAAAAATAGCCCGAATCTGAGTCCTAAAACTAGATTTAACCCTAACCCTAACCCTAGCTCCAAGCCTAGTTCTAACCCTATCCCTTATCTTAAGCCAAACCCTATCCATAATGCTAACCCTAGTACTAATTGTAATCCTTAGCCTAAAACAAACACTAACCCTATTACTAGTCCAAATCCTAGCCCTCATTCTAGCTCTAAACCTAACCCTAACCTTCACCCTTATCCTGACCATAACACTAATTATAGGTCTAAACCTGACCCTAACCCTAAACTGAAGCCTGAAACTAGCCCTACCAGTAAACTTTTACCTAAACCTAACCCTAATACTAACACTAAACCTAAACCTAATCCTAAATCTATCAATAACTCTAGCCCTAGACCTAAACAAAAACTTAGTCCTAGCCCTAAAAATAACCTTTAACCTAAACCAAACAATAACACTACCCCTAGACCTAACCCTACTCATAATTCTGGCTTTCACCTTAACTCTAATTTGAACACTGACTCTTATACTTACACTAAATCTAGCTCTAAAACTGACTCTAAACCAAAATCTAAACCTAAAACTAGACCTAGACATAACCCTAACCCTAAAACTAGCCCTAATTAGAACCCTAGATCTTACATTAACCATAGCACTAACACTAGACCTAAACCTAACACAAAACCTAGCCCTAATCTAAGACCTAAACCTACTGTAAGCATAACCCTAACCCTTAACTTGCCCTTACCGTAAGCCTAACCCTCACCTTAGACATAATCATAGCACAAAGCCTAACATTTGGCGTAAACATTACCCTAGCCTTATCCCTAACAATAACCCTAACCCTAGCCCTAACCCTAACACTAATTCTAATCCTATACATTACTCTTATGATAACCCTATTCCTAATGCTAACCCTAGGCCTAACCCTAACCCTATCACAGACCCTAAATCTCTCCATTACCCTAAACCTACCCTGAACCCTAATCCTAACCCTATCCATTACCCTAAATATAAGTCTAATCCTAATGCTCATTTGAGCACTGTCCCTAAATCTTAACCTAATACAATGCATAACACTGACCCTGAACCTAAAAATACCCCTTGCTCTAAAACTGACCCTTACCCCAAACTTAACACTTATACTAGACTAAGACATAGACCTAATCCCAAATCTACTCCTAACTGTAACACTAGACCTGACATTATCCCTAGCCCTAATTCTAGTCCTAACCCTACAACAAACCCTAGCCCTCATCCTAGCCCTAAATCTAGCCTTACTCATATCCCTAACCCTAACCCTAGCCCTAATCCTAATTTTAACCCTCACTCTACCTCTAAACCTAGCTATAACACATCCCTTTCTCTAAACTTAACCCTAAACCTAGCCCTAATGCTAGGCATAAACTGAACACTAACCCTTGTTCTAGTCCTTGACCTGATTTAGCCCTATCCCTAAAACTAACCATAAACCTAGCCCTAAGACTAACTCTAACTCTTGCCCTAGCCTTATCCCTAGTTATATCCCTATCATTTATCATAACCGTAAACCTAGCCCTAAACCTTGCCCTATCTTTAGACCTAGCCCTAACCCTAGATCTAACCTTAACTCCAAATCTTAAACCTAAGCCTAAGCCTAACACAAACACTAGCCCTAACTCTAACACTAATCATATAACTAGCCCTAACCATAAACCTGGGACTAAAACAAAACTGAGCAATAGGGGCTGGGGATGTGGCTCAAGTGGTAGTGCATTCGCCAGCATGTGCGGGGTGCTGGGTTTGATCCTCAACAATAATACAAATAATTTTATTTTTAAAAAAAGATGTTGTGTCCACCAAAAACTAAAAAAATAAAAAATATTTAAAAATTCTCTCTCTCTCTCTCTCTCTCTCTCTCTCTCTCTCTCTCTCTCTCTCTCTCTCAAAAGAAAACTGAGCAATAGTCCTAACCTTAAACCTTAACTTAAACCAAACCCTAACATTACACCTACACCTAACCCTACCACTAATTCGAGTCCTAACCATAACCTTAATCTAACCCTGACCACAAATCATATCCTAATATTCACCCTAGGTCTAAACACCACCCTAAGCTTAAACTGAACCCTAACAGTAACCCCAGCCTTAAATCGAGTCATAACCCTAACCTTAAAACTAACCCTGACACTGAATCATATCCTAACAGTCACCTAGCTCTAAACACTGCCCTCTCCTTAAACTGAACCCTCACAGTAATCCTAGCCCTTATTTGAGTCCTAACCCTAACCCTAAAACTAACACTGTCTATGAATCATATCCTAATGCTAAGCCTAGCTATAAATATCACCCTAACTTTAAATCTAACCCTAAAAATAGACCTACCCCTACTCCTAACCCTAATTATAACCCTAGTTGTTACATTAACCATTGCCTTAACTTTAGCCCTACCCCTAACACAAAACTTAGCCCTAATCTGAGCCGTAAACCTAGATTTAACCATATCCCTATCCCTAACCCTAGCCCTAACCCTAGCTCTAATGCTATCACTTACCCAAAGTGAAACCCTAACCCTAATGGTAACCCTAGACCTATCCCTAATCCTTAATCTAACCAAAATCCTAACCCTATTAATAGTTATAACCCTACCCTCATGCAAACTCTGACCCTATTCCAAATCCTAATGTTAAGCTCGACCTTTATTTTGACCCTAACACTAACCCTAGGTCTAAACCTGGCCCTAATCCTAGACCAAATCTTAACAATAGACCTAGACCTAAACCAAATCCTAAATCTAGCCTTAACTCTAGCCCTAGACCTGAACAAAAACCTATAACTAGCCCTTAAATTAACTCTTAAAATAACACAAACAATAACCCTACCCCTAGACCTAAACCTAGTTCTAATTCTGGCTGTAAACCTAACTCTAACTCTAACCCAAAAAACTGACCCTGCCTTTAAGAGTAAACCTACCTCTAAACCTGACACTAACCAAAAATCTAAATCTAACACTAGACCTAGTCATAATCCTATCCCTAAAACTAACCCTAATCATAACCCTAGCTCTTACATTACCCACAGCCCTAACGCTAGGCCTAAACCTAACACAAAACCTAGAGCTAATACTACGCCTAAGCATAACCCTAACCCTAACCCTAACCCTAACCTAACACTTGATTAGTCCTAAACCTAGCTCAAAGCCTAACCCTTACCCTAAACATAAACCTACATCTATCCCTAAATATATCCTTAACACTAGCCCTAATCCAAAACTTTATCCTAGCCCTAAACCTAGCTCTAAACCTTCCCATTACCCTAAAACTAACCCTAAACCTATTGATAAACCTAGGCCTAACCCTAAACCTAAACCTAACCATAAAACTAACACTAGACTTAACCCTAAACCTCACACTTGCCATATGCCTAACTAGCTCAAACTCTAACCCTTACCACAAACCTAAACACAACCATAGCCCTAACCCTAAACCTAAACCTAAATCTAACAATACCAATAACCCTATGCCTACATCTAACCATATCCATTAATCTAACCCTAACCCTCCTCCTAATGATGATGCTAGCCCTAATCCAACCCTAACCCTAACCTTACTCTAATCTTATCCATAGACATAACTGTAAACCTAACCCTTGCCCTAGCCCTAAACGTAGTTCAAAACCTAATCCTTATGCTAAACATAACCTAAAACTAACCCTAGTTCTAACCCTAAACCCAACCCTAACTCAAGTCATATTCCTGACCATAACACTAGCCCTAAACTAAGCTCTAACCCTATCCATTATCCTAACCATTTCCCTTATCCTAATACTAACCCAAGGCCTAATACTAACCCTATCGCTAAACCTAACCCTATCAATTACCATAAACCTAACCTGAACCCTAAACAAAAACCTATCATTACACTAACCCTGACTCTAATGCTTACTTGAACCCTAACCCTAAACCCTAACCTTAACCAAACTCTAACCTGACCCTGACCTTACTAATTCCCCTAGCTCTAAACCTGAACCTTAACCCTAAACCTAACCCTTACACTAGTCCTAGCCATAAACCTAATCCTAAAACTGTCCTATCCTCACTGTAACACCACACCTGACATTAGCCCTAGCCCTAAACCCAGCCCTAACCCTAACAAAAACACCAGCCCTTATCCTAGCCCTAAACCTAGATTAATCCTAACCCTAACCCTAGCTCTAAACCCAATACTAACCTTAGCCCTAATCTTAGCCCTAATTTCACCCTATCCATAAACCTAACCCTAAGCCAAGACCTAAGAATAAACCTAACTCTCACTCTAGCCCTGTCACAAGTTCTAAACCTATCCCTTATCATAACCCTAACCCTTGCCCTAAACTTAATTCTAACCCTTGACCCATCCATAGCCCAAGCACTAACCTTAGATCATAACCTATCTCTAAATGTAACCCTAACCTGAAGTCTAAGCCTAACCCTAACACTAGCCCTAAACCTAACACTAATCCTAAAATGAGCCCTTATCCTAGCCCTAGCCCTACAACAAAACTGAGCCTTAAGCTCTATCCCTAACCCCTAAACTAAACCAAACCCTAACCATATACCTACCCCTAACCCTAGCCCTTATTCGAGTTTTAAGCCGAACCCTAAAACTAACCCTTACACTGACTCTGACACTAACACTAATCCTAGCTCTAAACATCACCCTAATCCTAACACTAACCCTAATACTAAACCTAGCCCTAATCTTAACCCTAATATTAGCCCTAATCATAACCCTTGTACTTACATTAGCCTAATCTGAGCCCTAACCTGAGCTTTAACCCTAACCCTAGCCCTAGCCCTAATCATAACCATAACCCTAGCCCTAACCCTATACACTACCATAACAATAACCCTAACCCTAATGCTAACCCTAGGCCTAAACCTAACCCTATCTCTAATTCTATCCCTATCCCTAAACCTAACATGAACCCTAATTCTAAGCCTATCATTACCCAAACCCTTACCCTAATGCTAATTCAATCCCTAACTTTAAGCTTTAACCTATTCCAAACCCTAACCTTGACCTTCACCTTAATAATACCCCTAGCCCTAAACCTGACCATAACCATAAACCTAAACTTTACACTAGATGTACCCATAATCCAAACTCTGAAACTATCTTTATTTTTTTTTTTATTTTTTTTATTGGTTGTTCAAAACATTATAAAGCTCTTGACATATCATATTTCATACATTAGATTCAAGTTGTTATGAACTCCCAATTTTACCCCAAATACAGATTGCAGAATCACATCGGTTACACATCCACATTTTTACATAATGCCCTATTAGTAACTGTTGTATTCTGCTACCTTTACTATCCTCTACCATCCCCCCTCCCTCCCCTCCCATCTTCTCTCTCTACCCCATCCACTGTAATTCATATCTCTCCTTGTTTATTTTCCCATTCCCCTCACAACCTCTTATATGTAATTTTGTATAACAATGAGGGTCTCCCTCCATTACCATGTAATTTCCCTTTTCTCTCCCTTTCCATCCCACCTCATGTATCTGTTTAATGTTAATCTTTTCTTCCTGCTCTTCCTCCCTGCTCAGTTCTTAGTTGCTCTCATTATATCAAAGAAGACATTTGGTATTTGGTTTTTAGGGATTGGCTAGCTTCACTAAGCAAAATCTGCTCTAGTGCCATCCATTTCCCTGCAAATTCTATGATTTTGTCATTTTTTAGTGCTGCGTAATACTCCATGGTGTATAAATGCCACATTTTTTTTATCCATTCATCTATTGAAGGGCATCTGGGTTGGTTCCACAGTCTAGCAATTGTGAATTGTGCTGCTATGAACATCGATGTAGCAGTATCCCTGTAGTACGCTCTTTTAAGGTCTTCAGGGAAAAGTCCAAGAAGGGCAATAGCTGGGTCAAATGGTGGTTCCATTCCCAGCTTTCCCAGGAATCTCCATACTGCTTTCCAGATTGGCCGCACCAGTTTTCAGTCCCACCAGCAATGTACAAGAGTACCCTTTTCACCACATCCTCTCCAGCACTTGTTGTTGTTGGACTTCATAATGGCTGCCAATCTTACTGGAGTGAGATGGTATCTTAGGGTGGTTTTGATTTGTGAAACTATCTTTAAACATAATTATAGACTTGAAATTAGCCATACTCCTAATCCTAGCCCTAATCATAAAACAAACACTAGCCCTCATCCTAGCCCTAAACCTAGCCTTAATCATAACCCTAATCCTAATGATTATTCTAAACATCACCCTACCTCTAAAACTAGCTATAACACCATCCCTTACCATAAACTAAATTATAAATCTAACCCTAATTCTATGCTTAAGCTGAACACTAACCATAGACCTAATCCTAGCCCTAATTTAGCTCTATCCCTAACACTAACCCTAACCCTAACCTTAGCCCTAAGACTAACAATAATTCTCACACTAGCCCTATCACTAGTTCTAATCCTAGCCCTTACCATAACCCTAACCCTAGCCCTACCCCTTGGCCAATCTTTAGTCCTAGCCCTAATCCTAAGCCTAAGCCTCACACTAACACTAAACCCAATCCTAACGCTAATCATAAAACTAGCCCTAACCCTACCACTAGCAGTAAAACAAAACCGAGCATTAGCCCTAACCCTAAACCTAACTTAACCAAACCCTAACAATACACCTAGACCTAACATACACTTAATTTGACTCCTAAACCTAACCTTAAAAGTGTACCTGACACTGACTCATATGCTAAACTCATCCTAGCTCGAAACACCATCCTAAACTTGAACCAAAACTTAACAGTAACCCTAGCCCTTATTTGAGTCCTAATCCTAACCCTTACCCTGAATCATATCCTAAAACTAACCCTAGCTCTAAATATCACCCTAAACTTAAACTTAACCCTAATACTAAAACTACCCTTAACCCTAACCCTAAAACTAACCCTAATTGTAACCCTAGTTCTTATATTAGCAATTGCCCTAACCCTAGTCCTAACCCTAACACAAAACTAGCCCTAATCCAAACCCTAAACCTACCTTTAACCCTAACCCTACCCTAACTCTAGCCCTAAACTTAGCGAAAACTCTCTCCCTTACCCTAAATGAAACCCTAACCCTAATGGTAAACCAGACCTGTCCCTAATCCTTAGGCTAACCAAAAATCCTAACCCTATTAACAGTCCTGACCCTAGCCCTCATTCTAGCTCTAATTCTATCCCAAACCCTTAACCTAGAGCAAACCCTAGCACAGGCCATACCACTAACTTATACCTGAATCTAACCCTAACCCTAGCCCTAAGACTAACTCTAACTCTCACACTATCCCTAATCCTAGTTCTAAGCCTATCCATTACCATAACCCTAACCTTAGCCCTAATCCTTGCCCTATCCTTAGTCCTAATGCTAACCCTAGATCTAACCCTAACTCAAAATCTATCCCTAACCCTAAGCCTAAGCCTAACACTAAAACTAGCCCTAACCCTAACTCTAGCAGTAAAACAAACTGAGCAATAGCCTAACCATAAACCTTATCTGAAACCAAAACTTAACACTACACCTAGACCTAACCATAGCTTTAATTCGAGTCCTAACCCTAACCTTAAATCTAACCCTGACCCTGATTCATATCCTAATACTCACCCTAGCTCTAGAAACCCTCGTAACCTTAAACTCAAACCTAAAAGTAAACCTATTCCCAATTTGAGTCGTAAACCTTACCCTGACCCTGACTCAAATCCTAACCCTAACCCTAGCTCTAAATATCATCCTAACCTTAAACCTAACCCTAACACTAGACTTACCCCTAATCCTAACCCTAAAATTAAACCTCATTGTAACCCTAGTTCTTATATTAGATATTGCCCTAACATTAGCCCTAAACCTAACACAAAAACTAGCCCAAATTCTGAGCCTTAAAACCAGATTTAACCCTAACCCTAACTCTAGACCTAACCCTAGCTCTAAGGCTATCCCTTACTCTATGAATAACCCTAACCCATAATTGTAGCCCTAGACCTATGCCTAATCCTTAGGCTAACCAAAATCCTAACCTTATTAATAGTCCTGACTGTAGCCCTCATTCTAGCTCTAATCCTATCCCAAACCTGAACGCTAACTCTGACCCTTATCCTGACCCTAACACAAACCCTAGTTCTAAACCTGACCCTTACACTAAACTAAAACCTAACACTAAACCTGGACCTAAACCTAATCCTAAATCTAGCCTTAACTCTAGCCCTAGACCTAAACAAAAACCTAGTCCTAGGCCTAACAATAACCCTTATCCTAACACAAACACTAACCCTACCCCTAGACCTAAACCTACTCCCAATACTGGCTGTAACCCTAACTTGAACTCTAACCCAAACACTGACTCTGCCTTTAACAGTAAACCTACTTCTAAACCTGACCCTAACTGAAATTCTAAACCTAACACTAGACCTTGGCATAACCCTAACCCTAAAACTTGCCCTAATAATAACCCTAGCTCTTACATTACCCACAGCTTTAACCCTAGGCCTACACCTAACACAAAACATAGAGCTAATCCTAGGCCTTAACCTAGCCCTAAGCATAACCCTAACCCTGACCGTAGCCCTTACCCAAACCTAACCCTCACCTTAGTCCTAACCCTAGCTCAAACCTAACCCTTACTATAAAAATAAACCTAGAACTATCCCTGAATCTAACCCTAAACCTAGTCCTAATCCTAACCTTAACCCGAGCCCTAACCCTAGCTCTAAACCTACCCATTACCCTAACCCTAACTAAACTTGATTGTAATCCTAGCCTTAAACATAACCATAATCCTAACCCTAAACAGAAAACTAACCCTAGACCTAACCCTAAACTAATACTCGCTATAGTCCTAAACATAGATCAAACCCTAACCCTTAACACAAACATAAACATAAAGATAGACCTAACCCTAAACTTAAATCTAACCCTGTCCCTAAACTTAAACCTACATCTAACCATATTTATTACCCTAACCCTAACCATAAACTTAATTATAACCATTTCTCTAACCTTACTCTAACCCAAATCCTATCCCTAAACCTAACCCTGAACCTAACCCTGACTCAAACCCTAATCATAGCTCAGAACCTAACTCTTACACTAAACATAATACTAACCCTAACCCTAGTTCTAACCCGTACCCTAAAACTAACTCAAGACATAATCCTAACCATAAGTCTAGCTATAAACTTAGCTCTAACTGTATCCATTACCCTAAATTAACCCATACCCTAATGCTAACTCTAGGCCTAACCCTATCTCAAGACCTAATCCTAACCATAACCCTAGCCCTAAACTTAACTCTAACTGTATCCATTACCCTAAACATAACCCTTTCTCTAATGCTAACCCTAGGCCTAACCCTAAACCTATCACTAACCCCAACCCTATCAATTACCCTGAAACTAACCTGAACTCTAAATCTAAACCTATCATTACCCTAACCATAACCCTAATGCTAATTTGAGCACTAGCCCTAAACTCAAACCTAAAAGAAACACTAACCATGACCTTGACCCTAATAATTCACCTAGCTTTAACCTAACCCTTACCCTAAACCTAATCCTTACATTAGACCTAGATGAAACCTAACCCTAAAACTATCCATAACCATAACCCTAGACCTGACATTAGCCCTAGATATAATCCTAGCCCTAACCCAAACACAAACCCTAGCCCATATTAGCCCTAAACATAGCCTTAATCATAACCCTAACCTTAAACCTAGGCCTAACTTAAAACCAACCCTATCCCTAATCTTAGACCTACCTTAGCCTTATCCCTAACCCTAACCCTAATTCTAACCCTACCCTAAAACTAAGTATAACTCTCTCTCTAGCCCTAAAACTAGTTCTAACCCTACCCCTTAATGGAACCCTAAACCTAGCCCTAACCCTAGGCCTAACCTTAACCATTTCCTTAGCACTAGCCCTAACCCTAGATCTAACCTTAACTCTAAATCTAGCCCTAATGCAAACCCTAAGCCTAAACTCTAGGCCTAACCCTAACCATTTCCTTAGAGCTAGCCCTAACCCCAGATCTAACCTTAACTCTAAATCTAACCCTAATGCAAAGCCAAAGCCTAATGCTAACCCTAACACTACTCCTAAAACTAGCCCTAACTCTAGGCCTAGCCCTAATACAAAACCGAGCTATAGCTCTAACCCTAACCCTTAACCTAAACCAAACCCTAACCCTACACCTAGACCTAACCCTAGCCCTAATTCGAGTTTTAAGCAGAACCCTAAAACTAACCCTAACCCTGATTCTGACGCTAACACTAACCTTAGCTTTAAACATCACCCTAAACATAACCCTAAACATAACTGTAGACCTAGCCCTAACCCTAACCCTAAAACTAGCCCTAATTGTAACTCTAGTACTTACATTAGCTATAACCCTAACCCTAGCCCTAACTTAACCCAAAACCTAGCCTAATCTGAGCCCTAAACCGAGCTTTCACCCTAACCCTAAACTTAACCGTAAACCTAGCACTAAGAATAACCATAACCTTAGTTCTAACCCTAGCTCTAACCCTATCTATTACCCTAACCATAATCCTAACTCTAATGCTAACCCTAGGCCTAAACCTTAACATATCCCTAATCCTAACCCTATCCATTTCTCTAAACCTAACTTGAAACCTAAACCTAATTATATCATTACCCTAATCCTAACCCTATGCTAATTCGAGCCCTAAATATAAACCTTAACCTATCCCAAACATTAATCATGACCCTGACCCAAACAATAACCTTAGCTCTAAACCTGACCCTAACCCTAAATCTAATCCTTTCACTACACCTAACCTAACCATAAAACTATCTTTAACTCTAAAGCTGGACTTAAAATTAGCCCTAGTCCTAATCCTAGCCCTAAACCTAGCCTTAATCCTAACCCAAATTAACCTGAGGTTTAACCCTAATTCTAAACCTCGCCCTAGCCCTAAACCTAGCTATAACCCCATCCCTTACACTAAACCTAACCATAACCCTAAACCTAACCACAATCTGAAACCTAACCATAACCCTTGCCTTAATCCTAGGCCCAACACTAACTACTAAGCCTAGAACTAACCCTAATTTAGTCCTATCCTAACCCTAAACCTAGTCTTAAGACTAACTCTAACTCATGCCCTAGCCCTAGCCCTAGTTCTATCCTTAGCCCTAGCCCAACCCTGGATCTAACCCTAACTCTAATTTGAAACCTAACTCTAAATTTAACCATAACCATAATCCTAATCCAAACTCTAACACTAGCCCTAACAATAATGCTAATCCTAAAATTTTACTTACCCCTAGTCCTAGCCATAAAACAAAACCAAGCCATATCCCTAACCCTGACCCTTAACCTAAACCAAACCATAAACCAACACCTAGCTCTAACCCTAACTCTAAAAATAACCCTGACCCTGATGCTGATCCTAACACTAATCCTAGCTCTAAACATCACCCTAACTTTAAATTAACCCTAACACTAGACTTAGCCTTAACACTAACCCTAAAATTAGCCATAATCATAACCCTAGTTCATACATTAGTCATTGTTATAACCCTAACCCTAGCCCTAACCCTAACACAAATCCCACCCCAAATTCTAGTCCTAACCCAAGCTTAAACCCTAATCTTAACCCTAACACTAGCCCTAACCCTAACCCTGACCCTATCCCTAACCCTAGCTCTAACCCTATCCCCTACCCTAAGCCAAACCCTAAACCAAATGCTAACCCTAGTCCTAACCCTAATCCTTAGCCTAACTTAAACATTAACAGTATTACTAGTCCTAACCCTAGCCCTCATTCTAGTTCTAACCCTAACCCTGACCCTTATTCTTATCCTAACAGTAACCCTAGGTCTAATCCTGACCCTAACCCTAAACCAAACCCTAACACTAGCCCTACCAGTGACCCTATAACTATACCTCACCCTAACACTATATCTAGACCCAAAACTAATCCTAAATATAGCTATAATTCTAGCCCTAGACCTAAACAAAATCCTAGCTCTAGCCCTAACAATAATCCTTAACCTAAACTAAACACCTACCTTGCCACTAGACCTAACACTAGTCCTAATTCTGGCTCTAACCCTAACCCTAATGCTATCCGGAACACTGACCCTGACCCTAACATTAACCTATCTCTAAACCTGACCCTAACACAAAACCTAATCCTAATGCTAGACGTAGCCATAACCCTAACCCTAATACTAGCCCTAAACATAACCCTAGCCCTAACCCTATTTTAACCCTAGTCTTAAACCTAACAGTAGCCCTAACCCTAACCATAGTCCTAACTGTAGCCCTAAACCTAACAAAAACCTAGCCATAATCCTAGGCCTAAACTTAGCCATAAGCATAACCCTAAACCTAACCCTTGCCCTAACACTAACCCTAACACTAACCCTTGCCTTAGACCTAAACCTAGTTCAAAGCCAAACCTTTACCCTAAATATTGCCCTAGCCATAATCTAAAACATAACCTTAACCCTAGCTCTTATCCTAACCTTAATCCTAGCTCAAACTTTAATTCTAACTCTGTCAATTATCCTAACCCTAACCCTAACCCTAATTATAACACTATCCCTAACACTAAACCTAACCCTAACCATAAACGTATCCGAAGACCTAACCATAAACCTAAACCTCACCATAGCCCTAACCCTAGAGGAATCATTAAACCTTACACTAAACCTAATCCTAAGACTATCCCTAATCTATACCCTAACCCTAACACTAAATCTAACATTATCCATTACCATAAACCTAACCCTAACTGTAATGAAACTCTAGCCATAACCCAAGCCCTAAACCAAACCCTAACCATAAACATATCCATAGACCTAAACATAAACCTAACTCTCATGCTAGCCCTAACCCTACTCAAACACTAACCCTTACCCTAACCTAACCATAACCCTAGCCCTAAACCGAACTCTAATCCTAGACCTAATCCAAACAATAACCTAGCCCTAACCCTAGCTCTAAATCTATCCATTATACTAAACATAATTTTAACCAAATGCTAACCTTAACCCTATTGCTAAACCTAACCCATCCATTACTCTAAACCTTAACTGAAACCTAAACCTAACCCTATCCATGTCCCTAACCCTAAGCCTAAACCTAACACTAATTCAAGCCCTAAACCTAAACTTTGACCTAAACAAAATGCTAACCCTGATCCTAACCCTAATAATACCCCTAACTGTAAACCTGACTCTTACACTAAACATAGCCCTAGCCATAGTTCTATCCATGAACCTAACAGAAACACTAGCCCTAAACCTAGCCTTAATCCTAACCTAAACACTAACTGTACCACTAATCCTAATTCCAACCCTCACCCTAGCTCTAAAGCTAGCTATAATCCCACCCATTATCCTAAACTTAATTCTAACCCCAATGCTAATTCTAAACCTAGCCCTACCTCTAGGCCTAACCCTAACACTAATCCTAGCCCTAATCCTAGCCCTAATTTAGCTTTAACCCTAACCCTAGGCCTAGTCCTAAATCTAAATTTAAAACTCGTCCTAGCCATTTCCCTAGTTCTAACACTATCCCTTACTGTAACACTAACCCTAGCCCTAACCCTAACCCTGGATCTAACCCTAACTCTAAATTCAACCCAAATTCTAAGCCTAAATCTCACCCTAACACTAGCCCTAACCCTAACACTAATTTAAAATCTAGCCCTAACCCTAGTTTTAGCCCTAAAACAAAACGGAGCCATAGCCCTAACCCTAACCTTAACCCACAGAAGTCAAAATGAAATGAAACCTTAAAACACAAACTCTTCCTGATAGTGAAACTTGAACTTAGAAGGCCCAACCTGGGAAACATGGTAATGCTAGGTAAAAGATGAATCCTGACCAGTATCAAAGCAGTTTGAACAAAACTAACTCTAACCCAAACATTATTTCTAACCCTAGCGCTAACCCTAATCCTAAAACTAAGCCTTTCCTGTTTATAGCACTTGATCATAAAAGTCCCAAACTCAGGGTGCCTAGTAGGGCAAGGTAACAGATGAATACTGCCCAGTATCAAAAAATCTGACCAATAATTGGGGGACATGTTTTAGTACAGGCCTATTTCCCCTGTTTTCTCCTAAAGTGAACTTGGATAAATTGATTTTTCACACTTCAGCTTAAGGTACTTTCACAAGGAACAAACCAGAGCATGCCCACAGTGAAGTGACTGAATGTATGAAGTGTCATGCAGCTAGCACCAGCCCTGTTTGATTTCCAGCTCCATTTACATTCACACCTATATAGGCTATAATGTAGTGAAAACTAAAAAGGCAAACTGTTTCTGATACTGAACCATTGAATCTTGAAGGCCCAAACTTGGGGAGCCTACTAAGGTTGGTCAAAGATGAATCCTGTACAGTATCAAAGTAATCTGACCAAAAAAATTCGAAGATCTTTCAGTACATTGCTTGCTCCTAATGCACTCAGAGATAAAGCTGTTTCTTTCTACTTCAGCTTAGGGATATTTCACAGGAAACAAACCAGAGATTGCTCACTGAGAACTGATTGAGTGTGTGAAGTTTCAAGCAGCTAGCACAAACCCTGTTTGATTTCCAGCTTCATTTCCATTCACCCCTTTAGGGCAAAAAGAAGAGAAACATGAAAATTGAAACTGTTCCTGAGAGAAAACCCTTCTACGTAGGAGACCCAAACATTTGGAGTATAGTCAAAATAGGAAAAAGGTGAATCCTGCCCAGTATCATAGAAATTTGAAAACAAAACTAACTCTTTCCTTAACACTAAGTCTAATCCTAGTCCTAACACTAACCTTAACATGTTTAGAGCCCCTTTGATCCTAGAAGTCCCACATTGGGGAGCCAAGTTGGGTAGGCTAACAGATGAATCTTTCACAATATCAAAGAAATCTGACCAAATAATTGGAGAGGTAGTTCAGTACATGCATATTTTCCTGTTTTATCCTAAAGTGCTCTCACATAAGGTTGTTTTGCATGCTTCAGCTTAGGGCTACTTTTACAAGGAAGAAACCAGAGAATGCCCATAGAAAACTGATTGAGTGTGTGATGCTTGAAGTAGCTAGCACCAACCTTGTTGGATTTCCAGCTCTATTTCCATTTACATGCATAGGTCAAAATAAAATGCAAACTGTTCAGGAGAGCAAACCCTTGACCCAAGAGGCCCAAACCTAGAGAATATAGTAATGCTAGGCAAAAGTTGAATCCTGCCCAGTATCAAAGAAATTTGAACAAAACTAAATCTAACAAACACTAGCTGTAATCCTAGCCCTAACCTAATACTAAATCTAACCTAATCTGTTTAGAAAACCATTGATCATAATAGTCCCCAAATAAAGGAGCCCAGTGGGCCAAGCTAACAGATGAATCCTGTGCAGTATCAAAGAAATCTGACCAAATATTTAGGAGGTATTTAGTAAGTGCATATTTCCCTGTTTTCTCCTAATGTGCTCTTGGATAAATTATTTTTTCATGCTTCAGTTTAAGGTACTTTCACAAGGAACAACCAGAGAGTGCCCACAGAGAGCTGATTGAGTGTGTGAAGTTTCAAGCAGCTAGTACTAACTCTGTTTGATTTTCAGCTCCATTTTCATTCACGTCTATAGGCCACAATAAAGCAAAACATAAAAATTTAAACTGTTCCTGACAGTGAACTGGCAAACCTTGAAAACCCAACATGGGCATACTACTAAGACTAGGAAAATGATGAATCTTGTTCAATATCAAAGTAATCCATGCAAAAAAGTTGAAGCTTGCTCCTAAAGTGCTCACAGATAAAGCTGTTTCTTTCTAATTCAGCTTTGGGCTACTACCACAAGAAACAAATGAGAGAATGTGCACTGAGAACTGATTGAGTGTGTGAAGTTTCAAGCAGCTAGCACAAACCCTGTTTGAGTCCAGCTCCATTTCCATTCACCCCTATAGGGCAAAATGAAGTGAAACATGAAAATTAAAACTGCTTCTGAGAGCAAACCCTTTTACCTAGGAGGCCGAAATATGGGGAGCATACTAGAAATAGGAAAAAGGTAAATGCTACCCAGGATCTAATAAATTGAAAAAAAACTTACTCTAACCCTAAAACTAGTTCTAACACTTGCCCTAACTCTAACCATAACCCTAAGCCTATCCTGTTAAGAGAACCTTTGATCAAAAAAGTTTTAAATTTGGGGAGACTAGTGGGAAGCTTACAGATGAATCCTACAGAGTATCAAAGAAATCTGACCAAATAATTGGGGGAGGTATTTCAGTACATGCATATTGCCCTGTTTTCTCCTAAAGTGCTCTTGAATAAAGTTGTTGTGCATGCTTCAGCTTATAGGTACTTTTACAAGGAAGAAACCAGAGAGTGCCCACAGAAAACTGATTGAGAATGTGAAGTTTCCACCAGCTAGTACCAACCCTCGGATCTACAGCTTCATTTGCATATACCAACATAGGTCAAAATGAAGTGAGACATTAAAGACAAACTATTCCAAACAGTGAACCATTAAACCAAGAAGGCCCAAAACTGGGGCACATAGTAAGGATAGGAAAAGATAAATCTTCCCAGTATCAAAGAAATTTGAACAAAACAAACTCTAACCCTAACACTAGCTCTAAAGCTAGCCCTAACCCTAACTGTAACACTAACACTTACCTGTTTAGAGAACCATTGATCCTAGAAGTGCCAACCTTGGGGAGCCTAGTGCAGCAAGCTAAAAGATGAATACTGTGCAGTATCAAAGAAATCTGATCAAATTTTGGGGAGACTTATTTCAGTACATACATGTTCTTTGTTTTCTCCTTCAGTGTTCTCATATAGAGTTTCTTTTGCATGCTTCATTTTTGGCCAAACTTCAAAACAAATAAACCAGTGAGTGCCCACTGAGAACTGATTGTGTGAAGTATCAAGCACCTCTTGCTAACTCTGTATGATTTCCAGCTCAATTTTCATTCATATGAATAAGCCATAATGAAGGGAAACCTTAAAATACAAACTGTTCCTGACAGTGAACCATTGAACCGAGAAGGCCCAAACCTGTGGAGCATAGTAAGGCTAAGTAAAAGATTAATCCTGTCCAGTATCATAGAAATTTGAAAAAAATTAGGGCCCCATGGGTGCTCTCAGCTCAGATGGAAGGCTCGGCTGTGCAGTTTCTCTGGGTGCAGATAGCAGTCTCAGCTGCATGGGCACTCACTGCACAGACAGAAGGCAGCACAGAACACAGAGACTTTGCTTGAGAATCACCAGAACGAGCTCTGGACACAGCACAAGGTCACTCCAGAACCACCCACTTCACGAAATACCGTACATGGGTAATAGATCAAATCCATCTTGCAAAACCTTACTCGCCATCTATCAGTGTGCGTGGCTACCAGCTTGGTTCTGCAACTTATCAGGTAAGCGGTTTCCAACTCTCCTACCTCCAGCTGTGATAACTCAAGATTTTTCTCACAAGCTTTTGGGGGTGTAGCTATCAATGCAGAACAGCAACTGTACAGGCACCTGGTTTCCAATTCAGAGACTAAGAGTAGGGAGGCTCCAGGAAGAAGCTCAAGCTCTCTCACCCTGGCTACCTCCACCACCCTGAGCACAGAGACTCAAGCTAGGAATAGACAACTCCACCTACTGCAAGAAAAGAAAACAGAGTTCTGAGAGACGTTTTTTCTTACTTTTCTTTTCTTGCTTTTCTCATCCATTCTCCTCTACTCTTCCCCTCTGGTCCTCCACAACATCAACATATGTGAAACCAAGGACTTTCCATGAAATTGGACTTTAAGAACTGAATCACTAGAATAGTATAATATAGAGGAATTACATAGGCCCCACCTCACCACCTCTTTATTTGCTCTTATTTTCTTTCTCCTTCTATTTACTTGTTATTTTTTCTTCTTTTTTTATTTCTCCCTCTATCCCACTTTCAGCCTCCTAACTTTTACTATTTATACATAGGGTAATTTTATGAATACAGATAAGGAGTTTGAATTTATACCTTCTTCCATAAATTCCCCCTGTCTATTCATCGGAGTTCTCCTCCAAAGTTGCTAAGTTAGATTAATCACATACCCTCATTCCTTTCCCCCTTAACATAGCATCCTACCCCTGACCCTCAGTTCTCTATACACCACCAGAAATGGTATGCCTTTTATGAAACTAATGACTATATTCTAAATAATAATTGAAGCTAACATCTGTAGACACAGAGTCTAAATATAAATGTATTTATAATGGTTAGGTTTAGGCTTCGGGTTAGGGTTAGATTTAGAGTTAGGTTTTGATCTATGGTTAGGGCTAGGGCTAAGGATAGGGCAAGGGTTAGGACTAGGGTTTGGGTTAGGTTTAGGAATATGGTAAGGTATAGGGTTAGAACTAGTGATAGGGCTAGTATGAGAGTTAGAGTTAGTCTTAGGGCTAGGGTTAGGGTTAGGGTTAGGGATAGGGCTAAATTAGGGCTAGTGTTAGTATTAGGTTTAGGCCTTGGTTCATGTTTAGAGTTAGGATTATGTTTAGGGTAAGGTATTGGGTTATAGCTAGTCTGAGGGCTAGGGCAAGGGTTAGTATTAGGGTTAGGTCTAGGGTTAGGTTTAGGGATTAAAGCTAGGTTTAGGGCTAGTTTGAGGGTGAATGTTTTTGTAAGGGTTAGGGCTAGTATTAAGTATAGGTCTAATGTCAGGTCTAGGGTTACAGTTAGGGATAGATTTAGTGTTAGGTTTATGGCTTGGTCCAGTGTAGGGGTTAGGTTTATACTAAGGGTCAGTTTTAGAGCTAGGGTTATTATTAGGGTCAGGATCAAGGTGAGGGTTTGAGTTAATTTAAGGTTTAGGTTTAGAGCTTGAATTATCATTAGGGTTTAGGGTTTAGGGTTAAGGTAATGAAATGGTTAGGGTGAGGGGTTTAGGTGTGGTTTAGTGTAATGGATAGGGTTAGGGTTAGGCCTAGGGTTAGCATAATGGGTTATCATTAGGGTAATGGATAGGGTTAGACCTAAGGTTAGGGGTAGCATTATGTATAGGATTAGGGCTTTTGTTTTGGTTAGGGTTAGGTTTACATTTAGAGTTAAAGCTAGGTTTAGGGGCTGGGGATGTGGCTCAAGAAGTAGTGTGCTCGCCTGGCATGCACGGGGCACTGGGTTTGATCCTCAGCACCACATAAAAATAAAATAAAGATATTGTGTCCACCAAAAACTACCAACTAAGAAAAGCCCAGGACCGGATGGGTATACAGCAGAGTTTTACAAAACCTTTAAAGAGGAACTAATACCAATACTTTTCAAGCTACTTCAGGAAATAGAAAAAGAGGGAGAACTTCCAAATTCATTCCATGAGGCCAACATCACCCTGATACCTAAACCAGACAAAGACACTTCAAAGAAAGAAAACTACAGACCAATATCTCTAATGAACCTAGATGCAAAAATCCTCAATAAAATTCTGGTGAATCGGATACAAAAACATATCAAAAAAATTGTGCACCATGATCAAGTAGGATTCATCCCTGGGATGCAAGGCTGGTTCAATATATGGAAATCAATAATTGTTATTCACCACATCAATAGACTTAAAAATAAGAACCATATGATCATCTCAATAGATGCAGAAAAAGCATTTGACAAAGTACAGCATCCCTTTATGTTCAAAACTCTAGAAAAACTAGGGATAACAGGAACATACCTCAATATTGTAAAAGCAATCTATGCTAAGCCTCAGGCTAGCATCATTCTGAATGGAGAAAAATTGAAGGCATTCCCTCTAAAATCTGGAACAAGACAGGGATCCCCTCTCTCTCCACATCTGTTCAACATAGTACTCGAAACACTGGCCAGAGCAATTAGACAGACGAAAGAAATTAAAGGCATAAAAATAGGAAAAGAAGAACTTAAATTATCACTATTTGCAGGTGACATGATTCTATACCTAGCAGACCCAAAAGGCTCTACACAGAAACTATTAGAGCTAATAAATGAATTCAGCAAAGTGGCAGGATATAAAATCAACACGCATAAATCAAAGGCATTCCTGTATATCAGCGACAAATCCTCTGAAATGGAAATGAGGACAACCATTCTATTCACAATATCTTCAAAAAAAATAAAATACTTGGGAATCAACCTAACAAAAGAGGTGAAAGACTTATACAATGAAAACTACAGAACCCTAAAGAGAGAAATAGAAGAAGATCTTAGAAGATGGAAAAACATACCCTGTTCATGGATAGGCAGAACTAACATCATCAAAATGGCGATATTACCAAAAGTTCTCTATAGGTTTAATGAAATGCCAATCAAAATCCCAATGGCATTTCTTGTAGAAATAGAGAAAGCAATCATGAAATTCATATGGAAAAATAAAAGACCCAGAATAGCAAAAACAACTCTAAGCAGGAAGTGTGAATCAGGCCGTATAGCGATACCAGACTTCAAACTAGACTACAGAGCAATAGTAACAAAAACAGCATGGTACTGGTACCAAAACAGGCGGATGGACCAATGGTACAGAATAGAGGACACAGAAACCAATCCACAAAACTACAACTATCTTATATTTGATAAAGGGGCTAAAAGCATGCAATGGAGGAAGGATAGCATCTTCAACAAATGGTGCTGGGAAAACTGGAAATCCATATGCAACAAAATGAAACTGAATCCCTTTCTCTCGCCATGCACAAAAGTGAATTCAAAATGGATCAAGGAGCTTGATATCAAATCAGAGACACGCCATCTGATAGAAGAAAAAGTTGGCTAAGATCTACATTCAGTGGGGTCGGGCTCCAAATTCCTCAATAGGACACCCATAGCACAAAAGTTAATAACTAGAATCAACAAATGGGACTTACTCAAACTAAAAAGTTTTTTCTCAGCAAAAGAAACAATAAGAGAGGTAAATAGGGAGCCTACACCCTGGGAACAAATCTTTACTCCTCACACTTCAGATAGACCCCTAATATCCAGAGTATACAAAGAACTCAAAAAATTAGACAATAAGAAAACAAACAACCCAATCAACAAATGGGACAAGGACCTGAACAGACACTTCTCAGAGGAGGACATACAGTCAATCAACAAGTACGTGAAAAAATGCTCACCATCTCTAGCTGTCAGAGAAATGCAAATCAAAACCACCCTAAGATACCATCTCACTCCAGTAAGATTGGCAGCCATTATGAAGTCAAACAACAACAAGTGCTGGCGAGGATGTGGGGAAAAGGGTACACTTGTACATTGCTGGTGGGACTGCAAATTGGTGCAGCCAATTTGGAAAGCAGTATGGAGATTTCTTGGAAAGCTGGGAATGGAGCCACCATTTGACCCAACTATTCCCCTTCTCGGTCTATTCCCTAAAGACCTAAAAAGAGCATGCTACAGGGACACTGCTACATCGATGTTCATAGCAGCACAATTCACAATAGCAAGACTGTGGAACCAACCTAGATGCCCTTCAATAGACGAATGGATAAAAAAAATGTGGCATTTATACACAATGGAGTATTACTCTGCATTAAAAAATGACAAAATCATAGAATTTGCAGGGAAATGGATGGCATTAGAGCAGATTATGCTAAGTGAAGCTAGCCAATCCCTAAAAAACAAATGCCAAATGTCTTCTTTGATATAAGGAGAGTAACTAAGAACAGAGTAGGGACGAAGAGCATGAGAAGAAGATTAACATTAAACAGGGATGAGAGGTGGGAGGGAAAGGGAGAGAGAAGGGGAAATTTCATGGAAATGGAAGGAGACCCTCAGGGTTATACAAAAGTACATACAAGAGGAAGTGAGGAGAAAGGGAAAAATAATACAAGGGGGAGAACTGAATGACAGTAGATGGGGATAGAGAGAGAAGAGGGGAGGGGAGGGGAGGGGAGGGTTGATAGTAGAGGATAGGAAAGGCAGCAGAACACAACAGACACTAGTATGGCAATATGTAAATCCATGGATGTGTAACTGGTGTAATTCTGCAATCTGTATATGGGGTAAAAATGGGAGTTCATAACCCACTTGAATCAAAGTGTGAAATATGATATATCAAGAAACATGTAATGTTTTGAACAACCAACAATAAAAAATTAAAAAAAAAATAAAGTATCCTGAGGAAAACTTCCCTTAATCATTCACTTACCCATTAAAGAAGTTAATTTCTTAAAAAAAATAAAAAAATAAAAAATAAATATTAAAAAACTAGATTTAGGACGCAGATTAAGGCTAGGTTTTGGGTTAGTTTAGGGCTAATGTTAAGGCTATGTCTAATGTACAAAGTAGTTTTATGATTAGAGCTAGTAATAGGGTCAGGGTTAGGGCTACGTCTAGTGTTAGGGTTAAGTTTATGGTTACAATGTTGTTTAGAGCTATGTGTAATGATAGAGTCAGAGTCAGGGTTTGGGTTAGTTTTCAGGTTACTGTTAGGACTAGAATTGGAGATAGAATTAGGGCTAGGTGTAGGGTTAAGGTTTGGTTTAGGTTAAGTGTTAGGGTTAGTGTTATGATTCGGTTTTGATTTAGGGCTAGGGGTAGAGTTAGGGCTAGTTTTAGGATTAATGTTAGGATTAGGGCTAGTGTTAGTGTGAGGTTTAGGCTTAGGTTTAGGGTTAGATTTAGAGTTAGGTTTAGATCTAGGCTTTGAGCTAGGGGTAAGGATAGGGCTAGGATTAGGGGCTAAGTTTAGGGCTAGGTTTAGGGTGATGGTAAGGGACAGGGTTAGAACTAGGTATAAGGCTAGGGTGAGAATTTGAGTTAGTCTTAGGGCTAAGGTTAGGGTTGGGTTAGGGATAGATCTAAATTAGGGCTGGGATTAGACTAGGGTTAGTGTTAGGGTTAGGCCTAGGTTTAGGGCTAGGGTTAGTGTTAGTGTTATTGTTAGGGTCAGGTTTAGGTTAAGGGATGGGATTCTAGCTACTTTTAGGACTAGGGTGAGGATTAGAATTAGGGTTTTGGTTAGGGATAGGTTTATGATTAAGGTGAGGTTTATGGCTAGGATGTGGGCTAAGGATTGTTAGGATGTGTGTTAGAATTAGGACTAGGATTAGAGTTAGGGCTAATGTCAGGTCTAGGGTTACAGTTAGAGAGAGTTTTAGGGTTAGGTTTATACCTAGGTCTATTGTAAGGGTCAGGTTTCTTGTTAGGGTCAGGTTTAGAGCTATGGGTATGATTAGGGTCAGGGTCAGGGTTAGGGTTTTTATTAGATTAAGGTTTAGGTTTAAGGTTCAAGTTATCATTATGGTTAGGGATAGGTTAATGACACATTTAGATTTAGAGTACAGGTTAGGTGTAGGGTAATGGATAGGGTTAGGGTTAAGGATAGGATTAGGGTTCAGCCTAGGGTTAGCAGAAGTGTTAGGGTTATCATTAGGGTAATGGATAGAGTTAGAGTTAGTGATAGGGCTAGTGTTATGCTTAGGATTAGGTCTAGGGTTAGGCTTAGGTTTAGGGTCAGGGCTAAGGTTAGGGTTATGTATACCTTTAGGGTTAAAACTGGGGTAGGGCTTGGGTTAGGGCTATGTTTTGCAATAGGTTAGGGCTATGGCAAATGTAAGAACTTTGTTATGATTAGGGCAAGTTTTAGGGTTAATGTTAGAGCTAAGTATAGTTTTAGGGTTAGGTTTAGGGTTAGGGTGATGTTTAGAGCTAGGGTTAGTGTTAGTGTCAGGGTCAGTGTTCAGTTTAGGGTTATGGTTAATGTGAAAGCCAGAATTAGAACTAGGGTTAAGTCTAGGGGAAGGGTTAGTGTTTGGCTTTAGGCTAAGGGTTATTGTTAGGGCTAGGGCTAGGTTTTTCTTTAGATCTAGGTTTAGAGTTATGGCTAGATTAGGATTAGGTTTAGGTCCAGGGCTAGTGTTAGGGTTAGGTTTAGCTATACCATTACCAGTAGGGCTAGTGTTAGAGTTCGGTTTAGGGTTAGGTTCAGGTTTAGACCCGTGATTAGTGTTAGGGTTAGAATAAGGGTCAGGGTTAGGGTTAGGGTTTGGGTTATGTTTAGAGCTAGAATGAGGACTAGGGTTAGAACTAGTAATAGGGTTAGGGTTTGGGTTAGGTTAAGGATTAGGCTTAGGATTAGCATTAGGCTTAGGGTTTGGCATTGGGTAAGGAATAGGGTTAGAGCTAGGGTTATGGTTAAAGCTAAGTTTAGGGCTCAGGTTAGGGACAGTTTTTTGTGTTAGGGTTTTGGCTAAGTTTAGAGCAATGGCTAATGTAAGAACTAGGGTTTTTAGGGTTAGTTTTAGGGTTATGGTTAGGGGTTAAACCTCTAATGTTAGGATTAGGTTTAAAGTTAGGGTGAAATTTAGAGCTAGTGTTAGTGTTAGGTTAATAGGGTCAGGTTTGGTTTTAGGGTAGGGTTAGGACTCAAATGAAGGCTATGGTTACTGTAAGGGTTTGGCTTAGTGTTAGGGTGGTGTTTAGAGCTAGGGTAAATGTTATGATATGAGTCAGAGTTAGGGGTAGTATTAAGGTTAAGATTAGGACTCGAATTAGGGCTAGGATTAGGTCTAGGTGTAGTGTTAAGTTTTGGTTTAAGTTAAGGTTTAGGGTTAGGGCTATTGCTCGATTTAGTTTTACTGCATGGGTTGGGTTTAGGGCTAGTTTTATGACTAGCATTAGGGCTAGGGCTAGTGTTAATGTTAGGCTTAGGCTTAGGGTTAGGGTAAGATTTTGAGTTAGGGTTAGATCTAGGGTTAGCACAAGGAATAAGGATTAGGCAATCGTTATGGCTAAGTTTAGGGCTAGAGTTAGGGCTAGGGTTAGGATTACGGTAATGGATAGGGTTGGAAGTAGGGATAGGGCTAATGTGAGCGTTAGAGCTACTCTTAGGGCTAGGGTTAGGGTTAGGGTTAGAGATAGGGTTAAAATAGGGCTAGAATTAGGGCTACGGTTAGTGTTCACCTTATGCCTAGCATTAAGGAATGGCATTATAGCTAGGTTTAGAGATAGGGTGAGGGTTAGAATTAGGGTTAGGGCTATGGTTAGGGTTAGAGTTATGATTAAGGCTAGGTTTGGGGCTAGGATGAGGGCTACAGTTCATTTTAGGGTTAGGGCTAGGATTAGGGCTAGGGCTAATATCAGATCTAGGGTTGTGGTAAAAGATAGTTTTAGGGTTAGGTTTATGGCTAAATGTAATGTAAGGGTTAGGTTTAGGGTTAGGGTCAGTTTTAGAGCTAGGGGTATTATTAGAGTCAAGTTCTGGGTTAGAAGTTTGGGATAGGTTAAGTTTTAATGTTAGGGCTCGAATTAGCATTATGGTTAGTGTTAGTGTAATGATAGGTTGAGGTTTAGGGTTTAGGGTTGGTTTAGAATAATGCATAGGTTTAGGATTAGGGATAGGGTTAGGTTTAGGCCTAGGGTTATGGTTACGGCAATGGATAGGGTTAGAGCTAGGGTTAGGGCTAGGGTTATGGTTTTGATTAGGGCAAGGGTTAGGATAAGGGTTAGGGTTAAAATTCGGGTTAGGGCTTGGATTAGGGCTAGGTTTGGGGTTAAGTTTGTGTTAGGGTTAGGGGTAAGGCTTTAGTAAGTACCAAGGTTACAATTAGGGTTAAATTTAGGGTTAGGGTTAGTGGTAAGTCTAGTGTTAGTTTTAGGGTTAGGGTTAGTATTATAGTCAGAGTCAGGGTCAGTGTTAATTCTAGTTTTCAGCTTAAAACTAGAATTAGGGCTAAGGTTAGGGTTAGGGTTATGGTTTTGTTTAGGGTGAGGGTTAGGTTTTAGGGCTAGGGTTAAAGTTAGATTTAGAATTAGGGTTAGGGTTAGGGTTAGGCTTAGGGTTAGTGTTTGATTTAGAGTTAAAATTAGATCTAGGTTAGGGCTAGAGCTAATGATAGGGGTAGGGTTAGGGCTAGGGTTAGGGTTAGGGTTCTGGTAAGGGATAGGGTTAGAACTAGGAATGGGGCTAGGGTGAGAGTTAGAGTTAGTCATAGGGCTAGGGTTAGGGCTAGGGTTAGGAATAGGACAAAATTAGGGCTAAGATTAGGCCTAGTGTTAGTTTTGGGGTTAGGCCTAAAGTTAGGTTTAGAGTTAGGATTAAGGCTAGGTTCAGGGCTAGGATAAGGGCTGGTGTTTGTATTAGGTTTAGGACTAGGTTTAGGGCTATGGCTAATGTCAGCTCTAAGCTGTTGGTTGGGGATAATTTTAGGATTAGGGTTATGGCTAGGTCTAGTGTAAGGGTTAGGTTTAGTGTAAAAGTCAGCTTTAGAGCTAGGAGATTTATTAGGGTCAGGGTCAGTTTTAGAGTTTGTTTGAGGTTAGGGTTTAGGGTTAGGGCTTGAATTAGCTTTAGGATGTGGGGGGTGATGGTAGGGTTTTGTTTAGAGTTTACATTAGGTTTAGGGTAATTGATAGAGTTAGGGTTAGCGATGGGGTTAAGGTTAGGCCTAGGGTTTGCAATAGGGTAAGGGTTATGGTTAGTATAATGGATAGGATTAGAGCTAAGTTTAGGACTAGGTTTATGGTTAGGAATAGGTCTTGAATTAGGATTAGGGTTAAGGTTAAAACTAGGGTTAGGCTTAAGTTTATGTTTAGCATAAGGGTTAGGTTTTGAGCTAGGGTTAGGGCTAGGGTGAGGGTTAGGTTTAGGGTTACTTCTAGGGATAAGATTATATTACTCATAGGGTTAGGGTTAGGATTAGGGCTGGGTACATCATTAGGGATAGGGTTAGGGTTAGGGTAATGTATACAATTAGATGTCGATTTAGGGCTATGTTTAACGTTAGATTGTGGTTTAGGCTGAGAGTTAGGGCTATGGTTATGTTTAGGTTTATAGTAAGTGTTAGGGTTTGAGCTAGGGTTCGGTCTATGGCAAGTTTGAGGTTTAAGGTTAGGTCTAGGGTTAGTTTTCCAGTTAGGTTTAGGTTTACCATTAAGCCTAGGATTATCAATAAGTTTAGGTTTAGGTTTAGAGTAATGGTTAAGTTTAGAGTTAGGTTTAGGGCTAGGGTTAAGGTTAGGATTAGGGTAGGGTTAGGGTTAGATTGAGGGATAGGTGTAGGTTTATGTTTAGAGTAATATTTAGGGTTTGAGCTAGGATTAGGACTAAGGTGAGGGTTGGGTTAGGGTTAGGGCTAGGGTTAGGGTTAGGGTTATGCTTAAGGCTTGATTTAGGCCTAGGATTAGCTCTATGTTTTGTGTTAGGTTTAGGCCTAGGGTTAGGGCTATGGGTTATGTAAGAACTAGGGTTATGTTGAGGGCTAGTTAGGGTTATGGCTAGGTCTAGTGTTAGGTTTAGATTTTCGGGTAGGTTCAGATATACAGATATGTTTACTCTAAAGGCAGGGTCAATGTTTTGGTTCAAGTTAGAGTTAGAGTTAGGGTTACAGCCAGAATTAGCTCTAGGTTTAGGTCTAGGGGTAGGGTTAGTGTTTGAGTTAGGTTAAGGATTATTGTTAGGGTTGGGCTAGGTTTATGTTTATGTCTAGGGCTAGAGTTAAGGCTAGATTTAGGATTTTGTTTAGGTCTAGGGCTAGTGTTAGGCTTTGGTCTAGGTTTAGGGTCAGTTTTATACCTAGGGTTAGTGTTAGGGTCAGAATAAGGGTCAGGGTTATTGATAGGGTTTGGGATAGGGTTAGAGCTAGAATGAGGGCTAGGGTTAGGACTGTTAATAGGGTTAGGGTTTTGGTTAGCCTAAGGATTAGAGATAAGTCTATGGTTACCATTAGGGTTAGGGTTTTTCTTAGGTTAAGAGATAGCATTAGAGCTAGTGTTAATGCTAGAGTTAGGGTTAGGGTTAAATAATGGTTTAGATCTTGGATTAGGGCTAGTTTTTGTGTCAGGGTTAGGGCTAGATTTGGGCATTGGCTAATGTAAGAGCCAGGGTTACAATTAGGGTTATTTTTAGGGTTAGGGTTAGGCCTTGGGTTAGTGTTAGAGTTACGTTAAGTGTATGGGTTAGGAATTGAGCTTGGTTTAGGGCTAGGGCGAGGATTAGGGTTACAGTCAGGGCTAGGGAAGGGTTAGGGTTAGGTTTAGGGCTAGGGTTAGCATTAGTTTTAGTATTCATGGTTAGTGTAATCAATAGAGTTAGAGCTAGGTTTGGGCTATGTTTACATTTAGGATTAGGGCTTGAGTTAGTGTGAGGTTTACGGTTTGGGCTAGGGTTATGTTTAGGGTAAGGTTTAGGGTTTGAGCTAGGGTTAGGGCTAGAACGAGGGTTAGAGTTAGGGTTAGGGCTAGGTTTAGGGTTAGAGTTATGCTTAGGGTTAGGTTTAGGGCTGTAATTATGGCTAGGTTTTGTGTGAGGTTTAGGGAAATTGTTAGGTATATGGGTAATGTAAGATGTAGAGTTATGGTTATGGCTAGATTTAGAGTTTGTCTATTGATAGGGTTAGTTTTGGGGTTAGGATAGGTTTGGAGCTAGGATTCTTGTTAGGGTAAGTGTCAGGGTTCAGGTTAGGATTAGGTTTAGGGTTAGGTCCAGAATGAGGACTAGGGTTAGGTCCAGGGGTAGAGTTAGTGTTTGGTTTAGGTTAAGGGTTATTTGTTAGGGCTAAAGCTAGGGTTATGGCTATATTTAGGATTAGGTTGAGGTCTAGGGCTAGTGTTAGTGTTAGGTTTAGGGTTAGGGTTAATGGTGGGGCTAGTGTTAGGTTTTGGATAAGGTTTAGGTTCAGGTTTAAACCTAGGTTTAGTGTTAGGGTCAGAATAAGGGTCAGGGTTAGAGTTAGGGTTTGGGTTAAGTTTAGAGCTAGAATTATGGTTAGGGTTAGGACTAGTAATAGAGTTAGGGTTTGGGGTAGGCATAGAATTAGGGTTAGGACTAGGGTAGCAATAGAGTGAGGGTTTGACTAAGTGTAAGAAATAGGGTTAGAGCTAGGATTAGGACTAGGAATAGTGTTAGGGTTAGGGCCAGGGTTAGGGTTAGGTTTAAAGCTAGGGTTATGCCTTGGATTAGGGCTAGGTTTTGTGTTAGGTTTAGGGCTTTAGGGCTATGGCTAATTTAAGAACTGGCATTATGATTAGGGATAGTTTTAGGATTAGGTTTAGGGTGAGGTCTAGTGTTAGGATTAGGTTTAGGGATAGGTTGATGTGCAGAGCTAGGGTTAGTGTTAAGGTCAGAGTCAGGGTTAGTATTAGTTCTAGGGTTAGTGTTGTTTCCCGAATTAGGGCTAGGGTTAGGTCTAAGTGTAGGGTTAGGTTTTGGTTTAGGTTAAGGGTTAAGGTCAGTGCTATGGCTCAGTTTTGCTTGAGGGCTAGGGCTTGGGTTAGGGCTAGTTTTCAAATTAGCATTAGGGTTAGAGCTAGTGTTAGGGCGTGGTTTAGGCTTAGGTTTAGGGTTAGTTTTAGAGTTAGGGTTAGATCTAGGTTTAGGGCTACAGCGAAGGTTAGGGTTGGGTTAGGTCTAGGGTTTGAGTTATCATAAGGGATAGGTTTAAAACTAGGGATATTGCTAGGGCAAGAGTTAGAGTTAGTCTTAGTGTTAGGGTTAGATTTAGGGTTAGAATTAGGGCTTAATTAGGGCTAGAATTAGAGCTAGGGTTAGTATTAAGGCTGAGCCTAGGTTTATGGCTAGGGTCATGGTTATGGTTATGGCTAGGTATGATGTTATAGCTAGCTTTAGAACTAGGGTGAGGATTAAAATTAGGGTTAGGTCTATGGTTAGGGTTAGGTTTAGGATTAAGGCTAAGATTAGGGCTAGGATTAGGGCTAGAGTTTTTTCTAGGGTTAGGGCTTCATTAGAGCTAGGGCTAATGTCAGGTCTAGGATTATGGTTAGAGATACTTTTAGGGTTAAGATTATTAGGGTTAGGATAAGGTTTATGGTTATGGTTAGGTTTAGAGTTCAGGTTAGGTTTAGGGTAATGTATAGGTTTAGTTTTAGGAATAGTTTTAGGGTTACCCTAGGGTTAGCATTAGGGTTAAGATTAGGATTAGGGTAATTGATAGGGTTACAGCAGGAGTTAGGGCTAGATTTTTGGTTAGGATTAAGGCTAGGGTTAGGGTTAGATTTTGGGTTATGGCAAGGGTTAGGGTTAGGTTTAGGTTTAGTGTAAGGGTTAGGGCTAGAATTAGGGTTATGGTTAGGGTTAAAGTTTATGGTTATGATTAGGGCTCTGATTAGGGATAGGTTTTGGGTTAGGTTAGGGCTAGGTTTAGGGCTTCAGCTAATGTAAGAACTAGGGTTATGATTAGAACTAATTTTAGGGTTAGAGTTAGGGCTAGGTCTATGGTTAGGTTTAGGTTTAGGTTTTCAGTGATGTTTAGAGCTCGGGTTAGTGTTAGGGTCAGAGTCAGGGTCAGGGTTTGTTTTAGGGTTAGGGATAGGACTTGAATTAGAGCTAGGTTTAGGGCTAGGTGTAGGGTTAGGGTTTGGTTTATGTTAAAGGTGAGGGTTAGGGCTATGGCTCGGTTGTTTTGTAGGGCTAGGGCTAGGTTGGGGCTAGCTTTAGGATAAGCATTAGTATTACAGCTTGTGTTAGTGAGAGGTTTAGCTTAGGGTTAGGGTTAGATTTAGAGTTAGGGTTAGAAATAGGATTAGGGCTAGAGCTAGGGTTAGGGCTAATGTAAAGACAAGTGATAGGAATATGGTAAGGAATAGGGTTAGCACTAGAAATACGACTAGGGCGAGAGTTAGAGTTAGACTTAGGGCTAGGGATAGGTTAGGCTTAGGGGTAAATTAGGGCTAGGATTAGTTCTAGCATTTGTATTAGGGTTAGCCCTAGTTTTAGGCTTAAGTTTAGGTTTAGGGACAGGGTTAGATTTAGGGGAAGAAATGGGGTTAGAGCTAGTCTTAAGACTAGGTCAAAGGTTAGAATTTCAGTTATGCTAGGGTTATGGTTTGATTTAGTAATAAGGCTACGTTTAGGGCTAGGATGAGGGCTAGAAATTTTTTTAGGGTTATGGCAAGAATTAGGGCTAGGGTTAGTGTCAGGTCTAGGCTTACCTTAGGGATAGATTGAGGGTTAGATTTATGGCTAGGTCTAGTGTAAGGGTTAGGTTTAGGGTAAGGGTCAGGTTTAGAGCTAGGGGTATTATTAGGGTTAGAATTAGGTTTCAGGTTTGGTTTAGGTTAGGGTTTAGGTTTAGATCTTGAATTAGCATTAGGGTTTGGTTAGGATAATGTTGGTTTAGGTTTAGGGTTCATGTTAGGTGTAGGGTAATTGATAGGGTTAGAGTTAGCAAAAGGGTTAGGATTAGGCCTAGGGTTAGCCTTAGGGTTATGTTTGTGCTTAGGATAATGGATAGGATTAGGGCTAGGTTTGTAGATAGTATTAGGGCTAGTGTTAGGCCTAGAGTTAGAGTTAGGTTTAGGTTTAGGTTTAGGATATGGTTTAGAGTTTGAGCTAGGATTAGCGTGTTAGGGTTAGGTCTAGGTTAGAGTTATGGTTAGGGTTAAGGTTAGTGTTACATTTAGGATTAGGGTTATCATTAGGTTCAGGGTATTGGATAGGGTTTGATCTCATGTTAGGGTTAGGTTTTGGCTTAAGGTTAGGGTTAGGCATAGGTTTAGGTTTTGGTTTAGGGTAATGGTTAGAGTTTGAGCAAGGGTTAGCTATGGCAAGTGTTAGGTTTATGGTTATGTCTAGGGTTAGGGTTAGGGCAGATTTAGGGTAAAGGCTAGGGTTATAATCAGGGATAGAGTTAGGGTTAGGGTAATGGATAGTGTTAGAGCTAGGGTTAGGGCAGATTTAGGGTAAGGGCTATGGTTATAATCAGGGATAGAGTTAGGAGTAGGGTAATGGGTAGTGTTAGAGCTAGGGTTAGGTCTAGGGTTATCATTAAGGTTAGTGTTAGAGTTAGGGTAATATGTAGGCTTAGAGCTAGGGTTAGGGATAGGGTTAAGGTTAGGATTAGGGCTAGGGTTAAGGTTAGGTTTAGGTTTAGGCCATGGTTTAGTGTTAGGGTTACGTTAACTTTAAAGGTTAGGAATTGAGCTAGTGTTTGGACTAAGATGAGGATTAGGGTTAGAGTCAGTGTGAGAGTTGGGACTAGGGTTAGCATTAGGGTTAGGGTTAGGGTTAGGGTAATGAATTGAGTTAGAGGTAGAATTTGGCCTATGGTGATGGCTAGTTTCAGGGTTAGTGATATATGACTTGGTCTAGTGTTAGGGTTATGGTTTTTGTTAGGATAAGGATTAGAGCTAGGGTTTGTGATAGGTCAGTGTTCTGGTTAGGGTTAGGTTTATTGTTAGGGCCAGCATTAGGACTAGGGTTTGGTCTAGGGCTAGCGTTAGTGTTTGGGTTCAGTTAAGGGTTATTATTAGGGCTAGGGCTAAATTTTTGTTCAGGAGTAGGCCTAGAGTTATTACTAGATGAAGGATTAAGTGTAGGTCTAGGTCTAGTGTTAGGGTGAGATTTAGGTGTAAGATTACAGGTAGCGCAAATGTTAGGGGTCAGTTTAGGGTTAGGGTTAGACCTATGGTTATTGTTAGGGTCAGAATAAGGATCAGGGTTAGGGTTAGGGTTTGGGATAGTGATAGAGCTAGATTGAGGGTTAGGGTTAGGACTAGTAATAGAGTTAGGTTTTGGGTTAGGCTAAATTAGGTTTAGGACTAGGGTAGCTTTAGGGTTAGAGTTTGGCTTAGGGTAAGGGATAGGGTTAGCACTAGTGTTAGGGCTAGGGTTAGGGTTAGGGTGAGGGCTAGGGATAGGTTTAGGGTTAGAGTTAAAGCTAAGGTTAGGTCTAGGCTAGATTTTGTGTTAGCTTTAGGGCTATGGCTAATGTAAGAACTAGGGTTACAATTAGGGCTACTTTTAGGATTAGTGTTATGTCTAGGTTTAGTGTTTGGTTAGGTTAAGGGTTAGGGTTATGCTTAGGGTAATGGATAGGTTAGGGTTAGCGAATGTGTTAGGGGTAGGCCGAGGGTTAGCATTAGGGTTAGGATTAGGGTTAGGGTTAGGGTAATGGATAGGGTTAGGGCTAGGGTTATGGTTAGTGTTAGGGTTAGAGTTAGGGTTAGTGTTAGATTTAGGTTTAGTGCAAGGATTAAAGTTAGAGTTAGGTTAAGGGTAAGGGTTAGGACTAGTTTTAGGTTTAGAGTTAGGGTTAAAGCTAGGGTTGGGGCTCACATTAGGGCTGGATTTGGGGTTACATTAGGGCTAGTGTTAGAGATACATCTAATGTAAGAACTAGGGTTATGATTAGGGCTAATTTTAGGGTTACAGTTAGGGCTAAGTCTAGTTTTATGGTTAGATTTAAGTTCAGGGTGTTGTTTTGAGCTAGGGTTAGTGTTAGGTTCAGAGTCAGGGTCAGAGTTAGTTTTAGGATTGGGAATAGGACTCGAATTAGGGGTAGGCTTAGGGCTAGATGTAGGGTTCAGATTTGGTTTAGTTTAAGGGTTAGGGTTAGTGCTATGGCTCATTATGTTTTAGGGCTAAGGCTAAAGTTAAGGGTAGTTTTACGATTAATGTTAGTATTATTGTAGTGATAGAGTGAGTTTAGGCTTAGGGTTACATTTAGAGTTATGGTTAATTCTAGGGCTAGGGCTAGGGCTAGGGTTAGGGCTAAGGTTAGGTCTAGTGTTTGGGTTTTGGTAAGGAATAGGGTTAGAACTAGGAATAGAGCTAGGGTGATAGAGTTTATCTTAAGGCTAGGGTTAGGGTTAAGTTTAGGGCTAAATTAGGGCTAAGAATATGTCTAGGATTGGTGTTAGGGTTAGGCCTAGGGTAAGGGCTATGTTTAGGATTAGGTTTAGGGTTATGTTTAGGGGAAGGGATGGGGTTATAGCTAGGTGTAGGGCTACGGTGATGATTAGAATTAGGTTTAGGTCTAGAGTTAGGCTTGTGTTAGGATTAAGGCTATATTTGGGGTTAGGATGAGGGCTAGGGTTTGTGTTAGGGTTAGGGAAAGTTTTAGGGATAGGGATAATGTCAGGTTTAGGGTTACAGCTAGGGATAGTTATAGGGTTAGGTTCATGCCTAGGTCTAATGTTAGGTTTAGGGTAAAGGCCAGGTTAAGAGTAAGGTGTATTTTTAGGGTCAGGGTCAGTTTTCGGTTTTGTGTTAGCTTAATTATTAGGGTTAGGGCTCAAATTAGTGTTAGGGTTAGAATTAGGATTAGGTTTATGGATAGGTTTAGGCTTAGGTTTCAGGTTAAGATTGGAGTAATTGGTAGGATTAGGGTTAGTGATAGGGTTAGGGTTAGGCCTAGGGTTAGCATTTGGGTTAGGGTTATTTTTAGGGTAATGAATAGCATTAGAACTAGGGTTAGGCCTAGGGTTTTGGATAGGATTAGGTCTAGAGTTAGAGTTAGGGGGGCTAGAGTTAGTGTTTGGGTTAGATTTAGCATACAGGTTGGTTTGAGCTAGGGTTAGAGCTAGGGTTAGGGTTAGGGTTAGGATTATGTCCAGGGTTAGATTTATGGTTAAAGTTAGGGTTAGTGTTAGGGTTAGGGCTAAGGTTATCTTTAGAGTTAGGTTAATGGATAGGGTTAGATGTCAAGTTAGGATTAGGGGTAGTTTTAGGATTAGGGTTAGTGTTAGGGTTAGGGCTAAGATTATCATTAGAGTTAGGGTAATGGATAGGGTTAGATGTCAGTTTAGGGTTAGGGGTAGTTTTAGCTCTAGGGTTAGTGTTATGGTTTGGGCTAGGCTTAGTGTTAGAGTAAGGGTTAGGGTTTCATCTATGGTTAAGGCTATGATGAGCATTAGGTTTAGGGTTAGGTCTAGGATTAGGTTTACATTTAGGATTAGAGCTAAGGTTATCATTAGGGTTAAGGTTTGGTTTAAAGTAATGGATAATTTTAGAGATAGTATTAGGGCTAGTGTTCACATTATGATTAGGGCTAGGATTAGGATTAGATTTAGGGATAAGACTAGGGTTATGTTTAGGGTTTGGTTTAGGGTTTTATCTAGGGTTAGGTCTAAGGTGAGGGTTAGGGTTAGCGTGAGGGTTAGGCTTAAGGTAAGGGATAAGGTTAGGTTAGGGTTAGGGTTACACTTTGGGCTAGATTTAGGCCTAGGATTAGGGCTAGGTTTTGTGTTAGGTTTAGAGCTAGTTTTAGTGCTATGGTAATGTAAGTGTTATGTTTATGGTTATAGCTAGGTCTAGTATTAAGTTTAGGTTTCAGTTAGGGTCAGTTTTATAGCTATGTTTAGTGTTAGTGTCAGGGTCTGTCTTTGGATTAGGGTTAGGGTTAGGGCTAGAGCCAGAATTAGGATTGGTTAGGTCTACAGGTAAGATTAGTGTTTGGCTTAGGTTATCATTAGAGCTAGGGCTAGGTTTTTGTTTAGGTCTTGGTTAAAGATATGTCTAGATTTAGGATTAGGCTTAATCTAGGGCTAGTGTTAGGGTTAGGTTTAGATATAGGGTTATGGGTAGGACTAGTGTTAGGGTTTGGTTTAGGTTCAGGGTCAGAATAAGGGTCAGATTTAGGGTTAGGATTTGGGTTATGGTTATAACAAGAATGATCTAGTGTTAAGTTTAGGGTTAGGGTTAGGGTGATGTTTAGACTAGGGTTAGTATTATGGTCAGAGTCATGGTCAGTGTTCTAGTTTTCAGACTAAAACTAGAATTAAAGCTATGGTTAGGTTTAGGGTTAGGGTTTGGTTTAGGTTAAGGGTTAGGGTTAGGGCTATGGCTCGGTTTTGTTTTAGGGCTAGTGTTAAAGTTAGATTTAGAATTAGGGTTAGGGTTAGGGTTAGACTTAGGGTTAGGGTTTGATTTAGAGTTAAAATTATATCTAGGTTAGGGCTAGAACTAATGATAGAGGTAGGGTTAAGGCTAGGATTAGGGCTAGTATTAGGGTTCCAGTAAGGGATGTGGTTAGAACTAGGGATGAAGCTAGGGTAAGAGTTAGATTTAGTCTTAGGTCTAGGGTTAGTGCTAGGGTTAGGAATAGGACTAAATTAGTGCTAAGATTAGGTCTAGGGTTAGTTTTGGGGTTAGGCCTAAAGTTAGGTTTAGTGATAGGATTAAGGCTAGGTTTAGGGCTAGGATAAGGGCTGGGCTTGTGTTAGGTTTAGGGCTAGGATTAGGGCTATGGCTAATGTCAAGTCTAAGATTACGGTTGGGGATAGTTTTAGAATTAGAGTTATGGCTAGGTCTAGTTTAAAGGTTAGGTTTAGTGTAAAAGTCAGATTTAGAGCTAGGAGATTTTTTAGGGTCAGGGTCAGTGTTAGAGTTTTTTGAGGTTAGGGTTTAGGGTTAGGACTTGAATTAGCACTAGTGTAGTATGGGTTAGGGTAATGATATGGTTTGGTTTAGAGTTTACATTAGGTTTAGGGTAATTGATAGGGTTAGGGTTAGTGACAGGGTTAAGGTTAGGCCTAGGGTTTGCATTATGGTAAGGGTTATGTTTAGTATAATGGATAGAATTAGAGCTAAGTTTAGGGCTTGGTTTATGGTTAGGAATAGGTCTTGAATTAGGGTTAGGGTTAAAACTAGGGTTAGGCTTAGGTTTATGTTTAGCAAAAGGGTTAGGTTTTGAGCTAAGGTTAGGTCTAGGGAGAGGTTTAGGTTTAGGGTTACTTCTAGGGATAAGATTATAGTACTCATAGGGTTAGGGTTAGGATTAGTGCTAGTGACATCATTAGGGATCGGGTTAGGGTTAGGGTAATGTATATGATTAGATGTAGATTTAGGGCTATGTTTAATGTTAGATTGAGGTTTAGGCTTAGAGTTAGGGCTATGGTTATGTTTAGGTTTATAGTAAGGGTTAGGGTTTGAGTTAGGTTAGGTTAGGTCTATGCAAATGTGAGGTTTAAGGTTAGGTCTATGGCTAGTTTTCCAGTTATGTTTATGTTTACCATTAAGCCTAGGATTATCAATAAGTTTAGGTTTAAGTTTAGAGTAATGGGTAGGTTGAGAGCTAGGTTTAGGGCTAGGGTTAAAGTTAGGATTAGGGTAGGGTTAGGGTTAGATTGAGGGATAGGTGTAGGTTTAAGTTTAGAGTAATGTTTAGGATTTGAGCTAGGATTAGGACTAAGGCGAGGATTAGGTTAGGGTTAGGGCTAGGGTTTGGGTTAGGGTTATGCTTAAGGCTTGATTTAGGCCTAGGATTAGCTCTATGTTTTGTGTTAGGTTTAGCCCTAGGGTTAGGGCTATGGGTAATGTAAGAGCTAGATTTATGTTGAGGGCTAGTGATAGGTTTAGGGTTATGGCTAGGTCTAGTGTTAGGTTTAGATTTTGGGATAGGGTCAGATTTAGAGATAGATTTACTCTAAAGGCAGCGTCAGTGTTTGGGTTAGAGTTAGTGTTAGGGTTATAGCCAGAATTAGGATTATGTTTAGGTCTAGGTTTAGGGTTAGTGTTTGAGTTACGTTAAGGATTATTGTTAGGGCTGGAGCTAGGCTTATGTTTAGGTCTAGGGCTAGAGATAATGCTAGATTTAGGATTTGGTTTAGGTCTAGGGCTAGGGTTAGGGTTTGGTCTAGGGTTAGGTTTATGATTTGGGTTAGGGTTTCAGTTAGGGTTATGGATTGGGTTATCATTAGGGATACAGTTATATTTAGGGTAATGCCTAGGGTTGGAGCTAGTGTTAGTTCTAGGGTTAATGTTAGGATTAGGGCTATGGTTAGACTTATGGTTAGGGATAGTGCTAGGGTTATGTTTAGGCTAAGGGTTAGTCTTTGAGCTAGGGGTAGGACTAAGGTGATGGTTAGGGTTAGGGTTAGGACTAGGGTTAGGGTTAGGGTGAGGGTTATGCTTAGGGTAGGTTTAGGCCTTGATTAGGTTTAGGGTTATTTAAGTTATTTGTTATTTTTAGGCCTAGGGTTAGCGCTATATGTAATGTAAGATCTAGGGTTCTGATTAGAGCTAGTTTTAGGGTTAGGGTTATGGCTAGGTTTATTGTTAGGTTTGGGTTTTGGGTTAGGGTCAGGTTTAGAGCTAGGTTTAATGTTAGTGTCAGGGCCAGTGTTTATATTAAAGTTAGGATTAGGGTGAAAGCCAGACTAGGAATAGTGGTAGGGTTAGTGTTTGGTTTAGGTTCAGGGTTAGTGTTAGGGCTAGGACTAAGTTTTTGTTTAGGTCAAGGGCTAGAGTAATAGCTAGATTTAGGATTAGGTTTAGGTCTAGGGCTAGTGTTAAGGTTAGGTTTAGGTATAAGTTTACTGGTAGGGCTAGTTTCAGATTTCAGTTTCAGTTTAGGGTAAGGTTTAGACCTATAATTAGTGTTAGGGTCAGAATAAGGGTGACAGTCAGGGTGAGGTTTTGGGTTAGGGTTAGATAGAGAATGAGGGCTAGTGTTAGGACTAGTAATAGAGTTATTGTTTGGGGTTGGCTAAGGATTAGGATTAGGACTAGAGTTAGCATTATGGATAGGGTTTGGCTTAGGGTAATGGATCTGATTAGAGCTACGGTTAGGGCTAGGATTAGGGTTAGATTTAGGGCTAGTTTTAGGGTTAGGGTTAGGGTTAAATCTAGTATTAGGGCTTCGATTAGGACTATTTTTGTGTTAGAGGCTAGGGTTTGGCTAAGGCCAATGTAGGAACTAGGATTACAATTAGGGTTAGTTTTAGGGTTAGGGTTTCAGCTAGGTCTAGTGTTAGCATTAGTTTTAGGGTTAGGGTGATATTTAGAGCTAGAGTTTGTGTTTGGATATGAGTCAGAGTGAGGGTTAGTTTTAGGCCTAGGACTTGAAATAGAGCTCAGGTTATGTCTAGTTATGGGTTAGGGTTTGGTTTACATTCAGGTTTAGGGTTAGAGGAATGTCTCAGTTTTGTTTTAGGGCTAGGGCTAATGTTAGAGCTAGTTGTAGGATTAGCAATAGTGTTAGAGCTAGTTGTAGAATGAGGTTTAGGCTTAAGATTAGGGTTAGATTTAGAGTTTTGGTTAGATCTAGGGTTAGAGCTATGGCAAGGGTTAGGGCTAAGTTTAGGGCTCTTTTGAGGGTTATGGTAACGAATAGGGTTATAAATAGAAATAGGGCTAGGGTGTGAGTTAGAGTTAGTCTTAGGGCTAGGGTTAGGGGTAGGGTTAAGTTTAGCATTCAAATAGGGCTAGGATTAGCACTATGATTATTGTTAGGGTTAGGCCTATGGTTAGGGCTAGGGTTATGGTTAGTTTTAGGGGAAGGGATGGGGTTATATAGCTAGATTCAGTGCTAGGGTGAGGGTTATATTTAGGGATAGGGCTAGGGTGAGGGTTCAGGTTAGGATTAAGTCTAGGTTTAGGGCTAGGATGAGGGCTAGGGTTTGTGTTAGGGTTAGGGCTGGGATTATGGCCAGGGATAATGTCAGGTCTAGGGATATGTTTAGGGATGGTATTAGGGATAGGTTTAAGTTTAGGTCTAGTGCTAGTGTTATGTTTAGTTTTAGGTATAGGTTTACTGGTAGGGCTATTGTTAGGGTTCGGTTTAGTGTCAAGGTCAGGCTTTGACCTAGGGTCAGTGTGAGGGATAGGTTTAGTGAACCAGTGAGTTATAGATCTAGGTTATTATTAGGGTCAGAGTATGGATTAGAGTTTGGTTTGGGTTAAGGTTTAAGGTTAGGTCTCATATTAACATTAGGGTTAGGGTTAGGGTTAGTGTAATGGATAGACTTAGGTTTACAGTTCAGTTTAGGTTTAGAGTAATGTATAGGGTTAGTGTGAGGGATAGGGTTAGGGTTTGGCCTAGGGTTAGCATTTGGCTTAGGCTTATGTTTAGACTAAAGAATAAGTTTAGTGCTAGTGTTATGGCTTAGCTTAAGGTTATGATTAGGGCTAGGGTTTGTGTTACTCCTAAGGCTAGTGTTAGGGTTAGGTTTAGGGTAAGTGTTAGGGTTTGAGCTAGGGTTAGGGCTACGGCGAGGGTTAGGTTTAGAATCAGAGCTATGGTTAGGATTAGGGTAAGGGTTAGGGTTATGGATATGGTTAGCATTAGGGTTAGGGTTATGTTTAAGGTAATGGATAAAGTTAGAGTTAGGATTTGGGCTATGGTTACAGTTAGGATTAAGGATAAGGTTAGGGTTAGGGTTAGAACTAGGATTATGTTTAGAGTAAAGGTTAGCGTTTGAGCTAGGGTTAGGGCTAGGGCGAGCATTAGGTTTAGGATTTGTGCTAGGGTTAGGGTTAAGGTTATGCTTAGATCTAGGTTTAGTGTTTGTATTAGGGCTAGGTTTTGTGTGAGGTTTATGGCTAGTGTTAGGGCTTTGGGTAATGTAAGAGCTAGGGTTATGGTTATAGCTAGTTTTTTGGGTTAGAGTTATACATATGTCTAGTGTTAGTTTTAAGTTTTGGGTTAGGATGAAGTTTAGAGCTAGGGTTTGTGTTAGGGTAAGTGTCAGTGTTCGGGTTAGCATTGGGTTTATGGTTAGGGCCAGAATTAGAACTAGGGTTAGGTCTAGGGGTAGGGTTAGTCTTTGCTTTAGGTTAATGGTTAATTTAGGGCTAGGGATAGGTGTTTGTTTAGGACTAGGGCTAGAGTTATGGCTACATTTAGGATTAAGTTTAGGTCTAGTGCTAGTGTTATGTTTAGATTTAGGTATAGGTTTACTGGTAGGGCTAGTGTTAGGGTTCGGTTTAGTGTTAAGGTAAGGCTTTGACCTAGGGTAAGTCTTAGGGTCAGAATAGGATTAAGGTTTAGGCTTAGGCTTTGGGTTAGGGTTAAAGATAGAATGAAGTCTAGGGTTAGTACTAGTAATAGAGTTAGGGATTGGGGAAAGCTAAGGTTTAGGGTTAGAACTAGGTTACCATTAGGGTGAGAGTTTGGCTAAGGGTAAGGAATAGGTTTAGAGCTAGGGTTTGAGTTAGTGTTAGGGTTAGGGTTAGGGTTAGGTTTAAAGCTAGGGTTTAGGCTCAGAATAGGGCTAGGTTTTTTATTTCGGGTTAGGGCTGTGGCTAATGTAAGAACTAGCTTTATGTTTAGGGATAGTTTTAGGGTTAGGATTAGGGCAAGGTCTAGTATTTGGGTTAGCTTTAGGGTTAGGGTGATGTTTAGAGGTAGGGTTAGTTTTAGGGTCAGAGTCAGGGTCTGTATTAGTTGTAGGGATAGGGTTACAACTACGTGTAGCATTAGGATTTGGTTTAGGTTAAGGGTTAGGATTAAGGCTATAGCTCAGTTTGTTTGTGGGCTATGGCTAGCTAGGTTTAGGGCTAGTTTTCAAATTAGAATTAGGGTTAGGGCTAGTGTTAGGTTAAGGTTTAGGTTTAGAGTTAGGGTTAGATTTAGAGTTAGGGTTATCTCTAGGTTTAGGACCATGGCTAGGGTTAGGAATAAGTTTAGGGCTAGTGTTAGGTTTAGGCAATAGATAAGGTTGGTACTAGAAATAGGTCTAGGCCTAGAGTTAGGGTTAATCTTAGGGCTAGGGTTAGAGTTAGGGTTACAGTTAGCAATAAATTATGGCTAGAATTAGAGCTATGGTTACTGTTAGGATTAGGCCTAGTGTTAGGGCTGGTTTTAGTGTTAGTGATAGTGTTAGATTTAGGGTTAGCGGAAAGGATGTGGTTATAACTAGGTTCAGAACTAAGGCAAGGGTCAAAATTATGGTTTGGGCTAGGGTTAGGGTTCGGGTTAGGGTTAAGACTAGCTTTAGGGCTAGGATGAAGGCTCGGGGTTTTTTTTTTTTTAGTTTGAAGGCAAGAATTAGGTAGAGTGCTAATGTCAGGTCTAGGGTTACAGTTAGGGACACTGTTAGGGTTAGTTTTATGGCTAGGTCTAGTTTAAGGGTTATGTTTAGGGTAAGGGTCAGGTTTAGAGCTAGGTGTGTTATTAGAGTCAGTTTCTTGTTCATAGTTTGGGTTAGGTTTTTGTTTAGTTTTAGGGCTCAAATTAGCATTAGGGTTAGGGTTAGAGTAATTGATAGGATTAGGTTTAGTGTTCAGTTTAAGTTTGAGTAAGGTTCAGGTTAGTGTTAGTGTTATGTTTAGGGTTAGGCCTAAATGGAAAGGATTAGATTTAGGTTTAGGACTAGGGGTAGTGTTAGGTTTAGCATAACTGTTAGGGTTTCAGCTAGGATTAGGACTACGGCAATAGTTAGGTTTATGGTTAGGTCTAGGGTTAGGTTTACAGTTAGGGTTAGTGTAGGTTGAGGGTTAGGACTAGGTTAAGTTTACAGTTAGGGTAGAATAGGTTTAGGGTTAGGGCTAGTATTATCATGGCATTTATAGTTAGGGTTAGCAGACACTGAAAGTGAGAAGATCCTGGAACAACGTATTTCAAACACTGAAAGACAATAGATGCAAACCAAGAATTTTGTATCCAGCAAAATTAAGCTTCAGGTAGGACAACAAAATAAAAATCTTTCATGATAAACAAAAGTTAAAAGATTTTGCAGCCAGAAAACCAGCACTGCAAAGCATCTTGAGCAAAACACTACACGAGGAAGAAATGAAAAACAATAACCAAAGCCAACAGTGGGAAGTGCCTCAGTAAAGACAGAGGGATGGGGGAAAGCTAATCATGGAGACAAAAAACTAATTTTTTAAAAAAGATAAATAATCAAACATGGCTGGAAGTACAAACCATATATCAATAGTAACTCTAAACGTTAATGGCTTAAACTCTCCAATAAAGTGACATAGGCTGGTAACATGGATTAAAAAAACAAATCCAACAATATGCTGCCTCCAGGAGACACATCTGATTGGAAAAGACATACACAGGCTGAGGTGAAAGGTTGGGTAAAAATATACCACGCACATGGTCCTCGTAAGCAAGCAGGGGTGGCCATCCTCATATCGAATAAAATCGACTTCAAGACTAAGTTAATCAAAAGGGATAAAGAAGGACATTATATACTGTTAAAAAGAACCATTCACCAACAAGACATAACAATTATCAATATTTATGCACCAAATAATGGTGCTGTGACGTTCATAAAACAAACTCTCCTCAAGTTCAAGAATCAAATAGACCACAACACAATAATTATGGGTGACTTCAACACACCTCTCTCACCATTGGACAGATCCTCCAAACAAAAGTTGAATAAAGAAACTATAGAACTCAATATCACTATCAATAACCTAGACTTAACTGACATATATAGAATATATCAACCATCATCAAGTGGATATACTTTTTTCTCAGCAGCACATGGATCCTTCTCAAAAATAGACCATATATTATGCCATAGGGCAACCCTGAGTAAATATAAAGGGGTGGAGATAATACCATGCATTTTTTCTGATCATAATGGAATGAAACTGGAAATCAATGATAAAAGAAGGAAGGAAAAATCCTACATCACATGGAAAATGAACAATATGTTACTGAATGATCAATGCATTACAGAAGACATAAAGGAGGAAATCAAAAAATTCTTAGAGATAAATGAAAATACAGACACAACATATCGGAATCTATGGGACACAATGAAAGCAGTTTTAAGAGGGAAATTCATCGCCTGGAGGTCATTCCTCAAAAAAAGAAAAAAACAACAAATAAATGAGCTCACACTTCATCTCAAAGCCCTAGAGAAGGAAGAGCAAAACAACAGCAAATGTAGCAGAAGGCAAGAAATAATTAAAATCAGAGCAGAAATCAACGAAATTGAAACAAAAGAAACTATTGAAAAAATTGACAAAACTAAAAGTTGGTTCTTCGAAAAAATAAATAAGATCGACAGACCCTTAGCCATGCTAATGAAGAGAAGAAGAGAGAGAACACAAATTACTAACATATGGGATGAAAAAGGCAATATCACAACAGATACTACAGAAATACAGAAGATAATTAGGAATTATTTTTTCAAAATATATTTTCAAAATAACCTATATTCCAATAAAATAGAAGATAGTGAAGACATCGATAAATTTCTTAAGTCATATGATTTGCCCAGACTGAGTCAGGAGGATACACACAATTTGAACAGACCAATATCAATGGATGAAATAGAAGAAGCAATCAAAAGACTACCAACCAAGAAAAGCCCAGGACCGGATGGGTATACAGCAGAGTTTTACAAAACTTTAAAGAAGAATTAATACCAATACTTTTCAAGTTATTTCAGGAAATAGAAAAAGAGGGAGCTCTTCCAAATTCATTCTATGAGGCCAAAATCACCCTGATTCCGAAACCAGACAAAGACACCTCAAAGAAAGAAAACTACAGAGCAATATCTCTAATGAACCTAGATGCAAAAATCCTCAATAAAATTCTGGCAAATCAGATACAAAAACACATCAAAAAAATTGTGCACCATGATCAAGTAGGATTCATCCCTGGAATGCAAGGATGGTTCAATATACGGAAATCAATAAATGTTATTCACCACATCAATAGACTCAAAGATAAGAACCATATGATCATCTCAATAGATGCAAAAAAGCATTCAACAAAGTACAGCATCCCTTTATGTTCAAAACACTAGAAAAACTAGGGATAACAGGAACTTACCTCAACATTGTAAAAGCTGTCTATGCTAAGCCTCAGGCTAGCAACATTCTGAATGGAGAAAAATTGAAGGCATTCCCTCTAAAATCTGGAACAAGACAAGGATGCCCTCTATCACCACTTCTATTCAATATAGTTCTCGAAACACTGGCCCGAGCAATTAGACAGACAAAAGAAATTAAAGGCAGAAAAATAGGAAAAGAAGAACTTAAATTACCACTATTTGCGTACAACATGATTCTATACCTAGAAGACCTAAAAGGGTCTACAAAAAAACTAGTAGAACTAATAAATGAATTCAGCAAAGTGGCAGGATATAAAATCAACGCACACAAATCAAAGGCATTTCTGTATATCAGCGACAAAACTTCTGAAATGGAAATGAGGAAGAACACCCCATTCACAGTATCCTCAAAAAAATAAAATACTTGGGAATCAACCTAACAAAAGAAGTGAAAGATTTATACAATGAAAACTACAGAACCCTAAAGAGAGAAATAGAAGAAGATCTTAGAAGATGGAAAAATATACCCTGTTCATGGATAGGCAGAACTAACATCATCAAAATGGCGATATTACCAAAAGTTTTCTATAGGTTTAATGCAATGCCAATCAAAATCCCAATGACATTTGTTGTAGAAATAGATAAAGCAATTATGAAATTCATATGGAAAAATAAAAGACCCAGAATAGCAAAAGCAACTCCAAGCAGGAAGTGTGAATCAGACGGCATAGCGATACCAGATTTCAAACTGTACTACAGAGCAATAGTAACAAAAACAGCATGGTACTGGTACCAAAACAGGCAGGTGGACAAATGGTACAGAATAGAGGACACAGAGACTAATCCACAAATTTACAGCTATCTTATATTTGATAAAGGGGCTAAAAGCATGCAATGGAGGAAGGATAGCATCTTCAACAAATGGTGCTGGGAAAACTAGAAATCCATATGCAACAAAATGAAACTGAATCCCCTTCTCTCGCCATGCACAAAAGTTAACTCAAAATGGATCAAGGAGCTTGATATCAAATCAGAGATTCTGCATCTGATAGAAGAAAAAGTTGGCTCCGATCTACATATTGTGGGGTCAGGCTCCAAATTCCTTAATAGGACACCCATAGCACAAGAGTTAATAACAGGAATCAAGAAATGGGACTTACTTAAACTAAAAAGTTTTTTCTCAGCAAGAGAAACAATAAGAGAGGTAAATAGGGAGCCTACATCATGGGAACAAATTTTTACTCCTCACACTTCAGATAGAGCTCTAATATCCAGAATATACAAAGAACTCAAAAAATTAAACAATAAGATAACAAATAACCCAATCAACAAATGGGCCAAGGACCTGAACAGACACTTCTCAGAGGAGGACATACAATCAATCAACAAGTACATGAAAAAATGCTCACCATCTCTAGCAGTCAGAGAAATGCAAATCAAAACCACCCTAAGATACCATCTCACTCCAGTAAGATTGGAAGCCAATATGAAATCAAACAACAATAAGTGCTGGCGAGGATGTGGGGAAAAGGGTACTCTTCTACATTGCTGGTGGGACTGCAAATTGGTGCGGCCAATTTGGAAAGCAGTATGGAGATTCCTGGGAAAGCTGGGAATGGAACCACCATTTGACCCAGCTATTGCCCTTCTCGGACTATTCCCTGAAGACCTTAAAAGAGCATACTACAGGGATACTGCCACATCGATGTTCATAGCAGCACAATTCACAATAGCTAGATTGTGGAACCAACCCAGATGCCCTTCAATAGATGAATGGATAAAAAAAATGTGGCACTTATACACAATGGAGTATTACGCAGCACTAAAAAATGACAAAATCATGGAATTTGCAGGGAAATGGATGGCATTAGAGCAGATTATGCTAAGTGAAGCTAGCCAATCCCTAAAAAAAACAAATGCCAAATGTCTTCTTTGATATAATGAGAGCAACTAAGAACAGAACAGGGAGGAAGAGCAGGAGGAAAAGATTAACATTAAACGGAGACATGAGGTGGGAGGGAAAGGGAGAGAAAAGGGAAATTGCATGGAAATAGAAGGAGACCCTCATTGTTATACAAAATTACATATAAGAGGTTGTGAGGGGAATGGGAAAAAAAAACAAGGAAAGAAATGAATTACAGTAGATGGGGTAGAGAGAGAAGATGGGAGGGGAGGGGAGGGGGGATAGTAGAGGATAGGAAACGTAGCAGAATACAACAGTTACTAATATGGCATTATGTAAAAATGTGGATATGTAATCGATGTGATTCTGCAATCTGTATACGGGGTAAAAATGGGAGTTCATAACCCACTTGAATCTAATGTATGAAATATGATATGTCATGAGCTTGTAATGTTTTGAACAACCAATAATAAATAAATAAATAAATAAACAGTTAGGGTTAGGCTAATAGATGTGGTTAGAGCTATGGTTAGAGCTATGTTTGGGTTAGGCTTATGTTTAGGGTAATGGATAGTTTAGGGCTAGGGTTATGGTTAGGATTAGGGCTAGGGTTCAGGTTAGGGTTAGATCTAGGTTAGTGTTAGGGTTAGATTTAGGGTAAGTGTTAGGGTTTGAGCTATGGTTAGGGTTGGGGTGACGGGTAGGTTTAGTGTCAGGTCTAGGTTTAGGTTTAGGCTTAAGTTTAGGGTTAGGGCTATCATTAGGGTTAGGGTTATGTTTAGGGTAATGGATAGAGTTAGAGCTAGAGATAGGGCTAGATTATGGTTAGGATTAAGTCTAGGGTTAGGTTTAGGGTTAGGGCCAGTTTTAGGGTTAGGGTTAGGTTTAGGGTAATGGTCAGGGCTAGGGTTAGGGTTTTAATGAGGTGTAGGGCTCAGGTTAGGTCTAGGTTTTTGGTTAGGTTAGGGCTAGGATTAGGGCTACAGCTAATGTAAGAACTAGAGTTATGATTAGGGCTACTTTTAGGGTTAGGGTTAGGGCTCATTCTAATTTTAGGATTAGGTATACTTTTAGGGTGATGTTAGAGTTAGGGTTAGTGTAAGGTCAGAGTCAGGCTCAAGGCTAGTTTTAGGGTTAGATTAGGGCTGGAATTAGGGCTAAGGTTAGGGCTATGTGTAGGGTTAGGTTTTGGTTTAGGTTAAGTGTTAGGGTTAGGGCTATGGCTCAGTTTTGTTTTAGGGGTTGAACTAGATTAGGGCTAGTTTTAGGATTAGTGTTATTGTTAGGGCTAGTGTTAGTGTGAAGTTTAGGCTTAGGGTTAGGAATGGACTTAGAGTTATGTTTAGTTCTAGGGTTAAGGCAATGGCTAATGTTAGGGCTAAGGTTAGGGCAAGTGTTAGGGTTATGTTAAGGAATAGGGTTAGATTTAGGAATAGGGCTAGGGCGAGAGTTAGAGTTAGTCTTAGTGCTTGTGGTAGGGTTAGGGCTAAATTAGGGCTAGGATCAGGTCTAGGATTAGTGTAAGGGTTAAAGAGGTAGGTTTAGTGTTAAACCTACAGAGGTACGTTTAGTGTTAAAGGCAGGGTTAGTGTTTGGGTTAGAGTTAGGGTTAGATTTTGGGGAAGGGTTGGGGTTATAGCAAGGTTCAGAACTAGGGTGAGGGATAAAATTAGGGATAGGGCTAAAGTTAGAGTTTGGGTTAGGATCAAGGCTAGGTTTAGGGCTAGGATGAGGGCTAGCCTTTGTGTTAGGATTATGGCAAGAATTAGAGCTAGGGCTAATATCAGATCTAGAGTTATGGTTAGGGAGAGTTTTCATGTAAGATTTATGGCTAGGTCTAGTGTCAGAGTTAGGTTTAGGGTGAGGTACAAGTTGAGAGCTAGGGTTATTATAATAGTCAGTGTCAGGTTTTGGGTTTGTGTTAGGTTGTGATTTAGTGTTATGGCTCAAATTAGCATTAGGTTTGAGTTACAGTTAGGATAATAGATAAGGTAAGGTTTAGGCTTCAGGTTAGGTTTAGGGCTCAGATTAGGTTTAGTGTAATGGATAGGGTTAGGGTTAGGCTTAGGGTTAGCATTAGGTTTATGGTTATTATTAGGGTAATGGATAGGGTTAGAGCTAGGGTTAGGGTTAGGGTTATGTTTAGGATTAGGGCTAGAGTTAGAGTTAGGGTTAGGGTAAAGGCTAGGGTTAGATTTAGGGTATGGGTTAGGGTTTGAGCTAGGGTTATAGCTAAGGATAGGGTAAAGTTTTGATTAGGTCTAGGGTTAGGATTAGGGTGATAATTAGGGTTAAGATAATGGACAGGTTTAGATGCTGGGTTAGGTTTAGGGTTAGGTTTATGTTTAGGACTAGGGTTAGGGTTAAGTTTAGCATAATTGTTAGAGTTTGAGCTAGGGTTAGTACTACGGCAAGGGTTAGGTTTATGGTTAGGTCTAGGGTTAGGTTTAAATTAGGGATAGAGTATGTTTAGGGTTAGGGCTAAGGTTATGATGATGTTAATGGTTAGGGTTACGGTAATTCATAGGGTTAGAGCTAAGGTTAAGTCTAGTTTTAAGTTTAGGATTAGTGCTAGTGTTAGAGTTAGGGTTAGGGTTAGGCTTATCATTTTCTCTTGGTTAGTTTAAGGGTAAGGGTCAGGGATTGAGTAAGTGTTAGGGCTAGGTTGAGGCTTCAGGTTAGGGCTCAGATTGGGGCTAGTTTTTGTGTTAGTGTTAGGGCTAGGGTTAGGGCAACAGGTAATGTAAGAACCAGGGTTAGCTTTAGGGTTAGAGTTAGGAGTAGTTTTAGTGTCAGTGTTAGATTTAAGGTTAGGGTGATATTTGGAGCTAGAGTTACTTTTAGGATATGAGTCAGGGTCAGGGTTAGTTTTAAGGTTAGGGTTAGGACTCAATTAGGGCTAGGATTAGTTCTTGTAGTAGTTTAGGGTTTGGTTTAAGTTAAGGTTTAGGGTTAGGTCTATTGCTCGGTTTTGTTTTAGTCCTAGGGTTAGGTTTAGGGCTAGTTTTACAATTAGTATTAGGGTTAGGGCTAGTGTTAGTGTTAGGCTTAGACTTAGGGTTAGGGTTACATTTATAGTTAGGTTTAGATCTAGGATTAGGCTAGGATTAAGGATAGAGCAAGGGTTAGGGCCAGGGTTAGAGTTATGGTAAGGGATAGAGTTAGAACTAGGGATAGGGCTAGTGTGGGAGATAGAGTTAATGATAGGGCTAAAATTAGAGTTAGGGTTTTGGATAGGGTTAAATTAGGGCTAAGATTTGGGATAGGGTTAGTGTTCAGCTTAGGCCTAGCAATAGGGATAGGGTTAGGTTTAGGTTTAGGATAAAGAATGGTGTTATAGCTAGGTTTAGACATAGGGTGAGGATTAGAGTTAGGGTTAGGGCTAGGGTGGGGGTTAAGGTTATGATTAAGGCTAGGTTTAGGGCTAGGAAGAGGGCTAGTGTTTGTTTTAGATTCAGGGCTAGGATTAGTGCTAGGACTAATATCAGGTCTAGGGTTATGGTTAAAGATAGTTTTAGGGTTAGGCTTATGGCTACGTCTAGTGTAAGGGTTAGGTTTAGGGTAAGGGTCAGGTTTAGAGCTCGGGGAATTATTAGGATTAGGATTTGGCTTAGGTAAGGATTTAGGTTTATGGCTCAAATTAGCATTAGGTTTAGGGTTAGGGTATATTTAGGGTTTGTTTTAAGGTTCAGGTTTGGTTTAGGGTAATTGATTCGGATAGCGTTAGTGATAGGGCCAGGTTTAGGCTTAGGGTTAGCATTGGGGTAAGGGTTATGGTTAGGGTAATTGATAGGGTTAAAGCTTAGGTTAGAGTTATGGTTAGGAATATGCCTTGAGCTAGGGTTAGAGTTAGTGTTAGAACTAGCATTAGGGTTAGGTTTAGGGTTATGTTTAGCATAAAGGTTAGGTTTCGAGCTAGGGTTAGGGCTAGGATTAGGGTTAGGTCTAAGGATAGGATTACGGTAGATTTAGGATTAGGGTTAGAGTTAGGGCTAGGGTTATCATTAGCGTTAGGGATAGAGTTAAGGTAACGGATAGGGTTAGGTTAAGTTTAGATTTTGGTTTCGAGTAAGAATTAGTGAAAGGTTTAGGATTAGAGCTATGGTTATGTTTAGGTTTATGGTTAGGTTTATGGTTTGATCTATAGTTAGGGCTATGCTGAGTGTTAATTTTAGGGTTATGTCTATGGGTAGTTTTCTGGTTAGGGTTAGGGTTAACATTAGGGTTTGGGCTAGGATTATCAATAAGGTTAAGATTAGGGTTAGGTAATGGGAAGGTTTAGAGCTAGGTTTAGGGCTAGATTAAGTTTAGGATTTGGGCTAGGGTTAGGGTGAGATTTAGGGATAGGTCTAGGCTTATGTTTAGGGTAAGGGTTAGGCTTTGAGCTATCTTAGGACTAAGGCGAGGGCTAGGGTTAGGTATAGGGCTAGTGTTATGGTTAGGGTTATGCTTAGCGCTAGGTGTAGACCTAAAATTAGCTCTATGTTTAGTGTTAGGTTTAGACCTAGGGTTAGGGCTATGTGTAATGTAAGATCTAGGGTTATAATTAGGGCTAGTTTTAGGGTTAGGGTTATGGCTGGGTCTAGAATTACGTTTAGGTTTTCTTTAGTTTCAGATTTAGAGGTAGGTTTAGTGTTAAAGGCAGGGTTAGTGTTTGGGTTAGAGTTAAAGTTAGGGTTAAAGCCAGAATTAAGCCTAAGTTTAGGTCTAGGGGTAGAGTTAGTGTTTGGGTTAGGTAAAGATTTTTGTTAGGGCTAGGGCTAAGATTTTGTTTATGTCTAGAGGTAGAGTTCAGGCTAGATTTAGGATTAGGTTTAGGTCTAGAGCTATTGGAAGGGTTAGGTTTAGGTACAAGTAGGGCTAGTGCTGGGTTTTGTTTAGGGTTAGGATAAGGTTTAGACCTAGGGTTTATGTTATGGTCAGAATAAGGGTCAGGGTTAGGATAAGGGTTTGGGATAGTGTTAGAGCTAGAATGAGATCTAGGGTTAGGACTATTAATGGGGTTAGGATTTGGATAGCCTAAGGATTAGGGATAGGTCTAGGGTTACCATTAGGGTTAAAGTTTTGCTCAGGGTAAGGCATAGGGTTAGGGCTATGGTTAGGTTTATGGTTAGGGTTAAAGCTAGGTTTAGGGCTCAGATTAGGACTAGTTTTTGTGTGCAATTCATGGCTAGGGTAGGGCAATATCTAATATAAGAACTAGGGTTACAATTAGGGTTAGAGGTAGGGGTAGGTCAAGTGTTAGGGTTAGGTTTAAAATTAGGGTGATATTTATAGCTAAAAGGGTTAGTGTTAGGATATCAGTCAGGTCAGGGTTAGTTTTAGGGTTAGGGTTAGGACTCGAATTAGGGCTAGGGTTACTGTTAGGGTTCAGTTTAAATTTAGGGTGGTGTTTAGAGCTAGGATGAGTGTTAGGATATGTGTCAGGTTTACAGTTATTTTTAAGGTTATGATTAGGACTCGAATTAGGGCTAGGGTTAGATCTAGGTGTAGTGCTAGGGTTTGGTTTAAGTTAAGGTTAGTGTTAGGCCTGTTGCTCGGTTTTGTTTTAGTGCTATGGTTAGGGTTAGGGCTAGTTTTATGATTAGCTTTAGGGTTAGGGCTATGATTATGGTTCGTTTTAGGATTAAGGCTAGATTTAAAGCTAGGATTAGGACTAGGTTTTGTGTTAGGTTTAGGGTAAGAATTAGGGCCAGGACTAATGTCAGGTCTTGGTTTATAGTTAGTGATATTTTTAGGGTTAGGTTTATAGCCAGATCAAATTAAAATGTTACATTTAGGGAAAAGGTCAGATTAAGAGCTGGGTATTATTAGGGTCAGGGTCAAGCTTCGGGTTTGAGTTAGGTTAAAGTTTAGGGTTAAGGCTCAAATTAGCATTAAGGTTAGAATTAGGGTTAGGGTAATGGAAAGTGTTAGGTTTAGGGTTCAGGTAAGTTTTAAGGTAATGGACATGGTTAGGGTTTGTGATAGGTTTAAGGTTAGGCCTAGGGTTAGCATTAGGGTTATGGTTATCATTAGGGTAATTTATAGGGTTAGACCTAGTGTTAGGGCTAGGGTAATGGTTAGGATTAGGGCTAGAGTTAGGGTTAGGGTCAGGGTTAGGGATAGGGTTACACTTAGGATTAGGTTTAGGATATGTTTTAGGGTTTGAGCTAGGATTTTGGCTATGGCTAAAGGTTAATTTAGGGTTTGGTCTAGGGTTATGGTCATGATTAGTGTTACGGTTAGGGCTAGGGTTATCATTAGGGTTAGAGTAATAGGTTTAGATGTCAGGTTAAAGATAGGGTTTGGTTTAGATTATTGTTAGTGTTAGGTTTAGGTTTAGGGTTAGGGTTTGAGCTAGCTTAGATTTAGGGTTAGGTTCACTGTTAGTTCTAGGGTTAAGTTTATGTTTAGGGTTAGGGTAGGTTTAGCTTTAGGTCTAGTGTTATCATTAGGGTTAAGTTTAGAGTTAGGGTAATGGGTAGGGTTTGAGCTAGGGTTAGGGCTAGTGTTAAGGTGAGGATTAGGGCTGGGGTTAGGATTACGGTTAGGCCTTGGGTTATTGTTAGGGTTAGTTTAAGTATAAGGGTTAGGGATTGAGCTAGGTTAGGGCTAGGGCGAGGGTTATGGTTACAGTCTGGGCTAGGATAGGGTTAGGTTTAGGTTTAGGGCTAGGGTTAGCATTAGTTTTAGGGTAATGGTTAGTGTAATGGATAGAGTTAGAGCTAGGGTTTGGGCTATGGTTACAGTTAGGATTAGGGTTAGAGTTAGGGTGAGGTTTAGGGTTTGGGCTAGGGTTATGTTTAGGGTAAGGTTTAGGGTACGCTTTAGGGTTTGAGCTGGGGTTAGTGCTAACACTAGGGTTAGGTTTAGGTTAGGACTAGGGTTAAGGTTATGGTTAGGGTTAGGGTTAGTATTATGGTTAAGTCTAGGGTTATCATTAGGTTTAGGGTAATAGACAGGGTTAGATGTCAGGTTAGGGTTAGGGTTAGGACTAGGGTTAGGGTTAGATTTAGGGTATGGTTAGGGTTTGAGCTAAGGTTAAGACTATGGCAAGGATTATATTTAAAGTTAGGTCTTGGGTTAGGTTTATTCTTAGGATTAGAATAGGTTTGGGGTTACAGCTATGGTTATCATGAGGTTTATGGTTAGGCTTAGGGTAATGAGTGAGGTTAGTACTAGGTTTTAGTCTAGGGTTAAGTTTAGGATTAGGGATAGGTTTATGGTTAGGCTTAGGCTTAGGGTAAGTCTTATTGTTAAGTTAAGGGTAAGGGTCAGAGACTGAGTAAGGGTTAGGGCTAGGTTGACGGTTTGGGTTAGAATCAGGGCTAGGGATAGAGTTAGGGTAAGAGTTATGGCTAGGATTAAATTAGTTTTAGGGTTATGGTTAGGGTAATGGATAGAGTTAGAGCTAGGGTTTGGGCTATGGTTACGGTTAGGATTAGGGCTAGGATTTGGGTTAGGATTTGGGTTAGGGTTATGTTTATGGTAAGGGTAAGGGTTTGAGCTAGAGTTAAGGCTAGGGCTAGGTCGAGGATTAGTTTCAGCATTAGGTCTAGGGATAGGATTATGGTAGGTTTAGGGTTAGGGTTAGGGTTATGGCTAGGGTTATCATTCGGGTTAGGATTAGGGTTAGGGAAATGTATACGGTTACATATAGGTTTAGGTGTAGGGTTAGGGTTAGATTTAGTTTTAGGGTTAGGGTTAAGGCTATGTTTATGTTTAGGATTATGGTATGGGATAGGGTTTGAGCTAGCGTAAGGGCTATGGAGAGTGTTAGGTTTAGGGTTAGGACCAGGATTAGTTTTTTTGTTAGGGTTAGGGTTCGGCTTACAGCTAGGGTTATCAATAGGGTTAGAATTAGCGTTAGGGTAATGGGTGGTTTAGAGCTAGGTTTAAGGATAGGATTAAGGTTAGCATTAGGGCTAGGGTTAGTTTTACAGTTAGGTTTAGGGTAAGGGTTAGGCTTCATGCTAGGTTTAGGACTAAGGCTAGGGTTAGGATTAGGGTTAGGGCTAGAGTTAGGGTTAGGGGTAGGCTTAGGGCTAGGTTTAGGCCTAGGATTTGCTCTAGGTTTTGTGTTAGGTTAAGGCAAAAGGAAAGGGCTATGGATAATATAAGAGCTAGGGTTATGATTAGGGCTAGTTGTAGGGTTAGGGTTATGGCTAGGTCTACTGTTAGGTTTATATTTTCAGTTAGGGTCAGGTTTAGAGGTAGATTTACTGTTAAAGGCCGGGTCAGTGTTCCGGTTAGAGTTAGAATTAGGTTTAGAGCCAGAATTAGGACTAGGTTTAGGTCTAGGAGTAGGTTTAGTGTTTGGGTTAGGTTAAGGGTTATTGTTAGGGCTAGATTTTTGTTTAGGTCTAGGGCTAGAGTTAAGGCTAGATTTAGAATTAGGTTTAGGTCTAGAGTTAGTGTTAAGGTTTGGTCTAGATTTAGGGTCAGGTTTAGACCTAGGGTTAGCGTTAGGGTCAGAATAAGGATCACGGTTAGCTTTAGGGTTTGGGATAGATTTAGAGCTAGAGTGAGGGCTACGGTTAGGACTATTAATGGGGTTAAGGTTAGGGTCAGTGTAATGGGTAGGTTTACAGCTAGGTTTAGGGCTAGGGTTAAGGTTAGAATTAGGGCTAGGATTAGCTTCAGAGTTAGGGATAGGTCTAAGTTTATATTTAGGTTAAAGATTAGGCTTTGAGCTAGGGTTAGTACTAAGGCTAGGGTTAGGATTAGGGTTAGGGCTAGGGTTAGGGTTAGGGTTATGCTTAGGGCTAGGTTTAGGCCTAGGATTCACTCTAAGTTTTGTGTTAGGTTAAGGCGTAAGGTTAAGGCTATGGGTAATGTAAGAGCTAGGATTATAATTAGGGCTAGTTGTAGGGTTAGGGTTACAGCTAGGTATAGTGTTAGGTTTAGGTTTTCGTTTAGGGTCAGATTTAGAGATAGGTTTAGTGTTAAAGGAAGGGTCAGTGTTCAGATCAGAGATTAAGGTTAAAGCCAGAATTAGGATTAGGTTTATGTCTAGGATTCGGTTTAGTCTTTGTGTTAGGTTAAGTGTTATTGTTAGGGCTAGGGCTAGGTTTTTTTCTTAGGTCTAGGGCTAGAGTTAAGGCTAGATTTAGGATAATGTTTAGGTCTAGTGCTTGTGATAAGGTTAGGCTTAGGCGTAAGTATTGATAGGGCTAGTGGTAGGGTTTGGTCTAGGGTTAGGCTCACGTTTAGATCTAGGGTTAGTGTTAAGGTCAGAATAAGGATCAGGTTAGGGTTAGGGTTTGGGATAGGGTTAGAGCTAGAATGAGGGCTAGGTTAAGGACTATTAATTGAGTTAGGGTTTTTGTTAGCCTTAGAATTAGAGATAGGTCTAGGGTTACCATTAGGGTTAGCATTATGCTTACGGTTAGGGATAGGGTTAGAGTTAGTGTTAGGGGTAGCGTTTGGGGTAGGGTTAAAGCTAGGTTTAGGGCTCAGTTAGGGCTAGTTTTTCTGTTAGGGTTAGGGCTAAGGTTAGGGCAATGGCTAGCTAATGTAAGAACAAGGGTTAAAATTAGGGTTCTATTTAGGGTTAGTTTTAGGGGTTAGACCTCTAATGTTAGGGGTAGTTTTAAGGTTATGTTGATATTTAGAGCTAGGATTATTATTAGAATAGGAGTCAGGGTCAGAGTTAGTTTTAGGGTTAGTGTTAGGACTCAAATAAGGGCTAGGGTTACTGTTAGGGTTTGGTTTAAGTTTAGAGTGGTGTTTAGAGCCTGGGTGAGTGTTAGGATATGAGTCATGGTCAGGGTTAGTTTAAGGTTATGGTTAGGACTCTAATTAGGGCTAAGGTTAGGTCTAGTTGTAGTGTTAGGGTTTTTTTTAAGTTAAGGTTTAGGGTTAGGGCTACTGCTCAGTTTTGTTTTAGTCCTAGGGTTAGGGTTAGGGCTACTTTTACAATTAGCATTAGGGTTAGGGCTAGTGTTAGTGTTAGGCTTAGGCTTAGGCTTAGTGTTAGGGTTATATTTAGAGTTAGGATTAGATCTAGGGTTAGGGCTAGGACTAAGGATAGGGCAAGGGTTGAGGTTAGGGTTAGGGCTAGGTTTAGGATTACGGTAAAGAATAGGGTTAGATCTAGTGATAGGTTTAGTGTGAAATTTAGAGTTAGTCTTAGTGCTAAGGGTTAGGGTTAGGAATATAGTTAAATTAGGGCTAGGATTAGGGCTAGGGTTAGTGTTCAGCTTAGCCTATCATTACGGTTAGGGTTAGGGTTAGGGTTAAGTTTAGGATAAGGGATGGCATTGTAGCTAGATTTAGAGGTAAGGTGAAGGTTAGAGGTAGGGGTAGTGTTAAGTTTAGGATTACAGCTAGGTTTAGGGCTAGAATGAGGGCTAGTTTTGTTTTAGTGTTATTCCTAGGATTAGGGCTAGGGCTAACATCAGGTCTAGGGTTATGATTAAAGATAGTTTTAGGGTTAGGTTGATGACTATGTCTAGTGTAAGTGTTAGGTTAAGAGTAAGATCAAGTTTAGAGCTAGGGGAATTATTCGGGTTAGGTCAGGGTTAGCGTTTAGTTTAGGTTAGGATTTAGGTTTAGGGCTCAAACTAGCATTAGGGTTATGGTTAGGGTAATGATAGGGTTTGGTTTAGGATTCAGGTTAGGTTTAGGGTAATTCATAGAGTTTGGGTTAACGATAGGGTTAGGGTTAGGCCTAGGATTAGCATTTGGGTAAAAGTTATGTTTAGGGTAATAGATAGGGTTAGAGCTAAGTTTAGAGCTAGGGTTATGATTAGGAATAGGTCTTGAGTTAGGGTTACAGTTAGTGTTAGAACTGGAGTTAAGTTTAGGGTTATGTTTAGCGTAAGGGTTAAGTATTGAGCTAGGGTTAGGACTAGCATGAGGGTTAGGTCTAGGGATAGGTTTATGGTAGGGTTAGGGTTAGGGATAGGGTTATCATTAAGGTTAGGTTTCAAGTAATGAATACAGATAGATATAAGATTAGGGTTAGGGTTAGGGTTATCATTAAGGTTAGGTTTCAAGTAATGAATACAGATAGATATAAGATTAGGGTTAGCAATCATGAAATTCATATGGAAAAATAAAAGACCCAGAATAGCAAAAGCAATTCTAAGCAGGAAGTGTGAATCAGGTGATATAGCGATACCAGATTTAAAACTATATTACAGAGCAATAGTAACAAAAACAGCATGGTACTGGTACCAAAACAGGTGGGTGGAACAATGGTACAGAATAGAGGACACAGAGACTAATCCACAAAGCTACAACTATCTTATATTTGTTAAAGGAGCTAAAAGCATGCAATGGAGGAAGGATAGCATCTTCAACAAATGGTGTTGGGAAAACTGGAAATCCATATGCAACAAAATGAAACTGAATCCCCTCCTCTCGCCATGCACAAAAGTTAACTCAAAGTGGATCAAGGAGCTTGATATAAAATCAGAGACTCTGCATCTGATAGAAGAAAAAGTTGGCTCCAATCTACATATTGTGGGGTCAGGCTCCAAATTCCTTAATAGGACACCCATAGCACAAAAGTTAATAACTAGAATCAACAAATGGGACTTACTTAAACTGAAAAGTTTTTTCTCAGCAAGAGAAACAATAAGAGAGGTAAATAGGGAGCCTACATCCTGGGAACAAATTTTTACCCCTCACACTTCAGATGGAGCCCTAATATCCAGAATATACAAAGAACTCAAAAAATTAAATAAGAAAACAAATAACCCAATCAACAAATGGGCCAAAGACCTGAACAGACACTTCTCAGAGGAGGACAACAAGTACATGAAAAAATGCTCACCATCTCTAGCAGTCAGAGAAATGCAAATCAAAAACACCCTAAGATACCATCTCACTCCAGTAAGATTGGCAGCCATTATGAAGTCAAACAACAACAAGTGCTGGCGAGGATGTGGGGAAAAGGGTACACTTGTACATTGCTGGTGGGACTGCAAACTGGTGTGGCCAATTTGGAAAGCAGTATGGAGATTCCTGGGAAAGCTGGGAATGGAACCACCATTTGACCCAGCTATTGCCCTTCTCGGACTATTCCCTGAAGACCTTAAAAGAGCGTACTACAGGGATACTGCCACATCGATGTTCATAGCAGCACAATTCACAATAGCTAGATTGTGGAACCAACCCAGATGCCCTTCAATAGATGAATGGATAAAAAAAAATGTGGCATTTATACACAATGGAGTATTATACAGCACTAAAAAATAACAAAATCATGGAATTTGCAGGGAAATGGATGGCAGTAGAGCAGATTATGCTTAGTGAAGCAAGCCAATCCCTAAAAAACAAATACCAAATGTCTTCTTTGATATAATGAGAGCAACTAAGATCAAAGCAGGGAGGAAGAGCAGGAAGAAAAGATTAACATTAAACAGAGACATGAGGTGGGAGGGAAAGGGAGAGAAAGGGAAATTGCATGGTAATTGAGGGAGACCCTCACTGTTATACAAAATTACATATAAGAGGTTGTGAGGGGAATGGGAAAATAAACAAGGAGAGAAATGAATTACAGTAGATGGGGTAGAGAGAGAAGATGGGAGGGGAGGGGAGGGGAGATAGTAGAGGATAGGAAAGGTAGCAGAATACAACAGTTACTAATAGGGCATTATTCAAAAATGTGGATGTGTAACCGATGTGATTCTGCAATCTGTATTTGGGGTAAAATTGGGAGTTCAAAACCCACTTGAATCAAATGTATGAAATATGATATGTCAAGAGCTTTGTAATGTTCTGAACAACCAATAAAAAAAAGAAATTACTTATAAAAAAAAAGATTAGGGTTAGGGTTAGGGTTATCATTATGGTTAGGTTTCAAGTAATGAATACAGATAGATATAAGATTAGGGTTAGGGTTAGGGTTATCATTAAGGTTAGGTTTCAAGTAATGAATACAGATAGATATAAGATTAGGGTTAGGGTTAGATTTTGGTTTAGGGTTAGGGTTAGGGCTATGGCTATGTTTAGGTTTATGGTAAGAGTTAGGGTTTGAGGTAGGGTTAGGGCTATGATGAGTGTTATACTTAGGGTTATGTCTAGGGGTAGTTTTCTGGTTAGGGTTAGGGTTAGCATTATAGTTCGGGCTAGGATTATCAATAGGTTTACTGTTAGGGTTAGGGTAATGAGTAGGTTTAGAGCTAGGTTTAGGGATAGGATTAAGGATAGGGTTAGGGCTAAGATTAGGGTTAGTTAGGGATAGGGCTATGGGTATATTTAGGGTAAGGGTTAGGCTTTGAGCTATTGTTAGTGTTAAGTTTTAGGTTTAGGGTTAGGGTTTAGCTAGGTTTAGGTCTCAGATTAGGGCTAGTTTTTGTGTTAGGGTTAAGGCTAAGGTTAGGGAAGTGGCTAATGTAGGAACTATGGTTACAATTATGGTTAGTTTTAGGGTTAGTGGTAGGGGTAGTTCTAGTGTTAGGGTTAGGGTGATATTTATAGCTATGGTTAATGTTAGGATATGAGTCATGGTCAAGGTTAGTTTTAGGATCGAATTAGGGCTAGAGTTACTGTTAGGGTTTGGTTTAAATTTAGGATTGTGTAGAGATAGGGTGCGTGTTAGAATATGAGTCAGAGTCAGGGTTATTTTTAAGGTTAGATTTAGGACTCGAATTAGGGCTAGGGTTTGGTCTAGGTGTAGTGTTCGAATTTGGTTTAAGTTAAGGTTTAGTTTTTGGCCTCTTGTTTGGTTTTGTTTTAGTACTAGGGTTAGGGTTAGGACTAGCTTTACAATTAGCATTAGGGTTAGGGCTAGGCTATGGTTTGGGTTAGGATTAAGACTAGGTTTAAGGTTAGGATTAGGTCTAGGTTTTGTGTTAGTTTTAGGGCAAGAATTAGGGCTAGGGCTAATATCTGGTGTAGGGTTACAGTTAGGGATAGTTTTAGGGTTAGGTTTAGAGAAAGGGTCAGGTTTAAATCTAGGGGTATTATTAGAGTCAGGGTCAGTTTTGAGGTTTGGGTTAGGTTAAGGTTTAGGTTTAGGCTCAAATTAACATCAAAGTTAGAGTTAGGGTTAGGGTAATGTATAGGGCTTAGTTTTAGGCTTTAGGTTAGGTTTAGGGTAATGGATATGGTTAAGTTTTGCGATAGGTTTAGGGTTAGGTCGAGGGTTAGCATTAGGGTTAAGGTTATCATTAAGGGTAATTTATAGAGTTAGGGCTAGGGTTATGATTAGGATTAGGGCTAGAGTTATGGTTAAGGTGAAGGTTAGGGCTAGGGTTAGGGTTAGGGTTAGGATTAGGATAAGGGTATGGTTCGGGTTTGAGCTAGGCTTAGTTCTAGCGCTAGGGTTAGGTTTTGGGTTATGGTTATGGTTAGTGTTAGAGTTATGGCTAGGGTTAACATTAGTGTTAGGGTAATTGATAAAGAAGATGACAGGTTAGAGTTAGGGTTAGTTTTAGGGTTAGGGGAGGGTTAGGTTTAGGATAAATATTAGGATTTGTGCTAGTATTAGGGTTAGGTTTAGGGTTAGGTTTCTGGTTAGTTCTAGGGTTAGGTTTATGATTAAGGTTAGGGTAGGTTTAGGTTTAGGTCTAGGTTTGTCATTAGAGTTAGGTTTAGGGTTAGGGTAATGGGTAGGGTTCGATCTAGTGTTAAGACTAGGGTTAAGTTTAGGATTAGAACTAGGGTTAGGGTTAGAGTTAGGCCTTGGGTTAGTGTTATGGTTAGGTTAAGGGTAAGTGTTAGGGATCAAGCTAGGGTTAGGGCTAGTGTGAGGGTTAGGTTAAAGTCAGGGCTAGGGTAGGGTTAAGGGTAGGGATAGGGATAGGGTTCGCATTAGGTTTAGGGTTATGGTTAGGGTAATGAATAGAGTTAGAGCTAGGGTTAGGGTGACATTTATGGTTTGGGCTTGGTTTATGTTTAGGGTAAGGTTTAGGGTTTGAGCTTGGGTTAGGGCTAGGGCAAAGGTTAGGTTTAGGGTTAGGGCTAGGTTTAAGTTTAGGGTTATGCTTAGTGTTAGGATTAAGGCTACAATTAGGGCTAGGTTTTGATTGAAGTTTAGGGCTAGTGTTAGGTTTATGGGTAATCTAAGAACCAGGGTTAAGGTCATGGCTAGTTTTAGGGTTACTCTAATGTTAGGGTTAGTTTGGGGGTTAGGACAAGATTTAGAGTTAGGATTTGCATTAGGGTAAGGGTCAGTGTTCAGGTTAGGTTTAGTTTTAGGGTTACGGCCATAATTAGGACTAGGGTTAAGTCTATGGTGAGTTAGTGTTTGGGTTAGGTTAAGTATTATTGTTAGGTCAAGAGCTAGAGTTATGGCTATATTTAGGAATAGATTTAAGTCTAGGGCTAGTGTTAGTGTAGATTTAGGTATAGATTTACTGGTAGGGCTAGTGTTAGTTTTCATTTTAGGGGTAGGGTCAGGTTTAAACCAAGGGTTAGTGTTAGGGTCAGAATAAGGGCCATGGTTAGGGTTAGGGTGGGGTTAAATTTAGAGCTAGAATAAGGTCTAGGGTTAGGACTAGTAATAGAGTTAGGGTTTGGGGTAGACTAAGGATTAGGGTTAGGACTAGGGTAGCAATAGGGTGAAGGTTTGACTTAGTGTAAAGGATAGGGTTAGAGCTAGGGCTAGGACCAAGGATAGGGTTAGGTTTAGGCTAAGGTTAAGATTAGGGTTAGGATTAAGGCTAATTTTAGGGCTAGTATTAGGGCTAGTGTTTGTTAGGGTCAGGGCTAGCATTAGGGCTAGGGCTAATGTCAGGTCAAGGATTAGATTTAGGGATAGATTTAGGGTTATGATTATGGCTAGGTATAGTGTGTTAGGTTGAGGTTTAGGGTGTGTTTTAGAGCTAGGGATATTATTAGGGTCAGATGCAGGGTTTTGGTTTGGGTTAGGTTAATGATTAAGTTTAGGGCTCAAATTAGCTTTAAGTTTAGGGTTAGGGCTATGGATATAGTTAGGTTTAGGCTTCAGGTTAGGTTTAGGGTAATAGATAGGTTTAGGGTGAGGAATAGGTTTGGGGTTATCCTACAGATAGCATTAGGGTATGGTAAGGGATAGGGTAATGAATAGGGTTACAGGTAGGGTTAGGGCTAGCGTTATGGCTAGGATTAGGGCTAGGGTAAGGTTTAGGGTTAGGACAAGTTTTGGGGATAGGGTTAGGTTTAGGGTAAGGGTTAGAGCTAGAGTTAGGGTTATGGTTATGGTTAAAGGTAGAGTTAAGTCTCTGATTAATGCTTGTTTTGGAGCTAAATTAGGGGTAGGATTAGGTGTAGGGTCTGTGTTAGGGTTAGGCCTAGTGTTATGCTAAGGTTTAGGTTTAGGGATAGGTTTCGGTTTAGAGGAAGGGATGAGATTATAGCTAGGTTTAGGGCTAGTAGAAATTTAGAATTACGGTTAGGACTAATGTTATGGTTTTGGTTATTATTAAGGCTAAATTTAGGGCTAGGTTGAGGGCTAGGGTTTGTTTTAGGTTTATGGCAAGAATTCGGGCTAGGGCTAGTGTCCAGTCTAGGATTATGGTTAGGGACAGATTTAGGATTAGGTTTATTGCTAGGTCTAGTGTAAGGGTTATGTTTAGAATAAGGGTCAGGTTTATATCTAGGTGTATTATCAGGGTTAGAGTCAGGTTTAGGGTTTAGTTAAGGTTAGGATTTAGGTTTAGGGCTTGAATTAGCATTAGGTTAGGGTTAAGGTAATGAGACTATTAGGTTTAGGGTTTAGGTTAGGTTTAGGGTAATTGATACGGTTAGAGTTAGCAATAGGGTCAGGGTTAGGCCTAGGGTTAGCATTAGGGTAAGGGTTATGATTAGGGTAATAAATAGGGTTAGAGCTAGGGTTAGGGATAGGGTTATGGTTACGATTAGGCCTAGAGTTAGGGTTAGGGTTAGGCTTAGGGATAGGGTTAGGGTTAGTGTTAGAGTGCGATTTAGGGTTTCAGCTAGGGTTATTTCGCACTAGGGTGAGGGTTAGGTTTAGGATTATGCCTATGTTAGAGTTACAGTTAGGGTCTGGATTGCTGTTAGTGTTAGGGCTAGGGTTATCATTAGGTTCAGGGTATTGGATAGGGTTAAATGTCAGGTTAGTTTAGGGTTAGGATTAGGGTTAATTTTAAGGTAATGGTTAGGATTTGAACTATGGTTAGTTTAGGGTTAGGGTTAAGGTTAGGGTAATGGATAGATTTAGGGATTGTGACAGGGTTAGGGTTTGGCCTAGGGTTAGCGTTAAGTGTAAGGTTAGGGCTAGTTTTAGGAATAGCATTAGGGTTATGGCCAGTGTTAGGGTGAGGTTTAGGCTAGGGTTAGGGTTAGATTTAGAATTAGGTTTAGATCCAGGATTAGGGCTAGGGCGAAGGTTAGGTCTCGGGTTTAGGCTAGGGTTAGGGCTAAGTTTCGGTTATGATAAGTGATAGGTTTAAAACTATTAATAGAACTAGGGTGAGAGTTAAAGTTAGTCGTAGGGCTAGAGTTAGGGTTACAGTTAAGGTTAAGGCTAAATTAGGGCTAGGATTAGGGCTAGGGTTAGTGTTAGGGTTAGGCCTATGTTTACATCTAGGATTAGCTTTAGGGTTAGGGTATGGTAAGGTATGATGTTACATCTAGCTTTAAGGCTAAGGCCAGGATTAAAATTAGGGTTACAGCTAGGGTTAAGTTTAGGGTTACAATTAAAGCTAGTGTTAGGCCTAGGATTAGGACTACAGTTTGTGTTAGGGTTAGGGATATCATTAGGTTTAATATTAGGTCTAGGGTTATGGTTAGGGATAGTTTTAGGGGTAGGTTTATGGCTAGGTATAGTGTAGGGTTAGGATGAGGGTTAAGGTCAGCTTTAGAGGTAGGGGTATTATTAGGATCAGGGTCATGTTTAGGGTTTGGTTTAGGTTAAGGTTGAGGGTTAGGGCTCAAATTAGCATTAGGGTTAAGGTTATATTAGGGTAATGGATATGTTTAGGTTTAGAATGCAGGTTATATTTATGGTAATGAATAGGTTAGGGTCAGGGATAGTGCTAGATTTAGGCCAGGGGTTAGCATTAGGGTTAGGGTTAGGATTAAGGTAATGAATAGGGTGAGAGCCAGGGTTAGGGCTAGAATTATGGTTAAGGTTAGGGCTAGGTTTAGGATTAGGTTTAAAGATAGTGCAAGGATTAAAGTCAGGGTTAGGTTTAGGGTAAGGATTAGGGCTAGGTTTAGGGTTAGTGTTAGGTTTAAAGCTACAGTTGGGTCTCAGATTAGGGCAAGGTTTTGGGTTATGTTAAGGCTTGTGTTAGGGGCATGGCTAATGTAAGAACTTGGGTTATTGTTAGGGCTAGTTTTAGAGTTACAGTTATGGCTAAGTCTAGTTTTAGGATCAGGTTTAGGTTTAGGGTGATGTTTTGAACTAGGGTTAGTGTTAGGGTCAGAGTCAGGATCAGGGTTCATTTTAGGATTAGGGATAGGACTCGAATTAGGGGTAGGCATAGGGCTAGATGTAGGGTAAGGATTTGGTTTAGGTTAGGTTTAGGGTTAGTGCTATGGCTCGGTTTTGTTTTAGGGCTAAGGGTAAGTAAAGTGCAGTTTTACAATTAGCATTAGTGTTGTTACTCATGATAGTGTAAGTTTAGGCTAGGGGTAGATTTAGAGTTATGGTTAATTTTAGGGTTGGGGCTATGGCTAGGATTAGGGCTAAGGTTAGGGCTAGTGTTTGGGTTATGGTCAGGCATAGGGTTAGAACTAGTAATAGGGCTAGGGTAAGAGTTTGAGTTAGTCTTAGGGCTAGGGTTAGGGTTATACTTAGGGTTAGGTTTAGGGGAAGGGATGCCTATTTGATTTCCACCTCCATTTCCATTTACCCATATATGTCAAATTGAAGTGAAATCTTAAAATACAAAGTGTTCATGATAACGAACCATTGATCCGAGAAGGCCCAAAACTTGGGAGCATACTAAGGCTACATAAAGGATGAATCCTGCCCAGTATCAAAGAAATGTGAACAAAACTAACTCTCACCCTAATATTACCTCTATCCCTAGCCTTAGCCGTAACCCTAAACCTAACTCTGACCCTAACCTGATTAGAGAACCATTGATCTTAGAAGTCCTGCATTTGAGAGCCTTTTGGGGCAAGCTAAGTAACGAATCCTATGCAGCATCAAACAAATCTGACCAAATAATTATGGGAGATATTTCAGTACATGCATATTTTCCTGTTTTCTCCTAATGGGCCCTTGGATACAGTTGTTTTTGCATGCTTAAGCTTAGGCCTACTTTCACAAGGAACATACCAGAGTCCCTACAGAGAACTGATGGAGTGTGTGAAGTTTCAAGCAACACAAACCCTGTTTGATTTTCACCTCCATTAACTTTCCTGTATGGGTCAAAATTAAGTGAAATCTTAAAATACAAATTGTTCCTGACAGCAAACCTGTGGACGGAGAAGGCCTAAACCTGTGGAACAGAATAAATCTAGCTATAAGATAGATCCTGCCAAATATCAAAGAATTTTGAATAAAACTAACTCTAACCCTAACACTAGCTCTAACCCTAACCATTCCCTAATACTAACTTTTTTATGAAACCTTTGACCGTAGAAGTTACAAACCTGGGCAGCCTAGTAGGCAAGCTAATGGATGAATGCTGTGCAGTATCAAAGAAATCTGACCAAATAATTGATGGAGTATATCAGTACATGCATATTTTCCTGTTATCTCCTTAAGGACTCTTGGATAAAATTGTTGTTACATGCTTCAGTTTAGGATTACTTTCACAAGAACAAACCAGATTGCCCACAGAGAATTGATGGAGTGTGAAGTCTCAAGCAGCTAGCACCAAACGCTGTTTGATTTCCAGCTCCATTTTCTTTTACGTGTATAGGACAAAATGTATTGAAACTTTAAAATACAAACTGTTCCTTACAGAGAACCATTGAATTTAGGAGGTCCAAACATGTGGAGTATAGTAAGGCTAGGAGAAAAATGAATCCTTCCCAGTATCAAAGAAATTTGAACAAAACTAACTCTAACCCTAATACTAGCTCTAACACTAACCTTAACACAAACTCTAACCTGTTTGAAAAACTGTTGATCCTATAAGTCCCAAACTTGGGAAGCCTAGTGGGCTAAGCTATCATATGAATTGTATGCAGTATCAAAGAAATATGACCAAATAATTGGGGTGGTATTTCAGTTCATGCATATTTCTCTGTTTTATGACTAAGGGCTCTCGGTTAAAGTTGTTTTTGCCATCTTCATCATAGGGCTACTTTCACAAGGAACAAACCAGAGAGTTCCCACAGAGAACTGATTCAGTGTCTGAAGTTTTAAGCATCTAGCACTAACCTGGTTTGATTTCAACCTCCATTTTCATTTACCTATATGGGTCAATATGAATTGAAACCTTAAAATACAGAGTGCTCCTGATGGCAAAACATAGAAACAAGAAGGCCCAAACCTGGGGAGCATATTAAGGCTAGGTAAAAGATGATTCCTTCCAAATATCAAAGAAATTTGTACAAAACTTACTCTCACCCTAACATTACATCTAACCCTAGCCCTAACCCTAAACCTAACACTAACCCTAACCTGATTAGAGAACCATTGATCCTAGAAGTCCCACACTTGGAGAGCTTTGTGGGGCAAGCTAAATAATGAGTCCCATGCAGTATCAAACAAATATGCCCAAGTAATTATGGGAGGAATTTCAGTGCATGCATATTTCCCAGCTTTCTCCTAAAGGGTTCTCAGATAAAGTTGTTTTTCCATGCTTCAGCTTAGGCGTACAGTCACAAGGAATATACCACAGTGTCCACACAAAGAATTAAGGGTGTGTGTGCAGTTTCAAGCAACTAGCATAAACCCTGTTTGATTTCCAGGTCTATTTCCATTTACTCTTATGGGTCATAATGAAGTAAAATGAAAATATGAACTGTCCTGACACCAAACAGTTGGACCGAAAGACCTAAACCTGGGGAACAGAGTAAGGTTAGTTAAAGATGAATCCTGGATTGTATCAAAGAAATTTGAATAAAATAACTCTAACCCTATCACTACCTCTAAACCTAGCCCTAACCCTAACACTAAACATTAACATAGCCCTATCCCTAACTATAAATTTAACCCTAATTTTAACTGTAACCATTGCCCAAACCCTAGCTCTAACTCTATCCATTACCATAACCCTAACCCTAATCCTAATGGTAACTGTAGCCCTAACCTAAACTTTACTGTATACCTGCTCTAACCCTAAACCTGCCCTAGACCTAAACCTAGCTCAAACGCTAACACTTACCCTAAACCTACACCTAAGCCTAAGCCTAACCTAACCCTAACTCTAACTCTAGCCCTAATCCTAACCATAAACCTAGCCCCAAAACTAGCTGTAATTTTATCCATTACCCTAAGCATAAGCCTAACCCAAATGCTAACAATAGGAATAAACCTAACCATATAGCTGTCCATAATGCTATTCAAATCCCTAAACCTAACCTGAACCCTAAATTTAACCTGATCCATTACCCAAAACCTAATATTAATTCAAGACTTAACCCTAGACCTTAACCTAACTCTGACTCTAACTCTAATAATACACATAGCTCTGAACCTGACCTTTACACTAAACCTAACCCTTACATTAGAGCTAGCCATAACCTAACCCTAAAACTTTCCTTAACCATAATACTAGACCTGACATTAGCCCTATCTCTAATCCTAGACCTATCCCTAACACAAACCCTCATCCTAGCACTAAACCTAGCCTTAATCCTAAACTGTATCCTAACCCTAGCCTTAACCCTAAGTATAACCCTTGCCCTAGCCCTAAACCTAGCTATAACCCAATTTTCCCCTAAATTTAACCCTAACCCTTACCTTAACACTAACCCTAAATCTGGCCCTAATGCTATGCCTAAACCTAACACTAACCCTAGCACTAATTTTAGCCCTAATTTAGCCCTAACCCTAAACCTACTCCTAACCCTAACCCAAAGAATAACTCTACTTTTCGCCCTAGCCCTATTTCTAGTTCTAACCCTATCCGTTATCATAACCCTAACACTAGCCTTAACCTTAGCCCTAATCCGAGCCCTAGCCCTAAACCTAGATCTAACCATAACAAAAAATCTAAGCCTAAATCTCACCCTACCACTAGCCCTAACACTATTGCTAATCCTAAAGCTAGCCCTAATCTTAGCCCTAGCTCTAAAAAAACACTGAGCCATAGCACTAACCCTAACCCTAGACCTGACATTAGCCCTATTGCTAATTCTTCCCTAACCCTAACACAAACCCTAACCCTACACCTAGCCTTAATCCTAGCCCTAATTCGAGTGCTATCACTAATCCTAAAGGTAACATTGATCCTGTCTCTGACCCTAACACTAACCCTATCTCTAATCATCACCCTGAACCTAAACCTAACCCTAACGCTTGACCTAGACTTAACGCTAACCCTAAAACTAGCCTTATTCGTAACCATAGATCTTACATTAGACATAGTGCTACCCTAGCCCTAACCTAACCCAAAACCTAGCCCTAATCTTATCCCTCAACCTAGATTTAACACTAACCCTAACCCTAACTCGGACCTTAACACTTAATCTAAACCTAACCTTAAACTTAAATCTGTCCTAACCTAAAACCTAACCTGAACTATAGCCCTAATCTTAACCATAACCCTAGCCCTAACCCTAGCTTGAATCCTATCCATTACCCTAAACATAACCCTAACCAAATTCTAACCCAAGGCCTAATCCTAATCATAGCCCAAACCTAACCATAACCCTAGCCCTAACCACAGTTCTAATCCTATTTGTTACCCTAACCATGACCTAACCTGAACCATAGCCTTAATTTTAACCATAAACCTAGCCCTAACCCTTGTTGAATCCTATTCATTACCCTAAACATAACCCTAAACAAATTCTAGCCCAAGGCAAAACCCTAATCATAGCCATAACCTAACCATAACCCTAGCCCTTACTGTAGCTCTAATCCTACCCATTAGCCTAACCATGGCCCTAAGAGAATTTTATTCCTAGTCCTAACCCTAACTCTATCACTAACCCTAACCCTATCCATCACCCTAAAACTAACCTGAATCCTAAACCTAACCATAACCATTACACTAATCCTAACCCTAATGTTAATTTGAGCCCTAACCCTAAATGTGAACCTAAACCATACCCTAACCCTGACTCTGACCCTAATAATACACTAGCTGTAAACCTGACCCCAACCCTCAACTTCACCCTTACAATAGACCTAGCCATAAACCTAACTGTAAAACTATTCCTAACCCTAGATCTGTCATTAGCCCTAGCCCTAAACCTAACACAAACCATAGCTCTAATCCTAGCTCTAAGCCTAGCCTTAATTCTAATCCTAATCTTAACCCTAGCCCTAAACTTAATTTTATCCCTTGCCCTAACCCTATACCTAGCTGTAACACCATACTTTACCCTAACCCTATCGCTAGCCCTAACACTAGCCCTAAACCTAGGCCGAAACCTAACAAATAACCCTAGTGCTAATCCTAGCCCTAATTTAGCCTAACCCTAAGCCTAACCCTAGCCCTAGCCATAAGACTAAGTCTCATTCCCGCCCTAGCCCTACTCCTAGTTCTAAACCTATTCCTTACCATAAACCAAAACTTAGCCCTATCCCTAGCCCCAACCCTAGCCCTAACCTTCACTCTAGCCCTAAACATGGATCTAACCCTAACATTAAGCATAAACCTCACATTAACACTAGCCCTACCCAAATGCTAATTGGAAAAATAGCCCTAACCCTACCCTAGCCCTAAAACAAACCGAGCCATAACCATAATCCTAACCCATAACCTAAACCAAACCCTAACCTTACACCTAGACCTAAACCAGCTTTAATTTGATTCCTAACCCTAACCCTAGAAATAACCCTGTCTCTGACTTGGACCCTAACACTAACCCTAGCTCTAAACATTGTCCTAATTCTAACCCTAAAACTAGCTCTAATTGGAAACCTAATTCTTACATTAGCCATAGCCCTAATGCTAACACGAATCCTTACCCTAATCCGAGCCTTAACCCTAGTTTAAACCCTAACCCTCACCCTCACCATAGCCCTAAACCTAATCCTAAAACAAACTCTAACCCTACCTGTAAAACTATCCCTTACCCTAAGCCAAACCCTCAACCTAATGCTACCCTAGTCCTAACCCTAATCCTTAGCCTACCCCAAACCCTAACTCTGTTACTAGTCCTAATCCTAGCCCTCATTCTATCTCTAACTCTAACCCAAACCCAAACCCTTACCCTGACCCTTATTTTGAGCCTAACACTAACCCTAAGTCTAAACCTGACCCCAACCCTAAATGGAACCCTAACAGTACCCCCTACAGGTAAAACTATACCTAAACCTAACCATAACATTAGCACTGGACCAAACCTTATTCTTAAAAGAGTCATAAATCTAGCCCTAGCCCTAAACAAAAACCTAGCACTAGCCCTAACAATAACCCTTAAACTAATGCAAAGACTAACACTATCCATAGACCCAATGCTAGTCCTCATTCTGGCCCTAACCCTAAACCTAACTCTCACCAAAACAGTGATCCTTACCATAAACCAAACCCTAGCTCTAAACCTTATCGTAACCCAAAACCTAACCCTAACACTAGACTTATCCATAACCCTAACACTAAAACTTGTCATAAACATAATCCTAGCTCTTACATTACCCAAAGCTCTAATGCTAGCCATAAAGCTCCCACAATATCTAGCCATTATCCTAGCCCTAAAACTAGCCCTAATTTTAACCCTAACTGTAACCCTAGACCTACCCCTAACCTTAAGCCTTGCCCTAGCCCTAACCCTAGCTCCAATACTAACACTTACCCTAAACCTAACCCTAAAATTAACCCTAGTCCTAACCCTATACAAGCCCTAATCCTAACCTTAACCCTAGCCCTAAACTTAGCTCTAACCCTATCCATTACCCTAGAGATAAGCCTAACTTAAATGCTAACCCTAGGCCTAATGCTAAACCTATTGCTAACAGTAAACTTTTTCATTACTCTAACCTAACTTGAACCCAAAACCTAACCCTATCCATTACCCTAACCCTAACCATAACCCTAACACTAAATCAAGCCTTAACCTTCAACCTTAACCTAAACCAAACTACCCGGACCCTGACCCTAATAATATACCTAGCTCTAAACCTGACCTTTATCCTAAGCCTAACTCTTACACTAGACCTAGCCATAACGTAACCCAAAAACTAACTCTAACCATATACCTAGACCTGATATTAGCCCTAACCTTAATACTAGCCTTAACCCTAGCCCTCATCCTAGACTTAATCCTAACCTGAAACCTAACTCTAGCCCTACCCTGATTTTAACCCTCGCCTTAGCCCTGAATCTAGCTACAAACCCATCCTTTCCACTAACTCTATCCCTAACCCTTACCCTAACACTAACCCTAACTCTAGCCCTAACCATAGGCCTAACCCTAACACTAACCCTAGCGCTAATCCTAGCCCTAATTTAGCTCTAACCCTACCCCTGCCTCTAGGCCTAAAATTAACTCTAACACACGCCCTGGCCCTTTTTCTAGTCCTAACCCTATCAGTTATCATAACCCTAACATAAGCCCTAACCTTAGCCTAAATCCTAGCCTTAGACCAATCCCTAGACCTAACCATAACTAAATCTAACCTTAACCCTAAGCCTAAACCTCACCCTACCACTAGATCTAACACTATTGCTAATCCTAAAACTAGCCCTAACCCCAGCCTAAGCCCTAAAACAAAAACAGAGCCATTGCCATAACCCTACACCTTAACCTAAACTGTAACCCTACACCTAGCCATAACCTCCTTACTCTAATTTGAGTCCTAGGCCTAAAACTAACCCTGACCCTGACTTATATATCCTAACACTAACCCTAGGTATAAATATCACACTAACCCTAAAGATAATGCTAACACTAGACCTAGACCAAACACCAATTCTAAATTTAACACAAATCATAACCCTAGATCTTAAATTAGCCATAGCCCTAACCCTAGCCCTAACATAATCTAAATCTTAGCCCTAATCCAAGCCCTAACATTAGCTTTAACCCTAACCCTAAACCTAAACCTAATCCTAAACCTAGCCTTAATCCTAACCATAATCCTAGCCCTAACCCTCCCTCTAATCCTATCCATTACCTAAAACCTAACCCTAACCCTAATGCTAACCCTAGGTTAACCCTAACCCTAAACCTAACCCTAACACTAATTTGAGCCCTAACACTAAAGCTTAACCTAAACAAGCCCTAACCCTGACTCTGACCCTAACAATACCCTAGTTCTAAAAGTGACCCTATTCCTCAACCTACTCCTTCCACTATACCTAGAAATAAACATAAACCTGAAACTGTCCCTAACCATAATAACCCTAGACCTTATATTAGCCCTAGCCCTAATATAGACCTAACCCTAACACAAAACCTAGTCCTTAACCTGGCCCTAAACCTAGCTTTAATCCTAACCCGAACCCTCACCCTAACCCTATCCATAATTTTAACTCTCTCCCCTAGCCCTGAACCTAGATATAACCCCATCCCTTCCCCTAAAACCAACCCTAAACCTAACACTAACACTAACCCTAACCATAGCCATAACCATAGGCCTAACCCTAACACTAAACCTAGTGCTAATCTTAGCCCTAATTTAGTGCTAACCCTAAGTGAACTCCTAGCAATAGCCCTAAGACTAACTCTCTCAACCTAGCCCTATTTCTATTTCTAACCCTATCTATTATCGTAACCCTAACATTAGCCCTAAACTTAGCCCTAACTCAGGCATAGCCCTAATCCTAGATCTAACCATAACTCTAAATCTAACCCCGACCTTAAGCCTAAACTTCACCATACCACTCGCTGAACACTATTGCTAATCCTACAACTAGGTCTAACCTTAGCCCTAGCCCTAAAACAAAACCGAGCCATTTCTCTAACCCTAAACCTTAACCTAAATCAAAACTTTGCCCTACAACTAGCCATAACACTAGCTCAAATTTGAGTCCTAGAACTAAAACTAACCCTGACCCAGACTCATATCCAAACACTAACCCTGGCTCTAAATATCATCCTAACCCTAAGGCTAATGCTAACACTAGACCTTCTCCAAACCCTAACCCTAAAACTAACCCTAATCATAATCCAAGTTCTTATATTAGTCATAGCCCTAACCCTAGCTTTAACCCTAACACAAAACAGCCCTAATCTAAGCCCTAACACTAGATTTAACTCTAAACCTAACCCTAGCCCTAAACCTAACCGTAACACTATCCCTAACCCTAGCTATAACCCCATCCCTAAACCTAAGCCAAACCCTATCCATAATGCTAATCCTAGTCCTAATCCTAATCTTTAGACTAAACCAAACACTAACCCTATTATTAGTCCTAACTCTAGCCCTCATTCTAGCTCTAACCCTAACCCAAAACCTAACCCTAACTTTCACCCTTATTCTGACCCTAACACTAGTTATAGGTCTAAACCTGACCCTTACCCTAAACTGAACTCTGAATCCAGCCCTACCAGTAAACTTTTACCTAAACCTAATCCCTAGACCTAACCCTAATGCTAAAAGTAGTGATAACTCTAGCCCTAGACCTAAAGAAAAACTTAGTACTATCCCTCACAATAACCCTTAACCTAAACCAAACACTAACACTATCCCTAGACCTAACTCTAGTCCTAATTCTGTCTTTCACCCTAATCCTAACTCTAACCTGAACACTGACACTGACATTAACAATAAAGCTACCTATAAACCTGACCCTAAACCAAAATATTAACCTAACACTAGACCTAGGCATAACACTATCTCTAAAACTACCACAATTAGAACCCTAGATCTTACAATGACCCAGAGCACTAAACTTATGCCTAAACCTAACACAAAACCTAGTCCTAATCAGAGGCCTAAACCTACCCTAAGCATAATCCTAACTCTAACCCTAGAACCTACCCTAATCCTAACACTCACCTTAGTCCTAAACCTAGCTCAAAGCCTAAACATTAGCCTAAACAAAACCCTTGCCCTATCACTAACAATAACCTTAAACCTAGTCCTAACACTAGTCCTAACCCTAACAATTACCCTAACTATAAACCTAACCCTAATGTTAAACCTAGCCCTAACCCTAACTGAAACCCTAACCTAAAATATAAACCTAACCCTAGACCTAAACCTAAACCTAATCCTTGCTATAACCCTCACCCTAAATCAAACCCTAACCCTTACCCTAAACCCAATAGTAAACCTAGCCCTAAAACTAAAATTGACCCTAAAGCTAAGCTTACATCTAATCCAATCTATTACCATAAACTGAAACCTAACTCTAATGAAAACCCTAGCCCTAACCCTAAACCTAACCGTGACCAGTACTTTAACACTAACCCTAGACCTAACACTAAACCCAAACCTCACCCTAGAACTAACAATAGCTCAAAACCCTATCTTTACCCTAATCCTTATTATAACCCTACTCTAAGCTAGGGTTACTAGCCCTAATTCAATCTCTAAACTTAACTCTAGCCCTAATCCTAACCATAACCCTAGCTCTAACCCTATATATTACCCTTATGATAACCCTATTCCTAACGCTAACCCTAGGCCTAATCCTAACCCTATCGCAAACCCTAAATCTCTCCATTACCCTAAAGCTACAATGAACACTAAACCTAAACCTATCCATTACCTTAAACCTAACTTTAACCCTACATCTAACCCTTACTCCAAGTCTTAACCTAAGCCTAAGCCTAAGCCTAACACTAATACTATGCATAACCCTAATAGTAATTTTATACCTAGCCATAACCCTAAGCCTAAGACTAAAGCAAAATTAAGCAATAGCCCTAACCTTAAACCTTAACTTAATCTAAACCCTAACACACAACTAGACCTAACCCTAGCCCTAATTGGACTCATAACCATAACCTTAAAATAACCCTGACCCTGACTCATATCTGAACACTCACCCTACCTCAAAACACCACCCTAAACTTAAACAGAACCCTAACAGTAACCCTAGTCTTAGTTCGAGTCCTAACCCTAACCTTCAAACTAACCCTGACCCAAGCCATATCCTAACAGTCACCATAGCTCTAAACTGCCCTCAACTTAGAACGAACCCTAACAGTAATCCTAGCCCTTATTTGAGTCCTAACCCTAACGCTAAAACTAACACTGTCCCTAGCTATAAATATCACCTTAACTTTAAACCTAACAATAACACTAGACCTACCCCTAACACTAACTCTAATTGTAACCCTAGTTCTTACATTAGCCATTGCCCTAACCCTAATCCTAAACCTAATACAAAAACTAGCCCTAATCCGAGACCTAAACCTAGACTTAACCCTAACCTTAATTCTAACTCTAGCCCTAACCCTAGATCTAAGCCTATCCCTTATCATAAGTGAAACTCTAACACTAATGGTAACCCTAGACCTATCACTAATCTTTAGGCCAACCAAAACCCTAACCCTATTAATAGTCCTAAACCTAGCCCTCACTCTAGCTCTAACCCTATCCTAAATCCTAATTCTAACCCTGACCCTTATTCTGACCCTAATAATCCTAGGTCTAAACCTGCCCCTAACCCTAGACAAAACCCTAACACTAGCCCTAGACCTAAACCTAATCCTAAATCTAGCCTTAACTCTAGCCCTAGAACTAAACAAAAACATAGCCGAAGCCCTTACAATAAACCATAACCTAACACAAACACTAACCATACACCTAGACCTAAACCTAGTTCTAATTCTGGCTGTAACCCTAACTCTGACTCTAACCCGAACAATGACCATGCCTTTAAAGTAAACCTACCTCTAAACCTGACCCTAACAAAATATCTAAATCTAACAATAGACCTAGCCATAACCCTAACCCTAAAACTAGCCTTAATCATTACCCTAGCTCTTAAATTACCCACATCTCTAACTCTAGGCCTAAACCTAACACAAAACCTAGAGCTAATCCTAGGCCTAAACTTAGCCCTAAGCATAACCCTAACCCTAAACCTAACCTAACACTCGATTAGTCCTAACCATAGCTCAAAGCCTAATCCTTACCCTAAACAAAAGCCTACACCTATCCCTAAATATACCCGTAACACTAGCCCTAATCCTAAACTTAACCCTAGCCCTAAACTTAGCTCTAAACCTGCCCATTACCCTAAACCTAACCCTAAACCTATTGATAACCCTAGGCCTAACCATAACGCTAAACCTAACTAGAAAACTAACCCTAGACCTAACCCTAAACCTCACACTCGCCATAGACCAAACTCTAGATCAAACCCTAATCCTTTCCATAAACCTAAACATAACCATAGCTCTAACCCTAAACCTAAACCTCACTCTAACACTAACCATAACCCTATACCTAGATCTAGCCATATCCATTACTCTAACCCTAAACCTAACCCTAATGATGACGCTAGCCCTAATCCTAACTCTAACCCTAACTGTACCATAATCTTATACCTAGTCCTAATTCTAGACCTAGTCCTCGCCCTAGGCCTAACCCTAGCTCAAAACCTAACCCTTATGCTAAACATAACACTGTGTCATGTTTAACATAACCCTAACCCTAACTCAAGACATATTCCTATCCATAACCCTAACCCTAATCTTAGCTCTAAACCAGTCCATTATTCTAATCATTACCCCTACCCTAATGCTAACCCTAGGCCTAACACTAACCCTATCGCTAACCCTAACCCTATCACTTACCATAAACCTAACCTGAACTCTAAACAAAACCCTATCATTACCCTAGTTCTGACCCTAATGCTAATTCAAGCAATAACCCTAAACCCTAAACTCAACCAAACTCTAACCCTGACCCTGACCCTAATAATTCCTCTAGCTCTAAACCTGAACTTTACCCTAACCTAACCCTTACATTAGACCTATCCACAAACATAACCCTAAAACTATCTTAACCATAACCCTATATCTGACATTAGCCCTCGCCCTAATCCTAGCCCTAAACCTAACAAAAACTCCAGTCCTTATCCTAGCCCTAAACCTAACCTTAATCAATACCATAACCATAACCATAGCTCTAACCCTAATTCTAAACATCACCCTACCTCTCAACCTAGCTATAACACCATCCCTTACACTAAACTTAATGCTACATCTAACCCTAACATTATACTTAAGCTGAACACTAACAATAACCCTAAATCTAGCCCTATCACTAACCCTAACCCTAACTTTAGCCTGGAGACTAACTCTAATTCTCACACTAGCCCTATTGCTATTCTAACCCTATCTCTTACCATAACCCTAACCCTAGCCCTAACCCTAGATTGAACCCTAAATCTATATCTAACCTTAACCCTAAGCCTAAGCATAACACTAACACTAACCCTAACCCTAATGCTAATTGTAAAAATAGCCCTAACCCTAACTTTAACTTAAACCAATCACTAACACTACACCTAGAACTAACTCTAGCCTTAATTCGAGTCCTAACAGTAACCTTAAAACTACCCCTGACCCTGGCTAATATCTTAAACTCACCCTAGCTCTAAACACCATCCTAACCTTAAACTGAAACCTAACAGTAACCCTAGCCTTTATCTGAGTCCTAATCCTAACCCTGAACCTGACTCATACCCTAACACTAACCCTAGCTCTAATTATCACCCTAACCTTAAATCTAACCCTAACACTAGAACTACCCTAACCCTAACCCTAAAGGTAACCCTAATTATAACCCCAGTTCTTACATTAGTGATTGCCTTAACCCTTGCCCTAACTCTAACACAAAAACTAGCTCAAATATGAGCCCTAAACCTAGCTTTAATCCTAACCCTAACCCTAGCCCTAACCCTAGATATAAACCTATCCTTTACCTAAGTGAAACCCTAACCTTAATGGTAACCAAAGACCTATCCCTAATCCTTAGGGTAACCAAAATCCTAACCATATTAATAGTACTGACACTAGCCCTCATTCCAGCTCTAATCCTATCCCAAACCCTAATGGTAATGCTGACCCTTATTCGGACTCTAACACAAACCCTAGGTCTAAACTTGACTGTAACCCTAGAGCAAACCCTAACACTGGCCTTACAGATAAACTTATACCTAAACCTAACCCTAACCCTAGGCCTAAGACTAACTCTAATTCTCACATAAGCCTTATCCTTAGTTCTAACCCAATACATTACCATAACCCTAACCCTAGACCTAATCTTAGCACTAACTCTTGCCCTATCCTTAGTCTTAGCCATAACCCTAGATCTAACCCTAACTCTAAATCTAACACTAAACCTAAGACTAAGCCTAACACTAACATTAGCCCTCACCCTAATGCTAATCATAAAACTAGCCCTAACCCTAACCCTAGCAGTAAAACTAAACGGAGCAATAGCCCTAACCTTAAACCTTAACTTAAACCAAATCCTAACACTACACCTAGACCTAACCATAGCCTTAATTCAAGTCCTAACCCTAACTTTAAAACTAACTCTGACACTGACTCATATCCTAACACTCACACTAGCTCTAAATTCCCTCCTAACCTTAAACTATTACATTAACCTTATCCCTAATTTAAGTCCTAATCTGATACCTGACCTTGACTAATATTCTAAAACTAACCCTAGCGCTAAATATCACCCTAACCTTAAAACTAACACTAACACTAGACCTACCCCTAACCAAACCCTAAATCTAACCCTATTTGTAACCCTAGATCTTATATTAGCCATTGTCCCAACCATAGCACTAACTCTAACACAAAAATGAGCCCTAATCAGAGCTGTAAACCTAGCTTTAATCCTAATGCTAACAATAACTCTAGCCCTAAACCTAGCACTAACCCTATTCCTTAACCTAAGTGAAACTCTAACCCTAATGGTAACCCTAAACCTAGCCCTAATCCTTAGGCTAACCAAAATCGTAACCCCATTAATAGTCCTGACCCTAGCCCTCATTCTAGCTCTAAACCTATCCCAAACCCTAGTGCTAAACCTGACCCTTATTCTGACCCTAACAGTAACCCTAGGTCTAAACCTGACCCAAACCCTAGAACAAAATCTAATGCTGGCCCTACTGGTAACCTTATACCTAAACTTAACCCTAAAACTAGTTCTACACCTAAACCTAATCCTAAATCTAGCCTAAACTCCAGCACTAGACTAAAAAAAAAAAAAAAAAACCTAGTCCTAGCCCTAACAATAATCCTTACCATATCCCAAACACGAACCCTACCCCTGGACCTAATCCTAGCCCTAATTCTGACTGTAACCCTAACTCTAACTCTAATCCGAACACTGACCCTGACTTTAAGGGTAAACCTACCTCTAAACCTGATCCTAAGTGAAAATCTAAACCTAACACTAGACCTAGATATAACCCTAACCCTAAAACTAGCCCTAATCATAACCTCAGCTCTTACATTACCCACAGCCCTAACCCTAGGCCTAAACCTAACACAGAACCTAGACCTAATCCTAGGCCTTACCTTAGCCCTAAGTGTAACACTAACCCTAACCCTAGCCATAACCCAAACTAACCCTCTCCTTAGCCCTAACCCTAGCTCAAAGCCTAACTCTTACCATAAACATAAACCTAGAAGTATCCATAAATCTAACCCTAACCCTAGCCCTAATCCTAAGCTTAACCCTATCCCTAACCCTAACCCTAAAACTAGCCTTAAGACTAACTCTAACTCTCACACTAGCCCTATCCCTAGTCTAGCCCTATCCCTTACCGTAACCCTAACCCTAGCAATAACTCTTACCCTATCCTAATTCCTAGCCCTAATCCTAGAACTAAACCTAACTCTAAATCTAACCCTAAACTTAAGCCTAAGCCTAACACTAACACTAGCCCTAACCCTAACGCTAATCATAAAACTAGCCCTAACCCTAACCCTAGCAGTAAAACAAAACTGAGAAATAGCCCTAACTCTAAACCTTAACTTAAACCAAACCCTAACAATACACCAAGACCTAACCATAGCCTTAATTCGAGTCCTAACCCTAACCTGAAAACTAACTCTGGCCCTGACTCATATCCTAACACTCACCATAGCTCTAAACACCCTCCTAAGCTTAAACCAAAACTGAACATTAACGCTATCCCTAATTCGAGTCCTAACCCTATACCTGACCATGACACATATCCTAACACTAACCCTAGCAATAAATATTACCCTAACATTAAAACTAACACTAACACCAGACCTACCCCTAACTCTTACCCTAAAAGTGAACCTAACAGTAACCCTAGTTCTTACATTAGCCTAGTTCTTACATTAGCCTAGTTCTTACATCACCCTAGCCTGAGCCCTAACACAAAATCTAGCCCTAATCTGAGCTCTAAACCTAGCTTTAACCCTAAACCTAACCCTAACTCTAGCCCTAAACCTAGCTATAACCCTATCCCTTACCCTAAGCAAAACCCTAACCTTAATGGTAACCCTAGACCTATCCCTAATCCTTAGGCTAACCAAAATCCTAATCCCATTAATAGTCCTGAGCCTAGCCCTCATTCTAGCTCTAATCCTATCTCAAACCCTAACGCTAAACCTGACCGTAACACTAACCCTAGGTCTAAAACAACCCCTCACCCTAGACCAAATCCTAACACTGAACCTACTGGTAATCTTATACCTAAACCTAACCATAAAATTAGTTCTAGACCTAAATCAAATCCTAAATATAGCTTTAACTCTACACCTAGACCTAAAAAAAAAAAAAAAAAAAAAAAAATAGTCCTAGCCCTAACAATAATCCTTACACTAAGCCAAACACTAACCCAACCCCAGGACCTAATCCTAATCCTAATCCTGGTGGAAACCCTAACTCTAACTCTAATGCAAACACTGACTCTGCATTTAAGGGTAAACCTACTTCTAAACCTGACCCTAACAAAAAAATCTAAACCTAACACCAGACCTAGCCATAACCCTAACCCTAAAACTAGCCCTAATCATAATCCTAGCTCTTACATTAGCCACAGCCCTAACCCGAGGCCTAAATCTAACACAAAACCTAGAGCTAATCCTAGGCCTTAAACTAACCCTAAATGTAAACCTATCGATAATAATAGCCCTAACCCAAATGTAATCCTCACCTTAGTCCGAACCCTAGCTCAAAGCCTAACCATTACCATAAACATAAACACAGAACTATCCCTAACCCTAACCGTAAACCTAGCCCTAATCCTAAACTTAACCCTAGCCCTAACCCTAGCTCTAAACATACCTATTACCCTAACCCTAAACATAACCCTAATGGTAACCCTAGCCTTAACACTAACCATAACCCTTAACCTTAACAGAAAAATAACCCTAAAACTAACCCTAAACCTAACACTCACTGTAATCTAACCACAGCTCAAACTCTAAACCTTACCATAAACCTAAACCTATATCTAACCGTATTCCTTACCCTAACTCTAATGCTAACCAAAACAATAACCCTAGCCCTAACTCTAACCCTAACTCTAAACCTACTGTAATCTTATCCCTGGACCTAACTCTGAACCTAACAAATTCTCTAGCCCTAATCACAGCTCATAACCTACCCTTACGATAAACATAATCCTAACCATAACCCTAGTTCTAACCCTCACTTTAACCCTAACTCAAGACCTAATTCTAACCATAACCCTATCTGTAATCTTATGCCGCAGTCTGGCTGGGCAAAATTCACGAGCCACTTATCAAGCACAAACAAACTTTATTTTTAGAACACACATGCCGCACCACACGAGCTCATCAGGAATTCCCTCAGAGCCCAACTGCCAACACTGGCTTCCCACAAGCCTCTCTAACCCTCCACTCCTCCTGCTCTTAAGGCCGATTGGCTGGGTCACGTGGGCAGAGCCACAAAAAGTCCCCCAGTGAACAGCTCCGTGGTCTGAAAGGGAGGGGAAACAGCCCAATGAGCATCACCACAGAGGAGCCAATCAGCTGGCAGCTGGAAGTTTGCTGGCAGCTGGAAGTTTGCTGGGGCCGCTGTGAGCCAATCATCAGCTGGAAGTTTCTGGGCCCTTCGCTAGGCTCTCAACATCTCCCCCTCTCTGTTTAAACAACAAGCATGTGGCTTAGGGACCATGCCTGCCTTAGGTTGTCCAATACCACATATGGTCCTTACCCAACATCGGATGAGCTGACCTCAAGGTGTCAGCCTCATGTCTTAGGTTGGTACCATTGCAATTGGATCTTACCCGTCATTGACTACTGGTCCAGCATATAGCCACACCTGTGGATAGGTCTTTGTACCAGTGGGGGAGGGGTGAGGTTCTTTGCCTCACTTCTGTTGGCCCCCAAATTTTAGCTGAATGACCATCACAAGAAGAAGGGAGGAGGATACACCAAGCCAATTGACGGCTCCTTTTGGAAAAATTGTACCACCAATGACACCATCAGCAAAAATACCCCAACACTACCACAAGTCATAGTTCACAATGCATACAAGTGAGTTCACAGTGCATACAAGTGATACATAGTCCAGGCAAGTTCTGCAAGCAGTTCAGTGATAGCTATTGCAGAAGCTGTAGATTGGTTTTATCTTTGTCTTCACCAGCACTGGGATGAAGATAGGAATTCTGGCAATAATGGCTAAAGAAAAAATTATGTAACATTTCAGAAGGCACTAAAAGATTTTTTTCTGAACAATTTACATTATCTTGAACAGAATTATTAAATATAATGAAAAGGAAAGGTGAAAGTAAACAAACAGATCTGTTAACCTCCTTTTTTGTTCACATATTAAAACAATCCTCAACAGCTGTTTACCCAAATTAAATTAAACCATTTAATCACTTGAATAAAAAAAAAAAGTATTTGGATCCATTTTTTCATGAGCACTCATCATATATGATATATGGACATACATACAAACATACAACACAAAACACAAGTGTGCACACATAATATAATACATACAACACCTAACATAATAGTAAAGGCCTTATAACTTTTTACAGGTGAAATCTCCATTGCAATGTTTAAAAACTCTATAGTCAAAAAATAGAACTGATCAGCAAAACATTAACCTAGGTCTGTATGAGCTCAGAAAACAAAATAGAACTTCATTTTGTGGGAAAGGGTAATAATAAAATAGATATTGAAAAAAGCATTCTGGTTCTGTCGCAGATGTAAGGATAGCCAAACTGGAGTTTTGGATATCAGCTGTTATGGATTTGAGCCAAATCATCTTCTTTTTGGTCTGTAGAAATCACTTTAGTTAATCTCTCTGGAATCCAAATTGGCTGCTGTTCTCCCTGTGGAAACACACAAACAGACCCCCAACTCCAGACAATTACTGGGTCAGGACCTTTCCATTGTCCTGTTAGAATATACTTCCAAAGTACCTTGGGCTTATGTACATTTTTTGGACACATATGCCTTTCCGCAGCACTAAGTCCTGATGAATCCAAATTTAAAAAGTTTAGAGTAAAAAAGGTTATTTTAAGTTTATCTTTGGGGAATATGTACCCCTTCACAAGTCCCTCTTTTTGCTTTAATAAGTACATTTTAATAGTTTGATGAGCTCTTTCAACTATGCCTTGTCCCTGTGGATTGTATGGGATTCCTGTTATATGAGTAAGGCCAAATGATGAGCAAAATTGTTTAAAAGGGGTAGAAGTATAACCAGGGGCATTATCTGTTTTTAACTGTTTTGGAACACCCACAGTGGCAAAATTTTGTAAGCAAAGAGTTATAATATCTTTAGTATTTTTTCTCTGGCATGAAGGGAGCCCATCAAAAATCCGGAAGAAGTATCAACTGTAGCATGCAAATATTTTAATTTTCCAAATTCTGGCAAGTGTGTGACGTTCATCTGCCAAATATGGTTAGGTATCAGTACTCTAGGATTGAATCCAAGATTAACTTGTGGTAAAAAGGTCACACAATTTTGACATTGTTTTATTATTTGTCTAGCTTGTTCCTTAGTTATTTTAAAACACTTTTGTAAAATATTAGCATTGACATGGAACTTTTTATGAAAATTTGTAGCTTCTTCTAGTGTAGAGAAAATATGTATGTCATGTGTAGTTTTATCTGCTAAATCATTCCCCAAACTAAGGGCTCCAGGCAATCCTGTATGTGCCCTGATATGTCCTATAAAGAATGGATCTTTTCTGTCCCAGATTAGACTTTGTATAGTGGAAAGCAAAGAAAAAACAGTAGAGGAAGGGGAAATCCTACCAGCATCTTCAAGGGATACTATAGCATTAACTATATACTGACTATAGGGTAATAAATTAAATACAGAATCTTTAAACATCACAAAAGCTTGTAATACTGCATTAAGCTCTATCTTTTGAGCTGATTGTTTGGGTACTAAAAATGTAAAAGCTTGATCAGGTGTAACTATTGCTGCTGTACCATTATTTGACCCATCAGTGAATATATATGGAACATTCATGATAGGTGTTTTTCTTGTCATTTTTGGAAAAATTACAGGATGCGATGACCAAAAAGACAATAAAGGATTAGATGGTAAGTGGTTATCAAATGAAACATTAGATTTGCACATGATTATTGCCCAAATATTTAACTCATTAGCTAACTCATCACTTTGATCCATAGTATATGGAGTAATAATTTTATTGGGATAAATTCCAAACACTCCGTTTGCTGCTTTTATTCCTTTGAGTATTAATTGTCCTACAGCCTCAGGATACCTAGTAAGAATAGTGTTAGGAGAATAAGATAAATGTATCCATAATAATGGACCTTCTTGCCAAAATACTCCTGAAGGAATATTTTTTGTTGGTAGTACAATAAATAATAAAGGCAAATATATCAATTCTATCCAAATGCATATTTTCCTTATATGTTTCAATGATTCTTAATGCCTTTCTTGCTTCAGGCGTTAACATTTGGGGTGAATTTGGATCTGATGGACATTTTAGGATATCAAATAAAGGTCTCAACTCTCCTGTTGGTATACCTAGATAAGGCCTTATCCAATTTATGTCTCCTAATAACTTTTGAAAGTCGTTAAGTGATTTGAGTTGATCTACTCATATTTGAATTTTTGGTGGATGGACCATGGTTGAGGATAATAGAACTCCTAAATAATTAATTGGAAAATTTAATTGTACTTTATCTATTGCTATCTTTAGATTATAATTTTTTAATAAGTTCGTAAGTGTGGCATAACATTCTAGCAATGTGTTTTTATCTTTGTGTGCTAATAATACATCATCCATATAATGAAATATTTGTAGTTCAGGATTTTGATTTCTAAGTGGGTGGATTACTTTGTTAACATAAATTTGACACATAGTTGGGCTGTTAGACATCTCTTGAGGGAGTAGTTTCCATTCATATCTCTGATCAGGACCTTCATGATTCAGTGCAGGCATAGTAAATGCAAAACGTGGACTATCTTCAGGATGAATTGGAATTGAAAAAAAAAATAATTTTTAATATCTATAACTAAAACATACCAGTTTTTTTTGCAAAGCAGACAATTGAGGAATCCCCGATTGACCACGTCCCATAATAACCATCTCATTATTAATGGCTCTTAAATCTTGCAATAATCTCCATTTGCCAGATTTCTTTTTGATGACAAAAATGGGAGTATTATTGGGAGATCCAGAAGGTTGTATATGTCCTTCCACTAATTGTTGTTTGACCAGGTCATGGGCTGCTTGTATCTTTTCTTTAGTCAGGGGCCACTGAGGAACCAATACTGGTCTTTCTGATTTCCAAGTAATTTTTATTGTCTCACTGACCCCTCCTGAAAATCCAATCCATGTTCCTTGATCTATTTGTATTGGTGCTGCTATACCTTGTTCTTGTTCTCCTAATCTTTTTCCTTTCCTAAAACCTTGTCTAGCCATAATAGTGGGTGCATTTGGATTGATGTTATTTGTTAATGTTAGTCCTAATTGATCTAGGACATCACGTCCCCATAAATTTAGTGGAAGATGATCCAATACATATGGCTGTATAGTTCCTTCACATTCTTCAGGATCCTTCCAATCTAATACCATTGCACTTATATGGGGATTAGTCACCACTCTTAGGCCTAGAAGCATTTGAGTGGTTTGTTGTAACTGCCAATGTTTTGGCCATTCTTGATGAGAGAAGATGCTAAGGTCTGCACCTGTATCCAGTAGCCCATTAAATTCATGTCCTTGAATATTTAGTTTTAGCATGGGGCTAGAATCTAAATTTAAAGAAAGCATAGCCCATTCTACACCTGTGGAGCCTAATCCCCTGGAACCTCTTTCTACAGTATGACTGGAAAATTTGCCATGTAGGCTGGGTATTATTAGTAACTGTGCTATTCTATCTCCTGGTGAAATTACTGATATACCCTTTGGAGAACTGGCTATAATTTTTATTTTACCCTATAATCAGGATCAATTACCCCAGAACTTATCATAAGTCCTTTTAGAGTAGAAGAACTGTGTCCCATTAATAAGCCTACTGTTCCTTTGGGAAGAGGTCCTTATACCCCTGTGGGAATAATTTAAACTCCAATCTCTGGAGTTAGTACTGATCTGGCAGAGGTGCAGATGTCCAATCCTGCACTTCCTCTGGTTTGTCTAGTGAGGAATCTAATGGACAGTGTGTCCTGGGCACTACCCTGATGGGGCTGCTGGGTTCCTCCTGTGACCTGTATATTTGTGGTCTTGGGCCCCGGAGCATTGGGCCTTTCTCCACAATATCGAGGATAGACACCTGGTCCTTGTTCATTTTTTGATAACAGAGTACCCTCTATGGTGGTTTGAGAATGGCATTCATTAACCCAATGTCTCCCTCTATAGCATCGTGGGCAAATACCCAGTATTCTACTCCTTTGATACCTAGTTTTGGTAAACCCTCCTCCTATGGGGCAATTCCTTTTAAAATGTCCTGTTTGTTCACAATTGTAACATGATTTTGGCATGGCATCTAAAACCTGTTGTAGTGCAGCTGCCAAGACTTGCCCTGGTTCATTAATATCTCTACATAATTTAATATATGTGTTTAAATCTTCATGTTTCCATGGTCTAATGATTTCTCTGCACCAATGATTTGCTTGCTCATAAGCCAGTTGTTTTATTAATGACATTGCTTGTTCTGTATTCCCAAAAACTCTGGTAGCTGTTTGAATAAGTCTATCTACAAATACAGCATAAGGTTTTTTACCTCCTTGTATTACCTGAGATAATTGACCTTATAATCCTCCATGTCCTTATAAAGTCTTCCATGCCCTAACCGCATCTCCAGCAATTTGTGAGTATATGGCAGGATCATATGCAATTTGTTGCTGCTGATCCTCATAAGTTCCCTTTCCTAACAACATATCTAAATTTCTCTGAGAATAACCAGCTGCTGCATTTTGCCTAGCCGTCTACTTGCAAAATTCCTCACTGGAAACCTTCCATAACAGGTATTGTCCTCCATTTAGCACATCTTTACACATACAAGTCCAATCTGCTGGCATCATGTTCAAGTTGGTAATGGATTCGACCATGCTTACAGTGAAGGGTGCTTGAGGACCATAGGTTGTTACAGCCTCTTATAGCTGCTTCACTGTTTTGAAATCTAAAGCATGGTGAATTCTCTGCCCTCCTGCCTGCTCAAATACAGGGCATGTTAATATTTGAGGTCCTGTCTCAGAATGTCATCTATCAACTACAGGGGTTGGGGGCATCCCAGCATATGGAGGTGGTGCTGTTGGTTGGACACTTATGCCCTCTGGTGATAGAAAGGTGTTAGTAGCAGTCTCCTGTTGTAACTTTTCCCCAGATGGCTTTTTCTGCTCTAAACTTTCTTCCTCTGTCTGACTAGCTTGAGAGACCTTCTCTTTTACTTGAATTTTTTCCTCAGTCTGACTAGCTTGAGAGACCTTCTCTTTTACTTGAATCTTTTCCTCTGTCTGACTAACTTGAGAGACCTTCTCTTTTACTTGATTCAATATGTCTTCTCCTTCCTCTACCATTGTCTGAACTGAAGGCTTTGGACTAAGCAAACAAGATACGAATATCCACAATGGCAATGTGCCAACTGGCAGAGTCCCTGGGCTTTTCTTTTCTATTCTTTTTAAATCTTCACCATGATGGTTCCATTGTGTATATTTAACAACTCCTCCTTAAAAAGCCATGGGATACATTTTTGTATTGTATCAACATATGCCCTGACTGCTCTTGATTTTACTGGGATGCCTCCTTCCTCTAACAACTTACTTAACACTCTTTTGGTTTCTTTTTTACTAATTTCTGATCCCATATTTCTACTATAATACAACCCAACAAGATGACGCCAAACAAAACTGAAAAGAATGAAACAAAAGTGGAACAACAACAAAAAAATCATTATAATAGCCTTTCTATCCTCCTGAAATGTCCATCCGTCCTTTATCCCTATCTGTTCCTCAGACGCAAATAGTTTTCCTCAGATGTGAGCAGTTTTTCTTCCATCTTATACATCTCCAGGGACAGGCAACTTAAAACAAATGTGAAACAAAACAAAAGAAGAATCTTAAAGTGGCTACGCATCCTCTCGCTCTGCCCTCGGGGGTGAGCAGTTTACCTTATCACTTACTGTCAGTCATTCCCTGTATGGGCCAGCAAATGCCGCAGTCTGGCTGGGCACAATTCACGAGCCACTTATCAAGCAGAAACGAGCTTTATTTTTAGAACACACACGCCGCACCACATGAGCTCTTCAGGAATTCCCTCAGAGCCAACTGCCACCACTGGCTTCCCACAAGCCTCTCAAACCCCCCACTCCTCCTGCTCTTGAGGCTGATTGGCTGGGTCAAGTGGGTGGAGCCAAAAAAGTCCCCCAATGAGCAGCTCTGTGGTCTGAAAGGGTGGGGAAACAGCCCAATGAGCATCACCACAGAGGAGCCAATCAGCTGGCACCTGGAAGTTTGCTGGGGTCACTATGAGCCAATCATCAGCTGGCAGCTGGAGGTTTGCTGGCAGCTGGAATCTTGCTGGGGCTGCTGTGAGCCAATCATCAGCTGGCAGCTGGAAGTTTGCTGGCAGCTGGAAGTTTACTGGGGCCCCTTCAACTGTGGCTCTCAACAATCTTAGCTCTAACTGTATCCATTACCCTAACAATAACTCTTACCCTAATGCTAACCCTAGACCTAAACCTACCTCAAGACCTAATCCTAACCATAACCCTAACCCTAAATTTAAATCTAACTGTATACATTACTCTAAACTTATACCTTACCCTAATGTTAACCCTAGGCCTAAACCTAACCCTATCACTAACCCCAACACTATCAATTACCCTAAACCTAACCTGAAACTTACATCTAACCCTATCATTATTGTAACCCTAACCTTATGCTAATTAGAGCTCTAAACCTAAACTCAAACAAAAACCAATCCCTAACCGTGACCCTTACCTCAATAACTTCCCTAGCTCTAAACCTTACCCTACCATAAACCTCACTCTTACACTACACCTAGCCAATAACTTAACCCTAAAAGTATCCCTAACCATAATCCTAGACCTGACATTAGCCCCAGACAATATCCTAGCCCTAACCCTAAAACAAAACCTAGCCCTTATCCTAGCCCTAAACATAGCCTTAGTCATAACCCTAACGCTAACCCTAGGCTTAACTTAACACTAACCCTAGCCCTGTTATTAGACCTAACTTAGCCCTATCCCTAACCCTAACCCTAACCCTAGCACTAAGACTAAGACTAACTCTCACCCTAGCCATAAAACTAGTTCTAACCCTGTCCCTTATGAGAACCCCAACATAGACCTAACCCTAGCCCTTTCCTTAGCTCTAGCCCTAACCGTAGATCTAACCCTAACTCTAACTCTAACCCTAATGCTAAGCCTAAACCTAAACCTAACACTAGCCCTTACCCTAACCCTAATGCTACTCCTAAAACTAGCCCTAACTCTAGCCCTAGCCCTAATACAAAAGAGAGCCATATCCCCAACCCTAAACCTTAACCTAAACCAAACCCTAACCCTACACCTAGCCATAAACCTAGCCCTAATTCGAGTTTTAAGCCAAACCCTAATATGAATTCTGACACTGACTGTGACCCTAAAACTAACCCTAGCTTTAAACATCACCCTAAGCCTAAACATAAACCTAACACTAGACCTAGCCCTAACCCCAAAACTAAAACTAGCCCTAATTGTAACCCTAGAACTTACATTAGCCTAACCCTAACCCTAGCCCTAACTTAACCCAAAACCTAGACCTAAACCGAGCCCTTACCCGAGCTTTAACCCTAAACTTAATCTTAACCCTAACTCTAGCACTATTAATAACCATTACCCTAGTACTAACCCTAGATCTAACCCTATCCATTACCCTAACAATAACCCTAACCCTAATGCTAACTCTAGGCCTAAACTTAACCTTATCCCTAATCCTAACCCTATCCATCACCCTAAATCTAACCTGAAACCTAAACCTAACTATCATTACCCTAATCCTAAACTTTTCCTAATTTGAGCTCTCAATTTAAAACTTAACCTATCCCAAACACTAATCGAAACCCTGACCCTAATAATACCCTTAGCTCTAAACCTGAACCTAACCCTAAACCTAATCCTCGCACTAGACATAGCCATAAACCTAACCTGTAACTATCTTTAACTGTAACATTGAACCTGAAATTAGCCCTAGACCTAATCCTAGCCCTAAACCTAGCCTTAATCCTAACCCAAACCGTAGTGTGAGCTGTATCCATAATGTTAATCCTCGCCCTAGACCTAAGCCTAGCTAAAACCCCATCCCTTACCCTAAACCTAACAATAACCCTAAACCTAACCATAACCTTAAACCTAAGCCTAACAATAAACCTAAACTTAACCCTAGTTCTAACCCTAGGCCTAACACTAACACTAAGCCTAACACTAATCCTAGCCTTAATTTAGTCCTATTGTAACCCTAACTGTAGCCCTAAGACTAAATCTAACTCTTTCCCTATCCCTATCCCTAGTTCTAACCCTAGATCTAAACCTAACTATAGCCTAGCCCTAACCCTAACCTAACCCTAGCTCTAACAATATATTTAAATCTAACTATAAATCTAAACCTAACTCTAAATTTAACCATAACCATAATCCTAAACCAAACCCTAACACTAGCCCTAACATTAATGATAATCCTAAAACTTGCCCTACCGCTAGCCCTAGCCATAAAAGAAAAACCAAGCCATATCCCTGACCCTAACCCATAACCTATACCAAATCCCTGATCATAACCCATATACCTATAAAAAACCTTAACCCTCCACATAGCCCTAATCCTAACTCTAAAACTAACCCTGACCCTAATATTAATCCTAGCTCTAAACATCACCCTAAACTTAAATTAACCCTAACTAGACACTTAGCCTTAACCCTAACCATAAAACTAGCCTTAATCATAACCCTACTTAATACATTAGTCATTTTCATAACACTATCACTAACCCTAACACGAATCCTACCCTTAATCTGAGCCTTAACCCTAGCTTTAACCCTAAACTTAACCCTAACACTAGCCCTGACCCTAAACCTAAACATATCCCTACCCTAGCTCTAACAATTTCCCTTACCCTAAGCCAAACCTTAACCCTAATGCTAACCCTAGTCCTAACCCTAATCCTTAGCCTAACGTAAACTCTAACCATTTTACTAGTCCTAACCCTATCCCTCATTCTAACTTTAACTCTAACCCTGACTCTTATTCTGACCCTAACAGTAACCCTAGGTCTAAACCTGACCCTAACCCTAAACCAAACCCTAACACTAGAACTACTGGTAACCCTATACCTATACATATCCTTAACACTAGACCTAGACAAAAAGCTAATGCTAAATATAGCTATAAGTCTAGCCCTAGACTTAAACAAAAACCTAGCTCTAGACCTAAAATAACTCTTAACCCAAACCAAACACTTATCCTACCCCTAGACCTAACACTAGTTCTAATTCTGACTCTAATTCTAACCCTAACCCTATCCTGAACACTGACCCTTACCCTAACACTAAACCTAGCTGTATACCTGACCCTAACCCAAAACCCAGTGCTAACCCTAGACCTAGCCATAACCTTAACCCTAAAACTAGCCCTAAACATAACACTAGCACTAACATTACCCATATTCCTACCACTAGCACTCAACCTAACACAAAACCTAGCCCCAATTCTAGGCTTAAACTTAGCCCTAAGCATAACCATAACCCTAACCCTAGTCCTAACACTAACCCTTGCCTTATACCTAACCCTAGCTCAAAGCCAAAGCCTTAACCTAAACATAAACCTAGCCCTAACCTAACCTGTACCCTAACCCTAGATCTATATCTAACTTTAATCCTAGCCCAAACTTTAGCTCTAACCCTATCAATTAACCTAACCCTAAGCCTAGACCTAATTAAAACCCTATCCCTAACACTAAACCTAACCCTAAACATAAATGTACACCTAGACCTAAAACTACACTTAACCATCACCATAGCCCTAACTCCAGCTGAAACATTAAGCCTTACACTAAACCTAATCCTAACACTAGCCCTAACCAATACCCTAACCCTAACTCTAACCCTAAATCTAACATTATCCATTACCATAAACCTAGTGCTACACCTAATGAAAACAATAGCAATAACCCTAACCCTACACCAAACCCTAACCATAAACATAACCCTAAACATAAACTTAAACCTCACCCTCACCCTATCCCTAACCCTAAAACCAAACTCTATCTCTAAACCCAACCCATCCATTACTCTAAAACTTAACTGAAACCTAAAATTAACCCTATCCATTACCATAACTATAAGCCTAAGCCTAACACCAATTCAAGCTCTAACCCTAAACTTTAACCTAAACCAAACGCTAACCCTGACCCAAACCCTAAAAATACCCCAACTCTAAACCTGACCCTTACCATAAATGTAACCCTTACATTAGACCTACCATAAACTAACCCTAAAACTATCCCTAACCATAACTCCAGACCTGAAATTAGCCCTAGCCCTATCCCTAGCCCTAAACCTAACAGAAACCCTAGCCCTAAACTTAATTCTAACCCTCACCCTAGCCCTAAAGCTAGTCACACCCCACCTATTCCCCTAAAATTAACCCTAACCCAATGCTAAACCTAACCCTAGCCCTACCCCTAGGCCTAAACTTAACACTAACCCTAGCCCTAATCCTAGCCCTAATCCTAGCCCCAATTTAGCTGTAACCCTAAACCTAACACTAAGTCTAGTCCTACGTCTTACTCTAAGTCTTGTCCTAGCCGTATCCCTAGTTCTAATAATATCCCTTTTCATAAACCTAGCCCTAGCCCTAACCCTAGCCCTAGATATAACCCTAACTCTAAATCTAACCCTAACCCTAAGCCTAAACCTCACCCTAACACTAGCCCTAAACCTAACATTAATCCAAAATCCAGCCCTAACACTAGACCTAGCCATTAAAAAAAAAAAAAGAAAAAAAGGAGCCATAGCACTAACCCAAACCCTTAACTTAAACCAAACCCTAACCCTACACCTAGACCTAACTTAAGACCTAATTCGAGTCCTAATCCTAACCCTAAAGCTAACCCTGACTCTGACTCTGACCCTAGCACTAAGCCTAGCTCTAAACATCACCCTAAACCTAAACCTATGTTTTGCATGTTTCAGCCTAGGGATACATTCACAAGGAACAAATCAGAGAGTGCCCACAGAGAACTGATTGAGTGTGTGAAGTTTCAAGCAGCTAACACCAACTCTGTTTGTTACCCAGCCCCATTTCCAATTACACATATGAGTCAAGATAAAGTGAAACCTTAAAACACAAACTGTTCCTGACAGCAAACCTTGAACCAAGAAGGCCAAAACCTGGGTAACATAGTAAGGCTAGGTAAAAGATGAATCCTGCCTGGTATCAAAGAAATTTGAACAAAACTAACTCTAACCCTAACATTATTTCTTAGCCCTAAACCTAACTCTAAACCTAAGCTGTTTAGAGAACCTTTGATCATAGAAGTCCCAAACTTGGGCTGCCTACTAGGGCAAGGTAACAGATGAATCCTGCCCAGTATCAAAAAAAAAAAAAAAAAAAAAAAAAACATCTGACAAAATAATTGGGGGAGGTGTTTCAGTGCATGCCTATTTCCCCTATTTTTTCCCAGAGTTCTCTTGGATAATGTTCTTTTGCATCCCATAGCTTTGAAAAAACTTCACTAGGAAGAAACAAGAGAGTTCCTACAGAGAACTGATTGAGTGTGTGAAATTTCAAGCAGCTAGCATCAACCCTGTTTGATCACCAGATCCATTTCCATTTACCCATATAGGAGAACTTGAAGTGAAACTTTAAAATACAAACTGTTCCTGACAGTGAACAATTGAATCTAGAAGGCCCAATACTAACAACATAATAAGCTAGGTAAAAGAGAAATTCTGCCCAGTATCAAAGAAATTTGAACAAAAATAACTTAAACCCTAACACTAGTTCTAACTCTAGTACTAACCCTAAAACAAAACCTTAACTTATCCTATTTATAGAGCTTTGATCATAAAGTCCCAAACTTGGGGAACACAGTGCAGCAAGCTAGCAGATGAATCCTGTGCAGTATCAAACAAATCTGACCAAATAATTGGGGGAGATAGTTCAGGACATGCATATTTCCCTGATTTCTCCTAAAGTGCTCTTGGATAAAGTTGTTTTTGCATGCTTGTGCTGAGGGCTACATTCACAAGGAAGAAACCATAGAGTGCCCACAGAGAACAGATTGAGTGTGTAAAGTTTCAAGCAGCTAGCACAAACCCTGTTTGATTTCTAGCTCCATTTTTATTTACCCATATAGGTTCAAATGAAGTGAAACCTTAAAATGCAAACTGTTCCTGACAGTGAACCTTGAACCAAGAAGGCCCAAACCTGGGTAACAAAGTAAGGCTAGGTCAAAGATGAATCCTTGCCAGTATCAAAGATATTTGAACAAAATTAACTCTGATCCTAACATTTTCTCTAATCCTAGTCCTAACACTAATCCTATCCTGTTTAGAGAGCCTTTGGTCATATAAAGCCCCAACTTGGGGAGCCTAGTGAGGCAAAGTAACAGATGATTACAGTGCAGGATCAAAAAAGTTTGATCAAATAATTGGTTGAGGTAGCTCGGTCCATGCATATTTCCCTGTTTTATTCTAAAATGCTTTAGGATAAAGTTGTTTTTGTATGCTTCAGCTTAGGGTACTTTCACAAGGAAGAAATCAGAGAGAGTACAGAGAGAACTGATTGAGTGTGTGAAGTTTGAAGCAGCTAGCACCAACCCTATTTGAATTTTGAAAGCCATTTTCATTTACCATATAGTTCAAAATGAAGTGAAACCTCAAAATACAAACTATTACTGTCAGAGAACCATGGAACTGAGAAGGACCAAACCTGGGTAACATAGTAAGGCTAGGTAAAAGATGAATCCTGCCCAGTATCAAAGAAATTTGAACAAAACTAACTCTAAATCTAACACTAGGTCTAAACCTAGCCCTAACCCTAACCATAACGTTAACCACAACCTGTTTAGATAACTTTTGATCATAGAAGTCCCAAAGTTGTGAAGCCTATTGGAGCAAGCTAAGAGATGAATCATGCACAGTATCAAGAAATATGAACAAATAATTGTGAGAGGTAATTCATTACATGCTTATTTCCCTGTTGTACCCTAAAGTGCTCTTGGATAAAGTTGTTTTTGCATGCTTTTCCTTTGGCCTACATTCAATAGAAAGAAAGCAGAGAGTGTCCACAGAGAACTAATTGAGTGTGTGATGTGTGAAGCAGCTAGTACCATCCCTTTTTGATTTCCAGCTTCATTGTCATTCACACCTATAGGCCATAATAAAGTGACACCTAAAAATTCAAACTGTTCCTGACAGTGAACCATTGAAATTAAAGGCCCCAAATTGGGGGTCTTACTAAGGTTAGGTAAAGGATGAATCCTGTACAGTATCAAAGTAGTTTGACCAAAAATATTGAAGCTTGCTTCTAAAGCACTCACAGATGAAGCTATTTCTTTTAATTTCAGCTTAGGGCTGCTTCCTCAAGAAACAAACCAGAGAATGCACACTGAGAACTGATTGAGTGTGTGAAGTTTCAAACAAACTTTGAAACCAACTCACAGTTTGATTTCAAGCTCTATTTCCATTTACCCATATAGGTCAAAATGAAGTGAAACTTTAAAATACAAACTGTTCCTGACAGTGAACCACTGAATCCAGAAGGCCCAAACCTGGTCAGCATAGTAAGTCTAGGGAAAAGATGAATCCAGCCCAGTATCAAAGAAATTTGAACAAAAATAACTCTAACTCTAACACTAGCTCTAAACCCAACCCTAACCCTAACTGTAACCCTAACTCTTACCTGTATAGAAAAACAATGATCCTAGAAGTCCCAACTTGGGGAGTCTAGTGGGGAAAGCTAAAAGATGAATACTGTGCTGTATCAAAGAAATCTGATCAAATCTTTGGGAGACTTATTTCAGTACATACATATTTCTCTGTTTTCTCCTTAAGGGCTCTCGGATACAGTTGCTTCTGCATGCTTCATCTTGGCCTACCTTCAAAAGAAAGAAACCAGAAAGTGCCCACTGAGAATTGATTGTGTGAAGTTTCAAGCACCTCCTATCAACCCTGTTTGATTTCCAGGTCAATTTTCATTCACATTAATAAGCCATAATGAAGGGAAACCTTAAAATACAAACTGTTCCTGATAGCAAACCATTGAACCAACAAGGCCCAACCTGTGGGGCATAGTAAAGCTAAGTAAAAGTTGAATCCTGCCCAGTATCATAAAAATTTGAAGAAAACTTGTGCCACACGGGTGCTCTCAGCACAGACAGAAGGCTCCCCCATGTGGTAGCTCTCGGTGCAGAGAGATGTCTCCACTGTGTATTTGCTCAAGGCTCAGAAGGAAGTCTCAGCCTCATGTGGGCTCTGGGCTCAGAGGGAAGTCTCAGCTGGGTGGGCGCTCTCGGTGAAGAGGGTAGGCAGCACAGAACATAGAGGCTTTTCTTGGGGGTCCCCAGACCAAGCTCTGGAATTGGCACAAGGTCACCCCAGAACCACCCAATTCACCAAACACCCTACACAGGTAACAGATGGAATCCATCTTTCAAAACCTTACTCAACATCTATCACTGGGCATGGCTAGCAGCTCAGTTCTGTGGCTGCTCAGGTACCTGGTTTCTAGCTCCCCTACCTCCCGCTATGATAACTCAAGATTTTTCTCACAAGCATTTTGTGGGGCTTAGCTATCAATGTGGAATAGCAACTGTACAGGCACCTGGTTTTGAACTCAGAGACTAAGAATAGGGAGGCTACCGGTAGATGCTCAAACCCTCTCACACTGGCTACCTCCATCACCCGGAGGACAGAGACTCTAGCTAGGAATAGAAAACTGCAACTACTGCAAGAAAAGAAAACAGAGTTCTGAGATACTTTTTTTTTTCTTACTTTTCTTTTTTCTCTCTTCTCATCCATTCTCCACTACCCTTCCCCCTCTTGTCCTCACAACCTCAACATATATGAAACCAAGAACTTTGCATGAAATTGGACTTTAAGAACTGAATCCGGTGCTGGGTTCAATCCTCAGCATCACATACAAATAAAGATGGTGTGTCTTCTGAAAACTAAACAATAAATATTTTTAAAAATTCTCTCTTCTCTCTCTCTCTCTCTCTCTCTCTCTCTCTCTCTCTCTCTCTCTCTCTCTTTCTCTCTAAAAAAAGAAAGAACTGAATCACCAGAATAGTAAAATATAGAGGAATTGCATAGGCCCCACCTTACCTCCCTTTATTTTCTCTTATATTCTTTCTCCCTCTCTTTCTTTCTTGTTATTTTTTTCTTCTTTTTTTCTCCCTCTATCCCACTTTCAACTAACTTTTACTATTTATACATAGGGTAATTTTATGAATACAGATAAGGAATTTGAATTTATACATTCTTCCATAAATTACCCCTGTAATTTATTTAATTTAATTTTATTTAATTTATTTTATTTAATTTTATTTATTTAATTACCCCTGTCTATTCATTACAGTTCTCCTCAAATTTGCTAAGATAGATTAATCTCATACCTTCACTTCTTTTCCCCTTAACATAGCATCCAACCCCTGACCATCTGTACTCTATATACCACCAGAAATGGTATGCCTTTTATGAAGCTAATGACTATATTCTAAATAATTGAAGACAACATCTATAGACATAGAATCTAAATATGAATGTATTTATAATGATTAGGCTTAGGCTTCAGGTGAGGTTTAGATTTAGAGTTAGGTTTTGATCTATGCTTAGGGCTAGGGCTAAGGAGAGGGCAAGGATTAGGACTAGGGTTAGGGTAGGTTTAGGGTTATGGTAAGGGATACGTTATAACTAGTGATAGGGCTAGTGTGAGAGTTAGAGTTAGTCTTAGGGCTAGGGTTAGGGTTATGGTTATGGATAGGGCTAAATTAGGGCTAGGGTTAGTGTTAGGTTTAGGCCTCGGGTTAGGGTTAAAGTTAGGGTTACACATAGGGTAAGGGAATGGGTTATAGCTAGGTTGAGGGCTAGGGTGAGGATTGGTATTAGGGTTAGGGCTAAAGTTAGGGTTAGGGTTATGATTAAAGCTAGGTTTAGGGATAGTGTTTGTGTTAGGGTTAGGGCTAGAATTAGGGGTAAGGCTAATGTCTGGTCTAGGGTTCCAGTTAGGGATAGATTTAGTGTTAGGTTTATGTTTTTTTCCAGTGTAAGGGTTAGGTTTAGGGTAAGGATCAGGTTTATAGCTAGGGTTATTACTAGGGTCAGGTTCAAGTTTAGGGTTTGGGTTAGGTTTGGTTTTAGGTTTAGGGCTCGAATTAGCATTAGGTTTAGGGTTAGGGTAATGACAGGGTTAGGTTTAGGGTTTAGATGTGGTTTAGTGTAATGGATAGGGTTAGGTTAAGGCATAGGTTTAGCATAAGGGTTAAGGTTATCATTAGGGTAATGGATAGGTTTAGACCTAAGATTAGGGCTAGGGTTATGTATAAAATTGGGGTACAAGGTTAGGGTTACATTTAAGTTTAGGATTAAAGCTAGGTTTAGGACTCGGATTAAGGCTAGGTTTTGGGTTAGGGTAGGGCTGGGGTTAAGGCTACGGGTAATGTATAAAGTAGAATTAAGATAAGCGCTAGTTATAGGGTTAGGGTAAGGGCTAGGTCTAGTGGTTAGGATTATGGTTACGATGATGTTTAGAGCTAGGGTTAGTGTTAGGGTCAGAGTCAGGGTCCGGATTAGTTTTCAGGTTAGGATTAGAACTAGAATTAGAGATAGGGTTAGGGCTAGGTGTAAGGTAGGGTTGGTTTAAGTTAAAAATTAGGGTTAGGGCTATGATTCTGTTTTGTTTTAGGGTTAGGGCTAGTTTAAGGACTAATGTTAGGGTTAGGGCTAGTGTTAGGACTAGTGTTAGGGTTAGGTCTAGTGTTAGGGTGAGGTTTAGGCTTAGGTACAAGGTTAGATTTAGAGTTAGGTTTAGATCTAGGGTTTGAGCTAGGGCTAAGGATACGGATACGGTTAGGGCTAAGTTTAGGGTTATGTTTAGAGTGATGGTAATGGATAGGGTTAGAACTAGGTATAGGGCTAGGGCGTGAGTTAGGGTTATTCTTAGGGCGAGGGTTAGGGTGAGGGTTAGGGATAGGGCTAAATTAGGCCTGATTAGGGCTATGGTTAGTGTTGGGGTTAGTTTTAAGTTTAGGGCTAGGGTTAGTGTTAGGTTTAGGGTAAGGGATGGGATTAGAGCTAGTTGTAGGGCTAAGGTAAGGATAAAAATTAGGGTTATGGTTAGGGTTAGGTTTATGATTAAGGCGAGGTTTGTGGCTAGGATGTGGGCTAAGGTTTGTGTTAGTGTTAGGACTAGAATTAGAGTTAGGGCTAATGTCAGGTGTAGAGTTACAGTTAGGGATAGTTTTAGGATTAGGTTTAAAGCTGATAGGTTAGAGCTAGGGTTAGGGCTATGGTTATGCTAAGGATTAAGTCTAGGGTTAGGCTTAGAATTAGGGTTAAGACTCTGGTTAGGGTTAGGATTAGCTGTAGGGTTAAAGCTAGGATAGGGCTTGGTTTAGGGCTAGGTTTTGTGATAGGATATGGCTACAGCTAATGTAAGAACTTGGGCTAGTTTTAGCATTAATATTAGGGCTAAGTATAGTTTTAGGGTTAGGGTGATGTTTATGCTAGGGTTAGTGTTAGTGTCAGGGTCAGTGTTCAGGTTTTGGTTATGGTTAGGGTTAAAGCCAGAATTAGGTCTAGGGTTAGGTCTAGGGGATGGGTTAGTGTTTGGCTTAGGCTAAGGGTATTATTAGGGCTAGGTCTAGGGTTTTCTATAAGTCTAGGGTTCGAGTTATGGCTAGATTTAGGATTAGGTTTAGGTCTAGGGCTAGTGTTAGGTTTAGGTTTAGGTATAAGGTTACCGGTAGGGCTAATGTTAGGATTCAGTTTAGGGTTAGGTTCAGGATTAAACCTATGATTAGTGTTAGGGTCAGAATAAGGGTCAGGGTTAGGGTTAGGGTTCAGGTTATGGTTAGAGCTATAATGAGTGCTAGGGTTAGGACTAATAATAGGATTAGGGTTTGTGTTAGGTTAAGGATTAGGGATAGGATTAGGGTTAGCATTAGGGTTAGGGTTTGGCTTAGGGTAAGGTATAGGGTTAGAGCTAGGTTTAGGGCTTGGGTTAGGGCAAGGGTTAGGGTTAAAGCTAGTTTTAGGGCTCAGATTAGGGCTAGTTTTGTGTTAGGTTTAGGGCTAGGGTTAGAGCAATGGCTAATGTAAGAGCTAGGGTTACAATTAGGGTTAATTTTTGCGTTATGGTTAGGGGTTAAACCTCTAGTGTTAGGATTAGGTTTAAGGTTAGGGTGATATTTACAGCGAGTGTTATGTTAGGTTAATAGTCAGGGTCAGGGTTAGCTTTAGGGTTAGGGTTAGGACTCGAAATAAGGTTAGGGTTACTGTAAGTGTTTTATTTAAGGTTAGGGTGGTGTTTAGAGCTAGGGTGAGTGTTAGGATATGAGTCCTAATCAGGATTGGTATTTAGATTAAGGTTAGGACTCGAATTAAGGCTAGGGTTAGGTTGAGGTGTAGTGCTAGGGTTTGGTTTAAGTTAAGGTTTAGGGTTAGGGCTACTGCTTGGTTTTGTTTTACTGCTAGGGTTACGGTTAGAGCTAGTTTTGTGATTAGTGTTAGGGTTAGGGCTAGTGTTAATGTTAGGCTTAGGCTTAGGGTTAGTGTTAGATTTAGAGTTAGGGTTATATCTAGGATTAGGACTAGGAAATAAAGATTACACAAGGGTTATAGCTAGGGTTATGTATAGGTTTAGGGCTAGGGTAAGGGTTACAGTAAGGGATAGGGTTAGAACTAAGGATAGGGCTAGTGTGTGAGTTAGAGTTAGTCTTAGGGTTAAGGTTAGGGTTAGGATTAATGATAGGTTTAAATTAGGGCTAGTATTAGGGCTAGGGTTAGTGTTCAGTTTAGGCCTAGCATTAGGGTTAGGGTTAGGGTTAAGTTTAGGCTAAAGTATCACGTTATAGCTAGGTTTATAGATAGGGTGTGGGTTAGAATTGGTTAGGATTATGGTTAGGGTTAGAATTATGATTAAGTCCTGATTTAGGGTTAGGAGGAGGGCTAGGGGTTTTTGGTTTTTGTTTTTTTTTTTTTAGATTTAAGGCTAGAATTAGGGCTAGGGCTAATATCAGGTCTACGGCTTTGGTTAAAGATACTTTTAGTGTTAGGTATATGGCTACCTGTAGTGTAAGGGTTAAGTTTTGGGTTAGGGTGAGGTTTAGATCTAGGGGTATTTTCAGGGTCAGGGTCTGTTTTAGGGTTTGGGATAGGTTAAGGTTTAAAATTATGGCTCAAATTAGCATTAGGGTTAGTGTTAGGGTAATGATAGGGTGAAGGTTTATGGTTTAAGTTTGGTTTATGGTAATGGATAGGTTTAGGATTAGGGATTGGGTTAGGTTTAGGCCTAGGGTCAGCATTAGGGTTATGGTTATGGTTATGGCTAGGGTTAGAGTTAGGATTAGGTTAAAAACTCGGGTTATGGCTCAGATTAGGGCTAGGTTTTGGGTTAAGTTAGTGCTAAGGTTAGGGTAATGGTCAGAGTCAGGGTCAGGGTTAGTTTTAGGGTTAGGGTTAGGGTTAGGACCCAAATAAGGGCTAGGGTTACAGTAACGGTTTTGTTTAATTTTAGGGTGGTGTTTAGAGCTAGGGTGAGTGTTAAGATATGATTCATGGTCAGGGTAAGTTTTAAGATTAAAGTCAGGACTCGAATTAGGGCTAGATTAGGTCTAGGTGTACTGTTAAGGTTTGGTTTAATTAAGGTTTAGTGTTAGGGTATAGCTCAGTTTTGTTTTAGTCCTAGGTTTAGGTTTATCACTAGTTATATGATTAGCATAAGGGTTAATGCTAGTGTTAGTGTTAGGCTTAGGCTTAGAATTAGGTTTAGATTTGGAGTTGGCATTAGATCTAGGGTTAGGGCTAGGTCTAAGGATAAGGCAAGGGTCAGGGCTAGGTTTAGGATTACGGTAATGGATACATTTAGAAATAGGGATAGGTCTAGGGCAAGGGTTAGATTTAGTCTTAGGGCTAGGGTTATGGTTAGTTTTAGGGATAGGGCTAAAATAGGGCTAGGATTAGGGCTAGGGTTAGTGTTCAGCTTAGGCCTAGTGTTGGGACTAGGATTATGGTTATGTTTAGGATAAGGGATGTTGTTATAGCAAGTTTTAGAAGTAGGGTGAGGCTTAGAATTAGATTTAAGGCTAGGGTTAGGGTTAAGGTTACGGTTAAGGCTTGGTTTATGGCTAGAATGAGGGCTAGTGTTTGTTGTAGGGTTAGGTCTAGAAATAGGGCTAGGGCTAATGTCAGTTCTAGTGTTACAGTTAGGGGTAGATTTAGGGTTAGGTTTGTGTCTAGCTGTAGTGTAAGTGTTAGGCTTAGGGTAAGGGTCAGGATTAGACCTAGGTGTATTTTTAGGGTCAGGATCAGGTTTAAAGTTTGTTTTAGGTTAAGGTTTAGGGATAGGGCTCAATGAGCATTAAGGTTAGGCTTAGGGTAATGAATAGGGTTAGGTTTATTGTTCAGGATAGGATTAGGGTAATGGAAAGGTTTCTGGATAGCAATAGGTTTAGGCTTAGGCCTAGGGATAGCATTAGGATTAGGATTATCATAAGGATAAAGTATCCGGTTAGAGCTAGGGTTAGGGCTAATTTATGGTTAAGATTAAGGGTACAGTTAGGGTTAGGGTTTGGATTAGGGCTAGTAACCCTAGCTTAGGGTAGGTTAAGGTTAGATTTAGGGTAAAGGTTTGGTTTTGAGCTTGGTTAGTCCTAGGGCAAGGGTTAGGTTTAGTGTTAGGTCTAGGGTTAAGGTTATGGTTATGATCAGGGTTAGGTTTATGGTTAGGGCTAGGGTTATCATTACATTTAGCATTAGAGTTAGGGTAATGGCTAGGGTTAGAGCTAGGGTTAGAGCTAGTGTTAAGGTTAGGATCAGGGCTAGGGTTAGAGTTATGGGTAGGGATAGGGATAGGGTTATGTTTAAGCTAAGGGTTAGGCTGTGAGCTAGGGTTAGGACTAGGGTGAGAATTAGGGTTAAGTTTAGAGCTAGGGTTAGGGTGAGGGTTATGGTTAGTGTAGGTTTAGGCCTCAAATTAGGGCTAGGTTTTGTGTTAGGTTTAGGCCTATGGTTAGTACTATGGGTAATGTAAGATTTACGGTTTTAATTACAGCTAAATGTAGGGTAAGGGTTATGGCTAGGTCTAGTGTTAAGTTTAGATTTTGGTTTATTGTCAGGTTTAGAGCTTGGTTTAGTGTTAGTGTCAGGGTCAGGGTTCAGGTTAGAGTTAGGATTAGGGTGAAAGCCAGAATTAGGACAAGGTTAGGTATAGGGGTAGGGTTAGTGTTTGAATTAGGTTAAGGGTTACTGTTAGGGATAGGACTAAGTTTTTGTTTAGGTCTAGGGCTAGAGTTATCGCTAGATTTAAGATTAGGTTTAGGTTTAGGGCTAGGGTTAGTGTTAGGTTTAGGTATAAGTTTACTGGTGGGGTTGGTTTCAGGGTTCAGTTTAGGTTAGGGTCAAGTTTAACATTTAATTAGTGTTAGGGTAAGAATAGGGTGAAGTTTAGAGTTGGGTTTTGGATTAGGGTTAGAGGTAGAATGAGGGCTAGGGTTAGGACTAGTAATAGGGTTAGTGATTGGTTTTGCCTAAGGATTAGGATGAGGACTAGGGTTAGCATTATGGATAGGGTTTGCCTTAGGTGAAGGAAAAGGGTTAGAGCTAGGGTTAGGGCTAAGTTTAGGGTTAGGTTTAGGGCTAGGATTAGGGTTAGGGTTAGGTTTAAATCTAGTGTTAGGGCTTGGATTAGAGCTATTTTTGTGTTAGGGTTAGGGCTAGGGTTAGGGCTATGGCCAATGTAAGAACTAGCATTACAATTAGGGTTAGTTTTATGGTTAGGGTTTGGGCTAGTAATGGTGTTAGCATTAGCTTTAGGGTTAGGGTGATATTTAGAACTAGGGTTAGTGTTTGGATAAGAGTCAGGTTGAGGTTTAGTTTTAGGCCTAGGACTCGAATTAGAGCTAGGGTTATGGCTAGTTATAGAGGTAGGTTTTGCTATAAGGTAAGGTTTAGGGTTAGAGCAATGGCTCGGTTTTGTTTTAGGGCTAAGGTTAGAGTTAGGGCTAGTTTTAGGATTAGCAATAGTGTTAGGGCTAGGGTATGATGTGGTTAAGCTTAAGGTTAGGGTTAGATTTAGAGGTATGTTTAGACCTAGGGTTAGGGATATGGTTAGGTTAGGGCTAAGGTTAGGGCTAGGGTTAGAAATAGAAATAGAGTTAGAGTGAGAGTTAGTCTTAGGGCTAGGGTTAGGGCTAGGGTTAGGGTTAGGGCTAAATTAGGGCTAGGATTAGCGTTTGGGTCAGTGTTAAGGTTACGTCTACGGTTAGGGTTGGTGTTAGTGTTAAGTTTAGAGTTAGTTTTAGGGGAATTGATGGGGTTATTGCTAAGTTCAGGGCTAGGACGAGCTTTCAAATTCAGGATAGGGCTAGGGTGAGTGTTCCAGTTAGGATTAAGGCTAGGTTTAGTGCTAGGATGAGGGCTAGAGTTTGTGTTAGGGTTAGGGCTAGGATTAGGGCTAGGGGTAATGTCAGGTCTAGGGTTATGGTTAGGGATAGTGTGAGGGTTAGGTTTAGTGTAGGGGTCAGGTTTAGAGCTAGGTGTATGATTAGGCTGAGTCGGGTTATGGTTTGGCTTGGGTTAAGGTTTAGGGTTAGGGCTCAAATTAGCATTAGGTTTATGAACTGGCTTTACAATTATGGCTAGTTTTATGGTTAGGGATCGGGTGAGGTTTAGGGTTAGAGCAATGGATAGGGTTAGGTTTAGAGTAATTTATAGATTAGTGTTAGAGATAGGATTAGGATTTGGCCTAAGGTTAGCATTTGGGTAAGGCTTGTGTTTAGGATAATGGATAGGTTTAGTGCTAGTGTTAGGGCTTGGGTTAAACTTAGGATTAGGGCTAGAGTTAAGGTTAGGCATAGGGTTAGTGTTAGGGTTAGGTTTAGGGTAAGTGTTAGGGGTTGAACTAGGGTTAGGCTAAGGCGACGGTTAGGGTTAGAGTCAGGGCTATGTTTAGGGTTAGTGTTAGAGTTAGGGCTAGGATTAGCATTAGGTTCAGGTTTTGTTTTAGGTAATGGATAAAGTTAGATCTAAGATTTGGGCTATGGTTACAGTTAGGATTAGGGTTAGGGGTAGGGGTACGGGTAGGGTTATGTTTAGGGTAAGGGTTAGAGTTTGAGCTAGATTTAGGGTTAGGGCAAGCGTGAGGTTTAGGGTTTGGGCTAGGGTTTTGGTTAGGTTTACATTATGGCTATGGTTAGGACTAGGTTTTGTGTGAGATTTATGGCTAGCGTTAGGGCTATGGGTAATTAAAGAGCCTGGTTTATGGTTATGGCTAGCTTTAGAGTTAGGGTTATGGATAGGTCTATAGTTAGGGATAGGTTTTTGGTTAGGATAAGGTTTAGAGCTAGGGTTTGTGTTAGGATAAGGTTCAGTGTTCAGGATAGCATTGGGGTTAGGGTTGGGGCCAGAATTAGAACTAGGGTTAGGTTAGGAGTAGGGTTAGACTTTGGGTTAGGTTAATGGTTAGTGTTAAAGCTAGGATTAGGATTTTTTAGGGCTAGGGCTAGAGTTATGTCTATATTTAGGATTAGGTTTAGGTCTAGTGCTAGTATTATGGATAGGTTAGGTATAGGCTTACCGGTAGGACTAGTGTTAGGGTTCAGTTTAGAGTTAGGGTCAGGCTTAGACCTAGGGTTAGTGTTAGGGTCAGAATAAGGGTCAGGGTTAGGCTTAGGCTTTGGAATAGGTTTAGAGATAGAATGAGGGCTAGGGTTAGGACTAGCAATAGGGTTAGGGTTTGGGTTAGGTTAAGGATTAGGGTTAGCATTAGGGTTAAGGTTTGGCTTAAGGTAAGGGATAGGTTTAGAGCTAGGGTTAGGGATAGGGTTAGGGCACGGGTTAGGATTAAAGCTAGGTTTAGGGCTCAGATTAGGGCTAGTTTTGTGTTAGGTTTAGGGCTAGGGTTAGACCAACAGCTAATGTAAAAACTAGGGTTACATTTAGGGTTAAATTTTGGGTTATGGTTAGGGGTTGAATCTCTAGTGTTGTTAGGATTGGGTTTAAGGTCAGGGTGATATTTAGAGCTAGTGTTAGTGTTAGGTTAATAATCAGGGTCAGGGTTAGTTTTAGGATTAGGGTTAGGCCTAGAAATAATGCTAGGATTACTGTAAGTGTTCATTTTAAAGTTAGGGTCGTGTTTAGAGCTAGGGTGAGTGTTAGGATGTGAGTCCTAGTCAGGGTTAGTATTAGGGTTAAGTTTAGGACTCAAATTGGGGCTAGGGTTAGGTCTAGGTGTAGTGCTAGGGTTTGGTGTAAGCTAAAGTTTAGTGTTAGTGCTATTTCTCAGTTTTGCTTTACTGCTAAGGAAAGGGTTAGAGCTAGTGTTTTGATTAGTGTTAGGGTTAGGGTTAGTGTTAAGGTTAGCCTTAGGCTTAGGTTTAGTGTTAGATTTAGAATTAGGGTTACATCTAGGGTCAGGACTAGGAATAAAGATAAGGCAAGGGTTATGGCTAGGGTTATGGCTAGGTTTAGGGATAGGGTTAGGTTTATGGTAAGGGATAGGGTTAGAACTAGGGATAGGTCTAGTGTGAAAGTTAGAGTTAGTCATAGGGCTAGGGTTATGGTTAGTTTTAGAGATAGGCCTAAAATAGGGCTAGGATTAGGGCTAGGGTTAATGTTCAGCGTAGGCCTAGCGTTAAGACTAAGGTTATGATTATGTTTAGGGTAAGGGATGTTGTTATAGCTAGGTTTAAAGGTAGGGTGAGGGTTAGAATTAGAGTTAGGGCTAGGGTTAGGGTTAGGGTTATGATTAAGGCTAGGTTTAGGGCTAGGATGAGGACTAGGGTTTGTTGAAGGGTTAGGTCTAGAATTAGGGCTAGGGCTAATGTCAGGTCTAGTGTTACAGTTAGGAGCAGATTTATGGTTAAGTTTGTGTCTAGCTCTAGTGTAAGTGTTAGGCTTAGGGTAAGGGTCAGGATTAGACCTAGGTGTATTTTTAGGGTCAGGATCAGGTTTAAGATTTGTTTTAGGTTAAGGTTTAGGAATAGGGCTCAAATGAGCGTTAGATTTAGGCTTAGGGTAATGGATAGTGTTCGGTTTACGGTTCAGGGTAGGTTTAGGGTAACGAAGAGGTTTTGAGAAAGCAATGAAGAAAGGGTTAGACCTAGGGTTAGCATTAGGGTTAGGATTATCATAAGGATAATATATAGGGTTACAGGTAGTGTTAGGGCTAAGTTTATGGTTAAGATTAGGGCTTGAATTAGGGTTAGGGTTTGGGTTAGGGCTAGTAACCCTAGCTTAGGGTAGGGTTAGGGTTAGGTTTAGTGTAAAGGTTATGTTTTGAGCTAGGGTTAGTCCTAGGGTGAGGCTTAGGTTTAGTGTTAGGTGTAGGGTTAGGATTTTCGATTTGGTCTAGGTTAGGTTTAGGGTTAGGGCTAGGGTTTTCATTAGGTTTAGGGTTAGGTTTAGAGTAATAGATTGGGTTAGATGTAAGGTTATGTTTAGAGTTAAGTTTCGTTTGGGGGTTAATTTTAGTTTTAGGACTGGGTTTACTGTTGGGTTTAGGGTAAGGGTTAGGGTTTGAGTTAGGATTAGGGCTAAAGCAATGGTTAGGTTGAGGGTTAGGTCTAGAGTTAAGTTTATGTTTTGTGTTAGGTTTTTGTTTAAGGTTAGGGCTAGGTTTATCATTACATTTAGTGTTACAGTTAGGGTAATGGATAGGGTTAGAGCTAAGGTTAGAGCTAGGGTTAAGTTTAGGATTAGGGCTCAGGTTAGGGTTATGGGTAGGGATAGTGCTATGGTTATGTTTAGGCTAAGGGTTAGGCCATGAGCTAGGGTTAGGACGAAGGAGAGGGTTAGGGTTAGGGGTGGAGCTAGGGGTAGGGTGAGGGTTATGCTTAGGGTAGGTTTAGGCCTCAGATTATGGCTAGGTTTTGTGTTAGGTTTAGGCCTAGGGTTAGTGCTATTGGTAATGTAAGGTCTAGAGTTCTAATTATGGCTAGTTGTAGGATAAGAGTTATGGCTAAGTCTAGTATTAAGTTTAGATTTTGGTTTATTTTGAGGTTTAGAGCTACATTTAGTGTTAGTGTAGGGTCAGTGTTCAGGTTATAGTTAGGGTTAGGGTGAGAATTAGAACAAGGTTATGTATAGGGGTAGGGTTAGTGTTTAGATTCCTTTAAGGCTTATTGTTAGGGATAGGACTAAGTTTTTGTTTAGGTCTAGGGCTAGAGTTATCACAAGATTTAGGATTACATTTAGGTCTTGGGCTAGTATTAAGGTTAGGTTAGGTATGAGGTTACCTATAGGGCTAGTGTTAGGGTTCGGCTAAGGGTTAGGTTCAGATTTATACCTATAATTAGTGTTAGGGTCAGAATATGAGTGAAATTTAGAGTTTGATTTTGAGGTAGGGTTAGAGGTAGAATGAGTGCTAGGGTTAGGACTAGTAATAGGGTTAGTGTTTAATTTTGCCTAAGGATTAGGATTAGGACTAAGGCTATCATTATGGATACGATTTGGCTTAGGGTAAGGGATAGTGTTAGAGCTAGGGTTAGGTCTATGTTTAGGGTTATGTTTAGGGATAGGATTAGGGTTAGGGTTAGGGTTAAATCTAGTGTTAGGGCTTGGATTAGTGCTATTTTTGTGTTAGGGTTAGGGCTAGGGTAGGGCTATGGCCAATGTAAGAACTAGAGTTACAATTAGGGTTAGTTTTAGGGTTAGAGTTTGGGCTAGGAATGGTGCTAGCATATGCTTTAGGGTTAGGGTGATATTTAGAGCTTGGGTCAGTGTTTGGATAAGAGTCAGGGTTAGTTTTAGGCCTAAGACTTGAAATAGAGCTAGGGTTATGGCTAGTTATAGGGGTATGGTTTGTTATAGGGTAAGGTTTAGGGTTAGAGCAATGGCTTGGTTTTGTTTTAGGGCTAGGGCTATGGTTAGGGCTAGTTTTAGGATTAGCAATAGTGTTAAGGCTAGTGGTATGGTGAGGTTTAGGCTTATGTTTAGGATTATATTTAGAGTTATGTTTATATCTAGTGTTAGAGCTATGGCTATGGTTAGCGCTAAGATTAGGGCTAGTGTGAGGGTTATGGTAATGGATAGGGTTAGAAATAGAAATAGGGCTAGGGTGATAGTTTGTCTTAGGGCAGAGTTAGAGGTAGGATTAGGGTTAGGGCTAAATTAAGGCTAGCATTAGTGTTTGGGTCAGTGTTAGGGTTAGGTCTCTGGTTAGGACTAGGGTTAGGGTTAGGGCTAGTGTTAGGTTTAGAGTTACTTTTGGGGGAAGTAATGGGGTTATATCTAGATTCATGGCTAGGACGAGCTTTAAAATTTAGGATAGGGCTAGGGTGAAAGTTTTGGACAGGATTAAGGCTAGGTTTAGGGCTAGGATGAGGGCTAGGGTTTGTGTTAGGGTTAGGGCTAGGATTAGGGCTAGGAGTAATGTCAGGTCTACGGTTATGGTTAGGGATTCGGTTAGGGTTAGATTTTTGGCTAGGTCTAGTGTAAGAGTTAGGTTTAATGTAGGGGTCAGGTTTATAGCTAGGTGTATTATTAGGTGCAGAGTTGGGTTAGGGTTTGGTTTGGGTTAAGGTTTAGGGTTAGAGCTCAAATTAGCGTTAGGGTTAAGAAGTGGCTTTACAATTAGGGTTAGTTTTATGGTTAGAGTTAGGTGAGTTTTAGGGTTAGAGAAATGGACAGGGTTAGGTTTAGGATTCAGGTTAGGTTTAGAGTAATTTATAGGATTAGTGTTAGGGATAGGGTTAGGGTTTGGCCTAAGGTTAACATTTGGGTTAGGCTTGTGTTTAGGATAATGATAGGGTTAGTGATAGTGTTAGGGCTTGCGTTAAGCTTAGGATTAGGGCTAGAATTAGGGTTAGGCATAGGGTTAGTGTTAGAGTTAAGGTTAGGTTTAGGGTAAGTATTAGGGATTGAGCTAGGGTTAGGGCTAAGGTGAGGTTTAGGGTTAGGATTATGGTTGGGCTAGGATTAGCATTAGATTCAGGGCTCTGTTTACGTTAGTGGATAAAGTTAGATCTAAGATTTGGGCTATGGATAAAGTTAAGACTAGGTCTAGGTTTATGTTTAGGGTTAGGGCTAGAGTTATGTTTAGGGTAAGTGTTAGATGTTGAGCAAGGTTTAGAGCTAGGGCAAGTGTTAGGGTTAGAGTTTGGGCTAGGGTTTTGATTAGGCTTATGCTTATGGCTAGTGTTAGGGCTAGGTTTTGTGTGAGATTTATGGCTAGTGTTAGGGCTATGGGTAAAGAAAAAGTCTGGTTTATGATTATGGCTAGTTTTAGGGTTAGGGTTATGTATAGGTCTATAGTTAGGGTTAGGTTTTTGGTGAGGATAAGGTTTAGAGCTAGGGTTTGTGTTAGGATAAGGTTCAGTGTTCGGGATAGCATTGGGTTTAGGGTTAGTGCCAGAATTAGAACTAGAGTTAGGTCTAGGGGTAGGGTTAATCTTTCCGATAGGATAGTGGTTATTGTTAGGGCTAGGGCTAGGATTTTTTTAGGGCTAGAATTATGTCTATATTTAGGATTAGGTTTAGGTCTATTGCTAGTATTATGGATCGGTTAGGTATAGGTTTCCCAGTAGGACTAGTGTCAGGGTTCTGTTTAGGGTTAGGGTCAGGCTTAGACCTAGGGTTAGTGTTAGGGTCAAAATAAGGATCACAGTTAGGCTTAGGCTTTGGGATAGGCACCTGGGTTAGGACTAGTAATACGGCTATGGTTTGGGGTAGGCTAAAGATTAGGGTACAACTAGGGTAGCATTAGGATGAGGGTTTGGCTTAGGGTAAGGTATAGGTTTAGAGCTAGGGTTAGGGTTTTGGTTAGGGTTAGGGCTAGGGTTATATTTAGGGTTTGGGTTAAAGCTAGAGTTAGGGATCAGATTAGGGTTAGGTTTTGTGATAGGCTTAGGGCTATGGCTAATGTAAGAACTGGCTTTACAATTCGGGCTAGTTTTATGGTTAGGGTTGGGGCTAGGTCTAGTGTTTGGGTTATGTTTAGGTTTAAGGTGATATTTAGAGGTAGGGTTAGTTTTAGGGTCAGAGTCAGGGTCAGTATTAGTTGTAGGGATAGGGTTAGGACTAGGTGAAGCATTAGAATTTGGTTTAGGTTAAGGGTTAGGATTAGGGCTATAGCTTAGTTTTGTTTGAGGGCTGTGGCTAAGGTTAGGGCTAGTTTTCAAATTGGCATTAGTGTTACGGCTAGTGTTAGGATGAGGCTTAGGTTTAGAGTTAGGGTTAGATTTATAGTTAGTGTTACATTTAGATTTAGGGCTAGGGCTAAGTTTAGGGCTAGGTTTGGGCTAGGGTTAGGGCTACGCTTTGGGTTATGGTAAGGGATAAGTTTAGAACTAGGGATAGGGATAGGGCAAGAATTAGAGATAGTCTTAAGGCTAGGGATATGATTAGGTTTAGGGTTAGGCTAAATTAGGGCTAGGATTAGAGTTAGGGTTAGTATTAAGATTAGGCCTTGGTATAGGGCTAGGGTTAGGATTAGGGTTAGGGTATGGTATGATGTTATAGCAGGTTTTGGCCTAGAACAAGGGTAAATTTAGGGTTAGTTCTAGTGTTAGAATTAGGGTTAGGATTAAAGCTAGGTTTAGGGCAAGGATTAGGGCTATGGTTTTTGTTAGGGATAGGGCTAGCATTAGGACAAGGGCTAATGTCGGCTCTAGGGTTATGGTTAGGGATAGTTTTAGGGTTACATTTATGGCTAGGTATAGTGAAAGGTTTAGGTTGAGTGTTAGCTTTAGAGCTAGGGGTATCATTACAGTCAGGGTCAGGGTTTGTTTAGGTTGAGGTTTAGGGTTAGGACTCAAATTAGCTTTAGGGTTAGATTTAGGGTTAGGGTAATGGATATGGTTAGGTATAGGTTTCAGGTTAGGTTTAATGTAATAGATAGAGATAGGGTTATGGATAGGGTTAAGGTTATCCTAGGGTTAGCATTAGAGAAAGAGTTAGGGTAAGCTAATGGATAGGATTAGAGCTAGAGTTAGTGCTTGGGTTATGTTTAGAATTAAGGCTAGGTTTAGGGTTAGGGTTAAGGTTAAAGCTAGAGTTAGGGCTCAGATTAGGGTTAAGTTTTAGATTACCTTAGGACTAGGGTTAGGGCTACAGCAAATGTAAAAAATAGGGTTACAATTAGGGCTAGTTTTATGACTAGAGCTAGGGCTAGGCCTAGTATTAGGGTTAAGTTAAGCTTTAGGGTGAAGATTTGAGATGGGGTTATTGTTAGGGTGAGAGTCAGGGTCAGTGTTAGTTTTAGGGCTAGGGATAACACTCGCATTAGAGATAGGATTAAGGCTAGGTGTATGGTTAGGTTTTATGTTAAGTTTAGGGCAAGAATTAGGACTAGGGCTAATGTCAGGTATAGGGTTACAGTTGGGTTAGGATTAGTGTTAGGGCTATGGCTCGATTTTGTTTTAGGTCTAGGGCTTGTGTTAGGGCTAGTTTTATGATTAGCAATAGTGTTAGGGCTAGTGGTATGGTGAGGTTTAGGCTTAGGTTTAGGGTTAGATTTAGAGTTATGGTTAGATCTAGGGTTAGAGCTAGGGTTAGGGCTAAGGTTAGGGTTAGTGTTAGGGTTATGGTAACAGATAAGGTTAGTACTAGAAGTAGGTCTAGGTTGAGAGTTGCAGTTAGTTTTAGGACTAGGGTTAGAGTTAGGGTTACAGTTAGCGATAAATTAGGGCTAGGATTAGAGCTAGAGTTAGTGTTATTGTTAGGCCTAGGGTTAGGGCTCGGGTTAGGGTTAGGGTTAGGGAAAGCAATGTGGTTATACCTAGGTTCAGAACTAAGGGGAGGGTTGAAATTAGGAATTGGGCTAGGGTTAGGGTTCAGGTTAGGATTAAGGCTAGGTTTAGGGCTAGGATGAGGGATCGGGTTTCTGTTAGGTTTAGGGCAAGAATTAGGTAGAGGGATAATGTCAGGTCTAGGGTTATGGTTAGGAATACTGTTAGGGTTAGTTTTATGTCTAGGTCTAGTGTAAGGGTTAGGTTTAGGGTTAGGGTCAGGTTTTGATCTAGGTGTATTATTAGAGTCAGTGTCTTGTTTAGAGTTTGGTTTAGGTTATGGTTTAAGCTTAGGGCTCAAATTAGCATTAGGGTTAGGGTTAGGATTAGAGTAATTGATAGGTTTAGTTTTAGTGTTCAGGTTAGGTTTAGGTAATGGAAAGGGCTAGTGTTAGCAATAGGTTTAGGGTTAGGCCTAGGGTTAGCATTTGGGTTAGGCTTATATTTAGGGTAAAGGATAGGTGTAGGGCTAGGTTTATGGTTAGGATTATGGGAAGGCTTAGGGTTAGGGTTAGGCCTAGGGTTAGTGTTAGGGTTAGGTTTAGGGTAAGTGTTAGGGTTTGAGCTATGGTTAGGGCTAGGGCAAGTGTTAGGGTTAGTGTCAGGTCTAGGTTTAGAATTAGTGTTAAGTTGAGGGCTAGGGTTAATATTAGGGTTAGGGTTATTTTAGGGTAATGCATAGAGTTAGAGGTAGGGTTTGGCCTTGGTTATTGTTAGGATTAGGGCTAGGATTAGGGTTCAGGTTAGGGTTAGGGTTAGGGTTATGTTTTTGGTAAGGGTTAGTGTTTGAGCTAGGGTTAGGGCTAAGGCAAGAGTTAGTGTTAGGGTTACACTTAGGGCTAGGGTTAGGGCTAGGATTAGGGCTAAGTTTTGTGTGATGTTTAGGGCTAGCGTTAAGGCAATGGGTAATGTAAGAGGTAGGGTTAGGAGTATGGTTAGGTCTAGGGTTAGGGTTATGGATAGATTTTGGGTTAGCATAAATTTTAGAGCTAGGGTTTTTGTTAGGAGAAGGGTCTTTGTTTGTTTTAGGGTTAGGTTTATTGTTGGGGCCAGAATTAGGGCTAGTGTTATGTCTAGAGGTAGGGTTAGTGTTTGGATTAGACTAAGGGTTATTGTTAGGGCTAGGGCTAGGTTTTTGTTTTGGGCTAGTGCTAGAGATATAGCTAGATTTAGGATTAGGCTTCTGTCTAGGTCGAGTGTTAAGGTTAGGTTTAGGTATAGTGTTACCTGTTGGGCTAGTGTTAGCGTTTGGTTTAGGGTTAGGGTCAGGTTTTAACCTAGGGTTAGAGTTAGGGTCAGAAAAACAGTCAGGGTTAGAGTTAGGGTATGGGTTTGGGTTAGAACTAGAATGAGAGCTAGGGTTAGGATTAGTATTAGAGTTATTGTTTGGGGTAGGCTAAGGATTAGGGTTAGGACTAACCCTAGGTTTGGCTAAGGGTAAGGGATAGTTTACAGCTGGGATTAGGGCTAGTGTTAGGGTTAGGGATAGGGCTAGGCTTAAGGTTAGGGTTAGGTTTAATGCTAGGTTTAGGTCTCATATTAGGGCTAGGTTTTCTGTTATTACAGGGCTATGGCTAATGTAAGAACTGGCATTACAACTAGGGCTAGTTTTAGGGTTAGAGTTAGGGCTAGGTGTAGTGTTCAGTTTAGGTTTAGGGTTAGGGTGATGTTTAGAGCTAGGTTTAGTGATAGGGTTTGAGTCAGAGTCAGGGTAAGTTCTAGAGTTAGGGTTAGAACTCGAATTAGGGCTAGGTTAGGGCTAGGTATAAGCTTAGGGTTTGGAATAGGTTAAGGATTAGTGTTAAGCCTATGACTCAGTTTAGTTTGAGAGCTAGGCCTAGGGTTAGGGCTAATTTTCCAATTAGCATTAGGATTAGGGCTAGTGTTAGGATGAGGTTTAGGCTTAGGTTTAGGCTTAGGTTTAGGGTTTGCTTTAGAGTTAGGGTTAGGTCTAGGTTTAGAGCTAGGGCAAATTTTGGGCTAATGTTGGGGCTAGGTTTAGGGCTAGGGTTTGGGTTATGGTAAGGGATTGGTTTAGAACTAGGGTTAGTGCTAGGGTGAGAGTAGGGGTAGGGTTAGGGTGAGGGTTAAATTAGTTCTAGGATTAGTGCTAGGGTTAGTGTTAGGGCTAGGCCTAGGTTTAGGGCCAGGGTTAGGGTTAGGATTTGTGTAAGGTATGATGTTATAACTAGGTTTAGAGTGAGGGTCCAAATATGGTTATGGTTAGATCTAGGGTTAGGGTTAGGATGAGGATTAAGCCTGTGTTTAGGACTAGTATTAGGGCTGGGTTTAAGGCTAGGATTAGGGCTAGGTTTTGTGTTAGGGTTAGGGCTATGATTAGGGCTGGGGTAATTTCTGGTCTAGGTTTATAGTTAGGGTTAGTTTTGGTTTAGGTTTATGGCTAGATCTAGGGTAAGAGTTAGGTTGAGGGTTAGGGTCAGGTTTAGATATAGGGTTATTATTAGGGTCACAGTCATGGTTAAGGTTTGAATTAGGTTAAGGTTTAGGGTCAGGGCTCTCATTAGCATTAGGATTAGGGTTAAGGCTAGGGTAATGTTTATGGTTATGTTTAGGGTTCAGGTTAGGTTTAGGGTAATGGATAAAGTTAGGGTTAGAGATAGGGTTAAGGTTATCCTAGGGTTAGCATTAGGGTTAGGGTTAAGGTTAGGGTAATGGATAGTGTTAGAGCTAGAGTTAGGGCTAGGATTAAGGTTAGAATTAAGGCTAGGGTTAGGTTTAGGGTTAGGGCAAGTTTCAGGGTTACAGTTAGTTTTAGGGTAATGGTTAGGGCTATGGTTAGGGTTAGGATTAAAAAGAGGTGTATGGCTTGGATAAGGGCTAGGTTTTGGGTTAGGGTATGGCTAGGATTAGGGCTAAGGTTAATGTAAGTACTAGAGTTATGATTAGGGCTACTTTTAGGGTTATAGTTTGGGCTATGTCTAGTTTTAGGGTTAGATATACTTTTAGGATGATGTTAGAGCTAGGGCTAGTGTTAGTGTCAGAGTCAGGGTCAAGGTTAGTTTTAGGGTATGGGTAGGACTGGAATTAGGGCTAAAATTAGGCTAGGTGTAGGATTAGGTTTGGATTTAGGTTAAGGGTTAATGTTAATGCTATGGCTCAGATTTTTTTTTGGGGGGGGCGGGGCTAGGACTAGGTTAGGGCTAGTTTTAGAATTAGCATTAGTGTTAGGGCTGGTGGTAGTGTGAAGTTTAGGCTTAGGGTTAGGGTTAGGGCCAAATTAGGGCTAGGATCAGGTAGTCTAGGATTAGTGTAAGGATTAAGTCTAGGGTTAGAGTTAGGGTTTAATTTATGGGAAGGGATGGGGTAATAGAAAGGTTCAGAACTAGGGTGAGGGATAAAATTAGGGATAGGTATAGAGTTAGGGTTTGGGTTAGGATCAAGGCTAGGTTTAGGGTAGGATGAGGACTTGCATTTGTGTTAGGGTTATGGCAAGAATTAGGGCTAGGGCTAATATCAGGTCTAGGGTTATGGTTAGGGATAGTTTTAGGGTAAGGTTTATGGCTAGGTCTAGTGTCAGAGTTAGGTTTAGGGTAAGATTCAGGTTTAGACCTAGGGGTATTATACTGGTAAGGGTCAGGCTTTGGGTTTGGATTAGGTTGACATTTAGTGTTAGGGCTCAAATTAGCTTTAGGTTTAGAGTTAGGGTTATGGTAATGAATAGGGTTAGGTTTAGGCTTCATGTTAGTTTTAGGGTTCAATTTAGGTTTAGGGTAATGGATTGGTTTAGAGTTAGGCCTAGGGTTAGCATTAGGATTATAATTATCATTAGAGTAATGGATAGGTTTAGGGCTAGGATTATGTTTAGGATTAGGGCTAGAGTTAGGGTTAGTGTTAGGGTTTAGGCTAGGGTTAGGTTTAGGGTATGGTTTAAGGTTTGAGCTAGGGTTAGTGCTAAGGCTAGGGTTAGGTTTAGGGTTAGGTCTAGGATTAGGGTTAGTATTAGGGTTAGGGCTAGTGTTATCATTAGGGTAAGGGTAGTGGACAGGGTTAGATGTCGAGTTAGGGTTAGGTTTAGGTTTAGGACTAGGGTTACTGTTAGTTTTAGTGTACCTGTTAGGGTTTGAGCTAGGGTTAGCACTACAGTAGGGGTAGGTTTATGGTTAGGTCTAGAGTTAGGTATTCAGTTAGGGTTGGAGTAGGTTTAGGGATAGGGATAGGGTTAACATGAGGTTTATGTTAGAGTTAGGATAATGGGTGGGGTTACAGCTAGGGTTAAGGCTAGGGTTAAGTTTAGGATTAGGGATAGGTTTAGAGTTTGGGTTAGGGTTTGGGTTTAACCTAGGATTAGGTTAAGGGTAAGAGTCAGGGATTGAGTAAGTATTAGGGCTTGGTTGAGGCTTTGGGTGAGAATCAGGGCTAGGGATAGAGTTAGGGTTAGGGTTATGGCTAGGTGTAGTATTAGGTTTAGGGTTATGGTTAGGGAAATGGATAGAGTTTTAGCTAGGGTTTGGGCTATGGTTCCAGTTAGTATTAGGGCTAGGATGAGGGTTAGGGTTTGTCCTAGGGTTATATTTAGGTTAAGGGTTAGGGTTTGAGCTAGAGTTAGGGCTAATGCTAGGTTAAGCATTAGGTTCAGCAATAGGTTTAGTGATAGGATTATGGTAGGTTTAGGGTTAGGGTTATGGTTAGGGCTGGGCTTATCATTAGGGTTAGGATAAGGTTTAGGGTAATGGATATGTTTAGATGTAGGTTTAGGTTTAGGGTTAGAGTTAGATTTAGTTTTAGGGTTAGTATGAAGGCTATGGTTATGTTTAGGTTTATTTTATGGGTTACAGGTTGAGATAGGGTTAGGGCTATGGCGAGTGGTAGGTTTATGGTTAGGCGTAGGGTTAGTTTTCCAGTTATGGTTAGGGTTAGGGTTATGGCTAGGGTTATCAGTAGGGTTAGGTTTACATTTAGAGTAATGTGTAGGTTTAGAGCAAGTTTTAGGGATAGGATTAAGTTTGGGGTTAGGGCTAGTGTTAGGATTAGAGTTAGGGATAGGTCTAAGTTTATATTTAGGGTAAGAGTTAGGCTCTGAGTAAGGTTTAGGACTAAGGCTAGGGTTAGGGTCAGGATCAGGGCTAAGGTTAGGGTTAGGGTTATGCTTAAGATTCGCTCTCGGTTCTGTTTTTATGTTAAGGCATAAGGTTAGGGCTATGGGTAATGTAAGAGTTAGGATTATGATTAGGGCTAGTTGTAGGGTTAGGATTAGAGCTAGGTTTAGTGTTAGGTTTAGGTTTTCAGTTACAGTCAGGTTTAGAGATAGCTTAGTGTTAAATGCAGGGTCAGTGTTCAGGTTAGAGTTAGAGTTAAGCTTAAAGCCAGAATTAGGACTAGGTTTATGTCTAGGGTAGGGTTAGTCTTTGTATTAAGTTAAGGGTTATTGTTAGGGCTAGTGCTAGGTTTTTGTTTATGTCTAGGGCTAGAGTCAAGGCTAGATTTAGGATTAGGTATAGGTCTAGGGCTAGTGGTAATGTCAGGTTTAGGTATAAGTTTACTGGTAGGGATAGTGTTAGGGTTTGGTCTTGGGTTAGGGTCAGATTTAGACCTATGGTTAGTGTTATGGTCAGAATAAGGGTCAGAGTTAGGGTAGGGTTTGAGATAGGGTGAGAGCTAGAATGAGGGCTAGCGTTAGGACTATTTATAAGGTTAGGGTTTTGATTAGCCTAACGATTAGGGATAGGTCTAGGGTTACCATTAGAGTTAGGGTTTTGCTTACAGTTAGGGATAGGGTTAGAGCTAGTGTTAGGGGAAGGGTTAGGGGAAGGGGAAGGTATGATGTTACAGCTATGTTTAGGGTTAGGGTGAGGGTGAAATTAGTGTTAGGAATAGGGTTAAGTGTAAGGTTAGGATTAAAGCTAGTGTTAGGCCTAGGATTAGGTCTAGGGATTGTGTTAGGGTTAGGTTAGCATTAGTGCTAGGGCTAATATCAGTTATAGTGTTATGGTTATGGATAGTTTTGGGGATAGGTTTTTGGCTAGGTATAATATAAGGGTTAGGATGAGGGTTAGGGTCAGGTTTAGAGTTAGGGGTATTATTATGATCAGGGTCAGAGTTAGGGTTTGGTTTAGGTTAAGGTTTAAGATTAGAGTTCAAGTTAGCATTAGGGTTAAGGTTAGAGTTAGGGTAATGATATTGATAGGTTTGGGGTTCAGGTTAGGTTTAGGGTAATGGATGGGTTAGGGTTAGGGAAAGTGCTAGGGTCAGGCTGAAAATTAGCATTAGGTTTAGGGTTAGGATTAGGGTAATGGATAGGGTTAGAGCTAGGGTTAGGGCTAGGGTTATGGTTAGAGTTAGGGATAGAGTTAGGGTTCGGTTTAGGTTTAGCCCTAACCCTAGCTCTAACCCTATCCCTTACTCTAAGCCAAACCCTAACCCAAATGCTAACCCTAGTCCTAACCCTAATCCTTAGCCTGACTTCAACTCTAACCATATTACTAGTATTAACCCTAGCCCTCATTCTACTTCTAAACCTAACCCTGACCCTCATCTGACCCTAAGAGTAACCCTAGGTCTAAACCTGACCCTAAACCTAAATGAAAACTTATCATTAGACCTACAGGTAACCCTATACTTATGCCTAAGCATAACATTACACCTAGACCCAAAGCTAATCCTAAATATAGCTATAACTCTAGCCCTAGACCTAAACAAAATCCTAGCACTAGCCCTAACATTAACCCTTAACCTAAACCAAACACTTACCCTATCCCTAGACCTAACCCTAGTCTTAATTCTGGCTCTATCCCTAAACGTAACCCTATTCCGAACACTGACCCTGATCTTAACATTTAAACTAGCTTTAAACCTGACACTAACCCAAAACCTAGACCTAAAACTAGACCTAGCCATAACCCTAAACCTAAAACTAGCCCTAAACATAACCCTAACTTTTACATTACCCAAAGTCCTAACCCTAGCCCTAAACCTAACACAAATCCTAGAGCTAATCCTAGGCCTAAATTTAGCTCTAAGCATAAACCTAAGCCTAGCCCTAACCCAAATCCTAACTCTAACCCTAACCCTCTCCTTAGACCTAACCCTAGCTCAAAGCCTAACCCTTACACTAAACATAACACTAGCCTTATCCTAAATCATAATCCTAATCCTCACCCTAATCCTAACCTTAACCCTAGCCAGAACTTTAGCTCTAACCATATCCATTACATTAACCCTAGTTAAAACCCTATCCCTAACACTAAACCTAACTCTAACCATAATCTTGAACTTAGAACTAAACCTAAACCTAACCCTTGCACTAGCTCTAACCCTAGCTCAAACACTAACGCTTATCTTAACCTAACCATAACCTTAACCCAAAAATAACACTTACCCTAACTCTAACACCTACCGTAAACCAAAACCTATCCCTATCCCTAAACCTAACCCTAATCCTAGACTTAATCACAACCATAACCTAGCCCTAACCCTAGCTCTAAAACTATCCATTACACTAAACATAACCCTAACCCTAATGCTAACCCTAACCCAATCACTGAAACCTAACCCATTCATTACCTTAAACCTTAACTAAAACCCAAAGTAAACCCTTCCATTACCTTAATTCTAAACCTAATCCTAATGCTCATTTGAGCCCTAACCCCTTAACATTAATGTAAACCAAAGGCTAACCCTGACCCTGACCGTGACACTAATAATAATTCTAGCTCTAAAGCTGACCTTTAACCTAAACCTAACCCTTATGTGAGAACTAGCCATAACCTAACCCTAAAACTATCCTTAACCATAACCCTAGACCTGATATTATCCCTAGCCCGAGTCCTAGCCCTCACCCTATCAGAATACCTACCCCTCATTCTAGCCCTAATTCTAGACTTAATCCTAAACTTAATCATAACCCTAGGCCTAATCCTAAATCTAACTCTCACCCTAGCCCTAAAACTAGCAATAATCCCACCCATTCCCGTAAACTTAACCCTAACCACAGTGCTAACCCTAACCTAGCCCACCCACTAGGCTTAACCCTAAAACTAACCCTAGTCCTAATCCTAGCCCTAATTTAGACTTAATCCTAACTTTCACCTTAAGCCTAATCCTAAGAATAACTCTAATTCTCACCTTAGACATGTCCCTAGTTCTAACCATATTCCTTACCATAACCCTAAAGCTAGCCCTAACCGTAGCATGAGCCCTAACCCTAGGTCAACCCTAACTCTAAATCTAACCCTAAACCTAAGCCTAAACTTCACTCTAACACTAGCCCTAACCCTGATGCTAATTGAAAATCAAGCTTTAACCATAGCCCTAGCCCTAAAACAAAACTGAGCCATAGCCCTAACCATAACCTAACCCTACACCTAGCACTAACTTTACCCCTAATTGGAGTCCTAAACCTAACACTAAAACTAACCCTGGTGCTGACACTGACCCTAAATATAACACTTGCTCTAAACATCATCCTAACCCTAACCCTAAAACTGGCACAAATTGTAACACTAGTTCATATATTAGCCATAGCCCTAACCCTAGCCCTAACCAAACCCAAAACCTAGACCTTATTTGAGACTTAACCCTAGTTTTAAACCGAACCCTAACCCAAAACCTAGCCCTAAACCTACCCCCAAACCTAGCCAGAATCCTAACAATAACCCTAGCCTTATCACTAGCTCTAACACTATCCATTACCCTAATCATAACCATAACACTAATGGTAATCCTAGGCCTAACCATAACAATACCGCTAACCCTAACCTTATTCCAGTAAGAGTTGAAATTTTAGGTTTCACTCTGTGTTCTCACATATTGATAGATGTAGTTGTAACGCTAGGTCAAACACGGTTTTTGCTCACACCTTGAAACGTGACACAATAAATACTTCTCAGTGCTATCTGTACCCATTGTTTCCTTTTGAAGAAGCCCACAGCAGAGACTGGGGAAAAACACTTTCCTTTGAAAGCCTTTGACAAGCTTCCAAAAAACTACGAATTTCCTGAAATCTCAGAAAATATTTTTTTACCCAATCTTGATGATACTTGGCGGTAAAGATCAGTACTTAAATCCCCCTTGGCCCCGCAAATTTTGTTCTTCTAGGTTGAAGCGTTCGTTACCAGTAACAGTTTGAATTTTTAGGTTTCACTCTGTTTTCTCCTTTATTGATAGATGTAGTTGGAACTCTAAGTCAAATACGGTTTTTGCTCGCAGATTGAAACATCACACAATAAATACTTCTCAGTGCTATCTGTACCCATTGTTTCCATGTGAAAAAGCCCACAGCAGAGACTGGGGAAAAACACTGTCCTTTGAAAGCCTTTGACAAGCTTCCAAAGAACAACGAGTTTCCTGAAATCTTATAAAACATTTTTTTCACCCAATGTTGATGATACTTGGCGGTAAAGATCAGTACACAAATCCCACTTGGTCCCCCAAATTTCGTTCGTCTATGTTGAAGCGTTCGTTTGCAGTAACAGTTTGAATTTTTAGGTTTCACTCTGTTTTCTCCTATATTGATAGATGTAATGGGAACTCTAAATCAAACACGGTTTTTGGTACCAGCTTGAAACGTGACACAATAAAGAACTTATCAGTGCTCTATGGACACATTGTTTCCTTGTGAAGAAGCCCTCAGCAGAGTCTCGGGAAAAACACTTTCCTTTGAAAGCCTTTGACAAGCTACCAAAAAACTATGAGTTTCCTGAAATCTCAGAAAAAATTTTTTCGCCCAATCTTGATGATACTTGGTGGTAAAGATCAGGACACAAATTGCACTTGGGCCAACAAATTTTGTTCATCTAGGGTGAAGCATTCGTTTGCAGTAAGAGTTTGAATTTTTAATTTTCACTCTGTTTTCTCCAATATTGATAGATGTAGTTGGAGCTCTAAGTCAAACATGGTTGTAGCTCAGAGATTGAAACGTTACACAATAAAGTAGTTCTCAGTGCTATCTATACACATTGTGTCCTTTTGAAGAAGCCCTAAGCAGAGACTGGGAAGAAACACTTTCCTTTGAAAGGCTTTGACAAGTTTCCAAAAAACTACGAGTTTCCTGAAATCTCAGAAAACATTTTTTCACCCAATGTTGATGATACTTGGCGGTAAAGATCAGTACGTAAATCCCCCTTGGCCCCCCAAATTTTGTTCTTCTAGGTTGAAGCGTTCGTTTGCAGTAACAGTTTGAATTTTTAGGTTTCACTCTGTTTTCTCCTTTATTTATAGATGTACTTGGAACTCTAAGTCAAACTCGGTTTTTGCTCGCAGATTGAAACGTCACACAATAAATACTTCTCAGTGCGATCTGTACCCATTCTTTCCTTTTGAAGATGCCCACAGCAGAGACTGGGGAAAAACATTGTCCTTTGAAACCCTTTGACAAGCTTCAAAAGAACAATGAGTTTCCTGAATCTCAGAAAACATTTTTTCACCCAATCTTGATGATACATGGCGGTAAAGATCATTACACAAATCCCACTTGGCACCCCAAATTTCATTCTTCTAGGTGGAAGAGTTCCTTTGCAGTAACAGTTTGAATTTTTAAGTTTCATTCTGTTTTCTCCCATATTGGTAAATGTAGTGGGAACTCTAAGTCAAACACGGTTTTTGCTCGGAGATTAAAACGTGAAAAAATAAAGTAGTTCTCAGTGCTACCTGTACACATTGTTTCCTTGTGAAGAAGCGCTGAGCAGAGGCTGGGGAAAAACACTTTTCTTTGAAAGCCTTTGACAAGCTTCCAGAAAACGACAAGTTTCCTGAAATCTCAGAAAACTTTTTTTTCCCAATCTTGATGATACTTGGCAGTAAAGATCAGTACGTAAATCCCCCTTTAGCCTCCCCAATTTCGTTCGTTTAGATTGAAGTGTTCGTTTGCAGTAAGAGTTTGAATTTTAGTTTTCAATCTGTTTTCTCCCCTATTGATAAATGTAGTGGGAACTCTAAATCAAACACGGTGTTTGGTCACAGCTTGAAATGTGACACAATAAAGGAGTTCTCAGTGATATCTGTACACATTGTTTCCTTGTGAAGAAGCCCTGAGCAGAGATTGGGGAAAAACACTTTCCTTTGAAAGCCTTTGACAAGCTTTCAAAAAACTATGAGTTTCCTAACTTAGAAAACATTTTTTGACCCAATGTTGATGGTACTTGGCGATACAGGTCAGTACTTAAATCCCCCTTGGCCCCGCAAATTTCGTTATTCTACATTGAAGTGTTCCTTTGCAGTAACATTTGAATTTTTAGGATTCACTCTGTTTTCTCCCAAATTGATAGATGTAGTGGGAACTCTAAGTCAAACACGGTGTTTGCTAGCAGCTTGAAACATGAAACAATAAAGTAGCTATCAGTGCTATCTGTACACATTCTTACCTTGTGAAGAAGCCCTGAGCAGAGACTGGGGAAAAACACTTTCCTTTGAAAGCCATTGACAAGATTCCAAGCAAAAACCGTCTTTGATTTAGAGTTCCCACTACATCTATCAATATGGAAGAAAACAGAGTGAAACCTAAAAATTCAAATTGTTACTGCAAAGGAAGGCTTCAATCTAGATGAACAAAATTTAGGGGGCCAAGTGGGATTTGTGTACTGATCTTTACCGCCAAGTATCATCAAGATTGGGTGAAAAAAAGTTTTCTGAGATTTCAGGAAACTTATTGTTCTTTGGAAGCTTGTCAAAGGCTTTCAAAGAAAAGTGTTTTTCCCCAGTCTCTGCTCAGGTCTTCTTCACAAGGAAACAATGTGTACAGATAGCACTGAGAACTCTTTATTGTGTCATGTTTCAAGCTGCGACCAAACACCGTGTTTGACCTAGAGTTCCCACTACATCTATCAATATGGGAGAAAACAGAGTGAAACCTGAAAATTCAAATGTTACATCAAAGGAACGCTTAAACCTAGAAGAATGAAATTTGGGGGGCCAAGGGGGATTTAAGTACTGATCTTTACCGCCAAGTATCATCAAGATTGGGTGAAAATTTTTTTTCTGAGATTTCAGGAAACTCTTAGGTTTTGGAAGCTTGTCAAAGGCTTTCAAAGGAAAGTATTTTTCTCCAGTCTTTGCTGTGGGCTTCTTCTAAGGGAAACAATCGGTACAGATAGCACTGAGAAGTATTTATTGTGTCATGTTTCATGGTGTGAGCCAAAACTGTGATCGACTTAGCGACACCACTACATCTATCAATATGGGAGAACACAGAGTGAAACCTAAAATTTCAAACTCTTAGTGCAAACGAATGCTTCAACCTAGATGAACGAAATTTGGGGGTCCAAGTGGGAGTGGTGTACTGATCTTTACCGCCAAGTATCATCAACATTGGGTGAGAAAATGTTTTCTGAGATTTCAGGAAACTCATAGTTCTTTGGAAACTTGTCAAGGCTTTCAAAGGATAGTGTTTTTCCCCAGTCTCTGCTGAGGGCTTCTTCACAAGGAAACAATGTGTACAGGTAGCAAGGAGAACTCCTTTATTGTGTCACATTTCAAGCTGCGACCAAACACCGTGTTTGACTTAGAGTTCCAACTACATCTATCAATATGGGAGAACACAGAGTGAAACCTAAAATTTCAAACTCTTATTTGCAAAGGAACGTTTCAACCTAGACGAACGAAATTTGGGGGGAAGTGGGATTTGTGTACTGATTATTACCGCCAAGTATCATCAAGATTGGGTGAAAAAATGTTTTCTGAGATTTCAAGAAACTCATTGTTCTTTGGAAGCTTGTCAAAGGCTTTCAAAGGAAAGTGTTTTTCCCCAGTCTCTGCTCAGGGCTTCTTGACAAGGAAACAATGTGTACAGATAGCACTGAGAACTACTTTATTGTGTAATGTTCCAATCTCTGAGCAAAAACAGTGTTTGATTTTGAGTTCCCACTACATCTATCAATATAGGAGAAAACAGAATGAAACCTAAAAATTCAAACTGTTACTGCAAATGAACGCTTCAACCTAGAAGAACAAAATTTGGGAGGCCAAGTGGGATTTGTGTACTGATCTTTACCACGAAGTATCCTCTAGATTGGGTGAAAAAAATGTTTTCTGAGATTTCAGTAAACTTGTTGTTCTTTGGAGCTTGTCAAAGACTTTCAAAGGAAAGTGTTTTTCCCCAGTCTCTGCTGTGGTCTTATTCAAAAGGACACAATGTGTACAGATAGCAATGAGAACTACTTTATTGTGTCACGTTCGAAACCCTGAGCAAAAACCGTGTTTGATTTAGAGTTCCCACTACATCTATCAATATAGGAGAAAACAGAATGAAACTTAAAAATTCAAACTGTTACGGCAAATGAACGCTTCAATCTAGAAGAACAAAATTTAGGGGGCCAAGTGGGATTTGTGTACTGATCTTTACCGCCAAGTATCATCTAGATTGGGTGAAAGAAAGGTTTTCTGAGACTTCAGTAAACTCGTTGTTCTTTGGAAGCTTGTCAATGGCTTTCAAAGAGAGTGTTTTTCCCCAGTCTCTGCTCAGGGCTTCTTCACAAGGAAACAATGTGTACAGAGAGCATGGAGAACTACTTTATGGTTTCACATTTCAAGCTGCAAGCAAACACCGTGTTTGACTTAGAGTTCCCACTACATCTGTCAATATGGGAGAAAACAGAGTGAATCCTAAAAATTCAAATGTTACTGCAAAGGAATGCTTAAACCTAGAAGAATGAAATTTGGGAGGCCAAATGGGATTTAAGTACTGATCTTTACCACCATGTAGCATCAACATTTGGTGAGAAAATGTTTTCTGAGATTTCAGGAAACTCGTTGATTTTTGGAAGCTTGTCAAAGGCTTTCAAAGGAAAGTGTTTCTCCCCAGTCTCTGTTTAGGGCTTCCTCAAAAGGACAAAATGTGTACAGATAGTACTGAGAACTACTTTATTGTGTCACGTTTCAATCTGCGAGCAAAAACCGTGTTTGACTTAGAGTTCCAAGTTCATCTATCAATATGGGAGAAAACAGAGTGAAACCTAAAATTCAAATGGTTACTGCAAACGAACACTTCAACCTAGAAGAACGAAATTTGGGGTGCAAAGTAGGATTTGTGTACTGATCTTTACCGCCAAGGATCATCAACATTGGGTGAAAAAAGGTTTTCTGAGATTTCAGGAAACTCGTAGGTTTTGGAAGCTTGTCAAAGGCTTTCAAAGGAAAGTATTTTTCCCCAGGCTTTGCTGTGGGCTTCTTCTAAAGGAAACAATTGGTACAGAGACCATTGAGAACTACTTTATTGTGTCACGTTCCAATCTCCAAGCAAAAACCGTGTTTGATTTAGAGTTCGCACTACATCTATCAATATAGGAGAAAACAGAGTGAAACCTAAAAATTCAAACGGTTTCTGCAAAGGAACGCTTCAACCAAGTCGAACGAAATTTGGAGGGCCAAGTGGAATTTGTGTACTGATCTTTTACCGCCACGTTCATCAAGATTAGGTGAAAAAAATGTTTTCTGAGATTTCAGGAAACTCGTTGTTCTTTGGAACCTTGTCAAAGGCTTTCAAAGGAACGTGTTTTTCTCCAGTCTCTGCTGTGGGCTTCTTCTAAAGGAAACAATGGGTACAGATAGCACTGAGAAGTATTTATTGTGTCACGTTTCAAGGTGTGAGAAAAAACCGTGTTTGACTTAGCGTTAAAACTACATCTATCAATATGTGAGAACACAGAGTGAAACCTAAAATTTCAAACTCTTACAGCAAACGAACGCTTCAACCTAGAAGAACGAAATTTGGGGGGCCAAGTGGGATTTGTGTACTGATCTTTACCGCCAAGTATCCTCTAGATTGGGTGAAAAAATGTTTTCTGAGATTTCAGTAAACTCGTTCTTTGGAGTTTGTCAAAGGTTTTCAAAGGAAAGTGTTTTTCCCCAGTCTCTGCTGAGGGCTTCTTGACAAGGAAAAAATGTGTCCATAGAGCACTTAGAAGTACTTTATTGTGTCACGTTTCAAGCTGCGACCAAAAACCGTGTTTGATTTAGAGTTCCCACTACATCTATCAATATAGGGGTAAACAGAGTGAAACCTATAAATTCACATTGTTACTGCAAAGCAACGCCTCAACCTAGACGAACAAAATTTAGGGGGCCAAGTGGGATTTGTGTACTGATCTTTACCACCAAGTATCATCAACATTTGGTGAGAAAATGTTTTCTGAGTTTTCAGGAAACTCGTAGATTTTTGGAAACTTGTCAAAGGTTTTCAAAGGGAAGTGTTTCTCCCCAGTCTCTGTTTAGGGCTTCTTCAAAAGGACACAATGTGTACAGATAGCACTGAGAACTACTTTATTGTGTCACGTTTCAATCTTCGAGCAAAAACCGTGTTTGACTTAGAGTTCCAACTTCATCTATCAATATGGGAGAAAATAGAGTGAAACCTAAAATTCAAACGGTTACTGCAACGAACGTTTCAACCTAGAAGAACAAAAATTGGGGGGCCAAGTGGGAGTTGTGTACTGATCTTTACCATCAAGTATCATCAAGATTGGGTGAAAAAATGTTTTCTGAGATTTCAGGAAACTCGTAGTTTTTTGGAAGCTTGTCAAAGGCTTTCTAAGGAAAGTATTTTTCCCCAGTCTCTGCTGTGGGCTTCTTCAAATGGAAAAAATGGGTACAGATAGCATTGAGAAGTATTTATTGTGTCACGTTTCAAGGTGTGAGCAAAAACCGTGTTTGCCTTAGTGTTACAACTACATCTATCAATATGGGAGAACACAGAGTGAAACCTAAAATTTCAAACTCTTACTGCAAACGAACACTTCAACATAGAAGAACAAATTTTGGGGGGGCCAAGTGGGATTTGTGTACTGATCTTTACCGACAACTATCATCAAGTTTCCATGAAAAAAATGCCTACTTTGCCCCCCAAATTTCATTCTTCTAGGTTGAAGCATTCATTTGCAGTAATCGTTTGAATTTTAGGTTTCACTCTGTTTACACCCATATTGATAGATGTAGTGGGAACTCTAAGTCAAACAAGGTGTTTGCTCGAAGCTTGAAATGTGAAACCATAAAGCAGTTCTCTGTGCTCTCTGTACACATTGTTTCCTTGTGAAGAAGCCCAGAGCAGAGACTGGGGAAAAACACTTTCCTTTGAAAGCCATTGACAAGCTCCAAAGAACAACGAGTTTACTGAAGTCTCAGAAAACCTTTTTTTCACCTAATCTAGATGATACTTGGTGGTAAGGATCAGTACACAAATCCCACTTGGCCCCCTAAATTTCGTTCTTCTAGGTTGAAGCGTTCCTTTGCAGTAACAATGTGAATTTAGAGGTTTCACTCTGTTTTCTCCTATATTGATAGATGTAGTGGGAACTCTAAATCAAACACGGTTTTTGTCGCAGCTTGGAACGTGACACAATAAAGTACTTCTCAGTGCTCTCTGTACACATTGTTTCCTTGTCAAGAAGCCCTAAGCAGAGACTGGGGAAAAACACTTTCCTTTGAAAGCCTTTGACAAGCTTCCAAAGAACAATGAGTTTCCTGAAATCTCAGAAAACTTTTTTTCACCCAATCTTGATGATATTTGACAGTCAGGATCAGTACACAAATCCCACTTGGCCCCCTAAATTTTGTTCATCTAGATTGAAGCCTTCCTTTGCAGTAACAATTTGAATTTTTAGGTTTCACTCTGTTTTCTCCCATATTGATAGATGTAATGGGAACTCTAAATCAAAGACGGTTTTTGGTCGCAGATTGAAACGTGACAAAATAAAGTAGTTCTCAGTGCTATCTGTACACATTGTTTCCTTGTCAAGAAGCCCTGAGCAGAGACTGGGGAAAAACACTTTCCTTTGAAAGACTTTGACAAGCTTCCTAAAAACTAGGAGTTTCCTGAAATCTCAGAAAACATTTTTTCACCCAACGTTGATGATACTTGGCGCTAATGATCAGTACACAAATCTCACTTGGCCCCCTAAATTTTGTTCGTCTAAATTGAAGTGTTCCTTTGCAGTAACAATTTGATAGATGTAGTGGGAACTCTAAGTCAAACATGGTGTTTGCTCCCAGCTTGAAACGTGACACAATAAAGTACTTCTCAGTGCTATCTGTACACATTATTTCCTTGTGAAGAAGCCCTGAGCAGAGACTGGGGAAAAACACTCTCCTTTGAAAGCCTTTGACAAGCTCCAAAGAACAACGAGTTTACTGAAATCTCAGAAAATATTTTTTCACCCAATCTTGATGATACTTGGCAGTAAAGATCAGTACACAAATCCCACTTGGCCCCCTAAATTTTGTTCATCTAGATTGAAGCGTTCCTTTGCAGTAGCAATTTGAATTTTTAGGTTTCACTCTGTTTTCTCCTATATTGATAGATGTAGTGGGAACTCTAAATCAAACAGGGTTTTTGTCGCAGCTTGAAACGTGACACAATAAACTACTTCTCAGTGCTCTCTGTACACATTGTTTCCTTGTCAAGAAGCCCTCAGCAGAGACTGGGGAGAAACACTTTCCTTTGAAAGCCTTTGACAAGCTTCCAAAGAACAATGAGTTTCTTGAAATCTCAGAAAACTTTTTTTCACCCAATCTTGATGATACTTGGCGGTAAAGATTAGTACACAAATCCCATAAAAAAACAGGTTTCACTCTGTTTTCTCCCATATTGATAAATGTAGTGGGAACTCTATATCAAAGACGGTTTTTGGTCGCAGATTGAAACGTGACAAAATAAAGTAGTTCTCAGTTCTATCTTTACACTTTTTTTCCTTGTGAAGAAGCCCTCAGCAGAGACTGGGGAAAAACACTTTCCTTTGAAAGCCTTTGTCAAACTTCCAAAAAACTACGAGTTTCCTGACATTTCAGAAAACATTTTTTCACCCAATGTTGATGATACTTGTCGGTAAAGATCAGTAGTTAAATCCCACTTGGCCCCCCAAATTTCGTTCTTCTAAGTTTAAGCGTTCCTTTGCACTAACATTTGAATTTTTAGCATTCACTCTGTTTTCTCCCATATTGATACCTGTAGTGGGAACTGTAAGTCAAACAGGGTGTTTGCTTGCAGCTTGAAACGTGAAAGAATAAAGTAGTTCTCCGTGCTCTCTGTACACATTGTTTCCTTGTGAAGAAGCCCTGAGCAGAGACTGGGGACAAACACTTTCCTTTGAAAGCCTTTTACAAGCTTCCAAAAATCTACGAGTTTCCTAAAGTCTCAGAAAACATTTTTTCATCCAATCTTGATGATACTTGGCGGTAAAGGTTAGTACTTAAATCCCCCTTGGCTCCCCAAATTTTGTTCTAGGTTGAAGCATTCGTTTGCATTAAGAGTTTGAATTTTTAGGTTTCACTCTCTTTTCTCTCATATTGATAGTTGTAGTGGGAACTCTAAGTCAAACACGTTGTTTGCTCCCATATTGAAACTTTACACAATAAAGTATTTCTCAGTGCTCTCTGTACACATTGTTTCCTTTTGAAGAAGCCCACAGCAGAGACTGGGGAAAAACACTTTCCTTTGAAAGCCTTTGACAAGCTTCCAAAGAACTACGAGTTTCCTGAAATCTCAGAAAACATTTTTTCACCCAATGTTGATGATACTTGGCGGTAAAGATCAGTACACAAATCCCACTTGGCCCCCCAAATTTCGTTCTTCTAGGTTGAAGCATTCGTTTGTAGTAATGTTTTGAATTTTTAGATTTCACTCTGTTTTCTCCTATATTGATAGATGTAGTGGGAACTCTAAATCAAACACGGTTTTTGCTCGCAGCTTGAAACGTGACACAGTAAAGTACTTCTCAGGTCTATCTTTATGATTTGTTTCCTCTTGAAGTACCCCTAAGCAGACAATTGGGAAAAACACTTTCCTTTGAAAGCCTTTGACATGCTTCCATAAATCTATGAGTTTCCTGAAATCTCAGAAAACCTTTTTTCACCCAATGTTGATGATACTTGGCGGTAAAGATCAGTAAACAAATCCTACTTGGCCCCCCAAATTTCGTTCTTCTAGATTGAAGCGTTCGTTTGTACTAACAGTTTGAATTTTTAGGTTAAGATTTAGAATTAAGGATCAAATTAGCATTATGGTTAGGTTTAGGGTTAGGGTAATGGGTAGGGTTAGGGTTAGGGATAGGAGTAGGGTTAGGCCTAGGGATAGAATTTTGTTGTCATTATGGTTTGTGTAATGGATAGGATTAGAGCTATGGTTATTGCTAGGGTTATGGTTAGGTTAGTGCTATGGTTAGGATTAGGCCTAGGGTTAGATTTCAGTTATGGTTATGTATAGGGTAATGGATAAGTTTCGAGCTAGGGTTAGGGCTATGTTTATTGTTAGGATCAGGGCTATCGTTTGGTTTAGGTTTTGGGTTAGGACAAATTTAGGTTTACGGTTAGGTTTAGTTTAAGTGTTAAGGTTAGTGTTAGGGTTAGGGTTAGGTTTAAAGCTAGGATTAGGGCTCGGATTAGGGCTAGGTTTTGGATTAGGTTAGGGATAGGGTAGGTCTATGGCTACTGTAAGAACTAGCATTATGATTAGGGTAGTTTTAGGGTTAGCGTTAAGTTTAGGTGTAGTGTTAGAGTTAGGTTTATGTTTAGAATGATGATTAAAGATAGGGTTAGTGTTAGGGCAGAGTCAGGATCAGTGTTACTTTTAGGGTTAGGGATAAGACTCAAGTTAAGGCTAGGGTTAAGGCTAGGTGTAGGGATAGGGTTTGTGTTAGGGTTAGGGTAAGAATTAGGGACAGGGCTAATGTCAGGTCTAGGTTTAGGTTAGGTTAGTGTTAGGGTTAGGGCTATGGCTCAGTTTTGTTTTAAAGCTAGGACTAGGGTTAGGGCTAGTTTTAGGTTTAGCGATAGTGTTAGGGCTAGTGGTAGGGTGAGGTTTAGGCTTAGATTCATTGTTATTGTTAGATCTAGGGCTAGGGTTATGGCTAAGGTTAGGGCTAGTGTTAGAATTACTGTAATGAATAAGGTTAGAACTAGAAATAAGGCTAAGTTGAGAGTTAGAGTTAGTCTTAGGGCTAGGGTTAGGGATAGGTTTAGGGTTAAGGCTAAATTAGAGCTAAGATTAGTGCTAGGGTTAGTGTTAGTTGAGGTGACTCCCCACTGTAGGGGGGAGACCCATCAAACCGGGGTGTCGGAGGGAGCTCTTATACCATTGTACCAAGGGTCGAGGGGACTCCTCCTCTAGAATGTTGAGGGGACCTTGCACTGCACCCAGGGGTGTCGATGGGACCTTCCACTGCACCCAGGGTCGAGGGCACTACCCCATGTAGGGGGAGACCCCTCGAACCATGGTGTTGGGGGAACTGCCACTGCACACAGAGTGAAGGCACTCCCCCATGTAAGGGGGAGACCCTTCAAATGGGGTTCTCGGGGGGACCTCTCACTGCTCCCAGGGTCAATGGCACTACCCCCTGTACGGCAGAGACCCCTTGAACCAGGCTTTCGGTAGGATTTCATGTACAACCGCACCCAGGTTCGAGGGGACAACCCCTAAGGGGAAACCGCTATAACCAGGGTGTCAGAGGGAGCTCCTATGTCATCGCACACAAGGTGTCAGGGGAGCTCATATAGCATCACACCCAGGATAGAGGGGACCCCGCCTCTAGGTGGGAGAGCCCTCGAACCGGGGTGTCAGGGGGAGCTCGTATACCATCGCACCCAGGGTCGAGTGGACTCGCCCCTTCCAGGGGGTAGACTCCTCAAAACGGGGTGTCAGGGGGAACCCCCCATCACACCCAGGGTCAAGGGGACTCCTTCCTTGAGGGGGGAGATGCCTCAAACCCTGTTGTCGGGGGAACCACCCTACACTGCACCCAGAGTTCAGAGGACTCCACACTCTTGGGAGAAGACACCTCGCAATGGGTGAGGGGGAGCTCCTACTGCACCCAGGGTCAGGGTGACCCCCACTGTATGGAGGAGAACCCTCAAACCAGGGTGTCAGTGTGAGCTTGTATACCATTGCACCCAGGTTCAATGTTCCCCCCTCTAGGGAGGAGACCCCTCAAACCAGGGTGTCTGGGGGAGCTCATATACCATCACAATCAGGTTCAAGGGGACCTCGTCTCTAGGGGGGAGACCCCTTAAACCAGGGTGTCAGTGGGAGCTCATATATCATCACACTCTGGGTCTAGGGGACCCCCCCTCTAGGGGGAAGACCACTCAGAATGGAGTGTCAGGGGAGCTCGAATACCATCGCACCCAGAGTTGAGGGGACCACCCCTCTACAGTGGAGACCCCTCGAACTGGGGTGTCAGGCAAACCTCCCACCAAACCCAGGGTCAAGAGGGAGCCCCTTTGAACTGAGTTTTTTGGGAAGCTTGTATACCATCGCACCCAGGGATGAAAGGACTCACCCCTTTAGTGGGAAACCCCTTGAACTGGGGTGTCAATGGGACCTCGCATAGCACCCAGGGTTGAGGGGAATCCCCCCTAGGGGGAAGACAACTCACACCGGGGTGTTGGGGGGAACTTGTATACCATCACAGCCCCCTCGATCTAAGGTGTTGGGGTGAACTCCCACAGCACCCTGGGTTGAGGGGACATACCTCTCTATGGTGGATACCCTAGAATCGGGGTATTGGGAGGAGCTCCCACCACACCCAGGGTCGAGGGGACCTCCTCCTTTATGGGGAAGACACCTAAAACCGGGGTGTCGGGGTGAGCACCAACCATACCCAGGATCAAGGGGACATCCTTCTGAAGGGGGACATGCTTGCACCAGGTTCTTGGGGGGAGCTTCCACTGCACCCAAGTTCGAGGAGAACCTCATTTATGGGGGGAGATCCTTGAACCAGAGAGTCAAGGGACATCCCCACTGCACCCAGAGTTTAAGGACCTACCCCCTCTAGGATGGAGACTTCTCAAACTGGGGTGTCAGTGGGACCCCCACCACACCCAGTGTTGAGGGGACTCCCACCTCTAGGGAAAAGACCCCTCGAACCAGGGTGTTGGGGACCACTACACCGCACCCAGGGTCAAAGGGACTCCAGCCTCTAGGGGAAAGACCCCTCAAACTGGGGTGTTGTGGGGAAACCCCACCACAACCAGGGTCAAGGGGTGTCCACCCACTAGGGAGGAGACCCCTTGAACCAGGGTGTCAGGGACCCCCCCACTGCACCCAGGGTCAAAGGGACTCCCCCCCAGGGGAAAGACCCCTCTAACCGGGGTGTCGGGGGACCACCTCACTGAACCCATTGTTGAGGGAACTCCCCCCAATAGGAAGGAAACCCATCAAACCAGGGTGTTGGGGGGAGCTCATGTACCATCACAGCCCCCACTATCTGAGGTTTGGGGAAGCTCCCACAGCACCCCCGGTCTAGGGGTCCCCCCTTCTATGGTGGAGACCCCTCGAACCAGGGTGTTGGGGGGAGCTCCCGACACACCCAGTGTCGAGGAAACCACCCCTCTCGGGCTGAGACCCCTCAAACCTGGGTGGCAGGGGGAGCTCCCATGGCACCCAGGGTCGAAGGGACCCCACAATCTAGGGTGGAGACCCCAAAATCCGGGGTGTTGGTGGGAGCTCCCACCACACCCAGGGTTGATTGGACCTCCGTTTAGGGTGGGGACCCCATGACTGGTGTATCTGGGGGAGCTCCCAGCACAGCCAGGGCAAAGGGAACCACCCCACGATGGGTGGAGACCCTTCAATCCGGGCTGTCGGGGGGAGCTCCCACCACACCAGGGTGAGGGAACCCCCATATAGGACTGAGACCCCTTGAACCTGTTGTCCAGGGGAGCTCCCACTGCACCCAGGATCAAGGGGACTTCAATCTGAGGGGGGAGGCCTCCCAAACCAGGGTGTCCTGGGGAGTTCCCACGACACCCAGCATCAAGGGGACTCCCCCATCTAGCAGGGAGACCCTTCAAACCAGGGTGTCTGGGGGATCTCATATACCATTTTATGCAGGGTTAAGGGGACTCACCCCTTTAGGGGGCAAACCCTTGAACCGGGGTGTCAGAAGGACCTCCCACCACACCCAGGTTTGAGGAGACTCCCCACTTAGGTGGGAGATCCCTGGAATGAAGATATGAGGGAAGCTCCCACTGCACCCAGCGTCAAGGGGACCCTCCCTAGGGCAGAGACCCCTCGAACCGGGTGTTGGGGGGAGTTCCCACTGCACCCAGGTTGGAGGGGACGCACCCTCTAGGAGAGAGAACCCTTAAATGGGGTGACATGGGGAGCTCCCACCACACCCATAGTCGAGGGAACACTCCCCACTAGGAACAAGAACCCTCTAACTGAGGTGTCGGGGGGAGCTCCCACCACACCCAGAGTCAAGGGTACCCCCCCTCTAGGTGGAAGAAGCCTCAAACCAGGGTGACGGGAGGAAATCCCACCGCACCCAGAGTCGAAGGAACAGCTCCTCTAGGGGAGAGACCCCTCAACCTGGGGTGTCAGGGGGAGCTCCCACTGCACCCAGGGTCGAGTGGTCCCCGCCTGTAGAGGGTAGACCCCTTGAACCCGGGTGTCGGGGGAGGGGAGCTCTCACCACACCCAGTGTGGAGGTAACACCCCCATAGTGGGTAGAACCCTCGAACAGGGTTGTCTGGGGTACACCCTGCACCTAGGGTCAAGTGTACTCCTCCCTCTAAGGGGGAGACCCCTTGAACTGGGGTGTCAGGGGGACACCACACTGCACCCAGGGTCAGGGGGAATTTCCACTCTAGGGGGGAGATTTTCAAATCGGGGTGTCCAGGGGAGCTCGAATACCATAGCACCCAGGGTTGAAGGGACTACCCCCTTTAGGGGCAAACCCTTTGAACCAAGGTTTCAATGGGACCTCCCACCACACCCAGGTTTGAGGGAATTCCCAACTCTAGGGGGGAGACCCCTCGAACCTGGGTGTCAGGGGGAGCTGTATACCATCGTAACCCCCTTGAACCGAGATGTCACTGGGAGCTACCACTGCACCCAGAGTTGAGGGGACCCCCTTCTGAAGAGGGAGACCCCTCGCACCGGGGTGTTGGGGGGAGCTCCCACTGCACCCAAGTTCAAGGGGAACCCCTTCTATGGAGGGAGACCCCTCTAAACAGAGGTGAGAGAACCACCCCAACCACACCCAGGGTCGTGGGGCCTACCTCCTCTAGGGGGGAGACCCCTCTAACCAGGGTGTCAGGGGACCCCTCCACCATACCCAGGGTCGAGGAGACTCCCCCCTCTAGGGAAGAGACCCCTTGAACCAGGGTGTAATGGGGACCCCCGCCACTGCACCCAGGGTCAGGGGACTCCCCTCTCTACAGGGGAGATCCCTCAAACCGGGGTGTTGGGGGAACACCCCACCGCACCCAGGGTCAAGGAGACTCTCCCCTCTAAAAGGAGACCCCACAAACCGGGGTGTCAGTGGACCCGCCCCACTGCACCCAGGGTCTAGGGACCTCCCTAATCTAGGAGGGAGATGCCTCAAAATGGGGTGTCAGTGGGACACTACCCTCCATACCCAGGTCGGGTGGAATCCCCACTCTAATGGTGAGATCCCTTGAACCCGGTGTTGGTGGTCCCCCACACCAAACCCAAGGTCAGGGGGAGACTCCCCCCTATAGGAAAGAGTCCCCTCTAATTCTGGTGTCAGGGGGACCTCCTTCCAATGCACCCAGTGTCAGTGGGACTCCCCACTCTAGTGGGGAGACCCCACGAACAAGGGTTTGGGAGGAACCCCTCACCGCACCCAGGGTCAGGGGGACTTCCCATTTAGGGGGCAGACCCCTCAAACCAGGGTGGCTGGGGGAGCTCACATACCTTCGAAAACAGTGTTGATGTGACTGCCCTCTTTAGGGGGAGACCATTTGAACCGTGGTGTCGGGGGGACCTTGCACTGAACCCAGGATCAAGGGGACGATCCCTCCAGAGGGGAGAACATTCAAACCAGGGTGTCGGGTGAACCTCCCTCAGAACCCAGGGTCCAGGGTACTCTCCCCTCTAGGGGGAGCCCCTTTGAACTGAGGTGTCGGTGGGAGCTCATATACCATCATACCCAGGATTGAGGGGATGCACCCCTCTAGTGGGAAACCCCTTGAACTTGTGTGTTGGGCGAAGCTCATACACCATTGCACCCCCCTCGAACCGGGGTGTGGGGGAGAGCTCCCACTGCACCGCAGGTAGAGGGGAACCCCACTAGGGAGGAAATCCCTTGACCCGGGGTTGTGGGGGAAGCACCCATCACACCCAGTGCCAAGTGGACGTCCCCTTCTAGAGCGAACACCCCTCGAACAGTGTGTGGGGGAAGCTCCCACCTCACCCAGGCTCAAGGGGAACCCCTCTAGTGGGGAGACCCCTCGAATCAGTGTGTCAGGGGGAGCTCCAACCCCACCCAGTGTCAAGGGGACACCTTTCTAGGACAGAGACACCCTGAACTGGGGTGTTGGGGGGAGCTCCCACAGCACCCAGGGTCATGGTGAACCCCCGTCTAGGGCAGAGGCCCATGGAACGGGGGTGTCAGGGGGAGCTTCCACCCATGCAGGATGGAGGGGACCCCCCTCTTGTGCAGATACCCCTCAAACTGGAGTGACCTTGGAACTCCCACTGCACCCAGGGTCGAGGTTACCCCCCAGCTGGGGGGAGAACCCTAAACTGGGATGGCAGCGGGAGTTCCCACCACACCCAAGATCGAGGGGACCTACCCGAGAAGGGTGGAGACCCCATGAACCGTGGCGTCAGGAATAGCTCCCACTGCACCTAGGATCAGGGGGAGCCCCACCATACCCAGGGTAGAGGGGACCCTCCATCTAGGGCAGAGACCCCTCGAACCAGGGTGTTGGGGGAACCCCCCCACCTCACCCATGGTCAGGGGGAATTTCCCCTCTAGTGGGGAGATTCCTTGAACTGGTGTGTCGAGGGGATAGCACATATACCATCGCACTCAGTGTCGACGGGACTCCCCCGTAGGAGGAGACCATCTGAACCGGGGTGTTGGGCGGACCTCCCTCCAAATCCAGGATCGAGGGGACTCCCACTTCTAGGGGGAACCCCTTCAAAACAGGGTGTCAGGGGGAGCTTGTATACCATCGCACCCAGGGTTGAAGGGACTCACCCCTCTAGAGGGAATCCCTTGAACCGGGGTGTCAGTGGGACCTCCCAACACACACAGGGTTGAGGGGAATCGCTCATTTGGGTGGGGACCCCTCCAAACGGGGTGTCAGGGGGAGCTTGTATACCATCGCAGCCCCCTCCATCTGAAGTGATGGGGGAGCTCCCACAGCACCCCGGGTCAAGGGGACCCACCCCTCTATGAGGGAGACCCCTCTAACTGGGGTGTCGGGAGAGCTCACACCATACCCAGGGTCGAGGGGAACCCTCCTTATGTAGGGGGAGACATCTGGAACTGGGGTGTTGGGGTGAGCACCCACTGAACCCAGGGTCAAGGGGAGCCCCTTCTGAAGGGGGATACCCCTCAAACCAGGATGTCAGGGGGAGCTCCCACCACACCCAAGTTAGAGGGGAACAACCCTCCAGGTGGGAGACCCCTCGAACCAGATACACAAGGGACCCCCCCCCACTGCACCAGGGTTGAAGGGCCTCCTCCCTCTAGGGAGGAGACTTCTCAAACCGGAGTACCGGGGGACTCCCACTGCACCCAGGGTCGAAGGGACTCCCCCCTCGAGGGGGAGCACTTAGAACAGGGTTGTTGGGGGGACCTCTCACAACTCCCAGGGTTGAGGGGACTACCCCCTCTAGGGCAGAGACCCCTCAAAATAGGGTGTAGGGGGGAATTGCCACCACACCCAGGGTCGAGGGGACCCCCCTATCTAGGGTGGAGACCCCTAGATCCAGATTATCAGGGTTAGCTCCCAGAGCACCCAGAGCCAATCTGACCCCCCACTCCAGGGCAGATACCCCTCAAACAGGGGTGTCAGTGAGGCTCCCACCACACCCAGATTTGAGGGTGGAGACACCTCTATCCCTGGTGTTGGGTGGAGCTCCCACCACACCCAGGGTCAAGGGGACCCCACCCTCTACGGTGGAGCCCCCTCAAACCAGGGTGTCAGTGGGAACTCTCACTGCACTCATGGTTGAGGGTACTCCCCATTTAGGGCAGAGACTCCTTGAACCGAGATGTTAGAGGGAGCTCTTGGCCCACCCAGGATCGAGGGGACCCCCCTCTAGGGCAGAGATTCATTGAACTGGGGTGTCGGGGGAAGCTCTCACTGAACTAAGTGTCGAGGGTGGAGACTCATCAAACTGGGATGTCGGGAGAGCTCCCAATGCACCAAGAGTCAATAGTACCCTGCCCTCTAGGACAGAGATCCCTGGAACCAGGGTGTTGGAAGGAGCTTTCACCATACTCTGGTTTGAGGGGACTCCCCCACCCAAAGGTGGAGACCCCTAGAACCGAGGTTGTGGGGGGACACCCCCAACACACCTAGGGTCGAAGGGACTCCCCCCTCTAGGGGAAAGACCCCTCAAACTGGGGTGTTGGGGGGACCCCCACACCACACCCCCAGTCTAGGGGTCTCCCCACTCTAGGAAGGAAACCCTTCAAACTGGGGTGTCGGGGGACCCCTCCACCACACCCAGGGTCGAGGGGACTCCCCCCTCTAGGGGGGAGATGCCTCAAACCGGAATGTCGGGGTGTCCCCCCTCCATTTTACCCAGGGTCCAGGAAGAGACACATTGACCCGGGGTGCGGGGGAGCTACCACCGCACCCAGGTAGAGGGTACCCCTCCACTACGGAGGAGACCCCTCCAACCGGGATGTCAAGGTGAGTTCATATACATTCACACTTAGAGTCGAAAGGACCTCCCCCCAGGGGGCAGACTCCTCGATTAGGGGTGTCAGTGTGAGCTCGGGGGAGACCACTTGAACCAGGGTTCGGGGGAAACAACCTACTGCACCCAGGTTCAGGGGCAATTCTCCTTTAGGCAGGAGACCCCTTGCACCGGGGTGTCAGGGGGAACTTCCACCCCACCCAAGTTGGAGGGGAACTCCCCTTAATTGGGGGAGACCCCTCTAACCAGGGGTGAGGGGACCACCCCCACACCCAGGGTAGAGGAGACTTGCCCTCTAGGGGAAAGACCCCTTGAACCAAGGTGTTGGGGGGAGCTCCCACCACACCCAGGGTTGAGGGCACCCCACTTCTAGGGCAAAGACACCTTAAATTGGGGTGTTGGGGGTGCTCCTGGCACAAGAAGTGTCAAGAGGATGCCCCTCTAGAGGGTAGAAAATTTGAACCAGGTTATTGGGGGAGCTCCCACAGAACCCAGGGTCGAGGGCACCCCTCCTCTAGGGGAGAGGCCCCTCAAACTGGGTTTCAAGGGGAGCTCCCACTGCACCCAGGGTTGAGGGGAAGCACCGTCTAGGGGGGAGAACCCTCAAATGGGGTGTCGTGGGGAGCTCCCACAACACACAGAGTGGAGGAAACACTTCCCCTAGGGGTGTCGGGGGAGCACCCTCTGACACAGGGTTGAAGGGATGTCGGAATGTCGGAGGTAGCTCCCACTGCACCTAGGGTCGAGGGGACAACCCCCACTAGGGAGAGAACTCTCAAACCGGGGTGTTGGGGGGAGTCCCCTCGGATCCAGGGTCGAGGGGACCACCCCTCTATTGGGGAGACCCCTGGAACCTAGGTGTCAGATGGGCCCCACTACCGCACACAGGGTCAAGGGGGTTCCCCACTCTAATGGGGAGATGCCTCAAAATGGGGTGTCTGAGAGAACCTTCCCACCGCACCCAGGGTTGGGGGGACTCCCCTTTCAAGTGGAAAGATCCCTCAAACAGGGGTGTTGGGGGCCCCCACACCTAACCCAGGGTTGGGGGACTCTCCCTCTAAGGAAGAATCCCCTCCAACTCTTGTGTTGGTGGAAACCCCCCACTCCATCGCACCCAGTGTCAGCGGGATTCCCCACTCTAGGGGAAATACCCCTTGAACCGGGATTGGGGGGACCCCCCACTGCACCAAGGGTCAGGGGAAATTCCCCTTTAGGCGGGAGACTCCTCAAACTGGGGTGTCTGGGAGAGCTCATATACCTTCGAAAAGTGTCGATGTGACTCCTCTCTGCCGCAGTCTGGCTGGGCACAAAATAACCAAGCTGCCAGGAGGCACTTGTAGGTTCACACAGGAACTCCTTTATTGCCGGAACTCAGCAAACGCCACCCACGTGGCCCTTCCAGGAACACCACTCCAACCGGAACTCCCTCCACCGGAACTTCACCCACCAACCCAAACTCCCCAGGAATCCCTGCAAGAACTCCAAAGTAGCAGGCACCTGAGGGGAACAGCAGGGGTCTTTATACAATTGAATACACAGCTTAACTTAACCATTATCATCTCAATGGCTCGCTGGAGTCACCTCTCAACCACTCCCTCTGGCAAAATGCCAGGTGTCACTCCGACTGGGCTGTGGCCCTCAACATCTCCCCCCTTCTGTTTAATTAAACAACAAGCATGTAGCTTAGGGACCGTGCCTGTCTTAGGTTGTCCAATACTACATATGGTCCTTACACGTCATTGGATGAGCTGATCTCAAGGCGTCAGCCTCCTGCCTTAGGTTGGTACCATTGCAATTGGATCTTACCCATCATTGACTACCGGTCCAGCATACAGCCATACTTGTGGATAGGCCTTTGCACCAGTAGGGGGGGTGAGGTTCTTTGCCTCACCTCTGTTGCCCCCAAATACCAGTGGGGGGGTGAGGTTCTTTGCCTCACCTCTGTTGCCCCCAAATACCAGTTGGGGGGTGAGGTTCTTTGCCTCACCTCTGTTGGCCCCCAAATTCCAGTGGGGGGGTGAGGTTCTTTGCCTCAGATCATTTGAACCGTGGTGTCCTGGGACCTCGCACCACACCCAGGGTCAAGGAGACCCCCCCTCTAGAGGGGACAACTTCCAAACCGGGGTGTCCGGGGAACCTCCCTTCAAACCCAAGGTCGAGGGTACTCCCCCCTCTATGGTGGAGCCCCTTCGAACCAGGGAGTTGGGGGAACCTCTCACCACACTCAGGGTCAAGGGGACTCCCCATCTAGGGGGGAGCCCCTTTGAACTGGGGTGTCGGGGGAGCTCATATACCATCGTACCCATGGTGGAGGGGATGCACTCTTCTAGTGGGAAACCCCTAGAACTGGCGTGTCAGGGGGAGCTCGTACACCACCGCACCCCAGTTAGAGGGGACCACCACCAGCGAGGAAACCCCGAAACCTGGGGTTTTGGGGGAAGCACCACTGTACCCAGGGTCAAGCGGACCCCTCTTCTAGGGCAGAGACCCCAGGAACCAGGTGTCAGGGGGAGCTTCCACCGCACCCAGGCTTGAGGGAACCTCCAGTCTAGGGGGGAGACTCCTTAAACCAAGGTGTCAGGGGGAGCTCCCAACCAACCCATGTTGAGGGAATTCCCCCTCTAGGAAAGAGACATCATGAACCGGGGTGTTGAGGGGAGCTCACACTGCACACAGGGTCGTGGTGAAGCCCCTCTAAGGCAGAGACCCCTCAAACCGTGGTGTCAGGGGGAGCTCCCACCACATGCAGTGTCGAGGGTACCCCCCCTCTAGTGCTGACAACCCTCAAACCAGGGTGTCTTTGGGAGCTCCGACTGCACCCAGGGTTGAGGTTACCCCCCGCTAGTGGGGAGACCCCTGGAACCGGGATGGTGGGTAGAGTTCCCACCACAGCCAGGATCTAGGGGATGTCCCCCAAAAGAGCATAGACTCTGCTAACTGGGAATTCAGGGGAGCTTCCACCACACCCAGAGTGGAGAGGACCCCCCATCTAGGGCAAAGACCCCTCAAACCAGGGTGTCAGGGGGAACACCCACCACACCCAGGGTCAGGGGAAATTTCCCCTCTAGGGGGTAGACTCGTTGAACTGGGGTGTCAGCGGTAGCTTGTATACCATCGCACTCAGTATCGACGGGACTCCCAACTGTAGGGGGAGACCATCTGAACCGGGGTGTCAGGGGGACCTCCCTCCGAATCCAGGGTCAAGGAGACTCCCGCCTATAGGGGGGAGAACCCTTGAACCGAGGTGTTGGTGAAACTCCCAATGAACCCAGTGTCAAGGGCACTCACACCTCTATGGGAGAGCCCCTTCAAACCAGGGTGTTGGGGGAGCTCCCACCGCACCCAAGTTCGAGGGTATTCCCCCTCTAGAGGGGAGACCCCTCGAACCAGAGAGTCAGGGGATCCCCCCACCACACCCAGGGTTGAGGGGCCTCCCCCCTCTAGGTGGGAGACTTCTTGAACCAAGGTGTTGGGGAGAGCCCTATACCATCACACCCAGGGTTGAGGGGACTCACCCTTCTAGGGGTAAACTCCTCAAACCGGGGTGTCAGGGGGACCTCCCACCAAACCAGGTTTGAGGAGACTCCCCCATCTATGGGAGAGACTCCTGGAACAAGGGTGTCGGGTGGAGCTCTCACTGCACCCAGGGTCAAAGGGACACCCCCCTCTAGGGCAGAGACCCCTCGAACAGGGTGTTGGGGGAAGTTCCCACTGCACCCAGGGTTGAGGGGTCTCACCCTCTTGGAGGGAGATCCCGCAAATGGGGTGTCATGGGGAGCTCGCACCCCACCCATAGTCAAGGGAACACTCCCCACTAGGGACCCCCCATCTAGGGAAGAGAACCCTCTAAATGAGGTATCAGGGGGAGCTCCCACTGCACCCAGGGTAATTGGCCGTCCCCTCTAGAGAGGAGACCCCTCAACCCAGGTTGTCAGGGAGAGCTCCAACCTCACCCAGGGTCAAGTGGACCCCCACTCTAGGGGGGACAACCCTCGATCTGGGGTGTCAGGGGGAGCTCCCACTATACTCATGGTCAAGGGATCCACCGTAGCAGATAGAACCCTCAAAATGGGGGTGTTGGTGGGAGCTCCCAGCACACCCAGGGTCAAGGGAAACCCTCCATAGCAGATAGAACCCTCAAACTGGGGTGTCAGAAATAGTTCCTACTGCACCCAGGGTCGAGGGGACTTCCTTCTCTAGGTGGGACAACCCTCAAATTAGGGTGTCGGGGGAGCTCTATACCATTGCATTCCCCTGGAACTGGGGTGTTGACACTGGGTGTTAGTGTTAGTTCCCCTAGCCATCCTGGTTCGAGAGGTCTCCACCCTATACTGGGGGTCCCCTTTGCTGCAGTCTGGCTGGGCACAATTCAGGAGCCACTTGTCAAAGGAAATGAACTTTATTTTTAGAACACACACACCGCACCACACAGCCCTTCAGGAAAACCCTCAGAGCCCAACTGCCACCACAGGCTACCCACAAGCCTCTCAACCTCCCCCACTCCTCCTGCTCTTGAGGCCGATTGGCTGGGTCGCATGGGTGGAGCCAAAAAAGTCCCCCAATGAGCAGCTCCGTGGTCTGAAAGGGTGGGGAAACAGCCCAATGAGCATCACCACAGAGGAGCCAATCAGTTGGCAGCTGGAAGTTTGCTGGGGCCCTTTTGGCTGTGGCTCTCAACATCTCCCCCTCTCTGTTTAAACAACAAGCATGTGGCTTAGGGACCATGCCTGCCTTAGGTTGTCCAATACTATATATGGTCCTTACCCATCATCGGATGAGCTGACCTCAAGGCGTCAGCCTCCTGTCTTAGCTTGGTACCATTGCAATTGGATCTTACCTGTCATTGACTACCGGTCCAGCATACAGCCACACCTGTGGATAGGTCTTTATACCAGCGGGGGGGGGGGGGGTGAGGTTTTTTGTCTCACCTCGGTTGGCCCCCAAATTTGAGCTGAACGACCATCACAAGCAGAAAGGAGGAAGATACACCAAGCCAAAGGACACCTCCTTTTGGAAAAATTGTACCACCGATGACACCATCAGCAAAAATACCCCAACACTACCACAAGTCGCTGCACCAACCGCTAGTTCACAATGCATACAAGTGTGTTCACAATGCATACAAGTGATACATAGTCCAGGCAAGTTCTGCAAGCAGTTCAGTGATAGCTATTGCAGAAGCTGTAGATTGGGTTTATCTTTGTCTTCATTGGCACTGGGATGAAGATAGGAAGTCTGGCAATAATGGATAAAGAAAAAATTATGTAAATTTCCAGAAGGCACTAAAAGAAAACAATTTTCTTAACAATTTACATTATCTTTAAGAGAATTATTAAATATAATGAAAAGGAAAGGTGAAAGTAAACAAACAGATCTGTTAACCCTTTTTGTTCACATATTAAAATAATCCTCAACAGCTGTTTATCCAATTTAAATTAAACCATTTAAATCACGTGAATAAAAAAAAATATTTGAATCCATTTTTTTTCATGAGCGCTCATCGTATATGATATATGGACATACATACATACAAACATACATCATAAAACACAAGTGTGCACACATAATATAATACATACAACACATAACATAATAGTAAAGGTCTTATAACTTTGTATAGGTGAAATCTCCATTGCAATGTTTAAAAACTCTATAGTCAAAAAATAGAACTGATCAGCAAAACATTAAATTAGGTCTGTATGAGCTCAAAAAACAAAATAGAACTTCATGATGTGGGAAAGGGTAATAATAAAATAGATATTGAAAAAAGCATCCTGGTTCTGTCACAGATGTAAGGATAGCCAAACTGGAGATTTGGATATCAGCTGTTATGGATTTGAGACAAATCATCTTCTTTTTAGTCTGTAGAAATCGCTTTAGTTAATCTTTCTGGAATCCAAATCGGCTGCTGTTCTCCCTGTGGAAACACACAAACAGACCCCCGACTCCAGACAATTACTGGGTCAGGACCTTTCTATTGTCCTGTTAGAATATCCTTCCAAAGTACCTTGGGCTTATGCACATTTTTTGGACACATATGCCTTTCTGCAGCACTAAGCCCTGATGAATCCAAATTTTAAAAATTTTAGAGTAAAAAGGGTTATTTTAGGTTTATCTCTGGGGAATATACACCCCTTTCCAATTCCCTCTTTTTGCTTTAATAAGTACATTTTAATAGTATGATGAGCTCTTTCAACTATGCCTTGTCCCTGTGGATTGTATGGGATTCCTGTTATATGAGTAATGCCAAATGATGAGCAAAATTGTTTAAAAGAAGTAGAAGTATAATCAGGACCATTATCTGTTTTTAACTGTTTTGGAACGCCCACAGTGGCAAAATTTTGTAAGCAATGAGCTATAATATCTTTAGTTTTTTCTCCGGCATGAAGGGAGCCTATCAAAAATCTGGAAGAAGTATCAACTGTAACATGCAAATATTTTAATTTTCCAAATTCTGGCAAGTGTGTGACGTCCATCTGCCAAATATGGTTTGGTATCAGTCCTCTAGGATTGACTCCAAGATTAACTTGTGGTAAAAAGGTCACACAATTTTGACATTGTTTTATTATTTGGCTAGCTTGTTCCTTAGTTATTTTAAAATGCTTTTGTAAAGTATTAGCATTGACATGGAACTTTTTATGAAAATTTATAGCTTCTTCTAGTGTAGAAAAAATATGTATGTCATGTGTAGTTTTATCTGCTAAATCATTGCCAAAACTAAGGGCTCCAGGCAATCCTGTATGTGCCCTGATATGTCCTATAAAGAATGGATCTTTTCTGTCCCAGATTAGACTTTGTATAGTGGAAAGCAAAGAGAAAACAGTAGAAGAAGGGGAAATCCTACCAGCATCTTCAAGAGATACTATAGCATTAACTACATACTGACTATCAGAAAATAAATTAAATACAGAATCTTTAAACATCACAAAATCTTGTAAAACTGCATTAAGCTCTACCTTTTGAGCTGATTGTTTGGGTACTAAAAATGTAAAAGTTTGATCAGGGGTAACTACTGCTGCTGTACCATAATTTGACCCATCAGTGAATATATTTGGAGCATTTATGATAGGGTTTTTTTTTTTGTCATCTTCGGAAAAACTACAGGATGTTTAGACCAAAAAGACAACAAAGGATTAGACGGTAAGTGATTATCAAATGAAACATTAGATTTACACATGATTATTGCCCAAGTATTTAACTCATTAGCTAACTCATCAATTTGATCCATAGTATATGGAGTAATAATTTTATTGGGAGAAATTCCAAACACTCCCTTTGCTGCTTTTATTCCTTTGAGTATTAATTGTCCTACAGCCTCAGGATACCTAGTAAGAATAGTGTTAGGAGAATAAGATAAATGTATCCATAATAATGGACCCTGCCAAAATACTCCTGTAGGAATATTTTTTGTTGGTAGTACAATAAATAATAAAGGCAAACTTATATCAATTCTATCCAAATGCATATTTTCCATATATGTTTCAATGATTTTTAATGTCTTTCTTGCTTCAGGCGTTAACATTTGGGGTGAATTTGGATCTGATGGACCTTTTAGGATATCAAATAAATTCCCAACTCTCCTGTTGGTATACCTAAATAAGGCCTTATCCAATTTATGTCTCCTAATAACTTTTGAAAGTCATTAAGTGATTTGAGTTGATCTACTCGTATTTGAATTTTTGGTGGATGGACCATGGTTGAGGATAATAGAACTCCTAAATAATTAATTGGAAAATTTAATTGTACTTTATCTATTGCTATCTCTAGATTATAATTTTTTAATAAGTTTGTAAGTGTGGCATAACATTCTAGCAATGTGTTTTTATCTTTGTGTGCTAATAATACATCATCCATATAGTGAAATATTTGTAGTTCAGGATTTTGATTTCTAAGTGGCTGGATTACTTTGTTAACATAAATTTGACACATAGTTGGGCTGTTAGCCATCCCTTGAGGGAGTACTTTCCATTCATATCTCTGATCAGGACCTTCATGATTCAGTGCAGGGATAGTAAATGCAAAACGTGGACTATCCTCAGGATGAATTGGAATTGAAAAAAACAATCTTTAATATCTATAACTAAAACATATCAGGTTTTTGGCAAAGCAGACAACTGAGGAATCCCTGATTGAGCAGGTCCCATAATAACCATCTCATTATTAATGGCTCTTAAATCTTGCAATAATCTCCATTTACCAGATTTCTTTTTGATGACAAAAATGGGAGTATTATGGGGAGATCCAGAAGGTTGTATATGTCCTTCCGCTAATTGTTGTTTGATCAGGTCATGGGCTGCTTGTATCTTTTCTTTAGTCAGGGGCCACTGAGGAACCCATACTGGTCTTTCTGATTTCCAAGTAATTTTTATTGTCTCAGTGGCCCTTTCTGAAAATCCATCCCATGTCTTTCTGTTCCTTGATCTATTTGTATTGGTGCTGCTATACCTTGTTCTTGTTTTTCTAATCTTTTTCCTTTCCTAAAACCTTGTCTAGTCATAATAGTGGGTGCATTTTGGTTGATGTTATTTGTTAATGTCAAATCTAATTGATCTAGGACATCTCGTCCCCATAAATTTACGGGAAGATGATCCAATACATATGGCTGTATAGTTCCTTCACATCCTTCACGATCCTTCCAATCTAATACCATTGCACTTCTATGGGGATTAGTCACCACTCCTAGGCCTCGAAGCGTTTGAGTGGCTTGTTGTAATGGCCAATGTTTTGGCCATTCTTGACGAGAGATGATGCTAAGGTCTGCATCTGTATCCAGTAGTCCATTAAATTCATGTCCTTGAATATTTAGTTTTAGCATGGGGCGAGAATCTAAATTTAAAGAAAGCATAGCCCAATCTACACCTGTGGAGCCTAATCCCTTGGAACCTCTTTCTACAGTACGACTGGAAAATTTATCATGTAGGCTGGGTATTATTAGTAACTGTGCTATTCTATCTCCTGGTGAAATTACTGATATACCCTTTGGAGAACTGGCTATAATTTTTATTTCACCTTCATAATCGGGATCAATTACCCCAGGACTTATCATAAGTCCTTTTAGAGTAGAAGAGCTGCGTCCCAATAATAAGCCTACTGTTCCTTTGGGAAGAGGTCCTTTCACCCCTGTGGGAATGATTTGAACTCCCATCTCTGGAGTTAGTACTGCTCTGGCGGAGGTGCAGATGTCCAACCCTGCGCTCCCTCTGGTTTGTCTGATGAGGGATCTGATGGACAATGTGTCCTGGGCACTACCCTGAACAGCCTCTCAGGAAAAACCCTCAGAGCCTCAACTGCCACCACCAGCTTTCCACAAGCCTCTCTCTCCCACACAAGCTTCTCTCCCTCTCCCACAATCCTCCTGCTCTTGAGGCCGATTGGCTGGGTCACGTGGGCGGAGCCAAAAAAGTCCCCCCAATGAGCAGCTCCGTGGTCTGAAAGGGCAGGGAAACAGCCCAATGAGCATCACCGCAGAGGAGCCAGTCAGCTAGATGTTGCTGGGGCCACTGTGAGCCAATCATCAGCCGGCAGCTGGAAGTTTGCTGGCAGCTGGAAGTTTGCTGGGGCCCCTTCGGCTGTGGCTCTCAACATTTCCTCCTGAACCTGAGTGTGATGGGGGTTCCCCCCAAACCCTAGGTTAGGTGGAGGGGGGTCTTCCCAATACCACAGTTAGAGGGACTCTTCCCTAGAGAGTGGATTCCCCCTGACCCTGGGCCCGGTGGGGGGACCCGACATCCCAGTTTGAGGGATCTCCCCAGTAAATGGGGGAGTCCCCCCAGCTCTGGGTGTGGTGGTTAGGGTACCCCCAACACTCCATTTCTAGGCATCTCCTCCCTAGAGGGATGAGTGCCCTCGATCCCTGGTGTGGTGGTGGTCGGGGGTACCACCAATACCTAGTTCAAGGGGTCTCCCCCCTACACGGGGGAGTTCCCTTGGCCCTGGGTGGGATTTTATACAAACTCCCCCTGACACCCCAGTTGGAGGGGTCTCCCACTTAGGGGGTCCCATCGACACTGGGTGTGATGGTATCGAGCTACCCATGACACCCTGGGTCGAGGGGTCTCCCCCATAGATGGGGGTTCCCTCTACCCTGGCTATGATTGTATACGAGCTCCCCTCAGCACCCCAGATTGAGGTGGGTGCAATGGTGTATGAGCTCCCCCCAACACCCCGGTTTGAGGGGTTTCCCACTAGAGGGGTGCATCCCCTCAACCCTGGGTGTGATGATATATGAGCTCCCCCCCTACTCCCCGGTTCAATGGGACTCCCCCTCCACACTGGGAGTGGTGAGAGATCCCCCAAAACCCCGGTTCAAAGAGGCTCCCCCTAGAAGGGGAGTCCCCTCGACCCTGAGTGTGGTGGGTGCTCACCCCAACACCCGGGTTCCAGTCGTCTCTCCCCTAGAGGAGGGGGTCCCCTCGACCCTTAGTGCAGTGGGATCTCCCCCAGACACCCGAGTTTGAGGGTTTTCCACCATAGAGGAGTGGGTCCCCTCGACTTGGGGTGCTGTGGGAGCTCCCCAAGTCACCTCAGATCAAAGGGGCTGTGATGGTTTAGGAGCTCCTCCCCCCACTCTGGTTCGAGGGGTCTCCCCCCTAGAGTGGGGTAGTCTTCTCAACCCTGTGTGCGTTGGGAGGTTCCACCGACACCCTGGTTCAAGGGGGTTCCCACTAGAGGGGTGAGTCCTTTCAACCCTGAATGCAATTGTATACAAGCTCCCCCAGACATCCCGGTTAGATGGGCTCCCCCATAGAAGGGTGAATGCCCTGGACCCTGGGTTCGGTGGGAGGTATGCCTGACACCGTGTTTGAGGAGTCACCTCCCTAGAGCGGTGGGTCTCCTCAACCCGGGGTGCTATGGGAGCTCCCCCCATCAACTTGGATTGAATGGGCTGCAATGGTATAGGAGCTTTCCCTGACACCCCAGTTTGAGTGGTCTCTCCCCTAGAAGGGGAGTCCTCTCAACCCTGGGTGTGGTGGGAGGTAACACTGACTCCGCGGTTCAAGGGGTTTCCCACTATAGGGGTGAGTCTCTTCAACCCTGGGTGCGATGGTATACAAGCTCCCCTGACACCCTGGTTAGAAGGGGCTCCCCCCAAGAGGGATTCAGTGCACTCCCCACTGGTTTCGGTAGTAGGTTTGCCCAACACCCCAGTTCGAGTGGTCTCCAACCTAGAAGCGGGAAGTCCTCTCCACCCTGAATTCAGAGGCAGATTGCCCTGACACCCCGGTTTGGATGGTCTCCCCTTCCAGTGGGGAGTCACGTCTACACTGAGTTCGATGGTATACGAGCTACCCCCCAAACCCCAGTTCGAGGAGTCTCCCCCCTAGAGGGGAAATTCCCCCTAACCCTGGGTGTGGTGGGAAAGTACCCCCTGACATCGTGGTTCAAGGGGTCTCCGCCTTAGATGGGGTTTCCCCTCTACCCTGGGTGTGGTGGGAGCTCCCCTCAACCCTAGGTGCAGTGGGAGCTCCCCCTGATGCCCCGCTTCATGGGGTCTCCACACTTTACGGGGAGGTACCCTAGATCCTGTGTGTGATGGGAACTCCCCCTGCCACCCCAGTTCCAGGGGTCTCACCCCTACCGGGGGGTAACCTCAACCCTGGGTGCAGTGGGAGCTTCCAAAAACAACCCGGTTTGAGGGGTGTTCACACTAGGGGGGGGTATTATTAGTAACTGTGCTATTCTATCTCCTGGTGAAATTACTGATATACCTTTGGAGAACTGGCTATAATTTTTATTTCACCTTCATAATCGGGATCAATTACCCCAGGACTTATCATAAGTCCTTTTAGATTAGAAGAACTGTGTCCCAATAATAAGCATACTGTTATAATAATAACAATAATAAGCATACTGTTCCTTTGGGAAGAGGTCCTTTTACTCCTGTGGGAATGATTTGAACTCCCATCTCTGGAGTTAGTACTGTTCTGGTGGACGCACAGATGCCCAAGCTTGTGCTTCCTCTGGTTTGTCTAGTGAGGGATTTAATGGACAATGTGTCCTGGGCACTACCCTAATTGGGTTGCTGGGTTCCTCCAGTGCTCTGTATATTTGTGGTCTTGGGCCCCAGAGCATTGGGCCCCCCTGTCCATTTTTTGGCAATGGAGCCCAATGCCTTTATCCATGATATCATGGATAAACACCTGGTCCTTGTTCATTTTTTTGATAATGGAGTACCCTCTATGGTGGTTTGAGAACGGCATTCATTAGCCCAATTTCTCCCTCTATGGCATCGTGGGCAAATACCTGGTATTCTACTCCTTTGGTACCTAGTTTTGTTAAACCCTCCTCCTATGGGGTAATTCCTTTTAAAATGTCCTTTTTGTTCACAATTGTAGCATGTTTTTCGCCTGGCATCTAAAACCTGTTGTATTGCAGCTGCCACGACTTGCCCGTGTTCATTAATGTCTCTACACAATTTAATATATGTTTAAATCTTCATGTTCCATGGTCTAATGACTTCTCTGCACCAATGATTCGCTTGCTCATAAGCCAGTTGTTTTATTAATGGCATTGCTTGTTCTGTATTCCCAAAAACTGTGGTAGCTGTTTGAATAAGTCTATCTACAAATTCAGCGTAAGGTTCATTAGCTCCCTGTATTACCTTAGATAATTGACCTTGTAAACCTCCATGTCCTTGTAAAGTCTTCCATGCCCTAAACGCATCAACAGCAATTTGTAAGTATACGCCAGGATCATATTGAATTTGTTGCTGCTGATCCTCATATGGTCCCTTTCCTAACAACACATCTAGATTTCTCTGAGGATAACCAGCTGCTGCATTTTGCCTAGCCGTCTCCTTGCAAAATTCCTCATTGGCAACTTTCCATAACAGGTATTGTCCTCCATTTAGCACAGCTTTACACATATTAGCCCAATCTGCTGGCGTCATGTTCAAGTTGGTAATGGATTCGACCATGCTTACAATGAAGGGTGCTTGAGAACTATAGGTTGTTACAGCCTCTTTTAGCTGCTTCACTGTTTTGGAATTTTAAGCATGGTGAATTTGCTGCCCTCCTGCCTGCTCAAACACAGGGCATGTTAATATTTGAGGTCCTGTCTCATGATCCCATCTATCAACTGCGGGGGTTTGGGGCCTCCCAGCATATGGAGGTGGTGCTCTTGGTTGGACACTTACGCCTTCTGGTGATAGAAAGGTGTTAGTAGCAGTCTCCTGTTGAGGTGGCGCTGTTGGTTGGACACTTACACCCTCTGGTGATAGAAAGGTGTTAGTAGCAGTCTCCTGTTGTAACTTTTCCCCTGATGGCTTTTTCTGCTCTAAACTTTCTTCCTTTGTCTGACTAGCTAGAGAGACCTTCTCTTTTACTTGAATCAATATGTCTTCTCCTTTCTCTACCATTATCTGAACTGAAGGCTTTGGACTAAGCAAACAAGATACAAACATCCACAATGGCAATGTGCCAACTGACAGAGTCCCTGGGCTTTTCTTTTCTATTCTTTTAAAATCTTTACCATGATGGTTCCATTGTGATATATTTAACAACTCCTCCTTAAAAAGCCATGGGCTACATTTTTGTATTGTATCAACGTATGCCCTGACTGCTCTTGATTTTACTGGGATGCCTCCTTCCTCTAACAATTTACTTAACACTCTTTCGGTTTGCTTTTTACTAATTTCTGATCCCATATTTCTACTATAACTATAATACAACCCAACAAGATAACGCCAAACAAAACCAAAACAGAATGAAACAAAAATGGAACAACAAAAAAATCATTATAATAGCCTTTCTATTCTCCTGAAATGTACATCCGTCCTTTCTCCCTATCTGTTCCTCAAACTCAAATAGTTTTTCCTCAGATGTGAACGGTTTTTCTTCCATCTTACACATCTACAGGGACAGGCAATTTAAAACAGAAGTGAAACAAAACAAAAGAAGAATCTTAAAATGGCTACCCATCCTCTCGCCCTGCCCTCAGGGGCGAGCAGTTTACCTTATCACTTACCCTCAGTCGTTCCCCTTGCGGGCCACCAAATGCCACTGATAATGCCAAGGTCGAGGGTTTGATCCCTGTATGGGCCACCAAATGCTGCAGTCTGGCTGGGCACAATTCAGGAGCCACTTGTCAAAGGAAACGAACTTTATTTTTAGAACACACACACCGCACCACACAGCTCTTCAGGAAAACCCTCAGAGCCCAACTGCCACCACCAGCTTCCCACAAGCCTCTCAACCTCCCCCACTCCTCCTGCTCTTGAGGCCGATTGGCTGGGTCACATGGGTGGAGCCAAAAAAAAGTCCCCCAGTGAGCAGCTCCATGGTCTGAAATGGCGGGGAAACAGCCCAATGAGCATCACCACAGAGGAGCCAATCAATTGGCAGCTAGAAGTTTGCTGGCAGCTTCAAGTTTGCTGGGGCCCCTTCGGCTGTGGCTCTCAACACCCTTGACCCTGGGTGTGGTGGGAACTCCCCCAGACACCCCATTTCGAGGGGTCTCCCCCATAGTTGGGGTTCCCCTCGACCCTGTGTGCGATGGTATATGAGCTCACACTGTCACCCATGTTCAAGAGGTCTCCCCCCTAGAGGTGGGGTCCCCTCGACTCTGGGTGCCAATGAATATGAACTCCCCCTGACACCCCAGTCAAGGGGTCTTCCCCATAGAGGGCGTGTTTACTCAACACTGGGTGCGGTGGGAGCTCTCCGCACCCTGAGTTGATATGTCTGCCCCCGAGAGGAGGGATTCCCCTGGACCCTGGGTGCGGTGGAGGGGGGTCACCCCAAAACATTTCGAGGCATCTCCCACCTAGAGGGGGGAGTCCCCTCGACTTTGGGTGTGGTGGGGAGGTCCTCCCAACACCTCGTTTCAGGGGTCTCCCCTCTAGAGTGGGGAGTCCCCTCATCCCTGGGTGCAGTGCGGTTCCCCAGACACCCCAGTCCAGATGGTTTCCCCATACAGTGGTGAGTCCCGTCAGCACTGGGTGTTATTGTATACCAGCTCCCCCTGAGAACCCAGATTGAGGAGTGAGTCTCCCCCTTAGAGGGGAAAGCCCCCCAATCCTTGGTGCTGTGGGTGGGTCCCCTCAACAAGCCAGTTCAAGGGTTCTCCCGCTAGAGAGGAGAGTCACCTTGACCCTGGGTGCAGTGGGGGAGGCATCCCCCCAACACCCCAGATCAAGATGTCTGCCCCCTAGGGGGGAGGCCACTCAACCCTCATGTGGAGGAAGGTGCCTATGACTCCCCAGTTCTTGGAATCTCCACCCTAAATGGGGAGCCCCCTCGACCTGGATGTGGTGGGGGTGTTCCCCCAACTCCCCAGTTCGAGGGGTCTCCCCCTTATGGGTAAAGAGTCCCATCAACCATGGTGCAGAGGGGAGTCCCATGACACCCTGGTTCAAGAAGTCTCTCCCCTACAGAGGGGTGTCATTTTGACCCTGGGTGCAGTGTGGGATTCCCCCCGACACTCCTGTTTCAGTGGTCTCTCCCCTTGGGGGGAGTCCCATCGACCTGGTTGCGGTGGTATAAGAGATCCCCACAACACCCCAGTGAGAGGGGTCTCCCCTAAGAGGGGGAGACCCTTTGAACCTTGGTGCGGTGGGAGGTTCCCCCCAACACCCCGGTTCGAGGGTTCTCCTCCTAGAGAGGTGAGTCCCCTCGACCCTGAGTGCAATGGTATACGAGCTCCCCCTGACATCCAGTTCGAGGGGTCTCCACCAAAGATAAAGGAACACCCCCAAACCTGGTGGCAGGGGTGCTCCCCCCAATCCCTGGGCAGAGGGCTCTCTGCCCTAGAGGGGGTAGTGCCCCCGACACCCCAGTTTGAGGGGTCTACCCCCTAGAAGGGGGAGTATTCCTGACCCTGGTGTGGTGTGGTGTCCCCCTAGACCCCCATATGAGGGGTCTTCGCCATACAGTGGGGATTGCCCCCAACCCTGGGTGTGGGTAGGAGGTCCCCCCAACATCCCTGTTCAAGGGGTCTCCATCCTACACAAGGGTGCGCACCTGATTCTTGGTGTGGTGGGTGGTACACCTGATACCCGGTTTGAGGGACCACCACCCTACAGGCTGGAGTACACATGACCCTAGGTGTGGTGGTGGGTCCCCCCAACACCCTGGTTAGATGGGTCTCCCCCATACAGGGGGGAGCACCTCAGACCATGCATTAGTGGGGTGTTGCCCCAACACCTCAGTTCAAGGGGTCTTCCCACTACAGGCAGGAGTCCCCTCGACCCTGGGTGCGATGGTATACAAGCCCAGCCTGGCATCCTGGTTTGAGGGTTCTCTCCCCTAAAGAGTGGGTCCCCTTGACCCTGGGTCGATGGTATATGAGCTCCCCCAACACCCCAGTTAGAGAGCTCTCCCACCTAGGGGTGGTCCCCTCGACCCTGTGTACGATGGTATCTGAGCTCCCCCTGACACTGCGGGGTTCGAGGAGTTTCCCCCTTGGGGGTCCCCTCAAAACTGGGTGCGATGGCACATGAGATCCACCCAACAGCCCAGTTCAAGGGGTGTCCCCCTACAAGAAAAAGTCCCTTCGACTATGGGTTGGGGGGAATTTCCCCTCTATGGAGGAGACTCCTTGAACCGGCTGTCGGGGGTACCTCGTATACCATTGCACTCTGTCAATGGAATTCCCCCCTTTAGGGGGAGATCATCCAATCTGGGCTATCAGGGAACCTCCCTCCAAATCCAGGGTCGAGGGGACTCCTGCCTGTAGGGGGAGACCCCTCAAACCAGGGTGTCAGGCAAACCTCTCATTGAACCCAGGGTTGAGGGTACTAACACCTTTAGAGGGGAGCCCCTTTGAACCTGGGTGTCGGGGGGAGCTTGTATACCATTGCACCCAGGGCTGAAGGGACTCACCCCTCTAGTGGAAAATAAGCTGAACCGGGGTGTCGGTGGGACCTCCCACTGCACCCAGTATTGAGGGGACTCCCTCCTCTATGGGGGAGACCCCTCCAACCGGTGTGTCGGGGGGAGCTCATATACCATCGCAACCCCCTTGATCCGAAGTTTTGGGGGTAGCTCTCACAGCACCCCGGGTCGAGGGTACCCACGCCTTTATGGCCGAGAACCCTCAAACTGGGGTGTCGGGGGGAGCTCCCACCACACGCAGGTTTGAGAGGACCCCTTCATCTAGGGGGGAGATGCTTGGATCCTGGATGTCAGGGTGAGCACCCACCGCACCCAGGGTCAAGGGGACCCCCTTCTGAAAGGGGAGACCCCTCACACTGGGTTGTTGGGGGGAGCTCCCACTGCACCCATGTTTGAGGGGAACCCCCCTCTAGTGGGGAGACCCCTCAAACCAGAGAGGCAGAGGACCCCACACCACACCCAGGGTGGAAGGCCCTTCCCCTTCCAGGGGGATACTTCTAGGGGGACCCCCACTGCACCCAGGGTTGAGGGGACTCTCCCTTCTAGGGAAGGGACTCTTCAAACCAGGGTATTGGGGGGACCCTCCCACCACACTCAGGGTCGAGATGACTCCCCTCTCTAGGGGAGAGACCCCTCAAACCAGGGTGTCTGGGTGACTTCCCTACTGCACCCAGGGTCAAAGAACTCTCCCCTCTAGGGGAAAGTCTCCTGGAAATGGGGATTTGGGGGGACCACCCCACCGCACCCAGGCTTGAGGGGACTCTCCCCTCTAGGAATGAAACCCCTCGAGCCATGGTGTCGGGGGTCACCTTCCACCGCACCCAGCATCAAGAGAACACCCCCCTCTAGGGGGGAGATGCCTTGAACCGGAATATCAAGGTGACCCCCCTCCACTGTACCCGGGTCCAGGGGACTCCCCGCTCTCAGGGGAGAAACCTCGAACCAAGGTGCGGGGGGAGCTCCCACCACACCCAGGTGGAGGGGAACCCCCTTTACGGGGAGACCACACAAACCTGGGTGTCTTGGGGAGTTTGTATATATTCGCACCCAGAGTCAAGGGGACTCCCCCTCTTTGGGGAGACCCCTCGAACCCAGGTGTCAGGGGAGCTCATATACCATCACACCCAGGGTTGAGGGGACACTCCCACTAGGTGGGAGACCCCTCAAACCAGGGTGTCGGGGGGAGCTTGTACACCATAGACCCAGGTGGAGAGGACCCCCTCACTAAGCAAGAGACTTCTTGAACCGGGGTGTCTAGGTGTTCTTGTATACCATTGCACTCAGGGTCGAGGGGACTCCACCTGTAGTGCAGAGAACCCTTGAACCGTGTTGTTGGGGGACCCCCGACCGTATTCAGAGTTGGGACACTCCCCCCTGTAGTGGGGGAGACCCATCAAACCGGGGTGTCCAGGTACCCCCACGGCACCCAGGGTCATGGTGCTCCCCCCTGTAGGGAGGAGATCCCTCAAACGGGGGTATCAGGGGGACCCCCAACTACACCAACAGTAGGGGGATTTCCCTCGTGTAGGGCAGAGACCTTTCCAACAGCAGTGTCAGGGGACCCCCCCCACCGCACCCAGGGTCGGGGGTGATCCCCCCTCTAGTGGGTAGACCCCTCAAACTGGGGTGTCTGGAGGAGCTCATATACAATCGCACCCAGGGTCAAGGAGACCTCGACTAGGCAAGAGACCCCTCTAACCGGGGTGTCATGGAGAGCTCCTATACCATCGTACCCAGGGTCAAAGGAACCCCCCTTCTAAGGGGGGAGATGCCTCATACCAGGGAGTTGGGGGGAGCTCCTTTACCATTGCACCTAGCGACTAGACAATCCCCTCTAGACGGGAAACCCCTCGAACTGGGGTGTCAGGGGGGAGCTCCTATAACAAAGCACCCAGGGTCAAGGGGAATCCCCTCTGTACGGGGGAGACCCCTTGAACGGGGTGTCTGGGGGACCCTCCCCCCTGCACCCAGGGTGGAGGGGCCTCCCCACTCTAGGAGGGAGATGACTCAAAATGGGGTGTCAGGGGTACCCAGGGTTGGGAGGACTCCCCTCTCTAGTGGGGAGATCCCTAGAAACAGGCAGTTGGGGGGAGCTCCCACCATACCCAAGTTATAGGGGAACCCCCTCTATGGGATGAGACCATTCAAATCAGAGTCAGGGGACACCCCCACAGGGGACACCCCCACAGCACCCAAGGTCCAGGGGCCTAAGCAGCCTCAGCAAACTTCCAGCTGATTGGCTCCTCTGCAGTGACCCTCACTGGGCTGTTTCCCCACCCTTTCAGACCACCGAGCTGCTCATTGGGGGATTCTTTTGTCTCCGCCCACATGACTCAGCCTATCAGCCTCAGGGGCGAGAAGAGTGCTGTTGAGGTGCTCGCTGGAAGAGCTGGTGGTGGCAGTTGGGCTCTGAAGGAATTCCTGAGGAGCTCCAGTGGTGCCTTGCCAAAAGAATCCCCCAGTGAGCAGCTCCATGGTCTGAAATGGCGAGGAAACAGCCCAATGAGCCTCATTGCAGAGGAGCCAATCAGCTGGAAGTTTGCTGGGGCCTAGGTGAGCCAATCAACTGGAAGTTTGCTGGGGCCACTTCAACTGTGGCTCTCAACAGGGTTTCCCCCTTCTATGGGGGGGGAGACTTCTCCAGCGGGGTGTCAGTGGAACCCCATGGCACCCAGGGTCAAGGGGACTCCCCCATCTAGGGAAGAGACCCCCTCAAACTGGGGTTGTGGGGGCCCCCACACCACACCCAGGGTCAAGGGGCTCCCCCTCTAGGGGAAAGCCTCCTTGAACCGGGGTGCCAGGGGACCACCCCATGGGACCCAGGGTTGAGGTCTACCCCCTCTAGGAAGAAAACACCTCCAACCCAGGTATTGATGACCCCCTCCACTGCTCCCAGGGTCAAGAGGACTCCCCTTCTAGGAAGGAAACCCCTTGAACTGGGGTGTCAGGGGACCCCCTCCACTGCACCCATGTTCTAGGGGACTCCCCACTCTAGGGGGGAGATGCTTCAAACCAGAATGTTGGGGTGACCCCTCTCCACTGTACCCAGGGTCCATGGGAATCCCTGCTCTTGGAGGACACACATTGAACCAGGGTGCAGGGGGAGCTCCCACTACACCCAAGTCAAGGGGACCCCCAATTTAGGATGGAGACCCCTCGATCTGTTGTGTCAGGGGGAGCTCCCACCACACCCCCACTCTAGGGTGGAGATCCCTCGAACCGGGGTGACAGGGAGCTCCCACTGCACCCATGGTTGAGGTGACCTCCCCTCCATGACAAAAACCCCTCAATCTGGGGTGGCGAGGGCAACTCTCCACACCCTGGGTTGAGGGGACTCCTGCCTGTAGGGAGACCTCCCAATTTGAGTGTCCTTGGAGTTCCCACCAAAAACAGGGTCCAGGCGACTCTCCCTTCTAGAGGGGACACTCTTCAAACCAGGGTATGTGGAGGGAAGCTCGTATACCATCACACCCAGGGTTAAGGGGTCCCACCCCCCTAGGGGAAACCCCTCGAACCAGGGTTTTGGGGGAACCTTCCACGGCACCCAGGTTCGAGGGGACTCCAGCCTCTAGGGGGGAGACCTACCAAAAAAAGGGTGTCCTGAGGAGTTCCCACTGCACCCAGGGTCGAGGGGACTCACCCCTCTAGAGGAAAGACCCTTTGAACCGGGATGTTGGGGGTAGCTTGTATACTATCGCACCCATGGTTGAGGTGACTCACACCTCTAGGGGGTACCTGCTTAAACCGGGGTGTGGGGGGAAACTCATATGCCATCGGACCCCCCTCAATCCAGGGTGTCAGGGGAAGCTTTCACCACATCAAGGGTCAAAGGGAACCCCCCTCTAGGGAGGAGACCCCTGAAACAGGGGTGTCAGGGGAAGCTCCCACTGCACCCGGTGTCGAGTTGACCCTCCCTCTAGGGGGGAGACCCCTCGAACCTGAGAGTCGGGGGGAGCTCCCACAGAACCCAGGATGGAGGGGACCCCCCCTCTAAGGGGGAGATGCCTCAAACCTGGGTGTCAGGGGGACCCTTCTCACTGCGACCAGGGTCTGGAACCCCGACTCTGGGGAAGAGACCCCTCAAACTGGGTTGTCTGTTATAGCTCCCACCACACCCAGGGTCGTGTGGACCTCCCTCTACTAGGGTGGAGACCCCTCCAACCGTGATGTTGGTTGGAGCTCCCACCACACCAAGGGTCGAGGGGACCCCCCACTAGGGCAGAGACCCCTCAAATCTTTGTGTCGGGTGGAGCTCCCACTGCACCCAGGGTCGAGGGGACCCCCCAACTGAGAAGACCCCTCGACCTGGGGTTGTGGGGGAAGAACCCACCGCAACCATGGTCAAGAAGACTCCCCTTCTAGGGCAGAGACCATTTGAACTGGGTGTCGCGGAAGCTCCCACCACACCCAGGGTCGAGGAAACCCCTCCTCTAGGGCAGAGACCCCTCAAACCAGGGTGACAGGGAAGCTTCCACCACACCCAGGGTCGAGGAGACCCAACAATCTAGGGTGGAGACCCTGAGATTTGGGGTGTCAGAGGGAGCTCCTACTGCAACCAGGATTGAGTAGACCCCCCCTTTAGGGCAGAGACCCCATGAACTGGGGTATTGGGGGAAGCTACCACCACACCCAGGGTCAAGGGGACCCCCATCTATGGTGGAGACCCCTCAATCTGTGGTGTTCAGGGGAGGTTCCACCACACCCAGGGTCAAGGAAACCCCCCTCTAGGTTGGAGATGCATCGAACGGGATGCCAGCAGGAGCTCCCTCTGCACCCAGGGTCGAGGGGACCTCACAATCTAGGGTGGAGACCCTGCAACCTGGGGTGTCTGGGGAAGCTCCCACCACACTCAGGGTTGAGTGGACCCCCGCTTTATAGTGGAGACCCTGCGAACTGGGGTATGGGGGGAGATCCCAACACACCCAGGGTCAATGGGACCCCCACTAGGGCAGAGACCCCTCAATCCAGGGTGTCAGGGGGAGCTCCCTCCACACCCATGGTTGAGGGGACCCCCTTCTATAACAAGACCCCTCAAACCAGCGTGTCGAGGGGAGCTCCCACCACACCTAGAGATGAGGGGACTCCCGCCTGTAGCAGGAGACCTCCCGAACCGGGGTGTCCATGGAGTTCCCACCAAACACAGGGTTGAGGCGACTCCCCCTTCTAGGGTATAGACCCTTCGAACCAGGTTTTTGAGGGAAGCTTGAATACCATGAAACACAGGGTTGAGGATACTCACCCCTCTAGGGAGAAACCTCTCAAACCAGGGTGTCAGGAGGACATTCCACCGCACCCAGGTTCGAGGGGACTCCCTCCTGTAGGGGGGAGACCTTCTGAACCAGGGTGTACTGGGGAGTTCCCACCACACTCAGGTTCGAGGGGCCTCTCCACTCTAGGGGAAAGACCCTTGGAACCAGGTGTCAGAGGTAGTTCGTATTCCATCGCACCCAGGGTTGAGGGGACTCAAACGTCTAGGGGGAAGCCCCTCGAACTGGGGTGTCAGGTGGACCTCTCACTGCACCCAAGCTTGAGGGGACTCCCCCCTATAGGGTGGAGACGCATTGAACAGGGTGCATCCTCTCGAACCAGGGTGTCAGGGTGAACTCGTATACCATGGCACCTCCCTCAAACCAGGGTGTTGTGGGAAGTTTTCATCGCATCCAGGGTCGAGGGGAACCCCCCTCTAGGGAGGAAACTCCTGAAACAGGGGTGTTGAGGAGAATTCCTATTGCACCCAGTGTCGAGGAGACATCTCCCTCTAGGGGGGAGACTCCTGAAACCGGGGTGTTGGGGGGAGATCCCACCGCACCCAGGGTTGAGAGGACTCCCCCGCTAGGATGGAGACCCCTCGAACTGGGTGTCGGAGGGAACTCCCACCACACCCAGGTGAGAGGACGCACCCTCTAGGGGGGAGAACCCTCAAACTGAGATGTCGGGGGAAGCTCCCACTGCACCAAGGATCGAGAAGACATCCGCATTAGAGCAGAGACCCCTCCAACCGGGGTGTCGAGGAGAGTTACCATGGCACCCAGGGTTGAGGGGACCAGCCCCACTAGGGCAGAGACCCCTCAATACAGGGTGTGGAGGAGAGATTTCACCAAACCCAGGTTCGAGGGGACCCCCCACTCTAAGATGGAGACCCCTCAAACCAGGGTGTAGGGGTAGCTCTCACCGCATCCAGGATTGAGGGGACCCCCCCACTCGAGGGCAGAGACCACTCAAACCGGGATATATGGGGAGCTCCCATCACACCGAAGGTGGAGGGGAACCCCCACTAGGGCGGAGATGCCTCAAACTGGTGTGTAGGGGGGAGCTTCCACTGCACCCAGGGTCGAGGGGACCCCCCACAGAGCTGAGACCCCCTCCAAGTGGGGTTTCTTGGGGAGCTCCCACCACACCTAGGGTCCAGGGGACTCATGCCTGTAGTGGGGGGGAATCTCCCAAACCCCGGTGTCCTGGGGAGTTCCCACAGCACCCAGGGTCAAAGAAACTCCTCCTTCTCCGGGGGAGACCCTTCAAAAAGGGGTCTGGGAGGAGCTCGTATACCATCGCACCCAGGGTTGAGGGGACTCACCCCTCTAGGGGGAAACCCCTCAGACAGGGGTGCTGGGGGGACTTCTCACTACACCCAGGTTTGATAGAACTCCCGCCTGTAGGGGGGAGACCTCCTGAACCAGGGTGTCCTGGGGAGTTTTCACCACACCCAGGGTCGAGGGTCTCGTACTGGGGTTTCAGGAGTAGCTCGTGTACCATCGTTCCAAGGGTTGAGGGGACTCACACCTCTAGAAGGAAACCCCTCTAACCGGGGTGTCAGGGAGACCTCCCACTGCACCCAGGTTTGAGGGGAATCCCCCTTCTAAGGAGGAGAGTCCCCTCGAACCCTGGTGTTGGGGATAACTTGTATACCATTGTGCGACCCTCGAATTGGGATGTTTGGGGAAGCTATCACTGCACCCAGGGACAAGGGAACCCTTCTTATAGGGAGAAGACCCCTTGTATGGGGGTATTGGGGGGAGTTCCCACCTCATCCAGTGTTGAGGGGACCCCACACTTTAGGAGGACCTCTCAAACTGGAGTGTCAGGGGAGCTAACACTGCACCCAGGGTCGAGGGGACCTCCTCCTCTATGGCGGAGAACTCTCAAAACAGATGTCGGGGGAAGCTCCCACTGCACCCAGGGTTGAGGGGACACTCTCTAAGGGGGAGCACCTTCGAATAGGGTGTCCTAGGGAGCTTACACCACAACCAGGATTGAGAGAACACTCCCCACTAGGGGGGAGAACCCTTGAACTGGGGTATCGGGGGGAGGCCCTCTGCACCCAGAGACAAGGGGACCACCCTCTAGGGAAGAGAACCCTCGAACTGGGGTTTTGGCGGGAGCTCTCACCACACACAGGTTCAAGAGGACTCCCCCATCTAGGGGGAGCCCCTTCGAATCGAGGTGTCAGGGAGACCTCTCACCACTCCCAGGGTCTAGAGGACTCCCCCCACTAGGGGAAAACCCCTTTGAACCAGGGTGTCAGAGGAGCTGTATATACCATCGCACCCAGGTTAAGGGGACACACCCCTCTAGTGGGAAATCCCTCTGACCAGGGTGTTGGGGAGAGCTCCCACTGCATTCCGGGTAGAGGGGACCCCCACTCTAGGCCAAAGACCCCTCAACTGGGATGTCGGTGAGAGCTCTACCGCACCCAGGGAAGAGGGGACCCCCAGTATAGGGGGGAGACTCCTCTAACAGGGGTGTCAGGGGGAGCTCCCACCCCCCCAGTGTTGAGGGGATCCCCCCTCTAGGGCAGAGATAATGTGAACCAGGGTGTTGTGGGAAACTCACACCCCCACTCTACGAAGAACACCATGGAACCGGGGTGTCATGGGGAGCTCCCACTACACCCAGGGTCAAGAGGACCACCCCTCTATGGGGAAACCCCTTGAACTGGGGTGTCAGGCGGACCTCCCAGTGCACCCAGGTTCGAGGAGACTTCCCCTGAAATGGGACTGTTGGGGAAAGCTCCCACTGCACCCAGGGTCAAGGGGACCCCCTTCTGAAGGAGACCCCTCACAAAAGGGTGTCGGCGGGAGCTCCCATCACACCCAAGTTCGAGGGAAACCCTCCTCTAGGGGGGAGACCCCTCAAACCGAAGAGTCAGGGGACCCCCCCACCGCACCCAGGGTGGAGGGGCCTACCCCTTCTAGGGAGGAGACTTCTGGAACCGAGGTGGCGGGGGACCCCCACCGCACCCAAGGTTGGGGGACTCCCCTGAAGGGAAGAGACCCTTTGAACCGGGGTGTTGGGGGACCCTGACACTGCACCCAGGGATGAAGGGACTCCCCCTCTATGGGAAAGACCCCTCAAAACGGGGCATCGTGGGGACAACCCTACCACACCCAGGGTCGAGGGGACTCCCCACTCTAGGAATGAAACCCCTCCAACCGTGATGTTGGGGGTCCCCCTCCACCACACCCAGGGTCGAGGGGACTCCCCTTCTAAGGGGGAGATGCCTCAAACCAGAATGTAAGGGTGACACCCCTCCACTGTACCCAGAGTCCAGGGGACTCCCCACTGTCAGGGGAGACACTTTGAACCGGGGTGTAGGGAGTAGCTCGTATACCATCGCACTCAGTGTCGACGGGACTCCCCCATCTAGGGGGAGACCATCCGAACTGGGGTGTCGGGGGGACCTTTCTCCAAATCCAGGGTCTAGGGGACTCTCGCCTCTAGAGGGGAGACCCCTCAAACAGGGGTGTCAGGTAAACCTCCCACCAAACCCAGAGTTGAGGGCACTCACCTCTCTATGGGGGAGCCCCGTCAAACCAGGGTGTCGGGTGGAGATTGTATACCATCTCACCCAGGGTTGAAGGGACTCACCCCTCTAGTGGGAAACCCCTTGAACCGGGGTGTTAGTGGGAACTCCCACTGCTCCCAGGGTTGTGGGGACTCACCCCACTAGGGGGGAGACCACTCGAACCAGGGTGTCGGGAAAGCTCATATATCATCACAGCCCTCTCGATCTGAGGTGACAGGGGGAGCTCCCACAGCACCCCGGTTGGAGGGGACCCACTCCTCTATGGTGGCAAACCCTCGAACCTGGGTGTCTGGGGAACTCCCACTCCACCCAGGGTCGAGGAAACCCCTTCCTCTAGGGGGCGAGATGCCTTGAACTGGGTGTCAGGGTTAGCACCTACCGCACCCAGGGTCAAGGGGATCCCCTTTTGAAGGGTAGACTGCTTGCCCAGGGTGTTGGGGGAAGCTCCCACCACACCCAAGTTCGAGGTGAACCCCTCTCTCAGGGGGTTATCCCTCAAACTGGAGAGTCAGGGGTACCCCCACCGCACCCAGGGTAGAGGGACCTCCTCACTATAGGGGGGGAGAATACTTGAAACAGGGTGTGGGGGGACCCCCACCACACCTAGGGTCAAGTTAACTCCCCCCTCTAGGGGGTGTTTGGGGGACTTCTCACAATTCCCAGGGTCGAGGGGTCTCCCCCCTCTAAGTGGAAGGCCCTTTGAACAGGGGTGTCAGGGGGACCTTGTATACCATCACACCCAGGGTTGAGGAGACGCACCCATCTAGTGGGAAACCCATTGAACCAGGGTGTCGGGGGGAGCTCCCACTACACCCCGGATAGAGGGGACCCACCCTTCTAGGTCAAAGATCCCTTGAACATGGATGTTGGTGAGAGATCCCACCACAACCAGGGTGGAGAGGACCCTAAGTATAAAGGGGAAACTCCTCGAACCAGGGTGTCGGGGGGAGCTCCCGTCCCACCTAGTGTAGAGGGGACCCCCCCAGTGTAGAGACACCATGAACCGGGATGTATGAGGGAGCTCCCACCACACCCAGGGTTGCAGTGACCCACCCTCTAGGCCGTAAACCCCTAGAAACGGGATGTTGGGGGTGCTCTCACCACACACAGGATCGAGGGCACTCCCCCCTAGGGAGGAGACCCCTCGATCAGGGGTGTTGGGTGGAGCTCCCATAGCATCCAGGGCCAAAGGGACTCCCTACTCTAGGGCGGAGTTCCCTCCGGGGGGGTGGGGGTGGCGGGGCTCCCTCCGCACCTATGGTCGAGGGCACCTTCCACTCTAGGGCAGAGACTCCTTGAACTGGGGTGTCGAGGGGAGGTCCCACTGCACCCAGAGTCGAGGGGACCCACTCACTAGGGGAGAGATGCCTTGAACCAGGGTGTTGGGGTGGGCTCATATACCATTGCACCCAGGGTCAAGGAGATTCCCCCTGTAGTGGGGAGACCCTTTGAACTGGGGTGTCGGGGACAACCCACCATATGAAGGATCCGGGACTCTCCTCCCTGTACGGGGGAGACCTATCAAACCGGGATATAGGGAGGACACCCCACAGCACCCAGGGTTGTGGGTGATCCCCTCTGTAGGATGGAGACCCATCAAACCCGGATATGCGGGGAACGACCACTGAACCAAGAGTCAGGGCCTCTCCCTTGTGTAGGGATGTCGGGGGACCCCCCCACCGCACCCAGGGTTGGGAGGGCTCCCCACTGTGTGGCAAAGACCCCTCTAACCGGGGTGTCAGGGACCCCTCACAGCACCAGGGTCGGGCTCTCCCCCCTCTAGGGGGAGACCTATTGAACCCAGAAGTCGGGGGGACACACCACCGCACCCAGTGATGGGGGCATTCCCCTCTCTAGGGGGGAGACTACTCTGACATGGGTGTTGGGGGGAACATCCCTGCCACCAGGGTCAGAGGCGCTCCCCCATCTTGGTGGAGACCCCTCGAACTGGGGTGTCAGGAGAAGCTCGTATACCATCGCACTCAGGGTCGAGGGGATTCACCTCTCTAGGAGGAGAACCCTCAAACCGGGGTGTTGGAGAAACCTCCCACAACATCAAGGGTCAACAGGAACTCCCTCATCTTGGGGGGAGACTCCTCAAACCGGGGTGTTGTGGGGAGCTCTTATACCACCGCACCCAGGGTCCAGGGGACTCACCTCTCTAGGGGGATACCCCTCGAACAGGGGTGTCAGGGATCACACCCAGGGGTAGAGGGGACTCTATGTCTTCTCTAACCGGCATGTCGGGGGTACCACCCACTGTACCCAGTGTCCAGTGGACTCCCCACTCATAGGGTGGAGACCCGGTGTCAGGGGGAATTCCTCACTGCACCCAGAGTTGAGGTGACTCCCCCACTGTATGGGGGAGACTTCTTGAACCAGGGTGTCATGGGACACCCCTCCGCAACATGGTAGATGGGACTCTACCCCCATAGGGGGAAGACGCCTTGACCAGGGAGTTGGGGGAACACCCCACCACACCCAGGTCAAGGGGTCTCCCCCATTTAGGGGGGGAATCCAAAAACCATTGTGTCGTGTGGACCCCCCTCCGCACCAGTGTCGAGTGGACTCCCCCCTCTAAGGGGAAGACATCTTGAACCGGGGTGTTGGAGGGACGCCTCCTGCACCACAACCAGGATTGAGGAGACTCCCCCCTCTAGGGGGAGAAACCTTGAACTGGATTGTTGGGGGGACCCCTGCACTGTACCCAGGGTCAGGGGCTTTCCCCTCTAGGGGGAGACTCCTTGAAACAGGGTATGGGGGGAGCTCATACACAATCGCACCCAGTGTTGATGGGACTCCCCCCTATAGGGGGAGACCATCCGAACCGGGGTGTCGGGGTACCCCCTCTGCACCCAGGGACGAGGGTACTCCTCAATCTAGAGGGGAGACCACTGAAACGAGTTGTCGTGAGGATTCCCCCAACACATCCAAACTCGAGGGGACTCCCCCCTCTAGGTGGGAGACACCTCTAACTGGGTTGTCGGGGTGACCCCCCTCCACTGCACCCAGGGACCAGGGGACTGCCCCCTCTTGTGGGCAGACACCTCAAACCAGGGTGCAGGGAGAGCTCCCTCTGCAACCAGGGTTGAGAAGACCCCCCTCTATGAGGGAGACCCCTCAAACAGGGGTGTCAGGGGGAGTTCATATACATTCGCACCCAGAATCTAGGGGACCCCACCTCTAGGGTGGAGACCTATCAAACAAGGGTGTCAGTGTGAGCTCATATATCATTGCACCCAGGGTCTAGGGAACCCATCTCTATGGTGGAGACCCCTCGAACCGGCGTGTTGGTGAGAGCTTGTATACCATCGCACCCAGGCTTGAGGTGACCCCTCTCTAGGGGGGAGACCCCTCAAACCAGGGTGTCAGGGGTAGCTCATATACCATCGCACCCAGTGTCAAGGGGATCCCCCCTAGGCGGGAAACCTCTCAAGCCGGGATGTCAGGGGGAGCTCATACACCAATGCACCCAGGGTCAATGGACACCACCCTAGGCAGGAGACCCCTCGAACCAGGGTGTTGGTGGGAGCTTGTATACAATTGTACCCAGTGTCGAGGGAACCTCCCTCTAGGTGGGAAACCACTCAAACTGGGGTGTCATGGGGAGCTCGTACACCATCCACCCAGGGTCGAGGGGATACCTTCTCTAGGGGAGAGACCCCTTGAACCAGCGTGTTCGGGGGAGCTCCTATACAATCACACCCAGGGGCGAGGGGACTCCCCCCTGTAGATGGGGTGTCAGGAGACCCCTCCCACCACATCCAGGTTCGAGGAGCTCCACCCTCTAGGGGGGAGATGCCTCAAACGGGGTGTCGGGGGATCATCCCCACCACACGCAAGGTTGGGAGGACTGTGCCCTCTACTGGGTAGATCCCTAGAACTGGGGTGTCGGGGCCCCCCACCACACCCCAGGGTCGAGGGGACTCCCCCCTTTAGGAAAGAGTCCCTCTAACCATGGTGTCATGGGAATCCCCCTCCACCGCACCCTGGGTTGGGAGTGGAGACCCCTCGAACCGGGGTTCTAGGGAAACACCCACTGCACCCAGGGTCAGGATGATTTCCCCTTTAGGTGGGAAACCTCTCAACCCGGGGTGTCTGGGGAAGGTTGTATACCATCGCACACAGAGTCGACGTCACTCCCCACTTTAGGGGGAGACCATTTGAACAGTGGTGTCGGGAGGACCTCTCACCGCACCCAGGGTCAAGGGGACTCCCCCGTCTAGAGGGGAGAACATCCAAACCAGGGGGTCAGGGGAACCTCCCTCTGAACCCAGGGTCGAGGGGACTCCCCATTCTAGTGGGGAGCCCCTTCGAACTGGGGTGTTGGCAGGATCTCTCAGCACATCCAGGGTTGAGAGGACTCCCCACTCTAAGGGGGAGCCCCTTTGAACTGGGGTGTCTGGAGGATCACCACTCTAGGGTCGAGGGGACTCCCCTGTCAAGGGGGGAGTCCCTTCAAAATGGGGTGTTGGGGGAAGCTCATATACCATTGCACCAGGGTTTAGGGTATGCAATCCTCTGGTGGGAAACCCCTCAAACCAGGGTGTCGGGGGGAGCTTGTACATCATCACACCCCCCTCCAACCATGGTGTCAGGGAGAGCTTCCACCACACCCAAAGTAGAGGGTACCCCTCTCTGGGGCAAAGACCCCTCAAACTGGGGTTTCGGTTAGAGCTCCCACTGCACCCAGGGTCAAGGAGACCTCCAGTATAGGGTGGAGACTCCTCGAACCGGGGAGCCTAGAAGGGCTCCCAGTGTCTAGGGGACACCCCTCTAGGGCAGAGACACTGTGAACCAGGGTGTTGTGGGAAGCTCCCACCACACCCAGGGTGGTGGTGTTATCCCCCTCTAGGTCATAGACCTCTCGAACCAGGGTGTCATTGGGAGCTCCCACTTAAACCAAGGTCAAGGGGACTGCCCCCTCTAGGACAGACTCCCCTCAAACTGGGGTATTGGGTGGAGCTCCCACTGCACCTATTGTCAGGGGGACCACCCCTCTAGAGGGGAGACCTCTCGAACCAAGGTTGTGAGGGGAGTTTCCACCCCACCCAAAATCAAGGGGACCTCCCCCAATAGGGTGGAGACCCTTCAAACCGGGGCATCGGGTGGAGCTCCCACCACACATAGGGTCAAATGGACCCCCCTTCTAGGGAAGAGATCCCACTAAACGGGGTGTCAGGGGAGCTCCCAACCCATCCAAAGTTGAGGGGACCCCACTTCTAGGGTGGAGGCCCCTCGAACCGGAGTGTCAGGGGCAGCTCCCACCGGACCCAGGGCTGTTAGAGTCTGTAAACAAGTCAAAATAACACCTGGCATTTTGCCAGGGGAATGTTAGAGTTCCTAAACAAGTCTGGAAGGTGCCTGGCAAAATGCCAGAGGGAGTGGTTTGAGAAGTAACAAAAGCGAGCCATTAAGTGTGGAGATTCCTTATTGGTTGACTGATGTATCTAGTTTATGCTAATTAGATAAGCTGTGTGGAATGTATAAATACTGCTCCTGTCCTGCAATAAAGGGCTTCCACTCCTGCTGTATCAAGGTACACAAGTTGCTCGTCACCCCCCCCCCCCCCGGTTATTTTGCTGCAGCTGGCCTGCAGCAGATGGTGGCCCGTACCAGGAGCCCTGGGACACTTGGGGGTAAGTGACGAAAAAAAAAAAAAAGCTGCCCGTCCATAGATAGGACGGAAGCAAATCTGCTCGTCCCTAGGCAGATAGGGCTAGAGGAAAAATGGCCATTTTGAGAAAATGGAGAAGATTGATACAGTATGTTTGTGTCTTGTTTGTCTCAGTGTATTGTATTGTCTTTGTGATGAAAATATGGAAGGGGTGAGAAGTAAATTACTAAGGGAAGAAGGCACCCCAGTGGAACCAAGAATAGTTAGGGCATGTGTTGATAAGAGCCCAGGAACTCTAGTCAGAAAGAAAAAGAAAGTTCAGAAGAAGAAGGATTATCAGGAAAAAAGTTGCAGCAAAAGGCTATTACTGAATACTTTTCATTACCGGAGGGTGCATCAATCAGCACAGCGGTGGCTGCCATGTGCTCAAGCTGGTCATGGCGCAGCAAGGGCTTTCCAAGCGGCGGCAACCGGCTCTTCCCCGCCCCCTGCCCCACTGCAAGAGCCCAAATCCAAGCCTGACCCGGAGGCACAGTCTCGCAGGCTCTTGCTCCCTGTGCCCAGTAGCAGTTTGAGTGCGGGACACTCCCCAGGACCATCTGGGGCTGCCCTGGACGCTACAGCCAGCAGAAGACGCTACCGGCGTCCCTGATGTTTGGTCATTTTTAATGCCAATAACTAAGCTACAATGGTTCTCCCACACCTGGAAGCTGATGAGTAATGAGCACTATTAATGCTTATTTCAAATGCAAAAAAACCTTGAGATAATGTACTAAATTGTACAGAAGGTTGTTTTCTTAGTAGAATGCTACAGGATTTTCTTTAGCCATCCAGAGTTCCTGCCTTCGTCCCAGTGCCGGTAAAGACCAAGGTGGAAGAATTTTCAGTGTTGCTGAAAACCGGACCAGACTTCGGATCAAGGTAGCTGCCTGCAGAACTTACCTGGACTGTGATTTAAGCTAGTTACCTGCAGAATTTACCTGGACTGTGATTTAAGCTAGCTGCCTGCAGAACTTACCTGGACTGTGATTTACCTGGACTGTGAGTTAATCTATTGAGACACTGCTTTACCTGGACTGAGACAACAAAATGTAATCTACAACAAATTGTAACTCGGTAACTTTGCAAATGGTGTCATTGCTGGTATAATTTTTCCAAGGGCTTCTTGCATGGAGCCATCAATTGGCTTGGTATTGTGGCATTTTGTATCCTCCCTTTCTGTTTGTAGCAGGTTATTTATGGTGTTTCTGTAAAAACCACTATGATCGTTATTTAAATTAAACAGAAGGGGGAAATGTTAGAGTCTGTAAACAAGTCAAAATAACACCTGGCATTTTGCCAGGGGAATGTTAGAGTTCCTAAACAAGTCTGGATGGTGCCTGGCAAAATGCCAGAGGGAGTGGTTTGAGAAGTAACAAAAACGAGCCATTAAGTGTGGAGATTCCTTATTGGTTGACTGATGTATCTAGTTTATGCTAATTAGATAAGCTGTGTGGAATGTATAAATACTGCTCCTGTCCTGCCATAAAGGGCTTCCACTCCTGCTGTATCAACGTACACAAGTTGTTCGTCACACCCCCCCCCCCCGATTATTTTGCCCAGCCAGCCCGGCTGTGGCACAGGGCCAAGAGGACTCCCACTCTAGGGTGGAGACCCCTGGAAACAGGGTGTCAGGGGAACTCCAACAGCACCAGGATTGAGGGGACCATGCTTTAGGGTGGAGACCCCTCAAACTGGGGTGTCGGGGGAGCTCCCACCACACCAAGGCTCAAAGGGACCCCCCCCCTTGAGGATGGAGACTTCTTGAACCAAGGTGTCGTGGGGAGCTCCCACCACACCCAGTGTCAAGGGAACCCCCCTCTAGGACAGAGACACTGTGAACCGGTGTGTTGGGGGGTGCTTCCACCGCACCCAGGTTCGTGGTGAACCCCCCTCTAGGGCAGAGACCCCTCGAACCAGGGTGTCAGAGGGAGCTCCCACAGCACCCAGGGTCAAGGGGAGCCCCCCTCTGGTGTGGACACTCCTCGAACCGAAGTTTCAGAAGGAGCTCCCACGGGACCCAGGGTAGAGGATTCCCCCCTATAGGGTGGAGACCCCTCAAACTGGGGTGTCTTGGGGGGGAGAGATTGTATACCATTGCAACCCCCTCTATCCGATGTGTTGGGGGCAGCTCCCACAGCACCCAGGGTCTAAGTGCCGGGCATGTAGACCCCTCCAACCAGGGTGTCACGGGGAACTCCCACCACACCCAGGGTTGAGGAAACTCCTCCTCTGGGGCGGAGATCCCTCCAACCAGGTTGGCAGCGGGAGCTCTTACCGCACCCTGGGTCAAGGGGACCCCACAATCTAGTGGATATCCTGCAATCTGGGAAATGGGGGAGCTCCCACCACACCCAGGGTCCAGGGATCCCCGTTAGGGCAGAAACCCCATGAATGGGGGTATCAGTAGGAACTCCCACAACACCCAGGGTCGAGGGGACCACCCCTCTAGGGCAGAGACCCCTCGATCCAGAGTGTGGAGGGGAGCTTCCACTGCACCCATAGTTGAGGGGATGCTGCAGTCTGGCTGGGCACAAAATAACTGAGCCTCCACATAGCCTTGTAGGTTCAAAACAGGAACTCCTTTATTCTCTGCACTCCTGTGAATGCCATGCACCTGGCCTTCTCCCAGGACACACCACACACCAACCGGAAATCCCTCCTCCAGCACTTCTCCAACCAATGGTAACTCTCTAGGAATCCCAGAGAGAACTCCAAAGTAGCAGGCCTAGGCTGACAGCAGGGGTCTAATATACAATTGAATACACAGCTTAACATAACCATTATCATCTCAATGGCTTGCTGGTGTCACCTCTCAACCACTCCATTCTGGCAAAAATGCCATGCGTCATCCTGACTTGGCTGTGGCCCTCAACAAGGGGACACCCCTTCTATGACAAAGATCCCTCTAACTGGGGTGTCAAGGGGAGCTCCCATAACACCCAGGGTGGAGGGGACTCCCGCCTGTAGGGGGAGACCTCCAACACCGGGGTGTCCTTGGAGTTTCCACCAAACACAGGGTCTAGGCGACTCCCTCTTCTAGGTGGGAGACCCTTCGAACTGGAGTGTCAGGGGGAGTTTGTATACCATCGCACCCAGGATTGAGGGGACTCACACTTCTAGGGGAAAACACCTCATACCAGGGTTTTGTCAGGGGACTTCCCACTGCACCCAGGGTCGAGGGGACTCCCCCCACTAGAGGAAAGACCCTTGGAACTCCTGTGTCCGGGGTAGCTTGTATACAATCGCACCCAGGGTTGAGGGGACTCACACCTCTAGGGGGAACCCCCTAACATGGGTTTGAGGGGAGCTTATACACCATCTTACTCAGGGTCAAGGGAACCCCCCTCTAGGGGGGAGAACCCTCAAACCACGTGTCGAGGGGAACTCGTATATCATCGCACCCATCTCGAACCAGGGTGTCTGGGGAAGCTTTCACCACATCCAGGGTCGAGGGAAACCTCCATCTAGGGGGGAGACCCCTGAAACAGGGGTGTTAGGGGAGCTCCCACTGTGCCCAGGGTTGAGGGGACCCCCCAACTTGGGCAGAGACCCCTTGAACTCAGTGTTGGGGGAACTCCCACCACACCAATGTTAGGGGACACACCAATCTAGGGGGTAGACCCCTCAAAAGAGGGTGTTGGGGGACCCACCCCACTGCACCCTGGTTTGAGGGGACTCCCCTCTTTAGGGGGAGATGTCTCAAACCTGGTTGTCAGGGTGATCCTCCTACACCACACCCAGGATCCAGGGGACTCCCCACTCTCGGGGGGTGACACCTTGAAATGGGGTGCCAGGAGAGCTCCTACAGTACCCAGGGTCGAGGGGACCCCCACTATGTTGGACTCCCCTTGAGCTGGGGTGTCGGGGGGAGCTCACACCACACCAAGTGTCAAGAAGACATCGGCATTAGAGAGGAGACCCCTCGAACTGTGGTGTTGGGGAGAATTAACACAGCACCCAGGGATGAGGGGCCCCACCCCACTAGGACGGAGATCCTTTGAACCAGGGTGTTGGGGGAAGCTCCCAGGGTGCCCAGGGTCGATACGACCCCTCCTCTAGGGCAGAGATCCCTTGATCAGGGGTGTCAGGGGGGGAGATTTCATTGCACCCAGGTTCGAGGGGCCCCCCAATCTAAGGCGGAGACCCATCTAACCAGGGTGTCAGGGGAAGCTCCCACCACATCCAGGGTAGAAGGAACCCCCAACTCGAGGGTGGAGACCCCTCAAACCAGGGTATATAGGGAGCTCCCTTCACACTCAGGGTTGAGGGGAGCCCCCAACTAGGGTGGAGACCCCTCCAACCAGGGTTTCTTGGGGAGCTTCACCACACCCATGGTCCAGGGGGTTCCTGCTTATAGGGGGAGACCTCCCAAACCGGGGTGTCTTGGGGAGTTCCCATCATACCCAGGGTCGAGGGGACTCACCCTTCTAGGGGGGAGACCCTTTGAACCAGGGTGCTGAGATGGAGCTTGTATAACATCACACACAAGGTTGAGGGGACTCAACCCTCTGGGGGAAACACCTCCAAACGGCGTGTTCGGGGAACCTCCCACTGCACTCAGGTTTGAGGGAACTCCTGCCTGTAGGGGGGAGATCTCCCGAACTGGGGTGTCCTGGGGAGTTCCCACCACACCCACGGTTGACAGGACTCCCCCCTCTAGGGGGAGAGCCTTTGAACCAGGGTGTCAGGGATAGCTTGTATACTATCGCACTCAGGGTTTAGTGGACTCACATCTCTAGGGGAAAGTGTGTCTAATCATGGTGTCGGTGGGAAATTTTATACCATTGCAAACCCCTCGAATAATTGGGGTGTCGGGGGAAGCTTTCACCACACCAAGGGTCCCAGGGACTCCCTTCTAGGGGGAAAACCCCTGTAATGGGGGTGTTAGGGGGAGCTCCCACCTCAACCATTGTCGAGGAGACCCCACCTTCTAGGGGGGACACCTCAAAATGGAGTGTTGGGGGGAGCTCCCACCACACACAGGGTTGAGGGAACCCTTCTCTAGGGTGGAGACCCCTAGAAGCGTGGTGTCAGGAAGAGCTCCAACCACACCCAGGGTCGAGGTGACCTCTCCCTCTAGGGTGGAGACCCCTTGAACAAGGGTGTCAAGGGAAGCTCTCACCACACCCAGGGTTGAGGGGACCTCCCCCTCTGGACAGAGACCCCACGAACCAGGGTGTCGGGTGGAGCTCCCACCGCACCCAAAGTTGAGGGGACCCGCCCCCTCTAGGGTGCAGACCCCTCGAACCAGAGTGTCTGGGGACTCCCACCACACCCAGGGTTGAGCAAACCCACTTTAGGGCAGAGACCCCTAGAACCAAAGTGTCGGGGGGGCTCCAACCGCACCCAGGGTCAAGGGGACCCTCCTCCTAGGATGGAGACCCCACAGCACCAAGGGTCGACAATATCCCCAATCTAAGGCAGAGAACCCTCAAACTGGGGACTCGAGTAGAGCTACCCCGGCACCCAGTGATGAGAGGACCTCCCCCTCTGGGAGGAGATCCTTCGAACTGGGGTGTTGGGGAAGCTCACACAACACCCAGGGTCGATTGGACCCTGTCTTTAGGGCAGAGACCCTTCGCACAAGGGTACTGGGGGGGGAGCTTTCAACACACCCATGTTTGAGGGGACCCCCATTTGAAGGCGGAGACCCTTCAATCTGGGTTGTTGGGGTGCTCCCACCGCAGCCAGGGTCTAGGGGACTCCCGCCTGTAGGTGGGAGACCTCTCAAACTGGGGTGTCCTGAAGAGTTCCCATAGAACCAAGGGTCGAGGAGCCTCCCACTCTAGGGGGGAGACCCTTATAACCGGGGTGCCTGGGAGAGCTCATATACCATCCTGTTGAGGGACACAGCCGAGTCGGGATAATGCATGGCATTTTTGCCAGAAGTAGTGGTTGAGAGGTGACTCTAGCGAGCCATTAAGATGATGACTTTTGAGTTCTGGCGGAGTTCCCATTGAGTTCCGCTTGAGCTCTTGTGGAGATACCTGGAGAGTTCCCATTGGTTGGGGAAATGCTGGAGGAGGGATTTGCGGTTGATGTGTGGTTCCTGGAGGAGCCGCGTGGTGTTCGGGGGAGTTCCAAGGAGCATGTGTGGAGTGTGCTGGTGGAGTTCAGAAATAAAGTTTGTTCCTGCTTCAGTGGCTCGTGATTTGTGCCCAGCCAGACTGCAGCATTTGGCAGCCCATGCGGGGAATGCCTGAAGCTCGGAGGTAAGGAAAATTGCTCGCCCCTGAGGGAAGGCGAGAGAATGGGTTACCATTTCAAAAAACAATGTGTTCTTGTTTTGATTTGTTTTGTTTTTGTGTCAAGCCGCCAATCCCTGGAACTTTCTCAGGCAAACTGGGAAAAATGCTTGGCTCAAGGTTTGAAGTTTTTCGCCCCTGAGGAAGAGATAGAAATAGACCACAAATGCACATGTCAAGAAAATAAGAAAATAATACAACGATTTTTTGTTCCGTTTTTGTTTCATTCTGTTTCAGTTTTGTTTTGTGTTTTCTTGTTGGGTTGCATTATCTTTATAGTAGATTAGAAATTAGTGAAAAACAAACTGAAAGAGTGTTAAGTAAATTGTTAGAGGCCCAGACTATGATAGAAAACATGTTAGATCAAGCAAAAGAGAAGGTCTCTCGAGCTAGTCAGATAGAGGAAGAAAATTTAAAGGAAGAAAGCTTAGAGGAGAAACAGCTATGAGGGGGGAAGCTACAACAGGAGGCTGCTACTAACTCTGTTCTATCACCAGAGGGTGTAATTCAACCAACAGCTCGACCTATGGAGACAGCTGAGTGGCCCTCATCTCCTATAGTTGATAGATGGGATCCTGAGACAGGACCTCAAAGATTAGCATGCCCTGTACTTGAGCAGGCAGGAGGGCAGAAAATTCAATGTGCTTTAGATTACAAAACAGCGAAGCAGTTAAAGGAGGCTGTAACAACCTATGGTCCCCAAGCACCCTTCACTGTAAGCATGGTCGAATCCATTACCAACTTGGACATGACACCAGCAGACTGGGCTAGCATGTGTAAATCTGTGCTAAATGGAGGACAATATTTGTTATGGAAGGTTGCCAATGAAGAATTTTGCATGGAGATGGCTAGGCAAAATGCAGCAGCCAGTTACCCTCAAAGAAATCTAGATATGTTGTTACGAAAAGGACCTTATGAGGGTCAACGGCAGCATATTGAGTATGATCCTGCTATATATTCACAAATTGCTGTAGATGCAGTTAGGACATGGAAGACTTTACAAGGACATGGAGATTTACAAGGTCAATTATCTAAGGTAATACAGGGAGCTAATAAACCTTATGCTGAATTTGTAGATAGAGTTACCCAAACAGCTACCAGAGTTTTGGGGGATACAGAACAAGCAATGCCATTATTAAAACAACTGGCTTATGAGCCAGCAAATTGTTGGTGCAGAAAGGTCATTAGACCATGGAAACATGAAGATTTAAACACATATATTAAATTATGTAGAGACATTAATGAACAAGGGCAAGTCTTGGCAGCTGCAGTACAACAGGCTTTAGATGCCAGGATAAAAACATGATACAATTGTGAACAAACAGGACATTTTAAAAGGAATTGCCCCATAGGAGGACAGTTTAACAAAAATAGGTATCAAAGGGATAGAATACAGGGTATTTGCCCACGATGCCATAGAAGGAGACATTGGGCTAATGAATGCCATTCTCAAACCACCATAGAGTGTACTCCATTATCAAAAAACGGAAAAGGACCAGGTGTTTACCCACCACATTGTGGAGAAAGGCATCGGGCTCCATTGCCAAAAATGGACAGGGGGGCCCAATGCTCCAGGGCCCATGACCACAAATATACGGGGAACTGGAGAAACCCAGAAACACCATGGAGGAACCCAGCAACACCATCAGGGTATAGTTGAAAGAGCTCATCAAACTATTAAAATGTACTTATTAAAGCAAAAAGAGGGAATTGGAAAGGGGTATATATCCCCCAAAGATAAACTTAAAATAACCCTTTTTACTCTAAACTTTTTAAATTTGGATTCATCAGGGCTTAGTGCTGCGGAAAGGCATATGTATCAAAAAAAATGTACATAAGCCTAAGGTACTTTGGAAGGATATTCTAACAGGACAATGGAAAGGTCCTGACCCATTGATTGTCTGGAGTCAGGTTCTGTTTGTGTGTTTCCACAGGGAGAACAGCAGCCAATTTGGATTCCAGAGAGACTAACCAAAGCGATTTCTACAGACCAAAAAGAAGATGATTTGACTCAAATCCATAATAGCTGATATCCAGAGCTCCAGCTTGGCTATTCTTACATCTGCAATAGTGATTAACCAGGATGATTTTTTCAATATCTATTTTATTATTGCCCTTTCCCACATCATAAAGTTCTATTTTATTTTTTGAGCTCACACAGACCTAGGTTAATGTTTTTCTGATCAGTTTTATTTTTTGACTGGAGTTTTTAAACATTTCAATGGAGATTTCATCTGTGTAAAGCTACAAGGCCTTTACTATTGTCTTATGTGTTGTATGTTATGTGTGCACACTTGTGTTTTGTGTTGTATGTCTGTATGTGCCTATGTCCATATATCATATATGATGAGCGCTCATGAAAAAATGGATCCAAATTTTTTATTCATGTGATTTAAATGGTTTAATTTAAATTGGGTAAACAGCTGTTGAGGATTGTTTTAATATGCGAACAAAAAAGGAGGTTAACAGATCTTTTTGTTTACTTTCACCTTTCCTTTTCATTATATTTAATAATTCTGTTCAGGATAATGTAAATTGTTCAGAAAATTATTTTCTTAGTACCTGTTGGAATGTTACATAATTTTATTTTTAGCCATCATTGCCAGAATTCCTATCTTCATCCCAGTGCGGGTGAAGACAAAGATAAAACCAAACTACAGCTTCTTCAATAGTTATCACTACAAACTGTATAAACTGATGCATCAATGAATAATAACTCAACAAGTAATGCTCAATCAAGGAGTCGATTTACTTTGGGAGGAAATGGACATATATGGATTCCTCTGCTTTAAACTGCTTGCAGAACTTGCCTGGACTATGTATCACTTGTATGCATTGTGAATTATCTGTTGATGCAACGAATTGTGGTAGTGCTGGCGTATCTTTGCAGATGGTGTCACCAGTGGTACAATTTTTCCAAAGGAGCCGTCAATTGGCTTGGTGTCTAGGCATTTCTGTATCCTCCTCCCTTCTGCTAGTGATGGTCTAAAATTTGGGGGCAAAGAACCTCAGCCCCCCCACTGGCACCAAGGCCAAATTTGGGGGCCAACAGAGGTGAGGCAAAAAACCTCACCCCCCACTGGTGCAAAGGCCAAATTTGGAGGCCAACAGAGGGGAGGCAAAGCTCTCACGGGGATTCCCGGAGAGTTCCCATTGGTTGGGGAAATGCCGGAGGAGGGATTTGCGGTTGGTGTGTGGTTCCTGGAGGAGCCGCATGGCGTTTGGGAAAGTTCCCGGGAGCGTGTGTGGAGTGTGCTGGTGGAGTTCAGAAATAAAGTTTGTTCCTGCTTCAGTGGCTCCTGATTTGTGCCCAGCAGACTGCGGCACCATCCTACCCAGGGTTGAGGGTACTCACACCTCTAAGAGGAAACCACTCAAACTAGGGTGTTGGGGGAACTCATATAACATCACACCCAGGATCGAGGGGACAACCATCAAGGTGTGAGACCCTTCGAACCGGGGTGTCGGGGGGAGCTCATATACCATCAACCCAGGGTCAAGACTACTCCCTCACTAGGGGAGAGACCCCTCAAACCGGGGTGTTGGGGGGAGCTTGTATACCATCCCACGCCAGTGGAGGGGAGTCCCCCTGTAGTGGGGGTCACCTTGAACCGGTGTATCAGGCGAACTCCCTAACATAAACAGGGTCAGGGGCACTCCCCCCATATGAGGGAGACCCCTTTAACCGGGGTGTTTGGGGGACACCCACCACACCCAGGTCCTGGGTGCTCCCCCCCTTTAGAGCAGAGACCCCTCTAACCAAGGTGTTGGGGAGACACCCACCGCACCCAGGGTCGAGGACGCTCCCCCTTGTAGGGCGGTGACCCCTCAAATTGGGGTGTGGAGGAATCCCCCACTGAAACCAGGGTTGGGGGCACACCCCCCTCTATGGCAAAGACCACTCGAACCCGGGTGTGGGGGGACCCCCACCAAACCAAGGTTTGAGGGCACTGCCCCATGTATGGTGGAGACCCCTCAAACAGGGGGGTTGGGGGACCTCCACTGCACTCAGGGTAGGGATGCTACCCCTGTAAGTCAAAGATCCCTCGAAACGGAGTGTTGGCAGGACCCCTCACCGCACCACAGTTGGGGCGCTCGCCCAGCTAGGGGCAAGACCCCTCGAACCAGGGTGTCAGGGGGAGCTCCCACTGCATCCAGGGTTGTGGGGACTCCCCACTCTAGGGCAAAGACCCCTTGAACCGAGGTGTTGGGGGGAACTCCAACAGCACCAGGGTTGAGGGGACCCCCCTTTAGGGTGGAGGCCCCTCCAACTGGGGTGTTGGGAGGAGCTCCCACTACACCCAGGCTCGAGGGGACCCCCCTCTAGTGGGGAGACTCCTCGAACTGGGGTGTCTCAGGGACCTCCCACTGCACCCATGGTCAAGGAGACTCCCTTCTCTAGGGGGGAGATGCGTCCAACCGGAAGGTCAGGGTGACCCTCTTCCACTGTACCCAGGGTATAGGGGATTCCCTGCTCTCGGGGCAGACACGTCAAACCAGGGTGCGGGGGAGCTCCCTCCGCACCCAGGTCAAGCGGATCCCCCCTCTACAGGGTAGACCCCTCGAACTGTGGTATTGGGGGCAATTTGTTTACATTCGCACCCAGAGTCGGGGGTACCCCCCCTCTAAGGAGGAGACCCCTCGAAGAGTAGTGTCAGTGTAAGTTTGTATACCATCGCATCCCGGGTCCAGGGGACCCCCCTCAAGGGGGGAGACCCCTCAAACCGGGTTGTTAGAACGATCTCATATACCATTGCACTCAGGGTTGAGGGGACCCCACCTCTAGAGGGGAGACTCCTTAAACCGAAGTGTCAGGAGAATCTCATATACCATCACACTCAGGGTCTAGGGGACCCCCTCTAGGGGGGAGACCCTTCAAAAAGGGGTCTCAGGGGCGCTCATATACCATCGCCCCCAGGGTCGAGAAGACCCCCCTCTAGGGGAGAGACCCATTGAACTGGGGTGTTGACTGGAGCTCGTATACAATCTCACCCAGGCTCATGGTGACCCACCCTAGGTGGGAGACCCCTTGAACTGGGGTGTCAGGGGGAACTCATATACCATCGCACCCAGGTTCGAGGGGACCCCTCCTAGGCTGGAGCCCCCTCAAACTGGGGTGTTGGGGGCATTTCATATAAAATCACACACAAGTTCAAGGGGACTCCCTCCTGTAGGGGGGAGACCCCTTAATCCGGGTGTCAGTGGGACCCCCACCACACCCAGGATCAAGGGATTTCATCCCTCTAGTGGGGAGATGCCTTGAAATGGGGTGTTGGGGGGATTATCCCCACTGCACCCAGGGTCGGGGGGACTACCCTATCTATTGAGGAGATGCTCGAACTGGGATGTTGGGGTCCACACCACCGCATCCAGGGTCGGGGGAATCCCCCCTCTAAGGAAGAGTCCCTTCTAACCCATGGTATCTGGGAGACCCCCTCCACCTAACCCAGAGTCACAGGGACTCCCTCCTCTAGGGGGGAGACCCCTCAAACCACGGTTTGGTGGGAACACCCCACCACGCCCAGGTTCAGGGGGATTTCCCCTTTAGGCGGGAGACCTCCCACACCAGGGTGTCTAGGGGAGCTCTTATACCATCGAAGACAGTGTAGATGTGACTCCCCTCTTTAGGGGGGAGCCCCTTCAAACTGGGGTGTTGGGAGGAACTCCCTTCTCACCCAGGATCAATGGGACTTCTTCCTCTAGGGAGGAGCCCCTTTGAACCTGGGTGTCAAGGAACCTCTCAACACCCCCAGGGTCAAAGGGCCTCCCCCCTCTAGTGGGAAACCCTTTGAACTGGGGTTTGGGGGTAGCTCATACACCATCGCACCCCCTCAAACCAGGGTGTCCGGGAGAGCTCCCAATGCACCCCGGGTAGAGAGACCCCCAGGATAGGGGAGAGACTCCTCAAACTGGAGTGTTGGGGGGAGTTTCACGCCACCCAGTTCGGGGGGACCTCCTCTCTAGGGCAGAGACACTGTGAACCTAGGTGTAGGGAGGGGCTCATACCCCACCCAGGGTCACAGTAAACCCCACTCTAGGGCAGAGATCCCTCTAACCTGGGTGTCAGAAGGAGCTACCACCACATCCAGGGTTGAGGGGACCCACCCTCTAGGGCATAAACCCCTCAAACTGGAGTGTTGCAGGGAGTTCCCACTGCACCCAGGGTCAAAGGGATCACCCTACTAGGGCTGAGACCCTGCTAACTGGAGTGTTGGAAGGAGCTCCCACCTCACCCAGTGTCAAGGGGACTCCCCCATGTAGGGCAGAGACCCCTGCGAGCCAGGATATTGGAGGGAGCTCCCACTGCACCCATTGTTGAGAGGACCCCCCTTCTATGGCAAAGACCCCTCGAACCAGGGTGTTGGGGGGAGCTCCCATAGCACCCAGGGTCAAGAAGACCTCCCCTTCTTGGGCGGAGAACCCTCAAACCGAGTGTCAGGGGGAACTGCCACTGCATCCAGGCTCGAAGAGACACTCTTCTAGTGTGGAGACCCCTCAAACTGGGGTGTCAGTGGGAGCTCCCAGTGCACCCAGGGTCGAGGGAACCTTCCACTCTAGGGCAGAGACCCCTTGAAATGGGTGTCGGGGGTGGTCCCTCCACACTCAGGGTCTAGGGAACCCCCTTCTAGGGCAGAGACCCCTGGAACCATGGTGTCAGGGGAAGCTCCTATAACATTGCACCCAGGTTTGAGGGGACTCATTCCTCTAGGGGGAAACACCTTGAACCAGGTTATCGGGGGAACCTCCCACCGCACTCAGGTTCAAGGGGACTCCTGCCTGTAGGGGGGATACCTCCCAAACCAGGTTGTCCTGGGGACCTCCCACTGCATCCAGGATTGAGGGGACTCCCCCTTTTAGGAGGGAGACCCTTTGAACCGGGTTCCCAGCTGGAACTCGTATACCATTGCACCCCCCTTGAACCAGGGTTTCGGGAAAAGCTTTCTCCGCATCCAGGGTCGAGGGAAACCCCCGTCTAGGGGAAAGACCCCTGAAACAGGGATGTGGGAGGGAGCTACCACTGCATCCAGTGTCGAGGGCACCCCTCCCTCTAGGGGGGGAGACCCCTCAAACTGGGATATCAGGGGGAACTCTTACCGCACCCAGGGTCGAGAGGACCCTGCCTCTAGGGCAGAGACTCCTCGAACTGGGTGTTGGGGGAATCTCTCACCTCACCCAGGTGAGGGGACGCACCCTCTAGGGGGGAGAACCCTCAAACCAGGGTGTCATGGGGAGCTCCCATCACACTCAAGGTTGAGGGGATCCCCCAATCTAGCTCTAGCGGGTAGAACCCTCTAACCCGGATGTCAGGGGAGCTCCCACAGCACCCAGGGTCGAGTGGACACCCTTTCTCGGGGGGAGACACCTCAAACCGGTGTGTCAGAGGGAGCTTATATACCTTTGCACCCAGGGTAAAGGGGACTCCCCCTCTAGGGGTGAGTTCCCTCGAACCAGGGTGTCAAGGGGACCTTCCACTGCACCCAGGGTTGAGGGCACTCCCCCGTGTAGGGGGAGACCCCTAGAACAATGGTGTCGGGGGAACTGCCACCACACACAGGGTCGAGGCACTCCCCCATGTAGGGGGGAGTCCTCTCCAACGGAGGTCTAGACGAGACCTCCCACTGCTCCCAGGGTCAATGGTGCTCCCCCACTATAGGGAGGAGACCACTTGAACTGGGCTGTCTGAAGGATCTCATCTACCATCGCACCCAGGTTTGAGGGAACAATCCCTGGGTGGGGGAACCCCTATAACTGGGGTATAGGGGGAGCTTGTATACCATTGCACACAGGGTCAAGGGGACTCTCCCCTCTAGGGGGTAAACCCCTCAAAACGGGGTGTTTGGAGGAACCCCTCTACCACACCCTGGGTCGATGGTCTCCCCCGTATAGGGGGGAGATGCCTCGAACAAGGTTGTTGGGGTGACCCCATACTCTGCACCCAGTGTCCATGGACTCCCTATTCTCTGGGTAAGACACCTCAAATTGGGGTTAGGGGGGAGCTCCTCCTGCACCCAGGGTCGAGGGGACCTCCACTCTATGGGGTAGAACCTTCAAACCGGGGTGTCAGTGTGAGATGGTATACCATCGCACCCAGGGTGGAGGGTCTGCCCCCTCTAGCGGGGAGACCCTTCAAACTTGGGTGTCAGGGGGAGCTTGTATACCATCGCATGCAGGGTCAAGGGGACCCCCCTCTAGTGGGGAGACCCCTTAAACTGGGGTGTCGGGAGGAGCTTATATACCATTGCACCCAGGGTCGAGGTGACCCCCCCAAGAAGGAGACTACTAAGAACGGGGTGTCAGGGGAGCTCGTATACCATCACACCCAGGGTAGAAGCGACCACCCCTCTAGGGTGGAGACCCCTCGAACTGGGGTGTCGGGGGAGCTCGTATACCATGAGACCCAGGGACGAGGGGACCCCATCCTAGGCTGGAGACCCCTTGTACAGGGGTGTCAGGGAATGCTCTTATACCAACTTACCCAGGGTCAAGGGAACCCCCCCTCTAGGGGGGAGTTCCCTCGAACTGGGGTGTCTGGGAGAGCTGGTATACCATCGCACCCAGTGTCAAGGGGGACACCTTAGTAGTGGGGAAACATCTCAAAGCTGAATGTCAGGGGGAGTTTCCACCACACCCAAGTTCAAGGGGAACACCCCTCTATTTGGGGAGACCCCTCAAACTGGAGAGTCAGGCGACACCCCTACTGCACCCAGGTTCGAGGGTCCTCCCCCCTCTAGGGAAACTCCCCTCGAACCGGGGTGGCAGGGGGAGTTCCCAACACACTCAAAATCGAGGGGACCTTTCCCAATCAGGTGGAGAACCCACGAACCAGGGCGCCGGGTGGAGCTCCCTCAGCACCTAGGGTCGAGGGGACCCTACCTCTAGGGCGGAGACCCCTATAACCGAGGTGACCGGGGGAGCTCCCACTTCACCCAGTGTCGAGAGGACCCCCCCCACTAAGGTGAAGACCTCTTAAACAGGGTTGTCAGGGGTAGCTTCCACCGCACCCAGGGTCGAGAGGACTCCCACCTCTAGGGCGGAGAGCCCTTGAACCAGGGTTTTGCGGGAGCTCCCACTGTACCCATAGTTGAGGAGACCCCTCCTCTATGGCAATGACCCCTCAAACTGGGTGTCTGGGGGAGCTCCCCCTGCACCACTGTTTGAGGGGACTGCCCCATCTTGGGTGAAGACCCCTCAAACCAAAGTATAAAGGGGAGCTCCCATTGCACCCAGAGTCAAGGGGACCCCCCCTTCAGTGGAGACCCCTCGACAAGGAGTTGAGGAAGAAGCACCCACTGCACCCAGGGTCAAGAGGATCCACCCCTCTAGGACAAAGACCCCTCGAACCAGGTCTCAGGGGGAGCTCCTATTGCGCCTAGGTTCAAGGGGACCCCAACTCTAGGGAGGAGACCCCTCGAACTGGGGTGTCGTGGGGTGCTCCAATCGCACCCAGGGTCAAGGGTACCTTCCACTCTAAGGCAGAGACCCCTCGAACCATGGTGTCAGGGGGGGGTCCCACCGCACCCAGCGTCGAAGAGACCCCCCCCTTCATGGGCGGAGACTGCTTGAACGGGAGTGTCAGGGGGAGCTCCCACCACACCCAGGGTCCAGGGGACACCCCCTCTAGGGCTGAGACCCATCGAACTAGGGTATCGGGGGATCTCCCACCACACCCAGGTTCTAGGGGACTCCTGCCTGTAGGGGAGAGACCTCCTGAACTGGTGTGTCCTGGGGAGCTCCCACCACACCCAGGGTCGAGGAGACTCCCCCCTCTAGTGGGGAGACCCTTCGAACCAGAGTGTCGGGGGGAGCTCATATACCATCGTACCCAGTGTTGAGGGGATTCACCCCTCTAGGGAAAACCCCTAGAACGGCGGTATTGAGGAGACCTTCCACTGCAACCAGGTTCTAGGGGACACCTCCTCTAAGGGAGGAGACCCCTCAAATTGGGGTGTTGTGGGGAGCTTATATACCACCGCACCCCCCATGAACCAGGGTGTTAGGGGAAGCTTTCACCGCACCCAGCATTGAGGGCCCCCATCTATGTGGGAGAGACTTCTAACTGGGGTGTCAGGGGAGCTGCCACCACACCCAGTGTCGAGGGGACCGCCCCTCAAGGGGGAGACACCTTGAATCTTGGGTGGGGGGAGCTCCAACTGTACCCAGGGTTGAGGGGACCCCCATTCTAGTGTGGAGACCCTGCGAACCAGGGTGTCGGGGAAAGTTTCCACTGCACCCAATGTCAAGGGGTGCCCCCCTCTAGGGGGACACCCTTCGAATAGTGTGGTTGGGGGAGCTCCAACTGCACCCAGTGTTGAGGGAACCCCCACTCTAGGGCAGAGACCCTGTGAACGGGGTGTTGGGGGGAGATCCCACTGCACTCAGGGTCGAGGGTATCCCCCCTCTAGGGCAGAGACCCTTCAAAACAGGGTGTCAGGGAGAATGCCCACATCACCTAGGGTCAAGGGGACTCTAGCTTTAAGGTGGAGACCCCTCAAACCGGGGTGTCGGTGGGAACACCCAAGGCACACAGGGTCAAGGGGACACCCCCTCTAAGGTGGAGACCCCTCCAACTGGGGTGTCAGGTGGAGCTCCCACCTCACCAAGGTCGAGAAGACCCGCGCTCTAGGGCGGAGAACCCTTGAACCATTGTGTCGGGGAGAGCTACCACCGCACCCAGAGATGTGGGGACCCCAGTCTAGGGTGGAGACCCCTAGAACCAGGGTGTTTGGGGAAGCTCACACCACACCCAGGGTTGATGGGATCCCCCCATTTAGGGCAGAGACCCCCTTGAAACGGATGTCATTGGGAGCTTTCATTGCACCCATGTTCGAGGGGACCTCCCACTCTGAGGCAGAGACACTTAAAACCGGGTTGTGGGGGGGGGGAACTCCCACTGCACTAAGTGTCGGGGGACTCCCCCACTAGGGAGGAGACCTTTCCAACTGGGGTGTCCGGGGGAGCTCCCACCACACCCAGGGTCGAGGGGACCCCCCTTAAAGGGCTGAGACCCCTCTAACCAGGGTTTCTGGGGGGGGGGGACTCCCACCACACCCAGGGTCGAGGGGAATTCCGTCTGTAGGGGGGAGACCTCCAGAACTGGGGTGTCCTCGGGAGTTCCCACAGCCCCCAGGGTCAAGGGGACTCCACCCTCGAGGGGGAAGATCCTTCCAACCAGGGTATCGGGGAGAGCTCGTATACCATCACACCCAGGGTTGAGGAGACTCACCATTCTAGGGGAAAACCCCTCGAATTGGGGTGATGGCGGGACCTCCATCCGCACCCAAGTTCGAGGAGACTCCTCCATCTCTGAGGGAGACCCCTGGAATGGGGGTGTGGGGAGAGATCCCACTGCACTCAGCATCAAGGGTAACCCCCACTCTAGGGCAGAGACCCCCTCAAACTGGGTGTTGGTGGGAGCTACCACCACACCCAGGGTGGAGGGGACCCCAGCTCTAGTGCAGAGAACCCTCGAACTCGGTGTTAGGGAGAGTTCCCACCACACCCAGGGTTGAGGGGATGAACCCACTAGGAGGGAGATCCCTTGAACTGGGTATCATGGGGAGCTCCGCACCCATCGTCGAGGGAACACTCCCCTCTAAGGAAGAGAACCCTGTAACCGAGGTGTTGGGAGGAGCTCCCATCGTACCCAGGGTAATTGGCCTCCACTTTAGAGAGGAGAACTCTCAAGCTGGGGTGATGGGGGGAGCTCCCAACACACCTAAGGTCATGGAGAACCCCCCTTCCAGGGGGAAGAACACTCACACAGAGGTGTAGGGGGGAGCTCCCACCACACCCAGAGTCGAAGGGACACCTCCTGTAGGGAGGAGATCCCTCAACCTGGGGTATCAGGGGGAGCTCCCATCGCACACAGGGTCAATTGGACAATCCCTCTCGAGGGGAGAACCCTTGGACTAGGGTGTCAGTGGGAGCTCTCACCACATAGGGTCGAGGGAAGCCCTCCCGTAGCAGTAGAACCCTCGAACCTGGGTGTCAGGGGGAGCTCCCACTGCACCCAGGTTTGAAAGGACTCCCTTCTCTAGGTGGGACAACCCTCAAATCTGGGTTTTGGGGGAGCTCTATACCATCGCGCCCCCCTGGAACCAGGGTGTCGGGAGAAGCTATCACCGCACCCAGGTTCAAGAGGACCCCCAATCTACAGGGGAGACCCTCGAACCAAGGTGTCGGGGGAGCTCCCATGACAACCAGGGTCGAGGGGACCACCCCCTCTATGGGGTGAACTCTTGAACCGGGGTGTTGGAGGAAACTTTCACTGCATCCAGTGACGAGGGGACACCCCACACAAGGGGGAAAAATCCTTGAACCGGGGTGTCGTGGGAAGCACGCTTGGCACCCAAGGTTGAGGTGACCACCCCTCTGGTGGAGACCCCTTGAACTGGGGTGTCAAGGGGGCCCCCACCACTGCACAAGGGTCAGGGACTCCCCCTTTATGGAAGAGACTCCTCTAACTGAGGTGTCAGGGGAACCCCAAACGTACCCAGATTTAAGGGGACTCCCTCCCATAGGGGCAAGACCTCTTGAACCGGCGTGTTGAGGGGACCCCCCACTGCACCCAGAGTCGAGGAGACTGCCTTTTTTAGGGGGAAACCCCTCAAACTGGGGTGTCAGGGGGACCCCCTTTGCACCCAGGGTCAATGGGAATCTACCCCCATAGGAAAAAGACCCCTCGAACTGGGCTGTCAGTGGAACCCAACACCACATCCAAGTCGAGGTGTCTTCCCCACCACAAACTGGGGTGTTGGGGGGAACCTCCAACCAAACCCATGGTTGAGGGGGCTCCCCCCTCTAAGGGGGAGAGTCCCCTAAAACTGGGGTATTGGGGGACCCCCATCTGCAACCAGGGTCAGAGGAATTTCCACTCTAGGTGGGATATCCCTCTAACCGGAATGTCAGGGGGAGCTCCCACTGAACCCAGAGTTGAGGGGACCCCCTCTCTGAAGTTGGAGACCCCTCACACCGGGGTGTCGGGGTAGCTCCCACTGTACCCAAGTTCAAGGAGAACCCCCCCTCTATGGGGGGAGAACCCTCTAACCAGAGTTGAGTGGACCAACCCCTCCGCATCAAGGGGCCAGGGGTCTCCATTCACTAGGGGGGAAACCCCTTGAACCGGGGTGTTGGGGAGACCCCCCCACTGCACCCAGGGTCAAGGGGACTCCCCCCTCTAGGAAAGATACCCCACCAATGTAGTGTAGCTGGACCCCCCCCCCACCGCACTCCTCCCTCTAGGGGGGAGATGCCTCGAAATGGTTGTCAGGATGAGCCCCCTCCACAATACTCAGGGTCCAGGGGACTACCCCCTCTCGGCTGACACCTCAAACCGGGTGCGGGGGGAGCTCCAGCACACCCAGGTCCAGGGGACCACCCCTCTACGGGGAAGACCACTCAAAGTAGGATGTTGGGGGGAGTTCGTGTACATTAGCACCAAGAGTTGAGGGGAACCCCCTCTAGGGGGAGACCCTCAAACAGGAGTGTCAGTGTGAGCACGTATACCATCACATCCAGGGTCGAGGGGACCCCCCTCTAGTGGGGAGACTACTCGAAAAGGGGTATCAGGGGAGCTTGTATACCATCGCCACCAGGGTCACAGGAACCAACCCTCTACGGGGGAGAGCCCTTGTACCGGGGTGTCAGGGGGAGATCCCTCTGCACCCAGAGTCGTGGGACCCCTTCTCTAGGGCAGAGACCCCTCGAACCAGGTGCCAGGGGGAGTTCCACTGCACCCAGGGTTGAGGGGACACAGCCTATAGGAGGGAGATCCCTCTAATGAATGTCTGGGGAGCTCCCATTGCACCCATAGTCGAGAGAATACTCCCCACTAAGGAAGAGAACCTTCTAATTGAGGTGTCGTGGGGAGCTCCCACCGCACCCAGGGTAATTGGCTGCCCCTCTAGAGAGGAGAACCCTCAAACCACCACACACAGGGTCGAGGGGACACCCCTCTCTAAGGGGAAGAACCCTCAAACCAGATGTTGGGGGAGTTCCCACTGCACCCAGAGTCAAAGGGACACCTCCTCTTGGGGAGAGACCCCTCAACCAGGGTTGTCAGGGGGAGCTCCCACTGCACCCAGGGTCGAGTGGATGCCCCCTCTAGAGGGGAGAACCCTCAAACCGGGGTGTGGGGGGAGCTCTTACCACACATAGGGTCGAAGGAACCCCCCGAGTGGGTAGAACCTGGAACTGGGATGTTGGGGGAGGTCCCACCATGCCCAGGGTTGAGGGAAACCCCACCGTAGTGGATAGAACCCTTGAACCAGGGTGTCAGGGGAAGCTCCCACTGCACCCAGGGTCGAGAAGACTCCCTACTCTAGGTGAGACAACTATCGAATTGGGGTGTCGGGGGAGGTCTATACTATTGCAGCCCCTGGAACCAGGGTGTCAGGGGAAGCTATCACCCACCCAGGGTGTAGAGGACCCACCCTCTAGGGCGGAGACAACTCCAACAGGGGTGTCAAGAGGAGTTCCCACCGCAACCAGTGTCAAGGGGACCCCCCTATAGGGGGGAGACCCTCAAACCAAGGTGTCGAGGGTAGCTCCCACTGTACCCAGGGTCAAGGGGATACCCACTTTAGGGCAAATACCCCTCAAATTGGGGAGTGGGGGGAGCTCCCGCAGCACCCGGGGTCAGGGGGCTGCCACCTCTAGGGGGGAGACCCCTCAAAATGGGGTATTGTGGGAATCCCCACACCGCACCCAGGTCAAGGGGACTCCCCTCACTAGGAAGGAAACCCTACCAACCGGGGTGTAGGTCGACCTCCCACTGCACTGAGTATCGAGGAGACTCCCCCTTCTAGGGGGGAGATGCCTCGGACTGGGTTGTTGGGGTGACCCCCCACCACCATACACAGGGTCCATGGACTACCCCCTCTCAGGGAAGACACCTCAAACCAGGGTGTGGGGGGAGCTCCAGCGCACCCAGGGTGAGGGGATCCCCCCTCTACAGGGACCACTTGAACCAGGATGTCGGGGGGAGTTCATATACATTCACATCCAGAGTCGAGGGGAACCCCCTCTAGGGGGAAGACACCTTGAACAGGGGTGTCAGTGTGAGCTCATATACCATCACATCCAGGGTCTAAGGGATACCCCTCTAGTGGGGAGACCCATCCAGACGGGGTGTCGGGAGAGCTCCTATACCATGGCCCCCAGGGTCAAGGGGAACCCCCTCTAGGGGGGAGAACCCTCAAACTGGGGTGTCAGGGGAGATTGTATAAAATTGCAACCAGGTTCGAGAGCACTCCAACTAGGCGGGAGACCCCTCCAACTGGGGTTTTGGGAGCAGCTCCCTCCAAACCCAGAGTTGAGGGGACCACTTCTCTAGGGTGGAGATCCTTTGAGCCTGGATGTTGAGGGAAGCTCCCACCGCAACAAAGGTCGACAGGACCCCCGATCTGGTGCAGAGACCCCTCGAACCAGGATGTGTATGGAGCTCCCACCATACCCATAGTTAGGGGACCCCACCTCTATGGCAAAAAACCTTCAATCCATGGTGTCAGGGGGAGCTCCCGCAGCACCGGGCCGAGGGGACCACCCCTCTAGGACTGAGACCCCTCGAAACTGGGTGTCCTAGGGAGCTTTCACTGCACCCAGGGTTGAGGGGACTCCCATCTGTATGGGGAAGACCTCCTGAACTAGAGTGTCCTGGGGAGTTCCCACTGCACCCAGAGTCAGGGGGACTCCTCCCTCTAGAGGGGGAGACCCTTTGAACTGGGGTGTCATGGGGAGCTCATATACCATAGCACCCAGCATAGAGGGGACTCACTCCTCCAGGGGGAAATCCCTCGTACCGAGGTGTTGGGGGACCTCCCACCATAACCAGGTTTGAGGAGACTCCCCCATCTACGGGGGAGACCCCTGGAATGGGGTGTTGGGGGGAGATCCCACTGCACCCAGCATCAATGGGACCCCACCTCCAGGGCAGAGATCCTTCAAACTGGGTGTCGGGGGAGCCCCCTAATAGGGCAGAGACCCCTCTAACGGGGTGGCAGGGGTAGCTCACACTGCACCCATGGTCAAGGGGACCCCACAATCTAGGGCAGAGACCCTGCGATCTGGGGTGTCGGGGGGAGCTCCCACTGCACCCAGCATCGAGTGGACCCCCCTTTACGGCAGAGACCCCAAGAACTGGGGTATTGGGGGGAGCTCCCAACACACCCAGGGGTGAGGGGACCCCACCTCTATGACAAAGACCCCTCGAACCAGGGTGTCAAGGGGAGCTCCCACCACACCCAGGGTTGAGGGGACACCCGCCTGTAGGGTGGAGACCTTCCGAACTGGGTGTCCTTGGAGTTCCCCTTTAACACAGGGTAGAGTTGACTCCCCCTTTTAGGGGGGACACCCTTCAAACCAGGGTGTTGGGGGTAACTCATATACCATCACAACCCCTCGAACCGGGGTGTCGGGGGAAGCTTTCACCACATCCAGGGTCAAGGGGAATCCCCCTCTGGGGGGAGACCGTTGAAACAGGTGTGTCGGGGAGAACTCCCACCGCATCCAGTGTTGAGGGAACGCCTCCATCTAGGGGGGAGACCCCTCAAACCAGGATGTTGGGGGAGTTCCTACCACACCCAGGGTTGAGGAGACCTCCTCTCCAGGGTGGAGAACCCTCGAACTGGGTGTGGGGGGGAACTCCCACGGCACCCAAGTGAGGGGACGCACCCTCAAGGAGGGATAACTTTTGAACTGGGGTGTCCAGGGGATCTCCCTCCGCACCCAGGTTTGAGGGGACCCCCCACTCTAGCAGGTAGAAGCCTCTTACCGGGGTGTCGGGGATAGCTCCCACCACACCCAGGGTCTACTCGACCCTGGGGAGACCCCTCCAACCGGGGTGTGGGAGGGAGCTCATGTACCATCGCACCAAGGATACAGGGGACTCCGCCCTAGAGTGGAAATCACCCAAACCGGGGTGTCGAGGGGACCTTCCACTGTACCCAGGGTGTAGGGCACTCCCCTTTGTAGGGGGATGTTAGGGTCTGTAAACAAGTCAGGATGGCGCCTGGCATTTTGCCAGAGGGAGTGGTTTGTGAAGTAACGCCAGTGAGCCATTAAGTGTGGAGATTCCTTATTGGTTGACTGCTGTATCTAGTTTATGTTAATTAAGATAAGCTGTGTGGAATGTATATATACCGCTCCTGTCCTACAATAAATGGCTCCCACTCCTGCTGTATCAATGTACACAAGTTGCTCCTCACCCCCCGGTTATTTTGCTGCAGCCGTACTGCAGTAGGGGGAGACCCGTCCAAGCAGGGTATCAAGGGAACCGCCACCGCACACAGGGTCGAGACACTCCCCCATATAGGGGGGAGACCCTTTGAATGGGGGTGTTGGGAGGACCTCCCACTGCTCCCAGGGTCAATGGCGCTCCCTCCTGTAGGGGGAAGACGACTTGAATGGGCTGTCAGAAGAATCTCATGTACCATCACACCCAGGTTCCAGGAGACAACCGCTAGAGGGAAACCACTATAACTGGGCTGTCAGGGGAGCTCGTATACCTTCGCACACAAGGTCAGGGGGAGCCCCATTGAATCAAGGTGTTGGGGAGCTCATATACCATTGCACCCAGGATAGAGGGGACCCCCCATCTACATGGGGCACCCCTCAAACCAGGGTGTCGAGGGGAGATCGCATAACATCACACCCAGTGTTGAGGGGACTCCCCTTTCTAGGTGGGAGACCCCTCCAAACAGGGTATAGTGGGGACACCCCCACCACACCCAGGGTCGAGGGAACTCACCCCCTTAGGGGGAAGATGCCTCGAACCAGGTTGTCGGGGTGACCCCCATACAGAGCACCCAGGGTCAAAGGGACTTCCCACTCTCAGGGGAAGACACCTCAAAACCAGGAGTGGGGGAGCTCTCACCGCACCCAGAGTTGAGGGGACCCCCTCTCTAGGGGGGAGACCCTTGAACGGGGGTGTCAGTGTGACCTCGTGTATCATCACACCGATGGTCAAGGGGAACCCCTCTCTATGGGGGGGACACCTCAAACCGTGGAGTTGGGGGGAGCTCGTATACCATCACACCCAGAGTCGAGGGGAACCCCCCCTCTAGGGGGGGAGACCATTCGAAACATTGTGTCAGGGGAGCTCCACCATCGCACTCAGGGTCGAGTTGACCATCCCTCTAGTGTGGAGGACCCACAAACTGGGGTGTTGGGTTGAGGTTGTATACCATTGGACCCACGGACCAGGGGACCCCACTCTATGCGAGAGGTCCCTTGAACTGGGGTGTTGGGGAAAGCTTGTTGAGGGACCCCCCCTCTAGGCGGGAGACCCCTTGAACTGGGGTGTCAGGGGGAGCTTGTATATCATTGTACCCAGGGTCGAGGGAATCCCCCATCTAGGAGTGAAACCCCTCGAGGTGTCGGGGGGGAGCTCCTATACCATTGCAGGCAGGGTCAAGGGGACCCCACCTAAGCAAGAGACCCCTCGAAGTAGGGTGTCTGGGGGAGTTGCATAAAATTGCAACCAGGGTCAAGGGGACTCCACCCTGTAGCAGGGAGACCCCTTGAACTGGGGTGTCGGTGAGACGCCCCCACTGCACCCAGGATCGAGGGGACCCATCCTTCTATGGGGGAGATACCTTGAAACGGGGTGTTGGGGGATCCTCCTCACCGCATCCAGGGTCAGGGAGACTCCCCCATCTACTGGGGAGATCCCTCGAACCAGGATGTTGGGGGACCCAACACCGCACCCAGGGTCTGGGGTCTCCACTTTCTAGGGAAGAGTCCCCTCTAATCATGGTATCCAGGAGACACCCCTCCACCTAAGCAAGGATGGGGTGACTCCCCACTATAGGGGGGAGACCCCTTGAACCAGCGTTCCGGGGGAACACCCCACTGCCCTCAGGTTCAGGGTGAATTCCCATTTAGGTGGGAGACCCCTTGCACCGGGGTGTTGGAGGGAAATCCCACCACACCCAAGTTCGAGGGGAACCCCCTTCTATGGTTGGAGACCCCTCTAACCAGAGGTAAGTGGACCACACCCACCGCACGCAGGGTCAAGGGGCCTCCCTCCTCTAGGGGGGAGACCCCTAGAACTGGGGAGTGGGGGGGACCCCTCTATCGCACCCAACATTGAGGGGATGCCCCCCTCTAGGGAAGAGACCCCTCGAAACGGGGTGTCCGAGGGACCACCCCAACACACACAGGTCAGGGCACTCCCCCTGCTCTGGGGGTGACCCCTCAAACTGGGGTGTCTGGGGGACCCCCACACCACACCCAGGGTCAAGGTGACTCCCTCTCTAGGAAGGAGACCCCTTCAACCGTGGTGTCGTTGGACCCCCCTCACCGTACCCAGTGTTGAGGGCACTCCACCCTCTAGGATGGAGATGCCTCAAACCAGGTTGTTGGGGTGACCCCCCCAACATACCCAGGGTACTGGGGACTACCCGCTCTCGGGGGAGACACCTAGAACTAGGGTGCGGAGGGAGCTCCCAGCGCACCCAGATCTGGGAACCCCCTCTATGGTGGAGACCACTCGAACCAGACCAGGATGTCTGGGGGAGTTCGTATACATTTGCACCTAGAGTCGAGGGGACTCACCCTCTAGGGGGGAGTCCCCTGGAAAAGGTGTGTCAGTGTGAGCTCGTATACCAACGCACCCAGGGTTGAGAGGATCCCCCCTCTAGGGGGGAGATCCCTCGAAATGGCGTGTCGGGGGAGCTCCTATACCATGACCCCCAGGGTCGAGGGGACACCCTCTCTAGCGGGGAGACCCCTTGAACTGGGGTGTCAGTGTGAGCTTGTATACAATTGCACTCATGGTCAAGTGGACCTCGACTAGGCAGGAGACCCAGCGAATTGTGGTGTCAGGGAGCTCGTATACCATCGAACACAGTGTCAAGGGGACCCCCCCTCTAGGAAAGAGGCACCATAAACGGGGTGTTTGGGGGAGCTTCCAACACACCCAGGGGCCTGGTGAACCCCCCTCTAGGGCTTGGAACACTCAAACTAGGGTCAGGGGGAGCTCCCACTGCACCCATGGTCGAAGGGACCCCCCCTAGTGTGAACACCCCTCAAACCGGGTTGTTTTTGGAAGCTCCCACTGCACCCAGGGTTGAGGTTACCCCCCGGTAGGGGTGAGACCCCTGGAACTGGGGTGGCAGGGGGAGTTCCCATCACACACAGGATCTAGGGTACCTCCCCATAAAGTGTGGAGACCCCATGAAGCGGGGCATCAGGGGGAGCTCCCACTGCACCTAGGGTTGAGGGGAGCTCCCACCACACCCAGGGTAGAGGGGAAACCCCATCTAAGGTGGAGACCCCTTGAACCACGATGTCAGGGGGTACTTTCCCACCACACCCAGGGTTAGGGGGAATTTCCCCTCTAGGGGGGAGACTCCTCGAACTGGGGTTTGGGGGTAGCTCGTATACCATCGAACTCAGTGTAGACGTGACTCCCCACTGGAAGGGGAGACCATCCAAACCGGGGTGTCAGGGCGATCTGCCTCTGAATTCAGGGTGGAGAGGACTTCCCGCTTCTAGGTTGGAGACCACTCGAACTGGGGTGTTGGGCAAACCTACTACCGAAACCAGTGGGGAGTGCACTGAATCCCTCTTGGGGGGAGCCCCTTCTAAACCAGGGTGTCAGGGGAGCTTGTATACCATCGCACCCAGGGTTGAAGAGACTCACCCCTATAGTGGGAAACCCCTTGAACAGCGGAGTCAGTGTTACCTCCCACCACACCCAGGGTTGAGAGGACTCCCCTTCTAGGGGAGAGACCACTCAAACTGGGGTGTCAGGGAAAGCTCCTATACCATTGCAGCCCATTCAATCCAAGTTGATGGGGGGAGCTCCCATAGCACCCCGGGTTGAGGAGACCCACCGCTCTAGGGAGGTGACTCCTCAAACACGGTGTCAGGCATACCTCCCACCGAACCCAGGGTCCAGGGCATTCACCCTTCTATGGGGGAGCCCATCTAACCGGGATGTCTGGGGGAGCTTGTATACAATTGCATTCAGGGTTGAAAGGACTCACCCCTCTAGTGGGAACCCCCTTGAACCAGGGTGTCGGTGGAACCTCCCAACGCACACAGGGTTGAGAAGACTACCCCACTCTAGGGGGGAGACCCCTCGAACCAGAGTGGGGGGAGGAGCTCCTAAACCATCACAGCCCCTTTGATCTGAGGTGACTTGGGGAGCTCCCACAGCACCCCAAGTCGAGGGGACCCACTCCTCTATGGTGGAAAACCCTCAAACTCGGGTGTCTGGGGGAGATCCCACTGCACTAAGGGTCGAGGGGACCCCCTCCTCTAGGGGAGAGACGACTGGAACCCGGGTGTTGGGGTGAGCACCCACCACACTCAGGGTCGAGGGGACTCCCCTTCTAGGGGGAGCCTCTTTGAACCGGGGTTTTGGGGGATCTCTCACCACTCCCAGTGTGGAGGGGGAGTCCCATTGAACCAGGGAGTAGGGGGGGAGCTCATATATCATCACACCCAGGGTTGAGGGGATGCACCCCTCTAGTGGGAAACCCCTCAAACCGGGGTGTTGGGGGGAGCTCATACACCATTGCACCCACCTCAATCTGGGGTGCTGAGGGGAGCTCGTATACAATCATAGCCAGGGTAGAGGGAACCCCTATCTATGGGGGAGACCCCTCGACCCAGGGTGTCATGGGTAGCTCGATACAATCACACCCAGTGTCGATGGGACCCCCTAAGTGGGAGACCCCTCCAACTGGGGTGTCAGGGGGAGTTTGTATAAAATCCCACCCAGGGCCAAGGGAACTCCCCCGTGTAGGGGGGAGACCCCTTGAACTAGGTATTGGTGGTACCCCCGACCACCACCACACCAGGGATCGAGGGCACTCATCCCTCTAGGGAGGAGATGCCTAGAAATGGAGTGTTGGGGGTACCCTAACCACCACACCCAGAGCTGGGAGGACTCCCCCATTTACTGGGGAGATCCCTCAAACTGGGATGTCGGGTCCCCCCACCGGGCCCAGGGTCAGGGGGAATCCACTCTCTAGGGAAGAGTCCCTCTAACTGTGGTATTGGGAAGACCCCCCTCCACCTAACCTAGGGTTTGGGGGGAACCCCCATCACACTCAGGTTCAGGAGGAAATGTTGAGAGCCACAGCCGAAGGGGCCCCAGCAAACTTCCAGCTGCCAGCAAACTTCCAGCTGCCGGCTGATGATTGGCTCACAGTGGCCCCAGCAACATCTAGTTGATTGGCTCCTCGGCCGCAGCAACATCTAGCTGACTGGCTCCTCTGTGGTGATGCTCATTGGGCTGTTTCCCTGCCCTTTCAGACCACGGAGCTGCTCATTGGGGGACTTTTTTGGCTCCGCCCACGTGACCCAGCCAATCGGCCTCAAGAGCAGGAGGATTGTGGGAGAGGGAGAGAAGCTTGTGTGGGAGAGAGAGGCTTGTGGAAAGCCGGTGGTGGCAGTTGAGGCTCTGAGGGTTTTTCCTGAGAGGCTGTTCAGGGTAGTGCCCAGGACACATTGTCCATCAGATCCCTCATCAGACAAACCAGAGGGAGCGCAGGGTTGGACATCTGCACCTCCGCCAGAGCAGTACTAACTCCAGAGATGGGAGTTCAAATCATTCCCACAGGGGTGAAAGGACCTCTTCCCAAAGGAACAGTAGGCTTATTATTGGGATGCAGCTCTTCTACTCTAAAAGGACTTATGATAAGTCCTGGGGTAATTGATCCCGATTATGAAGGTGAAATAAAAATTATAGCCAGTTCTCCAAAGGGTATATCAGTAATTTCACCAGGAGATAGAATAGCACAGTTACTAGTAATACCCAGCCTACATGATAAATTTTCCAGTCGTACTGTAGAAAGAGGTTCCAAGGGATTAGGCTCCACAGGTGTAGATTGGGCTATGCTTTCTTTAAATTTAGATTCTCGCCCCATGCTAAAACTAAATATTCAAGGACATGAATTTAATGGACTACTGGATACAGGTGCAGACCTTAGCATCATCTCTCGTCAAGAATGGCCAAAACATTGGCCATTACAACAAGCCACTCAAACGCTTCGAGGCCTAGGAGTGGTGACTAATCCCCATAGAAGTGCAATGGTATTAGATTGGGAGGATCGTGAAGGATGTGAAGGAACTATACAGCCATATGTATTGGATCATCTTCCCGTAAATTTATGGGGACGAGATGTCCTAGATCAATTAGGTTTGACATTAACAAATAACATCAACCAAAATGCACCCACTATTATGACTAGACAAGGTTTTAGGAAAGGAAAAAGATTAGAAAAACAAGAACAAGGTATAGCAGCACCAATACAAATAGATCAAGGAACAGAAAGACATGGGATGGATTTTCAGAAAGGGCCACTGAGACAATAAAAATTACTTGGAAATCAGAAAGACCAGTATGGGTTCCTCAGTGGCCCCTGACTAAAGAAAAGATACAAGCAGCCCATGACCTGATCAAACAACAATTAGCGGAAGGACATATACAACCTTCTGGATCTCCCCATAATACTCCCATTTTTGTCATCAAAAAGAAATCTGGTAAATGGAGATTATTGCAAGATTTAAGAGCCATTAATAATGAGATGGTTATTATGGGACCTGCTCAATCAGGGATTCCTCAGTTGTCTGCTTTGCCAAAAACCTGATATGTTTTAGTTATAGATATTAAAGATTGTTTTTTTCAATTCCAATTCATCCTGAGGATAGTCCACGTTTTGCATTTACTATCCCTGCACTGAATCATGAAGGTCCTGATCAGAGATATGAATGGAAAGTACTCCCTCAAGGGATGGCTTACAGCCCAACTATGTGTCAAATTTATGTTAACAAAGTAATCCAGCCACTTAGAAATCAAAATCCTGAACTACAAATATTTCACTATATGGATGATGTATTATTAGCACACAAAGATAAAAACACATTGCTAGAATGTTATGCCACACTTACAAACTTATTAAAAAATTATAATCTAGAGATAGCAATAGATAAAGTACAATTAAATTTTCCAATTAATTATTTAGGAGTTCTATTATCCTCAACCATGGTCCATCCACCAAAAATTCAAATACGAGTAGATCAACTCAAATCACTTAATGACTTTCAAAAGTTATTAGGAGACATAAATTGGATAAGGCTTTATTTAGGTATACCAACAGGAGAGTTGGGACCTTTATTTGATATCCTAAAAGGTCCATCAGATCCAAATTCACCCCAAATGTTAACGCCTGAAGCAAGAAAGGCATTAAAAATCATTGAAACATATATGGAAAATATGCATTTGGATAGAATTGATATAAGTTTGCCTTTATTATTTATTGTACTACCAACAAAAAATATTCCTACAGGAGTATTTTGGCAAGAAGGCCCATTATTATGGATACATTTATCTTATTCTCCTAACACTCTTCTTACTAGGTATCCTGAGGCTGTAGGACAATTAATACTCAAAGGAATAAAAGCAGCAAAGGGAGTGTTTGGAATTTCTCCCAATAAAATTATTACTCCATATACTATGGATCAAATTGATGAGTTAGCTAATGAGTTAAATACTTGGGCAATAATCATGTGTAAATCTAATGTTTCATTTGATAATCACTTACCGTCTAATCCTTTGTTGTCTTTTTGGTCTAAACATCCTGTAGTTTTTCCGAAGATGACAAAAAAAACCCCTATCATAAATGCTCCAAATATATTCACTGATGGGTCAAATTATGGTACAGCAGCAGTAGTTACCCCTGATCAAACTTTTACATTTTTAGTACCCAAACAATCAGCTCAAAAGGTAGAGCTTAATGCAGTTTTACAAGATTTTGTGATGTTTAAAGATTCTGTATTTAATTTATTTTCTGATAGTCAGTATGTAGTTAATGCTATAGTATCTCTTGAAGATGCTGGTAGGATTTCCCCTTCTTCTACTGTTTTCTCTTTGCTTTCCACTATACAAAGTCTAATCTGGGACAGAAAAGATCCATTCTTTATAGGACATATCAGGGCACATACAGGATTGCCTGGAGCCCTTAGTTTTGGCAATGATTTAGCAGATAAAACTACACATGACATACATATTTTTTCTACACTAGAAGAAGCTATAAATTTTCATAAAAAGTTCCATGTCAATGCTAATACTTTACAAAAGCATTTTAAAATAACTAAGGAACAAGCTAGCCAAATAATAAAACAATGTCAAAATTGTGTGACCTTTTTACCACAAGTTAATCTTGGAGTCAATCCTAGAGGACTGATACCAAACCATATTTGGCAGATGGACGTCACACACTTGCCAGAATTTGGAAAATTAAAATATTTGCATGTTACAGTTGATACTTCTTCCAGATTTTTGATAGGCTCCCTTCATGCCGGAGAAAAAACTAAAGATATTATAGCTCATTGCTTACAAAATTTTGCCACTGTGGGCGTTCCAAAACAGTTAAAAACAGATAATGGTCCTGATTATACTTCTACTTCTTTTAAACAATTTTGCTCATCATTTGGCATTACTCATATAACAGGAATCCCATACAATCCACAGGGACAAGGCATAGTTGAAAGAGCTCATCATACTATTAAAATGTACTTATTAAAGCAAAAAGAGGGAATTGGAAAGGGGTGTATATTCCCCAGAGATAAACCTAAAATAACCCTTTTTACTCTAAAATTTTTAAAATTTGGATTCATCAGGGCTTAGTGCTGCAGAAAGGCATATGTGTCCAAAAAATGTGCATAAGCCCAAGGTACTTTGGAAGGATATTCTAACAGGACAATAGAAAGGTCCTGACCCAGTAATTGTCTGGAGTCGGGGGTCTGTTTGTGTGTTTCCACAGGGAGAACAGCAGCCGATTTGGATTCCAGAGAGATTAACCAAGGTCCTGACCCAGTGATTGTCTGGAGTCGGGGGTCTGTTTATGTGTTTCCACAGGGAGAACAGCAGCCGATTTGGATTCCAGAAAGATTAACTAAAGCGATTTCTACAGACCAAAAAGAAGATGATTTGGCTCAAATCCATAACAACTGATATCCAAAACTCCAGTTTGGCTATTCTTACATCTGCAACAGAACCAGGATGCTTTTTTCAATATCTATTTTATTATTGCCCTTTGCCATATCATGAAGTTCTATTTTGTTTTTTGAGCTCATACAGACCTAGGTTAATGTTTTGCTGATCAGTGCTATTTTTTGACTATAGAGTTTTTAAACATTGCAATGGAGATTTCACCTGTAAAAAGTTATAAGGCCTTTACTATAATGTTATGTGTTGTATGTATTATATTATGTGTGCACACTTGTGTTTTGTGTTATATGTTTGAATGTATGTATGTCCATATATCATATATGATGAGCACTCATGATAAAATGGATCCAAATATTTTTTTTCACGTGATTTATATGGTTTAATTTAAATTGGGTAAACAACTGTTGAGGATTGTTTTAATATGTAAACAAAAAAGAAGGTTAACAGATCTGTTTGTTTATTTTCACCTTTCCTTTTCATTATATTTAATAATTCTCTTAAAGATAATGTAAATTGTTAAGAAAATTGTTTTCTTTTAGTGCCTTCTGTAATGTTACATAATTTTTTCTTTAGCAATTATTGCCAGAATTCCTATCTTCATCCCAGTGCTGGTGAAGTCAAAGATAAAACCAATCTACAGCTTCTACAATAGCCATCACTGAACTGCTTGCAGAACTTGCCTGGACACATTGTGAGCTCACCTGTATGCATTGTGAACTATCTGTTGGTGCAGTGACTTGTGGTAGTGTTGGAGTATTTTTGCTGATGATGTCATTGGTGGTACAATTTTTCCAAAAGGAGCCGTCAATTGGCTTGGTGTATCTTCCTCCCTTCTGCTTGTCATGATCGTCCAGCTAAAATTTGGGGGCCAACAGAGGTGAGGCAAAGAACCTCACCCCCCCACTGGTACAAAGACCTCTCCACAGGTGTGGCTGTATACTGGACCAGTAGTCAGTGACGGGTAAGATCCAATTGCAATGGTACCAACCTAAGGACCATATGTACTATTGGACAACCTAAGGCAGGCACGGTCCCTAAGCCACATGCTTGTTGTTTAAACAGAGAGGGGGAGATGTTGAGAGCCACAGCCGAAGGGGCCCCAGCAAACTTCCAGCTGCCAGCAAACTTCCAGCTGCCGGCTGATGATTGGCTCACAGCGGCCCCAGCAACATCTAGCTGATTGGCTCCTCTGCGGTGATGCTCATTGGGCTATCACCCAATGATAAAAAAAAAGTCCCCCAATGAGCAGCTCCGTGGTCTGAAAGGGCAGGGAAACAGCCCAATGAGCATCACCGCAGAGGAGCCAATCAGCTAGATGTTGCTGGGGCCGAGGAGCCAATCAGCTAGATGTTGCTGGGGCCGCTGTGAGCAATCATCAGCCGGCAGCTGGAAGTTTGCTGGCAGCTGGAAGTTTGCTGGGGCCCCTTCGGCTGTGGCTCTCAACAGGGAAATCCCCTTTAGACAGGAGACCCCCCACACCAGGGAGTTGGGGGGAGCTTCCACTGCGCCCAGGGTCGAGGAAAACCCCTCTCTATGGGGGGAGACCCCTCTAACCAGAGGTGAGGGGACCATCCCCACCGCACCCAGTGTCAAGGGGCCTCCCTCCTCTAGGTGGGAGACCCCTCGAACTGGGGAGTTGGGGGGACCCCTCCACTACACCCAGGGTCAAGGGAACTTTCCCCTCTAGGGAACAGACCCCCCTCGAACCGGGGTGTAGGGGGACCCCCCAACACACCCAGTGTCTCCGTCTATGGGGACACCCCTCAAACTGTGATGTCGGGGGGACTATCCCACCACACCCAGTGTTCAAGGGGACTCCCCCCTCTAGGAAGGAGACAGCTCCAACCATGGTGTTGTTTGAACCCCCTCACCACACCTAGTGTCGAGGGGACACCCCCCTCTAGTGGGGAGATGCCTTGAACCAGGTTGTCGTAGTGACCGCTCTCCACCATACCAGGGTCCAGGGGACTACCCCCTCTCAGGGGAGACACCTTGAACCAGGGTGTGGGGGGAGCTCCCAGAGCACACAGGTCGGAGGACCTCCCCCCTACATGGAAGAACACTCAAACCAGGATGTCTGGGGGAGTTTGTAAACATTCACACCCCGAGTTGAGGTGACCCCTCCTCTAGGGGGAGACCCCTCCAACAGGTGTGTCAGTGTGCACTGGTATACCAAAACAACCAGGATCAAGGGGACCCCCCCTAGGAAGGAGACTCCTCAAAATGTTATGTTGGGGGTGCTTGTATAACACAGATCAAGGGGACTGCTCCCCTCAAGGGGGTGAGACCCCCTCTGAATGGAATGTCGGGGGACAAGCTCTTATTCCAATGCACCAGGGTCAAGGGACACTCTATAGGGGCAGTCCCCCTCTGACCAAGATGTCGGAGGGAGCTCATACACCACCGCACCCCAGGTGGAGGGGACTTTCCCTCCAGAGGATGGGAGATACCATCAGACAGGGGTGTTGGGGATAGCTCGTATACCACCACACCCCAGGTCCAGGGTCTCCTGCCTTCAGAGGGGTGAGACACCCTCCAACTGGGTGTGTGGGCGGGGAGAGCTCCTATACCACCAACTCTGGATAGAGGAGACTCCCCCCTCCAGAGGGGGAGACCCCTCTGACCAGGGTGTGTGGGGAGCTCATATTCCAAGGCATCCTGGGTTAAGGGGACACTCCCCTCAAGCGGGGGATACCCCCTCTGACCAGTGTGTCGGGGCAAGCTCATATTCCAAGGCACCCTGGGTTCAGGGGACTCCCCCCTTTGAGGGGGGAGATCCCCTCCGACCAGGGTGTAGTGGGAAGCTCGTATACCACCGCACCCCAGATCAAGGTGACTGCCCCCCTCGAGGGGGTGAGACCCTCTCTGAATGGAATGTCAGGGCAAGCTTGTATTCCAACAAACCCGGGTTGAAGGGACTCCCCACTCGATAGGGCAGTCCTTCTCCCACCAAGGTGTTGGAGGAAGCTCATATACCACTACACCCCACGTCGAGGGGACTTTCCCATCAAGAGGGCGGGAGATACCATCAGACAGGGATGATGGGGAGAGCTCATATACCACCACCCCAGGTTGAGGGTTTCCCGCCTTTGAGGGGGTGAGACACCCTCCGACCGGGGTGTCGGGGGAGCTCTTATACCACCACACTCCGGGTCAAGGGACTCCCTCGAGGAGTAAGACCCCTCTGACCGGGGTGTTGGGTGGAGCTCATACATCACTGCAACCCAGATCGAAAGGAATCTACTGCTCGAGGAGGGGAGACCCCCTTTGACCGTTGTGTTGGGGGAAGCTGATTTACGACCGCACCATGGGTGGAGGGGACTCCCGACCTGAGGGTGGGAGACCCCCTCCAACCGGGGTGTCATGGGGAGCTCGTATACCACTGCACTACGGGTAGAGGGGTCTCTCGCCCTGATGGGGGGAGACCCCCCTCTGACCAAAGTGTCAAGGGAGCTCATATAACACCACACCCTGGATCGAATGGACTCCCCATTTTGAGAGGGGGAGACCCCCTGTGACAGGGGTGTTGAGGGAGCTCGAGGGGACCCAAGGCACCCCGGGTCCAGGGGACTCTCCCCTCAAAAGGGGAAGACCCTCTCCGACCAGGGTGTCGGGGCAAGCTCGTATTCCAACGCACACCTGGTCAAGGGAAGCTTGTATTCAAATGCTCCCCAGGTCTAGGGGGCTCTTGCCCTAGAGGGAGTGAGATGCCCTCCTATCAGGGTGTCAGGGGGAGCTTGTATACCACCGCACACCGGATTGAGAGGACTTTCCCCTGGAGGGGTGGAGATCCCCTCTGACCTGGGTGTCGGGGGAGCTCATATACCATCGCACCCTGGGTTAAAAAGACTCCCACCCTCAAGGGAGGGAGACCTCCTCTGACCGGGGTGTCGGGGGGGAGTGCGTATTCCAAGACACCCTTGGCAGACGGGACTCCCCACTCAAGAAGGGGAGACCTCCTCCGACCGGTGTGTCAGGGCAAGCTGGTATTCCAAGGTACCCCGGGTCAAGGGGACTCCCGCCCTCAATGGGGGAGACCCCCAGGGTGTAGGGGGGAGCTCATACCACAGTACCACCTTAAGGGGACTCCCCCTCTGGAGGGGTGGAGACCCTCTCTGACCTGGGTGTTGGGGTGAGATCCCCACCCCGGGTCTAGGGGACTCCCCCTCTTGAGGGAAGGAGACCCCATCTGACTGGGTTGTCGGGGGAGCTCGTATACCATCACACCACGGGTTAGAACACTCCCCCCACCTCAAGGAAGAGAGACTGCCTCCTTTCAGGGTGTCGGGGGGAGCTCGTATACCACCACACCACAGGTCGAGGGGACTCCCGCCCTCAAAGGGGGGAGACCTCCTCCACCCTGGGTGTCAGGTGTCAGGGGAGCTCATATACCACTGCACTCGGGGTCGAGGGGACTCCCGCTCTCAAGGGGGGGGAGACACCCACTGGCCAGGGTGTCAGGGAAGCTCGTATACCCCCACACCCCAGGGCAAGGGGACTTCCACCAAGAGAGGGGGAGACCACCTCCAACCAGAGTGACGGGAGGAGCTTGTATATCACCGCACCCTGGTCGGGGTGGGGAGACTGCCTCCGACTGGGGTGGCAGGGGGAGGTCATATACCACTGCACCCTAGGTTGAGGGGACTCCCGCCCTTGAGGGGGGCAGACACCCTCTGACTGGGATTTCGGAAGGAGCTCATATAAAACCGGAGCCTGTTTTGAGGGGACTCACTCCCTCGAGGCAGGGAGAAGGCCTCTGACCAGGGTATCACGGGACCACATATACTACAGCACCCCAGGTCAAGGGGACTGCTCTATCGAGGATGGAAGACCACCTCCAACCTGGGTGTCATGGTGAGCTAGTATACCACCACAACCCGGATCAATGGGATTGCCCCCCTCGAGGGGGGGAGACTCCCTCAGACCGGGATGTTGGAGAAAGCTCATATTCCAAGGCACCCTGGGTTGAGGGGACTCCCCCCACCTCGAGGGTGGAAACCCCATTTGACCGTGGTGTCAGGGCGAGCTCGTGTTCCAACGTACCCAGGGTTAAGGGGACTCCCTCCCTCCTAAGGTGCAGATCCCCTCCGACCCGGGTGTCTGGAGGAGCTCCTATTCTAAAGCACGCCGGGTTGAGGGGGACTCCAGCCCTCAAGGGGCAGAGATAACCTCTGACCGGGGTGTCGGGGGAGCTTGTATACCACCGCACACCAGGACGAGGGGACTCCCCCCTCTAGGGGGGGAAACCCTCCAACTGGGGTGTTGGGGGGGAGCTCGTATACCACGGCACCCGGGTTGAGGGGACTCCCCCCTCAAGGGGGGGATACCACCTCTGACCAGGTTGTTGGGTGGAGCTTTATACCACGGCACCCCAGGTCGAGGGGCTCCCCACATTGAGGGGGGACGACCCCCTCCTACCGGGATGTTTGGAAAGCTTGTATACCACCGCACCCCAGGTCAAGGGGTCTCCCCAGCTCAAGGAGGTGAGACCCCCTCCGACTGAGGTGTGGGGAGAGCTCATTTTCCAACACACCCCGGGTAGAGGAAACTCCCGCCCTTGGCGGGGGGAGACCCCCTTCAAAAGGGGTGTCATGGTGAGCTCTTATGCCACCACACCCCAGATGGAGGGGACCCCCCTCCCTCAAGGTGGGGAGACCCCCTCCAACCGGAGTGTCAGGGGGAGGTCCTATTCTAATGCACCCCGGGTCAAGGGGACTCCCACAATCGAGGGGGGAAGACCTTCTCCAACCAGAGTGTCGTGGGGAGCTCATATTCCACTGAACCTTGGATCAAGGAGACCTCCCTCCCTCTTGGGGAGGAAATGCCTTCCGACTGTGGTGTCAGGGGAGCTCGTATACCACTGCACCCCAGTATAAGGGGACTCCCCCTCTCACGGAGGAGACACACTCCAACCGGTGTGTAGGGGGAGCTCGTATACCACCGCACCCAGGATCAAGGAGACTCCCCCGAGAGGGGGGAGACCCCGTGGGACCCAGGTGTTGGGGGGGATTGTATACCAGTGCACCCCGGGTCAAGTGGGGGAGACCTCTTCTGACTGGGGTGTTGGTGGGAGCTTGTATACCACCGCACTGCAGTTTGGGGAACTCCTGCCCTCAAGGGGTGAGACACCCTCAGACCGGGGTGTCAGGGGGAGCTCATATACCATCGCAGCCCGGGTCGAGGGGACTCCCACCCTCGAGAGGGCGAGACCCCCTCTGACGGGGTGTGGGGAAGGAGCTCATATAACACCACACCCTGTGTTGAGAGGTCTTTCGCCCTTGAGGGGTGGAGACGCCCTCTGAAGGGGGTGTCTGGGGCAGCTCATACAACACGGCACCCTGGGCCGAGGGGACTCCCGCCCTCAAGGGGGGGAGGACCCTTCGGATCACTGTGTCAGGAAGGAGCTCCTATACCACCACACCCCAGGTCAAGGGGACTCCCCCCTTGAGGGGTGAGCCCCCCTCCAACAGAGGTTTCAGGGGGAGCACATATACCACCGCACCCTGGGTAGTGGGGACTCCCTCCCTCAAGGGGGGAGACCCCCTCGACCAGGGTATCATGGGGAGCTCATATTCCACTGCACCGGGAATCGAGAGGACTCCCGCCTCCAGTAGGTGAGACACCCCTCCGACGGGGTGTCAGGGGGAGCTCATATACAACCTCACCCTGGGTCGTGTGGACTCCCCCCACAAGGGGGGAGACCCCCTTTGACCAGACTGTTGCTGGGAGCTTGTATTCCACTGCACCCCCAGTTGAGGGGATTCCCCCCCTCTAGTTGGGGAGACCCCCTCTGACCGGGGTGTTGGGTGGAGCTCGTATACCACCACACCCCGGGTTGAGGGCACTCCCCCCCTCGAGGGTGGGAGACCCCCTATGACAGGGTGTCAGGTGGAGCTTGGATACCACCGCACCCCGGGTCAAGGGGAATCACCCATCTTAGAGTAGGATCTTCTGGAACGGGGTGTCAGAGGGAGCTCGTTTACCACCGCAACTCAGGACGAGGGGACTCCCCTCAAGGGGAGGAAGACCCCCTCTGACTGGAGTGTCAGGGGGAGCTCATATACCACCACTCCATGGTTCGAGGGGACTACCGCCCTTGAAAGTGGGAGACCCCCTCAGACCAGGGTGTCATGGGGAGCTCATATACCATCACAACATGGGTCCAAGGGACTCCTGCCCTTGAGGGAGAGACCCACTCCGACGGGGTGTCTGGGGGAGTTCTTATACCACCCAACCCTGGGTTGAGGGGACACTGCCCTCGAGGGAGGGAGACCCCCTCCATCTGGGGTATAGTAGGGAGCTCATATACATCAGCACCACAGGTCGAGGGGACTTCCGCCCTCGAGGGTGTGAGACACCCTCCGACTGGGGTTTCGGGAGGAGCTCATATAACACGGCTGGCTGGGTCAAGGAAACTCCCCCCCTCAAGGGAAGAGACACCCTCGGACCAGGGTGTCGTGGGGAGATTGTAAACCACCACACCCCGGGTTAAGGGAACTCCCCACCTTGATGGAGGGAGACCCCCTCCAAATGGAGTGTCATGGGGAGCTTGTATTCCAATGCATCTCGGGTCTAGGGGACTTCTGCCCTCGAGGGAATGAGACCCCCTCCAACCAGGGTGTCATTGAAAGCTCGTATACCATTGCACCCCGGATAGGGGGGACTACCCGCCTTGAGGGGGTGAGACCCCCTTTCACTGGGGTGTCGAGGGAAGCTAGTATTCCAACGCATCCTGATTGAGGGGACTCCCCCCTCGAGGAGAGGAGAACCCCTTCAAACGGGGTGTCAAGTCGAGCTCGTATTCCAATGCACCCTGGGCCGAGGGGACTCCCCCCCTCAAGGGGGGAAGACCCCTTCTGACTGGGGTGTTGGGGGGAGCTCATATTCCAACACACCCAGGGTCAAGGGGACTCCCCCCCTCAAGGGGGAAAGACCACATCCAACCAAGGGGTTGGGGCGAACTCGTATTCCAACACACCTTGGGTCGAGGGTACTACCCTCCTCGAGGGGGGGAGACCAGCTTTGACCAGGGTGTGGGGGGAGCTGTTATACCACTCCTCCCTGGGTCAAGGGGAGTACTCCCTTGAATGGGGGAGACCCCCTCCAACCGGGATGTCAGGAAAATTCATATTTGAACACACCTCGGATCAAGGGGACTCTCGCCCTCGAGGGGGGGAGATCCCCTCTGACCAGGGTGTTGGGGGACAACTCGAATACCACCGCACCCCATGTCACAGGGATTCCCGCCCTTGAGTGAGGGAGATCCCTCCAACCAGGTTACGGGGAAGCTCCTATACCACCGCGCTCTGGGTGGAGAAGTCTCCCGGCCTCGAGAAGGGGATACCCCATCCAACCCGGGTGTCGGAGGGTCCTTGTATACCACTGCACCCCATGTCGAGGGGATTCCCACCCTCGAGGGGGGATGACCCCCTTTGACAGGGGTGTCAGGGGTAGCTCATATAACACCTGACTCGGGGTTGAGGGGACTCCCACCCTTGAAGGGGGGAGACCCCTTCCAACCTGGGTGTTGGGGAGAGATCGTATTCCAACACACCCCGGATAGAGTGGACTGCCCCTCTCGAGTAGGGGGGCCCTCTCTGACCGGGGTGTCAGGGTGAACTCATATTCCACAGCACCCTGGGTCGAGGGGAATCCTGCCCTCGAAGGGGTGAGACACCCCCAAGGGGGTGTTGAGGGGGAGCTCCTATACCACCACAAACCTGGTCGAGGGGACTCCCGCCTTCCAGTATGCGAGACACCCTCCAACAGAGGTGTTGGGGGGAGCTCGAATACCACCGCATTCTGGGTCTAGGGGACACCCGCCCTTGAGGGGAAGAGATCCCCTCCACCTGGGGTGTTGGGGGGAGCTCGTATTCCAAGCACCCTGGGTTGAGGGGAATCCCCCCTCGAGCAGGGCAGACCACCTCCAACTGGGGTGTTTGGGGGAGCTCATATTCCAACACACCCCAGGTTGAGAGGACTTCCCCGCTTGAGGGGGGAGACCACCTTCGTTTGGGGTTTCTGGGGGAGCTCATATACCACTGCACCCCGGGTCGAGGGGACTCTTCCCCAATATGGGGGGAGACACCTCCGAACGGAGTGTCAGGGGGAGCTTATATACATCTGCACCCCGGGTCGAGGGGGGGAGAACCACTCCGACCGGTGTGTCGGGGGGAGCTGATATACCAAAGCACCTCAGGTCGAGGGGACTCCCCCGCCCCCTCTAGGGGGGGAGACCCCCTCCGACCGAGGTGTCAGGGGGAGCTCCTATTCGACTGCACCACGGACAAAAGGGACTCCTGCTCTCGCGGGGGGAGACCCCCTATGACCGGGGTATCATGAGGAGCCCATATACCACCAAACTCCAGATCGAGGGGACTCCACCCCCTTGAGAAGGGAAGACCTCCTCTGACCAGGTTGTTGTGGGGAGCTCTATTCCAAGGAACCCCGGATCTTGTGGACTCCCCACCTGGAGCGGGGAAGACCTCCTGCGACCGTATTCCAATACACCCTGGGTCTAGGGGACTCCCCTCATCAAGGCGGGGATATCCCCTTAGACCAGGGTGTCAGGAGGAGCTCTTATACCATTCCTCCCCGGGTCCAGGGGAGTACCCCCTTGAAGGAGGGAGACCCCCACCAACCGGTGTGTCAGGGGAACTCATATTCAGTTGCACCTCGGATTCAGGGGACTCCCGCTCTCGAGGGGGGGAGATCCCCTCTGACTGGGGTGTTGAGGGCAGCTCGGATACCACCACACCCTGTGTCAAGGGGACTCCTGCCCTTGAGTGGGGGAGATCCCTCTGACCGGGGTTACGGGGGAAGCTTGTATACCACCGCATCCTGGGCCAAGAAGTCTCCCGCTCTTGAGAAGGGGAGACCCGGTCCAACTGGGGTGTCTGAGGGAGCTCATACACCACTAAACCCCATGTTGAGGGTATTCCCACCTTTGAGGCAGGGAGACCCCTTTTGACAGGGGTGTTGGGGGTAGTTCGTATACCACCCAACCCTGGGTCGAGAGAACTCCTGCCCTTGAAAGGGGGAGATCCCTTAAACTTGGGTGTCAGGACGAGATCGTATTCCAATGCACCCTGGATAAAGTGGACTGCCCCCCTCGAGGGGGGAGACTCCCTCTAACCGGGGTGTCAGGGTGAACTCATATTCCATTCCACCCCGGCTCAAGGGGAATCCCACCCTAGAGGAGGTGAGACACCCTCTGACCGGGGTATTGGGGGGAACTCGTATACCACCACAAACCTGGTCAAAGGGACCCCCGCCTTCGAGGGGAAGAGATCCCCTCCAATCAGGGTGTTGGGGGGAGCTCGTATTCCAAGCACCCTGAATCGAGGGTACTCCCCCCCTTGAGGGTAGAGACCACCTTCGACCGAGGTGTTTGGGGGAGCTTTTGTTCCAATGCACATGGGGTGGAGGGGACTTCCCTACTTGAGGGGGGATAATACCTTAATTTGGGGTTTCGTTTGGGGTTTCCCTCGAGGGGGAGAGACCCCTTTAACCAGAGTGTAAGGGAGAGCTCATATACCACCGCAGCAAGGGTCAAGGCAACTCCCGTCCTCGAGAGGATGAGATACCCTCTGTCTGGGGTGTTGGGGGGAGCTCGTATATCACCCCACCCCAGGTTGAGGGGACTCTCCCCATTGAGGAAGGAGACCCCCTCAACCGGGGTGTCGGGGGGAGCTCATATTCCAATGCACCCCAGGTTGAGTGGACTCCCCTCCTTGAGGGGGGGAAACCACCTCCGGCTGGGGTTGGGGGGAGCTCATATTCCACCGCACGCCAGGTCGAGGGGACTCTCCCCATGGAGGGAGGAATATACCCTCCAACCAGGGTGTCGAGGGGAGCTTGTATACCACAGCACCCTGGGTCTAGGGGATTCCCGTTCTCAAAGGGGGGAGATCCCCTCCGACTGGAGTGTCGGGGGGGAGCTCATATATCAGTGCATGATGGGTCCAGAAGACTACCCGACTAGAGAGGGGAGACCACCACTGACCAAGAGTCTGGGGGATCTCGTATACCACCACACTCTGGGATGGGGGGACTCCCCCACTCTCGGGGGGAGACAACCAGCACCACTGACCAGGGTGTCAGGGTGAGCTTGTAATACCATGGAACCCTGGGTCAAGGAGCCTTTTGCCCTCAAGTGGGGGACAGAACCACCGACTGGTTTGTCGTGGGGAGTTCATATACCACTGCACCCCAGGTCGAGGGGACTCCCCGCCTCAAGAAAGGAGTCCAATCCAACTGGGGTAACAGGGTCAAGTGCCGCAGTCCGGCTGCAGTAAAATAACCGGGGGGTGAACAACTTGTGTACATTGATACAGCAGGAGTGGGAGCCATTTATTGCAGGACAGGAGAGGTATTTATACATTCCACACAGCTTATCTTGATTAACATAAACTAGATACAGTAGTCAACCAATAAGGAATCTCCACACTTAATGGCTCGCTGGTGTTACTTCACAAACCACTCCCTCTGGCAAAATGCCAGGCGCCATCCTGACTTGTTTACAGACTCTAACAGGAAAGCTCTTATTCCAATGCATTCCAGATGGAGTGGACTCCCTCCCTCCAGGGGGAGAGACCCCCCTTGACCGGGATGTTAGGGAAAGCTCATATACCACCGCACCCCGGGTTGAAGGGACTCCCTCCCTTGAGCCCATGAGACCCCATCAGATTGGGGTGTCGGGGGAAGCTCGCATACCACCCCACCCTTGAGCCCATGAGACCCCATCCGAATGGGGTGTCGGGGGAAGCTCGCATACCACCCCACCCTTGAGGTGGGGAGACGTCTGATCGGGTTATCAGGGGGAGCTCATATACCACCGCACCCCTGATCGAGAGGACACCCCCCCTTGAAAAGGGGAGACCTCCTACCGGGTTGTCGGGGAAAGCTGGTATTCCAAGGCACCCTGGATCGTGTGGACTCCCCCCCTCGAGAAGGAAAGACCCCATCCAACTGGTCAGGGATAGCTCGTATTACAATGCACCCTGTATGGAGGGGACTCCCCCCCCCTCAAGGCAGGGAGATCCCCTTTGACCAGGGTGTCGGGGGGAGCTCTTATAACACTCCTCCCTGGGTCAAGAAGAGTACCCCCTTGAAGGGGGGAGACCCCCTCTGACAGGGGTGTCAGGGGAGCTCGTATTCCAAGGCACCCCGGGTCAAGGGGGCTCCCTGCCTCCAGGGCGGATACCCACTCCAAAATGGGTGTCGGGGGAGCTCTTATCCCAACACACCCCAGATTGAGGGGACTCCCGCCCTTGATGAAGATAGACCCCCTCCGACCGGGGTGTTGAAGGGAGATCGAATATCACCGCACACTGGGTGGAGGGGACCCCCTCTCGAGAGGTGGAGACCCCCTCCGACCAGGGTGTCAGAGGGAGCTCATATACCACCGCACCCCGGGTCAAGAGAACTCCCCACCTCAAGGGGGGACACCCCCTTCCACCGGGTTTTCAGGGGGAGTTTGTATACCACAGCATCACTGGTCCAGAACACTCCCCCACTCGAAGGGGGGAGACCGTCTCTGACAGGGGTGTCAGGGGGAGCTCTATACTATAGCACTCCGCGTCAAGGGGACTCCCATTCTCTCGGGGGGAGACACCCTCTGACCAGGGTGTCGGGGAGAGCCTGTATACCACTGCACCTTGAGACGAGGGGACTCCCCCCTCTCAGTGGGGAGAGTCCCTCCAAACGGGTGTCGGAGGGAGCTCATATACCATCGCAGCCCAGATGGAGTGGACTCCCCTCTCGAGAGGGAGAAACCCACTTCGACTGGGATGTCAGGGGGAGCTCATATACTTCCTCACCCCGGGTCGATGGGACTCCATCCCTCGAGGGGAGGAGACCCCCTCCAACCAAGGTGTAAGGGGGAGCTCGTATACTGTGGTGAGCCGCTTCTGCCATTTCTGCAGACTATGGTCGCCATTACAAGATGGCGCTGGCTCCGCTGTGGTCTGTGACAAACAACTCCTTATTTGGGAGAGTTGGCGCGTGGTTTTTCACCACCCTATGAGAAAGCTCCACGTGGCAGCTTCGCATTGGGGCTTGAGATGCTTTATTAAGGCTGGGAGGGGCATCCGGGAGGAAGAAGAAGAAATATCAAGGGCCTGAATAAACTGCTGAAAGAAGATTCCTGAGTTGCGTCTTCCTTGCGGGCAAGGGGTCGCGACAAGTGGTGCCGAAACCCGGGAACCAGAACTTTCAGCAGTCAGAGGTGGTGCACAGGTTAGTCCCAGGTAAGTGGGATCCGCGACCAAAGCGGGGTTAGTCCCAATAAGTGGGATCCGCGACCAAAGCGGGGCAGCTCCTCTGTAAAGAAAGAGAGAGCATTACATTTTATTGCAGCTGCACTGTGTACTTTCGCTTCTACTTTCGCTTTTGTTTTCTGTGTTTCTTTTATTGTGTCATTTCGCTTTTGTTTTTTGTGCTTCTTTTGTTGTTGTGTCATGGGTGCCGCATCTTCAAGTCTGCTTCTCCTGGCCCTAGATGGCCTGTTACGTTCCAAGGGCCTGGAAGTGAAACATAGTACTTTACAGAGATTTTTACAGAAGATAGATATCGCTGCACCGTGGTTTGCATTTTCGGGCAGCCTTACTGTACCTAGTTGGGATAAATTAGGCAAAGATCTTGACTTTGCTTCTGAGAAGGGCATATTAGAGGGTGGGGTGATACCCCTTTGGAAAATGGTCCGTAGTTGCCTTACAGATGGCAGATGTCAGGAAGCACTTACTAAAGGACAGGAAGTTCTAGAGCAATTACATGAGGAGAAATCAGAGACGGCAGGAAGTGAGGTGCCTCAGGAGGATGGGAGTGTGCGGAGCGTGAATCAGGGGAGGAGACGATTGTCTCCGGCAAGAAGTGAGGTATCTCAGAAGGATGGGAGTGTGCGGAGTGTGAAACAGGGGAGGAGACGATTGTATCCAGATCTCAGTACGCTGCGCACACCCCCATGTGAAAGTGGGTCAGAGGAAGAGGAGGATGAGGAGGAAGAGCTCGGGAGGCTGTCTCGTCAGCTAGAGAGTTTAGCTATAGGAGAAGGGAACAGAAATAAACAGGGGCTCAAGAAAAGCAATCCCCTGGATCCACCGCCGTATGGTGGGGGTGTTTCGGGGAGAGCTTTCCATGCCCAAACATGGAGGGCTCTTAACGCTGAGATGGGTCTTGCTTATCCAGTTTTTCAGGATGACAATAGGGGAAGATTCCATGAACCCTTAGATTTTAAAATTGTGAAGACCCTGGCGGAGTCTGTGCGCACTTATGGGGTGGATGCCGCCTTCACACTAACTCAGGTGGAGAGTCTGTCTAGATACTGCATGACTCCCTCTGATTGGGCTAGCCTTGTTCGGGCTTGTGTTTCCCCGGGTAAATACTTGGACTGGAGAGCATTTGTGCTAGAGGGCGCAATAGAGCAGGCCGCCCAAAACCATGCGGCGGGACACCCCCATTGGGAAAAGGATATGCTTTTGGGGCAGGGTAGATTTGCAAATCAACAGACAGGATTTCCTCTTGAGGCATATGATCAAATTAACAACATTTGCATTCGGGCATGGAAGTCGCTTCCAAATAGAGGAGAGGTGTCTGGTAATTTGACCAAGATTCTACAAGGCCCTACAGAACCCTTTTCAGATTTTGTAGCAAGGATGGTGGATGCCGCTGGAAAGATTTTTGGGGATCCTGATAGAGCCATGCCCCTTATCAAGAAATTGGTCTTTGAGCAATGCACCAAGGAATGTAAAGTGGCAATCACTCCTTATAAAAATAAGGGCATAGAAGCATGGATGAAAGTGTGTAGAGAGATTGGAGGACCTTTAACTAACGCAGGTCTTGCAGCTGCTGTCCTTCGGATTGCAAAAAGGGGCAGTCCTGGTGCTGGAACATGCTTCCATTGTGGTCAACCCGGTCATTTCAGACGTGAATGTCCCAAAAAAGACAATTTTACTGGACCTCCTCACGGTGGCCTTTCCAATGGCCTTCGTCAACCGGGGCTGTGTCCAAAATGTAAAAAGGGGAAGCATTGGGCAAAAGAGTGTAGATCAGTGAGGGACATCCATGGACAGCCTATTTCAGCTGGGCCAAAAAACGGCCGAAGGGGCCCCCGACCCCAGGGCCCACAAATATATGGGGCAGTGGAGAATGTCACACCCGAACCCAAGACATGGCCATCTCTACGCCATCCCATGAGACGCAGAGAGCCACTACAGGTGCCACGGGATTGGACCTCTGTTCCACCTCCAGACTCGTATTAACACCTAAGATGGGAGTCCAATTGGTGGAAACTGAGTTCAAAGGGCCTTTACCACCTGGCACTGTAGGTTTGCTAATTGGACGTGCATCCTCTATCTTACAAGGTCTTCATGTCTTTCCCGGAGTCATTAGCCCTGATACTGTAGGGGCAGTAAAGGTTATGGTGGAGGCTCCAAGGGGCATTGTGTCTATCTCCCCAGGGGATCGGATTGCTCAATTACTAATTTTGCCTAGCTTACATAATCACTTCCCTGCTGACTCAAGGTCACGGACGGGAAGTGAGGTTGGTACCACCGGAGGGAATTGTGCCTATTTGTCACTAGATATGAGCAATCGCCCCACTTTGGAATTAAGCATAGAAGGTAAATCTATTGTGGGATTGCTGGATACAGGAGCAGACCGTAGTATCATAGCCCTTAAGGACTGGTCTAAGGGATGGCCAGTGCAGACTTCTGATCAATCCCTGAGAGGACTTGGATATGCCCAAGCCCCTCAAATCAGCTGTAGACATCTATCTTGGAAGGACCCAGAAGGACACAATGGCACCTTTCAGCCTTATGTACTTGACTTACCTATCTCTTTATGGGGCCGTGATCTGATGAAAGACATGGGGTTCACTCTTAGTAATGACTATTCCCCAGTGTCTCAACAAATTATGCAAAATATGGGGTATAGGCCAGGTCTAGGACTAGGAAAACACCCACAGGGGCGTAGGCATCCTGTGCAAGGTCATCAAAAGCTTAACAGATTTGGTCTGGGTTTTTCCTAGGGGCCACTGGGGCTCAAATACCCATAACATGGCTCACCGAGGAGCCTGTTTGGGTGCCTCAGTGGCCTCTTCCCTCGGTTAAATTGGCAGTAGCCCATGATCTAGTCAAAGAACAACTTGACTTGGGTCACATCCAACCTTCTACTTCTCCATGGAATACTCCCATATTTGTTATTAAGAAAAAATCAGGAAAGTGGCGCCTACTGCATGATCTATGAGCAGTTAATGCTCAAATGCAACTTATGGGGCCCATTCAAAGAGGGCTGCCTCTGCTCTCCTCTGTTCCTCAGGGCTGGCATATTATTACTATTGACATTAAAGACTGTTTCTTTTCTATTCCTTTGCATCCTAAAGACTCACAGCGTTTTGCCTTCACCCTTCCCTCGTGTAACCACGAGGAACCAGATCAAAGGTTTGAGTGGGTAGTGTTGCCGCAGGGAATGGCTAATAGTCCCACGATGTGCCAGATGTATGTGGGGAAGGCACTCGCACCTCTCAGACATAAGTATTCCTCCATCAAGGTCATTCATTATATGGATGATGTGTTATTGGCCGCTAAGTTAGAGCAGACAGTTAATGAGGCCTATAAAGAATTAGTAAAGCTGTTAGCTCAATATGGGCTACATATCGCACCTGAAAAAGTTCAAACGGGGAATTCTACTGAGTATTTGGGAGCGATAATTGGGTATGACAAATTAAAACCACAAAAAATCACTATAAGAACTCAGGATCTCCAAACTCTAAATGATTTTCAAAAACTGCTGGGAGATATTAATTGGATAAGGGGATATTTACATATTCCTAATGGTGTGGTCCAGCCTTTGTATGCTACCCTTAAGGGTGATCCAGATCTTGCTTCTCCTCGTAGCCTCACCAAAGAGGCTAGAGCGGCTCTTATAACAGTAGAAGAAGCTATACAACATGCTACTCTATGCAGGCTCCAGAGTGATAAACCTTTCCAGTTATGTGTGCTTGCCACTATGCGGCAGCCTACTGGAGTACTGTGGCAAGATGGGCCTTTACTATGGATCCACCCACATGCATCCCCAGGAAAATCCTTAGAATACTATCCTGATGCTGTTGCAGCGTTAGCACTTAAAGGGATTCAACAAAGCATTCAATTTTTCGGACAATCACCTTCTTCTCTTATTATACCCTATACTAAAGCTCAACTTAATGTTTTGTGTGCTACTCTAGACAACTGGGCTATTCTATGTTGCTTATTTCAAGGGGATATTGATAATCATTACCCTTCCCATCCATTACTCCATTTTGTTAAAGAACATCCCATCATTTTCCCTAAGGTAACTTCACCCAATCCAATTCCGGGGGCTGTTAATATTTTTACTGATGGTTCCAAGTCTGGAATGGGAGCTTATGTAATTAATGATTCTCCCCCTGTTCAGCATCAATTTGCTCCTGGAAATCCACAATGGGTGGAACTGCAAATTGTTATTGAGGTTTTTAAACAGTGTTCTTTTCCTTTTAATCTTATTTCAGACTCCATCTATGTGGTACAAGCACTAAAAGTCCTGGAGGCCGTGGGAGCTATTAGTAATGCCCATAATGTATCTGCTTACTTTAATCAGCTTCAACAGCTTATCTGTAGCCGCACTGCTCCTTTTTATCCAATGCACATCTGGGCTCACACCTCTCTTCCTGGTCTGTTATCACAGGGTAATGCCTGTGCGGACTCAGCCACTAGAGTTCAGTTGATATGCTTGGCTTCCTCCTTAGAGGGGGCTAAATTATTTCACCAGAATTTCCATGTTAATGCTTTAACGCTGTGCAGGCGTTTTTCCATTTCAAGAGCGGATGCTCATCAGATAGTATTACAATGTCCCCATTGTGTCACATTCCTTCATCCCCCTAATTATGGAGTGAACCCATGGGGATTGAAGCCATTGGTTGTCTGGCAAATGGATGTGACACACATACCTGATTTTGGTAACCTCAAGTATGTGCATGTTTCTGTTGATACGTGCTCTGGAGTTATTCATGCTTCTGCTTTATCGGGAGAAAAGGCACGTAATGTTATTACTCATTGCCTAGAAGCATGGGTAGCATGGGGTGCTCCTGCATCCCTTAAGACTGATAATGGACCTGCTTATACTGGCAGACAATTTACATCCTTTTGTTCTACCATGGGAGTGCAACTTACTCATCGTCTGCCTTACAATCCTCAAGGACAAGGCATTGTTGACCGTGCTCATCGCACCTTAAAGGAAACTTTACAAAAACAAAAAGGGGGAATAGGAGCTGAACACACTCCTAAAGAACGCCTGTCCTTAGCTCTCTTTACCATTAATTTTTTGAATTTGGATATTCATGGTCGCTCTGTGGCCGATAGACATGTGTCCCCTCAGCCCTCTGTGATTGGCTATGTTAAGTGGAAGGATGTTCTTACGGGCCAATGGAACGGCCCCGACCCCGTGCTGACATGGGCGCGAGGATCTGTATGTGTTTTTCCCCAGGATCGCACGGAACCGTTGTGGGTCCCTGAACGCCTGACAAGAAGAGTCTTGACATCAACCGACCAGCAACAAGAGATACCACAGCAATCCCGTGATGAGGATCTTCACTCTGCTACGTGCTCTGGTTCTGGTGCTGGTGCTGATGGCACAGACGACACCAATGCAGTGGTGGGCAGTGGCACGGGCTTGGCCAATGCTGATGCCGGTTCATGGTAATTCTAGTGTCCTCCCCACTCTTTTCTCTACCTCATGTGAGATGTCTGCTCCCTGTGCCTCTCCTAGAGGGGACATGGAGAGCATTTTTAATCAATCTCAAGTTAATCTCACAGGAGTTTTTTGTTTCAGCCTTGGAAACGCTAATTGCATCAGCCTTAAGACCAAAAATTTGAGTAACTGGGAGGACCCATTGCAGTCCAGTCAGGTCTCAGGGAGCATTATCAGTGCCGTACTGAGCCAAGTAGTTTCGGGGAAGCAATCAGGCTCAGGGACCCCCGCAAATAACTCTGCTTTAAACATAACTACCTTGGCTATTATCTCCAAGGTACTAATCCCAGTGCCTCCTTCTTCTAATAATACTTACAATGCCACTCATTTCAAGGCCTCCCCTTACTGTACCCCTAATCTTGGTTTCCCCCCAACATTTATGCCTTGTCAGGATCATTCTTGGGAGAAACATCAAGTTTCTAAAGGTTTCTCCCTTTCCCCCTCTCTTAAGAGGCATGTTTATAACTTTAACAACAGTGCCAACTCCTCTACAGGAGTAGGTTGGTCCTGGTTTCAATGGCTGATTTCCAATGAGAAGGGGGCTTCAGCCGATATTTCTGCATTGGCTCAATTGCTGGGAGCCAAAAGCTGGCTGGATAATGTTTCTGGCACTGTTAGGGAGAGTGAACGAGGTAATAGACTTACATCTGTTTCGTTCAACTCTCTGCTATATAATGCCACATTGCCCCCTGCAATGGTCTGTGTCCAATCCCCGTTCTTGCTCCTTTTGGCTAATGACACCTCGTCGGGGATGCTGGATTGTTCTAATGTTACCTGTCTGTTATCTGAGTGTTCTAATGGTTCTTGGACTGTAGCAGTGGTTATGAAAATTCCAACTTTTGTCCCAATCCCAGTCACTGCGGACCCAGATAAATTCCCCATTGTTGAGCTACTTAGAGTCCGCAGGGATTTTGGAATTACGGCAGCTATAGTGACAGCTGTGGCAGTGTCTGCTGCTGCAGCGGTTACGGCCGGAGTGGCCATGGCCAGTCAAGTACAAACTGCTGCCACCATTAATCAAGTTGTTCAACAAACTTCCACCATACTTGAATCCCAAAATACAATTAATCAACATATTTTGTCAGGGATTTTAGCTGCCAACCAAAGAATAGATTTACTCCAAGCTCAGGTAGAAGAATTGGCTGACTTGGTGCTTTTGGGTTGTGTTGACCAACGTGCACATTTATGCATAACCTCTGTCAGATTTAATGATTCTAGGAATGCCTCCCGCATCATTGGCGAATATTTGGCAGGAAATTGGTCCATGGCAGCGGAAGACATGATCCAGTCTCAACTAACCCAGATAGCTGTCTTGAACAGTACCCGTGTCGATCCCGTGACTTTGGGTCAATTCACCGATTGGATATCTTCTGCTTTTTCCTTCTTCAAAGAGTGGGTGGGGGTAGGCATTTTTTGTGCAATGTGTTGCTTCGGTATGTTCCTCTGTTTGTGGTTTCTCTGTCGCCTTAAGGCCCGCAGTGCTCACGATAAGGCTATGATCATACAAGCTCTTGCAGCTTTAGAAAATGGCAACTCACCTCAAGTCGGGCTTGCGCATCTTAAACAGTAAACCTTTGACATGGTCATTACACCCCAAGTTATTATAACATTGCACTGGGATCGACATGACTTTCCTTGTTATTCTCTTAGTGTTGGAAAGCCCTTGCACTCTGCCGGTCTTACTGCCATTGCACGCAGATGGGTTTCCACACTAGTGCTTTTCTATCGCCTTAAAGTCCGTGCCTTTCTTTCAGGGTGCTGTCAACTTGTTTGTCGTTATAAACAGCCACAGTTCAGCCTCAGCTATCTCCCTTTGTCCACCATCCTCATGATACAGGATGCGAGGCAAGGCACTGCACTTGAGTGATCCTTGACGAGGACCTCAAGGAGAGCATGTCCTATTGCATGCGGGTTAGACGCGTCCATGCCCCGCCCCACGAAAAAAGGCGTCGGCTGATATGGCCCCAGATCTGGGGAAGGGCCTTCCTTAGGACTGAGCCATACTATGCAGCCACTTCTGCACAGTGGGATAGGACCTCTACTCTCGCCTGTATTGTTTTAAGAAAACAGAAAGGGGGAACTGTGGTGAGCCGCTTCTGCCGTTTCTGCAGACTATGGTCGCCATTACAAGATGGCGCTGGCTCCGCTGTGGTCTGTGACAAACAACTCCTTATTTGGGAGAGTTGGCGCGTGGTTTTTCACCACCCTATGAGAAAGCTCCACGTGGCAGCTTCGCATTGGGGCTTGAGATGCTTTATTAAGGCTGGGAGGGGCATCCGGGAGGAAGAAGAAGAAATATCAAGGGCCTGAATAAACTGCTGAAAGAAGATTCCTGAGTTGCGTCTTCCTTGCGGGCAAGGGGTCGCGACAGTATACCATGCACCCTGGGTTGAGAGGACTCCCCCCTTTGGGGGGGAAGACCTCCTTTGACAGAGGTGTCAGGGAGAGCTCATATTCCAATGCACACCGGGACAAGGGGACTCCCTCCCCTCCAGAGTGGGAGACCCCCTCCAACCAGAATGTCGGTGGGAGCTCATATACTTCCGCACCCTTGGTCAAAAGGACTCCCCCCCCCAGGAGAGGACACCACATTCGACCAATGTTTCTGGAGAGCTCATATACCACTACACCCAGGATCGAGGGGACTGCCACCCTCGATGGGGAGGTTGTATGCAACTGGACCCCTAGTTGAGGGGACTCCCCCCTCGATGGGGGGAGACCTCCTCCGACCAGAATGTCGGGTGGAGCTTTATACCACCGTACCCCAGGTTGAGGAGACTCCCCACCTCAAGGGAAGGAGACCCCCTCTGACCTGGGTGTCAGGGGGAGCTTGTATTCCAACGCACCCGGGTTGAGAGGACTCCCCCCATTAAGGGGGTGAGACACCCTCCAACCGATTATTGGGGGGTTCATATACTACTGCACTGTGGGTCAGGGGGATTCCTGCCCTCAAGAAGGGGAGACCCCTTCTGACCAGGGTGTCAGGGGGAGATCAAATACCACCGCACCCAGTTCAAGTGGACCCCACCCTCAAGAGGTGGAGACCCTCTGACCGGGTTGTTAGGAGAGCTCGAATACCACCGCAAACCAGGTCAAGAGAACTCCCCACCTCAAATGGGGGAAACCCCTCCAACCGGATTGTCAGGGGGAGCTTGTATACCACAGCACCATTGGTCCAGAACACTCCCCCACTCAAGAATGGGAGACACCCTCTGACAGTGGTGTCAGGGGGAGCTCATATACCACCACACCCTGGGTCAAGAGGACTCCTGCCCTCAAGGGAGTGAGACACACTTCGACCGGGTTGTCTGGGGGAGCTGGTATACCTCCGCACCCTGGGTGGAGGGGACTCCCTCCCTCAAGGCTGGGAGACCCACTCTGACCGGGGTGTCAGGGGGAGCTTGTATACCACTCCACACTGGGTCAAAGAGACTCCCCCATGGAGGGTGGGATACCTCTTCGACCAGGGTGCTCGTATACCACCACACCACGGATCGAGGGGATTCTCCCCCTCAAGGAGGGGAGACCCCTCCATCCGGGTTGTCGGGGGAGAGCTCCTATACCACCGCAGCCCAGGTCGAGGGGAACCCCCGCCGAGGGGGGAAGACCCCCTCATTCTGGGGATTCAGGGGGAGCTTGTATTCCAAGGCACCCCGGGTTGAGGTGTTTCCCCCACTCGAGGGTGGATACCCACTCCGACCAGGGTGTCAGGGGGAACTCATATTCCAACGCACAGCCGGTCGAGGGGACTCCCGCCCTCAAGGGGGGGAGACCCCCTCCGACAAGGGTGTCAGGGGGACATCGAATACCACCGCACCCTGGGTGGAGAAGATCCCACCCTCGAGAGGGGGAGACCCATTCCTACCGGGGTCTCAGTGGGAGATTGAATACCACCGCACCCTGATTCGAGGGAACCCCCTTGAGAGGTGGAGACCACGTCCGACTGGGATGTCCGGGGGAGCTCATACACTACCACACCCCAGGTCAAGAGAACTCCCTCCCTTGAGTGGGGGAAACCCCCTCCAACCGGGTTGTCAGGGGGAGCTTGTATACCACAGCACCACTGGTCCAGAACACTCCCCCATTTGAGGGGGGGAAGACCCCCTTTGACAGGGGTGTCAGCGGGAGCTCGTATACCATGGCACCCCCGGTTGAGGGAACTCCCCTTCTCTCGAGGGGGAGACATCCTCCAACCAGGGTGTTGGGGGGAGCTCGTATACCACCACACCCGGAGACAAAGGGACTCCCTCCTCTCGGTGGGAAGACACCATACGAACAGGGTGTCGGAGGGAGCTCATATATCACCGCACCCTGGATAGAGTGGACTCCCCCCATAGAGAGGTGGAGACCCCTTCAACCAGGATGTCTGGTGGAGCTCGTATATTTCTGCTCCCCAAGTGGAGGGGACTCTCTCCCTCAAGGGGAGGAGACACTTCAAACTGAGGTGTCAGGGGGAGTTAGTATTCCACACACCCTGGGTCAAGGGGACTCCCCCCTTTATGGGGGAGACACCCTCCAACTGAGGTGTCGGGGAGAGCTCGTATTCCAATGCACCCCGGGTCGAGGGGACTCCCCCCCTCAAGAGGGGCAGACCTTCTCTGACGGGGGTGTCGGGGGGAGGTCGTATTCCTATATACCCTGGGTTGAGGGGACTCCCCCGCCTCGAGGAGGGGAGACCACCTCTGTTCGTGGTGTTGGGGGGAGCTTGTATTCCAATGCACCTCGGGTGAGGGGACTCCCCCCATTGAGGGAAGGAGATCCCCTCGGACCAGGGTGTCAGGGTGAGCTCCTATTCCAATGCACTCCTGGTCGAGGGGACTCCCTCCCTCGAGAGAGGCAGATCCCCTCCCACTGGGGTGTTGGGAGGGGCTCCTATTCCATGCACCCCTGGTCAAGGTGACTCCCCCCTTGAGGGGTGAGACACCCTCCCACCGGGGTGTCCGGCGGTGCTCTTATACCACCGCACCCCAGATTTAGGGGACTCCCTCCCTCGAGAAGGGGGACCCTCTCTGAACAGGATGTTATGGGGAGCTCATATACCACTGCACCCCAGATCGAGGGGACTCCCAACCTCAAGAGAGGGAGACCCTCTCCAAATGGGATGTCGGGTGGAGCTCGTATACCACCGCACCCCGGGTCGAGGTGACTCCAGCCCTTGAGGTGGGGAGACACCCTCCGACAGGGGTGTGTGTGGTGGGGGGGGAGATCTTCTACCACTGCATCCCAGGTCGAGGGAACTCCTGCCCTCAAGAGGGTGAGGCACCATCCAGCCAAGGTATCTGGGGAGCTCCTATACCATCGCACCCTTGGTCGAGAAGACTCTCGCCTTCGAGAAGGGAAGATTCCCTCCGACGGAGTGTCCGGGGGAGTTCGTATACCACCACACCCAGTGTCAAGGGGACTCCCGCCCTCAATGGGGGGAGACCTCCTCATACCGATTTTTCTGGGGAGGTCGTATATCACCGCACCCAGATCGAAGGGACTTCCGCTCTCAAGGGGGGTAGATCCCCTCCCACCGGGGTGTCGGGGGAGTTCGTATACCCGCTCATCTTGGGTCAAGGGGGCTCCTGCCCTCCAGGACGGGAGACCCCCTCCAACCGGGATCTCTGGCCAATCTCATATACTACTGCACACGGGTCGAGGAGACTCCCGCCCTCAAGGGGTAGACAATCTTTGACCAGGGTGTGTGGGGAGCTCTTGTACCACTGCACCACGCGTGGAGGGACTCCCGCCTTCAAAGGGGGGAGATTTTCTCTGACCATGGTGTCAGGGGGAGCTCGTGTATCACCACACTGCAGGTCGAGGGGACTCCCCCCCTCAAGAGAGTAAGACCCCCTCTGACTGAGGTGTCAGGGTAGCTCGTATTACAACTCACCCTGTGTCGAGGGGACTCCCCCCAATCGAGGGGGGAGACCACCTCCAACTAGGGTGGGGGGGAGCTCGTGTACCACCGCATCACATGTCAAGCGGACTCCTGACCTCAAGAGAGTGAGACACCCTCCAACCGGGGTATGGGGGGGGGAGCTCGAATACCACCGCACCTCGAGTCGAGGGGACTTCCACCCTCGAGGGGTGGAGACCCCCTTTGAAAGGGGTGTGGGAGGGAGCTCATATACCACTGCACTTCAGGTCAGGAGGACTCATCCCCTCGAGAGGGGGAGACTCCCTCTGACCAGGGTGTGGGGGGAGCTCATATACCACCGCACTCTGGGACGAGGGGACTCCCTCCCTCTGGGGGGGGGGAGACACCCTCCTGCTGGTGTGTTGGATGGAGCTCATATACCCACCGCACCCCGGATAGAGGAGACTCCCACCCTCAAGTGGGGATACACCCTCCGACCAGGGTGTGGTGTAGAGCTCGTATACCACCGCACCACGTTTGAGGTGACTCCCGCCCTCAAGAAAGGGAGTCCTCCTCTGACCGTGGTGTCGGGGGGAGCTCGTATTCAACCACACCCCCGGTCGAAGGGACTCCTGCCATCAAGGGGAAGAGACATCCACTGAAGGGGGTTTCGGGGGAAACTCATATGCCACCACACCCCAGGGCAAGTGGACTCCCCTGCAGAGAGGGGGTGATAACCCCACCCACCATGGATTCGTGGGGAGCTCCTATACCATCACATCCCTGGTCAAGGGATGAAGAACCCCTTTAACCAGGGTGTCAGGTGAACCTCGTATACCACTGCACCCTGGGTCGAGGGGACCCCCGCCCTCGATGCAGGGAGTCACCCACCAACCGATGTGTCAGGGAAGCTCCTATACCACCACACCTTGGGTCGAGGGGACTCTCCCACTGGAGGGGGGAAGACCCCCTCCAACCAGGGTGTTGGGGAAAGTTCATATACTACCGCACCCCGGGTCAAGGGGAGTCTCACCCTCAAGGGGGGGAGACCCCCTTTAACAGGATTGTCAGCTGGAGCTTGTATACCACCTGGGGGGAGCTCATATACCACCGCACCCCTTGTTGAGGAAACTCCCGCCTATTCCAATGCGCACTAGGTCAAGGTGCCTCCCCCCGTCAAGGGGGGAGACCACCTCCAACCGAGGTGTTGGGGAAGCTTGTATTCCAATTCACCCTCCCTGGAGGGAATGAGATCCCCTCCGACTGGGGTGTCAGCGCGACATCATAGCGCAAGATCATATTCCAACCCACCCTGGTTGAGGGGACTAGCCCCATTGAGAGAAGCAGACCCCCTCTGATGAGGGTGTGGGGGGGCTCATATTCCAATGCACTCCTGGTCAAGGTGACTCCCCCCCTCAAGAGGAGGAGACCCTCTCCGAATGGGTTGTCTGGGGGAGCTCGTATACCACTGCACCCCAGATCGAGGGGACTCCCGACTTCTACAGGGGGAGACCCTCTCTAAATGGGATGTTGGGGTGAGCTCGTATACCACCGCACCACGGGTCGAGGAGACTCCCGCCCTCGAAAGGGGGAGACCCCCTCTAACCAAGGTGCTGTGGGGAGCTCTTAACCAACACACCCTGGGTCAAGGGGACTCCCCCACTTGAGGGGTGGAGACCCCCTCTTACCTGGGTGTCGGGGGGAGTTCTTATTCCAATGCACCTGGGGTTGAGGGGACTCCTCCCCTCGAGGGGAGGAGACCACCTCTGACCTTGGTGTTGGGGAGCTCAAATTCCAATGCACCCATGGTGAGGGGACACCGCCCCCCCAGAGGGGCAGACCCCCACCAACCGGGGTCGTATTCCAATGCACCCTGGGTCGAGGTGACTCCCCCCCTCGAGTGGGGAAGACCACTTCCGACTGGGGTGTCATGGGAGCTCGTATACCACCGCACCCTAGGTTGAGTGGACTCCCCCACTCTCAGGGTAAAGGTACCCTGTATGAACAGGGTGTCGGAGGGAGCTTGTATACCACCGCACCCCAAGTCGAGGAGGGAGACCCTGTCCAACCGAGGTATCAGGGGAGCTCATATACCACAGCCCCCCATGACGAGGGTACTCCCGCCCTCAAGGGAGGGAGACCCCCTCCGACCAGTGTGTGGGGGGAGCTCGTATACCACCACACCCCAGTCAAGGGTATTCCCGCCCTCGAGGGAAGGAGACATACTCCGATTGTTGTGTCGGTGCAAGCTCATATACCATCGCACACCATGTCTACCATCGCACACCATGTCGAGGGGACTCCTGCCCTTAAGGGGTGGAGACACCCTTCGACCAAAGTGTCAGGGCGAGCTCACCACTGCACCCTGGGTTATGGGGACTCCCTTCCTAGACAGTGGGAGACTCTCTTTGACCGGGGAGTCAGGAGGATCTTGTATACCACCGCACCACAGGTCGAGGGGACTCCCTCCCTCAAGGGGTGGAGACCCCCTTTGACTGGGTGTTGGGGGGAGCTTGTATACCACTACAACCCGAGACGAGGGGACTCCCCCCTATCGGTGGGGCGACACCCTCCAAACGGGGTGTTGGTGGGGGCTGGTAAACCACTACACTCTGGGTCGAGGAGACTCCCGCCCTCAAGGGAGGGAGACATCCTTTGACCGGGGTGTCAGGGGAGCTCATATACCACCGCACCCCTGGTTGAGGAAACTCCCGCCTTTAAGGTTGTGACATACCCACTGACCGGGGTGTCTTGCGGAGTTCATATACCAACACACCCCGGGTTGAGAGGACTCCCCCTCCTCGAGGGAGGAGACCCACTCCAACCGGGAATTTGTGGGGAGCTTGTATACCACTGAACCTGGGATAGAGGGGCCTCCCCCCTCGAGGGTGGGAGACCCCATTCAACAAAGTTGTCGGGGCATGCTCATATTCCAAGGCAACCCGAGTCAAGGGGACTGCCCCCCTCGAGGGTGGTGACCCCCGCCGACATGTGTGTCAGGGCAAGCTCGAATTCCAACACACCCTGGGTCAAGGGGACAACCCCCTCCTGAAGGGTAGACACCCTTTGATCGGGTTGTCGATGGGAGCTCATATTGAATGCACCCCGGGTGGAGGGGACTCCCACCCTCGAGGGGGGGAAACACCCTCCAACTGGAGTGTCAGGGGAAGCTCATATACCATCGCACCCCGGGTCGAGGGGGCACCCTTCCTCGAGGGGGAAAGAACCCTTCTGACCAAGGTGTCGGGGGAAGCTCATATACCAGGGCACCCTGGGTGGAGGAAAACCCCCATCGAGGGAGGGAGACCCCCTGTGACCGGGGTGTCAGGGGGTAGCTAGTATACCACAGCACTAGGTCATACAGCACCTCACCATGGGTCGAGGTGACTCCTGCCCTCAAGGGGGAGACTCCCTTCCACCCGGGTGTCGGGGGTAGCTAGTATACCACAGCACTCTGGGTTGAGGGGACTCTCCCCCTCTCAGAGTGAGACCCCCTACGACCAGGGTGTCAGGGGGAGACCGTATACCACTGCACCATAAGTCCACATGACTCCCCTCCTCGAGGTGTGGACACCCTCTTCGACTGGGGTGGCCCGATTGAGCAAGGAGACTCTCTTTGACCATGGTGTTGGGGTGAGCTCTTATACCACCACACCCCTGTCGAGGGGACTCCCTCTCTCGAGGGGTGTTGTGGTTTGCTCGTATACCACTGCACCCCTGTCGAGGGGACTCCCTCTCTCGAGGGGGGAGACCCCTCCAACCGGGGTGTCGGGGGGAGATTCCACCGCATCCTGGGTTGAGAACACTCCCCCCTCGAGGGGGGATACTCCTTGAATCGGGGTGTCAGGGGGAGCACCCACTGCACCCTGGGTTGATGGTCTCCCCCATCTATGGGGGAGACCCCTGCAACCGAGGTGTCAGGGAAAGCTTGTACATCATCCCACCCCGGGGAGAGGGGACTCTGCCCTCAACGGGAGAGACCCCTCTAACCAGGGTGTTGCGGGGAGCTCCCACCATACCCCAGGTAGAGGGGACTCCCCCTTCTAGGGGGGAGACCCTACAACCAGGGTGTCAGGGGTAGCTCATAAACCATTGCATCCTGAGTAGAGGGGACTTCCCCTTCTAGGGGGGAGACCTCTCCAATCGGGGTTTCGGAGGGAGCTCCCACTCAACCAGGGTCAAGGTGACTCCCTCCTCGAGGGGGGACACCCCTCCAATCAGGGTTTTGGGGGAGATCCCAGAGCACCCCAGGTCTTAGGAACCCCCCTCAAGTGGGGAGACCCCTCCAACTGGAGTTTCAGAGGGAGCTCCCACTGCACCCCAGGTCGAGGGGACTCCTTCTTCGAGGGAGGAAGGTCTCACAGCAGCCCGGATTGAGGGCACTCCCCGCTCAAGGGGGGAGACCCCTGGAACCAGGGCCTGGGGGGAGCTCTCACCACACCCAGGTCAATGGTACTCCCCCATCAAGGGGAAAGACCCCTGCAATTGGGGTGTCAGTGGGAGCTCCCACCGCACCCTGGGTGGAGAGGACCCCCTCTTGAGGGTGGAGACCCCTCCAACTGGAGTGTTGGGGGGAGTTCACCTCACCCCCACTCAAGGGCACTCCCCCCTTGAGGGGACAGACCTCTCCAAACGGGGTGTCAGAGGAAGCTTCCCACTTCACCATGGGTTGAGGGGACTCCTTCATCGACGGGGGAGACCCCTCCAACCAGGGTGTCGGAGGAGATCCCACCACACCCCAGGGTCAAGAGGACTCCCCCCCTTGAAGGGGGATACCCATCCAACCGGGGTGTCAGGGGGAGCTCGGATACCATCAAACCCCGGTAGAGGGCTCGCTACTCTAGGGCGGAGACCCCTCCAACTGGGGTGTCGAGGGGAGCTCCCACCGCACCCGGGTAGAGGGGACTCCCTTCTCGAGGAGGGAGACCCCCCAAATGGAGTGTCATGGGGAGCTGTATACCATCGTACCCAGGATAGAAAAGACTCCCCCCTCTAGAGGGGAGACCCCTCCAACCTTGGTTTCAGGGGGAGCTTCCACTGCACCCTGGATAGAGGAGACTGCCCCCTCGATGGGGGAGACCCCTCCAATCGGGGTTTCAGGGGAAGATCCCAGTGCACCGCAGGTTGAGGGTACTCCCCCCTTGAGGGGGGAGACCCCACCAACCGGGGTGTCCAGGGTAGCAGCCACCACACCCCAGGTCAAGGGAACTCCCCTATCGAGGTGGGAGACCCCTGCAACCAGGGTGTCATGCAGAACTCCCACTGCACCTGGGTCGAGGGGACTCCCCATTGAAGGGGAGACCTCTCCACCCGGGATGTCAGGGGAGCTCCCACCACACCACCGGTCGAGGGGACTCCCCCTCTCGAGGGTGGAGACCCTTCAAACCGGGGTGTCAGAGGTACCTCCCACCACAAACCAGGTCAAGGGAACTATCCCCTCGAGGGGGGAGACCCATCCAACCAGGGTGTCTGGGGGGCTCTCACCGCACACAGGGCAGAGGCGACTCCCGCCTCGAGGAGGGAGACCCCTCCAATGGATTGTGGTGGGGGGTTTCCACAGCACTTCGGGTGGAGGCCACCACAACTCAAGGAGGAGACCTCTCCAACTGTGTCCGGGGGATCTCGCATACCATCGCAACCCACATCTAGGCGACTCCCCAATAGAGGGAAGAGAGCCCTCCAACCGGGGTGTTGAGGGGAAATTGCATACCATGGCACTCCCGTCGAGACAATTCCCCCCTTGACGGGGGAGACCTTCCAACCGGGGTGTCAGAGGGAACTCATATACCATTGCACCCCGGGTAGAGCAGAATTCCCCTTGAGGAGAGAGACCCCTCCAACCGGGGTGTCAGAGGGAGCTCCCACTGCAGCCCAGGTAGAGGGGACTCCCCTCTCTAGGGGGGAGACCCATCCAACTGGGGTGTGGGGGGAGCTCGTATACCATCGCACCCCAGGTAGAGGGGACTCGCTACTCGAGGGCGGAGACCCCTCAAACCGGGGTGTGGGGGGACCTCCCACCACACCCTGAGTAGAGGGGACTCCCTTTTGAGGAGGGAGACCCCTCCAAATGGGGTGTCATGGGGAGCTCATATACCATCACACCTATGGTAGAAAGGACTCCCCCCTCAAGGGGGGAGACCCCTGAAACCGGGTTGTTGGGGGAAGCTCCCACCACACCCTGGGGCAAGGTTAGTCCCCCCCCTCGAGGGGTGAAACCCCTACAACAGGGGTGTCGTGCGGAGTTCCCACTGCACCCCCGTCAAGGGCACTCCCACCTCAAGGGGGAGACCCCTCCAAGTGGGATGTCAGGGGGCTCCCACCGCCCCCCCTAGGAGGGGACTCCCACCTCGAAGGAAGAGACCCCTCCAACCGGGGTATCGGGGTGGCTCCCACTGCATGCCATGGTCGAGGGGACTCCACCTCAAGGGGGTAGACCCTTCAACTGGGGTATTGGGGGAGCTTGCATACCATTGCACCCCAGGTTGGGGTAACCCAACTTGAGGGGGGAGACCCCTCCAACCTGGTGTCAGAGGAGCTCGCATGCCATCACAACGAACAGCGAGTCTACTCCCCTTTCAATGGAAGAGACCCCTCCACCCAGGGTGTGGGGGGAGCTCATGTACTAGGGCACCCTGCTTCGAGGTGGCTCCCCCTTCAAGGGGGAGACCCCAACAACCGGGGTGTTGGGGGAAGCTCACATACCATGGCACCCGGGTTGAGGGGACTCCCCCTCTCAAGGGAAGACACCCCTCCAACCGGGGTGTCGGGGTGGCTCCCATCACACGCCATGGTCGAGGCGACTCCTCCCTCAAGAGGGTAGACCCCTCCAACCGAGGTTTCGGGGAGCTTCCACTGCACGCTGGGTAGAGGCGACTCCCCCCCGAGACAGGAGACCTCTCCAACCAGGGTGTTGCAGAGTTCCCATCCCATGTCGGGTCGAGGCGACTCCCCCAACGAGGGGGTAGACCCCTTAACCGTGGTGTCAGGGGGAGCTCGCATACCATCACACCCCGGTCGAGGTAACCCAACTTGAGAGGGAAGACCCTTCCAACAGGGGTGTCAGGGGGAGCTCACATGCCATTGCACCCCAAGTCAAGACAACTCCCCTTTCAAATGTAGAGAGCCCTCCACCCGGGGTGTTGGGGAGAGCTCACATACCACAGCACCGGCGTCAAGGAGACTCCCTGGGAGACCCCTCCAATAGGGATGTTGGGGGAGCTTTCACTGACCTGGGTTGAGGGAACTCCCCCCTCAAGGGTGGAGACCCCTCCAAGCAGAGTTTCGTGGGAAGCTCCCACCGCACACCAGGTCAAGGGGGAGACTTCTGCAACCAGGGTGTCAGGGGGCTCCCACTGTGCGGTGGGTCGAGGCAACTCCCCCCTGGAGGAGGGAGACCCCTTCAACGGGTTGTCGTGGGGGGCTCCCACAGCACGTCCTGTTGAAGTCACCCCACCTCCAGGGGGGAGACCCCTCCAACCCGGGTGTCAGGGGGGGCTCGCATAACATTGCAACCCGAGTCGAGGCAACTCACTCCTAGAGGGGGGGGAGAGCCCTCCAACGTGGGTGTCGGGGGGAGCTCACATGCCACGGCACCCGAAATGAGACGATTCCCCCCTCGAAGGGGGATACCCCTCCAACTGCATTGTCAGGGGAGCTCCCACTGCACCCTGGATCGAGGGGACTCCCCTCTCTTTGGGGGAGACCCCTCCAACGGGGTGTCATGGCGAGCTCCCTCTGCACCCCTGGTCTAGGAGACTCCCCACTCTAGGAGGGAGACCCCTCCAAACGGGGTGTCAGGGGTAGCTCCTACCAAACCCCAGGTTAAATGACACCCCCCTCAAGTGGGGAAACCCTTCCAACCAAGGTGTCTTGAGGAGCTCCCACCGCACCCTGGGTCGAGGGGACTCGCCTCTTGAGGTGGGAGAACCTTACAACTAGGTGTCGGGGAGAGATCCCACGGAACCTCAGTTTGAGGGGACTCGCCCCTCGAAGGGGAGACCCCTCCAAATCTGGGGTATGTGGGGAGCTCCCACCACACCCAGGGTCTAGGGGACTCCCCCCTCGAGGGGGAGAGACCATTCCAACCGGTGTGTTTCAGGGAGCTCAAACCGAACCCCGGGTCGATGGGAGTCTCCCTTTGAGAGGGGAGACCCCTCCAACCGGGGTATCGAGGAAAGCTCCCACCGCACCACAAGTCGAGAGGATGCCCCCCTCAAAAGGGGGAGACCCCTTCACCCGGGTTGTCTGGGGGTAGCTCCCACCGCACCACAGGTTGACCCCCCATCCGTTTGAGTTGTTTCCCCCCTGGAGGGGAAGATCCCTCCAACTAGTTGTCGGGGGGCTACCACCACACATCAAATCGAGGTCATCCCACCTCGAGGAGGGAAACTCCTCCAACCGGGGTGTAAGGGGGAGCTCGTATATCATGGCACCCTGCATTGTGGCGACCCCCCTTTTGAGGGTGGAGCCCCCTCCAAACAGGGAGTCAGGGGTAGCTCCCACGCACTCTGGGTAGAGGGGACTCCCATCTTGATGGGGGAGACCCTTCCAACCCGGGTGTCGGTGGAAGCTTGTATACCATTGCACCCTGTGTAGAGGGGACTCCCCCCTCGAGGGGGGAGACCCTGCAACTGGGGTGTCCAGGGAAGCTCCACCACACCCCAGGTCGAGGGGACTCCCCACTCAAGGGGGGGAGACCTCTCCAAGCAGTGTTTCGGGGAAGCTCCCACTGCACACTGGGTTAAGGGGACTGCCCCCCAGGAGGGGGGGAGACCCCTGCAACCAGGGTGTCGTGGGGTGCTCCCACCACACCTCGAGTTGAGGGGACTTCCCCTCGAGTGGGGATACCCCTGTAACTGGGGTGTTGGGGGAGCTCCCACCGCACCCCTGGGCAAGGGGACTCCCAGCTCAAGGGGGGAGACCCTTGCAACCTGGGTGTTGGGTGGAGCTACCACTGCACCTCGGTTTGAGGGGACTCCCCCCTCCAAGAAGGAGACCCCTGCACCGGGGTGTTGGGTGGGGCTCCCACTACACCCCAGTTCAAGGGGACTTCCCCTCAGAGAGGGGAGACCCTAGCAACCAGGATAATATGTGGAGTTCCCACTGCACACCGGGTCCAGGGTCTTCCCCCTCGAGGAGAGAAACCCTTGCAACTGGGGTTTTGGGGGGATCTCCCACTGCACCCCTGTTTGAGGGGACTCCCCCATCTAGGGGGGAACCCCTCAACTGGGCTGTTGGCGGTAGCTCCCACCGCACCCTAGGTCAAGAGGATTCCCACTCAAGGGGGCAGACCTCTCCAACTGGGGTGTCCTGGGGAGCTCCCACCACACTCCGGATTGAGGGTATTGACCCTCGAGATGGGAGAACACTCCAACCAGGGTGTGGGGGGAGGTCGGATACCATCGCACCCTGAGACGAGGCGACTCCACCCTCAAGGGGGGAGAGCCCTCAAACCGGGGTTAGAGGGGGGAGATCCCACAGCACACCTGGTTGAGGGAACTCCCCCCTCGAGGGGGGAGACCCCTTCAACCGGGGATTCTGTGGGAGCTCCCATGGCAACTTGGGTTGATGGGACTCCCCCGTCTTGGGGGAGATCCCTGCAACCGGGATGTCGGGAGAACCTCCCACCGCCCCATGGGTCGAGGTGACTCCCCCATCGAGGGGGGAGCTCCTGCAACTGGAGTGTCAGGGAGAGCTCCCACCACACCCCAGCTTGAGGGGACTTCCCCCTTGAGGGGGGAGACCCCTGCAACCAGGTTGTTGGGGGAGTTCCCACCACATCCTGGGTCGAGGGGACTCCTTCCTCCAGGGGGGAGAAACCCCTCCAACCGTGGTGTCAGGGGAGCTGCATCACACACCGGATCGAGGGGACTCCCCCCATGAGAAAGGAGACCTCTTCAACCTGGGTGTCGTAGAGAGCTCCCATCGCACACAGGGTCTAGAGGACTCCCCCCTAGAGGTGGGAGACCCCTGCATTCGGGGTGTGTGGGGGGGAGCTCACACCGCACACCTGGTCGAAGGGACTCCCCCCTAGAGGGGCGAGATCCCTGCAATTGGGGTGTCAGGGGAGCTCCCACCGAATTCGGGTTCGAGGGGATTCTCCCCTCGAGGAAGGGGACCCCTGCAACTAGGTGTCATTTGGAGCTCCCACCGCACCCCAGTTCTAGGGGACTCCCCCTTCTAGGGGGTAGACCTCTACAACTGGGGTGACGGCAGAGCTCCCACCACACCCCCAGTCAAGGGGACTCCCCTTTTGAGGGAGTAGACCCCTCCAATAGAGGTGTCGGGGGTGCTACCACAGCACCCCTGATCGATTGGACTCCCCCCTCCAGGGGGCAGATCCCTCCAACTGGGGTGGGGGGGGGCTCCCACCACACCCCGGTCAAGGGGACTCCCCCCTCGAGGGTGGAGACCACTCCAACTGGGGTGTCGGTGGGGGCTCCCACTGCACGCTGGGTTGAGATGACTCCCCCTTCCAAAGGGGAGACCCTTCCAACAGGGGTGTCGGGGGGCCCCCATCGCACGCCGGGTCAAGGCGACTCCGCCCTTGAGAGGAGAGACCCCTCCAACCGGGGTGTCCGCAGGGCTTCCATGCACATCGGGTAGAGGCGATTCCCTCCTCAAGGGTGGAGACCCCTCCAACCCAGATGACAAAAAAAGCTCGCATACCATTGCACCCGCGTGGAGGCAACTCCCATTTCGAGGGGACAGACACCCTCCAATCTGGGTGTGGGGGGAGCTCCTATACCACGGCACCTGCGATGAGTCGACTCCCTTCCCTAGGGGGAGACCCCTTCAACGGAGGTGTCAGGGGGAGCTCGTATACCATCGCACCCCCGGGAGAGGAGACTCCCCCCTCAAGGAGGGAGAACCCTCAAAACACGGTGTCGGGGGCAGTGCTCACACTTCACCCCAGGACAAGGGGACTCCCCCTTCAAAGCGGGAGACCCCTCCTACTGGGGTGTCTGAGAGGAGCTCCCACAGCACCCCAGGTAGAAGGGACTCTCACCTCGGTGTCCAGGAGAGCTCGTATACCATCACACACCGGGTATAGTAGACTTCCCCCTCGAATAGGGAGACCCCTCCTACCGAGGAGTAGGGGGGATCTCCCACCACACCCAGGGTAGAGGAAACACTCCCACCTCGAGGGGGAGACCCCTCTACCGGGGTGTCAGGGGAGCTTGTATACCATCGCAACCCTGGTAGAGGGGACTCTCCATTCAAGGGCAGAGGCACCAACAACCAGGGTGTCAGGGGAAGCTCCCACTGCACCCGGGTAGAGGGCACTCCCTTCTCGAGGGAGGAGACTCCTCCAACCAGGGTGTTAGGGGGAACTCCTATACCATGGCACCCGGGTAGAAAGGACTCCGCTCTGGAGTGGGGAGACCCCTTCAACCAGGGTTTCAGGGGAAGCTCCCACCCACCCAGGTAGAGGGGACTTACCCCTCGAGGGGGGAGACCCCTCCAACCGGAGTGTCGGGGGCAGCTTCCACCGCATGCTGGGTCGAGGCATCTCCCCCATCGAGGTTGGAGACCCCTCGAACTGGGGTGTTGGGGGAGCCCTCACTGCACCCCCTGTCGAGGGAACTCCCCCCTCAAGGGGGCAGACCACTCCAAGTGGGGTATGGGGTGCTCCCACTGCACCCGCGTTCGAGGGGACTCCCCCCTCAAAGGGGGAGACCCCTCCTACCAAGGTGTCGGGGGAGCTCCCACACCAACGTACTCTGGGTCGAGGGGACTCCCGCCTTGAGGAGTATAGAGCTCCCCCCAGACTCCCAGGTTGGATGGGCCTGCCCCATGGAGGGGGGTGTCCCCTCAACCCTGGATGCAGTGGTTACAAAATTCCCGCCAGGACACCCAGGTTCCAGGGGCCTGCCCTTGGGGGGGGAGTCCCCACTTCCCTGGGTGCAGTGGTGTACCGGTCTCCCCCAGGGACACCCAGGTTGGAGGGGCCTGCCCCCTGAAGGGGGGAGTCTCCTCTACCCTGGTTGTGGTTGTATACGGAGCTCTCCCCCGACACCCAGTTTGCAGGGGCCTGCCCACTGGAAGGGGGAGTCCCCTCTAACCTGGGTGCGGTGGTTTATGGAGCTCCCCCACAACACCCAGGTTGGAGGGGCCTACCCCCTAGAAGGGTGTTAGAGTCTGTAAACAAGTCAAAATAACACCTGGCATTTTGCCAGGGGAATGTTAGAGTTCCTAAACAAGTCTGGATGGTGCTTGGCAAAATGCCAGAGGGAGTGGTTTGAGAAGTAACAAAAGCGAGCCATTAAATGTGGAGATTCCTGATTGGTTGACTGCTGTATCTAGTTTATGCTAATTAGATAAGCTGTGTGGAATGTATAAATACTTCTCCTGTCCTGCAATACACCGCTTCCACTCCTGCTGTATGAATCTGCACAAGTTGTTCGTCACCCCCTGGTTATTTTGCTGCAGCGGGACCGCGGCTGATGGTGGCCCATTACGGGGAGCCCCAGGACACTCGGGGGTAAGTGATGAAAAAAAAAAAAAAAAGCTGCCCATCCATAGATAGGACAGGAGCAAATCTGCTCGTCCCTAGGCAGATAGGGCGAGAGGAAAAATGACCATTTCGAGAAAATGGAGAAGATTGATACAGTATGTTTGTGTCTTGTTTTGTCTTGAAATGTTGTATTGTCTTTGTGATGAAAATATGGAAGGAGTGTTAAGTAAATTGATAAGGGAAAGAGGCACCCCAATGGAACCAAGAATAGTTAAGGCATGTGTTGATGGAAGCCCAGGAACTCTAGTCAGAAAGAAAAAGAAAGTTCAGAAGAAGAAAGATTATCAGGAAAAAAGTTGCAGCAAAAGGCTATTACTAAATACTTTTCGTTACTGGAGGGTGCGTGAAGCGGAGAGGCAGCTGCCAAGTGTGCAAGCCAGTCACAGCGCAGCAAGGATTTTCCAAGAGGCGGTGGCAACTGGCCCTTCCCCGCCTCCTGGCCCTTCCACTGCCGGGAGCACAAATCTAGACCTGACCTGGAGGCACAGTCTCGCAGGCTCTTGCTCCCTGTGCCCAGAAGCAGTTTGAGTCCGGGACACTCCCCAGGGCCATCTGGGGCTGCCCAGGCACTACAGCCAGCAGAAGATGCTACTGGTGTCCCTGATATTTGGTCATTTTCAATGCCAATTAACTACAATGGTTCTCCCACACCTGGAAGCTAATGAATAATAAACACTATTAAGGCTTATTTCAAATGTAAAAAACCTTGAGATAATGTACTAAATTGTTCAGAAGGTTGTTTTCTTACCGCCTGCTGGAATACTACAGGATTTTCTTTAGCCATCCTGAGTTCCTGCCTTCGTCCCAGTGACGGTGAGGACAAAGGTGGAAGAATGTCCAGTGTTGCTGAGAACCGGACTGAGATTTCAGCTGAGAACTGGACAAGACTTCGGATCAAGCTAGCTGCCTGCAGAACTTACCTGGACTGTGATTTAAGCTAGCTGCCTGCAGAACTTACCTGGACTGTGATTTACCTGGACTGTGAGTTAATCTATTGAGACACTGCTTTACCTGGACTGAGACAACAAACTGTAATCTATAACAAATTGTAACTCGGTATCTTTGCTAACAGTGTCATTGCTGGTATAATTTTTCCAAGGGCTTCTTGCATGGAGCCATCAATTGGCTTGGTATTGTGGCATTTTGTATCCTCCCTTTCTGTTTGTAGCAGGTTATTTATGGTGTTTCTGTAAAAACCACTATGGTCGTTATTTAAATTAAACAAAAGGGGGAAATGTTAGAGTCTGTAAACAAGTCAAAATAACACCTGGCATTTTGCCAGGGGAATGTTAGAGTTCGTAAACAAGTCGGGATGGTGCCTGGCAAAATGCCAGAGGGAGTGGTTTGAGAAGTAACAAAAGCTAGTCATTAAGTGTGGAGAGTCCTAATTGGTTGACCGCTGTATCTAGTTTATGCTAATTAGATAAGCTGTGTGGAATGTACTGCTCCTGTCCTGCAATAAAGGGCTTCCACTCCTGCTGTATGAATCTACACAAGTTGTTCGTCACACCCCCCCCCCCGTTATTTTGCTGCAGCCAGACTGCGGCAGAAGGGGGACTCCCCTCTACCCTGGGTGCGGTGGTGTAAGGAGCTCCCCCTTAGACACTCCTGTTTGAGGGGCCTGTGCCGTGGAATGGGGAGTCCCCTCTACCCTGGGTGCTGTGGTGTACAGAGCTCACACACACACACCATGGTTGGAGGGGCCTGCCCCCTGGAGAGGGGAGTCCCCTCTACCCTGGTGTACCGAGCTCCCCCAGGGCACCAGGTTTGAGGGGCCTACCCCCTGTGGGGGGGAGTCCCCTCTACTCTGGATGCAGTGGTGTATGGAGCTCCCAGCTCCCACACACACACCCCAGTTGGAGGGGCCTGCCCCCTGGAGGTTGAGTCCCCTGTACCCTGGGTGCGGTGGTGTCTGGAACTCCACCCTGGACACCCAGGTTCCAGGGACCTCCCCCTAGATATGGGAGTCCTATCTACCCTGGGTGCGATGGTGTATAGAACCCCCCCTCCCAACACACAGGATGGAGGGGCCTGCCCCCTGGAGGGGCAAGTCCCCTCTACCCTGGCTGCGGTGGTGTACGGAGCTCCCCCCCAGACACCCCGGATGGAGGGGCCTGCCCACTGGATGGGGGACTCCACTCTACCCTGGGTGTGCTGCTGTATGTAGCTCCACCCTGGGCACCCCTGTTGGAGGGGTCTGCCCCCTGGAGGGGCGAGTCCCCGCTACACTGGGTGCCATGGTGTACAGAGCTCCCCCTGGAAACCTCGTTTGTAGAGGCCTGCCCCCTGGAGAGAGGACTCCCCTCCACCCTTGGTGCAGTGGTGTATGGAACTCCCCTCAGGACACCCAGGTTGGAGGGGCCTGCCCCCTGATGGGGGGAGTCCTCTCTATGCTGGGTGCGGTGGTGTAGGTAGCTCCATCCCCAGACACACAGGTTCCAGGGACCTGCCACCTAGAGATAGGAGTCCCCTCTACTTTGGGTCGGTGGTGTATCGAGCTTGTCCCCAGACACCCAGGTTTCAGGGACCTGCCCCCTGGAGGAGCGAATCCCCTCTAGCCTGGGTGTGGTGGATTATGGAGCTCTGCCCCTGGATACCCCAGTTCCAGGTACCTGCCTTCTAGTGGTGGGAGTTCCCTTTATCCTGGGTGCAGTGATGTACAGAGCTCTCATCCTGGACACCCAGGTTCCAGGGACATGAATCCTTAAGGAGCGAATCCCCTCTAGTCGTGATGCGGTGGTGTACGGAACTCCCCCAGCCCGGACACCCCAATTTGAGGGTCCTGCCTCCTGGAGGGGGGAGTCCCCTCTATCCTGGTGTGGTGGTTTATGGAGCAACCCCCCGAAACCCAGTTTGGAGGGGACTGCCCCCTAGAATGGCGGATCCCCTATACCCTGGGGGTGGTGGTGAACCGAGCTCCCCCCAGGACACCCAGGTTGGAGGGGCCGTCCCACTGGAGGGGTGAGTCCCTGTCTCCCCTGGGTGCTGTAGTGTAAGGAGCTCCCACTTGCACACCCAGGTTGGAGGGGCCTGTCCCCTGGAGGGGCGAGTCCACTCTAACCTCGGTATGGTGTTTTTATGGAGCTCCATCCCAGACACCCAGTTTCCAGGAACCTGCCCCCTGGAGGGGGGAGTCCCCTCTACACTGGGTGTGGTGGTGGACAGAGCTCCCTCCTGGACACCCAGGATGGAGGGGCCTGGCCCCTGGGGGTTGAAGTCCCCTCTACCCTGGATGCGGTGGTGTACTGAGTTCCCCACATCCCAGACACCCAGGTTGGAGTGGCCTGCCCCCTGGAGGGGGGAGTCCCCTCTAACATGGGTGTGGTAGTGTATGGAGCTTTCCCCCCAACACCACGGTTGTAAGGGCCTTCTCCCTGCAGGGGCGAGTCCCCTCTATCCTGGGTGCGGTGGTGTTCTGAGCTCCCCCGCCCCACACCCAGGTGTGAGATGCGTGAACCCTGGAGGGGGGAATCCCCTCTACCCTGGGTCCAGTGGTGTACGGAGCTCCCCCACCCCAACCCCCACCCCGCACACCCAGGTTGGAGAAGCCTACCTCCTGGAGTGTGGAGTCCCCCATACCCTGCTGCAGTAGTCCCTATGGACACCCAGGTTGGAGGGGCCTGCCCCCTGGAGGGGTGAGTCTCCTCTACCCTGTTTGCGGTAGTGTATGGAGCTCCCTGTCGGAAACCCCAGTTGGAGATGCCTGCACCCTGGAGGGGTGAGTCCTCTCTACTCTGGGTGCGGTGGTGTACGGAGCTCCCCCTTGGACACCCAGGTTGGAGGGGCCTGCCCCCTGAAGGTGGTAGTCCCCTCTACCTGGGTGCGGTGGCATACGGAGCTCCCCTTCCCAAACCCAGTTTGAGGGGCCTTCCCCCTGGAGGGGGAGTCACCTCTACCTGGGTGCGGTGGTGTATGGAGCTCCCCACCAGACACCTAAGTTGGATGGGCCTGCCCCCTGGAGGGTCAAATCCCCTCTATCCTGGGTGTGGTGGTGTACGGAGCTCCCTCTGGACACCCAGGTTGGAGGGGCCTGCCCCATGGAGGGGTGAGTAGAATCTACCCTAGGTGTGGTGGTGTATGGAGTCCTGCCGCCAGACACACCGGTTGGAGGGTCCTGCCAGCTGGAGGGTCCAATACCCTCTACCCTGAGTGTGGTGGTGTACGGAGCTCCCCCCGGGATACCCCAGTTGGAGGGGCCTGCCCCTGGAGGGGCGAGTCGACTCTACCCTGGGTGCAGTGGTGTTGGAGCTCCCCCCAGAAACCCAGGTTGGAGGGGCCTGCCCTCTGCAGGAGCAAGTACCCTCTACCCTGGGTGTGGTGGAGTACAGAACCCCGCCCCCTCAGACAACCCGGTTGGAGGGGCCTGCCCCCGGATGGCGAGTCCCCTCTACCCTGGGTACTGTGGTGTACGAAGCTCCCCCCTCACACACCTAGATGTGAGGGGCCTACCCGCTGGAGGAGGGAATCACCTCTACCCAGGGTCTGGTGGTGTAGCTAGCTTCCCCCACACACACCCTCAGGTTAGAGGGGCCTGCCTTCTGGAGGGGGGAGTCTCCTCTACCCTGGGTGCAGTGGTGTAAGGAGCTCAGCGCCTGGACACCCAGGTTCCAGGGACCTGCCCCCTGGAATGGGGAGTCCCCTCTACCCTGGGTGTGGTGGTGTACAGAGCTCCGACCCCGGACACCCAGGTTCCAGTGGTGGGTGGTGTACGGAGCTCCCCCCCCCCAGAAACCCCTTTTGGAGGGGCCTGCCCCCTGGAGGGAGGAGTCCCCTCTACCTGCATGCGTCTACCCTGGGTGTGGTGGTGTATGAAGCTCGTCTTCGGACACCCAGGTTCCAGGGACCTGCCTCCTGAAGGGGGAAGTCCCCTCTACCCTGGGTGTGGTGTTGTACGAATATCCCACACACACACCCCTATTGGAGGGGCCTGCCCCCTGGAGGGGCGAGTCCCCTCTATCCTGGGTGTGGTGGTCTACAGCACTCCCTCCCAACATGCAGGTTGGAGGGGCCTGCCCCCTGTAAGGGGGTATCCCCTCTACCCTGGGTGCGGTGTTCGGAGCTCCCACCCTAGAAACCCCTTTTGAAGGGGCCTGACCCTTGAAGGGGCGAGTCCACTCTACTCTAGGTGGGGTGGTGTATGGATTTCCTCCCAGACACCCAGGTTGGAGGGGCCTGCCCCCTGGAGGAAGGAGTCCCCTCTACCCTGCATGCGGTGGTGTACGGAACGCCACCCCTGGACACCCATGTTCCAGGGACCTGCTCTCTGGATGGGCGAGTCCCCTCTATCCTAAGTGCGGTGGTGTACAGAGCTCTCTCTCCCCACCAGGACATCCAGGTTGCAGGGGCATGCTCCCTGGAGGGGGGATTCCCCTACCCTGGGTGCAGTGGTGTATGGAGTTCCCACCTGACACCCCAGTTAGAGGGGCCTGCCCCCTAAAGAGGAAAGTCCCATCTACCCTGGGTGCGGTGGTGTAGTGAGCTCCCCACCCCAGACAATCTGGTTGGAGGGGCCTGTCCCCTGGAAGGGCAAGTACCCTCTACCCTAGTTGTGGTGGTGTTCAGAGCTCACCCCTGGACACCCAGGTTCCAGAGACCTGCCCCCTGGAGGGGCGAGTTTCCTCTACTCTGGGTTTGGTGGTGTAGGGAGCTCCAACTTTCAACACCCAGATTCCAGGGACCTGCCTCCTGGAGATGGGAGTCACCTCTATCCTGGGTGCAGTGGTGTATGGCACTCCCTCCCAACACCCAGGTTGGAGGGGCCTTTCCCCTGGAGAGGGGAGTTCTCTCTACCCTGGGTGCGGTGGTGTGCAGAGCTCCCCTATCGGACACTCTGGTTGGAGGGGCCTGCCCACTGGAGAAGCGAGTCCCTTCTCCCCTGGGTGCTGTGGTGTAAGGAGCTCCCACTTGCACACCCAGGTTGGAGGGGCCTGCCCCCTGGAGGGGCGAGTCCAATCTAACCTCGGTGTGGTGTTTTTATAGAGCTCTGCCCCAGACACCCAGGTTCCAGGAACCTGCCACCTGGAGGGGTAGTTCCCTCTACACTGGGTTTGGTGGTGTACAGGGCTCCATCCCCGGACACCCAGGTTCCAGGGGCCTACCCCATGGAGATGGGAGTCCCCTCTACCCCGGGTGCAGTGGTGTAAGGAGCTCATCCCCAGGAAACCCAGGTTCCAGGGACCTGTCCCCTGGAGGGGCGAGTCGCCTCTACCCTGGGTTTGGTGGTGTATGAAGCTCTGCCCCCAGTCACCCAGGTTCCAGGGAGCTGCCTCCTCCAGGGGGAAGAGTCCCTTCTACCCTGGGTGCGATGGTGTACGGAGCTCCGAACCCAGACGCCCAGGTTCCATCGACCAGCTCCCTGGAGTGGCAAGTCCCCTCTACACTGGGTGTGGTGGTGGACAGAGCTCCCCCCTGGACACCCAGGATGGAGAGGCCCGCCCCCTAGAGATTGGAGTCCCCTCTACCCTGGATGCGGTGGTGTACGGAGTTCCCCTCCACCCCAGACACCCAGGTTTGAGAGGCCTGCCTCCTGGAGTGGGGAGTCCCCTCTCCTCTGGGTGTTGTGGTGTGCGGAGCTCTCCCCCAGAAACCCCAAATGGAGGGGCCTGTCCCCTGGAGGGGCGAGTCCCCTCTATCCTGGTTGCGGTGGTGTACGGAGTTCCCCCCCGACAACCCGATTGGACGTGCCTACCCCTAGAGGAGCGAGTCCCCTCTATCCTGGGTGCAGTGGTGTACAGAGCTCCACACTGGACATCCAGGTTGGAGGGTCCTGCCTCTGGAGGGGCGAATCCCCTCTACCCTGGATGAGGTTGTGTATGGAGCTCCCCCCACACACACACCCAGGTTGGACGGGGCTGCCCCCTGGAGGGGTGAGTCCCCTCTACACTAAGTGCAGTGGTGTACAAAGCTCCACCTCAGACAGGCTAGATGGGCCTGCCCCCTGGATGTGTCAGCCCCCTCTACCCTGTGTGCAGTGGTGTTCAAAGCTCCCCCCCACCCCGGGGCACCCAGGTTGGAGAGGCCTGCCCTCTGGAGGGGCGAGTCCCCTCTACCCTGTGTGCCATGGTGTATGGAGGTCCACCCCAGGTCACCCAGGTTCCAGGGACCTGCCCCCTGTAGGAGCGAGTCCCCTCTACCCTGGGTGTGGTGGTGTACGGAGCTCCCCTCCGGACACCCTGGTCTGAAAGGCCTGCCCTCTGGAGGGGGGAATCCCCTCTACCTGGAGTGCGGTGGTGTACAAAGCTCCCCCAGACACCCCGCTTAGAGGAGCCTGCCCCTTGGAGCAGCAAGTTCCCTCTACCACCGGTGCAGTGGGGTATGGAGCTCTCCCCAAGACACCCGGGTTAGAGGGGCCAGCCCCCTGTAGGGGCGAGTCCCCTCTACCCTGGTTGCGGTGGTTTACGGTGCTCCACACACACACACACCCAAGTTGGAGGGGCCTGCGTCCTGGAAGGGTAAGTCCCCTCTACCCTGGGTTTGGTGGTCTACGGAGCTACCCCCAGGACACCCTGGTTGGAGGAGCCTGCCCCCTGGAAGGGGTAGTTCACTCTACCCTGGGAACGGAGGTGTACAGAGTTCCCCCCACCGACACCCTGGTGGGAGGGGCCTGCCCCTGGAGGGGCGAGTCCCCTCTACCCTGGGTGCAATGGTGTACAGAGCTCCCTGGCAGATACCCAGGTTGGAGCGGCCTGCCCACTGGAGGGGCGAGTCCTCTCTACCCTGATTGCAGTGGTGTACGGAGCTTCCCCCAGACACCCTGTTAGAGGGGCCTACCCCCTGGAGAAGTGAATCCCCTCTACCCTGGGTGCGGTGGTGGACGAGCTCTCCCAGTACACCTGGGTTAGAGGGGCCTACCCCCTGGAGGGCCGAATCTCCTCTACCCTGGGAGCGGTGGTGGACAGAGTTCCCCCCACACACACCCAGGTTGGAGAGGCCTGCCCCTCTGGAGGGGGGAGTCCCCTCTACCCTGGGTGCGTTGGTGTACGGTGCAGTGATGTACAGAGCTCCCCAGCCCCGACACCCAGGTTGAAGGGGCCTGCCCCCTGGAGGGGCGAGTCTTCTCTACCCTGGGTGCCGTTGTGTGTGGAGCTTCCCAACTGACACCCAGGATGGAAGGGCCTGCCTCCTGGAGGGGAGAGTCCCTTCTACCCTGGGTGCGGTGGTTTTCGGAGCTCCCCCACGACACCCAAGTTGGAGGGGTCTACCCGCTCTAGGGGTGAGTCCCCTCTACCTGGGGAGCAATGGGAGCTCCCCCCGATATTCCAGTTGAATGGGTTCCCCCTTCGAAGGGTGAGTCCCCTCTACCCGGGATGTGATGGTATACAAACTCCCCAACACCCCTGTTGGAGGTGTATCCCCCCTAGAGGGAGGATTCCCCTCTACCAGGGGTGTGGTGAAAGCTCCCCCCTACACCCTGGTTTGTGGGGTCTCCCACCTCGAGTTCGTAGTCCCCTCTACCTGGAGAGTGATGGTATATGAGCCCCACCACACACACACACCCAGGTTGGAGGGGTGTCCCCACTAGATGGTGGAGTCCCTTCTACTCAGGGGAGAAGCGGGAGCTTCCCCGACACCCCCTTGTGAAGGGTCTCCCTGCTAGAGTGGGGAGTCCCCTCTATTAGGTGTGTGGTGGGAGCGCCCCACAACATCCTGGTTGGAGGGGTCTCCCCCCTCAAAGGGGGATCCCCTCTACCCACAGTGCAATGATATAGGAGCTCCCCCCGAACACCCCGTTGGGAAGGGTCTCCCCCTGAGGGGGCATTCACCTCGACCCTGCGTGTGATGGTATATGAGCTCCCTCCGACACCCCAGTGGGAGGAATCTCCCCCCTAGAGTGGGCAGTCCCCTCCACCTGGCCTGCAATGGTATAGGAGCTCCCCCTGACACCCTGGTTGAAGGGATCTCCCCCCTCGAGAAGGGAGTACCCTCGACCCGGTGTGCGGTATTTTAAGAGCTCCACCCTACACCCTGGTTGAAGGGGTCTCCCCCCTAGAGAGGGGAGTCCCCTTGACCCTGCATGAGGTGGTTAGGAGCTCCACCCTACACCCTGATTGGAGGGGTCTCCACGCTCGGGGGGGAGTTCCCTACACCCAGCGTGCGGTGGGAACTCCCCTCGACATCCCATTGGAGGGGTCCCTCCTCAAGGAAGGAGTCTCCTCCACTTGGGGTGTGGTGGTGGTGGAGCTCCCAGCGACACTCAGGTAGGAGGGGACTCCCCCCTTGGGGGGAGTCTGGTGGGGGAGTCCCCTCAAGCCGGGGTGTGTTGGTGTGGGAGCTCCCCCTGACACCCCGGTTGAAGGGGTCTCCATCCTCTCCGAGGGAGTCCTCTCAACCCGTGGTGCAGTGGTGTGGGAGCTTCCCTAACACCCCAGTTGGAGGGGTCTCCCCCTTTGAGGGAGTGTACCCTCGACCCGGGGTATGGTGGGAGCTCCCATTGACACCCCAGTTGGAGGCATCTCCCTCCTTGAGGGGGAGTCCCCTCGACCCGGGGTGCAGTGGTGTGGGAGGTCCCCTGACACCCCGGTTGTAGGGTTCTCCACCCTCCTTGGGGAGATCCCTCAACCCGGTGTGCAGTGCTGTGGAGCTTCCCCCGACACCCTGGTTGGAGGGGTCTCCCCCCTCGACAGGTGGAGTCCCCTCGACCCGGGTGCAGTGGTGTGGAAGCTCCCCTCGATATCCCGGTTGTAAGGCTTCCCCCCCTCGAAGGGAGGAGTCCCTCCACCGGGAGTGCGATGGGAGCTCCCCCCATCACCCTGGTTGGAGGCGTCTTCCTCCTCGAGGAGGGAGTCCCCTCGACCAGGGGTGCAATGGGAGCTCCCCCGGACACCCTGGTTGGAGGGGTCTCCCCCCTCGAAGGGTGGAGTCCCCTCGACCCAGGGTGCAGTCGTGTGGGAGCTCTCCCTCGATATCCCGGTTGTAAGGCTTTGCCCCTCAAAGGGAGGAGTCCTTCAAACCGAGGTGCGGTGGGAGCTCCCGCTGTTACCTGCTGTTACCCCGGTTGGAGGCGTCTCCCTCCTTGACAGGGGAGTCCCCTCGACCCAGGGTGCGATCGGAGCTCCCCTGGACACCCTGGTTGGAGGGGTCTCCCCCCTTAAAGGGGGAGTCCACTCGACTCGGGTGTGGTGGTGTGGGTGCTCCCCCTGACACACCATTTGGAGGGGTCTACCCCTCGAGGGGGAAGTCCCATCCACCTAGTGTGGGTGGTGTGGGAGGTCCCCCACACCCTGGTTGGAGGGGTCTCAAGCCTCGATGGGGAATCCCCTCGAACCCAGGTGCGGTGTTGTGGGAGCTCCCACCAACACCCCATTTGGATGTGTCTTTTACCTCAAGGGGAAAGTCTCCTCCACCCAGGGTGCAGTAGTGTGGGCGTCGCCCCCCCACACCTCAGTTGGAGGGGTCTCCACCCTCAAAGGGAGGAGTCCCCTTGACCCAGGGTGCAGTGGTGTGGGGGCTCCCCTGACACCCCGGATGGAGGAGTCTCCCCCAGGATAGCGGGAGTCTTCTTGATCTGGGGTGTGGTGGTGTAAGAGCTCCCCTCAGGTTAGAGGAAATCCCACCCCCCCTCCAGGAGGCAAGCCCCTCCAACCCGGGTGTCCAGAGGAGAGCTCTGTACACCAGTGCACCAGGGTAGAGGGGACTTGCCCCTCCAGGGGGCAGGCCCCTTTAACCGGGGATTCTGGGGGGAGCTCCGGACACCATCACACCCAGGTTAGAGGGGACTCCCCCATCCAAGAGGCAGGCCCCTCCAACCTGGGTGTTGAGGTGGGGTGGGGGGAGCTCCGCACACCACTGCACACAGGATAGAGAAAATTCCCCCCTCCAGTGAGCAGGCCCCTCCAACCTGGGTGTGTGTGTGTGTGTGTGTGTGTGTGTGTGTGGCGGGGGGGGAGCTTCGTACACCACTGCACTCAGGGTAGAGAGAACTCGCCCCACCAGGTTGGGGGTGGGGGAGCTCTGTACACCACAGCACCCAGGGTAGAGGGAAATCGCCCCTCCAGGAAGGCAGGCCCCTCTAACCGGGTTGTCTGCGGTGGGGGGGGGGAGATCTGTACAGAATAGAGGGGACTCCCACCACCAGGGGGCAGGTCCCTCCAACCCGGGTGTGTGTGGGGGGGGAGCTCCATACACCACCGCACCCAGGGTAGATGGGACTCCCCCCTCCAGGGGTCAGGTACCTCGAAGCTAGGTGTACGAGGGCGGAGCTGTTACACCACCCCACCCAAGGTAGAGGGGACTCCCCACTCCAGGGTGCAGGCCCCTCCAACTGGTGTGTCGGAGGGGGAGAACCGTACACCACTGCACCGAGGATACAGCGGACTCACCCATCCAGGGGGGAGGCCCCTCCGACTGGGGTGTCCGTGGGGGTCTCCATACATCACTGCACCCAGGGTAGAGGGGACTCCCCCCCTCCAGGGGGCAGGCACCTCCACCCAGGATGTCCAGGGGGTAGCTCCGTACACCACCCAACCCAGTGTAGAGGGGAATCGCACCTCCAGGGGGCAGGCCAATCCAACGGGTGTGTCCAGGTGGGAGGTCCTTACACCATGGCACTCAAGGTAGAGCGGACTCGCTCCTCCAGAGGGCAGGCCACTCCAACCAGGGTGTCCGGATGGGAGCTCCACACACCACCACCCCCAAGGTAGAAGGGACTCCCCCCTCCAGGGGGCGGGCCCCTCCAACCTGGGTGTCCGGGGGAGAGCTCCATACATCACCACACCCAGGTTAGAGGGGACTCCCCACTCCAGGGAGCAGGCGTTTCCAACTGGGTGTCCGGGAGGGGAGCTCCGTCCACCGCAACCATGGTAGAGGGTACTCCCCCGTCCAGGAGGCAGGACCCTGCAACGGGGTTTGGGGGGGAGGGGCTCCATACACCACTGCACCCAAGGTAGAGGGGACTCATCCCTCCAGGGGGCAGGCCCCTCCAACCTGGGTGTACAGCGGGGAGCTCCATACACCACGGCACCCAGTGTAGAGGGGACTCCCTTCTCCAGAAGGAAGGCCCCTCCAACCAGGGTGTCGGGGGGGAGCTTCATACACCACTGCACCCAGGGTAGTGGGGACTTGCCCCTCCAGGTGGCAGGGCTCTTTAACCTAGGTGTCTGTGGGTAGCTGCGTACACCTCCGCACCAGGTTAGAGGGGATTCCCCACTCCAGGGTGCAGGCCCTCCAACCAGGGTGTCCGAGGGGGAGCTCTGTACACCACTGCACCCAGGGTAGAGGGGACTCTCCCCTCCAGGGACAGGCCTCTCCAACCTGGGTGTGTGGTGGGGAGCTCCATATACCACTGCTCCCAGTGTAGAGGAGACCTGCCTCTCCAAGGGCAGTCCCCTCCAACCTGGGTGTCCGGGGGGGAGCTCCCACACAACTTCACCCTGGGTAGAGGGGACTCCCCATCAAGAGAGGGAGACCCCTCCAACCCAGGTGTCAGGGACCCCGGGTAGAAGGGACTCCTCCCTCGAGGGGGGGAACACTACCAACCCGGTAGTCATGGGGAGCTCCTATACCATCACACCCCTGGTATAGGGGACTCGCCCCTTGAGAGGGGAGACCTCCCAAACCCGGGTGTCTGTGAGAGCTCCCACACCACCACACCCCAGGTCGACGGGCCTCTCCCCTCGTGGGGGGAGACCCTCCAACCCGGGTGTCCGGGGGAGCTCCCACACCACTGCACCCAAGTCTGGAGGAGACCCCCAGTTGGAGGGGTCTCCTCCCTTGAAGGGAGGAGACCCCTCCAACCGGGGTGTCAGGGGGAGCTCCCACACCACCACACCCCAGGTGAGGGGACTTCCCCCTTGAGAGGGGAGACCACTCCGACATGGATGTTGGCAGGAGCTCCCACACCACAGCACCCCGGGTGGACAAGACTCCCCCCTCGAGGGGGGAGACCCCTCTGACTGGGGTGTTGGGGGAAGCTCCCACTGCACACCGGGTCAAGTGGACTCCACCCTCAAGAGGAGAGACTTCTCCAACAGGGGGGTCGGGGGGAGCTCGTATACCATTGCACCCCAGGTTGAGAGGACTCCCCCCTCGAGGGGGAAGACCCCTTAGACCAGGGTGTCAGGGGGAGCTCCCACCACACCCCGGGTAGAGGGGACTCACTGCAAAAGTGGAGACCCCTTCAACCGAGGTGAGGGGAGGAGCTCCCCCCACATCTCGGGTCAAGGGGACCCCCCCTTGATGGGGTAGACCCCTCCAACCGGGGTGCCGGGGTAGCTCCCATCACACCCTGGGTAGAGGAGACTTCCCTCTCGTGGGTGGAGACCCCACCAACTGGGGTGTCAGGGGGAGCTCATATACCATCGCAACCTGGGACCAGAGGACTCCCCCTTCCAAGGGGGAGACCACTCCAACCTGGGGGTCAGGGGGAGCTCCCACACTACAGCACCCCTGGTGGAGGAAAATCCCCCCTCGAGGGGGAAGACCATCCAACTGGGATTTTGGTGGGAGCTGCCACACCTCTGCACCCTGGGTCGAGGGGATTCTCCCATAGAGGGGCGGAGATCCTGCCAACTGGGGTGTTTTGGGGAGCTCCCACGCCACCGCACCCGGGTAAAGGGGTCTTTCCCCTTAAGGGGGGCAAACCTTCCAACCAGGGTGTCAAGGCAAGCTCCCACAGCACTCCAGGTTGAGGGGACTTCCCCCTCGAGGGAGGAGACCCCTCCAACCGGGGTATCAGGGGAGCTCCCACCACACCCTGTGTCGAAGGGACTTTCCTCTCGAGGGAAGAGACCCCACCAACTGGGGTGTTGGGGGGAGCTTGTATACCATCACACCCTGGGTCGAGGGGACCATCCCCTCGAGGGGCAGACCCCTCCAACCGGGGTGTCGGGGGAGCTCCAACACCACAGCACCCCGGGTCTAGGAGACTCCCCATTCGAGGAAGGAGATGGCTCCAACCAGGGTGTTGGGGGGGGGGAGCTCACACAACACCGCATTTTGGGTCGAGGGGACTCCCCCCTCAAAGGGGGAGACCCCTCCAACCGGGGTGTCAGGGGGCTCGTATATCATCACTCCCGGGTCAAGGAGACTCACCCATCAAGGAAGGAGACCCCTCCAACTGGGGTGTCCAGGGAAGCTCCCACCACACCCCGAGTTGAGGGGACTACCCCCGTGAAGGGGGAGACCCCTCCAACCGGGTGTCGGGGAAAACTCCCTCCCTAACCCTGGGTTGAGGCAATCCACACTCTAGCAGGAATACCCCAACAACCAGGGGTGTCGGGGGAGCTTCCACCACACCATGGGTGGGGGGACTCCCCCCTCTAGGGGGGAGACCCCTCCAACCAGAGTGTCAGGGGGAGCTCGTATACCATCGCATCTCAGGTGGAAGGAACTCCCCACTCTAGGGAGGAGACCCCTCCAAATGGGGTGTTGGGGGGAACTCCCACCACACCCCAGGTCGAAGGGATTCCCCCCTCTAGCCAGGAGACCCCTCCAACCAGGTTTCCGGAGGTGCTCATATACCATCGCATCTCAGGTTGAAGGGACTCCCCACTCTAGGGGTGAGACCTTTCCAAACGGGGTATCGGGGGAACTCCTACCACACCCCAGATCAAAGGGACTCCCCCCCTTTAGTGGGGAGCCCCCTCCAGCCGGGGTATGGAGGGAGCTCCCACAGCACCCCACGTGGGAGACCCCTCCAACCAGGTGCAGTGAGTAGCTGGTATACCACCGCACCCCTGGTCGAGGGCAATTGTCCCAGTAGGGAGGGAGGCCCCTCGAACCGTGGTGTCCAGGGGAAGGGGGGAGCTCTTATACTACCACTCCCCAGGTCAAGGTGACTCCCCCATGTAGGGGGGGACCCCTCCAACAAGGGTGTGTGGGGGGCAGCAGGAACACTTTTACTTTCAGTCCTATCAGAGAAATCCCAATTTGCTGAAAAGACACTGAAAATGTTTCCTGTTTGCTTTGATAATGTGCAGGAGGGAGCTGTTCACCATTGCACTTGGCTCTTGAAGATTCATTGTCCTAGGTTCAACCATTCATTTGCAGGAAAAGTTGGAATTTTCAGGTTTCACTTGGGAAAACTTGTACTCCAATAAAATAGAAAATATGAATGCATCAACAAATTTCTAGAGTTATATAATTTGCCCAAATTGAGTCAGGATGATATACACAATTTAAACAGATCAATTTCAAGTGACAAAATAGCAGATGCCATCAAAAGTCTACCAATCAAGAAAAGCCTAGGACTGGATGGATACACAGCTGAGTTCTACAAGACATAAAGAAGAACTAATACCAGTACTCTTCAATTTATTTTAGAAAATAAAAAAAGAGGCAGATGGAAGGTGGTCCAGTGTGGAGGTTGGCACTGATGGAAGTTTGTCCCCTGCTCCACCTGGCACCAACAGAAGGCAGTGTGGCGAGGCAAGCAGCGCTGATGGAAGGCGATCCCACACAGTGCAGAAAGCACAGGCTTTCCTTGTGGGTCACCAGACTGAGCTCTGGACATAGCACAAGGTCATCCCAGCACCCCCCACCTCACCAAACACCCTACACAGGAAACAGACAGAATCCATCTTGGAAAATCTTACTGGCCATCTATAGGTGGGTGCCACTTCCAGCAAGGTTCTGTGGCTGATCAGGTACCCAGTTTCCAACTCCCCCACCCTCAGATGTGATAACTCAAAATTTTTCTCACAAGCTTTTGGGGGCCATAGCTATCAACACAGATTAGCAACTCTACAGGCACCTGATTTCCAACTCAGAGACTAACAGCAGGAGGCTCCAGGCAGAAGCTCAAGCCCTCTCACACTAGCTACCTCCAACACCCTGAATGCAGAGACTCAAGCTAGGAATAGACAACTCTACCTATTGGAAGAAAAGAAAGCAGAGATCTGAGAGGCCTTTTTTTTTTCTTTTCTTTTCTCTCTCTTCTCATCCATTCTCCTCTACCCTTCCCCCTCTGGTCCTCACAGCCTCAACATATGTGAAACCAAGAACTCTGCCTGAAATAGGTCTTTAAGAACTGAATCACCAGAATAATATAATATAGAGGAATTGCATATGCCCCACCTCCACCCCTTTTTAAATTTTCTTTCTCATTCTCTCTTTTTCTTCTTTCTTTCCTTGTTATTTTTTCTTTTTCTTCCTCCCTCTATTCCACTTTCAACCTCCTAACTTTTACTATTTATATGTAGGGTAATTTTCTAAATACAGATAGGAGTTTAAATTTATACATTCTTCCATAAATTACCACTGTCTATGCATTAGAGTTCTCCTCCCCATACACTCACTCCTTTCCCCCTTAACATAATGGTGAACAATTTTTCCTCAGATTGCTTTGATACTGGGCAGGAGGGAGCCTTTCACCAACTGCACTTGGCTCCCCAAGTTTGGTTGTCCTAGGTTTCACTTGGTTTTGACTTTTGAGAAGAATGGACATCAGCCTGGAAATCAAATATGGTTTGTGCTAGTTCTTGAAACTTCACAAACTCAATGAGTTCTCAGTGTGGGCACTGTGCATTATTCCTGCTTGAAGTGGTGCTAAGCACAAGCACACAGGAACACTTTGACTTTCAGCCTTATTAGAGAAATACCAATTTGCTGAAAAGGAGCTGAACAATTTTTCTCACTCTGCTTTGAGTGTGGGCAGGAGGGAGTCTTTCACCAACTGCACTGGGCTCCCCAGGTTTTGTTGTTCTAGATTTATCTGTTTGTTTGCAGGAAAAGTTGGAATTTTCAGGTTTCACTTAGTTTTGCCCTATTGGAATCAATGGAGTTTGGCCTGGAAAAAAATACGGTTTGTGCTAGTTCTTGAGTTGTGAGTTGTCAGTGAGAAATACCAATTTGCTGAAAAGGCGCTGAACAATTTTTCTTCAGATTGCTTTGATACTGGGCAGGAGGGAACCTTTCATCAACCACACTGTGCTTCCCAGGTTGTGTTGACCTAGGTTCAACCATTCATTTGCAGGAAAAGTTGGAAATTTTCAGGTTTCACTTTGTATAGCTTCATAGGGATGAATGGATTTTGTCATGGAAATCAAACATGGTTTGTGCAAGTTTCTTGAAGCTTCACACACTCAAAGAGTTCTAAAAGAGGGCTCAGTGCTTTACTCCTACTTGAAGTACCCCTAAACACAAGCACACAGAAACACTTTGACTTTCAGCCCTAACAAGAAATACAAATTTGCTGAAAAGGCGCTGAAAATTTTCCCCTTGGATTGTTTTGATATTGGGCAGGAGGGAGCCTTTCACCGACTGCCCTGGCTCCCCAGGTTGATTTTCCTAGGTTTATGCATTCCTTTGCAACAAAATTTGGAATTTTCAGGTTTCATTTAGTTTTGCTCTATTGGGATGAATGGAGTTTGGCCTAGAAATCAAACATGTTTTGCGCTAGTTTCTTCAAACTTCACACACGCAAAGAGTTCTCAGAGAGAGCACTGTGTTTTTTTCCTACTTGAAGTAGCCCTAAGCACAAGCACACAGGAACACTTTGACTTTCAGCCCTATCAGAGAAATACCAATTTGCTGTAAAGGTGCTGAACAATTTTTCCTCTGATTGCTTTGATACTGGGCAGGATGGAGCCTTTCACCAACTGCACTTGGCTCCCTAAGTTTCATTTCCTAGGTTCAACTGTTTGTTTACAAGAAAAGTTGGAATTTTCAGGTTTCACTTCATTTTGCCCTATTGGGATGAATGGAGTTTGGCCTGGAAATCAAACACAGTTTGTGCTAGTTGCTTGAAACTTCACACACTCTTTGACTTTAAGTCCTATCAGAGAAATACCAATTTCCTGAAAAAGCACTGAACAATTTTTCCTCAGATTGCTTTGATACTGGGCAGGAGGGAGCCTTTCACCAACTGCACTGGGCTCCCCAGGTTTGGTTGTCCTAGGTTCAACTGTTAGTTTGCAGGAAAAGCTGGAATTTTCAAGTTTCACTTCGATTTTCCCTATTTGGATGAATGGAGTTTAGCCTTGAAACCAAACATGGTTCATGCTAGTTGCTTTTAACTTCACTCAGTGATTGATTTCTCAGTGAGGGCACTGTGCTTTGTTCCTTTTTCACTCAGTGATTGATTTCTCAGTGAGGGCACTGTGCTTTGTTCCTTTTTGAAGTAGCCCCAAGCACAAGCACGCAGAAACACTTTGACTTTCAGCCTTATCAGAGAAATACCAATTTGCTGAAAAGGCACTGAACAATTTTTCCTAGGATTGCTTTGATACTGGGCCAGAGGGAGCCTTTCACCAACCCCACTGGGCTCTCCCTAGGTTTTGTTGTCCTAGGTTCAACCATTCGCTTGCAGCAAAAGTTGGAATTTTCAGGTTTCATTTGGTTTTACCCCATTGGGATGAATGGAGTTTGGCCTGGAAATCAAACATAGTTTGTGCTAGTTGCTTGAAACTTCACAAACTCAAAGAGTTCTCAGTGAGGGCACTGTGATTTGTTCCTACATGAAGTAGTCGTAAGCACAAGCATGCAGGAACACTTTAACTTTCAGCCCTATAAGAGAAATACCAATTTGCTGAAAAGGCACTGTACAATTTTTCCTCAGATTGCTTTGATACTGGAAAGGAGGGAAGCTTTCACCAACTGCACTAGGCTCCCCAAGTTTGGTTGTCCTATGATCAGCCATTCGTTTGCAGGAAAAGTTGGAATTTTCAGGTTTCACTTCGTTTTGCCCTATAGGGACGAATGGAGTTCAGCCTGGACATCACACACGGTTTATGCTAGTTGCTTGATACTTCACACACTTCTGCCCCCTTTATTAAACCTATACATGAATACTAGGATTATGTATTACTAATTTTATCCAGCATAATTTTATACCATATTTTATAATGCTTATATGATTCTGATAGTTATAATCATAAGGTTTTCTTTGTTCTAATGGATAGTGTACAGCCTCACTCTTTTGTGTAAAATAGAAGTAATATGCTAATAGCAGAATAAGAAATTATTTCCAATATTTAAATTCTTATTTCTTAAATTTTTTACATCAAAACTTGTTATGAATGATTTTATAGTTCATTTCTTTAAAATGTTACTGATCTAACCACATGCCACCTAGTCAACATTTCTGCTCTGTATGGATGCAGTTACAGTTGGGAATCATTGATATTTAGGATTCTTAGGATTGTCTTTCAATACCATACTGTTTTTATTCATGATTACATGATTTTATATTTTTCTTAACATTATTGTACAAATTAATAATTCTTTTTTATTTTTAATGGAGAAAGTCCTTCAAGTCAGCTTTTTTTATTTTGGCTTTCACCTGTATTCTATGATTGTGGGTGACAATTTTTACCTTGGTATGCTTCTTACAATGTGAAGTAAACTTTCAATATGAATCAGTCATGTGTCTATTGCCAATAAAGTTATGTGTGTGTGTGTTTGTGTGTTTTCCTATATGTATTAAAACACTGTTTTATGGCTCATATGTTTCCATTCTTGCTTGATATCAATGGTTGTTTTAGCCTATGCAGTCATGGAAATTGTTTTAATTTCTCCATCTGTTTATTGAAAAATCTGCATATTTTCTTTGTGAGAAAGAAATATTTTTGTGATTTAAATGTAATTTTTGCAGTTTTATAAATTTACCTCTCTTTTGAGTATTAGTATAAATTTTAATTAAAATAACAAGATATATAACATACAATTTAGCATCATAAATATTTTAAGCATACAGCTCAGCAGTGTTCAGTGTAGTCACATTGTTATGGAACATGTCTCTAAACATTTTCACCTTGTTTTAAGACCCAGTACTCAATTTCTACCTACACTGTAAGGCAAACATAATTACTTTTAATTCTATGAGTTTGAGTACTTTGGTGTCTCATGTAAGTAAGTCATATAGTAATTGTTTTTGTGCCTGCCTTATTTCACTTAGCAAAAAGTCCTCAATATTTATCTGCATTGTAGATGCTGTAAATTTTTTGTTTTGTACTGTGATATAATATTCTGTTTTTATATTATAACCTTCTTGAACTCTTTCTATATTCAAGCATATTTCAGTTGCTTTACCTTTCATATTTTGTGTAAAATACTGTATTGAATATGGATGTGCAAATATGTATGTCAGAGTTTACTTCTGTGCTCTCTATCCTATTCTTTTAATTTACTTGTTTGCTTTTATGCTAGACCAAACTATTTTTACAATTGTATATTTGTAATATATGTTAAGTCAAGAGCTGTGATACCTCCAATGTTTTCCTTTTTTTCTATTTCTATAAAGGAAAGGCATTGAAAGTTGATAGGAATTTCATTGAATCTATAGCTTAATTTGGGTAATATAGGCATCATCATGATGCTAAACCTTTTAACCCTTTAACAATAGTACATTCAAGAGTGTATTGTTTGATTTTTTATGAATTCAGAGATTCTCCAGGTTTTCTTTTGCTTAGATTTCTAACTTTGTTTCATTTTTTCTTGAAGTTAATATATTGTAAGGTCAGTTCTTTTAAGTTTATAATGGTTGTGTTGTGGTGTAAGAGGTGGTCAGTCTGGGGACTGTATTATGAGCTATTGAGAAGGTTGTGAAGTTTACTATTGTAGCATAAAATGTTCTCTCTAGGTCTGTGGGGTCTAATTGTTTTATAATGTCAAAGATCTCTGTTTTTTATTAATATTGGGTCTGGCTTTATCATCCATTATTGACAGTGAGGTGTTGAAGTCTGCTGCCATTGCTGTGCTCCTGCATGTTTTTCACTTCAGTTCTGTCAATGTTTGCTTCACTTTGGGGAACACAGATATGAATTGCATATATATATTCATAATTGCTATAACTTTACACTGAATAGACAATTGTATAATTGCCATTATCTTTTTTGTTCATCATCACAGTTTTTGACTAAAAATTATTTTTTAAATACAATTATGTTGCTCCTCACTCTCATTTTGTTCCTGTTTGCACATAATCTTTTTCCATGCTATCACCTTAAGCCAATTTGACTCCTTAGGTCTTAAAAAAGTAATTTGTTTACAGATTACATGTAGTTGAATTCTGTTTTTAAGTTGATTTGTCTAATTTATATCTTCTTTTTGAGGGATTTATTCCATGTGTGTTTAAAAACATGAAAAGAACAGCCAAGCACAGTGGCACATATCTGTTATCCCAGTGACTTGGGAGGGTAAGATAGGAGGATTTCAAGTTCAAGGCCAGCCTCAGCAATTTAGTAAGGCCCTGAGCAACTTAGTGAGACCATGTCTCAAAATAAAAAATAAAAGTGACTGGGGATGTGGCTCAGTGGTAAAGTGTCCTGAGTTCAATCCCTGCTACAACCAAAAAAGAAAGAAAGAAAGAAGAAAACTTGGTATTTTGTGAATATTTTTGTTTGCTTGTTTGTTTATTGCATCAGTGTTGTCCTGCTCTTCATTTTACTCATTTCATGTGTATTGACATGCTTTGACTATGTTCTAGTTTCCTTTTATGTATCTTTAATACGAATTTCCTTCATGATTACCATAAGGAGTACAAAAAATAGCTTAACGTTTCAATGATATATTTTTAATTTGTAATGACCTAACTTCAATTTATATTCATTCTTTCTAGACCTTTTTGTTGTTGATGATAATGATTTTGTTGATAATCTCATTTCTATGATTTTGGTTGTAGGTTCTCAATCAGCAAATTGGTCATCATTAAGTCAGTAGTATTTTACTTTTCCTTAAATAATTCATACCTTTCTAAGATTAGAGTAAATTCATTTTGTTATTTTGGGGTTTTTATCTTTTATTGATTTTATTTTTTTAAATACATGACAGCAGTGGAATGCATTACAATTCTTATTACATTTATGAGCACAGTTTTTGTTTTGTATCTCTGTATATAAAGTATGTTCACACCAATTTATGCCTTTATATATATATACTTTGTGGGGTTTTTTGCATTACAATTCTTAGTACACATGCATACCACATTTTTTATATCTCTGTCTGTATATAAAGTATGTTGACACCCAATTCAAGTCTTCATACATGTACTTTGTATAATGATGTCATCACATTCCACCATACTTGCTAATCCCCTGCCCCCTCTCTTTTCCTCCCACCCCTAATCTCTATCTAGAATTCATCTAATTCTCCCATGCTCTTCCTCCCTGCCCGATTATGAGTCAACCTACTTATATTAGAGAAAACATTTGGCATTTGTTTTGGGGGGGATTAGCTAACTTTACTTAGCATTATCTTCTCCAACGCCATCCATTTACCTGCAAATGACATGATTTTGTACTTTTTTAATGCTAAGTAAAATTCCATTGTGTATATATGCCACATTTTTTATCCATTCATCCACTGAAGGACATCTAGGTTTGCTCCACAGTTTAGCTATTGTAAATTGTGCTGCTATAAACATTGATGTGGCTGTGTCCCCGTAGTATGCTGTTCTTAAGTCCTTTGGGTATAGTCCAAGGAGAGGAATAGCTGGGTCAAATGGTGGTTCCATTCCCAGATTTCCAAGGAATCTCCAAACTGCTTTTCATATTACCTGCACCAATTTGCAGTCACACCAGCAATGTATGAGTGTACCTTTTTCCCCACATCCTCGCCAACACTTGTTGTTTGTCTTCATAATAGCTGCCATTCTGAATGGAGTGAAATGATATCTTAGAGTAGTTTTGATTTGCATTTCTCTGATCGCTAGACATGATGAACATTTTTTAATATATTTGTTGATTGATTGTATATCCTCTTCTGAGAAGTGTCTGTTCAGGTTCTTGGCCCATTTGTTGATTGGGTTATTTGTTTTTTCAGTTTTTAGCTTTTGAGTTCTTTATATACCATAGAGATTAGTGCTCTATCTGATGTGTGAGAGGTAAAATTTTGTTCCCAGGATGTAGGCTCTCTGTTCACCTCACAGATTGTTTCTTTTGCTGAGAAGAAACTTTTTAGTTTGATTCTATCCCATTTATTGATTCTTGTTTTAATTCTTGCACTTTAGGAGTCTTATTAAGGAAGATGGGGCCTAATCCCACATGATGAATATTAGGGCCTATTTTTTCTTCTATTAGATGCAGATTCTCTAGTTTAATCCCTAGGTCCTTGATTCATTTTGAGTTATGTTTTGTGCATGGTGAGAGATAGAGGTTTAATTTTATTTGGTTGCATATGGATTTCCAGTTTTCCCAGAACCGTTTGTTGAAGATTCTATCTTTTCTCCAGTGCATGTTTTTGGAAGCTTTGTCTAATATAAGATAATTCTAATTTTGTGGGTTAGTCTCTGTGTCCTCTATTCTGTACCATTGGTCTACCAGTCTGTTTTGGTGCCAATACCATGATGTTTTTATTACTATTGCTCTGTAGTATAGTTTAAGGTCTGGTATAGTGATACCACCTGCTTCACTCTTTCTTATCAGGACTGCATTAGTTATTCTTGGTCTCTTTATTTTTCCAGATGAATTTCATGATTGCTTTTTCTATTTCTATGAGGAATGCCATTGGGATTTTTATTGAAATTGCATTAAATCTGTGCTTTTGGTAGTATGGTCATTTTGATAATATTAATTCTGCCTATCCAAGAGCAAAGTAAATCTTTCCATCTTCTAAGGTTTGTTTGATTTCTCTCTTTAGGGTTCTGTAGTTTTCATTGTATAGATCTTTTGTAACTTTTGTTAAGTTGATTTCCAAATATCTTTTTTAAAGGATGTTGTAAATGAGGTAGTTTTCCTCATTTTCTTCTCAGAGGATTTGTCACTGATATACAGAAATGCCTTTGATTTATGGGTGTTGATTTTATATCCTGTTACTTTGCTGAATTCATTTACTAGTTCTAGAAGTTTTCTGGGAGATTTTTAGGTCTTCTAGGTATAGAATCATATCATCAGCAAATAGAGCTAACTTAGGTTCTTCTTTTCCTATATATATCCCTTTAATTTCTTTCATCTGTCTAATTGCTCTGGCCAGAGTTTCAAGAATTATGTTGAATAGAAGTGGTGAAAGGGGAATCCCTGTCTTGTTCCAGTTTTTAGAGGGAATGCCTTCAATTTTTCTCCATTTAGAAGGACGTCGGCCTGAGACTTAGCATAGATACCCTTTATAATGTTGAAATATGTTCCTATTATCCCTAGTTTTCTACTGTTTTGAACATAAAGGGGTGCTGTATTTTGTCAAAAGCTTTTTCTGTGTCTATTGAGATGATTATATGATTCTTATCTTTAAGTCTATTGATGTGATGAATTACATTTATTGATTTCCGTATGTTGAACCAAACTTGCATCCCTGGGATGAATCCCACTTGATCATGGTGCACATTTTTTTGATGTTTTTGTGTTTGATTTGCCAGAATTTTATTGAGGATTTTTGTATCTATATTAATTAGAGATATTGGTCTGAAATTTTCTTTCTTTAAAGTGTCTTTGTCTGGTTTAGAAATTAGGGTGATATTGGCCTCATAGAATGAGTTTGGAAGTGCTTCCTCTTTTTCTATTTCCTGAAATAAATTTAGGAGTATTAGTATTAGTTTTTCTTTAAAGGTCTTATAGAACTCAGCTCGACGACAAATTGAGGAGACTCGGGTGTCTGTGCCTCACCCCCCCTACCAGGAGACCAACTGTTTATGTTCCTGCTGGTATTGATGAAGTTCTCTCCTCCGCCGCTTTCTGATGACATCAGATCTCTGCCATGTTGGTATCCTATGCGAATGGCAGCATTTCGTTCCCCTTGCCGGTCAACCAAAGCAACAGGTGATTCCTGACCGGCCCTCAGCAGGACCCGGACCGAGAAGCAGTTTCCGCGGGCTCCTAGCCCCGGGCCAGGGAAGTTGCAGGAGCCGGAACTTGGCCGCTCCGTGCTCGGTGTAAGCTCCTATAAGTGTAGGCTCCAAGAAGCAGTCCCCGCGGGCTCAGTTCCGGGAGCCGGAATTCGGCCGCTTAGTGCTTGGTGTATGCTCTGATAGGAGCAGGGTCCAAGAAGCAGCCTCTGCAGGCTCCACAGCCCTGGGCCAGGGCGGTTCCAGGACGGTTCCGGGAGCCGGAACTCGGCCACCCCGCGCTCGGTGTTCGCTCCGATAAGATCAGGTTCTAAGAAGCACCCAGGCACTGAACCTTAGCAATCTGTCTGCAAGCCGCAGGCTAATTGCAGCCTGAAATTACCTGTTCTATGGCTGAATGAGCTGCGGTCAGTCGAAAACAGGTATGGTGAAGTCAGCTTTCCAACATGGTGGCTGCTGGCCTCCTCTGTGGTCTGACCGGTGTGGAGAACCGAGATGGACCGCTTCCTTCCCCCGTCTCGAACCCAGAATTCAGCCCTGAGTACGGTGCTTGCACGGCTGGCAGAAACTGCAGTGCTGTATCCCTGCGTCGCTATCTCCTCGTTTCCCAGCGTGCGTTGCAGACTCTAGCCGCGGCGCAATTTGCTGAATAAGCAGTGTTACCCTCCGTGTGACAAACCTCTCACGTTTGAGTCCCCGTAGCTGATCCTCGTGTGATGGAAATCCTTCCTCCAGGTTCCGGAGCACCCCACTATTGCTGGAAATTCCTAACAAGATATCCTTTAGTCGTCCTGACTTGTCATACTCCCACACAGTGAAGCAGCACATGGGGGCAATGCACTCCCCTCGCCGCCATCTTCCTTCTTAGTAAGATTTTTGAAAGTGACAGTTTGCCCCAGAAGAGTGAATCTCCTCCACGCAGCACGGAGATCCAGATCCGCCGGCCACCCGTGCGACCCGGTGACCATCTGCCATCCGCCCCCATGGAGGCCCCAGCCCGCGCAACCCGGCAACCAGTGGGGGCAGCCCTGGCCCGAGCGACCCGGTGACCGGCGGAGGCGGCCCCGGCCCATGCAACCTGGTGTCCAGCCTCTGAGGCACAGGGACTCTAGGAAGAGGTCTCTAGCCAAGCCTTCATGAAATAGCGAACTGGGAACTGAAGCCAACCAGAGACAGATCAGTCCCACCCCTCCCTTTGGACACTCCAGCAAGAAGCATGGGGCCCGCCATAGCAGAGAGGTGATGTCACCGACGGAATTCCTTCCCAGCAGAATCCACTTTAGCAGGCATGTGACTCCCACCCCCTCCAGATACAAGCAGCCAGGAAACCTCAAGAATCTCTCCTGGGGATTCTCTTGGGGCATGTCTGTAGTGAAGCAGAGGGGATTCCTGATCCCCAACTCCCCTTACCACCAGCGGCAACACCCAAGGTTTTAGCCGCCAGTTTCCGGGGGTGTGCCCACCAAAGGGGTCCGGAAAAATTAAACTGTTGATTCCCAGATCACCGCACCACAGCACTGGGGCTTAGATGAATGACAGAGAGAGAGCTCAGTCGTTCAGGAAATAGGACACACGGTGGGGCTACAAGTATAACCAGATCCTTGGGGAACCACCTCCGTTGAACAGGACCTGGATGGCTGGCTGGCAGGAGGAAGGGGGGAGGGGATGGAGAAGTGATAAGGCTCTGGACTAACAGGATTGAGAGACTCCCAGGAGCCACCTTACAGGGATTGCTGTCGGCACATAGAGGGCAGAAGCTCGTCTCGGAGGGCACAGCTCCACCTACTGGAGGAGAAGAAAATGGATCTCTAAGACTTCAATTTTTTTTTCTTTTTCCTTTTTCTCTCTTTGTTCTTTTCTCCCCTTTTCCTTCTCTCTTTCTTTCCCGTTTCAAGTTTTATTGTTCTTTCCATTCTCCCCTAACCTATCTATCTCTCTCTCCTTCTTTCTTTTTAAGAGCACCCTCCTTCCCCTATCCCCCAACTTTCATCCCAAGCATTACATCTTCCATTACGTGTAATTGTCTAAATGCAAATAGGTGAAGGTTTTGAGGCTGTATATAGGGCTTCTAAATACCTAGCTACTACCAAACACCCTGATCCAATCGCCTGTTAGTATCTCCCTTCAGTAGAGCAATCTTCTAAAGTAGCCAAGAATAGTAACCCTTATAACATCATAGCACCTAACCTAAACATAAAGTCCTAAGAACAAACAACAAATCACTATATGCATACAGAATCCGGAAGCCTTTTATAAATTGAATGAATCAGCTTTAAAATACAATAAAGACCAACATTTCTAGGCATAGTCTCCCACCACAAAGGAGAGACAACAGAGATATAAAAAACCAAAACAATTTATAGGAGAAAGCAGAAACACAGCAGTCAAACAGAGCTGGAAAGTAACATGAATAACATGAAAAAAACAAGGGAAAAAAGGATTACAAACAATGCAGGACAACTGAAATCTACAGGAGGACCTAGAAACATCAGAAACACGGACAGGGAAAGAACTCAAGGCATACCAAACTCAGATGGAATGGAATATTAGAGAAGACGTGAGACAGCAAGTCCAAGCAATGAAAGTATTTTTTGAAAATGAATTAAACAAACAAATTCAAATGGCAAAGAACGAGCTTTACCAGGAGAGAGAGATTAAAAAAAAAAATCAAACAGTAATCCTAGAAATGCAGGAAGCCATAAACCAAATTAAAAACTCGAACGAGAATATTACAAATAGACTAGATCAAGTAGAAGTCAGAACATCAGATAATGAAGACAAAGTCTATCAACTTGAAAAGAATATAGTCAGCACAGAAAGGATGGTTAAATCTCATGAGCAATCTATCCAAGAGATATGGGATGTCATAAAAAAACAAACTTGAGAGTCATTGGGATAGAAGAAGGTATAGAGGTTCAAACCAAAGGAATGGACAACCTATTAAATGAAATAATCCTAGAAAACTTCCCAGATATGAAAGATGGAATGGACTGCCAAATCCTGGAAACCTACAGGACCCCAAACATTCAAAACCGTAATAGACCAACTCCAAGACACATAATTATGAAGATATCCAACATACAGAACAAGGAGAGAATATTAAAAGCTACGAGAGAAAGGAGGCAGATTACATTCAGGGGTAAACCAATTAGGTTAACGGCTGGTTTTTCATCACTGACGTTGAAAGCAAGAAGATACTGGAACAACGTATTTCAAACGCTGAAAAATAATGGATTCCAACCAAGAATACTGTATCCAGCAAAATTAAGCTTCAGTTTTGACAATGAAATTAAAATATTTCATGATAAACAAAAGTTGAAAGAATTCACAGCCAGAACCCAGCACTTCAAGGCATTTTGAGCAAAATACTACAAGAAGAGGAACTGAAAAATAGCACCCAAAACTAACAGTGGGAATTATCTCAGTAAAGGGGGAGAAAATAACCAAAGAGGAAAAACTAGCCAAACTAAAATAAATAAATAAATAAACATGACTGGAAGTACTAACCATATTTCAATAGTAACCTTAAATGTTAATGGCTTAAATTCACCAATCAAGAGACATAGGCTAGTAACGTGGATTAGAAAAGCAGATCCAACAATATGCTGCCTTCGGGAGACTCATATGATAGGAAAAGACATACACAGTCTGAAGGTGAAAGGTTGGGAAAAATCATACCACTCACATGGCCCTCGGAAGCAAGCAGAAGTGGCCATACTCATATCGAATAAAATCAACTTCAAACCTAAGTTAATCAAAAGGGATAAAGAAGGACACTATATACTGTTAAAAGGAACCATCCACCAACAAGACATAACAATTATCAATATGTATGCACCAAACAATGGTGCTGCAACGTACATAAAACAAACTCTCCTCAAGTTCAAGAGTCAAATAGACAACAACACAATAATTATGGGTGACTTCAACACACCGCTCTCTCCATTAGACAGATCCTCCAGACAAAAGCTGAATAAAGAAACTATAGAACTCAATAACACAATCAATAACCTAGACTTAACCGACATATATAGAATATATCAACCATCATCAAGTGGATACACGTTCTTCTCAGCAGCACATGGATCTTACTCAAAGATAGACCATATATTATGCCATAGGGCAACTCTTAGTAAATATAAAGGTGTGGAGATAATACCATGCACCTTAGCTGATCATAATGGAATGAAACTGGAAATCAATGATAAAAGAAGGAAGGAGACATCCTGCATCACCTGGAAAATGAACAATATGTTACTGAATGATCAATGGGTTACAGAAGACATAAAGGAGGAAATAAAAAAATTCTTAGAGATAAACGACAATAAAGACACAATATACCAGAATCTATGGGACACAATGAAAGCAGTTTTAAGAGGGAAATTCATTTCCTGGGGTTCATTCCTCAAAAAAAAGGAAAAACCAACAAATAAATGAACTCACACTTCATCTCAAAACCCTAGAAAAGGAAGAGAAAAACAACAGCAAAATTAGTAGAAGATAAGAAATAATTAAAATCAGAGCTGAAATCAATGAAATTGAAACAAAAAAAACCTTTGAAAAAATTGATAAAACTAAAAGTTAGTTCTTCAAAAAAATAAATAAGATCGATAGACCCTTAGCCATGCTAACAAAGAGAAGAAGACAGAGAACTCAAATTACTAACATATGGGATGAAAAAGGCAACATCACAATGGACACTACAGAAATACAGAAGATAATTAGAAAGTATTTTGAAACCCTATATTCCAATAAAATAGAAGATAGTGAAGATATCGATAAATTTCTTAAGTCATATGATCTGCCCAGATTGAGTCAGGAAGACACACACAATTTAAACAGACCAATAACAAAGGAAGAAATAGAAGAAGCCATCAAAAGACTACCAAACAAGAAAAGCCCTGGACCGGATGGGTATACAGCAGAGTTCTACAAAACCTTCAAAGAAGAATTAATACCAATACTTTTCAAGTTATTTCAAGAAATAGAAAAAGAAGGAGCTCTTCCAAATTCATTCTATGAGGCCAACATCACCCTGATCCTGAAACCAGACAAAGACACTTCAAAGAAAGAAAACTACAGACCAATATCTCTAATGAACTTAGATGCAAAAATCCTCAATAAAATCCTGGCGAATCGAATACAAAAGCATATCAAAAAAATTGTGCACCATGATCAAGTAGGATTCATCCCTGGGATGCAAGGCTGGTTCAATATATGGAAATCAATCAATGTTATTCACCACATCAATAGACTTAAAGATAAAAACCATATGATCATCTCGATAGATGCGGAAAAAGCATTCAACAAAGTACAGCATCCCTTTATGTTCAAAACACTAGAAAAACTAGGGATAACAGGAACTTACCTCAACATTGTGAAAGCTATATATGCTAAGCCTCAGGCTAGCATCATTCTAAATGGAGAAAAACTGAAGGCATGCCCTCTAAAATCTGGAACAAGACAGGGATGCCCTCTCTCACCACTTCTATTCAATTTAGTTCTTGAAATACTAGCCAGAGCAATTAGACAGACAAAAGAAATTAAAGGCATAAAAATAGGAAAAGAAGAACTTAAATTATCACTATTTGCAGAAGATATGATTCTATACCTAGAAGACCCAAAAGTGTCTACAAAGAAACTACTAGAACTAATAAATGAATTCAGCAAGGTGGCAGGATATAAAATCAACACGCATAAATCAAAGGCATTCCTGTATATCAGCAACAAAACTTCTGAAATGGAAATGAAGAAAAACACTCCATTCACAATATCCTCAAAAAAAATAAAATACTTGGGAATCAACCTAACGAAAGAGGTGAAAGATTTATACAATGAAAACTACAGAACCCTAAAGAGAGAAATAGAAGAAGATCTTAGAAGATGGAAAAATATACCCTGTTCATGGATAGGCAGAACTAACATCATCAAAATGGCGATATTACCAAAAGTTCTCTATAGGTTTAATGCAATGCCAATCAAAATCCCAATGGCATTTCTTGTAGAAATAGATAAAGCAATCATGAAATTCATATGGAAAAATAAAAGACCCAGAATAGCAAAAGCAATTCTAAGCAGGAAGAGTGAATCAGGAAGTATAGCGATACCAGATTTCAAACTGTACTACAGAGCAATAGTAACAAAATAGCATGGTACTGGTACCAAAACAGGCGGGTGGACCAATGGTACAGAATAGAGGACACAGAGACCAATCCACAAAATTACAAATTTCTTATATTTGATAAAGGAGCTAAAAGCATGCAATGGAGGAAGGATAGCATCTTCAACAAATGGTGCTGGGAAAACTGGAAATCCATATGCAATAAAATGAAGATGAACCCCTTTCTCTGGCCATGCACAAAAGTTAACTCAAAATGGATCAAAGAGCTTGATATCAAACCAGAGACTCTGCATCTGATAGAAGAAAAAGTTGGCTCCGATCTACATATTGTGGGGTCGGGCTCCAAATTCCTTAATAAGACGTCCATAGCCCAAGAGTTAATAACAAGAATAAACAAATGGGACTTACTTAAACTAAAAAGTTTTTTTCTCAGCAAGAGAAACAATGAGAGGTAAACAGGGAGCCTACATCCTGGGAACAAATTTTTACACCTCACACTTCAGATAGAGCCCTAATATCCAGAATATACAAAGAACTCAAAAAATTAAACAATAAGATAACAAATAACCCAATCAACAAATGGGCCAAGGACCTGAATAGACACTTTTCAGAGGAGGACATACAATCAATCAAAAAGCACATGAAAAAATGCTCACCATCTCTAGCAGTCAGAGAAATGCAAATCAAAACCACCCTAAGATACCATCTCACTCCAGTTAGATTGGCAGCCATTATGAAGTCAAACAATAAGTGCTGGAGAGGATGTGGGGAAAAGGGTACACTTATACATTGCTGGTGGGACTGCAAATTGGTGCGGCCAATTTGGAAAGCAGTATGGAGATTCCTGGGAAAGCTGGGAATGGAACCACCATTTGACCCAGCAATCGCCCTTCTCAGACTATTCCCTGAGAACCTTAAAAGAGCGTACTATAGGGTTACTGCTACATCAATAATCATAGCAGCACAATTCACAATAGCTAGATTGTGGAACCAACCTAGATGCCCTCCAATAGATAAATGGATAAAAAAAATTGTGGCATTTATACACAATGGAGTATTATGCAGCACTAAAAAATGACAAAATCATGGAATTTGCAGGGAAATGGATGGCATTAGAGCAGATTATGCTAAGTGAAGCTAGCCAATCCTTAAAAAACAAATGCCAAATGTCTTCTTTGATATAAGGAGAGCAACTAAGAACAGAGCAGGGAGGAAGAGAATGAGGAAAAGATTAACATTAAACAGAGACGAGTGGTGGGAGGGAAAGGGAGAGAGAAGGGATGTTGTATGGAATTGGAAGGAGACCCTCATTGTTACACAAAATTACATATAAGAGGTTGTGAGGAGAAAGGGGGGGGGGAAACAAGGGAGAGAATTGAACTACAGTAGATGGGGTAGAGAGGGAAGATGGGAGGGGAGGTGAGGGGGGGATAGTAGGGGATAGGAAAGGTAGCAGAATACAACTGTCACTAATATGGCATTATGTAAAAATGTGGATGTATAACAGATGTGATTCTGCACTTTGTATTTGGGGTAAAAATGGGAGTTCATAACCCACTTGAATCAAATGTATGAAAGATGATATGTCATGAGCTTTGTAATGTTTTGAACAACCAATAAAAAATAAATAAATAAATAAATAAAACACATTTGATTCAAAAAAAAAAAAGAATCAAATTGAGCACAACTTCAGTGACTTTAACACACCTCTCTCACCACTGGATAGATCTTCCAAACAAAAGTTGAATAAAGAAACTATAGAGCTCAATAACACAATTAATAACTTAGATTTAACTGACATATGTAGAATATTTAAACTGGCAACAAGCGGATACACTTTCTTCTCAGGAGCACATGGATCCTTCTCTAAAATAGACTGTATTCTATTCCACAAAGCAACTCTTAGCAAATACAAGAAAGTAGAGATTCTACCATGCATTTTATCAGATCATGATGGAATGAAATTGTAAATCAATGACAAAATAAAACATAAAAATTTCTGCATCACAAACAAACTGAACAATATGCTACTGATTTAAGCGATGGGTTACAGAAGACATCAAGGAGGAGATTAAATAATTTTGTTATTTTAATTGGGTCTTGTTTGTCTGATTCTTTATATAATGTCTTGTGAACATTGGTTGGGATTTGGGCATTTAAAAACTTCCACTCACCCTTCCAACCAATAGACTACCACGGGAGGTCAAGCCCGGTGGCTCAGATCCACCCACATCAGCCTATGTGGGTCCCAGGATCACAGCAGGCCCAGTAACCTCCCCCCCATAGGAGCAGAAACTGGCCAAAGCCTAGACCCTGGTGCAGAACTGCCCCTTCTGACAAGCAGAATACCACAGGATGTCAAGCCATTATCCCAGATAAACCCACACTTGCCTGTGTGGGTCCTAAGCTCATAGAAGGTTCAATACACCCCCTGGTGGGGCAGACATCCACTAGAGCCTAGCTTCTTGTGCAGGATTTCCCCTTCTGAACAACAGACTATGAAGGGAGGTCAAGCCCAGTGGCCCAGATCAACCCACTCCAGCTTGCACAGGACTCAGATCCAGGATGCAGTAGCATTCATTGAGGGACACCAGCAGGGTCTGAAAACCCAACATCAAGGTGAGGTACAGACAATCTGCATGAGGACTACAAGAATATAGGAAAGAAACTGTAATATCTCAGATCCACACTGCAAAAAAGGAAGGCACATAGACAACATGAAAAAACAAAGGAGGAAAGTGCTCCAAACAAACCAGGACATTATAATAACAGAAACTCTGAACAGCAAAGTTGATGAAATGTCAGAGAAGGAATTCAGAAGGTTCATAATTAAAATAATCTGTGAATTAAAGAATGACTTAAAAAAGAAAATACAGGGAAAAAAATTATCACTCCAACCTTGAGATATGAGAGCAAATACAGGTAGCAAAAGATACTTCAAGAGAGAGATAGAGACTCTGAAAAAAAATAACAATCAGAAATTCTTGAATTGAAAGGTACAATAAATCAAATTTAAAAACTCAACAAAAAGCATAACCAACAGACTAGATTGCTCGGAAGGAAGAACATCAGATAATGAAGACAAAGTATAAAATCTGAAAAATAAAGTTGATCACACAGTGAAGATAGTTAGAACATCCAAGAATTATGGGACAGCATCAAAAGACCAAAGTTAAGAGTTACTGGGTTAGAGGAAGTCACAGAGTTTAAAACCAAAGGAATGCACAATCTCTTCAATGAGATAATATCAGAAAATTTCCCAAGCATGAAGAATGAATTGGAAAACCAAATATAAGAGGCTTACAGGACACCAAATGTACAAAATTCCAACAGATCGACACCAAAGCACATTATAATGAAAATGCCTAGCATACAGAACAAGGATAGAATCTTAAAAGCCACAAGAGAGAGGAATCAGATCACATATAGGGGGAGACCAACTTGTATCTCAGAAGATTTTTCAACCCAGACCCTGAAAGCCAGGAGATGATGAAACAACATGTACCAAGCTCTGAAAGAAAATGGATGCCAACCAATAATCTTATATCCAGCAAAACTAAGCTTTAGATTTGATGATGAAATAAAAAATTTCCATGTTAAACAAAAGTTTAAAAAATTTACAACTAGAAAGCCTTCACTAGAGAACATCCTCAGCAAAATATCCCAAGAGGAAATGAAAAACAATAATGAAAATCAGCAGAGGGAGGGACTACACTAAAGGAATATCTAATTAGAGGAGAAACCAAGTAATGTCAAATACCAAAATTAAACAAAAATGGCTGGGGTTAGCGGGCAGTGGCACCTGGCTCCACTCCCGCCTCTTGCAGGACCAGAAGAGGTGTCATGGAAGGGTTCTTGTTCAACCCAGAGTATCCTCCAGACCCCGACCACCTGTGGATCTGGGAGAAGGCCTTGTATATAGACAAGAACTGGCGCCCCTGGATGCCCATCATCATCAAGACAGAGGATAGCTTCAAGGTGAACATGCACCAGGAAGACCTCCCCTTGGGGGGCACTCAGAGACCACTGAGCTGACATGAGCCTCCTGCCTTTGCTGTGGCAGCTGTACCCTGGGGGAAGATACTGAGGCTCAGGTTCCACCCTCTGGCGCATAGTGTACCACATGGAGTACAACAGCCTAGAGGACATGCTCCTGGAGCTGCTGCTAACCCCGGAATGACATGATCCTGCAGTTCCGGTCTCCACTGGCCCCAGGCCACCAGTGGGGTATTTTTGTGCTGTGTTCACCTTGTTTTCTAGTCCATGTGTTCATTGCCATACTGTGGTCCAAGAGGAAGCAGATGGCCAAGGACAAGCCCACCCATACTGCTGGACTTGCCTGCAGCCCCCTTGACTCCCTTAACACTCAGGACACTAGGATCTCTGTGGGTGGTACCAGGGAGGCCCTGGGTCCCTGTCACTTCCTCCAGGTGTCCAACTGCACCTGTGCCTCTGGTTTTCTCAGCTGGCAGATGATTTTTAGCATCTCTCTCCCCCTGTGTCCCTCACAGCAACTAGCATCTTGTTTGGACACTCAGGGGTGTTTTTCTTCTGTTCCCCTGGCTTCTTGTGCCTCTTGAGAACAGTATCTACTTGCCTGATCATGGGCCAGTTCTTGGAGACCTGGCTCAGCCATCTCCTGGGGTGCTGTGGCTGAAAAACCCCACCCTTATGTGAGGATCAGGTGCAGTTCAAGGGAAAGCCTGAGAGGAACCATGTCTGTGTCCAGGGCTTGGGATCCTGCTGGCCAATGACTGCCACTCACCAGGTAACAGGAGGCCAGGTGACTGGGAACTGCACATTGGCTTTCAGGTTGCCCACCTAGAGAAGGGAAAGAGGTTGTTTTCCCTCCTGACAGGTGCCTTCACACCTGGTATCATGAGTTTTCATGTAGCATGAACACTTTGTAACATTGCCTGATTAAATGTAAGAAAACTCATCAAAAAAATGGCTGGGAATGCAAATCATGTCTCAATAATAACCTGAATGTTAATGGCCTAAACTCACAAATCAAAAGACATAGACTATCAGGTTGGATTAAAAAAAAAAGACTCAACAATATACTTCCTTCAAGAGACTCATCTCACAGAAAAAGACATCCATAGACTGAAGGTGAAGGGTTGGGAAAATCATGCCACTCTTATGGACTGCAGAAGCAAGCAGATGTTTCCATCCTCATATCAAATAAAGTAGATTTCAATCTAAAGTTAATGAAAAAGAATAAATAAGGACACTACATACTGCTCAAGGTATCCCTACACCAACAAGATTTAAACATTATAAATATATATGCCCCAAACAGTGGAGCATCTACATTCATCAAACAAATTCTTTTCAAGTTTGACAGTCAAGGAGACCTTTACATAATAGTTTTTGGTGACTTTAACAGACCTTTTTCATCACTAGATAGATCTTCCAAACAAAAGCTGAACAAAGAAACTATAGAACTCAATAATACAATCATCACTTAGACTTAACTGAGATATATAAAATATTTCATTTTTCAATGAGAGAGTACACTTTCTTCTCAGCAGCATAAGTATCCTTCTCTAAAATGGACCATATACTATGCCACAAAGCAATGCTTAACAAATATAAAAAAGTGAGATACTACCCTAAATTCTATCATATTATAATGCAATAAAATTGGAAATCAATGATGAAATAAGAAACGAAATTCATTCAAACACCTGGAGACTAAATAATATGCTACTGAATGAACAATGGGATACAGGAGACATCAAGGATGAGATTAAAAAAATTTTAGATGTGAATGTGAACACAGATACAACATATCAAAATCTATGGGACACTATGAAAGCAGTTCTAAGAGGAAAGTTCATTGCATGGAGTTTATTCCTTAAAAGAAGAAAAAGTCAACAAATAAATGACCTCACACTGCATCTCAAAGCCCTAGGGGAAAAAAACCAAATCAACACCAAAAGCAGTAAAAGACAGGAAATAATTAAAACCAGAGGTGAAATCAATGAAATTGAAATGAAAGAAACCATTGAAAAAAATGGCAAAACAAAAAGTTGGTTCTTTGAAAAAATAAATAAAATTGACAGACCCTTAGCCATGCTAACGAAGAGTAGGAGAGAGAAAACTCAAATCACTAACATACATAATGAAAAAGGAAATGTCAAAACAAACACTACAGAAATAAAGAGGGTAATTAGAAATTATTTTTGAAAACTTGTACTCCAATAAAATAGAAAATATCAAATGCATCAACAAATTTCTAGAGTTATATAATTTGCCCAAATTGAATCAGGATGATATACACAATTTAACCAGATCAATTTCAAATGACAAAAAAGCAGATGCCATCAAAAGTCTACCAACCAAGAAAAGCCCAGGACTGGATGGATACACAGCTGAATTCTACAAGACTTAAAAGAAGAACTAATACCAATACTCTTCAATTTATTTAGAAAATAGAAAAAGACGCAGACCAAAGGCGGTCCCGCATGGCACGTGGCGCCGGCAGAAGATGGTGATGGGCAGCGCTTGGCGCTGATGGAATGTGGTCCCATGCAGTGCAGAACACAGAGGCTTTGCTTATGGGTCTCCAGACCAAGCTCTGGACACAGCACAAGGTCAACCCAACACTCCCCCACACCTCACCAAACACCCTACATGGGAAACAGACAGAATCCATCTTGGAAAACCTTACTTGCCATCTATCAGTGGGTGTGGCTACCAGCACAGTTCTGTGGCTGATCAGTACACAGTTTCCAAATCCCCTAACCCCAGCTGTGATAAAATTTTTCTCATAAGCTTTTGGGGGCCATAGCTATCAACGCGGATTAGCAACTCTACAGGCACCTGGTTTCCAACTCAGAGACTAAGAGCACAGAAGCTCCAGGTAGAAGCTCAAGCCCTCTCACACTGGCTACCTCCAACACCCTGAATGCAGAGATCCAAGCTAGGAATAGATAACACCACCTACTGGGAGAAAAAAAAACAGAGTTCTGAGAGACTTTTTTCTTTCTTTCTTTTCTTTTCTCTCTCTTCTCATCCATTCTCCTCTACCCTTCCCCCTCTGGTCCTCACAGCCTCAACATATGGGAAACCAAGAACTTTGCATGAAATAGATTTTTCAGAACTGAATCACCAGAATGATTATAGAGGAATTGCATATGCCCCACTCCACCCCATTTTTATTTTATTTCTCACTCTCTCTTTTTTCTTTCTTTACTTGTTATATTTTTCTTTTTTCTTCCTCCTTCTATCCCACTTTCAACCTCCTAACTTTTACTATTTATATTTAGGGTAATTTTCTAAATACAGATAGGAGTTTGGATTTATACATTCTTTCATTCATAAATTACCCATGTCTATTTATTAGAGTTCTCCTCCAAAGTTACTAAGTTAGATTAACCCCATACACTCACTCCTTTCCCCCTTAACATAACGTCCTACCCCTGACACTCAGTTCTCTATATGCCACCAGAAATGGTATGCTTTTTATGAAACTAATGACTATATTCTTAATAATAATTGAAGCCAACATCTATAGAGATAGAGTCTAACTATAAATGTATTAATAATGGAAATTTACTCATACATGATGTATTATTGATATTGGGCACTGTCAACATTGCCTTTCTCCACAAAAGAGAGATTTTGGAACATTACAAGAGCAATATAAATATATAGGAGAGAAACATTATCACAAAAGTCACACAGAACTGGAAAGAAATGTGAGCAGTATAAAAAGACAAGAAAGAAAGGACACAAATGATGCAGGACAATTCAACATTAGAAGAGATAACATCTGCAGCAGAAGGAATGTCAGATAAAGATTTCAGGATATACATAGTCAGATGATCTGGAGTCTCAAGGAAGACTTTATACAGCAAATGCAGACAAGGAAAGAGCTCTTTGACAATGAATTACATAAACAAATCCAAGAAGCAAAAGATCAACTCTACAGGGAGATAGAGGTTATACAAAAAAAAAACAGAAATCCTATAAATGAAGGAAATAATAAACCAAATTAAAAACTCAAATGAGAGTATCACCAGCAGAATAAAACACTTAGTAGTTAGAACATCAGACAACAAAGACAAAGTATATCATCTTGAAAAGAATGTAGACAGCACAGTGAAACTGATAAGAAACCATGAGCTGAATACCCAAGAGATATGGGATAGCATAAAGAGACCAAATTTAAAGAGCTATTGGAATACAAGAAAGTATAGAGGTCCAAACCCAATGAATGATCATTCTGTTCAATGAAATAATATTAGAAAACTTCCCAGACATGAAGAATGAAACAGAAATCCAAATCCTTGAAGCCTACAGGACACTGAATGTGCAAAATCACAAGAGATCCACACCAATGAATGCCCAACATACAGAACAAGGAGAGAATTTTAAAAGCCACAAGAGAAAGGAAGCAGATTACATTTAGGGGTAAACAAATTAGGTTAATGGCTGATCTTTCAACACAGACTCTGAAAGCTAGAAGATCCGGGAACAACATATTTCAAATGCTAAAAGATAATGGGTTCCAACCAAGAATCTTGTATCCAACAAAATTAAGGTTCAGGTTTGACGATAAACAAAAGTTAAACAAATTTGCAGCTAGAAAACTGGTGCTTCAAAACATCCTTGGCAAAATATTACATGAAGAAGAAATGAAAAATAACAATGAAAACCAACACTGGGAGATAGTACAGTAAAGGAAAAACTCGAAGAGGAAAAACAAGTCAAGTTAAATAACAAAAATAAACAAATATGGCTGGAAATACAAACATATCTCAATAGTAACCATAAATTTTTTTTTTTTATTTTTTTTTTTTAATTTTTTATTGTGGGTTGTTCAAAACATTACAAATTTCTTGACATATCATATTCCACACTTTGATTCCAGTGGGTTATGAACTCCCACCTTCACCCCATACACAGATTGCAGATTCACATCAGTTACACAATGGCTCAAACTAACCAATCAAAAGAAATAGACTAGTAGACTGGATTAAAAAAAAAGATCCAACAATATGCTGCCTACAGGAGATTCATCAGATAGGAAGAGACATACACAGACTGAAGGTTAAAGGTTGGGAAAAATCATACCACTCACATGGACCTCAGAAGCAAGCAGGGGTGTCCATACTTGTATCAAATAAAATAGACTTCAAGCCAAAGTTAATCAAAAGGAATAAACAAGGACACTACATACTTCTCAAAGGAACCATACACCACCAAGTCATAACAATCATTAATACATATAACCCAAACAATGGTGCAGCTATGTTCATCAAGCAAACTTTTCTCAAGTTCAAGAGTCAAATACACCACAACAAAATAATCATGGGGATTTTAACACACCTCTCTCACCACTGGACAGATCTTCCAAACAAAAGTTGAATAAAGAAACTATAGAACTCAATAACACAATTAATAACTTAGACTTAATTGATATATATAGAATATATCAACCAACATCAAGTGTATACACTTTCTTCTCAGCAGCACATGGATCCTTCTCAAAAATAGACCATGTTACAGGGCAACTCTTAGCAAATACAAAGGAGTAGAGATACTACCATGCATTTTATCTGTTCATAATGGAATGAAATTGGAAATCAATAATAAAATAAGGAAGAAAAATTCCTGAATGAACAACGGGTTACAGAAGACATCAAGGAGGAAATTTAAAAATTCTTAGAGGTAAATTAAAACTCAGATACAACATATTGAAATCTCTGAGACACTGTGAAAGCAGATCAAGAAGAAAATTCATTGCATGGAGTTCATTCCTTAAAAGAAGGAAAATCCAGCAAATAAATGACCTCACACTACATCTCAAAGCCCTAGAGAAAGAAGAACAAATCATTAGCAAAAGCAGTAGAAGGCAAGAAGTAATTAAAGTGAGAACTGAAATGAATGAAATCAAAACCAAAAAAAAATTGGGGGAAAAAATTGACAAAACTAAAAGTTGGTTCTTTGAAAAAATAAACAAGATTGACAGACCCTTAGCCATGCTAATGAAGAGGAGAAGAGAGATAACTCAAATTACTAGCATCTAAGATGAAAAAGGCAGTATCACAACAGATACAGAAATACAGAAGAGGAGAGGGAAGATGGCGGCGAGGGGAGTGCATTACCCCCGTGCGCTGCTTCACTGTGTGGGAGTATGACAAGTCAGGACGGCTAAAGGATATCTTGTTAGGAATTTCCAGCAATAGTGGGGTGCGCCGGAACCTGGAGGAAGGATTTCCATCGCATGAGGATCGGCTACGGGGACTCAAACGCGAGAGGTTTGTCGCACGGAGGGTAAAACTGCTTATTCAGCAAATCGCCCCGCGGCTAGAGTCTGCAGCGCGCGCTGGGATAGAGACGCAGGGTTACAGTGCTGCAGTTTCTGCCAGACGCGCAAGCACCGCACTCAGGGCTGAATTCTGGGTTCGAGACGGGGGAAGGAAGCGGTCCATCTCGGTTCTCCACACCGGTCAGACCACAGAGGAGGCCAGCAGCCACCATGTTGGTAAACTGACGTCACCACACCTGTTTTTGACTGACCGCAGCTCATTCAGCCATAGAACAGGTAATTTCAGGCTGCAATTCGCCTGCGGCTTGCAGACAGATTGCTAGGGTTCAGCGCCTGGGGGCTTCTTAAAATCTGATCTTATCGGAGTGAACACGGAGTGCGGGGCGGCCGAGTTCCGGCTCCTGGAACCGTCCCGGAACCGCCCTGGCTCAGGGCTGCGGAGCCCGCGGAGGCTGCTTCTTGGACCCTGCTACTATCAGAGTATACACCAAGCACCAAGCGGCCGAATTCCGGCTCCCGGAACTGACCCCGCGGGGGCTGCTTCTTGGAGCTTACACTTATAGGAGCTTACACCGAGCATGGAGCGGCCGAGTTCCGGCTCCCGGAACTTCCCTGGACCGGGGCTAGGAGCCCGCAGAAACTGCGTCTCGGTCCGGGTCCTGCTGAGGGCAGGTCAGGACTCACCCATTGCTTGGGTTGCCTGGCAAGGGGAACGAAATGCTGCCATTCACATAGGATACCAACATGGCAGAGATCTGATGTCAGCAGAAAGCGGTGGAGGAGAGATCTTCATCAATACCAGCGGTGACATAAGCAGTTGGTCTCCTGGTAAGGGGGGTGAGGCTCAGTCACCCGAGTCTCCTCAATTTGTCCTCGAGCCAGAGGGAAGGAGCCGGGCCGCCGCCAGCCCCCGGAGCAGGCCCAGCGGCTCGCCAGCGTGGTGACCGCGTGACCCCAATTGGAGAGGGGGCGGAGCGGAGCCGCCACCCACACCCGCCAGGTGGGCAGACCCACGACCCAGTAGTACATGGGCGTGGTAGGAGGGGCAGGGCAGAGCCGCCCTTCGTGCTTGCAAGGTAAACAGACCTGTGACAGCCTGGCGGGTCAGGCCCAGTGGCCTGCCAGTGTGGTACACACGTCACCCCAACTCGAGTAGGGGCAGAGCAGATCCTTATCCCACGCCCGGATCAGGCCCTGCCAGTGTGGTGGTCACGTGACCCCAATTGGAGTGGGGGTGGAGCGGAACCGCCACCCGTGCCCCCAGGGTGAGCAGACCAGTGATCAACCTGCAGATCAGGCCCAGGGGTCCGCAGGCGTGGTAGGAGGGGCAGGGCAGATCCGCCGCCCGCGCCTTCAAGGTAGGCAGACCTACAACAGACCGGCGGATCAGGCCCAGGAGCCTGCCGGCGTGGTACAAACACCACCCTAATTGGAGTAGTGACAGAGCAGAGTCGCCTCCCTTGCCAGGAACAGACCCAGCATCCTGCAGGCGGGGTAGTCACGACACCCCAATTGGAGTAGGGGCAAAGCAGAGCCTCCACCCGTGCCCGAAAGGTGGGCAGATCTGCGACAGACCAGCGGGACAGGCCCAGTGGCCTGCTGGTACGACAGACACGTCACCCCAATTGGAGTAGGGGCAGAACAGAGCCGCCACCAGCTCCCAGAACAGGCCCAGTGACCTGCCGGCGTGGTAGCCACGACACCCCAATTGGAATAAGGAGAGAGCAGAGCCGCCGCCCGCACCTGCAGGAAAGATACGCAAGCAGTATGAAAAGACAAGGAAAGAAAGGACCACAAGCAATGCAGGTCAACGCAACTTTAGAAGAGGTAACAGCTGCAGCAGATGGAATGTCAGATAAAGAATTCAGGATATACATGCTTCAGATGATCTGGAGTATCAAGGAAGACATTAAACAGCAAAATCAGACAATGAAAGATCACTTCGACAACGAATTACGCAAACAAATCCAGGAAGCAAAGGATCAACTATACAGGGAGATAGAGGTTATAAAAAACAAGCAATCAGAAATCCTAGAAATGCAGGAAGCAATAAACCAACTTAAAAACTCAATGGAGAATACTACCAACAGAGTAGAACACTTAGAAGATAGAACATCAGACAATGAAGACAAAGTATTTCAACTGGAAAAGAACATAGACAGCTCAGCAAGACTGTTAAGAAACCATGAGCAGAACATCCAAGAAATATGGGATAACATTAAGAGACCAAACTTAAGAGTCATTGGGATACAGGAAGGTACAGAGCTCCAAACCAAAGGAATGAGCAGTCTATTCAATGAAATAATACAAGAAAACTTCCCAGACTTGAAGAATGAGACAGAATCCCAAATCCTAGAAGCCTACAGGACGCCGAATGTGCAAAATCATAAGAGATCCACACCTAGACACATTATAATGAAGATGCCCAACATACAGAATAAGGAGAGAATTTTAAAAGCTACAAGAGAAAGGAAGCAGATTACATTTAGGGGCAAGCCAATCAGGATAACAGCTGATCTTTCAACACAGACTCTGAAAGCTAGAAGATCCTGGAATAACATATTTCAAACACTGAAAGATAATGGGTTCCAACCAAGAATTGTGTATCCAGCGAAATTAAGCTTCAGGATGGAGAATGAAATTAAAACCTTCCACGATAAACAAAAGTTTAAAGAATTCGCAGCTAGAAAACCATCTCTTCAAAACATCCTAGCCAAAGTATTACAGGAAGAGGAAATGGAAAATAACAATGAAAACCAACAGTGGGAGGTAGGACAGTAAAGGGGGGGGGAAACAATCAAAGAGGAAAACAAACAATGTCTAGTAACAGAAATAAACAAATATGGCTGGAAGAACAACCCATATCTCAATAATAACCCTAAATGTTAATGGCTTAAACTCACCAATTAAGAGACACAGGCTAGTAGAATGGATCACAAAACAAGACCCAACAATATGCTGCATACAGGAGACGCATTTGATAGGAAAAGACATACATAGGCTGAAGGTGAAAGGTTGGGAAAAATCATATCACTCATATGGACTTCGGAAACAAGCAGGCGTGTCCATACTCATATCAAATAAAATAGATTTCAAGCCAAAGTTAATCAAAAGAGATAAAGAGGGACACTACATACTGCTTAAGGGAACCATACACCAACAAGACATAACAATCATAAATATTTATGCCCCAAACAATGGTGCAGCTATGTTCGTCAAACAAACTCTTCTCAAGTTCAAGAGTCTAATAGACCACCATACAATAATCATGGGAGACTTCAACACACCTCTCTCGCCACTGGACAGATCTTCCAAACAAAAGTTGAATAAGGAAACTATAGAAATCAATAACACTATTAATAACCTAGACCTAATTGACATATATAGAGTATACCACCCAACATCAAGCAGTTACACTTTTTTCTCAGCAGCACATGGATCCTTCTCAAAAATAGATCATATATTATGTCACAGGGCAACTCTTAGACAATATAAAGGAGTAGAGATACTACCATGCATCTTATCTGACCATAATGGAATGAAACTGAAAATCAATGATAAAAGAAGGAAGGAAAAAGCATACATCAATTGGAGAATGAACAATAGGTTACTGAATGATCAATGGGTTATAGAAGACATCAAGGAGGAAATTAAAAAATTCTTAGAGATAAATGAAAACACAGACACAACATATCGGAATCTATGGGACACATTGAAAGCAGTTCTAAGAGGAAAATTCATTGCTTGGAGTTCATTCCTTAAAAAAAGAAAAAACCAACAAATAAATGATCTCATACTTCATCTCAAAATCCTTGAAAAAGAAGAGCAAAACAACAGCAAAAGAAGTAGAAGGCAAGAAATAATTAAAATCAGAGCTGAAATTAATGAAATCGAAACAAAAGAAACAATTGAAAAAATTGACAAAACTAAAAGTTGGTTCTTTGAAAAAATAAACAAAATCGACAGACCCTTAGCGATGCTAGTGAAGAGAAGAAGAGAGAGAACTCAAATTACTAGCATACGGGATGAAAAAGGCAATATCACAACAGACACTTCAGAAATACAGAAGATAATCAAAAACTATTTTGAATCCTTATACTCCAATAAATTAGAAGATAGTGAAGGCATAGATAAATTTCTTAAGTCATATGATCTGCCCAGATTGAGTCAGGAGGATATAGAAAACCTAAACAGACCAATATCAATTGAGGAGATAGAAGAAACCATCAAAAGACTACCAACTAAGAAAAGCCCAGGTCCCGATGGGTATACAGCAGAATTTTACAAAACCTTTAAAGAAGAACTAATACCAATACTTTTCAAGCTACTTCAGGAAATAGAAAAGGAGGGAGAACTTCCAAATTCATTCTATGAGGCCAACATCACCCTGATACCTAAACCAGACAAAGACACTTCAAAGAAAGAAAACTACAGACCAATATCTCTAATGAACCTAGATGCAAAAATCCTCAATAAAATTATGGCGAATCGGATACAAAAACATATAAAAAAAATTGTACACCATGATCAAGTAGGATTCATCCCTGGGATGCAAGGCTGGTTCAATATACGGAAATCAATAAATGTTATTCACCACATCAATAGACTTAAAAATAAGAACCATATGATCATCTCGATAGATGCGGAAAAAGCATTTGACAAAGTACAGCATCCCTTTATGTTCAAAACTCTAGAAAAACTAGGGATAACAGGAACATACCTCAATATTGTAAAAGCAATCTATGCTAAGCCTCAGGCTAGCATTATTCTGAATGGAGAAAAACTGAAGGCATTCCCTCTAAAATCTGGAACAAGACAGGGATGCCCTCTCTCTCCACTTCTCTTCAACATAGTTCTCGAAACACTGGCCAGAGCAATTAGACAGACGAAAGAAATTAAAGGCATAAAAATAGGAAAAGAAGAAATTAAATTATCACTATTTGCAGATGATATGATTCTATATCTAGCAGACCCAAAAGGCTCTACAAAGAAACTATTAGAGCTAATAAATGAATTCAGCAAAGTGGCAGGATTTAAAATCAACACGCATAAATCAAAGGCATTCCTGTATATCAGCGACAAATCCTCTGAAATGGAAATGAGGACAACCATTCTATTCACAATATCTTCAAAAAAAATAAAATACTTGGGAATCAACCTAACAAAAGAGGTGAAAGACTTATACAATGAAAACTACAGAACCCTAAAGAGAGAAATAGAAGAAGATCTTAGAAGATGGAAAAATATACCCTGTTCATGGATAGGCAGAACTAACATCATCAAAATGGCGATATTACCAAAAGTTCTCTATAGGTTTAATGCAATGCCAATCAAAATCCCAACGGCATTTCTTGTAGAAATAGAGAAAGCAATCATGAAATTCATATGGAAAAACAAAAGACCCAGAATAGCAAAAACAATGCTAAGCAGGAAGTGTGAATCAGGCAGTATAGCGATACCAGACTTCAAACTATACTACAGAGCAATAGTAACAAAAACAGCATGGTACTGGTACCAAAACAGGCGTGTGGACCAATGGTACAGAATAGAGGACACAGAAACCAATCCACAAAACTACAACTATCTTATATTTGATAAAGGGGCTAAAAGCATGCAATGGAGGAAGGATAGCATCTTCAACAAATGGTGCTGGGAAAACTGGAAATCCATATGCAACAAAATGAAACTGAATCCCTTTCTCTCGCCATGCACAAAAGTGAATTCAAAATGGATCAAGGAACTTGATATCAAATCAGAGACGCGCCGTCTGATAGAAGAAAAAGTTGGCTACGATCTACATACTGTGGGGTCGGGCTCCAAATTCCTCAATAGGACACCCATAGCACAAAAGTTAATAACTAGAATCAACAAATGGGACTTACTCAAACTAAGAAGTTTTTTCTCAGCAAAAGAAACAATAAGAGAGGTAAATAGGGAGCCTACATCCTGGGAACAAATCTTTACTCCTCACACTTCAGATAGAGCCCTAATATCCAGAGTATACAAAGAACTCAAAAAATTAGACAATAAGAGAACAAACAACCCAATCAACAAATGGGCCAAGGACCTGAACAGACACTTCACAGAGGAGGACATACAGTCAATCAACAAGTACATGAAAAAATGCTCAACATCTCTAGCTGTCAGAGAAATGCAAATCAAAACCACCCTAAGATACCATCTCACTCCAGTAAGATGGGCAGCCATTAGGAAGTCAAACAACAACAAGTGCTGGCGAGGATGTGGGGAAAAGGGTACACTTGTACATTGCTGGTGGGACTGCAGATTGGTGCAGCCAATTTGGAAAGCAGTATGGAGATTTCTTGGAAAGCTGGGAATGGAGCCACCATTTGACCCAGCTATTCCCCTTCTTGGTCTATTCCCTAAAGACCTAAAAAGAGCATGCTACAGGGACACTGCTACATCGATGTTCATAGCAGCACAGTTCACAATAGCAAGACTGTGGAACCAACCTAGATGCCCTTCAATAGACGAATGGATAAAAAAATGTGGCATTTATACACAATGGAGTATTACTCTGCATTAAAAAATGACAAAATCATAGAATTTACAGGGAAATGGATGGCATTAGAGCAGATTATGCTAAGTGAAGCTAGCCAATCCCTAAAAAACAAATGCCAAATGTCTTCTTTGATATAAGGGAAGTAACTAAGAACAGAGTAGGGACGAAGAACAGGAGAAGAAGATTAACATTTAACAGGGATGAGAGGTGGGAGGGAAAGGGAGAGAGAAGGGAAATTGCACGGTAATGGAAGGAGACCCTCAGGGTTATACAGTGGAGGGGGTAGAGAGAGAGGAGGGGAGGGGAGGGGAGAGGTGGGGAGGGGGGAGGGTGGATGATGGGAAAGGCAGCGGAGCACAACAGACACTAGTATGGCAATTTGTAAATCAATGGATGTGTAACTGATGTGAATCTGCAATCTGTGTATGGGGTGAAGGTGGGAGTTCATAACCCACTAGAATCAAAGTGTGGAATATGATATGTCAAGAAATTTGTAATGTTTTGAACAACCCACAATAAAAAATTAAAAAAAAAAAGAAATACAGAAATACAGAAGATAATTAGAAATTATTTTAAAATTTGTACTCTAATAAAATAGAAGATAGTGAAGGCATCGATGAATTCTGTAAGTCATATGATCTGCCCAGATTAAGTCAGGAAGCTATACACAACTTAAAAAGACCAACATCAAGTGAGGATATAGAAGAAGCCATTAAAAGATTACCAACCAAGAAAAGCCCAGGACCGGACGGATATACAGTCGAGCCTTACAAGACCTTTAAAGAATAACTAAGTCCAATACTCTACAATCTATTTCAGGAAATAGAAAAAGATGGAGTACTTCCAAATTCATTCTACAAGGCCAATATCACCCTGATTCCAAAACCAGACAAAGAAACCTCAAAGAAAGAAAATTTCATACCATTATCTAGTGAATATAGATGAAAAAATCCTCAATAAAATTCTGGCAAATCAGATACAAAAATATATCAAAAAGATCGTGCACCATGATCAAGAGAGATTCATCCCAGGGATGCAAGATTGGTTCAATATATGGAAATCAATAAATGTAATTCATCACATCAATAGACTTAAAGATAAGAACCATATGATTTTCTCGATAGATGCAGAAAAAAGCATTTGGCAAAATACAGCACCCCTTTATTTTCAAAACACTAGAAAAACTAGAGATCATAGGAACTTACCTCAACATTGTAAAAGCTATCTACACTAAGCCTCATTCTAAATGGAGAAAAACTGAAGGCATTCCCTCTAAAATATGGAACAAGACAGGGATGCCTTCTCTCACCACTTCTATTCAACATAGTTCTTGAAACACAGGCCAGAGCAATTAGACAGACGAAAGAAATTAAAGGCATAAATATAGGAAAAGAAGAACTTAAACTAGCACTATTTGCTGATGATATGATTCTATACTTAGAGACCCAAAAACTCTACAAAGAAACTACTAGAACTAGTAAAGTGGCAGGATATAAAATCAACACCCATAAATCAAAGGCATTTCTGTATATCAGTAACAAATCCTCTGAAAAGGAAATGAGGAAAACTACCCCATTCACCATATCCTCAAAAAATAAAATAAAATACTTGGGAATCAACTTAACAAAAGAGGTGAAAGATCTTTACAATGAAAACTATAAAAGTCTAAAGAGAGAAACAAAGGAAGAACTTAGAAGATGAAAAGATCTACCTTGCTCATGGATAGGCAGAATTAATATTATTAAAATGACCATAGTACCAAAAGCATTATACAGGTTCAACATGCAATTTTGATCAAAACCCCCAATGGCTTTCCTCATAAAAATAGAAAAAGCAATCATAAAACTCATCTGGAAAAATAAGAGACCCATAATAGCTAAAGTAATTCTAAGCAGGAAGAGTGAAACAGGTGGTATGCTATACCAGACCTAAAACTATACTGCAGAGCAAAATGGTAACAAAAACAGCATGGTACTGGCACCAAAACAGGCTGGTAGACCAATGGTACAGAATAGAGAACACAGAGACTAACCCACAAAATTACAACTACCTTATATTGGACAAAGGTGCCAAAAGTATGCACTGGAGAAAGGATAGCATCTTCAACAAATGGTGCTGGGAAAACTGGAAATCCATATGCCATAAAATGAAATTGAATCCTTATCTCTCACCATGCACAAAAGTTAACTCAAAATGGATCAAGGATCTAGGGATTAAACCAGAGACTCTGCTTCTAATAGAAGAAAAAGTAGGCCCTAATTTCCATCACATGGGGCTAGGCCTCAACTTTCTTAATAAGATGCCTATGGCACAAGAATTAAAACCAAGAATCAACAAATGGGATGGATTCAAACTAAAAAGTTTTTTCTCAGCAAAAGAAATAATATCTGAGGTGAATAGGGAGCCTACATTCTGGGAACAATTTTTACCCCTCACACATCAGATAGAGCTCTAATCTCTAGGGTATATAAAGAGCTCAACAAGATAAGAACCAAAAAATAATAATAATAATAATCCAACCAATAAATGGGCCAAAGACCTGAACAGACACTTCTCGGAAGAGGATATATACAATCAATCAACAAATATATGAAAAAGTGCTCATCATCTCTAGCAATCAGAGAAATGCAAATTAAAACTACTCTAAGATACAATCTCACCCCACTAAGAGTGGCAGCCATTATGAAGAAAAACAACAACATGTGCTGGTGAGGATGCAGGGGGAAAATATACACTCATACACTGCTGGTGGGATTGCAAATTGGTGCAGCCAATTTGGAAAGCAGTATGGAGGTTCCTTGGAAAACTGGGAATGGAACCACCATTTGACCCAGCTATTTCTCTTCTCAGACTATACCTAATGGACCTAAAAACAGCATACTACAGGGACACAGCCACATCAATGTTTATAGCAGCTCAATTCACAATATCTTAGCTATGGAATCAACCTAGGTGCCCTTCAAGAGATGAATGGATACAGAAAATATGGTTTATATACACAATGGACTATAATAGCCATAAAGAAGAATGAAATTACATTATTTGTCAGTAAATGAATGAAATGGAAACTATCAGGCTAAATGAAATAAGTCACTACCAAACAACCAAAATTTGAATATTCTCTCTTATATGCAGACTATTGGGATGAGGGAGAGAAGAATAGAAGTTCATTGAATTATACAAAGTGGAATGAAAGGAAGCAAGGAAATATGGGAATAGAAAAAACAGTAGAATGAATCAGATATAACTTTCCTAAGTTTATGTATGAATACACAACCAGGTTTACTTCACATCATGTTCAATCAGAAGAATTGGATAGTAATTAAAATAAGTTATACTCTATGTATAATATGTCAAAATACGGTCTATTGTCATGTATATCCAAAATGAACCAAAAAATATTATTGCCCTCAATATTTTGATATCTCATTTTGCATCTTTCTCCATCACCTGTATCTTAGCATATAAATAAAGTTGCTATTTTTAGTTGGTTTTTCTTTTTCTTCATACCAAACATATTAATGGTTTATATACCATGTTTACAACATTTCAGCATTTTTGAGTTTATCTGTACCATTACTCTTCCAGCGATCTTCTTTTTTTACATTCACAGGTTTTTTCTTACTCATTAACATCTCTTTCAGTTGAAGAATTCCCTTTAGTATTTTATTTAAGATAGGTGTGTTGGAGTTATACTTTCTTAGGTTTTGTATGTATGTGTATTTATTTACCTTTCCTGTTTTCTAAAGAATAGTATTGCTGAGAGTATTGAACATGGCAGATTAAAAGAAGCCTGCATTTCCAGTTGTTCTACAGATTTTGGAATTCAATTAGTGAGATTACTGCTTCTTAGCTAGGTGAATGAAAAAGGGATTTCACTAAAAGCCAATACTTAACAGTCAGAATGCCTTAGAGAGTAAGAAATTTGGTTGCATTGGAAAAAAATACATCACAGTCAGTTTTAGCAGTGGTAGTGGCACTGGTTCACCACAGAGAATAACACAGAGAGAGCAACACAATGGATAGATTTGGCATTTAAAAAAAAAAAAACCTGTAAATCAGAAAAGCATCCTGAACTTAACTGATCCAGTGGTTACAAAATGAACTGGCATTTAAACTTTCCTCTGTATTTCTCAACTGGCAAACATAGAGCTAAGGCAGGAGCCATCTTGAGGACACCATGCTGCAGGTTGCTGCTGAGGGAGCCTGGGATATTATACCAAATATTTTCATATTTTCATGGAAAGCACCTACTATGTGGCCTAGGATGAATTTGGTAGAAAGTGAATAAAACAAGCACAGAAAAGATTGGACCCATGAGGATTCAAGTCAGAAAAGGAAAGGGGGGTCAAATTCACTTTTTGTTTTAGTTGGGCAACTCATATGACCAGCTGTAGAAGGTTAAGAATCTGAACAGACAGGCATGATTACAGTTGGGGACCAAGCTTGGGAAGGTTGTATTTGGGGGCACCCTAGGCCTCAGGGGTGTGTTAATCTTATGTCTCCAGAGCAGAGATCACCTAACAAAGCCATCAAGGCCTTATTAGATGTAAGCCTCAGTTACCAGAACTTTCTTCACAGAACCCTACAAGAGCCCCATCTTGGGAGTGCATCAATCTGGTCTATGCAGACAAAACTCCAATTGACAGTACTTCTTTTTAAGGAGGCACTCTGAATGACCCACATCTTCCATCCTGAAGTGAGAGTCTCTGACCAATCACTACATTTCATAGTGACTTGGGCATTGTCTTGGTTCATGAAATTGAGGTTGTGTCTTCAGATGTAAGTGTGTCACCCATGGGGTTGAGCTACACTCACCTATTTCTTTGTAATACTACCCCTTTGCCCTGTTTGGAATAGAATGTTCCATGGAAACTCCCTTTGTGTGTCCCCTTCTCTTGTTCTGGCTTTGTGTGTGGCCTTCCTAGATGTCAGTCAACCTGCTGACAGCAGACATCATGAAGTTAGACTCAAACCCCTGAAACCTGACCTCTTGCTTCATTTTAATGTCTTCTCCCCAATAAAAGAGTTCAGCACATGCTCTCTCTCTCTTTCTGTGGACCCTTAAGGTTAGAGGAGCCATCACAGGACCCAAAGAAAAAGGTGTCTCTGTCTCTTGTGTGATTATTTTGTGCAGCCCAGTTCACTTGGAGTGACCCTGAGTGTTATAGATGTGAGGAACACGACACTTCTCACTCCACCCTACCTTATACTGGTGATAAGAAAATGTAAAAGCTATCTTGACAAGCTTCAGTTTTAGGCCATTACATCTGGCAGCTTGGTGAGCAACACAGAAAGTAAAAGGAGTTAACAACCTCCAGTTCTTTTGCACTTTCCCCCACCCCACCCATAGACCAAGAAGAAATGGGAAAATGGACAGTTGGGAAGTTGGGCATAGGCAATCATCATCCATTCTCATAAACTGTTTTGACCATTACAGTGAAAATGAGGAGATGATTTCTCTTATTAAAAATCCTTTTTCTGGTATTTTATTTTGTTTGTTCATTTATTTATTGGTGTTCTTGTTGTGATGATTGGTTCATGGACACATATACATATTTGCTTCTTTTTCTCATTTTTAGATTTTTTTGTCTTCTCTTTTGAGGGTTTTTGGTTTGTTTATTTTGATGTGGTTTGATTTTTGTGTGTTTGATTCTCTTTCTCTCCTCCTTCTCTTTCAATCAAATTCCCAAATTCTCTTGAAATATCTCTATCTATCTATCTATCTATCTATCTATCTATCTATCCCCTTATTATGTTTCTCCTATTTTTCCTCCCCCTTCTTTATAACCCTTGCTTGCTTCATTTCTTGTGAATTTTCTCTGTTCACATTTTGAAACTTCTACACTTCCTTCTACCTTTATACCATGTTGTATATTCTCTTAAAGAATTGTATTTTCAGACGGGAGGAGGAAGCCCAGTGCCAAGTGGAAGCCCGGCGCCAAGCCAGACCAGACTGGAGGAGGAAGCCCGGCACCAAGCCAGGCCAGACTGGAGGAGGAAGCCTGGTGCCAAGCCAAGCCAGACTGGAGGAGGAAGCCCACCCCACCCTAGCACTAGTCGGGACGAAGCCCATCAACACTTAAAACCCATCAAAGGGGTCGTGGCTACCAGCACAGTTCTGCGGCTGATCCAGGTACCCGGTTTCCAACTCCCCAACCCTTAGCTGCGATAACTCAAAATATTTCCCACAAGCTTTTGGGGGGTGTAGCTATCAACGCAAAACAACAACTGTACAGGCACCTGGTTTCCACCTCAGAGACAAGAGTAGGGAGGATACAGGTGGAAGCTCATGTCCTTTCACACTGGCTATATCCACAACCCTGAACACAGAGGCTCAAGCTAGGAATAGACAACACCACCTACTGGAAGAAAGGAAAACAAAGTTCTGAGAGACTTTTTTTCCTTTCTCTCTTCTCTCTCTTTCACAACCTCAACATATGTGAAACCAAGAAATGTGCATGAACAACCAAATCACCAAAATAATATAATATAGAGGAATTGCATATGCCCCACATTCCCCCCATTTTCCCCTTATTTCTTTCTTACTTTCTTTTTCCTTCTCTCTTTTTTCTCTTTTCTTCCTTGATTTTTTTTTCTTTTCTTCATTCTTATTCCCTCTATCCCACTTTCAACCCCCTAACTTTTACTATCTATACATAGGGTAACTACCTAATACAGATAGGAGGTTGAATCTATACATTCTTCCATAAACTACCAGTCTACTGGTTAGAGTTCTCCAAAGTTGCTAAGTTAGTTTAACCTCATACCCTCAATCCTTTCCCTCTAAGTATAACATCCTTTGTCTGAAATTCAGTTTTCTATATGCCACCAGATATGGTATGCCTTTTATGAAACTAATGACTATATTTTTAAATAATAATTGAAACCTATATCTGTAGACTTAGATTCTAACTATAAATGTATTAATAATGAAAACTTGTGCTTAAATGATGTACTGTTGATATTGGGAACTGTTATCATTGTCTTTCTCTGCAAAAGGGGGATTTTAGAGCTATTCAAGAACAATATAAACATATAAGGGGAAAACCATTAACACAACAGTTTCACAAAGCTAGAAAGAAACATGAGCAGTATGAAAAGACAAGGAAAGAAAGGACCACAAACAATGCAGGTCAATTCAACATTAGAAGAGGTAATATCTGCAGCTGATGGAACGTCAGATAAAGAGTTCAGGACATACATGCTTCAGATGATCTTGAATCTCAAGGAAGACATTAGACAGCAAATTCAGACAATGAAAGATCACTTCAACAATGAATTACATAAACAAATCCAAGAAGTAAAAGATCAACTCTAAAGGGAGATAGAGAATATTAAAAAAAAAAAAAAAACGGAAATGCAGGAAAGAATAAACCAAATTAAAAACTCAAATGAGAGTATTACCAGCAGAGTAGAACACTTAGAAGATAGAACATCAGACAACAAAGACAAAGTTTTTCAACTTGAAAAGAACATAGACAGCTCAGCGAGAATGTTAAGAAATCATGAGCAGAATATCCAAGATTTATGAGATAACATAAACAGACCAAACTTCAGAGTTATTGGGATACAAGAGGGTATAGAGGTCCAAACCAAAGGAATGAGCAATCTGTTCAATGAAATAATACTGGAAAATTTCCCAGACTTAAATAATGAAAAAGAAATGCAAATACTAGAAGCCTACAGGATGCCGAATGTACAAAATCATAAGAGATCCACACCAAGACACATAATAATGAAGATGCCCAACATACAGAATAAGGAGAGAATCTTAAAAGCCACAAGAGGAAGGAAGCAGATTACATTTAGGGGTAAAGCAATTAGGTTAATGGCTGATCTTTCAACACATACTCTGAAAGCTAGAAGATCCTTGAACAACATATTTCAAACACTGAAAGAAAATGGATTACAACCAAGAATCATGTATACAGGGAAATTAAGCTTCAGGATTGAAGATAAAATAAAAATCTTTCATGATAAACAAAAGTTAAAAGAATTTGCAGCTAGAAAATTGGTGCTTCAAAACATCCTCTGCAAAACATTACAGGAAGAGGAAATGAAAAATAACAATGAAAACCAACACTGGGAGGTAGTACAGTAAAGGAAAAATTAATCAAAGAGGAAAAACAAATCATGTTAAGTAACATAAACAACCAAATATGGCTGGAAGTACAAACCATATCTCAATAGTTACCCTAAATATTAATGGCTTAAATGCATCAATCAAAAGACAGACGCTAGTAGACTGGATTTTAAAAAAGTTCCAACAATATGCTGACTACAGGAGACTCATCTGATAGGAAAAGACATACACAGACTGAAGATGAAAGGTTGGGAAAAATCATACCACTCATATGGACCTCGGAAGCAAGCAGAGGTGTCCATACTTGTATCAAATAAAATAGACTTCAAGCCAAAGTTAATCAAAAGGAATAAACAAGGACACTACATACTGCTCATGGGAACCATACAACCAATAAGACTTAACGATCATTAATACATATGCCCCAAACAATGGTGCAGCTATGTTCATCAAACAAACTCTTCTCAAGTTCAAGAGTCAAATAGACCACAACACAATAATCATGGGAGATTTTAACACACCTCTCTCACCACTGGACAGATCTTCCAAACAAAAGTTGAATAAAGCAACCATAGAGCTCAATAATACAATTAATAACTTAGACTTAATTGACATATACAGAATATACCACCCAACATCAAGCGGATACACTTTCTTCTCAGCAGCATATGGATCCTTCTCAAAAATAGACCATATATTATGTCACAGGGCAACTCTTAGCAAATACAAAGGAGTAGAGATACTACCATGCATTTTATCTGTTCATAATGGAATGAAATTGGAAATCAATAATAAAATAAGGAAGAAAAATTCCTACATCACAGGAGAATGCACAATATGCTACTGAATGAACAATGGGTTACAGAAGACATCAAGGAGGAAACTAAAAAATTCTTAGAGGTAAATGAAAACTCAAACACAACATATCAAAGTCTCTGGGACTATGAAAGCAGTACTAAGAGGAAAATTCATTGCATGGAGTTAATTCCTTAAAAGAAGGAAAAGCCAACAAATAAATGACCTCACACTACACCTCGAAGCCTTAGAAAAAGAAAAACAAATCAGCAGCAAATAAGCTGGAAGGCAAGAAATTATTAACATCAGACCTGAAATCAATGAAATTGAAACAACAGGAAATTACCTCAAAAAATTGACAAAACTAAAAGTTGGTTCTTTGAAAAAATAAATGATTGATAGACCACTAGCCATGCTAACAAAGAGAAGAAGAAGAGAGAACCCAAATTACTAGCTTAAGGGATGAAAAAGGCAACATCACAACAGACCTTCAGAAATACAGAAGATAATTAGAAATTATTTCAAAACCCTATACTCTAATAAAATAGAGGATAGTGAAGGCATCGATAAATTCCTTAAGGCACATGAGCTACCCAGATTGGGTCAGGATGATATAAATAGCCTAAACAGATCAATATCAAGTGAGGAAATAGAAAAAGCCATCAAAAGACTACCAACCAAGAAAAGCCCAGGACTGGATGGATATACAGCAGAGTTTTACAAGAACTTTAAAGAAAAACTAATACCAATACTCTTAAATCTATTTCAGGAGATAGAAAAAGAAGGAATAATTCCAAATTCATTCTATGAGGCCAAAATCACCCTGATTCTAAAACCAGATAAAGACACTTCAAAGAAAGAAAACTTCAGACCAATATCCCTAATGAATATAGATGCAAAAATCCTTAATAAAATTCTGGCAAATTGGATACAAAAACATATCAAAAAGATCGTACACCATGACCAAGTGTGATTCATCCCTGGGATGCAAGGCTGGTTCAATATACGGAAATCAATCAATGTAATTCACCACATCAATAGACTTAAAGATAAGAACCATATGATCATCTTGATGGAAGCTGAAAAAGCATTTGACAAAATACAGCATCGCTTTATGTTCAAAACTCTAGAAAAATTAGGGATAACAGGAAATTACCTCAACATGGTAAAAGCTATCTACACTAAGCCTCAGGCCAGCATCATTCTAAATGGAGAAAAATTGAAGGCATTCGCTTTAAAATCTGGAACAAGACAGGGATGCCCTCTCTCACCACTTCTATTCAACATAGTTCTTGAAACACTAGCCAGAGCAATTAGACAGATGAAAGAAATTAAAGACATAAATAAAGGAAAAGAAGAACTTAAATTAGCACTATTTGCCGATGACATGATCCTATACCTAGCAGACCCAAAAAGTTCAGCCAAGAAACTTCTAGAACTAGTAAATGAATTCAGCAATGTGGCAGGATATAAAATCAATACCAATAAATCAAAGGCATTCCTGTATATCAGTGACAAATTCTCTGAAATGGAAATGAGGACAACTACACCATTCACAATATCCTCAAAAAATAAATAAATAAAATAAAATACCTGGGAATCAACTTAACAAAAGAGATGAAAGATCTATACAATGAAAATTACAGAACCCTGAAGAAAGAAATAGAAGAAGACCTTAGAAGATGGAAGGATTTACCTTGCTCATGGATTGGTAGAATTAATATTATTAAGATGGCCATATTACCAAAAGCACTTTACAGATTCAATGCAATTCCCATCAAAATCCCAATGACATTCCTTACAGAAATAGAAAAAGCAATCATGAAATTCATCTGGAAAAATAAGAGACCCAGAATAGCTAAAGTAATTCTAAGCAGGAAGAGTGAAATTGGTGGTATTGTGATTCCTGATTTTAAACTATACTATAGAGCAATAGTAACAAAAACAGCATGGTACTGGCACCAAAACAGGCTGGTAGACCAATGGTACAGAATAGAGGACACAGAGACAAATCCACAAATTTACAACTTCCTTATCTTATACAAAAGTGCTAAAACCATGCAATGGAAAAAGGATAGCATCTTCAACAAATGGTGCTGGGAGAACTGGAAATCCATATGCAACAAAATGAAATTGAATCCCTTTCTCTCACCATGCACAAAAATCAACTCAAAATGGATCAAGGAGCTAGGAATCAGACCAGAGACTCTGCATCTAATAGAAGATAAAGTTGGCCCTAAATTTCATCACATGGGGGCAGGCCCCAAATTTCTTAATAAGACACTTATAGCACAAGAGTTAAAACCAAGAATCAACAAATGGGATGAACTCAAACTAAAAAGTTTTTTATCAGCAAGAGAAATAATATGTGAGGTGAATAGGGAGCCTACATTCTGGGAACAAATTTTTACCCCTCAAATATCAGATAGAGCTCTAATCTCTAGGATATACAAGGAACTCAAAAAGTTAAACAACAAAAAAGCAAATAACCCAATCAACAAATGGGCCAAGGACGTGAACAGACACTTCTCAGAAGACGATATACAATCAATCAACAAATACATGAAAAAATGTTCACCATCTCTAGCAATCAGAGAAATGCAAATTAAAACTACTCTAATATACCATCTCACTCCAATAAGAATGGCAGCCATTATGAAGTCAAACAACAACAAGTGCTGGCGAGGATGCGGGAAAAAGGTGCACTCATACATTGCTGGTGGGACTTCAAATTGGTGCAGCCAATTTGGAAAGCAGTTTGGAGATTCCTTGGAAAGCTGAGAATGGAACCATCATTTGACCCAGCTATTCCTCTTCTCGGTCTATACCCAAAAGACCTAAAAAGAGCATACTACAGGGACACAGCCACATCAATGTTTATAGCAGCACAATTCACAATAGCTAGAATGTGGAACCAACCTAGATGCCCTTCAATAGATGAATGGATTTTAAAAGTGTGGCATTTATACACAATGGAATATTACTCAGCACTAAAAAATAACAAGATCATAGCATTTGCAGGCAAATGTATGGCATTAGAGCAGATTATGCTAAGTGAAGTTAGCCAATCCCTAAAAAACAAATGCTGAACGTCTTCTCTGATATAAAGGGGGTGACTAAAATGGGATAGGGAGGAAGAGCATGAGAAGAAGACTACCACTAAATAGGGAAGAGAGATGGGAGGGAAAAAGAAGGAGAAGGGGAGTTGCACAGAAGATGGAAGGAGAACCTCATTGTTATACAGAATACATGTATGATGTTGTGATGAGAAAAAGAGAAAAAAAGTGTGTCACTTTATATTGGATAGAGAGAAAGGATGGGAGAGGAGGGGAGGAGTAGAGGGGATAGGAAGTGCAGCAGAATAGAATAGACAATATGATTGATGTATGTACATTCCATGTATGTATGTATTATATGTCAAAATACGTTCTGCTCTCATGTATGACTAAAACAAATAAAAATAAATCATATGGTTAAAAAAAGAATTGTATTTTTACCGTCATTTGGAACTAATTGTTTCTATAATTCCTGTCCCCACAACTGATGATGTTGCAATTATCACTGCTGTGGATGACATCGTTTGTACCAGCTGTTTACTTTAATGCCAGAACTAGTCAATAATTACTTATTGGTTTTTACTATTGGCAATTGCTGACTCCAACATTCCATTTTGGGGGCAATTAGTATTGAAGATGTCATAGTAGCAACTGGGCATTTATTTTGATGATATATTGTTTGCATTGATTGTTTCTATTCTATGTTTTCCCCTTTTCTGTGAGGTTCGGGGAATCTACTGGGACACAAAATTTTCACAAGGTAGAGACTTGGCTGCTGAGCTAAACTCAGTCAAAAGACAGTGCACTTTGCCCACCACAGAAATTAATACACTCTGTCTATATACTTTGATACAAAGAATAGAAGAGACAAAACCCACACTAATGACTAAGTCCCAAAAAGAAATGGCTAGGGTTTAAGTCCTCAAGTCTCACACACAGACATAGCCTGCTACAACACAAACAGAGAACTAAAACAACTTCTGTAGATATCACATGTATGAGGAGGTCTTGATCTAGATTAGTCTAGCACATTTTGACCATAGAGGGCCAAGCCCTAAAAATCCCACACAAGAATGGAAAAGAAATCCCTCCCAACATATATACAATACTTAAAATAGAAATACAAGAAAAAATGAAAAAAACATGGTAATATTATACCTCCTAAAATTCATAATTTATAGCAACTGACCCCAAAGATATTTAAGAAGATTAAATATCAGATAAAAATTCAAAATAATGTTTATTAAAATGATCAATAAATTCCAAGAGAACAAAGGAAACAAAATGAATTAAGAAATTCAGTACAGAATATGAATGAGAATTTCATTAAGGATATAGAGATATTGAAAAATAAACAAACAGATCTTGGAAGTAAAAGACACAATGAATCAAATAAAATGTTCAGTTGAATATCTCTGGAATAGAGAATACCCCCCTAAAGACAGAATCTCAGAGCTGAAGGTAAAGTTGCCAGACTTGAACAATCAGACAGCATTAAAAAATAGATTATAAGTGACAATGTTCATAATATACAAGATATTTATACCCCAAATATGGGTGCAACTAATTACATAAAAGAGACACAACTAAAATTGAAGCCTGAAACTCTGACTTTCAAGTGGTCTAGTTTGCATGTAATAATCATATATTGCTTGTATGGCTGCAAATTGGTGTAACCACTCTAGAAAGCAGTATGGTGATTCCTCATAAAACTTGAGCTGGAACCACCATTTGACCCAGTTATCCCACTCCTTGGCATACAACCAAAGGACTTAAAATTAACATACTACAGTGGCATAGCCACATCAATGTTTATAGCAGCTCAATTTAAAATAGCTAAGCTATGGAACCAAACTGGATGCTCTTCAACCAATGAATGGATATAAAAAGTGTGGAATATATACACAATGGAATATTAGTCAGTCATAAAGAAGAATGAAATTATGGCATTTGCCTGTAAATGAATGGATCTGAGGACTACCTTGCTAAGTGAAATAAGCCAATCCCCTCCCCCCCAAAAAAAACTGAATGTTCTCTCTGATATGTGCATGCTAACACAAAATTTGGAGGGGTGAAGAGAATAGAAGTTCATTGGATTAGACAAAGGGAATGGAGGAGAGATGGGATTAGGAAAGACAGCAGAATAAATTGGATATAACTTTCTTATTTCATATATGAATAAATGACTAGTGAAACTCTACATCATGTACAACTACAAGAATGGGATCCTTGAGGGAGGTTTCAAGATGCAGTATAGAGAAGGTTGCTTTCCTAGCTGCTCCATGGTGTGAAACCAAGAAAGCAGTTAGACAGCTTCTCAGAAAGATGGGCAAGAAAAAAAAGTGGCAAAAGACTTTACTGGAATTTAATACTGGACATTCAAAGTATATTGGGGACTTAGGAGGTTGGATATAATAAAATAAGAAAGAAATTTCCAGTGCCTCAGCCACTGCTGTGGCTGGAGGCATGAACCAGAGTGGTACCTTTGTGAGCAAAGTGGAGGGTTGAGGGAATTAAAGGAACCTGCATTTTTAAGAGACCTGAGGCATGTCTGGGTACTGAGAGTTTAGAGGTTACCCACACTACCTGACTAAACTGAAAGTCATACTGCACAATACCCTTACGCAGAAAAGAAGCTGAATCTCTCCTGGCTGCTTATGTTTATAGCAACTCAATTTACAATAGCTAAGCTATAGAACCAAACTAGATGCTCTTCAACTAATGAATAGCTATTTAAAAATGTGGAATGTATACACATTGGAATATTACTTAGTCATAAAGAAGAATGAAATTATGGCATTTGCCTGTAAATGAATGGATCTGAGGACTACCTTGCTAAGTGAAATAAGCCAACCCCCCTCACCCCCCCCAAAAAAAAACCCTGAATGTTCTCTCTGATATGTGCATGCTAACACATAATTGAGAGAGGTAAAGAAAATAGAAGTTCATTGGATTATACAAAGGGGAATGAAGGGAATGGAGCAGAGAGGAAGAAACAATTTTACATCCACAGTGCAGGGGCGAACAGCTGGGATTCCAGGCAAACCAGAGTATGACCTGAAATACAGGTCTGCACTGTATTACATACAGTGCATGGGCTCTCTATCCAGTGAGGAGGTCCATGGAACAAGGTAGAGGAGAGTATGGCTGTGGAGTCACTAATCAAGACCTCTGGAAACCAAGCTGGAAGCAGGTCTGATTTTACTCCAGTTTACTTGGACAGTAGCTATATATACCGTGTATATATATTTGAGCAGATTATAAGCAGCCACAAATACAATTTCTTGTTAACTGTCCTTGCAGCAACTAATCAAGGAGAAGGCCATGGAGCAAGCACAGGGACTGCTACACATGGCCTCATGCCAGGGCTGTGCCTATGGGGTAAACAGTCTGCAGCTCACATGCCTAGTATGAGGGCAGTAGCCTTCCACTCAGACACCCTTAAATATGCCATGTATGCAGTACGCCATGCACTTGTCCCCACAATATAGTATGCCTAAGTGACCAGGAGAAAATAAAATGTGGAGAGAGGTTTACACAGGAGACAACTAGTTGTGGAAACCCACCTGGCTCTCCCCTACCCCTTCAATCCAGCTGCTTACAGAACTTGCTGGAAGAGAGTACCTGAGAATTTGAAAGTGTGTGAGTGGGAGGGTTTGAGTTTGGATACTGAACACAAGACAAGGAAACATGAGCTCCTCAGGTGACACAGTAGAATCAGAAATGGTTCCTCAATCACACAAGTGGAATGCAGGGGAGATCCCTAGAGTGCAGTATTCTATTGGCAATTGGCAATTGCTGGGCCCTGGAGGTGTGCTGATGTAAAATTTCCAGACCAATTAGCATTCAACCAAGAGTTTGGAGCCTTACCTGAAATTAAAACTCCACCTCCAGGAGTTCCTCTTATAGGATTACCTTTTTCACAGCAGAACCCCACCCAGAGGGTGGGACATAACATTCCAGATGATGCTGCATAACACTACTGAGAAAAGAAGTTGAGAATCTTTTAAATTCCAACAAAAACAATTCTTCAACTTTTCATCAAGATTCTCTCTCTCTCTCTCTCTCTCACACACACACACACACACACATACACACACACTGTGTGTGTGTGTGTTTTCTTCTGTTTAATTGTAACCTTAATGGCTCATGGATATTTGGACATATTTGTATTTGTATTTTTCCTCATTTCTAGCATTTGTAGCCAGTTATTTTTGATGGATCAGTTTTTGAAGACTAGGATGTTTGATTAGTATATTTTTTCTTTTCTTTTTTCTTTTGCTTTGTATTCTTTTTTTATTTTATTTTTTCCTCTCACCTATTTCTCTTGATTTTTATCAGTTTTCTACTGTTGACAATCTCTACTTTTCTCTCTTTCAATCTTCCTTTAATTTTTTACTTCTATCTTTTCTCTTCCTTCCTCATAATCATCACATCCAGTATCACTTCTGTTTTCTCTCTCCATCATTTGAAATTACAAACACATTTGAAAACTTACTATTTGTATTGTAGGCAATAACAGATCATATCCTTTCTGTTTGTTGCAACAATTAACATTGTAAACATCATTTGTTTTAATGCTGTATATTATTTGCATTAGTTGTTATTATTTGTCTCCCACTAATTGTAGAAAATCAACTTTCAGGAAACTTTCAGGAACACTATAAGTCGATAGGACAAAAACTATACAGCCTAAGACCCATACTGTTAGATGGGTAGACACAAAAACATTAAAAAAACAGGTAATAAATAATCCAAACAAACCACTATGCCCCAATAACAGTGTTCATTGATACCACAGTGGAAAAACGTCAGAGTTTGAGTTTAGAATGTATATACTTAAACTTATCTGCAAGGTAAAGAATTTAAGAGGTGAAACTAGAGAGAATATAGGAAATGGATGATCATTTAAATAGAGATTCTGAAAAAAAATCAGAAACCCCCAAAATGGACATCTACTCACATCGAGTGAACCCTTCTCAAGCTCAAGAATCAAATATAACACAAAACAATAATACTGGATAATTATAACACAAATCCTCCAAACCAAAAAAAATCAATGAAGAAGATATAGAACTAAAAAAAATACAATTAATAATTTAGGCTTAACAGACATATATAGATTATTTCATGCATCAATGACTGAATACACTTTCTTCTCAGCAGCACACAATACTTCTATAAAATAGACTGTATCTATGCCACAAAGCAACCCTTAACAAATACAAAAAAGAGAGATAATTCCTTGCATTCTATCAGATCATAATGAATTATAATTAGAAATCAATGATAAAATTAAAAAGAAGATACTCTAACACATGAAGTCTAAAAAATACTATTGAATGATCAATGGATAGGAAAATATATCGGTGAAATTTTTTTAAAAATGTTTAGAAGTAAATGAGAACAATGACACAACATATCAAAATCTCTGGGACATTATAAATTCTAAAAGGAAAGTTCAATGCATAGAGCTCATTTATTAAAAGAATAATAAATAGCCTAACATTACCCTTCAAAACCCTAGAAAAAGGAGAATAAATGAACACTAAAAGCAGTAGAGGACAAGAAATAGTTAAAACCAGAGATGAAATTGAAGAAACAAAAAAATTCAAAAAAAGTTGTTTTTTAAAAAACATATATAAAATTGATAATTGCTTAGCCAATTAACAAAAAGAAAGAACTCAAATTACTAAAATTATGATGTAAATGGAAATATCATAATAAAGACTGTCAAAATACAGATGATAATCAGAAACTATTTTGAAAATTTACACTCCAATAAAATAGAAAATATTAAAGACATCAACAAATTTCTAGAGACATATGACCTGTTCAGATTGAATCAGAAAAACATTAACATTTTAAACAGATCAATTTCAAGAAGTGACATTGAAGGTGCTATTAAAAGCCTACCAATAAAGAAAAGCCCAGGGACAGATGTTTTCTCAGGCAAGTTCTACCAGACCTTCGAAGAATAACTTACGTCAATACTCTTTAACTTATTCCATGAAATAGAAAGGCAGGGGACCCTTCTGAAACCATTCTATAAATATACTATCACCCTGATACAAAAACCAGACAAAGACACATCACAGAAAGAAAACTTCAGAACAATAACCCTGATGAACAAAGATGCAAAAGTTCTTAATAAAATACTGACAAGTCACATACAAAAAACATATTTTAAATATCATGTATAAATATTGATGTGGCTACATTACTGTAGTATGCTGATTTTAGTCCTTTTAGTATAAAGGATAGCTGGGTCAAATGGTGATTCCATTCCAAGTTTTCTGAGAAATCTTCATACTGCTTTTCATTATGGCTGTACCAATTTACAGTCCCATCAGCAATATATAAGTTTATCTTTTTCACCACATAATTGCCAACATTTATTGTGGGCTGTATTCTTGATGATTGCCATTCTGACAGGAGTGAGATGAAATCTTTGAGTAGTTGTGATTTGCATTTCTCTAATTGCTAGAGATATTGATCACTTTTTCATATATTTTTACTAGTTGTATTTCTTCTTCTGTAAAGTGTCTGTTCAGTTCCTTAGCCTGTTTATTGATCGGGTTATTTGTTTCTGGTGTTAAGATATTTGATTTCTTTATATATCCTAGAGATTAATGCTATATCAGAGGTAAAATGTGGTAAAAATTTTCTCAGAGTCTGTAGGCTCTCTTCTCACATTATTGTTTCCTTTTCTGAGAAGAACCTTTTTAATTTAAATCTGTCCCATTTATGGATCCTTGCTTTTACTTTTTGTGCATTAGGAGTCTTGTTAAGAAAGTCAGATCCTATCCAACAGGGTGAGGATTTGAGCCTACTTTTTCTTCTACTAGGCACAGTGTCTCTGTTAAGGTGTATAAGTCTTTAATGCACTTTGAGTTGATTTTTGTGCAGGGTGAGAGATGGAGGTTTAATTTTATTTTGCTATATATAGATTTCCAGTTTTGCCACCACCATTTTTGAATAGGCTATCTTTTCTCCAGTGAATGTTTTTGGCACCCTTGTCTAGTATGAGACAGCCATAATTGTGTGGGTTCATCTCTGTGTTCTCTATTAGGTACCATTGGTCTACAAGTCTATTTTGGTGCCAATACCATGGCATTTTGTTACTATAGCTTTGTAGTATAGTTTAAGGTCTGGTATTGTGTTGCCTCCTGCTTATTTTTTCTTGCTGATAGTTTTAGCTATTCTAGGTCTCTTATTTTTTTCAAATAAATTTTTTGATTGCTTTTTCTATTTTTGTGAAAAATATCACGGGGTTTTAATAGAAATTGCAATAAAACTAACTAATGCTTTTGGTAGTATGGTCATTTTGACAATATTAATTCTGCCTATCCAGAAGCATGGGAGACCTTTCTATCTTCTGAGGTTTTCTTTGATTTCTTTCTTTAGTGTTCTACAGTTTTCATTATAGAGGTCTTTCACCTCTTTTGTTAGATTAATTCACAGGTATTTTATTTTATTTTATTTTATTTCAAGGTTATTGTGAGTGGGATGGTTTTCTTAATTTTTCTTTCAGTGGATTCATCGCTGATGTATAGAAATGCATTTGATTTATGGGCATTGATTTTATATCCTGCAACTTTGTTCTCAAGGTCTTCTGGTAGAATTTTTTGATCTTCTAGATATAGAATCATGTTATGAGCAAATAGTGACAGTTTGAGTTCTTCTTTACCTATTTGTATCCTTTTAATTTCTTTTTTCTGTCTTACTGCTCTGACTAGAGTTTTAAGGATGAGGTTGAATAGAAGTGGTGAAAGAGGACATCCTTGTCTTGTTCCATTTTTCAGAGGAAATGCTTCCAATTTTCTTCATTTAGCAATGATGTGGCCTTGGGTTTAGCATAGATAGCTTTTATAATGTTAAAGTATGTTTCTACTATCCCTAATTCTTCTAGTATTTTAAACATGAAGGTGTTCTCTATCTTGTCGAATTCTTTTTTCTCCCTCTATCAAGATGATCATATGATTCTTGTTTTTAAGTCTATTAATATGATGAATTATGTTTATTGATTTCCATATGTTAAACCAACCCTGCATTCCTGGATGAACCCCACTTGATTATGGTGTACTATCTTTTCAATATGTTTTTTATGCAATTTGCCAGAATTTTATTGAGAATTTTTGCATCTATGTTCATCATGGATATTGTTCTCAAGTTTTCTTTCCTTGATGGGTCTTTGTCTGACTTGGTATCAGGGTGAAACTAACTTCATAGAATGAGTTTGGAAGGGTTCATTTCTTTTCTATTTCATGGAATACTTTGAAGAGTATTGTTGTTAATTCTTCTTTAAAAGTCTTGTAGAACTTGCCTGAGAATCTATCTGCTCCTGGGATTTTATTGGTTGGTAGGCTTTTGATAGCATTTTCTCTTTCATTACTTGAAATTGATCTGTTTAAATCTTGTATGGCCATCTCACTCAGTTTAGGTAGGTCTTATGTCTCTAGAAATTTGTTGATATCTTCGATATTTTCTATTTTATTGGAGTATAAATTTTCAAAATATTTTCTAATTATCTTCTGTATTTCAGACATGACTATTGTGATATTTTCTTCTTCATCTTTTATTTTAGTAATTTGAGTTTTTTCTCTTTTTCTCTTCATTAGCATGACCATGGGTTTATCTATGCTCTTCTTTGTCTCTTCTGATTAACTTTGGTTTGAAGTCTACTTTATTGGAAACCCCTGCTTTTTTATACAATCCATATGAGTGATAAGTTTTTTTACCATCCTTTCACCTTCAGCCTGTAGATGTCTTTGCCCATGAGGTGAGTCTCTTGAAGACAGCATATCATTGGGTCTTGCTCTTTAATCCAATCTACCAATATGTCTTTTTATTGATGAGTTTAGGCTATTAACATTCAAGGTTATTATTGAGATATGATTGGTACTCCCTGTTATTTTGATTTATATCTGGTTTTTAATTTGACTTGGTTTCTCCTTTGGTTGAATATTTCTCTAGTGTAGTTCCTCCCTTTTCTGGGGCCTGGGTGCCAACAGGTTTTCCACAATAAGATCCTCTGTCTTGGGACTCTGACTGGCACCTGCAGGACTAGTGTGGGGGTGCCTGCAGGTTTGGAGGTGCCTACAAGTTTGGAGATGCCTACAGGTTTGGAGGTGCCTGGGATCTTTTTTTTCCACTTCATCCTCATGGAATATTTTGTTGAGAATGTTTTGTAGTGTAGGCTTTCCAGTTGTGAATTTTTTAAAATTTTTGTTTATCATGGAAGGTTTTGATTTTATCTTCAAATCTGAAATTTAATTTTGCTGGGTATAAAATTCTTGGTTGGCATTCATTTTCTTTCAAAGCTTGAAATATATTATTCCAGGACCTCCTAGCTTTGAGGGCCAGAGTTGAGAAATCAGTTGAGATCTGAATTGATTTCCCCCTATACATAATTTGATTTTCTCTCTCTCACAGCCTTTAAGATTTTATCTTTATTCCATGTATTAGTCATTCTCATTATAATGTGTTTTGGTGTGGGTCTGCTGTAATTTTGTATATTTGGGGTCCTGTAAGCCTCTTGTATTTGATTTTCCTTTCCATTCATTAGTTTCCAAAGTTTTTCTATTGTATCATTGAAAAGATTGTACATTCCTTTGGTTTGTATCTCTGCTCCTTCATCTATTCTGATAACTCTTAAACTTGGTCTTTTCGTGGTATCCCATAATTCTTGGATGTTCTGTTCATGGTTTCTTACCATCTTCTCTGCATGGTCAACTCTATTGATTTTATAATTTGGTTTAATGATTTCTTCATTTTGAGGATTTCTGCTTGTTTTTTCTTTTCACAATCTCTAACATTTTACTGAAGTGAACTTTCACATCCTGTATTTTTTTCTTTATTTCACTCCTTATACTATCCTTTACTTCACAGATCAATTAAACTTTATACACTCTTAACTCCTTCTTGATCATTTCATCTACTGTGTCATCAGTGGCTTCTGGCATTGAAGCATCTTGGGTTTTTTGGGGGGTGCTTTATTCCCTTGTTTTTTCACATTGTCCATTTGTTTTCCCACCTAGAAGTATTGGATCTAAGGCAGCACAAATTCTACCTGGTAGATATAATGTCCCTGAAGGGTTCCAGCACTTCACCTTTAATGGTAAGATCAATATCCATAACACCCACTATAAAAATATATAGCCTTAAACTTAATAGCTTCTACTAAGGTGTCTACTGCTTTCTCACATTAAACTAAAATCATGAGTTCAATAAGTATCTATAATATAAACAGAAAATTTGCTAAAAATGGTTTACAATTTCAAATGGTGGACAATAGAACACAAGTAGCATACTACACAATGTTCATGATGGAGGAAGAGAGAAGCTAGAAGCAAAAATTCACAGGAAGAGTGGAAGAGGAGCCAACAGAGATTGGTTTTGGTGGGAGAAAAGTTGGGAAAAAATCCAAGAAAACAGACAAGTGAGAGAAAGAATCAAAGAGAAAAAAATTAAAGACATAAGAATAAAACAAAAATACAAAACACCACTCATATATCATTGTCCTCCATACACTGGTGCATAAAAAACACCCCATTCCAAATATGGTAGAGATGTTAGTGAATCAAAAAATAAAATAAATCTTAATGAAAAGTTTAGTTGTTTCTGTAAACATTCAGAAGTTTCTCAGCCCTGTCTCTGATGTCTCTTGGGATCATCTGCAAGGGCTCTTGCAAACCCAATCACTATCCCACTGATCTGGGCTTCAGATACCTCGGGCTTGGCCATTCTGCAGTACCAAGATCTCAATTCTGCTTCTACTTGCAGAGAGACTGACAGGGATACACTCATGCAAAGGAGAAACCCTGAGATGAAGCAGCAGCTGACAAGGGCCACCAGCACTCTGGGCAGGAAGACCCCAGGCACCTCTAAACCTGCAGGCACCCCCACACTAGTCCTTCAGGTGCCGGTCAGAGTCCCAAGACAGAGGATCTTATAGTGGTAAACCTGCTGGCACCTGGGCCCCAGGCCCTGGCCAGTGTCCCAAAATAGGGTGACCATGTGCAACCAAAGTGGGAGTCTCCCCCACAGCATACCTGTAGGCAGTGGTAGCAGTGGTAGTAGTGGTGGTTGTTGGCAGCAGGCAGCGAGTAAGCAGCAGTGGTAGTGAAACAGTTTCAGCAGTGGCTGCAACAGCAGCTATGGAGCAGCATCACTAGGTGATCCCTGGGGGGCAGCAGTAGTGTTGGCATCAGCTTCAGCAGAAGCAGTGATGTCTTTGTTGGCAGAAGCACTCAGAAAGAAGACCTCCAGGTGACCTTGAACTGGCAACAGTAGTATCAGAAGCAATGCAATGGCAGTAGCAGTGTAGGCAGCAGCTGATTAGAGAAGAGACCTCCAGGCATCAGTAGCAGTGATCTCAGAGGTAATGTTAGAGGTAGCCAGGGGATTTGCACAGAGAAAATACCTCCTGTTTATAGCAGCTCAATCCACAATAGCTAAATTATGGAACCAATCTAGGTGTCCTTCAATGGATGAATGGATAAAGCAAATGTGATTATATATATATATATATATATATATATATATATATATATATATATATATATATATATATATATTTCAATGGAGTATTTCTCAGCTTTAAAGAAGAATGAAATTATGGCATTTGTCAGTAAATGGATGGAATTGGAGAATCTCATGTTAAATGAAATAAGCCAAACCCAAAAAAACAAAGGCCAGATGTTTTCTCTAATATGGGATACTAATTCATAATAAGGCTGGGGGCACTAAAGAAGAATAGTGTCACCTTAGATTAAATAAGGGAAGTAAAGGGAGAGGAGGGGAGAGGATGTGGGGAATAGAAAGCATAGTAGAATGAAACAAACATTATTACTTTGTGTGTGTGTGTGTGTGTATCTGCATGACCAACATGATTCTACAATATCTACACTCAGAAAAATGAGAAATTATATTCCATCTATGTACAATATATCAAAGTGCATAAATGCATTCTATTATTATGTATACCTAATTAACACAAATAGAAAAAATAAATGTATAACTAATTAGAACAAATTAATAATAATTAAAAAAAAAAGATACTGCACCATCATCAAGTGGGTTCCATCCCAGGGATACAAGGTTGATTCAACACATAGAAATCAATAAATGTAATTTATCACATCAATAGGTTTATAGACAAGAATCACATAGTTATCTCAATAGATGCACAAAAAGCATTAGACAAAATATAGCATCCATTCATTTTCAAAACACTAGAAAAACTAGGGATAGTAGAAATATACCTCAACATTATAAAAGCAATAAATGTTAAACCCAAGTTCACATCATTCTAAATGGAGAGAAACTGAAAGTATTCCCTCTAAAAACTGGAACAAGAAAGGGATGCCCTCTTTCATCACTTCTATTCAACATCATCCTTGAAACTCTAGCCAGAGCAATTAAACAGAAGAAAGAAATTAAAGGTATACAAATAGCAAAAGAGAAACTCAAACTATCCCTAAATGCCAGTAACATGAGTCTATATTAAGAAGACCCCAAAAATCCATCAGAAAACTTCTAGAACTCATAAACAAATTTATAAAAGTAGCAGGATATAAAAGTATTAACATCCATAAATTAATTACATTCCTATACATTAGTGATGAATCAAATGAAAGAGAAATTAGGAAAACTACCCTATTCACAATAGCCTCAATGAAAATAAAATATTTGAGAACCAACATAACAAAAGAGATGAAAGACTTCTACAATGAAAACTACAGAACACTAAATCAAGGAAGTGAAGAAGACCTTAGAAGATACAAATTTCTTCCATGTTCTTGGATAGGCAGAATTAATATTGTAAAAATGGCCATACTACCAAAAGTGCTATGCAGATTTAATGCAATTCCTATTAAAATTCCAATGATGTTTTTTATGGAAAAAGAAAAGAAAGTCATGATATTAATTTGGAAAAATAAGAGGCCCAGAATAGCCAAAGCAACTGTCAGCAAAAAAAAGTGAAGCAGGAGGCATCACAATACCAGACTTAAATTATAGAGTTATAATAACAAAATAGCATGGTATTGGCACCAAAACAGACAAAAAGACCAGTGGTACACAATAGAAGACACAGAGATAAACCCACATAAGTTCAATTATCTTATACTAGTCAAAGGTGCTATAAACATACATTGAAGAAAAAAATAGCCTCTTCAGCAAATGATACTGGGAAAACGGGAATCCCTATGTAGCAAAATAAAATTTGACCCCTTAGTCTTACCCTGCACAAAACTCAACTCATAGTTGATCAATAACCTAGGCATGAGACCAGAGCTCCTACACCTAATAGAAAAAAAAAATTAGGTCCAAATCTGCTAGGCACAATGGTGCACACCTGTAATCCCAGTGGCTCAGGAGGTGGAATGCAAGTTCAAAATCAGCCTCAGCAACAGCAAGGTGCTAAGCAACTCAGTGAGACCCAGCCTTTAAATAAAATACAAAAAAGGGCTGGAGATGTGGCTCAGTGGTCAAATGCTCCTGAGTTCAATCCCCAGTAACCCCCATCAAAAAAAAAAATTAGGTCCAAATCTACATCATGTCAGCTTAGGAAAAACAAGACTCCTAAAGCACAAGAGGTGAAATCAAGAATCAATAAATAGGATGGTATCAAACTAAAAAGCTTCTTCTCAGCAAAAGAAACCACTGAGAATGTGATGAGAGAGCCTACAGAATGGAAGAAATTCTGCAACCTGCACCTCATATAGAACATTCATCTCCAGGATATATAAAAAACTCAAATAACACCAAAAAAAAAAAACCAACCAATAAATAGGCAATGAAGCTGAACAGACACTCCACAGAAGAAATAAACTCAATCAACAGGGCTGGGATGTGGCTCAAGCGGTAGCGCGCTCGCCTGGCATGAGTGAGGCCCGGGTTCAATCCTTGGCACCACATACTAACAAAGATGTTGTGTCCACCAAAAACTGAAAAATAAATATTAGAAAAATTCTCTCTCTCCTTCTCTCTCTCTCTCTCTCTCTCTCTCTCTCTCTCTATCTATCTCTCTCTCTCTCTCTATCTCTCTCCCTCTCTCTTTAAAAAAAACTCAATCAACAAACATATGAAAAAATATTCAACAACCCTAGCAATTAGAGAAATGAAAACTTAAACTATGAGATTCCATTTCACTCCAGTCAGAATGGCAATTATCAAGAATACAAGCAACAATAAATGTTGGCAAATATGTGGGGGAAAAGGTACATTCACATATTGCTAGTCGGACTACAAATTGGTGCAACTGCTATGGAAAGCAGTATGGAGATTCCTTAGAAAACTTGGAATGGAACCACCATTTTACCCAGTTATTCCAATATTCAGTTTATACACAAAGGACTTAAAATAAACATACCATAGTGAAATGGCCACATCGAGGTTTATAACAGCTCGATTCAATTCACAATATCTAAACTATGGAACCTAGGTCCCTTTCAACAGGTGAATGGATAAAGAAAATGTGATACAGGGGCTGGGGGTGTGGCTCAGAGGTAGGGTGCTCCCATAGCATGTGTGAGGCACTGGGTTCGATCCTCAGAACCACATAAAAATAAAATAAAGATATTGTGTCTACCCATAACTAAAAAATAAATATTTTTAAAAAAAGAAAATGTGGTACATATACAAATTGAAATATTACTCAGCCTTAAAGAAGAATGAAATTATGGTGTTTGCTGATAAATGGATGAAACTGGAGACAGTCATTCTAAGTGAAATAAGCCAATACCTCCAAAACAAAGGCCAAATGTTCTCTCTGTTATGTGGGTGCTAACTTACAATAAGTGGGGAGGGAGAAGGAATAGAAGTATGCTGGATTAGACAAAAGCAAATGAAGGGAAGGGGCATGGAATAGGAAAGGCAGTAGAATGAATTGGACAAAACTTTCCTATGCTCCTATCTGAATACACTACCAGTAGAACTCCACATCAATTAAAAATGGAAGAGAATGGGATCCTACTACAATAAGTTAACTCCATGTATGTATCACATGTCAAAATATACTCTACAGTCATATATATAAGAACAAATTTAAAACATTTCCTAAAGTAAAATAAACAAATAAAATTGAAGCCTCAGATGACATAAAATTGAAACTACCCAGTACAATAATAAAGTGTGTGTTTCAACACAACTCATTTACCATTAGACAGGTCATCCAGACATAAACTTGAAAAAGATTCTTTGAATCTGAAAAATATTGTAAATATTTTTTATAAATATCAGATATTTACTTAAATATCTGTTAAGTAAATAATTGACTTAACAAATATCTATGGAATATTTTACCCAACAACTGCTGAATACCCTTTCTTCTGAGAAACTCATGGAACCTTTTCCAAAATAGACCATATTTTAGGCTACAAAGCAACTCTTGGCAAATACAGAAAAAAAATTATTTAATCCCTTGCATCTTATTAGATCATGATTGAATACAATTTGAAATCAACACAAAAACACACTCCAGAAATTATTAAGCACATGAAGATCAAATAATACAGTTTCCAATGACGATTGGGTGACAGAAGAAATCAAGGGACAAATTTTAAAAATTTAAATATTCATAGACTCAAATGACAATATTAAAAAAACACATCAGAACCTCTGGGACACTATGAAGGCAGTTCTAAGAGAAAAGACCCAAATAAACAACCTAATGATGCATCTCAAGGCCATTGAAAAGGAAGAACAAACCCATTTCAAAGTCAATAGAAGGAAGGAAATAATAAGGATCGGGGTCAAACTTGGAAATAAAAAAAAATACAAAGGATCAATGAAACAAAGAGATGATTCTCTGAAAAAAAATGAACAAGATTAATGGGGTTTTAGCTAAATTAACCAAAAAACAAAAGAGAGAGAAGAACCAATTTAATAAAATTAGAGATGAAAAAGGAGAAATCACCACAGACATCACAGAAAACTATAAGATAATTAGGGACTATTTTGAAAACATGTATTCCAATAAATTAGAAAACCTGGAAGAAGTAGATCCATTTCTAAACAAATACCATTTGCCAAAACTGAATCAAGAGGACACAGAAAACCTAAAGAGACCAATAATGTGTAATAAGATAGAAACAATACTGAAAAGCCTCCAACAAAGAAAAGCTCAGAACCAGATGGATTCTCAGCTGAATTCTACCAGACCATTAAAATACTCCTCAAATTATACCATTAAATAAAAAGGATGGAATACTTCAATTTTTTTTCTATGAAGCCAGTATCACACACATATCAAAATCAGATAAAGATACATCAGGAAAGAAAACAACAGACACATATCCCTGATGAACTTAGATGCAAAAATACTTAATAAAATATTAGTAAATAATTTTTAACAACATATTAAGAAGATTGTATACCAGGATCAAATTTGTTTTATTCCAGAGATCAAATTGTTTAACATACACAAATAAATAAATGTAATTCATCTCATGAATAGGATTAAAAATAAAAATCAATTAGTCAACTCAATATATGCAGAGAAGATCTTCAACAAAATTCAACTCCCATTCATGATAAAAACACTGAAGAAATTAGTGAAAGAAGGAACCTATCTCAACATCATAAAAATGATATACAGGGCTGGGGTTTAGCTCAGTTGGTAGAGTGCTTGTCTTGCATACACAAGAACCCTGGGTTCTAATCCCCAGCACTAAATATATATATTTCTTGGGCTTGGTGGCTCATGCCTGTAATCCCAGCAGCCCAGAAGGCTGAGAAACAAAACATACTATTGCTGGGGGCAGTGGCACATGCCAGTAATTCTATTGGCTGGGGAGACTGAGGCAGGAGAATCCCAAATTCAAAGCCAGTCTCAGAAATGGCAAGGCACAAAGCAATTCACTGGGACCTTGTCTCTAAATAAAATACAAAATAGGGTTGGGGGTGTTGCTCAGTGGTTAAGTGCCACTGAGTTCAATACCCAGTACCAAAATTTAAAAAAAAAAAAAAATCTATATACAAAAAAAAAAAACAATGTCAATGAATGGGGGAAAACTAAAAGGATTTTCGTTAAAATCTGGAAAAAGACAAGGATGTCCACTCTCAACACTCCTATTTAATATAGTACTAGAAATTCTAGCCAGAACAATTAGGAAAGAGAAGGAAACCAAAGGGATAAAAATAGAAAAGGAAAAAGCCAAATCAGCACTGTTTGCATATGATATGTTACTACACCTAGAAAATCTTAAAAAATAAAAAATAAAACTCTACCAAAAGACTACTAGAGCTAATAAACAAATTTGGCAAAGTAGTATGTTACAAAAATTAACATCAAAATACACCCTACTCTCATGTATATCTGAAAACAACAATTTTTTAAATATTTACTTTTTTAGTTGGAGTTGGACACAATACCTTTATTCCATTCATTTATTTTTATGTGGTGCAGAGGATCGAACTCAGGGCCCTGCACATGCTAGGTGAGTGCTCTACCACTGAGCCACAATCCCAGCCTCCCCCCAAAAAAACACAAATTTTTAAAAAAGAAAATACAAGAGGACAAAAAAATATTATGGTTCATAAATTTGAAATAAATTAACATACAATAATCAACAACTTTTATGCATGCCAATGATAAATCTGGCCAAAAAAATTCAGGAAAACAATTCTATTCACAATCACTAAAAAAAATACCTTAGAATAAATCTATACAAGGGGCTTGAGCTGTAGCTCAGTGGTACAGCACCAGCCTTGCACATGTGATGCAATGTGTTCAATTCTCAGCATCACATAAAAACAAATAAAGATATTTTTAAAATCTCCTTATATCAGAGAAAACATTCAGCATTTGTTTGGGGGGGGGAATTAGCTAACTTCACTTAGCATTATCTTCTCCTACACCATCCATTTACCTGAAAATGCCATGATTTTATTCTCTTTTATTGCTGAGTAAAATTCCATTGTGTATATATATGCCACTTTTTTATCCATTCATCTACTGAAGGGCATCTAGGTTGGCTCCACAGTTTAGCTATTGTGAATTGTGCTGCTATAAAAATTGATGTGGCTGAGTCCCTGTAGTATGCTGTTCTTTATTCCTTTGGGTACAGTCCAAAGAATATCTGGGTCAAATGCTGGTTCCATTCCCAGATTTCCAAGGAATCTCCATACTGCTTTCCATATTACCTGCACCAATTTTCAGTCTCACAAGCAATGTATGAGTGTACCTTTTTCCCCACATCCTCGCCAATGCTTAATGTTGTTTGTCTTCATAATAGCTGCAATTCTGACTGGAGTGAGATGATATCCTAGAGTAGTTTTAATTTGCATTTCTCTAATTGCTAGACATGTTAAACATTTTTAATCCTCTTCTGATAAGTGTCTGTTCAGGTCCTTGGCCCATTTGTTGATTGGGGAGGAATTAATGAATTCTGGATAGGGCAGAGGGGTGGGAGGGAAAGAGAGGGGCAGGGGATTAGGAAGAATGGTGGAATGTGATAGACATTATCATCCAAAGTATATGTATGAAGACATGAACCAAAGGTATGAAAAATTGTGTTGTATACATGTAATAAGTATTGTAATGCACTCCACTGTAATTTTTTAAGTCAATAAAAAATTTCTCTCTCTTTGTTTATTATATATATTATATATATATATATATATATATATATATATATATATATATATATATATATATATATATATATATAACCAAGGAGGTAAAAGACCTCTCCAATGAAAATTATATAGGATGAAGAAATGTGTGCTCATGCACACAAACAGTTAAATTTTGCTGTGCTCAGCAAAACAAAGGGTTCTGTGAGAAACTATGAACTCTTTGAACTGTGTCTTTGTTACTGTCTTAAGAAGATAAAAGAATGTTCTGCCAAGTGTGAAATTTATATATATATATATATATATATATATATATATATGTATAAATTTTTGTTAACAAAGTAATAAACCTCCCTTTTTCTTTTTCTCAAAACCCTATCCTCATTATTAAATTGGCATTAATCGGCTTCAAGGTCAGGAACTGAACTTTCAGTTACAAATTTTGACACCTCAGAGGGAACTCTAAAGGAGTTCCTGGGAACTTTTTGAGAGTGGACTACTGAAATGTTAGGAGATATGGAGCATGCCTGGGGTGGAACCAGAGGAGCTAATCCTGTAAGTAAAAGGAGGGATTGAGGGACTCCCAGAAGCTGCCAAAGCCCTTTTTTGCTTCAGGGAACTCCCACCTTCCTTCCCTGCACTGTAAGGATTATGCTATCTCTGTCTACTTAAAAGAGAGAGAGAGAGAGAGAAAGAAAAAAGGGCACTAAATGCAGTAAGGTCACCACCAAGACCCTTGATTTTACATTTCAGGTTGCCTCTCTGTGAAAACATCTGGTTCGCTCATGGGGACATATATGGTGCCACTGGTGTAGGAGTCATAATTAAATGGGAGTTGGAAACTTGGGGAGATTTTTCCCTTATCTGCTCTGTTTTAAAGTTCCTGTCAGCCATAGTCTGGAGCTCCTTTCTGTCTGTCTGTCCTGTGTCTTTGTTTGTTTCTGGCCCTTTAAGACATGTGCAATAATGTGTTGATATTATAAATTGTTTCTTGGGAATTATCTTGGCTGAATGTGTGTCTAAAAGATGATGTTTTATTGTAACAATCTGGTATCTGAATGGGTTTTTGAAGCATTGCACAATCTTGCAGTTAAAAGTTGGATTTAGGAAATTGTTTAGTTTATGATTTCAGATAATTCATGCCACAAAACTTAGGATGGAAAAACTAAAGAACTCTACTTCCAAGTTGGAAAGTAACTCCCAATCATTCCGTTTTTTTTTTTTTTTTTCACCAATTTTTGAATTGGGTAGCCTGGGAAGATGTCACTATGTGTACCAGTGTGTTAATTTGGACAGATAGTAAATCATATTATGGTATCTGTTGACAAAACAAGATGTAAAGACATAAAATTTTGTAAGATGTATCTTAAACTTGTATCATAATTTTCAACATCCAAACCTGAAAATTATGACTTATGGTTAAAATGCCTTAGGCATGAGGTGTCTTCTCAGAATAGCAGTTTTCCCTGATCCTTCCTGACCTCAGCCAAGACTTATGTTGAAATGCAAATGGAAGAAGCCTGCGAGCTCAGTAGGAGACTGATCTGAGGCCCAAAGAAAAAGGAGTAAAGGTGTCTTTTACCTGAACTCAAACTAGACTAAACCAAAAAGTAAATTGTATGGTATTTACTAATTACTGGCCAGTCATTTTTTCCTAGGACTCTTGCTTTTTCTTAGATTCTGGGTTTTTTGTTTTGTTTTGTTTTGTTTTGTTTTGAGCTCATGATTTTGATCCTACAGACCTAGGTTAATGTTTTTCTGATCAGTTCTATTTTTGACCAACTGGAGTTTTTAAAACATTGCAATGGAGACTTCACCTGCTAAAAGCTACAAGGCCTTTATTATTGTGTTATGTGTGCACACTTCTGTTATGTGTTGTATGTCTACATGTACATATGTCCGTATATCATATATATGATATACAAATTAACATATATAAGGAGCGCTCATAAAGACAATTTTTTAAAAAAAAATGGATCCAAATATCTTTAATTCACGTGATCTAAATGGTTCAATTTAAATTGGATAAAGAGGTAAAAATAAATGTCTTTAAATTTAAGCTTACAAGTTTTTCTAGGTGTTCAAAAAAACTAATAAAATATTAATGTCTATAAAATGTCTAATATGCCTTGGTTCTAGGACTTTCCTTCAACAAAAAAAATGGCTAATGCTGTTCAATACACTTATCTAATATTTTGATAAAATAAGTGAAGTAAATTTGATATGTGATTACTCATTCATGAGTACTTTTGTTAGATATCTGATTGATTTACTAAGCTCTGTATAAGTTTGTTTTTACAATCAGTCATGTGTTAAAAAGACAAAAAATTGTTAAAACATGTTTACCCATAACATTGTGTTTATTAAGTTTTTTTTTTCTAGAGCAAGCAACCATAAAAATTAAACAACTGGTTAAATAAGAACTGTTATTTTAGAGCATTGTACTGTCACTTCTTTAAAAGCTAAACTTGGTTAATATAAAAACATCAATGTAATTGTGATGTTATTAATGTGCTCATATCTTCCAGGTATACAAGTCTGTAAGGTAGAAGCTTTAAAAAAGCATTATATCAAGCTGGTGTTCTAAAGTTACATGGTAATTTAAGCTTAAAAAACATATTGGGGATTTATTTACCTGTTATCAATAAGATATGTAAAATAATTTTATATTACATTTTACATTGGGAAACAATTTAAATGTATTTCTAAGTTAATAAAAGCCTAATCTATCTAAAGGTTAATATTGAAAAGCACAAAATATTTTGTTACCTTTCCACAAAAGGTTAAAAATTTTCAGCCTTTCTTTAATTCATGTTTTAAATGTGATATCATATGGTGTTAGCTAATGTTCATGTGACCTCAAACAATTTATGTAAACTTTGTAAAATGATATTTAAAAGGCAAAGATCAGCTTTAGAACTAGAACACTTAAGATTTATAAACAGCCCTGCCTTAGCTGAGATAAGGCTCTGTGTCCCATCTTACTACATGTGAGAATGACTACGAAAGCAGTAGGCCAGATTTTAGTTCATTTAAAGTTATGTTCAAAAGTTAGGGTTTTTTCTGTCAAGATTACTGGGATCTCAAACAGAGGATGTAATGTATAACTCAGCCAAAATTCAAGGTAGCTATTACACAAACTAAATATGTTTTCACTCTTGTTAATTTTATTTTGTAGTTTTCTTATAAATGGTCTAAAAGTTGCCTGTTAATGTTTTACAGAGGTACTGCTTTAGAACACACAACCTGGGTTAATTTAAGATAATAAGCCATCACCTACAAGACTGATAGGATAATACAGACCCCAATTAATAAAAAAGATAAATAATTATAAAGTTATAGACATTAAAGCCCAGTACTCTTAATATAAGGCTGTTAAAAATTTATTTGCTGGATGTTTAAGATTAAGATTTAAAATTAAGTTAAATCAAAAGGGCCAAGAAAACCAATATCTGGCTCTTGCCCTCTGAGTCAGTCTGAATCCAGGGAACAGGGGACTTCTCTAAAGAGCTTTGCAACTCTGGGCCACATAATCCCCTGATCAGGTAGATTAATGAGACCACTGGAGAACAGAAAGTGAATCAGTGAATTTTCTATGAAGAGGAGGGCCATCAGAAAAGGGAGACATCCCTGATGCTTCCAAAGGAAGCCACATGGTCAAGCAAGACCTGAACCCATCCTAGCACAAATGGCACTAGCAGAACTGAGAAGCTGCTCTCAAGTTTCCCCAGGAATGGCTCCCATAAAAACTCAGCTGACATATAATAATAGATAAAAACAAAAGTCAGTTTGACTGCTTCATCTTAAACACTCAGCAAAGACAGTTAAAACCAAAACACAGCCATTCCTGGGCATTTTTAACAATAATAATAATTTAAGTTATACACCTAATGTTAGCCTGAGATAAGTAAAATAAGTAAGACTGGAGGCTACAAAGAAGGATTCTCAGACAGAAATGCCTGACAACTATAAAAAGAGACTATCAAGAGGAGCTTCCAGAGACAAAAGTTCTTAGTTTAAGGCCTACAGATATTCCTAACCTACACAGGTAGGCTTGGTGTTTGCTAGTATGATTATCCAGCCCTGAGTAACAGAATTAAATAATACTTAATTAATTATTTAATTAAATAATTAAATCATAACACAGAGGTCATTTAACTTTACCAGGACCACTTAGTGAGGGAAATGCTGCCATTGATTTAGCCTCCAAAATGTCTGCCTTTCTATCTATGGATTTCCAAACTTTACATTCTCAATTTCATCTTAATGCTTCTTCTTTAGCTCATCATTGTAAAATTTCTCGTGAAGTGGCTTCTCAAATTATTCGCGATTGTTCCCTCTGCTCTGCACAGATACAGTCTCTAATTTTGGCATTAATCCTAGAGGCCTTTTACTGGGTCATTTATGGCAAATGGATGTTACTCATTATCCTTCTTTTGGCAAATTAGCGTATGTTCATGTGTCTATAGATACTTACTCTCATTTCATTTATGCTTCTCCTCATCCAGAGGAAAAGGTCAAAGATGTAATTGCTCACTGTATGGAAGCGTTTTCTATTATGTGTCTCCCTAAACATATTAAAACAGATAATGGACCAGCATATACTAATACATCATTTGCAAGATTTCTTCACACTTATGATGTAAAACACACAACAGGTATTCCTTATCACTCGCAAAGACAAGGTATAGTAGAACGAGCTCATCAAACTCTTAAAGAATATCTGTCAAAAACTAAAGGGGGTAATAGCAGTAGTCCCTGCTCTCGTTTAGCACATGTATTATTTATTTTAAATTTTTTAACTGTAGACCCAGCTACAAAACTGACAGCTGCAGATCACTTATGGCATGCTAAGGGACAAACAGCCCATCCACTTGTAAGGTGGAAAGATGTTTTAACAGGATAATGGATGGGTCCTGATCCTGTATTAATGTGGGGAAAAGGAGCTGCCAATGTTTTTCCACAAAATGATCCTGGACCTTGATGGATTCCTTCTCGTTTAATATGGTTTGACTCTTCTAAAACTACATCATGAATGCTCTTACCTCTTTGGTTTGTTTTATATTTTATAGATGCTGTCCCTAAGCTTTTTTCTCCTTTTCAGAGCTGTGGAAGTTGCCTCTTTCAATCATACCAATGTATGGCTAAAATTGGCTCAATTGGCAGGAACTGATAATATCTGCTTAAAACGAGATGTCCATCTGGGAGCAGTATTGGGTTCCTGTTTACTACCTGTCTGTCATCCAGCAGAAGAAATAAAAAATATGACCTTTTTCTCCAATTTTGATAAAACTATTACTTATGCTGATTATTCTAATTGGGGCACCCCTTCTTATTACTTACCCTACAATGCAGTTCAAGTTATAACCACTACTGTTATTGTAACAGATAATGACACCTGCACTGAGTTTCACAATTTTGCAACTAAATGTAGATCTATGGGACCTTCCTTTGCATGTAATAATTCCTTTGTGGTTTCTTCAAGTTATGGACATGTACCTCTTCCAAGAGGCTGGGTGTTTTTCCTGTGGAACTTATACATTCAACTACATACTGGCAAATATGATTAATGGAACTCATTGCTGTCTTAGTTGTCTCACTGTTTTCCTTCCCTCCATTGGTGATTTGCTTCCCAAACATCCTTCTCATCGCTTATGAAGAATGGCTATGCTAACATTGGACTGTAAGGACAATATAAACTTACTTTCTAAGGCAGAGTTTGATGCATTGACCTTTTCTCTTGTGGGGATCCCTGGATTGGCGGTAGGAGCTTATAAGATAGCTATGAAATTGGCATGTGTAATGGCAAAAAAGATTAATCGTACATCTACTGCTCTAGCCTTGTTGAATGAAGAACATCAGGTTTTACGACAAGGAGTTTGGATAATAGAGCTGCTATAGATTATTTTACTACTGTTACACCATAAAAAATGTATTCAAGTAAAAAATATGTGTTGCTTTAATCTGACTGATAACAGTGTTCCTATTGATACAGAAATTCATCATTTGAAAGAAATGATTGATAATATTAGACAATATGAAGGAAATGAAGAATTATTTTTATGGTTAACATCTTGGCTTCCTAATATTTCCTGGTTAAAAGAATTAATGATATGTATGATTTTGATACTTGGTATGACTATACTTGTTTGTATCATTGGTCGTTGTATGATCAGTTGTCTCTTATCTCGTCCTCCTGTGGTGACTTCCTATGCCCCCTGACGGTTTGGATGATTGTTGCCAGTGATGGGTAAGATGAATCACTGCACATATCAACCTAATACAGAGGCTTTCTTTTTCCATCAATGAAAGTCCTCCATGACGGGTAAGAATGTTGCAGCATGGTTCACAACCTAAGACAGGAGCAATTGCCATCATTATTATTTAAGGGGGAACTGTGTGCTCATGCACACAAACAGTTAAGTTTTGCTGTGCTTAGCAAAACAAGGGGTTCTGTGAGAAACTATGAACTCTTTGAACTGTGTCCTTGTTGCTGTCTTAAGAAGATAAAAGAATGTTCTGCCAAGTGTAAAATTTATGTGTGTGTGTGTGTGTGTGCGCACGTGTGCTTGCCAGGAAATAACTAACCACAAGTTAAATTATAAGAAATATGGAGCACTATGACCATAAACAAAGTTTTTTCTGAGAATGTTTATCCATGCTTGAAAGGATTAAGCTGCCTAAAGGATGTTTTTTTTTTCTTTTTCCTTGTTTTAATTAACAATGCTGTATAAAAGAAGAAGAGAAAAAGTAAAGACAGTGCTCATTCCTACTGGCTGTGTGTGTGTGTGTGTGTGTGTGTGTGTGTGTCTTTCTTTCAGCATCTCTGCTGTTACAGCCCGATCAGGAACTACATATTGTCAGCGGGTTCTGACAAAGAAAGAAATAGAAGAAGCCTTCAGAAGATAAAAAGACCACCCATGTTCATTGGTAGGCAGTATTAATATTATTCAGATGGCCATACTACCAAAAGCAATACATAGATTCAATATAATACCCATCAAAATACCAATGACATTCTTCAAGTACCAGAAAAACAAACCTAAAATCCATTTGTAAGAATGAAAGACCCAGAATATGCAAAGCAATTTTAAGCCAGAAATAAATGCTGGATACATCACAACTCATGTCTTCAAATTATACTACAAATTATATACAAACTATACTGTACTGGCATGAAAACAGCACAGACCAATGTTACAGAATAGAAGGCACAGAGACAAACCCACACAAGACTTTCATCTGATCCTTGACAAAGTGCCAAAAACATTCATTGTAGAAAAGACAGTGTTTTAAACAAATGGTGCAGGGAAAACTTGTTGTCAATAATAGAAGAATGAGACAAGACTCTCACCCTACACAAAAATCAATTCAAAATGCATTAAAGACCTAGAAATTAGACCAGAAGACATGCAACTCCTAAAAGAAAACATATGGTCAACACTCTAGCATATAGGCACAGAAAACTACTTTCCCAATAGTACCTCTAAAGCTCATTATCTCATGTAAAGAGTTAATAAATGGGATGGCATAAAATTATAAAACTTATTCACAGCAAAGAAGTTGATTAAAAATGTGAAGAGAGAACCTACGGAATGGGAGAAATCCTTTGCTAGATACAGAATATATGAGGAACTCAAAGAAATTAACACCAAATAAACAAATAACCCAATGATAAATGGGCAAATGAACTGGATATTTCTCAAAGTAAAAAATCCAAATGACCAACAAATATATGGAAAAAATGTTCAATATTATTAACAATTAGAGAAATGCAAATCAAAACTACATTGTATCTCACTCTAGTCATAATGGCAGCCATCAATAATACAAACAATAGTAAATGCTGGAGAGGACATGGAGAAACAGAAACACTTTTACACTGTTGCTGGGACTGTAAATTAGCACAACCACTATGAAAATCAGTATGTAGTAATGTAGCCACCATATGACCCAGCTATACCACTCTTTAGTATTTATCCTAAAGAATTAATGTCATTTTACTATAGGGACTCATGCATACTCATATTGATAGCAATACAATTCACAATAGCCAAACTATGGAAACAGCTTAGGTGTTTATCACTTGATGAATGGATAAAGAACATGTAGTATAAGCACTATACAGATTTAATGCAATTACAATCAAAATTCCAATGACATTCCTCATAGAAATAGAAAAAACAATCATGAAATTCATCTGGAAAAATGAAGAGACCCAGAATAGCTAAAGCAATCCTTAGCAGGAAGAATGAAGCAGGTGGCATCACTATACCAGATCTTAAACTATATTACAGAGCAATAGTAACAAAAACAGCATGGTATTGGCACCAAAACAGACTGGTAGACCAATGGTACAGAATAGAGGACACAGAGACTAACCAACAAAATTAGAATTATCTTATATTAGACAAAGATTCCAAAAACATGTACTGGAGAAAAGATAGCATCTTCAACAAATGGTGCTGGGAAAACTGGAAATCCATATGCAACAAAATGAAATTAAACTCCTATCTCTCACCATGTACAATAGTCAACTCAATGTGGATCAAGGACTTAGGAATTAAGCCAGAGACTCTGCATCTAATAGAAGAAAAAGTAAGCCCTAATCTTTATCATGTGGGATTAGGCCCCAACTTCCTTATTAAGACTCCTATAGTGCAAGAATTAAAACCAAGAATCTATAAATGGGATGGAATCAAACTAAAAATTGTCTTCTTAGCAAAAGAAACAATCTGTAAGATGAATAAAGAGCCTATATTCTGGGAGCAAATTTTTACCCCTCACACATCAGATATAGCACTAACCTCTAAGGTATATAAAGAACTCAAAAAGCTAAGCACCAAAAAAATAAATAACCCAATCAACAAATGGGCCAAGGACCTGAACAGACACTTCTCAGAAGATGATATACAATCAATCAACAAATATATGAAAAAATATTCATCATGTCTAGCAATTAGAGAAATGCAAATCAAAACTACTGTAAGATGTCATCTCACTCCAGTCAGAAGGGCAGCTATTTTGAAGACAAACAACAATAAGTACTGGTGAGGTTGCGGGGAAAAAGGTACACTCATACATTGCTGGTGGGATTGCAAACTGGTGCAGCCAATATGAAAAACAGTATGGAGATTCCTTGGAAATCTGGGAATGGAACCACCATTTGACCCAGCTATTCCTCTCCTTGGACTATACCCAAAGGAATTAAGAACAACATTGACTCAGCCACATCAATTTTTATAGCACCACAATTCACAATAGCTAAACTGTGGAGCCAACCTAGATGCCCTTCAGTAGACGAATGGATAAAAAAAGTGGCATATATATACACAATGGAATTTTACTCAGCAATAAAAGAGAATAAAATCATGGCATTTTCAGGTAAATGGATGGTGTAGGAGAAGATAATGCTAAGTGAAGTTAGCCAATCCCCACAAAAACGAATGCTGAATGTTTTCTCTGATATAAGGAGGCTGACTCATAGTTTGGTAGGGAGGGGGAGCATGGGAGGAATAGATAAATTCTAGATAAGGGCAGAGGGGTGGGAGGAAAAGGGAGGGGCAGGGGATTAGCAAGGATAGTGGAATATGAGAGACATCATCATCCAAAGTACATGTATTTGTGTCACAGACTTGATATACAACCAGAGACATGAAAAATTGTGCTGTATACATGTAATAAGAATTGTAAAGCATTCCACTGTCATTTTTTTAAAAAATCAATTAAAAAGTCAATCAGTCATCAAAAAATGAAATTATGTCATTTGCAGAAAAAGGGATGGAACTTGAGAGCATAATATTAAGCAAAATAATACAAATTCAGAAAGTCAAGGATCATGTTTTGTCTCACATTTGGAAACAGAGAGGAAAAAAGAAAAGAAAGTTTGGGGTAGATCTTATAAAAATCAAAGGAGATGCATACACTAGAGGAAAGGAACTGGAGAAGGGAAGGGAAAAATATTGGGGTGGGATAACTGGCCAAATTATACTGATAACAATATAAATATGAACTGTGTGCATATCTAAATATACAACAACAAATTTCACAATTATGTACAACTATAATGCACCAATAAAAACTATGTGGAAAAAGAATGATTTTTGATGAGTACAGTATTCTTGATTAGCAGGTTTTTATACTTCAGTTATAAAAAAAAAACCCACGCTCCTCTCCTGACCTTTCAAATTTCTGCTTATAAGATGTCTTGGGATACTCAGTTATGTTAAATCTGATCAATGATCTTTGACATTCCTATATATGGATATTTGTATTATTCTCTAAATTTCGTAAAGTTTTTGTTATTATTTATTTCAATAAGCTCTCTACTCCATCAGAATTCTGAAGGCTTACTTGGATGATAATAACCCAATTACTTGTTCTTTTAATGGTGACTCAAAGTACCTGTAAGCTTTCTTTTTCTTTCTTTCTTTCTTTTTTTTTAATGGCAGGGATTGAATATTGAGTGCTTAAATATTGAGCCACATCTTCAACTCCTTTTTCATTTTTTTTTTTATTTTGAGACAGGGTCTTGCTAAGTTGCAGAGGTTGCTTTGAGCTTGCAATCCTTGTGCCTCAGGCTTCTGAGTAATTGGGATTATAAACATTCACTATAAGCTCTCTTTATTCCCCTTCATTCCTTTTTTTCTTTTCTTTTCTGTCTGTAATGTGTCTTGTCTTCAGGCTTGCTAATTATGTCTACTGTTATTCTGTCCTGCTGTTGATGATATCACTTTTTTTATTTCATTAAGTTTATCTTTAAGCTCAAAATTTCTGTTGTTTCTCAGTTTAGAAACTTAAAATTATTTCTCTGTATTTTCTTCAAGTATACTGAGTCTCCTTAAAATATCTATTTTAAATCCTCTGACAGTTCTCCCAGATTAATTACTATCTGTCCAGTCTTTAGCACCTTCTTTTGGTTCTCAGGTTAGGTCATGGTTTCCTAAAAGCTCTCAGCGCTTGTTGTTTGACATCTTCTGGGCATTGAAACATTAGGTATTTATTCCAGTCTTCTTCATGCAGCTTTTGTTTTGCCTGTCTTTCCAGATAGTCTAAATTGATTGCTTATGTTTCTGAACAAATAATCAGTTCCACTATTTCAGCACTGAATTATTCCCACTTACTGGTGTCCTGAGTCTGTTGTTGATATGTATTATCTCTATTTCAGCAGTAGAGGGTGATCCAAGACCAAGTTTGTCCCAGAGCTTCAGTTGGTGTGTTGTTCAAAATAACAGGGTAGTACTAGAAAGAGTAATCCATTCCTACACTCCTCTCTGTGGATGAAGATTAGGGATGACACTAATTTACACTAAATTAAACTTAATTTAATTAAAGTTGTTTTCCTCATTTTCTTCCTTTATTCATGAGCAAAACCTTTAATGTGATGCCAAATGAGATGTGGTAAAAATGAATACTCCTAAACTCTTCCAATATTAGAGAGAAAATATGCTTTAAGTACAATGTTTACTTTAGTTTTTATATACATGTCCTTTATCAGATTATGCAAGTTTCAATAGTTTGTTTAGGTTTTTAATCATAAATGGACTTTAGATTCAAAGTGTTTTTTTCTGTACTGATTGAAGGTAAAGTATATTGATAAGATGTATTTTATTTGTATGGTATATTACATTAATTTTTAAATAACCACTGATATTTATAGTAAACTCATGTTTAATTATCCAATTTCAGATTGGATAGATGCATATACATCTGTGATACCTTCACCACAATCAAGGTAATAAGCATACCCATGTTAAGTGTTCTTATGACAACACACACATACATGCACAAAGAGACTCATGAGAAAATATTGGGTAATTATGGATGTATTAATAGATTTTTGGACGTTAAACCAAATGTGTGTTTTTGACAAATGCCACTGGACTATGGACTATAATCCTTTCTATATGTCATTGTATTCATTTAAAAAATAATATATTAAGGACTTCTTTGTCAACATTCAAGAGAGATAGGTTTCATAGGGTTTTCTGTGATGCATTTGTGTGGTTTATATGTCTTCCCTTCTCTTTTTTTTAAGTTTTATAAATGACATTCATTTTCATTAAAAATTTGTAGAATGAGTCAGTAAGACCACATTGGTCTGAGTATTCTTTGCATGAAGAATTTCACCTAAATATCTTTAGATTTTATGTCTATTAATCTACACATGAGACTGTTTTGATTATTTCTACCCCTACACAACATTTTTATGATTTATAGTATTCAATATTTCTGCTATTATCATGGAAGTACATGTGTGAAATAATGTGAAACATTAAAGTTTTGGGGTAATACATGAATACTCTATGTTTCAGAGGTCTTTTTATAGGAAGGAGAAAAATGACTGTATCTGCCACCCAGACTGTAGGGTATGGCTGCCTGCTTTCTGGTTTTGAGGCTGCACATGTGGCTGGGATGGCTCCTGGTGATCAGCCAGGAGGTGGTGCTGTGGGCAGTGACAGAGGAGAGGTCCATGACTCTTCCGCCCTAGTGGACAGCTTGTGCCTTCCCTTACAGACCATGGGATGGGTGTACACGTGAACTTGCTCCACCCCTCTGACCTTTATTCTGATTGGCTCCTGTGCAGTATATAAGCTGTGTGTACTTCCTTATTAAATGAGATCCTGCTTTGACTGTTCTCCCTGGCAAGTCTGATTGTCCTCCCAGGAGGGAGGGCTGGGTGTAGGCAGCCAGTTGATCTTTACCTTTCTTGGCTCCTCTTGGTGGGGGTGTGCTTTTCCCACTTCTCCCACTGGTCAGGAGGATACAGGAGCTAAAAAACCCAACATCTGGTGCCCAGAACAGGGACGCTGAACACAGACTCGGAACAGGAACACGAAGAAAGTATCGGTGAGCCAAGCCAAGCGAGTACCGAGGTAAGGGTATCCCTGGAAAGATGGGGCAATCTCACACTCCCTGGTTGATACTTCTCCTGCTTCCCTGTATGGCTGAGGGGAAGGAGGAGGAAGAAGTTTGTGAGAGGGAGCCAAGCCAGGAGCCAAGCCAGCCATCTCAAGGCTCGCCCCACGCCCTGCCGGCGCTGGGGATTCTGTGTTCCCCATCTCGTCCCACTCCACCCTCAGGCATTGGGCCACCTGGGACCACACAGAACAGTTGGGGAAGAAGAGGGAGAATCTGGGAGAGGACCCCCCCTCTGGGGGTCTACCCAAACTTATCTGCCCTCAAAGCCTGTTTCTCCCCTGGCCCCTAAGAATCAGAGTGCCATTTTTTGGTTCAAATGCACCTCTAGCTTCCCAGGAGGAGAAAGGCTTAATCACACACCAAGTGCCCCTGTCCCAGACAGCCAGGACGGGGAGCAGCCTCTGCCATATTGTTGCCCCTCCCCCCACAAAAAATTCTCTGCTGTCTTGTACAAACCCAGAAAAGCCGGTTAAGCTGAATTCACCCTGGGCCAATTCATCCAGGGTCTAGCCCACCAACAGTGTACCACCCAAGTTCCAATCTGCCTTAGATGTGTGGAGAAAACTTTAACTTTGATGTGTCCCTTTTTCTTTTTTACAAATTTTGACATCCCAGGAGCCCTCACTCCACTTTCTTGGGGAAACCTACTACTGAAAAGTTGGGAGATATGGAGTGTGCCTGGTGCCTGGGGTGGGACAAAACCAGAGGAGCTAATCCTGTAAGTAAGGGGAGGAACTGAGGGACTCCCAGCAGCTGCCAAATCCCTTTTGCTTCAGGGAACTCCCTCCTTCCTTCCCTGTACTGTAAGGATTACTCCACCTCTGTCTAGCAGTAATGTGTTGATATTACAGATTGTTTCTTGGGAATGACCTTGGCTGAATGTGTGTCTACAAGATGATGTTTTATTGTAACAATCTGGTATCTGAATGGGTTTTTGAAACTTTGCACAACCTTGCAGTTAAAAGTTGGGTTTAGGTAATTGTCTAGTTTATGATTTCAGATAATTAATGCCAGAGAACTTAAATACTTAGGATGAGAAACTGAAGAACTGTACTTCCAAGTTGGCAGGTAACTCCCAATCATTCAGTTTTTTCATCAATTTTTGAATTAGGTAGCCTGGGAAGATTTCATTAGGTGTACCAGTGCATTATTAATTTGGGCAAGGATAGTAATCTGTTCCCCTCAGTGTGTAGGATTTAGGAAAGCAAAGTGTTGGTCTGGTTTATTGAAATGACATTGAATAGCAACAGTCTTGGAAATTTTATTTTCAACATCCAAACCTGGGAATTATGACTTAAGGTTAAAATGCCTTGGGCATGAGGCTTCTGCTCAGAATAGCAGTTTTCTCTGCTCCTTCCACACCTCAGCCAGGACTTAAGTTGAAATGCAAAGGGAAGAAGTCTGCAAGCTCAGTAGGAGACTGATCTGGTGACCCAAAAAAGGGGGGGGGGGTAAATGTGTCTTTTACCTGAACTCAAACTAGACTAAACCAAAAAGTAAATTGTATGGCATTTACTAATTACTGGCCAATCATTTTTTCTAGGACCCTTGCTTTTTCTTAGATTCTACATTTTTTGAGCTCATGATTTTGATCTTACAGACCTAGGTTAATGTTTTTCTGATCAGTTCTATTTTTTTATCAACTGTGTAGTTTTTAAACATTGCAATGGAGATTTCACCTGTGAAAAGGTACAAGGCCTTTACTATTGTGTTATTTGTGCACACTTGTGTTATGTGTTGTATGTCTGTGTGTGCGTATATCCATATGTCATACACATGGTATGAAGATTGGCAGATATATGAGGAGCTCTCATGAAAAATTTTAAAAAAATGGATCCAAATATCTTTCATTCACGTGATTTAAAGGGTTCAATTTAAATGGGGTAAATAGATGAAAGTACAGATGTCTTTAAAATTAAGCTTATCAGTCATATGTTAAAAGGACAAAGGTTCCTTAAAACATTAATTTACCCATAACATTGTATTTTATTAAGTTTTGTTTCTTGTTTCTAGAGCAAATAATCTTAAAGAAATTAAACAGCTGGTTAAACAAGAACTGTTATTCTAGAGAATTGTGCTATGTTATTTCTTTAAAAGCTAAATTTAGTTCACATATAAATATCAATGTATCAATCTGGTGTCCTAAAATTGTATGGTAATTTTAGGCTTAAAAGAAAAACATGTTGGAGATTTGTTAGTATCATTTGATGTTCTATGGCTGAACCTGTTGTTGATGGGATATATGGGGTTTTGTGTTGCTTTTTGCACTGAGGTATGATTCTTTAATTGTAAGAATGAAAGACCATTCTGGACGTTTTGCCTGGTTGTGGCCGGATTCCTCGTTGTCTCCCTTGTGGCATTTTTCATGGCCATGAGGATGGGAACTGGACTTGCTGGCCTCAGTGCACCATGTTGTCAGCCCTACCTCCAATCTCAACTTGATTCCTTGGCTGCGGTAGTCCTCCAAACCTCCTGACCGCCCAAGAAGGAGGACTATGTCTGTTCCTACAGGAGGAGTGCGGTTTCTATTGAGCTCCTCCAGTTTCTCAAGGATCCAGAGCTGTTCAACTGATGGTGGTCAGGCAGCAATACACCATCTTACAAGATACTGACTGTGAACCCTATGAGGTTGGCCATGGACCCTACCAGGATGTGCGGATGTAAGCCAGGAGCAAAGGCATCTGCCTTCCTTGAGGCTTCCCATTGGGCCTGCAGACCCTGCAGGTAGGATTGCCCAAAGAGCTAGAGTGGTAGTCAATGATGGGTAAGATCCCCAGAGGGGGACAACCTAAGAGGCACACTCTCGAGTAAGGCAAACAACTGCTAATAAAATGAAAAGGGGGAGATGTAGGGTGTGGCTGCCTGCTTCCTGGTTTTGAGGCTGCACATGTGGCTGGGATGGCTCCTGGTGATCAGCCAGGAGGTGGTGCTCTGGGCAGTGACAGAGGAGGTGGACCACTTCAGGATAGGTCCAGGACTCTTCCATCCTAGTGGACAGCTTGTGCCTTCCCTTACAGACCATGGGATGGGTGTACATGTGAACTTGCTCCACCCCTCTGACCTTTATTCTGATTGGCTCCTGTGCAGTATATAAGCTGTGTATACTTCCTTATTAAATGAGATCCTGTTTTGACTGTTCTCCCTGGCATGTCTGATTGTCCTCCCAGGAGGGAGGGCTGGGTGTAGGCGGCCAGTTGACCTTTACCTTTCTTGGTTCCTTTTGGTCGGGGTGGGCTTTTCCCACTTCTCCCGCTGGTCAGGAGGAGACAGGAGCTAAAAACCCCGATACCAGACTTATTTTATGAGAAAAATAGAGCATTTGTCTAAATCAGGGATTAGAATATTTGACTTTAAGGGATTCTTTGTGTTTTTGTTTTTGTTTTTCTTGTTGAAAAGAAATAGACTATTATGTAAACCTGCCCAAGCCAAAAAAAATAAAAATAAAAATAAAAGAAAGAAAGAAAACAAGAACATAATGTGCAGTAGTTTGGCTTTGAGTTTTAATCAATATGGCAGACTAGGACTGGGGATACAGCTCAGTTATAGTGCTTGCCTAGCATGTGTGAGGCACTGGGTTTGATCCTCAGCACCACATAAAAATAAAATAAAGGTATTGTGTCCATCTACTGTAAAAAATACTTTTTAAAAAGATGGCAGACTAATTTTGATATCAAGGTAATTCTGAATGCAGAAAAATTTCTTTCTCTTTAATTTTTTTAAATTGAGAGGAATTGGTATTAGTTCTTCTTTTAATGTTTAGTACAATTCAGAATGAAATCTTCAGGTCCTGATCTTTGATGTCAGGGTGCCGGAGTCCGGCTGCAGCAAAATAACCGGGGGGTGACGAATAACTTGTGTACATTGATACAGCAGGAGTAGGAGCCGTTTATTGCAGGACAGGAGCAGTATTTATACATTCCACACAGCTTATCTTATTAGCATAAACTAGATACATCAGTCAACCAATAAGGAATCTCCACACTTAATAGCTCGCTTTTGTTACTTCTCAAACCACTCCCTCTGGCATTTTGCCAGGCACCATCCAGACTTGTTTACGAACTCTAACATTCCCCTGGCAAAATGCCAGGTGTTATTTTTGACTTGTTTACAGACTCTAATATCAGGGTTTCTATTAAAAGTCCAAACTCTGTTCAGATTTCTATTTCTTTATAGCTCAGTCTGGTAAGTTATAGGTGCACAGAAGTGTACCAGTTCTTTGTCATCCAATTCATTGTCACATGATTGTTCATAATAATATGATGATCCTTTGTATTTTAGGGGTATTAGTTGTGATGTCTCCTTTTTATCTATTTATTTGAGTATTCTCTTTTTTCCTTAATTAGTCTAGCTAAAATTTTGTCAATTTGTCAAATTTTCTAGTTCAGATTTCATTTATTTCTTCTCTGATCATTATTATTTCCTTCCTTGTACTAGTTTTGCAAGCCAATATCTCTTATAAACATAGATGCAAAAATTATTAACAAAATACAAATAAACTGTATTCAACAACACATTGACTAGATCATTCACCATACCAAAGTCAAGAGATATTTATCCTAGGAATGCAAGCATTATTCAACATGCACAAATGAATAAATGTGACACATCACAGTAAGAGGTTGGAAAACAAAAAAAAAGATTATTTCAATAGATGCAGAATTATTTAATAAAATTCACATCCCCCAGTGATTTATAAAACTCAACAAATAAATATAAAGAAATGTACTTCAGGACAATAAATGCAATATATGATAAACTGATAAATTAACATCATACTGAACTTGAGATGGCTGAAAGGATTTCCTCAAAGATCTGGAACAAACCAAGGAAGTCTAATTTTACCACCTATCTCATAACAGTGTAAGTTTGAGCCAGAGCTATTTGACTATAGAAAGAAATAACAGGCTTCCAAATCAGAAAAGAAAATGTTGAATTTATTTCTCCTGGAAGATAATATGAGCTTATGGAAAACCCTAAAGACTGCATGAGATCAAAGATGTTGGATTAAGAGAAGAGTGCATTTTCCAGTTTCTCCATGACTTGGGATTCAGGCAGTGGAAATATTGCTTCTCAGTGAGGTGGATAACAGAGAAAATTCACTGAAGCTCATTATTGAACATTCAGAGATTCATAGAGACCCAGAATTCCATGTCCTTTAAACTAAGGACAAGAAAGCACATTGAGTTAAGCTGGTGGTGGCCGCAGTGCCAGTTCACTGCAGAGGGGAGGGTAACACAAACAGAAAGAGAAACCCAGTGGACAAATTTGGTAAGGAAAACCTGTAGAATAGAAAAACAGTCTGAACTTAGCTGATTCAGAAGCTCCACAATGCGTTGGTGTTTGAAACTGCTTCATGTTTCTCAACTTATAAGTGGAGAACCTAGGAGGAGAGCAAACTCAAGGAGGTCATGATTGAGCAAGGACCTGGGAGACCACAGTGAATATGGCTACCCTGTCCTGGCTAGTGCTTATCATGTGGCCTACTGCATACCTGCCAGAACACAACTGAAACAAACAGAGAAGATTGAGCCTAGGAGAAGTCAGTTCAGAGATACAGAGGGTGACTTACAAGACCAACTAAAGAGGGTCAGAAAAGTGAACAAGGGAACTATTTCCTTTTATTTTTTGAGGATTAAGGGAATTTTTGTTTGTTTTTAATTGTTTTTGTTGTTATTTTTGTTTCTTTTGCTTCTGTCTCTTCTTTCTTCTCTTAATAGCCAAATTCTCTTGTTCTTCCTCTTTTGTTGTCTCTTTATTTTTCTCTTCCTTCTTTTTTAGCCTTCATTTATTACCTTTATTCTGCTTTCCCTCTATTCACACTTTAAATATTCTAAATTTTTTTGTGTGTTTCTACCCCCATTTTCTTTTCTCTTAATGAATTGTATTTTACCATCCTTTAAAACTATTTTTTATGTAAATTCTGCCACCAAGTTTCATGTTCTTGCAGCTATTAGTACTGTGGATAGCATGGATGACACCAAACTGTTTACTTTAATGCTAGAACTAGTTTGTAGTTGTTTGTTGTTGATGTTGTTAATTGCTGAACCATGTAGATCATTTCCATAATTTTTTCCTTTTTTTCTTTTTTATTTGTTTTAATTAGTTACACATGACAGTACAATGATCTTGTCATATCATACATTTGAATCAGATGGGATATAATTTCCCATTTTTCTGATTTTACAGGTAGCAGAATTACATTGGTCATGCAGTCACGTATATACACACAGTGATAATAATGTCTATTTTATTCTGCTGTCCTTCCATTCCCCCCTTCCCTTCCCCTCCCCTCCCCTCCCATCACTTCTCTCTACCCAATCTAATGTGACACACTTCTTCTTTTTTTTCCCTCACATCTTCATACCTGTATTCTGTATAACAAAGGGGGTCTCCTTCCCTCTTCCATGCAATTTCCATTCTCCCTCCCTTTCTCTCCCACCTCTCTTCCCTATCAAAAGGTAATTTTCTTCCCATGCTCTTCCTTCCTACCCCATTTTCAGTTACCTTCCTTATATCAGAGAAGACATTTGGCATTTGTTTTTTGGGGGATTGGCTAACTTCATTTAACATAATATGCTCTAATGCCATCCATTTCCCTGCAAATGCCATGATCTTGTTATTTTTTAGTGCTCAGTAATATTCCATTGTGTATAAATGCCACATTTTTTTAATCCATTCATCCATTTAAGGGCATCTAGGTTGGCTCCACAGTCTAGCTATTGTGAATTGTGCTGCTATAAACATTGATTTGGCTGTGTCCCTGTGGTATGCCGCTTTTAGGTCTTTTGAGTATAGTCCGAGAAGAGGAATAGCTGGGTCAAACGGTGGTTTCATTCCCAGTTTTCCAAGGAATCTCCATACTGCTTTCCAAATTGGCTGCACCAATTTGAAGTCCCACCAGCAATGTATGAGTGTACCTTTTTCCCCGCATCCTCGCCAGCACTTGTTGTTGTTTGACTTCATAATGGCTGCCATTCTTACTGGAGTGAGATGGTATCTTAGAGTAGTTTTAATTTGCATTTCTCTGATTGCTAGAGATGGTGAGCATTTTTTCATGCATTTTTTGATTGATTGTATATCCTCTTCTGAGAAGTGTCTATTCAGGTCCTTGGCACATTTGTTGATTGGATTATTTGGGGTTTTTTTTGTTGTTGTTGTTAAAATTTTGAGTTCTTTGTATATCCTAGAGATTAGAGCTCTATCTGATGTGTGAGGGGTAAAAATTTGTTGCCAGGATTTAGGCTCCCTATTAACTTCACATATTATTTCTCTTGCTGAGAAAAAAACTTTTCAGTTTGAATTCATCCCATTTGTTGATTCTTGGTTTTAATTCTTGTGCTATAGGTGTCTTATTAAGGAACTTGGGGCCTAACCCCACGTGATGCAGGTTAGGGCCTACTTTTTCTTCTATTAGATGCAGAGTCTCTGGTTTGATTCCTAGACCCTTGATCCATTTTGAGTTAACTTTTGTGCATGGTGAGAGATAGAGATTCAATTTCATTTTGTTGCATATGGATTTTCAGTTCTCCCAGCACCATTTGTTTAAGATGCTATCCTTTCTCCATTGCATGCTTTTAGCACCTTTGTCTAACATAAGGTAGTTGTAATTTGTGGGTTGGTCTCTGTGTCCTCTATTCTGCACCATTGGTCTACCAGCCTGTTTTGGTACCAGTACCATGCTGGATTTTTTTTACTGTTGCTCTGTAGTATAGTTTAAGATATGGTATAGCAATACCACCTGTTTTACTCTTCCTGCTCAGAATTGCTTTAGGTATTCTGGTCTCTTATTTTTTCCGAATGAATTTAATAATTGCTTTTTCTATTTCTGTGAGGAATGCTGTTGGGATTTTGATCAGAATTGCATTGAATCTGTAGAATGCTTTTGGTAATATGGCCATTTTAATAATATTAATTCTTCCTATCCATGAGTAAGGTAGATATTTCCATTTTCTAAGGTCTTCTTCTATTTCTCTCTTTAGGGTTCTATAGTTTTCATTGTATAGATCTTTCACCTCTTGTGTTAAGTTGTTTCCCAAGTATTTCATTTTATTTTTTTGAGGATATTGTGAATGGTGTAGTTTTCCTCATTTCCATTTCAGAGGATTTGTCACTGATATACAGGAATGCCTTTGATTTATGGGTGTTGATTTTATATCCTGCCACTTTGCTGAATTCATTTACTAGTTCTAGAAATTTCTTGGTTGAACTTTTTGGATCTGCTAGGTATAGGATCAGCAAATAGTGCTAGTTTAAGTTCTTCTTTTCCTATATTTATGCCTTTAATTTCTTTTGACTGTCTAACTGCTCTGGCTAGTGTTTCAAGAACTATGTTTAATAGAAGTGGTGAGAGAGAGCATCCCTGTCTTGTTCCAGATTTTAGAGGGAATGCCTTCAACTTTTCTTTGTTTAGAATGATGCTTGCCTGAGGCTTAGCATAGATAGCTTTTACAATGTTGAGGTAAGTTCCGGTTTTCCCTAGTTTTTCTAGTGTTTTAAACACAAAGGGAAGCTGTATTTTGTGAATGCTTTTTCTGCATCTATCGAGATGATCATATGGTTCTTATCTTTAAGTCTATTGATGTGGTGAATTACATTTATTGATTTCCATATGTTGAACCAGCCTTGAATCCTGGGGATGAAATCCACTTGATCATGGTGTATGATCTTTTTGATATGTTTTTGTATCCAATTTGCCAGAATTTTATTGAGGATTTTTGCATCTATATTCATTAGAGATACTGGTCTGAAATTTTATTTCTTTGAAGTGTCTTTGTCTGGTTTTGGAATCGGGGTGATATTGGCCTCATAGAATGAATTTGGAAGTACTCCCTCTTTTTCTATTTCCTGGAATAGTTTGAAGAGTATTTGTATTAGTTCTTCTTTAAAGGTCTTGTAAAACTCTGCTGTATATCCAGGGCTTTTCTTGGTTGGTAATCTTTTGATTGCTTCTTCTATTTCTTCACATAATATTGGTCTGTTTAAGTTGTGTATATCTTTCTGACTCAATCTGGGCAGATCATATGACTTAAGGAATTTATCGATGCCTTTTCTATCTTCTATTTTATTGGAGTATAAGGTTTCAAAATAATTACTAATTATCTTCTGTATTTCTGTAGTGTCTGTTGTAATATTGCCTTTTTCATCCCATATGCTAATAATTTGGGTTTTCTCTCTTCTTTACATTAACATGGCTAAGGGTCTGTCAATCTTATTTATTTTTTCAAAGAACCAACTTTTAGTTTTGTCAATTTTTTTAATTATTTCTTTTATTTTGATTTCATTGATTTCAGCTCTGATTTTAATTATTTCTTGCCTTCTACTGCATTTGCTGCTGATTTGCTCTTCTTTTTCTGGGGCTTTGAGATGTAGTGTGAGATCATTTATTTGTTGACTCTTTCTTATTTTGAGGAATGAATTCCATGCAATGAATTTTCCTCTTAATACTGCTTTCATAGTGTCCCATAGATTTTTACATGTTGTGTCTGTGTTTTCATTTATCTCTAAGACTTTTTTAATTTCCTCCTTGATATCTTCTGTAACCCATTGTTCATTCAGTAGCATATTGTTCATTCTCCAAGTGATGTAGGAATTTTTCTTCCTTATTTTATCATTGATTTCCAATTTCATTCCATTATGATTGGATAAAATGCATGGTAATATCTCTACTCCTTTATATTTGCTAAGAGTTGCCCTATGGCATAATATATGGTCTATATTTGAGAAGGATCCATGAGCTGCTGAGAAAAAAAAAAGTGTATCTGTTTGATTTTGGTTGATATATTCTATATATGTCAAGTAAGTCTAAGTTATTAATTGTGTTATTGATGTCTATAGTTTCTTTATTCAACTTTTGTTTGAAAGATCTGTCCAGTGGTGAGAGAGGTGTGTTAAAGTCACCCATGATTATTGTGTTGTGGTCTATTTGTCTCTTGAATTTGCGAAGAGTTTGCTTGATGAACATAGCTGAACAATTGTTTGGGGCCTATATATTAATGATTGGTATGTCTTGTTGGTGAATGGTTCCCTTTAGCAGTATGTAGTGTCCTTCTTTATCCCTTTTGATTAACTTTGGCTTGAAGTCTATTTTATTTGATATGAGTAATGGACACCCTTGCTTGCTTCCAAGGTCCATGTGAGTGCTATGATTTTTCCCAACCTTTCACTCTCAGTCTGTGTATATCTTTTCCTATCAGATGAGTCTCCTGTAGGCAGCATATTGTTGGATCTTTTTTTAATCCAGTCTACTAGCCTATGTCTTTTGATTGGTGAGTTTAAGCCATTAACATTTAGTGTTACTATTGAGATATGGTTTGTACTTCTAGCCATGTTTGTTTATTTTTGTTATTTAATTTGATTTTTTTCCTCTTTGATTAGTTTTTCTCATTACTGTACTACTACCCACTGATGATTTTTGTTGTTGTTTTTCATTTCCTCTTCATGTAATGTTTTGCCAAAGATGCTTTGCAGAGCTGCAAAATTCATTTAACTTTTGTTTATCATGGAAGGTTTTTATTTCATTGTCAAACCTGAAGCTTAGTTTTGCTGGATACAAGATTCTTGGTTATAACCCATTATCATTCAGCATTTGAAATACATTGTTCTAGGATCTTCTTGCTTTCAGCGTCTGTGATGAAAAATCAGCCATTATCCTAATTGGTTTACGCCTAAATGTAATCTGCCTTCTTTCTCTTGTAGCTTTTAAAATTCTCTCCTTGTTCTGTATTTTGGATATCTTCATTATAATGTGTCTTGGCGTGGGTCTCTTGTGGTTTTGTACATTCGGTGTCCTGTAGGCTTCTAGGATTTGGATTTCTGTTTCATTCTTCATGTCTGAAAAGTTTTCTAAAATTATTTCATTGAACAGATTGTTCATTCCTTTGGTTTGAACCTCTATACCTTCCTCTATCCCAGTAACCTTTAAATTTGGTATTTTTATGGTATCCCAGATTTCTTGGATGTTCTGCTCATGGTTTCTTATCAGCTTTTCTGAGTTGTTTAGGCTCTTTTCAAGATGATATATTTTGTCTTCATTGTCTGATGTTCTGACTTCTAATTGGTCTACTCTACTGATGAGACTCTCATTTGAGTTTTTAATTTGGTTTATAATTTCCTTCATTTCCAGGATTTCTGTTTGGTTTTTTGTATAACCTCTATCTCCCTGTAGAGTTGATCTTTTGCTTCTTGGATTTGTTTATGTAATTCATTGTCAAAGTGAACTTTCATTGTCTGCATTTGCTGTCTAATGTCTTCCTTAAGACTCCAGATCATCTGACTATGTATATCCTGAAATCTTTATCTGACATTCCTTCTGCTTTAGATGTTACCTCTTCTAATCTTGACTTGTCCTGCATTGTTTGTGGTCCTTTCTTTCCTTGTCTTTTCATATTGCTCACATTTCTTTCCAGCTCTATGTGACTATTGTGTTAATATTTCCCCCCTATATATTTATATTGCTCTTATATAGTTCCAAAATCTCTTTCTCTTGTGGAGAAAAACAGTGTTAACAGTTTCCAATATCAATAATACATCATCTATGAGCAAGTTTTCATTATTAAAACATGTATAGTTAGACTCTATGTCTACAGATGTTGGCTTCAATTATTATTTAGAATATAGTCATTAGTTTCATAAGAGGCATATCATTTCTGGTGACACTTAGAGAACTGAGGATCAGGCATAGGACATCATGTTAAGGGGGAAAGGAGTGAGGGTATGGGATTACTCTAACTTAATTAGGAGAACTCTAATGAATAGACAGGGATAATTTATGGAAGAATGTATAACTTCAAACTCCGTATCTGTATTTAGAAAATTACCCTACATATAAATAGTAAAAGAGGAAGTTGAAAGTGGGATAGAGGGAGGAAGAAAAAAGAAGAAAAAAAAGAAAAGAGAAAACAATAACAAGGAAAGAAAGAAAGAGAGGGAGAAAGAAAATAAGAGAAAACTAAAGGGGGGATGAGGTGGGGCCTACGCAATTCCTCTATATTATATTATTCTGGTGATTCAGTTCTTAAAGTTGAATTTCATGCAAAGTTCTTGGATTCACATATGTTGAGGTGTGAGGACTAGAGGGGGAAGTGTAGAGAAGATTGGATGAGAAGAGCAAGAAAAGAAAACAAAGAAAAAAAAGTCTCAGAACTCTGTTTTCTTTTCTTCCAGTAAGTGGAGTTGTCTATTCCTGGCTTGAGTCTCTGCGTTCAGGGTGGTGAAGGTAGCCAGTGTGAAAGGGCTTGAGCTTCTACAGGGAGCCTCCCTACACTTAGTCTCTGAGTTGGAAACCAGGTGCCTGTACAATTGCTGTTCTGCATTGATAGATACGCCTTCCAAAAGCTTGTGGGAAATATTTTGAATTATCACCATGGGGGTGGGGGAGTTGGAAACTGGGTACCTGATCAGCCTCAGAACTGTGCTGATAGCCACTGATAGATGGCGAGTAAGGTTTTCCAAAATGGATTCCATCTGTTAACTGTATAGGGTATTTGGTGAGGTGGGGGTGCTGGGGTAACCTTGTGCTGTGACCAGACCTTGGTCTGGAGACCCACAAGCAAAGCCTCTGTTCTGCACCACCTTCCGTTTGTGCTGTGCTGAGCGAGTGCCGCACAGCCAGGACTTCCACCTGTGCTGAGCAGAGCGAGGGCCGGGCCTTCCGTCTGCCTCCATACTTTATTAGAACATACAGAGTCGTCAATTCTAGAGAAGCAATCACAGAGGATGTACCCCATATGCCCTACTTAAGCAACACATTGACCTAATATACAAGAAGGACCCCACTCTGTAAGGACTAAAGAAAAAGTGGACTCTCAAGCTTTGACACATCTCACACATCAAAGTACTAGCAGCAGAACTGTTACCAAAGAACTAGCAGGGAAACTATACTACAAAACACATTTGGAAACACATTTAAATTCACAAAACCTGAACACTTTAACAATAGAAGGCCCTGTCCTAAAAAGAGCCACAGATAAGAGTTGAAGAGAAATCCAACCCAATAAACTCACAAATATCAACACAGGAAAGCAAGAAATATGAAAAAGCAAGGTAATATTATACCTCCTAGGTTCATAATTCACCAGCAATTGACCCCCACAGTCTCAAAGTGGGTGAAATACCAGATAAAATATTCAAAAGAATGATTATAAAAAATTATCAACAAATTCCAAAAGAACACAGAAAAATAACTAGATGAATTAAGAAAGTCAGTACAGAATATGAATGAAAATCCAACAAAGCGATAGATAATGAAAAAGATCCAAATAAAAATCTTGTAAATGAAAAGCACAATGAATCAAAATTTTAAATTAATTTACTATGTAGAAGACAGACTCTCAAAGCTGAAAAACAAAGTAACTAGACTTGAATATTCAGATAATATTAAAGAAAATAAGTAATTATGATCAGAATATACAAGAACAGTCCATGACATATTATAGTTGAAATGCCTAACGTAAAAAGAACAAGAATGGTACAAAAAGTCTGGGGATCAAGTCAAATAGATGATCTACTTATTAAAGCATCAAAGATGGCAAGTAACAAGTTCCAGCCTGAACATAAACATGCTTAGATCTAGTGCATTTGTGGCAAGGTCTATATGATCAATGGGAGGAAAATCAGCACTTTATCATTAGATAATATTTGACTAATAAAGTGTTCCACTGTTTGTTAGAGAATAAAAAAATAACATGAAAAAGTATACTAGGCTGAACACAGCCAGGTTTAGAGTTAGAGCCTTCTGTGAGAAGGACAAGTCTTATACTTTGAATATCAAATGATATTTTTATTAAAAATGGAACTGCAAATGTGATAGTCATAATTAAGTATAATTCTAAAGTTAGCTAGAATAGAGGTGTGGTTGATGAGTGTCACAGAAGTGATTGAAATCTGGCAGTTGCTAAGGATGCTCTAATTATTTGATTGTACATACTAAAATGCTGAGTGAAAACAACAGAAAAAATTGAGATATGGGTGAAAAAATACACCATCATGGGAGCCTGGATGTCCCCAGTTTATATGGCTACTGGAAGGAAAGCACATATGCCAGCCCTCTTGTTTTATAAATAAAGAACTCTTTTTGTTGTTCAAAAAGCATGCTCCCAAATTAGTTTGGGTATAGAAATAAAATTTTGTCACTATCCTGCTTCCTATGCCAGTGTCCTCAGCTTAGCACTATATCTGAAAGAGCCTTTGTAGTTCTGGTAAAAGAGGCATTTTCTTCATTCCCCAAAAAGTGACATACAGACTTCTTGTGATCCCAAAATCCAGAGACTACAGGAGAACATATGTGAAGTCCCCCAGAAATCTCTTTAGTAAACAAAGATGTATTAGTGATATGACATTGAATGAAAAATAAATTGAAGTCAGAATTATTATGTAACCATATAACCCAATCAATAAATGGACAAAAAAACTGAACAGGCACTTCACAGAAGAAGAAATATGAATGGACAAAAAAAAATATGAAAACATGTTCAACATCTCTAGCAACCAGAGAAACGTAAGTTAAAATTACACTGAAATTCCATCTCATTAACTGGAACTTATACCAATGAAATTATGGCACTTGCTGGTGAATGGACAGAACTGGAGACAATCATGCTACATGAAGTAAGCTAATCAAAAAAACAAAGGATGAAGGTTCTCTCTGATATGTGAATGCTAACCCACAAGAAGAGAGAGTGGGAAGAGGAAGGATAGAAGTCCATTGAAGGAATAGAAGTCCAAAGGGAAATGACTGGAATGGGGAGGGGAGAGAAATATCCTCCAGACAGTAGAATCAGATATAATATTCCTAACCTTGTATTTGAATACATGACTAGGATATTTGTACAACCACAAGAATAGAATCCTAATTAGAATAAATTATACTCCATGAATGTATAATATTCCAAAATACATTCTACTGTTGTGTATAACTAAAAAGAACAAATAAAATTAAATTTAAAAAGAAGAATTATTATTTAACAATATTGACAGGAACTAAGTCCAGTCAACCCACCTGAGAACATTTACTAAAGAAAATGAGCATACACATAATAAATTTTGGATTTTTAGCTGTTCCTACTCTGCTGATCTCCAGGAAATAAGGAAATAGTTTTCCCTTTGGTGACTTCCCTAACAATTCAGGGCCAGGACTTTGCTTGCTTGTAGAACTGACTTGAAAATTATGAGCCTGCAAGGAAATGAACTGATAGCATCCTTTCCTTATAACAATGTCCTCAGGGGCACAATTCACATATACAAAAAAACTCCAAGACTCAGCTGCATGAATGTATTTCTCAGCCATATTAAGAAAAGTATTAAAGACTAAGGTGGGTTTTCAGAGGATGCAGTGTGCTTTCAATAACATATATAATTCTCTCAAAATTTTATTCTTATATCTCACTGAATTATAACTAATGCATAGATATTTACAGATATAAATAACAGTATTATGGGCACATAAATTTATATATTTGTGGAGGGAAGTTTGTAATATTGTAATGATATATTTGAATAAAAATTTTATTCAACTATTTCTCATTTTGGTAAATTGGTACAACAAATTATTTATCATTCATTAAAAAGTTCTATTGTAAGACAAAAAAAATATATAAACTGATTTAGAATAGTTTGATTATACTACTCTGGTTTTTTAAAGAATTTACTATATTTGAGAATTTACTATATTTCTAAGACTAATACTTAGAACTATTTAAATAATTATATAATAAAATATGAATTTTAAATAGTTTGCAGCAATGAAATTTTAGAATATGACCATATGACCAAATAAACCTGTGATGGTTTACTTTATGTGCCAATTTGTCTGAGCCACAGAGTGCCCATATATTTGATTAACTATTCTTTCTGTGGCCCATGAGGGTATTTCCAGATAAGAATAGCATTTCATTTGGACAAGCAGACTGAGTAAAAGAGATTGACTTCCCCAATGTGAGTGGGGTTTATCCAATTCTTTGAAGGCCTGAAAAGAATAAAAATTTGAATAACAAAGAATTCTGTCTGTCTGTCTTCAAGCTGGGTTACTTTTCTCCTGGTTTTGGACTAGGACCTTACTGGAACTTACACCAATGACTCTCCTGATTCTCAGGCTTTTAGATTCAAGAGTGTAACTGTATCATTTGTTCTCTTGGATCTGCAACTTATTGATCAAAGATCTTGGATTTCCAGAGCTATGAGAAAGTTACGTTGTTAAAGCCACTTAGTCATGATATTTTGTTATGGCAGCCAATGCTGACAAATGTACATACTCAAATCCAGACCACCTTTGGAAATTCATGTTTACCAGTTTTACTTAAGTGTGTGTACAAGGAGAGGAAAAGAGGTAAGAGATCTCCTAGCTAGTTCTCTAGGCACAGGTCACAACTCTTTATCTCATATTCCTCATAGTAATCAAAAAAGGCATAATACAGCCCCTAAATATCATCTGCTCTAACAATGGAAGGCTGGGGAGAAACAAATAACAAAGATGGGTTATAGGGTTTCCTGCCCTTTTCTCCATCAATTTTGTCAATGTATTAATTAGTCCAGGTGTTCTTTAGTGTCTTTCCAGTGTCCTTATAATAAATTCCTTGTTGGCCTATGTGTCACCTACTTCCTCTCCCACTCATCCTTCACTATACATCTAGAGAAATCTTGCCTGGACTCATCCCTTCATTTCTTGGTGGCTAAGAACATGAGCTTTAGAGTCCGACTGCTTAGATTCACATCTCTGTTCTGCTATTACTAACTGTATTGTTTTAGTAAGTTACTCAAATTCTTATATCTAAAAGAGGTTGATTTGTGTCCCCCAGAATAAACAAACATACCCTGAGCCTATGAAACTGCTAATCAATCCATCCTAGTTTAAATGGACTGACCGGGTGGTAACTTTGGGAAGGTGGGGTGTGGCTGGAGGAGCTGGGTCCTGGGTGTGTCCTGAAATGGTTCATCTTCCCTGGGCCTCCCATTGTTCCTGACCCCACCATGAGGGGTGTAGCTTTCCTCCACAGCACCCTTTGGTGATGATGTTTTTCTTCTATCTTGGGTCCAGGGAAATAGGGGGTGGTCATCTGTGGATTGAGACCTCTGAAACTGTGAGCCAAAATCAACTTTTTCTTCTCTTAGTTTTTCTTCATTTTGGTCACAGAAATGAAAAGCTAACTAAAAACATCACTTTTTTTTTTCTTTTCTTCTCTTATTCTTTTCTTGTTTTCTTTCCTAGGATGAGTTTCCTATTATGTATTTTTATTATTCTGTGGCCTGAGAGGTGATCACCTGTCCCCTGTTTTCTTCTACTTTGACTCTCCCTGACACCCATTTCCATTCTTTTATGAGGAGAACGTAAACTTGATCAACAACATCACTTTTTATTGGCCTCTCATTATACACTCTCTGCTTTAGGATGAAGGTGTCCAGCCTTATGTGGACACTAGCAAGTCTTTTAGATACATAAGAAAAATATAGGATGCCAAGGCAGGAACTAAAGAATTCATTAATAACAGTGAGCACATGAATGTTTTTATTGTTAGAATTAGGTAATTATTTAAAAGTGAATTTGCTTGCTTATAAGTTCCTCAAACATGCTTACTGCTTGTCTCATCACAGCCAAGGAACACTCACCTAGTATGGAACTATTTATAGGTCCATTAACCTGGCATAAGTTCTTTGTGCTTTCATGTTGCTATTGCATCTTCTTGTTCATGAGAACAAATTCATGGAGAAGTTTGAAATATCTTTGGCTTTTCAGTAAAGTGCAACTTGATAATACAAAAAGTTTTGTGTGCATGTGGTGTGTGAATCAAGTTTTTCAACTCATATTCTTATATTATACATAACCCTAAAATGTTTTTAATCTTTTAAATTAAAATATTTTATTATTTTATTAGTACATTATAGTTATACATAATACTGGGGTTCACAAATGTGGAACTAGAGTAAAATTTTTAAAAGGGAGATCCCATGAAAGTGAAAGGGAGATCAGTGGAGTAGAAGAAGGGGATGGGGGAGAGGGATAGGAAAGGACAGGAACTACAGAATGAAATTGACAAAATCATTCTATGTATATACATGAATAAACCTCAGAGAATTCTACCTTTATATGTATCTATAAAGCACCAATTTAAAAACCAACAAATAAATAGGAGGAAAACAAGTTAGAAGAAAGAAAACAGGGGAAGGAAAAAGGGAGAGAAAATTGGGATGCATTTTTTTTTTTGATAGTGGGAATTGACTCCAAGGGCATTTAATCACGGAGCCACACCCCCAGCCCTATTTATCTGTTTATTTATTTAAATTTTCTTAAAGCTTCAATAAGTTGCTGAGGCTGGCTTTGAACTTGCACTCCTCCTGCTTCAATGTTCTGAGTTGCTGGGATTACAGGCATGTGACACCATGCTCAGCTGGGACTGCATTATTTTTTTATTTTAGTTTTTGATAGAATTTTATTTTTATTTATTTATATGTGTTGCTGAAAATCAAACCCAGTGCCTCACACATGCTAGGCAAGTGCTTCATCACTGAGCCACAAACCCAGTCCCTGGGACTACATTTTTAAAAGCTACTCTTTGTACTTCTTTGTCATGCTGACTTAAGTTGATTGAACGTTTGTCTAAATTAGTTCATGTAACATTATTTCCATGTATGTATTTGTGTCTTCACACTAGATCATAAGGAAATTGGAATTTTTGTCAAAGCAACAAGAACAATTCTGAGTCTATAATGGAAAGTTTATAATAGTATTTTTAGTACTTGTACTAAAATTTTTAGTATTTGCACAAATTTAGTTTTTGTACTCATGCAAGATATTACTACCATGATGTTTCTTTCTCCCTTCATATAGAGCACAAATCAAGCTCTATCTTATATAAGATATGCAAACATGGAATAAGCTACCACGAGTCATGTTCTTGTGACCCAGAGATGATGATTTGAGTTAAGGGAAAAAGTGCCATTTCAGGGATTGGTATCATCTGAGAATGTAGCTATGAACTTCATCTTAAAGGAGTGGAAGGACCTAGATGGTGCTAACAGGACTCTGTACAGAATGTGGTACTGGAAAGCTACAGCAACCTATTGTCATTGGGCAAGTGAAATTCCCCAAGCACTTTCTTTTTTGTTGATAAATACAGGAATAATTTCTAAGGTTCAGTGTTATGTAGGTGTAAGATTCCCAGTACATGAAGAATGTGTGTCACAATTTTTTAAGGAAATATTTAATTTGGCCCCTTGAATGAACAGTTCCTAAAGTTAAACATGTCATACTTCAGAAGACATGAGTTAGCTGTTTGGTAAAGTCCTACATAATTTCCCATTAAGAAGTTCAGTAGATTAGACAAAGGGGAATGAAGGGAAGGGAGTGGTAATAGGAAAAGAAAAGACAATGTAATGATTCTGACATAATTTTTCTATGTACATAATGAATACACCACAGTGAATCTCACCATTGTGTACATCCACAAAACTGGGATCCTAATTAGAATAAGATATATTCCATGCTTGTGTATTTATACCAAAATTCACTCTACTGTCATATATAACTAAAAAGAACCAATAAAGCTGATTAATAAATCTTTAAAAAAAAAAGTGCTGCATTAACAAACCTGAGGTGATCTTCAAGCCAGAGCAAGAAACAGAGACAGAGACAGAGGAAGTACCATACCAGAGCCTTCTGGGTCAATAATCACACACTGAGAATATTGGCTGGAAGGAGTAGAGGCCAGGAGATACTGGTCACGTTGAGTTGTTTTTACCCATTTTTCCCAGGTGCCAAATCTGTTTTTAGCTTGTCTCAGGGGCACCAGACACAAGCATTGTTCAGACTAAGGCAGACTCTCAAGTATAAATCTATACTCTCCTTTTTGTCAAGTATTTTCTTAAGACTTACCAAAGATCCAATCCCTTTCTAGTGCTTCACAGACTTTTCTTTGGTTAGTTAATTTCTCCTAAATTTTCAGTTGATTTTAATTTTTTATGTCAACTTTTATTGACACATATTAATTGTACACATTAATGGGATTCACTTGGCAATTCCATACATGCAGACAGTTGTGCATTGATCATATCGGTCTCTGGACTGTCTTCTTTGATCCTTCCCTATTCCCCACAGCACACTTCCAAGTCCCTAATAATCACCTTGTTACTTTCAGGTTGACTGTTTTATTATTACCACATATTAATTGTACAAATTAACACTATTATGTTTCCATACGTGCATATATTGTATATTGATCATATTGATAATGTCTGCCCTCCTTACTAGTCTCCTTTGCCCTTTCTTCTGCCAGTCTTCTACATATCCCCTAAAAGAACCTCTTCTGCTTTCAGGTTGTTTTGTTTTGGTTTTTGTTTTATCTCCACATATGAGAGAAAACATGTGAGACCCACAGAAGAGTCATTGTCAAAAACTTATTCCTTGACCACCCCTCCCTCTATAGCACATTTATAAGCAAAAATCTCCCTCTCCTATACTTTCATTCATATGAAGTAAATAAGAAATGAAAAAAGGAAAAGAAACAAAGTCTTCCCTCCTTGTCTTAAAATAAGAAAATGGAGGCACCAAAAAGTGAGGTGACTTGCTCAAGGTTACAAGACTTTGAACAGCTAAAGAAGGACTGGAGCCCAGCTATCCCCCTTAAAAGGTGACTGGATGAAGTAATTTTGTGTGAGGAGAAATTAGTGGAAAAGTTAAATGAACAACCAAAGAAGTTAATTATTAAATCATGACATAACTCCCCGAGGGAATGCTTTCTGGTTACTAGAAACAAGTGACAAACAGTGACGAAATGGGAGGTCTTGTGCTCTCACATGGAGCAACTCGGCATCATGCATACTGTATGAATTTGACTTAAAAAATGTGTTAAAAAAGGGTGGAAGAAATATATCAAAATGGTGACTTCTGGAAGGTGGGACTGTGCTATTTTTCCCTTTTCCTTCAAGTTTTCTGTATTTTCCCGGGTTTCTAAAATGCACATTTCATTTATTACAGGAAAAATATATCCCTCTATATTTTAGTTTAAAAAAAAATACTGCTTGGAAGCAGCCTCTGTGCCTTTTGTGAATTTTCAGGGAGGCACTCTGAGCCTCCTTTCATCCTTCACTGCCTGCTCCATCACTAGTTCATGGGAAGGATCATGGTTTCTGGAGGGACATCTCTGCTGGGAGCCTCCATGTGCTATTTTGCATTTTAAGTACAGACCACTTTTGTGTGGTGGGGGTGTCTAGGTGACCACCCCACAGTCTTATAGTGGCACCCGAGCATGGAACTAGCCTCCTGAGTCCCAGACCAGTGCTCTCCTCTCCGGGGGCCGTAGTTTCCTGCATCCTCAATACTGGAGCATCTCCCTGTGGCACTCCTGTGAAAGTAGGCAAGACTAAAGTGAACCTTCTCCATCTCTGGTGGCCAGATCCACTCCTTGCCTCTGTGGGCCAGCAAGTGGATAGCCAGGCACTCTGAGGGGCATGTTGGGGCACCACTGTCCAGAGAGCACCAGGGTCTTGCCCCCATGTGGCTGTTCTGTGCCTCAGTCATCCAGGTGTTGCTCTTCCCAAGTAGATGTGGGAATGGCACTGTATGGGTCCATGATGACCTTGGCACAGCGAATGATCATTACTATGAGGAAGAGACAAAGGAAGACAAAGCAGGCCAAGGTCAGCCCCTTGTCCACATCGACATAGACAGGCTCAGGCGTGGGCTCCTCCATCTCCTGGCGGCTACTGTAGGCTCCTCCTGCGGCTCAGGCTTGACTGGTACCATTTTCCACCCCTGTGGAGAGCCAGGGCAATGGAGAGGGGAAGGTTAGGGCCACTTCTTTGGATCAGTACAGAATGATGATATCTTTTTTTTTTTTCTGTCCCCGACTACCACCCCAAGCAAGAACCTGCTGTTCAGGGCACCCACAGGAGGATAAGAAAGGGAAGAGGTTATATGCATACCTTTTAAGGGAGCCACATGGTCATAGCCCTAACTGGTGTCTCTAACTGTGCAGCCTATTCCTTCCCAGGGTGGATGGGAAATGTGACAATGATTCCCAACAGGGGTGGGGCTCAAGTGGGGCTGAGGGCAGCTTGAGGTTAGAGCCCTTGCAGCTGCCTTCACTCCCTGAAGCCGTTCAGGAAGAAGATGAGAATAATGCTTTCCACTTAGTCAACCCAACATTTGAACACAATCAAATGCATTTTTAAAATTAGGCAATGAATTTTTCAAATAAAACTGAATGTCAAACACAATGTATGAACAGATGAAGAGAAGCTGCTGTTATGTCAGAGGAAAGGAGCCATGCAGGGTCTATGTTTCCTTTCCCTCTGTGCAGGCCTCAGGTGACACCATTTGAAAATTGCAGGCGCAATGGGAAGTAAAATTTTGGCAGTCAGAAGGAGTTGAAGCCCCATTGCTGCTCTGCAGAGCAAGTCTGGGCAACTCACCATCATTGACCACTCATTCATCTTAAGGAGGTTTACTGACTTTTCAAGGACCTGATTTTCCTCCTGCTGACTGCAGGAAACAATGCATGCTTTACAAGAGTGTGAATATTATAAGCAATAAAACTTAAGTGTAAAAACTCAGCACAGTCCCTGGCCCCAGTGAGCAGTCAGTAAGTACTTGAAATGATATACGAACTCTGGGAGCAGGCGAGGGTGGGCAGAGCTGCTTCCTGCAGGGAAGGAGAACCTCAAGATAAAGGGCCAATTGCAGTTCTCTCCATTCATAACAAGCATTCCTGTACTCATCTCTGAACTTTCATAGCACTAGTATTCATACTGTGCTGTCACATCCAGTTTTGTTTTTAAACTTCATGACTGCCCTGGAAGCTAGTTAGCCAGGCATCAATACGTCCATTTTATGAATGTGAAAACTGAATCACGGAGCAGAAAAATGATTTACCCGAGGTCCTACATTACAAACCCAAGATCTCTACATATCCCTTCCTCTTCTTGTGAAAGGCAAAGTGAGGATACACACCCCCAATCTGAGCTTTAAGAACATGGCTGTGTAAGCATTCTCAAAGCTTATTCCAGACCTTGCCTCTTCTTACCTACTCACTGGGCCACTGACCTGCTTTTGGAGTGGTCACCACTTCAGAAGGACCTTGGGTCAGGCTATTCCAGGAAGAAGGGGGAGCAGCAGGACATCACAGCCCAGAGCCAGTGAGAACAGCATGGCCTTTCACTCAGAGAGAATCACTGTGCTGGCAGTGGCCCTGGAGCAACTGAAACAGAATGGGACAGAGGAAGAATTGTTATTTCCTGAGATGCTCAGCCCCGGTCCTGATCTCTCCTGGCAAAAAGCATTGGCCCTGGCAGCTTCTTCCTGGTGCAGGGCTGGGAGCTGCCATGCTGTCAGCTCGTGCTGCCTTTCCCTTTCCTTTTTAAATATAACTTTAAATATTATAGCAAAAATGCACATAACATAAAATTTATCACCTTAACAGTTTTGGGGGGAATCAATTTGGGAGGAATTTTGTTTTATTTTTGTTTTGGTGCTGGTACCAGGGATTGAACCCAGGAGTGCTTTACCACTGAGCTATACACCCATCCAGGATGTAGCTTTTTATTTTTATTTTTATTTTTCATTTTGAAACAGGTTTCACTGCTTAGGGTCTCACTAAATTGCTGACACTGGCCTTGAACTTATGATCCTCTTACCTCAACCTCCTAAATTGTTGGCTTTATTGCCGTGCACCCCTGTGCCCAACCCCATCTTAACTATTTTTAAGTGTACGATTCCGGGGCTGCAGATGTAGCTTAGAGGCCTGGCATAAGAGAAGCCTGAGTTCAGTCCCTAGTACTGGGGAGAAAAAGTACAATTCCAGTGGCATCAGATACATTTATATTGTTGTGCAACCATCATTATCTTCCATCCCAGAACTTCTTTATGGTTTCACACTGAAATGCTCTATCCATTAATCTGAACTCTCTGTTCTCCTTACCCCTAACCATTGGTAACCACTATTCTTTCCATCTCTATGAATTTGACTACTTTGGGGACCTTGTATATAAGTGGACTCATTCTGTGTTTGTCCTTTCATGACTCTCTTATTTCATTTAGCATACTGATCTCAAGTTTCTTCCATGTTGTATCCTATGCCATAATGTCCCTCCCTTTTTAAGTTTGAATATGTCATTGTATAAACACATGACATTTTGTTATCCATTAATCTGTCACTTGTTAGCTGAGCTGTCTCTATCCTATCAGCTATGGTAAATAATGCTGCTACAAATGAGTGTACGAATCTCCTTGAGCCCCTGATTTCAATTCTTTGGGGTATATACACAGAAGTGGAATTGCTGGATCACCTGGTAATTCTATTTTTAACTTTTTGAGGATTAGATTTAACATTTTTATATAAATGATACATGTGCATAATTCAAAAGCATAAAAAGAAAACAAGGAAAAGCAGGGTTTTTAATTTTTTTATTAACATGTATTACTTGTATATATTAATAGGGTTTAATGCAGTGTTTCAATACAAGCATATAGTGTGTACTCATCAAATCCAGCCTCCCTTTATCCTCATTCCACTACTCGTTCCCAACCTCAAGTAACCCCTATTCTATATCCAGGTCAACTTTTTTTAAACTTCCACTTCTGAGTGAATATATAGTACTTGTCTTTCTGTGTTTAGTTTGCTTCATTCAACATAACATAATGTTCTCCAGTTCCATCTGTTTAAATGTAAATGACAGGATTTCATTCTTCTTTATGGCTTTAATATTCCACTGTGTGTCTGTACCATGTTGTCTTCATCTATTATGGAACTCTTATACACTGTTGGTGGGAATGTCAACTAGTACAACCATTATGGAGAACAATATGGAGTTTCCTCATAAAACTGAAAATAGATCCATCATATGATCAAATTATCCAATTTCTGGATATAAATCCAAAAAAAATTTAAATCAGCAAACCAAAGAAATACCTACATACCCATGTTTACTGCAGCACTGTTTGTGATAACTAAGATACAGAATCAACCCAAGTGCCTAAAAATGAAAAAGCAGTTTCTAGTGATCCAATTCACCTTCAGAAAGGTAGCTATTATTTTTAGATCCTTCTACATCCTTCTTGTCTATAGGTATCCTATGCTTATGAAAGAAAATTACATATTTGTTTTTCATACACATGCAAGCCAATTATACCAACTGTCCCACATCTTACTTTTTCAATTTGTTTTATCTTGGAGATTATTACATATCAATATATACAAGTCTGTCTCTTTCTTTTTAATAGCTGTAGTATATTTCATTGTATGGATATACCACAGTATACTTAACCATACTTCTGTAAAACCGTTTTTCTATAAAAGATGATTTCTATTTTTTTTTTAAGAATAGCAAAGTCTGGAGAATTGGAAAGTGAACATTTTTTTAAAGAGAGAGAGAGGGAGAGAGAGAGAATTTTTAATATTTATTTTTTAGTTTTCAGCGGACCAACATCTTTGTTTGTATGTGGTGCTGAGGATCGAACCCGGGCCGCACGCATGCCAGGCGAGCGCGCTACCACTTGAGCCACATCCCCAGCCCCAAAAGATGATTTCTAATATTTTGTTAATCAAACAATCATGGAACAAATATCCCTGTAGCTTTGTCATTTTCCATATGCCTGAGTATGACTTTCAATTAAATTCCTATAGAGGAAATTGCTGTTCTAAAGATAAATCCATTTTAATTCTGATTGGTCTTATTCCTTTTAGAAACTGTACAAAGGTAAACTTCTACTTTCAAAGATTGAGAAAAGCTGTTGACCTACAACTTTGTAAACAGAGATAGTAAGCTTTTTCATTTTTGCCACAATGAATTTTTTCCTGAACATTTTCAAACATAAAGAAAATTTGAAAGAAGTACACAGTACAGTGATATTTTGCCACATTTGTTTTATTGATAATCAGTCCCCTATCCATTATTCTTGCTGTTTAATGCATTTCAAAGAAAGATATAGATATAAGTATATATCAACATGCATAGTAATAACTAAAATTCAATATTGTTTATAGATTTTTAAAGGCAAATTTTACATACAGTGAAATGGACAGATAATATATATATCACTTTAAAAATTTGACAAATGAATGCATCCTTGTAACTGTCAGTGTAGCTTTAATTTTGATTTATTTTAGTGAAAAAGATTAACATTATTTCATATGTTTAAAGCCCATTTGCATTTCCTTTTTTGTGAACTTTGTTAATATCCTTAATCCATTTCCTCCTGAGTTTTTGGTCTCCCCCTATTTTGGCCTTGAAAATGGAGTTTAGGTATATATACTTATTTTATTTTTCTGATTTTTATTTTATTTGTGTTTTTTCTTCATTGCCAATTGCTACTCTTATTCCTCTTTTTCTCTTCCAATATCTAATTTTAGTCACTAGTATTAGCTTTCTTACTGTTTACCTTTGTTTTTTAGATGTGCTTCAATCTCTGTAGTTTGAATAGTCAACTTTAAATATCTATTTCCTGCTATTAAATATTAGGAAACTAGGAATCTTGCTCAGGAGTCCACCTTCTTTCAACATTCTCTTCCCATTGGCCATTGCTCTCTTATTTCTACATGGTCAGGGTATGTAGCATTCACAAATTACTATGATATTTATGTCCATCTACATTTTCTCCAAGTTTTGCAGTGAAGTCAGCTTAAGGATCATCCCCAACCCCACATTTCTTTTATTTTTGTGCTGTAATCTGAATATTTTCTAATGAAATAACTTCCAATTCATGCATCTGATCTGCTGTGTCCAATCAGTTGCTAAACCTATCAGTTCAAATTTCAATTCAGCCTTATTTTTTGTTTTGTTTTTAGATATACATGACAGTAGGGTGAATTCTGACATATTATACATACATGGGGTGCAACCTATTACAATTTTGATCCCATCCTTGTGGCTGAATATCATGATGTGGAGTTACACTGGTCATGTATTCATATATGAGCATAGGAAAGCTATAACCAATTCTTTCTGCTGTCTTTCCTATTCTCATCCCTCTTCCCTTCCCTTCATTACCCTTTAGTTTTAGAATTTCTATCTGATCTTTTGATCCTTTGAAATAATTGTCAGCCCTACAATGAAATATTTCTACCTTGTCACTTGTTTTCCTGGTAATATTTATCACAGTGATTTTTTTGGGAGGTCTTGTTTTATTTTGCAGTACTGGGGATTGAACTCACAGCCTTATGCATGGTAGGCAAGTGTTCAACCACTGAACTACATTTCCAAACCCTTATCATAATGTTTTTATAATCCCACATTTTAGAACTTCTATGTCTAGGTCTTCTGTGAGTCAGCTTCTATTGTCTTGTGGGTTTTTTTCTTCATTTTGTTCAATTTCTTGATAACACCTGATAAAAATTTTGGTGGGATTTTTTTTAATATTTAGTTTTAGTTGTAGTTGAACATGATATCTTTATTTCACTTATTTATTTTTATGCGGTATTGAGGATCGAACCCAGGGTCTCGCACCTGTGAGGCGAGTGCTCTACCGCTGAGCCACAACCCCAGCCCCAATTTGGGTGGGATATTGAACATTAATATGAAACACTGCATGGCTAGAATAATATTCTCCTGCAGAGAGGGTGCACTACTTCCTCTGAGAAGGAGCTGGAGTGCAGGTATAGCATCTTAAGCCACTGTGGGGCTGAGCCAAGTTGAGTAGTTCATTTCTTATAAACAAGGATAGTGTCTACATCTGGTTTGACAACAATTCTAGTGTTCTGCCCTCCAGAGTTCCAAGCTGAGGACCTGAGATATTTCTTTAAACTGTCCATTCTATTCAATGTCTTAAGATAACAGAAAACTGTTTAGGAAGGATATTCAGGGTTCTTCAGCAATTGGTGTTTGATTCTGTCCTGTGAATTGTAAAAGCATGAAGCTTGAATATGTGTGCTGTTTGCTATTAGCCACTAATAAGTACATAGCCAGGACTAGAAATGTGTGTTTGGTTGAAGTTCTGCTGTTCTTTGGCTCTGGGATTTTTAAAAAATTATTATTAATAGGCATAATTATTATACATGGGGAACAGTGGGATATTTTGATAGCTATATACAACATGTGATGATTAAGTCAGGGTAATTAGTATGCGCATCATCTCAAATACTTTGTGTTGAAAATATTCAAAATTATTTCTTCTAGAGATTTGGAAATATATAATAAGTTATTAACCATAGTCATAGGTTCTAGGTTCTATATAATTAATTCTGATTGGTATTATTCTTTTTAGAAACTGTACCAAGATAAACTTCCACTGTCAAAGATTGAGAAAAGCTGTTGACCTACAACTTTGTAACAGAGTTAGCAAGATGATCCATAATGGGGGGGAGGGACATGGGAAAAATGGAGGACCTTTGATGGGGCAAAGGGGAAGGAGTAGTAGGGAAGGACTATGGGGGAAAGAAAGATGGTTGAATGAAATGAACATCATTACCCTAGGTGTATCTAGGGTCTTAGTGCACATATGGTGGGACACTACATCATGTACAACCAGAGAAATGAAAAGTTGTGCTGCAATTGTGTATAATGAATCAAATGCATTCTGCTGTCATATATACCTAATTAAAATAATTTTTTTCAAGCTACCTTGAATTTTATTTTGTAATTATGGCTACAGAGCTGTCATGTTTTTATTACACTATGGACATATACAAAAAAGTCAGAAGCATTAAACTGTAATTGATTTTAAAATAGATATAACCATGCCTGTCAGGGAGAGCAGTCCAGATGCTTGTCAGAACCCAATGAATCTCAAGAAAACACATTTTCACCTAGTCTTGGTCAGATACTTCCAGCGACAGAACATTTTTTGGAGAGTGTTTCAAGAATTGCCATGGCATATGAAAATGAGTGGATGCTTGGGGACGTTATGCAGCTTTCTCACAAACCCAAGGTGCGTCTTGCCTGTCTTAGTCTTTATGTTTACGCACATTTGGCTTTTCTGTTTTAATGTTGGTTAGATACCTATGGTTCCCTTGAGCAGGATGCATTCATTTATTCATTCAACTGCCCACTTGTTCATCTGGATGGGACCACCATCTGCCATCAGCTTCTGGGATTGATGGATGCCCTGGGTTGCTCCAGTCTGTCTGTCTGTCTCTCTTGCTCTGCAGAAGGTTCTTTTCCCCTTTCACTCCCTGTCCATCCTCTCCAAGTTAACTGGAATTCCAGAGAATAGGACAGGATTTGAAAAGGGATAAGGATGGGCTGTGCTCTCCTGCGAGACCCTCCTGTCTTCTTTCCTTCTTTTCCCTATTTATTTCATCTTCCCCCTTCCATCCCCCTTCACCCTTCTTTGTCTTTTTATTTTTTTCATTTGTTTTAATTAGTTACACATGACAGTACAATGATCTTGACATATCATACATTTGAATCAGATGGGGTATAATTTCTCATTTTTCTGAGTGTACAGGGAGCAGAATCATATTGGTCATACAGTCATATATATACAGCAATAGTAATGTCTATTTTATTCTGCTGACCTTCCCTTACCCCCTTCCCCTCCCCTCCCCTCCCATCACTTCTCTGTACATATTATGTGACACTACATCATGTACAACCAGAGAAATGAAAAGTTGTGCTGCAATTGTGTATAATGAATCAAAATGCATTCTGCTGTCATATATACCTAATTAAAATAATTTTTTAAAACATATACAAAAGAAGGATAAGAAATTCTGTAAAGCAAAGAGGTGGGTTCAAGAAAAATACCTCAAATATGATGTATTACACATACAACACAAAATAAGTCATACATTGCTGTGTGCACATGTTTGTGATGGGATGGGAGGCTCTTCTGATCCGGCTTTGATTTTTCTATTGTTTGAGAAATTATAACCTTAGAAAAGTTCAAAAAAACCCAACATACTAAGCACCTACATTTCCATGGTGCAGAATCTGCATAATTATGTGACTATATTTGCTTGGTCTTTTCGTTTTTTAAGAAGTAAATCCTCATGTAATTCCTAACCTTCAGAATCATATCTCTCACTCTCTCCATAAGTACCACAGTCACGAATACACTCCAGAGACCCCTAAAACTTCTAGGGTTCCTTAGATTTCACTCTTAACACATGATCTAGCCACCTACTTCCATTTCATAGAGGAGGAGATTGGAGAGTAGGGAAAGGAAGGGATTTGTCCAGAGTCACAGAGCAACACCACAGGTGAACGTGGATCAAGCCCAGGTTTCTATTTCCTACTGTGCCTGGAGGCCTACGATGTGGATTTTACCTGGTCATTTACTGACTCTCAGATGAGGATAAATGTGCTGAGCTTCATTCTCCTGTGTTTCACAGTAGGACTGAGTCTGGCCTCTCAAGCTCTGACTCTGAAATTCCAGGCACAGAGTCTGCCTCAAATTGATATCACACACCTCATCCATCATAGGCATGGGACCTCAGTGGGATTTTCTTGTGACTTCCATCTTGTCTGGGACCAGAATGGAGCCCCAGAACCTGGCCAACATAGCCCAGGTGATGATTATCAGTGTCTTCTGGATCCTTCCTGTTGGGGAAAATGAAAAGAATGTGGACTCAAAGAATAGATTTGTCTTTTGACCTTCCAGATGGAGTGTGCTCATTAACCTTAATTACCAGGCCAGCACAAGTCCCATTCAGCTAGAAGTGAGGACACAACACTCAGAAGGGAACACATTGAACTCTGCTGCTGTTCCCTGGGACCTGAGCTGCTGATCTTCCCATGGCCTGCTTAGTGGTTCCCAACATAATGGCACCTTCAGTCAGCACCTAAGCTAAATACTTCATCTGTCATCTTCTTGGGGTGGAAGGAGGTGGCTGCTTCAGTCAGAGCAAGCAAATGACCCTCAAGGGAATTGGCTCCTGGTGACCAAGCATACTTGTCAAGGTGTACGGTTTTAGTAGCAGACCCAAGTGGAAGAGTTCTACCAACTGCCATGAGAAAAAACAGAGAACAAAATGAAGAGTCCAAATACAGGACCTAGAACAAATACTGAGTTGTGATTTTAGGAAAAAACCTAGAAATAAGGCAATCAAATTAAAAGAGTGCACAAATCCAGGATTTACATACAAATTTGTGTACTTCCTCAGGACTGGGGTCAGGGTGGTGCTCAGGGAAGGCACATACATTTGAATGGTCTCATCTCATCCTCTATTTTTTACATCTTTTTGTTTTGGTTAACCTAAGTTATACTCACATATAACCTTTTTTTAAAGTCTATTTGTTTATTTTTTAATGTTTTCTTGCATGTAGTTATGCATAATACTAGGGTTAATTTTTATTTTTTCATATATGCACAGAATATAATTGGCTCCATTTCAGTCCCCAATATTTCCTCTTTCCCTCTTTCCTCCTCCTGCTAATCACCTTTCTCTATTCTATAGGTCTTCCTTCTATTTATTCATTATGTTTTTAAGTTGATACTTTATAGATACACAAAAAATATTGTGATTGATATATATGTATATATACATATATGTGTATATATATATACATATATGTGTGTGTGTGTGTGTGTATGTGTGTATGTGTGGGTGTGTATATACATATCCACAGATAGACAGACATAGCATAATTTGGTCAATTTCATTCTGCAGTTCCTTCCTCCTCCCTCTTCCTCTTCCTCAATTCACTTCCTCTACTCCTCTGCTCCACTGATCTCCTTTCTATTTGTGTAGAATCCCCACCCACTCCATTTTTTCCTTATTTTGCTCTAGCTTCTGCATACAAGAGAAAATATTAGACCATTTACTTTCTAAGCCTGGTTTATTTCACTTAGTATCACCTGCATCTGCATCTTTGATATCATTTACTAAAATGCCAACTGGGGCAATTTTACATTTCATAAATGCAACAATTTATTTGTTTTTAAAATCATTTATGTAACTATTAATACAAACTTAAACTTAAAAAAACAGTTAAAGATTATAAACCTTCTTGAAGAGATATGAAAAAAATGTTCTTGCTGTTTAGGTTGCTTCAGGAATTTCACCAATCATCTGGGGTAATGTAAGCACAAGCCTGGCATGTCAGACCTTCTCTTTAACTGACCTCAGACTCAGATCCGTTCACTCACTGCCTCCATCATTGCTCTTTGTTCTCTGGCAACAAGGTGACCATGAGGCATATAGCCAGGCTCATTCTAGGCAGTGCACTAAAGGTTAGTATTAATAATTAATGCTAATTTAACTATTAATTTACTGAATATTAGCACTCATTAAGTGTTTCTTCTCAAGTGAGTAAAACTTGTTCCATCTTCAATCTGCTTAGTTGGTCAAGCCAAAATGAATCAAAAAGCTGTTTCCAGTTCTGTTGTTTTATTTATTTTTCTTTTCCTTTTTTTTAGGGGTGCTGGGGGTTGAACCCTATGCCTTACACCTGCTAAGTACACAATCTACCACTGAGCTATGTCCACAGCCCAGTTCTGTGGCATTCTGCCCTCCCACAGCCAAAGGGTATATACAGAAAAGGAGGGATTTCCCCTTTTTTGCACAATGTATGGACTTGGTCTCATGTCACTTCTCTGTTCCTGGACAGGTATCTAATGAGACAATAAGATGATGGTTGGTGGAGCTTTGATATCTGTTTGGAAGATCAATCCTTGGGATGTGAGCTCAAATCCACCCCATTCCCAATGACTCAGACTCAGCAGCCTCACTTTCTGTGCCAGTGTATTCATTGCTGACCCTGTGTGTGTCTCAGTCTGCTCAAGCTCGATAACAAAATATCATAGACTGAGTAGCTTAAACAAGTACTTATTTGCTCACAGTTCTGGAGGTTGGAACTCTCAGATCCAGATCCAGCAAGGATCTGGGAGTTGCTCATGAAGGCCCTCTTCCTGGCTGGCAGATGGCTGCCTTCTCACTGTGGCCTTGCATAGCCTATCTTTGGTGTGTGTGTGTGTGTGTATGTGTGTGTGTGTGTTTATTAGGCCACCAATGCTAATGAGTTGGGATCCCATTGCTATGACCTTATTTAATCTTAATTACTTTCTAAAAGCCCTATCTCCAAATATCATCATATCATATTAAGGGTTAGAGATTCAACATATGGTTTTTTGTTTGTTTGTTTGTTTTTTGTTTTGTTTTGGTTTGGGGGGGCAGGGACAAAATTTAGTTCAGAGCATTAAGTTCATTGAGGGTAGTATCTGGTTCTGACTGAGGAGTATGGACTTGGATCTATATCTAAAGCCTAAAGCTAGCTCACAGCAAAAGTTGGATGACAGCTGATATCTGCCTGTTTCTCTCCAGGAATCAACAGGAAGAAAATGAGGGTGTTGAAGAATTCCACTTATCACTGTGTGGATAAACAGCAGGCTGTAAGGACATTGTGCATTCCCTCCCAGTAGCATAAATCCACACTGACCATGAGCACTAATCAGCTGGTTCTATAAATAGAAGTGGAGCCATTAGGGAAGGTGACCTGTGAGAATGACATCCCCAGCTGACAAATGGGTTAAGTGGATGGCATTTGCTCAAGTCAGAGGAGACTCCAGTGTCATAACCCCTACCACTCATGTTGTCCTATGGGACTGCACCTTGTGATCTTGCTCCTCTGTCAGAACAATTAACAGGTTTATCAGAGGGAAATGATGAGTATCTGCTAACCCATAATTAAAAGCGTGATGGCTGTTGGGATTGCAGAGGTGCACGGAAGGAATGGGGTAAATGGAATATAGTATTGTGTTTAGGACTTCTCTTTCAATACCTAAACATCCTTAATCTCTTAGAAGCCTTCCAAAATAAAGAAACAGTATGAAACAGCACTGTTTTTAGACAAAAGTAAGGGACTATTTCTGCCAAGAGAATGTATGCTCATTGTATCATACTTCATAACCCATCATTACAGTTCCGCTGTGCCAATTTATGAGATGGTGCTCTTGCTGTTGCTCTCCCTCAGGTCTTTCTGGGTTCCCTTCACCATTATGCAGCACAACACCTCACTGCTGCATGATTTTCTTCCAGAAGCCCACACTTATGACTTCCTAGAAGCATACCCTTGGGATACTAGAGTTTCTCCAACCATGTATGCAGAATGCTACAAGTACCCAGGAGATTATGATACCATGGGGTGGTCCATGGCTAATGATTGTCTCTTGCAGGAAAGTGAAAGTCCAGCCCACTGGTCTTGAGGGGGGACAGATTCTGTAGTGTAATTTATCCCCCAGAGCATCTAAAACCAGGCGAGAATTGTCTTTCACCTGAAATTGCATCGCTAAGATTCTAGTCCCTCTTACCCTGCTTCTTCCAGTTTTCTACTAGATTCATGTAGGAACTCTTCCCAAATACATCTTTGTCCGTGAGTTGCTGTCTCAGAGCTTGCTTGGGGTAAACTGACCCAAGACAGATAAACATTAGTCCCCTGTGTTTATCCCATACTTTAATTCAAGATATCAAATGTCCACTGGAAGTCAGATAGGTAGCATAATATGTTCAAGGTTAAACAAGACCCAGTTCTTGCCCTCCAGGATTCTTAGCCTGTCTGAATAGAAACAGATGCAAAAATTAGGACATTCGTGGTCAAAAAAATCATGTACTAGAGAGAAGTCCAAGGGTGTGACTGGACAATCTTTCACTAGAGCTGAAGATTTAGATTGTCACTCATGGATCTCCCCACCATCTCTTCAGAAGCCAGAAATTGAGATGATATTACCCAGAAAAAAATCTTTGGAGGACCCTTTGAATTGAATTCCCATAGCATATATGAGAGAGCCACAAAACTTCTGAGAATGTTATATCAGCGGAAACACCATCAGGTTAGACTAAAATGAAGAGACAGAGGAAACCAAAGAAAGCTGTTGGGCTCCTAAAATTCTACAAGTGGAAAACTTGCTGATAAAACCAACAAATATATGTTACCCTTCAAGCAAAATAATTCTTTGGAAAGAGTTGTGGCCCAAAGGGCAGAGAGGATAAGAACAGAGGGTGGCAACTTGAACTATATAGGATTAGCCTCAGGCTTTGAAAACTAATGGAATTTTTCTGATTGGATTTTGAAATTTCTTGGGACTAGTGAGTCCTTTCTTCATTTAATCATTTTTCTTTTCTCTTTTGAAATGGGAATGTGTACAGCATTTAGCTTGTCTGTCCTACCATTGTATTTTCAGAGCAGATAACTTGTTTTCTAGGTCCACAGATGGAAAGAAATTTTTTCCAGGATGAATCATACTCAGAGTCTGAATGTCACCCATACCTGATTTAACTGAGATTTGGGGCTTTGAATTGATGATATAATCGGTTGAGACTCTGGGCAATGTTGGAATAGGTGAATGTATGTAAGACAGACACTAACTTTGGGAGCCAGAGCGTATACTGTGGTAGGTTGAGTAACCCCACTATAAATCTACAATATATTCCTTGGAGTTTCTGAGTATTATCTTATGTGGCAGAAGGGACTATTAAAATGTGATTAAGTTAAGGATCTTGAGATGGGGATATAACCCTGGGTTATCTGGGTGGGCCCAAATGTAATCACTAGTGTTCTCATTAGAGCTGGGGACAAAGGGAGATTCAACTACAGCAGCAGAGAAGGCAAAGCGAGCACAAAAAGAAAGACTGGGACAATGTGGCCAGGAGCCTAGAAATGTTGGCAGCTTCTAGAAGTGGTTTCTAGAGGAAAATTGAAATCTTCTCTGGAGCTTTCAGAAAGAAACTGACATCTTGATTTTTATTCTCTAAAATTCATTTTGGATTCCTAAGCTTCAGAACCATAAGTGAATACATTTGTGTTGCTTTAAGGCACCAAGTTCATAGTAATTTATTAATCTTATACAAGCAGTCACTGTGGAGTTTTAACATAATGCACTTTTGTAAATAATCCTTTTAATCTTAATATTCAGTCTATAAAAGACATGGGCTATTCTTGCTCTATTCCCCAAGTTTAGAGAAATGAAAACAAATCAATCAAGGGCACACAAGAACATGATGTTTGGCTACTAGATGAGAAATGATTCACCATTCCTCATCATTCCTAAATGAATGTCAGAAAAATACACCTTAAAATGGAACCAAAAACCAAAATGATGTGTGCCAACTTTGAGCACTGACAGCCAGAGAAACCACCCAGCTGGGGAAAGGGAAGAGAAAGAAGTTTCACAAAGCTAAGGAGACCTTCGTCAGTGCTATTGCTGAGACATGGACCCTATTGCAATGGGAGTTATAGATTCACCTTCCTGACCTGCTGATCCACCTGGTTACATGATCCCATCTCTAGTAGTGGCAACAGCAACAAAAGAAGCCAGAGTGAGAACATCAGTAAAGACTATGAGAAAAGAACTGATGTGAGACAGCTGCTTGTATTTGTACTAAAACATCCATTCCTCGAGGAACCTTAGGACCTTGTTGTCTCTTACAGAATTCCTCTCAAGTATAAAACACCTGAAAAAAAAATCATCAGCACTAAAATGGGTGCTAGCTTCCCAGTGGTTATGAAGGACAGAGGTGGGAGAAACAATGATACTATATACACTAGCTCCACAATACCTCCTAAGGCAATGTGATACTACAGAAAACACACACACAGGAGACACATGCTTGTGGGTCCAAATTTTGTGGAGGGTCTTTAGAATATTGCTCCTGTTAGGCTTCAATCTCCTCGTTTGTAAAATATGGCTAGCCAAGCCCATTTTATGGAGTTTCCAAGCTAATCAAATGAAAGAATTGTCCATTTCTTTACCATGTCTTTTCCCCTTCTCCCATTAGCACAGGGACAGGATACACTCTGGAAGCTTCTGGTTGCTTCTAGCTGTAAGTGACCCTGATCTTCTCAGAAGTTTCTTTCTAAGTTTTACTACCTCTGGTGACTCCAAATTTGGACCTGTGCCTGCTTGGATTTGGCTTGCTGTGGACGCTCTTCTGTCCCTGAGTTACCTGCTTGCCTCCCAGTTTCAGTATGTATATAAGGACCTGGTGAATTTTTATATTACTTCAAATTTTTAACTATGAGAAAATGCTCCAGTGAACATTCTTATATAGGTACTCTTAGGCCAGGTTTTTTTCCCCTTAGGAATTCCTGAGTCATAAAATAGGCATCACTCTAGCTTTATTAGATATTTCCAGTCTTTCCTGATCCACAGTTACCCCCAGAAGTCTTGAGAGCACCTACCCCTGACCATCCTTGGCATGACTTGGTACTGTCAGCCTTGAATTTCTGTCATTCCATTAGGTTTAAATGGAATTCATTATAGATTTAATTGGCATTTCTCTAATTTCCAATGATGAACATCTCATCATTTTATTGAATATAGTGTTTTCCCTTTTGAATTCAGTCTATTGGGTTGATTTTCTTTTTTGTTGTCTTTTTGGTTTTGGTTTTGATTTTGTTTTTGTTTTTGTTTTACTCAATTCTAAATGTCATCTAAATGTCATTTCTTCTTTGGTACTATGTTTTGTACTTTTTTCCCATGGTTTTTTTTTTCAACTTTATTTATAGAACCTTATTCTTGTTTAACTGTTTTAAATTTTTAATGTAGCAAGCATTATTGCTTTCAGTAAATTATAAAATTGATGAATTATAAAGAATTTTTTTCCTTTCCCAGTATCATAAATATATTCTCCTATATATAGTCTAGAATTTTGAGATTTTTTTGTCTTTCACATTTAGGTCTATAATCTATCTGAAGTTGATTTCATTTCAGATTTTAGATTGAGCTCTTCCCATATGAATCAACAATCATCTCATCCCCATTGTAATATCAATTCTCACTTCCATCTGCACAATAATCCATTTCTGGGTTCTCTATCCTTTTGGATTTGTTTACTATCTATCTCTGTGCCAACACTATACTGTCTTAGTTTGCAGTAAAATGGTTTTACCATATGGCTTGCTCTTGGCTAACCCAAGTCCCATACCTTGTAATTTTTATTCAAGGATACCCTGGCTCCTCACTATTTCATGTATGTCAGGATTACATTGTTACATCCATGAAGAGCTCTACTGGGATGTTGACTGGAATTGCATTGAATTTGTAATTTAATTTGTAATGAATATCATCCTTATGATATTGCATTTTTGAATTTTTGAAGACTCTTACCATACCCATTAATCATGTTTTATAATTTTCTTAATAGGGAAACACATTTTTCTGTTTAGGCATTTTGTGGTTCATAGACTCAATTATATTAGTAATAGCCTTTTTTCTTTTGTATTTCATAACTGGTCCTGGTTGGTACATAATACCAATAGAAATTTTATATAAGAAAAAGAGATAAGGTGACTACTTCAATTGGTAATTTCCTGATGGACTTAGGGTAAAACTTCATAAGGTTTTGTGCTCGTTCTTTGATGTCAATCATTCAACCTGCCTTCCCCTCCAGACGCTGTTATTGAGGATTTGGAGTAGTTGTGTTAGGTTGGAGATATATTTCAGCAGAAAATAAGGAAACTATTCCAATGAAGGTTGAAAAGCAATTAGGACATTTTTCTTTTTAAGAGTCCTCTTATCCTTGAATAAGATATTAAATCTCTGTATATTCAACTTGTCTCCTCCATGTAAAATATATGATAATAAATACTGCCATCTTTAAAAAAAAAAAAAAAAGAGTCCTCTTCCCCATTGTTTGCTGTGATGGCCCCATCTATCTATGGCCCTCTGGTGTTAGGAGCCTTCCAGAGCATATCCTCTGCTTCATTTAGGAACCAGTTCATGTACATGACCCTGTGGCAAGTGGCAAGTCTTCCATGTTTGGAAGGAACCCTCTTAAATCAGAGTTTTTCCATTTCTCCAGTCCCTCTATACCTGAGTATTCCAGATTCCCCATGATGAAACACCTGACCCTTGACCCTGGATCTTCTGCTGCTCTATTGGGCACACTGTCCACTCCTCTCCTGATGGGGGTCAGCCTTTGACATGAGGGCGGAACATTCATTCAGCCATTGACGGTCAGTCTGACCCTATCTTTTTCATGTCTTCCAGAAATTCCTGTTAGTTTTCAGTTCCCCAACAGCACCCTACCTTTTCTTCTAGCATCAGTACAGACTTTTGCACCTATTTTTTTTTTATTTCTTTGATAATTTTGGTGGGATATTTTTCTATATACCACTAAACAAGTAATTAATCACCATTTTGAATGAACAGGATTTCTCCTCATCTCTTTGCTCCTTTGCCTATTAACTAGTCTAGTCTTCATATTTTATTCATTGAAATCATGGTTTATTGAGTTTTATTGACTGAATCAAACAGATGCTGTTTAAAATTTACTTCTATTTTGTGAAATACATCATTTCCTATGTGTTTCCTCTGGCTCTTGAATTCTAGCTTCTTCTTTAAAGTTATGAAGAAAAACAAAATAAGCAAGCAACTGGTATATAGTAAGTGTAGTTCTGAAGCTTTTCTTCTATTATTCCCAGGGAGCTACTGCCCCCATGTTCTTCTGCTTTTTGCTTGTTTGTTTTATGGTACTGAAGATTTAATCCAGTGCCTTGTGCATGCTAATCAAGTGTTCTACCACTGAGTTATATTCCCAGTCCCTGGTCCATGTTCTTGAGCTTCTCACATGTAGCTGGGTATTTTGAAAGCCTCTAGCATGACTCTGAAACTGGTGTGAAGCTGGGAAACAAGACCCCATCACCTGATAACTTGACTTTCTCTGTCTTCTCCCTCCTTCCCACAGTCCAGGTTGGAAGGGAATGTTTTCAGGCTTTCTGGATCATTTACATTGTGCATCATCTGTTGTTACTGGTTCACATTGAGGTGAACACAGAATTGGAAAGCAAGCATTAGTAAACTTTTAGAACAATCCGACACTGTGGTGACATCTCAATGTGTGCTAATGGACTCTCCTTGAACAGGACACAGACCAGTTTTGTGTGAGCCACATGTAGTCTATTCTGGGTATTTTTCACATGCAGTAAAACCATGTACAGTCCATGACAGATTGGAAATTTGGGGAAAAGCTTAATAATAACAGTTCAATTTCCAAAGGCTTCTAGGAATATTGCTTTTTATCAAACTCTCCTTCTATTTTACCTAGGCCTGGCCACCACAATGGGGGCACCAACCTTTCCTTGAAATGGAAGAAACAATGATCTCTTTAGTCTAATGGGAAATAAAACATGCTACAATATCTGTTTTTCCTTAGTATTCAGGCTCTCTACAGAAATTGACTTGACTAAAAACTGACTTGACTAAAAACATTCTAGTAGGGTATATGATAGCCCAAAAGCTAAATGAGCCATTCTTTTTCTTTGCACCCTTGTTATAGAGTTCACTTTGAGTGGACTATAATAAAGATTGGGTGGGAAAAATACAAAAGATTCATTACATATTTTTTTAAATGCTATGTTACATTTCTCTTTCTCAAAAAAAGGTTCTATCCAGACCGGAATTTGCTGAATATGAAAATTCTCCTTTCACAGGCTGAAAGTCTGTTTACTGAAGTGAGGCCAGAGGAGCAAATGAGAGCAAGAGGGCACGTTTCCCACTTGGGGGACAAGAACACTGAGACATAGAACCCCTGGGGGTGTTCAGAATTATTTGAAGGACTTGTGCCCTACAATCTTACATAAATAAGGCTTAGTTAGGTATTTTCTGGGAATTTTATAGGCATTGCCCATCGATTAATTAATTTCTAGAATGTCTTTCTAGAATGCTAGTGTCAATAGCATTGCATAAGGTTTAAAAAAATCAATTCTGTTTCCAGATCTACAGCAATATAATTGCAAATTGTATCCTGCTGGGCTGGCAAGTGTGATGACAATCTCTAAACACGTCTGTGGAGTGGAGCCATGTCTTTATTGATAAGGATGAAGATTTTTAGTTCCTACTACTTAAATATTCATGACCTCCAAATGTTATAAACATGAGCACATGCTCACAGACTAATTAAGAAAAATTGGACGAATTCCGGCTCCCGGAACTGAGCCCGCGAGGACTGCTTCTTGGAGCCTACTCTTACCCGAGCACGGAGCAGCCGAGTTCCGGCTCCTGGAACTGCCCTGGCCCAGGGCTAGGAGCCCACGGAAACTGCTTCTCGGTCCGGGTCCTGCTGAGGGCCGGTCAGGACTCACCCGTTGCTTTGGTTGACCGGCAAGGGGAACGAAATGCTGCCATTCGCATAGGATACCAACATGGCAGAGATCTGATGTCATCAGAAAGCGGCGGAGGAGAGAACTTCATCAATACCAGCGGCAACAGAAACAGTTGGTCTCCTGGTAGGGGGGGTGAGGCACAGACACCCGAGTCTCCTCAATTTGTCGTCGAGCCAGAGGGGAGGAGCCGGGCCGCCGCCAGCGCCCTGAGCAGGCCCAGCGGCTCGCCAGCGTGGTGACCTCGTGACTCCAATTGGAGAGGTGGCGGAGCGGAGCCGCCACCCGCACCCTCAAGGTGGGCAGACCCGCGACCCAGTGGTACATGGGCATGGTAGGTGGGGCAGGGCAGAGCCGCCGCCCGCGCTTGCAAGGTAAACAGACCTGTCACAGACTGGCGGGTCAGGCCCAGTGGCCTGCCAGTGTGGTACACACGTCACCCCAACTGGAGTAGGGGCAGAGCAGATCCTTCTCCCACGCCCGGATCAGGCCCTGCCGGTGTGGTGGCCACGTGACCCCAATTGGAGTGGGGGCGGAGCGGAACCGCCACCCGTGCCCGCAGGGTGAGCAGACCTGTAACCAACCTGCAGATCAGGCCCAGGGGTCCGCAGGCGTGGTAGGAGGGGCAGGGCAGATCCGCCGCCCGCGCCTCCAAGGTAGGCAGACCTGCGACAGACCGGCGGATCAGGCCCAGGAGCCTGCCGGCGTGGTACACACACCACCCTAATTGGAGTAGGGGCAGAGCAGAGTCGCCGCCCATGCCAGGAACAGGCCCAGCGACCTGCAGGCGGGGTAGTCACGACACCCCAATTGGAGTAGTGCCTGAAAGGTAGGCAGATCTGCGACCGACCAGCGGGACAGGCCCAGTGGCCTGCCGGTACGACAGACACGTCACCCCATTTGGAGTAGGGGCAGAGTAGAGCCGCCGCCCGCGCCTGCAGGGTAGGCAAACCTGCAACCGACTGGTGGATCAGGCCCGGTGGCCTGCCGGCGTGGTACACTCGTCACCCCAATTGGAGTAGGGGCAGAACAGAGCCACCGCCAGCGCCCAGAACAGGCCCAGTGACCTGCCGGCGTGGTAGCCACGACACCCCAATTGGAATAAGGAGAGAGCAGAGCCACCGCCCGCGCCTGCAGGAAAGATACGCAAGAAGTATGAAAAGACAAGGAAAGAAAGGACCACAAGCAATGCAGGTCAACGCAACTTTAGAAGAGGTAACAGCTGCAGCAGATGGAATGTCAGATAAAGAATTCAGGATATACATGCTTCAGATGATCTGGAGTATCAAGGAAGACATTAGACAGCAAAATCAGACAATGAAAGATCACTTCGACAATGAATTACGCAAACAAATCCAGGAAGCAAAGGATCAACTATACAGGGAGATAGAGGTTATAAAAAACAAACAAACAGAAATCCTAGAAATGCAGGAAGCAATAAACCAACTTAAAAACTCAATGGAGAATACTACCAGCAGAGTAGAACACTTAGAAGATAGAACATCAGACAATGAAGACAAAGTATTTCAACTGGAAAAGAACATAGACAGCTCAGCAAGACTGTTAAGAAACCATGAGCAGAACATCCAAGAAATATGGGATAACATTAAGAGACCAAACTTAAGAGTCATTGGGATACAGGAAGGTACAGAGCTCCAAACCAAAGGAATGAGCAGTCTATTCAATGAAATAATACAAGAAAACTTCCCAGACTTGAAGAATGAGACAGAATCCCAAATCCTAGAAGCCTACAGGATGCCGAATGTGCAAAATCATAAGAGATCCACACCTAGACACATTATAATGAAGATGCCCAACATACAGAATAAGGAGAGAATTTTAAAAGCTACAAGAGAAAGGAAGCAGATTACATTTAGGGGTAAGCCAATCAGGATAACAGCTGATCTTTCAACACAGACTCTGAAAGCTAGAAGATCCTGGAATAACATATTTCAAACACTGAAAGAAAATGGGTTCCAACCAAGAATTGTGTATCCAGCGAAATTAAGCTTCAGGATGGAAGATGAAATTAAAACCTTCCACGATAAACAAAAGTTTAAAGAATTCGCAGCTAGAAAACCATCTCTTCAAAACATCCTCGGCAAAACATTACAGGAAGAGGAAATGGAAAATAACAATGAAAACCAACAGTGGGAGGTAGGTCAGTAAAGGGGGGGGAAATAATCAAAGAGGAAAACAAACCATGTTTAGTAACAGAAATAAACAAATATGGCTGAAAGAACAACCCATATCTCAATAATAACCCTAAATGTTAATGGCTTAAACTCACCAATTAAGAGACACAGGCTAGTAGAATGGATCACAAAACAAGACCCAACAATATGCTGCCTACAGGAGACGCATTTGATAGGAAAAGACATGCATAGGCTGAAGGTGAAAGGTTGGGAAAAATCATATCACTCATATGGACTTCGGAAACAAGCAGGAGTGTCCATACTCATATCAAATAAAATAGATTTCAAGCCAAAGTTAATCAAAAGGGATAAAGAGGGACACTACATACTGCTTAAGGGAACCATACACTAACAAGACATAACAATCATAAATATTTATGCCCCAAACAATGGTGCAGCTATGTTCGTCAAACAAACTCTTCTAAAGTTCAAGAGTCTAATAGACCACCATACCATAATCATGGGAGACTTCAACACACCTCTCTCGCCACTGGACAGATCTTCCAAACAAAAGTTGAATAAGGAAACTATAGAACTCAATAACACAATTTATAACCTAGACTTAATTGACATATATAGAGTATACCACCCAACATCAAGCAGTTATACTTTTTTCTCAGCAGCACATGGATCCTTCTCAAAAATAGATCATATATTATGTCACAGGGCAACTCTTAGACAATATAAAGGAGTAGAGATAATACCATGCATCTTATCTGATCATAATGGAATGAAACTGAAAATCAACGATAAAAGAAGGAAGGAAAAAGCATACATCACTTGGAGAATGAACAATAGGTTACTGAATGATCAATGGGTTATAGAAGACATCAAGGAGGAAATTAAAAAATTCTTAGAGATAAATGAAAACACAGACACAACATGTCGGAATCTATGGGACACATTGAAAGCAGTTCTAAGAGGAAAATTCATTGCTTAGAGTTCATTCCTTAAAAAAAGAAAAAACCAACAAATAAATGATCTCATACTTCATCTCAAAATCCTTGAAAAAGAAGAGCAAAACAACAGCAAAAGAAGTAGAAGGCAAGAAATAATTAAAATCAGAGCTGAAATTAATGAAATCGAAACAAAAGAAACAATTGAAAAAATTGACAAAACTAAAAGTTGGTTCTTTGAAAAAATAAACAAAATCGACAGACCCTTAGCGATGCTAGCGAAGAGAAGAAGAGAGAACTCAAATTACTAGCATACGGGATGAAAAAGGCAATATCACAACAGACACTTCAGAAATACAGAAGATAATCAAAAACTATTTTGAATCCTTATACTCCAATAAATTAGAAGATAGTGAAGGCATAGATAAATTTCTAAAGTCATATGATCTGCCCAGATTGAGTCAGGAGGATATAGACAACCTAAACAGACCAATATCAATTGAGGAAATAGAAGAAACCATCAAAAGACTACAAACTAAGAAAAGCCCAGGACCGGATGGGTATACAGCAGAATTTTACAAAACCTTTAAAGAAGAACTAATACCAATACTTTTCAAGCTACTTCAGGAAATAGAAAAAGAGGGAGAACTTCCAAATTCATTCTATGTGGCCAACATCACCCTGATACCTAAACCAGACAAAGACACTTCAAAGAAAGAAAACTACAGACCAATATCTCTAATGAACCTAGATGCAAAAATCCTCAATAAAATTCTGGTGAATAGGATACAAAAACATATCAAAAAAATTGTGCACCATGATCAAGTAGGATTCATCCCTGGGATGCAAGGCTGGTTCAATATACGGAAATCAATAAATGTTATTCACCACATCAATAGACTTAAAAATAAGAACCATATGATCATCTCGATAGATGCGGAAAAAGCATTCGACAAAGTACAGCATCCCTTTATGTTCAAAACTCTAGAAAAACTAGGGATAACAGGAACATACCTCAATATTGTAAAAGCAATCTATGCTAAGCCTCAGGCTAGCATCATTCTGAATGGAGAAAAACTGAAGGCATTCCCTCTAAAATCTGGAACAAGACAGAGATGCCCTCTATCTCCACTTCTGTTCAACATACTTCTCGAAACACTGGCCAGAGCAATTAGACAGACGAAAGAAATTAAAGGCATCAAAATAGGAAAAGAAGAACTTAAATTATCAGTATTTGCAGATGATATGATTCTATACCTAGCAGACCCAAAAGGCTCTACAAAGAAACTATTAGAGCTAATAAATGAATTCAGCAAAGTGGCAGGATATAAAATCAACACGCATAAATCAAAGGCATTCCTGTATATCAGCGACAAATCCTCTGAAATGGAAATGAGGACAACCACTCCATTCACAATATCTTCAAAAAAAATAAAATACTTGGGAATCAACCTAACAAAAGAGGTAAAAGACTTATACAATGAAAACTACAGAACCCTAAAGAGAGAAATAGAAGAAGATCTTAGAAGATGGAAAAATATACCCTGTTCATGGATAGGCAGAACTAACATCATCAAAATGGCGATATTACGAAAAGTTCTCTATAGGTTTAATGCAATGCAATCAAAATCCCAACGGCATTTCTTGTAGAAATAGAGAAAGCAATCATGAAATTCATATGGAAAAATAAAAGACCCAGAATAGCAAAAACAATGCTAAGCAGGAAGTGTGAATCAGGCGGTACAGCGATACCAGACTTCAAACTATACTACAGAGCAATAGTAACAAAAACAGCATGGTACTGGTACCAAAACAGGCGGGTAGACCAATGGTACAGAATAGAGGACACAGAAACCAATCCACAAAACTACAACTATCTTATATTTGATAAAGGGGCTAAAAGCATGCAATGGAGGAAGGATAGCATCTTCAACAAATGTTGCTGGGAAAACTGGAAATCCATATGCAACAAAATGAAACTGAATCCCTTTCTCTCGCCATGCACAAAAGTGAATTCAAAATGGATCAAGGAGCTTGATATCAAATCAGAGACACGCCGTCTGATAGAAGAAAAAGTTGGCTACGATCTACATTCGGTGGGGTCGGGCTCCAAATTCCTCAATAGGACACCCATAGCACAAAAGTTAATAACTAGAATCAACAAATGGGACTTACTCAAACTAAAAAGTTTTTTCTCAGCAAAAGAAACAATAAGAGAGGTAAATAGGGAGCCTACACCCTGGGAACAAATCTTTACTCCTCACACTTCAGATAGAGCCCTAATATCCAGAGTATACAAAGAACTCAAAAAATTAGACAATAAGAGAACAAACAACCCAATCAACAAATGGGCCAAGGACCTGAACAGACACTTCTCAGAGGAGGACATACAGTCAATCAACAAGTACATGAAAAAATGCTCACCATCTCTAGCTGTCAGAGAAATGCAAATCAAAACCACCCTAAGATACCATCTCACTCCAGTAAGACTGGCAGCCATTATGAAGTCAAACAACAACAAGTGCTGGCGAGGATGTGGGGAAAAGGGTACACTTGTACATTGCTGGTGGGACTGCAGATTGGTGCAGCCAATTTGGACAGCAGTATGGAGATTTCTTGGAAAGCTGAGAATGGAGCCACCATTTGACCCAGCTATTCCCCTTCTCGGTCTATTCCCTAAAGACCTAAAAAGAGCATGCTACAGGGACACTGCTACATCGATGTTCATAGCAGCACAATTCACAATAGCAAGACTGTGGAACCAACCTAGATGCCCTTCAATAGACGAATGGATAAAAAAAATGTGGCATTTATACACAATGGAGTATTACTCTGCATTAAAAAATGACAAAATCATAGAATTTGCAGGGAAATGGATGGCATTAGAGCAGATTATGCTAAGTGAAGCTAGCCAATCCCTAAAAAACAAATGCCAAATGTCTTCTTTGATATAAGGAGAGTAACTAAGATCAGAGTAGGGACGAAGAGCATGAGAAGAAGATTAACATTTAACAGGGATGAGAGGTGGGAGGGAAAGGGAGAGAGAAGGGAAATTGCATGGAAATGGAAGGAGACCCTCAGGGTTATACAGTGGAGGGGGTAGAGAGAGAGGAGGGGAGGGGAGGGGAGAGGTGGGGAGGGGGGAGGGGGGAGGATGGGAAAGGCAGCGGAGCACAACAGACACTAGTATGGCAATATGTAAATCAATGGATGTGTAACTGATGTGATTCTGCAATCTGTGTATGGGGTGAAGGTGGGCGTTCATAACCCACTTGAATGAAAGTGTGGAATATGATATGTCAAGAAATTTGTAATGTTTTGAACAACCAACAATAAAAAATTTTAAAAAAATTTAAAAAAAAAGAAAAATTGGACATGATTTAAAAATAGACTGAAAGGATTCCTACAGGCCTTTCTGTGTCTTGCTGGGCATGTCTGATCAGCAGCTTACAGTGGGTTATCTGATTCTCTATGTTTCTGTGTCTTTGATTAATCTGTTTCTTATTATTGATTTGAATTTTTAACAACTCTGAAAGATAAATATAATTTGCAGGATACTGATAGAAATGCAGATGATTTTTGCCTTGATAACAATGCAAGGAATTTTGTATAGTAGGAAAGATCACCCGAAGGCTGTAGTTTCATTACTTGTGGGACAGAAACAAATTCTATATGTAAATTAGCAATTTTATTCAAGCAACTTTTCTTTCAGCAACTATAAAGATTCACTTTCTCTGGTTCTCTTTGACTAGCTGTCTTAGTCAACTTGGGCTGCTATAACAAAAACACCATAAACTGGGTGGCTTGAAAAAACTAATGCATATTTCTCACTGTTCTAGAGAATAGGAAGTCCATGATCAAAGAGCCCACAGATTTAGTCTGGTGAAGGCCTGTTGCTCATAGGAAGTGTCTTATCAACATGTCCTTACATGGAAGGTACAAGGCAGCTTCCTCGGGTCTCTTTTATAAAAGCACTAATTTCATCCCTGTGGCTCTTTCATATTACCTAATTATCCTCCCAAAGTCCCCACTATTAATACTATCATATTGGAGATTCAGTTTCAGTCTATGAATTTGGGGGGTACACATTCAGACCATAGTGCCAGCTTTTCCATATTACCTGTTCTCTCACTAATGAACTCAAGAATTCATTATCACTGACTCACTTTATATATTTCTATGATTTTCATGACTTTACCCTTTTGGAAGATCATGCTCTGTGCCCTTGGAAATAAGGCAATGTATGAAAATTAAACATCATTCATACTAGCTTGACATTCAGAGAAAATGTACTATCTCTATTTGGACAATAACTGAAATAATCCTTTTCTAAGCATGTAATACAGTTTGAATTTCTTCCAATTCAATGATCTTATGATTTTCAGTACCTGAAGGCAGCATCCAGGCTCTCTAAGAAAAAGTGTGAAACTTTCCTCATGGTTTCTCTTTCCCTGAGAGTGTGTCTGGATTCAAGAGATTGTGACTGTATGGGTTATGAGCCCTGTGGCACCCAGGAGAAAATGCCCTTGGGGTGCTGTGGCCTTTGTCCACATGGTCTCTGGAGTCTTGTTGTTATTATTACTGCTGCTACTGCTGCTGTTGTCATTTACTTAAAAATTCTCCTTTTAAGTTTTTGTGTTGAGGGAGCTTTGGCTTTTGGTTCCTTGGTTTATGTGAATTCTCACCAGCTTTCCCTGCCTCCAGAACTTCTGATCCCCTTGCCTCTTTACCACCCAGCCTGATGTCCCTAGAGCTCACTCCAGATTCTGTAATGAGGTGCTGGGCCACTGTGCTGGCCTCAGGGCTACAAAGAAACCCAGAGACACCTCACTCTACCAACTATTTTCAATAACCTGTGTTTCTAAAGAAATTTGTCCATTTCATCTAAATCATCAAACTTGTTGCTATATAATTAGATATTTAAACTGTTTACATTTAAACTGCATTAACTACTTCGAAGAAGATTACTTCAGTTAAAGGTCAAATAGGGATATTACATTTTCTCTGAATATCAGCACTTTGGTATGATGTTCAATTCTGACACAGCACCATGTTTCCAAGGGCACAACAGAAGTGTAAAAATATAAATGTCCAAATTTTTAAAGTGATGACTCTCACCCAAATACCTAAAATGAACAAGTGGAAACTTACTGTTTTTAAATGTTGGCCAAATCTATAGTGATGCCTCTTTTTCATTCCTGATATTGGTGTTTGCATTTCTTTCCTCCCTCCTCTTCTCCTTTATCAGATTATCAGTTTTATTGATCTTTGAAAAGAATCAGCTCTTTACTTTGTCCTATTTTTGCTTTCTATTTCATTAATGTTTACCCTTGTCTGTATTATTTCCTTCATTTGATTTTCTTTGGATATAATTTGTCATTCTTTTTCTACTACACTGAACAGGAAGCTTACATACATTGATTTTAGACCCTCCTCTTCTAAAATATGCATGTTGAGCTATAAATGTTCCTCTAAGTAGTGCTTTAGCTGTAACCCACAAGTTCAAATATTTTCTAATACAAATTGCTTTCTTCTTTGACTCATAGGTATTTAAAAGGATGTTGCTTAATTTCCAAACATTTAGAGATTTCGTAGCTATCTTCCCATTCCCAATAGCTGATGTAGTTCCATCCAGTCTAACTACAATTTCTCTGGATCTACCTCACCCCAGACTCATATGGGCAGTCTTCAAAATGGCTTTCTGTCAGCCCCAAATGGTCAAGACCCCACCACCCAGTCCTCAGTGTTCTTTCACCTTTTCTCATGTGCCTTGTTCCCCCCAAGTCTAACTAGAAGAGAAATTGGAAGACATCTTTTCTCTCTCTTTTATCATACATTCTGCCATTTTTGTCCTGCCTTTTTAATTTCATTTCCCGTGAATCAACTTCTCCTTCCTGAACACAGCTAATATCTCATTAAGGACATGAACATGGCACTAAACCACAGGAGAAATTTATGAACCAACTCCTCTAAATTAGTTTGTGATATGCTAAATAAAGAAGGAAATAGGGGAGTTTGGAAAATTTCTCCTGGAGAAAAGAGCCTGGCCTACAAGGCTATTATTCTGCTACATAATCATATTTTTGATTATCAGGAACTGACTATCCCCATGGCCTTTCTTTCTGCATGCCTCCTGTAATGTTCTAATTTCCTTCCAGGCAAGCATCACTAGGACAATCTAGGCTCAAGGTCACACACCCTGGAGTAAGAAAAAGAAAAATATTGTAAAAATATTTCCCATCTCGCAACAAGAGAAAAGTCTATATGTTGAGAATAGCAGCTACTGTTTGTGCATAATTTATATTTCAGAAGAAGTTTGCCATTCATAGTGTTGTTTAAGTATTAACAATTGGCTTTCTGTTTTTCTCTAGCTAAGCAGGATCACAGAGGTGTCCAAGTCTCAGGCACCTGGGTAGTAAGAAGCCTCTGGGTATCCCATTGGATCAAGTCAAAGAAACTAAGAGTGACTCTGGTTGTGATGGGAGAAAAAAGACATAAGATGTGCATGAGGGGCAAGGCTACAGGAACAGAGTGGGACTTGACTGTGACAAGCACTGAATGACAAGCACAGATGATGGGGTGTGACCTAGGCAGTAGCAGCAAGAATGTGCAAAGTGTGGTAAAAGCTGCTGGACCAACCCCTTGCTTCTACACTCCTTCTTCCTCTTTCAATTACAGAAAAACCACTGACAAAATCTCATGTGTTTGGAGATATCTAATACCTTAGATCAGACCAGTGGCCAAAGACACTTTTAGGAAGCCAATCTGGCATTTCTAATCTGATTGCAATTTCATCTGTGGTCCTTATTTACCTTGTACATTATTAAACACTGGCAAAGAGCTCCTAGTGGATTTCTTTTAAAAAAAAAAATCTTTTTTTTCCTCCAAATCATGAAATTGAGTCGAATAACTTAGATAAGCAGTGAGAATCCTCCTGGCAACCTGACACACCTCTTCTCCAGTTGCCCCTCACAGAAGCCCTTGAAATCCTCATGACCTCACACACAAGCCTTCTGAACTTGTGCTGCCCTGTCTGCAACCTCACCCCAAAATAAAACCTTTCCCTCCCCAGAGCATCAGCAGGAAGTTTCTCTTCTCAGACATATACTCAGGTATTTATGCTTTTGTAAGCATGTCCCACCAGGACAAGAAAAAAATCCCAAAGCCCTTTCCAAGAGTAAACAGAAATTAGGCACTTGCAGAAAGTCTGCATCCTGGCAGGATTTGCAGTGATCAACAGATGTGTCCTGGGATATAATCAGCAGCGCAACAACAAAAAAGCAGTGTGGCTTCAAGTCTCGTGCTTATCTTTAAAATGGGGATAATAATATTCCAATGAAGCTCATTGGATCTCTGAGAAGAATAAATGAGAATATATGTCCAAAGTGCTTAGCATAACACATAACCCATAGTAAACACGCAATAAAAATATTAGCTGATGTTTATAGTAGTGTTTTTATGCCTTCCCTCTATAGGTTTCTGGTCCCCCAGTCAAGCTGCAGAAGTATAGGATGTTCCTATCCTCCAACCTGTGGGACTACCTGTTCTGTGTGGTGGCTTGCCCACAACCCATCTCTGGGGTCTCTTCTAATAAAGGGACATGCCACAATGATTAGGTCTCCCAAGGATCATTCCTTACAGACCAAAGTGAGCTCAAAGGTCTGGGGCTGCAATCTACTGGTCAGGACCAGCCCATGACAGGCTAGGACCCTTTTGGTACAAAAAGTCTGGGAGAAGCTACACAAACCTACATCCCCCACAATGAGTCAGACCAATTACAATGAGCAGCAAATGACTGATTTGGCTGTCTCAGGAGTAATTAATCTCCCTGAAATTAATGACCCCTCAAAGGCAGGCATCCAAGTTGCAAGATTCATTTACATCTGCAAAGATGTTTATAGGACAGACAATGCCCCATCTAACCCACCCCCGCCTCCCTTGGGCACCATGGTCCTCAGAAATCCACAGAGGTCATCCATGATTCAGCAAATGCTCAGGGGTCACCATCATAAGGGCCCCTGCCTATCTCCTCCATGCCCATAAACAGAGAAATCTGCAAAATAGGAGAAATTCTGCTGTGGAGAAGCTGAGTGACCTTGAGCAAGTCACTGAGCCTGGATCCTTACCAGCAAATGATCATGTTGTTTTGGAGAATTGGGTCCTTGAGTGTTCAGGGCAGCATGCAGAAATTAGAAAACAAAGGCAACCTTGCTGTCTTGATTTAATGCATTGATAAACCTCCTGGGGGGCAAGGGATGTCTTGGGGACAGAAATTGATTATGGAAACCTGACATTTTAGAGGCTGCTCTTCTGAGACCAGGGGAATTTGGATGAAACTTCGTAGACAAATCATTAAACATGCTTTACTTTATTCAAGCAATGTGATGAATCTGTGCTAAATCAGTAAAGTGGTTGCGGTCAGGAAAGAGTAAGAAGCAGGGCAAAGGTAGGATTATGAACAGAGTGAGATGGGGCTGTGCATAATACGCAGTATGTAGAAATAAAACCTCTGATACCAGGCTTCTTTTGATAGGGCTATGTGAAATCACCTGTGTCAAATATCTCCCTTATCAAAACTGCCATGTCCAGTGTCCTGCTCCCCAGAATTCTACAGGACATCATTCATTATCCAGGCCAGTTCTGGACACAAACCGACCATGTTCCATTCTCTGCTGCATGACCATGGCTTTTTTCAAAGAGACAGTGACAGTGAGGCGTAAAGAGCAATAGGCTGAGGGTCAGTCCCCAAGCAGAGTAATGGCTCTGTCCCTTAGTAGTTGTATGATTCGAGGCATATTGCATAACTTCTCTGTGCCTTGCAAATGGGATTCTTCCCCTGCCCCTTAGCTAATCTTCCCTGGAAGTTTACAAGGAAGTCAGGGAAGGTTGTTCCTGTACTAGTTGGCTAGAAAGATGCAAGGCAGCCCTTCCAACCTGACTGAGCAGATGGAGAACCAGTGCACTAGCCTCCTGAGTTCCTCCAGTTAGGGTATCCTGGGGGTCCCTCCTTAGCTGCTTGACAGGAAGCCTGATATTCAGTCTCCCAGTACACAAGAATACATCATAAGGCAGGCTGTGGAAGGATGCAGGACAAGAGTCCTCCAGATCCAAGGGCCATGGTACACACAGCCCCATGGTAGAGCACTGACCAGGAAGGCTAGCCTCCTTGACTGGCATCTCAGAAACAGTTTGCCCTAAATCATGCTCATTTGCATAACCCAGTTGTAGACTTGGTTGACAGGGACAGCAGGCATACTGGGAGTGCCATGACAAAACTCTGGAAGGCTGCAGGGAAAATCAAGTCCTAGTTTTCATGTTTGGCCTGACCTCTTTCCTAAGGGCCAAATAACACTGAATATCTTCACTGGGGAGTTCCAACATGTGGCTCTGGGGCCACAGTCATCACTGTGTAGTTCCATATCCAAGACCTAGAGCCCCTCCAGCTGTCTTACCATGACCACCTGACTCTGCTACTCCCTTCCTTTCCTCAACAAACTTGTATGTGCCTTGGCCCCTTGCCCACACTGGATAGTATGGAGCCAACCTCTTATCCCCTTTGAAGCTCAGTTTGCTCATCTACAAAATGGATCACAGCCACTCTCCTTGTCTGTCCTGCCAGGCATCCCACTGGGGACATGGCTCAGCTCCCCTAATAAACTGACTCACAAGTTTGTACCATTTGTTCAACTGAATAGTACACTCAACCTACTGCTGCCTTTCTGTCCTCCACACACACTCCCCCACCTCCCTCACCAACAGCTCTCAGCAATGGAAATCAGCTCTTAATCACTATGTAAAGTGGAAGTCTCTCTATATAAAGACTCCCTTCTGGAAGTTCTGAGAACTTTCTAGACATCTGTTAAGGGGAACAGGATTTGTTTCCCCAATTCATTGATAAGAGCTCTTGAAAATGTATCTGTTTATTGGAGATACTTTGTACAAGATATAAAAATCAGTAGCAAATGTCACTTGAAGTGAAAATAAATTCAATGAATAAAGACTACACAGTCCTTATGAAAATTATAAAAGACGTAATTTTCATATAATCAGGAAGCAGTAAAAATCCAAATCCAGGCACCTGGATATTCTGAAGGCTAGAAAATGCCCAGGACATACCTAGTCTGCTTTAACTTTTCATCCTGCTTGATGCCAGACCCTGAGAGGAAATTGCTGGGGACACAGGTTCTACCGAGACTAGCTCCACAGTGTAAAAAGTGCTGAAACACAGCAAATACTAGCTGCTGTTCACTGGATCCTTAAAACACAGTGTGCTTCACACCTCTCTGGACCTCACCACCACAGCCTTGTGAGGGAAGCCAAGCTATTCCTCCTTTATAAACAAGCAGATGGAGGTCATTATTAGCCACTGCTAAGTGAGAGATGAAGCCAGAGATGAACATTCAAGAGTGGCAGCCAAGCCCCCTGGATGACCACTAACTTAGGACCCTTCCCAGGGTAGGAGGAGCCTCACAGAGCCTCTTTTGGAGGCCTCCCACTAAGAAATGTCTCCACTCTGGAGACTAAGGGGTTTGGATGGGGGAAGGTAATAGGTAGCATTTCAATTTTCCACAGTCAATATCTCCTAAAATAGTGGGCATACAGGCAGAAGAATCTGCCTCTCCTTTCTCTCTAATCCCCTTTCTTCCCTCCCACACACTCCCTCTCCTCCTTTTACTTTCTTGTTTCCTGCTCCCCCTTTTCTCCTACATTACTCTCCAATCACCTAATATCTCAAACACAATATGGACTCCTCCCACATGCATGCCTCTGTTCAACAGATCTTTTTGCCTGGAGAGCCTATATTCCCTTTACATGCTCAAACATGTAAGGTCTTCTATAACTGTGAGGTCAAGGACCTTGTTCACCTCTCACCTCTGTCTGGTCCAATGTTCTCTGGGCCAAGCTCCAAGAGTCCTAGGATGCTCAGTGACCACGCACAGTGGGGACAGCAATCCCACCATGTGCCCCACTTTCCCACAGTGGGGAAGACTGAACAGGCTGTAGAGACAGCAGGCAACATGAATGCTAGGTGTACTTTTCTGGAAGCAGAGTTGCTTGTTTCCCACTCCTCTTCCACCCACAGCACTGTGATCATAATAACCTGCTGACAGCCAGAGCCAGTGAGTCCTGATGATCAGGACATTCATAAATCCAACAAGGCCAAGCCCACCTCCTGGAAATCTGTCTAGCACAGATTATGGAAGAAGGAGCAGAAATACCAAGGTCAAGTTCTTACCCTTCTATAAGTAGAGAACACAGATGTGCAAAACGATAATAAGTCCTTTCTTCTGCCTGGTTTCACCGTTGGAAATATGACCATATCCCACTTGTTCATTCCAGTATCACCCTTGTAAGGTAGGTAGGGCAAGGATGAGTATTCCTATTTTACTGATGAGAAAACAGAGGCTCGCAGGCTTATTTACTATGTTATATGCTATGGAAGTTGAGAAGACTCAAGGGCACCCTAAAGAAATAGGAGGCTGCATCTGGACCTGTATCATGGTTATTCTGTGTTTTGGTCTAAAATGAGTGCACAATAGGTATCCTTCATCCAAGTCTCAGGACTTGGTGGCTAGTCAGCATCTCTGAAATCTGCAGAAACTCCTGGTGCACAGGGGACTCTGTGAGCCAGGGCAAAAAGTTAATTTAGAAGACTTAGCATAGAGACCTCAGGGTCAGAACACCTTATGGCAAGAAGAGGAAGCCAAGCTATGACTCCATCTGGCTCCCCTTCAACCAGAACTGCTCTGAACAGTCTCTTTTCTAAACTGGGGTGCCCCTGATGACTGTTTTTGAGACAAGTTTGTTCCCCATTCCCTAGTTTATCTACACAAACAACACCTCATTTTCAATGTCTAGGGAACACCTAAATCAAAAGTCACAAAACAGTGGCCCTCGGTTGATCTGTGCAAAGATGCTATGTTTGAGCTTCAGGTGGCTTTAGGTTTACTTTTGAGGACTATCTAGGACGTAGCCCAGGAGTACAGCATCTGCCTAGCATGTGTAAAGACCTGGGTTCCAAAAAAAATTTTTTTATCAAAAAAAATTTTTTTTAAATATTGTTCTTACTTGAAAGAGTTGGCCATTGGAAATTTTCACATAAATTTTTTCATTAGTCTGGCTACCCTGTGACTGTGTTTCTGCATGGCAATGTGCAGCTGGAGCTGAGTGGCCACTGCCTTCTTTAGATTGCTCATGGAGCTGGTTTTCCACTATCACTCAGACCCAATCTTCATCATTATTTATGTCACCCAACTGATCTCCATAAGCATTTGATGTTTTTGTTCCATACATGTGTGGCTTTCAAGAAGCAGGCTATGAGTTAGAGCCTGCAAACTTTGTAATTGGGAGAGTGCAGAAGCCTTGGACTTGTAAAAGGGTTCACCTATGCCCACATGAGCTGCCACCCCCATCTGCCAGTTCCCTGATTCCTTTTAACCACCACCTCCTCCTCACTCAAGAAGGAGCCATGTGAAGGGCATCTGCCTGTTTCCCTTAACCTGCCTCACAGAACAGATACCAGTCAGTACTTCCACCAAGGTCTGACTTTGGGGATCTCCAAAGACTCCTATGTGGCCTAGTTGTGGGGGCTACTATAAGCTATTTCACATTGGCAAAGTTAGATTTTCCCAAGTTATATCCCCCAAGCCTGGATTACAATGTAAGCTACACTAGAGACTGTGGCTATTCCAATGGATATCAAGATATTTTCTCACTTGGGGGATTCCCTTTGCCAGTTGTCACCTTGGAATGTTCTCTAAGCCAAGCTCTAAGAGTCCTAGAAAGTAAGGCATGGCTGGCCACTTGGGGGATGAGTGGTGAGGGGTTTGGGTAGTGGAACCCTGCCAAAGCAGATTCTCCACATGCTAGTGCCCCAACAGTTACAATACAAGAGTCCAGAATTATTTTCTAGGCTAGGCAAGTAGTAACACATTAAAATAATCGTTCTGGTTGCCATCATCATCTTCCTTCCTTCCTTTCCTGCAAAATTCTGATCCAAAGTTGCCTTTCTCCTTGCTCTCCATGGATAAATAATGCTTCCAACTGAGAGTCAGAAAGATGAGGTACAGACAGAGTTGCAGACTTGGCACCTCACAATGGCTTGGTCCACCAATCACCAGGGAGGTGAGTCCCTGCAGTACCTGAGTCTCTGTGCCCTTCTCATGTTGGTGGAGCAATGACACCCCATCTATAGGGCTTATGGCTTAGATGGTATAGACAATATGGAAGAGCATTTTGCATAAGTGGAAAGAGCTATGTTTCCAGATCCTGGGAGGAGAGCAATGGATTTTGGAGGAAACTGCTCCTGGCCATCCAGAGGGCAAAGAGCAGTCTGGCTCCACTGGAGTTCCCCATAGTGCCTGGCCTCAGACACCCCCATGGCTTGCCCCTCTCCTGCATCTCCACAACTGAGCACAGAAAACTTTCTTCTCATATCCTAGTCACCAAAGATGTGGGAAGATCAATCCAGCCATATTACTCATTACCTTTCCTCTGCTTAGAGTCCTTGAAAATGCCTGCTTGTTTTCTGCTGAACATAAAACAATCCTATTCAGACTCTGCTAATGCCTTTTTCCTCTGAACCTAGCAAGCTAGATTCAAATGAACAGATGAGACCTGAGAATGGATGTACAAAGCCCCACACTTAGGACAGTAGGAGATACACTGTTAAAGGATGTGTCAAAATCAACAGAAACTGTAATGATCTTTTTAGTATTCTTGATAAAAACAAACCACCAGGAGGCAAAGCCTGAGGCAGGGTTGGTTGTGGGAGGCTGGGCCAGTAGCCACCTTCTTCTCAGATAAGTCATTGGCTAGACAAAGCCAGATTAAATGCTCCCAGGAGGAGTGCAGCTTATGAAGAGGTCTCAATTTCAGGAAGAGTGAAGAATCACCCTTGTTGGTGATCCAAGAAACTGTCGTTTGAGTCAGTGCAGATGGGCTCACACCAAGAAGTGATACATGGGACCCAGGTGGCTTTAGTGAATCAGACCGAGACATTACCCTCTGTAGTTGGTGCAAAGGAGATTCAAATGACTAGGAATTTCTCTCTTACAAGTTTCCTGTTGATGCTGATAGTGCAGGTCCAGCATTTGATCTGGCTTTGTCTAGCCAATGACTTTGTCTAGCCCCATGGGTTTGAATCTTTCCTTCTAAGAAGGGCAAGCTCAGCCCCTAACAGTGTCAGGCATCTCACACAGTATAAATGTTCTCAGGTACATAATCTCATCTGTGTACCACATGTAAGTGTTGAAAATAGGGACAGAGCCAATCTTTGGGTTTTGAATACCAGCCCCAATTCCACTTATTAGCAAGGCAACTTGGGTGAATGCTTTCACCTATCCTGTCTCAGACTTCTGGATAGAATAGGAGCAATGACCAGAGTTTTAGCCCCAGAGACTCAGAACTGGAGGCATAATGTCATGTGGACCACCGAGAAAAGTGCCTGCACAGAGCTGGTAATCACATGTCAGCCATTCTTGGCCATCTCTCTATAGGCAGGGGCTGGTAGCTGAGCAAGTGAGGCCTCTGACAACCCTCAATGCTATGGGCATCAAGGCCTCTCCACTCTGTCCCCAACCCACCTCACAAAGTATGTTGCCCTTGGCAATCTTGTGCTTATCGCAAGACTAAGGTAAAATTTTTTTCTCAAACTAGCTATTCTTGTTTTATTTCAAACTAGTAATAATCATTTCTTTTGCTCATGAATCTGGGAGTGACTGGATTCTCCTGGGAAGTCCTGGAATGGAATTCTACCATGTAGAGGGTGGTTGGAGCTGGGGTTCTCAGGAAGGCCCCTTCACTCATTCTGGTGCCAGGGTGAGGAAACACACAGCTGGGCCTGGGGTAGCTGAGGTTCCTTCTCAGGCTTCACTGTCTGCATATGGTCTCTCCACAAGTGGGGCTCCAGAACAGCCAATTCCTGTCATGGTGGATCAAAGGTCAAAGAGGGAGCATCCAAAGAAAGACTAGAGAAGCTCTGTGGTCTCATTTACCTCAGTTCCAGAAGCCAATGCAGCATCATTTCCATCCCCTTTTATTTATCACAGCAGCTACAAATATCCAACCAGTTTCAATGGGGGAGAGCATGGACTCCATCAATAGATTGGGGTGACTGTCAAGGAATTTATGGACATGTATTAGAACTACTCTGAGGCTCTGTCCTTGCCACCTCAGCTTCCTTCTGTCACCTCTCTGTCCCCCTGCAATACCTCATGCCTACTTCTATTGCCTGATCCTGCCTATGGTTTAAGGACCTTCTCAAACTCTTCTGTCTCCAAGATCTCCTGATCTGGCCTCACTGCACACATGCACACACACAGAGTCGCCAGTGGTCATGACTACAACTTAGTGCACTTCATTCTCACAGGCTCCAATTTTGTCAAAATACAATAATAAACAAAACAACACCAAAAATTTACACAGAGGAAAGCAAAACTTCAGGAGGTACTAAAGAATAGCTATGTGTCTGAGATCATAAATAGCTGTTATTTCCTTTTTTATATTTTCCAGAAGTTTCTGAACCTTCCACATAATATATCTATAACTTGTATAATCAGAAAAATGCTTTTTCCAGAACAAAAATGCTTACAAATCAACAGAAAACTGATCCTGCTTTGAATCCAAAGGACTTAGCTATTAAGCTATTAAAATCTTTGTTCTCCAAAAAGGCAAATTGTAATTCCAAAGTTCACTTTATTTAAAAAATGAACCCTGAAAAAAATCTACCATGAAGCAACTAAAGCTGAGTAAAGAATTTTTCTACTAACAAGACTGAAACTGAAGCAACTCAGGATCTTCTTGTAGGAGTAATAGTTCAAAGACACAGTGGCATCAGGTCTATAAGCACAGTGGTTTCTCTCCAGATCTGGGCTCTGCTGTTTGCTCTTCTGTGATTTTCCAGGGATGGAGCAATGCAAATTGGGACCAGGTCAGCCGGACAGGGAAGATTCGCCTTTAGGCAGTGCTGCCAGCCCACCACATCCTGATGTTTGTCGAAAGCAGGAAATTAAGAAATGTCCTGTGGGAAGCCTACTGTGGAAGTACATATGCAACACTACATTTAGAAAGGGTGGACTGTGAGTAATTTTTTGTCCAGACACAATGAGCTGTGGATTTTAGAAGATTAAGAGTTTGTCAAGTAAGTGTGCAAACTGCTAATTTGGCCAAGATTAGTTAGTGACTCTCAGAGTTTAAACTCTACATTTTATGATTAATAATCTCTCACAGAGGGACTGGGGCTGTGACTCAGTGGTAAAGTGCTTGCCTTGCATGTGTGAGGCACTGGGTTCGAGCCTCAGCACCACACAGAAATAAATAAAGATACTGTGTTTTCATCTACAAGTAAATAAATATTTTTAAAAACAAAACAAAAAAAATAATAATCTCTCACTTAGTATTTAAAACATGCATTGTCAGTGTTTAAAATATGCAGTGTCAGTGCCAGGAAGTTCTGGTTTAGCGCTTCAGGATAAGGGCCCCGAATCTGCATACAATCTTCCAAGTGATTCTTTGAGCATCTCTTCTGCCTTGTTACTCTGTAAGACATGTTCCCACGGCCCGATCAGTCCACATGAGTCACCCCAGGCCTGCTGTATGACAACTATGGCCTCTTTAATTCCACATTTTCTCCTCTGTGATCTCCCTCTAAAATTTAGGAGGTCAGTATTCCTAACTCTGTTTTACCCATGAGAAAATGGTGACTCAGAGCAGCAGAATGATGTCTGTGGTCACCAAACTGGAAGTGGTAAAATTTGAAGCTGGATTAGGAAATCCAACAATGGAGGGCCCTGTGTTTCCCCAGGGAGGATTATCTCCAAGGCTGTCTGATAGGTGAGTACAACCAGCAAAGGTGTTGATTACTTGGTCAATCCTTTCCCCCATTTGATCCATTTTAGCAACATTGCATATACAGAAAGCTCTTTACTTACATTGTCCCTCAACTCCCACCTGAACTTCTAGGTGTCCTAAGAGGGGTGACTTTTGTCTTTGGGAAGGAGTAGAAAGGTTAAATTAAAAGACCTTGAGTGCTGGTTTCCAGAGGAAGCAAAAGTCCCACTGATTTGCAGTGTGGTAGGGATACCTCCTCTGAACTGAAGAACAAATGGCTGACTGAGGGTGGGGAGAATGGAAAAGGGGGAATTCAGTTGAAGATGGTGATTAAGGTGACTCTTCCACTCAAAACAACCTCCTCCACACTAACATACAAACTTGTTATTTTTTTAAGGGAAAATCTCAAGTTGGAGAAATTGCTGAGCATAAAAATGTATTTTAAGAGTTAGATTTCACTGGGCATATATATTGATTAGCAATAATGTCCTTGTTCACTTGGATATGTGGCTGCTCGGGAAAGCAGGATTTTCAAGGCTCCACTTGCTAAAAGTAGCAACTTTCTTTGATTCTTTTGCAGAAGCTGAGAATGAATATGCTACTATTATAACTGGAGCATGAAGAAGGGGAACACAGGTTTTGACCATGAACAATTTGAGCATAGCATAGATGCCAATGGAATGTGGCAACTTGGCCATAGCATTGATGCCAATGGAACCAACTTCACTTCCTGGGAGTTGAGTTCAGAATGTCAATTTGTCAAGTCATTTGGCCCCTCTGATACATCACTTAAAAAGAGGAGTGATGGACTATTTTACAAGAGGAGAGCCATCTTGGAAGCTGTGCAGTAGTACTCTTGATGAAGATTTAGATGGCAGGTCTACCCCTACCCTCCAGGTATCTGGTGCTTTGGCTATTATGATGCATGGGGGTGTCACTGCTGAGCCGGCCTGGTCTGTGCCCTCTCAGATGCAAATGAACCAAGTCTCAGATCTCTTCTGCCTAATACTCAACAATGTAAGTCACTTCTAAGTTATTTTTTTTCTTTAATTTTTATTGTTAGTTGCTCAAAACATTACATACTTCTTGACAAATCATATTTCACACTTTGATTCAAGTGGGTTCAAGAGTCTAATAGACCACCATACAATAATCATGGGCGACTTCAACACACCTCTCACCACTGGACAGATCTTCCAAACAAAAGTTGAATAAGGAAACTATAGAACTCAATAACACAATTAATAACCTACACTTCTAAGTTAATGCAGACAAACTGAGGAGGGCCCAGACACATTCTCTCAGGCCTTTAAACAGTGCATTGAACAAGCTAGAGGTCCTATGTCTGCCTGGAGGAGTCTTGGGCATGTTTAGCTACACAGAAATCGTTTTTATAACTGCCTTTTTTGCTCTTAGGAGGCACAGGGGGAGAGGGTGAGGAGGTTAGGAAAGAAGAGTGAACACTTTGAATAATTTTGCCACCACATTACTAAACTGACTTAAAACTTCTTAATCATCATCATCTACAGTACCCACATAGATACTGTTTCCTAAGCCAGCTTCAGTCTACATTGTAGTTTGGTAGGAAAGAGTATCATAACCAAATAGTAATGTCTGCTCTGGGTAGGAGAAGGAGGCATGACAAGCATCTGCCTTCTTTTTGTGTGTGTGTGGTTTTTTTTAATTATCATTATTTTTAGTTGTAGATGGACACAATACCTTTACTTTATTTATTTATTGTATGTGGTGCTGAGGATCAAACCCAGTGCCTCATACATGCTAGGCAAGTGCCTTCCACTGAGCTTCAACCCTAGCCCACAAGCATGTGCCTTCTATTTAAGGACTCTTAAAACACAGGGAGCTCCACCTGAGCCAAGGAGGTGTCTGTGTAACCATGACCACTAAGGCCATGTGGTGTCAGGCCACTTGTTAGCTATCAACCTCTGGATAACAAATGGGTGTCATAATGCCCGCCACCTCTAGTCAACTCATCATGGCCACCTAAGCATGAAAATTCACATCTATAGAAAGAACACTATTCTTATAATCATCTGTGTCTACCCTAGCCTGGTCTGCAGGGGTGACAGAACAATCCCTGCCTTCCTGACCCTGATCCAACCTTGAGAGGCAATCAGGGTCCTTTCCCTTCATACCATGTTTGAAAAGCACATGCTCCATGCTAGTCTAGCTCATTCACATGCATCAAGGGTATAGATGGACTATTTTGAAATACTTGGGATTCTGAAGGACTAGAGAAGGATACAAAATCCTCATAAGGACAGAGGATAAACTCTATATTGAATACAAAATATGTAGCTTGAGGACATTTCCTGAGACCCCAGGGTCACATTTTCTGTCACTAGGAGAAGCTCAAGTCTAAGTGGAGAGTGGTCTTTCTTTTTATTCCTCTGTCTGAACCTGTCCTTGCTACATGAGTGTAAAACCTTAAAGTTCCACACCATAAGTATGTGTAATTGTTATAAGTCAATCAAAAATAAAATAACAGATTTTTTTAATCCTAGAATAATCTCAAGGGTCAGGATTATAGGGTGGGCACTAAGGAGAAGACCAGGGAAACACTTGCTGTGCTTCCAGTCTAGACCTTGAGTGAGGGGCAAATGCATTCCTGGACCACCAACCAGGCTGGACACCATAAAGGACCTTGATGCCAAAGCTTATAGGTACAGTGGAGGATGCCCATTTATGTGGAAGCCACTCTGTGCTACGAAGGGTCTAGAGGTAAACAGTGGGCTGGGGATTCTGGAATGAAGTGTCCCAGCCTAATCTCTTCCCATCGCAGACTTTTGTCTTCCCAAATTTCTCTTGGAATGAGTTTCTCAGAAGGGCTTCACCTGGAAGAGCTTGAAACATCACAGCCAAGGGGACTCAGTGGTGACCCTTCCAGGAATATCCAGCCACAGAGGCATGCATTCAAGGACACATGGAGGAAATCTATTGAGCATTGGAGTCCATGGAAAAATGGCAGGAGCAAACTATGGGAGGGAATGGTTGGCAAGAACTATGTTTGAAAAGCACATGCTCCATGCTAGTCTAGCTCATTCACGTGCATCATCAACTACAATTCCTGCATCCATACAACCAGGAAGGCAATATTGCCCTAAGTTTATAAACATGGAAACTGAGTCTTAGGGCAGATTCTAGGACCTTGCAGGAGATAACCAGTGCAGTCATGACCATTCACAAAGCAGCCACTCCCTAGGCTCAAAGATTAAATTATCTCAATTTAATCTTCAAAATGTGAAACTGGTAGCCATAATTAAGTAAAGCTACATTTTTTTTTTAGTGCTGACTCTGTATCAAAGATTTTTTTTTTCCTTTAAGCAATCTCATACAATAAGTACAACCAACACAGGAGAGAAGAATGTAAGCTTCCAAATCAAATATCCCAGTTTGGAACACAGTTTTTTTTTTCTACTCTCAATTAACCTTAGGAAACTCAGAACACTTCTCTGATCACGAGTTTCCCTTTCAGAAAAATGGAAGGGGGAGGGGTGTTATTCTGAGAATTGAGTGATATCATATTTAAATTGCTTGGTCTACATTAGGTGCTTAATAAACAGAACTGACTTAGTGTTGATTATAGTAGGACTTCATAAATAAGAGAACTGAAAATCAAAAAGGCAACTAGTTTAAGTCCATCTGACTAGTGGCAGAGCCAGGACTAAGCATGGATCTATCTGACAGACACTGAATTCTTGCTCTCCTATGTACACAGGATAACTGATTTCCTCAGTGCTGATTCTGAGCTGGCAAGAAGCACACAAATCCCCATTAGCCAACTCTCTAATGATAGAAGCCAAATCATGCACTTTAGGAATATTTCCTTCCAAAGTAGTTCAAATATTCAAAAATGTCACTTTTAATAATGAACTTCAGTTACTTAAAAAATCCCCAGACTTGGACCAATTCCATAGCCTTCAATGCCAAAATTCAGAGCCATTATGGTCTTCCTCTACATTTGAACTTATTAGAAGCATTAATCTCAGAGACTTGGAACCTCATCAATTTCATAAACATTGTTCTTTCTATTGTGGCCAGACAGGATAATTTAAGGGCATTTTGCTTCATACCGTTTTATCTTTCATTTAAGGCTTATAAACTTAACAATAGTATACATGAACCATCTTAGGGCTACAAATTTTGAGTCTTTGCTGTAGCAGTGTGTCCTGGTAGTGTAAATATTTGTCAAAGAAAGATCAACTAGCATGAACGTATATTCAGAATGGCTGCTCTTTCATTAACCCAGTAAGGAAATAAACTAGAAAAATACACAGTTCTCTAAATGACACTTATAAGTAGTCACTGAACTTCTAGTTACTTTTTAGGCTTATCAAATTTTAGATTTTTTTTAAATCATTTCCCTCATAACCTTGTTTATTTTAAATTTCACCTGAAAAATGTAACACCTAGAAATTTGCTGTAATATTTGAATTATTTGAATTCCTGTATTCATAACTTATGTCTCATTCAGAAATAATAAAAAGTATTTCTGGAAAAAGTGATTAAGAAATTAATCCTTTGGAACAAGAGTATATCAATGCAAAGATTACATAAATAAATGAATAGCTTACTCACAATTTTTCCTTTTAATAAAGATAAAGCCATTTGTTTCAGAAGTTCTCCTAAGGAAGTAAGGTTTTGCTTGCACATTATTCCCACTAATGCATCCTCAAAGCTGATACATACCCCATGCTAAACCATCTCTGAAAATGTAGCTTTAATCAAAATCCAGCTTATAAATTACATCTAAATCCTTGAATGTTCGGCTTTATGACATCCTAAACCTACTTTGTAGGTCCACAAAGATCAAAAAGTGGCTTCATGAAAGTGAGGAAATACAAGACTCCAGTCCCAGAGCCTCCAGCATTAAAGCCCCTAATTCACTGAATACATATTTGATGCGAAGTAGTGAGACTGCATCATAGTGTCCAGCCAAAGGCTCTGGTCCTCTCGCTAGAATCTGAGGAGACTCGGGTAAATCCAGAGGATGACTGAGAACCTTTCAGCCAATGCAGATGGGGTCAAAATGGAACCTGTCCAGGAAGGCCAGCAGGAAGGTTGTGATGGGACTCTTCTCCCACCCAGGAGACAGGCCATTGTGACACTATTGTGCATCTAGTGACAAAATGCATCACCTTGGACTTTCTGACATTTCCTTTTCCAGAAATTTCCCTGTGGGCAATAAAAACCCCAATGATCAGATCCATAATACATTCCCCAGAAGCATTTTCACTTCTCCACTGATGGGGGGACATAAAATTGTGTGTGTGTGTGTGTGTGCGCACACACACACACACACACACACATACATACATACACAGACACACAAATATGTATAAAACATTGAATTAGGCTTTTCGCAGCAGATCAGAACAAAATGTATCTCAGACTTGCCATTTCTTTAGAAAGACTGCCACCAACAGAACTTTTCCCAGAAGTTACATCAATTATGACCTTCATCAACTATGCTGAGAAAAATCTGTTCTACGTTACTGTCAGCCACAAGAGGAAACTGAAATTTAGGCGCTGAACTTGAGGAGAAGAAATTCTAACTTTGATTCAGTTTCAATTCACACTACCCAAAATCCGCAGGGGTAGAGAGACCAAGAATCTCCCAAATCGGGAGATAATGGCTCAGCACAGCGATGGTGGTGCCTGAACACAGCATGCACTCTCCCAGGATTTAGACCCGAACCCGTAGCCTAATCGGTTGCTGCAAAACGGGCCCATGCGTGGTTCCCATTGAGGCAGCCCAAGGGCTGCTGTTACCTGCCACGTAGGTCTGATCCTCCCGGCCAACAGAGAAGCCCCGGGGCGCAGTGCCGCTGAGGGGAGAGTCCGGGCCTCAGGTGTCCACGCGGCTCTCCTCGCAGCTGTGGCGCTTCTCCGCCCGACTTCAGCTAACAGTTCCTCTGCCTGCGGCCAGCGGGCTCACTCAGCTGCGGGGACCCGCGCGAAGCCCTCGCAGCGCCGAAGATCCTGCGCTTCAGCCCCGGAGGCGCCGCGGTGGCAAGTCCCGGGATCCTCCTGGGATGCTCCCTATTCGGCCAGGCCCATCCCGAGCGCTTGCGGAGCCGCGGCCCGGCCAGCGCCAAGCCCGGGACTACCGCGGTTCCTTCGCTGCAGCGCTTTCCTGCGCTGGGGACACCTGGCGTGGGGCCGGGGCGACGGCGAGCCCCAGGCCGGGCTGAGTGGGCAGCGGCCGGGCTGCGGCTGAGTCAGCGCCCCGGCGGAGCGGGCGAGCCCGGGCCAGCCACCGAGAGGGTGCTCTAAGCGGAGCTGCTGCCGCCCTGGCATTTTAAAAGCGAGGCAGCTGGACGCTGTTCAAGCGGAAACGGAGGGAGAAACTTCGGCCCCCGGGGTGGAGCTTTGCCAGCGCGAGGAGTGGGCCCAAGGGCCAATCTGGTTTATTCTGAGATGTTCTTAAATGCGTTCTCTCTTTAGAGACTCCTTTTACAGTGAAAAACAAAAACAAAGGGGTAGTGGGGGGCGGGGGCGGACCATAAAACCCAGCTCAATGCCTGCATTATGCTTAATAGCAAGACAAACGTTTCCATTAAAGTTAGAGGAAGCTCAAACGGAAAGAAAGTCTGATCAAGGCAACCAGACATAAGAAGGAAATCAAGTGTAAAACTACTGAAGTTGTGCCTTTTTACAATATCTGTATATTCAGTTTTTGAATTGGAAAGCAGGAGGAAAATTACTGCTGTTTTCAGCAGAGGTAGTTGTCTGGTTGGAGAATCCAAACTGAACATCGAGTGAAATCGATTTTCCAATGAATTGGCAGGTTATAAAATAAACTTAACAAATTAACAGTGTTCTTGTACACTTATTCACCAGTGAGAAATGTGAATGCCAAATCCCATTCTCACTAATAGCAAAAACATGCATAACTAGGAATATAAACTTACCAGGAAATGTGTTCTGTAAAAATAAATAAATAGATAGATAGATCTACTCTTTACCAGAGGACTAAAGGAGATCTGACTCAATTATTAAGACGCAAAACTTATTCTAGGACAAGAAGTAAATATTGTGATCCTAACAGGCTCTCTTCAATGTAATCTTCACCAAATTACAAGTAGAATTTTCTTTTTACCTCAATGATTCCCAGTCTCTTTAGAAAGAAAAAAAGAAAGTAAATAAAATGTTAATAAAGATTATAGGGGAAACAAGTCCTATTGGGTATATAAAAGAAGTCATGCATGCACACATGATTTATAAATAAAAGCCAACATCGGCTGAGTGCTTAACGTTTAATGCTTTACATGTATCATTTATCAATGTGTTTATCATTTATCACCACAACCCTGTGACACAGATGATATTGCTGGCACTTAAGGGTAGGAAATGGAAGGCCAGTAGAATAGTTATCACACTCAATTTCACACAGGCAAAAGTGGGGACTGGGGATTGGACACAGGCATTATGCCTGCAGAATCCATGCATCTTGTGCATAGCCTTGTTCGCTCTGGCACAGAGCAGCAGTAATTAGAACAGCTCACCATTGGCACAGAGTAGGACCAAGAGCCCAAAATGAGAAGTACGCAAGAAACTGTGATATTCTAGTTGATGGAACAGAAGGATTTTTAAATAAGTGATATTTAAACAATAGGGAGTTATTAACAGGAGATAGAGCTGATTTTCTACCTAGTGCCCCAGACCAAAGTAAATTCCTGATTCATCAAATATTAAATGTAAAAATGTAAGGCAAAAAATAAATAAGTAGGTGAATCCCATGAACCTGGGATTCTCAAAAGACTTTCTAAATATATCATGAAACCATAAAGGGAAACACTGAGAGATATGATATAAAAATGTAGACAAACTTCTTTATGGGAAACACTGCAAACAGAATTCAAAACTAAATGACAATCTGTAAAATATTTGCTATGCATGTGATGGGAGATTGTTAAACTTAACAAACTGAAATCATAAACACCCAGTTGAGTTTGAATTTTAGTTTAGCCACGAATTATTTTTTTTGTCTCACTCATTGTTGGTCTGAAAGTCAAATTTAAATGAATTCCCTGTCTTGTCTCTTTCGGCCATATTATGATAGCAACATTTTAATATGATAATTTGCAAAAAAAAAAAAAAATTCTTATAATCATTAAAAAAAGTATAGATGATTAAGCCACTAGAACAAGGAGAAAAAGAGATCAGCAGGCAATTCACCAAAGAAAACAAATAACAGAACAAAATAAGTATCCTCTCTAGCAATGAAACAAATGCAAATAAAAAGTACAGAAAATTGTACTTTTTAACCTACTAACTGGAAAAGTTTAAAATATTGGTAAAATCCAGCACAGGTGAGCAATTTGGAGAATGGGTATTCTCCCTTACTATTTATGATAATGTGAATTAGTACATATTTCTACAATACAGTTTGAGAAAAAATACCAAATTAAATACTTTATGTTTATAGCAATATACCAAACAAATCTATTTTCAAGGATTTTTCTAAAGGGATCATTTGACAAGTGGACAAAATGCATATAGCATATATTTATACAATTTATAATAGTAAAAAATTTGGCACAATAATTGAGGATTGGTTAATTAAATATAATTAAATAAAATAATATTATATATGGTGACATAGTTACAATTCTAAGCACTTCCTATATAATAATTTACCAAAACCAAAACAAAACAAAAAAAATCCTCACTAAGAAGGTACAACTAGGGGCTGGGGCTGGGGCTTAGTGGTACAGTGCCTGCCTCCAACATGTGAGGCACTAGATTCAATCTTCAACATCAAATAAATAAATAAATAAAGATAGTTATTGGGGCCTTTTACAACTAAAAAAACTAAAAAGAAGGTATAACTAGCATCTCCATTTTATAGGAATGGAATCAAGACAAAGATCTAAGCAACAAATTAGCTTAAACTACTACAATCATCATTGACTCCGAGGCTTCTCTCCACTCCCTGTCTTTGCTTCTGGCAGGGCATTAGTTTTATTCTCCTTTTTAATTCTACACTGGCTTTATTACCTCCTTAATTCAAGAAAACATGGCAGTAGAGAGAGAAGAGGGGAGGGGAGGGGGGATAGTAGAGGATAGGAAAGGCAGCAGAACACAACAGACACTGGTATGGCAATATGTAAATCAATGGATGTGTAACTGATGTGATTCTGCAATCTGTATATGGGGTAAAAATGGGAGTTCATAACCCACTTGAATCAAAGTGTGAAATATGATATATCAAGAACTATGTAATGTTTTGAACAATCAACAATAAAAAATTTAAAAAAAAAAAGAAAACATGGCAGCCTCCTGAGCTTCATATAATAGCATTAGTTGTTTGACCAGGACGCAAGAAAAGACCACTGACTCCAATTAAAATCAAATTAAAGCAAGCTTATTATTTCGACTGGCCGGGCTGCCTCTCCCTCTCAAAACGGCGGGAACAAGACAGCAACCCCACCTTTCCTACAGCCCAGCTTTATAGCCCAGAAAGTTACACAAAAGGGGGGTTACAGATAACAGAACTCTGACAAGCATCACACTAATGGTAGTTTACATTGTTTTTTGCTGGCCCCAACATCAGAATTTATGAGGACCATTAGAGTCTCAGAGAGGGTCGTTGTCTGGCCAGGGAAGGCCAATATTTATGAGTTGTCACTAAGTTTCAGAGAGGGCTGCTATCTGGTCAGAGAGCCAGGCATGGGTGAGTTCAAGGCACGGGCAGGCATTCCAAGCAGGTTCAGAATTTGCAGTAATTTATAGTAAAGCCGAAATTATCTTTTCATGGTTTTGTGGCGAGATGCCCAATTTTAAGAAAAGATCAGGTTGGGTCTATCATTAGTCACACAAAGATATTAATGTTCATGGTTCTTAGTTTTAAAAACCTATGTTGGTATGAATGCCCACTGGGCAAAGCATTAGTCAGAACAGGCTGGGTTTTGCTGTGTTTACAAACAGCCCCTAAATCTCAGTACCTTGTGATAAAAGTGTTTCCCTCTCACTTGCTCTATATATCTACAGTGGGTTGACTGTGGCTTGGCTCTATTACAGGAACTCCACTGGGGAATACAGGCTAGAAAAACAGTTTATATCTAGAGCACCTTGGTCATCTCGCACCTTCACTTTGCACCTTGACACCTAGGCAATTTTGCAGAAAGAAAAAGAAGACACAGCCAACCACAGGTTCTTAACACTTCTACCAGAGTGTTAAGTCATCTAGCCAAGCCTAATGTTGTGGGGCAAGGAAATCATCAGCTTCCCCAGAAGAATAATATGGCCTCAGATATCCAGTAACTCTAGTGAAGGAAATGTGTTTGTAACTGCATATGACATCCAAGACCATAATGATTGCATGGGAATAGACAATGATGCTGTGTTCTGAAATGTCTCCATTTGGAAAAAATGAAGTGAGAAAATTGGGCAGAAAATGGACAAATTTTGACCACAGAGATTATACGGTTAGGACTCTGGACTGAATGCTAGACTTGGAGTCAAACAGCCCTGGGTTACAGTTCTTACTCTCTAATTTACTCAATATATAACCATGGCCCAACTCATGGCAGCTAATATCTACTCAATCATGAAGTAGAGAGAACAATTCTTGCAACATCAAATGTGAACCATCTAGCAGAATGTTATAGGGTGAGTTCAGTCTTTACTGTTAAGCTTGAAAAATGCCTGTTGCTTCTCACTGTGCACTCAATGCCTTGCAAAGAAATTTCTAATTTCAGTCTATTCTTTTTAAATTAGTTAACTAACTAATTTTAATTTACAAATAAATGTATGGGTGTTATACAACATGAATGTCCAATTCCTGGTTTTAAATTAATTAATTAATTTTAATTGACAAATATGAATTATATGATTATTGCTGGTATACAATGTGATGTTCTAAAATATGTTCATTGTGGAATGGCTAAATCCACACATGCATTATCTCACAGTCTTATTTTTTATTTTGTGTTTTTAAAATGAGAATTGCTTCAGTGTTAAATAATAACTTTCTCTCATTCTCAGTATTCAAAGCAGAAGACACCTTCAACTGGAATAGTTAAATCTCACTCACTGATACCTAATTTAACCAGCACTTAGGTTGGATGTTGAATCTCCCCAAAAGGCTCTTTCCACTCATGACTTTGAGTCAGCCCCTGTGTCTCTCCTTTTCTCCATTAGACAAGGGCATGGAGGAACTTGGAGCTTCCTATCAGCTCTGGTGTTCCTGTTCCATCCCTAGATAGTCTGAGGAGGCAGCTTTTGAGAGAAGCTTTGGGAAATCCCCAGCTGTTGGCCATTGTCACAGGTGCTGTTGATGTCTCTGCTCTGGGCTCTCTGCCTCTGCTGAATGACACAGCAAGGGGTCAGCTCCTCCTCCAGCCCTTCCCAGTGCTTCAGGGCCACGCCTCCTACTTGATACAGGCTCTTCTGATGCTAGAAAACAGAGGAAAGCACACATGAATGAAAGCTATCTCTCCTCTTCATTTCAGGAAGTCTAATAGGTGGTCCAGTTCTAAACGAAGGAGAAAATTCCTGCCAGCTGGACCAGTCTCAGGGTATGCAGAGTTCTTTCTCATATATATCTGCATTTCTAACTGTCACTCTATTGGAAGGCAGATCAGGCAGTAATGTATACCCATTTTACAGATGAAGAAACTGAGGGCAGAAGCCAGTTAAGATGCTTATCCAATGTCTTAAGACTTCAGTCCCAAATCCCAGAACTAGCACTCAAGTCTCCTGAGCCTATGTCTGGAACAGTTTCTGCCACATCCATGTGGCCCATTGTCACATTATCACACATCTGAAATTGAAATTGTTACTATGTGGCAGAATGGAATTAGACACCTAGATTCTGTTACACCATCAGAGAAGTAGGTTCTGTTACTTCCCTGCCATTTTGTGAAAAGAGAAAGATATGTCTTAATTTTTTTTTGTTTTAATGCATTGTAGTTATACTTAATTGTGAGGTTCATTTTGATATAGTCATAAGTGCAAAAACAGTTTTCTCAATTTTAGTCCCCAGTACTCCCCTCTTTGCTCCCCTCCTTCTCCCCCTTGTCCTCTTCTTCTACTCTATTGGTCTTCCTTATATTTTTTATTGGTACATTATAGTTAAATATAAAATTGGAATGGATTGTTATATATTCATATATGCACATAGTATAATGGGGTCAACAGTTCTTCCCCTTTTCCTCCCCTCCTCCCTTACCCTTGGTCCCCTGCTTCTACTCTACTATTCTCCCTTCTATTTTTACAAGACCCCCTTTTATTCTTCATTTGAAAGGCATGTTTTAAACAAAATTTCAGGAAATCCTATTGGGTGGTATAAAATGTATAGAACATAGTTCTCTGTTTTTCACCCCATAGTGGAGAAAATCTTTAGTAAAGATCCACATTGCTACTCTAATGCTCTAATTTAAAAACAAAAAAGTAAAAGGCGAAAGATTTATACGATCTGAAGAGAAAACAGAGTATAAAGAGGGATTATCATTCTCATCATAACTTTCATTAATATACATTTTTTTTAGTTTTAGGTGGACACAATACCTTTTTTAAAAAAAATGTGGTATTGAGGATGGAACTCAGAGCCCCGCACATGCCAGGCAAGCGCCCTACCGCTTGAGCCACATCCCCTATAGGTGACTGTATGACCAATGTGATTCTGCAACCTGTACAATCAGAAAAATGAGAAATTATACCCCATTTGATTCAAATGTATGAATTTGTCAAGATCACTGTACTGTCATGTGTAACTAATAAAAAAAAAGTGATCCCCATTGCTGCAAATGCCTAGAGTCTGCTTTGGGAAGAGTCTTACTGTGCTAATGAGTAGAGGTTCATGGGGGTGCAGGACAAAAACAGAAGCCTGATAGCATGAATCTCTAATGGGCTTCTCGACACATGAAGCATAATCTACAGATGCAAAAACTTGGTCATTGTCACGGGTTCAAGTTCAGGCTCTGCTGCTTGCCACAGCAATGTGTACTATGTTTTCCTGAGATGGAAACAGGCAGACAGGTACCTGAGTCTAATTAACAGAAGCAGAGGAAAGAAGCTCAATTGTACCTGACTCAAAAACTTGGTCCTCCTTCATTTCTGACAGTCTCCCACCTGCAGCTTCTCCATATTCCTCTGGACCAAAGAAGAATTTGAGACCCATTTACTAATGTTAGACCAAAGTTCAAAGAAACTCAGCACAGACCTTGGCTGAAATGGTGTGCAAGATCCAGGGAGACACCAAGGGAAAGGAAAGAAGAATGTACAGAAGAACATACAGACATTGAAATGGGATGGTAAGGAAGTCGGGGACTTCCTGGAATCTAAATATTCAGTTATGGTAAGACATTTGCTGTGGGCCCAGATGTGGGTCTACCTACTGCCTTTTGCTCACAGTATATCCCCCATTGCCTTCCTATATGAGCACCCTGCTATCTGAGCACCTGACCCACGCTAGCTAGCCTGAGCCACATCACAGTATCCTTCCTGGAAGCAAATGATCTTGCGTTAAAGATGTTAAGAATCAATTAGCCCTAACTGAGGCTCTCTCAAGTCAAGTCAGAATGAAGAATGAGTGGCTTGCTATCCAAAGTGTTGGATACTGAAACCAAATGTGCCTTAGTGGTTTATTCCTGAATCTCTCATCTTCATATGCCTGAAATTCCTTTTAATGTAATTTGCTTGAAGCTATTTACTTGAAGATATTCAAGTTATTATTTTACTTCAAGTTCAGAGGGATAAGAGAGGAAACAAATGGCATCCTATAACCATTGTTATATTATATCAGAAAGGATCCCATATTTGAAGAAATAAAAACAAATTAAATTTATAAAAATTGCTCGGGACAACTTTTTTAAATAATTATAATTTTGAAGAACTTAATCTTATGCCTCGTGCAACATTATAAATTGACTTAAATAGCAGATCGCAAAGCACTTTTATATGCAGATAATGAAGCAGATGCAGAGGTTGACATCATCAGTCCATCATAATTACAAATGAGGAAACTTATTAGAAGCCAGGCTGTTCAATGCTGGGGTAGGACTGAAAAGAGTAGCCGTGACTAGACTGGAAACTTCATAAAAGCAGGGACCTTGTCTTGTTTATTTCCAGACCCATGCCTAGTACAGTACCCTATGTATAGAAGAAGACACACAGAAGTAAATAATGAACTAATGAACCAGTGAATGAAAGAAGGGTGTGGTCCCTGGGATGGGGGGAGCAGTGTTAAGTACAGTGACTCAGTACCCTGATGGGGCAGGGATGAGATGAGAGAAAGTCTGCATGGTCTCTATGAGCCAGATTGTAGTCTCACCCATGCCAGTGGCCAGCTTCTCATCCTCCTACTGTCCATAACACCAGGTAGCATTGGTCCTCTCTCTGGACTGTGCTCAGTATCCAGGACCAAGTCTGCTGTTTGTAAGGTATGTTTACTGCTAACTCAAGAGGACCCAGAGACTCCAGAGAAGGAAGTTTGTGTTATTCTGCTGTATAAAAGGAGCTGAGTCATGGGGGATTGAGGCAATCAGTCTCCAATCCCTAATATTGTAGGAGCTATGGGGCCATGGCAAATGAAGGCAAGTGCTTTCCCTCAGTGTCTGACTGCCTGAATGAACACTACTTAATAAATTCAGGATGCAAGCTTAGCCCTCCTAAATAGGATCTAGAGATGCAGAAAATGTAAGCAGATACTTAATTTTTTATTGAGTTAAAATTCACTTAACATAAAATTCACCACTTAAAATATTTTAAAATGTACAATTCAGTGGCATCTGGTACATTCACAATATTGTGCAATCATCACTACTAATTGTAGAACATTTTCATCACTCTAAGGAGAAACCCTATACCTATTAAACAGCCACACCTTACCCTTCCCTCCCCCATTCCCTGGCAACCACTAATCGTCATTTTATCTCTATGGATTTGCCTATTCTGGACATTTCATATATGAAATGATATTGCATGATTATTTTGTATCTGGCTTCTTGCCTTCAGTATAACATTTTCAAGGTTCATCCATGTTGTGGCATTTATCAGAATTTCTTGCTTTTTCATGCCTAAATAATATCATGAATATACCACATTATGTTTATCCATGCACCAGTTGATGGACTTCAGATTGTTTTCACCTTTTAGCTGTTGTGAATGTTTCCACATACATGTTTTTGTTTGGCCCTATCTGCAAGTTTCTAGGTGTATCCCCAGGAGTGGAATTGCTGAGTAGCTGCATTGTCTGGTTTCTGAGGATTACTGGCAGGTACTTAGGAGGATAAAAGTGCTTATGATTGGAGGAGCTTCAGGGCCTATGTAGGAGACACCCTTTCCAGACAGAAGAAACTGTGTCCATCTGACCCTCCTATTTGTTCCTGCTGCCAAATCTTTGTCCAGGATCCAGCCCCAATGTTACCTGCCAGTTTCCAGGGCTCCTCCTTTCTGTTCCAGGCTCTCCCAAGATCACTCCCAAAGTGAACAACCCACTCTGATCTTCTTGCAGTGTGGTTATTACAGTCTGCAAAAAGCAAAGTGTAGGCCTGAAACCCCAGGAACTTCACCAGAGAATTTCCATTTTTTTATTAGCAATGCACATTCATGTGCCCCCACCCAGATCTGCTGGATCGGAATCTCTGGACTGCACAGTGGGCCATCTTTGTTCTAATATGACCCGAGAGAATTATCTTACTCAGCCCTGAGAAATAAGTGCTCCTGGGTGTCTGCCCACCCTCAGCTACTCCTTCAACCCATAATGGGTGACCACATTGTGTATGATGTATGGTATATGTGCATGTGTGCTTGGGCGCTGGGGGCTATTGAGAGGTGGTGTCAAAACATGAAGTGTTTCCAGGAAGAGGTGATGAGTTAGTGATGCCCACAGGAGCCCTGAGGCTGCAGTGCCCTTGTCTACTGAGGGCTCTTTTTCCATTCTTGTAGAGATTATGGAGTTCCTCCTCCTTTGGGAGCTTGGCCCAAGCCTTGACTCTCGGGGTTTCTCTTGAAATAGGAGTCACAACCCTTCCCCTAGTCTGTATTGTGCATCATCCAGAGAAAATCATGCCAGCTGTGTGCTTCTGAGCCTCCCTCCCACCCTCTGGGCAAACAAAAGGCAGTGACAATGGCAGGGGCAGATATCTGAATCCTCAGTTCGGTCCTGTTTCTGTGATTCTGACTCTCCTCTTGTGAGTCAACACAGATGCCTCCTGGGAGGCCCTGCCCATGCAGAGACCGTGGTCCCCTGGGAAGTCATAACGGACCCCATTCCAAAGAGGACTTTTGCCCCTTCACCCCTTGTCCACCCTCCTCCTGAGTGCTCCACACCTCAGCATTCTCTACCCAAAGGGATGAATTTCTAACCCCAAAAGCCCTGTCTCCAAGAAGGTAAAGCCAGAGAAGAGAGAAGAAAAGCAGAAAAGTAAGACTTTTAAAAGCTTTGAACCTGGGACAGGAAGAGGGAATCCCTGAAATTAAATCTCAGGCCACTCAAACTTGGTCTGTGATTTAATCTTATCCCCTAAGGTACTAATGAATCTGCCATTGAAAAGGGCCTGACACAGTGGCAGGCTGAGAATCCCAGGTATTCCTTACAGTGATTCCTACCACCACTGCACATATCTCTAGAGATGACCTGCTCAGGACAGCCTGGCTGCTTAGACTGCAGGGTAGTAACCTGCTACCTCTACTCATGGGAGCAGGCAGGACCCTCTTTTTTGTATCTTCTATCCCCTATCATAGTGCGTAGTAATTCCATATTCTCCACAAGCCTGCAACTCTTCTTTTGTCCTCCCAATACCACATCTATCTCCTCTCTCCCCACTGCCACGCCACACACTCATTCATTCAATAAGCATCCATTGAGTTTTCACTGTAGGTTCAGTGAATAATATAAGGCATAATCCCTGCTGTCCCTGAAACTTGCAATCCACTGTGTTGGAGTGGCAGTCAAGAAACATTTACACATTATCTGTTTACAGCTGCATTAATGCATGAGAGAGAAGTGAAGTCATGTGAGAGAAAGTAATAAGAGACCTAACCAAACCTGAATAGTTGGGAAAGCTTTCTGGAGGAGGAACATTCATGCTGACATCTTCAGTAGGAGCAGGAGCTGAAAAGGCAAGAGTGAAGAAAGAGCAGATGGTTACAGAAGTGCATGCCAAGGCCCTCAGGGAGCCAGGAGTTCAGTGTGAAGAAAGGGGGATAGGGCAGGAAAGGAAGTCATAATTGTGATCAGAAATGAAATGCAAATGCCCTTCCAGAGGCCTTGAAAAGGATTTTGGCCTGAAAATGGCAGAAGAAGTGACCTGGTCATATACATTCTTAAAATAATGTCAGATAATGCATTATAGGGAAGCAAAGAGGTATAAGGTGATGGTCTGGATGAGGGTGGTGGTAGGGATAAATGACACAGAAGTGCCACCATATTTGTTTGGGGGCAAAACCAACTCTACCGATCTGTGAATAGCTGTGGAAGCTCAGCAGCATGGGGTTTACCAAGAACAGTGCTCAGGTTCTTAGCTTGAGCAAGTGCACAGCAATGGAGCTAGAGCTGAAGGGGACTAATTTGTTGAGGTAAGCAGAAGATTTGATAAATATCATGAGTTCAGACTTGATAGGCCAAGTGTGAGATGTGTGTAAGATGTTTAAATGAGGATTTTGAGGAAAAAAATAGATGCATAAAGTTGGAAGGAAAGTAGAGGGAGAAGTTTGGGGGTGTTGGGGGTAACTGACATCATACACTATGCTGATATTGCTGGAGAGAGAGCAGAGACTACAAGGAGGGTAGGTGTTCATAAGACAAAAACCCAGGACATCTGTGCTTAAACACAGATTGGAGGAGGGTGAATAGGAAAAGGAGATTGACATAGAGTGGCAGAGTGTTATTAGGGGAAAACCTCAAGAGAAAATTGCTGCGCAGAGCAAGGGAGGCTCCTTCAAGCAGAGGGTGTGATGAATGCCAGCAAATGTTAAGGAGGTCAAGTACCATAAGAGCTATAAAGTATCTCTGGCCTGGGGCTTAGCAGTGTGAAGGTCAAGGGTGACCTTTGCAAGGACAGTTGCAGTGCAATCAGATTGGAATTGACAGAGGAGTGAGCAAGAAGGATGAGATGGAAAAGCTGAGGTCAGACAACTCTTGAAAAGTGAAGAGAATGGAGGAGCATGTAGAGTACTGGAAAAGTACTTATCTTTGCTTTTTACTTTTTCCCAAAGGGGAATGAAGTGGCAATTTGGATGCTGATAGAATGAATGTCATCAGCAGCAGAGACAGAGAGGCTGGTGAGCACAAGGGACTGCTCTGGAACCTGAGAAGTTTAGGCACAGGGTGGGTATAGGAGGAAGAGGCGGCCTCCACTTGGAAGAGAAAGCTGTCCTATTGAATCAGGATGCAGATGAAAGTACATCCCTGGAAGATGAAGCAGATGACAACCAGTTCCCTATCTGATGGCTCCTATCTTCACTATGAAGAATGAAGCAAGTTCCTCCTCTAAGAATGAAGGAAGCAAAATAGAAATCAGAGGTTAAAAAATGGAGAAGTTACAAAAAAATGTGTTACCAGGTGGTGTTTGTCAAAGATTAGAATTTTGGGGAGCAAGATTTGGAGATAATGGTTGTGTTAACTTTCCATTCATTGTGATGACCAAAATACCTGATCATAACAACCTAAAGAAAGAAAAGTTTATTTGGGGCTGATGGTCTCGAAGGTTCAGTCTATAGGCAGCCAATTCCCATTACTCTCAGTCTGAGGTGAGGCAGAACATCCTGTGGAAGGGCTTGTCAGAGGAAAGCTGCTCAGAAGTCTGAAAGCAAAAAGAGAGTGTAAGAAGACAAGGACAAAGAATTTAATCCTCAAGATACCCCCCAAGTAACCTTCTATCTCAAGCCACACCCCACATGACTACAATTACTACCAAATAAACCATTCAAATTAGTAATCCACTAAATGGATTAGATTGTGACTCTTTTAATCTTTTAATAACATTTTGCCTCCCAAATTAACATAAGAGTTTTTTGAGGGGATACCTCATATCTAAACCATAACAGTGGCCCTCAGGTACCAGCCATTCTGCATGCTGGATGAAATTGATCCCCTCTCTCAACCTACTGTTCCCCAGGTCTTTATATCCATCTTTGGTGCCACAACCCTCAACACAAAGTCAGCCCAGATTCAAGCCTCCTGGACCTCCTAACAGCAGTCACTAAGGGCAAGTGACTCAAGATATCTCCACCCACCACCCACCATCCCTCTGGTTTTAGTTAGTTTTTTCTCTCTTCTGACTTAAAGACCTGACAAGAATAATTTTAGAAGAGGAAAATTTTATTTGGGGGCTCTTGGTCTCAGAGGTCTCAGTCAGTTCATAGATAGTCAGCTTCATTCCTAGAGGCTGGAGGTGAGGCAGAACATCATGGCAGAAGAACTCGGCAGAGGGAAGCAGCTCACATGATGATGTGAAAGCAGAGAGAGAGAACTCTACTCACCAGATAAAAATATATACCCCAAAGGCACACCCACAGGGACCCAGCTCCTCCAGCCATACCCTATCCACCTTCAGTTACCACTAAATTAATCCCATCAGGTAATTAATTCACTGACTGGGTTAAGGCTCTCATAACCCAATGATTTCTCCTGTGAACCTTCTTGCATTGCCTCAAACATGAGCTTTTGGAGGAAACTTCACATTCAAGCCATAATACTCTCTCCACAAACATAACTGCCTCCATTGCATTTTCCATTACATCAGCACAGTTAGAAAAACCAAAGCAAAGCAGAGTTTTTTATGACAAATGACCAGATACCTACCATTTAGATTCGATGAATACTCACATTTTGCTCTATCTTAATTGCCCCTTTCTTAAGACAATGAATAAAGTATACTGGAATCCTTGCCTTTGCAACATATTTGTTTTGCATTTGATTCATATTTTTAATAAGTGGAGAGTCAAATTGTACAAGATTCAAAAGAGTTGAGAATTCATTCTTCTACCCAATCTCCCAAACTCATCATCTGATTCTGTGAGTGTATATTTTAAAGAGGGATGTATCTCAGTCTCTGATCCAGTCAGGCTATAATCAAAATTGAAAAGAGTAGTTAAACACCAACACACAAAGGACCCCATGGATCCTACATCCTTCTGTGTGCCTCAAAGAACCCATGAGAACCAAACTTCTGTTTTCAATTCAGTTTTGTGTTAGTTAGCTTTCCATTACTATGACAAAAAGACCCAAGAAAAACAACTAAAGGAGGAAAGATTTATTTTGGCTCACAGTTACAGAGGTTTCAGTCCAAGGTCAGCTGGATCCATTGTTTCTGGGCCTATGGTGAAACAGAACAGAAGGGTGGAAGGGTATAGGATAGGAAAGATGCTCACCACATGGCAGCCAGGAAGCAGAGAGGGAAAGTAAGAGAATTGCAGACAAGTAATAACCTTCCATGGCATGTCTTCAATGACCTACTTCCCCCAACTAGGCCCCTCTTACTAATCGCCCATTCAGCTATATATAAATGCATGAACTGACTAATCCACTGATATGGTTAGCACCCTTGAGATCAAATCACTTCCCAAAAATTCCTGCTTCTGAACATTGCTGCATTAGAGACCAACCCTTCGACACATGAGCCTTTGGAAGACATTCTGGATACAAACAATAACAGTGTTGTCTTTGTTTGGTTTGCTCTGACAAAATACCTTTGACTAGGTAATCAACCAACAGCATAATTTTATTGATCACCGTAAGTAGAGACCAGGAAGCACAAGATCAAAGCACCAGCAGATTCTCTATCTTGAGGGCCTGTTACTCCTAGGGATACCCCAATGTGTCCTCACATGGCAGAAGAGGCATAAGTTTTCATCATACCTCTTTAATACGGGCACCAATCCCATTCATGAAGGTGGAGCCCTCATGACCTAATCACATCCCAAAGGCCCATCTCGTGTAACACCACCACAATGCATATTAAAACATCTAGATCATTGCAAGTATTATTTGAAATTAGACGTGGGAGTTGGCCCAGGTCTATCTGATTCTCAGACCTATGTCTCTTTCTCTATCAAATCACCCAGGAGAATAATATGGTAATGTGCCACAGTCTTAGCTGCTCTCAGGATTGTGATAGTTGTGAGGAAGAGTTGCAAAGGGGCTTGGGTGTCATTTCCATAGAATTTCCAACCCAGCAAGGTCCTGGCAATTTCAGAACTGCCATACAAAATCCAGATGATGGGGGTCTATACCACTAGTTGCCAGTGCAGCTTGATTAGATCTCCAAGGTCTAGAATAAGCAAAGTACAAGACCCTTCCCTGGTCTTGATGTTATAACCATCACTTTGCACCACTTCGTGCATGCCCTGGGATTTGTGGGAGCTGGAAACCTCTATCCACATTTGTCATCAGCACCAGACCATATGGTGGAAAAAACAATGAATTCCCCCCACATGACTAAGCCAGTTCCATGTGCCTTTTGTACCAATGGAGGAGCATGGGTTGCCTCTATCCAAATCCTACAGAAGCAAGTCACACTACCTGCACTTTGTCCCTGGAGTTGGTGTGGACTGGTCTTAGCCAGACACTGTTAGTCATTCATAAAACACAAATTAAACCCTCAGATTGCTTCTTGGTCAACTTTTGGGTGTTAAGCACCACTGGGACAATGTGTATGAGAAAGACTATTCCTGGATTTAAGGTGTTAAGGAGCCAATATTATAAATCTTTGTTTTATAGAACAAAGTTTAATAGCAATGCATTAACTTCTGGATAACCAAGAAAAGAGAGCTCAAGGAAGTATGATGCCTATCCCCCAGCTGCATCTCTCTCCAACTTCCTCATCACTCTGCTTCCACTCTTAGCTATGTTGTCTAACCTTCCACTCACTACTCACTTTACTGAAACCTGACTTCCCACTCACAGGGCTTCAGCTTATCTCACCAAGAGTATCAGTGACCCTGAGCATCCTTCAGTCCAATGGTTTCTCCCTCCCTTTTGCCCTCCTTTCTTCCTTGTTGAGAATATGCAAGTAACTCAACAATAAACAATGAACGACAATAAAAGGGCAAACAACATTTCTCCAAAGACACACACACACTTGCACGCACAAGATAGGCAACAAATAACATACAAAGATGCTTAACATCATTGGTCAATAGGGAAATAAAAAATCTGAATCACAATGATACTTTACATCCACTAACAATATTAAAAAGACAGTTTTGATAAGGATGTAAAGAAATTGGAACACTCATGCACTGTTGGAAAAAGTGTAAAGTGGTACATTCACTTTGCTAAACATTTTGGCAGTTTCTCAAAATGTTGAACATAAGAGTTAATATATGGTGAGAAATTCCACTCCAAGGTATATATCTGAACTGAAAGCTATGTCCACAAGAAACCTTGTACATAAACATTTATAACAGTAATATACGCTCGATATGGAAATGAAAACAATCCAAATGTTTATTAGCTGATGAATGAACAGATAAAAATGAAATGGAATATTATTGGGCAAAAAGGGATGAATTACTAATAAATGCTACAATATGAATGAACTAATACTACATGGTACAGTTAAACACCCAGGTGTCAGGAAGGGCAGGAGCTAGCGCAGTATCAAAAATCTTGGTGTTGGCATCAAGGACTCACATCAGTGCCACTGTCACAAACAGATTTAGCTTGTAGTTTTTTCTATGTCTCAGAGGAGAGAGAGTCAGATTGAAGCCAGAATTAGACAGGCAGTCAGTGTAGATAGGTAAATGGAGTCAGGTCGGACGTAGGAGGGCAATTTTCAGCGAGTCTGGAAAGTTGGAGACTGTCCCCTGAGGGATCTTATCTGCCCCTGCTCCAACCTGTGGCCAAGGTAACCTGTCCCAGGAATTTCCCCTCCCTACAGGGAGCTATAAAGTTGTTAATGTGTCCTTGTCTACTCCATCCTGCCCTTCCCCCTTCAGCCCACCTAGTTCCCACCTTTTGGCCATCCCATGGAACATTCCTGGGCCTAGTCACCTCCACAGGAAGGAGAAAGATAAAGGGGGAAAGGCAGGAGAACAAAGGAAGCCTAGGGCATATAAAAAGGGCAGAACACCTTGTTTCTTGGGATACCATGTTACCAGCTATGGCCCCCTTCTCCCTCCCGGGAGAAGTCTTTGTTACTCTTTTTTAAATAAACCTTGCTTCATATGCTTGCCTCAGTGTGCTTCTCTAATGTTCAGACTTCAACATGTGGGAAAGCAGGACTCGTCACTGATAACCAGCAGTATCATATTGGCAGCAGGGACTCACATCAGTGCCACTGTCATGAACAGATTCAGCTTGTAGTTTTTTTCTGTGTCTCAGAGGAGAGAGAGTCAGATGTCCCATAATATTTTCTAATAAAAAATATTAGAAAACATTATGTCCCATAATATTTTCTACTAGAAAATATTATGCAACTTGATAATAACTGTTCATAGCCACTTTTTTTGAACTCTGTAAAGTAAGCAAATCTATAGAGACAGAATATAAATTAGTATTTTCTATGTGTTTGGGAAATGGAGATGTACTGCTATTGGGAATGGCCTTTTTGGAGGTAGTGAAACTATGCTGCAACTAAATAGTAGTGATAGTTGTACAAATCTGTAACTAGACTAAAACCACTAGACTGTGCATTCAAAGGGTAAATTTCATAGGATGTGAATTATACACAATAAAACTTTTATACACAACAAGAAAAAATGAGTAGGGCAGAGCAAATGGCACAGTGCAGGATGAGCTAGAGCCAATCACAGAGGTGAGGTCTGTTGGAGACCTCAGGGAACCCTGAACCTGACAGTGACTCCAGAGATGTGCCCTGAACAAGGTGAGTCTGGGATGGGGAACTTGAGCACCATCATGTTGGTATCTGCAGCCAGCTGGGATGGATTCCAGAGTGTCTGTGTTCAGGGAACTGAATAATTCCTGATCTTGGCCTTAGTACCATCTGCCATGTGCTGAGCTGAATGTAAAGGCCACCCAGGCACTGGAAAGTGACTCAAAATGACTCACCCCTTGTCAGCCCTCATGATCCTAGAGATGTCTTATTCTCCACCTTCTCTTTCTTGTCAATACCATCTGGGTGGTAACCTGGCTCATAGTCATTCTCCCATGACAAGAATCCCATCAGTACAATGGTCCCGGGGAATCCAGCCCCTGACCACAGGTGACTGGCCTCTAGTCAGCCCTAACTCCAGCCGCAACATCTGATTCTCTGTCCTCTGAGACACAGAAAGAACTACAAGCTGAGTCTGTTCATAGCAGTGGCACTGATGTGAGTCTCTGCTGCCAACACCAAGATTTCTGACACTGTGCTAGCTCCTGCCCTTCCTGACACCTGGGTGTTTAACTGTACCATGTAGGACATAGACTGCCCCAATTCCCCTAATATATTCCATGTTTGACTCCATGAACTGAAGAAGTATCTCAGGTTTCTGACTGGAGCAGCTGAGCTCCTCATGTGCTGACAATCTCAGTCACCATGGAAGTCCAGTCTCAGGAACAGAAGCCACCAAGCAGTCACCAGTTTCCTCAGTAAAAGAATATGGGGCAAATAGAATATTTTAGCAAATCCTCAAATTCTGATTTTTTTCTAAGATGCTTTCTCTCTCTGCCTCAGTCTTGAGGCATCAGGTCCATGGTCACCCCAGGAACTAGGAGACATGGTATGGGGAGAGAGGAAGTGTCCCTTCCAGGCAGTGTATCATAAGAAAAACAAGGGAAACACATGGCTAACTTCTGGTAGGGCCTGAGGGAGAATGTCCTACAGCTGAGGATGTTCTCCTTCTGTTGCAGTCTGAGAGTCTGACAGGGAACTCTTTGTGCCCAAACACCTCCAACATGGACACATGGTCTGCCTCCTGGCTCTCCATTTCAGGGGAGGGTTGCTCTGGCATCACCATAGCAGGAGTTTCACAGTCCAGCAAGTTAGACAGGGAGATGCACTGCTGAGATCCTCTCAAGGGACGCCAGCTGCCCACTGTGGGAGTGCAGCCTGTGCAGTGGCTCTCTCAGTGACCACCTCAGTCTCAGTCTCAGGAACCTGCCTTGCACAACTGTGGACTTCTAGGAATAGATTTTTCTGGGAACAGAGGCAAGGTATATAGGCCATTTGGGTCTGATGCTGGACAATTTCAATGGCACTTCCACCCCAGAGTGACCTGCCACCTTCCCTCTGCCCAGCCTGCCTCCCCATTCCTCACACAGTTGTGATCCCTGACACGCACTGGGTGTCTCCAACTCCATCTTCCAGCATCTTATTCTAGAGAGGCCCCCGGCAGTGCCTGAAATACCAGCAGAAAATCTGGGTAGCAAGGGCTTCCAAGTGCAGAATTTCTGCCCTACATGAGTATGAATTGCCTCGAGGGCTGAAGGTGGTCGTGGGAAGGGAGACAAAGCATTGGCTCTTGTTCTTGTAACCCAGAGCATAGATTCTTCTTCATGGGCTTCCATGACAACCCACTTGTATGTTCTGCAGAAAAGGGGCTTAGGAGGAAGTTCTGGTTGCTGAAATTTACCTACCAGGGCCTGTTCAAGGAGAAAGGGAATTGTTTAAGCCAAAAGGGACTCAAATATCATGGATTTAGCCATGAAGATTAAATCATAAGCAAAGCATTTAAAGAGACTGCCTTTTAAGTATCTGAGTAACCCCCACACATGTTCAAATGTAAACTCACCTTGTCACTTTTGAGCCAATTTCATTTTATGTAGGGCTTTCAGGGAGGGCCACTCAGAGATCATCTATATTTCTCAGTTTTTTCCCATCAACCCTCTTTGGTTTTCAGAGAAGGTGAGGGAAGCTAGAGGGAGAAGGGAAGGGGGACAGAGGATACAGGAGAAAGGGAGGGGAGAGAAGGGCAGGATAGAGAGAGATAACAAGGAAAAAGAAGGAAAGGAGGAGTAAAAAGGAAGATTATATATGACTTGGGGTGTTTAAGGACAGACAGGCATGATGGTGGTTCTCATCATCCCCAGAAGAGGAAGAGTGCTATCAAGTTCATTCCTGGAAAGCCCAATTTCCATTTCATGGTGAAGTTTGTATATGTGTGATTTCTTATGTAAGTTCCCTAAGGCTAAGTCCCCAGAAGTCAGGACCTTACACCTGACCCACCTTGATAAAGCATGAAGTATTGGCATTTGTTAACTGTGCTGTGATGGCTCTGCCTCTGGCTTCCCCAACTCAGGTCCATGCCTGCACTGGCAGAGAGTCTTCTGAGAAGGCTTAGCCCTTCCTTCCATCTCACTTGCTTTCTGTCTCAAATCAATATCTGCAGGGAGCTGCTGAGACCCACAACAGACGTGCTGCCAATGTTCTGAGAGAGAGGCAAAGCAAAGCCACTCATGCGGGTGACAGGAAGGAACAATTTGTCCCAAGGTTTAGTTTGGTCTAAATAAAACCAGCTTTGTGGTATGCAGAGAATTGAAATCTTAATGAAGAAAAATTTCAGGGTCAAAAATGAACTTAATCACATTTTGTGGGGTGGGGGAAGGGTTAAAAAGAACTTTGGGGGTAATACTACCTTTCTTCCAGACCCAGGAAAGGTACTGCCCAGAGTGACACAGTGAGAGAATAACAAAGTTGAAGACAGGAAGCAATTACTGCTCTTCTGATGGCCCACGCTGTTAAGAATTTTAACTGGAGTACTTGTAACAGTGGAAGGTTGGGCCACCAACTGAACAGTGTATGACGTAAATCTCAGAGTGCAGTCAGGGCTAGGACCTGGAAGGGGTGGGCCTAAACTATGACTTTGGACATTGTCCCCATAGTCTATTTACACAGAGATGTGTGTGGGTGTGTTGTTGTTGTTGTTGTTGTTGTTTAAAATGTAATTTTGGTCAATATAGGCATTTAAAGCATAATTTTCCTTAACCCATTATGACATTTTTCAAAAATTTTTCCAGCAAGGCATGGTGGTGTACACCTGTAATCTGAACGACTTGAAAGGCTAAGTCAAGAAGATTGCAATTTTGATATCAACTTCAGAAACTTAGCAAGACCCTATCTCAAAATAAAAGAATAAAAAAGGGTTGGAGATGTGGCTCAGTGGTAAAGCACCCCAGAGTTCAATCTCCAGAATCAAGAAAACAAAAGAAAGTTTCCATTCATCAGCAGTATGAGGAGGGAAAAAAGCAGTTGGTTCTAACCCTTCTCAACAATGAGAGGCCTGGAAAATTATTATATTAATCCATCATCAAGTATTCAAATATTCATATAATACACAATGAGTGCAAGTATGAACAAGAAGTATAGGTTATGCAAATTAGACATTTCAACCCTTTTAAAATAATTTCCTCTCCATATGGGTTCTGTTGTTATAAGCTTCAGCCAAATGATACAACTTGTCATTGGCCTGTCATGCTGTTTCATTTCTCTGTGAGTTTCAGCACCCTGGGAGCTGCTGAAAAGCCAAAAAAGTTTTTGAGTCTTCATGTACAGGTGGCAGCCCTGTCCATGGGGAAGACACCTGGGCTGCACTAGACCTCCCAGGACACTCATCCCTTATGTCAAAGGGATCCTTACCTCAAATTGTATCCTCCAGTTTGGACAATGAGAGAAAGGGGTTTAGTGAGTTTGGTAAAGATGTTCTTGTCTACCTCACTGTTTGAGGAGCTTGTCTGATTGTCAACTGATTGTGATTTGGTAGCAAGAGGAGATTCAAACTCAGTTTTCCTGAGTCCTGCTCCTGCATCATTTCTAATAAAATGTGCAGAGTTGTGTGGATCAGCCCAAGTCCTTATGAGCTTCTCCAGCAGAAAAATGTGTGCCACCACCACTCCCACCACCCCACTTCAGCCCTCCAAGCAGTGGATCCGAGTCTTTGTTATTGCCAACAGTAGGCCCAAAGTGTCTCTCTAAAGGGCGTCCTTCCCTGGGAGGAAGTTCTCATCTGATTCTAACATCCTCAGCTCCTCCCTTTTCAAACATCACCACTGTGCTCATGTGCATCTGTTCCCATGAGTTCTACTTTCCTTCCTGGTAATTGGATGGCTTGGCCCATCCACCTCTGCCCAAGAGCCCATCCACCTTTATGGCCTCAAGGATTTGGTGCCTGCAGTTCTCTTCTCCCCTGCATCAACAGTTGTCCCCTTGCCACTGGGTGATTCTTGCCATCAGTGACACTGCTCCCTAGGTGACAGAGTGGAAATGTACTTGAACAGGACAGTGGATCTACAGGTAAGGACTATGGCAGACTGAGTGTGGCAACCAAGTCAAAGACTCTCTTGCCTTCACCCAGTCCACCTATTCATCCATACAAATGTTTATCTGGTGTCTATTATGTCCCAGGCTCCACTTCAAGTCAGGGGATACAGCAAGAATAACCCTAGTCCTAACTTCCTGGAACTTAGAGTTTATTGGGGGATGGAGGACTGGCTATAGACAAGTCAACAAAGAGTCTTCAGAAAGTGGCCAGTGATATAAGAACAAACAGGACAAGGGGCATGGTGAGTAGTGGGACATGGGGTGGAGGGTGGGTTTGCTGTTCGTGTGGTGTGACCAGGGAAGGTCAGCACCAGAGACTTTCCATCAGATCCCATTTCAGATGTCACCTCCAGGAAGCTTGTTTCTACTTGGACTTTGGACTCTTGACCCCTTAGATTCAAATCTCATCGCTGCATTTTATCAGCTGCATAAACTCAAACAAATAAACACCTTAGATTCTTCAGCTATAAGGTACAAATTATAATGGGTCTTATAATAATTATAATAAATAATAATTATGATAGTTGTTATAATAAATTAAATAAGTTAATATAGTGCACATGGAACCCAATGAATGGTACCTGACCACAATATACCTTTTTTTCTTGTGCTTTTACTTTTTTGCTTTCTATTTCTCTTTCTCCCAATTATTCTTTGCTATGTTGCTAACATTTTTTTCATGCTGCTTTTTTTTTCCTCATGTGTTTCAGAAGCTATACATCTCATTTTATTGCACTAGTTATTACCTTTAAGGAAAAATATAGAGTTGAACTTGTGTTTTTCTGCTTAAGTGAAAAATAAAATAAAAAATTTAATATGATTTTAAGACTCTCATTCGCCCCTTAATTTAACACTATATTTTGTCAAAAAAAAAACTATGCTCTTAGATCTAGAATATTAGCAGCTTTTTATTCTATAATTTTTGAAGATATATTTAGTGTTTTCATTAAGTTAATATCCATGTTAATAGAAGCTGTTTAAACACTGTCTATGCATTGTACATGTTTAACTTCTATAATTTGTCTCCACCATTCTTGAAGTCTTATTCTATCAGTTTTCTTTTGGGGACTATGGAGCAGGCAGAGCACCGTCAGTTCTCCACTAAAAACTGGTTCCTTCTTAGGGAGGCAGAGGTGCCGGGATGAAGAGCAGGCTCTGGGGTCAGTCTGCTGGATTCTAGGCCAACCCTACCTTCTTCTACTCTACTGTGGTCATACCTCTACCATAGCCTCATCTAGAGTGGAAGTCACTTCTCTTTCCCTTGACTTTGACCATGAACACGTGGCTTATGTTGGCCAGTGATATATTCATGAAAATGAAAGCTGTCAGTTCTGAGTTTGGACTTCAAAAGCCTATTTCTGCCTTCTTTTTTGCCCCTTTGTTTGCACCAGGAGAGCACAAGCCCTTGCTCACATATTGATCTCAGGCTGAGGGTAACAGATGTGTACAGCAAAGCCTGTCAACCAGCAGACCTGTAAGGAGAAGTAGCACTGTTCCACCATGTCCCTTCAGTGTCTGCCAAACCCAGGAACCACAAATTTGTGAGTGCCAACAAATGACTGTGTGATGGTAATTTTATGTGTGGCTCTCAGTGGGCCACAGGGAGCCCAGGCCAAACAGAGTTTCTGGGTATGCCTGTAAGAATGTCTTTGAACATGAACTGAGTAAAGTGTGGTTTCGCAATGTGGGTGGGAATCATCCAATCCATTGAAGGCCTGAAGAGAACAAAAGGTTCCTCTTCTGACAGAAGGAGGAATTTTCCCCTTTTTACCTGCTTCCTGCTTGAGCTGGGACATCTCATCCAGGATTCTTCTGCCCTTGAACTGGAATTTATACCATTGGCTCTCCTGGTTCTCAGGCCTTTGGCTTGGACTAAATTATATCATCAACTTTCCTGAATCTTCAATTTGCAGATAGAAGATCATGGGACTTTTCAACCTGCATAATCATGTTACCCAATTCTTCACAAATCTCCTCTCTCTCTAATATACTTCTATCTCTATATATCTGTCTGTCTTTCTGTTTTTCCCTCCTATGAGTCCATTTCTCTGGAGAATCCTGCTAATATATTAGTTTTGGGGTAGTTTGTTATGAAATAATAGGTAACCAGTACATAGGAATTCTAGACAGGATAAATAAATGGTATATTTTCTAAACTCTTTCACATTAGAAAGATCTTGTGCTCTGTTGTTTGGGGGCATTTAATATTGTGAAAAAGCAACTGAATTTTACCTTTTACCCTTGATAGTTCACTTCTCACAACTTCCTGGCACTCCCCCAAATGAGATGCTTAACAATTTCTTTTTTCTTCAGGATGTCTGGGTACTAATCTATTTTCGTTGTCCTTGCTCTTTCAATCTTGTCCTCTTGTTTTTTGTTTTTGTTTTCCACAGTACAATTTTTTTTCTTTAAGTATTTTTTCTTCCCCATCCCCTCTGTTCTCTACTTCTGGAATCACTTTTGCACCTTTATTGGAGCTTATACCACAATATTCACACTCGGCCATAGATAAATCTTTTTCTCCTGCCTTGTGAGAAAAGGGGCTGAGTTCATTTTCTTATTCTGTGATGTTGTTTCTGCAAAACCCAATCTGTTTTCTGTCTACTAACTTTTATCACCTCTGGTTTTAAAATTTCACAATAGCATTTTGCATCTGAAAACAATCTTTCCTGGTGTTGGATTGTTTTTTTCCTCTTCTTATGTATAAATTTTTCCACATAATATCAATAAAAAGGGAAAATAGAGATTTGGGGGGGATTTTTAAAACTTTTTTCCTCCTCTTTCTTAAATGTGTTTCATGGAAGAATTGTGCTTTTATTCAATGGATTGGTTCCTTCTTAGGGAGCAAGCAGGTACAAAGGTGAACAAGATGGGCTCTGGCATCAGACTGCTGGGTTCAAGGCCAACTCTACCACTTTGGGCCGTGTGGTCTAAGGCAAGTGACCTGATTGCTCTGAGTCTCAGTTACTATACCTTTTAAGTGGAAACAACTACAGGTCCTGCCGCATTAGATAGTTTTGGTAATGAGATGAGTTTAATATTCATTTAGCCTTTAGGACAGTCCTGACACTTAGTATCATTACAATCACATTTGATAAAGAAAATGAAGGTGTGGATTCATTCACATTTCTCTTTGCCCACCTTTATCTTTGCCTACTACTGAGAGTTTATGTTGGATCCACCATACTTAAATCTTATGCTATATATATTTTTGCATTGCTGCTTGGCAGTCTCATGGGCCAGGAACAAGAGAAGGAATACAGAGCCACATGCAGAGAAGTTCTCAGCAGGCTGTTGGTTGCTGTCTCATAGTCGTGGCAGCTCCTGGTGAGTAGGACAGAACATCCTGATCCAGCTGTGTCCCTGTGTTCCTCAGCTGATACCTGCACTAGGGGAGGCCCTAGGAAGCCTGTGTTCATCCTAAACAGATACTGGCTGTTTGCAAAGTTTTTTCATTTGTACCACACCCACCTTCATCCTCAGTCTCTATTGTATACAACAAAAAGAATAGATCATAAATGGAGAGTCTCAGTTCATTAGTCCTTAGGTAGAAGAAATTTCTTTCATTTCTGACCTGTTGATGGACTCCTTTCATTTTATCTGGCATCAATGCAGATATTTTTAAAAACTTTATATATATATATATATATATATATATATATATATATATATATATATATAGAGAGAGAGAGAGAGAGAGAGAGAGAGAGAGAGAGAGGAGAGAGAGAGAGAGAGAGAGAGAGAGAGAGAGAGAGAGAGTTTTCTTAATTTCAGTAAGAATTTGGGAAGATTTGGAGCTTAGCTGTGGATTCAAATCTTTCTTGTTGGAAAGGACAGTTAAAAGGATGGTGGAATGTGATAGACATCATCATCCAAAGTACATGTACGAAGACACGAATTGGTGTCAACATACTTTATATACAACCAGAAATATGAAAATTATGCTGTATACATGTAATAAGAATTGTAATGCATTCTACTGTCATTTATTTTTTAATCAATTAAAAAAGGACAGTTACAGTCTCCTAACTGGTCCACTCTCCTCCCTCTCCGTCCATCTGTCTTCCTGCAGGTGAAAGAAATTATCCATGCAGCCTGCTGGTCTCTCTTCAAAGCATCTGCCACATGATAGACCAAGAACTCAGCAAGGACACAGGCCCCCATACTGTGGCTTGCTGGACTCAAGATTTTTCCATCTCTGTGTAGCCCCTTTCTCTAACCACATGGAGTCACTGTGCCTCTGGTACCTTTGGAACTTCTTATGTGCTACCAATAGTCTTTGTACCCATCCTCATAGGCCTGCCAAACCCCTGCCTTTCTAGGGCCTTAGGCAAGCTCTGGAGTCCAGCCTTTCTTGTTCATTTACTGTCAATTTGTTATTACTTATCTACAACCTGTTCCCTTCCTGGACCGCCAGTCCTTGGAGAGTAAAAATTGTGTCCTTTTTAGTGCCTGACAGAGGGCTTAATACCTCCTAATGGATCTTTTTCTGAGTGTTTTACCATCCCTTAGAATTCTTAGTGACAGTCATGCTGTTTAAGTCAACTTTTGTACCACTGTGACCAAAGACCTGACAAGAACAACATAAGGAGGGAAAGCTTATTTTGGCTCATGATTTCAGAGTTTCAGTTCATGGTCAACCAACTTGATATCTCTGGGCCTGAGGTGAGGTAGAATATCATGGCAGAAGAGTATGGTATAGAAGAGCAGCTCAGGTCCTGGGATTGTATACACAGGTAGAAGTATATTTCACTCTTTTTACAGTCTAGGCAGGATGTACAATATGGCCCACACCTGTAATCCCAGCAACTCAGGAGACTGAAGTAAGGAGGAGTTTGAGGCCAGCATCAAAACTTAGCAAGACCCTATCTCAAAATAAAAAATAAAAAGGGCTAGGGATGTAACTCAGTGGTAGAGCACCCCTGGGTTCAGTCCCAGTTACTTCAAAAAATAAAAGTGTAGGCTGTTACTGTAGCTCTGCTCATAGTCATCACACTAGCAAGTCTCTGGTCAACATGTCCTGTTGATGCTAACTTGTAACTCCCTTTTGCTAGTACAATTAGGTGCTATTTCTGGGCATAGACCTTAAGAGTACTGGCAGTTTTGTCACTATTTGGGGATTCAGTCTTCATATAAAGAAACTCGGATGAGACTACTGAATTATGAGAGACTGCTTGGGGACAGTGAGAAAGAAATGGGGGATCCAGCCAGTCCCCAACCTATTCCAGCACCCCCAACACATGCACCAACTAAGATACCAGATCTAGCTACTTCTGAATGTAGCTGCCTATATACTCGCTACCAAGAGTATCCAGCAGCAGAGTGCCACAGATGATGTTTAATGTGAGAAATAGTAAAACCTTGTTTAAGTCACTAAGTTTTGGGGTGATTTGTTATTCAACAATAGATAATGATTAAGCAAGGAACAAATGCTGAGAGACAATTAGGAGTTCCATTCATGGAATTTCATGAGCTCTTCTGTATTTATGACTACCAGGCATATATAGTGCAGCTCTGACCCTAAGAGACATATGCTGAGGCTGAAAGCTTGCCGTGGCCCTTAGTGTGAAAGCAGCCACCTTAACACAAAGCCTGTGGTACATCCCATACAAACACATTTGAGGACCAGGAACTGGCTCAGAAGGGTATCTGGGGAGCAGATTCCATTGCTGATTCTAGTGGTTTACCTCTACCAAGGACAAGAGAGAGGATATGGCACTAACCACCCACTAAAAACTAAGGCTGAGGGGTGTCCTCTTTCCAAAATCTGCAAGGAATCCAAGTTTTAATAAATATAGTGGGGAGGGAAAAAGAAAACTTTAAAAAAAACACCTGAGGGTGTAGCTCAGTGGTAGAGCACCCCTGGGTTAAATTTCCCATCAAGAAAGAAAGAGAGAGTGAAAGAGAGAGAGAGAGAGAGAGAGAGAGAGAGAGAGAGAGAGAGAGAAGAAAGGAAAGCAGAAGGAAGGAAGGAAGGAAGGAAGGAAGGAAGGAAGGAAGGAAGGAAGGAAGGAAGGAAACGAAACATAACAGAAGAAAAGAATATAGTGATATTCCATTAGGTTGCTACAAAAGCAATCTCCTTGCCCACACCTCAAACTTGAGATACTCAGGCTAGGTGACATCCACCACACCGGGAAAGTTAAAGGACAAGGAGTTGACTCTGCTTATACAGAACAGACTGGAGAGAAGAGAATGTAAGAGGTGAGAGGAAAATAACAGGGCATTGGGCATGAAACACAGACTGCCAGGCTTCCTGCCAGGCTTCCTTTTATGATGGCTCAACTTATAGTTCTGTGACTTCCTGATGGTGTGAAATGATACGAGTTCAGTAGGAACCATACTTCAAATTTTTTTGGTACCAGGGATTGAACTCAGGGGCACTCAACTACTGAGCTACATCCCCAGACCTATTTTGTATTTTATTTAGAGACAGGGTCTCACTGAATTGCTTAACACCTCACTTTTGCTGAGACTGGCTTTGAACTTGCAATAATCCTCCAGCCTCAGTCTCCAAAACCGTTGGAATTACAGACGTGCACCACTGCGCCCAGCTCACACTTTGAATTTTGAATGTGAATCTTTTCCCTGGCTAGCCACGTGCACTATAATCATCTCTCCAGATGCTGGACAGACTGCTCCCAATCAGCCCCACCATCACAAGGGGCATAACTAATGTCCTACTGTGCTGTGTTGCTAAACTAGGTTGTTCAGCAGGTTAGGAGTATTCAATGCCCTCTCAGCTTATTTTCAACTTGCAGTGGATTTAATGAGACATAATTCCATCTAAGTCAAGCAGCATCTGTATAATCCCCCTACGGTCTGAAGACAACATGAGGATGTCGTTTAAAAAAAAAAAATTCAGCTGAGAGAGGTGGTTCGTGTTTGTAATCCCAGTGACTCAGGAAGCTGAAGCAGGAAGATTGCAACTTAGCAAGGCACTAAGCAACTGAGCAAAACACTATCTCTAAATAAAATATTTAAAATGGCTGGGGGTGTGGCTCAGTGATTGAGTGCCCCTGGGTTCAATCCCCAGTACCAAAAATAAATAAATAAAATAGAATAAGTAAAAATTCAAACGGAAAATGTGGAGACATCTAGTTATATGAAGAACTGAACACCCATGCAGGCTCTTTCAAGAAACTAAGAGCCCCTAAAAGAGAAGACTTTTCCACTCCCCATCTCTATGTCCACATGAATGATGAGAGTCACTGCCTCACTGGCCAGAAAGTTAGGCAGACTTGTCCCTGACCACAGGTGTAATCTGGAAGTGGCCTGGTCCTAGTGTACTTCTTGTCATACTTCTATATGCAGAGTCTTCAGAGCTCTGTTGAAATGCAGGAAGGCAGGTGAAAAGTATAGTAAATGTGGTTGGTGACTGTACTCTGCACATTGCATTTAGCATTGTCCCTACAAGGAGTGCTTCCAAAAGCAGAGCAAGAGGTGGACTCATAATGGTTTAAGAGAATTCTCTAACATGAGGAAGAATAACTCTCAAAATGATAGCCAGACTGTGATGGCTTTCCCTTAAAGCCAGGAACAAATGGATAACCCTTAACAATATAACCCTACTCTATCACTCAACCAAGAAAGAGAAGGAAGGATAGCCATGAGAAAGAAGGGAAAAGCATTCGAAATTCAAAAAGACATATTTGTCTTAGCAATAAATACATAGAAAATAAAATACACTCCACGAAAAATAGCAATACAATTAATAAAATACATAGAAGTAAACTTAACAGTTGGCTGGGTCTTTATTTTTAACAATGGTCTGCTTTCTTACTTAATAATCTACTTGAATAATTAAAGAAATACCTTCAGGCAACAGAACAGTTATTGCCAAGATTCTCCCCAAACTAATTTCTAGGTAAAATGTGATTCTAACAAAATTTAAAACAAGAGGGTTATATTTAGAAACTTGTCAAATAGATTAAGTTCATCTGAAAGATTAAAGGACCCTAAAAAGTCAAGGAATTTTTGAGAAAATAAATACAATAATGCCAGTAATTGTGCTACCAGTGTTCATTCAAAATTATGACAACTAAAATGGTTTGGTTCTGGAAATCCATATGTAGCCAAATAAAATTAAACCTTTATCTCTCACCCTGCACAAAACTCAACTCAAAGTGAATCAAAGACTTAGACACTAGACCAGAGACCCTGCGCCTAATAGAAGAAAAGTAGACACAAATCTTCACCATATCAGCTTAGGAACTGACTTCCTTAACACCACTCCTAAAGTGCAAGAAGTAAAATCAAGAATCAATAAATGGGATGGATTCAAACTAAACAGCTTCTCAGCAAAGGAAACAATCAATAAAGTAAAGAGAGAACCTACATAATAGGAGAAATTCTTTACCACTAGATAGAGCACTAAACTCCAGGATATATTTTATATATATCTCAAAAAACTTAACTCCAAAAAAAAAATAACCCAATCAATAAGTGGGCTAAGGAACCGGACAGAAGAAACACAATTGATCAACAAATATATAAAAAAATGTTCAACATCTCTAGCAATTAGAGAAATGCAAATCAAAACTACACTGTGGTTCCATCTTACACAAGTCAGAATGGCAATTATCAAGAATATAAGTATTAATAAATGTTGGCAAGGATGTGGGGGGAAAAGTACACTCACACTTTGCTGGTGGGACTGCAAATTGGTGCAGCCAAATTAGAAAGCAGTATGGAGATTCCTTGGAAACCTGGGAATGGAACCACTATTTGACCCAGCTATCCTACTCCTTGGTTAATACCCAAAGTACTTAAAATCAGCATACTGTGGTGACTCAGCCACATCAATGTTTATAGCAGCTCAGCTCACAATAGCTAAACTATGGGACCAACATAGGTGCTCTTCAACAGATGAATGAATAAGAAAATGAGATATATATATACAATGGAATATTACTCAGCCTTAAAGAAGAATGGAATGATAGCATTTGCAGGTAAATGGATGGAGCTGGAGAATATCCTACTAAGCAAAATAAGCCAATCCCAAAGAACCAAAGGCCGAATGTTTTCTCTGATATCAGATACTAATTCACAATGGAGTATATTTATGGAAAAATAGAGGTATTTTGGATTAGATAGAGAAGAGTAAAGGAAGGGAAGGGGATGTGGGGGTAGAAAGGACAGTAGAATGAATAGGACATTATTACCCTAAGTACATATATGACTACACAACCAGTGTGATTCTACATCATGTACAACCAAAAGAATGAGAAATAATACTCCATTTATGCATAACGTGCCCAAAACTTATCTACAAAAATGCTCATAGAAATGAACCATCAAAATGCTCAGTGATAAAATATTCACTATATACAGATCTATATAAGGAGAGAGTATGCCATCATCAAAAATAATATTGTGAAAGATAACATGTTCTGGGAAAATACTCAAGATCAATTGCTGACTATTAAGATGGAGCTCAGGGCACATGTTGAGTCTGATACTGCTTTCGTAAAAATTACATTTTTACATATGTGTTACAAAGACTGAAATTATAGATGATTTAAATTTCCTTCTTTTTGTTCTGTAAATTTCTAAATTGTCTTTGATTTATGTAATCAAACTTATGTGATTACAAAAAAATTACATGATTAAAAAAGAAAAGATGAGGTAGCTGGTAGAGGAGCTCGTCATACGAGGAAAAGGTTAGACATTTTAGGACTGGGGGTGCAATTCCATGGTGCACACTTGCCTATCTGGGAGAGGCCCTGGATTCAACCTCCAGTACAGAAAGAAAGAAAAGAAAGAAGGAAGGGAGAGAGGGAGGATCAGAGGGAGGGAAGGAGTAGAAGGGGAGGGAGGAGAGAGAAGAAGGAGAGCAAAAGAGAGAGGAAGGAAGGAAAGAGGGAGGGACTGAGGGAGGGAGGATACCATTAGTATAAAGGCCAAGGATTCCCCCATCTAGGTCTTCCTCAGCAGTGAGGTCCTGACCACTGTGCCCTCCTTAGCCTGCTTCTCTACTGTCCTTGGTCCTGAGACCTATTCCTAAGAGGTCTAGGACCTTACCTGGAGAGGTCTCCAAAACTCTCCTAATCCACCCACACAACAGTCCACCTGCTCTATGACTTCTGGCCACCTGAGACTCATATGCCAAGTTGAGTTATCATTTTTACTTTCACTTTTAAGAATAGAACAAATTTGTCATTTAATGAAAGACTTAAATAAATATCATATGCCATGTATTTTATTCTCGTTGCAAATTTAACCAATTCCCCTCAAATGTATTTCTGCCTTCAGTAGCATTTGTCCAAAATAAACTTCTTTAGTACTATTTTCTTTCATTCATTCCTTTTTTATTGTTTTATTTTAACAATGGGAAATAAGATTTCTGTGACCTAACAAAGGTTAACAAGTATTAACAAATAAGATTTCTGTGACCTTGGGTGCCAGGAGGCATCTGAGTGCCATGTATTTCAAATCCCATCCTGGTCACTCCTTTACAGGAATAACACTGAAGCTCAGAGAAGATAATTTCTTACTATCCCAGTCAGTTGATGGCTGAATCTTTTCTCTGAATTAGGCACCACTGTTCATTTCTCTTCCGCTTTAAGTGGCTCCTCGGCTAGAATCTCCCACCAGCTTGTCTTCTGATTGCTCGTCTAATTGGTTAGTCTCAAAGTCTTTTTTTTCTCCTGCTATGAAAAATCTTTGCTGTGATGTGCACAAGAAACTAGATAGCCATGACCACTGCTGCTGAGTTTTCAATGACTGAATGACAACCTGGATTAAATACCTGGGTACCACAAAAAGAAAAGGCGCGGGGGGGGGGGAAGCTTCTTTCTAAATGGTCCCCTTTCCTCTGCAAAGGAGTTGGAATCATGTGAAAAGAGTGAAGAGGGAGCCAGGCGTGATGATGAATGCCTCTAATCCCAGTGGCACAGGAGGCTGAGGCAGGATCACACATTCAAAGCCAGCCTCAGCAAAAACAAGGCACTAAGTAAGCAACTCAGTGAGACCCTGTCTCTAAGTAAAATACAAAATAGGGCTGGGGATGTGGCTCAGTGGTCAAGTGGCCCTAAGTTCAATCTTTGGTACCCTGACAAAAATTAAATAAATAAAAAAGAGTGAAGAGGGAGGAGTGAGGGGCAAGGTATTTGAGCCCTCATCATACTCACCTCCATTTATCATCTCCATCAGGGTCAATTCTGTTTGACATTAACAACCTGCATCCCATGAGAAGTGACTGTTCTTAGAAAAGGCAATGGTGGCCCTTGAAGTTTGCCTGGAGCTCACCCACACAGCAAGTGGCAAAGACAGACTCAGCTGTAGAACCTTAGAGAACTGTCCTGTGTCCAGACACCTATGCCTAGTGGCTTTTTATGCAATTATCTTTCATTTTTCCTCCTTCTGCTGGTTATAAATATCAGTGTATACATTATCTTTCTTAACTTTATTCTCAATCTCATATAATCTCCTTCCAGAATTGTGAGTTCCTAATTCTACTTTCCATTTTCCTTCTTGAAATTTTGCCACTTTTCTGATTGTTCAGCCTGTTTTCATCTTTACCTTCTCACTACCCTCCTCTTTTGAAGATATTCTTCACAAATACTATTTTTTACTTAATCTGATCATCTTATGTAATGATGTTGTTTGGTAACAATTTTACTGAGATATAATTCATGTGGCATACAATCTACCCATTTAAAACATTAAATTCCATGGCTTTTAGTACAGTCATAGTTAATGTGACCATCCATACAATCCATTTGAAAATATTTTCATCACCACTGCAAAAACTCCAGCCATTATTAGTCCCTATTCATTTCCCCACATTCCTTATTCTCAGGCCACAAGTTACCTATGTCCATCTTTATGGGTCTGCCTATTGGGGACATTTCATGTAAGTGGAAACATATGAAAAGACTGGCCTCTTTCACTCAACACAGTGTTTTCAAGGTTAATCCATGTCCTAGCATGTGTCAGTATGTCATTCCTCTTTATTACTGAATAATATTCTGGTCTATGGATATATGTTTTATTTATACATTTATCAGTTGATGGACATTTGGATTATTTCAATTTGGGGTCATTATGAGTAATGCTCCTATAAATATTCAAGTGCAAGTTGTTTTGTGGACAAAAGCTAAGAATGGAATCAATGGGTCATATGGTAACTCTACATTTAGCCACTTGAGGGCGGACAGACTGTTTTCCAAAGTGGCTGCATCATTTAAATCTTTTATTTTTATTTTTTCCTTCTTATGTGAATATTTTTTAAATTGAGAAAAATTTCATATGTTTGTAATGTGTGATATGATGCTTTGGAATATGCATTATGTATATGTATTATGGAATAATTAAATTAAACTTACTAACATATCCATTGTCTCATATATTTGTCTTTTTTTGTGGTGAAAACACTTAAAATTGACTTTTACCAATTTTCAAATATATAATGCATTGCTATTAAGTCCTGTTTGTCCATTTTTTCTTATGTTGCTAGTGATTTTGTCTTATCAAGGAAACCACCAAGTCACAGAGGTTAATGTACATATGACCTTGTGAAAGTGTTGCACTTTAACTCTTTGATTTATTTTTTAGTTATATAATATGAGGTAGGAATTCAATTTATTCTTTTAGATATAAATATACAGTTGTCCCAGCATCCTTCGTTAAAAGAATTTTCCTCATTAAATTTTATTGTCAGAAGTCAATAGACCACAAATATGAAAATTTGTTTCTATACTCTCAACTCTATTCCATTGACCAGTCCTTATGCTCTAAGTCGATCCCCATTGACTCTAGTCCATTGACCAGTTCTCAAAATCACACTATCTCAATGACTATAGTTTGAAGCAAGCTTTGAAATCATTAAACGTGAATCTGCCAATCTTGTTCTTTTTTCAAGAATGATTTGGTTACTCTGGATCCCTTGATTTCTTACAAATTTTAGACTTAGCTCATTAATTTCTGCAAAGAAGTCAGCTAAAGTCTTGGTAAAGATTGTGTCAAAACCACGTATCAATGGGGCTGGGGTTGTGGCTCAGTGGTAGAGTGTTCAGCTAGCATGTGTGAGGCACTGCATTCAATCCTTAACACCATATATAAATAAATAAAATATTGTGTCCACCTACAACTAAAAAATAAATAAATAAATAAAAATAAAACTGTATATCAAGTTGGGATTTATTGCCATCTTAACAATAAATCCTTCAATCATAAACAAAGATTGTCTTTCCATTTATGTGTTTAAATTTTATTTTAACAATATCTTATAGTGTTTAGACTATATAAGTTTTACATTCCTTTCATAAAATTTGTCACTAAGTGTTTTATTCTCTTTTTAATGTTACATTAAACCCAATTGCTTTCTTAATTTTCAAAGTGTTCATTTCAATGTAGAGAAATGCAACTGAATTGTTATTGTATTAATGTAAATGCAATATTGAAGTTGTACCATGAAAATATGTTGAACTTGTTTATTACTGTTGGCTATGCCTTTCTGACTTGTATTTCCTAGTCTATTTTATCTACAATTAATATAATCTTCTTTTTGATTCTTCTTCTTCAGTATATTTCATTTAAAATCTATCTATAAAAGGAGACCAAGACAAATTAAATAGGCCAATGTGAAAAGTAAACTAAAGGAACCTAAAGTATTAAAACTTTAATAGAGACAGAAGTAACCCAAACTGCATAGCTATTGCTGGTAAAATCAGGATTATATTTGCCTTAAAATTTTCTAAAGTCAAATTTATTTCTAATTAATGATATTTGAAGAAAATATAGAAATAAAAGTGAGTGCTTTTCATTCCAGTGGAAATGTTTATTTCTTTGATAGCAAAAGAATGGGTCCTCTTTGAAATTGTGGCTTATTTCCAACAAAGAGACCAGTTTCTTCTACCTTAGTACATTCCCTAATGGTGATATTTCCAGGATTCTAACAATAAATTTGCCATCTTCAGAAAACTCCCAAGGGGCTAGGCAAAAATGAAATTGTGGCCATGCTGAATTTACTTCCAGCCACATGTGAACATTGTCAGACGCTTGAATTGACAGGACCTGATCACTTTCAGCATCTGCTACCCTCATTGGCCTTAATTCTCTTCTTGGTATCATCTGAAAGCCATGTCAGCTCTCATACTCCTCAGACAAATGTACATATAAGATGCAATTAGCTCCAGACAGCTGGAATAATTGAGGAACTGTAATGAAGAAATCAATGCAATTGAGTTGTACAATGCAATGCAGTATCAATAATGGATGACTACATGTCACACAGGTCTGAAGAGAATACTGATTCTAGTGTATCATGAGGAGCAATTTCTAATGCCAAATGAGGAGGAGAATGTGGATACTCATAAACTTTCCCATACACTTTCAACTTTTGTACTGAGATCATTGAAACTGATTTACTGGGAGTCTCTGAGACATTTCCAAGTTTATGAAAGGAAGATTAAATTCATTTGTCATAAAGGCAAAATAAATGGTATCTTAATTAAATATATAAACTCAACAGATTAAAATGCACAGCTACTATTTATCTGTGCCGTAGAGTCAGTGTTGCCAAGCAACTCTATGTCAAAAGTTGTTAAATTACTAACTTACAACTCATTCCCTTGATTAAGTCAAATTTGTAACATTTTGTAAACAGGAGTCCTGGTGTGTACGTACATTATTTAAGAAACATATATAAAGAACACTTGAGGAGGCTCTTCTCTAGGGTCTTTTCATCTCCTAATGGCAAGACTAGTAAGACTTCCTCTAGGAACTTCCAAGTTTAGGTCAAAGCCATCAAGCAGCAAAAGGAGATGAAAAGCTGCATTGAATCCATTTTAATTCCCTCCCTCACTTTCTCATTCCCTTTCTCCTCTGTTTCACACATTGTGTCTTATAAGCCTAAGAGTCTTTGGAGATATATGGAACAAATATGAAGTGAATAGTCTCTATAAATAAGAAGGTATCTCATATGTCTCCTCTTTTCAAATCAATCTCTTTCTCTTCCATCAATCTATTTTTCTATGTATTTCCTCACTTCAGTTCCACTGTCATTAATTTCTTACATACCTCTCCAGAGTACAAATTCAAATATACATCTAATTTCCCATTCTCCCTCTTTTATATAAAAGGCAGAATAGTATCCACAGTGTTCTGTACTTTGTTGTTGTTGACTCTCTAATTCAGCAAGAAGATTTATCTATTTTCAACCCTTGGAGGCAGAGTATTCCATCTTAGAGATGCACCACCATATTTTCAAAATTTTAACCTGTTTTTGTTTGATGGGCATTTTAATCATTTGTAATATTTTGACATTACAAGTTTAGAACTGCAATGAGTGATTTAGTATGTATGTTATTTTGTATAGGTGCCAGAGTATCTGTGGGATGCATTCCCAGAAGTGAAATTGCTGGATGAAGGAGAAAGCACATTCATAACTTAGATATGCCCCATTATCTTCCTGAAGGAGGAAAATGCATCAATTTCTCCTCCTGCCCAGAGGCATAACAAGGGCATAGAGATATGGGAAGCCTGCCCCCAGTGCAGGTAAAAGAGATGCAATGTCTATATAAAATTTAGGAGCCAGCAGCAGGCATTGGAGATGTAGCTCAGTGGGAGAGCACTTGCTTATCATGTGCAAGGTCCTGGGTTCCATACCCAGAAATAGAAAAAAAAGCCAATAATAAAATCAATGAAAATCAGTGTGCTTCTTATTGACACCCTGAACTAAAAATTCTACAAACGTGGCTTCCTCCTATGTTAGTCAGATTATCATTGCTGTGACCAAAGTACCTGGGGATAACAACCTAGCGAAGGAAAAGTTTTATGGGGATCATGGTTCCAGAGCTTTAGACTATGGTCAGCCCACAGTATTGTTCTGGGTCCAAGATGAGGCACAACATCGTGGCACACAACGAAGGAAGAGGAGTGCTATTCATGGCTGCCAGGAAGCAGAGAGAGAGGAAAGGAGCCACAGAGAAGATGCAACCTTCCAGGGCATGCCCCAAAAGACCCATCTTATCCAGCCACTCCCCACCTTGTCTTCAGTTACCACCCAGTCAATCCATTCTAGTTTGAATGGACTGGTTAAGTTTCACCTCTCATAATCTAAAATTTCCTCTCCTCTGAACATTTCTGCATTATTAACACAGAAGGTTTTGGGGAACACCTCATATCCAAACCATAATACCCCTCAAAATCCTTGATTAATTTCCATTCTAAATAATTGTTGTAGTTACTTTGGGGTTATACCAACCTACATGTCATTATCGCATTTTAGCTTCAGGGAAGTTAATTTGGAGAAGTCTTAGTCATGTGGGTGGCCCTCTTTGGACTTGATTCTACATTCATGTTTTACAGTAAGAGCAGAAAGGTTCTGAAATCAAAGTGCACAGGTCCACAGCAGCTTGCTTCAAGCTCACTTCAAGTCTTCAGACCCCATGGTCCTACACATGCCTGCTTTTAAAAGTAGATTCAAAATGGTCAGGATAATGCAATGAGTATAAAGAAGAAATGGAACACTAGTTACCTATTACCTCAATTCTGCCCTTCTGTGTGACCATGGAAGCTTCAATTAAGCCTTAGAAAAAGTTAAGGATTAAAAAGAAAAGCCTCAATGGTTTTATTTACTACTGTGACATAGCAATATATGGACTAAAAATGTTAATGAAATTAACTTTTGCTTTCTGTACCGTAATATTCACCTTTTTTTTTAACCTTTTTACCTTCCTTACTGGTATGATTGATTATGTAAAGGAAATTCAAGAACAACAACAACAACAACAAAACACATTTCTTTGCTGACCATAATCATAGACCTTTGCTTTATTTCATTTTTACTGAAAATAATTCATATGTATAATAATTCATAAATGATGCATAATAACTCACATATATAGAGGAGGGAATATTTAAAGTTATCTGCTTTGGCTGTAAAAAAAAATACACCTTCTATCTACTCTTCCCCAGCTAAGTATCAGGGCTATATCAGTCACCTTAACATTGAGTTGTGTCATGTAAGTTTTGAAATGTAGCTCAGTGGTGGAGCATTTGCCTCGCATGTACAAGGCCCTGGGTTTAATCCCAAGTATTGAAAAAAAAAATGTGTCTTGTAGCATTCGGCCCTCTGCCCACCTGGATGAACATTGAAAAAAATGGGATTTGTTTTCTATTTTTCCTATGATGAATGTTATGGTTTGAACTTGTGTTGTCCCCCTGTATTAATGAAGGGTTGCTCAGAGATGAAATTAGTGGATTGTGAGGCTGTAACCACATTAGTCTGTCCTAGTTTGAATGAACTGACTGGATGGTAACTGTAAGCAAGTGGGGCATGGCTGGAGGAGGTGGGTCACTGAGGCTCGTCCTGGAAGGGTGCACCTTCCCTGTGGCCCCTCCTCACTCCTCTGCTCCCTTACTCTTGTGAGCTGCTTTCCTCCACCACACCCTTTCCCATGATGTGCTGCTTCATCAGCTGACCATGGACTAAACATCTGGAACTCTGAGCCCAAATAAACTTATGCTCCTCTAGGTTGTTCTTGTTGAATATTTTGGTCATAGTAACACAAACCTGACTAACATAGTGAATGAGAGCAAGCACTTATTCACATATTGAACAGCCTTTTGCATTTCCTCTAGTTTACTAAACTTGAGACACAAGGCTTTTTAATTCTTGAGTTGTTTCCTCTCGTTTTCTTCTGGATAAGTTTCACTTTCAGCTGTCTGAGCACCAAATGAAGTCCTAGTTCATCTTCTCCCTTGTTGGACACTCCACTTCTATTAATACAGCCTCAGTATCCACTATTAGCAGCTTGTTCAACTGTTGGCTAATACTGAATTTAGAGTCAACCTAACCCCTTAATTCCACTGAATAATGACCTTGCTTAGTTATTATATCTACATTTCTGTATGTGAGCAATCAACTCTTTGAACCCAATCAAGAGTGTATTGTTGTTTGAACATTTGGTTTCATTAAATTTATAATATTGTTCCAGCTTGTTGAGATTATTTTAACTTTTGCCTCAGGCATCTGTGGCAGCTTCTAAGGCAAATTTGAATAATCAGAATCATCTATCCTCATTCTGACCATTTAAAAAAATTGGACCATAAATGGCAAAACCAGAACCTTGGGGCCTGTTAGGAGATGATTCCATCAGCTGGCATTCTCCCACTTGTAAACACTGCACAGGAATGGCCCTAACACATTTTTGGTGCTTTACCATCATTTAGGAATAAATAGATGGTTATTAGAGAAAATTTAGAAGATATAGGAAAACATGAAGTAAAAGGTAGAACAACCCCCTCCAGAAAAGACACGGCTAACACTTTAGTGTTCTCATGATATGCACCTATGCTGTTTAATTCAGTAACTATTAGCTATGTGAGCTATGAACCACCTGAAAATATGGCTTGCCCAAACTGAAATGTGGTATAAGTGTAAAATACACACTAGAGTTTAAAGACAGCATAACAGAATACAATATCTAGTTAATATTAATTTATTACACATTGAAATAATATTATTTTGATGTTAGGCAAAATATATTAATAAAATAAACTTGAATTGCTTCTTTTGACTTTTTAAATTTTTATGACTTTTTTCTCTTGACAATTTTTTTCAATTTTATGCATTATATAGTAGTGAGGATCGTTTTGATATGTTCATAAATGCATATAACATAGTTTCTTCCATTTCAATTCCCAATACTAATCCCTTCCCACCCTTCCCCCATACCCTGACCCCCTTGATCCCCTATTCCTCTGGTCCCCTGATCCCCTTCCTCCACTGTATTGATCTTCCTTCTATTTGTTTATTTTTAATTGGTGCATTATAGTTATAAATAAAATTGGAAGTCATTATGGTGTATTCATGCACTTATTATAATTTAGTCAACTTCATCCTCCAGTTCTTCCTCTTTTTCCCCTTCTTCCTCCTTCTTGGTCCCCGTTTCTGCTCTACTGCTCTCCCTTCTCTTTTGGCATGATTTACATTTTTTATTCTTTTATTTTTCTTTGATTTCTACATGTGAGAGAAATATTTCACCCTTGACTCCCTGGGTCTGGCTTATTTCACTTAGCATGATGTTCTCCAGTTCCATCCATTTGTCATTCTCTTTTATGGTTGATTACAACTCCATGGTATATAGGTACCACATCCTCTTTATCCATTCATCTGTCAACTGCACCTAGGCTGATTCCATAACTTGGCTACTGCGAATTGTGCTGCTATGGACACTGGTACAGACAAATGATCTACCACTCTCAAAAAAAGAAATTATCTTTTTAATTTTTAAAGTAAAACCAATTATCTTAGCAATGGATTGTGTCACTACACTGTAGCATGTCTGCCAATCTGATTGAACATTGAAAAATGTCTTCTCAGTGTTGCTTTGTTTTAGATTCCTCTAATGTTGGTTGAGGATGAAAATTTAAAATTACTAATGTTGGAGACACCTCTGTTGTATATTCTTTTTTTTTTTTCAATGCTGACAATTGAACCCAGGGCTTTATGCATATTTGGTGACTGTTTTGTCCCTGAACTATAGGCTCAGCCCTATTTTCTGTGTGTTAACCCTTCTTGGTTTGATGATATCTGAGAAGTCCTGAAGGAGCTTGACATGGATGGGAGCATCCACATACTTTTTTAGCCATGAATCTATGCAGAACTCTGTAGGAAAGCACCTTGCCACCATCTTAGTCCTTGAGACTCTGGTAGACCTGAATTCACACATGGCTTAGAGATACGACAGTCATCCAGGCCTGGCCAACTGACATAGTCCACTCTTCAATCAGCCTAGGCATGTAGACAGAGGAGACAATTAGAGCCATTCTCTGTACTTCTACAACTGCTGGGAAAGAGACAAATTATTTCTGTTGGCATGACCCACAGAATAAAATTCTGATCTTCTAGTGACCATTGCTAACTATGCACAGAATGACTGCATAAGAAAGAAGTCAGCAAAGAAGACACAGATGGGGACAGGCCACCTTTTTAGTTTACCTGAGTATAGCTCTTCCTAAAGTTGGCAGCCTCTGACTTTTTGCGTTATAAGAGTCAATATATTCTCTTCTTTTTTTTCCTGTTCTATCCTCATATTTCTTTAGAATATACAAATATACAGATCAAAAATCATTTCTTATAGGAAAATATGTTGTATTTTCAATTTAAAATTAGTAATTTATAATATTGTATCTTAAATTTTAAGATCCAAAAAGTAGTTACTGCAAAATGTGCATTTGATCCTTTTGATGCAAGAAAACTATAAAATGTAAAATCAAGAATCAACTGTATATGCAGTGACACTCCCCAAAATTCTACCCAGTTAAGGAGGAGAAATGTTACTATATTTATATAATTGAATAATATGAGTTATTAATTATTACATTTTCAAGCTGGGGACAGAGGCCCATGCCTATAATCCTAGCAACTTGGGAGGCTGTGGCAGGAGGGTCACAAGTTTGAGGCCAACCTCAGCAACTTAGCAATATCCTCAATTTAGATCCTGTCTCAAAAAACAAAAAGGACTAGAGGTATATCTCAGTGGTAAAGGGACCCCTAGCTTCAATCCTCAGTAAAAAAAATCCATTTTCAAATGTTTTCAACAACTCTGCGTTAAAAATTCATAAGCTTTATAGATAGCATGAAGTATGCACACAGAATAGATCCAGACACAAGCAGTATAGATAGAGCCAATGAAAGGCAAAGTAGACCTCTGAACTCATGCTGACATTTTCAGCAGCTTCTATCTCTGCTAATAACATCTAATAACTGCCTAAAATACAATAAAATATTAGAACACTTCAGTTTTTCCTCAGTTGTATCATCAGCAGAGCAGTTGGCTTGGGTGGGTGCATGAGAAGAAAAAATTCCCAAAATTCATGTTTTTATTAGTTGCAGCAATTAATAACATAAGCAAAATAATAATGAATGGGAGTGATCTCAATTTAAGACCTGGCCCATTGCCATGTTCTCTTACCGCTGAAACATTTGGCTCCACACAAAAACTTCATAGGATATAAACTAGCCAGGACTTTTCAGATTGCAAGTGACAGAAACTCAACGGAAATGAAATTAAGGGTCAAAAACAGGTGGAGAATAGAATATATTGATTCTTGTAACTGAAATGTCCAGAGGCTCCCAACTTATAAATTTATGTATACACATGGAGTTCTGGTGATTCAGTAAGAATTTAATCCCTTAATTTGTCTGTTTTATCTGTAATACATGATAGCACTGTGATAAAATCTCCCAGTATTAATAAGGGCAAATATAATGGGTGACTTTGAGAAGGGCTTTTATTCTTTCTTATTCTCTATAAGCTTTCAACTCCCAAAATCCCAAAGAAACATGACTTCAGTAAAAACCTAACTTGTTCTGCTTTAAGATAAATCCCCAGTCTTTCTTCCAACCAAACTGCTATTGTAAAAACCTTTCCATATGGATAATTTGAAACCTACTGCAAATGTGATTCTGGTAAGTTGTTTTAAAATCCTTGAAGAAATAGTTTCTTTCATTGCTTATACTTTAAGCAATGTGGAAGATTTTAGTTTCTCTTTGCAAGCTAAATAAGTTGGGCTTGAACTATGTTTTATTCTAATTTATATATAGTTTTATGCCTGTTATACCTTTTATTGATCACAATGCCTCTCAATTTCAATGACTTTTCCCCATGTATAGGGACACACAATGTATGGGCTACCATTTTATCCTCTCTCAACTCCCCATATACCTTTCATTGTTCTGCTTTGTTTTACTGGAAACTAACCCCATAAATGTGATATATGGTATGTATTTGATACTGCTACTTGAATGACAAATTTTTTCTATAACTTAAATATTGCCCCTCAAACTCAGTGATTCTATTCCATCAAAATGATCAATATTATCTGACTCCATGTAATAATGCCTTTGTTATTACTATAACAACCTTTGTAGTCACTAACTACAGTCTTCCATCGATTGAATAATCAGCAAATGTTTTCTGAGGCCCTTATATTTGTACAGTATTATTTAGGGAAAGGATCATAAATTAATTCATTATGAAGTACTTGCAATTTGCCAGGTTTTAGCCTAGGAATGTGAATACACAGGTGAAGGCAAGTGTGCATTTGTAGGAAGATGGATATAGGGATGAAGGCAGGAATGTGCTTCTGAAGGCAAGTATGCACCTCTGGGAATGTGGGTACAGAGATGAAGGCAACTTTGCACTCTGACAGCCCCTGGGAAGGTGGGAGGGAACCTAAATGCTCTGCAAGATCCTTTTTAGCAGTGGAAACAAAGAGCAATGCAAAGAAGGAAGAAAAGGGAAGTTTTCCTGCTACAGGAACTTTCCAGCCTCCTGCCCACCCTGGAGGTGGACTGCTCCTCATCTTTGGTGTTCTTTGAGACCAGCACAGTGCCCATCAGGGAGCAGGTTCTTGGCATCATCAGTAACTCAATATGTGAGTGGAGCTCGAACTCAAGCCATAAATAAAAGCTACAATAATTTTCACACTATAAACCTGTTTCCACTCACTGGGGAAATAGGACTTGAATCTTTCCAGAGAGGAGTGCTCAATACCTTCAAGTAGGGACACACCAATTATGTCTCAGAAAATTCTCAGTTCTGCACCATGCTTTGGAAACTATTTCTATCACTGAGTCATATGAACAAAGAAAGTAGCCTAGTCAGGCATTTAGTGACAGAGGATGGCAGGCAAAAGGGGACAGAGTAATTTATGTTGCATAGTCCTTCATTCCTTTAGACCAGTGATTTCAGAATCAAGGAGTAAGGCCAGAGGTGGTGGCACACACCCATAAACCCAGCAAACTGGGAGACTAAGCAAGGAGCATCACAAATTGGAGGCCAGCCTCAGCAACTTAGAGAGACCCTGCCTCAAAATACACAATAAATGGACTGGGGTTGTGGGGATGTAGCTCAGTGGTAAAGTGCCCCTGGGTTCAATCCCCAATACCAAAAAAAAGGAAGTAATAACTTGGAAAGCAATTGAGTTAGGAAATGAAAAGTGTAAAAGAAATGATTTGTGCCTGAATGAGAGTGATTCATCGGCTGTAATTTCATTTTTAATTTCCAGTAAGCTTGCCTAATCTCACTTCCTCTGCTATCAACTGAAATATTAAGTGTAATTTCATCACATTTATTCCTAGTGATATTAAATAAAACTGAAAGCTCAATGACACCTTAGTATGCACATAGAGTGTGGACTACAGACTAATAAGCCTAATTTAAAGGAACTCAGGTCATGGCATTTATTTTTAATTAAGTAAAAAAGAACTTGGAGGTATTCTCTTGAGCAAATGCATCTCCTTTAAATAGACCAGTAACCACTCCAGCAGGATGCTATAAAAATCCATGCCTCTGAAAAGCTGACACTTTAATTTCTAATTAAATCTAATTTAATTTCTAAATTCATTTCTACCTAACTTACACTTAATTTCTACTTAACTTATACCATAATTTCTAATTCTGTGGTCAATAACGTACAAACATCAGGCTGAGAGATGACCTAAATGGAAAATCACAGGATACTTAAATGTTATAACTGAGCTATCCTTACATCCCCTGCCTCACTTCATAGAGGGAAGATAGAGACTGGGACTGGGTGGAAAAAGTGACTGACCCAAAATGGATAGCACCCAGCTCTGCAAAACCAGACAAGATGAGAAGAAGAAAAAAAATAAAGCAGCAGCAACAACTGGAAAGAACAAGACACTCCTTTCAAACAAAAGTAAGAACAAAACTTCTAGTTCAAATTCCAAAATGTTTTGTTAAAGATTAGTTGTTAAAGCACTTCAAGAAGAATGTGCCTCTCCAAATCATTTATTTCATCTGAGGATATTTGTCTTCCTCCTTCGATACTCTCAAGCATGAATTTAATAACTTTACCCTAAAACAAATAGGCCCATAAAGCTCAAAGGACAGGAGAGATATTACAATCCACAAAGTCCAATAAGATCATTAATTATTTTGCTGACCACTGAGCACTGATCCTCTGAGTTGCTTGAAAAATTATAGGCTAAAAGCCCATCAACATGTCCTGTGTCATTAGAATCCATTATCCACACGCTGAATGCATATGGGTCCTCAGTAGATGGTCTACCTCCAGTCCCTTGTCACCATCGCTGAACAGTGTTTGGAGTGTCTGTTGCTTCTGAGCCTCTGCACATGCTCAAGGCCTCAGGATCTGTCCATGTGTCTTGACTCTAGTCACATCTCTGCCTGGTCTTCAGTGGGACTCCTACCTCCTGGTCCAACATTCATCTCAGACTCTCTTAAATAAATCCCCCATCCCAGGCCCCAGAAAAACTTTTCCTTAATACTCTGTGAGCACCCCAGAAGGGGGAGTCTGTCCCTCCACTCCACACTCCATAATGACCTTCTTCTACCCCAGCCCTGTCCTCAAGTCATAAATACATAGATACCAGAGTGAATTATCAGAGGTGTTCTTGTAAGCCACCTCTTATTTTACATTTTCCTATAGGATGGATATTACAACCATAACCTGGTGATGCCTGATGGTTTTAGAATATCTCACCAATAGAGGTACCAACCGTTAAAAGTTGTCAAATGGTCTTTATTCGCAAACAACTTCAGGGTATTTGGGGGAAAAAAATAAGAGAACCAGAGAAGAGAGAATGTCTGAATAATCATGTGGATTCTGCCAGGAAGCACTCAACACCAAACACACAAATTTTCCCTCTTTAAGTCACAGACAAGTCTCCCCGGCGCCCCCACATTGCAGTTGTGCCAGGGCAGTGGGATAGGATGCAGACAGGCCAAAGAAGTGCCCAGAGGCAGTGTGAACAATATATGGTTTGTTGAGGAAAGCTCACAAGAGATCAGTGACTGCTCCAAGAAGAGCTCAGTGGCAATGGGCTGACAGGACCTCAGTCCCTCATGGTGTTTTTCCATCTCCCTCTCAGTATATTGTCCAATGGCGGTCAGCAGGATGAGTAACACATACCCTTTCCACGGTGTCCTCAGATCTGTGCCTGTCCTCCCAATTCAGAAAGAAGTATTATATGTTAGGCTGCAGAAGCAATGACATCATCATCATTATCTTACTTAGTTTGCTAGTCTGACCAGCATCCCAAGGAGCAACTGTCCCAGTGTTCGTGCAAGCAAGTAGTTTTCTACAGATAACACTAACTTGCCCTAGTTCCCAGTGTACATAAGAGAAAGCCAGTGGCCTTTAAAATAATATGTATCTGGACTTTCCAGCCCATAATTCCTCTCATTGTTCTCTTAACTTGGCTAGGTTCTGGGGAACAGAAAGCGGGTATTCAGGAACATAGTGTCCTACTGTTCCCCTTTGCTTTAGGGATGATGATACCTTCATGGTTTGATGGTAGAAGTAGATATTCTAGTACAACACAAGTGAGAAAAGACAAGCCCACCCCTCGTGGTACTAAATAGAGAAGAGTGAATAACAAGAGAAACTCAGTTGGAGAAATCTGCACAGTTGAGACAGGCCACTTTTGTTCTTGGAATCATGATCAGGGAAGCTACTGAACCAAAAGACTGAGAATGTCCTGGAACCAGATTGTCAGTTCTGAGACCACAAACATGAGTCAATTTGGCAAGCAGGAACAGGAAACACAGGTGAAAGAATCATGAAGAATAAGGAGGATGAAATAAGCCAAGAGCCAGGGCATGATCAGAATGTGGCTATGCTAGCACTTCAACTGGCTGAGAGGAGGCAAAGTTTCAAAGGAAAAGGAATGTCCAGATCCACGCTGCAGTGTCTGGCAAGGGCCTTTGAATGATTCCTCCTCATCCACCTCTTGTTCAGGAGTAGGCTTTACTTTAGAATGGAGTAATTTTCAAAAGTAGGTTTGGTGAAAGAAAAGGTTGGGATCCTCCCTCATCCCAATGTTCGGATGGAGAACGTGCTGGGCAGGGGTTCTGTGTTCCTCAGCTCTCCACTGGCCTCTCATTTTAGGCATGTATTGAACAGCTTTACCAGTGAAGGGCACACAAACTACTTGGACCAGCATTAGGGGAATGGGTGCGGCAGTTACTACAACTACCTCAGTCTATTTGGAAGGCTACAACAAAATACCACAGGCTCATAGATGGGTTTGTTTATAAACAACAGAAATTTATTGTTCACAATTCTGGAGGCTAGAAAGTCCTAGATCAAAGTGCCAGCATATTTGGCATCTAGCAATGCCTGTGAATGTTAATTTTATAGAATGAAGCCAAGAAGTCATGGGGGGAAATACTCATGTGCCTGTTTCAAAAACTACCTCACTAACTCATTCCAAAACTGCAGGGTTCTAGCCTTAACTCCAGATTACAAATCCTACCTAGCAACAAGAGAGTCACCAAACAGAACTTTTCAGCTCTTGTAAGCCACTGCTGGCACCAATAAACTTTTCTTCAAAACAACTTATACCACCTCCTCTCTCCCCAGTAAAACCCTAACATTTCCTCCGATCTCTGAACATACCAGAGGCCCACCCTCGGCTGCATATATTCTGAACTGAAATTCAACTTCTTATATGTCATTCCCAAATAAATCCTTTTGTGGGGGATTTTTGTCCTCTGTAGACAAGGCCCACCTCTTGGTTCAGAGGCCACTATCTTCTGTGTCCTTGCATGTTGGAAGGGACAAGAGAGTTTTCCCAGGCTCTTTAACAAAGGCACTTATCCCAGCCAGGAGGGCTTGACCTTTCTAAGGCCCCACTTCCAAATACAATCATTATGGTGGTTAGGATGTAATATGTGAATTTCAGGGGAGCATAAGCATTAAACTTAGGAGCAACTATCTGGGAATGTGGAACATGGAAACCTTGGCTCTCATGGGAAGTTGGAACCACCTGGCCTGGGTATATCTCCAGGGATCCCTGGTCCTATTCAGGTTAGTGTTGGGACCATCAGTGGTCCCAGGGTTATTTTCTGACTCTCTCTGTTTCTGTATCACAGTAAATCAGGGTAACTTCCTAGAATAATGGCGGATTCCAGTCAGGTGTCAAATTATCCAAGTGGGAAATGTGAGATGTGGGAACTAAAAAAGCATGAGTTTCATCAAAGGGGACAGCATCCATGAGGCTCAGGCTACTTGTCTTCCAAAAGAGTCTGGATTCTGGGAAGGGAGGGAGGGAGGGAGGGAGGGAGGGAGAGAGAGAGAGAGAGAGAGAGAGAGAGAGAAGGAAGGAAGGAAGGAAGGAAGGAAGGAAGGAAGGAAGGAAGGAAGGAAGGGAGGGAGAGAAATAAAGGAAGAAAAGACAGAAAGGAAGAAAGGAAGAGAGAGAGAGAGAGAGAGAGAGAGAGAGAGAGAGAGAGTGAAGGGAGGGAAGGGAGGGAAGAAAGGGGGAAGAAAGGAAGAAGAAAAACCTGATCTCCACATCCTTTTAATGTGAAATCTCCCCTGTAATCCCAGTGACTCAGGAGACTGAGGCAGAAGGATCACAAGTTTGAGGCCAGCCTGGGCAATTTAGCAAGACTGTCTCAAAATAAAAATAAGAGCTGAAGATGTAGCTCAGTGATAGAGCACCCCTGGATTCAATCCCCAGTAATACAAAAAAAAAAAAAAAGAATCTCTTGATGTTAAGGAACTCATTAATAAAAACTGCATGAGCCTAATAAAATCATCCATGAGCTAGATGCAGCCATGGCTGCCACTGTCAGCCTGTCCTGTAAGCTATAATTTGCAATGTGTTTTAATTCAGCAAACATTTTCTTACTACTCATTTTTGCAAATTTCATTCCCCTCTCCCTGTGAACACAGATATCAGTCTCTTATCTAGAATCCCATGGGTTTTGGAGTGGGAAAAGGCAGTGCTGCCCAGAGCAGGGCTCACAGTTATTGGTTTTGTTTTTGTTTGGTTTGGTATTTTTTTTTTGTAGCAGAACTCTCCTTTTCAAATAAAACCTTCTGTAGCACTCTAATATATAAAGCCCATAAAAGTGATAAATGAGTTCTTTTATTTCCACAGTTAAATAGATGTTTTTTCCCCTGCTGATTATAAAAATAGCACATGGTTGCTAGGGTAGGGAGGAATAAAAAATATAATACACTGTAAGGGGAAAAAGGGCTAAAGTCACTGAAATCAGATCCCCTGAATGGAACCTCATTACCTTTTCCATCATCTTCCTTTTGTGCATCTCCTTGTGTGTGTGCAAATACACATGCACATATATACACATACACACAAGTTTTCACAAATGGTCATATTCTGAATTTACTATAGATAACATTTCAAATGCTTATTTGAATTTTTTTCTTGCCCATCCCCTCCTCTCTTCTATCTTTCCCCTTTACTTTCCCACTTCTCTGTCTCCATTCCTATCTGCAACACCTGTTAAGAAACTAATGGGCTTGCCTTGCATGCACAAGGTCCTGGTATCAATCCAGCACCACAAAATAATAATAATAATAATCTAATGAGTAATTTTCCATTTCTATTTTTCTTTTTCTCTTTATATCTATGTCAATGCTTACATGTACACCTTGTATTCATCCATGTATCTGTGCACCTGTATGATGTGTCTATATCATGTGGGATAAATATTTTTTAAATCTCTAAAGTCAAATTTGGGGGATCATTGATTTTGAAAAATGATCTCTGCATGCTTTCCTGCATGCTGCTTTTGTTACTGAACCTGGGCACTGGCACACAAACTAGTCTTTAACTGCACGGGCTGCCAGGGTCCTAATGCATCCACTTAGTTCACATCTCCTTTACCAACACACAGCCATGTTAATTATGGGCCACTACAAATACACTGTGATAAGCATCCTTGTACATGAGATTTTATGTCTTAGAGCATATTTTTCCCTGTGGGTAGAATCTCAGGCATGAGATAATAGGATCAAGTGTATATTGCCAATTTTAATTTTAAAATATGCTGAGAGCCATAGCCAAGTAGGAATGACGCATGGCAATTTCCTTGTCAGCCTACCCAATGTTGCTTAGAGGGACGACTCTCCATTGTGGAAATGGGCTTGCCTTGGACCCAGGTCATTTGCAGTGACATTGCATGAATGTTTGAGAGTTTTGATTTGAAAGGTGACCTTGCTCAGGGATTAGGGTGGATCTGGGTTTAGGGTGGATCTGGGTTTAGTGTGGATCCTGCTAGGAATAGGGCATATCCTGCTGCCTCAGGCGCCCGCTCCTTGAGTTCCCGTTCAGTTCTCACTGGGTTCTGAGAGTTTTTGGGATGCAGAGCCCGGTGGAGGAAAAATTTTCCAAGAACGTGCGTGTAGAGAGCCAGTGAGAGTCGGGAATAAAGAGTTGCTGTTGGAATCTACAAGTTTGTGTGGTGGCTCGGTTATTTTGTGCCCAGCCAGACTGCGGCAAAAATATACTTTCAGATTATTTTCTAATAGTCTAAAATAATCCCCATTTCTATCAGCAGTGAGTCAGTCATCTGTTTCTCCGAAAGTTTACCAGACAGAGTGTTTGCAATTCATCTCAATTTTGCCAGTTGGTCTTAAGAGAATAGCACATTATTTGATTTGCAATTCTCTTATTTCTAAGGGTTCTGGGCATCTTCTCATAGGCTCAGCCACCATTTGGCTATGCTTGGCCTAATCTCATCCTTTTAATATAGATTTGAACACTATGTATAACTGGTTACTTACAATATGTGTTGAGTTTTCCCTAGTCAATTTATCTGTTGAATATATGGGTTTCAGGTTTTTCTGTGAAATTAGAAATATAAATCAGTTACTTTGATTTTGGTGTCTTTTGCCATGGAAAATTAAAACATTGTGCAATTGGTTCTCCACATGTGCAGTTCCCACATCCATTGATTCAACTAGCAGTAGATTAATAATAGTATGGGAGGAAAATGCATCTATACTGAGTATGTACAGAATTTTTTCTTGTCATTATTACCTAAATAATACAGTATAACTTCTATTTACGTAACATTTACATTGTATTAGACATTGTAAATACTGTAGAATAATCTAATGTAGATGGGAAGATGTGTAAGGGTAAAAGAAATTGAAGTTAAAGTGTAAAAGTTAAAGTATAAAAGACCGGGCATTGTAAAGTTTCTAAGCTGCAAGGCCTGAGTTAAAATGTAAAGGACCAGGTATTGTTAAATTCCTATGCTACATGTAAAACCTGAAATTCCTGTAGCTGTTAGGACAATTCACTGGAACTGCCCGGTAAATATTCCCCCGACCGCCTGGTTGTTTAATAACTTAGGGCCCTGTGTGACTTGGCACGTAGGCATCGCAGGGCCTGAACCAATCAGTTTGAATGTGTACTCTGCTTTAGTACTGACCTATCACTCCCGCCCAACCTGTTCCCGCCAATGAATGAACTAATCATGTTTAGGAGTTGTTGTTTGATTTTCCCGCGGTGTATGATGATTTGTTAAAGGAGACTGTGATGTATGTAAAGTCCCCGCCCTCCCCAAAAAGTGTACTTAAGCATTGCTCAACCCCTGCTCTGGGCTCTGGGCTGCTCTCCCTTCTTGAGTGAGCATGGAGCCCCAGCGCACTGGATTGGATCCTCAATAAATAAACCCCTTTTGCTGTTGCATGAGCCGCGGTCTCGTGGCGGTCTCTCCCTCCGACGTTCACCAGACCCTTACAGATGCAGGTAATACTACACTATTTTAGATACAAGGCCTTATACATGCTAGGGAAGTACTCTACCAAATTGAGCATTTGCAGATTTGGACAGTGCCAGCCAAGAAGAAAGTCTTATTGAAAGTGATACCAATCACTTTTGCTATATTCTATCTTTAGAAACAGGTCACCAGGTCCATCCCCAGCTAGGGAGAAAGTATGAAAACCAGGAGATGGGAATCATTGCAGACCATCTTAGAAACTCGTCTGCCACCAGCACAATTACATCAGTGCATGCGCTTCTGTTTGGAAAGGAAAGTTATTTTGTCCTGAAGGAGAATCTCACATTTGGTTTTTTGTTTGTTCTACCTCTAGACTTTACATTGAGTCAATTTATTTTTGTGATGGTGTGTGTGTGTGTGTGTGTGTGTGTATGTGTGGTACTTACTGGGGATTGAACCCAAGGCCTTATACATGCTAGGGAAGTACTCTACCACACAGATATCAGCCACATCCCCAGCCCTAGTCAATTTATTTTTATGAAAATTGTTGCATTGTTTTTGTGGGAATTTTTTCTTCTCTGTGTATTAAAAAACATATCTTCAAAGACCTCATTCATTCAAAGACTGAGTTTGGGAACCACTGGATTAGAAGTTCCTTTCTGATTTTCAAACTCTACCTCACTTTCCCACCAGAAATTAACTTTCAAATGTAGCAGTGCTCAACAAAATGCATTTCATCCATTACAGATGTGGCTTTATCATCTAATTAAGCTGCTTAGGATTTAGTGAGCAGAGAGTCCATAACCAGCTTCTCTCTCCATTCATTATGCAGATGCCATTTGATGTGCATTTTGAAGCTGATTCATTGACTTTTTATATTTTCATTTAAAAGAGAAAGGCTTTATTTAGCCTTGTGCAAACTACATCAGAACAAATTCATCAATAAGCATGGAAATGTGAAACTTAATCAAGCCCCAATGTATTAGGAATTACACTTACACTAATATTTTCTTAGTAAATAAATGTTAGCTCAAAGCATAAGACTAAACTGGAAGGGCATTATTGTGCATTTATAATTTTATTTAGCTGCACATATTTGTGAATTTGTTTACTTGCTGGAGTTTACAATAACCAGGATAGAATGTTGTTTGAAGCTGCTTAAAGAACTAAGTAAAGAAAAGAGGATTTATTTTAATGTGGGGAAAAATGACCCATCTTAAGGATGCTTCACTGTACTTGAAGGGAAAACAAAAGATTCATGAAACATATGGTGAGAGACATTTTATTATGAAAAGCAGCCTTTGTTCAGGGAAATAAATTATGCTACTTTAAATCATCTCAAGAGGATAACATTTGCATAATTAAACTAGTAGTATAGACATCAGATAAACACAAGCATGACAGATTTATTTCAAAATTAATCAGAAAATAAAAAGGCATGTTAAAGATTTTCATAAATGTGTGTTATTCTGATACCCACAGAATACCAGCCTAATTAATGCTACCCAATGCATGTACTCACCACTCATTCTTATTTCATTTAAATTTTTAGACCTTTTTTTAGACTTTTTATTTTATTATTAATTTTGAGACAGAGCCTTGCTAAGTTGCTGAGGCTGGCCTTGAATTGAGATCCTCCTGCCTGAGCCTCCCCAGTCACTGGGATTACAGGCTCGTACCACTGCAACAGGATTTTTAATTAAATTTTTGCACATTTATTGAGGTATATCTGACATTCAGTGACTTGTACATTTTAGAGTGTACAATTAGATAAGTTTTGACCTACAAAAAAATCAGCAGCACAACCAAGATAATGGATTTCTATATCAACTACCAAGGTTTCTTTATGTCCGTGATTTCCTCAACCAACCTCACTCCTACTGTCCCCAATCAGCCAACCATCAATGTTCCAACACTTCACATTGGTTTTCATTTTACAGAATATTTCATAAATGGAATTATTCAATATCTTTTCTTTGTTGTCTTGTTTCTTTCACCGCACAATTACTTTGAGATACAACCATGTTGCTCTATATATCAATAGCTTTGTTCCTTTTCTGATGCTAAGAAGTTGTCTATAGTATGAATATCCAAAATTTGCTATCCATTCACCTATTGATGAACATTTAGATTGTTTCTAGCTTGCAGTGACAAATAGAAGTACCATTAACATTCATATATAAGTGTTTTGTGGACATATATTTTCATTCCTATTGAGGAATATTTAGCAGTGGGATGTATGAGTCTTATGGTAGGGCAGTTATAACCTTTTAATAAACTACCAAATCTCATCTTCTAAAGTGTTTGTATAATTTTACACTCCCCCTACTTAGCAGGCACAAGACCACCACCTCTTTTCAGTAGCACCACCCTAGGGATCAAGCCCTTAAAACATGGGCTCTTAGAGGGATTTACCCAAGCCAGGCAGTCCCCATTTCTTCTTAATTCAATGAGACTCAGAAAGCTCCTATTTTAATTTAAAGAGATTTTCTGTGTGTGTGGCAAGGGTTGGGGTTGCATTTAGAGTGTGAGCTTTGAAATCAGGTTGCTTTGTTTGAACTCGACTTCTGTCACTGATAATTGTGTTGCCTCAGTTTCTATACTGTAAAATGTATTAAACAACAATGTCTATCTTACAGAATTTGGGGACAATAAATACTTTAATACAGCAGGACACTATGTTCTGGGCACATAAAAATTAATAAGTGTTACTTACATTTATACAGAATAGATGAGCTATAGTCCCTTGCAGTTCTTATTTTAAAAATAGGATTTGAGCCTTTATCCTAGAGATGAGAAAGGGATTACTTGTAAAGTTATTGGATCTCAATTTTTATGAACATTTTTTTATTGACTATACATACTATATATTCATTATACAGAATTTGGAAAGCAGAATTTTGGCAACATGTCAGGTGGGCTGACATACAAAAATTTCTCCTATTACAACTACATGGAAATAGTGGATATAATAAAATGAAACAATTTTGAAAAATATACAACTAAGCCTCTGGTAATAGTAAGCTAGGGAAGTCTGATCATCTTTTTTGAGGAAAAATACTGAAGTTGAACAAAATACTGAAACTAAAACAAAGCATCTATTGGAGTTGCCATGTTGCTAAGAAGATAGAAAAGAATGACAGGAGTGTGGGACCCCATAAGCACCCTTTACTTGGGGCTGGGACCTACAAGGGCTGCAAAATGTGAGTGAGAGTGGGAAGTAGGAAGGCTTTCAGTGGGATTTAGCTCAAATCATTTGGCTCCCTGGACCTGCTCTGAAGGGATTCTGGATTGGTATTCACCCTAGGGACCCAGCAAAAATAAACATAAATTTGCTCTAGACAAAGATAAGAACCCCTTAGACATCAAATTATTTCTGTAAACAACTTTGCAAAAATAACCAATAAGCAGTAAGCAATAAAGAGTAAGCAAGCCAAGAGGAGAAACAGCAACAGGAACAAAATAGAGCAAAAACAATTAACTGTGGAAATGAACTCACAGAGACTCAGTTACTGAGTTTTTAGAAGAGATGTCTTTAAGACACCTATGTTTGCTAGAGTCAAGGAGAAAAAAGTTAAAACAGAACTTTGACAGAGAACTTGAAACTGCAAAACAGAAAAAAAAACCTGTAATTTTTAAAATTTGACATATAATAATTGCACATATTTATAGAACATATTGTGATAGTTCAATACATGTATACAATGTGTAATGACCCAAACAGGGTAATTAGCATTTCCATTTCCTTAAATATTTATCACATCTCTATACTGGGAATTTTCAAACTCCCCTCTTCTAGTTCTTTACAAAACATGTCATCAATTTTTGTGAAGTATAGTCACTTTACTGTGCTATAAAACACTAGTACATATTCCTCCTAACTGTGGAGTAAAAAGTAATTCTTACATGCAAAACTAATCAAAATTAAAAATTCCCAATAAGTGAGTGTGATAGTAGAACAGACACAACTTAATAACTAGTAACTTGGAAGGTCAGAATATCCAAAATGAAGCATATGGAGACAGAGGAGGTAACAGAAAAGAACAGGAACAAATGATAAAGGATACAATAAGGAGTTCTAACACACATGTATGTGGGTCTCATAAGGAAAGGAGAGAGAATGGATCAGAAGGAATAGCTGAAGAGAAAATGACTGAAATTTTTCAAAAGCTAATGAAAGACATCAAGGTACTGATCAAATCCCTTTGAATCTCAAGCTCAAAATGTAAAAACAAAACAAAAACCCAAACCAAAACAACAGCATGAAAATAAAACACCTGGGACTGGGGTTGTGGCTCAGTAGTAGAGCACTTACCTAGCATGTATGAGGCACTGTATTCAGCTCCACATAAAAATAAAATAAAGGTATGTGTACATCTACTACAAAAAAAAAGATTTAAATAAGAAAGAAAATAAAACACCTAACAGTACCATTTGAATTTTTTTGAAAAAAGTCAAAAAGAAAAAATATTAAGTGACCAGATTAAAAAGATAAATGTTCTTGAAATAAGTGATAACTAGATCTAGCAGCTGAACTCTTAATGGAAATCATGGAAGAAACCTAAACTGCAATGCGGTACTGAAAAAAGAAATAAGGACATTTTCAGATATCATCAGCTATTAAGAAGGCTGAGATAGGAGGATTGCAAGTTCAAGGCCAGTTTCATAAACTTAGTGAGATCCTGTCTCAAAATGAAAAATAAAAAGCTCAGCTCAGTGTAGAGCACCCCTGAGTTCAATCCCCAGTGCGTGTGTGTGTGTGTGTGTGTGTGTGTATGAAATACCTTCCAATAATAAGGAAATTGAACCTTTAAGAAAAAAAAACACCTAAGCATGTTGGTAAATCTAAATGAGATTCAATTACTAAAAATAAGGTTCTAGTTAGGGATAGAAGAGTAGTCAGGAGGAGGAGAAGAAGAAGGGAGAGTTATGGATGAATGTTGAGCAAAGTATGCTATAAGCATGTACAAATATGCCACAATGAAACCCAATGCACTGTGTTATTAAAAAGCACTAGAAAGAAAGAGAGAGAGAGATAAACAGGCACACTCTAGGGTAGGGCTGCAACCCAGTGGAAGAGCACTTGCATGGCATGCAAGAGGCCCTAGATTCAATTCCCTTTAAAACACACACACACACACACACACACACCCCACACACACTTGTGCTAGAGGTAAATCCTAAGCTACTACTAGATAGTAAATGACTAAACTACTTCACAACATTAGCAAGAAAAAAAATGAATAAGGAAAGTTTGAGCATGCCAATAAGAATCTGGAATGGTAAGAAAAGTAAAAAAAAAAATGAAGTAAGCAGAAATATAAAATTTAATATTAGCAGTAAGCCTAAATATAAATACAAATATATATTTATAAGAAATACAACACACAATAAGAAAAAATTTTAAAGAAATAAAAAATTTCCTAGCAGGAAAATAATAAGAAAACATTAGTTGTAGCAACAAACATAGTCATTCAACTTATGCATAGAGCACTGTCCATTAAGATGATCTGGGCATTGTTCTTAAGACATTCTAGGAAAGTCCAGGGAAAGCTGCACTTGGAGAATTGCCAACTGCCCAGGTTCCTGCAGATTTCAGTCATCATGTGATCCAGAAAAGAAGTTCTGCATTCTGAAATCTCCAGGAGCAAACAGAGGGCCATGCACTGGGCCCCAGAGACAGACAGGAATGACTAGTCTCCCTGATTCTCAGGTGGTTCATTGTTGCTCAGCCTCTGTGGAGGTCATCCTCGGGGGCTGAAGTACAAACTTAGATTACAGAGAAGCAGTAGCATCTAAAAACAACTAAAATCTCCTGCAGGGACCATATGATGGAATTTGAATTCATCTGCTTGGCTACAGCCTAAATCTTCACTAGAGGTTCTTGGGATAGTGGTACCTGGTCAACACAGGGGCACTAGTCAGGAATCATGAAAGCTAGCTAACTGGCTGTATGGCTTCAGACAAAACATACTCCCAAAAAGGCAATAAAACTAGTCAATTCCCAGTGCCCTTTTCAGATAATTTTGTGACATAGTAACCTTGATGAAGGCAGGAATGTTTGGAAGATGGCAATGACAATTCTTGGCCTTGAACAAGCCATTCAACCTACCTAAGTAATAGCCTGCTATTCCCAAAAATAAGAGAAATAATCTCTCTGACTTTGAGAGTGGTTTTAAGTGGAAAAAATTGAATATATACACATAGGACTTTGACATATGTTTTGTAGAGCCACAGCATATTATTGAAAAGGCTGTGCACTACACAACCCTGGGCATGGCTTTTGTGCAGACTGTGAAGAAAATGGCAAACCCTGGCAGTTGTGGAACACCATGTCCTAGGTCACGGACACTCTATAAATAACAGTAGAAAATCACAACTTATGCCCTCTCTTTAACAATCTGCAGATCTGCTCATTTCACTCAATGACTCCTTGACTCTCCTCTTGTCAAAAAATCAGATGTTAGAAAATTCAGAGATTATATTGCTTTCAGAACTCCTGTTTACTCACTTTGAAAACTTCTGAAGGGTGAGCTTGAGCTGAAGCAGGAATTTTTATTTTGAGGGGATGACTTTTGAACATTTGTATACACAGCTAAGACAAGGCATCTCAGGGCTCCAAAGTCCTGCAGTGTGAGCCCAAGAAGCTCTCTCTCCAAAGCAAAGGGAAAAGTGGCCATTAAATTGGTGCAGGCAGAAACTTACATTTTTCTATTGCTTCATTATGTAAACTTCCTTCTTATTTAATCCAGAATCATATGAAAATACCCACCATTTTCTTATCCCTTTTTCACTGATGTAAAAAAATACAGCAGGGCAAAGTTAACATACCCACCAACATTCATTTATTCATACATTTTTTCATTCATTTAACAAATATTTTTGTGTGCTTCCTATCTAGATGCTAGATACAGTCCAGTACACTAGGGACACATGGACAGAAGAGACACATTCCCATCTTCTCAGACATTCCTGGGTGTGAAAGAGGCAAGCAAAACAACACATAAATAAAAGAATAGCAGAGTGGGGTACCTATCATTTTAGAAGAGTGCCACATTATCTCTTCCTCATTATGAACTTGTGAGCTCTGCCAAAAGGATTCTGTGAACTCAAAAATATGAAAAATAATTTTCATTTATTTTACTGATTTTATCTGATGCCCTGTTGTCTCTCTTTATCTTTCTAACTATAGTTATGCAGCTTACAGTGGACACAAAGCAATTATTTCAGGGAATCTGAAAGACGTTCTTCGTGGAAGTATGAGGGACTAATTCATAATTCTAGTAATTTCCAAGGGGTGAAGATGCTGGATGGCAAGAACAGAGAGTTATTGCAGGAGCTTGACAGAGCCATCTCTCCTCTTTGCATCTCCTCCCTTATATTATGACACTCTAGAAATTCTGTTTCTATTATCTTATAACTTGTAAGAAGCCTACGGGGATTCTTCTGCAGGGCTCTTTTAACATGTATGGCAAGATAATTTATTAAACATGAAATTGCATATAAAATCTTCCTGTATTTTCTTTCTGCTCAACTTCATTTCAAGGAAGTGAGTGGGCTCAGCAAAACTGCTTAAGTACATGTATTTAGGATCTGTTGTAAAATCCTCATGCCGCTGAAGTGAAGGGTAGGAAGAAGTGAATTTTAGGTACTCAAAGGGGCAGACTCTGTTTCTGGACTGAGCCCTGGAGTAGATGACCATATATACCCTTCGTAATGACAATACCTAGGGAGACACAGATCCTGTCATGAAACTTTGAGCTTTTTCAGATGCTGTTATATGGAAGCCAGAGAGTTGTGTTTCTAGAGATACCATGCAGGCTAGAATAAGAGCCTGAGGATCTTCCCCAGTACCTTCCTTGTTTATTAGACCCTAGCACAAATCTGTGTGAGGTAGACTACAAGAATAATCAAACTTAAATTCACTACTTATTGGAGAAGCAAGAAGACCGGAGATGCGATGGTTTAATATCATAAATAAGATATCTTTTGCATTCCTGACATTATGAATAGTTTCACATTTTCATATATATAGTTACCCAGCCATTCCTTGAGGACAGATTTACTGCAAATAGATAATACCAGACCCTGCCAGAGATGCTTTTTTAAAAAAATTTCTTAGTTGTACACAATACCTTTATTTTGTTTGTTTATTTTTAATGTGGTGCTGAGGATCAAACCCAGGGCCTCACACGTGCAAGATGAGTGCTCTACTGCTGAGCCACAACCCCCGCCCCCAGAGATGCTTTTGATTCAGAAATGACTTAGAGAAGGTTCCTCACTGTAGGTGAGGGACATGGCCAATTAACAGGCGTATCAATTATCTGATGCTGGGTAAGAAATTACTCCAAAATGTAATGGCTTAAAGACACAAACCTTGGGGATGGGGATGTGGCTCAAGCGGTAGCACGCTCGCCTGGCATGCTCGTGGCGCTGGGTTTAATACTCAGCACCACATAAAAATAAAAGTAAAGATGTTGTTTCCACCAAAAACTAAAAAATAAATATTAAAAAATTCTCTCTCTAAAAAAAAAAAAAAAAAGACAAACCTTGCGCAGAACAGACCAGCTGAACAGCTGCTCGCTACAGACAGGCGGAATTGAGCGCTGTGGAGTTCTGACAGCATAGAGAAGCAGAGTTTCAGATCCTGTGGAGATAGAGTGCACCAGACTGCCACCTGCATCTCCACAGGGCACCAGACCGAGGACTGAAGTTTGGACTTAGTGGAGAAACAGCCCAGTTCCCTCCTCCGCACCAGACACCCTGGCGCAGAAAAGGGCGGTGGCCGTCTTGGAGAATCTACCTCATCAGCTTTGGGCGGGTCTCACAGGCAGCGAGATTGGCGACAGAACAGGTGTGTGACCCCCAGTCGCCACCTCCACCCAGCTGGGATAACTCAAAAACTTTCTCGCCAGCTCTCGGTGGGCATGAAAATCAGAGCCGAGTGAAACTGAAAAGGTGCCTGATCTCCAATTCCCCCTCCCTCAGCAGCAATAACCAAAACCTTTCTCGCCAGCTCTCGGTGGGCATGGCTATCAGAGGGAATAAGTAAAAACAGGTTGCCAGTTTCCAACTCCCTCTCTCCACAGCGTGATGATGGGTGACTACCCAAAAAAGAGAGCACTCAGTTGATCACAAGCATGGGGCGGCCAGGGCGCCGCATGCCCAGAATAAACCCAGAGCTTTGGAGAAAAGTCCCAGTAATTGGGGCCTGGTGGGAAGGAGAAGTGAGGGGGGATAGAGACTGGGAACAACCCAAAGAGACCGGGATTGGAGAGGCACCTGGCAGGGGAGGGAGAGCTGTCCCATACGGATTGCTTCCTACATCCTGAGGGCAGTGACTCAACCTGGAATGAACAATGCCACCTACTGGAGGAGAAGAAAACAGAATTTTAAGAGAGCATTTTTTTCTCTCTCTTTCTTTCTTCTTCTTTTCTTGTACTTTGTACTTTTCTTCCACCTTCTCTTCCCCTCCCAACCTCCCAACCATTACTACTTCTACTACATGTAATTTACTAAATGAAAATATGTGAATGTTTTTGTGCTTCTTATAGTCCTCCCAAGTACTTAGCTAACCCAAAATACTCCTGTCTATTCTCCTCTTAATAATCCCCTTCATTAGAGCTCTCCTCCAAAGTAGTAGATATATTAACCCCCATATCCTCACATCTTTCCCTCTAAACATAAAGTCCTACGTCCAACCCTCAGTTCTCTATATGCCACCGGAATCTGTATGCCTTTTATGAAGCTAATGAATTTACTTTAAATTATGACAAAACCCAACATCTCTAGACGTTGTCTCCCATCACAAAGGAGAGACCTCGAAGAAAGCAAAACAAATTTATAGGAGAAAATAATAACACAGCAGTCACACAGAGATGGAAAGAAACGTGAGCATCATTTAAAAAAAAAAACAATGCAGGACAACTTAACAATAGAGTACTTGGTAGCTACAGCAGAGAAAATGTCAGATAAATATTTCAAAATATACATGCTTCAGATGATCTTGAGTCTCAAGGAAGACCTTATACAGCAAATGCAGACAATGAAAGATCACTTTGTAATACAAGGGGGAGAAATGAATGACAGTAGAGGGGGTAGAGAGAGAAGAGGGGAGGGGAGGGGAGGGGAGGGGGGGTAGTAGAGGATAGAAAGGCAGCAGAATACAACAGACACTAGTATGGCAATATGTAAATCAATGGATGTGTAACTGATGTGATTCTGCAATCTGTATACGGGGTAAAAATAGGAGTTCATAACCCACTTGAATCAAAGTGTGAAATATGACATATCAAGAACTATGTAATGTTTTGAACAACCAACAATAAAAATTAAAAAAAAATAACAAAGAGAGGGGCTGGGTGGTGACTCAGTGGTAGAATGCTTGCCTAGTATGAATGAGGCACTGAGTTCGATCCTCAGCACCACATAAAAACAAACTAATGTATTCACCTAAAACTAAAGATACGTTAATAAATAAATATTTTAAAAAATTAAAAAAAGAAAGATCACTTTGATAATGAATTGCATAAACAAATCCAAGAAGCAAAAGATCAACTCTAAAGGGACACAGAGGTTATACAAAAAAATGAAACAGAAGTCCTGGAAATGAAGGAAATAATAAACCAAATTAAAAACTCAAATGAGAGTATCACCAGCAGAGTAGAACTCTTAGAAGTCAGAACAACAGACAACGAAGACAAAGTATATCTTCTTGAAAAGATTGTAGACAGCTCAGAAAGGTTGATAAGAAACCACAAGCAGAACATCCAAGAAATTTGGGATAACATAAAAAGACCAAATTTAAGAGTTATTGGGATAGAGGAAGGTATAGAGATCCAATCCAAAGGAATGAGCAATCTGTTCAATGAAATAATTTTAGAAAACTTTCCAGACATGAAGTATGAAATGGAAATCCAAATCCTAGAAGCTTACAGGATGCCGAATGTACAAAACCACAAGAGACCCACACCAAGACACATTATAATGAAAATGTCCAACATACAGAACAAGGAGAGAATTTTAAAAGCCACAAGAGAAAGGAGGCAGATTACATTTAAGGGTAAACCAATTAGGTTAATGGCTGATTTCTCAACACAGACGCTGAAAGTTAGAAGAGCCTGGAACAACGTATCGCAAACGCTGAGAGATAATGGGTTCCAACCAAGAATCTTGTATCCAGCAAAATTAAGCTTCAGGTTTCATGATGAAATAAAAACCTTCCAGGATAAACAAAAGTTAAAAGAATTTGCAGATAGAAAACCGGCACTGCAAAGCATCCTGGGCAAAACATTACATGAAGAGGAAATGAAAAACAACAACAAAAATCAACAGTGGGAGGTAGCACAGTAAAGGGAAAAACTAATCAAAGAGGAAAAACAAATCAAGTTAAATAACAAAAATAAACAAACATGGCTGGAAGTACAAACCATATCTCAATAGTAACACTAAATGTTAATGGCTTAACTCACCAATCAAAAGACATAGGCTAGTAGGCTGGATTAAAAAAAAAAAAAAAAGATCCAACAATATGTTGCCTACAGGAGACTCATCTGATAGGAAAAGATACACAGACTGAAGGTGAAAGGTTGGGAAAAATCATACCACTCACATGGAACTTGGAAGCAAGCAGGGGTATCCATACTCATAGCACATAAAATAGACTTCAAGCCAAAGTTAATCAGAAGGAATAAAGAAGGACACTATATACTGCTAAAGGGAACCATTCACCAACAAGACATAACAATCATTAATATATATGCCCCAAACAATGGTGCAGCTATGTTCATCAAACAAACTCTTCTCAAGTTCAAGAAACAAATAGACCACAACACAATAAACATGGGTGACTTTAACACACCTCTCTCAACACTGGACAGATCTTCCAAATGAAAGTTGAGTAAAGAAACTATAGAACTCAATAACACAATTAATAACTTAGACTTAATTGACATATATAGAATATACCAACAAACATCAAGCGGATACACGTTTTTCTCAGCAGCACATGTATCATTCTCAAAAATAGACCATATATTATGCCATAGGGCAACTCTTAGCAAATATAAAGGAGTAGAGGTATTACCATGCATTTTATCTGATCATAATGGAATGAAATTGGAAATCAATGATAAAATAAAGAAGAAAAATTCCTACATCACTTGGAGAATGAACAATATGCTACTAAATGAACAATGGATTACAGAAGACATCAAGGAGGAAATTTAAAAATTCTTAGAGATAAATGAAAACAAAGACACAACATACCGAAATCTATGGGACACTATGAAAGCAGTACTAAGAGGAAAATCCATTGCATGGAGTTCATTCTTCAAAAAAGAAAAGCCAACAAATAAATGATCTCACACTACATCTCAAAGCCCTAGAAAAAGAAGAGCAAATCAGCAGCAAATGCAGTAGAAGGCAAGAAATAATTAAAATCAGAGCGGAAATCAATGAAATCAAAATAAAAGAAACAACTGAAAAAATTGACAAAACTAAAAGTTGGTTCTTTGAAAAAATAAATAAGATTGACAGACCCTTAGCCATGCTAACGAGAAGAAAAGAGAGAACCCAAATTACTAGCATACAGGATGAAAAAGGTAATATCACAAGAGACACTACAGAAATACAGAAGATAATTAGAAATTATTTTGAAACCTTATACTCCAATAAAATAGAAGATAGTGAAGGCATCGATAAATTTCTTAAGTCATATGATCTTCCCAGATTGACTCAGGAGGATATACATAATGTAAACAGACCAATATCAAGTGAGGAAATAGAAGAAGCCATCAAAAGATTACCAACTAAGAAAAGCCCAGGACTGGACGGGTATACAGCGGAGTATTACAAGACCTTTAAAGAAGAGCTAATACCAATATTCTTCAATCTATTTCAGGAAATAGAAAAAGAGGGAGCACTTCCAAATTCATTCTATGAGGCCAATATCACCCCTATTCCAAAACCAGACAAAGACACTTCAAAGAAAGAAAACTTCACACCATTATCTCTAATGAATATAGATGCAAAAATCCTCAATAAAATTCTGGCAAATCGGATACAAAAACATATCAAAAAGATCGTACACCATGATCAAGTGGGTTTCATCCCCAGGATTCAAGGCTGGTTCAACATATGGAAATCAATAAATGTAATTCACCACATCAATAGATTTAGAGATAAGAACCATATGATCATCTCGATAGATACAGAAAAAGCATTCGACAATATATAGCATCCCTTTATGTTTAAAACACTAGAAAAACTAGGGATAACAGGAACTTACCTCAACATCGTAAAAGCTATCTACGCTAAGCCTCAGGCCAGCATCATTCTAAATGGAGAAAAATTGAAGGCATTCCATCTAAAATTTGGAACAAGACAGGGATGCCCTCTCTCACCACTTCTGTTCAACATAGTTCTGGAAGCACTAGCCATAGCAATTAGACAGATGAAAGAAATTAAATGTATAACTATAGGAAAATAAGAACTTAATCCAGAACCATTTGCTGATGATATGATCCTATCAGACCCAAAAGGTTCTACCAAGAAACTTCAAGAACTAGTAAATGAATTCAGCAAAGTGGCAGGATATAAAATCAACACCCATAATCAAAGGCATTCCTGTATATCAGTAACAAATCCTCTGAAATGGAAATGAGGAAAACTACCCCATTCACAATGTCCTAAAAAAATAAAATACTTGGGAATCAACTTAACAAAAGAGGTGAAAGATCTATACAGTGAAAACTACAGAACCCTAAAGAGAGAAATAGAAGAAGACCCTAGAAGATGGAAAGATCTACCTTGCTCATGGATAGGCAGAAATAATATTATTAAAATGGCCATATTACCAAAAGCACTTACAGATTCAATGAAATTCTGATCAAAATCCCAACAGCATTCCTCACAGAAATAGCAAAAGCAATTATGAAATTCATCTGGAAAAATAAGAGACCCAGAATAGCTAGAGCAATTCTAAGCAGGAAGAGTAAAATTGGCGGTATAACTATACCAGATCTTAAACTATACTACAGAGCAATAGTTACAAAAACAGCATGGTACTGGCACCAAAACAGGCTGGTAGACCAATGGTACAGAATAGAGGACACAGAGACCAACCCACACAATTACAGCTACATTATATTAGACAACCGTGCTAAAAGCATGCAATGGAGAAAGGATAGCATCTTCAACAAATGGTGCTGGGAGAACTAGAAATCCATATGCAACAAAATGAAATTGAATCCCTATCTCTCACCATGCACAAAAATTAACTCAAAATGTATCAAGGATCTAGGAATCAAACCAGAGACTCTGAGTCTAATAGAAGAAAAAGTTGGCCCTACTCTCCATCAGTGAGGTTAGGCCCCAAGTTCCTTAATAGGACACCTATAGCACAAGAATTAAAACCAAGAATCAACAAATGGGACGAATTCAAACTAAAAAGTTTTTTCTCAGCAAGAGAAATAATAAGTGAAGTGAATAGGGAGCCTACATCCTGGGGATAAATTTTTACCCCTCAAACATCAGATAGAGCTCTAATCTCTAGGGTATACAAAGAACTCAAAAGTTAAACAACAAAAAACCCATAACCCAATCAACAAATGGGCCAAGGACCTGAATAGACACTTCTCAGAAGAGGATGTACAATTAATCAACAAATACAGGAAAAAATGCTCACTATCTCTAGCAATCAGAGAAATGCAAATTAAAACTACTCTAAGATACCATCTCACTCCAGTAAGAATAGCAGCCATGATGAAGACAAACAACAACAAGTGCTGGCGAGGATGACGGTGGGGGGAAGGTACACTCATACATTGCTGGTGGGACTGCAAATTGGTGCAGCCAATTTGGAAAGCAGTGTGGAGATTCCTTGAAAAACTGGGAATGGAACCAACATTTGACCCAGCTATTCCTCTTCTTGGACTATTCCCAAAAGACCTAAAAACAGCATACTATAGGGACACAGCCACATCAATGTTTATAGCAGCACAATTATAGCTAGACTGTGGAACCAACCTAGTTCCCTTCAATGGATGAATAAATTTTTAAAATGTGGCATTTATACACAATGGAATATTACTCAGCACTAAAAAAATAACAAGATCATGGCATTTTCAGGGAAATGGAAGGCATTAGAGCAGATTTATGCTAAGTGAAGTTAGCCAATCCCAAAAAAACAAATGCCAAATGTCTTTTCTGATATAAGGGGGGTGATTCAAAATGGGGTAGGGAGGAAGAGCATGAGAAGAAGATTACCACTAAATAGGGAAGAAAGGTGGGAGGGAAAGGGAGGGAAAAGGGGAATTGCACGGAAGATGGAAGGAGACCCTCATCGTTATACAGAATACATGTATGATGATGTGAAGGAAAAAAAAGAAGTGTGTCACATTAGATTGGGTAGAGAGAAGTGATGGGAGGGGAGGAGAGGGGAGGAGAATGGGGGAAAGGAAGGACAACATAATAAAATAGACATTATTATTGCTGTGTGTATATACGTGACTGCATGACCAATGTGATTCTGCAACCTGTTCACTCAGAAAAATGAGAAATTATACCCCATCTGATTCAAATATCATATATCAAGATCATTGTACTGTCTTGTGTAATTAATTAAAACAAATAAAAAAGTTAAAATTAAAAAAAAAAACACAAACCTTTGGAGCTGGGGTTGTGGCTCAGCAGTAGAGCTCTCACCTAGCACGTGCAGGTTGCTGGGTTCGATCCTCAGCACCACATAAAAATAAAATAAAGGGATTGTGTCAAACTACAACTAAAAAAATATATATTTAAAAAAAACACACAAACCTTAGGCTGGGCACGGTGGTGCATGCCTGTAATATCAGCAGCTCAGGAGGTAGAGGCAGGAGGATCACGAATTCAAAGCAAGCCTTAGCAATTTAGCAGGGAGCTAAGCAATTCAGTGTCTCTAAGTAAAATACAAAATAGGGCTGGGATGTGGCTCAGGGGTCGAGTGCCCCTGAGTTCAATCCCTAGTACTCCCCTGCCCACCCTCCACAAAAACCTTTAATAAGCTTATAAATTCCCAGGTTGACATATTGGGTTCTTTAGGCCATGCTCCACTGATCTCAGCTGGATTGACCCATAAGTCTGCAATCCTCTAGAGGTTGACATCTCAAAAAATCATCCAGCTACAAAAGCCCCCTCCTATCTACAAGGTCTTTCACCACTTAGCAAGCTGACTAGGACTTGTTCCCAAGGGTTCTTTGGATATGAAGAACATCAGAGGGCTGCCCCAGTCGATCAGCCTGACTCAAGTCTCAGCTGCTTCAGGTTTCATACTGTCCCAGAGACCAATCATAAGCTCAGCTATAACTCAAAAGAAGAAAAAAGACTCCCAATATCAAAGGGAGTGGAAGAATTGTACTAGAAAGGGGCAGATACAGAGGCAAAAAGATTATATGGACATTTTCATAATCACAAGATATAAATGCAATCAAATATATTTCAAGCTATAGAAAAGTATTTCCTGAGGAAAATAGAGTCCACTAAAGGGAGTGGAAAATTCTACGTGGGACAAATATGGGGAAGGCTTCAACCTAGAAGTGGTTCTTGAACCAGATTTTAAAATTCAAGTAGACAGTAAGGGCTGGGAAATGGCCTGTTGTACACTGGAAACTCCAAGGGCTGTTCTGAGAGCACAGTGCAAGGTGAGAATTAGCATGGGGAGGGAAAATCCTGAAGAGACAGGATGGGTTCCTGAGCGTTTCCTTTATCCATAACCAAGCCCAGATCTTCCCTGTTCCATGTGCTTCTGACCACTTGTCCCTGTATGGCCCTCTCTCTTCCCCATTTTGCTTTGCATATTCAGTCTCCTCCCTTCCATTGCCCCAATGTTATATAACGTTCATTGAAAGTTTTGCAATATGCTGCTTCCTGATCAAGACAGCCTCCAGAGCAAAAACAGAGTCCAGGCAAAGCAGAGCTCAAAAGCTTTCCCCCACATGTCCTCCTAACCTCCTAGACAGGGCCACAGGAAAACACAGGGATACTCAGGAGCTTTAGATCACATTTTCTGAAACCTGAGGTTGGGGATGCACAGGTTGTGGAGCAGCAGCCCTGGGCCCACCCTTGAGTAATGGCACCAGAACAGAGTCAAATTCTATATCAAAACCTGTGGAGGATACATCTTTTGGAGGAGTTTATTATTCATTTATTCAACATATAATACACTGAGTATCTGCTGTGTTTATTACCCTGTATTACTTTCTGGGATTCCAGACATGAGATAGACCCCATCTTTACTCCCAAATTGCATTCAATTAGACAGTAAGGGCTGGGAAATGGCCTGTTGTTATCATTTATTCATTTATTCAACAGATATACACTGAGTATCTGCTGTGTTTATACCCTGTCTTACTTTCTAGGACTCCAGACATGAGGTAGAGGAAGGTTTAAAAAGAAGTTGTGAAGACACTGAAACGGGGCTTTTGGGGTCATGAGCACAGGGAGTAGGGACATCACCTAGTCTGGATACCTTCCATCAACTGTGGCTTATATGGGGTGTGCAGTAGCTCTCACTCTTCTAAGTGTTTCATGTGGATTAACCAGTTCCAAGTCTACCCTGTGAGGTGGTGGGGTCCTCTCTTTCTTACAGATGAGGAAGGAGGCAGGAGAAGCCAACTCCCCCAGGTCTCCAAGGCAGGAATGCCATTGCTACATTGACTTTAGAGGATGGTGAGGAAAGGCCACCACAGCTACATCATCATCTGAGATTCTGGGCATGACTTTTCCTATGAAATAAGACCCAAAGCTTCAGGCAGAAGTCCCCCCAACACTGCAGGAGAAGTGAGGGTGGGCTAAGGAGCTGGTATGTTCAATCACATGCTGCCATCTTTCTATTTCTCATTCTGATAGTTGTGCACTGTGCATGTTATGCATCTGGAAAAGAGGAGTAGGAAAGAGATGTCCGACTTAGAGAGGACTCTGCACTTTCTTAAGGCTCATAGAAATGACTCCAGGCTGATCTGAGCTGCAGAGAGAGGGTTTGGCATACCTGGGGGTAGGCAGAGACTATGATTGGGGACTGCACCTGTGTGAATGACATATCACAGGCAGACAGCATCTGCTCCAAAAAAGCAGCATCAATCAAGATAGTGCCCTCTGAGCTTTCTCTTGAGAGTAAGTTTTGACCACAGTAGGTATGTTTTTTGTGTGTGAATTTTCATTTTGGTGCTAAGGATTGAAGCCAAAGCTTCATATGCTCTATCACTGAGCTACATCCTCAACTCAGGGTGAGTTTTCTGAAAGAGGATATTCTGGAGCAAGGAAGTAGTAGCATATCTATTATAGATACTCTTTCAGTAATGCATTCACAAAGTATTATTTCACAGAATCTTTCATTCACTAAAGTGCACATCAAATATTCTTTACAAATATATGCATTATATTTATAGTAAACATCAGAAAAGTAATTTTTGTCATTCTAGGTCTGGAGACTAGAAAAGTATGTTAGATCTAAAGAGAAAGAGATAAAACTGCCTTACTCAAAGAATATAGGTTGTGAATATGTCTATCTAAATATATTTGTTGGTCATGTTCTATTTCTCTACCTTCATTGTAAATTTTGTCTACTGGTTATATTTGATTCTGAAATACTTACATTGAAGATATCCAAGTTATAGTCTTGTTATTCTCCATATATTTGTCTGTATTGGGTATTTAAACATCTATGCATTTTTTTGTATTAAAATTATCTATGTGCATATATGTATGTATATGCATAAATGATAAATAACTATTTTGAATGCTTTAAACTTTATGTAAGTAGTGTAATTCTTTGTTATTCTTCAATTTAACTCTAAGAAAAGAAAGCATCTCACCATAGCCCATATTTAATATCATGAACAGAAAATAAGAATATTTTCAGTAATATTTCAAGTAATCAAAAGAGGATCTGATATGCTTTGAAAGGACAAATATTTTTTAAATGCAAATAATTTTATCAAGCAGAAATGGTGTCTTATCAAAGGGAAATGGAAATACTAAAATGCTAAACTGGTATTGTTCCTCAAATAATTCAATAAAACTAAAATCCCCAAACAAAAGCATAAATCCAGAACACTCTTTGAAAGCTCCATAGCAAAACTTCATGAGAATTATAAAATTATCTTTTTCTAGTTTTCTTATTCTTTGAATAACTGTTGTACACATACAACACAACTGCAAACTCATCAGTAATTAGTTTCCATTTTTAGGTATATATTATCATTATCAGAAACAATTGCTAGAAGAAATCTGAGGCCACAATATAAATAGCAAATGAGAAACATAGTGGAATTTTGACCATATTATTGTCAGGGAGAAGCAACTGTGCTGTGTCTTTGTCCAATAAAAAATTACTTGATGCTGAGCAATTATACTAAAAATTTTTAGTTTGGAGCCTAATTTCAATCAGTATACCAGACTCCAAAATCTTCTTCTCATTTACACGCAGAAATTAAAATTGATCTTGTAGAAGTTAAAGAGCATGGGAAGGGTTGGGGAGTAAGTAAGGGGATGGAGAAAGAATGGGTAATGGGCATATTGATGCAGTTGGATAAGAGGAAGAACTTCTAAGGTTCTTTATCACAGTATGATAATTATGGCTTATAATTAATAATATATATAATTATATTTCAAAATATCGAGCTGAGAGGATTTTGAATATTCTAAACACAAAGATATGATAAATGTTTGAGGTGATGGATGTGCCATTACCCTGATCCAATCATCACACACAGTTTTCATGTTTTGAAACGTTACCAAGTACCCAATAAATAGGTATAGTTACTGCATCAATTAAATATATATAGGCACATATATGTATATATCTATGTATATTTTTTAAAGAATGAGAAAGAACACACAAAAAGAAAAATACTTTTGTCTTTTTAAGGATAGTGTGTATAATATTCAGTTAATTATATTACTATCCTCATCATGCCCCTAGAAGTTACCTGTCGCGACCCCTCGCCGGCAAGGGAAAACACGACACAGGATTCTTCTTTCAGCAGTTTATTCAGGCCTTGTTTCATGTATCATCTTCTAGCGACCCCCCCGCCGAGCGACCAAGCATAGCCTAATAAAGCTTACTCAAGTCCAATCCAAAGCTGCCACGCGGGGTTTTCTCATAGGGTGTTGAGGGACAGCGCGCCAACTTTCCCTAATAAGGAGTTGTTTACCAAGATCCACAACGGAGACCGGCGCCATCTTCTAATGGCGGCAACAGTCTACAAACACGGCTCACCACAGTTCCCCCTTATCTCTTAAAAAACAATGCAGGCGAAAGTAGAGGTCCTATCCCACTGTGCAAACATGGCTGCAATGTATGGCTCAGTCCTAAGGAGGCGCCTTCCCTAGATCTGACACCATATCAGCCGACGCCTTTTTTCGTGGGATGGGGCGTGGACGCCAAACCCGTATGCAATAGGACATGCTTCCCTTGAGGTCCGGAGATCGGATCACTCAAGTGCAGTGCCTTGCCTCGCATCCTGCATCATGATGACGGCGAAAAAGAAAGGGGGATTTTACAAGTAGCCGGTCAGTAACTATGAGGTTGGAAGTGGCAACACCATCTCTCAGCCCCTGAGAAAACAAAGGGTCCAAAGCATAAAGTGCAGCACCAGCATGGAAGCCCACCTGCGTGCAATGGCAACAAGGCCTGCAGAGTGCATGGGCCTTCCATAACTGGGAAAGCAGGAAGAGGAGGGCATGCCAATCCCAGTGCAATGTCAAAGATAACTTGGGGTGCAATGGCCAAAACCCAGGAAATCATTGCTTGAGTTGCGCAAGCCAAACTTGTGGAGAGATACCATTCTCTAGAGCTGCAAAAGCCTGGACGATCATAGCCTTTTCTTGGCTACGACGAGCTCTTAGGTGACATAAAAGCCACAGACAAAGGACAACCCCAAAACAACACATAGCTCCAAAAATGCGTACTCCCACCCATTCCTTAAAGAAAGAAAAAGCAGAAGACAGCCAATTCGTAAATTGGCCCAATGTCACAGGGTCCACATGAGTGTTATTCAGCATGGCAATTTGTGTCAGTTGGGTCTGGATCAACTTCTCTGCTTCCATGGACCAGTTTCCGGCCAGGTACTGTCCGATGATTTGAGAGGTATTTCTGGAATCATTAAATCTGAGAGATGTTATACATAAATGTGCACGATGATCAACACAACCCAAATGTACTAGGTCTGACAATTGCTCAATCTGAGCTTGGAGGAGATCCACCCTTTGATTAACGGCCAAAATTCCTGATAAAATATGTTGATTGATTTTACTTTGAGATTCAAGTATGGTGGATGTTTGTTGAATAACCTGATTAATAGTGGCAGCAGTTTGAACCTGGCTGGCCATGGCTACTCCAGCTGTAACTGCTGCAGCAGCAGACACTGCCACAGCTGTCACTACAGCTGCCGTAATTCCAAAATCTCTACGGGCTCTAATCAGTTCAACAATAGGAAATGACTCTGGATCTGCAGTAACCGGGATCGGGACAAAAGTTGGAATTTTCATAACCACTGCCATAGTCCAGGAGCCATTCCAACACTCAGACAAGTAACAGGTAGTATTAGAACAATTAAGCATCCCCTGTGATGTAACATTAGCCAAAAGGAACAGAAACGGAGATTGGAGACAGACTGCTGCAGAGGGTAACGTTGCATTACCTAATAGTGCATTGTGTGAAATAGATTTGAGTCTCCTACCCCACCCCGAGTCTTGGGTACTGCCAGAAACATTAAACAGCCAACTTTGGACTCCTCGTAATTGAGCCAAAGCGGAGATGTCGGCTGTGGCCCCCTTTTCATTGGAAATCAACCATTGAAACCAGGACCAACCCGCTCCTATAGAGGAATTATTGTTGGAAGAATTATACAAGTACCTTTTGAGAGAGGGGGAAAGGGAAAAACCTTTGGTGACCTGATGTTTCTCCCAAGAGTGATCTTGACAAGGTGTAAATATAGGAGGGAAGCCATACTCAGGGGTGCAATAAGGAGAAGCCTTAAAATGAGTGGCATTAGAGGTCTCATTAGAAGGAGACAACGGAATTAACACCTGGGAAGTAATGGCCAAAGTGGTTATATTTAACTCAGATGTATTTGTCGGGACTCTTCTTGTCAGGCGTTCTGGAACCCACACCGGCTCCGTCCGGTCCCGGCCCCCGGCGGCACTCCGCTTTCTCCGCAGCGTGAGCCCGCTCCGCAGCAGTGCAGGCAGGTCCTTCAGCCGCGGCCGCAGCGACGCCGGCGGCTGCTCGCGCTCCAGCTCGCAGGCGCTGGGACTGCGGCGCAGAGCACTGTCCGCCGCCGCCACCACCGCGGCCAGGGCCGGGTTCTCACACGGCGGCTGCATCTTGACTGAGCCCACCGCCATCCTCATGCCCAGACCGCGGCCGCGGCCCCGGCAGCTTCTCTCATAAACATCTGCAAAGTGCTCTGCTTTACCTTAAGTCCTTTTGAACATAGCAACCCATCTAGGGCCAACAAAATTGGGCTTGAAGAGGTAGCGCCCATAATGTTTTTAGAGCTATAAAGAAAGTGAAAGTACAAAAGCCCCGCTCTCTCCTTATTTACAGGGGAGCGTCCTTTTTCCCACTCTCTCTTTCTTTACCGAGGAGCGTCCCGCTATTAGCTTGCGGATTCCCACTTTACCTGGGAACTTACTGGTGCACCACCCTGACTGCTGAAAGTTCTGGATCCTGGGTTCGAGGAATATAATTCCCCGTCCGGGCCACCAATTGTCGCGACCCCTCGCCGGCAAGGGAAAACACGACACAGGATTCTTCTTTCAGCAGTTTATTCAGGCCTTGTTTCATGTATCATCTTCTAGCGACCCCCCCGCCGAGCGACCAAGCATAGCCTAATAAAGCTTACTCAAGTCCAATCCAAAGCTGCCACGCGGGGTTTTCTCATAGGGTGTTGAGGGACAGCGTGCCAACTTTCCCTAATAAGGAGTTGTTTACCAAGATCCACAACGGAGACCGGTGCCATCTTCTAATGGCGGCAACGGTCTACAAACACGGCTCACCACAGTTACCCAATAAAAAATTTTTCCTATTGTGATAACTGAAAAGTGTACATTAAGAGAACAAGCAGTGAAGAAAAAGGTTGCTTATTTGAAGGGGAAAATCAGAGAACATAAGTTTCTTTGAAATTAAAAAAATATACGTCACAAATATTTTTGTGACGTATATAAAAGCCACCCACAATTCATTTTATGTAAACATGGAAGTCAAAAACTCAATTGAACCATTTGAAAGTAGATTAGTTCCTGCTTGTACAGTTTTGAGTTTCATGAGTGGTAGATCAGAAGAAGACAACATTGTTAAATGTCCTGAAGCTTAGAAAAGCCTTTCACAAGTTACATATTCACTATTTGCTGTTTAATCACAAGTTCAAGGCATGTGATGAAGGTCCTTGTATATCTCTTTCCAAAAGACAGCCTGCTGGACAGATCTGCTTTGCCTTCCCCAGCTGGGCTCAGCTTTCTTCAGCACCTCTTGGTTGCTCAACAAATGGTGATCAAAGCTATGACATTGAAGGATCCCAAACTCCTAGTAGGTCTTCATTAATTGACCTTTAGCAGAATGTGGCCTTATTTTAAATTGGACTACTGATTAATCCTGCCCACTAAATATTACATTGATGAGATAATTATCTGTCCATATCCATTTTGAGGCCTTCAGTAACACATCGAGGAAGGTTTACACTCCCTCTGCTAGGAAAAAAAAATCATTTCCCACTTATTGATTGAGTTATTTATTTATTTATTTATTTATTTATTTGGTTATTAAGTTTTTTGAGTTCTATCATATATTCTGGATATTAATCCCCTGTCACAAGAGTAGCCCATAAAGGTTTTCTCCTATTCTTTAGGCTCTCTCTTCATGCTCTTGTTTCCTTTGCTGTGCAGAAGGTTTTTAATTCAAAGCCAACCCATTTAAAGAAGAAATACAAATAGCTAACTAATATACAAAAAAAAAGTTCAACATCCTTAGTAATCAGGAAATGCAAATTAAAACTATAATGAGATTTCATCTCATTCCAGTTACAATGTCAATCATCACGAATACAAAGAATGAAAAATGCTGGCAAGGATGGCTGGGGGGAGGGGGTGGGTTTACACTCATACATTGTTAGTGGCACTACAAATTAGTTCAACCACTTTGGAAAACAGTATAGAGATTCCTCAAAAGGCTAGGAATAGAATCACCATATTACCCAGCTATCAGACTCTTCAGTATTTATCCAAAAGAACTAAAATCAGCATACCATAATGAAACATCATACGAATGTTTATGGCCACACAATTCACAATAGCTGAGTTATGGACCCCAGGTGCCCATCAACAGACAAATAGATTAACTCCACACAGTGGAGTTCTATTTAATCATCAAGATGAATGAAATTACTCCATTTGCTGGTAAATGGATGGAACTGGAGAACATCATGCTAAATGAAGTAAGTGGGACTCAGAAAGTAAAGGGTTGAATATTTTCTCTCATATGTGGAAACTAGAAAGAAATAGGAATTTTAAAAATTGTGAGGGGAGTCCCTTGAAAAACAGAAGGGTGAAGAGTAAAGTGGCACTAAAACTAATATTTTTAAAAATCCATTTTTCTTGACAGTTCCAGAGACTCACTTTGTTCCGGGCCCTATAATAAAGGTCCTTCCTTTGTCCCATAGCTAATACCCAGCCTACGTCTCATCTGCCAGGGGCTTTTCAGCAGATGAGTGACTGAGGAGTGGACTCAGGGAGGGAAAGCCAGTCAAAGATTTTATTCATCATTATATTTGTGAGTTGCATCTATATACATAATTAATTCACTTTCACTACTGAATATTCATTTTTATTTATTCTTTTTTAGATATAAATGACAACAGAGTATATTTTGACATATTACACCTACATGGAGTATAACTTATTCTAAGATAAGAATTCTAAGATCCCATTCTTGTGGTTGCACATGATATAGAGTTACATTGGTTGTGTATTCATATATAAGCATAGGAAAGTTATGTATGATTCATTCTATTGTCTCTCTTGTTCCCATCCCCCCTCCTTTCCCTTCATTCCCCTTTGTCTAACCCAATGAACTTTTATTCTTCTGTTCTTTTGCAGGTGGCAAAGATTTCTCCCATTCCGTAGGCTCTCTGCTCATGTTCTTGATTGTTTCTTTTGCTGAGAATCCCATTTATTGATTCTTGATTTTACTTCTTGTGCTTTAAGAGTCTTATTGAGGAATTTGGTTTCTGAACTGACATGATGAAAAGTTGGGCCTACTTTTTCTTCCAGGGAGCACAGGGTCTCTGGTCTAATGCCTAGGTCCTTGATCCACTTTGAGTTGAATTTTGTGCAGGATGAGAGATAAGGGTTTAATTTCATTCTACTACATATGGATTTCTAGTTTTCCCAGAACCATTTTTTTATTTTTTCTTTATTTATTTTACTTATTTTATTCATTTTGGTTGTTGAAAAACCCTTTATTTTTTAATTATATGTGGTGCTGAGAATCAAACCCAGTGCCTCACACATTCAAGGCAAGTGTTCTACCACTGAGCCACAACTCCAGCCCCCTAGAACCACTTTTTGAAGAGGCTATCCTTCCTCCAATGTATGTTTATGGTGCATTTTTCTAGTATGAGATAACTATATTCATGTGCGTTTTTCTCTGTATCTTCTATTCTGTTCCATTGGTCTTCATGTCTATTTTGGTATCAACACTATGCCATTTTAGTTACTGTAGCTTTGAGTATAATTTAAGATCTGGTATTGTGATGCCTCCTGCATCCCTTTTCTTGATAAAAATTGTTTTGACTATTCTGGGTCTCTTATTTTTCCAAATGACTTTTTTCTATTTCTGTCAAGAAAGTCATTGGGATTTTAATAGGATTTTCATTAAATCTGTATAGTGCTTTTGGTAGTATGGCCATTTTGACAATATTAATTCTACCTATCCAAGCACATGGGAGATCTTTCCATTTTCTAAGCTCTTCTTCAATTTCTTTCTTTAGAATTCTGTAGTTTCCACCTCTTTTATTAGATTTGATTCCCAATGTTTTGTTTTGTTTTGAGGTTATTCTAAATGGGATCGTTTTTCTGATTTTTCTTTCTGCTGATTTGTCATTGGTGTATAGGAATACCATTGATTTGTGGATGTTAGTTTTATATCCTGCAATTTTGCTGGATTCATTTATGAGTTCTAGAATCTTTCTGTGGAGTTTTTTTGAATCTTCTAAATACAGAATCATGTCAGCAAATAGGGATAGTTTGAGCTCTTCTTTTCCTTGAATATTCATTTTTAAATAGCTATATGAAGGTTCAATTATCCAGAGCCAGGCATGGTGATGCATACCTGTAATCCCAGAAAATTGGAAGGCTGAGAAAAGAGGATTGCAAGTTCAAGGTCAGCTTCAGCAATTTAGCAAGGGCCTAAGCAATTTAGCAAGACCTCATCTAAAAATGAAAAGGGGTAGGGGATGTGGCTCTGTGATTGTCCTGGGTACCAAATAAATAAAGAGCCACATCCCCTAGCCCTTTTCATTTCATATATATATATATATATATCCACTTGCCTGTTCACAAATGTTGGCTATTTCTGAGATTTAAGTATTGCCATGTTTCCAAATTCTTGTGTATTTGTCTCTCAGTGCACTCTTATACATATCTCTCTAGGATATATATCTGTGAGTGGAACTGATGGTTATAAGTCATCAACATTTCCCACTTTACTTAATATTATGATATTGATCTCAAAATGATTGTTTTTGTGGTTATAAAGGACTACAATTGCTCCAGACATCTGATCCATTACTACAACAGCCAAAAGAAGAAATATTTTTTTTCTGGTTCCTCTGAGGAATGAAAGAAACTTTCTCAGACACCTTTTGACTGACTTTACCTCAAGTCTGGAACTGGGATTAAGTCACACACCTATTTCTAAAGCAACCATTGGTAAATGAGACCCAGAGACCAGGATTTCCCCACCTTGGCCCTCTTGATATTTTGGGCCAGGTCATTCTTTGTTGTGAAGAGCTGACTTGTGCACTGTAGGATGTTTAGTAACATCCCTTATCTTCTACCCATTAGATACCAGTAGCACCCCCTAAGATGTGACAAATAAAAATTTTATAAAGGGCAAAACAATCTCTGCAACCACTGACTTAGACTAATCATCTGGTCAGGACCAGATGGTAGGGACCAACCAGCAGGACCACCACAGAGCCCAGCAAGTGTCAGTGCAGGGTACAAATGAGCCTTCCAGAATCTGGTGTTAAATCACCTACCTCCCTGCTTCCAGAACTGCTGCTTCTGCTAAAGTTTTCTTCCCAGGAGATGTGAGAGCTGTAACTGTTTCTGATTTTAGCCTGGCTCCTGGAGTGCAGTAGAAGGCACCCCTGGAAATGAAACAATTTCAATTGTGCAAACAGGCGAGCTGTAGAGACAGCTCAAGTCATTACTATAGAGGGTTTATTTCATTTTCAGGTCAAAATGTAATTGAAAACCAGATTCTAATATTCCTGAAGGTCCAAGACTCTTTTCAGCTCTTTTCTTTCAAGGTTCTTTAGAGATACTTAAAAATATTGCTGAATGTTAAAACAAGATGGACCTGATTTATTTTTCCCCTTCCAGTTTATATGTTCATGCTCTAATTTTCAGTCTTCTGTTTCAGTGACAGTGACATATACTGTTCCTTACAGATGACAGAATTGCAGTCAGCTTTTTCTGAAGTTATAGGAGTATCATTTAGGGTGTCTCTTCCTCTCATAACTTCTTCTAATAAAAGAGGAGAAGGCTCATCTCAGAGGCTGTCACAGCAGCAGGAAAGTGTACTTCCATCACTGAGGAAGTGCTCTCTGAAAGCTTTTTGTGGGTTTCCTTTAAAAAAAAAAAAAGATTGATGTGATTTTTCTATACCTTTATTTTATTTATTTATTTGTTTGTTTGTTTATATAGTGCTGAAGATAGAACCCAGTGCCTTGCACATGTTAGGCGAAAGCTACTGCTAAGCCCCAGCCCCAGCCCCAGCCCCTTTTTGTGGGTTTCTATAAGCTTGTAAAAATTGGGGAAATTGAGCATGGTAGCACATGCCTGTAATCCTATCAGCTCAGGAGGCTGAGGTGGGAGGATCACAAGTTCAAAGCCAGAGTCAGCAACTTAGTGAGGCCCTAAACAACTTAGTGAGTCCCTTGCTCAAAGAAAAAAAAACAGACTGGGATTGTGGTTCAGTAGTTAAGCATCCCTGGATTCAATATCTGGTTATAAAAAGAAAAAAGTGTCATTTGCCCCAGATGACACTGACCAGCGAACCCTCATATAACTAAGTCTAAAACTTTTCTCTGAGTGCCCAGCTTGACCAAACAAAGGATTCAGAAAACTTATATTCAGCAAAAGCTTCAACAGATGTTTTTTTTATTATTATTTTTAAGAGTCAAAGAATTCCCTCTAGATGTTTTTGGTTTTAAGAGTCAAAGGACTCTTAAAATGCTTCCCCTTCTCCCACTACTCGCACCAACCCCAGGTCAATTCAAGCTGTTTCTGAGCCCTGTATTCTCAGTCCTGTACTCCCAGAACAAGATCTGGTCTTTGCTCTCAAGGAACTCATGGGGTGGAGGAAAAAATAAAAACCTCTATGCAACAAATCTTTTATCATCTATGAAAAGCTGGTGTTGTGGATGTCCTAAAGAAGGACAGCTCCATGCCTGGGCTCCTTAGAGCAGAGGTTGGGTGTGAGTGAAAAAGCACTAGTATGGGACCTGAAGGGTTTCCTGCCTAGCTTTCCCTCCTAGCTTTGTGAACATGGATGCAGGAAGGGTATCATCTGACATTTTGACTCTACCATTTGTCATCTGCAAAGTAGAGATAGTAAAATATATGCATAGGACTGGTGTGATGATACAATGACTTAAAAGATGGTAAAGACCCTAGTTCAATAAAGTGACATTCCACTTGAATTACTATATAGGGAGTTCTCTGTTCCTGAAAAACTCAGAAGAAGCCAGACAGCAATATGTGTTGTGCACATAATAATAATTAAGACTTATTGAACACTTGACCATGTATGTGCCTGGCACTAGTCTTCCTAGATTGTTCATGTATTCTGCAGACATTTACTAAGTATTTACTGTGTATTAGAGATGTTTTAGGAGTTGAAGACAGAGCAGAGAATGAGACAGTCCAAGTCTCTGTCCCTATGGCCCTTCCAATCTGCAATGAAAGACAATGAACCAACTGCTATATCAGGAGTTATGAAAAAAAAAGTGTTGTAACAAGACAGAGAGGAGCTGGTGGTGCTAACCTCAGGTAGGGTGTTCAGGGAGTCAGAGATATACAGGAAGTGAGACTGTGTGTAGGTAGGTATTAGAAGAAAGAACTTGCAAGAACAAGACTGCCAGATGCCCAGTGTGCTGGAGGACCAGTCAGGAGTCAGCATGGCTGAGGCAGAGCAAGCTAGAATGAGAGAAGAGGAAAATAAGGCAATACACATGGTCAGGAGCTAGATATATAAGGCACTGGATTCTTCCGTAAATGTGATAGGAACCCATTGGAAGGTTGAAAACAGAAGTGTCCCCCAGCTGCTGTGAAGGGGTTAAGGATGAAGGCAAGGAGTGTGGAAGGAACTATTGAACAATCCAGCACAGACTAGGTCTGTGATAGTAGAAGTGAGAAGAGGACCAGTATACTGAGGAATTGGATGTGCAGTGTGAGCAAAAGAGAGTGTTGTGGGCCGATCACTCAGAAAACACTCTTAGAATTTTGTGCAAATTGGAGAGTTTTTATTAGCCAGCTGGCAACTGCCCCTCAGCAAGAGGCTATTCACTGTACAGTGCCCACCTCTGTGCACACAAGCTTTTTCAAGTTAAAAACCACTTCCACCTTGTTCAGGAGTCTGCGATTGTGCAAAGCAAGCTCCATTACAGAAGCTAAATTTAGCAGTTATGCTGGCAGCTACAATGTTGCAAGTGTCTGTCTGCAGTCACTGAGGATTTTTCATTGGTTGGCCAGGGGTTGCAAAAATAAAGTTTCTTAATCAGGTTAACTGCCCACTCTAACCAAGATGGTTTCTTTTTTAAAATGGAGTTACTTAAGCTAAAATCTTTAAGTATAACCAGAATAGCTTAATATTACTCATCCTATAATTTTACCTTATCTTATTTATTGATATCCTATAATCTATAGGGTACTTACTGATTAAGCTAGGCCATAACAAGAGGCAGCAACATTTCAGCCACAGCAACTGAGTGAATGACAATGCTGCTCACCAATAAGAGAAACTGTCAGGGAAAAGCAGGATGAAAGGTAGAGAACTGAGGGCCTTGATTTTATTTTGGCTACATAAAATTTTAGGATCCCCTTCGATATAAGTTAAGATGTTATGTGTGTAGCTGTAGACATGAAACAAATTCAGTTAATATACTTTTCACATATTAATGATCTTCTCAGAAAACTGAGCCACTTGCTCCTATCATACCCATTTTGCAGATCGGAAAACAGGCTCAGAGTAGTTGAGTAAATTGAAACTCTTTGGATCAACTGTCTCTCAAAGCAAAAGACATGATTCATAAATGAAGCAGGTAGAAGAATGAAGAAGTTGTCCATATCACATCATGAGAGACACTGCATTGCACTAGAGCAATGACTATTTGGGACTTAGACCACAGAGGTCTAACCACCATAACAAAACAGATTTGAGTTGAGACTCCCCAACTTAGCCTTTTCCATCACTCCCCATTACTACCTTTCCCACCACTGATCATCAATAGTTTTCCCATGCCTTCCCTGTCCATGGATACTGGACATGCTTAACTAGTTGGTAGTCAAGAAGAGAAGTGGAGGGGTTAGGGTTGTGACTCAGTGGTAGAGCACTTGCCTAGCATGTGTGAGGCACTGGTTTTGATTCTCAGCACCACATATAAATAAATGAATAAAATAAAGATCCATTAACAACAGAAATAAAATTTTTAAAAAAAGAAGAGAAGTGGAAAGATCTATGTAACACAGGATGTTCCCTGTGTTAGTCAGCTTTTGGTTGTTGTGACTAAAATACCTGACAAGAACAGCTTAAAGGAGGAAAAGTTTACTTAGGCTCATGATTTCAGAGGTTCAGTCAATGGTGGACTGGCTCCATTGCTCTGGGCCCAAGTGAGGCAGAAGATCATGGCAGAAGGGCATGCAGAGGAACGTGGCTCTGTTCATGGTGGTCAGAAGCAGAGAGAGGGAGAAGGGGAGAGAAGACTGTAAGGAAGATGCACTCTTCCAGAAAACATCCCTCAGTGACTCACCTCCTCCAGCCATACCCCACCTACCTACAGTTACCACCTATTCAGTCCATTCAAGCTAGATTGGACTTATGAGGTTACAGCTCTCACAATCCAATCATTGCACCTCCAAATATTCCTACATTAACACGGGAGATTTTGGGGGATGCCTCATATGCAAACCATAACATTGTTCATGGCCAAAGACCCCTAGAAAGAAAAGAGTTTCTTAAGAGCTAGAAGCCAAGGAGAGCATCTTTCCCCACTGTCTTCTTCAAGACACACCATTTCAGAAGGATCTATGGTGAGGAATAGTATCTTCTACAAGAGCTTGGTTCTTAATTCTCTATTTAGGAAGAGGTTAAAACTTGCTCAAGATTGGAAAGGAATACACTCCCTCAGGCATCTTGCGGACTTTGGATTTGCTCTCTGGTGCTAAAATCACAGGAGCAAATAGTAGATGGAATACGTCTTTAGTTCTGCCCAAGCTCTGAAACGCCTTTTGTGTTTCCTATAAATGTATTCACTCTATTCACTGGATGACCATGGAAACTGGCAGCAAAGGCATTTTTATTAAGTTCTAATTCAAAAAGCTTAATCACATTTTGGCAGCTTTTCTCCATGACATAGAAGTAGAAACCCTGTTCTCTCTTCTCATGCCCTTTGGGTTTGGGCATTAGGTGTGTCTTTGTAGAACATCTCAGCAGTTAAAAAAAAAAAAAGAAGAAGAAATCTGTCAAATTCCTAATGCATGGGTTTAGCTTTGCTTCTATTCCATGAGCAAATTCCTCAGCATTTCCTCACAGCCAACTTCCTCCATAGATCAGTATCTCCCTTTGAATCTGGAAACAGTCTGGGAGAAGACCTGTGAAATGTCATTCCGGAATCAAATACGGAAAGGATCCTTCTGATCTCACTCATTTTGTAACATGCCAGATTCTCCCACATGTTGGGGACTGAGCAAGGGGAGGAAAAGCCAGAAAGCTATAGGATTGTGGAGAGCTCACAGCAGGTCTACAGCTTTAATAAGAGACCAGCCTGGACCAGGCTGGCACTGAGACTTGAATGAAGGAAGGACACTTGAGGGGAAGTGGGGCACCTGGAACAATCCCAGAACAATTGCAGTGATGCAGAACAAGAAATACAAAAGAAGGAGCAAGAAATAAAAGCAAGAGAGGACTAACTCTGAGTATAGGGCTAGTAGGAAGAATAGAAGAAAGCTAGCAGGCTGGGGAAACAAGCCCTAGTATGCTAGAGTCTACTCACACTGGCTCATGAGAGCCATTGCTAGATTTTTCAGGATATTTCTGCTAAAATTATACTGGTCATAGAAAGTTGGTTACAGTGCACTCCTGCTACAGAAGTTAGCAAATCCAGGTGTCTGCCCCAGTTTTCCAAACCCTCAATGGCCAGTTAAAATTTACCAGCACACTACTGATTGCCAAGCTCTGAGATTCCAGTGGCTTGAAATCCCATGATATGAAAGATTCAACTGGCAAGATGATTTAGTAGCCAAGCCTCTTCTCTTCTCCTTATGCTCCAAAGGGTCTACTTCCTAAGAACAACATGAAGGTACCTGTCATCTACCCCCACCCCCACCTACAGTTCCCAGGCAGGGAATCCCTCTGAAAGAGAAGTGGTAATCACAGCCTAGATTAGTTGTTCTCAAGGTGCAGTCCAAGATTAGCAGCATCAACCTCACCCCGGAACTTGTTATAAATGCAGATTCTCTAGCTCCTTCCCACACCTGCTTAATTAGGAACCCTGGGAATGAGGCCCTATTGATGTTTGACCAAGCTCTCCACATTACCTTGATATTTGCCTGACTTTGAGAACCACAGGGCTGGGCAGTGGTAATGATAGGGCACAGCAGACATGAGCAGTGAGAACATAAGGTTAAGGGAATAAGTCTATAAAATGGGCTTACTGTGCTGAACTCCCACATACTTTCTTTTTAAAAGCAATTTACCTTGAGCCAGGCATGGTGGCACACATGCAATTGGGAGGCTGAGGCACAAGGATCATAAATTTGAACCAGCCTCAGCAACTTAGAGAGAATCTGTCTCAAAATAAAAAATAAAAAGGATCTGGGATGTAGCTCAGCAGTTAAGAGACCCTGAGTTCAATCTTTAGTACAAAAAAAGAAGAAAAAACAATTTACCTGCAGCCCTGCCTGGCTTTTGTCAACAGAATATGTTACTTACCTCTGGAAACTGTTATGTGCAAGAGAAATACAAGCCCTAAATAATGCTGATAAGAGAAACACAAGTTACCCTGCAGGGAGGGAATTTTGTGACTCTTACACAGACCAGATCCCAGAACTCAGGGAATAAGAATAATTTCCCCTATTCATAAAATTCTAAGAAGAGGTTCCAATTAGAACTGTCAGTATGGGCCAAAGTGTCCTAGGGTTATCATGGTAGTGTTATCAAGTCCCATTACTTGATAATATCAAGTCTGATGTTATTCTGTTGTCAATCAGAAGTCAGGCAGTGTACCTGGGCAGGACTCTCCCTGGGACCCCCAATAAAACTGGAGGGTAGGAAAGGTACAGCATGCCTGTCCTCTCTCAGAGACTCACTCGCTCTCTTGAGAATGTCCCCCTTTCCCCATTCCTATCCATTCTAATAAACTCATGCCTCTTACTCTGAGTATCATGTCTGAAATCTTTCTGACTTGATCATAAGATTTGGGGTTTGAAGTTCGTACTGCTGGTTACTGGTGATGAGTTCTGCTCCCTCACCTGTTGAAGTATAACATTAGAGAAGCACACCCAGGCAAGCATATAAAGCAGGGTTTATTTAAAAAGTGGTAACATAGACTTCTCCCAGGAGGGATAAGAAGGTCATAGCTGGTATCCTGGTATCCCAAGAATCGAGGTTGTTTTGCCTTTTTATATGTCCTGTGCTTCCTTTGTTCTCCTGTTCTCTTCCCCTTATCTTCCTGGCCCAGGAGATGCTCAGTGGGATGGCCAAAAGGTGAGAAGCATATGGACAAGGGTTGGGGGCAGGTTGGATGGAGCATCCCAGGACACGTTTATTAACAACTTTTACAACTCCAGGTTTTTCAAAAACTAATTCTAGTTTCCTTTTCTCTATAGGGAGGGGGCAATTCCTGGGACAGGTTACCTTAGCAACAGGTTGGAGCAAGGGCAGGTTCTTGATAAGGGTGGAAGAAGGGCTCTGAAGGAATTAACATTTCAATCCCCCCATTTTCTGGATCTGACCCCTGCCTGTCTAATTCTGGCTTCAAAGGGGGGTCTGCTACCCCAAAGGGGGAAACTGCTACCTCAGTTTCTCAGAAGTCCCCAGCCCTGTAATATTAATGAGAATTGGTAATCTGTGAAGCAAGGCAATAAATTTAAAAACAAGTCACAATGTCAGATCAAGGATTGGAAAGAAGTTGAAGAATGGAATACAAGATGGCAGAGCTAATGTTTCAGGGTGAAGTTGTCACAGATGAAGATTTTGGAAGAGTTGGAAGGCTTTATAATCCCAGGTAAAGGAAAGAGCTAATTAACTGCTATATCAGACCTGGGTGATTCCCATATATTACTCAACACTATGCTACAGTGAAGTTCACAACGTCTGTCACCATTCACCGATTGATTCATTCATTAAACAGTTATCTTGGAAAACTACCATTATTTGAGGGTTCTGTGCTTTGGAGGAAGAGAAGTGAATAAGTTACTCTTTCTACTCATAAACAACTTATGTTCTGAAGGGGAAACAGTGGGCATAATAATATTATGAGAATTAGACATCTGAATAATAAATGCCACATGATCTCAGAGGTGGGCAGAGCCTCCTGCCTACCCGCCCTAGCTGGGAACGCTTTCCAAATTATAGCATTTACTTCTTGCAAATAACATGCCAATTATGATTTTCACTTCTACATAGAGAAGGAAACAAAATCTCAGGGAAGTGAAGTGACTTTTCTAAGGATTCACAGCCTTTAAATAACAGAGTCAGGCTTAAATCCAGGTTTTTCAAAAACTAATTCCAGTTTCCTTTTCTCTGTAACTGAGGCCTGAAGGTTAAAATATTTACAGCTTCATCCAGTGTCCACCCCACCCATGGTTTGTAGCATTAATAATGATAGTGTAACTGAAAGCTGGGTCCCTGTTGTTAGGTCGGAGGAGGTGGCTGAGGAACAAAGCACCAAGCAACCCGCGCAAAAGAATGACCAATCAGGCACCAACAGAACTGCCTGTCAATCAGCGGGATCTCCTGGCCAATCCTAGATCTTAAACAGCTTCCCCAACTAACCCCAGTAGGACAAGGAACTCTAAAACCCCCCTTTTCCTGTCCCAAGTCCTCCCTTCCTGCCCTAAGCCCAATAAAAAATTCCAATCTGGTACAACCCTGCACTTCTCCTCAGACCTGCCCTGTTGGTCTGAGGTGAAAGGAAAGTGACCACAACATTCGGAGTGACCAAGAGATCTTTATTGCAGCAGTGCAACAAAGAGAAAAGAAAGAGAGAGAAAAGAGATGAACAGGGAGAGAGCAAGAGCAAGAGAGAGACAGAGAGCGCGCATAAGAAAGATAAAGAGCAAGAGAGAGAGAGCAAGAGAGAAAGAGCAAGAGAGAGGGGGGGCCTGGCAGGAGGGAGTTTTTATAGCCCAAATCTAATGGGGCCTCTGGGTCTGGAAGCTGCCTTGTTGGCCCAAGGGGGCGTTAAGTGTTCAGCCTTAAGCAGGGTTGAATGTTCAGACTTGAGGCAAACAGGTGATAAAAGGACCAGATAGAGGGGGATTTGAGTGCGTGGGCTATCTTGCAGCCAACATCTGTTCAGCCTGCCCAGCAGACAACACAGTTCAGCCTGCTCTGCACCCAACATGAGGGTCTTACCCAGGAGCGAAATCTCAATAAAGCCTCATTTAGCAGCCTTTTAAAATCTGCCTCCTTTTAGTTGCCGCTGCCTGACCTTACATCTGGTGCCGAAACACAGGAGGGATCTTCAGGCCTCTCCCTTAGGGGATTGAGGTCCACCTCCCACCTTCAAAGGAATCAGAAAATTCCTAAGCTTCTCCTTCTTTCCTTCTCCCTTCATCCAGGCCAACAGGAGTGGGGTAAGTTCCCTCATCTCCCCTGACATCCCAGCCCCTTTCCATCTGGGAGGAGGGTCTATCTGTAAGTCATGTGCTTGCCATAGACCCCGCCTGTTCCATTCAAGGCCCTGGGAACTGTGGAGATGTCCCAGTCCTCGTGTGAGCCACTCTGGTTTGTTTGGGCTCCTGGTGGGTTGCTGGGACACCTCAACCCCCGCCCGGCCCTTATCCGTTCCTTGGGTAAGTGCAATCAGAATTTGGGATGCCTTTTTCTGCTCCCACCCACCCCTGAGGGTGCCGGAAGGTCATGGGAAAAACCGAGTCCTCCTGAGACCCCCAAACTCCTTTGGGTGTCTATATTCAAATTTTGCCAAGTTAGGACTCTCTACTCCATAACCACCTAGTCTTTTACTCCACTGAGGCCTCAGTGGCCTCCACTGAGGGGCCAGGCCTCAATGGGTCACAATGGCCCCAGAAGGAACTTTTGATTTTAAATCCTCGCTGAATTGGACAATGTCTGTCACTGGACAGGGAAGTGGGCAGAAGTCCCTTACATCTGGAGGCACATTCAGGCTTTCTGAGGTTCACTCCTGTCTTCCCCTCTGCTCTACCTGTTCTACTGCTAAAGTTTTCCTTGCTAGGGAACCCTTTTCCCATTGTTCTTCTACTTCTCCTTCCTCATTCTCAGATCCACCTGAGTTGCTCTCAGCCCCACCTTCCCATCTTCCCCCTCCCTACTCAGGCCAATTCTCTCCCTCCTTCCCTCCCACACCTGCACCCTCCCCCTCCCCCTCCTCCTGCTACCATAGCTCCTCCTTCCCTACTCCAGGACGCTTCCCCTCCATCCCTCTCCCCCTTCTCTCCCTCCTTTCCTGTAGCCATGTCTCCTCTGCCCACCTCTTCTACTAATACAACCCTTCTCCCTCCCCCCACTCACTCCTCTCTTCTCCTGTCAGTCCCACCAGACCCTCTTACTAGCTAACTCAAAGCTTCTTTGTCCTCTCAGGGAATTGGCTGGTGCGGAAGGGATTGTCCAAGTACACATCCCATTCTCACTTCAAGATCTTTCCCAGACTGGAGAGCACCTTTCTGCTGACTCTTCTACTTATATTAAGGAATTCTGATACCTCTCTCAGACTTATAATCTTACCTGGCATGATGTCTATGTCGTTCTCTCCTCCACTCTTACTCCCAATAAGCAAGCCCACATCCAGCAGGCCACACTAGATCATGCTGATCAAATTCATCTAACAGATATGACTCTCCTCACAGGTGAAGCAGCCGTTCCCCTAACTGAACCCAACTGGGACTACCAAGATGGCCAACAAGGTGGCTGTCACTGCACTTGCATGGTCCAATATCTTATAGCAGGCATGCAGGCAGTTTCTAATAATGTGGTTAGCTTTGATAAGCTGAGACAAATCACCCAGGATCCAGATGAGAATCCAGCCTTATTTCTTAGTGGCGCTCACCAAATATACTAAGCTGGACCCTGAATCTCCCTCTAGTGCAACAAGTTAGCAACCCATTTCATTCCTCAATTGGCCCATGATATTTAAAAAAAAAAAAAGTCAGACCCCTATCTGAGATCTGGTGAAAATCACCTTTAAAGTCTATAATGCCCAGGAGGAGTCAGCTGAACTAGCCAGGCAGGCTCAATTGCAGAAAAAGGTAACACTCTAAACTCAGGCTTTGGCAGTGGCCCTGATGTCTATAGCTCAAGTGAGAGCTCCACGGGGGAACCAGCATTATTCTTTATCAGGGGCTTGCTTCAAATGTGGATGTGAGGGTCACTGGGCTCACCAATGCCCAAACCCATGCTGCCACCCTCCAGGCTGTGCCCCGCCTGTAAGCAGACAGGACATTGGAAGAGCGACTGCCCCATGGCCCACCCTTCCTCGGAGTCTCCACATGGAGACCAGCCAGGTAGGCCCTTCTCTTGAACTACTGGAGTTTGCAGAAGACTGAAGAAGCCCAGACTCAAGGACCCCCATCACCCTCGCCAAGCCCAGGGTAACACTCCAGGTACTGGGTAAATTCATAACTGTCCTTGTGGACACAGGGACTACCTATTCTGTCTTGCCTGCCCACTCTGAGCCTCTGTTTCCTTCCCAGGTCTCAGTTATGGGGATTGATGGCAAACCCTCCTCCCCAAACTAAACTGCTAAGCTGGCCTGTGCCCTTGAGGGTCACCCTTTCACACACTCTTTTCTAGTCATTCCATCCTGTCCAGTTTCTCTCCTAAGCAAAGATGTTTTCCAAGTACTAGGAGCCACCCTCCAACTATACCCCAAGAATAATACCACACATTTTCTTCTGCCTCTAATCCTTACCCTCTCTAATAACCCAACAGTACGTATCATACCATTGCCCCCTGACCTAGTCAATCCCCAGGTGTGGAACATCTCCAAACCGGTCATAGCCTCCTACCACAAGTCAGTCTGTATCCAGCTGAAACCCCAAACTAAATTTCCTTCACATCCCCAATTTCCCATCTCCAAAACCCACAGGGAGGGACTTAAACTCATCATAGACCAGTTACTTGCCCAAGGACTCCTCATCTCTACTGACTCCCCCTGCAACACTCCCATATTGCCAGTATGCAAACCCTTTGGAGCCTATTGCTTAAGTCTCCTGCCTTAAAAAAGCACTTGTTCCAGACCTCTGCCTAATTAGTGAAGCAGTTATTCCCATCCACCTGGTGGTTCCCAACCCTTACACTCTTCTTTCTCATATCCCCCTTCAACCACTCACATTACTGTCCTGAATCTTAAAAGATGCCTTCTTTACAGTGCCTCTCCATTCTGACTCTTATTACCTTTTTGCCTTCACATGGGAAGACCCTACATCCTTTAGGTTTCCACAGCTGACATGGACAGTCCTACCCCAAGGCTTCAGGGACAGTCCCCACCTCTTTGGGCAAGGCTTGACACAGGACCTAACTGCTTGTGATTTGGGGGATAGCACTCTCTTACAGTTGGATAGAAGTGCTACCCCCAACCTGCATGGGCAGCTGAACTTAAGGTTGCTCGTGTGAACTTCCAGGGACACCAAATAAAACACAGACATACACTTTACCTTTAAACAAGCTTCAGGACAGCTTCTTCACTCTTGGCCTCAGACTCCCTAAATTGGAGAGCAAGAGAAATTCATGAGAGGCTGTTGAAAGAGAGAGAATATTCCAAAGTGGGCTTTTACTGGGGGGACCCTTGTTCTTAGAAAGTTCTATCCAAAAAAGGCCAGACGGGGCAGGGTTACAAGGGACAGGTGAGTGTAATTCAACCCAAGGGGTGTCACTTACATCTGAAAATATGCCCTCAACTTCCTGAACTGAGACAATGTCCAAGTCACTATGAAATGTAGTGATCATTCAGAGCCTCCCACTTCAGGATGGAAGGCGTGAGTCATTCAGAGTGGCTTCCCACATAAGAAGCCTTCCCTACTTCCAGGGAAACTGCTGACACTGTTGTCTTCACCCCCATAGAGCAGATCATTCCCAGGTTCAGACTTCCCACCTCCATCCAGTCAGACAACGATCCAGCCTTCACTTCTCAGATTGTTCAACTAGTCTCCAAAGGCCTCAACATCACTTGGAGGCTTCACATCCTCTAGTGACTCCAATCCTTGGGTAAGGTTGAGAGGGCTAATGGCATTCTCAAGGATCATCTCACTAAACTTGCTATTGAACTCAGGCTATCCTTGCCCAATTTCCTGCCACTGGCCCTCACCCGAATTTGGGCAGCCACTAGAGCCTCCTCAGGCCTTAGCCCCTTTGAGCTACTCCATGGGCACCCTTTCTTAATCAACCAAAGCTTTCCAATCACTCCTCTTCCTCTTGTGTCCCACCTGCCCTATCTCACACTTCTACTCAAACTCCTAAGGGAACACGCAGACCGGTACCTTCCTGCGCCATCCGGTACCTCAATCCCAGCACAACCACTGTTATGCTCGAATTCGGGACCCCCAAAAGACCACCAGAGACCCAACCAAGATCCATGTAAGCAGCAAAGAGGTGTTTATTGCGAGCTAGCTCGGTCCTCTGCGCACGCACACAGCAACTGGTGATGCTGAGAGGCCCCGAGCCCAGGGTTTGCAGCAGTTTTATACATTCTTTGGAGAGGGCAGGGACTTCACATACATCATAGCCTCTCTTAGCAAATCATCACACACCGCAGGAAAATCAAATAACAACTCTAAAACATGATTAGCACATTCACTGGTGGGAACAAGTTGGGTAGGGATGATTGGTCAGTACAAAAGGGGTATTCATTTGAACTGATTGGTTTAAGCCAAGAGGGGTGTACATGCTGAACCACATGGTTTCCCAACATGTTATCAACCACCATAAACTACTGGGAGGGTCATCTGGCATCCCAGGTATTTCTCTGTCTCATGCTGATTGGTGGCTGCTAGGGGGTTACTATGGGTCTCCACCTAGCCTGACTGAGTCAGGGACACCTGGTGCAAGTGCTCTGTGGGTTTTTCCAAGGACAAAGGCCATGTCCCTTCCTTGGACAGGCTTTGCTCTGAGATAGAGGCTGGATTTTCACCACAAACTGAATCGGACCCTCTTTAACTGGGTGATGCAGTCTTACTTCAGAGGAACTGCATCCTCAATTATTGGAATCTCTCTGGACAGGACCCAATACAGTCATACTTACTACCCCAACAGCAGCCAAGCTTTTGGGCCACTCCCCTGGTACCATGTCTCCTGCCTTAAAAAAGCACTTGTTCCAAATGTCCAGTCCTGGACTTCCACCATGCTGGGGCCCACCAAACTCAAGATTTCTTGCCAACCCTCTTCTTCTTTTACTAATCATAAATCTCTCCCAAGCTTCTATCCCAACCCACAGATGGCACTTCTACATCCAAGTGACATGGCACCAGGATGGCACCACCCACCTATGTGCAGCAATGCTATGCTTCATATCAGACCAAACTGAGGAATCTTGTAAGCGCTGGCCTAACACCTTTGGCGGGTGCCCTTATAATTCATGAGAAATGAGAATACACCAATTTAACTATTTGGGACCTCTACAATCCCAAATGGACTTCTGGTGCTGATGGCAAATTTTATTCTTGGGGTTTTGCCAAGCACCCCTCAGCCTCTATCAGAATATGGAGAACTTATATACAAGTGTTCTCTCAAATTCACATAACCAACCAGGAGCAAGAGAAAGAACTCCAACACCGGCTGGATGCAGTTGCCCATCCTAAAGCTGACCCTTTCTCATGGATGGTCCTAATACATCAGGGCCTCCAGCTTCTCAATTTATCCAAAGTTAATAACATTTCAGACCATTTACTCTGTTCAGGTTTCAATAGTACTCCGTTAACTGCGATTCCCATTGATCTTTCTCTCAATATCTCAACCATACCCTTTGAGGAAGTACCTCTTTTTCATAACTCATCAGGAAATTTCCTCTGCTGCTACACTTCCTCTGGTTCAGCACCCTATGACCAGATCATTCAAATTTCCTCCCAACCTTTGCTCCACCAGGGTTCTTTATCTGGTGCAATGGTTCCCTAACAAAAAATCTAAGCCTCAACATGCCCTTTGCTTTTTGTGTTCCTTCCACATTGGTCCCTCAATTAACTCTACAGTGAAGCTGAATTAACATGGCTTGTTACTACTTCCCTTTCCAGGACAAGACAGGCCGTTTTTCTACCAGTAGTAGTTGGATTCTCCCTGGCCTCCTCACTTGTTGCCTCTGGACTGGGGGCAGGAGGACTTGGTTATGCAGTAACTGCTACTCAGAAGCTTGAACAACAATTTCGGGAAGTGGTAGAGGTATCGGCCATCTCTCTTGCTTCCCTACAAAGGTAAATGAAAGAATTCCCCACGCAAAGACACTTCGCCGGGAGAATTCCAATTTTATTGCAAAAAGCAGTGTGCTTATATAGAACTAAGGGGGAGATGGTAGGGCTTAGATAAATGGCAGGCAACCCGTTTGTTGGCAAGTTCTTTCAGATATCAGCTCTGGAGCCCAGGAATTAGTTCTCATTGGGGCTAAGGTTCCCCGCCAGCGAGATTTGAAATTGGTGCCAGAGGGAGAGTTCACACAGGACGAAACTTTTCGCGCCACTGCAGAAAAGAAGAAGGTAGGAAGAAGAGGTGCTTAGGCACCATGTTGGGGTTTTTTCTCTGGGGTATGGCTGCCGTTTATACTTTTCCCAACATTCCTCCCTTTTTGTTTTCTTAGGAAGTGGGGCATCGTTGGTCAGATCTGGCTGCTTCCTGCTGTGTGGGGGTGCTGTGGGGCCTAGAAAGGGAAGTGGAGGAATGCTCGGGGGGCAGGTCTAGGGATATCATGGCAGCCAGAAATAAAACCCAGTGGCTATAGACAGCTACTTCCGTAGGGGTGAAGTCTGTGAAAGTTCCCTGAAGCCACAAGTTGTTGATGGCATCGAACCAGTCCTGGATGGAGGAGATTGTTGGTATCAGCCACTGGTCCTGTAACAGAGACTCTAGGAAATACTGGAAGTGTTGCCTGGACATGGCGTCACCAGCACCTGAAGAAGATCAGAGCGAATAAAAACAGAATGAAGATAAAAATTAAAGCAAAGGTCAATTTTTGGCAGAAGTTCCATGTTGGGGGACTGACAGAGAAGAGGCCAAGGGCCATGAGGAAGCTTAGAAGGACATAAAGACTCATGAATCCAGGATGGCAGATTAAGAGGTTCTCCAAGCTCGTTGTCTCCCGCTGTCTGATATCTGTTGCATTCCATAGTGCCTGGTAGTGAGCTTTAGCACTGAGTGAACTGTTCTCTTGGAGATGTTGAGGGTTCATCGGTCATCAGAGGCTGGTAGTGCCTAAGCAGAAGCTGGTTGAAAGTTTGATTAGAAATTTTCTGCAATTGGGTTTGAAGTAACTTCATTATGCAGGGCAAGAGAGCACAAAAAAGGAGCATCCCAATAAGGGGCCCCAAGATAGGTAGTAAGTACGTGGCAAGAGAGTATTGGAAGAACCCGTTATAGGATTAGAGGAGGTGGGTTTGAGCAGTTGGGTCAATAATTCCTGCAATTCAACAACATTTTTTTCTATTAGCCCAGACTCATTAACATAGTAGCAACATTCCTCTCTGAGGAACTGGCATGTACCCCCTTTTTCTGCAGTGAGAAGATCAATCGCCCTTCGGTTTTGTAAAGCCACTTGTGCCAATGAAGTAACCTGCCGCTGCAAGGAGCCCAGAGACTCAGCAGTGGTATCGAGTGCTTCCTGCAGTTTTTGTTGTAGGTCATTGGATGCCCATAGAGCATGACCTATAGCTCCACCAGAGAGTCTGAGACTTGCCACTGAGGTTGTTAAAGTGAGGCCTACCAGAACCGGCAGAAAGACTGCCCTACAGGTGCGGGAAGGTAGGGCCAGCTGCCAGAATTCGGTGGGAGTATACAAAGACAGCTGAGGAACTACAGTAACCAAGAAGCAGGTGCCAGAGACATTGATCGTTGAGGTACTTAAAGACCCGTTACACCAGAGGAAATGTCCAGGTTGCATAAACGCAGGGCTCGATGGGGTGCTATAGCTCAAGGAACAAATGGGTAAAGGATTCATTGTTGGCAGATGGAAACAGATGAAAGGAAATGAAGTACTGGTGGAATAACTTTCCCACAGTGGGATATGTGTCACATGTAGGGGTTGTCCTTTCTTAGAGAAATTGTAGGTTTTTGCTGAAATATTTCCTGCCACTAATGGGACCGCTGCTAGAAGTGGATGACTAAGTGAAGCACAGAGAAAGCACTGAGAAGTAGGCACAGAAAGAGGGGTGGAGTTTAATAATCGAAGAGTTTGGTGTAGCAAATTGAGCCATGTGGGAGGGGGGCCTAAGGGGGTTGAAGGCTCTGAATCCTCTTTGGATGGGCTATGGATAAGATCTCAAAGTTTTGATTCTGACTCCTTGATGTGTTCGACTACCTGGATAGTTGCTTTAGGTGGCGTAATCAGGGTGCGGCCAACAGTCATCCACCCTGTGGGTCTGGCTGAGGTTGTCCGAGCATAGACAGCAAACTCAACATAGTCCCAACGTTTGGCCTTGGGGTCAGGTATATCTAAAGTATACCATCCATTGTTATCGGATGAAGAGCCTTTATGCCACTTTAGGTAACTAGAAGTCCACCCTTCAGGGTAACCAAGTGAGTGGTAAGAATAGCTACCACATTCATCATGGAACCTGCATGACCAATAGGGGCACCCATTATATATCTCAGGCCACCAATGACAATAGTCTTTGGTTTGATCAAAAAGGAAGCAAATGAAAGGCCAGTTCCAGCTACCAGGGACGAAGGTCCTTGAAGGTGACAATTTTAGGGAAATAGAGGTGCAGTTGTGGATGAAGCAAGTAGTTGCATCCACTGCGCGGACTTTCTGCATGCCATGTTCTGAGTATCTTTCCCGAAGAGTGAATAAATACATGGTAGGAGAGGAGGGTAAAGGCCAGTCCCGACAGAGCACAGAAAATAAGCAGAGCACAAAAAACAAGCAGAGAGAGAAGACTAGGGTGTTGGGAGAGCTCATTGTGCCTTCTTTAAGAGGAATTGGGCTGCGGAGAACACCGTGTGAGCCGCAACTTAAAGGGGTGAGATGGGTGTGGAGAGCAGGAGTAAAGGGGAGGTTCAGGAGGTGATTCTTGGAGTTCCTCTGGGGTGGTCCTGTCATCAGCAGGTGGGGCCTCCTGGTGATATGGCTTCAACCTAGAAATGTGAATCCAGGGAGTGAGACGGTTGTCTGGTAAGGAGAGTTTGGCGGCGGTGGGGGTACAGAGAATGACAGGATAGGGGCCTTCCCATTTTGGGGCAAGAGGCCCTTTCTCCTCTGGGGTGTTATAATAGACTAGACTCCCAGGTGTTAAGGGAGGAGTGTTTGGAGAGGAGACTGGGTCCGGAAGAAGCCAGTCCTGATATTTCCAGAGTTCCGAGCGGAGATGAAACAAGAGAGGCAAAGACAAATCTCGGGTGAGAGGTCCTTGTGAAACGACCAGCCCAGGGGGTATAAGAGGTCTTCCATACATTATCTCAAAGGGAGGCAGTAAAGATGGTTTCTTGGGGAGAGCTCTGATTCGAAGCAAAGCCAAGGGAAGGAGTTTGACCCAGTCTAAGTTTAATTCCATTGTCAATTTGGTAAGGACTTCCTTTAGAGTACGATTTACCCTTTCCACTTTCCCTGAAGCCTGGGGGCGATATGGACAGTGGAAATGCCACTTGAAGGAGAGGGCTTGAGAGACCTTTTGTGTGATCCTAGAAATAAACTCAGGGCCATTGTCAGATTGTAAGGAAGTGGGCATACCAAACCTGCGGATAATGTCTGTCAGTAAGATTGAAGCTACAGTGGAAGCCTTTTTACTGGAAGTGGGAAATGCCTCAACCCAACCAGAGAAAGTGTCCACAAAGACAAGGAGGTATTTAGTGCGCCATACTGTGGGCATGTTGGTGAAGTCTACCTGCCAGTCAGCAGCGGGAATGTGTCCCCGGGCTTGGTGGGAAGGGAAAGGTTTGGGCCTTAAAAGAGTATGAGGGTTGGTCCGCTGACAGATCTGACAATTAGAGGCTATATTTTGGAGCATGGCTTTGTCAGAGGGGGTGAGGGAGAAGAAGCTCTGTAAAAAGAGGGTTAAAGACTGAGAATTGGAATGGAATAGAGTATGAAGGAAATTGAAAAGATCCTTGTTCTTACTGGAAGAAGTAGGGGCTTCAGATGAGCTGTCTAAAGTGGCCATTATATGTCCCCCAGGGGGGCCATAATTGGAAGTGGTAGCAGCCATTCATGCCGCCTGGTCAGCTTTGGCATTGCCCTCAGTGATAAGAGAGCCGTCCTTCTGATGGGACCTACAATGGACAACTCCCAACTGGGTGGGTAAGTGGGAGGCCTCTATCAGATTGGTTATAAGAGCCGAATTAGTGATCGCATTACCTTTGGTGGTAAGTAGGCCTCGCTCCTTCCATATTGCAGCATGGGATAATAAGATATGGAAGACATATTTTGAGTCAGTATAAAGGGTGAGGGATTTGCCTTGTGCTAGAAGGCAGGAATGAGTGGCTGCTATAAGTTCAGCCTGCTGGTTGGTAGTTCCTGAAGGCAGAGCTTTGGCCTCTATAATCTCAGTGGCTGAAACTACAGCGTATCCAGAGTAATGAGTGCCATTCTGCCTAAAGGAACTGCCATCAGTGAACCAGATAAGGTCAGGCTTGGTGAGTGGTCCCTCAGAAATGGAAGAATGACAGGGGAGGAAATCATCTAAGGTTTCCAAGCAATTATGAGTTGGTGTGTTAGACGTGGGAGTCATTGGGAGCAGTGAGGCAGGGTTCAGTGCAGAGCAGGGGAGGAAAGTAATATTAGGGTTTTCCAGAAAGGAAGTGAGGAGAGACAGAACTCTGGATGGAGGAAGGGTTTGAAGGCCCTTATAAGCTAAAAGATCCTTCAAGTGATGTGGGGAGTGGATAGTTAAAGGGGCCCCAAAAGTCAGCTTAGAGGCTTCTTTGTGTAAAATTTGTCCAGCAGCCAGAGCTCTTAAGCAAGGGGCCCACCCACGGATGGTAGGGTCTAGTTGTTTGGACAAATATGCCACAGGTGCAAATGTAGGCCCATAGTTTTGACCTAAGACCCCAAGTGCTTGTCCCCCTTTTTCATGGACATATAGATGAAATGGTCTTGAAAGATCAGGAAGGTGAAGGGCGGGTGCCTTTAGGAGGAGTTGCTGAAGCCTGCGGAAGTGGTAGTTGGGGGAGGAGGCAAGAGATTCACTAGGGGGTCCCTTTGCTAGGTCATACAGGGGTTTGGCTAGAAGAGAATAATTTGGGATCCAGGCCCTAAAATAACCTGCTAGTCCTAGGAATGATAGTATTTCGGCTTTCGTATGGGGCACTGGAAAATTGGAGAGGAGTTGTCTCCTATCCAGTGTTATTTCCTTTTTCCCAGGTGTAAGACAAAAACCAAGATAGGTGACAGAAGACTGGGAAACCTGGGCCTTGTGGGGAGACACCCTATATCCCTTATATGCTAGGAAATTGAGAAGCTGGGCGGTGTGGGATTGAGAGTGTTCCCAAGAGGGACTACATAGAAGAAGGTCATCGACATATTGAAGGAGAGTAGAGTCAGGACAGGTGGGGTGAAAGGATGTGAGGTCCTGGGCAAGAACTTGGCCAAAGAGATGGGGGCTATCCCTGAATCCCTGTGGGAGGACAGTCCAGGTAAGCTGACGAGAATGGCGGGTGTGAGGGTCAGTCCACGTAAAAGCAAAGATATCCTGAGATTCTGAGGACAAGGGAACAGAAAAGAATGCATCTTTTAAATCTAGGACCAAGAAGTGGGTAGTAGTGGCAGGGATCTGAGAGAGGAGGGTGTAAGGGTTGGGCACTAGCGGGTGGATGGGGACCACAGAGGAGTTGACAAGGCGAAGGTCTTGAACCAGCCTGTAGGACTCATTAGGTTTCTTAACTGCCAGAATGGGGGTGTTGAAAGGAGAGTGTGTAGGCCTAAGATACCCCTTTCGTAATAAATCCTGGATGATGGGTTCTAATCCGAGGAGGGCTGTGGTTGTGAGTGGATATTGTGGTTGACTAATATATCTTGAAGGGTCCCATAAGACAATATGAATAGGACTGCATTTAGCCATAGAGGGTGTAGTTGTGTCCCAAACCTCAGGGTTAACTGGTTTAGATAGTTGTGGAAGAGTGTGTGAAGGAGGTGTATCTGCCCCTAGGAACATCATGAGGAAATGAGAGGTAGGAGAGGTGTGGGGTGATATGTGAATGGTGACTTTCAATAGTGAGAGTATGTCCCTTCCCAGAAGGGGAATGGGGCAATGGCTCATTACGAGAAAGGAGTGTGTGAAGGACAAAAGGGATCCCTGCATATAACATGATAAGGGGGGGGGGGTTGAGGGAAAATCTGTTTATCTCCTACCCCGACAATAGGAGTTTTTGAGGGTGTGGTAGGACCCCAATACTCCCTCAAGACCGAAAAAGCGGCACCAGTATCCAAGAGGAAGGTAATGAAGCGTCCATCCACCAGGAAGGTGACCCTAGGCTCTTGCTTCTTGATGGTAATAGTCGGGAGGGAAGGCCCAGGGCTACGTCAATCCTCCTCTGCCAAGCCCAGGAGAGGCTGGGGTTGCCGGGCAGCTGACCAACCTCCCTTCTGGGTTGTTGGGCAGTCTGCCCCCCAGAGTCCCCTTTGATGGCATTTTGGGCAGGGGTTGGAGGGTGTCCTCGGCGAAGGACAATCCCTGGCCCAATGTCCCTCCTTACCACATTTGAAGCAAGCTCCAGGGGGTGTCTTATTAGGACGGCATGGTGATGACCTTCTCCGAATGACCTGGGCCAACATTTGGAATTTGGCATTTTCAGCCCTCTGCCTGCGGCGTTCACTTTCATCTTCTCTACCATGAAAGACCTTGAAAGCGACAGCAAGGATTTCGGCCTGAGGAGTAGCAGGGCCCTGTTCAAGCTTTTTAAGCTTGGCTTTAATGTCAGGGTAGCTTTGGGCCAGAAAATATGTCATTAAGACATGACAGCCATCAGGGGTTTCTGGGTCGAGGTTTGTGTACTGTTGAAGGGCCTTGGTTAGTCTATCCAGGAATTCTGAAGGTGTTTCCTCCTTCCTTTGAATGACCTCCTGCACCTTTTGAAAGTTAACAGCCTTGCGGGTGGCCTTTTTTAGGCCCGCCAAGAGGCAGGATGTAAAAAGGTCACGAGACTGTAAGCCTTCAGGGGTGTTGTAATCCCATAGGGGATCCTGCTCTGGGACAGCATGAGGGCCCGTGGGGTGGTTAGGATTGGTCCTATGATTTTCATCAGCATGGGCTTGGGCTAGCTCCCAGACCCGTCGCCTTTCCTCGGGGAGAAGTGTATTGGCCAAGAGCATGTAGATGTCATGATGAGTGAGGCTATATGCTTGTAGGACCCATTGAAACTCCCGAATGTAAGTGGTGGGGTCAGTGGTGAATGAGCCTAACTTCCTCTCTAGCTGAGTAATGTCCGACATGGAGAAGGGCACGTGGACTCTGATGACACCCTCGGGACCAGCTACCTCACGAAGGGGTGCAATTGTCTTGGGGGTGGGAAGGAGTCCCTTAGACCTGGTAACAGGAGGACTGAAAGAGGCAGGCGGCAGACAGGAAGGAGAGGGAGGGGAAGGGAGTGTCTCTGTGGAGGAGGAGGAGGTGGAGCAGGCAGAATAGGGCGGAGAGGAGGGGGATAAAACGGAAGGCTGAGTATCTGTGGAATCAGGCAGAGGAAGAGGAGGATATAGCGGGAGAGAAGGGGCAGATGGGGCTGGGGGATAAAGTGGGGGTTCATCTGCTGGGTCAAATGAGGAAGAATCTGCGAAGTCAGGAGTAGAAGTAGGGGAAGAGAGGGGTTTGCAAGCAAGGAGGACCTGAGAGGGAGGGCAGGAGGAGCAGAGAGCAGGGTGCTGTGCGAGATGGCTAAAACCTTCAACGCAGGGAATCTCCTTCCACTTTTTCAGACGCTGGCAATAGTTAAAAAGGTCCCGGAGGAGGTTGGGATCTAAGGAGCCTTCTGGAGGCCAATGATTGCCATTATCCAGTGGATATGTAGGCCAATCTTGGGTACAGAATTTGATTAGAAATTTGGGCTTGATGTCTGGTGTGAGGGAGAGTGTGGCCAGATTTTTTATTAAAAATTTGAGAGGTGAGGCTTCAGGTATAGACGAAGAGGTGCCCATAGTCACAGGGAAAGATGGAAGAGAGAGAGAGAGAGAGAGAATAAGAGTAAGCAAGAGAGACAAAGAGAAAACCCGGGCTGGACCGGCTTCCAGGAAGCCCAGGGCGAACGGGGGTCAGGTGGGCGTCCCCAAAATGACCAGCCGTCACGAGGAAATACAGAGGGCACTACCTGGTCGTCACCAGTGAAGTGCGATCTGTGAGACCCAATGGGGTTGGAGCCACGGGCAACCTGACGTCAGGAAAGTTTTTGACCGCAGTGGAAGAAGTCAGTAATGAAAACAGAACTCCGGCTCCGGCAGAACGCAGTTCCAGGCCGGGAGTTCAGTTTTCCCAGAGCAGAGAGGCAGCTTCAGCCAGACACAGCAGCCCCGCAGGAAACAGCAACTCTAGCCAGCAGCGGCAGCGGCAGCGGAGGAGGGAAAAAACCACAGAGCCTCTCGTGTAAACTCAGAAGCCTCACGCCCCAAAGGGAAACGGATCACCAGAGGGTCCACTGCAACCAGTAAAGGTCTTAGTGGGAGGAATCCCCTCCCCCCACCGGGCGTCTGGAGTGTGCCGGACGATCACGGTCACAAACCCAGCGGTAGTCCGAAGGGAGTTGGCGAGCTGGGGTCAGGGGACTCTTACCTATGCCAGATCAGTGGTGAGTGCAGGAAGCCAGCGTCTGAAAAGAGCGGACCAGGGCGGAGCGGGGGACGGGGCTCTTGTTGGAAAGAGCTCACCCGTATCCTCACACTGGGCACCAGTATGAAAGAATTCCCCACGCAAAGACACTTCGCCGGGAGAATTCCAATTTTATTGCAAAAAGCAGTGTGCTTATATAGAACTAAGGGGGAGATGGTAGGGCTTAGATAAATGGCAGGCAACCAGTTTATTGGCAAGTTCTTTCAGATATCAGCTCCGGAGCCCAGGAATTAGTTTTCATTGGGGCTAAGGTTCCCCGCCAGCGAGATTTGAAATTGACGCCGGTGGGAGAGTTCACACGGGCGGAAACTTTTCACGCCACTGCAGAAAAGAAGAAGGTAGGAGGAAGAGGTGCTTAGGCGCCATGTTGGGGTTTTTTCTCTGGGGTATGGCTGCCGTTTATACTTTTCCCAACAGTAAATAACATCTATTGCCCAAGTTTCACTACAGAATCATGGAGCTCTAGATCTCCTGATGGCAGACAAAGGAGGAGCCTGTCTATTCCTTAAAAAAAGAATGCTGCTACTATATCAATGAAACTGGATTGGTCGAAAAGAATGTCAACACCCTCTGTCGTTTGGGTAAAAGGTGTAAACAGCAATAATCAAATGATCCTTGGCCAGACTGGCTAAACTCAACCCTCATTAAGTGGCTGACTCCCATTCTCACTCCTATATTAGTCATAGGGCTTCTATTAATGATTGCTCCCTGCCTCCTCAGGTTCGCCAGAAAGCACATGGGTAAAATTGCCAGAGTGACCTACAACCAGATGCTCCTACACCCCTACAGTTGCCTCCCCACCAAACTGACACCCGAGCCACACCCTGCCCCCCAGCACTCTAGCCAGCAGGAAGCAACCAGATGAAACTCACTGCCCTTATCATCAAAAAGGCCTGGATGTTAGGTTGGTGGAGGTGGCTGAGGAACAAAGCACCAAGCAACCTGTGTGCTCAAAAGAACCACCAATCAGGCACTGATGGAACCGCCTGTCAATCAGCAGGGTCTCCTCGCCAATCCTGGATCTTAGACAGCTCTCCCAACCAACCCCAGTAAGATAAGAGACTCTAAAATCCCCCTTTTCCTGTCCCAAGCCCTCCCTTCCTGCCCAATAAAAATTCCAGTCCAGTCCAGCCCTGCATGCTTCTCCTCGGACCTGCCCTGTTGGTCTGAGGGTCTCTCCTGGGAACAAAATCTCAATAAAGCCTCCCTCTTTCAGCAGCCTTTTAAAATCTGCCTCCTTTTGGTCACCACTGCCTGACCTTACAACTGTCCCCCATGCCAATCAATACCAATTTAATAATGAGGACATGGTTTTGAGAAAAAGAAAAAAGAAGTTTTATTGCTTTGCTAGCAAAGAAGAAACACAGGGGCCTCCTATCCCAAAGTCTGTGACTCTCCAGATTGGGGGGGGGGGGACTTCAAGGGTTACATTCCAGGTGTGCTCCCATGGTGCCCTGATGATGTGTTAGGATTCACTTGTTAATTTGGGAAATATTCACTTCCCAGATCCTCAGCAGGCATCTCCTTCCTGTAGTGGGTGTGTTCAAGGGCAATTAATTAGAGGAAGAAAAGATAACACTGTCTCCCCAATATTTTTAGGCGGGGCAGAAGAGAGAAAAGAAAACATTTAAAAAAATAAGCCTTAGAGCAATGAGGGCTACATTCAGGAGGTGAAGGTACCACTCTTAGAATAGATATCTAATAAGACCATACTAAGTCTTCCATTTTTATATATGCAACTCTTAGAGAAACAGCCTGCCCATCTCATTAAAGCATGAGTCCTCTTGTTGAAAAATGCAAAGAGAAAAATGAGGCTTCTTTTATGTGCAATTGTATACTTATGCCAATTTTTGAAAGAAGTTTGTTCTATTAAAATTTCCTTTGTGAAGTGCCATGATGGGGAGCAAGAGCCAGACAGACCCAGGATGATCTTATTCAATATCCACTAATATTACTGCTCTAACCAACAGGAAAAGCAGTGGGCAGGGTTGTGGAAGAAATGGAAATAAACTGAGGCTTGAAGGAAAGTTTCAACTCACGTAACAATGGGAATGAACTCCAAACCCAGAAGGTGAAAGGAAGTCTAAGGGATAATTGGACAGCAACCACTGATAGCAAAACCAAGATAACCAAGTGCCAGGAATTCATAGAGACCAACAAGTCAGAGGTTGTCCTGAAGTTCTCCTTTTGTGATGTGCATGAGGAAATCTGCGAGCCTGCCAGGGCCCTAGATGTAGAGAGTCGTTCTGTACATTCTGCAGGAATCATTAAATCCTAGCCTCATTCTCTGGAGAGTTAATATCTATAGAGCAGTTTACTGTTGAGCAGCACAGGCATGGTGCTGCCTCTATTGTCTCAATCCATTGCCATAATCATGCAGTGAAATCAGTGTCATTATTCCCTTTTTGCATATGAGAAAAGAGAGGCTTATGCTTAGCAAACTGTTTAGGGGCGCACAGCAAGTAAGTAGCAGATTCAGGTTTGTTGGACACCAACACCTGTATTGGTAGTCACTCTAGTATCTGTTCTCCAAATATTCTTTTAACCCGTTGATTTGGAAATTGTCACAAAATTAGCATCAGATGCACCAAATTTTCATTGGTTCTGGCCTGCTTGCCTCAGTTAATTCCTGGCATTCAATTCTATTTTATTTTCACCTGAATGGATTCACTGAGAAAAATGACCTATAAATTGCAGATCAACTAAGTTGGTTCAGGGGAAGGGGCAGAAAATGGTAATCTAGGTAATACCTGGAAATTTTCTAGCTGAAACTTCAAAAATTTCCATCAGGTTTTCTGTCCCCTTTGTGTCTTTTGGGTTCTGGGCTCTTAAAATTGACACAGTCACCTGTTTTCATTTTCAAAATTTCTCCCAGTAGCATTAAAGCTTTGATGAATGCTTTTGAAAGCCAAAGAGCATGTACATTTCGCATGAAAGGTTTTAAAAAGTACTTCAAAATAGAATATATGTGTGCTTAAACTTTTGACTTGTTTAACTATTAAGATAAATTTAAGCACTCTTAGGTGTCAACCTTGTAAATTAAAAATAACCATAGTAAATGCATGAACAGCATCGAAGCTATCCTTTTTGGGCCTAATTATAAAGCATGGGGCTGAAAACATTTGTGTTGATTTACTCAATTTCCTATTGTCAAGTTCTATGTCTATGCTTGATGTGATTATGTTAATGTACTAATTAAGTTTGGTGTCCTTCATTGTACATTCAGCTCTCAGCAAAATAAGAAACTGCTATGAGAAGTATGTTTTCCTTGAATGTGGTTCAGAATAAATAGGGCATATGCCCTGTGAGAGTAGGAAATGTTATCTTCTGGGTTGAGCTGGCTTAGATACAATTTAATTTGAACAATTGAACATATTTATAAGGTGCAAGAAGCAAATTTAAAAAAAAGAGAGAGTCCCAGCTGTGAAGCGTGACTTGTTTTCACCATTCAAGCTGGAACAACAGTGAATATGCCTCTATGTGGGCCAGAGCATTGGGGGACACCGCAGGGAGCAAAAAGCCAAGAATAATCTGCTTATATATTTTACCGAAGGCCACCCTTAGCTTTAATTTATATCTTGTTCTATTTTTTTCCTGACTTAATTTATGCCAACATTTTCATTTTTCGCACATTGATATTGCTTCTCATTTTCATCCGGAAACTCCAGAGAAAGGCCAGAGGCCCAGGTCCTGTCTGAGATAATGAGATATTTCTAAAAAGAGGCAAAAAGAGTCAATTGTTTCAATTTTCAAATTAAACTATAATATGATACTTTGTTAATACTTAAAAATTAATTTCATATTATTGAAAGAGCCCTTTTAGATTTATTTAGACAAAGACTTTTATCATCTATCACTCTTAGGCATATATTAGTTATGCTTTTCCTAAAATTGGAATTGCATTCATAGTTTTTCTCCCAAATCACTTTCAAGTTACAGTCAGCATCCATGTTTCTTTTTACAGTAGCAACCTCTGGACCAGCAGACTGTAGGTGGTGGAGGCATGGAGAAATAGAGCAGTGGTAGAACATTTGCCTAGCCAGTACCACAAGGAGGAAGGGAGGAAGGGAGGGAGAAAGGAAGGAAGGAGAGAAAAAAGAAAAGCATGGATGGTGGAGCATTTCTCATAAGAGTGTCCCCACCAGGGTCTCTAGAACATTCTGCAGGACTCACTGCTGAACTTTCTTATCCCAAACTTACCCTATATGACTCAGCACTTGCACTCCTTGGCATTTGCCCAAATAAGTTGAAAAACTTATGTCCACACAAAAACTTATGCCCACACATATGGATGTTTATAGCAGTTTGGTTCCTGACTGCCGGAACTTGGAGGCAACCAAATAGTTTTTCAGTAGATGAATGGATAAATAAACTGCAATACATCCAGATAATGGAATATTATTCAGTGTTAAAAAGAAATGAACTATAGCCTTGGCACAGTGGTGCACACCTGTAATCCCAGTGGATCAGGAGGCTGAGGCAGGAGGATCTCAAGTTCAAAGCCAGCCTCAGCAATAGCAAGGCACTAAACAACTTGGTAAGACCCTAAATAAAATATGAAATAGGACTGGGGATGGGTCTCAATGTTTGAGTGTCCCTGAGTTCAGTCCCTGGTACTCCCCACCCTGCCCCTGAAAAAATAAATGAAATATAAAGACATGGAAGAAAATTATATGCATTACTAAATGAAAGAAGCCAATCTGGAAAGTCTGCAGATTGCATGCTCCAAATTATCTGATTTTCTGAAAAAGACAAAGTTAGAGAGAGCAAAATATTCATGGTTGCCAGGGGTTGCCTGGGAGGACTGGAAGAATAAATGGAGCACAGAGAACTTTCAGGGCTTTGAAAGTACTTTGTATGATAGTAGAATGGTGGATCCATGTCATTACATGTCTGTTGAAATCCATGGAATGTACAAGAGTAAACCCACAGGGCAGCTATGGGCTGGGCAATGGTGACCCATCAGTGCAGGTTCATGGCTTGGAACAGAAGCAGTGCTCTGATGTAGGACATTGAGGGTGAGAAGGGTATAAACAGAGGGGCTCAGGGTTATATTTGAGAACTCTCTGTACTTTCCACTCAATTTTTCTGTGAACCTAAAATTATTCTAAAAATAAAATCTTTTTTTTTTTTTATAAAAAGTAGAAACATTCCTTCTTGGAAGGAGACTGAAGAGACCTTAAGGGCCGTGACAACTAAACACAACATGGGGCTCAATAGGACCCTGAACAAGGATTTTATTTTTTTTTCTATGAATGTCATTTTTGAGGAAACTGAAAACAACTAAGTAAAGTTTTTAGCTGAGATGATTATAGCAATGACAATGTTTTGGTTGGATAATCATAATATGATTATATAAGAAAATCCCTTATTCTTAGGAACAACACTGCAATGTTCACACAGCAAGGGCTGCAATGTCTCCAATGAGTCTCAAAGTGTTCTGAAAAAAAATAGTGTTGATAAATATTATATATCTTGGAAAAATTATAAAGCAAATGTGGTAAAATGTTAATAGTTGGAGTGAAAGGATTATGATAGTTATACCTATTATTTTTAATAACTCTATTATAAGATTGAAATTATTTCTAATTTTAAAAAATTGAGGAAGTAAATCACTTCAGAGGAAATAAAATGTACATGGAGGGTATTAAATTCATCTGTAACTAACTACAACATTCTAAATTTCTTTCCCAGCCAGGCGCAGTGGCACACACCTGTAATTCCAGCCAGGCCCAGAAGTACAGGCCTGTAATTCCAGTCACTCAGGAGATGGAGGGAGGGGGACCAGCTGGAGATCAGCTTGGGCTTCAGTGTACATCTTGATCTATGTGTGCTAAGCAAACTGTGGGTGTCTTCTTATCCTGCTTTTTGTTTGCTTCCTCTATTTACCTTCTAAATCTCATCCCAATTTATATGTCACTAGGTTAACAAGAAAAGTTACATTTCAAGTTTTTATGTTAAAATGGAATAATGTCTGTCAGTAGGGAGGGCTCTATTTTGCATAAATCAATACTTTGAGAAAGAGTGAGCAAGACTATTAGAGTCAAACCAATCTGGGTTCACAGATTTAGCTAAATCACGTACTAACTGTGTGACTATAAGTAAATCACTTAACCTCTCAGAAAATTAGTCAAACAGATCTTTAAAATAGCATTAATAATAACTATACTAGAGAGTTACATCAAAGGGTTAAGGATTACGTGAACTGTATATAAGATAATTTTGTGATCATTTTGTAGTTGTTGTATATGTTATATATTATAAGTAATACTTCTATATATAAAGACATTGTGTGTATATGAATGTAATATAGTTGTTTTATAGATTATATTGAATAAAAGTGAAGGGAGGGGCATGGGGTTGAGGCTCAGTGGTAACATGCACAGGGTTCCACCCTCAGCACCACATAAAAATAAATAAATAAAGTTATGTCCATCTATTGCTAAAAGTATTTTAAAAAGTAAAAAGTAGAGGGAGGCCCAGGGCTGCTCAGTATCATATTGGGGTGGTATGGTCACTGTCCTTAGTCAGGAAATTTGTTTTGTTTTTAATATATCTGAAGCATAACTCATCAGGCCCTGAGGGACAAACTGAGACTTGAACTGAACAAATGTTGATTTTGGGGGGAGGGCGTGGGGGAAGGCTGCTGGGAATTGAACCCAGGGGTACTCTAACAATGAGCCTTTTTCACATTTATTTTGAGACAGGGTCTCACTAATTTGCCCATGCTGACCTTGAACTTGTGACCCTTTTGCCTCAGCCTCCCCAGAAGCTGGGATTACACACCCAACTCTAAACTGTTTTTTTAATGGGGAGTCAAAGTGGTAAGTATACCCAAGTGATCCTGGAAACTGATCATTACCTTCTCACAAGAGTGTCCTTGGGATACTAGATCATACTCTGAAGGTTGTGAGGGCAGAGAGGGGAGTATGTATATGGGGGAGGACTATAGGCCAGAATCTGAGTGGCTGAAGATTAGAAAGTTGGATTTGTCAGCATGGGCAATTTATGGAGACCCTGTTCCAAAACAAAATAAAGCGGGACACAGTGGTACACACCTGTACAATCAGGTACTATAGCAAAATAAAAAATAAAAAGGGCTGGGGATGTAGCCAGTGATAGAGTGATTGTTTAGGATATGTGGGGCTCCTTGTTTTGATCAGACGCGCACGCGCACACACACGAAAAACTACCCAACTATCCATTAAATGGGAACAAATAGGTAAATATGGTGGATGTACCTGTACAATGAAATATTACTCAGCAGTAAAAAGAAATAAAGTAGTGATATATGCTATGACTTGAACTTTGTAAAATAAACATGCTAAGTTAAAGAGGCCAATCATAAGAAACTATATGTTATGTGACAGTTATCTGAAATGCCCAGAATAGGGAACTCTAGAGAAAAAGTAAATTAATTAACAGCTGCCTAGTGTTAAGTTGGTTTAGGGCAAGTGAAGGGTGACTGAGTGTAAGAGGTGTCTTTTTGAAATGATGAAAATATTTTAAAAATGTGGTGAATATGAACTGTGTGTGAATATGAATTATATACTTTAAATAGGTAAATTCATGGCTTGCAAATTATATCTCTATTAAAAAATACATTTTAAAAAGCAAGGGGAAAAAAGAAGAAAAATGACTTTGTGACCAATGTCATTGTGTCTTAGTAGCTCTACCTCTCAGGGAGAGAAACCAGCCATGTGATTAGGGATCACTTTAGTTCTGACCCATTTTATTCTTTTCATGTTTCTTTTTGGTACCAGGGACTGAACATAGGAGCACTTAAGCATCAAGCCACGTCCCCAGCCCTTTTATTTTTGTTTTGAAAAAGGGCCACACTAACTTGCTGAGCCTGGTCTCAAACTTCTGATCCTCCTGCCTCAGCTTCCAGAGTTGCTGGGGATTTCAGGTGTGCACCACCACGCCTGGTTCTATTTTGGTTTCTTTTGTGTTCCTTCAAAAGATTTCTCATAGACCATCCTTTTCTTTTCTGTCAACAAAGGAGTCCTTGGTCTCAGGATATAGCTCAGTTGGTAGAGTTCTTGCCTGCATGCAGGATGCTTGGGTTCAATCCCTAGCACCACATAAAGGAAAAAAAAAAAAAAAGACCAAAGGTGTTTTAGAGTATGTTTGTTTGTTGCTTGATTTTTGGTTTTTAATTGTTAGTTGTAACAAGTTTTATTCTCTCTCCTCCTCTCCTCCCCTCCCCTCCCCTCTTCTCTCTCTCCTTTCCTCCCTCCCCCTCCCCCTCCCTCCCTCCCCCCCACCCCACCCCAGCCCCCTGAATATGTATTTATCTTTAGCAGGTCTTGCTTAGATTTTCTAGACCTGATCTAAACCAGGAAAGATTTTAAGTTACCTTGAACAATTCTATCTGTTTTGTGCTGATTTCTGAAATCCTGGCTTTAGTTTCTGTCACTATAGTCAGAACTTCAGAAACAGCTTCTGATTCACATACCAACTCAGCAAACAACCCTTCCCCTTTTGGGGCACTTTGAGTAGGGTGACTGTTAGACCTATCCCAGGTCTAACTAGAAATGGACCTAGCCTCAGGGGAAAAAGAAGGAAAGAAGGAAAAGAAGGAAGGAAGGAAGGAAGGAAGGAAGGAAGGAAGGAAGGAAGGAAGGAAGAAAGAAAAAATGAGGATTTCAAAGATATTACATATTGATAGTGCCGAGGACATTTCAGATGCTGGTGGGCTCTGCATTTGACAATTCTTCTGACTTTGGTTAACAAATCAATTGCTAGGGTGAAAATAAAGAATGGTCCTCACAGTGAACATTCAGATTGCCAGTGACTTCCCCATTCAAAGATATGATGAATATAATTTGATTCACAAAGTTTGAATTTAAAATTTAATTAATTCAATTTTGGAAGTTCCTGTAATGAAAAAGAGAGTAGGAAAATATTTTGTTTTCTCCCAAGCATTTTCTTTCCCTCAGTGATATGCTGTGCTATAGTTTATCAAGGAGGGATAGGAGAATGAGACTCTAGCTTACCTTAGCTACTGTCCCACATTCTTACAGTGGGAATTCTCTGCAACAAAGTATTTGATTTATAATCCTGTGTGAGATTGAGGAACTCAGACCTAAAGAAATGTACCCTTATCAGTTCTCATCCCTGTGTTAATGAGAGCTCAGGTGTTAGGGAAGAATCCACATTCTGGTAGGTCAGGAAGGAATGGAGACTCCCACTTCTAGGAAGGTTGATCATCTTAAACCAGAGAAGGAGGTGGTGTAATATTATGATACATATTTTGGTTTTCATTCATGGTTCCTGGCTCCCTTCCCCACAGACAAGTCATAGAAATTCTAATCTTCCTCTGCCTTTCTGACCATAAAGAAATTCCCTGACTGGGCTGGGGCTGTGGCTCAGTGGCAGAGCACTTGCCTAGTGTGTGTAAGGCACTGGGTTCCATCCTCAGCACCACATAAAAATAGGCAGATGAAATAAATCATGTTGTTCATCTACAACTACAAAAAATTGTTTTAATTAAAAAAAAAAAAAGAAATTTCCTGACTTACCTTGTCTGACAGTAAATTATAAGATCTCCACCTCAGAAACTTCCTGTCCCATACCCTGGAGGAAGGCTACCTGCACGTACAGGCCAAGTGGATGCTGCACAGACTGGCCGTGATGGGTTTCTCCACTCCATGTGTAAGGGTCCGGCGAAGTGTCGGAGAAAGAGACCACCAAGTGACTACTCATGCAATTGGCAGAAGGGGATTTATTGAGGATCCGATTCAGTGCGCTGAGGCTCCAGGCTCACCCAGGAAGGGAAAGCAGCCCAGAGCCCCGAGCAGGGGCTGAGCACTGCTTAAGTACACTTTTTTGGGGGAGGGCAGGGATTTTACATACATCACAGTCTCCTTTAACAAATCATTATACACCGCGGGAAAATCAAGCAACAACTCCTAAACATGATTAGTTCATTCATTGGCGGGAACAGGTCAGGCAGGGGTGATAGGTCAGTTCTAAGCGGGGTACACATTCAAACTGATTGGTTTTAGGGCCTAAATGACTACGTGACAAGTTACACAGAGTCCCAGGTTATTAGACAACCAAGCAGTCAGGGGAAATATTTACTGGGCGGTTCCAAGCATTGTCCTAACAGCTACAGGGATTTCAGGTTTTGCAGGTAGCACAGAAACCTAACAATACCTAATCCTTTACATTTTAACTCAGACCTTGCAGCTTAGAAACTTTACAATACCCGGTCTTTTACCCTTTAACTTTTACACTTTAACTTCAATTTTTTTTACCCTTACACATGTAAACATTAGATCATGTCCTTTCTGTCCAGACAAATTTCTACACTGTTTTCCATGCTTCAATAATTCTAACACAATGCTTGTAAAACCTAGACAAACTGGAGGTTTCTGGAGGGTGGCATGCCCACAGAGGGCAAGAAAGCTCCTTGTCCCTTCCCCACTGCCTATGTCCCATGCATCTCTTCATCTGTATCCTTTGTAATGTCATTATAATAAGCTGGTAAAAGTAAGTGAGCATTTTCCTGAGATCTGTGAGCTGTCCTAGTAAAAATAAATCCCACCTTGGGGTCATGGGGACTCTGATTTATAGCCCGTTGGATCAGAAGCAACCAGTCAGTTGGCATCTGAAATGGAGGTTAGTTTTCTGGGACTGAATCCTTAACCTGTGTTATCTGACACCTATCTATCTCCAAATAGCTAGTGTCAGAGTGGAATTCAATTAGGGATACCTAGTTGGTGTCCACTGCAGAACTGATTGCTTGGGAGAAGCGATCTGCATCATGAGTAGGGTGAGAGAAACTGAGTTTGAGTGTTGTTTTTCTTTTGTATCTCCTCAGGTAGACTCTGAATTGACCACTGTGGGACCTCCTTGTTTTCCTGTGAGCTGGAAAGAATTGAGGCTCCAGGATTGAAGGACTTAAGGCCAGGAGTATGCGTACAGAGGCAGGCCAGGCAGTGGTACCAACATTCCTACGTGTTTGATGTGGTCTAGCTTGACTTGTTTTCCAATCTGGTTTGAAAGCTGGTTTGCAGCAGCAACTAGCCCGTGAATTAGTAGTACTGAGAAGTACCAGTTCTAGAGCAGCCAGCAGGTATGGGAGCAGTAGCTGGAGACCCTTCTGCATTCTGGCACCACATACAGGTGATAAGAAGCAGCAGGAATGGCCCTTTATAAGTGAGAACAGTGACTGCCCTAAGGTGATGGGGGCTGGCAGGCATGTTGTTGGCAGGGTGTACAGGAAAACAGAAATCTGGAAGTGTCTCCAGAAAAGGCCAGGAGAGAAGCAGGCTAGATGTGGCAGCAGGGTGGCTGACTGGGGTGGCAAGAGGCAACCAAGATAGATATGTGGGAAACTCAAATTTCTTGAGAATGTCTTGGAGTGGGAAACCTTGAGAAACACTAGGGTTTCTCCTGCCAGGGGAAGGTGGGTATGTGTGTTATACTTTGAGACACATAAATGGCATGATCATAATTGCTTCTCTTTCCCTCCAAACCATAACTTTCCTAACTCATCCAAGATGCTAAAGTGATACTTTTCTGTTCCATCTCTAACCTTTAATTTCCTAAGATACAATAATAGGAAGATTTTTTTTTTAAGTTTCTAAGGTTTAACTCTATGATTTACCTCTTACGGTTTTTTTTTTAACAGTTCATCTCCAGATTTACATGACTGTGTTTAAAATAGCCAGATATTCAAAAGACCAAAATCTAACACCTCAATGGTTAGATGGAGCATTCTCAAAATAAATTTTCTCCAACAAAAACCGTGCTTGGTTCCCACTGACATTGTGACCTACAGGAAGGAAGTCGTTGTCACCTGTCCTTTGTTGTAGTAATTTGCATGCTAATGATTGAGCAGTCCCAGACCAGTCGGTTGGATAATGAACTTGGTCTAGTTGTGTTGGATCAGAGTAACCAGTGGGGAATGTTGAATATCACATGAAAAGAGAGATTAACCATTAACCCACTCCATTAGTTTACTTTGCATTTGTAAGCAAAAATTACTTCTTTATAAATAACAAAAGACAAGATCAAATACACACATATTTAGTGTTACATACTAAAAGGTCTGGAGAACTGTATTATGCTAAAACAAGTTTGTTCTTATTTGTGAGGGAGGTTTCCAAATTGAATTAATACAAAAGAAAAGTGATTATAAAAATCTGAATAACTTCATGTATGTGACATTTCTTCACTAATAAAATCAAAATCAAATGTGCCTAAGCCAGTGAAACAAAGTCGTTAAAGTGAACTGAAGGTAGAAGCACTGCACAGAAGAATTGTTATAATTACTGGTAAATGAGGCAGACATATTTCTCATGGACTGGAGGAAATGAAAACTTACACGGAGGAGGGTTGTAAGTACTAAGAAGAATATCTTTATTCATACTCATTTCCCTTCTGTTCTCCAAAAGTAATTGATATAGCTTTTAGTTTGAATCAGAATGATAGCAGGAAATTAAAAATAAAAACCTAGCCCAGAGGAGTTAAAAAGAGAGAGACATGCAGGATGTGTTAGCTATTGCAGAGGGACACCACATTCAGCTCCGTGCACCTTATCACAGAAGAGACTGGGTTACATGATCCTCCATGTCTGTTAAGAAATACTCACTCTGTAAATATTAGAACACTTCATATGGGTCTGGCTATGAGCTGGCTACCAGGAAAAGCAGTAGCTCATAGTTTAATGGAATAAATAAATGTAAAAGGCAGGGCATGGGGGCTTAAGCCTATAATCCCAACTATTCCCAGGATGAGGCAGGAGGATCACAAATTCAAGGTCAGCCTAGGCAATTTAGCAAGACCTTGTCAAAATAAAATAGAATAAGTTAAAATAAAATAAAACAACAAGGGCTGGGGAAGTGCTGAAGCACCCCTGGATTCATACCTCAGTACTAGAAAAAAAAAAATGTAAGGAAAGAAAATCAACCCAGCACAGTGAAAGTGTAGAATAAGTGGTAGAATAAGGGGAAAGGGGGAATCTGGAACTGGAGGTCATACCTGCCCTGCCTGGAGGAGGGGAGGCAATCAATACATGGTTCCTGATGAATGAGAAGGCACTGGGAAAGGGGCATTTTGAGCAAAGGAAGTATCATGGCGTATGTGGGAAATGATGAATTTTATTGAAGCATATTTTGGGAGGGGAGTGTTGGGTTGGGGGTCAGAAAGTAAGTGTCAAAAGATAAAAATGGACAGGAAGGTGAAATTCTAGACCCAGAGGTTCTTTCCAAGACTCAGTCCTTGGGCTTATTTGTAAATGTTTCTTTCCATGCTTGCTAAGGTTGTTCCTGCATTTATCTTTGCTCATTTCCCTCCTGCTTTAATTTTTGTCTCACTTTGTGTCAGATGTCTGCGGAGTCTGTGGTTCTCCCAGCCCTCCTGTCCTTTTGCAATGGTATCCCTATTCTTTCGAGCTCTCTGCTTCTTTGTGGCTCTAGTCTAAGAATTCTATCAGGAGATGTGATGCTTCCTTCTCACATGATCCTATCTCCTCTCCCAGCTGGCACAGCCATGGTCACCTGCCCCTTGGTTGGTCTGCAGGAGACTTGTGACCCAAACCAGTATTACCCCAGCCTTTCCAGAGATGCTCTTCCTTTCCTGAAGTGCAGGAAGGGATGGAGCCCATCTCTGACCGTGGGAGCTGAAGGTGGTTTCACCTTTATCTGCTAGGAGCTATGTTCTTCACCACATGGAGGAAGTGGTGTGGAGTGAGAAAGAACGACATGAAAAAGAGGAGGAGAGCTGGGCATGGTGGAGCACACCAGTGACTCAGGAGGCTGAGGCAGAATGATTAAAAGTTGGAGGCTAGCCTCAGAAACTTAGTGAGGCTCAGATTCAAAATAAATATGAAGATGGTTGGCGATGTAGATCAGTGACAAAGCACCCCTGGGTTCAATCCCCAGTATTGAATGAGGGAAGCAGGGAGGGAGAGGGAGAGAGAACAAAACAAAACAAAAAAACCTCAGGAGACCTGTTCAGGTTCAGAGGCCTGGTTCCAATTTTCCTGAAGTCTAATCTGTATCCTGATTACTACCTCAAGTTGGGGAGATTTCATGTACAAAGTAAGAAATTCTTATTAATTTGCCCCAAGATTCTTTTTTTAGCTAAAAGCTAAGTTCATTTATATTCATTCAGTTCTATTAAATAAACAAGTATTAGCAGCTATAGATTTTTCTCTGAGTATGGCTTTTGATGTAGTCATTATTATACTATTTTCCAAATTGTCAGTAACCCCTGCCACCCCCACCAATTTGCTCCATCTCATTCTTGGCTATTGAAACTTATCTTGTATCAACAAATACATTATACACTCACATGCCAGATAACATCCTAGGTTTTTTCACAGATTTCAGCTCATTTTATTCTCACAAACCCTTATGAGGTAAGTACTATTATAACACTTTCATAAGTAAATAAACTGAGGCACAGAGGCTTTGACTCATACAGCAGTTGCATAAAGTTGCTGAGATTTGAGCATGGGACTATGTGGCCTCCATGATCATGTTGAAAGACAGCCTAGAATCTAAACTGCTCACCATTGTCAGTCCAGAAACTGCTGAAACCTAGAGAGCCATGGTAAAAGGGCCAGGGCAAGCATCTGCCAACCTACACATAAAGCCCACGTTCTTCCAGCAAGAGAACAATTCCCAAAGACATCTCCAGGGAAAGAGATATGTCTGTAGCACTTTGGGCTAATCACTGTCTCCAAGCCCACTCAGTCATAGCTATGTCTTCCCCTTGGGCCTGGGGTGATTTCGTCCTGCATTTGGAAGAGGAGTTGAGAGTAAATCCAGAGGAATTGTCTTACAACATAGCCACAACATAGGGGTTACAACATAGCCCCCGGCAAATAGCAAGACTTATCCTTTGTTGTTGTTTATTTTATCTATCAAAGACTAGAAAAACTTGGTAAAAATCCACCACCGTTGTGATATTTGTCAACTTCTCCTTAAAAATGTAGGTATTTTTGTTGTTCACATTTTAGCATCATATTAATTGGTTTTGATTCCAAGAGTTCATGGATTTTTGCTATAGATATGTTTGTTCTATTTTTATTTTAGTAGGAACCTGCCTCACTTCTCCTCTTCCCTCTGTGATGCTATCAGAAGAACATTTTAGTCTCTAAAGTGTATAGAGTACATGGATTACCTCATTACCTTAGCTATGACTTAGCATGTATCAAGGTCAGAAACTCAACCACCTCATACTCAGCTGAACCCCATGTGCCTTGTCATTGACAGCTAACAGTGGCCCTTTGTTTTTGACTTTTGAAAAGTTCAGCATCTTTCAGATGAGTGGATGGATAGCACTCTCTCATTCAAGTGAGTCCCCACCATCCCACTGTGCTCCTCTTTAACAAAAAGTCCAGGTGATGCTGGAGGGAGAGGTTGGGGAGAAGGGAGTCTTAGATCCTTGCTCTATTTTGAATGTCTAGGATGGTCTTTTAGGAAGGTGACCACTAAGGTATGTTTGCAGTGGGGGTGGAAACAAGTGGCCCCTGGTTTGGGGCTTTTGTTCTTCCAATCCTGCCCACTGTGGCCACTTAGTCCTCACTCAGCTTTTTCTGAGTCTATATTCTAAATATCTTCATGTCCCCTGGCAGAGAGTCCAGACCTGATTATAAAACAAAATTATAAGAACTTTATGATAAAGAACCAATGTCTGGGGAAAGGGTTAAATTTCCCCCTTCCCCCTGCTAGCCTCTCTTCAGGGAACCTAATTATCTATTTGATTGTAAATAGCTGTCTCTAGGAGTCTCTCTTTCAAAATGTAAACATCCCTGTGAAAGGCTTACAGGCCAGAGATTCAACAGGTGCCTGTAAAGAGTGTAATTTCTTAAAATATATGTATATATATACATATATATGTGTGTGTGTGTATACATATATTTATTTATTTTTTAGTTGGAGTTGGACACATACCTTTATTTAATTAATTTATTTTTATGTGGTGCTAAGGATCAAACCCAGGGCCTCGCACATGCTAGGTGAGTGCTCTACTGCTGAACCACAAAACCAGCTCTTGGATCAAGCCAGTGCCTCACAGGTGCTAGGAAAGCACTCTATCACTTGAGCCACAACTCCAGCCTCTCATTTCTTCTTATACTTTGAAACTTTCTGAACTCTGTAGAAATGTAGCTACATCACATAATTGCTAGGCCAATTAACTGCTATTTAAACTACAACTTCTTTGACTTAGTTCTTAGAAATCTCTCTTAAGAAGATAAACTCAAGTCATATTGAGTTACTGTTGTCTGTGATGAAGGCCTCTTCAAGATAATGCTCACAGATATTTTACTGTCTTTGTTCTACACCTGGTAGCTATTTATTATAATTTCCATGTGCATGGTCTTTGATCACATAGGCCAAGAATTCAAACCCACTGATGTTGTAATGGTGAAGAAATGATGTCAAATTTCTTAAAAGCTCCATGTAACTTCAGCTCAGGGGCCCAGAATGTCAGAGCACTAGCCCATCTTAGTTTGCTGGAGTAATAAATCTGAGTTCTCCAGTCTTTTGAGTGATGCTTATCTCTTGCTGAGTGTGATTTCCATGACCCTCTCACTTAGAGGACAACTAGTACCACAAGGGCCATGGGGGCAGGAGCACTACTCAGGCCCAGCTCTGGAGCCACACCTGAATCCCTGCAGAACTTTGTTGGTCTCCTAGTCTCCCAAGGGGACTGAGCCCCCAACTCCTCTGCATTTGGCTTTGTTGATATGTCTCTACTAGGACTAAGCCTAGAATGCAAAAATCAGATCATGTGGGGCTGACTCTTTTCTCCATTCTCTCCCTCTCTCCTTTCTTCTTCTCCCTCTTCAAGAAACTCAGCATGATGAGCTTCCCCATCTGACCTCTCTCTTGGGCAGGAGCCTGCCTCACTCCTCTTCCCTCCGTGATGCTATCAGAAGAACTTTTTAGTCTCTAAAGTGTATAGAGTACATGGATTACCTCATTACCTTAGCTATAACTTAGCATTGCAGGTAACATCATCCCAAGATTACAGATGGGGAAAGTGAGACTTAGGGAGGTTTAACAAAGTTCTGGGGGTAGAGTAACTCAGCAATAGAACAAAGATCTGCACCACGCTTTTTGCTTCAAAAGAAGAAAGGCTTATGCCTTTTCCTTTTTCTCCCATATCTTTTGTTGGTGCATTATAGTTGTATGTAATGGTGGAATTTTTTGTTACATATTCATATGTGCACACCATATAACATTATAATTTGGCCAGTACCATTCCCCAGTATTTTCCCTTTCCCTCAGGCTTATACCTTTTTTTGTATAAAACTAAGGCTTCATCCACCTCTGGTGTTTTGTCTGTGATTCTTGGTGTAAAAGAGAGACCTTAATAGAGAAAGCAGGGTGGAGAGGTAGAGCTGCTACATAGAGAGCCTGCTGGCAATTGTTGCTTTTGCAGAATTAAAAATGGGCGGAAATGTAGCTCAGTGGTAGAGCACTTACCTAGTATGCATGAATCCCTGGGTACAATCCCCAGGAACTCTCCCCTACCCCAAAAGGAATGAAAGATGAGAAGGTAAGAATGGGGATAACAGAGACCTATAAATTTTTCTCTCCAGCAAAGAAAGAAATTATTAAAAAATGGAGGAGTAGGGAAGAGCAGAGAAAAAGTCTGTGATTATCTGCACAGCAGTCCATTATTTGCCCTTCTCTTCCCTCTTTTTCCATAGAAGTTCACGCTGCATTCCAGTCTCCTGCCATTTTAAAGTGAAGTTAAAAAGAGATAAAAATCCCTTGAATCATTACATTTTTTTAAAGAAAAAAATTCATAGTTGTAGATGGACACAATGCCTTTATTTTATATGTTTATTTTTATGTGGTACTGAGAATCAAACCCAGTGCCTCACACATCTGGGCAAGCATTCTGTCACTGAGCCAGAACCATTACATTTTATACACAGAAATTCTTTGTCTCCAGTGTTAAGGATATGAAGTAGAATGGGGGTGACTACTTTCTCTCACCAAGTTTAAAGGCCAGGGGGAGAAAGGCTTGGGGACTTTGGTGTTTATTAACAAGTGGTAGGTCAACCCTGATCATTTCTGGGTTGTTTCTCAGTGATTTGTTGTTGTTGTTGTTGTTGTTTTGTTTTTTTTAATGCAAATCTTAGCCTTAAATTCAACAGTCTTCTTTGGAATTTAAAAGAGTTCTAGGTTGTTTAAAGGTTGAGTGGAATTCCTAAGCCTGTTAACTGGTCACAGTCTACTAACTCTCATAATTAGCAGGAGACCACTGTATTGTGTAAACGCCACTCAGTATTCAACAATGCCTAACTGCTGCATTTCAGACTGTTTACTTACGAGGGGGCCTTTCATCCACAATCAATGTTTCTGAGCATTTAGCCTATTTAATACTGGGAGACAAGAGAGGAGGTGGGCCAGGGCCCAAATCATCTATTTCTCTACCACTTTTCCATTGCTCCCCACACCACACCACCCCATCCCAGTCTCCAAACCCCAGCACTTTGAGTGACTCAGTTCTAAGTCTTATCTGTGGTATGAGCTACATGACCTTGAGAAAGTCACCTCTTTACCCTGAGTTTGTTTCCTACTTTGCAAACTCTAGGGAAACTGAATTGGGTGAAGGCAAAGGTCCTTTCTGCCTCTGAGGTTCAGTGATGTGGAAAAGATGAAAGTGACTCTTCCTTGTGAAATTCAAACATATTCATTATTTACCCAAAACTACAACATGCAACAGACTTACACTGACTATGGAAAGTGTTCCCATTTCTAGCAGTTGTCTACCTGCTGTCTTTTATTGCAGTGAACAAGTAAAAGGTGGCTTGTGAAAGATTCAGTACCAAAGATATTTAGACAGTAGGGTTTAGAAAAATGGTCAGAGGAAAGTAAGACTTGTCAACAAACATGCATGGCTAGATGTATGTGGGTAACAGTCATACCAGTCATACCAACTGCAATTTTATTTTTGAGGGAGAATATTAGAAACATATTGGAAACAAAATTAGCCACATGTAGTGGCTGCAATGCTTGCTAAATGGATATATATAAATGCCAAGAAGGGGAACTTGCTCAGTTTTTAAGGAAGTAGAAAGCCAGAGAAGGGGGCCAGGGTTGTAGCTCAGTGGTAGAGCGGTTGCCTCGCATGCATGAGGCCCTAGGTTTGATCCTCAGCACCACATCAAAAAAAGTAGATTAAAAAAAAAAAAAAAAATATATATATATATATATATATATATATATATATATATTTTGTTTTAGACAGAAAGCAAGCTGAAAAAGGGAAAGAACTTGGTAGGAGACAGCTGCAGTGATACTGGTGCTGTGATTATAAATGGGCTGCCAGGGATAGATTGCCTGTGAGGCATAGGGCCAAGAAGGCACTCTGAATAGCAGAAACACCTGAGATGGAGTTCTACCTTGTTTGATGAGTGAGCAAAGGGAACTTCTTCTTAAGAAACCTTCATTCAAGTATATATTGTGCATTAACTAAGCACACATAGCTATTAATGTGTTGCTTTGGGGACATGGACAAGAGATGCAGAGTTCTTCTTTGGCTTGGTGCTAGGAGAATCAGAGAAGTATACTTTAATGTGGGATGGAGTTATAGCCCAGCTGATATCCAGGTTGACCTTAGCCTCTCTTTTTTGGCTTGAATGCACAATGCTTCACTTTTCTCTTGAAATGTCTTCTCTTTCTATACCCTACTCATTTTCTCCAATTGCTAGGGCCTCCATTGCTCTAGCTCATTTGGCAGTGACCACTGGCTGGAGATGTGTATCCAGGAACTCTGTCTCAGCCTCCAAGCAGCTGCCTTTTGAGTGCAGATGCCTTGTTTCATCCCCTGCATGCCCAACACCCAGCTTTGAGCCTAGTACACAGCAGAACTCAACATTTGTCAAACTGAAACTATTAGACCAAAAGTGACAAATAACTCCCCAAAGAGTGTTTATTTGGAAATACATTTCAAGCATTCTCTATTTCCTCAAATGCTTCTTTGCAAAGATTTAAGGTAGTGTGATATTTTTGTAAACATGTCTATGTTTAGGAGCCATCTTGCCCCTCTGGGCTCTTACCTGAGGCTGTATTCATTTTTCCATCTCAGCTTTATAGGGCACCTACTGTGGTGGTGTCATTTCTATAAGCCTTGATCTCTCTCAGAGATCCTAGTGGCCAGTAGAAAACAACCCTTCCAAGTTCCCTACACCCTACCTTCACCAATATATGCAGATAAAACTATTTAAAAATCTTTTTAAATTCTCAATTTGCAGTGTAAATAAGGCTCTTTCAAGGACCTCAAAAAATAAACAATGACAGTCACCACAGCAAGGGGAGCAGAACTGAGCGACTTACTCAAAGCCAAGCCATTCTCAATTTTCTGGGCCCGCTGCCTGTGCTTGGGTGTCTGCTGAGTGCCCTTTGCTGCTGCGTGCACTGGTGGCCTTGAAGTGCGATGGTGGGGGTGGGGGAGTAGGAATTTCTGGGCACCCGGCGACTCCCTTCGGCACTGGGACGGCGTCCCTGGCCTTGGGATTCAAGCAGAGCGGCCCTGGCATGCTAAGTGGGCAGCACTGGGGCGCCTTTGTTTCTCGTGGCCATCTCTAAGGACCCGTTTCCCTCTGAATCTAAATGGATCTATCCCTCACCCACCCTGCCCCGGCCCCCAGAAAAGACAGCGCCTTTCAGTGATGCGTCCCGAACACCTGGAGGGTGGGCGTGGGGGATAACCTAGGCTGAGCGGGTACGAAAAAGAGGTGTATACCAGCAACCCCCAGCCTGGGCAGCCCCAGCACTGCGCGGGCCTGAGGGGCTCCAGGCTGGCCAGCGGCCCCAACCTGGGGGGTCCAGTTGCCGGCAGCCCCAAGTCTCGCGGTGCTACGTCTCGGACCCGGGAGCCCGGCAGGGCGCTCCCCGCCGCGCGACAAAGGCTGAACCGGGAGGAGGAGGCCGCGCAGGGAGGAGGAGCAGATAGAGGCGGGGGCGGCGGGCCGCGGCAGTGGGAGGCGTGGGGGAGCGGCGCCCGACCGCGCCGTCCTTTGTGTGGCCGCGGCGCTGGCCTGCGCTGGTCTCCGCTGCGCGCTCCGCGCGCGCCGATCCTCCCAGCAAGATGGCAACCCCGGCGGCGGTCAACCCTCCGGGTGAGTAGCGGCCGCGGCCCCAGACTGCGCAGCCCTCAGGGCCTGCCCGGGCCGGAATGGGCCGGAGCGCACTGGGCGTCCAGGGGCCGCAAAAACCAGGCGCGCAGCCCGGGTGGGTGGGGGAAAGGCTGTCACTGGGCGCGGCAGCCTCAGCATCAGCACCAGCATCTCCACCCTGCTTTCTGCCCCATCCTAGTTCTCGCCTGGCGCCGGCCAACACCCCTGAATAGCGCGACGCTTGTTCGCTTTCTCCGGAACATGAAGGGCCAGCCCCGAAGCTCTAGCAATTCCTCAGTCACCTTTGCCTTCCCCATCCCACGCGTTTTTCTCTTCCGGTTCTGACTCTGGTAGTGTAGCGTCGGCAGCGGGTCCCGGCGGGTGCCTGGTACCGCGCTGTCTGAGGGAAAAGTTTGGATCCGGGATTCAACAGGGTAGAACTCCCGGGATTCTCCCCTGCCTGCCCCGCCCCCCCCAAGCGCCGGTCCTTTGCGCGTTTTTACAACTGGCCACTGTGTATATGAATCGTTCCTGGGCACGAAAATCCCACTCTGTAATAATGTAGCATGGAGCATACCTGCTCCTGTCCAGGTCATCATCTGCCTTCTACAGCCGTAATCCTGTAACAAGTGTGCTCCTTTTCGTGATTTAAAAAAAAGAAAATAATCATGATTAAGGGGGAATATTTACCTGTTTCGGAATTGTGGCATGGAAATTCTGTTTTCGTTGAGAAAGTTTCCTATGGTCTGAGCAGTACTGGCTGCAGGATGTCTGAGAATGGGACACTGAGACTGCAGCAAAGTTTTGGGTGTTGAGTAATGACTGCTGTGGGCCTGGTAGGTCACTAGGTCCCCACAGGGACAATCACAGAGGTCAGCCTTCAGGAAAGTCCCAGTTGAGGGAGTTTATGAGACCACAGGGGTGAACAAGCACATTGCTTAGCAGAGAGAAGTGTCATCAAAGAGGAGTGAGGGATCACTTCCATCTGTGGTGGTCAAGGAAGGTTTGGGGGATTAGACTACAATTAAACTGTCCATCTAAAAGGTGAAGTTTGGCTATACAGAGCTTGGGACTGAAGGAAATTGCAGGCATGAGTTATGATGGCCTGGATCTAAGCATGAGTGGAGGTCAGTGAGTGGCTGGTGCACTGGGGATTTAAGGAGAACAGAAAGATTTAATATTAAGCTGTGTGGTGAGGCTAAGAACTATGGACTTCCCCCACGTTGAGAGAGAGTTCTTAATGGTATTGAACAGGGAAGTCTCATGATCCCTGCTTTTTTTTTTTTTTCCAGGTTAATTTGTCAGCTATATCTAAGTAACATAGAAATAAGGTAACCAGACTGGAGGCGGGGAAGCCAGGTTTCAGTGAAGCATGAGGAGGTCAGACTTAGCAGAAGTGGCTTGAACAGAGAGGAAGGAAAGCACCATTGAGTAGGTAAAGGAGTTCAGATTTGATGCTGATTATATTGGAATAATGGCAGAGGAGGAACCAAGGAGACACTGAGGTTAGAAACCTGTGTAATTAAAAGGAAGGAGTCCCATTAACAGAAATAGGGAGTCCTAAAAGAACAGACAAGGAGTTCCCTGTTTAGAACACTGAGTGGGAAGATGGTTTGTATAAAAACCAATGCCAGGTTGTTTGTCATTGAAGCAATTTCAGACCATTCAGCTACTTAGAAATCAATAGAAAATTAAGATTTAAATGTAATGAAATTAGAAAAAGCAAAGAAAGTTAAATGAAGATATTTTAGCCAAGTATGGGTTTATATTGGGAAAAGGAATAAAATTTCAGGCAATTCACATAATTCATGTCCCATTACATCACCACTGAAAACTGTTTTATCTATTAAAAATCCCAAGATCAACATAAGATGGGCGGTTGCCTGTCTTAATGGTGTTGAGCATGTAGCGCCTGTGCCTCTGGCTCTGGGGAACTTGGTACAGCCACAAGGTCTCATTTGTGCTGTTGTAAATTCCTGATTAGCGTGATAGAACTCTCTGGGTCTTTTCTCTGTTGACAGCAGAGATCTTGAGCATGGCGAGAATGTCTCAAAAGAGCTTTCCTTGAGGTGGCTACCCTTTCTGTTATCCATCATCAGTTCTCTTAGTGGTACCCATAGTAGCATGCAGATCTGTGCGGATACATTGTTCTTCCCCCATATACATCTCTAGCTTCTTTAAGGGAAAGGTTTAGTTTAATGGATATGGCCAGAGATTCAAGCTAAAGAGAGAGATTTCAGATTCTATGAACCATTTACAACAAATAGAGGCATGGCCCTTGGAGGCCATCCTCATGAGAAAAAGTTACAGGATTTTTGATTGTCGCCTCTTCCTCCTGCCTCCCCCCTCTCTTTAGATGTTGTTCCTTTGCACTGAGTAAGAGCTTGGTAAACACAGCTAAATGGACTAGGAGATAGCAGGATTTATTCCTATTTTGTGTTTAGGGTACAGTGGCTGCCTCCCCACATCCACTCACTTGCTCCTTGTTTTTCAGTTGATCACTGAGTACCATTTACAGTGACACTGTTATGTGATGTAGTGAGGACCCTCTGGAGCCTTGGTGATGTCAAATGAAGTTGGAGTCTTCACCCTCTCATGTTACTAAGTTGATATGATCCAGGTTCAAACCCACTTTAATCTGCTCTTTATAGGTCTCCTGTTTGGGACTTGGGTAAGAATACTCCTTGTTACTCTAGGAGAGAAGAGGTCTCTGAAGAAAGAAGGGCCTGACTCCCAGGTATTTTCATGGCTCCTGCCACTGAAAGTCCTGGGTGCATTTCTTGCCTCCTGTGGCTCTTGACACTTCCATACTTCTGTGTCATTTCCAGTCTTTACACTGGTCACTGATATTGTTGTATTGGCTGTTATTTTTTTAAAGTTTTTAATTGAGGGATTCCACCTCTTGGGTCCCCTTCTTCCTCCAGGAGAAGTCTTTTCTGCTGTCCTTTAATAAACTTCTAATTTCTACTCTGAAAAAAAATTTTTTTTAATTGATTTTTTTTAAAAAATAAATGACAGCAGAATGCATTACAATTCTTATTACACATATACAGCACAATTTTTCATATCTCTGGTTGTATACAAAGTATGTTCACACCAATTTGTGTCTTCATACATGTACTTTGGATAATGATGTCTATCACATTCCACCATCCTTGTAACTCCCTGCCCTTCCCCTCCCACCCCTCTGCCCTATCTAGAGTCTGTCTATTGCTCTCATGTTCCCCCTCCCTACCCCACTATGAATCAGCCTCCTTATATCAGAGGAAACATTCAGCATTTGTTTTTTGGGGATTGGCTAACTTCACTTAGCATTATCTTCTCCAACGCCATTCATTTATCTGCAGATGCCATGATTTTATTCTCTTTTATTGCTGAGTAATATTCCATTGTGGATATAAGCCACATTTTTTAATCCATTCATCTATTGAAGGTTGGTTTCATCTAGGTTGGTTTCACAGTTTAGCTATTGTGAATTGTGCTGCTATAAACATTGATGTGGCTGTGTCCCTGTAGTATGCTCTTTTTAAGTCGTTGAGTATAGACCGAGGAGAGGGATAGCTGGGTCAAATGGTGGTTCCATTCCCAGTTTTCCAAGAAATCTCCATACTGCTTTCCATATTGGCTGCACCAATTTGCAGTCCCACCAGCAATGTCCCACATCCTCACCAACACTTATTGTTGTTTGTCTTCATAATAGCTGCCATTCTGACTGGAGTGAGATGATATCTTAGAGTAGTTTTGATTTGCATTTCTTTAATTGCTAGAGATGATGAACATTTTTTTTCATATATTTGTTGATTGATTGTATGTCCTCTTCTGAGAAGTGTCTGTTCAGGTCCTCTCTATTTGTCTGGCCAGGGATGACATTCTCTGGATTAGAGAATGGAATTGTGGAGTTGGGGGAGGGGCATGCTTGTGCATTATTTGTTTTGCTATCTTCTTGGATGATATTTAAGCATATCTGACTTAAATGAAATAGTGAAGGTTTGAATTAGTTACATGCATGAAAGGATATCTACAGCTGACATGGCACAATTAAGAAGGAGACTGTTTTCTCAGTGCCATTGTTTTATCGTAGCCTTTCATAATTTTAAGTATGGAGGAATAAGGTACACATTCAGATTAGTAGTCATTAGGAGTTATGCATTATCCAGACAGTGTCTGAAATTAGTATTTGCAGAATAGACTTAGAGGTTCACTTTTTTTCTGGAGTCTTTTTTTATACTCTCCCACCCTTTAGGCTTCTGGTCTTTGACATTTTAAATTGGAATTAATTATATAATACAGGAAGATTCTCAGGGCAGAGTACTTTAGATGGAGGGATGTTTGGAATTATTCAGCAACACATTGGATATCTTTGATGTGCCAAGCACTCTGTAGGATACAGAGTAATGCAAAGATAGCAAGAATTTTCTTGACCTTGGAAAGTTCTGAGCCTAATAGAGTAGGCATAAGTAGATCAACTTTCTAGTTGGGAAAAAAAAAAGATAGAATGAAATGAATGTTGACTAGGTATGGCTATATTGTAACAGGGACCCAGACAAAGTCTTGTTACCAGGTAACTTGTTACCATCCCATATATCCCTGCTCCCACACAATAATCCAAAAACAAGCCTTTTGCAGAGATATTTTGACCTAAAATTTCTATTTCCTAGAAATTTTAGGAAGGGTCGTTTTGAGCTGGCAGTTGAGGCAGGAGATGGGCAGATTTGTGCAAGTAGGGGGTACTATCAAGTGGTTGTCTCCTCAGTGCTCTTGAGGCCCCAGCAGGTCACCCAAGAAAGAGGTGGATTTAGAGCTGTTGAGAGACCCACGCTGTGTCTGCAAGCTGTCCTGCTTTATGTGGAATTAGAGCACCCAAACTAGCTCAACAGAGAATTAAATCTGACTTCTCTAAATACAGTTTTCATTGAATCTACAAGCCCATACATTGCAAAATGCAACATTATTTTGCTTTTTTCTTAGAAGAAACTGCTACCAAGTCAACTCTTTTGCAGTGTTTAAAAACACTTTTAAATTTCAGTGATGTTAAAAAAATGTGCATCTTGAAATCAGTAAAATATTGTGCCTTATGAAAAAAGTCAACTTTGCTGACTACCTGCAGTTAAAATACATGGTCTCCTTTTCAATAAAAACTATAAAGTGTGCCCTTAGGCATGTGTCAGGGAACCCAATGATGGGCTGATGTCCTTTTGGCTTCCATCAAAAGAAAGCAAAAAAGAAAGTAGAAAAAAGGGAGTGATATCCATAAAAGAGGTTTATTTTTTTTTCTCTCTGTATTTTTTTAAAACAACTTTATTTTTTTAGAGTATTTTTAAGTACATAGCAAAGTTAAGAGAAAGATACTGAGATTTCCCTTCTCCCACACAAGGCCATCCTCCCTTATTATTAACTACATAACCTTCCAGAGGTCCATTTGTTAGAGTTGATGAACCTACACTGATATGTCATAATCACACAAAGCCTGTAGTTGACATTAGGTTCACTGTTGGTGTGCTTTCTGTAGGTTTGGACAAATGTATAATGACAGGTATCCATCACTGTAGTATCATACAGTTTCCCCACCCTAAAAATCCTCTATGCTCTGTCCCTTTATCCTTGCTCTTTCCCAGCCTTTAGTAACCACTGATCTTTTCACTGTCTTTACAGTTTTGCTTTTTCCAGAATTTTGGAACCTATGTGGTTCAGATATGATTTGAGTGTGTCCTTCAAAGCTTCATGTGTTGGAAGCTTGGTGCCAGAGTGACAATGTTGAAGTGGTGGAAACTTGGAACAGGTGAGGCCTACCTAGTGGGAGGTGATTAGACCTTTAAGAAGAATTAATGCTTTTCTTTTGGGAGTGTGTTTTCCTTCTCATGGGAATTTCTTTGGAAGTTGTTGTTATGAGAGAGGCTGACACCTCTCCTGAATCTTTCTTGCTTCCTGTCTCGCCATGTGACCTCTTTCTTCGTCTTTCACATGTACCCCCGCCATTGTGATAGTATCCCCACTGAGGCTCTTATCAGAGCCAGGTAGATGCTGTCACCATACCCTGGAACCTCCATAAGCTTCTTTTCATTATAAAGTACCCAGCCTTGCTGATTACATGTGACATACACCTGTATACCTAGCTGTTCAGCAGACCTCGAAAGTTTGAGGTGAGCTTGGGCAACTTAGAGAGACACTGTCTCAAAATAAAAACTAAAAAGGACTGGAGATGTAGCTCAGTGGCAGAGAATTCCTGGGTTCAGTCCCCAGTACTGGGGGAAAAAATTACCCATTCCCACATTGTTATAGCAACAGAAAACAGACTAATACAGAACTATACAGTATATCCCCCTTTCAGCTTGACTTCTTTCACTGGGTAATGTTCTTTTATATTTCCATCGTGTCTTTTAGTGGTTTGATAGTGCATTCTTTTTACTGCTAAATAAGATTCCATCATCTGGATGTACCACAGCTTATTTATCCATTTACCTATGGAAGGACATCTTGGCTGTTTCTAAGTTTTGACATTTATGAATACAGCTGCCGATGGCCAACACTTATGAACAACTACTATGTGCTAGGTACTGGGGTTAAAATGATGAGCAAAATAAGTACAACCCTGGCCATCAAACAGTCACATTGCCATAAAACAGTCACACAAATTTGTTATAAAATGTGTTAATACTATAAAGAAATGATCCCCTGAGGTAAAATAATTGAGGGACTTAATTTAGATTGGAGGATTGGCATAGGCCACTTGAAGTCAGTGAAGCCCTCTTTGAGGAGTGACCTTTAAGTCAAGCTCTGAGGAGTGAAGAGAAACATAAAGAAGAACATTCCAGGTACAGGGAGAGCCCTGTGGTTGGGAAGAGCTGAGCAGGTTTGAACAACCAAAAAAGGACAGTATTGAGGGAAAATGGTGAGCATGGATAGAAGTGGTGTGAGAGGTTGGAGAGGAGGATGGAGACTGGCTCCCACAAGGTGATGGATCTTGGGTTAAGGGTTCTGATTTGATTCTAAAGGAATTAGAAAGCTTTTGAAGGGTTTTGTGTGCGGGAGATACATGATACAACATGTACTTTTTTTTTTTTTTTTTTTTTTTTTTTGTACTGAAGATTGAACCCAGGGGTGCTTTACCCCTGAGCTTCCTTCTTTTTATTTTTGATTTTGAGATGGGCTCACTAAATTGCTAAGGCTGGCCTGGAACTTGCAATCCTCCTGCCTCAGCCTCTTCAGCAGCTGTGGTTATAGGCGTATGCCACCATGACCAGCCCATTGTGCACTTTCACAGGATCCCTGTGGCCTCTGTGTGCAGAACAGATTGGAGGGAGTCTCAGAAGCAGCAAGACTCCAGTTAGATGATGCAGATGAGTGTCAGTGGAACTGGAGCGAAGTCAATGGATTTGAGATGTATATGGGACAGGAATGTCATACTGAGCAACCCCTGTTCCTCCTTGCCCATCTTTGCAGTTGGGCAAGGTCTGTCCTGCTTGGGGTAGAAAATCATCATGACTTTATGTGAAATGTAAGGGGAAGAGGTGAAGGATGATTCCCAACTTTCTGGTCCTGACACTTGGGTGGTTGAAGGTGATGGGAAGATGGCGAGGTGCCGGTGGCCAGTAGGGTATGCCCAAGGCTTCAGTATTTGACATTTGGCGAGGTGCCGGTGGCCAGTAGGGTATGCCCAAGGCTTCAGTATTTGACACTTACTATTAGAGAGGCTGTGGGACACATGGCCTAGAGATCTGGGCTGGAGAAATAAGTAAAAGGAGATGTTAGCATTTCCCAGTTTCCCTTAGAGTATTCTTTGGGGGTAAATTGGGTCACAGATTGTAGGATATTTAAGCCAAATAACTTAGTTCCCAAACAGCACTTCTGTTTACGGCTTTATAATCTGTCTTTCTTGAGATTCACTAGGACACAAGGTCATAGGGAGATTATTTCTGCATTTTTTTCAGAGCCATTAATACACTCATACACGTATACAGACTTGTGCTGGTTTGTAATGTAAGAAAGGAACATCCTTACTTAGAGTTGCCAAGAAGTGAAATGTGCTGCTTGGGAGGCCATGAAATTTTCCAGTAGGATCTGGTGGGCAATTTTGTGGAGCAGGTCTGGCTATTGAACTAGGTTTTCACACAGAACTTTTTGTTCCATGAATAAAAATTATTTCCCATTTCTTGTCAAGCTCCCTCCCACTGGAGGGCTTTTGCTTGTGCTGTGTCCTTGGAATGATTAAATACTCCCCCGACTTTCCTTCCCTACTCCCTACCCCTCCTCATACCTAACCATTTTCCTGTCCAATTCCATTTTCCCCTCCTGGTCTCAGTGTAAATTCTTATTGCATTAGGGAAACCTGTCTTGGTGCCTTTATTCAGGTAGAGTGTGTTTAGAATGCTTCCTGCCAGAGCCCTATAGGGCTGTACTTTGTCTTGGAACACTTGGAGCACTTCCCCTTGCCTGGAACTAAGTGGTAGATTGTGCAGTTGTTTGATGGGTGGATGCCTATGTCCCTGCCTGATGGAAACTCATAAAGGAAGGGAGGCCACATTGCTGTGGCAGCTCCAGTACCTGCCGGATCGCCTTCCCCATGGCAGACCCCAGTAAGGTTTTATTAACAGATGAATGTAGGATTCTAGAGAATTGTCTCATATTTTCAAATGTGATTAACTTCAACTACATGTCTTGAGGAAAAGAAGCATACATTCTATATTTGTGGGTCTCTGTAAAAGAATAGGCCAGAGCTGACTTGATTTAGATTCTGAGTTTAATTTGTAGAAACTGATTTTGATCTGAAAAATCTTGCCAGCATAATCTCTATTCAAACCATTCTTTGAACTTTCTAAGGCAAGGGAGCCTTGAAGGCACATAGACTTTATAAATCTCCCCAGGAGGACGGAAAGTCACTTAGGTAAAAGTCCTTGTTAACATCCCACTAAGGTTTACTAGGAAGAGGTCTTCCATGGTGGCTTAGTTACCAGCAGCTATAGATGGGGCAGACTGCATGCTGGCTTTAGATGTAGCCATTGTACAGAGATGGTGGCCTGGGACTTGGGAGGCAGCAGCAAGGTTAGATGGTATATTCAGTGCCATTTGGTTGAACAAAGCAGGTCTGGAGTTGGAAACTGAGGCCCTTTGCAGAAAACAGCACCTCTGTGGCTGCCAACACTGGAACAGTTTGACCATTTCCAGTCAAATTAATAAAAATGTCCAAATGTTTACAAGTAGGTAGTTCTTGCCTTTATGTGCTGTGTGGAAACACTGGCCATCCTATTTACAGGTATGGCTGTGTCTTCAAAGTGGGCAGTGCAAAGCAGGCTATGCTAGCCCTGCTGAGGAGTGACCTTCTCCCTTCAACACTATCACTGAGTACAGTGGACATACACTTTGATGTAAAAAATTTGGAAAATATGCAAAAGTTCTAAGATAGTTTCACCACCCTCACATTTTTGTATATGTCCTGAAGATATTTTTCTAAATATCACACACATATGTATACATTGCTGAATTGTTTTAAACATATTTTCATTACTCTCTCCTCTTCATTAATGGTATAGCCTATCAAGAATACTGACTTGAGTGTCAGTTCATAATTGGTTAAACTTTGTTTCATGTTCCATATTCACTGTGCTGCTTCCTAATGCCAGTGTCACTAACTCATCCAAAAAGCTTTGACCACTGTTTGTTGTTTATGTCTCCTCCTGAATTGAACTATAGATTTCCTACCAGCTCAGCTGACAAGTCCCCAGGGCTTGGAAAGCCTGGACTGAGGTGATTTCTTGTCCTTCCTGTCTGTATTTTGTGCCATTAGACAGATCATGGTAGTTATTCCTGTTTCCAATGCAGATTCAGGAGCTGTAATAACAGATGATGAATGTGCTTGTTTGGGGTTTGCTTATCCCTGTTTTTCTTCTTTTCTTTTAAACAGTAGGGAGTAGCTGCAAGTGGACCTGGGCACCTTTCCTTCCAGGTACAGGCAACAGAAGAAAGACTAGAAAGTAAGACAGCCAGGGAGGAGTCCGGATGACATGTCCAGGGTGGGTAGCACCAGAGGAGCTGACCTGAGTTGAAACTGAACTTTGAGTAGATTCAGGGCCTTTGGGTGTATCTGAGAAGCAGACTGGCCAATGGCCTTGCTGATGGCTGAGTGAAGGAGATGGGAACAGAGAAGAGGGTGGTCTTCCTCACACCAGACATTCATGGAACCCTGTGGTGAGTCATTTTGTCCATCAGAGCCTTTCTGCCAGGTGAGTGAGGCAATTTCCTAACTGTTTGTTTGGACCTTCAAATTGCCCTAATAGCAGTTAAGTAAGAAAACCATGGAATTGTTAAATGACTGAAGGTATCTAGGAGGGGTACATGACTTCCTGGAAAAAACAGCAGTATATGATCTTATAATCAACAGGAAGCCTAAAGTTAATCTAATTTTTAATTTATAGAGTCACAGCTATATAGAATGGTATTCCCTTTTTATATTAAACAGATCACTGTGGCAGGTGGTAGGGCATCTGAGAAAACTGGCCTAGGGGCCACACAGGTGTGTCCACATGGTGCTTCTCAGTGGGGGGCATTTTCAATGTCTGGAGACGTTTTTGGTTGTCATTTCAAAGTTGTATAGATGCTACTGGCACCTGTGTATAGCAGCCAGATTTTCCAAAGAATTGTCTAGCCTACCATGTCACCAGAATTGTGTTTGATAAGCTTTGTCTATGGAGAACAAACCTTTTCTAGGCCTCTGGACAGTGGCAATTGGAAAAGAAACCCTAGAGTGCCATCCAGATGATGGCCTGCATGAAACATGTCAGAGACACATGGCAGCTTTAAAACCAAGATGGTTCTTTTGAGATAGTTATAAAATCTGTGATGGAAGTTAATTTAAATGTGAAGTAACAAAACTGCAAGAAGTTTTTCTTATTATTTTTAGAACAGCATTTATGTTTCTATCACATCAGCAGTTTGAAATGAGGCATAGTCTGGAATCATTTGCCATAATTTGATATGCTTGATAGATTCCAAGTCCCCCAAAGAATAAAATGAATGAATGTGATCAAGGATCACAGCTGTGTTCTCCATGTTTTTGAAAGCATTTCACACCAGAAAACTTCCAGTTCGGTTCCTCCAATGTCCCTGCCCAAAGGATGCTGTGCTAGCTGCTAGGGGGCTAGAAAGATGTGGATCAAACAGGTTGGCTACGTGTGGCCTCTGTTCAGCCAGTCCTGGAAGCAGGCAGCCCTGGGACAGGTTTATGCAAATTTGTGCAAATGACCAACCCTGTTGGTGTGTTGAAGAGAATGGGGCCCTCTCCAGTTCTTTTCTGCAGGCAAAGAAAGAATGCTGAAGGAATGGTTCAGAAGTACAGCTCTTTGCAGGACTAAAGTGTGTATGCTTTTTCCTAATCAGCATCACAAACAGCAGGTCTCAATTTCCAGCTGCCCGCTGAGTCTGTAGGGTCCTGCAGATTCTGGGAAGCCTACATCTCCCTGGTTTACTCCTTCCCCCACCAGGTCCCCTGTGGCAGCGAATGGCACCACTCTCCATTCATTGACCCAAGCCAGACATTAATTATTTTAATTGCCTATCCACCTAATTAAACAAATATTAATTGAATGCCAACTGTGTGCTCACAGTGGTGTGCAAACCCAGGCGTGGTTTCTGCTTTCACAGAGCTTTACTGTGTGGTTGGAGAGTCAGCCATTTATTAAATAATCACACGCATGAGGATATCATTAAAATAAGTATTATGAGAGAAAGGAGTCTTTGTTTCCTAATGCAACAGGAAACCATTGAAGTGAGCCCGAGTAGGGATGTTTTGTGATCAGAGGAGCATTTTGAAGAGATCTTTCTGGCACCTGAGTGAAGAGTATCCTTAGTGGCAGCAGGCAGGCTGGGTGAGAGAAATCTGTTGCATGACCATCTTGACAGTTCAAGGAAGGGATGGTGGAGGACTGCTCCAGGTGGCAGTGGATGAGAAGTAGATGGAGCCTTGAGATAGTTAGAAGTAAAGCCAACAGAACCAATAGAACAAGGGATGGAATGGATATAGATGAAGGAGGCAAGGTTCCTGATTCAGGCATTAGCTGCCATTTCTGAATGGTATGAAAATAGTTTGTATACAACCAGTAATTTGAAAACTTGTGCTCTATATGTGTAGTATGAAATGAACTGCATTCTGCTGTCATAACAAATTAGAATAAATAATTTAATAAAAAGAAAAAAAGAACACTAGGTGAGATCTGGAGTGTTTGGGGCTTTTTTGGTGGGAGCTGGAGAGACACGAGTTTGCTCTTGGACACATTGAGGGAAAGCCACTTTCAGTTCAGAGATGGGGACTTGCTCATAACCTCTGAATTGCTCCTGCCCCTGGAGTCAGGATCTTCCCTCTCCTCTTCCTCCTCTGTACCTTGAGCAGATCTGGCATGTATGTGGTGCTTCATAAATATTTGTTGAATGAATCAGTGTATTGGTTTTCAAATTCCCCAAATCCCAAACCAACAAGGAGAGCTGGGGGTCCATGACAAGGATTTTTGTTTGGAGGAATTTTTTCATGCTAAGATAATTTCAGGCCTATGGAAAAGTTGCAGAAATGGTTCACAGAGCACCTGCATGCTTGTTACTTAGATTTCCTAATTGTTGTTACATTGGCTGTATCCATTTCCCTCTTCATTTCTGTACTATTTAAGAATAAGAGGCAGATATGATGCACTTGCTTAACCCTAAATACTTCAGTGTATACTTCCTAAGAATAAGGACTTTCTCCCTTAATTTGTAGCCTGAATTAGGAAGTTGGCATTAATCTAATAGCACTATCTCATCCATAGACTTTATTCATAGTTCACTAATTGTTCCTTGTAACAAAAGAAAAGAGTTATTTTCTGGTCTTGGATTTAATACAGGATTACAAGATACATAAAGTTGTCTCCTTTAATTCTGAACAATTCCATAGTCTTTTTAAAAAAATCTTTTATAACCTTAATATTTCTGGCAAAGTACAATTATTTTTAGGAATATCTCTCCATTTGGTTTTGTATGATATTGTCTCACAATTAAAATGAGGCTGTACTTTTTTAAAAATAGAAAACGAATTTTAATTTTTTTTTTTTTGGTACCAGAGATTGAACTTAGGGGCACTCGACCACTGAGCCACATCCCCAGTCCTATTTTTGTATTTTATTTAAAGACCGGATCTCACTGAGTTGCTTAGCGTTTCTCCATTGCTGAGGCTGGCTTTGAGCTAACAATCCTCCTGTGTCAGCCTCCCCAGCTGCTGAAATTACAGGCGTGTGCTGCCGCACCCGGCAAATTTTAATTTTTTGAAACAAAAATACTACAAACTACTATTGTATCACAAGTTTACTTCTAACAGTCCTGTGGAAGCAAGTGTCTCAGTTGGTGACATCAACAGATGATTAGGACAGGTGATTAGTGATATAAAATGCCATTCCCTACATGCCTGACACACCTCATTTGGGGGTACTCTACACCATATTTAGGCATGTCACATGTTTCTGGGGAGTACAGGTCCTGAGGATTATTATTATTTTTTTTAAGATTGTAGGGTTAACACTTTCCTAAACTGAATATCAACTTTATTTGACAAGTAAAATAATTATAAGCTAACTTTGCAAAGATTACCATATCTCTAATAAAGTCAATGGGGAGTTGAAGTATTTAATTACCAACTTTCTTGACATAGAAATTGAAAAGCGTTTCAGGTAAGTTGCTCGTGTGGAATGCCTGAAACATATTGCAATTAACAATTGGATCTTCATTCAAACAGTAATTTCTCTGTGATTTGTCCTGTTTTGGTTTCTGGTACATTTCTAGGATTAGATGTGCATTTGCATTTATTTTAGAAAGTTAATTTACTACTTCCCTTAAGTTTCTTTTAAAAACAAGGGCGCAGTTTACTCTGCTTTGTCAAAAGGGGAACACCTTTTGTTTTCTGACTTAGTGATTTCAGGGGATATAATTTGCCTACAGAGATTTGCTGAATTTTGCATTCTGAGAATTCTCCTGCCCCATCCTGAGTTTTAGAAGTATTTTGTTATAGCTATAGAAAGCTGACTAAGTTGCAGTAAGGCTTAAATGTTCTATTCACAGTGTTTGGGATGGGACTTAGCACACAGCAGGTGCTCTGTAAGCGCTGCCTTCCTCATTACAATTGTTCTCTTAGTACCTTCACAGTGGTGTGGAACACTATACTGACTTTGGCATCAAAGAACCAGTTGTGCCATTGAAGAGAGGGCTCTCTTGTGAAACAGCCCTTGATACTCCAGGGCTGTCAAGCACATGCAGCATCATCAACTGCCCCCTCTGGACATTCCTCCTTCCAACCTCATTTCAGAGAGAAACTTGGAGCCCTGCTTCTGCTGTCCCTACTCCGCTCCTCCCAGCCCTGGGAAGTGTATCAGTGGACTTTAAATAGTCCTTAACCTTGCTGGATCAGGCTGCTCCCTACTCTCAGGTTGTGACATCTTTCTCACTATTTTTCCCATTCACTGAACTGGCCTTCAGCCCTAACTTCTTGCAAGTCCAGATCTGCACAGCTTCATCACCCACTCCTCTTCTGCCTGCCCTCACTGGCAGAGGAAGAGCATCCTATCGCCCAAGGACAGCTATCCCTCCCTATGTTCTGGACAGACCAAGGTGGAATCTGCCCACCATGAGGGATCCTCTGTTGATGGCCCAGGGGCTACTGTGCTCTGGGTGGGATGCTGTCCCTGGCCTGCCCACACACCTGGAACTTAACTTCTGCAGCTACTTGGTGTCCTGTCTCCTTCTACCTTTCACTTGGCCCTCCTACCCTCCACCTGGGTCCAAGCCATCTGAATTTTGTGCAGTACTTTGTGGACAGACTGGAAGTTAGGTCATGTTCTTTTTTGGTTCAGATTTTTTCATTCACTCTCGTTCATAATCCAGCAAATATTTATTAACTCTCTGCCCTTTGTTAATTTTGTTCTTGGTGCTGGGAGTAGACTGATTAGGAAGAATGACAGTCTGTACTTTTATGATCTGTAGTCTCCTGAGGTCCCCCTACCCTGTTTTGCCTGGAAGGCAGTTTCTCCCTGTGTTCTCCACACTAAATGTGCAGTTGGACAAACCTTTTTTCAGAATGCAAGGGCCTGTGAGGTCTGTCTACCACCAGAGGGTGCCAGACCATCCAAGTAATTATGTCTGGGATCTGCCACTTGACTATGCACAGAACAACCAGGAGGGCTTGTTAAGCACTGAGGGTTGCCCCACCTCAGAGTTCCTTCAACAGACTTGAATTTCTAACATGTTCTCAAGTGCTACTACTACTGTTGCTACTGCTGCTCCAGGGACCACAGTTCAGTTCCACAGTGGCAGGGACAGCGCTAGGTTAGTACTGTGTCCACAGCCAGCTAATCTGGTTACTCATACCAGGGCTTCCAGGTTCATGAGCCTGTTGGATCCTATTGTTTCAGAGTAAGGGCCTATCATGGAACCAAGACAGCTGCCTGGTCCTTAGGTGCCATTTCTTATGATTCTGCTGAAAAGAATTCAAGCAAACCACAGTGTAACAAGCAAAATTTAATAGAGTGAGAAGCAGGGGTGGTGTGCTATATAGGAACTGCATGGAGACTACTCTGAAGAAACATTGGTGTGGTGCTCACAGAGTTGGAGTCTTTAAGGAAATGAGGTCCCCCCACCCCATTTTGCCTCTATTTTCCTGCCCCCCTCCTCCATTGGTTTATTACCCTTTGGATTGCCCTCAGCAAACTTCCTTTGTAAGGGTCTTGATGCTCTGATTGCAAGGGAGATTGGGTCATTATGACATAGTTTCAATGTTAAGGGAGGGTCCTGGTGACCTGGTTACAAGAGATAATGAGGACATGGTCTGAAAATAGTAGTTTTCCTTGAGGGGTTATAATTAACTATGATTAGAGGATATCTCAACATATCAGACCTCACTTTTCTGAAGCTTATCTGCTTCCATTAGGGTTCACCATGATTGTAGGTATTAGTACCCTGGAGAGATTATAATTATCTGCAGCTTGGGAGGGTGGGGCATTCCTGCTCTCTTTCCCTAGTGTTTGCCTGTTTACATAAAGCTTTTTGTGGTTTCAGTTTTATGACTCCTAGATTTTCCTTGATGCATAGACTTGTCCATCATTGTTCCTTTCCCCACCCACCTATTCATGGCTAACTAACCTACCTAACATCAAAGATGGTCAGACTAAGTTGGCTCATTTCACAGATGAGGAAATTGAGATTTAGACAGTGGAGCAGAGACTTGGAACCCATTCTTCTGATCCTAAGTGTACCTTCTTTTAAATGTTACTCTGGATTTCCCTGGACAGTCTGAGGACAGAAAGGAAATGGACTGACAAGTGAACTGTACTGAGGATACATGAACCAAAAGTGTCAGCTAGTCATCCTGCAGCATGACAAGCTGGGAAGAGCCCATTCTCAGTGGACTAGTCCTGGCTTTGGATGGATAGGTGTGGGCCTTTGGACCTGACCCTGTTCTCTTAGTCACCCTGATCTTTTCTCTTTGGGCTTTCATTTTCCCATTTATAACCTGAAGGGTTAGTTACAAAAATGCCTCTGATGTGGCTGGGTTCAGAAAGTCTTGGGAGAAAAAGCTGAATAGTCACAGTTTGGGTTCTCAGGGAAATTGGGGGGTACTTGGGGAGGTAAACCTAGAGGATCTTCTTGTGTAAGTATCCCCTGGTTTTCAAATCCAGTGTAAACCTTCACCAGAGGGTCTTATGATGAAAGGTGTAGTAAGAAGAACATAGGAGGAGACCTCAATAAGCTCTGTGGGTTAGAGCCTGAGGCGATGGGAGACTGCAACAGAGAGATAAGACACTTGACCCCCCTCACCCAAACCACTATCCACCTATTTCTCTGAGCCTCTCTTCCCATTTTGTATTCTTACACCAGAGCCCATGTTCTAGTTGTCTTTCTATCATACCTTCTTCTTGGTTTAAAAGAAATAGATTTTATATACATATGGATATACATATATAGAATATAAAATATATATTACAAACATATGAAAAAAATAGAATTCATTTCAATAAAAATGTCTTATCCTTGCCCTAGGAGAGTCAATGAGGTGTGATAGTGAGACATAACCATTCCAGGGATGGAATCCCATTTCTGCCACTTGGAGAAATGTCTTAACCTTTTTGGGCCTCACTTTCCATGTTTATATAGTAGAAAAACAAAAACAATGCTCATGTTCCTCTAAATAATTCACACATTGGGAACTATTGTGGGAATTAAATAAGATAAACATGTAAGACATGTAAAGCCAGTGTCTGCCTCTTGGTAAGAATCCAGCAAATGCTTATTACACGAGAGTCTATAACAGGACTCTGATCAGGAGTCACTGGGAGGGCTTTCCAGTAGCAGGTGCTTTAGAATCTAAAGGGAAGAAAGGCCTTGTTGACTATACCATTGTTCAAACTCTGGGTAAAGTTTTCTCCTTAAACTTTAAGATTGATAGTTAAATGCCCTAGGGCACAACCAGATAAGGAAGGAAGGCTTCCATCCTTCAAGCTGCTGAATTAGTAAAACAAGGGGATTAGAGATCTCATTCAAGAAACTCCTAAAGGCGCTACTTCTGGAGATGGGACGTGACTGCCAATGGAAGTTCTCAGGTGCAGGGAGGAATGACAAGACAATAAGCAGTGAACACAAGAAATATAAATATGCTCTGACCATACATAATAACAGGATATACTTTATAGGGTGAGTAGAGAGAAAGCTGTGTGGTTCAGGGCTACTAAACTTTTGCTAAATATGTATAATGGTTTTAGAATGATAATCGATGCCTTTACCATAAGGAGTTTCTAAACTAGTGGAACAACAAATAATAGAATGAAACCTGTATTTTAGTTAGCTTTTTCGCTGCTTTGACCGAAAGACCTGACAAGAACAATTAGAAGAGGAAAAGTTTATTTTAGGGCTCATGGTTTCAGAGGTCTCAATCCATAGGCAGCTTTATTCCTCAGGGCTCAAGGTGAGACAGACATCAGGGTGGCAGAGTGTGGTGGAGGGAAGCATCTTACATGATGATCAAGAAGCAGAGAGAGAGTAAGCTCAGGGCAATAAATATATAACCAAAGTCATGCTCTAACATGGCTCTTCTAGCCACACCCTTCAGTTACCACTCAGTTAATCCCCATTAGGGGATTAATTCACTGTTTGTTTAAGAATCTTACAACCCAGTCTTTTCACCTCTGAATGTTCTTGCATTGTCTCTCACATGAGCCCCTTTGGGGGACAATCAAATCCAAACCATAACAGCCTATAACCCTTTCAATAAAATAGTAATAAAGCAGGGAAAAAGAAAATGTATGACAAATAGCTGAAAAATGGTAGAAATAAATTTGTCTATCTAAATAATCTGAATAAATGTACTATTATTTCAGGTTAGGAAACAAACGTTGTCTAAGTAGATTTAAAAAGAAATAGAGGCAAATGTGGTTTATAAGAGATATAATGTGAATTCCCTTTAGAGCTTTAATTGTGTAGATAATGTTTTTTAAAATTTTTTTTTAGTTGTAGTTGGAAACAATATCTTTATTTATTTTTATGTGGTGCTGAGGATCGAACCCAGTGCCTCATACGTGCACGGCTGGCACTCTACCACTGAGCTACAGCCCCAGCCCCTGTAGATAATGTTTTATTTCTTAAGATGGAAATCTGTATAAATTTTTGTTCCCTTTTCTATGCCTTAAATTTTTCCAAATGTTATGTTTTAAAAATCTATTTAAAGTTAAATGACAATGAAGAATATATTTTAGGTAATATGATAGTTAATACCAGCTGGGCATAGTGGTCCATGGCTGTAATCCCAGTGACAGTGACAGGTGAGGCTAAGGTAGGAGGATCTCAAGGTAGAGACCAGCCTCAGTAACTTAGTGAGGCCCTGCCCCAAAATAAAAATTAAGAAAGGGCTGGGGGTGGAACTCAGTGGTAAAGCAGTCCTGGGTTCAACCCCCAGTTAAAAAAAATAAAGGTGGATACCAAATATTTTTAGGTATGTATTATGGATTTGTGACTGAAGTCTATATGTATGAAGAATAAAAGGAAAACAAAAACCTCAAGAGGAATGTTTTTAAAATATAAAGACAGACAATTCAAAAAGTGTAAAAAATAAAAATCACTAAATCATGTTTAGTTTCATTAATAACTAATGAAATAAAAGTTGAAACAAGCATACTTTTGCCCATTAGCTTGACGATAATTAAAAAGCCCTCTAATATCCTGAGTCAGTCAAGAAGTTTGTGCATTTTGTGGGAGTGAAACTTAGTGTACCATTCTGGTGGTGGGCAAATGTTTATAAACTCTGGTTCAGTAATTTGAGTATACTAATTGATTTTTAAGAAAATAATCAGTGTGAGAAAAAATGTCATTAAGAAATTATATTGCAGTGTTGTTTATAAAGATAGAAGTAAATAAATATAAATGTGCAACAAGGATGACTAGTAATGGAATCTAGATGTCCTTCGGTAATATAAACTTTGTGTATGTACAGTATTTCAATGGCCTACCAATTAGGTATAACATTGATGAAATAGTTCTACTTATTTGTATTTATATGTGTGAAGAGAACAGTCTGGAATCATCTGGTAAAAAGTTAATCATAATTATCACTTTATGTGTCATGATATTTTCCAGCTGTTTTAGTCGTGTAAATTATTAAGAGTTTAAAAAGAGAACATGTTCCAAATTTATATGTCATATTTTGTATTAGGTGATTAAAAGCATTAACTTTTAAATCAAACATATGTTAGTTTGCATGCATTTCAGCTCTGTCACTTAGCTGCATAACTCTAGGCTGGTCACTTAGACTCTTTGATTTCTTTAAATCTGTAAAATGGTAAATGTTCTCCATTGAGCATGTGTGTAAATGGATGATTCATGTAATGTGTTTAGTATAACCTTCCAACAGTGTCTGTGCCCAGGAACATTAGCTGTTATCACCATCAGGATTGTCAGCACCATCCTGGACCTGAGGATGTTTCACAAGGACTTGAGCAAGGTTCTCAAATGACCTAACAATAGCAGCATTGAGGAGTACATGTGGGAACATTCATAATTTCCTGACACTAGGAACATGTTCCTGACACTGGAACACTCATTGTGAGTAAAACAATAAGTTATGTCCAATGTCTTTATATATAAAGACTCTACCTGCCTACACTTATCTCCCAATATAGTAGTCCTTTCAGATCATTTTTTAAATCTTGTTTTTGTGGTATGGGGAATTGAGCCCAGAGTCACTTTTTATTTATAATTTGAGACAGGGTCTCACTAATTTGCTGAGTGTGTCGCTAAATTGCTGAGGCTGGTCTCAAACTTGAGATCCTCTTACTTTAGCTTCCCAATTCACTGGGATATCAAATGCTACCATGCCTGGCTCCTGTTAGATTATTAATCCATCAAATACATTAATCCACTGATTAGGTTACAGCTCTCATAATTTAATCATGAACTTTGGAGGGATACCTCATATCTAAACCATAACAATTACTGAAAGATATACTGAGTGTATTGAGATTGCTAATTCCCTTCCATATTAATAGTGAGACTTTTCTGCAAATATACTAGATTTACAGTGCACTCAGTGAAGCATTTGGTGATTTTGTGTGTGTGTGTGTGTGTGTGTGTGTGTGTGTGTGTGAGAGAGAGAGAGAGAGAGAGAGAGAGAGAGAGAGAGAGAGAGAGAAAGTCTTACAGTATGTTTTGTTTTGTTTTGAGTACTGGAGATTGAACTCAGAGGCACTCAACCACTTAGCCACATCCCCAGCCCTATTTTGTATTTTATTTAGAGACAGAGTCTCACTGAATTGCTTAGTGCATCGCCATTGCTGAGGCTGGCTTTGAACTTGGGTTTCTCCTGCCTCAGTCTCCCCAGTTGCTGGAATTACAGGTATGTGCCACTGCACCTGGCAATAGTATGTTTTACTAGGATTCTTTCATCTGTAAAAGACAGCCCAATATACACTAGATTATACAAACTGTAAAGGAATTATAAAACTAGATATCCAGGTGAGCATTTGGCTAGGGAAAGATACAAGAGTGCTAGCGATATACTTGAGATACTATGTCTCTTCCCTGTAGTCCCTTATTCAATTTCCTCCTATATTGGTCTTTTTCTCTGGTAGGTTCTACCCACATGGTGGTCCAGTTTCCTCTTGTTAGTGGAAAGTCCTGCTGAGGTCCTGGGTGCAATAGCTAACTGACATCCCTGTCATTAGAGTACACCATGTTGTGCGTGGCTAGAGGTGGGCATGTGTCCACCCGAGGAGCCCCCTTGGGGGTACATACCCAAGCCACATGGACCTGGAGTGAGAGAGGGGACATGGCTCAAATGAGGCTTTGTGTGGTCACCAGAAGAGAGAAGCAGACAGGATGGGTGGTTCAACAGGTGTCGGACCCTGACTGATAAGGTACTTTCATTTGTCACGGGTTATAGTTGCTTCATTAAGTTTGCACAATACTCCCATGAATTTTTATTCTGTGATATTTTATTCCCCCCACCTTTTTTTTAAATTGAGGAGATGGCCCCAGAGATGTCCAGAGTCTTGCCTACTTTGGCAGGAAGACATAGTGGTCACCTCAGGTCTGAATAGAGGTCTCTCTCCCTCAGTGAGCTGCTTCTCCAATTGAGATGTCTCCTCTCTCAGCACCATCACAGTCCAGCCATGGCAGTGGCCTTTTCAGTGTTTTATTATGGTGTCCTTTTGTCACAAACAGGTAAAATTTTACCTGTGGATGGAAACCAAAGCAATCATATTCTTACTTTCCTTTGGCCTAAAACTTTCCCTTTCAGTTGTCTGAGTAATAATTTTTCTTTTGCTTTATTGATGCAACAGTTTTTACTGTTTTCTTCCAAAACCGCCCTTAAAACACACACACACACACACACACACACAAATAACAGAGAATAGATTTTTTTATTTGAAATATTACTGTCATTCATTTTTTAAAAAAAAATTTAAATTTTAATTTGTTATATATAACAACAGAATGCATTACAATTCATATTACACATATAGAGCACAATTTTTCATATCTCTGGTTTTACACAAAGTACAGTCACATCCTTGTGTCTTCATACATGTACATGAGGGAGGGGAAGGGAGGGGGCATATGGGTTGTAAAGACAGTGGAATATAATGGTCATCGTTACCTCACTGATTGTTTCTTTTGCTGAGAAGAAGCTTTTTAGTTTGAATCCATCCCATTTATTGATTCTTGATTTTAATTCTTGCACTACAGGAGTCTTATTAAGGAAGTTAACCTGTCACACAAACTCACTTCCAGAAACCAGTGCAACCCAGGGTCTGTGTTTGAAGGCTTTTAAAGTAGAGCTGTCTATATCTATGGCTGCTTTTAAGGCTCTGACATGAATTCTGTACAATTCCTTGAATAAAACAAATCCTGTTCTGTAGCCAGGATGGTTGAGATTGAAGGCTCAAGTAAGACATCCAACAAATGAGTTATTCAAATAAAAATATTTAATGAAGGTATTTTTGCAGAGTAATTTGGGATATCAGGTCATAGTCAACTGCTTGTGTCCAAGGCTTGGCATACTGGTTTGTGTTCTGTATATGGTTGAAATCTGCTTATGTAACTTCAGACTGTTTCAGGGATTCAAACATGCCTTCAAATAGCTACATGGCCATGGAGTCTTGGTCTTTTTAAACATGTAACAGACTTGCTGTTTCTGCAAACACAGTTCTCCAAATGGCTATTATTTTATTTGGAAAACTAATGGCTGGGTTTCTTTTTCACTGTTTTCCATAAGGATTGCTATTTCAGTTGAGCACCATTGCTGCAGGATGACCTCTGAGGGACAAGATCCATAACTTACTCCCAATTTTAAGTTCCTAACTCTATCCACAATGCTCAATTGAATTAAGCATTTATCAGAACTGGACTTTAAAAAAATGAAAATACCATTTATTGGGTGCATGGATAAAAAGAAAAACTAGAAATGTGATTGGTTACTTGTCTCCTTTCATTAACAGTAGCCAGGGAAAGGACTCTTGAGGTTTGTGCTGCCGCTGCTTCTGTTGCTGCTTCGACTTCTTCCTCTTCCTACATCCCCAGACCTTTTTATATTTTATTTTGAGACAGGGTCTCACTAAATTGCCTAGGCTGACCTTGAACTTGTGATCTTCCTGCCTCAGCCTCATGAATTGCTGGGATTACAGGTGTGTGACACCAGGCTCAGCCTGTGCTGCTTCTTAAGATTATTGGTGGCTCCTCAACCATACCACGGACATGAGTATTTTCCATTTTCAGCACAGAGAAGTAGAGTTGGGTTTCAGGGTGTTGTCTTAATAATATAAATGCAGTATCAATTGTAGCTGCTCCAGAATTAAGAGCAAAACTCAACTTCTCAATTTCCCCTTTCTCCCAAGGCTACTACATCACAAAGGAGAGGGCTGAGGAAAAGGAGAGTTGGGTTAATGCAAGAGCATGATTATCTCTCTCATTGGGTGGGTTTTGTTTTTGTTGTTGTTGTTGTTGGCACCAGATATTGAATCCAGGGGCACTTAACTACTGAGCCACATCCTCAGCCCTTTTTATTTTATTTTTTTAAATTTTGAGACAGAGTTTCACTAAGTTGCTAAGGGCCTTGCTAAGTTGCTAAGGCTGGCCTTGATCTTGCAATCCTCCTGCCTCAGCCTCCTGAGTTGCTAAGATTACAGGTGTGTGCCACCATGCCTGGCTAATTGGGTTGTTTTTTTTAAGGAGGTTCATGAATAGGGAAAAAACATGTTGTTCTTGACTTTGTTAAATTATTTTATTTAGAGGAACACATTCCACAAATTAAAAAAACAAAAACAACAACAACAAAAAAGTCCTTCTGGCTAGGTGCTGTGCTGTGCAGCAGCTATATTAATCAACTCAGGCTACATAACAAAATGTGGCAAAATATGACTGGGTAGCTTAAACTGCATAAACACAGTATGACTAGGTAGCACAGAGATTTTCTTACAGTTTGGAGGTTGGGAGTTTCAGGATTAAGATGCTAGCCAATTCAGTTCCTGATGAGGATCCTGGCTTATAGACAGCCATCTTCCTGATATGTTCTTACATGACAGAGAAAGGGGGGAAGCAAGGTCTCTGATGTCCCTCCTCCTCCTCCTCCTCCTCCTCCTCCTCCTCCTCCTCCTCCTCCTCCTCCTCCTCCCACTAATCCTATCAAGGGAGCCCCACCCTGATGACCTTATCTAAACCTATTTGCCTCCTAGAAGCCCCATTTCCGAGTACCATCACATTGGAAGTTACAACTTCAAAGTAAGCATTTTGGTGAACACAACTTAGTAGCACTAGCACAAAATTATTTTAGTGAGATGATATTGTAATGACCCATGTTTGAGCAATAAGGACATAGACTTGAGTAGAAAAGAAAGAAAGACAGACATCAGTCATTAGCAAATATTCTGACCCATGAGATTAGTCCCTGCTTTGAGGCTTGTGTCACTTCTCTGCCTCTGTGAAGACACATTTTAAAATTATTTCTTCATTCACAGCTCAAATTAATTCTGTATTGAACTGTCTTACTTTGGTTTTTGTATTTTTATAAAACTAGGTATTTTACTTGTTACTGTTTTGGGAATCGACATATGTAAATGATAAGAAATACAAAATATGTTTAGGTCTTATGTCCAACTTTTCTTCAAATACTTTCCCAAGATAACAAGATGTGCTGCTTAGTTTTGAACACGAGTAGTTGGTACGTGATCTCTGATACAATACAGGTACCCAGAAAACCTCAGAGGAAGGAAAGCAGCATTGAAACCTCAAGATATAAAGAATGAGGATGTGCTAAAGGAGGAAGTGGAAGTCTGATTGCCAAATGGTTTGGACAGGAACAAAATTCAGTTCAGTGTTAGAATGTACAGTTAACTGTGAGACTTCTGGTATAACCATAAGTAGAGTTATTGAAGATGATCCTTAGGAAGATACAGGTTTTGGAGTCATAGATAGTTCCCCTGGAGTCATAGCGGGGACTCTTAGGACACACCATGGCCTGACACATACCTGGGCCTTGTTTGGTATTCTTTAGGGACATATGACGCTTTCATTAACAAAGCAAATTGTTCTACATTTAGCTCACAAGGAACTCGCCTCTTACTGTCCTCACTTGCCCTCACTGTCAAGGTCACCCACCATCTAGGGCTTGGGATGTGGCTCAGCAGTAGAACAGTTGCCTAACATGAGTGAGGCCCTATACCATGAATCCCCTTCACTGTTCCTTTATCCCTAGTACCCCACCCCCACCACACACATATACACAAAAGATCGCCCATGCTCAGCAGCTCCTGTGGATGATGCTGAGGGGCAATCTGTATTGTCCATTGTGTTTGTCCATGAGCTTAGTACTATGCCTTGTTTACCACATTTGCACAATAAAGCTGTGTTTGTTGAATGACTGAGGGAAAGATTGGCATGGGAGAGAAGGTGCCAAGATTTAGGTGCTGTCTCCAGTCCTGAAAGAGACAGCACTGTGGAATCTTTTATCCTGACCATATCTATTCATGGGTTTAAAGGGCTCTAGGGAGATTGTTGAATAGTATCATCAATACTCATATATGCACTGTCATTTAACCTTGCTTTTCACAAGGTTTTGGACATTATCTCATGAGTAGAGGTGGTGCATAATTATAGATGGAAGGGAATCAGACTAATGTGTGGTTTCATGGGTGAGCAATTGAGGAAGCTGGATGTGATCCTAGTTCTTCTGGCCTGTGTTCTCCTACCCCTGCCCTGGTATTGGGGATTCAATCCAGGGGTATCACTGAGCTATGCCCCCAATCCTTTTATTGTTTTGAGATGGGGGTCTTTCTAAATTGCTAAAGCTGGCCTTGAACTTGGAATTCCCCTACCTTATCCTCTCAAGTAAGCTGGGATTTCAAGCTTGCACAACCACTCCTGGCCTCAATGGCTTATTTATTTATTTAGTTGTAGTTGGACACGATACTTTTATGTTATTTATTTATTTTTATGTGGTGCTGAGGATCAAACCCAATGCCTCGCATGTGCTAGGCCAGCGTTCTACTACTGAGCCACAACACCACCACCCCCCTTCCTTCCCCATCAATGGCCTATGTTTTCAAACACTATATCATGTTGAACTTTGAACTTTACATAGTAACTGCAGGTCTTAGAGATCAGGTCCTCGGCCCCCCTAGTGTTGAAGATTAAACAGCACAGAAATGTTGAGGCAAGCGTAGAAAACAAGTTTTATTTAATAGAAGGACAAAGATAGCAGACTTCTCTGGAGAGAAGGGGACCAAGTGCCCATGGGAGTGAATGTGTGTTTTGCTCTTTTATAGATACCAGACCCCATCTTCTTCTCTTTTTTCTCCATTTTTGTGCCTAAGGGCAGGAAGGAGCAGCACAAGGGGTAATCTTTAGCAACTCTATTGTGCTGGGAAGTGTGACCTGGAGGTGTTGGCTGTTAGCCAGCGCTCATCTTCTCAACCCCCATCATTTATTACCCAGACTGCTGCCTCAGTTTGTTAAGGAATGTCACATTTCCTGTCCCCTTAGGCCAGGCAGGGCTGCAAGCCAATTGCTTTTTGGCAAAGAAAGCATGTGGGGAGTCAGTACAGTGGACTTGTTTTATAGACTTATTCTCTTAATCTCATGTTCCCACATCCTCATCTTCATTTGTACCCTTATAATTTATGTGAAATCTGTGTCCACTGAAGTGCCCTTAGCTGATAACTGTGGAAACTGAGGTTGAAGAAGGGCGTGGTCACAGGGAGGAGGAACTAGGAGAACTGGACTTTAAACCTTGTCTTCATAAGCCCCTGTGACATGCTATTTTTGGAAGCAGACTTTTCAGTTTTTAATAGGAGTGAATTCTGCTCTCTTCTATAAGAGAGAGAAAGAGGACCTGAAGAAGGCAGAGAACACTATTACTTTAGTATACAATTCCCAACTTTTATTCCCTGCCATCTGTCAATATCCACTTCTGATCTCTGGATCTAGAAGTATACACAAATAATTTGTAATGTATAATGAACTGAATCCTGAAACATTCTTTGACACCTATTTCTTGCTAAGAAGTATATTGAAAAAGATGTGGGATTTATTTGATACAATGTACATCACTGGAAGATTCTTTCTTAATCTTAGAATACCCTCTCTGTATTCCAGGACTCCTTTTAAGATAGAAGAAATTAACTTGACAGATGTAGTTTTTCATAACAAAGGAATGGTATAGCCTGATAGGCTTCCTTGAAGTTCCTAACGTCTAATAAGAAGTATATATTTGACCTTCCTCTATTTCCTGACATTAGCTCCTAAAATCCTTGGCCTCTCTGGAATTATATATAAGAGTATCAGATGAGATGGCTGTGACTGGGACTTCTAGGTGGCTTCAGGATAGGGACTGTCACCAGAAAGACCTAAGCAGGACTAGAGGACTGGGACTTTCAACCCAGCCCCCTGGGTTGAGGATGAGGGGCTAGAGATCCAGTTAATCACTAGTGGCCAATAATTTAATTTTTCTTACATAATGGAACCAAGGTAAAACCCCCTAAATGTTGGGGGTCAGGGTCATTCCTGTTGGTGAACACATGTAGGTTCTGGGAGGGTGGCAGAATCCCAAGAAACTCAGAAACTCCAACCCCCATTTCTTGCCCTACTCATCTTTTTCACTTAGCTGGTTGCATCTTTGTGTGTGTGTGTGTGTGTGTGCGCATATTGGGGATTAAACCCCAGGGCACTTTACCACTGAATTACATCCCCAGCCCTTTTTATTTTTTATTTTGAGGCAGGGTCTCACTAAGTTTTTTAGGGCCTCCCTGGTTGCTGAGGCTGACCTTGAATTTGCAATCCTCCTGTCTGTCTCCCAACTCCTGTGATTATAGGCATGTGTCACCATGCCCAGCTTAGTTTCATCTGGTAATAGGACTAAAATGTTTTCGTGAGTTCTGTGAACTGTTCTAGCAAATTATCAATACTGAGAAGGGGGACTGTGGAAACCTAAATTTTTAACCTGTTGATCAGAGGTAGAGGAGGGTCACTTATGACTGACTGGTGTTGGAAGCAGGATAGTTTTGTGGGACTCTGCATTAACGGGGCAGTGGTGTTAGAACTGAGTCAAAATCTAGGAGATCCAGTGGTATCTGGATAGCAGAGAATTGGTTGCTATAAGGAAAAACCCACTTACATACAGAACCGGCCCAACTAGAGCACACCAGACCTTCTTTCTGGGTCATCAGACACTGTGACTACTCTACTTTCTCAGCAGGACCCCACACTCCTCAGGTATCTCCTCCTTCTCAGTTTTTTTCTCCTGTAGATATTGTGTCCATGGGACATTCCTGTCACCCTGAGCAATATCAACATGCAGACTGTGGATGAACATGCCCATTCTTGAGTTCCCACAGCCATCATCAGGATCTTCCTTTCCTCTTAAAAGGCTTCCTATGTTCACCAGGTCTCCTCTGCAGAATGAGAGCCACTATCCTGGTGCCACTATCCTGGGCTTCCCAGGTCCCCAACTTGATAGGATAGCTATACATTGTGCTTTCCTAGAACACCCTCTGTGCTAGATATAGCATGAATATGTTTGTGTCTTGGAGACCTATGTGGTCTCCCCACTTCCTAGGCCCAACCAGTCTCTAACTCACTTGTTCCCCAGGCATGGCTGGCCAGTTTTTCTTCTAGACTGAAAATTGAAGGTAGGCTGATGGGAAAACAGATCAACTAGGTATCATTTATATGCTCAAACCAGTCAGGTCCCTAACAAGGCTCCTAAGCCAAGTTCCTGCCCATCCTGGAAATTCTTTGGACTTGGTCCCTCTTGGGGTAGCCCAGGGCCAGGGGCACAGTCTCAAAGTGACTGCAGATGCTGTCCAACCTCAGTTTGAGATGTAAATAGTCTCAAGGCCCTAGATCCTGTTTTCTTTAAACTATCTCTCTGTCCAATACTGCCCCCGCCTTGAAAGACTGGAGTCTGCTGATCCTTCAGGGTTCTGTTCTCGTGGTATCTTTTGCTTTAGAGGTGCGGGAAAGTAATTGGAATTGGGAAATACAGAAATGAAGGATCACAATCCCTTATTAATGCCCAGCTCAAATGCAGTAAGGACAGGCCTGTGATGGGCACTGGTATATAAATCCAGCACTGATCTCAGTCTATACCTGCTCTGAATTGGACCTTGCTTGCGGCAGTGCATATTTATAGTGCTGAGTCATAATTTCTCCTCCCCAGACTGGGGTCCCAGGGTTTTCCCACTAGCTGTCAGCCTTCCCATCCTCATGCATATCCTTCACTAGAATTCCCTTTCATTGTGTTCCCCTGCATGGGCATCAGTCAGGGGTACTTAGTAGAATTTTTCTTAAGAAAGACCAGCCACATGCTGCCACTGTAAATGCTTGCCTCCAATTTAAAGGCAACAACCAAACCATGACCCCTAAACGCCAGATTTTCTATGGGTGGCCAGCAGCCTTGGGGCTTATAAGCAGCTTGCTTTCAGTCTGCTTTCTATTCTTGCGTGTCCTTCCAGAGGGCCCTGCTGGGAACAACAGAACTGTGGTAGTGGCTGGGTGCAATATTAATTAGTTATTCTTGCATGTGTCCTGGTTATAGCAGCTTCAGGTCTACCCTTTCCTACTCCCACAATTTGGGCCTTCCCACAACCGTATCCCTCTGAGAACCCCACTAACAGTGGGACCTCCAGCCAAAATCCTGGAGATGGCACAGAGGCCAGCCTGGTTTCCTTCTAACCTGTCTTGTCTCCAAGGCCAGGTGTCCTGAGCTTCCCCCCAGAACACCTATTCCAGGAACTTTCTGGATTAGGGGAAAATGGGGGTTGGGGGGAGGAAATGGAAACAGCTTGATTAGCAGCCCTTACAGATCCATCCAGGTTCCTGTCTTTTTTTGTTTGTCCTCCTCATTCCCCCTCACTTGAGTGCTTTTGCCTCAGGGCTTATGGCCTTCATGTTTCAAGACCCTGTCTCTGTATCTATCTGGCTATTTCTTCAACCTCTCTGGCAGATGATCCACTCATCTAGTTGCTTCTGCATGTCTCTACAGTCTTCTTTTATTTGTCTCCACTTTTTTCCACATAATGGTCATTAATGATGCTGGTCTATCATGTTTTTCTAGTTGGGTGCTGAGGTTGGGCTTTGTATCTCTGATACTTCCTCAAAAATCATGCAGTGACTGAACACCTTTCTGACATCTGGTGAGGAACACCCAGCAGGAGGTCCAGCAGTTGAAGCAGCTCTCTGAAGTCACTGGGAACTCTGGGGTTGCTGTTTAGGTCCTCACCTCCTTTGTCTCTGGGACAAGCTCAGGTATGTCCACCTCTAGCCCCTCCTTAAATGGCGCTATGGAACTGACCGCAGTTGTAGTGAGTGTTTTACTCCACAGACTCTTTCCTGAAAGCTCAGCATCAAAGTTTTGGGGTCTTTTCTCGGTAGATAAAAATGCAGTGTCTATGTATTAGGGCTCTCTAGAACCAACAGGGTGTGTACATGTGTGATTATAAAAGGGGATTTATTAGATTGGCTCACATGATCAAAAGCTGGATACCCCCCCATGGCGTCTATAGGGTAGAGAGCCAGAGGAACTAGTAGCGACTCAGTCCAAGAAGCTGGAGCCTCAGGACAAGAGGGACCAAAGATGCAGCCCTGCTCTGAGGCTGAAGGCCTGGAAACTTCCAGGAGAATTGCTGAGGAGAATCCACAGTGGAGTAGTCTGATGCCCTGGGGCCATGGCAGCAATTTATTACACACCTGCTCAGAATGACTTTCTCTATCTGCCATTTGTTCTCTCCAGGCCCCTAGCCTATTGGACAGTACCACCCACATTCAGGGCAGGTCTCCTTGCTCACTTTGCTGTCCCACATGCCATTCATCTCTGGAAACACCCTCATAGACATCCATAAATATTCTAGAGCCCAATGCTTAGACCAGCAATTGGCAAAGTATGGCCAGTGGGCTGCATCTGCCCTGCCTCTTGTTTTTATATAGCCCAAGTAGAGAATAATTTTTACATTTTTAAGGGTATAGAGAGAAACACTAAAAGAATATTTTATGACACAGGAAACTTGCATGAAATTCAAATCCCAGTGTTTGTAAATTGGAACAGAGCCCCACTCACTCATTTACGTACTGTCTGTGGCTCTTTTTGCAGCATAGCTACAGCGGAGTAGTTACTGCAGGGACTTTATGATGCCACAGAGGGAACTTCTGACCCAGTGACAACAGAAATGAAATGTTCTCACTTATGACTTGCAGACCTCACAGGAAAAGTTCTCTGACCTCCAGCTTAGGTGGAGCTCTGGTTCCCTCCCTTCAAGTCTTAGGGTCCCATGCAGAAATTGGGCCATGAGGGACAGGTCTGCTTGGTCTGTAGTACCAGACAGTATAAAAATAATACCTTAACCACTTTGACAAGAAAAGTGATTTTAATGCCTTGCATGTAAACAGTTTTACTATTTTGCATATTTTATATTTGTAGAGTAATTCACTGTTTAAAATTTAACACAAAATGTTTTTGTTGAATGATGGATGAATATATTCATCAAGGAATATATTCAACAAGGAAACCACTTTCTTTCATAAAACTTCTTAAGGGGAAATTTTACATCTATGGAAGAATATGTGATTTTCTTAATTTGTTTTGTAAACAAGGGAAATGTTCATATTTTTTTTCTTTTTAGAAAAGGCATTTAATGGAAAGATTTGTTTACTGAGTGTGCCATTTGTTTTGGTTTTAAAAGATTCTTTGAATGCAGTGTTCTTCTTTTCCTAGTTACAGGGTAACACTGGGTATCTATTTTAAAATGACAAAATTGGGCTGGGGATATAGCTTAGCTGGTAGAGTGCTTGCCTCACCTGCACAAGTCCATGGGTTCAATCCCTAGCACACCACACACACACACACACACACACACAAAATTGCCTTTCTCCATTATACCTTCCTATGCAGAGTGTACTTTATTGACATTAATTTGCATATAGAATCAAATGATTGCATGGTTACATCTGGAAACTTGAATCCAGAAGCAAAATCCAGAGGGAAAAAAAGAAGAGAGGGACCTTAGGAAGAAAGTATATGTGAAGGTGTGTTTGTGTGTTTATTTGTGCTTTTTATTTGGAGGAGGCCGAGTATTGGTAGAAATCAGAGATATCCAGAGGAGCAAAGATGCAGAAGAGAAAGCAAGCCATGGAGAGGGGGATCAAGAGCAAATTGACAAGTGGGCAGAGGAAGAGAGGGATGCAGGAGAACGGAGAGGATGCTTGGGGGGAGTGCAGGGGAAGTGGAGTAGCATAGAGGAGGAAAGTAGAACAAGAGGGAGAAGGGAGGGAATATCTGGCTGTAGGATTATAGGGTTTCTCATGAATTTTTCTGAAGTCCTGGTATAGAGCGTGGGTAGGGGGCAGCTGTCCAAGGACAACTCCTTTATATTTTCCAAGCCCTGCTTCTGAGAGACAGCACCTGGATTCTAAACTCCAGGTAAACCACTGGGATTCTCAAGGTCTGCTCACCCACCTCATGACCATTGACAGCTCGACAGCTTTCTACTCTCACTGAAGCCCAGTTTCCAGGTAATTCCTAATCCCTTGATGTATGCAGACAGCTGATTACCTGCATTTCCATCTGCCATCTGACCACACATGCCTTCTGCCCTCCTTCATCCTTCATTTCCCCAGCTATCAGTCTAGAACACCTATTACTGCCTCCATAGGTACCAGTCTCCCTGGGGTTCTCTCTCCCTTCTGAGCTATGGAGACTGCTTGTCTAGAATACCATTTGCTTTATTTTTTGGGATATCACTGTTCACTGAGCCATGAGTCAGGACATAGTAACTGTCTGAGAAAAAAACATTATCTACTCGTTTCTCACTCTGGAAGCATCAAGGCCAGTGCTGTTGATCTGAGGCTGCTCAGTCTTTTGAATTGGTTTCCTTGCCTCCTGGGATCCCAGGCCCCTCTTTTCTACCTCTTCTACCCCTTATCATCACGACTTCTTCACAGTTCCAACAGCAGCCACTTCTGTGCACATTTCTGACCACAGAACATGTCCCCACATTCCTCTGGCTCAGGGCCTTGTGTGCCCCTCCATCCCATCCTATGGAACAGGCAATGATAGAAATGGGCTCTCCGAGGCCATTACATGGGAGGCCAGTGGGCTCCAGAGATAGCTTTGACACTGCTGTTGGTCTCTTGTCACTGATTTTGTACCTAAGTAATGGAGAACCTCATATGTGCTTATTTGGCCATCACCTGAACTTCAAGTAAAATGTATCCATTCATTAACTCTTGAGAAATAGGTATTTAGTGGCCAGTATATCCCGCTTACAATGCTATGCCCATGCACAGCCATGAACAAATTATCTTCAGCTGCACAAGAAACCTCCACTTATTCCCTGAAGTCATCCCTGCCCAATTCCATTGCTGTAGAGCATTCCCTTTCCCTCTTTGTCTGAAGACATGGGCTTGGATCTGTGCTTCATCCAGCTTGGACACAGCAGCTTCATTGTGGCCCCAACTTTTTACTAGGAGGGTAAAAATGTTCTTGTCATATTGCAGGGCATTGACAGGTAAAGTATTCTTGCACAGAAGAACAGTTGGGATCTAAGTGCTTATTAAGGCTTTTGGAAACCCCTTCCATTGGACTACTCAATTTTAAATATGGCAACAAGGAAAGCATGGCCATTATTTAAGGGTGTGGTGATTCCATAAGAAAAATGAATAGACACCACCCCACATCCCCAGGGAACTTATCTTGCCTGGGCAAACAGAGATGCACCCTCAGCAGGTGATAGATGTTGCTGTTGCCACATCCATTCATGTGTCTCCATCACAGTGTCACCTCCTTAGAGTTTGAGTGGAATTCTAGGTGGTTTGGGGAGTCTAAATTAAGCTATGATATTCTCAATTCACCCACATTCCCCAGATTATTAACCATCCAGTGTCCTGGCAAGGACGTTTGCTTCATGATTTATATGGATACTGGTTACTCCAAAAGACGGAGGCCACTTTCACTGGGGCTGGGCCAACAATCCATCCACATGAAGAGTGGACATGTATCCTGGATTTCCTGGAAGTTTCCTTGTGTGCCTGAGCTTAATGTTTCTGCATGCTCTCTGGCTTAATTTTTGTCCCATTCTCTTTCAGAGGCTCCTTTTTTGGATGATAATTAAGAAGGCCACAGTAACCATGATCCCAGAGTCCTACTTCTCCTCCTTGTCTATTACTTACAATGTTCACCCACAGCCACCAATTTGTCACCTCCCCAGAGCCTTCTGGACCTGCCACTCACTGTCCCTTCTACTTTGTGTTGGTGACACCTCAGGTCCCATAACTCTATACTTACCAGTGGGTTCACTTTTCACGCAGCCACTTATCTTTCTTCCCTGATCTAGTGGGCTTCATCTTTCCTTCCTGTGACGTGCAGGGACATGAGGTTTCACTCCCATTGCTCTCTGGAGAAATCATAAGGTGGGAAATAGAGTCACAGGGTTGCTCCCAGGAGGAGGAATCGCAGTCTTCTGGCCACTGCTGTCCCTTGCCCTGATTTTTAAGCTGATGGTAGCATCTCTTGTGTTTTTTTTTTTTTTCCAGTGTGGGAATTGAACCCAGTGGAGCTGTATCACTGAGCTACATCCCCAACCCATTTTATTTTTTGATTTTGAGACAAGATCTCTCTTGCCTAGGCTGACCTTGAATTTGCCATCTTCTTGCCTCCTCCTCCTCCTGTGCCACCACAGCTGGCTTCCCCCACCTTAACCATCTAATTTCTCTGTATTTCTTTACTAGAGACTCACCTTCAACATCTCTGTAGTCTCATCGCCCCTCACCCCCATCCATACACTTGTCTAGCCTCATTCTCCCATTCTTTAATGCTCCCATTTTTAATGCTCCCATTCTTTAATGCTTCCTGAATATTCCAGATTGTTTACACCATTTCTACTGTTCTAATCAGAAAACACTAAATGCAGTCACACCTGGGCATGGTGATAATGTCACTCCTTCCATAGCCTTGCTGTGAGGGCTCAGGAACCTGCTCAAATCTGGCACCTCTTTGAAACTCAGTAGATATTCCATCTTTGAATCTTTCTCTCTTCCCTCCCACCATCCCCTGTGGGGTAAGTTTGTCCAGCATACGTACTTGTACAATGTCAGACCTGCTGCTTCCGTGATACTCCCCCAGCTCTGTGCCTTAGTTCCAAGCAGCCTGCCTTGGGGTCCAATGTCTTGGGATGCTATTTACTTTCAGTTACATCATTTCCATTGTTTCCCCATCATGAGAGTATTATATTCTAAGTTTTAAAAACTTAGCAAAAAAGGAAAATGAATCATATAATCTTAACATTCAGATACTACTTTGTTCCCTTTTTAGTGTGTTCACCTCACGTGTGTAGGCACACACACGATCACACATATACACACACTCAGACATTCTCATACATACTCAAACACACACAGACACACACAACCATTCTCTATATTAAAATATATTAGTTAATTCATTTTGATAACGCTAATGGCAGAGCACCAAAGTCAATGTTTGGCTGTAATTGAGGCAGACACTGAATATTACCATCACTGGATGAAAATCTAACATTTTAACAAAAAATGGGTATTGTTACTATTTGATTGTAGTTTCTTACCAGGAGTCACACTGTAAAAGTTTGATTTCAGGGTCAGAGACAGTTCTGACTAGGCACTGTCCCTGCTTGATGCTTTTGTGCTCAGTGCACTTCAACTTGTGATACTAAGTAAGTACTCATTTGCAACTGAGTTTGGTGGGAAATAAGATAGGGTGACGGGTTCTTTTTATTTCCCTAAGATTTTCTTCTTTGCTTTGCTCTGTTTGTTGTCTTAATTATATCTGGGTTGACAATTATTTACATCAGTTGCTACAGTGTGATTCTGAAGTGTTTGCCCCCTTTAAATTTTTGAGGTAGCAAACTTGACAAAGCTGCCTGTTAATTCATTCTTGTAAATATATGAAATGTTCAAATATGACTGTAGCTGGAAAGATTTGTGGTCTAAATAGAAACAAATAAAAAATGTTAAATCTTAAAGGTTGCTTATTGTTATTAAGTCTAGGATACCAAACAATTCCACAAAGATTTGGGTTATTATATACTCTAATAATGTATTTTACTCTGCTTTGTAATATTATTTCTGGTTTGATACACTGTTTTGGTTTAGAAAGGATATGACATCTTTATAAAGGGAGCAAGCTAATGTGTTCTCATATTTGTTTCATTGCCCCATTTCCTTTTATATTTGAATATTTGTTAAAGTTCTTAATAATTATTTTGTACATAAAATTAATGGCTTTCAATTATTGTGCATTTTGCTCTTACAATGATACTTTTATATTTACAAACTATCTGATTGAGAATATAGAAACATACCACCCATATAAGGAGATTTTCAATCCAAGTACATCGAAAATGCATATTTACATTTGAAAGTGAGTATTCAGACATGAACAATAGGTTCAGGTGGCATGCGTTGTTTGTAGTATTGGTGTTTAATACAGTACTTATTGATGTAATGGTGACCTGCATGTCCATGATCATCACTCGTGTGTATATAAATTCAGGGTGCCAGAATGATGTTGAAATAGTCATTTGACTATTTATTCTTTCAAAGGCAAGGCATTTAGATCTGAAATAGGTCAGTCCATTTTCACTCACTGTGACAAAGTACCTACAATAAACAGCTTAAAGTAGAAAAGGTTTGTTTTGGTTCATGGTTTCAGTCCATGGTCACTTGGCCCTGATGTCTTGAGCCTGTGGCGAGGCAGTATATCATGGTGAGAGGGTGGGGCAGAGGAGGCTGCTTACCTCATGGCAGCTAGGAAGCAAAGACAGGGCAGGGATAGGGCCCAATATTCCCCAACTATCTAACTTCCTCTTCATAGGCCCCACTTCCTAAAGGCTCCATCGCTTCCCAATAGTGCCACAGGCTGGTGACTAAACCTTGATGGACATTTCAGATCCAAACGATAACAGAGAAGCTGAGGCCAACTAATAGGTTTTAGGCAAATATGGTGGCTGCAACCAAACTCTGATGGATTTCTGACAAATTAGTTTGCATCAGATTTTGTATCCTGCTCTACTGACTTACCCTTAGCATTTTTTTGTAATCCTATTCTTTTGAAATTGTGATATTTAATGGCTGAGTGGTTCTTATCTCTTTATATATATTCCATAATTTATTAGTTTTTCCATTTTACATCAGACACATTCATTCATTTGTTTTTTGTTCAACTTTAGACTGTATCTGTATGGTCAACATGCATCTGGATTAGTCTTTTTTTTCCCCTTTACCCTTCATATACTTAAATATTGTGAGGAGGCCTTTGCAGTAATCAAAAACTGCCTCTTCCCTTTTATACAGGGGGGTCTCTCGGGCACTTGAAGATGGTTTTATCTCTCCTTCTCCCTCAAGGGCTCTCATTCAGGCTGGCAATTTTGTCTCATTAGCAGGTTCTCTTCCATAAACATTTGAACCCTTCTCCATCCATGGGCTGTGTCTTTTTGAACCTGGAGCATCTGAGCTCTGAACCCCTTGCACACCCTCCCACCAGCAATCCATCCCTTGTTTTTTCTTCCAGGGCCTCTCCTAATTAACTGGGCCCCTGATTCCTTGGGCTTAGGAATAACTTAGGCCATAACTTTTTCAGAGGCAGTCTGTACCCAGACACCAAGCTCAGGTGTTATGTTCTCTCTTATATGTGGCTGATGACCCCTGCTTTCCCCTAATAGTCTGTGGTTGTTAGGGTGTTAGATTTGACTTAAGCATGAGACAGCTCATGGGTGGGTCCCATTGTGGTTATGGTTCTATTCCTCTCATCTCACTGAGTAGGCCATGCTGAATGAATATTGCCTTGTTCCAGAATCATATCCTTGACAATGACCTCCCCATTTTTACTTCCTGCTTCTGGTACCTCTTGCTGGATGTGTGTTGTTCACCATTCTACAAAGTCCAGCACAGAGATGCTGGGTCTTCAGCTAGCAGGGTGGCAAAGGAAACTGTACCCTAGTGGGAATATGGTGGTTTCAAAAGGGCACAGTTCAGTGCATGGTGGGACCCAGGGAGCCAGGGCTCTGCCTACACCATCCATCTCAGGGTATCTCTTCTGGGCTGCCTTTGGACTGGTTTCTATTCCCTGTCAAAGCCTGCCTGCTGGGAGGGCTCAGGCCTACATCCAGGGCTCAGTGTCCAGGATGGAGGCATCTGGAGGAGGTAGGACCTGGCCTGTCCCTCCCTCCCTGGGTCTAGCAGCCATTCCTTTCATAATTATGCTACCTCTGCCCAATTGCAGAGCTACAGGGCCAGCCTGTCTGTGGGATAGGGATGTCTCATAGAGCACCACACAGCTGGTTAAAACCTAGCAAGGATCTGGACGCAGAGTCCCCAGACTCCCAATCTAATGATTTTTCTGCACATTGTGTTACAAAAAAAGAAAAAAAAAATCCAATGCCGAGGAGGACCTTTGGGAACTGCCTGCTCTCCCTCTATCCTGAAGTAGAAGGGACCCTCCCTTGCTAGCATTTTAGGAACATCCTTTATGGTCTCTCACTGAATCATTTTGATAACAGTCTAGATATTCCAAATGTATATCTGCTTCAACTGCACAAGAAATCTGAGTAACCAGTTTTTCAGAACCTAAGCAGTTAATGCTAGAAATTTTGCTGCAAATAAATTGATCAGTATGCAAGACAGTTGTCACGGCTGAATCATGGTCCACAGTTAAGGTAAACAGAGCTGTGATGACATCTTCTGAGCAGAATACAAATGCAGCTACATTTCCTCCCAGAGGTTTCTGACATTCCTTCTACACGGATAACAGACTCTCCTAAGAAGGTGTTGGTCACAAGGAAGAAAGATCTTTGTTTAATCCCTCTGAAAAGGTAGGGTTGTGGTATTTGATGTGCTTTCTGTGCAGAGAATTGTTCTAAGAGAGCTGAATATTGAGGAGAGCATTTTTTCTTGGTTAGCTGCCTCTCCTTGCTCCTCTCCCACCCGTGGAAGAACATTGTGATTTTTTCATTTATTGGATGATCATTAAAATAGTATATGTGTTTGTATTATGGAAGGTTGCATGTCATTAATTTTTTTTTTCCAATGTGAAGATCAAGGAATATTTCCCTTATTTGGATTCACATGAAATAACAGGCTTAGAACAAAATGTCCTTTTTCATTTCCTCCTCTTCCTTCATCTTAATGCTCTCAAGTTTCACATTTTTCCCCAGGTTTTTCCTGCCTACGTCATATTATAGAAATTGCTCACAATATGTCTGCATTTGAAATGTAGAATGATCTGTAGCTAGATGCTGCATCACAAGCCAGATATGTTTTCTGTGTTATGGTGAAGCTTGTAAAATCCTTAGCTTGTACTGATTTTAGAATGAGCTCAAAATCTCATTGCAACTTTGTGTAAGAGCAGGCAGTCATTTCCCCCTGTGTGTAATGGAAGACAGCTTCTTGGTGGTATATTTGCGTTTGGGGTTGGACTGCTGTGGGTACAGATGTTTTTTTTTGTTCATTTGCCATGATATCCGGATATCAGGTGATATCAGGAACACTGATTAGAGAGCATTAGAAGAGGGTTGCATTTGCAGTAGGGAAATAACTAGATCTGTATGGAGATGCACCTGGGGTAAAAGGCCAGGAAGCAAGCTCCAGTGGCTAAAGGGAACAAGAATGCATAACTCCTCAAGTGAGCTGGCATCTGCTAAGAAATGCAGGAGCAGTCAAAGGAATTCATTTAGGAAAGAACATCTTTTATATTGTGCTTTAGTCCTATAGCATTGTAGCATTTTTGTAACCTGTTGCCAGGTTAGCACAGTTGTGGCCTCCTCCAGAAAACCTTCTTAGATCTCCCCAGTTATCCTCATAACACAGTTCCTCTCCCACAGCAGGCAGCTCTCTGGACACATGTCTGCCTCACACTGTCTTACATCCGGTCCCTTAGTTTGTGCCTGTTGCACAACCCCTGGCTCAAAACAAGAGCTTTACAAACACTGCCCATTTGCTTACTGCACCCTAGCAAAAGAAAGGAGCATCTGAATAACTACATTTCTAGATGGAGAAATTGAGTCTGATAGGGACGAAGTGAAAACTGGAAACAGACTCCTGCTGGGTGTGTGGCACCATGAATAAATGACCCAGGAAGGTGTGAATGTTTGTGTGTGTACCTCACTCCGAAAGTTCCCATGTACAGAGTATGTGTGGCATGGTAGATGTAAATACACGACCAGCCCAACCATATGTTTCTGCCTCCTCTAGAAATTTTTTTGCACTGTGCAGTGTAGGAGGATCAGGTGACCAAGGTTTTTTAGAATTTTCCCTTTTGGGACCCTGAAGATGACACACCACGATTTTGAGGCAGTGACATCATTGCATTCCTTTTTGAGCTCCGCCATCCTGGCCCTGTCTTCCACCTGGGCTGCTTTGCCTGCCTTCATTCACAGGAGAAGAACAGGTATAGTGCCCATGTCATAGGGACCAGTCCCATGCTGGGGAGGAGGGGGCTGATGGAAACAGGCCTCCTTGAGAAGGGATATTTGAGCAGAATGTAAATGACTGAGGAGTGAATAGCGAAGAGATCATTATAGAAGGATTGCACTTGAAATTGGGGAGTAATTAGATCTGTAGGGAGATGCAGCTTCCTTGCCAGAGGACATAACATATGCAAAGGTCCTGAGTTGAGAGGGAACATGGTATGCTCAATAAACTTACTGGGCAGTGTGGCTAGAGCTGGAGGTGTGGGTAAGAGAGGCAGATAGCAGACTGGCCATACAGGAACTGGTTGATCATGGCAGGGAACTTTGCATTGTGCTAAGAGCAAAGAGAAACCCTTAGAGGACAGAAGGGCTGGGCTTATCCCATCTCGCTTCCAAGGGGGAGCTCAATAGGAGGGTCAATGATAGGTGTAGGAAGACTGAGGGTGGGGGTGTTTTATGAGGCAGGCCACAGCAGAACCTAGAAGGTGGAGAGATTATAGAAGGTGAGAATTGATGACTGGGTTTAGGAATCATCAGCAAAGAGACAACACTGATGGCCCATGCCTGAGTGGTCACCCAGGGGAGAACATAGAGAAATAAGACTGTGTATGATGGCTTGGCATCTGGAAGTGGAGCAGCAACTGGCAAATGAAACCTGAAAGGAGGAACACGAGGCCAAAAACATAATGCCTGGATAACCAGGAGGGATGCTCAAAGTGGGACTGAGAGAGCCACAACCCACAGAGAAGGAGGGGGAAGAAGAATGACTATGTGCCTTCACTAGATGTTAGGATGGTGGCTCTCCAGTGATGGGGACCAAGTCTGGAGAAAGAGGAGGCCTGGAGGATAGGCAGTTTTTTGGTGGCATTTTGCTCCTCAAGGTGGGGCAGGATTGCTGTGCCACAATTACAGACTTGCTTGAGCAGTGGAAAATTCCACATCTTTTTCTAAGGTTGATTTGAATTTGATGCAGGGTGGTATTGTCTTAGGATGCACTCAAGTTTCTAGGTGGCACCAGGTGCCCTTCCTTGCCAACTGTGGCAGTACCTCAACTGCATAGGAAAAGTCAAGGCAAGGATCCTGACCCTCGCACTCCATTTAAAGTTGCACCCCTTGCCAGACTCTGCTGGGCCTGCCCACAAGGATGTGGAGTCAAGGGGATTGATGACTGATGCAGAACTTCTGGGTTTCCTGCTGGCACTGGGCAAGACAGCTTCTGAAGGGTGTGTGCACTGTGTCAGGTTCAAGTACTCTCTTCTCTCTCAGGTGAGGCTCTCAGGTGTGAGCTTCCTTGCCAGTGAGAGAAAAAGTTCTGTGTCAGGTGCAGGGAGTGTGTTTTGTGTGGCATATATGTACGTGTCATATATGTGTGGTGTGTGTGTGTGTGTGTGTGTTATTGTGTAGCATGTGTAGTTTATGTGTATGAAGCCCTGAGAAGAAATGTGTGGTGAGGCTCACAGCTCAGCACAGCTGTGCCCCCTGCTGACCACTTCCCTGAGGTGTGGGTGGGCCTGCCAGCTGGCAGAACCTTAGTGAGGCAGCAAGAGGTGGGGAGGGAAAAGGCCCTCATCTCAGGCTGCCCCTTCTTTCAACAGTTGTGGACAGCATCCCCCAAGTGAGTGTTACTAGGCAGAAGAGTCCAGGCTATGTGGCTCACCACTCCACAAATAAATATTCAGAGTCAAATTGGTAGGAAAATAGTTTTATTCAAAGCCAGCTTTGAAGGAAGATAGAAGAAACTGTTTAAAAAATTTTATGTTGGAAGGCTTTGGGGAGAGGGAAAAGCAGGAAATATACATGTGCTGACTGAGTTAGCCTGTGCTAGACGGGCCGGGGTGACCCTTCAGCATGAACAAGTTGCTCTCAGTTTCATAGGGGCCTCCAACTTCATGGGGAACCCACTTCCTGGCACTTCAGGAGCGGTCAGGAGGCCTAAAACAGCTGCTCTCCCTGCACACAGTGCCCCACCATTGCATTTTGTGCGCTGCTATGAGATAGAACCAGAAAATCAGAATCACAGAAGTGTTTTAATTCCTCATAATAAGAAAATGGCAAAGTTTTGTTAGCATCTCTGTGTGTGCACCTTTTTTTAGTGTGTGTGGGGGTACTGGGGATCTAACCACTAAGCAACATCCTTAGCCCTTTTTATGTTTTTTGGTTTTTGTTTTTGTGACAGGATCTCACTAAGTTGCTGAGGGTCTCGCTAAGTAGCTGAGGATGGCCTCAAACTTGCCATACTACTGATATGCCTCAGCCTCCCTGATATATCTGGACATTTAATGTATTTTTATTGATATTGAAGAGTTGTCTTCCAGGAGGGCCATCCTCGTGTACCCAGCTGCAGGATGTGACAGCCACCTGTTGGGGTCTGAGGCATGATTTCCTTGCTATGCAGTGTAGTGGCCAGATTTCCCCTTTTCTTTGTTTCAGAGTGAAATTCAGAGACCCTGGAGCAAATTGACACTATACTTACATGACAACTGTTCACCTGAATGGTTCAGCTTCTCTGCTCCATTTTATACCAGGCCCTGCCTTTGAGACTGCCACCGCTGACCTGGCCAGGGACCTTCTCTGGGTACAATCCCAGGAGCTTTGCTTGCTTGCACTTGAGTCACAGAAAAAAAAAAAAAAACTACAGATTTGGGAAACAGGTGATCACTTTCCCAGGGAAAGTGTGTATCCCACTTAGATGGATATGGACACTGACAACAGAGGAGAGAAGCCTCTCCTGATTTTACTTTTGTTTACATTTATTAAGGGTAGCTCCTAAAAATCAACCTTAGAGAAAACATGTAACCTTTAATATAAATTTTAGCCTCATAGATTGCACCTTCCCTTTGGTTTTTCAGTATCTAGAACACTGTTTTAGTTATCAACAGGACTTTTGATGAAATGAGACATCTATTCTGTTAGAAATGCCAGGATGCTGTAAGGAATCAAACATGTATTTGGAAGTGGCTCAGCAAGGCAAACTTCGATTCTGCAGAAGGGTGTACTACCAAACTGGCAAGCAAGCACATTTGGGAAACAGTCCACCTGTTTTTATCCCTAATCCAGCACTGCCCCTTGCTCTGATAGGAGGAGCTCAGGTTACAATCTACGTAACTGGCTAATTTAAAACCAGGGACAACAAAGAGAAGGGCTATAGTTAAAATGGCTACAATTGGAACTTACATCCCAAATAAGACTAAATACTACATTCTCAAAATGGACCACCAGACTTTCTATTTCTCACAATTCCTTAAATAAACTAAAAAGTAAGCAGAGGAGCAGATTTCCTTGACATCATAAAGAATCTCTATCTTTCAATCAGCATCTTATTTCAATTAAATTCAAGGACCAAGCAAGACCACCTACTATTGTCTTCACCTCCCAAGGTCACTAATCCTTGCCATAATTGCAATTTTAATTATTGTTGCTTGAGTATTTATTTTTTCCAAATATGTGCTCTTCACACATATTATCCTTAATTTTTAAGCTGTCCCTGCAGGGTACAGATTATGAACATTTTGTAGGGTACAGATTATAACACTTTGCCTTAGAGTGGTCCAGTCACTCAAATACATTAAAATGATTGAGTTGTAATTTGAAACTAGGAATGCTTGACTGAAAAGTCCTTGGGTGTTTCTCTTAGCCCATTATAATTCATTTACTACTGAATGTTATTCTGGACACTATGGCCAACAAAATAAGATTTGAAAAATAAATTGAGGGGCTGGAGTTGTGGCTTAGCGGTAGAGCACTTGGCTAGCATGTGTGAGGCCCTAGGTTCGATCCTAAGCACCACATAAAAATAAAATAAAGATATTGTGTCCAACTACAACTAAAAAATAAATATTAAAAAAAATTTTAAAAAAGAAAAAGAAATTGAGCCTTCAACTATTAAAAAGGAGAAAATATTAATAAAGTATTAATGTTGTCATCAATAGGATTTGAAAGCACAAAATTTAGAAGATTTAGTGAAAAAAAATTATCAGAACAAATAAGGGAATCTGATAAATGGCAGGAAACATGATAATGACCCCAAATTTTCTTTACCAGACATGTAAATTTCAAAAGGACAATACCTAGAACATTGAGGGAGAGGAGGGCAACACCTATGTTAGTTGCTGGTCAAATCAATTACTTCAAGCCTCATAGACTACTAACCAGTTAGAAAATAAGATGGGAAAAGATCATGTTTACTTTAGTAGCAATGATCATAACACACAGCACAACATCGCATATAATGACACAAAATACATAGAAACAAACCAAATGGGGAACTCCAGAAACCTATATGATGAAAGTCAAAAACTTTACTGAGCTGAAAAGGGAATCTTCAGTTAGTTATAGGCATATGTCAATTAGTGGTTAAAAATTCACAATGTTGTAAAAAGGTCAGTGTTCCCTCAATGAATTCCCAGCTCTCGAAAGAGACTTAATTGCAAGGGTGTTAAATTTAATATCTTAATCAAGTTAAGTCAAAATTTAAATGGAAGAATATATTAAAAAGGAGAGCAAAGACTTCTGAGAGTTGGAGTAGTGAAACTTCATCCCTAAGTGTGTTACGAAGTACAGTAGAGGAGCAAGGATGCATAACTAGGTAATTGAGGAGGAAATAGATATGCTAGAGACAGACACTTTCATGTGTAAATAAAATACAGCATAGAGGGAGCATCAACAAAATTTATGGGAAAAAAGGCAGGATTTCTGAATAAATGGGGTTAGGTCAATTGATCTTGTCTTCTTAATTCTACTTCTTAAAGCTTTCTATAGTATTAAAAAGAATCTTTCAACTTGTAAGACAGCAACAGATTGGAAAAAGTATTGTAAAATATTTTCAGAAAATAGGACAAAGTTCCAATTTATTAAAAGAGATTGTACAAAGATAAGAAAGATATTCCAAATCTTAGTAGAGGAATGAGCACAAGATATACAAGTGCAGTTTACAAAAGAAGCAATCAAATTAGAAAGAAACGTTACTCAAGAAATGCCTTATGAGGATATTGGAGGTATGAGCCACCACTTTCAGATATCGTTTGTTTAGCCCCCTTGGCTGGGGTTAAATATGAGCCTCTCCTTTTCAAATCATGTCAGTACATTTGTATATTAAGCTCACTTGCTCTCCTTCTCGTATCCCAATGGCTTTATGGCAAATGCCTATCACATGTGAAGACAGTAGTTCTCTCCGAGCACATTATACTCCATGTAAGTAAGTGTAAAATTTCTTCATAGTAGAAACTCCACGTGTCCAGTTGTCAACTTACACATGGAACCTTGCATCAAGCTTGGAGAATATTGGGATATGCACAGTGCATGAGTCAAAGGCAGGCTGGTGTGGGGCTACTTTCAGGAAGCTGGCTCTTTGGCTGGGCAGATGAGACTTACCACTTACCCACAGGGAGCAGCCAGAGAGCAGAATGAGGTCTAATGTGCCTGCAAGTCACCGAATCTCTCTTTGCCTTGTGTCCCCCTCTATCTAAGAAAGGATTGGATCTTCAGTATTCCCCATCCGTTGCCCTTCAAGTCAGCACTTTGGGGAATTTCACTTTCTGCAACTTGTATTGTTATAGGGCTGGGACCTTCTGGGAAACTGAAGCAGCATAAGGCCCCCTATGTCCCTGATTCTTGGGACCAGGTCAGAAAGATCTTAGACATGTTGCTCAGGGTAGCAGGCATGAGTTCATTAGAAGAAATAGGAAAGGGAAAACAGGGACACTGTCAAGGGAGAGTAAGTCCTCTCAGAGGGGAGGGGGGGTGTCTCTCCTGCTCTCCAGTATTTTGGGGATCCCAGGGAGGTTTCCAGAGTCCTACTGAGGTTCTCCTCTTGACTTTTGACTGACGATGACATCAGACTTTCAAATTCCCACTGCCATGACAACTCTAGGTCATTTTGGCCCATGCTGACCAGTTCTAAATAGAACCTCTTCTTACAGGAGGTTAGGGGGAATTATCCTTATCTCTTTGAGTTCTGGGATCTGGTCTGCGTAAGGGTTGCCACTGCCCCCTAACCCCACAGGGTAACTTGTGTTGTTCTTGACTGCACTTTGTGCCTGCATTTCTTCTGCAGACAACAGGTCATTTGCTTAGGAATGTAACATATCTTGTAGACTTAAGCCAGACAGAGTTGCAGGTAAATTGCTTTTTAAAAGTGAAACTGTGTGGGGATCAGCACTGTAGTCCCCATTGATAGAATTATCCCATTAACCTCATTTTCCCACCATTCATGTCTGTCCATCCCCTATTAGTATCACAAAAACAATTGGCATGTTTTGTTTTCCCAAAATAAAAACAAGTGAATGTCCTTTTTGTCAAACTACACATTGCCTGCCAGCCCTGAGCTGGAGGGCAACTGGGACAGAGGAGTCAATGGCTAAGATCCATTCCAATCTAGAATTTCCTTAACTCAAAGGTGGGGTAGCTGGCTTTAACATACTGAAACTAATATCGTGTGAAACATTAACTTGGCAGGTACAAAATTTTTAAAGTTTCCACAAATACAGACATTGATGATATGCTGGATCAAACAGTTACATGCAATTCTTTACATAGAATTTCTCAGTGTTTTTAATGGACATTGGTATATCCAGAAAAGAAGTAAATGCACAGCTTTTTGCTAACTCACTGATTTTTTTTTTAAAGATTTTTAAAGATTCCTGGAGAATCTTAGGTCTGCTCTTCTGTGGAAATTAGGAAGTAGTGACTTTCATTTTCACCTGCTTGTTCTAGTAGCAATGGGTCTTAATGGACACAGCATGTTTTAACATCCACTTCAGAAGAAAAATAATTTTATATATATATATATATATACATATAAATTTCTCATCAGAAGCAGGCAGATGGTAAGGTGGTTAGGTCATCATTGTCACAAACTGTCTCACTGTCACAAACCCAATGCAGTCATTTTTTAAAGGGGAGAGACTTTTACAAAGGGATTTTTCCTTGAATTCTTTTCAACGCATACACTCGTTAAAATCAAAACAAGATTGTAATTGTTCTCAAAGTTTTGTGAACATAGCAGAGTGGCTGAATTAATATTTTGTTTATTAGTATTACAAAATTCTTCTTCAACAGTTTTGTTTTGGTTTGGTTTGGTTTTTGATACTGGGGGGTTAATCCCAGGGATGCTTAACCACTGAGCCATATCCTCAGCCCTTTTTATTTTGAGACAGGGTCTCACTAAGTTGCTTAGGGCCTCGCTCAATCACTGAAGTTGGCTTGGAACTTGTGATCCTCCCCCCGGTGCTACTCAAGTCACTGGGATTACTAGTGTGCCCCACTGCATCCTGCACCTTTCACTTTTCAGTGAAAGACTGGGGGTGCAGCTCAGTGGTAAGCACTTGCCTAGGTTTGATCCCAGGACTGGAGAAAAAAAAGAAAGAAAGAAAAAAGAGATTTGAGTGTTTGAGTGGAATAGTTCAAGTTGACCTTCAAATGTGTTTATTAAACACAATGTCTTTGGACCTGACTGTGAGGCCACTGTCATGTGACTCCCTGTTTCTGCTGGAAGGAGACAGCAATAACTACACCAAATGTCCACTTTCAACATACTGGACATTCCTTCTCTACTAATAGTGGCCCAAGTTCCTGCTGTTATCTTGAAATGTTTTATTGAAATATATTTTTATAGACTGTTGCTTCCCTTCTATCCCCAGTAAGAATCAAGCTAAGAAAAGTGAACACTGTGGAAGTTATTCCCAAGAACAATGAGCAGAATCAGAGAAGCTGCTTAAAGTGTTTATCTTGTCATGGAATGATCTGAGAAAAGGGTTGCCTAAATTTAGGAATTCTCTAGAAATTAGGAAGGAGAATCTTCAAAATCAAGAAAGCTCACCATGGTTCCAAGAAGCTTGCAGAGTGTCTGGCTTATGAGAAATGAATGTTAACCTGTACAAGACAGGTACCCTTTTTCAGTGTCCATTATTCATATTTTTTAATATTTTTCCCACCAAGGCCTGGCTCAGGAGAGCCAGGGCACATCATCCTGGTGCCATTACTGGCTCATTGTGCAGTGTGACATGATTCTTTTAATGCCCCATGCACAAAGCGGCCAGGCAGGGCTCCCACACTTGGGAGTTCTGAGTCCAGACTGAGGGTGGGGACCAGCCTTTCTGCTTGAGCACGATCTCCAAGGCAAGGGTTAAAGAGCATCAGCAGTTGCTGTGGCAGGATACTGACTTTCAGGGAGTTTGCCCCATCAAGGGGGCCAGTCGTTGGTACCAGCTGCAGCCCCCTCCCCTCAGGCTCCACGCTGTCTGGATTCCTAGACATCATACCTCCTATCTCTAGGTGACCAGGAGACTCTTATGAAAGCAGCTAAGCTGCACCAATTCTTTATTTAAATTTTTTTGGGGGGTACTGAACCCAGTGATGCTTTACCATTGAGCTATATCTTCAGCCCTTTTAATTTTTTACTTTGAAACAGGTTTTGTTAAGTTATTGAGGGTCTTACTAAGTTGCTGAGGCTGGCCTTGAACTTACTATCTTCTTATCTCAATCTCCTGAGTTGTTTGGATTACAGGTGTGTGCCAGCTTCATAAAATTATTATTATTATTATTATTATTATTATTATTATTATTATTAGTTTTAATTAGTTACACATGACAGTACAGTGATCTTGACATATCATACATTTGAATCAAATGGGGTATAATTACTCCTTTTTCTGAGCGTACAGGTTGCTGAATCACATTGGTCGTACAGTCACGTATATACATACAGCAATAGTAGTGTCTATGTTATACTGCTGTCCTTCCTGTCCCCCCTCCCCTCCCCTCCCCTCACTTCTCTCTGCCCAATCTAATGTGATACACTTCTTTTTTTTTTCCCCTCACATGGTCATGCATATAATCTGTATAACGATGAGGGTCTCCTTCCATCTTCTGTGCAACTCCCCTTCTCTTTCCCTTTCCCTCCCACCTCTTTTTCCTATCTAGAGGTAATTTTCTTCTCATGCTCTTCCTCCCTACCCCATTTTGAGTCACCTGCCTTACGGAGAAGACATTCGGCATTTGTTTTTTTGGGATTGGCTAACTTCACTTAGCATAATCTGCTCTAATGCCATCCATTTCCCTGCAAATGTTATGATCTTGTTACTTTTTAGTGCTGAGTAATATTCCATTATGTATAAATGCCACATTTTTTTTATCCATTCATCCATTGAAGGACATCTAGGTTGGCTCCACAGTCTAGCTATGTGAATTGTGCTGCTATAAACATTGATGTGGCTGTGTCCCTGTAGTATGCCGTTTTTAGGTCTTTTGAGTGTAGTCTGTGAAGAGGAATAGCTGGGTCAAATGGTGGTTCCATTCCCAGTTTTCCAAGGAATCTCCATACTGCTTTCCAAATTGGCTGCACCAATTTGCAGTCCCACCAGCAGTGTATGAGTGTACCTTTTTTCCCCGCATCCTCGCCAGCACTTGTATGACTGATTCAAGTACTGTTTGCGAGTACAGCCCAGGGGGAAAGGGCAGAACCCAGATAGGGAGGAAGGACTCACTGAGTCACGTAAGTTGTGATGGGTAGAGTGACTGCAGCACCCGGATCCTGAACTGTCTTCCAGGTGGTACTGCTGGGAATTTGCGGCAGCTTTTCTTGCTTGATACGGGGTTTTCCTGGAGTTGACAAAAACCTCTTGTCTTTGCTGAATTTTAGAAATGGCTTCAGACATACCTGGATCGGTGACATTGCCTGTTGCCCCAATGGCGGCCACTGGACAGGTGAGGATGGCAGGGGCCATGCCTGCCCGTGGAGGAAAGCGGCGTTCTGGGTAAGCAGCCTCCGCATTTCCAGGAATTGGACATAATAAATGTTGAGCAATGATCTTGACCTGTTGGGAAAGTATTGTTTTTTCCCCTCCTGTAGAATAAGAACTCAGCAGCTCACATCCTGTTTAGATTTTGCAAGATTCCTAAATATGCACATGATTTGCTTCTAAGTGTTTTGGGCCTTGGCACCCAGCTGGGGACTTCTGTTTGCTTATCCTTGTGGTGGGAATGTGCTTAGTGACCCTGCTTGTGACTTCTTCAGGCAAGGAGGCTTGCTCTTCACCACCACAAGTTCCCCTCTGCCCCACAAGCTCTGAGGCCAGATTTGTTAGCTGAGTTCCAGGCCCTATGGGCTGCAAAGTATCACCCTGGAGCCCTCCATCATTTTCTCTGGCTGCCCATCTTTTGTGGGCAATGTACAGAATTCCTTTCAGAATAACTGGCTAAAGTCTGTGTCTGAAGTCCAGACAGCTTGAATCACATACTATTACTGGCTAATAAAGTTGAGAACAATAATAGTGCTATTAACTATGCCAGTTCTGAGAGAGACAGAAAGACCAGCACTTTTGAGCAGATAGGATCAAAACTGCAACTATTCATACTGAATTAGAGCAAACAACCAACCACAACTCTAAGAAAAAACATTACTGACATTTCAGACTCAGTTATCACTTAACCCCTTTCCAGCACCAAATCTATTTTATTTTCAGTGAAATATTAGACCAACAAGGTTTCTCACAAAGTCAAAGCAACTTTTACTTTTAATGCAACTTCTGGTTTTAATTATTTACACATAACAATAACCTTGACATATCATACATTTGAATCAGATGGGATATAATTTAATTCTGAGAGTTTGCTTTAAACCATTGTGATTCTTAAAGGGGACAGAGACAAGAGATAGATGTGTATTAGCATCTGGGATTGAGTGGGCCTAAGAAGAATAAGATATTCAGCTCTATAATTTCAGAATGTAAAATAGACTATTGTGTGTGTGGTATAGTCTGAAGGTGGGGCCTGAGATTTTCATGATTGTTAAGAAGGTTTAAAGGACTAAGAACTGGAACTCAGAGCTTAGGCTACCTTCACCTTGCTTTAGCATGCTCACTTTTGGTGCTGATGTAGCCAGTTTTGCATTTTCAGTTTCGTTATTTTGGCAGAGGGACTTGCAGAGCTGGGATGAGAAATGTTGGTGCCCCTAGGCAAAACTCCTCAGATCAGCTCTGTAATAAATGATGTGGCTTGCCTCCGGGGCTCACTGCAAAGCAACCTTCCTATTTTAACCAGCCATTCTTGCTAACAAGGTGCTAAGCTCAGCAAAGTCTGGGTTGCTAAAAGAATGTGCATGTTTGGTATCAGTATATAGATCATATAAATTTATTTTTTAGTGGTTGACAGACATTTATTTATTTTTAATTTATTTATATTCAGTGCTGAGAATCAAATGCAGTGCCTCACACATTTCAGGCAAGTGTGCTACTGCTGAGCCACAAACACAGCCCCAATTATATAGATTTTTAATTGATTTTTAAAAAACACCAGGTCTTATAAAAATTATTTTAAATGTTTATGTGCTCTAACTGCATTCTATAGAAAAAGCTTTATCCATCACCCAAGTCCTTTTTTAGAAAAGGCTAGCTCAGGAGTCTGTTGAAGGAAGTAGGCCAGGTCAGGCCCAAGTCTAGGCAAAGATGCTCTGATGCAACCCAATATTTTCAGGACTAAGAGCCCTCTCTGTGCTTGAGGGTGGGAGGGTGTCTTTGAGCCTCCCTCTGCTGGGACTTTCTGCCAGCTCCTTCAGGGACTGGGCAGAAATAAGCCAAGGCTGTGTTCCTCCTGGGCCTCCACGTTCCTGACCTGAGTCCAGCATCCTTACCCTGATCTCTGGTTGTTCCCTGGGCTAATGATTTGACCAGGGACTCAGTCCCATTTTTAAAGAATTCCTCAGAGCTGTCCCTTTTCCTTCTGGGTCTCTCTCTCCTTCTCTCTTAGGTGCATGTGTACTCACACACACACACACACACACACACACACACACCATCAAGAGAAGAATCAAGAGTCTGCAGAGGATGGGAGCACCTGCTGATACCACATCCAGTGGCAAGGAGGGGGCAAAGCCCCTTAAAGGCAACTTAACCTTCCCCTAGAGCCTGTCCAATATTGTCCTCATTTTTAGGGTCCTTCTTCCTCCCCATCAGATAGAAAGAGTAAGCAAATGAAGATTCATTCCATTTGCTAAGCCTCCATGATTTAGTGATTTATCCTGTGTTTTAGCAAAGGAACCTCCATTTTTATAGAGCTGTTTCCATAGTAATTCTTGCATCTGACATTTTTATACATGTTTTGTTGAAATTCTGTAATTGAAGCCACCATGGCTCTGGAAGCTTTGATAACAATCCCTTCAGCCAAACCCACTTATTAGCTCAGTGCATAGGAGATCCAGGTAGAAGCCACATTCATCAAAAAGCAGATGACACCACAGTGGGGCTCTGCTTTAAGGTCCACATTTGTTGCTACTTTCCCTGAGATTGTGGAACACACTTGGAGAGGTACAGGGAGAGAGGGAGAAGAAGAAAGAGAAATGGAGGTGATGGGAGAGATCCTTATAAGATCTCCCACTCTGACCTGATTACTCTGGTTGAAAGAAATGTCCCAAATTTTCAGGAGAATCACCCAGCCCACTATATCTCAGGCTTGCAGCCAAGTGGAACTCATGGCTCGAGGGTTATAGACCTTCCTGGCTGCATGATTGGGCCAGCACTGTGGGTCCTTCCTGGATGAACTTTCTTCTGCTTCCCTGACAGCCCTGCATAGGAAGTGTCCCAGCAGGCTGGATGCTGTCCTGGCAGTTAGGACACAAAGTGAAGTTTCAGAAATTTCAGATTCCTTCTAGTGTGGTTGCACATTAGTGGGAGAGATGAGCTGAAATTGGTTACCTGAAATGAATTTCTGCAGTGACCTCCCTGATCTCAGAAAGGGTGGCCAGGAGCAGGGACTTCAGCAGAGCAGAGGCAGTGTTTCTAATATTAGGGAGAGCAGCCATGATTGGGGAGAGTCTGTGCCTATGCCCAGGCTAGACATTGATGGGGATGGAGTGTGGAAGTTGAGGGCAGAGACATATCAGTCCTGTCTCTCTGTGTTGGAGTCCAGTTCTGGGCTTCTAAAATATCAACACTGAAGGAAAATTATTCATATTGCATCCAGCCAATATACCAGGGTCTCCTGACATAACCCCATGAGCTATGAAAATGTGTTCAAATTAAAGGCATGTTTACATAGTGCTATGTTTATAAGTGCATGTTTATAAGTGCTAACCAAGTTGTGTCACTTGGTTAGCACTTATAAACCAGCATTGCTGTTGTAGAGTGTTTCCTAGCATCTGTCTGTAGCAGGATCTTTGGGCTGGCCCAGGACGCTCCTTTGCTACTGCTGTTGAAGCACTCCTGTTGACATGACCTTTTATCTTTCTCATTAGAGCATAAGTGAATTCTATTTGATGACTCATATTGTATGATGCATTATTATTATACAGCCCCAGTTAGGGAGGGAGATTCACATTACTCCCTCCTAACTAATGGCATATTCAGAAGTGATATCCTGGCTTGTTATGGAGATAAAAATTTAGGCTCCTTGACAGGGAAGTGAAGACAGGTACATTTTCAGCTCACCTTTTGAATACTCATATCATCCACTCATTGTGTTGAACTCTTTAAAGTGAATACAATAGGGCTTAAAAGTCATATTTTGATTTCTCTTTTTTATTATACAGATGCTTCAGTATAATAGAGAGGCATAAAAGACATAAAACAAAGGATGATTTACTTAGGCTTTTTATAGCAGAAGAAATAAGTGTAGTTTATTGTAGTCGTATTTAAAGTAGAGAATTGGAAATGGTGACAGAAGATACCAGCAAGTGTTGCTCTGAGAGACCCTTTGTGTCCTTAGGATGGTTGCAATTTTTTGTCTGTGTTGCCGATAAGCAGGTAATACTGTTTCAGGTAGAGTGAATTTTCCTGAGAATTTGAATAATCATATGGGTCTGAATTTATCTCTGTGTTGGATCTCCGTCTTTACACTTTTCTAAATTCCTAAATCTGATTGCTGCACACTGTGACTGCATACATGCACAGGTAGGAGGCACAGTTTCTTGGTTTCTAATTTTTCGTAGGCAAATCCTGCTTCCCAAGTTCCCAGTGGACTTCAGAAAACTCCAGGGCCCAGATCAGGGCCATTCCATTTTGTTTTCCTTGTTCTTTTTCTTTCTTTTCTATGTTTTTCTTGTTGTTTTGCTCTTTTTTTTTCTTAATTTGGTACTGGGTTTGAACCCAGGGATTATTTTCTACTCAGCTCCATTCCCAGCTCTTTTTAATATTTATTTTGAGACAGGGTCTCCTTATGTGCCCAGTCTGGTCTCGAACTTGCAGTCTTCCTTACTCAGCCCCCTGAGTCACTGGGGTTACAAGTATGCACCACTGTGCCCTCCTAGGTCCATCTCTTTCTTTCTTATCCCTTCTGCTTGATTGAGCCCCAGCCAGCTTGGCCAAGCTGGGACCCACACAGTTCACTTGCCATGTCTGCTTCATGGAAGATCAAGAAAAGAATAGGACTGTCTTTGCTAAAATGAGGTGACTGGTCATCCTCATTGTCCCAGAACTCTTTCAGTTTTATCATTAAATCTGAATCCCATAAATTCCTGGAAAATCAAAACATTTGATCACCCCAAATATCCCAAAGATCTGTAGCCTGAGGAGGGAGGACTGCCAAATACATTGCATTATGCAGAGCCTGAAGATCACATTCATATCAACTTAAGCCAAAAGGAATTTTAAAGATAACTTGAGGTTTTATTAAATACTTACATGAGTTCTTTAGAATTTTGAAAGTGCTACTTTCCACCACCCACCCACCCACCCCATCCTCTGCCCGGCCCCCCACCCCCAGCCCCTTAATGCTGATGTTTTTGATGTGGGCAGCAAAATTGCTCTTCCCCATTATGAACACTGGGTGGCAGTGTGGCCCTGTGGCTCAGTAAAATGTCCCGTGGATTTGGTTTCAGTATTCTTGGTGGTTGTCTCCCAGATTTAATTTTCTGAAAGGTGAGATGATGGCTTACCAGTTATGAAGAATATTGATGGCTTTGTTTCATTTAGAAATTTGTACATTCAGCTCCCATTTGTCTACAATCTAGACAACTGAAGCCAATGCCTAGCACCTGGCTTCCCAAACTGCTTTGTAGGGAGTGTGTGTGTCTGGCCCCCTGGTGGTGTGTATGTGGTCTTTTACCTGTACTATTTTGTATCACTTTTCTTGTTCACCTCCTTCTCTTTTTTGCAGTGTTTTTTTTTTTTTTTTTCTGTTATTACTGTCATTTTTACAATTATCTAACTCCTTTTGTTCTTTTATTCTTAGCAGTTAGGATAGCTCTTGGGTCTGAGAATTAGGGATTCCAAAATGGCAGAGGATTAAATCAGTTGATTCTGAATAAAATGATGCCCAGATTAGAACTCTGACTGCCGTGGGCATTTAAACAAAAAAAAAAAAAAAGATTTTTTTATAGCACAGCAAGTACGATTTGTCTCATGGCAGGGGGTTGGGAGGCTCTCCTGGGGTATGCTTGTGCAAGGATGGCTCTTTCTCTGCAACTTGGCCTGACTGTCCTGTGCTATCCCCAAGTCACCCATTGGCTACTCTGGGCTTTTAGACCTGGGGAGGTATGGTCATGCGTCTGTGGGGCCAGCAGCTCTGGCATCTGTAGTTGTGGTCTTTTAGCACACACCTCAATCTTACAATGAGCTGTTCTGACAAGGTATTTTCCAGTCCTGGCTGCCAGATAGGATGGCCTCCCTTTGCTTGGATTCCAGCAAAACAGTGCCCCATCCAGTCAGGCCTACTAAGAACAGGAGGGGAACATGTTTTACCCAGGTGACCCAGTCACCTGGATGTCCAGAAAGGGTCAATGTCAGTCAAGTCCTCTTTCTGCCTGACATCTCCAGGGGTAATAGCAGTGCCCCTCGGAGAGGCTCGGTGTCTCGAAGGGGCATTTGGGGTATTAGTCAAGCAAGTATCCATCAAGACTTTGTTTTGTGTATGTTGTGAGGCCCAGTAAAGAGGGAATCCCAGTAATTATGTGGTGAGTTACAATAAGCAGACAGCCAATTTGAGTTAATTTAGGCCTCACATGACCATTTTCCCCTCAACAGCCATTTGTTAGACTTTGGACTTAACAGGACAGTGGCCTTGATTGAGCTTTCCACCAAGTCTTACCATGTCTCAAGACCTACCAGGTTTCAAGCAGCACAATTACTATTTGTCTCCTTTTCTGTTAATCCTTTTATCACCCTTAAAACTTTCTATTTTCAAAACCCCTTGAGCTTTTTCAGTCTGTAAACATACCGTAAAATAAACAAGTAAAAAAAAGGAAGTGACAAGGTGGAATGAAAGACATGGAGGCGAGGAGGTTTCCCCAAAGGGAGATAAGGAATGTTTCTCTTTCCAACACCAGCCTAGTCAACCCTTTGGTGGCCTGTGTGGGGTTCCACAGGGGCAAGTTGATACTTGAGCACCTAAGACCTTTCATTTTGCTTCTTCCTATCTTGAAGCTCTTTGATGACTGTGTAGAGATATTGCTTTTAGTCTTACAAAAGATTGGGAGCATTAGAGAGCAGTCTGAAGGAAAAAGTGCCCCTCATTCCCACAGCTCAGGTTACCAGTTACAGTGCCCTGCCTATAACCAGCGTTTATTGTGACCTTGACTTTGCAGAATGGACTTCGATGATGAAGATGGTGAAGGTCCCAGTAAATTTTCAAGGTAAGTTTATTTTACTTTCTTTAAAGAAGCCAATAGCCAGCAGTCACCTTCCTGGGCACACAAGGATTTAATGTCTTTTGCCATTGAAAAGCCATTGCCCTGCACTCTGGCCTTCTTGCTTGTACCTCCTTCTGTGCCAGGGTTTGGCCTAGTGGCAGCTAGCTATGAGCAGCCTTACGTACCCCAGCCTAGATGATCAAAAGTTAAATTAGAAGTTCTTAATCCCCTTTGCTTTTTTAGTGGAACAATAACTAGTAACTTTAATTGACTCCTTTTTAAAAGACCTAAAGTTCATTTAGAAAAGAACTGCTATGATGAGTCTTCTTTTTCTACTACAGAAAATAAGGAGAAACATGGGTGGCTCTGTTCTAGATGCTTGTAAAACTTGGTTTGGGGTTCTTTAGAGCCATCACTCACTGGCCATGTGCTGGGCTCTATGGGACTGTCCTGAGTACAGAATAACTGGTAGAAAGGACCCTGGATAACAGGTGCTGGTGGTATTGTAACTGTTAGGTACACAAAGGCTAAGGCAAACCCAGCTCTGTTGCACCACATTTCCCCCTTTGGTGTATTCTGTTTGAGGCATGGTAGGAAACATGGCAGTGTGGAGAGGAAGGCACCAGCCATTCTGTCATTCTAAGCATAGTTCCCATCTTTGCCCAGTTTAATTGTGGACAGTCTTGCCTTGATGTTCCTCTCTGTCACCCAAGCCTCCAGCCTCCCTAATTCTTGGTTGTTGGTGAACTTGAAAACTTGCCACATTTGGTGGTTGCTTTTCTCCTGCTTCCGTGGCCCATCATTTGGTCTACAGCCTCAGCTGTTCAAAACAGTTTTGAGAAGAATGATGTCTGTATCATCCCCCCTCTCCACCAGCTCCCGGTCAACTGAACTACCTGTTTGCTCTTCCCTGTGGTAGTTATTTTTTGGTTATGGTTCCTTTTATCCAGGACCAAAATGGTCATGGCTGTGAATTTAGCATTTTTCTCACAACTCAAAGAGGGATGCCTGCCTCATTACATTTCAGGGATTACCAGAATCTTGAAGTCCATAGTAAAATTCTTACTACCCCATAAACATTCTTCTCCAAGAACATGTCCTTCCATTTCCTAGTTTCTGCTTGGGGTGAAACAGTAAAAAGAAAATGGAAAACAGTTCGATCACTAACAGTCTTAGAGTTTCCAGTTGAAACAAGGCATGAGTTTCAACCCCTCAGCGCAGACAGAAGCCCAGCTTGCACTTACCCCCATTTTCTAGGTTGTGTTCTAGCAGAAGGGGGTGTTTTCTTCCTGAAAAGGAGCTGGCCTTGGGAATAAGGACACCCATCTCCCTGCTCCACTTCACTCTGGCCATACACATCTTCTCTGTATAAGGAAACAATGATTTTGATTCCTCTGTGTCAAAATTCCCCTTGCGATTACATTCTATAGCATGTTTACCTCAGGAAATGATAACTCTGGGGTCTCAGAATATTAAAAGGAAGGAGATGAGGAGCAACATTTGTGTAACTTTGAAGATGAATATCATTGATGAAGTAACAGAGCTGGAGACAAAGAGTGCATTGTCTTGGGCCTCAGTGCTAAGAAACAGAAGCCATGGACTAAGAAACTTTGTGAGCCACTCGGTGCATTAGAATTTAGTTGGGATTTACACCTAGGCTTCTAGGAACTGCGTCCTTTCTTCTATTACATTAAAAGTAAGACAGGAAGCCAGGATTTGCTTCCAACATAGCATTGTTCTTATAGGGCTGAGTTTGTAGGACCCCAGAGTCCACTTCCTCTACACAGCAGGGGCACCCGTGGGTGCATCTGAACTGCTCAGAGCTGATAAGATGACTGAATCTCTCTCCACCCCCTCCACTTTGCAAGTAGCTGCTGTCCAGGGGAAGATGATAGCCTGTTTCAGACCATTTCCTGTGGGTCATAGTGAGGCAGGCCCAGGCCCTGGTGAGACACACCCTGGGGCCAATCCTGTTTCCTCCTCCTCTACTTGTAGTCAGTCAAGAGAAACCCCTTAGGTAAGGCCTGGAAGAGATGGAGGCTGAGATATGAGCCAGTACCCACTGAAATTTGTTGACTCCAAATCTAGGAAGAGTGCAGTGCCATGATTTTTATCTCTTGACGTGTGTATAGTCAACTTTCCTTGCATTTCTTGAAGGTGGTCCCAAGTTCAAGTGTTCTGCCTATCATCAGACCTTGTGTCTCAATTTCAATTTTTTACTTGAGAAATGTGGCCAGTAGTCACTTTGAGCTAAATAGTGCAAGTTTGGTGTTTCTATCTTAAAGCTGGACCCATCACAGCAAGCCTCAGATGGAACAAAGTAGTAGACGTGAAGCTGACACTGCTGCCTGGTCTCCCATGCATGCACATGCACACCCATGCATATGCACACACACATACTTGCATTCACACACGCACTCCAGGATCCCACCTCCCAGGGCCAGGAATGCTGTCAGCCTCCTTCACCACATCCTGAGGCCTGAATTGCGTCCTGCTCCTTTGGGGTTATGACATGCAGGACATGGCTCTATTGGCACTAGTTGTTTCCCTCCTCCTGGAAGTCACAGAGATGGTGTGACAGAAGCCAGATTTCAGTGGGCTGACGACTGATTGTCAGATAAGAAAATGAATGGAGATGACTTTTTGAGTAGTTGGATATGGGTAAAAAAGGAAGAGGGCATGTGGGACTCGAGGAGGAAGTATTTTTTTAGGGTGGGAAGCCCATGAACACATCTACATGAGAAGGAGAAAGAGTGAGGATAGCCTGGAAGAGTCTGGATAAGACTAGGAAGAGATGGGTCCAGAGGATTGGGAAACATGAGAGATAGCTCCAGGTCCACCAAGAGGACCACTCATTCTTTGAGACAAAGGAAAGAAATGCAGAGACAGCCAAATGTGAACCTGGTGGATGTGTCAAAAGTTTAGAGAGTTAATTCTGATGGTTTCTACTTTCTTGGTTAATTAGGAAGTGAGACCATATGCAGTAAATTGGTCAAATGTCTAAGAGTATGCTGAAAGAAAAATTTGGGATGCCCCTGGGTTGAATCAAAGGAAACAAACTGAAGAAAGAGGTGTAGGAACTTCAGAACTCCCTTGACATTATGTACCACAGATGTTAGGTGGCACCAGTCTGCACCATGGACTATTGCCCTCCGGCACTAGTGGCTATAGACGTCACCGTCTTGGAGTTGGGGTCGGGCAGGGTGGATACTAGGGATAGATGCAGACGTGGTGATTGGGGTGTTGCAGAGAGTGCAGCTGAAGAGACTAAGCTAGAGATCCAGCTATAGAGGATTCAGGAGAAGCCAGGAGCCAGGAAGGAGCAAGAGCTAATCATATGAGAGAAAATAGGAGGGGGACAGAAAGTGCAAGTGGCAATGTGGTCAAGGAATAGTTCTAATTTAGTGGGAGTCTGGGAAGGCTGGAAAAGAGGAAGTTGTGGTCAAATAGTGGGGAGTGGCTGAGGTCTGGTGGAGTGGGGGAAGGAAGGTTCTGGGCAAAGAGGCAGTGAGAGCACAGAAAGGTGGGGCATGTGCTGCCCCACACTGAGGCAGTTGGAGTGCTGGGTGTCTCTGGGCAGCTAGTGGTGATAATGATAAAGAGCCCTAAGGGTGGCAGAGACAGACACCACAAGCTTCAGAGGAGGAGGCCCTTTTTGCCCAAGACTCCAAAGGAGTAGAGATACAGAGCTGGCTTTCCCAGGCCAGGCCTAAGAAAGCAGCCTCCACACCCACATCCTGACATTCTATTATCAACTCACCAGTCCTGACAGCACAGGGTAATGAACTCTTCACCTCTTGGAAAACTCTGATTACGCACCAGAAAGGGATCCTCCAAAAATGAACCTCCCTGATGGCTGGTAGTGGTGCCACAACCTCCTTCAGAGAAAACAGGGTGGCCCTGTCTACCAGGAAGGCAGGTGCCCATCCCACCAGCACCACCACAAGCCCACACTCACAGAGGCTGAAAACCTCCCCAATGCACTGAACCACTGGGGCAATTTCCTGATTTCATGGTCCGGGTTTAACATTCTCTGTGGAGTCTCAGGATTTCTTTCTATGTATGTAACCACAATCAGCTGCCACCCGTGGAGAATGGCCTCTTGAATGTTGTTTCACAGTTGGCCAACCAATATCCCAGAGCCATCACCAAGCATCTGAGTTATGCATCAGGCTCTTGATGTGATGTATGTAATACTTCATTAAAATGAAAGAATGGATGCTTGGTGCAGTCATCCCAGTGACTCAGGAGGCTAGGTAGGAGGATTACAAGTTGGAGGCCAGCCTCAATGAGGCACTAAGCAACATAGCAAGACCCTAGCAACTTATCGAGATCCTGTCTCAAAATTAAAAAATTTGAAGGGCTGGGGATGTGGCTCAGTGCTTTATAGCTTTATAGCATCCCTGGTTTCAATCCTCAGTACCAAAAATAAAAAAGGCTGGGATGTAGTTTGGTGGTAGTAGAAGCATAACTAATGCAAATATCTTCTTAATGTTAGATTTATAACTTATGAACTATCAAGTATTCCCTCCCCAAACTTTATTATTGTCACTGTATGTTACCGCCCTGATATTTGTCACATTTAGACTTTGTTGCCTTTCTCAAAAGACCCCAAAGACCTTCAGAGTCATTCCTTATAACCATTACTTCAGATTCAGTCCCAGTGCTCAAGCCCTCATTGATGGCTTCCTGGCCTTTCTTTAATCCCTTAAGGGATGGCTCTCAGGTGATCTCCATCTGGCATTCCCTGGTGATGCTGAAGCACCCAGTTGCACCAGACCAAAATTATTTCTTATATTTTGTAGGGTTTAGCCAGGGGACATCTAAAGTTACTTGAAAGCAAAGGGATTCATAATAGGAAAATTTCCACCAAATCAACCTTTCATTTTGCACAAACCCTTGGTTTGTGGCCATATTTAAGCTTGTGGGTATTTTTTCTCCTGGCTTTATAGGCTTTGGTGCTATTTGATTATTTAATCTTTCCATCTGAATTTACCACCCTGTTTTGTTAATAGTCATGATAACCAAAACCCTGTTGATAAGGAAAAATGTGCAAGATAGGTGTGTCCTGCAGAGATCCTTCCTGGCAGAAAAAGAAGAGGGTTGTCAATGCTGAAAATTCTCAGTCTATGCATTGTAGCTTAGAGGGATTCTGCTTTCACTTCTAGGTGGAAAGTGTTCAGAGTACTTCTGATGGCAGAGGATGATCAGGCAGCAGCAAGGATCACCATGTTTTGTTTGGTCTTATCAGTCATCATGGGAGGGACATACTGGATGGGCCACAGTGGTTGCTTGAAAATAGGAAGAGATCAAGTGTAGCCTTTTTGGCTCCAGCAGAGCAGACACCCAACACAAGCCCTCTCCCTCTTCCACTGAAATGCTCACTTTTTCCTTCCTCCCTTCCTTCCCTTCTTTTTTTCTTCTGGGGATTGAACCCAGGAACATTCTACCACTGAGCGGCATCCCCAGCCCTTTTTTGAGACAGGCTTTCTAAGTTTCTTAGGGTCTTGCTAAGTTGTGGAGGCTGTCCTGGAACTAGCAATTCTCCTCTCAGCCGCCTGAAGAGCTGGGATTATAGGCATGTGCCATAGTGCCCAGCCATCCTTGGTTTGTCTGAGTCAAAAAATCTTGCCAATAAGTCAAATGGCACTTGGTACATTGTAGCACTTGCACAATGGAATCACAATCTATTTCATGAGTATCTATGTCATGTCAATGGGTTAGGGATAGTTTGGGTCAGGACACAAAGGCATGGAATATGTTTTAGAAGGAGGTAATTCCCTAACGTTAGCCAAAATGGATCAATTGTTTCTTCATATGAGATGTTTGGCTCTCATGTGTTTGATTTGTATTTCGGTGCCTTTTTTTACCATGTTTTTAAAAATTTTTTTTATTTGTTTTAATTAGTTACACATGACAGTAGAATCCAATTATATGCTTTAATATATGATACATAGATGGGATATAATTTCTCATTTTTCTGAGTGTACATGTTTCAGAATCATATTGGTCATGTAGTTTCATATATCCATACAATAATAATGTCTGTTTCATTCTACTAGATTTCCTATCCCCACATTCTCTCCTCTCCCTTCCAATCACTTCCCTCTTCCTAATCTAAGATAATGCTATTCCTCCCTAGTGCCCCCACCTTATTGTGAATTAGCATCCACATATTAGAGAAAACATTCAGCCTTTGGTTTTGTGGGATTGGCTTATTTCACTTAGCATGATATTCTTCAACTCCAACCATTTACTGGCAAATGCCATAATTTCACTCTTCTTTAAAGCTTAGTAATATTCCATTGAGTATATATACCACATTTTCTTTATCTATTCATCTATTGAGGGACACCTAGATTGGTTCCATAGTCTATCTATTATGAATTGAGCTGCTGTAAACATTGATGAGGCTGCGTCATAATATATGCTGATTTTAAGTCCTTTGGGTATAAACCAAGGAGTGGGATAGCTGGGTCAAATGGTGGTTCCATTCCCAGTTTTCTGAGGAATCTCCATACTGCTTTCCATAGTGGTTACACCAATTTGTAGTTCCACCAGCTGTGTATGAGTGTACCTTTTTCACCACATCCTCACCAACATTTATTGTTGACTATATTCTTGATGATTGCCATTCTGACAGGAGTGAGATGAAATCTTAGACTAGTTTTGATTTGCATTTTCTCTAACTGCTAGAGATGTTGAACATTTTTTCATATATTTGTTGATTGATGTGTATCTTTTTCTGACAAGTGTATGTTAGTTCCTTAGCCCATATATTGATTGGGTTTTTTTTTTTTTTTGGTGTTAACTTTTTTGAGTTCTTTGTATATCTTAGAGATTAATGCTCTATCAGAGGTTCATGTGGTGGAGATTTTCTCAGAATCCATAGGCTCTCTCCTCACATTATTGATTGTTTCCTTTGCTGAGAAGAACCTTTTTAATTTGAATCCATACCATTTATTGATTCTTGATTTTACTTCTTGTGCATTAGGAGTCTTGTTAAGGAAGTCAGATCCTTAGACAATGTGGTGAAGATTTGGGCCTATTTTTTCTTCTATTAGGTGCAAGATTTCTGTTCTAGTGCCTAAGTCTTTGATCCACTTTGAGTTGGTGTGCACGGTGAGAGATAGAGGTTTAATTTTATTTTGCTACATATGGGTTTCCAATTTTGCCAGCACTGTTTGTTGAATAGGCTATCTTTTCTCCAATGAATGTTTTTGGTACCCTTGTCTAGTATGAGATAACAGTATTTATGTGGGTTTGTCTCTGAGTCCTCTATTGTATACCATTGGTCTACAAGTTTATTTTGGTGCCAGTACCATGCTGTTTTTGTTACTATAGCTCTGTAGTATAGTTTAAGGTCTGCCATTGTGATGTCTCCTGCTTCACTTTTCTTGCTAGGGATTGCTTTAGCTATTCTGGGTCTCTTATTTTTCCAAATAATGTGATTGCTTTTTCTCTTTATATGAAGAACTATTCTATTTCATGAAACACTTTGAGGAGTACTGGTGTTTGTAATTCGATGCCTTTCTTACCTTATTTGTTTGTTTGTTTTTACCATTTCTTTCTCTCTCTCTCTCTCTCTCTCTCTCTCTCTCTCTCTCTCTCTCTCTCTCTCTCTCTCTCTCTCTTTCTCTTTTTTCCTAGAGAGATTAACCTTGACTTGAATATGAGTCAGATAATACTAGAATTTTTGCACAAAGGGGAAGAAATAATTTATAGAATCTTCAAGTAGTCCTAAACTGTGTCTCCTTGGAAGCTGCCAGGCACCTTCCATGAAGCCTTAAATATCTTTGCCTTTTGCTCTCCAGACATCTTAGCTCTGACTATAGAACCAATTAGTGCTATGTAGAGGAGAGGTTGAAATCAGGGGAGGTCTGGCTCAAGTGCTCATAAGTCAGTGTACCTCTTTGAGCATCAGGTTCCTCTTCCATAAATAGAAGAGGTATTTTCTTACATGGCCATTATGAGGATCAAATGCAGCAATAGGTAGAAAGTGCTTGGTGAACTGAATGATGCTGTAGAAACATGAAGGACATGTGCACCCTTGAGAATGAGGGTTATCAGAGGCTCTGGGCTTGGGCCTCCTTTTTGGAAGATCTGGGTTTTCTCAGATTCCTTTCCCCTGTGTTTGGGATGAGCCTTGTGTTCAGCCTAGACACACAGGTAAAGAAAGACAATGAAAGCTCTTAGGTTCTGTTTGTGGCTCCTCTCAGCCAGTCCTGCATGGGAGCTGTCCCTGTCTCAGAGTCCTCAGGGACCTGGGTCTGTCCCTGGGACATTTGCTTAAGGGAATCTCCTTATCACACACTCTCACAGTATCCTCTCCTTCATCTTTAGGACTCGAGGGAATGACAGGTAAATGTATCAGCTCCTGCTTAGCATTTTATGGAGATTTTGTGCAGTTCTCCTTTTTAATTTTAATCAATATAGGCTTATGCTTCACTGTTCTGATTAAACTTAAGAGAGTGCCTTTGGAGCAGAGTTGGAAAAGAAACCCATTGGCCAGCACTTGGTTGCACCTCTTCTTCGTGTGCCCTTGATTTCCATATCTGTGTCCTGGGGGTCATGCTGTAGGTCCTCTTGCACCAGCGAAGCATCTCTGAAGATGACAGATTTGCCTGTGTCCCCAGCTTGCTGCAGAGCCCGATCCTCTCCCAAATATATGGGGGCCAGTTTCTTTATTGATGCTACTCAGCTCTTACTAGTTCGTGGGACTTATGCAACTTGAGACATCAAGTTTGCAGCCTTATCCCTGCAGTTCCTCTGGGCAGACCCCAAATCATCCCCTTCCCCTCAGGAGGAGGTAAACTTGGCTCAGCAAGCCTGATGTTGGAGATTTGCCTCTCATCTTCATAAGATGCTATTTTCTTCTCTTCTTTGCTTCCATGAAAGCTTAAAAATGAAACTTCACATACATATATGTATGCCACTTATTTATCAAATCTTGTTGCTAGGTAACTGGCAGCTCTCCATCCTTTTGACATTCTGCTAGTAACTCTGTCATATTTCAGAAGATATAAAATGGTGAGAGCATTTTCTGGACTAGTCACTAGTCAGTGAGTACAATCAGTTTTAAAATATCAGTTTTTAAATCAGTTGTCCTAATGTTGTCTTCCTCATGCATCTTATCCCTCAAATCAAGTTTATCAAGCACTATAGTAAAGTTGTTTTATATATCTGTTTAAGAACCTCACAAAGACACCCCTACCCCTGTCAAATGTTCATGGTCCAGGGCAACATTGTAAAGTGCTTTTGGAAAATAATATCAGAAGCAAATGCACTTTGATGTGCTTTATTGGAGCAGTTGTGAGGGGAAAGTAGCTGAGGAGTTTGAACTTGACTTATTGGTTTGGGGGTCATCACTGAAGAAGTTTAAGGGAAGAGTCAGATTTACCACAACACTAGGAGTGAATGGGAGGGAGAGGAGGAATGAGAAAATGCTTACCCCCACGGTGACATTCACAATGGACAGCAGGGATGGGAAAGGAAGAAGAGAGTCAAGAGATTTCTGCTCAAGTTTTGACTTAAGACAAAAGATTGAGTCAAAGAAGCAGTTCACCATGGATGAACTGAAGAGAAGTGTGTTCTGATAGAGGCATTGAATGCCCAAATGTGTTGGAATAGAGAAGGAGGTAGTGTGGAGGGCTTGACTAGGGAGCTGTTAAAAGTCAGACTGAGGAGTTAGCTTGTAGACCTCAGCTGGCATAAGCAAGTTAACCTTCCTAAGATGCTTTGAGTAGAGGATCTTGGAGGAGAGGAAAGCCCTTCGTACAAGGTCCCCCTGGAAGAGAGTACAGGCAAGTGGAAAGGACATCAGGTCCTGAGTGGGGTCCCATATGGTGAATGGAGTGTCCTAAGTGCTGGAGTTCCTGTCTGACATCCTCCCCACGTGCATTCTCTGCCTACCATCTTTCCCAGGTCTGTCCTAAAGAAGTATGAGCTGGCAGGATGGGGAAAAGCTCCTCTGGGAGCTCATTTAGGCCTCAGGCCTCAGTGAAAAGGGCTACTTGAGGACACAGGGCAATGGGCTGCACCACTCATCTGCTCTGGGACGGGGGAGTGAGAGAAAAAAAGAGCTCCCGTGTCTTTTCCAGAAGATTCCTGCCAACACTAGAGAGCTCAGGAATCCCCTAGCCAAATTCCCACATTCACTACTTCTTCCTCTCTCTCTGATTGCGCTCTCCCAGCACTCTTCTTTGGTTACCAGTAAATAAATCCTGCCAGTTTCTCCAGAACCTTTTCTCCAAGAGCAGATAGACCCTTCCTTCCCAGGAGGGTCTTTGCTCTGTGAAGCAGATGCATTGGTCCTCAGGCTGGTCCATTTCCACATTCTGGTTAGTCACCTGGGACTACTCCTGGAGGTTCTATCCTAGCCCACCTCACACCCCACCTAAGGAATTCCTTGCCGGTCTCAGCCTTCATCTCCTCCCTTCAACAAGACTCACCCTCCTCTGGCTTCTCCCAGAAGTCAGCTGCAAGAGCACATAACACATAGCACCCAGGTCCTTATCAGCCTGGCTTTCTTCATGGCTTGCTCTTGTGGTCTGGCATGGATCCCCAACTTCTGTTGCTCCTCAACTTCTATTGCTCCTTTGGGCCCAGGGCAAGACCTGTTTCCTCACTGCCCTCAGTGCTTCCTTCCAGTTCCAGGCCTTTTTTGGATCCTCCTGATCCCCTTTCCAGAGTCTACTCTCACATGAGGTCTATCCAGCCATTTTCCCACTGCCCTAGCCACCTTTTCCTGCTTCTGACCCCTGGGCCACATCCTCCTCAGCTCTCTCCATCTTTTCTGTGGCTTGTACTTTCCCTGTGCCTTTCTGAGCATTTAAAATAGTTTGCCTTTGGTTCCCACTGTGCAAAGTGTATGTTTTACCTTCCCTATTAACCCCTCTGCTGCTTGGGGACCGAGACTGGGCTTTTCTTAGTTTTCTCTACTGTCTCTTCCCTCTTGGGGCCTTGCTGAGGGCCCTTTGTATGGAAGGTGCACACCTGCAACTCATGTCATCTCACTGCAGGGATCTCTCCTGCAGCCTCCTTGCCCCTGTCTTTGCTCAGAGGACCTCAACACGTGCACCTTGCATGCCATCAGGCCTGACTGGCACATCTGTCCCCCAGACTGGGAAGATGGAGTGTTAAGCTGATTAATACATGCAGTGTTTGGAGGCGGCCTTGCTTGAGGTTGTTCCTTTCTTACTGTTAGTGTCACTCATTCTTTTTTTTTTTTTTTTTTTTTTTTTTGTGGTGCTTGGGATTGACCCCAGGGCCTTATGCATTGCAAGGCAAGCGCTCTACCAACTGAGCTATATCCCCAACCCTGTGTCACTCATTCTTTGAGCATCAGTAAAACCCTAAATCCTGCAGCAGACATGGGACAGTTCTTTTATCCCAAGTCACAGCTTTGTCTTAGTGTTGTTTAACTGGGTTGGCTGTTACTCTCTTCCAAGCCTTAAGTTAATAATCCCCAGATGGAAACATGCTACCAACCCTTCTGTTAGCTTTTCATCTTTAACACATCACAGTGATTTTTACAAAAATTGGGTATTTGTTGTTTAATATGCCAGGGGTGCACCTGTTCTGTTACTATGTTATAGAAAATGTGTTATGAAGAACAAACACTCGTTCACAACCTTATACCAAGTAAACACATGAACGTTTTGGTCTACTTAGTGACACAAAGAATAGTATGGCTGTGTATGTGCTCCTTGACTTACTTGGCATCATATCCAGCTAACCCTGTCGTAAGTTGAAAGTATTATTAAGTCAAAAATTCATTTAATCTCACCTCACCTTCCAGACATCACTGCTTAGCCTAGCCTACCTCAAACAGGCCCACAACGCTTATATTAGACTGCAATGGCTAAAACCATCTGTGCAAAGCCTATTTTATAATTAGTATTGAGTTTCTTATGTAATTTATTGAATATTGTACAAAAATTGAAAACCAGAATATACCATTAAGACATGTTAAAGTATAGTTTTTGCTGACCTGTATCACTCCCACACCAGCATAAATTTTAAGAATTGTTGTCAGAGAGCATTTTATAGTGCTTCTTATCATAAGGTAAGACCATATATATAAGCAGTCAGTAACTGCATTCATTGTATATACAGGCATGTATATACAGGATGGCAAACCTATACGTGCACATCCATATATAGGTTCATGTGTGCCCATGGAAAGCATGTTGGGGACTTTATTCTTCTGAATATCATGTCTTAATTTTTTTTATGCCTATTTAAAACTCCACAGGCACATGGGAGTAATTAAAAGACTTCAATACTTTTTTCTAAAAAAAACAGTGCTAGTATTGAACCCAGGGGTACACTTTACACTGAGTTATACTCCTGGCCCTTTTTATTTTTAAATTTGAGACAATCTGGCTTAGTTGCCCAGGCTGGCCTTGAACTTACTTGTGACCCACCTGCCTCATGTTTCTGAGTTGCTGGGATTATAGACATGTACGACCATGCCCGGCTTTAATACTTTCTTAGAGATTGAGGCTGTAGTGGTTTGTGCTCTCCATACACAGAGACAGGAACTCACAGAGGAAGGAGTCAGAGTGCTGCTTTGCCCAGCATGTATCCAAAGCCCTCAGTTCTTACAAGTTAGCCCCTTGCTCTTGGTCATTTGATGTGAACAATGTGCCATTTCATCCCTTTAGATAGTAACCTCTGGTCTGATACTTCTCTTTTCGCCCCCTCCTGATCTCCTGCTTTCTGGGAAGAGAGAATCACAGTGAGATTGAACGGCGCAGGCGGAACAAGATGACCCAGTACATCACAGAGCTCTCTGACATGGTGCCCACCTGCAGTGCGCTGGCCCGGAAGCCAGACAAGCTCACCATCCTCCGCATGGCTGTCTCACACATGAAGTCCATGCGGGGCACAGGGAACAAGTCTACTGATGGCGCATACAAGCCTTCCTTCCTCACCGAGCAGGTACCCACCATTACTCGTCTGTGGTCCATTCTTTTTGGCAGCATCATTCTGAAAGCTGGGAGAGTGACAGTGTCATCACACTGAAATAAGCTATGTGGGGAGATGGGATTTGAGGTTGAGGAAGGGATGAAGCCAAGAAATTTTGCTTCTACTTCTCATCAAGAAGCTCTCTTCAAGAATATCAGGTTCCTGTATCTTCTGCTTTTATAGTTCCCATATACCTTAATGAGGTATCCCTCAAAAAAGATGCCATGCACTGGGACAGTGAGATTTTGGTGACACAGGAAGAAGTCAGTTAAAGACACAATCCCGATTACCAGGACAGGTGAGGATAATCATCTTTTGAGAACCATGGTAGCACTGATGATGGAAATAAGTGTCTTTGCTACTAGCACAAGCAGGCATTTGCTCAGGGACCAGAGTCATATCTTTCTGTACATTGTTTAATTTACTCCTTATTCCAGTTCAGTGGATAAACCACTATGATTCATACCTGTTTTATAGGTGAGGAAATCAGGCTTAGAAAGCATCAGTAAATTGCCCAAGGTCAATCAGCTGCTTAGTGAAGGAGCCAGGAGCTGGTCTAATGGAGACAGGTTTGAAGGACCCAAAAGCTATACTTTTTTTTTTTTTTTTCAGTATTGGGATTGAACCGAGAGGTACTCTACCACTGAGCTACATCTCAGCCCTTTTTCCGTTTTACTTTGAGACAGGGCCTCACTGAGTTGCTGAGGCTGGCATAGAACTTGTGATCCTCTTGCCTCCCAAGTCACTGGGATTACAGGTGTACACCACCATGCCCAACCCCAAAACATATTTTTTAACTCCAACCAAGTCTTTGAATAGTTGGGAAGAAGAAACACATGTGACAGTATCTAGTAGTAGATTTACGTGAATCAGAGGGCCTGTGTTCAGGGTCCTGGTCTTTACATGTGCCTGTCACAGGGCAAATCAGCAAATGTTGTGTGTTTCAGTTTGCTCATCTGTAATAAAGGTAAAGCTTTTTGACTTTCTGACTCTAGGAGCTTTTGCAGCATAAATGAGGCAGTGCATTTGAAAGCAATTTGCATATGGCAAAAGGGAGAAAGGGAAAAATTATGTGGTTGACAGGGAGTGTAGTTAGGAAGTACAAAAGGATGTGCAGTGTAGCATCCTGAGTGTTCAACAAGACCAGAGCATGTGGGCAAAAAGAGAGAGAGAATAGATATGGCAGGGTTTCATCAGGGTGCATATCAGGACAGAGACAGCATTGACAAGCCATTGCAGGAACCACATAATGTATATAGAAAGAGGAGAACAGAGGGACTTTTTTAAGTATGCATAGAGTCTCAGAGGAATGATGGCGAATTGTTTGTACTTCTAGAGTTGAGAATCTTCATATCATGGAAATAAGTTTAGAAAAAGAACAAGGAAAAAGAACCAACATTTTTTTTTACTGTCTGTTCTGTTATATACATTTTAGCAAGTGCTAAACAATGTTTCTGAAACCCTCCTAGGGTCATGTGATCTGTCACTCTGGAGATGTTGGGAAAGTATGCTACTCATATGAAGACACGGAACAGGGCGGTTCAGGACATGGGCTTCAAGCCTTGTTTCTACCTCCATAAAAAATGAATGCAATGATTATCCCATATCCTGCAGATGAGGTGGCCAAAGCAATAAATGTATACTGCTTGGAAGATAATGAAGGATGAATGGCAGTTAGGTAACCAGACCTTATTAAGCACATTTCTTTATTCCTTACAAAAATCCTGCAGGACCAAGATTTGAAATAAACCCCTTTATCTCTAAATACTGAAAGTGAAGAGATGAAGATAGAGGAGAGAGAATGCAGGCTATACAATCATATGGATCCTACCAGTGTTTCTCTCTGGGTTATGTGGAAGATAATGACACATATACTTATGGAATATCTACTGTGTGCTTGACCCTTACTAAGTTCTTCATACACAAATTAATTAATCTCCCCAAATCTCATTGAAAATGGAGCTGCATGAAATACTGAAAATGAGGGCATTAAAAGTATCCTGCCTAGAATTGCTCAGTTAAGTGAAACAGCCATGGAGAACAATCTCCTTTTACTCTAAAATCCCTACTCTTAACCCCTGCCATCTGTTCAAGTGGAAGAGAGGGGCAGGTTGGGTTCTGGGTCTCCAACACAGAACTTAGGTTATGAGCAATGAGCTCCCAGGAAATGAACCATGGGGATGAGGTGATAGGAAGAGAGGTACATGATGAGGGTATGGCTATGTCCCATACGACCTTCACCCAATCTTTGCGAATGGATGAAAACATGAATGCATAAAAAAAGCCATTCAGCCTTCTCCAGTGGCAGAGTTCTCCACTTCCTCAGATATCCTGCTCCATTATTTTTTAAAACAACTCTTCCTGCTGGAAAAATCTTCCTGATACTGAAAATAAAAATGCTGACCCAGTCCTCTGAACTGAGTAAGCATCTGAGAGACCTAGAACCACAGAAGTGCAGAGTATGGGAAATGGGCAAAATAAACTTTTCCTTAAAAAACAGTACTTCCTTCCTGGGTTCCCAGGCTGAGGATATTTGAATTTCTCTCCAGACAAGTGCTCAGGGAGATTCTCAAAGATCCTCAGGTCCTGTTCCCACCGATCAGAATCTTCTAGGCTTTAGGTCCCTGGAACTCCCTCAGGGATTGGGACATAGAGTAAGACCAGAGTCTCCACATCAATGAATGGGCTGCAGAAGCCTTTACCTCTGCTCAGGGGGCCCTTGCCACAATTTTATAGTAAGGCTTCTATATATGATTATACTTGAACAAAGGATTCATAGCAAAAGATGCTTGCTAATTGCTAAAATACAAAGATGCCTTTGTTCTTCGGGGTCTGATCAGTTTGTGAGGTGTTTGGCAGGTGGTTGTGGACTCTACTGCATTGGAAGGGTTAAATTCTCAACTCTTGCAGGTATAGAACCCCTTTCATTCACTAGAAAAGGACTCCTTAGCTTGATGTGACAACAGTGTAGGGAGTTATACTTGAGCTGCTTTTAGGCCCTACAAAGAAAAAAACATCTCATGTTAGCAAGGTTGATTTTGCCCCATCTGTGTCCCTCTGGGGATGATGGCAAAGCTTCCTGCTGCTCATTCATTGATTCTGAACCACTTTGTTCCTGCTTTCAATGACAGTCGTGACTTTACCTGCCTGTGTGATCCCAGAGCTGATTCTTCTAACCTCTTCTCACTATAAAGTGATATGTATAGTGGTATATGCCTTGCTGCCTCCTGGGCTACTCTGAGAGTCTGTCAAGAGTCTGATGATGATTGTCAGCATTCTGGAAGCATGACAGACATGAGAAAGTAAGGGGATATTTACATCCAGTGCCAGTGTTCAGCTCAGAAATGTGGAAAGAGAAGAGAAGCAAGAGTGCACTGTCAGCATGGCAGGCACTGGCAAGAGATGCAAGCTCTCTTTCCTGCTCTCCTTACCCTCCTGTTTTCCTTTCCTCCCTTCTCTTCAGCACCTTTTGTGCCAGGCACTATGTTCTGGGTGCTTCTGGCTGCAATAACATGATAGTGGTTACAGCATGTGGGTGGAGCTGCTCACTCTTCTGGCAACTCAACACCTGCTGATCACTGCCTGCTCTCCCATTCTCCTAAACTGAAAATGTCCTCCTTCCTAAAAGGACTGGTAAAGAGAGAGCCAACAGTATTTAGAGTGGCTGTGTCTTAGGGACAGTACTAATTTTATGCATTTTTCTAGCTTATATTCCAGTAAAACTTGGAGTAATTTTCCAAACTATTTGTGCACCAGAATGAGTATACAAATAAAAGAAGTTAAGGGTTGCATTTAATTGGTCTAGAACTGTCAGTACCTTATGTTAATGAATCTTTTTCTTTGTAGGAACTGAAGCATCTCATCTTGGAAGCAGCTGATGGGTTCCTGTTTGTAGTAGCAGCTGAAACAGGGCGAGTGATTTATGTGTCTGACTCTGTCACCCCTGTTCTCAACCAGCCCCAGTCAGAGTGGTTTGGAAGTACCCTCTACGAACAGGTGCATCCCGATGATGTGGAGAAGCTGAGAGAGCAGCTGTGCACCTCAGAAAATTCCATGACAGGTCAGTAGGTTCCTTCTACAAGTCTATTTGGCCCTAGAAAAAATTTTTTCCAGTAGACACACTAAGAAGTTGGGTATTACAAAAAGCTTCTTTGAGCTGAGGGGATGCATTTTACTTAGTGTGTGTAATGGCTTCTTTTACCCTGTAACATTATAATAAAATGCATTTTAATACATTACTTTCCCTATATTTTACATGTAATAAGTGTACATCGTCACTGGGAGTCGCCATTGATAACATAATTAGACCCATATGAAGTTTGTGCAGCAACTGAGGGGTTATTTGTGATCCTGATTATAGACAATTACTACCCAGGCCTTAGTTACCTGAAATATAGTTTTTTATTAAAATATAGTCTGTTCCGCTATAATCTAACACATGCAGTCTTTCTAAGAAATCACTGCAATATTCAGAAGAGTGCAATAAAAACTTAAGGGCTCACTGGAGGAAAGAGGGTTAGGAATATAACACTCAATAATTTGACAATGGCAGATAAAAGCAAAGATAGGGACCTATAAAAAATGCTAGCACAGCTTTACATGTTAAATAGTTAAGAAATTTATGAAGATTACTAAATATGGCACTAAACCTTGAAAGTGACCTAAAATTTGCTTGTGGAAGTGGGTCTTAGAAGGTGTTGCCACTTGTGTGTTATCTTGAAGGACAGTTGTATGAAACCAGAGGGAGATTTTTAACATCAAATTAAGACGAGTGTAGCTTATATCAGGATGTGAGCTGAGCTGGCAGAGGTCTGTGTTATGTGCATTTTGTGTGGTTTTGTTCAGTTGGGCAGTTTTTTGTGTTCATCTGGTATCTTTCACAGCAAAATCAAAATTAATACCATGCTCAGATACATTACTCCCTACTGTATTAGTCAAATTGGAACAAATTTAAATTTTTATAACAAGAATTGTAATGCATTATACCAAGATTGCATTCTGCTGTATGACAAATCTGTTTGTGCTATGTCATTCTCCCTTATGTTGCAAGGTGCTAAAGTTCACTTTTGTCTGTCCACAGTGCCTAATCAGTGCTTTGCACGTAGTAGGCATTTGGCAGATGCTTGATGGGCAAATGAGTCAGTGTTTTGATCATTGTCGTCAGCTCGGGCCACCTAACAAATACCACAGACTGTGACTTAACAGAAATTTATTTCTCACAGTTCTAGAGATTAGGAAGTCCAAGATCAAGTCCAGGATCAAGCAACCTGGACCAACTTTTGATTCTTATATGGTACTTTTCTAGCTTTATCAATATAAGGTTGAAAGGGCTAATCACCTAATCTCCTCCTAAAAGCCCACGTCCTAATACCATTAGCTTGGAGTTAGGATTTCAAAACGTGAATTTGGAAGCAACAATTCAGCTCATTGCAGCCAGGATTATGGTGTCACCAGGGTTGATTTATCCTAAGGCCTCTCTCCTTGGTTTGCAGATTATTGCCTTTTCTTTGAGTCCTCACTCAGTTTTTCCCCATGCATGCATCCCCACTGTCCCTCCTTTTTGTAAGGACACAGTCATACTGGATTAAGGCCTACTACATGACCTCATTTTGCTTTAATTACTTTTTTAAAGGTCCTGTCTCCAAATGCGGCCACATTCTAAGTTTCTGGGTGGCTAGGGCCTCAAAATATGATTTTTAAAATATTTTTTTTTTTTAGTTTCAGGTGGACACAGTATCTTTATTTTATTTTTATATGGTGCTGAGAATTGAACCCAGTGCCTCATGCATGCTAGGTGAGCACGCTACCACTTGAGCCACATCCCCAGCCCCTCAAAATATGATTTTTAATGGTGGCAGGGAGGCACAGTTCCATCCAAATCACAGAATAAGCCTGAATCAGATGTTGCCAGAAGTAGCAAGAGTACAGGTTTTGCTGGATGATAATAGTAATTTTCTCAATGTTGATGTTCACTGCTGTAGATAGGAGAGAGAGGATAGAGAGTGGGTACTGGGTGTAGTTTTATCTATTGCTGTGTCGCTTTATAATGTGACACATCACCTGCAGGAAACTTCATCCACATCCTTGTAAAACAATGATGCTAACATAGTCTCAGAAAGATTTTCTGCTGCCCCATTCCCCTGGCTGAATTAGAGAACTCCATATAGAAATCCTAAGAAACATACATTATAAAGTGACATATTTGGGAAGACTGTAAAAGGAAAAGCGAATCCACCAGGAAATATTGATTTGACAGCTAAAATCACCTCCTATGGAAAGAGCTGTCTCTCCTTAGACTTCTGTATTTGACCACAGGATGTGGCTTTTTGAAACCCAACCCTGAGACTCTGCTGGGGCAGATGGCATGAGAAATGGTGGTTAAGGGCAGGAAAGGCTCCAGTGAAAAGTGTGGCTAACTGATTCACCAGGATCTGATGGACATTGCTATTTTTGTGTGAAGTCAAAATGCATCTGTCAGAGTTTAAAGAGGCAGTGTGAACCATATTTGGCCAGAGATGTTCTTGGAGGGGATGCTTGGCAGTGGCCATGGTACCTGGGGCTGATGTACACAAGAAGTCCTCCAGGATGTCAGAGGAGTCCCTGTGAATGGTGAACAGCCAGGCCTCTTGAGCTCTTCTTCTGGTCAGGATCCTCTTGAGAGGAATAAGATGTGGCTGGAGAAGTGGGTTCTTAGGCTCAGAGCAGAGAAGGTCAGTGTCTCTCAGAGCTTCAGAGTATACATATGAGTCCCAGGACAGAGTCTGAAAACTTGTTGAGAGAGCCTGGAAGAGTTCCTGCAGCAGGCCATGTCTCAGGGTTCACTGGTGTTCAAGACAAAGCAGGGGCTAGCCTTTGTGCATCACTGACCAACATGTAGGTGTGATATATACAGACTTAATAAAGGAGCCACAGGGGTGATATGACCCCTTTGATTCTTGGAGTAGTGTTTCTCAAACTCTCCTGTTCCTGATATTTAGGCCAGAAAGAGGTGACATGGTTCACTTTGAGGGACTCAGGCTGAGGGGGTGTTGGGGAAGGGAGCCAGATGGGATAAAGGGGTGGCTTAACATGAGTAGTCTAACCCTCTCTCCTCTGAGCCCCTTGGTCAGTAGGAAGTTCATGTTTCATTTGATGGATGTGCAGGGCCACTTGCTCTGAACATGGGATGGGGTTGTGTATACACAGTGGGACAGAGAAAGGGACAAGATGTTGGACTACAGTAGGGCTTGCAGCCTCCTGCTAGCTCAGGGCCCGAGCAAATTGATGCCTGCCCTGAGTACTGTATCTGGGGTGGGGGTGGTGTATTTCTTTGTTGAATTAAGTCTTTCCTCAGCTGAAAGATGGTGACAAATGGTGAGTGGGAAGATATATAAATGTATAAAAAGATACATAGATCCTTTGGAAGCATCATGAAGTGATATGGGTCATTGCAAAGATTTGATTCACTATGGATAAACACTGGACTCAATGTTGGGAGAGAGTGGGGGGACTCCTCACATAAAAACAGCAGCATTGCTAGTTGAGAAAGTTCTGGAAAGAGAGTCAGGAGCCCTACTCTTTGTTTTTGCCTTCATCTTGGTAAGTCCCTTTCTTCTCTGACCCTCATTCTTATCACTTTCCAGGAAATTCCTAACTAAGGCTCATGCCAGCTCTGATTCTATTCTTTTGCCTAAGGTTTTTTTTTAATCTTTTTTTTAATTGGTTGTTCAAAACATTACAAAGCTCTTAACATATCATATTTCATACATTAGATTCAAGTGGGTTATGAACTCCTAAGGTTCTAGGGTAGAATTTAATTCACTGATTAAGAAATGGTGGAAAGTTGGAGGAAAGGGACTTAAAGCTGTAACAACAATTAAACAGAAGCAACTGCTGAGGCTTAGGCCAGGGGCTGCCACGTTTCTAGGACACCTCCTTTGAAGAGCTTATTTGAAGTGGAATATTTCTGGATGAAACCAGGCAAACCCTTTATGAACTACCTGGGGAGGATTGGACTTCCCCTGTGAGGAGTGGCCCAGGATTCTAGAGGACCCAGAGAGCCAGCTTGTCTTTTTCCAAGAGAATTTTGTGGTCATGGAGAAGAATGACTATACAGCCAGACTAGGTTTAAATGACAGAAACACCCCCAACCAGCTTGGGTGGAAAAGAAATTAACTGACTCATGTAACTGAAAATGGATTCTGGTTTTAGGTGTAGAAACATCCAGGTGATCAAATCACACTAAAAAAAATAATAGTTATTTATTATTTATGGATTCCATGTTTGCAAATTTATCTGCTAGCCAAACTTATTTGCATCCCCCAAATTAATATTCCCAGGGCTTTTGTGGGCATATGCACAGTGGAAGAAATTTGGGGCTGCCTGATGGCATATTCCCAGCTGAGGTCAAGCAAGGTGATGTTTGTTGTGCTTTTTTGTTTTAGCTTTTCTGTTATCAACTATGCTCTTTTTGTGTTCTATTTGATGCCATTTTTTTTATTTTGCTTGTTTGTGCTTTTTGTGGGTGATTTAGCTGTTTAAAATTGCCCAAGTGTTATGCTGAAGTGCTAATATTCCCAACTGCAGGAAGTCTGTAATCTGCCTCATGGAGGAAATAGTATGCATTACATAAATTTCATTCAGACATAAATGATAGCCTGTGAGTGCAATGTTAGAGAATCAACAATATATGTTAAGTAAGGTGTCTCTAAACGGAAACATGCATAAAACAGATTACGTATTAACTGGCTGACAAGTGTGGTGAGAGTGTTTCATAGGAAGCAAACTTTGTATACCTCCTAGGAGCTATGGTTCAGTGTTTACTAATTCAGTGTTTACTTTACAAAATATAGCTATCTTGAATAGTGTGAATTGACTATGTGCCTTTTTCACTATATCTAATTTTGCTTTCTTCTGTGCAGGGTAGATTGTCAAGCAGGCTTTTTTCATACAACAAGATGTTGTTTTGCAGTCCTAGGCTTGAGGTCGGTGGCCATGCAATGCCACAGAGGCACAGTGATTCCTGCAGAGTTTCTGCAAGTATCTTAGGGTTGCCTCTGTTGGCTCAGTTTGGACCCCCTGTTCTGCCCTGACCAATCCCTAAGGCTAGGGAGATTTGAGGCTGGGTATGAGGCCCGCTTCTTAAACCCAGTTGAGGAAGGTGACTCCCCAGAAGAGAAGGGGTCTGTCACCAAGAGGAGTAAGAGATGCTGGGCAGGCAGAACAAAAGGTACACAGTGGCTAGACCTGGAGAGCAAAGCTCAGTGGTGTTATGAGTGAATCTGATGGAAAAGTGGAGTGTTCTGGAGGACATTGTACCCAGAATGCTAGGAATATTCATATTATAAGATTCTGAGCAGAAGATGGAGTAGATGTCAAGAGCAGAAAAGGTCAGGGATCAGAAGCAAAGACTGTCAGGAGAGGAGCTGCAAAAGTAACACTGATGGATCTCTGAGAGTCCAACCTTGTCTCTTGGAAAAGGAAGGAGGAGAGCCAAAGAGAGGCCCAGGGCATTCCAGGTGATAACAGGATCCCAGACTCTTACTGTATATGCCTGAGGGGTAAAGTTGAGTCCCAGTAGGGAGCAGGGCAGAAAAACCACTTAGCAGTGGCCACCCAAGGGATGTAGAGTGAGAGGATTCTTTCTTAAGTGTCTCCTAGTGGCTGAACTCTGAAAAACCTTGATCCTGATAAGCAGAAACAGGAGGTGCCTTGTCAGCGAGCCTCAGCCTTACACTGGGGAGAAACTGGCTAGATTCTAAGGTCATGGTTGTGGAAGAGGATGGCTCTCCAAGATAAGGTGCATTTAGCCCATTTGTCCTGCATTACACTGCTGCGGTTTGATTTCTACTGGACTCTCCCTGCATTCATAGAATTGGGTCAGCATTTTATTTCAGTATAGGGAATAACTTTGAAATAAAACTGTTCAACAGCAGAAGATACAAGCAAAACCTGAATTCCTTTCTTCCTCCCTTCCTTTTTTTACTTTTTCCTCCCTTTCTTCCTCACTTAGTCTTTCTTTGTTTATCCAGTGACTACTGCACTTAACCATGTATTCATATGATTAACAAATACCTGTTTTGCATGGCTGTGGAAAGGTCACATGGTATGCATCTTACAGGATCAGCCTCTTCTGACCATCTCCCATAGGAGTTAGAGCTGTTATGAATGAATGACTCCATTTCTCAACCATCCCAGCCCAGATTCTTTGTATAATTCAGAGTCCTGAGCCAGGTTGGTCCCCAGGGGCTTCATCTGGAAAGCCCCCATTCCATGAGTCAAGCATCTCAATCAGCTGTGATTAAGCTTTCCTATCTATCTCCCCAAGAGCTTTGTCAAAGTCCACAGATACTTTCAGCCTTGGATCACAGGATTTGGCTAGGCCATGGTCTGGGCACAGATAGCAGCTCATGAGAGCAGGCCACCAGGGAGCCATTTTCAGGCAGCTCTGCAGCTCTGCTGGTAGACTGTCATCAGACTGTTTCCATGAGAGCTTAAACATGGTGCATTCGCTTAGGAGTCTCTATGCCTGTCTAGAAGAGAGGAAACTCCTGGAACACTGGATGCTGGTTACTTTTATTTTCTCATTCAACATTAATAGTGAAATATTAATCTCTACAATTAATTCTACATTCTCTTGGCATTTTCTATCTTCTATAGTAGATATCAACCCTGAGTATATAATAGCAACAATCACTTGAGGTGATTTGACAAATATACTCTCACAGGATTCAGGAACAGTATTGAGCATCTGTATTTTTTCAAAGCTTCTGAGTGATTCTCATGCACAGGGTGAGTTGAAAACCCTTGTCCTCTGGCCTTATGATGGCCCTGTGTGGGGGTTACTGACCCCATTTCACAGATAAGGAACTTGGAGTATCTGAGGGGTTATCAGGGCCACACAGCTGAGGCTAAACAGCTGTTACAAAGTAGAACTTGTATATAGTCAGTGCAAATGAAGCTCACTGACCTGGGGACATCTCGATATAAGGAAGCCTCAAGGTCTCAGCAGGCCTCTTGTCTCTGGAGGCACTAGCAGCCAATCTAGCCATAATAGCTCAACCTAGTGCTTTGGGGACCCTGGTTCATTCAGGGCAAATCAGGGCAACCTTCAGGAGATTCTGGGGAAAATGAGTGGTGAATGACACTAAATCTTTGAGATTAAGGCAGATTGGGGGGATCTGCAGAATCCTGTGTTGGTTCTTGGTGACATGATTCTTAGTGAAGTCCTAGACCAGCTGCGTTAATGGACTTGCTAAAAAGGCAGATTCTCACCTCTACCCTAGAAAAACTGAATCAGAAGGAATCTACATCTTTACCCAAACTTGGAGTGATTATGATGTATGCTAAAGTTTGAGACCCACTGATTTAGTGAGGCCATCTTGGGGCTCAGTGTCAAGTCACCTAGAGTGAGCTCACCTTTATTCTTGGCCTTGTCAAGCTCTTTCATGCCTAACTTTAGATGGGGGATATATGATTTTGTAAAGGGCCTATTAAATATAAAAATCCATAAAAATGTTTATCTGTACTTGGAAGGTACCACCCCGTAAGATGTGGCAAGTGTGCTGTGTGAACCAGCAGCAACCTGCATCTCCCAGAAGGTTCTTAGAATTCCAGGCCCAATCCTAGGCCTACTAACTCAAAGTCTGTACTCCAATAACAGTCCCAAGGGACTTATATACTTTAATGTACATAAAGTTTGAAGAGAGATGAAGTAAGGAATTTAGCAAGTTGTGCTGGAAGGGGGACATGCAGCTGGAAGGGGCATCCTTTGGAATCTGGGACTGCCATGAGGTGACAGGATTTTCCCCAGTGACTTCCACTGCCCCGATGTACCTGCCCAGATCTCAGGGGATAGGGCCAGGTCTTTGGAGAGAGTAGTTGGAGAAACATTTTTCAGAGGTTTGCTGACTTCTCACTGTCCAGGGCACATACTGACCAGTTCCTAGTTCCTAGCATCAGACAGGTGTCTTCTCTCCCAGACAGCTAAAGAGAATCCTGAGTAAATGAATCTCATTTAAGCTGTCACAGAAACACACCTAGCTGCCTGAAAATGTCCCCCAAGTAAGTGATAGCAGTGCAACTGGGGGGTCATTGCTCTGCAAGCTCACACATCCCAGCTCTCCACCAGTATCTATTCCAAGTTTGCAAGGGAAGAGGGAAGAATCTCCATTATGGCTTGGAGAAGAAGAAGGAACTGAGGGTGTGCCCACACTCACCCAAGGAGGACCCCAGGAAGAGCAAACAAAGCAAGTTATACAGGACGTACTAAAGGACAGACAGCAGGAAACACATAGGACGTGTGTGGGAAAATAGCTGGCAGTTGTCAACGTTCAGTCTCAGCCCACCCACTGCAGCTGGGCCTTCTTCCTAACACTTTGCAAAAAAGGGTAAGGACAAACTGTTAAACTGAGCCATGCAGTTGAGTCCTTCAGTGGAAGAATGTCAGGCAGATAATTGGCCCCACAGGGTTCCTGTGAGCTGAGCCCTCCACCCGGATGGTGTCAGTTCTGGGAAGAGACAGTCTGTTTCCAAATGTCACTCATGAAGGTCAATCCATGAAACCCATGCTTTCTAATACATAGCTTATTTTCTTTGAGATATCAAAACTTAATCTTTGGACTGATGCCAAAATCTGAAATCCTAAATATGGTCAGCAGTCCATTACTTTCCATATTAGGTAACATAGAAGGAAAAAAATCCAGATTTTATCTCAAGTCAACTATTAACACTGTTATTGACTTTCTGTTTTTTGCAATAGAAATAAAACATTTTAATAGTAAGGAAAGCATGTTTATTTGATTTAGACCCATTGGAAATTGCCCAATTGTGTAGTAAACACTTAGGTTACTGGAAAAAGCCTTTAGAGGTACATTGCCAGAGCTGCCTCTTAAATTCACGTGAGGGTGAAATCTGAGAACCACAGGGCTGGTTGTTTTTCCTCTTTTCACAGTGACTTTCCCACTAGAAACCACAGCCTCTTTAGATCTGTTATCCCAGATGTTTCTTTGGAGCCAGTTCAGTTCTTTCTCATTGTTAAATATTTATACAACCTGCCTTGTTTTGCTTCGCTACATACATTGCATGCTGATGCCGCTTGAACTGTTTGTGTTTTTCTCTCATATTTTATGTTGAAAGATATTTCATGAATATGGACAGATTTTTCAGCCTGGGCTGCTGGGATCATTATCACTGTAATGTCACAGCTGATAAAGGAGCCAGGGCAGTGTTTTTGCACACGTTGCTGTCTCCGGCTGGAGGGCTGGATTCCCTGCACATCCATGTGCCAAGCTCAGTGGGCGGGTAAGGGGGTGAAAGAGAGGCAACCAGGGCAAGTGGAAGTAATATCCCTGCCCTTGGAGCCAGGTGGCCCTGGTGACAGTTGCTGTATATGGCGCTTAATCTTGGGTAATGAGCTAACCTTCCCAGGCCTCAGTTACTTCACTTGAACACGCAGACCATGTGTCTAGTCCAGGACTACTTTGAAGCACATCTGATGTTACATATGGGATAGTAGTAACAATAGTGTTTGGAAATTGTAAAGATTTCATTCATTATTTAATAATTGAAAATTGCATTTAACCACTAATATAGATTGGTGATTTTCCAAACTTTCTGTCTTACCCTGCTTTATTTCTATTCTTTTTTTTTTAATTTTTATTGTTGGTTGTTCAAAACATTACATAGTTCTTGATATATCATATTTCACACTTTGATTCAAGTGGGTTATGAACTCCCATTTTTACCCCGTATACAGATTGCAGAATCACATCAGTGCTTTATTTCTATTCTTACTTCTCAAATGGATCTTAGGATTTTGGTGCTGTTGACAAGGGATGATGGGTGGCCTCTTTTTAAAGGGCAACATTTCTCTTTCTACCCTGTGCTGGAGATTATCATCAGAGGTGGGGGGTGGAAGAAAGGGGAGTAAGGATGTGCTTTCTGTCTTCCTCTCTCTGTCCTATTCTTTCATTCATTCCACCAGCATACATGTATTGAGCAGTGACTAATTTTTGCGAGATGCTGTGCTAAGTGTTGGGGGTTTAATGATGAGTAAAATTGATATGGCCTGGCTTTCATGGAGTTTATAGTTTAGTGGGGAAGAGAGACAACAAAGAAATAATCCCACCCAGTATACACAACACACTGTGATAGGTGTCATGAAGAGAAAGTCCATGAAGCAACAAGAACCAATCATATGGCATTAGACTTGTCCAGGTAGGTTAGGGAAGGTTCCTGTCAGTGAATGCAGCTTAGAGGTTTGGTAAGGCACTGAAGACAACCTGGTGAGGGAAGGTAAGGCTGGATAGAGGGCTGATTCTTCCCAGAACATTTGTAGTCCACCAAGAATTTCCAACTAGAAGAATCCTATGAGTGTGTGAGACGTGAGAAGCTCACCCTAGTGACAGAGTGGAGAACATGATATAGGAAGACCAGACTGACTGTGGAGCTGGGGTCAAGTTTAGCAGGGTGTTGGATTTACCCAGAGAGGGAATGATGCAGGCTTGGGTTGGCTGGCATATGGGCTCCTCTGGCTGCTATGACAAATTATCACAAACTGGACAGCTTAAAAACAAGAGTGTATTCTCTCATAGATGTGTAGGCCAGAAGTCTGAAAGCGGGTTGTCAGTGAGATTAGTTCTTCCTATAGGCTCTGAGAGAGAATCTGTTAGAGAACTCTTTCCCAGCCTCTGGTGGCAGTTAACAATCCTTGAGGTTCCTTGTAGGCTTATCACTCTAGTGTCTTTATCCAAATTTCTTTCTTCTTATAGACATATTAGTAGTGATGGATTAGGGTCCATCATAATCCAGTATCACCTCATTTTAACTTGATTATCTACCAAATTAGGCCACTCTCAGGTTCTCGGTGAACATGAATTCTAGGGAGATACTACAAAACCCACTACAGGTGGTAAGGGTGGGGGTGGAGAGAAGTAGTTATATTTGAGAGATTTTTAAACAGAAAACCAAAGGAATGGGGGTTGATCTACTCACTCTAATTCCTTCTTTATACAAACAATATTTAAGAAGCTGCTATCTCTGGTCTTTGGTTGACCTTTGTTGCTGCAATATGTTCTCACTGACTAAATCTCTTCTACCAAAATGAGTTTGGTCAAAGAGAAAGCAGGAAACCCCTCCTCAGTGTCCTTGGCTTGTCATGTTGAATCACCTCATTGATGCATTTGCATTCACTTATATATCCCCTTGGACTCATCACCTTATTTGCATAGATCACTTTGGCTTCAATGTACAATGTGCTCGGTGGTACCCTGCTGGGAAGTAAAAATGCTCCATGCTGTCAATTTTTTATAACTATTAATCACCATGCTGTGTGAGTTAACATTGTCACAATCTCAGGAATGGGTCTTGCAGGCCTGTGGGTCATGTGTGATTTTTTTTTAATATTTTTTTAGTTACAGATGGACACTATACCTTTATTTATTTATTTATTTTTATGTAGTGCAGAGGATTGAACCCAGTGCCTCACATGTACTAGGCAAGCACTCTATCACTGAGCCTCATCCCCAGCCCCATCATTTGTGATTTTGCTTGCCCCACCATCTTGGCAGGGTGCCCATTCAGAGAGGAGCTTCAACACAGGTAGAGCCATGCTCTACAATCCCTGTTGCTACTTTTTGCCCTCTTCTTCATTTCCTTCCAGCTGGACCTGCTGTTTAAACCTGTAGGTTTAAGCCTGCCCTTAGTGAGATAAAAAGCAGCATGTTCCTCTCCACAACTCTCAGATCTGATAGGACTTAGAATTCAGACACACACCCAGACCCTGGCAGGCACTTCAGTTCTTTGGGTGTCCCTCGTCAGCCCTGTGCCTGGGCTTCTGTCTCTCTTCACCTGTTTTGTTCTGATCTGATTCATCATCAGATGCCTGAGTTCTGCCCATCTCCCCCTGCCTTAGGCCAGTTATGCCACTTTGCTCTCTCCACATGGACAGAAGCAATGCCAGACACAATCCAAAGTCATGGACAGGCGCATTTTCTGCTGAGAGCAGTGTCAGAGTGGGTTCAGATGCAGCCCATGGGTCCAGGGTGGTGACTGAAGCAAGAGAGGAAGATGGGAGATGGGCCAGGATACTGGAGGGTTTCTTCCAGCTTAGGATATACTCTGTTGCAATAGGGACCAGGCCTGTCTCTAACAGTCTGCAGGGACACAGTTGGGTTCCAGATGCAAGGCTGATGTTTAGCCACTGTGCCCATGGTTCCAGAGGTTTCCTTTGTACTTGGAGTACCCCAACCCCTTCATTGTCTTCTTTCTCTTCCTGTCCTCAGGTCCTGCCTGAATACCTATCATGCTTTGTCTAGAGTAACAACTTGTTAGGGAAGGGATTATAACTTGTTGGGGATAGAACATACCTTGGCTTTGCAAGATTTGGTGAGGAGACTTGTCTATTCATTAATGTCCCCAAATGATTGGATTTTGTATCCATAATAGGCTTTCCTCTGCAAGAAAAGCACGTGAGATACATGCAGTCTCCCCAAAGAAGGGCATACAGGGAATCATGGTGCAGCCAGGGATGCAAATTGGAACAACCACTACTGTGAGCCTGTTACTAATTTTATTTATGTACAACCAACTAGATTTTCCCTTTTGGCATTAGAAAACAAACAACACTTTCTCTAAACAAGTTGCTGCATAGGTTGTTCAGTGGAGCTCTCTAGACTCTCTGAGCTTGGCTGTTGTGAATCCTGAAGCCCTTTCAAAGACAGGAGGGAGGAGTGCCCTGTAAGGCCAAGTTTCACCCAAGGTCCTAAGAGGAGCTTCTTTGTCCTTAATAAAGTGGAATGAGAAAGTCAAAGCTCTCTTAAATGGATCAGTGCACATATTTTCCCACCCCATCAAAAATATATGTGAGTTAGACTTGAGAACCCTAAATCTCACTTTAAATTCATGCAATGTCACCACATAGAAGAACCATTGGTGCATTTTTTTTAAAATGCTGGGGCTTATCTCCTAAAGATTGATTCTTTACATTACCATTTTCATACCATGATTTTTCCTGAAATAAGGAATATCCAATTGTATCTGAAAAACATTTATTACAACTTCATATGTAAGTTTTAAAAATTCCCAGCCCTGAGGTATATAGCTCAGTGGTAAGTGCTTGCGTACCATATGGGAGGCCCTGGGTGTAATTCCCCCAGCACCAAATCCTCATCATCACCATCATCATCACCATCACCACCACAACCTCATTTCTCAACCTCAATGTACATCAGAATTCCACGGAATCTTTTAAAGATTCAGACATCAGGGATCTGCCCCATTTTTCTGAATTGCACTGTGTGAGGAAGCCCAGGTATCTATCTGTGTGTTTAAAAGTAACCTTATGGTTCCAGTGTGAACCAGGGGCTAAGAACTGTTGAGCCTTCATGTGACCCCTGCAAAAAAAAAAAAAAAAAAAGTACAAAGGAAATAAACCACAGATAAAATAAAATATAGCCCAATCTGTTCTGCATCTAGGAGAGAAATTTCAGGAAAATGAAAAAAAATTGTTTAATGTACTATACCAACAAAATGTTAAAAATGTAATCAAATCAGTGATACAGTTAAAATGTGCATTATCAGCATTTTAAACTGAATTTGCAAGAGTCTTGATTTCTTAATAAATTATCTTTCATTTTAACTTTGAGAGCCAAGAAGTAAATAGACAAAGGCATTTTTTCTCCTTCTATAAAAGGAAACTGTAGCAAAAATAACCTACAAGTAGTAATGTTTTTAGGCAGATATAATTATTTTTAGTTAATTTGGAACATTTGAAAAGACATTGAATCATTGCTTCCTGCTGGTATGATTTAGATTTCAGTAATAGTCTCATGTGATGGTCATATTTTATACAACTTCAGTTAAAAATAACTTGATTGCAAAAACCCAAGCATGATCAAGAAAATTAAAATAGTTTCCTTTAGCTTCACCGAAGAAAGACACGTTTCCCTCTGAAATGTTCTGACTCATGCCAAATGGTTAAATAAAAATGCACGTATAGCACTGATCTTTCCTGTTTATTGCTTTTTTCAGTCGAAGCTAATTGAGGAAAACATCTGCATCCAGTTTTCCCTTTTATTTTTGCAGATTCTTTTCTTATACTCAAATGTAGAGACTTCTCTGCCACTCGTTTACTCGGTCAGTGATCTGACCCATGAATGGCTTTCAGTTTTCTCCTTTTGGGTGATGACATAAATTACTCTCTAGTGAGCTATTTACAAGGTCATTCTTTAACCCTGAACTGAGTGCATACATATTCTGAGGATCTAGAATCCCAAGAGCTCTGCGATGTGGGGGGTCACAGGGGTGAGCTCTTCTGTCATACAGCTCCCTCTGTGATAAACCTGTGAAGTAGCCACCAAATTTCATTATCTCCAGTGGCAGAGCTGCCATCTTAGTGGAGAACCCTTTTCACTTTGCAATAGTATTCAGTTTGCAGTCCCCTCCAATAGCCTCTGCCACTGTTTTAAGACAAGTTACATTGTTTGGTGGGACCAGAGGTCCGCAGACCCGTGGACACACCACTCGCCAGGCATCAAGCTGAGAGCAGGGAAACTGGAAACATATTCTGCCCTGTACTGAGTCTTGCTTCCACCCTGGTCAGCTGGTGGTCTTGATCAAGGATCAGGTTTCCCAAAGCTCCACTTTCTCATCACCAATGGTGTCAAGACCATATTTGACTCATCTGAGGTCTCAGTAAATACTTGTTGCCTTCCTTTTCCTTACTGTAAGTACCTTTGTCTTTGATGGAGTTCCCTAGACACAAAAGCAAGTCAGGGATTCATGGACACATTTTCATGAGCTCCCTCAGAAGAAAGTGGGGAGGGCGAAGATATATAGGTTAGGACAGGTCAGAGGAGAAGTCAAAGATGTGTTTCAGGAGAGGTCTGACCCACAGGGACAGAGCTCAGGAGTGTACAGTGTTTGTCACACCTGGAGGCAAGGGAGTAGGCTTTTGTAACCCTGTCCCAGCAGTCACTGATCATGGGCCTTGAAGAAGTGTTTAACTCCCAGGCAACATTAGGCCAGGCAACTTCTAGGACAGTCCTCTGGAGATGAACTATTAGCAGCAGCTGGGATAGGGATCCACTTATCAGACTGGTACAGGAGATCCTGGGGATCTGGATGGGATGCCTGCAGTAAGGAAGGAAGCTGTAGGTAAAGCTGGTAATCCTCAGGCTTATCTACAAGAACAACTAAGGTTTGTCCAAGACAGCCTGACAAAGCCAGTCTCTGGAGTACTGGGGCTGGAGCTGTGTTGATGTGGTCCCCCCTCTCTTCAGGGATGCCAACAACTGAGGCCAATCCCTGGGGCTTGGCCACCATGACTTCATGGATGAAGAGCCATCTTCTTTATAAGAGGCAATTATATGTATTTAATTCCACAAATTGTGTTTTATTGCCTGTCATTATGCTGGAAATAGAAGATACAGCAGTGGGTGACAGATGTGGTCACTGTCCGTGATAGAGTGCTCAGTGTGGCTGGGGAAATGGACAAATGCCACACAATGAATCTAGAATTAAAAGGTGGTATATTCTCAGGGAAAAGAACAAGAGGCTGCAACAGTAACAAGGGCCCTAAGTCCCATGTTGGAGGAGGTGGGTGTGTGTGTGGAGTGGGGACAGAAATCCCTAAGGAAATGACTCTTTGGCTAAGAACTAGAGGGTATGAATGGATGAGGAGTCAGTTTGTGGGGCCCATGAAGAACCTTCCCATCCATGGGAATAGCCCTGTGGCAGGGATGGGAAGGCTACCATGGAGTATAAACAGGGGAAAAGCCAGCCAATGACAACCCCAGAGGGCCATTTTGCATTTTGAATTCATTCGTGGTGCAAGAAGCAATCTCTGGAAGAACGTTATCATGATCTGATTTGTATTTTTATATATAAAGACTATTCTGATGACTGGTAAAGAAATGTGTTTTTTGGAATCTAAGAAGACCAAGAACTAATATTTATATACTCTGTGAGGTGACTTCACAAATATTTCTCATTTAATCCTCATGATAGACCCCTTAAAAACATTTTTTTTTTTTCAGATACGGATATCTACTTATTCCAGCATCATTATTGAAAAGTCTGTCCTTTCCTGCTGGATCGCATGTGCACATCAGTTATCTGTAGTTGTGGGTCTGTTTATGGACTCTGCTGTTCCCTTCATCCTTGAAAACAGCATTTTTGTCTTCTTGAAGTTCAACATTATTCTTTTCTCTCAGTGGTCCCTCTCCTTCACTGCCTGACATCCAGTGTTTGAGAGCTTCTGTTTGACAAAGTTGAATGGCTTTAGCAGGGAGGGTGTATCTGGTCCCTGGATGGAGCAGATGCCTGTGTGATGTCCCTTGACATGCCTCTCAGCTGCCTCCACAGTGGCTCAGTTCTGCCATCCCTGAAGTGGTCTCCTGATTCTTATCCTGTAGTCTTATCCTCCAGTTTATCACACTGGCCTCGTTTTTGTTTGTTTGTTTCTTTGTTTTTGTTTTTCTCTGCTTTTTCTGTGATTCCTGGGAGAGTTTCTCAAAGGTTTCTCCTAATTCATTGAGTTTCAAGCAGTATCACTCACTGTTAATTGCCTTCAGTTCTGTAATCACGAAATTCTAACTTTTCTGGTCCCAAGTTTCTCTCTCTCTCTCTCTCTCTCTCTCTCTCTCTCTCTCTCTCTCTCTCTCTCTCGAAGTTTTTCTCATATACCACTGATATTTAGCATTTCAACTCATTGTCTTTTGGAGATCATTTTATGGAGTTTTACTCCCTCCGATTCTTCAAATCACTTCTTTTTTTTTTCAATATTCCAAATATTTTCCTGAATTAAGCTCTCCTCCCCTCCTTTTAAGTTTCCAGTGTTTAATAAAATTGAAATGATCACAGTTGTCTTTCTCTTATGCTCAGTGTTTGGGGATGGGGGTACACTGCAACCAGGTGTAGCTGGGTGCTCTGGTCCTAGTCACCTGAAGTTAACAGGGTGGTTACTGGAACTGTTCTTTGGAAGCAGCCACAGCAGGCTTTTATCCTTTGCTTGGTGATTGGCTGTCGTCTTAAGTCAGAGTGATGTGAGTGTCCCTCCCCAGCCTTTCAGAGCCAGGCTCTAGGCAGCTCATCCTTTGCTTTCCTGAATCTCTGCTCTCCCTCTTAGAAGCTTATATTAGTAATTCTTCCACTTTCCTTCCAGTCAGTTCATTGTTTGTACAGTTGTCCCCCAGTATCTGAGGGGCATTGGTTCTAGATCCCCATAGAGATGCTTAATCTCCTTATATAAAATGGTGTAGTACTTGCATATAACCTATACACATCCTCCCATGTATCTCTAGAATACTTATAATACCTGATACAATGTAAACACTATGTCTTTTAGTTTGGATCTTAAGTGTCCCTTAAAGGTTCAGGGCACTAACTAGGCTTAGTCCCCAGGATAGCAGTATCAGGAGGTGGTAGAACCTATAACAGTTGGTGCCTACTCTGAAATAGTTAGCCAAAACAAATTTTTCTTCAACTTAAAAAAAGAAGAAGAAGAAGAAGTGGGGCCTAATAGGATGCCTTTATGTCATCAGGGCCATGCCTTGAAAGGGATTATGGGACCTTCAGTCTCCTCTTTTTCTCTTTCACTTCCCCAGCCATGAAGTGAGTGGGTTTTCTGTACCATGATCTGGCACCATGATGTGTTTCCTTGCCACAGGCCAAAAGCAAAAGGGCCAACCATTATGGACTGGAACCTATGGGCCAAAATAAGCTTTTGTCCTTTTCAAAGTTGATTATCTCAGGTATTTGTTATTGTGAAAGAAAACTAACACAGTATGTAAATAGTTTGTTATATCTTACTTGGGGGATAGTTATAAGGAAATGTTCAGTACAGATGCATTTTTCTTAGTATTTTTGATCCATTGTTGGTTGACTCTGCAGATGTGAAGTCTGCAAATATGGAGACAAGGCCAACTGTATTTGTTAAACCATGGTGCTGCTTATTCTTGCTTCCATCCCATCCCAGGTACAGTATTTATCTCTACAGAAATTCCTCAGTGTCTCTCTGATCTAATTAAGGCCTCTTGCACTGTTTTTCTGCATGGGTGCACATTTTCCTGCTATTTTTATATTTTTTAATCATTTCATTAGCAAATTACAAAGGCATGGCCCGAAGTTGCCTTCTTGAACTCCAAGTCAGCTGGCCTCCTGCCATACATCATGCTGCCTTTCTACAGCCCAGGAGGGATAATCATTTACCATTAAAATTAAAACCCTTGGGCTTGCATTTCTGGCATTTTTGTAGCATGATTCCCCCAACAGGAATGTATTTCTTTAAATCTCACTCCAGCATATTCTAAACAAGATGAGGAATTTGTACTTTTGTCTGCAGATTAAATAGCAGAAGAGGTGCCAGCCAGGAGAGACTGTGGGGTGATGATTTTATAATGAAGAGCAGAGCAGCCTGCTGCAGCAGGAGGCCCCCCTGTGACTCCACATCACAATTGGAATGCAAATACAGGAGAAAGTTCTGGGGCTTTACTGAGAGCTATGGGAACAGTTATGGAGGTAGTAGAGGTGTCTCTTATGTAGGAGCTGTCTGTCCCTTGGTAGGGATGCCCCCAACCCTATGTTTCCATCTTAGTTTTTTTATTGCTCATGAGAGATTATCTGTTTGATGATCTCTGAAGACTGTGGGTGCCCTTCTTTTGCCATCCTGTTGCCTGCTCATTGCCTCGTTAGCAGCTCATTAACACCTTCCCCAGATGGTAGGGCGGAGGGAATGAAGGCAGTGCCATACAAACCAGACTTGTTTGGCAAAAAGGCTTCTTTTGCCTGTCTATGGGATGGGAGCCTTAAGAGTTACAGTGCTCTGTCCCTTTTGCCAATCTTATTCAGGGGCCCCAGAGTCATCTTCTTTTGTTATTCTATAGCCCTCACACCAGTGCCATTTCCCTGGGTCAAGAGGGCTCATGGGGTTGGTTACTCACAAACCTATTCCTCCTCCCTGGAAGCAGTGCTGCTGGTGGGTCAGCCAGAACATGATCTGCTCATTGAACACAACTTTGGTTGCCAACTGCTCCTTCTTCCCAGTGTGCTTTTTGTGTACATTGGCACTATCCCTGGATAGCCAAACTCTTAGTCCCCAGGGTAGAGTATTCTCTTCCCTTGCACATTGAATATAAATGCTCATCTTACAAGTTTTTGCTTCTAAAATGTAACTTCCTAATATTATATTTTAAAATGCAAATCATGTGAATTTCCCCAGACTGATATTTTGCTTTTACAATATGATCTGGCCTTTGCAAAGCACACTAAATATTTATTGTCAACAACATAAAGGGGCAAATGGGGCCATTGGAAACATAGTTCCTAAACATCTGGAGTCTGGATTTTCTGCCTGTGTAACAGACAGCAAAACCATCTTGAAAGCTTAACTCTTCTGTTTCCTATCCTGAGGCTCTATGTCCTACCCTGGGCCCCAGACCACCTCTAGCCTTTCACCCACTGAGCCCCAGCCCAACAGGACTTTGCCTCATTCTCAGACCCCTCTCTCCATTCTTCCACATCCATCTTCCCTTGGCTTGGGGCAGCCTTTCCTTCCAGTTCCACCTCTGGAATCCCAGTGCTCCTTTCTACGCTTGCTCTTTTAGGAAGCATCCTTTGATGCCCCTTTTGCTGTCTCTTCATTCTTACCTTCTTTCTTTCCTCTTTGTGCAAACTTATCCTGGGTCTTCTCCAGATCCTAGCTAAGTCAGTTTTATAATGAGGTGGGAACAGTATCTTGTTTCACCTGTGAGCTGCTTTGCATGAAGCTGTAATTTGTATTTCGTGGTTTCTGTTGGATGGAGGTAAATCATAGGTCCTTGCTTCCCACCCAGCCTCTAGATGTTCATGAACTTCCATGCACTCTCTTTTAAAAATATTATTTTGAAGAAAAGAAAAAGAAAATCAATTGCCTGTGGTTTTTGAGGCCAAGGAGGCCAGAAGGTGAAGGAAGCTGTTTTTTGTACTCCATTTTTATCTGAATTCACCACACGCCCAATACCCTTTATTCCCCTGTCAGTTTGAGTTGCCAGCATCATGTGTGATGTGAGAGAAACCTGCTTAGCACATGGTCTGGTGGGTAGAGTTTAGCACTGCCTGTCTCTCCAGCTGGATAAGGAGGATGCACTTGGTTGCAGCCATTAAACCATGTATCCCTTCTTATGTAAATGCTTTCATATGTTAGTGTCAGTGTTCCCAGTGGGCAAATAGTTGAAAATGGCTAGTGGGACAAGCATAGCCACACCACAGGCTCAAGATGGTATGGAAATGCTTGTAAGGAGAAGCCTGAGTTCTAAATCTTCAAGGATCCTTTAGAAAACTGGGGGGGGGGGGTGGCGGGGCGGGGGGGGGGTGGCGGGGCGGTGGGGGGGAAGATACCCGTGGGAGTTGTAATTCAGCCACCTGCCAGTTGTGGCAGCTTAGCCTCCACAATAGGTGTCATTCAGAACAGAGCTATTGGAAACCCACTGTGTGAGGTTCTCTGACCTGGGGAGCATGGAGATGCTCAGCCCCTGGCCAGAATTTGTAATCTAGGAAGAGAGGCTAGCCATCTGCCTAAGTAGCAGTAATGGTCAGTGCTGTGGTGGGCAATGTACTAAAAGGCCCTCTCAGGTTCCCAACCCTGGTTATTCAGACAGTAATCTAAGTAGTGCTGTGAAGGGATTTTGCTGACATAATTGAAGTCCCAGATCAGGTGACAGAAGGGAAAGTAACAAACATTCAAAGAACAAAAATAATTTAATAAGTCATTACTGGTTTTGAAGATGGACTGGGACATGAGCAAGAATCTGTAGTGACCTCCTAGAGTGATCCTCACCCAGCAGCCAGCAAGGAACTGGGCACCTCAGTCTGACAGCCACAGGGAACTGGATTCTGCCAAGAACTTGAAAGGGCTTGGAGGTGGATTCTTCTCCAAAAGCTCCAATAAGAGTGCAGCCCATCCAATCCCTTGATTTCGTTTAATAGAGACCATTGGTATAGAACTCAGTTAACTGTGAGCTAATAAGTGGATATTGTTTTAAACTGCTCAGTTTGTCATTTGCTACAACCCGTAGACACTAATATAGGTCAAGGGCGTTTAGTGGCATTCCCTGGGTCACAGAGGATTCCTAGAGGAATAGGACAGGGTCCCTGCTGTGAAAAGATCACAGCTTGTCATGACCATTAAATAGTTGGATATGGATTTGAAATAATGGAGCAGCATTATGAGGTAATTATGAATATCTTTTTGCTAACAACAGTATGAAGAAGAAAGGCCTTCTTCATGAAGCAGAAATTTGAGAGAGGAAGAATTTTCTTATAGATTTCTTGTGATTTCATTTTCACATTAGTCTCCATGTGTTCATAAGAAGTTGAGCCTCTGAATGTGGGTCATGGAAAGTTCTTGGTGTAGTGTTAGACTTGGAGTAGTTCAAACCAGAATAGTATGAGGTACAGCCAACTGCTCCAGCTGGGCACCTGAGAAAGCATTTCTTTAGAAGAATGGAGCTTTCTCCCCCTATCCTCTTACTGAATCAAACTCAAAGAAACTTAAACACTGAGTTGCCAGGTCCAGCTGCATCCCTCCTCCTGCCTGGGAACTAGATACTGCATTGATAGCAGCATACCATTTCTTTTCCCAGAGGACCTTTTGGATTTCCCTGTACTGTTAAAGACAAAATATAGCTCTATTTAAAAGTGAGAGAAGGAGGCTTGTTGGCCTTGGATCTACCTGAGTTTCTTAACCTTCGTGGACTGGCATCTATATCTCAATGATTCTTTCTTTGCTCTTTGCTGCCACTTTGCAAAGAGTGAAGATATAATTTTTTTGTCCAAGTCAGCAGGCCTTGAGAATGAGAAGAAACTCTACTAATACATATGCTGGGACAATAAGCAAAAGTCAGGATTGTCCTTGGCAAAACCAGAAGATGTATTTGCTCTAACCATGTCTACCCCAAGAGAAGCTGCTGTGCCTATAGCTCCACCCAAATACAGAGGTGAAACCATTCCCATGAGTCTCCTAGGAATGGCCAAAACAGGCTGGAATGACCCAAAGATTTCTATTAAATCAAAAGGAGAAACGGAAAAGCAATAAACAAATATACAGGAAGAATTACCAAACCAAACCAAAACCAGATTTTCTAAGTCTAGATCTCTGATCTTGAAAGAGACACAGGCTGGCCACAGTCCCTTGCAGATGGCTAACCTCCTGATTCTCACTGCCCATCTGCTTCTGTTTGGTGGGTGCTGCCTATCTTCAGTGGGGAGCAGGCTCCAAGCCTCTGAGAACAGTTGATTCTGCATACAGCAGGGACTCTACAGCCAGGCATCCCTTGTTCAAAATCCAGGTCCCCAGTTCTAAGCTGTGAGATATTATTGGCTGAATTATTAGTGCTTCTAGGTTGTTTCCTCATGGGAAGAATAAAGCCTACTTGGGGCTGCTAAGGAGGGAGCATTGCTGGGAATGTCTACCCAGGGCATAAGCAGATAGGACCTACATTGTCCAGAGAATATTCAAAAACAATAATAGAACCTCCTGAAAGTTAATCTGCTTTTTATTACTACTGTGCCCCAGCAATTCTTGGCATATCAATGATACAATATTTTTCTTCTCTGAGTCGGATTGCCCTTCTCCCTGCCCCACTTTGGTGCACCACTGTGACCAATTTCCTAGGTTGTTATATAAATCAAACAAAATAGAACATGTAAATCTTTCATAATACCTGGGCCTTAGTAGAGTATCAGTGAGGGAGACATATTCCTTTGTCCATCCTTTTCTGTCAAAGGCCAGAGAACCTCATATTAAGCGGCTTGATTTCAAGTGACAGAGCTGAAGTTTAGGCATACGCAAAAAAGACAATTTATTGGTGATAATGACTTGAGCAGCAGTAGAGTACTCTGTTTTTTTTTTTTTATTTTACTACCTTTTTAGAATTAGTTTTATTCTTTCAGACCTAATTTTCCATGAAGCTGATGATGATCATTGCTGCTAAAAAAGAAAAAGAGGGAAGGTAGCTAAGTTCACACTTTGCATGTGGGGGACTCTGATTGGATCATGTTTAGACTTGGGACCCATCCACATGGGCAAGTTACTATCATCGGTCCAACTTGTGTCAGATGCCCAGTCCTCAACTAATTGCCATGGCCAGGGAGGTGGGATCTTATAAAAAGGTAGCAGCATCTTTTTTAACTGTCAGAATGAAGGAAAATAGCATGGGATCTGTTTCTCAAAAATCTTTGCAATGGAGTTGGTAATGGGTAAATGGAATAGCAGATGTCCCTCTACTACTCTATGGATACCCAGAGTCCCTTCCTTCATTTGGGAAAAAAATAGTTTGGTTACAGCTTGAGAATTGAGCTATTTATACCCTTAGCCATTTCTAAATACTTGCCAGAGATAATGAAATCTGAGGGAAAAGTACCCATCTGCTGTGATCTGAATGTTGGTTCCCCACCCCCCAAAAAATTTTTCTATGCTGAAACCTATCCTCGGTATGATATTATTAAAAGGTAGGTTCTTTTGTTCACAAGGGCCTAACGGGATGGACACCCTTATAATAGAGAGCTGAGGAAGCCTGTTTGCCCTCCTACATTGGGAGGATGCAGTAAGAAGATGCCATCTATGATGAATGGGTTCTTAATAGACAGCAGATCTGCCAGTGCCTTGGTGTTGGACTTCCAAGGCTCTAGAACCAAGAGCAATAAATTGTATTATTTAGAAGTTACAGAGTCTCAGGTATTTTGTTATAGCATCCCAAATAAACCAAGATGCCATCTTTAGTGGTAGAAGGCCCATTCTCTCCCAGGTTCACTTGTCACAGCCCATGGCTCTGGAGTTGGTTCAGGAGCAGGCCTCAGGAACAACACTTGGATTCCTATGCTATGGTGGGTGTTCTTTTTACTGTGTGCACAGCTGCTGTGGCGGCTGGGGTCAGCCTTTTGAGAATGAGAACATATTGTCACTGGAACAGTGACATCTTCCAGCCTCTGTGTCCCCCTTTCAGGGGGCCCCACAGTTTTGGAACCACATCACATATTGTCCATCATGGGGCCACTGCTTTGTTTTTGTTGTTAAACATTTTTTCTTGCTTTCTTCTTACTATCTTGGTTTTCCTCCTTTTTAAACCAAGATAAAATGTTTCCAGTTTTCTTAAAGATTCTTTTGATGAAATGATTCTAATTTATATTTGTTTTTCTCTTGTAGCCTGGGGAGCATTTTTACATGCACACAGTCTTCTTTTGTGATCTTATCCAAGACAAACTTTTGATTCTTCTTTTTTAAAAAGTTAACTGCTAACCAAAATCATACTTTAAAATCAGGTTACTGAAAACAATTGTGGGAAAAGATGCTCTGTTTTTGGAATTTTTATAATCATTCTTCTAAAGCAGGAATCAGAAAATGTTTTTTGGGGGGCCAGGTAGTTAATATTTTAGGCTTTTTGGTCTGCATAATCTGTTACAATTACTTAACTTTATCACTATAGTATGGAATTAGCCATGGATAGTAAATAAATGAATAAGCATGGCTGTTTTCCATAAAACTTTATTTATAAAAATAAGATGGTGGGCCAGATTTGAAAGTATAGACTGAAGGCTATAGTTTCCTGACCCCTCTTTTAAAACATTTTCTACTTGTCTGGAAAAATTATAGTTAAAAACTTTGAGGTGGTATGAGTCATAATTTTTTCCCCTTTTTATGAGGTAGAAAAACTGAATGTAAGTGTTGACAGTGGGTTCATTGTGAGCTTTAAAGGTAGAGTAGCCTATTAGTATTGATAGCCTTAAAAATATTTGATACAATGATCCCATTGTGGGGAACCTACCTTAAATGGGGTGTGTGTGTGTGTGTGTGTACATAGATGTTTCACCACAGCATTATTTGCCATATGAAAAACATGGGAACAACTTAATTATCCAATAGTAAATTATTCATTCAAAATAATATTATAAAGCCCTTAAAATTAGGTTTGTGACAAAATCCTCATGAGTTTATACTAAGTGACATGGAATGGATAAATACATCCTTGAGACCTCTAATCAACTGAAATACAGAGCAGATTGATAGAAAGTGTACCAAATGTCAACAGTGTTTTTTCTGTTGAGAATATTATTTGGGATCTTTACTTCATGAGTATGCAGAGATACTTTTCTAAAAGATCATGTTAGGCACTATAAGGAGGAAAATGAGTAGACCAAGTTCTTCTGCCTTTTGTGCTCAGGCAGTGTGCTGCATGATTCTAAGCCAGAATGCCCTGTTTCCTAGAGAAACCAGGAAGCAGGGCCTGGGCTGGGCCAGTGGTGGCACATCATGGATATTTGAATGTAAAATTTCAGGTGGAGCAGTCATAAGTGACCTGAGTTCCCAATCTGGTGGTGAGAACAGGAGCCTGCTGAGAGGAGAGGAGACTCTCCAGAATAGAGGAAGGAGATCAAGTGCTGAGTTGGAGGTGTTAGGTGGATCTTCCACATGGATGCCAAGACCATGTAGGACTTGGAATCAAGAGAAAGAGTGGGGGTGATGAGCCAGGGTCTTAAGTGAGGGAAGATTGACTTATTAGCAGGTGGACATTGCAGGTGTTGTGAGTGGGGAAGGAGCAGGAGTAAGAGCAGAGTAGAGCAGCTTTGGGAGGGGCTGGGGACAGAGGACAAGAGCCAGCTTGTCTCTGGCCCCATGACCTATGAGTGTAAGAGCAGTGACCTCCTCTCTCTATAGAAGGGGCCACTGCTGGAAAGTAGAGCATCAGTCTGGCTGCTGTGTGAGAGCGACAAATTTTCTGTGAGGAGTCGAGGATGTAAGAGTTGGCTTCTCTCAGGGTGTGCACTTAGAAGGCACCCTTGAGAGCATTAGGAGGCAGGTGAGCAGGGGCCTTGGAACAGGCATGAGTACCCAAAGAAGAGGTGGCCAGGGTGGCTGGTAGTTTTAAGCATCAGACAAGGAGAACAGGATGGATGATACAGGTGGGATCATCTCAGAGACAGGATTATGAAAGAACGAGTTTTCCCAAGCCCAAGGATGGAGATGCAGGAGGGACCTTGGGAGGATCAGCGTTGACCTAGATTGGTTGTGCCTCTATAGAGATCCACAGGGAGACAGCCCAGGGAATACAGACTCATTGTTCTAAGTAGGCCCAGGTTTCTATGAGTCAGAAAAGAAGGTTAGGGGTGGTGTAAATACAGCCATGTCTCCATGATTGCTTCCCTGTTGGGAGCCCCATTATAAGTCAGTCCAGTACCCTATGACCTGTGGACAGAGACTGATTCACATCCCAATATGTCAGTTCACTCACAAGCTTTCAGTAACACGTCTAGTAGACGAAGTCAGGCATGCTTTCATTCCAGAGGAGCCTAGAAATGGGGCTCATTGTGCCCAAGGAAACCAGAGAAGCTTGCAGAGAAATAAACGTTGAAGCAGTTGTCTCTCAGGGTCATGACAGCAAATCATGGAAATGTGTTTTTTCATTTCCTCATGTTCCACCGCTCATGTGCTACACAGCTGTGATTTATTTTCAGAGCACACTTTGGAATTTGACAGACCTTCATACTGGCCCGCTTCACAGCTGAAACCTGTAGATGAGAAATCAAGTGACAATTTACACTAAAAGGGCTGTAAAAAGATACTGTCTGTGAGTGAGACAGACAGACAGGTGTCAAAAACCTGAAACAACAGAGAGCATAGGACCAGCAAAGCTCAGGTCTCCTCCGCAAAGCTATGACCCTTCTAGGCTGAGCTCCTGGCCTCTGGTTGGAGTAGAGTTTTGGAGTACACACCTGGGTTAATGGTGAGCACATCAGCAGTAAGTATGATGGTGGTTGCTGGTGTTGGTTTGGTGCTGCGCATCCTACAAGCCCTGGGGACATATGAGGAAAACACCTCTCAGGAGTGCTGCAGTGCTGAGGACAGCGGGCTGATGAGGCACAGTCCAGGACCACAAGTGCCAGACAATTCTAGGACAGAGTGGTAGAGCTGGCCCAGGCAGCACAGCATGCTGCAGGATGTGGACCAGGGAGGTGGCTGCCCTGTGTTGCACACTTTGTTCCTTTACCTCCTTCTCCATTTGGAACAGTGGGACCCAGGCATGGGGAGGTATCTTCAAGGCCCATTTGATTTAAGTGACAGGAACTCATTTGAGTATCACAAGGGGTGGTCTCCAGTCACTTTCTCACACTTACTCTACCTTATTGTTGTCCATAGCACTTACCTCCTTTCAAAAATCTATTCTATTTTAGTTTATTCCATTTCATTCTGTTCTTTATTTTTGTTATTTCTCTTACCCATTAGAATGTAATGGGGCTGGGGATGTAGCTCAGTTGGTAGAGTGCTCGCCTGGCATGCCTGAGGCCATGAGTTTAATCCCTAACACCAAAAAAAAAAAAAGAATGTAATTGCTTTTGCCTGTTTCTTTATGCTTGAATCATTACCTAGCAGGTTACAGTAGCTGATCGAATATTTATAAGGAATGAGGTGAAATGACAAACAAAGGGAGTGGGCTGCTGAGGGCAGAGGGAGCTTCCAGAAGGCCCGGAGATATGAGAGGAGCAAGTGCATGGGGAGTAATGGGTTGACAGGAGCAGCCTGGGCCTGAGTGGAGCAGTAAAGAGGCATTTGGTGAGAGGGAGGTATAAGGGTGAGCAGAGGCCAGCTTTCATAATTTTATATAAGACTGCAGGATAGATTTCACTGGGACTCATCAGTGGAGAACATGAGAGGTTTTCAAGAAAGGGTGATATGACCATTTGTTTTAAGTCTGCCATGTGGATGTTTGTCTCCTGTGTGCAAACCACTTTCATGTAAACTGTCTAACATTTTGCAGAAGAAAACCTCAATGACCAGTGAGTCTGAGTGCCCAAGGTCTCAGAAATGATAGGACCATGATAAGTAGCAATGCAGAGGTCAAATTGAAGGGTGCAAAACCTTGGGAAGGGACATCCACCTTGTTGCAGCCATCCTTCCAGAAAAGCAATGAGAAGGACAAACCTGAGGCATGATGCAGAGAAAGTAAGTGCATGGGCCAAAGGTGAATGGGAGGTACACTGACAGAATGTTGGTGACAGATCAGATGTTAGAGTGAGTGTTTCATGTTCTTTATATAATAAGCATTTGTAGAGCATTTTCTCTGAGTCATCCATAGTAGTCACATTGTAATTCATTTAATGCTCACAACAACCATCTAAGGAAAGTACTATTATTTCTTTCATGCTACAGATGTATCACAGAAATGTTAGGTAATTTGCCCAAAAATCACACAGTAAGTAAGGGAGGCTGGTTATAAATATAGGTAGGTGAGCACTAAAATACATGCTCTTAACTGATAATTTCAAGCTTAAACAACTGAGTAGTAATGGTGCAAGTGACTAAGGTAGAAATTGTGATGAAAGACAAGTCTAGTTTTGGAGATGTGGATTTTAAGTGTCTGTGAGATGCCCAAGACACATAGAAACTTCCAAGAGAGGTCTATCTGTGTTTTTAAAAATAATAATAATAATTGATGATGCTTGTTTAAAATGATAAGTAAGCTGGAAGTGTTGGCATCTGTCTGTAATCCAGCAGTTCAGGAGTCTGAGGAAGAAGGATCACAAATTCTAACCAAGTCTCAGCTAATTTAGCAGGGCCCTAAGCAATTCAGTGAGACCTTGTCTCAAATTAAAAAAAGGGCTAGAGATGCAGCTCAGTGATTCAGTACCCCAATCCCTGGTACTAAAAGAGAAAAAAAGGTAAGAAAGATGCTGTTCAAGAGAGTCAGGGTAAAAGTACAGGAACTGTTGCAATAGGGTATTTGCCATTGGGTAAAGAGATCAGACTCCTCTATGACAAGTGGGGATTCAGGAACAGCGTGGGGTCACTAAGAGGAAACATCAGGGGTAGAGAGAATTCTTGCTAAACTGACTCAACAGAATTCTTGATAAAGTCAGGCTAAGGTGATAAGATATCAAGGGTGGTCAGTAACAAGGGTGAGGGACTTTTGCCAAACTCTGTTAGACAACTTCCTGTTATCGTAACAAAATACCTGAAATAATTAACCTGAGAAAAGGTTTATTTTGACTTGTAGTTTTGGAAGTTATAGTTTAAGAATGCATAGATCCATATTTTGAGCCTCTGGTAGGGGTGCTGGATGACCATATGGGCAGGCAGCACGTGGTAGAGCACACCAGCTCCCCTAGTTATTGAGCCAGGAAGTAGAAGGAAGAGAAAGAGATTGGGCTCCCACAATCCCTGTTGTGGGCACGTCCCTAGTAACCCAAGGACTTCCTACTAGGTTCCACCTCTTAAAGGCTCCACTGCCTCACAATAATGCCATAATGGGGACACATGGACCTTTGGGAAACACTCATCCAAACCATTTCACTGACTTAGCAGAATCTTTCTGAAACCAGCTTCTTTCTATAAGTACAAAGAGGGAAGCCCGAGTGTAAGCCTAGACAGACGGGGGTTCCAAGGAGCAGCCTGACCACAGTTTTGGTCAAAGGAGAGAAGCCTTTGTCTGCTGGAGACGCTCATCTCCCTGTCATTAACATGTACGGGTAGTACAGTCAAGGATTACCAGGGGTTTATGGGAAACAGTGGAAAAGAAAAGGGCTAAGGCTCTGGGAATGCCGACACCATGGCCAGCAAGGGCTGAACTGAGGAAGAGAAACCATCACCTTCAAAGGTGTCCCAAAGAGGGCCAAGTCAAGAAGAGAGACAAGATGGAGAGGAGCTTAAAGGTATTTGTTAAATTTGACAACAGAGAGACCTGTGGCCTAGGCTAGACAGTATCCGTAGGACTGTAGTGAATGAAGGCAGATTGCAGTGAGCTGAGCCTTCGGGAGGAGTGGAGGTGCCAATGGTGACTTGGATGGAATGCTCTAACTGCAGATGGAGAAGGAGGGCAAGAACTTCATGGTCATCATATATTTATGTTTGCTTTTCTCCCTAAAATGAAAGAGATGTGATGATGTTTAGATACTGGAGAAAATACACAGTAGGGAATGGAGAAGCTAGAAATAACTGAGTGGAAAGAGGTTGGGAATGGAATAAAACCCCACTGGGGTGTGGAAAATACCCTGAGATACAACACTTTCTCCTCTGAGAGGGGAACAGGTGGGTGATGGAGGCAGGGGAGGTGGAGGGACAGATTGTATGCAGCAGTGAGAGATAAGATACTCAGTGAAGGCAACTAGATTTCGGACTCAAATTTCCATGTTGATGGCAGTGTTATTGCTGATGTTCAGGGTGTGTTTTAGAGAAGTGGGTGAAACTGCCTTTGAAGTATACAGTCAGATTCCAGTGGTGTAGGTCTAACCAACAAAGGAGATGGATGTTTGTTGCTAGAGGTGTAGACGTGGGGTCACCAGTCTCCAGAAGTGACCACCAAAACCTTGGAGTGGATAAAATTGTACAGGGTACTGATGTATGAGAAGAAAAGGTGGTTGAGAGCAAAAGAGCACACAGGGAAAGAACAGAGAGTGCTGTGCAGGAAGGCAAGAGATGGCAACATTTTTGGAAAGGATCAGTGTGTTAGTTGTGTAGAGCTCAGCAAGGCAGTTGGGAAAGTGCATATTACATTTAGCAATGAGGAAGTCATTGGTGACCTTGGCAAATGAGCTTCCATGGAGAGATGGAGGAGACAGCCAAACTGGAGTGACTTGAGACTATGGAATCTGACAGCAGAAATGGCGAAGTGTAGATTGTTCTGAAGAAAACAAGGCATTTTAAAGTATGTGGATTTCATCGCTCTGAGTTTCCTGCCAAAGAATGTTGGGAATTCTAAGAAACAAACAATTTGTGCAGCCCCACTTGTCCTCATTGGCAGAGCTTTGGAGAACACTCTTCCCTACCTCTCCTCCTCCATCTCCCAATCTAAAGCTGAGGCTGACGCCAATGTCCTTCTCTTTCTCTTAGGCCGGATCCTGGACCTGAAGACAGGGACAGTCAAGAAGGAAGGGCAGCAGTCATCCATGAGGATGTGCATGGGCTCACGGCGCTCCTTCATCTGCAGAATGAGGTCCGTTTGGGGCAACAGAGGGCTATCACTGTGGTGGTTTTGCTGCTTTCTGATCTACCATTAAAACTCTTGACTAATCACCAGGAACAGTGTCGCACACCTGTAATCCCAGCAACTTGGAAGGCTGAGGCAGGAGGATAGTGAGTTCAAAGCCAACCTCAGCAACTTAGCGAGGACTTAAGCAACTTAGTGAGGACTTAAGCAACTTAGTGAGACCCTGTCTCAAAATGAAATATAAAAAGGGCTGGGCATGTGATGCAGTGGTAAATAGCCCTAGGTCCAATCCCCAGTCCCAAAAAGGAAAAAAAAAAAAAAAAGCCCTTGATTAATTCTGCAAAGGTCACACATGCTGATTTGGTTTCCTTCCAATGACTTCATCTTCTCCTCCTGAGCCCAGGAATATACAGACTCCCTGATCTGTGTTGCATCCCTCTTTGTCTGGTTTTTTACTATCTTCTGCCTCTTCTTAGATTCGTGACCCCTCTTGCCTGTATGTTTTAACTTTCTACCCATTCTTCATGATCCTTCTCAAATCCAGCCCCTCCAAGGTTCCATATTTCTCAACATGTGTATTAAAACCATCAACTCCCCAGTATCTCTTATATCTCCTGTGACAATTCATATGTTTTATTGATCTCTAATATATCTGTCAAATTGTTGATTGATACTCTATGTTTAAATATCTTAGCTTCATAAATCAGTTATATGTCCTGAAGCCAAAAGCTTTGATTTATACCTCTTTGCGCCTCTTTGACATCTTTCAGAATGTTCTGTACATGCAATTATCCCTCATGTTCATGGCAGTTGGTTCCAGGACCACTTACCAATACCATAATCCACAGAACTCAAGACCCATATTTCAAATACCATATATAGTATTTGCATTTAATATGCATGTATCCTCTCATGCATAAGTCGTCTCTAGATTACTTATAATTAATGAGTGTGATGCTGATGCCATTCATTCATTCATTCATTCAGCCAACAAATTTATGCAGAGGGACACCCTATGCTGGGGCTTCCCATGGTATGGGAAGCCAGTGTTAACTAAAGCATATGGACCTGCTTAATACTTATTTTCATGGGAATGTACTCAATAGACAAAAGAACCATGTTAGTATATGTGTCAGATGGTGGTGAAAAACACCATCAGCATAATGGAAGAAAAAAGGCAAATTTGGGGAGTGGAAATAGTAGGCCTTGTTGGTCTACCTGTTGTATAGGGTGAGTAGGGACAGGCCTTATTGATCAGGTAACATTTGAGTAGAGACCCAAAGAAAGTGAATGAATAAGACATGGAATATCTGGCAAAGAGGACAACTGATAGAGGGCTAAGCCCGTGCAAACACACTGAAGCTAGATTATTCTTGCGTGTTCAAGGAACACTAAGGAGATTACTATGTCAGAAGTAGGTAATAGGGGAGAGTCATGGTGAGAGATGGCAGATATTAGGTCATGTTGATCTCAAAAGATTTTAGCTTTGACTCTAAATGAGATGGGAGGTTATTAGAGTTTGAGTATAAGAGTCAAATGTTCTGAATGACATTTTAAAAATTGTTCTGGCTTTGTGTGGAGAATAAGCCTGCAGGGGAGAAGGCTAGAAGCAGAGACTACTGTAATGATTCAGTTGAGAATAGTAATTGTAGTAAGCAGTGCTCAGCTTTGAACATATTTTAGAGATAAAGCCAGGCTGCAGGTAAATTATGAGAATATGAGAGAAGTCTGAAATGTTTACCTGCCAAGTGGAAAAATGGAGCTGCCATTTACTAAGATGGGAGAGACAGTTAGGGGAGCTGGTTTTGGATAGAGGGCAAATGTCAGCCCTTGAAAGATGAAGATGCATGTCAGACAGCTAAATGGAGACGATGACTAGGCAGTTGGACATGAATTCTGGAATCCAAAGGAGGAGCTGAAGATAATGTGCTTGGGGATTTTTGAGATGATATTGGAAGCCACAAGAATAAAATGGCATGAGGTCACCTGGAAAGTGTGTGTCGACAGGAGATCAGGGAACTGTTCCTGTGCACTCCTATACCAGGGAGGTAAAGGAGAGCCCACAAAGGAGACTTGGGGCACTGAGGCAGGTTGGGGACAAAAGAGGGCCAAGGAAGTTTCTAGAGAAAGACTGCCAAATTCTGCCAATGAGTTCTAAATAATAGAAGGAGAAACAGCAGGAGCTGGAGATGTAAGCAGGTGAGCAAGGCTGATCTTGGCTGCCTCCTCCAAAGTAGGCACCTACCCAGCCATCCCTGGTACATGATCTCGTAAGCAGACTCTTCCTTAGCACCTCTTCTGACAAGACTGCCTGATTCTACACCCATCCTGGGTTACTCCCCCCCCCATCCCTGCACAATCTGAGCACCCATCCTCCCCATCAAGCTGCCTGACCCTGGGGATATTCTAGTTCTCAGGTCTGGCACCATGGAGCCCTCACTAATGTCACTCTTATCCAATTCTTTGCTGCTGGAACCAGGACTTGCCACTTGCACATTTGGTGGGTACCATGAAGTTCCATATGATAGATGCTTTAAAAGAATTAAGTAGTTTCTCTTTTTTTTGTACTGGGGATTAAAACCCAGAGACACTACCACTGAGCTACCTCCCCAACCCTTTTTACTTTTTATTTTCAGATATTGTCTTGCTAAGTTGCCAAGGGTCTTGCCAAGTTGCTGATCTGGCCTCAAACTTGTGATCCTCCTTCCTCAGCTTCCTGAATGACTGGAATTTCAGTCCTATGCCATCACACACAGCTAGAAATATAAATCTTCAATGCATCATCCAAGCAATGCCCTTCTGAATTAATTGCTTGGAAGTGCCATAGTGTGCCATTTGTCTTAGTAGCCCGTAATGCCATTACCAATGTCCTTTCAACCAGATTCCTACAGTCCCCTGCCTGCCCTGGCATGCCTCTGGGTGCTTTTTGAAGTGCCAGGCTATACTGCCTAGATGGACCTGAGAAGTAGGCTGTATTGCTGTTTTCTGAAAGTATAATTTCTCCTCCAAATAAAACAACTTAATTTCAGCAAGACACAGGGCAAAGTCTACCAGTAAAGGGCAGAGGACCATGCTGGCATCCCTGGGCAGCACTGTCATGGATTGATCCTGCTGTGAAAGCCACATTAATTCTGGCATCTGTCCAAGGTCTCAGAGTATAATTGGGCTCTCATCTTTGCTATGTTAAAAATTAAGACATCAGGATGTTAATTGCCGTGTGGTTGGGAAGTGGAAGTGCATGTATTGAGTGAGTATGCCAAGCAGTGGTCAGAACCTGGCCACAGTCCAGGCCTTGGATGTTTGATGCCTAGATATTGAGAGGATTATAGAGAAGGGAGGCAGGAAATGACCTACCAGAGTGGGCAGTGTGATGCCTCACATCTCCTGGCTCTCAGACAGGGACCCATAGAAAGACCTGTTGGCCCCTCGCTCTCACCCACCCCTGCCTCAGCAGGCTTCCAGCTGTGTAGTTAGAGCCAAAACATTACAGGGAAGGAGGGAGAGTTTCTACAGCTGTGATGCTAAAGCCTGAGAAGATGCTACTGTTCATCAACTGGCAACATCTGTTTCCAGTTGCTGTGTCTGCTCAGGGCTAAAGAGACACTGCTACTGTCAACACCCACTTCTCTCATTTTCCTTGAAGCCTCCCGGTTCCACTGCAGTGATCTGGTGGAACTTAGCGTGGCTGTGTTTCTCCAAGAGTCTTTTTACAGGTTTCCAGCTCTGGGCTGGGCCCTGAAACTCTTTCCATGTATATTGCAAAGTGAGTCACACTCTCCTTCCTCTGGTGACAATCAAAAATCCAAAGGCATGCTAGCCTGCTTCTCCACTTTGGAAGGAAATTGGTCACAGGTTTCATCTGAGTAAATATATAAGTGTCAATTGAGGGCCATGTATTTGACAGCAGCATTATATGCTTTAAAAACGTATTTGGGTCTTCACTCATTCTAACACATTTATCAAATCTTAGGTGTGGAAATGCTCCTTTGGACCACCTTCCTCTTAACAGAATAACCACCATGAGGAAAAGATTCAGGTCAGTATCCCTTTCTGATGTATATTTTGAGGTTGTTCTGGCAGATAGCTTCAATACCCTAAGCTGAGGAGTAACCCAGCTTTAAAAGAGGTCTGAGTATAGAGAGGACCAAGAGACAGTGGCTGAAATGTGAAGTGGGAGTTGGTGGAATTCATTTGGAACTGTCATACCACACAGAAGGAGGGAAAAGAGGGTGGTGGGAAGTTGAGATTCAACGTCATAAAGATAGTCAAGGGAACCCAATAGCTTAGATGCCAAAGCAGTCATTGACACCCTTGCCTCACTCACATGTGTTAACAATAATTTCACAAATGTTCTTTCTTTAGGAATGGCCTTGGCCCTGTAAAAGAAGGAGAAGCCCAGTACGCAGTGGTCCACTGCACAGGATACATAAAGGCTTGGCCACCAGCAGGTGAGCTTAGCTGCAAATGCAATCCAAGTGTGTATTCACTACCATTAACATGGTATCCTGAGAGGAACATATTCTTAGAGGCAGAGGCAGGACAATCTTATTCTCCTTTGTAGTTAGAATACAGTGGTCTTTGTCATTGGGAAAAAACTGCTGTCTGAAACAGAGATTTCCAGAAAGAGCTCATTCTACAGAAGTCATCAGAGAGAGAGCCTTTACAACTCATTTCTAGGTTCTGTCACCCACAGCCTTCTGTAAAGTCAGAGTGGCAAATTGAATTCCAAATCATCAGAAAAGTACAAATCAAAACCCAAGAGTACTCTTACACTCATTAGGATGATTAAAATAAAAGGTAATAACAATTGGTGTGGATGTGGAGCAATTGGACCCTCGTACATTGTTGGTGAGAATGTAAAATGGTGCAGCCACTTGGAAAAAGAGTCTGACAGTTCCTGAAAATGGTAAACAGAATTACCAGATGATTCGCAGTTTCACTGCTAGATATCAATCCAAAAGAACTGAAGACCTATGTCTTCAAAGAAATGTATATGCGAGTGTTCATAGCAGCAGCAGCATCATAATGTTCAAAACAATGAAAAGATTTGAATGTGTGCTAACAGATAAGTAGATAAATAAAATGTGGTCTATCCTACAATGGAATACAAAACAGCCATGAAAAGCAGTGAAGTACTGATACGTGGTTTGTTAACAAACTTTGAAATTATCATGCTAAGTGAAAGTGTCTAGACAAAAAGGCCACATGTTATATGATCTCACTTAAACCAAAATGTCCAAAACAGGCAAATTGATCAAGATAGAAAGTAGATTTCAGGGAGAAAAGACAAGGCATGACTGTGAAACGGCACAGTAGTTTGGGGGGCGGGGGGGGAGTACTAGAAGTGTTCTAAAATTAGATAGTAGTGATAGTTTCACAACTTTGTAAATATACTAAAAACTACTGAATTGTACACTTTAAGATGGTAAATTTTTTGGTATATGAATTGTATCTTGATACACTGTATATGGTGGTGGGCTGCTGGGATCAAACCAAGAGTCTTATGCATGTTAAACAAATACTCTACCACTGAACTATACACCCAGCCCAATAATTGTTTTTAATCAAGAGCATATACAAGTCAGACCATGTGTACTGTATAAAGTACACTTCAGTGAATGTTTCATTTAGCTTGAGAACAATGTATATTCTGTAGTTGTTGGATGGAGTGTTTTCCTAAATGTCAATTGTATCAAGTTGATTGATAGTGCTGTTAAGGGCAACTATATCCAGATTGATTTTTTTTTTTTTTTTTTTGCCTACTTGATCTACTTGATTTATCAGTTATTGAAAGAAGAGTGTTGAAGTCTCCAATTGTGATAGAGTATTTGCTTATTTCTTCTTGTATTCTATCAGTTTTTGCCTCACATATTTGGATGCTCTGCTTTTTTGGTGCACATATACTAAGGATTATTATGTATTTGGGGGAAATTTTTCCCCTTTTATGTAATGCCCTTCTCCATCACTGTACTTTTCCTTGCTCTCAATTCTACTTTGCCTGAAATCAATATAGTTTCTCCAGCTTTCTTTTGATTAGAGTCAACCTAAGTGTGTTTTTATATTTAAATGGGTTTCTTATAAACAGTATATACTTATATCTAATTTTTTTTATCCACTCTCACAATCTGCCTTTTGACTGGTGTATTTACACCATCACATTTAACATGATTATTTATATAGTTTCATTAATAGTTGCCATGTTTCCTGTTCATTACATTTGTTCTTTGTTTCTCCCCCCACCCCCCGCTTTTCCTGCCTTTTCTTGGAGCATTTTGTATTTCATTTTCTTTCCTCTTAACATGTTATATTGCTTTCAAAATGTTTTCATTATTTGTCCCAAGTTTGAAGTACACATTTATAATTAATATGAATCCACATTCAAATAATGTTATGATTCATGGTAACACAGATACCTACTAACAGAGCACCCTGCCCCTTCTCATCCCTGATGATGTTGCTTTCATCCCCTGCACTTGTCTTTATCATCACACAGGACATTTGTACCATTGCTCCTTTGAACAGAGACCTATTAAATTAGTTAAGAATAATAAAAATGAAAAGTTTTATTTTACTTTCATTTATTCCTCACCAATGTTCTTCTTCCCTTCTTAATATAGACCTGAGCCTCTAACCTACATCATTTCCTTCTTCCTGATGAAATTATTTACTTATCTATTTATCTATCTATTTATTTATTTATGCTGGGAGTTTTAAAATTTATTTGTTCTTTTTCTTATACATGACAGTATAATGTATTTTAACATATAATACATATATGGGGTACAATTTCCCATAATTCTGCTTATACATGATGTACAATTACATTGGTCATATATTCATACATGAACATATATGAACATTTCCCCTCCCTTCCCTTTATTCTCTTTTGTCTAATCCTATGAACTTCTATTCTTCTCTATCCCCTTCTTATGGCGAGTTAGCATCTGCATATCAGAGAACATTCAGCCTTTAGTTTTGGGGGGATTGGCTTATTTCACTTTGCATGATAGTCTCCAGTTTCATCTATTTACTGGAAAATACCATAATTTCATTTCTCTTTATGGCTGAGTAATATTTCATTGTGTATACATACCACATTTTTTTTATCCATTCATCTGTTGAAAGGTACTTAGTTTGGTTCCATAGTTTAGCTATGGGGAATTGAGCTGCTATGAACATTGATATGGCTGTATCATTATGGTATGCTGATGTTAAGTACTTTGCATACCAAGGAATGGGATAATTGGTCAAGTGGTAATTCCATTCCAAGTTTTCTGAAGGATCTCCATACTAGTTTCCACAGTGGTTTCACCAATTTGCAGTCCCACTAGCAATGTGTGAGTGTACCTTTTTCCCCACATTCTCACCAATATTAATTGTTACTTATGGTCTTGATAATTGCCGTTCTGACTGGAGTGAAGTGAAATTTGTATTTCTCTAACTGCTAGAGATGTTGAACATTTTTTCATATATTTGTTGACCAATTGTATTTCTTATTCTGTGAAATGCCTGTTCACTTCCTTTGCCCATTTATTGATTAGGTTATTTGGTTTTTTGTTGTTGTTGTTTTGTTTAGGGTTTTTTTTTGGGGGGGGGGGGTTGTGTGTGTGCATGTGTGTGTGTTAAGTTTTTTGAATTCTTTATAGGAGATTAATGCTCTAAGGTGCAGGTGGCAAAGATTTTCTCCCATTCTGTAGGCTCTCCATATTCTTGATTGTTTTCCTGTTCTATTAAAAAGCTTTTTAGTTTAACCCAGGGGCACTTGACCACTGAGCCACATCCCTACCCCTTTGTTTTTGTTTTTGAAACAGGATTCTGCTAAGTTGCTGAGGGCCTCACTAAAAAAATCTGAGACTGGCTTTGAACTTGCAGTCTTCTAGCCTCAGCCTCCTGAGTCACTGGAATTACAGACATGCACCACAATGCCTGGCTGAACAACTTATTTTAATATTTCTTGCAGAGCAGGTTTACTGTTATAAAATCTCTGGTTTTGTTCTTTGTAGAAAGCTTGCTTTCTTCTTAGAATTTGATGGAAAATTTTACTGGATATAGAATTCTATATTGGCAGTGACTTTCTTTCAATATTTTAAATATTTCACTCCATTCTCTTCTTGTTTACATGGTTGCTTATGAGAAGTCAGCCTAATTCTTATTCTTGTTGTTCTCTGATTAGTAGTGTGAGTTGTTGTTTTTTTTTTGTTTGTTTGTTTTGTTTTGTTTTTTTCCTGGCTCTTAAAAGATTTTCTCCCTATATTTGGTTTTCAGCAGTTTAACTATGGTATACCTGAGTATAGAATTCTTTTTATGCTGCTTGGTGTTCTCCAAGCTTCCTGGATATGTGCTTTGGTGTCTCTCATTAATTGGGGAAAATTCTTGGACACTATTTCTTTAAATATTTATTCTGCCTTTTCTCTTTTTAATTTAAGTTTTCGAATTGTGCATGTTATAAACTTGAAATTGTACCACAGGTTTCAGATATTTATTCATTCATTTCTTTCTTTCTTTCTTCCTATTGGTATTTTAGTTTGGGTAGCCTCAAAATGATATATTTTCAGGTTAACTGATTTTATCCCCCCTCGCCCTACCCCCCAGTCATGTTTAGGATACTGATGGGTCTATCAAAGTTGTTCTTCATTTTCTCTGTAGAAAATCATCATTATTTCTTATAATCTCCATCTCTGCTTACATTATCCATTTTTTCTTAACATATTGTCTACTTTCCCCATTAGAGTTCTTAATTTACTAATCATGGTTATTTAAAATTCCCCATCTGGTTTTCAAAAACTGTCACATCCAAGTCTGCTTTTACTCTTTCTTTGTCCCTTCAGACTGTTGTTCCTTGCCTTTTAATGTGACTTCTGATTCTTTGTTGCAAGCCAACATATATCAGGTAATAAGAACTAAGGTAAATGGGCCTTTTGTGTAAGGTTTTATATTAATTTTGCTAAAAGTTGGGCTGTTTATAATGTTGTAAGTGTCAATGCTAGAAGCTATAAATTTCTCTCACAACGTTGTTTTTCTCCCCTACTGCCTTTGGATTTCCTCAAGAGCTCCTTTTTTTTTCCATTTAATCTTTTTTTATCATTGATTTTATTATTTTTTAAATACATGACAACAGTAGAATTCATTACAATACTTATTACACATATAGAGCACATTTTTTCGTATCTCTGTATATAAAGTATGTTCACGTCAATTTATGCCATTATATATGTACTTAAGAGCTCCTTTTTAAATAGAGTCTATGCCTTGCAGCTCCTCATCTGTAATCCACTGTTATATAAGAGCTCTGTTGGTGTGTTCTAATTGTTCTATAATCTAATGATTAAACCTCACTCTTTTAGTAGGTTTGTGTCCCAGGGCCAGGACATTTACAAATATATCCTCCTTTCCCTTCCCCTTAAGTTGGTTAGGAAAGAGATAGTGGCAGGAATTGGGTGGGGACCTTCCCCTGCCATACCAACATTGTTTTAGTCTGTTTTATATTGCTATAACAAATACCACAAACTAGATAATTTATAAAGAAATGAAATTTATTCCTCACAGTTTCAGAGACTGGAAAGCCCAAGTTCAAGGGGCCACAACTGGTGAGGGCATTCTTGGTGCATCATAACCTGAAAGATAACATCACATGGTGAGACCTTGTGCGCTTGAGTTTCTCTTCTTTTGAAGCCACTGCTCCCATTATGGGGGTCCCAACCTTATGAAATCATTTTCTAATTATGTCCTAAAGGCCCCACCTACAAATATAGGAATCATCAATGTAGGAATCTGGGGGTTGTGTTTCCAACGCATGAACTTTTTGAAGACATTTTTAGACCATAGCAACTATAATATTATTATTATAATACACAAGATTATTCAGGCTGTTGTTTTCCAAAGACCTCAGCTAGTCTCAAGAACAGGGAGCTCTTAAGAGCCGAGACCTTAGCTTTGTGGATCCACACATGGCCTGGAAACTGCTATAGAACTGATCAGACCCAGGGAGTATGAAGGAATTCTCAGAAGCTGAGGCATTAACCAGCTACAATCAATAATGGCATGAGAGTCTCTGTGTAAGTGGCATGGATGCTCCTGTGTGATGTACAGGGGACCTGTCAGGTTTTGAAGTACTTGAGACACTAGATTTGTATTGGGAGGTTGCTTGGTGAAAGGAAAATAGGAACAAATGGACGTGGGCCCTTGGAGGTAGATTCCCAGCAGTTTGGTCCTCTCAGCACATGTGATGGACCCTGGCATGGCCGTTGTTAGACAAGACTCTAAGGGCTACAGGGCACAGTGCTCCAAGGAGTGCTTAGTCAGGCATGGTGGCACACATGTAACTACAGGAGACTCCAGAAAAGTGTGGCTAGAGTCTGTGGTCAGAAGAGGCCACCGGGAGAAAGCTTATAATAGTGCTGGTCAGTTCTGCCAAATTCTGCTTCTTAGGACTCATACCAAGGTGACCATCTCATTCTTACTGAAGATTTCTTCATTTGAATTGGTTCATTATTCTCATTATACCAAGCAACTTCCTCTTCCTCTTTCTGACCTCCAGATGCTCTCTTTCTTAACTGCTTTATTTGAGCTCAAGGACTGTGACCTCACATGAGAAAGGCTCTGATCATTGTAAATTCACTGTCAGAGTCCTTGTGGATGAGGGGGAGAAAGGAAGCTGAGGCCAGGACCACAGATGGATGGTCGCATTCCAGAGTCTGCAAAGCTGGTTCAGGATAAGTCTCCCTGAAGTTGCACATGACTGTGACTGTTAGTGATGGCAGTCACAGGGGAGTAGGGCTTATATGCCTTAAATTTTCCACAGTGGCCCTTGAAACACTGCCACATGAGAAACGGTTGAAGGAGCCAGCTAGAGGTAGGTGTTTAGGTTGGAGAAAATGAGACATGATTTCTGTCTTCAAGTATTTGAGGGGGTGTCATATGAAAGAGGAATTGATCTCACTTAGGATAGTTCCAGAAGGCACAATTTAGACCAAAAGGGAAAAGTTAGTGGAAGGCAGATTATAACTCAATAGAGACAAATGAGCAAACATGATGTTCATAATGTATACACACACACTAAGCATAGGGGAAGATTTTTAACCTTGCTCTTAATAAGAACTGCAAGTTAAAACAATTTGATACTATCCCCTCTTTCCCATCAAATGACAAAAATTAGAAAAGATAAAATGTTGGTAAGTTTCAGTAAAATGGGCACTTATATGTACACCTAGTAGGACTCTTAGTTAGTACAAATCTTCAGTAGAGTAATATGGCAGCAGAAATTAAATGCCTTAAAATATACATTCCTTAAGATGGAAGGATTATACTTCTAGGAATGTATTCTAAGGCATTAGTCAGATCTGTGAATGTATTATGTTTAAGCATTGTCTATAATTGTTAAAACCTCTAATTCCAAGAGGGAGAGTTGGTCAAAAATGACATGGAACATCTGTGTGATAGAATACTTGGCAACTATTAGGGGGCATGCTTCTAAAAGATGTTTAAAAGCAAAGCAAAGTATTTAAAAATATTTAAAAGTAGTTTTTAAAGCCCCAATTTTATTTTTAAAATATAGGTGAATTAATCTATGCATTGAAGATTTACACATAGTATATTAATCACTGTTATTTCTGTAGATTTTTTTTATTTTTGCTTTTTCATTCATTTCTGCTTTTTCCAAATGTTTGCATAACTAAAAATCAGATAAAATCGTATTTTTGAGAAATCAATCTGAATTTTCTAAAGGGACGTTCCAGACAATTGGATTGAGTGATTTACACTGAATTTAGAAGTTGTGTCTTTTTGTTTGTTTGTTTTGTATTCGGTTTTGTTTTTATCTTTAATTGGTTACATTTCTGTGAAAATAGAAAACAAGACTACCTTCATACACAGTGACTATGGCATGCTTACAAGATACTTAGTAGGCACTACCCTGTTCTGTGACCATTAATACTCTGCTTCTTGACTGAGAACTACATTCCTAGCACATGTAACACAGTTCCATGCTTATTGTTGAGATCCCTCAAGACCCAGGGGCACAATGTGTTCATCTTGCCGTCCTAGAGAATAGCTCAGAACTGTCACACGGTTTATATTCAGGAAGACTGAATGGATGGACAGAAAGAAGAAAGGTATCGAAGGAGAGAGGAATTCTTGCCTAGACAAAAGAAATAGTCAACATGGAAGGATGTTTTATAGAATCCAGAGGTTTTAGAATGCACTTTCCCAGGAATCTTTTAGAATGGGTAGAGACCGTCATCTGACCTAGATGAGGGGGCTGAAATGAAGTCATAGCATTTTCACCCTGCTCTAAGGTCATGGAATTGGAGCATTGGAGCAGTCTGCAACTCACTTAATGACTGAATTAAGTGTAAATTTACAGGGCTGCCACATCTTGCTCATGAGCTCAGGCTCCTTAATTATAAACAATGACTTGGTTGGGAAGTTCAAGCAAAAGTCCTGGTAAGGAAGTATGAAGAGTTATGGAAGCCAACCAGACTCACTGTGAATATCTAAAACTGACCTTGAAAAATTTATAAAGGTAAGCATCAGAGGTAGATTTCATGTTGCTAACAGGGGCTAAACAGATTCTTTAACAGCTCATGTTTTCTTAGGTCTGAATGGCTAACTGCATTTGTGGTTCTTCTTCCTGCCTACTGACTCCATGTTAAAAGTAAATGTCACAGTAGATTCTGATATATTCCAGAGCCCTTTCTGCTACACAGTAGCCTCTCAGCCTCACAGAAGTTCATACTATAGAATTCTTGTTTTAAATACTTGGGTGTGATTAAAGGAAAAGGAGAGTATCAAAGACAATAGTTCCCTTGTCAATTCCTTCAGTTGTTGAGTTTGTGAGAAATTGTCACACACATATCACAATGAATCCCATTTTTATGTAAAACTATCATGCACTGATTTTTTTAAAAAATCATCCATAACAGGTTGCAGTTTACATTTCAGGGGATGTGTTCAGAATCCCAAGGACACTGAAATTCTAAAGGTGTGAATCACCTACACCCCATTGTCACCACCCAGCACATTGCAGTTTCGCAGACATTCAACTTTGACCTGGAGTCATCTATAAAACAGAAGCATTCCTCTCCAGTCACCATCATTGGATCTGCTTGGTCCTTTTTGTAACAGTTATGGAGAATGTCCAATTAACTGGTGTGTGTGTATGCACAGGAGAGCTCAAGGAAAAGAGCCTTACCCTGAGCTGGTGACCTCCCTAGGATCCTCCAGATCTGGAAGGGGCTTGTTACTTGCACCTAGTGTGCTTTTCTCACTGGTGACGCTTTGCTTTTCTTGTCTTTGCTGCTAGACTTTCAGTAAGCGTTGGCTACAGCATGCCAGAGGCCTGAGGTCATGTTGGTGTTTGGCTAGAATCTGCTGTGGTCAGGCCAGTGCTGTCACTGTGCCCAACAATTCAGCCCTGCCACGAACTCATCTGTAACAGCCCTGCACTTCTTGCAGCTTGCTCATTGAATACTGTGTTGTTTTTTCACCACTTGAAAATCTCTAAAAGCTACTTCTCTGTATTGAGGCCACCAAGTCACAGCCTAGAACCCTGCTCTCCAGCCCTGAGCCTTTCTGTGGGGTAAACACCAGGTCTCCTGCTCAGGACCTCTCCAGACATCAAAGCCATGATCTTGGCCTGAGATAACAGGGGGGATCCATTTTGTAGGGTCACCAGTCAGGATCTTGATCTGCAAAATACCTGCAGGATAGCATTTTTCAAAATACCTTACAAGATCAAAAGGATTTCATGGCCAATATAGTTGGGGAACTGCCCTCTGTATCCCCCTGCTAGCAATTGTCTTCCAAAGTTTTTTCTTATATTCTCTGAGAATCCTACAGTGATGAAAACTTTTCTTTGTTAAAACTATGTTTCCCAAATGTGTTTTACCAAAATTGCTTTTTTTCCCCCTGAAACTTACTAATGTTCCTCAGGGAACCCCTTGGAAGTAAGCTGTGAACAAGTGCCCTGAATTGCTTGCAGCCAGGAAATGGTTGTTTTCTTCCCCCTGTGTTTTGTGAAATGCAAAAATGACTTAATTCACATATGAAGGTGTAAGTCCAGGCAGCCTCTGCCCAGTGTTACTGAAGGGCAGTCCAACTTTCCAAATGTTTGCACAGGGTTAATGCAATCCCTGGTAAGAAATGAAGAAGCATTTATGGTCAGGACTGTGTTTCATCCCAGACAGCAGTTTCCAGTTACATTTCATTTGTGTTGTTTATATTAGTCAGGATTTATTTTGTCCTGACATGAGGGAAGAGTCTATCCAGGAAGAAGATAAAGTAATGTAGGGCAAAATGAGCTTGTGCAGCCAATTAGGGAATCATCAAAACCTGCTAAGATATCTGGAATTATCCTGTTCATATTAAAAAACCACTTTGATAAGTGTTGCAGCTCCTTCTAGGAAGCGCTCCCTCTGGACGGTGTTCCTCTCGACCCTGGCATCCAGCCTTGGCTGTGTGCCCCACCTGGAAGCAGTGTTCTGTTATAATACTAATCACATGGCATCATAATGCTCTGGGTCTCCATTTCCCACATGAGCTGGTAAACTCCTTGAGAGTAGGAAGCAGCCCTCATTCACTGCTTAATCCCTGGTCTATAGCAGAGTATCAGATGCATACCTGGTGTCTGGACCCACAGAATGTCAGAGCTCAGGAGAACATCAGTATCATCTCAGCCCCTCTGGTCTTACAGAGGGAGAACCTAAAGCCCCACAAAGTTCTGATTCTCAGCTCCACAGCATCCCGGGCCCTTGATCATGGCCCAGACCAGGCAGAACTGAGCCACCCAGGGAGCCAGCTTGGCCATGCCATAATTCCTGTCCAATGCCAAGTACAACAAGGTCACTTCACTGGGCTAACAAGACCAGGATGATTGACCCTCAGATGTCAGGCACTGTGCTGAACGCTTCTTGTGCGTTTCCTCATAGAATGCCCACAGTAGCACTGTGGAATGGGGGCTGCGGTTATACCCATTTCACAGATTAATAACTGCTGCCTTTATCATTTCCTGAAACTTTTGAGGGTCCGAAGGTTTTTGCCATTGGTATCTGGTAGAGTCAGGACTCCTGAGTCGGGACAACTCTAGTGACCCCAGAGTTGGAGCCACACTGTCCTCATAGATGTATCTTCTGTCATAGTTGGTGCCGGCATAGGGACCATTTCCCTTTAAAGGATCCTTTTCTAGAGGCAGTTTTGCCACTGAGTGTGTTCATTGTGAGTCCTCCATAGTGACAGCCTAAGTCTCTGACACCTAGAGAGAATCTTGTCACCATCATTTCTAACATAAAAAATTTGTGCCTTCTTCCTGTATAGAGAAGCAACCCACAGAGCTGTGGTGCGGGCCTCTACCAAGTCTCTCCAATAGACACAAACACCTGTTTGCTCCAAGTGCTTAAGCTGCAGGTCACTTTCCACATGGCCCTCGTGGTAGCCAGTATGCTGTGGGGAGACAGGAAGATGCTTTTAGCAACCTAGAGCAGAAAGTCATTTTATTCTTCTAGCATATATATTTGCCTTTCTGTCATGCATCCCCCCTAACCATTAAGATTCTTACTTGGATGAGCTGATCGCTAAACTAAAACAGATCCTGAGATGTGCTTGTAAGGGAGTAGTCACTAGAATCTTTTTCACAAATGGAATGAATGGTGGTGAAATTGCCAACCAAAGGGGAGCCTTTCAGATTTTTCAAAATGAGTTCAAATACTATCAAGGTTGTACTTTGGCAAGATGAGAGTGGCCATAGGATGGACTGTAGTCATGGAGACGTGGGCAGGAAAGGAGAGAGAGAGGGGAGTGAACACTGGGAGTTGTTTGCAATGAGGAAAGACTGTTCAAGGCAGTAAGTCAAGGAAGGATGAAAGGATGCTTGCTTTTTTGCTTCCCTTAGGAAATGGCCCACTATGTTCCCACTGAAATCGCAGGGCTCCTGTTTGTGAAGATAACCCAGATTCAGAGTGCTGAGCAGGGGCCAAGGAGGCCTCAGGGCCCACTCCTCTTTTTACTGATGAGAAGACAGAGGTCTAGGGCAGGGCCGTCACTGCGACCTCATTCCATCCCTCTGATGCCCCACTAAACCTCAGTGTGTCTATTGTTACAACCCTGTAGCCAGTGCTCTGTTTACAGTTTTCTATTTATTGGAAATGGAGCTCTACCTTCCAAGTCCAAGTTTAGACAGAAAATCCTCATTTGCAACCTCCCTGCTGGGCCAAAGAAGATGCCTTTTGATTTCATGACTTAGTGGCAGTGTGTTTGGAAAACTCTACATCTCTGGTAGGTGTTTGGGTGAACCCTCTGCTATCCTCAGGCATGGTACCCCTCCACCTGCTAATCAGGTACAAGGCTCTGAAGTCTGAATTTCAGCATGTCATGCCTGTGTTTCTGATGTTGTTGGAGAATGAGGGGTAAGGTAGGAAAATTCCCTAAGTATACGAAGTCTGCCTTTTTGTGGACCAAAGTATCATATGCTGGCCTTCTTTTATTTTCAGTCTTTTTTTTTTTTTTAACTATTAGAAGAACAGCTCCTGCTCATTAATGAAATCTGGAAGCTGTAGAAAACCTTGCAAAATAAAAACTAACCTGTTGACCCACTTTAAAAGTTTTTTGAAGATTATAAAACCAAAACTACAGCCTCACTTCCTACCCTTGTCCTGCCCCCAAGAACCAGTTGACAGCCCCCTAAGGCTTCTCTTTGTAGAGTTTCTTCTATTTTTTTAATGGAACTCATGTAGTCTGTTACTACACAGTCTTATTTCTTTTTAGTTTTTCAGGATATCATTTCCAAACCAGTATCAATAGTTCTACTTCATTCTTTTAAACAATTACATATTATTCCACCAATCATTCATTCTCCAGCTGGGCAACATGAAAGCTATCTTTAGTTTGGGACTCTTACCAAAGATATTGCAGCTGTTGTAGTTGCCACATGAGTCTTTATCCATGAATGTTGGTATTTATGAAAGATAATCTCAAAAGTGGTATAAGGATGACAAATTTAAGGTATAGTAGCTACCATTAAATTACCCCCCCCAAAGGAAGATAAGAATGTCTCTTATTCCACTCTCCTATGAACTCATTTTCCTCATTTTGTAAATTGTATTAGTCTGAGTGGAAATGAGGGGAGAAGTTGACATATTTAAATTAAATGTTCTTTACTGGTGAAATCAAGCATTTCTTCTGGGTGCATTCATTGTATTTCCTGTGAATTGCTTATTTATTATCTGCTCATTTTCTTACTCGCCTTCTTATTTCCTTCTATAAAGTCTTTATAACATTATGAATATTAGCATTTCGATTACTATATGTGTTACAAATATTTTCTTCCAACCTGACATTCATCTTTTATTTGTGCTGTTTTGAATCACAGAGAATGTTTTGTCAGCTTAAATAAAAGACTCAGTACATGCTTTTCTTTTTCAGAGTGCTCATTACAAACGCAGAGCTCTCAATTCAAAGATGACCTCAAGGCTTCTCTGAGTATATGGAGCTTTTCAGCCAAAGGGGCTGTTGTGTTTTTTTTCTTTTTCAGCTATTTTTTATACTCTGGAAGAATCCTCTGCTCTACCCCCTGCTGGTGGCTGACACTTCCTATTTCTTTGCATTTGCTATTTCTCATTCTTCATAGCTTAGAAAATGGACAACCAGCACAACTTGAAGGGATGATGGATAAAAGGAAGCAAAATAGGCTGAATTATATCAGGATGGGCAACCTGTTCTGAGAGAGCAGTGCCCAGGCTTTAGTGAAAGGCCTGTGGGGCATCTGTTGGGGATGCAGGAAGTCCACGCTCTGCTCAGCTGAGACTGATAAACGATGATTGACAGGTGCATTGGTGCTTTTGCAGGCTTGTATCTTGCAGGAGAGGTGGAACCTCTGCCCTGATTACAGAGGTGCTCAGAGCCTTCATCTGTAAACATCAATGCAATGCCGTGTTTGACTGCGTCGGACCTATCAGTGCCCAATACTCTCTTTCCCCTTAATGTTGTACAGAGCCATGGGAGCTCTTCCTTATCTCTGCTGATCTCAACAAGACCCAATTCTGATAAATCCTGTTGCATAAAACCTTGACCAGGATCCTATCAGAGACTTCCCAGACATTTGGTCTATGTGGACTTTGTCACTCTGTACTTTCGTTTTGGGGTTTTTTGTTTTTGTTTGCTTTTGGTTTTGTTTATTTTGTTTTGTGGTACCAGGGATTGGACCCAAGAGTGCTCTACATCTGAACTACATCCCCAGTGCTTTTTATTTTAAAATAGTGTTTCCCTAAGTTGCCCAGGATGGCCTCAGCCTCCCCAGTAGCTGGGATTACAAGCATGTGCCATCTTTCCCAGACTATATTATAGTTAGTTTGCATCTCTGTTGTCTCCCCCTGCTTACCAAGAGGGTAGGACCATATTATTTAAACTCCCAAGCACAGAGCTTAGAAAATAGCAGAATCCTAGGGATATTTGGTGTTAAAATTCCTCTTTGCATCTCCCAATCCCTGAAATGCCTCCCCAAAAGGTCCCCAGATTTACCAATATCACTATTTAAAATTGTTATATAATCATAAGAATTTGTATAACCTTATATTAAAACACTTAAGTTTTTAAAATGGCAAATGGACTTTAGTTTATGATTCATTTTGATTAACTGATTTGGATTTGCTTCTGTAACTATTTGGAAAATATTCATGATCCATGGCATTGTCTGTCATGGGTTCCAGAAGGATGCTCTCAGTTCATGTCCTTTTTGAATCACACCTGACATGGTAGAGGAAAAGCACTAAACAAAAAATATTCACAGAAGCTCTTAGGAATTGAATTGTGTCCCTCCAAAAATTCCCAACCCCTGGGACTTCAAAGTGTGACGTTATTTGGAAATAGGATATTTGCATCTATAATTGGTCATATTGGAAAATGCTCATATGACCGATGTTCTTATGAAAGGAAATTTGGACACAGACTTGACACAAAGGGAGAACACCTTTTGAAGGTGAAGGCAGAGACAGTGAGATGCAGTGACAAACCAAAGAACACCAAAAATTACCAGGAAATCACAGTCTGGTGAGGGGTATGGAGCAGATGCTCCCTCAGTGCCCACAGAAGGAACAAACCATGTTGATACTTTGGCCTCAGACTTCTGGCATCCAGAACTGTGAGACAATACATTTATGTTGTTTAAGCCAACTATCTGTGGTACTTTGTTACAACTAGAAAACTAGTACAGAAGGAAGGAGAATTATGGGGAAAGAGGGAAGAAAAAAGAATAAAGAAAAGTAATCAAATGTGGAAAATAGAGATTAAGTGAGCAATGAGAACTGGTTTCACTTTAGAATGCCCTTGATGAAACAGTAAGAATTATGAATTATATTAAATTCTGTAATGGAAAGTATGCATAAGCAACTTTTCTGCATGCCAGATCATGACCAAGGTGTGAAGCAGCACATATGCAGTTGTTTGGCTATGAACTGAGCCAGCTGCCTTTTCCATGAAACAACAATTTTTACTTGAAACAATGACAGAATATCAGCAATCAAACTTGTGTATTTGGCATTTATCTCCTAAAAAAAAAAAGAACAAATAAAATGAGCCTATCAGTTCAGAGGAAACAATTGACAGTATGGTAGAATGCAAGTTTTTATAATGAAAATTCAAATTTTAAAAACATGTTCACCAGTCTTATCTTGATCAACATCTAGAGATGTTTCTGAGGAGATCGATGGTGATATGAACAAGCGGGATTTTTTTTATGTTGTATAATGTAATAAATCAATATTTTCTAAATGACCAGTACATGGTGTATACAATCATGTGGGGGAAGATCCATGAGTTAAGCCAGTCTATTTTATAAAACTGTATGAAAAATTAATTAATATAGTTTTGGAATTTATGTTGCTTTGTCCCCTTTTGCAATTAAGATCTGCCAAGATTTAGGAAAACATCAAAGAAGAATATCCACAATATTCTGAAAAAGTGTCTCCCTTTTCCAACTACTGATCCTGTGAGGCTGTTATTTTCTTCACGTACTTCAAATAAAGCAGCCTTTTCTAACACATTGAGGGCAGATTTTAAAATCCTTTTGTCTACTGTTAAGAGAGGCATTAAAGAGATTTGTAAAAATGTTAATCAATAATTGAGAGATAATTTCTTAACTGAGTAAGAGTTATCTGAGTCCATAGACAGTATTTATTTAATAGAGAAACACTGAAGTCATTTCTGCTAAGACCAGAAGCAAGGCAGAAATACTTGCTACCTCTACAATTGCACCACACTGTAACAGCAGTGTTAGTCACACAATTAAATAAGGAAGCTTAGAGGCAAATGAATATGTAAAAAAGAAAGAAAACTGTCCTTTCTTTTCAGATTATCAGAGAATATAGCTGCAGAAGCCCAGTAAATCAATGATAAAGCTAACTGAAGCAATAAAATAATTAAGTGGTGTGGCACAATGTGTTAATATAAAGAAATCAATAATCTGCATATGTGTGAATAAATAGATGATATAATACTGGAGAAAACCCCATTTATAATACCAACAATGAAGATTCAGATACTTAGGAAGAATTTTAATTAATGTAAAAGTATAAGTTTATATGAGAAAAAAATTTTAAATGCTCCTGAAAGACACAAAAGTAGGTTTTAACAAATGAGAAAAACATTCTCTGTGCCCCATTAGGTCAACAACATTATAAAGATGTCAATTCTCCTGAAGTTAATTTACAATTTTAATACAAACCTAATAAAAATACCATCAAGCTGTTTTATGGAGTTAGATAAGTTGACACTGATAATAGTATTCTTGGTTTCAAGAATAGCCAAGCCAGGCTTGGTGGCACACACCTGTAATCCCAGTAGCTCCAGAGGCTGAAGCAGGAGGATGGTGTGTTCAAAGCCAGCTTCAGCAGCAGCGAGGTGCTAAGCAACTCAGTGAGACCCTATCTATAAATAAAACACAAAAATGTGCTTTGGATGTGGCTCAGTGTTTGAGTGCCCCTGAGTTTAATCCCTGGCACAACCCCCCCCCAAAAAAAAAAAAGCCAATAAAACACTCAAAAAGAATTACTAAGGAAATGCCATCAGACATTAAATCATAGAGGAAAGGCTTTAATTAACATGGTGTGGCACTGGGCTGGGGGAGCTAAGTGATCAACAGAACAGCAGGGAAGGTCCAAAATGAGCAAATAAAAGGAAATTCATTAGGTGGTAAATGTGGCACTTCAGATCACTACATTTTAAACAAATATCAGCAGATCAACTGAAGAGCCCAATTAGAAAAAATTAAAATGATTCATATCTCACATCCTATACAAGAATAACTCCAACTGAATTAAGGATCTAAGTGCAAAAAATGAAACCGTGAAAGTGTCAGGGGAAAAACAAAGGTGAGTTTCTCTGTAATCTCTGAGTGGGAAATGGCTAACTGTGGCTCAGACTCCAGACATTAAAAAAAAAAAAAAAAAGCTTGGTAAATCTGACTACATAAAAATCTTAAAAGCTTAGCTCATCCTAAAAGTCAAAAGACAGAGACGTACCTAAACGAACGTATTCACAACACCATAAAGGCCTAATAACCCTAATATAGATAGAACTCTCAAAAATTGATAGACCAAATTATGCTATGTACATATATGAATATACAAATGAATTCTGCCTTTATAAATACCTGTAAAACATCCATTTTAAATACAAATAAAAGGAATATCAGTAAAGTAGAAAAAAAGGGAATAGGGGGAGGTTAGAGGGGAAGAAAAGAAGCAGCACTGGGTGCAGAAAATTATATGCCATTCATGTATGATTATGTCAAAATGAGCCCCACTATTATGTAACTGTAATGTTCTGATAAAAACACTTTAAGAAATTGATCGATGACCAAAATCCCAATAGAAAAATGGGAAACACAAGCACATAGTTCAATATAAAGCAAGATATAAAAGTGGTCCTCAAACAAAAAAATAATGTTCAAATGCACCTATAATTCGAGAAATGCAAATTAAGACAACATTAAGGTGTCATTATTTCTCATCTGTCACAGAGACAAAAATTAAATAATGTGACAGCTCATTCTGTTGGTCAGAATTACAGAGAAACAGCCCTGTCGTGCCTTGCTGGTGGGAATGCAAATTAATGCTACCCTTCTAGAGGGAAATTTGGCAAAACAAAACTACATCTGTATTCATTTTTGACCCAGTAATCCACTTCTAGGGATCCACCCTGAAGACACAACTCCAGTGATCAAAAAAAAAAAAAAATGTATGCACAAGGTTATCCATTGTGGCATTGTTTCTAATCACAAAATATTGGGAACACCTGAATCTTCATACATAGAAGAATGTGATTGAATAAACATGGCATATCAACACACAACCAACCACTGGGAAGTTCTGAAAAAGAATTGAGGAAGAGCCAGCTCTATGAATAAGTGTGGAGGAATTCCAGGACATACTGTTAAATTCAAAAATCAAAGCCCAAAAGAATATGTATTGTACACGCTTCTTCATAGAAGAAGGAAGGAGATATGAGAAAGTAGACATCACTGTGCTCATTTGTACAAAAGAAATACAGCCAGAATAAACCAGAAACTAAAGAGATCAGTGGCCTGCTCTGGGGGATGGAAAGAAGAGGGGGGTATGCAGTGGAAGGAGGCAGAGAGTCACATTTCTCTGGCTCTCAGAACCACGGTGATATTTAACATTCCCTTCAAAGTCTGCATGGTGAACTGCTACTGTACTTGTGTCACTATTACACCATGAGCCTCAGGTCTGATCTAGTGTGGAAATATTTAATGCTAAGTGTTAGGCAGTATTAAAGGAACTTTTCTATTTAACACCACTTGCCCAGGAGGTATGAAAATGGAATGCTTTTTCTCTCCAGTAGTTCTAATCAGCTGCAGATGTTCAAGAACCTTGTATTACAAGGGGCCTTGGAGACCAGACCCTTCCTGGACCAAACAGAGGATCCTTTTCTGAAGAGTGAATAATGAAGATTGTTTTAACCAGCTTCTCCCCTTAACACTGGTTTTCTGTGCTTAATCAGCATAAACATCACTAATTTTTCTTCCTAGACCTTAAGGGAAACACTGGCTGTATTCTTTTGCCTTTAGAAACTTCACCTTCAGTAATTTTTATTTGTTTTTGGTTTTTCTTTAATTCTTTGTCAACAGAGGGTTGAAATATTTACATGACCTGGAAGACCCATTTAAGCATCTTAAAATTCCGTAAGTAAATGTTTTAGCCAAATTGTGCAAATATATTTAGATGAACAATCTGCATTTCATCTTCCTTAATATTTTCTGCATCATCCACAGATGGAGATGATAATGGACCATGAAATTATCAAAAGATATCTGGCAGAGAGATGAGCAGGAAACGAGCAAGGGACTATTAGTTCATTAGGTAGTTTCCCAACCCTGAGTGGCCAGCAGCAGATCTTTACTTTTGATTGCATAGGTGAAATCCCCCTTTTCCATTTCCCCTGGGCATGTTGAGGATGCTGGCATTTCTCGTTTCAGGAATGACAATACCTGAAGAAGATGCTGATGTGGGACAAGGCAGTAAATACTGCCTTGTGGCAATTGGGAGACTCCAGGTAAGAAAATAATCAGAGCTGTTTTCATCTCAAAGGAGAGCTTAGTGCAAAGAACAAGAAATTGTGAGCTTGGATACCTGTTCTCCTCTGTACCCAGTGTTTGTTGACTTTTGTGTCTCACTCTGGGACAAGAACAAGGCCAAATCTCGGGGGAAAGAAAGGGACTATGAACTGTAAACAGCAGAGGTCTTGTTGGGTGAGGGTTATATCATCCCATTCCCCTAACAGAGTCTAGATCTGCCTACAGCACATCCCTGATTAACCATTTCAGTGTTTTTCCCGGAGCCAAGTGATGAAGTCCAAACTCCTTATTCCAACCTCATCTCCTTCCCTTTGTCCTCTCTCACCACATCCTATTCCCCTTCTCTATGAACCCATCATGTGATTTCCCACCTCTATTGGTGTTCACAGCCTGTTTCTTCTGCCTGGGATTTCCTTGTTCCCTTTTTTCTTTCAAAAATCTCTTTCTTCCTGGGTACTTCCTATCAATTTATCCTCCAAAACCCAACTAAAATGATTCCCCATCTCCATAGTCAAAATTAATCATTCCCTCCTCCTCCTCTCTAGCACTGGGTTCCCACGTTAGCCATCATCTCTTTGCTGTCCCTTGTGCTACTGTTAGCTGAGTGCAGGATGGCTTTGTTAACCAAGTGTGTGATGGTTAGCTGAACATGAGATCGTCCCCTATGAGATCCTCTGGGGCAGGGAATGCCTTTTTATCTTGTGAGAGTCAGATGTGCTCAGTGCCTGACACAGAGTAAACTACTCAGTCAACTGGATTGTTCATATCTTTGTGATAATTAGGGTCTTCCTATCCTATTGAGAGGACACATGATAGACATGGGCAAAGTAACCCTTCGTGTCCCTGGTTTCCTAGGTCTGAGTGTTTTCAGACAAATAAATAAGCAGTTTCATACAATGTGACAGACCATGGGCAATCCTAATTGATTAGTAAAGAAAGAATATTTGGGCAAATTCAGTCCACAAACATACACTTTCCAAATATTTTAACCAGTTACTTAGGCTCATTTGCCATTTTCAGTGAAGGGAAGACAGGAGAAGGAAGGTGTATTAATGTTTATTTAGCAACAACTTTGTGCCAAGGCTTAACCTGCAGTGTCTCAACCTATGAGGTTATGGGTTTCATTATTCCCATTGGCTAATCAGGAAACATAAACTCAGAAATGTAAAGAAAGAGGCCCATTGTTAGTTACTGTTTAGTTAAAGGCATAACCTGGCCTCTCTGAACACTTTACATTCATTGCACCAGTCACATGAAAGAATGTGTGATGTTAGATTCCCATTCTCTATCACCGTCTCCATCAGTAGCACCTAAGCTGTGGATTTTCCCATTGCAGGTGACCAGCTCTCCTGTGTGCATGGACATGAATGGGATGTCAGTGCCCACAGAGTTCTTATCTCGCCATAACTCTGACGGAATCATCACATTTGTGGATCCAAGATGCATCAGTGTGATTGGCTACCAACCCCAGGTAAGTAGATAGTTTCGAGCTCATTGGGCAGTTGGCTAGAGATTTAACTTTCCTTAACACATATGTCCCATTTGTTTGAGATACAGCATAATGATATTGCAGAGAAACACCAATAAATCTAGGTGCCTTGCCCAGATTAGGTGATATCCTTCCAAACAAGAAAATTCACTCAGCAGTAGTGTGCTTGCTTAGCATATACAAGGCCCTGAATTTAATCCCAACACCACACAAAAGAAAAAGTCCATCGTAAACTTTTCCCTAGCTTGTGCAGTTTCTGATTCTCAAGCTGGTTTTTCACAAACTAGAGTTAAGATAACTTTACAAAATTTATTAGCATGAGAGAATCTTGTAAAGATGCCTACCTCATTTTTCCTAATTCCTCTCAGAAGCCTATTTTGCATGGGCCACACTTTCAGGTCTTTGTTCCAGATTCTTTGTGTAAAAGTCAATGGCAACCTGGTACAATGGCACACAGATATAGTGCCAGCAGCTCAGGGGCCAAGACAGGAGGATCTCAAGCTCAAGGCCAGCCTCAGCAACTTAGCAAAGTTCTAAGCAACTTAGTGAGATCCTGTCTCAAAATAATAAAAAGGACAGGGGATGTGGTTCAGCCAGTGGCATGAGAAACACAAGGCAAGAGTGGTTGTCCCAGGTCAAGACCAGAGAAATAAAATGGCTAAATACAATGTGAAAGCCTGAACTGTGTCCTAGGCCTGAAGACATCTAGCTTGAAGAGATACATGGGAGACAATGTAAATATTAACACATACAGATTATTGAGTGATCTTATTGAACAATTATTGGTTTTAAGTTAATAGTATGGCGCCTTGTGGTTTTGGATGTGATTTTTTTTTTTTTTTGGATGTGATTTTAGGATGTGATTTCTATGAGACATGCTAAAAATACTTTCGGGAGGGGCTGGGGTTGTAACTAAGTGGTAGAGCACTTGCCTTGCATGTATGAGGCATTGGGTTCAATCCTCAACACCACATAAACATAAATAAACAAAACAAAGGAATTATATCCATCTACAACTAAAAATATATATATGTATATGTGTGTGTGTATTATATATTAAAAAATACTTTGGGGAGAAGTGTCATGCATGATTTCTACAACTTCCCATCAAGTGGCTCAGGAAGAAATTATAAGCTATGTGTATATGGATACATATGCACATATACATATAGATACATATGTGAAGAAAAATAAATGCAAGAGTGGCAAGATATGGGCAGTTCTCAAATCTGTATAAAAGATACGTAAGTGTTTTACTATCCTTTTAACTTTTCTGTAGATTTTAATTTCTTTCAAAACAAAAAAAATTTAAAAACAAAAGAAAAAGATGCTGTTCTGAGGAAAATACTTTGGAAATATTGATAGAATATTAATGACATGGATATTTTATTGATCTTTTGGAGGTGCTGGGAATTAACCCAGGGCTTCACACATGCTAGGCAAGTGTTCTTCTACTAAGCTACTTTCTTAGCCCTACATATGTATCTTAGAACTAGAAGGAGTTCCCATCAGAAATATTAGAACCTTTGCATAATTCTACATGTCTAGGTTTATACAAACCTGGAGACTCTTGGATGGAATAAAAAGGAAACGTGATCTGTTTGCAAATGCACTGATGGCAGCACATTTCTATCCAGATCCATTAATCCTCCAGCACCTCCTGTGAGCATCTGTTTGTTCCTGAGCACAAAGATAAAACTTGCTGCGTTGTTGGTGTCAGCTCACTCTTGGCAGTGTGTGCCCATGTGGGTTCCGATCAATGAGTTAGTTTACATCCTTTGCTATTTAAGATGCTTCCAACTGGACCACTTTCCAGAACACATTTGAAGTTGGCCTTTGATGGTTTATCTTATTCTGCTCTGTGTCGTTGTGAAATGTACTTTTGTTTTGGGTTAAAGCTGGGTCCTTTGAGCAAACCATAGACCATAGAGAAGGTGGACAGTAAACAGACTTTTAACAACCACAGTTATTTTATGATAACCTCATTTCTTCAGCCACAAGGCAACTACAGTTTCAACATTTAAACAGTTTCAGTTTTCTTAGGCAACACATCCGTCCATCTGCTAGCCTTTTGCTTTCTTTCAATGTTTATTAAAATATGTTGATTATAGCTTGCATCTCCAAAGCAAACAAAAATAAAATTGCATTCTGAAGCTGCTGATCTAGTGACTTAGCAAAATTAGAAATTGGTATGGAGTGTGCCAAAGGAATTTAGAATGAATACAAGGAAGCCAGACCCTCTATGGCTCCAGGAAAAATTGGCATCCGCTTTTCTTTTTTTCAATCTGTGGTGGTGCAGGCTGAAGAGATGAGTTAAAGAAGACATAAATGAACACTCTTGACTAATAGTTATAAATAATTAAAAATGGAATTTGGGGCTGTTAAAGCTTTTCTCTTTCATTTAGGATCTTCTGGGAAAGGACATTTTGGAGTTCTGCCACCCTGAGGATCAGAGCCATCTGCGTGAGAGCTTCCAGCAGGTGCTGCCCATTCTTGTTCCCAGCTGATCCTGGGTAACCTAGGTGCATGTGGGTATGACTGGTAGGAGACTAGTCCTGCTATGTGCTTGGCAGGCAGCAATTTCCTAACCAAAGCATCAGTCAGGGGCCTGCTGGGAAGCAGCTCACTATCCAGCAGAGAAGACAGAAACATGAGGAGGTCACTAGAGGGTGATGGGAGAAGAACTCTAAAGTGACATGGAGAAAATGCCATACAGCACAAGATGCTGAGGTCAGCTGTGTGGGCAAGAGGCAGGAAGAGTATCCCAAAGAAGGGGACAATTGGAATGAGTCTTCAAGGGTGAGCATGGGAGAAATGAGAGAACTCCCTGAACTGGGGGTTCTGGGGGCAGGGTAGTACCAGAGATGCAGAAGAATGTGGCCTAGCAGGAGGATCCTCAGCAGTTCTGCAGCTGGATGACTAGGAGGGATGATGTGGTGGGAAGTGATTGAGAAGGAGCCTGGCACAGCTAAATTTTTAGGGCCTCTTATGCATGCCATGCTAAGGCATTTAGATTATCTCCTCAGTCACCTAAGGGTAAGTGAAGATTCCTTTGAGGATTTTAAGCAGAGCAATGTTTTGAAAAAAACACTTTGGTGATCCAGGTATGCAGATGTGGAAAATAACTGGAAACAAAGATAACTCAGGAGCTTTGTAAATTCCTGTGGTAACAATGAGTCCACACTAACCAAAAAATAACAATAATAATAATAATAGTAATAGAAGGGATTTCTGTAGAGAAAACAGATCAGGGAGAGGAAGGCAAGGAGGGAAAGGGAAAGGACTGGGGAACAAGACTGATCAAATTATCAAATGTTATGTCATGTATGATATGGCATAATGAATTCCACTATTGTAAATACTTATAATGCATCAATAAAATAGGGAAAAAAATTAATTGCCTGGGCAAGAGTTAATGAGGCCAAAAGTTGGGCAGGAACCATGGGAAACAAACTTGAGACAGTTTCATTGGTAGTGATACTTCAGCTGGAGATGGTGAAGGAGAGGGAGGGACTTAGGATTACTGGGAGCCTGACAGGGAAGCCACCCTAATAACAGTATCATGTGCATCACTACTGTTAGCTACTGTTTCCTGAATGCCTACCATGCACTGGGCACATATGCTATCTTATGGAATCTTCACGGGAGTTGTAAAAGGTAGGAGCTGACATCTTGCTGTTCCAGGTGAATTTAGTAGGGCCCAGTGCTGAAAAGTGCCAAGTATCACACAGTCAATGAAAGAAAACTGACTCAAAGTAAGGATCTGTCACCTGCTGAGCTGGCTCAGCTGTGGTGACAGAGGATACACTCTCTCTCTCTGCAGAGCACTAAAGTCCCCCTCTCAGCCCTGGGAAAGAAGAGAACATTACAAGAAAGCAGACAACATTACAAGAAAGAAGCCTTTGAGTTTCTTTTCAAGAGAGAGTAATAATAGCCTGTCATTCATCTGAAGGCGTACACACTTGACATTCTTCTTTGCAAGTGTTTTAGATGGAGCCTCTCTGGCAGCCAAGCCCATTGAAGGCACTGCCATGTCTGCACAAAGATTTATGTCCCATGTGTGGGCAAAGCTCCTACTCCACACTCTGCTTATTCCTTCTGGAATATCACCCACTCCTGGTTTTCTTTCCACTTCTCAGCCTCCTTTGTGGGCTCCCCCTCCAGTACATTCTTCTTCAAGCCATGATGGCAAGGACCCCATTCTTGCTGCCTTCTCTTCTTTTCATTCTGTGCTATCTCCCTAGGTGATATCTAGTAGAAAACTCCAGCCCAGCCAGGTGCAGTGACACATGCCTGTAACCCCAGCAACTCAGAAGGCTGAGGCGGGAGGATCACGGAATCCAACCTCGAAACTTAGTGAGACCCTGACTCAAAATGAAAAATTAAAAGGGCTAGGGATATAGTTCAGTGGTCAAGGGCCCCCACGTCCACATCCCTAGTTCCAAAAAAGAAAACTCCAGCCCAGCCTGTCCTTCTGGCTTCACATCTGCTTCTATCCAGGTAGCTGTTCCACATCCACCCAAATGTCCAGTAACCTTCAGAGACAGAGCTCTTCTCTCAGCCTTCATCCTCCCTCCCAGCATGCTCACCTGGCTGCTCAGGCCAGAAATCAAGCCCCTCACTCTTCCCTTTCTCTCTCTGTACACCCAGCCCCTCAGCAGGTCCTCTGGGACTCCTCCAAAAGACACCTACAGTCCATGCCTCCTTTGCTCCTACTCCCCTCAACGAGGCCATCCCCATCTCCCATTTTGACTACTGCAATAATTCCCTCCATGGTCTCTCTACCTTTACTCTTGTTTCACTTCAAGCCATTATGAAAACATAAGCTAGGTTTGTCACATTTTATTTAAAATCTGCCAATAGTTTTTCAGGTTATCTAGAATCAAATCCAAGTTTCTTGCCACAGTTTCACAAGTTTCTGCATGAGCCTTGTCCTTTCCTTAGAAACTGCTCTTCAGTCACACTGGCTAGTTCCTTGAACATGGTTTCTTTGCCACCACAAGGTCTTTGCTCATGTCCATACCCTGATGGGAATGCTTTTCCCTCACTTTTTACATGACTGACATTTTATCCTTTAGGTTTTAGTTTATCTCAGAGACATGATAAGTGAACTACTGTAGCTAAGAAAGAGGCCCCAGCCAGCTCAGCCCCTTGTCTAGTTCACATTGTCTTATATGTGGGCAGCAGCTGAGCAGCACAAGGACATCCTGGATGTTCAGTTTTATTTATTTGTCCATTGGTTGGTTTGGGAGTTAGTTGGTTGGTTGTTTTGCAGTACTGGGGATTGAACTCAGGGGTACTTTAACTACTGAGCTACATCCTCAGCCATTTTTGTTTTATTTTATTTTATTTATTTTTTAGTACTACAGATTGAAACTAGGGGCACTTTACTAGTAAGCTACCTTTCCAACCTTTTTTTTTTTTTTCACTTTGAGACAGGGTCTCATTAAGTTGCTGGGGCTGGCTCCAACTTGAGATCCTCCTGCCTCAGCTTCCCATGTTGCTAGAGTTATAGGCATGCACCAACATGCCTGATCTTTTTCCCTCTTCTTTATTAAAACCTAACTTCTCGGGGCTGTGGATGTGGCTCAAGCGGTAGCACGCTCGCCTGGCATGCGTGCGGCCCGGGTTCGATCCTCAGCACCACATACAAACAAAGATGTTGTATCCGCCGAGAACTAAAAAATAAATATTTTAAAAAAATAAAATAAAATAAAAAGACCTATGATGACAGAAAGATTTCTCAGAATAAAAATTTTAAAAAAATAAATAAATAAAATAAAATAAAACCTAACTTCTCTGTGGACAGACTCCATATTTGTGCTTTTCATCATTATCTCCCTCACTAAGTGTAGAGTTCAGTAGAGGGTAGCTTAAAACAGCCTAAGTGGATCAAAACCAGAGCAGGTAGCTTTTGTTTTAGAAAAATGTGAAAATAGAATGATTAAACATTAGGAGTGTGTGTCTTTTTATGCCGTATGTTTGCTCAGTATGTGTGGTGATGATAAGCTGCATCACCTAGTATCATCAGGTGTGAGTTGGGTTGGCTTCATTCTCTTTGGTGTATGGAAATGGTTTCATCACTAACAGTAATGGAGCCTCTGCTCTGTGCCCAGGAATAAGCCAGACCCTCCTTCATCCATTGTCTTATATAATCATCAACCTTACACAGTATGTGTTGTCATTCCTGCTTTTTCCCAGTAGATACCAGGACTCAGAGAAGTTTGGTTGCCTGCTCCAGGTCACACAGTAAGGCAGTAACAGACCCAGGCTGGAAATCAGGTCCAGGTCCATCTCCCTCCAAAGCATTCACTGACAATACCACACTCCACACCTGGCTCCTCATTCATCAGATGGGAGGGGAGGCCAGGGAAGCACCACCCAGGTGCTGGCAGCCCCAAGCCTGGTCCCAAGGCTTAGTGGGCAGCAGCTGAGCAGCACAAGGACATCCTGGAGCATACCCCACCTTGGCCCTAGGTGTTCTTTTGGCTCTAGCCACTGGCAGCCAAGGCAAGGGACAAATGTGGCTTATTCTTGCAAAAGCAGAGAAGGGGCTGTCAGCTAAGACTCAGCCTTACATTCTGGATTTAAACAAAAGTATTTAGTCACTCAAACCAGAGTCCCTTAGAACATGATCAGGTTTGTAAGGAATTTGAGTTTGGTGTGGGAATAGTGCATCAATCCAGGGCCAGGAAAGTTTTGTGTGCCCTTAGATTCCTTCTCTAGGTAGTTTACTGAGGAGTCAGTTGTAGGAGCTGAGCGCATTGAAACTTAAGGCAGGCTCTCGCATTCCCTTCCTTCTACTTTCTGCTGAGACATCTTCCATCACTATAGTGATGGTGATGATTACAGCAGAGCTGGGTCATGAAGACCTATGCTAAGCTGGGTTTCATGCTTGGTCTTTGCAATCACCTATATTATTAGCATCACATCTAAATTATGCACGGTTAGTTGTGTCTCTCTGGTCAAAGACCTGGACCATATCACCTGAACTGCCTTATAGACATAGTCCAGCTCATGCTGTGCTTCCTGCCAGAAGAGCACTTGGAGCATCTTCACTTGCCAACACTCTACCTACCTTTGTAAACCCATCTCCCACCAGGAACCCCTTCTGGATCCCAGCAACAATCCATCTTTCCTTGCCTGCCTGGTATCCCCATGGAATTTTTTTTAAATGTATTTTTAGTTGTAGATGAACATAATATCTGTATTTCATTTATTTGTATGTGGTGCTGAGGATTGAACTCAGAGATTTGCACATGCTAAGTCTGCATTTTCCATTTAGCCACAACCCCAGCCCAACCCCATGCCATTTGACCTTAGGTTTGTGCAGTGGTATGTAGCAGACTCTATGGGTGATGGATATCTGCCATTTTGCCTGCTGTTTGGGGTCAGAGATTCTACCTTGGCAATTGGGATCCCTGGAAAGAGGATTGAGGTCAGTAGATTCAGGACTGAGCCGTTTCTCTGCCACTTCTTCATCTTGAGCCCTCAGGCCGTGTATCTGTCTGCTTCAAGGTTTGTTTTCCAGGTACACAAAACAGTTGTGAGGACTACGTGACAGAGCACACATAAGGTGCTTAGCTGTGACTTGGCCCCAGGAGGTGCAGAGCTGGCGGCTCCCTTTTTCTTCCTTTCTCCACAACTCCTGGGGCCCAGCTTGGTGCAGATGTGCCTTCTGCATGCTTGTAAAATGCAGCTTAAGTATTCTGCACTTCCTCCGGCATTCTGATTAGAAGAAACACAGAAGGAACATACCCTCCACAGGTGTCCCCAGAATGCAGCGGGTGTGGATATCAACTCATGGACAGTGGCTGCCTCTTTCCCCTGTGTCCAGTGCAGGCACAAAGGAATCCCCTGGGATTCTGTAAACCTGAAGGGCACATGGCCTTGACCTCTGGCCCCTGTGAGGGACAGCCAAGTTTCTGCTAGAGCCACAGACTCACTGCCAGCAGCAGCCTCTGAGTGGGCTAGGTTCACACCATCCTTAGCTCTGCCTCCTCTCCCACTATGGCAGGAGAGCCCTCCCACCCTCCTCAAGCTCTCTGTTCATTTTATTTATCACTTGGGATTTCCTACGAGGGAGCCTTGTCTGACACCCTCAGGCTTCATCTGTCTTCCTCCAAGGCCTGTTGAGCCATAGAGTCAGTCCAGGAAGTGGCCTTGAGTGCCACCTCAGTGCCAGGCACCAGGCTGGGGTCAGGGAGGCTTGCATAACCAAGATGCCACTGTCTCCGTGCTGTTTACAGTCTAGTAGGGATGGCAGACACTCAAAAGGAGGAGAGTACAAATGAAGTGTATGTTAGGAAAGGGGAAGTCATTTATTCCCTGGCCCCTGGGACCAAGTCCCCATTCTTATCATCAATCACTCTGTGATCTTTCAGGCAAGAAGCCTGGAGATTTACCAGCCCTAGCCAGTCACAGGAGAGAACTTATGCTTGTCTTATCTTGTCCTGAGGGTTTAAGCACACCCAGGCTTCTTCTACCTACTAGTCATTTGTCATTGTCATTTCTCTTTCTTCTGTTGATGCTTCAGGTGTGAGAGCTGTGCCTGAAGGCTTCCTTCAGCATGCGCGCGCGTGCGCGCGCGCACACACACACACACACAGGTCTCTGCATGTCTTTGTGTGGTTGTGTATGTCAAAACAGAGCAAAGAACAAGATGTATGACTAAAAAGAAGCTTGTGATTTGGAAATAAGATCTTGGTTCCTGTCCCAGCTTTTTCACCAAAAGTTGTCAGATCTTGGGCAACCTATTTCATTTCTCTGGGTCTCAGTATTGTCACCTGTAAATAGTAAAGCCCTCCTCCTTAAACTCTTGTGAGGATATACCTGAAGTAATACATTTGAAAGTCTGTTGGAAAACATTAACTGCAACTTAAAAGTGGTGATAGGTACATGCAAATAAAGAATGTATACAGGACTTGGAATGCGGCTCAGTGGTAAAGTGTTTGCCAGCTAGCATATGCAAGGCTGTGGGTTTGATCCCCAACATCACCAAAAGAAAAAAAAAATAATGCCTACAAATTTATCATTTTTTAACATCTCCTCCAAGAGTACTCTCTGGAATTCATTTTTCAATGTTAAACAGAGGTTAGGAATTTTTTACATGAGGTATAAAGAAATAACTTGATGAACAGCAAGGGATAATAGCATCAAACCCAGAGTACCCACGCAGCCAAGAAAAGAAGAAAAACTCAAGTGTTACAGAGCTCTCATGATCTGATTTGTAAATTAAAAATCCTGATATAGCCAGGCACAATAGCACATGCTTACAATCCCAACTAGTCGGAAGCCTGAGGCAGGAGTATCACAAGTTCAAGTCCAGACTCCTCAACTTAGCAAGATCCTGTCTAAAAATAAAGAAGGACCAGGGATGTAGCTCCATGGTAGAGCACCTCTGGGTTTAATCCTCAGCACCAGGTGGGGGCAAAAAGTTCTTATATAAAGTGAGCATTCACCAGACATTTTCTCACATAGTGGTGACAGCATGACCTGTTTCAGAGGGAAAGTAGACAGAGTGTTCCAATAGCTAGCAGCCACCCTCATTTCCCCCTCACCCCACTCCTCTTCCTCTCCTGCTGTCTTTTGGCTACAGTGCCCCTGTTCTGAGGTCCCGCTGAGGTCCCGCTGAGGTCCCGCTGACCTTCCCGGTGACCACCGCCTGGTGCTTCTCCCTCCTCCTGCTGACTTCCGTCTCCAAATGTTTTCTCAGGTGGTTAAGCTGAAAGGCCAAGTACTGTCGGTCATGTATCGATTCCGCACCAAGAACCGCGAATGGATGCTGATCCGTACCAGCAGCTTCACATTCCAGAACCCTTATTCTGATGAGATCGAGTACATCATCTGCACCAACACCAACGTCAAGTACGTACTCAGCCTCCCTCTCTGCAGGCCTCCCCGTGACTTCACTTGGGTCCAGAGCTGGAAGTTTTACTTGGATTCTTTTCCCCCTGCAGGCTGTACTTAAAGCTAGAAATCCCCCAGGGCTAAAGAACAAGATTGGGGACACCTGGGCTGAGTCTGTAGCTCAGTGGCAGAGCATTTGCCTAGAATATGTGAGGCACTGGGTTCGATCCTTATCACCACCTAAAAATAAACAAATAAAATAAAGGCATGCTATCTGTCTACAGCTAAAAAACAAAAAAATGAATGGGGAGAGCTGGGGGAGGTGGCACAGTCCTGTAATCCCAGCTACTCCAGAGGCCAGCCTGGGCAACTTAGAGAGACCCTGTCTCAAAATTTAAAAAGCTGGGGATATAGCTCAGTGGTACTGAACCCTAGGGGTCAATCTACAGTACTGCAGAAGAAAACAAAAGGAATTGAGAGTATGGATCCCCCATCACTTGGGAAATATCCCTCCTGTGTTCCTCCTTCTCAGTTGTAAGAGCCCAAAGGACTGAGTGGCCCATGTCAGTCCCTTTCCTTTAGGCCGAGGTGCTATGGTCTCCATTCCTCATTGTTTTGCCTCTGAACACAGAACCCAGCAGAATGGAGCTATTGGGTGCTCCCCCTCTGCTCTCTGCTGTGCCCGGTGTATATGCCTGGTTTCTTGGTCCTGCTGGTAAAGGAAGTGAGACTGAGCCCTTTGGCAGCTCTAGGACATGGAGCAGGTGGCCTGTGGTGGGGACTACTGCCCATTCACCAAAGCATTCCTTCCTACTCCTTCTCAGAGCCTCAAGCCCTAGTGTCTCTGCTGGATTTTGGGATTCCCCAGTATCCTGTATAAGCTGGCAGACAGACCTAGGCTGTGAACTTGGCTCTGCTGCTTCCTGGCTGTGTGATCTTGAGCAAGTCACTTGTCTCTTAACTTTCACTTCCTTACCTGTGATTTGTGATGATCCTCCTTCGGGCAGTTACTGTGAGAACTAAATGATATTGAACTCAGAACTGTGGGCCAGACTCTGCTCAGCACTCAGCACAGTGAGCATGATCATAAGCAGGTTGCATCATCTCTCTGGTTTTAGTCTCAAGGACATAGTTTCCGACTAATGATAGTTTAACTTTGCGATAGCATGAAAATGATACACGTTCAGTGTACACCATGCTTTAAATTTTGAAGCTGGGTCTTTTCCCCAGCTGGCCATATGCAGTATGAACTTCTCAAAATGTTGAACAGCAGCAGCCACAGCTCCCAGCCCATCCCACAATCACAAAAGGGAACAACCATCACTCCACAGTGCATGGTATTTATCTAAAATGATTGGTAGGTCAGAGCTATTAAGTGCAGTTTTGACTGATGATATTTTCAACATATGGATTCATCAGGATATGACCCACTGTATGTCCCAGGAGCATCTGTACCAGGCCAAGGAACCAACAGCAGTAACAACATTTGTGCAAAGGCTAACTCAGCTGATACATGTGGAAGCCATGCCCAGGTGATGAGGAGGGCCACAGCTAACTGGGTGTGTGACAAGGCTGGCATGCTGAGAATGTCCTCATATCTCCCTGTTGTCAGTTATGTCCTTCATTTTCCGAGGTTCAAAACATGTCTGTTCTCCAGCCCCACCTCCTCCTGGAACCTACCTGGTGATGCCTTTTCTCGGCAGCCTCCCTGGGGACTGAGTCTCCTGCAGTCATTCTCACCTCATGGCACCCTCAGTGTTGCCTTACCCTGTCTCTTGTTGCATCCTCAAACCCTTTGAATGTGGACGCTCCCATCTGGAGACCACAAAGCAGCCTCCCATTCAATCAGCAGCACTCTGTGGCCCTCAGCCTTGGCCCTGCTCCTGGGTATAAGGCACAGAGCCGAATAAACAAGTCCATGCAAGATCCCTCAGAGAGCAGATGTCCTGGGTTTCAATGTCATTTCCCAAATAGATGAGTCACATCCCCTTTCTGAACCTCAGTGGCCTCATCTACACTGTGGGGAAAAGACTCCCCTAGCATCAGGAGTTTTTGTGCAAGTTCTGCAGGACACTCTATGTGTGAGGTGCTCCAGCAGGCTGCCACACAGGGACAGCACAGACCAGTGTCTGCCCCAGCTGTTGCTGATGCTGTCAGCAATGGCAGCAGGGACTCTGCCAGCTCTGGAAGCAGATTGACAATTTAGGGGCAGCTCCAAGAAACTGGAACTCAGCTCCTCTTTGTCTCTTCAGTGCCCTGCCTGTGTTCTGACTCTCCTTCCAAGAGGAAGGCCAGGGCCCTACTTGTGCCTCCTCATGCTCATAAGTGGGTCTATCTCAGGCCCCTTTGCTCCTCTTCTTCTGCCTTTTCCTTCTAGAGCCAAAACCTTCATTTTCTTTATCTCCTGGCATATTTTTTCTCTCCCTGGCCCAAATGTCTTGTCCATCCCTCCTGAGGATGGGTAATTCCCAAGGCCTTCAAACAGGCACACAACTTCCTAATCATGGAGGACCCCTGTCCTGCCAGTCTACAAAGGCACTCTCTCCTGTCTGCCCTTGCTAAATGCGCCCAACAGAGTTGCCTCCTGACCATTCACCTCTTACAGCCTGGATTTTGCCTCAACATTCTTGAAGTTGCCAGCATCCTCTAGTGACCCACATAGGATAACTCATTGTCATGTTTCTTCTCCCCAAGCGGTCTATTTAACCAGCTCTTCTTTCTTAACATCTTCTCCCTTGAGTTACTTGATAGAGTACTCTGATTCTTCTACCTTCCTGTTGCAGTCAAGACTTTCTTGATTATAAGTTTTTCAAGAACAAATATAAGAAGTCATAGCTTCAGGTATGTAAAAAGAGATAATGGTATCAGAGTTTATCTAGTTAAGCTTGGAGAACTCAACCAAGTTGAAGATATTTTATTTCCCTCCTTCCTCCAACATGGAAAGGGGGGTTCTTCATTCAAGGAGCATAAAAATACCCTCTAGTGCCATGCCTGTGTTTGGCTCTTGCCTTGATGAAAACAGGGAAGGTTGAGAAGCAGGGGTAAGACTCAGACTGGGCTCAGGGTTCCATGACTTTTCTTCTGTTCAACAGATAAATAGGGTATGGAGGGTGGCAAGCTGGGTTTCTCTTTCAGGAGCTGCTAAGCCAGAGGTAACAGGTGTGCCTGTTGACTGGATGGAGCCAGATATGGGGCAGTGGGATACCAGACTCGTGTCTCCTGTTGTGGCCTTCCTCCAGTCACTTCAGGCTGAGGCTGCCTGTGCAAAAAACCATGAACATAGATAAGCACCTCTCTCATTCAGAGTCACCAAATTGACTAGTTCTTGGTTAGAGCTGCCTCCTCTCACAGTCCTGCCTGCCTTTTCTTCCATTTATCACTCTTTTTCTCCCTTTCTATACTCATGTCCTTGCCCCAGTTATTCCCACAGTCAAGTACATGGTGCCTGTGCACACCAGGCTTGAGGCTTTTTGTTACCTAGGTTTCTAGGGTGTCATCTGAACAGCCTGTGCCCTTCTTCCAAACTCAAGTCCTGCCTGTCTTTGAAGCTTCTTACTTCTACAGCAAATCCAGGTCACCCTGCTGGATCCCTGGCTGGACACCCAACAGAGTCTTCTACATTTGGGTCAGAAAAGCAGACTAAAGCTCCCCTTTTTTTGAGTTTTTGATACTTTAAAATTTTTCATCATTCATTCATTTCCAGCATTTATGCAAGATTCAGTTGTCAAAGTCATATGGTTTTATTGCCACTAATGCAGCAGAAATTTCCTGAAGGGACACAACCTGCACCAGCCGAGATCAAGGTGCCACCATTGTGGTTCTTGCCTTCAGGGAGGAGCCCTGCCCTGGAAGGCTAGGGCTTGGACTTCAATAACATGAAGAACATGAGAAGGGACAGACAGCATGACAGGTAAAGTTCAGCAGGGACAAAGAGGAGACAAGGACAAGTGCTTCTGCAGAGCCAGAAGGTGTCCCCAGGGGTCTGTCCTGCAGTGAGGCCTGGAAGTGAAGGAACTACCCACCTCTGAAACTAGTTGTATCTGGGGTTTTGCTTTATTTTCTGAAAGCCAGGCAGCAGGGACAAAGCAGAAACCATTTTGTGCAGGGGTGCGCCTGTGTGTTTCCTCAGTACAGTTGCTTGGCAGCTTGTGGAAGTTATGTGGATCAGAATGCACCAGCACCTGTCTTCTAAACCAGAAGGTCTTCAGGGCAGAAAAGCTCATTGTGGACAGTAGAGGGCAGTGATATCCACAGCAGTGAACAGGCCAGCCCTTCTTTTAAATTTGTGAGGCTCAACCTTGCCAGCAGTAGGCAGGCTTGTTGTAGAAAAATTGTCTAATGCTCTGTGCTCAGTGGGGATATTTGCAAGCTGCTCAGTTGCATTCATTTGATAGCATACCATACCAAAGAAACTTGCTGGGACCATTTGTGTGAAACTGCTGAGAAGAAAACCTATTTAGCATCTCTGACTGTCCTGTTATATCTGTACAAAATAAAGCCAAGGAAAACACAAACCAGTCTAACATGTAGATGTGCTTCTTGGAATAGTGACTGGGTCTTAGTGTCTAGGGATCAGTACTCTTTCAGAGACTAGCTGTGGGCTGGTTCTGAGTGTGGGTCTTTGGTGTTTTTACATTTTCACACCTACTTGCTGTGCTTGCTTCTTTTCCCTCCTCTCTTCAGCAGAGTGATCCAAGGTCTTCTCTTTACATCTGCTTGGGCCAAGCCCTCTTTCCTGCCATGGCATTGTTTCATCCAAGTTGTTATAGTTTTTCATAAACACAAGTGCTTCTCATGCGCGCTTACTTGTGTGTGTGAAAAAGAGGGAGCGTGTGTTCCTAAAGCCTCACTGTGCCTGGACTAAGACTTGGGTCTCTCTGAACCTATCAACTATCACATGTATTTAGTGGTGGTTGGTACTAAGCAAAAGGTGCAGAGTAAGGGTAGGTATTAAAAAAAAAAAAGGAAGATTGCATTCCTGGTTTCTACTAAGCCGTCAGCCAGTCAGGGGCTGATACACCCAGTCATCAAGCCCCAAACCTGGGAATTGTCCTGGGTTCCTGGCTCTTATTCCCCTGCAAAAGGTAGCCTGGCATAGAATCAGAGCTCCAGGCTCTAACAGAACTCTCTCTAAGACATCTCCTCCTATACCTCTTCCACCAGTGGAAGCCTTGTCATTTTGCAGGTGACTATTGGCCCTGCTAACCAGCTCCCCTGCCTGCCCTCAGGCCCCTGTTGAGTCGACCCACAAGGCTCAGAGAGCAAGTGCTCTGAAATATACATGGGACCATGCTGCTCCCTGCCCTTCATCAAATCAATTCCAAACCCTTTAATAGGCATTCAGGTTCTTCGCAATAGGTATACAGACGGTGCTCAACCCAGGGTGGATATTAATAACCTCTCTCTGATCAGCTGAACTCTCCAAGTGCCAGATGCCTCAGCCCAATTCTGGCTATTCCCAGGGGCACAATCACATTGCCTTTCAATGCCCCCCTAATGGCTTCATGTTCACTTACATAGACTAAGTTTTTTTTTGTTTTTGTTTTTAAAAAAGAAAGAAAGAAACTGTCCAGGGAGAGTCAGAGATTATTGACAGCATCTGCCCAACTTCCTGCACCTTCCTGGCAGGAAGTTGGGCTGAATGCATTGAGTTTCTAGTCATTATCCATTGGCCCCAGCTAATGGAGGGCAGCACTCTGCTGTGGTGGGAGCCTGCCTCCCTCACATGTGCTGTGTGGTCAGTTTTCTCTCAAACAGATACGCTTTCTTCCTCTCTGGAATGTGCCAGCACACCAAGGTTTATTTTTATACCAGTACTATGAAATATCTGAGAACCCTCCTTGGGCCCCTTCTCAGGATGAGGTAGCCGGAGGTCAGCACTTCTTCCATTTGCCCTCAACTAAGGAAGTGGAAACCCAAAGCCTATGGGATGGAGATACTGATGTCTGGACCCCAGAGCCAGTAAGTTTAGGACACGGGATTCGCGAGCCTTAACTGAGACCTTACTTCTATTTCCCAGTGAAAGGAGCTTTCCCTGCTCTAGAAGTCCAGAGAGGAACAGGACTGACAGCTAACTCCTAGCCTAATACCAGGTCCCTTCCTATCACTCCTTCATGCAAATGAGAAGCATGCAGCTTTCATACAACACACACCTGCACCAGGGTACATGGTAGATCCTGGGATAAAACTGGGTCTGTGTCCCACACAGCCCTTGGCTGGATAACTGTACAGAGTGGCCCTGCCCACTCTCTAAGCCTCTGGGCTTGGGCTGAACATGGGGTAGGTGTGGTTGTTATTTTTTAAAGAAATGCTTGTGGGTTGAAAGTTGGGCTCTGGAAAAGGGGTGGAGAGCAGAAATACAGATTTCTGCCATAGAGTGGAAGGGTTCACCATTCCAATCCCACAAAAATCCCAAGGGATGCACTATTTTTCCCCACCTTTTGGTTCAATATGTTGTCTTGTATCCTGGGTGGGGGCAGCAGCCAAGACAGATGGAAGAGTTCAAGGTCCACAGCCAGCCAGATTGAGCTTGAATCCTATAGGTGGCCGTATCATAAGTGTGTCACACTGGATACATCATTTAAACTCTCTGGACCTCCATTTCTTTATCTTTGAGGTGGGAATATACAGAGATATGAAGATGTTGGCAAAGTATTGGCAGTCCATCTTACATTCAGATTTTAGAAGCCCTACAAATGAAAACATGACGGTACTCTCAAGAACTAAACTAAAAAAATTTTTAAAGTGAAACCATAAAGTAAGAATAAGGACATAAAATAATGATTTTTTCCCTATTGAGTCTTGAAAAATTTTTTGGAAATATCAATTTGTCTGGAAAATTACTTTTAATGTTCCTACTTTCTTGTGTAACAAGCATGGGCTTAGACTGCCTGATGGAAAATCACGTGTTTCTGGTTTTATCTTTATCCTTTTTTAGGACTCTCATCCCAAGTTAGGAGGCAGACCACAGGTTCTCACATGCACGTGCTCTGTGGTTTTAACCCACCACCTTCCAACCACATGCCTACACATTTCTCTCCCGCTGGGGAGACAGCTGCATGAGGGCAGAGATCTTGTGGGCTCCAGGTCATTGTTCTGTTTGTTCCTGATGCCCAGCATGGAGCTTGGCATGGATCTTTCACTTAACTCAGTAGAGTTCACTGAGTAGATGACTCATCTGGGTTTAATCCTAAACAGACGATTCACAGGGTCCTCCAGCTGGAGTTCTTTCCAATGGGAGTATTTAAAATTGAGGAGCTGGTTTCAGTGGTGCATGCTTGTAATCCCAGCGGCTCGGGAGCTTGAAGCAGAAGGATCGTGAGTTCAAAGCCAGTCTCAGCAAAAGCGAGGCACTAAGCAACTCAGTGAGACTCTGCTCTAAATAAAATAAAAATAGGACTGAGGATGTGACTCAGTGATCGAGTGCCCCTGAATTCAATCCCCGGCAACCCCCTCAAAAAGAAAATTGACAAGGACACTCATTCCATTTCATGTGTGAGCTCTGAGTTGTAGAATTTACTGTCCTTTGAAAGCAACCTAGTTTCATATTTTAAAACTTAAAGCATCCATTTATTCTTATCAATTTTTCCCTTGCCCAAATGGAGCAACTTGCACTATAGCAACTTAGATCCAGAAGTGTGGGCTCAGACGCTTGTTCTGCTTTATCAGAATCACTTCTAGTCAGCCAATTGAGCTTGACAACCACCTAACTTCTTCCAACTTTAACTTCTTAATTTTTATATATAGTTAAAGTACAGTATAAAAATTTAGTATGAGGATTAAATGAGATGATATAAACTTCTACTACGTTGTAGGTAAGCATTATCTAAAGCCAGCTTTTTTAATCATCTTTAAACTCAACTGAATTTTTTAATTTAGCCTTTTAAAAAAAATCTGTTTTTTTATTGTGTTATCTTTTTACCCTGCATAAAATGAAGTCATACATCAAAACTTATTTCTTAAATAGTTCAGTGTGGCAATCTAAATTTGAAATATAGGGCTCAGAATCTTGATTTGGGAAATTAAAAGTAAAATAGCTAGGCATGATAGCACATGCCTCTAACCCCAGTGACTTGAGAGGCTAAGGTAGGAAATTTGCAAGTTTGGGGCCATCCTGGGCAACTGAGGGAAACCCTGTCTCAAAATAAAAAGTAAAAAGGGCTGAGGATGTGGCTCAGTGGCAAAGCACTTCTGGGTTCAATGCCCAGTACCAAAAAATAAAATAAAAAATAATATAAAATAATTTTTTAAAAAAGGAAGATACGTTGTTGTCACCCTCTATGACTTTGGGGAATGGGAAAGTTCTGGTGTAAGCCTGTCACCACCTCTATATTCTTCACAGCACTCTGACTTTTTGTTTTACAGGCAACTTCAGCAGCAGCAGGCAGAATTGGAAGTGCATCAGAGAGACGGGTTGTCATCATATGACTTATCTCAGGTGAGTTTCTGGGAAATCCTTTCCCATTTGGAAGTGTCTCTAACCCAATGGATGGGGGACTAAATTCAGCCTTTAGCTTGAGCCCCTCCACCCAAAGAGTCTCTTGTCCCATCCACCCTCTACAGTGCAAAGAGCATCTTGGTCCCCTGGGAATCTGTTGTGACTTTTCTGTGCAGAAGTGAGCCATGAAACGCCTAAAACTTGTGAAGACCAGGGGAAGAACTAACAGCCATGGTCAACCAGCATTGAGAATTTCACAGGGCTGATGGACATTTCAAAAGGCCATATAGAAACTCTAGTACTCACATACTCAGAAGCCACCAGAAGCAGGTTCTGAACTCCTTTGGCCCTCTGGCTTCCTGGCCATCTCTCCTGCCTTTGGTCCTATGTCCCTTTCTCCTTGATGTGCCTTGTCCTATCACACTCTTTCTCCCAACATACCTAAATGGTCTTTCTCCTTTTCTTCTCCCATCTCCTCAGTGCCCCCTTCTCCTTTTTTCTTCTTCTGCTCCCTTCTTCTGATAGCTGGACATACATAGAACTGGCCTGTGTCAGTATTTGACCTCTTCCCTAAGTTACTTTACGTTCCCTTTTCCTGATATGTGGAGTAAGTTGATTCCTTTCCATTTATCTCTAAGAAAGTAGTCAGTGTGATTCTGGTGTACTTTCTGTGACCCCTAGTTCACAATCCCCCCCACCCCCAACCCCATTGTCCTTGACCTTTCCCCACCCTGTGAGAATGGTCAAACCTGAAATGCCAGTGATTTCAAGGGGAGGCAGGGCTCTGCTGCAGGAGAGCTGGTGACTCCTGCAACGCAGTCTGTGCCTCACACATGGGTTGCCATTGTGCTTTAATGTGCCAGCAGGTCCCTGTCCCCAACCTATCTGCTGGTGTTCACGAGGCTGGGAAGACTGTAGAAAAGGCAGATGCAATCTTCTCCCAAGAAAGAGACCCACGGTTTGCTGAGATGTTTGCAGGAATCAGTGCATGTAAGTTTCTAGATGGCACTAAGTTGTGAGGATATGGGATTTACAGTTGCTTTCAGCCCATGTGGAGACAGCAACCCTGAGGGAGAAGAGGTCAGGGAAAGTGAATTTTGAGTGACTGCTGCAGGGTACCAAAAGAACTCAACATACAGGAGTTGGAATGGATTCTCCATATTCCTGGCCTTGCCTTTTACTTACTGGTTTTCTGCAGCAACCAGCCTGGGGTACTGGAATTTCATCTTTAAAATTTAAACGGTTAGCTGGGTATGGTGGTACACACCTATAATCCCAGAGACTCGGGAGACTGAGGGAGGAGGATCACAAGTCCGAGGCTAGCCTTAGCAACATAGCAAGACCCTGTCTCAAAATAAAATGTAGAACAAAAAGTTTGGGGATGTAGCTCAGTGGTCGAGTGCCCCTGGGTTCAATCCCCAGTACACACACACACACACACACATAAAAAAAAGAAAAGAAAAATAAATTAAATTGAAGGGGTTAAGATGAATGAAATCTATTAATTCATTGTGCAGTTTAATTTTGTTATCAAGTCGGAGACATGCCCCCATAAAAACTACGATTTAATTCATAACATATGATGGCCCACATTTAAAATAAAAACATACAAAAATTAAGAAAAATAAAAGTGATCCACTCTCCTACCTTGTGAATATTATCATTTTAACTTTCTAAACTAAAGTAAGTCCTTCTGTCTTTTCCTACACATGTATATTCTTTATATACACAACACTGGACTTGTCCTGTTGAATGGCTTGCTTTTTTCTACATGACAATTTGTTATGAATTTATTTCCAGATCATTAAACAAACTAAAGCACTTTTATTGCCAGCATGGAATTCTATTACATGGATGGCCATAATTCACTTGGCGGATCCTCTCTGGCCATCATGAAGTAGTCTACCTATGTCAGTGTCGCTGTTGCAACAATGCAGTTCTGGTGGAAGGTGGCATGTAGAGCCCATATGATTAGCTGCCTTGCTTTCCCACTTGTGTCTCCTCTGAGATTAGCAAAATACAAAATTTGAAAAGGTCTTGCTGGTTCCAAATTCCAGAAAAGAAGAGACTGCAAGACACAGTGTAGTCAGTATCAAAGGGAGAAAGCCTTTGGGCTCCTGAAAAGGAAGCATGGGAGATGCTGTCAGGGAAGGAATTTCAGTATGGTTCCAGGAGAACTAATGAGTGGAAGATAGGCAGATCAAGAGTAGGACAGACAGACATCTAAGAGCTGAAAGGGAGTTACCTTGGTCCACCTAATGTAGCAAATACTGGAAGAGCAAAGCCTTCATTCCCACAAGACTAACCCAAAGTTTCAGGAAGCAAAGACAGTGCCAGAACTCACTCCGAGGACAATAGGTGCCAATTTAACACAAGGTCCAGTTGCCAAAGCACAACAAAAAACAGACCCTTAGCAACCAGGGAAGCTCCCTGCTGGTGGTTTCCCTGGCCACTCAAATGTGCCTACAGACCATTTCATCCAGCAAGAGGAGACAAGAGTGCACCTAGTAGGTCTTTCCTCCTCTCCAGTAAGCCCAGAATACCTAATCAAAGGCCCACAGCATCTCTGAGAAATCCATTTGGATTTTTAATCTTATGCAGACATAGACGTCTTCCCATAACAGTGTCAAAACAGAAAGGGGATGGGGGAAGGGGGAGATAGTCAAGAAAAAAGAAGGGCCAATGCAGAAATCAGAGCAGATGTTCTCCTTTGGCAATTAGTTTTTATGAGAAAAAGGAGAAAATTCAGAAAATCTTCGGCTTCTGTTCTCTGGGGAACTAGAGAGGACATTATTGCATATGAGAATGTGTCATCTGAGGTGGGGAAGGGACATTTAACAAAGTCAGGACAAAGCAGATAGCCAAGTCAGGGACTTTGAAATATGAATGTCCCCAAATGCAATGCTTGCATCTTCCCACTGCAGGCACTCCACAAATACCAAACTAAAAATGTTAAAAGACTCTAAGACCTAGACATAGTCTTTTGTGTTATGTTTTTAAGCTTGAAGAATAAAGAAAAATTCCTGCAGACATTCAGAGAGGAAAAAAAATTACCTAAGAGGGAAATCTTCAGTTAGATTTCTCCAAGTTAACTAAATGTCAGAACTCTGGGTTTAGGGGATATCTAGAGAATTCACAGGGAAAATGTGCAACCCCATTTTTTTTTCCACCAGCCATACTGCTTTCATGTACAGAATGACATCTTCAAGCATTCACTGTCTATTTACACTTTCTGAAAAAATTACTTGCAAAAAATAGTGCTTATTTCTGAAACGGATCAAAATATAAAACACAGGAATGGAAGTAATAGGATGGAACAGCAATGGTGAAATAGAAATAGAATTGTTAATGCCTAGAATCAACATATAAATTGTTAACCACTATGAAAGATAAACAGTAAAAACCAGAATCTCAAAACAGTTCTACAAAGATCCAGGCATCTTTTGGACTATGGGTTGTGAACAGATAAAAAAAAAATTTTCAGCAGTAGGTATTATTTTATTTGTTAACATTTATGAAGAAAGAACTTCAAGTATATTTAAACATATTACTAATGGACATTTAAAAAAAAAAGGAAGGCAGGCAGGAAAGGAAGAAGGAAAGACATTTTATTTCCAAGGAAATTTTGAGCAAATCAGGAATCTCTCAGAAGAAAAATAAAGTGAGGTAAGCAAGAAAGTTATTGATGGTAAGGATTATAAGAATGAGCAATGACATAATCGACATTCCCAGAACTCCTGATTAGTTACTCCTAATATTCTATCAAAATACAACATAATCAAAATAGAATGAAATGAACTGTTGGGCCTGAAAGAACAGATGGTAGAGATGCTCTGGAAACCCAAAAAAGTAGTAGAGTGGTCACTGTCACCAGAGGACGCAGACTTCAGGGCATCCCCAGGGGAAAATAGACTTATTTGGCACAGAAGATGTGACCTGAAATGAGAGATATAAATATCATGAACTTTGAGAGGAAAACCATACTCCAGCCTGGGCCCGAGTATTTACAGTCCTATGAGGAGCACAGTATCTCCAGAGAGCTTGGTGAAAGGCCAGGGAACACAGGTCCACACTGCCCCTGGAGAGACAGTCTGAAGTCCACTGCATCACTGGGGTTGGGGGTTCTGGGGGGCAGTTGAGGGATCACTGGGCTGGAATTCAAGCCCTGGGTCCTTCCTTGCTTTCTCGTGACAGCAGCACCTCAGTTTTCTCATCTGTAACAAATGATAGCAAACATTTAGATGCTACTGGGCACTGTTCTGAGCACCTTGCTTACATTAACCCATTTGATTTCCTACCGCAGCTCTATAAGTAAGACACTGTTTATCACCTTATTTCCAGTGGGGAAACTGAGGCAGGGGAAGGTTAAACATGTCCAAGGTGACACCTCAGATACATAAGACAGAGCTGGGATCCAAGGCCAGGGGCTGAGTGTAAGAATGGATCTCTTCCCCATTACCCTATGCTTCCTCACCCATTAGATGAATAATTATGGTTCCTACCATCAGGGCTGGAAGGATTGGATACAATAATGAAGCACTTTCATTCATTCTTTTAATCTTCCCCACTCTCGAATAGGACCTTGCCTTCAGGTGGCTTGTAACCACCCTGAGTCAGGGAACAACAGCCAGATGCTCCCTCATGCCAGGGAGGCCCCAGGAGAGGTGAGATGTGGAGGTAAAGGCAAAGGAGTCTGCCCCAGTGTGTGCCTCCTACTCTTCCATGCCCACCCCTGCACCTGTTCTGGGGCAGCCTCCCCAGTGGTCTGCAGGGCAGGGAACGCTCACATGTGACTCCTGTTTTGGTTTTCCTAGCGGAGAAGAAGATGATGAATTCAGCCTCTGCAGCAGGAACCCAGCAGATCTACTCTCAAGGAAGCCCATTCCCTCCTGGACACTCGGGGAAAGCCTTCAGGTAGTAGATGTAGTGGGGAGGGGTGGGACTAGTCCTCCCCTCAGGAAAGCCCTGTGTCTCAAAGCTCAGCTTCGTGTGCTGCAAACATTGAGTTAGTGGCTCCTGTTCCACATCTCGGAGGCAAGCTGAGGATTATGGTGTCACTGGCTCAGCTCCATGAGCCCTCTATTAGTTGCCCTAGATGCTTGATGTTAGCTATTCATTCTCAGATGGGAAGGGTACCAGCTACTGTCAGCAGTTCCTGGTGGGGAGACGAGAGTGAGTTGATCCCTAGCCAAGATTTAGGTGGGGAAAAGCTGGATCCAGACAGCTGACAAGGGACAAGGAAGCTGCCTCTTCCCTGGTTCCCAGAGGCCATGACCAAGTCCAAGGATAACAGAACACAACCCATCAAGTCTAGACCTCACCCTAAAGGAACACAAGGGTAAAGCAGGGTGCCTGGCCTCCCCAAGATATGGTCCTTTGTATCCAGACATCTTGTAGATCATTGAAGAAGCTCCAACATCATTACTGAAGGCAATACCTGACTCCAATTTCTGCTGAAGGAACAGGAGCATAAACTGGGGAGAGCAGGTCAGATGAAAAACTGGTGGCTCTCAGAGATAGGGTCTCTCACCTGTATACCAGACCCCCCAAGTTCACAACATTCCATGCCCAGCAGATAGCATAGCCTCTGGTAAAGTTGGACAGAGCCTTAGCAGAGCTTCTAGGTGTAGGCAGGAACCTGGATTAGGCAGGTGGACCTAATGCCCAGGAGGGAGGCCCTGCCAAGAATGAGGTGAATGGGTGACTCTGCAGCTGTGCCCTGGATTAACAGAGGTTGGAATGGCTTTAGCTGATCCCACTGGTGGACCTCACTGAAGAGCAGCTGCTCTGAGGCTCTGGGGAATTCTGGCAGCTATCCTGTGGTCTGGGGACAGTAGAACAAGAGGGCTTTGTTGAGCAGTGGTCAGACAACTCTCATTACTCAGCCTATCTACACACATGAACTGATGGCAGCCTGTACAGCCCTGCCAGACCCTCACGTTTATTTGCTCCTTGTCCTCCAAACTGGACAAAGGGGAGCAGGGAAGAAGCATCAGCAGGAGGCAAGAAGAAGACAAGGAAGAGAAGGCCTGGCTGGCTCTGAAACAAAAGTGAAGTTCTGTCTCCTTTTGTGGAAACAGTGCACAGGCACAAAGAATATGCTCAGCAAAGCCTAGAAGGCAGGGGTGACTGGGGGAGACTTCATGTGCAGGGAAGCCAATGTGAGGCTACAGAGTCTCAGAGTAGCATGCTAAGGAATTGGGATTTTATTGTTGATGGATTTTAGAAGAGTGATAAGATAATGTAGCCTTGGAGGCAGTGTGGATCAGAGTAAAGAAGTGAAGCCAAAGAGAGGCACTCAGGACAGACAGTTCAGTTCATCATTATTTAGTTGTCATAGAAATAAAAGATGCACTGATGAGAGTGACAGAGAAGAGGCAGGCTTGTAGCTGGCTATGTGGGGAGGGGTCCAGGGAGCACCCCAGCACCTGGGCAGAGCCCAGCATGGGAAGCAGCTGCTCAGTACTAGTCTGTGAAATGCATCTGTGAGGGCTAATGCCTGCAGAATGGGTAGAATTTCCTATCATTCTAAACAACCTAAGCTGTTTGAGGATGGAGAAGGGTATAGGATAAAGGATTCTAAATCCTCCACAGTCATAGGAAGCCTTAAACCCCTAGTAGAGAGCCATTACTGACATCCCTAAGTATGTCTTCACCCAGAGTTCTTCCCACAAGCCTTGACCTGTCTGGGCCCAGGCAGGCAGCCCAGAGGCCCTGGGGAGGGCTGGACAGCACTTTACCCCAAGAAGCTCATCTCTTCTGGCCAGGGCATCTTTCCTAGGGCACTGAGGGCTTAGCAGGTAACAGAGAGACTTCTGTAAAGAACAGTGATCAGAAAATAGTCTATAAAGTCATACATTCATCAGGAAGGAGATCAGGCAGGGAGCCCTTGTGTGAAATTAAACTTCATGCAGGAGGCTGGAAATGGCATCTTCTTTTACATTAATAACTAAACTTGCTTTGTGATTTTTAAGAAGGACCAGCTAGCATAGAAAAAAAAATGGATGGCATTGGAGAAGATAATGCTAAGTGAAGTTAGCCAATCCCCCCCCAAAAAAAAAAAAATGCCGAATGTTTTCTCTGATATAAGGAGGCTGACTCATAGTAGGGTAGGGAGGGGGAGCATGGGAGGAATAGATGAATTCTAGATAGAGCAGAGGAGTGGGAGGGGAAGGGAGGGAGCAGGGGATTAGCAAGGATGGTGGAATGTGATAGACATCATTATCCAAAGTACATGTATGAAGCCATGAATTGATGTCAACATACTTTATATACAACCAGAGATATGAAAAATTGTGCTATATATGTGTAATAAGAATTGTAATGCATTCCACTGTCCTTTATTTTTTTTAAATCAATAAAAAATAAATAAAATCAGAAAAACAAGAATATACTTAGTGAAATGGTACCCAATCTTATCAATGATCTATAACCTACCTCTTTTAAAATTTAGCTGAAAACCTGCATCTGCCAAGAGCCTTCTGGGATTGGGCCCAGCCACCCTACTCAAGTTTATTCTTAGGCATCCAAGGACCTTACTGTACACCGAGTTCATCCCTAGGAGGCAGGAGGAAAGGCCTGAAACAAAAGGCTTCTCCCAGCCTTTCTATCTTTTTTTATCAGATCTCACATGGGGGCTGATTCCAAATACTTGCCCAGCCAGCCAGGAGAGCCAGGGGTGTTTCTGTCACCCAGAGTAGATACCAGTGGTAATGACAACCTGGTAAATGGGTGGAGATCCCGGGGTGATGCTGCCATCTTTTTGCTTTGTCCTGACTGTAGCAAATCCCATCTCAGAATACAAATCTATCTTTAATGAACTTATCACATAATTGGCATAGCTGGGAAAAATCTCCTGGAACAAGTACCTAGCAGCACAGACAGTATATGCCTAGGAGTGGGGACAGTGTCTGGGACTGAACCTGCAAAAGGCATTCAAAGAGCACTGAGCACTGTCATGCACATAGCAGGTACCTAATAAAGACCTACCGAGTTAAACTGAAGGCAGAAGAGGTAAACAAACAGCCAGGCACTTGCAGAAGCAGGATTGAGTCCCATCCAGCAGCTTTCCATTGATGGGCTTGTTTTTCTGCCTGAAACTAAGTGACAGCCTGAAGCCTATTTCCTGAGTCCTTAAACCTTCCAGCGACCCCAAAGGGACAAATTAACCAAAGCACAAAGAGCATGTTAGCACTGAGACTGACTTGTATTCTGAGATACTTTATCTTCTTGGGAATCATATCATCTGTTGAAAGCAATAAATGCATAGAAGGGATGAGCAGAGGAGAGAGATGCAGGATCCTGTGGGAGGAGGAGAAGGCTGAAAATACAAGACTAGACATAGCAGGTCTGCTCAGGGAGTACCAGAGGAAGCTATTCCTAGTGTCACTGGAGGGTGAGCATAGGAAGAAGGGCCAGCATGGCAAGGTGGGCACACAGGCTCATGCAAAATAGGGCAGTCCCTCAGGATAAACACATTCTCTTCTTTTCTAGCTCTTCAGTGGTTCATGTACCTGGAGTGAATGATATTCAGTCCTCCTCCTCAACGGGCCAGAACATGTCCCAGATTTCCCGGCAGCTAAACCAGAGTCAGGTGGCATGGACAGGGAGTCGTCCACCCTTTCCGGGACAGGTATGTGCATCTGTAAAGGCATTGTCTCAGGTGTCCATTGTGGCAGACCACCCACCATGTGCTTCCTGTGAATCCCAGTTGTGAGGATGGGTGGTACTCTCAGATGGATCCAACTACCCTGCAGTGTTTAGCTACTCAGGAGCACCCACCCTCATCAGGGCACTTTGAAAGCTAGGTTCCCAAACCCTTTCAAAGGCTGTCTGACCCAGCAGCCTTTCTCCTTACAGTCTTGCCCTGAGGGAATCAGGCAGGAACAGGTCAGGTACTCATCAAGAATGAGCCTCTCAAAAAAATAAAAATTAAAAAAAAATAAAGAGCTTCTCATCACTCTGGATCTCTGTTGGGTCCTGCATCAGGAAGATCTGTAAACACAACAGGTGCTATGCCTGGCTCCCTAGCAGTCACTGCTAGAATGGATGTTGAATGGGCAAGCAAGCTCTTGGTATCCACAATGCTAAGACGCCCTCAAGCAGAAGTGAGAGGACCCTGATCATTGTAGCCTGGGGGGTACAATGAGTCTGACATCAATCAGACTCTCCTCAAAGATCTCACATGGGGGCTGATACCAAACACTTGCCCAGCCCGCCAGGAGTGTTTCTGTCACCCAGAGCAGATGCCAGTGGCAATGACAACCTGGGCAATGGGTGGGGGTCCCGGGGTGATACTGCCATTTTTTTGCTTTGTCCTGACTGTAGCAAATCCCATCTCAGTCCAGCAAGACCCAGTCATCTCCCTTCGGGATTGGAACAAGCCACACCTACCCGGCAGACCCCTCTTCCTACAGTCCTCTCTCCAGTCCAGCTACCTCCTCACCCAGCGGGAATGCCTACTCCAGTCTTGCCAACAGGACTCCAGGGTTCGGTAGGTGGGGAATGAGGGAAAGAATTCCTAGCAGAGTCAGCAGAAATGCTTTCTGAACATACTGAATTTGAATAGCTGGGCCCCAAGTTCCCAGAATACTTGGGACAAGGTCCAGAGGTCTCCAAGTGCCTTCCTCTCTCAGGCTGTAAAGAGGAGGCCCAGGGTGCTCCTGAGACACCTGGTGCTTAAACCTTGACTTTAAGACTTGACTTTAAGACTTGATAAAGTTTCTATGCACTCATGCTATCTAATGCTGTTTTGATCCTTTATGGCCCTTGGCAAGGACTTTCAGGTCCACCAAGTCTTATTTCAAAAGACTAGAGAATATGGGGATCATCAATTATGTCAATAACACTGTAAAGTTCTCCCTATTTTTAATATCATGAAAGGAATCCTGACTCATTAGAAGACCATCTTTCTCAACTTTGTTAACAAAGAGTTCTGGGACCTACTGTCTCAGGAGCCCTGCCTGTTTTTCACTCTGTATATTGACAAAGCCCCTGGGGCCTCTCTCACCACTGGGACTCCATTTCACCAGAGGGTCCTGGTAAGAAGCCCAAGCTGCTACTACCTCATCACAGTGCTGTCATTGCATGACATTGAACAATAAGGTGCACAGGGCTTTTCTCTGCAGAACACATCATTCTCAGATGAACATGAAGCTCAGCCCAAACATTCAAATTTCCATTTGCCAAATCACAGGCTTCTCTTTAAGCAGCTTATCTGACAGCCTTAGGAAAAATGCTATGCAGCGACCCTGGTCATAATATAAAGTTGCCACCTACTCCCCATTCCCTTTACCTCCTGCCCCACTCAGCCCATAGTCCTGGGAACTGCATCTATTGACACCTGCCTGTTATCTCCCTGGAATCAACTGTCCCTCCAACATCAGTCCCATTTACTTTGGCATGTTCACATTCTCAACCATTGTGTGTTATTAAATGGCACTAGGTTTAGAAGCACAGTGTCTCTTCAGAAAGGAGCAACCTCTGCCAGGTGCATTCAGGTTAGCAGCCCTTAGCTTAGTACCCATTCTAAGGCAGAGGTCTCTAGTAGCCAGGAGAGTACCCACCTCCCCTGCTGTAACATGCGAAAACATCCTGTACAGCGGAGTCTGTGGAGAGATCCCTTTGCCCCCTCCTAAAGGTGGGCCTTTGCAGACTCAAAGCACGATAGGTATCTAGACATTCCTGGAAGCAAGAGGGACCTTCTACTTTGACTTATTCTGATTTATACCTTTGTGAGCACCAGGCCCTGTATGTCCTACATGGCCCTGGCAGCTACCAAATAGAAGGGTTGACCAGTGTGTCTCATAATGTTAGGAGAGTCTCCAGAGGAGACTGAGCATCCATCCCTGGGAATGCCTTAGAGCATCTCATTGTGACCCTAACAAGACAGGTGGAAAGGCCACTTCCCTGCCCCAGTAGTCCATGCCTTTAGCTCTGTGCATCTGTCCAGTATCCACCAAGCAACCACCGGGGCCAGAAGTGTAAATGGAAATGAGACACAGGAAAGACAAAGCCCTACGTAGACATCACTGCCCACCTCTGATGCCAAGAATAGGATCATACATGGGACTTTAGACCCAGCAGCCATTTCTACAGCAGCCTCAGTGCTGTCTCACTCTCTAATGGTAATGATTATGACAGCAGGTAATCATTATTGGATGGTTACTATAAGCCAGACAGTAAAGGCTATATTAGACATTTTATACATTTGAATTCTTTTAATGCTCACAGTAGCCCTAAGAGAAAAATATCTTTGTTATTCCCATTTCACAGAAAAATACACTGAGGTACAAGGTTGATAAAGCTCAAGGCTATACCGAGGTATTTGGGAAGCCAGGGTCAAAGACTGTGCTCCCACCCACTGCTTGGTGCTTCCCATCCCCTTCTCGTCCATCCCTCAGGAGATTTAGAACTAAGGAGGCACTAGGTGCCCTAGGAGATACCCCATGATTTGTATTCATGAGAAAGGAGCTGGAACCCTTTCAGTGAGGATGTGAGAGACTAAAACAGAGACATGAAGGACTGAGAAGCTTCACATGGCCTGACCATGGCTACATTATGTGTTAACTTGGACAGAAGCAGAATGTGAGACTCCTGCCAACTGTGGGGTCAGCTTCTGCTCCACAGGGCTTCAGGAAATAGACTGGCAGTGGAGGCACATTGGTCAAGGTCAGAGGAAAGAGGGTGTATGATTAGGAACAGAGCCTAATGGTTGTTTACTCACACCCTCAGAGGTTGTTCTGAGGGCACAGTGGGGGGATGTAGGGAGCAGAGCAGATAGAAGGGTGGATAGAGAGGGAACAGAGCAGTCTCCATTAATGGTCAGTTTCATTAGGTATTAAATAAACATAAACAGCTAAAACAACAAAAGTGCTTACATTTGCAATGGACACGGTGCCCTAGCCCTGCACATGCATGGCACTGAGTGCATGCATCAGACAGCTGCGGCCTAGGGGCCTCTGGTAGGCATCAATGGGACCCCAAGCATGGTAGCACCCAGGCAACATGGCCTCAGCTAGTTACTTTCAACCAGATGCCAGAATCCAGAGAGATAGCATAGTCAATCCTGTCCCTCCTCACAATGGGCAGGAGCAGACGGGTTTGAAATACCTGCTGAGCAGACACTGAACATCACCTGCCACAACCCAGGTGGCTGACATCAAGGGGCAACCACATAACATGTCACTTTTGAACAGTGCTTCAGTAGTGCAGAGCTCCTCAGGAAACTTTATAGATTGAATTAATACATTGAATGGGAAAAGTGCCCTGTCTGAGTTTTGCCTTTCTGTGAACCACGTGGGTTTTGTTCCACGAGCTTTCAGGCCTCAGTCCAAAGCAATTCTTCCATTTCTGGTCTATCGAGTTATCTTAAGCTGTACACTGTCACATTTGTGTTTCCACACTTAGCTTCACTTTCATTTTGGCTTAGGTCACAGCAAAACCTTGTCATATGAAATGCAGCGTCCAGAAGTAGAAATAGGAAGCCACTCAACTCAATGATGTAAATGCTGACATATCCAGGCACTTGTCTCCTTAACCATCCTGGTACAGGGTATATAGCAGCCCGTTCTAATCAGGAGATCGGTGATTTGAACAGGGAAAGTTTAAACATTTTTTTTATTAATAAAAAATGGTAAACAAGGAGCCTGAGGAATACGATAGTAACACAGGTGGGCAGCAGCTTCTGCCTTTGAGGCCAAGGGTAGGTAGACAAGAAAGAGACAAGAGCTGAGAGCTGAGTGCAGTTGTGGAGTCCTGTTTGCAGGCTGAGACAGGAAGATCACAACCAGCAACGTGGGAGGATTACAAGTTCAAGGCCAGTGTGGGCAATTTAGCAAGACCTTGCCTCAAAATAAAATTCAAAAAGACTGGGTATGCAAGAACTCAGAAAAGGAGACCCCACTCCACAAAGCCTGAGATTCAGCTTGGGAAAGGTATATCTTTCACAGAGACTCACAGCTGGTAAATTTGCCAGAAGCAGCCTGCCATCTGGCTGAGAAACTCACTAGGGGGTAGTGATAGACCAAGACTAAACTGCAGAAATCTCCCACCAGGTGGCCAGAAGTTTCACCCACAGGTGAAAGGAGACGCAGGCAGGTGAACACAGGAAGCAGCCCTTGGTGTGGTAGAGCCACTCATCCTCTGCATTCTGCTTGCTACTAGACACCTAGGAGGAGGAAACCCCACCTGAAACCAGAAGAGAAACACTTCTGCTTTTTATGCTAATTTCTCCAGCACCCTCGATTAATGAAACCTAGCACTGGGCCAGCCAGTACAGGAGAAAAGTTCACAGGGCCCAGTTCTGGTGTGACAAAGCAGGGCAAGGAAGGGCAGACTTAGAACCAAGAGCAAGAAATTGGTAACTAACACATGTACGCATGATCAGAATCCCCAAATTGGTCAGTTTCTGTCTCAGCTACGACAGGCATCTGCTCATTGATATGATGTTTCTTGGAGAAATGCAGGGAGCCGGGCACACAGGTTGCTCAAAAGGAAGTGGCTCACATTTGCTGCAGCATGCTCAAGTGTGGCATATGTGTGGCCCACATTACATTATTTTCTTAGCAGCATGCTTTCAGATAAAATGGCTTGGCAAGCACAAGCATTGCCTCCCTGTTCAGCATTTGCTTTTCAGTTTAGGTGAAGTTGAGGTAACTAAAGAAATTCACTCATGCATGATCAAATCGGGTCATAACACATGATACTGACAACCCAAAGATGGACCTCTTGCAAAGCATAAGAAACACATCCCTGATGTTACCCTTCCTTAAAAGATCCATGTCCATCTAACCTGCCCCACTCAGCCCAGATTTACTTTAGAGAGGGGAATGTAGTGAATTTGTCATTACAAAAATGTCATTTCTCAGAAAGAAATAGGATACATAATTACAGAGTGGAGCAGGGGAGGATAAACTCATTGAATTTCAGTAATCTGAAATGTTTATAAACACCTGTCCCTACCTATTCCCAGATCTTGATCCTGGCCCCAAATTCAGCCCTGTACATTTTCACTAGCAAAATTTAAAGGATTGTAGACCTCCCTGATCCTATTAGTTAGTCTTGAAAAGGTGAGTTTCTAGCCAGAAAATTCAGAAAGTTTTTGGTCCTTGCTAAGATGCCTAGAAATGGTCCTTGCTAAATGCCTAGGCATTTGTAAGATAAGCTGCCCCTCTGGTGATCTTCGTTAGCTTTATCCAGCAGGATTTCTCAGCCTCCACACTATTGACATTTGGGGCTAGATAATTATTTCTTGGGGGGGGGGGACTGTCTGTATATTATAGGGTATTTAACAGTGTTCCCAGCCTCTACCTACTAGCATTCTTCTGTTTATGATCATAAGAAATGTCTCTGAACAATATCAGATGTCTCCTGGTGGTTTGAAAAATCACCCTTGGTTGAGAACCATGAGCTAAATAGGACCAGATAGAACCTCTGAGCAGGATCTCAAATCAGGTTTGAATTGCTGCAAAGCACCTTTCCAAATCACCTGAATCTTACAGGGAAAAGGAAGTTGTCATCTCTGCCCCTTATAGCCTAGGAATCTAAAAGTTCCTCAAGATCTGACCTGTGGTCTGCAAGCCCACCTGGCTGTCCCAGGGGTGGCAGCAATAATGACCCATGTAGGCACCAGGCCTGGCAGTGGCCCACCCATCTAGCTAGGGCAAAGCAGCCTGGCCTGCCTTAGGAACCCAACAGACCAGAAGAAACACATGGCTGGAGCCCAGCTTATGGTTTGTAACTACATATGGCTTTCAAAATAACAATGTAACACCAGGATATTGGGAACCAATGGGTTTTTGTCTAGAAAGATGCATGTACATTTTGGGTGCAGGCCATTTGTAGCCCTTGCTGACTATCTACTTGCACTGCAGTGGTCATGCTGTTGGTCATACTTAGGCTAAAATCCCACATGCTATCATCCGGGAGGGTCACAGTGAAGTTCATGCTCATAATCTAGCCAGAGAGATCACTGATCCAACGTAGGGAGGGAAAAGTAAACACTTCCAGTAGCAGAACTTTTCAGTATCCCTTAATTGCCCTGTCTCTTGGCTGGTGGGCTCATCCTTCAAGTCATTGCTTTGAGGTCATCTCCTCCAGGAATACTCAAGGTTGAGTACTTTTCTGCTTTCATGCCCTCCACAGCTGCCAGTGCATCCCTTAGATGAGCTCTCAACCATGCTGACTGCTTAGTTCCTTATCCGTTGTTCTCAGTGGACTGTCCAGTGTCCGTCACCCATCTTGCCACACAGGGTATCATATCCAGTACATACTAGCCTTTCATTTTAAATACTTTCTTTACAAATAATACATGGACTTCTGTATCAGAAAGGTCTAGGTTCAAACCCTGGGTCTGGCATTCATATGCTAAATGAGTTGGGCCAATTGCTTGACATCTTTGAGCTTCATTTTCCTTATCTGAAAATGTGGATAAGGAACACATTTTTAGATCTAGAAATGAATCAAAATAAAGTACGTAAAATATGTAGCATCATGCATTGGACACAAACAGTTCTCAAAAAATACTAAGTCCCTTCCATTCTTCTTAACTATTTTATGTATTTTTGCCACGATTTTTTGCATTTCAAAGGCAATTCGGTTTATGGATTCTTTCTTATTGCAAACATTTAAGAAGAGCACCTCCCTTGGCAAAAATTTAAGAATTTTTATACTGAAATTTTTTTATCTGTAAATAATATAATCAAGTACCCCCAAATATGAATAGAGAACTAGTCTTTTCTACCCTGCACTGTCCCTGACTGTCACTGAGGTAGGGCTGATGAGAGAAAGTGGAACTGTTTCATTTACAAGCCAGGAAGCCTTGAATGCACAGAAATAAATGTTCATGGGTTATCCATGTTCATCTTACTCCCCTGTTCATTCCTCCATCCCTCCTTTCTTTCTTCCTTTACTTCTCTTCCTCCTTCCTTTCTTCCTTCTTTCCTTTATTCTTCCTCTTAGCAAATGCTCATTGAAGCCTCAGTATTCCAAGTAGTTTTCTCAGTAAAGCCTGGGGTAGACATAAATAAGATCCTTGGCCTTAATTTACTCCAGTTTAGGGTAAGTTAGTATGGTATGATGAGCATTGTCATGAGAAATGATGATCACCAGAGGTAAGCAAAGAAGAGACAGTGACTGAGGAAGTCAGTACCATGGGGCCACATGTGATTAGGGCTTTGAGCATGAGTAGAATCCTCTAGGCACATGACAGAGCACAGGTACAGTAGCATAGAGAAATAACTGCATGTGATATTGGGGGGCAGGTGTCCAGGTGTTGTCATGTGACCAGGGGAAGAGGTAGGGTTACAGAGGCAAGAAGTGGAAGATAAGGCTGGAACAATAGAAGCCACATTACAAAAGACCCTGAGATTGTGTGCTTGACCTCACAGATGGTGGTCAACCATCCAGCATTTTGTAAGCAGTAGACTCTGCTTTGGGTCAGCACCAGGAGATGCATGGATCTGGGGGGACTGGGTGCAGGCGTAGCTTCAGAGCATTGTGTGGCAGTGTGATGGGGGAAAAAGGAGGTAGGAGTTGAGAGTTAGGGTTTTTTTTTTTTTTTTTTTTTGGTGGGTGGGAACTTGATAAACCTCATGATTGGACAAGAGGTGTTGAGAGAGAAGAGACAGTGACAGTCCTGGTCTCCTGCTCTAGGCTATGTGAGGAGAGGAAATGATCACTTGAGGCAGGAAGAATTGAAATTGTCTTTCTACTATTCAGCCATGTGGCCCAGGCACAGACAGATAATGGATCCAAAGCTCAGGAGAAAAACCAGAATGGTAAATATCACCAGAAACCTGATTTTGTCATCCCTAGCTCCTCTCACTCCCATCCTTGGTGCAGCCATTTCAGTTGGCAATTCACAAGTCTAGGCACTTCCTTCTCCATCCTATCCTCAGATTCATCCACTTCTTTCCAGCCTGCTCATGTTCCATAGCTCAAGCAACCATCCTCTCTTGCAAGGATTAGTATAGCAGACTCCTCCTCACTGGTTTCCTTTTCTCTCCTCTTGTCTACTCTATTCCTTTTTTTAACTTCTTTTTCCCTGTCATATTGTCCATTCACCCACTGATACAGTGACCTTCCTGAATTTACAAATCTATGTGTGCTGTGCCCACACTTTAAAATTTTCAGTAGTTCTCTGTTACCCTCAAAAAATTGGTCACACTGGTGGTTACACCTGACCCTGGCTTGCCCTGCAACCTCTTCTCTTATCGCCTGCCTAGTTCCATGGTTCTCATCCATCCTGAGCTACCTGTGGAAACCTGGATGGGGTCATCCTCTTTCACCCTTAGGCCTTTAAACCTATCCTTGTGTCTGAAATTCTTTACAAGGCCTACACCCAGTTAGCTAGTCATTTCTGAGATCTCTGCAAAGCCTTTTCTCTTCGCCATGACTAAGTTAGGTACCCTCTGAGGGTTCTTATCCTTTTTCTGGAAACCCTTTAATAGCAACTCTCCTCTGCAGAACTTGTGCTCACTCCTCTCCCAACCATGCTGGAAGGTGCTCAAGATAGAAGCATTCTTGTTCTCCAGTGTGTACAGTGTCACACGGAGCCTGTGTCATCACGGGTGCTCATGAAACATTTGCCACATGATAAGTGAGAGGTCAGTTCATGGAATAGAAAAGGTTCCTCCCAGCTTTCCTGCTGATGGGAGAGAAGGAATCCCATAAGGGATAGTAGAACTAACATCAACAGCAGTCATGGAAGTCAACAAAATATTACCAAAATGAGTAGCAGTATGTTGAATATTTGAGAATGATTGAGAAGAATGAGAACTCTGAATGCCTGTTGGATTGGTTGTGGCAATGCATAATCGTGTAGTGAGTGACCAGGGCTCAGCAATATAGACACACAGCTGTCAGAAAGGGTTGTAGACATTGAATCATGATGGGCAGTGTTCAATAGGAGACCTCGTTGGAGCAGCATCCCAGAGCAGACCTGAAGGCAGTTATTTCCTTCAACACCCGAGGACATTCCAGAGCCTGCCTGGTGCATCCCACAGCAGAGGTGGCCACTGTGTTCATCCATCTTCCCACCAAGGAATGGTAGACCAGATTGTGTCTAGCCTCTGAGGCTCTAGAATGGGACTGGTGCCTGTCAAGTGGGAATCCTAGCTGCTCATTTAATTTGGCACAGTTGTGAACCAGGCCTGCTCTCTACCCACAGCCAATTCTAGACTTTTTTTTTTTTTTAAGTACTGTGAATTGAACCCAGGGATGCTGTACTACTGAGCTACATCCCCAGCACTTTTTATTTTATATATTGAGACAGGGTCTTGCTATGTTTCCCAAACTGGCCTTGAAATTGCAATTCAACAGCAAATTATTCCTTTTAGAGTTCCTTCTGGTCCTTGAGTTCAGTTTGGGAGTCTCGGGAAAAGACATTTCAGATTGCCAGATGCCCTCTATACACAGTAGACTCCATTCCCTGTTATGCTGAGCCAACCGTTCTCATCATGCACAATTTGAAAACCGCCAGTGGTTAAGGTGTTAAAGGGAGGTTACATGATTTATTAAAGCCCTTTACATCTCAGGCATTAAGTACAGAGTTGTGTGTAAGAGAGGAAGAGAGAGAGATTCTTCTCCCTGGATCTCACCTCAGATTAGCCAGGCACCCCTGCTAAGGATGGGTAGGTGAGTTTTGTCGAAAGTCAGGATGGCCATTGGAAAGAGCAAGATAGGGCAAAATAGAACTGGGCACAGTGACATACACCTATAATCCCAGAGATTTGAGAAGCCAAGGCAGGAGGATTACAAGTTCAAGACTGGACAACTTACTGAGATCCTGTCTCAAAAAATAAAAAGGACTGAGGGCATGGCTCAGTGATAATGTGGCCCTAGGTTCAGTCCCCAGTACCAAAAAGAAAAAAAATAATAATAATGAGCTCAGTTCAGAGCTTGACAAAGCACCACTGTCTCCACACTGCACAATGTCACTGAATAATTTGACACTGATGGTGGCAAGGGGGGTTCCTAAGGTTTGAGATCTGCCTTCAGATAACTTTTTTAAATGGTATTCTTTCAGGCTGGTGTTGTAACTCAGTGATGGAACATTTGCATAGCATGTGTGGGACCCTGGGTTCAATCCCTACCTAGTACTATAAAAAAAGAAAAAAGGAAGGAAGGAAGGAAGAAAATGAAAAGTGTAATTTTTCTTAAGAATTCTCTTTGGGTAGGCTGGGGTAGTTGAGCTCAGTAGTTGAGCGCTTGCCTCGTATGCATGAGGCATGGATTCAATCTTTAGCACCTCATAAATAAATAAATAAATAAAACAAAGATATTGTGTTCATCTACAACTGAAAAAAAAAAATGGGGGAGCTGGGGATATAGCTAAGTTGGTAGAGTGCTTGCCTTGCATGCATAAGGCCCTGGTTTTGATCCCTAGCACCATCAAAAAAAAAAAAAAAACAGAATTCTCTTTGGTTGAATCTTTAAAATGATTTAGAGAAAATTCTGCTTATTTTCAGTTTTCCTGTTGAGTATTTTTAGTAAACTGTAGCAGGAAGCAAAGTGGCTCTCATTTGTAAAGTAATTTGCTGATTCCACAGAGGAGCTTTATCTTCCCATCTGAGCAGTGCCCAAATTCCTTCCTTCTTAAACAAACTAAGAAATATTAAGATGCTGAGGAATACTTGACAGAGAGCCACAGAGAATGGGACGGGGTGGCTCTGCCCTGCAGCAGGACCAGTGGTACAGCTTGGTGAATGTGAAGACAGCTGTGAGGTGAGCCTCTTCCCTAGTAGGCCAGGTGAGAGAGCAGCCCATGAACAGAGGGGAGTCCAGGAATCTAGAAGGCTGCATCTGCCTTCACATGCTAGGGAGAGGAACTCTCCAGCCCATGCTGCTGGTCCCAAATGTGGCTGGAATCCAGATGAGCAGCTTCATGAGCAGCCACAACAGAGCAAAGGGCTCCAAGGCTTGGAGCACCCAGTCATCTGGGAGGTGCTTTCCATGGAGAACCACACCCCAGCCAAGTCCCTGCACCATTCTGCAGAGGCCCCATGCCTTTCACCCATTTATCTTGCTGTCAGTCAGTCAGAGAAAGAAAGATGGGAGAAGAAACATGTTCCTAGGAAGGTGGGGCCCTTGGAGCTGGAGTGGTTCTTAAGTCTCATGAAACCAGGGATGACTTTTAAAGAAGTGTCCTGTACGTCGGCTCTTTCAGCTGAGAGTGGACAAAGTAGCGGGCAGTTCCAGGGGAGGCCCTCAGAAGTCTGGTCACAGTGGCAGAGCCAGCACCACGGCCAGCAGAGCGGTGAGCAGCACTCCCACCAGCAGCCCGGTCAGACTGAAGTGTTCCAGGTAAATCGAGCGAGCACCGCCTTCTCGTAGGTACCGGCGCCTTCTCTCTGCTTCCTTTCCCCCTTGGTCTCTGCCGCACCACCGCCCACCCGCTAGCCAGTGTGAGTTCTGGCCTGGCCTGGGGTTAGAAGGGGGTCCAGGAGTAGAAGGTCCCATCCTGTCCAACCAAAACTGTGATGCACTCAGGGAGGGGAAGGGGCCTTTGAGCTGAGGAGGAGGGGCCTTTGAGCAAAAGGGGAGACTACAATTAGAGATTCCTCCCTGCCCCAGCTCAGAGCTGCCCAAGAGAGGTGCATAGAGTAGAAGGCTAATGAGGGTTGGCCCTAGTGCTGGGTCCATTTCTCCCCTGCGAGCTTTCCTCACCTTTGGCTGTCCTACCTGCTCCTCACCAGCCTATACCCAAGATAGGAGGACGTCCCTCTGCAGGACCTTGCCCCAGTGCCAGGCTGGCCCTGGTTCAGCTCTCCTCTTGGTTAGGCTAAGGGTGCTGCCCACTGGCTAGATACCTGAAATCCTTTCAGTTCCCTACTACCAGTTCTCTGGGCTCCGCTTTCAGCCAGAATAGTTTTCATGGGAGGTTCTGAGTACATTGCTTCCCCCTTCACCTGCAGTGAGGTCCATCCCACCAGATCCTTGCAACCAGAACCCAGGCATCTCCAGTGGGGTCATAAAGCCCTGTTCTGTCCTGTCCTGGCTGCAAAGCGGGGCTAGGTGCAGGAACCGTAGCATGGGAGGCTATGCTCAAGAGTCAATGCTCCATTTACTTCACCCTCATCCCAAGCTTCTTTCCAACCAGGTCAAGAAGTACCCTCACAGACACAGATCTAGAGCCCAGGTATTGATGAGGTTTCCACAGAGGCAGCATACTATTCAGTGTGCAGAGGAGTGCCTAACCAACCCTTCCCTTGAGTCCCCTTATCTACCACGACAGCCCTTCTTCCTCCTTCTGTAAGGCATTTGCCCATCTATACCTCCTAGCAGAAAACAGAATTTCCTAATGGTGGTCTTCAGGGTCACACTGTAAAAAGAATTCTTGGTCAAATAAGTTTGCAAAACACTGGTTAAACAAAATTTAACACTGGTTAAACAAAGTTATTCAATTTCTTTCTTACAGGACTTATCAGAACCTTTATTATACCAATGAGGACTGTGGATTTCTAGGAGATAGACAAAGTATGCCTTGTTTCCCAAACTTATTTGTCCACAGAATTCTTTTCTCATGCAGCATTATATGAGTTGGGAACTTAACAACACAACAGGACATATCCCATAAGGAATTGAGATGTTGCTACTCCTGTATCCTAAATGGGTAGTCTGAGGTCCAGAAGACTTGTTTAAGCTAAAGTCTGCTACACACGGTGAATACAGGCCGCAGATCTCTCCACTCACTCTTAAGTTTCATAGTGTTAGTCACATTTCGACCACCTGTACTTGCTTGGTGCCAGGCTGGGTTGTCCCCACCAGTTGGGGCTCATGCCCACCCTGTGTCCCTGGCTCCATGTTACATGTATAAAAGTTGAGTCCTACTGCTGTTTACCAGCTGGCATGGCAGCTCCCTGGGGAGGACAGTTTCCTAGGGTCTCAGACATTTGAGTATCCCTGCAGAGCATCCCTTGGAAGGTTGGGGAATACTCCTGAGCTGTCCATTAGAGAGACAGCTGTGAGGGTGAGTGGCAGGCTGGGCTCCTGGGACGTACACAGTCCACGGGCAAAGAACCTGACTGCCCCATGGCTTTCTTCTCTTCTCTTCTCTTCTGCAGGACATGCTGCCAATGCCAGGAGATCCCACCCAGGGGACTGGCAACTATAATATCGAAGACTTTGCTGACCTGGGCATGTTCCCACCATTTTCTGAGTAACTGCGGGCAGAGCGAGGCTCCCACTGTAGAGTGCTACCCACGCCGTGACACCAATGCCCATGTGAATGGGACCCCCCTAGCCTGGCTTGCCCTGATGCAGGACCCCTCACCAAAAGCACCCCACCCCCACATACCCTAGGCACAGCATCGCTCAGCTCTAATCCACAGCCATGGCTTCTCGGCCACGGACCAGGGGCCCTGCTTTTAGATGTTAGGGAACCCATTGTATTTATTGTATTTTATCTGTGTGTGCTTAGAAAGTGAGCCTATTGGGTCCTTAAATTCAGTTGTGAATAGTCTCTTAATAGATAATTTACACACATAAAAAGTTCAGTCAATGCCTAGAGCGACTAGCACACCATCACACCTGCTGGGGGTGCTGAATCACATTATGTCTTGCTTTTCACTACTGCTGACTGGGTGGGACTTGGGGGGCGGGGGGTTGGAAGAAGAGGCCAGCAGGATGCAGAGCCTTTGTTCCATGCACTGGAGCCAAGTGGCACAAGGATGCAGAGGTGGATGCCCTTCAGCTCTGCTAATCTGTCTATGTGCCCATTGTGCTGTGGGACATATTTACTTTGTGCAGTGAGACATGAACTTTCTGTCCTAATGAATGTGTCGTGCCTCGTGTCTGTCATGTGTGGCCAGGGTGAGTGTATAGAATCCAAAGTCTATAGTAAGCATGAGAACTGAAGTGAGTGGCCCCAGTCTCCAAGCTCAGGAGCATCCTGATGGGAAGATGATCATCCTGGGGCTCAGGAGCTGGCCTGACCAGCAGGACTCAGCAGGCTAGCTCTTCAGTAGTGTCACCAGGAGCCAGGGCTGGGGACCTGCTTACCTTAATAGGTCAGTTCTTGGTCCACCTACCTACTGCAGATCCAAGCCCTTCCTAGAGGAACTAGCCCCTGTCCTCCTTTCAGAGCCTCATAGGAGTGCTTGTCCTTCCTACTTGTCCTGAACACGTGCTTCTAATTCCATGTAGCTGTCTCCAGCCCGACTCCATTGGGAGAGGGAGCTTGTCCCCACCCAAAAACTGCAGGGAAGCACACCTTGAGGTCACAAAGGCATACAGGTGTGGATGGCAGGGGCAAGATGCCCAGCCTCCTCAGGTCTCATGCCACATTCTGCTCAGTGACCTGGAGGAGGCTTGGGACCACCACCCCCCTTTGTGTGGAGAAATGCACTCTGGACCACTTTCCTCCTGGCCACCTGAGCCTCTGTCCTCTGCTTGGCAGCAGGTACAGAAGTACTTTGGGATACAGATCTGTGAGGCAGAAGACTCAGACTCTGGTTCTGGTTCCAACTCTGATTCTGCCACATGTCCACAGGTCCTGAATTCCTCTGATTGTCTCAAGACAAGAATATGATCTGACTTCTAGAAGTTTCTACTTGGGTAACCCCTTAACCCAGAGTCCCTGGCTTACTGTGTTTTACTCAGATTTGAGAAGATGAGTTTAGGACCCCATCCCCCCACTTTCACGTTCCTCTACTTCCTCCCCTACCCTTTACATGGACAAGGACTCCCTTAGTTTCCCTCATTTTCTTCTTTTCCTATCCATCTTTTCTAATCCCCATCCATCAGCCCACTGATGCCTACGTGAGAGAGAAGTCACACAAGGCTGCAGATGCAGGGACCCACCTTGTGAGAAAGCCCTGGAGTCTCTCCTGTAGCCCCTTAGGAACCTCTCACAGGTACTGCTTAGTTTTACAAATGCTCAGAAACAACCCAAGTGTCCCTACCCATTGATTCTGGTGTTGGTTCTAGGCTGCCTGAGAGCAGAGTAAACCCAGTGTGCAGGAAGGAGCCAAGGGGAGAATTGCTCTGGTACTTTGAAGATCCTGTTTTATACAGCAGCCTGTCTGGCATCCAGGGAGATCCATGTGCCCTGTGTTTCTACTGAACTTCACCTGGAAAGCCCAGTATAACCCAGTAGAATGCCCTTTACCAGTAACCAGCCTTGGTTTCAAGACTGATGGAACCCTGATTTTATGGTTTCTACAGCAGCTCTTTCCCTTTTGTAGTTGATGGTGAGTGGTCCTGAATGTAGGTGCATGAGGAGCTGGCTCCAACCCAGAGGCTTCCCTGCAGCTGGGGAAATAAGAGGTGCCTGACACTCAGAGAGCCCTAACAGGACCAGCCCAGAACAGTTGTCCCTCTGTGCTACCTACCTGCTATCCCCCTCTGCCCTAACAACATCAAGCTTGCCCTGGCAGTGGGCATGATTGTCTCCAAAAAAAGACACAAAAATAGCTTTTGAAGCAAAATGTTTCTCAATGGCATGAAAAATAGACTTCATGTGGCCTTTGGCTTGTGACTTTAGGAGTTTAGGGATCTTGTGTTTTCTTTTGCCTTCTGTTTTTTGGAGGGAAGTCAGGGACTTTTCTCAGGTGCCCACCAGAGGTGAACACCTTGGCCATGACTGTTTCTTGGCACTGAGGGGACATTGAAGAAATAAAAGGACCCTTCCTCCAGGTGACCTTGCTTCTATTTTTCTCCCTTGACTAAGAATTTAGGGGACTGACAACTCAGTTTTTAGTCCTATGAGGTGAACAGGGAGCATCACGATTGGATAGAACCATACTTCCCTTCTCAGCAGATTTGCTGCTAGCCTTTCCACTTACTTTCCTTAGCTAAGCAAGCAATAGGTTTTCCATAGAAGGGGGCCATGTAGTGACCTCCTAATCTGCTGCAAGGGCACAAATGCAGCTTTACTGAGACTCCACCAAGACTGCACAGGTGACTTGTGGGAGTGGCCAAGAATGGTTCTAGAATATTCTGCCTGAGTGTCACTCCTTCCTAGCTTTGCTTTTAGTGTTGGTTTCAGGGAGCAAGAGAGCCATTACAAACAGCCACCTTCTCTACTTTCTAACACATCTAATTCAACCTTTTTTTAATTTCAGTAATAGTCAATGTTGCAAATAGCAGAGATGGAGAGATTATGAAAGTTAATGGAATTTACACCAGGGAGATTAAATGTTCTGTGTCAATGAAGCAACTGTGTGTTCCCCAGATTACAGGTATTGGTGCACCTAGTTAGTTGGTTTAACCAAGAGATGAGGCAGACCCTAGGAAAATTAGTTGCTCTTTCCCTGACTGCAGTGTTTTACCCAACTAATGAGCTCTGTGAAAACAGAGATCATTCACCTGTCTAGGCCACCTGCTCCTTAACAGTCATGACCTGCCCCATAAACAAGAGCAAGCCTGTTACCCAACAGCTCTAGCGGTGACAAGTCAGACTAGAAAATCCCTTTGTATTATCAGAAAGGTGTTTGGTCATTAAGTTGCTGTGTCCTAACTTACCTGTTGCTAGTGAATCCTGTGCACTGAGGAGCCATGAGCCACCTTGCTGTCCACTTCCTCCTCTACTGCCTGGACCCTGAGAAGCTTGAAGAGCCTTACTTGAGGGTGCAGGCACATTGTCACATGTAGGTGTGTGCCTGGGCCTTGTGGCCAGAGCTGGTTTTATGGCCAATCAATCAGCCAAAGTCTGTGGGGCACTGACAAAAAAAAAATGGGGTTTTCAAGACTGCGCAGAAGTGGGTGGCTCATTTCTAACAATCTATTTCCTAAAAAAAAGATTCCACAAGCAGGCTTCAGTGGACATTAAGCACTTAATCATCTCTCCTTTAACCTTTCTTCTTATGGATGTGAACTGTGCTGTGGGTAAATCATTTGTATTTCTTGAATGTTCTCTATGACTAACAGTTATTAAGTTGGTTGTGTATATGTATAACTAATGTAATTGCCTTTTAAATTTTCATTACAATAAAAATGACTTTGCTCTGAACAACCCATGGCCCAGGCCAGCTTTGCATTGAACTTCTCACAGAACCTGCCTCTTGGAGTTCAGGGATATCTTGCAGCACACCTCGTCCCTGGAGCTGTGTTGTGTCATGGTCCTTCAACCGTATGCAGTGTGTGTATGTTAAAGAGCCATCCTTTGGGAGGTCTAGCTACATAGGATAGAAAGGGAAACTAATATAATCCTTGAGCTTCTGTGTCAGGTAAGGCTCTCTAGAAGCTTTTTTGTACATGTTATTTGCTTAATCATTACAGATTTATGATATGTGGTTACCATTCCTAGTTTGTAGAAAACCAAGACTCAGAGAAGTTAGTTGACATATCTAAGAACACAGGAAGGCAATGGTAGAACCAGGATTTGATCTTGGGTCTCACCACAGAACCCTGTGTATGTGTGCATGTGTTTGTGTCCCTCTTCAAACACTCTTACTTTTTTTAAATCTTCACAAAATTAAGTTAGTATTTCAATATTCTCAAACCCTTAATAAACACTTAAAATTCTAATTTTTCTCTGCTAATTTTCAAAGATGCAAACTAAAATCACTTGAATACTTTTCTGTCAAACACCTATTATTTCTAATTTTTTTAACAGCTTTATCAGTCTGATAGTGACACAAAATAAGCTGCACATATTTAAAGTGTACACAGGAGACAATTTTGTGACCTTGAACTGAGTAGACTTCTCAGAGGCTACACCAAACAGTTTCTTATAAAGCTAAGCATCCATTCATAATATGACCTACCTTTACCTTTTCTGTAGCTAATCTCTAGGAAAATATAAAATCAAATTATAGAAGGTTTTCTTTATTTCCTTTTTTTTTAATTTTGGTTACAGGGGATTGAACATAGGGGTGCTTAACCACTAAGCAACATCCTCAGCCCTTTTTATTTTTCATTTTGAGACAGGGTCTCAATTGCTTATGATCTCACTAAGTTGCTGAAGCTGGCATCAAATTTTGAGATCCTCCTACCTCAGTCTCCTGATTTGCTGAGATTACAGGTGTTCGCCACCATGCCCAGCTAGGGAAATATCTTAAACCAGGCATGGAGATAATGAACCATGAAGTAAAATGTTGATAATCTTGAACTCAATTTTAAAAAATGGTTGAAGTGATGGTGATGGTGCACTCCTGTAATCCCAGCCACTTGAGAGATTGAGGCAGGAGGATCCCAAGTTAAAGGCCAGCCTCATCAAGTTAGCAAGACCTGTCTCAAAATAAAAAAGGACTGGGAATATAGCTCAGTAGTAGAGCACCCCTGGGCTCAATCCCCAGTTCCACTCTTCCTCCCCCCCAAAAAATAGTTCTCAAAAAATGTGAAAGAAAGTAATTTAACTGGTAGAAAATTTGCAATTTATGAACCCAGCAGTAGTATTCAGAATACTAAAATTCAATTAATTCCTAAAAATGAATTAAAAATACAACAAAATAGATAAATGATCAAAGTATTTGAATTGCCAATTCATAAAAACTCAAAAATAGACATTAACTGTAATAGAAGAGACTGAATTTTACTGGTAATTAAGGGAAATGCAAAATTAATATTAGATAGCTGCTTATGTCCCTAAGATCAATTCAGTCTGCACATGGGATTGGCAGGGCTTAAAGAAACAGGTGCTGTCTTCCCCAGCTGGTGCAGCACATGAGGCAACATCCAGAGATGCCAAAGCCATACCAACCCTGTGCAGCAATTTCAGCTCCACATATCTATTCTAGGAAACTTCCCACATATACATAAGGAGACAGATAAAAGGATAGTCCTTGCTCTGTTGGTAATAGTGAGAAACCAGAAAACTGTCTCCACTTCAGTGGAGAAATGAATGAACTGGGATTTAGTCATCTGAAGGAATCTAGTAGAGCACTTAAATGGTCTAGTTGTAGCATGCAAAAATTCTGAACAATGTAGCACTGAGTCTAAAATGCCATGCGTATTTTTGTAGCCCAAAGCAATAATGTATTTTATTCTCTAAGTTGATAGGTATATACTAAAAGAAAGGTGAAAAAAAATCATAGGTGGATATATGCTACTGGAGAATGGCTATCCCTTGGAAGGAACAGATGGAACAGCTTGGATGGCTGAATTACTTTAAACACATTAAGAAAGGGGGAAGGGGTAATTGATTGAAAATAAAGTGAATTCAACAAGTAACTGTGATTATAACAAAATGTTAAATAGCAGTGATGAGCGTATATTTTTCTCAAAGTTACTATTTAATGGAAATATTCAATAATTAAATATAAATTAATATAAATCAGAAAGCAGATACTGAAACTCAAAGAGAAGTGCACATTACAGTCACAATGACATTTCTCACCCCCAATGGATTGATAAAAATGAAAATGCACATGAAGGGATTATTTTTGCTTATTTTTGGTTAAAAAAATATATATATATAAATTTTTACAATTGATTTCAAGAGTAATGTGGCAATATTTACTAAGTTAAATAAAATCATATTTTTGGTTCAACTTTCCAACATCTAGATATTCTCTCAGTGAAATATATATAAAAGAATGTTTATTGTTCAATTTTGTAGTGGGGAAAATCGTAAATTAAATTAAAGCCACTGATTTAAAAAAAAAAGATGAAAAATTGCAGAATACCATTATCACCATTTACCTCAGTAGAGTAATAAACAAAAGCAATAATCAGAAAAGTATAAATATATTAATCTATTTAGCTAAAACATGAAAGCACATTATGTCGATTCATTTGTGAGTTTGTTGGTGGTATATGTGCATACACATGTACATATAGAAAATGTATAAAATATTCACATTAGGCTACATTTGGAGAGGAAAAACTCACAAGCTGAGAGAGTAAGCAAAAATGAAAATAAGCGTAAATATAATAACAATGCATTCATATAAAATTATTTGGGTTCATTTATATGCATAAAAGATGTATGAAAAATATTTTCGGGGTAGTCTCCACATCTGAAATGAATTTCCTTCCATCCTTGTAACTTTTAATACAACTTATCACCAGAAGAATATATATTACCTGTAAAATCATAAAAAGTAATAAAATTGCCTGCCAGAAAAGAGAAAATAAATAAATGATTAGTCACTGTACATTCAAATGCCACAATACATAGGAATTTAGATGCATAGGGGTACAAAAGAGGAATATGCCCTTGTGAGATTAAGTTGCTCCAGAGCTGGACAATCCTGTGACAGATGGACAGGTGAGCAAATTGCAGAACAGGGACACAGGGAGAAGTACTTGCCATGACCTGAGCTGATTTACCTGGGTTTACCTGGGGTTCTCTAATTCTTACAATAAACAGCTAACCAAAGAAATATCTTGTACGTAGATGAAACAATCATATAGTCATTATTCTTATTTTATTTATTTATTTATTTATTTTGGTACAGGGGATTGAACCCAGGGCACTTAACAATCCAAGCCATATCCCCAGCCCTTTTTATATTTTTATCTTGAAACAAGTTCTTGCTGAGTTGCTGAGGACCTAACTAGGTTGCTAAGGCTAACTTTGTACTTGCAACCCTCCTGCCTCAGCCTCCTGAGCCTTTGGGATCACAGGCATGCACACCATGCCAAGCTCAGTCATTATTTTTAAAGTGGAGAATATAGAAAAATATAAAGAATAAAAAATATTATATCCCAATTCATTCTTATGAGGGAGGTGAGGAATCAAGTACCAGGGTGAGGGAAATGCTTTCCTTGCTCAGAATTCAAAGGGGGTGGGGCAGATAAAGAAACTGGAACAACCAGCATTCTCAGGTGCTAATTACACTTCTTCACTCTCTCCCAGCCTCTCCTCCGGAGAGGGTGAGTTTCCTCATCCTCCACTGGGAAAAGTAATACTCCCTATTATGTGGAGCAGGAGACTGGTAGGATTACTTCTGCACATCTTCTCAAACATGTCTGGTCATTAAACAATCATATGGTAACTATCACCTTCTGTGCACAGTCCTGGGGTTGAGGTGACACAAGGAGACCCAGCACACCCCCCTACCACCAAGAGGAGTGTTCCACCACTAGAGGAGAGAGACAGGCCACCTGAGGGTGACTTTCTGGCATGCGCTGGTTTGAGGTAGAGGGCACCTACCTTGTGCTGACAGAAAAGAGGGAAGAAGATATCCAGGAAGGGATGAGAAGCTCAGGAACTTAACCTAATCACAACCTCATGGTGGTCCCAGATGGGGTCCATTATAATAGAATCTACCCACTAGGCTCACAGCTTGTTGCCTCAGCTTTGCAGAAGTCACTTAATATGGTTCCCATCTCTAAGCTCAAAACCATCATAAATCATGACACCCATACAACCTCTCAGTAGGACACCAGAGTGAAATGCCTGGAATGCAGCCTGCCTCTGGTTCTACAGCCATGGCCTCTCAACCCCTAATTCTTTCCACACACTTTAGTTAGAGTCAAATACAAAGCCAGAAATAAAGGAATGTGGCCTGATGCTGAAAAGGCAGGGAAAAAACACTTCACCACAGTGATTTATCAGCATGCAAGCAATCTCTCATCCACATGTTACTGAAAGCTCCATCCTTGTCCCCAATGCCAATCCAATAATGAGGACACAGCTTTATGAAAAAGTAAAATAGAAGTTTTATTGCTTTGTTAGAAAAGAAGAAACACACTGAACTCCTTTCCCAGAGGCTGTGATTCTGCCCATCATCAGAAGTGGGGTGTAGGGAGGTGATTCAAAGGCTACATTCCTTGTGTTCTGTCAGGAGTTGTAATTCACTTGTTAATTTGGGAGACAGTCATTGCTTAAGGCTTCTGGTGTTATCCCAAATTACTTAGTTTCTGTGGTGGGTGTATACTCAAGGACACGTAACTCTGCCTAGGATGGGGAAGAAAGGTCATGTTTCCCGTGAGATTAGGAAGGGAGAAGGAAGAGAAGAAAGAGAAAGAAGCATGTCCATTTTAAAAATAAAGTTGCAGAGGCAGAGCAGCAAGGGCTACATTCAAAGCATAAAGTGGACCACTATTACACACAGGCTCCTTGAGCTAAGAAAAATGTCTACTCATTTTTTCTCATGAACTCTCCACACCATCAAATGGCTGCCCTATTTCCCTTGTGGCCATGTTTGGGTTTAAATTGGGTCTTCTGAGAAATGTGGTTGCAGGGCTCCCAGCAGAAGAACTCACAAAGCTACCAACTTGGTGAGGAGCCAGGATCCCAAGTGCTAAGGAGATGCCAGATAGGTAAAGTTATCCTAGGTTCACTCTCCACAGACAGAATGAGGTGTCAATTTGAGACATGGAAGTTTCTCTTCTTAGGTAATGGAGGGAGAAAGACTTCTGTTCAGACTTCTGTTCAGGCATGAGCTGACAGGGAGACTGGGCCAGCTCTTCTGGAAGTAGGACAAAAGCAGAAGAAAATGATTCAGGTTTGGTGCTGAAGAAACTTTTAGTGAAGATCACCTCAGACTTTCAGTTCATGGGTTTATGCTTAGCATATAGCATAGTACATGGCACAAGACTGATGGTCTTGAAATGATTAGGAATTCATTTTACCCGCCAGGACACTGTTCCATTGTCCATGTTTACAGTGAGTTCACAATGACTGGTGGCAGCTTGAGAAAGATTTCTTGATAGATCTCAAACCCAAACTCTGTGCTGGCTATGGGCAAGCAAACCTGTGTTTTTATTTCTGTCTCTTTCAAGGAATATAATAAGGAAGCAGACAGCTGGGTGGAGACAGCTGGCATTTGGTAATGATGAAAATAGGCTGAACTCAAGAGGGTAGGCAGAGGGTAAAGAGAGAGGACCAAGGTCAAAAAATGTGGGACACACTGACTCAGTTCTGGAGTTCTGGAGATTTACCCCTGGTGAAACTATCCAGAGAACTACTTTTCCTCTTAAGTTTGTGGCGTGGTGGAGCGTGAGGTTGTTCAGGGAGTAGACAGAGAGGTGGGGTGGCCTTCATCTAAATTGAATCCTCGCATTCAAAAAGGATTCCTAAAGAGAAACAGGGAAGAGTTGAAAAGCAATGGGTAAAGAGGCAATTCCTGCCTCCTGAGAAGACAGAAGACAGCCCAGGCAGATGGCCTGAAGATAAACAGGAAATGGAAGGAAAGTGGAAGACCAGGCTGTGTGACTGGAGCCAAGATGGAAATGCTGGCCCTGAGTGTATCTGGGGCCCACAGATCCTGTAGACAGCACAGATCCAGGACCCAAGGGAGCTTGGCCTCATTATGATGTTTGACATTGATGAGGAGGTTAGGGTCATAGGGAGGGTTGAGAGAACATGGCCTGCTGAGCAAACCACAGAGGTCCTGTGCCTCTGGTCCTCTTGTGGGAAGAACATGTCAGCCCTTGGGCCACTTTCACACTCACCAGCTCTCTCTTTGCTTTTACTCTCAAGTACCAGAATCCAAGTCTCTTCATCAAAGGACTGTCCTCAGGCTACAAAATCCTACTTTGCCAAAGCACACAGAGTCAGAGAATGTCACAACCCACAAGAATAGTTCCTTGCCAACCACTCAAGGGTGCAGGGGGATTAAGACCTCTTTTCCTGATGAGGGCATCTATAACTTGTCACTTATATTTTCTCCAGAGTATCCCTGTGGGACTGAGCTAGGGTTATCCCCTGTGGAAATATTACTTTCTTAATACTGTTGATAGTGACTAAATCATGCTTGGTTCTCTTTCTATTTAGTCCCATTTCCTGAGATGAGGTGTCCCTGGAACCCTCCTCAGGATTGTGGCCAGCTGTCCTGAGCTTCCTATGAGTTTGCATCTTCTGCAGAATTTGGGGATGGACATGGTAACAGATGGAAGTGACTTCTCAACTTTTCCTGGAAAACTTTCTCACGAAATCACTTTCACATACCATGTTTTTTCTTAGATAACACTTCTGAAGAACCCAACCTCTGACAGTGCTTTTGAAACAAACACAAACATTTCTATGTAGTTCCCTCTATGAAGAAGAATGATTTTTTTAAAAGCTATGAATATAAAGAATTTAATCGTTACTTTTCAATAAAAATAAGTAAGTTTTCACAATATTTGGTACTGTAGATGTGGGCAGGACTTTGTCTTAAAGATACCTATTTTTCCCAAGACTTGGGAGGGCAACCTATCCCCATTTACCTGGGACTTTCCTAGTTTTTACAGCGAAAGTCCCACATTACAGGAAATGCCTTCAGTCTCAGGAAAAGTAGGACATTTGGACATTGTTCTCGGACCCCAACACTCTGTTGCCAGGGAAGGCAAAACCCTGGCAAGAAAGGAGGAAGCAGATAGGATTTTGCCAGACCACAGAGCTTGTATGGGGTTTCAGTGATAACTGAGCCCACGTTCTCAGATGTCGGAAAGGGGTCCAGAAGTTTAAAAGAATTTCACTTCCCAGAAGCCTTAGCAAGAGAGGAAATGTTCACTCAGCAGGAAAGACCAACAAGGCCAAGTACCAGACCCACAGAAATCCCACACAAGGCTGAGGAGTTCTCCACATCAGATTCAATTCTGCAGACAGTGACCCGAACCTGAGAAACCTGACCACATCAAAGAGTGTGTATACTGCCCAGATCCTAATCATAATGGGAGTGGCACCTGAATGCAAACTCAGCTTGGAAGAAAATCCTGAGTCCTTTTGAAGCTAGACCTTTTGAAGAGAACAACATGGCTTCTCCCCTGAGGAAAGCCAATACAAGATCCCTGGTGGTCTCACCAGACCCTCTGAGGCCCTTGAAGAGGACAACCCTGAGGTTGTCCCTGTGGAAGAGAAGAGAGAGGCTCCAGTCAGAGCCTCTCCCTTCTCTGGAGACCATGTCCTGGAGGCCATATCAGAGTAAGCACAGCAAGTTAGTTTACTCAGTCTGCCCCTACAAATTGCCACAAATCTGTTAGCTTAAAACAACAGAAATGTACTCACTCATAGTTCTGGAGACCACAAGTCTAAAATCAAGGATTTGGCAGGGCTGGTTTCTTCTGGTGGCTCTGACACTGTCCCATGCCTTCTTCCAGTTGCCAGTGATTGCTGGGGATCCCCAATCATTTCTATGTAGTTCCCTCTATGAAGAAGAAGAATGATTTTTTAAAAGCTATAAATATAAAGAATTTAATATTTTTTAATAAAAATAAGTAAATGTTTTCACAATATTTGGTACTGTAGATGTGGGCTGGACTTTATTTTTAAAGATACCGATTTTTCCCAAGATTTGACATTCCTTGGTTTGCAGCTGCCTACCTCCAGCCTCTGCCTATCTTCACATGTCCTTTTTTTTTTTTTATTACATGCCCTTCTTCCCTGTGTCTGTGTCTTAAGTCTTTCCCTCTTTTCTCTCAGGACATCAGCCATTACATATGGCCCACCCTAAATTTAGGATGATCTCAAGATCCATAATGACATGTAATTAAGATTCTGTTTCTAAATAAGATCACACAGGGGTATGGAAGTGGACATGTTTTGGGGTAAACATGTCCAACCCAGGTGAGGCCAAGGAGGGTTCCAGTTGCCAAGTTTTCCATAGAGATATGCAGGAACTCAGATGCTTTATTTCATAAGTGTGGAGGTCCAAACAGAATACTCAGTGTCCAAGGAACTACTAAAAACATCCTTGCTAAGAAGTAGAGGCCAAGGAGCAGCACATGTCCATCTTGCTCAGCACAGTCAGTACAAAGGAATTTGAGATTGGACTCCATGCTGTGCCGGTGGCACTGGCTTTCTCTACTATAAAAATTCTGGAATGTTTCACAAATTCGTGTGTCATCCTTGCACAGGGACCTTGCTAATTTTCTCTGTATGTGCTGAGAAAGCAAACACAGAGCCTATTTTATAATAAAGTCCTGAATATCTACTATCATTTATTGAATGCTGCCCTGAAAGTGAACAACAGAGTCGTTTGGTTCATGTATGAACCATCTGTTAACGTATGGTTCATGTATGTTAAAGTATGGTTTCTATGCAAGACATATTGCTTTTGCAGCATCAAAAAAACTATAAGCAAACCATGGTAAGTTGAGAACCATCCATGCAATGATAGATAAATCTATAAGAATCCTTATTTAGGTGTTTACACAAGCAGGACTGAGTCTTAGAGAATGAATCTGTGACACTCTATACAATTGTCTTAAGAATAAAGGATGGGATCTGTGTGCACTGTCCTTTCTCCACTAAGTGGTCATCATTGATCTCAGTGGTGAGACTTGGAAAAGATCATTCCAGGTTTCTGACTTTTGTTAAATACTATGTCATAAGTCACACAGATCTGTATGTACATGCATTGACCCCTCATCCAGACCTAGAATGGTGATATATACAAAAAATAAGAATCACAGTTGAAGGTCAGCCTCAGCAACTTAGCAAGATTCTGTCTCAAAACTTCTTTTTAAAGAGCCAAGGATGTAACTCAATGGTAGAGCATCCCTGAGTTCAATCCTCAGTACTAGAGGCAGGGGGTTCAGGGGTGGGGAGAAAGAAGGAAGGAAGGAAGGAAGGAAGGAAGGAAGGAAGGAAGAAGGGAGGGAGGGAGTGAAGAGAAGGGAAAAAGAAAAAGAAAATATATTGTAAGATCCAGGCTCTATTGAAAGTTTACAGACTTTTCTAGGCATTCTAAACTCTGAATTTCAAAAATAAAAGGCCAAGCTAGGAGGAATTAAGTGGAGTTTTCACTTTCACTGAATAAAAGACTTCATGCTGACCAAATGGTGAGCTTGCACCCAGAGGGGTGAGAGTGACTGACAGGAAAAGGTTCAGAACAGGTGAGACTTGGTTGTGGATGCTAGTGGATACATCAGTCATCTCATGGAATATTAACCATGGCAAAGTGATAGAGTCCATCCCAAAATATTTGTGGGTGTTCCTGATACTGGGGCTGCACCTCCCTTTTTATGGCACAGAAAAGTGTCCATTTTTTGGCTTAGTGTTAAAACACTGCAACAGATTTTCCCAAAGGGAAGAAAACAAACTGAAAGAATGTCTAGGATTCAGTTCAGTGCAGGGCAGAACACATGGCATCAGCCTCATTAAAACATCCTCTCTTTTTTCTAGAGACATCCTGGGCTTCACATGTCCCTTCTAAGAAATTCCAGAAACCAGTGTTCCCTAATTCTCAGTTCACACTTCCCTCCATCTCATTGGCAGACAAGCAATTTAAATTCTCCTTGTTTCACCTCAGCTATTCTCACACCGGCTCCATCTTTTTTCATAGAGATAACTTTTTTATGGTTTTTATTGGTGCATTGTAATTATACACAATAGGGGGATTCATTATGACAAGTGCAAACATACACATAATTTGATCCGTTTCATTCCCCAGTGCCTCCCTTTTCTCTCCCCTCCTCACTGAACCTAACCCCCTTCCTTTATTCTCTTGGTCTCTCTTTTGTTTTCATGAGAGGGCTGCTTGTTCCTTTTTCTCTCTAGTTTCTGCATATGAGAGAAAACATTCCACCCTTGATTTTCTGATTTTGGCTTATTTCACTTAGTATGATGATCTCCATTTCCATCCTTTTACTGGCAAATGCCATAATTTCATTCTTTATGACTGAGTAAACTCCATTGTGTATATATATCTCATTTTTTTTTATCCATTCATCTGTTGTTGGACACCTAGGCTGGTTCCATAACTTGGGTATTGTGAATTGTGCGGCTATAAACATGGTTATGCACGTATCACTATAGTGTGCTGATTTTAGTTCTTTTGGATAAATATTCTAAAGAGTGGGATAACTTGTCTTTTAATAGCTGCCAAATATTCCTGCTGCCGCTGTCATTGCAGCTGTTAAGAATACACAGCCACACATCCTTTGTGTGCAAGTGTTCTGTGGCTGAATCCAACTTAGCCCCACAGAGGGTAGAGAACTCTTGCTCGATCACTCAATTTCTGTTGTAAATATTTGCATCTGGACTGGGTGTGGTAGTGCACTCCTGGAATTTCAGCAACTCAAGAGTCAGAAGCAGAAGGATTGCAAGTTTGAGGCCAGCCTTAACAAATGAGTGAGACCCTGTCTCAAAAATAAATAAAACAAAAAAGGACTGGGGATGTGACTCAGTGGTAGAACACCCTTAAATTTAATGCCCAGTAAATAAATAAATAAATATTAGTATCTTTTGGGTCAGTAGTCAATTCTCCCCCCATGTTGCTTCCCATCTTCCCCAAGGGAGTCTAATTTCCAGGGGGCCAAAGTGTTTTATCTTGACAATGGGGTGCTTTTCTAACTTGTGTCATCTTTTGCACTCACCAGCTTGAGAGAGTGTTTAACTGTATTTGTTTATACATGTGTGAGCATGTGTGTATGTATGAGTGTATGAGAGAATGTGTGAGTGTGTTTTTGTGTGTATAAGGAAGAAAGTGTGTGAGAACAGGCATGTGGGTGTGCATGTGTATGTGTGTGGTAGGTCACTCACCTGGCTTCTGTGCTAGCCCCTCTCTTGGAAAGACAGCCCAGCAAGTGAGCTATGTTCTGTGGACCCAGCCTTCTATCTTTGCTAGGAGTTCAGAGGGGAGCCCTCTCTATTGTATTCTGGACATGGACTTGCAACACTTTTACTAGACACATCACAGAAGGGCCAGTGCCTCACTGTGGGCCCTAGATGCTGTCACCTGATCCTCCCTCATGTTCCTCACTGGGTCAGTCTTTGAGGTGCTTGGTTGTCTCCAAGGCTACAGTAGAATATTTTTAGTCATGGTGCAGTTTGGCCCTAGCCTATACTTCCAACCTCTCTCTTCCTCCTTCACATTGTAGTACTTTCCAATCACATCTGACTGCTTATTGCTAGCCGTGTTAGTCAACTTGGCTGCCATCACCAAATATATAAAATACCAAAGACTGGGTGGCCTAAACAACAAGCAGTTATTTCCTCGAAGTCTGTAGGCTCAAAGTCCAAGATGGAGGTGGCAGCACAGCTGGTTTCTGGTGAGGTCTGTCTTCCTGGTTTATGGCATCTACTGTACTGTACAGCTCTCTTTTGTGCATGAACATGGATCTTTGGAATCTTCCTATATAAGTCCTACTGGACCCACCCTTAGCTATTGTCTTTAACTTTATTGACCTCCCTAAAGACCTCCCTCTAATACAGTCACATGATAGGTTATGCTTCAAATATAAATTTGGGGGGCCAGAACCAGTGATGCATACCTTTAATGCCAGCAACTAGGGAGCTTAGGCAGAAGGGTGGCAAGCTTAAGACCAGGCACAGCAACATAGTGAGACCTTATATAAAAAAAAATAAATAAAAGAACAATCAAACAAATATGAATTTGGGAGTACACAATTCAGTCCATAGCCCTCTCTAAACACTATTCACAGGCCTATGTTTGCACCAGGCTTTCATCTGAGTTGTCCTCTCCTCTCCAGTCCTCAATTTCTAGGTGCCAAAATCCAGGCTAGTTTTTATGTCCCCTGACCTTCCTGCCCCAGGGGCTGTCTCCATTAGTTTATCCTCCATTGCACTGGGAACCTCTCAGAACCTACGTTTCTGCCATTATTACTAGAATTTGTGAACTTAGGTTTGTTCTCTTCCTAGAGTGGGAGCTACCAGGAGGAAAAAAAAAAAAAAAAACACATGTCTTACCACATTTTAAGTATCACAGAAAGTGGTTCAATTAATATTTGCTGAATTTTAAAAAGATGGAGTCCTGCTACCAAGGAATATGAATATCCTACCACCAAGGATATTCATTCAAAGGAATGGAAGTGTGGTTATTCCATTAGACATTTTTAAACAAATCTTTTCAAGATACTTTGAGTCAGTGGATCTCTGTTAGAATGTCTTTGATCCACATATCAGTTTCCTAATGCCAACTATAACATATTGCTACATAATTGCTTACAACAACACATGTTTATTCTTTTCCAGTTCTAGAGGCCCAGTCTCACTGGGGCAAGTTGGGGACAAGTCCCCTGGAAGCTCTGAGGGAGAGAAGCGGTTTCTTATCTTTTTCAGCTTTTGCAGGCCTTCTCCATTCCTTGGTTCATGACCCCTTCCTCAAATAACTTCAACCTCTGTTTCCATTGCAACCTCTTCTACCACCAACTCTACTCCTCTTGCCTTCTTCTAAGGAAGACTATTGCAATTCAACTGGACCCACCCTGATAATCCAGGATAATCTCCTACCTCAAGATCATTAGCTAAATCACATTTGCAAAGTCTCTTTTGCCATTAATATGATATATTCATAGATTCCAGGGGTTAGGATGTGGACATCCTTGGACATCATTGCTCAGTGCCTCATTCTGACGGCACTGCTGTAGTTATCAAAATCTCAGTTACATTATGGTAGGTTCTGTTCTCAGGTATTTCTCACAATAGACTGCTAGAGGACACAGTTCTCAGACTGAGTCAGGAGCTTAAACTTGAGCCTCCAGTGTGTTTTCTGCTACACATTTTTGAACTTCAGTGTTTCCATACATAAATGGTAATAAAATGCTGTTCCAAAGATTCAGGAAACTGATGTCTGTAGGAAATACACCTGAGATTTTGCTTCCTGTCATTCACTTGTCCCCTTCCTTCCATCAATGCTGGTATTTAAATCACATCCTCCTCTCTTTTAACCTACAGCATATACAAGTACAGGATTTGATCATGATTAAGTAGGCTTCATGGTGGAAGCAATTTCTCCTCCCCCGCCAGACTTAAATGAGGATCTCTTGAAATAAAATTGAGTTTGATGTGCAGAGCAATCAAAACATGCCTCATTTTCCTTCAATGTCAAGGTAGGTGGAAACTCCTAGTACCTGTGTATGCACACACACACAAACACACACTCACCTTTATTACCAGTACCACTATAGGATACTGGGGTTAAGCTTCCTGTACAACTTCTTACTAAGTCAGCAAACAGTGGTGACCCCCAATGGGGGCAAGATCCTAGGAAGATACAAAGGGCTGCAGAGGGAGAGAACTGGTTCTTGCTGTACTGATTCCCATCCGGCCTAGTTACTGTGCCTTACAAATTATGTATTTAAAAATGCAAATCAGATTGACCAATATCTTTTAAAATATGGCTCCCCTAGAGCAGAGTCTAGGCTCTTTGGATGGTGCCCCAACTGTCTCTCCAGCTGCTTCCTTCCTTATCCCTGAAGTTCATCCAGCCACTCCCATAGGCTCCACAGCCTCTGGCCTCAACGTGCTTGGAGAATGCAGTAGTTTTGCATCTCCTGCCTACTGTCTTAACTAATGATTCTATAAAAACCAGCTGGGGCACAATACCTCCAAAAACCTCCTCTGACAAATAGCCTGGGTCACATTTCTCCTCCATGCTCCCTAACACCTGGTCCATATATAGTGTAGTTTCTACTTTCCACTGACACAGACATTGAGTATTTCTCACCAAAGGATCCCAGAGTAAAGGTGTCCAGCTTAACCCTGTATGTACAAAGTCTCATACAGCACTTGGCACCCAGTGGGATAATTAGATTAAAGTGAATTGAAAGAATTTTCATTCCCACAGACGCTAAGCCAACCTGCCTTGCACTTGCTTAAAGGTGAACTCTGCTGCTGATATCTGAAAAGCATCTGATAGAACCTGGCTTTAGGACACCTTTACACTGTTGGTGGGACTATAAATTAGTACAACCACTATGGAAATCAGTATGAAGGCTCCTCAAAAGACTAGGCTGGAACCACCATATGACCCAGCTATACCACTCCTCAGTATTTACCCTGAAGAATTAAAGTCATCTTTCTACAGTGAAACATGCATATCTATGTTTATAGCAGCACAATTCACAATAGTCAAACTATGGAATCAACTTAGGTATCCATCAAGGAATGAATGGGTAAAGAAAATGTGGTATATATATACACAATGGAGTTTTATTCAGCCTGTAAATTATTTCCTGTAAACTATGTCATTTACAGGAAAATGGATGGTACTTGAGACTATCATGTTAAGCAAAATAAGTCAAAGTTAGAAGATTAAAGGTCATACTTTTCTCTCACATGTGGGAGCTAGAGAGGAAAAAATCAAAAACAAAGGTGGGGATGGATATTCTAAAAATCAAAGGGAGAGATCAGTAGAAGAAAGGAACCAAGGGTTGGGAGATGGGCAGGGAGAAAGGAAGTGCTGGGAAATGATACTGGTCAAATTATATTGTTATATTGTGTGCATGTACAAATATGTGACAACATTTCCCATCAATATGTGCAACTATAATGCACCAATAAAACAACGTGGGGGGGGGGGGTGAAGAACCTGATATAAAAAATATCCCTTCAGAGCAGCTAAACTGTTAAGCCAGCAAGTTCAGAACTTCAGAAACCACCAGAAAAGGGCAAATGTGACGGAAGCTGGTGCTTGTTACTCACCACCAACATTTGTTTTTCAGCCAAAAGGGTTTCTTGATTAATGATTTTGTAAAACATTTGGGAAAAATATAAAAACAAATTAACGTGACGTTCTCTGATTCACAAATCCCTGCCAGCCATCATCTGAACCATATTGCCATTTTGGCCTCTTTGCCAACCCTCTTGAATTATGGGGAGAAATTTAACAACCCCATGTGAGCAACAGCTCGGATGAAGTACACACTGAGGTCACCGGTTTCAGAATGGCACACACATGGGTCAGTCACCATCTGCTTGAATGTTGGTACATAATATAAGAGACATACCTTATTGTTATTATTATTTTCTTAATTTCCTGTATTCCCTGACTCAAATAGTTTTGAAACTGAGGAAGAAAAAAAGAAAGTTTTCTGATGTTTTGGATTCAATCAATGTACATGGCAATCTGCCACTGAAGATTTCTTGTAATTAAATGTTCAACAGTAATAGCTACCGCTTGCTGGCACTAGCTATTATTTCACCCTTCATTGTATCTTGGAGAGAACTATAGTCCCCATTTATAGATATAGAAGTGGAAGTTTCTCCTAACTAACTTTGCTAAATGGCTGGTAAGTGACAGAGCCATGATTTGAACTTGGCTCAGTTTTTACTTCAAAGCCCATGTTCTTAGTTTGTGCTCCGTGTCTACATCCTGTCACTCCGTCCCTTGATTCATGAGTTTTCTGACCCATACAATCCCAGCACCCTGATGTCCTCTGATATAAACACATTTCCCACTATCCATTGCATTTCTATTTTTTTTTTGAGGGGGGGGTGGGGGACCAGGAATTGGACTCAGGGGTACTCGACCACTGAGCCACATCCCCAGCCTTATTTTTGTATTTTATTTTGAGACAGGGTCTCACTGAGTTGCTTAGTGCCTCACCGTTGCTGAGTCTGGCTTTGAACTCACGATTCTCCTGACTCAAACTTCCAAGCTGCTGGGATTACAGGCGTGCGCCACTGCACCCAGCTCATAGCATTTTTATTAAAGCAGAGTGTTCCTTGCTCCCCAGGGCAATTTGTTCCAGCTCTGCTCAGCCCAAATTGTGGATAAGGTCTTCCTCATGTTAGCTCAAAACTGCTATTGCTCTGCCCTCTGGTACTAGCTCTGGTCCTGGGATCTTACAGAACCATTTTTCCACGGACAAACCTTGCAATGTCTGAAGACACTGTCTCCACCCTTGGGCTGAAGCATTCAGTACTGGGCCTGGGCCTGGAAAAAAATTTATTGCAGAAACTGAATTTAGAGAGGAGGTCTGATTCTGAGTATATTGAGTGTGTTGATGCTTCTCCACAGAAGATCTTTCTTGTATCTAAATCCAAATTCTCCCTCAGTCACGTTTTTCTCAAATGGAGCTGAACTTGGACTTTTTTCTCCTCTTGGGACTAGGGGAGAAAGAGCTACTCTTATTAAAGTGGTCTGGGAATGCACTAGTTGTCAGGAAGTGTCCTAATAGGATGAGAAACTGCAACTCAGGTTCTGTAGGGACAGTGGCTGGCATACCCATCTCAACTGCTTGCACTGAGAGTGTTCATGGGGGAAACACGTGACCAGATCTCATCAGAAATTCCCAGATGATTGGATATGGCCATTCCCAACAGAATTTTTTTAATGGATGTTGCAAATAGAACTTCATATCATTTTAATTTGTCACAAAATAGTGGGGTTTTTTCCAAATATTTAAAATCTATCTTAGCTTCATAGCCATGCAGAAGCAGAGAATGGGTCAGTATGGCCCCAGCCATAATTTTTAGACAGTTGGTATAGAATGCCTACTGATCCCAGGCATTAGCTGGGGTGAGATACTCTGGTCTATACAATCACTCAAGATCTTGATCCAAGTGGCAATTACATCCTTGATGACTCTTCTGGAAATAATGTGCATCCTGGCACTTTCTTCCCCTTTGGCCCATTTCTTTGCTCGTGGCTACGCCAAACCCGGCGTCAATAGCCCCGTCACATCCGTCTGTGTCTTAACTTCAAGATGTCATTCCTTAGAAGGCTTGGGCTGCACAAGAGGAATATTTGACAACTGCCATGAGCTTTGACTCACTACTGCAAAAGGGCAGAGGCCTGAAAATTAATTTACTCAAAAAAGAAATAGAATTGAAAGGAAACCAGAAGGGTTAAGGAAAACAACAACTTAACAGGAAATGAGGCATTGAGGAAACTGGAATGAACAAGAGTTGGGATGGGTCATTGAATTGGACCAGTCAAGGGAATAGTGGTTCTTCCTTGAGGTAAAAACTGGCATTTTCCAATCTTAAACACATTTTTTAACTTCAGTTCCTAAGTACCTTTTTCAGTTCTAAGTGCTATGATGAAAGAGAGAGTCTTAGGGCTACTTTTAACTATTTTGCATTATCTACAGCAAGTTGTTTTCTTAATCTGGAAGTGGGAATTTTGAGTTCTGCTAAATATTGTTTTCTTTTAAATCCTATGTTTATCTTAGGAAAGTCCCAGGGCTCTTGTTCCCGTTTGCACGTTGGCTTATTCACCAGAGCTTCTTGAGTGAACTCCGTTCTTCCTCATTTTATGTGCAGGCTGGGAAAAGAAAGATCACATGGCAGGAGTATACACAGCAGAGACCTGAGTCAGAGGGCCTAATAAGCAGGTCAACAGACTCTCCATCACTGACCCATACCAGTAATGGGCATAAACCTCCTTGGCGTCCACAAAGCTCTGAGTGCTCTGCAGTACACAGGTGGGGTGAAAGGTGAAGAGCAGACCCAAGTGCCAAGTCCTACCGCTAAATGATCCAGGGTCTTATGTCACTCATGTTCTGCGTGGTCTGAAAAAGGAATGAAACAAGTTTCCAAGCTGTCAGCAAAATCATGATCTGAACCACACATTAGCTCCATTGAAAACACGAATTAGTTCACAAATTATGGAAAATGTTGAAGGATTCACAGAATATATATCTGTTTGTTACATAAAAAAAATACTCAAAATTTGGCTTTAAAAATAATATTTTTATGATTACAAAAAATAATATAATATAATATACATAAAATAAATTTAAGAAAAACAAATAGATTATAATGGGTTAAAAATATCATTACTGGGGCTGGGGATGTGGCTCAAGCAGTAGCGCGCTCATCTGGCATGCGTGCGGCCCAGGTTTGATCCTCAGCACCACATACAAACAAAGATGTTGTGTCCGCCAAAAACTAAAAAATAAATATTAAAATTCTCTCTCTCTCTCTCTCTAAAAAAAAAAAATATCCGTTACTGGCATTACTGGGGCTGGGGTTGTGGCTCAGCGTTAGAGCTCTTGTCTCTCACATGTGAGACCCTAGGTTTGATCCTCAGCACCACATAAAAATAAAAAAACAAAATAAAAATATTGTGCCCATGTATAACTAAAAAAATATTTTTAAAAAATCCATTACGAAAAAAATTTAAACACAGAATTGCCATATGATTCAGAAATTCTACTTCTGAGTATTTGCCCCTAAGAATTAAAAGCACAGGCTCAAACAGATATCTATACACCCATTTCATAGCAGCACTATTCTCATTAACAAAATGGTTGAAACAAGCTGTCAACCTAGAATGGATAACAACATATGGTATATAATGTTATTTGGGCTTTAAAAGAAGTGAAACTTTGACACATGCTATAACATCAATGAACCTTGAGGTGTTATGCTAAGTGAAAGAATCCAGACACAAAGAAAAGCACATATTGTGTGATTTCATATTTATGAGGGATCAGAGACAGTGGTATAAGGATGGTGATAGTAGCCAGGGCCTGGGGTTGGGATGGTAGCAAGTTACTGTTTAGTTAGTATGGAGTTTTAGTTAGTATAGTAGTTGGAAAATGAAGACATTCTAGAGATGGGTAGTGGAGATGTTTGCCCAGCCATATCAATGCACTTAATGACATTGAATTGTACACTTAAAATGACAAGTTTCATATTATGTATATTTTACTAAAATAAAACATACCCATTAACAAAAGAAGTAAAAAACATCCTCAAAACTACAAAATATTGTTAAGAGAAATTATAGAATATTAAAAAAAATCAAAAGACCTCCATGTTTATGAATTGGGAGACTTAATCTTGGTAAGATTGCAATTCTCCCCATATTGATCTACAGATTCAAAAAAATTTTCTATCAAAATCCCTTGCAGCTTCTTTTGCAGAAATTGACAAGCAGATTCTAAAATTTGTATGAAAATTCAAGAACTTGAGATAGTCAGAATATCTTTACAAAGGGCAATATTGGAGGGATCATGCTACTACTTAGATAAGCTTCAAAACTACAGTAAGCAAAGTGTGGTTCAGGCATAGGACAGACATACAGATGAATGGAATAGATCTGAGAGACCAGAGATAAACTCTCATGTTTATGATCAATTGGGTTTACCCAATAACATCAAGATAATTCATGAAGGGCTGGGGTTGTGGCTCAGCGGTAGAGTGCTTGCCTGACATGTGTGAGGCACTGGGTTCAATTCTCAGCACCATATAAAAATGAATAAATAAAATAATGGTATTGTGTCCATCAACAACTAAAAAATTTTTCAAAATAAATAAAAAACATAATTCATGGAGAAAAGAACAGTCTTGTCAACAAATGGTAAAAGGATGGCTGCATATCCACATGCAAAAGAAAAAACTGGTCCCCTACTTCACACCATATCCAAAAAAAATGCATCTAAGGCCTAAATGTAAAAAAGCTAAAGCTAAACCCTTATTCACTATTGGTGGAGTTTTAAAATGGTGCAGACACTTAGGAAAACAGTCTGGCAGTTTCTCAAATGATACAGAGATATCACAAGATTCAGAAACTCCATTCCTAGGAATACACATAGAGAAATGCAAATATGTATCCTTACAGAAAAAAAGTGGTAAAAGAATATTCATAGCAGCATTGTTCATGATAAATGGATATCATGAATAGATAAATCAAATGTGATCTATCTATACAATGTAATATTCATTCATAAATAGAATGAAGTACTGATACATACATACATAGTTTATCTTAAAATGATGAAGATTTTCTAGTATTAATTAAGGTAATGAGTTCACAACTCTATGGATGTGCTGAAACTACTGAATTTTATACATAAAATGAGTGAATTTTATGGTATTTGATTTTCATCTCAGAAAAGTTCTTTTTTGGGGAGGAGGGAGCAGTAGTGGGGATTGGACTCAGGGGCACTCAACCACTGAGCCACATCCCCAGTCCTATTTTGTATTTTATTTAGAGACAGGGTCCCTGAGTTGCTTAGTGACTAGCAGTTGCTGAGTCTGGTTTTAAACTTGCAATCCTCCTGACTCAGCCTCCCGAGTGACTGGGATTACAGGCATGCAACACCTTGCCCGGCTCAGAGAAGTTCTTACCAGAAGTTTTATTTGTTCCCACCATTTGGTTATTGTGAATAATGCTATTTTTTTTTATTTTAAACATCAGAAATTTATTGGTTGCTCAAAACATTACATTGATCTTGACATATCATATATCATACATTTGTTTCAAATGGGGTATGAATTCTTATTAGTCCCCCGTGTACAGATTGCAGGATCACATTGATTATACAGCCACGTCTATACATACTGCCAAACAAGTGTCTGTTGTATTCTGCTGTAATGCTGCTATTAACAGGGGTGTACAAATGTATGTTTGAGTCCCTCCTTTTATTTCTTTTGGTATACACTTAGAGGTAAAATTCTGAATCATATAGCAAGTCTATGTTTAATATTTTTTTATTAATGAGCAATTTTAAATTTATTATTTTCTATTTGCTTTTCTGCATCCATATTATTGTCAGTACTTTGGTTTATGTCTTTATAGCCTTTTATGCATTTTTTTAGAGAGAGAGAGAGAATTTAATATTTATTTTTTAGTTTTTGGTGGACACAACAGCTTTATTTTATTTTTATGTGGTGCTGAGGATGGAACCCAGCGCCCTGAGCATGCCAGGTGAGCGCGCTACCGCTTGAGCCACATCCCCAGCCCTGTTTATGCATTTTTAAATAAATTAGGATTTCAGTGTTTCATAGTCTGCATTTTTATTCATTTGTAAATTTTATTCATTTATATATTTCCATGTTATTAGTCTATAGCACTATTTTAAATCATTTTATAGTACTTCACTTTATGAATGAACTGTCATTTATTTAATCCATAGTCTATAGTGGAACTTCTATTTCCAACTACTTTTAAATAACATTATGATGAAATTCCTTTCAGATGAATTTCTTAGCCACCCATAATTATTTCTTGGGACGGATTCTAGAATCAGGTCAAGTTATATGTGTATTTAATGATTTTTTTGAATGTTTTATCAAATTGCTCTTCAAAAAGGTTATGCTTAGCATATGAAAAGAGGACCAACACTATTAGCCATTAGGGAAAAGCAAAAATCATGAGATGCTACTTCATACCCACTAGGTTGGCTATGACCAAAAAGATGGGCAACGACAAATGTTGAAAAGGTGTAGAAATGAAACCATTATACATTGCTGGTGGAGATGTAAAGTGGTACAACCACTTTGGAAAAGTTTGACAGTTCTTCAAAAGTTTGAACACAGAGGTACCATATTACTTGGTAATTCTATCCTTCGGTATATACCCAAGAGAATTAAAAACATAGGTTCACACAAAAACTAGTGTATGAATGTTTGTAGAAGCATTATACATAATAGCCAAAAAGTGGAAACAACCCAGATGTCCATCAACTAATGGATGGATAAACAAAATGTAGTATACACATATAACAGAATATTAATTAGCCATGAAAAAGAATGAAATTCTGATACATACTACAACATGAATGAACCTTGGAAACATTATTCTAAGTGAAAGAAGTTAAATACAAATGATCACATCTTAGATGGTTCCATTTATATACAATGTCCCAAGCAGAAAAATTCATAGATATATAAAGTCTGAAACTATCCCTCTCTATACCCAAAGGACTTACAAACAGCATACTACAGGTACACAGCCACATCAATATTTATAGCAGCACAATTCACAATAGCTAAACTGTGGAACCAACCTAGATGCCCTTCAATAGACGAATGGATTAAAAAAATGTGGCAGTTATATACAATGGAGTATTACTCTGCATTAAAAAATGACAAAATCATAGAATTTGCAGGGAAATGGATGGCATTAGAACAGATTATGCTAAGTGAAGCTAGCCAATCCCTAAAAAACAAATGCCAACTGTTTTCTTTGATATAAGGAGAGTAACTAAGAACAGAGTTGGGAGGAAGAGCATGAGAAGAAGATTAACATTAAACAGGGGTGAGAGGTGGGAGGGAAAAGGAAAGAGAAGGGAAATTGCATGGAAATGGAAGGAGACCCTCATGGTTATACAAAATTACATACAAGAGGAAGTGAGGGGAAAGGGGAAAAAAAAACAAGGGGGAGAAATGAATTACAGTAGATGGGGTAGAGAGAGAAGATGGGAGGGGAGGGGAGGGCGATAGTAGAGGATAGGAAAGGCAGCAGAATACAACAGACACTAGTATAGCTATATGTAAAACAGTGGATGTGTAACCGATGTGATGCTGCAATCTGTATACGGGGTAAAAATGGGAGTTCATAACCCACTTGAATCAAAGTGTGAAATATGATTTGTCAAGAACTATGTAATGTTTTGAACAACCAACAATAAAAATTAAAGAAAAAAAATGTGGCATACATATACAATGGAATATTACTCAACAATAAAAAAGAATTAAATCATGGCATTTGCAGGTAAATGGATGGAGTTAGAGAAGATAATGTTAAGTGAAGTTAGCCAATCCCAAAAAAACAAATGCTGAATGTTTTCTCTGATATAATGAGGCTGATTCTTAGTGGAGTAGGGAGGGGGAGCATGGGAGGAATAGATGAACTCTAGATAGGGCAAAGAGGTGGGAAGGGAAGGGAGAGGGCATGGGGTTAGAAATGATGGTGGAATGTGAAGGACATTATTATCCAAAGTACATGTATGAAGACACGAATTGGTGTGAATTATACTTTGTATATAATCAGAGATATGAAAAATTGTGCTGTACATGTGTAATATGAATTGTAATGCATTCTGCTGTCATATATAAATAAAAAAATAATTTAAAAAATAAAATAAAGTCTGATAGTGGCTTCCAGGGCCTGGGGAGAGGGAGAAATGGGAAGTAACTACTATAAGAGACTGAAGTGTTTTGGTGGGGTTCTTTTTTTTTTTTTTGTCTTTTTTGGAACTGAGGGTCAAACCCAGGGCTGTGCGAATGCAAGACAGATGCTTTGCCACTGAGCTACATCCCAGCCCTAGATTGTAGTGTTTTAGAAGGTGATAAAAACATTTTGGAATAAGATTGTGATGGTAGCTGTACCAGCTTGTGTATATACTACACTATTAAATTATATGCTTTGAAAATATGAATTTTTGTGTGTGTGCTGGGTATTGAACCCAGGGCCTGGTGCATGCAAGGTGAGCACTCTACCAACTGAGCTATATCCCCAGCCCCTGAAAGGATGAAGTTTTTGAAGTGTTAATTTTATCTTAAGGGGAAAAAGTTGTAGTTCTTTTCACTCCCAGCGGCAGAACATGAAGTTGGCTAGCTTCTTCCCTCCTTTTCTTCTAGCCCGTGTATTTTTAATATTTCTTAATTAAAGCAAAAACAAACAAAAAACCCACAACTCTTCCTGATGTTTCAACTTGCATTTCTTTGAAAATCAATAAATTGAACCGCTTTTTATGTTTATTGGCCATTTGTATTTTGTGTTTGTGAATTATCTGTTTACAGCTTTTGCCATTTGTATTTTGAGGATTCATTCTTTCTCTCACTAGTTCATAAACATTTTTTACACATTAAGGATTTCAATCTGTAATCCTTTGTATTAACATTGCAAACATTTTTCCAGTGCTTAGTTTGCCTTTTCATTTTATTTATTCATTCATTCCTTCAACCAGTATTTATTGATACCTCCCTTGTGTCACTATGCGAACCTTTTGACAAAAGTAAATAATACTTAGCCTTTTGACAAAAGTAAATAATACTTAGTAAATAAGAGAGTTCATCAGGTTGAAGATAGGCAAAATGAGGTAGGGTGTAATCTTTAAGGAGCTCTACCCAACTCTGAGATACCACGATGTATCCCATTCACTCAGTGGACAAGAATATATTGCAATTCTGCTCTGGGTAGGCCCTGGATATGGGTCCTGTGGGCAGAGAAGAGTACAAGATCCCTGTCTTCAAGAAGGTCATGTATGATCAGGTCTTTACAGATGACACTCCACATCGTTTTGCCTATTTTTAACATGATAAACTCTCCTATTCCTCTTCTTATCTAGTAGTAAAAATTATGACAAGTCTCCTTGTGCCTCTTAATAGACCAAACACAAAATCCTTCTGTGATGGTTAACTTAGAGTGTCTCTTTGATTGGGCTATAGGATACCCATATAGCTGGTTAGCTATTATTCCTGGCTGACTCTGGTGGGTGGGAGGAATTTACAGAAGAGATTAGCATTTGGATTGGTGGCCTAAGTAAGGCAGATTGCTCTCCCTGGTATGGGTGGGCATCAGCCAATCTGTTGACAGAACAAAAAAGCAGAAGACAATTGGATTTGCTTTCTGCCTAACAGCTTAAGCTGGAGTGTGATCTTCTCTAGCCTTCAGTACTCCTCATTCTCAGGACTGCAGGCTCAGATTGGAATCAATTCCATCAGCTCTCAAACACCACTAGGTTTCCACTATCTCCGGCGTTCATAAAGCAGATTGTAGGAATCCTCAGCCTTCATAATGCAATAATGAGCCAATATCTTACAGTAAATAAGTACATATTTACATATAGGAGATATATCTTCTATTGGTTATGTTTTTCTAGAAAACTCTACCACAGCCTCTGACTTTTGCTGACCTTAGGAAATGAAGGTCTGAAGAAGCTCTCTCCCTTTGTCTACACCCAGTCCTCATTCCTCCAGATTCTTTGGTGTTGTGGTTTAAATAAGAGGTAACCCAGCTGGGCACTGTGACTCACACCTATAATACCAGCGGCTTGGGGGCCGAGACAGGAGGATCCCCAGTTCAAAGCCAGCCTCAGCACCAGCGAGGTGCAAAGCAACTTAGTGAGACTTTGTCTCTAAATAAAATACAAAATAGGGCTGGGGATATGGCTCAGTGGTGAATGTCCCTGAGTTCAATCTCTGGGACCACCCTGGAAAATTCTTGTGTTAGGCAATGCAGGGATATTCAAAGGCAGAATTATTAGTTTTTTTTTTTAGGGGGGGGCGATGTCACCAGGGATTGAACTCAGGGGCACTCCACCACTGAGCCACATCTCCAGCCCTATTTTGAATTTTATTTAGAGACAGGGTCTCACTGAGTTGCTTAGCACCTCCATGTTCCTGAGGCTTGCTTTGAACTCACAATCCTCCTATCTCAGCCTCCCAAACTGCTGGGATTACAAGGTGCGCCACTGCACCTGGATGAAATTATTAGATTTTGAGAGCTATTATATCATCATCAGTGGATTAATTCATTTGATGGACTAGTAGGTGGTGGTAAATGTAGGCAGATGGGACATGTTTGAAGGAGGTAGGTCACAGGGGGAGTCCCCTTGGGTATTATATTTTGTCCCTGGCTCCTCTCCTCATGTACATTTTCTCTCTCTATCTCCCTTCCTGCCTGCCATAAACTAAGCAGCTTTCCTTCTCCATGCTCTTCTGCCATGATGCTCTGCCTAATCTTAGACCCAGAGTAATGAAGATGTCCAACCATAAACTGAACCTCTGAAACCATGAGCCCAAAATAACCTTTTTCTCTTCTAAGGTGTTCTTGTCAGGTATTTTGATCATAGCAATGAAAAGCTGATTAACACACCAGCCCAGCAACAACTGCTCAGTCTCCACGGTGACAGAGGTCAGGCACTTATGCTGCCTCAAGAGAGCTGGTAATGGCCTTCACAGTGAAGCTTTGTTCCTTACTTCCCTCTCCCCAACACCACTTAATTTTTGCACAGGGAGTGGCAGTGGGGGACTGAAAAAGGGAGTTGAGAAGACTCAGACTATTGTAGGGCTTCATTGCATCCTCAAGGTTAGAGTGCAGCACCTAGGCACCTGCCAATCACCATGCCTACTGGCCTCTGGACAGAGATTACTATCTATAAGAATGGGTCAGAGAAGACTGTTTTCAACCATACCTGGCCCATTCTGTAAAAAAAAGCTAACTAGGAACTAGGCTGGCCAATTATTAATATTTTTATAGTGTGGTCCCAGATGAGCAGCCATAGCATCCCCTGGGAACTCACTAAAAGGGTGAGTTCTTGAGCCCTACCCTAAAACCTGCTGAATCAGGAGCAAAGTGGGAGTGGGGACAGAAATGTGCATTTCACCAAGACTTCCAGGTGATCCCATTGCAAGGTTAAGTTTGAGGACCATTGTTGTAAAGCAATAGACCCCCAAATTGTCTGCATTTTGTAATCTACTAGGGATCTTCAAGAAAATATTCAAATACCAGGAGTGAGCTGGAGCCAGCTTATATCTGCTCACCACAGCTGAGTTTTTAAATTCCAGAATTGTGTGAGTCAGGCATTTAACACAGCCATTATTTTAAATTATGTCATATTGAAATTTAAATTAAGTAAATTATATTAAATTAAAGTAGCAAATATTCAAAATGCATCAGCTCCAAACTCTTACTATATTCTCCTATCATCTATGGTAATGAGATTATTTATATATGCTTAATCTGTGGGGTAACACTGGGCATGGCACAGGCCTGTAATCCTAATTGGGAGACTTGGGAGACTGAAGCAGGAGAATCTCAATTTTGAGGCTAGCCTGGGCAACTTAGCAAGACCTTGTCTCAAAATAAAACTAAAATAGAACTAGAGGTATAGCTCAGTGATAGACTCCTTCTGAGTTCAATACCTGGTACTGCCAAAAGAAAAGAAAAAATGTTTATTTTCATGGTGAAAAGACCATATATGACATGGTTTGCTATTGAGCATCTTGAAATCAACCATGATGGGGATATTTATACCACGGAAATCAGCAAATGTTAGAGATCAGGGCTTTTCCTCCCAGAGAGCTTGTTGTTCAGCTTTTATAAGTACACCACTTCTTGTTCTTCCAGTGATTGTTATTTAATGAGTCCAAGTATTAGTCCAAGTATGTCTGGACTTGGGGATTTAAAAAAAAAAAAAAGAAATCCTTAGGTGATTGTAATGTGCAGCCAACTTGGGGAACTTCCATTCTAAAGAAAGCCTATTCATTACCAGGCACCATGAGAGTCGCTTAATGGGACTGTTCCAAAAACCCATGCACTTGACAGGGAGGGCAGTGTTGTGTGAAGATGTGGGAAGGATCTTCTCACGTCTCACAAACTCAATTATTGGTGGTAGGAAGCTACAACAAATAAGTGATAGGAGCAGGGAGGTAACACAGTGGCCAATCAAAGCATTTTCAACCATGGGCCACACCACCACACCCCATAGCCCACTCAGCTCCAGTCAATAATTGCCTTGTGTGGGGTGCAGACCAGGGCTTCCAGAACTCCTGTTTTTTTTGGATAAGTTGAAAATCTGAATTCTTAAATGAAACCTCTTGATTTTTAAGAAACAGCAAAGGCCAAGCAAGTCACATTTGTTGTCCAAGTTTAGCCAGTGAGCTACTAATTTGAAACCCCTTATCTAGCATGAGAGAGCTAGTACAACTAGTCAAAGCTTAGGTCCTGGGGAAGAAGTGGGTGGCATTCCCAGATTTGTCCTTACATGGTACAGTATTCTCCAAATAGAGGAAGAGAGTTATAAGCTCAAAGGACAAAAAAATAACAAATGTTTATCACAAAACCCTATCCCAAATGTTCTGTAAGCTGATGTGTAGTAATTGAACAATGTATGTGGAGATATGCAGCTGTCTCCACTCCCATAAGTAAGTCTGGAGCTCAGAGGAACAGGCCATGTCTCCTCCAGGCAAACATTTGCAAACATTGATCTTAAGTTTTTAATGACATGTATGCACAAGGCCCCGGGTTCAGTCCCTAGAACCACAAAAAAAAAAAAAATCAATGACAATTTTTCAGATCTTAGATGCTTTAGGTATCAGTAAATCTTACCATGTCAAATTGTAGCCATAGAGTAATCAGAACCTTCCTATAGTGCTGGTAGGAATATAAAATGGCATCATTTTGGAAGACAGTCTGGAAAATGTTCAACAGAGTTACAATAGGATCCAGAAAACCCCCTCCTAGATGTATATCCAACAGAACTAAAAGCATGACCACACAAAAACATGGTACCCATGAATGTTCATAGCAGCATTATTCACAAGAGACAAAATGGAAACAACCCATATGTTCATGAGTCCAACAATGGATAGACCAAATGCAGCATATCTGAATAAAGGAAAATTATTCCATCATTAAAGGGAATGAAGCATTGATCAATTTAACCAAATGGAGTTTCCTTGAAAACGCTATTCTAAGTAAAAAAAAAAAAAAAAGAAAAGAAAAAGACACACACAAAATGCCATGTATTGTAAGGTTACACTCATGGGAAACATTAGAATAGACAAATCCATGGAGACAGGAAGTAAGCTAGTCATTGCCAGGGGTTAGGAGAAGGGAGAATGAGGCATGGTTGCTAATGGGTTGGAGTTTCTTTTGGGGGTGATGAAAATGATCTTGAATTAGATAATAGTGATGTTATACAATCTAGTGAATATACAAAAAAAAATCCCCATTAAATTGTTTAAAGTGTACAATTTTTAAAAGTATGGCCACATATCTAAGTGGACAGCTTGTTCCTTGGCAAGAAATATATAAACATCCCCTCTATCTCACTGTGGAGTGAATCAGGACAGGAAGAAGCATAGTGACAGTCCCTCTGATAATAATTGATTTACAGAGGCCAAAGCACAGAATTTCACCCTCATGGCCAAGGAGAAGATGGTCTGAAGATATGTTTGGAATCAAAGTGTCATGCAAATACAGAATGTGGACATACAGAGGAAAATCCCACAGAAAAGGACCCTTATGTTTAGAATCATCCCCCAAAGTGGGGCCTCAGCTGTTAGAGGCCCTCTCCAGGGAACCTGACTGCTCTGCTGAACCACAACCATTTATCACAGGCAGCTGAGCTCTAATGGGGCTATAGTGACATGACCTGAAATTGACAAGTATAATTTTTTTCAATTCATGAGGGATTTATTTATTTTTGGTTTATAGAGATGACCCTACAAAGACACAGCTGATTGCAGTATGAAAATCTAATGGGGCTAACCCCAGTCACTGGCAACCATTCCTTAGTTCTCACCAGAAAGGCAGGAAAAGGAGAACAAACACACCTCAAGAGGAGTCTCCTTTCATTGTGGAATCATTCTTAGAAGCAAACACATTGTGAGAATGAGGTCTAAGTAGGTGTCTAGTGCTGCTATTGATATAGAGGGAAGATGCACAGTCAGCATCTGGTCAGGAGGACAGAAGCTGTGCAGTGGGTTACAAATAAAGGGAATCAATTACAGGGAATTTGTTACTAAAGTGCTGGGAAGGCCAAAGTAGCAGAAAAAGAGAGATAAAGTTAGCTGGAGACCAGAACTACAGAAAGCTAGACACTGCTAGGTAACAGGGAAATGTGTAAGCTGGTGTAGGATCTTGATATTGTGAGAATGTGGCTGCTAGGTCCCTGGTGATGCCTTGTACCCCAGGAAGTTGGAACTCATCCTCCATATGCAGCTGTTGGAGATCACCCCAGCCAGCCCTGACATGTCGGAACTGCCATTCACCATGCACCTTGTTGTTGAGGCCGGGGATGCCCCCACTGTTATGGTCACTTCAACCTGAGCAGAAGCCCAAGAATCCACCCTCCATAATACTGCTGCAGACAGCAAGAAAGACTAGGCAGGGTTCTTCCTCCTTCCTGTCTTCCAGCCTCATGCCAGTGACCCCCAAGGCAGAATCTAACCTGGTGGAGAATTTAAGCACAACACACAGGGTCTCAGCCTCCTGCATGTCAAACAGAGCACAGAGGAGCAGGAATGGGGCTGAGGAACAAAATGACCAGTATGGAGAGAGTGGTGAAGGCTTTCACAACCTGAGGCTAAACAAGAGAAAAAAGTACCTTATTTTCACTTTGGACAAAGTTTAAGCTTGGAGAAAATTGCTTTACCAAATACAGTTTTACTTGTTTACTCTCTTATTCATTCATGCATGTACACATGCATTTGCTGGGTGATTTGCTAATGCAGCAAAGAGTGAATGCCATTAATAATAGCATCTCTCCTTCCTTCTTTTACACCCTACTGTTCTCAAGGGTCTTTCTGGGCTTCTAGAATTCCCTGTAATCATTTTTCCTGCACAAAGATTGGAACCAACATCAAGGGGAAAAGGGTGAGGGGAATGAGATGCTCCCTGGAGACTGTGAGTTCACTACTAGGCTGATACAGGAATTCCTCCAGTTTTATCCTTATTCTTTTGTTCAGTGTGCCTAGAGGAGGGTAAAGGCAGAGTTCACATCATTCTTTTTATTTAAAAGGCAGAAGTATACCTTTTCCTTAAGGAATGGGATTTTCTAAAAGGAATTTGTTGCATGGAACATTCTATGATATGCTCTGGCACTCTATGATACATTGCAGTGATCTCACCTTTATCTTTCCAGACAACCTAGAGTCTACAAGGCCACTTCCAGTACTGGCAACAGAGAAAAGCCAAGGGTCCAACAAAAATCAGGTCTGTTCACTGCCCCGACCAAGGTTTGGGAGTCTGGAAGAAAAATGGATGTTCTGGGTGAGTGGATCTGTGTCATTTAGCCTTAGCTCTTGCTCTATGGGGCCACCTTAAGAGGCTTGTTTTGTCATGGAGGGCAGAGGATGGATGGACCAGGAAAACTGCGGCTCTGAGTTTCTGCAGTTCCCATTGTTTATGCTGAAAGAAGGGAAGACTGATGACCATGGAAAAATGGTCCTTCCCCCTGCCCAAGCAAATCTTTGTACTTCAAAAGCACCCTTCCAGCTCTTGTGGCAAGAACCTTAAACAAAGACAGAAAAAAATCTTTGTGTGACTAGAACAGGGCAAATCTAAGTGAAAGAAGTGAAGGCCCTTGAAGAAGAGGTTGCTCTGGGGCTGGGGTTGTAGCTCAGTGGTTGAGCGTTTGCCTTGCACGAGTGAGGCATTGTGTTTGATCCTCAACACCACATAAAAATAAATAAAATAAAGACATTGTGTCCATCTACAACTTAAAAAAAAAAAAATACAAGAAGAAGGGGTTGCTCTGCAGGTCAGAGTGACTCCAGTGAATGGCATCCTGCAGAGAAAAGGTTCTATTGCACTGGAACTGGTCCTGGTGAGTTAGCTCTGGGCAGGGTAGAACAGAAGCAAGGGAAAAGAGAAGGTCCAAGGTTGGATCTCAAGGGGAAAGCAAAAGGCAGAAATGGGATCGAAGTGAAGAATCAACAATGAAGAGTCAAGCTAGTGTGGTGACACATGCCTGTAATTCTAGCAACTTGGAGACTGAGGCAGGGGAAACTGAGGAGTTGAGACTGAGGATAGTCTCAACAGAGGTCAGTCTCAACAACTTAATGAGGACCTAAGCAACTTAGTGAGGTTCTGTCTCAATATAAAAAATAGAAAGGGCTGGGGATGTAGCTCAGTGGTAAAGGACCTCTGGGTTAAGAAAGCAGGTCCAGAACCAAGAAGAGAGAGAGAAAGAGAGCATAAGCAGAGAGGAAGACACAAGATCACTGGGTTGGTTTTCATACTACCCTTTCCTTTGGTGTGCCTCATGAGTGTGATGGGACAGTTAGTATAGTATGTAATCCTGTGAGAAATTTAAGAAACTAGAGATGGTTCTCATGAGCGCTCATCAAGGTACTTTCCTGGGAAGGTAGGTACTGAGCCAGCCAAGTTCCTCTGAGAAGTACTTGGAGCATATCTAGTTTGTGGATCTCCGGGGAAGGCTGCTGAAACTCAGCAAGGGTCCAGAGCAAGTTATGGCAAAGCTGGGATTCAGGCACATAAGGGATAAGTTAAAATGAGAAGCCACAGGGTGTACGACCGCTCCCTGATGTTGACATGAGCAAACAAAGCACATGCCCTGGAGGACAACCTATGGGCATCTTCCATTCAGATAAACCAAAGGCTAGTCCGCACACTTCTTCTGTTCTTGCAGAAGAGTGACCTGAATTGTGACCATATGACCATGATGAAGAGACTCAACAGAAAGAGAGAAAGCCCTTGCTGCATTCAACATGACATTCTATTTGGAGGAGTTCAATATGTTATTATGTGAGAACTCTCCAAAGTTCACGTTGATAATCTCATGGTGATTCGTGGATATGGCAATGAAAATATTTCAATCTCCTATTTGGCAGATGTCATTTTGTCACCTATTTTGAGATTCCGTCTTAATATAAAAAATAGAAAGGGCTGGAGACGTAGCTCAAGTGGTAAAGTGCATCCTCTCTTCCAATCTCCTATTTGGCATATGTCATTTTATTACCACCAACTTGTGGACCTTGATGAAATTTTCCAAAGCCAGGACTCCAAAAACAAGCTGCCAGAGAGCAAATGAATGGGTAGTTAGCCTCAGGAATAAAGAACACCTCAATAGTCATTATTAAGTGGACCATAAGTATGATGCTAAGAAAAGGGGAACTATTCAAAGATCTTGAGTGAAACAGGAGACAGGAGACCAAATGTAGGCAAGTCATATCCCAAGAATATTATGCCCATTGTATCGAAGCCTTCTGTGTGTTGCTTAATGGAGCTGAACTGAGACACTGAAAACTACCTTTCCCAGGTCCCTTGCCAGATGGCCTCCTTTAGGTTTTGCCAAAAAGAGGCCTTGAGAGACCTGAAAGGAGAGAGGAGAGGAGAAGGGAGTTCTTCCTGTATTTCCCATTCCTGTTCATGCCACTGCAGCAGGAGCAGTTGGCTGTAGCTGCCAGCTTCATCTGCAGAGTGCCAGGTCTGAAGAGCGTGTCAAGATGCTGTCTAAGGATTCTGGAATGCTGTGTTGACTGATTCTCATTGTTGTGAACAAAATACCTCACAAGAACAACTTAAAGGAGAAAAGATTTACTTTGACTCATAGTATCAGAGATCTCAGCCCATGGTTGGCTGACTGTATTGCAGAAACATCATACCAGAAAGGCATGGTGGAGGAAAGCTGTTCAGTTCATGGCAGCCAGGAAGCAGAGAAAGAGAGTACTAGGAGCCAGGGATGAGATATAGTCCTCAAGGACACTCTCTCCCCAGTGACCTACTTCCACTAGCCAGCCCCACTTGCCTACAGTGACCCCAGTAGTGCATTCAAATTACTAACCCATCAACTGGATTAGTTCACTGATGAGGTTGTAGTTCTCAGCATTGCCTAAAAGTCCCACCTGAACCTAGCTGTGTTGGGGATCATGCTTTCAACACAAGAGCTTTTTGGGATCTGTTCCAGATCCAAACCATTGCAAATGCCACCCAAAATGTATTTTCTAGGATCTGAAAGACCAAAGCACCACAAGGCTAAATATCACTATATGGAATAAGGCATGCCCAGAAAGCTACCGTCTCTCTATCATCTTTCTGAATAGGACTCCAAGAGACACCTGAGAGAACAAAACCACAAATTGCCAACAAACCAAAAAACAATGAAAGACACCCATAACACAATCATGCCGATATAAATGTTCAACTTTACCAGGATTTTTTTCAAAAAGAAAGAAAAGAAATAAGATCAATATTAAAATACCATTTTCTGCTGCTTCTCATGTTGACAAAGTTTAATGAGGATGATAAACACTGATTCTCAGGAAATAGTATTGATGAGTACAGAATAAGTTATGTAATGGATTGTTTATTGGAGTGTTATTTATGATGGTGAAAAAGTTGAATCAGCCTATATATCTAACAACAGTATGTTAAATACATTTTTATAAATCTACATTATGAAATATTGTTTAGATTTTTTAAAATACCCCAGAAACAATTGTCTACTGCCATATAAAAATGTTCTATAGAATGATATGACTTAACTAAGTGAAAAAACAAAATTAAAAAAAATAGCATGTGCATTTAGTATGAGCCAATCCTATTAAGTTATATGTACATACACGTGTATACACATGTATATATGGATGAGATATTTTTAAAAGAAGATTTTAAAAGTCTTCATGTCCAAGCTGCATTCCAAACCAATGAAATTACAAAAACATGTTGGGCTGAATCCAGCCTGTTTTTAAACCTCTCAGGTGGTTACAATGTGTAGGCAGGGTTGTAAATCACTGCTCTAAGCATATCCTACTTTATTTTATGTACTCTCTATTTCACTTCCAAAATTAAAGTGCTATTTTTGTGTTTCCCAATTGATTTCTTCTGGTGAGTATTTGGCCCCCCCAAAAAATAAAAGAGTTCCAAGCCCGGCACTGTGGTGCATTCTTGTGACTCTTGTAACTCACAGTATCTGGAAGGTCTCTGGAGCCAGCCTTATTCTGCCTGAATGAATCATCCACAGATATCAAGTAGAACCTTCTGAATATGAGGTTCTACCTTAGCTTCCATCGTGCTTTATTAAAATAAGTAAGAGGTAAGACATTGTATTAGTCAAGGTTCTCCAGAGAAACAGAACCAATAGGACACATAGAGATACAGTGAAGGATCTCTTATCTGTCATGGATAGTGAGAAGTCCTGTGTTCTGCCATCTACAAGCTGGAGAACCAGGAAAAACCACTAGGGGAGTTCTAGTTTGGATCTAAAGGCCTGAGAACCAGGAGTATGGATGTCCATGGCCAGAAGAAGATGATGTCTCAGCTCAAGAAGAGAGAAAATTCACCCTTTCTTTCCTTTTGTTCTATAAGAGCCCTTGACAGATTGGATAATGCCCACACACCTTGGTGAGGGTTGATTTTCCTTACTCAGTTTAATGACTCAAATGCTAACCTCTTTTAGAAATGTCCTTATGGATTCACCTAAAAATAATGTATGACCAACTATCTGGTTATCTGTTAGCTCAGTCAAGATAATATAGCCATCATAGATTATGTACAATGTAGAATGGGAGTCATCTATTTGGATTGTAATAATTTGTGGGAAGAGTGGGTCCAGATGTTTCAAACATCAAAATGGCACTGAGCACCTTTCTTTCTTAAGTTAAGAAAACAATGGAGTGAAACCCTTTCTGAAGTTATGAACCACCTGCTCTCAGCCTCACCCAGCTTGGGTCCCCCTCAGGACTCCCTTCCAGCACCCAGCATCTCTCTGCAATTTCACCTGCTTCCTGGCACAGTTCCTACAGAAGTTTGTGGGATTGTGTTGCTTGATCAGAATCATAGATTTGTGCTGATTGTCATGCCTATTTCTGGGCCTCTGTCTGCTCCAAGATGGCAGATGGAAGACAGGCTGAGTACAGTGTAGAAGGAAAGACCATGGGATAAGGAGTTGCAGGTCTGTGTTCAAACCTCAGGCCCAGTATTCGATATTTTTTCAAAGTTCTCCATATGGTTCTAATACAGCCACTGTTTTTAAATTTCAGGTAGTTTTGAGCAGTATCCTAATGAAGCAACACACACACACACACACACTGCAGAACGAGGCTGAGTCCCCAGTTAACTGGGAAGAAGCTTTGATGTTTATATAATGATTGAACTCATCTTTTTCATTAGTGACCTTTGGGTAGCTTGAATCACTTCCTTTAGAAATTAAAGAAAATGCCTGAATTGTTTTTGACAAATTCTCTTCATCTTTGAAAATATTTTGCAAAACAGCATTTCTCTGATTTGAAAGCCTCAGACTTCCTCTAGATTTCATCTCTACTGACCTAAGCAAGACAACCACATGTAGTTTGGAGAACATTTAATTTAATAGGAAACTTTTTCACATTGAAGTGGAGAGATCTCTTAGATTTTGCCTACTGCCACTCCCTTCTCCAGTTCACAGTTGGAAGGCTGAGGTCCAGAACACATCCAAATGCCTCAGTTGGGGTTAGCTGACCTGGGAGTGGGGCTGACTTTCTGCTGTCTCTGTAGATCTACTTTTTGCCAGATCACACTGTGTGGGCAATAAGCATTTCACTGGAACTTTCTCTAAGTGTCACCAAACTGTCCATGTGATAAAGTTCAAATCCTGATTCAACTAAGAATTAGCTATGAGAATCTTGACAAGTTATTTAATCTCTCTGTGCCTTAGTTTCCTCATCTGTAAAACAGAGACTCAGAGGATTCATGGGAAGATTAAATGGGTGAATTCATGTAAGGCACTTGGAACAGTGCCTGTATTTCTTAGAGACAGTCAGTTTATGTTCCATGAGGTAGTTTATCCCATTGTCACTGCATTTACCTCCATTTCTATCACCTGGGCTTCCATCCCCCTCATTGTGTTCCATTTCCCATACTGTCTTGGGACTCTGTGTCCTGTGCCAGAGGGGCCTGGGCCTCACACCCAGTGGGAAATACTGTTAAGCTCATGGCAGAGTGGGAGGACAGAGGGTGTGGGACATAGAAGCAGAGGGTGAAGGTTCTTAAAAGAGAAAAGAGCATTCTTATTCAAGGATACCTATTATTCATTTAGTCAGCCATCAAACCTTGCCAACTAAGCCACTTGGGGTGATTATCTTGCTTCAGTGAGAATCAGTAGCACTTTTCACAGTTATTGAATCCACCAGCAAACACTTGCTAGGAGTGAGGAGACAATTGAAGTTCAGGCTGTATCCCAAAGCGTTGTGTGACCTCTTTTATCTGTCTTTGTCTATGGTTCTGCTCAGTGAGCCCTAGATGACTTCTAACAATCATAAAATGCCATCACTTATTAGATCCTTACAAAAACTGGTGATGATGGCAGATGTGGTTACCCCATTTTATTAATGAGGAAGTCCCAGGAAGGCTTGCCCAAGACTGTGGATTAGTACCCAGAGTCAAGAAGCTAAAAGGATCATGGAAGTCAGGTGAGGTAAAGAAGCATCCTATGTCCCAAAGCGATTGGAAAATAGCTGATGAGGTGGAACATTTTCTGAGTAATTCAGAATGCCTCATAAGGAACATAAAAAAGATGAAGGCAAAATACTGGTGAATTCTGAGGAAAATATGCGACCCTAGAGGTTCCTGGGGCTACAATTTCTGTCTGGTATTCCACATTCTCCCCTTGACACACTACCATTTTCTTGCATCTGCCACCATGATCTGGCTCCCACTATCCTCATCCTTCCCCTTAACCATCTGTGTTCATCCACTCTCAGCTTCTTTCCTCTGCTCTTTGTTTTCCACAAAAACCTGTTCCTTCTCTCTCCCATCTCCTCCAGGGCCTAGTTTACAGCTAAATCCTTGGTAAAAGTGACTCAGCCTGAGATGGTGAGGACCCAAGAAGGGTTCATGAGTTATTTACCACTTTCAGGAAACTGAGCTGATATTTACTATGTCTTCCTCAGATGAAAATGCTATTGCAGCTGGGCATAATGATGCACACCTGTAATCTCAGTAACTTGAGAGGCTGAGGCAGGAGGATCCCAAGTTCAAGGCCAACCTCAGCAACTTAACAAGACTCTGTCTCAAATTTTTTTTAAAAGTAGCTTAAGGAGTGCTCACTTCGGCAGCACATATACTAAAATTGGAATGATACAGAGAAGATTAGCATGGCCCCTGCGCAAGGATGACACGCAAATTCGTGAAGCGTTCCATATTTTTTTATCACTATTTGCAGATGACATGATTCTATACCTAGCAGACCCAAAAGGGTCTACAAAGAAACTATTAGAGCTAATAAATGAATTCAACAAAGTGGCAGGATATAAAATCAACACGCATAAATCAAAGGCATTCCTGTATATCAGCGACAAATCCTCTGAAATGGAAATGAGGACAACCACTCCATTCACAATATCTTCAAAAAAAATAAAATACTTGGGAATCAACCTAACAAAAGAGGTGAAAGACTTATACAATGAAAACTACAGAACCCTAAAGAGAGAAATAGAAGAAGATCTTAGAAGATGGAAAAATATACCCTGTTCATGGATAGGCAGAACTAACATCATCAAAATGGCGATATTACCAAAAGTTCTCTATAGGTTTAATGCAATGCCAATCAAAATCCCAACGGCATTTCTTGTAGAAATAGAGAAAGCAATCATGAAATTCATATGGAAAAACAAAAGACCCAGAATAGCAAAAACAATGCTAAGCAGGAAGTGTGAATCAGGCAGTATAGCGATACCAGACTTCAAACTATACTACAGAGCAATAGTAACAAAAACAGCATGGTACTGGTACCAAAACAGGCGGGTGGACCAATGGTACAGAATAGAGGACACAGAAACCAATCCACAAAACTACAACTATCTTATATTTGATAAAGGGGCTAAAAGCATGCAATGGAGGAAGGATAGCATCTTCAACAAATGGTGCTGGGAAAACTGGAAATCCATATGCAACAAAATGAAACTGAATCCCTTTCTCTCGCCATGCACAAAAGTTAATTCAAAATGGATCAAGGAGCTTGATATCAAATCAGAGACACGCCGTCTGATAGAAGAAAAAGTTGGCTACGATCTACATACGGTGGGGTCGGGCTCCAAATTCCTCAATAGGACACCCATAGCACAAAAGTTAGTAACTAGAATCAACAAATGGGACTTACTCAAACTAAAAAGTTTTTTCTCAGCAAAAGAAACAATAAGAGAGGTAAATAGGGAGCCTACATCCTGGGAACAAATCTTTACTCCTCACACTTCAGATAGAGCCCTAATATCCAGAGTATACAAAGAACTCAAAAAATTAGACAATAAGAGAACAAACAACCCAATCAACAAATGGGCCAAGGACCTGAACAGACACTTCTCAGAGGAGGACATACAGTCAATCAACAAGTACATGAAAAAATGCTCACCATCTCTAGCAGTCAGAGAAATGCAAATCAAAAACACCCTAAGATACCATCTCACTCCAGTAAGATTGGCAGCCATTATGAAGTCAAACAACAACAAGTGCTGGCGAGGATGTGGGGAAAAGGGTACACTTGTACATTGCTGGTGGGACTGCAAATTGGTGCAGCCAATTTGGAAAGCAGTATGGAGATTTCTTGGAAAGCTGGGAATGGAGCCACCATTTGACCCAGCTATTCCCCTTCTCGGTCTATTCCCTAAAGATCTAAAAAGAGCATGCTACAGGGACACTGCTACATCGATGTTCATAGCAGCACAATTCACAATAGCAAGACTGTGGAACCAACCTAGATGCCCTTCAAAAGACGAATGGATAAAAAAACATGTGGCATTTATACACAATGGAGTATTACTCTGCATTAAAAAATGACAAAATCATAGAATTTGCAGGGAAATGGATGGCATTAGAGCAGATTATGCTAAGTGAAGCTAGCCAATCCCTAAAAAACAAATGCCAAATGTCTTCTTTGATATAAGGAGAGTAACTAAGAACAGAGTAGGGACGAAGAGCAGGAGAAGAAGATTAACATTAAACAGGGATGAGAGGTGGGAGGGAAAGGGAGAGAGAAGGGAAATTGCATGGAAATGGAAGGAGACCCTCAGGGTTATACAAAAGTACATACAAGAGGAAGTGAGGAGAAAGGGAAAAATAATACAAGGGGGAGAAATGAATGACAGTAGAGGTGGGTAGAGAGAGAAGAGGGGAGGGGAAGGGAGGGGAGGGGAGGGTTGATAGTAGAGGATAGGAAAGGCAGCAGAACACAACAGACACTAGTATGGCAATATGTAAATCCATGGATATGTAACTGATGTGATTCTGCAATCTGTATATGGGGTAAAAATGGGAGTTCATAACCCACTTGAATCAAAGTGTGAAATATGATATATCAAGAAACATGTAATGTTTTGAACAACCAACAATAAAAAAGTAAAAAAAAAAAAAGTAGCTTAAGGAATGTAGCTTAGTGGTAAAGAATTCTTGGGTTCAATCCACAGGAAGGAAGGAAGGAAAGAAAGAAAGAAAGAAAGAAAGAAAGAAAGAAAGAAAGAAAGAAAGAAAGAAAGAAAGAAAGAAAGAAAGAAAGAAAGAAAGAAAGAAAGAAAGAAAGAGAAAACTATCTCAAAGAGAATGACTCATGGATGATAGAAATCACCAGTTCTGTTGCCGGTAAAGCTGAAGACATGAAAGGGACACAGTTCTGAGCAAGCTCTGCCACATCTTGGGCTCATCACTCCTTTCACTGAACACCATTTCTCCATCCACACAATGAAGGATCAAACTGGATGCTGTCTGAGGAGACCTCCAACTCATGCTCCATCTTCTCTAAAGTCTCAGTACACACAGCTGTGGGTCTATGGATCTTCCTCAATATTCACCAGTGTTTTGCTTTCATCTTTCTTTATGATGAGTTCCAAATTACCTAGAAAATAACCACCTCCAGGTTGAGCTGGTTACTCTATCTTAATACAATAGGTTCAGCAATATTTCTATTTTCCAATAGCTTTGAGACATAGAAGTCTTCACCTCTTTCTGACTTTTGTTTTCCCATTACCTCTTGCAGACAGAGAAACTTGAAAGAGGAAGTCAACAAAGCATTGATTCAGCTGAAACCACTTTGGTAACAACCATCTGTCAGGCATGTGAGTGAACAGAAAGGGAATAGGTCATGCTTTTTGCTCTCAGGATCCCCAACTACAGTCCAGTCTGAGGCAGAGTCGGGTACAGGCATCAGGAAAGAGATGAAGCAAGAACTTAGGGGATTTGGAAGCAGGATAGTTGTTCAACCTGGAGTTACCCAGCAAATTAAGAGAGGTAGGGCAGGACTGAGTTGCCGGCCACTAATGACAGAAAAGTGGGTCAATTGGGGTGTTGTCCTCTCTTTTGCAGTTATTACAAAATCGAATTACACAGTAACAATGGAAAGGGGGGGTGGAGGAAATCACCATAGTTCTTCCCCTTAACACATCAGATGTTTTTATTTTTCCAAGTCCTTTGCCAGGCCCTGGTGACATTTATGCAAAAATGTTATGTTGTGGTAAACACAGCCAGGACCCAACTTCAAATTCAGCCATTCTCCCTTAGCCTCACACACTGAGTATGTTTGCACATTGTTCCACAAACCTCCTTTGATTAACAGATGCATCTCATCAGGGGTGTTCACAAATGCTATTGACAAAGGATGAGCATACTGGTTTCCTGAAACTTGTGTGCTGATTATTGTTGTTATTGCTACTTGAAATGTTTATTCATCTGTTCAACATGAACCTAATTTTTTTTTGTTTGTTCTTTGTTTTTTACATTTCCTTGATAAGTGGGAAGGTTGAACAGCATCATTTTTTATTGCTAATTTTAGCTCTTCTTGATTGATTTATTGGCTTGGATTTTCAGTTTCTCTGGACCTAGAATTGTGTACATGATCTTTACACAGATGAGCACAGATTTGCCCAGGACTGAGGGAGCTCTCAGGATGCAGGACTCTCAGTGTGAAATCCAGGTTGAGCTGGTTACTCTATCTTAATACAATAGGTTCAGCAATTGCCCAATTAGTGCTTCATTAATTCCTTCCAGCTCTCCCAACTGAGCCTTTCTTTCTTTTTGTTCTATAATAGTAGCAATAAGGTCATTTTAAGAAACAAATGACCCACAATAAAAAATTAAAAAACTCAAAAAAAAAAAAAAAAAAAAAAAAAAAAAAAAAAGAAACAAATGAATTAGGGGCTGGGGTTGTGGCTCAGTGGTAGAGTGCTCACCTAGCACGGGCGAGGCCCTGCCTGGGTTCGATCCCCAGCACCACATAAAAATAAATTAATTAAAAATTAAAGATATTGTGTCCAGCTTTTAACATAGTTTAAGCATTTGGAACAGTGACTGGGAAATAGTGCTTTATACATCTGCGGGGAAAGGACATAACCTATTAAGACTAAGTAGCCTTGAAGCTTAACCCAATCTTGCTTGGGTTCAGATTCTATTTGGTTTCCTCCTTTGCAAAGCTGAGATAATGCCAGGCCTTGTAGCACACGCCTGTAATCCCAGTAATTTAGGAGTCTGAGGCAGAAAGATCACAAGTTCAAAGCCAGCCTCACCAATTTAGTGAGGCCCTAAGCAGATTATTGAGACCCTGTCTCAAAACAAAAAATAAAAAGGTCTGGAGATGGGGCTTAGTGGTTAAGTGCCCCTGGGTTTAATCCCTAATACCGCCCCCCCGCCCCCACAAAAAAAAAAGCTGAGATAATAATTACATGACTTAGATGAGCCAATCCATACAAATTATATGAAATAGGGCCCAGGAAAAAGAAAGCCCCCATGTATTAGCTTTTATTGGGGTAGTAGAAGTAGCAATACTATGGGCCAATAAGTGCTGGTTCTGCCAAGGTGACCAGCCATCTGGTTTGCCTGGATTTGTCATGGGTTTAGCACTGAAGGACTATGTCCTGGGAATCCCTGAGTCCCAGGAAAACCAGGAAGACTGGACAACAAGGCACAGTGAGAATTTTAAGAGCTCTTATTTCATCATTCCAATAGCTCTGTGCTTTACACATACAGAAATAGGAACTCCAGGTAGGTTAATGATTTGCCCAGGCGACAAAGGTATGAGGAAAGAGCCAGGTGGCCCCAGAACCAAAGGTTCCCCCCACTTTATATACTATGTACCTTTGCTGAGAAGGAACTGTGTTGTGTAGAGGCTGGTTCACGAAAACCTGAGATCATCTTCTTTTTGAAAAAATTGCCAGAAAATGTGCCCAACATAAAATTTTGCACCTTAACTAATTTTAAATGTACAATTCAGTGGCATTAAGCACATTTTCCAATATTGTGCAACCATCACCACCAGCCATCTTCTGAGATCATAAGATTATCTTTTCACAATGCAGAGATGTCATCAGCTAACCATCACACAAGCGTCAATAATGCTGTTGGTGTTTTGGGTTTTTGTTTTTTTTTTAATACTAGGGGTTGAACACAGGGGTGCTTAACCACTGAGACATATCCACATCCCAGGCCCCTTTTAATTTTTGTTTTGAGACAGTCTCACTAAGTTGCTAAAGTGGGCCTCAAAGTTGCAATTTTCCTGCCTCAGCCTTCCTAGTACCTGGTATTACAGGCATATGCCATAGGACCCTATTGCAAGCGTCAGTAATGTCGAATGAGTGACTGCAGCCACATACACATCACCTCACTTCTCTTCCCCTGAGTATGTCAACAGAGTCACCACAAAGGACCCGCAAGCTGAGGTCACAAGTGAAGAGGTCAGATTGCTTTTTAGAGTGTTTTAAAGAGAGACAGCCTACACTGCATCCTAGCAGACACTTTTATTCGGGGAGGTGGAGCCTCCTGTCGGTCTGTCCAAGAGCCCTCAGGGCCCTGCACTGGGAAATTTTGCATTATTAGAGCCAAAACTGAAGCATGTAAGTTTGTCACTGGCTCAAACAGAGATCTCCGAGCACACAGCACATCAGTGCCTACACAACAAAGCTACTGGGGGGCCAGGAGGCAACTTCTAGGCTCCCAGAAATAGTGAGGCAGAGAGAGATGTACCATCAATGAAATTTGGCCAGGAACAAGGGCTATCTTCCTTCCCCAGGATTCAACTACCCACCTTTCTTCGAACTCTCTTCATATCCTTAGCTCATTCCCTCTGTTCTCAAACCCTCTATAGAGTCTCCTGTAGTTTTGTAGAAGGTAGAGCCACTGTTTCCCTGTGCCTGTGGTTGGCCATGCAGGTGCTCAGTCACCTGTATTAAGCAGGTACAATACGGATTCAGTCCTATGCAATCTATGATAAAGGAATGCACTTTGCAAAGATGAAAAAATAATTATAATTAGTTATATATTGTATGGTACTTACATAGCACTTTCTGTGTAATAAGCACTGCACTAAGCTTATTACATTGAATTGTCTCCACAACCTAATGACTAGGTTTCTGTATGAGACAGAGCAGGATTGTCCTCTCTTCTTATGTGTTCTATAAAGCAGCTAATACAAACTAAAATCACATTCCCATTTTTTAGCCATTGAAAAGCAGGAATGAGTTCAGAGGAGAGTGAGTGGACTGGAAAAAGAGCAGAAGATATGTGGGTGGAGTTCCTGGAAGACAGGAGAGGCCTCTGAGAGCAGGATGCCCACCCATCTGTGCTCTGCAAGGATGCAGCTGGAAAGTCTCCAGGGCCCTGCAGAGGTGAGTGCAGAATGACAAGAGGCCCACAGAGAGCAGCAGTACTGACAAAGGCTGTAGAGCACAGGAACAGGGTGCCAGACACTCGATTAGATTAAGAACACATGCTGGCAAGTTTGCACCCTCTGGGGAGAGCAATGGATGGGAGACTGAACTGGACCTCCTGGGATGCTCCTCTGCTCTATGATTCTGGGCTTGGATGAGGATGTGGTCAGAGAACAATATCACCCAGTGAGAGCTCAGAGGATAGACAAGGGAGATCAGCTTCTGGAAGAACATTTCCTCTGTTTATTCATTATCGCGTAAGCAAAAGGTGACCAGCATAGTGATTTTGCCTGGAATCACTTGTAATCAACACAGTTTCTACAGACTTCCCTGGGTTTTCCCTCAATGAACTAGTTTAATAGTGATGAGTAATTTTATCTGACTTCACTATGACATCAACTGGCGCATCTCCTGAAGCAGCCTTTGTCTGTGGACTGCCCTTCAGGGGGCATATTTATATTTATGTCTCGTTTATTTTCCTCCTCTGAGGATTGTGGTTTTCTGGGACAGAAGTAAATTCTGCTGTAAGAGAAAATGGAAACCCCACTTGTTCAATAGATGATAAGTCCCATTTCCTCTCTCCTTTTTTCAAAATCACATGTCCAGAGTGATCATCATGCTTGAATTACTGGATTTGCCATACCCATATTTCATGAGTATCTGTGGCATTTTTGCCTGTCATTTGGCCTGGGGTTTTTGTTGTTGTTGTTGTTGTTTATGGTATTAATTTTCTATGATATTCATTTCACCAGAGAGTGGATATAATGTACATTCATGGATATTCACTGATCACTCAGTTTTTGCAAACAGACCTATCATTCACTGGTCACTTTCCACTTACACAAGAGCATCTGCCATTCTAATACTGGACAGCCTAGAATGTGTGTGGAGGGGCAAAAAAATAAGACTAGGAAAAATAAAAGATTTTTTTTTAAATTTTTATTTGTTGGTGGTACTAATGATTGAACTGGGGGCACCCTACCTCTGAGCTACATCTCCAATCCTTTTTACTTTTTTATTTTGAGATGCACTTTATAAATTGCTTAGGGCCTCACTAAGTTACTCAGGCTGGCCTTGAAATTACAATAACTACCTCAGCATCCTGAATCTCCATAATTTCAGGTGTGTGTTCCCTGCTCTGGCTAAGAATTTCCTTTTGACTACAGGCCTATGTAGTTCAAAAGTGGGGAGCTGGGGTTGTGGCTCAGTGGTAGAGTGCTTGCCTAGCATGTGTGAGACACTGGGATCCATTCTCAGCACTGCATATAAATAAATGAGTAAAATAAAGGTTCATCAACATCTAAAAAAAGTTTTTTTTAAAGTGGGGAATGAGGAATATCCCAACCTTGAACAAAATATAAAGTTTTAATCATTAATAAGATCTTAATTACTGAGCTGGGACTATTTAGAAGAATGCAGTGACAGGAGGTATTTGTCCACAGTTTTAATTTCTCTGTGCTTCAGTTTTAACTTCCTTTTAAGTATCTTCAAATATACTAATCCTATTCTAAAATGTTTACTTTGTTATTTAAAAATATATTTCAGTTCTCTATTGAAGTATCTATTCTTAGGCTGGAGATGTAGTTCAGTGATACAGTGCTTTAGGGTTCAATCCCCAGTACTGAAAAAAATAAATAATAGAGAAATATCCATTCTTTTCACCCATTTTTCATCACCTTTTCTTCTATTTTCCAAGAAATATTCATCAAAAGAAGACCCCTTCTGCTGACTCCAACTTCAGTGTCATCTCTACACTTGTTTCTATTGACTGTTTCATTTCTTGGTAATTGGTTTCTTTTTCTCCTGCCCTTTTGTATGTCTAATGATTTTAATGCATGACAAATATTGTAGATGGTACATTGCAAAGGCTCTGGATTATGTAATATTCCTTTACAGAGCATGAGCTTTTGTTCTTGCACACAGTTAAATTACCAAGGGATCACCTTGATTATGTTAAGACTTGAGTAAGGCAAATACTTTATAGTTTCACCCTAGAATCCATAGTATAGTTCTTTAAAAAAAAAAAAAAAAAAAATGGAGACCACTCAGACTGTGTTCCCTTCCTCTTGCTCTCCAAAGAGGAGAGAAGAACAATCATTAATTGCAATAGGCAGTTGCAGCAAAGCAACACCAAAAACGCTCAGAAGGGAACAGTATGCCTCCTCCTCATGGTTTCTGGTACTCTACACAATCAGAGAAACTTCTCTAGTAATGAACTACAGAAATGATCCCTGAAACTATAGTATTTACAGTATAGTTCTTACTTCTAATATTCTGGTCCTTATTCTGAGTATATAGTCTTTCTGGAATTTCAATTGGAAGCTCAGGTCTCAACCAAAGATGTCTACTCTGGCTGTTTCCAAACTTCAGTATCTCCCCAGCATTGTCCTATACTGAAGTTTTTACTCAGATCCTCATCATCTTGTCACCTGGTGTCTTATCCTACCTATTCATAGCTTAGAATTCAGCTAGTAATACTATGGGATTTTTTTGGTGGGGGAGGGGCGGCATGACGGAATTTTTCCTACACATTTTCTGAGATTTTTGTTTGTTTGTTTGTTTGTTTGTTTGTACATACCAGGGGCACTTAATCACTGAGCCACATCCCCAGCCCTTTTTATATTTTATTTTGAGACAGGCTCTTGCTAAGTTACTTAGGACCTTGCTAAATTGCTGAAGCTGGCTTTGAACTTGTGATCCTCCTGCCTTAGCCTCCTAAGTCTCTCTCTGGCATTACAGGCATGCACTCCACTCAGCCTGAGGATCTTTTCTTAGAGGTCCCTGACTCAAACCCCAGTGGTCTTAGTAACTCTGAACTCCAGTTTCTGTTCCTTCTATGAAACTAGTCTCCTACTCTCAGTTTGGGCTCTCTTCCCTCCACCATGATTTGGAGATAACTTCAGAGCTTCTGCCCATCTCCATACAGAGACCACAGACAGGAGAGAGAGGTTATTGAGGAGGGGAGTTACATCCTGGGATAATCAGAGAGAAAAGCACCAGGAATCATACCTAGTGAGCATAATATTCATCTATTATGGCAAAGTAAGATGTTGAAAGATTTCGACTTCAGTGTAGAGAACATGATAAAGTCAGACAAGAGCAAAGACAAGCCGGGCGCTGTGGTGAACGCCTGTAATCCCGAGATGGAGGCAAGAGGATAACAAGTTCAAAGTCAGCCTCAGCAATTTAGGGAGGTGCTAAGCAACTTTGTGAGACCCTGTCTCTAATAAAATACAAAACAGGGCTAGTGATGTGGCTCAGTGGTCTAGTGCCCCTGAGTTCAATCCCTGGTACACTCCCCACCCCACCCCCCCAAAAAAGAGCACAGAAATATATTCCAGTTGAGTACTTCCTTGAATTTTCAAATTAAGACAGAAATTGTGCATTTAGAGCTTTCTTTCCAGTTTGAATCTGAGAGAGTAAAGATTCTAGCACCCAACAAACACAGAGAAAATTTAAGTATCTATCTACCTGCTCCACTTCCTGAATCTGGGGAGGCAAAGACTCCACTAGGGCTGGGATAACACTTGGACTTAGCTAAGATTCACAGCCAACTCAGGAAAACAAGGACCAAAATAACAACAGAAAGCATGGGAAATGGCTAGAAGATGTTTGTTGGTAAAGATGGTGCCCGGAGTGCTTCTCTTCCGGGAGCTCAAGAGTGTTGGTAAAGATGATGTCCAGACTGCTTCTCTTCCGGGAGCTTAGGCCCATGACGCACTGAATGGCGCTTGAACCGTCACCTCCAATCCCTGTGAATGCGAACTTTGAATGGCGCAAACTTTGAATGGCGCACCTCCAATCCCTGAAGTGGTGCAAACTCTCAGCCAATGAAGAAGTAACAGCCCACTCGCCTTGCTCCTCCTCATCCTGTGCTAAGCCCATAAATATCAATACCCTGTTAGTGTTCATTCTCTTACTCTTTCTTACTCTCTCCCCCCTCCTCTCTCTCTGCCCCTCCTCTCTCCCCCCTCCTCTCTCCCCCCTCCCCTCTCTCCTCCCTCTCCTCTCTCTCTCCCCCTTTCTCTCTCTCTCTCCTCCCTTCTCTTCTGCGACTGGCCGATATGGTCCTGCTAATAAAATCTCAGACAGGTAAATGGTTGTTTTGAGTTTACGGAGCTTTTCCATCGTCCTTTACAATGTTCATTAAAAACATTGCAGTAATTTTTCATTTTTAAGATTATGAAGATAAATTTTGAACATTTCCCAATAGAAACATGGGCAGAAGGAATGAACTGGACCTTTAATTTTAATAAGAAATACAAATGATCAAAATCATGGGGAAAAAATTTCAATGAAGGCAGGATGAAACAACTTGTTACTTTTTAAAAAGCCTATGAGCACAGCATAGAAATTAAGCAGGAAATAATTGAAATAAGAGCAACTCAAACAATACAAATAGATGCTTAAGTAAATTATGATGTGTTAAAGAGCTGCATAGTAGGATCCTATTTTGGACAAAATAAAATTATTTACATATAAATAAGTTTATTTACATACACATACAACATGTCTTGGTGATAGTTAACCTCATAAAGCAGAATTATTAGTTTTCTTTGTGTTCTTCTGTTTGCCTGTATTTACATGTTATAATGAATATTTAATGCTTTTGTAATGAGAACTTCTCCCCCATAAGCACCACAAAGATTTAGAACTTTTTTATGTGTGAAAATTCCCCAAACTTGATTGCACATTCAAATCACTTGGGAATCATTTAAACTTTGCAAAACCAAACCTCATCCCAGATAATTCAATCACAATTTCTGGGATGGGACACAGGCATTTGCAGGTTTTGAAGCTTCCTGATAGTTTTGATGGACAGCCACATTTGAGAACCACTGCTACACATTCTTGCTACTCACTGTGGCTCATGAACTTGTGGCATCAACATATCCCAGAATCTTGCCTTGTGGGAAATCCTGACTCACCCCAGGCCCCCTGAGTGACAATCCGTCTTTTAGCAGGGTCCCTGGGTGTTTCCAGCTTGTGATAAAAGTTTGAGAAGCTCTGATATAAAACAGTATTCTGCTCTTAGGGAAAGAAAATATGATGTAGTATATCTTCATTATGGGAGATCATTGAAAAGTACAGTAACCAGGTCTTAATGTTGGTGGCCTTTATGTTTTTATTAAATTAATGTTATATAATAATAATAATGCTTTCTTGATTTTATTATGACTGTATTTCCCAAAGATGATTCTCTATCCCTTTCTATTGTATAGAATTGACTTCGAAAGACTCCAGAGAAACCATCCTACTCTTTCTAATCAATTTTCTAAACTTTTAGATGGCACTACATCTTTATTAACAAGAGTTAAGCCCTTTTTATTTTTCCTCATTCAATCAGCAGACTTACCAGTATTTTATACTGTATGCAGTGTTGGGAGGTGAGACAGGGAATTAAAAAAAAAACAAAACAAGAAACCCTACTGACAGAGTCTCCACTCTCAGAAGGCTTACATTTTCAGGGGAAGTTTGTTTGTCCCCCAAACCGCTCTAGAACAAAAAAGAATGTAAGAGTGTGAGGCACACCCCATGAGGGTGCTTAGATAAGAGCCTGGTGATTCAAATGGGCAAGGTTACTTCCTGCTACTAAGAAGGATTAGGGAAGTTGTCATTAGGAGGTGGCCTTTGTACTAAAGCATTTGGGCATTCTGGGTGGAGGGAAGCTGTTCTTAAGGGAGAAAACATGCTCTCCAGGGTGCCTTCAATCATTAAATGAATGCTACTTAGCCAGAACACCTGTGAGGGACAAAAATCCAATTCAACCCCATTAAGGCAGAGGAAAGTTTCAGCTCAAATAAAGAATCAACAGGTCGAACAACCAAACTATGAAGAAGCCTCAGGAACATTAGGAATCTCAAATGCAAAAGCCAGCAAGAAGATCCTTCCCCGTGTCCTCTCTCACTTTGGCTTCCTCAGCATGACAGGAATACCACTGAAAACAACTCCTGTCATTTATTTATATCCTATGCTTTTCAAAACCAGATAGTGAAACCCAGAGGACAGACAGACATGAGTGTGGGAACATGAGGTTAAGGGCATAATTCTATAAAATGGACCCCCCATATGCTTTCTTTCCCAAGAAGTAATTTGCCTGTGACGCTGACTGGCTTAAGTCCATAGGACAAGTTACATTCCTCAGCAAACTACCTGTTATCTACAGGAGAAAAGCAGGTCTGAAATGCTGAAATGCCAATGATAAGAACACAAGTTACCCTGAAGCAAGGATAGGGAAGGGAAATTTTGTGACTCTTACATAGACTAGATCCCCAACTCAGGGAGATAAGGATAATGCCCACAAACCATAAAAACTATAAGAACAGGTTCCAAATAGAACCAGTCAGCAATGGTCCAAAATGACCTAGAGTTGTCATGGCAGTGGGCACTTGAAAGTCTGAGGTCATCCTGCTATCAGTTAAAAGTCAAGAGGTAGATCTGGGCAGCACTCTCTAGAAACTTTCCTGGGCCCCCTAATAAAACCAGAGGGCAGGAGAGGTGCACTGTCATTCTCTCTGGGAGGACCCACTGTTTCCCTTGAGAGGGTCCCTTTCCTCCTTTCCCATTTCTTCTAATAAACTCATGCCTGTTACTCTGAGCAACATGTCTGAAATCTTCCTAACTTGATTGCAGGAATTGGGGTTTAAGCTAGGTCTGGTGGTGTACACCTGTAACCCTAGACACTTAGGAGGCTGAGGTGGGAGGATTGCAAGTTCAAAGCCAGCCTCAGCAACTAAGCAAGGTCCTAAGCAATTTGGAGAGATGCTGTCTCCAAAAAACAACAAACAAACAAACAAAAAGACTGGGGGTATGGCTTCACTAAGCACACCTGGGTTCAATCCCCAGTATTCAAAAAAAGAATTAGGGCTTGAAGGGGGACCTCAGCACTGCCTCAGTTTCCTGGAAGGCCCTAGCCCTATAATAGTATTTTTTCCCTATAATATTATTTACTTTAATTTCCCTAATATTATTTACTTTAAAATAATATGGGAGGGGGAAAAAGAAGATGGTGGGATAGTTGAACCCATGAATTGATTACTAATGAAGCTTGATATTAAATACTTGGGGGTTCATTAGGTAGTTCTATATTTTTTTGTATATGTTGGAAATTGCTAGTCTGTCTTGAGGCAGGCACTTGCTTCTGTATCAAGAAACACTGGCCAGGTATGTGGTCACAGAAGACTTTGGCACTCTAGTAAGAACCTCAGAACTGAGATAATGGGGTAGGAAATGAAGTGCTCTTTCCAGATAAGGGAAAAGGAAAGGAAGAATCCTAGATAGAGATAATCCACCTTGACATTTAATAACTGGCTTTCAGGTCTCTCCTGGGTCCATGTTTCTGGTAATCATCAGACTTTATCAATTATATATTCCATGCATATTTCTAAGTCAATATGATCCAAGCCAAATTCTTGATCATCTCCTGTTCCTGTAATGTTTTCATCACTCTGTCACTCCAAGTAGGTACTTATTGAGTCATATTCAATTTCTCAATTCTAGCTCTGAAATAATTATCTACTCCACCCCTTTCTCCTTATTCCCAGCTCTATGTCAACAAGTCAGATGTCTCCTAGCCTCATGGGGTCCAAAGTCCACACTACCTCATACAACACCTGACAACTTTCTCGGATACCAGTGTTAGCTTCTCATTCCTGTGCCTCCAGTCTTCAGTGGTTCCTCATGGTTTCATAACAGACACAAGTGTGACAACCTTAAGTTCTTACAAAGCTTCTTGCCATTTATTCACATGGACATTTATTCTTCTGTACTTTACATATGTTATTTCTTCTATGGGAATACATTGGCCTAATTCTACAAAACTGGGCTTAAAACATACCTCCTTTATAGACCTTTATAGAACACCTTTCTCCTCCTCCTCCTCCTCCTCCTCCTCCTCCTCTTCTTCTTCTTCTTCTTCTTCTTCTTCTTCTTCTTCTTCTTCTTCTTCTTTTAGGGATATTGAACACCTTTCTGACTTCTCCAGAAGTGGTCACTCCCTTTTTTGTGCTCAGACATCCTTTTAATATGGCATTTCTGCTGTCATACAGTAATTATCTTTTTTTATATTTGTTTCCTATTTCACAGCAAAAACCCAATGTTCATCATAATGAATATATTTCCTGCAGACAAGGCAATGAGAAAATATTTTTAAAATACAAATGTGAAAGTCTCTTTGGATTTCTGGGGATCCCCAAATTCTGATTGTCACCTTTTGAAGATTACACTTTGACCCTGTGACAGGGAACTCTCTCGAGACAGTCCATTCTATCTTTTTCAAGTCATAAAAGGTTCCTCCTTATCCTGGCCCTGGACTCCTTCTCTCTGCAGTTCTTGCCAGTTGGTTCAACTTTTATTTGTAGGAAGCTCCTGAAGGACCACCCAGACTTCTGAAATCTGCTCTCCAATTCTTCAGATACACTAAGCATTCTTTCAAGAACTCCTCATAGGGTGTGACTTTGCATCTCAGGCCTCTGTATATGCTCCAGCTTGTCTCAGCCTTTTTGGCTCTGTGGCTGTCGAGCTGTGAACAGTAGCAGGTGTGGTCTGGTTGGGAACAGGTCATCCTCCAGGTATGAGGAAGAAGACACATGAGCAGGATCGAGGGCGGAGCTGGCATGACATAACATCGTATAGTTTTTATAGCACAGCTCACCCATTGCTGAAGAACAAAGGAGACTGGAGTTTGTGCTTATCTGGCAAGGTAAAAGTAGTGAAGGATCACAGAGAAGGAAACCTGTCTTGAAATCCATGCATCCAATACCATCTTCCTCATAACATCATCTTTAGAACAGTATCCCCTTCTTTGAAGACTTTGACATCAAAGTGGATTTGTTCGGACTTTCTATGGCCTTAGAATTTATTGATTTTTAAATCATAATCTCTCTTTATTTGAGGCATTATTTTCCTAATAATATGCAACTTAAAATTTGATAAACTATTGATTCCTTTAATGGAGATTACACAAAAGAATAAGATTAACCTTATCTCATTAATTTAGACTTTCAAAAATAAAATGGAGGAGATATCAGTGGAGTAGAGGAAGGGGATTAAGGAGGGGAAAAGGGATGAGAAAGGGAGAAAGAAATTGACCAAATTATGCTGTGCATGTATATGAATATACCACAGTGAATGCCACTTTATGTCGATCTATAAAACACCAATTAAAAAAACAATAAATAAACAGAAGGAAGACCAGGAGAGTAGAGACAGGGAGCAGAACAAGAAAGTAGGGCATTGTAATGGAGTAAATTATATTCCATGAATACCCTACTATTATGTACTACTATGAGGCACTAATAAAAACATTTTAAAAATTAGTAATATAATGAAATTTCTAAGTCCCCGTGTTTGGCATTCTTCACTCAAGCTCTAAGGCAGGTGCCATGAAGGGAACAGATCTCATAGACCTCTGCTATTTTACCTAGAAGAGTATGTATGAGATGGGAGTAGACATTAGGGAGATATGTGAAACACTTCCTTCCTATAATGCTCAAGTCAAAGGAGAACAAGGGCAAAATCAAAGCAGAAGCAATTTGCTAGTCATAAAGAGGAAACTTCTAACTTGAGTGTCAATTAATATTGGAACTCTGCAACAAAGCAAAACATCAACATTCTATGAAACATTCTGTGAAAAGCAAGCTTGCTCTTGCCTAGGGAAAGAATGCCCTTCAAGAGGGCTGGGATGAATATCTAAGTCCTGGAAAAACCAGAAAGGATTTTGACTGTAATTGTAAGAGGTCGAAGACCAATAATATCTAGATAGACTCGTGAAACTAGTCAGTATGGAAGAGTAACTAGTGATTCATATGAGCAAGCTGCTTTGCTTGGTAAATGATGAACACAACCTCTGCTACCTACATAATCACATTTCACTCATAATAATGTGGGTTTAAGATCATGATATGGTGTGATACATACAATTTTGAAGGATAGGGTTACTTGGTGTGATGGGAACTCAAGATGGGAACATGGGAATTAAAATACATTTTTAAAACCAACCAGTTAGAAGGAAAACTTGAACAGAGCTACAGATCCATAGACCATGACCATATTTTGCATTGGGCCCTAGGATTATAATGATAATCGAGAAAAACATTATTCCTCAAACTCTAATGGACATAGGGAGTAGAGAGTGTAATCTGTTTAAGGAATTGAGAGAGGATTCTTGTGAGGTGGGAAGTGACTAGAGATGAAGTTAGAAAAGAAAGGACTTCAAGGCCACATGAAAAAATTTATACTTTGAGTTTAGACTTTATCAAGGGAAGGACTTTAAGCAGGATCTTTTAAGAAGGATTTTGAATCTAACATTTTAAATGTATATTAATGAGGAACAACAATTGAGAGAGAGGGGCTGGGGATATAGTTCAGTTGGTAGAGTGTTTGCCTTACATATACAAGACCCTGGGTTCAATCCCCTGGGTTCAATCCCCGGCACCACAAACAAACAAACAACAACAATAAAAAACAATAGTTGAGGGAGAGATTAGAAGTTAAAACAGCAAGGATTATACTTGGATTGTGACAGGGAAGTGTTCAGTGACAGTTTAGAGTTGGAATTGGAAAGAACTAGATCATTTGGAATTAGGGGGTTACGAAGAAAAAGGAATCAAGGATAATGATAATGACAAGATATCTGTTTTTAGCTTTTGGGCAGTGCCGTTCACTGAGTTGGGAACCAGGATGGGGGGGCGGGAGGGGTGTCTAACCATGTGGGATGGAGTTGAGCTCATTTGTGGGCATGTCAATTAGAAGGGGCCTGTGGATCCTTCAAGTAAAGAGGTCAGGAGGCAGTTAGAGCAGCAGTTTGGAGGTGTAGGGAGAGAGGTGGGCTGGCGTTCAAGATTTAGAAGTTGAGAATTGTACAGGGAAAGCCCTCAGCATAAAATTACACATCTGCACATAAATCTGTGAAACAGAGTGTGGAAGCAAACTGCAGAGTATGCACATATGTATATACCAATCCCTTTCATACTCATTTCACAACAACCTTTTTAAAATAAATAAATCTTGCTGGGTGTGGTGGCACATGCCTATAATTGCAGTGACTCAGGAGGCTGAGACAGGGGGATCACAACTTTGAGACCAGCCTGGACAACTTAGTGAGACCCTGTCTCAAAATAAAAAACAAAAAGGGTTGGGGATATGATTCAGTGGTAGAGTACCCTCAGGTTCAATCCCCAATATGTATGTATGTATATATATATGCACATACATACAAACAAACAAATTCTAAGATTTCAGTAATCTGGAGGTTTTATTCTGACAAATTGAAAATATACTTGTCTACTTTAGGGACATGGCAAACATCATGATCAAATGGGAGACTGGGTATATCTACTGACATTTCAATGAAAGGTAGTGTCATTATTAAAAACATTGGCATCCCAGTGATTGATTTAGAAATTGTTTACCTTAAAATTGTACATCCCTCATTCCTGATTTTTCACATTTCTTTCTTTTCTATTTAGGTCAGGGAAAAACTTTGCCAGGTACTTCATACTGGGATGGATTTGCCAAGAGCCTGAGTGTGACGAAGAATTCAGTATGTCTTAGGACTGCCTATTAGTGAAAAAAGTACACACACCCTCAGACAGACAGACAGGCAGGCTGGCAGACAGATGGTACCCAAGGCAAGAATTTTTTTTTTAGTTATCAAAACTCTGAAGAAGGCGTATGTATCATCATTTCCTAGGTTTAAGCTGCATCTCAGAAGTTAGTGGGATGCAAATTATTTGACCTGTCTCCACATCAAAGGTCCTTGCTGTGCTTTAGGGCATAGCAGACACAATCATTCCATAATCACAGGATAGCTCTGGGGACTGGCTTCAATTAACCAGACTACTTCTCAGTTATCATTACATTATCCATATTTATAGCATTTGACATTTTCACAGTGCTCTCTAATCATATTGTATGTGGGTTGACAATCTAAATCTCTAAACATACTTGGGATGCCAGATGTTCCTGTTCTCTGGACTTTCCAGACGAGCAAGAAGATATGCATCAGTTGTACAATGACAGCACTGAGAGTTCCTTGGCACTTGGAACTTGGTGGTTGAGCATCTGCATAAAAACAGGGGTCTGCATGAAGAGGTTGGATATGTCAATGTGCCACTGTGACACTGGATTAAAGACTAACAGATATCATCATTATCTTGAGTCTAGGGCTCTGAGGGCTGGACTTGCCTGGCTAGTTCAATGGCACCTCTGGAGACTAGTCTTGGCACCCACTGGCTATCAAGGCAAGAGCTGTTGGCTTCTGTTACCTATTAAGCTGAGCCAACTTCTCTCGTGAGCATAAAGTTTTCCAGTCTCTCCTCGTCTCTTGACTGGATAACCGAGATCAGGAGGGGGAAGGGAGTCTCGTCTGAACTTTAAATACTGAATATAAGACCCGACCACCTTATGCCTGCTGATTTACCCCCAAGGCATGAGCGAGCACCCTGATTGTAAAGATTTTGACAATATCTGCTTATTAATGAATGATGCCATTTTGATTTATAGCAATCCTAAGGAAAAACTGACACAAATAATAACAGTCATCTCTTAGTCACATCCAACTTGATGTGCAGATACATGAATTTCTTTGTCTAGTAAACCCCAAATCTGTGGTAGAATCCATATGGAAATGATATTTCTCTGTCATTCCATAACTGTCACAGAGATTGACCCCTTCCAGCCCTCCAAGAATTCTTTCATTATGAATCACAGAACTCATCCCCAAGTTTGTAGATCTGGAAATTATTTGAACATAGGACTGGATTTGTTAGAAATGATTTTTGCGGTAAATATGAAACCGGATAAATGCTAAAGTGTGTGGTGTTTTGTGTTTGTTTGTTTTTAGGTTTTTTTGGTTTTTTTTTTCCTTCTGACTTAATAGTGAATATTATGCTTAGGTCTGACTTTCTTAATTAGATGAGTAGTTTTGACATATAAATAAACAGCTCTGGGATTCCCTCCCAGAGATCAGTGTTTGATCAAGCATGACTGGCTGGTTAGGCAAAGGTCATTACTCAGCAAAGTTCTTTTATAACAAACAGTTTTCTGGTATCCTTGCTGCTATTGAACATATGGTCAAACATTGTCACTTACCACAGGGACATGTGATGCCTAAGCTTTCCTTTGTGAACCCATCCAATCATCTCTTCCTTTACTGTTCTCTGTAGATAACCACCACAAGGGTCTGACCTGTGAGAAACTACAACTTCTCTACTGTGACATCACTCTCTGCTGTAATGTGGATGTTGAATGTATCCCAAAGGTCAAGTGTTAAAGGCTTGGTCCCCAAGGTAGCACTTTTGGGAGGTGGCAGGACCTTTAAGGGGTGGGGCCTAGTGAAGGATCAGTCAGTAGGCATGTGCTCTTGAAGAGGACAGTGGGATCTTGGACCCTTCTACTTCCCCTCTTTTGTTCCTTGACAATGGAGTGAGCAGTTGTGCTCTGCCATTCATTCCTGCACTGAAGTACTGCTCAACACACACCCAAAAGCAATGGAGTCACTTGATCACAAACTAGAAACTCCAAAACTGTAAGCCAAAACAAATCTTTTCTCTTTAGAAGCTTAATGCTTTGGGTATTGATACGGTAACGGAAGCTGACTAATGCACTATGTCTTTACCTTTCTCCTTCGATTTATACCTGACATTGTAGGTAAACTGTTGTCTTTGGCCAAGCTGTTCCTCTGCTTGTGCCCTGGAATTTTTACTGCCCTCCTTTTCTTCTTGCTCTAGGTGGCATCCCTTTCTGAATCTTCAACTTCTTCTTCCTGTATCCTTCCCTCTGCCTGCAAAAATCCAAATCTCCTTTACCATAGAAAGAAATGCCCTTCCCTCAAAACACAAATGGAATCATATTTCTGTTCTATTTTTCACTGTCAAACTTCTCTAAACTATGTGATATATCTATGTAGTGGGTTGAATAGTGTCCCATCAAAACTGATGTCCACCTGGAACTTCAGAAGATAATATTATTTAGAAATACAGTCTTTTCAGATTAATTAGTTAAGAATACCTACATAAAAGTATCATGAGTTTATGGTGGGCCATAAATCCAGTGACTGGTGTCTATGGACTCAAATTTACATGACTGCAGTTATAACTGCCATGATTGCCCCGAGTGAACCTTATTGTTTTGTCTTGCATAGTTTCTAAGGAAACTATAAATATACCATTTGAACAGTATGTGAAGCTTTATAACCAATCTGGGGCACTAAGAAAGTTCTTGACTTAGCCTAACAATAAATCAGCTACAGTCAGGTGCACAATCGCACCTACCTATGATTCCAGTGACTCAGGAAGCTGAGGTAGGATGATTTTAAGTTCAAGACCCGCCTTGGCAATTTAGCAAAATGTTTTCTCAAAATAATAGTTAAAAAGGACTGGGTGTTCACGATAAGGCATTATTGTGAAGGGAAGAACAGCTAAGGAAGAACAGCATTAACTTAGATTAGGTAGAGGGAAGTGATGGGAGGGGAGGGGAGGGGATGTGGGGATAGGAAAGATAGTAGAATGAAAGACATTATTACTGTATGCATATACGTGACTACATGACCAATATGATTGAGCTTCATTTACACTCAGAAAAATGAGAAATTATATCCCATCTATGTATCATATATTAAAGTACATAAATGCATTCTACTGTCATGTAAAACTAATTAAAACAAATTAAAAACTTAAAAAAAGAAAAAGGACTGGGGGTATAACTCAGTGGGAGAATGCCCTGGGTTCAAGTTCAATCTCCACTACTAAAAAAAAAAAAAAAAAAAAATCAGGTACATACCAGCTTAGGTGAAGTCACTTTTGTCCTAACCAGTATATATGCCCCTCCTTTTCACCCAAATTTCAAGAATCCATTTGGTCCTGCTGTCACCCGGGACCATAAATTCCCCAATAAATTGAACTCTGTGCAGTCCTGGATCTGTCTGTCCTTCTCTTCAGTCTCATGGCACATTGGGACTGGTTCTCATAAGCTAGGGCCAGGTTGTTCTGGAACACTGTGTCTTTCTAAAAGCAAAGGGTACACAGGGAGTCACAGAGAAGAAGTCCACATAAACACAGAGGCAGAGATTGGAATGTTTCTACAATAAGCTAAGGAATGTCTGGGGCCCCCATAAGCTTGCAGGGGCAAGAAAAGATCCTTCCTTGGAGACTTGTAGGAAGCATGACCTTGACTGCAGAATCCTAGATCCCCAAAGTGTGAGACCCTATGTTTCTGACATTTAATCGCCCAGTTTGTGGTAATTTGTTATGGTTGATCTAGAAAACTAATGGAATTCTGTGAGCTTCAAAATGTCCTCTTCTTTGCCAGATGCTTGATCAGGAATAGTAATCAAAATTTTATGGAGCGATTAATATAGCCGTACTTCTTCCTCCTTGCACCTGATCTTATCTTTATTTTCTTAGAAGTAGACTCCATTATCATCCAAATGTGGATGTAGTAACTAAATTAAGAGTGCTGGGCTGGGGATGTGGCTCAAGCGGTAGCGCACTTGCCTGGCGTGCGTGCGGCCCGGGTTCGATCCTCAGCACCACATACAAACAGGGATGTTGTGTCCGCCGAAAACTAAAAAATAAATATTAAAATTCTCTCCCTCTCTCTCTCTCTTTTAAAAAAAAAAAAGAGTGCTTACTGAAGATTACACAGCTAGTAAATGGTCGAGTTGGGATTCAGGCCCAAGTCTTTTGGATTCCATAGTCTAAATGCTCCATCATGATAACTGATCACAGAGTAATTTTCAATTCCTCACAATTTGGCTCCCATTCAATTGAACATGTTCTCTTGAAGATGGCAATGGTTCCCTCATAAGCACATGGATTATCTTTATGTTCCACCCTACATCTGATCTAATGGGCTTGAGAAGCTTTCCTTTCCTCACCTTTACCCTTCACTGATGTCCTTGCTGGCTTTTCTTCCTTTATCTCTAACTGTAGGCATTTCCATGTGGCAGCTGCTTAACTTTCTTTGGCCTCTACACTCAAGACCCAGAGACCCCTGGGTTTTATTATCACTTCTACTTTGATAGCTTCCCCTAATATCTCACGAATGTTGCCTTCTTTGAGGGACTTCGGATCAGCATTGCCACCTTCTTATCTCCTCCCACGTGTCCTTCAGTGACTCACTGATATCGTCTTCCTTTCAAATGTGCTTCTTTCTCTAGGTTTCCTCTGTTTATGGGACCATTTCTTCCCATAAACAAATGTCATCAAGGGTCATAGTTCCATTTAGCCTTCCTCGCCTGCTCCACCAGGAAAGTTTATGCAATGTATTTTTTTCTTTCTTAACCTCTTGCAAAACTCTCCTCTTCTTTCCGTCCTATTTTCGACCACCAGGTCAGACTCCATCTCTCTTTGATTTGTCACACTTGCCTCCTACCTGTCATTGTCCCCATCTCCAAGCCATCATGCGCACTGTGGCTCCTACTTTATTTCCAGAACACATTACTTCCCTGACTGAAAATCCAAGATGTGCTGGGGATATAGCTCAGTTAGTAGATTGCTTGTCTCCCAAGCCCAAGGCCCTGGGTTCAATCCCCAACACACACACACAAAAAAAAAAAAAAAAAGGAAAAGAAAATCCAGATGTTTCCCCATTGCCTGGAGGTACTGACCCTGGCATTTCCTAATTCATCCACAATCGAGTCTCAAAGTGCAAAACCCAGTTTTACATTATACCTCTTAGCCCCATCTTAAGCAGTTTCTCAATTTTTGGCCATTATTGTTCTTCCTTCTATCCTTTTAAGACATTTTCCCCTTAATCACTCCTCCCTATGAAATTGTAATATATGTTACATACTGTAAATGTGTTTATGTTTTGTGGCACTTCAGAAAGCCACAAACCCTGTACTACCTAAGATTACTTTGTTCCCAAGGGTCAGTTTCCACTCTGAGAGGCCGTATCACTCCGCCCACACACTCTATCATTGAGAATGCACACCCCAGAATGATTGTCAACCTGAGATCAGAAACAGATTCCAATTTCTGCTCTGAGATACATAAACTGTGTGACTATGAGGAATATATTCAACCTCCCTGATCTTCAAAGTTCCCAATTAAAAAACCCGAAAACTTTGTTGAAACCATATCGTACTCCAACTCTCCTTCAACCCAAGCCTGTTTCCCTCCCTTTCCTGTCACAAATGCTAGTGACAAGAGCACTCCTTAGAAACTTCCCATATGTTGAGTTCTATCTCAAAGTGTGCTTTCTGGGAAGCAAAGTACGGCTGCTCTCTGTGTACTACTGGCACAGAGGCAGACTCCAGGAATGTGAAACCTCTCCCTTCCTATTCTGATCTGCCTCCTGGGCTGCTGCTTGCCCTGCAAATTGCTACACATTTTGGATACTTTCCTCTGTTCCCAAGTGTCCTTCTTCTTGAAGCCTTTGCTGAGAGCCTGCTTTTCCATGGGTGGAGGGTAACTGTCTCCTTGATGTTCCAAAGCATTTTCTATTTACCTCTTTTGGCACTTACCTTGCCCTACTGGCACAGAGTAGGCAGGGATGGTTGCTAAATGATTAGCCAGTTGTCCCTGTCTAGCAGGACATCTTCTGTTGTCAAAAGCTGTGTCCACCCTCTGGAGCCCATCCCAGTTCAGAGAAGATGTGTCATTTCCAGATCACAGCTTCTGCCCCCACTTTGTTTATTATGTTTCAATAAAATCACTTAATCTAAATAGCACAACATTTTACTTTTGTTAAAGGCCATGTCACAGAAGGCATTGAATGATAAGAGTTTGGGCTTAGTTGGTGGCCAGGCCAACTGATTTGGAAAAAGGGAACAGGAGAGCTGGGCATGGTGGCACAGGCTTGTGATCCCAGGTACTCGGGAGACTGAGGCAGGAACATCACAGGTTCGAGGCCAGCCTGGGCAACTTCATGAAAACCTGTCTTAAAATAAAAATCAAAAAGGGTTGGGGATGTAGGTTAGTAGTGCATAGTATTTGACTTAGCTTTTAGAAAGTAATTGGTGTCCTTCCAAGGACAAGCCTACAGGAGTTAGAGTGGTGATTCCCAAACTGGTCTGCACAATGGAACCACCTGGACAGCTTCAAATACTGATGCCTGTTTCCCCTGACCAGAGACTGGTTTTGAATGTTTTAAAAGGTGCTTAGATAATTTTAGATGTGCAGACAAGTTTGGGAATTCCTGGGTCATAGGATTCTTGGATATCAAGACAGTAGAGACTGTGTAGATCATCCTCCAAAATCTGGCAGTAAAGTGACAAGGGCACAAAGAAACTTGACTAGAAAGATTCCAGGAAGGTGAGGGTTGACTTAGAGCCTTGTTAGTTGAAGGGAAGATTCGGGAGGCAGTGGAGATTGAAGCTCACAGACACAGTGGAAAGTTTCTACAGTCTTCCCTCGAGTGATGGATCAGTAGCACTAGTGTAGGGTTTTATTTTAGGAGGAAAAATGGAAAGACTCTAATACAGGAAGCATTTTGACATGGACCAGAACCACATTATGCCTTTCATGGACTCTGAACATTTTTGCCTTGTGGACCTTTCTGCCATTAAAAAAAATATATGAAAAACTACATTTTATAACCATATTGATGTGAAGACAAATACTATATTTTAAAATATTTTCTTTGAAGAGTTCTATTTTTTGTTATTTTAAATAATTATGCTATTTTATTTAAAAATAAAAGACATGTAAGAAATACAGAAAAAGCAAATATGTTCAGCAAAGAGCCGATATCACTTAATTCTCTAGAAGTTTTCCATTGCACCAAGATGTACTTTACGCTTTTTAATGCCTACGCATCTCCATGTTGATATCAAAATTTTGTTTGGCTGTTAATGGTGCATTATAGTTATACATAATAGTTAGATTTATTTGGACATATTCATACATGCATGGAATTTACTTTATGGAAAGTTCTAATTTTAAAAGATATCAAAACATTTTTGTGGGTCTCTAAAAAGTTCTAATTTAAAAAAAAATCAAAACATTTTTGTGGGCCCTAGTCACTCTGCCAGCCACTGCCTAATAGATAAGACAGCCCATATCACAGAAAGAAGTTGAGAGAAGATCCATGGTGTAATCTCAGTTTTAATAAAGTCTGACATGCCATCACCTACAGAGAAGGAGCAAGGCAGAGCTGGACAAGAAGAGGGGGCAGATTTGGAAGAGCTATTGGCAAAGGAGAAAGGATACCAATAAGAGGGTTGCCAAGCAACAGCAGACAGAGGGAAGCAGGGAGGCTGCCAAATTGGACCTCATGGTGGAACTGATCCATCCTGTTTGTAACGTTATTCAGCAGTTCTTGGTACTCCTGGAAGAACTGAGCTAGCAGATGCTTTTTCACCTCCACAAGGCCCTGGGGCATCCCTCCCAAATCAGATAGGATTATTTCTTTTCTAAATATCCCAATGTCTCTCTGTTGCCTATGAAATAAACTAAAAACCCTTTAGTATGGCACCAAAGGCACTAACAATAAAGTTTATTCTTATTTTCTAACATTCTGAAAGCAATAATGTTCGTTAGAGAAAACATGGAAACCACAAGGGAATAAAAATTTAAAAATAAACATTATCCATGGTCTTCTAGCCAAAGACAACTGCTGCTAATAGTTGGGGATTGTTCCAATGGTTTTTTTTTTTTCTACTGTACATCTTTTGTTTATTGTGTGGCACAGCTGAGAGCGTGCTATACACTTGATATTAAGGAATGAGTGTAATTTTAGTCAGCAGCCACAGAAACTGTGTGCAGAATAAAGAATGTAATGATTCCCCTTTGCTGTGCTTTAGTAGGGCTCCCTGGGGAGTGTGAAGTTTGAGGCTGAGTTCCCTTTTTAAGAGGTGGACCAATGAAGTGGATCACATTAGAGGCAGGAAAAGAGCAATGTAAGACTTTTCAATTTAGCTCTGGCCTCTGATTTTAATTTTGTCTCCCACCATGTCTGGCCTTACCTCACCTTGTGCAAGCCACATTACATTCCCCCAAATCCAAGCATTTAAGTTTCTCTGAATTCTTTTTGCTTAGAATGGTTCCTTCTTCCCTCAAAGCTCAACTGTTCGAGAATCTCAACCAGCACCCCACAGAAGAATGAATCATTGTGTATTCTCTGAGCACTTCCAGGATTCTCCTATCACTGCTACCTGGCAAGTGATATAAAAGTTATTTTTGCATGGCTTTCTCCCTGAGGGCAAGAGCATGGCTTATTCAATTTTATGACTCTTTTGTAAACCTTCTGAGGTTCCTGGAAAATATCATACCTCTATATATTCAGTACAGGGGATTGAACCAGGGGTGCTTTACCACTAAGCTACATCCCCAACCCTTTTTTTAATTTTAATTTTTAAAATTTGAAACATGGGTCTTGCTAAGTTGTGTTAGGGCCTCGCTAAGTTACTGAGGCTGGCCTTGAACTATTGATCCTCTTGTCTCAGCCTCCAGTCATTGGGATTATAGGCTTGTGCCACCCAACTTGATTTATATTTATTTTTATTCATTATACCTATCTTGTTCCAGAAATGATTTAAAAAGGTAAAAGATTACCAGGATACCTAAAATAAGTCCAAAAACTATAAGAAGGGTTTATTTATTTTTATTTCTATTTATTTCTTTTTTCTTTTTTTTTTTCTTCCCCCCACCCCCAGTATCAGGGATCGAACCTAAGGGCTTTCTACTACCAAGCTACATCTCCAGTCCTTTTTATTTTTTTGTTTTGAGACAGGGTTTTGCTAAGTCAATGAGGATCTTGCTAAGTTACTAAGTCTGGCCTTGATCTTGCAATCCTCCTGCCTCCACCTCCAAAGTTGCTGAGATTTCTGGGTATGCATCACTTCACCCGGCACAAGTAAGGGTTTTAAGAGGAAGGCAAAAGAACAGAATGGCAACAAAATAAAAATAGAAGATAAGTTATAATTGTAAGTGATCACTGTCTCACTGGCTTTTAGAAGGCAGCAGTTAGCTGTAAGCTTTTTTATGAGCCAGAGTGAAAGGGTTATAATGGAAGAAAATAAATAGTATGTACATTATAAAGATTGTTGTGAGAATAAGCTGAGTCAATATATGTAAAGTCATATATCAATATGTTAAAACATGAGCACAGTAATTACTCAAGTGTTAGTTTTCATAATTATCATTAGTATCCTTATTATTACACATCAAGCACTATGCTTTGCAGAGCACAACAAGTAGAAAGGAATTTTCTACAAAACAGGCAAAAATACTACCGTCTGTCTGCTGCATGCCTCAGAATTACAAAAGGAGAATAGTAGCCAATATGTAGCAAGCTATTTTCATACGTCATGTGCTGAATATCATGCCTACATTATCTCCTCTAATCTTAACAAAGCCCTAAAAAACCAAGACATACGCAGGTTGACCATGTACCCAAGTTTATCCACCTGTCACTGGCAGAGTGGAATTTGAACCCAGGTTTTCAGTCACTGCTTGGTCTATCCAAGGGGTAGGAGAGATTCTTTTTTTTTTAATATTTATTTTTTAGTTGGACACAATATCTTTATTTTTTTAAATTTATTTTTATGTGGTGCTAAGGATCGAACCCAGGGCCTCACACAGGCTAGGTGAACACTCTCCTGCTGAGCCACAACCCCAGCCCAGAGAGATTCTTTATGAAACTTTTATTAGAGAACAGAATTTAGTCATATGCTGCTAAAATGTTTGCAACAATAATCCTTTGAGGTCTTGACAGTTCACAGATATTTTCTCCCAAAAGGTGTTGTTATCCCCTTTTACATTTGGGTAAACTGCAGTTCAGAGAAGTTTTCTTTTTTTTTTTTTTTTTTTACCCATGACAAAATTGGATTCAAATCCATATTTAACCCCTTTCTACAGCCTAGGCTCCTCCACTGACGAAAGTCTAGTAATAGAAAAGGGGTTGTAAAAGATAAAAAGATCTGGCTATCCCATCTTTTTACTGATCTGTATGGCACAGAGCAGAAGTCCAATAATATTTTGTTATATATGTGATCTAAGCAGGGAAGATTGGCAAAGTGGACACAGCCAAAGATGGGGGGAGGGGTGGAGGAAGGATGCCTATTAAGGTGCAAATGAGAACATTCCTGACACAATTCCCCAGGAAACCAAAGTCTGGAAGAACATTCTGTGTTAACAGATCAAGGAAGGACTAGGTGACAGACTCTGGAAGAGGGTCAATAAGAGGAAGGAGAGTGGTAGAAGAACAGGATGCTGTTTTTAGGGAAGGGTCTTCCATCTCTGAGGAATGACAGTGCCACATGAACACAAAGTGCAGGGGCTTACAATGTTTGTGGATAGTCCAGTAGAGAAGAAGTGGAAAGGCACGGAGAGGCATGGCAATGCAGAAGTCAGGCTTCATGGGTACAGCCTGGCTGTGAGGACTACTGTCACCATTAAGGAAGAAGGCAGAAAAGGGAGGAGAGGAAGAGAGTAAGCCTGCTGCAGAAATCATCATGGAAGACAAAAGCATACCCTGGTTGTGCAGGTGCATCCGTCATGTTGTTCAGAGAAACAGAACCAACGGAACATGCATAGGGAAGTACAACATAGGAAGGAGACTTATGGGGACTGCCTCACAGTGAGACATCTCATCATCTGCTGTCTGCAGGCCCATCATGCAGTTTAGTCCAAAGGCCTAAGAACTAGCAGAGCCAGCCAATGGTGACTCCCAGTCTGAAGCCAAAGTCTGGCAACCAGGAGGGTAGGGAGGAAGGAGGGAGGAGTTGTCAGTGGAACAGAACTCACACTTCTTCCATCTTTTTGTTCTACCCAGACCCTCAACAGATCAGATGATCCTGCCCACATCTTTACTCAATCTACTGATTCAAATGCTAATTATTTGCACTTGACATCCACACACACACACACACACACACACTCACACTCACCCCCCCCCCCCCCCCCACACACACAGAGCTATCTAAGCCTCCCTTAGCTGGGTCAAGTTAACACACAAAATTAAACATCACAGTAGGTACCAACATTGACACCATATTACATGGACTCCACAAGGAAAAGATGTATGAGGGCAGGGATGGGGGTGTGGAAGGTCACTGAGGATGGGCCATGGTCATCTTGTTCATTTTTATATTTTATGCAGAAATCATTTCTGGCTCCTAGTAGTTCTTGGGAGAGCTTTGCTTAATTCAATTGTAATAACATTATTTTGTTCTTATGTTAATAGAAAAGTATCTTTAGGATGTTAATTTCTTAAGTGTCTTAAAATAACTAGAACATCTTTATTATTCTAAAGTACCTTCTTTTCTCCATTTGAAATGACATTTATTATTCACTTTAAATTGTAAGACTAACATATGCTTAGAATTTACAGAATATCTGCATGTACTAGAAACAACCAACCAAGAAAACCATAATAAATCTCCTACAACCTCATTGTCCTACAACACTTTTTTTTCTGGACTTTTAAAGTACACTTACCTTTTGCAGATTGTTTTTATGTTATTTTCACTCAAAATGCTCTGGATATTTTCCTATATAAATACAGTTCTTCCATTTCCATTTTAGTGGCACATATTATCTATTGTCTGAAGATACTATTATTTACTTCTTTACTCTTTGATGAAATCATTTTCCTTTGCTATAATAAACTATACTGTCATAAACATCCTAGTATTTAAAATCTATGTGAAAAATGAGTAATTTCCTTTTACTAAATCCCAATCTGAATTACTGGAATAAAATTTGTTATATTTTTAAGCCTTTTTATATATATTGTCAAGTTCCCTTCCAGAAAGTGAAACCAATTAACACTTCTGCCAGAAAATTGTACATGAGAAAGCCTACACTCTCACAGTGTTCAACAGAGTGCTCTTTTGTCTTGTTCTTAAATATTTGAGTCAATCCATGGACAAAAATACATTTTTAAAATTTGCTTTGTTTTTAAAATTAATGACTCTAAGCTTTTTAAAAAATATATGCTTATTAGTCATTTGAACTATATATATTTTTCATTTTTTGTGGTACTAGGGACTGAACCCAGGAGCAAATCACCATTGAGCTACATAGGTTCCGCTTTTAATTTTTAATTTTGAGGTAGGGTCTTGCAAAACAGCAGAAGCTGACTTCAAACTTGCAATCCTCCTGCCCCGGCCTCCTGAGTTGCTGTGATCACAGACATGTGCCACCATGCCTGATAAGCCCCTTCTCATAAAATGCTTGTTTGTGGATCCATTCTATGGTTTTGTTATGCTCGAATTCGGGACCCCCCAAAAGACTACCAGAGACCCAAAATTGATGTAAGCAGCAAAGAGGTGTTTATTGCAAGCTAGCTCAGTCCTCCACGCGCACACACAGCAACTGGTGATGCTGAGAGGCCCCGAGCCCAGGGTTTGCAGCAGTTTTATACATTCTTTGGAGAAGGCAGGGACCCCCACATACATCATAGCATCTCTTAGCAAATCATCACACATGGCGGGAAAATCAAATAATAACTCTAAAACATGATTAGCACATTCACTGGCGGGAACAAGTTGGGTAGGGGTGATTGGTTACTACAAGAGAGGGATTCATTTGAACTGATTGGTTTAAGCCAAGAGGGGTGTTCATGCTGAATTACATGGTTTCCCAACACATTATCAACCACCATAAACTACTGGGAGGGTCATCTGGCATCCCAGGTATTTCCCTGTCTCATGCTGATTGGTGGCTGCTAGGGGGTTGCTATGGATCGCCACCTAGTCTGACTGAGTCAGGGACATCTGGTGCAGCAGATCTCTCTGCTATTTGTAGATAAACCACTTAGCAGGGTGAGAATGTGCCTAGGAGCGCTCTGTGGGTCTTTTCAAGGACAAAGGTCATGTCCCTTCCTTGGACAGGCTTTGCTCTGAGATAGAGGCTGGTTTTTCAGTTTCACATTAGGGTGTTTGACTTTTAAAAAATAAGACCATAGCTAATATTTTTGTCTAATTTCTTTGTCAAAATCCTGAAGATTAAAAAAGTGATTTTTTCCCCAACATATAGAACAGTAGAGGGAATAGTATATCAAACCCCAATGCACTCATCAACCCATAACCTGGATTCAGCAATTATTCACTCATGGCTAATTAGTCTTGCTTCATGCCTGCCTCCCTTCCTCACCCTGTCCCTATATGCCTTTGTTGTTAGTAAATCTTCAACATCATATCATTTCATCTGTAAATATTTCAGTATAGAGACAACTGAAAATATAGGTAGTCAAATCACCCATCTTTCCCCTTGTGGCTTCTACCTTTGGTATTATGCTCAAAAAATCGTCTATTTTTCCAGTTGTCTTTAGTTTCATTAAAAAAACAAATAAACAAAAAAACTTTGACCTTTTGGATCCATCAGAACTGAAACTTTTTCAAATATTTAAGCCACTAAGTAAGTTAGAATATCCTTACTATCTTGAAACATTTCATATGTGAAATACTTTTGCACAGGTCATTTTGCCTTCTCTGTCCAGTCTTATGCTGTGATGATTATTTGTGGGAGTATAGATTTAATATTTATTATTGTAAATTCCCTGGAAAACACTACAAATTGATTATCACTTACATTGTTTTAATGTGCAACCATCTAAAATTCTGAAAAAACAAAACAAAACCCTTAGTATTGCAGCCATGATATTGCTCATTAGTCCCTTAAAATTTGATTTTGCAAGCTCAGCATATAAAAGGCTCTCCATTTTCCATTTTAAAAATTATTTATTAAGGGAGTGGGGATGTGGCTCAGTGGTAGAGCACTTTCCCCAGCATTGGGAAAAAAAAAAAGAAAAAGACTTATGAAGTAAAATTTTCGTTGTTACTTAATTATATCCAATCTAATAATTAATAATTACATCTTTGCACATTAAACAAAAGTGATTAGAAATTACCAGAAATATAATTTCAATCAATTGACTAAAACGTTTTGAGTTCTCATGATGTGCTAGGTATAAAATAATGTTTGGTGATGACAAAAGAACAAACAAGATGGACACAGTCCTATCTTCAAGTAACTTACAACTCCAAATGCTGTGATCAATTTCAGCGACTCCAGGTCTGCTGTGAAGAATCCATGAATAGGTATTAGGACAGCTCAGTCAGAAATGCAGGTTTGAGGACATAATCATCCATGGAAAGACCTAGTTATAGGATCTGTGAAAACGTATTTCAATGGGTACTTGGTGTTTTATTTCTTTCATTCCTTATCTCTGCAGTGCTTTCTCAGCATTTTGTGGATCTCAGAGCTCCAGCTAGGTTTCAGTGACCTCATTCACAGCACTTTGGATAAGAGCCTGAGGCTGAGAAAGGTTCTGAGAAAAGATATTTTGCCGTCAAAAGCTTTCAGTTGAATGATGGATCTCTCACTCTAATTAATGCCATCATAGATCCCCTGGAATGGCCTCAAAGTATTATTTATCCTATTTTTATAATTGAAAATTATAAACTTTTCATTTCTTTACATTTCATATGTGTTCATTTAATAGATAACTCCTCAACAATTGGTTCCATCTTTAGTGATACTTAAATATTTTTCTATGTGGAAATAAGCAGGGTTTATGTATAACTACTCTGTTTTATTTTTTGTTTGTTTGTTTGTTTGTCTGTCTGTTTTGGTACCAGGGATTAAACTCAGGGTTACTTAACCACTGAGTCACATCTCCAACCCTATTTTGTATTTTATTTAGAGACAGAGTCTTACTGAGTTGTTTAGTGCCTCAAAGTTGCTGAGGCTGGCTGTGAACTTGAGATTCTCCTGTCTCAGCCTCCCAGGTTGCTGGGATTACAGGCTTGCACCACTATGCCTGGCACTACTGCACTGTTGATCAACAAAATACTCTCTCTGTTTCTATTGGGAAAGAGGTTAAGAATAATGTAAACTCTTTTGCTTCTGATTCTTCAATCAGTTAATGTTTCACTAGGCTATAGGTAATGAAAGAAAGACACTATCAGGCCATAAAGAAATTTGTTTGTTTGTTTGTTTTTTCACATAACAATAAGTCTAGATAAAGACAGGCCGGAGCTGGGCAGCTATTTAACAGTGTCATAAATAATCTAGGGCTGGGGTTGGACTCAGTGGCAGAGTACTTGCCTCACACATGTGAGGCACTGGGTTCGATCCTTAGCACCACATAAAAATAAATAAACAAAATAAAGATATTGCATCCATCTATAACTAAAAAATATTTTTAAATAAATAAATAATCTAGATTCTATCTTTCTGTACCACCAACTTCAACTGTGAAATTCAACCTCATGGTTGCAAGATGGCTGCTATAATTCTAACAGCAAACCCACCCGAGCAGGAACAAAGGGAAAGTACAAGGGGCAAAATCACAGCTGAGTCTGGCTCTATTAAAAGTCTGACTAGGGTTGAGGGTATAGCTCAGTGATACAGAGTTTGCCCAGCAGATGTGAGGCTCTGGTTCTATTCCCAGCATCACAAAGAAAAAAAAATATATAGTCTTTCCAGAAGATTCCCCCAGGGCTCTCTACTTAGAGCCTATTGGATAGAATTGTGTCATATGCTCTCAGCAGGAGAGATGGGGAGATTGTGTGTCTTAATTGAGAGTACTATTATTCAGGACAAAAATTTGGGCTCTGTTGGTAAGAAAGATGGGAAGAATGTCACAATTCCCACTCACTAAGGGTGACGTTGGCATAAGCTTTGGAGCACTTTCATCTTCTTCAAAACTCAATAATACTGCCTACGCCAGAAGGCACCAGAATTGCTACATTCAATAAATCACTCACTCATTCTTTATCAATTCAGTTAATATTCACCAAGCATCTTCTCTACACTAGTCATGGCAGAAACAATGATGAACAAAAAGTAAAATAGGGCAATGTCTCAGATTTCATCCAGACAATAAGATTCAGTTTTTAAGCATCAGTATCTTTCTCTTATGGTCCATAACAAATGGATAATTCTCAACACCCAGAACACTAACATAGAAGACAGTCAAACATGTAATAAAGGGCCAATATTAATATCAGAGACCAAAATATTCAGCCACATAGCATACTGTGTAGTTCATCAATCTTGGCTGGTTTAAGAGGATACAGAGTTACTCCAGGCAGATTATACCATGAACTTGTACCTTTACATTCCAGGGGTTAACTCAGTGACCGATTCATGGTAAATACCCAGTAAATACATTTGCTGACCTGAATGCAAACTAAGATCTCACCCTAACAGAATGATAAGAATTACAGAGAAATTCTTTAAGGTCAAAGAGGATAGCTGGTAATCCCTGACCTTCACATTTTGTAGGGCAAACTTGCTATCTGTGCTGTATTACATTCAAGTTTCCCAGTGGAAATGTCAGGGCACACTGACATATTTGTAGTGGAGATGTTACAGAGATACTGAAATACTGAATCTTTTAGTCCCTGGGTAGCACATCTCATCTGAGTGGGTCACACAAACTTCACTACTGGCTATATTTGGCATGAAGTGGGAAAGGCTTGCTAGTTCTGCTCTATGGCCCAGAACTTTGGGGTTTTAATTTAATACAATAATCAGAACAGTCATACCTCCTGGGGAATATGTGTTATTTCAGCCCACCTCTGCAAAGATTCCTAGCAGGATGAGAATAAAAGCCAGTCTTTTATTTATGTGCTTATTTATTGATTGATATTATACTGAATCGCACCTCACAAGTCTTTTGTGGAAAGAGATAGGGTCTAAACAAACAAATGTCTGTCTCTTTAATTTTCCACCAAGCCATATTGAATATGAAGGCGCTCTCTCTCTCTTTAGGACTAGGAATTGAACCTAGTATGTTGAGCTGCATCCCCAACCCTTTTCACTTTTTATTTTGTGTTAAGTTGCTGAAACTGGCCTCAAATTTGCAACCCTCTGGCTTCAGTCTCCCAAGTGGCTGGGATGCAGGTGTGTGCCCCTAGCTAGGCACGGCATGAAGGTTGTCTTTTCCATCGCAGCACAAAGATATGGACTTGAGATCTCATCACAATCCCCTTTCATGACCCATGTGATGTTCAAACCTTGTCAAGAGACAGGTGAGAGGAGTGGTGTTTGAAAAAGATTGGCCAAGGGATGTGGTAGACACTCTTTCATCTCAGTTCTCAAAATTCTTGTCCTGCATTAGATTAGAAAGTAATGCACTTGGCTGTCACCTTTGCTCCCCTCAGAAACATGTGCCTTACACATGTGAGACAAACGCTCTACCACTGAGCCACGATCCCAGCCCAATAGCTGACTTTTATAGATACAGGGATGTACTAAAAGTGAAGTCATGTCCCTAGAAAGTTAACAATGTTGCTACATATGCAGAAACATCTGCATGGAACTGGGAAATACATCCATGATTGTCCCATCCCACATCTCTAGTACCCCTTATGGTGTGGAGACAAGTCAGAAAGTAGCACAGACAACAAGAGCCAAACACTGAAGGTTCATTTTAATTCCTTTCCAGTCGTTAATTTTCTTTTCAATAGATTCCCAAAAACCACCATCCGACACAAAAACTTGGATTTGGGTAAGGAAATACCAAGGGGAGGGGAGTGAGGGGAACACTCACTCAAGAGTGACGCCTGTGTCCCCCTCCCAGTCCGTTCCCAGTATCAGCCCAGCTGCCCAGCTCCCCGGAGTAGCGCTCCAGCACGAGGCACGAGGACGCGCTCTCCAGGCCCGGGAAGGCAGGAGCCCGCGCCCAGCACCGCGGCCCAAGGCGGGCAGCGGGGAGCCCCGCCCCAGAAGCCGCCTCGCGCGTCCCGTGGGGGCGCCGCGGCGCGGTAACCCGGAAGCGGCGGCGGGCGTGCGGGAGCGCGGGCGGCGCGCACAGCCGGCCCTGGCCGCCGCCGGCTTTGTGTGCCGCGCGCGGGCCCCGGCCGCCCGCGCGTCGCCCGGGCCGCGGGGCAGCCGCTGACCCGCCCTCCCGCTCCTCCCTCCCGCCGCGGGCGGGCCGCAGCCGCCCTCCTTGTCGCGCCCGCGCGCTCCCTCCTCCCCGTCAGCCACCAGCCAGCCGGGTCGCCGGCGGGCGCCAGGCCGCCCGGATGCCTGAGCCAGGCCCCAGGATGAACGGCTTCTCGCTGGGAGAGCTGTGCTGGCTCTTCTGCTGCCCGCCCTGCCCGAGCCGCATCGCCGCCAAGCTGGCCTTCCTGCCGCCCGAGCCCACCTACACTGTCCTGGCGCCCGAGCAGCGCGGCCCCGGCGCGCCCTCCACGGCCCCCGCTCCGGCCCCGGCAGCTGCGGCCCAGCCGGCGCCGCAGCAGCCTGAGGAGGGCGCGGGCGCGGGGCCCGGCGCGTGCAGCCTGCACCTGAGCGAGCGCGCCGACTGGCAGTACTCGCAGCGCGAGCTGGACGCCGTCGAGGTCTTCTTCTCGCGTACCGCCCGGGACAACCGGCTCGGCTGCATGTTCGTGCGCTGCGCGCCCTCCAGCCGCTACACGCTGCTCTTCTCTCACGGCAACGCCGTGGACCTGGGCCAGATGTGCAGCTTCTACATCGGCCTCGGCTCGCGCATCAACTGTAACATTTTCTCCTACGACTACTCGGGCTACGGCGTCAGCTCAGGCAAACCCTCCGAGAAGAACCTCTACGCCGACATCGATGCCGCGTGGCAGGCGCTGCGCACCCGGTGAGCCTGGCGGGGGTCACCAGGCCTGGCTTGCAGCTGTAGACAGGCGGGTGGGGGTCTCCTCGGCGGTCTTCAGGGAGAGGGGCCTCTCCTCTCCGACTGGAGCGAGTAGAGAGCCCCAGATTGCTGAGGATTCGCATTTCGTCCCCACTCCTGTCCTGTTTTCACCCTCTTTCAAACCTGCCAGCCCTCGGGTTGCTGGAGAGCTTAGATCCCGGCGCTGGGCCGCTTTAGCACGCCCAGGTGCCGCAGGCCTTGGGGCTGGGTCTTTTGTGGCTCTGGCCACTGCAAGTGGCGGCGTGGGGATGTGTAAGTACTGGGCAAAGAGAACCAACTTGTTTCCTGCTTAGTTTGTATGAGCTGGCCATCAAGACTGAAGGTCCTTAGGCAGAAGTGACCTTGGGCAAGACATAAGTCTCTAGACTCTGTTTCGGCCACGTGAAACAGGAGGCCAGATGGGATGGCCTCGGAAGACTTTCTGATTGTGAAGTGCCCTTGGAGCAAAGCCTTTGCAGACAGTTGGAGGGTCGGATGGTATGAAGAGTTTGCCTCCCAGTGGAGCAGAGTAGCTGGCACTGTTTGGACAGGAAGTTAGCTGGTGACCTGGCACCTTTCATAGAGCCTCAGTAAACAGCCCAGGATGAGTTTGAATCATACAGGGATGGGGAATGTCTTGACCTTGAATTAGTACTCATGGAAGGATTGGAAAGTATTTATTGAGTGCCTTTTTATGTACCAGGCACAATCTGGGTACATGATTTAGGGGCTAGACCTGGTAACACAAGCAAAAACCTGAGTTTTGTGGCCAAGTCAGGTCACCTGCTTGTGCTCCAGTTTAGATGTCAGCTACCTTTCTCACCTACCTCATAGCAGTAATTGGTGAAGATACTTGAGGTCATGTCTATACAGAGGTTGGTTTTCTTCAGAGGAAAGAGTCCTCAGAATAAGCACAATAAGCACTGTGTTGCTGTAGACCTTTTTATAGTTCTTATCTTAAGCTTGTTTGTTCAACTCATAAGCATGGCCAGTGTTAATGATTTTGTTTCCATTTGTGTTTATGCGTAGGTTCATAACTTACCCATTGCCTTTCTGGGAAATGGCTTGTCCAACAGAGAAGTACTGGCTTGTTCATGTTCTGAAGTCCTGATGGGATGTCCTCATTTAGAGTATATAGCTTTTGGAAAATGGTTTAGGCAAATGAGAATGTATCATATGCTCATGTATTGAGTCAGAATCCACAAGTAGTTAAAAGCCACCTGTTCAGGAAAGGGTTTCAAAAGTATGTGCAGATTGCTAGAATTTGCCATTGGAATAGGTATTAAAATGTAAGGTTGGTTGGCATTAGATTTTTTTTAAGTGAAACATAAAAATTCTACTTTGAGTATGTTATTCAGAAGTTTCTGTAGAATTTTGTTGCTTACATGTACATCAGCATTAAAATGAAAGAACCCTTTGCCCTGAGCAAGTAGGTGTGTCTGAGTTGCCTCATATGTAAGGCATAGTTACTTCCTGAAGTCTTCTGTCATCTTTAGTTTTGGATTTGAATTATCTGATGGTATTCCCAAACTTTGCTCTCTGATATTTCCAAATTTTGCTTGTGATTCTCAACTAAAATAGGTTAGAATTTAGTGGCTATAAGTGAGAATCTTAGAATTTGAAGAAAACTTACAAGTTCTCTGGTCTAGTTCTTTTCAGACTTTGTGATCCTACAGTAAAAAAACTTGTTTTACATCTTGATCAAGCACTGTGCTACATATTTAAAGTGAATGTTTCACAAAACAGTGTTTTTCCTTATGAGTGATTCACATAGCAGAATATGTTGTGTTCTGTTTTATTTCACTTAAGAAAGTAAAGAAAATGAATGCTGGTTGTAAGCTGTTAGATGGATTTCCCAGCTCATGCATGGATCCTGCTCTTGTCCACCCACTTCATTTGAAAGAATGACAATCTTACCAGCCATAGGTCTCTTGGCTACTAGTTTAGAATTCTTTACACTGTACCTTGTAGTAATATATTTCACATATACATATATGTGACTGAGTTGTTCTATGAAGCTTAGGTATCCCAAGCTGCCTTCCTAAGTCTTTCCTTTCTTTTTGTTTCCTATGATTTTTCTTCTGTAATCTGACCATTGCTGTCCTTTTACAGCTCTGTTCAGGTATTGCCATGGCAAGAATACCTTCCACACCATGTGTCCATGGTAAGAACCCCGCCTCCCACTTGAACCCCCTTTTTTTCTGTGGAGCTCTGATCTCCTGGTTCTGGTATTGTTCAGAACACTGATTGGAGAGCTTGCCTTATCCTGAGTCATCTTTGTCCTTAGATTATATCCCCAGCAGGACTGTGCTGTGCAGCCCCCATAGAATTAGGCTGAGTCCCTTGCCTCATTTCTCATGCTTATACCTAGCCTTTAGAATATGACCTAGTATGCTGAGACTACTGCACCCTGACTGGACCCTAAATGTATTCCCTGTGCGCCTGCACTTACAACAGTGTTGTTACTTCTGTTACTTAATTGAATCCTCACTCAATTCAGAGTTCTTAAGGAAAGGGATTCTATCTTGTCTTCTGTGTTTCCAGCAACTGGCAAAAGTGCTTTTAAATAAAAGGCATTCATTAAATATTTGTTCAATGATTGCGTATGATGGTTACCCTATCAACAAATGGGAAACATTTAATTTTTCTTAAATGTTTAACGTTTTTTAAATTGCAAAGAGTTGAATCCTATTTTACTTCTAGAGTTTAATATCCGTATGTACAACCATAGACAAAAAGGGGTTCAAATGTATTAGCCTGAGGTATGATCTACTTTGTGTCCATTATCTTGGTGTTCATGTAACACTGAAGTGTCAGCATTGAAGCACAGAGCAGCAGGTGCCTTGCTATCGCAGTAGGTAAGCCATCAGTCTCATAATCTGAAGAAAGAGAGCAGCAGGTACCCTTCACTTATCTTGCTCCTCATCTTCTATCCACTACCTGTCTGTGAGATCTCCTCTCATGCTTAGTGAGTTGCGCAGCCCTCAGTGAAGAACTTGAAACATGAATGCTTTTCAGTGTGCAGTCCCCACGTGGATGCACAAAGCAATGAATGAGTCCCCTCAGAAGAAGGTTAAGATTAAGGTGTGCAAGTAATTTACAATAAGGGTTTCATGAGGCAAGAAAGATGATTTGCTCCTTGACCAATAGATGGTTATTTTAAGGATTCGTACCATTACTGAGAAGGGCGTAGAAAGAGAGGCGGGGGGTTGAAAGAGGCAGGAGAAGTGTGGACTCAGTATAGAAGAAGGGAAAGTTGGTGTGGAACAGGAAGGAGGGACAACTAAACCTAAGCATGATGGAAAGTGTCAAGATTAGGACATATTTTACATTTGTGTAATATTGATGGACTTTGTAAGTATGTTGTGAATGGCAAACAATTGAGGGCATGAATTAAAATCACTTACAGGTGTTTGTGGAAAGGGCACTGTGAAATTCAGGACTTCCTTACTGGAACCTGTGAGTCAGGGAAGTAAAGTGATTAATCTGTGTAGGTCAATGGAAGAACACCTGGGTTCAGCTCCCTGGATGCACAACCTTTGAGGATATCTTCCTGGACCTCAGCAGTTGTAGACTGTGCAGAAGTGGGACTGTGATTCAAGTGGGAAGGAATAAAGCTGGTTTGAAAGTATAAACCCAAACAAGCAAATAATCCAAAGAATGAGGTGTAAAGCAGGCAGAGAGGGTTTGAGCTGAGACATTTTAATCTGGAGAAACAGAAGAGTGGGGCATTTGTGATTTAGTTTGTTATTGGTGTTTACCAATACCCCAGAAGTCTTCTTTGAAACTTCTATTTGATACAGTTGCCAAAGACTGTGAAGGCAGAGAGAAAACAAATGCCGAGAGAGGAAGATAAATAACAGACTTTGTGCCTAGGTGCAAAAAGCAAATTACAAAAGAGTTAATATTTCATTATTTTATTCATTTGACCAATGGACCATTAACCATTAAATACACATTTAATAATAGTACTGTGCTTATTTCAGACACTGGAGGTTCTCTTTGAGTATCATTAATCCCCAACTCTTTCTTTCCCCTCCCTCCCTCCTTTCCTTCTTTCCTTCCCTCCTTTCATGAGAGGACAGATTAGAAGCATTTTGAACACATACATGGTTAGCTTTATAACTTTGATGTCTGTGATTCACAGGGTCTGTGACTGGGGAATCCATGTCCCCAGAAGACTGTAGTGACCTGGGGTGTTGGGGTCCTTGGAAGCACCTCTGTTGATTGTGAATGGTGTTTATAGTTGCCACTTTCAGGGTGGAATTGCCCTGAGAGTAGCAAAACTTGCCTTTCCTTGACATAATGGCATAGCTTCTTTGTTCTCAATTTTCTCAGAGGGAATACTCTGGGGCCATTAAAGGAAGAGAGCCTAGGATTTCTACTTGACTTAGACTGATCAGAGCCAAGAAAAACAGAACATGTTATAAGTACTGTTTGATACAAGATGAAAGCACAATGATATCTGTAAAAAAGGAAATATATTCCTTAGTATCCACAGAAAGTTATTTCCAGGACCCTTTGTGTATATCAAAATCCATAGATGCTCAAGTCCCTAGTATTAAATAGTACAGTGTTTGCATATAATCTGTGGGCATCCTTACACATACTTTGAATCACCTCTAGATGACTCATAACACCTAATGCAGTGTAAAGGCTACATAAATAGTTGTTGTACTATATTGTTTAGGGAATGATGACAAAAAAAAGTATATGTGTGTTCAGTACATATACAGTTTTTGTTTTTCAAATCTTTTTGATCCTTGGCTGGTTGAATCTGCAGATACAGAACTTGAAGATATGGAGGAGTGACTGGCAGAATGTTGGTTTGCATTTCTAGGCAGTCAATATGAGAATATCCTATTAGGAAGAAGATGATTTTTTCCTAAGAACAGACCTGATGACGTGTAACTAGGGCTGGGCACAGTGGTGCACACCTGTAATCCCAGTGACTCAGAAGGCTGAGGCAGGAGAATCACAAGTTCAAAGCTAGCCTTGGCACTTAGTGAGACCCTGTCACAAAATAAAAAATAAAAAGTGTGTATATAGCTCAGTGGTAGAGTGCTTCTGGGTTAAATCCCCTATACCAAAACAAAACAAAAGTAGGCCATGTGTGTTTGGGGGTCAGCTCAGAGCCCTTCTCTTGGGCCTTTCTTCTCTTCCTTCCTGGCTCTTCAGGCTCCCCTTACTCTGCCATCATGCAGATTTTGTTCCTATTTGCAGTACCAGAATCTGAGCTTCTGCCTCCACCCCACCAAAACTCACTCATGGTTCTATTTTGAGGGACTGTACATTTAGCCAATAATCCAGTTGAGAAAGATCTGAAAAACACTTCCATTTTCTGTGTTAATGGGCAATAACTCTTTGATGTGTTCACTTTTAAGCACATTTGCTTTTATTTAGGGAACTCTTGGAGACTGTTTCCACTAAAACTTACTCTTAAATCTCTAATTGGTGGAAAAAAGCATTTCTTTTTCTTTGCAGAAGTAAATTACATCATACTGTCCTCTGATTACTTAGACCTTACCTTTAAGGTCATTCACTCCCTTCTGCTGCTTTCCCTCCTCACCCTCCAAATTGAGTAACTTCTTAGCTCTGGCCAGCATTGATAATCCCATTTAAGACTTCAAAGCCCGACTTGAGGGATTGCGTGGTTCCCTTTGGTAGTAACTTTACGCTGTGCAGACTTTTGCTTAGGCTCATATTGAAATTACAAATCTGTTCCCCTTTAAGAATCCTGTTGTATAGGAATCCAAAATCTCAACACAGAAAAATATAGGAGATTGTTATTTGGATAACAGGGTGTTTTGTTTATAGGAGGTTTAGTCAGCTTTTGTGTCACTGTAACCAAAATACTCAATATGAACCATTTAGAGGAGGAAAAGTTTATTTGAAGCTCACTCACTGTTTCAGAGGTTTAATCTTTTTTGGCTGACTCCATCGCTCTAGGTCCACGGTGAGGCAGAGCACTGCTCCCTTCGTAATGGTGTCAGAAGCAGAGAGGGGAAGGGACTGCAGGAAAGAGTCACCCATCCATACAAAGAGGGGGCCAGACTTGCCCTTAAATAGCGAACCCACTGTGCAATGAGACATAGTCTATTTGTGATGGTGGAGCTGTTGTGACCTAATCCCCTCTTCATGGTCAAACTTTTTACCCCTGTAAAAACAGGAATTATATTTCAGTATGAGTTTGGGAGGAACAGACATTCAGATCATTTTCAATGAAACATTTGACACTTTTGGTGTCCACATTCCATTATATATATATATATATTTTTTTTTTTTGGAGGGGGTTGCAGATACCAAGGATTGAACCTAGCCCCTTTTTTTTTTTTTAATATTTATCTTTTAGTTGTAGTAGGATACAATACCTTTATTTTATTTATTTATTTTTTTTATGTGGTGCTGAGGATCGAACCCAGGGCCTCGCACGTGCTAGGTGCGGTTCTACCGCTGAGCCACAACCCCAGCCCCAAACCTAGCCCTTTTTATTTTTTATTTTGAGATAGGGTCTCGCGGAGTTGCTTTGAGCTTCAGTAAGTTGTTGAGGCTGACTTTGAAATTGCAGTCCTCCTGCCTCAACCTCTCAAGCCGATGCTATGCCTGACTATTCCATTGTTTTAAAACATGAAACAATGAAATGTAACCCAACTGCAGGAATTTTGAGGTGCCTTCTGTAGGTTTATATTTTGTAACTTTCAAGAGATGCTCTTAGTGCTTTTGAATTTGCTTGTGTATCTGTTGAGCGGTTTACTGGTATGGAACCCAGGGGCACTCTGCCACTCAGCTACATCCCTATCCCTTAGTATTTTGAGGCAGGGTCTCACTGCGTTGCCCAGGAAGCCTTTGAAACTGCAATCCTTCTGCCTCATCCTCCATAGTAGCCGGAACTACTGGTATGCATCATTGTGCATGGCTGAATTTGCTTTTCTTGACCACACTGGGAAACTTGATAGATTTCATATGGTTCAGTGGATCTCGTCCCTGGCTTTTCTTTACAATTTTCCAGGTTAATTTTTTTAAAAATGTATGTTTTAGTTGTAGGTAAACACAATACCTTTACTTTATTTTTATGTGGTGCTGAGGATTGAACTCAGTGCCTCACGTGTGCTAAGCAAGCACTCTACCACTGAGCCACAATCCCAGCACCCCCGGGTTATTTTTTTTAAAGTTTGTGATGTGTGTGTGTGTGTGTATAGCCAGAATTGAAATACACAAATTTAGAAACATCCAAATGCTGGTGTATAAAGATTAGCCCCCATTATAACTGGTTAAGAGTAGAAGAAAAGAGGCTGTTAAAGATCTTTGGTGGACAGGATCACTCTAGAATAAACCATATGAGGAGGCAGTAGTTGAAAAGAAATATATGTTTGTATTTGTGAGAGTCCCCAGAGACTCAAGGCAGTGCAGCTGGGATCCTGTCCCCAGAGACTCACAAGGCAGTGCAGCTGGGAAGCCCTTCACCTCTCCAGCTTCCTCTGCCTGCACTGGCTTGGTGTTTCTCAAGTCCTTTTCTCTGCCTGCCTGTCCCCTTGCTCTTTCCACAGACAAGCCTCTATATTGCTGAGCCCCGCCATCTGACTTCCCTCTGACTTGGTGGCCGCAGAGCTGGCTTCCTTTGTGCTTGGTACCCTTCCTTGGTTCACCCCTTTGTACCTCCAGGTTAGTGATAGCTGGTGCTAGAGCAGTCTACAGAAGCATGGCAAGTTGGTCAGGAGCCAGGGGCAGGTGAGAATGTCCAGATGTCTCTGCTACTCTGGCCTTTCTGTGAGTCACATTACTTCCTCTGAGTGGGTAGTGGGCTGTAGGAATTGGCTCTGCTTGCCATTCAGCTCCTATAATGTGACACAAAGTTCCTTCTGAAAGGAGAGCTTCAACCTTGAAGAATAGACCACAATTAATTCTTTAGGTCAGTAGAACAGTGACGTCATTGCCCTTTTGTGACCACGTGTAGGCACGCATTGGAAAACTGGGAGCCAAGGCTGTAGCAAAATAGTCTCTTGCCTTTTGGTGCCTCTTCTCCTATCCTACCACACATGCACTGTCCACCATGGACTGCCAAAAATGACCTGTGGTGTGGACACAATTCTGAACAGCCTGTGGGGCAGGGAGGACAGGTCAGGCATTGGATAAAGAATGCAAGCAAGAAAGGGGCTGAGGCAGTAGTTCATTGGCAGAACACTTGCCTAGCATTGGGTTCCATCCTCAACATCACATAAAAAAATAAATAAAATAAAGACATGCTGTCCATCTACAACCATTAAAAAAAAAAATGCAAGAGAGGGCCAAAGGCTGAAACTGCACAGTGCAAATGGATCTCTGTGTGACTCAGCTTAAAGATCCAGGGTGTGATATGACTTAATGATTTATTTCTTCATTTAGATGATTTACAGCTGGAACTGGTTTCCGACTATAACTGGTAACTCAGGCAAGGTCATTTCAAGGGTAACCCGGGGAGGAACATTCCCTGCAGTTCTTACTCTCTGTGATGTATTTTGTAGTGAAGGGCAAAGGATTTAGATAGACAAACTTGGGTTTAGGTCCTGCCCGTGCCGCTTTATTAGTTGCTTGTCTCATCAGTCAAGTCTCCTAACCTTTTCAGACCTTAGTTAAGATAATAAAAATAATGATAAAGCAATAATAATCTTGGTGCAGACATTTCATGTCAGGTGCTTAACAACGTTGCCTTCCACACAGTAAGGGCTCATTGAATGGCTTGTTGTGTTAGAATTGTTGCTCACACTGTTGGAGCAGTAATAACCAGATGCTCAGATCAAGCTGAAAACCAGACGCTAGGTTATAAGGAGAGAGCCAAGCTGTAGACTTTGCTTCTTTCCCTATTGTTTGTAGGTAGAAACACCTAGGTCAAGGCTGGCTGAATGGGTGTGCACATAGAGGAACAGTAAAGATGTTTTGGTTTCATTTACAGCTAAGGAGAAAGAAGTTCTTTGAATTCAGTTGCTTGTGTCCTCGAAAGCTTTGGGGATTGATTACATTAGTATTTTAAATCTGATAGCACTTCATCTCCCAAGGTGTTTATATCCCCAAAGGAGATCTTTAAAGGAGAGGAAACCCTACCTGTAATCCAACACTTGCCATTACTTTGCAAACCATTCTGCACCTGCTCCCTCCCCTTTGTGTCCAGGCTTAGCTATGGGATTGGAACAGGAACCAGAGGCTTCTTCATCATGGGGTCAGGAATGGCAAGGACTGGAAGTGAAACTCTGTCTCCTCTGCACCAGAACATTCTGGTTGCTCTTTACTAATGGGGCAGCCTTAATCAGATAGAGCTGTCCTCTTTTCCCAAAGAGGGCCAGCAGACCTGCTTTTAAAATATGAATGCTCCCATAATACCTTACACCTTAGATTCAAGTGGAGTTTTCAAGACTCTGTAATGGAGCTCATTGATAACTTCCACATTATTGATTCACTTTAAAGTGTTAAAGGACCATGGCACCATGGTGAAATTGGAAACCTCTGTTTCCAGGAAGTCTAGGTCATTCAGATCCAGTGCTCAGTCTAGTAGTTAACTGTTAGGTATCATTTACTTGCTGAATCACTGAGAAAAGCCCGTTCCCCAAAACTTCTTGTTGTCAGAATACTGTGCACATTTTCAAAGAAAAAAGGAACACAAAGAACCCCCAATATGGATTATTCATTTGTTTTCTTCATTTAAAATTTTTAAATGGTTTTAACAAAATCTGGGCAGTTATTCAGTGTGTGGGGTGTGTGTATGAAGTAAGCTCATTCAGAATATATCCACAGAGAGTGAACTTCTAGACATTAAATATAACTCTGCTAGCTAGAACCTCATCATTATGGTCGGTAATCAAGACAGTCCAGCTTATCCAGAGCTGTCTTTAGTGATTGTCATGGACATAACAACCTGTGCAATAGTAATTATGTTGACTGCAAAGGTCTGTGGTGCCAGAACAAGCTTTTTGTGTGCTGGTTGACCTTAAATATTTGATTTGTTTTTTTTTTTTTTTTTAAGAGAGAGAATTTTTTAATATTTATTTTTCAGTTTTTGACGGACACAACATCTTTGTTTGTATGTGGTGCTGAGGATCGAACCAGGGCCGCACACATGCCAGGCGAGTGCGATACCGCTTGAACCACATCCCCAGCCCAATTTGTTTGTATTATCATAAATTACTCAGGGATATTTCAGACTCAGTGGATTACCATGATGCTGAACTATAACTATTGTCCTTAAAACTTTGTAAAACTTGTTCTATTTTAGTTTTAACATATCTGTTAGGAAAGGACTATTCACAGGCTAATCACTTCTAAGCACATTTTATATTATATAAATAGGCTGGGTGAAATAAATAAGTTAAAAAAGTAATATGTGCTGTCATATAGTTAATTGGAATAAAATAGTTTTTCCTACTAAAAAGTCAGTAAAATCCTATAAATATAGATTAGGAACGTATTAAGCTAGAAATAAAATTACAGGGAGGGATAAAATAGTTTGGGCTGTCATCATCTGTATTCAGGGGACTTCTCTGTCCCTGAAGCTCAGTGGTAGCTTGTAGTCTGAAGAGTCTGTCCATCTCTGGACCATGTCCACTGGGCAGTCCTGCCACACTGTGGGTTCAGTGTACTGTCAACACAGCTTTCACTGTTTTGACCATTAGTGTGCTCACTTCCATTTATTCAGGCTCCAAGTTAGAGGGCTCCTGGTACCTTCCCTCCTTCATTCACACACCTGAATAGCCCCAAGTTTCTATGGTTTTTCCTTTGAATGTTTTCTTTTTTTCCCCCTACCTTCTTCCTTTGATCTAGGCCTTCCCAATTTTCCCCATTCTTCTCCAAGTGGGCCCCCAGCCCTGGGGGCAGGCTTAGGTCTCTTGACTGCCATTGCTCTCTGCTTCTTCTCAGCTCCTGAAAGTATAAAGCCTGGCACAACATGAGCACTCCTTGAAAACTTGATGAGTAAACAAATGAATAAGTTGATAGCCACAGAGCTCAGGAACTTCAGGGTTGGAATTACCTGGGGTGGGGGATACTTGTTAAAATAGATGCTGCGTGAGGCCCTAAGCCACTTGGCAAGATCCTGTCTCAGAATGAAAAAGGGTTGGGGATGTGGCTTAGTGATTGAGTGCACCTGAGTTCAATTCCCAGTACAAAAAAACCCCCCAAAACTAGGCTCCATCCATAAAGGCTACTAGAGAATGGGTGAAGCAGGCCCAGAGTAAACCATTTTAAACCAGCAGGCCCCGTGTAAAGGTCAGTTCCTCTGCATTTTAGGAGCACTGGGACATGTAAGCTCTTGAGGGAGGCAGTTAGAATACCTCATATGGTGACTCAGGGTTGTATATTACCCCCTCTCTGAAATTTGCTGTAATTCTCCTTCCCTGAAGTAATAGCACGCATTGTAAAACTGGTAGTCCATAATTCAGGGCTTTTTAAATTTTATTTTGAAGTAAATATCTGCTTTTATAAACATATATGGATATTATAAATATATAGTTTCTTTAAAAGCTATTTGTAGCTCTTGTTCTCTAGGATATGGTTGCATATTCCTCAAAGATTTGTACAATTAGATCACAGTTTTCTTTGTCACTTCACCTTCTGCTGTTATCCTGTGCAATTTAAGTATTCTGAGATATAGAGATGCTATTCAGCAACTCTGCCTTGCTGTCTTTGCCGTCTCCCTCATTATTTTCCTCCTTCACTCTGCACCACTCCATAGTCCATACCTGTGGCCACCCTTTGTGATTACCTGGAACGCTCTACTTCCAGGATTTTGAATTCCCAAAACCTCTGACTCACCTCATCTGTTGGTTCTCCTTATTAACAAATGTATCAGTTGCCCTCTGTAGGCCAGCTGTCTTCCAAAATAAAACAGACAAACAAACAATTACTGCTCTTGCAAAGTTTCCATTCACAGATGCTGATGACAGATGAATCATTAATAATTTTTATGTAAATGATAGTTTCTTAGAACATGGTAAGTGATGCAGAAAAACAGAACAGGGCAAGGTGAGAGGGGGCACTGGAGAGGGGTTTAGCCTGTGCACTGTAGTTTAAAAGGATGGTCAAGATTTGCTTCTTCAAGAGAAGGATACTTATTTCAAAGCAATGAGAGCCTAGCTATGTGTAGGAAAGGGCTGAGAGACAAAGGTCCTGGGGTGGAGTATGGTTTACAGTTTCAAAGAACATAATGAAACCAGGGTGGCCAGAGCAGGGCAAGTAAGGGGTGCAGAGGTTAGGAAAATAACAGAAGAGGACTGAGAGTAACTGAGGGGGGTTGCTACCTACAATCTTACCCATTGTTGCAAAGACTTTGTCTCTTACAAAAGGAAATGGGTGCCCTGGGAGGGCATTGGGAAGTGGAAAGACATGATTTGACTTAGGTTTCAAAAGGATCACTCCGTATTGTGTAAATGATAAATTAGAAGGGCTGGTGTGCCTCTGGAGGAAGAAAGGAGACCAATTAGAATTGACTGCAGTATGTTAGGTGAGAGATAATGGTGGCGGACCAGGGGTGGGTAGCAACAGTGGTGAAAAATACTTTAGCTGTGGGTGCATTTTAAAGGGAGAACAAACAATACTGCTGATGCAAAATGGGAAAAGAAGACATCAAGGATGACTGCAAAGATGTTGTCTTGAGCCGTAGAAAAGATGGCTTACTATTCATTGAGTGCTGTAAGTGGCTCTGGTTGTGAGTTGCAGGGCATAGTTCAGGAGTAGGGCTTCGGATCTGTGGAGTTTGAGATGCCCATCTCCACGTTTAAGTGGATATGTAGAAGAAGTTATAAAATTTAAGTCTATAATAGTTCAGGATTGAGGTCTGAGCTAGAGATAAATTTGGCAATTGTCCCTTCAAAGAAGGAAAGCTATGAAACCAAAAACAAACTTGAAATGATTGGCAGTTTTGCCTGGGATAGACCTGCTTCTGCCATTGTCCTTGCCAAAGTCAACCTGTAGATGCTTAATGGAATTCATTCATCTGGTACCCTGGCATCTGTGATCAGTATTTCCATTTGACTTCCAGGAGCCCAGTGTTTGGAGGGTCAGGTGCTCCTGTGAATGATTGAATGACAGGTTTCTTTCGTATTAGGAGGGAACTCCTTGGTATCAGTGGGCCCAAAGTGGTGGCTCTTTGGTCAGTCTCTGTGCCTAGAGAGCGATGGCAGATTTCCCTGTGATCTCAAGCACCCAGGAGAGTGTCAGGATTACACAGCCCAAGTGTGATTTTTCAATAGAAGGTGACCAGCAGTCTTTTAGAGATCTCTTCCTTACTGCATGCTTTCTGGTTTCTACTGTATTATTTTTTGAAAAATCCTTGTGTAAGATTACAGTTTAAAAAAAATTTTTTTTTTTTTTTAGTTGTAGATGAACACACGGTATCTTTATTTATTTTTATGTGGTGCTGAGGATTGAGCCCAGTGCCTCACACATCTGAAGTAAGTGCTTTACCACTGAGCTATAGCCCCAGCCTAAGATTACAATTTTAATTTGCATAAAGCCTCCTGCCTGTCTGTTTCCCTGTTTCCCTCTCTGAACTGAAAATGGGACAAGAGTTTCTTGGGGACTTTTTTTTTTGCAAGCATCTGGATCTTCTGTAATCCATTCTTTTCTTATTTTGAGTTATCCTTTTGGCTTCACATTTACTAAAGAACTGCAGAGTTAATTAATGAGCACCCCAAACAATAGGCGTCTAAATCTCTTAGGAGTTGTCCATTCCATCGCAACTCTTTTCTCAAAAGTGCTACTTAGAATGAAAAACTGATGCCCATATATTTCTGAAAGAAAAAAAAAATTATACCTTGGCTGGTCTGAGCTCTTTACCTGGAGTGCCTTCTCTGGCCATCGTGTGCTGGCTGGAGATTCTCTGTACCATTCACATGTCTACCATGCAGACAGAGCCTTGTCAGCAAGGTAGGCTTCCCTTCCTCTGTTGCCGTAGCTCTGGTTATACTTCTGTTCTAGTTCTTGTCACCTGGTCCTTTGGTTAGTTTTAACTATATCTGATTCATCTTTAAGAATGTAATCTCCTTGAGGGCAGAGCTGATCCTCAACTTACCCAGAGCCAAGTACATTTCTCCTTGCAGAAAAGGCCCTCTTGTATTAGTTGAAGGACTGGGTGGAGTCATTGAAAGGTCTTATTTGTATTCAGAGCTCTTTCTTTTTTTAGATTCAAGGATTCTGAGTCTTAACCTCTTTGATTTTTGGCTGGGTAGGCATCACTGTGTCACTCAGGTAGCTGTTACAGACTCAGCTTCCTGCTAAGATTTCTTTTCAGGGTTGAACATGAATGTGTAACCTACCCATGTGATAAGGACTAGGGAACTGAGAGACCTTTGCCACATCCTGCCATTCAATCCCTCAAATGCCTGCTTTCCTCCTGGAAAATAAAGCTTGCTTTCTTAAGAAAAGCCTTACCTGTCCATGGGAGCATTCAGGAAGGGTGACCAGAGTACTTAGAGGAGAGGAGGACATCAGTCTTCCTTGTGAGAGGAGAGTGTGCAGGTTCACCTGCTACCAGGGCATCAGGAGGTATCCTTGACTGTCACATTCAATAATGTTTTTTTGTTGTTGTTTAATTATTTGGAAAAAGTAGTTGTGGTTGATATTATTGAGGGTATATTTAAAGTCAGTTAACAATGAAGAAATTTTATAAGAGGGTTTCTAGTTGGGTGCAGTGGTGAGCACCTGTAATCCCAGTCACTAGGGAGATTGAGGTGGGAGAATGGCAAGTTTGAGGCCAGCCTTGGCAACTTTGTGAGACCCTGTCTTAAATAAAAAGGGCTGGGGATGTTGCTCTCTGTTAGAGCGCCCCTGGGTTCAGTCCCCAGTACTGGGGGGGAAAAAAGAAAAGAAGAGGGAGGGGAAAGGGGATGGTCATGAACTGAAATCGATTTCCATGTGTGTATGTGAGTTTGTCTACTATAACCCTAAAGCTTTAATTAAAAAAAGAAAGAAAAGAATTTTCTGTTTGTAGTTTCTCTGACTGCCAGCATATGACCTAATCTCCTAAAATCTGAGATCCACAAACTCCTTTTTACCTTGCCGTGTTGCTTGTTAAAAACAAAACTTTATTATGGAAAAATCCAAGTTATATGCAAAGTAAAGACAATATGAAAATAAACCCCACGATATCAGTGCCCATCTTCAGTTTTTTTAAAAAATTTTTGTAGTTATACATGGACAGCATGCCTTTATTTTATATGCTTATTTTTGTATGTGGTGCTAAGGATCGAACCCAGTGCCTCACCCATGCTAGGCAAGCACTGTGCCACTGAGCCCTAGCCCCTTCAGCAGTTTTTTAAACATTTTGCCATTCTCATAGCATGACGAGCTCCACTCATACTTCATCCTATCTATTATTACTTTGTGTGGGTCTATTTTTGTTTTGTTTGGTTTTGATACTGGGGATTGAACCCAGGGGTGCTCTACCACTGAGCTGCATCCCAGAACCTTTTTATTTTTTATTTTAAATCAGGGTCTTGCTAAGTTGTCAAGTCTGGCCTTGAACTTGTGATCCCCCTGCTTGAGCCTCTTGAATAACTGAGGTTGCAGGCATGGGACACTACTGACCTGTGTGTGTGTGTGTGTGTGTGTGTGTATGTCTAAAATGCAGAAATTGTGGCTAATTTCCAGCAATTCCTTTTTGCTACCTATGCCTAAACCCAGACTGGTGCTAAGTCAGCACAGGGGCAAGCCTTCTTTCTCGAGTGGTGGGAACAGTGTTATACCATGATTGGGGCATGGATTGCAATAGGAAAAGACTGAAGGGAGTACTAAATAGATTTAATACCATATATCAAAGACTGTGCACTGGGTGCAGAAAGAAAATATCAGAACTTATATTTATGCTTTTTTTTTTTTTGTTTTCCAGTCTGTCTTCAGTGTTTATGGGTTTTGTGGAGTGTTTTAAAAACCACGCATGTGGGTGTGCACACACACTAGAGCATGCACTCATTTTTAAGAAGAAGAATTCATGATTAAATGTTTAGACACCAGGGCTGTTAATAAATATTGTTACTTAATCTATTTTTGGATTTCTTTTTCCAGAATTGTAGGATCTGAGCCTGATAATAAAATCCTTAGAAATTTTAGTCTTTCAACAAATTGGGTGCTCAGCATATGTCAGGTGCAGGGCTAAATACTGGGTACAGTCTTCAGCATGCACACAGGCACATACACAAACACATTTAATTTGCATTTTAAAAAGATGACTTTGAATATCCTTGGAGAGACCTTCGCCCACAGAGTTCTGTACAGTTGTCTAACTGTATTCTGACAAAATGTCTCCTGTATCTTTGAAAATCAATTGAAAGGAAGAAAAGAAATATGGCTTTTCTGGTGAAATAGTCACTAGGATTCCTTTTAACACGTGAATTGAGTGGCTCTGACTGCTCTACTGTTGTGCAAGTGTGTTTGACAGCTGGAGGTAGCTAAGGACTGGTGATCAGAATCTTGATGACTGTAGGTGGCCAAGTGCAGAGGTTAAGAGCAAGGGCAACAGAGCAGACTACCTGGGTTTGAATTCTACTCATGCTTCATTTTCTATTGTGAAATGGGGAAATTATAGTGTGTATATAATACGGTTTATTTAAATAAGTGAGTATTTGTAAAGTGCTTATATAAGTTTGATAAGAACAATTTTTTAAAAATCTGAAAAGAGCTGTGGTGCATGCCTGTAATCCCAGTGGCTCAGGAGGCTGAGGCAGGGGGATTGTGAGTTCAAAGCCAGCCTCAGCAAAAGCAAGGGGCCAGGCAACTCAGAGAGACCCGTCTCTAAATAAAATACAAAACAGGGCCAGGAATGTGGCTCAGTGGTTGAGTGCCCCTGAGTTCAATCCCTGGTATTAAAAAAAAATCTGAAAGGAAGGAGGGAAAGAGTTTACAGTAGTAGACAGCCCTCAAAAAATTTGAAAAATGACGAGCCATTGTGTTTCTAAATGGGTTTGTAATCTTCAAAGCACTTCCATATGCGCTCTGTCATTGTTCCGAAGAACAGTTCTGTGGGAAAGTTTGGTGAGATGGTATTATTTTCATTTCATAAATCTGTCTACAGCAGTTTAGGGAGAGTAAGTGGTTGATTCAGCCTAGGTGTCTAACTGTGAATATAAGGATTCAGTGTATTTCATTGGATTTTTAAACATTTCCAGTGTGTAAGCTACTTCAGTCAATTTGTTGCCATTGGTGGTCACTTGTGTATGGGGTGCGAGGGAGGCTCTGGGGATTGAATATGGGGTGTTCTACAACTGAGCTAACATCCCCAGCCCTTTTTTTATTATTTGTTTTGAGACAGGATCTCTTCAATTTGCTGAGACTGGCCTTGAACTTGTTAGCCTCATACTCCTGAGCCCCTAGGATTACAGGCGTGCACCACCACACCTGGCTGGTAGTCACTCTTATAGTTTGCTTTCTGTTGCTTTGTCAGCCTGTAAACAAAGCAGTTGCACCCAAATGGACCAGCTGTGTAATCTTTGCTGTGTGATCTTTTTGCGTTTTAATTCTCTCCTTTGCTTATTGACATTCCTGTTTAGAGAGTCAGGTAACCTCTTTTAAGTAATCCAGAGCACAGTTTTATTCCTGATCATTTAAGCAAGGACTGAATTGCATCTTTTTCTTTGGGGGGAGTTAAAATCTTTAAAACCTTTTTTTTTTAATGGAGCCCCTACAGTGTACTTAACTTGGAGGGATAACTAAAAAGAGGGGTTCATCATCTCCTAGAGCTTGATTTAACATTGCAGGCAGCTTCCTGGAGTCACACACACAGTCACTCCAACTGTGCGGAAGTCTGGTGCATGGCTTTTTTCAGTGAGGGTCTATTAACCTGATCCAAGTTTGCAATCCTGACCTACTCTGTCCCAAGACCACTCAGACAGCAAGTGAGCTAAATCCCTGTGACTTTGTTGGAAGCTTCTTTTTTTCGTGATTTCTTAGCAGTCTATATATCTCTCATATTTTCTAAGAAATGATGAAAAGGGCCTTTTAAATACCCTAAAATGAGAGAACTCTGGCAGCAGAGGCACAATAGTCCTGTCTAGAACATCAGTGTCTTGGCAGGATGGACCTTTCAGGACTCAGACACCATCAGTAAAGGAAATTATGAAATCCTTCCCCTCTGCCCACCAAAGTCTCATCTTGAGTTGTAGCCAGAGATATTAAAAGGCATGGTTAAATGTGCTGTGTCTTATAGTCCTGTGAAGTCCATTGTTTATCAATGGACTTTAAGGGTTTTGCTCTTGCACTGGGAATCCATTTTGACAGTGTAGTCAGATGGCCCTCAGAAGGGACCTAAGCGTTGACCCATTGGATCCCTAATGCCAGTCTTTAGTACAGGAAGATATTTTTTGCTCATCTACAGCAAAATAGGAAAAGCAAAGACAATAATAGTTTCCTGACGCCAGATGTATGCAGTAGCTCCAGTATACTGAGATTTAAAAAAAAATCTCTTTTGTTCCTTGTCGTTAAAATAGTCTTTATAAATATTTTACTTTGCATTTGCTTGTTTTATTGAGGGGAGGGAAAGGCAGTTTGTCAAGTGTATGAAATCCAGAAGTCTAGGATTTGCTCATTTGGTCTAAGTCAGATTTGACTCAGGAATTCCTTGAACTTTTTTTTAGAAAGAATTCAAGTGTAAAATTTGATCATAATCCTAGGTTCTTTATACATTTCGTGGCCCTCTATCAGTTTATGTGTGTTTGGCTTTTATGTTTGTTTTGTTGATGTATTGGCTATCTCAGATCCTTTATTCTGGATAAAAACTAGGGAAATGACCAAATTATATTGTTCTATTGTGTGCATATATGAATATGTAACAATGAATTTCACTATTACGTATAAAACACCAATAAAAATATGCAACAACAACAAAATGCTAGGGAAATGAAATAATTTGTCCTCATTATATGGTTCCTGTCCTATTGCTTGCTCTTCCCACCTCCAGCCCCTCTGCCTCTTTCCATTCCCAGGTAGTTAACCACCTAACCCTGAATTTATCTTTGCCAGCAATTTCTTTATTGTTGATTGTCATTTAGGCTCAATAAATATTGTTTAAAATGAATAGCTGAATTAATGTCAACAACAGTTCTAAGTATAGTTTTTCTTCTGTTAAGCTCATTTCTGTCTTTTAATTTTTTTCTCCGTGGTCCCAACTCTTGGTTGCCATTTCATTTAACTGCTGTGAGGTGTGGAAACTGCTGTCCTGTAAGCTATACTAGGGCAAAGGTGGCATCTTGCTGATACTGGAACTCTCCACAGGACCTAGCATAAAGCAGAACCTCATTGAATGTTGGCCGAATTAGATTAAATTCTTCTCTTAATCATCTCTTTTACAGGTTGAAAATCCCTGTTTCTTTTGACCATTCTTTGAGGTATTTTCAGAACCTTTACCATTTGATGGTCTCCTCTGAACTCAATCTTGTTTAGTGCATTACTGAGACAGGCCTATGAAAACAGGAATACTTTAGGCATGGTTTGGTCAGGGGAAGTACGGTAGAACTGTTCCTCCCATGGCCTCCACTCACCAGCTAATGAGGCCTAAGGAGAGCAGGCAGCCTGTTACTGTCACAACATGCATTTCTGAAAATATTGGATCAAGCTATAGACTTCTATGTTCTAGGGAAGATTTCATTCACCAACAAGCCAAATTGAAAAAAAAAATTGTCTCTAATTATATCTTGATGTTTAAATTGTTTTTAAGATGACATTTATTCCTGGTTTTTCCTATGTGTTCTTTAAAAGTTCTTTTTTTTTTTTTTTCCCCAATTGGACTTACACTATCAGACAGAGGCCAGTGAGCATATTAATAGAGGGGGAAAAACACAACTCAGTATATCAAATACTTTTCATATTTGCCTCATATAAATATGTGAGTCCTGAGGTTGTTATTAATTTTAGCACTTTCATTATTCCATTTTCCACTCATTTGATAAAATTAGAACAAAAGGCACTGAAACACTGGTTCTAAAATCATTATTTGGCAGCTGAATCCTTTTTCTTCAAGCAGTAGGGTTGTACCACATAGGAAGCCTAGAGTGTTCCCTTCACTTGGGTTTCCCAGAGCTCAGGTGCTCCACACAGTTCTGAGATGGTTCTAACAAAAAAGTGAAATGGTTTCGCAAGCACTGCTAAGTTAGGGTGCCACTGCTGACCCAGCTACATCATTGTCTGGGAGCATTGTCATCAAATAATGCAGAAGTCCACTGGTGTGGTCAGGAAGGTGAGGGTAGGGAAGCAGGGTTGCTCTAGAGCATCATTTATGATAGCCTTGGAAACAGCTCCATCAGACTTATTTTTTGCAGTGCTGAGGGTTGAACTCAAGGCCTTGCTCATGCTACATAAGTGCTCTACCTATGAGCTACATCCCTAGTTCTCCATCAACTTCTGATCAGTGATAAAACCTCCCCCAACTTGTTCTTCCTGACATGAACTATTGCCAAATCAGGTTTCTAGCTCAGGGTTTAATTTTTTAAGCCAGATCTAAAGATTTGAAAAATATTTATCTATATTAAAAGTCTTCTCGTAATTTGAAGCCCCATGCTTTGCCTATCAATATCTCCTTGCCACCAACCTTGTTAATATTCCGTCTTGATTTTTAGTTGAGAGTCTTAAATGTAATTACTGAAATTAGCATCTGGTGACTTGGAGGGCGATGGCATCCTTTCAATAAGTGGCGTCATTTTCCTAGAGCTGAAGAGACATAGTTGATTTGTAAAGGGCAGAATAGAAGAGAGAAACAATAATTTTGTCAATCAGTTTGAATAATGCCTGCATTTCATTTCTTCTTTAGTTATGACTGGTGGAGTATGGGGTCGTAACAACTGCCTTTGTTTTATTTTTAAAGAGTGTCATTATGGTGTCCTTCATGGACACCATAGTAAGATATGTCAGTAGGCACCAGGATAGGCCAGAGTGCCAGTAGCAAGTGGCAGGAGAGGTGAGTAGCATTTTAATGAAAGAATTTGATTTTTACTAAAATGATATTATGTAAAATAACAAGTCAAATAAAAGATTAGGATGAAAGCAGATGCAACCCTGTACCTCCTTATTTTAGTACTTAGCAGCACCTCGAGGCAATTGTTTATTGACTTTATGTGAAGGAACATGAGGATTTTTTAATTTTCCAGTCCTGCCAGCTTATTTTAAGTACTTAGTAGGCTGTGTTTATGATTTTAAGTAATATACTTTTTTTTTGGAGGGGGTACTGGGATTGAACCCATGGGCATTAACCACTGAGCCACATCCTCAGCCTTTTTTTGTATTTTATTTAAAGACAGGGTTTCATGGAGCCTCTCTAAATTGCTGAGGCTGACTTTGAATTCAGACTCCCTCAGTCTAAGCTTCCCAAGCTGCTGGGATTACAGATTTTCACCACCGTGCCTGGCCAGTAATATACTTTATTTCTAGCTAAATCTGCTTTCATGTGTGCCTCAGCTCATTTCAGTTTCTCTACCCTCAGCTCCTGCCTGGTGTGAGTCCTGCCTTTGCCACTACAACTTCAGGGTTATTGATGTTCACATTCTTTCTAGTAATCACCTGTGACATTCCACTGGGTTTCTATCATTTGAATCTGTAAGTTTAAAAAGACTGAATACCATTACTGTTGGTGCACGTGATTCAGTAGAAGAATGTTCTCATCTCTACAGACATGATTTCAGGGCTTGTGGACCACTCAGGTCAAAGATCACTATTCCTAGATCTTTCTTGATTAGTGCAAATGTGTGCTCCAACAGTGGCTTAAAACCACTACCATATATTTAGTTTCATAATTGAATTCTGATTTCTGTGCACTATGTTTTGCTTTTCCTGAACTTCATGATAACCTTTTTTTGGTTTGAAAAAAATAATAATCTTTCATCATAGGCCCAGATGTTTCTTTTTCTTTTTCCTGGTTGTACCATGTTTTGCATCACACGCCCCCTTGCCCTCTGGAGTCCCTATACCCTCTCCCATTTTATTTATTTATTTTGATTGGGGTCTTGTTATGTTGTAGGCTGGCCTCCAACTCTGGGCTCAAGCACCCTCCTTCCTCGGCCTCTGGAGTAGCTGGGACTGCAGGTATAGGCCACTGTGCCCAGCTTCTCCCATTTTAGGTTGTTGTTTCCCTGCTGTGACTCAGTGCTCATCTTGGGGCTTTTTTTCATTGCCCACCTTGGTTGGACCTACCATTTCTGGATTCTATGTGTTCTTTCTTGGATTCTATGTGTTCTTTCTAGTTTTGCTAGAGTACATTCCTCAAAGGAAGCATTTAATGGGTTCTTGTCTGGGTTGAAGATAGTTAACCTGAGAGTGTAGAGGGCTAATAGACTTCGAAATTCCCAGCACCTTGAATGTATAGCCTGGTGCTGGATTGATTCTTGTTCCTTTGTAAAGGGCTGTTCTGTTCTTCCAAGGAAATTATGAGGACCTTTTTCTTTTTAATATTCTGAAATTATATAAAAATATTTCAAAGGAGAGATTTTTAAAATTGTTACTAATTAACTATTCTGGACACTTAATGAGATCTTTTACCAACTCTTAATCTGACAGATTTTCTTTAGTAGTTTTTTGAAATTTTCTTCTTCCGTTTTCATAGATACCCCTTATCATAACATCTATTACCCTGACCACCTGGATTTTCCTCTGTCATTCATGTTCTCCATATCTTTGTCAAGTTTGTTTGACATTCTGGGAGATCTCTCCAAAATTATTTTCTGGCCCTTGAGTTAAAGTTTGTATTTTAGCTCTCAATTTTCATGTCTTTTTCCTCTTGACTTCCCTTTTTCATAGCATCTTGTTCCTTTTTTCGGAGTTGTATTTTCTCAGATATATGAATAGACATCTTTTCTAAGGCCTGGATATTGGTCCCTTACTTGTCTGTGTTCTCTGAAGCTGCATTTGGGTCTTTCTTGCTGCTGACTTTCCTCATATGCTGATAGTTTAGCTTAGTGATGAAGAGCTCGGTCACTGGCTCAGACTGGGATTGAACCCTAACTTTGTTGTCTTCTTACGCAATACTTTATAATATATCTACATGCTGGGGTGTTTAGTGTTAAATGAATAAATATAAAGCTTTTACAATTGTGCCAGATAAATGATAGGTGCTCAGTGAAAACTAACTAGCTATTGTCATCACTGCTGACCCCTCAGTCTGTATGAGTGGCATCTCCAGCATCTCCTTGAAACCAGGTACATGATTGCTGGTGAACTTCCTGTTGGATGAGACCCTCTAATTTTGTTCACAATGACAGTCAGTTGGGGTCTAATAGTGAAGGAACGGACTAGATCATGTTGTTAGGGGCAGTGTTTGCTTATCCTGTGGACCTACCACAGTCCATAGGGAATATACTAGGTGTGGCATCGGGAATATCAAAATGCTGCCTTATCAGCATTCCAAAGTTAGTCAGACACTGCCATGCACACTAATGAGAGGCTTTAATGTTTACAACATGAAATATTTAGGTTAAGCAGATACCTGCATTATTGTAAACAGGTTTGTGTATAGACGAAATTCAGTGAAAGCCAAGTTACCAAAAATTTCCTGGGACAAATGGAATCAGAACACTTGACAGCATACAGTGGCACTGATCCCCACGTCTGAGGTAACCTGGGTATTTGCTATTACATGGTAACGTGCCTTGAGAATTCATTTTTAAAGTTTATTTATTTGCAGTACTGGGGATTGGACCCCAGAGTCTTGCACATGCTAGATAAGCACTTTACCACTGAGCTATAACTCCAACCTAGAATTAATTTTAAATGATTTTCAAAATAAAATGTTAGAAAGCATTCTATGTGCTAAATTCTAACTATATCTAAATAACAAAAGGCAGCAGAGAACCGTTTATCCTGTGGCTTTTCTCTTTATTATTTGTGGTATTGGGTATTGAACCCAGGGGTTCTCTACCTCTGAGCTACATCCCCAGCCCTTTTTATTTTTTATTTGGAGACAGAGTGTCACCAAGTTGTCTAGGCTGGCCTAGAACTTGTAATCCTTCTGCCTTAGTCTCCCAAGTAGCTGGGATTTCAAGTATGTACCACCATACCCAGCTTCATGGTGTCTTTGAAGACCCAGAAAAGGAACAGGAAAGGATAGGGATATAAAGAGAGGCAGCATTTGTAGAGCACTTACTATGAGCCAGGGATGTTGAGAGGCACTGTATTTCCTTTCAATCAGTCTCCAAAACAACAACTCTTTTTTTTTTTTTAAAGGAGAAAGTTGTAGAAAGTTTCCCTGAATTAAAGTATGTTCTTAGAATTTTTTAATATTTATTTTTTAGTTATCGGCAGACACAACATCTTTGTTTGTATGTGGTGCTGAGGATCGAACCCGGGCCGTATGCATGCCAGGCGAGTGCGCTACCGCTTGAGCCACATCCCCAGCCCCAACAACAACTCTTTGAAGTAGGTCCTGGGAGCTCCCTTATATACAGGGGAAAAGAGGCCAAATGGCTTCATCATCCCTAGCACAGAGATCTTCTCAGTCCCCCTGGCTAGTAGGTCTTAACTTTCTCCTTTAGGGTGGCAGATGTTTGAAAAAGATGCTTTTGGAGAAGGCAGGTGTAAGAGCCAGAAATGGGTTTGTTTCCCAGTGTGAACCTTTGGGAACTGTGGTGAGTTGGGTCCCAGCACTGTGTGGGTCACCTGTTCTCTACCATGGGCTCCAGGAACAGAAGTGCCTTGTCCTGGCTGATGAGAGAAGCCAGCAGCAGGCAGGAAAGATGGACGATGAACTTGATTCAGATGGAGTTTTTATTTTTAGTTGTCAATGGACCTTTATTTTATTTATTTTTATGCAGTACTGATAATTGAGCCCAGTGCCTCACACATGCCAGGCAAGCACTCTACTACTGAACTACAACCCCAGCTCTGATTCAGATGGAGTTTAAAGGCAGGGGATGTATTGGGCCAAATTATATTATTATATTGTGTGCAAGTATGAATATGTAACAACAAACTGCACCATTATGTATAACTATAATGCACCAATTAAAAAAATATATGGGGAAGAAAGACAGAGGAGGGCAGTAAAACCTTCACCTGCAGGCCTCAGAGTCTCCAAGTTGGCTGTTGCCAGCACAGTTACAGAATGGAGTTTCCCCAGCCACATGGACATTTTGAGTAAATTTGACTTTTTTACTGAGCCAAGTGATAATATTTGCGGGAGGTTCAAGTTTAATCTCTGGGATTCCTGGGGGTTCCATTTACTTGGAAGGCATTTGAAATACTGTGCTGAGGGTCAGACACTCAAAAATGAGAGATGTGTCCATGTGAATTCCAGAGTAGTACTGTATATATCCTTTTAAGACCAAAGTTTACAACAGTTTGTGATAGAATAGGTCTAAAATATCTTATGTACTTCCTAAGCAGAAAATAAGCTGTTTAATCATTTATTAATGATGACTCTGGTCATCATTATGGAAATTGAGTGTTGTACTATTCAATTTGTGATTGATGACTGATTTCTGTCTTGTCTAGGATGAGGTATAACTTATTCTTTAGGTTACAACCAAGAAAACATAAAATCAAGACTGAAAATGAAGCGTAGCCACATGGGGGGTTTAAAGATGCCTCTCATTGTGACCCACTGCCTTCTTTAACATATATATTGGGTAGCTTTGCCAAGCTCTGGGGGCCGGAGGGTCTGGGAAGTAGTGGATGCCCCCACCCCAATACCCTGGAAAATTTTTTTCTTTACCTCCTCTCTCTCTACTGCTCCTCTTCTTTTTCCTAGTGTTATCAAAGATGAAGCTTTTTGCTCCTGGGCTCTTCTTGGAATCTTGATTTGTGGTGAGTTTCAGTGTGGTGGTGGTGGTTGTGGGTAGAGTAACATTCCTGTACTTTGCTAATCTCTAATACCATTTCTATCATTGATCTTTTAAATCCTGCACAAAGTCATTATCTTAGTTATATAACGACTGTGGTTGTGTTCTCACATTCTGTCAAACCATCAAAGAATTGTGGGGTGGGAGGGAGGGGAGGAACATAGGGGGCCTACGGGATAGTTTCATTCAGAGGTTCAAGTGTCTGTGGGTATCAGATTTCCAGTCTGTTAGAGGGACAAAAATGAATGAAACCAAACACATTGAAACTTGCCCAAAACTACCCATAAATACACCTCATTTCCTCTGCAATTTCTAAGAGGTAACAGCCCCAGGGAATAGAGATTCTCTAAAAGTCTCTTCTGGCATCCTCTAAGGATGCTGTTTGTCTGCTCCACACACTTTCCAGGTGTGGATATCTGTATATCTGTTACCGGTGAATTTCATATTCTAGTTTAGTGTTGATTGCTTTGGTTATTTTGGTGGTCAGGGTGATGATTATTATATTATATTGTCTCTCAATACCTGGAGTTCTCTCTCTCTCTCTCTCTTTTTTTTTTGGTGGTGTGGGACATGATTTCCAGGGCCTCACACACACCAGGGAAACACTCACACCCAGCCACACCAGAGTCCCACATCATTAGTTTTATTCGTTTTTCCATAGGCTATCATTACCATTTTGATTTCTCCATTCAAGATTTGCTTAGAAAAGTAGTTGTTTGGTGTTTTTTTGTTTTTCTTTTGTTCTTCTGAGGATTGAACTCAAAGGTGTTTTAGCTGCACTAGCGGTGCTTTTTATTTTTTATTTTGAGATAGGATCTCACCAAGTTGCTGAGGCTGGCCACCAACACGATCCTCTTGCCTCAGCCTCCCAAGTAGCTGGGATTACAGGTGTATGCCACCATGCCTGGAAGATTTTTCTTGTATTTATTGTCCTAAAATGTCAAGGATTTCCTCTTCTTAGTTAATTGGTTCTTTTTATTTTGTTATTATTTGCATCATGGTCAAAAAACTGTCATCACTTTCATTTACTTTGATTTTTTTCCCCCTAGTACTGGGAATTAAACCCAGGATCTCCCACGTGCTAGACAAACACTCTACCACTGACCTACACCCCCGTCCCTACTTTGATTCTTAAGATTGGTTCCTTTTTAAAACTTTGTAGAATCTTTTCACATGTCTAGGAACTTTCCTACTATTCTCTGTTCTTTGAGTGTATCTGTAGTTGCCTATTATTAGGAATTGAAACAGGTCAGTCAGATGTCATGTGTAGCCCTGTTCCAATCTTGTAGAGGAGGCAAGAAAGAAATGTTTAACTAAGTGCAGAAATGAAAAATGTGACTAACTTGTTTCAAAATAATTTCTAATGGGTATGCTGAATTCTGAAGGAGACCTGGCCTTGATGCCTTTTCCAAGTCCTTGAAAACTGTAAACTTTAAACTTTTTAGGTCTTTTTTTCCCACATGGTAAGAGATCTGAGTCACTTAGTGTGGCTCAGCAGTTCAGGGCGCTTAGGAAAAGATGTGGGGCAACTAGCCAGTGGAGAGTGTGTTACAGGATCTGGTTACTTGAGAAATTTAAGGTGAGAAATTTAAACTATCTGGTTGTTTGGCAGGTGGCACCTCATAGCTCTGTGCACTTTTGATAAAGGACATTCTGACTGCCATAGTCGGGCTTTCCATCCTTCAGGGCATGAATGCTCCAGATTCCTTTGAGCCACTGTTGATTCTCTGACTAGCAATCAATGTCATAGCATAGCATTCTTTTTAAATTAGAGTATAACCAGTCTCCAAAAATAAGAATAGTTTCCTTGAGATAACTGGGAAAGTATTAGAGAAAGGAGGAAGGGAACTGAAGAGTGTGAGAATGCTGTTCCAAAGTGTGCTGTTCTCAGGGCCGCACACAGAGTGTCTATGCTTGTTCCACGTGCCAGTGACCAGTCTGGTAATAGGTATTCTGTTCATTGGCTCTCATTGCTGTTGCACTATGAATTCTGGGTCTTCCTAGCAAGATTCAGGTGCTTCAATGTTGAAAAAATTTGAGTGTGGTGTTACAGGCCCAGGTGGCATCCTTAGGTCCATCTCTGAAGAGATTGCCCACCGTCCTGAGTTCCTGACCTTCTTCGCACCCTGCCCTAGCTGCCCTTGTTGTTGACTCTGTAGAGAGGGCTTAACTTTGAAGGCAGACATCTGACCTGATTCAGAGCCAGGCTTTGCCACCCACTAGCTTCATGGCCTTGGGCAGGGACCTTAGTTTTCTGATCTGTGTAATGGAGCTTGCAGGTAGTTGTTAGGATTAGAGATGGGGTAGGTAAGGCTTATTCTGCTGTGTGCCAGGTACTATCTAATGCAAACCAGAGCAAGACCTGCTGTTAAGGAGCTTCATAATCATTAGCACACACATGTCCACACCCACCTGCAAATCACAGGGTTCTTGGTGTATAGGGAGCCCTTCAAGGGTCAGGGCCATATTCACAAGCAGATGAGGGACTCAGTCTTTACTGAGTAGTACCCATGGTCTGTTTTGCTTCAGCATGGTTTCTAACCTTGTAGGACTGAAACTGTAGGGAACGGTGACAGTGAGTAGCTGAGAAGGGAGAGGGGCTGAAGCAGCAGATCTAGGCCTAAGCCATTCCCCTTGATTTACAGATAAGAACTCTTAAGACAGGTAAATCACCTCCGTGCTAATGTTCCCACAAGGTCAATGCCCAGGCATTTTCATGGGGCATTAGAGTCAGGATTAGAGATTTGTTGGCTCAAGGTCCTTGACCTCTCTGTAGTACATCCAAGTCCGTGAAACCAGGTAAACAATGAAATTTTCAGGACCTTAGTGTCTGAACAAAACTGATAAGTGTTTAGAAGAGCAAATGGCACCCTTCCCAGATAACCAAAGGAGTCATCAACAAGCACAGGTCTTCCAAAGGTGGTACACATCTAAGAGTTAATGAGGCTTGCAAGTGTCAGCTGAACGAAGCAAATGGGCAAGACTTTAAAGCCAGTGCATTCATACTCAGATCATGAGACTAGAAGCCCCAGGAAGGCAAAACCTAAATCTTCCTTGCTCGTTATCACATCCTCAGCCTGTGGCATCAAAGGCATACAAAGGGGCTTAGTGACTACTCAAGGAATCAGTTCTTCCTTTCTCTGTCTTTGGTGTTGAGGAGGCCTGACAGAGAGACCCCAGGCAGCATGTATGTAAGTAACCAGGGAGGGAAGAAGCTCAGCAGGGGTGTTTTTTAAGCCATACTTGATTCACATATGAAATCTTAATAAAATTTTGAATATTTTCATACATACTTTGGCTATATAGTCCCACATTTTCTTCAACCTGAGAAATTCTAATACACTATAGCAATAGGTACAAATGTGACCCTTTCAAGACAAAACTACATACAAATAGATCTCTGTAATGGAAATCATTTGTTTGTACTTTGTGGAACATTTTATATCCATCTGATTTCTTTCAAGTTCTGGGTGAAAAAACATGTCTTGACTGCCTTTAAAATTACATAGTAAAAATTCTTTCTGATTTGCTTTGCTCTGATGGAAACTTGAATGCCATGATAAATTGTCAACAGGGAGTCAGATGTATTGGAAGAATAATGAGGGCCAGGCATGATGGTACACACCTGTAATACCAGCTACTTGGGAGACTGAGGGAGGAAAGTCTCAAATATAAGGCTGGCCTGGACAACCTTAGGGAGAACCTGTCTCAAATAAATAAATAAGGCCTGGGGACATGGCTCAGTAGTAAAGCACCCCTGAGTTCAATCCCCAATACCAAAATAAACAAAAAGAAATAATGTGGGACCATTCCAGGAATGAGGAAACGAATTTGTAAGTTTAACATATTAAAATACCCATTGACATTTTGGATAGAATTTTAGAGAAACCAGGAGGGTTTGAGGTCCACTGAGTTTAGAAAGAGGTAGCTAATGGGAAATGGAGTAACTGCTAGAATTGTATTAAAGACTGACACCATAAAACAACAACAACAACAACAACAAAGTGAGCACCTAGAATGGACATGTGGGGATTATACATAAGCAGGGGAGTGGAATAAATTTCATATACTCAGAACAGAGGAAACTAGATCTGACAACATTGCCTCAACTAGAGGTACCCCTAATCATATCTGACCTCACCACACTACTTCCATCCCTTGCCTGTTTTAGCCTGTTAACCCCAGCATCTGAGGATAGCCCTTGGGTCCTAATGTTCACTCTCCCCAAAGCCCATGATATCTACTGATGATATGGCCTCTTTGAGTTCCTCTGGATGTGGAGGGAAATCCTCTCTATCAGGCCCCTTTGTGTGATAAAGGCACCTAGATATTGCTGTGATCTGAAGTTTTTACAAAGACAAGACAATTTCTCTTCAGAATGGAAAACCAGGTCTGCGCCTGTAGCTGTCCCAGTCATCACTGGCACACAACTTATAGGCGGTTTCTCTGTGTGTGAAACAACCTGAAATGTTTAGGCACAGAGGTGAGTGTGGGATGAAACATGAACTTGCAGGGTAAAAGCTTGAGCATTTCTTACTTCTGGGCTTATGTATGATTTTGCACACTTGTGTTGTCTGCAAGAGTAACTGAATCTGCCCTTTATGCTGCCAAGTCTTTGGTCATTGTGTTTTCTCCAAAGACTGCATTATAAGAATGTGGTAACTCGTCACAGTGAAGTGTAGGGAGTGGAATGTGGTTAGCTGAACATTTTGAATTATTAATGTCGTGGTGCACAGTGTTCTTAGTGCCCTGTAACAGCTTCCTGTTTACGATAAAGAAGGATGTAGGGTTTGCATCGTTAAGTTTATACACTACCTAGTATTTTAATTCAAATTTAACATTGAAGTCACCTTGAAGTCTAATTTTAGGTCAATACAGTAAAAGGAAACAGCATGTTCTATGGGTTAGGCTTCTGAGTCACAAAGTCCCTGTCCTCTGTTTGGAGGCCATGGAGATTGGATCTGGCAAGGATAATCCCCAATCCCGTGCCCTTGACAGACGGGTTGGGGAGATTTGTTAGAATGCAGCCGCTCTCTTTACCAGCTGCCCTTGAGTGTTCAAATATAGAAATGGGAGTCTCATTACTGTTTTATTTAAATGAAAGATACCGCTGAAAGAAATACTTGCAAGAAATACTTGCGTCTGCGTTTCCACTCAGTATGTGTGTGGGGGGGGGCTGCCTTTTGTGATGGTCCTGTGGGAGCCCTTTCATCTCCAAGAGGGGAGGGTGGAGGAATTACTGTGCCTTCCCAAGGAGTGGTTTTCCTTTGTTGTGCTTTTTAAAACCCAGGCGAGGAGGATAAGTAATGGAAGGGTCTTCATGGCAGGGAAGTCAATGTTGTGTTTAAATAAAATAGAGTTATTTTAAGATCTCAGCTTGGTTATCATCACTTCCCTGAACCCGCTGACTGCCCTCTGAGATATACCCTGAGTAGAGTATTCTACCAGATTGGTCAGAAGAAAACAGTATTTAGTGACACACACATTTTTATAAGCTTTATAAACATGTTACTGGTAAATTTTAATGTTCTTGGATCGATTGATCTATCTTTCTTTCTTTCTGATTTGATACTGGGGATTGAACCCAGGGGTGCTTAACCACTGAGTTACACTCCCAGCCCTTTTTATTTTTTATTTTGAGGCTGGTCTCACTAAGTTGCTGAGGGCCTTGCTAAATTACTGAGGATGGCCTTGAATTTGTGATCCTCTTGCCTCAGCCTGCAGAGTAGCTGGGATTACAGGGGTACCCTTGAATTTTAGAGATTTTACAGTAAAAGGTAAGATTTTACTGTTTATTCCTGTTTTACCATTTATTGTTTTTACTTAGTATAGTATGGTTGTAATATAATCTCATTTGGCATTCAGGAGAGGTTGGATTTTCTTTCTACCATCTAATCAAGAAATGATTCACGTAAATCAGATTGAAGAGAAATGTCACTTTTTTTCCTTTTTAAAATTGTGGTAAAACATATATGGCAAGTTTTTGCCACTATAACCCTTTTTAAATATGCCATCCTGTGGCATGAGGACCTTGGCACCATCACTACTGTTTATCCTCTGGACTTAATTTTTTTCCTCAACTCAGATTCCATGCCCATGGATGGGATATTCGTTTCTAAAACAGCATTGCAGTGCTGCAGCTGATGCTGGGTACATGTGTGGTCTGGGCTGCTCCTCTGGCCAGAGGGGGTGTGTGAGAGAACTCAGTGTTGAGCGCCACTTGTCATGGAAGAGCCTTTTTCACACACAGGTAACCGAGCCCAGAACGGGGCTGGAGCTTGGCAGCCACAGCAGGAATTCACACAGGGTTTGCCTGTCGGAAGCCATGAGCTGCTTCAGTCCGGTGAAGCTTGATTTGTAATTCATAGGCTTTATAGTTCTTTGCCAAGTCTGTTTAGTCCGTAAGTCTGGCTCTGATATACTTTTCAAAGCTGTCTTAGTAATTAGGCTGTGAGTTAAGTCAATAACTGTGCTCAAAGCTTGAGTTTCCTTATCTATAAAATAAATTGGTGCATCTGTATGATCTCTAAGGACCTCTCCCTGCCTGTCCTGTGGTTTGAGATATTTCCATAATGGATGCTGTGAAGTTTTAAATTATTTATCTATTTATTTATGTACTTTTTTTATTGGTACTAGGAATGGGGTGCTTAACCACTGTGCCACATCACCAGCTCTTTTTAGTTTTTATTTTGAGACAGGACCTCCATAAGTTGCTGAGACTGGCCTTGAACCGATCTTCCTGCCTGATCTTCCTGAGTCACTGGAATTATAGGCATGTGCCACCACACCCTGTACTTTTAAGAAGGATGAAAAGAGAAATGGAAGGTTCTAGAAGCAGAACGAAGAGTAGGGAACACAAGGAGAAAAGGACCATGGCAAGCACACTGGCAAGATTAGGCCTGGAACAGATCTGAAGATGTCATTGGGCAGGGCAGGGTGGAGTAGGGGGCAGTGAGCTTCTTCATGAAGTCTGCCCATTGGAGCCTGTTGGACATTGGACACACTTTCACTGTGAATTTTGCAGGAGGTGTTTGAAGGACTATCAGGTGAAGCAGGACCATTCCAAGCCTCAGTTGAGGGGAGAGAGCCAGGTGTTGTCTCTGGTGTTGGGGGCCATCTGGAATCCCCCCCAAGCCACATTCTGCAGTGGAAAATAGGTGAGCAGCCCTAGAGAGAGTGAAGAGGGGAAGAAAATCATGAAAGAGAAAGAACTTAGCACACCTCTTATTGTTTCAAAGTTAGTCTAAGCATGGAGACTGTCCTGCCTGTACCTAGCAGTTTCTTTAACTCTTTCATATAACTGTCACTGCAGTCGCTGGAGGCCAGAGTTATTAGATCCCTTTATGGCCAAGGCAGTGGTACTGGAGAGCATTCAGATGCAGGGTGGAGCCAGATGCAGATGTTGAAGCCAAAGCCTTCTCCAGCTGTGCCCTATTCCTCAGTTCTCTACCCTCCTTTCCTTGTCTCAGACCTCCATGTGGTTGTGACCTCATACTCCCAGGGCTTACAAATGTCCAGTGTTTGTCCTACTTCAAGAGAGAGAGACATTCACACTCTACCCAAATTGAAGCACAAGACTGGATGCGGGGCCTCCAGTGCATCTGGATGTAGGCTCTCACTCTCCTCAGCTTTGCTCTCTGTAGTTATTCCCAAGGAGGCCCTTTCTGTGTGGACGACAAAGGCATCCTGCCCTATGCCCAATAGAAGTGGGTGCAGACATCTTGGGGGTGATTGACTAGTCCTTCTGGCTGGAGATCCAGGTGCCATTGGCCAGTTCAGAGGTGTGTGCACACCTGGAGTTCCAGGGCTGGGAGGTAGGTAGGTGCTCCACAAAGATGGAGTGGTACTCTCTGCTTGCACTGTGTTGCCATCTAAGAGCGTGCCAGTGGATAGCTTGGCAGTGTTGGTGCAAGAACTACTGTGGTCTGTAGTACTGCAGTCTCAGGTCCACAGTTCTTGTGACTCAGTTCAAGGTTCCTAGCCATCTCAAGTCATGTCTGCCATATTCCTTTGAGAAGTCATCTTACAGCAAGATAAAGCAATTAGGCATTGTATGTTCAGGTTTCTAGTTCTAAGGAAGAACTTTCAGCCTTGGCCATGAGGTGGATCATTAAATTGGATTTTTAAAGTTTATTTTCCCATCCAAGAGATTCTTTTGAAATCGGTACCTTACTTTTCAGTTCAGTTTCTTGGAAGTAGAATCATGGGTCTTTCAGAGCTTCACTTTAGCAAGCTTCTGTCTTTGTGTTGGAATGGGTGGAAGCAACATTTATTGAGGATTTTTTTTTTTTTGTCAGATGCTTTTGTTGGGATTTGATATAAACCTGCACCTATAATCCTCTGAGTAACCCTATAGGGTAGGTGGTATTCTAGCTAGTAATAAGTATTTGTGCAGCAATAGTCAGGAGTGAGCATTTTCTGAATTTTCCCACTATGTTAGATAATTACAGAATTCTAAGAGTCTCAATTATCATTAGAACAATTTCAGCACAATTATGTTCAGATAAGTTAAAGCAAATTATTTTATTTTAATTGTTAACAGCTCCAGAGAAAGCTGTTAATTTTATATTCTTTAAAGCTGTAACTTTTCCTCTGAAAGGTTGACTTTTAAACTATTAAGCAATTCCATCAGGTCTTGTTTACTTGTGCTTTGACAAGGAGAGAGTTATAGGACTAAAAAAGGAAATAGCCTTCAGTGTCAGAAAGAATTGAGTTGTTTTGAAGGTGGACTTTGACCTGACACAGAAAGCCCTCCCTGAACCAACATTTAGAAGAAAATTGGAAGCATCTAAGATAGAATGAAGCATCATCATAAACAAGGGTGCTTTACAAATATTGGATGATACATGTAGAGCTACGCTTTGAAATAAATGTGTTTAAGAAGGGCTTCACTGAGCCTTTTTGTAAGTGATGTTTCCCCATAGTGCTTTTATTCTCTGCATTGTATCACCGCCATCTCGCATGGGGATTGTGCCCCTTGATTCCTCCAGAGCCTCTGCCATTAGCTACACAGTGAGTGTTTTATATCTCAGGGTACCACATCCATGGGTTCCACCAACTGCAGATGAGAAATGTTTGGAAACAATAACTCCAACACGTTTCTGAAAGCAAAACTTGAATTTCTTCCCTGAGTACTATGCAGAATCCATTTGTGGTATACAACACATAGCTTCTGCCTTTAGCATCTCAGCCCCTCTCCAGCAGTCGTCTGAGCCTAGTTTGCCTTGTCTTTCTTGTTTGCCAGCTGTGTAATGCGGCCTACTGTGGTCACATCTTTACTGAGCATGTGCAGACTTCTCTTCTCGTACCAAGGATTGAACTCAGGGGCTCTCAACCATTGAGCCACATCTCAGCCCTATTTTGTATTTTATTTAGAGAAAGGGTCTCACTGAGTTACTTAGTGCCTCCCTATTCCTGAGGCTGGCACAGGCTGGCACTCATAATCCTGAGGCTGGCTTTGAACTCACAATCCTCCTGCCTCAGCCTCCGGAGCAGCTGGGATTGTAGGCAAGTGCCACCAGGCCTGGTTCAGACTCTTTTCTCTTGCTACTGTTCCCTGAATCATACAGTGTAACAGTTACTTACATTAGCACTTCCATTGTATTATGGATTATAAGGAACCTGGAGATTATTTAAAGTATATGGAGATTATATGCAAATATTATACCATTTTATATAAGGGACTTGAGCATCCCCACAAGGGTCCTGGAATCAAATCCCCCGGATGCTGGGGGACAAAAGACTTGTTTTCAGGCTGTTGCTTCTTCTGGACACTCGTCCTCCTCTGTAGTCCAGTAGGAGGTAGAATGAGGTGAACTCAAGGGTCCAGCTTTGTAACAAAGATGTCAAACAACTCTAGGAAGATTTTTATTTTTAATTAACCCTGAGAGGTTGACTTTTATATGCCCTGCTTAGAATATTCCACAATTGCTTGATACTCACTATGTTCCCAAACTGAACTTAATCCCTACTGAAACAGAATTTAATTCCCCCCATAATCTCTTTCCCAAGATTTCCATTTTGAGCCTGTTTTCTCAACACTTACCTTAGGGTTGTCTTTGAATGTCTCCCTTAGTCCTTTCTGCCACATACTTTTCTGAAATGAGTAACTCTTTCACAGAACACTTCTTCCCCACCATGGTCTTCTTGCTTTTTTTTTTTTTAATATTTTTATTTATAGATGGACACAATAACTTTATTTTATTTATTTATTTTTATGTGGTGCTGAGGATCAAACCCAGTGCCTCACACATGCCAGGCAAGCACTTGCCACTGAGCCACAATCCCAGCCTTGTCTTCTTGCCTCTTGCCACAGCTTGCAGCCAGTCTCCATATTCTTGGATCTGGGCACAATCCCCAAGCCCTTCCATATCTAGCTCCACCTTCTTTCTACATTCTGCCGCTTATCAGCATAAACTCCTCACTGATCCCAGCCCAGCCGGACTCCAGGCCCAAGGTGTGGGTGCTCTGCCTCCCCTGCTTCCCTTGCCTTTCTTTTGACATTTTTTAGACTTTCCTCCCTTGACCTTGGCTTCAAGCTCTGCTTTCTGCCTGAAGCTGTTCCCCACTTCCCAGTCCCTGCCCTGATCCTTCTCTTAGCTGAACTCTCTGTAAGCTTCCTGGCCATACTATTCCTTTTATCAGTACCTGTTTTTGGTGTTATTTATTGCTTCGAATCTCATTTTCTTCTTTTTTGTACTGGGTATTGAACCCAGTAGTGCTCTAACACTGAACTACACCCCCAGCCCTTTTTATTTCTTATTTTGCATTAGGGTCACACTAAGTTGCCAAGGCTGACTTGTGATTCTCCCAAGTCACTAGTATTACAGGTGTGCACCACTGTGTCCAGCATAACCCTGTTAGAGTCTAAGTTTCTGAGGCTGGAGCCGAGTGTGGTGGTGTGTGCCTATAATCCCAGAAATTTGGGAGGCCTGAGGCAGGAGGCAGGAGAATCACCAAGTTTGAGGCCAGTCTTGGCAATTTAGCAAGATTCTCATTCACTTAGTGAGACCTTATCTGAAAACCCAAAAAGATTTAGGGATGTAACTCAATGGTAAAGAACCCTGGGTTCAATCCCCAGTATCCAAAAAAAAAAAAAACAGAAAAAAAGTTTCCAAGACTGGCCTCAAACTTGCAGTCCTCCTGCTTCAGACTCCTGAGTTCCTGGGATTACAAGGATGTGCTGCCATGTCCAACTCAAAAGGTGTGTTGTAAGAAAGAAAATAATGCTTTAGGTGATTGATATTTTCCCCCGTCTTCTTCATGTAGGGCACATGTTTATTAAGCATTGTCCCCAGAGAGTACAAGATTGGTTTGCCATTTTAATGTCTGAAAGCAAAGGGATCCCACATGGCCATCTGTGCTTTTGGCAGGTCCTTCATGTATACACCTGCTTCCTTTGCACAGTTGGTCTTTTGCTCTGAGGCTTTGGTCCAAAGTTTATGAGGGTTTCTCCATATCCTCCGACATCATCCTTCAATTAACATTTATGTTATTTGTGTATTTATCTTTGTCCTATGTCTTAAGATATTTCCCCTAGGAATTCTGGCTCTGAAATATTTAAAATGTTGACTTCAAAAGTCAGCGGAACTGTGCCAAATGTGCTGCTTCTGAAGATAAATGGGAAGGCTCTTGACAAAAAGGACAAAGTCAAGGCCTATTATCTTAAACAGGATGCAGTATGTCTCAGGCTGGTTCATGGCTATAGAAAGAGAAGAAAGCCTTACATTGAAACAAAAACAAACCTATTTTCACCTTATAAATGGCCATTCCCATGGAACACCATCTCAGCCCTCTTAGCCTCTGTTTGTGGGTGTTCCTGCCCCAGCCCTCTCTCTTGCTGCTGAGAGTGTCACAGAGCCCTTGGCTCCAGGGTGAGTCATGTCCTGTGTAGAAACTGAAAACTTCATTCCAGTGATCCACCTGTGCTCCTCATAGCTTGTGATTGCAAAGTCAGTGGGCATTTGGAGACGTTGACAGCAAAACTTGTGGCCTTCCAAGGGAATTTACAAGTAACACTGCTAGTTAGGGTAGTTATTCAGTATCTTGTCTTTCCCTCCTTTGATTCCTTGTGCTGTTTTTTTTTTTTTTTTTTTTTTTTGGTACCGGGGATTGAACTCAGGGGCACTCAACCACTGAGCCATATCCCCAGCCCTATTTTGTATTTTATTTAGAGACAAGGTCTCACTGAGTTGTTTAGTGCCTTGCAGCTGCTGAGGCTGGCTTTGAACTTGTGATCCTCCTGTCTCAGCCTCCCAATCTGCTGGGATTACAGGTATGCGCCACCGTGCCCAGCTCCTTGTGCTGTGTTTTAAGAAAATCTCATATCATGCCTAAAAGCACGCATGTTTACAAGCTCACTAAGAATTAATGTGGTCTTCATTCTTACTACTTTGCAAACAAGAGATTCTGCTCCTATCCAGATCCCTAAGAGGATGTTAAACTTTGAACAGCTTTTTATATCTATTGGAATAACTCTACTTGAAATTTAGTTTTAATTTGTTCAGAAATAGCCTTTGGCTAGAATCACTTTCTGTTCAAAGTAAGAGGTGCCTCTAAGCTCACTGATCTCTGGGCTTGGGTGTTAACTTCACCAAAGAGGAAAACAGTTTTACCTAACCTTGTGGAGCTTACAGCCTCATTGGCAGTATAGGGTTCTCACAAAGTGGCTTATTACTTACACTTTCACATATGTAAGCACCTTAGTGAATGGCTCAGGGAAGAAAATACTGTTGATGGGTTGGAGGCATTAGGATTACTATGCAAAAGAGATAGGCCTGGAAGGGACCTGCATGACCCAGGGTTTTCTAATGATGGATAGTAGCAGTGGTTTTTATGAGCCAGTTAAGAGGAGCCCAGCCTTCAGGAGCAGGAGCTTAAGTAACTTGGACAGAAAAGAAAAAGAGGAGTAATTTGTCAGGGCCAGATGTAGATTAATTGAGCCCATGGACTTTTATCCTTAGTGATTTGCTGAAGGGTTTCATTAGCAAAGTAACATAACAAAAGTTGTTTTGTTTCCAAGGAACACTTGTAACGAGGATGCACAGGATGGATTGGAGTGGGGAGTGTGGCAGTTCTTATAGATAGAAAGTGGAAGGAAGGTAGTTTTGGAAGAGAAAAGTAGAGGTCAGGCATGGATATTGATTAGGCCTGGGGGATTCCAAGGTTTTGTCCTGGGAAAAGGAAAGAGGCCAGAATGAATGCTGGCAGGCTGTCAGAATGCAGCCATTAACATGAGTCACAGCAAGACAGGGATTAAAACCAGGTCAGCAGTCAAGAACTAGGACACCTGCTTCCTCATCGGCCATATGATGACACACAGAAACCAAAAGGACAGAACAGGATAGATTGGTAGCTTGAGCAGCGAAGGACCCACTGGAGCAGTGTAAGCATCAAGGAGATGGACATAGAGGCAGCAGTAGTAAGGGTTTCAAAAAGACCTCTGGGGGCCAGGCAGTGGGTACCTGTAGTAAAGAAACTTGTCATTGGGCAAACTGCCCATTTATATACTGATCCACAGGCAGACCCTGATTGATTGACCACAGGTTGCTGCCATGTGTAGCTGCTAGCCACAAAGCAACAAGCTGGTGTCAAAAGGTGGTCAGTCTAAAAAACATCTCAAAGATAGACATGGAAGGACTTAGTGACTAAGAGTATGTGAGGGAGAAGGGAGAGAGAAGGGTGAGATTTATCCTAATTCTCCGTCCATGAGGTGAAGTGTATGGTGAACTGGTATAAATGAAAAGATGGAAAATGAAGAGTCAGTTTTTGAGAAGTGTTGAGTGTGAAGTGATGGGATATTCACGAGGAAATAGCAATAGAAAGCAAAGAACTGGGAGACTAGAGCCAAGATGAGGCACCTACAGTGAAGAACAGATTTCAGAAACTGAACCATCCATTTATTCATTAACAAATATTTATTGCAAAACTATCATATATCTGCTAGATATGATAGATGCTGGCACTGAAGAATTCTGCATAAATATGAAGAGGAAAAAAGTCCAGAAAAGGGTTAAAAATGCGGCCAAATGTGAGAGAAAGAAAAAGAATGAGCAAAGGAAATAGAAGAAGAGTGCTCAGAGAAGAAATCTGGCTACTGTAATATTAGGGGAAGTAGAGAACACTTTCAGAATGATGTGGTAGTTAATAGCAAGCACAGTTTGCGTAACTTCCCCTAGTGCAGAATTTTTTACCCCTTCCTTCAGAAGTGGGGAAACCTTCCTAGACCACTGAACCCTCAAGCCATGGGTCAGCTCCCAGGCCCCCACATAACGTTAGCATGTCTTAGTGATGGCCCTGCATCTGAGTTTTCTGTTATGTGTTTATTGGCACCCACCCTATTTTCACCTCTTGACTCTGTGTCATCCAGGCATTTCTGTGAACTTATAGGTGATCCTCTGCCTGGGTTCTTTTGCCCTAACTCTCTTCCTTTTTAGGTAGTTCCTTCTTCCTTTTCAAATTGTTGGTGCTGGGTACCTATTGTGCAGATGCTTTGTGCCTTCTGACCTTTCTCCTAGTTCCCCTGTCTGGCTTCCTCATCCCTGCCACCAAGTCTGTGCCTAGGTTTGTTTTCACATGTTTTGTTTTCTGGCTTTACTCTTCCCACACGTTCAGACCTCCTGATGCCCCCGCCTAGCCAGCAGCTCTAATCTTGCCACCCACTCAGACCAGTAGTTTACCCTGACCTTGTTACGTGCCTGTGCAAGTCTTCTCCCTGCTGGCCCTCCACATTGCTGCCATGTTGGTATCCTTTCCCCTAAGCTATGTCTTTGAGTTCTTGGAAGAAACGCACGTCCTAAGACTGACTGGGTTTTGAGCCCTTCTTGTAGACTCCTATCAGAAACACCATAAGTTCCATTTTCCAGTTAGAATAAAATATGAAAAAAGAAAAATCATTCTGTTTTACCATGGAAGAAAATCATCATTAAAGTCATTTTCACATGTTGCTTTCAAGTTCCTTTTCCCTTGTGTAGTTTTTTTTTTTTTTTAGGAACCTAATTGCAACCCCATTCTTGTAGGTTGCTTTTTTGGGAACATTCTAACATGAGTTTTTCCTTACTAACTAACTATGAAACATGATTTTTAATGGCCTCCTAATTCCTTAGGAAGTTTCTTTTTTTAGCACAAAATCTGCATGAATTCTAACAGTGTTGGGAGAGCTGTGTCCATAGCTAAAGGATCAGGATTTTTTTTTTTTTTTTTTTTTTTGGACTAGGGATTAACCAGGGCCTCAGATGCTCTACCACTTTCCCAAAGCTACACCCTCACCTCTTTTCATTTTATTTTGAGACAGGGCCTTGTTTAGTTGCTTAGGCTGGCCTCAAACTTGGCAATCCTTCTGCCTTAGCCTCCCATGGTTAATGTTGTTCTTGGCACATGCTTTTAAAATTGGATTTGAATTGGTATTGGAATTGAATTGGTATTGTTCTAAAAATTATTGCTGTGGTTTCAATATTTGTTACCGTCAAAACTCAAGATGAAATTTAGTTGAAATATATTGGAAGGTGGGCCTTTAACAGGTGATTAGGACATAAGGATTTTACTCTTGTGAGTTGGTTTAATGCCTTTTCCCAGGCTGGCCTGGGACTTGAGATCTTCCTGCCCTCATCTCCTGGATTGCTGGGATTACAGGCATGTGGCTATGTGCCCTGCGTGTCTGGTATACTTTAAAAAAATTTTTTTTTGTTATTGTTATGACATTGTAAGTTCATAAAATGCAAATGTCCAGCTTAATGACTTATGACAGGAGTACCTATGACAAGGCAGAGACCATAACCATTCTTCATCCCCCAAGTGACAGGCTCCTTTCCAGATGTAGCCCTGCCCCTTACCCTGTCTGTAAACAGTGTCCTGACTCCTGGGGATTCACTTCCTTATTTTTCTCTATAGTTGAACAACCTGATTAAATATTCCCAAACAATAAAGTTTAATTGGGGTGAGTTTAGATTTTTTGCAAACAGTATCATATAGCTGCATTCCAGTTGTTTCTGCCCTTCTTAATAGTTGGTCTTCAGGACTTGCTGTTGGCCAGGTGTGGTGATGTACATGTAGAATCTCAGTGACTGTGAGGCTGAGGCAGGAAGATTGCTAGTTCAAAGCCAGTGTGGACAACTTAGGGAAACCCTGTCTCAAAATAAAAAAATAAGAAAGACTGGGAATATAACCCCATGGTAGAGCACCCTGGGTATTTTTTGGTGGATATTTCTGTAGTGAATATGTCTTGGAATAGGTCCCTGAGTTTGTGTTAATTTATCTTCAGTTTTACTTAATATTGAGAAACTGTTTCTGAGTGCTTCTCTCAGACTGCATCCCCATCAGCAGGGAATGAGTGTTCCTGTTGCTGACATCCTTGCCAGCACCTGCCATTGTCAAACTCTTAGGTATTTCTCAATCTGGTGAGTATCTGGAATATCACATTATGACTTTAGTTTGTATTTCTTTTTCTTTTTTTTCTTTTCTTTTTAACTAATGAAGTTGAATCTGTCTGTCTGTCTCTCTTGACCCTCTGGATTTCTTTTATGAAATGTTCATTTTGTAAAATTCCATTCCATTTTTGGTTGTTTTTCTTGTTGATTAGTAGTTCTTAAGTCCTCTGTTGGTTATGTATGTGGCAAATGCCCTTTCCCACTTGTACTTTTTTAATGATGTCATACAATGACCAGAAGTTCTTGATTTTAATGTAATACATTTTCTCTCTCTCCTCCCTCCACCACCTCCTCTTTTTTTCCTTAATGGCTTGGTGTTCTGTGTTTTGCCTGGTAAAATTATAGTAAAGTCTTTGACTCATGGATCATTGACTGTCATGAAGGATATGCATCTGATGGAACTCAAAATAGAATTTGTAAAGATGGCGCTTCCTGGGGCTCATAAACAGAAGTTTTAGAGCTGTGAGTCCTTAGGTGATATAGTTCCAACTTTTCCATTAGACACCGGAAAGCGATAAGGGCTGAGCGTGATAGTGCATACCTGTCATCCCAGAGACTCTGGAAGCTGAGGCAGGAGGATTGCAAGTTTGAGGCCAGCCTGGGCAACTTAGTGAGACCTTGTTCAAAATAAAAAGGCTGGGGATGTAGTTCAGTGTTAGTGTATACTGAGTTAAATTCCTAGTGCCACCACCATCACACACACACACAAAAAGGAGATTGAAATCTCTGAGGATGGATGGTTTGTGACACTCAGAAGAGAAAAAGCTGCCTGGCAGGTAACCACAACATTCATCTCTGCCCCACGTGGCAAGCTTGCATCTTTCATCCTTGTTCACTTCTCCCTGAGCTTATTAGTTCACTGTAACCCCTGAGCTCATAAAGTCCCATGACATAGAGTGTAGAAGAGCCAGGATTTTGAAAGAACACATTTAACTTAATAAAAAGTGGAATGAACATTTTCTCATCACTGTCATAAAACCATGATTGCCTACAACCCTCATAATTCCTCAGATTTGATCAGTAAAGGTTAGTCTGATGCCATCTTGGCAGTCATTTACTTTATTCTTGATTTTTTTATATAATTTTTTTTTTAGTTTTAGGTGAACACAATATCTTTATTTTACATTTATGTGATGCTGAGGATCGAACCCAATGCCTTGTGCATGCTAGGCCAGCACTTTACCACTGAGCCACAATCTCAGTCCCCTATTCTTGATTTTTAATATTAACCATCTCCTTTTTAATATTTATTTTTTAGTTTTCGGCAGATACAACATCTTCATTTTATTTTTATTCATGCCAGGCGAGTGTGCTACCGCTTTAGCCACATCCCCAGCCCCCTCTTTAATTTTTTGTTTCTTCATTCATTAACTGCCTTCAGTTGTCATTTCCCCCTTTCTTTTCTTTCCCCCTTCATTTTATTTAATTTATGATTGATTTTCTACAGCTGATAGTAAAATATCCTATAATAGGAGTGGCAGTTATGGAATGAGTCCTCACCCCAGATGTGGAAACGGGGGGCTCTTTTTTCTGCAGGCACTTGATTATCCTCCATCAGTATCCAGTGGCCCTTATGCTTTAGGTAGACGTAGGCTACTCCGAAAATCTGAAGACTGAGGGGAAAGGGAAACTCCAAATATTTATGCTCTCCCCAAGAGGTCCCTAAACTCCAGGTTAAAATTAGAAATTAAAGAACGGATTTGGTGGCAGTTGCACTGGGGGAGGCTCCTGGAATAATTTCCATTTAGCCAAAAGCTAAATAATTTCCTGAGCATGGCTGTGCTTTTAAAATCTTGGTCTCTAACATAGATTTTGGGCACAGGATGCTGCTGCTATCAATTCCCCACTCCTCACCATCAAGACTCCTGTGACCATTTAATAAACTTGTTCTTCACTGGGAAGGGAGAAGAGTGGGCGAGACCTGCTTCCAGCATACTTCTGCTTGGGCAGTTGTATTAGAAGGTGTCAAGTTCCAGGGATCTGGGCCACACAGACACTTCACTTTAGAAAATAGAGGGTATAGTCTATTTTTAAAAAAATTCTAAAAATCTTTTGTGTCCTCCTCCCTGTAGGATCCCTCACAGTCCCTTAATTGATCTCCTTGTTTCCTTTTCATGCCTCTGTCATCTCTCTTCTTGACTTGGGAAAGAGGATCCTCCCAAAGCACAGGTTTGTTCTTGTCACCTCGCCCTTTGATACTCCAGTGGCCCTCACCTTTAGGACAGGTTCCAGCCTTTAACTTCCCTTTAAGTTCCTCCCAACCATGTACCCCCTACCCCATCCCCCAGGCTTTTGTATTTCCTTGTGTTTCAGTCCTGCCCTGGCATAGCCCAGATGTTAATTCTCTGTAAAATGCATCCCAAGACTTGCCAAGCCAGAAGTAGCTGCTCCCTCCCCAGATTCTTTTTAGGCCCCTTATTTTCCTGTGGTGTTTTCCTAGAGCTTGAGGTGGAAAAAGTGGGGTTAGAATCCTGTCATCCTCTTCAGCTGTGGATTGATAGTTCTTCTCACTGAAGTCTCTTATCAGAAAGCATTTCATATCACCTTAGAAACTGTAGTTGGTATTTATTCTGAAAAGTGGGATTGTTGGATTCCACTTTGGGCTGCTGGGAATCTACTGTGGATTGCTTCAACTTTACCAAATAATATCAAATTGTTTTCCCAAGTGCTTATACCAATTTACACCCAGCAAGGAGTTCCACTGTTCCGTGAACTTGTCATCCCTTGATGTTTTCATTTTTATCTATCTCTTGGGTGTAAAATAATCACTCCTGCCTTTAATTTGCATCTTCACGGTCTGACACAATGAAGCCATCACGTCTTTGTGTGTGTGTCAGGCGTGTGTTTCCTCCTATGTCCCACATCTTCATTCCTTTTGCCACTTTTGTCTTTTTCATGTGTAGCACTTTTTTATAGATTGTGGCTATCCTTTGTAGGTTAGTTAAAGGGCACACATTTTCCTGGACTTCTTCAGTTTTGTTGCACCACCATACCTAGGGTGTTGCTTTCTTCTCCATCTTTACTATGACATCTGCTTCTCATGCACAGGAAGGGAAAGGAAATGGGAAGCACACTTTTCCCTCTAAGCTATGACCTGAAGGTTGCTCACCTCACTTCTGTCCACATCCTATTGTCCTATTGGTCTCTGGCCAAACCAAGCTGCAAAGATGGCTGGGAGCTGTAGTCTGTATTCTACACAGGCCTTTACCCAACTGAAAATTGAAGAGAATGAATTCAGGGACCGCTGATGGGTTGAAAGACTTGGAAAGGTTTAGCTATTGAGAAGAGAATAAAGAAATACAGTTGTCTTCAAATTAATTTTGTCTCAATAAACCTTTTTCTGATACTCAGACCCTTCATATCATTAAAACTTCACCTGCAGAGCTCTTAATATAATTTGCAAGCCTATTTTCATTTTTACTTCAGAAATGCGTTTATTGCCGGGTGTGGTGGAACACATCTGTAATCCCAGTGGCTCAAAAGGCTGAGACAGGAGAATCTTGAGTTCAGAGCCAGCCTCAGCAAAAGCGAGGTGTTAAGCAACTCTCAGTGAGACCCTGACTCTCAATAAAATACAAAAATAGGGCTGGGGATGTGGCTCTGAGTTCAATCCCCAGTACCAAACAACAACAACAAAGTGTGTTTATAATTATCAAAGGAAATATAAAGAAGGAATATTAGGAAATAAGCCGGGCATGGTGGTACACACCTGTAATCCCGGAGTCTCAGGAGGCTGAGGCAGGAGGACCTTATGTTTCAGGGCAGCTCAGAGATTTAGTGAGGGCTTAAAAAACTTAGTGAGACCCTGTCTCAAGAAAAAAAATAAAAAGAGCTGGGAATGTGGCTCAGTGGTTAAGTGCCCCTGAGTTCAATCCCTGGTATCAAAAAAAAAAAAAAAGGAAATAGGATGACTATGTAGAAGCTGAAATTTCTGATGCATTAATTTAGTTAATGTGCCAGGGGATAAAAGTTACATTAAAAAAAAAATCTATCTTTATTTTCCATTAGTTCAAATGTTTAAGGGGTACAGCATCACATGAATTCTGTGTCCAATGGCCTTAGCAGGAAGGTTGCTTCAGAATTTGGCCCGAACCATGCCACTGTTTCCGTGGGCACAAGTTACCTTTCCCCAGATTACTCTGGTTTTGTTTGGTTTGCCACCAGAAGTCACTGTGTTATTTTTTGCTTTGTACACGTAAGCACATCTTTTGCCCAAGCAGAACTTGGCTTCATCTCTGCTATAAACAAGTTATGTTTGTTATTTTTGCAAACTATTGCAGAAGACAGAATCTTAGTCGCTCAGTACTGGAAAAAAAAAAGCCTCCAACTTTTCTTTTTTAATCAAGTTCATGTTTTTTTGTTTTTTTTTTTAAGTTGGACAGCATGCCTTTATTTTGTTGGTTTATTTTTATGTGGTGCTGAGGATCAAACCCTGTGCCTCACACGTGCAAGGCAAGCGCTCTGCCATTGAGTTGCAGCCTCAGCTCAAAGTTCATGTTCATTTTAATCTAAAGCATATAAGTTAGATGATATGATTTTAAGCTGGTAGCTGTGGAAGTTTTACGGGTTTAAGATTTCTGTCTCACTATCTCCTCTCTCTCTTCCTGCATTAGCTAATGGCATGCACCTCTGATTTCCCCAGGTATGGCGTAAGTCCAGAGAACATTATCCTCTATGGTCAGAGCATTGGGACTGTCCCCACTGTAGACTTGGCCTCACGGTATGAGTGTGCTGCTGTCATTCTCCACTCCCCTCTGATGTCTGGTCTGCGTGTGGCTTTTCCGGATACCAGGAAAACCTACTGCTTTGATGCGTTCCCCAGGTGAGCTCACTTTAGTACAAGCGTGAACTTGGCCAACAACCCAAGCTCACATTGATATTGCCATTAACAGTGCAACTTCCAGGTATTTACTAAATATATCCACACATTGGGCCCTGTGCTGGAGATATGAGGCAACTATGACACATATACCATAGAGACTTTATCCTCTAGGGCCTACCTAATTTATGAAAATTTCCCAGAGGATGTATAAGGACCTTGAATATGCTGATACCTAGGATTAATAGATAAAGCTGTAACACATAAAATAAAAATAGCACCCACATATCCCCAAAGGAACTTATAGTTCAGCATTTGTTCATCTGGAGGAAGCCACATGCAGAAAGAATGAAGAAACAATTAGCAGTTGTTTGGATGGGCACTCAAATAAAATGACAAGTAAACTCAAGTTTGAAATTTCTCTTGCTTTTCCAGTTACATAGTACAGGTAAAGGAAAGGTGACATGCTTGGTTAATCTTTGTAAATAGAATTAAAAGTTTGGGTTAGGAGCAGTGGTACATGCCTATAATCCCAGGAAGTTAAGGCAGGAAGATCAGGCCAGCCTCAGCAATTTAGCAAGACCCTTTCTCAAAATAAAATTAAAAGTGTTGGGGGATATAGCTTGGTGGTAGAACCCTTGCCTAATATGCACGAGAACCTGAGTTCAATCCTTAATTCCAAAATAAAGATAAAATGGATTACTTGCAAGCCATGTTTTGATTTGTGGTAACTGTCCTCAGGAACAGTAAAAGTGAACAAACCACCTACCACTTTTTCCTCTGCTCTCTCATTTTTAGCAGGAGGCATTGTCCTGCAGAGGTGCACCTACCAGGGGAAGTATAAGAACAAGAGCTGTGGGCTCCCCTGCCAGTCTTTTAGAGGTGGCAGAGCACTGCTAACCTAACTCCTGCTATTTTCTAGTTCCTACTGATAGAAGGAGGAAAAATATACTGCAAACACAAAAGCAATGAGCACATTGGTTCTTGAATACCTCTGTTTGAAAATTTCTATTTTTGTTTGTTTGTTTGTTTGTTTGTTTTTGGTGGTGCTGGGGATTGAACCCAGGATTGAATCTAGTAGGCAAGCACTCTACCAACTGAGCTATATCCCCAGACCTCTGTTTCTGTTTTTTAATAGAACATATTTGCCCCCTAAACTTGTTTCACAGTATGTTGTTAAATCATCCTGAGATTGTTACAGCAAGCTGGCTAACACATACTACCATTTTATAGGAACAGTCTCCGAAGAAGTAATACAGTTTTAGAACTTTGATTGACCTATTAATTGCTGTCATTCTGCTATTACTGGGTGTAGGTGGGCATTATTTGGCTGCATGAACATGTGCTGCACAGACTGGTCTCACAGGAGCAACCCACTGTTCACACCTTGTGTGAACTTCAGTTCTATGCAGTTTACCCCAGGACTCAGTGAAACTCAGCTTCATGGGAAAGTGGATTTCTAATAGTGTGGCCAGGAATGCTAAATAGGGCTAATATATGTCTCAAATGTGTCCTTATTTGTGCTAAATCAGTAATGAGAGACCAGTTTGTTAAAAGACACATATTTCCGCATGTTTATAGAAAGCAGTGCCAGGAGTTACCCTGGCAACATAATGAATAGTTTTTTTTCCTGGCTTCTAAATTAGCCTATACCTTAAAGAGCAGCCAGGACTAATTGCAACTTATTGATTAATAACAAATCAACAAATTAGACTGAGTTTTTCTGTTTTACCAGTCATTGGGCTGTGAGTTTTAAGTTCATTTTTCCCTTCAATCATCATGGCAGCCTTAAGAAGTTGATCCAGTTACTGTACTCATTTTGCAGATCAAGAAATTGAAGTTTAGAGTTTAAGTAATTTGCTTACTTAAGTTTGGTGATTGGAGACAACAAAATGAATCATTTTTTTTTATACTCAGTGCCATAAATTATTAATATGATAAATTTCAAACCACTAATGGTTGCATGAACTTTAATCATTAATTGAATTTGGTAAACATTTTCTTCCAGTGTCCACTGCTATCCAGTGGCAGAATTATTTCTGTTTATGTTCCACTCCTCAAAAGATGATACTCTCATATTTCCTTTTTGGTATTAAAAAAAAAAATACTAGGGCTGGGGTTGTGGCTCAACGGTTAGAGCGCTCGCCTCTCATGTGCGAGGCACTGGGTTTGATCCTCAGCACCACATATAAATGAATAAATAAATAAATAGATAAATAAATAAATAAAATAAAGGTATTGTGTCCAACTGTGTGTGTGTGTGTGTGTGTGTGTGTTTATTTAACTAAAAAAACAAAATACGCAGATATGGTGTCACACATTTGTAATCCAGCTACTCAAGAGGCTGAGGCAAGAGAATCCTTGCAATCACAAGTTTGTTTCTTTCTCTCTCTCTCTCTCTCTCTCTTGTATTGGGGCTTGAACTCAGGGGCACTCGATCACTGAGTCACATCTCCAGCCCTATTTTGTATTTTATTTTGAGACAGGGTCTCACTGAGTTGGTTGCTTAGCACCTCATTTTTTCTGAGGCTGGCTTTGAACTTGCCATCCTCCTGCCTTAGCCCCCTAAACTGCTGGGATTACAGGCATGCACCACCACACCTGGCTTTGTATTTTTTTTTTCCTTTCATCTCTTTTACATTTAGGCTAAGAGCATGGCATTAAACTTCAGTACATTCTTCAGACTGAAGAGATTCCCCTAAGGAGTGCAGCATGGGGCATAGTCCTAGGCCCATCGTAACCACTGAAACCATTGAGTGAATGTCTTTTTAATTGAATATAGTTAAACTCTCTTAAAGGAGGTCACTTTTAAATTTCATAAAGGGGGAAAGTAGGTTTCCAAATAAGATTCCTAATAATACAATTAAATACTGCCACTGAGGTTTTGATCTTTGCAAATTACATAGCTGATGAGCTTTTGCAATATTTCTGGGGTACCTTGAAGTGGTTGGCAGCTTCATGAGTTGTTAATAATAAAGACTGTGACAATTCTTTATAGACCTTTGTAATGTGTACTTGATGTTCGAACTTTTAATTATCTCCACAGCTTCATGCCTGTTATTTAATAAGCTCTCTGAGCCTCAGTTCCCTCCTTGATAAATTGGAGCTGGTCACTCCTCTTTCATCATGTTTCACTGACGATTAAATGAGATTGTGTATAAAGCACAAAACGCTCTGTTATAGTAAATGTTTAATAAGTGTTAGCTGTTACTTTTAACAAAACTTCCATGGGATCTCATGAAAATAGAAAGGAGATGATTAGAGACGAGGTAGGGGATCAAAAAGAAGAAAACAGAAGAAATTGAGGAATGAAATTGATCCAATTATGTAATATGCATGTATGAATATATCACATCCCATCTTTATGTATAATGATGATACAGCCATTATCATAAATATAATTTAATATAGATAGCCAGGCACTATGGCACATGCCTGTAATACCAGAGACTCAAGAGGCTGAGGCAGGATGATCACAAGTTTAAGGTCAGAATGGGCAACTAAGTGAGACCCTTTTTCAAAAAATAAAAAGGGCTGGGGATGTAGCTCAGTGGTAATGCACCCTTTAGGTTCAATCTCCAGTGCAAAAAATATATATGTACATTTATATTTACATAAATAGAAGAAAAACTAGTAGAGGAAGGGCATCAGTGGAAGGGATGGGAGAGAAGGGGAGGTACTGGGGAATGGATTGGGGCAACTTATATGCATATATAAATATGTCACAGGGAACTATACTATTATATATAATTATAATGCACAAATAAAAATATTTTAAAAAAAGATTCCCACAAATAGTACCGATTCTTTTTTTTTCTTAATATATATATTTTTTATGAATACAATATCTTTATTTATTTATTTTTTATGTGGTGCTGAGGAACAAACCCAGTGCCTCACACGTGCTAGGCAGGTGTTGTACCACTGAGCCACAACCCCAGCCCCAAATAATACCAATTTTTATCCTTATATAACTTTGATTAGGCTCAGACATGGAAAGAGAATAAAAATAAGAGGGTCTTTGGTGGGAGAACAAACTGGAGAAAGATTCATTGCTCTTGATTCATTTGTAGGTTAAATGAATGTTACCCGCATTAGAGAAGCCCCCCAGACTCCTAGCCAAACAAACACTGTTAGTCCTTCGTGTCCCTCCTTGAGATATGCTTTAGAGCCCGAAGCACATTCCTTTGAAGATCCTTAAATATTCATTCTTTGAGAATACATTTGATTTGTATAAACATTCAGAAGTTATTTGAAATCGAATCTAAATCATGTTAAGCTTTCAATCTGAATAGTATAATTTTTATCGAAAACTGATACCTTAGCTTTTATGAAATGCAGTTCTGCATCTTGTTAATCAGTTTTCTTAAAAAATTGTTTCTGAGAACTTGAGAGGCAGTGGATCAAGATATGTCAAGGGCTGGCCTGTTTATTTTTATTTTTTAAAATTCTTTCTGAAAACATGAATATATCAAAAATATTAGTTACTGGTTTGTTGGTCTGATGCTTTTAGGAGTTCTGTTTTTAATAAAATACTTTAACAAAAACACAATAGCTAAATGCAATGTGGTATTCTTGATTGGATCCTGGAACAGAAAAGAGACATTAGTAGAAAAACTAGAGAAATTCACATGAAGTCTGAAGTTTTTAGTTAATGCTAATGTATCCAAATTAGTTTCTTAGTTTTGACAAATGTACCATGGCAATGTATGTCTTTAACCTTATGGGAAGTGGATTAAGAACATGTAGAAACCCTGTATTACCTTTACACCTTTCCTGTATATCCAAAATGAAGTTATATTAAAAAAAGAAAAAAATAAATACTAGAAAAATGGCAGAGGAAGCCAAATCATCATGGTGTATCCATGTAGGTTCATTAACTGTAAGAGTTGGATTACTCTGGTAGGGTTGTTGATAATGGAGAAGGCCATGCATGTCTAGGGCCAGAGGGTACACGGGAATATTTATAACTTCCTCTCATTTTTGCTGTGAACCTAAGACTGCGCTTGAAAAAAAACCAAGTCTTTAATTGAAAAAAAAAAAACACAAAAAAACCCATTATTAACTTCCTCATCTTTGGTGACGTGAGCATAACTAAAAGGAGTCCATTTATCCCTTTCCCTCTGTTTTGCAGCATTGACAAGATATCTAAAGTCACATCTCCTGTGTTGGTCATTCATGGTACAGAAGATGAGGTCATCGACTTCTCCCACGGCCTGGCGATGTATGAGCGCTGCCCCCGAGCCGTGGAGCCTCTCTGGGTAGAGGGAGCTGGGCATAATGACATAGAGCTTTATGCACAATACCTGGAAAGACTAAAACAGTTTATATCTCACGAACTTCCTAATTCCTGAAGACAACAACGCGATCTTACCTCATTTACTGTGAACAGAAGAGTCCTCTGTTTTGCACATGCTTTAACTGGATAGCTAACTGGCCCATAACCACAAAGAAGTGCCCACCTTTAGGGTACTCTGATCAAAGAGGTGAACAGACCTCAGTCTTTTATATTAAGAGGTTGTTCTACTCAATTCCCACAACACGTTAAACTGCGCAGCTGTGATTCCCAGCTTCGTTACCTACAGGAATGGGAATGAGAGCTGAGTGTGGGGAACCTTTTCTAGTGCTGTATAAAGTGTGCTCTCATCTGTTTCATGCCCTTGCCCATCATTTCTCATTCATTGATGCAGGACTTGGCCCTCTCTTCCCCAATGTGCTCAACATTTGATATGTGGATCTTTCTCAGCCACTGGATTTACCCATTTGTGAAGCTGTGATGGTGTAACTGGAAAACCACTGTGGTGGCAATCCTTTTATTAATTTTTGTTAATGTGCTGATCTTTTCCCAAACACATGAGTTGAAGGGTGATTTACTGGAACTATCACGGGCAGCTTCATCAACTGTAACAATATAAATATAACTGGAAAATTCTTAAGCAAAAGGAAACTGGGGGTTTTTTTAAGTGTAAATTTATTACTAGCCAACAGAGTTTTAATATTTTGATTGTCTGGTTGGTCTATCAAAGAGCCTAGCTGACTTTCCTTCTGTAAAGTCCTCCTAATAGGCTTTTTTAAAGTACTGTACATATTTGCAATTACATTGTGCATAGATTCTTAATGGGTAGTTTTCTTTTGTCAGGCTACAACAACAAACTGCAAATTCCTTGTTTGTAATGTAAATGATTGAATACATTTTGTTAGTATGTTTTTATTCCTATGTTTTGCTATTAAAAATTTTTATAACATTTCCAAGACAAAAATTCCAAGTTTATGCTTTGAAGAATTTATGTAATTAAAATTTCACTAAACTAATAATCTTTTTAGTTTAGGAGTTATTTGGGTTTTGACACTGGATTTGCGCCAAATGAGCATCAGAAATAGAAGATGCTTAAAATTGCTACACTACTTGTATTGGTTGGGGGTTTGGGTTTGGGGGTCCTTTGTTTTATTTTTATTTTCTTTTCAAATTTAAAAGCCTTAAATGTACTGTAAGCCTCAGATTGTTGTACAACTGGATTGCGGTTGATTGCCAGTTTGTGTACTGTTGCTTGGATGCAGCACAGTGGTTGGTAATGGAATAAAGGATGCATGGATCAGAATGCGTAGGCTTGTGCAGTTTTTTCCTTTCTCTCTTCATTAAAGAAAATAGTAAGAAAGCATTTTGTCTTCGTTTGAGAAGAAATTGATGGGCTACATCACTGTCTTTCTCAAGCTATATGCTTTTTCCTCTATAAAACGCCTTAGATGCCCAGGCATAGTGGCACTTGCTGGTAATTCCAGCAACTCAGGGAGCTGAGACAAGAGGATCTTGAGTTCAAGGGCCAGCCGTAGCAACTTAACAAGTCCCTATCTTAACAAAACAGTGGGAAGAAGATGGTGCTGGGGATGTGGCTCAGTGGCAGAATGCCTCTGGGTTCAATCCATACTACTGCAAGTAATAATTACAAATAAAGAAATAAAAAGACCTTATAAAGCCAAGCCCTTGTCCTGGAGCTTTGGAATGGCAGCCCATGCAGGCAGCAAGCACAGGCCGCAGCCTTTTTCAAAATTAGCATAAATTCGGACCAACAGTGTTCACCTAAGTGCTGTTTAAACCCCTAGACTAGCACACTCCAGCAGCAATTCCTCTTGGATTCTCTCTTGCCCTATCGAAGTTCTGTTTCTATTTACATTTGAATAAATTATGTTCTTACACCTACTCATCCTGGTCTGTGGATTTGATTCTTTGAATTTGGGAGTCAAAAACTCAGAAAGAAGAAATTTGCAGTGGGCTTCTGGGGTCTGCTGCAATACTAGAGGGGAAAGGTCACCATTAAGTGCTGCAGCATGTTTCTCGATTTAGAAGCCTGCAGCTTATGCAGAGCCCACCCTCCAGTGGAAGCAAGAAACTCTAGCTCCACTTTTTGGAAGCGACCAAGATTATAAAACAGGTAAAGTGCAGACAAGTAGAATATGCAGTGGATTTGATCTACAAAACAGGAAAAGAGTCTCACTATGACCCAGCTAGGTGGGAGCAAAGTGCTGGTTTCTTTGGAAAGTCTGAGACAGGGCTATTCCACAGGTTCTTTTCAGCCCTGTGACCACGTGACCAGGAAAAGAACCACTGAGGGATGCTAGTTTCAACTCTTAGAACACCCTTCCCTGAGTGTGAATTAAGAAGAAATGACTGTAATCCCAGCTACTGTGGAGGAGGCAGGAGGACCAAAAGTTCAAGGTCAACCTGAGCAACTTAGTGAGACCCTGTCTCAAAAAAGTAATAAGGGCCGAAGATGTAACTCAGTGGTAAAGCATACCTAGGTTCAATCCCCAATACCAAAAAAGGAAATAGTGTATAGAAGAAGGTGCGAGAATAGGAGGGTGCACATCTGAATATGTGTACACGTGTGGAGGCTGCTTCCTGGTCCAAAATTGGTACCTGTGAGGTGGAGCCTTAGAAGGATGGGAACAGCTTTCCTTCCCGGAGAGGGAATCATCAAAGCTCCAGAGGTGATGCTTGTCTCAGAAGTCTGAGACTTCTAGTCAGGAAAAAAGCCTCTTTGGGGCAAGAGAGCAACTAACCCAGGATTTCAAAGCCCTGATTCTGATCCTGTTTGTGAGTTAGTGCTTTGATTCTTCTGTAACCGTTTTTTTTTTTTCATTTCAAAAATGATAATGAGAAACTATACAGTTGACAACGAAAGAAAGGGTGGCAGAGGCTTTTCACTTCATTGCATGGTTACATCCATTTGAACCAGCTCATGCTTTCCCAGAACTCAGGGTTGTGACACAGGAATGGCTTTCCTCCAAGGAGGCCTGTGTGGTAACTGGAACCTAGGAAAAGAGCCTTAGAGGACTCCAAAGAAGAAGCCTCTCGGAACAGCAGGCTCCTTCCAGAGCTGTGTTCTCTCTAGACCTAGAATAGATTCATACTTGGTTTTTAGGAAGTGAGGAACTTTCTTCCTCTTAGAATTTCTTTCTGTTTAGTCAAAAAGGAGAAAACAATGGCAGCATGAAATCCTCTTTGAGTATAGAGAAGGTATATTATTTCTAATATGAAATCATGTTCTATACTTGTAAAAAATACTTTCATAAATACTTTTTTTTTTTTTTGATACTGGGGATTGAATTCAGGAGCACTTAACACTGAGCCACATCCCCAGCCCTTTTTTTTGCATTTTATTTAGAGAGAGAGTCTCACTGAGTAGCTTATCGCCTCGCTAAGTTGCTGAGGCTGGCTTTGAACTCAATCCTCCTGCCTCAGCCTCCCTAGCCGCTGGGATTACAGGTGTGAGCTACCATACCATAAATACTTTTAGAAGGCCTAGAAATAATGTTTGAGCAGGATATTGTGACCATATTATCTTCATTCTCCTGATCATTACTCTGTGATTAAGCAAAATAATACAAATATGGATCAGTCATTAATCAAAAAAAATTTCAAATCCAGGCTAGTAGTGTGTAGCTCAGTGGGAGAGCACGTGTCTAGCATGTACAAGGCTTTGGGTTCAATCCCTAGCACCACCAACCAAAAAAAAAAAAAATTTAAATAATTATAATAAAGAGAATGTACCATTTACAATAGCCTTTATTTTTTTTTCCCAGTACATGTCTTGTGCATGATGTGTTAGATCATTCTTGGATACTTAATGTATTTATTTTCCACATCTTGCCCAGAGCTCACCTAACTAAATAGGTACTGTGGCAGAGAGCCAGGCAAGCAGCTATGGGAAAGGAGGCCTGGCCTGGACTTGGCCGTGTTTCCTTTTCAGCCCAGGCCCTGTGATCCTGGTTGGGCCTCAGAATCAAGTGTGAAGTAAGGGGTCCATTTCATCTGCAATTCTTTTTTCTGTGTGGTGTTTTATATATATTATAAGTAAAAGTTGCCTTTACAACTTCTTTTAGGTTTGCAGTTCCGTGACATTAAGTACATTCCTGTTGTTGAGCAACCATCTCCAACCATCCATCTCCAGAATCTTTTCATCATCCCAAACTGAAACTCTGTATCCATTAAACAATAACTCTCCCTGCTCCCCTCACCCTAGCCCTTGGCAATTACCTTTCTCCTTTCTACATCTGTGAATTAATCACTCTAGGGACCTCATGTAAGTGCAGTCATACAGTATTTGTCCTTTTATGAGTGGTTTCTTTCACTTAGCATATTGTCCTCAAGGTTCATTCTTGTAGTATGTGACAGGATTCTGTTCTGCTTTAAGGCTGAATGATTTTCCACTGTATATATAGACCACATTTTCTTTATCCATTAATCCACTGATGCATATTAGAGTTGTTTCCACCTTTTGGTTATTGTGAATAAGGCTGCTGTGCACTTGTGAGTACAAATATTTGTTGTAGTCCTTGCTTTCAGTTCTTTTGTGTGTGTAACTAGAATTGCAAAGGCTGGGTATTTGAGGAGCTTCATACTCCATCAGCAGTTCTTGTTTGTTTGTTTGTTTGGTTTTGGTACCCGGGATTGAATTCAATCACTGAGCTTCATCCCCAGTGCTTTTTATTTTTGGTTTTGAGACAGGATCACCCTAAGTTCCTCCAGACAGTCCTTGAACTTGCGATCCTTCTGTCTCAGCCTGCCAAGTAGCTAGAATTTCAGGGGTGCACCACTGTGCGGCCCTTTTTCTGAAATTGCATGTCATATTTTGGACATCTATGGGCATTTTTCTGGGAACAAGATCCACTGTTTCAGCAGAAGTTATCATTATTCTGAAAAATTAAGAACAGAGTTAGAGAGTATTTGCAGACTCTTTTAAAACCAATATTTTCAGATTCTGAGAACTGAGTACAGGCTACAGAGAGGTTAAGGAGCCTGAGTTTACCTTGCAACGAGCCCAGGAAGAGATAGACTTTTGCCAGGACTCTGTATTAGGAGGAGACTCTGTGAATGAGAAGGAGGTGCCTAGATATAGCAGGGTTGAATGCAGAAACATTTACAAGTCCAGAGAGGACTAGACAGAGGGAGGGGTCCAGGATTCTGAGGCAGTAGGTTTGGCTGGTAGTTCTTTTTTTTTTTTTTTTAATTTTTTTTTTATTGGTTGTTCAAAACGTTATAAAGCTCTTGACATATCATATTTCATACATTAGATTCAAGTTGGTTATGAACTCCCAATTTTACCCCAAATACAGATTGCAGAATCACATCGGTTACACATCCACATTTTTACATAATGCCCTATTAGTAACTGTTGTATTCTGCTACCTTTCCTATCCTCTACCATCCCCCCTCCCTCCCCTCCCATCTTCTCTCTCTACCCCATCCACTGTAATTCATATCTCTCCTTGTTTATTTTCCCATTCCCCTCACAACCTCTTATATGTAATTTTGTATAACAATGAGGGTCTCCCTCCATTACCATGCAATTTCCCTTTTCTCTCCCTTTCCATCCCACCTCATGTATCTGTTTAATGTTAATCTTTTCTTCCTGCTCTTCCTCCCTGCTCTGTTCTTAGTTGCTCTCATTATATCAAAGAAGACATTTGGTATTTGTTTTTTAGGGATTGGCTAGCTTCACTAAGCATAATCTGCTCTAGTGCCATCCATTTCCCTGCAAATTCTATGATTTTGTCATTTTTTAGTGCTGCGTAATACTCCATGGTGTATAAATGCCACATTTTTTTTATCCATTCATCTATTGAAGGGCATCTGGGTTGGTTCCACAGTCTAGCAATTGTGAATTGTGCTGCTATGAACATCGATGTAGCAGTATCCCTGTAGTACGCTCTTTTAAGGTCTTCAGGGAAAAGTCCAAGAAGGGCAATAGCTGGGTCAAATGGTGGTTCCATTCCCAGCTTTCCCAGGAATCTCCATACTGCTTTCCAGATTGGCCGCACCAGTTTGCAGTCCCACCTGGCTGGTAGTTCTGTGCCACAGTAACCATGTGACCTTAGGCAAATCTTTTAACTGGTCTTGGCCGGTTCCTTATCTCTAAAATGGTACAATACCTACCACACAATAAAGAGAGGATCAGATGCAATTCTATAGATAGAAATGTCTTGCAAGAGATGGGGTTTTGGACCCACTAATTAAATTGATGGCCAAAATCTAGGTTTAGAACAAAACAGAAAACACTTTGGAAACTCCAGAGTAAGACAGTTTACCCTGTCAGCGCCCTTGTTACATTGTTACTTAATCATCACTCTGCTGTTAAATGGTTTACCATTGATGGGTCTTGGCTTGTTCATAGCCATCTGTGTCTGGCTCCATCTGTGTGTGGGTGGAGATGGGCCCAAGGCTTCCAAACAGGCAAAGATGTTGTCTCCTGTCCAGAATCCCTCAGGCTTTCCTTCTCTAGTCTTCCATGTAGCTCCCGAGCCCACCCAGCACTTCCCAAGATGGGTGGGACCTGGCATGGAGTCGGGGGATTTTGGAATAAGAGGCCCAGGTAAGTAAAGAGAATCCACCTCTGATCTCAGCAATAGCTGAAAGAGCCAGCTCATAAAAGAGCAAAGGATTCTAGTGAAATGTAAGTTACATTTGAGGATGAAGAAGAACTAATATGAAAGATTTTCTTCAAATTTTTTAAAATTTTCAATATTTTATCCAAACCAGTGGATTAAAAAAAAAAACATACTTGTTGTTTAACTGGGGAAAATGAACACCTCTAGTTCCACTATTGTACTTAAGAAACAGAATATTACCAAGAGCTTAGAAACCTGCTTTCTGCTCCATTTTTCCCCCAATTACATTCTTTCCTCCCTAGTACCAGAGAAAACACTATCCTGAACTTCCTTTTAGTAATTCTCTTAATTTTCTTTATAGTAAGAATGGGTGGGGTGGATATACATATATCCATATCACATATGTGTGTATGGTATATGCGCATATAATCTGCTCTTTAATATTTTCTATAATTGTACTGATATATTCTTTATTTGATTAATCTTTTTACTCAACAGTATAGCATTTAGGTTTGTCCATGTGTGTTAAGTGTTCCATTAGTGTAACAAAATACCTGAGGTACTGTTTGTCAGCTTTCTGTTATTGTGACAAATACATGAGAAAATTGACTTAAAAGGAGGAGAAGTTTATTTTGGTTCATGGTTTCAGGGGTTTTGATTCTTGGTCACTTGGCCTCATTAACTTTGGGCCTGGGGCAAGGCAATACATTATGGTGGCAGTGTGTGGCAGAGGAGGCTGTTCACCTCATGGTGTTCAGGAAGCAAAGAGAGAAAAGGGAAAGAGATTATGTGGGGTCTCAGTACCCTCTCCAAGGGCGGTCCTCCAAGGAGCTGACTTCCAACTACTAGTTCCCACCTCTTTTAAGATCTACCTCTTCCCAATAGCATCATGCTATTGATAACACATGGGCCTTTGGGGAACATTCTCAATCCAAACTAAAACATAATCAATTTTAAAAAAGAAACGTTTATCTGGCTCACAGTTTGGGAGGTTTCAGTTTACAATCAGTTGTCCCATTGCTTCTGGGCCTGTGGCCAGGCAGCACATCAGGCAGGAACATGTGGTAGGGCAACCTGCTACCCTCATGGTGACCAGGAAGCAAAGACAGAGGAAGAGGAAGAAAGTGGAGTCCCACAACCCCCTTCGAGGTCACACCCCAGATGAACTAACCTCTTATTAGGCCCCATCTAAAAGTTTCCACCAATAGCACCAAGTTGAGGACCCAGGTTTTAACACACAGCCCTTTGGGGGACATTCCAGATGCAAACTGTAGAACCATCTTAATCCATATGGCTGTAGTTTATTACATTTGTTGCTGTGCAGTATTGTATGACTATACACCAGTTCATTTAGTTTACTGTTGGTGGGCATTTAGATTTTTTTCTAAGTTTTTGCTATTAAAGATTTTTTTTTATATTTATTTTTTAGTTTTAGGTGGACACAATATTTATTTTATTTTTATGTGGTGTTGAGGATCGAACCCAGTGCCTGACGCATGCTAGGTGAGTACTCTACCACTGAGCCACAACCCCAGCGCCTAAAGATGCTTTTGTATGTCTCACATTGTGAGGGATTTCTGGTTGATGGTTCTTAATCTTGGTTACGTGTTAAAATTCCCTGAGGAGTATTTAAAAATAAGGATGTCTGGGTCCCACTCCCAGAAATTTTAATTTAACTGATCTGGGGTTTGGCCTGGGCATCTGACTTTTAAAACTCCTCAGAGGTTTCTAATGGGCATCTAAAAGTCTGCCGAGGACCACTGCTCTAGAAGGTCTTTTGTTGTCGTTGCTGTTATCATTGTTCTGGGAATTGACCAGGGATACTCTACCACTGAGCTCCAACCCCAACACTTTTTATTTTGAGATAGGTTCTTGCTGAGGCTGGCCTCAAACTCGCCATCTTCCTGCCTCAGCCTCCTGAGCTGCTGGGATTATAGGCGTGTAGCACCATGCCTGGCAAGAATCTGCATTTCTAAGAAACTCCTAGGTGATGCTGATCCATAGCCCCATTTGGAGTAGTGCTGAGTAGTGAGGGATCTTCCTTCAACTTCACTAGATGGTATCAAGTCAATTTCCAAATAGCAGCACCCACTTACTCTCCCACAACAGTGGACAGGAGACTTAGTTTTTCACACTTGACATCCTCATGCTTTGTATATTTTTGCCTAAATAGAGGATATAAAAATGTTATGTTCTGATCATTTGTGAGGATAAGCAACATTAAAAAAGCATAGGGGCTATTTGTAAGCTCTATATTGTGAGCTGTCTGTACATGACTTCTCTGCTTATCTGATAGGAATACTAATCCTTTACTTAGTTTATTTGTATTTAATTTACATGTTGTAACTATATTCATTCAATTTCTCCCTTGAATAAAATTGTCTTAAGTCCTATACCTCAGCAGTATCCTAGGTGACAGCCTGTTCCCTGATTAAGAAGGAACCTTGATGGGTGGAGATATGACTCCAAGGTAGAGTGCTTTTCCTAGCATGCACAAATTCTTCTTCTTTGTTTTTTTTCAGTGCTAGGAATTGAACTTGAGGATCCTGAATACCAGGTAAGCACTCTATCACTGAGCCACATTCCCAGCCCTATCTGTTTTCTATTAGAATATAAATTCCAAGAGGTTAGGAGCTTTGTTCAGTGGTTCATCCCCAGAACCAAACAGAATGCTTAAGAGTCATAAATATGTGTGGGATGAATGAGTAGATAAATGAATGGATTCTGTATGTCACTCACCTTGATAAGGTGATAATGGGACCTGATTAAAAAAGAATGTTGATTAATTAATTAATATATCCCCAGTCCTTTTTATTTTAGATTTTGAGACAAGATCACTCTAAGTTTCTCCATGTTGGCTTTGAACCCATGATCCTCCTGCCTCAGCCTCCCAAGTAGCTGGAATTACAGGGGTGCCCCACCATGCTGGCCTAGATCTGCAGTTCTTAATAGGAATCTTGGGATTAATGACCTCTTTGAAATTGCATGCCATATCCTGAATGTCTGCACCTGTGGGCATTTTTCTGGGAAGAAGACCCACTGTTTCACCAAAAGTTATCATTATTCTGAAAGATTAAGAACACAAAGCATAATATGTGCTGTCAAGGAAACAGGAAATACATTGAGAAAGTGGTTAAGAGCTTCAAATCTTTAGGTCATTGAGAGGATGGGGCATAGTGCTTTGGCATGCATCTGTGGAGTGTTTCACTGGAGCTGGAATTTCAGCTCTACCATCTCACAGCTTTGTGTCACAGGGATGCTGGTTAACTTGTCTGTGCTTCATATTCTTTTTTTCAACTGTCAAATAAGGATGATTTGGTACTTACCTCAAAAAATTAATGTAAAGATTATATGAGCCTAGAACACGCTAAACTCTGAACACTAGCTATTATCACCTAGAGAAATAGAACATTTTATTCTTTACTGAAAGGATTTTACACAGTAACACATGAGTAAGAAGCATCTTAGAAATGTATGGGGAAATGGCATCATTTATTTGATATGTAACGAGTCTGTATATTTCAGGCCCTAAATCATGAACAGAGGTGCCTTTTGTGTTCATAAGAGTTTCCCCTGGGCTTTGATTTTTATTTTTCATGAAGAATTTTCTTTGTAAAACATCATTTTATCTTCAGAATCACAGAAAGCATTTCATTTCTTTTCTACACGTTGACAATGAGCGGCCCCACCTCTGAAGGCAGCCACATGAGTTTACTGTCAGGTTTGTCTTCTGAAAACGGCGTATGCCACCCCGTCCACTCCCAGAATCATGGTGTATCTTAGAAAAACCAGAGTGACTGATATCACCCAGGACTTCTAGCCTTTTCCTTTACTGTGTGAAAGGAAGTCTCTGAAGTCAGTACACACTGTCTCCCTCCACACGTACGCCAGTTGATTTTGTAAACTTGGATACCTCCTATATTTTCAAACTACATAGGCTTATTGCTGTGGCTTATAACTTGACCAGAAAACTTCATGTGCTGAATTAGGACCTGCCACAAGCATAGAATCTCCAACCTGGGTTATTCCTTGTGAAATCCCTAGGGTGCAACTCCCCAATGTGAGATGAGCCACAAATTCTGGGAAGGTGGGAAAAGAGAGAGAAGGGCAAGCAGGAAATTATGACAATATGTTCTGAAATTCATGTATTCTAACCACAGTGTGTAGATGGAGTAAACATTATGCTTTGCCTATATATTTATCATTATTTTGAAATGTATATCGGTATAGGTATGATTAATAAGCCATTCTGCATATTGATTTAAAGCATTCTTGGACTCACTGGTATTTCATTGTGTAAAATATTTTCTTAATCAACAAGTAATTAAGTAAAAATTCTATCACTATCCTAGACTAGTGTTTCTCAGAGAGTGGTTTCCAGCCCACAGTATCAATATTTCCTAGGAATGCTTTAGAAACAAAGATTCTTGGTATCATTCCAGTGATTCCATATGATTCATGTTAAGAGATAAGACTCACTGAGCTAGAGTTTTAAAAATATATATTTAAAGAAAAAGAGGGATCCAGCACAGTGGTATACACCTGTAATCCCAATAACTCAGGAGGCTGAGGCAGGAGGATCACAAGTTCCAGGCCAGCATGGTCAGTTTAGCAAGGGCCTGCCTCAAATTAAAATAAAAATGGCTGGTATTTTGCGTTCAATCCCCAGTACTCCCCCACATACACAAAATCAGGGTCGGGGGAATCCTACTGAGCATTAATAATTCTAAAAATTGTCTCTAACAATAGTTCCTAGGAAGGAAAAAAACATTGCCTTTGGTCATTGTAACATGTAACCAAAAGAGCCGGGTTTTAAAGTTGCCCAGTCTTTCAAGTGACATTTTCCATGTACACAGGCTTCAGAAGGCCAGCCAGTTAGTAACAGCCTCTTTGCAGAGACCAAGCTTTTGAAAGGTCTTTTTATTTCTAAAAACCAACCACTGAGCCCCACACTTCCCAAATGTTCAATTTGCTATGTTCAACCCTTTCATATTGCTCAGCTCTAGACAGGTAGTAGTGGCCACTTCTTTCAAGTTCCCATGCAAAAAGTTGGGCTGAGTGATGAGGGCACACCTCTAATACCTACAGGGTAGACAGGTGTGGTAAAAGTATGAGGTGAGATGATGCTGACCTGCAAAGGCTCTGACATACACTCGCCATCTGCAGGCCTGCCTTCTGCCCGGTGAGGTCCACAGGACCTCAGTGACCTGCAGTGACTTAGTCCAGCCCTTCCTCTGCACACAACCTATTCAGTTTAGGCCATCCAAGGGAAGGGCAAATACCCAGGAGCAGAGACTGATCTTTCCCTTGGTAGCATACTTTCAGTGCTTTGAAAAGAAGGCACAGGGGGTTGAGGCACAGATCAGTGATGAAATATGTGCCTAGCATGCTCAAGGCCCCTGGGTTCCATCCCCAGCACAGGGGAAAAAAAATCATGGCATCATAAAATGAAACAAAGATGCTTCCAGGTGAAGTCATGAGGTACATGTGTTTTAGAGAAGGGTATTAGCGGATCTGCTTCTTGATTGTCTAGGAAAGATATGGAATATCTCAACATCATTTACCTATATTTTATTTTCCATGATAGGAGTTTCTCTTGTATGAATCAGAGTGGAGAAATGTTGTTTATTTATGTGTCTATCCAGCATCTACTAAGGCTATCAGTATGTCACTCTGCAGGCAGAAATATGTAAGCTGGGTTGCAAAGCTCACAGCTGTAGGTGGGGGAGGCGCAGGTACGTGTAGGTGTGTGTGTGTGTGTGTGTGTGAGCACACACACACACACACACAGAGCTATGATTCTATAATGAAACTCTCTACAAATTTCCAGGAGAACTCAGGGTGGTGGTGGGGATCAGAAAGGTCTCCCGGGGACATGACATTGAGTTGGGTCTCTAAGGCTGGAACCATGTTTACCAGGCAAAAAGAGATGAGGAACTCTTCCTGAAATGCAAACATGGTCTGCCAATCAAACACACTCTGGCTCCCAACAGCATTATGGAAATAAAAATGAATTAGTTGATATTTGGAAGGAGACCCAAAACATCCAAATGTTCAGAATACATCCTGTTATACTTTCTATAAATGGACAACTGATGCTGTAGTCCAGAAATCAAAATTTGTTGTCAACCAAAAAATACTTTTGGAGGGCCTAGTGTTCTAGGCACTGGGAATATAGTTGTTAACAAATTCCTGTATTTTGGCTGGGCATGGTGGTGCATATCTGTAATCCCAGCAATTTGGGAGGCTGAGGAAGGAGGGTTGTAAGATCAAGGTCAGCCTGGGCAACTTAGTGAGATCTTGTCTTAAAGAAAAATTGCTGAGATTCACTGAGCTAGATTTTTAAGCCTTTAAAAAGGGTTGTGTGTGTAGCTTAGTTGTATAGCAGCTCTGGGTTTAATCCCCAGTACCACAGAAAGGAAAAAAAGGACTATATTTGGATCCACTGGCACATTCTGGTGGTATCTGGACCACACACAATAAACAAAGAAATAAGGGGAAAATAAATCAGGTTAAGAGGATGGAAGAGGGAGTGATAGGACAAGACTATATAAGGAGGACAGGAAAGAACTTTTCTAGTGAGTGACCTCTGAGAAGAGGCCTGAGTGAATTAAGAGGTGGTCACGTAGGTGTCCTGGGGGTTGAAAGGGATTCCCAGGCAGAAAAGCAGTAAGTTCAAAGGACCTTGGGCTGGAATGCACTTGTGCTAAAGAAACAGCAAGAGGCAAGTGAGTGAGCGAGCAGAATGGCTAGTGATGAAGGTGGGAGTTGCAGAGGGTGGCCCCACTCACAGGTCATGTAATGCCTCTGCATTTTATCTGTGTGAAAAGTAATTTGTCAGATTTTGAGTAGAGGAGAATCTGACATCTGTTTTGGAAGGAAAACTCTGTACTTTTTTTAATGCTTTGACATGCCAAGAGACTGTCTAAGATTAGGGCCATCCAGACCCCTCCTACAACAATTCTTTGGTTGCATCTAATAAGCTCACAAATATTTGTGGTGATCTACACATGACATATTCTCTTCCATATAGGAAGTTTCCAAAGGAAGAACTAAAAATGTTGAATGAAAGCATTTTAACTGTGCTGGCAATAAAATCTAAGAAACTAAAATTCCAATGACATATAGTATGTTTTCTATCAAATTGACAAAGAGTTTAAAAATAAACAACAACAAAAAGAATACGAAGTGTTAGAGGAGGTCCAGGAATTGGGTCTTGTCACATGTTGATTGTTGGAGTAGAGATCGGTTCTGGAGGGTACTTTGGCCTAAGGTTGGTGTACACTGAAATTATGCCAGAGAAATGACAAGAGAAGCATTAAAAATGTAAGTCTTATCTAGAATGCTGAAACCAGGAATGGGGGTTGATTACATAAAGTATGTCCATATTAGGAAATAGCATACCACTTTTAAATCACGTTGAAAGAGACATAGAGTTGGGGAAGTGTTTATGATGCATAACTAAGTGAAAAAAATAGTATTAGTACATATGATAATTTTTTAAAAAAATATTTAAATTTTTAACTATGTAATAAATTCACTTGGTTTAAAAAGAAAAAAGTGTGAATGAAAAAAATCAGCCTCCCATTCTTGTCTTCCTAATCCCTTACCAGAGACATCAAGCACCAGATGGGCCTTAGGAACCATATTTTCAGCTTCTTTCGCATCATTCTAGATAATTTCTTATGTATCCACATATAAATGCAAATATATAATACTTTTCCTTTCCCCCATTGCATAAATGGGAGTATTTAATTTTTTAATTTAGTAAAAGTCATTTACCAAAATAATTATGAACTGAAGATGTAGCTCAGTGGTAGAGCTTCTGCCTAGCATGCGCAAGGCCCTGGGTTCAATCCCCAGTACTGAAAAACAAAACAACAAACAAACAAAAAAACAAACCCCCAAACTTTATTCCTTCTTTTCCCCTTTGAGATGGGGATCTCATTTAGTTACTGAGGCCGGTCCCACCTTTGCCATCCTCTCTTCTCAGTCTTATGAGTTGCTGCTTTAGGCATGTGCCGCTGCACCCAGCTATTATTCCTTTTTTAAAAAAACAATTGCAATGTACTGCATAGTTTGGATATAACTGAATTTATTTAATTAGTCCTCCTACTAGGCATTTTGGCTATTTCCTTTAAAAAAAGAACTTACAAATAGAACTGCTGCCAGGCATGGTGGCACATACCTGTAATCCCAGCAGCTCAGGAGGCTGGGGTAGGAGGATAGCAGAGTTCAAAGTCAGCCTGAGCAATTTAGGAAGACTCCAAGAAATCTTGGGAGACTGTGTCTCTAAATAAAATATAAAAAGAGCTGAGTATGTGGCTCAGTGGTTGAGTGCCCCTAGAAAATCCCTGTACAAACAAACAAAACACACAAAAGAACTGCTATGTATTACCTGATATCATTTTACACCATAAAATTTGTAGGATAAATTCCCAAAAGTGGAGTTTTTGAGTCAAACATTATGTATTATTTTCATAATTATTGTCTTATTGCCCTTACATCTTTTTTTTTTCTATTTATTTTTTAGTATTTGGCGGACACAACATCTTTGTTTGTATGTGGTGCTGAGGATCGAACCTGGGCCGCACGCATGCCAGGCGAGGGCGCTACCACTTGAGCCACATCCCCAGCCCCAACCCTTACATCTTTAAAAAAAAAATTATACTTAACTTTTAGGTGGACCCAATATCTTTATTTTACACTTATGTGGTGCTGAGGATGGAACCCAGTGCCTAGAGTATGCTAGGCAGCACTCTACCACTGAGCCACAATCCTAGGCCCTCCCCTTACATCTAGTACCAATTCAAGCTCCAGTTGGTGATATATGTTAGAGACTGCTCTCAGCCTCATTGTCCCCTCCCCACCCCCAAGCAAGCAAAGGTGATTTCAAACTTTTGAATTTTTGCCAATCTGAATGGTATTGCAGTGTAGTATTGGTTTTCATTTCTTTGTTTATGTCCAAAATTGAATGTCTTTTCAAATGTTTAGATATCTTTGGGTCTGTTTTTCTACTGTTTGTATGTTAGCTTTATGAGAAATGCTCATTCATGTATTCATCCATTCATAATGTAAATGCCAAAGGGGTTCTGACTCTTCAGTATCCAGGGGAGTTCTTGGAGAGGGGTGACAAGTGGGGTCCTTGGCATATGTGGCAGAAAGAATTTCAGCATGCACCAATTAGAGACAGATTTATTTAGGAATCCAGGTATGCCAGGTGTGGTGGCGTACACCTGTAATCCCAGCGACTCACGAGGGTGGATGCAGGAGGATGACAAGTTTGGATCAGCCTGGGCAATTTAGAAAGACCTATCTATCGCAAAGACCTATCAGTTGTAAAGTGCCCCTGGCTTCAATCCCTGTTTAAAAAACAAAACAACAAAAAACAAAGGAAAGCTGATACACATTCAAGGGAGAATGTGGGCTACCTTCTATGTTGAAAGTGAGAAGCTTTTGGGGTGAAAGAAACAAAAATATTCAAGAGAAAATGTGGGCCATCTCTAAAGGGAAATAGAGCAACTCTTCGCTCTAGCCCGAAAATTTTTATACCGAGACAGTAGTTACCGGACGAACTAGAGGTGGAGACAGGGCGGAGTCATGCAATTTCGTGCCTGTTTTTCTTGCGCTTGCGCTTTACCCTTACATCCTGTTAACTTTTTGCCTCGAGGACTCTGGCCAAGGACGTGAGCCTTGACGTGAGCAGCTCAAGAGTTGCTTGTTTTGCGTTTCAAAGGTTCATGGGTGGTTCTTGGGTGGTTCCTGTTTTTTCAAATCCCTGTCTCAACAGACTTAGTACAGGTAGATTTGAGGGACTCAGGCCCTGCCCTCCTAGAACACGCTCTCTGGTGAGGACAAAGACTTACATACATTTATATTTGTGCACCTATATATGTAATATACATGGAAAAAGGCTTAGCTATATACTGAAATTAACAGAAATGATCTTTAAATCGAAGTGATTATTTGTGCTTCTCTCTATATTTAAGCTTTTTGTAATGTACATATATTGTAGTAGAAGTTGGGTGATTTCTCCTTTGTTCATTTTCTGAATTTTTAACGATTTTGTAAAAACAGGGAACGTTTTTTGATTTTTACAATTAGGAAAAAGAAATAATACGAAAACACCATGCGTACATACATAAACACGTTTACCTATATTTTAAATATAAAAAAGAAGCAGAAGACTTCTTTCTCTATGACGACTAGCAGTTTGAAGAGGCAGTGGTAGAAATGTTTTCAGAGCTCTTGCGTGGCTGGTCAGTGTTTCTAGTTCCAGTGAAGACTTCGCTCACCAGAAAAACCTAATACTTGTCTCTCTTTAGCTAGACAGCCTCAATTACATCTGACAAAACAAGAACCTAGGAGCATCTTGTGTAAATCCGATCCCAGCGTCCAAGCTGCAATTTCCCTTTTCCGAGGCCAACATCAGGCTTAGTATCCAAGAGCGACCCCTGTTGGTGCAATTTGAGTATTCATGAGCTTGGTCAGGGTGAGGAGGATTGAGGTTTTAGTTTTTGCTTGTCTGCCTGAAACCCTGAGGGCCACAGTCCACCCACATGGCTGCATCCTGCTTCCCAGCTCTCCTTGTTTCCTCACTCCCTAGATTTTCCTGGGAAAGCCAGGACTGGGGGCTTGGCATATAGAGTCACAGTTGTGGACAGCCTTTAGACTCTGTAGGGGAAGCTTCGGTAGGGGCTGGAGGGCTGGCTGTGCTAGTCAGCAGGTAGAGTGTGGTGACCCTTGCTTTGAGGGGCAAATGTGAAATCCAGCCAGCCGAATAGAAAATTCCAGACATGGGCAGCAGTGAATGGATGTATTACATGGGATGTGGAGAGGGGCTGTATCCTTGCTGAAGAAGGTGGCCTGGAGAAAAATGTGGAGAAGGGAGGAAGGGCAGGGCTCTGGATGAAAGATCATAGCACTTCTGAGTATTTTTCTTCTTTCTGGAGACTCAGCTGAGGGATTCTGGCAAAACCCAGAAAGCTAACAGCTCCCTTCTTTTGACTAGCTCTTATCTCTGCATTTAGAAGACCCTGGATTTAAGAAAGTGTGGATAGTAAATACACCAGGTTAATGTTGCCAACGTTATTCTTTAAAAATTTAACCAGCACACCCCGTCCATCACTGTGCACTGAATGCAAGTGCTGAGTGGAGATCTGGCTGGAGAATCTGGTTTTAAATGTGAGGAGCCTGTTTGTAATTCATCACCATTTCTCTTTTCCCCTGGGTATTGGTCTATGATAAAGAAAACTGGATACCAGAGGAATGTGCTAGGCACTTCTGAGCTTGGAGAAAGCATGACTAAGCACTTCCCAGGGCCCATCCCTGGGAAGGCAAGAATCTTTCTTTAATGCTTCAGTTCTCAGATGCCTGCTGAGCTGGCCTCTCAATAGAATGCTGCCTGGTTGCACTCATATTTTGAACCTCAAATGTACTCTGTGTCTATGGGAGAGGGTAAAAATCTTACTTGTCACTTCAAGCTGGGCTGATCCAAGGCTGTCAAATGCTCTGGGTCAAATGCTCAGTATCTTCCCTCTTGCTTCTCACAAATGTTTGTGGGTTGGGTGTCTGGGTGCTCCATAAGAAAGGAAAGGAAACAGGAATCATGGTATGAGGACTCAGCGGGGACACTGAGATAGGTTCCATTTTATTTTCCAGGAAAGGACAGTGTGGGAAGTGAGGCTTGCTATAGATTCAGCTCATTACTTCCTAAGAAGGAAGGGTTGAGAATCTTGATCATTGTCTCCAGTAAGGATCAAGTCCAGTTTTCTAGAAAGGCCTGGAGGTGGAATGATGGGCTTCTCTGGCATAGTCAAATGACCGAAAGTTTCTGTCCACGCCCAGCAGATATGATCAAAGACATCCAAAGCTTCTGTTTGGCCATAGTCTGGACCAAAAGCCCACACTTAGATTCCTGGAGCTAGCATGTAATGCCCAGAGTGAAGATTTTCATGCAGAGTTGATTCTCACACCACACTGGATGGAAAAAAGAAGGAAATGTGTATTCTAGGAGGTTCCAGTGAAACCAGGGGAAGGGTCTGAGTGGCAAAGTAGAAAAGGGAAAGGACAGAGAATAGACATCAAAGTCCTATTTTTACAGATTAAAACAAACAGAAAACAAACAAATGAACCTCCAAACCATCCTGAGATCCAGAGAGAGGAAGTAGCTGGCCCAAGGTCACATAGCAAGTTAATGGCAGAATTAAGAGGGGATTCCAGATTTTCTGGGGAATTGTTGTCATGGGCTCTTTCCATTAGTACTATTTTCGTGGGCAGGAGAATATCTCACTGGTCACCTTCTTGCTTTGATCCTTGAGAAATTTGGCCTGTCCAGTCCAAGAAGTGCAGAGCCCTCCTGCACTCTAACTTACTGAGCACCTGTTAAGTGCCTGGAACTCATAATTCCCTGATGTCATTTAAATCCTCTCAATAGTCTTTTGAGAATCCATTTTTCTTATGTAGAAACTGAGGCTCAGAGGGGTTAAGACCCTTGTCCTATGGTTACATAACTGGCATGTCTAGATCCAGTTTCAAACCAAGGTCTCTAGTTGAAAGCCCACATATTTTTCTCTTGGAGGATTTGCTAAGACAAAGACCAGAATCTTTATGTCCACTTTTTTTCTCATGAGTTACTGGGGTGTGGGGGGATAGATTCTGAGACTTCGCAGCCCGGAATCCCGGCGATTCTGTGGCATACATAGACTTTTCTCCTTTCTCCGAGCCTGTTCTTTGGGAAAATCGCGGGTGAAAACCGGGGTTCATGCCTGAGCAGGCGACCCCAGCCCTCCAGGCCGGGCATGCTCCCGGCGCTCCACCTTGTCCCGGGCTCCAGCGCCCTCGCCCGGCGGCCGCTGCGGGTCTCGCGCACCAGGCTCTGGGGCTCGGGTCTGCGTCTCTGGGAGCTGCCGCCAGAGCCCGCCCGGCCCCGGCCAGGGCGCAGGGCCCCCGCCCCACTTCTGCGGGGCGGGGGGACGCCTCTTCCGAGGCAGGGGGGAGCTTCGGTGCCGCGCGGGCGCAGGGGCTGGGGTGGGGGGGAGGAGTCAGCCTATAAAAGCGGCTATAAAAGCGGCCGCTCGGTCTGGAGACTGCGAGTGAGCGCGAGCAGATCCTGGCTCAGTGCAAGCGGGCGAAGCTGTGTGCGCAAAGCGGCGCGCGGGTGCAGTGGCCGGGCACCGGGAGCTAGCCAGGTTGAGTGGGCTTAGGTCTGAACCGCGACTTCCCAGACTTCCCTGCTTGCCAATGCTCCAGGAGCTCTCGGCGCCCAGTGGTCAGCGAACGAACGTCCGGGCTGTTGCGCTCCTGGCCAGCGAGGCGTGGCAGTCTCAGTCACCGACCCGGAGGTAAGAGGGCCCGGCCGGGGTCTCCATGGCTTCTCGGCCGACCCCAGCCTCGGAGGGGAGGGAAGAACCCAGGTCCCGCGCCTCCGCCTGGCTTAGGGGAAGTGTTTACCGCCCTCGGCTTCTGTTTGTCCCTGTGCTGTGTAGTCTGCCTCTGTCTGTCCAAGCGTCTGTTGATGGGCACACGCCCCTGTCTCTGTCCTCTGTGAGATATCTCTAAGATCTGTGATTCTTTACAAGCGGCAGGTGTCAGGGGGCGCTGGTGTCCCCAGAGCACATTCAGCGGGAAACAGATATCTGCTTTTCGGTAGATTTCCCCCCTTCTGAATGTCAAGGGAGACTCTAGCCCCGGACAGTATCTCGCCAAAGAGGGACTATCTTGAAGGACCAGGACTCGGACAGAGCCCAGCCATTAGGGAGCCAGCTCAGACTGTGCACTAGTGGGCGTGCGCCTAGCAACAGGTCTTCGCCCTGCTGCTTCTGGCTCAGCACGGTCTTCCCTCTGGTTTCCCATCGTCTCCTCCAGCCTCTCAGGACAACGTTAGGCACCCAGAGACAAGCTAGAGCGGGGCGGGCAGAGGCAATAGGATGTTAGATGACCGAGGGCCCCTGCTGATATTTAAACTGAGATGCTAAACTGGCAGCGCTGGAAGATTTGCTGGTCCTTGGCAAGGGACACCGGTCCGCTGCGAGATGGGTTGCATTAGGTTGAGAGGAAAGACAGGATCCTGGAAGGGTCGTGGTCAGGTCTCCAGCTCTCCGCTTTGGAACCGAGGGCCAGTGACATTCTGGAATGGACCCCACGGGATGCATAAGCTCATGAGAATGGAGCGCACTGCGCCCGGGTCCCTCAGCCGCAGACTCGCTCTCAGCAACCGCCGCCGTTCCCCGAGGGTCGGATACCACGGCCATCCCAGGCATGCAGCCAGCAGCCGGGTTTGAGGTTCTGAGTCCTGCTCCGAGCAGCCAACCCTGTCCACAGGTAAGAACTCCCTTTCAAAACTAACCTTTTGATGTGTGAGCCAGTGCCTGGCTGCAGCCCCATCCCGGAGACGGTGAGCCCGGGAGCCGGTCCCTCAGTCTCCGCGGTCTGGATAGGGATTCCAGGCGCGCCCGGGGGCGGGGAGCCGGCGGCGCTGCGTGCCCAGGCGCGGCGCCACCATGGACAGCTCCCAGCCACTTCCTCCACTCGGGGTCTGTGGCCCTGGGTCTCCCGGGAAGTCACCCGCTTTCCTGTCAGATCCAAGATGTTGAGGCTCTGCAAAGAAGAGAGGAACTGACAGTAAGAGGGGACCCTTGGTGTTCTATCCCCAGGCGGCACAGACCACTCAGGAGGTCGCTTACCCTACCGCAGTGTGGTTTGTGACCAGTTCCTAGCTGAGCCTGCAGCTGACTCTGTAGGACGTCTCCGTGTCGCCTGGGGCTTCCTTGGCTTCTCTGGGACAACACGGGGACCCTTCAGAGGTGTTATGAATGTGTGACCCTTGAGTATCTGACGAAGGCAGTGAGATAATACCAGACTGAACTCAAACGGCTTTCTATGTAGGACATAAGGTCGTGTGTTCTATTTTTAAATTATTTAAGAAACATAATTTTGGGAGAATATATGAGTTTCACAGTTAATGCCAGGATAGAGAAGAATTCAAACAGAACAAATGTACAAAAAAATGCATTTGAATGCATTTGCCAAGGCAACTATGCTATTTTGTGATCCTAATAGTTTCCTCCAAAGGGATAATGAAGCAGCTTTCAAAGGCTCCTCGGTAGCCCAGTAGATGAATGTTCAAGTTGGTTACTTGGAAACAGGAAGAGAAAACCTGTGGGAGTTAATCTGTACACCAAATTAAACATCTCTCTCCTCCAGTAAGAAATGACACTCTATGCCCGGGGCTTTTCTTTTTGTCATCCCTATCTACACAGAGGTGTGTATCTCCCTTTATTTTACAATCATAAGAAACTTGGGAGGTCTTTTCTGAAGACCAACAGGGGTAAAAATAATAAGGCAAGTCTTTTTGTTTTGAGACAATGTCTGTGACTTTTGGAAAGTCAGTTACAGTTTTTGTGCTGTTTCCTCATCTGTAAACTGGGAATAATACACTCTACCTTTCAGGATTGTTATGAGACTTAATTGACACAGTTAAGCTTTTAGCCTAGTCTTGGGCACAGAGAATACTTCTTAAATGCTATTGATTATAGATATATTTTAAAGATATTTTTGCATTTTTTTGAACTATGTTCTCTGTACTCTCTCCTAATCTAATAACTATTTGATAGAGACCCTATCTTCACTCTATTTTCACATTCAAGATCTTGATGGAATTGATGAAAGAGCTGACATTGATAGCAGTGCCAAAAACATTCATATTTAAAGATAGATGGAAGACTTTTTTATGTGACACAAATCAGTTAACTATCTTTCCCGCTTATTCCACTTTAGAGGAAAGATAAAGGTCATTTTCAAAAGATGTTCACAGTCCTCTGTTTCAGATAATTAATTCTTCCTATTTTTTTCTCTCATAAGAATTCAAGATCTTATAAGAGTCCTTATTGTCTTTCTTGATATTGGAGGAGAGGTCCCCAAGCCCAGTTCCTGGGTTGCTCCAGGCTGAGTGTAGGCTAGCTGTGTTGTCAGGCCTGGTCAAGGAGGCCATGAGTGGTAATTGTTATGCAAGAGCATATTTCTTCATGTCAGAGACTTGCTTGAGTGTGAGATCCTGGCCAAGACACTTGTTCACACTTTTTTTTTTAGTCCCAGCTGAATTTGAAAGGCCCCATCAACTCTGCATTTTGGGGCCATATCTGGTAGAAATCACAAGTATATAGATAATGAAGTTGTAAAGTACTCAGTTTTTCACTTATATTTCCTTACCCCAAAAGTGCGTGTGTGTGTGTGTGTGTGTGTGTGTGTGTGTATGCATACATGCCAGTTTCACATTCTGGTGCCCTTAGATTTTCCTTCTTTTTTCTCCCTTAATAGATCAAAAGGAATCTTAGCTTCCTCCATCTGAAAGGAGTAAAGCTCAGGAATAGTCTATGGACACTGGGAGTCTTTCTGAGACTTTCATCCACTGGTGATGTGACTAGAGCAGAAGGACATTTTCCCCTGGCTGACCTTGAAGTCCAGGCTCTCTTCTGTGGACTCCCATGCAGTTTCCAGTTCGCTGCATACTCATGACTTTATGGTAAGAAAACTATTGAACTATGGATTAGTCTTGATCAGCAGGACCCATGAGGGATGGGGGAAGTGGCATGAGTGGAGGTAAGGAGCTTTTCGTTGGTTCTGTGGCAGCTTGTCTGTTGCAGCAGTGTCTGAGTCCCCAGAGACAGATAGATCAAATGGCAACAGTGGCATTTAGCAATAAAGGCCAGTGGGATGGGAAAGGTGAGTTTAGTGACTCTCATTAGCCTCCTTTGAAGCCTGTCACTTCAATGACCTCCATTAGTAACTCTGTGGTGTGGGCAGAGCAGTATCATTTGATGGATTAAATGCATTTGTAGTTACAGCTTAAAAGAGAAACTCAAGTATGTAAGGTGGGTTCCTAAAAGGGAAAAAAGTTATATTTTGTGGACAGCATCCACAAGATTCAATATACATAAAAAGTCCAGGCTGCACATATTACATATATCTTTGTTCATGGTGGCAAATACCCAGATGTTTGATCTTACTTGGGTAATGCATTTGCTGTCCCCCCTTCCCCCATGGTTATGTGAAAATAGAATGAAGATAGGGTCCCTATCAAATAGTTTTTAGGTTCAAAAAATGCACAAATATCTTTAAAATATATCTATAATCAATGGCATTTTAGAAGTATTCTGTGTGCCCAGCACTAGGCTATGTTTCAGTTTCCTTTGGACACTGAATGTGAAAGGACCTAATTTTTACTCTCTTGTATCTGCTTGGGTCAGAAGGAGGATAACAGTGGCCATGGGTACTGGAGGAGACTTCTCAGTGCTACTTTTCCTTCTGTTATTTTGCTAGCAGCTCTGCGGGTCTGAGCCTCCTTTCCTTCCTGCTCACTTTGCAAATTGGGTAGGATGATGGTTATCATGGTGACTTTTATTAATCTCTGTACCTTCTTGTTCAGCCACTTCCTTCAGCGCCATTCTAGCCTCTCTGGTGGAGTCCCTGGTCCTTTTTTTTCCCCCTGTTTTCTCTGATGCCAGGCTTTGTTCAAGCTTGCTTCTTTGGATGGCAGGCTGCTTGCAGAGAAATGTCATCAAATATACATTCACTGCCTGCTTAGTTCCCTCACTGCCAAGAAATACACATACCCACCCAGCAGGAGAGGAGCTCCTGCTCCTCCCCATCCCTGTTATTTTTCCAGGACCCATTTCTAGGCTCAGCTTGGCTCCTCTAGACTCTGCTTGGCTCCAGGAATCTGAATACATTCTTCTCTTTCTACCCCTGCAGGTGAGTGAGCCTTGGAAAGCAAAGGCATAGAGGCACCTGTGCAGAGCAAGGCTCCCTCTCCCCAGCTCTGGATAGCCTGGCTCCTTGCATTGAGGAATTGCTGAGGCATTATCTTTGAATCTTTTGCAAGGGCAGCTGTATCATGAGTTTAGATACAACTTGAGTTTAAAGAGCTTGGACCAGATAACTGTTTTTGAAAACCCTCTGTATTTCTTTCTCTTGGCTGTCTGTTAAAGAGCTTAACTATTAAGCATTTTATGTTACAGGGAAGGCAAGGTCCACAGGCTGGTGGTTTTGGCACAGAGAGTCTCCATCTTGTTTCTAGGCATTATGTTGGGGCAGGAGGGCTACAGGCTTCCTCAACAAGCTGCTTCACTGATAGTCCTCTCTGGGCTGGGAAATCCCTGCTATTGGTCTGACTCTTCATGACTGCAAGGTGTGGACAGCACCAGGAACTGAGGACAGTGCAATGGCTTCCTTTTCTGTGGCTTTGCCAGTTAGGAAAGATGAGACCCATTGGAGTGTTCCTTGGGGACTGGATTAAAGGCGATGCATTGTGACTCTGCTCTCTACCTGGGCCAACTGACAAAGCTTGGGCAGGTTCCTCAGCTCCTCTAGTCTTCTATTTCTTTACTGAAAAATGAATGGATTAAGTTAGATGGCCCTTCTTGGACTTGAATATGCAAATGAGCCAGAGAGACACTTGTTAATGTGTGAGTTCTGATTAGGCACATCTGGGGTGAAGGCTGAAGGTCTGCCTACTTGCTGTTCTTCCTTCTTTCCTTCCTTCCTTTCTTCCTCCCTCCCTTTTGTCTTTCTTTGTTCAGTACTGGGGATTGAATCCAGGGATTCTACGACTGAGCTTATACCCTCAGCATTTTTCATTTTTTATTTTGAGACAGGGTCTTGCTAAGTTGCCCCGACTGGCCTGGAACTTGTGATCCTCCTGTCCCAGCCTCCTGAGTTGCTGGGAGAGGATCTGCATTTTTAACAAGCTCCCAGGTGATTGCTTCTGGCCCTGAGTTCCCTTCAAGTGGTGAGTGCCTACATCATCATTGACTTTCTAACTCATTTTGGTGTCATTTAAGTCAATTTCTGATGTCCAAGTCATGGAGTCCAGCTGTCCTTTGCTCTCCTGGTGACCTTTTATTGACCCTTCAAATTCTTGGAAATAATTGTTGTCGCTCCTAAGCTGCCTTATCAGCAGACTAAATATCTTGAACTTCTTTTTTTTTTTTTTCATTTATTTATTTTTGCTTTTTAAAATTTTATTGTATTTTCAATGGAGAAATACATCATCTGTTTACAAAATAGCTCTTGAAAAATACAAGGTATAGTTACTATAAAACAAAGCAGACTCCAGTCATGAGTCATTACATATCTTGAACTTCTTTAAGTTTCCTCCTTTCCTTGTCATAATAAATTTGCAAAGCTTTCTGGATGAAGTTACTTTTAAGTGCAAGACCATTGTGCAAATGGCAATTTATCTTTGCCTGGCAGAGGCATTTGAATGTAATTTTGGTGGTATTAAGAGATCACTTGGGAATTTCATCAAACTCTGGTCCCAGACACTGAGAATGCATGTTTACATTTAAACAACTTTTCTTGAGTCAAAAAAGATCACTTTTTTTAAACCTGAAAGTGAAATTTAAAGCCCAGTTTTGTTCTTCAGCTTCCTTCCCTGCAGCATTCTTGGGTGGATTGCAAATACATTCTGGGAGCCCAAGATGCAGTTTTGCAATTGCATTGTTATTTACCACCATATATGGAAACCAAAACCAAATAGAGTACACATTTTTGATTATCTTCTTTATGGCAGGCCCTGAATTAGCCACTTGGAAGGCAGAGTTGAAAACATGGTCCTCAATCTCAGGGAGCTAACAGTCTAGCGGGGGAGATAGATATGGAAGATAGGAGTTTCCCTGCAGTGTGATGGGGACCAGGACAGATGGGTCACAAGAGTAGAGGTCAGATTACCTACTAGGAGATGAAGGACGTTAAATCAGAGGATTAACTTGCTATGTCTTTTCAATATTCCAATATCTTGTGGGGTTTTTGTATCAACAATTTTCAAAGAAATGGAAGTGGAGTGGAGTTACCTTGTGTGTGACAATGTAACAAATACAGGGTACAAGGATTACCAGTGAGAAAGACTAAATAACAGGTGCTAGTGCAGAAAACTCAAGTTAGAGCTGACCATGGGCAGATGGAGCTATGAGTGTCTTGTAAAAATAGGCCTTTTACTTTCAACCTTGCCAATCAACCTTAAAACTTCTAGACTTTTCATATTCTATAAAAACTGGCAAGGGAAAAATATTATTTCTGGGATGTGAAAGTCAAGAAATCACAATCAGGATTATGCATCTATTTTCAACAATGTAAAGAAGCCAATTTGAATGCAAAATGGTTTTGAAAGTGGGGTTTGAAAGGTCAGATGGGCCTGGGGATGTGGTTCAGTAGTACAGTGGTTGACAAGCATGCATGAGGCCCTGGGCTCTACCTTGCATTAAAAACAAAACAAAACAAAAAAGAGCTCCAGGAGGCCCTGAATGAGCAGAATGCTCCAATCCAACAGCTGTACCTTCTGTGTGCCTCCTATAGGGCTGGCAGTGTGGTTCAGTGGTAGCGTGCTTGTGTAGCATTGAGGTTCTGGCTTTGATCCCCAGCACCACAAAGAAGAAAAACAGAAGAACTGTGTGCCTCTCATAAGGAGGAAATTAGTATCCTTAGTGGGACAACACCAAGATAGCCAACTCCTCACTGATAGGTGGTCGTAAGTCCTTCAAAAGTGATCCAAGGAACCACTACAAAATAACCATATAAATTATTGAAAATGATAATATCTTGTTCAGTTCAGTCAGTCTTCTGGAAGAACCAGTATTGTACTGGTTATATGAGGAAACTTGATAGAGGGAAGGGCACCTGGAAGATGGCTTTCCTTCCACCAACCTGCTGTGCTGTGTGGTGTCAGGGAAGCCTGGAGTGTGGAAATCAGCAGCTTTACTCTTCAGGGGCATCTGACCCCCTGTCCAGAGGCCTTTCCATTGCTCCACATCAGATGCCCTACTGAAGACAGACTCTCAACCACAGGGATTCAGCCTCTCCCTTCTTCCTAGGTCTTTGCTCAGGGCCAGGCTTAGGTTAGCTCCTGTATTGCCTGAACCTCTTGACATAGGTGACCACAGTCCCTATGAACCTAGGTGCTAGCTGGCAGCAGGCCTGAGCTGTAGACCTGGATGCAGTGGTTACTGCCTGTGCTGTCACCATTTCTACTTCCTTTGGATTCACCTTCCCTCAAGGGGGGCAGTGGTGTCTTCAGGTGGGGCATGAGGAAACTGATTCCTGGGGCTACAGAGGGGTGCAGGGTGGTACCTTTGCTTCTGTCTGCTTCTAGTCCAAGGCATCTTTTGCCTGTCTTCTTCAGAGGATACTTGTTCATTCTGTGTGGTAGGGACACCTATTTCCAGTTTGGTCTTGAACTCACCTAAGCCTCCATCCCTGTGGGTATACAAAACTGTTCTCCTTCTTGTAAAGAACAGCAGGAAAAACTCCAAAAGGAGTGCAGAGGGGAGAAAGTTTGGGTGAGCCATTAAAAATGTTTATTTAAACAAACTGGTGGTTTATGACAAGCCTTTTATGGGCACTGAGTAATTTACTCTTATGCTCATTTTCCAAAGGTTTAGGTTCAGGAAAACCTCAAACATAGTGGCTAAGTACTTTTCCTTTCCTTCCATTCGAAAATCATGTTTATTTTCAGAGGAATTTAATCCATATGCTTCAGATCCATTTCCATGTTACTCAGCAAAAGGTTGTTTTTCAGCAACATTGCTAAGCCATGAGTGAGTGCCCTTATTTCTCTGCCCCTCCAACTCATGTGCATAGCTGAACCCTGGACTCATGGCTGAGTGACTCTGCAGCCTTTTATTAGACATAAGGAAACTGGGGGCAAAAATAAAAATCAATAACATTGACCCCCCATATAAATATGTATATATAAATAATTTTGTGTGTATTAACTATATATATATATATATATATGTATATGAATAATTAATTTTATTTTTGTACTGGGAATTAAACTCAAGGATGCTTTACCACTGAGCCATATTCTCAGTCTTTTTTATTTTTTACTTTGAGACAGGGTCTTCCTAACTTGCTGAGGCTGACCTTTAATTTGCTATCCTCCTGCTTCAGCCTCTGGGATGGCTGGGATTACAGGCCCATACCACTGAACCTGACTTGAGTCTGTGAGTTCTTAAGAAGCCAGAGTCCATCAGATTTCTCAGTTCAGTTCTTGTGGTAAAAGAGAAAGCAGTTGTGGAATTTGGGCTTTGGGACTTCCATAGACAGGAATCTCTTTTTGCTTAAATGACTATAAAAATACAAAGGCTGGGTGATCTCAGAGGGGTCTCTTTGGTTCACAGCTTTGAAGCATCTTTGAGTTCCCTTTGACCACATAATTGTGGGTTATATATATTCAGAAGCTTTCCAGGTGGCTGAGAAAGAGCTTAAGTCTGTTTTAAATCTTAAAATCACTGGGTAATGTTCTTACAAATAGTAACACATAAACACTCTGGGAGTTTCTGAAAATGACCATGTAGTCAAGTTCATTTTTCTTCTAAACATCCACATATATTGTTACTTTAAATAAGGTTTTTGTTTGTGTACGACAATGAACCTAGGGGCACTCTACCACTGAGCTGCATCCTCATTCCTTTTTAATTTTTAGTTTGAGACAGGATCTCACTAACTTCCTGAGTCTGGCCTCAAACTTGTGATCCTTCTGCCTCAACCTCCCCGGTTGTTGGGATTGCAGGCATGCACTTCTGTGCCAAGCCTAAAAAGCTATTTTTGACATACAGAACAGGATGATGTTTCTACTGAATCTTGCTTCATAAGCATGAACTTGAGCTTCTACTCTGTTGAGGTTGTTTGAGGACATCACCTCTCTAAGATCAAAAAGAACAGGAAGGAATAGTCACAATTTGAATGGTGTGTCTGGCTCCTGCAGGGCCTTTTGATGGCCATCTGGGAAACTGGTGTAGGAGGCTGTGGTTTCCCTCAGTGGGGATGGCTTCTATCCCAGCCCTGTACCAACACAACCAACAACCAACATCCTTTTCTTAATTCGGGGGGTGAGACTCTTACTTGGCTTAAAGCAGAGGCTCTTCTGTGTTCTATTTATTCCCAAGGGCTGGCACATAGTAGGTCAAATATTTATTAAACATGCAAATTGAATCCTGCATATGCGTCCCAGGACCCCAATCATGAAAATCTCTCAGTGGAAATAAATTTGATGCTGACTCTTGTGTATTCTGCTCTGGGAATCAAATGAGCCTCATGGCTGCTTCTGAGTGATCCATACTCCTGTGGTCCTATCGTCACTCCCATTTTTATTATTAGTGTCTACTTTTTATTGAGCACTTAACAAAATTCAGACCCACATTACCTTGCATGCATCCTCAGTTAATCCTCCTGACAATCATTGAGCAAACTTCCCTTTCGTAGGTGGAGAGGATCTAGTAAGTTTATATCTCTTACCTGAGGTCACTTATTTGAGATGGAACAGATGAAACTGGGATCCAGATCTGTGTGAATCCTAAAGTCTGCACTCATAATAATGACTGATACTGCTTGATTTTTTTATTATTGTTCTGAGAATTGAATCCAGGGGCTCCCTATCATTGAACCCCATCTATTCCTTTTTACTTTGGAACAAGGTCTTACTGAGTTGCTGAGGCTGGCCTCCAACTTGCAATCTCCTGATCATCCTACTGAATCTTTGGGATTACAGGTGTGCACCACAGTGCCTGGCTATTGCTTGATTCTTAAATTGAAAAAGCACGTTTAAGAGAATATGATAATTTGTAGTAAATTCATAATAATTCAACCCCAGTGCATTCATCATTGATCCACTAATTCTTTCTAGACCTTGAACTGAAGATGGCTCCATCGCATCTCCCTGCAATGGAGAAGCTCATGGTTTAGTTGGAAGATGACAGACAGTTCACCTACAGTCTGTGCTGTAGTTGTGGTGTGAGCCAAGCAATGTGGAAGCACTGTAAAGAGATGGCAAACAGCTCTGCTGGTCCTCATGGAGGAAGTGATCTTTGCAGGCCAGAGAAGGGAGGGTTAGGAAGAAAGTAACAGCCTGAATTAAATATAGAAAATCTCAAAGATGGGTATCTGGAGAAAGTCTAGGAGTTTCCCTAGGCTGGAAATGAGATCATGAAACTGAATCAGGTGAAGATGGTCCTTAAAGTACAGTTAAGGAGTTTAACCTTTAACTTAAGTGGCTTTGACAGGGGAGGTGTGATTCTGAGATAGAGATGGGCATTAAGCCATTGTTCCTATTGGCAAGTGGCTTGGGTTGGGCTTGTGTCCTTCCTCCCCAAGGGTGGTATTCTTGGCAGGAAGTGCATTTCAGAATTCCAGTTCTCACTCTGCCTTAGTGGAGAATGTAGCTGCTCAGCTTGGCTAAGACCATGGGCATTGAGAAAAACTGCTTTGCCAGGGATGAATTGCTGATTTCTTCATGGCCATGGAGTGCAGAAGGCAAGAGGCAGAACATTAAATTGGAAACATTGGATTTTGAGACCTGAGTCACTGCCAACCTGAGCTCTGTATTCCCTCTGCAGGTAGAGCTCCAAGCTTTTGAGGAACAATTCTGGGGTTCAGTGTCCCAAGTCCTTTTCTCACAATATCTCTTTGGACAGTGCATCCATGTTTTCTGTGTCCAGTGTCTTAGCTGAGGTCAAGTATATTTATCTTCTGACCTCTGCTGTTTTCTTCTGTAAACTGTACCGATATTTTAATTTTTTCATAATTCTGTATGAATTTTTGCACAAATTTCTAACTGACTTGTTTGACTGAACTACAGCAGAGATGGAGTTGGAACATGGGATAAAGGGAGAGAATTTCCATGTGAGATTCACCTTTGGATAGGAGGGAGTAGTCACAGTAAAAGTTCAGGGTGGGCATCGTGGCACACACCTGTAATGCCAGCAACTCCAGAGGCTGAGGAAGGAGGATCCAAGACCAACCTCAGCAATTTAGCAAGAGCTTGTCTCAAAATAAAAAGGGTTAGGGATATAGTTCAGTGGTAGAGCGCTCCTGGATTCAATCCCCAGTCCAAAAAAAAAATTGTTTTATATGTATTCATCCTCAATGAGTACCATTTCTTTTATTTCACTTTCACAGATGAGGAACCTAAGAGCTTGTATCACTTCCTGAGGTCACACAGCTAGCAAAAGGCAGCACTGGGCTTCCAGAACAAGTCCTCACAGTCCAGATCCTTGAGCCACAATGTTGTACCTTGGGGGCATCAATAGGAAATAGAATAGAGAAAAAAGTTTGCAATTTTTTGACCTCTGATGAAAATGCTGTTTAAAAAGTATAAATAACAGATCTGCTAAGATCTCTGTGCCCTGGTGCTAAGTATCCTACATAGAGTATGCATGCATGGAGTTCATTTTGAGAGCTGCGTGCATAGCAGAAGGTGAACATGAAAAGTTTTTGTTTCTTTTTGCATCTTTTTGTTTTGTCATTATGGATATCACATATGTCCATGGCCTCTTGCATGGCTTCTGCTGTAGCTGTTCATATCTTACTCAAAGGGAAAGGCAGCTCTTACCACTGACCCATGGAACTCTGCTTATCACTGCTGGGTTTCCCACAGGTAGGATTACCTGTGAGATTTGAACAATTTATTGATAATTATGGTTTTGAAAAACCAAGCTTAGATAAGCATTTCCTAGAATGCCTTTCTCAGGAGCACCACTGCCTTGGGCTACCATTGGGTATTCTGAGGTCAAACAAGTTTGTGCAAACTTGGGATAAACCAAGTTGTCTAGTCTCCGTCGTCAAAGGTAGTCTGAATGCCTTTATAAACCAGGGTGCATCATGGATCTCCAAGAGGGGTGTTTGGTAGACAGAACTTACCAATGAGTTTGTCCAGGAAACCCTTCTGTTTTGACAGAGGTTCTTGTGAGGCTTGTAGGCTATGAGATCTGTGTTGGGGAAACTTAGGGCTAAATATTTATTAATGGAATAAATGAAAAATAAATATTATGTGTAATTGGGTATCTCTGCCCCAAATCCTTAATGGATGCTAGTTATAGCTTTTATTAACAGTATTATTAACTTGAGTTTTTGTAGAATGCTTATGTCAAAATAGCTTTAAGATTTTTATCATTTTAATTTTGAGTCACAGTGTCACCAAATGTGTTCCTGGTTTGAGGGACTTGAACAATGGGATAACTTGGAGACAGAGACCCTTTCTTTGTTTGTCTTTCCTTTTTTGCTGTCACTTTTCTCTGCTTAAGCCACAGGTGGCCTAGTAGCTCTGTTTGGCCTCTAGAGAGGGCCCTAGTTTGAGCTTACTCTTACAAATTGTGCCTCATCAAAAGTTTCTCCCTCTTAATACCTTACAATCAAATAAAATGAATTTATAAACAAACTCAAAGCACAGATTTAGCATTCTTAATCCCCAAATCCAAAATCTGAGATGTTCCAAAAATCCAAACCTTTTTGAGAACCTACATGATACTCTGAAGATTTTAGATTGGGGAACATTTTGGATTTTGAGTTTTCATATTACAGGATGCTCTTGGTAAAGTCTGCAAATACTCCAAAAATATGACAAATTCCAAAATCCAAAATGCTTAAAATTCCAAGCATTTCAGATAAGGAATATTCAATCTGTACCCGCAACCATATGACTATCTTTCCAGCAAGAAATTTTTTCTTTACTTGCCTTATTTATTTTTCTCTTCTCTCATTTATTTAATTGTTCTGCAATGTGATGTAGTCAGGTTATAATATTCCAGAGGGTGCTGAACTCTAGGAGGTGCAGCAGTGAACAAAATGAGCTGAGTCCTTCCTTCACAGAAATGACAGTGTACAACAGATGTACACTGTCCAATGGATATACAAGGGGAGACACTTAGATGATTCTGAGTTTTGTAATACCCTATTAAAATAATAATAAGAAGCAAGTAAAATTAATTTTAACAGTATATTTTAACCTAGTACATCCAAAATGTTTTTAACTCAACACATAATTAATATAAAAATATTGAGATAGCTTACTCTGTTTTTATACCATATCTGCAAAATCATGTATTTTCCATTTGTAGCACATTTCAACTTGGACTAGCCATGTTTTCAATTTAATAGCTATAGGTAGCTAGTGGGGACAGCATGGGTCTAGAGGGAGAGATAGGAAGAAATAGCAACACACTTGTAAGGATTTCAAACTGTGGTCAGTGATGTGAAGCAAAGTTAAAAGGCATCAGGAGGGAAAATAGACAAGGAGTTTGCTGCAGGTGGCTGCTGGAGATGGGGAGCTGAGCATGGTGGTGGCGAACCCATATAATCCCAGAGACTTGGGAGGCTGAAGCAGGAGGATTGCAAATTCTAGGCCAGGTTAGGCAACTCAGGAAGACTGTCTCAAAAAAAAAAAAAATGTAAAAGGCTGGGGATGTAGTTCAGTAGTAGACTATCCCTGGGTTCAGTCTCCAGCACACAAATATATATTATTTTAAAATGCTATAAGATGTTTAGTTATTATCTCTATCTGAGGGTAGGGAATGAAATTGCCTATGATCCATTTTGCAATCCTTTATTATGATGCTACAGTTTGTTCCAAAAAATGTTTTTCACAAAGAGGCGCCTATTTCCACAGCAAACTTTTAAAACAACATTACTTAACAAGGGTTGTAGGCAGATTTGTATTAGCTTCTTTTTGTTGATTACACTCAGAACTATAGAGTGCTTTGTAAGTGGATAGGGCTGTGGTGAGGCTCAGGGCCATTAATGTACATCCTTGGTGGGTCCATTTTTCATCATGGAGAGCTCTGATTGAGAACTTGAAACCCCAGACCTGTTCAAAAGGAGTCTGCCAGGAAATGAATGAGCTTATTTCAGGTATTCTGGATGAAATGCTGTTCCCACAGCACTCTTAGTGCCCCCTCTGTGTGATAAGCCACCCATGCATTTATCAGTCTGACCTGTTTACTGAAAAAGCTATAGAGGGTTTGAAAGCTCTGAGTCACTGTCAAGGAGATCAATAAATTCATGAGATATTGCATTTCCTTAGAACATTTATTTAGCAGACATTTATTCATCAACCACTCTACCCCAGACATGGAGGATATATAACCTAGTAATTAATGCTTCTACTTTACAACCTGGGAGGGTGGAACGTGCAGTCATGTGAACAAACGAGAACAATAGATTCTATGTCCACATGAGGCATAGAGGGGGGCAGGAAAGTAGGAGAACGCCTTTACTCTTGGGGAAATTGATCCTTGACTTGAACCTTATAAAGTATAGTAAGAATTGTCCATTGATTAGTGAGGGCACTTTGGGCAAAGAGAGATCAGATGAATTGGTATATTAAAGAGCTACTAGCAAAGACCTGAAGCTCAGAGGTTCTTTTCCTTCTTTCTTTTTTGGTACCAGGGATGAACTCAGGGGCACTTAAACACTGAACCACATCCCTAGCCCTTTTCTTTCTTTCTTCCTTCTTTTTTTTTTTAAACCAATGATTGAGCCCAATCACTCAGCAGCATTCCCAGCCCCTTTTTAAAACATCTTTTAAATCATTATTTTTTTAAATTTTGAGACAGGTTCTCACTAAGTTTCTCAGGACTTTGCTAAGTTGCTGAGACTGGCTTTGAACTTGCGAACCTCCTACCTCAGCCTTCCAAGCTGCTGGGATTATAGGCATGCACCACTGCACTTAGTATGGTTCTTTATTACTGTAGCAGAGTGTAAACCACTACCAACTAGTATGCAATGCTGAACAGTCTCCAGGGAGTGAAGACACTGTATAGAAAGAAATGTATATTCATTCATTCATTCCATAGATGTCTCACAATTTCAAGATCTCCTTGAGTTGCCCTTTAGATACTGTATTGAACCAACCTGTTCTAAGATTTTTGGAGGGAGGAGTAGTAACTAGGAGGGGAAGCATTTCATTACTTTTGAAAAAATAATATGTATGTTGCATGTGTGTGTGCATATAATATTTGTCTTTTGTGTAAGCCATATTACCGTATAACCATATTTCTTTCTTTCTTTTTTTTATGTTTGGTACTAAGGATGGAACACTGGCCTACATCCCCAACCCTTTTTAGTTTTTATTTTGAGATAGGATCTGGCTAAGTTACTGAGGGTCTCAGTTAGTTGCTGAGGCTGGCCTTGAAGTTGTGATCCTCCTGCGTTGCTGGGATTACAATTGTGTACCACTGGCAACTATATTTCTTTATCACTTGGAAAATACAGGAAGGAAAAAATATTATAACTTGACCACTTAAAACAGACACATTTTAAAAATGGTAAAAATTTTAGTGAATATTTTTATAGTATTATTGTATATTTTATATAATATTGGTATAACTTTACTTTGCACATAAGCACTTTTAAGTTTTACTTTCAATGTTTTTTTTTTTTTTTTTTTTAAATATTTATTTATTTATTTTAATTCTCGGCGGACACAACATCTTTGTTTGTATGTGGTGCTGAGGATCGAACCCGGGCCGCACGCATGCCAGGCGAGCGCGCTACCGCTTGAGCCACACCCCCAGCCCCCTTTCAATGTTTTTTTAAATGTATTTTTTTAGTTGTTGGTAGATCTTTATTTTATTTATTTTTATGTGGTGCTGAGAATCGAACCAGGTGCCTCACATATGCTAGGTAAGTGCGCTACTGCTGAACCACAACCCCAAGCCCTAGCCTCAGTTTTTAAAGCTATCATTTTGATAACTTTAGATGGATATCAAATTCCTTTTAAAATATTTACTATTAAAAATGACCATTTTGTTTTTAGGTTTTCTCACAATTTTAGCTAATTTACACAGAAGATTCCGGGATTGTAATTAAGTGGAAGTACATGAACATTTTGATTCTTCATTCATATATCTCCAAAGATTTTTTAAAATTAACACTATCACTAACGGTTTATAACAGCATTGTTATAAACACTCAATATTATTAAAATTTTTATGGCTTTTATTGCTGCATTGTAATTATACATGATAGTGGGATTCATTGTGATGTACTTGTACATGCACATAACATATTATTAAAGTCTGAAAAGTTATTTAGTAGGTGAAAAATCATGGCTGATAATTTAAGTTTGTATTTCTTGATTACTGGTGAGGTTGAAAACTATGCTATGTACTTGTTTACTAGTTATTTTTCTGTCCTTTTGGAATTTTCTCTTCAGATATGCTTATTTAGGAGGAATTCATATTTTTTATGTCAATGTACACAATCTCTTTATATATTTGTGCAGTTCTTTCTCCCATTTTTCCCACTAAAAGTGTTTTCATAAAATATGTGACATATTTTTGTGCAGTTCACTCTGTCACTCATTTGTGTATTTGATTTATTTTATTAATGGACAACTTGCAAATCTTCTGGTGGTCTGTGATTTTTAAAGTCCTTGACATGTCTGGAATTTATTTCAGTTCTTGGTGTAAGGAGGGACCCTAAATTCATTTCCCCTTCATCTTACTAACCTGTTATCAAATCATAATTTCCTTTATCTGCTGATTGGTGCTGCCAGGAAAAGTATATTTGATCCAGTTCTCAGTATGGAGGATAACAGGAATGTGATAAGGTTAGCTCAGAAGGAATTCAGCCAGCCATTTGATCTGACCATCTGGGCAAACTTCAGAGATGGCATCTCAGCATACCAGGCCTGGCTACATCTCTGAGGCCCTGCAGAGATGTGGCCAGTTCTGTGGCCATTCTGCTCTGAACATTTGGTCAAGTGAGGATTAGGCTGGTGGCACGCTGGGCCCCTGGCTGCCTTGAGCGCCAAATCCAGACATCCCTGTGTAGCACTGACTGGGAGCAGAGCTGAGTAGATCTTTCATAAGGGGTCTCACCTGCTTCTCTCTGGGAGAGACCACACTGGGGCTCCTACCTGTGGCCCAGACTAGGCAAGGCCTAGTCTGCAGCCAACGCACAATTCTGAGTGTTATGTGTATTTTTTCCACGAGATAGAAGTTTAGGTAAGTTTTCATTCACAAATACTGTAAGGAAATTGGCTGAGAGCCCCTGTGGGAGAATTGGCTGAATCATCAGGCCGTCCTTGTATTGCTTCTGCTGTTAAAGACCATGTGAGTGTGTGATGGTGGTGGGGGCCCATTCTCTCTTCTGCCTACAGTGAGGAGAGAGCATGGTTCCTATCTTATTCATTTATAGAGCCCCAGGGCTTATTTCAGGAGCTGACAGAGCAATGCCTACACCCTTTGTGACATGCATAAATGAATAAATGAATGAATATTAGTGACTGGATGAGGCTGCCTTTCCAGGTCTTTCCACTGGCAGACATTACTTGAGGGACTCCTTTTCAACTTCTGACAGTTCTCTTGAATAAAAACTCTGACTTTCATATTATCTTATTTTGGAACTTTTCCCTCATTTTACCAAATACATGTCATGGTCTTGTTTTGTTTTGTTTTGTACTCGAGATAGAACCAGGGCCTCACCCATGGTGGGCAGTGCTCTATCACAGAACTATACCCCCATCCTTGTGGTCATACTCTTGAGGGGTTTCTATGAACCATATTTTCAAAAAATTTATAATAGAGCTACAGAAGAAATTCATTCTAAATTTTTGTGTATGTGTGTGTGTGTGTGTGTGATCATTGCTATTTTCACCATCTATGGTTATATTAGTTATTTTAGTACTTGATGTACGAGAAAGAAAGATTCAATTTACCCCTTCTGATACTTTTACAAAAACTTCTTATAATGTGAAACTGTTGGTCCAGAGGTTTGGGAACAAATGGGGCAACAATTCAGCCTGGTGCATGGCTGGGTAGCACCTTCCTCTTCAGTGTCTTGTTCAGCTGCTTCTCTCTTCCAATTTAGATTCTAGCAACACACCAGGACTTATGGTTCTACTGACATAAAGCTGCTTTTTGTCATCTTGCTGTTATAAATGCTGTTTTCTCTGCCCAGTCATCTAGCAAACTACTGTTCATTCTTCCTGACCCTGATCAAGTATCCCCCTTTCTGTGGAGAGTTCCCTAATCCCTCTTCTTCAGTGTATCAGTAAGTTAATGCTGTATAACAAAGCACACCAGGCTGATGGCTTAAACAGCCAACACATATTATTGGTCTGTGAATCAGCCAGCTCTTTTGCTGATCCAAATAGGCTTGGGAGATCTTGGCTGGCTCCTGGGTCTACATTTAGTTGGCAGGATAGCTGGAAGCTGGTTGGTCGAGGTTAGCCTCACCCACATGCTTCACATTGGTTGGCTATCTGTTGAGGAGATGAGGGTGAATAGACCATGTGTTTCTCATAGCCAACAGACCAGCCTGGTTTGATCCAATGTGGCTGCTACAGTCCTGTGAGAAGTTTAGGTAAGTTTTCATTCACAAATACTGTAAGAAAAAAAGGGACAAGGTGCATGATCTCTTGAAGCCTAGATGGCTGAATTCAATGTTGTCTTTTTTCTTTCTTTCTTTCTTTTTTAATTGTTTTTTTGGCTGAAGCAAGACTAGTTCCTTTTAAGAGAAAATTAAGATTTTGCCTTTTTTTTTTTGTATCAGGGATTGAATTTAGGAGCACTCAGACACTGAGCCACATCCCCAGCCTTTTTTTATATTTTATTTAGAGACAGAGTCTCACTGAGTTGTTTAGCACCTCGCTTTTGCTGAGGCTGATTGATCCCCAGCCCCCCCCCCCCTTTTGAGACAGGGTCTCAGTAAGTTTGCCCAGGCTGGCTTGGAACTTGTGATCCCCCGTCCCAAATTGCTGGGATTATAGGCATGCACCACCGTACCTAGCTAGATTATGCCTTTTGCTGGAAGAAGCTGCAAAGGCATGTTGCAAAGGACATTGATCTGGGGAAAGAGGGAATGATGAGAGGAATGGGGCCATTTGTGATCAATCCACCACACATTCTATATGTTTGATAGAATTTCTCTGTAGTAGTATCACACTTGGATATATTGATATATTATCACATTGCGTTATTTATTTGTCTGAGTCCTAATTACGCCAACATGGCCTGATACTTGCATTAGTCTCATCTGGCATCTGAGCGGTTAGCTAATCTCCTCAGGAAGTGTTGGCATCCATCCTCTGAGTGCAGCAAGACCTGGGGTGACAATGGGAGTGCCCAAGAGGGAGGGAGCATGTGCACAGAATCTTGGCTGCATGCCCTAAAACCTGGCATAAGTTGTCAATGCCTGCAGGGGAGGGTCAGAGCCCAAAGGAAGCCAGTTGCCCTTTTCTCCCTTACTGATGCTTCTGCCTTCGTCCAGGCGTGGGCAGCCTCACCAGCTGAGGCTCCAGCCCTTACCCACAATGTCAGCAATGCAGCCCCCAGAGGATCTGCCCACACACCCGGATGTTGACAGGGGCATTGCTCCAGCACTAGCTTTTATGGATGGTCTCATCACTTTTAAAATAATGACTATGGGGTGTGGGTTGACTAGAACAGTGACATCACTTTCCTGCAATTCTGGGTCAGTTCCTGACGCTTTTCTTTGCATCTTTAAATGACTGAAGTAAATTTACTGTTTGGGTATGTGTTCTGGAAGGATCCTCAGATGTCCATTCTGGAATGTGGTCAAGATAACACTGGCATTGGAGTCAGAGGTCCTAGGTTCTAGATCTTGGCACTAGTTTGCAGTGTGAACTTGGACTAGCAGGTTAGCTTTCTCATGCCTAAACTTTTCTGTTAGTACAATGGTGAGAACAACCCTTGATTTTGTAAAACAATAGTGAGAATGGACTGGGATTTTTTTTTTTTTTAATCAGAGTCACTTTCAGGCCATTCAAGTTGCTGTAATGGACTAAGATTGGGTGGCCTATAAATAAGAGAAATTTATTTCTCACAGTTCTGGAGGCTGGAAGCCCGAGATCAGGGTTGGGCTTTGGCAGAGGCCCTCTTCTGGGTTGCAGATTTCCATTTTCTGGCAGATGAAAGAGAGAGGGAGAGAGGGGGAAAGAGGGAAAGAGAGAGGGGAGGGGAGATAGAGCAAGCATTGTTCTCTGAATCCTTTTATTAGGGCACTAATCCCATTTGTGAGGGCCCTAGCCTCATGGCCTAATCACCTTGAGAGTTATGATATTAGCATATGAATTTGGGAGGGACCTGAGCATTCAGTCCAAACTCAGCAACTGCTGGAGTTTGTGAACTTCACTAAGACACCAGAATAAGGGAACATTAAGGGCTACAATATCCCTCCCTCTTGCTCTCAGGCCGGGTACCCTGGCAGGGGAGTTGTTCCTGTCCCAAGGAAGGGGTGCTTTCTCTGTGCACAGAGGCATTCCATCTTGCTCTTGTGGTTGCATCTGTCCAGAGGAGGTGACTATTCGTCTGGTTCTACCTCTGTTTCCCTCTGTACATTTTCTCAGAGTGGACCTCTTCCTACCACCATCTGGAAAAGCTTTCTCTCCCTCTCTTTAGAATAATTTTGGTTTGGGGCGTGTGCTAATATTTTAACAGACTTCAAAGTCCTAAATAAATAAATGGTAAGAAAGAGCCCTACCTGGGTAACAGATTAGGATTATTATGGAGACCCAAAGTGGATGGGTGTTTCTTTCCCTCTAACCTTGATTTTATCTTGAAGAGCACCCCATGGGTAAGAACTGTATCTTCTCAATTAGGAAACTTTGCTGAGATTCTCCGTCCTTCTGGAGAGCCAACATTTCAGTCTACCCCAAGTCCCATGTGATCCTGGCATGAGGGAGCATTCTCTCAGGGGCAGGAGAATGAAGTCTAAGGAGAACCCTGGCTCTTGCTGGTCATTTTCTGATTCTGGTCTTTTCTGGAAATGCTAAGAGCACCAGCAACCCTGCTGGGGTGGATTCCCAACCCTCTGCAGTTTGTCTCCTCCCACCGGTGGGGGGGATCTGTACACAAGTAGGCCCAGAGCAGGTGCTATGGAGGGAAGAAGCAGAGGGAGGAGGTTAAGCCTTGGACTCTGGAATCAGATTCAGGTTATATATTAGCTTGACCCTGACTGGTTTTGTGATTGTTGACAAGCTTATTAGCCTCTTGGAACCTCCACTTCATCACAAGCCAATCCCTGTAACTATCTCTTTGGTCACTGTGAGGGCTGAGTGAGATAATACAATTGAAATCCTATGGCTGGCAAAAAAAAAAAAAAGAACTTGAAAGATTATAGCTCTTATTATTGTTGAAAAGAAGGAGACATGTTGAGTGTGGAACATGTTCCAACATGGCAGCCATGCACAATGCTGGGCCTGACTAAGAAGAAGAGAGCAGTGGAGGGGCTCCTGGCTTCCCTCCATAAGGCAGAGACACTTAAAGCAAGGAAATGATGTATGTTTATAGCTCTGCAAAGATACTAATGCAAGAATGGACCACTTTGCCATTGCACTGGAAACAGCCTTCTTGTGCAGAATAGCTTCTCCACACTATGGATCTCTTTTGATGTTTCCTAGAGCCCTAAGAAAGAGGGTGATTCCTCAGCTCAGTTGTGGCTTGCTCCTGTCTTAAGTACTTATTCTGTATTTCCTCATGGAAAGAGGCCAGAAGTTACTGCTTTACCTTCCTTGCCAGTGCAGATGTTGGATAGTCCAAAAAGATGGTGGGTGTAACCACGGCTTTAATTTTTTTTTTAGTACTGGGGATTGAACTCAGGGGTACTCGACCCCCCAAGCCACATCCTCAGCTCTATTTTGTATTTTATTTAGAGACAGAATCTCCCTGAGTTGCTTAGCACCTCGCTTTTGCTGAGGCTGGCTTTGAACTTGCGATTCTCCTGCCTCAGCCCCACAAGCTGGGATTATAGGCGTGTGCCACTGCACCCAGCTATAACTGAGACTTTATATCACTGATGGCTCCCAAATTGCATAAACCTCCCTTGGGGCCATGGAGTGACTGAATTCTGTCCACTCATTCACAGGGACGTCAGTGTTCCTGTCTAGGATAAATGTGTATACCTCAGAGGGTCGTGGATGGCTTCACATGGTCATCAAAGGATCAGGCAGGAGATATGTGTAGAAAGTATTTGGTTTAGTTTTGACCCAAGGTTTTAGGCACTGGATTAGGAAATGTCAAACTAGAAGATTTGATTTTAGGGTTTATTTCAATCACAAAACCAAAGAAGAATTCTATATGAAGCAAAATATTGTGATGGGAAGTTCCCTGTATTAGAAGACAAGGCAGTAAAGGTGATGATGATGTTGATGACATTTGTATTGACCTGAGTTCTGTGAGGTTGGTTCTATGCCATTCAGATAATCCAGAGAGGTTGAGACCCACAGCTAAACTGTGGGATTGAGGAGATTTTCTGTCTGAGCTCAGTTTTCTCTTAGACCACAGACCCACAAGTCTCTGTTTTGCCTCTCTCATTTTCCTTTATGGATAAGTGGCTCTTTGGGGTCACTTTGATTCCATTTAAAATCAGTTGGACCCTTAGATCTCTTTTCAGATCTGAAATACTCTAATCTTTATGACTTTTATCTTGCTGAAGAAAACAGTGCTTTTTTTTTTTTTTATGCCCTATTTGTTTGTTTGCCCTGGAGATGGAACCAAGGGCGCTCTACCACTGAGCTACATCCCCACCCTGTTTTATGTTTTATTTTGAGACAGGGTCTTACAAAGTTGCTAAGAGTCTACCTAAGTTGCTCAGGCTAGCCTTGAACTTGCAGTCATCCTGCCTCAGCCTCCCCAGGAGCTGGGATTACAGGTGTATACCACTGCTCTTGGCTTCATGCCTTATTTGTGAATGATGTTGCTGCACAGCCAGAGAATGCATGAGACGGTGTCTGCTTTTTTTGAAGTGAGTTGTGCTTTAATGGAAAGTGTTTTTGTTTAAGGGACAGGAGCCCTCAGTTTTACTTTTAGCTTCAATGCCAACTGGTTGTGTGACCCGAGGCAGATTGATTCTTCAGAACCTCAGTTTCTCCAGCTATGAAACAAGCAAGTTGCACCAGATTGTCTTTAGGCTCCTTCCAGCCCTGACACCTGTTCAAGGATGCCAGGCCTCTTCACTCATTGCTTTAGACATCCAAGGGCAGATCCACATGCAGGATCAGACTTGCTCGAAGCGCATGTGTCTCTCCTAATGGATGACTGGGATTCATTCATATCAGTTCAAAATTTCAAAAGAAAGATTTTGATGTCAGCACAAACATTTTTCTTTTATGATAAAACCAAGTTCTTCCTTCCAGTTGATAACAAGCTGGAACAGAGTTCTTATCATAGTACCTATACCAGGTGACAAGCACTCTTGGGACATGGTAGTTGTTGGAAACACTTTAATTTATCTCTGACATAGGAGGTAGCCAGGCCTGGGTTTCCAGAAGAGCACAGGCTGGGGGCCAGTCCTGTGGCTCCACAGAGCCATCCAGCTGTCCTGGAATTGCACACTTCCCTACATGTGCTCAGCACAAGGACCCCAATTCCTGTTTCAACACCTCTCCTCCCCCAGCTCCCACAACCACATCAAAGCCGGAGAGGCAGATTTATGTCTAAACAGCCCAAAGAACAAGCTTTGAACACTGATAAAATCACAGATGGCATCAGCCCTGGAGAAAACTGGTCTGTTTCATGGCCTGACAAGGCTGCTGCAGGCTGTTTGCATTTTGGGAGTCAGGTCCAAAGCAGAAGGAATATACAGAAGATGATGATTATGGGTGTTTTTAAAACCTGCCCCTTCCTGCCCAGCCCGGGACAATATTTACAAAGCAGACATGCAAACAAGCAGACTTTCTTTCAGGTTCAAATCGCCTACTGAGCCAGGTTCTTCCCGTGCAGGAGCCCTTGCCCTGCACCAAGTTAGGTGTTTAAAGAGTACATTTGCCAGCAACTGCTGCCTTAGCTCTGGTGGTTATGCTGTGGTTAATGAGCTCAGGAACAGTGTTGCTCTCTAGCCGGAGTAAGATAAAAGACTCCTTTCTCACCCTCAGCCCTGGGGATTGAATTCAGGGATGCTCTACCACTGAGCTACCTGCACAATCCTTTCTATTTTTTATGCTGAGACAGGGTCTCCCTAAGTTGTCCAGGATGGTTCCACTCACTATCCTCTTGCCTCAGCCTGCCAAGTTGCTGGCATTACAGGCATTTGTCACCATGCCCAGCAAAAGACTCTTTTTAAGGGAAAACACTCCCAAGGATGTCCAATGCTTATTTAAATTACATTTATTATTATGTTACTTAAATATGTGCAAACATAAAGCCAGGTATGAATTCCTTCAGTTTTTAGTTCTTAAACAATCATAAACCTAAAACAAATTTACAAATAATATGCCAAACAAAACTTGAAGAGGATTTAAATTGTCAACTTGAACTCAGGAGGCCAAATTTAAATCTCTGATGTTGAACTTAATAGGAAAAAGCTTTTCCTCCCTGTTTTATATGTCCCTGATGTCTTGATTTGTTTGATATTTTTATATGTATTTAATTTTGAGTTTTTCCACCTTTTAACATTGAACTGATTTTGAGCCAATGATCCATTATTTTGACTGCTCCTATAAGAAGAAATCTACCAATATCTAATAGTGAAAAAAATTTAAATGCTGGTTAATAGAATAATCTTCATTAGAATACTTTCTAATGATTAACTGATGCTGGTGTGGGCAAAGGCAGTTCTGTACAATGCATCTATTGACAGATAGAATATCCTATTAAAAGCATTTTTTTTTGGGTGAGATTGGCATGCTCATACCAACATGGGCCCTGTAGTGACTGTTCTTCTACCACTTACTAATTATTGTACTGTGAACATGTTAGATGGTACTTAGGCATTATTTCCCATTGACTGCTCTGAGGTGTTCACTATTGCAGATATGGGCACTGGCCCATGTGCAGCTCTCCAAGGTGCTCACCTAGCCAATCTGGAGGATGCTTGTATTATAGAACCCTTGAGACTATGTCTACAGGGGTCTCAGAACTCCATTTTGAAAATTATTCCTCTGGAGGGAAGCCCATGTGAGTGCTCAGAAAGAAAAAATGTATTTCTGCAGTGTGGGATGACCCAGGAGAACAATTTTCCTCCAGAAAAGAGGAAATGGGCAAGAACTTGTGCATTTGGTAATTTGTTCACTAAGTATTTATAGGATTTTATATTTTTCATATGCCTTGCTCAGAATAAAGAGGAAAGGGGAATAGTCAAATTAGGTATAACTGTTCCCTTGGGAAGCTGCTTGAGAGAGTTTGAAAATCTCTTACTAAACTAGTCCCAGAAGAAAATCAATGCCTGACCTTTAGATTATGCAACACCTTTTTATGCAGTTTTGTACTATTTGATCATATACTTACTTCTCAATTTTCTTTGAAGCAATATCTGGCCATTTCCAGGAACTAATCCAAAAGGTAAAAATTTGCTAGCTTTAAGAATAGACTCAATGGGCTGGGGATGTGGCTCAAGCGGTAGCGCGCTCGCCTGGCATGCGTGCGGCCCGGGTTCGATCCTCAGCACCACATACAAACAAAGATGTTGTGTCCGCCGAAAACTAAAAAATAAATATTAAAATTCTCAAAAAAAAATATAGACTCAAGAATGTGCTCTAGACTTTGAAGGTCACTCAAATGACATTATAGTCATTATCCTAGACTCTCCAGAGGGTGTGTTGGGGTGATATAATGGCGTCTGGAGTGTTTGCTTCAAATATATGTACCCCTCAATTTACCACACAGGCCACACAGGAAATCACACGTGGAAATCTATTGGTGGCCAATGCCTATTTAAGCATCATAAATGAAAAGTATTCTAAATTTTGATAAGAGACTTAAATTGTGGGTTGGACTTTCTTGGGACAGGTTAAAGAATAAGTGGGAGTAGGATGCATTACTGCTGTGGTTTGGACATCCAAAACTCATGTTGAAATTTAATTGCCACTGTACCAGTGTTGAGAGAGGTAGGGCTTTTAAGAGGGGATCAGATCATGAACAGATTGTCTCAGTATCACAAGAGTGAGTTCATTATCCCTGCAGTGGGCTCCTGATAAAAGGATGAGATCAGCCAGATTTCCTCCCTGTCTCACTCACTTCTGCCATGGGATGACTTGTCACTAAGGACCTTATCAGATACCAGTGCCACGTTCTTGGACTTCCCAACCTTCAGAACTGTAAGCCACCTGCATTTCTATTGTTTATAAATTACCCAATCCATGGTGTTTTGTTACAGCAGTAGAAAAAGGACTAAGACAATGAGTTACAGATTGCAGAGAGTAGAGAAGAAGACATTCAAAGGTTAGAGGAAGCATGTAGAGGAAGTCCGCAGGGGAGTATATTTATAGGGAAGGAATGCAAGGGAGGATAAGTCTGGAAAGGTAGATTCCAGAAAAGGTATGAGGGGGTAGCCCTCATAACCTAATCACCTCTTATAGACCCCCACCTCTCAACATTATTACAATGAAAGTTAAACTCCAACGTGAGTTTGGAGGGGGCATTAGAACCACATCACTCACCCATCCTACATCCACTTCCACTTCTTCTTTAACCTGTTCTGAGCAAACAAAATCCAAATTTGGAAGCCTTGGATTCTAGGACAAGAGTGTACATTGGATTATTATCAGTGGGGACCAATGGATCAAGTGTTTAGGGACACTAAGATATTGTTGCTGAAGCCTATCTTAAAGACATTGGGCCTATCAAATGGTTATGAAGTTCCTGTCCCCAATAGTGGCCTTCAGTGGACACATTCTCTTTCAGTGTTTCTGTCAGTGCCTTGTGGCTGCCTTGACATTAATGCCGACCTGTCCATAGTGGAGATGGCCTCACCTCTGGGATGGTGACATTTGTCAAGGTGGTGTCCATGTGTGGACACCATACCTGTGTATGGGCATACCCTGGGCAGGGAGCACCTTGTCCCCAGGGTCCTGCTGTACTTACGCATTGTAGCCTCTTCCCAGCTCTACAAGAGAGTGTGTAGTACAGAATTTGTGGAAGTTTATAAAATTCTTTGACATCCATCTCATAGCATTCTCATTGACATCTTAAAGCCAGTAGGTGGGGGTAAGTATTTTTATCTTTATTTGCTAGATGAAATAAATTTGTTTTAGAAGCGAGGATAGTAGGCTCAGTAGAGAGTTCTGCATTGTCCTTGATCACCATGGCCTGCTCAGTATGGGGCATACTAGAGGTGGTAAGTGGCACATAAATGGCATAAGACTGTTGACCCCGGAGGTTGATGAAGGTCCCAGTCCACATCCTCCTACTCTGTGACCCTCGCTGCAGTGAACAGGACATGTCAGTCCAGTGACCTCCCTTTGCTGCCACAGGGGAGATTGCAGCAACCAGTCTCTCTCCCAACTTTGGGTCTGCAGGCAATATTCTAATACCATTCACCAGCTGGCATTGGGATTCAGAGCATCGTCCTGTACCACAGTTGGGTAAAATAACCACCCTGGATAGAGTGGTATCATCCAAGATAAATAAATTAAAACACACAAAACAAAACCCAGGTCTGTGAAAATGTTATGTGGCAAAAAAGAAAGAAAGCAATAGCCATAGCATTGAAGAAGTAGAGAAGGAGCAGTCCAAAAAAAATTGCGTCCAGGAATTATGTGTGAGTTAGCTTTTTGTTACCATGACCAAGATACCTGACAAGAACAACTTAGAGGAGGAAAAGTTTATTTTGGGCTTATAGCTTCAGAGGTCCATGGATGGCCTACTCCATTGCTCTGAGTCCAAGAAAAGACTGAACATCATGGCGAAGGGTGTGGAAGAGGAAAGCTTCTCAACTCATGGCAGCTGGGAAGAAGAGAGTGAGAGCAAGGAGCCAGGGACAAAATATAATCACCAAGTTATGCCTCCTGTGATTTGCCTTCTCTAGCCAAGCCCCACCAGGTTGCAGTTAGTAGCTAGTAATCCATTCAGATTATTAGTCCATTCAGATTATTAATTGATCCATTAAAGGATTAATCCACTGCTTAGGTTATAGCTCTCATAATCTGTTCATTTCACCTAAACAATCCTGCATTGCTGCAAGAGTTTTTCAGGGATATCTTATAACCAAACAGTAACAAAATGTAAGTAAAATTTCGGAATCATCTGATTTGGACCCTTCAATAAAAGAAAAACAATTCTATGAATTAGGAGGTAGTAGGCTGAAATGAAATAACATATGGGAAAGCCCCAAAATACTCATAAGAATGTTAGCAATAGGCTAGGATGATTTACAGTATAATTAGAAAAAAATTAGAGAGTAGAACTGACTTTGCTGAAAATTGTCAGTGATTTAATTGATCAACAACATAATCACTGTGTCCAAATATAGAGTAAAAAAAAAGTCTGTGATTAGAGATTAAGATGATAAATGTGAGTGCTAGGGAATGGAGAGGCAAGAGTTAAGTTATTGATGGTCCACAAATTTCTTAGCTGGGGCCAGGTATGGAGAACTGAGCAGTCTCATATAATGCTGGAGAGTCTCAATTGTATGGAACACTTTCTGAAAGAGCACCATATTAAAGTGCAGTTTCATTTCTTGGACTTTATTTTAAAGCACAAGAATACATCTACAGGAACTTTTATAGTAGTGATGTTTATAATAGTGGAAAACTAAAAACTCCCAAATGCCCAGCAGTAAGGGAAAGAATGATTCAATTATTGTGTAGCCATAGAATGCAAAGTACATGGCTATTTAAAATCTTACAAAACAATACTTATTTGCATGAGGAAATATTCACGCTGTGAAGTCACCATTTGAATCAATTGAGAAAGAATGTGGCTGTCAAATATTTCCTCGATCAGAAGGAAATAACAATTCAGTTTCTATCAAGAATGAATGTCTTTTATGGAATTGTTGTGGGGGAAATTTATATCTTAGTTTAATGTGACTGCCTAACAAGTTACCCAGCACCTGATGTACACACACCTGTGCTCAGCAGCTTAAAACAACCACCATTTATTAACTTACTGTTCTGCCAGTCAGAATCCTGGCACAGTGACTGGGTTCTCTGTTCCGTATATCACAAGGCCAACACCCAGGTGATGGCCAAACTCAGTTCCTGTCTAGAGACTCTGGGAGTGAAAATCCAGCCTTTCTTATGGTTGCTGAATTCACTTCCTTAAGGTTTTCAAACTGAAGCCTGCATTTCCTTTTTCATTTTCAGCTGATGGCTGCTCTGACTTTAAGTAAAAAATGGCACATCAAATTCTGATTGTGCTTTGAATATATAACTTATCTTTCTGTAACTAACCAGAGAAGACTCAGCTTTTAAAGGGCTCATGTGTGGGCCAGATCCACCAGAATAATCTCCATATCTTAAAGTCAACTGATTAGAGACCTTAATTACATCTGCAAAATCCCTTCACAGCAACACCTACTTTAGTGTTAGATTAACTGGGCACAGGTGTGTGTACATCAGGTGCTGGGAATCTTGGTGGGTGATCTTAGAATCCTACCTACCAAACAATTGATAAATTGATTACTTTTCTTAGTAGTAATATGAATATACAACGTTGTGGCATTGTTGAGACCAATCTTAGTATCACACACAACAAAAAATTTTAACAAATACTTGCTCAAGATGATTTTTCCCCTTGGATTTGAATAAGATTAACTTTGCACTCTCCTGAAAAACAACCTCCTATTTTCTTTTATCTGTGCTCTTTAAACTTGTATATAAAATTGCTCAGTGACTTAGCTTCTTGGGAACTTGTCTGATCTTTGATATCCATGTATTCACCCACTAATCTCCTCAGCCAGATCTTCCATAACATGTCCATCTGTCCATCCACTCTCATACCACTCATCCATCTAGGTGTCCATCCAACAATATATTCAATTAGGCTTCTCCCATATATTTGCCTCCTCAACCTTCTGTCCATTCAAGTATCTATCCATCAACCTCCCCATCATTCAGACATCACCTTTCTTATAGATTCAGCAAACCTGTATTGAACCCTATTGGATACTAGGATAAAGCCCCTTTCCCTAATTTGCTTCTAGTCTAGTGGGAAAATCAGATGAAAAAGTAAACATATCTACAATGAAAAATCCTATAAAAGGAGTATATGTCAGAGGGTTTAGGAGCTTCAATGGGTAGGAAATATCTGGGGAAATAATTAAAGAAGACGTACAAACTGGACCTGGAGGATGAGATGAGCAGTATGCCAGCTGTGTCCATTATGGAGCCTGGACTGCCAGGAGCTCTATTCTCTATGAAGGTGAAATTTGTCCCATGTGACTTTTGTACTTTAGGAATTACAAGGTATAGTCCTGGAGGGCTAGGTCAGTAGCATTTGTTTATAGTCTTCAGGACGTGATTACATGACGAAGGCCACAGGAGATTGAAAAGCACCAGAAGCAACCTTGCTGAATTAACAGTGATGACTAATCTCTGTATGGGCCCAAATATGGTCCACAACACTTTGACTTCTTTGGAATAATTTGACTAGTTGCTTTGAGTACCAGAGAATTTTTCTTATACCTGGGAGCTCACAATCAGCATAGTTTTCTCTTCAATTCCACATGTGGCTTTCACCTGAGTTGTTTGTAGCCATCTTTGGGACCCTACCCCTACCCCCATGAGCCTGTTGTTCCTCATGTTATGATTACCTGGGTGGCCAGCATCTGGTATCTTTTACTTCACATTTATGTGAGGCTAATTTCAGAGACTTGAAAGTCTTGGGAGTCTTTTTTTTTTAATTTTTTTAACCTTTCTCTTTGTGTTATGAGCTACTATAAAAGACTAGGAATTTTGGAGACAGAAACTTGGAGTCAAATCCTAGCTTTGTCATTAATTGCATGACCTTGCATTTGAAGGTAAATTGATGAAGTTGGAGAATATAATGCTAAGTGAAGCAAGCCAATCCCCCAAATCCAAAGGCCGAATGTTTTTTTTTTTTTTTTTTGATATGGGGATGCTGACTTATAATGGTGGTGATGGAGGGCAGGGAGCATGGGAGGAAGAACTTTAGATAGGGCAAAGGGGAGGTGGGGAAAGGAGTGGGAAAGGAGGTAGGAATGATGGTGGAATGAGTTAGACATCATTATCCTAAATACATGTATGAAGACATGAATGGTGTGAAAATACTTTGTGTACAATCAGTGACTTGAAAAATTGTGTTCTATATGTGTAATATGAAATGAATTGCATTCTGCCATCATGTATAAAAAATTAGAATAAATAAATAATTTAAAAAATTGCATGACCTTGCATGTATCGCTTACCCTTGCTGAGCTTCAGTTTCTCACCTATCTAATGGACCTAATTGTACCTGCTTGTGGGCTTCTCATGGGGATAGGAGCTAATGCATGCAAATTGCAAAACATGAAGTATGTTAACACATCCAGGAAATGAGAGCTGGTTTTGTCACCCATGTTATTACTATTATTCACAGGGACATTTGATATTTTAAACTGTATTGGGAGAATTCTCATATTTTTCCACAGGCTGAATTAGCTCATTAATCAGACAAACCAGATTTATGGTTAAACATGTTTATAAAAAACATGTAGTCATGTTTTTTTTTTTTAAATGCAGCAGGAAAGCAACTCATTAGGTCTAATTTATTAGGCTGAGAAAATGCCGGAATGAAAGTGCTGTTAACAAACACTCAGCATAGGCCAGACAATGATCACAGGCATTTTATCTTGAAAGGTTAATACGCCCTGTTGGAAGGGGTGGGTCAGATGCCAATAATGGCTCCTTTAAATAGCTGTCCTAAGCAGAGACATCCCTCCACCAGAGTCACAATGAAACATGGGAGAGGCTTCAAAAGTAAAATTGTGTTTTACATCACTACCCTCTTTTTCTTTCACAATGACTAATTAATTTTAAATTCACTAATGCATTTATCTCTTGAAAATATGATGTGACATTGAACTGCATGTTAAAGGATGAGTAGGAGTTTGTCTGGGACATCTGGAACTTGAAGAAGATCTTTCAAGGCAAAATAATAAACAGTGGTGCCATCCTGGATGGAGCCACAAGAAAGAACCGCAGGGGATGTGCTTAGAACAGTGGTTGGCACATAGTGATGTTCAGTGAGGGTTAGCTACCATTGTCACCACCCTTGCATCCTCTTCTGTGATAGAAGCATAATACTCTTTAAAGAGTAGGAACCTGAAGCACTCTGAAGGTGAAATAATTTCCTCAAGGTCACACAGCAAGTGGAACATTCAAATTGAATCAGGAAGGTGATTTCAGAGCCAGCCCTCTGTATTACACATTTTAAAATTATTTTGATGTTGTACAGATACAAATGAAGATTTATGTCAATTACTAATGTCTTTCCAAAAGGTGGAATTTTTTTTTCTTTTAAAACCCACCAGCTTCTGGGCTTTTCAAGGGCGGGAGAGCATGTTTCATTCCCTGGGGACCCACTCACCCTAGCAGAAAAAGTCCAAACTCTTTCATGACCTTCAGAGCAACCTGTGACTTAAACCTCTGTCTCTAACTCAGCTGGGTCTCCTGCGATTCTTTCTTGGCGCTGACACACTAGTCATTTATTCCTTTGTCTTTGAAAGAGCTCCTTCAAATTCCAGATGCCTCTAACAATCTCCTACTCATCCTTCAACACCCAGCTCAATGTTGCCACTCCTTAGAATCCTTCTCTACTCCCCAAACCTCAAGGCAGAACATGTGGGTGTCTTAGAAGATGTCAAAGCCCCCAAAGGATATCCAATTGGACGTCAAGGATAGGTGGGATTTGGATCAATAAAGTGGGGGACCCTTTTGTCAAGGGGAGAGCGCAGCCAAGACCTGGAAAAACTCATGGTTTCCAGAGAGAACTCATTAATTCCTCCAAATCATTGTTTTCTCCAACACTAATTATTTTCTCAATACCGATTTAAATTCTACTGTTGCCTTTCAGTTCCTTATAACCTCACAGTGTCCCCTTACCTCTGATTTTTAGTGGATACCTTATCTTTGCTGTTGCTTCATGACCTCATCTTTGGTTTCTCATTTCATCAAAGACATGTGCTCTCAAAATTTGCTGAGGTTGAAAACTGCAAATGCTTTGTTCAATTTATTCTTGTTTCTGTCCTCTGGTCAGATTATTGCTTTTCTATGTCAGCTGTGTTCTTCATGGGATTCTCTTCAAATTGTTTTGCTCATTTTTAAATGAATGTTCAGAAGAATAGTTTTAAACACTAGATGAATAAAGGCCTGGACAAAACAGTGAGCTATGTTCCTACATTTTCAGGAGAGTGGGATATATTAGGCAGCCTGCAGGACATGGGAGCACCTGGGTCAGTCTCTGCCAGGGAGCTTTGTCTCCACAGTGGGCCCCTATTCTAGTGGGCCAGATTTCTGTAGCCTGCTGTTGGCAATGTCTTTCCTTTCAAGTGCTTGTAGCACAAGAGGACACTACTGCACCTCAGATTCTTTGATCATGAAAATAAGGCCAAGAATATTTTACAGGTAACATGACTATGAGGATTAAATGAATAATACTTAAATGAAAATGCACAACAGTATGTCTGTCAGATAGTAGATTCTCAATGAATGTTCTTTTCTACCTCCCTTTCCTTCTTTCCTTCCTCCCTCCCTCCAACTCCCCCTCTCTCTTTTTCTTCCCTCCCTTCTTCTTTCTCCTTCATTTATTAGTTATAAAAACAAGAAGTTGGAGTAAATATTCTCTAATTAAGGAATCCAAGTCTGTGCCTTAAAAAAAAGAGAGAATCAAAAAACATGTTTTATTAGTGGGATGTGATATATTATTTGGAAACCTAAAAAATATGAATTTTTTTTCCAAGTAGGAGGGAAAAGATCCAATCTTTCCTGCTCTTGGAGCCCCAAAACTTACAGGCAAAGTGATGAGCACAATGGAATAGCCTCTTTCTTTCTATTTATAGTCTTTGCCATACAGCCTGGTGCATGGTGAGGTGCTTTTTCCAGCATAGAAACTTTCCTTGGCTGAGGAAAGGCGAGAATAAATACTTTTCCTGGGATGAGTCCATTACCGGTGCCCTCTTTCCAATATTCCTCCAGATTGGAATTTATGCTTAAAAATCCAAGTGAGCAGAGAGAGACTGAGTTTCTATAGCAAACTCTTTTGCAATGAAAAGTTAGTGGTGTTCCTGTTTTAAAAGGTGAGGTGATAGGGATGTGGCTCAGTGGTAGAGTGCTTGTCTGGCATGCATGAGGCCCAGGAGTTCAATCCCCAGTACTGTTAAGATAAAAGAAAATGAAATGTGCAATGACCGCATGTGGATTTGGTAAAGTGTGTTTATAGTAGTATGGAAGACTGTATCTGATAGAGATAACAGGAGAGAGAGAATAACAGAATTACCCATTCTTTCCCATCTGACTAGGACCCCCTCATTCAAGGGCTTCCCTCCTTCATGTCACACTTTAATGGTGATTGAGGCCAACTGGGATGGATACCACATATAGTTTTCTAGGGAGGGGAAACCAAAAAAATTGACCCCTGAGGGAACAGGAAAGGTATTGAGTAGTTCTTCTGACCCCTTTCTGTTCCTTCTCCAGGGTCTCCTTCAGGCAGATAGCCACATGGCATCTGCCCTAACCCTGTTTCTGCTCCCATTACCCAAGAATGAACCATCCTGCATCTCCTCTGGGAAGCCTTCTCAGACACATTCCAGATCTCCGAATTTCCTTTCTTGAGGTATTTCAAAAGGTTGTAAATTAGATTCTTTATTTCTGAAACCAACTCTTATGATCTCTTCTAACACTCTAAACTTACCCCTTCAGTTAGACTTAAAATCATCTGGTATATGTTTGTGTGAGAAGATGTGGGATGGGTCTCAGGGCAGGTCAATAGGAGAGAAGACAGAGGTTAGACAGGGGTGGGAGTGGGAGGAAATCTTGTCCTTGCATCCACACAGTCCCATGTCAGCTATGGGCACAAACATTACTTGTTGCCAATTCACTCTTGTGATTAGGAACTTGTCATGCACAGAGAGGCCTAGGCTAAGACAGTCACGATGAAGCCAGGGGTAGTTTTCTCTCCATATTTCACCACTAAGGTATTATTTATATACATGATGAGAGGAAAGAGAAATCTATTATTATATTTTGTGTTTGTAATATATACTCTACCTAATTCTGGAAAAGATTGGAGTTGGCTGAAAGTTAAGAGTTTATAATAAGGCTACTTATGAGAGCTGGGGATGTGGAAGGCTGTGGGACAGGCTGCCCTGCACCACATAGTATCTCTCTCTTGAGAGAAATGAGGAGAAAGTGATTTAAATAATTGTATATTGCTTACATAAGACTAGATTTTCATAAATAATGTGTGAGTAGAAACAAAGAGCATAGTGGGGTAGGTGCAACTGAATCTAGGGATTTGGGTGACTATTGCAAGGATGGGCAGGATACTTAATTTAAGAGGCTATAATAGTAACTTGTGGCTTTATTCTTAATGGTTTTGTTTGGTCATCTTGGGAATAATTTTGGTGTTTTGGGGTCAATTTTCAGATAATATTTTTCAGTGAGATCTATGACTTGCTTACATGCCCCACCTCTTATGAAATTACATGACCAGAATTTATAAATCTCTCTTTCTCTCTTTGTACTAAATAATTGTCTAGTTGATTGCTTAATTTATCTAGGCATTATTTATGTATAATACATATGCCATATTTATATATAAATGTTTTCTTATTTATATAATGTGGATGATAACATTTTCCTTATTCCATTGGAGGATCAGAGGAGTTAGGATAAGCAAAATAATGCTGCCAAGAACGAACAATCCCTAGCCATCAGTAGTTTAATAGTAAAAAAATAAGTAAATAAATAAATGTTTATTTCTTATATTCATGCTTATGTCAAAGAGGAATTGGCAAAGAAGCACTACTAGTCACAGTTCTCAGGGGCTTACAACTGGTGGAAGCTGTGTGTCAGCACACCCTTCTGCTATTACCAGGGTGGAGGGACAGGAGCATGGTGGATCACACACTCATGTCACTTCTACTCATACATCATTGGCTAAATCAAGTCACAAGTTCTTATCCAACTTCAAAGAAGGTAGAGAAGTACAAACTTATCATGCACCAAAGGAAGACAGAATCAGACTATTTGTGGACAGTTTTAATTTTGGCACAGTAATATATTGTAGACTTGAAAGTACATATGATTTGCTCCAAACAAACATGAACATTTCCACTTTTTCCACTTTAAGACCACTGTGTTTGTATCACAACAGAAACCCTGAACTTTAGGGAATGTTGACCTGGGATCAGAAAATCACAAATTTCAGTATATAAACTTCATGACTTAGCAGGGATCCCAACTGAAGCTAGGATGCTGCTCGCTAGAGATTACAGAGAGTGAGATGCAAGATCCCATTGACTTTGGTGGCTTCTAGGAGACTTGAATAAAGGATTGGGTCTTCTTTGTAGTGGAAGAGCTGTGATTGATTAGTAATGTCTAACATGGGAATAGGATGTAAGGGGTGGAAGTGGTTGTCAGCCTTTTGTTGTCCTTAATCAATTGTATCCCTCAAGAGGCCTACACAGCAGCTGATGAAAGGATTCGCCTACAGAGATCCATCCTGGGGAATGCTTTGCAAATCTCTCTTCTCCAAATGTGCATTCCAGAGCCAGTCTACAGCTTCCAAAGGATCCAACTATGCCTGCATTGTTGCAGCTTAAAGTGCTTTTCTTTGTGGTTCCACCCTGCCTTAGTCTCTTCATTCTACTTGGGCTACACCAGGAAACACATCTTTCTAGAGACCCAGAGAAAAAGGCATTTTTCTGAGTTTCCATAGCCTATCCAGAAGGGCTGTTAAACAACTCATTCAGCCAGTTCTTTCCAAAAATACCCACTCCTGTTTTAAAAATGGAGGATTATATAATTCTTAAACTGGCCTCACCCATTTCCCTTCTTGCTTAGATGCCATGACTGTCACTGTGTGGTTAGATTTCAGGAAGCCATGGAGAGGCACAGGATTTTAAATCTGCAGCCACTTGAGGTAGGAAGTTGATTCCACTCGTGGCAGGGTTGGGTCCTGTCTAGAGGAATGGCCACTTTTTAAAGGATGATCCAAGATGTCTTGCTGGGTTTGGCTTATGTATGTAAACATGAAGCCGGAGGCCATGGGCTGCAGTTCAGATGTTGCTTTTCATCTCAGATCTTTGTCACACTCATTTATATCTTGGTTATGACAGGTTGTGACCTATACAGAAAGACCACTAGTATACTTCCTCAAATTTTTATTCATTAAGACATGTCCTTTAGCACCCTCTTAGTGGGTACAGCATTTGTGAATAGATATTAGGGCTTCATGTAGAATGATGGGCTGGATTGTTTTCTGCCTATTTTATTATTTTAAGGGGCTCTTCCCTTGGGGTAGGGTAAGGGACTGGAGGGATGTTTATTGAGTACTTCCCATGGACTAGGCCTGTGTCAGGTGCTTCTTGTCAGTATCTCATGGCTCTTATGGCAACTTTTGTGATATAGGGCTTGGTAATCCTATTTTGTGGGTGGGGAAACTGAGACTCAGTTAATTGAGTGACTTGGTCATGTGGCCAAGTCAGGAGTAAAAAGCTAGTTGGCCTAAAGCCCCTGAGATTCTGCAGGTAGCCTGATATTTGAAACAGAGGACATCCCAAACTGCCTGGCTTGATAAGGGTGGACAGTGAAGCTCAGCCTAGCTTTACTCCCACCATTGGTAATCCTTCGTTCTCAGCCGCAGTTCTGGACTTGCCCAGAACTCTGTGCGGCTGTGCAAACATACCATTTTGTTTCTCTCTCTGTGTATTTCTGTTCCCTGATTGATGTTCCTCTATTTAATCTGGAATTCTTTGTGGCAGTGGTATTCCATGGTAGTGCTGCTACCCAGACTGGTCAGAGGAAAGTGGGCAGCCTGTTCCTTATAAATACCGTGAGTCACATGTCTTCCCAGCTGCCAAAAATATTCAGGCAGAGCAGTATTCCTTTGGCCTCTGTAAATTTCCTGAAGCTGGGAGCACAGAGCATCCTTTATACTCATAGATTCTCATTTTTTGGGGGGGGTCTTCTTATCTTAAGAACCTGGTTTTTGGTGGGCTAAGGTTCTTTCCTCAGCCCACCTAAACTGCACTTGGGACCACCATGCTTAGCAGTGGTGGTGGATCATGGAGTCTTAGTGCTGGCCTGGCCACTTACTAGCTGTGTGATACTGAACAGTTCCCTAACCCTCTTGAGACTTAATTTATTGATCCATAAATTGTGGTGATAATAGTTCTTAAGGGCATAGGTGCAGAACTTGATGGATCTGGGTTTGATTTCCTGAGATTTGAGAACTAAATAACTTTAGTCACAACTCTCATCCTTTTCAAACCTCAGTCTTCTCACGTGTACAATGGAGATAATAGTTCTTGACCCATCGAGCAGGTGTTGGACACAAATGTGGAAGCTCTTGGGATAATTTCTGGCATGTAATAAATGCTCATCAAAATTTAATATTACCATTTTATTACTATTATTCTCGTTTACAAAGTTGTGGGGTGGGTCAAATAAGCCCAAAGCCTGAAAGTGAGTAATGTGGTCCTTGGAACACACTAGATACTTCAAAATAGCTACTCTTGGACTTCATCATGAGGATGTGAAACCTTCGAGAAGGCAGTAAGTAGTTGGGAAGGAACTTCTCAGATAACAGGCTCTGTGCTGGTTGCTCAGAATTCAGAGATAAGCATCGCCTTTCCCTAGGCTACTGGGAGCATATAAGCCCTTCAAGAAACAGCCATGGACAGCACAGGGAGAGAGTGGGGATAGTTCAGAGTGATGAAGGTCCATGGGCATGGAGACCCTATTCTTCCTTAGCTTATTGTGTTGGGAATTTTAATTTCTCTTTTATTTTTATCACCAATAGTTTCATTTGCATGATCAGAGAGAAAAGCAGAGATAAAGTTATAAAGGGTTATGTTGAGAAGTTATGGGCCATGAATAGCCAAAAGCCACAAGAAGAGTTTGAACAGGAGAAGGCATGAGGCATGAGTTCATTTTTATTTTTTGAAGATACTTCTGGCAGCCAAGAGAGTTGAGTGGGAGCAGATAGAAAAGAGCAGGGACACCAGCTTGGAGGCTTTGCCATCAAGCAGGTGAAAATAATAGAGACCCCCTAAATGCAGGGTGGGGGGCAAATTCAAGAGGTCTGAAGGAGATAAGTAGAAAGGTTTTATTCAAGCAAGCTGAAAGGCTGCCACTTAGGGTGTGAGATGGGAAGTGCAAGAGAGTGGGATGAGGTCTTTTGGAGAAGTAGGCACTTACATCTCTTTAGGTCTTCTTCCTCTCCAGGAAATTCTCCTTGGACTGCTTAGATGTGACTATGGACTATGGCATATTTTGGTTCTGAGAGGAACTGGAGGATTACTCAAAGCATAGTTCTGAGTGCATATTCCTAAAAGGGTCTCTCAGGACAGTCTCCAGGTGATCTTTCTGCCTCCCATTGGTATTAGAAAGAGATACATATCAGGAGCTCTTGGAAGCTCTTGAACTTTAGTCTAGAGACTGTCATGGTGGAAGGCTACTGTGAGTCATTGGGCACTTGAAGAGTAACATAGTCAATTTTCTTTTCTTCTTTCTTGTGGTAACTTGGGACTCTGGTCCAATGATTGGGTTGTTTGGTCCTCAAGTTGAGGATAAATGGAAGAGTGCCATCTTATCCAGGTACTATTTGGAATTTAATAGTCCCTCAAGTCATTCATTGTACATCTAGTTGGCTTTGACAGATGCTCCTAGTCAGGGCAGAAATCTTGATAAATGTTCCTTGAACACAGCTGCTGTCTCCAAGTGGATTCTCAGTAAATACATTTCCCATTGACCCCTGTGCTGAGCCCCACGCCTGGCTCCCTGCAGGCTCTGAGTGTGGCTGTTGGCTGAATGCAAGCGCCACCCTGCTGCCTCCCCTTGGGGCTGCCACCTCAGAGACCTCTCAGGAAGTGAGGATGATTGATGTTTGTAATGACCTCACAGTATTTTGACGGTCCTGTCATGTGCAGTCACCGCTCTGTCCCTTTCCAAGCCAAACGAGTCTGTGCCAGGCATCAGGTCCCTGAAATAGGGGCCAAGTTCCCCTTGGCATAGGTATCGCCAAACTCCCTCTAAGCTCTTGCTGTCTGGTTCTTGCGCAGACTCTGTTTTCACAAACCCCCGTCTCCTTCAATTTTCCACAGGAAGGACAGAAGAGATTGTGGACAAGCCTGGAGCGAAAACTCTGTTCTGACTTCAGCAGGGTCAACACCACTCTTAAAATAGTTGTTTATTGGGTATGGATGACTATTATGAGGGGACTCAGTTTTTGTAGAACCAAGCACAGCTGCTTGGCTAAAGAGTTTGGTTTTATTTTCCTCCTCATGTTGTTTGTGGCATAAAGTGAGGATATTTCCAGTTTGAGAGTATCCCTGCCCCCAATGTGGTGCCATTTGGTTCATGTGCCTTGTCTGACTTCCATCTGCTGCCACAGAGAGCCCTTCACTTTTCAGTCCCTCAAACAGATGGCCAAGAATGAGAGCCAAGTTTGGGAAATAGTCAAACCATGTGAGAACATGGGGCTGGGAGTCAGGGGCCAGAATCCTGGAATCCAGTCTTGGAAGAGCTAATGACTGACTGTGTGGTCCAGAATAAATTGCTTAACCTTTCTGGGCCTCACCTGTCTTGCAAAAGAAAACAACAATAACAAACCAGGATCCTTTCTTATATGAAGAACTGATTGAAAATGAACAGGATCCCAGGAAGGGGATTGGAGGAAGGGTTTATCTGACTTCTCTGTTGAAGTGTCTCTGTCTATTCCCCTGGGTGGTTCTTGAAGACATTTGTGTGTGCTAATTCCCCTCAAGCTAAGTACAAGTCATGCCATCAATGGCAGCTTCAGACACTTGTACTCCCATACAGTTTCGAGGAGCAGTGACAGCCTGTGTGAGATCTGTGGAGTCAGTGTCATCAGGGAGGGAACTTGCCTTGGCATCCTGGAGCCAGAACTGCACAGGGCAGGGATGGGGACTGGGGTCCTCTTGGAAGCCACAAATGAATCCTGATGTGTCCCCTGCAGGGATTTGTCAGTTCCAGGCCAGCTCTCCAGGAAGCCTCTTCTTTCCACAGACTCTAGGGATTCGGTCCTCTGAATTCTGTGCTGGTTGCTCAGAATTTAGAGATAAGCATCACCTTTCCCTAAGGTACATATAAGCTCTGTAATCCACACATCTTCACTAAGGGTTTCCTATTCTGACACTGGATGTGAAAGGATCCTGTTTTCCTATCTCAACCCTGATGATAGGTTCCAGCAAACCCAGGTGTCAGTGAATCTTAACAGGTTTACTGAGTTTTAAAATAGCAGGGAACGATCATGCACACCTGTAATTTCAGGGACTCAAGAGGCTGAGGCAGTAGGATTGCAAATTTGAGGCCAGCCTCAGCAAATTAATGAGACCTGTCTCAAAATTAAAGAATGTTAAAGAAGGACCAGGGATGTAGTTCAGTGGTAGAGTGTCTCTGGGTTCAATTTTCAGTATCAAAAGGAAAAAAAGTAAAACATGGGGAGGAGATAAGAATGTTCAGTGATCTGTGTATTTGGACAGAAGTTAAGGTGAAGAGGCAATTGGATGGATACAGGGAAAAAGATGATGGGCTTTCTTGAACATTTACCAAGTGAATACCTAGTAAGACAGGAGTGAGAATTCTTCATCCCCTGTGAGGTATCTCCATCTCACAGAAGAGAACTGAGGTACAACTGTAAGTGGCAGAACTGAGATTTAGCCACCAAGGGTGCAGTCTCTAAGACTCCAGAACAGAGTGGCATAGCTAAGGGGGCTGGCTGATGTGCCTGGTGACGTGGGGCGTCTGAAGCCCTGGATGCACTCTCCTGTTGCGGTAATAAGTCTTTCTTCTAGTATCAGACAGGGATTAGATTTTGTCTTCTCAATTCAAGTGAGAACATTGTGAAGGAACACTTGGGGTCCCTGGGAAAAGGGTTGTGTTTGATTAAGGATATCTGTCAGGAGCTTGAGAAGGGGATGGCAGGGATGCTTGCTTCACCTTTTGCAGAGCCTGCTCTGGAGTTCCAAGCTGCCCCGCTCAGCTTTAACTCCCCTCTGCAATCTCCCTCTGGTGCTTTCTCTACCTATTACCATTCACCTGCCCTGAACCTCTGGAGGCACATAGTCTTTTCTTATTCAGGCCTCAGATTCTCATCTTTTGGGCTTTTGGTTGAAACTGTTGCCGGGAGGTCCCTTAGTCAGTCTCAGCTGGCATCCATGCAGACTGCCCTCCAGGGTTCTGCCTAATTACTCCTGTCTTCTCCTGAGACCCAAGTGGATAGTCCCTACCATCTTTTGCTCCAGACCAGTAGTCTCCTGCCCTGAGAGCACTTGGTGCTGTGTCTGTCCCCAGCCACTACACTGTGATGCAATGCATCTGGAAATCTCTTCTTTTGGGGGGAAGGTAGGGGTTCTGCACCCTACTTTGACCTTGGCAGCCTAGTCCAGCTGTCCTTAACAGGCAACAAGTCCTTTTGTCTAGTTTCACTAATTTATATTTCACTAATTGTTTGTTCATTTATTTATTTATATTGGTTCCAGGGATTGAACTCAGGGGCACTCAGCCACTGAGCCACATCCCCAGCCCTATTTTGTATTTTATTTAGAGACAGGGTCTCACTGAGTTACTTAGCACCTTCCTATTTCTGAGGCTGGCTTTGAACTCGTGATCCTCCTGCCTCAGCCTCCTGAGCCTCTGAGATTATAGGTATGTGCCACTGCACCTGGCTCATTAGTAGTTTAAAAGGCTGTTGCTAAATGAGAAGGACGTCTTGGCTTTTATCTTTGATTCTTTTAACCTCTTTGAGCTATGTTACGTAGTTTTTGACTCACTGGGCCCAACTTTATTGGGCTCAAAAAGTGACTCCCTGCACCCATGAAGAAGCAGATTGTTCTTACCTGAGGCCTACCTACCATCAGTTTGGGTTAGAACATATGATGTTCTGGAACATTCTCCAACTAGCTTTTGCTGGTGAACCCAAGTGAAGTGGATACTTTGATCTCTATTTGGGTTTACATGTTTTCTCCATCAATCAGAGAAGCAAGAAGGAATGACCAGCATCCCAAACTACTCACATGCTCTATCTAATGGGTGCCTTAACAAACCTGTGCTGTATAAATCTCCATTTATAGATGAAGACAATTATTGAGTGTTTAGTATGCATCAGGTGTGCACTGTATCTTCATGGGGTGAGTGCATGTGTGTGCATGTGTGCATGTAAAACCTCTCTTAGTAACTCTTCCAACAATCCTATGGTGGCCTTCCCTTCAATTTATAAATCTACAAATGAGAAAACAGGCTCAGGGAGGTTAAATGCTATGTTAAAGGACATACACTGGGATATTCTGAAACAGGATAAAAATTTAAAATTCCCAACTCCTAGGCCCAAGCCTTTAAACTCCACCCTCAATGAAACAGGGATTATTTTCTCCTCCTATTCTTGGAAATGTTAATAAGAATTTCCAGGCTCAGGGCTGGGCTGGGAAGGCCCCTGTCTGACCTGCTGTTTAAACCACTCCAAATGCTAAGCTCTGGCCAAGCCACAGCATACATGGCCATGGTTCAAACAAGTAAGCAAGGCCATTGCACCTTCTCATTAGCATCTGGGAAGAGAACAAAAGCGAGAGAACCAAAGCCTCCATCAGCCATTTCACTATGGATCCAGGCCACTCACTGGCTTCATGACTAGCCAGACACCTCAGGTGTCCTTCAGGTCAGAGGAGTGACAGGGCACAGGGATAACTTCTCAGGCTTTAAGAATGCTTCTTCCCCCAACCCTGAGATTTGCAGATAGTCCTCTGTTACTCCCCAAATCTCTGGTTACTGAAGGGTGTTGAAGATTGCCTCTGTTACTGTCTGGGCTGTGGCAACCTGGCCTTCTCCCTGCTTCTGCGACTCGCAGATTCAACTTTTAAACTCCCCCGACTTTGCAATTGCACAAGTCTGTACTTAGATACTTCACGTCTTTCCTTTTTCCAGCAGCCCCATGCTGATCACTCATTCATTTAATGTTAACCAAGCAACTTTGGTGTGTTTCGACTGCCTTATACTTAGTAAGGAAATTAAAATATATATACAGTCCTGCCTTCAAAAGCTTCATATTTCATCTAACAATTCATTTTCCCCAGATGTTACAAATTTGCAAAATTCATTTGCTTTCATGTTTTCAGTTGGGCATCTCTCTTTGGGTCTATTTCTTCGTGCTGCTCTGCTTCCCCCTGAAGACTTCCTGATGCATATTAATATTCTGTAGCCCTGAGTTCTCAGATGATTCCAGGTCTTGCTTTAGTATGAGCAGAGGACTCTATTAGTATAGACCAGTGAGTATTGTGAGTGTCACATGACACTCGGTGCTTCAGCCTTCTGCTTTGATAGGAAGGGTTTTCCTGAGAGACAGAATGCAAATTGGTTTGTGGTTTTATGCAGCAACTCATTATTTGTTCAGGTTGAAGCTGGCAGAGAACTAAGCCCTGAACATAAGTTTCAGGTCATGGAAGTCTCCTGCCTTCTAAATTCTGCAGGCCTCAAGTCAGAGATCTTCTACTTTTAGCTATCTTACTCAGAACATACTGTGTATGTTTCAGGGGGCAGACATTACAATCATAGGCAAAAATTGGCACACAGAAATAATACATTTGGCCTTTGCTATTTTAGTGCAAAGGCCTTTAAGTGTGTCATTCATTCTTTGGAGTGATCTCCAGTGGGCCACAACCCCTGCTGCTCCTTATTAACAATGCCAGCCTCTCCCTTCATTTGTTACTGACTGTTTCCTGATGGATTTGTGTTTCCATTTCCTGTGTAACAGAGCATTCTCACTGACTTCTCATAATAGCTAGGTGAAGAACATTTTATTAACAAGGAAACTGAGGCCCACCTGGAGGTTATGGAATGTGTGTCAAATTCCATAGTAGGATTAAGAATGGGCTAGTTTTTCTAATGTTCCATTCCTACTCTTCACTCCACTGTGCTACTTCTAACCTAATCTTTCGTCCATCAGACAAACTTGTTCCATGCAGCAGTGGTCCACGCCTGACCTGGAGTTGCAGGAGTAGAAAGACATGGCCACAATGTTCCATGGCTTGAAACATTAACTTAGTTCTTTATACCTGAGGGTGTGTGTGTGTGTGTGTGTGTGTGTGTGTGTAACAAAGAGACAGAGATAGAGATGGGGAGTGGGATGGGGAGTTCCTTCCCAAGATGGCAACCATGGCAGTGAGTAGCAGATAAAAGGAAACTGAACTGACACAAAAGACTACAGTATACCCTGACAGTTTTCAGTCCAAAGATAGTGATCTGAACAGAACTTTAAAATTCTCTATTTTTCCTCTAAGGAAAATCCCTCAGAAAGAGCCAATCTAATTATAATAGGAAACATAAAACATTGCCACTGAGAATCAGGAAGGATACCTAAGACTTGGAGAAATTTTGACAAGATATTGAGGAGTGGAGAAGGGAATGACGCTTCATCCCCTCAACACTTCCACCTCTCTAAGCTGGAAAATTAATTTACTGTCAGTTTACCAGCTTGGCACTTCTACATTAAATCTGAATCATCCTCAACTCCCATTCCTTGTCTCTGAAAGATTTGAACAGCATCCACACTATCTGTGAGAATCCCAAATAGGTAGGTCTAGTTGAAATGTTTGAATGTGGGCCAAGGAGTTAGAAAAACATTATTATTATTTTTTGTTGTTGTTGTTTTGATATGTGGGATTGAATTCAGGAATGTTATACCACTGAGTCACATCTCCAGCCCTTTCTTGTTTTTATTTTGAGATAGGGTCTTGCAGAGTTGTCCAGGTCAGCCTTGACTTTGCAATCTTCCTGCCTCCTGAATCTCTGAGATTACAGTCATATGCCACTGTGTCCTGCTAGGAAAAGGATTTCTTATAAAGAAAACACTTTGGTTTTCCCTAAGACTTCTTCAGCATACTGAGTACCAGGAAATAGTTCCAGAGGTTGGATGTGAAGGGTTTGACCCAAATATCACATTGTTTAAAATAATAAGGCTATAAACAACTTGAACAATTTGATCATTAAGCTTGATTTGAAAAACATTTTGAATACACAGGACCTCACTCTTTAAATGAACCTTGTGGCTAATCATTTGTAGAATGATTGTGTTTTGTTTTTTTTTTTTTACGTAATGAATACTTTTCTGGTGACATAAATGTATACTCCCTCCACTGTGAATTTCACACATGGGGTCTTCTAAAGTTAGGGCATAGTGGAATTGGATCTGCTAAGAAAAATAACCATAACTTTCAGGTGGCAGGTGACTGTTTTCCTCTTCCTGTGTTTTCCAGTCTGTGTTCAGATACCATCATGAGAAAAAAGTCTTTGGAATAAGTTACACTGATGAGCAGGCTCTGTTCATTTCAGTGATCTTTGGTAGACTTAAAAATGGTTCCTGTGCTTTAAAATAGCCATTGAGTCCATGTGAGCCAGAATGGAGTGAAATCTGGAGACTGGAATTTAAGACTGAGTTCTGAATTATCCATCTTTGTTGTTGACACATAATAGTTGTATGAATTTATAGGGTTCAATATATGTATAAATTGAGATTGGCCAATGGGTACAGTGTTGCAGTAAGATAGGAGGACACACTAGTGTGCTATAGTAGGGAGACTGTAGTTAACATGGTATTATATATTCCAAAATAACGAGGAGAGGATTTTGAATGTTCTCATCACAAAAAAAAAAAAAATGGATTACTCCATCTTAAACTGAGAATCTTGGCCCCATCCACTTCCCCTTCCATAGAAAGTGGTTTATGAAATAAGGGTAGCCACCAGTAGCCTATGCTGGGGACTCACAGTGGGAGAGCATTTTGTGATCTCAGAGGGATTCTCAAGTATACCCCACAGCTGCTCCAGGCCTTCTCTGCTCTCCTAATACCCTGAGTCACTGTCTGAGTGCCTTCAACTCCCTAACTTGAAGGCCCACATGCCTGGCCTTCTCTTAGGTCTCAGAGGTCAGGAGATTGTCTTCCCTTCCTCCCTCTCTGGGATCCTCCCCTCAACCTCCTACCGCCTGGATTTCTGATAACTGAACATCCTTGTGTGTATCCTGGCCTGGCTCCAGCTGCTGCTGTTTCTCAGCAAGTGCAATTGGGAAGAGATCTTGCATCCACCTCCCCCAATTCTACCACCCAGTTACTCTCTAGCTCCTGCTGTTCCATTTCTGCTTTTACTGATCCACTGAGATTCTTTCAAAAATCCACCCATAGTTTTCATACTTCTGGACCACCCTGCTGTAACCAGCATCCTTTAGGGTCCTCAAACTGCATTTTCTCAGGTGTTTTGAAAAAAGGAGGTACAGTCTATCTCCCTTCAACCTGTTAAGCACTGGGATGCCATAAAGAGTTTATTAGAGCAAGAGCTTGTTGGCTTCCAGATTTGTAGGGAAATGGGAAGGATGGTAGACTAGTGGACTTCACTTTATGCAACTTCACCAAATTCTATTGTGCACGAATATCCTCCACAAATCTCTAGGTGCTCTTTTTGACTAACAGCTTCTTGGGAACTGCATCTTGGACCCCGTACCTGGGAAAGTGTGAGTGCGTGTGGCCTTCCAATGGGCAGCCAGGCCTATAGCAGAGATTCTGCCAGCCTCTAACTCAGCCTACATATCCTGAAGAGTCTGAGATAGCTGTGAACAGAACAACTCTTGACCCCAACTCTTGCTGGCTAGCTCATGGTTTGGGCTGATGGCTAATCCCTTGTATACCTGCTCACAACTTTCTCTGTTCAACAGTCTTATTAGTTGATTGCTCAACATTTTGGAATTTAACTTCTTCCTTATCCATCGGTTGTCTCCCAAACACAATTCAACTTCTGCAGTAATCACTGTGATCAGCATAAGGTACCAATGGGAAGCTGCTATCACGATTTCTAGTAATCTACACTCACAGTTCTTTGTCTCTTAGTGTCTAACAGAGCCCAAGAGGGAGGAAGAGCATGACCAGGATATTTCAGGTGTCTTTCTGGTTCCAGAACTCTGATGTCTCTGAAGTATCTATCCTGCCCACAGCTAAGACTAGCCCTGGGGGACCCAGAATCCTAATAGACCACTCATCATCTCCTTCCTTCAGCCACCGAAAAGGAGTCCCACGAAATTGCCACAGGCATGAATGTCATTTTTTTTTAAAGGAAACTCCCTACATTTTATTTCTTCTATTTTGTGAGCTCTTCAGAATTCTGTGTTAACTGGAAGTAAACTTACTGAATTTTGAGCTTCATTGTCTCATTTGGCAGATGCAAGTGACTTGGTTGAAACTGGCTCTGCCACCTGTGGTTGTGTGACTAGGCACCTCTGTTAACTTTTGAGGCTCAGTTTCTTCATCTGAGAAATAGGGGCAATAAAATATGCCTTGTTTTTGTGAAATAATTCAACATTTATTGAAAATCTTCTGGTTTTTTTGTAAACATTTTTGTGTAAACTAAACATGTGCTAGGTCTTGAAATGGTTCTTTATGGAGCTCACTTGTAGAGGGAAGTAAATCAAGAGGCAGTTACCATGCAGGGGGATTATGTACTGTGTTGAGTTGGAGAATGCCTTATCTAGAGGATAATGACCCCACTTTCCAACCCCGAGAATCTGGCAGGTATGGGAAACAGGTGGGTGGCCTGGGGAGGCCAATGTGAACAGTGTGTGCTTAGGAAGGAACTGGGCTGTGGTCTAGGTAGGAGGTGGAGGGAACTGGCTGGGAAGGTGTTGAGGTTTGGGCAAGGCTGTAGATTACAGAACAGGAGCTCTGGGAGGCACTATGGGGAGAGGTTCAGAGAAAGCATGGGGCAGCTGGGGTGTGGGAGAGAACAGAGAGATGGCAGGATGCCTTTTTGGCAGCCCACAGAGTCGCCTGCCAAGTGAGGCATGGTGGGCTCAGCAGGCCACAAGCATTTCCCAGGTGATTGATCTCACTAGTCTATTAGGGGGCACAGAAGTGTGGGGGCAGGGTGTGCTGGGGTGTTGACTCATGGAAGCTGGGGCCTGGGCTAGTCAGCCTACTTCCAGAATCAGCAGCAGCCAGTGGTAGGGAAAGACCAACCTCTCTGGAAAGGGGTCCCATGTGGAGATAGTGAGTGTGAGCCCCCAAGGAGAATGCCAAGCACATTTGATTTGAAGTCTGGGCCGGAGTACTGGACTCTGCCAGCTTCCTGGTTCCCTGGCCTGCTCCTCCTCTATCTTCTTACAGAACCCGAATTGTGGATGTCAAGAGGTTTTTATACCAGGAAAGCCTATTAGTGAAAGTCAGGTGTCCTCAAGCAGACCACAAGTCACAGCTTGCTTCCCTCCTCTAAGAGGACCTCTGGGTGCATCTGCTGGCCTCAGGGCTCACTCAAGGATAGCAATGCCAAATTCCTTCTCCCTGGCCTTACCCACAGTACTGTGCATGCAGCTGCAGGAGGAAGGTAGATTTCGAAGCAGAGTGACAGTGAGGGAGAGAGAGAGAGATGGAAAGAACCTACTGCAAACGTTTCCCATCTATTGTCATCATGTTTGAAGCATCAAGTGTCCTGGCCACAAAGGACAAAGTGTTTGTAGGATGGTTCTAGAATGCCTGGCATACATGGGGAGGGAGTACCCTTCCAGGTCGGCCTGCTTCTGCTTTGCAAAATCTGATTAGAAACTTTTGCCCTTTCCACATTTAGCAACATTGCAATGGGCGTGAGCTTAGACAATTGCAGTCACGGTCACAAGTAATTCATTCTTTGATGAGAGAGAGAAGGGGAGGGCTGGAATTTGCTTATACTTTATTTGGTCTGAAAGTTGGTTAAAACCGCATACTTTTAAGTCAGCAGGATTTAGTACCTATCTAGGATTCAGCTATCATTTTGATGTTTCAAATGATTGTATATTCTGCATTGGAGTTAAGACAGAATGGGTGGTTGAGTCTGGTTGAGGTTCTTTTGCCAGGACTCAGTGCTTGCAAAGATCAAGGATCTTTGCTTGGCTGGCTTTGAACTTGTGATCCTCCTGCTTGCTGAATCTATGAATCTGGGTCTGAGTGGCAACCTGTGAATCCCACCCTAATTTGTTCAGCTCACCCAATATTTTAAAATCTGGGAAATTTACATTGAAATACATATATTCCAGGTATCTATTACTACCAATTAAAAAAACCTTAGTGAAAAAATCAAAGGGAGGTCAGTAGAGAAAAGGGACTAAGAGGTGGAAGAAAGGGAGGGAAGGGGGAATGCCGGGAAGTGATACTGGTTCAAATTATATTGTTACATTGTGGCATGTACAAATATGTAACAACAAATCTCATCAATATTATACAACTATAATACACCAATGAAAAGTATGGGGAAAAAAACCAATAATTTTTCTTCTTCTTTTTCTTTTTTTTTTTTTTTTGTGATACTGGGGATTGAACCCAGGGAAACTACCACTGAGGCACATCCCCAGCCTGTTTTATATTTTGTTTTGAGACAGGGTCTCACTAAGTTGCTTGGCTGGCCTTGAACTTGTGATCCTCCTGCCTTAGCCTCCCAAGTTGCTGGGATTACAGGCCATGTGCCACCATGCCCAGCAAAACCTAGTGATTTTTAAAGAATAGCAATATTTATTTTTCTCACAAGTTTTGTAATGTGGACAGGACAGGCAGGTGTAGTTTGTCACTGCTCTATTCTGTTTCATCTGAGAGACTGGGGCTAGAACCACCGGAGTTTCTCTTATCTACATGTCTGCTGGAAGCTGGCTTCCCACGGAGACCTCCCCTGGCCTCCAGTGGCCCTTCCACATGACTGGCTTGTTATCTTCCCAAGCATGGTGGCTGCATTTGGAACATGGTAGTCCTAAGAAAGAGACCCCAGTAAAGCTGCATTTCTAATATACTCCCTAAGGCTATAGAGCATCACTTCTGCTTTGTTTTAGTTATTAAAAGTCACTAAAGCTGGTCCATGGGCAAGATGAGGAGAGGTAGACTCCACCTTTTTGATGGGAGAACTATCAAAGAATCAGATCCATTTTATTTATTTTTATGTTTTAAAAATTTTGTTGGTGCATAATAATGATATCAAGTGGTGCGTTTTATTGTGGCATATTTGAGCATGTATATAACATATATATTGATTGGTTTCATTCCCCAGTACCTCCCCTAGCCCTCCACTGATCCCTCCTCCTGATCTACTCTATTAGTCTTCCTTCTATTTTCATAAGATTCCTCTTTTCTCTCTAGCTTCCACATATGAGAGAAAACATTGCCCTTGACTTTGTGAGTCTGATGTATTTTGCTTTACATGATATTCTCCAGTCTCATCCATTTTTCTGCAAATGACAGAATCTCATTCTTCTTTATGGCTGAAAAAAATTCCACTGTGTGTACATACCACATTATCTTTATCCATTCATCTGTTGATGGATACCTAAGCTAGTTCCTCACTGTTGCTTGTGTTCTTTTTTTTTTTTTTGGTACTGGGGATTGAACCCAGGGACACTTAACCATTGAGTCACATCCTCAGTGCCCCACTTTTTTTGTATTTTATTTAGAGACAAGATCTTACTAAGTTGCTAAGGCTGGCTTTAAAGTCGCGATCCTTCTGCCTCAGCCTCCTGAGTCATTGGGATTACAGGCGTGTGCCACCATGCCCAGCTGTTACTTGTATTCTTGATGATTGCCATTCTAACTGGAATAAGATGAAACCTTGGTGTGATTTGGATTTGCATTTGCCTAATGTCTAAAGATGTTGGACATATATCAGACATGTTTCAGACCAATTTCTCACTTTTGTGGGAAATTAGGTAACCTACCAAGACCAGGTCTGAGTGGTGGCTGCCCCTGTAGACAAGGCTTGAACACTAGGGTCCTCCCTCTAGAAAATCCATATTCAGAGAAATCCATATTCATGAGCAATTCAGAGTCATCTTTCAGCTCCTTCAATTCATTGGGAGGTGAGAACCCATCTCAGAAGGCAGTAAATTATACCTAAATAAGTAATTTTTCTAAGATCTAAGCACCTCATTGCCCATCTTTCTTCTGGCATCAGAGGTGCTATTTTATTTGTGGGGTTGTGGAGGGCTGTGGGTGGGAGTTGTGGGCAGAGGTAGCTGAGATGAATCCATAGATTAGTGGAAGATGGCTCTTCCTTTCTCAGCCTCCAAGGACAGAAGAAATGGCCAAATTCACTGAGTATATGTATCCAAGAAAAAAAGTAGATACACAGAATGCTTTGTATTTAATAACTGAAATAATTAGGAAGTGGGCATTTAAAATTCTATTAAAATCTTTAAAATCAATTGCACAAATCATCATGTGCTGTTCAAAAGGCCAGTTCAAAATGAACTTTGCCTACTCACCAAGCCCCTGTTAGGGCCCTTTCCAATTATGATGTCCTTATTCCTCCTTGAAGGTAACCATCATCCTGACACCTAATACTGTACTTGAGGTTCTCTGGTTTTAAAAATGGCATAGGAGTGGTCTAGTGCAGTGTGATGCTGTTGAGTTGGGCTTCTTTGGTCACCATTATGTTGGCAAGAGTCTATCATAATGTTGCTTGTAGCCATAGTTTGTTCATTTCCTTTTGAATACTAATTATATATCATTAGTTATTGGATACACCATTTATTTATCCAGACTGTTAATGAGCATTTAGATTGTTTCCACTTTTTGGCTATCATGCATAACATTACCAAAGTGTTCACACTCGTTTACACTCCCTCTAACCAATTATGAGAGTCCAGTTGTTCTCTATCTTTGTCAACATTTAGTATTGTCAGTCTTTTGAATTTTAGCCATTCAAGATATGTTGTAGTAGCTCAATGTGATTTTAATTTGCTTTCTCCTGTTAATTAGTGAGGCTGTTTGCAGGCCATTAGGATTTTCTCTGCTGTGAAATTCCTGTTCAAGTATTTCTTCAAGTATTTCCACCAGATTGTTTATTTTTTCTTATTAATTTGAAGCAGGGTTTCTTGGCCTCATAATTACAAATTTATTTTTTATTTTTTATTCATTCTAATTAGTTATATATGACATGGGCCAGACAAATGTTTGCCTTGTGCACTATAGAAGGTTTGGAAACATCCCTGGCCTCCACTCACAAGATAATAGTAGCATCCCTTTCGGTGGTCTCCCAAAGTGTCTCTAGACTTGTCCACATGTCCCCAGGGAGAGGGAGGAAGGGCAAAATTGCCCCAGTTGAAGATTACTCCATATTTGTATCCCATGCATATTGTGAATAGAAGCCCTTTGTCAGTTCTAAATATATTTTGCAAAAATATTCTCCCACTCTGCAGCATGGCTTTTCATGCTTTTAAAGTTGTTTTTGTGGAACAGAACTTCTTAATGTAGTCCAGTTACAATCTTTTTAAAAATAGTTCTTTTTTATTCCTGCTTTACACATCCTAGTCTATCCCACTTTTTTTTCTGGGAACCTAATTTTTTTTGTCTCTCACATTTTGAGCTAAAAATCCACATAAGGATTGACTCTTTTTTTTTTCATGGTAAAAAGTACAGTCAGGCTTCATTTTTTAAATTTGGTTATTCAATTGACATGGCAATTTTTATTGAAATTTTTATTAGAAGTTTTAATGACTTTGCTTAACATTGTATCTCGATACTCAATAAGTCAAGTACTACTTTGTTATTCAGTATCACCTTTGCTATTTTTGGCTCTTAGTGGGTATATAAAATTTCTAGCATTATCTTGTCAGTTTCCATTAAGATTAAAAATAGTGGGGTTTTGATTGGGATTCTCCCTATGAATATAGAAAAAAATGAATATTTGCAATATGAAATCTTCCAATTTCTGAAGATAGTATATCTCCCCACTATTTAGATCTGTAAAATTTTTCTTTCTTAGAAAGGGGGGTTAAAAAAAGCATGTGATAGCTTCTTATATTAATCAAGTGCTATTATTTTTCAAAATAAAGATGTTTACATTTTTAAATGATTAAGTTTTTTGGACCAAAAAAAATTCTGAATCCTCATTGCAGAGAGAGAGAGAGAGAGAGAGAGAGAAGCATAGCCAATGTCTTAGCCCACATTGAGTAGCTTTGCAATCCACCCCAGGCCTGCCTCCTTCCCTCCCTCATCCCACCTTGTTCTTCCAGCCTTGTGAAGCTACTCCAAATTGTCCTACTTTACCATATCTTTTTCCTACTGATCTCCCTGCCTGTACTCTTCTTTGCCCCTAGTGGATCCCTGAAGAATTCCCACTGGTACTTCAGCATCCCTATCTCTAAGCTGGAGGAACTGCTTCTTCCTCTGGATCTCCAGTTTCCTTCTCACATCATCCATCCTTGTGTCTAGGGGCTGGTTCTGTTCTAGTCTTCCCCTGCTATAGAATATGGAATGGGACACTGTTAATAAACATTCGTTCAGTCATTCATCAGCCGTATCTTGAGGTCCTTCTAGATACCAATCCCTGTGCTTGGCTCCTGGGTTCCAGAGAGGACTAGATCATGCATCCTCCTCAGGATGCTCACAGACACCAAGATCATCTGGTCACAGGCAGGCAGAAGAGGGGCCCTCAACACTGGACCTAGAGTTAGGGGTTGGGGAGGGAAGGTCAGGAAGGCTGCACAAGAAAAGATAGGAGCTCAATCAGAGTTTATTACCTGGTAACATCTGTCATATCCTGGGCTTGGATAATTCTGGGCAGCTGGGCCCTTGCATATTCACCCTTCACCCTCCAAGGGCAACCAATCTATGCTTTTCTGGCTCACAGAAGAGAAAAGTTTTTCTCAAGTATGTGGAATCTACCAGCTTGTCTTTTAGTAGTCTCAATCTATAGGGTTTATTTTAAAATCTGGAAATAGATAATATTGTTTTATTTTTTAACAGATTAGAGTTGCCCTTGAAGACATTGTGTATATCCACCTGTGATTCAAGAACATGTAGGATTTCTTAAGGGTATCCCCTTCCTTAAGGACTTGGGGTGGCTCTCTGGTCCTCCATCTTCTTCCTTCCCCAGCCATCTGTTCCACTCCACCTCACTCTTGGCCAAGAGAGTCTGGATAGATCAGAGCCTTGCCCCAACTTGAACCATGGATTTTTTTCAAAAAAATATAATAAAATTTAGGTGAAAATGGAAATATTTTAAGTGTCCTTTTTTAAATGTTAAGTGCTTTTGTTGGTTGGGAAACATCGAAATAGGTCATGTGTAACTTGGTTTGCTCATCAAGAGCCTCACGCTTGGTATGTTTAGAGAGGAGAGGGAAGTGACTTCTCATATTAAGTTTTTCTCTGTTTTCCTTCTTAAACCAAAAAGAGCTTGGAAAATTCCTCATCCTCTTCATTGCTGGTGGATTTTCCTGGCCTCACAGTTCTGGTAAGGGCTTCTGTTTCCTCATCTGAAGAGTTAAATATGCCAAACTTTGCCAGACCTTGAGTTCTGCTTCTCTCTTCAGAGAGAAAACACATCATGTCAGGACTGGTGTTAGTAGTGGGCAGGGACAGGCAGTGTTCTGAAAGGTTAACAATGCCTTCCTCTGTGAGAAATTAAGGCTGTGATTTAAAACAAATTGCTGTTGCAATGTCTGACTACCCTTGTGGCTGTCTCTGGGTTTTGTCCACTTGCACCAAAAGCATTAGAAGCATGGCAGAACTTTTACTGAAGGTTCCTGGGGAAGGAGGATTTCAATGACCCACACTCCATAAAAAAGCAGCTTGGAAACCCTCCCTCGAGTGTGTATGTTTTTTCTAGTTCCTTCTTCCACAATGTCCAACCCTACTGGGTCCTTCTTTCCTCTCTGTCCATTCCTGGGTTATTTGCCAGTCATGTCCCAAACATTTCCCCGCTATTCTATGCAATTCAAACCCTCCTCTCAGCTATTTCTGTGCAGAGAAGTTTGATCTGGTGTCAGCTTCCATACCTAGATTTTCTGAGCTCTAGATGCATTGAGTCCTATTCTAGGAAGTCAATCCCAATCTCTCTTTAGCCCCTACTCCCATCCTTCAGAGCAGGCTCTTTCCTTGGGACAGACTACGATTCCTTTCTTTCTGGAATCATCAGCTGAATTTGGTTCAAAGGATGTATCTGCTGTTGTATCTGTTGGGTCCCTGAGGCTGAGGAATAGGTGGGATTACTAAAACCCCAGAACGGTACTGGACCCTCTTCAGGAGTCTGACTGTGTGATTGCTCAAAAGACCTGCTTCATAGAATCATGAAGCGGATACTCCAAGATGCACAGATTTGGGAGAGAGTTGCCATCCCAGAGTCTGTGCTTGGCAGACAGACAGATGAATGTGCAAATGAAATGGACCGAGAGGTGGGAGGGGTGTAAAGATCGGGAGAGGGAACCATCTAGAATCAGAGAAGCAGACAGTGTTCCAGGCTTCTCTGAAAGAACTGTTCAGAGTGGAAAGACCAAAAAGAGTGCCAGCATTTCTCCATGCACCCTTGTACAGAATACTTCATTGGGAGCAGCACACGTCTATCCTAGGAACATTCCTGAGAGGTCGCTGGAACTGAGAAAACCAAGGATTGTTCAGTTAAAAGTCAGATTGAATGCCGCTAAGATCACAGCCATAGCCTCTGAGCCATTTTGCCTCCAAGGAATTGCTGTTGGTTTGCTGGGACTCTTGTGCTAAATCCCATCAGATAATGTGGTCTCTTCGCCATCTGCCTTCCATCAAGAGCAAGTGCCTATATATTCTGGAATATCTGAACTGTGCATCCTTGTATTTATTTAGGGATTTTGTTAGTGCTCATTTCTTTGCATTCAAGATGCCAGCTGGTGGGAGCAAATTTGCCACCAGCCCAACTCATGGTGTTGTTGGGCATCATTATAGACAGTTGCTAATGTAATCCCACCTCACCTGGATGTCTTACCTGTACCCAGAAAACCTTTCCTATAGAAAGTGGCTTCTCATGGCCCTTCTCTGCATTCCCCACTCCAGCACACTGACTTCTCTGGTCACCTTTCTCATCGAGAGGCTTTCTCCCACTGTGCCACCTCCAACTGTCCTGGTGTGTGCTCTTCGCCACAGCACCTCCAAGCTGCTACATTGCTGTTTCCTGTTCCTACTCTCTGCTTGTCAGAATCCTGCTCTTGATTTTAACCAAGTGCCATGCCATCTTCTTTCAGTGCCCAGATGCACTTGGTTGAACTGAATTCCCTGGGAATGACATCTGGAGCTTCTAAAAAAAATGTTCTGTCCTTTAGGATTCTCTAGGGTTTTTATCCACCTCCCTGGGGGAAAAAAATCCCTGTGTGCTGTATGTTTGGATTCTTAAGGCCAATCCCAGTGCCCTCAAGTTGGGTTATACTTATTCAGCTCTTTAAAATCCACACGATCAGCCAGGTATGGTGGTACATGCCTGTAATCCCAGTGACTCAGGAGGCCAAACCAGGAGGATCACAAGTTCAAAGCCAGCTCAGCAACTTAGAGAGACCCTAAATAATTTTGCAAGACCCTATCTCAAAAAAATAAATAAATAAATAAAAAGAGCTAGGAATGTGGCTCAGTGGTTAAAGTGTCCCTGTGTTCGATCCTGGGCTTGATCCCCATAAATAAATAAAAAATAAATACATAAATACATAAATTCCACATAATTTATAAGGAAGGAATTCCCATTTTACAGAGATGTACACCAAAACCTAGACAGGTTGGGCAACTTGTTTCAATGACTCAACAAGGAAAGGCAGAGTGAATAAGTGATCCCGGCCCTCCTGGCTTCAAAATGTGAGTACCCTGCCTCTGCTCTGCTTTCTTTGCGGGACGGGGGATGGTTAGAGTCTCAGGTCTCCAGTGCCCAGGAGCTGGGGTTGCCCTGAGGCATCTTAGTTTGCAGCTGAGCCCTCTGAGGGGGCAGGAAATGGAGGCAGTGGGACTGGGCTGGGGTTGGGTTGTTCTGGGTGGTAGGAGAGGAAGAGAAGCTGCTGCCAGGAGGCAGCCACATGCTGGGAGGTAAAAGATGCCCTGCCTAGAGGCCCCAGTGCTGCTTGTCCTCAGTCAGCAGGAACCACATTCCACACTACAGGAACCTCTGTTTGAGTAGGTCAGTTAGGAGCAAAAGCTATGAAGGAGAGGATGTGTGTGTGTGTGTGTGTGTGTGTGAATATGTGTGTGTTTTTTGGAGGCCTGACTGAAGAATGAATTAAGGAGACAATCAAGGGAAGCTGGCCCCAGGTGGGAGAGGGATAGGGCTGGAGCCACAGGACATGAAGGACAAGATCAGGAAGTAAGGTGTGAAGTTATGGGTTCTCTGAGCCTCTTTGCATTCTCACCCCAAACTAGGTCCTGAGGGACAGATAGCACTTCAGGGATTGTAGAGCAGTCTGTACCTCCTGGTCTCCCCTAGCAACAGAAGGGCAAGCAATCAATAACCCTTTTGTGGGCTGGTGCGGCCTGTTCAGTGGAGAGGAAACACTACTCTATGGCTTCTGCAGTGTCTATGTGGGCCTGGAAAAATCAGGACTGGCTCCTGAGGAGCCACAGGCTGTTCCAGATTAATGACCTGGTGCTGATCCAAGAGGACCGAGAATGGGAGGGCTCTGAGGGGAGCCATACCTCAAAAGAGATTTGCAGGCAGGGAGGACACATTGTAAAGCCTCACTCCTCCCATCTGCCCACCTCCCTGTGGGCCTCTTGTTGTAGCCAGAACAGAGCTGGACATGTGTGCGACTTTTGGCTTTTAATTTGCCCAATATTTCTGCAGCCCCAGTTATGTCCCATGCATAGTATAGACATGTCACATACATCTTCTTTCAACCTCACAACAACCCTACCCTGCAGGTACTTTCAACCCTGTCATATAGCTGAGGAGGTAAAAGTGCACGAAGTGGAAAAGTGACAGGTCCAAGGTCACTTAGTTGGGAAAGAAGGGGTTGGGACTCGCATTGGGGATTGTTTTGAATCCTCTGTCTCTAAAGGTTCCCTCAGACCACCAGGAAAGAGAAAACCATAAACTCTCAATTTTGGTTGAAGGTGGGCAAAGGAGGGGGTTCCAAGTACAGAGGGGCTCCGGAGGGGGTCACAGGGTGGTTCCTCAGAAGGCAAATATTCCCAAGGATCCTTGAAGGGTGTTGGTGAATGGAAATGTGATACAGAGGTGGGAGCTGTAGGCAGAGTAGAAGCAGAGACGACCCATCCACTGTGCTCAATGGATGATGAGTGTAGGAATCACTTGTGGGGGCTCCACAGACACTGGGCTGGAGTAAACAGATCCTTCCAGCCAGGACAGCCTGTCTGGACCCTCCTCCTCTCTAGCTGAGCCCTGCTGGGGTCAACTCTACCCTGCCCCTTGGCACTACCCCTTGAACTGTGGCAAAGCAGCTGTTTTGAAATATTGGTTTGCATTTTCTGGAAGCTCCTTGAAGCTGGAATGAAAAATCTGCCTGGTGGTTCTGAAATGGCTTCCCCGCATGGGCAGCCTGGATGTTGCAGCACTCAACAGGGAAGTAAACAGGTCTGAGCACTGCCCAGATTGTAGGATGTCACCAGCTTGAGGCATGGGCGGTTAGCCTGGGCCTGCCCAAGTGTCCAAGTGTTTGCCCAGGTGCCCTGGACAGGCCAGCCTAGGGTGTGGGGGCCATGGCTGCCTAAGAGGGAGCCCTAGGGGGTCCAGGCCAGGAAGTCCAAGATGTTTGATGTTACATTAAAAATTTCAGCAGGCTTCCTGAAATGGACTGAGCCCAGCGGTCAAGAACTAGGCGGGATTATAGGCTCTCTGGCTCCTCACTGTGTAGCCACTGAGCCTTGACTTCATTAGCTGACAAAGCAAATGTCTGTCCTCACCAGCCACAAATGAAGGAAGACACAGCTTTTGGAAACATCCAGGCTACTATCCCAGAAACTGTGGTCATGGCTAGGGATGGCCCAGGAGTTCCCCCTCCCTTATCATCTCCTCCTATAAGTGGGAAGGCTGTACCCCAGCTGACGTGGGCAGCTGCAACTTACTCCATCTGATTATTGCCATGTGGGAATTTGGACCCAGGATGCCAGATCTTCAGGTTTTTCCAGCAAGGCTGGAAATCTAGATATTGTGTAAAATTTCTCAAATTTTTAAATTCTTAAAAACACTATGTAGGCCAAACTATGCACATCTGCCGGACAGACTTAGTCCCTGGATCACCAGTAAGTGAGCTCTGCCCTCAGCTTTCAGACACCAAGTGCCACATAAGCAAGGAATTTCATGCCAGTGATGAGAAGGGGTTAAGAGAATGTTTAAGGAGGGGCACCAAAGTCCACAGTCAAGAAAGACATGACAGCTCCCTCTCCCACTCTCCAAAAGGGGGAAAAATTGCTCCAGTTTGTCTTGGTTGTCATCTGCCGTCTTGACATAGATATAGAGGGGGGCAGGGTGTGGCTCGCAGACCTTGGGCACTCTCTCTCTCTCTTTCTCTGGCATTTCTTGTTGCTCTTGATCTGACCTCATTCTGCTGAGTCAACCCACAAGCAATGTCCCCTAGTCAGCTCCTTCTCCCTCCTCTTCTTTCCATCTCTGTGGATGATTTACCTCTCACAGGTTCTTGGTAGGCATTAGAGCTCTCCCTCTAGAAGGTATTGGCCAATTAAAAGGGTTGGAGGCTGGTAGCTGACCAATCAGAAAGCAGTTGGCCAAACAGGAATTAATGGCAACATAGCATAGGGGGAGGAAGCATGAGTTTGGGGATGATACAGACCTAGATTCAATCGAGAGCTCCTTCTTTAACTAGTCACATGATCTTGAGACAGTTACCTGAAACTTCTTGCAACTCTGTCTTGTCTTCTGTAAATAGGGATGAAATTCCTTCCTGGAGTGATTGTATGCAATAGAAAGTGCTCAGAACAGTGCCTGTCACATAGTAAGAGCTAAACAATCATTGTAATTGATCTAAGGTTCTTCCTGAGTTGAATCTCTAACAGAAGATGTGATGCCAGGCTCTCAACAATGTATAGAGCCATTCTTGGAACAGAAACAAAAACAATTTGAGTTTCATATGTGCACATTTTGTAGACGTGTTTTCTTTTTTCTATCATTTACCTTAGTCTCTTAAGCAAAATCATGGTGGATTAAAAGGTAATCAATGATGCACACCACTACTTCTCAGCATTCCTGCTGTTTGGTTTATTCTTCTCCTGCTCCTTGGTCTCCCTTTTTTGCCTAGGACTTCTATTCTGAGCTTCTGTTTGCTGATGGGGAAACTGAGGCAGGACAGAGGGAACCAGACATTGTCAAGGCCTCCCAGTGAATTTGTAACAGAGCCAGATGAGAATGCCACCCATTGGGAAACCAGCCTGACATAACTTCCACAGAAGATGTGACATGGGGCTTCTGCCCAGCCACCACTCAGGCAGGTCTGCAGGACTGGAGCCAGCCTCCTGGCACCCACACCCAGCCTCAGGAGCAGCTGTCAATGGGTGTCAACTTCCTGCTCCTGTGACCCTCACCCTGTCCCACCCTCTCCCTTCCTGGGATGAGCTGCAGCTGCCTCCCGGCCTCTGGCCTCAGCCCCCCAGCCATCCTATGCCCTGCCTTAATGTATTTGGGGGGAAATAGCTGGCAAAGCTCAAGCCAGAGACCATTAAAATAAACTGGATGCCAGGATAAAGGGGAAGGAGTGGGTGGAAACAGCTGCAGTCCCCTATCCCAAATTTAGGCAGGTGGCCGCTTTGCCCCGCTTCTTCCTCTCTGGGAGTTTTGGTGGCCATTGCCTCCATGGTGGCAGGAGTGCAATTCTGAAAACAACCCCAGGGTGATTCATAAGGCTGTTCCAGCCCAAAGAGGAATCTCTACTCTTCTCAGTTGAGGCTCTTTAAGCCAGTTGGACCTGACCAGCTGCTCCACCAGGGCCTGGGATCTTTACTTCCTGAGTCCCCACTTCGTAGATCAGTCGACTGTCTCCAGGGAACACTCCCAGCGATGGTGCAGAATGACACAGCCATGTGTAGATATCAGAGGTATTCAGAGATGCTGAGGACTTCCTTAGGTTGCTCTGGGAACACTGGAAGACTGGTTCAAAGAGTAGGAGCAGGGGGCCAACCTTGGTGGGACAAGCAGGGCATGGCCCAGCCCAAGAGTGCCTGGAATCTGCCATGCATCTTGGCCAGTTCTTGTTTATTCTTTCAGTGGTAGAAAGACCACCAACCAGCTAGTCCAGAGTGTCCCTAGATATGAATGACTTATGATATGATTTTGAATTACATATGAGTTAAACTTAAAATTTTTATGCATAACCAGTGGCTTGACAGTGATTTGTTGAGGAACGAAGCTAGAATTTGGAGAGTGATATGTTTAAGAAATAGAGCAAATATTGTGCTCCTTACAGCACAGGTGATACAGGTGGTATGTGATCATGGCATTAAACACACACACACACACACACGCACACACGCACACACACACAACTATCAGTAGTATCTGAGTAAATGGGAGAAACGCTAAAACGCTAACCTTCCTCGTTATTCTGGTTTTTTGGTTTCCTTCTTTGCTTTCCTTCCCCATGGTCTTTGTCCAGGGAACACAGGTGTTTGAGTGTAATATATCCTTGATCTGATTTTGGTATAGTGCCATCCACGGCAACTTGCATTCTAGCTTTTATCATTCTGCGGTAACTTTGGCCTGGACCTGGGGTGGAGCAAATAGGCCAGAACTGAGGTAGAAAGACCGGATGATGAGCTAGATTGAGTCACCAGGTGAGGCTGGATTGGACTAGAGAAAATACAAGGCGGAGACCCTGGAGTCTCATGCAAAGATGAGCTGGGCAACCAGACCTTCCAAGACCTGTCCCTCCTACCTCCACCATCCAGATCTGGGTGAGTCCTCTTGACACACCCCATGCCACTCACCCCAGCTACATTTCATCCTGACCCTATTCTAGGCGGGTACATCCTCTGCTCTACCCCCACCCTGAAACCTCCCCTCCAGAGGGGACAGACAGATGCTTCCTTTACTCACCTACATCATTTTAAATCTTCATACAAAACCATTTGCTTTTGTCCGGATCAAGTGGCACAGGGAAGGACAGATATTTGAGAAAGACAGTGATGTAACAGCCCTGTCTAACTCTTTTGTGGTATTAGTCCCAGAGAGCTCCTGGTATGGAGTTGGATGCTTCCCCTAGCCCCCACAAACTCATCCATATAGGCCAGTATGTGACATACATTTACACGTCCACTTACAGTCACTCAGCCAACAAGCACCTTTCCCCTCTCTTCCCCTGAGTAAGGCACACTCACCTTACCAGGTTTCCAAATAGCCTGAGATGGGCTTTGCTTGCCCACCTCTTCCCAGTAGAAATCTATTTCTATTTTCCCTCTTAGCATCCTGTATCAATTCTTTTTTTAAATAAATATTTTTTTAGTTGTAGATGAACACAATGCCTTTATTTGTTTGTTTGTTTGTTTATTTATTTATTTTTATGTGGTGCTGAAGATCGAACCCAGTGCCTCACACGTGCTAGGTGAACGCTCTACACTGAGCCACAACCTCAGCCCCTGTATCAATTTTTAATATAACTTATTATATAGTTTGTGATTATGTCTTTGTTTTGGTGGCAATTTGGTTAATGTCACCACCCCCAACAGTAAATTGTGAACTCTAAGAAGATGGGGAACATGGCTGCTTTGCTGATCATTTATTCCCCACTAGAATTTGGAGAACGATAGGTTTAAGAAATAGAGCAAATATTGTGCTCCATAAGCACAGCTGATCCAGTGCTGGCCTGTAGCAGGCATGCCAGAAATACTTGCTGAATTAGTGAATGAATGAACGGTAGAGTTTGGAGTGAGAACTATCAAAATTTGAATTTTGATGCATCTATTTCCTGGTTGTGGGACCATGATCATCTTTTCAAGCATCATGTCTTCCTCTGTGAGCAGAAACAAAATTATTCACCAAGTTGTGCTTTGAGAGGACTATGATACTGTACATTAAATCACATGGATGGAGCCTGGCTTCTTGCAATGATCACGTGTGGATAATAATGATGACGGTTGCTAGCGTGCATCAAATATTCATAGTATATTATGTGATATACACAAATTCTTTTTTTATTTTATTCATGGTATTGGAGATTGAACCCAAAGAGTGCTCTACCACTGAGCTATATCCAAGTCCTTTTTATTTTTTATTTTGAGACAGGGTCTTGCTAAGTTGCCCAGACTTAGCAATTTTCTTGCCTCAGCCTCCTGAGTAGCTAGGATTACAGGGATGTACCACGGCACCTGTCACAAACACTCTCTTATTTAGTCTTCATGGTTTTCTCATCCCCATCTTACAGATGAGAACACTGAGGCTCAGAGAGGCTAAGTGACTTATTCAATAAGTGATAGTGGTTGGTTATTTTTTCCTGATAGCTTTATTGAAATACAATTTGCACCACTCTTTCCTTTAAAATATAGAATTAAGTAGTTTCTATATAGAATTTCACAACCATCATCAACACCACAATATATTTTTAGAACATTTTATTGTCCCCAATTAGCAGTCACCGTAACTGCTAGCAGTTCCTCTCCATTCTTCCCTCTCCCTCCCCCAGCGAACATTAAGTTACCTTCTGTCTCTATGTATTTGCCCATTCTGGACACTTTATATATGGTCTTTTGTGTCTCGTTTCTTCCACTGAGCACAGTGTTTTCAGGATTCATCCATGTTGTAGCACATACCAGTACTTTATTCCTTTTTATGGCTAAATAATATTGTCTTAATGAATAATGCTATTATGAGCTTTCACGTAGAAAGATTTGTGGGACAACTATTTGTATTTCTCTTGGGTACACAAGAGTAGAATTGCTGGGTCATTTGGTAATTCTATGACTAACCTAGTGAGAATTTGGGTGACAAGCTCAAATGAAATGATTGACAAGCAATGATTGACAGAGTCTGAACCTAGTGAGAAACTTCCAGACGGCTTCACATTGCTACCAGCAATGACTAGAAGAACAATCATATTTAAACATAGCCAGCACTTTAATTGCATGATGGACTGCTTCTGAGTCATGCCTTCTTCACTAACCACGGTTGTGGGTGAGTTCTCTGGACCAGCTACTTATGTACATGAGTAACTGGGGAAATGCAATATGTCTTCTAAGTTCATCTTAGAAGCTGTTGGTCCCATGGGTTCTGGGACCAACAGCTTTGGTCTATGCTATCATAACAACAACCAACAAGCTAACATTTATTGGGCATGTACTGGCACCAGAAGAGCTCAGTGCTACAAATGTATCATCCTGTTTAATCTTCACAACCACCCTGGGGCAGCCGTTATTACTATCTGGAATTTTCAAAGGAGGAAACAGTTTCTGGGAGTCCAAGTGACTTGTTGGAGCAATGATTGACAGAGTCTGAGCCAAAAGAGGGAAGGGAAGCAAGCTCCAGAGTGGGTACTCTTACCCACTGCCACCTCCTTCAGGACACTGCCCAGGCTGGGCTTCATCTGGCCTTGTGCCACTAGTCACTGGGTGGTGACTAGTGGCAGCTTAGAGGCTAGTTTGTTTCTTTTCTCACTCAGATGGAAATGAGAATGACCTGCTTTCCCAGGATTCTGGTGCCACTGGTTAGGGAAGAATTTGGGTGACAAGCTCAAGATCAGAAAGACTATAGGAAGCTGAAATGAACAGGAAGCTACCTAAAAATAAGTGTGAAGATCTGTTTTTTAGCTGCATCGTTAAAGCATAGTGATCACTCTCATTCTTGTGTAACATCTTAAGGGTTATGGTCAGTGGTTTCTATTAACTGACTGTTCATCAGAACCCTGAAGGTGCGTGAAAATGGTCAAGTCCTGGGACTCCTCTCAGAACATATAGAATCAAGATCTCCAGGAAAGGGCTCAAGAGACTGTGTATTTTCAAAGTGCTCTAGGTGATGATATAGCTTGGGGGATGAGTGACAAGGGAGCATCAGGCCCCATGGGAATAAAAATATCATGGACCAAGCTATGTGAGCCAACAGGAACTTCCAGGGACACTGGAGCCTGGACTCTTTCAGGAGCTCCAGCCACAGCACAGGAGCATTCTGTGAAGAGAAGGAAAATTTAGAATTGCTGAGTAGTGGGCCAGTGGTGATCAGACCCTTTATCACTGTGTGACATGGGATTGAGACCCTCAAAATCAGATACTTCAAGTATTTGCCAGTCTAGCAAGATGCCTTTGAGAATCACCTGTAGTTTGTGCTGTGCAATGATTGTGGTCACCAACAGCATGGCCAGCGAGGCTACTGAGAAGACATGTCCTCCCTCCTTGGGCTTAGAAAATCAATAGTAAGGCTGTCATCTCTCCATGTGGCAAAACCAAGGATCTGTCCAGAATGATCAAGAGCAGCAGGGAGCTTCCAGGGTGGGGGATGATTACTAGCCAAGTAACAGATGCAAGCAAACACAACTGTCCATCCAGAAGGGCCTGAGCAGCAGGTATGGAGCCTTGAGGTGTGGAGATGAGTAACTCTACCTGGCACTCCTTCTATGCTCTTCAAGGAGACAATGCACAGCTCTCCAGTGATATTTTTCTTTTTTCCTTTTTGACAGAACTAGGGATTGAACCCTGGGGTGCTCTACCGCCTTGGTGGAACTACATCCCCAGCCCTTTTTATGTTCTTATTTTGAGAAAGATTCTCACTAAGTTTCTGATGCTGGCCTCCTCCCAAATGGCTGGGATTACAGGTGTGCAACACCATGCCCACCTGTACATCTATTTGAAATACTTCCTGTAGAGACCATGGACTTTAGCCCTGAGAGTGGGCCACAGGGCTTTGTGCTCAGTCATGGCTGGTGGAAGGGGGATGATCTTCCTTTAAGAAGAAGATGACCCAGACAGCATAAAGTGGAGAATTTACCAGAAAGTCTGGTGTGGGGTAGGGGGCACTGAGAAGGAACCTACATGTTCAGCAAGATCTGGGAGGGCTGAGGTGGAGTCTTTTTATTCTGGCCTCCTCAAGTCATATTTATTTCTCCTACTCTGGCCTTATCACCTGGCTGCTGCAACCTTTTTGGGGGAGCAAAGCCACTCATGCTCCATGGGCAAAGGGACCTATGAGAGGTTTTGTTCCTGGACAGATACCCCTCAGCTGCCTCTGCCTGGTGCTCTGACACCTTGGGTTGGCCTTAGACAACCTGCTCAACACCTTGTAATGTATTTATAGGCTTGTTGGCTCAGGAACAGCTGGTAAAGATGGGAAGAGCCTCCACATGCCAAGACTTAAGCCCTGGGGTCTTTCCCTCTGGCCTGGACTCATGCAGTGGCTAGCTTTTTTTTTTTTTTTTTTTTTTTTGGTACTGGGTATTGAAACTCAGGGGCACTTGACCACTGAGCTACATCCCCAGCCATATTTTCTATTTTATTTAAACACAAGGTCTCACTGAGTTGCTTAGTGCCTTGCTTTTGCTGAGGCTGTCTTTGAACTTGCAATCCTCCTGCCTCAGCCTCCTGTGCTGCTGGGATTACAAGCATGTGCCACTGTGCCTGGCCAGTGGCTGGAATTTCTAGAGAGAGAGAGAGAGAGAGAGAGAGAGAGAGAGAAAATTCAATTCACATCACCCTATTTATGGAGAATTTCTCTTGGAGGCATTCTTCTAATGGGTACCAATAAGAAAGGAAGGGAAGCACCTTTTGGCATTCCTAGGGAGGGTGAATCCTCAAAGCATCTGAGCAACTCTGAGCTTATGGGAGCAAAGGCCATGCTGGCAGCTGCCAGTGGCAAGGAAAGGTGGGCCCCTCACTGAGCAGGTGGCAGGCCTGGCTGATGGCCAGGTGGTGGCAGCTGGACTGCTTGGCCCCTATGTACCAGGCGGGGACTTCAAATACTCTGACAGCTCCTCTGGCCTAAAGGGCACAGCCTGTCCACAAATGGGAAAGGTCTTCCAGGAGAGGGTACAGGGAGCCCTGCCCTAGAAGCTGCTTATTCCAGCTTTTTTGAAAATGTGGGGCCTGCATTGTGGGGAGGAGCTCTCCAAGACGGTCCCAGGTCAGCTCTTGTGTGCCCTTAGGGCTGAGCCTCAAAGTTTGTGTGCCTTACTCATGGCTTCAAGAACCTCCCTCCTGATCCTGGGATCCACCTATGCAGCCTCATAGCTACAGATACACAGCTATACTTGGTCACTTGATAGCTTTTCAAATTTAGGAGGAACTCCAGCCAGCTGGGATCTCTGCTCACCATTCTCTTGGCAAGGGGCCCTCCCTCCACCTAGCAACAAACCCCGAGTCACCTGGGTCTCCTCCCTCTTGCTCACCCCCTTCACAAAGCAAGACTGGTGACTCACTCTCCTAGTGACCCAAGAGCTCTTGGGCCATTCATTCCCCTGCCCTGGCTTTGGTTTCCTCATGTGCTAGATGAATGGGGCAGATGGGAGATTTTTGAAGGACATGTGGAGTTTCCCTTTATGTGAAAGTTGCCTGTGGTTCAGTGCAGGCACAGCAGGGAGTGAGCAAGAAAGAGCGAGAAGGAAATAAGCTGCCAATTGTATTTATCAAGGAAATTTCATCCTGAGGCCAAAATGAAATATGCCAGAGGAAGCAAAATATCTGAATAGACAGTTGGAGGTTCAAGGCAGAGGGAGCTGAGCGAACAAAGACAGGCGCAAAGTCAAGGATTGCTGGGGAGAGAGCTGGTGACCCACCATGTCTGACACCTGCTAAATAAAGTCTGACTGGCAAGGGGCACCCCTGCTGTCAAAAGTTTGTAGGCAATGATGGTGGGGAGGGGCAGCACTAGAGACTTTAAAGCAAGACTGGAACGTGATGAATGTGTATTTGGGGAAGATTCAGTTGGTAAGATGGGCTGTAGGAGGGCTGTTGTAGTCATCCTGGCAGGTGGTGGGCAGAGTGTGGACCAGATAGGTGGGTAAAGAGTGGACAGTACAGGGGTATGTTTGGCGGGACCTGGCCAGGGCAGTGATTCTTCATCAGGGGTTGAGACATGTGTAGAAGAACCTGAGTAGCAGCAACTTGATTGGTGTCTTCTCTTGACTTCGCCAAGGAGGCGAGTCCTGTAGGGTGGTGAGGAGCTTTCACATGTTAAGGAAGTCTGCTACCTCTCAAGTTGAGGGGAAGGGAAAGGAGGGTCTTCCCATAGCAGGGCAGTGCCCAGTGATCCAGCTGGGCCATGGAGCAATGCTTAACTATCAACCAGGCCAGTATTCTTCTACATCTGTCTGATCTGGCATTGTCAGTGACATAAACCCAATTTAGAGTAACTAAAGTCAAAAGGAGAAGGTGAGGACTCAAGGAAACCTGGGAGGGATTGAAAAACCAAATGGGAAGAAAAGCAGTGGGAGAGAGAGGCCTCAGGAACAGATAAAAGAAGGGCTCCAGTGCTCATAGGGAACAGGGAGGCTGAGAGGGTGGCTGTAGCCATAAAGTCCCTGGGAAGTGACTTGAAGATCTGGCTTGGATCAGGCATTCATCTGTGGACCAGTCTACTGGGGCCAATGCCAGGGCAGAACCTACCCCATAGAAGTCCCTGCAGGGACCATATGACAGAGGGAGAGACAGTCCTAGAAGGGTAGAAGTAGGTGAACAGTCATGAAGTCTACCCCCCCCCCCCAACACACACAACCCCCGTCCTCAGCAACACCCGAAGGGAACAAGGAAGGAGACATTGAGATGAGCCAGTAATGGGCTGACTACTTTAATCCCTTTCTTGGTGAGTCATTTGTTCATTTATCTGTTGAGCATTGATTCTATTATTTAACAAGTGTTTGCTGAATCCCTATTTTTGTGCCAGACCCTGGACTGAAGATATGAAGATGAAGAGGATAAGACTCTCTGCCTTCCAGTAGCTCACATTCTAGCATGGGAGAGCCATGAATACCATTTCATAATCATAGTAGTAGTAAAAGACAAATGCTCAATAGAGATGGGAAATAAGGAGTCTTGAGACTCCATTAAAGGCTCTGGAAAGCAGTGACTCTAGGTCCCCTTGAATAAGTGGAAGGGTTCCTTCCAGGTATAGAGAGATGTTAAAAAAAAAAAAAAAAAAGCTCAGATCATCAGTGCACAGAGGGCATTGAAAGAGTCATTGACTGGTGGTCTCTAATGGCCAGAAGGTCAAAATATGGAACCTGTCTTGGAAAAAGAATGTTCTGGCAATGGTAGGGATGGAGGAGAAGCAGGCAGAGAATAGAGACTGGTGGATGGGTTAGGAGGCTACTATGAAGGTCTAGGATATAGAGATCCTGTGCTAGAGCCCAGAATTTGAGAGATGAGGAAGAGGGAGGAGGACACAGGTAGAACTTCAAGATGGATGGAGAGAGTTCAAGAGAGGGATGCTACATCTGTTAAGCAGGAAGGGACTTCTGGGAGTTTGCTGCTGTACTCTAATGGAACTCTCAGTTCCTTAGCAGACTGGTGGAGAAAATGCAAAGTCTTGAAAGTCCAATAATGTAGACCTTAGAACAGATGCATTACTTATTGATTGTGTAAATTTAGACAAATCACTTAACCTCTGGATTATAAGTGAATAACTCAAATGTCTGGCACATAGAAGGTCCTTGATTTGAGTAATTTGAATCAATCTGAACCTTTCAAGAATTAGAAACTATTTTTAATCTTTTTTTTTTTTTAGATTGGAGAGATATGAATGATAGCTATTAAGAGCAATGGTTAGTTTTCATATTGAGGATGTCAATTTGATCTCTCCATCTTTGGTACCCAGGGGTGCTCTACCACTGACCTGTACCCCCAGTCCTTTTTATTTTTTTATTTTGTGACAGTATCTCAATAATTTGCTAAGGATGGCCTTGAACTAGCAGTCCTCCTGCCTTAGCCTCCTGAGTCACTGAGATTATAAACATGCACCACTACACCTGGCTCCAGCAATGTTTTTATGGTATGGGAAACTTTCTTTCTTTATGGTACCAGGGATTGAACTCAGGGGCACTCAACAACTGAGCTGTATCCCCAGCCCTATTTTTTGTACTTTATTTAGAGACAGGGTCTCAATGAATTGCTTAACGCCTCATGGTTGCTGAGGCTGGCTTTGAACTCATAATCCTCCAGTCTCCTGAGATGCTGGAATTACAGGAGTGCGCCACTTCGCCTGGTGCATGGGAAACTTTCTGAGCCAGCCTGCCCACATTTTCTCCGGCACTCTTTTTCTATACTGAAATGTAGTTTTTTTTTTTTTTTAATTGGTTGTTCAAAACTGAAATGTAGTTTTTAAAAATCTTTTGTTCACTGGGCTGGGGATGTGGCTCAAGTGGTAACGCACTTGCCTGGCATGCGTGCGGCCCAGGTTCGATCCTCAGCACCACATACAAACAAAGATGTTGTGTCCACGGAAAACTAAAAAAATAAATAAATATTTAAAAAAAAATCTTTTGTTCTCATTCAAAGAAGAGCTTTACGCTTCTGCTTTCATGTTACAGCATACTCTGAGGGATAGTTCACCCTCTTACCCTTTTATGCCAGGACCCTGGAGATCAGCTAAACAGGGTGGTGCTTATCTTATTTTCAGTCCTGATGGAGGAGGAAGTCAGAATGTGTGCAGGGGTCTGGAAGGTGTGGGATTTCCGGTTTGTCTTTGTTCCAGCATGGACTGAACAATAAACACAGGGGAGCAGCTCCTCACAGGTGTGTGAATAGCTGCAGGGCAGGATCACCCTCTTGTACCATCTCCATCAGTACCTCCAGGCTGTGCAGGTCAGTCCTGTCCAACCCTGGAATGCCATGTGAGTCAGGGCATTCCTTCCTCCATTTTTACAATACCCCGGCCACCAAAGATGGGACTGTAGACACACAAGAATAAAACGTTGAGTAGGGTAGTCTCCATGAAGGAAAAGTCAGATCATTTCCTAATGGGCTAAAGAAGTAAGGCTTTTGGTTGCAGGTAGTAGAAACCAAGGTGAGCTACAGTTAGTCAATGTGAGGTTGAAATTATTCTAAAGAAGATACAGGGGGGCTGAGCATGGTAGTTCACGCTTATAATCCCAGCTGCTCAGGAATCTGAGGCAGGAGGTTTGCAAGTTCAAAGCCAGCTTCAGGAACTTAGCAAGGTCCTGTCTCAAAATACAAAACAAAAAGGGCTGGGGATGTGTCTCCTGGGTTTAATCCCCCGGTATAAAAAAAGAAAAAAAAAATATATGGGGGGAGGGGCTAACATGGTTTCCATCCTAAGAAAGGACAGATCACAGAGGCTTCCAGAGTGGAGAACCTCCACTCACAGCAGAGGCCTGGGAAGCCTCAAAAATGGGGTTCTTTGAAGCCCTAAGAAGGTAACTGGTTCAATTCCAAAGGTGTGGATCGCAAAGTAAGAGGTGGATCTACTGGGGAAAGAGATCAAACAGGGAGATTAAATAACAAAGGCCAGTGTAAGCTCTAAGGTCTAACATTTGTTCAGCTCTCCTTGTGCATAAGCCTTTGTCCTTAAGTCTAGGAGGCAGGTGGGGCACAGACTCTAATGAGAGTCTTAACTCTCATAGACTCAGTGGTTCTCTTACCCTTTTTAGTTTTATTTTTCTTTATACTGAGAAATAATTATATACATTTATAAGGGTGTAAAGTGATATTTCAATACATGTATATATTGTAAAATAATCAAATCAGTAATTAGCATATCCGTCACCACACATGGGGAGGAGACACCTAGGTCAAAAAGGAGGGATGAGGAGTCAGTTCGGTGATCTATTGCTAGGTGACTATAGTTAATAAAAATGTAGGTTTAAAAATAGCTAAAAGAGCCGGGTGCGTTGGTGCACACCTGTAGTCCCAGTAACTTGGGAGGCTGAGGCAGGAAGATCGAAAGTTCAAAGCCAGCCTCAGCCATTTAGCGAGGTCCTAAGCAACTCAACGAGACCCTGTCTCAAAATAAAATATAAGAGGGACTGGTGATGTGGCTCAGCGTTAAAATGCCCCTAGGTTCAATCCCCAGTACCAAAAGAAAAGAAAAGAGAGAAGATTTTACATGTTTTTTGGGTTCTAAGATCCCTCCCAAAGTCAGAAAAAAGTAAACTGACCTGCAGGGGAAAGCTGGGGTCAGATAGGCCCAGATTCAGATCGCAGCTAGGCATGATCCCCTGGGCCTCTGTAGGCCCTCACCGAGCCACCAGAGACTGCCTCTAAGGACAGTCACCTTCTCTCTCAGCCAGGACCACTCTTTTTCATTTTATGGTGAAAAGCAAGGAATAACATTTTCCAGCGGAAGCCTCTGGAAGATCTTAGGCAACACAGCCGACTTGGGCTGAACCCAGGCCAGTGTCCTGAGCCATAGCTCAGCTCAGCAAAGGCAGCCAGAGCCTGAGGCTAGGCTCTGTTGCTGCCTGGCAGCTGCTCTTGGCTGGGAGCCCTTCGTGGGTTGCAGCCCCTGGGGACAGGCTGAGGGCCCAGGAGGTGCTTCAAGCATTTTGTAGTCACTCCCCTTGAATTCCGTTTTTAATAGCCTCTGTCTGGCAGGGAGCCAGCGGCGGCTGACCTGCATGTCTAGGGTCTTGACTTCTCAGGACAAGACTCTCAAAAGTATTCCTTTGAGCATCCACGTTTGTTTTCAGTAAATGTGAATCAGTCATTGCTCTGCCCTTTCAGAGAGCACAGCTGGCAATGGAAGGTAACATTTATGGAGAGTTCACTGCATACCAGGGACTTCCCTAAGCACTTTGTATGTATTATCTCTTTGAATTCTCTTGATGCCTCCATTAGGCAGAAGATACTAACATGGCCTTATGTGCTCTGGAGAAGGAGCTCAGCTTTACAAGTTGAAGAGAGGTAGTGGGAGGAAGAGAGGAAAAACAGGAAGAGGAAAAATAAATTTACAAGATAATATTATAAAATATTATGAAGCATTCCTGTTTTACAAGGAGCCTATGGAAATTTCCCAGAGTCTCAAGAGTCACTAGGTGGCACAGGCTGCTGGGTCTTTTAAAGGTCAAAACTTCCCTTTATCAACATATGGTGACATTTGTTGAACATTTACTATATGCCAGGTGACCCGCCAATTGCTTCCAATTTACCTCACTATTGCTCACAATAGTCATTTTGGGACACTCTGTTATCACCCGCATCTTTCAGATGAGGAAGCTGGAGAACAGAGAGGTACAGAAGTTCCCCTCTTTATCTATAGTTTCATTTTCATTATCCATAGTCAATCACAGTACAAAAATATTAAATGGTACTGCAGTAGTTGCATTCAGGTGACCCTTCATTTACTTAATAATAATGGTCTCAGAGCTCCCTCGAATGTGATTTATGTTAGTGCTGTGCATGGTGTTAGCCATCCATAGGGGCATGTGGAATGTATCCCCCATGGATCACAGAGTCTACTATATCAGGACTTTCACAATTTCACAGAATTGGTAAGTAACGGAACTAGTATTTGAACCCAGTACATGTGCTTTCACAGCATCTTGTCAGGTTTGTGAAAAAGAGTGGCAACATTGCTTCATGTGGCTATGTTTTCATGATAAAGTTATACCTTTTTTATTCAGCAATCCTGTTTTGTGTGGCCTAGAACAGTAACATTAAAGCAATTGTGTAATATAGTATATTCACACAATTGGATACTACTTAGCATTTTTAAGAAATGAACATGCAACAACACGGATGCATCTCAGAAACATGCTAAGTGAAAGAAACCTCATACCAAAGACCACATACAGACGTGCATGTTTGGCAAAACTTTTGTTGACAAAAGTATAATTCAGGTTTGTGTGTTTTCTTACATGCAAATTTTACCTTAAAAGATATAAAACTTCAAATGAATGTTGAACTCTAGGTAACAATATATACATGCTGAAACATCCAGGGGGAAATGTATTGGTGTTTTCAATGTGCTTTGAAATGCATCTGAAAAAATAAGATTGATTTCTGGGTGGATAGAGTGATGGAGAGATGGACAGATATGTGAGAAAACAAATACAGCAAAATGTTACTGGTACCAGGGAGGTTGTGGGTATGTTAGTATTCACTGTAGAATTCTTAAAACCTGGCTGTGTGTGTGTGTGAATGTTTTCATAGGAAAATGTTGAATTGGTGGGAGAAGCAATTATGTGGAGCCTGGGGTCCCCTAGTGGCCAGCCAGGGGCCCCAGAGCTCAGGACTGGGAGGGCAACTTCTACAAAGTCACCAGCTTCCATAGTGGTGACAAGGCCATAGCTCTTGTGGCCCCGAGCAAACGTTAAAATATGCATTTCCATGGGTCTTGCTTCATGAGAGAAAGTTGAGGCCCAGAGGCCCCTTGCTTTGTTTCTAGTGCTCATTCCTTCAGCTTTGGGAAAGTTCATTTTCTTCCACACAACATGGCTTTTGTTCCATAGTGTCAGGGCTGTGAGTCACACCTGTGTGTGTGGGGATCCAGGTAACACAATGAGCCCATGGCACCCAGGGCAGTAAAACAGTCCTCTGCGTTAGAACTTCACCTGCCATAGCTTCCTGTAGGTATATTTGAAGTGGTAGGAAACCAAAGGGGTTTCTACAAATAAATAACCCAGGAAAGACAAGTCTCTCAGATCAAAGAGGACTCCGGCCCAAACTTGAACCCAAATCAAGCTGCTCTTTTGCCCCTACTCCAGCCGGGCAGAGGGAGGAGTGGAGAAAGCCTATCTGCTGTGCAAACACTCCCTGTCTCTGCCCTTCCTGGGTTTGTGTGAGCCTGAGAACAGGAGCCTGGGAGGAAGGCTGTGCGCTCTGAACTGCTGCCAGGCCCTGCCTCATGACATTCCAGCCCGGCTTCCAGACACAGCAGGTGCCAGAAAATTGGCCTCTTGTTGTGTCCCAACCTGAGGGGCTCCCTCGTGGGCTGCACGCCTGCCTCAGGGCTCTCACGTAAGCCCTCTGGAGCCCCTGGCTCTTTGAGGGACTTTTCATGGCCCATGTCCTTCAACATGTGTCCAGCAGCCCTCTTGGCTAATGCTAATGTTGCTGAGGGAGGGAAACGGGAATGGAAAGAGATGCACACAAGCCAGTAGCTTTGTCTCCTCTTACAGAGGAAAGTTTAGGTCAGAAGGTGCCCTGGAGCAGAGTGATATCCCTTAGAAGTTAAAGTTTGCAAACCTCAGTGAGCACATCAAGCACTGGGGATTGCCTCTCAGTGGCCTGGGCCAAGATCCCTCATTTTGAACAACTTGCAGGTGTTGTAGATGCTTCTGGTCCCTGGACCTCACAATGAGCAGTGCTACCAGGGCCCACAATCCATCCCCTCATGAAGCATCATAAGCAGACTCACACATTAATATAAGACTGTAAACTATGTCAAACGTTAGAAAGCAATCCAGATACCAGGAAAGGTATTGAAAGAGAAGGATGGTCTTCAGATGGGTAGAGGAAAAGGCTAAGAAGAGGAATTGAAACTGAGCCCTCAAGGAGGGAGGGATGGTGAAAGCATTCCCCCAGGTTGTAAGAATAGCACAAGAGATGACCCTGGGGTCAACATGGTGGGAGTGGAGAATGTGTGGGATGAGGCTCAAGTGGGCCAGCCCATGCAGGGTTGCAAAGGATGCAGTGGAAGACATTGGAGGGTTTTAAGCAAAAATGTATCAGGACACACACTGGTTAGTTTGTGAAGGACAGGATGGGGTGAGGATGGGGAGTAGGCCATTGGATGGTGCTTGCAGAATCCTGCAGGAGGATACCTTGCAATAGTAATAATTTTGATTCTTTCTGATGTGGTTCACCTTTCCTAGGGTTGTGCTTGTTTAGGGGATGTGTTATAATCAGGAAAAGGAAGTCTTTTTTTTTCTCTGTAAAGAAATATGAGAATTGGCTGTTGAGGCACAGTAGTCCCAGCTACTTGGGAGGCTGAGGCAGGAGAATTGAAACTTTGAGTCCAATCTCAATAACTTACTGAGAGACTGTCTCAAAGTAAAAAATAAAAAAGGGCTGGAGGTGTAGTAAAGACTCCTGGGTTCACACCCACATACACAGAATAATATGAGGCCTCATTGATCAAATGTGCATTTTATGAGAGCAAAAAGACTTATAAGGAATTAACTTTCATCTTGATCTCCCCTTTTGGCTCCTTATTAGTCAAAATTATTTCCATAGTAAATATCAAAAACATAACTCAAATTGGCTGAAACAAAAAAGGAATTTTACTGGCTCATGTAATTGAAAACTCCAACGACTGTATTAGCTTCAGGCATAGTTGGATCTGGGTGTCCACATATGGTCTATCTCCATCTATAGGCTCTGCATTCCTCTGAACAAGCTTGATTCTCAGCTTCATTCTCTCTTAATACAGAGGTACAGATGGCCCCAGCAATTCCATGATGAAAACTGCTTTCCCAATAATGCCAGCCCAATGCCCCTTTTAAATTTTGGATCATGTGATAATCTCTGAACCAATAACAGCAACCTGGGAGGTGGATCTATTCATTGGCCAGATGAGTCACTTGTGTCCCTTGGGAGCCCAGCTGGGGTGGGTGAGCCTATTTGAACTACATGGGAAAAGCAGGATGTTGAATGTAGGAAGAGGAAATAGAAGCAGGAAAGTAGAAGCCACAAACACCCACCTTAGGCTCCAAAGGTCCACAGCCTGGTGTCCTTCCTGGGATCCTCCTTGTTCTGCCCCCACCCAGTTCTCTTCTGCCTCATTTGTATCAAATATAGTACACTCTTCCACCAGTTTTTACGGCTGGTTCAAATTCAATGACCTTGCCTTCTCCTGAAGCCCCCTGGCTCTAAGAGTAGGAGGCATTTTGCTGTCACATCATGCTCAACCTGCCCTGTCTCTCTTACTGTCCTCACTGAAATAAGACTTCTCTGGGCTCCGAGGCCTTTGGTCCCATGTGGCCCTCATTTCTAGTTCAAAGGGAACTAGGTCACTAGTTCACAGTCACATGCCAGAATGCTACAGTAAACCTATTCTGAGTCTAAAAACAGATCTTCACACTTGTGGGGTTAGGATTGTAGACAGTCTCAGAGCTGAATCAAATTGTAGGACACCAGTTGGTATACATAGAGAATTGGAGAATTGTTTGATATGAAGATCCCCACACATTTGGTGGCCAGAGGTGTTGATGTAGTGGAGCGGGGAAATAAGAGTTGTTTTTTTTTGTTTTTCCCCTTTAGTTGTTGTAAAGAAGGAAACTTTCACTGTGCTTCTGCAGGGCTCTACCTGCTTTAGAAGCATCCAGGTTGTCCGGCAGGTGTCAAATGCACAGTGCTGGGTCCCATCCATACCCAGAGGTTGTGATCTGCATCCTGGCATTCTTCTCTCAACTCTGCAAAATAATCTTTCTCTCTCTCTCTCTCTCTCTCTCTCACACACACACACACACACACACACACACACACACACACGCTCACACACACTCACTCCTGGGTCTTTCCAGATTATTTGCGTCATCTGCCTTCAGAGGCTTTGGGGTGAATCTCTCTGGTGCCCAACCTCTTCCTTCCTTTAGTTGGGAAAATGGGAGCTTTACAACTATACCATATCACACAAAAATAGTTTAAACATGTAGGACAGAAACACACACAGAGCCACTGTAACAATAGCTGATGTTTCTCAGGGCCTGTGGTTCCAAGAACATCCTTCACTCCCAGTTGTGTGCCTGTGTCTGGCTCAGCTGGAGGTCAGCCTTCTTGGACTCTGTCACCTCACCTCTCTTCCCTCTGGGCACTGGACTATCTGCATGGTTGTAAGCGGAGGCCCTGGGGGTCCATGATCCTGTACTTACCATACCTGGAGGCATCACTCCAAAAGGACTAGGTGTCAGTGTGGAATGAGGGAGAACTGGACTTGCACTTGATGGACAGTTCATCCAAGCCACCAGGCATTGCTGCAGACAGTGGCAGCCGGTGAGGTGTGCCAGCCTCCCCTGCTAGTAACCAATGAAGCACGAAACCAAAGTGGGCCTCCACCACCATAAAAGGCATTATTTCTATAATATGTCCTGCCTTAAATCCTTCCTTTTCTTTCCTGCATCCACCTTGCCCTGACCAGGTATAGCCCCTGGGAGCTCAGTACTTATCACCCCCACCTTCCTTTTTCCCTACTTGACCTCTGTCTTTTTACCTCAACTCTTAGTCCAGCCCCATCTCTGCTCCCTTCATACCCTTCTCTCTGCCTAGATGTTCCTATGGCACCCCCTCACCCCTTCAGGTCTTTGCTTAGATGTCACCTTATCAGCACTCTCCTGATCACCAGTCTAAGGTAGCAGTTCTCCCTCCATCTACTTGGTTTTTGTCCATGGCTCTAACACCATCACATGCCCACAGGATGCATTTACATATTTGGTTCTTGTTCTGTCTCCCCAGCTAACCTCAACTCCAGCTAGACAAGTAAGCTCTATCTTGACCCAGGGTAGGGTCTTTTCCTGAGTTTTTTTTTTTTTTTTTTGGATGGATCCCAGGCCTAGAACCACCATGTGGCAATCACCAAGAACCAGTATTCATTGAAGCCCAACAGAAGCCTGCAGACTGTACTTCCATCCCTCCTCCCTATCCCTGCCCATGGTATCTTTGTAAAGCATGAATCAACTACTTCCCCAGCTCCTCCTGTCTGCCAGTTGCCCCTACACTTTCAGGAGAAAGTCCAAACTCCTTAGCTTTGCACTGAGGGTCCTTCTTGAGCTGACCATGTGCCCTAATCATCCGTGCTGATCCTTGGCATGCTGTAGCATTTTCCCAGGGCCCTCGCTCTCGTTTATTTCACCCTCCTTGAAATAAAGCTCTTTGGAGCTATGAGTCCTCTCCCTCAGTGGGGAGAATTAGTTGGAAAGGACTCTCAGAATAACTCCAGTGAGCCTGGTAGGAGGTGACGGGGACAGGGCTAGGGACACTTGGCAGAAATCTTTCTCTAACCTCAGAAACAAGTGGGCATGCACAGGGGAACTTCAGCCCAGGAGGCATGCCAAGCCAGCTGCTGAGGCTAGTATTTTCAGTTAAAAAATACAATTGATGAAGTGTTTATTGCTACAATCACTTCCCGTGCCAGTAAAGTGCACATAACCAGCTGGGAAGATGTGAAGCACAGCGATTGGACTTGGGCAGCTCCAAGTTCTGACTCAGAGTCTCCGGAGAGGCTTACCTTTCTTTTGAGGTCTCTGAACTCTGTGATCCAGCTGCTCTTGGCATTATCGGATCCGGCCATACCGCATTTGCCCAGGATGCCAGGAAAAGAAGCCTTGTAAACTTCTGTGGATGACACTTGGGGAAGACAGAGTTGGGATAGAGGGTAACTCATCTTTGAAGTCAGGTGACAGCTGCTATCCTCAAATACCTCCTCCATCTACTGGCTTATAAGGGGTTAAGGAGCGTGGGCTGCGGAATTTCCATTCTCTTGTCATATGAAGTTCACTGTGTATATGTCCATCTGATGGGGTGGGAAGGCCAGAAAGATGCCCCCATTCAGGGAGGACATTGTGGCTCCCGAGAGGAGTCTCATAATGGGAAGAAGCTCATTGTGGCCATGCAGACACAATGCTGGGACTGAAGGGATGGCATTGAGTGGTTTAGGGCAGAGAGTGGCCCAGTGACTCTAGCAGTGTATAGTACACAGACCTGTGCACATTGAAAACACCTCTGCACTAGCTTCTCTAATACCTTGAGAATCATGTCCCCAGGCAGTGGAATATGTACCTGAGTGCAGACTGTCCTTGTCAGTGCATGTGGGAGCTTTCAAGTGAGGTAGAAGGCAGCTCCCCTGGTGGAGACCTCCCCCACGCTTCCTATCAAAGTGAGTGGCAGGGGCAGAAGTGGAACTCAGCTAAGCCCCAAGCAGCAGACACGGTGTGATGAGAGGCTGTGATTTGTGGTAAGAGTAGGAATAGGATGTGTGTAGGGCCCCCTGGGGAGGCTCAGTAGGCACACCTGGAGAGGCTCAGAAATCCCTTGAGCAAATGAGGAACCTGTAAGAGATAAGACTACCTATGTGAGCAAATTAATCTTAGAGGTGTCAGGCATCTAGTATTTGGGGACTAACAGGAGGGCTCACTGGTGTGCTCAGGTTTTCCTTAAACTGTATGGCACCCTCTCTAGAGTGCTGGCATGCTGAGGTTGGTGGGAGAGGCTGAGGCCTTTCCTTGCTGCAGCCTCCAGTCACCCCAGACGGTAATGGAGGCAGGCTGATCTTGGAATTAGAAAGTCTGGAGAGGAAGCATATGACTTCTCCTCTTGTTTCTTGATGCTTTAGGGACAAAAGAGGAAAAATATTCTTTTCTTTAATCGAGGGGAAGGTTTAAATGACTCTTCAAAAATTAGTTATAATTTTAAATTTTTTATTTTAAATATCCAATTTCTACTTCAAAATATGCCTAGCTGGGCATGGTGGCACACACCTGTAAGCCCAATGACTATGGAGGCTGAGACCAGAGGATCACAAGTTCAAGGCCAGCCTCAGCAATTTGGAAAGACCCTGTCTCAAAGTTTGAAAGAAGGGCTGAGGATGTAGCTAAGTACCATTAGGTTCTAATATATATATATATATATATATATATATATATATATATATATATATATATATATATATACATGTTTTTATAGAGAACACTGAACAAAGAGTTCAAGGTGCAGAGTGGGCAATTAACCAAGTCATTTGTCCGTTCAGCACTGATTTGACAAACTGGTTGGATGTTCAGTGTCAACTAGATGACCTTTGTGTGCCAAGCTGTTGAGCTAAGGTCTGTGGACAAAGATCAATAAGCTGTGGGCGTAGAGGAAGAAGCAACTGGTAGAGACCTTAGGGCCAGGAAGAGCTCCTCAGGAGAGGTAGAAATGGAATCTTAAAGCAGATGATGAGTTTCAAAAGGTTGAAAGTGGTAGCCAGGAGGGTGAAGCTGAAGGGAAAGAACCATGAAGTCAAGGAGGTAAGAGCAGAGGTGAGTAAGTCCTCTGGGAGCCAGGAGCAAGTTAGTGCAACCGATGGGGACCAGGCAGATGTTCCCTTCACTGCCTTCTTAGTAGTCCCCTTACCCTGCGGGTAGGTCTCCATCCATGAAATCCCCCAGAAGTTTGCTTATTTAATGCTGGGGTGAATTGATAAGGTCACATTTCATCTTTTGGGAGCTCTGCTTTGCTTGAATGTGAGGGACAAGCAATGTCCACCAGGAAAAAAGGAATGAGCTTAGCCTAGTTGCAGAGCAGGAATGACCTCCTCCCATGCCCCCACCCTCAAGAAACCAAGGAGGAAGGACCCTCTCACCTGGTCCCACATCATTAGTTCATTATCCAGGAAAAGCCTGTGCCCAGAGCCTAGCATGGCAGGGGCAGAAGTGGAACTCAGCTAAGCCCCAAGCAGTCAAATTTTTTTTGGTGTATTTTTTTCTAGTCTATAGACATATTGCCCTATGGGTAGTGGCGGGTTTCCTGCATATAACCATTTGTGATAAGCTATTGAAAAGCACCTCTTGTTTAGCTGTGATTCTTACTGAGGGTACAGTGTTGCCAACTTCTTAGTGAAAGATCCATCTTGAATTCCATGTAGGAAGTTAGGCTGACATCAGGCAAGCCAGATCTGGTTGATGGTGATACATTAACATTTATGGAGTGTTATTCGAGACAGTCACTTTGTGTCCATCCAACAGCTTTCTAGGCACCTTGTATCAGCCTCCATCTTAAAGGTGAGAAAACTGAGGCTTAAGTTATTACACGATTGGCCAAGTTTGCACACAGCTCTGAAGTGGCAGATCTGAGATTTAAATTGGAATCTATTTTGTGATTCTTGGTGCTTAGTTAACACACTATTAAATATTCATGAGGTTGGTGGTTAACAAGTATCTCTTTTGAGCTGAATTAACACTCTGAACTAGTGGTTTTCAAACTTAAGCCCACATAGGACTCATTTGGAGGATTTGTTAAAGCAGACTGCTGGGTCCCATCACTAAGATCTCTGATTTAGCAGTTTGGTAGGTCAGGAATAGGGCTGAAAGTCTGTAATCTGGTGCCGACACTGCTGGTCCAGGATACTTCCACGAGGACCATTGCTCTGAAATGTTTTGTAACTCTAGTTTGCATCTTCAAAACCACCAAGCACTGAGGCTCTACACCAGAGTTGATCAATAGCAGTTTCCACAATGAAGGAAATGTTCTAGATCTGCTACCCAATATGGCAGCCACTAGCCACCCATGGCTGTGGAGCACTTAAAATGTACCTAGTGCTACGCAGAATTGGATTTTAAATTTTATTTCATTTTAAATAAGTTTGCATAGCGTGTGACTAGTGGCTACTGTATTGGCCACACATCTATAAACAAAAAGAAAGTTAGGGATGTCAGGTGGCTAAGTTATTTATTCCTGGGCTTAACCTTAAGTGAGTATTTAAGAGTCGGCTCTTCCTAGGCAGCATCTGGTTTGCTGGATGAGTTATGCTCATCATTTAAATTTCAGGGCCTGTTGCCTACCTAGGGTGATGGGACTGGGGATCTTTGACAACTGGGGTCTTACCTCCGTTTTCCTCCAGAACCAGCACAATGCCTGCTCATGGGAGTGCCAAGATCAGGGTGTTAAGTGAATGGGAGAGAAGAACAGCTTCAGAGGGGTATTTTTCACAGCTGCAGTTGGCAAAAGCTTTGAAGCTGTGGCTGATTGGGTGGTGTGATAAGGAATTTGAAGTTGATGGCACAGCAGGATCAGACAGGATTCCTTCTCATATGCGTGGGCATGGGGCAAGTACCCGTGGGGAACTGCTGTTATCACATGGAACAGCTGTATTGCTCTTCTTGGCTCTGCAGGTGGCCCCCCAGTGGGAATTTCCCATATTAAAAGAGGTGTATTTTGAGGGGAAGATAAATGAGGGTACCTGAGATATGAGTTTACTATTCAAACTCTGACTTAGGTGGTACCTCAATTGAAACAGAGGCAGGAATGCATGGACCGAGTTTCTCCTCTCGCTTCCTTCTTCCCATGCAAGAAGGGTAACTGAGAAGACAACACATATGCCCATAATTTGGGGTCAGAAAGTGAACCACTACCAGATATGGGTTCAGATTCCATTAACTTGCTTCTGATCACCCTATGGGCCTTGGTTTGCCTATAAGGTAAAATAAGGAAAAACAGGACTGGATTAGTTCTCTGCCAATTGAAATGTGGGAGTGTCTTAGAGGTGCAGAAAAAGGTGAGGCAGATCATGTCCCACCTCAGACCTGCTTCATGAAAAACTGCATTTTCCAACTTCCCCAAGTGATTGTTGTGCTGGCTGTAATAAGTGTCGTATCCCTATCAGCTTTTACATTCTGTGAATCTTGAGTCTAAATTGCAAATTATTTTATCTTTAGGAATTAAAAGCATGATTTCTGGGGAAGAGATAAGGCTTTAGAACATCTCTGGGGGTTTTGTTCTTTGCCACGGAGAAAGAAGTGTAGGTGTGCTTTCAGAAGAAAGTGAGCTCCAGGAAGCAGTCTGGAAGATATACTCCAGTTTGCAGAGGCAGAGGGTCTTCCACTTACATCTTCTGAGGAGCAGGGTGGGGTCCGTTTCCTTGGGTCCTTGGTACAGAAGCTTCACATGTCCTATCAATGGTGACTCCTTTCAGAAAGGGCAGATGGGAAGGATCTCAAGGCTATAAGAGCTTCCCCAAAGAACTGTCTGCCTATGGTCCAGAAGGGTGCTCAGGTTGTCTTTCCCTGGCACCTACTTCTTCCTGGGGGTGCTACTTTAAGCCCAGCTGACCAGAGATATATATTTCTCTGCTAGAGAAAAGCTGGGCCTTAGAAGGAGCAAATGACAGGCTAAGGAGATGGCTATTCATTACCTGATTTAGGAGAGGAGCTTGGTGGTCCTCTAGTGCATGTTAGAGAAGGATTTTTGCTTCGCCATCTGTCAGAGGAGCTTTTTGTACTGGAGGAATGAGATCTCTGGACTCTGCCTTCCAGTTTTTCCAGTGGCCACTGGGATAGACTTATTGGATACCCAGAATGGGACCATAGTTGTCCTGTGCAGGTGACCTGGCCCACATCAGCCCCACTGGGCCTATCAGGAAATATGGCATAGATTTAAAGGGACAGAGAAATCTTTATCTAATGAAAACTGGAGGTCACCAAGGACTCCCTGACCACAAGAGAACTGGAGGGAGATTTCTTCTCACCTTTCCCCCAGCACAACCCCAGCTGATTTCAGGATCACTATCTTGTCTTCAAGGGGAAGAAAAATGACTTGTATCCCACATTTGCTGTTCTTAGTATGTGAGGATAAGAGGCAGGTGAGTGTGGGGTTATTGTGCCCATTTACAGAGGCCAGACCACCTGGGTGGGCCAAATCTTGATGGAGCCATGTACTAGCTCTGTGACCCTCAGCAGAGCCTAAGGCCCAGCCCAGACCTACAGAATCAGAATCTGCACTTAGCCAGCTCTCCAGAAGATGTGTGTGCACACTAGAGTAAGCACGTGGTTGGATGGCCTCTCATAGGTATTCCAACCAACTCCTGTATTCAGGCAGCCCAAGTTTATATTGCAAATAATGTAATCCTTAGGAATTAGAAGCTCAATTTCTGGCCTAACTCAGAGGTGTGTTGCTATAATCCCATCAGGAGGCTGAGGCAGGGGGAAACAAGTTTGAGACTAGCATGGACAACTTGGCAAAGCCTCTGTCTCAAAATAAAAATAAAAAAGGCTGGTGTGTAGCACAGTGGTAGAGTGCTCCTGGGTTAAATCCCCAGTATGAAGAAGACAAAGAAGAGGAGGAAGAGGAGCAGGAGGAGGAGAAGGAGGAAGGAAGAAGAGGAGGAGGAGGAGGAGGAGAAGGAAGGAGGAGAAGAGGAGGAACTCAATTTCTGAAGAGCAAGATTTGGACTTTGCCATTTATTAACTGCATGACCTTGACCAAGTCATATACTTTGTGCCTCAGTTTCCCTATCCAAAACTAGTGATGATAATAACAGTCAGCCCAGAAGATTGCTGTGAGTTGACAGGCTGGGCCTGGTGGTGCACGCCTGTAATCCCAGCAGCTTGGGAGGCTGAGTTAGGATGATTGTGAGTTCAAAGCCAGCCTCAGCAAAATTAAGGGGCTAAGCAACTCATTGAGAACCTGTCTCTAAATAAAATACAAAATAGGGCTGGGGATGTGGCTCTGCGGTAGAGTGCCCCTGAATTAAATCCCTGGTACAAAAAAAAAAAAAAAAAAAAAAAAGACTGAGTAGACAGGAAGGGTGGTGATGCATGCCTACAATCCCAGCTACTTGGGAAGACAAGGCAGGGGGATTGCAAGTTTGAGGCCAGCTTCAGAAACTTGGCAAGACCCTGTCTCAAAATAAAAAATAAGAAAGACTGGGAATGTAGCTCAGTGATAAAGTGCTCTTGTGTTCAATTCCTGGTACCACTCCCCTCGCTTCCCAAAGTGAGTACAGCAGTGCTGACACTGCTTAGATTATTTTGTTTCAGTTCTTATCATCATCATTGCAGGTGACAAACATGTGAGCTTCAGAAAGATCAACTAATTTACTCAAGGATGCTATCTTTGTTTGTGAGGTGTGTTAGTATCCCCCTGATACTTCCCACTGCATGTAATCCAGAGGCCAGGCATATATGAATGATATTTTTTTTTTGAGCTAGCACATTTCAGTTGACACTCACAACAAAAACTCTTTATTATGAGCATAATTGTCTTCATTTTAGCAATGAGAAGATGAGACACAGAGAATTTGAGGGAACTGCATAAAGTCACATAGCAGATGAGTTTGAAATCAATCTTGGGTTTTCAGATACAAATCTCTCAGACTCTTCTCCTATGCCCCTGAGTGTCCTGGATACCAGGAGCTTGTACTGCTTGAGCACTGACCATAGCTTGGACCCAGTGCTACATGATCTTCATATGGAGCATTTAAAAAACATTCTCCCGATAATTATAGAATTTAATTCCAGTTTTACATATGTAAGAAAGTGAAGCCCAAGTGGTCATGTGGATTTCCCAAGGAAAGCCTCATGGTTGGGATTTAAGACTCTGGCCCCCCACGCCAGTCTCTAAGCTGAGCTGTGCCTACGTTTGCCTAAAGTGAGAATCACCTTCATGCATGTTTTTCAGGGAGAAGCATGGCTGTTACTGTGCTCTCTCATCCCAGGAAACAAACCTGAGCCTCCAGATGACTCTGCAGGCCTCTGCTCACCTCTTGCCTCACAGTTTCATCTGACCCTTTCCCCTGCCCCTCCTCCCTTTCTTTCATGCAAATCCTGCAGAAAGCACTGGCTGCTGCAGCCCCCTTCACGACAGACATTCTCATCCCTCAAGACTCAGTGCCCCAGGGTGTGCTTTTTATTTTTTTATTGGTGCATTATAATTATATGTAATACTGGGATTCATTATGCTATATTCACACAAGCATGTAACATAATTTGATCATTCTCATTCCCCAGCACCTTTTCTTTCCTCCCCCTCTCCCTTTCCTGATACCTTTGCTCTACTCTACTGGTCTCCTTTCTACTACTACTACTACTACTATTATTATTAATTATTGCATTATAATTATATGTATAAGCAGGACTGGGATGTGCTGATATGAATGCTGTTGCACAAGTTTTTCTGGAGGTTCTTCTAAATCTCTGCTTCTCTTCCCCATCTCCTCTGGCTCTGCAGGTCACAAACCCTAAACTGCAAGGCAGCTGTGGCTGAGGCTACTGGAAGAAAGTGCAGAGACTCAGGCACCTGGGACTCCTGGCAGCAGGAAGAGGAGGGACATGCACCAAGCGTTTTATGCTCCCACGGCTCCGCAGCCCTGGAAGGCCTGTCAAGCACAAGACTTGGGGATATTGAGCTTTTGAAAAATTTGGGCTTATAATAGTGAAGATTTGTGGGGTTGGCCTACAGTTGGCTTTCAGAAAGTGGTGTCTATTTTCTTTCACACCAGCTTTGCTAAAGGAGTTCACTAGAGTCTTCAAGGGACAGGCCAGCTCAGGCCAGTGTGACCTGATCTCTGAGCAGCTGTCCAACCTTGCCAGGGCAGTGACCAGCCAGTCTGCAGCCCACGGCTTCCTGGAGAGACTTCTAGTGTTATTACACTGTGTGCTTTTCCAAGGCCTTCAACAACTGGGACCTGTTTCAAGGCCATCTTACCAGTGAGAAGACGAATCCTAACTCTTGCTGCCAGAAAGCTTGTAGAAGCCATTTGAGAAAGCTGCCCTCCCTTGGAGAACAATTCCCAAGAGAAATCTGGGAGCCTTTGAGGATTCACAGAGCATTTCTCAAATTGTATGTGCTAGGTGCCAGAAGCCACCCATGGCAGAAAAGTGCAGATGACCACTCACTCAACAATATCTGGGTGGCTCTTTGGACAAGAGGGTTCCTCTGCCTCCTGTGGCTCAGAAGCTGGCCCAGAGATGGGGCAGAAGGGCTCTCTTACTAGTGTTAGAAAAAGGGGCTTTGAGCCCCTTTTTTCCTCCAAGTAGAATTATTCATCCAGAAAGTGAGTTTGATTTCATCTTTGAAATGACCTGTGACACAATCAGAAGATGTTAGACCTTTAACGTCATCAGATTTCCCAGTCTGTGCATGGGAGTCTGCGGCCCCAAGAAAGTGTGTTGATGAGGGTTGCTGGCAAGTCCAGGCTGGAGGCATGCCCCCATTCAAGCTGCCCCCACCCAGATTCCTCCACCAAGTGAAGATGTGGGCCTGTGGCCTAGAAGTCTGGGCTCCCTTGGGGGAGGACTGTGTGGTGTGAAGCTCTTTGACAGCCAACCACAAACTACCCTTGGTTTTTCTAGACTGAGATCTGACAGTAGAGCTCTGGCTGAGGACCATGAAACACTCCTGTCCTTGGTGTCCTCTCCTTTCTATTGCTAACAGCATAAAAGCAAGCACTCTCCTTTGGGGGCCATGGGAAAAGCGCCATTCCCAGAGGCTGTGATGCGAGACCTCTGTGATCTGGCTGAAACGCAGAATGGGCCCTGTTGTTCTCTATAGATGGGGCCTGAGTCAGGCAGAGTGCCCATTAAGGGGATACGGCGGCATTGATTCTGAGAGTATTGCTTCTCCCTCTCCTGACCTCCCCAGGCACACCTGTGTGGGAGGGACCAGGCAGAGGGCCCAGTGTGCTCATTTCAGAGTCTTGCCTGTCCCAACTCACTGAGCTCACACAAAGGCCTTCACTCTGAACTGGAAGGTCAGGGGCAATCAGATTTGTGGCTCAATGGGTTTGAAGGGAGGAGACTGTGTTGAGTGAGATAGATTTCTCAGTGTGGGAGAATGAATATCTGTTTCTGGGCCCAACTGTAGTTATACTCAGTAAAGGAATTGAGGAGGTGGAATAGAAGCCAGAGCTGGCCATTCCCAAAGCAAAAAATATGTAATTTTTTCTGAGGGACATCACACTCTGAAAGGGAAGTTGTGTATCTTTTTATTTTTTTAACTCCTGTTTTGAGATTTACCTAGGTTCACTTAGTGTATGTGAGTAGAAGGAAAAAATAACAATGTCTTTTATACAATGAAATCTTAATCAAATAGAAGTTTAATTCTCTCTCAGCATAAAAGTAAATCCATCACTGAGGGCTATTTTTGTTTGACACAGGGACAGGGCCTAGGTTTTTTTCTATTTACTTGGTGTTCTCATATATGACTTCTATTATGTGGCCCAGTAGAGCTGCAAAAGATACAGCCATCATATCTATATTCTAGCTAACAAGAAAGAGGAAGGAAGCAAAACAGTCTTCTTGATCTTCTGTTAAGCACATTTGCTAAAATCTACAGTACTTCTGCTGTATTGGCAGAACTTAATTCCAAGACCACAACTAATGCAGGAGAGACTAAGGAATGCAATCTTTATTCTAGGTGGACATGTACCTAGACAAAAATCAGGGGTTTTGTTACTGAGGAAGGTAACCTGTAGGTATCTGTACCTAGATTTCCAATATTATCTTGTAAGACTAGCTTTAGAAGCATAGACTGATAATGGAAAGGTTAGAAATCAGCTAGTCTACATCCTCATTTTTGCAGATGAGAAATCCAAGACCCAGAGAAGTTAAATAAATCACCAAGATCACACAAAAAGTTGGTGGCATGAAATTTTCAGCTCATGTTCACTGGGAGTGTTTTTGTTCTCTATTTCTTAAGAAAAAAAGCTTCATTTTACAAGGGAGGGAGCTTGAGTGCCAAGGATAAAATTTCATCCATCACTCAGCCCCTGAGCTACAGGACACAGGTAGGACCATGGAAGGGTTTGCATGCCCCAATCTGCTCAGCCCTGAGTCCTGGCATCCGAAAAAGCTGCTGGTGAGGACTCTGGGACTGCCAGAGTGTGCCCATCCTAGCACTACCCTGTCCCAGTCTTTATGTGTGCATGTGGCTTTATCTGTCTCTGTGTCTGCTCTGCCTATTGTTTCCAAATTGCCTAAGTCACACAACAGACTTCTGTGTGTTTCCATTTCAGGGAACACCCTGCTGGGATGGGAGCTGCCAGAAGACTGGATTCCTTCAAGGCCTTGAACTTCAGGGCTGTGCTGACCGTCAGCTGGCTCATCCTGGTTCACTTCCCTGGGGTCACATCCACAGGTAAGCCACTGAAGCACCTGGGCCTTCACATTTTAGCATGGACATGGAAGTCAGTTCTTCTCTTTAGGGGAGGAATGGGAGAAGGGATTGTAGGGGTGGGGTCAGGGTGGCTGGGCTCTGGCCCATCCTTATTAAACTCCTTGATCCCAGGCAAGTCTCATCTTGGGCTTTCATCATCCACAAAATGATGGGGTTGGTCAAGAATCAGGGGTTGCAAACTCAGTGTCTGCAGGAGCCAGACATCTGACATAAAGGAATGAAGCTGGCTGGGTGGGGACTGTGGTCACCTGAGTGGGTGGAGACTCCTCTAAGACACCCTCTCTTCAGTTCTGCCAATTGCTACCACATAGGAAGGTGGATTAATTGTTGCAAGATATTCTGAATTCCATGAGAAATCAGAATCATTAATTCAAATTTTAAAAATCACTGTAGGGGCCAAGAAAAAAAAATCACACATCTGAGATGCAGTTTTCCACCTCTGTCTGGACCACCTGAACTCAGTGTCCCCTTCCTGTTTGTGTCATAGGATGTGGTATATTAAAGTGCTTTTCAGCTCTGATGCTCTGAGCAAGGACCACATTTATTTTTCTAGCTCAATATCTTCAACTTTTTCCTCTAAGTGGTTTTGAGTTAAAATCCAGAAATGTAGGTTAAGTTCACTTGGGCTGTAGAAATAGAAATTGAATAAAGCAAATGTAAGGCTGAAGATATGAGAGATAGAGGACAATTTCAAAATTTCAAATAGGAGTTTAGAGCACAGGTGGTGCATACCTGTAATCCCAGCATCTCAGGAGGCTGAGGCAGGAGGATCTCAAGTTCCAGGATAGCCTGGGCAACTTAGTAAAACCCTGTCTCAAAATTTAAAAAAGGACTGGGGATGTAGTTTAGTGTTACAGCATCCTGAGTTTAATATGCACTGCTACCAAAAAAAATACATTTGGACAGTAAAAGAAGAAGCAGGATTGTGGAATATGTGGACTGCACTGCATGCACACAAATAAACAGGTGTTTCTCTTCCATGGTAGTCTTGTCAATAGACCACCTGGCCTTCCATAAACTGTCTTCTTTGGTTCCTAAAGTGATAGCTCTGATGGGAAGAAATAAGACTGTCACTGGACAGTGTGAGACATCCTGATTTTGTAACATCAGGTTTCTTTTATAGAAAATTTCATAGACATCAATCTCAGAGGTCCTGTAAGGCATGTTTCAATTACAAGACATGACAGGGAAACCTAAAGCCCAACATCTCCACCAGGCATCAAAATAAAATATTTACAGTTCCTTCTAGTTTAAAGGTCATTTACCAAACAGGGGACAATTTTGTTGAAGAAGTGTTGCTTGGTAACATGGTTTATGGAGTACCATCTTTCTCATGTTTCCAGGGGAACAGAGCTAGAAAATTAACAAAAGGTCAAATTTTCATGCAATAAATAAATAAATAAATAGTGGGGGTGGGGAGGGGAAGAGTTTTGTTAACTCTTTAAACACTGCTTTCCAGAGGACAGAATGTTTGGAATTTAAGAAATCTGGATAAATTATTGCGCAACTTTAGATTTTGGAATGTCCTGGGTAGCCATCTGGTCTACCCTTCATCGTGAAGGGGTAATCTAAACCCAGAAAAACTAAGTGACTTGATTACACACACATGATGAACTAATGAAAGACATGGGACCAGACTTCAGGGTTTCTTTCTCCTAGATCAGGGCATCTCTCTGATCTCTGGGATCTTGCTTTTAGCTCTAATGAAGAGGAGACAAGACCATGAAGATGCACAAGCCACTTATGGCCTGTGTTAATCCTTGCTTGATGATGCTGGTGCATGGGAGCAGTGACATCTTTTTCTCTTTAGCAGTGCCAGCAGAGTGCCCTGACAAGAACCCTGAGCTGCAGCCCTGGAACCCTGGCCATGACCAGGACCACCATGTACACATTGGCCAGGGCAGGATGCTGCTGCTCACTTCTTCTGCCACATTCCATTCCATTGACATTTCAGAGGGAGGTAAGTCAGTCTCTCCCCTCCACAACCCCTGAGCCTTTGCAGGTTGTGAAGACTGTAGATGGACAGAACAGTGCTACATGCCTTGGGTTTATGTTGGAGCATCTGGGTTTATTTTGTTGTTTGTTTTTTCCGATCACCATTAACTCTGAACACTTAAGAAGGGCTTGTTAAAAGACCAATCTTAGTAATAAGGGGTATATGAGGAAGGACTTCCTTATTGGTGCTCTGAATAATACTTATTTTAACTGTCATTGAATGTAGGGCATGCAGTGATGCAGTAAATAATGGGAAGGCATTATTTACATACTGCAAAGCAGTGTAAAATTACTTGCAAGGCAGCTAACACAGGAGTGTTTGGAAAATTTACCTTTTGACTGCCTAAATTAGATGGGGGACTTAGGGATTTTGCCCTTGGCTCTACTGTGACCTTACTCTTTAACACTGGTGTCCTTACCCTGTTCCTACCTCTTTAGGCAAGCTAGTCATTAAAGACCATGATGAACCCATTGTTTTGCGCACCCGACACATCCTGATTGACAATGGAGGAGAACTGCATGTTGGGAGTGCCCTCTGCCCTTTTCAGGGCAATTTCAGCATCGTGTTATATGGAAGGTGGGAAGATCCATCTTAGGGGTCAAATGTTATTCTTGTATCTGATGGGAGGGAGACTTTCTAAAGGAGAGAGGTAGGCAAGAGAATGAGACAAGAAATGTTCTGTCTTGCCAGATCCTAACTGTGAGCAAGATAGACATGGCAAAGTGTGTGAACTGGAAAAGCCCATGTGGCATTTTACTTATCATGGCCTGAAGGCTGTCCATGTGTCACAGAAGTCCCACCAGCCTTTCAACTGCCTTCTAACCTTGTCACGGTTTAGGGAAGCTCTTACAACTTATTTAATAAGTTATGATGGACAAGATAGAGGGAAATATCATGTGATGTTTGCCCCTGATTATGCCCCCTCTTTAAGCAATTGAGAGTTCTTAGTGATAACTGGGAATATGCCAGGGTATGCAGTCCAGGCCCAGGTGGTCTATATAGATTAAAATATGAAACACTTAGAACTAAAAAGAAGTGGCAAAATGTAAACTTATAAGCATTTCTGTTGGCCTTTTGGGTTTCCTATTTGTCTGGCTTTGAAAATCAGGTTGCATCCAGGCATGGTGGTACACTCCTGTAATCCCAGTGACCAGGGAGGCTGAAGAAGAAGAATTGAAAGTTCAAGGCCAGCCTGGGCAACTTAGTGAGATCCTGCCTCAAATTAAATAAATAAATAGAGCTGGGGATGTAGCTCAGTGGTAGAGCACCCCCGGGTTCATTCCCCTGTTCAAAAGAAATAAAAGGAGAAGAAGGTCAGGTTGCTACAGCTGTATTACTAACCCCATGAGATCATTAAAAGCATGGCTTGCTCTATGGTGCCATGTTGTGATCCTGGAAGCAGTGGTGGTCCTCTGTGGGTTCAGCATCTAGTAAAGATATGAGTCTGCAACTCTGGAAAGCTTTTCTCCTGTAGGGCTGATGAAGGTGTTCAGCCAGACCCTTACTATGGCCTGAAGTACCTTGGAGTCGGTAAAGGAGGCACCCTTGAATTGCATGGACAGAAAAAACTCTCCTGGACATTTCTGAACAAGACGCTTCACCCGGGTGGCATGGAAGAGGGAGGCTATTTTTTTGAAAGGAGCTGGGGCCACCGTGGAGTTATTGTTCATGTCATCGACTCCAAATCAGGCACGGTTGTCCATTCTGACAGGTAAGATTGGCCTTCACTTAACACTTAACACTAAACACTTAACACATGTATTCAGCACACGTGTGTTGAGCATGTGCCCTGGCCATTTGCTGCTCTGGAAGTGGATGTATAGCAGTCAAAGAACAGAGTCAAAGAACTCTGCTCTCAAGAGTTATGTCAGCCAGGCACGGTGGCACACACCTATAATCCCAGTGGCTCGGGAGGCTGAGGTAGGAGAACCACAAGTTCAAAGCCAGCCTTAGCAACTTATTGAGACCCTGTCTCTAAATAAAAAATAAAAGGACTGGGGATGTGGCTCAGAGGTTAAGTGCCCCTGGGTTCAATTCCTGGTACAAAAAAAAAAAAAAAAAAAAAAAAAAGTATGTCCTTCCCAGGCATTTGCTTAATGTAGCTGAGTTTAATAGGAACAAGTTTAATAGGAACACACACACACACACACACACGTGCCTGAAACTCTAATTTCAGATTGTGTTAATTGACAATGGGAGAAAAAAGTCATAGGGAAATAGTAAAGAGTTACTGGGGAAGGATACTTGGGTAGGGTGGTCAGAGAGAGCCAGTGTAAGGAAACAGCAGTTGAGTTGGGAGCTGTAGGGGGAGGATGCATGGGGAAAGTGGTGAAGACAGAGAGCACCAAGTACAAAGGGCCAGAGGTGCAAAAGGCATGATGACTTCAGAAGCCAAAAAGCCAACCAGAGGGGTGATGTGCAGTGAGAGAAGGAAGAATTGCAAGCAGTACCAGAGGTTTGGATGTGAAGGGGCAGGTATAGGACATTGCAGGCCACAGTGACGGGGTGGGTTTTATTCTCAGTGGGATACAAAACCACTGAAGCCTTTAAGAAGGAAAGGATCATGTTTAAAAGAATGTTCTGGTGACTATGCAGAACATGGATTGATGGTGGAGGGCAAAAATAAACACAGAGGTGGTTAGGAAGCTTCTATAGTGGTCTAGGCCAGACATGAAGGACTCTGGTGGAAGCAACAGAGATGGGGTGGATGAACTTGAGAGGGATTTGGAAGGCAGAATGGCAGTCTCTGGCCCTCTCCCCTCACTCTCTTTCCCAGCTCTAGGGTAAGCTAGCCTGCCCTCAGCCTCCCTGGGACTCTCATGATGGCCCTGCAGAGGCTTCGCCTGGCACTCAGAGGGAAGGACACAGCTGAGGTGGACAAGCAGAGTTATCCTTGGTGCTGCTAGGGGAGACTTAGGGCTCATCAGGAACAGGACTGTGAGTGGCAGTGAAGGCAGCAGGGACCAGTTGTGGGACAGCAGCAGGTCTGGCAAGAACCATAGTGCTCACTGGTACACATGGAATAACTGGAACTCATCCCCTGGTGAATATTAGTGACCATGTAATCATTGGACTTGCTCTGTGAAAATACTGTGTTCAGCACTTCACTGCTCTATATACTTTAATATTTATCTTTATAGAAATTCTGTGATGAGCTGTGCACAGTGGTGCACATCTGTAATCCCAGCAACTCAGGAAGCTGAGGCATGAAGATTGCAAGTTCAAAACCAGCCTCAGCAACTTAGCAAGGCTGTGACTCAAAATAAAAAATAAAAAAGACTGGGGATGTGGCTTAACCAGGCATAGTGGTTAAGCCACTCCCTCCCCCCCAAAAAAACTCTGAGATGGGTTCTGTTATTACCCACATTATGCAGATGAGATGATGAGACTCTGGTGAGGCTCAGTTTGCTTAGAGTCACAGGTTGGCGAAGATTGGAGCTGGGATTCAAACTCTTAACCACTCACTGAGTTATCTCCATGGCTCCCTGGGGACAGTCATCTGCCTTTGCCCTGGCTGAGCAGCCTGCAGGTAAACCTGGGATACTCACAATTGACACAAAGTATTTCTAAGGGCTTCCGCCTTCATCAGGGGAAGACAATCTCTTTAAGTGGAGTATCATTACAGATAGCAATCTAACTTTCAATTAAATTCATTATTGAACTATATAATAAGAACTTATCTGGAGAGCTTCTAGGAGGTTACAAAGAGAAGAATGCCTGCCTGCCCCAAATCTCCTGTGCTTGAAGTATGTTGGAGACCTCCCGGATCTGATAGCTGAATGTATGAGTACACACACACACACACACACAAATGCAGACCAAAGTCACCTGAAAAGGCTACTTCAAGGAGCAGGAACCTATGTTGGTACCTTGGTTCCTGAAAGGTAGTAAGAATTTGATTAGGTATAAAACAAACAGAACTGAGTGAGTGAAGACAAGAAAGGGCGTATGGTCCTAGTCTCTGCAAAGGGCTCTCCCTGCAGTAGATGACCCTGGGGGAAGGGCAGTGGGGACTAGAGGATGAGGCAGAGTTGAGCCAGGTTATACAAAATAGCTGAAGGTAAGTTTGGTGACTCAGGACCACCTCTTTTGCTACCATTTGCACCACCACTGCTTTACTTTTTCGAAGTCTCCTTAGCTATTCACACTGGCTTATTTTTCTAGATTCATTTTAGAGCTATTTTGTTTTTAAGTTCCAAGACAAATTCCTTCCATTGTAATTGCACAAAATCTTCATACTTATGTGAGTTGGGATTGTTACTAAGTTGTATTTCCTTTGTAAATTCTTTTCACCAGTGGTGTACATTTTTTAAAAAAATCTGTATTTCATGGATACTTCATGTGTATGACAACAGATTGTCTTCATTAACTTTGAGATGACTGACTCTTAGCGGGGGTTGGTGGTATGAGCCTATTGTTTCAGATACTCAGATGGCTGAAGTGAGGATTGCTTGAGTTCATGAGTTCAAGACCAACCAGGACAATATAGCAAGATCATTATACCATCTCAACAAAACAAAACAATGTAGTTAGTAATGATCAGTTGTATAATACTGTACCTATAGTCAATGATATTGTATTGTAACACTTAAAACCTTGTTAAAAGGATAATTTCATGGCAAGGGTTTTACCAGAATGAAGTAAAATAATTTTTTTAGAAAGGATACAGGAAAAAGGAGAATGAAACAATATCTGAAACAGTTAAAGTTTATATCACTGTTACTCTCTATTGTCAAAACCAGAGATGACCCCTTTATGATTCTAGCATGTGTTAAGCTTCTGTAGGTACAAGATTTGGGGTAGTCTCCAGGTCATTTGCAAGAATTTTGGAGGAGTTGTTTCAGTCTGGATCAGAGAGAGAAATCCCTGATGCTTGTGGAGTCTGAGCTATCTCCTAACACTAGGCTCTGCAAGAGGCATGAACTGCTACCTCTGTCATGAAAGGGGAACATTAAAGATCTGGACCCTAAGTGTATGACCTTCTGAAAGTCCCAGGGCTCAAGGTCCACACTACTATAGACATTTCTTTGATATTTTATCCAATGAATGATCATATGATTAGAATCATATGATTCTTGGATATCACCTTATGGTATGCAAAAGAACTAAATTTACCTGAACTTTATTTTTGCAGTACTGAAGATTGGACCCAGGGATGCTCTACCACTGATATACATCCCCAGCCCTTTTTAAAATTTTTTTGTGCTCTGGAACAGGGTCTTGCTAAGTGGCTTAGGGCCTCACTAAATTGCTGAGGCTGGCTTTGAACTTGTGATCCTCCTGCCTCAGCCTCCACAGTTACGGGGGTTACAGGAATGCATCACCATGCCCAGCTTTACTTGCTCTTTAAAGGAAAAGGCTTCATTGTTTACAAATCCCAACCTGTGGGATCTTTGGATGGCATATGAAATGCTGTATAGGTCTCTCTTCTTTTGATTGCTGTGACGACTATTCAAATTCTTTCTCTCTGCCTTTTATAGATTTGATACCTACAGATCCAAGAAAGAGAGTGAACGTCTGGTCCAGTATTTGAATGCAGTGCCCGATGGCAGGATCCTTTCTGTTGCAGTGAATGATGAAGGGTCTCGAAACCTGGATGACATGGCCCGGAAGGCGATGACCAAACTGGGCAGCAAACATTTCCTACACCTGGGATTCAGGTACTTCCCATCACTTCCACCTCCTCCAAACACCAGAACACTGAAGCACCCCCATCCCACCAAGAATTAACCTTTCCTTTCTTGTGCTCTCAGGGATACACCACACAATCCACCTTGGAGGATTCAGGGACATTGTCCATCTGCACTGGACATATTCAGGGATTGTTCTTAAGGGGAACCTGGTTTTTCTTACAAGCATAGTCCACTGTAAAAATACAAAAGTCTTTGATTTTCATGAACTCATTCATTCAGTCAGCCACTTACAAAATATTAGAATGTCTACTGAGCATAAGAGCCATGCCTTGGTGGTGCAGTTGACTTTCATTTTCCCTTTCTTTAGCAAAAGATTCATATTTTACCTTGGGGATTGGCAGACAGTTTTTAGAGATTATGCAAAGTATCTCTGCCCAGCCAAACACCCAAGGAAAAGGGGTTATCTGTCCCAGGGTTATTTGGAGACTGCAGTGCTCCACCCTCTAGCTCCTCAGATCTAGGGTGAAATCAGGGGTGGGCCAGAATCTTTTCTTCTCAGAGCTCAGCAATTTTTCTAGCTGGACAGAGATTCCCTGGGCAAGGGAGGGGTGCTCCAGGTTCCAGGGTGCATTGTCTAACAGCCCTGGGGCTGCTCCTTCTGGAAGGGAAACTCAAGCAGGAAACTCATGTAGCCAAAGATGACAGTGATTCTTGGCGCTGTGAGACTCCTTTGTTAGCAAACACTACACGCATTTCCATTCCATTGTTTTATAAACCAAGAGGACAATTTATTAATTTATAGTAGGAAATAGAACCAAAAATGGCTGGTTACTTAGCAGAGCCTCAGCATAAGATTCTAATGGCTCAGGGCCCAAGGTCTGGCATTGGGTGGCCTGGATTGAAGTCTGGGTTGCACCTCCTATGAGGTGTGACTACAGGAAAGTGACTCATTCATCTTCTCTTTGCATGGTTCCTCTGTAAAATGGGATATCTCAGGAATTCTTAGAAGACTTGCTGGGAGAAGTACATGTGATAATATTAACAAAATATTTGCCCGGTATAGAATAAGCACTTGATAAATGTAAGCTACTATTCTGACCTTAGAAACAGAAACCATGGGAAGGATGAGTCCTGCCATGTTTTATCATGTCCAGTCACATGGGCAAAGGAGACAGGAAAGCAAGAATTACATATATACCCCTCATTTGTATGAACACATACTTTTAGTGATAAGATCAAAGCATTTAAAATCAGTAGAAGCACTGAGACTTGGACCCTTCCTTTGTTCGCTAATTTAGGAAATGGTTATTGAACAGAAACTGGTGGGAGGCAGTAGGTTAGACCAGGTGTGCTAAGCTCTGAAGAGAAGGCAGAGGTGAATGGGAAATGGTGATAGGGCTTGAGAACAAGAGGATAGAGAAGTTAGTTCAGTGCAGATTTACAGGTAAGAGGAGGCCAAGCAGGTGCCCCACAGGCAAACTAACAGCTAGAGAGGCTCTTCCAAAGAAGTGGAGGAGTCCAGGCCGCTGCACTGTATGTGAGCTAGTGAGGGCTGAGGAAAAAAGGTAGGGGAAGGCACAGAAGGATCTTTGGCTCTGTGATAAGGAGCTTGGTTTTTGTCCCAAATGCAATGGGAGCCATTGAAAGATTGAAGCAAAAGGGTGGATGTAGTTGAACCCTCAACCTCAATTAAACAACATTGAATAATGACTTACTTTCCAAGATAAGCAATCCAAACACAAATAACAAAAGCTATTCAACACCTAAATCTATTGCTATGTCATAGTAAGGGAGAGGCTACTGTAGGAGGAGAAATTTCTTTCCTCTTACCTTTCTAAAATCTTGGTGGAGCCCCTTAAAAAAAACTGGTTAACAAGAGAACAGCATACAAATGTCTTTCATATAATAAATTTTACATTTCCTTCTAAAGGAAATGAAGACCAGAAGAAACAGTTCAACTGGAGTGTTTTTATGCTAGGTTTGATGAAGAGTCCAGGAAACTGAGATAAGACAAAGGTTATCAGCTCAGAGTAGAGAACCAAGGGGAAGCTGAGCAAGGTCTTTCTATTAGGATTCTTCTTGGCGTTCCTCTGCTTTATAGATGAGGATGCTCCTTTCTTCAGGCATATGGAGGGCACCCCTCACACAGAGGTTTGTCACCTGCTATAGGGGGGAAGGGCAGGAAAAGTCAGGGAGTCATTCCTGCCATTTCTCAATTTCTTCACCTTAATGTTGAACATGCCAAGGTGCCATATTTTGGGGGCAACTTATCCTAAAAAGTCTTCCAAACCCCATCACTACATTAGGCATGATGGTGAACACAAAAATGGGTAAGAAAACCTCCCTGCTTCTACAGTGCTTGTTTTTGTGGAGGAGAGATAGCGTACAATTTCCCCAAATCATAAACCTTCTTTTTCTCCTTTCCCTTCCCATTACGAGTAAGAGACATTTGGTCCCTCTCCAAGTCCCAAAATGTGTGGCCAGGGTGGTCAGTCACATTAGCCTGTGGCATTTTCCTCGAGCTCAATTCTTAGGGGAGATGAATATGAGAGAAATAGCCTTCCTCTCTTGGATCACGCTTCCTAAGCGAACCACAGCACTTGCTTCAGGATGTAATTGAGCTTGGCGGGTGGGACGGTTGGTCTGTTGGCCTGTTTGTTGATTTGTGATTCATACCCATCTACTGCCAGCAGGGAGTTGAAGAGACTCACAACAAGCAGACACTGGCCTAGCCAGGCATTGAGGAAGTTCAGGCAATTGCTTATAAAGAAAGACTCCTGTTTCCCTGGAAGAGGGAAGCCCCTCAGCAACAGGGAGGGAGGCTCTGACACTTGGGGCTGTTTCTGTTCTGCTCCCAATTCTGGAGAAGTTTATTTTTTGTGTGTTTTTGTTTCAGACACCCTTGGAGTTTTCTCACTGTGAAAGGAAATCCCTCTTCTTCAGTTGAAGACCATATTGAATATCATGGTAATAAGTGGTTGGCGAGAGGACTAGTACCCTCTTGTGTCTCTCTGACCAAGAGGCTTTGGTTCTTTCTGAAGGACTCACTTCCCTCAGAGCATGGCTGACTATCTGCCAACACCTTGTTGAGTGTCCAGCCACTTGACTGTGTTACATGGAAGTGACAAAGGCCTGTGTTGATTGAAGTTCAACCATAATGTTTTTTATTTTCTAAGATGTCATCATTGGCTTATGATAGAACATAGACATGGCGTAGAAAACAAAAGAACTGGGATGGAACCAGCAGGGGTAATATTTTGAGCTAAAAAGACCTGTGGGTCGTCTCCAACACAAATGCTCGTCTCTCTGCCCGGTGAAGGTTGTGGGAGATGCTATGGTTCTAACCCCTGGGGCAGTGCAGGGAGCTCAGATCAGGAAAAATAATTGGGCTTCAAAATCTGAATTTGTGGAAATGCTACAAATGAATTTTCAAAACTGAAACAAAAGAATGAATAATGACCTTCTTTCCAAGTGAAAGAAATGGCCTGATTAAGGAAAAAAAATTTTTTTTCTTAAATTGTTCAAGATTTATGGAACAGAGGTTTTCTGTGCCATAGAGCTCCAACCTTCTGAATCCAGGCATCTGTTTGGTTGCTAAAGCATCTGATCTCTCTGACAGGACACCGTGGCTCTGCTGCTGCCCGGGTTTTCAAACTGTTCAAGACGGAACATGGGGAATATTTCAATGTTTCTTCATCCAGTGAGTGGGTTCAAGGTGAGGAGTTTGAGACAGCCTGGTAAAGCTTAACACTGGATCAATGGCCAGGAGTCGTTGTGTGTAGAACAAGGTATTTTCTCTTAGGAAGTCCATAGGAACACATGGTAGAGTCGACTAAAAATTTGTAACTTAACGGTCAATCACCCAAAATAATGTTTTCCCACTGGTTAAGATTTGTATTCCATCTCAACAGGGGTCCATTTTGTTTAGTTTGTTTCATGGAATATTTTTCTTATGTCAGGGGATGGTGTTGACTAGGAATTATGAACCTAAAAATGAACTTGGCTTTCAAATAGTTCATACAGCTGGGTATGGTGGTTTATGCTTATAATACCAGCAGTGGCTCAAGAGGCTGTCAGGAGGATTATAGGTTCAAAGCCAGCCTCAGCAACTTGGTGAGGCTTAGTTAGACCCTGTTTCAAAATAAAAAAATAAAAAGGGGTGGGGATATGGTTAAGCACCCTTGGGTTCAACCCCTTATGCCAAACAAAAACAAAAAACTCTAAGTGGCCCATACACAGGGGCTACAGAAAGTAGCAATCCTGGTGGATGCTTGGATGATGGGTTTACAGATGGATTTTATTTCTCCCTTTATGTTTATTTGCTTTTGCAGTAACAAGAAATATGTATTACCTTTATAAAAAAGAAAGTCAGTAAGCAGTGTTTTTAATTAAAAGATGAGAGAGTCAGGAGAGTTGGCAGATAGTTTAGGAGCCCCCTTCCCCCAGTCTAGCTCAACTATGGACAGATGGCCCTCAATTCCTATTGTGCCAGGAGTGCTTAGGACCACACTGAATGTGACTGGCCTCATGAACAACTTTCTGACTGATCCTGTCTTCACTTTCTGCCTAGATGTGGAGTGGACTGAGTGGTTTGACCATGATAAAGTATCTCAGACTAAAGGTGGAGAGAAAATTTCAGACCTCCATGTTGCTTACCCTGGAAAAATCTGCAACCGTCCCATTGATATACAGGTACAAAACTCCTAATCAAGGAAGGCTTTATTTTTAAGAAGTCTCTATAGATCATAAACTTGGGGCAGTGTGACTGTCATGGTCCTATGAGGTAGGTAAGCCAGAGAGTATTATTTCTACCTTAAATATTAAAAACAAGGCTCATTACCTGTCCAAAAGCTAGTACTACCAAACTCCCAAGTCCTGCTTCTGAGTCTCTTCCCCTCCTTAACTCTTTTTTAACTGTGTGAAATGCCTTTCAAGGCATGGACTTCGGTACCCAGTTCACTTCTTTACTGGTTTCCTTTGGGCCCTTGACTGCATGGAATGCTGCTAGGATTTGGGGTGCAAGCTGAGCCCAGCCCAGAGAATAAATATACCCACAGCCACAGCCATATTCCCCATTGAGTTAAATAAAAGCCAACATCCAAAGAATGAGCACGGTTCGCTTAGGATCTTCCCTTGGAGTTTATTCTATCTAAAGGAGATCTTGACCTTTCCTGTTGGCTCCATCAATATATTATTAAGTCAGTTCACAGGGCTTTCAGTTCACTAGCTAGACAAGTGGGACATTGGGCTCTATGGACATCAGGAGAGGCAGGAAACACAGGCAAAGTAAATGGGGTTCATTAGAGGCCATTTAAATGTTCAATATAAATTAATTAGAAGTCATTTGAGAAAGGCTACCACCACCCATTTTATTCTCTTTCAAGTCAATAAAAATACAGTAGGCCTTTTAAATCTATGGGTTCCACATATGTTAATTCAACCTGCTACAGATACAAAAAAATTAGGAAAAAAATTGTGTCTGTATTAAACATGTAAAGGACTTTCTTTCTTGTCATTATTTATTAAATGATGGAGTATAACAACTATTTACACAGCATTTACCTGGCATTAGGCATTAAAAGTAATCTTGAGATGATTTAAAGTCTATGGGAAGATATACATAGGTTAAGTTCAAACACTATATCATTTATATAAGGTAGCTAAGTATGGGCAAGTTTTTGTATCCACTAAGATTTGGCACCAATTCCCTCTAGATACCTGGGACAGCTGAAAGTGACCAATATTTGTACAACATTTTCTCCCAGATCATTCAACCAGGTCTTCTCACTGTGATTCCCCACTCCCCATGTATGTCTGGGTATAACTTTGGCTCTCTGCCTTGCACTGGAGGAGGGACCACTTATCCAGGGGAGACATTCTGTTCTGACTTAGCAAAGGCCAGGGAAACCTTTCTAATTATTTGGCTGAGGTGCCCCCCTTCCCGTGGCTCCAATGTTATTGAGAAGGATTTACTCAGATTAGGTTGAAAGTAACAGACTCTTCTTGAGTCCAACAGAATCAAAAAGCTCCCAATTCCCCTAAAGCACATACCTCCCAGATTTAATTGTAATTTTCTTTTGCATCCTTGAACATTACAGCTTTAATTCTGAAATAGCCATAATCTTATCTCTTGGGTTCACTTGACCACAGGAAGTCTATTCCTTTACCAGCCTCCCCTCTCCAAATAGTTCTGGAAATCCTCAAAGAATGCTTTTCGGTCTACAAATCCCTCCTGATTTTGGCTCTGCCAGCCGTCTGGCTACAGACCTTGTTAATTGAAAAACTATTTCTCTGTGCCAGGAAAATAGCTTTCCCAAAACATTTCCCATTTTACCATCTACTCTGTTCCCAGCATGATATAGGCCCTTCCCTCAGTGTCCCAAAGCACAGTTAAATCTAGGCTAAAAGCTCACTGGGCAATCCCTTCCATGGGGTCCCACCTTACAGTATATCAACACCTTGCGCAGCCATAGCACACAGCCCAGCCTCCTTCAACAAAAGGGGATACACTTGACAATGAATCCAAGTTTATGTTATCAACAGCTTGAAGTCCAGAGAAGAACAAAAGACCCAATGACAGTTGTTTCCCTCACCAAGAGGCTTGGTCACCCTTCCTACAATGGGCATTCTTTAAAATATTTTGTTAAGTGTTGTAGCACCCATTATTCCAAAACTCCCAATTCCAGAATAGGATCTTGTTTTTTCTTGGCAAAACCAAGGCCGGTTGAGTTGTTCAATTAAAAACCTAAGAGTCGGGGCTGGGGATGTGGCTCACCTGGCATGCGTGCAACCCGGGTTCGATCCTCAGCACCACATACAAACAAAGATGTTGTGCCCGCCGAAAACTAAAAAATAAATATTAAAAAAATTCTCTCCTCTCTCTCTCTCTCTCTCTCTCTCTCTCTCTCTCTCTGTGTGTGTGTGTGTCTCTGTCTCTCACTCTCTCTTTAAAAAAAAGAAAAAAAAAAAAAAACCTAAGAGTCACATATCTCCAAAGGTGAACCTCTTGAGTGTTTACTCTGCAATTACATGACCTTAAGAGTGAGTGTCACCTTAAACTTTGTGCCAGGTGACTTGCTCACAGTCCTAGCCATACATATCAGTGTAGTTATTTAATTTAGTGCCTCAGTTTCCTCACATGCAGTAGTGAGGATAATCATTCCCTCATGGGATTGCTTTGTGAATTTAATGCAACAATAAATGAAGTACCTGAATCATTGTAAGTGTCCTGTGCATACATTTAATATTATTTTAATTGTTAATTATAATAATTATTACTTAAGAGCATAAATAACAATTAAATTATATCTACTAAACCCAGCCATGGTGGCACAAACTTATAATCCCATTGACTCAGGAGGCTAAGGCAGGAGAATCACAAGTTCAAGGCCCTTTGAAAGTTGGGCAATTTTGCAAGACCCTGTCTCAAAATAAAAAGTAAAAGGAAATGGGGATACAATTCAGCGGTTGAGCACCCCTGGGTTCAATTGCCAGTAGCCCCACCCCCAAAACAAATTTATCCAGAGCAAAGATTCTTTTCACTGAATGGTGATAGATTCCTTCTTATTCTTATCTGATACTAAGGTCATTTCTTAGGTTAAAAAAAGGAACAACAAAAACAAAACCCTAGCAGAATTGAGTAAATGTTCTCTTGAAATTATTGTTGGACTTTGTGCCTTGAAAAAAAATGACCAGCTGTGTTGCATGATGTTCTCAAGCCCAGTCCTTAATATTATGGGGTCATCTGAAGGAGGCTCAGAAAACTGATCAGGTCAGAGGAGTTGGGCTTGACAGATGACCTTGAGCTCTGAATTTGCTGAGTTTAGCCATTTCCTCTAGAAGAACCAGTTTATACCCCTGTCTCTCTGGCTGCCACAGAGACCACCCAGATGATGGGGATGTTGGGGATGATTACAATGAGAGTGTGACTTATAGGCAAGGGCTGAATTTTAGCTGTGAATTTTAATTGTGCACATCTATGTAACTCTACATTCCAAGCCAAGGACAACAGATCTCTTAGGTTCAAAACGTTTCCTAAAAAGTTTTTTAGTTTTTGAGGTTGACTTTATTTTCGCTCCCTATTTCTCCATCCCTGGTCCTTTTGGTTTCTGGGCCAGAGACTCTGACAGCTGCAGCCCTTGCCTTAAATTGCATGTCTCTGAATGACAGTCACAGTCTTAATGCAGACACACCCTAGCTTTGGGATGAGCCCCAGCTGACAGGGATTGTGCCCTACTCTGAACCCACTCTTTAAATTCTCCACCAGGCCTGTAGCTTCTGGTGTGTCAGTCTCGCCCACTGCAACTCCACTCTTGCTGGGCCCTGGGCTGGATGCTGGGGGCAGGAAGATGGGCAAAAATCAGCTCCTTGCTTCCCAGACCCTGAGGCAGTGGGAGGAAGAGGTATGCATGTGAGGGCAGGAGTAGGAGGAGCTTAGAAGCCCCATTTGTTTGGCTCTGTCACTTGCTGGCTTTGTAATCCTGGACAGGTTACTCAGTCTCTCTGCATGTCATTTTCCTTATCTGCAAAATGAACAACAACCTCATGGTTTTGCTGTGAGGTAAAATGAGGTATACGTGAATACTTAGCTCCTTATCTGCTACAGTGGTTCTCAAACTTCATTGCCTATTGATCTGGGAAGCTTTTAAAAGCCCATATGCCTGATGATTGTGTCTGCTGCATTGAGGATAGAGCCTGCATGTAAGGATTTTTAAGACTTCCCACTCCCATATGCCGGGTACAGTGGCGTACACCTTTAATCCCAGTGATTCGGGAGGCTAAGGCTGGAGTATCACAAGTTTGAGGCCAACCTGGACAACTTAAAAAAACCCTGTTGCAAAATAAAAAATAAAAAGGACTGGGGATGTAACTCAGTGGTATAATCCCCCTGGGTTCAATTCTCCATGTGATAGGGCATACCGTGTGGGCACCAGTGGATTGAACCTAGTGAGTACTCAGGAAATAAAAATCCACGCCTTGCATGGTGCTGCTGCTGATTGTACGTGTTGTAAGAAGAAGCTGACCCAGGTTCTGAGAGCCTGCTTATTGTAGATGCTCTATAAAATGTTCACCAATAAAGAGCAATTAACTAAGTCACTACTTTGGGTTTCTAGTACTGTAGGACCCTAGGCATTTATCCATTCAGAGACATCATGGTGTCTTAAAACTCATGTGGATAATTGTCAGGATAATAATCTCAGGCCACTATAAATTGTTTTGCAGCAGGGACAATTTTAGACTTGCAAGTATATGCTGAGAACATTAATCATCACCCTTCTTTACAAAAAAAAAAAAAAATGATTTTGCTCTGTAATTTCCCTGCCATTCCCAGGCCACTACAATGGATGGAGTTAACCTCAGCATTGAGGTTGTCTACAAAAAAGGCCAGGATTATAGGTTTGCTTGCTATGATCAGGGCCGAGCCTGCCAGAGCTACCGTGTGCGGTTCCTCTGTGGGAAGCCTGGTAAGTAGCTCCCTATTTCCTTTTTTGGGGACAGAAATGCAACCCAGCCTTGTTCCTTGAGCCAGCAGTTCTGCATGGTGAATTTAGATGCCTAGATCAGCTGCCTCTGGGTATCACAGTGACACAGTGCTCTTGTTATACACCTGATGCAGAGTGCTTTTATGACCCAGGAGAAATGAGAGGGTCCTCAGAGTTGGCAGCAGACAGCAGAGCCTCACCCTACCCATAACCCTTTCTGCATGGGCCTGGTCCACAAACATACAGGGTGCAAATGGACAAAGCAAATTCCCTGCAGCCCTCCCCTGAAGAGATGTGTAGATTGTTGCCTATTTGGGTGCCATTATTTTAAGCCCAGTTCCCAAGGTGCTTGTTAGAAGTGATTGGCAATGGCCAGTTTGTCCTGGGAGGTGCTTGGTCTTCTGCAGAAGGTAGTCATTAAGGATATGACTTCTGTAGGGGAGAGACAGCTACTGTAAACAATAGTTGAGAGGAGCTATATTTGTTTTACATCTTGAGCAAAGTGGGTGTGGTGAGGTGGCCACATTTAACTCTAGCTAAGAAGTTAGTGGAAAATTCCCCTGCCCAGAGCTAATGAATGGTTCTTTTCTGGTCGAGGTTTTATTGACTTCAAAAACCTGTACCAAAACTGGGATGGAGTCAGCCTGGTGATTTGGGTTTTGGATAGGCAAACCTGGCATTTACTTATATAGGGAGAGAAAGGGAACAGATGGACAGCCAAAAGTTTGCTGAGAGCAAAGGGTTGTAGCTCATCTTTCCTGTTTTGGGTTACAGTGAGGCCCAAACTCACAGTCACCATCGACACCAATGTGAACAGCACCATCCTGAACTTGGAGGACGATGTGCGGTCATGGAAACCTGGAGACACCCTGGTTGTTGCCAGTACTGATTACTCCATGTACCAGGCAGAAGAGTTCCAGGTGCTTCCCTGCAAAACCTGTACCGCCAACCAGGTCAAAGTGGCAGGTAGGCTTTCATGTACCCTTCCTAGGCTTAAGCCTGAACATTGTCAGGCTTAAAGTCAATAGATATCACAACAAATCTGTATTGGTCAGTTATAACCATAATAATGCTTCACAACAACAACAACAACAACAACAACAAAATCTTAGAATCTCATTATAAGCATTTATTTCTTATTCATGCATCTGTAGGTAGTCCAGGTATGTTAGTCAGCTTTCTGTTACCATAAAAAACCTGAAATATGGACTGAGGATATAGCTCAATTGGTAGAGTGCTTCCTTACATGCACAAAGCCCTGACTGAGTTCAATCCCTAGCACCACAAAAGAAAAAGAAAAAAAATACCTGAAATAAACCAACTTATAAACAGGGTAATTCTATATGGCTCATAGTTTTTTTTTTAATTATTTTTTCTTTGTAGACATACACGGCAGTAGAGTATATTTTGACATATTATACATACATGGAATATAACTTATTCTAATTAGGATCCCATTCTTGTGGTTGTACATGATGCAGAGTTACACTGGTCGAGTATTCATATATAAATGTAGGAAAGTTATGTCCAATTCATTCTACTGTCTTTCGTATTCCCATCCTCTTCCTTTCCTTCATTCCCCTTTGTTTAATCCAGTGAAATTCTTCTTCTCTCCTCCACCCTTATTTTGTGTTAGCATACACATATCAGAGAGAACATTCAGCCTTTGGTTTTTCAGGATTAGCTTATTACACTAAGTACAATAGTCACCAGTTCCATCTAGTTACCAGCAAATGCCACAATTTCATTCTTCTTTGTGGCCAAGTAATATTCTATTGTGTATATATGCCACATTTTCTTTATCCATTCATCTGTTGGTTCCATAGCTTAGCTATTGCTAAGTTTTGGTGCTTTCAGTCCATGGTTGGTTGGCCCCATTGCTTTTAGGCCTGTGGTGAGGGAGCACATCTTGGCAGGAGCACATGGTTCAGGAAGTGCCTTACCTCATTGCAGCCAGGAAGCAGAGAGAGAGGAAGGCTGAGACCCCTTAGAGAGGTGATCAGAAACACAGGACGAGGCTCAGAATTGAAGCATTCTCCTAGCACAGTCCCCTGGTCAAGGCAAACCACATGGTCAAATTCATCACACATGAGCTGGAGAAAGCTTTCTCCCATTGAGGTTGAAGGGGGAAGGGGTTAGAAAATCTGTTAGAAAATAATTGAAACTACCACGAAATTACAAATCTCTTCTTTCTACAACTTTTGGGTTTTCCTTTTTCTTTTCCTAAATCCTGACTCAGAATCCCTATGATTTATGTTGTGTGAGGTTACTGGAATCACAGATTATTAGAGATAAAAAGAGACTTCAAATGTAATCTTGGTCAGTTATTCTTAGTTGGGAGAGTTTTTATCTATTAGGGTTCTTTGGCTGTAGGCAACAGAATTCAACTTGATTATGTGAAACAAAAAGGAAGTTGACTGAAGTCCTATTTGGCTCAGAGAACTAAACTAGAAGCTAAACAGCTGTGCTAAAAAAAGGACAAAGAATCAGGATCTTGGGTAGAAGGAGCCAGAGAGAAGCATCTCCAGAGCACCACTGTCTTGAGGAACTTGCTTAGTTCCTGGGAAGCTGTGCTCAACAGTCACCTTCCAGGAGAGAGTGTCTGACCAGCTGGTGGCTGGTGTGCTCATCCTGTGGCTAAGAGAGGCAGGGATTTTTACTGACAGTCCTTTTCAGATGGCACCAAGTCATTCCCTAAAGGAAAAGTAGGATGTACTACCAGAAGAAAGGAAAATTGATACTGGGCATTAAAAATATCACATGATACAGAATCATAGCATGGGGGCGGAGAAAGTATTTGAATTTGAAATAGGAGGAAGACTATGGATCAAGAAGGCATATTAGTGTATTCAAAATATATGTTATTTTGGAAATAAGCCTACAGAAACTAAATTCAACATAGTCTTTTTGACTGGTTGAGATGTGCTTGAGACAGAATTTGAGGGAACATATTTTTTAAAAGGTGAGAAAGAGTGATGGATTTTTTATTTTATTTTATTCTTGGCTGAAATGGACCTGGGTATCATGTGACTGAGGCCCTCCACAAACACCATGGCTGTGATCCCAGGGCACAAATCCTGGAATCTGCTAAAGTGAGGTTCTAATCATTTTGGGGGAGATAGTAACTTGGCAAGTATGGCCAGAGAGGGGAAGAAGGCAGCCACTAGTGGGTGGAGGCTGAGCTAACTACACATTTGTTCTTGGACAAGATGAGAATCTGCTTTCTAAATATTTGAATCCTATATTTTTTGAGAAAAGCTTTGGAATATCTTATCATAAGCACAAGTCCAAATGAACCTGACAACCAGGAAGAAAAAAAGAGTGAAAGACACATGTCTAAGTAATAAAAGACTGGTGGAAGGAGAACAAATTCAGCAAAGTGGGGAAAACTGAAATTAGCAGAAGATACTGTTTTAAGCTATAAAACTGACCTCTGACTTTCCTAGTATCCAAAGTAGAGAAACTTTACAAGTTACTAAACTATTATTATCTAATAAAAGGAAAAGGACCTGAAGCCGAGCACAGTGGTATAGGCCTATAATCCCAGCGGCTCAGGATACTGAGGCAGGAGGATTGTGAGTTCAAAGTCAGCCTCCGCAAAAAATGAGGTGCTAAGCAACTCAGTGAGACCCTGTCTTTAAATAAAAATACAAAATAGAGCTGGGGAAGTAGCTCAGAGGTCGAGTGCCCCTGAATTCAATCCCCAGTACCTCCCAGCCAAAGGAAAGAAGGAAGGAAGGGAGGGAGGGAGAGAGGGATGGAGGGAAGGAGGAAGGAGGAAGGAAAGAGAAAACTAAGCCACCTTTCTCTTAGCTCTGAGCTTCTGAGGAATTCGCCCCAGGGGTTGTCCCATGATTGATACTGCACAGTGAACAACAGTTCCAGAAGAAGTTTATGCAGAGATGCTCTCTGTGTGGCTATTTATTGATGGGGACATGATGTTGGTCACATTCTGTGAAAACATTTTTGTTTGTTTTTGCTTTAACTGCAGACTATCATAATGAGCACAGACTCTGGAACTAGGTGTCCATGATTAGAATTTCAGGAATGCCGATTATTAGCCATGTGACATCAGTTTGCTCATCTGTAAAATGGAGATAATGATCATAATTACTTCATGAGATTATTGTGAAGATTTAAGTTTATATACCTGAGGCACTTAAATGAGTCTGGCACACAGTAGTGGCCAATAAGTGCTAGCTGCAGTTATTATTAATATTAGGTGCAATCTTTTGACAACTAAGCTTAGAGATGGGAAGAAAAGAAAGGGCATTGCTGGCAGGCTATTGGTTGAACTTTGTGTATTTTGCATTTTATTATTTGGGGACATGCAGGTAGAGAATGTGTAGAGAGAGGAAAGTATGCTTAGGCAGCTTTGTGTCACCTGACAGAAACAATGTAGAGGAGGAAAGGTTTATTTTGGCTCATGATTTCAGAGATTCACTCTATGGTCAACCAGGTCTAAGGCAGAAACATCATGGTGCACAAGGGAATGGTGGAGGAAAGCTGCTATGCTTATGGCAACTGAGAAGCAGAGAGTAGGGGGCTAAACCCTTCCGGGGTACACCCTCAGTGACCTACTTCCTCTAACTAGGTCCCACTACCTAGTGATCCATTCAAATGAGTTAATGACCACTGATGAGGTCAGAGTCCTCCTGATCCAATCATTACCTAAAAGTCCCACCTCTGAACTTTGCTGCATTGGGGACCATGCCTTCAACACATGAGCTTTTGTGGGGATGACATTCCAGACACAAGCCATAACAGGAATCAAACTATTTCTATCATTATTATTAACCAACATTTAAGGGCTATCACAGGCCTGCAGTCATTTTCCTGCTTGTTGTGATGCCAATTGATATGGATGCCAATTTTGTGATTGTGTCTGCCATATTCTTCCTCTGCCCCCAGATTGAGCAGGTGTCCTAGTTCTTCCTCCACAGGGATACACAGGAAGGGGAAAGAGCACTTCATCTTTTACTCAACAAGCAATTGAAGAGCTTCTATTTTGTATCACACTCTCAAATGCCATTGTGAGCAAGATGAACATGTTCTTGGCCCTGGGGAAGTTGCAGAACAGCAGGGAGAATAGACATCCATCAAAGAAGCATTCCAATAAAAAGAAACTACCTGCTACAAAAGTAGAAGATGGGAGATACTGTGAGTATAGGAGAGAGGAATTTGGCAAAGTCAAAGCATGCAGGGAAGCTTTCCCATAGGAATTCAATTGAACTAGGGCTGGAGGAAGAGTAGAAGGTATCTAGGAAAGAGTCCGGACAAAAGGAACACAGTGCGAGACTTTTGCTGGGGAATGGGGAGCATTCCACTATAAGGAGGACCAAGAGCAGTCAGAGTAAAGAGCATGAGAGCTCACAGGGCTGCAGAGCGAGGAGAGACCACAGGAAGTCATGGAAGGCCAGAAGCCCATTAGATGTCCACTAGCAAGGAAGGCCTTTCCATGTCCACATCTACAGGAAGGCACTCAGAGAAGCAAGTTTTTAGTGACTTTTAGACCCTAGGGTCTTCATCAATGACTTTGTGTCACCTGGGGACAATGCTTTGTGGACAGGCTTCTGGGATGTCAGATGTCCCCCTGACTCAACAGGAGCGGTATTCAGACCTTTGAGTTGATATCATTGCTCATGACTCTGGACAGCAACTGTGGCTATCCAGGAGGGTGAAAAGCCTGACTTTGAGCCCTGGCCAGCGTGGAGGTGGATGGAAGAGTGGTCCTGGAAGAAGTTCTCTAGGTATGTTCAGACACCCCCTGATTTGTAGCTGTGTTGGGCACCCTGACAGCTGGAGGGGAGATCTCACTCTTAGCAGCTGTGGGTGCCAAAGTTAACCCTGATATAGAGGGACCTATGAGACGATGGAGCACCTCTAGCTCACCCTACAGTGAGGCCTGGTTATTGATGCTGAGTGGTGCTCCTCTTGACAATGTTTGACCAGCAGGACTAGCTGAGCTGCCCTTTGAGGCCCCTTAAGGTTAGATTGAAAGTGATGGGGGCTACTCCAGGCCCTGACTATCAAGGAAGAAGGACAAGTGGAAAAATGTTGGACTCTCTTCAGGATCCTCTAGACCCCTCTTATAGCAGTACCTGTATCAGCCCCACACCCAGCCTACCTCTTGCTCCCTCAAAAGGGCAGACCATCCACTTTTCTCAGAAGCTTTGGGGTGTCCATGGAAGCAACTGGTGAGCAGTGTCACAAAAGCCCCAGGTAGCAGTGTGTCTGCATCTGATGTCCTGGGCAGGCTCATGTTCCTCCTTTTTAGCTCTAAGCCCATTCTCTGGCTCTCCATCCCCCCTTTGCTGGAGCAAGGACTCCACCTGTTCCTGTGTTTTCCAGACCTGTGCCCCCACCACAAGGCTTAGGTTCCACCTTTCCAGGCTGCAGAGAGGGATACATCCTTCCTGGATCTTCCTTTCTCAGTCTCCAAATTCCAGTAAACAGCCCTTTAATTCATTTTAAGAGTTTTCTGATGGAAAACAGATGGGGGTAACAAAGTCATAAAAATGTGTGAATCTTCTAAAAATATATTTCAAAGCTTTGCTAACCACAGTGTGATTCCCAACACCTCGATGTGGCTGTGGCAGTTGAAAACCTTCTCAATTTTCTGTCCTGTTTTCATTGCTACTTCCCACTCTGCCTGTAAACACTCCCCACACCTTTCCATAATACTATTAATAATAAGAATGAGCGTTTACTGACTATATCTGCTTGTTCCTGGTAAGCCTTCAGGTATTCCAAACACTTTATGTGAACCATCTTGTTCTCTCTTTCTGAAAACCTGATACTGTGAGGGCTACTGTTTTTGTCATGGCACAGATGGGGAAACAAGAGTTCCATGGAAATAAAATGTCGAGACTTGTTTTCCAGTGTGGTGGACACCAGCCACAAGTGGCTATTTAAATTCAATCAAAGTTAAATTAAATTTGAAATTCTGTTCCTTAGTCACAGTAGCCAGGTTTCAAGTGCTCAGTAGCCACGTAGGTTTAGTGGCTACACCATCGTGGGAAAAAGTGCTTGTGGGTCATGCTAGTGTAGACCAACTAAGTCAATATCAGAGTCAGGATTTAAACTCAGGTTCCAAGCCTATGTGTGCTACTTTGTGCTTCCTCCATAAAGGCCACTATGCTCATTGTCTCCCTCCAAGAACGATGGCAGAGGGTGCCCAGGCACTCTGTGGTTTAACTTTTCCTCTCTGGGACCCTCCTGTCTGAGTCCCTCTGGAATCATCCTTGCGTCCAGTTGTCTGGGAGGAGCAGACCTCATCTGATTCCCCTGACTCACTGGGTCCCACCAGGTCTATGCAATAAGTACATGCATCTGCTTCTCCCATTGGAAGGTGCTTAGTGTCTGTTTACCTCTCAACCTCAGGGTGCCTACTTCTGTGCCTGACATGTAGACAAGGCTTGGTGATGGTAGAATGGGGCACCTGTTGCACCTGTCAGTTAATACAGAAAAGGCCAGTGTTTTTTAAAGTTCTTTCCCCAGGTCTCCTTCCTACTTGTCCAGGGTACTCATGAACCTTCTGGATTATCTGGGACAATTCTGACTTCACCATATCTGCTTGTTCCTGGTCAGCCTTCAAGTATCAGTGCTTTCAGAAGAAAAGGATGGGTAGAGACCAGACAAGATGGGATGATGGGGAGCCAGGCACATGACTTCTCTGGGATAGCAGACTGAGAGTGGTCTGTGAATGTAACATGGGACTCTGCAGTGGGGAAAAAAGCTGTGTGTCTGAAATATTCATGCAACTCTTGGTCCTCTCAGGAGTCCCTCCATCTACCTGTAAGTCACTCCTGTATCATGACCAGCTTCCCCTATGGAACAAAAAAAGCTACCGAATCTGTTGCCCATCAACTCCTGTCATTAAGGCTGACACTAGTGGTGGGAGGCCTGGTTTTCAGCCTTAACGTGGGGACAATGCCAGAGACAGCTGCATGTGTCATTTTTGTCATACTGGCTTCCTACCATGTGCTGTTTTAAGCACATACCATGGATTAACTCACTTAACAATCATAGCTACCTTTTGAGATATGTGCTATTATTATCTCCATTTTACAGATGAAAAGCCCGAGGTTCAGGGAGCTTAAATCATATATATGCTCAGGGACTCACAGCTAGGAGCTGTCTCCCAGCCTGGCTCCAGAGCCACAAACCTCCCTTTCACTTTCCCAGTTAGAAGGAGCCAGGTGGATGAGATGTGAGATGTGAAATAGCAAAGACACTCTCAAGGAAGGATGCCATCTGGTCAGGCTGAAGGAGAAGTTGTATGGGAGACAAATCCACAAGCAGCAGGAAGTTTTACTCTAACAATCTCTCAGCCTGGTAGGCAGGGAGCTGATCTTAAAGCTGTCTGATCTTTCCCATGTCCCTGGCTATCAGAATCGAGCCTGTGGCTCTCTGTGCAACCCCTTCCCTCAACACACTCAGCTCTTTGTGGGGTTGACCCTATAGCAAGTATGCTTTATGCTGTGCCTCTCAGGACCCAGTCCCTGGAGCTCATTCTTTGCTATGGTCAGTTGTTATGCTGCTTCTAGGGCATTGGCAGCCTGTTCTTTCTTTGTACCCCCAAGAACAGCCCAAGGTCACCTTGCTTGGGTGAGAAAGTCTTTGGGAGTTTCTCTGAGCATTGCCAGTCAAGCTGTTCTTGGAGTGTCCACTAATAAAGAAAATAAACTCTGGATCCTGCATGAGTGAAGCCATCGTATTTAGAATGCCAGGATCCCAGAAACCCAAGGAAAAGATTCCCCAGTTCTGTAATAGAAGGGCCAATTTTTACTCCCTGTTTATCTGAAAAGACTGCTTTGAACTGGGGTGATTTGACAGACCAGAACAGCAGAGAAGAAGGTGCTTAAAATTCTAGGGTCCTTCAAATGGTCCTCAAGATCTTCCACTGAGAAGCAAAGAGAGAGACAGAACTTGATGTATAAGAGATTTATTGGAGGATGCATGTGAAGTTCAAGGGAAGAGGGAGCAGAAGCGGGTACAGGGAGACTTCAGAACACAATGGGTTCTGACACCTGGGAAAGGAGAGAGGGAAAGAAGGGTGGTTAAATATGAAGAACTCTACACTGAGAGACAGTTCTGAGAAAGCCAGGGCAGTTCAACAGGGAGTTCTGGAGCAAAGACTGCCTGGGGGAGGTATCTCTAGTGCTGTAGGAGTGAACGATTCCAGTATTCTGCCGAGTACAGTAATTGGGCAGAACTCAAGGAGGTCATGGCCCTGGGAAAACATTAGCTATTCCTGAAGGTGTGGCATCCAGAAGCTGTCTGCTCACCACACTCTTTGCAGGAGGAGTTCTTGAAGAGAAATCACAACAATGCTCTTTTATGACCACTACAAGAGAGGACCTGTACTTGGAGATAAAGTCAGAGTCAAGGATTCATGGAGTAAAGATATTCTAGAAAGAGAGGTCTAACCCTTGAGAGCCCTAGTCTTTAAGTCACAGAATGGAAGCTAACCTGTTTCAAATTCTCTTCTTTCTTGAAGTCAAAACCCTGGTGGAACAGAAGCCCTGCCAGTACCCATGTATGGTGTCCTCTCCTGACCTCTTTGGCAGGGCACGGACCTTTGACCTGGACCCTGGGAAGGGTCCAGGCTCACAGCACTCACTTAGCTCCAGAGCCAGAGTTTGGTGGTTAAAAGAAACAGTCCTCTAGTGTCAGTCACATCCCATACATTCTCCTCTGGGCTCTCCAGCAGATCGTGGTATTCTAAACACCATGGCTCCCCTCATGTAGGATCTTTATTAGCGGATACTCCACGGAACAGCTTGACTGGCGATGCTCAGAGAAACTCCCGGAAACTTTCTCAACCAAGCCCTGAGCACCATCTGATCTTCCATTTCCTCAAATTGGAAACTAGGAAGTTGTCTTAAAAATGGTGGAAAGCTCTCTGATTTTATTCTCCATGATTAAATATAATTATAAACGATCTTTCAGATCTTTCAGATCCATCCATCTTTCAGATCTTTCAGATTCCATCCTCTGCTGGACTTGTGTCTCTCTCCTCATCAGCCATCCGCCAGGCTCCAGGCACACTCCAGGCACAGCCTTCTGTCGGGCTCCACCAAGCTGGTGGTCATTCAGAAGCCAGTGCAGAGCTCATTCTGGAAGAGACTGTGTCCCCATGCCTGGGAAGGTCCTGTAACTGATATGCTTGTGAAGCCACAGAGCCCACAGGCAAGGGTAAACCAGGATAGAAAGATGGACTGGCTTCCACAGGGGTGCCCAGAGGGAACTTGCTTTTGGACCTTAAAACTAAAGACATCTGATTGCACGACCAAAAACCAGTAGTAGCAGTGGGATGTACTGGAGGAATGGGGGCCAGCAATCTGCAGAGCTAACCTGTTTCAAACTCTCTTCTTTCTTGAAGTCAAAACCCTGGTGGAACAGAAGACTTGCCAGTCCCCATGTATGGTGTCCTCTCCTGACCTCTTTGGCGGGGCACGGACCTTTGACCTCTGATGTCTCAGGGGATAGAGTAAATAGATTCTTTGTGATGCTAATTTTTATAATGCCTACTATAGTTTGGATCTTTAATGTCCCTCAAAAGCTCAGGTGTTGAAGGCTTGGTCTTCCACTTGGTGTTGTTCGGAACCCTTAGGAGGTGGGGCCTAATGGGAGGTTTTAGGAAACTGGGGGTAATGACCTCAAGGGGATTGTGGTGTCATCCTTTCTCTGTTTCATTCCTGGCCAGTTTTCCTTGCTACACAGTGCCACCATGATGTACAGTGCTACCGTAGGCCCAAATCAACAGGGCTAATCAGTCATGGACTGAAACCTCTGTAACTTTTAATCAAAACAAACCTTTCCTCTTTCTAAGATGATTATCTTAGGTATTTGTTATAGTAAAGAAAATTTGATTTAATATCTGAGGTTGATTGATTGATTGGTACTGGGGATTGAACCCAGCCAGGGTCACTTAACCACTGAGTTGCATCCTGAGACCTTTTAGTTTTTGTTTTTGTTTTTTGAAATAGGGTCTCACTAAGTTACTTAGGACCTCATTAAGTTGCTGAGGCTAGCCTTGATCCTCCTTTTTCAACCTCAGGAGTTGCTGGGATTATAGACATGTGCCACTGCATTTGGCCTGAGACTCTTTTTTTTTTTTTTTTTTTTTAATTTTTTTTATTGGTTGTTCAAAACATTATAAAGCTCTTGACATATCATATTTCATACATTAGATTCCAGTTGGTTATGAACTCCCAATTTTACCCCAAATACAGATTGCAGAATCACATCGGTTACACATCCACATTTTTACATAATGCCCTATTAGTAACTGTTGTATTCTGCTACCTTTCCTATCCTCTACCATCCCCCCTCCCTCCCCTCCCATCTTCTCTCTAATCCCCTGCTTTTCCCTAAGAGCTCTTCTCTTTTCTCTAGGAAAACTCTACTCTTAGTCAGAGGTCCAAATCTCCATTCAAATGACACAGGAAAAAAAAATATTCTCTCAAGCACCTGGCCCCCTCCTGCCCCAAACAAAAAAGTTCTGGGTGATCAATGAATTTAAGAGGCAGGAAGAATGGATCATTAACAGAAATGAACATAACCACAGTTAAAAAAAAGAGTCTCAGTAACTGTAGTATGTTACTGAGACTCTTTTTTAATAACAACTCTGTGGTAATCCAAATAATAGTCCCCAGAAATGTCCTCATCCTAATCCTCAGTACCTATGAATGTCGCCTCACACAGCACAAGGAACTTTGCCAGTGGATCACATGAAGGCTTTCTGGAAGAGATTATCCTGGATTATCTGGGTAGCCCAATGTAATTATAAGTGTTATGTAAGAGTGACAAAGGAGGGCCAGAGGGAAGAAAATGATGTGATGACAAGAGCAAATACAGAAGTGATGTGTGTGTGAAGAAGGAATACAGACAGCCACCAAAATATGAAAAAGGCAGAGCACAGATTTCCCCCTGAAGCCTCCACAAACAACCAGCCCTGCCAACACCTTGATTTTGACCCCATCAGACTCATTTTAGACTTCTGACCTTGAGAACTGTAAGAAACAAATCTGTGTTGTTTTAAGCTACTAAATCTATGATAATTTATTACAGCAGTGATAGGAAACTAATACCAACTGTCATGGAGATATTTTCTGAGTTTCATCATGCATCTATTTCACATCTTGAACTAAAATGCTTCAAAGAAACCACCATCTCACTGAGTCTGCAGAATTCTAAAACCATCCACATCCTTAGCAATACTGCAGGCGCATAGGATGTGTGCCAGGTGAAGGGGTGGGCAGGGCTCAGCTCTTCCTGTGGTTGAGGGAGCACAGGAAGGTCATCATGGTGGGTGCTGCTCATAGCTAATTATAACCATGGCTTTCACATGTGGGCACTGGCTGTATCTTGGGCTGAGGCCAGTGCTACTTTGCTCCAGTCAAGGTCATAGTGAAAGCCAAGTGGTGTAGGTGGTATGGTTCAGGCTGAGACTTCACATGGGAGCTTGTTGCTTTTTGTAATTACACCCTCAGATGGAAGATGAAGTGTCTACAAGCCAGGTCAGCAATCTTAGTGAAGGGCCAAATTTAGAGCCAGGCTAAACATCTCTTTATTCCAGAAAAGAATTTGGGATTGTTGTGGAGGAAGAATTTGGGGCTGCAAATTAAAGACACTTCCAAAGCGTGAACTGTTGCCACTCTACAAGACCTATAAAATGTTACAGGACAGCTATAAAATTGCTCAATTTAAGTTTTTGTAGATGTCCTCTATATAGGATGGTGGGACATAATGAGTAAAGATATATTTTCAACACAGATGAAGGAAGAGGAGATAGAGGGAAACAGTATATTTGGCAAGAGATTTGAGTGGTGTGGTAGGAGGGAGAAAGTAGAGAGAAAACTGTGGGGGAGATACAGACCATCAGTTCAAGGACTCTGGCCATAGCAGAACAGAGACTGACAATTGCTGGAAGGATATTAGTGAAGGTCTTTTGTCTCTTAGTTGTTTTTGTTGTTGTTGTTATTGGTGGTGTAGTGGTGGTGGTTGCAGTACTAGGGATTGAACCCAGGGTCTTGTGCATGTGAAGCAAGTGCTCTGCCACTGAGCTACATCCCCATTCCTGTCTGTTAGAGAAGTTGGAGAACAGAGCATGTGAAGCCCAAATGGAGAAAGAAATGAAGCTACTTAAAGAGGTGAACTGGGGGAGATAAGAATCTTCAGACTATGGGAGGAGGTAGGGCTAGGATCAGCAGTACAGGGAAAAAGTGTCCTCTCCAAGACTGGAGGGGAGAAGACTAGGTCAGTACAGAGTGAAGTGGAAGATCTCCACTATTTCATGCAGTGCCACTGTGGCACCCCAATGTGGTAGGCACAGAAGCTGGGAGGTGGCTCTTTCTACAACTTCAAGGTATAGATCCACACCCATGTGAGGTTGAGGAAGGCAGAATACAGATTTGCACTGCCCTACAACAGGGGAATTAAGTAGAGTTTTTCTGTCTTCTTAAGAATCCCAGCTCATAGGCACTTTCTAGGGTGTGACCTTTGTAGGATCACCCAGAGACTAGATTTCTTCTCTCGTTTGTTCTGCTATCTCTAGGGCATGCTTCTCATCAGTTGGGTGGCAATGGCCTATTAGGGCCCATGTACCTTCTAGCAAGTTGGGGGGCAACCTGGAAGTTGTACTCAGTACTTCTCCTCACATCCTGTGGCCACACTTAACTGCAGGGAGTCTGGGAAATATAGTTCCTATGGGTAGCCATGTGCCAGCTAAAATACAAGACAGTCTAATACTGAAAAACAGAAAAGGGGATAAATATTAGGGAACAATTAGCCATGGGCAGAACTAAGCATATATAATTGTCTATCTTTGCTCTATATTTGGGTACATGACTTCACCTCTCCGGGCTTCATTCTTCTTTAAAACAGGACTGGGGGTCTTGGGGGACCACCATGGCCTGGTATGAATAAGCTGCAGTCATGGAGCACCTGGCAGGGGCCCAGAAACCAGTAGGCACACACTCAGTACCTGCTGGTCCCCTTTCTCCCCTTCCGCCCTAGGAAAGCCGTTGTACCTACATATTGGGGAGGAGATGGACGGTGTGGACATGCGAGCAGAGGTCGGGCTCCTGAGCCGGAACATTGTGGTGATGGGAGAGATGGAGGACAAATGCTACCCCTACAGCAAGCACATCTGCAACTTCTTTGACTTTGATACCTTTGGGGGCCACATTAAGGTATGGCTTTGCCTGGCTGAGGCTGTCAACCCCACCAGGAGAATTTCCAAGGTGTTGGCCTATAGGTAGGGACTTTTTGGAAGGGGATGGAGAAACAGGAATTAGAATCAAAGGAAGTGCAGCTCCTGGGAGTTGGAGAAGTTTCATGTCTTTTCCACTGCTGTGATGTTGCACCTTTCAGTACTGGAGAACAGAGAGTTTTTGGATCCACCTTGGGAATGGTTCTCTCCTAGAGGCCACAGGGAACACGGCTTTCCCTGCTCATCATTGCCGCCTTCCTAGCTTCGTTATTTAACCTGATCATGTCCTGAAAAAAAGTCATGGTTACAATAGATCCATTACAGCACAGACAAAACAACAAGCAGGGGAGTGGAACTAGAAGTGGCAGCAATTATAGCTGAGATTTTCTGGTAAAGAGCCAAGGTCAGACAGACCTTCTGAGCTGCAGGGCTCTCACTGTGCAATAAACAAAAGTGATGCTCGTTCCTTGGAGCTCAGGATCTAGTATCAAGAGAAATTTCTTTTGCATCTCTATACAAAATGCCTTTACTGGGCCTATTAAATAGTGCAAAATATGGAAATTTCTTCTTGTGGTCATTGATGCCAATGTTGATAGCATGTATTATCTTGGAGTTTTGTGAAGATGGTTCTCTTGAAGGTGCTTTAAGGATAAGATTTTTGGTATCTAATTGAAGAGGCTAATGAAGTGAAACTTAGAGTTGGCAATGGGGAGGGACCCTGCTGGTATTTTACATGAGACAATTCTGTGTCACGCAGGCCTATGTTACAGCATTTCTAGAATCACTGGCTCCTATTCATTAAATGCTAATAGTGCTTTTTAGCATTACTTCTAATCATTTCCAGTCCTTTTCTGGGGACAGGGTGGGAAACTCTTTAGTGAGACCACAGCAGAAATAGCAGGTCTATTATTCAAGCTGCTGCAACTCTCTTCCCAATACTGAGAGTGATTCTGAGTGATCAGGGCACTCTTGCCCACTGAGCCCAAACTAGTCCTCAGGATCATTCTCAACACAGCTTCCCCAGGGATCCACCACTGGAGTTGGGATTCCAGTAGACACCTATTTTGTGGACAAATGGTAGGCATGTCAGAATTATCTTCCTTTCCTGGAAGTTGGCTGAGCCCAACTTCTGACAGAAATCACTTTCAGACTGTGCTTTCTCTATGAGCTTCTGTAACTCTGGGTATCTGTGTGGTCAAGGGATTCCCCTGAGCTCACAAGGAGTGGCTCTGAGCATACTGTGAAGAGAGCATGTGAGCTCCCACTACTCCTCACATGCCAATAACGGGGAGATCCATGAAGTTTCCATAATCAATATCCCCAACCCTCTGTTGGGAGAGGGTCTCAAATGGTGGGCATGGGGAGGCTCTTACCACCAGGCCCGATGGTCCTCCATATTCGTTCCCCAAACTGGTAGGGCATATTATCTGCCAGCTCCACCAGGTTATCCCAGGATTATCCCTTTTTCATAATTGGTGGATCAGGAGGCAGGGTAGGAAAGGCAGAGCAGAGCAGTCCCAGGTATTGCGCAACTCCTTAGGGCTTCTCAAATCCAAGTAGTGCATTGTTTTGCAACATCCTCAATCATTAGTAATGCCTTTCTTGTCTCCCTTTCTGTAAGAAGAGGCAGGCATCCTAACCAATATGCACAGAACATCTTTGACTTACCCAGGCGGGGATTGACAAAGCACTCTGGGGACACGTTTGCATTGTCTGGAAGCTCCTCAGGGCTTCTTCTGACTCACCCTTTCCTCTCCCTCTCCACTTCCAGCTTGCACTGGGGTTTAAAGCAGCACACATGGAGGGCGTGGAGCTAAAGCACATGGGGCAGCAACTGGTGGGTCAGTACCCAATTCACTTCCACCTGGCTGGAGATGTGGATGAAAAAGGAGGCTATGACCCACCCACATACATCAGGGACCTTTCCATTCACCACACCTTCTCCCGCTGTGTCACCGTCCATGGCTCCAATGGCCTGTTGGTGAGTACCTCATGCAAGAATGTTTGGATCTAGACATTTAGTCCTGGACCACTAGAGGTTGAACCATCCTTAGCTCAGATTCTATCAGTTACTAGCAGGTCACTCACCAGACAGGAAGGAGAATGAAATCCAGGGATGGTTTAGTGGCCATGTGGCACGACAGATCTATGAATGCAGACCAAGGTGTTATGCCAAGATCTTGGCTGTGGCATCTGCTGGGCTGACTGGAGGTGGTAGCAGCCATGGGCTCCTTTCTTTCTGTTTCACCAAGAATCTTTCAGATCTGGTGCTGTGAGAAAGACCTTCACCAGGAAACTGGCATACATGCCAGAAGCTTGTCTTGATTTTTGACAGATAATTTGTGCACTAAACTGGCCCTACTCTAAATGAACTAGTTTTACAAGCCTATCACAGGTTAAATCCAGACACCAGATTTTTTTTTCTAATAGGATGTTGAAAAAAAACATTTGCTAATTATTTTTACACTAAATTGATAATTTTACACTCATATCAACTATCCTAAATAACTTTACTTACATCCTCTATAAACTTTACAACTGGAAGTCACAAAAAGGAATGCTGCAAGCTGAATCAAGTAACCAGATGTGTTTTATTTGACTTAAAAAGTGTGTAAAACTGAGTGTGGTGGTACACACCTGTAATCCCAGAAACTCAGGAGGCCAAGGCAGGAGGACTGCAAAATTCAAGCTCAGCCTGGGCAATTTACCAAGACCCTGTCTCAAAACAGGGGATTGAACCCAGGGGCATTTAACCACTGAGCCACATCCCCAGCCCTTTTTATTTTTGAGCAAGGTGGCTAAGTTGCTTAAGGCCTAGTAAAGTTGCTGAGGCTAGCTTTGAACTTGTGATCCTTCTGCCCCAACCTCCCAAGCCTCTGTGATTACAGGTGTGCACCACCTCACCTGGCTCAAAAAAAAAAAAAAGAAGAAGAAGAAGAAGAAGAAGAAGAAGAAGAAGAAGAAGAAGAAGAAGAAGAAAGAAAGAATTAAAAGGGAGCTGGGTTGTAGCTCAGGGGTAAAGCACCCCTGTGTTTAATTTTCAATACTATAAAAATCAAACGGTGTCTAAAGAGCACTTGAATTTGTTTCCATCATTTAAATGCTGAGACTCTGCATGAACAGCTGGATTTCTGGCTCCTCTTGAAAAACAGGACTGTTGGCAGCAACAGTCCCTCTTTACTGTAGAACAACATGGGTTGGAGCAGAGTCGCAGCTGCCCCGCTAGCCCATGCACACTCTCCAGTGTCAACTGGGCCTGCTACTGCCTATTCCCTGGGTTGTTGTCACTCATCTCACTGCCTGCTGGCCCCTGTAGACAATTGAGATTGTGACCCCTACTTTAAACCAAGCAAAATGACTCTCACCATGAGGCGTGTGGTGAGGGGAAGATGAGGGAGGGGAAGATGAGGAGAGCTGTCAGCATGTCACTGAAGAGCTACTTTCGGTTCTATTCAGTGTGCTCTTCTGTTATAAAAGAATGCCTGTTGTCTCTGTGGTCTCAATGCTCTGATTTAAACCCCCCACTGAGTGTAGAGGAGAGGGCAAGATTTGCTGAGCCCTGTCTACAAGGGCCCAGGTTCCAGGGCTTGATTCACAGTTTTCCAGCTGTGAAACCTTGGGCAATTTACTTAACCTCCCTGAACTTCAGTTTCTTCCTCAGTCAAGTGGTAAAATGACATCAAACATTTAGGACTGTGGTGAGGATCTATGAAATGCAAGTGCGACAGGAAAGACCCAAGACCCCTGCCTGCCAAGTTCACTGGAAGTGCTTGTCCCAAACCAGGCCAGATGCTCTCAGTAGGTGGTAGCAGGGCTGTGCTGCCACAGCTGTTACAAAATGTGGGACTTTTTTCCTGGCTCAAGGAAGAAGGAAAAAAAAATGTTTTTGGCTGATGCTGAGAGACAACAACGTGACTTACAATAAATTCAGAATGTCAGGAATTTGGTAGTAACAATAAGCTTGGGTTCTGTAAACAGATGCCCTGAGTTCCAATCTATGTTCTGCCACGGATGAGCTGTCTAATTGTGCACCAGTTGTCTTACCTCTCCATGCCTGTTTCTTCTTCTGTAAAATGGGGAGGATCTTGTTTCCAGGACTGATGGAACAGAAGACACAGGCAGTGTGGAGACTAGTGCTAGACTCCCATCTAGCTCTGGGAGAGTCACAGGATCTGCCCTGTTTCCCCTGTAATTTGCAGGAAAAAAAAAAAATAAACACACTCAAGCATTCTCACTCAGGTTGCCAATCAAGGTCAGAATAGGGTGGTGAAAAGAACAACATAGAATATGGTAAGAAAGGTAACAGCCATGCATGGTAGTACATGCCTGTAATCCCCTTGACTTGGGAGACTGAGGCAGGAGGATCCAGGTTGGAGCACAGCCTAAGCCACTTAGAGAGATCCTGTCTCAAAAACAAAAAGGGCTGGGGAAGTAGCTTAGTTTTAAAGTGCCCCTTGGTTCAAAAGCCCCATCTGAGCCTCTAGAACTTTACTTGTGCTAAGAACTTATGTTAAAAGTTTTCTCCTTAATTTCAGGCCAAATTGCCTACATTTAACTTCATTACAGAGAAAAATAGTAAGAGTGCCAGAAGCCTATAATTACAGTTCAGAGTCTGTTGGAGTGGGAGCTATTCTGAATTTCAAAGCAATCACACACATACATGAGCACACACGCACACACACACACACACACACAGAGGCATAGGCATGCACTTACACCTGGGTGTGGACCTGTGCTATGCTCACCCACCTGGCTGGCCTTGGATGACCTATTGAATCAACCTGGTCTTCAGTTCCTCAGATGTGCTATGAAGAATGTCATGGCTCCTCCTCAGGGATGTTTGGTTAGAAAATGCAGGTGAAATGTTTTTGGCTGTTATAACAGTAAACTTTCCCCAGAGCAGTGAGCCCGGGTCTTAGCTGCAAACCAGGGGGAACTGGGCAAGGAGTGCTGAGTGGAGCTGAAGGCATTGTGCCCTTGGGGCACCCATCAGGGCAGCATTGAGGGTGCACATCTCAGAGGGGATACATGCAAGGGAGAGCAAGCCCAGGCCTTTCTCCAGGAGTCTGAGTTAATGCATCTAGGCCAGGATACCAAGAGATGCCTGAGGCAAGACAGAGGCAGCAGGTGAAGGTGGCCTTGGATCTATCTTATTTGGAGCAGCCAGATACATTAGCCTCACATACAGTAGAGGTAGACTCCTGGAGTAGAGTCTTGGACAGCTTCTTGAGCTTCTTGGATTCTTGCCACCTTAAATACCAAGGCCTTCCTCGTGCCTGACTCCCAGAGGTGCTGGCTGTCAGACCAGAGGGAGCATCTGTCAACTCTCAGTGTCACCCAGATGCCAGATGGCCAATATACCAGCTGCAGCATTGGCCTTGTGGCCACACAGGGATCTAGCCTCACTCAGCTCAGCCACGCTCGACAGCCAAGCTGATGAGGTAGGATTTAGAGTCATAGCCCTGTTGTAGCCTTTCCAAACTGAAGCCAAATTATCATGGCTTAGAATCTAGATGAAGTACAGGCCTCTAACTCTCTGAGCCAGACAAGCAACACAGCCATACCCCTGGATGAAAGCTGAGGTTTTACAGATTGGCACCTCAGTCTGTAAATGCTTCCCTATGGGGGCAGGAAGTTCCACGCTCAGAATGCTGCCACAGCAGCTGGACACTGTCCATTGGAATTTTGCATTTCTTTCCTTTGTTTTGGCTTTAAGGATTTACCAGTGACTTGCTATGTCTGGGAAGATGTTTTCAACTGGCAGGATGGAAGTAACCCAAAGACACACAAGGACACAGTTCAGATTTGGAATGCAGAGGCCACTCAGTAGCATCTCAGAAGCATTTTTCCTAACATCTCCCCTGCTCTGGAGGCTGGCTGGATCCCAAAATGGATAGGCACAGGCTCATAGAAAGAGGGTTTCCATGCCAAGCCACGGTAGTGCATACCTATAATCCCAGAACCTGGGAATGCTGAGGCAGAAGGATTACAAGTTTGAGGCAACTTAGGGAGACCCTGACTCAAAATAAAAAATAAAAAGGGCTGGGAATATAAGTGTCCCTGGGTTCAATCCTTGGCACCACACACACACACACACACACACACACACAGAGAGAGAGAGAGAGAGAGAGAGAGAGAAGGGGTTCCAAGTTATGCAGATCTGAGAGGTGCTTAACACTCATGCCCAAGGGGATCCTGGGAGCCCCTCACTTGTGGGTTCCTCCTCTCTGCCTGTTAAACATGCTCTGTTCATCCAGTACCCACATTGGGCAGCCCACCTTTGTTATTTCTTTTCCTTAACCACCAACTTTTGCAAAGAGTGGTCAGAAATTGACATTTCTGCCAATTCTGTTTCTCACTCTTCTGCTAATTAACCAAAATGTGGGCTTCTCAACTTTTGCTTTCCCTGAGCCTTGGTGATAGTGCTTAACGGTATCTCTCCAGGGGGTTACCATTGAGCCAGGTATGGTGGCTTATTCCTCTAATCCCAGCAACTTGGAAGGTTGAGGCAGAAGGATCACAAATTTAAGGCTAGCCTCAGCAACTTAGCAAGACTTTGTCTCAAAATAAAAATAAAGGGCTAGAGATGTAACTCAGTGGTAGAGCACTTGCCTAGCATGTGCAAGGCCTTGAGTTCAATCCCCAATTTTTTTGGAGCACCCCCCCAAAAAAAAAAGTGTCACCACAGAGCTCAACAAATCCACTGCCCCTTCTCTCACCTCATGAATATCTGTACTCGTTTTCAATGCTATTGCAAGTGTCAGTAGAGCCTTGAGTTTGAAGAGCATAGGGTCACAGAGACTGATGGTTTCCTCTTCTGTAAAGTGAAAATAACAATAGAATCAACTTCAAAAGGTTTTTAGATTTTTGACATACTGAGCAATGATATTAAACAATATCTTCACTATGTGGCTCTGTATCTAACTGCTCTGTGTGACCATTACTGGTTCCCAGAGATGGTAGTTAGTATCCCTACCAAAAAAGAGTGTCCTTTGAGTGAAATGCTCTTGCCAAACACCACATGCATGTGCTCCTCCCTCATTTTGGAAATTCCTGTTCCATGCTACCATAGTAAGTGTTTTTGATAAACACAAATGCCTAACTGATTATTCTAAGGATGCCTGAGCTCACTTAGTCATAGAACCCTTTTTTTTCACGCCACTTTTGCATCTCACGAAATTGGCACCTTGTAGAACAGAGTTTGGGAAGTACTTCTCATGGTACGGCATGGTTGGTGGTGTCCTTTTTGATAGGCAGCAATGAGCGCCCAAGCTCCTAGATGCTGCCGATACGGGAACAACCTGCTGAATGCACATTAGCTGCAGGCTGGATGACTGGGGGGTGGAAGTGTGTCTTATTATAATTCTGAGTTCTTAAGCAGGGTGCAGGGAAATCACCTTCCTAATACCTTCCTGGAAGACTATGAACCCATCCCAAGACTTCTGTAGAAGCCAGCAAAGACTCTGGTGTGGGTTCTGCTTATTTTCACCTCCTTTTCTCTTTAAGGCAGAAGAAGGGGTATATGGGAGAAGAAAACAAATTCTTTTCTTCTTTCCCACCTGGTATACTACCCAAAATATATCTTTGACATATATGCTTCCAATAGCAGCCAGCTGTTTGAAACCAAGATGTCCCCAAGAGGCTGCACATGTGGCCTTGCGGGTTGTTACCTAAACAGTTCCAAGTGATACTGTGCATATAGACAGCAGTCAGTCCCTACATCTTCGGGTACACACCCTTCCTTTGCCATTCTACTAAAGACTGCTGGAGCCCCACGTGCCTATGACCTCAAAACTCTGAGGATTGTGGGAGAGGCTTCCATTTTTCCTGGATTTCTCCCTTCTCTAGTTTCTTGATTTCATCATCTCCCTCGTGTCATGTATTTGTTCTTTTCTCTCCTTCCCACCTGAGTTCAAATGTGGAATTTAGATGTTTGCCCTTGATTTTCCCCAAACAAAGGTCCTTGGTAGATTGGGATAATAGAGTGGGGGAAGGAGGGACCTACTACAAATTGGCATAGGAACCAACAGTCAGAAATAGTATAATAGGAACCTCTTTTCTTTCTTTTTTGTTCTCTGTCTCTCTCTCTCTCTCTCTCGGTACTGGGGATTGAACCCAAGTGTGCTCTACCACTGAGCTACATCCCCAGCCCTTTAAATTTATTTGTTTTTTGAAGACAAGGTCTTGCTAAGTTGCCCAGCCTGGTCTTGAACTTGTGACCATAGCACATCTCTCCTGCCTCAGCCTCCTGAGTCTCTGGGATTACAGGTATGGGCCAGCTGGGTCCCCTTTTTTGTTTTGCAGCCTCTCTTCAGGCCAAATGTTTTCCTTCAGGCTGCCACCCTCCCTTCTCCCCCTTGTAGAGCTCTTGCTGCCTCCTCCTGGTCCTGCCCTCTCCCTACCTCTCCTAGACACTCATTCTTTACCTTATTAGGCAGAGTGTTTTGCTTCTCCATTCTCTTTCTCAAATTATATCTGTTTGCATATTCTAAAACTCATTAAGATACTGCAAAACAAATGACCCATCACCCTACTCCAAAGCAATCTTCTCTTCAGCAATTCAGAACTAAATGTTTTTGATAATGGCAGAAGCTTGGAAATTACAGTTTTTATCATGACTGTAGTTATTCTTAAGTTACTCATTAATATAAATTATATCATAAGTACCCTAGAAGGCAGAATCAAACATACTCCTTCATCAGCATCCAGGACCAACCCCCCCTTGGGTACCAACCCTCCGAGACCAAGGGCCTTAGATAAATGGCAGAGTATTTGCATGTAATCTACATGCAATCTCCCATATACCTTAAATCATCTCTAGATTACTCATAATACCTCATACCATGTAAATAGGCGTTTTTCTGTATTGTTTAGGGACTAATGACAAGGAGGAAAAATTTGTACATGTTCAGTACAGACACCATTGTTTTTTAAAAAATGTTTTGATCTGAAGTTGATTAAATCCATGGATATGGATTCTGCAGAGGGCCAACTGTAGAATTAATTTCTGATTTTGTATTTGTTTTAATCAGGAGTTTCTTCTTCTTACAGTACAAGTTGGTGGCAGTCTTTCCCACTGGGGTGACTCTATGTCCTGACTTGTGCAGAACAGCCCAGCTCACCTTCCCATAGCACATCCCTGTCTCTCAACAATGTCCTTATTCAGATGATAAAATCAAGAGCCCCACTACAGAGATGGAAGCCATCCCTCATGGTGGTTTCGATTGTCAGGCGGAGCTTGGGAATTTCCTCCTTCACAATCTCCTGCCTAGAGAGCACCTAACAACAGCTGAAGGCTTAAAACAGCTTTTAGGAATTGCTTTTATGACTTCTGGCCTTCAGCATTCAGAAGAACAAAGGGAAAATACAAGAGAATGGCAGGGAGTTATATATTACTTCTGGTTAGTGCACACAGGGACTGTGTTTGTTCAACTACGATTTCTGCAGTCTCTTCTTTCTATCATCACCAATCATCTCAAACTATGTCACAGTTTAAATATTTGATTCTGGGAAATGTTCTAAGAAGGAATGATTCTAGAATGTTAGAACCAAAAAGAACTTTAGAAGTCCCCCTAGCACACAAGGAACACTCAGGCAAGTCACACAGCAAGTTAGAGGCTGAGTAGACTTGCATCTTCAGCTCCCAGCTGAGAAGAAGGAAATGGAGCCCATGTTGAGAAGCTTTCCTTGCTGGCGCTGTTGATTATCACTTAGCACACAAGTCATGCCATCACAGATGGGGAATCAAGTCCCAATTCTGTCCTTGTGAAAGAAGTGTCTTGGACCCCCTTGTTAAAATGTCAGTGTCATTTGTAAAATAGTAGTTGTGAGAAGGTTTACATGAGACAGCATGTGCAAAACATTTGACACCCAATAAATAATAGTGATTTTTTTTCCTCTGGTCAGTGAGGGTTTTTCTTCTCCATAGCACATCTCAAGGGTCTTGGAGGGAATTCCTTCACAGGGTATTTGTTAGAAGGCTGTACCTAGTTTATTATTCACTTGCATTCAGAGAAGCACTGCCCAGCATGGGACAGAGATAGTAGGGGCACAAGGATAGGTAGGATTTAAAAAGAGCAGCGGGTAGGAGGTGGAAGGTCTGGGTCTGAGCATTGCTCTACTGTGAGGACTTTGAGTTCCCTGAGACACTCCATGTCTCTTCTCTGAGCATTAGTGTCTTCCTCCAAGAAGTGAAAGCATTGAACTTGACCTCAGATGTCCCTGCCAACATGAGCAACCCGTGTTTCCTTGCCTTTTCTCCCAAGCTTCTTTTTCCATGCTATTTATAACACTTTTATTGCTTACTAGGAGAAAAGGAAGCAATCCCATTGGATGTCATTGAAATTGACTGAAATGCTTATTGAAGGAATGAATAGGATTCAAGATCACACCCTTGCCTATCGACAAAGATTAAGGGAGGGAGCTTATTTAAAAGAATGGGGAATTTGCCTGGAACAAGGTGGCTTGTGTGCTTGGATCCTTCCTTATGGAGTGAATGGACATAATTCAAAACCAAGCTTTCAGCTGTGGCTTTGTACCCATGGGCAATGTGACCCTGCATAAATCACTTAACTTCTCTGAGCCTCATTTTCTTCATGTCTTTTAAAAAAAAATCTATTTGCAGGTTTGTATAAGATTACAGCAAGATGAAAAGGTATAACAGGCCAGTGCAGTGCTCAGACATGAAGAGGTTTGGCTTGGCAGCCTTCAAAGAATGGCTGCTGTGAGTTAGAAAAGAGGCACCTGTCTTGTGAAAGACTTCAGGAGGAATTAGGGTGTTTACCCTAGATCCGTGCTTCTTAGTAAGGGACAATGTTGTCACCCTTCCCCTCCCATCCAGTGGAATATTTGGCAGTCAGTTTTGGTTTTTCCAGACACTGTTGATTGACACAACTGAGGGGACTCTATTGGCATCTGGTGGGTAGAGGTCAGAGATGCTACTCAACATCCTGCAATGTGCAGAACAGCCCCTTGGGATGTGTTGGGTGAAGTGGTCTCTGGACTGTGTTTGGCTTTTCCAGTGCCTGACACAGTGGTAGATTCTTCACAGGTGTGGGTTGAATCAAGGTCATAGGAAAGTAGGGACTTCCTCATTGGATGAATCCCTAGGGCACTCAGCACCCAGGGCTGGGAATAAGGTTGGAAGATTTCAATCAAAATAAGTGAGATGTTATCTACCTTTGTCCCACTACCATGTGAGGCAGCAAGCATTCCATCTCTGGGGTGTTTGAGCAGAAGCAGATACCCATTCCTTAGGTGTGCTGAGACCAGAGTCCTGCACTAGACAGGGAACTAGGGATCAGGCCAGGGACCCTCTAAGAACTTTTCAGTTCTGAGAATCCCTTCTGGGTCCAGGGATTCTGATCCCAAAGGAGACTCATAGATCATGAAGTTCAAGCCCTAAATTTTGTAGAGGGATAAGTAATTGAACATGGGACAGGAGACTTGTCTAAGATCCCTGTGCTGTTGGATACACTGTGAAGATCACATGCCTGGTCTCTCACATCTATTCAAATGCTCCTTCTACTTGGCCCTCAGCTGTGATTCCAAGAAGGCAACTGAAGAGCTGGAGTTGGCAATGCTTTCTGGTTCTTACCCCAGGAGTTGCAGATGTAGCTTAAGGTGTATCATGGGCTAAAAACTTGGCTTGGGTTCATGGTTGCAGGCACAGTGAGAAGCATCAACACTGATCTTCATAAACAGTCAGCCTGGTACAGCTCCATTGCTGCCTCCCTGAGGAAGCCCCTCCCCACCCCCTACTCAGTGAGGTCTCCTCTGTGAATCTCTCCATACTAAGTTATATCCTCAGCATGTCCCCATTTGACTAGGCTCCAAGGACTAATCTCCTTTTGACCCACCTTCTCACTTCTGACATTTTTTCCCCTTTTGTATTCCATGGAGCCTTACCCCCAACACCTGAGCTGGAGTAAACTATTCATTCCTCTGCCCCTCCCTCTCCTGACTCTGGACTTGCATCAGATTCACCTCCAAACACCCAATAGGGGTCTGTATATGGCTGATAATATTTACTCTTTGTTGAATAAATGCATGAGCAGATGAGAATTGGATGCTGAGTGACCCCTCCACACACCTCAACCCCTACAGATCAAGGATGTTGTGGGCTATAATTCGTTGGGCCACTGCTTCTTCACGGAAGATGGGCCAGAGGAACGCAACACTTTTGACCACTGCCTTGGCCTCCTCGTCAAGTCTGGAACCCTCCTTCCCTCTGACCGTGACAGCAAGATGTGCAAGACAATCACGGAGGACTCCTACCCAGGGTACATCCCCAAGCCCAGGCAGGACTGCAAGTGAGTGCCTCCCTTGCTCCTGCCACACTGGGGCCTGTGCCGCCCTCGGTGACACCTGCTCTCTCCACTTTCTGCTCAGCACTTGATTTCCCCACCTCAGTGCTTCTGAGCAGACATTAATTGCCTTCTACTGAGAACCTGGAGGGGAGGGAGGAGTGTGTTTTCTCCCTTCTTTCTTTCTGCTCAGCTTGCCTCATGCAGTTTTGTCCAAAGAGAACCACTATTCTCACCCATGCACTTTACTTGATGCCATACAGCTTTCTTTGTGGAAAGGAAGGCTTTCCATCTTGACTCCCACAGTGGTACACATTGATCCCAACCTCACTGATCCTTTTCCAGTCATGGTAGACTGAGTTAGAGATAGAGCTTCCTGTGCAGCTACCCTTCCAAGCCCGGGGCCTGTCCTGTAAAAATGGCTTCTTTCCTGGGTTCTTACAGATCCAGTGTTAGACTTCACCACAAACTACTTTTACCTTAAAGAGGCTTTTTTTTTTTTTTTTTTTTTGTCTTTTCAGTACTGGGGATTGAACCCAGGGGCACTCTACTACTTGAGCTGCATCCCCAGCCTTTTTTATTTTTTATTTTGATACAGAGACTTGATAAGTTTTCCACACTGGGGCTCAAACTTACCATCCTCTTGCCTCTGCTTCCTGAGTCAATGGAATTATAGTTGTGTACCACCACACCTGGCTGCGCCATTCCCCTTTTCAATTTCTGAACATTTTATATTCTTAAACAGGTGGCCCTTTAATTAAAAGAAAAAAAAATGTTTCAAATGGACAAATAAATGATTTATTAAATCTCTTCAAACTAATATTCAAGTTTCCTGTATGGGTCCATGGTGCAGCAGAATTAATGTTAGCAGGCCTTTATGTGATGCCATTCAATTTCTGTCCCCTCTCTGCAGTGCTGTGTCCACCTTCTGGATGGCCAACCCCAACAACAACCTCATAAACTGTGCTGCTGCAGGATCAGAGGTGAGCTGAAATCCCTTTCATTTGGCAGAAAGTAAGATGGAGATGGCAGAGGCTGCCCCTGAAATATGGAGCTCTTGAGTTCCAACTCCAATTGTTAGTGCAGACAGGCTTAGCTAGAGTGAAGAAGAAAATTAGCCAGTGGGTGGCAGAGAGTCCTTTGACTTGGTTTTCAATGACAGCTCTGTCACTTCATAATCCTGGTAACCATAGATAATGAGTACTAAGCACTTTATATGTAATAACTTGTTCTTAGAGTTAAATTATTTTTTCTTAGAAGGGTGCCTGGCATGTTACTGTTGTAAGTTAATGAAATCTGATTCTTGCATCCACACTGTGGCCTAGATATGATTATTATTCCCATCTGATTGAGGAGGAAACTAAGGCAGAGAGAACTAGGTGCCCAGGGGCACACACAGCTGGACATGGTGTGCCAGATGTGAGCACAGTGTTCTGTCTATACAGACTTACTATACCTGTGACCCTGGCCCAACTGGTGCTCTCTGGAGTTTCCATATCTGCAGAATGAAGGGAAAAGCTGAGAATACTTCCTGGTGCATCAGGAAGAGGAGTTTAACCTGTGTAGTATCTCTGAAACCCAGCAATTCAGAGATAGAGTAGAATAAATGTTAGTTTTAATTCAGGGTGGACCCCACAAGCTACTCTTACCTCAAATATTTTGCTGTTTCCCTTCAAGCACTGGGCCACATGGAGTTGCTTGGTTGGCAAGTGGAGAAGGGGTCGTAGTATTACACCCACCCCAGTGGGGGCTACTTGGTCATCCTGAGCAGCTGCCTATTGACGCTGAACTATGTGACTTTCTTGTGCTCTGTCTCAACAGGAAACTGGATTTTGGTTCATTTTTCACCATGTACCGACAGGCCCCTCTGTGGGAATGTACTCCCCAGGTTATTCAGAACACATTCCACTGGGAAAATTCCATAACAATCGAGCACATTCCAACTACCGGGTAAGTCTTTTCAGACAGCACCTCCCTGGCCTGCGTATCTGTCCTCTTCCTGGGTCTGCAGATGATTAGAGCTGAAACAACTGCACTCTTAGCACCAATCTGGAAGAAAACAGCAGTTTCCCAAGCCTGCTAGCCACTGACCATTCTTTATAAGAGTTTCCTATGGTGGGAGCCTTAAAAAATTTTTTTTCTTTTTGGCCTGAGGCATAGCCGTTCCCTTCTAGGAGCTTCAGTTTCCTATTCTGTACCATTAAAATTAGATCAGAACATCGGCTTATCAATATGCTTATCAGCATCCTTGAGACCACCTCTGTCCCCAGAGCAGACCTCTGGTCTCAGCTTCACACCAAGTTCTCTTGCCACATCCCACAGTCTATGGTGGACCCTGCATTGACATCAACAACCTCTGGGCCTAGCCAAAAGGAGCAAGATGCAGCTTCACTCTGGCTGAGGGGAGGGCAGCTTCTCCTGGAAGCCCCTAGGCTGAGCACCTGAATTTGATTTTGTGATTCATTTGCAGGGATTGCTGTTATTTACAATGAAAAGTCAGTCTTGACCCATAAGCTAAGGAAAATCAACATGATTCCAAAAGTGGCATCAGCATCCTCACCCATTCCCTTCTTGTTCTGTTGCTCGGGTAATGGGTTGTTCGATCTACACAGAGTTAAGTAGGCATATAGGAAACGAGATATTCCTCCATATCTTCATTCACTTCTCAATATTTCTTAAGCATCAAGCAAAGGTTGGGGGACAAGATGACTAGGATATTGCATCTGCTGACCTCCAAGTGGGATAGCAGTTCAGACCTGAGCATGGAACACAGCAATGGAGCTTGGGGGAGGCTGAGATCAGAGGTACTGCTCTCTGGGCAGAGGTGGTCTCAAGGATGCTGGGGCAGCACATTCTTAAACTGGTGTCCTGGTCTAATTCCTAATGGTACAGAGGAGGAAACATCCTGGGTCCAAAAAAAAAAAAAAAAAAAAGTATATATATATATATATATATATAAAAGGTTTAATCAGGAGAAGAACAAAAAGGCAATATACTCTCAGAGCAGCCTTGTGCTTACACCTAGGGGAGACCCCTGCAGTGGCATGTCTCAGAGACTAAGGTGAAAGATAGTTCCGTGGGGCCACAGGTAGTGATATGGAGGAGAACAGCACTACCTTGATAGAGGTGAATTTGCCCAAGGTCTCCAGTGGGGCATTTCTGAGGCTATCATGGGCGTCAGCATTGTACCCATACAGAGGCACATGCTGAGGCCATAATGCTGCTGGTGGTGGAGTAGGGGAATAAAGTGGAGAATGAGTTGGCTTCTTGTGGGGAACTGTCAATCTCTGGTCCCTTGAGAAGCTTCCCTGTGAGCAGGGGAGATGGGCCACATAGTACCTGGGAGGTGTGGGGAAGCTGAGAAGGAGAGGAGATGGAAGAAGAAGGGAGGATAGGCAAGGGCTCACTGGTGCAAATAGTGGGTGGGACTTCGGGTGATAGCTGGTCTTATCCTCTGAGGCAGGTGGGAAAGAAGTGGAAAGGACCTCCATCTGGATTAACTTGATTGGTGCTCATGACTAGTGAGCCTTGCCTCTACACCACAGTGTGTGGGTCTTCTTCCAAGTATCTTTTCCTGTATATCTTAATCGTCCTCATAGCCATGCTGTGAAATAGTTGTTATTAACTCATTTTGCAGATGACAAAGACTAAAGAGGTGAGTAGGCCAAGCACAGTGGCTCATGCCTGTAATCAGGAGGATTAAGAAAGATGCTATCTCAAAATTAAAAAAAAAAAAAGGACTGGGAATATAATTCAGTGGTAGAGCACCCCTGAATCCAATTCCTAGTACAGAAATAAATAAATAAATAAATAAATAAATATACTCTCAGAGCAGTATATTTAGCAGTAGATGGGTGGGTTGATTTTTCTAAAGTCCTAATTCCTGAGAATAGATCTAGGAGTCTAATTCTATATCATCTGACTCACATCACAAGAATGCATACCTTAAGTCCTTGATTTGGGGCCCAGGATAATAACTATAGAAAGAAGTGTGGATTCTGTGTAAGGATTTGACTATGGGGCCTTGGAAAAGATACTTTTTAGAACTCAGTTTCTTCATCTACACCTTAAACAGGACACTTCCCTCCCCCCCATATTTGGTCTGAGTCACACAGAACAAGGCATGTTCTTTTTGCTGTACACTGAAGACCCTCTATTCCATAAATGATGGTTTTTAGAATTTTTTTTTTTTTTTTAATATTTATTTTTTAGCTTTCGGCGGACACAACATCTTTGTTTGTATGTGGTGCTGAGGATCGAACCCGGGCCTCACGCATGCCAGGCGAGCGCGCTACCGCTTGAGCCACATCCCCAGCCCCATAAATGATGGTTTTACTGGCACATACAGGAGGGTGTAATAGGCTGGATGTGACAAGATGCCTGTGGTCTGCAGTAGCAGCTGATGTGTCCTCTCTCCCCAGGCTGGCATGATCATAGACAACGGAGTCAAAACCACAGAGGCCTCTGCCAAGGACAAGCGGCCCTTCCTATCTATCATCTCAGCCAGGTAACAGACCCTTGGGAAGACACATCCTCCATAGTGACCCCTCAGTCCAACTCCCTTCTCTTCTTCATCTCTTCCTCATCAGTCCTGTTGAGAACTTTCTATGGGCTGGGCATTGAACTAACTGCTGAAGGCACCACAGTGAAAACTCTGAGCAGGGTGAAGTCTGAATTAGGAGTCAGTCTCTAGTAGGCAAAAGGAGATTGAAAATTCTTAGAAGTTTCTAGATCCCTCAGCAAAGCCAATACCTGGAAAGTCAATAGGAATGGCCAGAGCATGGCAGTTGGGGCTGGAATTTAAAAAAAAGTAAAAAGAAAAGGGAAGAATTTCACTGTAAATTTAAAATAAACAAACAAACAAACATGTAGATTATGCCTATAAGTCAACCTGGAGCTCAGCTGAAAGCCAGAGACAACTTTTAAAAGGTGCTGCCAAAACCTGAGGGTCATTATCAAAACCAGTACCCTATAAAAGGTCTAAGTTGTTTGGTCTCCAACAAAAGTGGGCAACACTAGTAACATGATAATGCCCACAGGACACGAGGCACCAATATGCACCGGGCTCAGCACTACATTTTGTAGCTAAGAAGTGCCAAAATAAGGCACTAGTTCAAAGTTGCCCACTAGTTAATGGGAGAGCTGAGTGTCACAGACTGTCCTTCCAGGCCACAGGGGCTGCATTGCATGCCTGGATGGCACTGGATGTCTGAACTTTCCTCTGTGATTTGATCTCACTTAAGGGACAGCTCTTAGTGGTGCTGATGGATGAAAAAAGTGATGTTTGCGTCTGCTTGGAGTTGGGCCCTGGAGAAAAACCTGCTTGCCTCTGTGATGGGCTCAGAAAGTTCACCCCAGAGCCCGGGCAATGCTGATCAGTGTTTATTCAGTGCTGTCTGGCTCCGTGAGTACAGAGGAGCTCACAGAGCCCAGGAGGGAGTCAGTACAGCAGATCCTCTCAACACCCCGTGTCTGTCCCATGGTATTCCAGATACAGCCCTCACCAGGATGCTGACCCGCTGAAGCCCCGGGAGCCAGCCATCATCAAGTACTTCACAGCCTACAAGAACCAGGACCATGGGGCCTGGCTTCGTGGTGGGGATGTGTGGCTGGACAGTTGCCGGTGAGTCGTGAGTGATGTGTAGCATTGGCACAAAGGAGGCATGAACCATCCTCCCCACATCTGGAGTATGAACAAGTCCGAGAAAGGAAACAAGACACATCAGCCTTTGGCATTCTGGTCTCCCAGAGGTAGGAGCATTAGAACAGCAGCAGGAAATGGCCAGAAGAAATCAAAAAACAAAACCCCAAAACAGCATATTGCCTTCAACCCACAGTGCCAGGTGCTGGGAGTCATGATTTTTCTCTGAATAGCCACTGGCTTCACTCTCTCAAGGTCACACAGACAGCCAACTAAGAGATGGAAGAAGAAAAAAGTCAGAATATTCAAGGCACCTACACTATGCCAAAGCCTTTGTTGGATTTCTTTCTTACCACGGTTTTCAAGAATATAAATTAGTACCTCCATTTTAAAGATGGTGATCTAGGCTCAGTTTAATGAGTTTCCCAACATCACACAACTAGTAAATAATCAAACCAGGACTCAACACTCCAAGGTGTTGGTTTCCAAGACACAGTGAAAAGGGCCAAGAATATTGAGTTCTGAGATAAGGCACCATATAAAGCCACTGGTCACACTGGACAAATACCAAAAGGGACAGCAGCTGAGCAGGAGTTTATTTTGTGGGAGTATCATGAAGTGTTCTCTTCATTTGACTTTTTAAAAAAATTTTTTTCATTATTGTTGATGGACTTTTATTGTATTTATTTCTATGTGGTGCTGAGAATCGAACCCAGTACCTCACACATACTAAGCAAGTGCTCTACCATTGAGCTACAACTCCAGCCCCTTTGTCTGACTTTTGTGATAAAAATGGGAGATCAGAGCCACTTGAGAGGCTGAAGCAGAAGGATTGTGAATTTGAGGCTAGCCTTAGCTAAGTTGCAAGGCCCTAAGCAACTTAGAGACCCTGTCTCAAAATAAATAATAAAAACTGAGCAACTTAGAGAGAATCTGTCTCAAAATAAAGAATAAAAAGGGCTGAAGATGTGGCCCAGTGGTTGAGCACCTGTGAGTTCAATCCCCAGTAACAAAAAAGGTGTATGTGTGTGTATGGGGGAGAGTGTCAGAAACTTTGTATAGGAGATAAAGGCAAAGGGAATGAAAGGAAATAAAAAGCATGCAAAGAGGGAAACAGAGACACTAAATTGACAGAAGAAGGGAAAGAGGCTGCCTTGAAAAGCAGAAATCTGGGGAGAGGCTGACTGTAGGCTGGGAGACGCATGAGTACCAAGCACACCCTGAAAGATGTTCTGGGAGATAGGATTGCTGCCAAGAGATGGAGGGAACTTTGCTACTCATAAGGAAAGAGGAGTCATTTATTTTTAAAACAGGGGAAGGGAAAGAAGAGAGCCAATCTGAATTTTTGAAGGAATTTAGGAGAAGAGGGGGAAGGCTTATTCTAACTGGCATTAGAGGGCATATTTCAGTTCCGAAGAAGTGAGAACTTTCTTATAATATGGAATACTATTCAATGAAATCAGTTGCTTAGCTGTAGAGCAGAAGCCAATGGTACTTGAGAAGGATACTATTTAGGAGGCAGATGGAGGCCCTGGTAGAAAAGAAACTAGATGGCATCAATGCTGAAATTCTCTGCAAATGTCCAGAGAATTTGTTGGTTCTGATTTCTTGGGCATTTCAGAGTTTAGGTTCCCTATAGAGACAGTAAATGCCAGACTTGGGGCAGCAAGAAAAATGGTCATGATCTTCTGCCTGTGGGGCTGTCTCTTCTAATGCTCCATCAGACTCATTCTAAGGAAGCTCAGTGCTGGACTGGCACGATGGCTGCAATCCCACAGTGTATGTGGTCAGGGACTGACAGAAGATGGGGATCCCTTTTGAGAACTTTGGGCATTTGGTCAATGTGGCCTTTTCAGGAAGGTCACTGTGGTGATCACTGGATGGAGGCACAGATGGGAGGGGGCTCTCCTGGAGGTAGGAAAGCCAGCAGAGGTATTACCACAATAATGCCAATGAGAAAGGATTATAAATAATGAGAATTTTGCTGAAACTGAGTCTTTGGAATGGTGAGCACGTCTGCTAGAAGATCATTGCATTGTTTTAAACCTATTGAGTTTGAGATGTATGTGAAATAGTAAAAATGCTGCAAATTTTGGAAGCATAGGTAGGAAGAGTGACTGATTATAGAATCACCAGCATTTTGGTGGAGAGGCAAGCTGTTAGTCTTTCCCGGGGACACAATAAAGAATGAGGGAACTACAGGAATGCAGGGGGGTGGGTGGTGACGATGTGGAAAAGCTCAGGGGCTGGTTCACATCTGGGAGACAAGAATCAAGAAGCTTTAGAAATGAACTGGAAAATATGATGCTCTGGAAGATGGACCTTGAATAATTGATTTGAACTGGATGGATCTCCAAAGAGGGGGAATGCATGTGTCCTAAAATAAAGTACTCAGAGGATGAAAAAGTGCATTTAGTCAAGGGTCGCATGTTTTCTCTTATATGTGGAAGCCAGAGAATAAAAAACAAAAGAAAGGTGAGGGGGAGTGTTCTCTCATGAAAATCAAAAGGAGTAGAGGAAAAGGACCAGAGGGAGGCAGGAGGGGAAAGAAAGGAGAAATACTGAGGAGTGATCTTGGCCAAATTATATTGTTATATTGTGCTCATGAACAAATATGTAACAGCAAATCCCACCATCATGTACAACTATAATGCACCAATAAAAAAGCATGGAAAAAATTAAAAATGCACAACTCAGTAATACACAAACAAACAAACAAATAAAGTGCTCTTGGGAACTAGAGAGCATTCAAGCCACCAGAATCAGCTCAATATGCTAAAGCAGAAGGAAACATGGACTCACTAGGCTCTTAAATGCAAGGGTAAGACTTGGGCTTGGATGTGTAGGTGATATGAAGCCACTGGAGGTGTAGGAAACAGAGAATGATTGGTGACAATGGCACTTTGAGAAAATGAGCCTGGCAGGATGTCCAGGACAGGTGGAAGGAACAGAAAAGTAGAACTATCTGCCTCAGGATGGAGGACTTGAAGACAGCATAGACCCAAGACTCAGCTCAGGTCCTGTATGATCATCTGTCAGGTGAGACCAGACTTCCTCCAGAAGCATGCTCACCTGGACACTTAAAAAGGGCAGAGTGAAAAAGCAGCAGAGTAGGTGACCACAGTGCAATTGCAAAATTTCTTCATGCTTTTCTCAGAACCAGCATCTGTCTGAATTCCAGGAACTAGGAATTTAGTTTTTGTGCTGCTGTGGCTGAAACAGTAGTAAGGATGGCAAGTCACATAACTCACCTGTCCCCAGTGCTGGCCCTGAGAGTGGTGAGGTCCTCCAGGTTCTCTTGGCTAAATCTCCTATTAGACCTGCAATTGCAGATGGTGGGCTGGGGAGGGAGACTTATGAAACTGAGCCTGCCCATGGCTTACTGAAGGTAAGACTATTGGAGTCACTGTTTTCTCTCTGGAGTCAGACACAGAATGGGAGTGGATTCAGACTGTCCCCTTACTTTACAGAGTACAGAATCGCAATTCCTTCTCCAAAGTCAAACTGTGTACATGACTTTGCTAAGCATGGAACACATCTTGACTGTCTGCTCTTGTCCTCAGGTTTGCTGACAATGGCATTGGCCTGACCCTGGCCAGGTAAGAACAACTGTCCTTGTGCTTGGTCCTTTATAGGAATTTGTCTCTGGACTTTTCACCCCAAACATTTTCTCTCTACAGTGGTGGAACATTCCCATATGATGATGGCTCCAAGCAGGAAATAAAGAACAGCTTGTTTGTTGGTGAGAGTGGCAACGTGGGAACGGAAATGATGGACAACAGGATCTGGGGCCCCGGAGGCTTGGACCACAGTGGAAGAACCCTCCCTATTGGCCAGTACGTTTGCAACTGATAGTCACTTGGTTTTGTGTGGCTTAACCTAAGTGATAGCAATGGAACGAAAAAATTTGTGGGTGATTTTGCTCTGTTGACTATGAATTTTTCTGTCCAGAGAAATAACTGAGATTATTGAGACTAGCAATGAAGAGGTGGAGTCTGGATCAGGGAGACAGAAGCCAACAACATTGAATTTGAATCAACAGGATGGCAAGGCCATCAGAACGCATAATATGGCCCTGGTCTATGATAATGAGAATACCATTTCCACAATGTGGGACTGTGGGTCCTGGTCTTCTCCAATAGGAGGCTCACTTGGAGACTTTTATTCATTTCTGAGGTTGGAAAAGTGACAGAGCACCCTTACAGGAGAATAAATTGGAGGGTGGCAAAACCCACAGCCATGCCTCATGTAGACTGGGATCTTCAACCAGGAGATGGGATTATCCTTGGGTAGACACATTCTTAGTGCTGCCATGCCCACAAGAGATAAGGCAAGTTTTCCCAGGGGCTTGAGGGTTAGAACTGATTTAGGTCAGGAAATACTTTGCTAGCAGTCAGATTTGTTCAACAATTAGAATAACAGGATTGTCCTGAAAAGTCAGGAGCTCTGTTGCTCCTAACTGGAGGAGATCAAATGAAGGTTGGATGATGACTAGGTGGCTAGGCAACAGAGCAATGTACTCAGTTCCTTGGAAAGCACAGCCTGGGTGAGCAGGGAGGATTCCCTCCCCTTCTGTTGCTATTTCTGCCCAGATGTGAATTCAAGCCAGAGAGGAAGACTCTAGCTCACCAGCAATGCTGTTGTCCCAGGGTTCCCTGTGATAAGATCAGCCCTGCTTTTCTCCCTGTGGTTTCTTCCCTAAGGAAATATAATCCCTTGTGCTAGAGTCAGGACACAAAATATATACAGACGTAGGATGTCCCAGCTGAGTGGAGGTGCATATTGTAAGGGACTTTGCAAAGGCTGATTCTGGTCTCCTGGGATGTGAGCTAATGAGAAGTCCTTGTTTCTGTCTCACATAAGAGATATAGCAGTCCCTTCCATCACTTTGATAAGTGACTCTGGGTCTGCATATTAAGGATTTCATGGCAGAGAGTTCCCAGCCTCCTAGGGCTGGAATGTTCTGCTGAATCCAGAGATGGTCTGAAGGTTCTGTCAGATTCAGAAAGGTTCTTCACACTGCATTTCAAAGCAGGAACCTGGGACTGTACAGTCCCAATCACAGTAGATTCATGCTGAATAGAACTGGGTTAGAGTCTGAAGATAAAGGTAATATATAATTTAAGTTTAGAGCTTACAAGAATGGGCTGTCCCTAAAATACCTTCAATGGTAAAATGCATGGAACCACTCCATGAGAATCAGGATTCAAGGTGATAGCATTAATAAGTTATAAATGTAAACACATAAAAATGCAAGGAGCTTGTGGTGTCCACTGAAGTTGGGTTGAAAAGATCGGTGTGATCAGGGACTTTTTTCCAGAGTCATGTTGGAATGGAGGGGGCCCAAGTTGGGAAATGGGATAGTGGTCTTCTAAGCAACAGATCCATATCTGTTTTCTACTCCTTCTCCCCACCCTTTTTTTATGTTCCCTGTAGAAAGTTACCAACACAAAGGAAGAGACACCAGTATAAGCACAATGCTAGACTTGAAGGCCCAAGTGCCAATAAAGGCCACAGGAAGCCCATTTGGTACCTCGTGGGCCCTGGCTCCGTATAATCTGCTCAGGAGTCTGAGGCAAATGGGAGCAACCTCTGAGCAACCTCCTCCTGCCAGGCCAAGGCAGTTTCTAAGTCTGGTTCTTCTCCAGCCCTTCCCATATTCTTTCTCCTGTCTTCTGGGTGTCAGGATTTCTTGGGACCCTCTGTCACTCTTGCTTCTCAGCAAGGGCTGTCTTTGTTTTAGAGATGCTTGGAAGATTGCATTGCAAATATTTTTTTTATCACCTTCCATTCTGTGTCTTCTTTTCCCCTCAATTTCCCAGGCCACATTGCCAATTGAAAGGCTTATTCACAAGGAGAAACTTCTGAGTCTTAATCTGATTACATTGTTATAGCAACTAAAACTAAGGCGTTAATGAGTAACAGTACTCCCTTCCCAGTGGATATAATATTGGCACCCTCCAGTAGCATTTATAGTATTTACCCAATGATTCTTCATATGATGGAAAAGTTGGGGGAAATATTTGAATAGAGGGCCTTCCCCTAAGCCTCATGCCAGCAATTAGATGAATATTTATTTGTCCACCCATCATCTACCCATTCACCTATCCACCCACCCACCCATCCATCCATCCATCAATCTGTCCATCCATCCACTCATCCACCCATCCATCTACCTATCTATCCTCTTATCCACCCATCCATCCATCCATCCATCCATCCATCTGTCCACCTGGTCATTCATCCAGCAATCATTCATTAACACTTGCTATGTCAATACATGCTTTCTCAGTAGATTAATTAATGAATCAATAATGATTTGGGGTTGGGGAAATTGCTGGGGGTGGGGACCAGGACTGGTTTTCCCCAGAAAGTTTCTCCTGCCACCCTCCTCAGAAGAGATAAACATGGCATTCAAACTGATGGCTGACTTCCTAACTCCACAGGAATTTTCCAATTAGAGGAATCCAGTTCTACGATGGCCCCATCAACATCCAGAACTGCACCTTCCGAAAGTTTGCTGCCCTGGAGGGACGGCACACCAGTGCCCTGGCCTTCCGCCTAAACAATGCCTGGCAGAGCTGCCCTCACAACAATGTGACCAACATTGCCTTTGAGGACGTCCCGGTAAGTGAGGTGCCAGGACAGCCTCCTGACCAACCCAGACTTTGGATGGTGATTCACAAGTCCCCCAGGGCTTGGAGATTGAGCTGTTGCCACCACCACAGGGGTTGAATAGCCTCCTCCAAGTAGGCTGGGCCATGTCCCAGTTAGTTCTGTTTCCAAACTGGAAAAGTACAAGCATAGGTCACCCCATGGGTCAAGTCTTGGTAAGTGCCCGCTCACCCTCCCTGATTGGAACCCACTTATGCCTCAGCAGGAACTGTAGGATGGACTTAGTTAGGGTTCTGAGGCTGTTCCTCCAAGGCTTTGACATCCTGGGTCTGGTGACCAGACCACCTGAGTTGGCAAAAATAATCTAAACCCCAGCAGTTTCCAAGGGAAGTCTTTGCCAAAGATGTCCTGTTTAATCTCACCCTGAGAGAAAAGTGTAAACAGGGGCCTCCTGGCCATAGCAGAGCCAGCAAACTAGGAGCAAAAGGTGAGGAGATCAGAACAGGGCTGCTAGTGACATCAGGCAGGTCCAGATCTCATGGCACATTTTCTTTGGGTTATGGATTCCCAGGCCTTTCCCTCCTCCCCTTCCCTTCTTCTTCCTTCTTGCCCCCTTTCTCCTCTTCCCTGCTCCTGCCTCTTCCTGTTTGCCAGTGACAACTGGCAGGATGTGAAACTTAAGTGACTTAATTTCTTCACTCAGGCCACTGAGAGCTTGAAAGAGGTGAATTGCTGAAATTTTGAAGGGCTTGTGCTGCAGAACTGTGACCCAGAAACACACCACACAGCACACTCAACCTTTACATACACGTCGTACACCCCGTGTGTGTACATATCCTTATACAAACATTCACCATCCCGTCCCCACCCTTCTCACACACACACACACACACATATTCTCTCTCTCATTGCTAGTCCCCCTCCTCTCTTCCCATCTGTGCAGGAACTGTAGGCTGGACTTAGGGTTCAGACCCATCTCGAGGTCACCATGGCAACCAGCCCTCCAGTGAGCAGAAGCCAAAGTTACATGCTGGGTCTGAGAGTGAGGCATAGTGAACTTTGGCTGTTCTTCCGGCTCCATAGCAGAGGTCAGCCATGCGGTTTCCTACAGTGCCCAAGAGCATCTTTGGTTTGGCTGGTTTGTAATGTCAGCGGAAATCGGAAACTTCGCCCTGGCCTGATGACGGCTATAGCTTCCCTTCACCTTCTGGCCCAGCCTAATTTTCCTGGGATCTGTTCAGATTACTTCCAGAGTGTTCTTTGGAGAGCCTGGGCCCTGGTTCAACCAGCTGGACATGGATGGGGATAAGACATCCGTATTCCATGACGTCGATGGCTCTGTGTCTGAGTACCCTGGTTCCTACCTCACCAAGGATGACAACTGGCTGGTCCGGCATCCAGACTGCATCAATGTTCCTGACTGGAGAGGGGCCATCTGCAGTGGGCGCTATGCACAGGTGGGAATGCCCCCTGGGGTGGGTCACTCCCTCACACACTCATGCAATACATACTCAGTGAGTGCCTGCAGTATGTCCAGCTTTGCGTTGGGCCAAAAAGAGATACAGAATTCTTTTTTTTTTCTTTTTATTTCTTCGTTTTTATTTTTCCCCACACCTAGAAGGATTTTCACAAAATCAAAATTGAAACACTTTGTAGCAGAATGCTTAGATTTAGGGTTAAATGTTTGGATTCAAGTAAGGCTCTAGCACTTACTATGTGACAGTGAGCAAATTGCTTCTACTCTTGATGCTCCAACTTCTGCATCTGTAAAATTGGGATAATAGTTGAACCTTCTTAATGAGATTTTAGAGGTGACTTCGGATGGTGAAAATAAAATCAATGCCTCATCTGCCCTATGCAGTAGAAATATAATGCAAGCTGGGTGCAGCGGCACATGCGGGTAATCTCAGTGACTTGGGAAGCTGAGGCTGGAGGATTGCAAGTTCCATGTCAGCCTGTACAAGTTAGCAGGACCCTGTGTTGAAAAAAAGGTCAGAGGAGATATAGGTCTGTGGTAAAGCACACTTAGGTTCAATTCCCAGTATTGAAAAAAAATAAAGAAATAAAATAAATTTAATTTAATAATAGTTTGTATAAGTATACTAAAAATACTCTCTCAACATGTAATCCACATAAAATTACTGATGAAATACTTTACTTTTTTCTGTTCTAAGACTTCAAAGCCCTACATTTATTTTATATTTATAGCTCACTCATTTAGAATGTCAATTGGCAACAAAATAAAAAGTAGGCACACCAAAACTATCAACTTGTGTTTAATAGGAAAAAGATATTTTACATTGCTTTGGTTTTGAAGCTTAAATTAATTAAAATAAAATTTAAAAATCCAGTCCTGAGCCACACTGGCCTTATTTCCAAGCCAGTGGCTACTGTAGGGGACAATGCAGGTCTGGATAGCACCAGGAATGGGGCAGGACCATAAGTATGAGTTAGCCATTATTGTGGTATTATTACTGCCATTATTTAGATGAATGACTGATGAATGCATAAAGAGGGAACCCTGAGAAAATGAAGATTTCTCAGATGAAGAGGGGAAGCGTAGCGAGTGGTCCAGGGGGGAAGTAGATGTGTATGAATGAAGGAGCTGTCTCATGGCTCCTCCTAATAAGGCCAGCATTTTTATTGCCACTACAGGTCAAGAATTGGGGCTTTAGAGTACAGCTAAATGCAGTTTGGGGGGTAAAGAGAGATAGCAGAGGGAGTTAGTGCCAGGCTGAGGGGAAGCGTCACAGAGGCAAAGTAGGCACAGGGTGCAGCTGAGGAAGCAGGTACCAAAGGTGGGAGGGGCTAGCATTAGCAAGAGGAGGGACCAGAGGAAAGCAAGGGCAGGGGGCAGGGGCAGGAAGGAGAGTGTCTCTTTCTGCAGGAGACAGTGAGGTCATGTGTTGAGAATTCAGGGAGTGGGCCTAAGGAGGATGGCCTGCAGAGAGTGATAAAGATGCAGAAGAGGGATGTGGAAGAGCTGCTGAAGAGCGTGGAAAATGTTGGCAAGAGTCATGGGGCAGGAGCGCCTGGTGGTGTTGAAAACCCGATGGAGATCAGAGCTGGTGCATTTGAGAGGCACCTCTCTCCCAGGCCAAGGGGTTTTCTCAGCTGTGCTCAAGAGCCCTGGGAGAAGAGGTGGAATGATCCAGGGCAAGGATTCTGCTGTATGTGTGGATAAGGCAAGGGCCAAGATGCTAATGGGAATGAGTGGTTGATGGGCTGGTCTAAGGAGGATAAGAAGGGAGGTAGAGTCAGAGGGGAGCTGATAGATGGAAATCATGGCTTGGATAATTGAAGGATGACCAAATCCTCCAACCATGTATCCACACTCTTGGCAATAAACAGCATCACTGTGCTAAGACTTGGTGTTGTGCTGGGCACTATAGCACACAACTGTAATCCTAGCCACTTGAAAGGCTGAGGCAGGAGAATCACAAGTTCAAAGCTAGCCTCAGCAACTTAGCAAGACTGTCTCAAAATAAAATGTGAAAAGGGCAAAAAATATAACTCAGTGGTAGAGCACCCCTGGGTTAAATTCCCAGGACTGGGGGAAAAAAAAGACTTGGTATCCTATGTGAGGCCTTCTTTTTCCTTCCCTCCCTGTCTTTCTGATACATTGCTTATCTTCTGAAGAAAAGGGCTGATTATCAGAGGTTGCTGGGTTATCATAACTGGCTACTGGATAATTATTACTAATAATCTTCGTGTTATAGCTTAGAACGTGCTTTAACAGCTAAGCATGGTGGTACATGCTTGTAATCCTAGCTACTTGGTAGGCTGAGGCAGGAGGATCACAAAGTTGAGGCCAGCCTAGGCAATTTAGCAAGGGCTTGTCTCAAAATAAGAAAACAAAAAGGGCTAGGGATGCAGCTCAATGGTAGAGCACTAACCTAACATGCATAAGGTTCTGGGTTTAATCCTCAGAACCACAAATAAACAAAAATATTTAATAGACCTTTTACCTTTTGATGTCCATGGCAAGTCTATAAGGTGGGCAGGGTTGGAATTTCTCTATCTTTGTCTGTGATAAAAACTAGAGGGGAAAACCCTTTCTTTCCAAAGGCATAACTTTATTATACATTGTGTGATGGTCTCTTTTAGCCACAGCTTTACAGGTTGTTAGTCAACTTTTTGTCACTGTGATAAAATACCTGAGAAAAAACTTAAAAAGTGGAAAGGTTTATTTTGGCTCATTTTTCAGTCCATGGTTGTCCGGCTCCATTGCTCTGGGCCTGAGGTGAAGCAGAACATAATAGCAGAAGAGTGTAGCAGAGGAAAGTTACTCACATTGTGACACACAGGAAGCAGGGAAAAAGGGCCTGGGGACAAGAAATACCCTTCCAAAGCATGCCTCCAGTGACCTACTTCCTCCAGTGAGGCCCCATTTCCTACATTTTCCACCACCTCCCAATAGTCCCTTCAATTATGAACCCATCAATCCAATGATGAGATCAGAGCCCTCATGATCCAGTCACTTCCCCAAAGTTCCAGTTCTGAACACATCTGCATTGGAGACCAAGACTTCAACACATGAGCTTTTGTGGGACATTCCAGATTTAAACCAAAATGGATGTCACACTACAAATATGGGACTTAACATAAAACAGGACAATGTTTTAAACGAAGGCTGGTCCCTGGGATTCAGTGGCTGATAGTATTGCTTTCAATGTTTTTCTCTGAATGAGACACCATGCACTCATCCCGTGCACATAGGCTGACCACAAGGGACAGACACTAGAGTCAGAGGTAGAAGTAGGGCAACACACTCAAATACAGTCAGAGCAACGGTCAATTAAGCATCAGCTGCATTTTCAATAGAATTAGAAAAGTCTTTTCGCCCTTATTTCTCCTTCCACATGTCCTTCCTTTTACCAGAATACGTCATCTGAATACTAAGCAAACTCTCCCCAAGTGCTACTTAACAGAGCACTTTTTTTAAAGATGCACAGAAAGCATTAGCTGGATTATACAGTCCTGCTTGGGCTGCATCCACCCAGCAGAAAGAGATGTCCCCTTATTTGGCCTTCCTTTCATTCAAGCCTTCTAAAAAGGGCTCTGTGAAGAGAAAGTGCTTTTGAAACTGCTGTCTTTAGTCAGATGTTAACCAGACGCTGCTCCTGGAATAATCCCTTGTAATCGCCTCCTTGTGCATTTCCTTTTTGGGTTTTAAAAGATGTACATTCAGGCCTACAAGACCAGCAACCTGCGAATGAAGATCATCAAGAATGACTTCCCTACCCATCCTCTTTACCTGGAGGGGGCCCTCACCAGGAGCACCCATTACCAGCAGTATCAGCCAGTCATTACCTTGCAGAAGGGCTACACCATCCACTGGGACCAGACGGCCCCTGCTGAGCTGGCCATCTGGCTCATCAATTTCAACAAGTGAGTGGGTGACCTGGGGATGGCTGTGCCAGCTGAGCACAGACAGTGGTGACAAGGCTAAGCCAATGTGATCCCTGCAGGAGGCATTGGAGGGTTCAGATCCTTCAGGAGTTAAAAACAGGTTGAGCCCCCACTCAGCATGGGTGACCTTGGAAAGACATCTAACCTTAGTTCCTTCACCTTTGTGGGGTGGGGATTGTATGACCTCACCAGAATTCAGAGAAGTAGTAAGATAATAAATGTGTAACAGGTATGTCACCCAGCATCTGCAATTACCAACCACTCAAGAAATGGCAAAAATGAGTAGATATTACTGTTGCTGATTCACAGAGAGGGAAATGAAGATCTGTGAGGGAAACTGACTAGGCCAAGGGCATCTGGATCCTCTTTTTTGTGTTTAAGTTCAAGTGTTTTCTTTGTGCATTATTTGCTTGTCACACTACCCTTGTAAGACAGATATTTATCTGATGCAAAAAATGAGACCTAGAGATAAAATGGGCCCTACGGTCCTGACCAGGAAGGGGATGAACCTAGATCCCTCATGTCCTGTGCTTTGAACTGTAGTCCAGTTGAAAGAATGCCTTTCCCAACCAAAGTTCCATAGGGAGCACCCCCAGCACAGGCCTTGGAGCCCACAGCCAGCCTACTCCAGTGGGCCTCCATGCTCACTGGAAGCTGCCACCTCTACCTCTCCTCTTGAGCACTCAGGGACTCAGTCATTACCCATTACCAACAGCAAGATCTTCTCAACATTTCCCATACAAAAATTCTTTGGTGTCTCTTGGAGGGCACCCCAGGTCCCTAGGGCCTGGACATCCTTGCTTGGAACTGATTCTACTTCTGGTCCTAGGGGCGACTGGATTCGAGTGGGGCTCTGCTACCCACGAGGCACCACATTTTCCATTCTCTCGGATGTTCATAATCGCCTGCTGAAGCAAACATCTAAGACGGGCACCTTTGTAAGGACCTTACAGATGGACAAAGTGGAGCAGAGCTATCCTGGCAGGAGCCACTACTACTGGGATGAGGACTCAGGGTAAGGAGACTCCCACTGCCTGTGGGGAAGTGACTCGTTCTCATTTTGTCCCCCTGGCCTTTCCATAATCCTAAAAACAACCAGGTAGTAAATGCCAGCTAATGCAGAACACTTTCCTATATGCTTTTTTTTTTTGGTGCTGGGGGTTGAACCCAGGGCCTTGTGCATGTGAGGCAAGCATTCTACCAACTGAGCTATATCCCCAGCCCTTCCTATATGCTTTGATCCTAAGGCTGACTGTATCATGCACATATTTCTAAAGCTGTCAAGTCTAGGAAAGAACTAAATACTCTATTAAATATACCTGTGGATTGTAGGGAATTTACCCACCCCCCCCCCATAAAAAAAGTGAAGGCATCAAATCTGAATTACAAATAAAAACAAAAACATGCATTATTCTAAAAAAAAAAAAAAAAACACCCAGTCACGACAAATGATATTATACCTAATTTATAGATGGGCAAAGAAGACACAAAGAAAATAGGAGTAACTTACTCCAAGATCTCAGCACAAACATGGCTGGATTTGAACCTACAACCATCTGTATCCAAAGTCCCTCAGCCTTTTGTTAAACTACCCTAGATTCTATTTAGCAGAAATATGATGGAAATAGAGTATCTGTTCATGGCAACAAGGGAGCTATTTGGTCCCTTTCCTTAAATGGAAATTTAGTTTAGTGACATAAGAATGTCAATACATCTTCAATGTGATGAAGCTGATGATCGGAAACCCTCAAGCCAGGGTAAAAAGGTCATTTATGGATATTTTTCTATTCTCTTTTGTGGGAGGAGGGTACTAGGGATTGAACCCAGGGGTGATCCAACACTTAGCTACATCCCCAGCTCCCAGCCCTTTTAATTTCAGTCTTGCTAAATTGTCAAGACTGGCCTTGAATTTGCAATCTTCCTACCTCAGCCTCTTGTGTTGCTGGGATTACAGGTGCCAGCCACTGCACCTGGCCCATTTTTCTATTCTTATTTTAAAGTCCATGAGAAGTAAATAGAAACCAGGTGTTGCGTTTTTTTTTTTTTAAGAGAGCTATCCATTCAATGAAGGGAAAATTAAATTAAATTTTAAAGGTCAGAAGTACAAGGACAATGTTGGGGTTGAGAAACAATAAATAATGCCCCCTTTTCCTGCATAAGTTCCAAGGCAACTGTGGGGCAGACCGGATAGCAGGTGAAGAGGACACTTCAGTTGTTCAGTTGTTCTACTGATGATGAAGCTACTGGAGGACAGAGCTTCCCAACACTGTCCCCAGTTTTACCCACCTGGCTGGGCCAGTACCACACAATCATAGGCCCAGCCCCCAAAATTTAGGGTATAGAAGGGTAGATGGGGCAAACCATATGCCCCAAACCCATCAATCAGATGAGAAGTGGACAAAGGATGGGTCCAGGAGTATCTAAAAAAATTCCTGTATATAAAAGCTAGAGGAGTTGGAATTAGATATCCCACACACACAAGCGGAAAGTATTATCATTAAAAAAACAAATGTCAATGAGTCCCTGTGACATCATCCATGCATATTTTCTTCTTCTTTTAAGATTGTGGGAAATGAGATGCCCCAAAGATGTGAGTTTTTTTCCAGTGGAAACTGCCACTAAATGAATCAAATGTCTTTGATCCAAACTTTTGGAGTTATTTGGGTTTTTTGGTGTTGGAGATGGAAACCAAGGCCTCATGAAATCTAGGCAAGCACTCTTATTGTGGGATAACTAGCACCCTGCCAGGGTAGGTTCCTGCTCAGGAGATGTGAGTTGCCTGGGAAGAAAAAAGTCTGAAATAATTAGTAAGAAATAGAGATAGAGCTAGAAACTAGATAAAGCAGAGCATCTGATAGGTCTTCTAGTCCTGATAGGAGGAGTATATCAAAGGCAGGGATAAGATTTCAGCGGGAGGAGTCTTGCTTCTCTGGTGTGGCAGGGGTCTTGCAGTAAACAGGTTGACTGGCATTTTGGCAAGCCACACCCGTCTCCAAGAGGCTGTGTGGCTCTAGCGGGTCACACCATCTCCGATGCTATGCTGGCTTGTGATGGAGCTGGGTAGGAAGCCGCATAAACCAGGCTTCTCAAACCAGCAGGGTTGCTGCTGGGAGTTCTCGATACCAGGCTTTCCTGCCTAATGGCTTCAACATCATTTGAGTTCATGCACAGTTCACATATGGGTCATGGATGGCTTCTGGCACACTCTACCACTGAGCCACATCCGTAGCTCCTGATCAAAAACATAGGTTTTTAAAACCTATGATTTGTCCCCTTGTCACCTTTAGGCAGGTTTTGCTGCATAATTTAACCTTGTTTTGGGTAGCTAAGAGTATCATTTTGCCTACTGTTTATTAAATGATGCTTTAAAAATCAGTGATGTCCCTGGGGACTATAATCTGGGTAAAATGAGATGTATTTCCTATGAGGAAGGGTTCAATTACTTGGACTTTTTTTCATGCCTGGGACTGTGTTTAATCTTTCTGCCTTCTAACTTCTTTATTTCTTACTAGATTCAGAGCACCTACTCTCAGTAGCTATCTTCTAATCTATCATGGGCTGGGATATGTGATTACTAGCTTGTTATAATTAGGGATGAAATGAAAATAAGTAGGCTAAAAAGGAGGAGATTCCAAAGTATGAAGTATATATGCTGTGGATTGTCTGTTTTTAAAGATTAAGAAAATACTCAAGTGGTTTTAGCTGTGTTCTGAACAACTGAGTTTGCTTGATGCCACCTAAGTGGGCTATTACCAAATTATAAGCAAGCCTAGTACTGAAAGTACCATGGATAGTGCTGCTCTCAAATATCACCTGATCATGGCCAGGGGCTTACTGTCATCAGGGTTCATGCTCCTTCTATGCCCCCCAGGGCCTTGCAGCTCAGGTCTGCCAACTAGAATACATCCAAGTTGCAATTCAGGATGAGAGAAGGCAAATGCCGTCTTTAAAATAAGGAGCATGGGCTAGATGGTCTTGTAGGTCCCTCCCAGTTCAGATAATCTGCTGTATTCTGGCAACAATGTAGCCCTTTATCCCCTGTTATATTTTGGCAACAGATAATCTGCTGTATTCTGGCAATCTACTGTATTCTGAATGCTGCTAAATCTTGTGCAAAAGCTGGGAGCCAATCCCACTTCTGCCCCTTGGTTCCCTGGTATGGTTTCCAGAGGTGTGTGAGAGCCCCAGTAGGATGTGACCATGGAAGGGCTGGGGATATAGCTCAGTTGGTAGAGTGCTTGCCTTATAGGCCCTGGGATCAATCCCTAGCACCACAAAAAAAAAAAAAAAAAAGATGTGACCATGAGAAGCCTGAGCTGCCTTCCTCCTAAACTCCTTAAAGGAAACTTGCCCCGCCTCCTCAGCTTCCCTTCTGACAGAGCAGGGAATGCATACTGTCCAGGCTCTACTCCCAGCCCACCAGCTTGAGACCTCTATAGCTACTGGTTCTATTTTATTCAGGGCTCGCTTAATGCAAGAAACAAAGTTTATTGATGTTAATGTCTAGAATCATGAAGCCACTTAGTGAGCTCAAGTCAAATGAAGAACACCAGCGAGTAGGAGGGTGGATGTGCTGGGGAATGATATTGGCCAAATTATATTCTTATATTGTGTGTTCGAATGAATGTATAACAACAAATCCCATCATCATATACAACTATGATGCACCAATTAAAAAATGTGGAAGAAGATGGAGGTCCCACTGAGAGGAAATCAAGGCTCCTTCTCACATTCTCATACATGCACTTCCCCCCCACACACATGCTTAGCCTCTGTATCTGCTTCTTGCCTCAAGCCTTCCTCTCCAGATTACTCAGGAGGCACATGGCACAAGATGGCTACCTCAGCCACAGTCCATGTGGACTTTCAGTTCGGACCAACCAGTAGTTAAAAGACCCACTGGGTCTTTTAATTCTAATTCACAAGAAGAAACTCTTCTTGGTTATCAGGTAGCCAATAAGCAGCTGCTCTGCAAGTCCATTGTGTGCCCTGGTCTGACCAGCTATAGTGTGATGAGGGATGGGAGCCATGACATCACGGCACAACCCAATGCTCAGGGCTTAGTGTCTCAGAGAGAGTGAAATCAGCAGAGAGTTGTGTGCTAGGTGTCCACACCACATCTTTTGATGTGGGACTCAGCCTGGAAGCATTTTTCTGAGCTAAAAGCACAATGATAATGAATCCCAAGTTAGTATGTGGCTTAGCCATAATCTGACTCCCTGTAATATTGGGTCAGCTTCCTTTACAATAATTATTATTTTAAATAAATTCTAAAATGATTTTTGGAATAAGTTATGGTTTGGGAAAAAAAGAGTGTTAGGAAGGGAGATAGCATTTCCTCATCACACACAATGATGAAATGGAAAATTCCAGCTCTGTCACTCCCCAGCTGTGTCGTCCTAGGCAAGTCACTTCACTTCTCAGGGCCAGTTTCCTCCTCTGGGAAGTCTGGATGATAACAGAACGCATTGGACAGGGTTGAGGATTAAATAAGTTCATTTATCAACTTATAATATGTGCATGGCATAGAGCATGCTATAATAGCCATCATTATTAGTTTCTTTTTCTTTCCTTTTTTTTTTTTTGTTTCAGTATAAGCACCCAGGGGTGTTCTATCACTGAGGTACATTCCCAGACCTTTTTATTTCTTATTTTGAGACTGGGTCTCTCTAAGTTTTCCAGGCTGACTTTGAACTTGAGATCATTTTGTTTCCTGCTCATCCCAGCTTCCTGAGTAGCTGGGATTACAGGCATGAGCCATTGTGCCTCGCTCATTATCAAGTTTTTCTTCAATGTACCTGCTTTTTATTTCTCCAACTGCATATGATCATTTGGCAGTCATGGGTCTGTTTTGTAAGGCCAACCAGGTCTCACCCCAGGGACAAGGACATGGTAAATGTTGTGGGTAGGGAGGAGGTACTGAAGGCCCACATGAACATCTGTGATACCTCCCATATGCAGGCTGCTGTTCCTGAAGCTCAAAGCCCAGAACGAGAGGGACAAATTTGCCTTCTGCTCCATGAAAGGCTGTGAGAGAATAAAGATCAAAGCTCTGATCCCCAAGAATGCAGGTGTGAGTGACTGCACAGCCACTGCCTACCCCAGGTTTGCAGAGAGGGCTGTAGTGGACGTGCCCCTGCCCAGGAAGCTTCTCAGTGCTCAACTGGTGAGTGGCGGAAGACAGCCTGGACCCTCTGTCTCTGTGGGCCCAAACTCAGTCAGGCTCCACTCTAGACATGTCCTGCTCCAGGAACTGTTTCCTGTTGTGGGGTCAGCGGTCACTGAGGGAACAACTACTCAGATCTGATAACATCTTGGGTTGTATTTGTATTCCAGAAGACAAAAGACCACTTTTTGGAGGTGAAGATGGAAAGTTCCAAGCAGCACTTCTTCCACCTTCGGAACGACTTTGCTTATATTGAAGTAAGCAGTGCTGATCCCTGTGGGGTCCTCATTAGCTCCATGAAAGGCAGTATGTCATTTTCTAGGGCTGTTGAAATAAGTTATCATGACCCATGCAGCTTAAGGCAAAGCAAATTACTCTCTCACAGTCCTGGAGGTCAGAAGTATGAAATCTTAGAAAGGGCTGGCTTCTTCTGCAGGTGCTGAAGGAAATGCTGTCCGGTGCTGCTGCTGATCCTTGGCAAACCTTGGTTCACAGGCACATCATTCCAACTTCTGCCCTGTCTTCACAAGACTTTCTGTCCTGGGTGTCTGAGTCTCACATCCTGCTCTGCCTTTATAAAGGCACCTTATCACTGGGTCAGTGGTGCTCACCTATAATCCTAGCAATTTGGGAGGCTGAGGCAGGAGGATGGCAAGCTCAAGGCCAGTCTGTGCAATTTAGTGAAATCCTGTCTCAAAATAAATCATAAAAAATGACTGGGGATGTAGCCAGTGGTAAAGTGCCTTTGGATTCAATCCCTAGTACCAAAATAATAATAACATAAAATAAAATAAGGACACCTATCATTGGATTAAGGACCCACCCTAGAAATCCTAGATATTAATTTCATCCTGAGATCTTTAATACTAAGTTGTGTGTGTATGTAATTAATACATCTACAAAGACACTATTTCTTTTTTTCTCCTCTTGATACTGGGGATTAAACTCAGGAGCACTTCACCCCATCCCTAGCCCTTTTTATTTTTCATTTGGGGACAGGTCTTGCTAAATTGCTAAGGCTAGCCTCAAACTTGCAATCCTCATGCCCCAGCCTCACAAGTGGCTGGAATTACAGCATGAACCACTGTACCTGTCTTGAAAGACACTATTTTCTATATAAGGTCACTTTCACAAACTCCAGGTAGACCTATCACTTGGGGACCACTGTTGAACCCACTACAGAGGGCTCTAGGGAATTAAGGAGGTTTAAGGCTTGAATAACCACATAGGCAACATCTGTCTTCAGGGTTTGCATGGGAACCCCCCAGGCAGGAGCAATCCAGGTATTGGCTGCCTTCAGGGTCCCACCTCAAACCCATATTGCTCTGGCTCCGCAGGTGGATGGGAAGAAGTACCCTAGCTCGGAAGATGGCATCCAGGTGGTGGTAATTGATGGGAGCCAAGGACACGTGGTGAGCCACATGAGCTTCAGGAACTCCATCCTGCAGGGCATTCCATGGCAGCTTTTCAATTACATTGCAACATTTCCTGACAAGTAAGTCCATGTCTCTGTTTCTGAAACTGTTTTAGTGGCACAACATACCCATGGACTGGGGCCCCATCCCTCTTACTGAGCCTTTCATTATGGTTCCCAGTCTGGAAAAGCTCAGGGAGTCCTGACAGTCGGCCCACAGATCACTGGTGCTGGATTGGGAAAGCATCATGCCTGTGAATGCTCATGTTGAAGCCAGAGTTGTTGGAATGTAGGTCAGGCTGAGGAGGACAGGCCTGCCCCCTTACAAATGGGAAGGCTCCCTGTCCTTCTTCCCCATTACTACACACTCTCCCGTGATGATCTCATCCCCTCCCACACCTTCAATAAGATCTAAATGCTGGTGGCTTCTGAGTATCTCCAGCCTAGATCTCTCTTTCCTGAGCACCAGATGTTCTATCCAACTACTGCTTGGAGATTGCCACCTGGACATTCCCTGTGGAACTAAATTCTCTCTTTCTCTCTCTCTCTCTCTCCCCCTCCCTCCCTCCCTTCCTCTCTTTTTTGTGGTGCTGTGGATTAAACTTGGAGCCTCATGCACGCATGCTAGGCAAGGGCTCTACCGCTGAGCTACATCCCCAGCCCTCATCCTTTTTAATTATTTTTTATTTTTTGTATTAAAGATTGAACCCAGGGGTGCTCTACCACTAAGCTACATCCCCAGTGCTTTTTATGTTTTATTTTGAGTGTCAGATTTGCTGAATTGCACCAGCTGGCCTGGAACTTGTATTCCTCCTGCCTTGGCCTCCTGAGTCCCAGGGGTTACAGGCATCTGCCCACTGGCTCTTTCTATTTTTTTTATCTCCAAACCAGCCATTCTTTCTGTTTTCCCTGTTTTGATTACGTTGTCATCATCAATCTGGAATCTGGGCTTGGCACTTGACTCTTTTATTCCTTCAGTTTCTCTCTTCATTCCTAACATAGTACCCTGTCAATGCCACCTGGATTATCAATCCCCTGACAGTTCCCTCCACAGTGCCCTCTACCACTGGTCTATCCAACCCTTCCTTGTTGGTCACCAATACCATGGGCACAGTCTCCTAATAGGCCTTCCTCTTCCTATCTCCCCATTTTCTATATTGGCTGCTGCTCTGAGCATCTTAAATGTGGATCACCTGTGTCCTCTACTGAGCAATTATTCAGTACTTCCTTGCCACCTTCTGCATCTAACACACCTATCACCTCCTCAGTCTCCTCCAATCCAACTAAAAGTTCCCTACATGACTCACAGATGGGCGTGGTGGCACCTGTCTATAATTCTAGCAACTTGAAAGACTGCGGCAGGAGGATTGCAAGTTTGAGTGAGACTCTGTCTCAAGAAATAAAAAGGGCTAGGAATGTAGCTCAGTAGTTAACCCCTGGTTTCACTCACCATAGGAATGGGAGAATCATCTGTTGTCCATCAAGAGTATGGGCTTTGAGCTGTTGGTGCCATGTCTCACAGGCCCTGGTTAGTTAGGTAGATGTGGAAGTAACTCAGGAGTCCCAACCTAGAGGAAAGTCTAAGTTATTAGTGTGGTACATACCACACAGTAGCATATGAATGAAACCAAATGCACTTCCCAGATGCTCTGTGATGGGCACTGGGTAGAATGGATACTGAGATAATGCAGAATAACATTTTTGCTTAAACACATATAATGTCTTCTCCATTCTCTCATCTGATATTTCTTTAGTATTTCATCTTCTTCATGTGCAGATTTATACAGAGGATAAGATTAACCAACTTGGGAAAAAAATACATTTATCATCTAGAGATCAGACATATTTATGCCTTTTTTTTTTTTTTTGGTCAGAGAACTTTTTCTTAAGATGAAATAGGAATCAGAAGCTGGTAATAAGATATGAAAATGCAAAGCTGCTTTGTTTGAAATGGCATAATAGGATCTTTTCAGCCTGTGCAACAGCCCAAGTCCCTCCCTGGGGGGGACACTGTGGCTAGTATGAGCCAGGCCCTGGGCTGGGGCTGGGTACCTAGACAGGAATTAGGTACCATTGACCCCTCTCTGACTTCCTGGGAAGCCGCAGAAGCAAGATAGGTCCTTCCCTCCTATGGCTGCAGGCCCAATGTAGGCCTGCCCCACCCTTTCTCCCCTATCCACAGGGCCACCACTGGCCCCAGGGGCCCAGGGAAAGAAAAGGGCAGCTGCTTACAACAAAAATACCAAGAATGGCTCTGCGAGCTGCCTCTGCCTTTCCACCTCATTGGAGACTCTGTTGGCTGATGCAGGGGCTGAGAGGCCATGAAGATTACATAGAGGCAGAGATTCCTGACCTGGGCAGGCAGGATGGATTCTGGGTGATATTAGATAGTAAGAAAACCTGTCTCCCTGTCCCACTCTTGTGAGCTAACCCAGGTCACCTCCATAACCTTCATTAGAGCCCACCCCAGCAGGAAATCTTAGCCCAGCCATGGGATCTTAGCTTTTGTACTGAAATTAAACAACAGGGAAATGTTCTGGGAACAGAGCCTGCATCCATTGCCAAGGATGTGTTTGAGATGAGCCCTCTCTCTTTAAGGGGCCTCACTGCACCAATTTCCGTGGGATTCCCTCACCAGCCATCTTAAAAAGCCCAAGGCATCCTCAGCTCCCTTTTCATCTGATCTTATCACACACAAATCCTTTGCCTTTCAACAGCTTTTTTCTGCTCCCACTGGGACACAAATGGGGGTAACAAGGGGTTCCAAAATCCCATACAGTTTTTCCATGTCTGGACTGTGGTCTGTGTTTACAGAACTCCTTTGAGATGAGAGCTGGAAGCCCCATAGATCTCTTGCCCTGTTTTCTATTCTGGAAGGAGGTGCTCACTTCCCTGTCTGAGCCTGCCCACTATAGAGACTGTTTTTCTAGCACTTGAGGCTAAGTACAACCCAAAACAGAAAGAAGTGACGCCTTGCTCCCGAGTTGGACTTTTACAAGTTGGGATCTTCAGGCTGGGCATACCCATTGCTCCAGTCCTCTGCCCCTCCCAGGCACAGTTCCCCTTTGGCAGGTTCTCTCAGATACTTTGTAATTATTTATTCCATGTCACCATTTGCAAAACAGAAGCAAATCTTTTCTGAAAAGAGAGGGAAGTTGGGCTGGAGTTGTGGCTCAGCAGAAGAGTGTGAGGCTCTAGCATGTGTGAGGCTCTGGGTTCAATCCTCAGCACCACATAAAAATAAACAAAATAAAGGTATTATGTCCAACGACAACTAGAAAATAAATATTAAAAAAAAAAAAGAGAGGGATGTGACATGAACATAAGAGGTCAATCTGAGTATGTGGCAACTACACAGTGATCTTTCCAGAAAGATCTCAGACTGGGTCACACTCTTCCTGCAGCTCAGAAGAGGGTAGCTCTGGGCAACATAAAGCCTACGACCATGCAAAGAAGGCACCAAAAGAGAGGGCTGGGGTTGTGGCTCAGTGGTAGAGTGCTCACCTAGCATGCACGAGGCACTGGGTTCAATCCTCAGCACCACATAAATGTAAAATAAAGATATTGTATTCACCTAAAACTTAATAATAATTTTTTTAAAGGCACCAAAAGAAACATGGGTTCCAGGATAAATCTCTTAGCACAGGGATTCTTGACCTAAGTGCACACAGTCTTCTGGAGATCTTGTTCAAATGCAGATTTGGGGCCTAATGGTCAGCTGGGGGTGGATGTGGCATTCTAGTGAGCTCCCAGGTAATGCCGATGCAGCTGGTCCCCAAGACTCCAGTATTTTGGAACTCTGGATGGTTTTATACTTGACAGATGCTCCCCTCCTCTTCCCATGCTTCCCTCTTTCTCATTCCCTTTTTGCTTCTTCTACCTGTTCTGACTTTCTCCATTACCATATTTCTATCTGGTTCTCTCCAAACAGGGTGGAGAACATTCAAATGAAAAAAAAAAAGCATATTCAGTCCCACCATGAGCCCAGCTCTAGCATAGGTGCTGGTGGAGCAGCCGCAGATGCTGAGCTCCACATGCATACTCTGTCCTATTTGGGGACAGACATATAAAAGCCATAGCTGCATTTAGGCTTGAGAAGACCAGGAGCACTGGCTGTGGCCAGATGTGTGGGAGGGCTACTCAGGATGTTCGTCACCCTTTGGAAAGAGCCTGTCATCTCGGCATGCAGGAGAAGCTGCCCTTCTCAGATCCCTGGCTGGGCCCCTGGGCAATGCTCCCAGTGCCACCATTCGTGAGCCAGCATCCCTCCCGGGTACCTCTGACTCCAATTTTCTCTCTTGTTTAAGTCACCTAATCACCTCTTCTTCTTCAGTTCCATAGTTCTCATGGTGTCAAAGGGAAGATACATCACCAGAGGTCCATGGACCAGAGTGCTGGAAAAGCTTGGGGCAGACAAAGGTCTCAAATTGAAAGGTAAGGGTCCAGACTGGGGTTTAAACAGAACCAAAAAAGATTAGTGCCCAGCATGGAGGCTGATGTTATCCCTTATTTAGTCCAAAACATTCTTTCCCTCTAAACTGAATCCTCATTATTCCCAGGGGTCTACTGGAGTGGACAGGCAAGATGCCACTTATTTACATCCTTATGAGACAGAAAATTTATTGTAACTTGTGACTAGGCACTAAAAGATAATTGCTATAATTCTTCACCCATGTGCTCAGCAAGTGGCCTTTTTTTAAAAATTTATTCATTTATTTTTGTGGTATTGGGGATTGATATCAAGGGTTTGCTACTTCTGAACTATATAACTCTTTTTGATTTCTAGACAAGGTTTTATGAAATTTCTCAGTCAGATCTTGAACTTGCAATCCTCCTGCCTCAGCCTCCCAGTAGCTGGGATTATAGGTGTGCACTCCTGCACCTAAGCCTGTGAGTGGTCCTTTATTCAACGAAAGTATCACCAGGAAAGTGGCTTTGCCTAACTTTCCTACAATTCCCATTATCCAGATTGAAAAAGTCTCCATCTCCCTCAACATTCTAGCTATTGCCAATATTGTCACAGATTTTTTGTAGTTGGCAAAACTCTCCTTTGTCTTCTAAGAGAATGAAGAACTTTAAAGCCCAGAGAATCTATGTGGCTTGTCCAAGGTCTCGTAGCTCTTCTGTGATGAAGCCTAGCATAGGCTTCCTGGCTGTGCTGCATGATGGAGCTGAACAGGACAGAGGTGGCATGCTCCTGCCACAGATTATCCAGAGCAAGTCCTTGGGAAATTGTGAGGAAAGGGACATGATGACAGTGATCACTGCAGTTATTATTTAAGCTCAGTTTTGCACCTTGCTAAATAAAGCTTCATAATTATCTCACTCATTCAGTAGTGAGGTACTATTATTTCCATTTAAGATGAGGAAATCAAGAATTACAGAGTAGAGGAAAGAGACCAGAAGGAGGAAGAAGAGGGAAAGGGGAAGTACTAGGGACTGAAATTGACCAAATTATATTGTAATATTGTGTGCATGTATAAATATGTAACAACAAATTCCACTATTATGTCAAATTATAATGCACCAATAAAAATGGGGGAAAATGGGATTAGGATACAGATTCTAACCTTTCTAAATCAGAGCTAGGTTCTGAGCTACTGCACAATCCTGACTACAAAAGACAGCAAAACCAGTAACTCATCACGTGGATATTCATCCCAGGAAACAACCAAAGAAAAATCAGAAAAATGAAAGCCCTTCACGGCAGTCAGAAGACAACACAGAGGAAGAAAAGCATCCTAATAGCCCAGTCTAGAATTATTTTTCAGCTTCTCTCTTTTAAATTAAGACCCCTGTTGCAAAAACCTCATGTATGTAAGATGATTCAAGTCAAGTGGTTCTTGCTCATTGGTGATAAATGTGTGCTACCTGCCAGACCAGACCAGGCCATTCTTGAGCGTAGACATGGATTCCTGACTCCTAGTAGAGTCAAGCTTGGAAATGCTAGACAGAGAATGTTACATGGGGTACAGGAGTCTGGAGTTCTACTCTGGGCTGCATGATTTATTTTGTGACCTTGGATACATAGTCCACTTCTAAAGCTACACAAGTGATAAGAGCTGAGGAAGAGCTTTTATAGAAAAATGCCATCACTTGGCAGATTGGAACACTGGGATTCAGGACTTGCTGGTGCTCACAGATCAGCTTGAAGGAAGGCAGGGTTCCTGGAGATTCCTCACTCCCAGTGTATCCTATTTCCTGCTGTGCATGGCTGTCCTATATCTAACAGAGCCTCCACCCTGCTAAGGTGGCAGTGAGGTACAAGTGAGACCTGTGTGCCCCAGATGATCAAAAAACAGGTGCTACCAGTAGCTGGGTCCAGAGCTCTTCTCAGCAGGTTATAGTCAAGTGTGGCAAGGAAGGGAGTGCCCAGTGGTAACAGGACAGGGGAGTAGTGAAAGGGAGCCCTAGGAAGGGGTGGGGTGTGACCCTTCTCTCCTAGTATTTTTGTTCATGTGACTCATCTTTGCTTTCCAGAAAAGATGGCATTTGTTGGCTTCAAAGGCACCTTCCGGCCCATCTGGGTGACTCTGGAGACAGAGGACCACACAGCCAAGATCTTCCAAGTTGTGCCCATCCCTGTGTTGAGGAAGAAGAAACTGTGAGAACAGCTATCACGCTGGTGCCTCCCATGGTAGACTATAATGGCGGGGCAGCAGAGGCAGGATGGGTGGCTTTCCAGCCCCTGTCCAGCAGCTGCCTGGGAGGCTGTGAATCAGCCCTGATGGGCAAGGGAAGGATACTGGATAATCCTGGTGCTGCTACCTGCCCCCACTCAAGCATCTACCTGCAGCCCTCGGGCAGTGTTGGCCAAGGATGGAAGTCTTCTCTTTCCTGCAGCCTCTTGGGTGCTTCTCTCTTATCTGTGCCTCTTTGGTGGGGATGTGGGGACCATATGAGAAGCCCTGGGCTGTGCTGGCAGCTACACTGCACTTTGGCAGAGCCCTGCCCACACAGTAGATATCTGGAAGGTTGCATCACTCATGGATCCCATGGTCACCAGCAGATGCGTTAGGGGACAGAAGTAGGGGAAAGAGCCCCGATCTTAAGCAAATCTTTATTCCTGTAAACGAGGACCAGTCTTCATGGGAATAGGAGCTAGTGTGTCAACAGAGCTCCCCAAGATGGGGCTGGCTACCCCTGGGAAGAAGCGATTCCTGCTTCTGGAGGTGTCCCACTTTCAGGAGATTTGGCACATTGGTACTTGGACGAGGTGACTCTTAAAGGCCAATTCAGTTCTAAGATTCAGGAAGACTGTGGCTTTTCACTTTGTACCCAGAACCCAGCGGTAGATGATTCTTTTCAGCCAGTTCCATGATATGGGGTGGCCTGGGGCACCCAGGATGGAGTGGTGAGAACATACCTTGTGGAGAGGGGCTCAGGGAAGTGAGTCAAGCAGCCACAGGTCTAAGTGCACTCTGATTCCAAACAAAGAAGCCCAAGAGAGGTGAAATGAGGTGATGAAAGTTGAAAGAAGGGAATATTTGCATCTGCTTGGGTGGGTCCAGAAGGCCTCTCACTCCAGGAGGCAGCAGCACTTGCAGAAATGAAGGGCAAAGGCTTTTGCTGGAGAGAGGCAGGCTGGCCTCTGTAGTGTTTCAGAGGTGGAGTCTTCCTGCCGTCACCTGCTGAAGCTGGTTGATGAAGGGTTACTCTTTTCTTTCTGCTACCTGACCCACTTGTGACAGAGAACCATGGTCAGAGGGAGGAATGGTCTGTGCTTGTGATGCCAAGAGCCATGTGGAATTTGGTCCCTAGCCAGCCCCCTGATGACTCCAAGGAAATCATTGGCACTTCCTCCAGGGAACTGAGATGACTCAGGAGACTCTAGAGAGGTCATGTGTCAATAAGCCTGCAACTTCAGAGCTGGAGGACATTGGGAGCCATCTAGTCCAACCCTTTATCTCCCAGCTGGGGAAAATGAAGCTCTAAGATGGGAAAGAACTGCAGACAGGGCAGGACCCCAGGAGCCCACTCCTAGCACTTGTGCCATACCACATTGCCTCCACAACCAGCCAGGACGCCAGTACTCCTGAAGTAGCTTCTGGAAAGGGGACAAATCCCTTGAAAGAAAGAAAATAATCAGAATAGAATGATCTTTAGCTCATAGCTATTTCTTTCCTGCTCCTCTGCACACACAATCCTACCCTACTTCTGGTATTGTGGTCCCTGCAGCCTGCACCTTGCCCCCCCCCTTGCCCGCCAGACCACACTTGGGCACATGGTGGCTGCAGGAACCCTCTTGGTGCTACCTGTTTCTGCAGTTCTGCAGGTGGAGCCCAGTGGATGGCTTCAGGATGTGACAGCGTGTTTCTGGTGAGGCAGGTGGGGGGGTCCGAAGAACTGTTGGCTCCAGCCCAGGGTCTCTCAGCCACTGCTCAAGACCCTGCTCTCCCCCTTTCCCACCTGGGAGAGAACTCAGAGAGCCCCTAGATGAGGGAAACCTTTATCTGTGGTCTATACTTGCTCATGAGACACCAAGGTCTCCCTGGGTCTCACAAACTACCTTTGTCCCATTTCCTGCCCCAATCATTAACTCTTTCCCTCAAAGAGGGCAGGCTTGCTTGACTCTTTCTGCCCAGTTGCATCCATGAGACTTGGTCCCAGAGCCCACTCCCAAGGTTGAGCCAACTGCCAGAGGAATCATTCCTATTAAACTGATCTTCCAGCTGCTGGGAGGTGACAATGGGACCCTGCCTCTTAAGACATGGCTACTCCAAAGGCCAAAATCAAAGGAAGGGCCTCTTCTGGGTGGATGAGTGACAGTAGAGTTAAAATGACCTCATGCCCTTCCTGTCTACAGTTTGGTTGAAATTTCAAACTCTTTCAAGCAAGGGTCTCACACTGTGAACCACTTAGGATAAGATCACTTTCAGGTGGCCAGGAATGTTGAATGTCTTTGGCTCAGTTCATTTAAAAAAATAATCTTTTGGAAAGTTCTCAGAGTTGTATATATGTTCAATAGCACAGGACCTGTACATAAAACTTTCTCTCCTAAACCATTCAGCAAGAGTCAATGTCCAGGAGTTTCCCTGATAGCGCAAATTTCCTTATTGTATAGAAAATTGTTTTTGTTGTTCTGTTTCTAAGTGTTACAATTGATTAAGGCCTTTAAACAAAAAAGCAGTCCTCTGAAATACTTGTCTTTTTCCTGTTGCCGAAATAGCTGGTCCTTTTTCGGGAGATGGATGTATAGTGTGTTCTGTATGTAAACATTTCTTGTAGGTGTCACCATGAACAAAGATATATTTTCTATTTATTTATTACACAAGCATTTCAAGAAGTCACTGTCAGAGTAATGAAGAATTGTCTTAAGTGTCATGTTTGGGATGTCCTTTGGACTGCTTGGAAGAAGTTCCCAGAGCCAAGAGATTAGTTCTGGTTCACAAAACCTTGTTGTACCATGGTAAACACACAAAGGATGTCACCATGTTGTCTGATTATTTTGTTTTCCATTAAAATGGGCCTCATTTAATTCAGTTCTCTAAGAAAAATTTGATGAAATCATCCTGAGTCTGTGTCTCAATTCTATGGCCTTCTTCTCAAGAACTACCTATATATCAAACCCTTACCTTGCTCTCATCCCAAGAGGGCACCTCTAAGAGCAGGTGAAGATGATCCACTGAGATACGTCATTTGTGTGATCAGTCAAGTCCAGAATGTTCTATATCCTCCGTGCTCCTAAGCCATTAGTAGGCTGTTGGTTCTACCCCTCTCCCACTGGGGAAGCCAGGCTGGAGGGGACATTAGAGTGTGGACCAGAGCAGGACATCTCTTCCTCCCAGGCACTATTTGGCCAGAGGTCAAACACAATGTCTGAGAACATGGAAGCTGAGGTGGAAAAATAGGTCCAAATCAAGCAGGGCAGGAGCAGATGGAGGGCACCCCTGGGAAGAGGTGGGAGGGGATCAGGAGTCTGGAGAGGGTCAAGTGTTGGGCAGAGGCTGAAACAGGGTGAGTTAGTCTAGAGCTGTACCATCCACAGCAGCTGCCTACATTTAATTAATTTAAATTAAATACAATTAAGCATCCAGTTCTTCACTAATATCAGCCCCACTGTGGGTGTTCCATAGCCACACATGGCTGGTGCTGCCATATTGTGTGCCAATAGAAAACTTTCCCATCATCATTGAATGTTCTCCTGATCATTTCCAGAGAGCTACTGGGACATACATATATACTGGGATCTTTAAAAGATCTATGCTCCCAATGTGTGCAAATGTGTGTGTGCTTGTGTGCATTCAATCCACTTAGAGGGGCTGGTACCAGGTTGGTTGTATCAAGCTGTCAGTAAACAAATACATCTGGAACACTAGTTTTGGGGATATGATATCAACCATAAAGTGGAGAATACATGACTGCTGCCTTCAAGAAGCTTTACCAGCCCAGGTGCAGTGGAGCATACCTGCAATCCCAGCTACTCAGGAGGCTAAGAGGAGGATCCAAATTTCAGGCCTCTGCCTCCACCACTTAGCAAGGCTCTGTCTCAAAATAAAAAAAGAAAAGGACTGGGGATGCCGCTCAGTGGTAAAGAACCCTGGGTTCAATCCCCAGTATCAAAAACAAACAAACAAACAAAAAAACCCAAAACTTTACCGGGAGATAGAGATCACATCAGTACACATTCAACAATTTTTTTTAACTTTTATCATTATTTCAGGTTTAATAGAGTTTATGCAAACTTGTATTTTAGAACATTTTGCAAAATTCCTAGAGTAGCAAATTTTAGAAAGAGTGGAGAGTGACAGTCTCATCTTCAAGGATTTAATTTCTATGTAGATTCCTTAATTAAGATAGAAGTATCAGTTTGACCAATCCCCTTCATCTCTCAGGAGGCTCAAGCAAGAGGATCACAAGTTAGAGGTCAGCCTCAGCAATTTATCAAGACCCTTTCTCAATTAAGTCTAGGAATGTAATTAAGGGGTAGAGAGCCGCAGGTTCAATTCCCAGTACCAAAGTCAAAAACAAAAGTTTCCTCCTAAACCTATATAAAAAGGTCCATTTGATTAAATATTTTCTTTTTTACATCCATCTTACTATAATTCAGACAAGAGTTCTATTGTCTAAAATAATTCTCCCCATTAATGTGAATTTTTTTACCTCATTTTGCTCCCATCTCAACAAATGTTTTTGATTTGAGCATCAAATTCAGGCATTCTGCACAAAGGGGAATGTGAAATGACCCTCCATGGAGAATATCCAGTGACATGGCCAGTGGGAGACATGCCAAGTTCTTGTTTTGTTTTTGACTTTGGTACTGGGAATTGAACCTGCGGCTCTCTACCCCTTAATTACATTCCTAGACTTAATTGAGAAAGGGTCTTGATAAATTGCTGAGGCTGACCTCTAACTTGTGATCCTCTTGCTTGAGCCTCCTGAGTCACTGGGATTACAGGCATGTGCAGATGTACCTGGCAAATCCTCTATACAGAGAGGAATCACCATCACCTGGAGTGGTCAGGGAAGGTTCATGCTCTGAGGTGGGACAGGAGTCGACCTAAGACTCAGGAATGACCAGGGAAGAAGAATAGACCATTGACCAGGGGTGTGGGCTTGGGGACACATGGGTATAAATTAGGGAGCAATACTAGGGAAGGTATGTCAGTGGGTTGGGCTAGAAAAAGGGCTTGTTTTAGGGACTACTAGATTTGATGATGGGGAATGGTCAGCTGTAAACATGACTGTGTATGAAGACATAGCCCACAAATACCTGCTGATGCAATGGCAAAGGCATCTGGGAGGATGGGCAATGGGACCCTGTAACAAGGTAGACACAGAGCAAAAGAAGCAATACGTAGACAACAGAGGGAAAGAGGTAGGAGCGTTGGGGCACTTCACTGTTTGCTCCTGTGGTAGTTACCAGATGCCCACCAGAGTCACCACAGAAGGCATTAGGTGAGCATCCAGCCCCGCCACATTGAGACAGACTAGAGGAGCTCTACCCAGCCAGCCTGCAAGGACAGGGACGGAGGCCAAAGGGCAGCAGAGGAGCTTTTGCAGAATGAGTAGGAATGAACTAAGTGCAAAAGGGCCAGAGGGACATTCCTAGCTGAGGCAGCAGTGGGGCCTTTGGAGGCAAAGACACTGGACAAGCCACAGGAAGCGGGTGGGGTCCTTCCCAGCAGCCTGGAGGGAAGCACGGTGAGGGTTCACTCAGAGAGAACTTGAGTTGACATTGAAAGGCTAGGAAGGTTAGGGTTAAGAACATCTGCTTCAATTCATTGATATGAAGTCAGAAGCAGGAGCTTAGGGGAATTAAGTTCCCACATCCAACCAGTCTCAGTTGAGCATACAGGTGCCCCTAAGTGATGAATGTCTGCATCTTCATCCTGTCACCCGCCTATCCTCCTGTCCCCAGCTGGGCCCCAGGCACACAAAATTCTCACCACCTCCCACAGCTCAAGGACCTTGGTGTCCCCTCCCAATAGCATACCCTTTCCTTTCTCTCCCCGACATTAGGCTTATGCCTGTCACTCTGCAAGGTTTAGTTCCACACATGGCCTTCTATGACCCACCCCTGTTCCCATGGCACCTTCCTCTTTTCTCCCCCAGGACCCAAGGCTCAGTGTGGTTATATCATGTACCCTGATAATGACTGTCACTCACCCCATCTGCCAGACCATAGTTCTTACAAAGTAGGGGCCAGCAGATCACCCCACATCTGGCAGAACCATGTTCTACAAATGTGTTCAGTCTGTTTAAAGCAGATTGTCTCCTCCCTCCTGCTGCCACAAGTGAAGCCAGGACCCTGATGGCTGCCCTGTGACCCACCCCAGTCCTTACCATGGGGGTACTTAGGGAAGTTGGGCAGGTTTTCCCCCAGTGGCAGGGAAAGGAGGAAGATATGGGAGGAGAGGCACCTGGAAGAGAACCCACATCTTCAGGGCTGCACTGGGATAAGGAAGGGTTGGGAAGAAAGTGGGGTGATAGACTGAGGGAGGAAAGGCTCACTGTTCCTCACAGAAAACACTGAGCATCAAACACAATAGAGAAAATTCATGAAGTAGGTATGGTAGTGCATGCCTGTAATCCTCAGCTTGGAAGGCTGAGGCAGGAGAATTGCAAATTCAAGCAATTTAATGAGACTCTGTCTCAAAATAAAAACAAGAAAGGGCTGGGGATGTGGCTCAGTGGTTAAGCATCCCTGGGTTCAAGCCCCAGTATCAAAACAAACAAACAGCTTTTTTCTTCTTTTTTTAAAATATTTTTTTTTTTATTTCATGATAGACCTTTATTACTTTCTATTTGTTTATATGCAGTGCTGAGAATCAAACCCAGTGCCTCACACATGCTAGGCAAGCATTCTACCATTGAGCTACAACCCCAGCCCCCAAACAAACAACTTTTAAACCAGAATACAATAAGACTGGTACAAAGAATGAGTAGGCAGAGAAAGAGGTTGTGTTAAATTCTCCATCTTCATGGGGGATGTGTTATGTTGTTCTAGACATTGACAGGTTTGTAATTATAGGTTTAAGAATGAAAACAAAAACTAATGATGATAATTAATTCCATTTAAAATAAGATATCTCCTTTCCAAGCCACTGCAGAAGATAAAAGCAAACAAAATATAGTCTTTTTTTAGAGAGTAGAAAGGTTACCACAAGAAAACATAAAAATGAGTCGGTGGCATGTGGGTAGTGAGTTAGCAGAAAGGAGTTCAACCACTGCAGTCACAATAATACAAAAACAGTTTCTTTACCAAAAAATCAAGCCTCTATGATTCAGTTGAGAACATAAAATTACATTATTTGTAGCCTACAGGCCTATTACTATGAACACTGATGACTTGAGTGTCATCAGGTTTTAGAGACTAATTTTTCTCTTTTAAGGATTAAATACTGGGTGCATAGTATGTGCTGGGTGCATGGTATGTGCCTTCCTAGCAACTCAGGAGGCTGAGGCATAAGGATCTCAAGTTAGAGGCCAGCCCCACTAATTTAACAAGACCCTGTCTCAAAATAAAAAATTAAAAAGGCTGGGCATGTAGCTCAGTGGTAAAGCACCCTAGGTTCAATTGTTCAATCCTTAGGACCCCCACCCCCTAAAAAAAAAGGAGATGAGGGGCTAGGGTCCTAATATCCCAATATTCCCTTCAAGGTCACACTCCTAATGACCTAACTTCCTCCCACTAGGCCCCACTTCTTACAGGTTCCACCACCTCCCAATAGTGCCACAGGCTGGTGACCAAACCTTTAGCACATGGGCCCTTGGAGGAGATTCAAGATCCAGACTGTAGCACAGACACACCCAGAAACATATTTGACCAAATGCCTGGGCACTCTGTGGCCCAGTCAAGTTGACACATAAAATTAACCATTACAGACAGCCTCTTTTCTTTTCGGTTTCCCCAAATTACATGAACATCAGGAAGTTATTTGTAGCAGTATTTTGCTGAGAATTTTGGAATATGGCACAACAGGACATTAGTCATCGTTGCCATTGCCAAAAGTTCCTCCACCCTCCTATGCCCCCATACAAACACCTTAAGCTGCTTTTGAAACATCCCAATTCTCCTCTTCTTAGCAATCATTGCATTGCTGCTTTCTCCCACCAATAAAAATTTTTGCCTCAGTCATTTCTTTATGTATCCAAACACTCATCCATCTAAACAAAGAATTATCTTCACTGGTCACTCACCCTTTAGCAGTCCAAAGAATCTACAGAGGCCTTGTAATTGTCACCTCCCAATGTGATGAAGTTGTCAGCAATACTGTCCTTGCCAAGGACCTCAGAATGTCAGTACATGGAATGTTAAGGACACCAGATGACAACTGCTCCCTCATTCTGAATAAGAGCTGCTAGCCACATCCTAGAAGGACAGAAGGACTTGGTTTAGAAGGGAATATCCTGGGCTCTATCACCTAATTCCAACAAAGGAAGGAGAAGCCTCGAATCACAGGAGGGGAGAGGCCCTGAAGGAAATGCAGAAGAGTAAAATGAATGTGCTATGGCTTTCCTCTCTTCCTAGGGCTGTATCTCAATAACCAACTGAGAGGCTCCAAGGGACCTCCCCTAGGGGTTTTGCAGAAAGAAGGAATTGACATGTAACATCGAGCTGGATTATTACTGAGCTCCCCAAACTCACAGGCCACCCCACACTGTCATCTGGGTATGAGAGTTCTATGGATAGCCTGTCATGGCTGCTTGCTATTTGTGAGGGCAGAGGCAGAAAGTTCTTCTCATCTAGGGGTGACCAAAGTAAACAGAGGTTGAAGTTATCCACAGAGCTTGGGAGGATGAAGGGCATCCTCTGGGTAAATGCACTTCCATTTTTTTTTTTTTTTTAATACTGGGCATTAAATCCAGGGGTACTTTACCCCTGAGTCATTTCCCTATCCATTTTTATTTTGCCAAGTTTCCCAGGCTGGTCTCGACTTTGTGATCCTCCTGCCTCAGCCTCCTAAGCACCCAGCTCACTTCCACCTTTTGGCTGGGCAGGATGCACGAGGCTTCCCATGAGCCGAGCACAGCTCCTGTGTGAGCACAATTGAAGGGGCCCTGTCTCAGATGGCTGCAAGCCCAGGTGAAGGGATTCCTGATAGAAAAAGACTTATAATAAGTCCTTACAAAAACAGACAGTAAAGGAGGAAGGGGTTTATCAGTATTCAACTAGAAAATGTATGAGATGACTAAGCAAAATATGGTCTCATTTGAAGAGCTATTATACTTCACTGAAATAATACTTACAAAGGATTTGAATAAACAAACTGCTCTTTTTCAGAGCACTTGCAGGGGCTCAGATCTGGAAGTCACAGAATATTATAGACTAAAAAAGACCTTAAAGCCCAATGGCCTAACATTCCCCACATCAGTGTTTGCACTGTGCATGCAAGCATCTCAGCTATAGCCAAGGACAAACTCCTGTCCTTGTGGTGCCACTGCCTGGCTCTCCAGGCCACCCACCCTGTATTCACTCATGCCTGCTGCAATCTCAGTTTAGTGGCCACCTGCTCTGGGAAGTTTTTCTCTAGCCTCCCTAGGAAAATGCCTCTGTTAGAAGCTTAGCACTTCTCATAGCTGTCGTTGTATACACATTTGTGTGTTTAGCTAATTCAGTCCTGTTCTCCATAGCCCACTGTCTCTCTGCCCAGAGGCTTTGTACCTCTTGCCCCTTTGGTTTTGTTTGGTTTTGGTATTGGGGATTGAACCCAGTGGTGCTCTACCTTTTTATTTTTTATTTGGAGAAAAGGTCTCCAAAGTTATCTAGTCTGGTCTGGGACTTGCTATCTTCCTGCTTTAGCCTCCCAAGTGGCTAGGATTACAGGTATGGATCACCATAGGCAACCTTGCTTTTATGTCTCAAAAGCACAAAGAACTGGCTTAAAGTACCAGAATCCTCCCTGGTGGGTTGTTCCCTGAGTAAATTCCTTTGGGCAATGCTGGCCTATTCTAGCTGAGGCCCAGAGGGATGACACATTCTGGTTCAGAGGGGTAATAAATTGAAATATGTAAGAGGTTGGAACCAAAGACCCAAAACTCAATCCTTACCATGCAGGAGTTCTAACAGAACAAAGATCTCAGGAGATTTGCAAGGAAGGTTCTGTCTCAGGGAAATCAGGGCCTTCCTTTGTATTGGAGTATGGGTCCCTCTTGCCCTGTTTCTTCCAAGATGTGAATTCCAGGTCTGGTAGCACTTGTCACCCTTGTTTATGGAAAGGGAAGGCTCCAGAACATGAAGTATAGCACTCAAAGTCATCCTACTTCAGGCAGAGGTGGGAGACAAGGATCAAAGAGGTCTCCTGTTTCCAGGCCCATCACTGGAGCCCTCACTCCCCACAGGAAGAATGCAGACTGGTTGAAGCAGCAGATGCAAAACAGACCAGATGTCCTGGGATTCCTGACATTCCACCAGCTATAGACCTCCTTGCTCAGTACTACCCCACTTAGGGTCCAGTCATTGGCTCTGAAACTCCATCTTGGAAACTTCAGCACAATTCTTCAGAAAAACATCTTGCTTTAAATTTGCCAGGAATTATGTGCTAAGACTTCAAACTCCTCCTGGGCTATTGACTCTGAGTTTGACAGAAAGTTCAGCTTTAAGTGGACTCAACAAGGCCTATGGAGAATTTGCCAAGAGGTCCTGGCAACAAACTCAGATTTCCCCACACTGGACCAAGTGGAAAGGGCTATCCAGTTTCTTGCTTTTGACACTTGGGTGGGACCTCTTGAAATCTGCCCACCGGAAATTTCATTGTCTCAGCAAACAACACAGTCTGCAGACTCCTGCAACCCATCCTGGATGCTGGCAACCCTGCTCCATGGTCTGCCTGTCAGGATAAGGCTGTCTCCCCTGACAGGGATGTCCCCAGTCATGCAAGCACTTGAGGGTAGAGCACATCAGTGGTAGAATTGGGAATGGCAGGTATTTATGTCCAAAAGGAAGTGGCCAGGTCTGTTTTTATATGCACTATGCTGGGCAGGTGGCTGTTATTCTGGAAAATCTCTGGCCCATGTAGACTTCCATCCCAGCCCCGACCTTGGGGGTGTTGTGCTACAATAAAAAGAATACTGCCACTCCAGAGAATAGCCCAGAGGGGACACCAACCTGCCTCTGCCTAGCTCTGACCTTGACAAGGCTTAACCTGAGTCTGTTTATTCATCTGCAACATAAAACACACACACAAAATTATAAGTAATACATGACAATAATAAGTGCTTCACATCATACACCTCTATAAGGTGGAAAATTCTTTTAGTGCCTACAGTCCTAGGCACTTAAGTAACTTGCCCAGGATGATACAGTGAATAAAGCCCCAGAACTGCTCTCATGGGCTTCATATTATATGTTAACTGACACCAACCTTGTGGGGTTTATAGCAAGGAAAGGAAGGATGTGGAGACCTATGTACAGTAGTAACGTGCACAGTTAGGTAAGGGTGTCTAGTGCCTGACAAAGTAGGTGCATTACACAGTGAATGACACTGAGGGTCTTCTAATGCATAGTCAGTAAATGTAAGGAGGATAGGAACTTGCCTCCCCTGCTCATCTTTATCCCTATGACCCAAACAATTCCTGGAATTTATTGGCATTCAGACCTTAACTGGGGAGTTCTCATGCCACCGGGCAGGTGGTTCTTGCAAAGAGGTCCACAGGATGTAAGCTGCTCTCTTCCAAGGCACTCAGGAGATGGGCAGGGGTGTGGGAGGTATAAACTTTGGAGCTGGACTACCTGGTTTAAACTCTGGTTCTGTCACTTCCTTACAGTGGGACTTTGGGAAAAATACTTAACTTCTCTGAACCTTGGTTTCCCTGTGTGTAAAACAGAGATGATAATACAGTATCGATTACAGGGTTGCTGTGTGGATGGAATATGTTTGAATAACACACAGGATTAGATAAGACTTTAGGCTTCAAAGAAATTCAGTGATAGAGGTGTAGACAGATATTCATATATTTTGCCAATGCATTTGAGCAACATGTTAATTAAAATAATAGCTGAAGAATTCTCACCCAAGGAGCAGTGGAGAAATCAGCAGTGATGGGAAAGCCAAGCAGCACTGTGGGTCTCTGCTGCCCTCTAGTGGGAACATCCCTTAATTTTCAAATTGACTTGCCTTTATGGGAAGAAAATGAACACTGAGTGATGGCTTTGGAGAAGGATTGTAACCAAGTCACCTTCCCAAGCTGTGCCTTGTTTTTTTGGATTATAGAGAGAACTCAAAACTCCACTTCACTTGATAGGGATCTTACGAACATTCTCTGGCTGTGGGGTCACAATCAAGTCCCCTCCCCTTTCAGATCCGAGAACTAGAGGTACCAACACTTCCACTGCAGGGCAGGTGTGAGGCTCACTTGCAGTAGATGAAGGCAAGCATGTGTAAACACTGAAGTCTAAAACATGTGCACTGTTATGATTACCATCAACTTCTCTCCTCCCCAGCTCCAACTTCTTGTATAGCCAACTCAGCTGTTCTTTGGAACTTTTTCTTTCAGAGATTTTGTCAAAGAAAACCAGAGTCTGACAGTAGTTAGTCACAAAAATGGGTTTTTAATCAGTAATGAGTGCAATAAAGGAAAAGATACCTCAGTGCAGAACTGGGCTCAATTCCAAATACTGCAGGGACAGTAGGAATTGATAGCCAAGGGTGGGGTCAGTGGATGAAAAATGACTAAGAGGAAACATCAGGGATGACAGGGATTCTGGATAAACAAATTTTACAGGATTCTTGCAGAAGGCAGGCCAAGATGATCAGACATCACCAGGCGGGTAGAATACTTAATCAGAGATCAAGTTCTTGATAAATTGACTTGACAGCATTCTTGCTAAAGCTAACCTAGCCAAAGACAGACTGAAGGTTGGGGGCTGGTGGGCTTAAAGGAGCCTGAACAGAATCTGGTCAAGGAGGGGATTTCTCTCAGCTTCAATCCTACAGGGTTCTGTGACAAGTTTAGGTGAGCTGGACCTTTATGCTGGAAAGGACACTGGCTCTGAGCTCTGGCCTCCCCAACACGTCTCAAGACAACTCACAGCTTTGCCATGGGAAAGCATTTGCCATCAGATTTCACAGCCAAGTTAATCTTTATATCTGATTTTTTTTTTTTAAAAAAGCACACACATTGTGAAGCACTGGAAAGGCTATGACCCCTCCTTAAAACCTTTAGCCAGAGCCCTCTCACTGCCAGTCTTTCAACAATCCTTAAGCTATTTCTACTAGGACGTGAATGCTGCACTTCAGTCAATGGTCTGAAAGGAAATCTGGTGAAATAAAAACTGTATGAGTAGCTAGGACGGTGCATTAGTAGAGGGAATTTGTTCTTTTTTCAAGAAAACTTTTAACATTACTGTGATGGTGCTAATTTAATAAAAATCAAGATTTCAGCTTTTATCCTAAAAGTAAGAACCTGGGAATTCAGGGAACTTCAACTTTTATTTTTATTTTTGTAGTACTGGGGATTTAACTCATTAATGCTGTATAACTGAGTCACATCCCCAGCCCTATTTTGTATTTTATTTAGAGATAGGGTCTCACTGAGTTGCTTAGTGCCTTGCTTTTGCTGAGGCTGGCTTTGACTTTACCATTCTCCTATCTCAGCCTCCTGAGCTGCTGGGATTACTGGTGTGCACCATTGCACCTGGCATGTATGTATGTGTGTGTGTGTGTGTGTGTGTATATATATATATATATATATATATATTTTTTTTTTTTTTTTTTTTTTTTTGAGACAGTGTCTTGCTAAGCTGCCCAGGCTGTGCTTGTGATCCTCCTGTCTCAGTGTCCTAAGAGTTGCTGGCAATACTGGAGTAGAATTAAAACATTGGTGTTTTTTTTTTTTGAGGCTGGCCTCAAAACTTGCCATCTGGTGGGCACAGTGGTCCACTCCTGTAATCCCAGCAGTTGGGAGGCTGAGGCAGGAAGATTGCAAGTTCAAAGCTAGCCTCAGCAAAAGCAAGGTGCTAAGCAACTCAGTGAGACCCTGTCTCTAAATAAAATACAAAAATAGGGCAGGGGCTGTGGCTTAATAGTCTAGTGCTCCTGAGTTCAATCCCTGGTACCCCCCCCCCCAAACAAAACAAAACAAAAAAACTTGTCATCCTCCTGCCTCAGCCTCCCAAATTGTTGGCATGTGCCACTGCATCTGGATGGAATTCAAAGTTTTAAACATAAAAACCTAAGAATCAACCAAAGATTACTGGTTTAGGATAGATCAACCCTGTCCCTCCTTGCCTCTTCTCACAGCCTCACCCTAAATCCAGTTTGTTGGATTTGGTCTTTATTTAAAATGCTCATCTTCTGTTCATTATGTTTTTTGATTTTTAAAATATTGCATTAAAATATTATTTGTCTTGATTACTGAGTTTTGTGACCCTTAAGTTGTGTGCCTAAGGTGCCAGGTGTGGTGCATGCTTTTAATCCCAGCTGATACAAGAGGATCCCAAGTTCAAGGCCAAACTGGGCAACTTAGTGAGACCCTGTATCAAAATAAAATAAAATAAAAAGGGCTAAGGATGTGGCTTAGTAGTTGAGCACTTGCCCAGCATGCTTGAGGTCCTGGGTTCAATCCCTAGTACCACTGGGAAAAAAGACTGTGGCAAGTGCTGTGCTTCCCACGCCCAAGTCTGCCCTGATGCAAGCCACATTCTGCATGGCAAAAGTAGAGATGCTTACTACAGAGAGATGAGTGAAGCAAAAAACACCCCAGCCTTCCCCTCTGTGAGGGGAGTGAAGGATTTAAGAAGGATCCAAGGTAGAAGTTGGGTTGGCACTTTCTAAAATCTTGGCAATCAACGTTCTTGGGATCAGTTACTGCTCCCTCCCCAACATGGAGAAAGAACCTGAATGCATTCTAAAAGTATAGGAGGCAAGAGGCTATAACTTCTCAAGGTATAGGAGGCTAAAGACTATACTATCTCTCACAGCATCCGGTCTGAACTCCTCTCTCTTTCTTGTTCAGTTATGAGAAAGCAACGTTCAGCACCCAGGAAAGGAAACAATGCTCAGAGAAGGAGGGAGGAGAGTCACGGAGCACTCAACAAAAACACCTATGTGGATCAAGCTCTGAGAAAAGTCATGCCTACTAAGCAGTAACAGAGGAAAAAAAAAAAAAAAAAAGATGTGGCATCTAGCCAAGCATTTTGGAACTAGAAAGCAACAACAAAAGAATATAGGATGCATATATAAATAAATAGTCTCTTGTGGCAAAAATACATAAATCAAAGTCATTTTTTAATTATAGAACAAAAACTTGAATTACAAAAAAAAAAAAACTAGCTCAAAGATGAGTCAAAAATTAAATGGGATTTGGAAAAAAAATCATTTCAGAGTTAAGTAAACAAATTGGTACCCAAAATGCCAACACAAAACTAAAACTAATAATAGAAAATACATCTTTTCAAACTAATGAGAAAGAAAAAAAAATAGTTGAATCAATTAGAACTGATCTATCATGTTCTGGGAGGATTAAAAGAAATAATTCAGAAAAATTGACATGAAGGTAATTCCTAGCAAAATTACTGAATTTTAAGAAAGCAGAGAAATTTCCAGAATCTGATAGAAAGAGGAAAGACAAGGGTGGCCTCAGACCTCTCCAATGGAACAGTGTCTGAAGTGCTGGCGAAAAAAGCAAAACCCAGAAATGTGAAACTCTCCACATTGTTCTTCAAAGAATAAAGATGGACATAATGGTTACAGAAGGTGACAAGATATAGACCTCATCAGTGTACAAGTAACACTGTTAAACAAAAACCAGGGAGACAGGAGGAAGTTCATGAATTCCCTCACCTTGACTAGTAGTTAATATATATATTAACTATATTTAATATATAAATTAATATATATTTAAAATATATATTAAAGAAAGAAAAAGACATTTGACATTATAAAGGAAACTATCAAATATATTAAACACTACAGTATAAACATCAAAAACCAGACGGCCTGAGGATGAAGAAAGATGGAAGGATATGTACACTGTAACAAATTGTCATGTTCCTGGTTGTTATTCTAAAGATATCATCCAAATGTATTCTATCAACAGATATTACAACATGAAGAGGAAGACAACTTGTTAAAAACATGACGGTTTTGCTATGTGCAGTGGTGCACGCCTGGATCCCAGCAACTCTGGCAGCTAAGGCAGGAGGACTGCAAGTTTGAGATCAGCTTTGGAAACTTAGCAAGACCTTATCTCAAAATAAAAAAGGGCAGGGGATGTAGCTCAGTGGCAGAGCACTCCTGGGTTCAATCCCCAGTACCCCACTTCCATAAAAAGCAACTTTCTTTGTTCTTCATTCTGCAGACTGGTTAAAGCTTTGCAGGACAGTTCATCTTGCTCCCCCTGGGTGTTAGCTGGGGAAGACTGGGGCTTAAAATATTGAAATTTCACTCATGTCTGTGCTTACACTGGAAAGACTCACACAGCTGGGGCTGAAACAGGTGGCTCCAGGGTATTGACCTGTGGACTCAGAATGGTGCCTCTCCCGTATGGTGGCTAGAGAATAGACAAAACATGGTTTTTAAACTTATAAAATTGTTTGGATGTGATGTCCAGAGCTGGCAAGGGCAGATCTACTACTGGTGAGACTATACTGACAAAACCACTTGGGAAAGCAGTTTGGCAACATATACCCAAAATGCTAAAATTTTGTTTGGTTTGATTATTCCACCGTTAGGAATTTACTTTTCAGATATAAACAAAAGTTCACAAAAATATTGTACACAAAAATGTTCACCACATATAAGGAGCAGTGACACACACCTGTAATTCCAGAGACTCGGGAGGCTGAGACAGGACAACCTCGTTCAAAGCCAGCCTCAGTAACAGCAAAGCACCAAGCAACTCAGTGAGACCCTGTCTAGAAATATAATACAAAATAGGGCTGGGGATGTGGCTCGGTGGTTGAGTGCCCAAAGTCCAATCCCCTGTACTTTAAAAAAAAAAAAAAAAAAGTTCACCACAGTATTGACTATACTAGCCAGACACTGAAAATCTGAGTGTCCCTCAGCAGGAACTGTGCAGGTGAGTGGTGATCACACCTCACTAACACCCTGCTTACTTGAGCCACTACAGACTATGCCTTGAACTACGAAAATGCCTAACTTATGCCTTATTCCCATTGGTGCCTCTTCTAATCAGTGCACTCAGTACAAACTGCATAAAATCCTTCAGGGCATCCCAAATTCCTAGAGGACACTGTGTGCCCCTTACTCCTCAAGCCCAATCCTGCACTATGTCCCAACCTCTGATGTTTCTAAAGTCCCCTTTTCTGCTACTTCTGGACACAAGGCAGATTCTTCTGCCTATTTTCCTCTTTTCTTTCTCCTGCCCTCAGCAGGGCCTCTCTGACCATCCCAACAAAGTAAAATGTGCCCATCTTGCTCTTAGCACTCTTTTACTTCATACTTCCAGCAGTTACCATTTTACTTTGTCTATTATTAATATTCGTTTTAATCTAGCAAATTACTGAGTTCCATGATAGCAGGGGCTGTGCCTACCCTGTCCTTGGCACCTAGTATTGTCTGCGTATAAGTCATGCTTAATAAACCTGGCAGAAGTGGCTTTTGTACACAGCATGGGAAGCAGTGGGATACAGCTGTACATTCTGATTGAAAAGGCTTCTGTGTGGAGGGCAGTGTGAAGCCTCTGTTCACCCTTTTTCAATTAAAGTAACTGTCTTATCAACATATGGACCATTATGGCTATATATTATAAAAATCTAACAAACTGTCCTAAGTAAAAACAGGAAAAAAAAAAAAAAAACAAAAACTAGGGAAAGGGATTGTTTCAGACCTGGCTGGAGTTAGAAACTTAGATAATAGGGTATGGCTCTGTGTCCACCTCTGCAGGATGACTATGCTGACTCTATACTCAAATATCAAGAGGGCTGCAGCTGCTCCAGTCTCACATCTTAACTTCAAATGAGTGAAAAACAAATTTTCCTGAGGGTACTCAAGCAAACTCGATTGGGATTAACTCTGACTGGGACTAATGCCAAGGCTTAGATCACACAGGTTTGGGGAAAGCGGCAGGGGGAATGACCTGGAGGTTAAGTGACTGCAGGACAACTGTGTCTCCACCACTGAGAACTAAGAAGGCAGAAGGTGTGGTTCATTAGAGGGAAATGTGAGCAGTTACCAAAACAAGTGTAAACAGATGTTATAAGGCCAAAACACACACACATACACACACAAGCTGGGAAACATACTTTTTCTTTTTGGAAACAAATTAACAGTAGCTCCACTGGGGACAAGTTACTGGCAGCAGGGTAGAGATGTACTTTGCACTTTGTACCAATCTTTAACAGTGACATTTCTAAGGATGTATATGTGCTAGTTTAAATTCCTTAAAATCACAATTGAGGCTTTTCCCCCCAAAGAATTTTAGTTCTTAAAAATGATATCTGTATATAAATGTTCTAACTCTTCTTTCAAGTAGGCTTCAACATATGAATGGCAAAATAGCTAGACATGAACAGTAGCACATCAACCACAAGTTTAGGCACTTTATCAAAGAAAAATGTTTAGAAATACTGTCAATGAGGTCAAGTCTTCTGCCCCACCCTGCAAAGGACTCGGCTGGTCCTAACTCATACACACATAACTGTCAGCAGAACACGAGCCCTCTACACCAGCCTCATTCTTCTATAGCTAAGAAAACAGAACAGATTCCCCTTACTTTACAACCACAAAAAAAACCTGACAGATAGCAAGAGTTCTTTTCAACTGCTGAGAGCAAGCCAGTCAAAGAAAGATAACTACTTAGGATTTCCAAGTGGCATTGTTTCTGTTCTCTGCATTTCCTGCGTGGATTGGGTTCCTAGTTGTATATCTAGAACTGGCTATCTGGCTCCCACAGCACGTTCTGCCTTTGCTGCAATGAAAATAATGACTGCAGCAAGAACAGTTTGACTCAACTAAGTATTTTCATGACTTGTCTGATTTGAACCTGCCATCTTTCTGGCTGATAGAAAATCAGAAGCATGGACACATCAGGTCACCGGATCAGAGCAGATGCTATGAAACGGTATGGCACCTTTGGAGTCAATGATGCCCCAGCTTTATGTGGGAAAAAGCAACAAGGTCAAGTTTCCACAGAAAGTGATTTTACAGTAAACATAAATCTGTCAGTGTCCACAATTATTAGAAAAACTTTGTCCTTATACTGGAAGCCTTTAGAATAGTAATTCTTATACTGACCACACACTGATCAAGTGGCAGACCCTTTTTAGAAGAAATAAGGATGTCATTCAATATGCAGTTCCCTGCACCCAGTCCTGCCCATGACATGGCAAGGTCTCCGTGTCTTATCAGCTCCTCCTTGGAGTGCAAGTGCTCCATTAAAGGTCTTCTCGTTTGTTTCCAGCTCGATTGCCTTCCTTGGAAGCCCGAGGTTTTGGATCTCCTTCCTTTTTCTTTTTACCCTTTTCTTGTTTTGTCTTATTTTTCTCTTTGCTTCCTCCTCCTTTGCCAGGGTATACCTGTCCCTCCAGAGTGACATCAGCACATCTGTCTTGACTGACCAAAAAGTCCTTGATCTCCCAGGCATAGCTCCCATCACGAAGCATGAAGATAGCACGGTCTGATCCCACGATGAACCTGACAGAGATGTGATCAGACAATTAGCATGTACTAGCAAAGTACTAATGGGTCAGAGTGATTAAGTGGCACTTGACAAAGAGAAAAGCTCTCTTCATGTACCACATGAATACAGAACCTGAAACATTTAATGTCTGAAGATAGCAGTTTGTTGAACTATTAAATATTCTGCTTGGATACAAACAGCAGACACTGGGCACTCCTTTGAGGCATGAGTAGATGCTCCTGTTATGAGAGCATTAAGGAAAGCTCCCTAGTGGCACAGGGTGCTGCAGGAGTAGGGGTGGGGCAAGGAGGAAGCATCCATTGGCATTTGTTTTATATTCTGAAGTGCCACTTCCATTTCTGTTTAATGTTCTGAAGTGTCCAGTTGTAGTTTTGTTTGGAAAAAGCTTCTGTTGATAAAGAATAAAAACCACTGGCTTAGAGCATGTCATAAGAAGCCCTGAAAGGCCCGAGAAGACACTCAGAAAGTAGACAGAGATCCTAACCCATAGTTTAACAATAAGCAGCCCAGCTCATCCACACTGGATAGGATCCAAGGAGCAAAGAGGAACAGAATGAAGTCTGGGAGGCCTACAGCATGGCTGGTGGGCACAGTCTCTCCTTTTTAGAGGGACTACCCCACAGCTACTTTTACCACTCTACAGAGACCCTTGCTCTAGGTGTCTATTCAAGCTAACAAAAGCATTCTGCTGGCCTTCATACTCTCTAAGTACTCCTTCAATTCTTTCTCATCACTTTCATGGCCCCAAATTTCAAAACTGTTATTGAAGGAGAAAAATGCAGATTCTTTATATTTTAGAACCATACCAGGTAATAAAAATGGGTTCCTTCACATTAAATTAGCTATCTATTAGCAACCTGGTGCAAGGTCTATGAATATATCTACACACAAAAGCATTCTCCATTGAGGAGAGATTTCCAGAAGAAGCAAACTGTGAAGCTTGCTTGACTGTCTCAAGAGGCTAAACCATACAACTTTTTAAATCAGATGACGTAAAAGCTAAAGATTCAATGATAAACAAAACTTAAAGATTAAGTGTGATAGCAAACAAAGAAACTTACTGACTTTAACTAATAACGATTTTTTTTTTAATTCAAAATAAATCCTAGAGAGGAAAGGTCTAAGTCCCTTGGGAAGAATGCCAAGAGTGATACCCTGCTAAAGCCCCAGAAAATGCCCTAGCACAGCCTGAGATTTTTTTCCACAGGTTGTTGGTGCTTTACCTCTGGACATCATAGTTGGCATTGAACAGACTGCCCTGCCACAGGCTGGTGATCTCCTCTGTCTCCTTTTCAGTGGGGCTCCCTGATACAGTGACAAACATCATCAGAGTCTTCCCTTTTTTCGTCATCTTTAATATACTTTCTGGCTTGCCAGGGTCTATCTGTGAGAAGTCGACAGGTGCTGAGGGTCGCTTGTGCTCTGGGAGATCTCCTTCTTCTATGTCGTCATCTTTCTAGCAGGATGGGGAGAAGCATCAAATCTGTTATCAGAAACTTGCTTTTCAACTGGCACGGCACACATATCTACATATGATGTCAAGAGCAGCCATACAACCTGAAATCTCATTGTTTTCCTTTTTACTTGGCTTATGAGCAAAGTTGAAGTTTCAGGTGGTACTTATTACCCATCACTCTAAGTTACCACTCACAGAGAGCCCCCATGTGATGAGTTTCCATAGCTTGTTTACTCTCAAAGAATCTACGTAATACAGTAGGTCATAAAAATGGCCAATTCCTGGAAGGTTGTACAATGCAATACTACCCAGCAATGAAGAACAAATACTGATACACACAACAAATCTCAAATATACTAAGTGACAGAAGGCAAATACAAAATAAGATATACTATATGATACCATTTATTTAAAATTCAGGAACAGGCAAAACTAACCTAATGCAGGGTGAAAGAAATTAGAACAATGAATGCCTCTGGAAGGGGGACAGGAGGTGACTTTGATTGAGAGGACCACGAGGAAACTTTCTGGAGTAAGGGAAATGTTCTATATTTTGACAGGGTATGGATTATCTAGATGTATCCTTTATTCAAACTCATACTGTATACTTAAAATCTGCATTTCACTGTACACATTTAATTCTAGCTAGATTGGTTATTTGCAGTGAATTTTAGCAATTTTGAAACCACCTCTGTCAATTCTAGGCTTGAACAAAGTTATAAACATACTGATGGTAATGACAGCTACGTTCCTCACTTTTGGAAAGAAAGTAAAATATAGAAGGAGGAAGAATGTACCTTGTGGTATTAGGCTGGAAAGAGAGGAAGAGAAGAAATTCATGCCTTTAATAGATTGACAGGTAGATGGATAAGTACATGGATAAAAATATTTAAAAGAAGTAGGATTCCTTAGAGAAAAGGCTAATTACAGGAAGGAAAATAGAAGAGAAGCCTAGAATATCTTCCTGCATCAGAAAGCAAGAAAGTGTTCCACTAATTATAGAATGTCAAAATGACAGACAACAACCTAAAGCAGCCCTCATGGGCCAAATATAGAAGAATGTGAACATCAAAAATAAATAATAACAATTTGTAACTTCCCAAATAAGATCCATTAAATACATACTAATATAAAGAAAAGTAAGTACCAACAGTACATATGCCAACTACTAAACAGAATATAAATGTATGTACCAACAGTACAATGCCAACTACTAAACAGAAGATAGATCAAAAGAAAAATAAAAAAATACTTAAAAGAAGCAGAAAGCAGGTTCCTTGAACCAAGGATGCAGCTTCCTTGAAGAAAAGGCTAATACCAGTAACAAGAGAAATGAAGTACTGATTGGTATACTGGTGGTATAATATGGATGAACCCTGAAAATATGCTGAGTGAAAAAAGCTAGACACAAAGACTATACATCCTATGATTCCATTTGCAGGAAATGTCTAGAACAGAAAGATTAGTTAGTGATTGCCTAGGGGTGGCTGAGAACCTGGGGGACTGGGAGAAAACCAGAGAGGAGTGACTGAGGCTTTCCTTTTTGAGGGAAGGAAAATGTTCTAAAATTGACTGTGGGGATAATTGTACATCTCTGAATATAATAAAACCAATGAAATGGTGAGGTGTGTATGCCTGTGAATTGCATCTCAATAATTTTTAGTGGTTACCTAAAAATCCAACCTAACATGAAACAAAAGCCCTTATCACTCTTACTTGGTCCTCTGAACAACTCTCTGAGGGATCAAGGCTGAAGAAGATGGTTCACAATGTATTACTGTAACATTTTAGTAATAAGTAAGAATGAAAGAATTCCAGTACTTAAAGGTGAGCTACATCAGATCTGGGATCTTGGTTCAGCTCCACACAGTCAGTTGTGTGACCCGGGGTGAGGTTACCTATCCTTCTAGGCCTATTTCCTTATCAATAAAAGGAAAAGCAGAACCAGACAACTTATGATCCTCAGCAGTGTGAGCACACACAGTACCCCAATCTTCTCAACTATGCCACCCTCTGGACTAATCGTTTCTTCCTTATTTTGCTTTGATGGTGTCACTGACGGTGATCTGAAGACAGAAGCATAGGCCATGCTGTCAGAGGGGTCTGTGTTCAGCTTCCTGCTCCAGCACTTAAGCTGTGTGGCCTTGGGCATACTGCTTAGCCCATAAGAAAATAACTTTCCTCACCTGTAAGGGAAAGTGGGTGGTAATAACATCCTGAGGTTTGTTTGGGGGATTTAATGACAAATGCAACCAGTACAGGCTGCTATTACACTGCTCATTAGTGCCCTGGTAATGTGCCCTTCAAGCAGTCACCCTATGGAAATCACACTTTCAAAATCAGAGAGTTCCTTGTTGCCAAAACCCCAGGCTGTTTCAGTCTTCATTCTGTCCTCTTTTCATAACATCTTTTACAGCCTCCTTAAAACTCCCCTAGACTTCAAGTTGATTCAAGATCCTACAATATTTGTATTTTTAACTAACTCAGCTGGTCACAAGCAGCATTTCACTGTTAATGAAAATATAATTAATTAATCATAAATCTAGAGGATATGGTATGGGTAAGGATTGCTTCAAGAAATTTTAATTAAAAAAAATTAATTTTGTGTTTTGGTTATAGAAAAAAAAAAAAAAAAAACATTGAGAAACAGCATCTTAGATACAGGCAACTGTCCAGTTCCTTTCCGGTTGATGCACTCCCAGTTTATCTTGGGGTCATCTGATCTCATTGCTTTCTCTATGCTAAAAGCAATCCAACCCTTACCCACAGGCAGGGCTGAGACCTACAGACCAAGTTAGGCACTCCCCTGACCACAGTCCCCATCTTGCCTCCAGGCCATCTGGCATTTTCAACTGGCCTCACCAATGTTCCATTGCTGTTTGTCAAAGCCAATAGCTACAAAGCTGAACTCTGCAAATCCTTTTCTTCCTCTCATGTTCCTGAAAACAAAAACTACCATGTCCAGAATAGCTACTATGTTTCAGGTACTTTAACATATATTATCTCCAATCTTGGGAACAATCTAAAAGTTTTCTGCTGAATGTAGTAGAAGGAAGAGGATAAACAATTACACACCAGAGGAGACAACCTGAAGTGCAAATCCACAATTCTGGCTCAAATCTCACCATACACCTCTATTTATCTGAACATAAGATGAAATAACCATAATTATTTTTTCTATATCAATTGGGACTCATCATTAATTCTAACACAACGGAAAGGGTTCTCACCTTTTCCCCACATACCTGAGGCACAAGCCTCACTGAAACAGATTCTCACATGAGTGGGAAAGAAGTGGGGGTACAGATTTACAGCCTCCTTAAAACTCATCCATCACCACTTGGGGATGGATGAATCACTTTCTACAAAAAAGCACCCAGAGATGGATATGCTCTTCCACAGAAAAATAACTGCCACTGGGAAAGGGCACTCACATTTGTAGGGTCTACATACATTAGCTCATTTAATCATCATTACACTCTGCAAAGTAGGACATTGTCTGGCTTTACAAAGATGGCAAATGACGGTTACAAAGCTACCACCAGTAAAGCTGAGTTCAAAACCTGTCATTTTACTAACACTGAACTGTTACCTTCCAGAGATCACAGTCAACAGACTCCTATTACAAGCATAAAATCTCCCACATGCTGCCTCCTCCTATGCCATTCCTGCAGTTTCTAGTTTAATTCAGGTCTTCTTCATTATCTTCCATTTACACTTCTGTTCACCAATGTGTATGGCAGTATAGTAAAATGGTTCATTGAACCAGCTTTCAAGTCCAGTGACAAGTTTAAAAATCGGACAGCTTGCTGTGTGGTCTTGGGCAAATTAATTAACTTCTAGGTGTCTCAATGTTATTACCCAGAAAATAAAAATACTTTCTCATAAATGTGGTAAGAGAATTAAATGAGATGAAGTGTTTGTATCAGCCTTCATATTTTCTCCCTGTTCTTGCATCCTGAACTTTCATGACCTAAAACTATTCCTAAAGTTTAGCCCTGATGATGACACTTCAAAAACCTTCAACAGCTAGAACATTCACTCCAGGGTATATTCCAAAAGTGCCTAAGAGTACAACTAAGGCAATGCAGTAACTTGGGCAAATGCTTATCAGGTATCATAGCAAAAAATGAAAAGCAATGGGCTGGGGTTGTGGCTCAGTGGTAGGGCAATACCCTCACATGCCTGAACTGGGTTCAATCCTCAACACCACATTAAAAAATTTTGATAAAAATGAAGAGCAAAAAAATCTACCTTATGATTCAGTTAAAAATTATAAGTGTGTATTGTAGGACCCTCAAGAATTAACATGTCATGGATGATTAAGTATAAACATCCCAATATTTTATTTTATTTTTTTTTGGGGGGGGGAGTACCAGGGATTGAACTCAGGGGCACTCAACCACTAAGCCAAATCCCCAGCCCTATTTTGCATTTTATTTAGAGACAGGGTCTCACTGAGTTACTTAGTGCCTCACTTTTACTGAGACTGGCTTTGAACTCTGCCTCAGCCTCCAGAGCTGCTGGGATTATAGGCATGTACCATAAACATTCCAATATTTTAACATTTGAGTAATACAACTTTTCATACTCATTAGATCCACATATTTTCTTCTAAATAAAATACAAACCCTGTAGCATTTGAGACCTTTTATGGCCTGCTTCCTACCAATTCCTACTTACCTTTCTGCCCTTACCACTTAATACTTTGCTTTAGATATGGTCTGCTCTAACTAACCCAAGTTAACTAGTATAGCTAATATTGAGAGGGTCTGTACAATTCCAAATTCACAAGTGGAATAAACCCACGCAAGCAGTCTAACTCCAGAGCTTAGGCTGTTTTTCTTTACATGATTTTGCCTAATTCCTACATCTCATCTTCAGCTCCTGTTGCTGTTGGAAATGACCTTCTCCCACACTTTCCTTAGCCTGCCTAAAATGAGATCGCCCCCACAATTTCCTAGGCCTATCTAAAATACCATTTCCTCCATGAGGACCTCTAAATTAGTGCAGCACTTTCTTTTTATAGCATTCAGTCATATTTACATTGTGGTTATATTTGTTATCTACTGTTCCTGATGGGTTCTTTGCTCATCTCTGCAGCACCTCCACATCTAGCTCAGAATCTGCATACTTCCAGAGCAGGATTTCTCATGAGATGATGTTCTCACTTTGGCAGTTCAAAAGGCTTTATCTGTTAGAATCCAAAAGAGACAGGAAGATTGCAAGGGAAAGGAGAAGAGAAAATTTCCTTTTCATCAGGGTATGACACACTGAAGTCTACCCCAATCTTTCCATCAGCTACAAATATAAAAACAAAAGGCTGCTTTCTTCCAGTCAAATACATCAGGTGGTGTTTTAAACTCATGTCTGAAAGTAATCACCCTCTCCCCACAACACATTACCTTTACAAAGAATCTTAGGAGCCTTCAGTAAAACCTCCTCATTTTGCAATGAAGGAAACTGCGGCCCAGAAAGGAGACTTGACCTGCCCAAGATTACACTTAGAACATAACCCAAGTTTTCGACTTCACTCTCCCAGCTCTGAAAATCGAGTAGGGCAATACAACCACTTTTGGAAAGGAAAAAAAGCGAATTTTTTTTTTTTGTCACCCTGCGCACTTATTCACACTCCGTGTAACTGCACAGTCCAGTGCATCCAAGTAACAAATAAACTTACTCTCAAGAAACCAGTCTTTGCTCCTTTAAACAAAGATGAGTTCCACGTTTGCGAGCCATTGGCTTTTGCTACTTCCCCCCACCACCACCACCAATAAAATAAATCCCACAAAATTACAAAATTCCCCAAATGGGCAGTCAGAAATTCTACTGACTTAGAAGACAGAATAACTATCAGAGCTGAAATAGCCTGATTGAAAATAGCCATCTCCATAAACCCCTTAATCCCACCCGCTCACCCTGAACAGTGGAGGATGGAGGAAATATTCTTCAGGGGTACAGTGAAAAAGAGTCTCCCCATTAGCGGAGCTCACTGACAACAGCACCGACGCAGAGGCCACTAGGGCAGAGAAGGGAAAAGTAGGGCTAAGTACTGAGGGACCTGTGACTGTGGCCAAGTGGTGAGGTCTTCGGGACAAGAGGCCTGGGGCGGGGGTCGCAAGCCGCGAGGAAGAGAGGCTAAGGGGGTCAGGGTGGCATGAATGTGTCAGCAAGGACTCGTGGCGCAGGAGAAGTAGGGGTCAGAGGAAGCCGAGACCGGGCAGGCGGGGAAGACAGGGTAGGTGGATGGGAGCAGACCCGGAACCGAAAAGAACCGGGCTGTGCACGCCGCGGACCTCCCACTGCTCCAGAAGACGCGCCATGTCCGCATCGTTGTAATCTCGAATGTCCTTCTTCTTCCGCGGAGGAGGAGCAGCATCGCCGGGCGTACCGGCCCGGCTCTCGGCGGCGCAGGATCCCGGAGGAGGAAGCAGCAGCAACAGTAGCAGATCAGAGACGCAGAGCAACCACAAGGCCGCACGCCATAAACCGGAGGACGCCATCTTGGCCGCGCAGCGCCGCGCCGCGCCGCACCTCCCGCCCGCGCCCTATCTCGTCACCCGCATGACCACGCCCCCGCACCGGCTCCGCCCGCAGACCCTCCCAGGCGCCAGGTCCCGACCTCTTCAGGGTCCTGGTGTCCTGGCCCCGCCCCTGGCGTACCCTGAGCTGGGGCCGTCCCGCGCTCGCCTCAGGCCCAGGCCCCGCCCCCGAGAACGTACGCCTCCGTGGCTCCGCCTCAAGGCCCTTACTAGCCTACCGCGCCCCGCCCCGTCCCAATTCCTACAGCCCCACCTCCGGAAGCCCCGCCCAGAAACGGCGGTCCCGCCCCCAGCTCCTCCTCCCCTTGATCGGCCTGAGGGTCGCACCCTGGCTGGGCTTTTTTATTTTCCGTCAGAGAGCCAAAAATTTCCCTCTGGGCCTCTAGGAACTGCCATAGAGCTTCCAGCTTCCAGAAGGCCCTCAGTTTTCGCCTGTGAAGTAAGTTGGAGCTGGAAGTTCTGGGAGCTGCCCCAGGCTCTAGTAAAGCCCATCTTGGGGTGTCAGCCGGTTACCCTCAGTCTCCTGAGATTTCCTCTGACAGCCAGTTAAGTTAGTGGAGAAGTTAGGCCAACTTTTTTCAGCGGGTCATAAATAGGGTCATTGCTCTGTTGCTCATTTTAGATGATTCAGTACAACCAGCTTTCAATATTACTATCATCTCCTAAGCTCGAAAAAGGCTTTTTAATCATTAATTTTCATTTGTTTAAAATAGTCCAGTTTGTCTTCTGATTCAGCTTAATACTGTGACTCTAATATATTTTAAGGCTGAATTGTGCTCATTTTTATTTCTTTCTTTTAAGAGATTTTGGTCAGAGATACTTTAAAATTCCGCAAGTTTTAAATTGCTTATTATGGATTTCTTTTAAAATATTAATTACACAAGAATATATGAAAGTAGTGTAGTTGTTTAATGTTGAGAAATTAGACTGGGAATATAGCTCAGTGATAAAGGTTTGCCTGTCCATTCCATCTTCACCACCACCAAAAAAAAAAAAAAAAAAAAAAATCGAACTTTATACAAAAGTTTAAATATGGACCCCACGATTCTACTGCACACCAACCAATTATCTTTTGCCACATAATACATTTTTACTAATACAAATATCAAGTATCTCCAGCATTTTGTTGCATTTATATGTGTTTATGGCAGCATAGTGTATGAATTTTTAAGCATATTGGGCTCAAGTGTTTTCCACCTAAAATTATGGCATGAAGAAATTTGATTCTTTAGATGCCTAAATAGTATTCTTCAGCATTGTTATAGCAATAGTTTATTTCCTAATCATGGGCATTTATTATCTTCTTTTTTTTTTCTTTTTTGCTATTACAACACCATTTTTTTAAAAAAGTGGCAATAGTCTTTTCTTCATGCTTTGTATGGCTAAAAATAAAGGATACATATAACTAATTTTTTAAAAAAAACATTTAGATAAGATAAAAGGCTTTGTTGTAATTCTTTCTGTACTGGGGGGGAGTGGTAAATTCAAGAGTATTCTACAACTGAGCTATATCCCCAGTCCTTTTTATTTATTATTACTTTTAGTTGTAGATGGGCACAATACCTTTATTTTTTATTTATTTATGTTTATGTGGTGCTGAGGATTGAACCCAGTATCTCACATGTGCCAGACAAGTGCTCTACCACTGAACTACAACCATAGCCCCAGTCTGTGGGAGGCCATCCTCCCACGTGATTTGAGTTACCTCCCTGGCTGGGCGAGAGGCCTTAGACACATCCTTGTGTCCAGAGCTTTCCCCACCCTTCTCAGGTCCGAGGGCTTGTCCGTGTGGAGGCGTGTCTGGCCACTACCCCAAGATCCAGTCGTCGCACCTGACCTTGGGACACTGCCCCCCTTAATCTTCATTGGATGGGATTTTCCCCCAATTTTTTTGTTCCCCAATAAAAGTCCACTCCCTGGTGTGTTCTCATTTGTTCCCCCTCCTCCCCCCTCCCTCCCTCCCCCCCCCCTCTCTCTCTCTCTCTCGCCTCTTCAGTAAACCTTGCTACTCTAATAGGTAGCTTGAGGCTGGAGGTAGGAGTAGCTGTCCTGGAGCTGGTTTAAAGGTAATTAGTGCCTGTCTTTTTAATTCAAACTCCCTTAGGATTTCTCACATAGCTGAACCTTCATTTATGAAGCCTGTGCTGGCTATGGGCTAAACTAGTCCTAAAAATTTTTTATTCTGAGACAGTTTCTTTCATAAAGCTGCTGAGGCTGGCCTCAAACTTAAGATTCTCTTGCCTCGGCCTTCCAAGTGGGATTACAGGTGTGCTTCACTGTACATGCTTCTCTTTCTCTGAAAGAGAAGCAGGTAGAAACCAAGCATCTCAGGCTGGTATGGTGGTAACTTAAGTCATGTGGCACCCAGCCTTCTTTCTCAATCTGCTCCATTACACTGGCCCTGTGGCTTCCATCCTCAAGGTCACCACAAGTTCCAGGATGGTTACTGGAGCTCTAGCCATCAAGATTACATTCATCCAGAGGAAGGAAGAAGGACGGCAAGTCAAACAGAGCATACCTTTCAATAGGGTCAACTTTTTTGAGGCATCCTGTTTGGATCTTGCTCTCAATACTTCTGATCTCACTGGCTAAAACCTATCTCTCCCAGAGAGGCCAGGAAATTGTCTTCTAGCTATGTACATTTTCAGTGTAATAAAATTAAGATTCTGGGGGTTGGGGTTGTGGCTCAGTGGTAGAGCACTTGCCTCACATGTGTGGAGCACTGGGTGGATATTCTATACATTCATGCATGTACATATGTAAATATGATAACATTCCCTATTGACATTAAGCAGAAACAACTCATAAGTAAAAGAGGCTTTTCTCTTTTCTTTTCTGAAATCATGGGGGAAAAGTCAAAGCTTTCTCCCTGGGGCACATTGCTCCACCCGGTGGCTTGGAGCTGTGTCCTGGTGCAGTCATGCTAGAAAACATGCACAGCTGTGGCGGATCATGTGCTCTGTTGGGAGGGGTCACCCTAGTCATTCATTTTGCCTGCTGTCAAGTTAAGGTGCAAAAGTGCTGGGATTCTTGGCCCACAGTATCTGGTTATAGAGAACAAAAGCCATTGAGTGAGTGACAGAAATTGTTGGGATTGGGTAAACTTTAGGGCTACTTTCATCCAAGCAGGAAATCCATTTGGCTTATAATCTACTGATGTGAAAATATCTGGATCAACTGCATTTTCAATGCTTTGATATTTTAAATATATTTTGGTGTTTTGAAACTTGATTTGATTCAAGCCTGGAGGAATTTATTTACTAACAACCTACTGTTAACAAGAATCAGGTGAGGCACTGAGGCAAAAATGAATACAATAAGGCCCTTGCTTTTGAAGGACTGTTTTAAACATTAAATTTAATTAATTATTTTGTTTGTTTTTCTTGGAGGTTTTGGAGTGGTAGAGATGAACAACCTGTAGTAAATCCAATGTAGATTACAGGCGGTCAGGGCATGAAGGAATGATGTGATGACCATAATAATATCCCTATTTTAAATAAGAGGAAATTCTGATTTTTTTGAATTACATAATTTATCTGAGGTCACATAGATAATACAGCTGCAGGGCAAAAATTAGAGCCCAGGTATATGGGACAATGAGGTTTTTCTTTGCTGTCTTTCTTCCAGTAGCACCATCTGGGTTAATCAGTGAGGCAATCGGCACAGTCACTGGGAGCCATATGGAAAATGGATTGAAAAGAGTCTGGAGCCAGAGCTCTCAGATGGGGCCGGAGTCTGAACCTGCTCTGAGGCTCTGCAGTACAGGGCTGGAGAGAGAGTTCTGAAGTGTAAGAGATCATGTGGTTGTGGCCTAAATAAAGCACAGGCCTTTTCTACTCTGGGGTTAATACTAACCCTACCTCTAAAAGGTGCAGAAACTGTGGATGGCAAAACTGAATCTTGGATCTAATTAGTGTCCTAATCTGAGCTCATCCTGGCTGTGTCCATCACAACAGAGGAGAGGAAATAAGAATTTCTAGTACTATCTGAAATCAGTCAAGGATGACTTTCAAAATATTGAAAAACTAGAGGCACAATTACCAATTAACAGAAGCCTATGATCTGCAGGTAGGGCTCTTGTACCAATTATTAATTCTTTAGTGGACTGAATCATGGGAAGGTGTAGGAGGGGCCTGGGAGTGGGGCTGAGGTAAGGATGATGACAGTGGCATTTGAGGTCACCACCATGCACGAGCTGTTGCCCTGCTGTTGTTTCATAAATGTCCGACACTTTCTGACCATTACTGAAATAAAAGTTGAGGGCAGCCAGATATTAGTTCAAAGAAAAGAACACTTTTCTTGCCAGGAGGTTTAATAAATGAATGAATTCTATAAAAGTTTATTGATGACCATGTAATGCATTAGGTGTGGGAGAGATAAATATATCAGGTCCTTAACTCGATGAAAGAGTTTCGGAGAAAAGAGGTGTGCCAACAGTTACAAATACAGACTGCCAATAGTCCCACTGAAGCTGTGCAGATAGCACAATGGCCCAAAGGGGCAGAAGTTCTGAGTGTGTCTGAGGAACCAGAGAGGCTCCACAGAATCTAGTCAATCTGTAGCTACTGACCACAAAGCACCCTGAGAGATTCTGTACCCGACACCATGAGACATATTGAAACATGGTCAGTCATGATTAGTGTTGGGGGTTGAGGGTGCCTGAATCTTAGTACTTCTCTTCTCCAAGACCATGAAGGATGGAAAATACATCTGAAGATCACTGGCAACCTTCACCTCCAGGTAGGATGCTGTGCTTTATTTAGGCCATGACCTCTTACATTTCGGAACTCTCTTTCCTAGCCGTGTATTGCACTGCCTGAGACCTGGTTCAGACGCTGGCCCCATCTGAGTCTGATCCAGATGCATCTGCCAGAATCTTGGGATCTGAATGCTAAGGTGTTTCTGCCAAAGCAAACTGGTCCTACATATAAGCCTCCCTCACACATATATCTTCTGATGAACTAAGATGTGGCAGGAAAGAAGGGAGGGAAAAACGAAGGAGGGAAGAACATGAGACTGATGGGTGAGGTCCTGCCCAGGTGTTCTTATTGGATAGGAACAAAATAGGCCACAGAGCAAGACGCTGTGTCAGGTAAGGACAGTGACCTGTTAACATAATGATTCTGCTCCTTAGGGACCCAGGAGCTCACATCCATCATCCCTGAGGATGTCTGAAATAGGAAAAAGAGGGATAGGAATACATCCTTCAGATATAAATTCCTATCCTTTAGAAGAAATATTGAAAGGAAGATAATGAGCGATGCTTGGATAAGTGTAGAAAGATTACTTGAAACTAAACTGGCCCATCTATGAGCACAAACAAAACAGGGGGCACTGTTCCAAAGGAAAGGTACATTAAGGCAGAGATTGCTCCCTACCAACCACCAGATGGCATTGTACATCATATGCAGCTGTGTTGGTACATAGAGTCTTAGATGAAGTGGGAATATTGGGTATCAAAATCCAGAATGCATACCATGGAATATTATTCAGCTGTGAAAAGAAAGGAAATTCTGATACATGCTACCACATCGATGAATCTTGAAGACATGCTAAATGAAATAAGTCAGACATAAAAGGTATCTTACCTTACTTACAAAAGGTATCTAAAATAGTCATATTCCAGGAGACAGGAAGTTGAATGGGGACTGCTAGGGACTGCGGGAGAGAAGGATGAGAAAATATTGTTTAATGGATACAGAGTGTGACTCTGGGAAGATGAAAAACTTCTGAAGGTGGATGATGGTGATCATTATACAATAAGGTACTTGCGTGCAATGGCACATACTTGCAATCCCAATGACTAGAGAGACTGAGGTAGGAGGATTGTGAGTACAAATCCAGCCTTAGAAAGAAACTTAGCAACTTAGTGAGAACCTGTCTCAAAAAAAGAGCTGGGGATGAAGCTCAGTGGTTCAGTACCCTTGGATTCAATCCCCTGTACCACAAAACAAAACAAAACCCCAGAATGCCTGCCCATACTGTTCTCTTTTACCTGCAGGAACTCCAGATAACCAATGCTCCCTCTAAAACAGGTAAGAGGAGGAGGTAAAGGATGTTGCTCCAATCCTGCCTGTTCCAATCTCTGTCATTTCTACTCTCGTGCCCAAATCTTCAACTAGTTCTTTCTTTGCATCTTTTTCATTCACTAATGTCTACTAAGCATGGGTCTTGATCCAGTACTGAGAATACATTCTAGAAACCAAACCACTCTCTGCACAGTCCCAGCTCCCTCCTGTCTGCTCCATTTACTTTACCCCAGTGAACACTCATTTCACACATTTTCAGCTTTCTTCTCTCAATTGACATCCATTTTAGTGAAAAATATATCTTGTTTGTTCATGCTGCTATAAAAAAAACACATTAGGTGGTATAATTTATAAACAACAGAACTGTTTCTCACAGGGCAGGATGCTAGGAAATCTAAGATCAAGGGACAACCTGATTTAGTACCTGGTGATAACCCATTCTTCATAGATGGTGCTTTGTTGCTGTGTCCTCACAAGGAAGAAGGGCAAAAGGAAGGGTGTTCCTCAATCCTCTTTTATAAGGGCACAAATCCCATTCAGGAGAATTCTACCTTTTTAAATTACTCACCTCATAAAGGCCCCATCTCTTACACTATCACTTAGTGATTAAATTTCAACATATTTATTTGGGGGGGTTCATATCATATCATATACTTTGCAGAGTACCTTTGGTTCATATTTAATTTAAAAAGAGAGTTAGGCTGGGTGCTGTGGCACACACCTATAATCCCAGACACTTAGGAAACTGAGGCAGGAGGATCGCTAGTTCAAGACCAGTGTCAGCAATTTAGCAAGGCCCTGAGCAACTTGGTGAGACTCTGTCTCAAAATGAAAAATAGGGAGTTGGGGCTAGGGATGTGGCTCAATGGTGAAGAACCCCTGGTTCAATCCCTGGTACCAAAAACAAATAGAGAGTTAGAAGGAGTAACAGGTGAAATAGACACAAACAGCCCTCTAATTCATTCAATTAGACTCAAATATTCTACAGCAACAAACCTCAAATCACAGTGGCTTCACACAACAGAAGTTTACTTTGTACTCATATTACATGTCCAGTACAGCTCTGGACAGGGTCTACTCTGTGTAGTCACCTAGGTTTGTGGAGGTCCCACCAACCAGAACAGACTCCTCAATAGTTACTTCAGACTGGCTTTCTATTACCTCAGCCTGGAAGCAGAGCACACATTTCCACTTCCACTGCATTTATAAGAACAGTGTGACCTGCCTAGCAGCAACTGAAATGTTTAGTAAGCCCTACCATCTCTGCTATAGTTTCTTTACTGTGTTCTCACCATCCAAAAAGTAAAATTGGGATTACTTGCTCCCTTTTCTGGACTCCACTCTTAACAGGTAGAAGCTTCATATTACTTACTTTGTAACTTTTGATGCCTAGTACAGAGCCCAGCATGTAGCAGGTGTTCATTGTTTGTGGAGTGAATGAATGATGGCAGAAAATAAAGAACCTAAAAGAAAGTGAAAGCAGTACCTAGAAGGATCAGCTTAGGAGCTAGCTGCCTTATCTGAGAAACAGCAAGGAGGGCCAAGAAAACAATCCTATCGATTTTAAAAGCTAAATCAAACCTTGTGGAATAGTGGTACAGTCCTCAAGTAACACAGCTCATTGTTGGGTATGAAGCATCCAGTGATAATAAGAAAACAGACTGCACTGTAGAAGAAAAGGGAAATGGGACTCCAGGAATGCCAATTGGTTTTGGGAAAAAATTTGATTTCAGAGCAGTTTCATGAATAAACTAGGCCTAGGGAAAATGGTTTGACTTCTCTGGCATAGGTTTTTAGAGCTATTTTTGCTGTTCCTGGGTTACCATGTTAAGCATTTGTCCAAACATTTTTCCCTTGTACAAAAGTAGAAGGATTGACTCTATAAAACTGCTCTTTGTTTAGAAAGTTATCAGTTTTATCAAGTTCAGTTCTCCAATATTCTCCAAGGCCACTTTCAGCTGTAAGTAGGGCACTGTCCAACCAAGTCTGAACCTGTTGCTTCTGTTAACTTATTAATAATATGTCTCACAGTTACTCTTCAGACTGTTTGGGCTTGGACGATAAATTTAAATCTAAGTCCATTCTAGTTACAAGTAACAAGCTGGGGGTGGGGGGGGGGGATGCGCGGATGCAGTGACCTGGAGTCCTAGAAAAGAATAGAGCAACAAACATTTCCATTGGTTTTCATACCCAGTGTGTGCTGGGAGAGTACCCAGAAGGCCAGATTCAGGACTACTGAACTGATGGGCCATTCTCTGGGAGGAAGGCCAGGTGTTCCAACCACTTCCTGCAGAACAAGGTGCAGTAAGTCAGGAGAGGGGCGGGAGGGTTCCTCACCCAGTCAATTGCTGTCTTCCTCACCTAAGAAGTCACTCACTTAAGGCACCTGACCATCGGTTTCCCTAACTGTAAAATAATGTTTACCTCCAAAGGCTGTCTTTCTTATTTAACAATGGCCATTATTACTCCATTATATCGACAAAGCTATGAAGGGCCAAAGTATGCTGATCAAGGTCCATAATAATTCTAACAGCTACTATTCATGAGGTGAGTGCTCAAGCAGTCAGTGCCCAGTATCTGACATAAAGAAAATAGATACTTGGAAAGAGAACTTAGGTCACAGAACTCATAAATGGCTGGGAAAAAACTGAGCCTGGAAGTTGAGTTCAAAGCCTGCTGACTACTTAAAGTATGCTTAGCTGGAGATTTTAAGTTTGAGCATCTGCACAATTCCCCGCCCTCCTGTTGGGACTCTATATCCAGTGCTCTTTTCTTTTCATCACTCTCACAGCCCATCAGAAACCCACTGTGGAAGAGATCAAACACAACAAAGGGCAGAAGGAAAGCTTGGAAAATCCAATCGAAGTCCCACAAACCAAGATGTCTGGGCTCCAGTAAATCACCAGGGAATCATACCGATTGGCCTTCCCTCTAACCCCGAAAACAAGTCACCTTTTTAAGACTCGCTTCCTTGGCGGAGAGAAGCCTGGGGCCCGGGTCTGGCTAAGAGCTTACGTAAGGCCAACCGGCTGCTACACCCCGATCTCCAGAGGGTGTGTGCAGAGCCCCTGGCCGGGCTGCCTTTCCCCAGCCCGTCTGCTACCCAATCTTTCCGCCGGAACGCAGGGGCGGCCCAGGACCACCAGCTTCAGGCAGGCAGCTGAGTGCTGGGCGGCGGCGTCCCCGCAGCCACCCAGCTTCCCGGGGGAGGAGCAGCGCATCGCGCAAGCATCCGGGAGCGGCGGAGGGGGCGGGAGAAAAGGCGAGAGGAGGAAGCGGGATTTAAACGAAAGGCGGTGACGCCACACAAAAGATTTCTATAGGCTCCGGGGAGGTTACGGCGAGGTGCGGCGGCGGCGAGCCGGGGGCGAGGCGCGGCCGGGCAGAGGGGAAGCCTCCGGCGGCCCCGGCGGGCGAGCACCCACGGCCGTGCTCCAAGGCTAAGCTGCGCGCAGAGAGGAAGCGGGTGTTTTCCCCTCGCCTTTTGGTCCCCGCCCTTCCTTTCAGTTTCTCCCTGCTCGCTCGGAAGTTGGTGGTTGACGGAAATGGCAGGAGCCGGGGCCCCGGCTGGTGGCCACGGCGCTAAGGGGACCTTCTGAGTCGGCTCATCAGCCGTGTAGACGCGTGCATCTGCATCCGATGCGCGGGGCTCGGGGCCTCCGGAGAGCTCAGCCGCTGCGGGCCCAGGACGAGGGCGCGCCGGAGATGGATTCGCGCCGACAGCCAGCAGCGGGCCGCCGGGCGCGCGGTCCGGGAGGGCGTGCCGCCGCGGCTTCGGGCCGCACGCTGTGAGCCGCCGGGCGGGAAGGGCCGCCGCGGAGCCCCGCGCACCCGGGCGTGGCGGGCGAGAGCACGAGTGGGGCGGCCGCTGTGCGCAATCAGTGCAGGCTCCCACCCGGCTCTGACTCGGCGCGGCCGCGACAGCGCGGCCACACCCTCCGCCCTGCAGCCGCCGCCGGCGCCGCTTCCTGAGAGCGCGAGGTAGGAGATGTGCCTGGGGCAGCTGTGCGTTCCAGAGTGCCAGTCCGGGCAGCCGTCGCAGAGAAGTGCCGCCTGGCGGGGTCACCGCGCCTGAAGCCCACGTGCGCCGCCGAACCCAAGGTGGCCTGTGGTTGACAGCACAGCCCTCCGGAGCCGCTGCCCGTGTTCCTCCCCGAGGAAAGGATTTTGATTTCAAAGAAAGGAAGGAAGGAAGGACAACTCCCAGCTTCCCTGTCCCGCCCTCTCCGCTCCGGGGCGGCCGGGCCAGGCCATGCCCAGGAAGGCTGCGACGGCTCAGCAGAAGGGACTTTCCTGGCAGCACCGCGGCGAGGAGCGCGGACTGTGAGTTTATTCTGCCGCGGTTCATGCTTCCTGCAAGCCTTCTAGGAGGCCGAACGCTGCAGCCTCTCCTCACGCCCCGAAGAGCCTCCGGTGTTCTCTGGCCCTCGGGCTCACCCTACGCTGCCCGGGCTCCGGCCGCCGTAGCCCAGTGCCCTCTACCCGCGGCGGTGGATGGCATGATGGTGCGGGGAAGGCACCGCGGCCTTGGCCAGCTGAGTCGCGGGGGCGGCGGCAGCGGCGGTGGTAGCGGGCTCCCCAGCGGCATGCCAGTGCCCCCTGGGCGCGATGGCTAGCGGCAGCGCTGGGAAGCCCACTGGCGAGGCGGCTTCTCCGGCTCCTGTGAGTGCCGTCGGTGCGGCCAGCTCGCAGCCACGGAAGAGGCTGGTGTCGGTCTGCGACCACTGCAAAGGCAAGATGCAGCTGGTGGCTGACCTGCTACTACTGTCCAGCGAGGCCCGGCCAGTGCTCTTCGAGGGCCCCGCCTCCTCTTGTGCTGGTGCGGAGTCCTTTGAGCAGTGCCGGGACACCATCATTGCGCGCACCAAGGGGCTTTCCATTCTCACCCATGATGTGCAAAGCCAGCTTAACATGGGCCGATTTGGAGAGGCTGGGGACAGTCTAGTGGAGCTGGGCGACCTGGTGGTGTCGCTGACCGAGTGCTCAGCCCACGCTGCCTATCTGGCTGCGGTGGCCACCCCAGGCGCACAGCCTGCTCAGCCGGGCCTAGTGGATCGCTACCGCGTGACACGCTGTCGCCACGAGGTGGAGCAGGGCTGCGCGGTGCTAAGAGCCACCCCACTGGCCGATATGACCCCGCAGCTGCTGCTGGAGGTGTCACAGGGCCTGTCGCGAAACCTCAAATTCCTGACGGACGCATGCGCCCTAGCCAGTGACAAATCACGGGACCGCTTTTCACGCGAGCAGTTCAAGCTGGGCGTCAAGTGCATGAGCACCAGTGCATCGGCGCTGCTGGCCTGCGTAAGGGAGGTGAAGGTGGCACCCAGTGAACTGGCGCGTAGCCGCTGCGTGCTCTTCAGTGGGCCCCTGGTGCAGGCTGTGAGCGCACTGGTGGGCTTCGCCACCGAGCCGCAGTTCCTGGGTCGCGCGGCCGCTGTGAGCGCAGAGGGCAAGGCGGTGCAGACCGCCATCCTGGGTGGTGCCATGAGCGTGGTGTCAGCCTGCGTGCTTCTGACCCAGTGCCTCAGGGATCTGGCGCAGCACCCCGATGGGGGCGCCAAGATGTCGGACCACAGGGAGAGGCTGAGGAACTCGGCCTGCGCCGTGTCTGAAGGCTGCACCCTGCTATCTCAGGCTTTAAGAGAGAGGTCTTCACCCAGGACTTTACCGCCAGTAAATTCCAATTCTGTGAATTAGCAACACCCCCCTCCACCCCATGCCCTTTCTTCTACCCCAGCCTAAAGGAAGACACTTATTCTCTGCCCCTCTCCATTTATACCAAAGAAATCATAGGTGAAACACCCCCCCCCCACCACCATGTTAATTGCCCAAGAAGAATCTTCCAGAAGTCAGGGCCACGCACACAACTCACATGCACCGAAGAACCCAGGTGTCAAGCGGCCCATACAGGAGTGGGGAGCAGAAAATGGGTAATCTGCTGATTGTGGTTTTACCCCTACACCCCACCCCTGTCCGTCAACTGAATTTTATTAATTGGGCAGGAAGGAGGTCATGGGTTCATTTCTTCTTTTTTATTTTAATTAAAAGAAAGGTTACCTCAGTTTCACTCTTTAGACATGGATGTAGCTACCTTTTTTTTTTTTTTTTGTATGTTATTTTTTTAAGCAATTGTGTTGAATTAGGAGTATACTTGGTGTGGAAAGAGTATGACTTTGCCATGTGATTTGCAAATGGGGGGAAAGCTACTGTGAGCGTGTTTTATTTTTTAATTTACACCATAGAGTGATTTTTTTCCCCCAGTGTCAAGTTTTTACCTTGCATGTACTGGAGTATTTATTTCATCTATTAAAATGTTATGTTTCTCAGATGGCTTTTTGTAATTATTGTTTGATTTTCAATAGTATTTTTGTATGCTTTATGTCATCTAAGAAAGGGACAGTGGAAAGGCTACTTTCAATAGTGATGAGGAAGTTCCCTAATTCTCAACCCTTTCTGCTTTTTCCTCAAGAATTGTTCTTTTGAGCAGCCTAGGAGTCATAAAGACACAAATGTATAATATAACCTATCTTTGAAGGCAGGTATCAGGAAAATGATTGAATTATGTATATATAGTGCCTGGGATGATCTGTTGAGGGGGGATGTCTTGCTTCTGCAAAGTAATTTAACTTTGTCTCCACTCATCTTTCCATCATAATGATATGAAGTTCAGATCTGATTTGTATTCTGTCATTTTCAGATTAAAGCACTTCCTAATCCTGTGTGGGCTGCCTTCTCAGCTGGGAGGATCTATGTATGGAACTTAAAGTACTGTATATCAAGTAAGAATCTTTAGCATCTTTCATGTAGATGAGTCTATTGAGACAAGATCCCTACAATTTTAGGGAGAAAAAATAAAGATTCTAGATTTTCATTGCAAAAGATGTGATCTGGAAAGTAAGAACTTTTTTAGAGTTACAGTATAATTGCAGGCAGACAACTTATTTTTGTGACCTTGATCTCTTAAGATATACCATGATTGATTGTATGTTGAAAGAATGCTTTGTTGATTGAAATTTGGAGTTATGGTAAGGTAGTCTGCAGACATTTAAGGGGATTTTTTTGGGGGGTGGGGTAGTAGTGGAATGTATAGTTTTAACAAACCTAGTTAAAATGTTGAACATTTTCTTTCTAAAAGAATAACAACATTTATTATAGTTCTTGAAATTTGGGAGGGCCACATGGATAAAAACTCATATGTACCTTAAATTTGTATGGTTTACATTTTTTCCTAAGGATTTGTTATGCTTAAACCTTTGCAGTTCCCACAGATCTAAAGAGAATTTTTCACTGTAATACATTAGAGAGAAGAAAGTCATTTTGACTGTTTTATTTGTTTGAATGGCTGTGTTTATTGCAAGAATGTGAAATTCATTGTGTAAATGTCTTTCAATTTGTTTGGGGGTCAGACTAGGACCGTTTTGCAAATTTGGAATTGAATAAGTCTTAAAGTGGTATAGAGTACATACATGTTTCATAACGAAGGGGGCAGTTGTTTTGCTTTTTAAGGACCTGGTAGGTTTATACTTTTAAAGTAAAAGATGAAGGTGACCTTGAGTGTTTATTCCTCCTCCCCACCCTTCTGTAAAATATATCTATCTGGATCAGGTTCAGGAAGATTTTGCTGGGGAGAGGGAACTCATGTGTCAATGACAATTCTATAAAATTCTTACTTTATTGGATGTATACAACTAATGATAGAATCTGTAACCATATGGCTCATTTAACCTATGCAGATCACAAAAGAAGTAAACTGAAAAGAACAGATACTAAGTAAAATAAGAACCAGAAATCTTTAAATTTAGGGTTTAGTTAAGAAAAAAGAATTGCTGATGTTTTCCTGGACTCATTTCTCACAAAAGCAATTTTCAGGAAAATTCAAACCAAAAAAAAAATGGTAAGGAAAAAATAAAATCATTTGCCCTATCTCCTTGGACTAGCTAGTCTCTAAATTAATTTGGAAACTTTCTCTTAGTCAAATGATAGTACCTCGCAATGTACCTGGTATATAATACCTCTGTCCTCAAACTGATAAAGTTTCAAACTTAATATAAGTGGTACTTAAACTCTTTTACCTACTCAGTTCATGAGGTAAGATTCAGGGCTTTTCTTTTAGCAGGTGTCTTGAAATGAATTATAAATCAGATTGTTTTTCCCAGCAGATTTCAAGAAGCCAGAGTGAGGAACATACTGCACATTATTTCTGAGTGTCTGCGTCGCTTGACTAGGCAAGGGACTTGGGCACAGTCTTTCTTCCAGTGTACCAGGTTGCTAAACTTGTTTTTAAAAATATGGCCTTATTTTTGAAAAGGAATATCTCAGACCTATTTCATAATAGGGTTTAATAAGGTCAGTAGAGATACTGGTTCCAGGAATAAAATCAGACTGGCCTGACTTCTCTTAAAGTAAACCACACTGCAGTTAATTTAAGACATCAATCAGTGGGTTCTTCTGACTTCTCAGGGCAAGGTTTCTTACACAAGCTGAATGCATACCATCCTGCCCAGGGGTTGCTGTCAACGTTGGAATGGTCATGAGAAAAGGAAATCATTATAGTTTAGTCTCTGAACAAAGCCATTATTTATGACAGTCAACCCAAGCTAATGGGACAAAACAGGCTTTCAAACACAAGACTTCACTTAACCAGAAAAAGAAAAAAAAAAGCATCACTCTTTGGCTGTTTTAAGTTCGGTCTTTATTATTCATTCTGGGTTGATGTTAGCAAATGCAAAAAATTAACTGTGTGTGTGGGTTCATTTGTGTGTTCTCCCCCAACCTCTCTAATTCTGGAGGCATTAGTTAACATCTGATTGGTTATTTTATAAACACTGTTCTTCTTGAACTGGCATAGAGATCTAAAATGTTTGGCAGTTTGAAACAGCTAATTTTAACAGAAACACCTGTTTTTCCCAGCAAATGTGACTATGGTAACATGGAGATCAGGCAGAAGATTTGAAAAGTGACTGCCAAAGTCCCTTCTGAGCTGTGCTCAGTGATGTGAGAGGGCTTGGGGAAGAATTCCATAAAGGCTTTGTGGCACTTTTACCTAGTTCTGTTTCCAGGCCAATCTCTGCCTTCTGGCAACTGGAAGGACACTTTTCCGTGTGAACACAGATACTGTGTTCCCTATGGGAAAATTCTCTTGTTTTTGTTTTTGGTTTTTTTGCATATGTTGAAGGTCCATCATGCCTAAGTTATTCTTTAGGGTCCTTTGGATGCCAGAGTTTTCTGTTTTCTGCATGGTGGTAGAAGGCTCAAAATTTTAAGGAAAAAGTATGATAGTAGCATCTATGATAGAGGTCAGTTTAACTGTAAACTCCTTAAGGGTAGATGTGATAATCCCTTGGCACACATGTAGCCATTGTTTTGAAATCAGTGTGCCTGTAGCACATATAAATGAGCAAGTGGTAAACTTGTACCTGGAGATGGAAATTATAATGGTCATTCATTTGATAAATGTATACTGGGAGCCAGCTCTGTGCTAGGCACTGCGGGGTGGGGTGTGTGTGACTGTGATTGAGATAGGGGTCCACCCCTTGAAAAAAGAATTGCTAATGTTTTCCTGGACTCATTTCTCACAGAAATGAGCAACCTTGAAATGTTGCTGTCTAGACCCAGTATTGCTTTAGGTGTGCTCCAGACCCACAGCATCAGCATCATCCCTACCTGAGGTCTGTTCAGTCAGAAGCTCTCAGCATGGAGTTTTATAATGTACTTTGCAAAATAACCAAGATACTTTGCAGTATAATCAGGAAATGTATCTTTGTATGTCGACTGTGCACCAAGAATTACGATGCTGTTTCAAGTCTCATGCTATCCTTAATGGTTCCAGATGCTGCATTAGCATCCCCCATTGCCTATACAGAATCTCATCTTCACCCCGGAGCTTACTAGAACCTGCTTTTTGGAGAGATCTCCAGGTGATTCCTGATCGATTAACATCTGGTAGCATTGATTTAGGACATAAATATGGTGGCCATGACCGAATCATGGGTTTACTTCTTACTGTGGAAACATTTGTTATGTTTACTTTGTAAATCAATTTCATGGGTATTATGTAAGCAGTTTCTTAAAGCAGTTTTAAGAGGTAAGCAGGTATTACTCACTGTACTTGTCATCCAAACATTTGTGCCTCTATTTTCCCGTTGTAAAAATTAAACCAAATATTTATAATGAAGTTCCACAAAGTGGAAGGCCTTGTGATGACCTTTGTAAAATGGCTGTATCCGCTTCATAAGGTGATGTCATTGAAAGTTATGTTAAAAGCCAGTTTCCCACCAAGCACCGTGGTGCACGCCTGTAATACCAGCAATTCAGAAGGCTGAAACAGGAGGATTGCAAGTTTGAAGCTAGCCTCAGCAACTTAGTAAGACCCTAAGCAACTTAGCAAGATTCTGTCTCAAAAAATACAAAAGGCTGGGGATGTAGCTCAGTGGTAAACCACCCAGGGTTCAATCCCTAGTACTAAACCAAATAAATAAACAAAACAAGTATGATGCTAGTTGAGTTTTCACTTAGAACTTAATTTTTAAGGTATGTAGGCATTGTGTATTAGAAATGCAATGGCAAGTTATTTGTGGAACTGACAAAAATAGATCATCTGATATTTCAGCTGTCTTGATGGAATCATCTCACTCCATAGCAATTTCCAGTATATTGCTTCTTTAAATGGAGCCTGCTGTGGACATTATTACATCAGTGTGTCTTGTGACTAAAGAGTCTCATAAAGATAGCTTTATATCCAGTTCAGCTCAGCCACAATGTCTGATAGTTCGTGAGAACATGTTTTTTCTACCTGGAAAAATGATTACCTATATAACTAAAGCAGAGGTTTAATATCAACCAAATAGATAGGAAATCATTTTAAAGATGCATCCTCATAAGTGGCTCAAGTTTTCTACTTCCCTTTGTGTCTTTCTAAAGCTCAACCAAAGTTTCTTGCCCACTGAAGATTCTAGAGACAACGAAAATTGTTGACTTCACTAGGCCTTTTTCTTCATCCCAGGCAGCTATGGAACATCTGATAGATTTACTCTAATAACAAACAGTGCATAAGCCCATTGTTAGTTCATAGGTCAAGTTAGGTTTAGAATAATATCAGGTTTAGCAAAGGTGATGGCAAAAATTTCTGATTTAGCAAACATTTGCTAATTTCTGGGACAGGCTTAGGTATGTTCTCTGTTGCTTTATACTTTGTGTTTCTACAACAAAATACCCAAGGCAGCTAACTTTATAAAGAGAAAAGTGTTACTCAGCTCAAAGGCAGGGTGCCTTCAACAGCTCAGTTCTGGAAAAAGCCCAGCTGCAGTCACATCATGACCATCATCTAGTAAGATGTCAGAGAGACTAAACTCCCACAATCCCTTGCAAGCCCCCCCTCCCACATACCCCACCCCACCCCTCCACCCTGACCTATGGCTCTCTGGCTAGGCCCTTCCTGGTAATGGTACTACCATCTCTCAATAGTGCCACCCTGGGAAGTAAGCCTTTAATTACAATGGATCTTTGGAGGACACTAACCATATTCAAGCCATAGCACTTATTTAAAAGGAGATACTCACAGTCATAGGAGACTACTATTAGAAACAATCCTAGAAACCCTGCCCTTTATCTTCCTCAATAAAATCAATCTGATTTGCCTTCCAATAGAGAGATTTTCCAAGTATGCCAATCTTGTGTTACTCTGAACAAAACAGACCTGGGAAAGCATAGCTTTCAGAGTCTCATTGATTAGTTACTGAGGAGTTGTTAGAAGGCATTGCAATGACACACCATCTCTTTCAGTTCTGATAAATGGTTTTAGTTTCATGGGCATTGGTTCCTTCATGAATACATGGGAATTATTCACTTCTCTCTCTCCCTCCCCCCCCCCTCTCTCTCTCTCTCTCTCTCTCTCTTTTTCTTTTGGAACCAGGGATTGAACTTAAGGGCATTCAACCACTGAACCAAATCCCCAGCCCTATTTTGTATTTTATGTGGAGATAAGGTGTCACTGAGTTGCTTATGGCCTTGATAAGTTGCTGAGGCTGATTTGAACTTGTGATCCTCCTGTCTCAGCCTCTAGAGCCACTGGGATTATAGACATGCACCATTGTGCCCAGCTGATTTTAAATATTTTTTAAAAGTGATCTTCCTTCATCTTTTTCCACATAAACATTTCTGTCAAATTCTGTGTAGTGTGAATGTCTATGCATTGTTAAGTCTCACAGCTGAGAGATTTTAGATGTTTCTATCATCTTAAAAATAGTTTGAAGCCAGGGGCTAAGGCTGTGGCTCAGTGGTAGCACACTTGCCTGGCATGTGTGAAGCGCTGAGTTTGATTCTCAGTACCACATATAAATAAATAAAAAATAAAAGTCTATCAACAACTTAAAAAATATTTTTAAAAAATAGTTTGAAGCCAGGTGTTGTGGCTTGTGCCTATAATCCCAGTGACTCAGGAGGCTGAGGCAGAAGGATTGCAAATTCAAAGCCAGCTTCAGCAACTTAGTGAGACCCTATTTCTAAATAAAAAATAAAAAGGCCTGGGGATGAGGCTTAGTGGTTAAGTGCCTTTGGGTTCAATCTCCAGTACCAAAAATAAAATTATGCAGTGTCCATTTTTGATTTCACTTAAGTTTTTAAAAGGAAGGGCTTTCTAGTTGCCTAACCTAAATATTCCTCTTAGAAAGTTCCCCATCCATTCAGAGTACAGGACATTTACAGGAGCTTCATGGTGGTGTCAAGATAAAGGGAGCCTTACATTGTATTTTTCAGTTATCTCCATAGACATTCCTCAAGAATGACCGTAAACAGGAGGATGCTGAACTGAAATCACTAGGTGATTCACTAACACTACTCCCACTCCCACCAGAGATGAGTTTTGGAATGAGTGCAAGTGATAGAAAAATAAAACAAATTACAAGATTTCAGGATGACAATGTATCAAAATGCAATCTTACTGTCATGCATAACTAATTAGAATAAATTTGAAAAATTAACAAACAAAATCCAAGATGAACATGGTAACTAATGATCCTAAGGATCTTTTGTCTGAGTGTTTGGTTAGCTGGGGCCCTTGTAGTCTCTAGTTTTGATCTAATTGTCTACATTATCCTGGGAACCAAGGAAAAGATGTTGGGATCAGACCCTGTCTTTTCTATACTCAGTGCCAGGTGACCAAATGTAATTTAAGTGGGAATTTCATTGGACTTATTTTCTGTGCAGCTGGAGGGTAGTTTTCAGTTAGAGATTGAAGGTGCCTTAAAGAGCGGGCATTATTCCAAGGCTTAAGGCTCATTTTCTTTTCTGCTTCAATTTCTGCTCATGCAGAGTATAATGCTATTTCTGGATCTGGTCTGCTGTGCAGAAAGCAGAACATCTTACCCATTTAAGCTACTGACCTGGCTTTGGATCAGCAGCCCTTGGTGGAACCCATGGGACCAGCTTGCCTGCAGGTGAATCCTGGGCCTGGCTGCCTGTTATCTTTGTGGATCAGCAAGAGCTGAGATGGAGCAACTGAAGAGGAATCAAGCTGTGAGAGTGAGGACTTGCTGATAGACTGGGAGCCTTCCAAAGCAATTAGACAGTCTTTTTACGTCTCTGACATCCCTCGAGGTGTTTAGGATACTCAATAAATGCAGAAAATAATAATATAGCATTTTTTGAGCTATCACTATGTATACTAGGAACTTCACATTGTAGCTTTTAATTCTTAAAGCAATGCTTTGAGGTATAAAGAGTTGTCCAGGGTCACAAAATTAAAAAACAATGTTATTTAAACCAAGGTCTGTTCTAACTGAGCCCAGCATTCTCAGCTACATGGCTACAATGAATGAGTGAATTCCTAGGATGGAGTCCTTCTGCCTTTGGAGTCGAAATACTTCAACATTTTTTTTTGTTTTTTTAACCTCACTGATGAAAATTCCTGTGGTCTTCTCCTGAGCATCACTTAAGCCTTAGCCTATTCCCCTTCTGGGTTGTTTGCAGAGGGCTTTAGGTCTCCATAGCCCCCTTGTAAAAAGACTGAGCACTGATGACAAGGGCAGGTGGCTTTTCACCTGCTGTGAGCAACCTGGTGTCAGGAAGAATGCAGGAAGACTGACTTCTAATTTGTCAAGTCACTTCCATTTGGATTTCTAAAATATAACATCTTTATTTTTTACCCACTTTCGATATTTCCATGGTTCTCCTATGAACTTGGGTAAAAGCCAAAGTCCTCATTAGGAATTTCTATCTAGTTTGGCCTCTCACAGCTTCCTTGCAAACTCCACCCATAATCATACTTACGAAGTTCCTTCCATTGTCATGCTCTGCTGCCTTTTTTTTTTGCCTCTGAGCTTATGCCCAATTACCTGGCATCAGATACAGTTACCCAACACAGTAGACCCTTAATGAACATTTCTACATGACAAAATATAATGTTTGCGTTATATCTATCTTTCAGAGACAAAGAACCCCAAAAGTGCAATGATTTATTGACCTGCTTTTTTTGTCTGTATTCCCTTTAGTCAGTTACTATAGTTTTTCCAGTTGACCTATTTAGTACCTTCAGCATCTACTCCCATTCCCATCAGCATCCTAGCCTAGATCCTCAGTGGCTATCTGGAAAATTGATTCTCCCTAGCAGTGGCCTGCATCACTTGGGCGAGTCAGGTTTGCTTTCATGGCCTCCTCTCTTCCCATCAGTCATGCCTTATATGTAGCAACCCAGGTCCTATACTGTAACCTCCAACTGTCAGAATTTCAACATATTTATTGGATGTTGAGAGCATGCCACTGTACTGATCCCATGGGGAACAACGCCAGGCCCTTATTAAGCTATGGTCACCATGTCCCACCACCCCTAGTCCAGGCTTCTGATTTTGCATGATGGATCTCAGGCCATCTCACACACTGTTCCTATTTCTGTGCTTTGCTTTTGTTGGCCTCTACATAAAATATCTTTGTCATCTCTCTAAACAATGGTAACCTCTTGAGCCCAGATTACTCCTAGGATTTAAGGATTAGTCTTGTCATCTGTGCAACAGGACAAGGCTACCTTGACATGCCTGGTGGGTTGTAGACCCTCCAGGGATTTGGGTGAATCCAAGGAAAGACTTAAGAGGCCTTGGATAAACTGAGTTCACCTTCTTCTGTTTCCTTGGGGTCTCAGCTAAGTTAAGGCTCAGATCGGTGAGCCATGCATGCCAACCTAGTGTCAATTCTTGTTCTTCTCCTTAGGATGGTGCTGGGTTCAGCAGGGGTCTGGAAATGATGCACCACTCTGGGAAGGGAGCCTTTTTCCCACGCATGGACTTAGAACCATATTCCCCAGGGAGCCCTTGAAGCCAGCATGAGAATTGACTGAGGGAGTGAGTCCTGGCTTTCAGTCCCATAATTGTTACAATACAAAAATTACTCATGACTTTTCATAATCAGGTTTGGCTTATAATAAAACAGGCCCTGGGGAAAACTGGGCCTAGTAGCAACCTCTGCCTCCTTCTCTGCCTCCCAGGTGCAGACTTCTGTGGGTAAAGGCAGAAGCTTCAGCTTTAGGGAAGAAAAAGGGGATGCTATGTCAAAGCCATCAGGAAGCACAGGGAGACTAGTAGCCTCAGGAGCCTCAAAGTTAACGGAAAACAGGCATGTAAGCCTTTGGACTGAATTTCCAGTATGTACCTATCATTTGAATAGTTCCATTAATTATTTTTTACATTTGATTTTTGACATTATATGAAAATATAAGATGGTTATTTAACTGGGCTAGGTGGTACATGCCTATAATCCCAGCCAGCTCGGGAGGCAAAAGCAGGGAAATCCCAAATTCGAGGACAGCCTTAGCAATTAAAACCCTGTCTGAAAATAAAAAAATAAAAAGGGATGGGTATGTAGCTCAGTGGTAGAGCAAGGGGAAAAAAAGATTTATGAAATTAAATGAAAGTTTAAAATAAAGCTATCATATATACTTAATTATTTTTTTCCTTCCACAACTTTTCTAGTTCAGTATTTCCACCTAATAGCATTAAAATTCTGGTTTCCACAGCACATGCAAAAACAGGGATCAGAGATACAATCTAGGAGCCTGTTCTCCCAGTACAAGGAGGACTCAGAACTCACAGTGTGAAAGGTCAGCTGTAAGAGCTGCCTTTGAACCTCTCCGCCCTCTCCCCAAACAATCCCAAATATTTCTTATTTATTTATTTATTTTCCGTACTAGGGATTGAACCCAGGGCCTTGCACAAACACTCTGCCATTGAGCTAGATCCCCAGCCCTTTTTATTTTTTATTTTGAGACAGGGTCTTGCTTCGTTGCTGAGGCTGGCCTGGAACTTGTTGTGATCCTCCTGCTTCAGTTTCCTGAGTAGCTAGTATTACAGGTGTGGGCCACTGTGCCTGGCATCCCCAAATATTTCTTATTCTAGGATGCTAATCTTATTCTAGATTAGCTCACAGGAGTTGCAGACAGGCTCACCAACCTCATAATCGCCTGCCTTTAATTTCCCTGGGGAATCCAGGCCCAATTTCATACTTCACTTCCTATCACATTGATCCAATCTAAGTATCCAAGGTGCTCATTCACTGCCAACCTGGATGTATATTTTAGTTGGCAGTTCCTGAAAACCTACTCTTGCCAGGCATCAATGATACAAACGTTAGCCCCATTTTCTATGCTCAAAGAAGGACTAATGTTCATAGAATCTAGAACGTAACTTGCTTTTCAGCAGTGATCACCAGAACCCCCCAAAACTGCAAGGCTCAGAAGAAAAAATTTGAGGTAGTGCTTATGGGAGCAAAATATTTCAAGACAGAAATCTGGACTCAGTGCTCTTTGACTCACTCAACTGGCCTCTTTCTGTCCTTTATGCTCAGTGTCTCATCTGTGAGCATCAATTTCAAGCCTCACATCCTCCTCTCACCCCGGAGGGAGGATGTCATACTACTTGGCTCCTGGACCATTTATCGTATTCATAACTGAAACTGACAAAAAATATTATTGAGAATGTACTTGGTGAACTGTCCCCTGGGAGAAGAGTGCTCTGCCCTTTTAGAATGGCCAGGGGATTGCTCTGGAGAAGTGGGTGGGTCAAGGGGCCCAGCTCCATCTCTCTATGTGAGCCTGACTTATCAGCACTGTCAGCCTCAGACTCTGGCTGGGGAATTTCTCTGGAGAAGTATGTAAGTTCTGTAGATGTAAAATTGCCTTATGCCTCTGCAGAACTAGAACATGGGAAGAAGCTGGAGATTTCATGAGCTACAACAATTTGTTACTGAAGGTTACAGCAGTGCTTAGAAGTTTCAACTTCTGGTACAATTTGGAAGCCTTTGGATATTGCATAATGTTCTGGGGAATAGGGAGTTGGCTTCCTTGTCACCTAGATCAGTGATTCCAAGATACTAGCCAAGGACCAGAGCTTATCTGTGACAAAGATTTCACTTCTGAGCAAAATGGAAAAGAGGATTGTAAAACGGAAGGTCACTTTTACTTTCATGGACTTTATTCTGAGATTATATTTTTCTCCCATCTATGTTGTTAAGAGGGCACCTCATGAAAATAATGATGGTAGGTGCACCACTAATTACCAATCTTTTTCAGTGCTTCCAATATTAGAAAAAAATCTGACTATACTCTAAAATCAGAAAGTCTGAGAATCACTGGCCTTGACTGCTCATGGAGATAATTTGAGCCCTAGGTTGTTTTCTCCTTTAGTGCATGTTAAAGTTAGTGCAATCATTATTTTAAAACTAGTGTGAAAATACATAAAAGATGAATCCAAGTAAAGAAACATTTCTAAAGAACTGAGACATCTGTGTTAAAATAAAACCACTACTTAATTTTTGATAGGGCTGTAGTTCAGTGGTTTAGTCCCCAACACCACATTCAAGAAATAAGTTAATTAATTAATAACAAAAATAAAAAGTATCTTTTCAATTATTATGTTTACAGTTATTAAGTCAGAACATTTTTCTATCATAAAAATGCTTATCCATTAGATAATTTTTAATCATATTTTTCAGTGCTGAGGATGATACCCAGGACCATTCTACCACTGAGCCATTTTCACAGCCTTTTTTTTTTTTTTTTCAGACAGGGTGTCACTAAGTTGCTCAAGCTGGCCTTAAACTCATGATCCTCTTGCCTCAGCCTCCCAAGTCACTGGGATTAGAGTTGTGTATCACTGCACCCCGTTACTGTTCTAATTTTTGTATCAGCCCTTCTGTACACATTCTTTAATATGTAGAATTTTTTATTATACATATTCTTTTAAATTATTTAAAAAGTTATTCTGTAGCCTGCTTTTTAAAACATTTTCTATTTTGTTAAAATTAAGTTAATTAAAATGTTATTAAAATGCAATTCCAGTACTATTTCATGGTATACTCATTCTCCCGTCATTAGACATTTTGGCTGTTATTTTGTCAATAGTTAAGTATCATAGGTAGTACTGGCAGGTGACATGGTAATCTTAGGTCAGAGACTTGACTGGGGACCCAACAAATCAGGTCTGGCTAGTTTGCCCCAAACAAAACAGAAGAACTAATGGTAAAAATCATGAAAGGAACTTTAGTTAGTATAGCTACACTGGGAACCCACATGGAGGGGCTGACAATGACTTTGAGGTTTTATAGAAAGGAGAATGTGGGCAAGGGGTGGGGTTGGCATAACTGGAGGCTTTTTGGGGCATTGATCAGGTGTAGTCTGTCTCTCATTATTTTTGTCCAGGTCAGGACTTGCCCATTAAGAAAGTTGCTGTTGTCTGAGCTTCAAGCCATCATATGATGTTTATGTTCATACCTGTTGTTCTTGGAATCCAAGATGATTCAGGGCAAAAAAGGCAGATGCAAAATGGAGGCAGAGATGCTAAGTCTTCAATCCTGCTCTTAGTTACTCCATGGACATTTGCAGACCCAAATGAAAAGTCAATTCTTGTACAACATGGACATCATTAAGAATGCCTCCCTCCATATTTCTGATCATTTGCTTGGATAGATTTCTAAAAATGAATAGCTTTCTAAAAAAGTTATTTCTTACTGTACACAGCAGTCTTTGCATTTAGTAACACATATTTAGTAAGGCTTTGATGAGGAAATTATTGAACTTAGTTCTTGCCCTCAAGTAGCCTGGAGTCTAGGTAAGGAATAAGATAGAAACACAAATAGCTCTGATCCCAGGGAGAAAATGCTTTGTGGTGCATGAACTCCTAGGACAAGAACTCAGCACTGCCAGGTGCCATGGCACATGCCTGTAATCCCAGCAATTCAGGAAGCTGAGACAGGACAATTGCCAAGTTCAAGGCCAGGCGTAGCAATTTGGCCAGGCCCTAGGCAACTTAGCAAGACCTGTTTCAAAATAGAAAAGGGCTGGGAATGTAGCTCAGTGGTCCTGGGTTTAATTCCCAGTACCAAAAAAAAAAAAAAAAAATTCAGCACTGCTGTTTGGCAGTCAGAGGCTAAGAGTTCTAATGGGGCTCATTTCACACTCTGTATGACCTCAAGCAAGCAGTCTTCTAAGGTCTTGATTTCCTCATCTTTAAATGAGGTCATGGACTAGGTCATTTCTAATGGTGCCAATTCATGCCACTTAAATAGCTGAAAGATATGGGCAAGATGAGTGTGCATGTTTCTTTTTTAGGTATTTAATTATGTCTAACAATCTGGGACAGTTTCTTTAGGGATGCACTAGAAGGCATTGGGGTGTCCCAGGGTCCATTTTGCCCTGGGATGCTAGGATAACACCTGTGTACAAACTAAAATAACAATGAGAAGCAGAACTTCTTTTAAAAGGAAGAACTTTGGGGGCTAGAAAGTAGTTTAATGGTAGAGCACTTGCAAAGTGTGTATGAGACCCTAGGTTCTATCACTGGGACAGGAAAAAAAAAAGAGTTTTTTAATGAGGTACAATGTATTTGGCATTGGAAGAAATACCAATGCAAGCAATAAAACTATGACCAGCTATGGGTGAGGTAACTTGAAATCCATTACATGCATTATTTTATTTAAAATTTATAAACTGTGAGAGGTAAGTGTTTTATTCCCATTTTGTATATAGAAAACCTGATGCTCAAAGAGGAGACATGAACTGCTTTATGGTGTTGCCCTGGGGAAAGTGAGGTCATAGACAAAAATGCAAAGAAAAACAAGATAAGTTAATTCTTGATTCTTGTCCTTTGAGTCTACAGATTGAAGTCTGATAAGGGTATCTGGGGAATTTCTTTAGAAAGATAAATTTTTTTTTCCCCAGAATTGGGGACTGAAACTAGGGGCACTCAATCATTGAGTTACACCCCCAATTCTTTTTATTTTGCAATTTGACACAGAGTCTCATTAAGTTGCTTGGGATCTGCTAAATTGCTGAGGCTGACCTTGAATTTTCAATCCTCCTGCCCCAGTCTCCTGAGTAGCTGGGATATCAGGCATGTGGCCTGATATTTTCTTTAGAAGGATAATTGTAAATAAGAGCTTTAGTCTTAGATACTGTGTTTTTAAAGTAACAGCCTTCCCTCCCCAACTCTTCCCTCTCATGACTCCAGTGCATTTTTTTCTTCTGCCACAAACTTTCATCTTCTTCCCTCTGCAGTTTTCTATTTTCATAGGATGCTTTAGGATGAGCCAGATAAGGCCTTGACTCACAAAACAGTTGATAAAAACTGGTAGTTTGGAGCCTCAAGTACATTTTGGCTGTGGAACATGTATTCGAATTGGGGCTTAGGATTCTCAGTCAAGGATATTTTTTTCTAAAATATGACTGGGTTGTGTAGTGCCACAGCCTCCCTTCCCTGTGTTGGCAGCAAAGGACAATGCAGGTGGAAATGTCCAGGTTGCTGAGAGGAGTCCTTGTAATTCAGTATTCTTTGCTCCAGGCCTTCCTAATAATAGCTAGCACCTACATGATACTGTGTTCCGAGGGCATTTCCAAGCACCCACACATATTAACTCATTTAATTCTCATGATAACTCAAGGATCATCATCCCCATTTTATAAATGAGAAAACTGAGATCCTGAGAAGTTGATTTTCCCAAGGTCACAGCTGGTAAGTGATAGAAGTGCCATTTGAACCCAGGCAGTATGGTTCCAGAATCTAAGCTCTTAAGGATGCTATTCCTCAAAGCCTTTTAGTAGAAACCCCATCCAGGCCCTCTGAGTGGCTTGTGCCCCTGGATAGAATACATCCTTTGACTGCCAAGAGAAACCTTGAGTTCCTTATAGTAGCACATTTCTAATTTATCACTGGCATGTGAATGACTCACAAAAAAAATCTTCATCTTCACAGATGGGCTTCTATTTTTAAAAGAGGATGCTAGTACCCAACAGCTTAGTAGAATTTCAGATGGTGAGACAGTATGAAAGAAGAGATGTTAGGAGTAGACTAGCCCATCTTGGAGTCGGCCTCCTTGGGACAACTCTAGTAAACTGGTCTTGCATTTGTTAACATCTTCACTTTTACTTGCTATTTTTCCCCCCACAGGGTCTTCATTGTTTGCAATGATGTGGGGAAGCAAAACGTATGGGAGGGATATTTTGCTAAAGATGGGAAGAGTTCCCAAAGCCCATATTTTGTTGCTATATGCTGTTAACTTTACATAATTCTTGTTATAAAATATGCACATTAGTATTATCATTTTACTGATGAGCTGTCAGAATCTTAGGCTTTAGGCAACTTGTGCAAGGTCAGAGAGTGAACACCTCTGACCAGATTTTAGATCTAGGATTGCTTTTACTCCAGTGTCTGCAGTTTTAAACCAAACTGCATTGGCCTTTTTCTGGTTTTTCCATGACTGTTGTAACAGCATTCCGAGGAGGATCACCTGTACAGGGTCAGAATGCAGTTTTGGCTCCTATTGTTTGTATGCAAATTACTGCTTGTTTCTATTAATTTGCTTCCTTTCATGCTTAGGCTGCAACAGGGGCAGTTTTAGTGGCTCCCTGGGCGGCCACTCTGCCAGCATTGCCTCATCCCATCTCTATCTCCAATCCTCCTTTAGCCTGACCCAAAGGGAGGGAGTGCTGAGGAATGCCCATCCCAGCCAGCAGGCCAGGAACTGCCTAGACAGTGACTGCAGCCTTGACTTTCTGAAACAGTGAGGTTTGCTCAGGGAGACTTTGCCTAAGAGGAAGAAAAAATAAGGCAATGGAGTTTCTGCTGACCTCAAAACCCCTGTGATTCTAGTGGTCACTTAGTGAGTCGCGTGTATTACTCAGCTGCTCCTGCTTTTCCTCCTGCTTGTGTAGCGGGAGGAAACGCTTTCGCTGTGTCATCTTGGGCAGTCAGTGGGCAGCCTTCTTCTTGCTGAGCTAACTTTTTGTGTATTTTGAAGTTTGGGATCAGATCCGAGTGATCTAGGTCTGAGGTCAGAGGAGATTTTGTATTAAATGGTGACAGGCACATGTTCTTTGACTAGGAGTGAGTCAAAAAGCATGCAGAACATTTTTTAGTTCCTTTCAAGGGGCACAAACACTTAACACCAACACAGAATGACTTGGGCAAGTGAGTACCCACAGCCAGAGATCAGGGGAGAGAAGCCGTGATGAAGTCAAGATTTAAGGCTCACTGGGAAGGCTAACAAAATCAGAGTCCATCCTTCTCTAAAGAATGAGCAAGGGGCTGGGGTTGTGGCTCAGTGGCAGAGCACTTGCCTAGCATGTGTGAGGCACTGGGTTCCATTCTCAGCACTGCATATCAATAAATAAAATAAACGTCCATTGACAACTAAAAACCATATTTTTTAAAAATGAGCAGGACTGAGGCAGGCTGGGAGTTTTCTCCTTCTTGGAGATAAAGACAGAAAACACAGGAGGGATGGTGACAGTAAGAATAGAGGGTCAAAATTGACCAGACATTATAAAAATGGGGACCCAAGTACCATGCAGAGAAGTTGGGTATCATCCTGAACTCTGGAAATTGGAGGTGTGAAGTCCCAAAGTTTGAGATGGAGGAGCACAGTGAAAGCAGAGATCTAGAGTAAACACTTTGGAAGGAACTGAATGGGAGAGACAGGAAGCAGGAAGCCCAGAGAGGTGGGATTTCATTAATAGCCCTGACTGGGGAAGGATGGAAGGAGACACGGGTCATCACATAGGAGAAAGGTTCTCCTTTCCCTCTCCCTTGCCCCAAGGACCCTTCTATTTTTTGGGGAGGGGTGGGTGGGTACTGGGGATTGAACTCAGGAGCACTTGACCACTGAGCCACATCCTCAGCCTTATTTTTGTATTTTATTTAAAGACAGGGTCTCACTAGTTGCTTAGCACCTCACTTTTGCTGAGGCTGGCTTTGAACTCGTGATCCTCCTTTCTCAGCCTCTCAAGCCTCTGGGATTACAGGTGTGTGCCACCATGCCTGGCTGCCATCTTCTAAAAGCGAAAGAGGTGGAGGCAAGGGAGAAGAAGGTCATGCCTCAGAGTGGCTGCTTTGAAACCAGGAGAATGTTATACTTTTTCTTTGTTAAGTAAAATTTTCATTCAAGTATAATATTCACCTATACAACATGAGTACACTCCCTGATGCACTTCAACACCATGAACATACTCCTGTAACCAGAACTCAGATCAGGAAAGAGCACGGCTAAAACAAGGACACCCTTCAGTATCCTCCTTCCATCCCTCTCCCTCCCACCAAAGACCCCTCTCCCCATGCTGATTTCTAATGCCTTATATCACTTTTGTCTTTTATTTAGTATGTTATTCAATTTGTCCATGTTTTTACCTGTACTTCTAGATCACCCATCCCCAACATTGTACATGTCCACTGCATGAATGTGACACAATTCACTCATCTCTTTGTTGTTGATAGGCATTTGAGTTGTTTCCAGTTTGCCATGATTAGAAATAAAGATGCTATGAGCACACTTGTGTCTTTGACGTACACATGAACACATGTCTCTTGAATATGTAGCAAATAGTAGATTTGCTGGGTCACAGAGCATTATTAACATGATCAATTTATTATTCATCTTGGGTTTTGATTACTGAATTTTAATTGGCAGCCATGACACAAGTTGGTAGATGGGGTTAAGGCTGTAGTTCTGGATAGGATGGAGATGCACTTGAATTTAGAATCGCAAAGACAGTTATGGAAACATCTTACACTTACTTTCAAGATAGCTCAGAGTCACTTTGATCCTTAAGCAGTGTATTGAAGAAGTCAGAGGGGACCACACCCCATCCCAGCAAAAAACTGCCAACAGTCATTTTAGGTTTCCTTGACTCAGCTAGGAATATCCCTAGGCCAAGTTTCTTTATTCCTCCCCCCTCTTCCCTTTTCTGGAATATGTGCAGAGTTTTGTTTTGTTTTTTTAATTTTTGTTTTTCCTGAAAAGTTGGACTTTCCCCTGGGTTTATGACATGTGCTCCATTGTATTAATCTGTTTCTCACAGTTTTATCTTACAACAATTCACATAATTCCTGTACTTTTCATGTTCTGGAAAGACTTCAGGGGAGGAGGGGTGCAGGGAGGTCAGGAAGTTTCCAAACTGCCTAGGTCAAGGCTAATGGGGTGCCCACTGATGACTGGGTGAGACAAGAGCTGGGCAGTAAAGAAGCTCTGGAAAGACCAATGAAAGATGTGTTCTTTCTCCAGGGATGCTTTTGACTACAGACCAAAAAAGGAGTATTCAGTCTCCTTTGCGTCTTTAAAAAAAAAAAATAGTTAAAAAAAAAAAAAGTTGTGTTCTGTAAAACTAACTACTTATGTAGCCCAGATGTTAGTTTGAGGCCTCCCTAACCCACAGAGCTACGTAAAATTAGCTCAAACCTTTACCAATTCCAAGGTCTAGGAAAGTAAAAGTTCCTCCCCAAGTTTCCTCCTAATATTCAGGGAACTTAAGGTCAAGACTTTATTGTTTTCTTTTCTTCTCTCTCTCTCTCTCTCTCTCTTTTTTTTTATGGAACCCAAGGTCTTGCACATGCTAGGCAAGTGCTCTACCACTGAGTCACATCACCAGCCCCAGCCATATTACTTTCTAAAGTTTTGTTACACCGTTATGGGTCCGGGGATTGTCAGTATTGACATGATCAGGAAGCTTGTTGGAAATGTGCACTCACTTCCTGCTCAGGAGCCTATACCTACTGAAACTGAACCTGCTTTTCCCCAGGATCTCCAGGTGATTTGTGTGCACAGTTTAATTTGTGAAACATAGCCATGGAAGAATAGAAGGGTCTCTAGTGTCCAACAGATCTAGGTTCAAATCCTAGTTGGCCACTTATTAGCTGGTACCTCAAGCACCTTCCTTCCCTGCACTGAACCTCAATTTCCTCCTCTGTAACATAACTACAGTCCCAGTGCTACAGCATATGGAAGAAAACAGACTGCCAGTTGAGATAATGCCCTGAGTTGGCACATGCAGATTCTTCAAAAACATCCTCTCTCCTTCCTGGACTCGCCTAATTTTAGAAGCAAAGGGATTTGAACTTCTTCCCACGTCATAAGTCGTCTAATGGAAATACCTGGAAATAGGATCTCAGGTATGCTCTCTAGCTTAATTTTGACAGGACATGCATTGAATTATTCTGGAGGTTGTGATAGCAGGCAAACAGATAACAATGGTGGGAATATGAAGTTAAAGGAATAATTCTATAAAATGAGTCCACTGTGTTGACCCCACATGCTTTCATTTCCAAGAAGCAATTTACCTGCAGCCCTGCCTGGCTTAAGTGGACAGGATATGTCACATTCCTCAGCAAATTGCCTGTTATCTGGAGGAGAAATGCAGGCCTGAAATAATGTCCATAAAGAGGAACCCAAGTAGCCCTGAAGGGAGAGATCTTTGTGACCTTTTTCACAGACCAGATCCAGGAACTCAGGGAGATAAGGATAAGACCTCCTAACTATAAAATCTGTAAGAATTTAGAACTGGTTAGCATGGGCTAAAGTGACCTAGAGTTGTCATGGCAGTGGGGATTTAAAAGTCTGATGTCATCCTGCTGTCAGTCAAAAGTCAAGAGGTGACCTGGGTGGGATTCTCTGGAAACTTCTCTTGGGATCCCCAAGAAAACTAGAGTGCAGGAGAGCCACATTGTCCCACTTCTCTCTGAGAGGACCCATTCTCTTTCTTAAGAGTGTCTCCTTTCCCTTTTTCTATCCCTTCAATAAACTCATGCCTGTTACTCTGAGTGACACATCTTAAGTCTTTCTGCCTTGATCACAAGAATTGGGACTTGAGGGGTGGGGGTCTTCATGCTGTCTCAGTTTCCAAAAGGCCCCAGCCCTATAACACTATCAGTTCCCCTCCCGCATTGGGAAAATTCCGCTCTTCTAGCTTTAATCAATCCTACTCAGTTCACTCTTCCCTTTCATTATTGTCTGTGGATTTTATTCTTCAGATTTGTGAGACAAGAACCCAGAAGGAAATTGGTGAGTCCTGTAGCCCGCACAAACTGCACCTGCCAGCAGAAGTGGGGAATCTAGTTTCATCTGGAAACTCCAGTTTCAGTGGTGATAATTGCTCACACTCTCCTCCTTCCCCGTTAATCTCAGCACTCCCTGCAGAGTTGCTGCCTGGATATAACACTCAGAGAGAGACTGAGCTTTTCTTTCCTCATCTATGGATGGATTCATTATAGAACCAGCATCACACTATGGATACCCATGGTGATGTCTTTATTTCCATTCTGTTTAAAATATGACAGGGCTGGGGTGTAGCTCAGTGGTAAAGTACTTTCCTAGCAGGCATAAAACCTTGGGTTTGATCCTCAGCACTGCAAAATTATACAAATAAATAAAATATTACAATATTAGAGCACAATATACTTAGCATAGCATGAGTCGCTCACAAAAGAGGAACCTGTGGAGGGAGAGGTCAAGCCTTATAGAAAGACTTGGGTCTCCTGGTTCCAGACAACAGAAACCTGGCTTGAACTAAGTTGTACAAAAGGAGGGAGACTGGCTCCTGTTTTCTGAGAAGAGACTGAGTCAAAAACAGAGGGATAGTTGAGCCGCTGAGCCCCAGGATAACCAAATCTTAGAGACTCAAATTCCCCATTCTCTCCATTCTTTCCCCTTGCTTCGTTTGATATGTTGACTTTATTCTAAATTCCATGTGAAAGTAACCAACCCCCAGCCCAGTGTGGTGACACACTCCTGTAATTCAAGCTTCTGGAGAGGCAGAGGCATGAGGATCGCTAGTTTGAGGCCATCATCAGCAACTTAGTGCGACACACTTTTCTTGAGAAAAGTAAAATGACTGGGGATGTAGTTCAGTGGTAGGGTAGTCCACTTTCAATCCCCAGTACAAACAAAATGAAACAAAACAAAACAAACAAAAACCAGAAAGTAAGTTACCAACCCCCAGTGAAAAAATGAAGAATAGTCTATAAGTATGTGTGGGGGGGGGAATGTTTTGCAACCTCTTAACACGAAGAAGGACTATGGGAGACCTGAGCCACCAGGGAACCTGAGGATTGGCAAAATAGGCTTTGGAGTTTGAAAGTGACAAAACCAAATACTGCAGTCTCTTCATCTTTATCAGTCAGGGCAAGAGGGATGGGTTGATCTCGACGCCTGTAGTAGGAATTAGTGCTTGGGGATAAGAACATGTATGGACTGAAGATGCAAGTTGGCCTTGGAACGCCATCCCAAGGTCTGTTCTTTTATTAAAATCTGAATACCAGATGGAGAGACTGTCGATAATAGCACACGTCATATTAGTAATGATGAGTGTTACATAAGTAATTCTCGTTTATTATTCCTTACTTGGAACAAGCTTTTCAGAACTTCTTCCCCCTCAGTTTTTTTTAGCAAGATGGTTATAAGTTCATTGTGTTTTGCTGCTTGAAATATGCAAATGATATCACCTCCCGCACAGTGTCTGCACCTTCCTTTAAACCTCTCTGTTTTTAAGATACAGGGTTGAGAATTCTGTCAAAGGGTTCTGTCGCCAATTTTCACCATGTTCCAAAAAATCTTTTCCAGGTCCTCCCTCCCACAGATGTGTTCTAAGTGCTCTCCTGAAGGGCTTCTCAGGCAGTACTCTACACTGGAATCCCCTGGGGATCTAGTTAAAATGGGGCCGAGAGTCCTCTTTTCTCAAGAGCGCCCACATGATCCTAGGCAGCTGTGACTGAGAGCAGGAGGTGAGGCCCCCTGGCAGCTTCCTTCCCTTCAGTTGGCTTCGTGTCTCAGTTGATTCTTCAGCAGTCGACCTCACTTCTTTGCCTCTTCCTTCCCTCCTTCCCTGCCCCCCCCCCCGTCCTTCTCTCCTTTGCTATACTAGAGATTGAACCCAGGGGTGCTCTACCATTGAGCCACATCCCAGTCCTTTTTACTTTAAGACAGGGTCTCCCTAAGTTGCCCAGGCTGGCCTTGAACTGTGATGCTCCTGCCTCAGCAGGATCACAGTGTGTACCACTTGGGATCACAGTGTGTACCACCGTGCCCAGCTGCTTTACTTCTCTTTCTGGCCCCCACACTCTTGTCTGCTAGTTATCCCCACAGGGCTGCCTGGCTCAAACCCATTTTTCTCAGGTTGCTCAAATGTTGGGAATAAAGTCAGAATGGCTAGAATTTCTCACCCTTGAGGATAGATGTGAGGAAGAGAGGGACTGAGAGCTCAACATGGAACACAGATTTTAGAAACGGAGAGTTATCAAGATACAGGTTTGATGCTAGAGTCAGAGGGTCTCAGAGCATCCAAATTGCTTTGGGACTGAAAAGACCTGAAAAATGAAATTCTCACCAAGGGATGGTCACTCAGCCTATGTTATGGACTTCTTGTACTCACTCACATCTGCCCTTCTCTTTCCTGGAACTCCTTTCTCCACCCTTGCAAGGTAGCTGGGGCCATGTGCCAAATTTTGACTGATGGTTTGAGAGGGGAAAGGACATAACGTGTGTTATCCTCATGCAGAACCAATTACCTGCCAGTGTGAGACTGGTGGATGTGCTCTTGCCCTGCTGCACGGATGGGGAAGGCCACACAACCCAGTGTGTGGTCAGTATGGGATGACAAGACTTCTGCCTGTTTTGCTGATTCATCATCTTCCAACTGATCAAGAATGAATCCATTAATGAATCCATTAATCCTTCCTTTAAGCCCTGGGTGGTGTTTGTTACCACAGCAAAACCCATCTTATCCTAATTGACTGTACAGTGGACTAGGAGAGAGGGATATAGAAAGGGTTAAGCAGCCAGGGCAAGATGGCGAGTGAGGAGGTCAGGGTCAGGACCAGAAAAAAGGCGCATGGAGGGGGTCTCTGATGAGGTCAACTTCCTGCTTGATAAAAGTGCTTGTGTGGACACAAGTGGGGACCCAGTCAGACTTCCATACACATGCTCCTAAGTGGGGAATCCAATAGAAGATCTAAAACAGGTGCGTGGACAAAGGGGTCCAATTAATAATTGGAGAGCATGGACAGGGGAGGAGGTAAGGAAAGGAGGAAATTCCAGAGACCATAAAAAGAACAAGCCCAAACTCCCCCAGCACCGGGGATTCCCAGCACCGGAGTCCCTTTACTTTGGAGAAGTATGTCTTGTCACTTTTGCAATAAACTTGCTGCTTGCTTGCTATCTCTGTGTCCTGTTTTTCAATTCTTTGCTGAATGGAGACCCATGAACCTAGCACCCCTAGACAGTAACAGAGGCAATGAAGAAATCAGTGGGTTTCACAGAAACTTCACCTATGCGCCCATTTAGATCATACAGAAAAGATGGAAGAACTGGTCTTGGTAGCACATATGTGTAATTTCAGTGACTCAGGAGGCTGAGGTAGGAGGATCATAGTTCAAGGCCAGCCTTGGCAACTTATCGAGACCCTATCTCAAAAAGTAAAAAAGATTGGGGGTGTAGCTTAGTAGAGTGCCCCTGGGTTCAATCCCTAGTACAAAAATAAATCAATAAGGATGACGTGCAGAAACAGAACTTGGGAGGAGCAGAGACTTGGGGGAAATGCTGAGCTCATCAGAAGGGACTTCTAAGGCTCTCTATAGATCAAGAAGAACAAGGGAAGGAAAGGCATACTGTTTAGAGGAAATGATGTAGATTACCAGGGGGCAAAGAGGAAGCAGAACTGTTCAACTACTTTGCTTCCATTTTCCACAGCAAGGGGAGTAATCTTTACTCTAGAAAGGATGAAACAGTAGAGGGGAAAAGGAATGCATTGGTGAATGAGACTGATCAAATCCTATTATGTGCATGTACTGATGTGGCATCATGAATCTCACTATTATGTATAATTATAAGACATCAATAAAAGAAAATATAGAAAATGGATGAAACAAGTGGCACACAGAAGGAGATAATGTTTAAGACATTGGTCAGTGAGCTTTGTTTCACCAGCAGCTAACATTGCACTGCCATGGAGCATTTTTTGAATGAATGAAAGGAGAAAATGAGAGGGAGTAGGAAGAGAGGGTCTAACTTCTTTGATTGGATTCTAGTCTCTAGGCTCAGTGAATTAAATTCCAAGGTCCTGAGAGGAATTATACCTTTATCTCCCAATGAAAGCAGAAGCAGTATTGGTAATCTTCCAGAAATCAAGGGTGATGGGAAAGGGTGGGGTCAAGTTAGAAATTAGAAATGGTCAGTGTAGTTCTGAGTTATTTTAATAAAGGGAGCAGGAAAGGGGAATCCTGAACCTAACAACGAATTTTTTTAATTTTAGCTTCTGCACATTTCTGGAAGAGTCTACTTCCTCTTTTTCTTCTAGAAATGAGTCTATTTAACTGATGACTAATGAACAAATGGGAAATCCAATAGATATTGTTTTGGGGTCTACATGTACTTAAAAATTAAAATAGCCTACTTTTATTGAAGGCTTATCAAGTATACATCAATGTGCTATGTGGATTATTTGAGTCAATGCTCACTAGCAAGTAATGAAGAGAGTAACCAGGACATGAATCAGATGAGCAGGACCCCCCAACCTGATCTGCCTAACTCCAAGGAGAGTACTTGTAAACACTATATTAGCCCATTTTCTATTGCTATAACAAAATACCTGAGGCTTGGTAACTGTATAAAGATATAAAGATAAGAAATTTATTTTGCTCATAGTCCTAGAGGTTCAAGAATGGTGGTAAGGACCTTGAGGTAGATTTACCTCATGGTAGATCACATCAAAATGGTGGGAGCATGTGGTAGAGGGAGAGATTACACAATAAGACAGGAAAACTGGGAGCAGGGAGAGGCTAGTGATGACCTCCCACTAGGCCCCAACTCTTAAGTGACCCTTCACTTGCTAATATCACTACAGTGGAAGCCAAGTTTCTAATGTGAGAATCATTGGTGAACACACTAAACCACATCAAGCCATAGTAACAATGATGATGCAGGGTTCATGGACTGGCTGAAGAGCTCTAGAAATAGGGAGAAGGTTGAAAAGAGGGTGGGAGTAAGTTGAAGTCTTTCCATGTGTGGCCATGGGGTTCATCCTGAATGCCAGTTTTGGTGTACTGAATCAGAATGGCCTGGATATCAGCCTCTGTATCAAGCAATCCTCTTGACCAGGATGTACAGCAGAACTTTAGAAGCACTGGCATAGGAGGATGGGAAATGTGAAGAGCATTCATATGAAAAATATATTAGTTTAAAATAGCCAATTTGGCCCTTGCCTATTGTTGTCTGTTTTTCCTTCTTTGCATTTCTTCCACCATGAAAGCAAAAGCATGAGGCTCTTTTTTTTTTGGTGGTGGGGGGCATAGGAAGGAGAGGACAGATGCACGATAGAATTCATGCAGCAGAAAAGAAGGATCTGGAAATCACTGTCAAGCAGAAATGGAATATAGAAAGAAAGGCAATGTGCTCTAAGGAGAGACAGATAGGCAAGAGGTGAAATTTAAGTATCCTGGTAATGCAGGATACTTGTTCCCACACTATCCCCAAACACCCTTAGAGTCTAATTGTTCAGTGGAGGTGGTGAAGGAGAGGGCAAGTAGTGGCACACACAGGTTTGAGAGAATCCCAGCATAGGGGCATGATTGCAATAGGCAAGACCTGGGAAAATTCCCAGCCCTTTAAAAAATCTTCTTTCAGTTCCCCCAAAGCAATAAATACTCTATGCATATATGGTCATATTTAAGATGTATGACATAGTGTTCTGAAACTCTTGGTGCAATTCAAAGCTTTAATAACTTCAGAAATAATTAACTTACAAAAGAGGTCATTTTAAAAATACACTTAAATTTCATTTACATCTGTTGAAATGATGCATTTGGAACATACGTGTTTTTTTTTTTTAATTTGAAAATTTGGGGGTGGGGGGTACTAGAGATTGAACCAAGTAGCACTTTACCATTGAGCTATATCCCCAGCCCTTCTTGTTCTTATTTTGAGACAGGGTCTTGCTAAGTTGCCCAGGCTGGCCCTGCACTTGCAATTCTCCTGCCTCAGCCTCTAGAGTTGCTGGGATTATAGGTGTGTGGCACTGCGCCCGGATTAGATTTTAAATTTTTTAAAAATGATCGGTCTCTATTGGCAGATAAAAAGTTTGACTGAAACAATTACAATGTATTGTTCAAAATCTACAAAACTAAAATGGTGTAAAAGAAACTCAAACAACCAAAGTTCAAATTATTTTTGAAAGTTGGCAGCATTTATTTATATTTCTGAAATGATTAGGACTTAAACTAGCACTAGGATTTGGGGACACTGGAAGGGGATAGCTTCTTATCCTCCACATGAAGTCACTCTGCAGGCTGTCGGCAGGCTGTGCAGACAGCATTCTGTTCTGGTAGCTGTGGGTTGTTTATTAATGACACATTGAGACTTTCGACTTTAAAATTCTGTAATTACTGCCAAGTCCTCATGCATATTTGAACTTTCTGTTTCTTTGGCTTGGTTTCCTTTTTTTGTTTGTTTGTTTTATGAATTTTGTTTTATCTTGGAACCTATTAGCTCTGAGAGCCAGGTGTGCTTACTCCCATCGTGGGCAAAGGAGGCATTGAGTGTATTGGTGTTTTAAACTATATCACATATCCATGACAAGTTAACTCCACATCATGTATGACCATAAGAGTGGGAACCTAAATAGAATAAGTTATATTGCATGTATATTATATTCTGCCAAAATACATTCTACTGTCCTGTAATAACTAAAAATAAAAAACAAAATATTAATAAAAAACTTTATCACAGAGCTTTGAAAAATACAAAGTAGTAGGAAGAAAAGTCAGAAAGAAAAAAAAAACAACAAGACCAAAACAAATAAAAAGTAGTGTGAACACCCATGACCCAATTTCAATTATCATGAATAATTTTTTTCTTTTTTCTTTTTTTTTTTTTGCTGAAGGTGAATTCTAAACTGGGAACTGTGGTTGGGCTTAAGAAAGACAGGTTCAACAGAGGAAATGGAATCAAATAGCATTAGGGTAATTATCAGAGAAAGGAGGGAGAGAGAGAGAGAGAGAGAATGCGCGAGCGCAAAGGAGAGAGAGAGGGAGTGTGAGCAGGCAAGGAGACTGAAATAGAAGAACATCCATAATAAGATTACTATATTTATCCCTGTGTTCCTCTCCTGCCCCATTTCCACAGTTCTCTCTACTTTCTGTCTAGTTTGTTCTTTGCTTTGAAATCTCAATAACCTGGGTAAGCAGAAGCATCTCTATGCGGAGGGATAGTACTCTGTACCAGAGGATGGGATTCTTGGCACTCTGTATCAGAGTGAAGCAAAAGGGAGCATACACCCTCTGTTGCCTTTTGCCTCTCTCTTGCCAGTCTCCCTGGAGGATGCAGCCTCACTGACAGTCCTTCAAGCCTGGAGGCTTCCTCCTCCTTTACTCTACAGAAGGAACTTGACTCCTAGTCTTAGAACATGGCTACTTTTCCTTTGCTAGTGAGGCTTGGGAATAGGGCAGGGAAAAGAAAACTCTAGTCAGAGGAAGAGGTCTATTGGCCTCAGGGACACTTCACCTGTGAGCAGCATTTCCTCAAACCACAGTCCTAAAAATGTTGAGGATTCTGAACATTTAATGAAACAGGGACATCCACAAAGACACATCCCTAAAGTAGTTGTGTGCATAATATTTACAAGAAATATTTGCCTGTTAAAAACTCTGAGATGGTTTGCAATAAAAATAACCCTCTTTCACCTTGTCTTGGTTTAATAGTGAAACTTTTTTGGTGACTACTTATTAATATCTCATGGGATTCTTGTATTTTATGAAACACAGTTTTAGGGGGGTGCTGTCCTGAAATAATTCCTTCCAATCTGAAACCATAGGTTGGGATAAATCGCCTCTCCCAGCTGGCTGAGAGACAAGGTTTGGGAATGATGAAAGATCAGAAACCGGAGATTTGGAGTGGAATGAGGGGATGTAAGATCATTAGCAGAAGTACTGGTGGTCTTGAGGGCCAGTGTGGGAGTGCTAATGTGTGCTCACCAAACAGAGCAGGAAGAGGGGCCACTCATCCCTGGGCAGCACTGGAGCAGGTGTGGGGCCCTTCAGAGACCTAATGGAGCCAAGGGGAACCCTTTGCTCTGATGGCTTAGGGAATGGACCTTCTAGGCCAGGGAAAGCTTATTATGCCTGCTGCAAAAGGCCAATGGCCAAAGAGAAACATTCATTCTTAAAAAAGGGAAAGCAAAGATCAGCAGGCCAAGGGAGTACACATTGGCCCAGGAGTTAGAGAGCAAAGGAAAAATAACCTAATGTCTGTCTGTATCTGTGTATTTTTATAGCAGGTATCTTTAAGGAATTTTTGCATTTTCAGAATATTTTATTTGTATTTATATATTTAATTATTGTGGCACAGGGGATTGAATCCAGGGTTGCTCTATCACTGAGCCACATCCTCAGACCTTGTCTTGCTAAGTTAGACAGGCTGGCCTTGAACCTGTGATCCCCCTGCCTCAGGCTCCCAAGTTGCTGGAATTATAGGCCTGCACACCATGCTCAGCTAATTCATTTTCTTTTAAAAGCCTAGATTCTTATAAAAATTTTCTTTTTAACTTTTAAAATCTTTTAAGGCTTTTATTTTGAAATAATTATAGACCCATGGGAAGTTGCTAAATTCCTACAAGTATTGTATACTTTTCACCTAGCTCCCTCCCCACCCCATGATATTTTACATAATTGTAGTATGATACAATGCTGTTAGCTACACTACAGACCTTATTCAGTTTTCACCAGTTTTTCATGAATTCCTCTCTCTCTCTCTTCCCCTCCCCCCCACCGTGTGTGTGTGTGTGTGTGTGTGTGTGTGTGTGGTTTCATGCAATTTCAACACTTTTTTTTTTTAACAAATCCTTTTGTTCCTTTGAGCTCCGTAGCCTTAGTTCAGGTCTCAGCATTTCTCACCTGTAAGACTCCAAAAACCTAAGCATCCTCCACTCTTTTTCCTATTCTCTCCCTCATCCATCATGTGCTCTCCTGGTAGATTAATCTTTCCAAACTATAACCCTCTGCTGTTCTTCCTGCTTTAAAGCTCTCAAGGGCTCCCCCATTGCTCAGAAGACAAAGTCTGAGCTCACTCCTGATGTAGCCCTTGCATGTCTCTCCTTCCTCTAGCTTTGCACTCCAATTACTGCTGTGTACTAACTGGGTCTATGTCTTGCACAGTTTCCTGCTAGAATGGTCTTCTTGCCATGGTGAAAATCCCTACTGCTCTGTCAAGATTCATTCAAGCGCTACCTTTTTCTGGGAGCATTCCTCTTCTTTGCTCCCTTAATTTTTTTCTTGCCTCAGTATAAAACTTGCATTACAACTATTCACATGAACATTTTAAGGATGCATAGAAGCAAGAATCCTGATTACAAGAAGTGGCTTAAACAAATGAAGGTTCTTTTTCACAATAAAATATGCAAAAGCAGCAGTTCATAGCTAGGAAATGTACCTGATGATGTCATCCGGAACATAGGATCTTTGTATATTATTCTTCATCCATAGTCCTAAGCTTCATCACAAGAGGGCTGCATTCCAGATGGGACACAAAAAAACCACATCTGTGCCTGTCCCTCTTTTCATGTCATGGCAAAGCTTTTCCAAAACACCTCTCAACAGACTTGTTTATATTTCATTGACCTGAACTGTATTATGTGACTGTTTCCAGTTATAAGAGCAGAGAAACAAGTATTTAACTCCCCAAACTCTACAACAGAAAAAAGCAAAGGAGAGGACAATTGGAATTCTTTGTGGAGTGAGCCAACCCACAGTGTCTACTCCAAACAGTGTCCTCAGGAGACTGAGAACCACCTCCCTGAAGACAGGAATATTCTACTAATTTCGTCAGAATCCCTAATGCCTAGGACAGTAGTTGGCTCTTGGCAAATATTGTTTGAAACCTCATAAATATGTGAATGAACACATCCGTGCAGTATAACAAGGGTTAAGAAAAAGTCTGAGTCGTTGTTTGCTTTGATCTGATAGAGAAGGTTGTTTCTCATTCAATCATCTGATGCAGTACACAGGTATACATGCCCAGAGAAGCAAAAAGACTTGTTCTGTAATGTAGAGTAGCAGGTTCATGCTCTGCCTTTCTCTGTCTTGCTGGTATGGGAGATGGGAGAACAGATCATAGGACAAGCCCACAATCCTCATGAGTAGCAAATGAGAACTAGACACAGAAGGAGAAAGAGAGGGGGAAAACCTGGAAAAGGAAAAGGAAGAGCAAGCCAGGAACTGGAGTGTGCCTGTAAACCTTCATCCTCTAATAGTTTTTTACTTCTTGAAAGAGATTATTATTATTAATTTTTTTTGGATGGTGTGAACATTCTTTTTTTTTTTTAAGGAGAGAGAGAGAGAGAGAGAGAATCTGTTTTTTTTTTTTTTTTTTTTTTTTTTTTTGTAGATGGACACAACACAATGCCTTTATTTTTATGTGGTGCTGAGAATTGAACCCGGGTCCCGCCAGTGCTAGGTGAGCGCTCTACCACTGAGCCACAATCCCAGCCCAAACATTCTGTTTTTTTTTTTTTTAAATGTTGTCATGCTGTGAGAAAGCAATGTTTTGTTTTTTTAAGAGAGAGAGAATTTTAATATTTTAATTTTATTTTTTTTTAGTTTTCGGAGGACACAACATCTCTGTTTGTATGTGATGCTGAGGATCGAACCCAGTGCTGCGCGCATGCCAGGCGAGCACACTACCGCTTGAGCCACATCCCCAGCCCCCAAACATTCTTAATTTGTGAGTAATGATAATTTCTTCTTTCCCTTTAGTTACCCAAACTCTTTAGTGAAATGAATCACTTGTCTGCAGCCTTTTGAGGTGGTGGCCAATGAGAAAGTTCTCTAAGGAAGATTAGTCTTTTCCATGTCCCCCTCCTGGTGTGCATGACCATACAATATTGCATGGACTTAGTTCATCCTCATCTTGCTGAGGACAGTAATGCGGATGGAGGCAGGATGACTTAGGACCACACTCAGGGATTAGAGTAGACCCTATCAAATATATTGGAGAAGGAAGTTTCTGGAATGAAGAGGAGGGATGGAAAAAGGGATGCTAGGATCTGACTCTGTGATTTACGGATAGTAATTTCAGTAATTTATCTTCCCCCCCCCCAAGTTTATGAGTCCTATGAAATAGGACTATTTCATAGGGTTGGTTATAGCTGGAATCTAAAGGGTCCCCCAAAGCTCCTGTGTTGGAAACATTATATCCAAAGCAATGATGTTCAGAGGGAAGATGAGAACTGCCTGTAGATTATGAGAAGAGCATCCCAGACATCAGGTGACCTCATCATTTGATAGATTAATAATTTGAATGGACAACAGAGTGGTAACTGTAGGCAGGAAGGGTGTGGCTGGAGAAAGTAAGTTACTGAGTGCATACCCTTGAGGATTATATTTTGTTCCTGGCTCCTTATGCTTTCTCTCTCTCTCTCTCCCCCTCCCTCCCTCCCTCTCTCCCCACCCTGCCTCTCCTTTCCTGGCTGCTATGAGCTGAGCAGGTTTTCTTGCCATGCCCTTCTACCATGATGTTCTGCTTCACCTTAGGTCCAGAGCAATGGAGTCACCTGACCATGAATTGAACCTCTGAAACTGTAGCCAAAATAGTTTTTTCCTCCTTTAAATTGTTCTTCTAAATTGTTCTTGTCAGGTATTTCGGTCACAGCAACACGAAGCTGACTAACACAAGGTTATTGTGAAGTCAGATGAGAAAAAGCACTTGGAACATAGTGCTTAATATTTATTACTAGTGTCTTGGAAATCATAAATTCCACTTCTGATCTCTACCTTCATTATAAGTAAGTGGAAACAGACAAAAACTAACCAGACAAAAACTGGCATAGCTCCATCTTAGCCTTATCATCTTACTCAAATATTGTTTTTGTGCCAGTTTCCACCACTGTCATTTGGAGGAAGAAGGCTGTCTGGCACACCTGGCACATAGCACGGTGCTCAGCACACAGAATTGCTCAACAAATGTTTGTGCAACTCACATGTCACACAGCTAGTCTCTCCACACCCTTATTTTTCACGTGGACTCCCTTACTACTGTGACCGCTCCCCAACCTCCATCCTCCCTTCTGGCCATTTGGAGTGTCCTGGAAGCCCTTGAATGGCGTTTTCATTAAACAACGTCTTCCAAGGGGACAACCACCCTTTCCCTTCCTGTCCATTTTTGGGCAAGCCAGAAATTCTCAGTTCACAACAGGAAACCAATGGCTTTGTGCTATCGGAAGACATTTCCTTCACAGCACAAAACGTCTGAGTAATAATTTCAAGCCGGGCTTCACCCATTTCCTGTGAAAGGAGGCGAATTCGCCCATCCTCGTCCTGCAGGGCCTGGCTGTGCAGCCGGTAGTGATGCAATGCTTTCTGCACTGGGCAGATGAACCTCATCTTTCTCCTTTGCCACGGCAGATCCAGAGCCTGTGTCACAGACTCCCCTGTGATGGTTTCTCCACATTTGCACAGAACACAGAGACACCATGACTAATTCGTACCCTTGTCTGAATATAATTCATAGGCAGCTTTAACAGTAAAAGAACTTGATGTTAAAAAAATAAAGATTCACAGTTTTCTCTGAAAGATGCAATTTGACAACCAGGAATGAACAGATGTTGGGGCCATGAAAAGTCTATGGGACTGATTCACAGTTGCTCCCCTCAGACTGATTTTGTCTGTGGGGAAAAATGACCATGAAATTGTTTTGCCTGACCATTTGTCCATTTCACTATTTAGGAACAGGGTGAGAGTACCCAGACAGATGATGCTACATACTCAAGACTCTTAAAAGAGAAGAATCTAGATATTTGAATTAATCTGGGAGAATTAAGAGACATTCTTATTACAAAAAGGTGCACTGACACTCTTACATTGCTGGTGGGACTGCAAATTGGTGCAGCCAATTTGGAAAGCAGTATAGAGATTCCTTGGAAAACTGGGAATGAAACCACCATTTGTCCCAGCTATCCTCAGTCTATATCCAAAGGACTTAAAAACAGCGTTCTACAGGGACACAGCCACATCGATGTTTATAGCAGCACAATAAAGAAAATACACACACACACACACACACAGTGGAATGTTAGTCAGCATTAAAAGAGAATAAAATCATGGCATTTGCAGGTAAATGGATGGAGTTGGAGAATATAATGCTAAGTGAAGTTAGCCAATCCCATAAAACCAAATGCCAAATGTCTTCTCTTATATAAGGATGTGGATTCATAATGGGGATGTGGTAGAGCATGGGAGGAATAGATAAACTCTAGATAGGACAAAGGGGAAGGAGGGGAAGGAAGGGAGCATGGGGGTAGGAAAGATAGTGGAAGAGATGGACATCATTACCCTATGTATGAAAACACAAATGGTGTGATTCTACTTTGTGTACAACCAGGGAAAAATTGTGAGACAGGAAAAATTGTGCTCTATTTGTAATATGAATTGAATTGCAGTCTGCTGTCATATATATCAAATTAGAATAATAAAAAAAGATACACTGGGCCTCAAGAAGAAACACTTTCTCCAAAGATGCAAATTAGGACAGTGGCAAAGCCAGGTTAGATTTCATATTTTCTTAATTTTTAGCACTATTCCCATGAACATTTCTTAAACTCAAATTTATTTTTTATGGTAACTCAAAAGTCATACCTGCTAGTCCAGAAAACATGAGAAACAAGGTCATGGTTTTAAAAAATTACTCATAATTCTATAATTTAGTGATTACCATTGCTAATTTGACCTTTGGGTACCTGTGCTTTCAAACTATTGTTTCATACCAGCACAGATAGATAATTTTCTTCAATCATAATTTTTTCTTTTCTTTTTTTTAATTTAAATTTTTATTTGTTCTTTTAAATTATACATGACGTAGAATCCATTTTGAAATAATTATAAAAGCATGGCATATAACTTGTTCTAATTCAGAGCCAGTATCTCTCCTTCCCCTTCACTCTCCCCACCCCCTGCTCCCTTCCTTCTATTGATCTTTTTGCCATTTACACAGTTATTTTTTAAAAATTAATTTCTTGTGGATGTACATGATGGTGAGATTCATTTGGCATATTCACATATATACATAGGAAAGTTATGTCAGATTCATTCCACTGTCTTTCCTTTTCTCATCCTCTCCCCCTTCCCTTCATTCCCCTTTATCTACTCCACTGAACTTCTATTTTTTGCCCCATCCCCCTTATTGTGGATAAGCATTCACATATTAGCAAAAATGCTCGACCTTTGGTTTTTTGGGGACTGGCTTATTTCATTTAGCATAATAGTCACCAGATCCATCGATTTACTGGCAAATGTCATAAAGTCATTCTTTATGACTAACACTTCATTCAAACATGATTTTTAACCTTAGCAATATAGCATGATTTTTTTTCCTTATTGAATGTTATTATGTCTGATGTTTTTTAAAAAAATATTTAATTGGTATATTATAATTATGCATAATAGTGGGATTTGTTTTCATGTGTTTGTACATGCACATAACATTGATTGGTCTATTTCATTTTCCTGCTCCTCTCTGTACCTTCCCCTCTTCTCTCCCTTATCTCCTTTTCTCTACTTTCCTCCATTTTGATGAGGCCCCTTTTTCTTTCTCTCTAGCTTCTGCATATGACAGAAAAAAATTTGATCCTTGACTTTCTGAGCCTGGTTTAATTTCACTTAGCATGATTTTCTCTGGTATTTGTTATAGTGAAGGAAACCTGACTAATATATCTCCTATATATCCAAACATCACCTAAAGTTCTCCATCCTGAGGTGCTGGTGAGAATCTGGAGCCAGTGTAGTAGCTTATGTCACGTCTCCTGTTCCACCCATTTTCCTGCAAAGGACATAATTTTGTTCTTCAAAGATGAACACTTTGAATCCTTTTCTCCTAATGCTGTCTTAGAAAATGTCTTAAATGGGGTCAGGTGCTTGCTTGCATGGCAGCAGAACTCTGTGGATTTCTAACAGAAAAAGCTTATAGGAACTTCCATCTTCTAGAGAAAATTTAGATCGGCTTCTTTCTCCCAGCATCAGGTTAGGCAAGAAGTGATAGAGCATGTTCTGGCTCTGGGCTTCCTTTGATCAGCCCCAGGCAGAGATATTTAATTAGGAAACTAAGAAGTACTTACGTGGGGGCAGTGATTAACACTTACCTGGTAGAATGTCAGCCTGTCAGAAGAAGGTTAAAGTGTCCACCTGTCTCTACAGCTGTGGTGACAGTCAAGCAGCCTGTTTCTGGTATTGCTGGCATTCCTTTAGGTTGTAAGGACATAGGCCTTGTAGAAATCAATTCACTTGAAAGTCCATAGATATCCCACAGCAAGAAAAGGATGTCCCAGATCTTCCTGCACAGGGATGGTGTAGGACACGCAGGCAGCCACATGGACTGGTCATCATGCCTCTTACCACATGGCTACAGATTCACATCAGTGTCTTAGAGAAGTTTGGCTGATGGCTGGATATTGGAGGTGTGTTAGTCAGCTTTCCATTGCCATGAAGAATGCCAGAGATAATCACCTTATAAAGAGAAAAGGTCTATTTGGGCTCACGGATGTGGAGGTTTCAGTCCATGCTTGGTTGGTCTCATGGCTTTTAGGCCTGTGGTGAGACAGCACTTCACAGTGAGAGCACATGGCAGAGCAAGACTACTTAGGAAACAGGAAACAAAAGAGAAGAAAGATAAGGGGTCCCATATCCCCCCCAAGGGCACGCTGCGAAAGCCCCAAGACCTCCCTTTAGGCCCCCCATTTTAAAAGTTTCTGTCACCTTCCATTGTGTGAAAGGCTTGGTGCTGTGGCTGGAGACCACGCCTTCAACATGTGGGTCTTGGGAGACACTTTGGTTCCAAGCCGCAGTAGCACGCACATACATTTTCTGTAGTTTTCAGTCCATGGTGTGGGCTTCACCATTTTCACACACACGTTTTGGCCTTTTACATAAAATCCAGAGACTAAACACTCCTCCAGATATTTTTGTAGATAAATACTTTATCAAGTGGGGTTCCTGTTGGCAACAAATGGCATGCTCACACCTGGATAATTAGAGGAGAATTTCCTAAAGGGAGCAAATACAAAGATTCGGGCATTAGGGAGTCCTCTGGGGCTTGTACAGCTTAGGGGGACAAGGGAGGGAGCAGAAATGGAAACTTGGAGGGAGGGGGTGTTGTGTAGAAGATGCTCTGAAAAGGCCTCGAGTTTTGGTCAAGGAACACAGCTTCTGCCAGCAAGCTGACGTCTGCAGAAATGATGTCCTGGACTCACTTTCCTTCCTCCCTCTTGCTGGGATTTCCCATAGGCCACACCCAGGGAGGCCAGAGGGCCAGCCAGGGAACAGATTGATGCAGGGTACACAAGTCAGCCTCCTGGGAACAGAGAAGGATGGGGATGGGGGGAGGGCATGTAACAGGGCCCCAAGGAGGCATCTGGCAGAGTTGCCTGGGTTGGTGCTACAACTCTTTCAGGGAGAATTGTGCAAAGAGGACAAAGACAGGCATGCTTCCTGTATTTTCAGTGAGGAGCTTGAATCTGAGTCCCTCTGTAGATCTCTGGCCCTGGAGAGCTGCCCAGGCCCCCTTGGAGCCACAGACCTCTCTTGGAGACTCTGCCTTGGCGGGTTTCCACACCCTAGTCTTGGCCCTTGACATCTGATAAAGAGGAGACAAAGAAGGGCAAAGAAGCCTCTCATTAGGAGTGTGTCTTTTTTTTTTTTTTTTTCCCCTGAAGCTTGGAGAGCTGGCCTAAGCTGCCATAGTCCTTCTTTTCCTGGGGCAGGGTTCTCTTCCAGGTGAGAGGCAGCCCCAGGCACATTTCTGAGGGCAGGAGTCAAGTTCACCAGTGTGAAGCCCACGAGGAAGACCACTCATCACAGAGAGTTAAGAAGAAGACTGAATTGTTATATAAATTCTAAAAGTAGTACATGATCATGGCAAAATTTTCAAAATTAAAAATACAGACTAGTATAAACAAAAAGATTTGCACACCATCATTACAGTCCCTGGGGCCTACTCTTATTCCCTAAAGTTAAATGTTATACTGGGTTCTTGTTTGTTCTTCTATAATTTTATATGCAGTTAAACAACAACAACAACAACAACAACAACAAATATATATATTGGCAGGGGCACTCTAACACTGAGCCAGATCCCCGTCTCTTTTTACTTATTTATTTATTTTTTTGAGATCAGGTCTCACTAAGTTGCTCGGGGGCCTTGAACTTGTGATCCTCCTGTCTCAGCCTCCTGAGTTGCTTAGATTACAGGTGTTCTGTGTCTGGCATGGTTAAACAATTGTTTAATCACAGATGGGCTTCTTGGGAGATAAGAAACATTGAGGATGAATTAGAGAAGTGGGCAGTGGCCAGACTACAGTGAACATTGAGGGCTACTGTGCCTGGTTAGGAGATTCATCTTGATGTCAGGCACACCTCACTGCTTGGCCTGAGACCCCTGACCTGGGGCCTCGTTTACTGCAGTCTCAAGTTCCTGTCATCATATCTAGAAGCCACAGGCCATGTCTTCAGTGCACCTACAAGGTACTGTGTTAGTGCTAGAAAGTCAGAATTGTATGAGATGCAAGGTCAGATCTCTTGTCTTGTATTTGAAATTGTATGCAAAAGTTCACTTTTTCTGCCTCTCCTCACATTGGTCTGGGCCTGCCTCCTACCATGCCACGCCTATTCTGACACTATTACCTGTCAGTTCAGCTAGTACTCTTGAGTGGGTCACCTGTAAGTTCAAAGGTTAGCAACAGTCCTTCTCTGCTAACATTGGGTTTGGATCAGAAGATGTGTCTTCCATGAGGCAGCATTGGGTTTGGATCAGAAGATGTGTCTTCCATGCCAAACCTCAATCCTCAATAGTCATTGTTACCTTAAGCAAGTGAGTTGATTTCTCTACTTCCTTATTTTTAAATTTTAAATTATTTGTAGTACTGGAATTGAACCCAGAGGTTTGCCACTGAGCTCTATCCCCAATCCCCTTTCAAATGTTTATTTTGAGACAACGCCTCACTAAGTTGCCCAGGTTGGCCTTGAATTTGCAATCCTCCTGCCTCACTCCCCCAAATTGCTGGGATTATAGGTGTGTGCCTGTACACCTGGACTTCTTAGCTTTTAGTTGGGCATAGCAGCCATTACCAAAAAGCATCATTGTGAATTTGGGACAGATGATACACAGCCAAAGCAGAGTGCAGGGCAGCGGTGTGATTCGCGAAAGTTGCTGTGGTGCTCTTGCTATTCCACACATGGGCCTCAGGATGACTACTTCTGACCTCTTCCCTTTTTATGTCCTCAAATCAGCATGCTGCCTATCACCTGATGGTTGTACCTCTTATTTCATGTGCAGCTGGGAACTGAAGTTCATATACTTACCGTATACCATTTAGAACTATATGTGAAGCCAATGGCCAAACAATGGAACCAGGCTAGGTGTCTCTCAATGGATGAATGGACAACGAAAATGTGGTATATATACACAATGGCATTTTATCCAGCCATAAAAATAACAAAATTATGTCATTTGCAGGAAAATGGATGGAATTTGAGAATATTATGTTAAGCAAAATAAGTCAAACTCAGAAGGTCAAGTGTTCTGATTTCTTTCATATGTGAAAGCTAGAGAGGAAAAAGAAGAAAGGTGGTATGGTGATGGTGGGGAATCTCAGGAAAATTGAATGGAGATCTGTGGAGTGAAGGAAAGGGACCAAGGGTGGGGGGTGGCTGAAGGGAGGGAAAGGAGAAATACTGGGGAATGATATTGGCCAAATTATATTGTTAATATTGTGTGTGTATGAATGCGTAACAACAAATTCCACCATTTTGTACAATTATAATATCCAATAAAAATATGGAAAAATATCGCAGTCTGGCTGGGCACAAAATAACCGAGGCGCCACAAAGCCTTGTAGTTTCAAACAGCAACTCTTTATTCCCAAACTCTCACCGGCACTCTACACACACTTCCCGGGAACTCTCCCGAACGCCATGCGGCTCCTCTCGGAACCACCAACCCGGAAATCCCTCCTCCGGCACTTCCCCAACCAATGGGAACTCTCCGGGAATCCCCGTGAGAACTCCAAAGTAGCAGGCCGAGGCGGACAGCAGGGGTCTAATATACACAGCTTAACATAACCATTATCATCTCAGTGGCTTGTTGGCATCACCTCTCAACCACTCCGTTCTGGCAAAAATGCCATGCGTCATCCCGACTCGGCTGTGGCCCTCAACAGAAAAACAACCCTATATATGAAGCTGGATGTGGTGGTGCATGCATATAATCCCAGCTACTTGGGAAGCTGAGACAGGAAGATGACAAATTCCAGGCCAGCCTGGGCAACTTAGAGAGAGCCTGTCAGGGGCAGGGCGTGGGGTGGGGAAGGTCCATAAAGAAAAGGAAAGCTGTGTGTACGTGAAGAAGATGACTGCAGTCTGCCATGATCTATCCAGATCCACACATCCTGGAAACAGACAAGTCAGAGCGCAAGCCCACTTGTGTTTGACCTCCAGTCTGATCCTTTCTAGGCCTCATCTACCTCAGTTTCCAAGTCCTCAGTTTTTACCTTTGCAGAGGAAAATGTGTTCTTCTGTCTTTGAAGCCCCTTCCCTGGCTCAGATCCAGTATTTGTCCTGGGCCTGTGATCCCCTGTCCTCTGCCTTCCTTCTCCCTCTTCCCCTCATGCTTCCCCATGTGCATGGGCCTGCCTTCTCTTGAAGCTTTGGGCACCTTGCTGCACTTCTAGGGTAAAGTCACAGTCCTCCTCCTCATTGCCAAGTTTCTGGGAAGCAGCAGAAACTGACTTCCTGATTCTTTTGCTTATCTTCTCCCCCTCTCCTGCAGTCTGGAGTCATCCCTTCCTTCTCCTGAGAGAGGCTTCTTTTGCAGATCACGTGTTGTTTACCAGGAAGCCTCTCCGGATCACTGGGGCCTGAGGCTCATCCTAGCCTTTCCAGAACTTTCCATGCTTGGCTTCCATGATGCTGTTGCAACTAGGGTGCGTGAAGCAAGTTCATGGTGCACTGGCTCCCTAATGCAGAGAGGCAGAACACACCTGTAGACAACAGGCTGTGTAAAATGGGTTTATTCGTTAGAGATACGTAAAAGGGACATAGAAACCTAGGATTTGTTGCAGCCTGCCCCTACCTGCTCCACTTGCACCACAGCTGTGGGACTTGAGGAAGGAACCCATCCTGGGTTTCATACACTGGGTCGATGTGAGTTGCTGGGCTGAAGTAAGAGAGGGCATCCTGTTTCTGGAGGGAGATTGGAGCCGAGCTCAGGCTGCTCTGGATGGCAATTCTGTATCTCCTGGTGTTGCCTTCTCAGCACATCCTCAAAATTACTCTTGACAACTGTCAGTGAGAAAGGGGAGAGACCTGGGTTGGTGCAAGGTCACTTGGAGAACTGTTTGGCAGGGTTCTTTATTTATTTTTCCAAATCAAGTATATGTTGCAAAAACCTTCCAGAATGTGTCTCTCAAGTTGCACCTTGCCAGATATCTGCCCTGGTGAACTCTTAAATCCAGCATTTCCTAAATGAGCCATTCAAGGACAATCCTTCAGAGCAATAAGCAACACACTGTGCAAGTGAGGTTTTGAACTCATAGCCCAGGGTTCACAAAAAACCTGCAAATAACCCAAGTCCTACAAACACCCCTCCACTGAATTTTCTGGCACCTTGATCTTGAATTTTCCAGCCTTCAGAACTGTGAGGAAGAAATTTATGTTGATAAGTCACTAGTTTACGGCATTTTATTACAGCAGCATGAATGGACTAAGACAACTTTAAAATAAAAGTTACTGACTTTGGGGGAAGGCATGGTTTTAAAAAACCCACCCCAATATCTTTCTCTGTGTATACATTCCCTAGAGAATGGCGTTCTAGGTCACTATTTTTCCATTTCAACATGGTGCTAGAATTTGGTGACCAGTTAATTTTTTTTAATATATAATATTGAAAAGGCTGTCCAAATTATTGCCATTCAAGGACAATCCTTCAGAGAAATAAGCAATACACAGGATTTAGGCTACATTTGGTACCTACTTCATGCCTTTTTTGGTGGTAGACTATTAAGAATAAACCATAATATAATTTACAAAAAAAAATTTGCTTTGTAGACCAATAAGCTGATAAGCTGCATGTTTTGGAGTCTGACTGCAGATTCTCTGCATTGCTCAAATGGAGAGACTTGGACTACAATGCTGAGTTTGTCTTTCCCTCCAGCTGATAACATATGTGGGGGTGGCCAGAAGGCCTGCAAAAGAGGCATCTGCTAGCTGGGTTTCTTTTCTTTTGAAAATGAAAAGAAGAAAAGCCCTTGTTAGGCTGGAGCCCTAAGTATTGAATGTCAGTAAATAAGGGCAGTAGGGTTAGCTGTCTGGACAATAAACAATTTAAGATCATGTCAGAATGTAACTGCATTGGGGAAAGGCCAAGCAAGCAAGCAATAGGAATAATGGGATTGTTGTTGCTTTTAGGTAGCTTATGGCATCCTGTATATTTTTAATTATAGTAAAGTAAAAAGTAAAAAAAAGAAACAAAGAAAGAAAGAAAGGACTTTATATGTTCTCTCACATACAAAAAGCACATACAGAAGAATAAGAAACAAACATTTAATATAGCATGTGCAAAGGTCCTGAGGTAAGGTAACATTGTATGAAGAAGCAAAATTGAGACTGGAATCTGGACCCGAGAAAAGAGAGACAGGTAGGCCAAACCGTGGCAGCTGGCAGTACCTCATAGGCAATTATAAGAAGTTTTGTTTTGTTTTTTTCTTGGAGCACTGGAAAGACTTTGAAGGCATATTAAGCAGTATTTGTGTGTGTTTGTGTGTGTGTGTATCTAAAACAATCTGTTGGAAAGATGTCTCTGGCTTCAGAATGAGGAATAACTTGGCCAAGGTGGGGAAGATGAGAGAGGACACATGAACACCATTTAGAGGCTACTGGAAAATTCCAGCCAGAGATGATGCTGGAGGCATCAGGATCAGGGAGGAAGAGGATGTAGTGTTAAGTTATTTGTTTATTTATTTATTTTCCATATATTTTATTGGTGCATTATGTTCACAGTGGTGGAATTTGTTGTTATGTATTCGTACATGCACACAATATATCCATACGATTTGGCCAGTGTCACGCCCCAGTATTTCTTAGTGTAAGTTATTTAATCTGTTTCTTGCTGCTAGATACTTTGTTTCTATTTGTTTTGTCTCACTCCTCCCTTATTTTCTGCTATGACCAGCAGACTGCAGTGAGCATTCTTGGGCATGTATCTTGATGCTCTTCAGTCAGAGTAACTGTAGGCTAAGTTTCTGGCTTTGTAACACCTGAGTGCTCCACAAATTCAAGAAATGTTGGTAGCTATTGCCCAAACACCACTCCAAAATGTTGAATCGACGTTGCTTCGTCTTGAGGAGAGTACCAAGTTCTGTCACCCTTGCTAGCCACTCTGCCAATCTGAAGGATAAAAAATGGACCTTGCTTTGAGTTACCATTTCAGTAGAAAAACTTTTTTTTTTTACATATCAGTTGTGTAACACCTTATAGAATTGTCTTATTTAAAAATAAATTAATTTTTCTAGTTAGAGCTCACCACAAAATTTACCCTTTAAAAGTATAAAATTCAGTGTACCTTATTTGATTTATTTATTCTTAATTAATCAGTTAATTAATTAAATTTGGTACTGGGGATTGAACCTGAGCATGCTCTATCACAGAGCTACACCTCCAGCCTTTTTCATTTTGAGGCAGGGGATTGTCTTAGGTTGGCCTTGAACTTGTGATCCTCCTACTTCAGGCTCTGTAGTCTCTAGGATGACATGTGTGCACCCCTGCTCCCAGCTGTCAAGTTTTTAACTGAGTTGTCAATTTATTATTGAACTTGAGATTTTTATGTACTCTATATAAAAGTCCTTTGTCAGATATATGATTTAAAAATATTCTCTCCCACTCTGTAGACTGACTTTTCACTTTTTTGGTAATGTCCCTTGTAGCACAAAATTTATAAGTTTTGATAAAGTTAAATTTACCTTTTTTTTCTTTTATTGCGTGTGCTTTGGGTATCATGTTTAAGAAGCCATTATCCAATCAAAGGTCATGAAGATTTATGTCTATGTTTTCTTCTATGAATTTTATAGTTTCAGTTCTTAAATTTGAGTCTTTGATCCAGGATGAGTTAATTCTTGATTACATTGTAAGGTAAGATACAACTTGATTTTTTTGCATGTAGATAATCAATTGTTTCAGAAACATTTTTTTTAAAAAAAGACTGTTCTTTCCCTATTAAATTATCTTGATACCCTTGGTGAAAATCAATTGATATCAAAATGTGAGAGTTTTTTTATGGACTTTTGATTTTATCCATTGATCTCTATGTGTCTCTTTACACCAGTATCATACTATTGTTTTGTAGTAAGTCTTGAAATCAGGGCATATGAATCCTCTGATTTTGTTTTTCTTTTTAAAAGTTGTTCTATTTCAAGTTCCTTGCATTTTCTTATGAATTTTAGGATCTGCTTATTAGTTTCTACAACAAACAAACAAAACCCAAAAAAACAAAACCAATCAAGATTTTGATAGTTCATTGAATCTGTAGATCAATCTGGGAAGTACTTACTGCCTGCCATCTTAACAATGTTGTCATCAATCCATGAATATGAGATGTCTTCATTTATTTGGGTCTTTTAAATTTTTTTCCAATGATGTTTTGTAGTTTTCAGTACAAATGTCACACTTCTTTGTTTGAGTATACTTCTAAGTGTCTTATTTCTCTTATTGTTTCGACTACTTTTTTTTTCAGTTGAAATTTTATGCTTTCAAGTTATATATTCATGTCATCAGCATATAAAAAAATCTGTCCAGCATTTATAATTCTTCTTTCTCTGGTCTAGCATATTAGGAAGTTTTTCCAGAATAATGTTAAAGGAACATTGCTTACATATATTGTGTCATTACTCTTTTTGACAAACACACACACATTTTCTCCTACTATGTAAATTAAAGGAGGGCTGGGGATATAGCTCAGTTGGTAGAGTGCCTGCCTTCACAAGCACAAGGCCCTGGGCGCCCAGCACGACAAAAATAAATAAACAATGAATGAATAAATAAAGAGGACATACTGTTGCTCTTATTTGGCATCTATTTCTTTAAGAAACCACCCACTACTCATTTCAGGTGGTTTGTATGCTAATAGTCCTTGAACTCCTAGAGTAGTTAATGACACCTAGCTAGTGGTACTTAATTCTCTCTACTCAGGAGAGAGAATGTGTGTGTGCACCAATTAGAATCCACCTTGAAATTACCACTAAGACTGAAAGCAGAGGTTATCTTTATTCTTCTTTAGTACTTTTAGGTTTTAAGCATGAATCAAACATCTCTCAGTCATCTTTCTTAGCTATAAGGAGAAGGGCCATCTGCAGTCAGGAAGAATGAGGCCAACAGGAAAGAGAAGCAGAGATAAATCTTGGCAAGCCCGTCGGTACTGACCTGTTTAAATTTTGATTTCCAGCCAGGTCTAAAGCAAAGATACACTTGGATTTTTCAGATATGTGAGCCAATAAATTCTTTTTTTTTTCCCTTTAAGATGGTTGAGTTATATTTCTTGAAATCAAAAGTTCTGAGCAGTCTAGGAAATCTACTACTTTCTGCTCAGTTAAGGGCTAATTTTGTTTGTTTTAAAAATTAAGTATGTATATTGGAATTTGTAAAGTACCTATTGGGATATTCTTATGCATTCTTTCCTTTGATTTGCTAATATGTCATATTAATAGATTTCTTAATATTGAATTAATTTTTATTCTAGGAAGAATCCCACTTAGTTATTTTTATTTTTTAAAATGTACTACTAAAATTCATATGCTGGTTTTTAGAAAAAGAGGGTTTTTTTTTGGCAGGGTAGGGATGGAAGTGAGTACTGAGGATTTAACCTGGAAGTGTTATACCACTGATCTACATTTTTAGCCTTTTTATTTTTTATTTTGAGACAAGAGTTTCACTACATTGCGGAGATTGGCTTTGAACTTGAGATCCTCCTGCCTCAGTCTTCCGAGTCACTGGGATTACAGGTGTGTACCATCATGTCAGGCTTAAAAAAAGATTTTGGGTCAATATTGAAGGTATAATTCCTCAGTGGAGAGGGTCAGAAACAATTGGATTGGGGGCCACATTCAGTTGTATTTTGAGGGTCTTATTGACATTTTACAGTTGGAGTATTAAATATAAACTTCCAGGTTTGCAACTTTTTTTGAAAAATTTAGTTTCAGTGAACCTAACTATCCAAGTGGAGAAGTAGTGATTTCTCTGGAACTATCTCTGGTTTGTATTGCCACTAGCACTTGCCACTCACAAATGTACACTCATGTACTTTTTTTGTTGTTGTTTTGGTGTTGGGGTTTGAACCCAGGGTCATTTAACCACTGAACCACATCCCCAGACAGGGTCTCACTGAGTTACTTAGGGTCTTGATAAGTTGCTGAGGCTGGCTTTGAACTTGTGATCCTCCTGCCTCAGCCTCCTGAGCCGCTGGGATTACAGGCATGTACCAGCACACTGACACTCATGTACTTTTAATTGACCAGTGTCATATGTTTTAGTCACTGGTCTGTGATACCCTCTGAACTTGTAATTGTTCTAAGTGTCCTTTTCCAATTCTGGTCTTTTCAGATATTCATTACTGAAATAGTTTAAGTGGCATCAAATGGACATGTTTTTGAAAGGTTGGAAGATGCACCTGTGGAAACACTGGGTCTTGGTGTTCATGAGAAGCCCCTCTTTTTCTGTTTTCAGAATTTGTTTCCTTTCTGAACTTGTCTGGGCCTGTGGCCTTCCCTGAATAGCTGTGTTCTTAGAACAGCTTCCCAGGTCTTTGCCCTCCCGTGACCTAGCGCTGCAGTGTGGGGAGGGGAAAGTGAGTTTGAGGGCAGCCTTGCCTGAGGTCTGGGTCTAACGCTAATCTGCAATGTTGTTTGTTGGATCATTTCAGGCTTCCTCCACAAGTAGGAGGGTGTGTATCTTTTTCCTGGGAGTGTGGGAGACCCTTCTTTGACCTTCCTCTAGCACAGCTCTGAGTCCTAGAGGCTGTTGTTACAGCTCTGAGACCTCTTTCCCCATTCCAGTGACTGCCCAGTCCCTGGGGTGGTCAGTTGGAGTTGGCAAGGGTTTTTGTTTTTGTTTTTTGCACATTTTCCCCGGGCTACACAATCACTGCTTGCATCAACTTCACTCCAAATTGGAGAATATTAGTGAGAATTCCCAAGTTTTTCCCCATCTACCGATTTCTTCTCCCTCCTATTCATCTAGCTTGGAAGTCAGAGGAGCAGGGCGGGAGTATGGGGGTTATGGCTCATGGTTCCAGCATGTCACCATTTTTGGAAGTTAGTGGTTTCTGAGGTTGAGGAAGTCTAAGTTTGTGGAAGTCAGTGTGGGCAGCACATTATCACAAATGACTTTTATGGTAAGGATTCTCCCCGGGTATATCTAAGAACCAGAGAAAGTACATTGACTAGTGTGGTGATTGACAGCAATGACTTTTAGCTCTCCTAGAATAACCTGAAACAATTCACTTAGATTAAAATTCAGATCTCTAGATAGAATACTTCACTAAAAAAAGATTCAATTGTATAAACGTACGCCTACTTGAGAAAGACCCATGAGTCGGTCAGGGTGAAACAGATGAGGCCATTTCGGGTGATTTTGTGGCCACTGTGGCTAGAAAGTACACTTCGGGAAGCACCTTTTCAGGAAGCAGTACAAAGCAGGAGCTGCAATGGGGTGAACCGTGGTCGATGTCTATTGCTTTTGTCTGCTCAGTGCCTTTCCTTGTCTCATGGTAACAGAACTTGACCGTCTGGCCGAAAGGATGAGCACATGTGCCAAGCCAGGGAAATTGCAGCCCTCCTCTGGGATGTTTTCGAATGGGAACCCAGGGAGAGAAGCCTGCTTTTCTCATCGTCAGAGTGCTGGCGGTGGGACGTAGTGAAAGTAAAGCTGAAGGAAATTAAACCAACGTGAGGCGCCATGAGAGAAAGAGACGGCTGAGGATTCCAGTGATTTCTGAAGTTGGTTCTATTCCTGCCTTTCTCAATCACTTGGCCATTGAGTGGATGAATTCTGCTCTTTACTAAGCTTATTTACATCGGGTTAGGGGCATCTTTGGCCCTCTTGACTGTTGAAGATATGAAGATATCCTCAGGGGGCACATCTTTTACTGTTATAGTTGGGATCTAAGGTGTCCCCCAAAAGCTTCTTTGTTGTTGCAGGGGTGTTTGGAGGTGAAATGAGTGAATGAGGAGAGCTGTAACCTCGTCAGTCCATCATAGCTTGAACAGACTGACTGGGTGGGAACTGTAGGTGGGTGGGTGTGGCTGGGTGGTAACTGAGGTGGGTGTCTGGGGGCTGCCCTGGAAGGGTGCATTTTCCCTGTGGGCAAACTCCCCGGGCCTTGGCTTCTTTGTCACTGTGAGGTGAGCTGCTTTTCTCTGCTATGCTCTTTGTCCATGCGCTGCCTCACCTTGACCAGAGCGACGGACTCAGTTATCTATGGACGGAGACTTCTGAAACCATGAACCAAATAAACTTTCCCCCGTCTAAGTTGTTCTGCTCAGGTATTTTGGTCACAGTGACACAAAGCTAACATAATTACCTTGGTCCCACACCTAAGGACATTGCTTTTTGTCATGGAAGATTTTAGAAAAGATTCTCTAAATTAGAAAGTCAGTGTGACTCCTCTTGCTTTAGGTGAGCTTGGATTTCATTTTTATTTTTATTTTTTTTTTACAAATACAGCTATTAAAATAGATGCTTGAGAGAAGAAATGATTCATTCAACTCTCCCCTCAAAGAGGAGGCTGGTCCTCAAAGTGTGCCATGTGACTGTAGCGCCAGGGTGCTGGAAGTAGAAAGAGCCATAAAGGAACTCACCTGCTTCTCGAATCCATCATGAACACCCACAGGGGTCATTCCTGGTCCTCATCATTGACCAGTGGGCCTTCAAGTTCACTCATCCTTGATTGCCCTGCCTGCCCTTCTTGGCTTTGTGTGTTTTTAGTCCATATTTCCCGAGATCTGAAGCCCTGAGGACAGAAACAGCCCATTTGTTGATATGATCACCAGCACCACCAAGAAGCCTGTGACTGGGGTGGGACGTGGGGATGCGGCATCTGTTCCTGACAAATATCCTTCAGTTAGTGGCAAAAGGTTTCTCCCATAGCCTGTCCTTTCCAACTGCGGCTTCCTGGCATAAGGACCTACGGCTACTGAAAGGGAAACAGTCATGTTTCTTGTGAACTTTCTGGCCACAGTGGCCACAAAATCATTCAAAATGGCCTCATCTGTTTCACCCTGACTGACTCATGGGTCCTTTCTCAAGTAGGCGTACGTTTACACAATTGAATCTTTTTTTAGTGAAGTATTCTATCTAGAGGTCTGAATTTCAATCTAAGCGAATTGTTTCAGGTTATTCTAGGAGAACTAAAAGTAGTTCTAAAAGTAGGAGAGTCCAATTTGAGGAAGGTGAAGTGTCATGCCGCACTTTATTGTTTATATGGATTCCTACCTTATCTCATTTAAAAAAAATATTTATTATTAACAGTAGTTATGTTGCTTTTATATTTCTCTTAGGCTTAAAGACCTAAATAACAGCCAGGAACGGCGGCACACGCCTGTAATCCCAGTAGCTTGGGAGGCTGAGGCAGGAGGATCACGAGTTCAAAGCCAGCCTTAGCAGCTCAGTGAGACTCTGTCTCTAAATAAAATACAAAATAGGACTGGGGATGTGGCTCAGTGGTGGAGTGCCCCTGAGTTCAATCCCCAGTACCAATCAATCAATCACAACAGCAACAAAACCTAAATAACTTACCTGAAGTCACATTCTAGGAAATGGCAGAGGAGAGATTCACACTCAGGTGGTCTGATTCGTAACCGGTGCTTTTTGTACTCTCCCAGTGGTTCTGTCTCCTGGAGAAGCTTTCAAACAATACAATGTAGGGTTCTACCACAGAATAAAGCCAGACTTCCCAGGAGGTAGGCCAAGCACTGACAGTCTTCTCCATTCCCCAGATGGCTGCAAGGACCATTGCAGTAGGCCATGCTACTCCCCATCAATGTCATTTTCAGCTTTTCAGAGTTGTTTATACCTGCTGTTGAATCCTTAGCACATCCTGCTGGTCTTACCTTCAAAATGTGCCAAAAATACCACTGTTGACAGCTTCCACTGTTACCATCCTGTTTGCATGTTCTGGAAGACTATTCAGTTGCTGTCGCGACCCCTTGCCCGCAAGGAAGACGCAACTCGGGAATCTTCTTTCAACAGTTTATTCAGGCCCTGGATATTTCTTCTTCTCTCTCTCGGATGCCCCTCCCAGCCTTAATAAAGCATCCCAAGCCCCAATGCAAAGCTGCCGCGTGGAGCTTTCTCACAGGGTGGTGAAAAATCATGTGCCAACTTTCCCAGATAAGAAGTTGTTTGTCACAGACCACAGTGAAGCCAGCGTCATCTTGTAATGGCGACCATAGTCTGCAGAAACGGCAGAAGCGGCTCACCACAAGTTGCCTCCTTTCTGGTCTTCCTGCTTCTCCCCTCACTCTCAGTCCATTATTGAAATAGCTGTCAGATGTCTCTTATATGTTAGATCATGATCTCCAAAACTGACAGCTCCCATCTCCTCAGAATAAAACTCTGAAGTCCTTTCCAGGATCTGCAATATCCTCCCTGGTCTGACTTCCCTATCTCTCTGCTCTCAGGTCCCATCATTTTCCCCTCTTACTTTCCCTGCAGCCAAACTGCATTCTTAGCACTGAACACACCATCAACCTACCACCTCAGGGCCTTTGCACATGCTATTCCCTCTGCTTGGTACAATCTTCCCCCAGGTATCCTCACACCTCATTCATTGAGTCCAATGTCCCCTGACCTAAGAGGCCGTCCTTCCACAATGGCAGCCTTTCTGTGTGCTATTGGTATCTCAGTCTCCATCTCCTCACTTTCTCAACTCACGACACCTAACACCTTCCAATGTACTTTTGTTTCATTTCATTTTTTTTTTTTGGCCTGTCTTTCCTTGCTAGAAAGCCAGCTCCATGAGAGCAAGGAATTGGTTTTATTCATTGTTCTGTCCCTAGCACTTGAAGTGCTGCTTGTTCAATGATTATTTGTAGAACACATGAATAAATATCATGTAACTTTTTTCCTAAATCAAAAAAATTAGAGAAAATAAGGCTCCAGGTGTGGTGGTGCATGCCTGTAATTCCAGCAACTCAGGAGACTGAGATAGGAGGATCACAAGTTCAAGGCCAGCCTGGGCAACTTAGTGAGACCCTGTCTCAAATAAAATAAATAAATAAATAAATAAATATAAAAAGGGCTGGGATTAAGGTCAGTGGTTGAGTGCCCCTGGGTTCCATCCCTAGTACCAAAATAAATAAATAAATAAGAAAGGAAAATAAGACTAAGAAAAAAATAAATTAAAACTATGGGCAAAGTTAATACTCAGAATAGATTTCATTTCTCTTATTTGTTTTACTTGAGGATTTGAATGAAATTTTGGTCTTTGGCTTTTAGTAACCAATGTGAAAAGGAAAACAGTATTAATTGTAGAACTTAGTATCCATCATAAAAACTGAGGTCTGCTATACAACTGAAATATAGCTATTCTTAATATTAAAATACATAATCAGTTTAATTATTAGAGGATAAAATAAATAAATAAAAATGAATTTCATATAAAGTTCTTTGATTCGTGAAGACTGTGAAGTCATGACTGTTTGATGGAAATGCTTTATTTGCTTTTAACAGTATTTAAATATTTGCATTGAATCTTCATCTAGCTGCTAAATAAAATGACTTCTTTAAAATTCCCCTAATATCCAGGCCTTTGTCTAATTGATGCACAAGCCCTTCTGAGCATCAGAGAGGGTGCTTTATGTTATTTCCAGAGGATCTTTTTTCCTCCCTAGAGGAAACAGAGAAAACTGCCCTGGTTTCCCTGGGACAGAGGATTTACAGAGATGTGGGTCTTTCTGTGCTAAACAAAAAGGCCCAGGCATACAGGGACAAGTTGGTCATCCTATCCTTTTTTTTTTTTTTTTTAAAAATCTTTTTGTGTCTAGTTTGATGCCTTTGTTCTCTTGTGAATGATTCATAGAAATGAAGAATGGACTAGTTTTAGCCTTTGTGATTGGTGGTATGTAACTGGCCCAGGGGGCAGGGTTTTTTTTTTTTTTTTGTATTGGGGAAGCAATCCAGGGATGCTCTTCTACTGAGTCATATCCCCAGCACCACCTCATTTTTTTTTTTTTTTTTTTTTTTGAGACAAGGTCTCACCAGGCTGGCCTTGAACTTGAGGTCCTCCTGTCTCAACTTCTCTAGTAGCTGGGATTATATGAATGTACCACCACACCCAGCTCCTTTTTATATATTGACAGATTGTTTTCCAGAAAGATTCAACCAGTTTATGCTCTTACTTTTGTGTGTGTGTGTGTGTGTGTGTGTGTGTGTGTTGCTGGGAATTGAACCCAGGGCCTTGTACATGTGAGGCAAGCATTCTACCTACTGAGCTATATCTCCAGTCTATGCTCTTACTCTTAACGAGAGATAAATTCTTTTTATCATTTTTTGACTCAACTGTCTAATTCTTTCCAATTATATATTATCCTAAGAAAAAAGATTTGCCAATTTGATAGGTTAAAAAATATCTTGATGTGTATTTCTTTGATTAGTGGTGGGTTGATTTTTTTTAAACTTTTTTTAATTATTATTATTTTGGTGTTATTACAATGAGGTACGTGAGGCAGATAACTTATCAGGAGAAAAGGTTTCTTCACCTCACAATGTAAGGGTCCCGTGAAACGTCAGAGAAAGAGACCACCAAGTGACCACTCATGCAATTGGCAGAAGGGGGGATTTATTGAACCAGCATGCTGGGGCTCCTTGCCCACTCAAGAAGGGAAAGCAGCCCAGAGCCCCGAGCAGGGGCTGAGGATTGCTTAAGTACACTTTTTGGGGAGGGCGGAGGGCTTTGTATACATCAGAACAAATCATCATTAGGCGCGGGAAAATTGAACAACAACTCCTAAACATGATTGGTTCATTCATTGGCGGGAACAGGTCAGGCTGGAGTGATAGGTCATTCCTAAGGAGGGGGTTACATTTAAACTGATTGGTCCAGGCCCTGCAATGCCTGCGTGCAACCACACAGACCCCTTCAGTTATTAAACAACCAGACAATCAGGGGAAATGTTTACTGGGGGGTTCTAAGCATTGTCTTAACAGCTAACTCAGACCTTGCAGCTTAGAAACTTTTACAACACCCGATCTTTTACCCTTTAACTTTTACGCTTTAACTTCAATTTCTTTTACCCTTACAACAGTTTGAAGATTCAAAGTCCAGGTTGGGATGTTACTGAATCCAAGTCCATCTGCTCACTGCTTGAAACCAATACTTTGTAGTTGAGAGTTGGTGGGAAGAAACTCAGGTTTATTTGGGGTTGGCACCAGGAGAAGATGAAGCTATCCCCCAAAATGACCATTTTAGGGAACTCAAATATGTGAAAGGGCTTTTATAGTGAGAGAAAAGAGGGGCAGTGACCAATGGGCAGGAAGATTGCATGCTGGGCAGGGCACGAACCTCTGTTTTTCTCTGCCAGGACTGGTCACAATTGCCCTTGACCTCCTGGGGCTAGTTTCTACAATTCTTTAGAAAAACTGTATTACTTTTCTGCAAGTTAAACTTCACAGCAACTTATGTGCTTTGTGTTAGTAGATGCACAGGACTAAAGAATAAACAGGGGCGGTACACATTCTGCTGTTATCTGAAGGTCACCAGATGTTCTGTGTTCTATAAGTCTAAAGAAAGAATGCTTAGCAGTTGACATCTAAATCGCTTAGGTGTGGCTCTTCTTGAGAATTTATAGTCCCAGGCAAAGGGAGGGTAATTAAAATCACTCTGCCAAGGACAACTGGCCCAGGGGGCAGCCATGTCATTAGGTCAGGGAAGACCCTGTTGGTTGGCTTATAGTGAGGGAGACATTGTGATGGGAGCAGGGTAGGAATGAACTGGAGCAGAGAGAAAGAGGATGGGTATGCACAGGGAATATGGAGGATCCCAGGAGAATATGTCATGTTCCTAATGACATAAGGATCTGCACTACGCTTCACCTCCCAAAGGCTCCACCTCTTCCCAACAGTGCCACCTTGCAGACCAAATCCCAATGGACCCTTAGGAGACACCCAACCCACACCCGAACCATGGCATATATTTATTATTATTTTGTGAATAAGTCTTTTATTTTTGCCTATTGATTTTCACTAAATAGACTATTGATTTTCTTATTTATATCTTTATTATGATAGTTATTATTATGAATATTAATTATCTATCATTTATTGTAGTTTTATCATTAAATTTAGAATTTTTTTTTTTTTTTGGTTTTATACCAGAACTGTTTTAAGATAAAAGTGATTTTTTTGGTGGTTTTTATTTTCATCACACTTATTCTTAGAAAGTTCTTTGTCTTAGATTTATTAAATATTTAGTTATTTTTATTATTTTGTGATTTTATTTTTTAATGTTTGAAATATTGTTTTTCTGATTTTAGAAAAAATTTAAAGACAGAAAAGTGCAGAACCCACTGAACAATTGCCCATGTCTCTGCTGCTGAAATTTAATAGATGTTATTATCCTGTCATATTTAAAAAATATAATTGAAGTTCCCTTTATGCTCTTTCTTAGCACTATTTTTCTCTCTTTCTCCTTAGAACAAATCCTATGATAAAATTGTGGATGCCATTCAGGCTCTTGCTTTTATACTTTTATTTCATTTTACATTCCTAAAAACAACATATATTATTTTGTATTTTTCTTAAAAATAAAGAAATCCTACCATATTTTATATATTTTTTGATTTTCCTTTTTTAAAAAACTCAAATCATGTTTTTGAGACTTACCCTCTGGATACCTATATCTAATTTATTTAATTGCTGGATGAGAGTCCAACGGACGACTCTGTCCAATTTTTCTGCGTTCCCCTATGAACACCTGGTGCTGCCTGGTCCCCTGACCTTCAGCCTCTCCTCCTCCATCTTGCCCTACACACTCATCTCTCAGATGTTCCTGCATGTCATTTTCCTGGGTGTAGTCTCTCAGCTGGAGACTAGTAAGCAGGAGATTTGTTGGGGAATACTCTTGGGATCTGTACTGGTAGAGGAGGCAGGAAGGAAGCATATGGGCAAAGGGGGAAATTGAGCCATAAAACAACCTCAGGGAACCCCAGTATGCCCTACAGTGTCCTCTAACACTGGGATGCCCCTTCAGAGTTATCCTGCACCTCTGTGTCTAACAGTCATTGCATGAGGGCTGTCCTAATAGGGTGAAGCCTCTGACACAGAGGCTTTCTTCAGCTGAGCCTCTTTTCAATGAGGCTGGTCATTGGCAGCATGTCTGGCAGAAGAGGTGGGGGCTCAGTCCTTAAGGGGGATCTGAGAAGCACATGCCAGCAGCCACTGAAGTGGTCTTGTGCTTCACTGTCTAGAGACTCAGGTGCTTCCTGCAATTGTTCAGAGGGCTGAGACTTCCAAGGAAAACTGCCAGGGATGGCCCTCTCTTCCTCCACTTTCCACTGGGGATCCAGGTTTGGGAGCGTTTTATGGACCTGCTGCAGATTCCATTCACTTACAACTTAGGAATGCTTTTTATCTCATGCTTACCCTGATGTGGTCCTATCTGTACTCTAGCTTGAAAAAAATATTGTCTGAAGTTATTTACATGTAGATGAATTGATTAAATTGTTCACTCACAAATATTTATTGAGTACCTAGTATACACTCAGGCCAGGGTTTCAGGGGGTCCAGATCCAGCAGACAGATTTTACATTCTAGAATGGAGGCAGAGAGAAACATAACAAACAAGTATAAAATGTTAAGATAAAAAGGGATATGTTAAGTAGGAAAAAAATGAAGTCAGTTTAAGGGACTAGAGAATGGGGACAGAGGAAGCATTATTTTAAACAGAGACTTTGGAAAGCCTTTTTAACTAGGTGACATCTGAGCAAAACCAGAAGGAAACAAAAGGCTGAAAAGTGTGAGAACTAAAGAGTATAGGATTCTAGGCAGAGGGGCATAGCAAGTGTAAAGGTCCTGAGGTTACACAGTTGGAATGTTGGAGTGAGAGAGGGACTTGTAAAAAGAGAGGAGGTTGCAGAGGTATCCAGGGTGAGAAAAGACCATTATAAGGACTTTGTCTTTTAAAAATTTTTTTTTTCTAAAAGTTATACATGATAGAAGAATGCATTTTGATTCATTGTACACAAATTGAGCACAACTTTTCATTTCTCTGGTTGCACACAAAGTAGAGTTGCACCACATGTACCTAGAGTAATGATGTACATCTCATTCCACCATCTTTCCTGCCCCTTCCCTCCCTCCTCTTTGCCCAAAGTTCCTCCATGCCCACCCCTACTATGGGCCAGCATCCACAGGACTTTGTCTTTTAGACTGAGTTGGGTGCCATTATTGAGTTTGAGGAGATAAGTGACATGATCTGACTTAGATTTGAAAGGAGCATTCTTGCTACCAGGAGAAGAATGGAAAGTAGTGGGGGAATGGCAGCAGGGATTGCAGAAGTCTGAAAAGACATGTTTGTGGTCCATCTGGGAGGATGAGTTCATTGTCTACAGAACCCTAGAACTGGGCAAATTCCTCTAGGGGGTGAATACAGATGGTGGAGAGGTCTAGGTCTGAGTCCTGTGGCTCTTCAGTGTGCTGAGGTTGAGAAGAGGGTGAGGATGCGGGAAGTTGGGCCAGTCAGGAAGGAGGAGAACTCTAGAGCCAGTTGCCCAAGAAAACCACATTGAGACAGCATCCCGAGAAGAAGAGCGTGGCCAGCTGGGTCAGATCCTGTGAGTGTTCTCTCTGCCCAGTTGGTTACTGTTGATGTGTTTCCCTTTCACAGCAATGCTACAGTCACTTTGATTGATTTGGGAAGTAGAGAAATTAAACACACCCTCAAATCTACATCTTGACCCAACCATGTGTTAGACACGCCCAAAGTGAGTTGAATTATTTATTTGGAAGAAGGAGGTCACTTTGTGGGACTTTCTTTCATTCTCCAAACCCTTCCAAGGACTCTCTTTCTAGATGTTGATTTCCTATTGCACAGTGGTGCCCGTCTTTCCACCTGGAGCCCAGAAACTGAACGTTCTGGTAGGCAGCCACGTGTGCCCTCTGGCTGTGCTCGTTCATGGTGTGGGACCTCTTAAATAAAATGTCCTTTTCTTAAATATAATTTTCCTTCTTTATTAAAACACTGCCTAATCCAGTTTTTTGACAGAGGACACAATGGGCTGAATTTATTGACAATATTATTATCTGTTTAAGCAAAGGGAAAAGAAATCAGAGCTCTTTAATGAGGTCCAAAGCCAAAACAGTCCCTGGAGTCCCCTTTATTCTCTGTTCTTTCAAATTACAATTGAAACTCTTATTCTGGGTGAAGAGAAACAGAACTCGGGTTTCTCCTGAAGAAGGGAAGCCTTGTGCTTCCGTCTCTGGAGGACTTGGCCCAGCCTCTCTCACACAGGAGTAAGAACATGGAGACTCATCAGGTGGTAAGTTCAGCGTCTGCAGGATTTGGAGAGTTTGCTCCTTTTGTTTGGGAGAAATAACTTGCCTGACAAATCTCACTCTAGGGCCAAGAGTCGTGGTTCCCCAAATCACACACCCCTACAAGCCTCCTTCTTGGCAAAGGAGTGTGCCCTGGGGTTCTGTGTGTTCCTGGACCCACAATCCACAGCGCTGTAGCCTGTGCAGAAAGGGTGAGAAGAATATCAAGACATGGGAAAAATATAACATCAGACTTTAAGGGATTGTGAGCCCATGTTGACACATTAGTCACTCTCTATTTCTGTAAACTTAATTCTGTTTTTAGGCCCTCACATTAGTTCACTTGAGGTGCCATTGTCCCACTGGATTAGGAAATACTTTTTTTTTTTTTTTTAATTTTGGTACCAAGGATTGAACCTAGGGATGCGTAACCACTGAGCGACATCCTCAGCCCTTTTCAATGTTTATTATTTAGAGACAAGGTCTCACTAAGTTGAGAGTCTTGTTAAATTGCTGAGGCTGGCTTTGAACTTGTAGTCCTCCCGCCTCAGCCTCCTGAGTCACTTGGATTATAGGAGTGTGTCATTGAGCCCAGTGGAAATCCTCATTTTTGTTGAAGACAAAAACTGCCTTCATTTTTGCTTTCTAGGAGAGTAGTATATTGCCTAAGAAGGGAGGACTTTTTTTTGTTGAGGGAACATATTGGTGAGATGGGGCTGAGAAAGACAAAGTCTTGGAACACAGTCTGGGAGACAGGGATGAGTAGAAGAAAGTACCAAATGTTTCTTTATAATTCTGTTGGAGAAATCCAGGCTTCCCAGGGTAACCCAAGAGAAAGTGAGAGGAGTCATGGGGCTTGTAAATACCTGCTGGATTCCTTTGTTTGTCTTGTTCACTGCCTGAGGAGTCCCGGGCACATACTAGATGCTCAATAAAATGTTTGCTGACTTAATGAAGAGAAAGGGGAGAGGTGAGGAATTATTGAGGGATCTGATTGCCTTCTCATTGTTCAGGGTCTGAAAATTAAAGCCATTTAACCCAAATATCAGAGGAATGAGAGCCCAAGAAAGACTGGAATTGATGTACATCAATTTTTACAGATATGGAAGTTGAGCACTAGAGAAGTTAAATGATATTCCTAAAGTTTTCCAAAAATTTGGGTAGGAACATTAGGGTTTGACCTCAATCTTTCTGCTCTGAGTTTTGTCCTGCTTATTTGTCACACAGGTGATCATTTGTCTATTCCTTCTGATGCTCTGACCAATTCTGTTTAAGTTGTGTTCTCACTTTATTGAAGGGTAAAAGAAAATGGACATTGTGGTGGGTTCTTAAGTGATATTTACTACACTGCTGTGAACACCTTGTTCTCTGTAGGAGCCAGAGTTCATGGAAGCTTGGAACTGAGGGAAACCACACTGAAAGTAGGAGACCTGGGGTCCTGCCTGAGCTCTGCCTCATCTCACTGTGACCCTGGCAAGTCACTTTCCCTTTTTCAATCTCAGTCTCCTGTTGGAGAAAGCAAAGAGGTCAAATGAGTTAATACTAATATCCTGGGACAAATCCCTCTTTATTCTTCCTAATATTGGTAAGTCCTTGGGTGATCAATCATGCCAGTTTCTTTCCTTCTTTTATCCCTTCCTCCCTCCCTTCCTTGTCCTGGGAATGCAACCAGAGATGCTTAACCACTGAGATACATGACCAGCCCTTTCTACTTTTTAAAAAAACATTTATTTTTTAGTTGTAGGTGGATGCAATACCTTTACTTTATTTTTATGTGGTGCTGAGGATCAAACCCAGTGCCTCATGCATGCTAGGTGAGAGCTCTTCCTCTGAGCCACGTCAGTCCCTGCCCTTTTTAATTTTTTTCTTTTGAGACAGGGACTCACTAAGTTGCCAAGGTTGGCTTTGAACTTGCCATCCTTCTGCCATCCTCTGCCTCCAGAGATGCTGGGATTACAGGCATGTGCTGCTGTACATGGCCATTCCAGTGTTCTTGAGAGACGTTCTGGGGATAGAGATATTTACTTCTGAAACCATTACAATTCTGGTTAAACTGGGACTGGTTGGACACCCTGGTGAGCCACGCCCTCCGAAGGTCATTTGGATGGGTGTGGTATCCTATCTCCAAGATGGTCCCCAGTGTCCTCAGAATCCTGCTATTCACATCTTATGTTCTCCTCTCCCATGTCTACAAGAGTTGGTTGGTGTGACCTGTAGCATATGGCAGAGGTGATGGTATGTCACTTCCAAATTTAGGTTGTAAAACACCATCTCCCATCTGTCTTGAGCTCTGTTCTTCCACCCCTTGTTATTCACTGTGTGAAGTGGGTGGGGAATTACTCTTAAACCAACCTTACAGGGATTGGTTGAGGGGTAGGCACATGACCTAGGGCTGGTCCAATCAGCATAAACTTAGAGATATTGGTACCCCAATTCCCTTTCTGTTAGGATTTTGGTGTGAACCACGAATTGCTCTTGGTGCAGGGACGTAGAGAAATGAGAGAAAAGGAGAAAATGAGAAAAAAGGAGATAGGAAATCAAAGTAGAGGGGAATACGAGGAGACAAGAAATCAAAGCTGAACATGGATTCTAGTTTTGTGGTGTAAGTCCCAGATCCAACTGCACTTGAAGTTGACTCTTGGTCTGTCCAGCTACATAACCAATAACTGCCTTTCGTTTAACAAACTGAGTTTGATTTTCTGCCTTTTTCATCCTAAAGATTTCTTTCTGGTTCAATGACTATTCCCACACCCTAGGTGAGGAAACTGAAGTTCAGAGAGATTAAGTAACTAGCCCAGGGTAGCACAGCTGGAGGTGGCAGAGTCAGAATTTATTCCAGGTATTTCTTGCAGCAGAGCTCCTGTTCTATCTATAACATCAGTCTAGACAATGAATTAGCTCCTGAGAACCGTGGTTTCTAGAAATCTCCGAAAAAAACTGAGTACTTTAGGATGAAAACATTATGGAGCAGAGGAAGTTTATGAAAAATGAAAGTGTAGCTCCTTTATGTCCTGGCTGCCATTTTTCACCGGGGAATGACTAGGCCTCAGGAGCCTGTTCAGTTTCAGTGGAGAAGTGAGGGCAGAGCCGCAGCATCTCTGGCAGGACTTGCTGGCATTGGCTCTGCAGCAAGAGGAATGGAGTAGATAAGAGGGAGATGAGCCCTGCAGGATGATGTTTCTCGTGTCCCAGCTACCTGGGAGGCTGATCAGGTGAGTTGCAAGTTCAAGGCCTGCCTGGGAAACTTAGTGAGACCATATCTTATAAATAATAATAATAATAGGCTGCAGATGCAACTTAATGGTAGAGCACCTTTGGGTTCAATCACCAGCACCGAAGTAAATAAATAAATAAATAGCATATGGGTTTCTATAGGTCAACCTCTGTATTCTAATATGAGAAAAGTTTATTTTTTGCTTATAGAAAGTCCACTGCAGAAGTTTCTGGGTCGCTTCTGGGTTGACTCAGGAAGCCAAGCTGTTTCCATTCTGTTGTTCAGTCACCTTCTGTACTTGGCTTCCAAGCAACCAGGGGAGAAGTAGCAAAAGTATGGAGGAGCCTGTTTATTTTTAACTGCTCTGTACTCACACTCAAAATGATGCATCATTACAGTTTATTTTCATTGGTGAAGACCAGTTATATGGCTCCATTTAGATGCAAGTGATTTGGGAAAAGCAGCTTCCTTATGTGCCCCCAAGGCAGAAATGAATTGGGTGCACATCTGTCAAGGTTGTTCTATTTATACCCAGCAGAGGTGGATAGACAGGACTAAAATCTATAACTTACTTCACTTGTCAAGTTGTTTTTCCTGGCAGAGGAGTTCATTAACCTAGGGGATAGGAAAATCACGTCTTATCATGAAGGGTTATTTATTTATTTATTTTGGTACCAGGGATTGAACCCAGGGGCGCTTAACCACTGAGTCACATCTCCAGACTTTTTTATTTTGAGACAGAGTCTCAGGAAGTTGCTTAAGGCCTTGCTAAATTGCTGAGGCTGACTTTCTACTTGCAAGCCTTCTGCCTCAGCCTCCCAAGCTGCTAGGATTACAGGCATGCACCGCAGCACCCGGCTAAGGGTTAATTTTTCAATTGGTCCACGCCAAAGTCTGCTTTTACCAATTAGTACAAATCTACCATGTAAGTTTGCTGTGGGCCTGGGTACTCTTGACCCACAGATTTGGTAGGTAGCTTGCTTTCTGTCGTTAGAACGAGGACAAGTGTGCTGTGGATGTATCTCATTGGTAGAGCCCTTGCCTAGTATGTTTGAGGCCCTGGGTTTGATCCTCAGCCCTGGGGGGAAAAAAAAGAAAAGAAAAAGAAATTCAGCTTAGAATTGTGGAATCGGACTGGTGTATTTATACATCAGCTGTCTTTGAGAGTTTAATCAAGAACAAGTACATGGAGAACTTTGGATCCTTCAAATTTGTAAAGATTATAACACTTTCTGAGTTTTATAGAATGTCTGACCTGGCATTGGCTTTAGAGATTATGTCCTTCTATTTTGTGATTTTGCAGATGGGGAAATGGCTAACCTTACAAAAACACTAGCATGTGTTTGCTGTTATTATTGTTATTGCTATCACTACTGCTTCTGTATAATGAACCTGCTGGTTCAAGTCTCAGCTATGTATTCTATGGGCAGATCTGGAGGCCTTTCCTTTCTCTGTCCCTGCCATTTTGGTATTCAACTATATATGAAGGAGAAATCTCGAATTTGTAGATAAAAACTCTTTTTTAGATTGTCACTTTCAGTGTCAACCTGAATTTAAAGATTATTGTTTTTGATCAATTCTGGAAAGTTCTTAGATATTATATCTTAGAAAAGTTCCTATAACCATTCTAATAGCTCTTTCTGTAACTCTGACTTCATATAGGTTAGATCTTCACACTTTATCTTCCATGGTTTCCATCTCATCTTTCATGGTTGCATATTTTTTATTTCTGTGAGTTTCTGTGTTACATTCTGCATAGTTTCTTTCCTTATGTTTTCCAATTCATTCATTTTTTTTTACTTAACTATGTCTACTCTGCTATTCAAACCATCTATGAATTTAAAATTTTATCTTGTTTTTACTTTGATTTCACTTTCTCTTTCTATTTAGCCAGTCATTGCTTAAAATCTGTTTATTCATCATATTTTGGCAACCACATTTCATTCTTAAACATACTTATATGTATAATAATTTCCATATTTATAGTATTTGTGGATTTGCTTCTGCTTTTTGCTTTTTCTGCTGTCTCTTATCTACAATGGCAGTTTTTTCTATAGTGCATTTTATGATTTATTATTAGAAAAATTCTTGGAGCTTTGTTTGGGGAGAAATTTTGAAGCCTGGTTTTTAGATACATTCATTCATAGGAATCTGAATTTCCTTTTACCAGGTGCGTAAGGGCACTACCAATCTAGAGTTGCTTTAAATTTTTGGCTTAGGTTTTCCTGAACAGATATGTGGTATAATTCTGACTTCAGATCTGCATGCTGGAGGACAATTTATGGAAGGAACTCTCAGTGGGACTGTTTTCTTTTCACCCTTTTTATCCAGACTCAGGCAATTATCACCATCAGTACTTAAGAGGTGGCTCAGAGTATGCTCGATCATTTATCTTCAGTAGCAGGGAATCATGCAGGAGTTGGGTCATCATCTGTAGCTCTCAGTTCTCCATTGTGTGTGCATGGTATAGAGTGACTTCTCATTTTCATATTAAAAGGTCCCCTTTGCCTGTTGTAAGTTGCTCATTGCTTGTGGATTGCTCAGTGTTATTAAAAAGCCTTACTTTTCTCTGTATATTTGTTCAGTCTTCATTGGACACATCAACCTTTCATCCGATGCCCTTATTTGTAGGCCCTCTACCATAGGTGACCCTGCTATACCTATGGATGTAGGGTAGTGAGGAAGGGGAAACTTTTCTACCTACTAAAGACGGAACTAAAGTCAATGAAGGGTCTCCCTCCAAATAAAGACTGTGTTGGAATACCTTCTCTTCATTTATAAGAAGTTACAAGGAGTGGGTGTTATGGTTTGGGTCTAGAAATGTCCTCCTCAAAGCTCATATTTTGTAAGCATAGTTCCCAATACAACAATGTCCAGAGGTAGGGCTATTAGGCAATGATGAAAGTTGTAACCTCATCAGTGTGTTAATCCATTTGATGGATAAATGCATAGATTACTGGGTGGTAACTTTAGGCAGGTGTGCATGGCTAGAGGAAGTAGGTCACTGAGGAATGTCTTTAGGGATTATATTTCATCCCTGGCTCCTTGTTCTCTCTATCACTTTCTCTGCTTTCTGGCTGCCATGAAGTAAGCAGCTTTTCTCCACCATACACTTCTGCCATGATGTTCTGCCTCACCTCAGATTCAGACCAATGGGGTTGGACTGAAACCATGAGCCAAAATAAACTTTTCTTCCTCTAAGTTGTGTCAGGTAGTTTATCACAGCAATACAAAGCTGACTAACACAGTGGAAGTGGAGTCAAAGGGGGAGTCAGATTATTGATACAACTTTTGATATGTTTGTGCTGTCCAATATTTTACAGCATGTGTGTATTACAATTCTGATTTAACTGCTTGATTTAAATACAATGAAAGCAACTAGGTTTTCACACTATCACTTAGAAAACTGACTGTGTTAGAAAGGAGTAAGGTGCCAATAAAGTCAAGTGGCCATTGATTGAAAATGGTTTACTGGCATGGAACATAGATCCACATCAGCCTTTGCTTATGGTTCATTTACTCTCTAACAGTCTCTGTCTCTTTACTGACTGAGAGTTAATAGTAATTACCACCTTCATCATGCTTAGTGATTCAGTTAGATGTCAGGGACATGTCCTACCAGGAGATTCCTCAAAAACTGAGTTTGTTGGAGCAACGGATAAGAAAAGAAAGGCATGAAAGTTAACTGGAATTAGGAAGTCAATTTGGTTACTTAGAGATACAGCCCAGAACTTGTAAGGAGTACAATGTAAGGATGCCAGTCTGCACAGTTGTTTGCTTTTTCTCCTGTGGAGTTCATCTCAGCATGAAGGAGAATTTGCTTCAGCCAGCACTGATCTGGGGATCCGAAGTTACTGATGAGTGAATGAGCTGAGAAATTTGAGTATGAGGCTCTACCAGTATTGGAAGTATGGTCAAAGGGAAGCTCTAAGGGCCAGACAGAAGAGGCAATAGTATGGGTTTAGCCTGGAAGAAAAGAAATAAATGAGTCAGAGAGGAGAAGTGACAGGAGCAGGAGGGAGGAAGAAACAGACAAAGGTAGGATTTCTGAGAAGAAAAAGCTAATGGTGAATGGCTTTTGTTGGGAGTCTCCCTGAGAACTCCCCGGGCCTTTTAAACATGGTGGTGGGCAAATTGCCATTGGGCAGCTAGAACTCCCTAGGCCTTTCAGATAAGGAGCCCCTAATGCAACATGGCGGTGGGCAAGTTGCCAGTGGGCGGATAACAAGTTGTTTTGAAAACCTTCTAATTGGCCCTCCCGTCTTCCGTACACATGGACAGTTCGTGCCCCCCATGAATCTTATGTAGGGCTGACGTGCATGCACAGTAGGTGATGGCCTGACCTTTACTATGATTGGCCCTGGGAGCTTCCTGGTTTAAGATAACTGACTCTCCAGCCAATTTGGAAAGCAGTATGGAGATTTCTTGGAAAGCTGGGAATGGAACCACCATTTGACCCAGCTATTCCCCTTCTCGGTCTATTCCCTAAAGACCTAAAAAGAGCATGCTACAGGGACACTGCTACATCGATGTTCATAGCAGCACAATTCACAATAGCAAGACTGTGGAACCAACCTAGATGCCCTTCAATAGACGAATGGATAAAAAATGTGGCATTTATACACAATGGAGTATTACTCTGCATTAAAAAATGACAAAACCATAGAATTTGCAGGGAAATGGATGGCATTAGAGCAGATTATGCTAAGTGAAGCTAGCCAATCCCTAAAAAACAAATGCCAAATGTCTTCTTTGATATAAGGAGAGTAACTAAGAACAGAGTAGGGATGAAGAGCATGAGAAGAAGATTAACATTAAACAGGGATGAGAGGTGGGAGGGAAAGGGAGAGAGAAGGGAAAATGCATGGAAATGGAAGGAGAGCCTCAGGGTTATACAAAATTACATACAAGAGGATGTGAGGGGAAAGGGAAAAATAATACAAGGGGGAGAAATGAATGACAGTAGAGGGGGTAGAGAGAGAAGAGGGGTGGGTAGGGGGGATAGTAGAGGATAGGAAAGGCAGCAGAATACAACAGACACTAGTATGGCAATATGTAAATCAATGGATGTGTAACTGATGTGATTCTGCAATCTGTATACGGGGTAAAAATGGGAGTTCATAACCCACTTGAATCAAAGTGTGAAATATGATATATCAAGAACTATGTAATGTTTTGAACAACCAACAATAAAAATTAAAAAGAAAAAAAAAAGATAACTCTCACTTTCTATATAAGCTAGCACCAGCTTGCAGTAAAGTGCTTCATCTTTGTCACTGCTATCTGTGTGTGTGCATTTTAATCTCCGACGACGAACCTTGCCTTTCATTGGTGCCGAAACCCGGGAGGGGAAACTCCTCCTTCTGAGGACACCTTCTCTCAAGGTTCGCCATCTTCGTTCACCTTTTTGAGCGCTGCTACATTCCACCCAACACCGGCTCTCCAATAGGTAACTCCTTCTGATCCAAAACCGGTGAGTCCCCCTCCCCCTCTTTGGGAATCCATCTCCAAACGGCTATATGCAAGGGCTTTGGCTGTGAATGTCCAGCAAGGCCCTTGACGCCTAGTTTGGAGGAGAGAACACACCCCACCACAGCTTTCATAGTTACAGTGGACTCTCTGGATGCCCATCTCATGGTTGATGAGCTATAAGGGACAGAAGAATAGGCACTCCCTGACTCTCTCTATCTCCTTCTCCTCTCCTGGAAAAACCCTGACGTCAGGTGGCCTGTGACTCCCGGCCTTAAGGTCTCGCTGGTTGGGCTCTTGGGTGACGACTCATTTGCCCTCCTGGCCCCGGCTCTCCCAAGTCTCTTTGGTTGACCTCTCCTTTCGGGGACGCCTGAAGGAAACTCAACCAAATTCTGTTCCAGTCCAGGCCATTCACCTCTTCTCTTCCTGCCGAGAGAGTCACCATGGGAGCCTCTTCTTCCCTCCCCACTGATTCCCCTCTCAAATGCCTTCTGGCTAATCTCAACTGGTTGTCCCTCACTCCGGACATCAAATCCAAACTCCTCATCAAATTCAGTACACAGAATTGGCCATATTACCAATTAGACAACCAAACCGATGGCCCCCAGAGGGGTCTCTAGATCCTCAAATTCTTCGTGACCTTTTTAACTTCTGCGAGCGCTCAAAAGGGTGGAAGGAGATTCCCCTATGTGGAGGCCTTTTCCCTCTTCACTTCCACCCTGAACTATGCTTCTCCAATAGATCCTCACCCTCAGCCTTCTGCCCCAGACTCTCTGCTGTCACTCCCACCTCAGCAACCTGATTTCTCCCCTCTAATTACTGGATCAAAAACCCAAACTTCCACCGGTTCTCAGACCATCGCCCCCTTGCTGAGGTAACAGGTACTGAGGTACCCCTCCACCCACTCACTCCTCTCTTCTCCTGTCAGTGCCTGCACCGGGTCCCACCAGGTCCTTTTACCAGCTAACCCAAAGCTCAAACCAGCTGAGGAGAGCCCTCAGACCCCTATCAGAGATCTGGTGAAAATGACCTTTAAAGTTGCTTTGTCATCACTGAAAACAGGTTACTAAGAATTTAAAGTCCCTCACAGGCTTTTGGGGATACTCACTCCCATCTTCCCCTCTGCTGTACCTGTTCTGCAGCTCAAGTTGTCATTGCTAGGGAAAACCCCCAACCCCTTTCCCATTATTCTTTTACATCTCCTTCCTCATTCTCAGATCCACCAGAGCTGCTCTCAGCCCCGCCTTCCCATCTTCCCCCTCCCTGCCAGGCCCACAGAAAAGTCTTAACTGACCTTCTCCAGAAGTCTTCACCATGGCTGACTTTAGGACTTTCAGCAAAAGATTCCCTATAAAAGAGTTCATTGTAGATAAACTTCCTCTTTTCATGTTGCCCTGTTCTACTTGGCCACTGGCTGGAAAAATCAGCACTCCAAAAGCTAGACACCCCCTTTCTAGTTTTTCACAAAATATGTGAACAAGGCCTCTGGCCTTGAGCTGGGGTACAAAATTCTGAAACTACCTAAACTTGGGGTTCAGGGGATTAATTGATTACAACAGAAGCAGTGCCCTCTGAATCCAGTTGCAACCAAATAGGACTGTTTCCCTATCTTCGGTGCTATCTTAGGTGCCTTGCTTTGTCCGTCCCTATAACAGTATAATTCCATATACTTAAACATTGTTTATGTTTTCATGAAATGGTCAACAGATGTGATTAATTGTGTACTGCAAAAACAAAAGTACTTTGCTACTTTTCTACAAAAGGTTAAAAGCTTTCAGCCTTTCTTTAATTCATGTTTTAGATGTGATATTATATTGTATTGCCTAGTATTCATATGAACTTGAGCAACGATTTATTTAGCTTTGTAAAATGATATTGAAAATGTAAAGATCAGCTTCAGAACTACACCACTTAAGATTTATGAAGAGCCCCACCTTACCTGAGATAAGGCTGTGCCTCCCATCTTACTACATGTGAGAATGACTCCAAAGTAGGCCAGACTTCAGGTAAAGCCCAGTACTCTTATTTTAAAGTGAAACTGACTTTGCTGGATGTTTATGATCAAAATTTAAAGTTAAATTAAAAGGGCCAAGAAAACCAAAGTTTGGCTCTTGCCCTTTGAGTCAGTCTGAATCCAGGGAACAGGGAAGTTCTCTAAAGAGCTTTGCAACTCTGGGCCACATAACCTCCTGATCAGGGAGATTATTGAGACCACTGGAGAATGAAAAGCCAATCCGTGCATTTGCTGTGAATAGGAGGGTCACCAGAGAAGGGAGACATTCCCTGATGCTTCCAAGGGAAGCCACATGGTCAAGCAAGACCTGGACTCATCCTAGTGCAAATGGCACTAGTAGAACTGAGAAACTGCTCTCAAGTTCCCCCACAAGCGACCCCTATGGGAACTTGGCTGACCCTTAACAATAGAAACAAAGTCAATTTTGACCAGCTTGATCTTAAACACCTACCAAAAACAGTTAAGCCAAAAGGTTATTCCTGGGAGTAATAAAGGACAAGAACAGCTAGAAATGAGGAGACAGCAACTAGCCAACAGTCTCCATGGGGAATGTTCAGTCAAGTATGGCCTTGGCTCCTCCCCCTCACAGGACCCCTATTAGTCCTCTTTAGGTTTCTCCTAATAGGACCACTAATAGGACCATGTCTGTTAAACTGCCTGCAGAAGTTCCTGCAAGATCAGATATATAGATTCACCAACCAGTCAGTCAATCAACTACTTCTTTAAGACTACCAGCCCTGGTTGCCCAAGATGGAGACCTATAACTCATGACCAACTCCTCTGGCTCCAGAGACTCTGTGGCAATCTAAAACCCTCTCTAACCCCTTTTGCCAGTTTTCACAACCCCTCTTTTACTCCATAGGAATGAGAACCACTCTCCAGCAGGTCCACCTGCTTATTCTGTCTGCTCTACAGCATCCCCACAAGGAAGCATCAAACCTAAACTCCCCACACCTCAGATGAGGAGCCACTAGCCAGGCAAAGACTGGTAGATCAACTTCACTCATGTGCCTAGGCACAAAAAGCTTTGCTACCTACTTACTTTGGTTGATACTTTTTCAGGTTGGAGAGAAGCCTTCCCTACATCCAGGGAAACTGCTGACACTGTTGCCTCCATCCTCATTGAGCAGATCATTCCCAGGTTCGGACTTCCCGCCTCCATCCAGTCAGACAACAGTCTGGCCTTCACTTCTCAGGTTATTCAGCTAGTCTCCAAAGGCCTCAACATCACTTGGAGGCTCCACATCTCCTACCAACCCCAATCCTTGGGTAAAGTTGAGAGGCCTAACGGCATTCTCAAGGATCATCTCACTAAACTTGCTATTGAACTTAGGCTCTTCTGGCCCAATCTCCTGCTGTTGGCCCTCACCTGAATTCAGGCAGCCCCAAGGGCTCACTCAGGCCTTAGCCCCTTTGAGCAACTCTATGGGTGCCCTTTCTTAACCACCCAAAGCTTTTCAATCACTCTTCCTTCCTTTGTGTCCTACCTGCTCAATCTCACTCTTCTACACAAACTCCTAAGGGAACATGCAGACCAGTGCCTTCCTGCGCCATTCATTGCCTCAATTCCAACACAACCAACCAACAAGCAGAACTTATAGCTGCCACAAGAGCATGTGAACTAGCAAAAGGGAAAAGGCTTCCTCTATACACTGATTCCAAATATGTCTTTCATATACTGGTTTTTCATGTAGCTATCTGGAAGGAGAGGGAACTCCTAATGACTAAAGGGATTGCTATTATAAATGAAGCCTTATTTCTAATCTGCTATGAGCTTCCACGCTGCCTTTACAGCTGGGAATAGTCCACTGTAAAGCCCATCAGACCGACTCTTCTCCTGCCACAGTGGGCAACTCTAAAGCTGACCAGGTCAGCTGCCTTACAGGCCCCATCCTCTTCCTCACTACTCCATCTTTCCTCTGGGAAATGACCTCCTGACCCTCACCAAATTCACCATGGAATTAAGCTTATACTGGACTAAGGTCCTCCCCTTGGCCCTGTTGTGTCTCAGGGCTTTACCAAAGAAACCATCCAACCTTTCCCCATTTGAGGTTATGTACAGCTGTTCATTCTTAACCCCAGAATACAGACTGAACAATTACCTATACCTGATTCCTACGCTCTACCTCCCCTTTTCCATCTATGCTCTGAACTTTGGAAATACCAGGACTGGCTTTTACCTGACCCAACCATTACTCAAAACCCCCTCACCCTAACACCCAGCCAACAGGTATATTACTGCCCCCCCAGGTGAAAGACCCCAACTACGCCCCAAATGGGAGGGCCCTACCTCCATTATCATGTGCACTCCCTTGGCAGCAAAACTCAGACTCACAAATAATCAATTAACTCCATGGATTCACATTTCCAGGCTCAAACCATGCATCCGGGAAACTGATTCTGGCAACATCGAACCAGAGGACACGCAAGAATCCACACCTACATACTCTTGCTCTCCCCACCCTACTGACCCTTTAAAAATTCGTCTCTCTCGTGTTTCTGCCCTTACACCCATAGCTGAGAACATATCCGAAAATGTACCTTAACTTTCTGATCCTTATCCTCATCCTCATCCCAAGGGTAATGCCTTCACCATCGTATGTCTGGAGATTCAAGGTGAAAGAAACATACACACAAAAAAACACCCAAACCACCCACTTGGCTACCACTTCTGACTGTCCCCTAACAGGGTGCTCCTCAGCCATCTATATTGTACTCTCTTCCTTTTCCTCTGAGCTCATTAAGCAAGCCAGCTGCCCTTACTTATGTTTTCTATATGACCAAAATAAGGATTACTGCAAACAGTGGCCGGAAACCTATGGAGGCTGCCCCTATTGGTCATGCAGAATTCATGATGCATATTCAGGGCAATTACATGTAGGAAGATTTAAACTTGAGTCTGCCTCCCACCAATACAAGCTGACCACCCCAGACCCTGGGAACCCACTCTGGGCAGCAGGAGTAAAAGCTTCCTTTTATTGCGGTGGGTATGCCTCCACTCCCTGTGGTTCCTTATCCATTACCTGGGAATATGTTTCCATAGAGTTCCCAGTCTCTCTTGTCTCAACCAACACAAAACACTCAGAACAATGGCTGCTCGCATCCCTAGAAAGCCAACGCACTTCTGACTCTCAGGCTTCACGGATCTATACCTGGTTACTGATCATCACTGACACATTGTCCTACCGAAACCAAACTTTCCCCACTGCAAGTCCAGCAAATTGCTTTCTGTGTGCTTCCCTAGCATGGCTCTTACTTGCTGCAGTTCCAATAAAAGTTTCCAGTGCGGATGTTTCCAGCTTGCCCAACTCATCCTACAAAAAGGATCCTATTAAACCCCTGCAGAATGTTCCTTTATGGGAACCCGAGGAAAATAACCACACCATAATTCCTCGGGTTTACCTTCTGGGATCCACAACTCCCAATCCCTTCTGGCAGGTTTTTGACACCGTAACCTAACCATCAACCACACCACTTATTCCCCTCCAGGTCTCTTCTTCTGGTGCAATGGCACTCTCACCGCCATTATACTCTCCAACATGCCTAGCCCATGTTTATTAGTCACCATAGTTCCACAACTTACTCTCTATAGCAACTCTGAAGTAAAATCCATCCTTAACCCTCTAAAACATGGAAAACAGGCTGCATTCCTTCTGTTAGTGATAGACATTTCATTAACGGCCTCAGCGGCAAGTGCAGGGTTATCAGGAAGAGCCTTAGGTCATTCCCTATGGGCTGTCAAGGACATTGATTCAAAACTTAAAGGAGCACTTTTTTTCCACAGCAGAATCTCTAACATCCTTACAAAAACATGTCACCTCATTGACAGAAGTCACCCTTCAGAATCGCAGGGCCCTAGATTTACTCACCTCCGAAAAGGGCGGAACCTGTCTTTTCCTTAGGGAAGAATGCTGTTATTATATCAACGAATTGGGTCTTGTAGAAGACAATGTTGTTAAGCTCACTGACCTGGCAGCCACCTTAAGGACCCCAACAGGTCAAAACCTTTTCTCTTCCTTAATGTCCACTCCCCTTCTGGCATGGGTATGGCCTATCCTTGGACCACTATGTGTAATCTTTTTAATGTGTCTATTTTTACCATGTATTATAAAGTTTATTCAAACTCAAATAGGTAAAAATCTCTAACCAAACTTTTAACCAGTTTCTACTTAGAAATTATCAGCTTCTGGCCACAGAGAATCAACTGCCTTCTCCAGAGAACATCCCTCACAATGCTGAAAAACCCTTCAAAGATTCCTGGGATACCTTCTTGAGAGCGATATCTGATGATGCCTGGCTTGTACCCGCCGTAGAGACTTATACTGACTGGACTGAAGTGATAATGGACTTTGGCTTCAGGGAACATTTTGTGATGTCACATCTGACCTTATACCAATCTTTGCAGCTCTCTTGTGGGGACTCCTAACTTCCCTCCTTCAGACCCCTTCCCTGGCGACGCCCCCACTCAGCAGGAAGTAGCCAGAATGAATCAATGTCCCTTTCCATATAATAACAAAAAAGGGGGAATGTTGGGAGTCTCCCTGAGAACTCCCCGGGCCTTTTAAACATGGTGGTGGGCAATTGCCATTGGGCAGCTAGAACTCCCCGGGCCTTTCAGATAAGGAGCCCCTAATGCAACATGGCGGTGGGCAAGTTGCCAGTGGGCGGATAACAAGTTGTTTTGAAAACCTTCTAATTGGCCCTCCCGTCTTCCGTACACATGGACAGTTCGTGCCCCCATGAATCTTATGCAGGGCGGACGGGCGTGCACAGTAGGTGATGGCCTGACCTTTACTATGATTGGCCCTGGGAGCTTCCTGGTTTAAGATAACTGACTGTCACTTTCTATATAAGCTAGCACCAGCTTGCAGTAAAGTGCTTCATCTTTGTCACTGCTATCTGTGTGTGTGCATTTTAATCTCCGACGACGAACCTTGGCCTTTCAGCTTTGATTTTTTTTTTTTTTGTCCAGGAGTGGGAAAAGAGAGGTGGAGTTGGTGAATGTTAGGTCTGAGGACTAGAAAGTAGGTTGGAATGGCTTCCAAGTGGAATGTGATGGCAAATGGACTGGGGTGATAGGATTACCAGTCAATGCTAGAATCTGCCTTGTGTTTGACCTGACTATATTAGAAGGGAGTTGCATACACCAACACTATGGATTTCAGTGGTTTTCAACACTATGGATTTCAGTGGTCTTTCACTGCACCTTGGGTAACCCTAGAGAGGTGTAGAGATTAAAGATGGTCAGAAAAATCCGAGAGGCTAGGACATAAAGCAATCAGGTCCCTTTGTAGAAAGCTTTCCTTTTCTTTTTTTCTTTTTGGTACCAGGGATTGAACCCAGAGGTGCTTAACCACTGAGCAACATCCCCAGCCCTTTTTATATGTATTTTTTGGAGACTGAGTTGCTTAGAGCCTCACTAAATTTCTGAGGCTGGCTTTATACTTGTGATCTTCCTGCCTCAGCCTCCTGAGTTGCTGGGATCACAGGCATGCACTACCACACCTGGCTGTAGGAATCTTATTATCTGTCACATGTCCACACCTTTTTCCTTCTCTGCCACCATTTCTGGCTACCCTCCTGGAACTAAATGTTATATTGACAGAGATGAACAAAAAGAGCCTCTCAGGGCCTAAGAACAGAAAGTGGCCAACCTAGGTGATTCTTGTTCTTCCACCTCATTGGCCAATAATCAAACTGTCACAAATAAAAATATCATGGATTCCATTTGGCTCCTTTTAATGGCTTTTTTAGGAGTACAGCAGATGGTTCACCCAGCAAGAAAGAATGCTTAAGGTTATTTGCAAGTGGAAAGAGAATTGTATTTGGGCACCAATGGGCAGCCGGTATGGAAACATTGACAAGAATATAAATTACACTGAATGCTTTTTGATGTTTACACAGAGTCCAAGTAGAGTTTTCTGCTTCATTAGGTTACCCAGGTGTCATCTGAATGTTTCCAAGTTCTTCAGCAGTTTAGGGTTGATCTTTCATGTCATATCTGTCTTATTTGGGTTCCACCAGGAGTAGATCTGAGACAAGGATTGGTGCAGGTATTTTATTTAGGAAATGACAAGAGAGCAGTGAGACAGGGAAGGGAAGACAGGCAATTACAAGTGCTTTACTGAGCCAGCCATCACCAAGAGTGATTAGAGATTAATACAGCAGGAGAATCTCTGGAAGCCAATGTAAGAGCACAGCTCAGAGTTCTTGCCTCTGCTAGGGGTAAGGGAGCTGGGGCACTTCATCTGCAAGTGAAGGGTAGATATTAATTCTCCTGTTCTTCCACCCTGTAGTCGAGATGGGGCAGTAAGCAAAGAAATTTTTAGGCAAAAAATATTCAGGGGCTGGCATTTGGAAGTCAGCAGGCATCTTTCAGAGGTGGCTGGGATGAGGGTACAACCAGCTGCTGTTAGGAGAGCCAAAGAAAATAGCTGGAACCCTTCCACTGCACACACTGGGGAGTCCAGCAGTCTCCCCAGAGTCTCTGACATCCTGAGTCAGGGGGCAGAAGCACTTTTATTCTCTTGATCCAGTCTCACTCCAAATTCCTGTTCCTGGCACATTCTCATTTCCCCAGTCACTAGTTACCCTCTGATGGATATTGTAATGGTTATTCTTTGATTCATTTAAAAATTTTTTTTTTTGGTCTAGCTCCTTCCTTTCTTCCTTCCTCAAAACACATTTACTGAGGATTTGGGGATCATAGAGGGGGATTAGAGAACAGCTCAGAAGAGGTAATAATATTCTCACTCCAATCTCAGGCTCTTTGATAAAAATTTTACTTTCTAGATTCTGGATCTCTCCTGCACCCCTGTGATCCACCCTCTGTGGGAGACACACCTACATCTCTCCTTTCCTCCATGGCTTGGGGAACCTCACAGCCCTTTTCTTTTGAGAGAACAATTCTCAGGTTCCCATTAGTGTGTTTTACAGCTCAATTTCCCTTTGATCTCACCTTTCACAGAGGAAGGCATCAATGTGTTTTCATAAATAGAAAAGGAATAATTTTCTCCTTAACAAAAAATAAACAAAGTGGCTCAAATTGCAATCAGCTGTAAAAGCAAATTTTCCTTTTTTTTAATCATAATGAATATGTTTTTACAATGTCAATATTTGTTTTTAGTAGTTTAAGAGAAGAAAACAACAAAGATGAACAAATCAGAAAGATGAATGAAGATAAAGGTTATTTGTGACATAGTTATTCCCATTCCTCCTTTTGAGGATCTGTATTCTTTTTTTCTTTTCTTTTTTTTTTTTTGGTGTGAATATTTCAGGGGATGGAGCAATGAAGTAAACTATTGAGGAATTATTTTCTTCTCAGTGACAAGTGGCTATCAAGGGGCAGGTTGATGAGTAAACTTTGTCAATGATCCTCTTGCTATTCCTGGTCAGCCACACCATGAGAGACATCATGCTTTACTTTCTGATTATTTTTCCTATTTAATTTTCATCTTGAAGCTCAGTAATGAGTATCATGGGAGACACCTAAGAGAATGTTGATGTACACGGTTTCTGATTATATAGTGCACAACTTTTATACTAATTTCTTTTAACATTTTCTGGGTTTCTACTCAATGCAAGGAATATCTATAGGTGCTGGGGTTGCAAAGAAAGGTGATAGTTTTACTATCAGATTCTACTGAAGGAGCGATGCACAATACAGCGGCAACTGCACAAATAAGGTATGCACAAAACTCATTAGGAATCCAAAGACCTGGCTAGGACCTAAGTCTGCTTCTTGCTAATCTAGAAACCTGGAGAAGCCACATACCTTTGAGAGAGAATGATGTGGCCCAGAAAGCTGAAAGTTTAATACAGACAGGGCAGAATCCTTGGTGCTCATGTCCTTTCATGTCCAGTGACCACATGCCCTTTTACCAATTAGATCGTCCAGAGAATCCTAAAAGTAGAAAAGTCATCACAGATTTGAACTTGCCTCTATATTTTAAAAGTTTACATCATAAAAGTTAGAAAACACCCATTTTTTCTTAAGCATTATTTTCCACAGCTATTATTTTGATTTAATAAAACAGAGATTTGGAGAGAAGCTCTTTTCCACTAACTGGAGAACTATTTAGACCAAGGATAATAGCGACAGCTTCATGCCAACACATTTGTGGGATGTGAAAGAGAACAGATAAACCGTTTGAAAGATGGTTCTTGTCAAGCATCAAATTTCCCCAATCTATTTTTCCTAATTCCTCAAACTTATGAATAATTTACTGAACAGTCTGAACCTGTCATGGAGACATTCTTTTTAAAAATTTCTATTTTTTGCCCTCAATTGTTCTATGACAAATCTCCCATTTCTTTCCCTTTGGTGTCTTGGGCAGATCTGAAGCGTTGATTTAAAACTTCATTATCACATTGAATTTAAAGTTTACTTCCTCCTTACTTCTCCTGGCTTCAGCCCGAGGGACGTGGAAAGGACAGGATCAGGCTTCTCTGACACTCCTCCTCTGTCTGGGTCACTCCTCCTCCATTTATTGAGGATTGCTGCTGCTCTAGCCCTCTCTGTGTGGACTATAGCTTCCTCATCTTGGTCCTCTGGGTAGCAAGTGTTCTGATGGAGAACTGCCCCGCCAACCTCATCCCCAGAGGGGGAGGGCCCAGCTGGAGTGTTGTGAAAAGCCCTTCTGAAAGTGGCCTCTGACCTAAGCAGTTGGTCTCCTCTTGGATGTGGGAGACCCTCTGTGGCTGACCTGACCACCTTTATGGTCTATTGCAGAGCTTCCTGTTGTTGAGGTTCCTTCACCTGCAGGACATCTCTTTTGAGTTGTATTCTAGCAAGAAGCCTTGTCCTGGCTACTCTTATTGTGCTCATCTTTTTATGGAAAATCTACATATTCCTGACTCTTTCAATTGTGGAAATTCAAGCTTCTCCTGTTACCCCACTGTCCACCCACCATTTCTCTCCAGTTCTCTTTCCCCCTATTCCATAGAATTTGTCATTTAATACTTACTCTGCATAAGCCACATTTAACTGACAGTAAGATGTTATTTTAGGATTTTCTTTTTTAATTTCAAGCCACCCAGTTACTTTTAATAGTTTTCTTGGATTACTGTTATTTGACATTGGGTGGAAAACCCCCATAACTTCCCCAATAGTTCTGTGACTTAAGATTCCAACAACTCTTCAAATTCTTTTTCTTCCTCCTCTCCCCTGGTGAGGGATGATAATTATTTGGAATGCAAAATTCATTCCTCTTCAGTGCATTTTCTCAATAAAAAAGATGTGATCAACACCCCATTACAATTAAGGTAATTAAAAATTCTCACTATTTCAAACTGATGCATGAATTAATTCGTGATGATACACACATGAATGGAATGAAGTTTAGGTCTCCAGAGTCCTCCTTCACACAGGTCTCTTCCAAGGCTCTGGGATGGGCTCTAGCAATGTGTTCACATGGTCATATTTTTTCTTATTTTTATTGGTGTGTAATAATATATAGTAGAGGGATTAGTTGTTATATCTGTACATGCCTACAACACATCAATATAATTGGTCAATATCATTCCCTGGTACCTTCACTTTCCCTTCTCTCTCTTCTTTCCTCCCCCTGGTCCTCTTTCTCTACTTTTCTGGTCTCCCTTCTATTTTCATAATCATTGTCATATATTTTTATGCGATTTGAATAAATAAGATATTTTTTATCCACGTTTGATTTTGATCACTATCTTTTCCATTCTGGCCTCTCCTCTGTTAATTTCCTTTCATATCAGTTGCAATTGGTGTGGCTGAGAGTATATTTGAGATTGGAAATTAACATTGGCTTGGGTTATATTGGGCACATCTATGTGATTCAGTCACTTCCATGTGGAGTTAAATTCTCACATGTGGGGATGGGGATGTGGCTCAAGCGGTAGTGCGCTCGCCTGGCATGCGTGCGGCCAGGGTTCTATCCTCAGCACCACATACAAAGATGTTGTGTCTGCCGAAAAAACTAAAAAATTAATATTAAAAAATTCTCTCTCTCTCTCTCTCTCTCTCTCTTTAAAAAATAATTCTCATATGTGAATGGCTTTCAGGACCACTTCTACCACCCATTTTCTGACTCTTTAGTGCCACATTATCACTGATGCACAGGTAAGCAGTCGTATCCTTTATAACCATGTTCACAGAGGCCAGTGCAGTGAAGATATGGGCACTGGGGAGAAACAAGTTTTAAAATACACTTAGCTTAGATTTTTGCCTACATGCAGCTGTAGTATAAAGTAGGTTCCAAGGGATCTTCCCATATTAGGAAAACAAATTCTGCTTTACATTTATGACAAAAATAGCATGAATTACTCTCATATACAAGAGAAAATTTACTGACATTTACCCATTCTACAGTTCTATGTGCTATTAATAACAATGAGTTGTGAAGCTGAAGGAAATTTTCATAACCTCTTAAGAGTAATAAATAAATTTTGAGCAACCATGCCAGAGGACTTAATTAGCTTTCTATTCTTGCATTAGAAGTTGACACTGTTATCATATGAAGAGGAGGTCAATGAGAATGTGAATAAAAATGTTGGAAAAAAGTATTATAGAAAGGTGTCAGGCAGTTAATAAGTAAAAATCATGCTTTCCTCTCATTTTTTGAATTTGTGGCATTTATTTATTTATTGTACCTGGGATTGAACCAAGGAGCACTCAACCACTAAGCCACATCCCTAGCTATTTTTATTTTCTATTTTGAGACAAAATTTCACTAAGTTGTTTAGGAACTCACAAAATTGTTGAGGCTGGCTTTGAACTTGTGATCCTCTTGCCTCAGCCTCCCAAGCCACTTGGATTACAGGCATGCACCACCATGACCAGCTTGTTTAGGGATTTTTAAACATTTGTGATTTGTTTTGACTTTTCCCCTTCTTTGAGAAAGTCACATTTATATCTAATTTTATTTTGGTGACATTATGTTCTTTTTCTTAAAGATAATTTTGTATGATGAGATGGCACATGCCTGTTATCTTAGGTACTTGAGAGGCTGAGGCAGGAGAATTGCAAGTTTGAGGCGAGTCTTGGCAATTTAGGGATGCCCTGTCTCAAAATAAAAGGGGCTGGGAATGTAGTTTAGTGTTAAAACACTCTTCAATTCAATCCTCAGTTCTGTAAAACCATGGTGCTTTAATTTGTCAGATATAACAAACCTGGATTCACTGTTGGTCATCTACGAAGTGTTTGGAGCTGCAAGATGTGGCTGGAGGTGCAGACTTGGTCCTTGCCTATAAGAGTTTTAGTATCATTAAAATGGTCATTTTTTTTTTTCATCACAGGATAGAGTTTTAATGAAGTGGGAACTTTTCCACATTGCAGGTGGTAACGTCATTAGCCAGGACTCATTTGGGTTTGGCCTTTTAAAAAATATGTATCAGGAGTCAAAAACAGTGCGTGACTTTTGACCTACATTCTTGAGAATTTTTCCTAAGAAAATGACTCTAAGAAGAAAATGCACCAACTTGTATAAAACCAGTGGGGCTGCACAAATATCCAACCATGAAAAAGTCATTCAGTGTTCCCCTGTAAATCCCAGTGATGTGGGAGGCTGAGGCAAGAGGTCAGCTTTAGCAATTTAGTGAGACCCTGTCTCAAAATATAAAATAAAAAGGGCAGGAGATGTAGCTCAGTGGTAGAGTACCTCAGGGTTCAATAACCAGTACCCTAAAACAAAACATACAACTCCCCCCGCCCCACAAAAAAGAGAAAACAATGGCCTCTGAGTCTTCAACTAGTTCATTAGTGTGAAAACATGCTTATCACGTCATATGAATAGACTGCAGAATGATTGGTACTCTGTCAACAACACACAAAAAATGTCTGCATTTGGACAATGACTCGATGCTTGGTTATATAGTTATATCAAAGTGATAGGACTAAGGGAGGTTTTGTTTTTTCATTCTGCATTTTCTTCTTTGTTACCATGCTATGTTTGCATTTTTTTTCCCAAAGGGAAAAGAATCCAAATGCTTTGGGTGTCTGCTGTCTGGATCCTCCCCATTCCACTGTTTTCTTTCATCTGAACATTAGGATGATCTCCTCAACCCATCCATGTGTGTGCATTTGTATAGATACGCACAACATGTGTTTACTCATGCTCATGCATTCAGACACACTCATGTGCACTTTCTAGCAACCTTGTCCCCAGTTTTTGAATCTACAGCATTTGCTCCAGAGAGACAAATCTACAGCTTTAGCACTTACACTATCCTGCGAAGGCTGGGCTTTCTGGCCTGTGCTGACAGTGGTGAGCTGGGCAGTGTCCAGGTCTCCCCAGCGGGATTTGCAGCAACTGCTCTGCCATAGTCCCTACTGAACTCTGCCTCACTGCTCCCCATGAACCCTGAATACCTACTGTAGTTTGAACCTTTAATGTCCCCTATAAAGCTCATGAATTAGGCAACGCAGGAATGTTTAGAGGTGAAATGATATATTATAAGAGCTGTAACTTCATCAGTGGATTAGCCCATTTGATGGATTAATAATTTGAATGAACCATTGGGTGGTAGCTGCAGGTGGGTGGGGCATGGTTGAAGGAGGTGGGTCAGTAGGGGTGTGGCCTAGGACTATATCTTGTCCTTGCCTTCCCCCTCTCTACTTCCAGACTGCCTTGAGCTAAGCAGCTTTCCTTATCATGTCCTATGCCATGATGTTCTGCCTCACCTCAGGTCCAGAACAATGGTGTCAGCTGACTACAGACAAAGCCTCTGAAACAAGGAGCCAATAATAAACTTTTCCTCCTCCAAATTATTCTTGACAGATATTTTGGTCACAGTCATGAAAGTTGACTCACACAATACCCTAGAACTACTTTTTAATTTTTGTAAGCTTCCAGAAGAGTCCATTCGTCTTTTTGGGTTGTCTGGCATCATCATTGCATGCTACTTTAAAGTGATGGCTTCGGGGCTGGGGATGTGGCTCAAGCGGTAGCGCGCTCGCCTGGCATGCGTGCGGCCCGGGTTCGATCCTCAGCACCACATACAAAGATGTTGTGTCCGCCAAAAACTGAAAAATAAATATTAAAAAAAAATAAAAAATAAAAAAATAAAGTGATGGCTTCACAGCTGGGGTCAAACCAACACTGAGTATACCTTGCAGCTTGTTTAGTATGTGACCTGGGCAAATCACTTTCCCTGAGGTTCCTGTAAAGCTATGAGTTGGACCAGAAGTTTTGACATGTCCCTCTGGCTCTATTTTTCTGATTTATAACCCACAGATACTTCATGTTACTTCTATTTTGTGATCTTCTGTACAGATATGCAACAGGATGGCTAATACCAGGTGGCCAGGTTTCGGGTGCTATTGGGCAGCAATATTGGGGAAAAGTGGAGGAGTTTGAGTTCTTGCCTCATTAGGTTTAGGGCTCTTTTGATGTAGGGCCAGACTTCCATAATGGAGACCTTCAGGACAAGACAAGGAAAGGGGACTTTCTTCCTGAAAGCAGTGAAGAGATCCTCCCTAAGAATAAGTTCAGTTCGGGTAGCCCAAGGGGAAACCACTGGAGAAAAGAGGGGAGGGTGAAGGCCTGTGAAACTTGCATCTGATGAGGTGGTGTGCTCTGTGGATAGGATTTTGCTACAGGATACCATATAAAGAAATAGCAGGCCTTTCTTAGGGAGTGGAGTATTTCTTTATTTTGTGATAAATGCAGTCCAATGAGCTGTAAATATGTCTTAAAGAGGGACAAAAGAAGGTGTTCCAAGGGACTTGGGGACTAAACAGTCATGTTTACCCTAAAAGTGGGCACTCAGATGAGATGAGAGGGCTGAGGGGAATCCCAGAAAGTCAACAGTTAAATGACATTGGAAAAATTCAGTAGTTGACATTTTTCCTTTCAGATCTCCACTCTGAGACCAAGATTGATTAAGGATAGGGAAGGCCATGGTGATGGCATCTACAAGAGAATCTGTAGTGGGTCAGATCAGGAAGGGAGTGCTAGAGTTTATAGAAGAGGGAGGGAGACAAGGCTTTTGGGGAATCTCTCTCTTTCTCATACTTAGTTGATACAGTTTATTCATAATTTTATTTAGCAATCTTTATTGAGCCAGTTCTTACACTGATTACTGGGGATACAGAAATGATATGTCTTTTAAGAAGCTTTTTTTTTTTTTTAAAGAGAGAGTGAGAGAGGAGAGAGAGAGAGAGAGAGAGAGAGAGAGAGAGAATTTTTAATATTTATTTTTTAGTTATCCGTGGATACAACATCTTTGTTTGTATGTGGTGCTGAGGATCGAACCCGGGCCACACGCATGCCAGGCGAGCGCGCTACCACTTGAGCCACATCCCCAGCCCTTAAGAAGCTTTTGAACACCAGGTGTAATTCCAGTGTCTTGGGAGGCTGGGGCAGGAGGATCTCATGTTTGAGGCCAGCCTCAGCAATTTAGGGAGCTTCGGTCTCAAAAAAAAACAAAAAAAAAAAAAACAAATAAAGGGTGGGAATGTAGCTCAGTGGTTAAGTGCCCCTGGGTTCAATCCCTCATACTGAAAAAAAAAATGCTCTTGAGCACTTCTCTGAGATCATAGCCTGAGGTATGTGCACTGGTTACTTGGGGGAGTTAAGTGCACAGATGACCACAGGCAAAGATACCCTCAAGGAAGTATGGCTCACTAATGCACGCACTTTTCCAGTGGGGACAACTGAGTGGCCAAGAACACACAATGATGAAACTTAAACCAGGACCGGTTGCTGGTAGACCTGTAATTCATATTTAAGTTATGTGCAGCAGTTATGACACAAACCTATGTTCAATGCTGATTTTTCCAGAATGGAAAGATCACAAAAAGAAATACAAGCAAATAGGTTTCTCACTGAGTTAGTGTACTATGGACCAACTGTTTAACAGCTTCGCTGGGGAGAAAACATAAGAAATGGGCTTGCGTTCTAATGAAAAAAGCATTCAGGTTAGTTGTAGGAGGAACTGTCACAATTAGTAACTAAAAGATTTGGAGATGCAGCTCTGGGATATCCTGAGCCTCAGTTGTGGCAGGACGTAATTGGAGGTCTGCTAATTTGACAAGGTAACCAGATAATGGAGGCCTAGTTTGAAATTTCTCACACTATGGGCTTTGGGGATAAAAACCCAGCATTAAGGGTTAATTAAGGGTAAAGAGTGTGGCAAGAAGAGTTTGAATGAGAGAAACTTGATCAGACCAGAAGCAGGGCCTGCAGAAGGCTGAAGGTTTCATTTGTTTGAAGAACCTGCAAAATAATCTATATGTGTAAAAATTAGAATAGCAGGGTGTGGTGGCACATGCCTATAATGCCAGCTACCAGAAAGCAAGACAGGAGGATGGTTAGTTGGAGACCAGATTAGGCAATACAGCAAGATCCTGTCTCAAAATAAAAAATAGAAAGGTCAGGGATGTTGCTTGGTGGTAAAACACCTCTGGTTCAATCTCCAGTACCCCACTCCAAAAAAACCAAAAACCAAAACCAAAACAAAAAACCCTGAGGTTCTGAGGTTGCCTATGAGAGGGACTGACCAGATGACGGAGCTTGATGGCATTTTCTGGGGGTTATCAAAGGGGGTTCATTTTGATGGGGTTACTATTATTCTCAAAAATTATATACATGAGATCTGTGTACTTCATTGTATGTAAATTTTACCTCATTAAAATATATGATTAAGAGGGGAAATTAATTAGAAATATCTGAATGACCAGTACTTCACAAAGAAATACTACAGTATATCCCTAGTCTAGGCCCCCAACCTTTGTAGCATGACGTCACACGTGAGCGCTCACCCCTCCCCCACCCTCCCCCTCCCCTCTAGTACCACGGATCAAATCCAGAGCCTCACACCGGCTATTGAGCTACATCCGCAGCCCTGGAGAATGACATCACCAGGAACACACAAGACAGGACGCCTCAGGACCCTGTTGCTAGACCAACTCTGCTGGCCTTTCATGATGGATCATTCTGTTTCCCCTCTCTCTACCCAGACTTTGTCTATGAACTAAGGGAGTTTTATGAGGAGCATGCTAAGCTCTGACAGTGGATCCCCACTTTCTGAGACAGAGGCTGGGGCGGGATGACCCAGAGGTGTGACCTGATTTGGGGATTCTTGTGATCTGAATGTTTTCCACATGTTCTGTATCAGCCTTGTGCAGGGAGAGCTCCTGCAATCTGATACCTCCAGGAAGTCCAATGCTCTGTTGTTGCTAAAATTAGGACCAGCCTGCAGCTTAGATCAAGGCCATTCCTCCCCCAGCCCCTCGGTGAGCTAACTCTGCCCCTCCACCCTGCACCATACAAATGTGCTGGTAATTATAGCTACATGAGTACCAGATGAGCCTGCAGCCGGGAGAAAGAAAGCAGAAACTAAATCAGAACTTCTCAGAGACCCCGACCCTTGTAGACAAAGAGAGAGTAAGTGAAAGGAGAAAAAGAAAAACAATGAAGCAAAAAAGTAAAGGAAGAAAGAAAGCAAAAACAAGTCAATTTAGCCTGTATTGATTGATTTCCCCAAAGACAGCGTTCCATTCAAAAAAATGAAAACTTCCCCCAAAATGAAATTCTGATCTTTCCTGGCATGTATTTTAGTAGCTTGGATCCCTGTGCCAGCAGGGAACAGGGCCAGGGCTGGCCTTGAATCTTAGCTTTGTTTCAGATCATGATCTTGAGTGATTGACCTCATTGTTCACACCTCATTTTCCTTATCAGAACCACAGAGCTACCTCAAAGGATATTGTGCAAATGAAATGAGGTGAAATGTATGAGAGACCCTTGGAGGTATATAGCAGGTTGGCAGAACTTAGGTTTAGTTGGAAATGTTTGCAAAACACATTTTAGTCTGGCTGGCCTTCAATTCTGCCTGTGGGGGATCTCCCTCCCCGGTGGGTCTCCATTTCTGAGCCTGGTTTCTTTACTCATGTTTCCCCAGTCATGATCTAGGTGTGCATTCAGAGGGCAGGACTCCAGGTGCATCTGGCGTGGACCTTTCCTTTCCAATTGACAATGGGATATGGCAGACGGCTTCTCAGGAACTGCTTCACAGCTCTTTGTGCAGGCTCTTTGACTCTGAGAGGGAATAGATCTGACCCGCAGGCCTGTCATAGACACCCAATGCAATGGCAAAACTTGTTATCAGAGTCCTAGGCCAGAAACCTGATTCCAGGGGTCCTCGACTAACTAACCCCAAAAACTGAACAGAAAAGGTAATGGTGAAAAAAAACAGGAAACTTTAAGCCAGTTTAAAGTGGGCAACTTAGACCCTTTCTCAACATAAAATAAAAAGGGCTGGGGATAGAGTTCAGTGGTAGAGCACCCCTGAGTTCAATTTCTAGTACCAAAAAAAAAAAAGAAGAAAAGAAAAAAAAAATCAATGTGGCCACACTAGGAAGGCAAAGTGAGATCCAACATTTCAGTCCTGTTTCTGGGATGTTGTCAGGAGCTTTAGGTTTAAATAGAGGAAGAACTGGGGTGCAGGCGAAAGGTACTGCTTCTGTGAGGTGGCTCTGGAGAAGACTTTATTGCTAAAGGGGGTAATTTCTACTTTTTTCCCAGGATATTTATCCATCAAACCTATAATCCTATGAAAGGGACAATTCAGTTCTCATGAGGTCATTGCTCCTGTTTTGGGGGATGGTTGCTCCTGTTTTGGGGGTTGGCGGCAGTCTCATTGTGGGGTTATGTGACTTGGGGGCCCCACTGTGAGGGGCAATGGCTGGAGACTTATAGGCACCACTCAGGGTGTGAAACAGGATGCTGCAAATCTTGCCCCAATGTTCAAGGTGGACAAGATAGGTTAGGTAAATAAACCTTGCATTGCTAATGTTCAGATGAACACTCCTTACATGATTAACATGCCTAGGTGAGGAGCCGGGCAGAAGTCCAAAGACAAATATAAATGGAGGCAGAGACACCAAACTCTATCCTGCTTTTAGTTACCTATTGGGTATCTGCAGACCTAAACAAAAAGTCACTGTTTTTAGCTAAGGCAGCTTCTGTAAGTCCCTGTTACACCCAAGTTCTCTGCATGGGTTCTTCTACTACAAGAGGGGACCTGTCTTCCCTACAGGGCTGTTGTGAATAACAAATGCAATACCAAATGTGAAGTCTACTTGTTAGGTTGTGGGCACATAACAAGTGCTCAAGATGAGAGGTGTTAAATTGATCAGAGTTATTAGGATTTTCAGTTGTTATTTAGCTAGATAACTTCCTATCCTGGACTTTTTTAGCAAAATAAAGACATCTTTTTTCTCTCATCCAAGGTCCTCTGATGGTTACACCTTTGTGTCCATGAGGTCTGTACTTCCCTCCCCAGTTGGGCAGGCCCCACCCCTGTTCCCTCAGCACTCCCCTTCTCCTGAACTCTGGCCTGACTTCCTTTGCGTGAGGGTTTTTCCTAGCCACTTGAGCCTCTGTCCCCATGTGGTTGGAAGTGCTGGGGAATTTGTACCCCACTCTCCTCCAATCTTCAACCCATAACTGTGGGAGCTGGGGGATGAATAGCCTAGCTCCTCCCCTGCCCCCCACTTCACAGCTGAGATCATGCTGAGATTTGTGTTCTGTGTTCTCCCTCAGAGTTCCACAGGATTGTGCTCCAGTGGCCACAGTGGTGATTTATTTGATCAAATACCTTTTGTAGTCTTTTTCCATTCCTATCTTATTTCTCAACTCCCCAATTGGATGTCCTGGGACTACTTCCCGTTCAACCACTTGAACTCATTTCTTTCATCAGGGTCTGTTCCATGGACAGTTCAATTATGACTGCAGGGAAAGTTTTGGTTTTAAAAGTTTAGGTCCCTGGGGGGCAAATAGGATGGATTAATCAAGGACTCAGGGATGGAGGTTGATGAAATACAAGAAGGCAAGTAACTCAACCTCAGATGAAGGGAATTGAATTCCATGGGCCTGAGAAGGGAAAAACTAGGACACAAGATCACATGCCTCGAAGGGATAGAACCTATGTGGGTGCCAGGGGGACTAGGCACAATATGTTGGATCCTTGACACCTGGAGGAATGTCTTAGGTGACCAAGTTGGGACAAATGCAGCTGTTGATGGAAGCATCCCATCACTGTAGGGTCCTTACTTGCCTGGATGCTTAGTTGGGCAAGCAGAGGGCTTTGAATAGAACCTCAGTGTGGGAGAGAGGGAGAAGAGCTAGTATTTGAGAGTGGCTTTGGGGGACCACAGACATCTTCTGATAAAAGAAGATGAACAGAGAAACACCCATTTTGGACACCTGTCATTCTCCTAGACGTCCTGATGTTTGATCATGGGAAAAACATAAATGATTTTGAACTTCTGATCAGTCTTGGCATATTGACGAACTAAAACATACCTATTTTCTTTTGAAAAAATACATGTCACAATATGGTGCTTGACTGCTGGGCCCGTCACTCATAACAGCGCTCTTATTGCTGTTGTTGATAATGGTAAAAGTGAAACTGATCAGATGGACAGGTCAAGGTTTGCACTGGGTATACAGCCACTTTCTGTGAAGCAGAACTGAGTTTGTGTCTTCAAGTGTCCCTCCTCCACACAATGGTTCCCATACCCTTGCTTCTGGTGGATTCCATTCCATTTCTGGTGGATTCCACCTTATTCACTAGAGACCATTCGGCAAAGTTGAGAAAGTACTTCACAGAACTCTCAGGACAGGGCTGCAAAATGCCTAAGCGGGGTGCCCAGAATAAAACCACAGCAATTCAAAGGAAAGGCCGAATTCCATTTCCTTTGGGCACCTGGTTGTCCCATCCTGTGACCTTGTGTTGTTCCCTCTCTTTTTGGCCTTCCCTCCCCACCCCACCAGGACACTGACAATAGAACTCTATCTGTGCCAAGCTCAGGATGTCTGTGGTGGCCTGAGGTGACTGTGCAATCTTGGTTGTCAGGTCTCACTGGAGTCAGAGGTACTGAGAGAGCAGCTCTTCTTCCCAACCAGAAATAACTTCATAGAGAAGGAGTCAGGCTTCCGGAGTCATGGGAGTGAAAGTAATGAGCCCATGTCTCTGTTTTCAGCAGCAGTAGACACCAAAAGGAAAGAATTTTCTCTAAATGTAAAATTCTCAAGTTGGAAAATCTGGCAATAGCTCAGCAGTCAATTCCTGTGGCATGACTATTACTTGGGCATGTTGGGGCCCAGAAAGCAAGTGCTCCCCTTTTATGCAAAGGCAAGCAGCCATCTTAGATGTGAAGATCCCAAGACCGTTATTTGTAATAGCCACAGATGTGAGCCCGGGTGATTTCTGTGTGTGCATTGTAAAGGATGGGGCCACTTGAGATGGCACTGAAAGTCACAGGTGGGTACTCCAAGGTTTCCACGTTCTGATTCGGCCCAACCCGAGGTAGGAAATAGGCATCCTGGTCTGTTATCTGGTAGAGTTAGGATTCTGTTGTTAGCATCACAAATCAATCATCCCCAAGACTCTTCAGTGCTCACCACGGTGTCTATGAGGCTGCCATGTATTTTTTTGACTGTCCTTTGAGGCTGCGCAGGTCTGGGGGTTTCCTCCTAATAAATAATGGTCATCTAGTCCAGTCCTTGTGGAGGGACAGGCACTGGCTGTTGTGGACACACAGCCTGTCTCCCTCAGCGTGTGCCAACAACCCCTCTGGAGTCTGCCTCTTTAGGAAATGATCCTCATCCCAGCTTTCTGCTTGCATCGGCCTCTGCCTGACTTCCACTATTGCAAGCTGGCCACCCGGATCCTCCCAGGAAATCCAGAGGTGGCCTTTGAGATCTGATTTTAAGCAGACCCGCACCAACTTTTCTTTCTTCTAGGTTCTCAGATATCTACAAATGTACAAAAAGCCTTGGATATGGGCCTGCTCTTTCTTAATTGAAATTCCTTCTCTCTGAACTGCAGTCAAACAAGAATTAACCAACTGAGGGGTGGCCAGGTGCCTCAGTGGTAGCGCGCTCACCTAGCAAGTGCAAGGCCTTGGGTTCAATTCCCAGTGTACACACACACACACACACACACAAACCCATCTGAAGATATTTGTATTGTTTTGTAAATATCTGATTAGTATTGGTGCATGCCTAAATCTCAGCACTCAGGGGGCCAAGGCAGGAGGATTACAAGTTTAAGGTCAGCTTCAGCAATTTAGTGAAACCCTGCCTCAAAATAAATAATAAATAAATAGAAAGAAGAAAAGAAAAGAAAGAACTGGGAGCTGGGGGTATAATAGTGATAGAGCACCTCTCTGTTTCATCTATCCCCAATGCTGTAGAAAAACAGAACAAAACCCCAAAACCTAGTTAGAGTTGCTGCTTATTGTGTTATCTCATGTTTATTATTAAAGACCAATTTGATAAATTTCTCCTTGAATAGAGTGCCAGGAAAAATTTATCTTCCCACTCTGGTGCCAAAGTTGTTGTACAATGAAAAGTCTATGAGCCATCGCCTTTCCCTTTTATCCAGGAACCTCAGAGACAATCCAGCATTCAACTGCAGTCACAGCTCATCCCAGGTGTCTTGGGACATATGGATCTGGTTTTAGTCTAGCTTGCTTTTCTCTGAAATGTGTTCTATTTTCTTTTTCTTTTTTCTTTTTTGAGAGAGAGAGAGAGAGAGAGAGAGAGAATTTTTAATATTTATTTTTTAGTTTTCGGCGGACACAACATCTTTGTTTGTATGTGGTGCTGAGGAGCTAACACGGGCTGCATGCAAGTCAGGAGAGTGCGCTACCGCTTGAGCCACATCCCCAGCCCCAAATGTGTTCTATTTTCAATGTTTCCTTAGACTTTTGGGAAATAACGAGGTATAAATTTCCCCCAAATTCATTCAATACAGAAACAAATATATGGGACACAAAACAAATATACGGGCACGGAGGACCCCTCGCTGTCCCTCTCTTACCAGCACTACTGTCAGTACTGGCTGGATGTGCCTTGCAGAGATGCGCGGTGCTGCCTGTGACTGACCCATGGCTTCAGCGGAGTGAGCTGGTGCATAAAGGCCTGGCTACAAGGCCGATAGGGTCCGTGCTGAAACCAGGGAACAGAGAAAAGACCAGGAGGATTCCCAAGAAGAGACAATGATCCTGCAAAGAGACATCAGAATGGGAAAGACTTCTTGGATAGAAGGGGACTTCAGACAGACTGGGAAGAATGAAATGGATTTTGAGGGCAGTGGTAGAGGAGAAAGAACCTCTCTGACTGAGAAAATACTTTAAACAAAGACTTGCAGAGGAACAAATAAATCATCCTCCACATTTGGGAAAAACATTAGGAATCCAGTTAGTTGTCTGTTAATATACATGAAGGATTCTGTGGGGGCTAAGGATAATATTCTTTTACAGTGACGTGGTCTTTACAATTTATAAATAGAATTTAGGTCCTTTTGTTCAACAACTCTGAGAAGTAGGCAGTGGAAATAGAATTATTTGTGGATCAGCTAAACAGTCTGCAGAGCAGTCAAGTAACTCACTGTAAGTGACATAACCTGTTAGAGAGAAAACCAGTTCTCCAGCCCAAACTTAGCGCTCATTTTACTACTTTAAACTCAGGTCTGTAATCCCAGAGACTCAGGAAGCTCAGGCAGAAGGATCACAAATTCCAGAATGTCCTGAGCAACTTGGTAAAACCCTGTCTCAAAATAAAAATTCAAAAGGACCAGGGATATATCTCAGTGGTAAAGTACCCCTGGGTTTAATACTCAATACCAAAAGAAAAAAATAGTTTGAAGCCCAGATTTCCAGGAAGAGAGGCCTTGTAGGGGAAAATTAGTGAAGCTTACCTTGGAAATTAAAAAGTTTTTTTTTTTTCTTTCTTAGATGATGGGTGGGGTGTTGATGAAGAGGAAAGGGTTGGGTCCATGAGTATAATTTAAGCAACGTTTCCCTTAACTGTGCCTGCAGATGAATTTCCGAGCAATCTAGTTCTCTGTTTCTTTTCTGTGGCTGAAGAGGAACAATGAGGGAGTGAGGGATAGGCAGTGATATTTATCTTTCCAACTCTGAGCTTTCAAATGCTGGAATCCCCCAGGGTTAGGGTAGGGTGGGTGTGGTCACTTCCCACCATGGCTGGGGAGTGAGAGATGCAACCACTTCCCTTGGGGAAAGAGGTGCATGATTTCCTCTGAAATAGGAAATTTATCTCCCAAGTGGGAGGCTACAGAGAGTTGTCAAGGACTTATCTCTAGAAGCAGACACCAGACAGGAGCCCTGCCCAATCCTTTACCCCAAAGTGGACGTGCTGGCCAGAGGAGCGAGAGCGAAGAGGGTCACCAGCCCAGGACTAGCTCAAGGATAGTTGCCATCATCTGTGTGAATGGAGAATTCTTCCTGCCAGACTTCCCACACTGCCCCAGGTTCCTCCCAGGACACCCGATGCCATTAGAACTGGAGCAGTAGAGCTACTTCTGTGATTAAGAGCAAAGGTGGAGGGTTTTGGTCCATTCCTTGGACTGGGTCCAGAATTCTGGGATGAATATCTCAGCTCTTAGAAATTATGCTCTCAAGCTTCCAAAGGCTCCACAAATAGCCCTGACCTGCAGGCCTGTTTGTTGAGATGAAGCATCCTTTTACCACCCTGAGAACATTGTGTGAGGAAGGAAATCCCATCCCCTTTTAACAGATGAGGAAACCGAAGGCCAAAAAGATGTGATGTATATCAAATCAAGATTAATTATTAACTAAATCATTTATTCTTTTCCATTTTATTGGTGTATTATAGTTGCACATAATGGTGGGATTGTTGTTACACATTCATATGCACACTATATAATTATATCATTTGAATGTTCTAAATCCTTATTTAAAACAATTTATTAAGCTTCAAGGTATGTAAATCCCCCTCTCCTGTGTTTTTCAAGCTCATGTATTTCATATTTCCAAAGGATTTTTCCTTTTATTTATATAGATAACTAAATTATCTTCATCTATTTTTACCTCTTTAAAATGAGTATAAACTGTAATCCCAGTGGTTCTGGAGGCTGACTCAGGAGAATCATGAGTTCAAAGCCAGCCTCAGCAAAAACAAGGTGCTAAGCAATTCAATGAGACCCTGTCTTTAAACAAAATACAAAATAGGACTGGTGATGTAGATCAGTGATCGAGTGCCCCTGAATTCAATCCTGGTACCAAAAAAAAAAAAAAAGTATAAGCTTTACCTCATAGATATGAGGATATTAAGTGAGATATCAGCATTTAAAACAGTCTACAGGGCTGGGGATGTGGCTCAAGCGGTAGCGCGATCGCCTGGCATGCGTGCGGCCCGGGTTCAATCCTCAGCACCACATACAAACACAGATGTTGTGTCCGCCGAAAAACCAAAAAATAAATATTAAAATTCTCTCTCTCTCTCTCTCTCTCTCTTTAAAAAAAATAATAAAACAGTTTACAAACAGTCACTGAAGTTTAGGGGAGACTTCCATTTTTAACTTTTTTCACTTCTCTGCTTACCCAGGTTTTTGGTATAGTCTTTTTTTTTTTTTTAAGTTTAATTCTTCTTATTATTACATAATCTTTTCTCCAAGAATCATTTAACATTATTGTATAATCATATTCATAATGATGATTTTATACTACTTCTATGTTTAAATTAGTTCAGTGCTTATAAGTGGTTCTTTCATATTACAGGTTTCCTATTCTTGAGTTCTTTGACTTATAGTTCAGATGCGGAATACTTTTAAGGAAAGATATGTGAGAGGCATATTGAGAACTTACTTATAGCCAAGATCATTGTCATATGGTTATAATCCCAGCCACTTGAGAAGCTGAGGCACGAGAATTGCAAGTTCAAGGCCAGATTGTATAATTTAGTGAGACCCTGTCTCAGGGAAAAAGGGATGTAACTTAGTGCACAAGTCATTCAATTGAATGGACTGCATTCAATTTCCAGTCTATACCAAAACCAAAACCAAAACAATAACAAAAGCACACTCAAATGTATTTTAGGGTGTCTGTTCGTTGCTTTATATTATGAACAACAAATGACTTCCCAGGTTTTGAATTCTTACTTTGCAAATGTTTTTTCACCAAAGTTTTATTGATCTGCTGCACAGAGTTTAAGGGCATCTCCATTTATTTTCCTGTGCTTACAAGGTCATACATATCTAGAGGATTATAGACATCATCATTTATCCTTAAAATTAAACAAACAAACAAAACTCTATTTTTAATCTCTTAAGTGTTCTTATTACTAACAACAGCAAAAAATTGAAATTGATTGAAATTTTTCCCAAAATTTGCCTTTGTGTTTTCCTTAGTGTCTCCTTAGCATCTTTGTCTTCTTGAATGTTGGAGGCTCCTTTCATTTCCCCAAGGAAGAAGGCTGGCTGATGGAATCTGTGCTACTAGTTCAATGATTTGGACACTAGCTTGGTTGGTTGGGGAAGTTTAGTAAATCCCTAGATATATGTTTTATTTTGTTTTTGATAACGCTACTTTAGTGAGGTGTGTTAATCAGCTTTTTGTCATTGTGACCAAAAAGAAAGAAAATTTTATCACGGTTGATAGTTTCAGAGGTTCATACATTCATGGTCAGCTGACTCCATTGTTCTGGCCCTACGTGGGGTGGAGCATCATGGCAGAAGGTTGCTGTGGAGGAAAGCTGTTCACTTCATGGCAGCCAGGAAATGGAGAGGGAGGGGTTGCAGAAAAGACAAACACTTCTAGGGCATGCCTCCAGTGACCCATCTCCTCCAGTCGAGTCCCACCCATCTACAGTTACCACCAGCATAGCAGTCATTTCAAATTATTAACCCATCAATGGATCAATCCACCGATTAGGTTACAACTTGCATAATCTAATCATTTCCCCTCTGAGCATTTCTGCATTGTCTATTGCATGAGCTTAATGGGGGACACCACATATTCAAACCATAACCAGGGACAAGCTTTTCTCATGTAATTTCTGATCCATTCAGACTTCTTTCTGTGAATCTGCTCAGGCAGGATTGGTTGCCAAAATATTCAACAGCCTGCTGTGACTAATCAGAAAGAAGTAGAGGTAGTGCTGTGGGAGAGGCCTAGATGCCCCTTTTCCAAATGTTTATCCTTTTATTGTTAAATAATGCTGGTGCTGAGAGGCCGAGGAATTCATTGTAGAAGGGAATACTCAGGTGGCCTTGGTCAACAGCTATTTGCCAACCCAGTAGGGAAACTCGTCAATGCATTAACACTGGAAGAACCAAGCCATATCACTCGTGCTTGTCACTTTGAGGTCCATCCTCAAAGTGAGGATTCCTTTGGAGCTGTTGTCCCAGCTCTCTGTTAGTGATATCTCTGCTTGCTCTTGGTTCTTCTGGCAGTGATGCTTTGCAATCCTGTGTGATTAGCAATGGCATCCTCCAAAGCTCAGAATGACAATAACGATCAGACATTCCCCAGGAATCTGAAGTATGCACCTGACCAACTGACCTCACCATGTTATTGCAGATTATACCAAAACTCCCTTCTGTGACAAAAGGTGTAGCTCTGGGGGCACATTTGGAGATGGCAAGCACCATCTGGAATACTGAATTGAGACTGGCATTTCATTGCTACTGAGTCTCATCATACCCTAGAATTGAGCCAAAGAGTGGTTCTGTCACATGGCAGCCAAACTGTTAGGAGAATGATGCCAAGAGAGTGTGGATTTGTTCAGCACAAACAGTAATGGTGCACAGAATATTCTTGCACAGGGAGAAGATGGAGGAAATAGTGGCTGTGACTTTGGCACCTGAGCTGCTTGGTGAAGTGTTGGGACAAAGCCATGTTCAAGTTTTCTAAGGTCAGTTTGTGCATATCAGACCTCTTGCAGGAAATTCAAAAGGAGGTGATCTAAGCAGAGAGTTATATAAATTCATTCATAGAATTGGGTCACAGCAATTTTAAAAATATTTAGATTGTTTCTGGAGAGGGCAAGCTTCTGTCCTTGGCAGGCAAATCCCAAGGGACACTGGCTTAGTTTGTTGATACCTAGCATATTTGCCCTGGTTTTGAGGTATCAGCAAACTAAACCAGTGTGCCTTCTTGCAAGAAATGAAGCTGGTGTTGAATCCTTAAATTGGGCACTAATTTAGAAGGAAAGGATTTGATTCATGAGGGTGAGCAGATCCTATAGGTGCGTAACATCTTTAAGATAGAGAATAAAGAAGGGTTATTGAGAGTTTGCCAGATGAACCCTTAGGGAACAACCTGGGTTTAATGGCCAAATCTTTCAATGGCCTCTCTGCAGGACTACAGCTGGAGGGGAGCACGGAAGAACTATGTTTTGTTGATGATGACTGAGATACCAGGCAACTTTTATTGAGCACTTAGAGTGAGCACAGAACTGCTCATACCTATTTATGTGTATTGACACATTTAGTTGTTGCAATGGGTGAAAACAGTAGGTTCTTTTTTATTGTCATATTTTACAGATGAGAAAATAGAAGATCAGAAGGGAGAAAACCTGCTCTAAGTCACACAGCTCATAAAAGGTGGACCTGGTTGTGACTTCTTTTCCACTAGGAAAGGATGACAGGCTTCTAACTAAGTAAAGAACATCAGAAATTTTTGTGCAAGGTCGAGAAGGAGGCAGTAGAAGTTAGCATGAAACATGGGGATTGGCTCAATCAAATACTGCCAAGGGGCATCCAAAAATGGGAGTTTTTGCCAACTTGCCCCTCGTAATTCTTCAGTCTCCCACTAGTGCAGTGATGCTGGTTGGAGACAGGAAGCCTTGGCAGTAGGCACAGGATGGTGGGGACTGCTTCAAGACCTTACCCAGGTCTTGTTGGTTGGTGCAGAAGCAACTGAACAGAGATTGGAAGAAAGGCTGGTAGCTACCTTATAGACAGCAGGGAATCAGAACCTCTTAGTGAAGGAGGTTGGACTGAGATGAAGTCCAAGATCATCCTATAGCAAAATGGGATCATCTTTGTGACCAGTGCTGAAGGGAGGAACATGTGATGGTCAACTGAAACTTTTCAGTGTGGACAAGCTGTGTCTTTCAAAAAAGGGTTTTGGATCATGAGGACTGGCCAGGGTCATACATTATTAGGTCCAGCCCTACTCAGCTGCTCCACATTCCTGAAAACCTGAGTTCTTCCTACTGGGGCTGGCAAAGACCCAAGAACAGGAGAGAGGCCAAGTGAAACTAAGGTCATTTCCATCTCATTCTGCCAGGGGCAATTGAAGGTGGTGCATGCTACTTGGGAGGTTGAGGCAGGAGGACTGCAGGTTTGAGGCCAGCCTCAAGAACTTAATGAGACCCTGTCTCAAAATTAAAAATTAAAAAGGGCTGTGGTAGAGCACCCATAGTTCTATCTCCAATTTTGAAGGGGGAAAAAAGATACATGACAGGGAATTTTTCATGTTCCCTAATAAGAGCTGAATGGGGATGGAATATTTTGGTGGACTCAGAATTTCTGGACAAGTTGTGGGAGGGAGATAAATAGTGTGCATAGAGGGTCACAGGTCTGGTAAGAGTAATTGAGTTCAGGTTTCTCTAGACATTCTGAACATGCTGTTGATGTCAGCAGGCTGGGGACTGGGGTTGACATTCTTAGGAGGCAAATGTTTATCCCAGTTTCACAGTGGAGGCTACTAATGTTTAAAAAGAGTCAAGTCACTTAAAAGCATAATGAGCTTGGTTTTGGACCTGGCTCTCTCTATTGTAGAAACCCAGTTCTTAGTCAAACTAAAAGCTGCTCTGTTTTTTCAGAAGTACATTGACTTTTCCAATTAGTTTACTCTATTTGAAGCACATCAAGATCATGAACTGTAGAATTTCTTTTCTGCACCTGAGAATAGCCACATCATCTTCATGCGTTTGTTCCATCTCCTGGGAACATAGATTGTTATGGACTGAATCTTTCTGTTCCCCTTGAAGTCATATTTTGAAGCCCTGGCCCCCAGTTGATCATATTTGGAGATGGGGTCTAGGGAGGTGATTAAATTTGGATGAGGTCATGAAAACAGAGCCCCAATAAAGGGATTAGTGGCCTTCTAAGAGAGTTACCAGAGCTTCTGTCCACTGTGTGAGGACATAGAGGGAAGATGGCCATCTGTAGGTCTTAGCCCAAACAGAATAGGCCAGTACTTTGATCTTGGACTTACAGCCTCCAAAACTATAAGAAATAAATTTCTGTTTTTCAGGCCACCCAGTCTATGGCATTTTGTTATAGAAAGTCGAGTTGATGAATACTTGTCTATTTGTTTGTCTTATGAAAATAAGTTTATAGTTTTTGAAAAAAATAATTATAAACACTTAAAAAGAATATCAAAAATAAAAGAAGGAAAAATGGTCCCACTTCCCACTTCTCAAAGATTATCATCAACACTGATTTGCAAATATTCTTCCTTGTATCACTCTAGGCTTTTATATAAAATTTTACATAGACAGCATCATACCATATATGATCCTTTTTTAGTTTGCTGCTTATATGGTGTCAGTTTTCTAGTGCAGTTGTAATAAATGCCTGCAAACTGAGCAACTTAAAACAAGTTAAATCTCTTATCCTGTAGTTTTGGGGGCCTGAAGTCTGAAATCAAGGTTTGGGCTCTGAGGGGGAGTTGTTCCAGGCCTCTCCTCTAGCTTTGGGAAGTTTTTGGTGATTCTTGGCTCATAGATGAGTCACTCCAGCCCGTCTCCATCTCCACATGGTGTGTTCCCTGTGTATTTGTGTCAAACGTTCCTCCTCTTCTCCCTCCCCCTCTTCCTTCCTCTGTCCTCCCTCTTCCCCTTTCTCCCCCTCCTTTCTTTGAACCCAGGGATATTCTACTACTAGGCTCCATCCCCAACCCTTTCTACTTTTTATTTTGAGACAGGATTTCACCAAATTGCCCAGATTGGCCTTGAACTAAGGATCCTGCTGTCTCAGTCTCCTGAGTTACTATAATTACAGGAAAGTGCCATCAAGCCTGGCTTAAAATTTCTTTGTTAAAAGGATATCAGTCATTGGGTTAGGACCACCCCTAATTCAATTTGACCCTGTTTTAATTTGATTGCATATTCAAAGACCCAACTTGTATATAAGATCACATTCACAGGTACCAGAAAGACATAAATGTTTTGGGGGAGACACACCATTCAATCTAGCAAACATAGACATCTCTTTATGTAAATAAATGTGTATATCTATAACTATTTTTAAGGGTAGTATAGTATTTCACCTAACATATATATCATGATTTACTAAAACCAGTCTCTTATAGATTAACATCCAGATTATTTTTTGACTATTTTCAACATTAGAGCATAGATTTTATAGTTTTTGTAGTTATTATTTCTTAGAGAAATACCATGAGTAGAGTTGGTAATCCATAGGATATATATTCTTATCATTTTGCTATTTTTTTTTTTTTTTGGTACTGAGGATTGAAACTATGGGTGCTCTCCTCTGAGCTACATCTTCAGCCACTTTTATTTTTTATTTTGAGACAGCTTACTAAGTTGCTGAGACTGACCTGTAACTTGCAATTCCCCGGCCTCAGCCTCCAGAGATTCTGGAAATACAGGTGTGTGTGCCACCTCAAACATCATAGTTTTGATGTCTCTTGGCTCAGGCCTTATATCATGATAGCCCTAGCAATGGATGACCCAGAGAGGTTCACAGGTAGAAGGGCTCATCTCCTGTACATTAATACTGTGGTCTTTAGGGGATTTCCCAAGTCTCACCCATAGCTGATTTCAAGGCCACAAAAACTTTAGTGTCTGACACATTGTAGGCATTTCATAAATGTCTATCAAATGAACGTGGGTATCTATACAAAACAAACAAAAAAATTCCAGGCAAAACCAAATAGACTTTCCTTGAGTGATGCCTTGGGTCAAGAGAAGAAATGTCTGCATATTCCACTGGGATTTTTTTTTTTTTGGTGGGAACCAAATACTTGGGCAGGAAAGGAGAGCAGGGACTTCAGGCGTCGTCTGTTCTGGCACTGCAGTGATGGTGGGGCTTGTTTCCATGACCTGTGAGGCACTGCTAAAGGCCATGACTCCTCAATAAGATGGTTCTGATGGAGGTTCTCAAGGCTGGGTTGACTGGGGATGCTGCCACCAGCCTCTTCCAGAGCTCAACATCATTTCAGATGGATGGTTTAAAATAGTCCTTCTGTCCAGGCTGTGCCAACACCTTCAGTTTACAGGAACAGAAACATCCATTTCAGACAAACCTTAATCCCCATTGCCTCCACAGTAAGGTGGCAAGAGTGTGTCTCAGTTTGGAAGATATTATGGGCACTGAGAAGCCAGGAATGTAGCCAAGCACAAAATGGTCACTGGGGAAGCTGGTTGGCAGACGTAGAGGGTCAGCAATACATTGGGATAAACAGCAGAGAGTTCCTGCTTGCCTCCAAGATTCAGACTGTTCCCTGGCCATGATGCTGGGAAAACTGAGACTTGCCTTTCAGAGAATTACAGTTGTGACTATTAGTTGTAGAGAGAATGCATCCCCATACTACAGGTGGTCCTAAGAGAGATGCATAACTGAACAATTTATTGATACAACACCTGATTTTGTGTGGAGTTCTAGGGATTGAACCCAGGCCCTTATGAATGGTAGACAGGTGCTCTCCCATTGAGCTACATTCCTAGCCCCCTCTTTTACAAAAACTTAATTTCAAAACAGTGTCTCGCTAAGTTGCTGAGGCTGGTTTAAAACTTGTGATCCTCTTACCTCAGCCTACCCAGTCGCTGTGGTTACAGGTGTGCACCACCACACTTGGCTGCAACATGTGTTTTTGAACACCCCCTGTGCAGCCAGTGCTCTGCGTGCTCTGTGTGCCAAGGTGATTTCAGGGAAACAAAGAGACCTGTCCTCATGTGGCTTATGCAAGTCTAATTTGCTTATTTCTGAGAAAAACTGTTAACAATAGAAATTTGCAGAGAAAACACAAAGTGCCCCGAGAGTCAGGGAGAGGCAGATAGCTCTATCCAGTCTGGAGATGTTGAGGGAGATGGGCTTTGAAGGGGGTCTTACTGGATGAGTAGAAATTACAGGAAGAAGAGTCTTGAGTAAGTGAATTTGAATAGAGAAAACCACAAGAGCAATGAAAGCACTGTGCAGGGAAATCTCAAATATTTTGGCCATTTCACAATGTAATGAGAAACAGTATTATTCATCAGAGTGGAACTGGGACCATTACAAGTAGACAATGACTTAATAAGCTTTTGACATCTGATTGGCTTTTAAACTCAGTGTTTATCATGATGAGCAAGGTGGCATCATTAGCTCTAGTTCTAGAAGCCCATATCAACAACTCCCTCTAGAAACAGGGAGTCATTTATAAACTGGGGTCTTCTGAACGGAGCCCAAAGGCCATTTTTTGCTGACATTACTTACATTTTTCTTGTTTCTGATAAAAAGCTGCAACCATGTTAAATGTTAACATAGAAGGGAAATTGCTTGGAAATGGAAGGAGACCCTCAGGGTTATACAGTGGAGGGGGTAGAGAGAGAGGAGGGGAGGGGAGGGGAGAGGTGGGGAGGGGGGAGGGTGGAGGATGGGAAAGGCAGCGGAGCACAACAGACACTAGTATGGCAATATGTAAATCAATGGATGTGTAACTGATGTGATTCTGCAATTTGTATATGGGGTGAAGGTGGGAGTTCATAACCCACTTGAATCAAAGTGTGGAATATGATATGTCAAGAAATTTGTAATGTTTTGAACAACCCACAATAAAAAATTAAAAAAAAAAAAAAGCTGCATCCACAGCCTGCCACACGAGGGCACAATTGCCCAATTATGGAATCAAATTCACTTTTCAAGAAAGATGGGAAAAAGATCTTGTCCTGAGCTGTCCTCCAGATGAGATGTTAATTACTAAGGAGTGAGAGAAGTAGTGCAATGCAATTATATAAAAGCTTCACACGTCTACAGAATGAATTGCCTGCGGATATTGCAGCAGAAATCCTGCTCCTGGTCTTGTCTCATGTCTTTTCAGAAACCACAGTAACATCTACCGAGCGCTTACTCTGTCTGAAATACTGTGCTAACATGTTACATATCATCTGACTTACAGATACCAATAACCCTAGGGGTAGATATTAATGTTTCTTAATTTTACCGAAGGGGGAACTGAGTGTCAGGTTGTGACTTCCCCCAAGGGTCTGCACAGTGGATAAATAGTTAGTTCTATCATTTGAGTTCAGGATGCCTGATTCCAGAGCCTATGATTTAAATCACAAAGCTAGCCATATGTTATAAATTTTTCTCTAACTTCTTGTAATGGTAATACCCAAATGAATAGATATGTATGAATGGTCTGAGAGTTGGTCATGGAGCTGATGCTGGTAATCCTAGTGTCTCAGGAGACTGGGGCAAGGTAGAAGCTAGCCTCAGCAATTTAGTGAAAACCTGTCTAAAATTAAAAGGGAATGGTGATATATCTCAGTGGTAGAGTTCTCCTGACTTCAGTTCCCAGCACTAGAAAAATAAAATAAATAAATAAATAAAGTAAGTAAGTGGTTTGATATCTATAAATGTGGAAATATGTTTTTGTATTCACCTTAGATGCACAGTTACCCAGAATCTTAAAGTTCCTGGAACCTGCCTTATTATACTATAAGTGCTTAAATGATGACATTATTTTTAGAATGCTTATAATTACTAGGTGTTTTTTGGGGGGAAGTTGTTTTAGGCTTTTTTGGTCCTGGGGATTGAACTCAGGGGTGCTCTACCACTGAGCTGCATCCCCAGCCCTTTTAATTTCTTTTGTACTTTGAGACAAGGACTAGCTAAGTTGCTGAGGCTGGTCTTGAATGTGTGATTCTCCTGCTTCAGACTCCTGAGCTGCTGGAGTTACAAGAATGTGCAATTACTGGTTTTAAAACTGTAAAAAAAAAAAAAAAAAAAAAGAAAAAGAAAAAGAAAAAAGAAAAAAGAATTAGTTGAAATGGAGCCATAGGTTTATCCTTATAGCATTTTTTTTTCTTTTTGCATTGAACCTGGGAGCATAATCACTGAGTCACATTCCCCAGCACTTTTTATCCTCTGGGATTACAGGCAAGTGCTGCCATACCTGACTCCTCATAGCATACTAAATCTGACCTTCTATGTGTGAGATGCTTCTATTTGCATTTTTCTGATGGCAGAAAGGCCAGAATTTTTCTTTCTTTCTTTCTCTCTCTCTCTCTCTCTCTCTCTCTCTCTCTCTTTCTTTCTTTCGTTTTTTTTTTTGACCAGGAAGACAAGATGAATGGTGGTTGGTAAACAGGTGAGTGGTCTCCAGCTAGGGACAGATGAAAGCTGAAAATAGACAACTTTGGACTGATAGCAAAGTAATATTGACTGTAGTTTTTGCCATTCCTCCCGAGGAGCTCTGGACCCTCTATAGTTCAGTCCCACTTTGTGGACTTCGTTTTTCTCACTTATAAAATCAGCAGAGCCAAACTGTATCAGTGGCTTTCATGCTATGTTCTTCAGGGGCTGAGGTCCCTCCAGTGGGGTAATCTGGAAGCTTTGGCCCCAATTCACCGTCCAAGTCAACCATAAGACCACCTTTTGCTATCTGTTTTATGTAATGGAGTTCTTTCTTATTTTTATTTGAAAAGAGGTTTTCGCCTTATAAAAAAAAAAGGAAAAAAGTATGAAATAAATTTCTCATGATGTAAAAACAGAATATCCCCCTTATCAGCTACAGGGCTTCTCTGCCTTTTCAGCACTAGAAGAGATGACTGGCCCCACCTTCACATGGGGTGGAAATCCAAAGCCCTCCCCAAGATCTGTGAGTCCCCAAGAGGTTTCTATTCTCCTGATCACTCCTGCCTTTGGATGCAGTCTGTTTCTGTAGACCCTACATCCCGACCCCAGATGGGACACTCAAGTTCTTTTTGTTTTCTCAGGCAGTCACTTAGCTCTTTCTAGCCCCAGCTGCCAAACTCTGTCCTGGGTCCACCCTGGCATTTCCAAACCCAACAGGCTTCATTGCAACAGTGCTACCCTCCTCAGAAGTCAGAGGGGAATGGAAATATCAGGACATTTCTTTTACTACCAGGACTTCAGAGTATATACACACATCATACTCAGAGCAGCATTATGAGGAGGACTGACAACTCACCACAAGATCGCTAAGGTCAATTATAAGGAACCAAGAGAATTTAGCCCCACAGATCTGTTTCTGGGAGTGAATGCTGGCTCTGGAGGTCGTGCCTGGCTGGGGTGAAATAAATTGTTGCTGTGCTGTTCTTTTCCTCCAGGGTCTGATGTAAGCAGAAGGGAAAAACAGATGGAGACAAATAAGACTGGGAGACTCTCTTCTGCTCAGACATCACCCTACGTTCTTTGGAGAGGGTAGGAATAGATGTTCCCAATTTGATGAGATATTAAAAAATTATTATGTCTTATTAGTCTTATTAGAATAGGAGTATTTTCAGTACCCCACCTACTTCATCAAAGGCTACTGTTGAGTGGGAAAACATTTGTCAATGTCCATTCAGAGAAGTCTTTCTTGTACTGACCCTTTGGCAATGTGCCTCACACCTGTCATTACTTGTTTGGACCATCTCCTCCTTCTAACTCCACAAAGTCAGGGACTGGGATGCTGTCATCTAATCCTGTATGCCACATGCTGGGCACAGGGTTTGGTACACAAGCCCTGTGAATGAACAATTGAATAACTTCCCCCACTGCATGGTAGTTTTTTTCAAAATGTGACAGTATTAACTTTGATTCTTCTCTCTTTCATTTCTACCTCTCCATTCCCACTGCTGTTACACCTCTCCCTGACTGTCTGCTTACTGGGCATCTTGGCCTCCATTGTGGCCAGTTTGCCTTAAATCCATGAAACAACCTGTAGTCCCAGTAAACTTCCAAAAGCTCTACTCCTTCCTTGCCTTATGCCAATCCTCATCAAAACACCAATGAAATTCTTCACAGAACGAGAAAAACAGTCCTAAAATTCACTTGGAAGAATAAAAGACTCAAAAAAGCCAAAGCAATACTGAGCAAGAAGAGTGACACTGAGAGTATCACAATACCTGATTGCAATTTAAAGTACAGAGCTCTAGTAACAAGAACAGCATGGTATTGACATCAAAGCCGACATGATGAACAATGGGATAGAATAGAAGACACCGAGACAAACTCATATAAATATAGTCACCTGATATTTGACCAAGGTGCCAAAAACATGTTGGAGAAAAGATAGCCTTTTAAACAAATGATTCTAGGAAAACTGGAAATCTATATGTAGAAGAATGAAAGTAGATCTCTATCTCTTACCATGCACAAAAGTCAAATCAAAGTGGATGAATTAGATGAGAAATTCTGCAACTGCTAGAAGAAAACAGAGAATAAATGCTCTATCATATTGGCATGGGCTCCTCGTGAGAAACTTTCAATGGCTCTCCACAATTTACAGAGGAAAATCTGTAGTTCTTGCTTTGATGCTAAAGGCCCTTTCTCCCTTTCTCTTCACCCCTTTTTTCATTATTCTGTATCCTTTTCTGGTCATTTGATTCAGTGCCCTGCCTCACTCTGGGTCCTCTGCCTGGAAAGTTTGTATTTTTATTCTTGTAGCTATGTATCCAAATCCTACTCATTTTTTCATGTTATTAGAGTCTCAAAAAATCTAAGTCAGTGGTCCTTAAAATGTTGATCTTAAAAGATTATTCTCAAGAAAGGGATTCCTTGTTGAAGTTAGCCTGGGAAGTATCGTGTGCCTTATCACCCTTTTGTAGATGGATGGTGCATGCCATGACATTCAAGGTTCTGAGAATGCCTGCAATAAGGAATCTTATTTAACCCAGAACATCTTAAACTTATTTGACAACAAAATTCTTTCCCTTTCACATCTATTAATATATTTCAGATTAATTTGGAAATACTTCCCAGAGAGTTAGTAGTCAAGTAACCTTAACCGGTTTTTCCTTGGTGAAGATTCTGTTGCTCAGAGACAAACATGCTTACACAAGTTAAGTGAAAAGAGCCGTTACCCAATGCCAGCTTCTATTTGTCATACAGTGAGGACTTCTAAACTTCTTTTTCAGAACTCTGTAAGCCCTTACATGTGAGGTAATAACTCTCATTTCTCTTTCCTAATATCCGAACTTTGTCCCACTTCTCTTTTCTGCAAACAACTCCAAATATTTCTCTTAACTTTTCCTGCCAGATGTTTCACAAGTAAGTAACAAAAGACTCCAATTAATTTTTTCCCCCCGGAGCCTCATCAAATAATAAAAAAAAATGGCAAATAATTCTTTTTAGTATATACCTGATTTATGTCAAAATCACAATTGTAAAGTGGAAGGAGTGGTGGCCAGATTTTAAGGAGGTGTTCGTTACTAAATCAGGACTGAGTAAATTACACAGTAGCCAGCAATGTATGAGTAAATTTCTGTTTTTCAGCTTGGCTTGGAGGGTTTTTGAAGAATGCAAATTAACAGGTTTAAATAATCATATACAAAATAAGTATTTTATAATTTTTAAAGATAAAAGTAAACAGTAGTAAAAATGCTTAAACAATTTCTCGCATATTCATTTATAATTTTATCACCTGGTGGTATGGTTTAGATGTGAGGTATCCCCCCAAAGTTCATGTGTGTGAGAATGCAAGAAAATTTAGAAGTGAAATAATTGGGGTTATGAGAGCCTTTAACATAATCTGTGCATTAATCCACTGACAGTGATTAACTGGGGGGTAACTGTAAACAGGTAAGGTGTGGCTAGAGGAAGTGGGTCCTCAGGGGGTCATGCCTTTTGAGTATATAATTGCCCTTAGTGAGAGGAGAACTCTCTTTCTGTTCTCTGGTGCCATGTTCCCCGCTGCTTTCCTCTGCCACACCTTTCTGCCATGATGTTCTGCCTCACCTTGGGCTCCAAAGAATGAAATTGTCCATCTAAGGAATGAGACCTCTGAAACTGTGAACCCCAAAATAAACTTTCTCCTCCTCTAATTGTTTTTGTCAGGTCTTTTTGTCACAGTGGCAAAAGCTGCCTAAAACACCTGGTTTTTAAATCTACTTGTGTTGTAGGTTGAGGGTGGCTTCTTTGTGTTACTTTTTTTATCATATTAAGATTCACTTGGTGGGCAACGCCTCTGCTCAGACCCAAGCTGTGGTTCTCTGATGAATGACATCAGAGGCTGCACACTATGAAGGAAGTAGATTAGAGCAAACTAGTCCAGCCAAGGACCACGGAGTATTTTTCAGCATTAACAACCACTTACTGATTCTCCTGATAACTGATTGTCCAACAATTCAGCTCAATTCTGATACCAGTCCATAGGACTGCCTCAATTCAGATGCCAATTGCAAGTCCTGGGGCACCTACTTATGATGGACCAGCTATAAATCAGGGATTCCCAAGGTGCCCTCCTCCAGCTTAATAATTTGCTAGAACAGTTCACAGAACTCATGAAGCCACTGTACTTACATTTACTGGTTTATCACAAAGGACACACTCAGGAACAGACAAAATGGAAGATGTGCATAGGGCAAGGTCCTGGGAGTGGCACAGGACTTCCATACCTTCTTTGGGAGTGTGTGCCACCAACCTAGCACCTTGATGTGTTCACCAATCTGGTAGTTCATCAAGTCTCATTGTTCAAGAGCTTGTATGGAGCTTAATCTCCAGTTCTCCAACCCCCACTTCCCAGAGACTGGTGAGTGGGGCTGAAAGTGCTAATCTTTCTGGTGACCAGTCCCATCTCCAGGCTATCTATCTGGGGGCTCCACACTAAGTTGCTTTGTTAGCATAAATTCAGGTGTGATGGAAAGGAACTCATTTTGAATAATGAAAGCTGTTCCTATCACTCAGGAAAGTCCAAGGGTTTGGGGAATTCTGCACCAGGGACAAAAACAAAAATATTTTTTCTTTTAATTTTTTGTTGGCGCATAATTATTACATATAATCAATAAAATTGTTATATGTTCATATATGCACACAACATAATTTGGTCAATTTCATTTCCCAGTACCTCTACTTCCCCTGAAAATATTTCTTCTTACATTACTCCCACTAAACAAATACACATTTAAGCAAACAACAACCATGAGCACCTTGGGTAGAGAATTAGTATTCCAAATGTAACACATGATATAGTGTTGCTATCATGCATTATGTAAAATGTCCAGTTTTCAACAAAAAGTTAGGAGCCCTGCAAAGAAACAGGAAAGTACAATCTGTACATAGGGAAAAACAAACGAAAAAACAAATAGCAACAATGAAAACTAGGCAACAGAATCTGCCTTTGAGAGAGTTCAAATATTGGACTTCAAAGAAGCTATTACATATATATTAAACAAACTGTGATTAAACCACGATAAAAGAATTAAAGGAAGATAGTGATGACAATGCCTCATCTAGGATAGAATGTCCATAAAGATCCGTAAGTATCAATATCAAATATCATAAATCCTGGAGTTGAAAATAATCACAGCCCAAGTGAAAAATTCACTGAAGAGATGCAACAGTGAAAGAAAAAGATCAGCAAACTTGTAGATAAGTCAATAGAAATTACAGAATCTGAAAAACAGAGAAAAATGGAGAAAAACAGCAGCTCTGTGACATGTAGAATATCATCGAATGCATCAACCTACACATAATGAAAGCCTCACAAAGACAGGAGAGAGAAAGAGGAGCAGAAAAAATATTCAAAAAGTAATGACTGAAAACTCCCAAAGTTTGATGAAAAGAGCATTTAATCAACATATCTAGGAAACTCACCAAATTCCAAAAAGGAGAAAAGCAAAGATGCACTTTCATAGCCAAAATGTTGAAAGAAAAAGAGAAAACAAACCGAAAGCCACAAGAACACATACAGGAGAATTGCACCAAGATTAATAGCTGAATCACCACCAGAAATGAAAAATGTCAAAGGCAGCAGAATGGCATATTAAAAGTGTCAAAAATAAATGAAACCTCAACCAAGAATCATATACCTGGGAAAAATAACTTATAAAAATAAAAGTAAAATAAAGAGGTAAGCAAAACAAGAAAGAATGTTTTGCTAGCACACTTGATTTACAGGAAATACCCAAGGAAGGTCTTAATGTTGAGAACAAGTGACATCAGGCAGTAATTTTTTTATTCATGTGAAAAAGCAAAGAGAATCAATAAAGATAATTATGTATATACTTGTTAAAGAGTATAATTACATATTTCTTCTGACTGAGTTAAAAAACTATTGCATAAAACAATGGATATATAATTGTATTCTTGGGTCTATAATATATAGAAATGTAATGTACCTGTCTAATATTACAATATACAGATTCATATTATAAAGGAAGTAGGTGGGAGCCAAACTGCATTGTCAAAAGGACTTCCTTAATGAATGAATTCATTAGAAACCTATTAAAAAATATGAAACTGGAATTGCCTTATTCCCAGTTTATGGCAGACATGGAAACATTTAAAAGGAAAAAAAAATATTGCTCTGTAGTATAGTTTAACGTCTGGTATAGTGATGCCACCTGCCTCACTCTTCCTGCTAAAGATTGCTTTAGCTATTCTGGGTTTCTTATTTTTCCAGATGAATTCCATGATTGCTTTTTATATTGCTATGAGGAATGTCATTGGGATTTTGATTGGAATTGCGTTAAATCTGTATAGTGTTTTTGGAAGTATGGTCATTTTGATAATATTAATTCTGCAAAACAGCATGGTATTGGCACCAAAACAGACTGGTAGACCAATGGTATAGAATAGAAGACACAGAGACTAACCCACAAAACTATAATTATCTTATATTAGACAAAGGTGCCAAAAACATGCATGCCGCAGTCTGGCTGGGCACAAATAACCGAGCCGCCACGAAGCACTTGTAGGTTCAAACAGCAACTCCTTTATTGCCCAAACTCCACCAGCACTCCACATACGCTCCCTGGGAACCCTCTCACCCTCCACCGGGGTTCCACTTGCACTCTCCAGGAACCCCAGGAGAACTCAACGGGAACTCCAAAGTAGCGGGCGGGCGTCCGAGGCAGCAGGAGCCTCCCTATTGCCGGACAGCAAAGGTCTATATACAACTGAATACACAGCTTAACTTAACCATCATCATCTCAATGGCTCTCTGGCTTCACCTCTCAACCACTCCCTCTGGCAAAATGCCAGGTGTCACCCCGACTTGGCTGTGGCTCTCAACAATGCATTGGAGAAAAGATAGCCTCTTCAACAAATGGTGCTGGGAAAACTGGAAATCCATATGCAACAAAATGAAATTAAACCCCTATCTCTCATCATGCACAAAACTCAACTCAAAATGGATCAAGGACTTAGGAACACAACCAGAGACCCTGTGTCTAATAGAAGAAAAAGTAGACCCTAATCTCCTTCATGTGGAATTAGGCCCCAACTTCCTTAGTAAGACTCCTGTGGCACAAGAATTAAAATCAAGAATCAATAAGTGGGATGGACTCAAACTAAAAAGTTTCTCCTCAACAAAAGAAACAATCTATGAGGTGAATAGAGAGCCTACATCTTGGGAGAAAATCTTTAACCCTCACACATCAGATAGAGCACTAATCTCTAGGGTATATAAAGAACTCAAAAAGCTAAACATAAAAACAACAAATAACTCAATCAATAAATGGGCCAAGGACCTGAACAGACACTTCTCAGAAGATGACATTCAATCAATCAACAAATATATGAAAACATGTTCATCATCTCTAGCAATTAGAGAAATGCAAATCAAAACCACTCTAAGATTTCATCTCACTCCAGTCAGAATGGCAGCAATTAGGAAGACAAACAACAATAAATGTTGGCGAGGATGTGGGGAAAAAAGGTACACTCTTACACTGCTGGTGGGACTGCAAATTGATTCAGCCAATATGGAAAGCAGTATGGAGATTTCTTGGAAAATTGGGAATGGAACCACCATTTACCCAGCTATCACTCTCCTCTCCTCGGTCTATACCCAAAGGACTTAAAAACAGCATACTACAGGGACACAGCCACATCAATGCTTATAGCAGCACAATTCACAATAGCTAAACTGTGGAACCAACCTAGGTGCCCTTCAATAGATGAATGGATAAAAAAGTGGCATGTATACACAATGGAATATTACTCAGCAATAAAAGAGAATAAAATCATGGCAGTTGCAGGTAAATGGATGGCGTTAGAGAAGATAATGCTAAGTGAAATTAGCCAATCCCCCCCAAAACCAGATGTTGAATGTTTTCTTTGATTCATAGTGGGATAGGGATAGGGAGATGGGAGGAATAGATGAACTCTAGATAGGGCAGAGTTGTTGAAGGCAAATGGAGGGGGCATGGGGTTAAAAATGACGGTGGAATGTGATGATAATTATTATCCAAAGTACATGTATAAAGACACGAATTGGTGTAAATATACTTTGTATACAACCAGAGATATGAAAAATTGTGCTCTATATGTGTAATAAGAATTGTAATGCATTCTATTATCATATATAAATAAAAAAGGATAAAACATGGAGTCAGAAAATCTGTATTGAGTCCTTGCATTGACACACAGTCTGTGAGACACAATTTGAGAAATATGTCATTAGTTGATTTTCATCATTGTACAAACACCATGAGTGTCAGATCTTAAATTTGGGTGCTCAGAAGTTTCTATAAGTCTGATATAAGTCCTTCTCAAAATCTTGTTAGCCTCCTTGCCTTTAAATGAAGCAGATTTTTAAGATCTTCCCTTACTTTGTTCTTGCTCTTTAATATTGTAGACATGCTGGGATAGCACATGCCTGACTGGTGAGGAATAACCACACTGATTTTCCAATGCTGTAGCCTTTAATCATTTTTAATTTGTTTCCAGGTCAATCACTTGACATGGTCTCTTACTGGCAACATTAGCAACACATTTTGCATGCTTAGGGGCCATGATGAACAAAATACGAGATCAAATCAAGCAGGAGAGAAAACAATGCAATTGAGAGATGTCAAATACACAAGACGGATAAAGCCACTGCTAGAGTAACTGGCATACTGTTTGATAGCATACATTTTTAATAAGTAGGACTGTACTCTAAAATAATGAAAAAAGTATAATATAGCAAATATAGCAGTAATAGTCATTTATTGTCATTATCAACTATTATAACTGTGTTATACTGTATGTACTATATGTACTGTACTTTTATTGGTACATGTATAAAGACACGAATTGGTGTAAATATACTTTGTATACAACCACCAGCATCACCACAAACAGGTGAATAATGCATTGAGCATGTTACTCTAGGCTAAAGCAATTTTTCAGCTCCATTATAATGTATGGAACAAGAGTCATACATGAGGTCAGTTGTTGACCAAAATATCATTGTGTGGCACGATTATTATTTTGAACTTAGAATAGCTGCTAACTTCTTTGAATTTCAGTTTCTTAATTCATCACATGCTGTTCACAATCTGTTATCTGACCTAGGATGACGTGATGTAATGACAGAACTAGTGGATTCATAAGTGAAGATGTTCCTATTTGTATCCAGGGTTGCAGCCTGCCAGCTCAAATTCATCCAAAGTCAAGCTCCAAAGCACCAACCTCTCCCCACATCACCCAAAGGTCATACAATTTGCATCCCACAATCCCTTTCTGCAGAAATAACGCTTCCTTAAACTTCCATGGCCCTTCATCACCACTTCTTTAATTACACTTACTACAGTCTTCCTGAAATCATTTGTTTTCATGAACTATTTTCTCTTTTAGACCGGGCTTGCGGAAAGGCGGAAAGGTTCCTGTGTCTTCCATTTTTATCCTGTATTAAGAGACACTAAATACAGAATCTCTGAATGTATTCAATTAACATCCAGTCCCAGGTAACTGTTTATCTCTCCTATTTAAAATACCTTGTTTAAAAAGTGTTGGCTACAGTATATTCCAGTTGTATCCAGAATGCTTGCAAATCACAGGCTTGTCATTTCACTTGGATATCGGTGGAGGAAGGAATGCTATAAAGTCCATGAAAGTATTAACTTACATAAGAAATGTTTAAATCAAAATATTAATATATTTCTTACTTACAAGGATATGAAATTTTGAATAATCCCCCTCCTTCTATGTTAGTTTCATTTTCAAATGTCTATTGACATTGTTTTATGATTAAAGCAAAACTGCTGCTCATAATAACGATAAGAAAAATAACCTGCAAGCAACTTATACTTCCATTTAAAAGCTCTCTGGTGGTTCAATAAGCCAGGGAGCTCTACTTTTATAGCATTTTTTGTTTTGATTCTGATAAAAAAAAAAAAAGAGAGAAAGTTTAAAATTTTCCTCTAGGGAACATTTAGGACAATCAAGTTTGTTAGTTGGCTTGAGATTTCCTCTCTTTGCAATTAATTAATCAAAATCGTGGAAGAGGGTGGGGTAGCAGGCGACAGCTCGGCTTGCCGCTGGGTCCACCTACCTACCCCTAAGCTCGCAGCGCGGGCAACGCACTTATGTGCACTCATTGGCCAGCATTACACTAACCTTGACCAATCGCCCGCGGCTGGGTCGTCATGGCGACGGGCAAGCTAACACTCCAGTGCCCGTCAGGGGGTCTGTTCCCTGGACTGCAGGGACGATGGCGCAGAATCTGTACTGTCCACGAGTGCGGATGGGAAACTGGAACGAGGACATCTACTTGGAGGAGGTATGGAGGGCGTGGCCAGGTGTGGACTGGAACTCCCGAACCCAGCCCAAAGTCCGGCTTCAACTCTGGCTTCCAGCACCCCAGCCTCCTCTCTCCCCCCAGCACACACCAAATACCCCCCAACCCACCTTCTGGACTGTCCTGCAAGCCCAGGGCTCATGGGGCTTCTACTCTAAGCACTCTGACGCCCCTTATAAACTCGGGTGCCTTGCTCTTCCCCTATGCCCCCCACTTAGGTCAGAGTTCCACTACACTCTCCTGGGCCCTTGGTAGCTAAAGTCTTGAGGCTTCAGAAAGGCAAGCAGGAACCTCTAAATGCAATTAGTGTCCCTTTCCTCTCCTCAGCCTGATGGCCCAGGCCTTCCGGAGGGACAACGGAAATATCCCCTTTACTCACGGTGTATTCATTGCCTCGCGTTCTCAAACGTCCCTCTTAACAAACCTCTGGGGGAGGGGTGGGCTTTCCGTCCCCATCCTACAACCCGGGGGTGGGGGGGACCTCAGAAGGGGCGAGAGAGCCTCCAGTTTCTACTCTCGATTGTCGCTGGCTGGAATAATTACAGCTTTGCGTCTTTCTCCCTTTTCTAAACATTCTCCAGTGACATAAAGTATTAAAGTAATGCTAAAACATTTTCCCACCACTCTATTATGCTCACATTTCCTTTTCTATTCTCACAGTTCGCTCTTTCTACTTGAGATTCTTCTGACTTAAAAGCTACCACTGTTCTATTTAGGGCTATTGTCCATACTTTGGAATTCATTCTTTTTCTCCTTAATCAGGAATACATGAAAGACTTTTTAGACAAGAGAGAGAAGGGGAAACTTCTCATTCAGAGAAACAGAAGACTGAAAAAGAATCTTTTGAGACCGGTAATTTAAAATTCCAACATTGTTTTCAAAATTTTGTCGAATTAAGTGTGAGTATACGTTAAGCAAGAAAAAATAACATTTTTTCCCCATGTAAAAGTCACAGTGCTTAAAATTCCTTAACATTTTAGAAACACAAAGGAAGACTGCTCTTCATTACGTTTACTTGCATTTTCCAAATAAATAAATCAATAGATTAATAATAATTAAGATACATCGTGTTGCTCAGGAAATTCTCAATGAAAATTAAATTAATAATGGAGTTGACACATTTGATTTTTCGCTGGCTTTGTCTGGCATTATTTGGGATTGCTGGGAATTTGGCATTGGCAAAGTAGAAGGGAATGGAAGAAAACTCAGGATTTGAGGGAATCCATGTGGGTGCTAGTCTGAGAAGGAAAGAGGGTACACCTGGGAGTGGCCATGGCCCTGGCTATTCAGGAATTGTCTGTTTTTTTTTTTTTTTTGACAAATTCTTATTAAAATTGTAGATGCAGCTTTCCATATCTGAAGATGGATATATTCATTATGGAGACAAAGTGATGCTTTTAAATCCCAACTATCCTGAGAAGGAAGAAGCTGGTTTGTTTCAGTGTGGGGACCTGAGCCTTTGCATGACTCCAGATGAAATTTCAACTCACTTGTATGATGAATTAGAGGTGCCCTGTGGCCTGAGTGCAACTACAACCAGGATCCCAGTTGGCAGAAACACTTTTACTATTTTGAGGTAGAGATGATTTGATTTTCAGTTTTATAACCATAGTGTCTGTTTTCACTTGTAGCTTAAGGATGCCCTGGGATGGCGCAATGCTGGCAGGAGGCAAAAGATATGTGAACGTTTTCTGGGGTCTCATCATGCTGGCTTAACCTTGAGAATTATTAGCCTTTACAATCATTTTTACCTTAGTAGGATAATTGGTAACTTGGGCTCATTTCAAAATGTTTGCTTCATAATTATTGGAACCAGGGAATCAAATTTGCATTCTGCTTGATGCAAAGTGGAGTTTTCTTTTGTTCTTTTGATACGAACTTTTATTTTTTATCTTTTTTCCTCTTTCCATATTTTTTATTGGTGCATTATAGTTGTACATAATGATGGAATTTATGTGCATGTGTGAATATGTAACAACAATATAACAATATAATTAGGCCAATATTACACCCCTGTACTCCCCTGCCCCCCCACCACCACTCCCTTCTGCCTTCTGCTCCCTTTCCTCTACTGATCTCCTTTTGATTTTTTAAAGCTTTCTAATAACACAGAAACTTTGAATTCATCTGAGTGATATTGTCATTCTTAATGAATGTTGTTGTTATTTTTACAACAAAAATTAGTTTGATACAAGTTGGTGGTAGATGGAATTTGCTCTTTAAAAATTAAATGTCCATTAAAATGTACAACCTGCATTTTAAGAGGAAAGATTGTATTAAATATCTATGAATGTGCTACCTTGGTTACCTCCAAAAATGTCAATGCATTTTACCAGAATTTCTTAGTGTACATTAGCATAATGTGCTTGGGCAACTCCAGCCAAAGGCTTGCAAAGTGGGGATGCCCTGCATCCTGGCTATGGAGCAGGCAAGGAAGAACATGGCAGCTGGATTTTACCCCCAACCCAACAGACCTTTTATTTAGTTATCTAATTCAGTTATAGAATGTGAATAGATTATCAAGAAAATATATTATAAACAAAATTGAATAAGAAAAGGTAGATCTGTAGACTGATCCTAATCTGGGTAGTTATATTGTATTTATTTTCCCCTGACAGTGCAGGTAAAGATGCCACTGGTCAAGTCCTTAGATATGGACAGGACTTTTACCTTGGAATAACAGGAGGATTTGAAAACAAAATGGTGAGTCTTCAACTTGGCATGTCTTCTTTGGATCATTTTTATTTTTTTAAAAAATGGTCCAATAACTACCTCCAGAGGAGGACAGAGAACTCTACAGATGGAGGCTACATCTCTGACTATGTTATGGTTTCATCCTGCAGTTTTCAGTGGCAGTTTTGGGCCAATTCTTTCTTCTAACTTTGCAAAAACAAACAAACAAAAACAAAACAAAAAATCCCCATAGACCTCTAAAAGCCAAAGTAAGGAAAGAAAATCCTTTAGTAATACAATTGGCAAAAAATCCCAAAGTTTATACAACTTCTACCTATAAGTTAAATGATTGGATTAACTAAGTATCATCTGACACCTGACAAATGTCACTGATGCTAGCAACGTATATTATCTGACAACTCTTTTGTCCATTTGTTTTTTAAGAGGCAGGGACTCATTATATACCCAGGCTGGCCTTAAACTTCTGGAATCTGTGATACTCCTGCTTTTAAGTAGGTAGGACTGGGGGCATGGTGCCATCAGATCTGGTTCTATTGAACAACTTTTTCTTTCAAACTTTTGTTTAACAAGGGAGAAGGACAATATTTGGATACTTAAATTTGCATAAGTCAGGGAACTTTATCCTGGGGATTAAGAATATAATAAAATCAGGTAAATTTTAGTTTGAGTTACAGATACAGGACCTCAATAGGAATTTGTGATAGGAATTTGAATAAGTCAGTTAACCTTTTGAATCTGTCTTCTCTATAAAATGAGGAGTATTATACTTGTCTTACTGCATAATATTCAGTTTTGTAAATGCTTCACATGTATTAACTAATTTAATTTTTCATGGGAATCTATAAAGTAGGGAATCTTTTACCCCTATTTTGCTAATGGGGAAACTGAGGTACAGGGGCTTGTGCTATAGCTAAGTGGCAGAGCACTTGCCTAACATGCACGAGGCATTGGGTTCCATCCTCAGCACCACATAAAAAATAAACAAATAAAATAAAGGCATTCCGTTCATCTACAACTACAAAAAAAAAATTAAAAAGAAAAAGAAACCAAGGCACAGAAAGGTTAAATCATTTTGGCTCAAGTCACCCAGCTAGTAAGCGGCAAGGCTGAAACTATATAAAATTTCTCATTAAAATTTGAAGATTCCAATATTGTGTGATATAGCATTGTTGTTGTTTTGTTATTATTATTATTATTAGGTATTATTAAGAAAAAACTGTCAAGATTTGTGCACCATAGATAGCAAGGTGCAGCTTGATTTTATTTTTATTTTATTTCAATTTTGTGTGGTACTGGGGATCAAACCCAGGGCCTCGGTAATGTTAGTCAAGTACTTTACCACTGAGCTGTTCCCCTAGTCCCATGAAGCATGATTTTAAATGTAGAAATTAAATTGTTAAGAGAGAAGATTAAATCACCATTGTCTATACAGAGATTATCATTCCTAACATCTGACTTATTTTATTTGTAATTTTCTAAATATTATTTATTTACTTATTTGTATTTATTTACTTTTTTCACCCTAGTATTGGGGATTGAACTCAGTGGTGTTCTGACATGAGATCCACTACAGCTCTTTATTTTTTGAGACATGGTCTCACTAAGTTTCCCAGGCAGGCCTCTAACTTTCAATACTCCTGCTTCAGTCTCCCAAGTTGTTGGGATTGTAGGCAGCATTTCTGTGCCTGGTTATATATTCTTTTATAAAAGTTAGATGTGACCATAATGAATACATAGCTAGATTATTTTTTAAAGAACATTTCTCAGGGCTGGAGTTGTGGCTCAGTGGCAGAGCGCTTGCCTCGCACATGTGAAGCACTGGGTTCGATCCTCAGCACCACATAAACATAAATAAACAAAATAAAGATTTTATGCCCATGTGTAACTAAAAAAAATTAAAAAGAATATTTCTCAAAGCTCTTCATGACAATCATATTGAATGAGTGCAAGATATATAATTGTGTGGCAATATCAAAGTTTGCTATTTTTTATTCTATTTCTGGGCAGTTGAGTTTGGTGTTCCTATTTTCCTATTATATGTAAAGTTTCAGTGTATATCTGTGTATAAATGCTTAAAACTTCTTTCACTCAATCCCAAATCAGGAATTCTCTTTTTTTGTTTAGATACTTTGGGGGGAGAGACATGGAATTACTGAGAAAACAAATATGAATAATTTCAAAATTATGAATACATATAAAAATTTATTTTTGTAATGGGTTCTACCAACTTGTATTCTCAAAAGCAGTAAATAAGAAAGTTATTAATTGCATTAAATATTGTGTTAGCTTTGTGTTGTTGTGTCCAAAATACTTGACAAGACCAATTTGGAAGAGGAAAAGTTTATTTTGGTCCATGGCTTCACAGTTTTAGTCCATTGTGGGCTGACTCCATTGCTTTGGGTCCAAAGTGAGGCAGAACATCATGGCGGAAGGGCATGGTGGAGGAACACTCTTCACCTCATGGTGGCCAGGGAGCAGACAGAGAGGGGAGAAGGGATTGGGGTGAAGGGTTGCGGGAAGATGTACTCTTCCAGAACATGCCCCCAGAGACCCACGCCCCCTCCAGCCATGCCCCCCCTACTCACAGTTAACACCCCAGTCATTCCATTCAAACTAGGATGGACTGATTAGGTCAGGCTCTCACAATGTAATCATTTCACCTCAGAACATTCCTGCAGTATCACAGGAGCTTCTGGGGGATGCCCCATATCCAAGTCATAACAAATATCATAATTATAATCTTTACTACTTTGATGACCAAACAAAATGAGAAGAAAAATGATATGTAAATATTGCAGTGCTTTAATTTCCCTATGTTTTCAGTTTTGTTTTCTCTCCTTCCCCTCCCATTTATATCTTCCTACTTTTCATTCCTTTCTTCTTTCCTTTCTCTCTTTTTTGAATTATGTGTTCTTTGCCTATATATTGATTTGGGTTCATATATCTGCTTCTTCATATATTTTTCATATTTCTTGCTAATGTTTTCTCCCATGTGCTGCTTGGCTTTTAAGTTGTTCTAATACTATGTTTTTGAGCAAAATCAATCAATGTTTTCCTTTGAAAATTTTCCCATTGCTTTTAAGGTTTAGTCTGTTTAGAGATTCTATAGAAAGAATCTGGGGCTGTGGGTGTAGCTCAGTGGTGTAGCACTTGTCTAGCATGTGTAAGGCCCTGGTTCAATTCCTTGCACGATAAAAAAAAATTGAATTCTAGATGTTTATAGTTTGAGTTTTGTTTAAATTTATTCTTTGATCCACTTGGGATTTATATTGATAAAAGGTTTTATGGGAGTATCTAAATTTCCCCCTGTGACTATTCATACAATCATATCTGTTATCTCTTGATTATTCCTTTCTCTATCAATACATGATGATTCCCTTAGCACATACTAAATTATTATGTGTACTACACATTGTTTCTGAGCTTTCTATTTTGATCCATTGGACTCTAGTTGTCTGTTTTTATTCTAGGACTAGAGTATCTTAATTACTACAGCTTTATAATATACTTTGACAGCTCATAGCTATCTCTGATTACATTTCTTTGTCAAAATTACATTAGAAATTATTCTTTCAGTTAAATGTAATAATTATTTTCATCAAGGCTGTTAGCCCTTGCAGGAATAACTTACCTCATGTTTTGATTGATATTGTAACATCAGAACATTAACATATTCAGTAGCTCTTCTGAGGGGTCTCTCCATTTATTCTCTTAGTAAAATTTTCTTTCAGTAAGGTTTTATGGCTTTTTTCACATAGGTTTGACACTGATCTTAAAGGTTCTCCTTGTCATCTTATATTTTTGGATAGCATTCTAAGGAGGTCCTTTTTTTTAATTTTTTTATTGTTGGTTGTTCAAAACATTACATAGTTCTTGATATATCATATTTCACACTTTGATTCAAGTGGGTTATGAACTCCCATTTTTACCCCGTATACAGATTGCAGAATCACATCAGTTACACATCCATTGATTTACATATTGCCATACTAGTGTCTGTTATATTCTGCTGCCTTTCCTATCCTCTACTATCCCCCCTCCCCTCCCCTCCCCTCTTCTCTCTCTACCCCCTCTACTGTCATTCATTTCTCCCCCTTGTATTATTTTCCCCTTTCCCCTCACTTCCTCTTGTATGTAATTTTGTATAACCCTGAGGGTCTCCTTCCATTTCCATGCAATTTCCCTTCTCTCTCCCTTTCCCTCCCACCTCTCATCCCAGTTTAATGTTAATCTTCTTCTCATGCTCTTCGTCCCTACTCTGTTCTTAGTTACTCTCCTTATATCAAAGAAGACATTTGGCATTTGTTTTTTAGGGATTGGCTAGCTTCACTTAGCATAATCTGCTCTAATGCCATCCATTTCCCTGCAAATTCTATGATTTTGTCATTTTTTAATGCAGAGTAATACTCCATTGTGCATAAATGCCACATTTTTTATCCATTCGTCTATTGAAGGGCATCTAGGTTGGTTCCACAGTCTTGCTATTGTGAATTGTGCTGCTATGAACATCGATGTAGCAGTGTCCCTGTAGCATGCTCTTTTTAGGTCTTTAGGGAATAGACCGAGAAGGGGAATAGCTGGGTCAAATGGTGGCTCCATTCCCAGCTTTCCAAGAAATCTCCATACTGCTTTCCAAATTGGCTGCACCAATTTGCAGTCCCACCAGCAATGTACAAGTGTACCCTTTTCCCCACATCCTCGCCAGCACTTGTTGTTGTTTGACTTCATAATGGCTGCCAATCTAACTGGAGTGAGATGGTATCTTAGGGTGGTTTTGATTTGCATTTCTCTGACTGCTAGAAATGGTGAGCATTTTTTCATGTACTTGTTGATTGATTGTATTTCCTCCTCTGAGAAGTGTCTGTTCAGGTCCTTGGCCCATTTGTTGATTGGGTTATTTGTTATCTTATTGTCTATTTTTTTTAGTTCTTTGTATACTCTGGATATTAGGGCTCTATCTGAAGTGTGAGGAGTAAAGATTTATTCCCAGGATGTAGGCTCCTTATTTACCTCTCTTATTGTTTCTTTTACTGAGAAAAAACTTTTTAGTTTGAGTAAGTCCCATTTGTTGATTCTAGTTATTAACTTTTGTGCTATGGGTGTCCTATTGAGGAATTTGGAGCCCGACCCCACAGTATGTAGATCGTAGCCAACTTTTTCTTCTATCAGAAGCTGTGTCTCTGATTTGATATCAAGCTCCTTGATCCATTTTGAATTAACTTTTGTGCATGGTGAGAGAAAGGGATTCAGTTTCATTTTGTTGCATATGGATTTCCAGTTTTCCCAGCACCATTTGTTGAAGATGCTATCCTTCCTCCATTGCATGCTTTTAGCCCCTTTATCGAATATAAGATAGTTGTAGTTTTGTGGATTGGTTTCTGTGTCCTCTTCTGTACCATTGGTCCACCTGCCTGTTTTGGTACCAGTACCATGCTGTTTTTGTTACTATTGCTCTGTAGTATAGTTTGAAGTCTGGTATCACTATACCGCCTGATTCACACTTCCTGCTTAGCATTGTTTTTGCTATTCTGGGTCTTTTATTTTTCCATATGAATTTCATGATTGCTTTATCTATTTCTACAAGAAATGCCATTGGGATTTTGATTGGCATTGCATTAAATCTATAGAGAACTTTTGGTAATATTGCCATTTTGATGATGTTAGTTCTGCCTATCCATGAACAGGGTATATTTTTCCATCTTCTAAGAACTTCTTCTATTTCTCTCTTTAGGGTTCTGTAGTTTTCATTGTATAAGTCTTTCACCTCTTTTGTTAGGTTGATTCCCAAGTATTTTATTTTTTTTGAGGATATTGTGAATGGAGTGGTTGTCCTCATTTCCATTTCAGAGGATTTGTCGCTGATATACAGGAATGTCTTTGATTTATGTGTGTTGATTTTATATCCTGCCACTTTGCTGAATTCATTTATTAGCTCTAATAGTTTCTTTGTAGACCCTTTTGGGTCTGCTAGGTATAGAATCATGTCATCTGCAAATAGTGATAATTTAAGTTCTTCTTTTCCTATTTTGATGCCTTTAATTTCTTTCGTCTGTCTAATTGCTCTGGCCAGTGTTTCAAGAACTATGTTGAACAGAAGTGGTGAGAGAGGGCATCCCTGTCTTGTTCCAGATTTTAGAGGGAATGCCTTCAATTTTTCTCCATTCAGAATGATGCTAGCCTGAGGCTTAGCATAGATTGCTTTTACAATATTGAGGTATGTTCCTGTTATCCCTAGTTTTTCTAGAGTTTTGAACATAAAGCGATGCTGTACTTTGTCGAATGCTTTTTCCGCATCTATCGAGATGATCATATGGTTCTTATTTTTAAGTCTATTGATGTGGTGAATAACATTTATTGATTTCCGTATAATGAACCAGCCTTGCATCCCAGGGATGAATCCTACTTGATCATGGTGCACAATTTTTTTGATATGTTTTTGTATCCGATTCGCCAGAATTTTATTGAGGATTTTTGCATCTAGGTTCATTAGAGATATTGGTCTGTAGTTTTCTTTCTTTGAAGTGTCTTTGTCTGGTTTAGGAATCAGGGTGATGTTGGCCTCGTAGAATGAATTTGGAAGTTCTCCCTCTTTTTCTATTTCCTGAAGTAGCTTGAAAAGTATTGGTATTATTTCCTCTTTAAACGTTTTGTAAAACTCTGCTGTGTACCCATCCGGTCCTGGGCTTTTCTTAGTTGGTAGTCTTTTGATGGTTTCTTCTATTTCCTCAATTGATATTGGTCTGTTTAGGTTGTCTATATCCTCCTGACTCAATCTGGGCAGATCATATGACTTAAGAAATTTATCGATGCCTTCACTATCTTCTAATTTATTGGAGTATAAGGATTCAAAATAATTTCTGATTATCTTCTGTATTTCTGAAGTGTCTGTTGTGATATTGCCTTTTTCATCCCGTATGCTAGTAATTTGAGTTCTCTCTCTTCTTCATTAGCATGGCTAAGGGTCTGTCATTTTTATTTATTTTTTCAAAGAACCAACTTTTAGTTTTTTCAATTTTTTCAATTGTTTCTTTTGTTTCAATTTCATTAATTTCAGCTCTGATTTTAATTATTTCTTGCCTTCTACTTCTTTTGCTGTTGTTTTGGTCTTCTTTTTCTAGGATTTTTGAGATGAAGTATGAGATCATTTATTTGTTGTTTTTTTCTTTTTTTAAGGAATGAACTCCAAGCAATGAATTTTCCTCTTAGAACTGCTTTCAATGTGTCCCATAGATTCCGATATGTTGTGTCTGTGTTTTCATTTATCTCTAAGAATTTTTTAATTTCCTCCTTGATGTCTTCTATAACCCATTGATCATTCAGTAACCTATTGTTCATTCTCCAAGTGATGCATGATTTTTCCTTCCTTCTTTTATCGTTGATTTTCAGTTTCATTCCATTATGATCAGATAAGATGCATGGTATTATCTCTACTCCTTTATATTGTCTAAGAGTTGCCCTGTGACATAATATATGATCTATTTTTGAGAAGGATCCATGTGCTGCTGAGAAAAAAAGTGTAACTGCTTGATGTTGGGTGGTATATTCTATATATGTCAATTAAGTCTAGGTTATTAATTGTGTTATGGGGTTCTATAGTTTCCTTATTCAACTTTTGTTTGGAAGATCTGTCCAGTGGTGAGAGAGGTGTGTTGAAGTCTCCCATGATTATTGTATGGTGGTCTGTTAGACTCTTGAACTTGAGAAGAGTTTGTTTGATGAACATAGCTGCACCATTGTTTGGGGCATATATATTTATGATTGTTATGTCTTGTTGGTGTATGGTTCCCTTAAGCAGTATGTAGTGTCCCTCTTTATCCCTTTTGATTAACTTTGGCTTGAAATCTATTTTATTTGATATGAGTATGGACACTCCTGCTTGTTTCCGAAGTCCATATGAGTGATATGATTTTTCCCAACCTTTCACCTTCAGCCTATGTATGTCTTTTCCTATAAAATGCATCTCCTGTAGGCAGCATATTGTTGGGTCTTGTTTTGTGATCCATTCTACTAGCCTGTGTCTCTTAATTGGTGAGTTTAAGCCATTAACATTTAGGGTTATTATTGAGATATGGGTTGTTCTTCCAGCCATATTTGTTTATTTCTGTTACTAAACATGGTTTGTTTTCCTCTTTGATTATTTTCCCCCCCTTTACTGTCCTACCTCCCACTGTTGGTTTTCATTGTTATTTTCCATTTCCTCTTCCTGTAATGTTTTGCCGAGGATGTTTTGAAGAGATAGTTTTCTAGCTGCAAATTCTTTTAACTTTTGTTTATCGTGGAAGGTTTTAATTTCATCTTCCATCCTGAAGCTTAATTTCGCTGGATACACAATTCTTGGTTGGAACCCATTTTCTTTCAGTGTTTGAAATATGTTATTCCAGGATCTTGTAGCTTTCAGAGTCTGTGTTGAAAGATCAAGGAGGTCCTTTTGATAATATAAGGAAATAACATTTGATAGCATGAAAAATATTTTTTCTTATAAAATATAAGAAAACCATCAATTTTTACATTCACCTTTGATGAAATTATTCATTCAAATCGTTTTTCAGTTGATTCTGGTATATTTTTAGGTAGACAACAATTTCATCCACAAAAAGTGACAAATTTCTCTCTTCCCAAATTCTCAGACCTCCAATTTCTGTTTTTTATCTTTGAATTAGCAAGCATTTCCAGGGCATCCATAAAAAATATCTAGCAATAATGGCCTTGTAAGTTGGTTCCTGATTTTATTACTGTTTGTCTTTACACAAATACAACAGTTTGTGGTTTGAGACAGATATTCTTCCCCATTTCAAGTTATGGTTTTGTGCTGCTCTGAATGGCACCACTGTTCTGTTTTCTAGGGCTTAAGTTTGTGGTTTGTTTTGGGTTCATATCCCTTTCCCACCTATGTCCTGCTAAGTGTCACATTCCACTGCTTTTTCTTTGGCCTGTCCTCTCATTCCCACTTTGAACCTCCATCCAAGCCTACAGTGTTGTCCACTTCAGTCCATCTTGACTTAGACCGTTGTAGGTAGGGTGCAGTCAGATGAATACTTTAAAAGCTCATCATGTCTGGTCATCTCATTGAAAGGCCAGCATGGCTCCCCACTGCCCTCAGAAGGAGGTTCCAGGTGCTCATTATGGCATTTGAAGTTCCCAATGAGATGCCCCTGCCCTCCCTGTTTGTGTTCCCCATCTCTGGCTCCCCAGCACTCTGCTTCTCCTCAGAGCCTTTCTGCAGCCCCCAGGAGAGCACTGTGCTTCCTCTGTCCTCACACAGTACATTGCCTGCAGCTCTGCTAGATATTTTTCTTTCCTTACTGTTAGTTGTGTTAGCTTCACATCACTGTAACAAAATACTGGAGATAATCAATGTAGAAAGAGTAAAGCTCCATTTTGGCTTTTCCAGTCCATGATCAGTTGGACCCATCATTGCTTTGGGTCTGTGGTGAGGCAGCACATCCTGGTGGCAACTCATGGCTGAGCAAAACTGCTTATGGCATGAGCCAGGGAGCAAAGAAGGACAGAAAGGAGTTAGGGTTCCACAATCCTCTTTTCAGAGCATCCCCAATGAGCTAAGGGACTCCCTCAAGTCCCCACCTTTCAAGGGCTCCACCATTTCCCAAAAGAACCACACTGGGAAACATGCCTTTAACACATGGGCCTTAGGGGCGTCTTTAATACCCAAACCACAGCAAGCTGCATCCCTTATCTATACTGCTTCTCCTTCTCTTGCTAGGTAGAGAAATCATTGAAGATAATAACTCATTTCTATCTTCCCCATAATGCCCCCACTGTACGGGATTTTATATAGAAAGCCCTATTAAAATCCCATCAAAGATGCAGAAACTAACTCCACATCCAGGCGGAAGGTAAACCAGTAAAGAGCTCACATGGAACTAACATTTTGGACATTTCAGCAGGATGAGTGGTTTCTGGCAAGGTTGCTGGCTGCCACTAAGCTGACACAAATTCTCAGCACTAACACAAATTCCAGAAGGGCACAGGGCATGTTGAAAACTCCCAAATGGATATCAGCTGTGATGATGTTGGCCTGCAGAGTACTTCATGCATCAAGTTTGATGCAGCATTATTTATAATAAATAATTGACCCAGGTCCTATCCTTTGAAACAGAGGAGGGGAGCAGAGGCAGGGAGTGGGAAAGACAGGGAGACTGAGCTTGGTATTCAAAGAAATGAGAAGTAGTTTGAGTTGACTGTGTGTGTGTGCATGTGTGTGTGTGTTGGTCTCCACATTCCAAGATGGCATGTCCAAAGAAGAGTAAAATCATGCTTTCTCATATAATCAGATAGAACAGGGTTTTTAAAATTGCTTTTGAAGCTCAGAACAGTAGTGCACTCCTATAATCCCAGCTCCTCCGGAGGTTGAGGTTAGAGGATTGCAAGTTCAAGGGTAGCCTGGGTAATTTTGTAAGACCCTTTCTCAAAATAAATAAATAAATAAATAAATAAATAAATAAATAAATAAATAAAATTAAAAGGGCTGAGGATGTAACTCAGTGGTGTAATGTCCTGGATTCCATTGCCAGTATAAAACAAACACACACACACACACACACACACACACACACACACAAAAACCAAATTCCAGACAAACAAAAAACAAATTTCTAAACAAATAACAATAATAAAACTACTTTGGAACATTCTTGTCATCCAGCCTGCTGAATGCTTTTTCAGGAGCAATGACTTTGTTTCATGTCTGCTGTCATTTCCAGTTATATTTATCCAGTGACCACAGGACCCTTCTGAAGTCATCTAAGAAATCTTGGCTCCAGGAGGTATACCTGACAGATGAGGTCTCCCACCTGAACTGCTGGCAGGCTTCTTTCCTCGATCCACAGCTGCGCCTGGAGTTTGAAGGCTTCCCCATCCAGGTGAGTGCATGGTAGGGAGGGCACAGATTTCCAGGCTGCGAGGCTACGGCATGAGTGCAACAATGCCGCCACTTGCTCCTGTCTGTAGAACAGAGATTTTCCCCTAGCTTAAATAACTTGCTCTCTCTTTTTCTTTAATTTTAGTTCAAAGTTAGAGGGCACTAGTGTTTTTCTGTGGCAGCATCCTGCATTAGTGTTTCTCAACCCTGACTGCAGGATAGTATCTCTAAAGAACTTTTTACAAAACAGTAAAGATTAGCCAGGCAGAGTGATGTACACCAGTCATCCCTGTGACTTAGGAGGCTAAGCCTGGAGGATCACAAGTTCAAGGCCAGTCTCAGCAACTTAGTGAGAACCTGACTCAAAATAAAACATAAAAAGGACTGGGGCTGGAGCTTAGTGGTAAAGCAATCCCAGTGCCAAAAACAAAACCAACCAACCAGCCAACAAAAAACAAAAACGCTGAATCCAAGGCCCTGTTCTTAAGATAGATTGAAAAGTCCAGAGTGAGATCACAAGAATTATGACCCTGCTTCCTTTACAATATTTGGTTGCATTCTCATTGCTAAAGAGACTGGGAAGTCTCAGGGAATTAAAGGAGAGAGCAGGGCAACCACATTGGCAACACAGTAGTCCTGCAAAGAATATCATTCTTCTTGACAGTGGGGGACATTTTATTAGACTTGGACCTTGTGGGACTGGAGCCTGAGATAAGGTGCTGTTGGGCAGCAGGTGTTAGTGGCACAGACCTCACTTTTGGCTTTGCTACTCATAGGCTTGTTAGAGTCACTGGGAGAGTATGGCCTTAGCAGACAGAATTTACAGATTGGCCATCCATGGCTGCTGCTCCCTGTCCAGGAAGTGGCCACAGGTAGACGTTACTTGGAATCTATTCCACACAGAGTGCCTGTCTCTCTGGAGCTTTGCTGTGTGGACCCAGCTTCACAAGTGTCCTCCTCCCAGTGAAGCAGGCTTGACAAATTTCTCGTCCTTAGTCATTCTTTGCCAAGTTTTGCTTTCCTAGGAATTGTGCTTCATGTCAACCATTTAAGCAGTCAGTGCCTCAGTTCCTTATCTGTACATAGGGACATTAATAATAGTCACCTTAGGAGGTTTTGTGAAGACTTCTAAAAGATCCATTTGCATGAAAAGTGCCTGGCTTACAGAATGCACTGGCAAGTATTCATTGTTGCCTTGATGGTTGTTATGTTCTAGAAGGAGCAGTGGCCCAGCACAGGAGCTCTTTGCACCACAGATAACTCACCTTATGGCCTGAGGCAGGTCTCTTAACCTCACTTAGTCATGGTTACACATCTGCAAAACAGGAACCCCAGACCTCTCCAGGCTACCTTGCACAGGCCACCACCCTCTGGCCAGAGGCCATCAGGAGCACCTGTAGTTGAGCAAATTGGGTATATTGCTTGTTGGGATGAGGGAGAATGCACACCTTGGGGAAAGTGGGGCGCCTCAGTAAGGAGGTGTTGGGAAAGATGCTTATAGAATGGGGCTTCGGTTGGGTATTTTGGGGAGAGTTCCACGAAGTGAGACTTTGCACTGGATTGGAGGCTGTCAGGAAGCAAAGGGACCCCATGATTGGCCCATCAGCATCTCTAACCTCTAGAAGTGCAGACAAAGGCAAAATTAAAACTGACATTGATAAAGAGACAGTGGTCATTCATGGTAGCAGGAGGGCGGGATGTTTGGGATTTTGTGATCCGGACAATGCTCTTGTTTTGCCTGTCTTCAGTCATGACTACAGAATGGTTTTGATCTTGTCTTGACCCAGCATGGTCACAGAGTAGCCTTGTCTAATGTGGACATTCCTTAAAATCAGTCTGGTATCTAGGAGAACACTAACCACAGCTGGGAGGAGGGTCAGCTTCTGGATTCCAGGGGCTGCTTTTCTCTTTCTGACACATTTAGCTTACATGAGTTAGGCTTTTAAAGTAATATTTATTTTTTTCTCATTATAAAGACAATATATGTTCACTTATGAAGTCAGAAAAGCACACAAAGATATGCAAATTACTAGTAATAGTTCCACTTTCCACAGATGATTACTGTTGTTTACTATATATTTTTCTGTACATAGGTATAGGTAAATTTTTTTTTTACAAGATAGAACATCATGAATATTTTTTTACACTTAATAACACCATTGGCCATATCTCAGGTTGTCAAAGATCCATATTATGATTTTGAACAATTATTCTGCCATATGGATATCTACCATAATGTATTTAATCAAATGCTTGGCTTCTAAGTTATTCCATACATATTTATTATATACATATACTAAATTGAAATATGAATAATCTATATTTTTGCATATAGAAAAATGGAGACCTTAATTCAGGATGCTAATAGCACATTTTTTTAAATTTTTTATCTAAAGGCAAATGAAAAAATTGTCATCTATCACCATTACACGAATCGGGCACTGGCAGTCCACCGCAATCTTTTCTTAAGGTATTGTATTGCAGGGTACAGCAAATGCCACATAAGGGGCTCGTGAATACAAATAAAGACACACAATAAAAGTCCTTTGATGATGAAATGTTGCCACACAGAACTCTGATGGTGTGAAAATCTCATTGGAGCCCCTTTTATTTAAATCCTTTCCTGCCGGATTTTAGCTATAACAGACATGACCTGCCTAATCCTCACCTAAACAGGGTGAAATCTTCCTGCAAACAGGCCACATCTTAGAGATCCAAAGGGCTTTGTGTGTAGTAGTCTGCTTTATTTGGTGCTTTGAGATGAAATAAAATCCTATTGAAAGTAGTTACTTGATTTCCAACCAGAATTAATCTTTTCTTGCTTTAGGACCTATTTTGGAAAAGAAGTTGAAGTTGCAGCTCACACACATCTGGATTCACACAAAGTTGAAAAACCAAAGAACCATTGGATTTTGGTCACTGGGAATCCCAGGAATGACTTTTCCACCATGCTGGACCTGCCCAAACCACCAGCAAAGGACACCCAAGCCATGGAGCAGGCCATGGGCCTTGATACCCAGTGACATATCAGGCATACACCTGCTCTCTTGGACCCTGTGCTTATCCAGTGTAGCTTTAAGGCAATCTTTGTCATGCCTCAAACTGATTTTAGAAACAGAACTCTCTGAATACTATATTAAAATAAAGACTATGTTAGGATTATTGAATTAGTGGTAAGGGTCTAGGACATTTAAAAACTAGCTCTGAAAAATGAGTGGCATTTGGATATGACAAGTGCTAGTCCTTTGTTGATAACCAAATTCTGAAAAACCCAGCATCCCTGACTTAGATCATCCCTAGTAGCATCTCCTACAAGGACTGTGTGTTAGTCTTTATAACTTGCTATTTAATAAAGCTATCAGAACACCACTGGATTTTTGGTAATATTGTGCCCCTCTTGACCCTGAATGATGTACATCAATACGTAGCTGTGAGCCATAGCCTTATCTTGGAATTAAAAATTCTCCCTCTTATAAAACATTAATATTTTTGCTTTGACCTCTGGCTTAGAAGGTCAAGTCCTCTACCTGACCAGTTATCTATTATTTTATAGTGATCTTCAAACCGAAGAGTACTTTTATCTCTATCTTATCTTCAAAACTAGCACATTAATGGAGGCACCCATATGATTTGAAAAAAAAAAAAAAAATATATATATATATATATATATATATATATATCTCCTTCCATTTATTTGTTCAATTTTTCAAACTTCATTCAGTGCCTATGATGTGTAAGGTATTATAAAATGTTGCCCAGCCTTGTAGGTACAGGTAAACTGCAAGACTGGTCACAAATAAATATGCTGTGAGGCACAAAGTAGGCCCCAGTGGTGTTTTAAATAGATGCAGTGTTGGCTGTGCAGATTGGCCTTCTGCAGGGAGCTGGCTTTGCCATCAAGCATGTGGGATTTAGGGCAAGATTCCACCCTGGCTGTGAGCTGGATTTACCTTGGAAACTTTATTAGTTCCTCATGTGGGGCCCCAGCCAGAAATTTCAATTTAATGGTCTGGGTGCAGCCTGGACATTGGGCTTTGTCAGTGTTCTTCAGATGGCTCCCATGTGCAGTCAAGGGGAGTCCTGCTGTGTCAGGAGGTGGAGGATGAAGTAGCAGTTCCTAGAGGTGATCAGAGAGGGCTTTTGTCAGTGGGTCTCAGCCTGGCTGAACATTTAGGACCATCTGGAGAATTTGAAAACATCCACTGCCCAGGCTATCCTTTGCACCTTTCAATCAGGTAAGGCTTTAAAAAAATTCAGATGCTTGGATTCATCTCTAGAGATCCTTAGTTCTTTGGAGTAGAGTCCAGGTATCAGTATTTTTAAAAACCCACTAATTAATTTTAATTTACTTTTGTACTGGGGATTGTAAAACAGGGATGCTTTACCACTGAGCTACATCCCCCAGGTCTTGCTAAGTTCCTTGGGGCCTCACTAAACTGCTGGGGCTGGCCTCAAACTTGTGATCCTCCTATCTCAGCCTCTGAAGTTTCTGGGGTTACAGGCATGTGCATCTCAGCTGGCCCCACTCACTAATTAATTTTAATGTGCAGCCTGGGCTGAGAATCACTGGCTTAGCTGAGAGCAAGATTTGATTGCCCTTGTGTCTCCAAAAAGCAACAGGTAGGTAGATCTGGGTTACCTGTCCATGTGGAGAAAGACATTCTGTAATCATCTTCAAGCATCAAAACCTGATCATTCCTATGATAAAGTCATTCTTGAATCCATCATAGGAGGAAAGTTCTCATACAACATTGGGATTCCAGGCTTTCCTTGAACCATCCTTCAGTGGTTTCTTGACTGAACCACCCAGGTTCAGCCCCACCCGGCAGGAATCTGGACCACTGATCAAGTTTTCAGACCCACAGTCAATGACAGCTATGGCATGACTGCTTCCTAGCTGACTGTCATTACAAACGGCATCATTTTAATATACACGTTGCATCTAGAGAGGCTCAAACATGATAAAACCTTGGGTGTCTCAAAGAGGGAAGATAGCAACTAGAAAGTGAGGACTTCTAAAGGGAGCCCACATCCTACATGCGCCAACTGTGCCATCTACACATCAATCTGCTGCCCTGGTCCCTTGAGCATCTTACACAATTATGAAGGGCTTTTGACACTTGGTTTATTTAGTTCCCACAGTCCCTTGGGTCTTGATCACTACTCATCTCCACTTCCTGGGAAGTGTCTGTTAAGGGAATGAATGAGTTAATAAATGATGAATCCATTTATAGAGGAGGCACCAAGCATGGAGGAGTGAAATACCCTGCTCAAGGCCACAGAGCTCAGAAGCAGCAGAACTCTGGCAGAACTAAGCATGCTCGCTCTCCTTCTAGACCAAAGTTTCCTAATATCAGCACTCTTATTTACTTTATCTTATTATTTTATATTTATTTTCCCCAAATAATTTTTTTTTCTTGTGGACTGTCCTCTGCATTATATGATGTTTGGCAACATGCCTAGATTCTGCAGTAGTTGCACTCCTGTAGTTATGAGAAACGAAAACATCTCTAGACATTGCTAAATGTCCCCTGAGGGAAAATGTCCCCTAGGGGAAAATCTGTCATTCAAGGGTCACCATCCTAGACATTCTTCTCGATGTTTATTTGCCATTTTCAGAGGATGGCATAAAAGGTTCATTCCCTCTCCTCTTTTCTTTCTTCTTCCCTTCCCTTCCCTTCCCTTCCCTTCCCTTCCCTTCCCTTCCCTTCCCTTCCCTTCCCTCCTCTTCCCTTCCCTTCCCTCCTCCCCCTCCCCTCCCCCTCCCCTCCCCCTCCCCTCCCCCTTCCCCTCCCCCTTCCCCTCCCCCTCCCCTCCCCCCTCCCCTCCCTCCTCCCCTCCCTGCTTTCCTGTAGAGATCAGAATATGTGGTCTATGAGATGCGTTCTAGGGATCTTCATAATCTGCTTTGAACATCTGAGCTGGGCTTTAATGCAAACCTAGAATTCTGGCAGATGCAAACTGGCCCTCCAGGAGCAAATGCTATGCAGAGACCTGAATGCACATGTGCCTCAGCAGTGGCCTCCAGTGTGGACCACACAAGTTGGCCCTTGAGATGTGAAAAGAAGCCTTCAGGCTTCTATATATATCATTATTATATCCTTCAAAATGCATTCACATGTGTGCTTTACACTGTTCAAAAAGTTTTTAATGTGCATCATATTTTGGCTTAGTAGGCATGAATAAAACTGATAAATAGAAGAAGTATACTTAAGTGTGTTTCATAGCAAATGTTCAAAATTTGTGGGGAAAGGTGCATAATCACAAAGTGTGGAAACCATCCTACATGCTGTGAGTGCTCACATGTTATACAGCACCAAGTCGCTGTTGCTATGACGATGCACACAAAGCTCTGCCTTGAGTTGTGGATACAGTCTCCTCCAAGATCTATGGTTGACTTTAATTCAATTGAACAAATGCTTATTGGTCATTTACTGAGGGCCAGTGTTCTACTTAGGGTGGCCAAGGCAGAGAAGAATGAGGTAAAGAGCCTCTGAATGGGGGAGACAGGGAAAAAGAGGCCTCAGTGTGAGTGTGCCCAGGCTGCTCTAAGATCCCAGTGGAAGCACAAGGAGGTTACTCATACCTGGAGGCCAGGAAGGCTGCCCTCAGATGACACTTGAGCTAGAAAGGACACTGGGAAGCACTTTCCAGGCAGTGAGGCCACATTTCATTTGCAGAGGCCACCTCTATATCCCTGAAGTGTGACATCTGGAATAGCAGGGAGAGGTGGAAACTAGGAATAAGCCAGTTTAGAATAGACTGTGTACAGGTAATACCCAGTGTGGCCCTGTACGGGTTCTTAAAATACTGCAATACCTCAATCCTTATTGTAAGTAGCTACTGAACCTAACCCCTGAGATGCCCCTGGGAGTCTGGTACCCTCCTGGACTTCCCTATAACACAACTGGGGAGTTAATGTCTGGCCAACAGGGGGCCTTCAGGTCCCTGCCTAACACTGTTACTAGAGTTCTTTTTGTTTGATTGGTGTCCAGTGATTTTCAGAAAGTCATACAGGTTGTTAAATATTTTTAACATCGCTCTTGGCTGCATGTGTCTGGTTATTGAATTTGAATTTTATCTCAAAATGATAGCCAACCTTTGAAAGATTTCAAGGAGGAGAGTGGCATGTTTTTTTTTTTTTTTTTTTTTTTTTAATTTTGATACTAGGGATTGAACTTACCACTGAGCTACATCCCCAACCCTTTTGATTTTTTATCTTGAAACAGGGTCTCACCAAGTTGCTGATACTGATCTTGAACTTGCCTTAGCATCCTGGGATTACAAGAGTGTACCACCACATCCAGCCGAATGGCATGATTTTGAGCTAGAAAGATTATTATGGAGTCATCAGGGAGAATTAGATGATGAGATTTTGAGTGCAGGCTGTGTCAGAATACAGAGAAGTCATGGGGATTAGGGGGAGAGACAGGACTCAATAACTTGGTGGATGTAAGGTCAGGGGAGGAGGAGAAGGTGGACATTCTTCCCTAAGATTCAAGCATCAGAGGAAGGTAGGTATAGGACAACCAAAATGGTTGCCTAGAGACCCTGAGTAGAGGCTATTTTCTGTGGCTGTAGCTGCAATCCAGCTATAGTGCTGTCATCTGCTGGGCTGTTCGTCCCCATCCAAAACCCAACTAAGCCCTTCATAGTTGGTAGCAAATCCAATCTCAGGATGAGTACCTTAACTTTCTGCCAGTAGGTACATGGAGAAATCTAGCAAGAACAGGGAATTGGTGGCCTACCTCCTTGCTCTGAGAACTTCACCTTGGAAGGCTACAAGGAGAATTGCCTGTGTCAGTAGGGGGACCAGGTGCTCCGGGTGTGCAAGGGGTGCCCCTGCTTCCTTCTGCCTTCCTAAGCAAGTTCAGAAAGTGAGTTCATCTCTATCAACACACTTAGCTCCCCACTGCCTGGGGTCGGACTCCTCTTCTTTCCTTTATACAACAGACCTTTTTATATTCAATGAAATCCAGTAGACATCATAGACAGTTTTATACCAGGCATTGAGCTAGACACTGGGATCCCAAGGGAAATGAATGTGTTCCCACCTTTATGGCCTCTAGTGGGGAAATGATGTTTGGGAAGTAAAGAAAGGCTCTTCCTATTGGGGAGAAATGACAATAAATATCAGCATAAGGCAAAGCCATCGACATGGGGAAATGCAGGATGTTCCTTGAAGTAGAAAAGCTTAGTTTGCCTGGAACATGGAGGGAGGGAGGATCAGAAGGAAGTTAAAGACATTGAAAAGGTGGGGGCAAGGGTGTGGAAAAGGCGAGGGGGCAAGGCTGTGGCATTTAAAAGGTAGCCAGCAGAGAGTCACATATTTCTGAGCAGGACAGGGATAGGAAAAGGAAGGAAGGTCAGTCTGGGACGGAGGGGTACAAGGCACATTGAAAGAGGTTGTTTCTGAGTTTGGAATCACAGCTGGTGAAAGACTACAAAGCCAGGAGATTAGGGAGAGCAGAGCTGGCAATGCAGATTGATGGGTCTGAGCAGAGTCTTTTATTTTTCTACTATCTCTTCACCAAAGGCTAAAATAGTAGAAACAACTTTTTTCCATTGGTAAATTCACTCAGTATCTCCCGATATCATCTGGAGCTTTTTTTTTTTTTTTAAAGTTGCTTTATTTTTTGGGAATAACCATTCAAAACCACTTATAAGATTCTTATTAATTATAAGGTCTTTGCTTAGCATCTGGATGGAAACAGATTAGCCATTGTAAGGAAACAGTTTCACTTTCCTGCCCAAGGGCGTTTCTGAGAAAGGCTGACCACTCCCTCATACCAACACAACCCTTAACCAGCTGCATTAGGACCCACCCAGCTCTGAGTCTTGAGGCTCCTCCATAAAAGTCCCAGAACTCTCCTATAGAGAGATGGCCTTTATTTGTCGCTCTGACAAATAAACTCTCATGTGTATCTCTGCCTGCTCTTGGTCTTTCACTTCTTGCTCACCCATCTCTCATTTCTTGCTTTCCCTTCAATAATAATCCAGTATAAATTTAGTAATGTGGTGAAGAGCCTGATTGGGTTAAAGTGTTCGATTCCCAAGGGGAAAACATGTTGTAAGGAAGACAATTGATTAGTAGATAAACTCTTACAAGTGAAAACAAAAATAACAAACATCCCTTTAGAGAAATAAGGTAAAGGGCTTGAAGTGGCAATTATAAATAATTCAACTGTCTAAGAAGCATTTCAGAACATATTACAGTCAGCACAATGCAATGCCAATTTTCTGTCCATCTAGTCAGACACCAGCAACAGAGCCATACTATGTCAGAATCTGCAGAGACCAATGCTCATGTGGCTGCTTATTTGCAGATGGGGAAAGGAACCCTGGGAAGGGAAAGGATACACTTGAAGCCTTGGGAAAGACAGAGGCAGGGTCTGGGAAGAATAGTTAGTGAGTGATGGGGAGGATCAACTTCATGATCCCAAGCACCTTGGAGACAGGACCTGGGTTAGGATCTGGAGTGCTTTGAAGCCAGGGAGATCCTAGGTTCTCACCCATTGATTTGGTCTTGCTGTTTCCCAAAGTGGCCACAAGATGTCAATGTTAATAATGTTACAAGTCAACCCTTGAAATTGCTCAACTGTTGAACTGATTTCAAAGTACAGAGGAGTTTCCAGTTTTCAAAATGTACATTTTAAGAGGGGAAAAACCATAAAAACACTGTGGTCAGGGTATCTGTTCATTTTTTTTCTTTATAAAAGAAATGGTGTATGAGTCTCTGTAAAAGCTGGTTTAAACAGCATTCTGGGGGCTTGTGCCAAGGGGAGTCCAGGTTAGAATACAGCTCCTTTGGGATTTTTTATGGACATTCCATCAGGGAGTCTGGAGTTCTCCAGGAAATTGTGCCCTGAACCCTGGGCCCACAGGTCCAGCATGACTTGTGGAGTGGCGACTCCACGGTCCTCTCTGTTGTTTATCAGCCTTGGCTGAATCCTTTGTCCTCAGCAAGCATCAGTTTTCTAAACTGGAAACTATCTTCCTCTCAGAGTCATTTAAATTTAAAAGAACAAATTAAATGAGGCAATGTATTTTAGAGAGGCAGGAGGATACAATGGGTCCAAGCTCTGGTGTAGACTCAGATGACTCAGTGTAGACACGTGTTACTTCCTCACTGTGTAGCCTTGGCAGGTCATGGCACTTTTCTGAACCTCTTTTCATCCATAGATTATCAAAAGGGCTAAAATAAGATGGGCACAGTGGCACATGCCTGTAATCTCAGAGATTTGGGAGTCTGTAGCAGGAGTATTGCAAGTTTGAGGCCAGCCTAGGCAACTTAGTGAGACTTTGTCTCAAAATAAAAAGTAAAAAGAGATGCAGATGGAGCTCAGTGGTAAAGCACCCTGGGTTCATTCCCTAGCACTGGAAAAAATAAAGGACTAAAATATTAACCCTCACCATAGACTTGCTGTGCAGATTAAGTAAGGTTATATGTGTTAAACATTCTGCATCCTCTCCAGCTCTACATCAATACAATTCTCATTACTACATGGGTCTTCATGCTGATCTCTGCTTATTTTGCATGTAACCTTCTAATTCTAAAGGTAAGTAAGGGGAAGCTTGGAGAGGGGGAGTGACTTGCCCAGCATTGCACATGAACTAGCACTTTCTCTATCACAGCAGCATTTTCGTTCTGCATTGTCTATTGTGACCGACAATAGGCTCCCTGAGGACAGAGAAATTCATTCTGGGTTTGTGTTCCCTGTGTTAGAGGATCATCATCATCACCACCAGCAGGACTTCACTATGTGCCAGGCTCTTTGCCAAGCACTTTTGGCATGTCTTAACCAACTTAATTCTCACATACAACCTGTGAAATAAGTTCTATCATTTTCTGAATTTTACCGAATAGGAAACAGGCTGAGAGAGGTTAATTACCCAGTGTTGCACAACTTGCAAGGAAGGAGCCAGGAAGTCTAAAACCAGGCCCAGAGGACTTAACCATCAAGTGGTGCTGCCTCTCTGGCAGCAATCCTTCATGATTTTTGTTGGATTGAATTTAGTCAGTAAGATTGGGAATTGAGCAATGTTATAATGTATTATAGGGAGTGACCCTGGGCATGCATTCAAATTCTATGTTGACACCTGCTTTAAAGGTGTCATCTGAGACACACACAGGAAGAACCATGCCTCAGGGTGTGACTGAAGGGGAGGGAGTGAAGGAGGCACTGGAGGGAGGTGTAAGGAAATTCTCAGCTCAGGGACACTCTGGGACAGCGGGGAGCAGAAGTGGGTGCTGTGGAGGATTAGGAGCCGGCACCCCTCATCCATGCCATGAATGCATGGTGGGTCATTTGTGACAACATGGATAAACCTAGAGGGCATTATGTTAAGTGAAATAAACCAGGCACAGAAAGACAAATAGGGCATAATCTCACCTATCTGTGGAATCAGAAAAAGTTGAATTTGTAGAAGCAGAGAGTAGATAGGTGGGTACCAGAAGCTGGTAGTGGTAGTGGGGAGATGTTTGACAGGTAAAAACTTTCAATTAAAAGATGAACAAGTTCTGTGCTTGCTTCAGCAGCACTTATATTAAGTTGGAAGGATTCAGAGAAGATTAGCTTGGCTTTTGTGCAAAGACAACATTCATGCTTGTGAAGTTTCCATAGTTTTGAAAGACATCTATGATTTGGAAGGTTCACGGTGAAAGGGAAACCAAGATTCCCTTAGTTGTTCAACAGTTATTTGTAAACCATCATTTTCTGCTTCATGGTAGGTGCATGATAGGATATCATCCTTTTGTAATCACATCTAATAAACTCTTTATAGCCATTTCCTAAAGGCAAAAACAGGTTAGTGCAATGTAGAATTTTTCATTTTGTTAAAAACACACTCAAAGATACATGAAATTCGTGGCTCAGCAGACTAACTTATCATAAACTCCAAATAATCTTGTTATTGATTTTGCTACCATTCACCTCAGATTCTACCAAAGAAACATAAGTATTGGTGAGTCTTTGTGACTGAGTTGAAAAACATTAATGAGAAATTTTGGAAAATAATGCTGACAATATTTAATCTATCATGCAATTCCTCCAATTATGATGAAAAGACTTGAACTCCTTGAAATTAAAAAAAATACAGTGAAAAATTGATCAAGTTTTGGGGACCTAATGTAAAACCTGGGTAATGATGAATGTGTTAATTAATTTGGTTGGAATAATTACATGATGTATATGTCTATGAAATCATCACATCATACACATAGAATTTATGCAACTAATGTCAATAAAATCTTTGAAATTTTTAAAAAGAATACACAGACTGCCTTGGCTCACTGGTTTCTGAGTTTCTCAGTTCCCCTTCCAACCTGATAGATGGAACCTGGGGTTAGTCTCACATACCGACTCTGACAATGAGAATAGGTTCTCTGGAGCTCTGTGCTAACCAGTATTTGGAAAACATCCAGTTTCAGTGGAGAATGAATTTGAGGTGCCCCACATGTGTCCAGGAGCAGACCATGGGCCATGTTTTAGCTTGCCTAGCTCCAGTTCTTCCCTTTCTGATAGATCCAGATTCCTATAGCTTCCCCTGGCCTCCCAGGCTACCTGGCGTTGGGGCTGTGGGCTCTGTCTAGGGAGCTGAGTGACACAGGCTGACCCACCCAGAGCTCCACCCCAGATTCTTGGCACTGTACGTACCATGTTCTAGCTCACTACATGCAGACACATGAGCACCCTGCCTCCCTCCCATCCAGAGGGACAGAGGCGGTGCCTCCTGTGGCCATCTCCACTGCCCAGCAATTCTCTTTCTTCCTTGTCCCTGCATCGTCTCTGCACTGTGTTGTTGTTGGATGATGGGAACAAGGTTGAACATCTGCCAAACATCTGCTCATGTCTCCTGAATGTGCTCCCAACCAGACGGGCAGGAAGCAGCTCCACCCTTGAACTGATCTGCCAGGGCCTGGGGCTGCCACTCCAGGACATTGCCTGGTTTGCTTGTGGGGAAGGAGGGGGAAACCCTGAGCTGAGATCTGGTCTTTTACTTTAGAGATGGGAGAGGCCTCTGGGTTCTGCATCCTTCCCTTTCTTTCCCAGAAGAGGCAGTGCTGTGGGTTAGGGGCATCCAACAGAAGAGAGAGACCTGCCAGAGATGACTGGAGAGGTAACAGGAGAAGTTCAAAGTCCCTGAGAGACAAAGAGGGGAGGAAGTGGCCATTACTCCTGGAATGGATGTGGGAAGGAGACAAGGATTAGGGTGAACAGCTTATTTGGGAGGTAATAGGAAACAGGGAAGAAAGCAACCTCAGGAACAGGTGTCTGATCAAATAGGTAACATGGGGGGTGGGGCTGGGACTTCATTCCACTGGGGGAACTGAGTTGTAGGATTTTGAGACAGGGTCTTACTAAATTGCCCAGACTGACCTCCTGAATCGAAGTTGAGATTACAGGTGTGTGTCACAGCATTGGTTGGACAGCCCTGTTTGAAAGTGGCAAATAAAGGTTAACGATGGAGAGTAGTTGGGGGCATAGTCCTATTGGATAGTTCTCTTTCTCTTCCTTCTCCCATCCTTTACTCTCTCTTCTCCTATTATTGTTCCTTACCCACCTCTTCCCCTCTCTCTTCTGTCATCTTCTCCCGTCTCCCTCTCTCATTTCTTTTACGCTCTCCATCTCTTTCCTTTCCTCCTCTCTGTGTTCCTTATATAGCCCAATCATCCCTTGTTTAAGAGATGAATTCATAAGGTGATTTTAGCCAGGTGTAGTTGTGCACACCTATAAACCCAGCAACTTGGGAGGCTGAGGTGAGAAAATTCCAAGTCTGAGGCCAGCCTGGGCAACTTTGTGAGATCCTGCCTCAAAATAAAAATATAGAAAGAAATAGAAAGTACTGGAGATGCAGTTCAGTTGTAAAGCACCCCTAGATTCAATCCATAGTACCAAAAAAAGAAAAAAAAAGGGACAACTAATTCTTTCACCTTATCTTCCTACCTCTTGAGGAGGAATCCTTCAGTCCCATTCTTTGGGGTCAGTTCCTCCCTATCCCCAGATGGACACTGAGCTATTTCCTTTGGCCACTTGATGTTCCTAAACACTTCAACACCTACTAGTGTAGTTATTAAAATGCTCTTTTTCCACATAATGATTATCTGTTGAACTTGAAGTACAGTTGCGCCTTCCTGCCTCCTTCCATCTGGCTTGATCCTGGCTGGAGACCCCTGCTGGTCTGCTCCCAGTTTTGCCCACTGCAGTTTCTGACCCTCTTGGAGTTGGAGTTTGAGAGAAGAGAGTAGGACATCAGGAAAGTTCTTTCCTGGCGGCACTCATGGGAGACCTGGTTCTGTGTTCTGTGTTCTCTGGTCTTGGCAGATGGCCAAGGTCAGCCTCTATGACTTTCTTGATATGCCCAGGGGAGTTCACTGGGATATCACTTGCTCTAAGCATCTTACCTGGGGTTTGTGTTTCTTGTCCAATCTGTTGCTTATTTCAGCCTCTGGGTGTCCCCTGTACCTTTGTATTCTTTCTGCTGAGGTCTTTCTACTCTTCCCAGGATGCCACCTAAGTGAGACCTTAAATGAGACTACATTTTTTCTTTCATGCGTCCACAGAAACTAGCCATGAATTCTTCGAGCCCTCTCAAATTCTGGGAGTGTAGTAGATCCATCACAATACAGCTGCTTATTCTTCTTTTTTTTGCCATCAAAACAGCAGCTCAATATTTCTTTTTCTCCTTAGCCTTTCCAGGTGGGGTCAGCACCTGGATGTCTTCCTCCCTTCTGAGCATGCTAATCAACATCACCAAATGGTCTCTTTGAAGCTCTTTTCATCGAGTTTGGGGTGGAGGGAGAAACATTCTATACTTCTTTCTTGGGGGTGGAGTGAGGACACGCAAGCCATCAATCTTCTCTCAAATACCTCCTGTTGTGCTTGAGTCTTGTAAACCTCTCTAATAGCAGCAGGAGGAGTGATTGGTTACTTTATTTGCAAATGTTTCCAAGAGAGAGCCATAACACATAGTTCCCCAAACTTATGCCATTACAGAATTCCTTTTGCTTTATTATAGTACCTGGAACATTAGACTCTCAGAGGACTGCTGTATTCCTCTGTCCTTCCAGTTCTTGCCCATCCAGAAGATTGATCCACCAAGGCTCAGCCTGATTTCCCTGTCCTCTAGGAGGCATCTTTTGGCCTCATCAAGTAGAGTTAGGTACTTCCTTCTCAGTGTTCCTTGGTTGACCCATCCACACCTTGGTCCTCAATGGTGCTGAGGTGGCCTTGCTGCCACTTTGTCCCTGTAGTAGGCCTCTTCTAGTCAGCGCCCAACAAACCCTCAGTTAACTTCTGCTTATTGTCTTTGGCAGATTGGAACTTCTTGATTATGTACATAACACACAGGAATGGGAGCAGCTCACGCGTGCTCCCCTCAGGGATATGGGCTCCATCTCCCTCTCTCCTGCGCACCTTGAGTTTGCTTTGTGGGTTTCCCTCCAGGCTGTGCAGTCTGTGTTCTCCCTATCACATGTGGGTTCAGCTTGAATTAGGCAAAAGTATTTCCTGAACTTCATTAAACACCAGGATCCATGTGTTTTTTGTGACCATGTGCCCTGTTTTCCTGTCCTCACCTCTTTTACCTCCTGTTCATTACCCTTTGGGATCAGAAGTGTGAACTTCCATCTCCCTATTTCCTCTGTCATAGCCTCCCATTTAGGGAGGCATCTTAGACTAAGATTTCCCTCATAGGCCAAAGGCATTTTCTTTATATTATGGAATAAATTATGAAATTCATCATCTAGGCCTCTATTTTGATAAGCTTGGTATGAAAATCAATTGGAAAATCCCTTTCTGGCAATGAATCTAGTTTTTAGGAAACTTGTGGCTGGAGATTAAAAAAAATGCTATGAATGTATGAATAGCCAGATGACTTGCTTTACCTTCCTACTTAAGTGGCCTCTATCTGCCAGCTTCTCCCCCTCCCAGAGAGTGTCCAGGCAAAGAATGAAAACCAAAACACAAAGGAGAAAAGCACATTAATATATTTAAAAATAATATACCAACAAATAATAATACACCTATTCTAAGATAAATAAATAGGAGGAGGGAGAACATCCCAGGGAGATGCTTTTGGAATTAGGAAGACTTCACAGAATGAAAGCCATTCCAATAGTGAGAAGAGCCTACCTTGCAATTGTGAAGGTCTATTCAGGAAATGTAGATTTCAAAGGTGAGTCAAATGAATTGTTTAAGGACCATATATTCTCCTAACCCCAAGCAACTGAATTACCTGTTGACTTCAGAATTTTTAGTTCTATTCTGATTAAAAAGTAATAAATGTTCACTGTGGGAAATGGAGGAAAATTAGATAAATATTGATAATTTTCAGTGTATCTCTTTAACATGTATTGTATATACCACCATCAGAAGCTATTACTAGAGACCTAGGCCAGAGGCATGATTATAGATCTCAATAAATCAGGTCTGACTACTGCCCCCATGTCCACTCCAACCCCCAAAATGAAAAAAAAGTACTGGTGAAAAGCAGAAAAAAATCTTCAATTAGTATAGCTACACCAGGAAGACAAGGTGACTCACATCTATCTTGTCTTCAGGGGTACTGATATGAACTTCCATATTATATAGACAAGAGGACCAGAAATGTTCACCATCGCTCAGTCTTTGTCAAAATGTGCTCTGGTTGATTATTGTCTCAGGTTTCATCAAGTGGGAACTTGCCTGTGATAAGGAGGGTATACTGGGGTGGGAGGTATTACAAGAAGTTTATCAGAACTGTTGGTTCTGGAATCCAAGGTGACTCAGAGCACAGGAGACATATGCAAGATGGAGGCAGAGATGCCAAGTTTTTGTTTTTTTTTCCTTTGAGTTACCCACTGGACTTTTGCTTTTCCAGCCTCTGAATCCTTGTTACACTGCCACACTTAGACTTTATATGTACAAGCAAGTGGCTTGTGTTAAAGCACTGAATGTTGGGATTAATTTGTTTCTGCTATGGTTTGAATATGATTTGTTTTCTCTGAAACTCATGTTGAAATTTGATTCCCAATGTAAAGGTGTTGACAAGTGATGGGAACTTGGAATGTTTTCTCTTATATATGGGAGAAAGAGCAAGAGAGCGCGTGCAGGAATAAGACAAATGACCTCACAAAAATAGAAGGAAGACTAATAGAATAGAGGAAGGGGACCAAGAGGGGAGGAGGGAGTGAAGGACATGGGGAAGTATTGGGGAATCAAATCTACCAAATTATGCTATGTAGTATTCATCAACATACTACAATGAATCATTTATGTGTATTATTTATATATATCAAACAGCAACAGCTAGAGAAGGAAATTGGAAAACTAAAGCAAGCAGATCAGGAAGAAAGGGAAGGTACTGGTACAAAGGGAAGGTACTGGTACTGGAAGGTACTGGTGTTTGTTTGTACAAATATGGAATAATGAATTCCACTATTATGTGTAATTATAATGCACTAATAAAAAATAAAATAAAAAAGAGATGTGATGGAATTTTTAAGAACTGTCTGGCTCATTAATGGTACTCTCACAGGACTGGGCTAATTCTTGCAGGAATGAGTGAGTTCTTGCTTCCAAGGGACTGGACTCATTACCGTGAGAGGCTGCCTGTTTTATTTTGTCTCTTTCATGTGTGCCCAATTGCCCTTCTGCTTTCCTCCATGAGTCAAAGCAGCATGCGTTGGACTTCCACCTCATGCATTTGGGCTTTCCAGCCTCCAGAACCATTAGTCAAAATAAAACTCTATTCTCTAAAAATTAGTAAATCTTAGGTCTTTGGTCTTAGCAACATAAAATGGACTTGGACATTGACCATAATATAACCTGGCTTTTTCTGACTAATTTAGAAATTGGAAGTAGAAGTGGGATGCTGCTGTAACCAATAACTAAAATATGTGGCACTGACATTTTGGTTAGGCAACAGCAATAAGGAAACTGGATCAGAGACTAAAAAACCAGAAGCCCCTGTTACAAAGTGGTAAAATATTTATAAGAATAGCCTGGGATAACTTGGAAGGGCATATTGCTTCCTAATGAACTTGAAGCTACGGTGGAGAGTTTAGAAATGAAGTGTTGGCACTACACGCTGGTTGCTATTGACCATATTTAACAAAATGTGAGAAGGAAGAAGCAAGCACAAAAATTTTACTAGTTTCCAAATAATTGACTAGTTTCAAGAGTAATAAAAAGGAATGGAGAACGGCCAGAAACTAAGGTTGAAAACTATTTGCCTCTAGATGACGAACGGTAAAATATGGGATTATGAAAGGCTTTGAGAGGTCAAAGGCAAATATGAGATTGAGAATTTGCTACCCAGTTGCAATCTGGGAAAAAATGAAATTAAGGGTGTGGCTTTCACACCTATCATTAAAATTTTCCCTCTGGCTATGATATCTTAGAGAAAAATTAGATGAAGCTTTCACACCCAGTACTCCAGGTTGCTTCAAGGTAGCCCCATTGCAATTGTGTGAAAGAAGCTCAAGGAAACAGGTGAGGAAGCAAAGCAGATCTGGGAATCAAGTCTTGAAGGAACAGTGGGTGTGGCTCCTGGACGAGGAACTGACTACTAATTTTTGAGAGGCACACTGCCAACAAAACAAAACAAGAGGTCGGTGGTAGAGTGCTTGCTTGGCATATGTGTGAGGCTCTGGATTCAATCCTTAGAGTAGAAGAAACAAAAAACAAAAGGAAGCAAACAAAAATCCTTTCCTAAAAAAAAAAAAAAAAAGCAAGACACCATTCCCCCCAACCACTACTACATGATTTTGGCTGTAGAAAGCATCTATAGGTAACAAGCAATCTGACAAAGCTATGAAGACCCCAAGGAGGACACATTTTCCAAAGCCCATTTCAGATGAGGCCAAGGAGGCAAAGGAAGAGGAAGGACCTTCTAGAATGTATCCATGGAGCATAATCCCAGGGGCTCAGGAGGTGAGGCAGGAAGATCATGAGTTCAAGGCCAGCCTCAGCATAAGTGAGGTGCTAAGCAACTCAGTGAGACCCTGTCTCTAAATAAAACACAAATAGGGCTGGAAATGTGGCTCAGTGGTCGAGTGCCCTTGAGTTCAATCCCAGTTACTGCCCCCTGCAAAACAAAAAAAGATAAGGGGTTGCCCTCTGGAGAGCAGAATGAAGGATTCTCAGAGACTACCACTCTGGAATCAGAGGCCTTTACCAAGGTGTCCAGTAAGATTTGAGTTTCTATGGTTCTGTGAAGGCTGGTTCTTCCATTTAGCTCCTCAATGACTTCTGCCCTGTCCCTGCTCCACCACTGAATCCTAGGTATATAGAAGGCAGATAACTTGACCTTTAGGTCAGTGGTTGGCAAACTGCTCCCCATGGCTAAATACCACCTGTTGCGGGTTTTTGAAAGTGAAGTTTGATTGTGTGTTACCTGTGACTGCATTTAGTGCTTCAAGTGGTTAGCTAGACTATCATATTTATTTTCTGGCCCATTAAGAAAATGTTTGCTGATCCCTGTTCTAGCATAATAGTCCTCTGGACCAAGCAGAGCCACATCTGACCTGAAGCAGAGATGGCTACTCATCTGTTGGAGATCTGGTTTTCTGATTTAGATGCCCGTTGACTTGACAGGACTTTGGATTTTGCAGGGTGATTTTTTAATTTTTTGTAGGGGGAGGAGAGAGAAAAGGAATAGTTGGTGATCAGACTGGCTGACGCATTGAATGCTCACTCAATATCCATGTGCCCATTCTAATTGCTTTGCAGTTAAATACAGTCAAAAGATTGAGTTCTAGGCGACAGGTCATGAGTGAAAGTGACATGTGTCACTTTTGGCCTGAAGCATTGAAAGCCCTTGTATATTTCTCCATGCTGTCTTATCCCCTGCCATGGAACTCTGAATCATCATGTTGAGAAGGTGAAGACACAAGGTGGAGACACCCTAATCTCTGAGTCACCTCTTGGAAGGACTAATAGAATTACACCTATGCCATAATTTCAATATAATTAAATTTATACTTTCATAAAATTTATATTCAGTAGTATAATTTTATATTTATATTACTAATAGTTTCCCATACTACATAAAATAGTCTTTGAGGATGTGATTTTTTAGTAACTTCATAATATTCCATTGGATTGTTTCATTGCTAATGCTCCATGCTTGGGAAGGAATGGTAAGAAAGGTAAACTCATTCAATGCTTGGAAGAGAACAGCTTTGTGCAATTTTTCTGAAATGCAATTTAATAATGCATTTCTCCCCAGTTTTGAAAATTTACTCATTGGAAATTTACCCTTAGGAGGGGCTGGAGTTGTAGCTCAGTGGTAGAGCACTTGCCTAGCATGTGTGAGGCTCTGGCTTTAATCCTCAGCACCACATAAAAATAAATAAATAAAATAAAGGTATTTTGTTCATCTACAATTAAAAAAAAGGAAAAAAAATTTACCCTTAGGAAATTATGAGTAAAGTTTATCGATGAGGATTTTGTGTTAGCTTTATTTATAATGTCAAAATTGGAAATATTCTAAATGTTCACAGAAACAAATCAGTTTCATAAATGACAACGTGTTTCCAGGCATCGCCTGTTTGTTGATGTGGCTTGTTTAGCATGGAGTGTCTGGAACTTGAGACCCAGAATGTGGATCTGATCTAACAGTTGGCAGGTTGGATGCCTCTGCCTTTCACACTGTATCTATTCATTCCCTGCTGACTGCCTCAGATTATGGATGGGGCTGGCCAAGGTTTTTCTTCTCTTAATTTCCTTGGCAGCTCACGACTTCTGGCTGCAAAGACTCTTCAGATGGTCTCTTGGACATCAAACAACTACAGCCCAACATTTGGTTACATAAAGTGCAAATGAATCATGAACACGTGGATTATATTTCCGTTCAAATACACAGGGATTTCAAATTATGGGAAATGGACTCTAGGTTGTACAAATTAGAACTGTGTTGGAGAAACCGGTGCGATCACAGAACAGATCCTTGGTTTTGTTATGTCCATCTGCTCTTCCCCAAAATATTTCTCCTTAGCACCCTAGAAATGGAAGCTATTTAAATCAAGGGGATGCTGAGAGCTAGTTTTTTCTCCAAGAGAGTTGGGAGGCCAGATGAATTTGCCAAAGGTTCTTGAGATTTATTTGTTTTGTCCCAAAGCCAGTGGAGACTAAACAACATGCAAAATGGTTCCTCCCTTCTCCTTGGCTTCTGTATTGGAACTTCTTAATTTCCATCCCTCTTTAGTATCATCTTTGTCTTGATATTGCATGTCTCTTCCATTGATTATCCCCCCAATATTGGAGTTTTCTAAATCCCATTGTTCCTACTGTACTTCTTAGTTATTTTAAATCTGAACCCTTGACTTTCTACTTTCTATATGCAGATGATGCTCAAATTTCTAACCCTATCTGGATCTTTCTCCTGATCTCCAATTCCTGCATTCATATGCCCACTAGGAATCTCCACCCTCTATAGCCCACAGATGCTCAAAACTCCCTATGTCCAGACTGAACTCATTGTGATTCCTCCTCCTTCCAGCTGTTCTCCCTGCATTTACTATTTTAGTAACTGAAAGTGTCAATCATTCAGCCACCCATGCCATTGTTTAACAAGTTTAAAAAAAATTGAGTTCTCACTATATGTCAGAGCCTGAGTTAGGTAAGGAAACATAAAGATGAATAAGATCTAGGCTTTGCTCAGAATGTACTCACAACCTAGGGAAGAGGATGGACATATAAATGAAAAGGAAGAACGCAGCATCAGCAATATGCAGAGGATGTGATAGCATGGGAAGGAGGTTTGACTCACATTGGCATTGGGGGTCTTTGAAGGAGGGTTCAGAAGGGTGACCCCTGAACTGAGAATCAAAAGGCAAGATAAAGAAGCAGGAGGGAACATATGCAAAAGCAGGGAGATGAGAACGGTGGGAACTATCACTTCAATGTCAGTGTGAATTTGATGTGGCTGCAGAAGCAGACAAGGGACAGTTGATGAAAAGCTTATATTCCTGGTTCAAAAGGCTTGTACGACCTTTTGCACAAATAATTGTGCCAAAACCAGTAGAGATACAGAGAGTTTATGTCGCCTCTCAGAGGAATGATAAGTAGAAAATGAAAAGGTCAGATTGCTATGGCTGTGGGAGAGGGTGAAGTTGAGGAGTGTGAGACTGGTGAATGGGTACAGAAGTTAGGGAATATGAGGGTCACCTTGGCTGTAGAGCATGAGAATCTCAAGAAGGAAGAGGCAGGGCAACAGGGAGAGGTTAGTGGGTTTGAGAGAAGGTTAGGATGTCTAACTGTCAGGAAGTTAAGATAAGGAAAAGAAGGAGTCAAGGTGGTTTGCAGACATTGGCTTGGATGATGGGAACACAGTAATGATGCAAGGACAGAAGACAAAGGAGGTCTCAGAAACAGTCTCCACATTTAGATAGTGGTCTCTTGAACTCATTCTGTGTCTCATGTTTTTGAACCAAGGTATACAGTGGTTCCTGTGGCTCAAACATGCTCACTGTCCTTTCCCATCTGGCTCACCCATCAAATCTTCAGAGGGAACTCATTGGAGCAGAACCTTTCTGACTTGGCTCAGTGGGGTCTGTGCCATCTTCTGGGCTTCTTCCACATCACCCAGAGCTCAGGCTGTACTTATTCCCAGATAATTCTATCCCAGTGCGTTCTCTCTGTCCCTTCCATCACTCTCCATTAGACAAGGACAGAAGGCTGGAGCCATTCAGTTGCTGTTTGCAGACTGATGAACTCATCTTGGGAAGAGCTGAGGGTTCTTTCTGGCTATGTAGCTAAAATCCAAGGCACCTGGGAAGCGAGGAAAACTGAAGTTTTGACATTGTGACAGTTGTTATCAGTGTGGTTTCAGGGAAAGAGGAGGAATCGTGAGGAGTGTAGTATGTGACCATCTAATGGTGTGATTTGGGGCTGTAGTAACTTCTCTTCCTATTAGGAGAGTGGAAAGTTTCTTCTGTGTGAGTGAATGACCCAGTACATTTGGAGGCAAAGCATAGAGGCAATCAAGTATGGGCCGAGGTCATTCAGAACCATGGTGGGAAAAGAATGGCTGGAGGAAAAGTAATAGCAATGGAAGGATCAGCAAGATGGTAACAGGAGGCTGCACTAAGAGCTCAGTTGTGAGGCTTTAGGCAGTACTCTCCCTTGGTTCCTCAGCACTGCAGGATGAAAACCAGACACAATGGGATGCTTGAAAAGGGCAAAGAGGAGAACAAAGATTCCAGGTGCAGAAGCCCAAGGCTGAGACTATAACAGTAGAAGCAAAAGGATCATTGGGGCTGTGTCCCCTACAGATAATACATGCATGGAGATAGTAACTCAGAAGTGCTCCAAGACAACAGGAGCATTGTGTCCAATGCAGACAATGTGGGACAGCAACCCAAGTGGATTTCAGGCCTTCAATGTGGTTCTCATGAAGGTTTCACGGACTGGCAGCCTTATTGGTGACCTCTGTTATCTCCATGGCCAGTGCAAAGAAGAGACAGTGCAAAACAGCTCTGGGAGGAGTTGGAAGGTACTTGTTCTGCAGAGAATGGGAAGCTTAATGACTTTCTCTCCATGGGGTCTTGTCTGCATTCTCATTGTTGGAGCTCCTCTCTCTCCATGAGCTCACTCTTGACCTGTACATCTTCCAGTCCAACCCCACCTCTGTGCTTACTAGCACTTTGATGTTCTTTTATTCTACCCTTTGGACTTTGGGCTGAGATCTGGTCTTTATAATTTGACTCTTGGGCCTCCCTTGATAACTGAGCCTTGAACCTCCCTTGAACCTCTTGTGTCAACTCCCTGTACTTCAGTCTGCCTCAGAGAGGAGACATGGCCTTGAGTGGACCATTGGCCTGTTTTTTGTTTTGTTTTGTTTTGTTTTGTTTGGTTCACATCCATCCAGACACATTCAGTTCTCCGTGGAGAAGTAGGAGTCAGACAATGGACTTTTGTCCTCTGAGCATGGCATTCTCTGTCAGCCTTCATCCCAGCATTCTGTCAAATAGTGCCTCTTCCAACTTTCCCTAGGTGGACCCATTGAGTAATCTGAGACCAAAGATACTTAAGGCAGGAAGAACAAAACTTTCTTGTACCTTAAAATTGTGGTTGCATTATCTATTTATTCCCCACAAGGGAGAACAAAGACATGATGCCCCAGGACTTAGCCTGAGACTTCTGTGTTGATTTTGGTTCCCAAGTAATTCTTGGGTCCCATCTGTCACTCTTTGTTATTTATTGTTTCCTGGGCCCCTGTCTAAACTAGCAGTGGAATTCTTTTACTTCTCATTTTTTTGTACTATGATACCATCATCATCACCACCATCATCATTGTTACCACCATGATTACCACTACCACCATCAGCAGCATTGCCAAAATCCCCACCATCGCCATTAACATTTTTTTTTTTTTTAACAAGCACATAATCTGTCCAACTATTACTGTGAAAACCCACTTGAAAGTATCACACAGAACTCAGGGAAGCTGGCATATTGTGTTCAAAATTGAAGGCATCAGTGTACCAACGAGCATGTTTCATCTCTATGGAAAAAAGATAAGCCATGGTCCAGGGAGGAAAGCTGCAGGCCTTGAATTCTGGTAGTCTCTGGGTATAGTCCTTCAAAGGTCAGTCTCAAATTGGAAAGAGGCTGGAGAAAAACAGCAAGTCTGGAACCAGAGGGGACAGAGTTCATGAAGAAGGGCTGGGAGCCCGAGCAGGCAAAGTTTTGCTCAGAAGTGGCCTCATAAATGTTGGCACCCATTGCAATGATCCTGTTCTACCAAGAGTTGACTTGAGTCAGATTTGTGAGGACAGAAAAGAATGTAGTTAGAGGGCAGGCATGTGAGTCACCCATGCTGATATGTCTGCAGCACCATTCCTAGCTCAGTTCGGGTACCCAGGAGTCCATGTTGCATTGAGCTGACTTCCTGGTGACAGATAATATGGTGAGCTTCTCTCCATGAACTATGATTGCTTTTGGGACTTATATATAGTTAATACAGTATTTTAAGAATTTTTTTATGTTGGCCATAGATAAATAATAATAAACATGCATGTGTGTATACATATGCAAATATACATATGCAAATATATGTGTGCCTATATATACACACATATATATACACATAATGTAAAACATATGCATATGACCTAAAACTTTTACAATAAAACAATAAAAGTCTTCCAGAACAAAATAAGACTTTTTATTTCTGGGTCTGTAGAATGTATTTTATGATAAATTAAATAAAAAGACCAGAAGGTTTTCAGGAATGTACTTTCACAAGTTCAAAGCACATGAAACGCTGATAAAACAAGATTACTGGTCTTTATAATTTACTGAGATGTCTTTCTGCTTGGGAGCCCCTGTGAGCAAAGAAGACCTTGACCAGGACACCTCTGGGATCCTCTTTTCAGTGCACTGTTTACAACAGGACAATGTAGCAAGCATTGTTGAGAGCCACAGCCGGGTCAGAATGACGCCTGGCATATTGCCAGAGGGAATGGTTGAAAGGTGAGCCAGCGAGCCATTGAGATGATGATTTGAGTTAAGCTGTATATAATTGCTGTGATGCTGGATTGATTGAGTTGTATATGGACCCTGCTTTGGGAATAGGGCGGCTCTGGGAATCTGCCTCTGGCGCCCTCTACTTTGGAGTTCCCGTGCAGTTCTCGCGGGGTTTGGAGAGATTGGGCTCCCAGAGCCCTCGGAAGGAATGTGTTCCTGAGTAGTGTGTGTGTGCAGTGCCGGTGAGAGTTGGGGAATAAAGAGTTGCTGTTTGAACCTACAAGGCTTTGTGGAGGCTCCGTTATTTGTGCCCAGCCAGACTGCAGCAAAGCATAGGTGGCTGAGATGGATTCTGATGGTGCAAGAGTGGTTGGCATGAGTGAGTAGTCCCTAGGGTTTTTCCTATTTCTATGATTATTTGTTCTTGAAAATATCATTTTCCTTCCAGACTTCAGTATTCCCATGTGAGAGGGTTGCAGTGCGAGGGCTGCTTTTGGATATGAGTTTCCCTGATGTGTTCAACAAAGTTCTAGGGGACTGCTAGGCAGGGTAGGGGGGCAAGGACATAGACTTGTCACCCCACTTTCAGCCAGAGAAACTTCACATTTATCTGTGTTAACTATTACTGTTCCATGCAGGATATTGTTTGAAGAAAGAGATATGGTCCTCTCAAATTACATGAATTAGATCATCTATTATCCTTTCAGCTCTGACTTCACTAGGTCCATGATGATGCTTGCCCAAGGCTTAGACTGGGTACCAAAGTTCATTTCAGGCCTCTCTGGGAACAGGTCTTGTTAAGTCTTTTTTGCTGATGCAGCTATTTAGTTCTTGATTGAAACTATAATTGTCACTTTTATGGTCCTTAGGTAAGAATGTAAGAATACTGGGTATTAATCCCACCTTCATCATTCCTTAGTTTTGTGATCCCTGGCAAGTCCCTGACCTCTGTGGACCTCTATTTCCACATCACAAAATGGGGAAATGATGAAGAGTAAATAATATATGTGGTAGGGTAGTTCTTTGTAATGTGTGAGGTGTGTAAGGATCGACCATCATTATTGGGTGTTTGATAGTTAATCAGATTTTGAGATTTCCAGTGCTAGATGACCTGATGGAATTTCAGGACTTTTCCCTGAGATTTGGGGTTATCAAATCTTCCAGTTTAGGGAAGCAATCTGTGCTTATGCTCTTCTTTGAACTATTGTATGGGGCTCAATTCATACTTAACATAAATGTTCAAAAATTATAAAGCATTTTACTGTGCATGATGGCCCACTCCTGTAATTCAAGTGACTCAGGAGGCTGAGGCAATAGGATCACAAGTTCAAAGGCAGCCTTAGAAACTTGGGAAGGTCCTAAGCAACTTAGCAAGACCTTGTCTCAAAATTAAAAAAAAAAATAAACAAATAAAAAAGAGGGGCTGGGGATGTGGCTCAGTGGATAAGTGCTCTGGGTTCAATTCCTGTTAGTTAATATATATATATATATATATATATATATATATATATATAAACACATATATATAAAATTTAAAATGCTATAAGTCAGTATAATAGAGTTTTTCTATAATTTTCTGAGTGCAAAAATAAACGATCAATGTGTCAAATGCATTCTACTGTCATGCATAACTAGAATAAATTAAAAAATAAAAAAAATTAAAAAAGATAAATGATGAAAGCAATGAACATGTTAAGGCTAATGGGTTTACTGAACAAGAAAAGATTTTTAAATGTATTTATTACCCACAAAGTTGAAGGCAACTGGGTTAATGATTACATTTTAAGCTAAAATATAGTTTACTGGCTTTCACTGAGTCACCCTGGCTCCCTTAGGGTCACCGTCACGTAGGCTGTCACCTGTCACTCCACATGGTGTGGCAGCTCTATCTGTGAGAATGCGTGGGAAGTGGCCAGCAGTTGGGGAGACAATGCTGACCTCTTTTGATGACAAAGCTTGGGGGACACTGCAGGCCACTTGCTACATAGTGCCCTGGTGGAGAATAAAGAGCAAAGTCTTCAAGGTTTGTGGGCTTGGGGTGGCTCAGACCCCTTCTGAGTTAAATGTGACTTGATAATATCAGCAGGGAATTCAGAGGCCCAGGCAATGGGAAATGGGAGGAAGTAGGCTGTGGGAACTGGTCCTGGGGCTGCCATGGGTCTGGCCCCTAGAGAACACCACAGATTCATTATATAACAGGGAGTGGTGGAGTTGGACTGGATCTGGGCTGTCTGCCCTGGGGAAGTAGCCTGAGCTGGAATCTGATGGGGCAGTAGCTGGTGGCCTTGGAAGCATGGAGCAAGGGCACACGGCATGTCCAATCTCTCTGTTAGAGGCTGCCAAACTAGATGGAGTCTGAGTCAAGAGGAAGGGAGTGGGAAAGGCTCCAGGATCTTAGGGAATGGATAAGCCAGTCTACTGAAACAAGAGGCAGGCTCAGCAGACCTCGCCAGTACATGAGGACTGAGAGGACTCAGGGCTCCTGCCAGGCCCAGCAGTGAGGTCACCGTGGGCCTCACCAGTCAAGCTTTTTGAGTCCCCCAGCATCTTGGCTCTCTGGTCAAAATTGGCTCAGGGCTGGGTGGGGCCCACTTTGTAACTGTAGGTATCTGTGTCCATACCCCTGAGAGTCTGAGGGACTCCAAGGACTAATCAAGGAAAGGACATGGCTGGCTGAGGTGAGCACAGCTCAGGGTACTGCAGAGTAGCTGGGAGACATCAACACGTTCAGAGCTCCAGCATTCTGCCCCTGAAGGGCTGGTGAGGGGGTGCTGCTGCTGGAGGTACGGCAAGGTCAAGGGGAGGACAGAGTGGGTAAGTGGTTGGTTGAGATTACGTTTCTCCCCAGGTGGTTCAGTGAGAATTGGGACCTTTCATTTTGTTGTTGTTGTTGTTGTTGTAAACTCTTGGATGTAACCAAAAGATGCTTGCTTAGTCTCCTTTGTACAGGGGAAAGATGGCAAGGATTTAGGATTTAGATTTGTGTATGGAAGAGTCACATATAAGGACGAAAGAAATAGAAAAACTTCCCACATGTGGAAATCCCCTCCTCCACATTCTAGCTTTTCTCTATGATTTGTGATTATAAATGAGGTTTGCTGATTGACACCTCTCCAGTAGCCCTCACTGTGGGATATATTCTGAAAGAAAGGGATTGTACAAAGAAGCTTGGTGATTTAAAATCTTCTGCCTAGAGCTGGTGGTGGCCTGAAACTAAGAAGTCAGTGTCAGGGGCCTTCCATCTCAGACACTTGTGCTTGGGATCCTCAAGCCAACCAGCTGGAAATCATGTGCTTGCACCTTCATTTGACCACTGCTGTAAATCTGGGAAATGTTAACCTCAGAAGACATGGTGTCTGGCTAGTGCTTTCCAATGCAGCCTCCTGAACTTCCCACCAAACCTCCCACAGCACAAAGAATAAGTCAAAAACTTCACCAATGCAGAAACCTGGATTTAAACCACACAATTTGGTTGAGAAAATCAATCAACAAACATTTATCTATTATGTGCCAAGAACTGTTCCAAGCACTTGGGATAAATCAATGAACAAAATAAAGATGTCTTCCTCATTGAGAATGCAATCTCTATATCTATGCATACCTCCCTCCCTGGGAACAAAACTTGTTCCTCTTGGGGGAAAAAAGCAAATAATACAGAAAAAAATATATATATTTTTTCTTTTCAGGGAACACAATCTGTTTTTGTTTGGAAAAAAAACAATATACAAAATACAGAGAAAAAGAAATCAAAAGCACTCCCAATCCCACTAGCCAGAAATAACCTCTGTTCACACCTTGGCATAATCACAGAAAAAAAAATCATATATAAACACATAGTCTCCCTTATTCTTCTGTAACTGAATGTAACTCTTAAGACTCCTTTTGGGCAGATGATGGGAAATTAATCTTTTTCAATTCAAAATAATTTTACTCACTTCTGATTTAAAATTTAGCCCCTTCTGGGTAACTTGTCAATTCCGGGTTCCTTCCTTGTGTGTCTGCTGTGCAATATCGTGGTGTTGGGCAGGTGTGCACAGCCCACTGTTGCTTCTCTGCTGGAATTCTCTGCAGATGTAGTCATCAGCATCTCCAGCTTGTCTGAGGAGGCTCCATCCTCACTATATTGAAATGAGGAGTCATCTGGTTCTTTGATCTGTGAAAGTTGACCTGCTTCCTCCACATTCAATGGTCAAGGATTCCCTGGAGCAGCTGGCATATCCAGATAACTCTAGATATCTCTACTAGGACCCCACAGGAGCATTCAAATGCACTCATAGCCCCTCTGTGAGACCCAGAAGAATATTCCAGAATCTTTGTCCTAATACCTTGGATGGATGTTTCTACTCCAGATAGGTTCAGGTTACTCAAATGAGGCTCTTTTGTCCCAGAATTTCATGCAGGAAGTGTGCATGGTGTGTGAGCTCTTCTCTATTGCATTCCAATGCTTAATGCCAGCTTTTGGAAGGGGCAAAGTCCTTTTTTGGTCCAACCTGTGACTTGGAACCTTACTCTCCCTAGTGCTAGGTAGACTTTTATCTCCTTTTGGATATGAAAAATACTGCCCTGGTATCATCCCCTGTCTTCTCAAATGGTCTCTGATATAAATTTTGTGCTTTGCTTAGAGTTCTCCAGGCTTCTTTCTTCATAGTAAAGCCAAGCTTTTGACATCAAAGAAACAAATGAAATAAAACACAAATGCAAATCTAGTCATTTCCATACAAAGTTTGTAAGACAAAATATCATCTTACAGTTCTGAAAGTCAGAAGCCCAAAATGGGCCTCGCTAGGCTAAAATCAAAGTGTTGGCAGGATTGCATTTCTCTCTGGAGGCTGGAGGGGAGAATCTATTTCCTTTCTTTTCCAGCCTCTGGAGACCACCTGCATTCTTGGCTTGTGGCTCCTTCTTCCATCTTTGAGGCCAGCCATGTGGCTTCTTCAATTCTTTTCCTGGCTCTCACCTCCTCTTCTGCCTCCCTCTTCCTCTTGTAAGGATTCTAGTGATTATGCTGGGCTTGTCTGAGAACCCTGGCAATCCCCTTCACTGATTAGCAACCTCAATTCTGCCTGCCATCTTCCTTCCTCCCTTACCATGTGACATTACATATTCACAAGTTCCTGGCATCAGGCATGGACTTCTTTGGTGGAGCCATTATTCTGCCCATAATATCAAAGAATAATTCCTTGGTCAAAGGCTTGATTCATATGATCAAAAGCCAAAGCTGCTTTTTTGATGTTTCTGTACTATTTTTAAATTTATTTTGTTTTTTACTTAGTGTGTTATAATTACATGTAATATTGAAATTTGTTGTTAGACATTTGTACATGCACACAATATAACAACATAATTTGGTCAGTCTCATTGTCCACTACCTCCCCTTTCCCTCCTCACCTCCCACTTGTTCTCTTTCTCTATTCTATTGGTAAAAGCTATAGCTTATAATATTATAGCTTTGAAATTGATTGAACAAAGTCAGCTTAGGGTTTTCAAAGATAATGATTTGACTTAAAACAGTTTTTAGTTAAAAAAATTTTATCATCCTATAGGTGGTAGACATTGAAAGCCATTGCTCCTTCCTCAATTGTGGGGTAAATATAGTGAATAGTTGAAAGTTCAATGGGATATTGGTGAAAAAAAACCACCAATTCAATTTTACTTGTTTGTATTTAATCTTGTTTCCTGTATGTGGATCAACAGTATACCCTATTTTTTAAACTATTTTACTTATTTAGCCACAACATCAGACATGTTTCTATGAAGCCAGGTGCACTGGTGCACACCTCTAATCCCAGCAACTCAGGAGTCTAAGGCCAGAGGATCACAAGTTCAAAGCCACCCTCAGCAATTTAGCAAGGTCCTCTCTCAAAAATAAAGAAATTAAAAAAGGTCTGGGGATGTAGCCCAGTGATAAAATGCCCCTAGGTTCAATCCCCAGTACCAAATAAATAAATAAACAAACAAATAAATGAATAAGACATCTTTCTGTGACCATAAAAGCTAATTTATCACTATTCATGCCATGCATCTAGGTCATTCCCATTGCTGCTGAGGTTGGGTACTACTGAAATGCGAGGCATTGTATATCTCCTGGTGCTCATGCCACAGTGGTGGTGTCCTACAACCCCAGGGCCTAGGAGATTAATAAGTTAGTCAGAGTAAGATAGGACTGACAGTAGTGAGGTGGCAGCTCTGACCCCTGCCCTCACCATGGGTGAGGATGACTCTGGGGGAGCTGTTCTGATTCCAAGTGCTGATAACAGAGATTTTTTAATCTGTAATACTCCCTTGAGAAATGATTAAGTTTTTTTCTTAATTACTAAGGATTTAACCCAGGGCTGCTATACTACTGAGAGAGCAGTATCCCCACCCCACCCCCTTTTTTTAAAATTTTGAGACAGGGTGTGGGAGGCCATCCTCGCCCGTGATTTGAGTTACCTCCTTGGCTGCGCTGGAGGCGCTTAGGCACAGCTGTGTCAGAGCTTTCCCCACCCATCTCAGGTCCAAGAGCTCATCAGTGCAGAGGCGTGTCTGGCCACTACCCCGAAGACCCAATAGTTGCCCCTGACCTTGGGATGCTGCCCCCCTTAATCTTCATTGGATAGGATTTTCCCTAGAATTTTTTGTTCCCCAATAAAAGTCCACTCCCTGGCGTGTTCTCTCTCTCGCTAGCCTCTTCAGTAAACCTCGCTACCACAATAGGTGGCTGGAGACTGGGGCTAGGAGGAGCTGTCCTCGGGCTGGTTTAAAGGTAATTAGAGTCTTGTCTCTCTAATTCAAAACTCCCTAGTGGTTTCTCACGTCTTGAACCTTCGTTCATGAAGCCAGCGCTGGTCGAGGGCTAAAACAGGGCTTCTCTAAGCTTCTGAAGCTGGCCTTGTGCTAGCAATCCTCCTGCCTCAGCTTCCCAGGTCAGTGGGATTTCAGGTGTGTACCACCACACCCAGCCTTTAAGGTATGTTTGTGGGGGCAAGTGTGTGTGTGGGTGATCACCTTGATTTTGAGGTGGATTAAGCAGAGTTACGGTGATTCTTGGAGGTCCCAAGTGGTAATATTGGTCAATGGGCTCCAGGCAGCCCCATCAAGGACCATGCCAGGAAGACTTGGGCACCTGGCAGGCCACGAGTTAACTTGGGAACTGGACAGGGTCTATGTTGTGGTGTCCCTGGTAGGTTTTTGTCTCTCTACCAAGCAGAGCGGGCTTTCCCTTCAACCCAGTCACACTGCTATGTCCAGAGACATGAACTGCTCTTCAGCCATTAGAGGAAGTTTCAGTTTTATTTGCTCACTTGTTACATATTTTGCTTTTTTCAATGGGGACCTAAGGATTTATTTAACCCAGCAATCAAATCAGTCATTTAAAATAATAGTACAACTTGTCCAAGTCGGAAAATAAAGCTTCTTGGTATGAGAAGACAAGCAGGGGAAATTGAGTAGAGGAGGCTGAACACATTTTATAGCAGGGTTACCCAGAGCTGGGTCCCCTTTCCTTTGATCCTTCCTTGTTCTGACACAGGCAGGAGTTCGAGCGCCTTCTGTTTGTCTTGATTAAAGCCAGCCTCCACCTTCCCCAGAGCCTGCCTGCCCTTCTGGGGACACAGACTGCATTCACCCTGAGCAGCTCTGCCCAAGCCTCTTGCAACTTTTATGAAAGGCGTTTTCACTTGGATTAAATGGGCACTGTGTTTGTGTGTGGTGTGTGAGGGAGAAAATGAATCACTTCAATTTGGGGTAAAGATTTAGGTGTTGTGTTTGTCCCACTCAAGTACATAAACACATCAGAACTCATTAGAAACACTGGGGGCGGGGGCGGAGACTCAGCATCGGGACGATGTGAACAGTGGAGCACATTTTCCATACATTAGACCTCAGAAAGAATTGGGTTCTGCCCTCTCACAACATCTTCTGGATCCAAAGGAAAGTTTGAGGTTTTACATTTCTGTTTGCGGTACAGGAAAAGGCTTATGATCTGAGGGCTTGAGTCAGTGAAATAACATTGCTTTTATACACATTTGCTTCGCAAGAAGTGCAGGAGTTGGAAGCGACCGTTGTGAAACATTAAAGATTTTCTGGCAAAGGGAAAGGGATTTTTTTTTCCTCCTCCCTCCCTGCCGAGGAAAAACAGTTCTAACGAGGAGTTACTTTGTAGTTTTAACTCCCATTCAAATACTCCCAGCCCTGGAGGCTGTGGTTGATCGCCCCCCCACAGCATCTTGATCCGGGTTTGGAGGGAGTTTTCCCGGCTTTCCCTCATCCTCGGAGCCCCCGTGGTCATGAGTTTGCAGAAGAGAGTCTTCCCCAGAAAGGAGACTGGTAAGTGGAGCTTCTTTATCTGTCTCAGGGGATTTATGGGGAGAAGGATTGGAGGGGCTGATCATTTTTGACATCTTCTGGGAAGGGTGGAAGAGCAGTTTTTGTTACACGGTGCAGTGCAGTGTGTGTGTATGTGTGTGTGTGTGTGTGTGTGTGACTGTGTGTGTGCACATGTTTGTGTGTACATGTGTGTATGCATGCCCATGTGTGTGCAGTAACAGTCCCTGACTTTCTATCCTTGCAGAGACTGGCTGAGCTCTACCATGTGCTTGGCAGAGGGGTGAAGGGACATATCATAGGACCCCTGAGGGGATAAAAGTGCCCTCCCTTCCGTGAGTGTTGCAGGCAATGCTGAGGCAGGGGCATTCACATCTGAATGCTATAGCTGTCAGGATCCCCATCAGCTGGGCTCCAGTTTCAGCAGAAGCAGAACAGAAGAGGGAGCTGCTCAGCTCCTAGAGGAGAATAGAGCACAAGTCTCTGGAGCACAGGGACCCTCAAGACTGGAGTCTTGAGCCTTGCCTGGTAAATCTTAGAACTGGGAGGGGCCTCTGGTATCCTGGCTGGACCCTGCCTTCCTGCAGGTACAGCCCATTAGATGAGATCATTTCTTATAATAACCTTCTTCTTTGCTCCAGAAAAATAAACAATGAGGCATCAGGGTAAAGGATTTTAACCCTTCTGCCCAGCTTTTAAAGTCAGTGCTGGCGAAACTTCAGTTCTGTTTTAACTTTGGCATAAAAGAATAAACACATGGTTTTCTTTAAAAAGGAGAATGAAGCAAGTCAAAGTCATACTCTGGCTTTTCCAGCTCCAGGAAGATATGGCTAAAGCCCTTGGGATCTTTTGCTTAGGTTCCATTCAAGCCTTTCCTGAATGCTGAAGAAAGGCTGTGGGTGGTAGGAACTGAGAACTGGGGCTGTAGTGTCTGGCCACCTGGGCTGAAATCTTGGTTCTGAGAGGAATCCACTTGATCTTGGAAAAGGTATTTCACTTTGCTATGGCTCAGTTTCTTCCTTTGCAAAACAGCAATCATAAATTCTTATCATACAGGATGGGAGAAGCAATAAATGAGATAAAGCTTGTGAAGTGCCCTGGGCAGTTTGTGCACAATACAGTGAACATACCAACTCTCAGAAGCAGGCTGCTCCCCTATTCTGTCACACAACCATCCCAAATGTTCAGGGCTTGTGGATGAAAAGCAGCTGTGGCCTCCCTCTCTAGCTAAAAGCACTTGAAGTGCCCTTCTTTGGAGATACACCACGTGAGTGTAACTGATCTGGTGTTCAATAGGTGCTCAGTATCTAAAGAAACATCATCTCCACATTTATTCACAGGGAAGTCTTACCACTTCCTGTTCCTGGCTGCTTTGCCTTTGGTTAGGTTTCCCTGGCAACAGACTCTGAGGCAGGGATTTGTGTGTAGGAAGTTCATTGCTGAGTGCTCTGGGAAGGACACCTGCGAGGGTGAGGGAGGCAGAACTGGACAGATGGAGGAGTGGGCTGTAATACAGTTGCAGCACTGGCTGATCCCAGGGGGTTTTGTACCCCTGTAATGACCAGTCATATCCTAGGAGCTGTGCTTGGAACTAGGGCATTATCCTGGGCAAAGTAGGTTGGAGGCAATGCCTGGCAACTCAGCAATGAGTGGTGACAAGCAACCCTGTGTTAGCTATGGGAATGAACACCTTGGTTCTGGGGTGAGCCCACAACAGCCACTCAGTAAATTTGATCGTGTGCTTTCTTTTTGCTGAGTTTAGCTGTTTAGAAGATTGGGCCTGAAATACATGGACACCTGTCCTCTTCAACTCTTACATAGTAGCATGATATTGGATAAGAGCTCTTCATAGCTAGAACTCAGAGTCCTTGCCTATAAAGTGGAAAGAAGGGTGTTGGGCTATGGATGACTTCTAGGAACTCTTCCAGCTCTACCATTTCACAAGTGCAGACTTCGAGCTTGTGATTATGGTGGTTGGTTGTGTCTCCAGGTGTAGTTAGCTCACGTGACTACAGATGTCTCAATTCCTTCTGCTAGAAAATAGGAATCAAGATCTCTGGGGATCCTTGTTATAAGACCAGCTATCAGTGGGGAGATGTTCAACTTGAAAAACAGAGGGAAGTTCTGCCTAGTCCTGGAGCTAGGTGGGGAGTGGGGCTGGAGAATTCTGCTGTCTATCTCCCCCACCCCAACATTTTCCCCAGGGGGTAAAAATGTAACCATATGAGACACTGCATATATCTTCAATAGTTAAGAGTATCTACTGTTGCCTGGGACAAACATAGATGTAGCTGGATTTCTTTTATTACCATCCTTCCTTGACTACTTCCCAATTTTCTATTTATTTTTCAATATACAAAGAGTGAACTCACTTTTCCAAACACTTGGAATTCATTTTCAACAAATTATTTGTTTAGAGCTTTGTATGCTTCTGGCACTGTGCTGGGATCTGGGGATTATTGGGACACATTAAACGAATATGTACATGCAACAATATAAAAGAAAAGAAGGCTAGGCTGTAGTGGGAGAACTGACCTAGCCTGGCTGATCAGAGGAGGTTTCGTTTGAGCTGTTTTCTGCAGGGTATGTGGGATGGGGAAGAAGATTCTGATATGATCTTTTAGTATCTCCTAATAAAAATCCACACATTCCAAGCCAGGTGCCATGGCAATCATCTGTAATCCCAGTGGCTGGAGAGGCTGAAGCAGGAAGATTGCAAATTCGAAACCTCAGCAACTTAGCAAGGCCCTAAGCAACTTAGTGACACCCTGTTAACCACTGTGGCTCAGTGGCTAAGTGCCCCTGGGTTTAATCCCTGGTACAAATAATAATAATAATAATAATAATAATAATAAATAAAAAATCACACATTCTAAAGAGGAAAAAATGTTTGTGATGAAACATGGCCAAAATTTCAGTCAGTTATCAAATTTATTTCACCAGTGGAGGGGGAGATGGAGGATTGAGGAGGCCACAGCATCAGTCTGGGTTGTTCCTGAACATGAATCTGATCAGGGAAAACAGTGTGGGCAGATCTGGCATAGGGTCATCTGTTGGGGACAGAGTTGGAGAAGCCAGCCTTAGATGAAAGGGCAACACATTTTTTTATGGTTTGATTATGGGGTGCCCCCCAAGCTCCTGTGTTAATGGAGAAATATTGAGGTGAAACGATTGCATTGCGAGAGCTGTAACCTCATTAGTCCATCCTAGTTGGAATGGACGGACTGGGTGGTTACCATATGCGGGGGAGTATAGCTGGAGGAGGTTGCTCCCTGCCAGCGAGCCATGGAAGGGTTAATATCCCCTGTGGCCCCTTCCCTACCCTCTCTCTTCTTCCAGACTATCATGACTTGAGCGGTTTTCCTCCACCAATCCCTTCTGCCCTGATGTGCTGCCTTACCTTTGGTCCAGAGCAATGGACCTGGCTAACTTCAGACTGAGACCTTTGGAACTGTGAGCCCTGAATAATAAACTTTCCTCCTCTAAGTTGTTTTGGTGAAGTATTTGGTCACAGCGATGCAAAGCTGACTAAAGCAACATTGCACAACAGGGATGAGAAATGAAAACTGTTTCATACCTTATGGGTTTAACTAGCCGCCATTGTATCTTTTTAAGTCTACTTCCATTCAGGCTCTTTTTCTTGCAGCACCTTTTAAAAAAACAAAAAACAAAAAAACCCAGACAGCTACTTAGGAGGCTGAGGCAGGAAAATCACAAGTTCAAGGCCAGTCTGGGCAACTTAGTGAGACCCTATCCCAATATAAAAATAAAAAGGCCTACTGTATAGCTTAGTATCAAGAACCACTGGGTTCAATTCCCTGTACTATGGGGGCGGGGCTGGGAGGACTTGTTAGCTCAAAGAGTAAGAGATTTTTGTTGGTGGGGCTAAAAATCTCACTGTGTATCAATCATCTGTCTATGTTCTTCACTCTGGCAGCCAACCCCCAACCTTGAAAGCCTACTTTATAAAGAGAGGCTCCCTTCTCCTGAGTTGACATAGGGTCACCATGGGCATGGCCTCATTTCATCTGCTCCACTCTTTGAGCAAAGGCTAGTTGTCTTTATTTGACAAGTGAACCAACACAGGGCACAGTGGCTTTCCCTGGACAGTGAGTGACAGGACTGAGATTTGAACCCAGGCAGGTGCATTCCATTCAAAAGTTTATGTTCTTTGCATGCTACATTGTTGCTCAAAAACAACAGTGATCCTTTTACACACAGGTAGTTTTTCCCATGCTCATGTTCCCACTTGATGTTGGGTTATGGATAACTTCACATTTTCCTGCATAGATGTTAGAATCACCATCTTTAATGGCCTTAGATAACCTCTTCAGATGCCTGTGCCATGGTTTATTTTACTATTTCCCATATTATTGACTCTTTGGTTTGATTTCAATTTTATTTTTTCCAAAACATGATTATAAAGATTTTTAAACATGTGGAAGAGTGGAAAGAATTGTAGTTAATAACCACTAGCTAGTTTCTACAAAGAACATTCTTACTATATTTCCTTTATCATGTGTAGCCATCTCTCTGTCCTTCTGTGTATCCAAGCATCCATATTTTCTTAGATGTGTTTCCATGCATGTCAGCCATCACTATAAAATCCATCATAAAATTAACTCAAATTTGAACACTATTTCTTGGCTATTCTCCTTTTAGAGGTAAAATTTACATACAGTGAAACACATATCTTTTATTTTAAAAAATAAATGTAGTTTATTGTTACATTAGTATTTACATAAAGAAAAGCGGAGGAGTGGAGAATAATTTGCACACCTGATTCTAAAGACACACATCAGGACATTTTGTGTGGTAGCAATGGGCTATGACTGGGCTACTTAGGGCAAATGTAATTTCAAGGCATTCTCAACCCCATGGTTTATCCATGTTTACTTAAAAGCAACAATGATAATCTCCCATGTTACTTAGCTGCTACAAAGTCTGTTTCTAAGATGTTACTTCTTCAGAGTGAATGACCCCAATCCAGGAGAACTTGGCTGATAGATATCCTCACAGTGTGACTTCACCTGCAGATCATCAGTGTCACTGACTTCTTTTTATGATGACCAGCAAAATGCAATTATCTGTAAAGTAAGTAATTCATGAGCTAATTTAGGTATATTTGATCTTCAACAAAATGTTGCGAATAAAGAAATATTTGCTTTGGTGAGGTAAGACTGGTCAGGGGTCTGAAGTAAGAAATTTGTTAAGTTCCTGTCTTGCCTCCAGCATCCAGTTTTGCTCCCTTTGCAGTACTGACGGCTGAGTCCATTAGAGTGTTTTTAAAAAAATTATTTGTTCTTCTTAGATACACATAACAGTAGAGTGTATTTTGACATATTATACATACATGGGGTATAACTTATTCTAATTAGGATCCCGTTCTTATGGGTGTACATGATGTGGATTTTCACTGGTGGTGATTCGTATATGAAACACACATATCATAAGTGCACCATTCAGTTAGCTTTGACAAGTGTATACACCTGTGTAAGTTGCACATGCTCCTAGCAAGATATAAAACATTACCACCACCCTAGAAAACTCTCTCATGCCCCTTCTCAGTTGCTTTGTTTTTACTGATATTATATAACATGTCATTACATTTAAAGGCTTAGTTAAATACAGTATGGTATCTCTTTCATCCTCCCTGAGCCATGGGGGCAGAGTCCTTGCTTGTAGAGACCCCAGCTGTGGTGGACAGGCCTTATGATGTGTTAAAGTGCAGACACTAGTTGGGGTTGTGGGACAAGGTAGCATGCCAGGCAGTAGGTTATCCTCAGCTAAAGGACCAAGGGAAGAAATGTTCAGAGAGTGTCCCAGGCTGTCACTAGGATGAGGTTAAGGTTGTTGTTTTGGGTACTGATAGTGGGGTTAGGAATGGACCAGGCAGGGAAGATGGAGCAGGGGGCCTCATCATGGGAACCTGATGCAGAGATGGCGAGAACTGTATTATGGCTCTGTAAGTATTGGTACATCCTAATGCTCTCCTGTGGGGCCCCAGGATCTTGAGGCAGGTGAGGGGTGCCAAACTGTAATCACTAGGCTGTCCTTATGCTTCCTGCCCTAGTCCATCATGGCTTCGGCACTTGGGGCAACAAGTGCATATTTATTGGCAAGATGAACACAGAAGCAACCCAAAATGGGTTGTAGGTAGTGCAGAGTGGATGGACCTTCAACTGTCTGAATTTATGTGGTGTTATGAAACATAGATGGAGAGGGCCCAAATGCAGGAATTTCTGCCTCCCACACCCTTCCACTCTTTCCTCCCCATTTCAAAGGGCATAGGGACATTGCAGGTGGGATGGGGTTGAGGAAAGGCAGAGCCAGTACATGTTAAACCACCACCATGTGTCAGGCAATGAGACATCCTTATTTAAGTCTCATGATAACTCCCATTTTACAAATGAGAAATCTGATGCCCAGAAGGGGGAATGTATCATTCCAGGTCAAACAGCCAGCTAGCAGCAGTCTGGGGAAAAGAACTCAGCTGCTGCACTCCTGGACAAGTGCTCTTTCCAATGCTTGCCTGTCTCCTGTGTCTAGCGTGTGCTTATGCATGTGCGGGCTTGCAGCGAGCTTGTCCGTTGGTCCATTTGTTTATTTTGCATCTGTGTCTATGGGTTGACCACAGTGACTTCTCTCTCCTGCTTTCCATTGCACTCCCAATCCCTTCCTCTAACAGCTATTTAGTATTCGCTTTGTGCCAGGTACTGTATTAGATGCCAGAGCTACAGAGGGAAACATAAGACCTTGTTCCTGGCACCAGGGAACTGACAGTTACTGGATAAGGCAGACAGAGATGAGTGAGATCAGCATGGTATGCTTAGAGAGTGCCAAAGGGCAGCTGGTAATTTAATGGGTGAGTTGGGAGACAGGGTTGGGGAAGGCTTCCTGGAAGAGGTGACTTTGAGCCAAACCTTAAGAAACATGTCATGAGTTTGTTGCACGGAGGGTGCAACATGCCGAGGTGGAGGAAGCAGGGAACATCTGGAAGAACTTCAAACTGAGGGTGGGGGGACAAGCCTGAGACCTTGGGCAGGGATTTAAAATTTTTACATATTGAGTCAGTCATGTTAGGACAATAACAAATAAAGAAAAAAGGGATTTCTTCATCTTTTAAAATGTTGCTTTCCAATGCAAGGCAGGAAGCAGCCGTTCTTCAGATGATTGTGTGGGCAGAGAGATTGAAAAAGTGGGATGAAAAACCTCCTGGCACGGCCAAGCACTGTTCACCTCTGACTCCACCCTTACCCAGTGTAAAAACACATGGGAGGGGCCTGTCCTTCTGTTGGGGCATCTCTGGCTCCCTGTAAGAGCCACAAAAGGTGAGGGACCCAGTTGCCTCTGGAAATGTTAAGACCCCACTGAATACATGGCTCTTGCCAAAGCCTTGCTCAGTGGAACTGTCCTGTCCTTCCCCTCAGCCCCCAGGAGTGTGCTTCATTGGTACCCAGCCTTTTCCTTCTGCCAGGTGGAGAGGCAGGATGCTGGTGCTTTGTAAACTATCTTAATCTTGACCTTAAAAAGCACCACCCAAGCTCCGACTGCTCCCTCTAGTTCTGGTGTCTGATCTTTTCTAAGCCTCTCCACGTGATGGGGGATAACCGGATAGGCAGGGATCTCCAGATGCTCAGCTTGTTGATGTTGATTTACTCTGCTTTTGTTACAAGGTCAGGGACTGCCTGGACTTTGTTGTCGGATAACAAAGCCAGGTTCACACCCTGGCTCTGTGCCTTGAGAAAGTTGTTGCACAGTCCTATGACATTTCTCTTTCCCTTCCTCACAAGGACGTGGGGGATAATTTGGTACCAAGCCTACAGGCTAATTGTGGAAGTAGGGATTGTGCTGATCGACCATGCTTGGCATCCTCTGACCCACAGCAAGGGCTGCATAAATGGTTGTTGTTACTGTTACCAATTAATCCACCAGGGCTCTGCATCCTCAAGCATTTTTCTTTGCCCTGGAACTCTGAATGAAACCAAGTGATTCTGCTGGTCCAATCCAAGGGGTTATTAGTGCTCTTGGAAACTAACCTCTCTTCCCTTGGAGAGAACATTCTTACTATTTCCTAGTCTGTGGCCTTGATGAGCTAGGATAGAAGAGGGTATGTATTAAAGTGCCATTTAAAACTGAGTCTAATCACATGAGTTGGATGAAGGCAATGTCTGTAAGAACTCTTTGTAAACTCTCAAGTACAAACAAATGTAGAAACTCATTATGTGGCATTAGTCATTTATTTATTCATCCAGTTATGCATTAATTCAGTCAGTAAATGTTTATTGAGCCCTTATGGGCCAGGCATGTTCTAGTGCTGGGGCCCCTGCAGGGAACAAGGCTGATGTGGTCCCTGATGGGGGCTCATGCTCCAGATGGAGCAGATGGATGATGCCCAAGTACCTAAATAGACTCTGAGGATGCCTTCCAATGGTGGCAAGTTCAATGAAGAAAACCAACAAGGAAGATGTAACAGACAGTACTGAGGGGCTCATTTAGATTGAGTGGATAGGAAAGGCCATATTTAGGATGTTGAGGTAGGAAGAAGTCAGCCATACAGAGATCTGGAAGAGGAAGCTTTGGGAAGAGGGAACAGCTAGGGCAAAAGCCTTCGTGCAATGTGAGTTTGGCCTGTTCAAGAACAAGCTAGAATTCAGAGATGACTGTGAAATGCAATAAGAAAGAGGGCAAGAGGTGGGAGCTAAGGTTGGGAGGACAGTCAGCAAGGGGATCATGTAACTGCTTTGGGCCATGGTAAGGAACTTGGATATTACTTTGAAAAAGTGATGCAAAGTGTTAGGAGGGAATAGGTGGAGCACAGGGCAATTTTAAGTCAATAAATGCATTCTTTTATTTGATACTATAATGGTGGATAAGTGACCCTATGCATTTGTCCAAAACCCATAGAATAATAATACAAAGAATGAATCCTAATGCCAACCATGAACTTTAGTGAATAATCATATGTCTACGTGTTTGATCAGTTATAAAAATGTAGTATGCTAATGTAAGACGTTAATAGTAGGAGAAACTCCATGTGTGTGTAAAGAAAGAGGGCATGTGGGAACTCTGTACTTTCTGCATAATTTTTCTGTAAACCTAAAACTGCCCTGAAAAATGAAGTCTATTAAAATTTTTGAAAAGTCTTAAAAAGCAATGCAAAGTCCTTGACTATTTTATGTAGGTGAGTACTATGATCCAATTTATATTTGAAAAAATCTAGCTAGCATTGTGTAGAAAATGGGTTATAGAAATCCATGTAGGAGCAAGAAGCCATTTAGAAGGTGATGTAGGAATCAAGGATGGATTAAGAAGGTAGCAGTGAAAATGGAGAGAAGTGGATGGATTTGGTCTGTCCTCTGGGGATGGAACCAACAGGAATCACCAATACTTTGGATATGATGGAGAAAGTCAGACAGGAGGGAAGTCAGCATTCTAAGAAGGTTTATTCTGGCAGGCAATTTTCTAAGACCTTTACAAGTATGATCACATTCAGTCCTCTAACAATCCTTGTGAGGTAGATAGCAGCACAGTAACCACCCTACAGATGAGAAGAGCAGGCCACAGAGAGGTGGTTCTTAACCTGCCTACAACTATGCATCACCTTCCAGGGACAGATGGTACCAAATGAATCCAGGAATTGTAGCTTCAGAGCCCTGTTCTTAATGGGGTTTTGTGGAGTTCAAGTTCAAGGCCAGCCTTAGCAACTTAGCAGGACCCTGTCTCAAAAAAAAAAAAAAAAAGGGTGTATGTGGGGCAGACAGTGTAGCTCAGTGGTAGAGCATCCCTGGGTTCAATTGCCAGTACTGAAAAAATAAAAACCCAGAAAAACAAAAACTAAAAACAAAATTATGGAAGTCTGGGGAAGAAGCAGGTTTTGTTGAGGAGAAATCAAAAGCTCTGCTGGGCAATATTACTTTTGAAATATATTTAGTTTCTAGGAAAGTGAATGGTGGGGAAAACGTTAGAAGCCAAGGGCAAGTCCAGGGATGCCGACATGAGTCTGGGAGTTGGCGCACATGCTTGCGCATATGCTCATGCACCTGCATCAACAGAACCAGTCCCTGAGATTTGTTATAACTGCATAGTGTATTAGTGATGGAACATTACTTTGAAAGGATGCGAGCCCAGAAAGGGTAAGTTGAAAGAAGGAAAAGCCAGAGAGAACACCCATGGTTAATACAGAAGTTAGCTAGAATTTTCACACAAAGTTAAGTGTAAGGCCTTGGTTTGAATATGAATGTGGTGGGTTGGTGAGGGAAGGACCAGCCCTAAGTGGGACTCAAGGGACCAAAATCTTATAACCTGCCGCAGGAAACACATTTCTTAGTCTTAGGGTCTTCTCTAGGCCTTCAGATCTGTATCCACAAACATGTTCTTACTATTAAATCAGAAGTCCTGGCTTCAACCTTGTCTGTAAATTGAAAATGCCAACTGGGCGGAGAACTTGTTATTATTATATCATGATGTTAACATTTCTAGTTGGAATTTTAAAGTTATATTCTATGTCATGATAATGTAGTTTGATGACCTAATTTTCACAGCATAAAGACTTCTTGAGGATTTTTAAAGAATACTAAATAATTGTTTGCTTAAAACTCTAAGCAGCTCTCTCAGATTGTTGGATTATTGTTCCCATTGTATGGATGTGGAAGCTGAGGCTCAGGGAGGTAAAAAGACTTGCCACTGTTCACAGTGTTGGTTAATGTAGGAGCTGTGGCCTTAATACTGCTCTGACTCAAAAGCCTTTTTATTCTTCTGTTTGATCTGATTAAGTGACCCTGTTGCAAAGAACACAGTTTTCCATTTGCCTTCTGAGTATTTTGCCACCACAAACATGCATTACCTGTGTAATTTAAAACAAGAGGAGGGGAGAATATCAGAAGAATATATAAGTTGTTGGTGATGAAACTTTAGCAAGTATCAAATAATTTAATAACAGATTTCTGAACTCTGTAGAATGAGGTGAGCCAGCTTCCCCCTGGGAAATATGGGGCTTCCCGACTTGCAGGAAGCATCGCCTGGGGCAAAGTTGAAAGGCTTCAAGGCACACAAACAGCATTTCATAGCAGCAGTGTGCCCAAGAAAGGCAAGTGGTTCTCTAAAGCTTTGGTCTTTCCACCTGTAAAATGGGTACAAACAGAACCTACTTCATGTAGTTGCAGAGAGGACAAAGTGCTCATTGGAGTATATAACACATAAAAAGTCATCTGTCATCTGGTATGTATGTGTGTGTTTGTGTGCATGTGCCTGCACGTGCTTGTGTGCAGGTGTGTACAATAGGGACAACAGGGAAGACCCCATGGAAGCAGATTTTTATTAGTTTTCATGCTAAGGAAAAATTAAAATAATAATGAAAGGAGCAGTGGTTCTTTCCAACACGGCATGTCTGCAGAGCTGTTAGCAGGGAGCCTCCTAGATTGTCACATTCTCTCAATAACACTCTGTGGTAGGAGTTTCTAATTTCATTTGGCTGATGTGAAAACTAAAACTGAGATGTCACCAAGACTGCTCCGGAGGGCTAGGCTCATGGTTCTAAGCAAGGTGGGGCTGTTCCTGCTGTGTTTCACCCTTTCTCTGGGCACAGTGAGCTGGCCTGTGGGGTGCTGGGCAGGTGGGAGTCTCCTCTTTTTTTTTTTTCTGCAGGAGGACCTTCATGAAGGGCACACCTTGAGGTATAGGCTGCCCTGTATGTGTAAGGGTCAGGGAAGGGTCCCAGCTGCACTGTTGAGAAAATTCACCTCAGTAGGGGGGAAGAATGGGTGGTTCAAAGACAGAGGGAGAGGCAGGAGCTGGACTCAGACACAGGAGTCAGAGACGGCTTAATGCTGGAATAGGAGAGAGGCTGTGGGGCCTCTGTAGGCCACAGGATCCAGGAAGAATGAGGCTGGCCTCCAAAGGCCTGGGGTACAGAATCACACGCCCCTTGCCAGATGGAGAGAGCCATGGTAGGCGATGCCTATTCTGATCCCAGATGCCCTGGGCTGAGGAATTTCAAGAGAGGCTGTGGGTGGTACAGAGCAGGCAGCACTGACCGATGCCCCCCATTCCTGCACTTCTGAAATTCTTCCCCTGCACGCCAGACTCAGCCCTACAATGTGGCACTGTCCCCAGAGCCTGCCAACAAAGGCACCCCTATGTCCAGCATGCCCTCCCGGTGCCTCCTGGGTGACTGTAGCCTGGTTTCCCCAGCAGTGGCTGCACGTCCACAGCCATGCCTGGAATTTCAAGAGCTTCCTACAGTTCGCACCTACACCCTCATTAAAGCCCCCAGGAGCCCTGCAGCATTTGGTGGTGAGCGTCACAAAACATTCTATTTTTCAGAAGAGAGGGCCACGCAAAGGTCCCAGTTGGTCACATGGGAACAACTCACAGAGGCCCAAGCTTGGGAGAGATGTGTGGGATGCTCTCTGGGGGCAGCGGGGTTAAATGTCACCCTGAGATTAGACCATCTGAGGGGACATGCAAGGGAAAGGCATTCTGATCATGTGCCGCTAAACTCTATAGGACACACAGAGGTGTCATGTCCCTTTAGGTTGTGGTTTTCAACATGCTTGATCTAAGTTAGGCCATTGGCCCTTGAACTTGGGCATGCACCAGAATCACCTGGGGGGCTTGTGAGTTACCTAGAATGTTGGTCCCACCCTCAGGACTGGGGCCAGAGAATTTACCTTTTTAGCAGGTATTGCTGCTGCTGCTGGTGGTGGCTTAAAAACCAGACTTGAGGACATTGCATGTACTACTGAGAGCCAGTTTGATTTAAGATAAGTCTGGCACAGAGAGGCAATGGGATAGAGCCTGGTGTGGTATTTTGCGGGCTGTGTGACATTGGAGAAGTTGCTTGACTTTGTTGAGCCAGTGATTAGTGGTGTTGACTCCAGGTCACCAAGCACAGAGCATAGTAAGTAGGAACTCAGTGAACTTTGGGACAGTGATTTTCTCTGCCTGTAAAATGGGTGTGATAATATTCACTGGATTTTCTGGTAGGAGGGTGAGAGATGAAGTTTATGGAAAGCTCCTGTCGTGTGCCAGTCCCATCATAGACACTGAATAGTGTCTGTTACTTCCCTGCCCTTCTTCTGGTCACTTCTGTGCTATCCAGGGAAGGTGGGAGAAAACTGGGCCTGGAACAAGGAGCCTCGCTTGGGTTCTGCAGCTCTGGAAGGGGCCTGCCTCCCACGTGTTCCCTGCCCAGCCCAGCAGATGCTGGACTTTGTTCCGAAGCTGAGCTTCTCGGCCCTGGCAGACCCCTTTTTGGACCAAATCTTTTCCCATGGAGATGTCAGATGTCTACAGTGGGGAGTCTTTGAGCAAATCTGTGCCAGCATGGACACATTTGCCCACAGTCACCTGTCAGAGCAGGTGGCATCAACAGTATCTGACTCAGAGTCCCTTCCATGGGAGCTGAGATGTGACTGACTCAGGAGCTGGCCTCTGTGTGAGGAGGGAACATCCACTGCTCACTCTTTGACGGATCCCACCCAGCCTTGGACCCCAGGCCGTTCAGAGATAGATGGTGCTGCGGTCCCTACTGGGCAGTTGGAGAGAAAAATAAGGAAGGTGGCAGCCCTGGGGGGCTATGCAAAGGAAAGTCGATGGGCACCAGGTGAGTGATCCTGCAGCCACCTGCACCGGGGGGGCTGTTCCCTGAGGTAATGAGCTGGTTTCCCTGGCCTCCATGGGGGTAGTTCTTGGTTGCTAGGTCTCAATTTCACATTTTAAAGTCACACTGGCGTCAGGACAGGAGCAGAAGTGAGAACCCCTGTGCACAGTGGGCTGGGGAGGAGGCTCTGGGGTCTGGGGGTGGGCAGAGGGATGCCGCTTGTTCTGGCTCTGCCGTGCTGAGCTGATCCTGGGATTTCTCCTCTTATCCTTGGTACTGAGAATGTGGAAGGAGACGGGAGAAAGGAAGCGAGGGAGGCAGAAAAGGGACTCGTGAAGGCGCCTGTGAGGCTCTTCCTCTTCCAGGTGGGCACCACTGACTGTGACAAGAGTGTTCTCTCTGCTTGTCAGCCACTCCATTCCACAGGACGGTCCTGTGACTGCGTGTCACGTTGGTTCTGTTCCAGTGCTGGCTTTCCTTTGGTTCATGAGCGTGTTTGTTTTTTGTTGTTGGGGGAATGAGGCATGAGCAGAATGGGGTTCCCCAAGGCCACCGGGAAGCATTGGTTTCTCCCGCCCGTATCCGGTAAAATGGTCTCTTTTCCAGACTGAGCTCCATCATTGTCCCAGGAGCCCAGTGCAAGCCATGCAGGGCTCCCCAAAGCAGCCCTAGGAATCTGCTCTCTGTGGCTCCCCTTCCTCTGTCACCAAGCTCCCCAGAAGGGAGAAGACTCTTCTCCCCTTTCTTCCTAACAGCCCTTATCGTGTGCTGTTCAGTTAGTGTTGATCAACGCTTATGAGAACAGTAGAGGGCACCTCCCCTTCCTGTGAGCTGACAGGGTGGGTCAGTCTCTTGTTGCTATTCACTTGTTCAATGCAATGAGGTTTATTACTGATATTTAATGCTCCAACAATTTCCTGAAAACTCTCCAAGCTCCAGGCACTGTGCTAAAATCTTCACATTCATTACTTTGCCCCAGCCTTACAGCACTGAGTTTCTGCTCATTGGGGTGCCCCCAAACTGAAGAGTAAGGATCACTCAGCTAAAGAGAGGTGTACCCAGGACCTGAGCCCCCAGCTGATGTGACCCCAAATTCTAAGCTCTGTGACATGCCTCAACAATGTTTATATTCTCCAAACACCAAATTGTCATATATGCACAGAGTTAAAAAAAATAACTGTTGGATTACAATTACCCAAAGCAGTTATTTTCAAATTCTTCTTATCCACAAACCATTTTAGAATTAAAATCGTTCATGAATAGTCACATATAAATGGCTAAGGCAGAATTGTTTTGGCAGAAGGCAGGCCAAAAGCTTGAGACTGGCCCTCTTGTCAAGGCTTTCCCTCCTTTCTGGATCCCAGCCTGGCTCAAAGCTTGGGAAGTTGGTGGGGGGATGTGCTCTCTGCATTGAAATCCACTCTCCAGCACAGAGGGTCCTCATTCCTGAAGGGGCTCCTTGGTTCTCCATGATTGCTCATCATCCTGATTTGGCTTTTGGGTCCCTCTCCTCTCTGCCATATCCCTGGGCTCTGCAGTCACCAAGAGATTTGCTCTGACCTGGATACAGAAGGCTCATTCCCTTATTCTGCTCTCAAGCCTCAGCTCATGGTTTAGCTCCTTGAACTGCCTTTCCTAACCAAAGCTCCAAAGGCTTGGAGCCATTTGTTTATTTTGCCTCTGTGGATATTTTTCTCCCCATATGCAGGGGTATGTGGGATTTACACTGAATTACCACTTCAAGCTGTGGCAGATTATTCCAACCTTTAATGTGTGACTCCCCACAGGAGGAATATTATCTGTTTACACATCTGTCACCCCCAATAGGCTATAAAAGACCATGTCTTTATCTTTGATATAGTGTCTGATATATAGTGAATCTTAGAAAACAATGATTGCAGAAATCAACAACATCGAGAACAACAACTTTAACAAGTGCAAGCATACCTTATATTTGCATTGTCCATTTGGTGTAACAATGCATTTATATATATAACTTTTTACATTAAAACACCCCTCTGTGTAAATAACCACATACTCCTGTGCATAGGGGATAAAAATAGCCATGGAAGCAAAATTTAAAAATAGCTCCAAAAGCTTGGAGTTGGGGTTAGGAAAGGCAGCTTGAATTCAGGGATTCACTCTGACATTTTCTTTTGCATTTCTATTAAAATCAGGACAAATGGATGTCAGTTTTGTAGACTAGGCAAGGTGGCTCAGTGTATGCCAGAAACATGGAGGCATCTCTGCAGGAAACAGCAATGGAGCAGATGGGGGTGCTGAGCATAGCTTGTAGATGAGCAGGCCGCCTGGGCGTCAGGGCAGAGCCCACAGGAACTGTGGTGCTTGTCACACTTGGAGATGCTGGAGAAGTTTGTGTTGGCTAGAAGCAGCTTGCAGGGCTGGTAGTGGCTCTGCATGATGACCCAGATGCTGGGGACTACCCAGAATAAATATCCACATAGGTTTTGCCTGTGGCTTAGGTTTGGCATGCAAAGCATGATGGACAGGTACAGAGGCTGGGATGTGGCTGTCCTGCTCAGCCACTTGGAGATGATCACCACCAACATCATCTTCAACTCCCTACTGCTGGGATTCTGGGAAAGGACTCATAGTATCTCATGTGACAAAGCAAAGTTAGAGTTAAATCTGAGCCCTTTCCTCAATCTTACATCTGTGTCTGAAAAGTTCCAACAGGGAACTTCAGAGCCCATTCTAGCTCCCACATCTGGAAAATTGTAAGTTTCTTGAAGAAGGATGGGCAAATGCAGCAAAAGTCATCTATATATGAAGAGGTCAGGGAAGGGAACTAGGTGAAGAATCAAAGCAAATATCCCATATGAAGCTGCAGTGAGAAATCAGAGAAAACTTACAAGTGGTGGTTTTCAAACATGATCCTGGAGTGGAGTGAAAATGCATTTAGTGGGTTGGGACCAACTTTATATATATAAATATAAATATATATACATATATATATATATATATATATATATTTACATAAAAATATATATGAATGGATATATCAAAAAGCATCAGGGTCTTGGCAAAATTATACGTTATATGATTTTTTTGTGTTCTTACTTTATTATGCCATAGTGAGGGTATTGCTCCATGAAATGTATGCTTTAGTGCTTTAGTTTAATACACACACATAAATATATATATTTGTAAGCATTTATATACATATGAATCTTATGTGTGTTTATGTGATATATACTATGGTGTAAAGATGTAAATTCTTACTGTAAGTCAATATTTTAAAAGCTTACCAAACAGTACTGTAGAACATGGAGTAGGATTTAGAATAGTGGAGATGTGTAAGAAAAGCACTTTATATCCAAGTGTTCTTGACTTTCTTTTTTGACAAGATGTCCATTCTGCCATTTTCCTAGGAAGGAATCCCCAGCAAAGTCAGCCATGGGCACATCTCTCTCTTTTCCTTCTTCGTAAATGGCTTAGTAGAACTGTGAGCAGTGGCAAGGGCTGGAGAGGGCGGGCAGCTGGTCCAGTCTCTTGTGCCTACCGTCTCCCCCTTTCTTCTCCTTCCCTCCAAAGATGGTTGAGGCTAGTTCCAGCCAAACTGACGGGGCTGGGGGACACCACAGCAGCTGCTAAAATAGGCAGGGGACTGATCACATTAACTAAGGCGATGTCTAGACAATGTGTTTCCCCTGCATTGAGCTAATTGCCAAAAACAGATAATAAAAGTGGTGTAGTGGTGTGTGTGTGTGTGTGTGTGTGTGTGTGTGTTCATATGTGATTTTACACACTCACACATACAGAGTCATATGCCACACAAGGACATTTTGATCAATGTCATTCAATGTCAGACTGCCTGTACGATGGTTCACAGAACTCTTAAAACACTGTATAACTGATTAAAACAAATAAAAATTTATTTAAAAGAAAACACTGCCACATTGTATACTAGCTTACAAAGTAAACCCCAATACATGCCCACAACTAAAAAGTGCTCAAGACACAGCCAATCAAATTGGAATTTCCTAATAAGAAATTCAAGAACAAACTTGAAAATTTAGCTCCATGGAAGAATGAAATTAGTGATAGCAGTTTTCTGAAGAATTAAGTTTAAACTGGAAGTCAACTACAATTATAGAATAAAATAACAACAGTTAGAACATTATCTTTCAAAATTCATGGGTTTTGGCCAAAGGGACATTCAGAGGAGAAGCCTCTGAACTTTAAATAATAGTGACAATGGTGACCATGGTGGCAATAATAGCCACCCAACAAACTGGGCTAAGAGACCTTATATTTCACTTTGTTATCATAAAGTTGCAATGAGGTGCTCCTGAAGGCATCTCAATTTTACAGGTGACTGAGTCACAAAAGATTAAGCAAACTTTTAGGGTCAGACACAGTGAATGATTGGACTGAGACTGGTACCCAGGTTGACCTGGCTCTGAAGCCAAGCACATTACTACCACACGAGATGCTTCTGTTTCTAAAGTAGAGTGACTAGGTCTGAGGAAATAAGTCACAAACACTAGAGGATATAAAAACAGAGCAAAGAAAATACAAAAGGAGTAAGAAGGGGAAAAGTAAGTAAAACAGAAATAAAATCTATTAGGAAGCAAATCAAAAAGAGCAGTAGTTGTTTTTTCATTACTTCTAAGAACAGGTCCTTGGAAGGGACCAACAGAACAGGTAGCCTGTCAACAGAACAGGTGGACTTTGGTGAAGACAAGGCAAAGCCAAAAAGAGGGGCAGTGTCTGAAATATGGAGCCCTGGTGACGCGGACACACAGCAGGTGCAAAGGTCTCAGAAAGTTTTTACAGTCATGAGTCTGGGATGAAAATCTGAGTAGAAGGGCAATTTCAGGACAAGGTAAGTGATCAAAATTAACAAAGAAAAATATTTAAAAAATTTGAATAGACCCACATTCAGGGAAGTCTCTGAAGAAATTTCAAAGAACTACCTAAAAGTGATGCCAGAACCAAAAGATTTTATGGAAAAATTAATTTAAGCCTCTTTATATTAGATATATTTTAATCTATTAAGTGGTTTCAGAAAGTGGGAAGAGATACCCAACCTAAGATGAGAGGATGGACCACTTCTTTCTTTTCTTCTCCCTCCTCCTCCTCCTTCTCCTCTTTTCCTCCTCCTCTTCCTCCTCCTCCTTTTTTTTTTTTTTAATTAGAGCATTGTAGTTACACAGAGTTGTAGTTGATCCTGAAAGAATCCTACAGGCAGGGAATTCAATTTCAGTTCACATTCCTTTTCCCTCCCCCTCCCCCTCCCCCTCCCCCTCCCCCTTCCATTTCCCTTTCTCTACTAATCTTCCCTTCACTCATCTATTTTTGGTTGGTTCCTTTTACTTATTCACAAAGGTGAAATTCCTTGTGGTATATTATACACATAGCATGATTTAAAAAAATTCATTCATGAAGGATCACTTTTATTAGCAGATGTTGCCCAGCAAGATGTAGATACAAAAATCCTACAAAATATGAGCAAGCTACATCTAGTTCTCACTTAAAAAGTACATGGGGCTGGGGTTGTGGCTCAGTGGCAGAGCACTCGCCTAGCACGTGTGGGGCCCTGGGTTCGATCCTCAGCACCACATAAAAATGAATGGAATAAAGATATTGTGTCCAACTACAGCTAAAAAATAAATATTAAAAAAAGTACCTGCTGTGATCTAGTGAGACTTAAAATAAGAATGAAATTTAGGGGGCTGAAGCTTAGGCAGGCCATTAACATATTTCTTCACTTCAGCAAGTCACCAGAGGAAAGGTCCATACTAGTGCCAATGAGCCAGAGAGTATTAAATAAACAACTTAATTTTGATGAAAAACTAAAAGATACTTCCTTATATGATAAAAATTAATTTCATCTCACTATATTAGTCATGGTCCTACTTACCAGAGAATGTTAGAGGAATTTCCATTAATGTCTGGAAAAAGACATGGAAAATCTGTATTGTCATCATCACTTATGAGTTTTTTTAGAAATCTGGTCAGTAAAATTAAAAAAAAATAAAGTCAGATGAATGGTACAAACTTTATTAAATGAAACAAGTTTATTAACTTTCAGAGATCACACAATTGGAAACTCAATACAAGCTATTGAATAATGACAGAACCAATAAGAGATCTCTAAGGTTTTCAGTTATGAAATAAATATTAAAAAGTCACAAATTACTTACATATGAAAAATAACCAAATAGATGATACATTTTACCAATGATTCAGTTTAGAATATAAATTAAAATGTTGAGAAATACATGCAAGTAGAGATTTTTAAAGCTTAAATAAAGATATAAAATTTATATAAAAAGATATAAAACCAAAATATAAAATTTATATAAAAAGATATAAAACCAAAATATAAAATTTGGTTGAAGGTTTGAAAAGAAAATTTGAACAAATATAAAAACAAAAAATAATTTAAAAAATGTCTCCAGATGGGAAAACTTTTCCCTACAACTTGTTCATAAATCTGAGACAATTCCAATCAAAATTCTATCCAGATATTTTAGAACTTGAGAAAATTATTTCAGAATTATTAACTGATAGAAATTAGTCATGGATTTTACTTTTGTTCCCCCAAGTAGACAACCTTTGTTTTTCTGATGGTAACTGTAATATTTGACTACTATAAAAAGAAAGCAAGTACAAGAAATTATTACATGGAAAGGACAGACTCCTTGTGAATACACTTTCTGGTGCCTTTCAGAAATCTTAATTGTTTGGTGTTTATTTGTACAAGTCCATTTTGTAAGTAAAACTGAGTCAATACAACTATGTTATGGTATTTCTTATCCTTACAATGTATTGTGTATATCTTTTCCCTATCTTTCCATGTTATTGGCTATATAGTACTCCATTGTATGAAAATATCATGATAGAGTTAAAACCTCTCACTGATGTACATTTAGTTTGTTTATACTCTTTTAGTACTTTCTTTTAAAAATTTCTCCCACTCTTTCTCATTCAGTCACATATCCAAGGAAGTTGGGCCACCATGAGCTAAGCTTTTCATATATACTATTTTTTTAGTCCACTTTTTTTTTTTTTTTTGGTGCATGCTATGTGCCAGGCAAACAGGCTAGGAACCTCTTTTTTTCTTATCTGCACAGTGGTTAGCATTGCCATCTCCATCTTATGGGCAACTAAGCCATAAAGGCGTGAAATAATTTGCTTCACGTTCTCAGATAAGAAGAGGCAAATCTGACATTCAGTCTAAGGCTGACTGTCAGCAGTAGGCTTGCGTCTGCATTCCTAGTTCTCGTTTCTCCCACTTACAGACGGCACTGTGTGGAACCCCCATGTGGGCTCTGTGCAGACGATACTCATTCCCCTCTCCGTGGCAGATACTGAGGGCCTTTTACATGTGAAGCCCTGCTCTAGGCCCTGGGTTTCCATGAGGAGCGAGCCTTGGACAGCCCCTCCAGAACAATGATGGAGAGACAGGCCCTGTTTGAATTTATCTAGATTCTCCTTAAGATCAATTATATAGTCCACTTCCACCATCTTGGAAGTAGTACGTGCTGCAGGGAAAATCCATTCTGATTCACCCTGTGTCCCAGGGTCTTGTCCATGGCCGTGGGTCAACGGGCCGGGAGCCCCTTCTAGATACCACACTTGCTGAGGGTACCACAGTTCTTAGGGACTCTCCACAGCAGCAGCTTCCAGAATGTCTTTCCTGAAGGCTCTGAATTGTCTTCTGCTGAGGTCAGCACACTCTGACTGGTGTAAGTCCGGAACTTGGAGCCCTTCATTCTGTGGCCCTAGATGAGGTGGCTTCTCGGGGAATATTTCACATTATGATGGTGCAGGGAGAGCCAGTTGGAAGGGGTCTCTGAGACACTCAGCGCCATTCATTTACTGAACAAGCAGATGCCCCTGCACTGAGCCAAGCCCCAGCCAAGTTCATAAGATAGAATCTCTCCCCTCCAGGAGGAAGGAAGAAAAGCGACAGGTATAAAATGAACTCTGACACAACCGGCTCACTTGGCCAGCTGGGACACTGAGGCCCAGAGGTGCCCAAGTCTGTCTTCCCAGTCCTCTGCTCCATGCCCAGAGGCGAACATAGCACCAGTCCCAGCCACAGGCCCCACAGGGCCCTACGAAAGCTATGCCTTTAGGAGGAGAGGGAGCCATACAGTTCTTCCCTTCATTTTTTATCACTGAGTCACTCTTCACTTCAAGACAAATAAAGACCCCCTGGACTGGAATGACCAAACTTTAAAAATCGCCTTTGATATAGGACATTGTCAGAGAATTCAGACATCTAACACACATCTGATCAGCCAGCTCCCCTTTTCTCCATATGGTTATCGACCCTCCCAAAGTTCTCCAGGGAATGAAATATGTTTGATCCAGATGGAAAGACTGTTGGCTTTGTCCAGCACGATGACAGTATATCGCTGTTTCTCAACCAGTCCTTGCTGAGTGAGAAGAAATGACCGTCGGAGGAGGAAGAGAGGGACAGAGGGAGGGAGAAGGGAGAGAAGGCCCCAATCCCAAAGCTGTCTGGTGGAGGATGCACCAGGGATGGAGAAAATCTGGCAAGAATTTGGCAAGTGTTAACGGAGCTTGAGGCCAAATAAGGGAAAGCTCATCAGTTGTGACCTTTGAAAGGGAGCCGCGGGGAGGGTGGCATGGGCCTGCCCCCAGCTCTGCTGACATTTGGTTCCATGAGGGAGCAATAGCTGGTCCCACTGTCCTGAGCACAATTACCAAAGCTAAGCTGAGCCATGTGACCACAGCGCTGTGTTTTCAATTATTCCTCCTCCTCTCCTTCTGGGTGCCAGGCCTGGAGGGAAAGCGGTCCCCACAGAAGTCCGATGCTGGCTTCTCTACCACAGCCCGATTGTAATTGTTCTTTACTCTCTTTTCATTTTCTGTAATGACAAGGCTTATTTTGAAGACTGTCTTTGCTAACTTTGGTTGGGGGTTAATACCGCCCCCTCTTCCCCAGGCTTCGGCACACTCCCATTCAGGCCCCCCCCCCCCCCCCCCCCCGCCCCACGCCTCGTCCAAGAGCTGAAGTGGTGGATCCTTCTGGAAAAGCTTATTAAAAAAAAAAAAAACCGACTTACAGAACTCATGAAACCCTCCTGAGAATGTCCCCACCCCACCTGGGATTAGCAGTTTCCACCAAGGAATTCGACCCTTCTGCTTTCCGAGATCCTGCTGGCAGCCAACCCTTACCCTTTGAGTGAAGCACATAGCATGGCACCTGGCCCCAAAGGTCCCACAGAGATTTTTGTCATGGAAAATGGTCAGTGAGGGACTTGTCACCTCTGGGAGAGTTACTGTTGGTCAGGAGAGAATATGGAGGGGAAAGGAACTGGGTTTGCATTCCAGGAATCCATGGAGACTGTGGCAATGTTTGGTGGAACAAGAATACTCGAGCCTGGCACTAGAATGGGGACAGGGAGGAGAAGAATTCAGCTCTGACTGGGACTTGGAGCAGGATAAGAAAGCAGATTAAAAAGCTCTCTTGGCCTTTGTACGTGATTGTTTTTCATGCCTTAAGCCAGTGGAGTGAAGTACCATTGTTCCAGGAGGATTTGCTATTGGCTTACATAATTAAATTGATGGTGATAGCTTCAGGCATGGCTGGATCTAGGTGCTTATGGGATGATATCTGGATTCAGTCCCTCTCATTTTCTCTGTGTCCTCTTTTCTTTCTCTTTACCTCTTTGAGTTCTGTACCTTCTGTATTGAATTCACTCTTAGGCAACCCTTTACACATGGGGACTTTTACTAACTCATATGTATATCCACTCTGTTTAATGCCTGGAATATTCTAGAAGGATTTTAATGCAAAAGTGATGATCTTTCAAATTTTTGAAAGAGAAAGAAGAGAGGACACAGAGAAAATGAGAGGGACTGTTGTTAACTCTCTCTTTCACACATACATTCCTTTCCCACAAGTTCCAGGGCCATCATGGGGAGTCCTAATGAGGCTGATCAAAATGGACAGAACTCTAGGTATATTAATATGTGTAGTGACATTGGTTTTGAGAGTCACTAGTTTGAGATTGATTTATTCATGTTTTTGCTGCTGGGATTGACCCCAGGGGCACTTTACCACAGAGCTATATGCCCAGTCTTTTTTATTTTTTATTTGGAGGCAAGGGTCTCACTAAGTTGCTGAGGCTGGCCTTCAATTTGTGATACTCCTGACTGAGCCTCCTGAATCACTGAGCTTACAGGCATGTGCCGCCACACCCAGGTAGATTCTGGGGATTTGAATGGGCAGAGTGTAGTCCGTCCTGTGTTGAAAGACGGTGGCTGAGGGGGGGCAATGACAGGAGAGTGAGGTGGAAGAAAGGAAAACCGGCTCTAGCAGTGGGAACTCTGCACCCAACAGATCCCAAGGGTGAGAGATGGCTCCCAAGTCCTCTCCAAAGAGCTCATGCCTCTGGACTCTGGGTTCACGACTCTGGGACACATCAAATGCAGAACTGGTTCCCCAGAGTTCCTGTGGCTTGAGGGGAAGGAAGCCGACTCTTGGGTGGAGGCTGGAAGAAGCCTTGGCATGGGGAGAGCAGGTCCCAGGTGCAGGGCGTTTACTGAGAAGCTATGAGTAGCATAAAAGGAAGGGCAAGTGACAAGGGGAAGATGTGGAGTCACAGCTTCTAAAAGAAAGAGGAGACGTGAGTGTGTCCACCTGTGATGATAGGGACGTGGCACAGAGGGAGGGACCCAGGCTGACGGTGAGAGAGGAGATAATCAGTGTCAGTGTAGAGCCAGGATAAAGGCTCCAGGCTCCAGGGTCACACAGCATGGCTTAATTCCTGCTTTGGTTGCCTCCAAGCTGTGTGGTCTTCACAGTCACTTTACCTCTCTGTGTTTTAGACCTCACTTCTCCAAAACGAGGATATTGAGGAGCCTACAGTAGGTTTCATGAGGACAACGTGGAACACCGTGTGGAACACTGGTCCACCAGAAGGAAGTTTTGAAAGAGTCATTGCAAATGTGTGATCAAGGTGATTATGGAAACACGGCACCATTGTTGACCAAAACTGGAGGTCCCACTGGTGGCCATGAATGTTTCCTGGTACCAATTTGCTCAAGAGGGTGTGAGCAAGAACCCTGTGACCAGGCATGGTGGACCCATCTGTGTTTAGGGTTTCACTCAATTGAGTTGGAAGAACAGAGATAGTGAGACTTTGGGAGGCTGGAAAGAGAGTGCTTGATGAAATGGACCAGCACGGAGATGCCTCACCCTGAAGCATCCGGGCCTGCTGCAAAGCAGGCTTCCATGTATTCATTCATTCATTTGAATTTACCGCTACTGGTTGCTATTGATGGCTGGTGAATAAACTGGTAAAGGCAAAGGTTTGCCAGACACACCTGCGATCCCAGCAACTCAGGAGGCTGAGATGGGAGGATGGCAAGTTGAAGGCCAGCCTGGGCAACTTAGCAAGACCTGCCTCAAATTAAAATGTTAAAGTACCGGAGATGTAGCTCAGTGGCTGAGGGCCCCTGGGTTTGATCCTCACCACCAAGAAAAAAAAATGTAAAGGGTTAACACAGAGAAGAATAAACTTGTGTGAAGTAGGTGCTGCACACAGTCTTCTTTCAAGAAGGAATTCCCTTTGACGTGGGGGGTATGTGAAAGGGTTTCGACGTGATGAAATGCTGGGAGGTTGCTGCTTTCCCTTATTCCGCCGGGGAGGTATGTGAACAGCAGTCCCAGTGGGCCAAGCACATCCCACCATGTGCCGTCTACAGCAGGTCTGTGGCTGGGCCTGAGTCAGAGCTCCTCGGATGCAGCCACAGGGCCCCCTTGGCCACCTGCCTCATGGAACCTCGACCTAGGGGAGGTGAGACTTGCTGAAGGGCCACACTAGGGCCTGGGGTGGGGAGCCGGTCTCTGGTCCTTGACCCAGTGCAGGAACTATGGTGTCTGCTTGATTGCCACCAGCGTGTGACCTGGGCCCAGGAGAAGGCATACATGTTCACCGAGAGCCGGTCATGTGCTGAGCCCTTTGGCAGACGCTGCCCCAGCCTCACCTTTGTTTACACATGTTGGCCTGGCTGCACAGTGTTGGGTGGGGCTCCCGACCCTCTTAGTCACAAGCCCTTCATTTTTCATTTTTATTTTGGTACTGGGTTTTGAACCCAAGAATTTTTACTACCGAGTGACATCTCCAGTCCTTTTAATTTTGAGACAAGTTCTCGCTAAATTGCTGAGGCTGACCTCAAACTTGGGATCCTCCTGCCTCAGCCTCCTGAGTAATGGGGATTACAGGCATGTGCCACCACACCCGGCAACACATTAATGGTCTTTGATTTGAGCTCCCTGGATTCTGGGGCTTCCTTAAAGATGCTATGGGAGTCCGCAATGATAGTCAAACGGGACTAGGCAGGTGGGCTTAGTCCTCCCTGGTTCCCTAGTCAGTCTGCTCTAAAGATTGGAGTTCCCTTATAAACTTTTATTTTGAAGATTGGTTTCCAAGTTTATTTTTTTTTTTGGTTTCCAAGTTTAAAAGTGCTGGTCTCTATGATACCTAAACTCCCTCCCGGGACCTTGGGTTTGCACTTTTCCTGTCTTTGCCTCAGTTTCTCTGCCTGTTGGATGAGGCTGTGCACAAGAGGAGCTCTGGGATAAGGTCTCTGTGAGCCCGCTAATGGAGGGGTGTTAACCACTGGGCTAACTGAGCCCCATTTGGCTGGCAAAGGGAAGGGCCAGGGACCCTGAAGGATGACCTGCCCATCTGCCCTGTGTCCCGGGCACTGGGCACCGTGGCTCGGTTCCGGGACGCATGTCCATCTCCACTTGTCAGCAGCAGGTCACGTGGCTTCTTCCCATTTCCTCTTTCCTCCAGGGACTCATGAAGTGGTGGCTAAGCCCAGTTCAGTTGCCACCCATCAACCGAGGGCCAGAGACCAGGAAAGGAAGAAAGGCAGCTTTCCGTCCTCTCTGAGGATGGAGCCACACAGCTGTTCTGCAAAGAGCCGAAAGTCCATGAAATTCCGGTCCCTCTCCCGATCCCTGATCCTCTGCAATGCCAAGACTAGCGACGATGGATCCAGCCCTGATGAGAAGTACCCGGATCCCTTCGAGAGTCCGCTGGGTCAGGGCAAGGAGGGCATTTCCCACTCATCCGTCCAGCTGGCAGACACGTCGGAGGCCAGGCTCAGCAGCATTCCTGATCTGGCATTGGCCTCAGAGGCGTCTCAACTTCAAGCAGCTGGGAGTGATCGCGGCAAGAACTACAGGAGGATGTTCTTCATGAAGGTATGCCCAGGGCTGGGTGCTGGTGGAGCCTCGGTAGTGTGTGGGCTAGAATAAAGTCTTTGGATTCATTTTTTCAGAGTTCTAATCGTGAGCAAAAGCAAGCCCCCTGGAAGTGCAGGAATGAGCGTGGTAGTGAATCAGGCCCAGCTGACACTCCCGCTTCAGAGGTTCAGTGAGACACTCTGTCAGGCCAAGATCGGGGCCTAGATCCCTGACGGAAAGTGGCAGGTGTGACAGTCAGTACTCCTGTAAGTTGTCATCTGCAGTCTCTTTGGGGCCTATCATAGCCATGTCAGGTCACACCGTCATGTAGGCACGCAGAGGCAGAGGCTGAGGACTTGGACACAGGAGGAGGCCGTGGGCAAGCAGAGGAAGGAGTACAGGTGAGGAAGTCAGCTCCCCAAATGCTGACTGTGAACATTTTCCAGGGTGCTCTGCCAATTTCAACCTAGGTGGAGCGCTGACAGTGCCAAATGAAGCTATAAATTGGGGAGGGGTGCTTAAGTAGTGTTTGGGGACTTGGCCAAAATTCATAATGTCTTCTGTTAGAGCACATTTCAGTGTTTTGCCATCATAATGAGGTGGGAATTGCAGGGTACCATGGGATCTGGGCTGACTGGATTTTGTCCTGTTATCCCCTCTCGAGTACTGTGCCTTAGTGCCTTCTGTTGATAGAGGGATTTCTCAAGGGTCCAAGTGGCCTGGACCTTGGAGTCAGTGCTGCTCACTCAGTGAAGGCCTGCCCCAGGGGCTTCCTGGCAGACTACTGCCAAGAAACCCTAGGGAGTCACAGACCTTGAGCCACAAAGAGAAGTCATTCCAGTGCCTGGGAAGGGTCTAGCACTTTCATACAGCTCAGTTAACCTCCCTCACGAGGGAAGTGACTGCTTAATACTTATATGACAAATGACCTCAGGTTACTAACGTTCCATAGTATGCAGCAGGAACAGCCCTGATGATCTCCAGACACAAAGAGCCCCCGGTCCAGGCCGTGCCATCACTCATGACTTCTGTTGATATGTCCTGAACTCACCTGATAGGGGAGAAGGAGAATACTTCCAGTTTGTCATAAATGATGAGAAAAATATACAGTCCACCAACCAAATGCCATATTTATTAATGATGATATGAAAGAATCCAGAGGAGAGCTCAGGTAAACCCAACTCAAAAAATCATTTCAAGATCCCTGGAGACACCTAGAATAGATTATTCGCTTGCTTCTGATTAATTGCATAGGCATTTACTGAGCACCTACTAAGTGCCCCCCGGCACTGTGGGGATTCAGACTCTGACCTCCAAGAACTTGCTTTGAATAAAATTCACACTGCAGGAGACACAGGGGGCCTGTTAAAGTCTCAAAGGAAGAAGAGAAGGGACCACAGTTCTGAGGCAGCATCTGTCTGTCTTTCTTTCAGGAAATATTTAAGGAGCACCTGTCTGGGCCAGGCACTGTTGTAGGGAGTGAGTGAGACAGACTCGGTCCCTACCCTGATGCAGGGGACACAGTTGTTAGTTACTTAAATATAGATGTATAGTATTAAGCAATGAAGGTTATGAAGACGTATTAAGGAAGATAAGGGGTTAGAGAATGAGAGGTATTGCTGAACTTTTGAAAAAGATGATGGCAAAGCCTTTTCTAACCACATGACTTTCGGTTAAGTTTCTGAAGTGGAGGAGAGAGTCCAGTAACTGTGGGAGGAGGGGCACCAAGAGGGGACAGCCAGTGCCGGCAGGAAGAAGGCCTGTACTCAAGAAGCACCAAGGAGCAGAACACGGAAAATAGGGAGAAAGGGGAGAAGGCAGGAAATGGAGCTGAGGTGGAACAGGGGCCTGAGCAGATGGCAAGGGTTTGGACTTTTATCCTAAGAAGGATGGACACCAGGGGAGTGACATGTCTGACTGCTGAGCTGAGAGCGGTGTGCAGGAGGACCTGTTGGGGTGCAGACAGCAAAGACCCAGGCCAGGGATGACCTAGCTTGCCAGTGGCAAAGGCACCGAGATCATTTTCTATGCAGAGGCAACAGGATTTGTTGTTGGAAGAACACAGAGCGTGAAAGAATGAGAGGGATCAACCTTGGCTGCGAACTGAGGTCTGAGCAACTCGGGGTGGGAGAAAAGAGGTGCCCTGTCCTAAAATGGGGGGAAAAACAGTGGGGGCTAGAAAAATGACAAAGAAATGAAGAGTTGTTCCTTGAAAGACATCGATTTTACTAAGCAAGGGTGGGTGGGAGAGGAAATTGCAGAAGCAAAGAGGTAGAGAGGAAGGCTGAGTGCTGTGTCTGGACCATCCAGCCCAGGCAAGTGTGTCTGGGGCTCAGTTCTTGCACCTGCTCAGCAGCAGGAGGTTGCACACCTGGGGAAAGTCAGCGACAAGCGGTAGGAGAGGCCAAGGGGAGGTGACTGGGGACCTCACCTTTTTCGGCTCTTTGTAATTCTCACCTACTGCTGCATACTTTAATTTACAAAGCAATTCACTGCTCTGGGGTCATTGTCTTTATTCTCCAAAACCTTAGGAAGGTCACAGCAGTCTTATAGTAGTATTATTTCTTGGAAGCAGTATGGCACTGGGATCAGGGATGTGGGCTCATGACTCTGGTTGCCTGGGTTGGAATCTAACTTGCCATTTACTGTCTGTGTGATCCTGGACAATTCACTTGACCTCTCTGTACCTCAATTACAATTCACTTTACCTGTGTGCCTTAATCACATTGAAGTTGCTGATAGTCTATAACTCATATGGGTCTAATGAATTTATTTACAGGAGAAAATCTGTGCAGAGGAACATGAGCTGGGCTCAGAGGCCAGAAAGAGTTGACTGGGGTGGTGGAGGGGCCCTGCAGGGTAGAGTGGAGGTTGAGGTAAGGAGGAACAGGGTCGGGAGGGAAGAGTGTGGTCTATCTTGGAGCCTGAGACCTCCTGCTCATTTTAAAGGAGCGCAGACAATCTTAAGGATCCACTAATAAATTCTAAGCAAGTGAGAGTCCAGTCATCTGAGCAGGTGTCATAATCACAGGTGGCAGGTCAGAAAGGGGAGAGGTGACAGCTGGTCCCCATATCCTTTCTGAGGGTGTCACAAAGTAACTCACTGCCACTCGCTCCCTTCTAGCGTCCCTGCCCCAGCGGCCTCCCTCCCTGCGTCCCCTCACCAGAGCAGCCCAGCGCTCAGGGTGACTCAGTTGGCCCAGATGCCCTCCCCAGCTTCCAGCAGTGCCATGGTTACAGTGACTTCAAAACAACATCTGGAATGAGACCCCGTGACATCAGCTTCTCCTCTAGAAACGCCTAAGATGAAAATTAAAGAAGAGGAAGTTGTATAAACAGCCAACTTGGGGGAAAAGTCCTTTTTGGATGGGTTGTGTTTGGCACAGCCAGGGCCGAGCAGATTACCGCCCGGGGGGCATGCCAAGGCTGGCACAGACGTGAGGAATTCAGAGCAAGCATTCGAGCCTGTGTTATATATTAAGATACTGATGGGGGCTGGGGATGTGGCTCAAGCGGTAGCGCTCGCCTGGCATGCGTGCAGCCGGGGTTCGATCCTCAGCACCGCATACAAAGATGCTGTGCCCGCCGAAAACTAAAAAATAAATATTAAAAAAAAAAAAAGATACTGATGGGCTTGTCTCTGGGGAGCTTCTAGACGCCCCCCCCTTCCCCCATGGATTCACATGACAGAATGTTAAATACCAGGTTTTCTAATTAACTAACAAACTCAAATTCAATAGACTAAGCCTAGTCCTTTGAAAGGAGGGAATAGCAGACTCACTAGCTACACCAAACCCACTGTCTTTTTTTTTTTTTCCAAGTGGAAAGAGTATTTTCAAATGCCCTTTAAGCAGAATGTCGAGGCCTAAGAGAGAAACTCAGCCAGGTGGAACTGAAGCTCCCCACACTCTGCCTCCCTGTTCTCTTTCCTTTCTTTCTTCCCCTTTATCTTTTATTCCTTTTTCCCCCCCGGAGTCTCTTCAAACATTGTAAAGCACCTGTTTTGAGCTGCCCTCTAGGGATAAATAAACAATTTGATGCTGCACTCTCAGGGAACTTGTGTGTAAGCGTGATCAATCCTGTCTCCGTCTCCTCCTTCAACCTAGAGCTTCGCTCCTTCAGTTTTCTTAATGAAAGATCTTATGCAGAGGCTGAGTGGTAGGGAGATTGCATCCTAAAATGAGATTGCTAGGCCTCCAACTAGTTTGCTTTCTGGTACTAGAACAAAATGCTACAGACTGGGTGATTCATAAAGAAAGAAGTTTTGTTCGCTGTTCTGGAACCTGGGAATTCCAAGGCCGTGGCATCTACGTTAGGCAAGGCTTTCCTGCTGCATCGTAACAAGGCATAAAGTGAAGGAACAAGCGTCTGCAAAAGAGCAAACTCACCTTAGAATGACCCCCTCTTGTGGCAAATAACCAACACGCTTCCAACAATAACATTAATCCACTCATGGTGGCCTCATCCCAGTGGCCCCAAAACCTCTGGCTAGGTCCCACCTCCTAACACCACTGCATTGGGAATTAAGGTTCTAGTTCATCAACTTTGGGGGGACACATTCAGACCATAGCATTTACCATTAATTTTGCTAAGGCACTGGACAGTACGCCCCTCATTATGGAATTTCCTCAAAGGGAAACGAGAGTCCAGTTAACTTTCTGTGAAAGCTAGGCTATCTCAGAAACAAGCCAATAATTGAGGTCCAGCTGAAAATTTCCTGTTCACATCTCCAGGAAGCTCAGTGTGCGTGGAGGAAGGACAGAGGGTGTGCTTCCCTAGAGAGCAATAGAGAGCTAGGGCAGTGGGATTCCCAGGCAGGTCGAGGTGCAGATAGAGAGGGTCAAGGTCAGGGGAGGGGAGACAATGGGGCTGCAGAGTGAGAGGGGGGCTCACCTATGCCCTGCACACAAATCAAGCCTGCCCCAGATTACAAAGGATCCTTTTGAAAGGAGTTTTCAGAAAGATATTTTCTTGTGCTTCTTGAAGAATTGCTGTTTGATCTTCCACATTTGGATCTTTAATTCACATGAAATCAAATTGTGCACATGTTGACGGGTAGGGGCTTTTATCCTGTGTGGGTAGCCCGCTGGCCCAGGCCCAGTGTTGGGAAAGCTGTCTGCCACCAGGCTTGTCTCTTTTATGAATCAAGGACCCCGGGTACGTGGGTTAGTCTCCAGTTTCTCCATTCTTATCCATTCATCTTTTCTTTGTTCTATCCTTGCACTAAGAGCACATAGTTTTAATTATTGGAGCTTTATAGTAAGGTTTTTTTTTTTTTTTGGATATCTGGCCATGTGAGTCTTTGTTCTTCAAACTGAACTTGGTTATTCTGTTGGGAACTGCATTGGAATGGCACCGACTCAATGGATAAATTTAAATCCATGTACGTGATTTGTTTTTTTCTCCAAAAATTTGCTATAGATACTTTTGGTTTATTTTCAGCAAGCCAAATCCTTATCTGGGCTGGGGCTGTGGCTCAGTGGTAGAGCACTTGCCTCACCTGTGTAAGGAACTGGGTTTGATTCTCAGCACCGCACATAAATAAATGAATAAAATAAGGTCTATCAACAATTAAAAAAAAGTTTTTTTAAATTCCTTATCTGACATTTTTGAATAATCATAGTTCTATTTCTCCCTTGCCAAATTTTATGCTTTTCCACCTCTTGTTTCGTTGTCTATAGCCTATAGCACAGTGTTGAGTAGAAGTGGTGAGAGCAGGACTCTGTTTTCTCATTGATCTCAAGAGCAAAATTTCTCTCCCTTGTTTTTTTTTTTTCCCTTTCCCCTCACAACCTCTTATATGTAATTTTGTATAACAATGAGGGTCTCTGAACAACCAATAAAAAAATGAGCAAAATTTCATTTTTTACTATGTCACTGGGTATGATTTTAAAAATTTATTATTTTATTTTGTTATTGTATTAAAGAAATTTCCCTCTTTTCACAGTTGGCAGGCAGGTTTTCTTCCCCTCTGCTCACTATGAATTGTTGTTAAATTTTATGAAATTATTTTCTGCATTTATTGAGATGATCATATGGATTTTTCTACTTTATTCTTGTTAATTTGTAAATTATGTCAGATGACTGTTTTGAATGTTAAAACATTTTTGCATTCCTGGAAAAAACTCAGCTTAATCATCATATGATCATCCAATATAACTCTAGATTTGATATGCTAATATTTTGATTGCTGCCTTTTGTGTTTGTGAGAAAGATCAACCTAAAATTTTCTTTTCTGGTAATGCCCTGTGTGATTTCTCATAATATGGGTATATTCGTCTTTCTATTCTCTGGGATATCTTAGCTAATATTGGTGTTTTACTTTTAAAAATGATTGGAATAATTCTCCTATGAGCCATCTGGACCTAGAGATTATTTTGTAGAAGCGTTTTAAATTTTCATTAAGCCAGGAGTAGTGGTGCACTCCTGTAATCCCAGCGGCTCAGGAGGCTGAGGCAGAAGGATCACAAGTTCAAAGCCAGCCTCAGCAAAAGTGAGGTACTAAGCAACTCAGAGAGACCCTGTCTCTATATAAAATACAAAATAGGGCTGGGGATGGGTTCAGGGGTCAAGTGTCCCTGAGTTCAATCCCTGGTACCTAAAAAAAAAAAAGAAAGAAAGAAAGAAAGAAAAAAAGAAAATTGGTTAAATGTTTTTAATGAATACAAGGTTATTCAGATTTTCAAAGTCTTTTGTTATCAGTTTTGATAGGATGCATTTTTGTTCCTGGAAGTTATCTGAATTTTCATATTTATTAGCATAAAGTTTATAAATTCTTATTATAATTTATTAAAATTTTGTTGAGATTATTGCATACTTACCTAAAGTTACAATCCTCTATACCCTTTCCCAATGTCCTCCTTAGGTAATAGGTAATATTTCACAAAACTCTGATATAATATTTAAGCCAGCATAATGATGATGATACAGTTCTCTGATCTTATTGGATTTTCCCAGCTTAACTCATACACATTTGTATGTGCTGTGTATGTGTGTGTGTGTGTGTGTGTGTATTACCTTTTAGATATGGATTGGAACTGTCTTGAGGCCCAATTTTCATTCCCAATGTTGGTACTTGATGTCTTGCTTCTATTTCTTTCTTAATCTGTCATTAGATAGAGAAATTTTGTCTTCTCAAATATTTTTTTGTGTGTGTTTATTGAATTTTCCCTGTCCTGTGTCCTCTACCTAATCAATCTTTACTCTTTTCATTATCTTCTTTCTTCTGTATTCTCTAAGTCTAATTTTCTGTTTTTAATCTAACTTTTTGAGAGGGGAAGTTTGGATAATAGATTTTCCTACATTCTAATGAATGCACTTGTTGGGGTATAAATATCCTATGTTTTGTAGTTTAATCCACAAATTTTGATGTGTCATATTTTATATAGACAGGTATAGATAAATTTTTATCTATTGTGATTTCTTGTATGATTCATGGTTTATTTAGAAATGCATTGTTTAAATTTCAGGAAGTTGAAAATTTTCTAGCATATATTATTCTATGTGTCTTGATTAATTCTGAGATTAATTATTCTGTATGAGTAATTTATATAAAAAAGAAGAGAATATACTATAAATGATCCTAATCATTGAGAATTTGTGAGGCAATATATATATGTGTATAGGTGTTGTTGGATGCAGTAGTCCATATTTGTCTTTAGGTCAAGTTTGATAGCCATTTTTTCCAGATTTTTTTTATCTTTCTCAATCCCATCTCTATTACTTACTGAAAGAAGTAAATTAAAATTTCCCATTATGATTGTAGATTTTATTTAATTCTTTCAGTTCTGTTAATTTTTGCTTTATTTATTTTGAAACTTTATTTTTATATGTATAGACTTTTATAACTTTTTAAATATTTTCCTGGTGGATTAATACTCCTACAATTTTGAAAGGTCTCTCTTTTGCCTAGGGAATATTTTTTTGCTGAAAAATTATCTGATATTGGCATAGTTTCGCCTACTAATTTTTGGCTAATATTTGCCTGGTATATCCTTTTTCGTCTTTTTGCTTTCAATCTGTATTTATGTATTTAAGATTCCTTTTATGTAAGAAGCACATATTGAAGTTGTTGTTCTTCCATCTTGTAATCTTTGTCTTATTTTGTGGGTTTTGACACTATTTATATTTTATGCAATTTCAGATATGTTTTGATCTATGGCTACTCTATTACCTGTTTTCTAGTTGTCCCAAGTGTTTTATATTCTATTTTCTCTCTCTTTTTGCCACCTTTTGAATTAATAATTTTATTCCATTTCCCTTTTGATTTCCTCATTCATTCTAATTTTCTATGATGATTTTTATTAAAATATAAAAATACACTGAACAGATTAGTCTCATGTAAATTAGTATTTTGTGTCAGTTCTCAAACAATGCTAAGAAGTTAGAACACACAACTCTACAATAGCCCATCTTTTTTCCACTTTTCTGTCATTAATTTTAATTCAACCTATGTTTAAAACTCCAAAATATACCCTTATTATTCAATATAGTCAGTATTCATCTATATTAATTCATATGTTTAACCTTTCCATCATTCTTCATTTCTTCTTGCATTTCTGTCTTTCTTACTGAGATTGTTTCCTTTTGCCTAAAGCAAACTTGCTTCCAACCTGAGCAGGACATGGGCTGAGAGTACAATGAGCTCTACATGCAAAATGTCTGAATATTTAAAAGTTATAAATCAAGGTAAAAGGATGCTTAAAATATGTGTCCTATACCTTCATAAGGACTTATATGGACACGTCCAATTAGATTCTTGGACTCATCAGAGGTATGCCCTGGAAGGTGGTAGCACAAGAAGATCCCTTTCCTGGCTCTTAGCTGTTGACCATGCCCCTCTTTCTCTTAACCACTCTCAGCACTGTTCATCATGTGGAAGCCTGCAATTCTCTAGTCACTCTTTCCCTTAGCAAACAGCCACCTTGTCACCCTTGCAGCCTAGAGTTACACACACCAGTGTTGTGATTTGCTCTTGATGGTATAGAACCAGGAGTTGAAGCATGAGCTCTCCTGATGGAATCTGATGCCTCCCATCTATATTGTTTTTCAGTTTCTCTCGAGCTGACTGTTAGCAGGTCACCAAACAGCCTGCAGTTCTATGTTTACCTACTCTAGAGCTGGTGCTCTTAAATACTGTGGGACGAAGAACTCGATGAGACTGGGAACTGACAAATAGTAATTGCCAATAAAACATAAATATTTGTGGAAAGGATGGTTGCATAAATGGGTATAATTAGGCCACCCTTAAGGCCAGAAAGTCTATACATGGTCTGGATTTGCATTATTTCTTTTTGAGCCAACACATAGATTTATATTGGACATGGCTTTGTGCATTTCCATCAACTGGGATCTGGAGTCACTGGGTATTGATCTGGAAGAAGGACAGCAACAGATGAGACCAGACGTGTGGGAGGTCCTCTCCTCGGGAGATGCCCATCTGAAAGGATATAAAATGCTTTGATCCACATGGGAATGGCCTCCCTAGTGTGGAAAATGCTGCTTTTCTTTAAAAATTCAAAATATTGGTTAGGCCAAGTCACCACTCATGCAGTGTGACTCAGGATGCGATGAAGTCAGATCAGCCGTCTGAACCTCTGGCTTATGCTGTGGGTGGACAGAGGGTGGTCAAGGCCCCACCAGAACAGACGAGTCCCTTCATTTTGCTGCTTGTGAGCAGCTCAGCCTGTGGCTTTGAGGCCCAGGCTTCCTTGGCAAGTGGGAAACCCAATCCTTTGGCTGCTTGCCTTTTTCTGCCACAGAAGAGCAGCTTGTGGATGCTGAGAGCAGCCACTGGGAGGGAAGCTTGGGCATTCAGGACTCCCACGGAGCTGGCCACATCCCTGAGTGTGCTGGAGGGTGGGGAAGGAGGCAAGGGTGGTCCTGTACAGGAAGCAGGGAGGGGCTGCACCCAGGTATGATTAATGTTCACTTCTTTATGTCTCCCGAATTCCATGTTATTTCTAGTCACTTTTTCCAATGCCAGAAGACATTTGGAGCTATTTTCCTAGAAGCTAATTTGATTGATTGGTATTTGAATCTCATTGGTTCTGGCACAATACCATTTGGTTAGTGAAGAGGAGTTTGATGGAAAGAAGAAGAATAAAGGAAATTGGAAAGAGTTAGTAAACCATCTACCTTTCCAACTCTATTTCTCAATCTTGCCCTTCATATATACATTACATCCTAGCTAGGTTTCTCCCTGTCAGTTATGGTTTGGATGTCCCCTAAAGACCCATGTGTTGAATCCTTGGTCCACAGTGCACCAATATTCAGAGGTGAGGCTTTTGGGAAGTGATTATATCACGAGGGCTCTGATCTCATCAGAGGATTAATCCATTGATAACTGAATGGACTACTGAGAGATGGTGGAGGTGGTGAGAGGTGGGGCCTAGTTGAAGGAGTGGGTCCTTGGTTCCTGTCCTTGGGGACTATACTTTATCTCTGGTCCCTTCCTCCAGTTGCCATGAGCTGATAGCTTTCTTTCACCATGATGGTTCTGTCTTGAAACAAGCTAACCCTGGACTGAAACATTGATCCAAAATAAATCTTTCTTCAGGTATCAGTCATAGTGATGCAAAGCTGACGAACACACATTATCTTTGCACATAACCCCTTAGAGAGTCTCGAAGACAGCCTCGAAGACAGCAAGACCAGAGCAGCTCTTGCTGCTGCCTCTGGCTGAAATACTTTTCTCACTCTCTGAATCACCCCAAATCTTAGTCATCCTTTTCAATAGAACAGATGTCATAAAGTTTTATCTGACCTCCTCCCTTATCCTGCATCCCTGGTTTCTATGATTCCTACTTGAAACAGCAAACAAAAAACTATGTGTGGAGCTCAGAGGTAGAATGCTCACCTAGTATGCGTGAGGCACTGGGTTCAATCCTCAGTACCACATAAAAGTAAAATAAAGATATTGTGTCCACCTATAACTAAAAATTAAATATTAAAAAAACTTTACGTCTTCCCACCAAAGAATAAACTCTGGGTGCCATCTGTAGGCAGGAAGAATTGACTCTATCAATCTGAGATTACAGTACCAGTATAGGAGAATGTCTCAAAAAATGCTTAAGTCTCCATGAGACTCTATCTATCACATGGATGCATCACAATATTGTTTTAAAATCTTTAAAACTATTTTCTTAAATATACAGCATTAAAAATAAAGTTATAAAATGTATACATACTCTAAAATATAAGTGTCTCATTTACTTTTATATTAGTCATGAAGTTTAAGAAACAAACCTTGAAAAGTCAGTGGTAACTAACTTTGAGGTCCTTGTGTGTCCTTACATGATGCCATCCATTCTCACTCCTCTCAGAGGTACCCACTGTTCTTCATTTTGAGTGTATCGTTCCTTTGCTTTCCTGTATAGTTTACTGTATCTTTTTGTGTACCCTGATGATATTTGTTTAGGTTTCTTTATTTCAATATTTATTTTTTAGGTGAAGATGGACACAACACAATGCTTTTATGTTTTATGTGGTGCTGAGGATTGAACCCGGGTCCCGCCCGTGCTAGGCGAGCGCTCTACCGCTGAGCCACAATCCCAGCCCAGGTCTCTTTATTTCTGATTTCATGTTTTCAGGGTATGTTTTTATCCTTTTACTTTCATCCTGTTTGTGTCTTAAGTTTCACATGAGTTTCTTACGAAGAGCCTGGTTAGATCATTTTAAATGACCACATCTCTGCCAATGTCTGGATTGATGTATTTTGACCAATTACATTTAAAGTGATAAATGGTATGTTCGGGCTTGTGTTTTTCATTTTATTATTTTTTTTCTGTTTTTTTTTATCTCTCCATTTATTTTCACTTGCCATTCTGTGGATTACTTGAAATTTTATTTTAAAGAGTTCACTTCAATCATTTGTAATGCTTTTATTATACCATGTTTACAGTTTTCCTAGGAAGTGCTTGCTGCATATATTACCGCACACACACATCTTACCATGTCAACTATTGGTACTAACATGCTATCATTTTGAGTAATGTGTAGAAACCCAGCTTAAACTTAGGTCCCTTTGCCCTCCTCATTTCTTAGACAGCATTGTCTTAAGTATTAATTTATTTATTTGTATCTATTAAGCAATACATAAGATAATAAGATAACTTTTCCTTTAACCATAAAAATTAATTAAAGAAACTCACTGCGGGAAGATAATATATTATGTTTACTTCTATTTTCACCCCTTCTACTGGTCCTGTTTCCCTTTCTGAAGGTTCTAGCTGTTTATCATTTTCTCTCTATTTAGATGGCTTTCTTCAGCCACTTTTTAAGGGTAGATCATCTGGCAACACATTCCATTAATTTTCATTCATCTGAGAGTATTTTTATTTTGCCTAAAGTTAGTTTTAGCAGATGTAGAATTTATAATTGACACAAATTTTCTGCACTTGAAAAATATGCTTTTTTTTCTGCCTTCCATGATGTGAAATCTACTGTCATTCGAACAGGTGTTTCATTGTAGGTAATACATCATTTCTCTCTGGTTAAAGTTTTGAAGAATTTTTCTCTTTCTTTCTTTGGTTATGAGGTATCTGGATATTGACTTATTTGGGCTTATTGTATTTGGTTCTATCACCTCCAATTGTTTATTTTTAAAAACTTCTATTTGTTGGTATTTTCTAATTTTTCATTTGCTTCTAGAGAATTTGTTGAATGATTAATGAAAATCCTTGTCAGATAATTCCAATATCCAACTCTTCTCAACATTAGCACCAGTTGATTATCTTTTCTCATTTGAATTATGGATTCCTAGTTCTTGGTATTGTAAGTGACTTTCAATTACCTCTTGGATATTTTGATTATTATGTTAGGAGACTCTTGATCTGATTCTAATCTTCTGTTTGAGCAGGCAGCCACTGTGTGTAGGTGTAGCGTGCAGTTTTCAGCTACTCCTGCAGTCCTTTGTTGAAATGGAATTGTAGTTTTTGGAGCCCTTGCAATGCTATTCTGGTTCATTTCATTTTTTTTTCTGGCACTATGGAGCACTTGCTCAACATGTGCAGTTCTGCCTAGAGATGCAAAGGGCTTTTCTGGGATCCCTGGTATCAATGGGTGACCATGTGTTGCTCTGGGTGGAGGTTGGCAGAAGCTGCAGGGCTTCTATGCCACCCTTTTAGGTGGAGGGTAAGAAAGGAAGCACTTAGTGGATACTGTCTCTTCAGATGGGCTGGGACACTGCATATGTCCCAGTGATAAAGTGGGGGCTGCATTATTCTTGGATTTGTTGGTGCCAATACAACATATTAGACCACACGTTGGTACCATGACCATGGAGCTGAGGCCATGGCTCTCCACTAGGTCTTTGCTGAACGTTCCTCTTCCCTGGTGTTTTAGCCAGGCCAGAGGGAACAGGTGTTTCTAATTTATTTGCTTGCTTGCTTTTCTTGTCTTTGCCTGTTGACAGTTCTGGGTTGCGGACTCTCCAGTTCCTACTCTGGGAGATAGACTAAACAGAAAGACAACCCAGGGAACTCACCACATTGTTCCTTACATCCTGAGGTCCCTATCCACTTCTTTCTGACTTTTAGAATCCTTTTATCATTGTCTAATAATTTCCAGGGTATTTTGTCAGGGAGGAGGGGGAGTAAGCCCATGCTATTTTGTCTTTGACCTGGAAAGTTCAGTTCCTTGAAGTTTTGAATATGACATAAACACAATTGCACAACAATTCCTCTTTGCTGGATTTGCTTCTGTTACTCAACAGTATATTCCAGAAATCCTTTCATGTTATTTCATTTTATTGTGCTTCATTGATTTTCACTGTTCCATGGAATTCTCCACACAGTTTATTTATCCATTCTGCTCTTGATGGACATTTGGAACATCTCCCTTTTTTCTCCTTTAAATTAGAGACTATACTGCCACTCAAATTCCTGTGCATGTTTTAAGGGCTGTAAATCTAGGTGGGGAATTGGTGAGTCATAGGGTATGGGTATCTTCTATTATGTTAGAAAATGCCAAACTATTTTCTGAAGTGCCAATCTATCCTTCCATCAGCAGGTATAAAATTCTTCCTTTCTCTACATCCTCCTCAGTTCTTGATACCATCATATTTAAAACATTTTCTAGTCTGGGGGCTATTACCTTGTTTCTTATTTTGTTTTTAACTTGCATTTCCCTTGATTGTTGATAAGGTTGCACAGATTTTCATATGTTTATGGAAAGTTTTAATTTCCTCCTATATGTTATGCCCATTCAAATGTTTTTGTACTTATCTTTTTGGAGTGCTAACCTTTTTCTTTCTTCTCCCAGCTTTTAACTTGTCATTTCATTCTAGTTGATGAATAGAAGTACTTAATTTTAATGTAAAACTATTGATGATTTCCTTTATAGTTTGTACTTTTTGCGTCTTATTTTTTAAATGTTGTCCTTTTCTAAAGTTATAAACATATTCCATTATACTATCTATTTAATTGTCTTCAGGACACCTGATAATTTTGCCGCTTGTATTTATGTTTTTAATACACCTGGAATTGAAGATTTTGAGGAATAGTTGTGTGTGGTCATTTTTTCCTCATGGTAGACCAGTTGTCCAGTGCTCTCTATTGAACTTTTCATCCTTTTCCATGTAGCCAAAGTGTCGATTCTGTCACAATTTAAAATTTCTCTTAGACATGTTCTTGACTGCATTGAGATTACAGATTGTTGTATTCTATGGATCAATTTTTGGTCCTTATGCCAAAATGCTACTGTCTTAATTGCTATATTAAAAAAATAACTATTATTCTCTTGTATGAAGATTTGTCACTCCTGTGCTTATTTAAGTATGCTTTTTTTTATTTGAGGCCATTTGAGTCTTTATAAAAATTAAGGATAGGCATATGATGTTCTAAAAATCACTTGAAATTTTGTTTAGTACAACATAAAATTTATAGATAAATTTGGAGGAGAATTGATATCTATGAAGTCTTCCATTTTCACAAACATAGTACATAAAAATCTCCATTATTCATAACAGAATGTCTTTTAGTAAGATTTACAATTTTTCCCAGAAAGTACTTATATACCTTTTGCTTAGGTATGTTCCTAGACATTCTTTATTGTCTGATTTAACTACATGTTGACTTTTTAATATTTTATTTTCTCACTGCTATATGCTGATATACAATTTTAAAATTGTTTTTAACTTTTAATTTTAACTTTTCCAGAATTGCTCTTTTTATTGAGTAAATCTTTTAAAATCTGTGTGTTATAATTACACATAATAGTGGAATTCATCATGCCATATTCACATATGCAGCATAACATAGTTTGATCAATCTCACTCAGTGCCTTTATTTTTACATTAATCCTCATAAAGTTATATAAAGTAACAATACTGTAGCATAATACTTCAGTTAATTGGTTCAAGTCGATGCAGTCAAGATAGAGAACATTTCCATCACCAGGATCCCTCAGGTTGCCCTTTCACTTTCCTTTGACCCTCACCTCTACCCCTTTTCTTATTTTTTCTAAAAGTGTTGTAGTTTTAAATTGTATATGTAAGCCCATTTAAGTTAATTTTTTATATGAGGTGAGGTTTAGGCCAAGCTTCCTTTTCTCCCCTGTGAATGTCCAATTATTTTAGCAGCATTTATTGAAAGGCTATCTTTCCACCCCTGAAACGCTCTTGCACCGTTGCTGGGCATATTCATGTGGGCTTAGTTCTGGGTTCTCTATTCTGTGTGTCTATCCATCTTTCAATACCACAGTGTGGATTATTCTATCTGAATAATGATTCTTGAAATTGGGGAGGGTGATTCCACCTACTTTTAAAAAGTCATTTTAGCTATAGTAGGCCTTTTGTGTTTCCATGTAAATTTTAGAATAACCATCTATGTTTACAAAGATTCTTAAAGGGATTTTAGTAGGAAATACATTACATCTATCTATCAATTTGGGGAGAATTGATATTTACTATGCTCATTTTTTTCAATCTATGAACATGACATGTATATGTATCTATATTTGGACAAAGAAATTTTTGATTTCTTTCAGTAGCATTTTCACAGTTTGTAACATATTAATCTTGTACATTTTTGTTACATATATGCATAAATAGTTCTTTCTCTCTCTTTTTAAATTCTTCCCTCCCCCTCTCCCCGTGCTAAGGATCAACCCTAGGGCCTTGAACATATTGACAAGTGCTTTTCCACTGAGCTAAATCTCCAACCCCAACATTTCTCCTTTTCTTTGCTGAGTATAAATTATATGCATTTTAAGAAGGCTGTCTGTATATTCACTGCTGGTAGATGGAAAGATGTTTTATTTTTACATATTTATGTTGTATATCGTGAATTGTTGAAACTTTTTAGTTCTAGGAACTGGAAATTTCTATGTAGACAACCACTTCTATAAACAAGAACAGTTTTGAGTCTTTATTGCCGTGGGTAGAATTTCCAGTACCATGTTGAATAAAGAGTGTTGAGATTGGGGCATTCTTGCCTCATTCCCAATCTTAGCAGGAAAGCATTCATTTTTCCTAATTAATTATGTTGCTACAGATTTTTGGAGATTTTAAAAATGAAGTTGAGGATGTTTTCCTCTGGCTCTAGTGTACTGGGAGTTTTTAATCATGTTAAGTGTTTAATTTTGTAAGATGTCTTTCTTCATTGATTCATCATGTGATTTTTCTTTACTGTGTTATTAGGGTAGATAACATCAATTGAGTTTTGAATATTTAATCATTTGTGAATACCTGGAATCCCACTTGGTTGTCATATCTGATTCTTTTTATATGTTGCTGAGATCTACTCCATAATATTTTTATAGGATTTTTGTATCTATTATTCATGAAGGATATTGGTCAGTAGTTTTTTGTTTGTTTGTTTTGTTGTTCTTTGTACTGCCTTTGTATGGTTTTGGTGTCAGGGTAGTACAGATTTCATAAAATAAATTAGAATGTCTTCTTTCCTGTTTTCTGGAAAATATTGTGTACAATTGATATCAATTCTTCTTTAAATTGGCAGAATTCTCCAGTATATGCAATCTCTCTGGCCCTGAGAGATTTCTTGGGAGTTTTAAAGTTACAAATTCAATGTTCCTAATAGTTACAGGACTATTAAAATTGAATTGTGGTAGTTTGTGCTTTTTGAGGACAAATTGGTCAATTTCATCTAATAGTCATATGTGTGTAGAGCTGTTTGTCATGGTCCCTTATTGTCCTTTTGACATCTTCACTGTTTGTAGTGATATCCTCTACAGTGTAATTGTGTCTTTTTTATTTCATCAATCTTGCTAGACAAAGGTTTGTTTCATTATTTTTTTCTGTTTTTAATTTTATTGATCTCTGCGCTAATTTTATTATTTCTTTCTGCTTTGGCTTTATTGCATTCTTCTTTTTCTAGGTTTTGGAGCTGTGAACTTGTTGATTTCTCTAATGTATGTGTTATAAATTATCCTCTCACTACTGCATTAGTTATGTCTCATAAATTTAAATATATTTTATTTTTTATCTTTATTCAGTTCAATGCACTTATTTCCCCGAAGGCTTCTTTTTTGCCCTCTGAATTATTTAGAAGTGTGTTGTTTCATTTCCAAGTATTTGAAGATTTTCCTGGTATGTTCTGTTATTGACTTCCAGGTTAATTTCATTATGGTAAGTAAAAGAACTCACTCTAAATGATTTTAAATTTGTTAAGGCTTGTTTTCTGGCCCAGGATATAGTCTATCTCAAAATTTGTTCTGAGGGCACTTGATAAGAATTCATGCCTACTAGTGGTTCTGTAAATGTTGATTAGATTCTGTTCCTCTATATCCATGCTGATTTTCTATTTATGCTATCAATTATCGAGGCAGGGATTCTGAAGCCTCCAGCTGTAACTCTGGATTTATTTACTTCCCTTTTCCATTCTCTCAGTTTTTCCTTCACCTATCTTATAACTCTGCTGTTTGGTACCTGCATGGTTTAGGATTGCTTCTTTATGATCCTGCAGCTCAGTTAATTTTCTTTGTTTTGAAGTCTAATTTATCTGATGCTGATATAGTTACAACTTCTGCTCCTTTGTGATCAATATGTATTATTAAGTATGTTTTTTATCCTTTTACCATCTGCCCGTATCATTATATTTTCCATGAATTTCTTATAGACAGAATATAGATGGATCATGTTTTAAAATATACTCTGTCAATCTCTTTTAATTGGTGTATTTTGACCATTATTATTTATTGTAATATTATATATTAAGAACTAGATATGTCATTTTTATATTTGCTTTCTGTTTGTTCTTTTTTTCTGTTTTCTTCTGCATTCTATTGAGTTACCTGAACATTTTTTAGAATTCCATTGTGATTTATTTAGAATTTTTTCAAGTGTATCTCAATTTTTAGTTGTATGAATGCCATTATGTATACATAACTTATTATAGTCTATTAGCAATCATTTTAACAGTTCAGGTGAAGCATAAAGATTTATCTCCCTTTACCCTCTCTTGCTTATAATTGTCTTAGATATTTCTTCTACACGCATTTGAAAGCACATCACAGGATTACAATTTTTGCTTTGACCGTCAAATATTGGTAGTATTGTTTATTTGATCTGTCTAATTAAACATTTAATATTTAATTATGATGTGTCTCTGTGTTGGTATCTTTGGGTTTATCCTGTTTCAGTTTCTCTCCATATCTTCAATCTTTGATGTCTTTTGATAAATTGGGAACGTGTTCGGCCATTATTTTTTCGATTGCTTTTTTTAATCTCATTCTCTTTCTCCTTCCTCAACGCTGCTGACATGAATGTGAGATCTTTTATTATAGTCCCACAGATTCCTGAGGCTTTATTCATTTTTACTCTAGTTTATTTTTCTCTTGCACAGAATGGGTAATTTTTGTTGTTCCATCTTCTAATTTATTGATTCTTTCCTCTGTCCCCTGAGCCCATACCCTAAAGCTTTTTTTTTTTTTTTGGTTTTCAGTTCTAAGATTTGTATTTGATGTTTTATTTCTTCTATATCTTTTCTGAAACTTCCTATTTTTCATTTGTTTTAAGCATGTTCATGATTATTTATTGAAACGTTTTATAATTACTACTTTAAAATCTTTGACAGTTAACTCTAATATTTCTGTTACCTCAGTGTGGGCATTCTATTGATTATTGTTTTTCCTACCTAGTTTGAAATCTTTTTTTCTTTTCTTTTCTATTTGTTCTTTTTTAGTTATGTATGACACTATAATGTATTTTGACATATTATACATACATAGAGCACAACTTCCCATTCTTGTGGCTATACATGATGTAGAGTTACACTGGTTGTGTATTCATATATGAACATGGGAAATTTACGTCTAATTCATTCTATTGTCTTTCCTATTCCTATCCTTCCTTCCTTCCCTTTATTCCCTTTGTCTAATCCAATGAATTTCTTCCCTCTTCCCCATTTTCTGGTGTTAGCATCCACATATCAGAGAAAACATTTTGCCTTTGGTTTTTTGGGACTGACTTTTCATGTAGCATGATATTCTCCAGTTCCATCCATTTACAGGCAAATGCCTGAATTTCATTCTTCTTTATGGTTGAGTAATATTCCATTGTGTATATACATCACACTTTCTTTATCCGTTCATCTTTGGCACCTAGGTTGGTTCTATAGCTTAGCTATTGTAAATTGAGCTGCTCTAAACATTGATGTGGCCGTGTCACTATAGAGTTTGAAATCCTTCTGGTTTTTGATACTATGAATAATTTTCAATTGAATCCTGGATGTTTTTACTTTATGTTATGAGCTCCTGGATCTTATTTAACTTTCTGTTTTAATTCTCTTTTTTTGACTGTTCTTGCAGGGGAAGGCAGAGGAGTCACCACCTTGTTACTACAGGTAAAGGTAGAAGTCCAGGTTCCCCACTTGGCCTCCATGACATTCAGGGTGAGGGGCTTCTCATCACTGCTGGAAGAGGAGTGAGTGATAGACTGTGGGTGAAGAGGTCCCCTTCCCAGACGGCAGGTGGAAGGTTCCAGCGTTTCACTTAGCTCTCTCTGTTGCCTTCCCGGCAGTGAGTTCAGAGCCCTCCTTTACAGCCTGGCAAGGGTGGAATTTCAGATTTCCCACTCAGCCATGGCCACCAGGGATGGGATGGGTGTGCCGAATTTCTTTGATGAAAAGTAGTTTTCATCTGAAGTTTCCTACCTTGTGGACCATCCCCATTCCTGGTCCTTTGACTAGAAAGAGCAGACTTCCTTTTTCTTTTTCTTTAAAAATTTTTTTTTCTAATTAGTTACACATGACAGCAGAATGCATTTTGACACATCATACATAAATGGAGTCTAGCTTCTCAGTTGTCTGGTTGTACATGATGTAGAGTTACACAGGTCATGTAGCCACATAGGGTGAAAGTGTCTGATTCATTCTACTATCCTTCCTACCCCTATGCCCTCTCCACTCCCTCCACTCACCTCTGTCTAGTCCAGTCCAAAATACCTCTATTAACCCCTGCCCTTATTGTGAATTAGTATCTGCATATCAGAGAAAACATTCAGCCTTTGGTTCTTTGGGATTGGCTTATTTAACTTAGCATAATATTTTTCAGTTCCATCCATTTCCATACTGGCAAATGCCATAATTTCATTCTTCTTTAAGGCCAAGTAATATTCCATTGTGTATATATATCATATTTTCTTTATTCATTCATCTGTTGAACGGCACCTAGGTTGGCTTTATAGTTTAGCTATTGTGAATTGAGCTGCTATAAACATTGATGTCTGTGTCACTGTAGTATGTTGATTTTAAGTCCTTTGGTATAAACCTAGGAGAGGGATGACTGGGTCAAATGGTGATTCCATTCCAAGTTTTCTGAAGATTCTCCATATTGCTTTCCACAGTGATTGCACCAATTTACAGTCCAACCAGCAATGTATGAATGTACATTCCCCCCCACCCCCACATCCTTGCTAAAATTTATTGTTGCTTGTATTCTTGATGATTGCCATTCTGATGGTACTGAGATGAAATCTCAGTGTAGTTTTGCATTTTACTAATTACTAGAGATGTTGAACATTTTTTCATGTATTTGTTAATCAGTTGTATTTCTTCTTCTGGGAAGTGTCTGTTCAGTTCCTTTGCCCGTTTGTTGATTGGGTTGTTTGTTTTTTTGGTGTTAAGTTTTTATTTTTTTAGTTGTAGATGGACACATTACCTTTATTTTATTTATTTTTATGTGGTGCTGAGGATCAAACCCAGTGCCTCACACATACCAGGCAAGGGCTCTACCACTGAGCCCCAACCCCAGCCCCTGGTGTTAAGTTTTTTGAATTGAAAGATCAGACTTGTGTTGTGGCTTTTTCCCCCCAACATCTGTACCTGCTGGAAATTTCAGGTTGCCAGCTGCAATTCTGAGATGTATGAGACAAAAAGAATTCTCAGGGAACTCACCTTCTTGTCATTTCTTGGGCCAAAATTTCTATTTGGTCTAAGTTCTTTTCTCTATCTTTCAAAATCTTCCTGCGCTTGTTTTATATGAAATTTCCAGAATTTTTCATTGTACTTAGTGGGAGAATTAGGAAAAATCAGGCCTGCTTCATTTTCCTAGAGTGGAATGGCAATGTATTTTTGTACATTGATCTTATATACTACTTCTCGTTCTTAAGAGCATAATATTTTATTCGTATATTTTGTTTTGTTTTCCACATAGATGATAATATCATCTATGAATAATGATTTTTTTTGCTTTTTTTCTCCTTTTTAAGTCCTTTTTGTTGTTGTTGTTGTTTGTTTTAAAGTTTAAGTTAACATACTGAAAAAAAAAACTTAGTTTTTTTGGTGTAGAGTTCTATGAGTCTTAATGTATGTTTATATGAAGTCACCACCACAACCAGGACTGTAAATTGGTGCAGTCACTGTGGAAGGTTTCCACAGATGTGTGTTTCATGAAGTCACCACCACAACCAGGACACAGAAGAGTTCTATACGCCCCTTTTGTAGTAGAGTCTTTACTCCACCCTGAGTTATTGGCAACCACTGATCTCCTCTCTGACCTTACAGTCCTACCATTTCGAGAATGGCATATACAGTGAATCCAAACACTATCTAATCTTTCCAAGTATTTTTTTTCTTTAGTTTGTTAAAGTGGTAGATTATTTGATTATTTATTTTTCCAAGGATAAAACATTCTTTTGATCCCTGGATGCAGTTGACTACTGTTTGATGATTTTTATTTTTTTGTGTGTGATTGTTCTGTAATTGTGTTTCCTACACTGGTTTCAAGATTGGGCCAACCTCATGCTGGTAACAGAATTTCTTTACTCATCTCTTTCACTGGTCTTGAGGTCTTCTCCTCATCAGGTCTCTAAATTTTTCTGGTCTTAAAAAATGTGAGATGTGTGCTTACACTTTGGAATGGTTTATCTTTTTAGGGTTCACTTGTTTGTTCTAGAGTTTGAACCTGGGGTACTCTACCACAAAGCCATGTATTCAGTGCTTTTTATTTTTTATTTCAAGACAGAATCATATTAAGTTGCTGAGACTGGCCTTGAACTCACAATCCTCCTGTCTCATCCTCCTCAGTTGCTGGAATTACAGGCATGCACCACCATGCTTGGCAGGAAATTATTTATGTTTTGAATGATTTGTAGAACTTTCTGTTTACAACTATCTGGTACTAATGTTTTCCTTGTGGGAAGACAAAACCACTCAGTTTCTTTAATTTGTATAGGCATAGAAAGGTTTCCAGAATTTTTTTTTAAATTGATGATGATAACGTCTATTTTCCTCAGAGTTTTCTTATTTTATCTAATTGCTTAAATATATTCTATAAAGTGGTTTATAATGTCTTCTTATCATTTTTAAAATCTTAACTGCATCTGTAATTGTGTTTACTTTTTATACCTTATATTATTTCTGTTTTCTTTTTATCCTGAATAATCTTAAACATCAGCATTTAAAAACTTCTCTACAGAACAAGTTATGTATGTATAAACACACACACACACACACACACACACATTTTTGGTACTGGGAATTGAACTCAGAGGCACTTCATCATTAAGCCACATCTCCAGACCATTTTATTTTATACTTTTTATTGTTTTGAGACAGGGTCTTACAAAATTGCTGAGATTGGCCTTGAACTTGCAATCCTCTTGCTTTAGTCTCCCGAGCCACTGGGATTACAGATGTGTGCCACTGCAACCAACTCCAAGTTTTAATTTTGTCAATTCCCCATTATATGTTCATTTTTATTTAATAAATTTTGTTTTGTTCTTTTATTATTTTCTCTATTTTCTTCGATGATTATCTCATTAGTTATTTTCAACTCCTCCTCTTCTCTTTCTCCTCCTCCTCATTCTTCTTTTGGTGCTGGGGATTGAACCCTGGATCTTGAGCATGCTAGGCAAGTGTTCTACCACTGAGCTATATCTCTAACCCACTTCTCTTCTTTGTTAATATATTAAGAGTTTAACTTTTCCTATAAGTACTGCTTTATCTTAGCTGCATTTCACAGATTTAGTATATAGATTTTCATTATCATTCAGTACTAAATGCTTTTAAATTTCTAACATGATCTCTTCTTTGACCCAGGAGTTATTTGGAAGCATATTTTATTTCTACATTTTCAGGTATATGAGTTATCTTTAAAATCACTTTTTTATTTTGAGATAACTATAGATCAATAAGAAGTTCCAAAGATAATACAGACAGGCCCATATACACTTTGCTTAGTTTTACCTCATGGGCATATCTACAGGGCAATATCAAAACCATAAACTTGATATTACTACAATGTACCTATAGTTCTGTGCTGTTTGTCAGGTGCATGCTCCACCTGGACCAAGACACAGAAGTGCACCATCCCCACAAGGTCTCCTCCTGCTCTCCCTGCACAGGCACAGCCAACCTCCACCCACCATCCCTAGTCCCTACAAGATGGTCTGTTATCTATCTCTCCAGTTAACTTTTTCAATGCTTTGGAGTAACTTATGTTTTGTCAGAAAATGTGGCGTGTGTCACTACAGTTCTTTGTAATTGTTCAGAATTGTTTGATGACACTGTTTATGATTATTTTTTAAGTATTTTTTTTTCTTTTTTTGGGTACCGGGGATTGAACTCAGGGTCCCTCCACCACTGATCCACATCCCAGCCCGTTTTGTATTTTATTAGAGACAGGGTCTCACTGAGTTGCTTAGCATCTCGCTAAATTGCTGAAGCTGGCTTTGAACTCATGATCCTCCTGCCTCAGCCTCCCAAGCCACTGGGGTTACAGGAATGCGCCACTGTGCTCAGCTTTATAAGTATTTTGTTTATGTTTGAAAAAACATTATATTCTGCTCTTATACTTACTGACTTTTGTCCATTGGATCTATCAATTTCTTGTAGGAGCGAGTTAAAATATCTCATGCTCCATTTTCTTTTTAGTTATGTCATTGCTTCATGAAGCCACATTATAAGGTGTAGCAGATTTAGAATTGTTGTATATCCTTCATGATTTAAAGCAGTTATTATACAGTCACATAATCTTTATGCATTTTTTTGTTTAATCTACTTTGTCAATAAAGCACACCACCATTTTGAATAGCATCTGTTAGATCCACTCATATCTTTTTATTTTTTAAAATATTGTTTTAGTTGTTGATATGATTTATTTTATTTATTTATATGTGGTGCTGAGAATCGAACCCAATGCCTCACACATGCCAGGCAACCACTGAGCCCCAGCCCTAGCCCCCATATCTTCTACTTTTTATTCTTTCATTCTCAATCACACATACATATACATTATTTTTAATTATTTCAAATAATTAGTTATTAATTTAACATACTGTTTGGCTTTCTGTTGTGAAGTGACTAAGTTATTTGTTCCCATTTGAAGGCCACCTTTCATTTCTCTCTGGCTGTAGGTATGTCTTGGTGTTTTGAAGTTTTACTAGGAACTTTCTAAGTAAGCTTTACTTCATATTTATCTTACTTAGGATTTGGTGAATTTTAGGATTGATTTATATTTCTAGGACTGGAAAATTCTCAGAAATTGTACACGATATATGTCTCTTCCTCATTATTTCTATTACCTTTCTGGAATTCTGATTAGATGTTAGGCTTTGTCTCTCTAACGTGTTTCTTAACCTCTCTTTCCTATTTCTCATCTGTTTGTGTTGCCATCTGGGTTTTTTTCCCCCCAGATCTCCATTCTAATTCTTGTATCTTCAGTCTTATCTAATACTTTCTTCAATCTATTTACTTCTGGATATTAATAATTCTATTTTAAAATGTCTTGGTTCTTTTTCCAGGTCTGCTGGGAAAACTTTGTAGCTTCTCCTACAATTTTGCAATTGCTTCTTTCAAATATTATTTGAATTTTGTATTTTGCATCTGCTCTGAAGTTTCAATCTCTGCAGGTCTGATTTTGGTATGCGTGACTCCTTGTGGTTCTGTCCCCCATGGTGCCTGTTTCAATGTGGGTTGCTTTTTCTCTGATAACTCACACGTCCTGTCACTGCCTCTGTGGGAATCTTCTTGACCCAAGTCAAAGCTGGCTCTTCCACAGGAGATTCAGTATGCCTCTGCCAGGTAGTAGGGGCACCACCAGCCTGGAGCCATTTCAGCTGAATTCTTGTCTAGATGTTTTTTAAGATTTCCATGTGGTATGAATTAGGGTTGCCCACTCTTGTGAGAGCCAGCTGGTAATTATTAATTCTCGGGGGAGGGGGTTCCCCTTTCTATTCAGGACCATTGCCAGACTGATAATTTTCATTCATTTCCTGAGGGGTGGCATGCCTTTATTTCCAGTTCACACTTAAAATGAGGATATAGTCCTGTGGGGCTTCCTCTTTGTGCAAAACATCCTATTCAACTTTTCAACTTCCCATCTTAGGAAGGAGCTGAGACTTCTCTTCTGCTCCTGTTGAGTCTGTGGGAGACAGAATTCAAATTCAGCCAGGTCATCAATCATCTCAGAGCATTAGTCTGCTTTTGAGCTTTGCATTTTTGTTCCCCCTCAGGAAAGATGTGGTACAGCCTTTTATATATTTATTTTGGGGCCTCTCCATTTTCCTTACTCATGTGCTATTTCATTAATAGAGTTTTGTCCACATCCAACACAGGTACTTGTTTTTAGCAGAAGGATCAATGTACTTAGCGTCATATGACCAGAAAAAAGATCTCCTGTTACAGCTCCCCTATCAGAGTGGTCTGCATTCCACTGTGTTTCCTGCTACAGTGTGATGATGAACATCTTTGCACAAACAACTTGGTGAATTTTTCCCAGTTATTTCTCACAATAAATGTTTAGAATATAAAATGAGACAGAGTTGAGAAATATTTGGGGGATAGGTTGGCACTGCTTGTAGACCAATTGGATTGTTTGTATTCTTGGTATCATTCATTTACTCTTCCAAATGTTCCACTGGACCTAACATGATTAAAAACCCCACTGAAAGGTATTTCTATTAAATAAATAAAAACACAGGCACATTTTTGGAGAAAAAGAGCCTATATATTTTAAGTAATATTATCTAGAATTGTTTTTAAATTTAGGAGAATGTCTCCAAAATTATTAAGAGGAATAACTAAAAAAACAAACAGATAACACAATCCTATAATTGTTTGAATAAAATAGTCTATAAAAACAACCAGGAAGAAGAACAATGAGAATCGGATCCTATCAGATATTAAAACAACTGTAGACAGCCATTGATATTTTAAGGCTTCCTTGGCCTATTTGGTGGAGAGAGTCCATGGTTTGCTCAGGAGGCAGGTATTGTCTGGGACCATCACTACCGAGGTGCTGACACCTACATTGATCCTGAAGGGATAAAAGAAGCCAGGACAGGTTACCACACAGGACAGATCACACAAGGATCCACCCATAGGAAGTGTGATGGGAACAAGGGAGGCTTGGGTCAATCTGGGTAGTGTCAGAGGAGAAAGGACCTTGAATGACATGCCAGGACATTTGGGTTTGGTTTTGAATTCTTTGGAAATGGACCCATCAGGGATTTGACTAAGCAATCTGCCGGTTTCCTTTCCATTTTTATAAAATCATATTGGCAGCAGGGTTCAGAAGGATTTAAAGGAGAAAAGACTGGAGACAGGGACATTAGGAATGGATGGATGAACAGTCCATTTTTAATGGTTTTATTAAGACACAACTCACATATCATACAATTCAACCACTTAAAAATGTGATATAAAATGGTTTTAGTATATTTCCATAGTTCCACAACTATCAATTTTAGAATTTTAGAACATTTTCATCACCTCCGAAAGAAACCTGGTACCCTGTAGCAGTCACTCCCTAAGCCCCACATTTACCCACTTTCTGTTTCTGTATATCCCCTGCTCTGCACGTCTCATATAGTTGGGGTCATGCAATACATGGTCTTCTGTAACTGGCACCTTTCACTTAGTGTAACTTTAATATAAATTACCATAACTGTGTGGTTACACGGATTACTATTTCACCCCTTCTGGTTGCTGAATGGCGTTCCACTGTATGAAATAACACATCGTATCTTCCCTTTATCAGTTAATGGGCATTTGAGTTTGTTTCTACTTTTTGACAGTCATGAACATTTTGAACATTTTAATGTAAGTTTTCATGTGGATGTATGTTTCAGCTATGAGTACATGGTTGTTCTCGTCTGTCTTCCCTATGCCGGTGAGTCTGGAGTAGGTGTGATCATAGCCATCCTACTTGATGTGAAGTGGAATCTCACTGTGGTTTTAATTTCCATTTCTTTGATGACTCATGATGTTGTTTTATTTTTTCATGTTCCTCCAGGCTTCTTGTACATCTTCTTGGGAAAAATGTCTACAGTTAAATCTTTTGTCAATTAAAAAAATTGAGCTAAAAAATCAGATTTCTATGAGTTTATCAGAATGAACCCAACTAATATGTATAACTATAAAGTGCCAATAAAAAATCAGACTACTGGCATTTTACTATTGATTTTTAGAGTTCTTTATATATTCTAGATATGCAAACCCATTTTCAGATATATGATTTATGAATATTTGTTTCAATAGTGTAGGTTGTTTTTTCACTTTTCTTATGCTGTTGTTCGCAGTGCAAAAGTTTTAAATTTTGATGAATCCCATTTATCTATTTGTTATTTTGTCACTCATGCTTTTATTACTATATGGAAGGTGGCTTTCTCTAACCCAAGGTCATGATGATTTACTGTATTTTCTTCTAAAATTTTAGCTCTTACCTATCAGTATATGACCCCCTGTAAGTTAGTTTTTATGTATAGTGTGAGAAAGAAAGGAGTCTAACTTCATCCCTTTTTAAAAAATGATTTTTAAACTTTATTTGTTTATATTTTTTATGTGGTGCTGAGGATTGAACCCAGTGCCTCACACGTGCTAGGAAAGCACTCTCCCACTGAGCCACAACCCCAGCCCTTCAGCTTCATCCTTTTGCATGTGAATACCTGATTGTCTCTGCATCAGTTATTGAAAATTAATCTTTGAAACATGTTTGGATCCCCTGGTTCAGTGTCATAGTCCAATAAAGAAAGACTATCTTGAACAGTGGCTCAGGCAATGAGACTGGATGTGCTGGGGAAGTTTGGGAGGTGGGATTATAAGAATTTGGGGACTGTGATCTTGCAGTGGGTGAGAAGCAGGAGGACTTGAGTCCTAGGTTCTGGTCCCTGCCTTGTCCCTCATACCAGAGGGTACATGGCTTTATCATCCCACATGATCACGTGGCCATTTCAGAACCTATCTGCTTGTTTGTGCTCATGATTTGAAGATCAAAGCCTATTACTGCACGAGCAGTTCAACCACAGGAAATAAGCCTCACTCAGGAAAGTTGAATTATATTCTGTGGTCCTTTCAGATTAGAGCAGATATAGTATCTCAGTTCAAAGAGAAAACGGAAAGGTTTGTATCAGAGAGAAACGTAGTCATCAAACTCCAGAAGAATCCAGCTTCTGTCTGTAATGACAGCCAGGGGTCCATGCGCAAGAGGAGTGCTCTTAACAGGGATCTTCTAATTCTTGGGGAGAAGTTTAAGATCCAGAATTATCTTGCGTGTAGGACACGATGCCCCAGAATTCTTCATCTTCTTTCTGGATTCATTCCCTGTTTCATGGGGATTGTGGGTTTTCCATTTCTTGGGGTAAGCCATTCAGCCCTGAGAGCTATATGATTAATCCTGACTTCGGGAAAAATACTTTGAAGAGCTCTCTGGACAGTTGACCCCAAACCCCACTCCGTCGCCATTGGGACTGGTAAATGTGGACTGCGACCAGGTAATGATGGGGTACGTGACCCACAGAACAGCTGCCCAGGGCCGCAGTCTCTGAGGGGAATAAGAGAAATGTGTTCAGAAGTGACTTTGCCAGCCCCCCTGACCTCAGTCACATTCCCAGCTTGGAGAGAAGCCCCACCTTAGGAGCAAGAACAGAAGAGCTCTGTTCCGTGAGCTGGGGAGGGAGTCCTAGTGTGCAGACGTTCACGGGCTCCACAGAGATGCCTTTGATGAGAAACCACTCCACCCAGGACAGACTTGCCCGAGAGTGACCAGGCTCCCCTGGGAGCCAAGGAAAGTTATTTTTTTTCCTTGTGAATGATCCTCTGTCATGTGACCATTTCAGAGTGAACCGTAGCCCTGTGGCCCTTTAAACATCAGTTATATTCAAAAGCATAGAGCTGGATGTGGTTATAAAGATTGTTTAATGTACCCCCTCATCTTACAAAACAGGAAACTAAGACCAACCACTGTAAGCTTCAAAGTAAGTCATGGTGCTGGTCTCATGACTCTCTCTTTCATCCCACTGTTAATTTCTGGTGAAGAAATCATTAAGCTTGATATTTTAAGAATGAACAATACCCTGAGATGGTACCAAAGCATGGATAAGTACCTGACCTCTTGTTGGTGCCCTGGAAATAGAAAGAAGGACCAAACCCTTGTGCATTGTCTCTATGTCATGGACACTTAGGAATCATGTGGTATTTCATGTTTGATAGAAAATTGCTCCTTAGCTCTCTCATCCTGTGCCTTGCTAGCACATTTCCATTCTTCCCTGTGGTAGTCATCTAGTGAGCCAGTCTACACAACTGCATGTCTATGTGATGCATGTCAATTTCACACAACTGTCCAAGAGCTTGACAGAGTAGACTGGCTAGACCCAACTTACTGGAGCACCCAGCTAGTTCAGAGACTGGCTCCGTGACAGAGTGAAAGGACCAGCTGCTGCGTGATCTCTGTCAGAGACCGCTTTGGTGAGAGGATGCATGTCTGGGGAAGGAGCAGGGCTCCTCTATGCAGCCTGTGTGCACACAAGAGCGCCCCTGCTCTGCACGTGGGATGAAGCCGCTGCTCCTGGTCACCAGGGCAAGAAGAGGCCAATGGAATATGGGGCCCCATGGTGAGTCCAGTTGACTCAGTTTCTTTTGGGCAAGGCCTTCTTCAGTCAACATTAAAACCCCCCAAAGAAAGACTTCCTCCTCTGAACATGGAATTAAACTTTTCCACTTTACTTTGGGGGAAGATGGGTGGGGGGAGGGGCTCTTTTTCCTACGATTCTCTTGACATCAATTAGTTTTTACCCATCAAGCAATTTTTAAATTATGTTTTGGACATGGGACTCTGTAATGAGGAAAAGAAAGAAATTTAACAATAAATAATATTATGTCTACAAATGAGACAATGGAAACAAATGTAAAATTCATACATGCTCACCATAGAAAACATGGGAAATACAGAAAGGTGTTTTTAAAAAGCAGCCATAATCTCATCACCCAAACACATTCTTGCTAATTCAAGAGAGCAGGATCCTGTGTTTCTTGCATACTGCCATATCCTTAGTAGTAGGAATCATGCTTAGTACGTAGTAAGTGCTTAATAAATATTTGTTGACTGAATCTTGCTTAGAATTTAGTAAGTGCTTAATAAACATTTGCTAGTACTTTGGTGCATTTATTTCCAGTCTTTTTAAATCTCTATTTTACATGATTATAGTAGACCCCATTAATAACATATCTTTTTTAACTTACCATGATAACACAGATATGCTGATGCCATAAAAGTTCTTTATAAATACCATTCTTAAAGATACTTAGTATCTCTATCTTGTATGAACCTCATTTACTTATTTACTTTTATATTACTAAATATTTTGTGGAAATATACATTTCAAAAGTACTTTGTGAAATGAATTGAATTCTGCCAACGTGTATAAGAAATTAGAATAAATAAATAATTTCATTTTTAAAAAAGTACTTTGTGAATAAGGCTTGCCTTTAGAGAAGTAGATCAATTGGCTGCTGTACTAGGCCCAGCCATGTTCAGTGGAACCTAAAAAGTTCCTGAAATCACATTCTATTATTTAGTTCCAGAGTCTCACACTGGAGTGCATGAGGAAATAATGCCAGAGGGAAGTCTTGAAATTAGAATCAGGACATGACCTCATCAGACTCTTGTAATTAAAGAATAGCTTTGGAATATCTTGTATGAAGAAATTAACTCAAAGAAGTAGCTATTATGTTAAATTCTGGAAATACAGAGTCTTGAGAATTCAGTTCAATTAAAGCATTTTCTTATATGTAATCCCAGTTTTCTCTCCTTTTCAACAATTCCCTGGTTTAATATTCAGTTTAAAGATGTGATTTTTGTTCAGGTTAATACAGCGCCATCTGGTGCTAAAATGAAAAATGAGCATGTAGGAGTAGGCTAGGATGACTTCTCTGATTTCAAATGCTGACTTCTATAAGAGATGAAAGGGAATCGATATGTGGTTTCTTGCAGGATTCCCTGGTGTCAGAACTGGGGAAAAGCTTTAGCTGACTTCTAACTCCAGATTGCTACAGCATACGCTTGATTAACTCAACCATCTATTAGAAATTCCTATCAAAATTCAAAAGGAATATACAAATAGGGAGAAATGCTTATCAGAAAAGGAAACGATATAAAGGGGCCACATTCTGAAATTTTCTGTATGACCTAGTGCAGGTGAGACTGGACTTAAGGAAGGCTCATCTACCACACAGGAAGGGAAAGCATGGGAAAGGAGTGAGGCAGATGTTGGCAGACCCCAATACCTACCAGCTCACAGTGGCAGGAGGTGGAGGTGAGGATGGGTTATGGGTCACTTAGGGAGAGGTGAAAGTGGATCTTCCCTCTGCTTTGGAAACTGCACCAGATTTTGGCAACTGCACTCACTTGGCACATGAAATTCAGGCCTGTTATGCCTGCCTTCCAAGAAAGGGGTCCGGTAAGTTAGAAAGTGAAATCATGTACCCCCAACAGACTTCCCACTGGACCACTAAATATCAGAAAGCATTTCGGCCATTGACTGTTTCCAAGCCCAATAAATAATCCCTGAAGATTCTAAATTCAGCCAATCATTCAAATGTGACAACCACAGAAAAACATTCTCAGACGTGCAACTATTCGGAGAGCTTTCCATCCATGTAGCTTTCCCCAAAGAAAACACATCCAGCATTTAAGGATTGTGGCAGCAAGTAATGAAACCAATATAACTCAAAAATTAGGCTGTCTTTGTACCTAGTAAAGATATATTAGAATAACTGCACCACGAAGAGAAGAAAATTAATACCACTGCCCTCAGTGTCAACCTTTATCCGTATTACTCTCTGTTCCTAAAATCCTGGGAGGAGGAGAGGGAAGAGAGTGACATTGTCTCAGGTTCTCATCTTTTTTTTTTATTTTTTGAATGATTTTATTGCTTTTAATAAATTAGAAGAGGGTTACACAGATGTTTGTATTTACACAAAGATTTTCAATTTCCATTTGCTAGTCTCTCCTTGTAAACTGAAGTTTCCATCTTTCCATTCAGCCTGAAAAACATCTTTTTTATTAAATATAATAATATGTAATTGACAATTAATTCCCTTAGCTTTAATTTTTCCAAAAAAAATGTTGATTTTGTCATCTTCTTGGAGTATACTTTCATTGGTTATAGTCAATATTGATAGCTTTTTGTTTTCTTTTCATATCTTCAAGATGTTTCTGCATTGATTTCTGTTATCAATTTAAATACTAAATTTACCAGATTCTCTAAAAGTTAAATGTGGCCATGTGACACATCCCTCACTAAAGAAATGCATATGTGTCAAGGGCATTACGAGGGACTTTTAAATAAGTTATTGTTTCCATTGCTTTTATTTATTTATTTATTTTTTAATTTATTTTTTTTATTGGTTGTTCAAAACATTATAAAGCTATTGACATATCATATTTCATACAATAGATTCAAGTTGGTTATGAACTCCCAATTTTACCCCAAATACAGATTGCAGAATCACATCGGTTACACATCCACATTTTTACATAATGCCCTATTAGTAACTGTTGTATTCTGCTACCTTTACTATCCTCTACTATCCCCCCTCCCTCCCCTCCCATCTTCTCTCACTACCCCATCCACTGTAATTCATTTCTCTCCTTGTTTATTTTCCCATTCCCCTCACAACCTCTTATATGTAATTTTGTATAACAATGAGGGTCTCCCTCCATTACCATGCAATTTCCCTTTCTCTCCCTTTCCATCCCACCTCATGTATCTGTTTAATGTTAATCTTTTCTTCCTGCTCTTCCTCCCTGCTCTGTTCTTAGTTGCTTTCATTATATCAAAGAAGACATTTGGTATTTGTTTTTTAGGGATTGGCTAGCTTCACTAAGCATGATCTGCTCTAGTGCCATCCATTTCCCTGCAAATTCTATGATTTTGTCATTTTTTAGTGCTGCGTAGTACTCCATGGTGTATAAATGCCACATTTTTTTTATCCATTCATCTATTGAAGGGCATCTGGGTTGGTTCCACAGTCTAGCGATTGTGAATTGTGCTGCTATGAACATCAATGTAGCAGTATCCCTGTAGTACGCTCTTTTAAAGTCTTCAGGGAATAGTCCAAGAAGGGCAATAGCTGGGTCAAATGGTGGTTCCATTCCCAGCTTTCCCAGAAATCTCCATACTGCTTTCCAGATTGGCCGCACCAGTTTGCAGTCCCACCAGCAATGTATAAGAGTACCCTTTTCCCCACATCCTCTCCAGCACTTGTTGTTGTTTGACTTCATAATGGCTGCCAATCTTACTGGAGTGAGATGGTATCTTAGGGTGGTTTTGATTTGCATTTCTCTGACTGCTAGAGATGGTGAGCATTTTTTCATGTACTTGTTGATTGATTGTATGTCCTCCTCTGAGAAGTGTCTGTTCAGGTCTTTGGCCAATTTGTTGATTGGGTTATTTGTTTTCTTATTGTTTAATTTTTTGAGTTCTTTGTATACTCTGGATATTAGGGCTCTATCTGAAGTGTGAGGAGTAAAAATTTGTTCCCATGATGTAGGCTCCCTATTTACCTCTTTTATTGTTTCTCTTTCTGAGAGAAAACTTTTCAGTTTAAGTAAGTCCCATTTGTTGATTCTTGTTATCAACTTTTGTGCTATGGGTGTCCTATTAAGGAATTTGGAGCCTGACCCCACAGTATGTAGATCGGCGCCAACTTTTTCTTCTATCAGACGCAGAGTCTCTGATTTGATATCTAGGTCCTTGATCCATTTTGAGTTAACTTTTGTGCATGGCGAGAGGAGGGGATTCAGTTTCATTTTGTTGCATATGGATTTACAGTTTTCCCAGCACCATTTGTTGAAGATGCTATCCTCCCTCCATTGCATGCTTTTAGCCCCTTTATCAAATATAAGATAGTTGTAGCTTTGTGGATTAGTCTCTGTCCTCTATTCTGTACCATTGGTCCACCCTCCTGTTTTGGTACCAGTACCATGCTGTTTTTGTTACTATTGCTCTGTAATATAGTTTTAAGTCTGGTATCGCTATACCGCCTGATTCGCACTTCCTGCTTAGAATTGCTTTTGCTATTCTGGGTCTTTTATTTTTCCATATGAATTTCATGATTGCTTTATCCATTTCTACAAGAAATGCCGTTGGGATTTTGATTGGCATTGCATTAAACCTATAGAGAACTTTTGGTAATATCGCCATTTTGATGATGTTAGTTCTGCCTATCCATGAACAGGGTACATTTTTCCACCTTCTAAGATCTTCTTCTATCTCTCTCTTTAGGGTTTTGTAGTTTTCATTGTATAAATCTTTCACCTCTTTTGTTAGGTTGATTCCCAAGTATTTTATTTTTTTTGAGGATATTGTGAATGGAGTGTTTTTCCTCATTTCCGTTTCAGAGGTTTTGTCGCTGATATACAGAAATGCCTTTGATTTATGCGTGTTGATTTTATATCCTGCCACTTTGCTGAATTCATTTATTAGTTCTAGTAGTTTTTTTTTAGACCCTTTTGGGTCTGCTAGGTATAGAATCATGTCATCTGCAAATAGTGATAATTTAAGTTCTTCCTTTCCTATTTTTATGCCTTTAATTTCTTTCATCTGTCTAATTGCTCTGGCCAGTGTTTCGAGAACTATATTGAATAGAAGTGGTGATAGAGGGCATCCCTGTCTTGTTCCAGATTTTAGGGGGAATGCCTTCAATTTTTCTCCATTGAGAATGATGCTAGCCTGAGGCTTAGCATAGATAGCTTTTACAATGTCGAGGTAAGTTCCTGTTATCCCTAGTTTTTCTAATGTTTTGAACATAAAGGGATGCTGTACTTTGTCGAATGCTTTTTCTGCGTCTATTGAGATGATCATATGGTTCTTATTTTTAAGTCTATTGATGTGGTGAATAACATTTATTGATTTCCGTATATTGAACCATCCTTGCGTCCCAGGGATGAATCCTACTTGATCATGGTGCACAATTTTTTTGATGTGCCTTTGTATCCGATTCGCCAGAATTTTATTGTGGATTTTTGCATCTAGGTTCATCAGAGATATTGGTCTGTAGTTTTCTTTCTTTGAGGTGTCTTTGTCTGGTTTCGGAATCAGGGTGATGTTGGCCTCATAGAATGAATTTGGCAGAGCTCCTTCTTTTTCTATTTCCTGAAATAACTTGAAAAGTATTGGTATTAATTCTTCCATAAAGGTTTTGTAAAACTCCGCTGTATACCCATCCGGTCCTGGGCTTTTCTTGGTTGGAAGTCTTTTGATTGCTTCTTCTATTTCATCTATTGTTATTGGTCTGTTTAAGTTGTGAGTATCCTCATGACTCAGTCTGGGCAAATCATATGACTTAAGGAATTTATCGATGTCTTCACTATCTTCTATTTTATTGGAATATAGGTTTTCAAAATAATTTCTAATTGTCTTCTGTATTTCTGTAGCGTCTGTTGTGATATTGCCTTTTTCATCCCGTATGTTAGTAATTTGAGTTCTCTCTCTTCTTCTCTTCTTTAGCATGGCTAAGGGTCTGTCGATCTTATTTATTTTTTCAAAGAACCAACTTTTAGTTTTGTTAATTTTTCCATAGTTTCTTTTGTTTCAATTTCGTTGATTTCCGCTCTGATTTTAATTATTTCTTGCCTTCTGCTACATTTGCTGTTGTTTTGCTCTTCCTTTTCTAGGGCTTTGAGATGAAGTGTGAGCTCATTTATTTGTTGGTTTTTCCTTTTTTTGAGGAATGACCTCCAAGCGATGAATTTCCCTCTTAAAACTGCTTTCATTGTGTCCCATAGATTCCGATATGTTGTGTCTGTATTTTCATTTATCTCTAAGAATTTTTTGATTTCCTCCTTTATGTCTTCTGTAACCCATTGATCATTCAGTAACATATTGTTCATTTTCCATGTGATGTAGGATTTTTCCTTCCTTCTTTTATCATTGATTTCCAGTTTCATTCCATTATGATCAGATAAAATGCATGGTATTATCTCCACCCCTGTATATTTACTGAGGGTTGCCCTATGGCATAATATATGGTCTATTTTTGAGAAGGATCCATGTGCTGCTAAGAAAAAAGTATATCCACTTGATGATGGTTGATATATTCTATATATGTCAGTTATGTCTAGGTTGTTGATTGTGATATTGAGTTCTATAGTTTCTTTATTCAGCTTTTGTTTGGAGGATCTGTCCAATGGTGAGAGAGGTCTGTTGAAGTCACCCATAATTATTGTGTTGTGGTCTATTTGATTCTTGAACTTGAGGAGAATTTGTTTTATGAATGTCGCAGCACCATTATTTGGTGCATAAATATTGATAATTGTTATGTCTTGTTGGTGAATGGTTCCTTTTAACAGTATATAATGTCCTTCCTTATCCCTTTTGATTAATTTAGTCTTGAAGTCAATTTTATTCGATATGAGGATGGCCACCCCTGCTTGCTTACGAGGACCGTGTGTGTGGTATATTTTTTCCCAACCTTTCACCTTCAGCCTGTGTATGTCTTTTCCAATCAGATGTGTCTCCTGGAGGCAGCATATTGTTGGATTTGTTTTTTTAATCCATGTTACCAGCCTATGTCGCTTTATTGGAGAGTTTAAGCCATTAACGTTTAGAGTTACAATTGATATATGGCTTGTACTTCCAGCCATGTTTGATTATTTATCTTCTTTTTTTTTTAATTTAGTTTGTTTCTCCATGGTTAGCTTTCCCCCCGCCCTCTGTCTTTATAGAGGCACTTGCCACTGATGGTTTTGGTTATTGTTTTTCATTTCTTCCTCGTGTAGTGTTTTGCTCAAGATGCTTTGCAATGCTGGTTTTCTGGCTGCAAATTCTTTTAGCTTTTGTTTATCATGAAAGATTTTTATTTCGTTGTCGTACCTGAAGCTTAATTTTGCTGGATACAGAATTCTTGGTTGGCATCCATTGTCTTTCAGTGTTTGAAATACGTTGTTCCAGGATCTTCTCGCTTTCAGCGTCTGTGATGAAAAATCCGTTGTTAACCTTATTGGTTTACCCCTGAATGTAATCTACCTCCTTTCTCTTGTAGCTTTTAATATTTTCTCTTTGTTCTGTATATTGGATATCTTCATAACAATGTGTCTTGGCGTTGGTCTACTGTGATTTTGTGTGCTCGGTGTCCTGTATGCATCTACAATTTGTATATCCGTTTCCTTTTTTATTTCTGGAAAGTTTTCTGTAATTATTTCATTCAGCAGGCTACTCCTTCCCTTGGTTTGAATCTCTGTACCTTCTTCTATCCCGATGACTCGTAGATTTGGTTTTTTTATGTTATCCCATATCTCTTGGATGTTTTTCTCGTGGTTTTTAACCAGCCTTTCTGAGTTGGCTAGGCTCTTTTCAAGATGATATATTTTGTCTTCATTATCTGATGTTCTGGCTTCTACTTGCTCCACTCTGTTGGTGACACTCTATAATTGAGTTTTTAATTTGGTTTATCATTTCCTTCATTTCTAGAATTATTGTTTGGTTTTTTTTTTTATAATCTCTATCTCTTGATAAAGATGCTTAACTTCTTCTTTTATCTGTTTATGTAATTCATTTTCAAAGTGTTCTTTCACTGTTTGGATTTGCTGTCTCGTATCTTCTTTAAGGTTCCATTCCATTTGTCTAAGGTATTCCTTGAGTTCTTTATATGACCATTTTTCTGCTGACTCTAGGTCCTCCTGAATATTTAGGCTGTCCTTCATTGTTTGTACTCCTTTTCTTCCTTGCTTTTTTATGCTGCTCATGTTACTTCTTGTTCTGTTTGCTGAGTTACTGTTTACTCTTATAGATTTATTTGATGCTTGGGAGGAAAGATATTAGAAGGGAAGGGAAGAAGTCACTAAAGAGAGTGAGAGTAGGCAGGTAGAATTCAAGGAAGGGGGAATAAGAAAATTGAAAAGAAATGAAAAGACAAAAGGAACAAAAATAACAAAGATTAGATAATAAAGAAAGAAAGATGAGAAAAAAATTTTAACAAAAATAATAATGATAATAAAAAAATTAAAATTAAAATTTAAAAAAAAATAATAATAATAAAATAAAAAAATTAAAAAAAATAGAAACATTGAAAAAAAGTAAAAGAACATCAACAAATAAAAATTGAAAATGAAAGAAAAAGAAGGAAAAAAAGAAAAAAAAAGAAAAAAAATGATAATAATAATAATAATAATAATAAATGCAGTCCTAGAGTTCTATTAACTTCTCTTCCAGTAGGTGGAGCTGTGCCCACTGGGCCAAGCTTCTCCTCTCAGTAGGTGGGAACCATTCACTGTGCAGCAGCTCTTTCTCCTAGACTGGGCTGGTCTCCAATCCTGAGTGTCTAGGGCCTTGTCTTGTGTTTCCTCAAGCCAGGCCATTCTCACCTGTGGCGCTCACCACAATACTGTCTACACGCCAGGTCTGCTGCTCCTGGGAGCCCTGTTTTCATGAACACCTGGCCTCACTCTCCCTGTTTGCCTCCCTCAGACCCTAAGTTTGTAGAGCTTGGGGCTGAGATCCCCCAGCGAATTTGCTTGCCCTCCTGTAGCCACGCCCCCAGTAGCTGGTGCAAGAGCCCTCAGTTGTCAGCACTGGTGGGAGCGGTAGCCGGGAGTTCCGCGCCGCGAGTCCCGCGCCACTCCTGATTCCCTCGGTCTGGTTATTGCGTTCACAGGAGAGCTGGGAGTGGCCCTTAAGGTTTCCCCGCTGTGTGGAGAGAGATGACTAGGGGATTACACACCTGTCGCGCTGGTTTCAATGCAGTTATCTCCTCCGCCCGTGACGCCATTTCTCTGCCATGGTGGTTTCCCATGCAAATGGTGACAGTTCGTTCCCTTTGCCGGGTGACCAATGCAACGGGTGGGTCATGACTGTCTCTCCCAATCCCCGTTTCAGTCCTGTGGCCACTGCCTATGAAGGCTCGGTTGGCTTTTACCTCTGTAAGTTCCTAAGGGCCGACCAATTATTTCAGTGGGATCGTTAGTGCTGAGTCACACGAAGAAGGCGAACCGGAGCTTAATTGCCTCCGATTCAGGCTCTGTGTGTGTGCTCTGAGGGGCCCAGCCTGTACACCCCAGATCCACGTCAGCTCAGCATTGCCTAGTGATCCTGAGCAAACAGCATTTAGACAGTTTACGGCTCCCTATGCCCGCGCAGTTGAAGATGTCAGAGACTTGATCTCTCTGCGCCTGCCACCATGTTAGGTCTCCTCAGTAATATTCATGTTGCCCTTACAGCTTCCTGGCATAAGCAAGTTCTTGGGATTATACAAACTGCTGCTTCTGTTTCCAGTCCAGATTTCTAGGAATGAAACCCTGCCGCCGTCGCCTCCGTCTCTGGGCCGCGCTCACGGGCGCTGCGCTCGTGTGCGACCGTAGCAGAGCCGCCCTGGCCTCCACAGCTCTTCAGCCTGGTGCCCGGCCCCTGGGGCCCAAGCGGCTGCCGCCGCGGCTCTCCGTCCCCCTCCTCTGGAGCACGGGTCCCCTGGCAGGGGGGTGCAGAACGACCCCAGAGCAGGCTCTGCCCGAAGGTGCAGCGGTGAACAGGCCACCGAGGCGCTCGAGGCTGCAGTCCAGCCTTCGGAGGACAGGGCTCGGCACGCAGCCCAGCTCCAACCTCTAGGTGCGGCTGCCGGACAATGTATACAGAGCCATCAAGACAGCAAGCAGAAAGCAAATGGCGGCTCCCGCGGAGTGGATTTACGGCACAGAAACCACAGCCCCGCCAACAATCCCAATCCACAAACTCTCCCTGTATAAAAAATATTCAAAAAAAAAAAAAAAAAGGCGGGGCGCACTGAGCTTTCTTTGCCTCGGGTACTTACAATCCACTGCTGATTACACACTCAGCTTCTCTGCCCGGAGCGAAAGAGGAAGCAGATGGGAGCAAAGCGCCTGGGGCTCTCAGGTTCTCATCTTGCAGAAGGAAAAGTGATGTTTTCTATTTTGTTATTGACCATGATACAGGAATGAGTCCTATAATGTTGTTTAATATATTGCTTAATCACTTATTAGTACAGGATTATTAGTAAAGAAAGAAAGAAGTGAAGAAAATTTGTTCAATTTGATAAGGTGAAAAAAGAATAAGAGAAACAGCAAATTTAATCTAATTACATTTTTTTTAAAAAAAAATTGATACTGGGGTTTGAACTCTGAGGTGCTTTACCACTGAGATACATCCCCAGCCCATTTTTAGTTTTCTTTCTGAGACAGGGTCTCAGTAATTTGCTTAGGGCTTTGCTAAATTGCTAAGACTGGCCTCCACCTTGCAATCCTCCTGCCTTGGCCTCCCATGTTGCTGGGATTACAAATGAGCACCACCATGCCAGGCTAGGAACATTGATTTTTAAAGTTTTAAATTAAATGTTTCCTTATATATAATCAGAGACATGATAAATTATGATATAATGGTATATTAAGAATTGTAATGCATAAATAAATAAATAAATAAATTTTAAACAATAGATTAAATCCTTGCAGATATAAATCAGCAATATAGTAAAATCATAATACTCATAAGTATACTTGGACATTCAATATTTAAAAGTCTATTTCTATAACATTCAGTTAGCAGGTATTTTGTGAATGCCTATTATTAAATCTCAGAATAATCTAACATACTCCTCATCATTTCTAATACATAGATCCCAATCACCTTGTTCATGTAACTCTGTAGTTCTTTTCTTCAATGCAATTATCATTTTCTGCAATTATCTTTTACCTTTAGTTGTTTCCTTGTTTACTGTCTGTCTTCCTTTACTAAAATGCCATTTCTCTAAGGTCAATGTTCTTGTCTCTCTTGTTCATGGCCAGGCTTTTCCTTCCTGTGTTACTACTAGATGGCAGGCAAATGAGCCTTCCTTCAGCTCTCTGAACATCTCCCACATCTAACAAAGAAGTTGTCACCAAATTTACTCAATATTTATTGCATTAATTAAATATTTTTGTAATATTTGTTCATTCAATATTGCCTGTTAAATGGATGAATGAATTTCTATGAATGGAAGGATGACAGTAATCCTGAATCCCTGCCCTTGTATTGCCTGTAATTTAGTAAGGGAGACAGACCACCCAACCAGTACCTCCATGATTAGTATTGAAACCCTATTTTGCTAATCAAACTTTTTAATTTTAACCTGCTGAATAAAAGACAGGTATTGTTTTTCAGGAATCTTCCACAACTTCCTCTAAAGAAAAGCCTGGAAAAGTAGAAGCACAAAGCAGTAACTTCCTGTTTCCTAAAGCCTGCCACCAAAGGACACGAAGCAACTCCACCAGTAAGTGTCTCATCGAAACATCTTCAGGAACAGGGCCAAGTGCTTTTGAATATCAGGAATATCAATGATGAGGGGAGGTTTGGGGTGGGTGGATCTCTTCTGATCCAGTGGGACCAAACCAAGATGGCAGACTGCTTGCCTCTCTGAGAGCATTCTTTTTGGCTTGTGCAGGTCCTGGCCAGCTAGAGGGCTTCGCATTGGCTTTTTGAGTTTTCTGTGGTAAACTCGTCTTCTAGCTAGGCTCCTACTGCCATGCTGAGAAGATTTGGCCTGGAGGATAAGAGAAAAAGGGTTACTCTTGTTCTGATTTCTGACATTTCCTTAATCCTAAGTAAGCCACTCTGTCTCCCAGGGCTTCTGTCACCCCATCTGTAACATGATGGGGGTTGAGGCTTGAAGACTTCATGATTCTTCATTGCTGCAAATAGACTAGCATTTATATAAAAGTCAGGAAAATGTGAAGAATGCATGAAAGTTTGAAGAAGTTAAAATTACATCAAATTATAATATTAGAAATAATCTATACTGATATTTTCAATTATTTCTCAGTTATTCCTATATAGCCTATAGGAAAATTAGGCACATACATGAACACACATGAATCTATATCTATATCTCATGTCATTGGGAAATCTGTTGTAAAGACTGTTTTTAGTAGACGTATGCCATTTCATTGTATGAACATGCACAATCTACTCTTACTAGATATTTAAGTTATTCTCAGTGTTTTGCTAACATAATCCACGTTGCTGAGTTTGTAAGTGAAATTTTGTTTGTAAGTGAAAATTTGTAACATCTTAAAGGAAATACAGTGTGCTACCATATTCGTAGATAGAAATTATTTGAAAAAAAGTTACATCTGCACTGAAATATGTAGAATTTTTTCTTATTATTATTCCCTAAAAAGTACTGACATAGCAATTACATTGTATTATGAATAATCTAGAGATGATTTAAAGTATACAGAAAGATTGTACAGGTTATATGGAGATACTACCCTATCTTAGGCAAAGGATAGAAACACATTCATGGATTTTGGTATCCATGGGGATTCTGGGACCAATCCATATGGATTTGAAATGACTATAAACGAGATAGTGGACTGGTGTATGGTTAAGGGCTCACTTCTGAGAAACAATGCACTTGAATTTGAATCCTGCCTCCTAGAACTAAGTATTGATGTGACTTTGAACAAGTCCTTTAAAAATCTCTGAACCTCTTGCTATGGCTTGAATACAAGGTGTCCTGAAGAGCTTGTGTGTGAGACAATGAAGAAATGTTCAGAGGTGAAATTAGATTATGAGAGCTGCAATCTAATCAGTGGATTAATCCACTTGATGGACTAATAATTTGAATGGACTACAGTACTAGGTGTTAATTGTAGACAGGTGGGGTCCTCGCTTGTAGCCTGGTTGGTGCAGACAGAAGGTGGTCCCCACTTACGGCCCAGTCGTCAGAGATGGAAGGCAGCGCAGAACGCAGAGGCCTTGGTTGTGGGTCACCAGACCAAGCTCTGAACACAGCACAAGAAATGGCAAAATAGAGCCTGGGAACCCACCGCAGAGAGGTGGAGTTGAGCACCACGGAGATCTGGCAGCGTAGAGATGCAGGCTTACAGATCCTCTAAGATTAGAGCGCGCCAGACTACGACCCACGTCACTGCAGGACACCAGACCGAGGACCACACTCGGGACACAGTGGACGAATAGCCTAGTCCCCTCCACCTCACCAGACACCCGGGTGGGGAATCAGGTGGTCACCATCTTGGAAAATCTACACATCAGCTTTTGGCGGATGTAGCAGACAGCGAGATTGGCACTAGAACGGGCGTGTGAGTCCCAGCCCCCGCACCCAGCTGTGATAACTCAAAACCTTTCACACCAGCTCTCGGTGGGCGTGAATAGCAGAGCCGAGTGAAACTAAAAAGGTGCCTGATCTCCAACTCCCACTCCCCCAGCTGTGATAACCCAAAACCTTTCTCGCCAGCTCTCTCTCTGGGTGTGGCTATCAGAAGGAATACAGACAGAACAAGTTGCTGGTTTCCAACTGCCCCTCTCCACAGCTGTGATGACCTGGTGACTACCCAACACAGAGGTAGTGTTCGGTTGATCAGGAGTGCAGGGCAGCCAGGGCGACGCATGTCCAGAGTGAACCCAGGGCTTCAGAGAAGAGTCCCAGTAATTGGGGCCTGATGGGCAGGAGAAATGAGGGAGATAGAGACCAGGAGCAACCCAAAGAGACTGGGATTGGAGAGGCACCCAGCAGGGGAGGGAGTGCAGCCTCACACGATTGCTTCCCCCACCCTGAGGGTAGTGACTCAACCTGGAATGCACAACGCCACCTACAGGAAGAGAAGAAAATAGAATTCTAAGAGTATTTTTTTTCCTTCTTTCCTTTTTTCTTTTTATCTTTCTCTTCTCTCTTTTCCTCTCTTTTTTCATTCCTTTTTCTCTATCTTTTCACCTGTCTTTTTCCTTCTTCTTTTCTTTTTACTTTTCTCCCTCCTTCTCTTCCTCTCCCAACCTCCCAAGTGTTACTATTTCTACTACATATAAATTACTAAATGCAAATAGGTAATTCTTTCTATGCTTCTTATTGTCCTCTCATGCACTTAGTCACCCTAAAGTACCTCCTGTCTATGTCCTGTTAATGACCCCCTTCATTAGAGTTCTCCTCCAAAGTAGCTGATATATTAACCCCCATACCCCACATCTTTCCCCGTAAACATAAAGTCCTACACCTGACCCTCAGTTCTCTATATGCCACCAGAATCTGTATGCCTTTGATGAAGCTAATGAATATATTTTAAACTATAATTAAATCCAACATCTCTAGACATTGTCTCCCATCACAAAGGAGAGATCTCGAAACTATAAAAGAGCAATACTAATTTATAGGAAAAAAATAATAACAAAACAGTCACCCACAGCTGGAAAGAAATGTGAGAAATATGAAAAAACAAGGAAAGAAAGAGCCACAAACAAAGCAGGACAACTAAAAAATAGAGGAGATGATAATTTCAGCAGAGAAAATATCAGATAAAGATTTCAAGATATACATGGTCAGATGATCTGGAGTCTTAGGAGGACTTTAGACAGCAAATGCATACAATGAAAGATCACTTTGACAATGAATTACATAAACAAATCCAAGAAGCAAAAGATCAACTCTACAGGGAGATAGAGGTTATAAAAAAACAAAACAAAACAAAACAAAAAAAACAGAAATCCTGGAAATGAAGGAAATAATAAACCAAATTAAAAACTCAAATGAGAGTATCACCAGCAGAGTAGAACACTTAAAAGTCAGAACACCAGAGAACGAAGACAAAGTACATCATCTAGAAAAGATCGTAGACAGCTTAGAAAGGATGATAAGAAACCACGAGCAGAACATCCAAGAAATATGGGATAATATAAATAGACCAAATTTAAGAGTTATTGGGATAGAGGAATGTATAGAGGTCCAAACCAAAGGAATGAGCAATCCCTTCAATGAAATAATTTTAGAAAATTCTCCAGACATGAAGAATGAAATGGGAACCCAAATCCTAGAAGCCTACAGGATGCTGAATGTACAAAACCACAAGAGACCCACACCAAGACACATTATAATGAAAACACCTAACATACAGAACAAGGAGAGAATTTTAAAATCCACAAGAGAAAAGAAGCAGATTACATTTAGGGGTAAACCAATTAGGTTAACGGTAGATTTTTCAACACAGACTCTGAAAGCTAGAAGATGCTGGAACAACGTATTTCAAACACTGAAAGATAATGGGTTCCAACCAAGAATCTTGTATCCAGCAAAATTAAGCTTCAGGTTTGAAGATGAAATAAAAACCTTCCATGATAAACAAAAATTAAATGAATTTGCAGCTAGAAAACCAGCATTTCAAAGCATCATTGGCAAAACATTACATGAAGAGGAAATGAAAAATAACAAAGAAAATCAATAGTGGGAGGTAGTACAACGAAAAAGAGGAAAACCAAATCAAGTTAAATAATAAAAATAAACAAACATGGCTGAAAGTATAAACCATATCTCAATAGTAACCCTAAATGTTAATGGCTTAAACTCACCAATCAAAAGACACAGGCTAGCAGACGGGATTTAAAAAAAAAGATCCAACAATATGCTGCCTACAGGAGACTTATCTGATAAGAAAAGACATACACAGACTGAAGGTGAAAGGTTGGGGAAAATCCTACCACTCACATGGACCTTGGAAGCAAGCAGAGTTGTCCATACTCATATCAGATAAAATAGACTTCAAGCCAAAGTTAATCAAAAGGGATAAAGAAGGACACTAAATACTGCTAAAGGGAACCATTCACCAACAAGACATAACAATCATTAATATATATGCCCTAAACAATGGTGCAGCTATGTTCATCAATCAAACTCTTCTCAAGTTCAAGAGACAAATAGACCACAACACAATAATCATGGGGATTTTAATACACCTCTCTCACCACTGGAAAGATCTTCCAAACAAAAGTTGAATAAAGAAACTATAGAACTCAATAACACAATTAATAACTTAGACTTAATTGACATATATAGAATATATCAACCAACATCAAGTGGATACACTTTTTTCTCAGCAGCACATGGATCCTTCTCAAAAATAGCCCATATATTATGTCACAGGGCAACTCTTATCAAATACAAAGGAGTAGAAATACTACCATGCATTTTATCCAATCATAATGGAATGAAATTGGAAATCAATGATAAAATAAGGAAGAAAAATTCCTACATCACATGGAGAATGAACAATATGCGACTGAATGAACAATGGGTTATTAAAGACATCAAAGAGGAAATTAAAAAATTCTTAGAGGTAAATGAAAACACAGACACAACATATTGAAATCTCTGAGACACTATGAAAGCAGTACCAAGAGGAAAGTTCATTGCATGGAGTTCATTCCTTAAAAGAAGAAAAAGCCAACAAATAAATGGCCTCACCCTACATCTTAAAGCTCTAGAAAAAGAGAACAAATCAACAGCAAATGCAGTAGAAGGCAAGAAATAATTAAAATCAGAGCTGAATTCAATGAAATTGAAACAAAAGAAACAATTAACAAAATTAAAAGTTGGTTCTTTGAAAAAAATAAATAAGATTGACAGACCTTTAGCCATGTCAATGAAGAGAAGAAGAGAGAGAACCCAAATTACTAGCATTCGGGATAAAAAAGGCAATATCACAACAGACACTACAGAAATACAGAAGATAATTAGAAATTATTTTGAAACCTTATACTCCAATAAAATAGAAGATAGTGAAGGCATTGATAAATTCCTTAAGTCATATGATCTGCCTAGATTGAGTCAGGATGATACACACAACTTAAACAGACCAATATCAAGTGAGGAAATAGAATAAGCCATCAAAAGATTACCAACCAAGAAAAGCCCAGGACCAGATAGGTATACAGCTCAGTTTTACAAGACCTTTAAAGAAGAACTAATACCAATGCTCTTCAATCTATTTCAGGAAATAGAAAAAAAGGGAGTACTTCCAAATTTATTCTATGAGGCCAATATCACCCTGATTCCAAAACTAGACAAAGATACTTTAAAGAAAGAAAACTTCAGACCAATATCTCTAATGAATATAGAAAAATCCTCAATAAAATCCTGGCAAATCGGATACAAAAAGATATCAAAAAGATTGTACACCATGATCAAGTGGGATTCATCCCCAGGATACAAGTTTGGTTCAATATATGGAATTCAATAAATGTAATTCATCACATCAATAGACTTAAAGATAAGAACCATATGATCATCTTGATAGATGCAGAAAAAGCATTTGACAAAGTACAGCACCCCTTTATGTTCAAAACACTAGAAAAACTAGGGATAACAGGAACTTACCTCAACATTGTAAAAGCTATCTATGCTAAGCCTCAGGCCAGCATCATTCTAAAAGGAGAAAAACTGAAGGCATTCCCTCTAAAATCTGGAACAAGACAGGGATGCCCTCTCTCACCACTTCTATTCAACATAGTTCTTGAAACACTGGCCGGAGCAATTACACAGATGAAAGAAATTAAAGGGATAACTATAGGAAAAAAACTTAAACTAGCACTATTTGCTGATGATATGATTCTATATCTAGAAGACCCAAAAAACTCTACCAAGAAACTTCTGGAACTATTAAATTAATTCAGCAAAGTGGCAGGATATAAAATCAACACCCATAAATCAAAGGCATTCCTGTATATCAGTGACAAATTCTCTGAAAAGGAAATAAGGAAAACTACCCCATTCACAATATCCTCAAAAAAAAAAAAAAAAAAAAAACACTTGGGAATCAACTTAACAAAAGAGATGAAAGATCTATACAATGAAAACTATAGAACCCTAAAGAGAAATAGAAGAAGACCTTAGAAGATGGAAAGATCTACCTTGCTCATGGATAGGCAAAATTAATATTATTAAAATGACCATATTACCAAAAGCATTATACAGATTCAATGCAATTCCAATTAAAGTCCCAATGGCATTCCTCACAGAAATAGAAAAAGCAATTATGAAATTCATCTGAAAAAATAAGAGACCCAGAATAGCTAAAGCAATTCTAAGCAGGAAGAGTGAAACAGGTGGCATCACTATACCACATCTTAAACTGTACTACAGAGCAATAGTAACAAAAACAGCATGGTACTGGCACCAAAACAGGCTAGTAGACCAATGGTACAGAATAGAGGACACAGAGACTAACCAAACTACAACTACCTTATATTAGACAAAGGTGCTAAAAGCATGCACTGGAGAAAGGATAAAATCTTCAACAAATGGTGTTGGGAAATCTGGAAATCCATATGCAACAAAATGAAATTGAATCCCTATTTCTCACCATGCACAAAAGTTAACTCAAAATGGATTAAGGATCTAGGAATCAAACCAGAGACTCTGCGTCTAATAGAAGAAAAAGTAGGCCCTAATCTCCATCACATGGGGCTAGGCCTCAATTTCCTTAATAAGACACCTATAGCACAAGAATTAAAACCAAGAATTAACAAATGGGATGAATTCAAACTAAAAAGGTTTTTTCTCAGCAAGAGAAATAATATGTGAGGTGAATAGGGAGCCTACATCCTGGGAACAAATTTTTACCCCTCATACATCAGGTAGAGCTCTAATCTCTAGGGTATACAAAGAACTCAAAAAGTTAAACACCAATAAAACAAATAACCCAATCAACAAATGGGCTAAGGACTTGAACAGACACTTCTCAGAAGAGGCTATACAATCAATAAACAAATATACAAAAAAATGCTCATCATCTCTAGTAATCAGAGAAATACAAATTAAAACTACTCTAAGATACCATCTCACTCCAGTAAGAATGGAAGCCATGATGAAGACAAACAACAAGTGCTGGAGAGGATGCGGGGGGAAAGGTACACTCATACACTGCTGGTGGGACTGCAAACTGGTGCATCCAATTTGGAAAGTAGTATGGAGATTCCTTGGAAAGCTGGAAATGGAACCACCATTTGACCCAGCTATTCCTCTTCTCGGTCTATACCCAAAAGACCTAAAAACAGCACACTACAGGGACACAACCACATCAATGTTTATAGCAGCACAAATCACAATAGCTAGACTATGGAGCCAGCCTAGATGCCTTTCAATGGATGAATGGATAAAAAAATGTGGCATATATACACAATGGAATATTACTCAGCACTAAAAAATAATAAAATCATGGCATTTGCAGGGAAATGGATGGCATTAGAGCAGATTGTGCTAAGTGAAGTTAGCCAATCCCCAAAAAACAAATACTGAATGTCTTCTCTGATATAAGGGGGGGTGACTCAAAATTGGGAAGAGAGGAAGAGCATGGAAAGATTTCCTCTACATAGGGAAGAGGGTTGGGAGGGAAAGGGAAGGGAGAAAGGGAATTGCATGGATGGTGGAAGGAGACGCTCATTGTTATACAAAATACACGTAAGAATATGTGAGGGAAAAAAAGAATAGCAGTACCTTAGATTAGGTAGAGAGAAGTGATGGGAAGGGAGAGATTGGGGAGATAGGAAGGATAGTAGAATGAAGCAGACATTTTTATTATTACTGTGTGTATATATGTGACTGCATGACCAATGGGATTCTGCAACCTGTTTACTCAGAAAAATGAGATATTGTATCCCATGTGATTCAAATGTATGATATGTCTAGGTCATTGTAGGTCATGTGTAACTAATTAAAACAAAAAAATAATTGTAGATAGGTGAAACATAACTGGAAGATGAAGGTCACTGGGGTTTATATTTCATCCTTTGGGGTTTGTATTTTGCCCCTGGTTCCTTGGGCTTTCTCTACTGTATCCTGGCTGCCATGATCTCAGCAGCTTTCCCCTACCATGCCCTCTGCCATGGTGCTCCTTCACCACTTCAGGCCCAGAGCCCTGGAGTGGCCAGCAATGGACTGAACCTCTGAACTGTGAGGCCTCCTCTAAGTTGTTCTTCTCAGGCTCTTTGACTACTGAATGAAATAGTAATGTACAGTGAGAAGCTGACTAACATGTCTCATATTGTTCTGCAGTAGGCTGCAACATTCTTAAATTAATAACATCCTATTTTAAACTTTTTAAGTTATAAACTTTAACATTTTCCCCCTTTAGTATTATTTCCTAGAAATGAAATTTAGGGTCAAAAGATAGGTGTAGTTTTAAGCTTGAGATCTGTATGGCCAAATTTTAGTAACTAATATTCCTTCAACAATATATATGAATACCTATTTCTTCAATCACAGGCCACACTGGATTGTAATTTTTTAAACATAATTGTAATGCAGATTCTTTTCTAGTCCCCATTTCTCCCCACCGATTTTGGGTTTCTTTCTGTCTTGCTTTGCACCCAGGACCAGTTATACAATTTGTGGGGCTCTGTATAAAAAGATAATGTGGGAGCCCTGTTCAGAACGATTAAGAATTTCCAAATGTCAGCAGCCAAACCAAGCTGGGACTTTTCCAGTTACAACCCTGGTGGCCTCATAGGCTTCATGCCCACGAAGCCAGCTCTGTTTGTACCCTGGGACCTGACCCCTTCCTACAGAGTCACCCTCTGATTTCTGGTTGAGTTCAGTCACTGAGAGACTTCCACAGGATACTGGTGGTGGAAGAGAGCTGCTGGGGTATTTCTTTCCTGTCCTCTGGCTTGACAGCTTCCAGTACTTAAGGAGGCCTTGCTAGTCTCCTAACTCTGCCCAGCCCTGTAAATTGGCCCTCTGTTCAATTCTCAAAATCCAAGCCCAGTATGTCTTTTGCATCTTGCTCAAACCATGACTGATGCACTGCTTTATAAAGTAAACCAAAAAGAGGTCCTCCACACACAGGTGAAGTCGAAACCTTCTTCATATATTTATTACATATATACCATATGTTTTTGCTGAGCTCGCCTAGTTTTCTATTGTCATTCATTCATTTTAAAAAAGCCTCTTGGTTAAATTAATATTTCACAGTAATATTTCTTAAAATACTTTTTCAAATTTGTTGTTATTTTAATTTTTTAACCTAAGATATCTTAACCTTTATATCATCAAATTTTTTTGATCTTTTTTTTTTTTTGATGTGAAAGCTTCTCTGCAGATCTGAACCCGTAGCAGGAACAGGAGCCCCTGCACCCCCATGCATGAGGGTTGCCTAGATCATATAGGGCCCAAGCAGAGGTGGGTGTGGCCTGAGCATCTTGGTGCTGGATTTGCCCATCGCTCTGCAGTTGACTGACTCTGTGAGCCGTTCCAAAGTTGCAGCCTGTTTGCATGTCCTTATTTCCTCTGAACCCAAACCACGCAGTGCTGTCCTTCTTCAAACTGCAGGTCAACCTTGCACTGCCATGGTCAGAAAATGGAGTGACTGGGATCCTGGAGGCCTGGATTATCATCCAGACTTCTTTGTTTGCTGCTCTGAAGCCCTCTGAGGTTCCATTTCCTCACTGATGCATAAGAGAGGAAACTCCACCAGGTTCCCCCCCCCCCCAAACTAATGATGGCTGTCTGCATCATCTGGAGAGCCTGACAAACATACAGGTTGCCCCTGACCATGCCAGTGTGGAGAATGAACTCAGTAGATTGAGTAGGGCACTGAAATCTGCCTTCTTATTAAACACCCAGAAAAATATGACGCACAGGAAAATTTGGCTCTCCTCCCAACTCTGACCCATAATGATGTGTCTCCCTTTCCAGAGTGTGGTTTTCTAAATCATCTGGCTTCTACTCTCTCTTGGTCCACTGGGATACACTGACCACCTACCTGTACTGAAGCCACTGCTGGGAGCAGCTGTCCTGGCAGGGAAATGTTTCCTCCGTCACTCTTGGAGCCCTGATGGACCAAGAATCTCCCTTTTCCATCACTCCTCCATCCCTTTTGTCACTTCCCTTTTGGCATCTCACATTCTGTCACGCTCATTCTCTCCTCTTTTTTTCTCAACCTACCCTGGCTAGTGGCTTCCTCTCTTCAGCTTATAAGCAACCTAAAGTCTTTCCTATCCTAAAAATAAAAGCAAACCCCAAACCTTGGTCCATTCTTTATTTTCTCTGAACTACCATTTATCTCATTTTTCCCTTGGGGGAATTTTCCACATAGGCCTGTCCGCTGACTTGAGGGATGCTGTAGTAGTCCTTTTAAAAAAATATTTTTAGCCCTTTTTAAAAATTGTTCAAATTTTGAGTTGCTGAGGGTGACCTCAAACTTGCAATCCTCCTGCCTCAGCCTCCCAAATTGTTATGATTACAGGAGTGTGCCACTGTGCCTAGCATCACCTGTTTCTGTTAACTTTTAAAAATATGGCTACTAGAAAAATTTCAATTGTATTTCAGCTGGGTGGTGCTGCTCCAGACAATTGTGGGTTAAATCAGATAATCTGTGAGGGTTTTCCAACTGTATGCAGTTGTATGCAGTGAGTTCCTGGTTGGGCGAAATGAAGTCTGGAATTCCCATGAAGAAGAGGAAGTGGAATTCTTTGCATTTTCTTAGATCCCAAAGATTTGAGTCGCCTCTTTGTGGGAGGTGTGCACATACCTGTGTGTGAATTTGTGTATAAGAAGTAGATGACTTGTTTGGGAGGTTGGAGGATCCCCTGATCCTCCCCGTCCCTGCCTGGTCTTCCCCTTTGTCGCCCTTGGTTCAGTTCCACCTGTCCTGGGGACACTTGGGGCTTTTTTCCTCTCTCTCCTTGCTGCTTGACGTGCAGGAGATGCATGTGAACTCTTGCAGAGTTGATCTGCAATAAGGGGTGCATGAACAGAGAGAATAAAAATGCCACCCAGGTCTTCAACAGCCGTCTCTCCCCATCGTGCACCTGTTACCGGATGCTAAAGGGTTTATGTTTGCATCAGCCCTGGCTAATGAGGGTTCGGTGGGGGCTGATTTTGTTCCTTATGGAGCTTTTCATCTTGAGAACACAAATGATCTCTGCCTGCTTTTCCTCTCTTGGTTTAGGTGTTAATCCCTATTGCACAGGAGAAATTGATTTTCCAATGACCAAGAAATCTGCAGCTTCCACTGATAGACAGCCTTATTCTCTGTGTAGTAGCCGGAAATCCCTCTCTCAACAACTGGACTGTCCAGCAGGAAAGGCTGCGGTAAGAAGAAAGGGAGGGGAAGCTGGGGAATTGGGAGGAAAGGGAGGAGCCAATGTTAGTAGTGGCTGAGGAAATTTTCCCAAAAGTCCTGTGTCCTGTGTCCTGCCCAGAAGAGGGTCTTGAATCACATTAGGCAAAGAACCACAGTAGGAATGGACATCTATTGAGCGCCCTCTCGTGCCAAGAACTTGTAACTGCAGCCACTTCTATGCAATTAGGAAGCAATAGGTAGTAAAACTCCTTATGTGCAGGCTCATAAGGCATTATGTGGACCCCTTTGTTTCATCCGCACAATAATCCGCAGCGGTAGGCCAGGGGACTGCAGCTTGGACAGGTTAAGGAATTTATGCAAGTTCACACTGCTAATAAGTAACAGGGCTGGGACTTGAAGTCAGCTTTATGACTCCAAAGCCTATGCATCCTATGATTAGGATTACCTTATAAACATTGTCACTATTCTTAAAACAAGCTGAGAAAGGAACACATGATTAGACCCATTTCACAGTGTGCAAACAGGTGTGGCAGGCCATGTCCTTCTCATCTACAGGACATCAGCTTGCAGATTGGGAGCTGAACAGACACAAAGCACAGTGTCCTCTGCACATGCCACTCCCTCCTGCCTGTGACGCCCCCTCCTGTCCTTTCCCTGAGCATTTTCTCAGTGACTCATGCTGCCACTCATATCACACAGTGTCCTCTGTCTGTAGTGTCTTGTCCCTTCTCTCATCTCTGTTACTAGAAATGTTGCCCCCAAACCTTCCCAACACCTCCCCTGCCTGGAAGCATTCCAGGTACCCCCAGCTGAATGGGCTCATGATCTTTTTAAATGCTCATCAAGAGGTGCCTGTATCTCTCTCACAGTGTTTACCAGCTTGGCTTGTTAGTGCCATTTGTTTTAGTGCCTGACCTCCCAGCTGACCATGGGCTCTCCAAAGATGGGCTCCAAAGTCCAATTTGTTTGATTCCTTGCATGGTACATGGTAGATGCTCAGTAAATTTTATTTCTATTTTCCCTTCCCTTCCTTAGATCATTATTTTTCACTTGCAAACTGGCCATGTTGGTGTCCCAGTGTCAGAAGAAGATGCTTTCAAAGTGACTCCCTGAGCTGAGATCTCTCTCAACCCCTGAGTTTCTGGAAGCCCACTGGAGCCATCTAAAATCTAACATCTGCAGCCAGTACTTGTCCTTAAGGCTTGGGATACTGATAGGGAGGCACTTCCTGAGAAGTTGGCCTCTTATCTTTGATGGCTCATACTTTAGGGTTCTAGTCTCTGGAAACAGGCTCATCTGGCCAGTATGGATGGGCTACAGGTCAGTTGGTAGAAGCTATCTGGAAGGATGTGTTGAAGAGCATCAAAAGGGCCACATCTAACCCCTTAATGTTTAATCCAAAGCATCCAGGGGCCCTATCATCCATCTATCTATGTATCTATCTATCTATCATAATGGGCCACGTAAGTATGGAGGTGGGTGAATCTCAAGATCTTCAGGCTGAATTAGCAAGCTGGAGACCCAGAAGGCATTATGAGGACAAGAAGAGCTAAAGGTTTAGTTCAAGTCCAAGTTCAGAGGTCTGAGACCCAGGAGGACTGATGGTATAGTTTCTGACTGAAGTTCTGCAGGTTTAAGACCCAGGAAGAACCAATATTTCAGCTGGAATCTAAGGGCAGGAGGTGAGCTGCCACAGGTTGTAGGTGGTCAGGCAGGATGGAATCTCTTACTTAAGAGAGTGTCAGGCTTCTGCTCTATTCAGGCCTTCAACTAACTGGCTGAGGCCCATCCACATCAGGAAAGGTAATTTACTTTGTCTACTGATTTAAATGTTAATCTCATTCAAAAGCACCCTTGAAAACACACAGAACAATCCAGATATGGTGGCATGTACCTGAAATCCCAGCTACTGAGGCAGGAGGATTTTAAGTTTGAGATAAGCTTAGCAACTTATTGAGACTCTGGCTCAAAATAAGATTTAAAAGGGCTGGGAATGTAGCTTCTTTGTAAAATACATGCCTATCATGTGTAAGGCCCTGGTTTGATCCACAGCACTGAAAAAAAAAAAAGAATGTTTGACTAAATATCTGGAAACCTCATGGCCTTGTTAAGTTAGCACATAAAATTAGCTATTACAGATGCCCACATGCAGTTCATTTGTCTTCAAACCAACACTCAAGGGCAATGGAGAGGAGAAGAGCTGCTTCTAGAAAGGAGGGAGGGAAAGTGGGGCCCACAGCCTTGGGAGGAGCTTAGGGCTACAGGACTTATTTGGTGGGTACCTTTTGGGAGCTCACCCAACTATATGTGGGCAGCTGCAAGCCAGCAAGAGAAGAGCACTGAGAGATGATGAGCTGCTTGTCCAGGCAGTGACAGTAATGAGCAAACCTGCATCCTAGGTTTGCTACCTGTCAGTCATGTTTTATGTAGATTCTTTTATTTAATTGTCATCCAGAGAGGTATAAAACCAAGAGAGTACAACCAAAACAGGTCAGCACTTTTTTAAAATATTTTTTTTTTAGTTGTCAAAGGACTTTTATTTTTATTTATTTATTTATTTGTTTGTTTATATGTGGTACTGAGGATCAAACCCAGGGCCTCACACATGCCAGGCAAGTGCTCTACCACGGAGCAACAACCCCAGCCCCGGTCAGTACTTTTAATAGCCATCATTTATAGGTGACAAAACCAAGGCTCAGAGAAATTAAGTGGTGTTCCTAGGTGACCTAATCAGTGGGTGGGGGAGCAGCAGGATGTGAAGGCAGGCAGATTCAGAGCCCATGCTGTCCTCCATGGCTCTCCTGCCTCCTCTGCCCAGGTACCCTGGGGATAGAGTCTGCCCAGGAGTCAGCAGCCCAGGCTCTTGGTCCTACCTTGCAGCATCCCAGAGCTCAGTGAGTTGGAACCATTTAACTGCCTGGTATATTTGCAACTTGTGTTCACTTTGGTCGACATACAGGAAGCCCCAAAGAGTCTTTCTAGGTCGTAGAAGGTTAAAAGAAGCAGTAGCAATAAGAAGCGTCTATGAAGCATGTTCTAAGCACTTTCCTAGAACTAGTCTCCAAAACAACACTTTTAGGCAGGCCCTGTTAGAACCATGATCTTACAGTGGAGGAAACTGAGGGACAGTTGCCTAAGCTACTTCCCTAGGGTCACCAGCTGATAACTGACTGAGCCATGAAAAGAATCCAGGCAAGGAGGTTCCAGAGCACCCTCTTAATCACGAGCTGTACTGCCTTCTCTGGGGCAGCTCCCTGGGGCATAGTATGCCTCTGTATAGCATCCTTTGCTTATCCTGTGCACATAGCTAACCACCTGTCTTCCTCCCCCAGAATTTAAATTCCAACTTTATAAATCTTTGGGTTTCTGCATTCTGGGCCACTACCCGGTACCTACTGTAAATGTTTCTTGAATTGAATACCATTTGTAGAGTGCATCCCTGCCAGTTGGATCTTGGCTTTGGGGACTTGTCCTGGGGCAGTGTGGTCTGTGACCTTAAGCCTTTGCTGCTGGGAGACAGGCTGAGGACAGCTGGCTCCTTGGGCTCCTGGGACCAGCCCCTGCCCACCAGAGTGCCAGATTCCATTAACCATGTTCTAGTTCTTGTGCTGTGGGCTCTGGGGAGAGAGGGGACTTGGCTCCTGTCCCTGTCTGGGTCTTCTGCCTTCCCTGGGACGTGTGTGCTGTTGTTCCACATGGTTCATCTCTGCCTGCCCTGGTTCCTTGTTGCAGAGCGCTTCGAGACCAACACGGTCACTGAGCACAGCTCAGCTTGGGCAGCCATCTGGGGGCCTCCAGGCTTCGGTCATCTCCAACATCGTGCTGATGAAGGGCCAGGCCAAGGTGAGCAAGGACCACTGCCAACAGGGAGTCCCGGAGCAGCACCTCCTGAGGAGTTACTTCTTCATGGGAACAGGCGAATCAGGCATCCCCATGAGTCAGAAAAATTGTCTTTTGAACTCAGAGCCAGCTGAGTTTCAAGCAACACACGTTCTTCTCATTAGACGAAGTGATCATTTTTTCTCATTGAGGACACCATTCTCCACCCACTGCCTTATCACTTTCAAAGCTTATTCCCTAATTCATTCTTGGCATGATATTTTTCAGGCCTCTTTTTATCTGTTGCATAAACCTAAATCCTTTACATAGATTTATGGGTCCTAATTTCACCTCTACAAGTTAGATGTTGGAAGAAGAAAGTTGGGCTCATATACAAGTTTAAAAATATGTATACCACCAGCTATGTGTGGATAATTCCACGGTCTATGGTGCTTTTTGGTATTAGTGGGAGCTTCCTGAGTATCCAAGATGACTTTAGCTCTCCATCAATGCTGAGGCACCATGCTTATTTCTGCCCTATAATTGAGGAATATCAAAGGGGAAACAGAAGTGTTGGTGGTGGAGGAGCATCCCAAATGTTCCTTTGTGCTGACCCCAAACATACTCATGCATGGGGTTGACATGTTCCTAAAATAATTAGAAGAGGCATAAAAGTTCTCAGACTAACCCAAGATGCCCAGGTGCTGATCTAATGAAAGCCTGGTTTCTTTAGTCCATCTAATATGGTTTTGGTGTGTGGTGGGAGGAAGGGATTTAAGCAGTGCTTATGGTCTTTCAAGGGCAGAGTTCCACCACACACCTGGACTCCTCTTTCCCTCTGACTCCAGTTTCTTCTCACTCCTGGGAGCTTAGAGAATAACAAAAAAGGTCAGATGTGAGGAATCCTGGAATGAGTGCCCCTCAGATCACCAGGGAGTAACTATCTCCTCTGTGGTTTACTCTGAACAGCCTCACCTTCTGATTAGTCAAATCACAACACTTTCTCTCCTTGAATTTAGAGAGAAGTACTTTTTGAAAAGTTGATTTTTAATTTTTTTTGTAACGCTCAAAAGAAAACAAAATGGAAAAGGGCATTTAAACTCATGAAAAGATGACCAAAAGTGGTTTAGATGATCCTGGTGTATAATAACATTCAATAAATCTTCTTTATGGAGCCCCAGGATGAGATAAGATATGTTATTTGGTGTCAGAAGCCTGGAAAACAAAGCAGAGGAAATACATTCAGAAATGAGGGAGACCTACCATGTCCAGCTATGCAGTCTATACACCTATGACCTCATCAATAGCAAGGATGACAGGTAGGGGTGAGGCTGGAGTTGAGATCAGGAGAGGAAGAATCAGAGCTAGAAAGACAGGTAGGTGATGGAGGCAGAGTCAGAATCAAGTCAGACAATAAAACCAGCTACCCAAACCCAGGCCTTGTGCTCAGTGCTTTGTGAGGGAACCCCATGACTCCCCACAACAACCCCATTAGCATCTCCCTTTTATAGAAGTGGAGACTAAGGGTCTGGTAGGTTATGGGGCCTGTCCAAGGTCACATGGTGAGCGAGCAACTGACTCAGGCAATGGCCCTGGACTCCCTGACCCCTGGGTCCCATTCTCACCATTATCCTGTCCAGAGCAATAATTTCAACCAGGATCAAGCTGGGGTCAGCTGTGTTACTCCGGGTAGTTTTTATCCCTGTCATCCTGAAACACACATCACCTTCACCAGAAGCTTTGAATAGCACCCTGACCAATGGCCTTCCTGGAAAGTACAGGCTCACCTCATGGCCTGTGGCATCTTGAAGATGGTTAACAGGCCACCGTCACCATGGTCCAGGAGGAATGCTACTAATCAGTTCCAAGCAGCTGCTGGACAGAGATAAATTGCCAATAGCAGTGCTGCTATTCCATTCACTTTAAGTGTGTCTAGGAGCCAAGCTACTGGCCATGACCTGGTACACTGGTGAGTTGAACCCAAAGACCTGGCTTTATTCCTCAAGATGTGTGTTTTGATCACTTGCCAGAAGCCAGACATTGACAAATAAGCTTCACTTTATGCCTTCAGATTGTTCATAGTCTGGAAACAAGTACCTTGAGGATCAGCTAAGCCTGCCCAAGAAGTTTTCTTTAGCAAAGTGAAGCACATTGTGCTTGAATTTCCTTTGCTGCTCCCTGGGTCTGTCCTAGTCTTTTGGTTACCTCCCTGGTGGGTCTGTAGGGGAAGCCAAACCTTCTCTCCTTTCTCTTCCTCCTGTAGGCCTCATTCCCTCCTTCTTTCTCCTACACCTGACCTTCTCTGCACTGCCTCCTAGAAGATGTCTGCTAGGCCCCAGGTTCTTCCCAGAGCCACCTGCACATCCCAGGATGTGTTTGTCAACTTGTGGGAATGACCTGGTAAAACGATGGGGCAGACAGCAGTGTAGGTTCAGGCAGGAGAACACATGACTGAAGTGATGTCCTTGAGAGGCAGAGGGGTGGGAGGCAGAACAGAAAGGGGACAAGGGGGCCTTTGGTAGGAGAAGGGACAATTTTCCCATGGTAAGTTGCTGCTATTGCTAATGTCCTTGATGTCTTCAATGCTGTTTCCAGGCATATTGTTTGAAGCACATTGTGCTTGAATTACCTACCTGTGGGTTAGGTAACATCATCATCATTTTACAACAGGGAACTTCAGGTTCAATAAAGAAGAATGAAATTATGTCATTTGCAGGAAAATGGATGGAACTTGAAAGCATTGTGTTTAAACAAAACAAGCCAGACTCAGAAAGTCAAGGGACACATATTTTTTTCTTATGTGAAAGCAGGAGGAGAAAAAAAGGAGGAGAGGAAGGAATTTCATGAAAAAAGATGGGGAGACCAGTAGAAGAGAAAGGAACAGGAGTAGGGAGGAAAGGAGGAAAAGGAAGGTTCTGGGGAATGAAATTGACCAAAGTATGTTGTGTGCATGGATGAATGCCACAACAAATTCCACTATTATGTATAATTATAATGCTCTAATATAAAATTTAAAAAAAGAAAAGGAAATTGAGACTGACAAGCAAGAAGTGATACGACCTTAGTCACCAAATGGAAAGGTAGAGAGCTAGGGTCTAATCCCCACCCAGCCTCCTTTAGTGTCAGAAGCATCAGATTAATGTGAGAACTTCAGACACCATTCAGGCCAGCTGGATGGCATGCTACTGAGCCTCCCATTCCTTTGTTAATCCCAAAGACATATGAGACTAAAGGTGCCTCCTCCCTTTCTGACTCCTTGGTTCAGGCCAAGGCATGCTCTCTAGAAACATCTGCCCAGGGAGCAGCATAAACCCTCCTGAATCCCACCTTCTCCTCTTCTTTCCCCAGGGCCTCGGCTTCAGCATCGTTGGGGGAAAGGACAGCATTTATGGCCCCATTGGGATTTATGTCAAAACCATCTTTGCAGGGGGAGCTGCAGCGGCTGATGGAAGGCTACAGGAAGGTAGATTTCCTATCCCTTATGAGACCCTGGTTGAAAAATCAAAAGCAGAATCCAGAATCATTAAAGTTATAGAAGACACTGGAGATGCAAAACGTGTCATAAGCACTCAGAACACAGCTTCTGTGGATGTGGGGTTCTGCTGGCAGTGGGGACTCTCCCCCAAGAACTCCATTGTGATGGGCCCATCAGCCCCTGGCACCATCACCTCCCAGCTGGTCCTGTTGCCAGCTTGGGACTGAAGGCTGGTCTTCTCCCTCCCCTTCCTTACCCTGCTCTCTGCTGCCTTCCCTGTCTTTCCAAGGTTCTTTCTTAATTGCTGGGATTCACTGCCATCCCCTTCCTTCCCTTCTTACTCCCTAACCTACGAGTATGGAAAAACCAGGTTCAATTCTTCTAACAGATGAGTTGGGTAAATATTCTCTGAGAGCTTCCAGAGGACTAGGTTCTAAGAATACATGAAAGTATTAAACATGACCCCTCTTTTGAAGGGCTCATAGTCTACCATGTGGCAACCACCCCGCTCTGACCACCCTTATGCACCCCAACTGTCTCCTCCAAACTCCTTCTTATCTCCATGGAACAAAAGCTCCCAGCCATCCCAGAGTGAGCAACCTGGGGAACAAAGCTGCCTGTCTTCTTGTCCCAGAGGGCAGAAACAGCATTCCACCTCTACTCACAGTCATATTTGGATTATTAGGCAATAGGCTTGACCAAAGGAGCTCTCTGGATCTCACTAGGAGGCAAAGTTCAAGGGCATGAAGCCATGGAGCAGACTGAGCCACTGCAAGCCAGGGACTGGTTTACCTATTGGGGGTCTGAAGAGAAGTGACTTCACAGAATTACTTTTCCCTGTAAGGTCAGTGTCTGCAGGCTATGTTGGCAGCCTAACCATCTTGAATAGCCTGACTTGTTTAAAACAGGGCATGCACACTGTAGTGTGCTGTAGCCCATTGGCCAAAACACCACGAGCAAAGAATATTTCCACATTTCTAAATGGTTAAAAAATTCAAAACTGCTTTTGATCCTTTTGTGACCTATGAAAATGAAATGAAATATAAATTTCAGGATAATATAAAATATAAATTTCATTTAACGCAATCATGTCCCTTCAGTTACCTACCGTTTCTGGCTTCCACTGTGCTATAAGGGCAGCATGGAATAACTGTAACAGAGACTGTGTGGTTCACAAAGATGAAAATATTTACTGTTTCTCTCTGTACAGAAAATGTTTGCCAACCCCAACATGATGCAGCATTAGGCATATGGGTTTCATTGTGTGGGCAGCGGAAGCCTTTGAAGGCTTTTTATCATTTGAGAGGGATCAGCTACAGAGGTTTTGGATGATTCACTTCTCAGACTGTAGGATGCAGTGCGCTGGCAGGAGAGCAGAAGTGGGAAGAGCAGCCAAGAGGCCAGTGGGGGAGCCAGGCTCAGCTCCTACGGGCTGCCCAAAGGCAGTAACCCTGTGAAGAGGCAGGGACAGATGAGAGAAGTGACAGAGCCTGAGAAGAGAGGCAATAAGTGAAGGATGGGTTAGGAGAAACTTGAAGGTTTCTGGTCTTAGTCAACTGGAGAAAGAGGAAGAGGAAGAGGAGGCAGTGGGAAGATGTTTAGGTCAAAACTGCAGAGAGAAGACTGATGTGCCCAGGTGACCACAAGGTGGCGCTGTCTATTAGGCCAATGAAAATTTGGGCTACTGCTCAGGAAGGATTCGAATTGAATTTGAATTTGAGGGTCATCAAAATTTTGGAAATAACTGAAGTTACACAGTGAGTGAAAGCAGCAAAAAATGAGTGGAAAAGAGAGAGGAGATACAGACACGGCACAATTCTAGAGAAATAGCTACATCAAGAGTAGGCAGACAGGAGCCCAGGCCCAGGTCAGGCCCAGGACCACACCCGCTGACAGAAACCCATGTTGGAGCCCAGGCCCTGGCCTAGGACTGTCGCTTGGACCTGTGAGGGAGCCCAGGTCCAGGACCACCCACCAGCCAAATCAGGAGCCTAGGCCCCATCTCTGGAAGTGGTTGCCAACATCCATTTTGGGACACCCCCACTGCCATCTTGAGTTACCACTGCTGTTGCTGCCACCACCTTTAGTTTCAGTAGCGTCCATCTGGGGACATGGGCTGGGGACTGGAAGCGCAATACCAAAGTGAGGTACAGGTGATCTGCATGGACACTACCAGATTGCAGGTTAGAAACTGTAATATCTGAGATCTGCACTGCAAGAAAGGACGACACATAGACAACACGAAATAAAACAAAGGAAGAAAGTTCCCCAAACAAACCAGGATACTACAACAATAGAATCCATTGACAGAACAGTTGATGAAATGTCAGAGAAGGAGTTCAGAATGTACATAATTAAAATGACCTGTGAATTAAAGAATGACATAAAAGAGAAAAGACAGGCAAAATTTAATTACTCTGACAAAGAGATAAAGAGCAAATGCAGGCATCCATTGATCACACCAACAAAGGGTAAAGGGAGAAAATACAGGTGGCAAAAGATTACTTCAAGAAAGAGAGATTTTGGAAAAAAAATCAATCAGAAATCCTTGAAATGAAGGAAACAATAAACCAAATAAAAAACTCAAAAGAAAGCATCACCAGTAGACTAGATCACTTGGAAGACAGAATGTCAGATAATGAAGACAAAATATACAATCCTGAACATTTATTGGGTTAGATGAAGGCACAGAGATTCAAACCAAAGGAATGCACAATCTCTTCAATGAAATAATATAAGAAAATTTCCCAAACATGAAGAATGAATTGGAAATTCAAATATAAGAGGCTTATAGGACCTCAAATGTACAAAATTACAACAGATCTACACCAAGTCACATTATAAGGAAAATGCCTAGCATACAGAATAAGGATAGAATCTTAAAAGTCATGAGAGAGGAATCAAATTACATAAAAGAGGAGACCAATTTGGATCTAAGCCGATTTTAAAACCCAGACCTTCAAAGGCAGGAAATCCTGGAACAACATATACCAAGCTCTGAAAGAAAATGGATGCCAACTAAGAATCTAATATCCAGCAAAATTAAGTTTTAGATTTAATGAAAAAATAAAAACCTTTCATGCTAAACAAAAGTTAGAAGAATTTACAGCAAGAAAGCCAGTATACAGAGCATTCTCAGCAAAATATTCCAGGAGGACGAAATGGAAAACAACAATGAAAATCAGCAAAGGGAGGAACTACACTAAAAGAAAGGCCGATCAAAGGAGAAACCAAGTCAAGTTAAAAGCCAAAAAGAAACCCAAATGACCAGGAATACAAATCATATTACAGTAATAACCCTGAATGTGAATGGCCTAAACTCATCAATTAAAAGACATAGACTGGAGGATTGGACTTTTTTTTTTTAAAAAAAGACCCAACAATATTCTGCCTTCAAGAGACTCATTTCACAGGAAAAGACATCCACAGACTGAAGGTTAAAGGGTGGGAAAAAGCATACTATTCACATGGACTTCGTAAACAAGCAGGGGTTTCCATCCTCATATTAGATAAAGTGAACTTCAAACCAAAGTTAGTGAAAAAGGATAAAGAAGGACATTTCATACTGATTAAGGGATTAATACATCAATAAGACATTACAATCATAAATATCTATGCCCCAAAACAACTGAGCACCTATGTATATCAAACAAACCCATCTTAACTACAAGAATCAAATAGACCACAATACACTAATATTGGGTGACTTTAATACACCTCTCTCACCACTGGATAGATCTTCCAAACAAAAACTAAACAAAGAAACTACAGAACTCTATAAAACAATTAATAATTTGTACTTAACCGACATATATAGAATATTCCATCCATCAATGAACAAACACAATTTCTTCTCAGCAGCACATGGATCCTTCTCCAAAATATACCATATGACTTAAAGCAATTCTTAGCAAATACAAAAAAGTAGAGATACTACCCTGCATTTTATCTGACCATAATGGAATAAAATTAGAAATCAATGGTAAAATGAAAAATAGAAGCTACTCCAGCACCTGGAGACTAAATAATATACTATTGAATGCTGCATGAATAACAAAAACATCACAGAGGAGATAAAAAAATTTTTAGGGGTCAATGAGAACTCTGATACAACTTATAAAAATCTCTGGGATACTATGAAGGCAGTGCTAAGAGAAAGATTCATTGCATTAATGGACTCATTAATGCTCATTCATTAAAAGAAGAAAAAGTCAACAAGTAAAAGGCCTGACATTACATCTCAAAGCCCTAGAAAAAAGAGAACAAGCCAACACCAAAAATAGAAGAAGGTAGGAAATAATTAAAATCAGGGCAAAAATCAACAAAATTGAAATAAAATAAACAATTTAAGAAATTGATGGGCTGGGGATGTGGCTCAAGCGGTAGTGCACTCGCCTGGCATGCGCAGAGCGCTGGGTTCGATCCTCAGCATCACATAAAACTAAAATAAAGATGTTGTGTCCACCGAAAACTAAAAAATAAATATTAAAAAATTCTCTCTCTCTCTCTCTCTCTCTCTCTCTCTCTCTCCTCTCTTTAAAAAAAATAAATAGACAAAACAAAAAGCTGTTTCTTTGACTAAATTAACAAACCCTTAGCCACCCTAATGAAAAGAAGGAGAGAAAAATCTCAAATTACTAAAATTCATGATGATAAAGAAAGTATCATGACAAACACTATTGAAATACAGAAGACAATTAGAAACTATTTTGAAAATGTATACTCCAGTAAAATAGAAAACCTTGAATACATTGATAAGTTTCTAGAGGCATATGATCACCCCAAACTGAGTCAAGAGGTCATACGCAATTTAAACATATCAATTTCAAGCAAGGAAATAAAAGATGTCATCAAATGCCTACCAACCAAGAAAAGCTGAGAACCAGACAGATTCACAGCTGAGTTCTACAAGACCTACAAAGAAGAATTAATACCAATACTTCTCAAATTATTCCATGAAATAGAAAAGGAAGGAACGCTTCCAAACACATTCTATGAAGCTAGTATCATCCGCATACCAAAACTAGGCAGAGACATATCAAGGAAAGAAAATTTCAGACCAATATCCCTGGTGAACGAAGATGTAAACATTCTCAATAAAATTCTAGCAAATAGAATACAAAAACTTATTTAAAAAATAGTGCAGCATGATCAAGTGGCGTTCATTTCAGGGTGCAAGTTTGGTTCAACATATGGAAATCAATAAATGTAATTCATCACATCAATAGACTTAAGGATAAGAATCATATAATTATATCCATTGATTCAGAGAAAGCATTTAACAAAATACAACACCCTTTCATGTTCAAAACACTAGAAAAATGAGGGATAGTAGGAACATACCTCAACGCTGTAAAAGCTATCCATGCTAAACCTAAGGCCAACATCATTTAAATGTAGAAAAATTGGAATCATTCCCTCTAAAAACTGGAACAAGACAGGGATGTCCTCTTTCACCACTTCTATTCAACATAGTCTTTGAAACTCTAGCCAGAGTAATTAGACAGATGAAAGAAATTAAAGGGATATGGATAGGAAAATAAGAACTCAAAACTATTATTATTTGCTGACAATATGATTCTATGCTTAGAGGATCCAAAAAACTCCACCAGAAAACATCTATAATTAATAAACGAATTCAGCAAAGTAGTAGGATATAAAATCAATACCCTTAAATCAAATTCATTTCTATGTATCAGTGATGAATCCTCTGAAAGAGAAATTAGAAAAACTACCCCATTCACAGTAGTCTAAAAATAAAATAAAATACCTGGGGATCAATTTAACAAAATAGGTGAAAGACCTCTAAAATGAAAACTACAGAACACTACAGAAAGAAATTGAAGAAGAACTTAGAAGATGGAAAGATCTCCCATGCTGTTGGGTAGGCAAAATTAATATTGTCAAAATGGCCATACTATCCAAAGTGCTATACAGATTCAATGCAATTCCAATTAAAATATTGGAAAGTCATATACAGCAGAATGAAACAAAACCCCTATCTCTCACCATGCACAAAACTCAACTCAAAGTGGATCAAGGACCTAAGAATTAGACCAGAGACTCTGTGCCTAATAGAGGAAAAAGTAGGCCCAAATCTTCATCACGTCTGATTAGGCTCCGACTTCCTTAACAAGACTCCTAAAGTGCAAGAAATAAAATCAAGAATCAATAAATGCAATGGATTCAATCTAAAAAGCCTCTTCTCAGCAAAAGAAACAATCAATGAGGTAAAGAGAAACTCTACATTTTGGGAGCAAATTTTTGCCACACACACATCAGATAGAGCACTAATCTCCAGGATATATAAAGAACTCAAAAAACTTAATGCTAAAACCCCCCAAAACCCAATCAATAAATGGGCAAAGGAGCTGAACAGACATGTCTCAGAAGAAGATATACAATCAATCCATAAATATATGAAAAAAAGTTCAACATCTCTAGTAATTAGAGAAATGCAAATCAAAACTACTCTGAGATTTCATCTCATGCCAGTCAGAATGGTAGTTATGAAGATACAAACAACAATATGTGTTGTCGAGGATGTGGGGGAAAGGCACACTCATCCATTGCTGGTAGGACTGCAAATTGGTGCAACCAATCTGGAAAACAGTGTGGAGATTCCTTAGAAAACTTGGGATGTAACCACCATTTGATCCAGCTATCCCACTCCTCAATCTATACCCAAAGGACTTTAAAACAGCATAACTATAGTAACGCAGCCACATCCATGTTTATAGAAGCTCAATTCACAATAGTTAAACTGTGGAAGCAACCTAGATGTCCCTCAATAGATGACTGGATACAGAAACTGTGGTATCAATACACAATGGAATATTACCCAGCATTAAAAGAGAATATAATTATGGCATTTGCAGGTGAATGAATGGAGTTGGATAATATCATGCTAAATGAAGTAAGCCAATCCCCCAATACCAAAGGCCAAATATTCTCTCTGATAAGTGGATACTGATCCATAATGGGGCAGGGAGCATGAGGAAAATGGAGGAACTATGATTGGGCAAAGGGAAGAGAAGGGAGGGGAAGGGACATGGGGGCAGGAAAGATGGTGGAATGAGATGGATATCATTACCCTAGGTACATGTGTGATTGCACATATGGTGTGACACTACATCATGTACAACCAGAGAAGTGAAAAGTTGTGTTGCAATTGCATACAATGAATCAAAATGCATCCTGATGCCATATATACCTAATTAGAATAAATATATAATTAACATTAAAAAAAAAGAGTAGGCAGACAATAGGAGCCAATGAGAGAAAGTAAGAAAAGTAGAATCAGAATCTGGAGAGCATAGCCTTATTTGTTTCATTTTCTTACTTGTTTGGGTTTAAGCATAGTACCAGGGAGAAGTTGAGGTGGCAAGAAAAGATGGTTTTGTATTTTCTTTTCTTCCCTGAGTGCAAGCCTGCCCAAATCCAATGCCCTTGTATTTGCCTGGGTATTTGTCTCCCATAGTTAATAACAATGATAAAAAATGAAGAATTTCAATGAGCCGAGACATTCTGATAGTGTGCAGTCCCTGGTTCAAGCCTCAAGTAATTGGCCAAATTGCCTTTTGTAATCTTTTTTTCAGCAGTGAAGTTTCCAAATCTACTCTTGAGTCCATGGGGGGATATACTGGTGGGGACAAAAGTTTGTTGTACAGATCAAGGCTGTACAATAGCCCTTATACCAGCTCCAAAAAATGATTGTGTAAGATGTATTTGGCAAAATCAGGCAGATCAATTCTCACTGGACATGTCCCAATAAGGAAAGGACAGAAGAGTACAGAACTGGGCTACATGACCATGTTGGGTTCAGCCCCTTACATAATTAAGAATGGACATGCTGCTGCTTTTTCTTTGTCTAACATTTTTTCAGCCCACATTACTTTTGAACATTTTTTTAATGTGTCTGTTGTCACTCCTGGATTTGAAGACTCACAAGGACAAGGGCTGGGTCATTCCATTTTTTTTTTTTTACTCTGGTTCCAATGACCTGCCATGCTGAGCTGATGGATGGAGTTGGATAATATCATGCTAAACGAAGTAAGCCAATCCCCCAAAACCAATATTTTCCACTGTGCCTCTACCCTCTATGGCCACACATAGACGTGTTGGATGAAATAATACATCTGAACTCAAAGGAAAGAGATGGGAATGACAAGCTGCCAGAAGGCAAAGAGAGCTTTAAATCCAAACGAGGCAAACTCAAGAGTTGATGATGTGGTGGCCCGGAAGGCTGCTGGACTGTTACAGACCCTAAGGGATGTGTCCTCTGTTCCCATTTGAGTCCTTGGGTCCATGTGAGGCTCTGAGAATCTGCACAAAGCCCTGATACTAAAAGAGCTATGACTCATGAAAGGCCAACAGGCCCCAGGGAAGCAATAAGGAAACTTGACTTTGCTCATGACTTTTTTTTTTTTTTAATGGTCCTGGGCATTGAACCCATGGGTGCTCAACCACTGAGCTACATCCCCAACCTCTTCTATTTTTTATTTTGAGACAGATTCTCACTGAGTTGCCCAGACTGGCCTAAAACTTATGAGCTTCCTGCCTCAGCCTTCTGAGTCTCTGGTATCCACCACCACATCTGGTTGCCCATGACACTTGAGTGGGGAAAACATCTCTCACAAGGAAATAAACATCAATGCCTGTATCATATGTGGTCTCAAAGATCATATTTATAGTCTCTGTGGAGAACATAAATCCCCAATCTGGGAAATCAATATTAAATTGATTTCCCTAGGGGTTCCTAGTAGAAATAAAGGAAAAACTGGGTGACCTGAGGTATATGGGAATCCCACAGGACAACAGAAACACTCTGAAAAATAAATTTACAATAAAGGTCACATATTACCTCAGAAGGGTCAGCAGAAATAACACAGAGGAATATTGGCCCTCAAAAATAATATAATAGAATAATATAAAAGAGACAATAGAATTACTGTGTTTAAAATAATTTTAAGTGATAAAAGAAGGAATATAAACTGTAAGGAATAAACAGAACACAAGGAAAAATAGATTAATGTGAAAAAAGTGGTTTCTGGATTTCTTTTTTAAAGCATAGTAATTTCCGTGAAGTATCAATTGATTGGTGAGACAACAGATTCAATGCAGCTATAAGAAAAATTAGTGAACTAGAAATTATCCAGGAGACTACACAGAGCAACAAAGATTAAAAAGAAGAGCATTAAAGAGACAGGGAGAACACAGCAAAAGGTCTAAAATATATCCAATAGAAATTTTAGAAAAAAAAATAGTGAAAAGAGAAGAATAATACCCAAAGAGAGTAAATTTTCCAGAATTTATTTAATGCATGAAACTATAGCTTGAGGAAGAAGAGGATTTTCTTCTGCCCTAGGACACCATAGTGAAACTGCAGAATATCAAAGACAAAGGAAAAAAAATCTTTAAAACAATGAGAGCAAATGTATAGATTATATACACTGTAACCATAATTAGTGACAGCAAAGTCAGTATAAAAATAGCCTTTGCATTTGAATTGCTCAGCACAGTGTGGAATGAAGAGAAAGTGTTCCTTGTTTGTATGTTGAATAAATTGAATGAAAGGGAGAAAGTGGTTTTCATTCACATAAAAATAGACTTCTGGATAGAGAAAAAAAAATTATCCTAGGGGTATACTGTTAGGAAGAAAATCCTTGAAGTTGAAAGATACAAGTCCTAATTCTCTTTACTTTGTGACCTGGGATTTCTCTGAGCTGTTTTTTCCTCTGTAAGTGAGGCCCACATTGCATTCTGGAAATACCACATCCAACCCACATCTATTGAGCATTTTGTTGACCTTACCCACAATTGGCTCTGGGTTATCATCTAATATGAAGAAGTCCCTCTCCTCAAAGATCTGTCACCCTGGCCATGGAATGATTTTTGCAGGTTACTGATTACCACACAGTGTGACGAGTGCTACAATGTGGTAGGTACAGAGTGCCATGAGCATTACGAAAACAAAAACAAAAATCAAAACACAAAAAAAGGATAAAGATAACAGGGGCTGAAAGGTTAAGAGAGAGTTGGGTGGAGAAGGTAAGAAAAGTACATTTTAGTTGAGAAAATGGCATGGGCCAGGCATTTAACTGCATAGACCATTGTGAAAATGCAGATCATATTGAAAATGATACATGGGAGCAAAGGTGTGAGGGTCAGGGAGGCAGGGAGGGTGAATATGAAGCAAGGAGACCTGATTAGGCCACTGCTGATCCTGCCTCTCAAAATTGTTCTTCTCTGTACAAAACGTTGGGCAGTGGTAAGACCAGAGTTCAAAGTAAGAGCTTTGACCTGTGATTGACAAAATTATTCCGCTTATCTCAACAGGTGATGAAATTCTGGAGCTCAATGGTGAATCGATGGCTGGATTAACACATCAGGATGCTTTGCAGAAGTTCAAGGTGACTGTTTCTAATTACCATCTGGTCAAACCCCAGGGCCTTCAGGAAACCACATCAACTGCTCCCCGCTTTACATGAAGGGTCCCTAGCTGATGCTGCTCTTGAGCACAGTGTTAAAATGTCATTACTCAGAAAATCAGAATGTAATCAGGATTGTTTTGGGGGAATATTTGAACTACTTAAAATGTATAAAGCTATGTTAAAACAGTATGCATAATACTCTATGTATTTAGACTCATATATTTATAAATATGTTTGGGGGTTTTAAAACATCACTCAAAGATATTTTTGAGTCTCCATCTAGTTGGTTCAATTTAAGACTACTTTGTAATGCACATACATATCTATGTGTGAATATATATACATATATATATATATATATATATATATACTTATGTGTCTGCTTATATGCTATGTAATATACAGCATAATAAACACTGCACATAATATATAATATGTAGTACTCATGCATGTATATCTGGTATATGACATTTATCATATATTACATATAATATATAATACTGTGTGTCATAAATATTATGTACAATGCTATAATGCAATGTCATACATGATGTTTTATATTATATGTAGCCTATAATGTACGATATGTAATAGAGTACTTTTGTGTGTGTCATATATGTCGCATATATGAATAATACACATGTTTATATATGACACACACATTGAGCTGCATTTCCTTTATAAAGTATTTTATTACTGTCACTCATGAAGGACAGTCTGCCTCACTGGCCCTGGCATTGCTGATGGGTATTGTCACACTCTCCCTTTTCTTTCAGCAAGCCAAGAAAGGGCTCCTCACCCTAACCGTGAGGACCCGCCTGACAGCGCCCCCTGCCCTGGGCAGCCACCTGTCTCCACCCCTGTGCCGCTCCCTGAGCTCCAGCACGTGTGTCGCCAAGGACAGCAGCCTCTTTGCCCTGGAAAGCCCTGCGTCTCCTGCCAGCATTGCCAAACCCAATTACAGAGTCATGGTGGAGGTTTCCCTGAAGAAAGGTAAGAGTGCTGACCACTGGAGGCTCTGCCAGCATCGCCCAGCCTCCTTCCAGGTTTCCATACCTGGCTGAGTTCAGGCTTCCCTGTTGGAATCAGCTCAGGGTGGGCAGGATGCTCTCAACTAGCAGACCCCATGGCTGTTGCTGGGCTGGGATGAGTAGAAGGTTGAGTTTTCTGCTTCTAGAAGCTCAAGACAAACTGTCCAAATCTAGTCAATGTGTCCTGCAGTGGTGGAAAGAAAACAAAACAAACATAGATAAGTGGAGGGGAGGAAATGGATATAAGGGACAAGGCTTTGTAGCCTTGCAGCTAATGTATTCAGTGTCCTTGGCAGGTCACTTAATCTCTCTGGGCCCCTGTTTTCTTACCCAGACAAGAGAATTGAAGTTCTGACATTTGAGAGTCACAGCCATTCATTGTGTCACCACAGGCCCATGGCTAACAAACCCCAGAGAGCCCACAAAGTCCTTTCTACCAAAGTTCAACTGTGCTGAGACCAGAATGATGGAGAGGAGGCAGCTAGTCACAGAGTTGAGCTCCAGCAGAGGGGTCATGTGTTCTAGGAACAGAGGGAGGGTCAGCATGGCCAAAGCAAGGTGAACAGAGTGAGTGATGACATTAGAGTACTTGGCATTCAGCCATTTGGGTCTGAGCATAGGAATAGTGCTTTGGAGAGAAGTAGATGGATTGAGATGAACTGTAGAGAGAGGAGAAGAGGGTGTGGAATTAATTCATTGCACAGGAGTTTGCCTGATGTATGTCTTAGCTCCCCTGCTGTACTAGAAGCTCCTGGAAGACTCAGACATCTCTGTGTGCCGAGGCCTGTCGCGGTGTTGTAGATAAGTGCAAGGTGCATATGGGTGTGTGCAGGTGTGCTGTGAATAGGGTTCATGCAGGGAGTTTTCTGAGTAGGCATGGCCTCAGAGTGGTGTTTCCTCTGATTATTGGTATCAGAAGCACCTGTATGGAGGGTCTTTGCCTTCTTGATTTAAATAAGCCTCTTCTTATTCTTAGACTCTACCCCAACAGATTTTGATGCAGCCATTTGGGCTGAGGCTCAGGAATCTATATTTTAAATAAGGACTCCAGGTGATTCTGATGCCCATTAAGCTGAAGAACTCTTGCTGGAGTCAGGAAGCTCATCTAGGGTTCTGAGCTGTGTTGGTGGCTCATGTCACAGCCCAAATTCTTTACCTGTAGAATAGGGTCACTAACAATGGCCCATGACATCCTTCAGGTGGCTTTTTGGGAGAACCAGAATCAAAAAGGTAAAAATATTCATGAAAGTGCTTTGTAAAACATGAGAAAAACTACTGAGGAGGTCTTCCTTTCACTCTGTGACCACTCCATCTAGTCCTTCCTGCTGACTGCTTCTCGTTCTCCAGGCCTTTGCTGTGAGACCTGAAGTGGCCTTCCTGTCACCTTCCAGCAAACCCCTCGTTTTTCCCCTTCTGTATTCTGTAGGATCCCCATGGCCCTAATACCACCTATATGCTGCTACAAACTTTTAACTTTAGTCCCTCTTTCTGCCTGGGTTTTGGGCCACTCTCTGCTGTACAGGTTGGCTCAGATACCTCCTGGCATCACAAGTGCAACTTGGGTGTAACTGAACACTGGGTCCTCATCCTCATCATCGCTGTCCTCCCTGGACTTCCCTGTTTTGGTAAACAGCATCATCATCTATTCAGTTATTTTGATTTTTATTTATGAAACCCCTGTATTTCATCCCTCAGAAAGTCTGTCTTCAACAGATATTTCACACACATAGATTTCTCTTTCTTCATTAGTGGTGAAGCCAAAGCCACTGTTGTCTTGCTCAGCAGTGCCACTCCACTGGCCTCCATGTTTCCCCCTCTTAAACACCATCGTTCTTTCTCCAACATGTGCAACAGAAGACGTTAGGTCACGCCACTGCCTTGCTCACAGATCTCCATGGCATGTCTGCAGTATGGAGTAGCATCGTTTCAGTCATGCCCTTGCTTACAAAGCCTTGTTTAATCCAGTCCTTGATTCTGCCATTTGTCATCTCATGCCACGCTCCTGTGACTGACCATGCCCTTCCTAACTTGCAACATGGCATGCTTTTTCTCACCCTTTGCCTTGTGCATTGGCTGTTTCTCTTGCTGGAATGCTCTGCCCTGTCTCCTCATTCCTAGCTCTTTCTTGTCATCCACATTTTAGCCTAAACATCATTGTCTCCTCTGAGGCCCATAGTGACCATCCTGTCACCTTATAGCACATTCCTCATTGATTCTCTGCATAATACTCCTCACTATTGGATACCCCCTCCCTCCTTTCCTTCCTTCTCCCTTTCTTTTTCATTCCCTCTTTTCTTTTTAGAGTTTCCCCACTTGGAATTGCTATACTTTGTTTATGTTGGTCACTTTAGAACCTTAAGCAGTACCTATACATAGAGGATGTGCCACAAATGTGGGTGGAATAAATGCCATGATAAATAAGGGACCCTAACAGACAGTGCTGGTGGCACCTAACAGACTAGTGCACACCTGGGGAAGCTCACAGTCTCCCGCCTCTCACCCTGTTCTGCCTTGCAGAGGCTGGCGTTGGCCTGGGCATCGGCCTGTGCAGTGTCCCCTACTTCCAGTGCATCTCGGGCATTTTTGTTCACACTCTCTCGCCAGGATCTGTGGCACATCTGGATGGACGACTGCGGTATGTCCTCACTTCTGTTTTTGAATAGCTCCCTGACTTACAACAGAGGGAAGAACTACTTAGGAAGGTCAGGAGATTGATTTGGAGATTGATGCTTAGAATGACATAGGCATGGCCCAGAGATGGCTCTCAAAGTAGCTGGACCAGCAGCATGACTTAGACATCATCTGGGCCCTGGGCTCAATCCTCAGCATGAGAGAGAGAGAGAGAGAGAGAGAGAGAGAGAGAGAGAGAGAGAGAGAGAGAGAGAGAGAGAGAGAGAGAGAGAACCAGCTGACTCAATCTACATTTTAACAAGACCCCCTGGGATTTGTATGCATGTGACAGTTTAAGAAGCCAACCTCAGAGAATATCAGTCTGCAACAGAAAATGAACTAAACACACTTTAACTCAGATTCAACTAACATAGAAATCATAGTGTCATAAATAGGAGCTTCCAAGGTTTGCCCGTGAGCTCTATATAGAAAAAGCAGTTAGTTCTCTGAGCAAATCAGTTGCATAAATATGGTTTCTTGCTGGCATAAACAAAATATTTTCAGGCACTCCAGGCATATTTTTTAACAGATAAATTCTAAGATAAATATAAATCTAAATTTTCTTTTCAATAAGTAACCTGATTTTTCTCAAAATATTTGATCTCCATTCAACTTGTTATAATACTTCATACACACTCTAATATTTGTATATAGTACATTTTCTTTCATTGCATTTGCATTTGCTAAATCAAGATATTTCTGCCCTATTTTTAAAGATTTCTTAGAATTGCAGTATACAGGCAAGTCCTTGATGGAGCTTCTAATTAGAGACACACTGCTACTGTCATCTGTTGGAGGGTGACAGCTGATTTACTGAGCCTCTGTGCTGGTGCACAGGGCATAATAGCAGGGTCAGGGTGATAGCCTTTGTCCTAATACCCTCTAAGAGAGAGTATCTCCCTCCTAGGCCTACACTGGAATTATTCAGGAAACTTCTATTTTCCTTGGCATTTGGGGCTCTATGACAGTAATTTTTAGTCACATAAATAAATTGTGTGCTTTCTTAGCAAGGGTGAAAGCATACCTGCTCAGCAGAAATATAGGAGAAGGAAGCAGCAGACCACAACAGGGGGAACAGGAAAATCAGCACAGGAACCTGTGTTCTCATCCTGGTCCAGGAGTGAGGCCAGGAGTCTGCAAATTGCAGACCTCTTGATTTTTAAATAAAGTTTTATTGAAAGAAAGCCATAAACATATGTCTACAAATTGTCTATAGCTGCAGCTATCATCTTACAATAGCGCAGCTGTGTCACTGTAACAGAGATGGAAGGGCCTGTGAAGCCTAAAGGATTCACTCTTTGCTGCTTTATTAAAAGAAAAAAGTATCAATTTCCCGGCTAGGATGTATCAGAGACTATTTCACATTCTGTGTCATCTATGATGGGGAAAGAAGGTAGATTGCACAAATCTTCCATGAATCAATGACCCCTATCTTTCCTACCTCATTTCTTTTTCTGTTTAGGTAGCTGTGTTAGTCAGCTTTTTGTTACTATAACTAATGCCTGAGATAATCGATTTATAAGAGCAAAGGTTTATTTTGGCTCATAGTTTGGAGGTTCCAGTTCATGTCTGATTGGCCCCATTGCTTTTGGGCCTTAGTGAGGCAGCACATCATGGCAGGGACCATGAGGTGGAGCAAACCGTTCACCTCAGGATGGAGATTTGAAAAAGAGAGAAAGGAATGGGAGGGCGTCATCTGGTTACAGGGAAGGGAATTTCCTTCCCTTCCCTGTAACCAGAAGGCCTCTCACTTGGTCCCACTTCTGAAGGGTTCTATCACCTCCCAATAGCACCAGGCTGAGGATCAAGACTTTACCATAAGGACATTTGGGGGACACTTATCTAAACCAGAGCAGTTGCTGGTAACTCCTGTCCCATTTTAAAGCTAAAATGAGTTCCAACACCTGCTTTTTAGATTTTTTTTTTGCAGGAACTTTGACTGATCTCCTACCCAGTTATTTCTTCTTTGCTCTTCAGCACATCCTGTCCAATCTTTCCTCCTAATCATTCTACATGTGAGAACACTAAGGTCCAAGGAGGAGATGCAATGGCTTACATCATGGTTGACCGGTCCATCAGTTAGTTCAGATAACCCCTGCCCTCATCCTGATTGAGTGTGATTAAATGGGAAAAGAAGGAACAAAGTTACAGATGAAACTTTGTTCGTGTTGGAGCTCTCTGGGTATGAAATATTGGGTACTTTGTGGTTGTGCTTTGGTCCACCTTGTTCTGAGTTTTGATCAAGCAGTCAGGGAGGTCTACTTATTGATATGATGTTTAGGTCTCCCAGAGAAGCAACCTTCCAGATGTCAATATTCATTAGCTTTCTGATGGTTTCCTGTTGGTGCTTTTGCAGGTGTGGTGATGAGATCGTAGAAATCAATGATTCCCCTGTGCACTGCATGACACTCAATGAAGTCTATGCGATCCTGAGTCACTGTAATCCTGGTCCAGTGCCCATCATTGTTAGCCGACATCCAGACCCACAGGTAACATCCCACTGGGTTATGTTCTTCTTCTCACGCCCACTCTTCCAGTACCAAGTTGGAACAAGAAATAAATGAGAATAGAACATTACTGGCTATGGTTTGAACTGAATCTTCAAGAATCCATTCCAACATTCTATGTTAAACCAAATAGTTATATCAGAGATCCATTAATAATGTCCTAGACATCAGGAGCAAATGGCTTCAACTTAGGAAACGTCTTGCAACTGAGTTACAAGCTCTGAGGCAAGAAGATAGAGACCTGGGGTCCCAGCTAGTATATGCAAGAGATTCATTTGCTCATGCATCTACTAGATACCCATTATGGAATGTCTGGAGCCCGGCGGCGAGGATAGAACTATGTACAAGTTCACAGTACATAGTCCTGCAGAAGCCCACAGTCTCAATAAAGAGACTGATAGAGAAATAAGTGCAATACAGAGGGGTAAGTACTAAGTTGAAGAGATGGGTTTGTGAGGCAAGAAACCCTAGAAGCTAGTTTTCTCCAAAAAATTTGAAGGAGATCATTCCAGGTAGTAGGAATGCAAAGTTCAGAGTCATGAAAGAACTTATCATGGAAACAATATGGTAGGCAGTTTTGGTGGGGCTGGGATGTAGTGTGCTAGGCATGAATGATCAAGAACCATGGTTGGCTGGTGAGGCACTAGGGTTACCTTGTAAAGTCATTAGATTGCCAAAGAGTCTATAGAAAGATGCTATAGAAGCTAGATAGCTATAGATGTGACATGTTCAGATTTTTTTTCAGTATAAAGTGGGCTGTGTGTGAAATTTGTAGGAGGAAGGACACAGATGTTGAGGGCCCGAATGGAACAGTAGACATGGGAAGAGATTAGAGAAAAGGGGGCAACAAGTGGCAAAGCTTGGGAACAATCAATGATATCGATTGGCTGGGGAGTGGGCTTGGGAGAGAAGAAAATGACTTCAGGGCGGGACATATTGAGGTTGAGTTGCCTGGGGGATGTTCAGAGGGAGATGCCCAGTAGACATCTAATCTGGGGCTGACAGTGGCAGTAAATGAGATTCAGGTTGGAGTTAGTTGAAGCCATGGCCCTGGTGAAATCACTTTGGGGAACCTGGTAATGATCACTGACACCTTTTATTTAATCCTTATTGTGTGCCAGTCTCAATGGTCGAAGATGTGACACACACAACTGCATTTAGTTGTACCGCCCTCTGCAGTTGGTATGCTACCCCCCACCCAACTCACTGCAAGGAAAAGAGACTGGCCCAATGATGGAGCTACTAAGTGGAGGAACTAGGATTTAAGCTCACCAAAGCCCACGCGCTTAATTAATTGATCCCCAAACTCGGTGAAAATAGGACAGGTAGTGGAATAATGGGGAAGATCAACATACACAGTGTAGAGCAGGTTCAAACTTAGTCCCCTTTGACCATTGCACACCCAAGCCAAACTCCCCAGGGAAAAGCAGACTTCTTACTTAATAAACAAATAATTGACCTAAATCTTTGGGACATAAAAGAAAAGAAACGAGTCTCAATTAGTTTATGATGCCTCTTGCTGCCTGAGGACCGTGAAGAAAGAGCTGTGGGACAGGGCCAGGATGTGGGGCTGATGCTGTGGCCCTGGTTGAGGGAAGCTGAGAGATACGGCTGGAGACCTGAGGCAAACACTCAAGATCTCATAGGAGGTGAGGGTATGGGAGTGAGGGAGTCATACACATGATGCAAAACTTACATTTTAAGTGCACAGTTTAGTGGCATTAAGTTCATTCAGTATTGTGCAAACATCACCACCAAGTTTCATCTTGCAAAACTGAAGCTCTGTACCCTAGGAACAAGAAATACCTACTTCCTCTCCCTTGGTAGCCACCCTTCTACTTTCGTTTCCATGATTTTGACTGTTCTGCATTCCTCATGTAAATGGAACCATACAGTGTTTGTCCTTTCACGACTGGCTTATTTCATTTAGCATGATGTCCTCAAGGTGCATCCATGTTGTAGTCTGTGTCAAAATTTTCTTCCTTTTTGAAGGTTAAATAAGATTCCATTTTATGTGTGTACTACATGGTGTTTATTCATTCATCTGTTGATGGATAATTAGGTTGCTTTTACCTTTCAACTATTCTCATAATGCTGCAATGGCCTTGAACTCGATATAGCTTTGAGACACTGATTTTAATTCTTTGGATATGTTCCCAGAAGTGGAATTGCTGGATCATATGGCAATTCTATTTTTAAGTTTTTAAAGGAACTTCATACAGTTTTCTATAGAGGCTGCACTATTTTATATTCCCATCAACATCGTATAAGTGTCCCAGTTTCTCCACATCTTTGCCAAGACTTGTTATTTTCTATTTTTTTAATAGTAGCCATCCTAATAAGTGTGGAGTGATAATACATCGTGGTTATAATTTGCATTTTCCAAATGATTAGCACATTTTTTCAGGCGTTTGTTGGCTATTTGTAGATCTTCAGAGAAGTATCTGTTTCTTTTCCTTTACCCATTTTCAAATTTGATTATATTTGATCATTGTTAAATTGTGTGTGTTTTGTGTGTGTGTGTGTTTGTGGATTTTCTGGATTTTAGCCCTTTATCAAATATATAATTTGCAAGTATTTCTCCCATTCTGTGAATTGTCTTTTCATTCTCTTGATCTGTGTTCTGTGATGCTGAGAAGTTTTAAATTTTTACTTTATAAAAATACTAAAAATAGATAATACTAAAATTAGATAAATACTCCAATTTATCTTTCTTTTGTTTGCTATACTTTTTCTTTCAAATGGTTTCTTAAATATCTCTGTCCATACTGTGAAGCAGGTTCTGTTATCGTTATTACTTTACAGAAGAAGAAATTGAGACTCAGCTTGTATGGAAAAAAGTCTGTTTGACTCCAAAATTCATATTCTTAACTTTACTGTAAAGTGATTAGTGACCTGTGAGGCAACAACAGAGAGTACAATTATGGTGGGATGGTGATGATGATGGGGATAGTGATGGTGGTGATGGTGATGATGTTGGTGGCGATGATGATGATGATCATGGTGATGGTGATTATGATAGTAGTGGTGATGATGTGGTGGAGATGGTGGTGGTGACGATGATGATGACAATGGTGGTGATGGTGATGATGTTGGTGGTGGTGATAATGATGATGGTGATGTCATGAAAGCATTTCCAAGAAGGGAGTTGCTTGCAGGGGTAGACTGTGAAATAGTGACTTTGCTTTAAGTTTTACAGCAAGAAGTGGGCAGAAGTTTGGAGAGACAAAAGGGCCCACCCAACTCCTTTATCGGCAGACTTTGGACATAATCTGGGAGATTCTGGAGAATCACTAACCCCCAGGATATTTCTGGAAGTGGGATTGTCAACTGTTTGCAGATTGGACTAGAAGGAAAGATGCTAGAATACAGGGGCACAGCTGGGTCAGCACTTGGAGCCTAGGGCAGGGGTTTCCACTGTTTGAGAAAGGGACCAATGTTTTCTAGGTCTCTGAGCAGCAACTCAAAGAAGCTGTGACTCAGGCTATGGAAAACATCAAGTTTGGAAAAGAGAGGCATCAGTGGAGCTTGGAAGGTAAGGAAAATAGTGGACTTTGATTTAAAATATCTTCTCCTTTGAAATTCAGGGTATTGCCCTCTATCATAAGAATATGTAAGAATAGTCATTACAGAAAGGCGTGATGCATGGGCAAGCATTGAAAGTCAGGATTCCACTTGCTAAACATGGCTCACACTTTTACTTTGTTTGGAAAGTGCAAGATTTTGAAAGCATCTGAATTTGAATTATTTTAAATGTGGCAGGCACTCTCCAGTTCTCTGTGGTCCCCACCATTTCTGTTTTTTTTTCTGTCATTTTGCTTTTCACACACATTTCCCCATACACATTGAATTTTGCAGCCACTATTATTTAATAATGAAATCTTGAGAAACTGTAATATCTAATAATACGATATCTAGCACTTATTGGATTCTTATAATATCAGACACTGTGCTAATACATGCATTATTTTACTGAATCTTCATATCTAAATTTTGTGCACATTTTACAGAAAACAAGTGAGGCCCTGAGGGGCTCCCTTACCCAAAGACATAGTGCTATTGTGCAGAGAGAGGATCTGGGTCAGTGACCCAGCTGGCTGACTCCCATGCCCAGCTGTTGAACATTAGGGAGCTCATCATGGAACATTCATGTGCAGCACTGATGCTGACAAAGGGAATAAATGGTACAAGAAACATTGAGAGAAAAGGACAGATGACACAGAATGGTATTTCAACTGTGTTCTACTATTTCTATCCACCCAAGATACATATATGCTATGGGGAAGGTGCCTGAAAAATTCACCGTTTTAACCATGGTAATCTCTGGATGATTGGAACACAAGAGAGTGTTTACTTTCTTCCATCTTTTACTCTTTTTGTGGCTGGTTTTTCTTAAGTGAGGATGCATTACTTTGTATACAAGAAGAAGAAAAAGAAAGAAAGAAAGAAAGACAGAAAGAAAGAAAGAAAGAAAGAAAGAAAGAAAGAAAGAAAAAAAGAACAAACTTAAAAAAAAAAGGATTTGAATTATGAGCTTGGCTGGTGTTGGTTCTCTCCTAAAGTCTCAAGTGCCCTCCCATGGGGCTCACTTGGCTCTCTCAGCCTCACAGAATGGGCGGGAGTTTGAGCAAGAAACCAGGCTTCAATCTACTACCACCTGCTTTAGCTGTGATTCTAAGAAAGGAGCCTCTTTGACAGCTCACCACTAGAGAGAAGGGCCTCTCAAGGATGTGTGGGTGGCTCTAGTGCGGGGAACTATGGTGGCAGGGTTACAGTTTGAGGACTAGAAGGAGGAGCTGGGCTGGAAAGGGCAGGAAAGAGAAGACCACAGCAAGAAACTGGTTTTTCTGAGCTAACTTCTTTAGCTGGAAAAAAAAAATTTGTAACCTGTTGATATAAGTTTCAAAGTGCCTTCCTTGCATTCTCTTTCTTTGATAGTGAACCTCAAAGGAAGCCTAGCAACCTTGCAATTATTATCCCTATTTTACAGATGAAGAAATTGAGTGTGGTGGGCTGAGTTTCCCCAGGAAGCTGATCCTGAGATAGAATTTAGCATGCAAGATATTTTTAGTAAGGTTTCCTAGGATTGAAACCTGTGGAAGGAAGGAGAGAAAGTGGGGTTGGGCAGAGGGAGAGAGGAGCTGAGATGGACCAACCCCTGGAAATCTGCAGCTAAAATAAGGTGGGCCTGTGTTGGCAGCAATGGCAGGACTATTCTCACCCATCTCCATCAGTCACTGGAACTAGGCCACCCCTTGGCAAGGCAGCTCTCTGAAGCTGAGGCAGTTCCCGGAGGAACAGATGTTTGAAAGCCATCTGCCACCAGTCACCACACAAGAGGGATACCGAGTCCTTTTTGATAGGCAATCTGAGCAGCACAACTTTGTATCCATCACCAGTTCAGAATTTCCTCAACCCAAAGGCATACAGCTCTTTGGGGACCAAACCAGAGGCTGCTGGGCTCTAAGTACAAAGTGGTCTTGGCTGAGCAGCCGACGTCTGGAGTCCCGTGTGCTGTCTGGAGAGGTCAGGGCAAGGCTGGAGTGTTTGCTGACTTCCAAAGCTCAGCTGTGGAGGTTCCCTTGTGCTTCCCTTATAGGAGTCAAAAGGCTGGAGAGCAGCTGGCACGGGCGGCCTACCTTGGAGAAAGAGCGAGAGAAGAACTCAGCGCCCCCACATCGCAGGGCTCAGAAGGTCATGGTCCGCTCCAGCAGTGACAGCAGCTACATGTCTGGGTCCCCAGGGGGCAGTCCCTGCAGTGGCAGTGCTGAGAAGCAGCCCTCTGATGGAGAAAGCTGCACCCACAGCCCCAGCCTGCCCCTGGGGAGGGAGTCAGGGGTGCTTCCAGTGGCCTCATCCAGGCCACCCCAGGAGAGCCCGCCCCTCCCGGAGAGCTTAGATGGCCATCCACCTCTGAGACTGAAGAAATCCTTCGAGATCTTGGTGAGAAAACCTACGTCCTCCAAGCCCAAGCCTCCGCCCAGAAAGTACTTTAAAAGTGACAGTGAGCCTCAGCAGAGTCTGGAAGGGAAAGAGAGCTCCTTATGCCCTTCTGGGCACACCTTGCCCAGCTGCAGTCAGGTAAGAGAACATGGGGATGGACTGGATGTCCTTTGGTTGATGTCACACACAGGAATTCCTGAGGATCAGCAGAAGCAGCAGCCATGGCACAATACAGTTTCCTGCTCCAGCAGTGAAAGGCTGATGCTCAGGAGTCAAGTGAAATCTCACTATGTGAAGATAAGTTTTGAAGCTTGGCAGACCCAAACTGGAAGCCCCAGTCCTGTGCATTGGCTCTTGGCTTCCCATCCATAACCCAGTGGAATTTGAGTTCCCTGTGTGTGGGTCAATTGTTACACCCTTTGTGATGGACAAAAAGCAGATGTTCAGGAGGGCCACTCCCTGATGGGGGAGGCAGAGTTCACTGCACAGAAATTCTCAGCTGCTCTGCTTGCAAGGATCGTAGTTGCCTAAATAGCTAAAAGGGGACAAGAGTTAATTATCCTCTTTTTTTTTAAGTAAGTAGACAGATGTGATTATGAGAAATTGGCTTCTATTTCTCCTCCAGTTAGCTTAGACTTCCAAGGTGGAGATCCTTGGAGAAATCCCAACTTCTCTAAGCCTAGGTTTCCTTATCTGTCGCTTGAAATTGCATTTAGTGATTCCCTCAAAGAGCTACTGTTAGGATTCAATGTTACCAGTTAACTGAAGTGTCTAGCATAGTCTCAGACACAGTGTGCTCCTTGCTGTGATCATTCCCCCATCATACCCCTAGAGACCTTCTTCCTCATAGTCCTGCCCACCTCCTTAAAGGAAGACTAATGGACAGACAGGAAGCAGCTATATCGGGAATTATTTTTATGTGCAGGCAGTATGCTAAATATTTTCATGTATATTGTCTCAGCTCTTGCTTGTAACACCCTGAGGGTGAGGTCCCAATTATGTAAAGACAGAAATGAGAAACTTGCTCAAGTTCATATTGCCAGTGGTCCCTGTTAACCACTGTGCCACAAATCTTCTCTAGGTAGTTGCTCCTCTGGGCAGGTAGAAGGAAGCCTCAGAAGTTCCCTACAATGAGCTATAATGAGGGTTGATGAACTTCGGGGTATAAGAAATCCCAGTTGGTGGTGGAGGTGGACATGGATGGTCTAGATGGAGAGAGTCAGTAGAAAAGGGTAGAATGAGGCTGGGTTGCTAAAGAGGAAGTGCTCTTTTGCAGACAGCAGGAGGATGTGGCTAGCTACCAACACATGATGAAGTTGTCAGTGTGGATCTGACCCTCCACCTTCATCCTTTCAGCAAATAACTCATTTTCCTTTGGGCCTGAGAAGGACAGATTGGAAACAGTCTGGCTGAGAGGCCATGATTTTATCCTCTTCCTGGAATGAAGGAGGGTAGTGGTCCTGGTGATGCCCATGGGTCACTTTCTCAGGTGGGACCATTCACAGGGCAGGGATTAGCCCCAAGTAAGATGGCAGGAGGAGAAGGCAGGGTTTCTGGGCAAAGAGCTGACACAAGGAGCTTTCTCACAAGCAGGTTCCCTCATCTTTGGTACCTCCTCAGTATACCACACCTTCCTCAATCCTCTGTCAGCAGCACCGTCCCCGGCAGCACAGATAAAATTCTGCAGCTGCTCTTCTCTGTCCCCAGGTGTTTTCCCACCGGGCCTTCTCCTGTAATCTATTCCACCATGCACAACAAGCTTGTGCTGGGTATTGGGGTTAATAAAGAAAGGACTATAGCCCAACCGGATACAGGAAACAATCTACTTGACTTGGCTCCTCTTAAAAATTGTTGTGACGAATCCTGGTCACTCCTCATTAGATGTTATCCTGTGGCTCCAGTGTACAATATCTCTCCCTCCCTCCCATCCTCTCCCCTCTACTTCTTTTTCCATCCCTCCTTTCCTTACTCCCCTTTGTAGACTTTTTTCTTCATAGCCCCAAGGCCCTTCTCAAGTTCCTGTGGATGTCCTTCAAATCTTTCTTTTCTACTGTAACTCAAGGGGACTTAACTTCCACAACCAAAATGACCATCAGTATCTTTTCCTCAAAAAAACACCAATTCTTCTCTTTTTAGAAAATCATCATAAACTATAATCTGTGTTAAAACAACAATTACTTTCTTTCTTAAATCCATCTCTGTCTCTCTAGACCTTTTTCTCTTTTCCTTCTCCCTCCCTCATCCACCAAACACTGTACCAGAAAACTTTTGTCAGAAAAATATTTTGTATAAAATTAAGCTTATTTCAGAAACGAATTTGAAAAACCTCCCATGAAGAGGATGCAACATCAAACGAAACATATCTGTGTCTATTCCAAGATGTCAAGCTACTTTGATGAGCCAGGCAAGGTGATGCACGCCTGTAATCCCAGCCATTTGGGAGGCTGAGGTTGGCGATCACAAGTTGAAGGTCAGCCTCAACAACTCAGGCTCTAAGCAACTTAGTGAGACTTTGTCTTAAAATAAAAAATAAAAAAGGCTGGGGATGTGGCTCAGTGGTAAAGCACCCCTGGGTTCAATTCCCCAGTACCACAAATAAATAAATAAAGCTACTTTGATGACTTGCTAGAAACCATATCTGCCTATACAAGTGCCAACAATTCATGGATATGGACAGGTGTCACTTTACAGAACTTGGAATGGGGTGGAATAAAATATCCTGAGTAATAAAAGTCTTAGAGACCTTCAGGTTAATATTTTAAGTGTTTAATGCCATGGCCAAGCCGTACTTTTTCAGATGACTAGTTTAAGAAGCCCAACAATTCCTTTAGATTGGTTAATCACTTGGTATTTCCAAAATGCTCCCTTTAAGCTCAGTTTTACAGTAGGAACTTGCATTGATGCAATAACTTGTGAACACATTTGTAACTTCTGTACAACTTTCCTTCCCCCAAAATGTTTCTTTTGTATGTGGATACTACATCTCAGATGGGGGGGGCACCTATGGTCCCAAAGGATGCATGAATGTGCTCCTGCTTCCTTCCTTCCTCTCTGTAGGGAGGCCTGGAGCTTTGTCAAATGGCCCACTGTTACATGACTCTGGAACCAGTACAATGCAGAGGTCACCACCATCCAATATAAGGAGCATCATTCTGATGATGTCTGCCTTCTCATTCTTTTTTTTTTTTTTTTCTGGCTCTAAGCAACTTAGTGAGACTTTGCCTTCCCTGGATTGGCCTTTTTCTACAGAACACTCTTATTTGGCTTATCTGTAAAATTTTACTCTTTTTTCAAAAATGAGACTAAAAGCACCTCTCTGGCAAAGCCTCCTCCCCTGTAGAAGAGAGCTGGTGACCCCTGCTTCCACAGCCGTGTTCTGGACACCAGGTTATTGGAAGTCAAGGGTTGTCTGGGGCCTTCAGGCAGTGCTGTTTTTGCCATGATGGCACCTTGGAGGAAAGAACTCTCTTTACAAGGCTGCTGATGAATTTTCCATTAAAGGCGGCTCAATATCCGCTCTCCTGTCCTAATCAAAGTGCGCCTTGCCTTCTCACAGCTGAAGGCTACCGTTTTGACACAGTCTTGCTTCCTGTTTACACCACAGGAAGTCAGAGAGCTGCTGCCACCACTGCCTCCACAGGAAGACGCAGCAGGGAGAACCCAGGGTGCTGGTGCCTGCTGCTCAGAACCTGGAGTCAACCCTCCGACCACATCCTCCACAGAAGGCGAGCCAGGGAGGAGAAGAGCCAGCCCAGGTAAGCTCTCATGGAAGCTTCTAGAAGGTAGGGCCCCGTAGAGAAAGGTCCAGTGATAAGGTAAGAGCCCGAGTTTAGTCTGAGGATCAGCGTTCTGCATTGATGTGTCTGGTGGCTCAGGCTGATGAGCCATCAGGAGTCTGGGGCTCTGGGACAGCAGAACAGTGAATGCTGTCCAGGCTGGGAAATCTCCAGATTGAATCAGTGATGCTGTAGTGGTTGTGGTGGGAATGCAGGCCAATCCAGGAAGGCAACAGGAGAATGGGGTCCTTGGGAAGCAGTCCAAAGGCACACTCACTCAACCATCATGGGAGCAGCTGCCTGTGGGATGATAACATCTACCGCACTGCCTTCAGTCTTTCCAAATCTGAGAATGTAGTGTCAGGGAAGCATAAGTATCATTTTGCTGGTGGTCACCACATCCATGAGGTGGATAGCAAGTTTGTGTCCCCCGTGGTACATTGAGCAGTACTAAGACATGACTTTAGTACTCAGTGTCTTGCTAGAAAGAGCTTAGGATTTGGTGTTGGGAAATACTTAATCATCCATCATTATCTGTGATTCTGGATACCCTCGTTTGCCTTTTAGAGCCTCAATTGGCTCATCAACAAGGAATGGAAGATCTCAGAGAACCCCAACACATGATTCAATTCAGCAAGCACACACTAAGTGCTGGATTCAAAGGCCCTATACTTGGTGCTGGAGGAGAGATAGGGAAAAGGATGAAACAGGCCAGTTCCTGCCATAAGGAGCTGCCAGTTATGACAGAGAAATAAACATGTAGGCTATAAACTATATGCCTGGTTGAGAAACACTGCAAAAAAAAAAAATAGCAGATGACAGGCTCCTGGAGAGTTAAGGAACACTACGAATGGAAAGATCCAGCACATCTTAGACAGACAGGTGCCCAGCCCATGGAGGCTTCACCCCTCCACACTCCCTTCCCTTAGTCATCCCAATTGAGGAACACACCAGGGGACTATTAGTCCTGCCCAGCTTGAAGAGGGCTTGCCTCTAGAACCTTTGACTGCCACATCTCAACACAAGAGCCCCTAACTGCTGAACAATTTATAAATGCAGAAACAGAACAAGAGAGCTAGACTCACTTTCCCAAGTCCTGGGGTCATTCATTCCCACCCAGATTGTCCGAATTGAGCAGAGCTTCTCCTTGATATCATCAAAGTTCTGCCTTCTACATATAGATTATTGCTCTTGTGATCTGGCATTAAGACAAGGGATAGGGCGGGACAGTGTTTCTTAAGCTGGTTTGCATTCTGGCATCAAACATCTCCCTTGGAAGCACACAGCATCATGTGCTTAATCATAGAAATCTAGCATGTGTGGGAAACATGGCAGGGCCACATGTCGACTTACTTCCTGCCTTCAGAACTCAGGGGCCAACTTTCTCCTATCTCTGGGAAAGACAGCCAGGGGCAAAGTCTTCTGTGCCCATGTAGATGGGATGCCAGTGCCATGCTCACTGCGTCCTAGATCAAAGGGCTGACCGTGTCAGGGCATGCCCAAGGTCCCTGCTGGCACAGGGCAGGTGTTACTCTGAAATCCCCAGTAGGGTTTATTGCATCCCCAACACCCAGGGTGCATCCCAGCTGTATTAACTCAGAACTTAGGGGTGGACCCTTAGATCTGGATGTGTAGCCAAGGTTGAGAATCAGTGTCACTGAGCTTTTGTCTACCTGGAACATTGTGATCAGCTCTTAAAAGTGTATATTCACAATGGACGTAGGCAGTCCAAACCAAATATGGGAGCCGATTTGGCCTAAAAGTTCAAAAGGGAAGAAAATTAGTTTGGCCTTTACTTTAATGGGTTATCTGGGAAATGGGTTACTTTGGGCAGTGGAAAGGGCATGTGAGTGAGGAGACAGGAGGGGAGGGGTCTTGTCCTTGCTCTGCCACTGGATGGCCCCTTGCTCTTCTTGAACGCTGCAGTCCTCAAGTGCAAAATGCCAGAGATTAGACCAGATATTTCTTGAGTACATCTTCAATGCTGGAACATTAGGATGCCAGGAAGTTAACTCCCCTTTCTGGTTCTCCTGTCCTGTACCTCAGTCAAGTGACAGCAACTGGAGCTGGCCCATCTCGGTGTCCACCACTTCCGCTCATCTTCTCCAGAGCTCTTTTGCTGCTCAGCTTTGAAACTAGAATTTAGGAAGAAAAGTCATAATAAGATTAATGCCCAGCTCTGGCTTTGTTTCTCCTCCCTAGTGACCCGAGCATCCCCAATTAAACACCCGCTGCTTAAGAGGCAGGCTCGGATGGACTATAGCTTTGATACCACAGCTGAAGACCCTTGGGTCAGAATTTCTGACTGCATCAAAAACTTATTTAGCCCCATTATGAGTGAGAACCATGGCCATATACCACTGCAGCCCAATGTCAGTCTGGGTGAAGAAGACGGGGCACAGGGACACCCAGATGGGACCTCACCAAAGCTGGACACTGCCAATGGTGCTCACAAAGTTTACAAGTCAGCGGACAGCAGCACTGTGAAGAAAGGGCCCCCTGTGGCCCCTAAGCCAGCCTGGTTTCGTCAGAGTTTAAAAGGTCTGAGGAATCGAGCTCCAGACCCAAGAAGGCTGCCTGATCCAGCCTCATCCCTGCAGCCAACACCTGCTTCCAGGGAGCCCCTGGGGCCACACCCAAGGGCCACCTCCTCCTCCATTAAGCAGAGAATCAGTTCCTTTGAAACCTTTGGCTCCTCTCAACTGCCTGACAGAGGAGCCCAGAGACTAAGCCTTCAGCCCTCCTCTGGGGAAGCCTCCAAACCTCCTGCAAAGCAAGAGGGAGGACGGTTTTCTGGCCTCTCTGGGCGAGGGGCTCCATTCTCTGTGGAGCACAGGTATCCAGAGCAGGAGCAGCTGCCCTCAGGTTTCCCTGCAGCCTCCAAGGTCAGTGATGCAGGTGTGTCGGAGTCTCCTCCTCCATGGCAGCGGCCCCATCAGAAAACCTTCTCCCCTGACCCTGACCCGCTCTCGAGGCTGCTGTCCTCACAAATTAAGGACTCTCAAGGCCCAGTCCTCAAGATGCCAAGCCAGCGGGCACGCAGCTTCCCCCTGACCAGGACTCAATCTTATGAGACTAAGCCATTTGATGAAAGGACCAGTAAGCTCTACTCCATCAGCAGCCAGGTGTCCTCGGCTGTCATGAAGTCCTTGCTGTGCCTTCCATCTTCAATCTCCTGTGGCCAGACCACCTGCGTTCCCAAGGAAGGGGCATCTCCAAAGTCATCGTCCAATGAAGATGCAGCTACAAATAGTTCCGAGCCAGCCTCCTCAGACCTGGGGTTTTCTCTCAAGTGAGTGTCTACACCAGGGTTTTTCTCACTGTCCTCACCTTTCTTTCCTTTCTCATTTTTCTTTCTTTTAAAGTTCTACTTACCACTTAGTCTTATTTTTATTATACCAAAGATGGAACCCAGGGGTGCTGTCTCACTGAGCTCCATCCCTAGTCCTTTTATTTTTTTATTTTGAGAAACAAGGTCTCAATTGTTGAGGCTGGTCTTGAACTTGCAGTCCTACTGCCTCAACCTCCTGAGTCGCTGGTATTACATGCATGTGCTAGCCTCCTGGCCTATACCACTTTAAAAAATTTCTCAGATTTACTATCAGATGTACTAGTTTAAAATTGTTCCTCCTCTTCTGCTGCTGTTCCTCCTCTGCCTCTGCCTCTTCCTCCTCCTTCTTTGAAAATTTAAGTTGGTACATTATAATTAAATATAATAGTGGGATTCCTTGTTACATATTTGTACAAGAATATAATATAATTTAGCCTTTTTCATTCTCCAGTACCTCTTTGTGTGCATGTGCTCACATGTGCACATGTGCGTGCCACACCTCTCCCTTCCATATTAAGGAGAAGGTTTCACAACACCTAGCCTCAGAAAGTGAAGCACAAGATTGGCCCCCTGGCAAATTACCCATGGAGATTTTGGAAGGCAGGTGCACATCTGAAAGGTCCCATTCTTAATTCAGATGAAGCTAAGAGATTATCCCTTGGGAGTTCCTGCTGCTCCCCAAAAGGAATTCACTTGTACTCTACTCCTAGGCTCAGACCCTTGGACAGGAAGTTAGGACACCTGGGTTTTGGCCCCAGTTCAGGTACTGACTCCCTGACCATGAGCAGGTTCCTTCAATGCTTATCCTTAGTTTCCACTTCAGCTGAAATTGAGAGGTGAAGGAGAAGACCTGCTTCACAGAAATGTGAAGTGGGCAGAAGTATTTTGGGGGCTTCTTCAGAGTTGGAGCTTGGTCCTCCCTCTTTAATCAGTGCAGTTCTGCATTTGTTTGTGTTATTTATTGTTCTTATGCTGCATCAAAATTTAAAATGCCCCAAAGTGTTTAGCATCATGCCTGAAATAGAGTAATTATGCAACAAATATTAGCTCTTCATAATATTGCTATTCATGCACTGTGCTCTTTCTTCTTATGAAAGCCTTTCAGAGCTAAGAGAATATACAGAAGGTCTCACTGAGCCCAAGGAAGCCGATGACAGGGACCATTGTTCCTCTCAGTCTGGTCAGTCAGTCATCTCCCTGCTCAGTTCAGAAGAATTAAAAAAACTCATTGAGGAAGTGAGAGTTCTGGATGAAGCAACATTAAAGGTAGGTTTCTTTTGTAAGTATTTACAGTGGCAAGAGGTTATTGTGGGTTGTTTGGTTACCACAGTTTGGACAAAGGGGAAGCAGCTCATGAAGTTCCATGGGTCTTGAAGCTAGAGAAGTCAGCTCCTAGTTGCTGACACAAGAGACCCACGTCTCTCCTTTCCAAGGTAGAGGGACACTGTATCACTTGACCACAGTAAGACTTTACATTTGAAGGAAGTTTTCCAGCATGAGATGCTTTTAATACACTGCATCATTTTTCCCATTTCATAAACGAGAAAGGCAGTGTTCAAGGACACAGAGCCTCCTTGGTACTCCAAGTTCAAACTCAGTACTGTGTCCACATCCCATGAGCTACCAACTTGGCCTGTCTCCAGTGAGATGCTGTGTGGTAGGTAGCACAGTGTTCTCTGTAAACAGCATGGGCTATGAGAGGTCTCACTTTGGAGCTTTCAGCATTTCTGATCCACATTGGAAGGTGAGCTCACAGAGTCCCCATGCATCAGCCAAGTAATTCTGGAAGCCTTAGTTCCCATATGCTTTCTGAGCACATCCCAAAAGGGAATAGTGAGAAAGCAGCTGGGCAGAACTAGGGCCAACTGTCAGATGACCATGGGATTCCCAGGTCTCATATAGAATTCCTCCATTGGAATAATCCAGATTAGAAGGATAGAACAAGGAGACCCTCACTTCCCTATAAGAGAAACATCATAGCTGCAATTCCCAGGTGTGGTAAAATCTGATGAGTATAAGGTGTCCCTGGGCCTTGATTCCTCCTCTGTGACTCTCACACCTAGCTGGGACCATGGTTCCCCAAGGCCTGATTTAGCTCAAATGAAATAAAGGAGGCAAAAGTGCATAAAATACAAAGAGCAGTCCCACCTAAGGTGTTATTGGGAGGGTATTTGTAATCTAACCTGGCAAGAACCTATAGGGCATCCCAGCGGGGGAGATTTGGGCTGGCACTGGAGCAGTGAGGGACACTATCCTTTCATCATGTCTGGTCTTGGAGATTCCAAATCAAAGGATCACAGAGCCAGCTGCAAGTCAGGGACTCTGATGGTGCTTGGAGCAAGTGAATTCTTTGACATAAATTCACTCCCTAGCACAGGTTGCAAAACAGTGACTGCCGAGCTCTGGGACCCGAAGGTGTATTTTATTTCGTCTCAATGATGATTTTTTTGTTATTGAATTCTAGATATTACAAAACCTAAATCAATACCTGGATTTCTAACTCTATTCTTTAAAGGGAATGATCTAGTAGCATTGGGTCTGTCTTCCTACGTAGTCGCCAACCCTTTAGAGCAGGAAATATATATTTGTTGTCTGTGATTCCTTCATCTCACATCTACCCATTTTGCTCATTTAAGTGACCTGCTGGCCTCTGTAGGAGCCGGAGCTTAAAGACTGCAATTCTAGACCAGAATAGGGGTTGCTGGCTCTGGTCTATACAGGGAGGTTGTCCTGGCTCTGTGGGAGCCCATGTCCAGGCTGGGAAATGCTGTGTGTGTACCTGCATTTGTGTACATGTCTGGTTATGCATGTATTCTAGAGAGAGAGGTCAGCTGGGCCCCAGACTGCTGCTACTGGGTCCCACAGAGGAGAAGGGAGAAAGAGGGAGTAACCAACTTCTGCAAAACAGTACTGAATCTTGGCTTTCTGACCCAAAGTCCTTGTCCTAAAGACATGGTAGAGCTTCATTATCTATCATGCTGGGATTTTAGCTAACTCCATAGCGGCTAGCCCAGCATGTATTAGTGCGGGTACAGATGGGGTAAGGAAGAGAGGAAAAGAATTGTGCTTGCTGTTTTACATACATCTTTTTTCTACTTCTAAACTTCCTCTGAAAGTACAGTCTTCTCTATAGATGATGAAACTGAAACTGAGGTTTGAGGAAGTGACAGAACTTGGAGCCTGGCCCAGCTGAGCTTGATAAAATAAATCAGTCTGATGTTAAAGCATTTATTGAATTGTTCATGCTGCTGCCCTGAGGCGTTTATGTGTTTTCATTTGCAGCAATTAGACAGCATCCACGTCACCATCTTACACAAGGAGGAAGGCGCTGGCCTTGGCTTCAGCTTGGCAGGAGGAGCAGATCTAGAAAACAAGGTGATTACGGTAAGTGGGCCAAAGATGGGGGTGTTTCTGAGCCTGAGAGGATGTCTCTGGGGGAGGGGCAAACTTGCCAGGTTGGGGCCCTGTGCTGGGGAACAGAGGAATGCATGACGCCAGGTCACTGGGCAGGCAGTTAGACAGGATCTTAAAGGAGAGCCAACAGGACCCTCCTTTTCAAGAACCACAGACGGGTTACTTGTGTGGGACTTCATATTTAACCCTCATCCTAATCCTCACTTTAATAAAGAAGGTCTCTGGGTACGCAAAACAACTTCAATGTACCCAAATGAAACTGAATCACTTGTGGAGCTTCAAAAATGTGTGTGTATGTGTGTGTGTTTATGATTTTCACACCAGAACATCTGAATCAGAATTTTGCAGGATTGAAGCCCTATTGCCTACATTTTTTAAGATTCCAGGGGATATTTTAAAAACTGAAACTACATTTTATTCAATGTCATGTCTCTTTCTTTGGAAATATAGTCCTAGTAATCACTAAGATTTAGATAAGAGTTGTTCTGTAATGCCAGATTCGTGGGACCCTAATAGACTTTCAGGAGTGGAATCCGATGCAATCACACAAGAGTCCTTATTGCAAGCTTGAGCCTGGACTCACAGCCGTTTCCGACGCAGAGGTCCCGAGGAGTGAGCCCCGGCCCTTAGTTCAGTGAGGATTTATAGGTTTTTTTGGGATACTCTATGCATCACAACATCACACAGCAAATCATTTCACACCGCGGGAAAGTGAAACCACAACTCTTAACATTGATTAGCACATTCACTGGCGGAAACAAGTTGGGTAGGGGTGATTGGTTAGTGTAAGAGGAGGATTCATTTGAACTGATTGGTTTAATCCTCAAGGGGTGTACGTATTGAACTATATGGTTTCCTAACATGTTATCAGCTACCCAGACTACTGGGGGGTCATCTGGCATCCCAGGTATTCTCCCTGTCCCATGCTGATTGGTGGTTGTTAGGGGGTTGCTATGGGTCCTCACCTAGCCTAACTGAGTCAGGGACACCTGGCCCCTGCAGATCTCTCCTGTTATTTGTAGACAAACAACTCAGCAGGGTGGATATGTGCCTAAGAGTGCTCTGTGGTTTTTTCCAAGGACAAGGGTCACGTCCCCTTCCTTGGACAGGCTTTGAGGTAGAAGCTGCTGTTATTTATTTTTTCAAAAATGGAGTCACATCAGTTTCTCAGTTTATGAGCACAGGCGCCTTTTTAGAAGGCTGTACAGTCAGGATTGAAGACCTGGCCTGGGGTACAACACAGATCACCTCATAGGAAGGAACGTCAAAAGGCAGAGCCCTGTAAAAACAGTGGCTTTCCTGCTTTTGCCCACTCAGAGGGTGAGACTGTTCACTTAGGCAGCTGAGAAGCCAATCTGATGGTTAGTTGAGCACAACGGGCCCCAGCTGGAGGAAAGAACAGTTACTGTGCATGCATGTAAATAGCAGTACACATCCCAGGACTTCAGATCCCGTGGTCCAGCCCCTGTTCACAGAGGAACTGCTAAAGCCCGGATGGTGCTGAGAGAGCAACACATCAGTGGACCCCATGATTCTGGCCTGGGCAATCTGATCAGCCCACTGCTCCAGACCAAGTGTACTTGACCCAGATGGTTTCTGATCCTCCTATCTTCATGGACCAGGCAATGACATAGCTGCTGTGTCTCTCTAAAGCTGAGCGCATATAGTTGTCATCCCACAGCTGTGTTGTCTCAGGGTATGTAGATGGTGGTGGGATCATTTGAATGTCTTTGCCCAGCTGCAATAAATCCTCCAGTCCATAGCACCGGCCAGCTTTAAACACACCATATCCCCTTGCAATGGTGATGTGGTACATTACTATTTGTCACTTCAGTTGGTCCTGAGTGAGTAGTGACTTCCTTGATTTATTTATAAGTTCTTTACCACAAAAAAAGCACATAAAACTAAAAAGTACCTATTTCTGTTATTAAGCACTTGGCTGAACACTATAAACAGGTTCCTGATTCTGTTTGAGAAGGCTCTCTTGTGTTTGAATAGAGCCTGCCTGTGGGAATAGCACTTCGGACCTTTTTCTCTGTCCTTGAGTAGCAATTTCTCCTCACTCCATTTGGCCAGCCACCCTGAGCACTCAAATTCAGCACGCTGAATGAGCATGTGAGCAAAATTTCCTGTTTCTCCTTCCGTGTTTAACAGTTCTCTTCATTTATAGATTTGTAAAAAGAGAACCAAGTATGAGACCATGCATGACCAAGCACCATGCTCAGTGACCTCTTGTCTAAATTAATCTTCCCACATCTTGGGTTGAATAGTTGTTTTATAGAGGAGGAACCTCACAGCAGAAGTTCTGCTTCATGCTGGGGGCTCACAGCCTAGGAATTCTGACATTATCTGACCACATAATAGAATTTTCTAACACCAAAACCACTTCAGAGACTAAAGTGCTTGTTCACATCATAAAAAGTAAAACAATCTGTAGCCCCTTTAAGTGAGTGCCCATCAATCCTCTTAATTATAATTTACATCATTAAAGAGAGCAAGGCAAAGACATTTTGTTTTAATCCTGCATATTTTTGTGAAAGTGATCAAGAAGTGACTAATGTCTAGACTGCCTACGATGGTGTATATCAAATATATCCTGCAGAAGATGGGACCAGAGAGAGCATTTCTCTATGGAGAAAGGGTTCTTTGTTGGAACACTTTGGGCAATCACCATATCATATTGCCCGTTCTTAGAGATCTATGCAAATTTGCATTGTAGTGTTTCTAATGTCTTTAGAGAAATAGACGTTTTCAGAGGTTTTTTTTATTTTTATTTTTTGCTTAATTCAGTATTTCTCAAGTTTCTTTGATCTTAGAAACCCTTTATTACTCATCACCTATTAACATGCCATAGAATCAGAATTCAAGGGAAGTAGTTTGGGAAATGCTGATCTAGGACAGGTAAGGCAGAAGATTTCCCCGGGAATGTCCATGAAGATTGTAGTGATGTGGTCCAGGGCATGGTTCTGAGAAGAATTCTGAAGGCTCACTTGGACGTTATTGCTGGTGATCTCTGCTATGGGTAGAGGACAAGGGGAAGCTAGTCCCTGTGCCAGTAGCTCTGATCTAGGACACAATTAGTCTTAGTTTTCTTTGGCTTCAAAAATCCCTATAGAGTTGACTGCCTGACAAGTTCAGATCCTCTATCAATATGGATCTGACTTCCTGATTTCCTTTCATTTACTCAGGTTCACAGAGTGTTTCCAAACGGGTTGGCCTCCCAGGAAGGGACTATTCAGAAGGGCAATGAGGTTCTTTCCATCAATGGAAAGTCCCTCAAAGGGGCCACCCACAATGATGCTCTGGCCATCCTCCGCCAAGCTCGGGACCCAAGGCAAGCTGTGATTGTCACAAGGAGGTCAACTCTGGAGGCCACCCTGGATTTGAACTCCTCCACTGACTCTGCAGCCTCAGCTTCTGCAGCCAGTGATGTTTCTGTAGAATCCAGTAAGTTCTCCCCACTCAGTGGAAGCTTTATGGACCATATTGCCTCTGGCCACTTGGAGCCAGTGTAGGTGGGGATGCTTAGTAATTTGTGGCCCCAACCACATGTGACCTGCCTAGTATCTTGTGGAGATGTGTCTTGTGTTCACGAGTGTGTGAACACAGCACCAGCCGGGTCATCCATGGCTTGGGAGTGGAGCAGCCTCTAACAAGTCCCTGCATCTTCCTCAGCAGCAGAGGCAACAGTCTGCACGGTGACACTGGAGAAGACCTCGGCAGGGTTGGGCTTCAGCCTGGAAGGAGGGAAGGGCTCCCTGCATGGAGACAAACCTCTCACCATCAACAGGATTTTCAAAGGTGTGGTATGGGCTTTTTGAATGCTCTCCAGTTTCATGGGCACTTTCTGGTGACATTGGTTTCCCATAACCCCATGTCCTCTTGAGAGGCATGCAGGTCCATTTAGGGCTCAGTTTTGCTTTTCAACCTTTACCCCTTTGCTCAGATAGCCCCTTAACCCCTCTGTTTTACTAGGTCCTTGTTTTAGTCAACTTTCTCACAGCTGTGACTAAAATATCAGACCAGAACAATTTTAGAGGAGGAAAAGTTTATTTGAGGGCTCACCATTTTAGATGTCTCAGTCTATAGACAGCTGACTCAATTCCTCAGGGCTCAAGGTGAGGCAGAACAACATGGCAGAAGAGTATGGCGGAAGGGAAGTGGCTCACATGATGATCAGGAAGCAGAGGGAGAAAGAGACTCCACTCTCCAGATACAAAATATATACCCCATAATCACACCATTAATGAACCACTTCCTCCAGCCACACCCTATCTGCCTCAAGTTGCCACTCAGTAATCCCATCGCAGATTGATCACTGATTAGGTTAAGGTTATAACCCAATAACTTCTTCTCCAAATCTTTTTGCTTTGTCTCACCTGTGAGTTTTTTTTGGGATACCAAATCTAAACCATAAAAGTCCTCTTGCAACTGAGCCCTGAGCTTGGTTCAGCTTAGCAGAGCCAGGACTAGAATGAGGCAGGTGAAACCCTGGCCTGAGGTTCAAAATTTAATGGGGCACCAAAATACACAGTAATCAAGATCAATACAATTTCAGTCCTTCCTTTCTTCCTTCCTTCCTCCCTCCCTTCTTTCCTTTCTTCCTTCCTGGGGTACTGGGGATTGAACCCAGACACACTCTGTCACTGAGCTATACTCTCAGCCCTTTTTATTTTTGAGACAGGGTCTCCCTAAGTTGCTGAGGTTGGCCTTAAAGTTATGATCCTTTTTGCCTCGGCCTTCTATATCACCAAACCCAGCTCAATGCAAAATTTCAATTGATTAATTAATTTTGCAGTCTCTGGGAATTAAACCTAGGGCCCTGAGCATGCTATACAAGTGCTCTGTCATTGAGCTATATCCCCAGCCTTCAGTGCAATATATATTTTAAATCAAACTAATTTTAAAAAATTCATGTTGAACAAAATACAATCAAAGTCTGGCTTTGTACCTGCTCCACTTGACCTTACTGGCCTTACCCTAGTCCTAACTCATCAGCTCCCACTTTTACTTACAATTTTGATATTTTCTTCACCATAGATTGGGGAGGACTAAATATCCCATACATTCCTGTAGCCTCAGCCTCTGTCTCTGGCCCCAGCATTGGTTTTCCACAAAGGGATGCCCATGCAGGGACGGTGCTCTCTGCTGGCTTAAAGTCAGGGTGGGGAAGCCAAGGTGTGGGGGTGCAAGAGTATTTGACATGGGGGTCACTGGGTTTGGGTTTTCCTGTGAAAATCATGAATGACCTAAAGCTGCCATATAAATCTTCCCTGAATTCTTTGCTACTCTTCAACTGGAAGCCTATGCACCACAGGGCAAGGTGTTGTGAGACCTGAACACAGGAAAGGATGCTAAGAGGTCTGGGAGCTAGTTCCAGCTCTGCCTCTGAGTTGCTGGGTGACCACTTCTTCTCATCCAAAGGAAAAAATAAAATAAAATAAAATAAAAGAGGCAAAGAAGTATAGGTATGTGTCTGAGAGCTCTTAGAACTGGGACCCTAAGGGCCTCCCAACTCTGCTCTCTGTCCTACATGGATCCCTGTGGCCAACTGGTTTTGTTAGAGGAATCTCTGTGGCAGCTATGAAAACCCAGAGGGTAGGCTGAGGTGTATATGATGATTCCCCCAGAATCTATGTTAATTCCAATTTTGAGAAAGATAATTTGAACTTTTTCAAAGGTCAATTTGGAATTAGCATGGGGTCCAAAGTCAACAGAGTCAAAAGACTTGGACCCATGAACTTGGTTCCAATGCTAATTCTCCTCCTTAGAGTAGGATGAGCTTGAGCAAGTCAATTCACCATCCTGGGCCCATTTGCTCCTATGGGGATAACTAACCAGCTGCAAGGTTCTAAGGGATGTGGATGCTAGAGCCAGAAGTTCTGGGCTTCAATGCAGGTTCAACCACTTTAGCAGTTTTGAAGCTCTGAAAGAAGCACTTTAGTCTTTGGTTTCTTCACCTGTAAAAAGGGAATACTAAAGGCATATGCCTCATAGGATTACTGTCACCAATGCAAACCATTAGCACAATGCCCATCATAACAATTAACCAAAATAATTTAGCTATTTTATTATTTTGTATTTTTTTTCATTATTTGTGAAGGTCATGGTGTCAACTGGGAAATTTATAAACTGTATAAAAAGTCCTGTTTCCACATGCAGCTTTTGAAGAGTGGGTACCATACAGAATTATGTCTTTCTTATATGGGCACAGAGGCCTTCTCCATGCTGCTCAGAGCCAAAAGCCCATGAAGACTGACTCATGAAAATCTCACCAGCTCTGTTCCTGTACTGCCCAGTACTGTTCTCACAAGAAAGGGAGACCAAAAGCAAGGGGGTGGGATATTGGCTCAGTGTTCAAGGGAGGCATTGAGGAGGATTTAGCACCCTAGAATCTTCTGTGAATTGTATGAGTCTTACTAACCGGGCTCTGGCTTGGCACTGCCTGGAATCTCCTTCCTCTGGGAATAGCAAGGGCTGCAGTTTTCCACAGAGAGCTGGAGCCTGGTGTCTAAGTGCTGAGACACCATTTTATAATATTCCTCATTTTGGAACCACCACCAAGCTTCCAAGAAATGGATGTGTCATTCTCTTCTCAGCTGTCCTGGCTCCTTGGAGATCACAGGTAGAAGTAACTTCTCGTTTTGTCCTATCACCAGTCGAGCCCATTATAATGTTCTTCTCCCTTGTTTCAGGGGCAGCTGCAGAACAAAGTGAGATGGTCCAGCCAGGAGATGAAATCTTGCATCTGGCTGGCACTGCTATGCAGGGTCTCACACGGTTTGAAGCCTGGAATGTCATCAAAGCACTGCCTGATGGACCTGTCACTATTGTTATCAAACGGAAAAGCCTGCAGTCCAAGGGGACCACAGCCACTGGAGACCCCTAGACAGGGCACCAACTCTGAAGCCAAAGCCATGAGCACACAGCTCCCATAACTGCTGATTCTCAGGGTCTCTGCTGCCCACCCCACCCAGATCAGGGAAAGCACAGGTGTGCTTCCTGGGGATTGCTGCTCAGGTCCAGACCTTCTGGAAAACAATCCAGCAAGAGGATTGTCATCAAAATAAGGCAGAGTCATGCTGGGGTGGCTGATACAAACTGTATACTGTATATATATGAAGTTTAATGATAATGTTGTAGTGCCATAATAAAATGGATATATTACAATTTGATCTGAACCCATGTCCTGCTGTGCAAAATCTTATGAGTATTATAACTGTAACAACCTGCCCCATAATAGCAACATTTGTTTTTATCATGATTCTGAAGTGTGGGCAGGCCTTGGCCAGAGAGCTCACCTCTCCCTACTCCCACTTGGCATCAACTGCAGCAACTCAAAGGCTGGAAGTCTTTGACCGTGTGAAGGATCATTTCATAATACATCTGGGAGTTGTCTGCCTGGGGATGCAGCTGGGCTTTGGCCTGAACATCTACAGGTGGCCAACCCCTGTGGCCTGGGCTTCCTTATAACACGGCTCCTGAACTCTCTGGGTGAGCATCCCGGGAGTGCAAGAGCCAGGTAGAAGCAGCATCTTTTTTATGCCCTCATTTCAGGAGTCCCATAGCATTGCTTCCCCTGTAATCTGTCAGAGCTGGCCCAAATCCACTCAGATTTATAGGATATGAAAATATGGCCAAGGCCATATTTGGAAAATAAAGTCTTTCACACAAAACATTTGTTTTGGAATAAGTGATCCTAGGCAAGGAAGGTGTCAGGTGATAGAGCCAGTGAGCAGAGTAAAGGTGAGACTCAAGGTGTGGAGAGGTGCACCAACAGGATGTACCACCATGTATGTAAGCATAAGATAAAAATGGCTACCACCTTCCTCTCATATGCCAAGCACTGTGTTTGATGTGAAATGGTGTTTAGTAATCACAGCACCTTGTACAGCATGTGGTTCTGTGCCACTCTATTGATGAGGGCACTGAAACTCAGGGATAGTAAGTAACTTGCCCAGCTGTGAAGTGATCAGAGAGAGATTTGAGTCCTTCGGTGGTTTGGGAGAGATCAATAATAGGCTCTTAGATCTTTGAGGCCAAAATTTTTGTAAGTTAGGGAAAATACCTATGAATACCCGACCAATGGGTATTACCTTTGGTCATTGCTGAGCACCTGATTGCCAAACTCAGGACAAGTCAATGAAACTTTCAATTAGCAACAGCCAGCATACTTTGACCAGGTCTAGTCCAGAATACCAGCCCCTCTTGAGCTTCTGCTCCTATACACTGAATGTGGGGGAAGGCCTGACAAGGATCACAGATAAAACACAAAGTAGTTTATTCCCAGGCCATAAATCCATGGGACCATGCTAATGTAATTTGATGGCTTCTCCAGGGTCCACAGGAAGCCAAGAATCTTTCAGAAGACTGGACTCAGAAAACCCAGCTGGGTTCCTACTCTTCAGGTAAACCCCTTTAGTGTTCTCGTCACAGTTAGCATCAGCTGATTGTGTTTTATTATTCTGAGAAATAATGGGCTTAGTTTGTTTCTTGCACATTGTCTTGCTCACCCCATCCTGAATTTCTTCAAGCAAGTAGATAAGAAATTTGAAATATCATGTTATCAGTTTTTAGATTTAATAGGAACACTGGAGGTAAACTTGATGAAAGTATAACTCAATACAATGCCCACACCCCAGGGTCTTACTGTGTGCCTGCCCAGGGCCGGGCAATGAGGTCACACTCCATACCTGCACAATCTCATCATCTGGGCACGCATGTGACCAGGAATTGTTCTGAGTCTTCTCAAGCAGCCAAGTGATAGAGTGGGACCAGCCCAGGGAAAGAGAAAGGAAGGTGGGGAAAGGTAGGAGCATGGAGCTATTATGGGCCTGTGATCCTGAGACTCCTTGGGAAATGAGGCAAAGCAAGCAGGTGGGTAGGAAGAGGTTGTCTGAGGACAAGGGCATGAATATGGTGAGCCCATGGCTCCCCAAGTATTCTTCCTGTCTCTGCCCTCTTTAGAAGTTCCCTTTCTCTTGCTCAGGTTCCTGGTCTCCAAGTCAAGAGAATTCAGGGCAGTTATGGGCAAGAGGGCCCTGAAACTAAAACTCATCCATCTGAGTTCCATCGCGTGAGGATTTCATTGTGAGGTTTCACTGTCCTTGGCCAACTTCTTTGAAGCTGACAGAGGCTTGGAAAACAGTGGCTTAGAAACAATATTTCCAGTTACTCTCCAACACTGCAGATATTACAGTTAATAACCCTGGACCTAGTACTCTCCATGAGAAGGAATCCTCTCAAGGGCCCCTCCCTGGCAGTCCTAGTTCTTTGCTTTGTATGGCATTTTACTGGTTAATACATTATCTCACTGTGTCAAAATTCAAGAAACGGTGTGCCTCCATACATTAGAAAGTCAAAGCAGACCTACTTTCTCCCCCGGGTCTTTCTGTGGGCCTGCCCAGGGCTGGGCACACTCCCTGTGCCTGCACAATCTCATCATGTGGCATGGTGATGTTTTCTGTAACAATTGTTCTGAGTCTTCTGGGCTCAAACCAGTTTAATCTGATGCAAACTGATTCATGTAGGGTCAGCACAGAATATCATATGGGCCAGATTCAAGTCCTTAAGTGACTGGTCATCCAAGAGTTAGTGACTTATGTTTGGAGTAGCAAAGGTGGAATGCCATGGAAATTTCCTGCATGGGCAATAGTAACAGAAGCTGCCACATGAAGGGCCTCTGATCAGACACAGGAGGGGTCTTCCTTACAAAGGTGGAAGCCAGACAAGGTTTCAAAGGAATGCTAGAGGATCACTCTGGCTATGATGCCTTGACTGGACACAGGTAAAAGAAGTTGTGTGTTGACTTCCTGCTGAGTCTCTTCTGGGTGATAAAGCTGTGCTCCCTGGCTCTGATGATATACAGGTGGGTATGGACACTGCAGGGTTGTACAGTCCAGTAGCAGACTCTTAGAGGAAAGATTCTAGCCAGGGATGCTAGAGGGAGGCCTGCTCTGCCCTCCTTCTCGGTGGCAGTGTGGCCTGATGGGGCCCTGGAGGCCAGAGCACTCCAGCTTTGGCCTTCTTAACAGAGGGCAAGAAGAGGTAGATACCCTGGGGAAGGAGACGCTTATCCCCAGAGTTCTGCACACAGACAGGAGAAGTTTACTCTATTTAGAGTCACTCTCAAAGAAAACTAATCTCAAAGACTGCAGATTTGGCCTGGGGCAGATTCAAACTCCCTGGTGTTACTGGTGATATGAAAGTTAACTCACTCAAAGGAAAGAAGGCAGAAGACCAATTCCAACAGAAGAACCACGGAAAGTATTGATCCAAATGGAAATAATTTTTTCTTAAGGCTTATTCAATTGTTCAAAACAATTATTTTTCCAAGTTGACATGTTTTTAAGGGGAAAATCTTACGTGGTGTTAAAACATGTATGAGGGTTTCCAAAAAATGCACTGAGGACTTGGTTTCAGTGTTCATCATGATTCTCTAGGACAAACATGGAGACATGGCCTCTGACAGTGAGAGGTACACACAGGATTGGAATCACAGTGCTGAGCTGAGTTCTTGTCAGGTAGCCAGAAGTTTGGGTCCATCCTGAATCAGGTGAATTTGGATCACAGGTAGAATTAGAAGTATGTGAATGGTTCCTCTCCTGCCAATCCTGAGAGGACAGAGGAAGTAGGAGTGGGTGGGCTATCGCCCTTGGCTGGCATTCTTAGAGACTCACTGCCCAAGAGTAAAAGCAGGCTTGGGTTCTCCTAGATCTGAGGTATTCCAGCAAGTGGAGCTCCTCAATGAGTCACAGATGTTCTTTGCCAACAACTGAGGGCATCAGTCATGGAATTTCTTCACTGCTTTCTGAAGGTTGGCATAAAAACTGGTCATGCTCCGAGGGAAGAAGGAGTCCACTACGCTCTGTGGGAGGTAACCGCTGAGGTCAGTCTGGAAGAATGTGACCAGGTTGGTCTTGTTGGGCTCTCTGTGAAAGCAACAGCAGAGCTGTGTTAGGCATCTGCCACAGAGGGGCTGGCACAGTACCAGATCAGGCAAAGAGAGCCTGGCCCAGCAGAAACGGCTGTTACACAGCGACCACATTCAATCCCTTGCAGGATTCACTGCCCAGGGGGCCACTTTGTACTTTCTTGTTTAAGATGGGAACATGGCCTCTAGTGAACATATCCTATAGTCCCATCAGGCCCTCAGGGGTTGATTGGGGGGGGGTCCCTCCTTTCTAAGAAGAGAGATTCCCTCTGACAGATTTGTTTGTAGATGCTTTCAAGAACCCTCTCTGTTTGAGGCCCTGGGAGGAGTGAACACAGAAGCTGGTTTTGTCTGTCTGCTCAGGCGGCAATTCTCAAAATGTCAGGAGCTCCTGGGGGACCCTGGGACCCTTTCCAGGGGTTTACAAGATCAAAACTGTTTTCATAACAATACAAATATATGGTTTGCCCTTTTCACACTTGCATCTTTAACACATTATGTCCCATCATCCCATTGATGAAAACACCAAAACAATTGAGCAACAAAACACTTGCAGTAAATGAAATAATTTGTTTTTAGAGTTCTATTCTTTTGAAAAAATAATAGGTGAATGATTAGTGATAATTTTCATTAATACAGTAAGTTTCATAATAATTGATTAAATAACTTATTAATCACTCAATTATTAAATAAATGATAAATTATATAACAAGCTCTATATTATGACTTCCAACCCACCTCAATGTACCTTTGTCAATTTCATTGAAATAATAGCAGAATTGAAAACTCAGAACTTTGTTGAGTGGACAAGAGCTGGGCAAGTGAATGCTTGGTTTAAAACCTGCATACTAGCTGGGTTTTGTGGGGACTTTCTGGTCCCAACCAGGCCATCTGCAAAATTTGTGCAATAACCTTTGCAATCTTATATGAGAACTCTTATTCTGAAAAATTCCTTTCCAGCAGACATGGCACCATGGAAAGGTGGTTCTCAGCACTGACAGCCAAGCGGGGACAATAAGGAAATGAAGCAGAGGTTAGAGCCCTGGATCTAGGGCACCTCTGTACTGAGGGGACTAAAAATCCTAGTGTGTGTTAAAAAGCATGACTATGCTATTTTCAGACTTAAAATGTTGTTACATTTAAGAAAAGTCCTTTGAAAGATGTTTGAAAAGCCAGCTTAGCAAACACAGTGTTAGGTGGAGTCCAGGTCTGGTTTCTAGTAAAGTCCTATGGCATCAGGCCTGCCTCCTGGGGCTGAGAAAGCTCAAGCCCCTCCCCTCTTGGAGTCTGTAGGAACACAGGGATACAGTGGCAGGTGTACTCTCTTTTATTGTCAATTTGGGTGGCACCCAGAATACACTAGTGACCCTCAGGTTATTCATTACATATAAAGTTCCTTGTAAAAACCTGGCCTTGTGAGCTGTGGGTAAACAGGAAGGGATCCCAGGCTCAGTTCCATGATTGACTCACAGTGTGGTCTCTGATTGCCCTTCAGCTCCCAAGACCAACCCAATCCTTGCTGAGATGATCACTGTTTAGAATGTGCAGTAGGGATGGTCATACTCCCAGCTGCTCCAGGCTGGTGGATGGTTCCCAGGGAGTGCAGGAGAAATTTGCCAGAGCTCAGACTCTGCCAACCTCCTAGACTGATCATAGATACATACTTAACTACCCGAAACTGTTTCATCTTCTAAATGGGACCATGGCATTTGTTCAACCTGACTTATGGCGTGCGAGTAAGGATTTTACATATCAAAAATTTAAATTATAACAGCATCCCCCAACTCTTTCCCATGTGTGAGATGCTTTAGCATATTATATCACTCATGTGTTTGTGTGTAATAGTGTTTTGTAACATCAAAGCCTAAAGAGCCTAAGACATTTTGTTCTTATGAATCCTAGTCAAAGTACCTATTCTTACAGTGTCCAGAGTGAAGTCAGTCAGGTCTGAAACAGGGGCCTCCCTCTTCATTATTCTTACCCTGGCAGAGGTTCACAGAAGCAACCACAAGGATGGTTGAATCCTCTCACAAAACCTGGCTTCGGGGGGCATAGTGGATGTTCCACATGGGTAGCTGGAAGACAGTTCAGACAAACAGTGATCTACAGCTTCAGTCAGACCTAGCCACTTAAGTGCTACAATGTGAGCAGAACCAGTTACTGAGAGCTGGCGAGAGGGCAAGAGACTCTTGCTACGTGGCCTCAAATTTCTTCCCCACCCTGTACACCCACTTACATTCCCATACATGCGCACATACTCAAATCCACACACACAAATATTACACTCCCACATGCAGCTTCCCCAAGCCGATAAGAATATTGGAACAAAAAATATTCTATAATACAAGGTTTGGGGGTGGAAGGAGGAAGGTGCCTTTCTTAAATCTCAGCTGACAGAAGCGGGGATGTGTCTATAATCTCCCCCATAAAGCAGATTCAGAGGAACAGTATGGGCTGTGTGGTAGCAGCTCTGCTCTTTGTTGAGCAGGAAGGGAGTGGAATGTGCTCAACCCTCTCAGGAGGACACATCCATGAACTCAGTGAGTCACTGCATATCAAGGTTTTGTGATGCCCAACTGTAACCTGCATGTCCACAGCACAAACTACCAGTCTCAGCAGGAAAAAGAAGGGGTGCTAACAAGATCTGGGACTAAATAAATATATCTATATAAATAAAATTACTGGCACAAGTATTCTCCCACCTCAGACCCTCATGGCATGGAATCCCCCCAAACTGTGAAGGCAAGGCACATTCTGTTATTGAGATGATCATTGTTTAGAATGTGCAGTAGGGATGGTCACACCCTGCTACTGCTTGGTTTCCAGCTGCTTGGCTTTCCTTAAGAATCTGAGGAGTGGAGGAGAGAGCCCAGCCTCCTGGGCAGGCCTGGCAGCACCTGGTTGTCACTCACCATTGGAACTGATGGTCCCATCCTCATATCTCTTGACTAGCACCAAGTCCACAAAGTCCCTGGGAGAAATGAGCTTCATGGCAGCTGAGGGGGTGGAGGTTCTGCTTATGCAAAGTGTCTGCCAAAGAAAAAAAGGGAGCCTAGCTGTGTCTGAAGGTCAGAGATCTTCTCCTAGCCCTCCCCTGTCTACCAGGGTCCAGGGGAAAGGAAAGCATGGCACTGTGCACATGAGGGCTCAGAGGGAGGCCCTGGTGATGCTAAAGAACTTTCCACTGGGTATACTGGGGATGAACTTCCAGATGACTTCACTTCCTAAATTGGCTGCATCTGCAGTTAGGGTCTCTTTTCCTGCTTAAAAAACAAAACAAAACAAAACAACAACAACAAAAAAAACCCCACATACACAAAAAGAGCATTCTCCCATCTTCCCTCATGTAGAATCACCCTATCATGAATTCTCTCTGGGTGTACCCCTAGGGTACCAAAGACAATCAGGAACACTGATTTAAATATTTAATCAAGGTATCATATACACTGGGGTTAGAATTTCATGTTTTTCCCTTTCTTAAGCATAGTTGAAAGTGTGGGGTCAGAAACAAGGTGATTTCACTATTTCTGAATTCTGGTATTTCATAGAAGAAAAGAATAGCAGAAGAGTTTTTTAAATTGGTGCATTATAGATTATGCTAAGTGAAGCTAGCCAATCCCTAAAAAACAAATGCCAAATGTCTTCTTTGATATAAGGAGAGCAACTAAGAACAGAGCAGGGAGGAAGAGCATGAGAAAAAGATTAACATTAAACAGAGACGAGAGGTGGGAGGGAAAGGGAGAGAGAAGGGAAATTGCATGGAAATGGAAGGAGACTCTCATTGTTATACAAAATTACATATAAGAGGATGTGAGGGGAAAGGAAAAAAAAACAAAACAAAACAAGGGAGAGAAATGAATTATAGTAGATGGGGTAGAGAGAGAAGATGGGAAGGGAGGGGAGGGGGGATAGTAGAGGATAGGAAAGGTAGCAGAATACAACAGTCACTAGTATGGCAATATGTAAAAACGTGGATGAGTAACCGATGTGATTCTGCAATCTGTATATGGGGTAAAAATGGGAGTTCATAACCCACTTGAATCAAATGTATGAAATATGATATGTCAAGAGCTTTGTAATGTTTTGAACAACCAATAATAATAAAAAAAAATAAATAAATAAATTGGTGCATTATAATTATACATAATAGTAGGATTGGTTGTTACATACTTGTACATAAACACAATATAACAATATAACTCAGTACTTTTTAAAAAAAATAGCCACACTGCTTCCATGCAATTCATTGAGTTGCATGAAATGGAAATCTGAGTTCAAGGAAAATAATTATATACTTCTGATTATTAGCCTCAAATATATCATTTCTGAGAGAAAGTGTCTGGAGACCAAGATGAGGTCCATAGCAAGTCATAGATGTCAACATATTCATGGTATGTTTCATCAACCCATCCATTGATCTAATGTTTATTTCAGAATTAGAACATTTAAAATTTGTCAAAATGATGTCAAGAAATGCCAATCTATAAGAAAGGGCCTTTTCTCCATATTTTGTTATTTTCACTAAATTGTTAAGAGCTACCAATTGTCAGCTCTTCTCTGCTTTTTTTGTAAACCAGTAGCATGTAGTAGCCTCTGCTATTTGCAGTTAATGTCTATTGAAGACTGTATCTCTCTGGCAAGAAATTATATCTTTTCATGGACACATGAATTAATTAAAATAAAGAATTCCATTTATCTTATCCAGAGATGCACAATACTTTTCTTTTTGTGTTTAATAATTCCCCATCAAAAGTTGTAATGTAATCTTGTCATTTTAATAAATTATACTCAATCTGGATTTAAAACATACAATTAGTCTTATAGTCAAAGGAAAGATACAATTAAAAAATAATTTCAATTTATATGCGTATCTATGATGTAAGATGATGACTTCCAAGAATAACATGCAGTATATTAAGATAAAATTCATTGAGTTGCATGAAATGGAAATTTGAGTTCAAGGAAAACAATTAATTATATATAATTTCTGACTATTTAAAGAAAAATTTACTCATATATTTTTAAAATGGGTGACAGTAAATACAAATTCATATGCTATTTAGATACAACTAAAAGAATGATACCAATACTTTGTTCAAAATTGACAAACTTATTAATATGTCAGAAATGCCATGCTTTGCAACTTACAAAAATCTAGCTGTCAACTAGATGTGTGGGGTCATACAAAATTTCTCAAAAATTTGTCAGAGGTATGTAAGCAAAAAAGCTGAAGACCCTTGCATCAGAGACTATCTGGGATCAGGAAGGATACATGGGCAAATTGTGGCCCATCCAGGGACGAAGGGCCCTGTGTTGCCTGGAGCAGCAGCCCCATATAGGGAAGCAGGCATCACAGGCACAAACCAGGGTACCAGAGGAACAGGAAGACCTGCCAGCATGACCCATTAGCAAGCTGATCAAGAAGGCAATAGCAACTTGCACCAATGTAGAATTCAGCATAGGTGAACAGCTGGCTATCTTGTATGGTTCTGGCAAGATGGGAAAAGCGAGAAGCTTACAGTGTAATAACAATGAGGAAAACAGAACTCTGTGGGGCCTCTGAGGGATCAGGTCACCAGAACCCAGAACTGGAGCTGGGGAAAAGGCAGTGGGGTAGAAAGAGGTTCTTGGGCTCCTCTGGAAGATAGTTGGTGGTGGCTGAGAGGCAGGAAAGCTGGAGCCATCAGGTGGCTCTTAGGTCCCAGGTCAGCTTCTTATCTGTGTGAACTTGGGTGCTTCTCTTTACCTCTGTCAAACTATTTCCCTTCTCCAAGGTTTCAGTTAAAGCACTCTGAGTTTGTAAATGACAGCTTAGCCTTTAATCATTGTTATGGCAGATTAGTATCATCCTCTAACTTTTGAAGCCTCTTATTATCACTCCCACCAGTCACTGTGTGAAGACAAAGAACTGCAAACATGCTAAAAATAAAACAAATATTAAAAAATATATAAAATATATAATATAAAAACTATTTTTTAAAAAAATTCTATATATTACTTTTTTTTTTTTTTTGTACTGGGGACTGAATCCTGTCCCACTTTACCACTGAGCTATATCCTCAGCCCTTCTTAAAATAATTATCATTTTTTTAAAATTTTGAAACAGAGTCTCATTAAGTTGCCCAGGCTGGATTCAAACTTGCTATCCTCCTGCCTCAGCCTCTTGAGTTGCTGGGATTACAGGCATGCACCATCATGCCCAGTTGTATTATTCTTTAAAGGACATTAACCCAAGTTTCCTCAGCTTCAATCATTTGCATATAATTATTTGGATACTCTCTTAATTTTTTTGCTATTTCTGGTATCACCCATCATGTTAATTCACTTAATATTGCTGTCTAAATGTGCTGCCTTTTAAAAACTTAGATCACTTGATTTTAAAAGGAAGTTTTTATCAGAAATGAAAAAAAAAATCACTTGCCATAAATTAAAAGCAATGCAAAGTTGCTAATTCTGACCCTGGGACCAGATATCTATCTTGTTATAAAGGAGATCAACAAATGTGACACAGGTTGCAAGGGCACATCAGCACCAGAGACAGTCCCCTTTAAGTCATCAAAGAGATTAAAGAAGAATTAAAACAAGGCATTTTTTTTCCCCACTATGGTATTCAATTTCAGCTTTGACTGTGTAGGACCTAAGTCCCCTTTTACTCCCCAGGGAATGTGTCTCATCCTTCAGAAAACATTGACAGAAACCCCTGTAATACTGAACAGGAGACAAATGAAAATTCTTGGATAGGGCTGAGAATACGTGGCTGCCAAACATTCATCAGTTGAGAACTCTTGTATGAGATTTCAAAATACCATCTGTGTAAACACTCAAGAGGGTGCCAGGTCTCTGAAGTCAAAATCAAGATACCATTCAAATTGGACAGTTCAGCAATGCTTACCCTCAAAAAGCATTAGTTCTGGTTATGACTTTCCCCCCTACAAAGTCTGTAATCAAAATGAGGGGACCTCAGGGCAGACTTATCAACATCTGAATTCTACTCTGATAGCCACCAACTCCATGTGGCTATTTAAGCTTACATTTAGATTAGTTAAATAAACTTAATTCATTTCCTCAAACTAGCCACCTTCTAATGCCCTGTGGCCACAGGGGACTTAGTGAATAACTTATTGGACAAAGTGGATTACAGAATATTTCTATCATTGTAGAAAGTTCTACTAGGCAGGGATAATCTGAATGGTATACATATTCCTAAAGGAAAGACTGTAATCCAGAAACTGCCACTTGGCACAGCTCCACAGCTGGCAGAGAATTCTGACTCCATGCCAAAGGTCTCTCCACTCATTCTCTTGGCCCCATCAAGGGGCACTATTGCAAACTAACAAATCCAGGCACTGCCTTGGTGTCCTTGGAGCCTAGACTCATTCGGTACTTAATCAACTACTGCCATTTATATTTTCTTGGTTCTGTTAAGGTCTTCTCTGCCTCTCAAAGTCATGGTTTCCTACCTATAACTGGGCCAAGGCTGGCTTAGAGTGTTTCAAGCAGTGGGCAGCCAGTATGTTCAGGACATGCTCTTTATCAAAAAGTGTCACAGACACCCTCCAGAGGAGATGGGGCCAGGTTACTGCAGCAAGGCCCAGACAATGTCAATGGATAATATGTTTGGAAAAACTTACATCTGTGATGCTTTGGATTATTTCAAAACTGGTCACATTCTCATCCCACTTCTCTCGAAGGCCCCCAGCAGCTGGCTTTACACAGTCCCATACTTCCTCTGGTGTCGCACACAGGATCCCTTCTCCTCGATACCTGAAGCACAAAAAGGAATTTGACCCCAAAGCATCAATCAAACTTGTTTATCTTGGGATTATACTTAAGGAATGGAAGGTGGACCATGCCAAAGCCATCATATTTCCTTAGGACAGGCTGGCAGAGAAGGGGCTGAAATATGTTAGCCCACCTCCCCTTGGGCCTGCAGAAACAGGTGCTCTGTTTTTGTTTTTATTTTGTTTTACAGGAATATGGCTTGCTGGAAATGATTTAGATATAAACAGAAGCTAGTGCTTTTGGGGAAGATAATTGGTTAGTTGATCACAGTGTGTTAGGGTCGATTGGAATCTTTTGAGAAGCAAACTCTGTGACAAGCTTTGAGCAAGTGTGCACTTACAGGTTCCCTGGAAACTCCACAGATGGCCTCCAGGAAACTGAAACTCCATTCTGTGAAAAGGCACAGAATCATAGAATTTTAGAGCTAGAAGGGCTCTGGGAGAACACCTGGCTCAGTCCCATGTTCTTCAGAAGAGGGGATGCACTATCCAAGGTGACCCAACCCATTCAGGCAGAGTTGGGACTAGTAAAGCTGTCCCCACCGCAGGGGATGGGGAGGGAGGTCTTAAATGCTGAGGGTGGTTTTCAAATCATCTTAAATGCCATTAACCATTTTAAGTAAGTAATTTGGGGGTATTTGTTAAAAATTACAAATGTTAAGTAAGAAAAACGATTCCCATACCACCTCTGGGACAAAGATGCTCATGCTAAAGAACGGTATAAAGGCTTGGAGCTTGGAGTTTCGGGTTCCAAATCTAGCCACTCAGAGTCAGACTCAGGGTAAGTCACTCAGAGAAAAGAGCAGATTCTTGCTTTCTGGAGTCATTGTGAGCACAAGTCCACTATTTATTAAGGAAACAACCCCCTAAGAGATCCCCCTCAATCCTGCTACGGGGGCTTGGAGTGCGATAAGCAACCGGGAGAGGAGTCTGGGGACTTTGGGGTCCAGGCCCCAGGGAGCAGTCTCCGCGACCCCTTGCCGCCCAGCTTCTCACTCACGCTCTCCCGGCAAATCTTCCAGCCCGAGGCGTCTCGCAGGTACTGGAGCACCTTCTCTGCCACGGTCTCGCTCACGTGAGCAGCTTCGGCCGGGTCCATCCCCACCGGAGACGTAAAGTGAGAAGCGTGGTGCACTAATTGGGAGGCCGGAAGCCAAGTCCTAGGTGGAGCCTGGAGCCCCGCCTCCGGCCTCCTGCTCCAGGATTGGTCCGGATCCACAGAAGATCACGCCCCACACCGAGATTGGCAGGTCGGGAGACTGACGGCCAGGCGCCGCAGGTCGTACCACCGCCTGGGTGGGCTCACGATCCCGGGGCTGGTTCGGCAGTTTTGCAGCACCCGCCCAGAGCCTTGGTGTGGTTGGGGCGCTGCGTTGCTCCCAGTAGCACCGGGACCAGAAGAGGTCGATGATGGCCAAGTCTGGACAAACTCCTAGGGTGGTTTAACGAGGGTGTTCCGGGTACTGCTCTAAGGGAGGGAGAGGGAGTATGCCTGGAGGCTTGGAGGCCCATTAAGGAGCAGCCTAGAAGGTGAAAGAAAATTAGTGGCCTGGCGCAAGGTCTGGAGAAGAGTGAGGAGGGCCCGGTAGGAGTGAGGAGCAGGAGGTGCAGAAAAGAAGACCAATCCAGGTTGAAGTGATTAGGAGGTACAATATAGAGCTCTCTGCCACTGATTAAAAATTCAATGTAGAATATTTCTATAAATCTGTGGCTTGAAAGTCAGTCTGGGCCCTATTAGAATTTTGTTTGGATTTAAAGCTCTATGGAATGTCTTTCAGACCATTGTGAAAAGCAAGAGTTTCTGGGTCAAAGAATTTTGTTTGGGTTTAAAGCCAAAGGAAAGTAAGGTTGGTGTAGAAAGTGATTTTGTTAGACATCAAACATTCAGGAGATGATTACACTTATTAATCATGATTGTGAGGGATGAGGAAAGAGGAAGAAGCATCACGATTCCCACGTGGCTTGCATAACTGGCGGCTTAAGTGACATGGGGAAAGAGATAGATTCTAGGAAGAAGATGGTGAAATTAGTTCTGGACATGTTTAGATGCCGGCGGGGCCTCTGAATGGAGATGTCCAGTGTGATGTGATGTGCTGTCATGTGAGAGAGGTTCTGGCTTTATATAAGGGATCTTATCAGGAATTCTTTTCATCCAGGTGGCCTGGCCAGGGGGCAAGAAGGCACTGGGAGTGAGGTCTGAGGTTGGGTTGGAGTCACAGCCCCACAGTGAGAACTAAAAGGGCAACCTTTTTCTTCCTCAAGGTTATGTCCAGCTAAATTTTTTAAAAGGTTGTTGCTGATGAAGCCAGAATTATACAGGCAGTCAGTATAGAGAGGTAAACCGAGTCAGCTCAGATCAAGGAGGTCAATTTTGAGTGAGTCTGAGAAGTTGGAGACTGTCCCCTGAGGGATTGAAATGTCAATTCCTTCAGAGCCCTTCCTCCACTCTTATCAAGAACCTGCCCCTGCTCTAACCTAAGGTAACTTGTCCCAGAAATTTCCCCTCCCTACAGGGTTGTTAATTAATGTGTTCTGGGCTGCTCCATCCCGCCCTTCCCCCTTCACCCACCTGTTTCCCACCTTTTGGCCCTCCCACAAGCATTCCTGGGCCTAGTCACTTATGCAGGAAGGAGAGAGATAAGAGGAAGAGAGCAGGAGAACAAAGGAAGCCTAGGACATTATAGAAAAGGCAGAACACCTTGCTTCTTAGTATACCAGCTATGGCCCCCCTCTCCCTCCCAGGCAAAGTCTCAGTGTGCTTCTCTATTGTTCAGACTTCAACATGTGAGGAAGCAGAACTGTCACAGATAACCAGCAATATCTCTGAGACCTATTTATGTTATCTTTCTTTACTGCATACTCATTTTTAAGGTTTGAAAGAACAGTTTGGAAGACCTGAAGGGCTACCGCTTCTGAGGAGGGCCTGGATAAAGAATTGGGGAACCTCAAGTGTCACACATTATTTGTTGTATCATTTGAGACAAGTCCCTTAACCCCTTTGAGCCTCAGTTAACTCCAAGGTGAAATGGGATAATAATGAATGTCTTCCAGGCCATTGTGAAAAGCAGGTGAAAGAATACATATGAATAGTTCTAGGAGCCATAGAGGATAAACTAAGTATCCACATTTTAAAAAAATATTAAGCATACCAAAATACCATTACAAGTTAGATAATAGGCAAAAAAAAAAATATTGGGACACATTTTAACCAAAATTAAGTATCTTATTGGACAAAATGTTCTTAAAAATCATTAGGAAAATTTTAAGCAGCTCCATAGAGAGAAAAAAATGCATCAGACATAGATACTTTGTGGAAAAATAAATCAGCAGAGCTAATAAGGACATAAAAAATATGTAGAACCTCAATCAGAGAATTTCAAATTAAAAGGGACTTTTTTTTAAACCTATCTAATAGCCAGACACAAAAAGGTTTGTTAATATCCTGTGTTAATGACAGAATGGGGAAATAGTTTTGTGTTTGTTTTTAGACTGTGTATGGGACTATAGATGAATGCAACTCTCTGGGAATAAAAGAAACATGTTAAAATTTGCTCTACTTGTTCTTTGACCCAGACTCCTCCTATACAAAGGCATATAAGATTGATTTTGCAACTGGAAGCAAGCTATTTGTCAATATATTATACAACGTTACATTATATACATTTATTAGAATATTATGTAATCATTACAATAATGCAGCATGAGGCTAGAGTAAAAACCAATTGCTCAACAGAGCTGAGGCCCAGGCAGTCTGGCAATATTTGTTGAAATGAATAGACTTTTCTCACCAAGTACAGTGAACTCTCGCTAATGGACATGGATGGTGTTTAATGGTAGTAAGTTCTTACCCTTCTGTAATAAAACTTTTTTTTCATATGAACCAATAGGTAAAGGAATTCATATATTACATTATGTATTAGATAAAAGAATACAGTTTGAAGGGCAATGGCATTATGGATAAGTGAGCAGATTGTCTGATTCAAATGCCAGCAGCATCACCTACTGGTCATGACCTTGGCAATTCATTGACCATTCCATACCTTAGCATTCTTGTTTGGACAGTGAAATAAATAATAGGACTAACAGAGTTGATGTTTAGGTGAAATGATTTAATAAAAAACAGAATGATGCTTGACATACCATAAATGTTTAACATATGTTCATATATATCTTGAGTGAGAAAGAAATAATCAGAGATTAGAGATGTGCTTGAATGTGTTTATATGTTCATGCTTATATATAGTCATGTGCTACATAAGGGTGTTTTAGTTAATGACAAACAGTATACATGATAGTGGTCCCAGAAGATTATAACACCTACTGATGTCATAGCCATCTTATCTTATGTAAATTCACTCTATGATGTAACAAAATCATCTAATGACACATCTCTTAGGATGTACTCCTATTGTCAAGCAATACATGAACATGTATGTAGGATGTTTATGTTCATATATGTGTATGTTTAGGATATTCACTTCTAGGAAGGGATAAAATGAATACTTAATAATGGAGAGTAAGGCCAACAGGCATTTCTCTTTCATTTTTGATCATTATATATGTTTTAGTTATTTTACTTAATAGCATATAGGACTTTTTAAATTAAAAAAGACTCGTTAAAAATTCAATGTAGAATATTTCTATAAATCTGTGGCTTGAAAGTCAGTCTGGGCCCTATTGGAATTTTGTTTGGGTTTAAAGCTCTATGGAATGTCTTTCAGGCCATTGTGAAAAGCAGGAGTTTCTGGGTCAAAGAATTTTGTTTGGGTTTAAAGCCAAGGGAAAGTAAGGTTGATGTAGAAAGTGATTTTGTTAGGTATCAAACATTCAGGAGATGATTACACTTATTAAAAGAGAGCATGGAATACAGGTTTAAAAAATAGCACTATAATAATCTTTAATCTTTGCCTTCCCCCAAATGGGAAGTCCTGGGTGTACAAAATGTTTGGAGATGGAAACTGTCCTCAAGGACTGTGACAAACTGGCCGACTCAATGGTGAGGCCAGGGCAGCCTTGTTGCAGGTGGTGGTGACCTATTTTGCCACTAGAGGCCAGGCAGCACAATGCAGGATGAGCAGGTAGCAAGAGCAAAAGGGAGGTTGCCACTGCCCACACAACTGTCCTGGGGCAATGATCTGTTTTGCAATCAGTTTGGGGCTGGAATCGAGAGTTGAAGGGGAAAGAAGAATGACTGAGCTTTATAGATTCCATTGACCAGAGCCCCTCCCATGGGCTTCTCAATCACCCCCAAAAGTTGTCCATATCAGATTTTAATCCTAGTTTAATTTCAAACAGGTGTTTATGGGGCAAGGGGATCCAGCATCATATCATATTCCTGTTAGCTCAGGAAAATGTTATGTGAATCTACACAAGTAAGCACTTAAATGTATATGGTTATTGTTTGCTGAGCCATAAGTAATTGTTACTCAACACTACTGGTCAGCCCCTATTCTGTGTGCACTTTATGTATCATGCCTTTTAACTCTTGCAGAACCATGAGGTAATGAGTACTATCTTCATTTTGCAGGTTAAGAAACTGAGGATTACATAGAGTCTCTAAAGCCACATAGCTAATGAAGTGGAGTTTGTGGGTAAATACCCAGTTTCTATTTTCCAGGACTAAATGTATACTCACATGCTTTATTAAATCCACTTCATATAAGCATATGTAACGTTTCCCATGACACGTGCACAGGCTTGGAGTAGCTTGAAAATTCTACCTTAGGCTAGAGAAAATGGTCTTTCAAAGATGTGCAGAAAGCTCGTCTCAAAATTTTCTGGCATTCACAAATTCTGAAACACAAATAGTGACAAAGGAAGCATCCCTAGTTTGCTAAGATGTTCACCAGACAGTTCTTATCAGGAGGAATTTGTTCTTCATTTTTAATGAATAGTTGTTCTGATATCTGACACTTGAAAGGAGTTTGTTATAGAAGTGCTTTTGGTGAAATGTTTAGAAAATGCTTTTAGTAGTGCATTCTAGTTATATATAACATTGGGGTTCATTTTGACCTATTCATATATGCATGGGATATAATTTCCTCCATTTAGGTCCCGAGTACTTCCTGTTTCCCTCCGGTCCTCTCCCCCCACCCCTAACCCCTTTCTCTATTTCACTGGTCCTCCTTCTATTTATTTATTTATTTATGTATTTATTTATTTTTAAAATTGTTGATGTTTGTGTGTGTGTGTGTGTGTGTGTATCATATATATATTCCATATATATATGGAATCCACTGTGGTATATTCGTGCTTCTTTATTAGTAGTTTTCACAAGTAACCGTGTGCCTCAACAGATAAGATGCCCATTTTCTCAACAGCCTCACCCAAACTTAATCTTTGTAGCCAAAGATAATTGATTCAAACTGTAATCAGTTTGCTTTTAAAAACTTCCCCTTGCCACAAACACTTCATAGTCTACTGTGTCATTTGTATTACCATTGCGATGTCCACTATTCCTGAAGAAATTTAATCCTTTGAGAGTGTCCCTTGCTATTTTGATTGACAGTAGCAATAAAAAACAAATATCCATTATATGACAGTTACTGGGAATGTAGAAACTAATGAACACCATTTTTGTTCTGAGGACACTCAGGGTATGCTGGAAGAGACAGAAATGTTAAAAAGACACAATTTAGTATGGAAAGAATTATATGGAAATACAAATAGGGGCACAGTCCTGGTTGACATGACAAAGTGAACACATACCGCTGCCCAACACTGCAAAATGCCTGTCAAAGGATTAAAAGGGATCAGCCCATAAAGGTAAAAAAATTGTGAAGTAGGGAGGTTTTTTTTTTGGTAGCAAAATATGGCTCAATGCTTCAAACTTGGCATTTTCTATGGCTATGAATTCATCTTCCACTTACCACAGGGAGGAAGCCTACTGGTAGTGGGAGAAAAGGAGGTCATTTCAAGCCACTTAATTGGCTACTGCAGTGTGAAAACTGTCAGAATCAAAAATGCAGTCACTTATGTCAAGCCCTAACAAGAAAGCAACAGAGCAGAGAGGTGAAAAAACAGATATTCTCAAAAAACTTTGATGTCTTGGCTCCAACTGCGCCTATGAGTGAGCTTTGATCCCCATCCTTTCCAGTTAAACGAACCAATAATCCTTAGGTTAAACTTTGACTTATGTTTAGTCCATAGTGTCATAATTAATAAGCCCAGTAAATGGTGTAAAAGAAGCTCTTGATAAATTTGTTACTGTCATCTTTACGAAGTGGATTATTACTAGGCAGATTATTCCTACAAGCTAGGTATTGTAAAAACTTTAAGGGCAGCTACCTAATTTCTGTGTGCTTATTATTGGCATTTGTATGCTGAAAACCGCACAATATATATATATATATATATATATATATATATATATTTCACTCAAATTACTAAAGGAAAGAGCAGACATCTCTGGAGACTTTTGCTGTTGCAGTGAGATATCTGGCTAGTTTATGATTTGCAATCACCCTGAATAAAGGCAAAGGACTCACATTTTCTTGAAATGATGGCCTGAAAAGACTCCAGGAAATCACACACTCGTGTACAGATACTATAGAATATATGGTTGTAGCCCTGTGAGTCTCCAGGCCTCCACCAGAAACCATAGATGTGCTCGAATATGCTATGGCGCCTTCTAATACCCACCAGATGTGGTAAGACCAGGTGCAGTCCCAGTACTTCAAAAGGGGGCCAATCTGTGTGAATAGGTCACTGGAGGAAGCCTAGACATTTGAACAAATTAGATCACTCAGATCCGTCATCAGTGCCTGCCTGGACTTGGCCTTTCTCCTACCGAGTTGGCCTGAAGATCTTGAGAACTTGCCTTGTCTGTGGATTACTTGTAGGTATTGGTCAGTGCCGCTGTTCTGCTGGTCGCTACTGGAAGCTGCTGATATAGAATCAGATTCTGTGAAGGATGGCTCAAACTTGGGCTTGACTCTGGGCTTCAGCGGATGCTGTGGGTATTGGAAATGACGGGAGCGTGTTTTTTTGTGCACATACATAGGCCTGTCATGGTGACCCTCAAAACCATTATTCTCAGAACTGTAGTGCATCCATCCCTGGTGTGCAAGATCTAGAGCCTCACTTTCTGACCTTTCACCAATATAAAAGTGAGGAGCCTGATGAAGTTCTGTCAGTGAGTGAGGTGGGAAGGACTGTTTGACCAGCTCTCTCCTCAATATCTCCTCCTCTTCTTCACTCAGCTGTGGAGAGCAAGGCTGGTGAGGGGCCCTGGATATGTAATGTTGCGTGTTCCTGGGGTACCTTTCCACAATGTCACCTGAAGCATCTATCTTGAAATGTCTCTCTGAACAGAAAGCTGGATGGGATTTTTTGTGAGAGTCACGTTCATTAATGATATAATATCTGGGAACATGAGGTCTGTGACCATGTGCCACCAAGGCAGAGACCCCAGATCTATGGAGAGGAGTGTTGATTTGTTTAAAGTCTTTCCTGAAAAGAGGTTCTGAGTGAACATCTTCAATGTGCCGTGTCAATGTCACAGGTGTGCAGGATCTGTTCTTGTGAAGGTCACCTGTGCTTGCACACAAACCATGTTGATACCTGTAAGACAGAGGTCAGTAAGTAGCTACCACCTTAGTGTCTCCTAGCCCCCACCTGAGCACTATGAGCTAGGGAAGGACTAGGTTGCCTCAGCATTATGACCAATTCCAGAATGTTCATGTGGATTCTGTGGCTTATATGTATAGAAACACTTGGGGAACTGGACCAAATAGATTTCTTCATTGCTGGAATGCTCAGAACCCTAATGCATTGTCATGTACTGCCAATCTCCATGGGTGGGAGTGTGTAGGGCAATGTTTTGTTTTCCTAATGTATCTTACTATGGAGCTCTCATTCTGCTTAGGAGCATGTCATGGATGTTGGCAGAGCACATGTTATGTTCCTTCTCATTTCTACTAAGCAGCTATCCAGCCTCTGTGGAACTTCCTTGAGTTTCCACTGGGAGGAGTTGATGTCTATCAGAAAGTTTTTCCCCATAAAGACATGACTCCCACCTGTGTCTGGTTTGACCCCCCAGTGGCCTTTCCAGGAGAATTGAATCCTGCTCCTTGTCAAGAGCCTGCACAGATGAGAGACAACCCCTCATATAGCAGGCTTCATATTCTTTGATAACTTAGTCATTGCTTTAAAAAAAAAACCCAAAATGAAAAACTCTTATCTATATTGCTTCCACTCTGCTATATTCTTGATACGATTTTGGGTCAGCATAGGCCTGTCCTTTTGTCTTTTTAACACTCTACTTCTATCAAAGGAAGCAGGGTCTTTGCTTTCTTTTATGGAAGACTGAGCCCTTTAGCCCCACTAAATGCATAGATGACCTTGCTGAGACCTTGATGGCCCAAAGCTGCAGTACTGACTTGCAAATTATATGGCCAGTCTGGAGCTAAAAAAAAAAAAAGAAGAAGAAGATAATCAATTACAAAGGCTTTTTGTTTTCTTAGGTTATAGGAATATGTATCTAAGACTGGCAGGAAGATTTGCCTATAAGATTATCCTACAGAGAGTGTAGGAAGAAGAATTTGTCCTATTTGACAAACTCTGACCCCCTTCCCTTACTGCTTTTATTTCTTCCCAGTACCAGCTGTCACAGTCTGTTGAGCTCCTAGCCAGCCTCTGGCAGAATGGAATTTAATGGCCCTAGTCTCCTGAAAGTGTTGAGTCCTGCAAACTCCTAATGGCCCTTCTGCCTACAATCTCTGTGGCCTCTGAGCCATTACTGGCATCACATTCAAGGATGCCAGATTTCCTTCTGCCTTCGGTTAAGCCTCACCTGTTAGAATTGTGCTCTGGCCTTGACTGGGAGGTGTCAGGAAGAGGTGAGCAGGGCCCCCTGTGCCCCATCCTAGGACTCTGGAGCATGGGTTGGGTAATTGTTTCTATCCTGCTGCTCTTGCTGCTCAGTGAGTCAAAACTGACCACATTGCCATTGTTTTGGGGTGTTGCCATGTGTGCTGAGGACAGCTGGCTGATGAGGTCACTGTCCTTTGGAAGTTTCTTGGTGCTTTCCTCCTTGGTCTGGATTCGAGCTACAGGTAAAGACAGGGTATATAACAGCATGACATGTGAGTAAATGGCACAATCAGGCTTATTATACTATACTATGTATATCTTAAATGTCTCCCAGTGGCCCTATGTTAAATGCTTGCTCTCCAGGACAGTGCTATTGGGAGGTGGTAGAGACTTCAGAGGATGGGGCTTAATGAGAGGTCTTAAGGTCATTCAGGGAATACCCTTAAAGGAAGTTGTAGGACCCCACTCTCTTCCACTCTTTTGTGCCTTGGCCATGAGGTGAAGCATGACCACATGCTCCTGGCCAACTGAATCAGTCCAATCATGGACTGAAACTCCTAAACTTAAGAGCCAAATTAAACCTTCTCTTTGAATAAGTTGATTATCTCAGGTATTTGTCATAAAAAAATAGAAAGCTTACTAACACAAGGCTAAATTAGCTGTAAGAGTTTCATGATTGCTAACGATTGATTCTACAAAGCAATTGGGTGCATTTGCAAATACACCCAACCCATGGGCAACAAACTGTAATTCAAATCATCCTATCATGAAAAGTCAAAGCAAGGAGACTAAAAAGAACAGAATGGACCCAGAGACTCTACACTGTGCCATTTGATGCCTCCATGAGAAAAGACAGCTCCATTAACAACTTTGGAGCTCTAATTCTTCCTCTACACGATGAACATAATAATGCTTATGTGCCTATTAAGATTTTTGCAAATAGTTCATGTGACATTCTGAAAAATCATGTGGCTTTGAACTGGAAAATGAACAATGCTATTGTTACCTTGAGAAAGTCAGTGTAAATCTTGGCTTTTGAAGGTACTACCTGAACTAAACTTAATTATTCTTAATTAGCAAGTAATCCCTGACAATTATGGTGAAGTTTTATAGCATGAGCCATGGTCACTTTCCATAGTTAATTGTTCTTTAGTGGCTTCTCTCCACAAAGGTGAACGCAGCAGGCATATCCCTTAGGCCTCACGACTCTCACTGGCATCTCTTTGGAGGGGACTAGGTATATTCCAATAAGCTCAGTATTGAAACAGTGACAGAAGTTGGCCCAGGGAACCTTTCTGGGCCCTTTCTCATTCTCATTCTGAGGGGCAGCATGGGCTATTCCAGTCTAATGGTACCAGATAAGCCTTCTGGCTCAAGGCGTGCTCTGTTAGTGGTCCCAAGAGGCAGACCCCCTCCCTCTTATTTTTGAGCTGCACCTGCCCACTTGCCTCCCTTATGACCACACCAAAAATCTGCTCCCCATGATTTCATTTCTTCTGGAGCACAGTTCTTTCTCATTTTCCCAGTGAGCTAAGATGGGAATGAGTTTGGAGAACCTGGGGAGAAAAGGTGTACTCTTGGAGAGTCCTTGGATTTGGATCCTTACTCAGGAATCCATTATTCCGGGTCTGCCCAGCTGGCATCACTTGGTGTTACTGGGATGGAGAGGACAGGACCTATGGAGGCTGGGCAGAGACCTGGGAGGACAGCATTGAGGACGAAATGGTGGAAGAAACAAGGTAACACTGCACAAAAAGAAGAAGATAAGGATGTCCTTAGGGTTTTGTTCCAGATGTGCTGTTTTGTTTTTTTTTTTCTCTCCTACTTCAGAACCTCCTCTGATTTCTCTGGGGGTTATTTATAGGCATGATGTAAAATTTGATTATTTAAGCAAATATTTATAGTCCTAAATTTTATTTATTTATTTTTTGTGCCTAGTTAATTGTGGAAACCACTATGGGCTCTTGGGGAATTTTTATTAGTGGTGTACCTTACACTACCTTACTGCTATATTTAAAAATGCCCATCAATTGAGATATCAGACTTTTGCTTTTTTAAAATATACTTACCTTCCACCATTTGAGCAACCTTTTTCTTATCTTCAGATCTTGCCTAAAATATAAATGATAATCATTATATTTGTTTTGGACTTAACACAAAGTAGTAAAAATTTTTGTTTTTCAGAGGAAAAAGATTTATGTGCTATTGTTGATACCTTGCACCATGACTGAACCCTGGCAATAGAGTGTCCTGGGCTGGGTCTACTATTTGAGTGAACAAATGAAGACACGTAAGAGTCAAAGTTTCATACTTAATTGGTCTTATATAGGGATAGCTAACTCATGGGCCATGTGTAGATTCTGACAATATAGTTTGAGTATCCCTTATTTGACATGTTTGGGACTTGAAGTTTTTTTGATTTCAGGTTTTTCTGACATTTGGAATATTTGTGTATACATGCTGAGAGGTTTCTGGGATGAGACCCAAATCCAAACATGAAATTGATTTATGGTTCATGTATACCTTACACACAGGGTTTACAGGTAATTTTATATAGTAGTTTAAATAATTTCATGCCAGAAACAAAGAATTTTTGCCATGTAGAATGTTCCACTGTGGCATCATGTCATTGCTCAAAAAGTTTTGAGTTTTGGAGCATTCCAGATTTTGGATTTATTGATTAGGGATGATTAGTCCATGATAGCTTGCCCAAGTAACAGAGAAAACATGGATCAACAACAATGGAGATATATATTGGCAAAATGCCCTTTGCAAGTCCAGATGAATATTTAATTTGACTTTTCATAAAACTAATTTAATAAATGTACATGAATTAATATTTATGGAAGTCTTTTTTAACTGAAAAGGGTGGAAGGAGCTTTGTTTGCTTGGGATCAGGATGAAGGTAAAGTAAATGAGTTATACAGGGCACTTCATTTAAAAGTGTGTTTACTCGGGGGACAGTGAAAGGGCAAGGTTAGCACAACCTCAAGAAAGCTTCTTTAAATTTGCTATCCTAGGTTTCTTCCTGGACTCACCCTCGCCCTGACCCTGAGGGAGCCCCTGAGTATGCAGAGGAAGAGACACTGTGGACAATTTGGGGAGTGTTTGTCTCTGACTGCTCTGAGAGGGTCTGAGTTGCAGATATGAGAGAAGGTCAATAATATACAGAATCTAAAGGATATGAAAGAGGTGAGCCTTTGGGGAGAAGACAGCATGGTTGGGTTGAGATGTCCAAGTTGACACAGGATAGAATGTGGCCCTTTCTCTTCTCTGCCAGTCTAGCAGAGTCTGCAGAAGTGCCTGGCACATGGAGGGCTGGCTAGGTGAGGCCATGAGGAGCATTGAAGTGCCCAAGACCCATTGCAGAGAAGGAAAAAGACAAGTAGGCTTGCTCCTGACCTGTGTGAGCTGCCTCTGGGAATCCTGAGAAATACGTCTTGGAAGTGGTGGACTTGGGCCACAGAGGGCATCCAAGAGTCATAGACATCTGAAGGGCAAACAATTTTCATTTCTGTGCTGGAGAGAGGGTTGATGGTTGACCCACATTCATGATAGGGAAATTTATATAGTACTTGCTTTTTGGATCTGCATTCTGAGCTGATGGTTGCTGAGCTTCAGTGATCGTGCGATGCTCTGAAGGTAATAGATGAGCATGCTAAAACAGAAGACAGACTGGTGAGTGCACTGCAATTGGGCTCTTTGACTTTCAGGACACATTTCCCAGCTCAGGTGGTTGGTGGAAGTAAAAATTCCCAGGGCCACCCCTGTAGGCTATTCCCTGACCCCTCTGCCATGGTCAAAATCTAGTGGGGAGTTCCCAAGCCCGTGAGCACTGGAAAGGAGGTACTGTCCTCTTTTTTCTCTTGCTTTCTTCAGCAACCCTATTGACCTGGAATGCTGCACTGGTGATAGCAACAAGAAGTGGGAAGAGATGAGGGCAGGGACATTTTGCAATGATGTTTCAAGCTGTGAATACTGGCTTTACTTGTTTTTAGGTTTCTGTTTAAGTCAATATGAGCTAAAGCTACTCAATTGAATTGTGAAGTTCATTTTTAAGGTTAATTAAATAAGATATTGATATGAATGGTGTTCAGCTCCTCCATTTTCATGGCCATAGTAACTGACCAAAAGCTGAGGATGAGTCCATAGATAGCAGTAGAAACGTCCCTTCTCTCACTGAGCACAGTGGTTGTGTGACTCTGGGATGTGACTCAAGAGTCCATGCTTAGGTCATCAGGCTTGGTAACTGATTAATGAGTGAACTAATTAGTTTTTTATACTTATTGGGAAGTGGTGTTGTTTTGTGGCAGAGGCTGGCAGGCGTGGATGGTACTTACAACAGAAGCAACACAGCTGGCAGGATGACTATGGGGCTGCTGATGTACCCAACCACAGAGCCAAACCACACGGGGAAGTCGTTCTCAATCGTTTCTGACACAATGTCATAAATTTTCTCTTGTCCGCTGTGAGAAAGAAAAACATAACTCTGGATTTTATTGCTTTTAGCAGAAAGATGCTAAGACAAGACATTGAAAAATGCCTGGATGCCTAGAGGCAGACACTTAAAGTCATCTAGAACCGATACAGGTAAATATCCAAATGGAAAAGATAGATAACATTCTCAAGGTACCCATGAAGCCATTAGCTAATTAAATATGTAGGATTAATAATCACATTGCATATGCATATGTTTTATAGCATACACAAAGATAGACTCTTTGTTACATATATGTTGTATCAAAACTGATTTAAACTCTAAGTGGAAATGGTATTATACTTTTCTGTCTGGAGATAGTTAGATAATATAGAATAAAAAGTGATATGGGCTATCTTTTAATAAAACTGTCTGGGGTTTGACCAGGTGGAATTTCACTCTAGCCCAGGAGTAATATTATTTCCTCATTTTATTCTAACTAACTAGTTTATATATTTATTGTTTTTGTGATGCTATGAATTAAACCAAGGGACATTGTACTACTGAGATAGACCTTTTTAGTTCTTGAGAGAGGGTGTTGCTAAGTTGCTGAGGATGGCCTTGAATTTATGACCCTCCTACCTCAGCCTTCAAAGTCACTGGAATTACAAATGTGCACTCCTGTGCCTGGCTCTCTTTTATTTTAAAGGAGCTTTATTTTTTTTAACATAGGCATAGAGATGACTAAATCTAAGGACAGCATGCTATCAAGGAAAGAGTTTCAATCTTGGCTTCAAATGATGCAGATTTGAGCTCCTTCTGTTCTGTCTGCCTATTCTGTGAGCCAAGAGAAAAATGTGATTCACTGTGACTCAATTTCCCTATAGCTCAAAGTGGCTCCAGGAATAGTCAAAAGAACTAAAATAACTTACCTGAATGGCCCGCAGTTTAGAGATGGCTTGTATCGGACAATAGCAAAAATGGTTGGCAGCATACATAGGAATAGCATGAACAGGAGCATTGCCAAATAGAAGTTATTTGATCTGCCAAGAATCCAAATGCACTGGATTGAGTTCATTCCATAGTGATGATGCATATAAGAACTGACACAGAAACTGTCACCCCCAACTTTTTGCAGACAGGAAGATGTTTCATCAGAGCTACCTAGGAAGGAGCAGGCCCTAGGGCCACATACAACTCAGAAAACTGGAAATCAGTACTAAAAGGAACCTTACAGACCTGCCAGCCCAGTCTGTTCATCTAATAAACACTGGAAGAGCACACGTCCGTCACAAACCATGAGGACAATGAGCCCACTTATGTACCCATGGCTCTTACCCAGTAAGCTCAATTTATGGAAGAATCTTGGAACCACTGTCTATCCACTGGGGCCTTACCTAATGCTTCCCTCTCATACTCTCACCTTTGAACTGTGTCTCTTATGTTCCAGAATGGTTTGGTTCTTTTGTTTTGACCCTTGACTCTCTCACTTGGAATGGACTGATACTCAACATCTTTACCTGTCTGCTTCTGGCTGTTTAGGGTAAATGTTCTGCCTGATTGAGCTCTGGTCCCTGGTCTATGAGCCCTGAGCTGCTATCAGCGAGCTTGACCACCCAGGCCACCCCTGAGGGTACCTGAAACCTACTGGATGTGCAAGGCCCCACACATAATTCTGAAAAGAGAACTTGATCAGTCCATCTAGTAACCCTCAGCTAGCACTCTTCATCTGTTTCTAAACGATGAGTCTTGATCATAGTGTACAGGATGTAGTACTATGCTGTTAGGGTTTAAGTGTTTGTTCTCTCCAAAACTCACATTGAAATTTGGTTTTCCTTGTGGCAGTGTTAGGAAGTGGGACCTTTGGGAAGTGACTTGAGTCTTGAGGATGCCACTTTTATGGGTGGGATTAATATAGATATAAAAAAGTAAGCTCAGTCCCCTTTAATTTTTTGTGTTCTTCCTCTCCTCTACCATATAAGGAATATTGTTCTTCATTCTGCAGAATGCAGCATTTAAGGTGCCTTAACTCAGCTCCCTGGTTCTCACCACTCACCAAACCTGCTGGTGCTTTGACCCTGGACTTCCCAGTCTCCAGAACTGTGGGTCAATAAATTTGTTCATTATAAATTACCTGGTCTCAGGTATTCTGTTATAACAGCACAAAATGGACTAAGAAGGTGAATGTTAATTTACGAAAATGTCTCTCTTTCTACCCCCACTACACAGAGAAAATGTGGACACACATACGAAACAAATTTTTGTAAATATATTAAAACATATATCTGAATGTAAGCATATATGTGTACTGTTCACCACATAAACTGTAAACACATTGCCATGCACACCATAGTTAAACATTTTGAAAATCACTAATGTAGATACACCCCCCTACACAAACTATTAATGTCAAAGTAACATAGCTGCACTATAATCTGGTATTCAAAATGTGTTATGAATTCACTAACATGGCTAAAATGAGAAGCAGAAAAATAACATGTATTGACAAGGTTGTTGAACAACTGGAACTTCCACATAGTGCTGGCAGAAGTATAGAATGGTGGTGGCCACTCAAGAAAACTTTCTGGTGCTCTCTACTAAAAGTGAACATCTGCATGCCCTACAACCTGGCAATTGCACTGTTGAGCATATCCCCAAGAAAAGACATAAGAATATTCAAGAATATTCAATATTCATCTATAGGTAACAGCTGGAAACATACATGTGTATTGGTAGTAGTATGGATAGAGAAATAGGGATATATTTCCTCAGTAAGTGACCCTTACCAACACAATGTTGAGTGAAAGAAGCTGAACATGAAGGAGCCCATCCAATATGTGGTTCCATTTACATGAAGTAAAAAGCTAGGCAAACCCAACCATGCCATTAGAGGCCAGGGGTTATTGGAATGGAATATAACTGGGGGTGTTCTGAGCATCATTCATATTCTGTATTTTGATTTAGGTGCTTATCACATATTTATGTTCAGCTTGTGAAAATTCATCAATATAAAAATTGATGATTTGTGCATTCTTTCCCTAAATGATTATCAATCCTCAGTTAAGTTTTTAAAAATGTATGTTATGGTTTGGATATGAGATATTACCACCCCCCAAAAAAATTCCTGTGCTAATGCAGGAATATTCAGAGGCTAAATGATTGGATTGTGAGAGCTTTAACCTCATCAGTACATCCTAGTTTGAATGGACTGACTGGGTGGTTTGTAAGTAGTTGGGGTGTGGCTGGAGGAGGTGGGTCACTGGGTCTTTGAAGCATCTTTCTCTTCTCTCTCTGCTTCCTGGCTGCCATGAATGGACAGCTTCCCTTCTCTGTGCCTTTCTACCATGATGTTCTGCCTCATCTTGGGCTCAGAGCAATGTTGTTAACCCACCATGTACTGAATATCTGAAACTGTGAGCCAAATTAAACTTTTCTTCCTCTAAGTGGTCCTTGTTGGGTATTTTGGTCACAGTGGTGAAAAGTTGACTAACGCAATGTATCATGAGGTACAGAGGAATAACAAACAGTTCTGAGGGTGAGGCACAGGAAATGGCTCCATGAAGAAAATAAAGAAAGAACAGAGGCAGAATTTTGACAAGTAAAAAGTGGGGAGATCCTTTCTGGGCACAGCATCATGGATCATGTATATTCTCTGCCAAGGCAGATCTTGTACTTACTGACCTGGAGGCTCGGAATACCTGCTGGTGGGGCACATTACAAGTCAGCACAGCCCAGCTCCTCAGATACATGAGCCCAATGAGCTTGATAACATTGAATGCTGGGAGACATGGGGAGAAGAAGGCTCCCATCCTAGAACCATGAAGAAAGTCAGTTTGTGTACATTATTTTTCCAGTGCATCTTACAGGTCTGTGGTCTGGAAGCCCCAGAGAGGAAAGTGGTTCAGAGACTTTGGGGTTTACACCCTATGCTTAAAGCATTGGGGAAGACCTCTGAAGATCTGAGAACCCAACCTCCACATTCTAGAGAAAAGATAAGTCCCTGCAGATGGTTGGTGATCCTATTTTTGATATATCCTTTTGCACCACTATTTGTGTCTGAACACTGGCACGGCCCTCCTGGGACAGGGAATGCTGGATACCTATACCTTGGGGTAATCTCAGATTTTTCCTGTCTACAGTGAAGATGATGTTAATGAACTACTGAGTTTCCATTTTAATCATATAGGTTGAGCGCCGACTTTTGAAGAACATCCTGACACATTTTAGTACATCTACTCTTTTGTAATTACAAAAGGAAGGGTAAATATGCAAAGCAATTTTACTAGTAGGAAAATAAGTATAGGTAAAAGGGTATGTTTAATAATAAAAGACTTAAATGTTTGATTTCTTGTGGCAGGCAGAAATGTCATTCTGTCTGACGTTAAGAAAGATACGTAGCTTCCTTGTGCCTCAGTCTCATCTTTAACAGGCAGACAATGATGGCCCATTAAATCACAGGGTTACAATAAAAATTAAATCATTTACTTTTAAAAAATGCCTGATATCTAGCAATACTGAGTACACGTTACATGTACTGTATTTGTGAAGACATTTTTCAAAATATAGTGGACTATAAGAACACAGCATTTGACTGTAGGAATATTACCTCATGGCTCTCAATTCCCCAGACATTTTAGTATTTTAGTGAATGATTTTGAAGCAATATTGTGCATGTGTGAAAAATCCAAGGTTCTTTTTCTTCGTTTGCATGTGAACAAATAGCACTGTTTGTGGTCCAATAGGTAAAATCAGGATGTGGGATAATTTACAGGGCTCTCCCTGCACCCCAACACACATTCTTGTGCATTGGATGACCCCTGTGGGTTGACAGTGTCTGTAAGAGCAGGGCTGCCTTGCCTGGGAGGTGCTTGGATGAACAGACTTCCAACCTTCATCTTCTGCCTCTCCTCTGAGGTGGGTCTGTTAATCTGTAGTTTGGCTCTGCTCCTATCAAAGTGAAAACCAGGAGCAGAGGGGAAGCTGAGGATAGGACTGACCCCAGGTTTTCCAGTTGGAGCACCAGCACTCTTGAAGCCCTCGCTGGGCAGAAGCAGCCCCTCCCACTGGCCTCCCCCAGTCCTGCTCAGCAACTTATTCTATTGATTCCTATGCAAATTTTGTTGTTGTTGTAATCAATAGCAGCTTAGAATCAGACTATTCCCTTCATCATTCCTTACCACAAAGCCCTATAAAACCATTAATGAAATTATTACATGTGTGGTATATTTCCCTTGCAAGACACTATCACTGATTTTTTTCTGGTCATGACCTATCCAAATGAATCAAAATCATATGAGCAAAGACAAGAAGCTTTAATGCCTACCAAATCATTCCTTGGTTGTAGACTAAGTGTAGCACATTCTCAGCTATTTTGAATTCCCCATATTCAGGCTAGAAGAGAAAAAAAATTTCCATATTAAAAATAAAAGTTGGATGCCAGACATGGTGGTGCATACCTGTAATCCCAGAAACTTGGGAGGCTGAGGCAAGAGGATCACAAGTTTAAGGCCAACCTCAGCAACTTAATGAGGCCCTAAGCAACTTAGTGTGACCCTGTCTCAAAATAATAAACAAACAAACAAATAAATAAAGTGTTGGAGATGTGACTCAGTGGTTAAGTGCTTCTGGGTTCAATCTCTAATAATAATAATAAAAAGGAACATTGCAAAGTCCTTTTATAATCCAGTTCTTTGCTCTGATAGACACTAGAGAGTCTTGCCTGTGTGGTCACTCAGCAAATGGGAAATTTAAGATGCAGGGTGTAACTTAGACCTCTCCCATCTTCCATCATGTATTTTCCCTGATATGTCCTTTCAGCCATTCCTGGCTATTTCTCATGTCCTGGCATCAGGAAAAGATGCATTTAGCCACAGAAACTTCCCCAAGGACACAGCATTTTACTTACAAACTTGCTTTCCAGGTCCCAACACCAGTAATCACTTAAGTAGCGAACAAAAAGTCCTCGGAAGAAGTCTATGAGCAGGATGCTTGCCACTGTAAAGAGCATATCAATGATGGACAGCTTCAGCATCTCCTGCAACATGGGGTAGGAGAGAGTCTCAATTGCCACCATGTCCCCCACCCCCACAGCCCTCTCTTCCTCCACAATGTTCTTGTCTCTGTCCTGGAGCAGCCAGTGGGCCCTCCAGGGGCACCTTCATTTTTGCATCTCTATTGGGTGCAGTGGGTAGAGGGGGCGGCTTCTGGCACATAATAGATGCTTAATAAATATTTGTTAATTTGAATTTGGATTCTAACATATACAGCCAGAGTTACAGAAAACTAGGAAAGAATCTGAGTTCTATGGTTCTGAGTCACAGGAAACTCATTTCCATGGGATAATAATGCAGTATTGAGATGCTCTGTACAAGGTTAAATATCAAAGATGAAAGGCAAAATGGTTGAGGACACAGATTTTGGAGCAGATGTCTGGGTTCAAGTCTTTATCCTGCTGTTTACTGGGTCCTTGGGCCTCATCTGTGCCTATAAAGGGTGATAACAGTAAAACTCTTATAATGACATTACCCAGAACATAGTTACTACTGCACAAATCTGTGCACTAATTTTAATTATTAATGCTTAGACCTTGAGAAGCATAAATCTCACTGAATTTTACTTTCCTTTTCTGGAAAATAGGTGCAATAATGCCTCCAAGAGTTGCTAGGTTGGAGGCAAAATGACTTTGTAAGGGACAAAGGGAAGCACCTGGCCAACATATGTTTCCCAGCACTGGCCTTGCAGGCTCAGAGTGTGGAGCGTAGTCTTGTTGGCCTTGGTGAATGGCATGGTGTAAGTTGGAATACTGGTATCTTCCAAGACCCATGTGCTGTTTGTTCTGAACCCCACTCCAGACCAAGGTGTGGACCATTTCCCTTCTTCAGGGGCTGCCTTGGTGGCAAAGAAGGTGGCAGAATCTATCCAATGACTTTTGTTATTTTTGGTATTAGTCTCCTGTGGAGAGAAAGGGAAGAAAGGGAGGAAAGGGAAGAAAGAAAAAAAGACTGAGCACCTGTTTATAAATAAGAATCCACAATGGACACCACACCAAAGTTACCTGGGAATAATTACATTCTCTCTCTCTTCTTCTCATCCCACTTGAATAGAGTTGGCCCCAATCATGGGACACAGAGATGTAATGGATAGTGCTTGTTGGTCCCTGGTGTCCTGCCTGCTCCATAGCACATGGTATCTCTTCTTCAGGTAAAAATTATCACCCTAGGTTTATGACTAGAAGATAATTGCTCAAGCTCACATTGCAAGTAGCAGGTAAGGACCTAGGTCTACGTAACCTCAAAACCCTGATGTGGAAAAAATGACACTCTGTGGTTTCTTCTGCCTACAAGCTTTGAGATCTGATGCTAGTATGATGTATTCTGGACAAACAACCCTCAGAAAGCTCTTCCTCCTCCCAGACATCCCCTCCCCCCACCACTCAGGGGTCCTCAGTCCTCAGGTTGGAAAGGGAAAGTTGACCCCCTAGGCTAGGCTGGTGAGTCTCACTGAGAACTGTTTGCCATGAGATGATTATTCTCTGCAAATTGTCAGAATGAGCCTCTTGGCCTGCTGTTCTTTCTGGGATCCTTTGTAATAGCTTCGGACAGCTTCTCCTGATTAGATTCAAGGATATAGGGCACAGAGAGATATGGAATCAAAAGCTGCAATCACTGTTCCTCACTAGCCATGAATCCCAGCCTCAGTTTCTTTATTTGGGAAATGGGAATAATTTTTCTATCCTCATCTTGAGAAGACCACAGCTGAGTTGAGTTTGGATGTGATATATGAAATGCAAGTATAAGCAGTGATGCTGACAATTATGATAATGACCCAGGTGTAGGGAGACGAGGTGGAGTGGGGAGGGTGATGATGGAGCAGGCGTTTATCCCCATCTGGGCACTCACCTCAATGCTCATGCTGTTTACTTTGTCCAGGAGGGCAATGATCAAACTGTAGAGATTTCCCAAATACAGCACAAGGACCCTGAAAGCAACAAACAAGTCCATGGGTAGACCTACCCAATAGTTCTAGACTACTGGGGATATTCTAAGACAATGGCTGTCATGCTTCTATCTTTTAAATCACCTTGAGGTTATTCAAATACAGAATTCCAGAATCTACCTTGCTTCAGTAGCTCTGTGTGGGGTCTCCATGTCTTACATTTACTCTTTCCAGATGATTTCCACTGTAGCCCATCCTTGGATCAGCATTTTAGGAACACCAGTGTAGTGGGTGTGTGTATTTAGGAAGTGGGGTACTAAAGGGTAGTATAAAATACATGTCTCTGTACCATGTTTTCTGGTTTATAAAGGTTCTTCCCACGTACTATCTCATATAATCCTCATACAGCTCTATGAAGTTCACAGCCAGATGAACTCACTTAAGACACAAGTCAACTAAAACATGGAGAGGCTGAGTAACTATTCAGTCTGATCAGGTTAGAAAGAATCAGATGCAATCTCTGAATCTCTGTGCTCCCCTTAGAAACACAATGGGCTTCAGATACAGCTGTACCATGTGGACCACTGGAAGTGAATGGAATCTTCCAGCAACAGTCTCCATCAGCCAAGGACCAAAGACTTGATGTCAGTTTGTTCAGAGTTGAAAAGTTGGGGAAGCCTATCATGGAATAGCCCAGGATGCAGCTTTGATTTCTTATGGGAAATCTATATGGAGAAATGAGATGGGGGGTTTCTTAGCACATGGAGAATCATGAAATCAATGTCAGTTCCTGGGAAAACAGCTTTATCTTGAGAAAACAGAAACCAGGACCAAATTGAACCCTGAGTCGACCATCCCCACAGACTTTCTTTACCTCCTCAAGGTAGAGGTGACCACCCATGTGAGGGCAGAGGCATCACAAGGGGAAAACCATGCTATATCCAAGGCTTTCTCTCTGAATTGTGAAGGGACTTCTTTTGGTTCAGTGCCAGGACCTTTTTAATTCAGCACTTATATTTCCTCATGCAGGAAATAGACCCTCAGAGTACATATAGTAAGAGTTGTCTGAAGGAAGTGTGGAATGAATCCCACCTCCTCAGTCTTGGCATCCCATGGCTCTGGTTTTCACTATGCCATGGATGAAAGGTAACATGGTCTGCTGGTGAGTTAATGGAACTAAAATAATATGTCTTGCTGTTATTATCAAAATTAGCCCTGATTTGTCTGGGGCAAGTCTTCCAATGTCTCTGTTTCTCTGGTTTTGAACATGAATAACGAGGCCAATCTGTATAATAGGATTGCTGTTAGACCAAATGCAATAATGGAATTGATTCTCCCCAATGCCTGCTAGTGAGGAAGGAGCTGAGGAACACACTTCTCTTGTTCAGGTCTAAGAGGTGCTGAATGGAGCAGAAATAACCAGGTAAGGAGCCAGGGAACTAAAAGCCTCATTCTCCAGCAGAGCTACCCTGAGAGGTGAGGTTCAGGCAAGCCCTTTGTTCTTTCTAGTCAGTTTTTGTTTGTTTGTTTTTCACCTTTAAAATGACAGTTGTATATCATGGGGTCAGCAAGTGATGGCCTTCAAATCAAACCTTACCCTTCCCTATTTTTGTGAACTGTGCTGGAACACATAGCTTCACCCTTTCATTTGCATATCGTTTCTGTGGCCACTTTCTTGCTACAACCTTAGAGCTTAGCGTTGTGACAGAGATATCTAAAATCTAAAATATTTACTATAAGATCCTTTCCAGGTGTTTGCCAACTCCTGAATGGGAGCAAATCTTTCCAAAGTGGTTTGTGAAAATTAGTTGTGGAGAATGTTATTAGGTGTTACAGGAGAAAACTGGGTGAAACTGGTAGGGGTGCAGGTGGGAGCAAGAAAGCAGGGCTCTGACTGCCTCCCTCACCATGTTTATCTTTCCTCACCTGCACATACGGGCTTAATTTATGAATGAGGAGACCATGCTCCAGGGAAGAGAAGTAGATTTTTTAAGAAAGCAATGGTGAAGTCATGCTAGAAACGAACCCGTTTGTTCTGACTCCCAAGGGGGATGTCCAAGGAAGCTCCCTTGGATACACCAGCTGCTACCTGTTCTTATGGCCATGGATTATCCCGGCACAGCCCTAGAATCTTCCAGGCAAATCCAGAAGAATCTCTTTGAGTCTGTACTTTTGGGAAATTATTAGCAAAGCTCAAATCTTCCTTTTACACCTGGAAAAACAACCTGGGTCTCTTCCGCCACTCGTAGTCAGACCCTGGGGGCAGTTCAACAATGAGGAAAACCCGACACACATCCCATCATCCTACTCCTTTTTCTTCTCAGCCTATTCTGCCTATTTCTCCCTCTCCTCATCCCTCTTTCCTCCCCTCTCCTTGTTCTCCTTTTCCTCTGCTCTCTTTTCTTCATTACATTTTAATCTGTTCCTTCAGTCCTTGTCATCCTGGTTCTCCTTCCTGTCCCTCCTCTTCCCCTGCGTCTTCACTTTTCTCTCCTATTGTACCCTGTTAAAGTTCTGGGCTAAGATGGGGAAAATAAGCAAGCTCTGGCTCACAAGGGACTCATGTTCCCACTGCAGTGGCCAGGTGGGTCAGCCACAATGTGGCACAGCCTGCCAGGGCTGCCATACCTTGCCAACTGGAAGCGCAGCGTGGTCCGCGGGTGGTACATTTCCAAGGCAGCAATGAGGTCAAAGACAGATGGTGCCAACATGGTGACCAGAGAGACCACCACACTCACCTGCCAAGAGAGCATGTGTGAGACCCTGCATTCCCAGGGTCCCCCAACCTACCTCACTTACCTCCATTTGGTCTCTTAATCTAATATTTGGAATGTGGGTATCCTCGGGGTCATGCAGTTCCTAATCTCTCCAAATCTCTGCTAATTATTTTTTTTGAAAGACCACTGTTATTTTATCATGGGTTTATTCTTTTTAGGAACATTCCTTTAGTATTCCAAGGACACTCCTATGGGCCATTGAGGATTCACTAGCATTTCTACCACATTTTTCAATTACCATCTCATCTCATTTATACTTACTTCCCCGACCTGGGATGGAAGATGGAAATAACTGTGATTATTATGAATAGAAAAAGGAAGGCAGAGAGGTAATTTAATATTCTTCCTGTTCATGGAAGATTAATTACCCAAAGAATTATGCCTGGCTCTTGTTTCTCTGTACTTATAGCAAAAGAAAGAGGCATTTTAGCTGGTGTACAAGAGTTTGAGCTAAAATAAGACATAATTTCTGAATATATCTTTAAAAAATATATCCATCTATCTGTAAAAAATACACACATTTACATAACCTACTTATTGATATAAAGTAGAAAGAGATAGGTACCTAGTGAGTCTTAGATTTTGATATATTATTGTACATGGATAGATATATGTGGGGTAAACTGATGATCATCTTACTGCTTATACACTTTGCTTTTTAAATGGTGATAATTTTTTTTCATAGAAGTGGTCTGAAAGTTTCTTTTAAATTTTTTTTTGATGTGGTATTTCTGCCTTTCAAATCTTTACAGGTAAAGTGACTCAACCTTTTAGAACAGTCTCATAACCAACCAATATTAAGAATTGTAAAATTGTCCATAACCTTCTATTTGGTAATTTTCCTTTTATGGCAATATTTACACAGTGGGGGAAAACTGTTCAATATACAAGCCATTTATGTGGAGCCGGTTCTAGGAGTGTTGTTTGTAATTAAGAAATATAGAAACTACCTAAGTATTCAACAGCATGCACCAGGCCACTTTTGACACATCACTAGAATACAAGGCAAGCCTGCAGGTGGCGCATCCTCTGAAGCTCAGATGTGAAAGAACAGAAGTGAGAAGAGCAGCTGGGTGTGGGTATGGCAATGTGAGCCTTTAATCCTAGTGGTTCTGGAGCCTAAAGCAGGAGCAAGTTCAAAGCCAGCCTCAGTAACTTAGTAAGGCCCTAGGCAACTTAGCAAGACCCTGTCTCAAAATAAAAAATAAAAAGGGCTGGGGATGTGACTCAGTGATTAAGTGCCAGTGGGTTCAATTCCCAGTGTGTATGTGTATGTATGTATGCAGAAACCTATAGATTTAAAGGTAAAGATCTGAGCAAAACACTTGAAGGTTCTTTTGAATCAAAATCTTCCTCTATGGAGACCAATAAAATTATTTATCCAAGGCCTGACGTTGCCACCCAATGGCTCAAAGCCCTTGAGGTCCATGCTCTAGGACAAGACTGGAATTATTCCCTAGAGGTAGTTCTACATAATCCACTAATGAAGCAGAAGAGCAGCTACTTTGAAGACAGAATGCAGGTAACTAACAGGCACTGAGTACCTCATTCTTTTCCCAAAGGGTCAGTTCTTTCTTCGATTGCTCCAGCTTCTGGGACCGGTCCACCACAAAGTAGATGAGATAAATGCTCCCAGCCAGTGAGAGAAGAACCAGGATGTTTGCGATGATCCTCAGGCATATGGTCACTGCCCTATGGAGAGAAGCAGGCACCATGACCATCAGACCACCATGATGCACTGACAAGAATCACATTCCCTGCTGAGAGGGTCCTCCACCTTGAGGAACTATCACTTCCCCTCACCTCAAATGCCTCATTTTCTATGAGATCAACAATGAGTTATAAATTTAACCAGCCAGAATTTTGGGGCTTAAAACACATGAACAAATGACACTGGTTTTAGAATCCGAATATTTGGCTTTCAAAACAATCTCTGCTACTTAAACTTGGAGCCCTTTGGTTTGCACATTCATGTTTTAAAAATTGAAATAAATGTGTTCTGCAGAGGAAGGGAGAGATGATTTCTGTCACACCATATGACAAATCTGACATTGCACCGCATACCTTCCTGGGGCCTTATGAGCTGTCTTTCTCTTCTGTAATGTAAGCTCCCAGACTTTTTAGTGTTTTTGTTCCTATATCCTCAGCTCTTAGAATAAGCCTAAGTACATCTAAGCATACTATAAATATCTGATAGATGAGTGAGCAAATAAAGAAGCAACTAAATGACTCTGAGATGCGACATGGGACTCATCTCTCTCCTCGTTAGCTCTCACTGTCACAAGTCTCTTATAGTGTGGGAGATTTCAGAATCAACAGTGATTCTGGAATTTAGTATAACTGATACCCATCTACTTTTTGTCACAATGGGGGACAACTGACTTACTGGCTCTGGTTGGCCTATTTTTAAGGTAATCTGTCAACTTTGGGACCAATTTCAACCTGGTTCCCCTGGTAGCAGAACCCCAGGCAGAGGCCTGTTTGTACATGTTAATTTGGGAGGAGACACCAGAAAGTGGGACAAAAAAGCCATTAACACAAGGATGTGTGGTAGAGTTGGCCAGTTGGAGGCAACTGCAGGACCTCCTTAGGGACCTACAGAATGCCTCCCAAACAGTCCACCCAGAGGGAAAGAGAGAAGCATTTATCCCATTCCCTATGGTCAGCACTGCTTCCAGCCTATGGCTGTATGAGTGTTGACTGGGACCTTGTGGGTACTCCTCAGAGGACCTCAGGGTAGCAAGCAGTAGGGAGAAGCAAGGGGAGCATGCATATGGCCAGCAGCATCCTGTAAAGCTCTACCTGGGGATAGGGACAGGAGAAAGAGATGTGGTCAAGAGGAATTGAAGGTATACAAAAGAAGGGCATCATCTCCTCTGTGAAGTTGCACCAGCGGGGGACCTTGGACAGGTCAAGACACCCTCTTCTATAGGTGTCCTGGCCCTTCATCAGCAGAATGAAGGAACTCATTACCAAATTGCAGTGATAAATGTCACCTTTCCAGGTAAAAAATAAAAACATGGCATACTATGATATTATTACCAACTCTGGTGGCAGAGGAGTAAGATCAAAAAATCACAGAGCACTGGAGACAGAAATCCCTGAGAGAGTTAGGTCCACGGAGGCAATCCCAGTGCTTCTTTATTCTCTCCAGTCTCTAGACCACACCTCATCACTTCTAGGGTCATGATGCCCATGTGGTGAAATGTGGCCCTGGGGCAGTTCCTGCAATTGATTTTCCCTTTCAGTACCTGGTGACCTTTTCAGGGACTACACTAGAAAATGCATGTGGGGAAGAAGGAAGTAGCTAATTAAATGTTAGTTTTCCCTTTTCTCTACCCTATTCTTATGGGTCCTGTTACAGCATGCTGTATATCCCAGAATGGCTACCATTTTTTTTTTTTTTTTGTAGAAGAGAGATGAGGAAAGGTTTCTCCTTAGTTCCTTTGCTTGTTTTAATAATGACTTCAATGATCTGGAATGAACTTAAGATAACTACAATTTTCAAATTTGAGGAACCCTTTAAATCATGTTGTGAGATCTGCTAAAGATATATATTCAGTGCTCTATTCTCAGGGATTCTAATCTGGTAAATTGGGGATTGGGCCACAGGAGTCATCATTTCCAGTGACTGCAGGTGATTCTGATGTGGGTGGGAGCTCTCCAGCTTCTGAAAAGTGTTATTAGAGTCCCATCCTTCCATTTTTCAGGAGAGAAGCTGCAGGCCAGGAAAGTTCAGGGAGTGAATGTCAAGAGCAGGGCCAGAATCCATGTCCTCATACCACCTACACATAGCCTTTCCCAATACCACCCCTTGCTTCCTGCCATTATCCCTGTGGCTGGTGTGTTTCTTTGGTTCTCCACAAATTAATTATGATGACTAACCAATCAGTAAGGATACCAAATGAATGCACACGTCAGTCTCAGTGCAGACAGAGCACTGCCCCTTTGCCCCTTCCTGGGAACACCCTTGTCTTGCATCTGTTCTCTGGTTATGGTGTTGTTTCCTCGCCAACATACTTCTCAAGTCCTTATGAAGAACCTCACATAGAAGAAACCACCTTGAAGGCCTTGTGAAAACAAAGGATGCTGTTTGTATCTTGTGAGCTTCAGAGATTTGTTTCTAAATAAAATTAGTCCTAACAGTTTTTGTAGATTTGTTTCATTCAGCAAATTGGAAATTGGCATTAAATATAAGAGTTTTATTATCTAAGTAAAAAGGTAGGTGCTGGTTAACTTCAGATCTCTCACCCTGAGGCTCTGAGGAAGGAGGAAGCACTCTTAAATACTGCTATAGGAAAGTATGGGGTTCCCACAGACCACAGTACTAGGGGAACCGAGATCACAAAGAAAGAAGACCTATTTGACTTGTGAAAATAAAATATAGATAATATAGTAAATTTCTGTACTAAGTTGAAACAAAATGCATCACTGACTCTTAGCACAGGACATATTAATACCTACAGATTTTTGCTTTTCTTCTTTTCCTGTTCTTCCAGGATAGCCTCCTTTAAGGAAGAATACATATAGCATTAGGAGCTTAGCATTATTGTTAACTATAAAAAAATTCAGTATTTTAAATCATATGTTTAATACTTTCTTTTGTAAGATTCTATTGATATCAGTGAATTAGATATAAATTGTTTAATAATCAATTGAAAGGAAATTAGAAATTGGGAAGAAAGGTTAGAGACGGGAAGATTGTGATAGTCTGAATTACCGAAATACATTTTTCTCAAAATAGGGTGCCATTGAGTTGTTGCAGTGGTTCTACTGGCCCAGGTTTTTGACTGCTTTTGATCTCCTTTTCTAAGTTAAAAATAAATGCTTATATCCCTAACATCTACATATTGTTTCATTTACAGATTATATTATGGGTCATGGTAATAATCCATTATGTGAATTATGAAAAATACACCAACTGAAATTTTTAAAGGATGAAATATAAACAAACAAACAAATGAATAAATAAATAAATGTTCTAGCCAGAGGCAGTGGAGCGCACTCCTGTAATCCCAGTGCCTGATTGAGGATTGCAAGTTTGAGGCCATGGCACGACTCTCCAGCAGGGGGCGCGCTCTGAGTCCGGACAATGCGCTAGCTGCAGGACAGCCTGGACAGGTTTTCACTCACCCTGATGCTGTTCACGACTGCAGCGGTTTTGCTCTCCGCAGCCTCTGGGTTTCCGATGAGGTAATCCCAGGCGCAGAACACACGCCAGCAGAAGGTGTAGTTTTCATTGGAAGCACTAGCAAGGCTTGTGCGGGAGTTTTTGGCCATCCTGCAAAAGAGGAATCAGAACAGGTACTTGGGGACAGCTTCAGGACTATGGTCTTCCTCTCTGGGCTGTTGCTACTTACTGACTTGGAGTTTTACGTGAATTAGAAAAGCTGCTTCATCTGGGTTGAGGTAACTCCTTAGGCAAAGTGCCTGGTGGACTTCCTGCCCTCAGCTAACCTTTTTGAATACTCTGAAAAGTGCATTGACACATTAGTGTGTGAGTCCTTTTTGACAAGGAGTCCCACCACTGCGGTGGCCCAGGCACTTCTGTGTGCACTTTAGTAACTTGCCACAGATTGGAAGCACAAATTAGAAAGAAGTGCACGTGAGACAAGATGGTGGGGACCAAGTTCTTCTCTAGGTTCAGAAACTGTTAGTCTGTGTTCCTTTTTTTTTTTTTTTTAATATTTTTAGTTGTAGATGGATACAATACCTTTATTTTTATTTATTTTGTATGTGGTGCTGAGGATAGAACCCAGTGCCTCACACATGCTAGGCAAGCCCTCTACCACAGAGCCACAATCCCAGCATCTCTCCCTTTTATTTTAATTTTTTTTTCTCTAATGTCTTAATTTAATTTAACATAATTTCTTAATAGGATATTAAACTTTAAGGAAACCTGGTGATTTTCCAAGCCAAACTGCCCATTTTACAGATGAAGTGTAGAGAGGGAAGCAAGTTGCTGTGGGGCTCCCAGTGGGGGTGGTGCAGGACTCCCAACCCTTGGCCAGTTCACTTTCTTTTGCTTTGTGCCTCCAGTCAAGAATGAGCTTGAAATTCCAACTGTGTCACATCATAGATAAACTAGTCCATAAGAATCTATAATCAGGTGCAGGCAAACATACAGCCAACAGAGCATGTTTTGCTTTCTGTAATCTCTGGTCACCTGGATCATATTATTCATCTCTATTAAGGCATCTATTTGTCTAAAATTGCATAAACTGGTAAATCTGTATGATCCTTGTCTTTCCAGTCTCAACACAACACCTAGCTTGAAGCTGTAAGTGTTCAAAAAGTACTGGTTAAAATGAGCATACCTCCTTGGTCCTGGTCTCCTCCTCTGTAAAAATTGGTACATTTATGCCCTAAATTAGCAGGGCTATTGACAAGATTAAATAGGATCACACATATCATAATTCCTCACGTGAATCTTGGGGAAATGAGCAGTCATACTTTTTTAAAAGAATGATGAAGCTGTAAGCAAACACTGCCATCCCCACCAGGAAATACGCCAAGGGCAGCCGGTAGCCTGCTCTCCCGATCCTCCTCTCCCGGCCATAATAGCCATAGAAGAGAACTGAGTACTGGAGGTAGCCCTGCAAAGAAAATATTCTGTGTCATTTCTGATTCCCCAGGTCTCAGAATAGTGCCTTACTCAAGACAAGAGTGTGGCAAGCATCAACCTCACCCCCAGGGACCAGACGGTATCCAGGTCTTGGGCAGATGCAACATGCTCCTGGGGGATGCTCTTGCTGGCTGTGCTTCCAAAGGGCTGGCCTGCGATCAGCTGGTGAGAGAGGAAGAGATGTTATGTGGTCCTCCAGGTGAGGGGACCGGAGAAAAGGGGGGAGGTGGATGGATTTCCATGAATCTGTAGAGGTGTCATATGTAAGAGCTCTTATGGGGATGTTTTTCTTTGCTTTATTCACGAGTGGAAAGTTAATCATTGGTGATTAGTTTTTTTTTGGCTGTTTTCTTTGTGTACCTGCTGGGTGCACTCTCTCTGGACTAGATGTAGTATTTGTGGGTGGATCAGTGAGGTCCCTGGGATTTTGGGACTGCATACGAAATGAAATGGCCCCATTTATTTTATTAGGATGAAATTAAGTTGAATAATGTGTTTTACTTTAACAGGTTGGCAAACTGGCAGCCTGTCACTTCTTTTGTAGAGCCTGAGAGCTAAGAATGGTTTTTGCATTTTTGAGTCGTTGGGGAAAAATTAGAAGAAAAATAATATCTTGGGATAAATTAAAATTATATAAAATTAAACTTTCAGTTGGCATAAATAAGGTTTTATGGGATCACAGCCACATTAATTATTTTATGTGTTGTCTATGGCTGCTTTTGCTCTACCTGGTAGATTTGAGTAATTGTGACAGAGACTAAATGGCCAACAAGGCCTGAAATGCTTAACTGTATTGCTCTTTATAGAAAAGATTTGTCACACATGCATTATCCTTCCCACAAGAGTAATAAGAGAGGTCATTTTATACTGTTGTAACATTCCCCTTTTAAACAATGGTACTGTTTTCTCTTCTGAAATAGTTCTTACCTCTGGGACGACAATAAAAGCACCTGTCATTATTGTGAGCACAATATTAATTCCAAATAACCATCTCAAGAATATGAAATAGGAGGCCACGCCTGATCCAAAATGACCTAGAGAAAGGTAAGACAATATAGTCCTTTTATGCTCAATCCTCACGGTGCAAGAAATCGTCATAAAGCAACATTAACTTTTCCTGACATCCTCAGGGTATAGAGTAAAAAAAAAATGCTATACTGTGCACATAAGAGCATTCCGCCAAATGGTTACTTAGATCGGTCAAGATGACCATGAATATCTACTAGTTTTATATGAAGAAAAAGAAATCCCTAGTTTACCAAAAATAATAATTTCCCTAATGACATATTCATCTAAAATGCTCTATCAAATTTACAATAACAAATAACAAATGTATGTTAAAAAGTGTGAGCATCTTTTGAGAATTTGATATATTTCTCTTCTATTTGAGGTCCTTTGGAGAATTCCAAGTATTTTTCTGAGGGTCCTTTTGGATAAATTTCAAAATAAAAACCAATTTGTTAGATGTTTACAATTGGGAAAACCAAGTGAAGGATTCATGGGAATTCTTTGAAAATTTCATTTTGCAAATTTGTAAAAATTTTTGCGAATATATCTCACTTTAAATTAAAAAGTAAGAAATTGCTTGATTCCATTTAAACATTAAAAATATTTTTCCATATTTTTAAATCTAACTTTAGATTTATTTATTTTTAAAAAATATTTTTTTTTAGTTGTAGTTGGACACAATACCTTTATTTATATATTTTTATGTGGTGCTGAGGATCGAACCCAGGGCCTCACCCATTCTAGGTGAGCACTCTACCACTGAGCCACAACCCCAGCCCTAGATTTATTTTTATATATATAACATTTCTTTTAAAAATATTTTTTTAGTTGTAGATGGACATAATACCTTTATTATATTTATTTTTATGTGGTGCTGAAGATCGAATCCAGTGTCTCACACTTGCTAGGCAAGTGCTCTGCCACTGAACTACAGCCCAGCGCCTATATATAACATTTCTTTTCTATGCCATTAAATATAACAGTATCTTCCTTGATAATTTCCTCACTCTTAAAATTAGATGGGGGGGTTGGGGTTGTGGCTTATCGGTAGAGCGCTTGCCTAGCACATGTGGGGCCCTAGGTTCAATCCTCAGCACCACATAAAAATAAATAAGTGAAGGTATTGTGTCCAATTACAACCAAAAAAATAAATATTTAAAACAAATTAGATGGGTCTCCATTCTGGGATCACATCACTGATACTTTGACTCTTTCATGATTTCCAATTGGATGTTTAAATATACAATACAATTTTAAAATAAAGGAATTACTCCACCCATGCCTTCAAGGTAGGCAGACCTACGACCGACCGGCGGAGCAGGCCCAGCGGGTCGCCAGCGTGGTGGACACATCACCCCAATTGGAAGAGGGGCAGAGCAGAGCCGCCACCCGCACCTGCAAGGTAAGCAGACCTGCGACCAACCGGCATAGTGGGCCCAGCGGCCCGCCGGCGTGGTAGACACATCACCCCAATTGGAGGAAGGGCCCAGCTGATGCCCACAAGGTAGGCAGAGCGCATGTCCCGGAGAAGGGGCACAGCGGCCCGCCGGCCTAGTTGAAAGATCACCCCAATTGAAGGAGGGGCACAGCCACTGCCTGCGCCTGCAAGGTAGGCAGACCCGCAACCTGGAGAATAGGCCCAGCGACCCGCCAGCGTGATAGACAGATCACCCCAATTGGAGGAGGAGCACAGCTGCTGCCCGCCCCTGCAAGGGAGACTTTGCAACTATACAAGAGCAATATAAATATATAGGGGGAAAATTCAATAACACAACAGTTTCACCAAGCAGAAAGAAACGTGAGCAGTATGAAAAGACAAGGAAAGAAAGGACCACAAGCAATGCAGGTCAACTCAACTTTAGAAGAGGTAATAGCTGCAGCAGATGGAATGTCAGATAAAGAATTCAGGATTTACATGCTTCAGATGATCTGGAGTCTCAAGGAAGACATTAGACAGCAAAATTAGACAATGAAAGATCATTTTGACAATTAATTACATAAACAAATCCAAGAAGCAAAAGATCAACTATACAGGGAGATAGAGGTTATAAAAAACAAACAAACAGAAATCCTAGAAATGCAGGAAGCAATAAACCAACTTAAAAACTCAAATGAGAATACTACCAGCAGAGTAGAACACTTAGAAGATAGAACATCAGACAATGAAGACAAAGTATTTCAACTTGAAAAGAACATAGACAGCTCAGTGAGACTGTTAAGAAACCATGAGCAGAACATCCAAGAAATATGGGATAACATAAAGAGACCAAACTTAAGAGTCACTGGGATACAGGAAGGTATAGAGGTCCAAACCAAAGGAATGAGCAATCTGTTCAACGAAATAATATGAGAAAACTTCCCAGACTTGAAGAATGAGACAGAATCCCAAATCCTAGAAGCCTACAGGACGCCGAATGTGCAAAATCATAAGAGATCCACACCTAGACACATTATAATGAAGATACCCAACATACAGAATAAGGAGAGAATTTTAAAAGCTTCAAGAGAAAGGAAGCAGATTACATTTAGGGGTAAACCAATCAGGATAACAGCTGATCTCTCAACACAGACTCTGAAAGCTAGAAGATCCTGGAACAACATATTTCAAACGCTGAAAGAAAATGGGTTCCAACCAAGAATTGTGTATCCAGCGAAATTAAGCTTCAGGATGGAAGATGAAATTAAAACCTTCCACGATAAACAAAAGTTAAAAGAATTTGCAGCTAGAAAACCATCTCTTCAAAACATCCTCGGCAAAACATTACAGGAAGAGGAAATGGAAGATAACAATGAAAACCAACAGTGGGAGGTAGTACAGTAAAGGAAAAAATAATCAAAGAGGAAAAACAAACCATGTTAAGTAACATAAATAAATAAATATGGCTGGAAGAACAATCCATATCTCAATAATAACCCTAAATGTTAATGGCTTAAACTCACCAATTAAGAGACACAAGCTAGTAGAATGGATAAAAAAAAAAGATCCAACAATATGCTGCCTACAGGAGACGCATTTGATAGGAAAAGACGTACATAGACTGAAGGTGAAAGGTTGGGAAAAATCATATCACTCATATGGACTTCGGAAACAAGCAGGAGTGTCCATACTCATATCAAATACAATAGATTTCAAGCCAAACTTAATCAAAAGGGATAAAGAGGGACACTACATACTGCTCAAGGGAACCATACCATCAAGACATAACAATCATAAATATATATGCCCCAAACAATGGTGCAGCTATGTTCATCAAACAAACTCTTCTCAAGTTCAAGAGTCTAATAGACCACCATACAATAATTATGGGAGACTTCAACACACCTCTCTCACCACTGGACAGATCTTCCAAACAAAAGTTGAATAAAGAAACTATAGAACTCAATAATACAATTAATAACCTAGACTTAATTGACATATATAGAATATATCCCCCAACATCAAGCAGTTACACTTTATTTTCTCAGCAGCACATGGATCCTTCTCAAAAATAGATCATATATTATGTCACAGGGCAAATCTTAGACATTATAAAGGAGTAGAGATAATATCATGCATCTTATCTGATCATAATGGAATGAAACTGGAAATCAACGATAAAAGAAGGAAGGAAAAATCATGCATCACTTGGAGAATGAACAATAGGTTACTGAATGATCAATGGGTTATAGAAGACATCAAGGAGGAAATTAAAAAGTTCTTAGAGATAAATGAAAACACAGACACAACATATCAGAATCTATGGGACACAATGAAAGCAGTTCTAAGAGGTAAATTCATTGCCTGGAGTTCATTCCTTAAAAAAAGAAAAAACCAACAAATAAATGATCTCATACTTCATCTCAAAATCCTAGAAAAAGAAGAGCAAAACAACAGCAAAAGAAGTAGAAGGCAAGAAATAATTAAAATCAGAGCTGAAATTAATGAAATTGAAACAAAAGAAACAATTGAAAAAATTGACAAAATTAAAAGTTGGTTCTTTGAAAAAATAAATAAGATCGACAGACCTTTAGCCATGCTAATGAAGAGAAGAAGAGAGAGAACTCAAATTACTAGCATACAGGATGAAAAAGGCAATATCACAACAGACACTTCAGAAATACAGAAGATAATTAGAAACTATTTTGAATCCTTATACTCCAATAAATTAGAAGATAGTGAAGGCATCAATAAATTTCTTAAGTCATATGATCTACCCAGATTGAGTCAGGAGGATATAGACAACCTAAACAGACAAATATCAATTGAGGAAATAGAAGAAGCGATCAAAAGACTACCAACTAAGAAAAGCCCAGGACCAGATGGGTATACAGCAGAGTTTTACAAAACCTTTAAAAAAGAACTAATACCAATACTTTTCAAGCTATTCCAGGAAATAGAGAAAGAGGGAGAACTTCCAAATTCATTCTACGAGGCCAACATCACCCTGATTCCTAAACCAGACAAAGACACTTCAAAGAAAGAAAACTACAGACCAATATCTCTAATGAACCTAGATGCAAAAATCCTCAATAAAATTCTGGCGAATCGGATACAAAAACATATCAAAAAAATTGTGCACCATGATCAAGTAGGATTCATCCCTGGGATGCAAGGCTGGTTCAATATACGGAAATCAATAAATGTTATTCACCACATCAATAGACTTAAAAATAAGAATCATATGATCATCTCGATAGATGCGGAAAAAGCATTCGACAAAGTACAGCATCCCTTTATGTTCAAAACTCTAGAAAAACTAGGGATAACAGGAACATACCTCAATATTGTAAAAGCAATCTATGCTAAGCCTCAGGCTAGCATCATTCTGAATGGAGAAAAATTGAAGGCATTCCCTCTAAAATCTGGAACAAGACAGGGATGCCCTCTCTCTCCACTTCTGTTCAACATAGTTCTCGAAACACTGGCCAGAGCAATTAGACAGACGAAAGAAATTAAAGGCATAAAAATAGGAAAAGAAGAACTTAAATTATCACTATTTGCAGTAGACATGATTCTATACCTAGCAGACCTAAAAGGGTCTACAAAGAAACTATTAGAGCTAATAAATGAATTCAGCAAAGTGGCAGGATATAAAATCAACATGCATAAATCAAAGGCATTCCTGTATATCAGCGACAAGTCCTCTGAAATGGAAATGAGGACAACCAATCCATTCACAATACCCTCAAAAAAAATAAAATACTTGGGAATCAACCTAACAAAAGAGGTGAAAGACTTATACAATGAAAACTACAGAACCCTAAAGAGAGAAATAGAAGAAGATCTTAGAAGATGGAAGAATATACCCTGTTCATGGATAGGCAGAACTAACATCATCAAAATGGCGATATTACCAAAAGTTCTCTATAGGTTTAATGCAATGCCAATCAAAATCCCAATGGCATTTCTTGTAGAAATAGATAAAGCAATCATGAAATTCATATGGAAAAATAAAAGACCCAGAATAGCAAAAACAACTCTAAGCAGGAAGTGTGAATCAGGCGGTATAGTGATACCAGACTTCAAACTATACTACAGAGCAATAGTAACAAAAACAGCATGGTACTGGTACCAAAACAGGCGGGTGGACCAATGGTACAGAATAGAAGACACAGAAACCAATCCACAAAACTACAACTATCTTATATTTGATAAAGGAGCTAAAAGCATGCAATGGAGGAAGGATAGCATCTTCAACAAATGGTGCTGGGAAAACTGGAAATCCATATGCAACAAAATGAAACTGAATCCCTTTCTCTCGCCATGCACAAAAGTTAACTCAAAATGGATCAAGGAGCTTGATATCAAATCAGAGACACGGTGTCTGATAGAAGAAAAAGTTGGCTACGATCTACATACTGTGGGGTCGGGCTCCGAATTCCTCAATAGGATACCCATAGCACAAGAGTTAATAACTAGAATCAACAAATGGGACTTACTCAAACTAAAAAGTTTTTTTTCTCAGCAAAAGAAACAATAAGAGAGGTAAATAGGGAGCCATATCCTGGGAACAAATCTTTACTCCTCACACTTCAGATAGAGCCCTAATATCCAGAGTATACAAAGAACTCCAAAAATTAAACAATAAGAAAACAAATAACCCAATCAACAAATGGGCCAAGGACCTGAACAGACACTTCTCAGAGGAGGACATACAATCAATCAACAAGTACATGAAAAAATGCTCACCATCTCTAGCAGAGAAATGCAAATCAAAACCACCTTAAGATACCATCTCACTCCAGTAAGATTGGCAGCCATTAGGAAGTCAAACAACAACAAGTGCTGGCGAGGATGTGGGGAAAAGGGTACACTTGTACATTGCTGGTGGGACTGCAAATTGATGCGGCCAATTTGGAAAGCAGTATGGAGATTTCTTGGAAAGCTGGGAATGGAACCACCATTTGACCCAGCTATTCCCCTTCTCGGTCTATTCCCTAAAGACCTAAAAAGAGCATACTACAGGGATACTGCTACATCGATGTTCATAGCAGCACAATTCACAATAGCAAGACTGTGGAACCAACCTAGATGGCCTTCAATAGATGAATGGATAAAAAAAAAATGTGGCATTTATACACAATGGAGTATTACTCTGCATTAAAAAATGACAAAATCATAGAATTTGCAGGGAAATGGATGGCATTAGAGCAGATTATGCTAAGTGAAGCTAGCCAATCCCTAAAAAACAAATGCCAAATGTCTTCTTTGATATAAGGAGAGTAACTAAGAACAGAGTAGGGAGGAAGAGAATGAGAAGAAGATTAACATTAAACAGGGATGAGAGGTGGGAGGGAAAGGGAGAGAGAAGGGAAATTGCATTGAAATGGAAGGAGACCCTCAGGGTTATACAAAATTACAAACAAGAGGAAGTGAGGGGAAAGGGAAAAAAAACAAGGGGGAGAAATGAATTACAGTAGATGGGGTAGAGAGAGAAAAGGGGAGGGGAGGGGAGGGGAGAGGAGGGGGGATAGTAGAGGATAGGACAGGCAGCAGAATACAACAGACACTAGTACGGCAATATGTAAATCAGTGGATATGTAGCTGATGTGATTCTGCAATCTGTATACGGTGTAAAAATGGGAGTTCATAACCCACTTGAATCAAAGTGTGAAATATGGTATGTCAAGAACTATGTAATATTTTGAACAACCAACAATAAAAGTTAAAAATAAAATAAAATAAAATAAAGGAATTAAACCTACTCTTTAAGACAATTGAATCAACTATTCCAGCAATATTTATGGAGTAATTTAGACTATAATAATTATAACATGCTAAAGGTCTGTATTTCTGCTTCTGATTTTTTTTCTTATTACTTTTATTTGTCAGTAAATAATTCCTGCACTATGCTATACTGTTTTGATTGTTTAGCTTTCTGACATATTTTTAAGATTTTGGTCACACAACTTCATTTGTATTTTTCCTTCAAATTTTTGTTTAATTGATCTCTTCATTGTTTTTCTTCCTTAAGTTTTGTGATTATTTTGTCAAATACTTAAAGCAATACATTGAGACTTTTACTGGAATTGCATTAAACTTGTAAATTAATGCTATAACTCATAATCTTCCTAATATTAAATCTTCTCATATCTCCTTATAGAACTTTTATATTTTATAGTCCAATATTACAGTTTTCTTTATCTCAGAATTATTGCCAACTTTATTCATAGAGGTGTATGTGTGTTGTGTTATTGTTGTGTGTTTAAATATGATTTTATTTACTTTTAAAGCATATTTTTTAAACATAGCTATTTCTATAAAAATGTGATTTTTGTGTGTGTGTTTTGCAATTCCCTACATTACCATCTTATTTATCCTCAGAGTTTTTCACTTCATCTTTTGGGGTTTGATGTGTCTGATTCAGTGAACTGGGAGAGAACAAACAGAGCTATCTTGGAATGTAGCAAAGAAGCATGGGGATTATTCCTGTCTTGCTGGGGACAGACCAGGTCTTCTTGCTTTGCCCTGCTATGCAAGTCTCCCCAGTTGCACATTGTGGGGACTGGCACACACCAGACTATTTCTAGACTGTGGATTGATGACTGATCCTGCATCCTTGACCCCTTTTCCAGGTGCAATTACTTACTTTCAATTTTCTTTATCCTCATTTCCCAGGGAATGAAGATGACCACAAAGTTACAGGCAAGACGAGCAAATTTCCGCCAGAGCTAAAAAGGAGACGGCAGGATTAGAGAACTTCCTGTAGCACTAGGGTCCTAGCTGGAGGAGGGACTCCCAGACATACCCTTTGATACATTTAATGATGGCTTCATAGGCCATTAAGCAGCTCTAGGACCAAAGTAGCACTCTTGTCTTTCTCTGTGCTTCTGACCAGATGAGTGGACAACTGCTTTGGGCTCTAAGCTGTGGTGTCTGGGTTGAGGTGCATACTCTTTAAGGATGTAGCTCCTCTTGTTTATAGCATTCCTGATGCAGGGACGAAGGTCAGACTTCGAATGATGTCTAAAGGCACCACTTGAACCTGCCATGGACCTAAGGTAGCTCTGGGAGTGGGGACCAGGAATCCATACAGCTAACACAATCATCAAGTGACCACACCTGTTTTTCTGTTTAAGGCCCAAGAGTTTAGAGCCTACTATGAAAATGAGCCACACCCAATATGTGTTTTGTATCTTGAGCAGGGTTAGTTTCCCCAGGCTGAAGCTGTCAGGAATAAGGTCTAGAAATTTATCTTGTGGATTTAAGATGCAATTGTTAAAAGTTTGAAAAAAATTTTTTTTTTCTCAAAGAAGAATGCAGCAAAACGTGTCCTGACACTGGCTGTGCTCTTGGACAAAGTTGGCAGGTTGTGCATTTTAACACACAAACAATCTGGGTTTGTGTTGGAAGCAAATGATATCATTGCACAAAGAAGGGTTACAAATGTGATTACCACATTCTGAACTGTAAGACAGCACACGGTCCTGATACAGACATGTATGATAATGTCATTCTGGATGTGTCTGCTAAGGCCAGACGGCTGCTTGGAAATGAAAATCTGAATTTTATCAGAAGCTGGAATTGTTCATCTTCTGCTCATGATTCCAGAGCCAACTCAAATAGGGCCACTCCCATGAAGCTGTCACACAGATTTTCTGTAGCCAAAAATAAATTTGTCCTGTCTATAAACTCCCTAGTCTGTCTTATAACATTCATCATGCCCTACCTTGCATTACCTCTATTTGGTTTGTATGGTTTATCTCCTCAAGCACAAAGAACAAAAACAAGGTTTTCTGATCTCTGTCCCCAATAGTGTTCAGAGTCAGGAGCTCTCAGACATCTTTTGGCAAGAAGTCTGGGGTTAGAAAATGTTTGGGTCTGTGTCCTGCTTTAAAATATAAAGTCTAGCCAGGTGCATGCCTGTAATCTTAGTGATTCAGGAGGCTGAGGCAGGAGGACCTCAACAAAAACGAGATGCTAAGTAACTGAGACCCTGTCTCTAAATAAAATACAAAATAGGGCTAGAGACATGGCTCAGTGGCAGAGTGCTCCGAGTTCAATCCTTGGTACCCCCCAAATATGTATATATGTATGTATGTTGTGTATGTGTGTGTGTGTATACACACACACACACACACACACTCAGGTGTGGCAAGCCAGAGACCTGAATTCTAGCTCCACTTCCTCATTTCTCTTACTCTGTGCTGCTGGGGAAGTCATTCTCTTTCTTTGGGATGCTGCTGGCTCATTTGTATAAGGAGCAGTAGAAATCAATCAGTGGCTTTGCTTGTGAAATTCCTTGAGAATTTCAGTACATGAAATCTGCAAAAGCAGGGCAGCTTTTGTATATAATTTTTCAGACATGTAAATTTATGATCATCTTTAATTTAAATTTTATTAAGACTGTGTTGTTTCAGAGAAATTAATGAGAGTATATTTATCAATTTTTCTGTTAAAATAAACTTTTTAAAAATGCAATACTTAACATTGATGCATATGAGACCAATAAATTATTGCACTGTGTGAGACAATATTTATGAAAAAGACTTTTGGAAAATAATTTTTTAATATTTACCAAGAGCCAAAAAAAAAGGGATTATAGTCTTTTCTACAGGGATCCCTTAAGAAAAAAAATTTAAAAAGAGGAAAAACTGTATGCAAAGATGGTCTTTGCAGAGTTATTAATAATAATGAAAAGTAGAACCAATTTAAATGTCTACTAGTAGGCAAATGATTAATTAAACTAACATACACTTATCTGATGGAATATTAAACAGTCATTAAAAACGGTTAAGTCTAACAAGAACCATAAGCAACATAGGTAAACTTTAAAGTACTAAGTGGAAAAAGTAGCAAAACAAAAATGTGTGTAAGTTACAATTACTCTGAGGTGAAAAGGACATATTTATGCAATGATTGACATATGAGATTTTTAAAAATATACTATATTAGGGTTGGGGGCCATGGAAGTGACTTTTTTTGTTTGTTTTCTAAAAAGATACATGAAATATCTTTATAAACATATGATTTTTAAGGTATACTAAAGTTTAGTTTAAGTAATTGCTTGGGACTGCTTGGGGAAAATAACAATCAAAACCTTTCACACTATATTATAAAGTGAGAGCTGGAATATGCCTCTCTCATTGCGAGGGATTCAGTGATACAACTGTACACAACAAACAATACCTACCTGTGTGGATGGGGTTAGGTCAGAATGGACACTAGATTATTCTCACAAGGAAGTCATCTTTTCCTGATGATCTTAGCTTATCATGGTCACACAATTAGTAAGTGATGGCATCTGGGACTAAAATCGAATTTGGGGGAATTCAGATTTTCTGGCTCATCATCCTGCCCTACACAACCTATGTCCAATGGCAAGTGCAGCTTCCTAGCCTTGGAGACCCCAGGAAGGAATGGCTGTGCCCATGTGCCTGTGCTTTACCTCTGCACCTGCTGCTTGGTAGCCTCGGGTCCTGGTCAGCCTCCCTTCAAATTTCAGCACAATCTCCTTTGCTCGTCTGAGAAAAGGGAAATGAGAGTGAGCACAATTTTATCACCCAGTTTTTGAAAAATATGTGAAGATGTAATAGAAATGGATACCAAACCTGCAGGGTAGGATGCTGTGGGAGGGTGGAGTTAAACTAATATTTCATTTCCTGACTTTTGTTAACCAGAAAACTCCTTCCAATTGTTTTTCTTTAGCACTTAAATAGATGACTTAACCTAAAATGATGAATTCATGCCCAAATTAGTTAAATTAAATTTCTTAAAGTCCTTCTCTGATTCAGGAGTTTGGCTGGGAATCACTAGCTTTGGAAATCTGTAGCAGGGTGGAGTATCTTGGTTTCTTCAACCTATCAACCTTTCTCTTTCAGTCAAGTCTTTAGAAGTGATAATCAGACCTGGCTTCAGAGAACTGGCTTCAAGAAAAGGGTGGTGTTTGGTTAATGAGAGGAAAATGTTCTGTTTAGATAGCCAAGAGCAACCTGAATCATTCCAATCAAACTATTGACACATTATTGATCATTTTGTTGAGCTGGTGTGATTTCTCAATTTAAATGTTTGAGTCATAAAAACATAATGAATTCCTTGGAATAGCTGCTTAAGTTCACAATTAAATGAGCAAAAGGATTAGAAAAGAAATGTTAGTGCTGTAGGACAGACTGAATATTTCCCCTCAAAGCAACTTAAATATATGTGACTCCAATGCAGAGATCCTCCTTATCTGGCTGTCAACTACCCTTTGCTTGATTGCACTCAGTGATAAAGAACTTAGTTCTTCAGAATCAGCCAGTTTGCCAGTTTGACAAGTTTACTCATTGGGGTGTTCTTTTGTGTGTCTTCCAACAACCTCCCAGTAACACCCACCAGTTGTGAGTCCTCCCTTAGGAGACACATGTAACTAGCCAGCTCCCTTTTCCATATCCAAGGTGACTCTCCAAAACATGACCTAATCTGAGTACTGGGTTTTGGCGTCTGCCTTCTCAATGCAATGTCCTCATTATCATAGCTGATCCAAGGGACTGGCTTCATTCTGGTCAAAATAAGAAGAGCAGATAAGGGTGAGGTTGATGTCCTACTCCACACCATGACCATATTGGGGGTCATCTTCAATACAGTTGCATGCTAAATACATCTAGATGATGAGAACCCATCCAAGTTGAATAATAATTTATTTTGTGTATTTATTTATGATGTTTTTCCTGCAAACATTTGCTGTATACTTGTTTTGGATCAAGTGCAGTAGAATACATGTATAAAGCATAGTCAATGTCCTGGAAGAGTGTGTCACTTAGAAAGGATGAAAGATCTAACTATACAATGACTGAGAAAGAGTGGGATAGCATGTTCTCTTTTGGGGGGAGGGTGATCAGGTGCAGAGGTGGCAAGGAGGGGTGGATCTGACCTAGGCTGGGTCATAGAACTATATTGATCCCAGCCATCTGACCACTCATTTCCCTTCAGGGGAAATAGGAGTGTGCCATGTCCTCTGAGACAGTGGCTTTTTATCTGTGTTAGATGATGCACCCTTAATTCTCACGCAGTCAGGGATCAGTGCTTTTTGTAGCTTCCACTCAAGTGCTGGGATAAGCCTCAGCAGGTCCCATTAGTGAGGTGTTGCTCCAGTAGCTTCTTAAGGTGATGGAAAGGAGATGTGTGTGGCAGGGGATGAGAGATGGAAGTGCTCAGAGGGCAAGCTGCCTTACCTTTGGCTGATGCATGGCTGGCAGTAGCCTGCTCGGAGCTCTTGCTGAGTCATGCAGCCAAGCATCATGGTGGAAGGCCTGGTTTTATCTTTTGTTTCTGAAGTGCCTTGACAATAAAGCAATACTTTTCTCTGTTCTGGCCTTAAGGTTAAAAAAGCTTAGTTTCCTATTATATAGGTAACAATTAGTCATCATTTCTAACTGATTTTTTTTTAAAGTTTTAGTGAAACATATGCTCTTTTTATTTTTTAAATTAATTTCTCCCAATGATCACTTTGATAAAATTCCTGTTTCAATACCATGGAACCCTGGACTTGATGTCAGAAGAAAATCTTGTTTAAAGCTTAATTCTAGCACTCAGAAGCCATGCATAGGTTGATTGGTCTTTTAACATCTCCGAGTGTCAGTCTTCTGAGCTGGAAAGTGAACATAGGGCTATCCTTACCTCCAAGAGTAGAAATGATGAGAGCTGAAAAAGGAGAGTTAATTGGAACCTTCTCAGGGTGAAAACTATGGATGACTAGTTAACTGTTGCAGCCACCTGAGGGGCAGGTTAGTCCAACTGGAAGAACAGTGCGTTGAATGGAATCCTAAGGAAAGAGTGATTTATTTGATGGGAAAGTGTAAGCTCCATAGATGGTAGGTATGGAGAGAAAGGAATGTCTGGTTGGCATCTAGAAAATGGCATTAAAGAGCAAGGTGTGACAGTGGGGTTCTGTCCACACAGTGGTTGCCTGATGGCCAGGGTGGTGACTGCTTTGGTACGAGGGTGCTCTGCTAGTTCACAGTAGCTCATTGGCATAGGTGATGGAGGCCATCCTACTAATTCCCCTTGCTAGGATCCCTGGCATCAGCATAAGCAGTCATCAGTCACTCTTACTGCCTACCTGATACAGTGTAAATCCTTCAAGGGACTGCTGTCAGTGGTCTCAAACTTGAGTTTGTGCAAGAATCAACTTGAATGCATGTTTAAAATACCAGGGAAGGTAGAGGTGTAGCTCAGTTGAGCATTGACTATCCTGTGAGAAGCTCTAGTTCTGAGTGAAAGCGCTAGTTCTAGCAGTGGAAGATGAAGGGAGAGGAAGAAGTGGAAAAGGAAAGGAGAAAGGAGAAGAACAAGAGAAAGAGGAGTTGGAGGAGGTGGCTGCCCAAAACGTGAGGGCCTTCCCCCACAGTTTGGTTCAATAGGTCTGAGGGCAGCCAGGGTCTTTTGAGTTTTAAATAGTACTCTGAGAACTTAGCAGTTGACATTTTTGGGATTATTTCTTATTATTTCATTCCTTGTTAACACTTCAACTTTACTGATGTTTGGAGAAACTAAGAAAAGTTCCCAATATCCAATGACTAGAGATTGACAGATAGTATTTGAATTCAGGACATCTGTCTTTGAATCCTTAGCACTTAACTATTATACAGACACACTTTGTAAAATGACTCTTAAGTATAATAATCTGGCTTCCCATGGAGATTATTCCCCCTCTAGGGGAAGTAATAGCAAGGAAACTAAAATGAACATCTCTTTTCATTCTGACTTTTATCTGTCTCCTATAAGTTTGGAGACAATATTAAAACCTACTGTTGGAGTAGAGGTAGAAGACCAAAAACTTTCCACCAACACACACACAAATGACACATATATATATATATATATATATATACAACATATAGACACCCTTCCCCCCAACACATACACTGGCTATATGGACCAGGCAGACCCCTCAGACACCTCTGTGATTTCTCTGGGTCAGGTCAAGAGCCACCAGGGCACCTTTCTCATGTGGATCTGTCTCTTTGTTTCCATGGACAGGGACTGGAGGCTTATTGGAAAGCATATTTACAGTAATTAGTAACTGCTGTTGAGGACCTTACCTCAGTGCTTTTAGCTTTTGTCCCATGGTCCAGGGCCTGCAGCGAATATTTGCCATGAGATCTTTCTGGAACTGTATATTCTGGAAGATTTGTTCCGGATCATTGCTGTCCCCTGTTTCATCAGCATTAAAGCTGTCATCCAAGTTACTGAATGGATCAGGGCATTAAGGAGGAAATCTGATTAGTAGAATTGCTTCCAGTGAAGATCATCTTTCCTGGGGAAAGTTCAGCATCTGACTGCCCCAGGGTTAACTGTATGAAGTGTGTGTGTAAGGATCCATGAAGGTGGAGAGAGAATTTGGCAGTGTTAGCAGCCCACTTAAACACATTTCTTAGATTCTATTACTTCTGAGGTCAGTGAAAGAGAAAAATTTCTCAGGATGAAATATAATATTGGAAAAAATAGAAGGGAGACCAATGGAGGAGAGAAAGCTAATAGGGTAGAGAAGAGGGGAGGGAAAGAGGAGGTACTGGGGAATAAGCTTGATCAAATTATTTTATGTGCATGTAGAAATATGTCATAATAAATCTCACTATTATGTATAATTATAATGAGAATAAAAACCATCAGAAGACACAAAAGGAAGCAAGAGGAGACTTATTTATATGATACAATTCCTGAATAGCAGCAATTTTGGTAGACAAAACAATTTTTTAATAGGATCATTGAAATAATTTTGGAGATTTCTCCTTAGCTCCCAATTCTGCAGATGAAATATATAAATGTCAAACTTCAGTCACCCAAAGACCCTTCTCTGCCCTTCCACTTTGATTTATTTTAAACCTGAGATAACAGAGGCAGCATTTTCTATGAACAAGAAATTAGCTAAATGAGTGTATATGAGCAAAACATGTCAGGGAAATGGTTACTCTCTAGAAGAACAATATTTGATGTGTAGTGAGGTTCATTTCCAGTAATAATTGATATGCTAATCCTAATGCAATCTTTTCAGGAGATGAAGATTCTTCTGTAGCTGTTAGAAAATGTTTTCTTTATTATTTTCATTCATATTGTTTCTGCTTACTCAGTAGAGAATTTCCTCCAGTTTCTCTAAAGTAAGTGGAGGTCATAATACTTAACAAAATATTCATTTTAAATATTTAACAAACTCAAATAGCGCTTCCACCCACTTCTAACTATTCAGAAGCCTTTTCCAAGAGACACCTTATTTATTGTGACAGATGTATTATCTGCTTTCTCTCAACGTTGCCGTTTGAGTAAACAGAGAACAAAGACAAAGCACATTTATGGAACTGGCAGCAATAAAGCCAGTCTGGGATACAGGTTTTGGGAGTCTGATCCCCTCATCGAGAACCAGCAGCTTAGAACCATCTCTCCCTGTTTCCTTGGCTCATGTTGCCATCTTAGTTGTATGAAACCTGTAGGAATAAGTTTCTGAGTTTGTTTTGAAGAACCAAGCATGACCGAGAGAGTTGTTGTCCCTGGCTTAGGTGACACAAACATGCATCCCTTTCTCACACACCTGCCTCTTCTGCCCAGGTGATGAAGGGGACCTACTCACCTGAGCAGCAGGGACTCCTGGTAGAGGTAGTGCTGGCTGGCATTTCTCCTGATGCTTCTGTAGCGCTGGGATGCCCTTGAGGCTTTCATGGGAACAGACCTGCTGCCTGTGATCCCTGATGTCAGCCAGGGAGCTAGGAAGCTGGCAGGCAAGGGTCTGTTGCAACTGGAGGTTTCTAAACAGGAACTGCAGAGTTGCTCTGTCCTCCCCTTCTCAGGAGCAGGATTGCCTGCCTGCAACTGGCGCTGGGAGCAGGGGAGAAGCCAGAGGCTGATCTTGCATATATAATGTTAAGGTGGCCGGAGAAGCACTGATTGGCTGGAGTCTGGGCAGCCCAAGGTGGGAAGCTTGGCCAGGTGATCTAGGGATGACTTGCACTGCCCATGGAACCCAGCCATAGCCCCTTGTACTCAAGGTTTTATGGTTTGCAAAACACTCTACATCTATTACCTTGGCTGGCGTTCATTAAACACTTAAGGAATACGACAGACAGGGCTTAATTTCTCCATCTTTACCTCTCAAGAAAAAGGCTTAGAGACAGCAAGAATCATGCCAATGTTCACATAGTAGAGTCCAGGAGAGGTATCATCATGGCTTGGTTTTAATTTTTTCCTTTTGACTTTTTTCTTTTCTGTTTCTTTCTACATGCTTTCCCCACTCCCACACTATTTGAAAGTACATTGCAGAAATAATGATATGGCCACCCCAAATACTTGAGCATGGTGTTAACAATAACCAAATTAATATTTCGTCATGTTTTTATGTTTATCAAGTGCTTTTAGCTTTTGTCCCATGGTCCAGGGCCTGCAGCGAATATTTGCCATGAGATCTTTCTAGAACTGTATATTCTGGAAGATTTGTCCCAAATACTTGAGCATGGTGTTAAAAATAACCAAATTAATATTTCATCATGTTTTTATGTTTATCAAGTGGGGTCACATTCATGAGTATGATGACCCCATGAGACTGAGTCTAAGGGAAATGAAGGAATTTCCTAGAGTTTCTTGGTAAGAAAGAATATGATAGAGATTAGAGATCCTAAAAGTAAATTGCCTCTGTAAAACAGGATGTCTAGCCCAGGCTAATCCTTGAGCAAAAGTCAGTAGGACCACTTCCCTTTCTCCAGCCACAGGCAGAATGGTCCCCTGTTCTATTGTCACTTTTGGCTTCCCCTCTTAGCCATGCACTAAGATTCTCAGTCAAAGACTTTACCCCAAGTCCAAGACCTGACTATGATTTCACGATATCAATCTCTGTTTGCTAGTTACCATAAGAAGTGTCTTGTTTGTAGTAAAGTTAATTGTAGATTTGTACCAACTGAGTGGGAAATGCAAGAATGAAAACGGAAATATCAACAAAGGGGTGAATTTTTAAATTACTGAGCTATTTACCAGACAACAGAGCAGAGAGCAAGTCCATTAGCAACTTCAGGTGTGGGGAGAGAGGCTCCATTTATTCTATCCTCCATTACTTGATTAGCAAATCATTAGATAGTGTTGTAGGGGACAGATGAAGCAGAGCACTGAAGATAGCAGGAAACAGTTTTATTTTACTGCAGCCAGGTTCAGAGGGTACAGTTTTGTTGTAATCAGTTAATCCCCTGAACCCTGAGTTCAGGTAGTTTCAGAACTTTATACCCAGCGTGTAAGGGGAGGAGCTCAGAAGTTCACAGTCTGCAGAATTTCACATGAAAGCAGCTTTTTCTTTTAGTGTTCTGGGCAAGTTAACCCTTCAAGGACAGTGCCTAAGGAGGAGAGAGCTTCTACTCCTCTTTTTTCCTCCCCTGCCAGCTGTTACTAGGGAGCCCAATTGGTAACTTTTCTTTTTCTTTTTTTTTTTTTTAATTTTTTATTGTTGGCTGTTCAAAACATTACATAGTTCTTGATATATCATATTTCACAATTTGATTCAAGTGGGTTATGAGCTCCCATTTTTACCCCATATACAGATTGCAGAATCACATCAGTTACACATCCATTGATTTACATATTGCCATACTAGTGTCTGTTGTATTCTGCTGCCTTTCCTATCCTCTACTATCCCCCCTCCCCTCCCCTCCCCTCCCCTCCCCTCCCCTCCCCTCTTCTCTCTCTGCTCCCTCTACTGACATTCGTTTGTCCCCCTTATATTATTTTTCCCCTTCCCCTCACTTCCTCTTGTATGTACTTTTGTATAACTCTGAGGGTCTCCTTCCATTTCCATGCATTTTCCCTTCTCTCTCCCTTTCCCTCCCACCTCTCATCCCTGTTTAATGTTAATCTTCTTCTCATGCTCTTCGACCCTACTCTGTTCTTAGTTACTCTCCTTATATCAAAGAAGACATTTGGCATTTGTTTTTTAGGGATTGGCTAGCTTCACTTAGCATAATCTGCTCTAATGCCATCCATTTCCCTGTAAATTCTATGATTTTGTCATTTTTTAATGCAGAGTAATACTCCATTGTGTATAAATGCCACATTTTTTTTATCCATTCATCCATTGAAGGGCATCTAGGTTGGTTCCACAGTCTAGCTATTGTGAATTGTGCTGCTATGAACATAGATGTAGCAGTGTCCCTGTAGCATGCTCTTTTTAGGTCTTTAGGGAATAGACCGAGAAGGGGAATAGCTGGGTCAAATGGTGGCTCCATTCCCAGCTTTCCAAGAAATCTCCATACTGCTTTCCAAATTGGCTGCACCAATTTGCAGTCCCACCAGCAATGTACAAGTGTACCCCTTTCCCCACATCCTCGCCAGCACTTGTTGTTGTTTGACTTCATAATGGCTGCCAATCTAACTGGAGTGAGATGGTATCTTAGGGTGGTTTTGATTTGCATTTCTCTGACTGCTAGAGATGGTGAGCATTTTTTCATGTACTTGTTGATTGATTGTATGTCCTCCTCTGAGAAGTGTCTGTTCAGGTCCTTGGCCCATTTGTTGATTGGGTTGTTTGTTCTCTTATTGTCTAATTTTTTGAGTTCTTTGTATACTCTGGATATTAGGGCTCTATCTGAAGTGTGAGGAATAAAGATTTGTTCCCAGGATGTAGGCTCTCTATTTACCTCTCTTATTGTATCTTTTGCTGAGAAACAACTTTTTAGTTTGAGTAAGTCCCATTTGTTGATTCTAGTTATTAACTTTTGTGCTATGGGTGTCCTATTGAGGAATTTGGAGCCCGACCCCACAGTATGTAGATCGTAGCCAACTTTTTCTTCTATCAGACGGCGTGTCTCTGATTTGATATCAAGCTCCTTGATCCATTTTGAATTAACTTTTGTGCATGGCGAGAGAAAGGGATTCAGTTTCATTTTGTTGCATATGGATTTCCAGTTTTCCCAGCACCATTTGTTGAAGATGCTATCCTTCCTCCATTGCATGCTTTTAGCCCCTTTATCAAATATAAGGTAGTTGTAGTTTTGTGGATTGGTTTCTGTGTCCTCTATTCTGTACCATTGGTCCACCCGCCTGTTTTGGTACCAGTACCATGCTGTTTTTGTTACTATTGCTCTGTAGTATAGTTTGAAGTCTGGTATCGCTATACCGCCTGATTCACCCTTCCTGCTTAGCATTGTTTTTGCTATTCTGGGTCTTTTGTTTTTCCATATGAATTTCATGATTGCTTTCTCTATTTCTACAAGAAATGCCGTTGGGATTTTGATTGGTATTGCATTAAACCTGTAGAGAACTTTTGGTAATATCGCCATTTTGATGATGTTAGTTCTGCCTATCCATGAACAGGGTATATTTTTCCATCTTCTAAGATCTTCTTCTATTTCTCTCTTTAGGGTTCTGTAGTTTTCATTGTATAAGTCTTTCACCTCTTTTGTTAGGTTGATTCCCAAGTATTTTATTTTTTTTGAAGATATTGTGAATGGAGTGGTTGTCCTCATTTCCATTTCAGAGGATTTGTCGCTGATATACAGGAATGCCTTTGATTTATGCGTGTTGATTTTATATCCTGCCACTTTGCTGAATTCATTTATTAGCTCTAATAGTTTCTTTGTAGAACCTTTTGGGTCTGCTAGGTATAGAATCATGTCATCTGCAAATAGTGATAATTTAAGTTCTTCTTTTCCTATTTTGATGCCTTTAATTTCTTTCGTCTGTCTAATTGCTCTGGCCAGTGTTTCGAGAACTATGTTGAACAGAAGTGGAGAGAGAGGGCATCCCTGTCTTGTTCCAGATTTTAGAGGGAATGCCTTCAATTTTTCTCCATTCAGAATGATGCTAGCCTGAGGCTTAGCATAGATTGCTTTTACAATATTGAGGTATGTTCCTGTTATCCCTAGTTTTTCTAGAGTTTTGAACATAAAGGGATGCTGTACTTTGTCGAATGCTTTTTCCGCATCTATCGAGATGATCATATGATTCTTATTTTTAAGTCTATTGATGTGGTGAATAACATTTATTGATTTCCGTATATTGAACCAGCCTTGCATCCCAGGGATGAATCCTACTTGATCATGGTGCACAATTTTTTTGATAAGTTTTTGTATCCGAGTGGCCAGAATTTTATTGAGGATTTTTGCATCTAGGTTCATTAGAGATATTGGTCTGTAGTTTTCTTTCTTTGAAGTGTCTTTGTCTGGTTTAGGTATCAGGGTGATGTTGGCCTCGTAGAATGAATTTGGAAGTTCTCCCTCTTTTTCTATTTCCCGAAGTAGCTTGAAAAGTATTGGTATTAGTTCCTCTTTAAAGGTTTTGTAAAACTCTGCTGTATACCCATCCGGTCCTGGGCTTTTCTTAGCTGGTAGTCTTTTGATGGTTTCTTCTATTTCCTCAATTGATATTGGTCTGTTTAGGTTGTCTATATCCTCCTGACTCAATCTGGGCAGATCATATGACTTAAGAAATTTATCGATGCCTTCACTATCTTCTAATTTATTGGAGTATAAGGATTCAAAATAATTTTTGATTATCTTCTGTATTTCTGAAGTGTCTGTTGTGATATTGCCTCTTTCATCCCGTATGTTAGTAATTTGAGTTCTCTCTCTTCTTCTCTTCACTAGCATGGCTAAGGGTCTGTCAATTTTGTTTATTTTTTCAAAGAACCAACTTTTAGTTTTGTCAATTTTTTCAATTGTTTCTTTTGTTTCGATTTCATTAATTTCAGCTCTGATTTTAATTATTTCTTGCCTTCTACTTCTTTTGCTGTTGTTTTGCTCTTCTTTTTCTAGGATTTTGAGATGAAGTATGAGATCATTTATTTGTTGGTTTTTTCTTTTTTTAAGGAATGAACTCCAAGCAATGAATTTTCCTCTTAGAACTGCTTTCAATGTGTCCCATAGATTCCGATATGTTGTGTCTGTGTTTTCATTAATCTCTAAGAATTTTTTAATTTCTTCCTTGATGTCTTCTATAACCCATTGATCATTCAGTAACCTATTGTTCATTCTCCAAGTGATGTATTCTTTTCCCTTCCTTCTTTTATCGTTGATTTTCAGTTTCATTCCATTATGATCAGATAGGATGCATGGTATTATCTCTACTCCTTTATATTGTCTAAGAGTTTCCCTGTGACATAATATATGATCTATTTTTGAGAAGGATCCATGTGCTGCTGAGAAAAAAGTGTAACTGCTTGATGTTGGGTGGTATACTCTATATATGTCAATTAAGTCTAGGTTATTAATTGTGTTATTGAGTTCTATAGTTTCCTTATTCACCTTTTGTTTGGAAGATCTGTCCAGTGGTGATAGAGGTGTGTTGAAGTCTCCCATGATTATTGTATGGTGGTCTATTAGACTCTTGAACTTGAGAAGAGTTTGTTTGATGAACATAGCTGCACCATTGTTTGGGGCATATATATTTAAGATTGTTATGTCTTGTTGGTGTATGGTTCCCTTGAGCAGTATGTAGTATCCCTCTTTATCCCTTTTGATTAACTTTGGCTTGAAATCTATTTTATTTGATATGAGTATGGATACTCCTGCTTGTTTCCGAAGTCCATATGAGTGATATGATTTTTCCCAACCTTTCACCTTCAGCCTGTGTATGTCTTTTCCTATCAAATGCGTCTCCTGTAGGCAGCATATTGTTGGGTCTTGTTTTGTGACCCATTCTACTAGCCTGTGTCTCTTGATTGGTGAGTTTAAGCCATTAACATTTAGGGTTATTATTGAGATATGGGTTGTTCTTCCAGCCATATTTGTTTATTTATGTTACTAAACATGGTTTGTTTTCCTCTTTGATTATTTCCCCCCCTTTAGTGTCCTACCTCCCTCTGTTGGTTTTCATTGTTATTTTCCATTTCCTCTTCCTGTAATGTTTTGCCAAGGATGTTTTGAAGAGATGGTTTTCTAGCTGCAAATTCTTTTAACTTTTGTTTATCGTGGAAGGTTTTAATTTCATCTTCCATCCTGAAGCTTAATTTCGCTGGAAACACAATTCTTGGTTGGAACCCATTTTCTTTCAGTGTTTGAAATATGTTATTCCAGGATCTTCTAGCTTTCAGTGTCTGTGTTGAAAGATCAGCTGTTATCCTGATTGGCTTACCCCTAAATGTGATCTGCTTCCTTTCTCTTGTAGCTTTTAAAATTCTCTCCTTATTCTGTATGTTGGGCATCTTCATTATAATGTGTCTAGGTGTGGGTCTCTTATGATTTTGCTCATTCGGCGTCCTGTAGGCTTCTAGGATTTGGGGTTCTGTCTCATTCTTCAAGTCTGGGAAGTTTTCTCGTATTATTTCATTGAATAGATTGCTCAATCCTTTGGTTTGAAACTCTGTCCCTTCCTGTATCCCAATGACTCTTAAATTTGGTCTCTTGATGTTATCCCATATTTCTTGGATGTTCTGCTCATGGTTTCTTAACAGTCTTGCTGAGCTGTCTATGTTCTTTTCAAGTTGAAATACTTTATCTTCATTGTCTGATGTTCTGTCTTCTAAGTGTTCTACTCTGCTGGTAGTATTCTCAATTGAGTTTTTAAGTTGGCTTATTGCTTCCTGCATTTCTAGGATTTCTGTTTGTTTGTTTTTTATAACCTCTATTTCCCTGCGTAGTTGATCTTTTGCTTCTTGGATTTGTTTATGTAATTCATTGTTGAAGTGATCTTTCATTGTCTGATTTTGCTGTCTGATGTCTTCCTTGAGACTCCAGATCATCTGAAGCATGTATATCCTGAATTCTTTATCTGACATTCCTTCTGCTGCAGCTATTACCTCTTCTAACGTTGAGTTGACCTGCATTGCTTGTGGTCCTTTCTTTCCTTGTCTCTTCATACTGTTCGCGTTCCTTTCTACTTAGTGAAACTGTTGTGTTATTGAATTTTCCCCCTATATATTTATATTGGTCTTGTATAGTTGCAAAGTCTCCCTCGCAGGCGCGGGCAGCGGCTCTGTCCCTCTGCGGGCCACTAGGCTTGTTCTGTGGGTGGTCACAGTTCTGTCTACTTTGCAGGTGCAGGCAGCGGCACTGCCCCTCTGCAGGCCTCTGGGGCTGTACTGCCAGTGGGTCGCAGGTCCGCCTACCTTGCAGGTGCGGGGAGGGGGGGCGGCTCTACCCTTCCTCAGGCCACTGGGCCTGTTCTGTCTCTCGGTTGCAGGTCTGGCCTGTTCTGATGGTGGTCACAGTTCCACCTACCTGGCAGGCGCGGGGGGTGGGGGGCGGCTCTGCCCCCCAGCAGGCCCCTGGGCCTGCTCTGTGCGTGGTCACAGTTCCCTCTACCTTGCCGGTGCAGGGGGAGGGGGCGGCTCTGCCTCTCAGCAGGCCGCTGCTCCTCTTCTGCAGGTGGGTCGCAGGCCCGCCTACCTTGCAGGAGTGATTGGAAGCTCTGTCCCGCCGCGGGCCACTGGGCCTTTTCTGTCCGTGGTCACAGTTCCCCTACCTGGCAGGCGCGAGGGGTGGGGGGCGGCTCTGCCCCTCAGCAGGCCGCTGGGCCTGCTCTGTGCGTGGTCACAGTTCCCTCTACCTTGCCGGTGCAGGGGGAGGGGGCGGCTCTGCCTCTCAGCAGGTCGCTGCTCCTCTTCTGCAGGTGGGTGGCAGGCCCGCCTACCTTGCAGGAGTGATTGGAAGCTCTGCCCCGCCGCGGGCCACTGGGCCTTTTCTGTCCGTGGTCACAGTTCCCCTACCTGGCAGGCGCGAGGGGTGGGGGGCTGCTCTGCCCCTCAGCAGGCCGATGGGCCTGCTCTGTGCGTGGTCACAGTTCCCTCTACCTTGCCGGTGCAGGGGGAGGGGGCGGCTCTGCCTCTCAGCAGGTCGCTGCTCCTCCTCTGCTGGTGGGTCGCAGGCCCGCCTACCTTGCAGGAGTGATTGGAAGCTCTGTCCCGCCGCGGGCCGCTGGGCCTTTTCTGTCCGTGGTCACAGTTCCCCTACCTGGCAGGCGCGGGGGGTGGGGGGCGGCTCTGCCCCTCAGCAGGCCGCTGGGCCTGCTCTGTGCGTGGTCACAGTTCCTTCTACCTTGCAGGTGCAGGGGGAGGGGGCGGCTCTGCCTCTCAGCAGGTCGCTGCTCCTCTTCTGCAGGTGGGTCGCAGGCCCGCCTACCTTGCAGGAGTGATTGGAAGCTCTGTCCCGCCGCGGGCCACTGGGCCTTTTCTGTCCGTGGTCACAGTTCCCCTACCTGGCAGGCGCGAGGGGTGGGGGGCGGCTCTGCCCCTCAGCAGGCCGCTGGGCCTGCTCTGTGCGTGGTCACAGTTCCCTCTACCTTGCCGGTGCAGGGGGAGGGGGCGGCTCTGCCTCTCAGCAGGTCGCTGCTCCTCCTCTGCTGGTGGGTCGCAGGCCCGCCTACCTTGCAGGAGTGATTGGAAGCTCTGTCCCGCCGCGGGCCGCTGGGCCTTTTCTGTCCGTGGTCACAGTTCCCCTACCTGGCAGGCGCGGGTGGTGGGGGGCGGCTCTGCCCCTCAGCAGGCCCGCTGGGCCTGCTCTGTGCGTGGTCACAGTTCCCTCCGGTAACTTTTCTTATCTTAGAAATATAGACATCTCCGTGAAGCTCCATCTCAGGCCAGAGGCCTTGTTAAAGGATCTGTCTTTTTTTTTTTTTTTAAATCACATTTTGCATTTGCAAACACACTTTTCCAAACTACTATACTGGATAAATGTTTGTGAAAACTAAGAAAAGGGGAGTTCAGCACTTGGAGTGCAGATCTCTTCCAGGTAAATAGGAAAATAGGAAGTTTAACTACATGGAACTCTTTTTGTAGAGACTCTTGCTGATAGTTCTAAAATCAATTATGGTGAAGATTTCTGAAGAAGCGTAATTAAAGTTTTCTGTGGAGGAGGAGGTGCCATACAATAGCTCTTATTATCTGTTACATGAGCCAGAACCCCAGCCCAGGACCCTGGGGTACAGGGGCTACCAAGCAGGTGTTCAGATCTAGGGCACAGGGCCTGGGAACAAGGCAGAAAGTCATGTGCTGGAGCTGACCTTGACTCAGAAACAGATCTGGGGGTCTTTGAGACCAGGTCATGTGTCTGTCAATATGCCTGAGGCAATTTTGTCTGATAATCTACCAGGAACACTGTTATAAAGTATGTGCTTATCAAATGGACAAATGACACTTACAGAAGAATTCTTTCTAGATCCACTGAGTTCTATCAGATTGTTTTAGAGATCTTTACATACTTACATGGATAATTTCTAAACATTTCAAAGTATTTTAATTCTACTTTTTCTAAGACCCTTAGAAATATTTACTTGAAAATGTAAAATATTTCATATTGATCTTATGCATTTAAAGTATTTTGAGCATTTTTGTTTCTTCTTTGCCATATATATATATATATATATATATATATATATATATATATATTTCTCTTTTTTATTATTTTTTTAGATATACATGACAGTAAGAGTGTATTTTGACAAATACATATATAGAGTATAACTTATTCTAATTAGGATTCCATTATTGTGGTTAAATATGATGGGTAATTTCACTGGTCATGTATTCATATATGAACACAGGAAAGTTATGTCCAATCATTCTACTTTCTTATTTCCATCTCCCCTCCCTTCCTCTCATTCCCCCCCTTTTTAAAAATATTTATTCTTCAGTTGTAGTTGGACACAATACCTTTGTTTTATTTATTTATTTTATGTGGTGCTGAGGATTGAACCCAGGGCCTCACACACACTAGATGAGCACTCTACCACTGAACCCCAGTCCCAGCCCCCATTCCCCTTTTTCTAATCCACTGAAATCTGTTCTTCTCCACTACCCTTCTTGTTGTGTGTTAGCATGGGATTGGCTTATATATTTTTGTGGGGGAAGGTAGAGAAAGATGGTAGCACATTTCAAAGTACTATGGGGATTTATTAAAATAAATGAGTGCAAACCCCATGTTATTTTTTAAAAAAAATACTGTACCAACAGGCCATTGAGTGAACATCTAGACTCTGCCCATTTCTTGAGCCTCCATTTCATTCTCCCAAATACATTCTTTTTGCCATTGATTTTCTTCTGCTTTGAGAATCATTTCTTTAGAGTTACTTTTACAGAAGTGAAATTACTGGATGAAAAGGAATATTATTTAAAAAATTAAATATCAAATCAATGTTGCCCTTTTTACGTTTATATTAAGTTAATGCATCTTATTATTGCTAAAATAGATTTTAAAAATTATTTTTACATTAAAATTACTTTTAATTGACACACAGTAATGGTACATGTTTATGCTATTTTGATACATATATCTAATGTGTAGTGATCAAATTAGGGTAATTAGCATATCCATTGTCTGAAACATTTATAATTTCTTTGTTTTGGGAACATTCAAAATCCTTTCTTCTTCTGGCTCTTTTGAAATCTACAATAACTTAAAAGGAGTTTTTGACATGGTCACATTTGTCTGTGATCTCCTTATGATTTCTTTGGTCTGATGTTTTAAAATGCCCTTGCGAGTCTCCTTGGCCTCAAGTTGGTCATGTGATTAGGGTGAGGCTCTGATTGCTGCTCCTTAATCCCCAGTGGGAGAACTCAGCCTCACCTCTTCATTTCCTTTCTAGGTTTCTGCCAGTCCTGGCTCCAAAGGACTAGGCAGAAAGTGGGTATCCGAGGATGCTGCCTTGTGGATGCAAGAAGATTAATTACTCTGCTTACATTTGACTTCCTCAGGCAATTTGATTAGAAGCTTTAGATGCATTGGGTGATTTTAAGGTAAGCCAGAATATGTCTCAAATATGTCTATAGATAAAATGACTAAAAATCCCTCAAACACTTATAATTGGATTATTTTTAAAAATTCAGAAAGGACCTAAACAATGTCAAAATGGGCTGCGACTATCATTTCCCAGACCAACTGCTTCCAAGATTCATATGGTGGGAAAAGAAAAATCACACAGGGAGAGAGAGAGTGAAGCAGCAGGACAAGATTAATTGCATAGCATGTGCATCTCTTTGAGTTCAAAAAAGAAAAAAAAAGGTGGAGGGGGGGAAAGGGAATACAATTTCGTTATAAATCCCAGAAGGTTTTAACAGAAATCCTTTGATGGCTTAGTTTACAGGAACAAAAACATTCATTTCCTACATCATCAATTAAAGAATTTTTCCTCCTGCTAAGTGGATTCTATTCTGAGACATCAGTATCCCTGGGCACATCTTAGAGCATACATGTGAGTCCACTGTGTCCCATCAGCAGTGCCAAGCTCCTGCTTCCTTTTCAAATTTTTAAGTCTGGATTTTTCAGGACATTTTCTCACTTCTGGTCTATAGTTACACGGATGTTATGTTGTGTTGGCAAATCTGAGAACTTTTGTTTAAAGTTGGGAAATATATTTTGAGTCTGGAGAATGTTATGCTGGGAAGATACTCAAGAGTAGATTATTTCCAATTTTCTGAGCAACAACTGAATTAGTTGAGACTGAGAACAATTTTAATTTAAAATTTTTTTTTATTCCTCAAGAAATCAACTGCATATAGACTGGAAACCCTGCAGACTGGCTGATATTTCCCTTATGCAATACTCTGTTCTTCATTTTGAATAGTGAGTGATGGGTAAATGGGTTGGTGGCCATGGTTGCCCTTTGCCACAGTTGCCCCTCCCAGTAAATGAAGACCAGTTGTTACCACCACAGCACAGTCCTTTACAAAGAGGAAGTGTTTTTACCATCAAGAAATGATAAAAGTTTGAACTGAGTGTTGTTGAACTGTAATGTACAGGTGCATGTCTGTAATCCCAGCAGCTTTGGGCAGCTTCTTGGGTTTGATCTTGGGATTCCGTTCATAATAAAATTTTCTCAAGTGTACCACAATACATATAAACACTACTATGCTGATGTTTAGATGCAGAGAATATTCTGAGTATCCCAGAGGTAGGCTGAAAAATGTCCCTTATGCACATTGATTAGTCACATTCTAATCCCTGGAACCTGTGAATATAACCTTGATTGGCAAAATGGTGACCAGAGCAGGGAGTGTGTGTCTGCAGATGTGATCAAGGATATAGAGATGGGAAGATTTTTCCGGGTTATCTGAGTTGGCCCTAAATGCAGCTGCATGTACCTCACAAGAGGGAAGAAGCCAGAGATCTTACTACATGCAGAAGAGGAGGTGATATGAAGACAGAGCAGAGAGAGATTGGAAGGTGCTGGCCTTGAAGATGGAAGTGATACAGTCACAAAACAAGGAGGTGCCAACACTTACCAGAAACTGGGAAAGTCAAGGAAGCATCCTGCCCTAAAACCCCAAGAGGGAATGGCCCAGGCAGTGTGTTCATCTGGCCCAGCAATACTATCAGACTTCAGAGTGCAGACTTCTGTCCACCAGAAACCTAAGAATAAATTTCTGTTTTAAAACATGACAATTTGTTACAGCAGTACCAGTGAATTAATAGTTACTTTATGTAAAAAATGAGATTAATAATAGCACTTGGAAGTGTTTTTGTAAAGATAAAATGAATGAATGAGTACCTGAAGGAAGCTTAGAATCGTGCTTGGCACAGTAAGTATTCACAAATGTCAGATAAAGCCAGGTGTGGGGATGCACACCAGTAATCCCAGCGACTCAGGAGGCTGAGGCAGGAGGATAACAAGTTTGAACCCAGCTTGGGCAACTTAGCAAGCACTGTCTCGAAATGAAGAACCAAAAGAGCTGGGATGTAGCACTGTTAGGTTTAATCTCTACTACCAGCAAAAAACCACACAAAAACAAACAAAAAACCCAAATCTGATATAATTATGAATGATTTATCTAAAACATGAGGCCACATAATTTCCCAACATCAAATGTTAAGTAGCAAATATATTAATGAAATATAACCTTTTATTCAAACTAACTGAACCTCTGAGCATGATCGGCATCTGCTTGTGTCACAGACCTCCATGACTACACCCCTAGACACTATCACTGCTCACCTAGCTTGTCACCATCACCTCCTGATTGTTTTCCTGTCTCTTTTGACAACCTTCAAAGACTACCCCCACCAACAACATCCCTTTCTCCTTTCAGCAGCCACAGAGTTCTTTGTAAAAATATAAGTCAGTTCAGGTCTTTTCCCTTCTAGAAACCTCCAGTGGCTTCTCTTCTGGGTCCAAGAAAGACAAGTCCCGAGTAAGACCCTCAATTCCTGACAAGAATTGGCCCTCTGTTGCCTCCCTGAGCTCTTCTTCTGAAGTCGAGGTAAATAACAACAGGTGCTTTGTAGGGTTCTGTGAGAATAAAATGAATGCATAGCAGAGAAAGCTCAGAAGGTGCTTGGTGTAGTAAGTGTTCAGAAATGTTAGATATACTTATGATAGATTTAATACATTGGGCTACTAATTGTGTTGGATTTATTTATTTGTGACTTTATTTTAAAATTTAAAATATATCATATTTAAAAACATACTTAAAAAATGTCAACTCTCTTTCTGGTCCCACTGGCCGCATTGCTGTGCCCAAGCGCTCGAGTCTGGCCTCAGGGCTCTGCATGTCTGCTCCCTTTTGAAATGTTCTTTCCTCACATATTCAGTTGCTCCTACTTTTCCTCCTTCATGTTCCTTCTTATATGTTGTTTTTATTTGGTGAGTCTCTTCAGCAACCTTGGCTAGAAGAGCAAAATCCAACATTCTTTACTGGCAGCTTATAATATTAATTTTTTAAAATAGTACTTGCCACTACTAGATGTTAAATGTTTACTCCTTGGGAGTCTACTATTACAACACTACATTAAAAAACAAAAAAATCAGTTTATACTTTACATCTTTCTTTTAAAAATGTAGACTTTATTTGTGTGAATGAATGACAACTGAGTCTAACATTTACTCTGCTCCTCCTAAGAATCTAGCTTATAAACCAAAATAATCTGCTTGATGTGTTGCAATGAACATGGGATTGTTATAGTTTAGAATATAGGTATTAGTTTTAGTCAGATTTATTTATTTATTTATTTTTTGCTGCTGTAACCAAAAGACCTGACCAGAACAATTTTAAAAAAGGAAAAGAGGAAAAGTTTATTTGGACTCATGGTTTCTCAATCCAAAGATGGCTGACTCCATTGCTCTGAGCCTGAGGTGAGGCAGAATATTGAGGTGAGCAGGTGTGGAAGAGGAAAGCAGCTTAGGAAGCAGAGAGAGAGAGAGATTTTCCTCTCACCAAGGACAAAATATATACCCCAAAGGCACACCCCAATTACCCACCTCCTCCAGCCACATCCTACCTACTTACAGTTACACCCAGTTGATCCCTATCCAGGGGATTTATGCACTGATTAGGTTAAAACTCTCCTAACCCAATCATTTCATCTCTAAACTTTTTCCATTGTCTCTCACACATGAGCTTTTCAGGGACACCTAAGCTTTGAGGTTTAGTTAAGTCATACAATCTTTAAATACCAGTTCTAGTGCTTGCTAGATTGGTTTGCCTTAGAAATATTACTGCATATCCCTAAGTCTTTTCTTACCTGCAAAATGGAAATAACCTTGCAATTTTCTCAGGATTAGCAAAATTATGTATAATGGACCTAATACAAGGCCTGAGGCGTAGTAGGAGCCTAAAAACTGGCATTATGCCCATAATAGTCATGTTAAACTCCACCACAGAAGCGTGGCCAAAATGGTTTGGATTCATATGAGCTATTGTTATAGCCATTATTGTCATGACTATTGGCATTATTGTAGCATCAGCATAAAAACTTGGTTGGAATGCTTGAAATTAGTTATGTTTTAAAAACTAACCTGATATGGAGACTTTTTAATAAATAACTGTTTTAGTCAGCTGTTTCACTGCTGTGACTGAAAGATCTGACTGGAACAATTTTAGAGGAGGAAAAGTTTATTTGAGGTCTCACAGTTTCAGATGTTGCTCACAGAAGGCCAGCTCCATTTCTCAGGGCTCAAGGTAAGGCAGAACATCATGATGGAAGAGTGTCGCAGACGAAAGCAGCTCACATGGTGAATAGGAAGCATAGACTCCACTCACCAGATACAAATATATATCCCAAAGCCATGCCCCCAATTCCCACCTCCTCCAGCCATACCCTACCACTTCAATTACCACTCAGTTAGTCCCTGTTGGGTAATTAACTCACTAATTGGGTTGAGACTATTATAACCCAATCATTTCTCCTCTGAACCTTCTGGCATGTGTGTTTTTGTGGGTGCCTCACATACAAACTATAATAACAACATTATAAATATATTTATTAACTACATGACAGACACACTATCTATGCTCTTTAATCCAGCTTCAAATACAAATAAAATTCTGAAAATGCCTTCCTGCTTTAAATAAGATTGGACTGTATCCAGGGACATATATAGAATTTAACTCAGGGAGTTTGAACTTCCTGCTGCAGGTGTTGAATGTGGGAAGCAGCCTGCCCAGGCCCAGAGATACAGGGATTAATTCCCAGAGCTCAGGGAGGCCTGCTGATTGGTGAGTGAGACTGTGCTGTGTAATTGAACATGTGGTCCCAGCCCGACTGCAGGAAGGATGAAATTTGTTAAGTGGTATCTTTCCTGAAGTTAAAAAGGGAAGACCAACTGTCACTGATTATGGTAAGGTCTTATTAAATTTCTACTCTACTAATTTGGAAACTTTGATAATTCAGACTTGGAAGCTATGATACAGAATAAAAATGTACAATGAAGTACTATCATTTGGAAACTTCACATTAGAGCATTACTGCTAGATGATATAGGCCTATCATTAATTTCATTACAATTTTTAATTATTTTTTAAATTGTATTTATTTCAATACAGTTTTTAATCTCCAAGAGTCATTTACTTGAAGGATGGTTTGGGTCACTTCTGGTATAGAGCTCAGAGTGTAAGAATAGCACCAAGGCACCAGCAAACCATTTAGGTAGTTGCAAAACACAGAGAAAGGTCCATGAGGACTATTTTTTTTTTCTGAAGAAACCCCTGGGGGAAGCAATAGGGATGGATTACAAAGAAATACCATTCTGTGATGCACTTATCAGGCCCATAAAAAACTAACCAAATCCTGGAGCAGAGAGCTCTCTATTGTAACTGAGAAGGGTAACACAGTGAGAGCTTTTGAGACCTGTGATGTTGGATTGGATGACCACAGTTTCAAAGAGACAGCTCCTGTTGGAGCTCACTGGGACCATGCCCATGTCGCCTGCCTCCTGACCTCATCAGTCAGGAGTTCAGCTGGGCTGAGAAAGAGGACTGTCTGTTTTTCCTTGTTGGTTTAACCATATGATGCACAATCCTGTAAACAAATTAATTTCCCCCGGGACTTTTGAAAGCATCCTAACTGCATTATCATTTTTCTGCATAAAGGAAGCTCAGCAAGAGAACAGCTATGGAATGGGCTTCAAATGATCTCCAAATGGCCATAAAATAGAGGTGGTGGTTAGCAGAGATGCAGGTGGGGGGGGATTAATGAGGTTTTGTTTGCTAAAATCCAGGATTTGATTATTCTGAAAGCTGCATAGTCTCACCCCTGTTCTTTCTCCCTTCTGTCAGCTCTCTGCAGAAATCTTTTGAACTCTTGTTTTTAAAATTTGTACTCCTCTCCTACTGTTAGTAGCCTCACTGATCTGGCCTTCCAAGTCAACCTCATCTCAAGGTCAAAGTAGAATTCTCAAATTTGGCTTATTCTGAGACAAGGTGACACAGCCGGGACAGGGGGTACATGTGAATATTTCAGGATGACAAGAAATGAATTTAGCATACTCACTCATTTATTCTCTCATCAAGCATTTGCTGTTTGGTACCTGATTCTCTGCACTTCCTTGTGGACTGACATAAAGAAATTCCTGACTGGAAGTGACTTGATGCTTAGTGGATGAAAAACCAAGTGAGGACCACAACAAGGGTGCTGTGTGGACACTTAGAGCTATGGAAGGGACGGAGGAAGAAGAAAGTCAGGAGTATTGCTCAGTTAGGGACTTGGAATATAAGTTTCTATTCTGAAAGTACAATATGTAATGCATGATATATGTTGTATTGTGAAATTATAATTAGGTATGTGACTGATCTTCTATCTTGATTTTATGAAAAAAATCTCCTGAAGAGCATTGGCTATAAGGAGTAATAATCAACTGAGAGGATTATAGCCTTGTTTCACACTTTTTATTAATCCTTCAAGCATATCTTTCTGGATCTTTCTAATCCCAAATGGCCAGCCTCAACCCTTCAGTGTAATCTCATATATTCTGACCTCTGTCCAAAATTTCCACATGCTTAAAGATCTTCTTAAAGGGAGTGATGCAATTGTGTCCATTTGCCAAGGTGCAGATAAATAGGTAGGAGTTTGGACAGGTGTCTCTCTGAGCTAGCCTTCAGTGTCTAGTGACTTTTGATACCAATAGTATGGAGTTGGGCCAAACTTCACAGGCTAAGGGCACAGTCCTCCACAAGACCACCCAAACTTTAGACAGCAATCACAAGTTCAGGGGCTTGTAGGCCACTCTTACTTCTGACCAGCTGGCTTCAACTTCAGGGATTCCCTTTACCACTTGAGTTTCTATAATTCAATAGAAGAGGTCACAGAACTCAGGAAAGTGCTATAGTCACAGTCAGAGGTTTAATACAGCAAAAGGAGACAAATTGAAACCAGACAAAAAGATGAAGTCTGAGAAAGACATAGACTATCAATCACAGAATGGACTTGCTCCAATGATATCATTAGTTCCTGGACAACGGCGATCATGACAAACCATTTCAAATGAACATCGGTCAACACAGATCATATCAGAATTCTGACTCTACAGTGAATAAATTAATTCATTGGATCTTCAGCCCACAACCAATCTTTCTTTAAAACCTCTGTGTCACAGAATACTAAGCCCAGGCCTGAGTCTCTTCAGACCATAGAGTCATGATCAGGTATATTGGGGGATGGGGTTATTGTATGGGCCAGTGAGAGATTTATCTGCATGAAAAAAATGGAAGTTAGATGACTGGCAAGATTTCTGTCCCTTTGGAATGAGGTCTCCAAGCTCCTCCTTAATTCTACAATTGCAGTTCTAGAGGGAAGAGCTATAACTCCTGGTTCCTTATAGTGTTTGTCTGATACATAAGAATAAAAATAGTGCCCTTTTTGATCCAGCCCAGGACAAAATACAAGTGGAGAAAAGTTTCTTCTTATAGTCCTCAGCCTTGAGACAGTAGGAATAGAAAAAGAAACTTTCCCATTTGGGCTGAGTAGATGCAAGGAACTCTTTTAATGTGTGTTTCAAGAGCAGGGTCAGGTTGGGCATGGTGGCACATGCTTGTAATTCAAGCAACAGGCTGAGGCAGGAGGATCAAGTTTGAGGCCAACTTCAGCAACTTAAGAAGACCTTGTCTCAAAAAAAAAAGAATTAAAAGAACCGGGGATATAGCTCAGTGGTAAAACACCCCTGGATTCAGTCCCCAGTATGAAAAACAACTACAACAATAAAATTAAAGAGAGAGGTCAGCACTTGGGAACTGAGGTACTCCAAGAGAAGCTGGGAACCCATTGTGGGGATTTAAAGGCCAACAGGCTTCCACAAGAACGCGGAAGATGACAGTGTTTGAAAGAGCCCAGAAATTCCAATTCCTTGAACTAGAGGACAGGACCTTTTCCCATGTCCTTTCATACTTAGACTTAGTCTGAGTTAGCTCTCGGTTTCCCCATCCTGCCTCTGGTCCCACTTTGGCCCCACATTCCGACTTTATCTGACAATATCAACAAAAACTCATCATTATAACTGTGATATGATGTTGAAAATTGGTACTTCCCACAGCCATTTCTGGTCACTGTCCTTGTTTTAACTGATGTGTAATAAAGAATACATCTAAATTTTCCCTGACCTGAAAGGTAGCATCTAAACTCTCAGCATTTCCCCAGTGATAGGAGAGCATCTTTGTTATTCATGGAGGGCCATTTGGACCACACTTAATAGTTTATGCTAAAGAGATGATTCAGGATAATGGCTAGTCCTGCAGAAAGACCAACCATATGATTAGAGGGTGGGGGCTTTGAGCCAGGCAATATCAGCTCAATTTCCAGGGAGAACAGGGATTTGGAGATTGAATTTGAATGCATTGCAAATGATTCACACCATTATGCTTATTTAATGAAACCCCAATGGAAATTCTGGACACAAAACCTCAGCTCAACGATCGATCCTGGTTGGTAATATTCTGTATAATGTCACACACTGATGTGCCATGAAGGTAATGCATTCTGCCTCCATGAGGATAGGGAAACAGAGACTGTGTGTCAGAACCTTCCAGACTTCATCTCATGTGTCTCTTTCTCCTTTTGGCTGGTTCTAAATTATCTCTTTTTGCTCTACTAGAACTGCAATCACGAATCTCTGGCATTTTTGTTAGTTTTGTGTGTTATTCTGAAGAATCATTAAACCTGAAAGATTCATGTGAACCCCTGAAATTTGTAACCATCTGGTCAGAAGTGAGCGTGGCCTGTGAACCCCTGAAAACATGCTGGTGTCTAAAATTTGGGTGGTCTTGTGGAGGATGGTGCCTTTAGCCTGTGAAGTTTGGCTCAGCCCTGGGTAGTGAGTGCCAGAAACCACTGAACAAGGCACAGGTAGAAGACCCTGATGTCAGGGCCACTCCACTTCAGCCACATTCTCCCAAGTCTTCTCTGAGTCCCTTTCACCACCTTAGTCTTCTCTACCTATGAATAATATCCCACTCCCTGGTCATACAATGGCCTGTCGCTGCATTTTTTTGTTGTTGTTTTGTTCCTCAACTTCAATAACACATTCAAACTCTTAATTATTCCAAATATTAGCCTTTTTCTATCCTCATAATTGCCAATCTTGAACAGAATCCCATGATGTGTTAGCATTACTGTGACCAATATGCACAACAAAAACAACTTGGAAGAGGGAAAATTTATTTTGGCCCATGGTTTCAGAGGTTCAGTCCATGGTTGGGAGACTTCATTGCTCTGGGCCCAAGTGAGGCAGAACATCATGGTGGAAGGGCCTGGCGGAGGAAGATAGCTCAGGAGGTGGCAATAAGGAAGCAGAGAAAGCTAGAGTGCAAGGAGCCAGGGATAATATAATCCTCAAGGGCATGCCCCCGGTGACCTACTTCCTTTAAGTACCCACATCTCCAGTTGCCTACAGTTACCACTCATTCATCCATCAAATGCATCAACCCACTGATTGGATTACATCTCTCATAATCTAATCACCTCACCTCTGGATATTCCTGCCTTGTCCCACATGTGAGCTTTCAGGGGACACTTCATATTCCAAACCATAACAATGACTAATTTCTGAAATCAAACTATTACAAGTATCTCCTGGCATTTCTGCCTTTCTGAACACTTGTCCCACAAAATCATGATTCAGAATCAATCTTCAGATATGCATAGCAGTCAAGTATTTGTAGCCTTAGTTTCCTGGTTCTATAGCAGATCACTAATACCTTATTGTCTGACCTCTTAGCGGATGAAGAATCAGATAAGAAAGACTCAAGGATACCAGTGATGAAATTATGGGGTACTAAAGTGTGTGTGTGTGTGTGTGTGTGTGTGTGCACAACCTCATTTTACTTTTGAGACTCTGAGACTTAGTGATGATAAGTGACTTGAGCAAGGACAATTAAGATGTCTTCTACCATTTTGGACTTGAAGAAATTTGTCTTAAAATTTGAAAGCTTGAAGTTTCCCTCCACATTTATAATTCCTAATTGGGAACAGTATTCCCTGTGATAGATCCTAGACCTTGCCTTATTCAGTAGCAAAGAGTAGGTAAAAAGGATAACTGTAGAAAGTTATGTCAGTTTTTAGAGGATTTCATCCTAAAGACATTACCCTCAAGACCAGAAAGAAAGGGTATCTTCTCTACTCTTTCTGTACACTGATCCTAACACTCAGCCTGTTATCCCTGTGTTTTCCATTACTATAACAAATACTTGAGACAATCAATTGATAAAGAGAAAAGGTTTATTTTAACTCACAGGTTTGGAGGTCCATGATCAGTTGGCCTGGTGCTTTTAGGCCTGTGTCGAGAAGGAACAAACCCAACTTACCTCACGGAGAGGAAGTGAAAGAGAGAAATAGGAGGAGATCAGGGTCAAACACTTTTTTGGGGTACACCCAATTACTTGAATATCTTCCCTGAGGCCCCTCCTTTTGAAGGTTTTATACCACCTCCCAATAGCATTATGGGTGGGGGACAAAGCCTTTTAAACATATGGGCCTTTGGGGGACATTCTAGATCTACATTCTAGAATTGCCTTATTAAATAAACTGCTGTCACCTTTATCCCATAGGAATTACTTGGATTGAGTTTCTCTGAATCTGGCCTAAACTCCTGAGGGCATCTGGCCCTGCCTTTGGCTCCACTCTTCAGCTAACCCTGATCTAACTAGGCAATCTGGGTTCCCATCTGCCTGACACACAGGCCTCCTCCCAGATGCCTGTGAGTCTTCCCTATTGTCCTGACATGATCTGGACAATGTGATACTCAGTACATGCCTGAGCGTGTACCTCACCACCAGCAAACTCAGTGTGGGCATAACTGTGGGCATAAAGAATTCTTTAGCTCAGAATACTCCATCTGAATAGACTAATACTTTCCCAACCATCTTATTTTATTTGACTTGAGAAGACTTCTGAACATTTTCCTAGTTTAATGCTATCATGTTTTTTTTTTTTAAATAGAATTCGTAAACAAATTTACTTTGCTTCATTAGAAGGCAGGCAAGCATTGTATGCCTACCTTCCTGTGATGAAGTTCCTGTACTTTGGTTTTCATGGGGGCAGGAAGCAAGTAATAAATAGACCATACCTGTTCCCTGGGGTTTGTCACAGGTGGGGCTCTGGTGTCCTAGCACAGAATTGTTCTGTTCTTTCAGCTATTTGATTGTAATCCAAATCAAGTTTGAGTCTTTTGCCGTCCTGGTACTTTTCCTTGTTATGTCAAAAATAGGAGGAATATAAATTCTTTGGAAGGTTCATTGACATGAAATACTGGAAACCCTCTTTTATGTCTTGGATATGAGGTATCCCTCAAAAGCTCATGTGTGAGACAACGCAAGAATGTTCAGAGGTGAAATTATTACATTATCAGAACTGTAACCTAATTGGCAGATTAATCCAACGGATTGGACTAACTGGGTGGCAACTGTAGGCAAGTAGGGTATGGGTGGAAGAAGTAAGGCACTGGGGGAAAGCCTTGGGGGTTTATATTTCATCCCTGGTGAGCAAGCTTTTTTCTGTTTCTGTATGTCATGGACTGAGCTGCTTTGCTCTGCCGTAAACTTCTGCCGTGATCTTCTGCTTTCCTTCAAGCCCAGAGCTGACCATGGAGTTGGCTGACTATGGACTGAGACCTCTGAAACTGTGAGGCAAAATAAACTTTTCCTTTTCTAAGATGTTCTAGTCAGCTACATTCATCACAGCGAGGCAAATTGACTAAAATACCATCTGTGGCTCTCACTTCCACTCTCCGTTTCCCTTCCCAGGAATTTATTTCCTTTGTTTACACTGGTATCGGGAACTCCCAGATCTGATTTTCATCATGTGGCCTGGAGGTATGAGAGGTCCTTGGAAGCCATTCTAGCCTCTTTGCAGAATTAATTAAAAATCTCATGGACAGTAACGGAAAAGCTTTGCTGCTCACATTTGAGTTCTGACAAAGCCTGGATGGTTGGGAAACAGAATTCTGATGGTCTCAGAATTGAGGTGAATCATTTTTCTTTCACCAGGACTTGACAGGTTTTCTACATTAAAATCCACAGTAGTCAATTTTTGAATTCTTGTGGCTGAGAAAGTAGTATGTATCAAATGGTCCAGGTGTTCCCTTTATATTTATAGTTAGTCAGGGTTACGTAACCAGTTCTGGCCACAGTATATGAGTGCAGTGATGCTGTTATGGTTTGAATAAGAGGTGTCCCCTCAAAAGATCTCATGTTAATTCAGGGATGTTCAGTGATGAAGTGATTGGATCATGAGAGCTGTAACCTAGTTTTAATAGACTGACTGGGCGATAACCATAGGTAGGTGGGTGTGACTGGAGGAGGAGGGTTAGTGGGGGCATGCCCTTGAAGAGTTCATCTTCCCTGTGGCCTCTTTCCCACTTCCCTCTATCTACTTCCCTTCTGCCATGTCTTAAGTAGCTAACTTTTGCCACACCCTTCTGCCATATTCTTCTGCCTCACCTTGGACCCAGAGCAATGGATTCAGCCAATCATGTACTAAACTTCTGGAACCAGGAGCCAAAATATTTTTTTCTTCCCTTAAGTTGTTCTTGTGGGGTATTTTGAGCACAGTGGTGAAAATATACACCCATTTCGGCAGGAAGAGTTTGGAACATCCATGCATAATATTTCAGTTTAATTTCCTCTACTATGACAATTAATTTTCTCCACTATGACAGCTAATGGAGATGCAGAATGATGGTATGTATCTCAGCCAGGGTCCTCGTGACTATGTGGGGTAAAGTTCCATTGACACTTGTTGGATATGACCACAACTGAAAAGTAAGCCTTTGTTTGTTAGGCCACTAACCATTTGTAGTAATCTGATACCACTGTACAACTGAGAATATCCTAACACAACTCTGTTCCCCAATTGTTTGCTTTCTTTCTTGGCTACATAACTTGCTCCAGTCATGGGCTCATAAGATTTCATGGCTTCTTGGTGGTCTAGCCCATGTTGTCTTTTCCCTCAAGGATCACCCGAGTCTTCTATTGCACGTGCCTCCCATCCCCTTCTCTACTGATGGAAAAAGCATGTATTTACTTACAACAATCATCTCATTTGCTTGTCTGCCTCCTCCCCTTAACTCAAAGCTCCTTGAAGGTGGAGACCACATCTGATTCATCCAAGTACCCCAAGCACTCAGCTCAGCATTTAAGGGTAGCTACTGATATTAGTTGGTTGGAATGGAGTTTTATCTTTCTGTTATAAGGATAATAAAGTATAAGCCGAGGATTATAGCACTATGAAATGATTTTAAATAAGCTTGCTGCCTGATACATAACAATGGAAGGAGATGGAAAGCCAAAAAAAAAAAAAAAAACTTTACATGAATAAATGTGATTTTCAGAATGTAAGAGAATTAACATCTCTTTTCAGAGAAGATGGAGGAAACAGAGTGATGCTTACTGAAGAATACCAGATAGGGAATTAGGATAAAACATTTTTAGATATGAATCCTTTGAGAACTGATCCTGTGGCCTCTTTAGGACACTATAGGCAGGCTCTACATGTTGTGGATGGGGAGTCAGAGGCTGGAATAGAAATTAAATATGGTGTTTCATTCTGCCATTGTTAGATGGAAAGATTCCAGGAACTAGGCTGTTTTCTATAACTAGCATGAAGTCTCCATCTTGTGGCTAATTTCTGATCTGCATTCATTCTTCGTATTCCTAAGAATATCAAGCAACCAAAAAATCAATTTACAGTCCAAGGACTTCTGTGTGGAATAGAAGTCCTGCTTATCTCAATACAGCAGGACAAGTTTCATCCACAGCCATTTTGGAAGGGATTTCCACTTGAACAGTGAACTGTGCAAAGATTCATTCTTTTAGTCAAGAGGGGGTCTTTTCCAGCTTCTAAAACTATGTCCCCTGCCCTCCTTGCCCTATAATTCTTTTCTTTCTCTTCAAAGTGAGCAAAGCGGCTTCTTGCTTCATTTTTCACTTTGTATTATTCTGTATCAAATCTCTTCCTTGCTCTTAGAAGGGCACTCACATAATACATGATAATCTCCCATCTTAAGATCTTCCATTTAATCACATCTGTGAAGCCACTTTTGCCATGTGAATTAATCTCCACAGATTCCAGGATTAGGACCCAGGGTACCATTATTTAATCTGCCATGGGAAAGAGGTAGAGGGTGTTCCCAGGACCCTGGTATTCCATTCAGGCTGCATTCATTGGATAGCAGCTAGGAGGTGCCATTAAGATTGGCCTTCCTTCAGCTCTCATCAGCTCTCAGTGTGTATTCTGAAAAGTATAAACCCATTACTATTCCCCCTGACTTCAGTGATCTGCTCAGGAATGGACACTTGAACTATTTCAGATCACCCTCATGAGCCCCCACCCCATGGTTGGGGATAGAGAAGTTTCCTTTTTGTTTCTAATATTCTGGAAGGTAGCAAAAAGAAGTCAAAGGGATCACAGAATTTTGTTTATTTGTTTGTAAGCCTGTAGTATTACTTGGCTTTTAGAATTATGTGTATGAATTACTTGAAGTTATTTTTAAAAATTGAAGTGGAAAAATAATCAAATTTAAAAGAGAGACCTAACAAAAGTAATGCAATTTCAGAGTATTGGTTATTATTGTGTAGAATATACTTTGTTTTGTTATTTTTTTAAAAATTAATGTACATTGTCCAAGTAGCATGCTGACTCCAAGAAACGTTTTTTTGAATGGATATCCTGAGATGTATCATTGTGGAAAGGTGTTGGGCATCCTTGATCTTTTCTGCTCATTGCAAATACTTTCTAGAAGATGGCTCATCTTAAAAATATCCCTGCTTCTCATGAAGTAAATAGTGAACTCTTCACAATACTGTCTTTTCCAGTTTTATTAGCTTTTCTTGAAGGGCCACTCTTGTAGGAGAGTTCCTATAGTTATTTGTGACCTCTTCTTTGTTGACCATTTCCTGTCACTGAGAGTATGTGAATGGCCTCTATTCAGTACGCCCTCCTCATAAGAACTTGGGCACACCCTATCTGAACATGCTTTTTGGAAACTACCATAGCTTCATGGGCTGTAGGCTGGACTCTTTTGCAGGCCATCCTTCAGTGTGTTGTCCACCATGGTTTATTCCCTCAGTTTTGAACCACATGCTGAATATGTTCAAGAGAGAAAACTCTGCCTTCATAGCTATTCTGAAAGTCAATTTCCTCTCTTCTTTTTGTTCTCGTGTCCCTCTTTTTCTGGTGCTGTGGAGGGCTGAATTGTTTCTGGAGAGAATGGCAATTTCTCCATGTGTCAGCTTGTTTTTATTTCCAGGCACACTAGTGATCCGAGATAAGGAGTGCTCACAAGATGTGCAACATTCTTAACTAGGAAAGGGTTTTGAAGGCCAGTGAGTTCACTATCTCGTCAAGGAAGGGAACACCTGTTAGAAACTCCCTGACCTACTGATATCTTCCATCCATTATGAAGAAGGTGTGCCTGAAATTCATGGAATAAAGTTTTTTTCAGATGAAGTGAGGCCTTTAAAATGATCTCAGGTAGTATTTCTCAAGGTGAGATTAGTGGATCATTTGCATCAGAATCATCTGAGATGTTCTTTTAGGATCCAGATCTTTGGGCCTTGCCCCCTGCTGACTCATACACTCCAGGGATAAAATCTGCACAAATGCCTGGAAGGGGAATCTTAACTACACTCCCATTTCAGATAAATTATACTTGACTAACTGCCCTATCCAGTCTTCAGGTCATGTTGACATTGACTTAATGTATGTTATGCCTTCGCTTCAGAAAAAAGACGTACATGTACCTACACTGTTGCTTACTCCACCTCCCACCCCCTGCCACCCATACTACTAGCATTTAATTAGAAAAGTCAATGCCAGTGGCTTTATAAAGCCAGGGGCCTCCCAGAGTTAGTTTTCTCAAAATGCGAAATACAAGTTGCTCATGGCACATCAATGTTTGGTTTGGCAGTCTTAGAAATGAAAGTGAAGAAACAACCCAAGTCACATGTTTTATCAATTAGAGATGTAATACTAATTATTACTTTAAAATTCCATTTCATTCTGAACTATTGTATCCTAAAATTAAGATATTAATATTATATTGTTATTATTATATATTATTATATATTAAGATGCTCCCAGAACAGTGCTAGTGAGTTGGTATTGGCTATCATTCAGATAACAGAGTCTCATGTTTTCCAGGTTGTTTGTATTCTGTTGGTTGTTATTTGCACTCATAAATTACTGTACTGAAACTAATTGATGGTGACAGTAATCAGGAAAGTGGGGATGGTTTTCCTGCAAAGAGGCCCATGACCCTGGGAATTTTTTTGGGAAAAAGGAATTGTTCTTTATCTTGATTGGAGTGGTTACGTGAGTGTGTATATTTGTCAAAACTTTCAAACTACACACCTGAAATGAGTGCCTGTTATCATATGTAAATGATACCTTGATAGTTGATTTTTAAATAATAAAAGTGTTTTAATGTATCATACCAACTTATAACTAATTATTATCCAAAATGACTTATTAAAGAATTTAATGGTTAAAATTTAATGAAAATACTTTAATTCTAGTAAATATAATAGGTATAAATAATAAAAGGGTCACCAGTAAAAAAAGAGAAGGGAAATTGTATATACTGGGAGAATCAATCGAATGAAATTACAAGAGTGGTGATTTCACACAAGCAGAAGAGAAAGAACAAAGACAACAATGAATACCTGAAAAGTGGACTTTGTTGATATTATGGATTCATCCACGTGTTAGCCCATTGTGTCCATTGTGAAGTTTTCCGAAACATGTTATGAAATCTTTCAAGGGTTTGTGAAATTTTCCAAATGAAATGCAGTATCTTTGTTGAGAAGCAAATGAGAGTTTTTTTGGGTTGCTGTTGTTTTGAATGAGCAAAAACTTTTTAGCTTAAGACTGATGTATTTTAGGACAAGAAACGAAGAGGTTGTTAAGTATGATGGCACGTCAGGGCCAGAGTTCTCCTTGCTCAAATGGAAAGTTCCAGAGCAGCAAAGGGAAGAGGCTTGAATTATCCATAGATAATTAATTAGAGTTGGAGATATCAGTATGAACTCATATTTAGCTTTGTATCCATGAATATTCATAGACATATGTGTATACACGTGTTAGTATTCATATATACATTCAGTCCTATGTATATGCAGGTTTTACACTCAGTAATTCAACAAACTACAGATAGAAAATATTTGGAAGAGCTGAACTTGGCATCATGTAGAGACATCTTTTATTATTATTCCCTAAATAATAGAGTGTAGCAGCTATTCATATAACATGTACATGGTATAAGAAACTATAAATAAACTAGAGATGATTTAAAGAATTCAGGAAGATGTGCATAATTAGCAACCATTAGTCCTGCGTATGGTGTATGCCCCTGATACAATGGGATGAGACTTCTAGTTTACTATTAATCACTCTTTCCAAATCTGGTTATAGCAGCCTAATCATGAGAAAGATATTTGGCAAATTCCAACTGATGAAGATTCAATTCAGTTGGTAAATGGCAAATACTACATATTTTATATAAAGAGCTTGAGCATCACAGATTTTGATATGCTCATAGGATTTTTGGAAACAATCCCCCATGGATACTGAAGGGAAACTATTTCTTTGCTTTGTTAGTTGAGAGGCACTAGATGTAATTGACTTGAGTAGCAAGTACATCTGGCACTCAGGTCCTAGTTTCTAATAATATTATCCAAAAGGAAGAATCATCAATCAGGAATCCTTGAAAAAATGGATGATTCTATAATGGAGGGAGAAATATACAAGATGATCCAGAGCATCTTGTAGTGCCAGAAATAAGGAAGTGCTTAAAATATAAACAACAACAACAACATAATACTCACATTGAGGGGTAAATCAAGGGACACATGAGCCATCAGGAAACCCAAAGAGAACTAGTTTATACAACAAAATAAAGTACTACTGAATTTTAACCAAAAGTATAAAGTGCACATATCAGTCCACACTGCCATATATAAATGGCTACATAAATAAATGGAGAAGAGAACCCAAATTTCCAGAGCAGAAGAATTCCAAATAATTTATGTAGATATTCTGATGGTTAATTTTATGTGTCAATTTAGAAATCTCATCCAACTTTTTGGATGAGATTAACATTTAAATTAGTGAACTTTGAGTAAAGTAGATTGTCCTCTATTACAAGGATATTTCTCATTTAATCTGCTGAAGCCAGAATAAAATAAAGAGTTTGGTTTCCAGAAAAAAAGAGCAAATTCTCCAGCAGACTGCCTTTGGATTTCACCTGAACCATGGGCTTTCCTGGTCTTGAGCCTGCCACCCACACTGAGAGTTTTGACTTGCCACCTTACAGAATTACATCCCCACTCCTTATAATAAATCTTGAGAACATGGACTAATGCAGATACTATGACTCAAGAAAAGCGATCAAATCTCCCCATGTCTTGATTGTAGGCTGCACAGAGCTACTTCCTTTCATAAAGCATGGTATGGGAAGTTGAGCGAAAAGAACTTTACAGTGGAGAAACTTGATAACCACTGTCTCAGGTGAATCCAAGTTAACACAAGCAACCATCGGGGTCATGTTGGTGTTTGCCCTGATAGGAGATGATGAGAATCACAGTTTACCTCTGATTTTCCTTTCCAAAATACAGGAGAGCAGTCTGATCATGAGAAAAAAATAGATAAATTCCAGTTGATGGATATCCTGTTAAATACCTAACAATCCTCAGCAGTGTCAAAGTCATCAAAACATAGAAAAGACTCTCACAGCCAAGAGGATCCTGAGGAGACTGACAACTAGATGTAGAAAGGATATTGGGTGGGATTCTGGAAGGGAAAGGGGCTATTAGGTAAATACTAAATAAATGAGAATGAAGTGTGAACTATAGTTAATAATAATGCATTAATATTGGTCATTAATTGTGACAAATATACCCTATTAATGTAAGATATTACTAACAAAGGAAACTTTATGGGGGCTGTGTGAGAACTCTCAATTTACTATTTCCCTAAAATTAATTTCTTCTCTCAAATAAAAAGTTTATTAAGAAAAGGAGGAGGAGAAGGAGACCAAATGAGGGAGCACTCCCCACAGCAAAAAAAAAAAAAAGACCCCAAAAAACTACAGGTTATATGCTACCAAGAAGCTGTGGAATTAGCCACAAAACCAAGGATAAACATCATACCTGAGAAAACAATAACTCAGTCGTTGCAAATTTTAGGTAGATTATATTACTGAACACCACATAACAATGATGTACAATGTATTCAAACATATACTATTATTTCAAAATTATCCAAAATGTGGAAAAAAAGAAAAACAGAACTGTTTGTCCTTTCAGTGTTCTATGCTGGAACCTTGTCTAACAGGACCACCTGAGGACTATTTGATTTTCTAGAAGATGGACTTTTGCTTGATTTACTATTTTCTGTTGATTGAGGCCAAGTCTCTGGAGTTGCAAGCTAACTCCTAGTTTTTGTCTGATGGAAATGCAAAACATGAACTAGTTAGGTAGTATGTTATTTTGGTATTTCTTTGCTAATATACTGTATAATCCCTGTTGTTCTCATTTTTCTTTAAATTATCCTGTGGATGCTGCTGGTTTCCTCACTGAGTTAAATGACTCATTAACACATGTTCCCTTTATGCTTATATGAGAGTAATGTTTAAAATTTTTTGGAAAATCATGCTTTGACAATAGAAGGCATGTCTCAGTGGCTATTTTATGCTACAATTAGATCACCAATTGATCACTGGTGCATGATTCTGTATGCCTGTAGTGCACATATCAGAGGAGCTACTTGGTGGTCAATTTTTCTATTTATTAAAACAGAGTCCTTTGTAAACTGTATTTTAAACTAAAAACAAAACAAAACCTAGCTACAACATGGAGATAGCCACTGCTACTCAAATATGACTTGTTCTTGAATGCCAATCCATGTACTCTTTTTCCCCCCTCTTAAAAAGCCATAATTTGCCAAAAAACAGAAATTGATTCACTGTTCACAAAAATTGTAAACATTTTGATTATAATAAAATTGTGCCTGCCGATAACACATTTTTTAGCCAATCCCACCAAGAGATTTGTAGCAAAGTATACCATTTTGCTTTTTCCTATTGATCCACCCTGGCTGCCCACAGAAAGGCTTTTGAAACAAGACCTTTAAAAAGTTTTTATGACACCCATGATCTTAATGTGATAAATGTACAGAGGCTCTTTCTGTCCTCTGACAGTTTCATCCTGGAGCCTCTGAGCTGGAATAGGAGGTGTAACGTGTTGTCATATTCCAAAACCAGAGCTGCCCAGGAGCTGCTAAGAGATGGTAGTACTTACCCCTATGTCATTAGCTTGCCACGTCCCTCAGCAGATGTAAGAGCAAGAGTCGGGAAGAGAACAGAGCCTTCAGAGTTGAAGCTGAGGATATGGCTTCTTAGTGCCCACAGAAAATGACAACTGCTCTAAGAGTCACTTGGAAAGATATGGACATTCAATAATGTCTGGGAAGTGCGTGGTGAAGAGACTCAATCCCCTTCTAGACAGCTGGGTAGGCAGGAATCTGGCTTTTGCCTGTCCTCTGTGTGCACTTAAGCAAGGGAAATTGAGGAGGCAGACCATAGGACAGGCAGAGGAGCTGTCCTGGAATACTTCCTCCATATCTGGGGTGGGTAGATTCCTCCTTTGAAGTGGACACCATGGGAGGGTGCTGGGCTTCAGTCACCTCCAAAGGACTTTATTAAAAGGGATACAGTTCAGGTAGAAGGAGCTGGGGGCTGACCAGAAAACATGAGGACCAGGGCATCCCTGCGGGGCTAAGAGCTGTGGAGGAGGTTTACCAAGAGGTTAAGCAGGAGTGATTCTCTCAAATAAAGAAAATGTGCCCAGGGGAACCACCTGCAGAGTCTCCTAACACACATAGGACCCCAAAATAGTCATCCTCCTACATAGAGCCACGAGATACCTATAATGATACCAGTTAAAAAAAGACTTTGCCTCTCATTTCTAGCTCATTCTCTCCTGCCCAAAAGTAGAAGCAAAAAGGAGAGGGGCAGAGAGGAACTGAAAAGCAGAGGGGAACTGAGGAGCACAGATCATTCTGAAGTCTCTTGTCTTGTGCCTGGCTGGTTCTGGGGAGCAGAAGGGAAGCAATACAAGATTGTGTGAGTGATTGAGATTTAAAATGAACCACTAGAGTGGGTTTTTAAACATCACTTTGGTACCTGAAAGTGACTAAAAAAAGCTATGGGATTTGCCAAAAACATCTAAAGATGAAAAAGAGAGAAACAACTAATCAAGTTTGAAAAGCAAAAAACATTTCATGTTGTACCCCATTTAATTTAGATGATTCAATAAATTCAATTACATCCGCTTAGAAGTATATTTCAGCAAAATAGTTAGTATCAAGATTGATCAAGATTCAGTTTTGGGCAAACAAATTGATCATCAAGAGCTTCATTTTCTCAAGGCAATAATTCACTTTCTTCATTGAAGAGGAGAGAGTCTCATATTGAATGTGTTTTAAAATCACTTCTATAGGTTGCACATGATTGTGAAGAAATTCTTAGACCCAAGTGTTACTGGAAATCATTTGCCTCTACTGATATTATTGTTAAACATTTATGTAGACTTGCCTGTGTGGCAAGTACTATTCAAGGTATTTTGCATATGTTTTAGTCAGCTTTTTTTACTGCTGTGACTAAAAGGACCCAGCCAGAACAATTGTAGAGGAGGAAAAGTTTATTTTTTTAAATCTTTATTTAATTAATTAATTAATTTTTATTTCTTACATACATGACAATAGTGGAATACATTATAATCATAATTATCCATCCACAGCACAATTTTTCGTAACTCTGTATATAAAGTATGTTCATGCCAAATTATGCCATTATACATGAGCTCTCTTTATTATTTTTTTGAATTAAAATTCTTAATACACCTTTAGACCACAATTTATCATATCTCTATTTGTATATAAGGTATATTTATTTGAGGGCTCATGTTTTCAGAGGTCTTAGTCCATTTCTTGGGGTTTAAGGTGAGGCTGAACATGGTGGCAGGAGAGTGGTGAAGGGAAGAAGTTCATACGATGATCAAGAAGGAGAGAGAGAGAGAGAGGGAGACTCCATTTTCCAGATACAGAATATATACCCCAGAGCCATGCCCCCAATTAACCACTTCCTCCAGCCACACCCCATGTGCCTCTATTACCTCATCAGGGATAAATTCACTGATTAGGTTGTGGCTATAACCCAATCATTACTCCTCCAAACCTTCTTGAACTGTCTTACATGTGAGCTTTGGCGGGGCACCTCATATCCAAACATGACAGCAAATATTAATTCACTTGAGATATATATGTAAGGGTCCCGCGAAACGTCGGAGAAAGAGACCACCAAGTGACCACTCATGCAATTGAGGGGGGATTTATTGAACCAGCATGCTGGGGCTCCGTGCCCACTCAAGAAGGGAAAGCAGCCCAGAGCCCCGAGCAGGGGCTGAGGATTGCTTAAGTACACTTTTTGGGGAGGGCGGAGGGCTTTGTATACATCAGAACAAATCATCATTAGGCGCGGGAAAATTGAACAACAACTCCTAAACATGATTGGTTCATTCATTGGCGGGAACAGGTCAGGCTGGAGTGATAGGTCATTCCTAAGGAGGGGGTTACATTTAAACTGATTGGTCCAGGCCCTGCAATGCCTGCGTGCAACCACACAGACCCCTTCAGTTATTAAACAACCAGACAATCAGGGGAAATGTTTACTGGGCGGTTCTAAGCATTGTCTTAACAGCTAACTCAGACCTTGCAGCTTAGAAACTTTTACAACACCCGATCTTTTACCCTTTAACTTTTACGCTTTAACTTCAATTTCTTTTACCCTTACATATATATCTTTTTCATATATATATGAAAAAGCAAAGGTCTTTTAAGCTGTAAAATGTGGCACAATTATCAAAGTGTATTACTAATGTTATAATAATAATCACTGCCAAAATTAGAATTTTTCCTTGTTTCAGAAGTTAATTTGTGTTAATATGAATTGGAAAATGAAAAAAAATGTCCATAGTAGTATGTTCTTTAGTCGCATGTTAACCTTGTTACTGCTTCAGGGGTCAACATGTTGTGGACAATGGTCCTCATTTTGATCTCACCAACATCTGGATTTTTTTCCTCTCTTCTTCTCCTCTTTCCCTCCCTCTGCCCTATGTGTACCCAGAAATTTCTACCTGTTATCTATGATGACATTCTTTTTTAATTTATATATAACAGAGATGACTTTCTTTTTTAAAAAAAATATATTTAGTTGTTGTTAGACCTTTATTTTATTAATTTATTTATACGTTGCGCTGAGAATCAAATCCAGTACTTTACACACGTGAGGCAAGTGCTCTACCACTGAACCATAACCTCAGCCCAAGATGATATTCTTCAAAATAAACATGAATTATGAATGTGCATGTATGATGTCCATAACTAGATTATAAAGCAAGAAAATAATTCTGGTTGAGAGGGAATGTATCTTACTCAGCATCCATCACATTGAGGACCCAGGGGTTGAATCTACATTGATGGGATTTCTGGGGGTGAATATGAACTCTGACAATTTGTTTTCAGAAGCAAAGCCATCTGCCCAGGCTAGCCTGATCTCATGCCCTGGTGAAAGCCAGAGAGAGCGTGGTCCAGTAAACCCGCAGCCTTTCAGGAAGTGCCTGCTGCATGGGCCTCATTCTTTTCACTGGTTAGAGCCTACTCTTACACTCAGACTAGAAAACCTTGTGATTCATAGGCCATTAGGTTAAGTACACAGAAAGGTCTGGTCCCACCTAATAAATCCCAATGCTTGTTGGATGCTGCTGAAGTGCCTCTGTGGTAAGCACTTTTATGCACATTATGCCATTTAAATCTCACAACAACCCTACATGGTACAGACTATTAAACCCATTTTGGAAAGAAGATAGAGGACAGAGAACTTATATAACTTGTTTGAGGTCACACAGTTTCTAAATGGTGGAGCTAGTATTTGAACCAAAGCAAACGTTCTCAGAACTCATGTTTTTATATGGAAATGCTCTAAATGTCTTCCCATTGTCCTTCTAACACTTGAACTTGGGCTAATGCAATTTAAATTAGAGTCTATGCAAAGTAAGTGGAGAGATTTTCTTTAGACAGCCTCTCTACATAGTCCATTCTTTCCCACCACTTAAACAATGATTGACAGTGTTATTTGATGTTACATTAGGAAAGCTATGTGGTCAAACCTGCATAAAAATTTCTTCAGTTGGTGCTTCATTTCACTTTTATAGGTATGATTAGGACTCTTACTTTATGAATTACATACTTGAAACTTTTCACCCCACACCTGTTTTGAATTACAGGATGTGACTCTAACTTAAACCTCCAGATGGCACTAGAGAACTGAGAAAAATAGAATTCTGTTTCCAATGAGCCTTTGTGTTATTTTTTTAAATTTATATATGACAGTGAAATGCATAACAATTCTTATTACACATATAGAGCACATTTTTTCCATATCTCTGGTTGTATACATAGTATATTCACACCAATTCGTGTCTTTATACCTGTACTTTGGATAATAATGATCACCACATTCTACCATCATTAATAACCCCATGCCCCCTTCCTTCCCCTCCAACTCCTCTGCCCTGTCTAGAGTTCCACCTATTCCTCCCATGCTCCCACTCCCTATCCCACTATGAATCAGCCTCCTTATATCAAAGAAAACATTCGGCATTTGGTTTTTTGGGATTGGCTAACTTCACTTAGCATTATCTTCTCTAACTCCATCCATTTACCTGCAAATGCCATGATTTTATTCTCTTTTATTGCTGAGTAATATTCCATTGTGTATATATTTAAGAGAGGCAGATAGGCTGAGGAAAATCACCCTTTTTGTCATTTGGTCACCTTTCAAGAGAGAGAGACACATGATGATGCTCTTTGCACATTGTGGAGGTGGGGGTGATGTAAGCATGCAGGCCTTGTATTTTTGCAAGGCCGTTAGAAGGTCAAGAGGGTGGTCCTCTGGGCTACCTTTGGAATATATTTGGGTAACTGCCCAAAGATATGTGGTAAAATTCCTGTGGGAGACATCTGTCTGAACTTCCTATCTAAAATACTCATGCAGAGATACCTGGTAGAAAAGCAGGAAAATAAAAGGGCTACATAGTCTTGGGTATTGTGTTTGTTCATTCTCATTTGCAATAGAAGTACTGTTATAGTCTCTCATAAAGTCACAGAAAAGGTAATACTGAAAACTTTTATTGATAAACTATTTGCAAAACATTTGAGAGGGGATTTGTTGAGTACAAAGTGAAATCTGTTGCATCTCTATGCCATCAGAGACTTGCAAACACTTTGTCTTCTAAACAGATGAATGAAAAGGTATCACCCAACTAGGGGAAATTTGTTAGGATAAAATTATAACGAATAGTCATCACCAACCATATCTTCTTCAGCCAATTATTAGCTTATCTTTCATACACTGGCTCTACCAAGAGAAACCAGAGAGACACCTTCCCTTCTTGTCCCTACCACATCATGCATCTAGACTCCCAGTAGCATGGGACCACAGGCTAATGGGGCACATCCCAATACAACACTGGCAGCACCAACACCATGAAACTTATAACTCGTGACTTAATTCTGTAACATTTTGACACTTGATGGGGTCAGAGCCCAGGGAGCAACTGGGAACCCCAAGTGCTCTTTTTCTATCTTTTCTCATGGCTGTTTATCTCATCTCTCTGTTAAACGCCACCTGGTGGGAGACATCTGTCTGAACTTCGTATCTAAAATACTTTCTAGTCATGCACTAATCTCCCTGTTTATACCCATGTAGCACTTATCAAAATAAACTTGTCTTATTTTATACATATTTGTGTGCCCTGCCTCCCTAGAGTTATTGTTAAGGAGGTTCTGCAATCTGGTTCCTACTGCATCTCTACCATTTTATTTTTGATATTGGGAATTGAACCCAAGGATGTTTTAGCAATTTATCAATGAGCTACATCCCCAGTCCTTTTTATTTTTTTGAGACAGGTTCTTACTAAGCTGCTTAGTGTCTAAGTTGTTGAGGCTGACTATAAACTTGCCTCCTGACTCAGCTTCTAGCATCCCTGGGATTACAATCCTACATCACCAGGCCTGGCATGTATCTCTACCTTTGAGTATGTCACATTGTAGAAGGCTCAATATGGATTGAATAAATGAATGAATGGTCCATTTATCTGTTTCTTTCTGGTTATGAAATTTGAGACCACAGCTATTAACAGAGAATATTCTATCAACATATGTAACTGAATGATGCTTTCTAAAAATAACATAGAACAAGAAAGAATTATAGATAACCTAAAGGAACACCTTCCTTCCAGTGTTAAAAAAGTACAAAACTTTAAAATAAGTGGCCAAAAGGAGAACTAAAAAGCGCAGGAGTCCTGCTGATGAATGGTTGTGCATAAAAGGATTATGATTTCTACAAGTGTATCCTAGCTCAAAAACAGCAGAAGAAAACTGGTACAACCTCAGGTTTATTTTGTTATTATATCTAGAATTGTACAACCACATGGGACGTCCTCCAACTCACCAGTCCTGAATGGGAAAGGAATACCTTGAATTCCTCTTATATTTATAGGAATGCATATTAAAAATTGCATTATCTCCAATACATCTCTGGATGAGCTAGAAAAGGTCAACTGTCAGCACTTTCAGAAAACTCTTTCAGACTTTCAGATAAGTTCAGCTTCCTCTGTCATCTTTTCTTCTTTCAAATGATCACAATTATAATTGAGCAGATTTATGTAGTCTCTTTCACCTTCTTTGGAAAGGTAAGTATCTTAAAGGCTGAGATCAGTTCCTGCTGAATGATGTCTTCCTAGCCCACTAAATCAAAAGTAATACAAAATAGTTGCTGAATGGATGAATGGATAAATTGAGCACTTATGCTCCAAGGATTGCTAAACTTTTTTTGTGCGTAGTATTAGAAACTGAACCCAGGGATGCTTTGCACATGCCAGGCAAGAGCTCTACCACTTAGCTACATGCCCAGACCTTGTAATATATTCTTATATACATTTTAAAATTTTCATTTAATACAGCTCTGTCTGGTATATACTAGATTTATCTGTGTTTTATAGATGAAAAAATTCAGAATTAAAAAGATCAAACAATATAACGGAGTAAGAATCAAACAATAAAAAGATTAAGTAATAGATAATTGAGTAAGAATCAAACAATAATCCATAGCAAGCTGCTCATTTTAAATGGTAGTTGTTGAGGGCTTGACTAATTGGGGAAGGAGGAGGCCTTTAGCAGAGAAATGCCTAGAAGCTAACCCCATTGATAGAGAGCACTCTGACCTACTGAAGGATCAAAAATGTACACATTCAACCTGGTGGCCCCATTTTTGTTTGTGTTAGACCAATTACAAGTCACACAGAGGCACACTCTGATCAAACATGAATGATTTGTTTGTTTGGTATGTTGAACTTAGCATAGTCTGGAAACAACTTTATTTTCCTCTCACCAAACCACTTAGTTGCATCACGTTTTTCCATCTTTTAACGGAATCTTGGACAGATCTCACAATCATTTACTTTCAACCATTAACAGCAGACTCATTTCAGGGTATCCAAAATTTATATTGCTTTATATTTTGTTAAGCATAACAATAGCATTGTGAATATATTAAAAAGTAATCTCCATATCTCTTAGGAATGCAAAAGAAGTATATTTTGGTGAAATGCTATGGTGCTTCAAGTTTTCTTTGTAATAGTCTGGGGCGGGGAAGGAATAGAAAAGACAAAATCACAACGAGATTTAATTTTACTTTTCTCTTTGCTTGTGTGTGTATGTGTATGTGTATGTGTGTGTGTGATATATATATCACACACACACATATATATGTATATATATATAAGGTTTTGTAATATGTATATATATATAAAAGGTTTTGTAAATTTTTTTTCTCTCCTCTAGTGACTGATGTTTCTTATTCTTTAGGGCTGGAGAAACTGGGCAAGGAGGAAAGGTGAAGAGAAAATACTATCATGATTGACTGGTGCTGGTCATTGTTCCCTCTGGATGGTAAACACCGCCTATTTTGGTGGGTTCACATGAAGGTCCTTTTATGGGTTCTTTAAAGGACTCTTCATAGATATCCTCCCACCACCACCATGTTTTACTGGACCCTGACTGGCATGGGACAGGTACTTCCTCAATGCTACATCTAAATATGTCTCTCCAATTTATATGCTGAAACCCTAACCCACAAGGTCCTGGTATAATGAAATGGGGCCTTGGGGAAGCAGTTAGTTCTCCAGGGTTCTACCCTCATGAATGAAATTAGTGTCCTTATGAAAGAGGCCTCAGAGATCTACCTTGCTCCTTCCACAGTGTGAGGATGCAGAGAAGATACTATCTGGAAAAGGGACTATCTCAGACACTGGATATGATAGTACCTTGATTTTGGACTTTCAAGCCTTTAAAACAGCAGTAAGTAAATATTTGTTGTTTGTAAGCCACCCAGTTTGTGGTATTTTTGTTATAGCAGCTTAACAAACTCATCCCTGGAGGTCTACTTGGACTCTGCTATGCTGGTATATTTTCTTTGTTCAGCACTCAATATTTGTTTCTAATAGTGTTTATTGTTTTATTAAACAAAATAACTTTAGAATTTTTCAGAATGGAGAATTATATGCACCCCTAAAATATAAATGTGTATGTAACTTTCAATAGCGGGCAAAAAATAATAGAATAAAGATGTGTATGCAATCAATCTAAAAGAAAAAGCAGGACTGGAGATGCAACTCAATGAGAGAACACTCACCTAGCAAACCTGAAGGCCTGGATTCAATCCTCAGCCTAAGGACAGAGAAGGATGGCAACGTGAAAAGTAAAATGTGAAAAAAGATTCATTAAAGCAGGCTCAGTGGCACATGCCTGTAATCTCAACTACTTAAGGGGCAGAGGCAGGAGTATCACAAGTTTGAGGCTAGCCTTGGCAACTTAGTGAAACCCTTGGTTTCAAAATTTTAAAAATGGTTGGGGATGTAGCTCAGCAAACTGTTAGTGTGCCCCTGGGTTCAGTTTTCAGCACAGTTAAAAAAAAATAAAAAGATACAGCCAGGCAAATACTAGCCAAAAGAACTCTGGTATTTCTATATTAATAGAAAACAAAATGTTTTTTGAAACAAAAATATTAGCTAAAACATTCTAGCATTCTTCACATTCTAATGTTTAAGCAAATGTAAATTTGGGGAATGTATAATCTACATTTGGACTGAATTGTATCTTTCTCAAATTCATTTGTTGAAACCTTACATCCAATGTGACTTATTTGAAGATAGAACCTTTAATGAAGTAATTGAGGTTAAATGAGATCTTAAGGGTGGAGCCCTGATCAACAGGATTGGTGTCTTTATAAAACCAAGAGACACCAGGTCTTTCTCCTCTCTGTTCCTCTCTCTCTCTCTCTCTCTCTCTCTCTCTCTCTCTCTCTCTCTCTCTCTCTCTTTCTCTCTCTCCCTCTCTCTTCTCTCCATCCACCGCCCTGCCCTTCAATGCATGTAGAGGAGAAATCTAGATGAGAGAAATCTACCCTGCTAGCACTTTGATCATGAACTGCTAGCCTCCAGAACTGTGAGAAACACATTTCCAATGTTTAAGACCCCTAGTCTGTAGTTTTGTGGTTTTTTGTTTTTTTTTTTTTTTTTGGAAGGCACAGCAGATTAATACAAGTAACTACAAGTTCTAGAAATCCAGGTGGTGTCCGTATGTCATCTCATTGAAAAATTAGATATTTCATAATGTTCATATTCTATCAAAGAAAGGGAGTTAGTTAACAAGTGCTTAATGGATCCTGTTTAATCCTCATTTCCTTATGTCCTTCTTCCCCTGGATGTGATTTCAAAACAGAGTCACGTTATACCCTCCTGCCAAGGCAGAATCTGAGAAAGGCAAAAAAAAGTTTTGCTACCCTAATCTGCCTTTTTTCTGCTCAGCATTTGGCTTTAAACTGTAACCTGAGACCCTGGAATTGCTGAGGTCCTTGATTTCTTCTTACATTTTTGACTCTTATAATGATCTCAGTGGGATAGGTCCTCATGTTTCCTTTCATGTTTCAGAACATGACCAAGATCAAGCAAACAGAATCTTGATTCCTGATGCCATGTGTCTCAGAGTTCAGACAATTTACCCTGGTCACAGAAAACTGAGACAGAGTCATTTTTCTTGCATCTGCTCCATTACCCTCTGTGCCATTAATTCTCTGATAGTGGATCCAACAGTCTGAACTAAAGAGTCTCTGAGCAGTTAGGATGGATGAGCTTATGTCACTTTGCTAAAACCGTGATAACCAAAACTAAAGGAAATATAAATTTAATTGCTTTCTCAGCCTCTGAAATGTGAGTTTTAGTTAAGAAGTAAAGTGATTCTCTCTACCTTCTTGTTAGGAAGCTAAAAGGGAAAAATTTATTCAAATCTTCAAAAATTACTAGAAACCCAGTATAATTCCTCTCAGTTATTTGTTAAAATATATGATCTGTTTTAGGTGAATAAAATAAAAACTTTAAATTGAGACATTTAAAATCATGGAATAACCTAATAACAACACTCCATTTTATTCTTTCTCAAATGACATTTTGAGCTTCTAATTTTTATAAGGAACTACTATAAATAAATAGCAAAATAGTGTATCAACAAATGAACTAATTTTAAAATTTTAGTATAAGGAAATATAACATTGTTAAAATAAGTAACAATCTGTTTTTATATTATAAATCTTTTTTTTATTTGTTTTAGAATTTAGGTTTAGGTTTTGGTAAGGGCTAATAGTTATGACAATTGTCATATTATGTCATAATAACATGTAAAAGCATAATATGCCCATAATATCTTTGCATAGATCTTTAGCTATAATATTATTTTCTTGTTAAGATTTTAAAACAATACATTTAATAAATAGATGTTACTTTCTATAACTGTTCAAAAATACAATTTCTAGTAACTTTTATGATACAGTGATTTGTATCCAATATAAAAATAAAATGTATATTATATATAATGATGTATGTGTAATATATATAGCATACTATAATATTAGCAAATAACATATTAAAATATTGATTCAGTTTATCAATCAGTGCTAATGGACAGCTGCTGTGTATTAATGAGTATGTGTGAAGGCTATCAGTTACATTAATGTTAGGTGCAACAATCAGCTCAGAATCAAGTTGTCTTAAGGAAGTTTATTTTTTCATGTACTTAAAAGTCCAGAAAAAGAACAAAGACACAGCATATTTCATGCCTGAAAGATCCCTCCATATCTTTGCAGATTGGGAATTCTTGCATCTCTCTCTAACTCTGCCACATTTAGCATTAGCTGCATTATGAGGGCATTTTCCCCCATGAATTTAAATAGCTTCAGTTATTCAGGGAGCATCATTTAATTTAGCCAGTGTCTAAAGAACTTCTCTTCTCATGTGTCCTCAAGAATGTGAAAATTATTACCGAGTACCCTTGGTTGACACCTGTTGTCACTTCCTTAGTTATAACTCGGTTACATGTCACTCTTGAGCTGATGGAGGATGCCCATGCATCTCCTTGAGATTGGCTTAGACCCGTCAGAACTCTGCCCTGGAGACAGAGTTTGAGACCTTGTTTCTAGTCTCAGAGGACAGGTGGAAACATGAACAAAACCAGAGGCCTGAGAGCAAGAAAAAATGTAGAGAGACCTCTCACTGGGTCTGCCACAGCCCTGCTGAGCTTGGATAGCAGAGGTCAGGCAGGTGGAAGAACAAACAACAGGGAATTTACACAAGGAGAAGCCATATGTAATATATGGAGAACTGAATCATAAAACTAAATATGTATCTTTAAGCTCTCCTTGGAACTAGGAGGGGCATATAAAATACATTAATAAAATATCAAGTAATATATCATAATAGAGTTCATCATTTACAGATAATAAATTTATATGGGATCAGAGGAGAAATAGCAGGCAGGCAATCTCTCCAGAGAAAATTTTACAGAAGAAATACAACTTGAAAAAGAGTTAGGTAATTTTAGAATAAATAGAACCATTTCTTTTTTGCCTTTTTTTTTTTAAGGCTTTGAATCTGCTGGCTGGTAATACCACCCACTGAGAATGCAGCCGACCCTCTCCTTCTGTTCTTGGATGACATCAGCTCTGCTTTCACTTTAACACGTTCCTGGTATCTTCAACTCCAGGCTCTTTACTAATCAATCTCTGTATTCACTGTTTAAAAGAAAGACACCAACCCCACCCACCATTTTTCAATCACTATCCACTGGCTTCCCTTTTAATAATCACTCAAAATACCTGCTTGGATAACATGATGCCCTCACTAGCCTGGCTCATCCCTTCTTCTATTTCATTTCTCAGACTTAACCCAAGCCCCAGAATGCTGCCTCTGCCCTAGTGTCTAGAATTGAAATCTCCACCATACTTACCTATGATGGTAGAGTCGACTCAATCTCTCTATCTTCCACCTCCACATCTACAAAATGGGCACATAATCTTACATTGTTGGGTTATCATGAAAGCTAAAGAGTTAAAACCATGTAAAGTATTTAGAAAAATATCTGGATGGAAAGGAAGGGAAGGAAAGGGGAGGTATTTGGGGATAAAATCCACCAAACTATGCTATGTGTATATATGAACATATCACAATGAATTCCATTTTCATGAATAATTATAATGTACCAATTAAAAAGATAAATAGAAGAGAGACCAGTAGAGTAGAAGAAGAGTTTGGGGAGGGAAGAGAAAAGAGAAAGAAGGAAATACTGTGGAATGAAGTGCAGCAAATTATGTTATATGCATATATAAATATGTCAGAATGAATCCCACTATTATGTTTAATTATAATGCCCTAAAAATAGTATTGGAAAACTATCTGGAAAATAAATGCTCAATAAAAATTAGCTACTATTAATATTATTGTTGTTGTTATTTTTTGTTTTTACTTTCCTGCTGGTCTAAAAAGCTTGGGTTTGATTGCAGAGGTAATGATGAATATTTCATTTTACAATTTATGTAATAACAGTGACAATTTAGGGCTTGAATAGATTAAAATTGGTGAGAAGGTAAAATACTAGAAAGAAGAAATAGCTGGTACTATAATAATTCAGGCTTGTCAAAATAAAGAACTTGAGATTTGGTCTGGAATTTTGGAATGAAAAGGATTAAGAAAGCATTTCAAACAAAAAATTGAAGGATTTAAGATTTTTTTTTTTGGTATAACTGGCAGGTTCAAGGAGAAGATGTGAGTTCGCATACCTGGAAGAATTGACAGGAATGGACATTTTAAAACTTTTTTTCTCGGATTTGGGGATTCTTCTAGCTATACTTTCCATTATCATTTTTTTTTCCAGAGTAGCTATATTCAATCTATTAACTTTACATTAAATATTTTCTTTAATAGATGATCAGAAGGAGTTCCTTTTTATTCCAGTATACTTGGATTATAGTGGGAGTTTAACTCCCAGGAAAGACAAGTAGTTTTAGAAATTTAAAAACCTTTATTTTATCATGCAACATGGTCCTCTGTGTAAAATCACAAGAATCACAAGTGTGTTGAGTTTCAGCAAATGTAATTAGGCCCAGAAATCAAATTAAAATATGAAAGACACTCTTTGCCCTAAAACTTTTCTCTTTATATCAATCAGGCAGAAAACATGTGGAATTTATGAGAATGCTGATTAAATTACCCTTTAGCAACCACCTTTCGTAGTATTGTTCTTTCTCCAAAAGCCAAAGAAGAAACACAAGAGATATTATGATCAAGTGAGAATTTTTTTTCCAAAGAACTTTAATGAAATAAAATTAAATAAGCTCAAGAATCAATTCAATGATGATAGAAGACATTGGGTGTGCTAATCTTTGGAAAAGAATTTTTGCCTTCAAATGCACAATTCTTTGTCAGATTATAAAATCCATATGGGTTCAAAATTCCATTTATATTTTATGTTTGGGTACCAATTAGTCATGGATACCTGTGCTTTTGTGACTGACTAGAGATGGTCACTGAGACCACAGAAAAGTAATATAGTGTGTACACTTTCATTCATTTCCTAACTATACACATACCCTGATTCAATGAGGTAAAAGCAGAGACAGGGGCAAAAACAATGTCCCTAAAATGACATCACACTGTTCTTGAGTGTCAGTGACCTAGGAGGTGCCTCTTCTACCTTCCTCTTTCTGGTATATGAAGGAATTTGGCAAACATGGCAGCCAGAGAGCCTGGGCTGCTAAGTGATCCAGGTTCAGCAAATTGACTCCATCTCTTTCGCATTCCCACTCAAATTACAGAAGGAACATGACAAGTGAGAAGTACTTTACCAGCAGAAGAAAGCATGCCTCCATGTGTCAGAGAACAATTTTGTCCAGAACAATTTTGTTTAGTTGAGACCAGATGAAGGGAAAGACCAACAGATGTTGGTGTATCAAGGACTGAATGTTTAGGATTCCCAAATTGGCAAGTTGCAATCCTAATCTTCAATGTGTTGGCATCAGGAGGAGGGGCTTTTGGAAGGTAGTTAGTCAAAAGTGTGGAGGCCTTGTGAATGGAATCAGTGTCCCTTGTGAAAGGGACCCAAGAGATCTCTCCCTCTCTCTCACCATGTGAAGATGCCATCCACAAACCAGAAACGGAATCTGGGTGAAACTTGATCTCAGTCTTCTCAGCCTCTAGAACCATGAGAAATAGATATTTGTAATTTTGAGCTATTCAGTCTACTGTAATTTCTTATAGCTGCCCGAACTAAGATAATCTGTAAAGCAAGTCATGTGAGAAAGAGGAGCCAAATCCAAGAGTGACTATAAGAGACTCCCAAGAGAACCCTGCCAACATTTCTGAGCTTAGAGAAACAGAATCAGGAAGCAAGTGATATTTTCCTCAGGGGTCCATGCAAAATTCCAGGTTTGGTTTGAATTCAGCCTTCATACCACAGGGGCTGTATATTAAAGCCTAGTCCCTGGACTTCTTAGGGCTTGCACAAGTTGTATAATTCAGTTAATAGTAAAAATATAGACATTTAGTGTTGAAATTTTGAAAATAATATCTGTCATTTGACCTTTCTGAGGAAATAGTTATTTATCTTTTGGCTTTCTATTTTCTGTTATTTGCATGAATATACATGTTCATGCATGCAGAATTTTTTAACCTTATTTTTTTATATTGTGGTGCTGGGGATCAAACTCAGCCTCACACATGCCAGGCAAGCACTCTACCACTGAGTTTTATCCTAGCCCCTAACATGCTTTTGAAGTCAATTTTATTTACATCATGATCATTTGATAACATAAATTATTCCAGAGTATGATTTTAGTGACCAGCATAAATGACTGTTCTATAAGATACTGAATTGTTTATCTATCATTGGATATTTACACAGTTTCTTATTTTCCTCCATTTTCATTATAATTAATGTTTTTCAATGTAAATCTAACTCTGCATTTGGTTATTTCTCTAGGATTATTTTCTAAGGGATAGAATTGGTGGAGACAGTGTGTATTATGAAGTCTAGTAAAGGTAAAATTTTAAATTTCCCTTTCGTGTTTGAATTTGTTTACATTCCACTACTGGATCTGAGAAGAGCCCTTTAGCCAACATTGATAATTCTGCTACGTATCATTTCAAAATCTTTGCCAATTGGCCAAATCAAAAAGACAGTATTCTTATAGAAATTGTTCACTTATTTGATTATTCATAAAACTTGAACACATCTGGCACTGGATTGTGACATTTGTTTGGCAATGGTAAACTTTTAAAATCTTGTGCCAATTTTTCCATTATGAGAAGAGGGCCAAGGGAGAATGAGGTTCTACTTTGCATTCATATGCATCTCTGGTTTCTCCCTTGACCACACATTTAACCCATCATCAAATCCCAATCACTCTTCCTCAAATACATCCACAGAATCTGCCCTTTCCCACACATGCAGGTAACCCCAGGCAATGCCACCACCATCTTTCCTGTGCATTAACTTAACAAGCTTATAGCTAATCTTCTTGCTTGTACTCTTATACCTTTACCATGTCATTCAGGGGAACCAGAGTGATCTTTGAAGAATGAACCTAATTCAGTCTTCCACTTAAACCTCTTCATCTCTCTCCATTTTCCTTCTCATCGAAATGACCATTGGGCTACTGTCTGGATTTTTCAAACATGCCAAACTATTCAGGCTCAACACCTTTGCACTTGCTGTCTTCTCTGCCCAGAAATCTCTTTCAGATATTCTCATGGGCCCTCCCAGAGAGACCTTTGACCATCTGACCAAATTGGTTCTTCTCCATTCAGCCTAATTCTGCATTCCATTAGCCTGTTTTCTTTAAGGCAGGTTTCAAGTTAAAATTATATATGCAAATTTGGGTGTGTGTGCATGCCTGTGATTGTGGTCTCACTTCTCATTGGTATAACACTGGAAGAGCAGAAACTTATATATATAAGTTTTTAATTTTAATATGAAACAACTGCTTCACAAACTTGCATATCATCCTTGTAAAGGAACCTTGCTAATCTTCTCTGTATCATTCCCATTTAAGTATATGTGCTACTGCTCAGAAATTTTATAGTTTATACTTTAAAAAATATGAGAGTACTTGACACATGAACATTCAATAGATATATATAGTTAAGTAAGTGAATGAGCAAAAATCTGTAAGGCTTATAGCACAATGCTAAATGCTAAATGTTCAATACATGGCATTGATTGTTACTGTTATAGTATATTAAATATTATTTATTCATCATTGGAGAGAGCTTGTCATTTTACTTTATGTCCCCTTTATCCTTCCTACCCCCTTTTTGCCTCCTATGATGCTGCCTTTATTTGAATAAGAAAAAAATCCTGGCAAAAACAGCATCTCAGTATGTATTTAAACACAAAGTTAGATAGGCAGAATCTATTCTGCAATCAGGAACCCTCTTCTTTAATGGGAATGAAATTTGTGAATTGGAAAATGACCTATAATGGCTTTGCTTGAGGAGTTCATTTTGGACTGACCAAATGACAACATGGCTAAATGCACCTGTGATAAGATGACAGAGAGCTCCTGTCTTCAGAAAGGTTTTGAACTCTTATTTCACAGACTGCACAGAAAATCTAATTTTACCATCAATTACTCTTGGTGCCTTGGAATAGCTTATGCTAAACACAGATTCACATAATGTAAATGATACATTAGGGTGTGTTTGAATTTTTAATAAAGACAGGCTGCAAATAAAATTCAGAGCAAAAGAAATTATGTTCACCAATGGGTAGTGCTTCATGAATAGCAGAGCTTTTTGACTTTTTGTTTTTGCCACAGGTATGGCAACATGTGTGCTTTATCTTTTTGGCAATGTTAATCCGTGTGTATGTACTGGTGCTACAGAGCATTATGGGTATATTTTTTCCCCTAAGGATATAGCTGTTCACAAGCTGGTGGAAAGAAGGGAATGTAAACAGAAGCAGGGGTTACAACCAGTCATTCCAAAGAACAGAAAATGCAACAGGAAAAGGAAGAGACACCCTGCAATTGTGGCGGCTACCTCCATGGAGTTATTACTCCATGCAAGAGCCCCATTTGGCAGTTTCCTTCTCTCTCTCTCTCTCAATAAATCTTCTCTGGCCAACCTGCCATCACCTGGCTCTTGGTTTTGTGAATAGCCTAGATTGGAATGTCACCTACAACTCCAGTGGGACACAATCTCAGCAAGCTGACCCTGGGGGCCACATTAGCCAAAGTAGTCCCCCTTTACTCCATCTCTTCATCATTCTCCCAGGGACAGGGATTCAGATGTCTATAAATTTGAAGAGAAGAAAAGGGGTGTCACGCTGACTTGCCTAGAAAATTGTTGTAAATTCCTGACAGGTTAGTAGAAAATTGTGATTTATTTTTTCTTGACTGTGTTTCTTTTTTTTTAATATTTATTTTTTAGGTGTAGATGGACACAACACACTACCTTTATTTTTATATGGTGCTGAGGATCGAACCTGGGCCCTGCCTGTGCTAGGCAAGCACTCTACTGCTGAGCCACAATCCCAGCCCCACTGACTGTGTTTCTTAACATCTATGGTCATGGAATTTTGTTGTTTTTAAGAAAAATGCATCTGTGCACCTACAGCAATCAGATGAATGAAATTTTAGAAGGCTCATGCTGTGTCCATGGACACTTGAAAAAGGGAAGTTTCTTATATCTTACCAAAAAACATCAATGGCCTCAAGCAAAAGAGGACTGACTTGTTATGAGTTTTCAGATAATGAAACATGGAACCAAGTTAGCCTTGGGAAGGAGAAAATCATTTTCTATGTTTTTGTTTTTAAACAATGCAATCTACCCTAGCCCTTCAGGATTTTAAATATAGAAAAAGACAGACCCAGTGTTTTATCAGGGCCACTGAAAAAGTGTGGTGTTGGTAAAATTATCCAACACTTAGAAACAAGGCCAAAGGATGACCACACTTACTTTTGATGTTGTAGGAGACCATTATTTTATAATCCTTTCCTAGGGTTATTTCACTATATTGCAGACTGTGTTTGACTTTGTTACTACTAGATTAGAACCCTGCAAAATTACATGTTAATTAGTAGATTTCTGCCTGGTAAAAAGATAATTCCAAAGGTTTCTGTCACCTTGTAAGATACAACATAGTTTTATGCCTATTAAAAATTCATTTCAGCATTTTTGAATGGATTAACTCCGTCCATCCTTATTCCTTGAATTGTTCTTCGAACCAATTTTACCATCCTACAGTTCCCTCATTAAAGAATTGAATCAATGAGTTGAATCGAATACTCAACATGTGTATGGAAGTTGCATTTTTAACTTTTTGATCAGTAAGGATGGAATTGCATCATGGTTTTAAGAATGAACTGCAGAATAGAGATTGTCTGACAATTACGGGTCACAAATCTCAGGCACAGGTGTCCTTTATCAAGGGTCCTTCACATCATCTTGAGCATTGATACAGATAACTAAGAAGACACAGAAGCAAGCTCACTGCTCACACCTGGACTTGTAGTGAAGGATCAGCAAGTCTTCTTGAGAAAAAATGGATGGCTGAGAACCTTGGAGGGTTAGGGGATAGCTAACATCCAAAGATAGAATCAGAATTTAGAAAAGTCTTGAAAAACTGGAACATTTGGGTTGAAATAAACCACATGTAACATATAAAAAGAAAAACTATATTTGAAGCTTCATAGCATCAATCGCAAAACATCTGATTCCTTTTACTCTATATTCCCACATATGGAAATCTATCTAAAGTTAATAAAAATATGGAAAGGGATTTTTTACACAAAAATGTTAATTACAATGATGTTAAAAATAATGAAAAATTGGAGGCAAAAAAAACCCACCACCAATATGGGATTGATTAAGTAAATTGTAGTGCATCTAATTCATGGATTTTTCACTAGCACATTAAAGTGAATGTTTATTGTGAAATGTAGCACATAATACAAAAGTGCACATTACACACATGTGACTTATTGAATTATACACATGAATGACTTATTGTTCACTATAAAATGAACAGCTGTGTTGCCATTGCCATTACCATCAGAAAGTGGGGCATTACCAGTATCCCATTTAGATCTCCAAACCAAAAAGCCCTTCTTAACTCCTAACGTAATCATTATCCTGACTTTTAAAATAATTGCTGAAAATTTTTATTTGTTATAGTTTTACCACCTAAGTATGAATCCCTGATCACTATAGCTTTGACTTTTGAACTTTATAAAGGGAATTTTTGTGTTTGGCTACTTTTACTAAGCATTGTCTTATCTTTTTTCTTTCTTTCTTTTTCTTTTCTTTCTTTCTTTTTTTTAGAAAATGGAGAAATAATACATATATCATGAAGTTCAGCCTCTCACAGCATACAATTCAGTAGATTTTAGTATTGCCCCATTTATTGTGTGATGGACATTGGTTTGTTTCCATTTTTTAGTTATTAGAAATAATGCTGCTATGCAATTCCTATATTAAAATCCCAATGACATTCTTCATAGAACTAGAAAAAACAGTCATGAAATTAATTTGGGAAAATAAGAGATCCAGAATAGCCAAAGCAATCCTTAGCAAGAAAAGTGAAGCAGGAGGCATCACCATACCAGAACTTAAACTATACTACAGAGCTATAGTAACAAAACAGCATGATATTGGCACCAAAATAGACTTGTAGACCAAAGATACAGAATAGAGGATATAGAGAAAAACCCACATAAATATGACTATCTCATACTAAATAAAGATGCCAAAAACATACATTGGAGAAAAGATAGTCTATTTAACAAACAATGCTGGCAAAACTGGAAATCGATATGCAGCAAAATGGAATTAAACCTCTATCTCTCACCCTGCACAAATATCAACTCAAAGTGGATCAAAGACTTAGGCACTAGAATAGAGACCCTGTGCCTAATAGAAGAAAAAGTAGGACCAAATCTTATGTCAGCTTAGGAACTAACTTCTTTAACCAGACTCCTAAAACCCAAGAAGTACAATGAAGAATCAATAAATGGAATGGACTCACACTAAAAAAGCTTCTTGTCAGCAAAGGAAACAATCAATTATGTGAAGAGAGAGCCTACAGAATGGAAGGAAATCTTTACCACACACACCTGAGATAGAGCACTAACCTTCAGCATATATAAAAAACTCAAAAAACTTAACACCAAAAAAAGTAAATAACTCTATCAATAAATGAGCCAAGGAACTGAACAGACACTTCACAGAAGAAGAAATACAATTAATCAACAAATATATGAAAAAATGTTCATCATCTCTAGCGATTAGAGAAATGCAAATCAAAACTAAGATTTCATCTCACACCAGTCAGAGTGGCAAACATCAAGAATACAAGCAACAATAAGTGTTGGTGAGGATGTGGGGGGAAATGTACACTCATACATTGCTGGTGGGTCTGCAAATTGGTGCAACCACTATGGAAAGCAGTATGGAGATTCCTCAGAAAACTTGGAATAAAACCACCATTTGACCCAGCTATCCCACTCCTTATTTATACACAAAGGAGTTAAATTCAGCATACTACAGTGACACAGCCACATCAATGTTTATTACAGCTCAATTCACAATCTAAACTATGGAACTAACTTAGATGCCCTTCAACAAATGAATGGATAAGGAAACTGTGGTACATATACCCAATGGAATATTACTCAGCTTTAAAGAAGAATGAAAGTATGGAATTTGCCAGTAAATGGATGGAGCTGGAGAATATCCTGCTAAGTGAAATAAGCCAAACCCCCTAAAACAATAACTGAATGTTTTCTCTGATAGGTAGTTGCTACTCCATAATAGGGCCATTGTGGGGAATAAAGGACTGTGCAGATGGGGGAAGGGGAGAGGAAGGGGTGTGGGGATAGGATGGATGGCCAGAGGAAGAAGAAATTGTGTTCCATTTGTGTAAGATGTGTCAAAATGCACTGTACTGTCATGTATAACTAATTTGAAGAATTTGAAAAATAAAAAAAAATAAAAAATAATGCTGCTATGAACATTCATGTGCAGGTTTTTGCATACACATATATTTACATTTATCTTAGGTATATACTAGAATTGCTGGCTCATATGTGTAGTGCCCTTAAGGAAATTGGGGATAATAAAACACCATGTCCCTGAATGCCCCCTTTCTGTTTCCACAAACCCAGTTAACTTAGGGGAACAATGTGAACAAGCCTGGACCAGAATGTCCAGATACAAATTCTCTTGAAAGACACTGGCTTTCTCCTATGCCCAGTGGAAACTAAGACAAGTTAGTGTTATCTATATAATGCTCCTTTCTTGCATGTACACCAGGACAGTTGTTCCTTGGGATGCTGATCCTACAAGCAAACTAAGTAAGATAATACTGATGTTGTCACTGCTTCTCCAGCCTAATCTATAATACCTCTCTCTCAGTGGGACCGGTGCATTACTGAGGGCACCGTGGAAAGGATATGTGTTATTTGTCCAGCTGGCCGCCACTAGACAGGACATCATGAGGAAGAGGAGGCACTGCTGAGCTAAGAACCATGAGGAATTGAGATGCAATCTGTTGAGCCTATTGGCACAGAACTCTTCTTAGCACAGTCACTGATCTCTGGTAGGCTTTTTCCTCAGTAAATCATGTCTCATATTCTGTCTCTGGGCAGAGACATTATTTGCCATAAATGTAAAGGTGTATTTCCCACTTTTTCATTGGAGTTAATTGTCTTTCTATCATTGAATTTCAGGAGTTCTTTATATATTAGGAATACTAGTCCTTTATCAGATATATGGTTTGCAAATACTAAACATTTTATCATATTATCTGGGTATTGCATTTTTTTTCCAAAAATTAATTTGCTATAAATGTAAAGGTATATTTCTGCATTTTTAATTCTACTTCACTGATATCTATATCTATCTTATTTCCATAGCATAAAGTTTTGTTTACTATAGCATTATAATAAGTTTTAAAGTATGGTAATATGAGTCCTACAGATTAGTTTTTGTATTTCAAGATTGTTTTGGCTATCCTGATCCTTGAATTTCCTTGTGAATTTTGTATTTAACTTGCCAAACAAAGTAAGGCAGCTGAGATTCTGATAAGGATTTCGTTGAATTTGTAGGTCAGTTTATGGAATATTATTATCCTAACAATATTGTCTTTGGATCCATGTATGTGGATAAACCCCACTTGGATAAATCCTTTTTTACGTTGTTGGATTAAGTTTTCTATTATTTTGTTGCTGAGGATTTTTAATCTATTCTTTATGAGGGACATTAATCTGTAGCTTTCTCTTCTTATGATATCTTTGCATGGTTTGCCATCAGGATAATATTAGCTTCAGAGCATGAGCTGTGACATGGTTCTTCCTTTTCCTTTTTTTCTGGAAGAGTTTCAGAGGATTGGTGCTAATTCTTCAACTTTGGTTAGAAATTTACTGGTGAAGCATCTAACATTTTCTTTATGGGATATTTAATATTAACAATTCAATCTCTTAAAAATAAGTTTATTCAGGTTTTCTATTTATTCTTGAGTCAGTGTTGGGAATTTTTTCTTTCCAGAAATGTGTTCATTTCATCTAAATGATCTAATTTGTAATATACAATTGTGACTGAGCTAAGAAGAGTTGAGTGGCAATAGGCTCAACAAATTGCATCTCAATTCCTCATGGTTCTTAGCTCAGCAGTGCCTCCTCTTCCTCATGATGTCCTGTCCAGTGGCGGCCAGCTGGACAAATAACACATATCCTTTCCACGGTGCCCTCAGTAATGCACCGGTTCCACTGAGAGAGAGGTATTATAGATTAGGCTGGAGAAGCAGTGACAACATCAGTATTATCTTACTTAGTTTGCTTGTAGGATCAGCATCCCAAGGAACAACTGTCCTGGTGTACATGCAAGAAAGGAGCATTATATAGATAACACTAACTTGTTTTAGTTTCCACTGGGCATAGAAGACTTAAAGTCTTTTATTTCTGTAAGATCTTATGTAAGGGCCATAGTATATTCCCCTTTCATTTTCTTGAATTTGGTACCTTGAACCTTCTTTCTTTCTCTCTTGATTAATTTAATAACTTTGTCTCTGTGATAATGATATAGATAGGTGTGAAACTCTTTAAAAACACATCTATTTGGGTTGAGCTTCTTCACTATCTAGACAAATGTCCTTCCATCAGATTTGTAAGTTGTTGGCCATTATTTCTTCAAGTACTCCCTCTTGTCCTCCTCCGGCTCTCCTCTCCTTCTAGGACCCAACATGCATCAGCTGGCACACTTCATGGTCCACACTCTCTAAACTTTGTCCTTCTCTCTTCATTCTTTGTTCTTTCTGTTCCTTACATTGGATGATTTCAATAGCATTATCTTCATTCTTGCCAATTCTTTGTTCCTCTTGCTTGAATATGGTGTTCAGCACTTAGTTTCTCTTTTAGTTATTGTACTTTCAGGTTCTATAATTTTTATTTGGTTTCTATTTCTGGTGTGTGTGTGTGTGTGTGATTTTGAATCTCTTTACTGATATTCTCTGTTTGATGAGACATCATTCTCATACCTTAGTTTTTTTAGACATTGATTTTCCCTACATTTTTTGCCTTATTTTAATTAATAGACTTAAGTTGCACAGTGTTAGATTTACAGAAAAATCAAGTGGAAAGTACATATATGACTCCTCACGTCTCCTCTGGTTTTCCCTGTTATGAACATCTTGTATCCATGATGTGGTGCATTTGTTACAGTTGATGAGGAATACCAATACCATGAAGTAATGTCCACAGATTACACTGGGGTTCACTCTACATATTGTACATTCTACGAGGTTTGAAAAATACATAACTACATGTATCTCATACAAAATAATTTTTAGTACCCTAAAATTCTCCTCTGCTGCACTTTGTCCTTCCCTTTCCTCCTGTCAATCACTGATCTTTTTACTGTCTCCACAGTTTTGCCTTTTCCAGAATGTCATATGGTTGATATCGTACAGGATGGAGTCTTTTCAGGTTGGCTTTTTTTTCACTTAGCATTTAAGTTTCACATACATTTAAGTTTCCTTCATGTATTTTTATGGCTTGATAACTTGTTTCTTCAAATCACTGAATAATATTATGTGATATGTTTGTGCCAACAGCTTGTTTAGCCATTCACTAGTTCTTGGTTTTTTGAGATTTTGGGTAATTATAAATAAGGCTGCTGCAACCATCAGTATAGGGGCTTTTGTGTGGACATAATTTTTCAACACTTGAAGAAATACTAAAGAGAATTATTGTTAGATTCTATAGTAGGAGTATGTTTAGTTTGGGTAAGAAATCATCTAACTGTCTTCCAAAATGGCTGTACCATTTTGCATTCCCATCAACAATCAGTAAAGTTCTCAATGCTCCACATCATTACTGGCAATTGCTGTTAGAGTGTTTTGGATCTGGGCTCTTTTGATAGAAGAGTTGTTGTATCTTACTGCTGGTTAAATTTGCAATTCCCTAATGACACATGATGTGTTGAGCACCTTTTGTCCTTTCATTCTCTCAGCAGTGTCTCTTTCAACAGAGCAGAAATTTTTAATTTTAAAGACTCCCACCTCATCATTTTTTTGATGGAGATAGACCATGGTTTTTAGTGTCCTCTAGTTTTGAACACATTTAAAATAATGATTAAAAGTCTTTGCTTAGCAATTCCAACATTTGGGCTTTCTCAAGAACATTTTCCCCTCAATGTAGGGCTCATATTCTTGTTTATTGGCACGTCTCATAACTTTTGTGTTGAAAATGACATTTTAGATAATACAATGTGGCAACTCTGAAGATCCAATTCTCCCCTTCTCTGCACTTTTTGCCATTGTTGCTGATTGTTTTTGTTTTATTTGTTTGTTTTTACATTTTTTTTTGTCTTTTGAGTAATATATCTGAACTAATTCCATTAAGACTGCATTTTGCCAGGCATAAGCACTGAGATCTCTGCATAGTGAATTTAATGATCAGGTAATGCTTGGTCTGAGACTCCATTAAGTTTCTGGAGTAAATAAGTCTCTATTTATTGGCCAAGGGTTCTGTGTACATGTCAGGGCATGCCTTTGCCTCTCAGCCACCTCCTTGACAACACAAACTTAGCTTCCTCCTCTTACTTGTTCAAAGCCAAGGTCATCCAGGGGTGAGAGTTTAAGGCCTTCTTAGGTTTTTCCAAAGCTTATTCACAGCCCTGGGCTTGTGTTCACCCCCCACACATGTGACTTCCCAGGTTCCCAGGAAGATTTCAGGGCTCTGCACAGCCCCATGGACATCTCTCACTTCTCTGGTTTTTCTTTTAAAGCTTTTGGTCAACTTGTGTGTTTCAGTCAACTTTTGTGTCTTTATGACCAAAGTACTAATGTGAACAACATAGAGGAGAACAATTTTATTTTGGCAAATAAAACTCTAATTTTTATTTATTATGGTATCAGAGGTCTCAGTCTATAGACAGCCATCTTCATTGCTCTGGACCCAAGGTAAGGCAAGACATCATGGCAGAAGGACACGGTAGAGGGAAGCTACTCTCTTCCTGGTAGCAAGGAAGCACAGAGAAGCAGGGGAAGGGGCTACAGAGAAGAACATCCCTTCCAGGGCATGCCCCCAGGGACCCACCTCTTCCAACCAAGACCCCCCTGCCTACAGTTACCACCTAGTCAAGTCCATTCAAACTAGGATGGCCTGATTAGGTTTTAGCTCTCTCTGTCCAGTCATTTCACTTCCGAATTTTCCTGTCTTAATGCAGAAGCTTTGGGAGGACACCTCATATCCATACCATTTCAACTCGTTGGCCCCAATTGTTATTGACACAGCAATGTTAAACAATTACTGAAGCTTTTTTGTTGTTGATGTTGTTTTGTTTCAACTTTGCAAATATGTTAGTATATTTTTTCTTCAAATAAATGAGCTATATTTTGTAACACATCTAACTAAGTCTTTTAATGGTAAAATTTGACAGTTTTTTACATGACAGTATAGAACTTTTCAAAATATTATATATACATAGAATAACTGTTTCAACTAGGATCCCATTATTATGGTTATGCATGATGCAGAGTTACATTGCTTATGTATTTATATGTGAGAATAGGAAAGATATGTCCAATTACTTCTGCTATCTTTCCTATTACCATGCCCATTCCCTTCCCTTCATTCCCCTTTGTCTAGTCCAATAAACTTCTAATCTTCCCTTTCCTTGTGGGTTATCATCTACACATCAGAGAGAATATTCTGCCTTTGGTTTTTTGGGACTGACTTATTTCACTTAGCATGATAATCTCCAGTCCATCCATTTAATCAGCAAATGTCATAATTTCATTCTTCTTTATGGCTGAGTAAATTCCATTGTGTATATATACCACATTTTCTTTATCCACTCATCTGTTGCAGGGTACCTAAGTTGATCCTATAGCTTGAATATTGTGAATTGAGCTGCTATAAACATTGAAGTGGCTGTGTCATTGTAGTATGCTGTTTTTAAGTCCTCTGGGTATAAACTGAGTGGTAGTACTTGTCACCCAGATGTTAGTAGCCTTCTGTCCAGGGGCACCTGTCACCCCATTTCACCCCAGTCTGAATGGCAATTATCCAGAGTACTTTCTTTGAGAATGAGATTTTGAAAGAGTCCCTCCCTCATCTTTTTTTTTTCAGGTAAATTCAAAATTAATAGATTTTTATTGGTGAAATAACACATTAGAATATAACTTCCTCTAACCTTATAAAATAGTCATTTTGAATCAGCAAAAAATATTAAAGAATACAATTAAAATATCACTCTGCTCTGGTTTCCTTAACTATGTTCAACACCATGTTGTAAACATCAGATATTTCAGTAAATTGATTAAAAAAAAACAAGGACTTATTTACACTCTAACACCAAACAACTGTAATAATATGATACAGAATATGCTCTGTAAGGGTTTGAGAAACCACTGTTTATCTCACCACAATACAGGTACTGAAGACGGAGGGCAGGGGAATAACTCTGGAAATGGCAAGATGCCCTGACACTTTCTTGCTTCCCCTTTATAATCTACTCCAACCAATCTGCCTTTTCTAACTGAAAATGTTGCTGGAAAAAAATGTAGTAGGCAGCTGGTTGTGAACACAATATTGAATTCTAAGGGAGCCCTGAATGACAGAACTGGTTCCACATGTTATCTCCCATGAAGAGGCTCTTATCTCAAAAGAGTGCAGACCTACAGAATAAACAAGGAGCCCAAATAAGTATGAACCCAATGTGCAGGGGAGAAACAGCCAACGGGTGAAAGCTACCAAATTCATAGTGCTAGAAAGCAAAGCACTGGATGGGAAGGGAGGTATTGATCATAAAAAGAACACATGCATACATGTAAAAGAAGCTATTCTAACAGAATCCATTTGTTGATTGTAATATCAATTTATATATCTATATTTATAAAAATGCAAAGAGCTAATAAAATAATATTTTTTTCTGTTGCAAAAAGGCTTAATTTCACTTTTTTTTTTTTACAAAGAAATGAGAAGCAACCAGTTATTTTGAATTTAGCAGTACTTTTATGTATCTTTTGGCTAGATCACAGGAAAAAAAAAGGATATTCAAGTTCAGCTCTAATATCTTTGAGGTGATGGAAGAACTCAATAAAATCTTCCTTATGGTTATCAAAGACTTTCAGTTGGATATCCAGACCATCATGATTAATATGCTTTAATTTGAAAATAGTTCTTTAAATCCACAGTGCATAATTCATTTCTGATAGGAAGCCTAAAGTCCAAATCATCAGGAGATGTAACAAGGGCATTTATGAGCTGCATACAAGCTACCTGAGGCTGTCCTCCCTGCTCCACCACAGCCAACAGAAGCATGGTGGTGAGGGCCAGGCTGCCCCGTGGGAAGCCCCACATCCTCACCCAGAACCCCGACAGGTAAAAGGCAGCTGCCAGACCTCCCCAGAGGGTGACAAAGCTGCACTTGTCCAATCAATCAATCATGTTAATTGAATCAATGTGTCAATGAGCAATGGATGTCCTACCCAGGTAATTTCCACATTCACCACTTTAAGAAAACTCAAGACTATTGTATAGTTAATAAAAATCATGGGTCAACTAATACCAAGTTCAAGTTGCTTCATCATGTGAGGTAATGGTACACATTACTGAGACTTTATCTTATTATGGGATGAATTTCTAATACTCTTCTAAAAATCCAGATCGCATGAGTTGGTGAAGAAATCTAATCAAACCAATATTCCAAGACTCACTATAAGCCATTTGATTTCCATCAGAAGAGAACTGATGTAGGCTTTTAGGGTAGACTTCACAGCTGCCACTCTCTTTGATAGTATGTCCCCCACCATTCTGTTCTGCAGTAATTCTGCAGGAACAACTTAAGTCATTGAGGAAGCAGGTAAAGGGCCTAGATCAGGAATATCTAGTTTTCCATTGGATTCAGATCAGTGGATTATACAGTTGAGTCTGCCATTTACAGTCTCATTTGAACCCTAATCTCCTCATTCATAAAAAAGGGATAATCAGACTCACTTCACAGCTTGTAGGAAGATTAAATAAAAATTCTGTAAAAGAAGTGAAAGCAATTCTAACATAAGGTCTTATAATGATGACCTCAAAGAAATGCCCTTGAACCTGGGTTTCAAGACAATGGTGCTGCCAGGAGGCACCTACTTCTACCATGCCCTGTGAATACCTCACAAGAGTCAGCTTTAATTGGCCTTGGATGTGTCCTGAGCATGTGGGATTTTTGAAAAGCTCCCCAGGTGATTCTATCATGTAGTTTGGGTAGCTTCACCCTGTTAAGAATAGTTGAAAGAGGAGAAAACTTCAAAAATGATGGCTTTCAGATCTCTGTTTATCTCCATGGCTGCAATCGACAGCTTGAGTTTTGCTTCCAGAAGGCTTAAAAAAAGAAACAAAATCAGTGAATGTGTGAAAATGGTTCTTGAAATAACTCTTAGAGATGCTTGAATCAACACAAGAGAGAATATAGATGAAAAGACCAGCATGATTCTTCCACTGTTCTGGTTTTCTCTGCTGAAAACGAAATCATCTCCTAACCTAGATACAGCTTTTTGAATTCCTTTTCAGGGCTATATTTCCTACAGCAATTTCTCCCACTTCTGTTAAATATCTTAGCAATAATAAAAACACGCAAATATGTTTCAATAATGCAGAAGAGGACAACGTTTGCAGCATTCCTAGACAAGATGTCTTACACAGAAACGACCCAGCTGCGGCACCTCCAATGCAATGAATCCAAGATATTTCTTTGTTCCTTTCTTCCTTTGGTTCTCTTTGACTCATCTCCACAGTATCCTGACCTAAGAGTATAACCTGACTGTTGAAGTGAATTGCAGACTCAAAATTTCTTCCTTGTTATTTCCTTTCTTTCTATTCAGAAAAATTACACAGAAGCCATGAAGCCTGAGTTTATACTACTCAAAGATTAATTGATTGATTGATTGATTTCATCTGGGCTAATCTCATTCTGAAAAAAAACCCTATATGCTTTGCTTGACTATATTGTCAGTAAATGGAGCACAAAGTGGGGATATTCCCCAATACTTGGCTATAAACTAGTAAAAGTCACATCATTAGCCATCTGAGCTACCAAAGCTGAAGAGTTGAAATTTGGGAGACATCCACAACTCCAATCATTATGCTTGGAGAGTAATCTTGAATGTGATTGTATTGAATTAAAGGTTCATAAACATCATATCTTTATTTTCAAGTGTATGAATTACAGAATTAATACCATTTTCCCTTGTCCCATTCAGTTCCTTTTCTTGAAAAAATTTTTTTGGCCTGGTATTAAATTTTCTACGCTTATCTTTTATTCTAGCTTTATTTCATTCTTGATTTATATTTGCTTGTAACAACTCATTTAATTCCTTTATCTTAAAATTTCTATCTATTTTTAACATTGTATTTTTTAAAAAGTGTCTGTTATAGTTTAGAAATCAGGTGTTCCCCCCAAACTCATGTGTGACACAATTAAAAAAAAAAAAGCTTGAAGGTGAAATGATTGGGTTATGAGAGTCTTAATAGGTGCATTAATCTTCTGATAGGGATTAACTGGATGGTAACTGTAGTCAGGTAGAGTGTGGCTGGAGGAGTTGCATCATTGGGGGTGTACCATTGTGATATATATTTTGTCCTTTGTGAAGGGAGTCCCCTGCCCCCCCTCCCTTCCTGGTGTGATGTCCTGAGCTGCTTTCCTCTGCCACACACTTCTGCCATGATGTTCTGCCTCAGGTCCCAAGGAACGGAGCCGGCTGTCTATGGCCTGAGACATCAAATACACTTTTCCTCCTCCAAAAATTGTTCTTGTCATGTCTTTGGGTCACAGCAGCAAAAAAAGCTGATTAAAACAGTGTCAAAGTTAGATTTTTATTTTTTAACTTCTGCATCCAGCCTCCCTGTATTCTCTCTCATCTTTCCCTGGACCCAAATACCTGGAGTAGCATCAATGAGATTTTTTTTTTTTTTCTAATGGAAGAGTAGGAATTGGGTGAAGGCTTTGACTCTTAACACATATCGAGATGCCATGTCTTTCCATATCTGTATCAAATTTTATGTCCTCTAGTAAAATGTTTAAAATATTTTCCAAGTCCTGCATGATTCTTAAGTTCTATGAAGTTTCACCTTTTATACCTAAGGCTTAATATATTTACCTTTCTTACTGGGGCTGAGCCAAAGACTCTGATGGTAATCGTTTGGCAGGATTGCCAACTCCACTGCAGTGGTTTTGGAGGATGACCATCAAGAAGGCTGCTTTTTATGTGAATTTGGTTGCTGGTGAGACACATCCCAGATGAGGTGGCACTATTCTTGAACCAGAGGCATGGCCCCTTTAGCTCTAGAACAGCATATGTGCCCAATGGAAGGGAACACCTTGCTGAAGAGGGGTGATGGCCGTGCTGCTCCAGGATCCAGCTCCCTCCCCCTGGGTTAGTCAAGTGACAGGGAAGCTTGACATCTTAAGACACCAATGGTTTTTGAGTGGTCCAAGGGGAATCCATTCACCTTTCTACAGAGAAAACACCAGTCCTGGCTCTGATGCTGACCTGAAGAATGGAGTAGGAAAACACTCCAGGCATCCCTAAGCATACAGCACACGAGTGCCAGGAAGGTTGCTTTAGTTTTATTTTGTTTTTGAGGAAGAAAAATCAAATCAAGACACCGTATTTCATTCAGTTTTTTTTTCTTTTTCTTTTTTCCCCATGGTGGGGATGGAACCATGGACCTTGTACATACTAAATGTGTGCTCTATCATTAAGTTACACCCCAGTCCTAAAATCCCAAATTTCAATTCTTCAGCTTTGGTAGCTCAGATGGCTAATTATGTGACTTTTACTAGTTTAAAATTAAAAAAAAAAAGCTTTGCTCTATTTATCTTTTTCTTAAAATATTTTTTAAATTGTTGATGGACCTTTACTTATTAATTTATTTATTTGTGGTGCTGAGAATTGAACCCAGTGCCTCACACATGCTAAGCAAGTGCTCTACCACTGAGCCACACCCCCAGCCCTGTTCTATTTATCTTGAAGATATGCCATGCTGTACAGAGAGGTTAATGACAATGGTTCATCATCTGAATTGTTCCTCTTTTCAAAGTGTGACTTTATTTTATATTATCTCACATATTTTCACATTTATTTAAAATACACAGTTGTCTAACCTAAATTCATCTTTTTTACTTAGTTTTAAATATTCTTTTGAAAATAGTCTAAATATAGGTTTATTATTATTACAGACTATTACTAGTCTGTAAGGTTTTGAATTTTACATAAAAGCTTTAAGCCATATACATTTGCTATTCTGATTGTTTCAAAGGGTGGTTAGGTGTATATAGGTTTGTGTGCTAAGTCTCAGATTTTCTCAATTACACTCACATTTGCAGAATAAATTCAATTTCTTTAGTTTTAATCTAATTTCCCTATGATTCTCCATTTTCAGTGAACAGTTGGAGGTAGGTAAGGGTAAAGATTGTTTGTGTTTTCCTGTTTCTTTTGGTTAAATATTTAATATTTCACATTCTCTCCCTGTCCCTCTCTTCCTTGCTAAGCAGAATCTAGGTGTGTGAGTACAACATTCAAGCCAGTTCACATGGGCACTACCTGCCCCACTGAACGCTATGCATTCAGGCTTTGCTCAATTATCCAGTGTCTTTGTTGGACTATTCCATGGAATTCTGGATGTGACCCAAGCCAAATTACAGACTTAAAGGAGCACAGCATATGGAAGTGGACCATTACCTTCAATTTTATTACATACTCTTATTTCATGAGAATGATATTTGACTTATCCCTCAAGGTTTATTCTCAGAGAGAGGACTCAGGGAAGATGGGTCAGGCTTCTGATCTCTTCCCCCTTGCAAATAAAACAAAGTTTGTTTCCTCTTCCTACTCATTCTAGTAGTTACCTTTGGAATTATGAAATCAGACTTATTATGTTAATGAAACTTTAAAATTTAGAAATAAAAAATTGATAAAAATACCAATTTTTTGAAAATTATGTCTCATGGAAAATCTAGGCTTTCATTTTTAAAAAAAATATATTAACACATATTAGTTATACATATTCATGTGGTGCAGTGTGGCAGTTGTGTACAATGAAGCATGCACTGATAAAATCCAACCTCCCTTTTTCTAACCTTCATACTGTTATGGACTCAGAAATCCTATTCTGAATCCTATTCCATCAGTTGAATATTTATTCTTCCTTTTTCTTTCTGCAACAATCCTAAATCTCTGCAGGCTAAGAGGAAGAAGTCACATAAAAGAAAATGCCAAACAGGGTTAAGTATATTAACATATTTAAATACTGATATATGCTATATTCTCATATGTACGAAAAGAAAATCCAGAAGGATATGTACCAAATTGTCAAGGGTGTTTGTATCTGTGAAACAGAAACAGAAGGGACTTACGGAACATTCATTTTTAACTTTATCTAGCATTATATTATCGAAATATTTTAAAAACCATGCTTACCTTTCCAAAGTAAGTAATCATTTAAAATATGAAAATTTAATTTATATTTTTATCTTCTTCTTTGGTTTCTGCTTTGAATGCATCCTTGGTTTTTCCTTTGGTTTATGACTAGCATTTCATGGTTTCCTTTGCTTGGTCTTTTGGTTTATGTTATTTTTTTCCTATTTGCCTGGTACAGTGATTACTTGCTTTAAATTCTGCCAGAGATTAGAGTGGAGTCACATTATTTGGGTATTTAACTTAGGCAGACTTACTGTGAGACTATAGAGGGTGGGAGAGAGGGAGAGAGGGAGGGAGGGAGAGGGAATGAGAGAGGGGGAGGGAGAAAGAGAAAGGGAGGAGGGGGAGTGAGGGAGGGGGAGAGGAGAGAGGTAGAGAGAGACCAGGGCAAGAGTGAGGAAGAAATGAATCCTTTGATCCTTTGATCCTCTCACTTGCCTTTCCAAGTACTTTTTTTCAGTTGCCAGAAGGTGGGGGGTGGGGAGAAAGCCATTACTAAGGAAAAAAAAATCATGTCTCTTGAACTTAAGAGACCCAAGACATGGTAATTTAAGGAGAGATTTCATTTTTCCCTCCAGAGTGAATTTAACTATATACTTTTTCTGTTTTAAAATCTTGTTTCCTCATTTTAGAAACTCACCCCAGTATCAGAGGCAATTCATTGTAGTTCTGAATTCCCCAAGAGCCTTTTAAAATCCCCTTTTTTTTTTCTTCTAATTTTTAGAGCTAACACTGTGAGTTGCACATTTAGGAAGGGAAGGACTATCAGGAACCGAGCTCAGGGCGTGCTGCAAGGTCAGCACTGGGTCCTTCCACATCTGCCTCTGTCAGTCTAGAGAAAGATTCTTTGTGTTCAAGGGCAGTTGATAAGCATCCTCCTCATGATGGCTCCCCAGTGTCCTTGTGAAAATAGTAATTGTACCAGCCTCTCTGCTCCTACAGCTTCGCCTGTCACCTCAGGTCTAGCATGAAAACACCATATGATAGTTCATTACATAGATTTTTGCCTTAGCCTTTCGAGGGCACAGTGTCCTTTTTTTATCATTTTAATTCTCAGTTCTAAACAGTGCTTTTAACATCATGGGTTTAGAAAACATATTTCTGAATCACATAGTGAATAAATGGGTAAGTAATTTAATGGTAGGAGGGAGTACCATACTTTCATCAAGTGGAAGGTGAAAATTGTTTTCACACTTTGACATCAAGCACAGCAGGATGCATTTCCCAATCAATGGCATGCCCTAGTTGATTTGGAAGCTTTTTCTTATTTCTTCCTGGTTTCATAAAATAATGAGGCAATTTATAATCAAAGGCATCATGGATGAAACAAAATGCACACTTTAGTGTTTGTTAACCATTCTCAAATTAGTCCTTTTTGATAAATATCATGATTAACATAGGCACTTATCACATTTTCCCCTTAAATAAGCAAGTAATTAAATGTATAGTCACTCAAAAGAAATTGATTTTCAATTAGGTCTGCATTTTTGGAAGTCACAGCTTTTTTTCTTATATGGAATTACAGTATCAGTTTTAAAAATGAAAAAAAGGTGAATATATACCTGTTGCCCCAAAGAAAGAAAGAAAGAAAAAGCATAAAGGAGACAAACACAATTCTCATCATTTGGCTTATGTCTTTCTAGATAACTGTGTATATGAGTATTATGGTATGACTGATGCTATAAAAGAAATATCATATTGTACCTGTCACTGTACTATAGGAATGAATTGCATATATTGTTTTTTAATAGTAAAATGGCAATGAGCTAATATCCATCAATAAAGAGTAATTAAATCAACTATGGTACAGTGCAAACATTGTAGGGAATATTAAAGTGGAGGTTTTTAAGAGTCCATTAAAATGTCAAGTTAGAGCTAAATGTGCACAAATGAAATGCTGTTTACGCTTCATAATTTTGCATATTAATATAATCTCATTCATGCAGTGTTCCTTAAACTTCTTGAGAAAGAAATGGAGGATGATGATGTCAAGAATTTGCCAATTTTTAGTCACTTGCAACTGGGAAGGAATGAATGGGTCAGAAAAAAAAGTCATTCATTTAAAAATGACTTTCCAAATGAGTATTAAAGAGCAAGAATAATTTTTGTTCTAGTAGAAAGCAAAACCTATGTAGGTAGAAAAGTTTTGATTGAGTCACAAGCTGATACTAATAATGCTTCGCAGCACGGAGCACTTTAGTGTTTCAGGCATTACACTAAGAGATTTATATGTATCACCTACTTATTACTTATTTAATTTTTTTTTAATTTTTTATTGTTGGTTGTTCAAAACATTACAAATTTCTTAATATATCATATTTCACACTTTGATTCAAGTGGGTTATGAACTCCCATTTTTACCCCATATACAGATTGCAGAATTACATCAGTTACACATCCATTGATTTACAAAATAGGGAGCCTACACCCTGGGAACAAATCTTTATTCCTCACACTTCAGATAGAGCCCTAATATCCAGAGTATACAAAGAATTCAAAAAATTAGACAATAAGATAACAAACAACCCAATCAACAAATGGGCCAAGGACCTGAACAGACACTTCTCAGAGGAGGACATACAAAATGAAACTGAATCCCTTTCTCTCGCCATGCACAAAAGTTAATTCAAAATGGATCAAAGAGCTTGATATCAAATCAGAGACACGCCGTCTGATAGAAGAAAAAGTTGGCTACGATCTACATATGGTGGGGTCGGGCTCCAAATCCCTCAATAGGACACCCATAGCACAAAAGTTAATAACTAGAATCAACAAATGGAACTTACTCAAACTAAAAAGTTTTTTCTTATTTAATTTTTTACAGTGTCTCCTGGAAAGGTCAGCCCTCCATCCAGATGAGTCCTCCCTTTGTCCCAGGAAAGTGAAAAATATCTAAGTGATTAATTATTCTCTTGTTTATTGATTTATCCAAGATTTTTTAAAATTTCAAGTGTAGTTTTAAAATTTTATTTTCAATCCATTATTAAACTGAAATAAATACCTAAGTTGTACACATTAATGGGGTGTCACATGATGTTTTGAGACATGTTCCCATTATGTAATGTTTCAATCAGGTTTAACATATTTATCTCCTCAAACATTTTCATGGTGAAAACATTCTAGTTTGTGAAATATGGTCACTCTGCCGTCAGTAGCACACTAGAAATTCTTACACCCTCTAACTGTAACATGGTATCCCTTGGTGGACATTTCCCTATCTCTGTCACTTTGTACAATTCCTTAAGCAATCAAATTTTGTTTCCTTTTTAGAGATGGGCATCTGGACACTTTCTTCTGCACATCATTGATTCTCAGTGAGGGCAGGTTGGGAAATAGGAACCTGGGGTGTGAAGAGTGCATGATTATCACAGGTGCAGCAGGTGGGTAAGGAAGTCAAAGGAGCACTATGCAGAAGCACAAACTTAAGACAAGGAGGGAGGTTGTTTCTCTCAAAAAGCAACATTATCACTGGCAAGTGGAAATAAACAAATGCAGGTTTCATTTATGTTGGGGTTAAAAACAAACATCTCTTGTGCTCTTCTTGGATATCAATAATTGGAGTTTAAACTTTGAATGCAGATGAACCCAAGTTCCAATGAAGCTCTGTTGGTGTTTATCTCCTTGGGGCTTTGGAAAGATCACACAAATGTTCCGTTTTGCTTTTATGAAGTAAACATTTGTCTCCTAAAAGCACTAAAAAAGGTTAAATCATTCCTTGGGCACAGCACACAGCACAATGCCTTTCCTGTAATTGTTTCATATGTATATATATTGCATATTTAAATAATCTCATTCATGCAGTGTTCTTTAAACTTCTTGAGAAATAAGAAGTAAATACACACACACACACACACACACACACGGGATTTAACCCAAGGGTGCTTTATCACTGAGCCACATCCCCAGCACTTTTTACTTTTTATTTTGAGACAGGGTCTCACTAAGTTGCTCAGGACCTCACTAAGTTTCTGAGGCTGGCCTCAAGCTTGTGATCCTCCTGCCACAACCTCCCAAGTCACTGGGATTACAAGCATGTGCCACCATGCTTGGCTTGTTCCTTATATTTTTTATCAAAAATTTTATAAAACCTATGCACGTTATACTGGGAAACAACCTAGCCTCCATCATTGATTGATGGATAAAGAAAATGTGGTGCAGATATATGGTGGGGTATTAGCCTTAAAATGGAAAATGGAACAACCTGGATGAACCTTAAGGTTGTCATGCTAAGTGATATTAGCCAGTCTCAAAAGGACAAATATGTTTCCACTAGTGTAGGGTATCTAGGGTAGCCAAATTCATAGAAACAGAAAGTAGAATGGGACTAAGAGAAGGAGAACTAGGGAGTTATTGTTTAATGGGTATAGATTTTGAGTTTTGCAAGATGAAGAGTCTTCTGGAGATTGGTTGCAGAAAGTTAATGTATTTAACCCTATCTCCTACACTTAAAAATGGTTAAGATGATAAATTTTATTTTCTGTATATTTTGCCAGCATTAAAAGAGCACATCACCAAGCTTCATTGAAACACTGTATATATTGTAAAAAGTTATAATGTTCAGTCATTAGATAAACCATAGCAGGTGTGTTTGGGAGGTAGGAGCTCCTCTGCATCCTGGGAGTGATATCTGTCGCAACCATTGTGGCTCTATCAGTTTCAATTTGTAGGTTCAGTGTTCTGTGTTGTATAGTTATATATTACTTTATTTGGTCCATAGATCTTCACTGTGATTGTATCTTTGACTTTGTCATCTCTCAGTGGTTTTTTTTTTTATTTTTTTATTTTTTATTGTTGGTTGTTCAAAACATTACATAGTTCTTGATATATCATCTTTCACACTTTGCTTCAAGTGGGTTATGAACTCCCATTTTTAGCCCATATACAGATTGCAGAATCACATCAATTACACATCCATTGATTTACATATTGCCATACTAGTGACTGTCATGTTCTGCTACCTTTCCTATCCTCTACTATCCCCCCTCCTCTCCCCTCCCCACCCCTCTTCTCTCTCTACCCCCTCTACTGACCTTCATTTCTCCCCCTTGTATTATTTTTCCCTTTCCCCTCATTACCTCTTGTATGTTCTTTTGTATAACCCTGAGGGTCTCCTTCCATTTCCATGCAATTTCCCTTTTCTCTCCCTTTCCCTCCCACCTCTCATCTCTGTTTAATGTTAATCTTCTTCTCATGCTCTTCGTCCCTACTCTGTTCTTAGTTACTCTCCTTATATCAAAGAAGACATTTGGCATTTGTTTTTTAGGGATTGGCTAGCTTCACTTAGCATAATCTGCTCTACTGCCATCCATTTCCCTGCAAATTCTATGATTTTGTCATTTTTTAGTGCAGAGTAATACTCCATTGTGTATAAATGCCACATTTTTTTAATCCATTCGTCTATTGAAGGGCATCTGGGTTGGTTCCACAGTCTTGCTATTGTGAATTGAGCTGCTATGAACATCGATGTAGCAGTGTCCCTGTAGCATGCTCTTTTTAGGTCTTTAGGGAATAGACCAAGAAGGGGAATAGCTGGATCAAATGGTGGCTCCATTCCCAGCTTTCCAAGAAATCTCCATACTGCTTTCCAAATTGGCTGCACCAATTTGCAGTCCCACCAGCAATGTACAAGTGTACCCTTTTCCCAACATCCTCGCCAGCACTTGTTGTTGTTTGACTTCATAATGGCTGCCAATCTAACTGGAGTGAGATGGTATCTTAGGGTGGTTTTGATTTGCATTTCTCTGACTGCTAGAGATGGTGAGCATTTTTTCATGTACTTGTTGATTGATTGTATGTCCTCCTCTGAGAAGTGTCTGTTCAGGTCCTTGGCCCATTTGTTGATTGGGTTGTTTGTTATCTTATTGTCTAATTTTTGGAGTTCTTTGTATACTCTGGATATTAGGGCTCTATCTGAAGTGTGAGGAGTAAAGATTTGTTGCCAGGATGTAGGCTCCCTATTTACCTCTCTTATTGTTTCTTTAGCTGAGAAAAAATTTTTAGTTTGAGTAAGTCCCATTTGTTGATTCTAGTTATTAACTTTTGTGCTATGGGTGTCCTATTGAGGAATTTGGAGCCCGACCCCACAGTATGTAGATCGTAGCCAACTTTTTCTTCTATCAGACGGCGTGTCTCTGATTTGATATCAAGCTCCTTGATCCATTTTGAATTAACTTTTGTGCATGGCGAGAGAAAGGGATTCAGTTTCATTTTGTTGCATATGGATTTCCAGTTTTCCCAGCACCATTTGTTGAAGATGCTATCCTTCCTCCATTGCATGCTTTTAGCTCCTTTATCAAATATAAGATAGTTGTAGTTTTGTGGATTGGTTTCTGTGTCCTCTATGCTGTACCATTGGTCCACCCGCCTGTTTTGGCACCAGTACCATGCTGTTTTTGTTACTATTGCTCTGTAGTATAGTTTGAAGTCTGGTGTCGCTATACCGCCTGATTCATACTTCCTGCTTAGCATTGTTTTTGCTATTCTGGGTCATTTATTTTTCCATATGAATTTCATGATTGCTTTCTCTATTTCTACAAGAAATGCCGTTGGGATTTTGATTGGCATTGCATTAAACCTATAGAGAACTTTTGGTAATATTGCCATTTTGATGATGTTAGTTCTGCCTATCCATGAACAGGGTATATTTTTCCATCTTCTAAGATCTTCTTCTATTTCTCTCTTTAGGGTTCTGTAGTTTTCATTGTATAAGTCTTTCACCTCTTTTGTTAGGTTGATTCCCAAGTATTTTATTTTTTTTGAAGATATTGTGAATGGAGTGGTTGTCCTCATTTCCATTTCAGAGGATTTGTCGCTGATATACAGGAATGCCTTTGATTTATGTGTGTTGATTTTATATCCTGCCACTTTGCTGAATTCATTTATTAGCTCTAATAGTTTCTTTGTAGACCCTTTTGGGTCTGCTAGGTATAGAATCATATCATCTGCAAATAGTGATAATTTCAGTTCTTCTTTTCCTATTTTGATGCCTTTAATTTCTTTCGTCTGTTTAATTGCTCTGGCCAGTGTTTCGAGAACTATGTTGAACAGAAGTGGTGAGAGAGGGCATCCCTGTCTTGTTCCAGATTTTAGAGGGAATGCCTTCAATTTTTCTCCATTCAGAATGATGCTAGCCTGAGGCTTAGCATAGATTGCTTTTACAATATTGAGGTATGTTCCTGTTATCCCTAGTTTTTATAGAGTTTAGAACATAAAGGGATGCTGTACTTTGTCAAATGCTTTTTCCGCATCTATCGAGATGATCATATGGTTCTTATTTTTAAGTCTATTGATGTGGTGAATAACATTTATTGATTTCCGTATATTGAACCAGCCTTGCATCCCAGGGATGAATCCTACTTGATCATGGTGCACAATTTTTTTGATATGTTTTTGTATCCGATTCGCCAGAATTTTATTGAGGATTTTTGCATCTAGGTTCATTAGAGATATTGGTCTGAAGTTTTCTTTCTTTGAAGTGTCTTTGTCTCATTTAGGTATCAGGGTGATGTTGGCCTCGTAGAATGAATTTGGAAGTTCTCCCTCTTTTTCTATTTCCTGAAGTAGCTTGAAAAGTATTGGTATTAGTTCCTCTTTAAAGGTTTTGTAAAATTCTGCTGTATACCCATCCGGTCCTGGGCTTTTCTTAGTTGATAGTCTTTTGATGGTTTCTTCTATTTCCTCGATTGATATTGGTCTGTTTAGGTTGTCTATATCCTCCTGACTCAATCTGGGCAGATCATATGACTTCAGAAATTTATCGATGCCTTCACTATCTTCTAATTTATTGGAGTATAAGGATTCAAAATAATTTTTGATTATCTTCTGTATTTCTGAAGTGTCTGTTGTGATATTGCCTTTTTCATCCCGTATGCTAGTAATTTGAGTTCTCTCTCTTCTTCTCTTCGCTAGCATGGCTAAGGGTCTGTCAATTTTGTTTATTTTTTCAAAGAACCAACTTTTAGTTTTGTCAATTTTTTCAATTGTTTCTTTTGTTTCAATTTCATTAATTTCAGCTCTGATTTAATTATTTCTTGCCTTCTACTTCTTTTGCTGTTGTTTTGCTCTTCTTTTTCTAGGATTTTGAGATGAAGTATGAGATCATTTATTTGTTGGTTTTTTCTTTTTTTAAGGAATGAACTCCAAGCAATGAATTTTCCTCTTAGAACTGCTTTCAATGTGTCCCATAGATTCCGATATGTTGTGTCTGTGTTTTCATTAATCTCTAAGTATTTTTTAATTTCCTCCTTGATGTCTTCTATAACCCATTGATCATTCAGTAACCTATTGTTCATTCTCCAAGTGATGTATGCTTATTCCTTCCTTCTTTTATCGTTGATTTTCAGTTTCATTCCATTATGATCAGATAGGATGCATGGTATTATCTCTACTCCTTTATATTGTCTAAGAGTTGCCCTGTGACATAATATATGATCTATTTTTGAGAAGGATCCATGTGCTGCTGAGAAAAAAGTGTAACTGCTTGATGTTGGGTGGTATATTCTATATATGTCAATTAAGTCTAGGTTATTAATAGTGTTATTGAGTTCTATAGTTTCCTTATTCAACTTTTGTTTGGAAGATCTGTCCAGTGGCGAGAGAGGTGTGTTCAAGTCTCCCATGATTATTGTATGGTGGTCTATTAGACTCTTGAACTTGAGAAGAGTTTGTTTGATGAACGTAGCTGCACCATTGTTTGGGGCATATATATTTATGATTGTTATGTCTTGTTGGTGTATGGTTCCCTTAAGCAGTATGTAGTGTCCCTCTTTATCCCTTTTGATTAACTTTGGCTTGAAATCTATTTTATTTGATATGAGTATGGACACTCCTGCTTGTTTCCGAAGTCCATATGAGTGATATGATTTTTCCCAACCTTTCACCTTCAGCCTATGTATGTCTTTTCCTATCAAATGCGTCTCCTGTAGGCAGCATATTGTTGGGTCTTGTTTTGAGATCCATTCTACTAGCCTGTGTCTCTTAATTGGTGAGTTTAAGCCATTAACATTTAGGGTTATTATTGAGACATGGGTTGTTGTTCCAGCCATATTTGTTTATTTATGTTACTAAACATGGTTTGTTTTCCTCTTTGATTATCCCCCCCCTTTACTGTCCTACCTCCCACTGTTGGTTTTCATTGTTATTTTCCATTTCCTCTTCCTGTAATGTTTTGCCGAGGATGTTTTGAAGAGATGGTTTTCTAGCTGCATATTCTTTAAACTTTTGTTTGTCGTGGAAGGTTGTAATTTCATCTTCCATCCTGAAGCTTAATTTCACTGGATACAGAATTCTTGGTTGGAACCCATTTTCTTTCAGTGTTTGAAATATGTTATTCCAGGATCTTCTAGCTTTCAGAGTCTGTGTTGAAAGATCAGCTGTTATCCTGATTGGCTTGCCCCTAAATGTAATCTGCTTCCTTTCTCTTGTAGCTTTTAAAATTCTCTCCTTATTCTGTATGTTGGGCATCTTCATTATAATGTGTCTAGGTGTGGATCTCTTATAATTTTGCACATTCGGCGTCCTGTAGGCTTCTAGAATTTGGGATTCTGTCTCATTCTTCAAGTCTGGGAAGTTTTCTCGTATTATTTCATTGAATAAATTGCTCATTCCTTTGGTATGGAGTTCTATACCTTCCTGTATCCCAATGACTCTTAAGTTTGGTCTCTTAATGTTATCCCATATTTCTTGGATGTTCTGCTCATGGTTTCTTAACAGCCTTGCTGAGCTGTCTATGTTCTTTTCAAGTTGAAATACTTTGTCTTCATTGTCTGATGTTCTATCTTCTAAGTGTTCTACTCTGCTGGTAGTACTCTCAATTGAGTTTTTAAGTTGGTTTATTGCTTCCTGCATTTCTAGGATTTCTGTTTGTTTGTTTTTTATAACCTCTATCTCCCTGTATAGTTGATCCTTTGCTTCCTGGATTTTTTTGTGTAATTCCTTGTCGAAGTGATCTTTCATTGTCTGATTTTGCTGTCTCATTTCTTCCTTGATACTCCAGATCATCTGAAGCATATATATCCTGAATTCTTTATCTGACATTCCATCTGCTGCAGCTGTTACCTCTTCTAAAGTTGAGCTGACCTGCATTGCTTGTAGTCCTTTCTTTCCTTGTCTTTTCATACTGCTTGCGTTTCTTTCTTCTTGGTGAAACTGTTGTGTTTTTGAAATTTTCCCCCCCTATATATTTATATTGCTCTTGTATAGTTGAAAAGTCTCCATTGCAGGTGCGGGAGGGGGCTCTGCTCTGCCCCTCCTCCAATTGGTGTGAGGTGTCTACCACGCCCGCGGACCCCTGGGCCTGATCCGCCGTTCTGTCGCAGGTCTGCCTACCTTGCAGGTGGGGGCGAAGGCTCTGCCCTGCCCCTCCTACCACGCCCGGGGACCGATAGGCCTGATCTGCAGGTTGGTCGCAGGTCTGCCCACCTTGCGGGCACGGGTGTCAGTTCCTCTCCGCCCCCACTCCAATTGGGGTCACTTGACCACCACACAGGCGGGCCGCTGGGCCTGATCTGGGCGCGGGCGAAGGCTGTGCTCTGCCCCTACTCCAGTTGGGGTGAAGTGTGTACCACGCTGGCAGGCCGCTGGGCCTGATCCGCCGGTCTGTCGCAGGTCTGCTTACCTTGCCGGCGCGGGCGATGGCTCTGCCCTGCCCCTCCTACCGGCGCGGGCGGTGGCTCTGCCCTGCCCTTCCTACCACGCCTGCAGACCGCTGGGCCTGATCTGCAGGTTGGTCGCAGGTCTGCCTACCTTGCGGGCGCGGGCGTCGGCCCCGCTCCTCCCCTCTGGCTCCACGACAAAGCGAGAGAGACTCGGGTATCTGTGACTCACCCTCCCTACCAGGGGACCAACTGTTTCCGTCGCCACTGGCACCGATGAAGTTTTCTCCTCGTCCGCTCTCCGATGACATCAGATCTCTGCCATGCTGGCATCCCCTCCCTGTTCAATGGCTGAGTCCCCTTTTCTTCTCTTCCAATAGGTGGAGCTGTGCCCTCTGAGCCGAGCTTCTGCCCTCTATGTGCTGACAGAAATCCCTGTATGGTGGTTCCTGGGAGTCTCTCAATCCTGTTAGTCCAGAGCGCTTTCACTTATCCGGCCCCTCCCCCTGTTCCTCCTCCCAGCCAGCCAGCCAGGTCCTGTTCACCAGAGGCGGTTCCCCAAGGATCTGATTACACTTGCAGCCCCACCGCGTGTCCTATATCCCGAACGATGAACACCCTCTCTGTCATTCATCTAAGCCCCAGTGCTGTGGTGGGGTGATCTGGGAACCAACAGTTTAATTTTTCCGGACCCCTTTGGTGGGCACGCCCCCAGAAACTGGAGGCTAAGATCTTGGGTGTCGCCGCTGGTGTTAAGGGGAGGTGGGGATCTGGAATCCCCTCTGCTTCCCTACAGACACGCCCCCGGTGGTTTCCTGGCTGCTTGTATCTGGAGGGGGTGGGAGTCACACACCTGATAATGTGGATTCCGCTTGGAAGGAATTCTGTCGGCGGAACTCTGGTGATGTCACCTCTCTGCTAAGGCGGGCCCCAGGCTCCTTGCCGGAGTGTCCGAAGGGAGGGGTGGGACTGGTCTGTCTCTGGTTGGTTTCAGCTCCCGGTTCGCTATTTGATGAAGGCTTGGCGAGAGACCTCTTCCTAGAGTCCCTGCACCGCTCCTGCTGTGCTGCGCCTCGGAGGCTATCCGCCCTGACACGGGGGCCGCGTGCAGGCAGCCGACAGTTGCCGAGTCGCGCGGGCAGCGGCTGGCGGGTCTGGACCTCTGCGCTGCGTGGCGGAGATTCACTCATCTAGCGCAGACTGTCACCTCCAAAAATCTTACCGATTCCCGGCCGATCTCTCTTTAGTGGAATTTTGCTAGGAGTTTCTCAGCAGGTCGAATCTAAGCGTATCCATGCGTCTCTCTGACCCCGTTGTTGAGGAGGTACTGAAAGCGCTGCCTCCCCTCTCGCCACCATGTTGGATCTCTCAGTGGTTTTTATGCTTGCCAGCTAACAATATCTTTTCCTATTGCTTTTCCTTTCACGTATTCTATGTTTTTTTTTTTGCTTTAGAATGCCTCTTTTAAAAGACATATGGGTCAAATTTGTTTTCTTGCCCACTCAGGAAGTTTTGTCATTTAGTAGAGGATTGTCAGACTTATGTGTGTGTTTGCAGAATTGACGTGTGTCATTTTTAACACTAACTGTTTTTGATGCTTCATTACTCTTTCTGTCCCTGTCCTCTTGCTAATGGATGGTTTTCCTTTTGTTGAACTCTTTAATAATTTTGAAAAATTGCAGCTAACTTTTATCCTCCAAAAATGTGTTACTAAAATGTATTCACGTGGAGATTGAAAAACTTTTTGAGTTATTTTTCTAATGCCATTGATGAGAATAAAATGTGTTGGCCAATCAATAGGTGAAATGAGAAATTAAGCATTCTTGTACAACTCAGTGCCCTTCAGTTTTGTAGTTTTATAAGTATAATTTGAGACTATATCAGGGGTTAGTTGCCTGGGTTCAATTTAAGCTCTGCTGCTATTTGCCCTGTGATCTTAGCAAGTAGCTTAACCAATTTGTGTCTCATTCTAACGACTAATCATTCTCACTTTTTAGGGCTCTCAGGAGGATTAAGTGAGATAAATGTATGTTCAACTTTTAATTACACCACCTGGCTTATCATAAGTTCTCATTAATTGTTAACTATTATTATTCTTATGGTGTGAACTGCAACTTTCAAGAATTATTTAAATTCTTTTAAAGAACTTTAAAAATCATCTTAACAATAATTAATTTTACAAACAATTCTATATATGAATGATCTAAGTGCAGCCTCACCTGATAAAGAAATGAGTTGGAACCACCAGGTATTGAATTGCATTTGGTCCTACCTTGTTCTTCAAGCTGGTGGCCTCTCTGCTGAAGGAGGAGTGTAAGTTGAGTGTCACTTGTGCAGAAATAAAAATGGGCACAGTTACGAAGACACAGAGCCTTAAAATTTTGTGTCCTTTATTTTAGTAAATCTGATATTTTTTCCCCTATGAAAATGACAGTTTGAAGAAAACTACATGCAAGAGAGTTCTGTGTGGCATTATTTATATTGGGAACATATTAGAAATTAAAAATGATGAAAAATAGAAATAAAAAATGGCAAACCGTACAAAATTTGTGTGTGTATGTTTGTGTCCCTTTAAGGTCATTTTGTTGTAGAAGGGTATTTAATAACATACAAAATGTACAATGTCAGAATGAGTAGAATATGTATAGAATGATCTCTTCAAGTGATATATGAATTACATGAATGTGTGTATTATGCATATATTTACCTGTATTTATAGAAAAAAAATGTTGGTTAAAAGGTGACTCTTTTGGGTCCTGAAATTATAGGTGATTTAATAAAAAATACAAAAATTCAAATATAATAGTACGAAGCATAGAACAATGATCTTCCCTTCTCTGTCTTGATTTTCTCGGGACAGTCAGAGTTGGAGGAACTGGCTGTTCGTCCTGAAGAATCCCCAACTCTCTGGATCTTTCTGATGCTCCCCAGAGTACGTGTAATAAGTTTCACTGCCTCCTGTATTTCTCAAAGCTTGTGCCTACCACCTACTTTAAATTATTAACTCCCGTGGATCTAGTTTCATCTGCGCTCCAGCATTACACCCTACACCCGACTGGTTTTCCTTGAAGCAAACATAAACATTGTATAGTTTCTGTTACAACATTTCAATGTGCACATCTAAAAGGGAAAGGATCTTAAAACACTAGTCACTCCTGCTGTATTCATACTATGCTCAGTACTCCTTAATATCAATATTCAGTGTTTAAATTTCTCAGCTGTCTCAGTCACACAAACATGCATATAATTTGATTTATTCAAATCAAGATCCAAAGGACTATACACATAATGTCTTGTTGGGACATGATTTAAGCACACTACAGATTCCTAGTTCCTGTCTCTTGTTTTTCTCTGGACATTTAGATTTGAAGGAGGTGGCTGTTCACCCTACAGAGATCCCAAATGTTTGGATCTTGCTGATGCTCCCCAGAGTATGTGTAGTATGTTTCACCAACTTCTGTGTTTCTCAAAACTTGTGATTAGATCCAGAGGCTTGAAGAGATTTGGGTTTAATTTTTAGCAAGAATACTTCCATTGATGATCCTGGCCTTGATCTTGTATTCCATTAGGAGTTGCAAAGTGGAGATATTATTTCTTTATTCATTAGTTAAAAATCTTATAAAACAAAAAAATTTTCCTCATGAATTATTTGATTGTCTTAGGTAAAACTCTGACAATAAAAATAGGATAATGCTTGTCTTTTTCTCTACTTCATTCATTGTTGGAAAAAAATGAATCAATTCTCTTACATCTTTCAAAGATGACCAATAAAAAAGTATCATTACGAACACAGGAATTATATCTATTTGGCACCCTCCATCTCAGTACATTCCCCATCTAGAACCCTTTTTCCTAATTTCCAGTTCTTTTAAGAGCCTTGAAGAGCTCACATCCTTAGATAGTTAACCAGAGTCATCCAGGAGCAAATCCTGCACTTATGGGCTCCCTGGTCTCCGTTATCTCCTCAGAAATATAGAATCTAGGGCAAGTTATCGGATTCCACAAACTTGTGCTGTTCAACAAAGACAGAGTTCACCTTTATTAACTTTTTAAGTATCTCTGAACAAAATGGAAGCTTTCAAGCTGCACATGCCCTTTCATCAGGCGTTATCTAGGGCAGTGCTGCTCAAAGCAGGGTCTGCAAACCGGAATGTCTCCATGGAGTATTTGTCACTGGTGTGCACTGTGATAAATATAGGAATTGAGCATAAGTGTTGGAACTTTTATAGCAACCTGACACAATGAGCACTTTATGTCTTTTTAGTCTGTTAAAATAAATAGTGTTTATTTCATATTTTAAAAATTCCACCTTTCTAATAAATTACTTCATTATATTTCCCCAAATAATTGGTCAGTGGGATTAGGGAAAAACCCTATGTATTTTTTTTCCCCACAAAGTTCGAGAAGCACTGGTATAGGAAGCATTCTAATATATCCTTATGGTGCTGGGAGCTGCTAATCAATTGTATGTGGTGATTTTAAACACTCATTTGGAAATCATTTCATGAGAAATCCACATATAAAGAGGGTTATGCTAGCAAATAACAGAGGAAATGTAAAAGCAATTATCCTTGCAATGTAGCACGCATTTATAGTCATTGTTAAGTACTTCTGTGTTTTAGATTATGAACTTAAAATTGCAAAAGAGGAAAATGTCACATATGTGATGCCTGATTGTATTCATTTCACAAACCCAATTGAACCTGCTTGTTTTTATAGGCACAAAGAAAATGTATGCCATTAGCATAAATTATGGATGCAGATGAAAACATGCACTCACTCTTCTTAATAGCCCTTATAAATCTGACACACCCCTGCTTAAGTTTCCAAGGAATACACATGGTACAAACATTACCATTTTTGGTAACCAGGGTCCATTTTTGTCAGACTCCAGGAGTCAGAGCAAAGCCAAGCCATTGATTTTGTTGCTTTTGAAAGTCCTTTGTTTGGTGTGTCACCCTTGCTAATAAAATTGAAAGTACATATTAACAGGCTTGGAAGCTTGACTGGCTCCAGGAAGAATTAGAAGATGTAGCAGTACTGGTATGGAATCGTCAGACTGTCTGTGATGTGGGATTGAAAAATTCACTTTGGGCAACGGTTATTTAAGTGTGTCCCCATTTCTCCGCTTAGACTATGCTCAACAACACACAGATGGTGAAGCTCAAGAAGAAGTGTGTCCATGACACATTCTTATTTCTTTGTCCACCACAGAGAGAAAAGGCATTGGGAAGATTTTGACTCTGCCAAAAAATTGTTTCATAAAACTATTTGAAGACTAAACATATTGGCAGAACTGCAAAGTTTACAAGTTCTGATAGTGAAACACACAGGACAGGACTCCTTCAGCATGGAGATGGAGTTTCTCCTCCCCACCCAGAGCTCAGAGAGCATCTCCAAAGAGACCCGGGTCTCTGGTCTGTGCCCTGCTCTCTCCTGATTAAGATAGCATGATAATAAATTGACTTAGGTTTTGATTTTCTCATGACAAATACTCAAAGAGGTGGCTTCATTATGCATTAGCCAAACAACTAAGTGGATGGTTCCTTTTCGTTTCTCTTTGCAGTCCCTAACTTATGATTACTGTGCTGCCTGTAGTCGATGTACATGGGACTGAGGTGCTGTACGTCTGCACCTTATCTCATCAAATTACATAGGACCTAGAGTTTCGGGTTGACTACTTTCCTGTAGTAAATGTCAGACACTCAATTGGTCTAAAAAAATGAATTTTATTGGCTTGGTTATAGGAAATCCCCAGGGAGGATGTGAACAGAGCTCCACTTACCTCTGGTTATGTTAGCACTCTTCTTCTCTGTGCAGGGATTGGCTTCCCTTTCAAGAGAGCTGCTATAAAGTACAGGGGGCCTCTTGACATTTCCATTCAACATAGAAGTCCTCGCTACAGCAATTAGTCAAGAAAAGAAATAAAAGGCATCCAAAGCAGAAATGAGGAAGTCAAAGACATCTGTTTGCAAAAATGACACAATCTTATGCATAGAAAACCCTAAAGACTCCACAAAAGACTGCTGGAGTTATTAAAAAAAATTTCAGGATATGAAGGCATCACACAATAATGAATTACATTTCTATACAAGGAATATTTAAAAAGGAAATCAAAATAATTCCATTTATAGTAGTATCAAAAATAAATAAATAAAATACTTAGGTATAAACTGGAGGCAAAAGACCTATGTGCTAAAAACTGATGGAAGAAGTTAAAGAAGACACAAGTAAATGGAAAAATATGATATTCATGATCGGAAGTCTTGATATTGTTACAATATCCATGTTATCCAAAGCAATCTATAGATTTAGTGCTATCCTCACCAAAATAGCAATGACACATTCAGAAAAAAAAGATCTCTGAAATTCATACGGAACCACAAGAGACCTGAATCACCAAAGCAATCTTCAGAAAGAAGAACAAAGCTGGAGGCATCATACCTCCTGATCTCAAAATATATTAAGATACAGTAACCTAACAGTATGTTCCTGGCATAGAAACGGACCTAGAGACCAATGTAAAGTGTAAATATAATAATATTAATAACAACAACAACAACAAAAATGGATAGCATAATGTATGAACATACCACATTATTGTATGACTATTATAATACAGTAATTGATTGAATTAGGATGACCTATAAGAACATACAATAACTGTTAAAACATAATCCAACTCAAGGCAAGTTGTAGAATATGTACAGTATGACAGAACACATGGATTATCTTATGTTTTTTTTTTAAATTAAAACATTAAAAAATTAATGTTTTTCATTTCAGCAATAGGAAGCCTGAGTGAGAAGTTTACATATTAACTTCAGGGCAGACCTTACCTCTAGGGAAGAAGAAAAATGAGATGCACCTTGCAGGTTGTGAGCAGCCAGCCCCTCTTCTGGTTTGTTGAGCATTTGCTGAGCCTGGCTCAGTTGTTGAGCAGGCTTAGTATTTTCATTGCTCAGTTAATATTTTACTCTTATAATTATTTTTTTTTGTAAATTATTGTTTGCAAGAAGAATTTTAATGGAATAGGAGAAACAGTAGAGGTGGGCACAAGAGAACACTTATTTTTGCTCTTCTACCCTCTCCCAAGTTGTAACCTTTAAAAGCCATCGCAGAATGAAATAATTAAGAATGTGGACAAAAATCTATGACAAAATAAAAAGATGTGACAATATGACATAGTAAGAGAAAAAAATGAAAGCTTAAGAAGAACAAAAATTAAAGAATTTATAAATTAATAAAGAGATTTAAAAGAGCAAAAAATGTGAATCAGGACTTTGATAGGTAAAATTAAAAGTCTAAAATATATTAATAACTAAAGGAAAAAGAAAAAAATCCTAACAGATAAAACCAGTAGCTCAGAACATTATTACTTAATTATGTCAAAGTTAAACTACAAAAGGTTAGATAAGAAAAATTTTAAAAAGATAAATAATTAAAGGGAGGTTTATAAAGCAAATTGACAAACCAAAAATACCAGAGCTATAAGCTCACTAGTTACTCAGTGATATGAATTTGGATCCTTTTATGTGCCAGGAAAAGTATTTGCCACTAGAAATGAAAACTCAGCCATTAAAGGTCATAAAAATTATGTTCATGCTGAAGTATTAAAAAGTAAATAATAAAAAAAATTAAGGGACAAATAGACACAAATTTTAAATGGCAAAAAAGTAATGAAAAGGATTATGAAATCCTGAAAGCTTAAAAAACTAAAATGAGATGAAACAAATTAAAGTACTTTAAAGGAAATGCACTACCCCAACATTAAGAAACCATGAAGCTCCATGTAACACTCAGTACAGACTGAGGGTTGTCACTTGGGAGTAGTGTGGCAAGGAGCCACCTCGGAACCTTCTACCTACTGGATTTCTGACTTGTGAGGAGGGGAATAATCGTGATTCCTAACTGGGTCTCATGAGGTTCAGACAAAGTTTTGAACACTTAGCACTTTGCGACTGGCTGAGGTCAGTTCTCAACAACAGTTAACTGCCCCTAAAGTAAACCAAACGAATTTTAGAAACTATAGGTTGGAAGAAAGGAAAGACCAGGTGTGACCCACTGAAGTAGCCAAGCCTTATTTTTCCTGCTCAGCCAGGCCCCAGGCTGAGCTGCCTTTGCAGTATAACCAGATGACGTTTCTAGGGACAAAGAGTTGACACAGAGAGAATCGTAACCTCTCACTTCCTGCTTCTGCCTCTGACTGTTTCCAGATTTGGGCCTCTAGTGTCTACCTCAGATTCTGAGAAACTCAGCAGTGGCAGTGAAAATCTTCTAGAAGGCAGTCTTCCTACTGGGACTGGTGCCCTTGTCTCCGACACCCCCATAATAGCAAAATTGGCCCAGTTTAGATTCCCAGTTTCCCCATCCCCAAACACCCTAGGAATCTCTTTGGTTTCTTTTTGGGCCTGTTCTTGTCAGGGTGTGGGAAAGAATACTGGAATGCCAACCTTCGCATGGTGCTGTGAGGTCAAACCACTGTGGGGTTTTAGTCACTCACACTAGCATTGAAACTGCTCCCCTGGGAGTTTTGCTCACAATGTGATTGTGAGTTTGACTACCTAGACAAGTTGGCTAGTGTGGCCAAGAGGCCACACTGTAAAAATATTACTTATAACAGTCACTTTAGACAAATGAAAACAATAAGTCTGAGACACCTCCCCCCCTCCCATTTTATTTTCGGCTTCACCATTGCATTGGAAAAGAATAGGAACTTTATTTTAGGATGTGGATAATTCTAGATGATTTACACACTGGCATTTGTATATTGCATGGGAATGTGTTAACAGTGAAAAGAAAGAGAGAGAGAGAGAGAGAGAGAGGGAGAGAGAGAGAGAGAGAGAGGATATTGGCAAAAATCTGCATCAAATCTCAGAGAACAACTTTCAGGGATTGCTAAGTTGGAAAGTAATATCTTAAGTGATCGTACAGCCAGGAATATTGGCAACGTGAAAAGTGTTCCATTTTATCCTCCAGCGGGAGCAGAATTTGCAAGCAAATTTGGCAGAGGAAAAGATCCTAAAATGCATTCTTAACTCTCTACAATTTCTTTCATGTAAAGTGCCAATAAAAAAAATTAAAGAGTTGAAGAGGGTACAAAAGGGACAAAATCCAGTTTGCTGTCTACTTGTAGCACTGGAGAAAATTAAGAAGGCAGCTGTATGCATTGGATTTATTCAAAAGGATATGAGTTTTCTTCCCTCCTCCTTCTCCTCCTTTTTCTTCCTCTCCCTCTTCATCTTTTCCCTTTCCCACTCTCCTTCTTTTTCCCCTTTCTTTGGTCAATGTCAGCATTCTGTAGAGAGGGTCATTGAGCCACTCATATAGTGAAACTATGCAGACGTTAGCATGACACAGGGGCAAGGTGACATATAGTTGGATTTCAAAACAAGGAATTTAGCCTATGTGGGTAAAGCCTCTTCCTTCCAAATTTCTGTTCAAATGACCAAAGAAATGTGAAAATAGGAGGGAAAAATAAGCATAAGTACTTAAAAAGGGAAAACATCATCGGTACGTAGAATCTTCAGGGGAATTCTACAGGCTATACACAGCTAGGAGCAGATTGAGGGATGCACCAACCACCAAGCAGAGGATCCTTGCTCTTATTTCATTTTGCAAAGGCCGCAGACAGCATGTTGAGAGTAGCCATCTGAGACTTCCAGGAGGAACATTCACTCCCACTTTTTGTCTTGGATGAGTTCTTGAAATCAAGCTTTGCTTCACAGTTGCCATGTTCTGAGTTGCCAGTCTCATCCAACTTGGTGACAAGAATCATGGCCTTTGGTGGATATATAAGTGCCTTGGGTGGTACCAGAGTTCTTAATGGGTACAGTGCAGAAGGATATCCTTCGTACTGTGTAACCAGTGGGTAAAGTGTTGGCTGTTCTCAGAGAGACATCTTTTGGAAAGATGATGGACATCACTCCTGGATTCACACAGTGGATGGGGATCCTTGCTCAAGTGGAGCCCAGACAACTTGTAAACATGACAATTCCTGTTGTTAGAGTGGATCCTTGTCCCAGACTCTGTTATCTCTTCTCTTGGTCTTGGCTACTCCCATCTGTTAAGCCCAGGGGAGTGAGTGAGTGTGAGTGCTTGCATGTGTGTGAGTGTTTGTAGGGTAAAGATAGGAAGGGAGCTTTGCCTTCTGCTCTTGTTTTTTTCTTTCTCAAGTAGGTCTACCTTTCATTCTTTCCCTCTTCTCTCAGGACCCATCTTTTGACACTCAAAGCCAGAGAGCAGCTACAGTTTTCTTTTCTTTCATATGTCATATCTCTTTGAGAAAGGAGCTGAGGATACTCCAGATCTTGAACAGAAAGGGTTGGGAGTGAAACACAAAGATGGAGTAAACATTGGCAGGACAGGGACATACCTACAAATACTGACAAAATACCATTTCATCATGCACACGATTACCTTCTGTCTTCTTTACTAGCATTCCTCCTTGATGGTTGGTTGAATGCCCTAGGCTATAATTTTCACCATGTGCCAATTAAAAATTATTGGTATTAACCAAAAAAGCACAGAGACCAGCAGGGTTGTCTCACCCTCTCCTCCTGCCTCCTTTTGCTCTTGTACACACTTGTCTGTTGTCTAGGGCAGGAAAGACAATCCAGGCTAGTGGAAGTGGGTTGGGAGTCTCTGACACAAGCCAGAGTCTCTGACACAAACCACATTATTAGATTCTATTTTAGTCAGCCTTTTCATCACTGTGACCAAAAACCCTAACAACAACAAATTCAGGGAGGAAACGTTTATTTTGGCTCATCATTTCAGATCTTCAGTCCGTAGTCAGCCAACTCCATAGCACTGGGCCCAAGGTGAGGCAGAACAACATGGTAGAAATGTGTGGCAGAGAAAAGCAACTCAGAACATGGCAACTGTGAAGCAAGGAGAAAGAGCTCCTCTCACAAAGGACAAAATAAAAACCTCAAAGTCACACCTGTAGTGATGTTCTTTCTCCAGCCACACCCTAGCTGCCTACACAGTGACCACCCTGTTAATCCATACCAGTGAATTAATACACTGACTAGGTTAAAGTTCTTATAATCTCATTATTGACCTCTGAAACTTTTTATATGCCTCACCCATGAGATTTCAGAGGACATCTCAATCCTAAACCATAACAGATTCTTTGGCATTCTGATAGCATGGAAGCATAGCCAGAATTCATTGGTTCATAGAAGCATATGGTACATGCCCCTCCAACTGAAGGTGAGTAAAGTAGGAAAAATAAAGTCAGCCATTAGCTGCAGGACAAAGGGACAACCGTAAGTTTATCATTACTACACAGCTGGGAATCCCAGCTTAGCATGGATCAATATTAGGAAATTGATGTTAAAAAAAGTAGGATGGTCCAATACAGTGGTTCTCAAACAGGGATGACTTGGTGTTCAGTAGATATTTGGAGATAATTTTGTTTTTCACAACTTTGGGGATGCTAGAGGAATCTAGTGGTGAGAGGTCAGTGATATTGCAAAACATCCTAAACTGTACAGAATAACCACCCTTCACCTGCAATAAATTGTTTGACTTAAAATGCTGTTAGTCCAAAGTTTGAGAAACTCTGGTCTAACAGAACTATAGTTATTCATCCTTTTCTGTTGAGGCCAACACAGTTTCTCTCTTGAGGAGCTCCCGACACTTGTCTGGTTGTAAGGTCAGGTGCCTTCTTATGTGTCATTGTGCGCGCAGGCTCATCCATGCCTTGGCATCCTGCCCTTGCTCTCCCTCATCTCTCATATCTTTGCATGGCCAGTTACCTTGATCCTTCTGTTCTCTGTGAAATGCCATGTGTTCAGAGAAGCTCTTTTTGATGGCCCAATCTAAAGCAGAACCTCTTCCCCTGGTGCATTCTATAAGACCTTCCCACACTTCTTCATGACCCATCTCTCACTGTTGGCCACTAGAATGTCAGCTCTCTGAGAGAAGGACCATGCAGTGTTGTCCATCACTCACCCAGAAGAGCACCTGGCACGGCAGAACAAAAATCCATTGGTTAATGACTTCTCTCGAGTGTTTTCTTGGAACGAGAGCTGGAACCATTGCCATGATTAAATAGGACCTTAGCAGAGCAAAGGTCAAGGCATTTGTACAGTATAAGATAATATAGTGAGTCCATGTGGGAGTATTTCCATAATTTAAAAATATGTGATAAAATATGCCTATCATTTTTGTTACTCTGGATTTCTTGTCTTGATTAGAAAGATCTCTCATAGTTTTCCTAACTAGGTTATTTATTTTAAATCATTAATTTTTCAATATAAACTGTAAGTTTATTTTATTACTCCAAATGGAAGGGATTCTATATGGAGCTTTATTAAATTCATATGTTAATTAATTTGATATTAATCCATTGAACTTAGAACATAACCATGTTCCTCCTCATGGTCTCCAGGATGCTGTGAGACCTGCCTTTGCATATCCCTTCTCTCCACTTCCCGTCTTTCTCCTATTCCTGCTGGGCTCCCTCTATTCCCCACTGGGCTTTATGGATTGTCTCAGAGGCCTGACACTCTCCACCACTCAGCCCTTTTACTCCCTTTCCCCAGAACCTTTGTCCATCACCCACAATCCTCATCATTCTTGCTTCAGGTGACATCATAGCATGAAGGAGCTCCTTCCCTTCATACTATAGGACACACTTCCATCCCAATGAAGCCACTCTCTGCCAACTCACCTTTGGCTAACATTTTTTTTTTACCACTTGTTATGATCTGAGATCATTCTTTGTGTCATATCTTTATTTATCTCTCCTATTTCTTTCAAATAAAATATAACTATCAAGCAAATACCTTCTTTTTACCCCATGAGTAGTGTGGCCCCAGCACTCAAAAAACCTAGACCATGCAGGAACCCAAATATTTGCTGTAAGAATGAATGAGCAAATGAAGGCAGGAGTGGAATCTTGGCAATTAAATCTCTATTTTTAAATTTGAAATGATATTCAGAAGATATGGATGTCTGAAGAGGAAATGTGCTTTCTCCATCGTTGTCTCCCCATCCCACCATGTTGATATTATGTGTCATTGTCATTGTCACCATGTTGATATTATAGTAAAACTAGTTAGCCTGGTTTCAGTAATCAGTAGACTGTTTGCAGATTCTTAAATCTACATCATCCAATACAGTATCTGCTCTCCTCATGTGGCTATTGTGCACTTGAAATGTAGTTAGTGGGACTGAAGAACTAGATTTAATATTTTATTTTATTTTAATTTAAATAGCTACATGTGACTAATGTCTATTATACAGCATAACTCAGGTTTAAAATTTTTATGCTAAGTTAATATTGATGTTCTTCAATTTCACTTTTATGTAACAATATACATTACAATGCTGTATTCTCAACCTTAATCCCTATCTCTCTTTTTTTGCTTCTAAAATTTATTAAAATGTAAAGATCTTGATTACACAGAATTGATTTTAAAAGTATGGACCATAATAAGGTCTACAACCTAACACCACTTATGTAAATTAATTAGAATCATGTTCATAAGTTATTAATCTAACATTTTATAAAGATGCATATAATATCTTTGACACATACACATGCACACTCATGCACAAACATGCATACTTACCCCCACATAAAAACAACATCATATATAAAATTGGGAAAAATTTTAGTGAAGTATTTTATCTCATATATTTTCATTGTTGGATGATAAGGAACTAAAATGTTAAACCAATATTAAGTAATAATAGTAATAGAAAATATTTGTAACTTTCAAAAATGTATACCAGAGCAATTAATCCAACATATAGCTTGTATGTCTCTAGGAGTGAGGAATTGTCACCAGAAATAAGGAAAATCAGAGAGTGTCCTTGAATAGGCCAGTGATAACAGCATGTCATTAACTGTGGAATCTGATTAATTCAATTCTCTGTTTCTTGCATTGACATACATCCTTGTTATGGATTGAATTGTATTCCCTAAAATGTATATGCTGAAACCCAATGTGACTCTCTCTGGACCTAGGGTCTACAGGAGGCAGTTAAGCTTAAAATAGGTCATGAAGATACGTGCCTAATCCAACTGTACTGCAGTCTTAGAAGAAGAGGAAGAGGGAGATCTCTTTCCACATGCACTCATGGAGGAGAAGACTCATGAGCACACAGCAAGAAGGCAGCCATCTGCAAGTCAGGAAGACACCCCTCACCAGAGCCCAACCATGCTTGGACTCTCATCTCAGACTTCCAGCCTTCAGAAATCTGAGAAGTAAATTTCTGTTGTTTAAACCATCTATCTATGCTAAGTTTTTTTCCCCCCTGTGGTGACCTAAACTAAGACAATCAATCAAATCACATTATTCCTTGAAAAATGTGACATTTTCAAAAGTTTCCATTATTTGATAAATGGTACATGAATAGTTAACTAGCTATTTTTGTGAAGAAAAGAAAGTTTGCTTTTCACATCTTAATAGTACATTCTACGTGGATTCAAGATTTAAACGTTAAACAAGGAATAAAGAGGAGTTTTAGATAAAATATTACCATGTAGCATTCATAGTTCATTGAAAGCAAAGAAAACATGATGAAGTGGGTTTCATTGTTTTATTGTATGAAGATAGGAACATTTAAACATGATGCAATACATGAATATTTGGGTCAGATGAATAGTAGTATGACTAACCTGAGGAATGCTATCCCTCACCCAAATTTTTTGATAAATTTAGTATTAATTTTAGTTAAAAGTTCTTGATAAAATAGGAATGGAAAGGATATTTTATTATAAACATAAATAATGTCTACTTCAAATAAATCAGTCTCACACTTAATATGAAATACACAAAGAATCACCAGGAACAAGTGCCAAGCGCAGCGGCACAGGAGGCTGAGGCAGGAGGATCACAAGTTCAAAACCAGTCTCAGCAACTTAGCAAGGTCCTAAGCCACTTAGCAAGATTCTGTCTCAAAATAAAAAAGCAAACAAACAAACAAAGGGCTGGGATGTGACTCAGTGATTAAGTGCCCCTCAGTTCAATCCCTGATTACCGACCCCCCCCCCCAATTTTAACAAGTAATAAATACCTCTAGTTACTACTATTACTTGACAAAGTATATTATATTATCTTCTCGGGCAAATTTTCTATTTATTCTGACTTCCTTCACATGCTGTAGTGTTTGTCTTTTTTTTTCCATGTAAGTCCTTCCTATTTTACATGAGTGTGACTGTAAGACTTTATTATGGATGAAATAATTATTTCATTATACTTGCAACTGCAGAGTGCTAGCATACAGCAAATATATTCCTTTATTCATTACTTTCTATTTGTTTTATTACTTTCCCTTTACTGATAAATTTTGTATTAATTTTTTTTCTATGCAAATGTGACACCATCTACAAAATGCAATTTCCCTTCAATTAAATATTTCATCTCATTCATTCCCCTTGTCTGATCACAAGGAACTAACATTGTAAAACCTTTGCTAATAATTTTTAAATGTTTAAATGAACTGCTTTAGAAATTGAAAATAAAAAATAAAACTTAATCTCAAAGAAAAATAAAAACATTCCAAAAGAAGATAATACAAAAGGGTTTTAAAAATATAAATTTATAGTAATTTAACCAGTATGAAACTAGCATGGAAATAGACACAATTAAAATCTCAGAAAACAGACAAGTTAATATGCAAACTTAGCAGATGGTAAAGGTATGATTTCAAATTCCTGAGGAAGAGGGAAGATTTCTTGGTAAATATCATTGAATCAAGGAATCAACGATATTTGGTTAAGCATTTGTGTGTGTGTGTGGTGGGGGGGGAAATATAGAACTCTAGCTCACTTGTTAAATCAAATTAGATACCAAATGTATCTAAGATTTAATTTTCAAAAATAAAACTATGAAAGTAGTAGATGAAAATACAGGATAGTTAGGGAAATTCTTTCTACAAATGACCTCAAAAGCAGAAGTAACAATGGACAAAGAATTTAAAGAGAAGTTTTTCAAAAGATGAAATACAAATAAACATATAAATATCTAACTTGAACAAAAATGAAAACTAAAATATCAATAATAATATTTTCCCACATCAAATCGAAAATAATTTGAATGCCCTTGTATCACTAAGAGAAGTGGATAAGGTTTATGATTCCTAGAGGAATTGCAAATAGTTGTGCATTATCTTAAACAGTTTCTCAATGTATCTCAAAAAGTTTAACTTGTGCATTTTCTTTGATCTACCCACCCACTTTTTTTTTCAGTACTGGGGATTGAACCCAGGATTTAACATTTATTCTATGGTATTAATACTACCTGCTCCAAACACTGCCAATTAATCCTAATTTTATGGATTGTAAACTCAAATATTAACTCCATTGAGTGGCTTTCCCTGAGGAACTGAGGCAAAACTATCTCCCAGCCAAGGACATTCCCTGTCCCAACCCCAACATGATGAAATTTTGCCATTTGGCTTCTTCATGGTACTTATCAATATGTAGAGTCATATAATTTCATTAACTTGTTAATATATTTATATCACTTGCTCATCCACTTTTAATGGCGGCTCCATCAGAGCCAGGATTAAACATCTTGCTGTTATTATGTCCTCAGTGATAAGATCCAGTACAGAGTAGATATTGAGTCAAGATTTGTTCAATAGAGTATGCTCTCTTATGTCAATTTTTGTAATGTAACAGGAGACACAAGATCTGGCCCTTGGCCTGGGTCTGCATTGTAAATACCTTTTCATTTTGTTGTTTGCCAATTGATTTGTGCTTTTTATGTATGGACTTTTTCAATTTTTGTATAGTTATTGGTATTAAACTTTCTTTAGTTTTGCCTTATTTCGAATTTTTCTTAGAATGTCTCTCCCCATCACAAATAGTATAATTATTCTTTAAATTATTAAATGTATCCAAACATATTGAATCTTCATTTTTAGCCTCTGTTCTATTCTCTGTGACACAAATTCCATGTGTAAAATTGTATCCTATGAAAGCAATTGTACCTGTGCATAAAGTTGTCCATCACAAGGAGTATTATAACAGGTATTTTCAGTAGTAACTTAGTATCTAATAATTGAGAAATAGAGGTATCATCAATAAAAACAAATTATATCAAATATTGAAAATGATTTTAAATTAAATTAAATATCGACCCAGAAATGTGTCCACAATATATTAAGCAAAAAACAAACAAAAAAAGCAAATATAAAATAGTACTTCCACTATTACTTTTTAAAAAGAGTAATAGTGTTTTTAAAAAGTAATAGTGAAATCTGAAAATGTCAGATTTAAAATAAAGAAACAAGCACTTTTTTTCCCCTAAAGTGTGATGTGTCTTACAGGAAAATCAGAGGGTGGTTTTGGCTCCAGAAGCCACATGAAAATGGGACTGTGTTGGAACAAGCACATGCTGGAGTTGACCTTTGCCCTGCCAGTATATGATGATCTCAAATTTCCAGATTTGCAACAAGAAAGGGAGAAATCTCCAATTCAAAAAAGGTAAAAAGAAGAAAAAACAATAAAACAGTGAGATAAAACAAAATGGTAGAAATGAATGTAAATGTGCCAGCAAATGCACCAAACTCACCCATAACATAATAAAGGTTGCTAGCCTTGCTAAAAGAAATTCCTTCCAACTTTGCAGTCTGTAAAAAGACACATCTAACTCATAACAGGTTATGAAAGGTTGAAAATCAAGGAAAAAAATACATACCATGTAAATACTCAACAAAACCAAACTGATGTAATTATATTAATATCAGACAAAACAGATGTCAAAGCAAAAGCCTTATAATGAGTGATTGAGGCCTTGTGTTGTGGTTAAGTAGGGTTCAAATTGGAAATGGAGTGTCTCCCATTTCAGCTGTGAGTGGAACAAGGCAGTGTAGCCATCCTCTGTCCCCCTGCCCCTGGGTCAGAATGTTTTCCTCAGAGTAAGGGAGAGAGCCCTGGGAGAGGCCTTAGGAGAACTGGAGAACACAGGTTCATCTGGAGGTAGGGTAGTTAATGCAGGATTGAACAAATTCAGAAGCAAGAGTCTGATTCATATCCTCAGGTAAGGCCCTTAACTTCTCTGAACACCTATTTTCAGTCTGCAGAAGGAAAAGATCAATGTCTTCCCTGTATTAATCCACTTTGCGTTATTATAATAAAATGCCTGAGGCTGGGTTGCATTATAAAGAAAAGAGGTTTACTTAATTCAGTTATGGAAGAACAAAGCTCTGTATTACATGATGGCCTTCTTGCTGACAGAATCTCCAGGTGACACAGGGCATCTTATAAGAGATGGGAGTGTGTTTGTGTGTTGTGTTTTCCCCGGTCTCTCTCCCTTCTAATAAAGCCAGCAGTATCCAATCAAGGTGGACAAAGTCCACCCTGATAACTCTCGTCTCCTCCCAAATTCCCTAACTCTAAGCATTCTAATCAGATTATTTCCACACCTCTTAACACTTCACAAAGGGAATGGATTTGAACCATTGGGGAACACACTCAGACCATAACCTCCAAAGACCTCCCAGGTCCACTGTGGGCATCAGGAGGCACAGACCTGGGTGGAGGGCACCCTGGAGGAAATGGGGTCAGACAGGCCTGGCTGGAATCTCAGGCCTCCCACACATTGATTACCTGGCTTTGGCCAGTTCTAGCATAAGCATTGATTCTGTTCCCTGTAAAATGGGGTTAATTCCAGTACCTTGGTGGTTGGTGGTGAAACTTGAGATAATCTTTGTAAAAACTGATTGTCTCATTGGAAATAAAACACAAAAGAGAGTCACATTGTTAATATGTGAAAGTGCTTTGCGAGCAGTAACATGTTTATCAAACCAGAGGAAAAAACAATTGCTTGATTAATAATAATAATAACAGTGATTATCACTGCTAACCCTGTGGCTCAGTTTTCCTGCAGGTACCAAGGAGCACTATTCATAGGACTATTGAATTAAAATTAATTGAACCCAGACTTTTCACTTTCCTACATTAATTTATTGAGTAATTTTTTAATAATAGAGGGAAAGCCTAGGTTTGATTAGTTGTGGGTAGTAAGAGAAAAGAACAAGGTGCTACTGAGATTAGGGGGTGAGGTTTGGAATGAGCACTTCCCTTGCTATGAAGCTTCGGGCTTGTGATATGAGTTCTGTGAATCCAGGGAAGGCAAACCCAGACAAATGTGTAGTTCCTGTGTGGCTGAGGGCCCAAGAAACCTGCACCATTAGGAAAATGGGAGAGAGACTGAAGATAATCTGAGGGCAAATTAGCTTTCTGCTTCTCTGTTTTCCTTTAAATTCTGGCCCCTAGCACAGCTAAATATGGACTGCATCTAGCTCCATAGACTGCTGGGTGCCCACAGCTTCAGAAAGGGAGGAGATAAGGGGGGAAAAGGTTTTCCTTCTATTCTTTTTTATTTCAACATGAAGGAAATAAACAAAAAAGGCAAAAGAAATACATTGGTAAAGTTAGTATTGACTTTCTTTTTTTTGCTTCAGGTGACAGTAAAGAATCCCCAAAGTTTAGATACTAAATAATAGTGGTTTTTGCAAATTTAATGTTTTCAGTATCATACTTTTTTCTTTTTCTTGCTTATAATTTTCTCTTTGAAAATTGTTCATGGTTTTTGTAAAGGTGGTTAGTTACTATTTTAAAATTAAGATAAGGAGTAAAACAATACACCCACTAAAGGAATTGGCACCTAATATATTTATCATAAGCAAAACAAACAAAACCCAAGAATACTCCAAAAGTCTAATCTGAATACAGCAAAACCAAGGGCAGAGGCCTTTTTAGAGTGATTTTTTGTTTCCTCCAGAAAAAAATGTGTATTTTTCTTAGAACAACATGCTCATTAGTTGTGACCAGCGTGGAAAATGAATTTTCTGGCTCAGTCCTAAATTTGTCATTTAGTGTGCAACTTTTGGACAGTCACTTTTACTATCTGGCCTCAGTTTCCTCAACTTGAACATGAGAGAGGATGGACAAGAACCATCCCTACACCTATGAAGCTGTGAGGTTTAGATTTTGCAGTGCATTACTATAAACCCCCACCAGGGGACAACATTTGCATAGCCAAATGTGAACTCCAGAAACAAGCTCTGGGTGTGCACAACAGCTAACAGCCCCTCTCACTCCATCTCTGCTAGAGGACAACAATGCGAGCAGGTGGAGAACACAGCCTGGGTGATATGCTGGGATCTCTGCACCCACCCACAGCTTCACTAGGGGATAACAACCACCCCATACCAGCCCACAGCTTTCTGTCTATGGTCTGATGTCTTTGGTGAGGTATTCTATGTTTTTTTTTTTTTCATTTGTTAATAATTTTTTTTCCTTTCTTGTCCCTTAAATATGAAAAGAGACATCTGTACCGCTTTTCCCTCCAAGCTTGAGGGGTTTTCCACATTGAGTTTTCAAAAAGATATCTGAAAGAGTACTGGGACAAAAACGATGGGACAAGCCCGACTACAGGAAGCCTTCCTGGACCCAGTGCTGTAAAAGTAGGTGGTTCTAGAATCCCAGGGCACACAGAAGACCAAGTCCAACCCAAACCCCCGGGGTAGACCAGGGATCTTGAGATTGTTGAGATTTGGAGAAGTATTGTTATGGTGGTAGCAAATAGGAAAAAGTTAGAGCACACTTTGAGATTGAGTTCACTGTACTCTCCCTAACCCAAACCTCTCACTGCTTCCCACCAAAGACATCACTAAGGCTGCTGAGAAGCTGTCAGACGCCCTCTTGGCTTTGCCTCCCTCGTAGGGCTCCTGATGACTGAGGCATCCATTGGAGCAAGTCATTAAATATTATTGGTCCCCTGGCACTAGAAGGGGTTGCTGTAGAGTATGGAGATCCATGAGACAGGCTTCTGTCCTCACGGGGTTTTCAGGAAAAGGATAAATCCAGAATACAAATACTGTCATCTCTCAGTATCCATGAATGATTAGTACCAGACCCCTGCAAATACAAAAAATCCGTGGATGTTTAACACCCTTATATAAAATTTGGCACAATATTTGCATAAGACTTATGCACATCCTCCCACATACTTTATATTTCTATAATATCTAATGTAGTGTAAATGCTATGTCAGTTGTTATACTATATTTTTAGGGAATAGCAACAAAGAAAAAAGAGTCTGCATGTGTTCCACACTGATGCAGGCTTTTGTTCAGAATATTTTCAATATGGAAACACTGAATCCACAGATGCAGAACCCAGAGACACCAAGAGCTGGCTGAATGGTTAAATAAAGAGTAGGTTGGGAATCTCAGGAGAGAACTAATCAGGGACTGTGGGAAAGGACTAGCGATGGTGGAGGAAAAATCCCACGGACATTCCTTGACCAGGGGGCCGGAAAGAGAAGAGAAGATTTTGGTAGAGCTGAAGACAGAGCAGTGACAGGTGACAGGAGAAGAATTAAACATACTGGCCTAATCTGAGTAGGGCATATTTGGGAAAATAAATGAATAGCCACTGAAAGATGATGGCAAGAAGGGAAAGAAATGTTCCTGGGCCCTGAAGCAATGTCAGGACAGTCTACAGCTTTACTAGGCTCACCATTGCCTGGGTTTCCAGTGAAAGCATATGGCAGACAGGCATTCTCCTGTGCTCCCTGTGGACATGTAGGTCAATGCAGCCTTCCTTCTGGGTAGTTTGACACTAGGTGCCAAAACTAAAAACAATGTGTACACCTATCAGCTCACACTCCCTCTTCAAGAAATTTCTGCTAAGCAGATAAACACACATAATATGGGAAGACTATATGAAAATACAATCTTCATAGAATTATTCTTAATAGTCAAAAAATAGAAATTATCTATGTGCCTTTTAAAACAGAACTCAAATAAAGAAATATCCAGCCATAGGAACCACTTAATAAAAACATAAAAATTATCCTACAGTAAGAAGTCTTATTTGTTGCAATGGGCAACATACAGACCAGCTATAGATGTGGTCTATGTGCATGTGTGAATGAGATGTTTTCCTCAGGGAGAGTTGTCTGAAAGGAGGCTCACCAAAATATCAACAGATGTGTGTGCAATATGACACATGTGTAGCATGTATGATTTTATGTATTATCCTAATCCTTGACAATAAATATGTCATCTTTACAGAAACTCTTGGGTAATGTTAGGATTCTCCAGAGAAATAGAACCAATAGGACAATAGGATTATAGGGTGTGTGTGTGTGTGTGTGTGTGTGTGTGTGTTGTGTGTGTGGAGAGAGAGGGATTAAAGGAACTGGCTCATGAGAGTATGGAGGTACAAGACTAAAATCTGCAAGGTGGGTGGTAGATCGGAGACCTAGGGGAGAGTCCCAGTCCAAGTTCACAGGTGGCCTGCTGGCACAATTCCTTCTTGCTTGGGGTGGGAAGAAGGAGGTCAGTCTCTGTTCTTTGAAGGCCTTTAGCTGATTGGATGAGCTCCCTCCTTATGGAATGCAATCTGCTTTATTCAGACTCTATCAATTTAAATGTTAACTCCCCCAAAGGCATCTTCACAGAAACATCCAGAATACTGTTTGGCCAAATAATCTGGGCAACACAGCCCACTGAAATTGACATGTAAATTGGCCACCACAGGCAATGCCTGTGGATCTCAGGGGTGGAGTGCAGGGAAAGTGGGGTGTTGGTGACACCTCCAGGCAAGTGCTCTTAGTTTCATTTCACTTGGCTGGCCTTGAGAAGAATTACTGACTTAAAGAACAATTTATGAAGAAAAATAAGGAGTTTGAGTTTTTTTCTACATTAGGCAAAAGTTGAAATTTCATGCACAATGATAGATTTGGCCAAAAAAATCCTCCCACTCCAAAATAAATAAATAAATAAAAAGAAAGAAAAAGAAAGAAAATAAAAACCACTTGAGTATCTTACACATGTATGATCTCTTTCAGTGTCTCTGATACATTGTCTTTGTTTACCTAACCTCTTAGGTCCTCTTAGGTTTCCTTACCTGTGATTCATGCACCTTGATAGAAGCAATGGCTGGTTATTAGTTTTAAAGGCATAATCTGCAGGAAAAATACCTATGCTCAAAATATAATTTTGTGTTTTTTCAGTTTCTTCTATACTTCTCAAGCCACAATTCAGGAAAGCCATGATGCCACCATCGTTTCAGGTGAAATTAATTCATTGTAGGTCATTGCAGTCCAATTTTCTCCTCCTTGGAGAAAATCTCACTGTCATCTACTCGACCATGTTTTAATGAAGGGTAAACTGTTGGGCTGCATAGCACTTGCAGCTCTGTGTATATAGCTCCTGAGGATGCAGGGCTGGGAGGTTTTGATGCAGTTGGCATTAACTGGGTCTTTCATTGTGGCTCCCCTGGGGCTCCTCTTATTCTGAGAGCCAAGTTATCAAGCCTCCCTAGCACATAGCCAAAGAGCCCTGTCCTGCTCTCCCCACTGTCCCCAGGGCCCAAACATGTCTGCTGGTGAAAGCAAAGGTCAGGAAAGAACTGTCTGCCAGGCTCAGCCTGGGTAAGTCCTTCCTTCCCAACTTCCCAACTTCTGAAGCCAAGCTCCCTTCCCACAGGCAATTAGTCTTAATGACAAATGACAGAGGTTCTAAAACTGGGATCCTGAGATTTGCAGAAGCAACGGTGATAAATAAACCCAGAAGCTATCAAATCATAGCAGCAGGGTTTATTCGTATTAGTATTAGAAGCTGAAAATACAATGTAAGAGCTTGTGCTCCTTTTGGCAGGAGATTTCTTGTGTAATTACTCCCTCTTCCTGAACACCCTGGGATTTCCATATGGAGAGTTCAGAAGGAGAAGCAATCTGCAACCTTGGCCTCAGGCTTTCTTTTTATTTCCTTGTGAATTGTTTAGTCAACTGTCCTTTGGGCAGGGAACTTCTAGTCATCACAGCTTCTAATGAAAATTTCTTTTTAAAAGTCTGAACTCAGCCAATGTAGGTTTGGTCCATTTGATTTGCTTAACCTGGCCCAGCAGTTGTGTTCTTATAAGGGTTTCCAAGTTCAATGTTGAGCTTGTGTGTGTGTGTGTGCAGAAAGCAGAGAAACTCATTTGCTCCACATCACCTGAAATTAGGAGGCTTAGGAAGGGAGGAGAACTTGATTTCGGAGTCACAGGTGCCTGAGGTGTTAAGGTTTGTTGACAATCTGCCTTCCAGCTCTGTCTGGCTAAGTAGACTGAGGACACCTGCATTCGAATTTGCAGCCCTCTTCCCCTTCTCTGATTTGTTTTTTTTTTTGTTTTGTTTTTACTTAGTCCCATCTAACAAAGTGTGAATGTGTCCCCTATTTATCTCATTTATTATCATCTCCCAACCCTGACTATAAAATGCTTTCAAAAGAGAAGGAATTTTTGTTTATTCTGTTCACTATTGTAATCCCAGAGATTAATTAGTCCAGTGGCTCTCACAAAAATATTTGTTGAGATTCAGCGAAGAGGCCTATGCCTGTTATCCCAGCTCCTTGGGAGGCTGAGGCAGGAGGATCACAAGTTTGAGGACAACCTGGGCAATTCAGCAAGATTCTGCATCAAAATAAATATAACTAAATTCATAAAACAAGTTGGGGATGTAGTTTAGTGGTAGGGCATTTGCATAGCATGTACAAAGCACTGGGCTCAATCTCCAATATTACAAAGAAAGAAAAATCTACTGAGTGATAAATGAATGGACAAATTTCAGCACGTTGGTCCAAGATCTACTCTTTGGACCTTACCTGGTAAATCTAATCTAATGCTATCTAATCTTAACCAAATTCTCTAGTCCTGTGTTATTTATCAGGTATTAGAAAGCATAATCTCCCATCAACCTGGAAAAGACTAGGGTATCATGCTTTACAAAAAGAGGCATTTATTTAATAAATGGTAGGAAAGCACAAGCAGTTTTCTCTCACTGCTCTGAGGGGTTTATAGATATTAGTCCATTTACTTCTCTAGGGATGCTTTGAGGAAAGTACTATTGTTGACCCATTTTACAGATAAGGGAGGCTTAAGAGGTTGAACAGATTGCTTAGAAGCACACAGCTGGTATGTGGCAGAGGCAGGGTTCATACTCAGGAAGTCTGGCTGGAGAATCTACTCTGAATAGCTGTTTCTCTTGCTGGACCAACAAATACTTAATACTCTACTCGGTGAGGCAGTGTCTGAGCTCACAGAAGATGGGAACTAGGGACAGCAGGAGACTTGCCCTTGGGAAGTTTGTACTGTGGTGGAGGAGGCAAGATACTGGTTTCTAAGCGGGACATGCCTTGCGAATAAGCATAATAGCACCTGTAGGACATGAGAACAGGAACCCTGCCCTGTGGCCAGTTCTCCAAATGCTCCAATATCAGGGACAACCCCCCTGGTATTCATGATTGAGAGCACAGGTATCCCACCTCAAGGCTTGCCCAGATCTCTGGGCATAGCCCACACTACCCCTAAACCTGCTTCTCAGAGAAATGCAGGGTGGAGATAGGGGGCAAGGTCAGTGCTATGGTTTGGATATGGTTTGAGTGTGTCCCCAACAAGTTCACATGTTGAGAGTTTGGTCCTTAGCGTGGGACCTTTATGAGGTGGAGCTTAGCAGGAAGTGGGGGTATTGTTCTCAGAAAGGATTAACATAGTTCTCAAGGGACTTCTGTTAGCTCTTTTGAGAGGGTTGCTTTTAAAATAGCAAGACTGATCCCTCCATGGTCTCTTTATGGCTGCCTATTTTACCATGTGATCTTTTCTTCTCACTTGTGTTCATACCATGATGTCATCTGCCATGATGTGATGTAATCATGGGGGCCCTCCCCGAGGCTACACCAATGCAGTTCAATCTTGGACATTCACCTTCCAAAAGCTATAAGCTAAATTAGCCCCCTTTTCTCTGTAAGGTATCTAGCCTAGGATATTTCTTTATAGCAACAGAAAATGCACTAATATAGTCAGTAAATATACTAGGTCTTAGATTTTTCTCTTCAAAATGTGTCAAGGCCCTTTGCTTGAGTAAACTCAGCTAACACCATTATCAGTGTTGTCTGTTCATTGGAGACAAGTTGGTCTTTTGGAAGAGGGGAAGGAATAAAAAAAGAATCATAAATTGTTCTTAAAACTTCTGCTCCAATGTGTACTCCCATTTCATTGGGAAAAAAACCAAACCACAGGTCAAACCTGATGCATAGAAATATGCATAGTGAAATAGAAAGTACCATTTTTCCCCAGGGATGGCCAAGTAGGGAAAGACAATAAATGTTTTTTTTATATTTATTAATGTTAGTCTGATATGGAAGTGTCTTTATATTCAGAACACGAAATAGTTGGCTTGACTGAAGCATATGATGGATTGAAAGGCGGTCCTTTAAGATGTACTGAAAAAGTAGGTTGGGGCCAGAACAAGGAATGTGGGATTCACAGGAAGCCATTGGGAGCAGGGGAGGGGTTTTGAGCAGGGAAGTGATCTGGTCAAAGCTTTGCTTCTCAAGGGCTGGATGGGCCCTTCAAATGCACTTTACAGTAAGCATGTTCTGCATACCACAGGGATAATAAAATATAATTACTCCCACAAAGAACAGTTCACTTAAAGAAACCTAAATCAGGATGCTTGGACAGTAGTCTACAAAATGGTGCCAGTCTGGCTGCATGAGAATCACAACAAACCTTGGTGGCTGCCTCGTTTAAGTACATTGTTAACACCGCTACTTCTTACGGCCCCCGCTCTTCTCATCCCCTACAGCCACCAATATCTTTCCTCTGGTGACCGCTCTCACAACCCCTGGCCACTCTTTCCTCACCGTAGCCTCTTCTCCCTGCACCAGCGTATTTGATCTATTTATGTCACTGCCTTGCTCACACCATGCATGTGCTCACTTGTGCACACAGGGCAGCAGGCACACTTTAAAGGAATTTTGGAGATAAAGTGAATCTGCATTACAGAAATGCAAATGGTTACAATTCAATGTTGGATATTGCTCCTCCTGGTCTTTCTTAGATCCTTTTGGAGTTTGGGGATTGACTGCTCTCATTTGTACTCTCTCTCTATGTCTCTGTCTCTGTCTCTCTCTCTTGGCCCTCCATGTAACTCCTGTTCATTGGGATACAGAGAAGTTTAGATATTTCTATGGCTGTCTGAGTGGACTCTTACCCTTGGGGACTCATATCTCTTGGCAGGAAGAATGTTTGGGCTACCACAGTGCTGTTAGATTTTCTGCCTTCCTTTGAGTTGATATAGTCATGTCTCTTCCTCTTTGTCTATCCAGTAGAGTACTAGATACTGCTCAGAAAACCTCACTGTACACCTTACTTCCCAACTCTGCATTCATTGACCTAGTGTTGGGACCTTATAATCATCCACAGAGGATGTATTTTTTACCACAGAAAATGGCAAAAGTTACTCCAGGTTTCTCTTCCCAGAGAGCCAGTTGTTAAACATTGGCCAGCACACCACTACTGAGTGTATCTGTATGTCTGTGATTTGTTTGTTCAGTCATATGTAATAATTTCTAATAAAATGGAATCATAATACTGCTTTAAATATACTTTCTAGGTGTGAACAATTATTCATATTATTTAATATATTTCTTTTTTCTTTCTTTCTTTGGATACTAGGGATTGAACCCAGAGGTGCTAAACCGCTTAGCCATACCCCCAGCCCTTTTTGTTTTTATTTTGAAACAGGGTCTCACTAAGTTGCTGAGGCTGACCTCAAACATGCAATGCTCCTGCCTCAGCTTCCTGAGTTGCTGGGATTACAGGCATGAGCCGCCGTGCCCAGCTATTTAATATATATCTGTTGAATTTCATTACATAAGTTCAGCATGATCTATTCAAACAATCTCCTAGACATTTATGTATCACCAATAATTTTTAAAATTTTGTTTATTTTCATTGTATGTTAAGAAGATTTTTTTTTTAATTAGAGGATTATAGTCCTAGTTGGGTTCATCCCCACAAAATTGTACATGCATATAATCTGACCCACTCCATTTTGGTACCAATATTTTTATATGACAAACTACAGTTAAGATGTTTATAGGGCTGGGGATGTGGCTCAAGCAGTAGCCTGCTCGCCTGGCATGCGTTCGGCCCGGGTTTGATCCTCAGCACCACATACAAAGAAAGATTTTGTTTCCGCTGAAAACTAAAAAATAAATATAAAAAAATTCTCTCTCTCTCTCTTAAAAAAATAGATGTTTATAGACACCAGTTTGAGCACATTTTTAATTATTTACTCAGAACTGATAATGAGAACCTTAACTGCTGGGTCTTAGGATGTTTGCATTTTGGAAGGTCTGGATCTTCATTGCCTTTGGGAAGGCTGCGTTAACAAGCAGCGTATGACCATGCCCAGTTCTTTTCCATTCTCTCTCCAATTCAATTTATAAACAGAGCATGATTCCACTCAGAATTCAAAAAGAGTATTTGAACAATGTTGGAGATTCACGTTTATCTGAAGCACAAGCATCCAATATCCATGATAAGGTAAGACCTTGCTGAATATTTCAGTTCATTATCAAACTTCCACAATCTGAACAGCTAGGAACCAGGAATAACTTATCACAAGAGAAATTATAGAAATCAGAGGTGCATGTATGTGTGCTCTTGGGTGTATGTGCACAAAATCCATGGCATGTTTCCATGGAAATCCATGTTTGTGGGACAAAGATGGATCAGCTAAAAAGTCAGGTCAGGACACTAAGGGGAATAGTTAGGCAAGATCTTGCCTCAACCTCAAAGCAAAACAAATGTATACAGTTAAAAGTAAAGTTCTGACAAAAACATAAAACAGAGGTTAATATAATTATGAGGTAGAGATGTCCTTCTTAAGCATGGCATTAAAGGCAGAAATTAAAAACAATGAAATAAATTGATTGATAGATTTATATTTTATAAGTGTTTAAAGAATCATAAAGTAATTTTTAAACAGTTGAAAAATTTAAAAAATGTCAAATATATGGCAAAGATTCAGGATACGTAATGTATTAAAATCTGCAAATTAATAAAGAAAATATTAAAGTATTGTCAAAAGACAAATGATAAGTTTACAAATAAAAATGGCTTCTCATAATTAAGAAATTAAAAAAATTGTGTTTTTATGTGTAACAATTTTCTTTGTCAAATTTGTTGTAAATGGTTTTATGTTCAATTATCTTAACTCACATAATTTTTTGTTTTTGTTTTTTGTATAAAATACATTAGTTTTATAAATGTAATTTATCAAGTTTTAACTTTATGAATGCTATCATTTCTGGAAATCTGATATTCAATTTAAGTTTATGAGAAGTTTTGAAAATATTTTGCTTTGTATAGGTTCTATAATTTACTTCTTATAACTTAACTCTTTCTCATATTTGGAATTTATTTTGTATGCTATGAGATGTGGAGCTAATTTTATTACAGATTTGATAGTTCTAAAATAAGAGATTAGCTGTTTATTCTTTTTCTAATTTTTGATTATGTATTAATAGACATTCATTTGTTCATTCAACACAATTTATTAAGAGTTTTGGTGAATTATGTGATTATTTTATTAGTGTGAAAATTTTAATTGTTACTGCTTTAGAGCATTTTTTTAATTTAATAGTAATATTTACCTCAAGTGTAACTATTTTTTCTTTGTTTTTAGTGTACCTATGTTTACTTTGCTTTCCAAAATCAGTTTTGTAAATTCCCAGAAGGTCCCGATATAGGTGTAGATGTAATGATTTTAGTGTAGATGTGTGCATATAACTATAATGCAATGTAAGCTGGATGAATTATTCAATAGGAAGAAATTGGTTAAAATTCCAAGAACATCGGGCAAAATGTATTTGTGAATGTTGCAGTTAGAATCAAGGGGCCAGCCTTGGAGAATATGTATAAGATGGTTTCTGCATCAGGAGAGGAGACAAGGAAGGAAGGAAACAGACACAGATGGTTGCCAGAGGAGGGAGCAGAGGGGCCTACCCTTCCCAGGGAACCAGGAGATGGGGTGCAAAAGATACTGGCTCCCCTGGAGAGATTTCAAAAGGAAGTGATGTCACAAAAGGGAAATTTTGCAGAGAGGTAGAAGTATTTAGGTGGGGTGGGAAGGATACAAACAGGGAGGGAACAATAGTCTTTTTGCAAAGAATCCACACCTGAAATGAGTTAGCAAGCACAGAGTGTGTGAGAGAGAAGCTGAAGATTTTTCCACAGGGAGATAGTGTGACCTTGATTGTTATTGTTACATAACATTTCAGTAATGTGTGTGCTTGCTGCACTCTAAGAACAAAAATTCCTTATTTTCAACATATACGTATGAATGCTGGCTACCGCACACCATTTTCCAGAATGTCTTTGGCTTCTAATGAATGTAGCCCAAGGGAAGATGTAGGCTAGATGCTGAGATTGCCAGGGGAGCTTTATTCTCACTCAGAGAAGAATTCTACAAGCAAAAGTAGAGATAAAGAGGTCAGGGGAAAGTGGAGAACAACCGGACGTTATAATAGGCTCTGACCTTCATTTATAGAATCTGTTCAAAAGCATAATTTTATACATTTCCATAATATCCTCCTGAACAGGAAATGGTTGTTATCACCTGAACTTGACTGAGAGATAAAAGTGGGCCAAGAGATCAGACCTCTCTTCTAAGAGATGGGGATGTATTACAATAGTCGGGAATATACATCGAGATTGTTTAGTAGCCTCAGAGGTCTGCGTAGCCTTAAAGAGAGGGGCCATTTTTTAAATAAAAGAAACCATTATAGACAAGGAAAGTAAGATGTTTTACCAATTCAATTGTTTTGATTGCCCTCACTGAATCGCATCCATTTATTTGCACATATTGACAGAGACACAGCTAAGAGTTCTAACCGACAACGTAGCCTCATCTCAGGATGAAAGAGAGTTTTAGCTCATGGCTTTGTGCCTTGGGAGGAAATGTGAATCCCTGTTCAGAAGAAGATGTGCTTCATCCAGTGACAGGAGCTGCTTTGGAGCCTGTTATTTGAATTTGGCAGGATGGAAGATGGTCTGGCGAAGGGACCAGGTTTTAGATGAAAGAGTCAATGGTCAAGTGATTGGAGATGGGCGAATGCAATGTGCTTTGGGCAGAAGCCCTGGAGGCAGCCTCTCCACAGTGGGTTGTCCCATGGCCCAGTGCCCATCATAACAATGATGGAAAGCTGCCAAGAGCATCACAGCAGCCCAGCTTGCTCATACAGTCTGGTTTGTATGCTTTCACCCTGATTTCAACAGTGGGGAGAGAAAGCCCACATTAAATACCTTTACGAAGGAAGCCTCTTAGCACCTCTGCAACCAAGCAACAATATTTAACATGTGCTCCCAAAATTCTATTTGGAAATTTAACCTTTCATGATGGAGGAAAATGTGAGTCTCTTTATCACCACCCCCAAAACCCAAAGGCTTCAGTGTCAGGCATTGGCAGCTTTCCCAAAGCACTGGAATATTTTCCCCCAAAGAGAAGCACAGCTGAGATTTTAACTATATAATAGCTGGGGAGGCCGCCATAAGAAATGGAGAAGGGTTTTTTTTTCTCTCTCTTTGTTCCTCCTCCCTCCCTCTTGCCCCCAACAGTACTGACATAGCACTTCAGCTATTTGACAAGCCAAACTGCATCCCTGAGGTGACAGTTACTGAGGTGTTTTGCCCATAATTGGCACCCAATAAAGTATTGACTGGTTGACCATGTTATTTAATTTTGTGGGTTTTTTTCCTGTGTGTTTTTTTTTCTCTCTCTCTCTCTCTCTTTCTTTTTTCTTTTAATAGCACTGAGCAGGCTTATTGCAGATCCAATACCATAGTAGGTCAGTGTACCAACCTTAAGGACCGATTGGCTCTTGTATTTGTGCAGGGTTATTTCCTTTATGAGGTGCACCCATCGTCACCTAATACCTAATTCCATACAACAATTCTGTAGGCTGTATTACTCAGTGGGCTTTATTGTAAAAATCCATATTGTAAATATTTTAGGCTTTGTGCACCAAATGGTCTGTTTGAACTATTCAGTTCCACCACTGCCATGTGAAAGTGGTTCTAGATGTTATGTCAGTGAGTGGATGTCTACTGTGTTCCAATGAAACTTTATTTATAAAAGCAGGTGGCAAGTTATATTTGACCCAGGAGCCATCATTTGTAAATTCCTAAATATTGATGGCCTGCCATTGCCCATTAAGAATCCAATGCCTAACAATCTGATGTCTTGTTTCTTTGTTTAATTCTACCTACACTTCAGCTTCCATTTAAAAAAGTCTTTTTGTTGTTGCTGTTTGCTTTTGCTGCTGCTAATTTTGGACTCAACTACACTAACTCATGATAATCAACGTTGGGTAATAACAGCTATCCCAGCCCCATTCTATATGAATCTAGATTTTTACCCTATTAAACTCCTTGCCCCTTCTGCTACTGGAAGTGATTGATTCAAGAAATAAAATAAAGAAGGTGCTGCATTGCTCATGGTGCATAAACCAAATGATGTTGTCAAGGACTGTAGAATAGCAGCTCTGCTTGCTGAGTCCGGTATGTGCCAAAGCCTGTGCTGTGCCCATTGGATCCACTAGCATCATTGCTCACATAGCTCTGCCAGCCAGTAACTCTTCTTTCATTTTAATGAATAAAAAGCAATGCCCCCAGAGTGGTTAAATGAGCTCCTCAAGGTCACCCACAAGGTCAGATGCACTTGCTCAGGACCTCATTCTCAGAAGGGGCCCATGTGTGCTTGAGTTACTTCTATTGCCACCTTGAATTCTTAATGAGTTTTGAATAAAGAGCTCTGCATTACCACTGGGTTCTGCTAATTATGTAGTCCATCCTGGCCACACAGCCAGGAATAGTGAAGCTGGGATTCAAACCCAATTATGATTCCAGCCTGTCTGATTTTTCCACAAATCTTTGTGTTCTGCTCACTGTCAACTCCAAAGTGATTGACTGAGTAAAGATTTTTTTCCAGGGGGAGGGCACTGGGGATTGAATTCAGGGGTACTCTACTACTGAGCCACATCCCCAGCCCTATTTTGTATTTTATTTAGAGACAGGGTTTCACTGAGTTGCTTAGTGCCTCACTGTTGCTGAGGCTGGCTTTGAACTCACCATCCTTCTGTCTCAGCCTCCTGAGCTGCTGAGATTATAGGCATGCACCACCCTGTTTGGCTCTAAGTTAAGATTTTTGTCTTCATCATCAAATCAAGTGTCACTGGGATGATACATTTGCAGTGAACACATATAAATATGCTTAAGGGCCTCTTTCTATGTGATGTAAATAAAAAATGCAAAACTCAATACAAAATGTTTTGAAATCATGTGGTTGAAAAGTCACAAGAATATGATTTACATAAAAATAGAGTGTTGTCTTCTATTTTCTGACAGACCCCTTTCAATATCCTTATAAATGTACAATTATTATATTAAGTTTCAAGTGAGAAAACTGAGGCCCAGAAACATCAAATAATTTGCAAAAGTGCAATAGCAAATCAAGATGCAGTTCCAATTTTTTCTCTCTCAAAACAAAACAAAACAAAAAAGGATCTCTTTTTTTTTCAGGCCTCATTTTACTATTCAGTTCTATAAATGATTCTTGGAATGGAATATAATTATTTCCGGATATGAATACTCACACTAATTCTGCTAACAAAGAGTTACAGCTAAGAAAAAGGTGTGCCATTTCCTTTATAAAAAGAGTCCTTCCTCTCTCTTCATCTGGTAGAGTAGATGTTGTGGCTTTTGGTTCATTGGTGTCTCTGGGAAAGGCTCAACCAGAAAAGCTATATGTGGACTCCAAAGGAGATGTGAAGTAGGGACTCCCATAAACTTTTTTTTTTCCCCTGGAAAATACCCACTCTGATGTGGCTGTACCTGTTTTATAATGCTGCCTCAGCCACAATGAGAAAAGCCTGCTGCCCCCACATTCACAGCATGGATTTTAGGCCCATCAATCACAGGGAAAAAAATGATTTCAATAAACCCTTTCCAGAAATTGAAGCAAGCCTAGGGTGTACTTGAGAAGTCCATAATCCAGAAGCCATAGCTTGCCAATTTGTGGAGAGTAAATTCCAGATGCCAAATATTACAGCTGCTGTCTCCCTGGGGTGTTAAAGGATTCACCAGGTGAATTCATTGGAACATGGGGCCTGGGAGAATGGTTGCCATGATGTGGGGCCCTGGCTCCACAGCTCACTTGCAATGGTATTTGGAGCAAGTTACCTTCTTTATGTGGTACTTCAGTTTGTTCAGCTAAAATAGTGCTGACAATAACAATTGTCTACTTTTGCTGTAAGGATAAAGCAAACAATAGTAATGTATGAAAGTAAAGCATAAACGTTAGTTAAAGAAAATCCCCAGAGAGTAAACTATAATAACAACACAAACGATGGTGTTGCATTTGAGTTTCCAGACCCTAGAAATGACCATATTAAGACTGCAGGATAATTGTAATATAGAATTAAAGTCCTCTGAGTCCCAGCCAGAGAGAGATGGCACAGTCCAGAAAAGGAAGTTGAGAGAATTAAATGAAGGGTCTTATTTACAAAGGTATGAGTAGGTTACGGAGACCAATGGAGGATGGTTAGTTATCCTCAGATTTTCAACTGCCTGGAAGGTTCTCTGTCAAAATGAGAAAAGAGTGACGGCTGTAGGAGACGGCTTTAGATAGAGCGTAGCTGCTGCCAAACTGTGGGACAAGGAGGATGAAGATCAATTCCTGGCCTCACCGCATGTTCTTCTCACTATTTCATGCCAGCGCCACCAGATATGGAACCCAGGCTCAAGTCAGGGAGCAATGGAACCCACTTATGTGACTTCTAAGGGCCACAAAGCAGGGCAGGGCAGAGGAGGGTAGGGAAGGATTGTGGAGATGCACACAGAGAATATCAGACATAAGAGACATCAAAAGGCAGCGATTGATTCTCAACTCTGGCTGATGTCTCAACTCATCTGGGGATCAGTATACATACCGTCTATACATATATCCACAGCCTTGCTCTTAGATGTGCTAATTTAGAAGGTCTGGCACCAGTTTGGGAACCACAGAAAGATGTTCTTAGAGAAAGCTCCTATCCCCAGCATGTAATGGATCTGCAGCAACACATGTGCTGCAAAGATTGATCTCTTGAAGTGCTTGCCCCACCGCCTCCCACCCAGTTCAAAACAACTAGCGCTGATTGAACATCTGCAACACGCACAGCACTGTGGTGGGTTTTTCTGCTTGGAATTTGCTTTCTGTTCTTCCACAAATACATATGAGACAGGGTCCACTGTACTCAAGGGTCCTTCATTTAAGCGAGAAAACACGATTCTGTTAGAATAAAAGACTTTCATAAAACTTCAAAGCAGTAAGAGGAGAGCTAGTGCAAGAGAGCAGTTGGTAAAAGCCAAATAGGAGAAATTCCACTGCTGGGGAGGGGTCAGAGAAAAAAAGCAGCAGCCCTCATGCATTCTCACAGCAGCCAGTGGGCTGGCTGACTCCTGGCTATTCTATTCTGTAGGTTGGCAGCCCTTCAAGGGTTCCTTCCTCTACTAAAATTATATCTATCTGAGTATATCTGTAATCCAAGAGACTTGAGGGGCTGAGGCAGGAGGATCGCAATTTCAAGCCCGGCTTGGGCAACTATGAGACCCTGTCTCAAAATAAAATTTAAACAGAGCTGGGGATGTGGCTCAGTGATAGTGCACTTGCCTAGCCTATGCAAAGCCCTGGGTTCAATACTCAGCACCATGCACAATATGTAATTTGTGTGTGTATGTTCACAATTATATTGGTTTAAAGAAAGAATTATATATATTTATGTATAAACACATACTTATTATATTGTATATGTAATTACAATTACATTGGTATAAGGATGAATACTCTAACTCAGGCTGGATATTTTTTTTCTTAAGAAAAAAACTTAAGTTTATTCTTTTCTTCATTTTAAAATCCTTCTTTTGGGGGCCCCATAGTTTATCATGGGCCTTGAGCACCATGTCTGCTGTGCCTAATAGAGAAGTTGACCCTGGCTGTTAGTGATATACCCTCCAGCACACAGTTGTTACCAAAATGCATCTGTCAGTCTTTAGAATTATAGAGCTCACTCTTGTCTGCATCTTAGGATAATGGGGTGACTCCTAAATCCATCATCCTGGCACCCCCAGGCCAATTAAACTGGAGTTTCTGAGCACAGGGAACAGGCACAAGTCACTGAAGCTACCAGGTGATCCCAGTGTATAGACAAGATGAGAGTCAATCTCAAAAGCCCCAGCTCTGTCCTCTGTCTCAAACTGCTTCCTTCTTAAGGAACACAAAAAAGACTCCTCTCCTTGTGTCCAGCTGGTATTTCCCTTCCTGCAACCAAAGCAGGGAATTTTTCATATTAACACAGAGGCCTCCATAATCAGCTACTAACATTCTCCCCACCCTTTTCTTCTAATACTCATGCATTCTGTGCAACTAAAATGGGACCCCTGGAAAAGACTTAGCATGTTCCTGTCTTTTTTTTTTTTACATAGTTTTCCAAGGTGTAATTCTCTTCTCCATTTACCTGGATGCAAACCCAGCCCTACTGCAGCAGCAGGCCTTCAGTGCTTCTCCAGCTGATGGACACCTCTGACCCTGTGGGGTGGCCTGCCTGTTCTCAGAGCCAAGATCAGGGCAGTGTCATCTGGAGCATCACCTGTGACTTCCCAGAAGGCTGAACAGAGGCTGTGAGAGGCAGCACAGGGTCTATTGCATGCACAGGCATGCCAGGGTTGGGCTTCCTTTAGGGAGGATGCTGGCCCACACCTCCACACACCACAATGAGGAGTTGGCCAACCCACTCACTTGGCTAATCTATCATCTAGTGCCTTTCATATTCATTTCAGTATTGCTTTTTCTGTTTATTTAAAAATATTTGCCTTTAATTAATGCATTATATCAGCAGAATTCATTGTAATATATTCTTACATGTACACAGCAATAATTTGGTCCATTTCCTTCTACAGTTTCCCCCACCCCAGCCCCTTCCTTTATGCTACCATTTTTCCTTCGATTTTAATGAGATCACCATTTTTTAAATTCTTTATTTCTCTCCAGCTTCTGCATATAAGAACAAACAATGGACCCTTGGATTTCTGAGTCTGGCTTATGTCACTTAGCATGATGTTCTCTAGTTCCATCCATTTACCAGCAAGTGACATAATTTCATTCTTCCTTATGGTTGAGTAAAACTCCATTGTGTATAGATACCAGAATGTTTTTATCCATTAATATGTTGAAGGGCACCTGCCCTTGTTCCATAACTTGGCCATTGTGAACTGTAGTGTTATAAACATTAGAATGCAAGTATCAGTTTTTGTGGATGTCACTTTTTTTTTTTATAAATACCAAGGAGTGAAATAACTGTCATATGGTGCTTCCATATTTAGCCTTTTGAGAAATCTCCACTTACTATGGATTTTCATAGTGGTTGTACTAATTTTCAGCCCCAGCAACAATATATGAATATAGCTTTCTCCTCACATCTTCATGGGCATTTATTATTTTCTATATTCTTGATGGTTACCATTCTAATTGGAAACTTCAATCTATAGGCAAAAGCATAGACTTCATGAATAAAACTCCTAAAGGTCAGGAAATAGAACCAAAGTCAGTAAGTGAGATGACATTAAATTAAAGAGCTTTTGCACAGTAAAGAAAGCAATAAGAATACAAAAACAGAACCTACAGAAAGGGAGAAAATCTTTGCCATCTACTCCTCTGATACAGGAGTGCTACCCAGAATGTATAAAGAACTCCAATAATATACAACACAAGCAAAAAACCCAAATAACCAAATTGATAAATGGGCAAATGAACTAAATGGACATTTCTCAAAAGAAGAGCAAATGACCAAGAAATATATGAAAAAAGGTTTTATGTGCCTAGCAATCAGGGAAACACAAATCAAAAGTGTACTGAGATTTATTCTCAGTATTGCCTTTTAATCACTTCAAACTCATTTCACCTTGATGAAGATGTTCAAGGGAGGGAGAAGGCCAAGCCATAGTCAATAGTCTTAAATTTAAGAAGAGAACATATAAACTTTTTTTAAATGAAGTTTGAAAAAATTTAAATAGATTTCAACTTTTAAGGAAAAAAATTTGCAAATTATAGGAACTTAATAGTATTTACTTACTATATCATAAATATATTTTGTGTACCAGTAAGAATGCTGAAATAGTTTTAGTTATCAACTGATCCACTAAGCTGATGTCCCAAGCAATGTTACATGTTATTTTCTTGTTGTTTTTTTTCTACTGCCTTTTTAAAGAAATACTCTTCCATCACTCAAAAAATAATATTAAACCAAATAATATGAATATAGCACTCAGAGCTGTATTCTTCTTGGTACTTCTGTTATTCAGTTCCTATCTTTCTTTCTCTTTACTTCAGTTAGAATTTCTGTTCAGTTCTACCTTCTCCAAGATGACTTCTCTGCCTCTCTCACCACTCCATATAAAATGCATCCTGTGGCACCCCATATTCTCTCCGTTCACCCTAATTTACTTTTTTCTTTACACCTCCATGTGTGTTGATGTGAGTTCTTCCCATCTTAGTTTTCAATGGGATGAATGCAATGGTTTCCACCAAAGTGAATGTGAGACACATCTCCACCATCTCACAGTTTAGAATTTCAAAAGAGCTTGTTGGGATAGCTTGAACTCAACCACACCAAGAGTACACAAGATGTCAGAGAAGGTTTGGGGAAAGACTCCCCTACCTTTGGGGCACATGTGTGGCTGTGTTTTAAATTCCCCCTGCCTTGTGGTCTCAAGCCTTCATGATGGAGGAATTTCTTAGCTGTGCCGTCTGGAAGCTCGAGAGGAGGCAGCTCATGCTGAACAGATAGTTAGTCTGTGCCTGAGAAAGCTAAGGGGCCCAAGGCAGCAGGACATAAGTGTCTGCTTTAAGTTCATTTTTTTGAGCATGACACTCACCTGTTCAAATCCAAAGAATGGACTGAGAGACAAAGTTACAGAGAAAGTGAGGTTGTAAAGGCAGTCTTACAAGGCATTCCCAGAGCAGCTACTAAGATTAGTATTTTATCTCCTAGTGAAAGGTCCCTCCCTAGATCCTCATTGGCTGAGTACACAATCTTCCAGAACATTGCCTAGGTTTTGCTGTCTCCCATTGGGTCATTTAAAGAAATATACCTTTAGCTGTTCCTACCTCCTTTTGTTCTCTTGAAGGGAGAAGGTCTTTTTGGATTGAGTGCCTTTTTGGCACACATGCAGTTGGTCAGAATACTGAATTCTGAAAACAGACCACCAGGCTTTCTATTTCTCACATTTTGCACTTTGGAGTTTATCAGAACAAATGATGCAGGACTCTTTGCTGTGATGAAGACTCTACTGTGATGAAGACGTGCAGAAAGCAGCCGCCACGTGGAGTTTTGCCCAGGAGGAATGAATGCCTGAGAAAACTCAGCTAGAATCATCTGCATAGCCATGCCTCTCTCATGGCAGCTGTCCCCGGCACTGAGGGCCTGCAGCTGAAATGAGGAGCTAGGGGAGCCACTGGGGAAAGAGTGGAGAACCCTGATGCACCCAAAGGCCTGGAGCTGAAGTTAGGAGCTGGAGGCCACGTAGGGAAAGAGGGGAGGAGCCTGAGCCACTCTCCTTGCAATAGCCCCGTCTGAAGTTGGCTGCAACTGAGAGGTCAGGGTAGGTTGTCCTGATCCACATTTATTTTCATTCTTGGTTAACAGTAGGCCTTCTGATGCTGAATTGAGATTACATGTGTGACCAGAAGGAATCACATGACCTCATTTGTCAGCTCATTGTTTGTTTGATTTCACCTGAATGTGAGCTGGAACGTTCATCAGGAACAGGAAAAGAGCCACACCTCTGCGAGTAGATTTTAAAAGGGAGAGAGACAAAGAATGGAAGCTGGTGCTTGTTTCACACCTACTTCTCACAGCCACTTTACACACACGTGTGTGTTTGCTGTCTGTTCCCTCTGGAAATATCAAAGCAGGAGCAATTTGTTCATTTTGTTCACTTTTTTTGTCTCTAATGCCTAGAACAGAAGCAAATGAGGCAAGTTCAGTAAAACTTTTTAAATGAATAAGTGTTATTTTACCTTTACCCATCTGAAATACATACTTTCATAAAGGTGTGGAAGTCAAAATTTGGGAAACAAAGTTAAAAACAACTGTGCCAGGCATGGTAGAGTGCACTTATAATCCCAGTGGTTCAGGAGGCTGAAGCAGGAGGATTGCAAATTCAAAGTTAGCCTCAGCAACTCAGCGAGGCCCTAAGCAACTTAGTGAGACCTTGTCTGTAAATAAAATCAAATAATGTAAAATAAAAAAATGGCTGGGGATATGACTCAGTGGCTAAGCCCCCCTGGATTCAATCCCTGGTACAAAAAATAAAATGTGCATAAAATTGTCAGTTCAATTTATTGACTATTTATGGAGCACTAATTAGGAACCAAGAAATGTGGAAGACAAAGACTTGGAGTTCCCTCTAGTAAAGGAGAAGGTACAAAAACATAAACTTGAAATTACTGAGAGATGTTAATGGGTTCTTATCAACCATAAAATCCCACATATTTAACTGCAGTATTGGCTATTTCAGGTTTGTCCTGCTACCAGTTTTGGAAGATGCACAAAACACACACACACACACACACACACACACACACGCACATGTGAGCGACCACGGGCATGTAATAGAAAAAGGAAATAAAAGGGGAAAAAAACACAAAAAGAAACACTGAAGCCAAGTTGACCTTGCTTTGCAACCACATTCATATACACATTGTAAAAAATGGCAAAGAAATGCATATGAAGGAGAAGCTACAATAAATAAATGTGTCCTGTCACAAAACATTGTTTCCTGAGCTCTTTCTCAGCTCTGCCAGGTGGAATAGCTAAACCAAAACCTACGCAAAACATTTTTTTCCTCTCAAGCCTTCTATTTAATCTGAGTCTCTAGAGCCATAATTGAAAAGTAAATGGTATAATAATATTTTTTCTGATTTGTAGAGTTATTTAAACAGCATATATTCCAAAGCATACAATTTAAATCATGAGTGGAAATGCAGTTGATGAATTGTCTTTTTAAGGACTACAGAATCTGAATAATTTAAAATGCAGTATTGAAAAAACTCAAATTGGTCCAAAATATGAGATTTCCTTCAAAAGTTAAGCTCTATTTATATCAATAAACACAATAAGTAAATGTAGTCATTTAAATTATACAGAATATTTTTGAATAATAAAGTGTCTTTTATATACTGCTGAGAGAGAAAAAGCAGGTCTCAGGGCAGTGGTTATGTTGTGAACTAAAACAGGGTTCTTACTCTCCTTTGATTGTTGTCCATGCTCAGAAACATATTAGTGACATTCACACAGTCCCCACTCCGTGTATACATGCATAACATGAAGGATTCATGAAACCCTGACTCTTTTATTTCACATTTTCCCCCATTTAACTAGAACTTTATGAAATCCCTCTAATTTCTTCCCATTAATACTGGCCACAACAACTAAATCAATTTCAGGATCCATTAGTGTAGGTCACACCTAGTTTAAAAACCACTGATACAGAAGATAAACAGTGACTACTGAGTGAGTACTTCTTCCCCACTAAGCAAATTACATTAATTAAAACAGTTAATTAGGACATAACCTTATTATGCAATTATGATTTTAGTCCCATTTTATAAATGAGGTAAGTGAGGCAGAGAAAAATGAACTAATTTGTGCACATTCACAAAACTAGAAAGTATTGGAGCCAAAGATCTTTATCAACTCTCTTGTCTCTCCAAAGATAATGCTCATGACTTGACTTTTGACCAGCAAATGTGGCTGAATAAAGTCTGGAAATCCACGCCAGAAGTTAGACAGGGGTCAGAATTACCTCTGAATAAAGAATACGATGATTTTGGCTTTTTTTTTCCTGCTTACCTGCATTTCTACTTTTTTTTTATTGTTGGCTGTTCAAAACATTACATAGTTCTTGATATATCATATTTCACACTTTGATTCAAGTGGGTTATGAGCTCCCATTTTTACCCCATATACAGATTGCAGAATCACATCAGTTACACATCCATTGATTTACATATTGCCATGCTAGTGTCTGTTGTGTTCTGCTGCCTTTCCTATCCTCTACTATCCCCCCTCCCTTCCCCTCCCCTCCCCTCTTCTCTCTCTGCCCCCTCTACTGACATTCATTTGCCCCCCTTGTTTTATTTTTCCCTTTCCCCTCACTTCCTCTTGTATGTACTTTTGTATAACTCTGAGGGTCTCCTTCCATATCCATGCAATTTCCCTTCTCTCTCCCTTCCCCTCCCACCTCTCATCTCTGTTTAATGTTAATCTTCTTCTCATGCTCTTCCTCCCTACTCTGTTCTTAGTTACTCTCCTTATATCAAAGAAGACATTTGGCATTTGTTTTTTAGGGATTGGCTAGCTTCACTTAGCATAATCTGCTCTAATGCCATCCATTTCCCTGTAAATTCTATGATTTTGTCATTTTTTAATGCAGAGTAATACTCCATTGTGTATAAATGCCACATTTTTTTATCCATTCATCTATTGAAGGGCATCTAGGTTGGTTCCACAGTCTTGCTATTGTGAATTATGCTGCTATGAACATCAATGTAGCAGTGTCCCTGTAGCATGCTCTTTTTATGTCTTTAGGGAATAGACCAAGAAGGGGAATAGCTGGGTCAAATGGTGGCTCCATTCCCAGCTTTCCAAGAAATCTCCATACTGCTTTGCAAATTGGCTGCACCAATTTGCAGTCCCACCAGCAATGTACAAGTGTACCCCTTTCCCCACATCCTCGCCAGCACTTGTTGTTGTTTGACTTCATAATGGCTGCCAATCTAACTGGAGTGAGATGGTATCTTAGGGTGGTTTTGATTTGCATTTCTCTGACTGCTAGAGATGGTGAGCATTTTTTCATGCACTTGTTGATTGATTGTATGTCCTCCTCTGAGAAGTGTCTGTTCAGGTCCTTGGCCCATTTGTTGATTGGGTTGTTTGTTATCTTATTGTCTAATTTTTTGAGTTCTTTGTATACTCTGGATATTAGGGCTCTATCTGAAGTGTGAGGAGTAAAGATTTGTTCCCAGGATGTAGGCTCCCTATTTACCTCTCTTATTGTTTCTTTTGCTGAGAAAAAACTTTTTAGTTTGAGTAAGTCCCATTTGTTGATTCTAGTTATTAACTTTTGTGCTATGGGTGTCCTATTGAGGAATTTGGAGCCCGACCCCACAGTATGTAGATCGTAGCCAACTTTTTCTTCTATCAGACGGCGTGTCTCTGATTTGATATCAAGCTCCTTGATCCATTTTGAATTAACTTTTGTGCATGGCGAGAGAAAGGGATTCAGTTTCATTTTGTTGCATATGGATTTCCAGTTTTCCCAGCACCATTTGTTGAAGATGCTATCCTTCCTCCATTGCATGCTTTTAGCCCCTTTATCAAATATAAGATAGTTGTAGTTTTGTGGATTGGTTTCTGTGTCCTCTATTCTGTACCATTGGTCCACCCGCCTGTTTTGGTACCAGTACCATGCTGTTTTTGTTACTATTGCTCTGTAGTATTGTTTGAAGTCTGGTATCGCTATACAGCCTGATTCATACTTCCTGCTTAGCATTGTTTTTGCTATTCTGGGTCGTTTATTTTTCCATATGAATTTCATGATTGCTTTCTCTATTTCTACAAGAAATGCCATTGGGATTTTGATTGGCATTGCATTAAACCTATAGAGAACTTTTGGTAATATCGCCATTTTGATGATGTTAGTTCTGCCTATCCATGAACAGGGTATATTTTTCCATCTTCTAAGATCTTCTTCTATTTCTTTCTTTAGGGTTCTGTAGTTTTCATTGTATAAGTCTTTCACCTCTTTTGTTAGGTTGATTCCCAAGTATTTTATTTTTTTTGAAGATATTGTGAATGGAGTGGTTGTCCTCATTTCCATTTCAGAGGATTTGTCGCTGATATACAGGAATGCCTTTGATTTATGCATGTTGATTTTATATCCTGCCACTTTGCTGAATTCATTTATTAGCTCTAATAGTTTCTTTGTAGACCCTTTTGGGTCTGCTAGGTATAGAATCATGTCATCTGCAAATAGTGATAATTTAAGTTCTTCTTTTCCTATTTTGATGCCTTTAATTTCTTTCGTCTGTCTAATTGCTCTGGCCAGTGTTTCGAGAACTATGTTGAACAGAAGTGGTGAGAGAGGGCATCCCTGTCTTGTTCCAGATTTTAGAGGGAATGCCTTCAATTTTTCTCCATTCAGAATGATGCTAGCATGAGGCTTAGCATAGATTGCTTTTACAATATTGAGGTATGTTCCTGTTATCCCTAGTTTTTATAGAGTTTAGAACGTAAAGGGATGCTGTACTTTGTCGAATGCTTTTTCCGCATCTATCGAGATGATCATATGGTTCTTATTTTTAAGTCTATTGATGTGGTGAATAACATTTATTGATTTCCGTATATTGAACCAGCCTTGCATCCCAGGGATGAATCCTACTTGATCATGGTGCACAATTTTTGATATGTTTTTGTATCCGATTCGCCAGAATTTTATTGAGGATTTTTGCATCTAGGTTCATTAGAGATATTGGTCTGTAGTTTTCTTTCTTTGAAGTGTCTTTGTCTGGTTTAGGTATCAGGGTGATGTTGGCCTCATAGAATGAATTTGGAAGTTCTCCCTCTTTTTCTATTTCCTGAAGTAGCTTGAAAAGTATTGGTATTAGTTCTTCTTTAAAGGTTTTGTAAAACTCTGCTGTATACCCATCCGGTCCTGGGCTTTTCTTAGTTGGTAGTCTTTTGATGGTTTCTTCTATTTCCTCAATTGATATTGGTCTGTTTAGGTTGTCTATATCCTCCTGACTCAATCTGGGCAGATCATATGACTTAAGAAATTTATTGATGCCTTCACTATCTTCTAATTTACTGGAGTATAAGAATTCAAAATAATTTTTGATTATCTTCTGTATATCTGAAGTGTCTGTTGTGATATTACTTTTTCATCCCGTATGCTAGTAATTTGAGTTCTCTCTCTTCTTCTCTTCGCTAGCATGGCTAAGGGTCTGTCGATTTTGTTTATTTTTTCAAAGAACCAACTTTTAGTTTTGTCAATTTTTTCAATTGTTTCTTTTGTTTCAATTTCATTAATTTCAGCTCTAATTTTAATTATTTCTTGCCTTCTACTTCTTTTGCTGTTGTTTTGCTCTTCTTTTTCTAGGATTTTGAGATGAAGTATGAGATCATTTATTTGTTGTTTTTTTCTTTTTTTAAGGAATGAACTCCAAGCAATGAATTTTCCTCTTAGAACTGCTTTCGATGTGTCCCATAGATTCCGATATGTTGTGTCTGTGTTTTCATTAATCTCTAAGTATTTTTTAATTTCCTCCTTGATGTCTTCTATAACCCATTGATCATTCAGTAACCTATTGTTCATTCTCCAAGTGATGTATTCTTTTTCCTTCCTTCTTTTATCATTGATTTTCAGTTCCATTCCATTATGATCAGATAGGATGCATGGTATTATCTCTACTCCTTTATATTGTCTAAGAGTTGCCCTGTGACATAATATATGATCTATTTTTGAGAAGGATCCATGTGCTGCTGAGAAAAAAGTGTAACTGCTTGATGTTGGGTGGTATATTCTATATATGTCAATTAAGTCTAGGTTATTAATTGTGTTATTGAGTTCTATAGTTTCCTTATTCAACTTTTGTTTGGAAGATCCGTCCAGTGGCGAGAGAGGTGTGTTGAAGTCTCCCATGATTATTGTATGGTGGTCTATTAGACTCTTGAACTTGAGAAGAGTTTGTTTGATGAACGTAGCTGCACCATTGTTTGGGGCATATATATTTATGATTGTTATGTCTTGTTGGTGTATGGTTCACTTAAGCAGTATGTAGTGTCCCTCTTTATCCCTTTTGATTAACTTTGGCTTGAAATATATTTTATTTGATATGAGTATGGACACTCCTGCTTGTTTCCGAAGTCCATATGAGTGATATGATTTTTCCCAACCTTTCACCTTCAGCCTATGTATGTCTTTTCCTATCAAATGCGTCTCCTGTAGGCAGCATATTGTTGGGTCTTGTTTTGAGATCCATTCTACTAGCCTGTGTCTCTTAATTGGTGAGTTTAAGCCATTAACATTTAGGGTTATTATTGAGATATGGGTTGTTGTTCCAGCCATATTTGTTTATTTATGTTACTAAACATGGTTTGTTTTCCTCTTTGATTATTTTTCCCCCCTTTACTGTCCTACCTCCCACTGTTGGTTTTCATTGTTATTTTCCATTTCCTCTTCCTGTAATGTTTTGCCAAGGATGTTTTGAAGAGATGGTTTTCTAGCTGCAAATTCTTTTAACTTTTGTTTATCGTGGAAAGTTTTAATTTCATCTTCCATCCTGAAGCTTAATTTCACTGGAAACACAATTCTTGGTTGGAACCCATTTTCTTTCAGTGTTTGAAATATGTTATTCCAGGATCTTCTAGCTTTCAGAGTCTGTGTTGAAAGATCAGCTGTTATCCTGATTGGCTTACCCCTAAATGTGATCTGCTTCCTTTCTCTTGTAGCTTTTAAAATTCTCTCCTTATTCTGTATGTTGGGCATCTTCATTATAATGTGTCTAGGTGTGGGTCTCTTATGATTTTGCACATTTGGCTTCCTGTAGGCTTCTAGGATTTGGGATTCTGTCTCATTCTTCAAGTCTGGGATGTTTTCTCGTTTTATTTCATTGAATATATTGCTCATTCCTTTGGTTTGAAACTCTGTCCCTTCCTGTATCCCAATGACTCTTAAATTTGGTCTCTTGATGTTATCCCATATTTCTTGGATGTTCTGCTCATGGTTTCTTAACAGTCTTGCTGAGCTGTCTATGTTCTTTTCAAGTTGAAATACTTTATCTTCATTGTCTGATGTTCTATCTTCTAAGTGTTCTACTCTGCTGGTAGTATTCTCAATTGAGTTTTTAAGTTGGTTTATTGCTTCCTGCATTTCTAGGATTTCTGTTTGTTTTTTTTTTATAACCTCTATCTCCCTGTATAGTTGATCTTTTGCTTCTTGGATTTGTTTATGTAATTCATTGTTGAAGTGATCTTTCATTGTCTGATTTTGCTGTCTGATGTCTTCCTTGAGACTCCAGATCATCTGAAGCATGTATATCCTGAATTCTTTATCTGACATTCCATCTGCTGCAGCTATTACCTCTTCTAACGTTGAGTTGACCTGCATTGCTTGTGGTCCTTTCTTTCCTTGTCTCTTCATACTGTTCGCGTTCCTTTCTACTTGGTGAAACTGTTGTGCTATTGAATTTTCCCCCTATATATTTATATTGGTCTTGTATAGTTGCAAAGTCTCCCTCGCAGGCGCGGGCGGCGGCTCTGCCCCTCCTCCAATTGGGGCAATGTGCCTACCACGCCGGCAGGCCGCTGGGCCTGCTCTGCCGGTCGGTAGCAGGTCCGCCTACCTTGCAGGCGCGGGTGGCGGCTCTGTCCCTCTGCGGGCTGCTAGGCTTGTTCTGTCGGTGGTCGCAGTTCTGCCTACTTTGCAGGCGCAGGCAGCGGCACTGTCCCTCTGCAGGCCTCTGGGGCTGTTCTGACAGTGGGTCGCAGGTACACCTACCTTGCAGGCACGGGGGGGGGGCGGCTCTACCCTTCCTCAGGCCACTGGGTCTGTTCTGTCTGTCGGTTGCAGGTCTGGCCTGTTCTGATGGTGGTCACAGTTCCATCTACCTTGCAGGCACGGGGGGAGGGGGCGGCTCTGCCTCTCAGCAGGCTGCTGCTCATCTTCTGCCGGTGGGTCGCAGGCCCGCCTACCTTGCAGGAGTCATTGGAAGCTCTGTCCCTCCGCGGGCCACTGGGCCTTTTCTGTTGGTGGTCACAGTTCCGCCTACCTGGCAGGCGCGGGGGTTGGGGGGCAGCTCTGCCCCTCAGCAGGCCGCTGGGCCTGCTCTGTGGGTGGTCACAGTTCTGTCTACCTTGCCGGCGCAGGGGGAGGGGGTGGCTGCATTTCTACTTTTAAAAATGAATTTATTACTTTGGTAATAAGAAAGTTTGTAGTATTTACCTTATCCAGTTCTTGATTTACTTATTTTTCAATTTGATGACTTGATGTTTTTGGAAGAATTCAAATTATTCAACGTATCTGTGTTCTTCTAAATTTTTCTAAACATACTTTTAATAGTCTTTGAGCAATTTAGTTGAATTATCCAGAGAGGTTTTATAAAATCACTCTAGTGGTCATTGATGCCATCTCTGATTTTTGAGAGTTGTTAATCAGTAGAAATCACCCGTCAAGATCACATTTTCTGTTCACTAATAAGAGGGGAAGTTTGCATTTCTCTTCTATTTGTAGGATATTATGTATGCCATCATGAAAATATGAGGGTCCTTCTTTACCCTCCAATGCTCATTTTTCCCTTCCCAATTTCACTAGGAGGTTCTCATTAAGATGGGACTCGAGAAAACAAATTTCACATAAAAGCACCATCCTTCCTATTGCAGCTTGTGTATGGCTTCTCTAGTGAGACATCCTCCATTCACCAAGGAAATGCCAGATCCTACTGCTGCACAGTCCACAGTGCTTTAAATTTCCTTCTTAAATGATCATCACAATTACCATTGTTAAATGGCTCTCTTCCTGGTGATCTGTATGTATATGACAAGAATTGTGTTCCTCTGGATCTCACCTCCCTTCCCAGCCCTAGTCACATTGTCTAGCATACAATAGTGACTCCTTATTCACTGGTTGAAATGTGAATAATGAATGTATCTGCAGCAGCATGAGCAAATGAGATAGAGGAGTCCCTTTTGAAACTTCCCATTTTCCTCAGGTAAAGGCCATTGAACATCTTGCTTTCAACTGAATCCCAGATAATTAAAAGGGACTTTCCAACTTTCTTTCCAGGGCCACAGCAGTGGCTTCCAATGCACCCAAACTTGAATAAGGAAGCACATTTGTAACATAAAAATGTATGTATCTCAGCATGGTGGAAAATGAACTTCTATATCTGAGGATGAGAAGCATTTATGAGCATTTGGTTTCCCACACAGCTCTTTGGATCCTTGTGGGATTGTAGTCGCAGCATGGACTCAAGAAGTGTTAAAAATCAAACATTTATTTACCTGAGGAATGTGATTCAAGAAATAATAAATATTTTTATCAATAATTTTCTTCCTTGATTAGAGAATACTAAATTAGTAAAGCTTCAATTTTTTTTTGTCATTATTCTGAATATTAATGCAGGTATTCAAAGTTGTGCTCCTCCATTTTTGAAAAAAAATATGAAAAATTACTGTAGCATTGAGTAAGAAAAAACAGAACTCAGATACAGGATCCTGAAAAAAGAAAGTTTACTGAAAGTACTTTGTTTGAGACCCTAATGTGCAAAACTCATATTCTTTCAGGATTGTTCATCAAATATACATAGTTTGTGTTTGAATAAACAATTGAAGTGTTTAGCATTTCAAAAAAGGATTCCAGTATCTTTACCTTCATTAAAATTATTTAAATTAATATTATTAAAATATATTTACAGTAACTTTTTAAAGACTAGATGTTATTGGCCTATTGTTGACCTACCAGTGTTTAGGAACTTTAGTATTAACTTTTTAAACTAATGTATTGATTTTTGTAACTAGATAAATGTTTTGTTTCACAATCGTTAACCATGAAACTGCCATCCGATTCCTAGAGTAAAATATTTTAACTGTATGGGACAAAAATACATTATTTATGTGAATTACTTATGATAATTCTGTTTTGTCTGCAATAATAAATATTTAAGTTCAAGAAAAGTGAAGATGGTAGGGCCTTGTAGTACTGCCTGTAATCTCAGCTCCTTGGGGGGCTGAGGCAGGAGGATCAAAAGTTGAGACCTGCCTAGGTAACTTAGTAAGACCCTCTAAAAAATTCAAAGTAAATATATAAGTAAAAAGGTGTGCAGTATAGGTCAGTGGTAGAGTGCTTGCTTAGTATTGCAAAACCCTGGGTTCTATCCCCAGTACTGACCTCCAATCCCCTTCTCCAAAAATGATGTGAAAATGTACTTGGGTTACTGGAGAAGAGATATCTTCAGGAGAGGGTCCTGGGGAGTTCCTTGGAGAGAAAGGGGAACCTAATTCAGGACAAGCATGGTACTTTACATATCTGGTGGAAAAGAATGTCATCACATGGCAGGAAAGGTACAGAGATTTATTTAGGAAAATAAGGAATGCATATTCAAGGGGGAATGTGGACCATCTTGGAAGTGAGAGACTCATTTCTGGGATTCCAGGCTCTCCTTTTAAAGGAAACTTGGTGAAGGGTGGATATGGGGAGGTATGTAAGGATGACATCAGTCTGGTGATTACAAGATGATTTATGATGGTCTGGTCATTCTCAAGATTCTTAGGCTGACATGGTGCCCATGTTGGATAATGCTTAAAAGTTCCCCAAGTTATCATTTTCACAAAATATTGCTTCTTTCTTTGCTGGATCTATTTATTGATGGGCTAATTAACAGTGCACAAGGTAATTTTCATATGTAAGTGAATTTATGGTTAACTTTAAGATTTACAGATTTCCCAGAAATTTGGGAACTAGAGTGACTTGGGGAGTGACAGGTCTAGAAAAGTATGCAGAACTTTAAATTAAAAATCATTTCTTTGTCTTTTCTACTTACTTTTTATTTCTTCTATCCGACTTTACCTGGAATTAGAGAGGTTCTGGAGCCGAAATACACCAGCTCATGAGAGCAGCATGTGCACATTTCTTCACAGTGACATCAGTCATGTTTGGAGTATTCACATCCTGGACACTGGCGAATTCTATAAATCAAGGCATGCTTTTTTGGACAGCTCTTTAATACACATTTACCAGCACATCACTGAGCATAATAGAAAGATCTGTAGCTGTGGTTGAGTTTTGCAGTGTGATGTTGCATTCTTTGCAACAAACCTCATTTTACATGATCTTATCTCATGAAATCTATTCACTGAAGCACTAGACACTGCAGGATCAGCAGTTAAGTGAGTTCCTTGGAGTGAATATATTGTAAGTCATACTTCCTGCCTTGAGTCATGCTTATCTCATGAGTCAAAAGACAAATTGTCGTGTCTATTTTAACAACTGTGATTCTTTTGGCAAAGATTTTAAAAAGTAAATCTTTCTAAAAATTATCACTCGTAGTCATTTTGACAGGAAAGTTGAAAATGAACTGATATATTTTCAAACCTTTGAAATATCTTTGAACTCTGGCAAAATAACCTTGTAACACAGCATGTGGAAGTGTTCCTGGTTGATATAACATTGTGCCTATGTCTATCCTAACCCATGTCTGTAATCCCATAGCTCCATGTCACGACACAAGTACAAAGAGCTTTAACTCTTCAAACAACATGTCTATACCTATGCATTGTACACACCTTAATTTTAATTATCATGTACTTAACTTGTGGATTATCATTTGTTACAAGGTTTCAGTATTCAATGACTTTGTATTACATTTATGTAACTACCCTGTATTAAAATCCACCTACTTCTAAAAAAACTCATATTACTTCTGAAAAAAATAAGAATCATCTTAGAAAATAAGAAAACATGGTCATTCTATTTAGAGAAGAGTTATTGAATTGGTATTGAAAGAACCTGCCTGCTCTTTTAATAATGCAACAGTCTTACCTTCCAAGAGAATGTTGACATGAGACAGGTGGCTACTGCCCTGGTGCAATCTGAGATCATTCCCAGTACCTGACATCTGCAGGAGGTGTAAGAAACTGACACTTTGTTATAATTCTATTGTGAAAAATATTTGTAATTTTAGGGGAAGATAGTTCTTAGAAAGTATCATATCTCAATTGGTAATTGAGCTGCTCATAATTTCTCTATAATATTTGTATTTTATTAGGAGGTCATCATGGAGATTATCAAACTTACTTGCATTGAATTACAAGTAGGTTCTTTAATTTATTTCCTGTGCCTGTATTTTTACTTCCTTTTGATTTGCTTAGCTTTACTTAATCATTCCTTTCCTAACTTCTTGAATTTCAATCTTAAATAATATATTTTCATCAATTTTGTTCATTAATAAAAGCATTTAAGGCTAAAAATTTTCTTGTGACAATAACTTTGTCTTAGTGACTCCACTTAGTTTTCATTGTTTTCTATATATTCTATAAATTAGTTTCCATTTCCTCTTAGAGTTGCTTAGAGGACTGTTAACATTTTCAGGAGATAGAGTTTTTATGTTTCTTTGTTTTCTATGTAATAAATCTTCTTAAACCTTATTTTACCTTGTCACTTCTCTGTCAAGATGGTGTGTGGCTACCTAGTACAGCAGTGTCATCCATTCAACACATAATCATTGATGCCTACTGCATTCTTTCTGCTGTGGTAAAAGCTAAAAATAAAGTAGTGAACAAATGCAGATATGATTCCTGATCCTACCCTATTTATATTTAAGTGTGAGATGTAAAAAATAATTTCCAACTAAAAATTACAACTGTTCTATGTCCACGGTGCAGTGATTCTATATCAGGGCTTTACTTAGTTAAGGAGTTGAGGGAGACTGACTAATTAAATGGTATTGAGTTCTAAAGAATGGTGGGTGCCATGGGATTGGGAGTATTCCAAGTGGAGATAACAGAACACACAAAGTCCCTGTGGTAAGAGGAAGAGTGTCTGCTCAAGGAACTGACTTAAGAGAGGTGTGGATAGAGTACAGAGAATGAGGGGCAGTATGGTGGGAGTGATTCTGGGAGGTGGGTAAGAAAACAACATGGCAGCCAAGAGTGAGTTTGGGAGGGCTATTTAGGAGACCTTTGCAATGGTGCAGTCTAGAGTGGTAGTTTCGGAGATGATGTAGAAATAGTGAGAAGTGGATGGATTAAAAATTTACATGTGAAAAAGTCAGAAATACATCTGTGAGAAGGAATGATCACAAACAATGCTGGTTCCTCAATCAGAATCCCAGCGTGGTGATTCCTTACCTGCTGGCCCCACCTTTCCACAACCCCTTGTGTACTTCCAATAGGAAGCCCCATTCTTTTCACATGCCCCAATCATCCCTAATTTGATGCCTCAGTTCACACTTTTCCCTTGTGTAGAAAGCTGCACTTCTTAACCACCCATCCAAATCACAGAGAAGTAAGAAAACATATAAATGCATGTGACTTTTTTCCCTCAGTTTCTTTTTGTCTTGTTGCCATTACCCTATTTGGTCAGTGTATATGTGATTTCATGGAAAGGATGGTCTAGCCAAGAGTGGGCTCTTGCACTTCAAACACTCAGGCTTTGGAGAAACTCAGAACAGAAACACAGGTCTCTAAAGAAGAATGTGGGAAGAAAATATGAGATTAGTTAATGTAAAAGGATTGACATGGATTCCCTGGTTAGGTTACAACTTGGTTAGTGAAATGATATGAGGGAACTGGGGGTATTTATATCAGCTTCTACCATATCCATCCTTTCTTCTAGTATCTGCATGTACTATATTTTTTATGTACCTAGTTTAGTGGTCTTTGGATTATATTTCTTAAATTTAACTAAACCAACCATCAAAAAAATGGACAGGTGGCCTTAACAGATTTTTGGAAGGAAATTTTGGTTCAAAATTTGTACTATAATATATGCACAGGAGAGAAACAAGAAAGTAGCAGAACTGACACATCTCCTGTTCCCCAAATGAATTGCCATCTATCTCACATGTTCCAAAATTATAGATAGGTGTGGATAGAGTACAGAAAATGAGGGGCAGTATCGTGGGAGGTAGCTTCAGAGATGGTGTAGAAATAATGAGAAGTGAAAGGATTTAAAAAATTCATGTGTGAAAAATCACAATCCCATCTGAAAAAAGTGAGCCAAACTATGTTTAAATTATTCAAATTATTAGAAATAATAAAATGAGCCTAAATATGTCTAATTCCTCCAAGTAGCAATGGATACGGTGATATAATATAAATGAATACATAATTTTGGCATAGCATGCCCCTCCCTTTAAGATATGTTTTTAGTTGCCAATGGACTTTATTTATTTATATGTAGTGCTGAGAATTGAACCCAGTGCCTCACACATGCTGGTCAAGTGCTCTCCCATTGAGCCACAACCTCAGCCCAGCATGCCATTTTTGATAAGTGTTTGTGATCAAGAGCAAAATACAAATTTCCTGGCCTAGAGAACTTGATGGATCATAGCATAACTCTCTACTCAACTGAGACTAGAAAATATCCCCACTGCAAGGGTGAGAGGAGAGGTTTAAGAGGAGTTAGGACTTGGATTTTGATGTACTTTGTGGAAAAAGTCCATGCCGTGGCTCTGCCTGGTGAGCCTCTGTGATCATGAGGTGACTCCCTCACTGAGTCTTCTTTTGTTAGGTAAGGTCTCAAGGAACTTCTTAGAAAACTCTACTTCTCCAAGGACGTAAGAATAACACAACTACCTCCAAGCACTTGAGAGGAGCTATGGATCTAGCAGGAAGAGCTTCTGAACTTAAGGGTCCTTAGAAGCGAAAGAGAAATGCTGCAGCAACAATCTTCAGGGAAATAGAGAACCAGGCAAACCACACCATGTCTGTGGTTCTTCAACACACACGTCTTAGAGCGGCTCCCCCTGGCCTGTTGTTTCTTCCTATTTAGGCTGGAAGCAAAGTGGTTTCTTATGACCTTTTTAGACTCTTCAAAGTACCAAGATTATTGATAGGAATATGCAGGTGCTAGTTGGGGGGGTTATTGGTGTACTACTGCACAGATCTTTAGAAATATTTAGTGTAGCATGAATCTGTTTTAAATGCTATGGATGATATTAGTTCTGAGAATTAAGTAACGAGTAATGGCCACTCATTTGTCAGCAGAATCCATCATTTATTCACTCATTGCTGTTAACGAGTAACCTCAAATTGGACAAATGTTCAGGAACAGTTCTTGATCCAGAAGAGCCTGTATTTTATTTTAACAATTTGACTGTTGGCCTAGAAAGCCACAGCAACTTGTTTAAGGTCACTCTAGGGAGGTGGTAACAGAAAACCAGATTTTTCGTTTTTCCTATTTCTAGATAGAAATTAGGGCAGTGGTAAAAATGGTTGATTTTTATACTTCCGTGCTGCTTATTAATCATTTTAAGAATTGGTGGTTCTCTTGTAAAAATAAAAGAAATAATATTTTCAGTGTTCACTTCCTTTTCAAGAGAGACAAGTTTAGGCCTAGACCCTGAAGCTTTAAGAATAGCTTTTGTCTAATTTGTCTCTATTATACTGATTTGCTTATGATTCTACATGATCCAATAAAAATGCCATTGGCACATGATGACCTAATGCAACACAAATTTAAAATATGGTTTTCCTTTCAGTGAAAATTGCACACATACCAACTTTGAAGAATTAAAGCACTTTGAATTAAAGCAGTTCAAATTCCATAACCTTTTCATTAAATTATCCATAAAAATACCAAGTAGGTAAAACTTCATAAAAACACCAGAAAAATTGGGGATAAGAAAACTACATGTACCAGAAGGAAGTCAAGTTGTGTGTATATGGCTCTTTATACTCAAGTTTCTCTTGACCCAGTCTTGATAGAGAACTGTGGAGTTGCAAAAGGATGTGCCCACTTGCTGGGATTTGACAAATTATCAGTTCTAAATCAAGACAAGTTCTTTCTTATAGGTATGCAGCTTCCATTTCAATCTGTTATCAAAGCAAGGGGCACACACTTGTGGGTGCATCTGGAGGGAAAAGTCATCCTTTTGCGGAAAGGTAGAGTAAGACTCACGTTCGACAAGACAACTCCTAGAATTCCAAGGCTGCCTAGGCATAAAAGTAGACAGATAATTGTAGCTCTTGAATCTACAAAAGAAAGCATCACTTTGAACCCAAACTGTAAAAATCTCCTCTGCAATTCTCCTGCTGAAGCTTGCAGGAGCCTCTGTTTTGCTTGAGGTGCTTTGAGTATCTTTGGGTAACTTCACTGGGTTTTATCTCCCATCCTCTGGCTTACATGTACCTTATCAAGACATCTGAAGTACTGGCAAATTGTTTAACAGGCACAATCAGAGTAACAGACATCATTACAGTATCGAGCCAGCATGATGTTTGGATCATCTGGATCTCTGAGAATTATATGATGAGGAGAAGCAACATTGATTTGAGGCAAGATTGGTAATTTATACAGTGGTCCCTACCATATGAATGCAACTTCTCCTGGCCATCTTTACAAATAGGCATTGAAGATGAAATATTTTACAGAACAATAGCTGCACACCAGTTTCCCATTGCTGAAGGTTGGTTTCCTAGGACGACTTTTAATACTGTATCTTGTGGGGTTTAGTCATGAAAGTAGAAATCACAATATGTATTTCAATTGAGGAGATTTCGTATAGGGAATGGATTATGCAGCTTAATTCAAGGTTAAACTCAAATTCACAATTCTCTGAATATCTGTGTTTAACACTGAATGTGGAATTAAAATTGAATTAGAAAAATTTTATCAAATGATGTGAGATTTGACATTGCAAGCCTGCTGTGAATATGTGCACTAAATTAGGGAAATTTTCTTTTATAAGAGTCAAGGAAGAGCCAAATATGAAGGAAGAATTGAAAACAATAGCAATATTTGAATATTAACAAATAGAAATGGCATTAGGTTCAACCAATAGCTCCAATATATTAATTTCATTTAAGGTTCTCCAATTTCTAAATTCCATAAAAGAGGAAACACTTAAGGCATGTAGAAACACAGAGATATACACACAAACACATACCTAAGAAGAAGCTGTTACCATCCATAGAATCAGTAAACATTTTGGATTATCAGAATATAGAACTTTGGAGACAGGGTCCCACTGAACTGGAACTTGGACATCTGACAAAGGCACTTTCTTTTCTGAGGTTGAAATTTCTCTCAAGATCAATGATGATGAACATTCTTGGAGTGCTGAAGGAAGTTCGAGCCTAAATCTAATTTCTACCACTATTGGGTGACACTAATAAGAACAGTATGCAAAAAAGAAAAAAAAAAAAGCTCTTTCCCTCCTCTTGCCTTCCAAGATTCCCCCAGTTCTCCATGTCAGTGGAACCTGACATCATCTGGCAAAGAAGTATACCCCCAGCCCAGGAGCACAAATACGGTACAGAAGAGAGGATTTCAGTGAGCCATAATAGTTAAATGATTGCCACAGAAGATTTTCTTTTTTGGGAATCTTGAAGAATTTAGTTTATTTGTCCATGGAGGAAAAGAGAAATTTATGAATAAGCTATCCATAAAGAATTAACATGGGTACTATTTGTTTTTTTTTCCTGAATCAGGATCTATGTGTAGATTGTGAATTCGAGTTTAACATTGAATTACTGCAGTTTTATTAAATGATGTGAGATTTGAGGTTACAGGCCTGCTGTGGACATTTTCAGTAAGTTAGACAGGGAAATTTTCATCTATCAAGAGACAAGGAAGAGCCAAATATGAAAGGAGAACTGAGAACAATAGCATTGGTTGAAGATTAACAAATAGAAAACACATTAAATTCAACCCCATAGCCCCAGTATATTAATTTCATTCAAGGTTCTCCAATTTCCAAATTCATTTTAGAATTATGAGGCTGTCCAGTCACATTAATGCTTTTGTTATGGTATTCATGTTTCCCACCCTCTAAAATGTAGTAATTTGGCCTGTTATGCTTAGATAAACACCTGGAAGATCTCCTGGGAAAGATCCCAAGTCTAGACATAGTTTTAAAAAAACCCACACATGTGTTTCTTATTATAAGAAACTATAACTCTGTAGACAAGAGAAAATTCCCATGTCTTCAATGAAGTTGCCAATTATGTCACATTATGTGATGAAGCACTTATGACTAACACATAAATAATCATCTCCAGAAAAGTAGAATAATAAAAGGAAGATAAGAAGAAAAATGATTTTATCTGAACTGCTGGAAGACCTATTTTTTAAATGCAGGCTCTAGATTATGGGAAGAGGAGGTGACTCAGTACAATCTACCAAATAAGTTGTGTTGTTATGTTTTATAATTTTGTCAACACTACTCACCAGAAACCCCATTCTACCACTTTAAGTTTAAGACAGTAATCTGTACAGGTCCATTTAGTTACTATTGTTTTCTAAAATTGAAATTGAAGCATTATTTCTTCCTCCTCCTCCTGTTCTTCTTCAAATATAATAAACATCTATAACTCTACTCAACTTGGGGAAAATGTGCAAATTAAAAATAAGAAGTTTCAGCAAAGCACAGTGTAAGAATAGACATTACTATTACTGTGTATATATACGTGACTGTATGACCAATGTGATTCTGCAACCTGTACACTCAGAAAAATGAGAAATTATATCCCATCTGATTCAAATGTATGATATGTCAAGGTCATTGCACTGTCATGTATAACTAATTAAAACAAATAAAAAATTTTAGAAAACCATAATAATAACTGTAAAGGAAAATACATAAGTACATATGCATATATATATTCATACATACACATATACACAGGATGAATATGTATGTGTATGTATGCACATATTGATTTGAATGAGTGCTAAGCCAAAATGAGGAGGAAGTACCAATGAAGAACAAGTGATTCTCATTGAAGCATTGAAGAAAGCAAAGAGAGCTTGTAATTTTGTTTAAAGTTTAAATTTCCTTTGTAGGCCGAGGAAACACTGGAAGTCAGTCCATGAGATGGGAAATACCTGGCACACTGGAAAATGAGAGTAACTGGGATGGAAGTAGGCTTTGGAGTGAACTGAGGTGCATGGAAGAATGTAATATTTTCTCCTCTTTGGTTGAAAAATTCTTAGTAATTTGATGAGTTTACGGTCCACTGGGGATTTGCACTGGGTGGGAGGGGGTACAAAGATTCAGAAACTGAATTTATATAATACTATATTTTTAATTATTCAAAATTGAAATCTAGTAAGCTATAGCATAGGACAGAAAGTCAGTCTTACATTTACTAGTGAATGGATGGATCTGGAGACTATCATGATAAGTGAAAGAAGCCAATCCCAATGTAGAAGTTAAAGCACAATGAGGGGGAGGAGAAAGAATAGAAGTCCATTGGATTACACAAAGGCGAATGAAGGGAAAGGAAAGGGATAGGCATAAGAAAGACAGTGGAATGAACCTGACATAATTTTCCTATGTACATATATGAAAAAAACCTAAGCAAATTCTACCATTTTGTACATCCACAAGAATGGGGTCCTAATTAGAATAAAATATAAATATGCATGTATAACTTTATCAAAATGGATTCTACGGTCATGTATAACTGAAAAGAATCAATAAAAAATTAAAAAATAATAAAAAATGAATGGACTCAAGTAGAACTAATCAATGACATTCACAGTTATACACAAGTGTGAGCTATAAAAAGGTGGCAGCTCCTAGAAGGTGCTCAGGACTGACCATAATGGTAGCTTCTGAATAGGTAGAGAGAATTTATATGTGATACCTACTATCATTTGAGGTGCTTAATTTTATATAGAAACATACTAGATAAAGTTGGAGAATAATACAACTTAAGCAGTTAGAATAGTACCTGAAATAACTTTGGGCCACCACAATAAATACATTAAAATATAATTTGACTAGATAATCAAAACTACTTTCTGTACTGTTGAGAGCAACTATTCTACCTGTATTGGATCCCTAGTCTTACAAACTTTCATCCAATAGAACTGTCCCTGCCATTTTCCTGATCCACGTCTAAAAGATCAATATAAACATGTGTATGTACAATCTTTATGCCTTTGGCGGGGACCATATTAATCCCAATACATAATATTTAGTATTTTTAAATGGTCAACAATGAAAGCAACAAACTATATTTGTGAACAGAGATTTTAAAAGATTCAGTAAAAGAAAAGAATCACTTAATATCTCAGGAAAAAAATTTAAGCTGACAAGCTAAAGGAAAATGTTTGAAAATATCTTATTTCAGTTATAAAATATAATTTATGAAATTATAGATCAGAATCATAGAAAAGGAGAACATAGATCAGTATTGTGTTCACATTGGCAGTGAAAAATGTATCACTTAATGAAAGAATACAAAAACAGTAATGGCAAATTGGATTTAACAACATTTTTGGTTTCATGGGATAGTATAGATAAACCTGAAGAATTTACTGACTCACATAACTGGATATTCCTGGAAAATAAATTGGTTTTCACACATGGCTTGAGTCTGGAGCTCAAGTGATGCCACCAGCTTTTTCAGCTTTGCAACTTGACTTTACATCTGCTTTTCTTTTACCTGGCTTTAATCTTACTGCATAAAGATTTTCCAAGTGCCTGAAAAGATGTTCACCAGAAGCCTTGGACCTATGTGGCTTCAGCTCATAATCCTAAAGGACAAGAAATATTTCAAATTCTCCCCCAAAATTATCCCAGGGAAAACTCGGGTTGGCTTGGGGAAAAGGCACATATTCATACCTGAAAATATCACTATGTCCACTGAAATATATTGATATGATTATCAAATGCATGTTCCTGTGTCTGAGATTGGAGTTGATACCATGGGTAACAGCTACATCAGCACTACATAGAACTGAGAAGTTCCTAAAAAAATCAAATTAAATGAAATACTTTCTAATATTAGCCAGAAAAAAATTAATCATAATCAACTAGTTTATAAAATTTAAAAAAATCTATGAATTATAATATATTGTCATTAAATTCTCCAAAAATTCAAGGAGGAAAATAAAGAGAAGAAAAATATCAGAACAAAAAATAAGAGATACAGACTTTCAAGGTGAAAGTTCTAGTATTTATAAAATAGGAATACAAGAAGAGAGAGTAGAATAGACAAAAGATGAGGCAGTACAGGAAGACCTGGCAGGAATCCGAATGTCCTTTGGATAGTCCCCAATACAGCCTTTTTCGTCTTTTTGCTGATATCTGGGAAAATTGAACACCAACAATAAAGCATATAGAATTGAACAGAATAACTTCTTTATTTTTCTCTCATATTACAATTTGCTTTTGTTTCTTGAAAAGCAGTGTATTTTTTTTAAAAAAAGATTCAATTAACCTTATCTAAAACCAAGAGTCATACCAAAAAGTGAGACAAAACCTAACTTTTCTCATTGTGCTCTTGTGTGGAGTGATCAGAGTTCTCTTCTACCGTTCTGCCTTCTTACGCTTGCCATTTTCAACCTCTCAGGAAACAACTGAAGGAAAGTAGACAGGCTCTGCAGATGCTGGAGGGACTGTTCCTTCCAAAAAAAAAAAAAAGTATAGTTGGAGAAGTTGACAACAACGGGAAACTGCCAGCAAATGTTCATACTAGGAATCACGGCTTTTATGACTTCCTTGGTTCAAAATTGTGAAGACTTCCAGCTACCTCCATTGGCAACATGGCAATGGAAAATCTCCTAGAAGTTAGGAATCAGAATGACTGTAAATGAGAACTGAAGTAGTCATGTGTTCAAGTGGAGGGAGAAGGACAAATGGAAATCCACTAACATGTTCTGTTAACAGCCTTTGCTTCCCAGTCTGGAAATGAAATTATCTCAATATCTGTGGCTGAATCAAGAGGATAAAATCAACATGGGACTGGTGAAAATATGTATTTGAACAAGGAAAAGGACCTACATTTAGAAGATACAGAGGAGGAGTGCTATTCTGAAAATATCCAAAAGAAGGATTCTAGAAACTTTTGGCATCATATAAAGAATTTAAGCAGATATGGATTTTTTGAAATAGAGTCATAATAGGCTTAAATTAAAAGGTAAACAGAGGATAAAGGACATGAATAGTGGATGGGTAAGGATGATCACAGATCATAACTGCAACATTAAGTTATTTCTTGGCAGTAGAAAAAGACAGATAACACAGGGAATAATTAATGAAAAAATATAAACAATGTTTATAACTTTCTCTTGGATTTCAAAGGACACAGTTAAGATGAGAAACCATAAGATAGGTTCTAAATATGACAGCAAAAGAATTACCAACAGATGGAAGATTATTTCTAAAGAGGTACTCAAGTACGTGGAAGATACAGGATACACAAAGATATAATAAAATATTTTTTTCTTAACTAAATAAGATAGATAAAAATTTGACACAAGCAAAATCTCAGGGATGGGGGACCATCAATCTTTGGGTTTTGGGTTTTTTTTAATAAATTTTTTATATAAAAAATTGTATATAATTGTAATATGCAACATGGTGATTTGAAATATGTATACATTGCAAAATGACTAAATAAAGCTGATGAACTTGTAAAAAAAAAAAGAAGATAGAGGAAAAAGAACAAGCAGTAATACTCAATAAATGGTGAAAACAAGAAATAGCCAAGATTAAAAGCAACTATCAAAATAGGAAATTAAGCACAAAATTGGTAGCTATTTTTGTGGAAAAAAGCAATAAAACAGTTAAACCTCTGGTCTGAAAAAAATACACAATTAGCAGCTTTTAGAATGAAAATGCGAACATAGCTGAAGATACACTAGGAATTTCAAAAATGAGAAGAACACTGTTCACATTCTATACAACTAATTTGAAAGGAAGGCTCTCTTGAGTTTAGGTGAAACAAAAATTTTAAAGTCTAAATTTTTTTAAAGTAAAAAATTTCAACAAGCATGTAGGCAGAAAAAAAATAAAATGTTACTTACACAGTCATATGTCAGGTTGTTCATACTTCTCTAGTGTAAGAATAATTTTAGAAATAAAATAATCCAATTATAGGTGTCCTGTAGGAGAAAGAAAAGGTTGTGACATTTCAATATATCCATCACCCAAGATCTTTCACAAGCTTATTTCTGATGAGAATAGAGTGGAAGGATAGTCCCAGCATGAAAGGGCTCACAAAATCAATCATGCATTTTACTTGGAAATTTTACTCCAGGAGATAATCCTTCTAAAAATATGGAAAAAAATTTGCAAGTTTAAAAAGTATATTATCATAGTATAAAAAGTCTGATACTCAATTAAGTAGAATTAAGCCTGGTAAAAAAATCTTTATCATTATCTATTTACCTACCTATCATCTATCAATCATCTTTCTCTCTCTCTCCTCCCTCCCCCCACTCTCCTTCTCTCTCTGTTATCTTTTGCTTGATCTCTTTCTTTCTCCCTTTATCTTAAAAAGCTACCAATAGTGGTCTGATGATTAGCCAGGTTTAGGTACTGCTGCTTCAGGGTCTACATGAAGCCAGAAGATCAGAAAATAGCTGTGATTGCAAAATGTGAGCCAGTTGATGGATTTGAAAAAGTGACTAAGGCTGAAAAGTGCTCACTGGTTTTGGAGGGAGGGGAAGGAATCTAGAGAAAGAGAGCAGCCTTGAAACATCCATTGGGGCTCAGGGGCTATGAGGGTAAAGACTAATTCAGTAAAACTGAGAGGAAACTAAGGAGGGATTGTTTGTTAGTCAGCAATTCATTGCTGTGACCAAAATACCTGACAAGAATAACTTAGAGGAGTTTACTTTGAGCTCATGTTTTCAGAGGTTCAGTTTATGGTCAGTCAAATCCATCACTCTGGGCCCAAGATGAGGTAGAGTATTACGGTGAAAAGGAATGGCAAAGGAGTGCTTCTCTGCTCATGGTGGCCGGGAAGAAGAGGGAGCAAAGGAAAGGTGCTGACCCCCATTGACCCAATCCTACAGCCACACCCCACCTGCCTACAGTTACCACGCAGTTAGTTCATTCAAACTAGGTTGGATTGATGAGATTACGACTCTCATAACCCAATCGTTTTACCTCTGAATATTCCTGCATTAACACAGAAGCTTTAGGGGGACACCTCATATCCAAATATAAGAGATTGTGCATGGAAAATATGAGATTAGAGCCAGGGCAGATCACAGAAAGGGAATTGGAGGCGCAGTTGAGAGGAGGGCTAGAACAGGTGTAAGGGTGAAAGGCAAGGTCAATATTTCAGAGAGTAAGTCTAGGGACAGAATTAGTCAGCCGCTCGATAATTTCTGACCCACACTATTCTTTAATCCAGTGTTCCTCACAGATTTCCAGTATGAAGAAGGGGAGGTAAAACAGTAGGTGCTAAATATAGCAGTTTATTAGATGACCCAGCTGTTCACCTCTGACATTTTAATGAAAAGCTTTCAAGGAATGAAGCAAGGAAATAGTTTGTGTCAACAAAGTAGGATTGGAAACCGTTGATTCATCTGAACATGATCAACACGGAATAGTCCAGGCGAACATGGCCTATTTGAGGAGGGCAAAATTAGACTGAGAAATTATGACTGTAAGGAAAAGAAAAGTTCCCCAAATATCAGTGAAAGCAAACTTTTCTTTTGACAGAAGATGGAAGAGAGTGATGGGACATATGAGTTCACTACTAAAGAGGAGTTCAGAAAAACGGAACCTAGAAACATTCTGTAAAGAACATCATTATAAGTGGTGGGAATAGAGTTTTCTTCAAGATTGCAACTAATGATGCCATAATTCATGCTAGTGTAAGGATACTGATAGAATAGTACAGTCATTAAAAGATAAGCTCCAGAATTTGGGACAGCCTAGGTGACAAGTTACAGAGAAATATCTTGAGTTGAAACAGCAGAAGTTGTTCATTTGTAAGATTTGTAATATAATCCTTGGAGACAGGGAGAACCTTCAGCAAAACTGACATAGCTTTAATTATCAAGAAAAAAGAGGAAGGACTTACAGATTATAAAATTTTACCCTAGTGATAGGAAAAGTCACAGAAACTTCATGTGGAATGAGATACTAAGCCATATTTGAATGACATACATACAAAAAGTCTCAATTGTTTAATTAAAATAAAGCTCATTAAGCTGAGAAAGTAGATTTTTTTCCAAGCCTATACATTTGAAAAGTGAAGGGCAAAGCAAAGAAAAAAACTTCCTTCCATTTCAGGAAGAGTCTGTCTATCTTGATATGCTACACAAGGAACATTGCTATGTGAAAACAAAGGCTTATTCAAAAACTGTCTGATGATGGCTATCCAAATTCTCAGTCATTTACTTCTTTGAGTTGGAACAAGAGTGAATATCAAATACTGGCCAATCACTTTCATATAGCTGGAGCTAAAGAGAGCAGTTTCTAGGATTATCTGTCATCCCTCAACAAGCATTGGTGATGAGCCACCTTTGTGCCAAGTCCTGTGTTGGACTTCAGAAATTCAAAGATCAATACAACATTGAACCTTGATGAACTTATCATGTGGGAGAGATGCAAGATACTGTAATTACTATAAAATTCTTGTGTTAAAAGATAGTGTCCTCTTCCCTCAAGGAAGCAAAGACAGAGGAGAGAGATGACGAGTCAAAGGCTTGTTGGCTAGAGATCCAGCCATTTTGAAGTTGCAAAGAGCAAGATCTCAGTGACTTGGAAGAGAAGAGAGGCACTTCAGATTTTAGGCATGAGACTCTTTTCAGGGTATTAGGAAGAGTGGACCCAGAGGATCCAGGAGACCACTGCAGAGCAGAAAACAGGAACCTTACAGACATAGCACAAGGCAGAAGATGTGGGCTCTGAGGCTCTCTTCAACCCAGGGAAGACTCTAGAGCTCCTGAGCTTCAGCTGACAGAAGGAATGGTTGGGATAATCTGACAGGAACATATGATGCAACAGAAGCTGGACCAACTCTTGGGTGACAAATGAAGTACTGATTATGTAAAATTTAAAGAGACACTCGCTGTCGAGGTTGTACCAGTGGAGCATCAGCATTTGTACAACAAATGGAGAGTGAGAATCCCCTTAAATTTTCTGCCTTATAGAAGTTCTTGCTCTCCCCTCCTCCTCCTCCAGACTCTTCAGAATAGATCCAGAAGAAATCTAGTGGGCACCTTCTAACAGGTCCGCCTACTTCTGACCTGACACCCCCTCTTTTTCCCCCCATCCTGTCACTGGCAGAATCTACTTTTGGACAGAAAAGTAGCAACTTATTCTCTTATATGGATGGAAAGTGACTGAGGAATGAAATAGATACAAGTAATTTTGCAGGAGGACAGGAAATGATCTGAGTTCCTGTCTGGAGACCGCCATCTTCTGCACAAAGTGAGGGGTAATCGTCACTATAGGCACATTAGTCGGGCTGCCATAATAAAATACCACAGACTGAGAGACTTAAGCAAAAGACATCCATTTTCTCACAGTTCTGGAGGTGGAAATTCATGTTCAATATGATTGGCTTCTCCTGAAGCCTCTCTCCTTGGCTGGCAGATAACCACCCTCTATCTGTGTCCTCACATTTCCTTTCCTCTGTGTGCTCACATTTCTGCGGTCTCTTCCTTTTATAAGGACACCTGTCGTATGGAATTAAATCCCCATCCTCATGACCTCCTATAACCTGAACTACTTCTGAAAAGGTCCCATTTTCAAACAGAGTCATACTGAAGGTTAGGGCTTTAACATGTGGATTTGTAGGGGATCAAATGAGTTCATTACATTGGGCGGAGTGGATGAGTTGAGATAGGGATTTGGAAAGGGACTAGGAATTGCAAGAGTTGCAAAAGGTACATTGGCCAAGAATAAGCCAAAGGTAACCAAAGGTAAACAAGCAATGCAGAGAGTTCTGCAGAGGTGGAAGAACTTGGTGCATGACAGCAATCTGCTTAGGAAGGAAGTTCACTTTGCATCCTAAAAGTGCAAGAGGGGAAAGCAGACTTGGAGACTGACTGCATCAAAGGAGTTGTGAGGCATGCAACTGTGTTATGAGTATGAGGAAGAACAGATCAAGGGATGCACTGCAGAAGCTGGAGAGTAGGCATAGCTGGAGCACAAATGAATGGCCTGAGACTGGATGAGGTATGGAGGGATGAGGAATGAAGAAGTTCTGTGAAGGGGTGAGGCATAGGGAAGGAACTTCTGAGAGCTTAAGTGATGGGAGGGAGTTTAGAGCATAGAATGCTACAGTAGAATAAGCTTAGGTTTGACTTGGGAGTAAATAACTTAAATGGCTCTGTTAGTTTTCTGTCATTACAACAAATACCAGAGATAATCAGCTTATACGGAGTGTAGGGTGATATAGGCTCATGGTTTTAAGGTTTCAGTTGGATAGTTAGCCTGTTGCTTTGGTTGAGGCAGAACATCACAGTGGGAGTATGTGGCAGAGACAAAGCACTCACTTCCTGCCTGGGAAGAGAAAAGAGAGAAAGTAAGAGACCAGGTCCCAAATTCCCCTTCAAGAGCACAATCCAAGTGACCCAAAGGCCTCCCACTAGGCCCCACCTCTTAAAGGTCCCACCACCTCCCAGTAGTGCCAAGCTGGAGACTGAGTCTTTAACTCAGGGGCCTTTCACATTATAATGCAGTAACTAAATAGGTTTTTAAATACAAGAATATTTGGTAAGTACATAAATAAGAAATGAATTTGTCTAAATAGTAATTAAAATGTTAAGGTGTTGAACTTATGGATAAGGGAAAAAGTTACTAAAATAGAGATTTGCAATTTGGATAAATTCTTGAATTTCTTCAATGACCACAAGGTGAGTCTTATGGAAAAGCAAGTTTCAGGAAGAAAACAGATGGTTTTCTACAGACTACCATTATGGTTACATACCCTTAGCAAAAAATGTGTTTATACCAACAAGTATAAGTCCAGTATGGAATTTAATGACCCTATGGAGCAAGTTTTCATCTAAAATATGAAAGGAATCACATAATTTTATCATGAAGATCTTTCAAAAATATTAACTTATCTTTAACTTACTTATACTTTTAAATTTTCATTGCCCTGATGGATTCAGGAGGAAAACAGGCCCCAAAGAACAGTCACTCCTAATGCTTTGGGGAGATGCTCATTCAAGATGGGTCCTTTCCTCATGCATGGAAGAATGATCTTTAAAACAATCTGGACTGGTAAAAGGACAAGATTTACAGTTTTCCTGTTCTTTTTCTTTCTTTCAGATAATGCACAGTATAAAAAAAAAAAGCTCTTCATCTTGCCTGGCTAGACTTTGGCACAGACACACTGTGGTCAAGTTATGAAGCAAGTAGAATCACTAACTGTGGAATTCTTTCTCCATTATGTACATCTTGAGGATGAAGGTGTCATCAGACAAGTGGAGCACTCCCTGGAATCCAGGGTGGCAGCATTGGAAAGTGTTGTTATTCCCTCTTCTGTTCACTCCATCCAGTGCTTGTATCTTGTTTGTTTATTTCTTTCAGTGGCACCAAGAATGCTAATGTGGCCAAAACCTTCAAAGAGCTTCAGAAGAGATGAATTAGTCACATAGTCATTGTGTAACAGGAAAAATTACCACCTCTTTAGATGAAAAGGGATGTAAACAACTCCAAAAATTATCTTCTGAAGGAATGACTCAGGTGGGAGTCAGAAAATGCTTAGTATGATGATGAGTTTTCCCACTTCTTAAGTAAAAAAATATGTATGTCTTTATCACTGATGTAACACAGTCCTTGAAGTGATATCAAAAAATGGTCTGTATTTAAATCCATTCTGCCATTTTTAGTCTTTTTAAAATTCATTAATCATTACACATTTAATAAAAAATTTCATTTTGTCTAAGCTTGGTTTATTATGTTTTTCTTCTTAAATAATTTTTGAATTTTAAATAATTTGTTGTCATTTAAACTAGTTGATATTAAAGAACTTTGAACTACAAATTTCTCTTTAGGCATAACTTTTGCCTTTATTATTAGGTTAAAACTATAATATATAATGTTTTCATTGGTATGTAGCATTCTGATGTTTGCATTTCAGATTTTTTAGAAAATAATATTGACATTCTTTGACCTAGGAGAACTTCAGGTAAATTTCATATTTAAATTTTCAAGTATCGTCATTGTACAGTACTCATTTTGTGTGCTTTTCCATTAAATATATCTGCTTGTCACACTGACTGCAAAATGTGGTCTTTACAATATCCATTATTGAGATTTTCTTTTTAACTTAACCTGTCTTTGATTATGTACATGTGTCACAGGAATTTTAAAAGACTGTGGGCTTTCAGTTCTTTGTTTATAAAAATCAAAGCCTAGCCCAGGGCAGTGGCTCATGCCTGTAATCCCAGCTGCTCAGGAGGCTGAGGCTGGAGGAGAGCAAGTTCAAAGCCAGCCTCAGCCACAGGGAGGCATTAAGTAACTCTGTCTCTAAATAAAATACAAAACAGGGCTGAGGATGTGGCTCAGTGGTTGAGTATCCCTGAGTTCAACCCCCGGTACTCCTCCCTCCAAAATATTGAATCAAAGCCTATATATGTCTATTTTAATTTTATTAATTACATTTTGAAATTTCTTTATTTTTCTATTTCAGAGAATTTTTGTTTTTTTTCCTGCTGTCCAGAACCTCATTGTTTTTAAAAATTGATATATAATTAATATATAATAAAATACCTGGGTCTTAAGTAGTCAGTTGTATGAATTTTGACAACTATATACACTGACATAACCACCCTCTAAAATAAAAATTCAGAAATGATCCATTATTCCAAAAGCCCTCATGTTCTTTTCATTCAATCCACCTCAGTCCCATCACCATGAGTACCCAGAACCTTGATTTAACCACAGAAGGAGCAGTATTCTCCCTTTGTATCAGAGGTAGTAGACTTAGACACACATAACAGAAAGCAAACCAATTTCAGTGACTAGAATGAGAGAAAGTTTTATTACTTGAGTAGTATAATAAATGAAAACTGGAGGAATGCACTCCAGGGTCTAGCTTTCAGACAGTCATATTAGCACATAGCTGCCACCTTCAAGGTCACCTTCTAGTGTCACCTTCTAGTTTCAAGATGAATCAGGAGGCTAAAATCAACATATTCTAGAACATAGGAAAAAGGAAGGAGAGAAAAAGAAGGGCAAGAGCAAATGGGTCACTTCCCAGCTGAATAGACACCTTAAAATTGGTTTTCCTAAAGCGTCACTCAAAAACTTCCACTTACATTCAATGGACCCTACCTTCTGCAAAGAATGCTGGGAAATGTCCAAGTTGTTTTTTTTTTTTTTTTTTTTTTTAAAGCAGGGCATATTGATATGGCTCTGATGACACAGGGTCTGGGAAGAAGGAAGTTCAGGAGAATGGCTATTGAACCGGGTCTCAGTCTCTCTGTCACATCCACTCAATCTCTTCAGAAGTGCCAAGACTGGAACATGTGACCTCTGCCTAAGCCAGTGTTTTCCATTCCACTGGCCATAAAGATGCATTTCAGGATGGACCATTTGGAACCAACAAGTCTCAATTCTTTGATGTTTATTAATCAGGGAGGCCTCTTCTTTCCCACACAATCTGAACTGTGTTGGTGGGACAGCTTGGTCACCTTGAGCCAGGGCAGGCAGAGTTTGTCTAAAATTGGAGTCAGTATGGGGAAAAGTGGCCTAGAGAATCAGAAACTGTGTTTTTGTTCAATGTCTGGGTCCTTGACCTTTGGCTTACCACTTGAGTTTTCCTTATGGGAACTAATCAATCCCAGTTCATCTTAAATCCCTTTGGGTTTCAATTTTCTATCACTTATAGAGCAAAATGCCTTAAATGAAACACTTACCAAAGTTTTGTGTACTTGATAGGAAGACTCATAGGTATGTTGCACTTGCTCCAAACAGATGTGACCTTTCACTTCTGTGAATTTTGTTTAGTATATGTTATGTCTAAGATGATCTGGGTTTTAAAACTTTCTGATTATTCACCTATACTTATGTTCCGTTATATTTTTAAACAACAGTTCCTTGTCCTGTTACCTTCTTCTTGCCTCAGTTCCTGTTTTGTCTGTTACTGGTGGTGTCCTCCCAGCTGTTTGGATTAGCTTGGTATCTTTCCCTACATTTTATCTGAACTCACCATCCTATTTACCATTGCATCTCTGACATCTAGCACAATGTCTGGCACACGTGGGATGCTCAATGAGTATATTTGAAATAATTGCGTGGCTTTTGTTTTGATAGACAAATCTGAGGGAATAATTTTCATGTTCTACTTGTGATTTTAAAAATATATTTGTTTTCCTTGTTGTCACCTTTTCTCCTGCTTCTTTCTTGTAATGGTAGTCATTTATTTTATCTCATTATTTGGAAATAATTAATACTGGATTCTTAGGCTTTATTTAAAAAATTTTAAGGACCATACTTTGTTTCTGCCAATGCCATGATTTGACTGTAAGATGAAGGACTTAATTGTTGGTTCTTATGATATACAGAAAACGTGGGGGAAATTGTACAGCACTAAAAAAACTTGACCTGATCCAGGAGGAATTTAAAAATATTTTCATATTTGGCATTTTCCTCTAGCAGTTATTATTAACTTTGTTACATACCATGACATTCTTTTTTGGCTCTTGGGATGGTCCAACATTGAGCTAGAAAGTATGTATATGGTTTCAAGTGCCTCTAAAAAGGGGAAATTTGTTCTAAAATGAGTTCTAATAAAGAAATTGACAATGATATTGTTTTATAAAATGAGGTGAAAAATAGATTCAAATGGTGGGGCTCAACTGGAGAAAGAAAACCTTTATTTTGGCTCATAGAAACAAAGAGGCATGGGAGGGTTTTAATAAAACCTCTAATACCAGTCTGTGTTTATCATGGTCTTCCTTTAGTTCTTACTCTCCTCTAAGTCTCAGTAGATTTGGGGTTTCTGGCTTTCTAGGTTCTCTGCCCTCACATTTTCCTTTTCTCTCATATAAGCCTAGAAATCCTTTATCTTTACAGACAGCCAGTGCTGCACAGATATAGTATTTTGAGGGAGAATCATTTGTACTCAGGTATCTGGAACAAATTCTAGGATATTTGTGCCAAGGATTGAGGATTAAAAAATATACAAAGAAACAGATTTGAAGAGGAAATAATGCCCATACTCACAGTCGTGCTTAGCCTAGCAGTGTGTGCATCACCTGGGTGTTTTCATAATTGGAAACCATACTAATTTCCTGAAAAGGCAAAAGGCCTCACAGTGACCAATCCACTGTGAATAAGTAGTTCGTTATAATACATTTCATTCGTTCCAGCCTATCTATGAATCTATTGATTGTAGGAAGTACAAAATTCTTCCAAACTTTGGGGCCAGACTTCAACAGGAAGTGATAAAAATTGGTGATTTATTCTTGTTCTCCTCTCTCTTCATCTGGGAGTCAGGAGCCAATGGCTCCCTGTATAACTAACTGTATTCCTGGGGGTACCTAAACAGTGATAGTGGGACTCTCACCAATAATTCAAAAACTAAAGAGAATGATTTTTTTGTTATCCAGCGTGATGAGATGGTTAATATTTCTTCCAACTCTATTGCAATTCCTGGAATTACCTTATATATCACTTATTTGAAAAAAATAGATTTTTTATTAGAAAACACATGGATATTTGCTCTCATAAAATTTAAATACTATAAAACAATAAATGGAATAAAATGAGAGCTCTATCTTCATTTTCCTGTTGTTTTCTTTTTCTCCTTCCCCTAACAATAAGTAAACACTTTGAGAACGCTCTTTTTCAATTACTGGCTACGTGACCTTGAAAAAATGACTTTTGCTTCTATACTTCAGTTTTCCCATCTGTAAAATGTAATAGCACCTACCTAACAGGGTCTAAAAGTTGAGTGCAACAATTCATATAAAGTACTTACAACAAAACTGGCGTTTAGTAAATTATTAATGAAAGCTGATTATTACAATTATCTTTTTATACTTCTCACTTTTTTCATAAATCAGATCATCTATATATAATGCTGTCATTTGTGTCTCACGCCAGTTTTTCTCAGAGATCTTTCCATTTTTGCACTTGTTTCTTTATAATGATTGTATATTCATCAATATGAATATTTCATGATTAATATAATCACTTTTCTATAACCTTCTGGATAGGTTCCAGGTTTGCAATGTTATAAATTATATATATATTTGTATATTTAGTTTTCAGAATGCTTTATATTTATATTTCTTAGACATAAATCAGACAGGTCAAATAATACATGCATTTTCAATTTTGGTAGCTATTGCTAAATTAACTTTTATAGAAATTATACCAACATGTGCTCAACCCATCAGCTATAAGTGACAATTCCTTTTCTTTTGCTTCATCTTTTTTTGAGATTTCCTTTTCCTTTCCTTTAAATTCTACAGAAAATCCTCAGTCTTTTTTACCTTCTTCTCATAACCTCTAAAAACTTTTAAAGCAGTTCATGAAAATACAAATCAAGTAGTCTTTCAGACTCTTGTAGAACTATAGCATTATTGTCATTCAGACATGTAGTAACTATTTTCCTAAATAAAACTTAGGACAATTGTTCTCATAACTTTGAGAGGAGAGAGGGAGATGGTGGTTGTTTTGATTTTCATTGTTATTCTTTGTTATGTTTTGCTTGTTGTTGTCATGTCTTGTAAAGCTTGTGATCATAAGCAGTAATGTGGAATGTATAATTTGGACATGGAATGTTAGAATTAAAATCAGAATTGCTCTGAATAAGTTTCATTATAAGGAATTTGGTTTATCAAGAAGTGTTATTGAGATCTGCAGTTCAGCAAGCAGCCTCCTGTACAATATGAGACATGAGCTCCAGCCCAAGCCTGGGTGAGCCTGTTTCCTTTTGTTTACCTGGGACTTATGGTCTGCTATTCCACTGTCTCATGGGAACCATTTATACCAAGATGAACTCTTTCATGGACACCAAGTTGTGTTGGACACAGTTCAGGCTAATGCACAGAGCTCTAGTGATAGCATTGAACCTAGGGTAGGAGAGTTTTGGTCAACATAGATGACTCAAATTATAGTAAAGTATACAAAAAAGTTAAAAACAAACAGGAAGCTGGTGGATTCCAAACCAAGAAAATACAATAAATTTAGATAAAGAAAATTGTCTCATGACACATAATGAAATAAATGTAAATTTGTTACCCCCCAAATTCACCAACAGTACTCAATCTAAGAAAAGCAGGGTAGAGGGGATAATCTAAGGCCATGAACTTCTTCAAATGGTGACCAAATAAACACAAGATTCTAGCTGGTAGCCAAGAATCACAGAGTGGTGTCTCCCAATCCCATCATCATTCTAAGGAAGGTTAGAGTCAGTTTTCAAACCACATACTTCAATTTCAGATGCTGATTGACTTTCTGCAACGAAAGATGTGATTATTAGTATTCTCACAGAGCCACCAATCTTCTGGTCTTCACTTTGCAATTTGGTTTCCCTGCTGATTTTTATCTATCCAAGTGTATAGAAAGACATCTGGAATAAAGCTTTAAAAATAGTAAATTTTTTTTCCTAAAGTAATATTCAAAAGGCCCCTATATCTTGGGGATATTTTGAGGCTTTGTGGACAGTGTAGTTCCCACGGTGCAAGCTTGAAATGTCTTGAGGGTCTGCCTCCAGCTCCTCCTAACATCAGGATTCTGACTTAAGTGATTTCTTATGCCCACTGTCTTAAAGATCTTAAGCAATTCCTGAAGAAGTTCTTTGCATCAAAACACCATAAGGCTTAGGTGAGAATGACAACATCCTCATGGATTGAACGACATAGATGGTGTTTTTTGAAGAGTTAATTACAGCACACATTTACAACAGACTACAAATACTATAAAATACATTTCTGGTATGAACTCCCAACCCATTTTCCTGAGGGAATTGGCAAATTCCTGGTCCAGATGTGGCTGAGAAAAGGCTTTACCCACACGAAGTTCTGTCCTTCAGTTCTTCAGACTGCCTGCCTGACTTGTGGCATGTCCATTGCTTCTCTCATGTGCGTGTGCCTATTGCTATCGGAATGGCCACCTCCTGGTGTTTCAAAACAAACAAACTAGAAAGACTCAGTTTCTCTGTTATCAGTAGCCCAAGATTTATCCTCATGAAGTCCAGAGGGTTCACAAACTGTTTATGTCTAGACACTCTGTGTTTTAGCCAGGTACTTGACAGATCTTTGCAAACTCTGAGATTTGCAATGTGCACACTTCAAAATAAATTCTGAGTACCTGTTAAACACAGACAGGCTTCTCTGCTTAGGCCATGTCTTGCTTTGGTCTGCACACTCTTTATTTCACACTTTGTCTCCCTCTGTGTGGTACTCTGGTGGCAGCAGGAATTTTATGTGGCTATAAAACCATTCAGTCTTTGATGACAGGACAAGAGATTCTGAGCAGAGTTCAATGTGAAAAGCTGTGCTCCGTGAAGAAGTCATTCATTTTATGATACTCTCAGTGTCTCTCTCTTGTATGCATTTCCTTGGCTTTAGCACATCATAGTTTCACTTTGGCTTCTCTAAGTGGCCCTCTCAACTTTGGCCTGCAAGATTCAACAACCCTAAGACAAAGACAGTTCAGGATTGACCATATAGCTTTAGACCTAAGATATTTTATAGAAGTCTATTCTTTAAGAATTATTGATCACAGTTTCAGACCATACCTCTAATCCCAAACTGATGTCCCCACCACTTTTTAATCTTAATGGGAACACTGGACACTCAAGTTGAATCCAAGTCAGATTCTCTGTGGGAGAAGAGAAGGATGCATAGTCAGATGTGTTGAATCCCCATGTGCCAGACTCTGAACTTATTGCTCTCATTTACTCTTCTTAATAAGTGGGTATTATACTCATTTTAAAAAATAATGAAACTGAGGCCAGATGAGTTTATATAATTTATTTCAAGCCTCCATCTAATAATCAGTGGAATGGTCTCAGTCTGTCTGATTCCAGAGTCTATACTTTTCACACTAAATATAATGCATTCTCCAGAACTAGTAAATGTGACGGAGGTTGGGGACCAGTTTTTAAAGACTTCCAAATGTTTAGAACAGTCTTTATTTCAGACAGCACAAGGTTGTTTTTCAAGGCTGATGCCACTGCTTCATATAGTAGGGTTAGTTTAGACAGGTCAGGGTCTGAGCACCACAAGGAAATTCTTACTAAAGTCCCAGGAGTGTCCAGGAATCCACGTGGTACTTATTAGGAAGGTTTTGCAAATGAATCGCTTTGAGGAATTTAGTGGAGGAAGTCGGTCTGGGAGACCCTCCTGCTCCATATGGCTGCATTTCACTCAAAGGGGTCTTTGTTGCAGTGCAGCTCTGGGAGGAGGTCAGCTGGTGGTCAGCAGAGGAAACCACTGCTGAGAGGCTGGGCTGAGCTGTCATTCCCCTACTTTGCTTTGGACAAGGTACAAGAAATCCTTTATGGGCTGGTGCGGTGAAAACTGATGGAAGCCAGCTTTGTTCTATTTTTGTAATATATTTCTGGTTGAGTTAATTCTATGGAAAAAAATAGTCAGTGGGTCTGTGTGTTTATATAGGCCCTTCATCTAGTTGCTTTGCGCCAAGTTCCCCAGGTCTGCAAGGAAGTGAAGCCAGACATGCTCAGCGTCCTGGGTCCTCACCCCAGTGACCTCTTAATCTTTCCAAGTTTACCCAGCTCTCTCACAGCAGCATTTGCATGGAAATTGATCTCTCAGCTCCTGGCTTTTGGCAGGAGGACATTTCCTTCGTATGGAAAAGTGTTTAATACCAATTTAATGGTCTGTCTAGCCACTGTGCACCCTGAGCCCACCCTCCTCCCTTGGTGCCCATTGGCACAGAGCATGGAAATCTAACTTTTAATCGCCCTTTTAAAAATGCCCCCACACTTTTTTTTTCCAGTATGTTCACTGATTTTCTAATGAGGTTTTGCCCCAATTTTTAATACTGCAAAGGATAACTTGCTACTATAAATGATGTCCTTAATTCATCCATACTATTTTTCAGCATCTTCTATTCTTAATAAATGTAATTACAGACAGGGAGGAGTCTTATTTTAATATCCAAAACCAAACAAGTGGAAATATTTTTTGTGTGTGTGACTAATGAAATAATGCCTAGTGTTTGAGTTTAAAGAATAAAACCAGCAAAGGTCAAGATGAGGAAAAGCATACATATATTTTTTGGACTTGAAGAATCAGATGTTAAATTACACATTTCAGCAATCATGTCACTATTTTATCAGAGCCCTGTTAAACAACGTATATATTGTATACTTACTGGAAAATTATTGAGAATTCTAAGAATGTGGGAAAACTTAATTAACATTCATATAATACAGTGATAAAATAAGTGTGATATGCTGCATATTACTTATATCACTTAAAGGTAATGCATATTAATTTCATGCTTTACTCCTAGCCAAGTTTTGCTCTTATTGATGATTTGCTTTGCTCTTTTTTTTAAAAAGTATTATTGTTTAAACTGTCCAATTTTCAAAGTCACCTAATTGGAATCAAAGTAGCAATATTCTGTTAACAATCCACAAAGTCACCCTGGGAACACATTTCCTATGTTTGGTTCTCTAAAGATCTTTCTGGAGGCTGGAGTTGTGGCTCAGTTGTAGAGTGCTTGCCCAGCACATGTGAGGTCCTGGGTTTGATCCTCAGCACCACATAAAAAAAATAAATAAATAAAATAAAAGTATTGTGTCCATCTACAACTAAAAAATACATATATTTTTTAAAAAGATCCTTCTGTTTTCCAAGACTTTTATGATTCTACTACCTTTACTTGTTTTTTTGTTTTGTTTTTGCTACTTGGAATTTAACCCATGGATTCTCTACCACTGAACCAAAACCTCAGTGCTTTTTATTTTTTATTTTCAGACAGGGCCTCACTAAGTTGCTAACGTTGGCCTTGAACTTCTTATCGTCTTGCCTCAGCCTCCCAAGCTGCAGAGATTACAGGCATGTGCCACCATACCTGACTGATTCTATTATCTTTAATATAACCCTATTAAATTGAAGTCCTAAAAAAAAGACTCCCTTACCCTCAATAAATTATTTACTATTGATTATTGCTTGGTTTCTTACTTTATTCTTTAATACTGGACAAATACCATGTTAATAGCAACAAAATAAAGAGAGAAGAACTTTAAGAAAAAATTTCCCATTAGGGGGACTTCTGCACCATATTTCAATGTATTCACACATAACTGTTACAGTTATAATTAAAGTTTTTGTTTCATTTAATATTCTGTTTTAAGCATATTCTACATTTCTGGAAAATTCATTCATTTCACAATATCTGTCTTAAATGGGCTTCTATGAGCCAGTTCATATAAAAATTATTATTATCTTAATAGGTTACATAATATCTGTAAAATGTACCATTAAGAGCAATGTGCATTGAGGAATGTGCTTTCATTGGATGTTTAGTTATTGGATACTTAGGTTTTCAATTTTCTGTATTATAAATAAAGCAATAATGTAGGTCTTCGCGAATTCATCTGTTCTCTCCTATTGACTCCCCACTGTTAGATGTTCCTTGGGGTACACTTTGAGGATTATCATTACTCTAGCAGAGTTATAGCAGTACAGAGTAAGAACTCCAGCTCACCTGCTTACCAGTTGTATGGTATTAAAACTTTTAGCACCTGTTTTCCCACCTGTTTGCTGTTGATAATAATGCAAGTATTCTATGCTTGTTGTAAGGATGAAATTCAAATGAATACAAAAGCATACTATCTTATAGTTGATTAGAATTAGCTGATTAGAATTTATACTTACATTGGTAAGATTTGAGAATATTGATGTCACCAAAATCTCACAAATATTATTTATATATTTTATATTTTGACTGAAAAGACATCAACTGGTGCCTGGTGTTCTATTTTTTCTTGTATTTTTAATTAAAATAATTCATACACAAAATGCAAAATCAGTAGTGTTCAGCCAGATAAATTTTTATATAGTGAATGTACCCATGACATAATAGAATATTATCATATTATTAGTATCCTAGAAGCCTCTTCATATCTCTGTCTTCACTTCATGCCATAGGTAATTAACAGTCTAACTTCTATGCCAATAGGTTAAGTTTGTCAGTTTTTTAAACTTTAATGAATGGCATCATGTAGTGTGCCTTTTATTTTATTTGCAAACAATATATTTGTAAGCCCCACATTGCATATAGCAGTAGTACATTTATTCCACAGTATAAATATATCACATCTTATTTATCCATTCTATTATTAATAAACATCAGGTAGTTTCCAATTTTGGGGGGTCTTATCAATAATGTTTCTTTGAACATTTAAATATATGTCTTTAGGTTTATAAATAACATACATTTTCATTAGGCTTTTTCCTGGAATTTTTGGGTTATACAGAATGTGGTTGTTCAGCTTTAATAGCTATTACCAAATAGTTTTTCCAAACGGTTGTGATTTCCATTTCTACTAGATGTATTAGAATTCCAGTTGTTTCACATAATCACCGACACTAAGCAGTTTATACCTTTTTCGTTACAGACATTCTGGCATTGTAACCGTTCTGGCAGATGTGCAGTGGTACCTCACAGTGATTTTACTTTGAATTCCCCTGATGTTTAGTGATTCGCATTTTTCATTTGCTTATTGGCCATTCTGGGCTCTTTTGATGGAAGTGTTTATTCAAACATTTTACCCATTTTTTTTCCTTTTGGATTGTCTTTCTTTTTCCTATTGGTTTTTACATATTCTTTCTCAATGCAAGTTCTTTTCAAGTATACATACTCTAAATATTTTCTCCCAGTTAGGCTTGTTCTTTTACTTTCATAATAATATTTTAGAATACACAGAAGTTGAATTTAATACAGTCCAATTTACTTTTTCCTTTGCAGTTAGCACTTTTCAGTTCCCTCTTTCCTTACTCTTTGTATACTAATGTTATCTGGTTAAAAGGATTATAGGCTTGTCTACAATTCATTCCAGCTTAATTATCATGAAGGAAAGCAGGGTCAGGTTTTGATGTTTTTGCACAAAAATATCTGACAAAACAAGCATGCTTTATTGAACACCAACCCAGGAGTATTATGTTATTTTGTCATAGAGCAAGTGATCATATTTGCATCTGGTCTGTATCTGGAATCTCTAATCTGTTTTATTGATCTATTATACCACACTGCCTTTATTACTATAGTTTATAAGTCTCAAAATTTCCTGGTATATGTTTTCTAGATTTGTTGTTCTTTTTTTAAGATGAAGTATTCTGAGTTATTTGAAATTCCTTATGTATTTTATTTGGAACTGAGGATTGAACCCAGGGGTGCTGTACCACTGAACTACACCACTAGTTCTTTTTATTTTTTACTTTGAGATGGGGCCTCACTAAGTCGCCAAGGCTACTCTCAAACTTGTGATCCTCCAGCCTCAGCCTGAAATTCTATATGCATTTTAATGAACTATTTTTAATTTCTATATAACACAGTGAGACACTTTTAATACAGTGCGATTTTTTTAATTAGTTATACATGACAGTAGAATGCATTTATGCACTTTGATATATCATACGTAGATGGGATAGAATTTCTCATTTTTCTGAGTGTACAAGTTGCAGAATCATATTGGTCATGTAGTCACATATATACATACAGTAATAATGTCTGTTTCATTCTACTATTTTTCCTATCCCCACATCCTCTTCCCTTCCCTCCCATCACTTCCCTCTACCTAATCTAAGGTAATGCTGTTCTTCCCTAGTGCCCCCCGCCTTATTGTGAATTAGCAACCACAAATTAGAGAAAACATTTGGCCTTTGGTTTTGTGGGATTGGATTATTTTGCTTAGCATGATATTCTCCAACTCCAACCATTTACTGGCAAATGCCATAGTTTTACTCTTCTTTAAAGCTAAGTAATATCCCATTGAGTATATATACCACATTTTAATTATCCATTCATCTATTGAAGGACACCTAGGTTGGTCCATAGTTTAGCTATTGTGAATTGAGCTGCAAAAACATGTGGCTGCATCACTATAGTATGCTGATTTTAAGTCCTTTGGGCATAAACCAAGGAGTGGGGATAGCTGGGTCAAATGGTAGTTCCATTACAAGTTTTCTGAGGAATCTCCATACTTCTTTCCACAGTGGTTGCACCAATTTACAGTCCCACCAGCAATGTATGAGTGTACCTTTTTCACCATATCCTTGCCAACATTTATTGTTGCCTATATTCTTGATGATTGCCCTTCTGACAGGAGTGAGATGAAATCTTAGAGTAGTTTTGATTTTGCATTTCTCTAATTGCTAGAGATGCTGAACACTTTTTCATGTATTTGTTGATTTATCGTATTTCTTCTTCTGTGAAGTGTCTGTTCAATTCCTTAGCCCATTTATTGATTGGGTTATTATTATTTTTTTGGTGTTAAGTTTTTTGAGTTATTTATATATTCTAGAGATTAATGCTTTATCGGAGGTTCATGTGGTAAAGATTTTCTCCCAGTCTGTAGGCTCTCTGCTTACTTTATTGTTTCCTTTGCTGAGAAGAAGCTTTTTAATTTGAATTCATCCCACTTATTAATTCTTGATTTTACTACTTGTGCTTTAGGAGTCTTGTTAAGGAAGTCAGATCCTGAGGTGAAATGGTGAAGATTTGAACCATTTTTTCTTCTAAAAGGCACAGGGTCTCTGTTCTAGTGCCTAAGTCTTTGATCCACTTTTAGTTGATTTTTGTGCAGGGTGAGAGAGAGAGGTTTAATTTCATTTTGCTACATATGGATTTCCAGTTTTGCCAGCATCATTTGTTGAATAGGCTATCTTTTCTCCAGTGAACGTTTTTGGCATCTTTGTCTAGTATGACATAAGCATATTTATGTGGGTTTGTCTCTGTGTCCTCTATTCTGTACCATTGGTCTACATGTCTACTTGTACCAGTACCATGCCATTTTTGTTACTATAGCTCTGTAGTATAGTTTAAGGTCTGGTATTGTAATACATTCTGCTTCACTTTTCTTGCTAATGATTGTTTTAGCTATTATGGGTCTCTTATTTTTCCAAATAAATTTCATGATTGCCTTTTCTCTTTAAATCAAGAACATCATTGTAATTTTAATAGGAATTGCATTAAATCTGTATAATACTTTCGGTAGTATGGCCATTTTGACAATATTAATTCTGCCTATCCAGGATCATGGAAGATCTTTCCACCTTCCCAAGTTTTCTTCAATTTCTTTCTTTAGTGTTCTGTAGTTTTCATTTTAGAGGTCTTTCACCTCTTTTTGTTAGATTGATTCCCAGGTATTTTATTTATTTTTTTGTTTGTTTATTTTGAGGCTATTGCAAATGGAGTAGTTTTCCTAATTTCTCTTTCAGTGGATTCTTTGCTGATGTATAGGAATGCATTTGATTTATGAGTGTTGATTTTATATCCTGCTACTTTGCTGAATTCATTTATTAGTTCTAGAAGTTTTCTGGTGGATTTTTTGGATCTTCTAGATATAGAATTATGTCATCAGCAAATAGTTATAATTTGAATTCTTCTTTACCTATTTGTATCATTTTAATTTCTTTCTTTTGTCTAATTGCTCTGGCTAGAGTTTTAAGAATGATTTTGAATAGAAGTGGTGAAAGAGGGCATCCTTTTCTTGTTCAAGATTTAGTGGGAATGCTTTCAATTTTTCCCCATTTAGAATGATGCTGGCCTTGAGTTTAGCATATATAGCTTTTACAATGTTGAGGTATGTTTCTACTATCACTAGTTTTTCTAATGTTTTGAACATGAAGGTGTGCTGTATTTTGTCAAATGCTTTTTCTGCATCTATTGAGATGATCATATGATTTTTGTTTTAAGTCTATTAATATGATGAATTATATTTATTGATTTCCATATATTGAACCAATCCTGCATCCCTGGGATGGATCCCACTTGATTGGGGTGCATTATCTTTTCAATATGTCTTTTAATGCAATTTGTGAGAATTTTACTGAGAATTTTTATATCTATGTTCATCAGGGATATTGGTCTGAAGTTTTCTTTCCTTGATGTGTCTTTGTCTGGTTTTGGTAGCAGGGTGATATTAGCCTCATAGAATGAGTTTGGAAGGGTTCCCTCCTTTTCTAGCTCATGGAATAATTTTAGGAGAATTGGTGTTAATTCTTCTTTGAAAGTGTTGTAGAACTAGGCTGAGAATCCATCTGGTCTTGGGCTTTTCTTAGTTGGTAGATTTGAAGGTGTTTTGTCTTTCATTACTTGGAGTTGATCTATTTAAATCATGTATGATCTCCACATTCAGTTTTGGTAGGTCATATGTCTCTAGAAATTTGTTAATATTTTTGATATTTTCTATTTTATTAGAGTATAAGTTTTCAAAATAGTTTCTAATTATCTTCTATATTTCAGACATGTCTATTTTGATATTTTCTTCTTCATCTTGTATTTTAGTAATTTGAGTTTTCTCTTTTCCTCTTTATTATCATGGCAGGGGTTTATCTATTTTATTTATTTTTTTCAAAGAACCAACTTATTGTTTTGTCAATTTTTTCAATTGTTTCTTTTGTCTCTATTTCATTAATTTCAGCTCTGATTTTAATTACTTCCTGGCTTCTACTGATTTTGGTGTTTATTTGTTCTTCTTTTTCTAGGGCTTTGAGATGTAGTGTTAGGTCATTTATTTGTTGACTTTTTATTCTTTTAATGAATGCACTCAATGCAATAAACTTTCCTCCTAATACTGCCTTCATAGTTCCTGAGAGATTTTGATATGTTTTTTTAAGTGTTCTTATTTACCTCTAAGATTTTTTTTCATCCTTGATTTCTTCTACTATTCATTCATCTTTCAATTGTGTATTATTTAGTGTCCACTTGTTATAATATCTTCTATCTTTATTTTGTCATTGATTTTAATTTCATTCCATTGCAGTTTGATAGAATGCAGGGTATTATTTTTATTTTCTTCTTCTTCTTCTTCTTCTTCTTGCATTTACTAAGATATATTACTAAGATATAAGGATATGGTCTATTTTAGAGAAGGGGCCATGTGCTGCTGAAAAGAAAGTATATTTTCACATTGATGGATGGAATATTCTATATATGTCTGTTAAGTCTAAATTATTGATTATATTATTTAGTTCTATAGTTTCCTTATTTAGTTTTTGTTTGGAAGATCTGTCCAGTAGAAAAAAGGTGTGTTAAAGTCACCCAGTATTATTGTATTGTGGTCAATTTGACTCTTTGAATTTAGAAGGCTTTGTTTGATGTACATAGATGTTCCATTGTTTGGAGCATAAATATTTAGAATTGTTATGTCCTGGTTATATATACTTCCCTTAAGAAGTATGAAATGTCTTTCTTTGTCTCTTCTGACTAACTTTGGTTTGAAGTCTACTTTATCTGAAATGAGAATGGAAACCCCTGCTTGTTTACACAATCATATGACTGATAAGTTTTTTCCTGTCCTTTCACCTTCAGCCCATGAGGTAAATCTCTTGAGGACAGCATATTGTTGGGTCTTGCTTTTTAATCCAATCTGCCAGTCTATATCTTTTGATAGAGGAGTTTAGTCCATTAACATTCAAGATTATTATTGAGATATTATTTGTATTCTCTGTCATTTTAGTTTATTTCTGGTTTTTGATTTGTCTTAATTTCTCATTTAGCTGAATGTCACTTTAGTATTGATCCTCCCTTTGCTGGTTTTCACTTTTATTTTTTCATTTCATCCTCATGGAATATTTTGTTGAGAATGCTCTGTAGTGTAGGCTTTCTATTATGAATTCTTTTAATTTTTGTTTACCATGGAACATCTTAATTTTATATTCAAGTCTGAAATTTAATTTTGCTAGATATGAACTTCTTGGTTGCCATCTGTTTTCTTTCAGAGCTTGAAATATATTATTCCAGGACTTTCTAGCTCTGAAGGTCTGGGCTGAGAAATCAGTTGTGATCTGAATTGATGTCCCCCTATATGTAATTTGACTTTTTTCTCTCTCTCAGCTTTTAAGATTTTATCTTTATTCTCTGTGTTACTCATTCTCATTATAATGTGTCTTGGTGTGGGTCTACTGTAATCTTGTACATTTGGAGTCCTGTAAACTTCTTGTATTTGATTTTCCATTTCCTTTTTAGGTTTGGGAAATTTTCTGCTATTATCATTAAAAGATTGTGCATTCCTTTAGTTTGTATCTCTGTTCCTTCATCTATTTTGATAACTCTTAAATTTTGTCTTGTTATACCATAATTCTTGGATGTTCTGTTCATAGTTTCTTACCATCTTCTCTGCATGTTCAACTCTACTTTCAAGATTATATATTTTGTCTTCATTGTCTGAGGTTCCATCTTCCAAATAATCTAATTTGTTGGTGATGCTTTCTATTGAATTTACAATTTGGTTTACTGATTCCTTCAATTCAGGGGTTTCTGCTTTTTTTTTCATGATCTCTGACCCTTTATTGAAGTGGTCTTTCATTTTCCTGTATCTTTTCTTTGATTTTGCTCTTTATACTATCCTTTATTTCACATATCAATTTAACTATATACAATCTATACTCTTTCTTGGACATTTCTTCTACTGTGTTATCAGTGGCTTCTGTTACTGAAGCATCTTGATTTGTTTGGGGTGCTTTATTCCCTTGTTTTTTTCATGTTGTTGTGTGTTTTTTCATCTAAAAGTATGGAACCAAGGCAGGATAAATTCTACCCGGTAGACCCATAGTGTCCCTAAAAGTTTCTAGCACTTCACCTTTACTGGTAAGACCAATATCAACAGCACCCAATGAACACAATACATAGCCTTAAACCTAATGCCTTAGCTCCCACTAAGTCATCTACTGCTTTCTCACATTGAACCAAAATTATGAGTTCAATAACTATCTATAGTACAAACAGAATATTTGCTAAAACAATTTATAATTTCAAATGGTGGATGAGAGAACAAAGATAGTGTAGTATGCAATACTTGTGAGAAAGGAAGAGAGAAAGTAGAAGTAAAAATTTATAGGGAGAGTGGAAGAGGAGCACACAGAGATTGGCTGTTGCTTGAAGAAAAGCTGGAAAGAAAATCCACGAAAATAGACAAGAGAGAGGAAGAATATGAACAAAGAGAAAAAAATTAAAGCATACGATACAACACAAATGCAAAACACCAATCATATATCATTGTCCTCCACACATGGATGCATATTCTTTTCCAAATATGGTAGAGAGATTAGTGAATCAAAAAATAAAATAAAACAAATCTTGCTGGAAAGTCAAACTGCCTCTGTCATTGTTCAACAGTTTCTCAGCCCTGTCTCTGATATCTCTTGGGATCACCAAACCCAGATTAGCCCTAGAAAACCCAGTCTCTATTCCATTGATCTGGGATTCAGATACCTCAGGATCAGCCATGCTGTAGTCGTAAGATCTCAATGCTCCTCCTACTTGTAGAGAGACCACCAGGGATACACTCATGCAAAGAAGCAACCCTGAGATGCAGCATCAAGACAATGGCTACCATCTCTCTCAGCAAGAAGACCCCAGGCTGCTCCAACCCTGCAGGTATCCCCACACTGGACCTGCAGGTCCCAGCTGTAGTCCCCAGACAGAGGCTTTTGTGGTGGTAAAACTGCTGGCACGCAGGCCCCAGGCCCTGGCTGGTGTCCCTAAAAGGGTACAGCCATGTGCAACCAAATCTTGAGTCCCAATGTGCTAGCAGTGGTAGTGGTGGTAGTTGTTGGAAGCAGGCAGCAGTTCAGCAGTAGCAGAGGCTTCAGAGGTAGCTACAACTGCAGCTGTGAAGGCATTGTCTCCAGGTGATCTATGGGGATCAGCAGCAGTGTCGGCTTCAGTTGCATCCAGGGCATTAATTTCTTCTGTGTCAGCAGCATCCAGAAAGAAGACCTCCAGGCAATCGCAGGCTGGCCGTAATAGAATTAAAGGCAGTAGCAGTACTGGCAGCTGTGCCAGTGGCAGTTGATTGACAGGAGACCTTCAGTTCAGTGGCAACAACCACAGAGGTATCGAGGAATTCACATCCTAGGTAACTGAGGCTGTTCCCAGAGAAGAGACACGGCATGGCAGTGGCTTCTGTGGCAGCCCAGAAAGAAGACCTCCAGGCGACCTCAGGCTGGCTACAGCGGAATCAGAGGCAGGAATGACGGTAGAGGTGCAGGTGGCAGTTGATTGACCTACGGTGAGAATTTGATCAATATTGTATTAAACCCACAGGTAATTTTTGGAAAATTGGCATTTTTATGATATTGACTCTTCTAATCAATAAATATGTTATATATTTTCCCCTTTATTTAAAATTACTGATACATTATAGTTTTTAGTGTATATATTTTGTATATCTCATAGATTAAATTAGAATATGTTTCTTCTGCATCCTTTGAGATAGTCACATGATTTTTCTTTTTAATATGATGAATTTTATTAACTGAAAGTCAAATGTTAAGTTGAACTTGTATTTTTGGAATTAATCTCATTTGGTTGTGAAGTACTCAAAAAAAAAATGCCAACTCAATTTGCTAATATTTTGTCTGAGAGAGATTGGCCTGTAATTTTTGATGATATAATTGATTTTTTACAACATATTACCAAAGTAAATTATACATATGCACACAAATTCTTCTCTTTTTGTGATTATGCTTAGTGAGAATAGAGATGCTAAAAATGTCACAGACATCAAACTTGTCATCTTAATTCATTAATAATTAAAAGGCAAGTCTCAGTGAACCTAAAATGGAATGGACCTTCCTTAATCTGATAAAGGGTGTTTATAAGAAGGTCACACTCAGTATCATATCTGATGTCAGAATATTGAAAGCTTTTTCCATAACATCAAAAGAGAAACAGGTATGCTCACTAGCACTACCTTTATTCAATATTGTACTGTAACTCCTACCAATGCATCAAGACAAGAAAAAATTAAAGTTTAGTATAGTATAGTTTAAAATATAGTTTAGCATATAATTTCTTAAAGTATAATATTTGGAAGAATAAATAAAACTTATTCAAACAAATAAAATTTATTCACAGAATAAATAAAACCTATTCACTGAAATTCTTCATTCACAAAGAAGAAAATCCAGAAAAAAAACCATAATTAATAAGAGAATTTAACAAGCTTACTGATAACAAGGCCAATATGAAGTCAATAATATTACTATGTATCAGCAGAAGATGATTATAAAATTAAATGTAGAAAGACATATTTTGTAAAAACATAAAATATTATAAAATATTTGAGAAAAATGCAACATGAAAGAAATATTACCACATGGAAATTTAGATCTTTAGGAAAGAATGAATAGCACTGGAAATGGAAAAATTAGAGTAATTATATGTTGTTCTTTTCTTTTATTAAATCCTCCAAAAGCCAATTGACTTCTTACATAAAAAATAAAATGTTATATTTTTGTTTAATAGCACATAAAAATAAATAATAATAGCATAAAGGACAAGTTGAAATGTAAATAAAATTATAATATTATAGTTTCTTAAATTGGAAATAAATTATATAATAGTAATTCAAGGTGTACTGTGAAAAACTAAGCATATATATTATGATCTTGAGAGAAACTTAATAATAGAAAGGGTTAGATAAATAAGAAATGGGGGATGGAAGGCTCAGCTGCGCCGCGCTCGGTGCAGAACACAGAGACTTTGCTTGCAAGTCACCAGACTGAGCTCTGGACACAGCACAAGGTCACCTCAGCACCCCTCACCTCACCAAACACCCTACGTGGGAAACAGATGGAATCCATCTTGGAAAACCTTACTTGCCATCTATCAGTGGGTGAAGCTACCAGCGCGGTTCTGCAGCTGAAGAGGTACCCGGTTTCCAACTCCCCTTTCTTTCTTTTCTTTTCTCACTCTTCTCATTCATTCTTCTCTACCCTTCCCCCTCTGGTCCTCACAATCTCAACATATGTGAATCCAAGAACTTTGCATGAAATTGGACTTTAAGAACTGAATCACCAGAATAATATAATATAGAGGAATTGCATAAGCCCACCTCACCCCCTGCCCCTTTATTTTTTCTTATTTTCTTTCTCCCTCTCTTTCTTTCTTTCCTTGTTTTTTTTCTTTTTTCTTCCTCCCTCTATCCCACTTTCAGCCTCCTAACTTTTACTATTTATACATAGGGTAATTTTCTAAATACAGATAAGGAGTTTGAATTTATACATTCTTCTGTAAATTATCCCTGTCTATTCATTAGAGTTCTCCTCCAAAGTCACAAAGTTAGATTAATCCCATAACCTAACTCCTTTCCCCCTTAACATTACATCCTATGCTTGATCCTCAGTTCTCTGTACACCACCAGAAATGGTATGCCTTTTATGAAACTAATGACTATATTCTAAATAATAATTGAAGCCAACATCTGTAGACATAGTCTAACTATAAATGTATTAATAATGAAAACTTGCTCATAGATGATGTATTATTGGGAACTGTTAACATTGTCTTTCTCCACAAAAGAGAGATTTTGGAACTATACAAGAGCAATATAAATATATAGGGGAAAAATATTAACACAACAGTCACACAGAGCTGGAAAGAAACGTGATCAGTATGAAAAGACAAGGAAAGAAAGGACCACAAACAATGCAGGACAAGTCAACATTAGAAGAGGTAACATCTGCAACAAAAGGAATGTCAGATAAAGATTTCAGGATATACATGGTTCAGATGATCTGGAGTCTCAAGGAAGACATTAGGCAGCAAATGCAGACAATGAAAGTTCACTTTGACAATGAACTACATAAACAAATCCAAGAAGCAAAAGATCAACTCTACAGGGAGATAGAGGTTATACCAAAAAATAAAAATACAGAAACCTGGAAATGAAGGAAATAATAAACCAAATTAAAAACTCAAATGAGAGTATCACCAGCAGGGTAGAACACTTAGAAGATAGAACATCAGATAACGAAGACAAAGTATATCATCTCGAAAAGAGTGTAGACAGCTCAGCGAGACTGATAAGAAACCATGAGCACAACATCCAAGAAATATGGGACAGAATAAAGAGACCAAATTTAAGAGTTATTGGGATACAGGAAGGTATAGAGGTCCAAACCAAAGGAATGAGCAATCTGCTCAATGAAGTATTAGAAAACTACCCAGACATGAAGAATGAAACATAAATCCAAATCCTTGAAGCCTTCAGGACGCCAAACGTGCAAAATCACAAGAGACCCACACCAAGACACATTATAACGAAGATTCCCAACATACAGAACAAGGAGAGAATTTTAAAAGCCACAAGATAAAGGAAGCAGATTACATTTAGGGGTAAACCAATTAGGTTAACTGCTGATCTTTCAATACATATTCTGAAAGCTAGAAGATCCTGGAACAACATATTTTAAACACTGAAAGATAATGGGTTCCAACCAAGAATCTTGTTTCCAGAAAAATTAAGTGTCAGGTTTGAAGATGAAATAAAAACCTTCCATGATAAACAAAAGTTAAAAGAATTTGCAGCTAGAAAACCAGCACTTCAAAACATCCTTGGCAAAACATTACATGAAGAGGAAATGAAAAATAACAATGAAAAACAACAGTGGAAGATAATACAGAAATGGAAAAACTAATCAAAGAGGAAAAACAAATCAAGTTAAATAACAAAAATAAACAAATATGGCTGGAAATACAAACCATATCTCATTAGGAACCCTAAAAGTTAGTGGCTTAAACTCATCAATCAAAAGACATAGGCTAGTAGACTGGATTTTAAAAAAAGATCCAGCAATATGCTGCCTACAGGAGATTCATCTGATAGGAAAAGACATACACAGACTGAAGGTAAAAGGTTAGGAAAAATCATACCACTCACATGGACCTCGGAATCAAGTACTCATATCAAATAAAGTAGCTTCAAGCCAAAGTTAATCAAAAGGGATAAAGAAGGACACTGCATACTTCTCAAGGGAACCACACACCAAGAAGACATAACAATCATTAATATATATCCCCAAACAATGGTGCAGCTATGTTCATCAAATAAACTCTTCTCAAGTTCAAGAGTCAAATAGACCACAACACAATAATCATTGATGATTTTAACACACCTCTCTCACCACTGGACAGATCTTCCAAACAAAAGTTGAATAAAGAAACTATAGAACTCAATAACATAATTAATAACTTAGACTTAATTGACATATATAGAACATATCAATGAACATCAAGAGGTTACACTTGATTCTCAGCAGCACAAGGATCCTTCTGAAAAATAGACCATATATTATGTCACAGGGCAACTCTTAGCAAACACAAAGGAGTAGAGATACTACCATGCATTTTATCCAATCATAATGGAATGAAATTGGAAATCAACAATGAAATAAGGAAGAAAAATTCTTACATCACATGGAGAATGAACAATATGCTACTGAATGAACAATGGGTTATTAAAGACATCAAAGAGGAAATTAAAAAATCTTAGAGGTAAATGAAAACTCAGACACAACATATCAAAATCTCTGGGACACTATGAAATCAGTACTAAGAGGAAAATTCATTGCATGGAGTTCATTCCTTAAAAGAAGAAAAAGCCAACAAATAAATGACTTAACACTACATCTCAAAGCCCTAGACAAAGAAGAACAAAACAACAGCAAATGCAGTAGAAGGCAAGAAATAATTAAAATCAGAGCTGAAATCAATGAAATTGAAAGAAAAGAAACAATTGAAAAAATTGACAAAACTAAAAGTTGGTTTTTTGAAAAAATAAATAAGATTGACAGACCCTTAGCCATGCTAACAAAGAAGAGAGAGAACCCAAATTACTTGCATACAGGATGCAAAAGGAAATATCACAACAGACACTATAGAAATACAGAAGATAATTAGAAATTATTTTGAAACTTATACTCTAATAAAATAGAAGATAGTGAAGGCATCGATAAATTCCTTAAGTCATATGATCTGCCCAAATTGAGTCAGGAATATATTCACAACTTGAATAGTCCAATATCAAGTGAGGAAATAAAAGAAGCCATCAAAAGATTACCAACCAAGAAAAGCCCAGGACCGGATGGATATACAGCCGAGTTTTACAAGACCTTTAAAGAAGAACTAATTCTAATACTCTTCAATCTATTTCAGGAAATAGAAAAAGAGGGAGTACTTCCAAATTCATTCTATGAGGCCAATATCACCCTGATTCCAAAACCAGACAAAGACACCTCAAAGAAAGAAAACTTCAGACCAATATCTCTAATGAATATAGATGCAAAAATCCTCAATAAAATTCTGGCAAATCAGATACAAAAACAAATCAAAAAGATCGTGCACCATGATCAAGTGGGATTCATCCCCGGGATGCAAGGATGGTTCAATATACGGAAATCAATAAATGTAATTCATCACATCAATAGACTTAAAGATAAGAACCATATGATCATCTTGATAGATGCAGAAAAAGCATTTGACAAAATACAACACCCCTTTATGTTCAAAACACTAGAAAAACTAGGGATAACAGGAACTTACCTCAACATTGTAAAAGCTATATACGCTAAGCTTCAGGCCCAGCATCATTCTAAATTGAAAAAAACTGAAGGAATTCAGGGATGCCCTCTCTCACCACTTCTATTTAACATAGTTCTTGAAACACTGGCCAGAGCAATTAGTCAGATGAAAGAATTTAAAGAAATAACTATAGGAAAAGAAGAACTTAAACTAGCACTATTTGCTGATGATAAGATTCTATACCTAGAAGACCCAAAAAATTCTACCAAGAAACTTCTAGAACCAGTAAATGAATTCTGCAAAGTGGCAGGATATAAAATCAACACCCATAAATCAAAGGCATTTCTGTATATCGGTGACAAATCCTCTGAAATGGAAATGAGGACAACCACGCCATTCACAATATCCTCAAAAAAAAAAAAAAACTTGGGAATCTACTAACAAAAGAGGTGAAAGATCTTTACAATGAAAACTATAGAACCCTAAAGAGAGAAATAGAAGAAGACCTTAGAAGATGGAAAGATTTACTTTGCTCATGGATAGGCAGAATTAATATTATTAAAATGACCATACTACCAAAAGCACTATATAGGTTCAATGCAATTCCAATCAAAATCCCAATGGCATTCCTCATAGAAATAGAAAAATCAATTATGAAATTCATCTGAAAAAATAAGAGACCCAGAATAGCTAAAGCAATTCTAAGCAGGAAGAGTGAAGCAGGTGGTATCGCTATACCAGATCTTAAACTATACTACAGAATAATAGTAACAAAACAGTATGGTACTGGCACCAAAACAGGCTAGTAGACCAATGGTACAGAATAGAGGACACAGAGACTAACCCACAAAATTACATCTAGATAAAGTTGCCAAAACTATGCACTGGAGAAAGGATAGCATCTTCAACAAATTGTGCTGGGAAAACTGGAAATCCATATGCGACAAAATGAAATTGAATCCCTATCTCTCACTATGCACAAAAGTTAACTCAAAATGGATCAAGGATCTAGGGATTAAACCAGAGACTCTGCGTCTAATAGAAGATAAAGTTGACCCTAATCTCCATCAAGTGGGGCTAGGCCCCAACTTCCTTAATAAGACGCCCATAGCACAAGAATTAAAACCAAGAATTAACAAATGAGATGGATTCAAACTAAAAAGTTTTTTCTCAGCAAGAGAAATAATATGTGAGGTGAATAGGGAGCCTACATCCTGGGAACAAATTTTTACCCCTCACACATCAGATAGAGCTCTAATCTCTAGGATATACAAAGAATTCAGAAAGATAAACATCCAAAAAACAAATAACCCAATCAACAAATGGGCAAAGGACCTGAACTGACACTTCTCAGAAGAGGATATACAATCAATCAACAAATATACAAAAAAAAATGCTCATCATCTCTAGCAATCACAGAAATGTAAATTAAAACTACTCTAAGATACCGTCTCACTCCATTAAGAATGACAGCCATGATGAATACAAACAACAAGAAGTGCTGGCAAGAATGCAGGGGAAAAGGTACACTCATACACTGCTGGTGGGACTGAAAATTGGTGCAGCCAATTTGGAAAGCAGTATGGAGATTCCTTGGAAAGCTGGGAATGGAACCACCATTTGACCCAGCTATTCCTCTTCTTGGACTATACCCAAAGGACCTAAAAACAGCATACTACAGGGACACAGTCACATCAATGTTTATAGTAGCACAATTCACAATAGCTAGACTGTGAAGCCAACCTAGATGCCCTTCAATGGATGAATGGATAATAAAATGTGGCCTATATACACAATGGAATATTACTCAGCACTAAAAAATAACAAGATCATGGCATTTGCAGGGAAATGGATGGCATTAGAGCGGATTATGCTAAGTGAAGTTAGCCAATCCCAAAAAAACAAATGATGAATGTCTTCTCTGATATAAGGGGAGGTGACTCAAAATGGGCAAGAGAGGAAGAGCATGGAAAGAAGATTACCTCTATGTAGGGAAGAGGGGTGGGAAAGAAAGGGAGGGAGAAGGGGAATTGCATGGATAGTAGAAGGAGACCCTCATTGTTATACAAAATACATGTATGAAAATGGGAGAAAAAAAGAATAGCATTACCTTAGATTAGGTAGAGAGAAGTGATGGGAGGGGAGAGGAGGGGTTGGGGTTTAGGAAGGATAGTAGAATGAAACAGACATTATTATTATTGTATGTATATATGTGACTGCATGACCAATGAGATTCTGAAACCTGTACACTCAGAAAAATGAGAAATTATATCCCATCTGATTCAAATGTATGATATGTCAAGGTCATTGTACTGTCATGTGTAACTAATTAAAACAAATTTAAAAAAAGAAATAGAAAAGGTTGGTTATAATACAAAAGATATATTTGTGAACTAAGGAACAAAAATGCATTTGTGAAAAAAAGAAGAAATAGGAAATAAACAACAAAAGGATAAGCTAAGTCTACCAATATTGATAATTTCGTTAAATATTAGTAAATTAAACACTCCTATTAAAAGCAAGATACAGTTTCATGTTTGCAAAGAAATGTGCCATAAATTCATAGTCGAAAGTCAAAAAATAGGAAAATACATACTATGCAAAAAAATAAGCATAAAGAATCTCATGTGGCTCTGTTAGTAGAAGAATAGATTTCAAAACCATATAGTCTTAGTAATAAGGTGGTTAATTGTGAAGAAGCCATCATGATCCTACAGATATATTGTCTGTTAATAGACCCTTAAATTACATGAAACATTGCCCTGAAGAATGGATTACTGAAAACTTGCAAGTATGGATGTTATAGTTTGGATTTGGAGTGCCACCACCAAAGGTCATGATTCACAGTGCAACAAGATTCATAGGTCAGTCTTTTAGGCAATGATTAAGGCTCTGACCTCATCAGTGGATTACTTTTATTTTCTGAATTAGTTGATTGATTTAAATGAACTATTGGGTGGTAATTGTAAGCAAGTGAGGCTTTGTTGGAGGAAATAGTTCACTGGGGTCCATGGTATTGGGGATTATATCTGTCCTTGGTCCTTCCTCCTCCTCCTCTTCCCCCTCCCCCTCCTCCTCCTCCTCCTTCTCCTCCTCGTTTCTCTCTCTCTCTCTCTCTCTCTCTCTCTCTCTCTCTCTCTCTCTCTCTCTCTCTCTCTCTCTCTCTCTCTCTCTCTCTCCTTTCAGGGGCCATAAGCAAGGCAGATTTCCCCCACCACACCCTTCCTCTGTGATGATTTGACTTACCTCTGGCCTGCAGCAGCGGAGTCAGCCAACCATGGACTAAGACTTCTGAAACTGTGAGCCAAAATAAAACTTTCCTTCTCTCAGTTGTTTCTTTCAGATATTTTGGTCACAGTAATGAAAACCTGATTAACACAGTGGATGAATCTCACAACAAACTACTACATGTAAGAACACTTGTATAATATATTACATATCGGTGATTTTATTTCATTTATATGAAATTCTATTGGCAAAATGAGGTCATGATAATAGAAACAACCTGTGTTGTGCTTATTGATCTACTTCTGTTTGCCTTGGGCAGCACATGTTAGCAGCATTTAGAACAAAGGCCCAAAAAGAACTTTTATGGATGGTAGAAGTGTTCTGTATCTCCCGGATGATGGAAGTTACACAGGTGTAGGTATTTTTCATAACTCATCAAATGTACATTTAATATCTATGCCTATACCTACATAAAATTAATTTTTAAGAAAGTAGTGGTGAATACCCTGCTCGCTTCTCTGTGTTTTCCTTCTTCTTTCTCTTCACCACTTTGACCCCTCAAACACCTTGACCCCTCAAATTCTGCATGTTTTTGTTGTTTTTCCATTGTCTTTGAGAAGCTATTCTGTTCTTGTTTCTTTAGTATGACTGAGATTTGATTCTTTTTTTAGTGAGAGGTTTGGCCTCCTATGGGTTTTGCCATCATAGCTGGAAGCAGCAGTCCTATAATCATTTTTTTATGTTACTAGAAAAATTACACTTTTCATACTTAGAGAATGAGGTAAAGAAAAGATAAGTGACTTATCTCAAGGTCACACAGCTTCTAAGTTTTGAATTAGGACCAGGACCCAGCCAATCTTCTTCCAGATCCCACGTTTTTAAGGGCTTTGGTATGGAGAGGCTGGGATCTGATGGATGTACACGGGGTAGGATGGTCTGTTTACAGATGTTTTCTCTGCTATATGAATTACAGGAGGGAGTTTGCCAAGATTTTCAGAAGGTAAGATCATTTCTCTTGGTTGCTGCTCCTGAAAAATGTTTTGTTTTTCAATGACCTTATAGTATTCTTGAGGGAAGGAGCATTTTGGCACAACCACAATCTTCTGCTATAAACTAATTGAAACCTTATTCAAAGCCAAGCATAATTATGAAGAAAAATCTGTTGCCAAAAATGGAAAGTACATTCCATATAAAAGATGCTAGGGTTATCTGAGAATAGATAATGGAGTGCTGAGTGTATTATGTCATTTTTCGTTCTAAAATTTGATTGAGTTTAGTGAACTTAACCTTAAATAGAACTGCCAGATGCTTTCTTATTGCTTAAAAAATGCTCAAGTTGAACAAGAAGTCAGGATGCTCCTATTCCAGGAAGTTTTCTTTCTTCTCTCTGGTTTGTCCAAGATCATTCCACCATCTTGGCCTGAGAGTGTACTGAACTTTTAGATTTATGTGAATTTTAGATTTATGCATGGCTCACAAAAGTCATGGGGAAAAATCCTCTACTTTCAAAGGAAGCACCATTTCTATTAGGGCTACACCAAAAGGCATTAAAAAATAGGAAAGAAATCCTTCTCAAAGATTGATAAGTAATGGAAGAGTAGTGGAGCAGTGGTATTGAGGGGGAAGAAGGAGGGATGGGAAAGGGAAGCAATGGTAGAATGAATCTGACCAAACTTTCCTATATACATATATGAATATACCAAAGTCAATCTCACCTTTATGCATATCCACAAGCCACTAATTTAAAAAAAAAACCTATAAATAAATAGAAGAAAAAATCCAGTAAATTCAAGGAAAGGTAACAAGGGGAAGGAGGAGAGAGAAGGGAAAGGGAAAGTACTGAGTACTGAAATAGAGCAAATTATATTCCAAGCTTGCATAATTATGTCAGAATGAACCCCAATATTATGGATAACTAAGATGAACTAGTAAAAAACTAAGTAAAAGTTTGAATTTGTGTTTACTTAATTTTACCTACTGTTAACATCTTACATTAAATTGCTGTATTTGTTACAATAAATGAACAATATCGGTATATTATTATTAAGTAAAGTCAATATTTGGATTTCTTTAATTTATACCTAATGTTCTTTCTCTGTCCCAGGATCCCATCCAGGACACCACATTACTTTTGGTCCTCAAGTCTCACTGGGCTCCTCAGGGCTGTGACAGTATCTCCGAGTTTCCTTGTTTTGGTGAACTTCATGGTTAGGATTTGTATCATTTTTTAGCACATGATTAGACTGGGGTAGTGAGATTTTTGGAGAAAGACCCCAAAAGTGAAATGCCATTCTCATCACATCATACTATCAACATGATTTGTCATCCTTGACATTGAGCTTGGTTACCTGGCTTTGCTACTCTTCACTGATTCTCCACTATATGGTTGGTCTTCTCTTTCCTTTCCATATAGTGCAAAGGAAAAGATTCCTCTGCAGAGGAATCTCCATGTAAAGCCTGAACTTTAGAATGGGAGAGCTGTTTGTGCTCCATATTCTTGAGTGTGGAGTACCACCTAAATCATTTGGCATCTTCATGTATGGAAGATTTGTCTATTCTATCCAAATTTATTTATTTATTTAGTTCTTTGTTTATATTAGCCCAGACTCATGAGTATTTGTTTTGTAACCTGGGTTATGTTGTAATACTACATTAATTTTGTTGCTCAAATATCTATTTATTTCTTGCTTTGGTGTCTTTCTTGAAAACCAAACTTGAATTTTTAATGCTACATTATTTCCATCATTTGTTTATCTGAATGAACTTACTGCAATCTATTACCGGGTTTATCTCCCAACTCTATTTATCATCTTCCTCCCTTTGCTGCATGAAGACAAAGACCCTATTATCTGGTTTTCCATTTTATCTTTAGAATTCAGCATGGAGCCTGGTTAGAGTAAGTGACAAAAATATTTACAGGGAGGGTCCCACAGACTCTGATACCTGCCACGTCACAAATGAAACTTCTTTGAGTTGCTCTTTTCTTTGTTACTCTAAATTAGAAAACGACTCCACTTCCCATCTCCCACATACAATTAATTTCCAAATCCTAAATCTCGTCATGTGTACCTGAAAAGCGCTTCCTTAATCTTGCCCCCATTCTTTACTTGTGTCCCCTCTGCTTGAGTCTTGGTTCTCCTCTCTCTCACCAACCTCTCATCTAGTTTCATTGCCTTTAGTCTTCACTTGGCCAGTGGTTCTAATCCCTGATCCTAGATTTATTACTCTGGAAATCAACCCTGGCAACATGTGTTCTTTGCTTAAAGACTTCTGTTGGCTTTACTTCCTAATGGATAAAGCCCAAATTCTTCACACGGCATTTAAAACCATTCAGAATTTAGGTCCTGCTTGTTTCTCCAGCTCCATTATCTGTTACCCCCTGAAGCCTCCCACCCCCAGGATTTTAGTCTCAGATATTCCATGCTCTTTCCCCAACCCTGACAGCACCTCCCCCTGTGTTATGGTTTAGATATTAGGTATTTTCCAAAAAGTTCTTGTGTGAGACAATATAAGAAGGTTTAGAGGTGAAATGATTGGGATATGAGAGCCTTGTCCCAATTAGTGAATTAATCTGCTGATAGGGATTAACCAGGTGGTAGCTGTAGGCAGGTAGAGTGTGGCTGGAGGAAGCAGGTCCTCAGGGGTATGTTTTTGGGGTATATATTTTGTCCTTATTAAGCAGAGCTCTGTCTCTGCTTCCTGAAGCCATGTTCCCAGTTGCTTTCATGCACCACACTCTTCCCCCATAATGTTCTGTCTCACCTCAAGCCCTGAGGAATGGAGCCAGCCTTCTAGAACCGAGACCTCTGAATCTGTGAAGCCTCCAAATAAACTTTTCCTCCCCCAACTGTTTTGTCAGGTCTTTTTCATCACAAGGATGAAAAAACTGACTAAAACACCAGGTCTTCTGACCTCCTGCTTTTTTCCTCTACCAAATTACCCTGATTGTTCCCAACCTATATCAAAATCTGTGCCATGTTTTCTGATTTCATCTGACAGACTTACTTGCTATTAATTGAGCTGGTTTCTTATGATCTTTGAGGCTGCCTACTCAATATGTTAAATGAACAAGTTGAGTGTGCCCAAAGCATGGTCACTTGTGTATGATAGGGAGGGGGGCTTCAGGGACTTTACGTGACTGTGCTAATATTATGTCTCAGTTTTGCAAAATGCAGTCCCAGCTTATCAGTAAGCATTACTCTCCTCTCGAATAAGATTTCAAAGATTTCATAAAACAGAATGGTCCAAAACTGTTCTCCCCTTTTACATATGAAGGGATTGGAGTGCATGAGGACAAACACATGTCAGACATTATTTTAAATGTTTTTCAAATATTCTGCTACTTAACGTCTGTAAATTCTTCTGCATAGATGCAATTTTATCCTTACTTTTATCAATGATGAAACTGAGCAATTTGAGTAATTTGGGATCCAGAGTTAGCACTCAGATCTCCTAAGAGTACTTCCAGACCAATGGGGAAGTAAGGCTTACAGCCAGGCAACTAATTGTTGATGGTGAAAATGTGATCTGGATTTGGTTTCTTATTACAAGTCCAAAGTTTTTCACAGCCCTCTGGAAAGGGTGAACAGATTTCTGGGGAAGAGGGAGATTCATTCAAGAACATGCAACTGTTTCTACTGTGCCTGGCTGAGCTATGGGCTAAGCTTTATGCCTCAAAAGCCTGTGAATAAACCACATGGGTATCTAAGCCAGGGGAACATGTGGGAACCATACACATCCTCTTACCACACCCTTCCTATTACCTAACGATGATGTGTTATAACCCAAAGTCACTCACCTGTGTATATTTTTATCCTTAAACCAGAACCATTTATATTTCAAAAATGAAAGGAGCTCACTTAGATCAGGATGCAACTCACAGCTCTTTCTTAATGAAGTAGGATGCAGCAGGATGGGCTTCTTGTTACAGAGGAGGAGTGGTGAGAATGGAGAACACTCTACTCCTAAGAGTACAAAATACGAGTTTGCCTGGTTCATCTAGCATGGCTTGTCAGTCTGGGTATACTCAAAAGTGTGAGGCTAGTGTTGACCAGTAAGAGGAATGAATATTTATGTTGGGAAGATGAACATAATTAAATTTATTGTTCATCTGAAAAAGTTTAATGATACCTCTAATTGTCTAGGGCTCTATATTTTTCAAAAACACATTCCTATATACTATCTCATTTGTTTCTTTAACCCTGGGCAAAAGGGTTGTCATGAAAAACATGTGTATGTTTTTCTGGGTGTTTTCCTCCTTCTTTATGTCCTCCACCCACCACCCCTGCATCACCACCTACCATGGAACCAGAAGAAAAGATCTAATCATAGAATCTATTTTCTTAAAAATGAGTAAGACTGGAGATAAGAAGGAAGAGGAAAGAGATACATGGTGACTTGGACAGGAGGAGAAGCAATGGAAAGAACATGGCCTTTGCATTAGGAAGGTGAGTAGGAAGCTCCTCTTAGGAAGACCAAGAAGTAGAGAATGATCCAGGTGCTGAGTTGAGAAGTAGGGCAGTCCCCCTTGCTGAGCAGTTGCCTGAGGACCACCGATCATCTAAGAGTTACAGACATTCATGAAGCCTGTAATATAGGTGGGGCACTCAGAGTAGTTGAGGAAGGGTGAAGTTACACAAACTGGAACTGAAGAAAGCAGTAGAAAATCTACTGGAGGAAGAGTTAGAAGATTTGGTTAGGGGCACAGATTTGGGAAAATGGTAAAAATGTGGTTCTATTTCATTTAGCATGATATTCTCCAGTTCCATCCATTTATGCTGATTCTGTGCATTCAGTGAGTTTTCCATGCTCTTTTGGCTTCAAAGTTATTTATCAAAAAAATAATAATACCTATTACACCCAATTTCTAGTCTAAACTCCCTCCCCACCACCACATTTAAGTGTGTTTGCCTTAGCTTAACCTCCAGGAAACCCAGTAGATCTATGGTAGAAGGTAACTTCTGAAGAAGGGACCAAGAGGGGACAGGTTAGAATCCAACAGCCGTGCAGCATTCCTGCTCCACTAGGAGCTGCAAAATGAAAATTACTACAAGGGTTGTGTTGATTTTCTACTTGCAAAGCAGCTGGACCAGCCAACTTGTGGTGTTAAACTTGTTAACAGAGGTCAAGATCATTAGGGCAGATTGAGATATGAGGAAGAAGACACTAAAACTGTAAAAGACTTAAAATCTCATTTATAAATAGGAAGATGAAAATTTTAAAAAGAGTGAAATATTTTTTTCATCCTGTAGAACGAAGTTGGCAAAAAAAAATAAGTTTGATAATATGAAGTGTGGAAAAATATTTGGGCAATCTTCAAAACAGCTATTGATAGGATTAATTAATTAGAGGGCAGTATCTTTTAAATTAAAACACACATCCCTCATAATCCTATAAGTTCAAAAATTTTCCACAGAGAACACTTTAAAAGTGTGCAGGAAATGGGTTTCTTTCTATTTTTGTTTTCAGCAACGATAAACTGACACCTATTTTAGAATGTTTAAAATTAAAACCAATACCTTTTTATTATTTTTAAAATTTGTTCTGATTCATTGTACATGACAGTAGAATGCATTTTGACACATTGTTCACAAAAGGAGCACAATTTTTTCTTACTCTGGCTGAACATGGTGCAGTCACACTGGTAGTGTAATCATACACATATATAGGGTAATAAGGTCCATCTCATTCCACCATCCTTTCCACCCTTATACCCTCTCCTCTCCCTTCACTCCCCTCTACACAATCCAAATTCCTTCATTCTTACTCCACCCTACCCACATTATGGGTAAGCATTCACTTATCAGAGAAAACATTTGGCCTTTAGGTTTGGGGGTTTGACTTATTTCACTTAGCATGATATTCTCCAGCTCCATCCATTTACCTGCAAATTCATTACATCAATAGATTTAAAGATAAGAATCACACAATCATCTCAATAGATTCAGAAAAAGCATTTGACAAAATACAGCACCTCTTTGGGTTTGAAACACTAGAAAAACTAGGGATAATAGGAACATAACTCAACATGTAGAAACTACCTATCCTAAACCCAAGGTCAATATCATTCTAAATGGAGAAAAATTGAAAGTATTCCCCCTAAAAACTTGAACAAGACAGGGATGCCCTCTTTCACCACTTCTATTTAACATAGTTCTTAAATCTCTAGTCAGAGCAATCAGACAGATGAAAGAAATTAAAGAAATACCAATAGGAAAATAAGAACTCAAAATACCACTACTTGCTGATGACATGATTTTATATTAGAAGATAAAAAAATTCCATCAAAAAAACTTCTAGAAGAAATAAATTCACCAAAGTAGCAGGATATAAAATCAATATCCATAAATCAAATGCATTTTTATACATCAGTGATAAATTTACTGCAACAGAAATTTGGAAAACTACTTCATTCACAATAGCCTCAAAAAATAAAATACTTGGGAATCAACCTAATGAAAGAGGTGATAGACCCTTACAATGAAAATTACAGAACACTAACGAAAGAAATTAAGGAAGACCTTAGAAGATGAAAAGATCTCTCATGCTCTTGGATATGCAGACTTAATATTGTCAAAATGGCCCTACACTACCAAAACTGTTATACAGTTAATGCAATTCTTATTAAAATCATAATGACATTCTTCATAGAACTAGAAAAAGCAATCATGAAATTCATTTGGAAAAATTAGAGACCCAAAATAGCCAAAGCAATCATTAGCAAGAAGAGTGAAGCAGAAGGCAACACAATACCAGAACTTAAAATATAGTACAGAGAATAGTAACAAAAATGGCATGGTATTGGCATCAAAATAGACATGTAGACCAATAGTACAGAATGGAAGTCACAGACAAACCCACTTAAATACAGATATCTCATACTAAACAAAGGTGCCAAAAACATACATTGGGGAAAAGATAGCCTATTTAATAAATGGGGCTGGGAAAACTGGAAATCCATACGTGGCAAAGTGAAGTTAAACCTCTATCTCTCACCCTGCACAAAATTCAACACAATTTTGATTAAAGACTTAGGCACTTGACAGAGACCCTGTGCCTAATAGAAGAAAAAGTAGAACCAAATCTCCACCATGTCAGCTTAGGAACTGACTTCCTTAACCAGACTCCTAAAGCCCAAGAAGTAAAATCAAGAATCAATAAATGGAATAAACTCAAACTAAAAAGTTTCTTCTTAACAAAGGACTTAAAATTAGCATACTACAGTGATGCAGCCACATTAATGTTTATGGCAGCTCAATTCACAATAGCTAAACTATGGAACCAACCTAGATACTTTTCAACACATAAATGGATAAAGAAAACGTGGTACATATACACAATGGAATATTACTCAGCCTTAAAACAATATTTCTTTATAAAAAACCAAAAACTATGTTTACATCTTTGCTACTCATACTAGGTAGAAATATAAAATTAAATAGATAATCAGAGGAACTTCCCCCTGAGATAGTGTTGAGTGGACAATGCATAGCTTAAACTGCATTTATGCAATCACATCAACATAAAATTCCATATGAACAGATATGTGTATAATTGGAGGTTTTAAAAAAAGTCTGAATGACCTGGGGATGTAGCTCAGTGGTAGAGAAATTTCCTAGCATATGTGAGGCCCTGGGTTTAATCCTAAACACTTAAACAAATACATTAATTAAATAATTAATTTGAAAAATCTGAATGAGTTGGGATTTTACCACTAGCTAGAGTAATAATGGTGAACATACTGGCAAATTTATATCATAATGTGCAATCTCAAACAAATCTCTAGATAGGAGGCATGGATTGGGGTTAGAAATCAGGAGAGAATTTAACTTTAGTCCAAAATGTCTGAACTTTTACAAAGAGATTATGCTTATGCATATTAACATAAATATATGTTATATATAGATATACACACATACATAAAAGCCATCTCAGGAGCAGCAGGAGGGAGCCCATGCTGTCACAGCAAGGGGAGGATCAGAGAAGAGAGTTCCCAAAAATTCCTTGGGAGTTTCTGTTAGCTTCATATCTGGAGCAGTTATTGCTCTACCCTGTTGGGCTGGGCCCCCCGGAATTATTTTACTTTATTGTTGTTTTATTTCACACTATAAAAATACCATGTGCTCATCATAAAACATTTGGGAAATGCAGAAAATAATAAGGGAGAGATTATAGCAATCCCCCACAGTGCCACGATGCAGTAGTAGCTGTTGTTAAGCCGTGGTATTTACTTTCATGATGATTTTTATATGTACTTTATATGATTCTAATCATAATGCATACATCTAAGTGCAGATATTGATTTTAATCTCGATTTTATGACCACCAATGCAGTATCTGTGTGCTATAACATCTATTAGTTTAGAGTAGAAAATTTGGGGGGAATAAAAACCAGAAAGGAAAAACAGCACGTTATCCCAGTTCCCACATCCCACAGTAAACATTTTCTTATGATGCTTCTTCTCTTTATTTTTAATGTAATCTAATATAGCTGAAGGCAAAAGGCACCCACTGATATTTAAGCATAATTACAAGTATGTTCACCACCATTATTCTAGTTCTTATATTACAAAGTATTAGGTAAATGATAACACAAAGGGAAACTTTATGTAGGTTAATACCTGCCACTATTTTTATTAGTTTCTATTTTTTTTTTCAAAATGAAGCAGAATATTTTAAATGGGTTTTATATGTGCAGCATACTAGGGTTCCAGTAGCATTGTGCAGCATTGCTTTTTATTGCTAAAAATAATTTTCCTGGAGCTAAAGATAAAAAATTAGGGGGAAGAATCTCATGAAAATAGAAAGAAGACCTTAGAGTTGAGGAGAGGACCAAGAAGAGGGAGGAGGGAAGGAAACGGGAAGGTACTAGGGAATGAAATTGACCAAATTATGTTATGTGCAAGTAGAATATATCACAAGAAATCCTGCTATTATGTATAATTATAATGTACTAATAAAAAAATTTTATAAAACATAATTTTCTGAGAGTACAATTTTTTCAGCATTTGCTACCTTTGCTATTGTTTTGAGAGAAAATTAATTAATTACTCTTTTAAAAACCTGGAGTTTTTAAAAACAGGGGAAATCTTCAAGTCAATATAATTTACCATGCTCCTATTCTTTAATTTTTATTTATATCTCAGTTGATGACCTTGTGTTTTCAAGTAAGATTTTTCATGAAGGATATGCAGATAATGAATTTTCTAAATTTTATAGATTTAAGAATACTCTTTGACAAAGGAAGGAGAATTGGACTATGAAAAATATTCAGAATCTCATCTTTTGTTTTCCTCTCAAATCTTAAAATATTGTTTTAGTGTCCTTTGGCATTTAGTATTCTAGATAAACATCCCAACTTTTGTTCTTTTCAATATTACTTTTTTTTCTGTTAGGAAGCTTACCACATTTTCTCTTAATTATTCATTTTTTTAATCATATTTTTTAGAATGGTCTTTATCAATATTAGTTCAATATTCTTCTAAACATAGATTCTTTCTTCTCAAATATGAAACCAGTATTCTTTCCTTCAGTTTCATGATTATGCATTATATTTGTCAGTGCCTATGGTCAGTTGGTGCATCAATGCTATCTTTGTCTACCTTAGTTCAGTTCAAATTTCCTTTCCAGTCTACTTTGCCATAAGCAGTTGAAATCACAGTAACTGCTAATTCTGCTCCAGAGTGATGTTGCCAGCCTAAGCTGAACTCTTCTTCAAACCCAGCTGATTCTCTTTGACATCCTTAAAAATATAGCATCAATACAGGCAGCAATATGGGTGATGGTATGCTGACAGAAAGAGGCTCTTGGGAAGCTAGTGATGCCTGGGTGTCAAAGCAAGAGTACTCCTGAAAGTGAAAGGATGGCCAAAGTCAGAACCAAAGGTGGGAGAACTGGAGCTGAGAGCCCTGTGCACAGTTGAGGTCTGCCTTCCCTCCTCTGCCTATGCAGGTTAGGACTAATATAACACTCATTCTGTCCTCAACTCTTAGCCAGATTCACTTACTTACTCCTAACAGAAATCTTAAGAAATGGACATACCATTGTTAACACCATTTTACAGATGAAGAAATTAAGGCACAAAATGGAACTGTTTTGCTCAATATGGTTAATGTAAGGGCAGGATAAAGACTTAAAACCTTAACTGTCAACTCTCGTGCTAGGCTCTTGACACAAACTCCATTGTCTCCCATGAAATGAAATCAGAAGGGTGACTCCAGGAAAACACTGAACTTCCTAATCAACTGAGCAGATGACCTGACCATTGATGTTCAGAGTACAAAATTATAGTGAAATTCAGACAAGCAATGGTAGAAGCTTGAGATCATACAAGGTACATTTGTTTAGTTTTGTTTGTTTTCTTTGTTTGTTTTTGCATTGATACCAGACTGTCTCTGCTTCCTTCACCTTCTGCATGTTGTTTGTGGGGAATGTTCCTCCAGGATTCAAGGAACTCTCACTATCCTTTCTCTATTTCTTGCCTAAGTAAGTAACCTCTGGAAATTTCTGTCCCAGAATAGATATGGAAGTACTGATGAGGGTGAGAGTGAAGACCAGCGCCTCACTCAAAAATAGTAGTCACACAGTAGAGAACATCAGCTGCTCATTTTCCTTATGGATACATACATAGTTCTATTTCAGAATGAGCAGTGGGGAAGAAACAAATAATGATGGAAAAATGGCATCCTAATATCTTTTAAAGACAAATAGGTTCATTCTGTTCCAGTTGAGGAGTACTGAATCAATGAATGAATGAATGGAATAATTTAAGAAGGCTGTGACTCATGCCCTTAAGTATCATGGCTAATATAGGTATTTTTTTTTTTTCTGGCAATAGATGACCTTCTCCCTCTGTCCATGAAAACTGCACCAAAAAACTCTCCCTAACTCTTCCTGCCTTGTTCCCAATACTTGTTCTTGATAAAGTCCTTGATAAAGTCCATGAAACAGTATGTCACTTTATCGTTTCCTGTGCTGCATGAATGTTCACGTGTATGTGAGCTCCTCATATAAAAGTGTTAGATAGTTGAGGAATATATATATATATATATATATATATATATATATATTTGTTCCTCCACACTGCATATAGTAGAATATTGAATCTACATTAAGAGATCAGTTATTGAGTGCCTCCCAAGGGTCAAGACTTTCCATTAAATGCTCCATAAGCACCACCCTACTTAATTTTACAATAGCCCCAAAAGTAGGCATTTATACCTCAGTTTAACAGAAGAATATAATGAGATGCCAAGACATTCAATAATTTAATATAATCCCAGCCTGCCAAACTCTAAAGGTCACATTTTTAACAGCATAACATAAAGGTGCTTTCACTCAAAAAGATATTGATATGGTTGAGATATAAGAAAAGTTATTAAATTATAAGTGTTCTAAACTTTTATTAAAAGAAAATCTTACTCAAAAACAATTCCACTTATGACAATTTTGTGTTAGCTATGTGACCCTTTCATTAATTTCTAAGGAACAGACTGTCCAGTTTCTATACTTTGGTGAGGCAGAATTTAGGAAATTGATAGAGCTGAATAATTCCTTGAAAAGTGGCTGATTTACTTTATTTACATTTTAAAACGGAGGAGAGATGCATGCAGAACAAGATAAAAATGAAAAAGAGTGGAAGGACTAAGTTGTTGCTTAGTTTTGTTTGGGAGAATTTTATTATGGTTGTCAGACTTGAGATGAAGGATTGGGAGTTATTTGGGAGGAAGCATGGAAAGATGCAACTGAGGGGAAGGGTAGAATATAGAAGATCCTATAATTGGCACTTGCAGATTATTCTACAAATAAGGTAATACCTTCAGAGGTATTTGTCTGGCTACATTGAAAGGCTATCTCAGGAAGAAATCAGACTGGAATATATTCATAAGACAGAGGAAAGATGAAAACTGCATTGTTATCATTTGAAACCAGACTAAAAAAACACAAAAGAACCTCTCATAGGTAGATGCATTTCAGTGGAGGGAATGTAGCAGAGATTCGGATAAGATTTGGTTTTCTTCCTATAACAACTCTTATTGAAGATTGGTGTGATGGACAAAGCAGCAATATGCATTCAACCTACTCTGTAGTATGCGTGATTTTCATTATGAAATATTGTGTGTATGTGTAAGTGTGCATAAGGTGTAAAGAATACATATATATTTGCACAGTTCAGAACTACAGCATCACTGGTACTTTAGAGGTCCCTTGCATATTCTTATCATCCTACCTTCTCAGTGAACCCCTATCCTGAAGTGTCCCTTTGCCTGTCACTAAATTTTGAAAAAATAGGTTTTTATCATAAAGTGTACATTTTAATTTTGTATGCTTCTAAACTATTAGTATCATCATACATCTCTATATGGTGTATATTACTCTGTGACTTCCTTTTTCCATTTTATGAGCATGATCCTTTTTGATTCATGTAGTGAATCTCTCTGATTTTCTCTGCTGTGTAATGTTCTATTCTGTGAATACATAAGACTTATTTATCCGTTTTCTCTGTCAAATATTGAGATTGTGTCCAATTAATTTTGCTGCCATGAAAACACTCAGATGGCATTCTGAAACGTGTGCCCTGGTATGTAGGGTATGCAATCCTGAGAAAGGAATTGCTGCATCCCAGGGTACTTCCCCATGGCCCAGCTAGATGGTGCTAACCTGTGTTCCAGCTGATGCTAACTCCTGCCTTCATTGGTGTCAGCCTAGTGGCCTCTGTTGGTATTGTCCATTCTTGCTTGATATGAAACCATATCTCAATGTAATTTTCATTCTAATTTATTTAATTATTAAAGAAGCAGAGCATTTGCTCACATTTATTGGCTACTTGTATTTCCTCTTTTTAAAGTATCTGTGTCAGTTTCTAATATTGCATTATCTTTTAAAAATCTAACTTATTATTTTATTCTGAACCTTAGCAGTTTCTTTATCAGATGTTTTCCAGAATATTTTTATTGTTTGTAGCACTTTTTATTTATCTTATGATGTCTTTGATCAACAGAAGTTCTTATTTTAACGTAGCTGAGGTTTTCAGTCTTCTTTTGAATGGGAATTAATCTAAAGATTCTGAAGAGTTTACCTGAAGTAATCATATTATTTATTAGTAATGATAATTTTTCTTCTTTCTTTCTAATCCTTATATTGTTTATTTGTTTTATATTTCTTATAATGTGATCTGCTTGTAGTTTTTTATTTATTTTCCATTGGTTTTAAAGAAAAAATTTAAAGGTTCCTCATTCATGGTAATATTAAGCATCAAACTTTGTTAGTTTTTGTTACATGATCTTTGTCAGGGTAAAAAAATTTTCTTCTATTTCTAAATTGCTAAGAGTATTTTTTTTTTTCATTTAGAGGTGAATGAGAACACAGATACAACATATCGAAATCTCTGGGACATTATGAAGGCAGTTCTAAGAGGAAAGTTCATTATATGGAGTTCATTCCATAAAAGAACAAAAAGTCAACATATAAGTGACTTAACACTACATCTCAAAGCCCTAGAAAAAGAAGAAAATATCAACACCAAAAGCAGCAGAAGTCAGGAAATAATTAAAATAAGAGTTGATAATTAAAACCAGAGCTGAAATAAATGAAATTGAAACAAAAAAACAATTGAAAAAATTGACAGAACAAAAAGTTGGTTTTTTGAAAAAATGAATAAAATTGACAGACCCTTAGCCACACTAACAAAGAGAAGGAGAGAGAAAACTCAAATCACTAACATATGTGATGAAAAAGGAAATATCTCAACAGACACTACACAAATACAGAAGATAATTAGAAATTATTTTGAAAACTTGTACTCCAATAAAATAGAAAATATTGAAGGCATCAACAAATTTTTGAGTCATATAATTTTCCCAAGTTGAATCAGGATGATATACACAATTTAAACAGATCAATTTCAAATGATGAAATAGCAATCACTATCAAAAGTTCACCAACCAAGAAAATCCCAGGACCAGATGGATATATAGTCAAGTTCCACAAGACTTTAAAGAAGAACTAATATCAATACTCTCCAATTTATTTCAGGAAATAGAAAAAGAGGCAGCACTTTCAAACTCATTCTATGAGGCCAATATCACTTTGTCCCCAAACCAGGCAAAGACACATCAAAAAAAAAAAAAAAAAAGAAGAAGAAGAAGAAGAAAAGAAAGAAAACTTCAGACCAATATATCTAATAAACTTAGATGCAAAAATTCTCAATAAAATTCTGGCAAATCAAATACAAAATCATATCAAAAAGATCGTGCATCATGATCAAGTGGGATTCATCCCACGGATGCAAGGTTGGTTCAACATACGGAAATCAATAAATGTAATTCATCACATCAATAGACTTAAAGATAAGAATCATATGATCATCTCAATAGATGCAGAAAAAGCATTTGACAAAATACTGCACCCTTCCTGTTCAAAACACTAGAAAAACTGGGGATAACAGGAACATATCTCAACATTGTAAAGGCTATCTACGCTAAGCCCTAGGCCAACATCATTCTAAATGGAGAAAAAAAAAATGAAGGCATTCAGTCTAAAAACTGGAACAAGAAAGGGATGTGCTCTTTCACTTCTATTTAACATAGTTCTTGAAACACTGGCCAGAGCAATTAGACAAAAGAGATTAAAGGGTTATACATAGGAAAAGAAGATCTCAAATTAGCACTACTTGCTGATGATTTGATTTTATACCTGGAAACCCTAAAAGTTCCACCAGAAAACTTCTAGAACTAGTAAATGAATTCAGCAAAGTAACAGGTTACAAAATCAACACCCATAAATCAAAGGCATTTCTGTATATCCTCAGAAAGGAAAACTACCCCATTTTCAATAGCCTCAAAAACAAAATACTTGGGAATCAACTTAACAAAAGTGGTGAAAGGTCTATATAATGAAAATTACAAAACCCTAAAGAAAGAAGTCAAAGAAGACCTTAGAAAACTGAAAGATCTACCTTGCTCTTGGATAGGCAGAATTAATATTATCAAAATGATCATACTTCCAAAAGCACTATGCAGATTTAATAAAATTACAATCAAAAGCCCAGTGGCATTCCTCATAGAAATAGAAAAAGCAATCATAAAATTCATCTGAAAAAATAAGAGACCCAGAATAGGTAAAGCAATCCTTAGCAGGAAGAGTGAAGCAGGTAGCATCACTACATGAGACCTTAAACTATACTACAGAGCAATAGTAACAAACACAGCATGGTATTGACACCAAAACAGACTGGTAGACCAATGGTACAGAATAGAGGACACAGAGACTAACCCACAAAACTACAAATATCTCATATTAGACAAAGGTGCCAAGAACATACACTAGAGAAAAGATAGCCTCTTCAACAATGGTGCTGGGAAAACTGGAAATTCATATGCAACAAAATGAAATTAAACCCCTATCTCTCATCATGCACAAAACTCAACTCAAAATGGATCAAGGACTTAGGAATACAACCAGAGACCCTGTGTCTAAAAGAAGAAAAAGTAGGACTTAATCTCTACCATGTGAGATTAGGCCCCAACTTCCTTAATAAGACTCCTGTGGCACAAGAATTAAAATCAAGAATCAATAAATGGGATGGACTCAAACTAAAAACTTTCTTCTCAGCAAAAGAAACAATCTGTCAGGTGAATAAAGAGCCTACATCTTGGTAGCAAATCATTACCCCTCACACATCAGATAGAGCACTAATCTCTAGAGTATATAGAGAACTCAAAAAGCTAAACACCAATAAAACAAATAACCCAATCAATGGGCCAAGGACCTGAAGAGACACTTCTCAGAAGATGATATACAATCAATCAACAAATATATGAAAAATGTTCATCATCAGTAACAATTAGAGAAATTAAAATCAAAACTACTCTAAAATATCTCACTCCAGTTAGAATGGCAGCTATTATGAAGAAAAACAACAATAAGTGCTGGTGAGGATGTGGGGAAAAAGGTACACTGCTGGTGGGACTGCAAATTGGTGCAGCTAATATGGAAAGCAGTATGGAGATTTCTTGGAAAATTGGGAATGGAACCACCATTTGACCCAGCTATCCCTCTCCTCAGTCTATACCCAAGGACTTAAAAACAGCATACTACAGGGACACAGTCACATCAATGTTTACAGCAGCACAATTCACAATAGCTAAACGGTGGAGCCAACCTAGATACCCTTCAATAGATGAATGGATAAAAAAATGTGGCATATATACACAATGGAATATTACTCAGCAATAAAAGAGAATAAAATCATGGCATCTGCAGTAAATGGATGGAGTGCTAAGTGAAGATAATGCTAAGTCAAACTAGCCATTCCCCCCCAAAATAAATGCTGAATGTTTTCTTTGATATAAGGAGGCTGATTCATAATGGGATAGGGAGCAGGAGCATGGGAGGAATAGACAAACTCTAGACAGGGCAGAGGGGTTGAAGGGGAAGGAAGGGGGCATTGGATTATTAATGATGGTGGAATGTGATGATCATTATTATCCAAAGTACAGGTATGAAGCACAAATTGGTGTGAATATACTGTATATACAACCAGAGATATGAAAAATTGTGCTCTATATGTGTAATAAGAATTGCAATGCATTTTGCTGTCATATATAAGCTAAACAATTAAATTAAAAAATTGTTCTTTTTATTTATACATGACAGTAGAATGTATTTTGATATATAATATATACATGGCAAATGTCCCTTTTATAATGCCTGAGTTAAGTGGATAAATATTATTAAATGAAAGTTTTAAATGAAATACTTCATAAATATTGGGAATTATTATTTTTTTGATGATTTAAAAGTGAACCCAAGTCCTGTAAGTATAAAATGATGTTAAATTTTCTCCTAATCTGTTATATTTGTTCACCTCACACATTACTAGGGCTGGGTTTCTCTTCATTTTGTTAAATCATATTAAGTTGGGAATTACTTGTTACTTACCTCAATAAGATAACCAGAGAGAAGTAAAAACAGCAGAAAATTCTGCTCCATTGTATCAATAGCAATGGAATTTTCATCTTCCAAATGAAAATAAGGCGTTATACTAAAGTCTCAATTCATTCTTTCTTTTAGGGTTGATTTTATCGATGATCCCTAATCTTGCAGTTTTTTCTCTCAAATTTTTCAAGTTCTTCCTACAGATATTTCACTTTTTTTATTTGTTATAATGTTTCATGCAACTTAATAATGGCCTTTTAATTTTTATTTTGTATTGGTACATATTCATTGTACAGAATAGTGGGTTTCACTGTGGCTTATTCATATATGCATTTAACGTAACTTGTAGCAATTTCATCAGTGACAAAGAAGTTCAAGGAGGCAAAAAACTAATATTGATTAAATTATACCATGTATACTATTCATCTAATCCTCCCAACCATGGTATGGGTTGTGAATTGTTGTTTCTATTTGAAAGATGAGGAAAACAAGGTTATACATCTAAAGTCATGGAGCCTAAGTTTAAATTTGACTTTTTTATCTCCAGGACCAGTGCTCTTTGCTTTGTTTCTCAAAATCCTCCTGTAGTCCCTTTGGTCACACAACCAAGAATAAAATTCTGTTCTTTTGCTTTTAGTCCAATAAGTGTCTATCCTACTACACAGCTTGTATGAAAACTGTAAACAATTTCTCTAACATATTTTCTAAATAAAAAGAATTGGATTGATATGATGGCAGGGATTATTAGATGCCCCCTAACATTTGATTTTACTCCTTCTATAACAATTGAATCCCCAAGTTTTATCTAAGTTATAGCCACCTTGAATAAAGTCAAGACTTCTAAGCCTCCCCAGAAGCCTTGTAGGGGCACATAAATGAGTTCTGCATATGGATAAAAGTGGAAATGGTGTGGCTGACTGTAGGAAGAACTCTTAAGCTTGGAATGTGCAGGATCCTTCTGCTTCTCTCTCCTTGCAGACTGCAATAGAGATGTGCTGGCTGAAATTGTAGCAGGCATTCTGGATCACAGGTGGACTGTGAAAATGGAGATTGTGGCCTGTAGCGCAAGAAGAGAAAAGCCTGAGACCTTGTATCAAGAAGCATTGTACCTGGCCAGTGCCTCTTTCTCTTTCAGTGTGAGAAAGAAACACACTATTATCTTATTTAAGACCCAGCTATCCACTTCTTGGTATTTATCCAAAGGAACTAAAATCAGCATATTATAGTGGTGTAGCCATATAGCCACATCAATGTTTATAGAAGCACAATTCAAAAATGTTAAGCTATGGAACGAGCCCAGGTGCCCATCAACAGATGAACAAATAAAGAAAATGTGGTATATATATATATATACAGAATAAAGTATTAACCATAAAGAAGAAAAAATTATGGAATTTTCTGATAAATGGATGATATGGGAGAATATCTTGCTAAGTAAAATAAGCTAGACTCAGAAAGTCAAGAGTCAAATGTTCTTTCTCATATGTGGATGCTTGCAAAATAAGGGAAAAAGTGGGGCAGAAATTCCATGAAAGTAGAAGAAAATCAGTGCAGCAGAGGAAGGAGACTGAGGGAGAGGGAGGAGAGATGGGAAAATAGAGGAACTGTAGAATGAAATTGACCAAAATTTATGTTATTTACGTATATAAATATACCACAGTGCATTCCATCTTTATATAGAGAGGATCAATTCAAAAAAACATTAAACAAATAGAAGGAGGACCCATAGAGTAGAGGAAGGGAACAGTGGGAAGGAGGAGGGGAGGGAAAGAGAAAGCACTGGGAGCTAAAATGGAGCAAAGAGAAGAAAATGGTGATACCATCAGCTAGGAATAGGGCTCTTAAACTTTACAATTCATCAGAATCACTCACTAGGCTCATTGCTGTATGAATAGGTCAAAATGAACCCAAATATTATGTACAACTATGATGCATTTATAAAAATATTTTAAAAGATACTACATTTTTGCTTATTATTTTCTTTATTACAGCCAAACTTAATCCTAAGAGTAAAACCTTATAAAAGAAGAATCTGAAGTAGTTATTCCAAATTCATTTTTTTTTCCTGGGGGCTAAAAACAAATGTTTGCTAAAACTAAAGCTGTTTCTTTATTATTTTTCTTTGGAAGTGGTGAAGTTGGACTGGGGCCTAGAAATGATGTCCTGGGGTTTTAACATTTTCATATGGCTTATGCAATAAAAAACAGAGCTTCTGTCTTTTGAGAAGTTTAAGATGAACAGGCTACAAAACAAAAGTGTGGTGTGATATCCAAAGGACAGAAAGTCTAAGGCTGTGTCACTCACCCCAATGAGAACAGTAGGACATGAATTTCTTCAAAATTCATTCACCAGCAATGACTACTACCCTGATTTCCTTGTGAGAATAACTAGTAACCCATAGCACTGAACAACAGTTGATACACCCATCTTTGTTTAGCAGAACAGTATTTATTCCCTACTGACAGGATAGATTCTATAACATTACGTGGTGAATTAACAAAGAGCCTCATGTCATTACTTTCATGCAATATACAATTAACTATTTTGAATAACTTAGCTCTTCTACAAAGATAATGGATCAAAGAGAATATATCAGAATTTCAACTGGATCACACAGCAATTTCAGCACAGATGAATGAGAATGCAGCTTTAAAATAAGGAATAATATTATGGATAATTTATATTAAAGGCAAAAAAATATATGAAAGAAGGGGGGAAACAAAGAGAAGAAAATGGTGATCCTATCAGCTAGAAATAGGGCTCTTAAACTTTAGAATTCATCAGAATCACTCACTAGGCTCATTGCTGGGTCTTACTCTCAAAGTTTCTGATTCAGTAGATCTGTATGGAGATTATAAAAATCTGCAATTTCTAACAAACCCTGATAAAACCTATGTTGCTGATCCTGGGGCCAAGCTTTGAGAACAATGGACCAAGCTTAATTGTTCTTATCCAAATGGTATTAATCTTTTACTTGATGTTACTGATTAGTAACATGTACTTATTCTTACCCTGGTCATCAATGACTTTCACATTATTAAATGTCAAGGTCATTTCTGTCCTTTATCTTTTTGATTTACCAGTAGAATTGTACACATTTGATCATTCCTTTCTCTTGAGGCATAGTCCTCAATTGACCTCTGAGTCCTTTTAATTCATTCCTTATTTCTTGACCTCAAATATGTCAGTGCTCCAAGTTTTGATCCTTGGACTTTTATTTTTCTCCAAGTACACTTATTCTTCTGATGACTTTTTCCATTGCATAACTTCTGAATATAATACCTTGTAGAAAATTTTCATATTTATATACCCGGGCTAGTCATATCCTCTGGATGCATAGAAAAACTCACAGAGTCAACTTCCCACTCAGCATCTTCTCTTGTATATCCAATGGACACCTTGAACTAATATGTTCAACACTGAACACCCAACTCTCCCCCAGCCTCTCCTGCCGGCCTCTCTACCCATGCTGAATGATGTTCAATGGGCCAAACTTTAATAAGAATCTGCTGACTTTTCTCACTTTTTTCAACAAATTATATCAGTTCTTCCTTCAAAATATATCCAGAATACCACTGCTGTTCCAGCTCCTATTCTACCACAAGTCACTATCATTATTTTTATCTGGAAACTGCACAGACTCCTAGCTGATCCTTTTGCTTTTACCTTCATCTCTCCTATGGGGGCAAAAAGGATCTTTCAAAAATGGGTATCACTTCTTGACTCAAAAGCTTCTTATCTCTTTCAGAGAAAAAAAATTAAGGCCTTTAAAATGGCCTACAAGGTACTAGGTCGGATGAAAGAAGAATATATCTTCCATTTTTTTTTCTGTCCCTTTCTCTGCATTTCCAACCTCATTGACCCTTGCTATTCTGCAAAAATTATTCTCTCTTCCTGGAATATTTGCATGATTTGGTCCACTTTTAATTTTTTTATAGTGTAGGGCCCATATAAAACAAAAAGATTTTTCCTTAACCTTAACCTTGTTTCCTGCTATGTTTTTCTCCATGGTTTGTTTTTGACAAAATTGTCTTGTTCAAGTATTTGTGATTGAACTCCCCCACTACATTAGAACCTCTTGAAGATGAGGATTTTGGTTCACTGCTGTATTCCCAGGCCCTGGAGAGGTCTGTGAACATGTAGAGGAATGACACTTATTACACGCAAACTTTGCACTATATTCAGATTAACCGTCTGAAATTGCTGCTGGTGCTGATGATAAAACAAGTAATAATGAAGTTTTCTGGCACTTTTAATGTGTTTACATATAATATTAATTTCATCTCTACAATCCTTCAGTTCAGATACTGTTATTTACCTTATTATGCAGACACAGAAAAATAAGTTTAGGGAGATGGAATAAAAGTCCAAAAGTCAAAGTCTTTACTCTTCACCATGTCAGTATACAACCTCAAAGTGAACTCTGTGTGTTCATTCACAAATATTATCATAAAATTTAAAAGTATAATGAGAACATCAAAAGTTATGCAGACTTCTAAGAATTTTCTTATCAAAATTTATAATAATGGTTTACCTACAAATGAGAATGTTAATAAATGAACTTGCCTAAAACAACATCAATTTTGAATAATTGTCAGCTTGACTAGTGAAAAATAATCCTATTACATTGATTTGCGTATTTTATTCATTTAGATTAAATATCTGTTGCTGTTGTTGGTTCTCTCCTTGTCTGAATTTCTTGTCAGGGTCATGTCTTAATCTTTCTCTTTTTACTTATGGGTAGAATTGAACACAATTGATCATTCCTCAATTTCTCAAAGGGAAGTTGATGTTTTTAACAATTTTTAAAAAGTATTAAACATGTAAGATGCTAATTATTTATTTCGTATATTTTCAATATTTCACTTGACTTCTGTTTGCCTTTCAATTCTATAGGTTACATTTTTTTCATGTGTGGTAGCTTTTGGTTTTAATATAATCAAGTTGATCAGTGTTTCTGAAATGCTTTCTGATAATGATGTCAGAAATCCTTTCTCATATAAACACACACTCATCATGTCTCCTCATTTGTGGAGTTCTTTCTGGAACTAATTCAATTTGTTTCTCAGTGTAATTACTTTTTATTTTTTACTCATGTGACTAACATCTTTACAAGTTAGTAATTTCCATTCATGTTCATATAATTTCTCCTCATTTGTTTAAATTTTATCTCTCTCTGTAAAGTTGGAAAGCTTCCTTCACATAGGGCCAATCACTTTTCTGGTTATGCAATAGCATAGTTAATGTTGCTATCAGGAATGGGTTATTTAATTTTTTTTGCTTTTATTTGTGCATTATAGTTACACATAGTAGTTGGATTCATTTTGATAAAATCACACATGCATGGAATTAAATTTACTCCATTTCAGTCACCCTATCCCTTCCTTCCTCCCTCCCCCTGTTCTCCTTCCTCTGACCCATTGATTTTCCTTTCATTCATTCATTTATTTATTTTGAATTGGTGCTTTATAGATATACATAAAGGTGGAATTCACTGTGATGTATTATACATGCACATAGCATGATTTTGTTAAGATCATTCTGCATGTTCTCCCCTTTCCTGTCCCTCCTCCTTCCCTCCCTCTCACCTTCCTTCTTCTACTTCACTGATCTTTTTTTCTTGATTTCTCCTCAGTGATGATTGCTAGTATCAAGGAAAGCAACTGGTTTAAAATCTCTGTTTTAAAACAGATCATTTTTCTAAAATCTCTTGCAGGGATGTTTAAAGGCTATTTTAGTTGATCATCTTGGCTTATTCAGCTACAGATTCTAATGGCCTGTGTTAATAACATGCCCTTATTTATTTGTTTTTGTTATCTTGGCTAGCACAGTCATTAAAATGCTTAGTATGTGTGGTCATAGAAGAAAGAATATGAAAAAAAATCACCTGTAGAGTTTGTTACAGGAATATGAGGCCAATTCAAAGCCATAAAATATATTAATACATTCAGTAATCACATTGGTAGATTATGGAAAAATATCAATGGGCAAAATATATTTAATAAAATTCAACCTCTTCCTAAACTTGAAACCAAGATTAGAAATATATCCTTGTTATACTTAATTTTTTAAATGTCATAACAAAGACTGTATCTAAAGATGTTATGTATATCTGAAAGGTATACCTGTTTACTATTTTAAGATCTACATCCTTAAAGATAAAATAGCTTAAGTCAAAGAAAGCAATTATAATCACTCTATTGGTTTTCATAACATTTTATAGATCTATTTCTCTTTTTTTGATGCTTCCATAATTGAAAACTATGCATTTTATTTGCATTTTAAAGTGTATATCATTGGTAATTAAAATTTGAGAAACTTTTTTTATATTGCTACAAAAATGAATTGTTATCTAAGAATCCCTTTTACTGTCAGAAATTTACTGAATTTTACTGTCTTCCTTACCTCTGGTTTTACAGGGCAGTTTCTGTGGCTGTATGTGCAGCTAGGTCTCTATGGTTAATAGAGACTGGGCTTCTGAACCTTATATTTTGAGGACCTAGTTGCCTGGCATCTGCCTCTGCTTCCATGGTCTTACCTGCTGCTATTGTCCTAAGTGCTTAGTCACCAGTCACACAGTCATTCCTAGTTCTGATCGGTCCTGCCCCCTGTCCCACATCAGGATCAGTCTCTCTGCTTGGAATATCTTCCTTTTATAGACATCTCCAAATTAATTTCCACTCATCATACTTATCCCAAACCAAGCATCGCCCCTGAAGTATACTGATAGTATTATGTCTTTTTACATTTTCCTACATAATTCTGTGTGTGTGTGTGTGTGTGTGTACGATTATACACTCTCTTTCATTCACTAGCATTCATGTTTCATGATCAGAGACGGCATTCTGATAACCAATTTATCTTCAAAACTATTTTTTAAATGAATAATGCATATCTTAACTATTAATTTGCATAATTACCCTAACAGCAATTTTAACCTACATCATTATGGTACAAATTTCATTGTTAATCAGCTTGAGGAATTTCTTGTAAATGGGATTCTGTAAGAATGATGAGACCAGGAGGGTAACAGGATAACACCTTGTCCCCAGTCACACAAAAGAGCTCCATGAGGATTTTCATAAGGCACAGAGGTTTTCACTCAATCTTGGAGGCAAAATAACACCCAAAGACAAGGAGAGCTGTTTTAGAATATGGGGCAAATCAGAGAAATTGTATCAAATTTCCCAAGCATGAGGCCATTTCTTGGTCTCTGTCGGTGACTTTTAAATTAATTCTCCAGGGACATTGCCACAGGCTTCTAGAGAAAATTATTTTCTGCATTTTCCAATTGTTTTATAATTTGAATGCTATTATTTTCACAACTTAAAGTAAAATGCTAACCAAACTAGAATGACTTTTCACAAAATTTGGAACTTTCACAGAATCCAATTTAGGAAAGATTAAGTTTGAGATAAAACCCCAGCTCTAAAAGGATATTTACTTCTTATTATGTTTGGTTGTTTTTCTTCAATTAGAATATACTGCCATGAATTCATCAGTCACTTGAAATCCTATTTAGAGTGGTGTACTGGAGCTCATTCATAACAGTTTGAGTGTCAAATTTTCAGAAATTTCATGTCATTTTTTTCAAATTCTCAGTAGGTTGGAATCACCCATAGTGGAAGTTTTACACCATGGAAATTGGCAAATGCTTCAAATCAGGGCATTTTTTTCCCCTTGAGAGCTGACTCTCAAACATTTACTAGCTTACCACTGAAGGAGACCTTGTATGTAAAATCCCCTTGGGCATTTTTAAAGGCATAGCCTTTAAAATCCTTCTCATGTGTGGTTAACCAAAAGAGAATTTGGAATGATGCCCTACTCTATGAATGCCATATTATATTAGTGCTTGACAAAATCAGAGAGGACTTCCCTCTGTAGTGTAGACATATTTGAATATTTTAATGAGCAGTGAGGCAAAATTTTGTCAAAGTTGTACAACTACTCATCTATTTTCTGTGCACATGCTCATGTATACACAGTTGCATGCGCACGCACGCGCGCACACACACACCACTTACAGAATAGTGTGAAGCTCTGCTTGAGTACTAAGCCTTCTGCTTATGAAGTAATTCTTATTTCTTATGTATGGGAAGAGCTAAAGTTCCCATTTTTGTGTGTGGGACAAATAATAAGGGCTTAGGCCATCTTTGTGCAAACAAAAGCGATTATTTTCTCTTAATTCCACTTCTAAAACAAAACAAAAAATTGATTGGTAATAGTGTCATTCAATCAGAACACCATTACCAATGATTAGACATGATGCAATTCAATCAGAATGTTATTTCCTCCATTGAGGTGAGATTAATGGACATGATCCTTTGCTATCCTTTAATGGCTATGGTAACGAACAAGTTGGTACATATTTTGAACAGAGTTTCTTCCAAAAACTTATTAGCTGTTTCATGTCCATTTGCTTCTAAAAGGGAGAATTGATTTGAGAACAGCACAAACAGAGGCACATGGGACTTAAGTTGAGGGTAATAGTTAATGGTCACAATTTGTTTTCTTCTTTTTCCCCCATGAGTAAAGAACAAAGCATGGAATATACATTGAATGTCAGTGGGGTTCCAGGCCTCTAAAGAGGAATTTGATCACAGGTCTCTTGAAATATTTACACAGTGTAAACATTGGCTGAACTTAGTACACATACTAGTCATGGAAATGGCGGAGTGTAGCACATATCCAGGCCAGCACTACTTTCATCTGTATTGCTGCTCAGTCCTCCTCTGGGATTCCATTGCATATTCCCTACAGCCTGTGTCGCTCGTCTAATATCTCTACTCTTATTAATCTTTTCCTCTTTTTTTCTGAATAGAGGACCTCTCATACCATCATATCTATTGCAAGAATACCTTTTTATCCACCCCAAATCCCTTGGCTATACTAATTTCATACCCAACAGCCCATCTGAGATTTATATTTGGATTCCACACGACTCCTTGCTCATAAATATATCCCTAAATGGAACTTTCTCAAGCTAGCCCATAGCCCCGGTCTCCATCTTCTCCAACTCAATGCTCTCTTTTCCTGTTTTCCTCATTTTGGTAAATGACACCTCTATTCTTCTGGTTGCTTAAAAATCTGTTAGTCATTCTTTAGAACATACCTCTACCTCATCACTAACCTTCAATTTGTCCCTAAATCCTTTTCATTCTACCTCCTCAAAATGTCTGGAATCACTTTAGCCTCTTAAAGTGTCTCCCTTTTTACACTCCTGCCTTTCTACATCCATTCTTTAGATAATGGCCAGAAAGATCTTTCTGAAGTAATGTCACTCTCTTGCTAAAAAATGCTTTTAATCTGCTTTCCATTGCATCTTAAATAAATCTAGATTTGGGGGGCTTTTGACTTGCAGGATAGGCTTGCCTTCCTAAACTCATCCTGTGATTTCTCCCTCCCTCACTCCCCTTCAGGCAGATTGACCCTTTTGCACTTCCTTAATTAACCAAGCAAGTCTCTAGCCCACAATCTTCAATCAAAGTATATGTTTTACCTGAATTATTCCTCCCCTTACTGTTTACCTACCTTTGAGTGCTCATTTGGCCCGCAGCCCATATTACTTTTTCACTGAGAGATCTTCCCTGACTTTACTGTGCATTAGCACCATACCATCATCCTTTCTCATGGCATCTTGATTATTTCTTCACAGAATGTAGCGACTGGTTCTATTACATCCATCTGTGTGTATTTATTTAATGTACTTTCTGGCTCTAATTAGTAGATTTCATGGGAGTAGCAAGAATTTTGCTTTGTTCTCTGTTGAATACCCTTATCCCATACAATATTTGGCAAAGAGTGTTAAGTAATCGTCTGTTGAATGAATGTATTTTCATATGTTCTTGTGAACTTTCTTCCACCATTCCCAATTATGAATACCCATGAAGACGGCGGAGAAAGCTATCACCCTGCAGTGCAAATCCCATCCCTGTGAAGGACAGAGGGAACAGAGGGGGAGTGAGTAGGAAGAGTTTCAATTTTAAGCAAATTTCAGGCAGGCGTATGGCTTCAAAGTCACCTATCTTAGAGGTATCCCATATCTCGAAGAAATAGATTTTTCTTATTCAATGTATTAATTTAATGAATGACAAAGACTTTCCAAATATTAAATCATCTCTGTGTTTTGAGGACAGTTTCCTTTTCACAAGAGTATATCATTGTTTTCATATACTATTGGTTTGAGTTTGTTATTAATTTATTTGGAATTTTAACACATGCATTCATGAGTGAAGTAGGGTTGCCACATTTCTTTTCTTATTGTCTTTTGGGTTTTGATATCAAAATTATGTTGGCCTCATAGAATGGAATTAGATGTATTGTTTTCTTTTCCCCCCTCTGGAAGAAACTCTAAGATGAAGACAAAGAGTTTCTTCTAAGTCTGTTCCAATTTTCCTATGAAACCAACTGGACCAAGTGTGTGTGTGTGGTGGGGGCATGTAAAGATGAAAAATTACTATTTCGGTTTATTTCATAAGTTTAAAACTACTCTGGTTTTATAATTATTTTGGGCACAGATTTTGTAAGTTACATTTTGTTTATGTAAAGGTTTTAGATTTGTTACCCACTCTTTGATAATAGGTTTTTTTCTTTTTTCTGCTTAACTTATACTTTTGCATTCTTTTGCATTTTAATACTATTTGTGTCTTGTCTTTTTTTCCTCTTCATCAGACATGCCAGAGATGTTTCTTAGCTCTTTATGAAACAAACACACAAACAAAAACAGCCTTTGGCTTTGATTGTCTTCTGTATTGTTCAGTTTTATTTCATAAAGTTTTACTTTTATTATCAGCAGTTCCTTCTTCTTTCTTTGCCTTTATACTCTGTTATTCTTTCTCTTTATTTAGTTGGTCATATAGATCATTAATTTGCAAGGCTATTCCTTTTTCTGAGACAGTACCTTTCTTCTACCCATAAAAAACTGAAAGAAGCTGGAATGGACGATCCAACATATCTCCATTTAATTGACCAGTCTGGACACTGCAATTCCAGACAAATTCTGGAGCATGATAGTGGACAACCACAAATTTAATCAAATAGCAGCACTAATGGCAATGGCTATGTATAAGTCTTTTCTAGAACAGCATATAAATAGTTCTCTATCCCTCACAGAAGGGAAGAACAGAAACAATTAACAGTCACTCAGGATAGAACACAATGCATATTGATAGTCTGATTCCATGGGTACTTTAGTTATCTCACTCTCTGTCAGAATGAAATCTGAAGTCACCTGGATGGCCTGGGACATTTCACAGAACATCACATTAATCTACTTTCTTGATGGATGGCCTTCGGTTAATAGTAACTAGTGAATGAAAATACTCTGATATATTAGTAGGACACATGTATTCTAGAGAGGAAATTTAGGAACTGCCACAGCAGCCAAGAATTTAGCATTATGGTTGTGTGATTCAAACTTCATGTGGTAAGAATTCAGAGATACAATAACTTTTCCTTTGCTCCAAGTTCTCTCCACATAAAGGTTGCATAACAACTGTCAGACCTCGTCAGCAAAAGGAAGCAACATTTTCTGTGCAATTAAAGTCACCAGTTTTCAGTGTATAAACCTGAAGAGGGTTGAGGAAGGCACACGCAGACAGATGACCATCACTACCCTCAAGATGTTGACCCTTTCTATCATGCTAAATTTTTCTTGTGCTTCTTTGTAGTCAGTCTTCTCTCCACCCTCTGGCCTCTGGCAACTGCTTTTTTACTTTCTTTTATGAGATTTTTACTCATTTGAGAATTTCATATAAATGGAATTAAGCCTTTAGACAATGAGTCTTTTGAGTCCATTTATTTTTTTAAACTTAAGATAATGCCTTGGAGATTCATCCATAATGTTGCATGTGTGTCAGCAATCTGTTGCTTTTTATTACTGTATTCCATGACTCATTTAAAGATATTTGGCTGTTTCCTTTTCCTCAAAAGGAAAGTGATTTGCCCAGATTCACAACAGCCTGACCTAGTTTCAAACTGCAATATCCTGGGTTTTGGAGGTGGGGGTTTGTTTATTTGTTGTTGTTGTTGTTGTTGTTTTTTTGCAAACTCAGAGATCCAACACAGGGCCTCACACATTCTAGATAAGTGCTCTGCCATGGAGCAACATGTACAGGAATTTTTATTTTATTTTGAGATTAAATAAAATAAAAGTTGCCAGGCTGGCCTTGAACTTGTGCTCCTGCTGCCTCAGCCTCCTGAGTAGCTGGGATTACAGGCATGCACCACCACATCTGGCTAAATCTCCAGATTTTCTAATCTAGAAAATTCCCACTCCTGCCCCCAATTTTCCTGTATTGAAAGCTATGGAATTCCCTGAATATACTCTTCAATTAATTCACATTAGGACTTGTTAAGAACAAGTTAAAGATGAATGAATTTAATTGTGGCGCTAGGCAGGTCTCAAGCTTAGCAGCAGCTCCATCCTGTACCAGTCCCCCCAAATTATGCTGAAACTTCCCTCAACTCTCTATGGGTATAAAGACTAAGAAGTTGAATCTCCAATATTGGTGCATATTATAAAAATTGCATGTATAAAAATTATAGATGCTGGCTAAAGCAAAAACAAAAGAAAAATCAAGAGACACAGAATACAAAAAGAGGAAAATAGTTGAACCTATACTTTCCAATACGAAGATTGTGATATTGGTTTGTTTGTTTGTTTTTTTAAATACTCCGGCTTTGTGTTTCTATTTCACATTTTTACTTTAGGGGAAATTATCTATTCAATTGGCAAATTGGAAATTAGTGGAGAAATTGCTTACAACTTATAATGAAAAGGTTTCTTTGCTTAACTGAAATTAGAACCAGTATAGATCCTGCTTCCAGATTCCAATTTTAGAACCCTTAACTTTGATGTGCATGCTACATGCTTTCTATTTATAAGGCTTATATCCACTTACAGTGTTATGTAGATGTCTGGTGCTATCTTTCCCCATGTAGAGGTGTATCATTGTTCTTTCCTGGACTCCATTCCAATGCACTTCTCATGTTGGCTTCCTGCCAAGGCACAGCATCTCCAAGGAAACCTGGGGCTGGTTGCCATGGACACTCCCTTTACTGATAAGTCACATCACACCTCTCCATTTCTAAACACACCCACAAAGCAAGTCCTTTGAGCAATCAGACAATTCTATTCATTAACATTTCCAAGCCCCCCAAGTTCACATCCCTTCCAAGTACTAAGTATAGCCATGCAAAGGGGTCTTGGAAATATTTGTACAGGTCCAAACCAGCATGGAGTGAAGCTATCCTTCTGTAATTTGTTTTTGTGCCATGGGAAGGAAGTTAGCTTCAGCAAATATCAAGCCTGAAGTGGAGCAACTGCTCAGGAGCAATCAGAGCCGCAGGAGGGGGTGGGGACAACACACAAGATCTGGTCCTCGCAGTATCAACCCTGGTTCCCACTTGATTCAGGTCATGCCCCTCTGCTTCCCCTCGTGATTTGCAAGGGTACTGTGATCACCTGCAGGGATCATTCTTCCAATCTTCCAAGCGGGATAGAAGTTCAACTCGTGGCCTTTTATATCATGAATATTTTGTTCATGATTTAATACTGATCAGAAACAATATGTCACCTTATTACTATCTCATGGATTTTTTTCTCCTAATCTCTTTAGTATGTTAGCATTTTTTTTCTTAGCAACTCATGAAAGTTTTTTTTTTTTTTTTTTGTCCTGGAGAGCTCTTGGTAGTTGAAAGTAGGTTTTACCCAGAATCTTTTGACCCACTCAGCTTTCTATCACCTAACATTTTGAGCAATCAGCTTACCTAATGTTTCTTGCTAAATGGAAATTCTACAACAAAACTAAAAGAGGCAGGCTCTTTGTGGTTTAGATGGTTATACAGCTACACCCTTTTGGAGGTCTTTACTCACTACTGTGAGACAAAGAACTCCAGGCAGGAAGCTGGTTTTTCTGTCAACACACATATATGAGGATTTACATATTTAAATGTTTAACATAAACCAGTAACATATACAAACATAGAGGAACTGTACACTCCAGATTGTTAACATTTGTATCCTTATGGGGGGGGGGGCGTGAAATTGGAACATGGATGGAAGATTATTATTCTGTATTTTAAATATATCTGTATTGTTGGCGTTTTTTTTTCCCCCAATGGGAACGTATCATTTTTGTAGTTAAGTAGGAAAATTATTTTTAAAGAAAATCAATAGTAAATTTTCTTTTTCTCCTTGAGCATACAATTAACTGCTATAAATGTGAAAAAATCAAAAGCATACTAGTGAGGAAGGTGTGTGTTTTGGCTTGCCAGAAATCACAGGCCAAAGATTACTGTACTTAGAGTAAGAAGGGATGCAACCTGATGCCCCTCATTCCTTTGCCCCTCCCAAACATTGACAGGAAGGACTGAAGTAGTGTTTAAGCAGAGGAAAACCTGCTCCAGGATTCAAAACCAAGGAAGAATGGCATTTGAATGGAATAGTCATCAAGGGATATATCTGCTAGGGATGCTGTCTGTGAAGGACGAACAGCATACTTTTTTTCCTGAACAAGCAGTGCTTTATGGCAGGCAGTGAGAAGATGTCCTGGGAGAAACGGAGTTCACATCCCACCAGATGAAGATCTGAATCAGTGGGTATGTGTTCCAGGGACTCTGAAGCAACAACTTAAACCCAAAGGGAGAAAGGCAAGCAAAACCACAAGGAGCAAAACACTAGAGGTGTGCAGCTTGTGGAGCTGTCTTTACCCAGGGTAGGAAACTGGAAGCAGGGACCGTAGAGAAGAAAGGAGACTGGATAGATACAGCATGCTTATCTGACTCAGGGCCCAAGCAAGCAGAGGAATCATGGAGTCTGATGCTCTTCATGTGGTCACAGCACTTAGTGGGGAACAAAGCCTTCCACAACCCAGCCTTCCTGCTTAAGATGCGAAAGGATTCCAGGTCTCCAGCTGCATAGTTTTGACTCATATTTCCTCTTCATGTTATTGCTGACTGAATCTGCCAGGGATTTGTCTGCTATTTTATTTGCTGCTTCTTCCTTTTTTTTTAAATTTTCAAAGAACTGGTTCTTTTTCTGTCTTCTGATGCCTTAATATTGAATTTGTCAGCACATATTCTTCCCTCCTACTTTCCTTGGGTTTATTTTGAAGTTCTTTTACTAACATTTTGAGGTGAACGCTCACATCATATTTATATTCTTTCCAGTTTAATAATACAAGTGGTAGAGGACTTATGAATTTTATATTGAACAAAACTTTGAGTACATATAATAAGTTTTGATGCAAAATTGTATTTGTCTTTATTGCCAACATAGTCTGTGAGTGCTTGTTTTCCTTTCTTATCCAAGAACAACTTGAGACTAGTTTTAATTTAAAAGCAAATAGGATTTCTATTTGACCTATTTTTAATTTCTTAATTTAATGCTTATGAATGTGTTTAAATTCTGATTTTTCAAAATGTATAGAGATTGTCTTCCTAATATAATACATCATCAATTTTTCTTACAAATGTTTAATGGGAACTTGAAAAGAAATATATTCTCCATAGAGATAAAAAAAATATTGGGTCAGCCACCATGTTGCATACCTGTAATCCCAGAAATTTAGGAGGCTGAGATAGGAGGATTGCAGGTTCAAAGCCAGCCTCAGCAACTTAGCAAGAAACTGTCTCAAAAAAAATTAATTAAAAAAAAGGGGCTGGGATGTAGCTCAGTGGGTAAGTGCCCCTGGGTTGAATCCCCAATACCAAAAAAACAATTGGTAAGACATTTGTTGGTTATTTGTTTTACCTCAGTGTCAAGGAGCTGAATTAGTAATATTCCTTTATTCATGACACACCATCATTATTAGTTCCATCCAGACTCTGTTATTTCAGCTAATCTATTCTTCTCTTCTTCCAGAGATAATCTAATGCATTTGCAAATGTTCTTTGGAATGTTGTATCTTCATAAATGTGATGTTGATTTATGCATGTGCATTTTAAATGTGTATAAATCTTACCAAACTGCAGATTTAATTTCATTTGTCAACTTTTCTCACTCAGCATTGCCTTTTAAGATGTATCTGTGTGATTCCATGTTTTTCCCCCCAGTACTGTTATCTGCTGCACACTTTAGTATGCTTTCATCACATTTAATATTTTGTTTTGTTTATTTTATATTAGACCCATGTGTTCCAACTGTCCACTCCTACAAACAATATTATGATAAACTACCTCAGATGAAACCCTTCCACACCTGTGTTGAGTTTCTTTTGGGTAGGGTATTTCAACCTCAGTATGACTGACATTTTGAGCTGGATACTTCTTAGTCGCTGGGGACTATCTTGGACATTGCAGGATGTTTAGCAGCACCCTTGACTTCTACCCAATAGAAGCCAGGAACATCCCTACAGTTGTAACAACCCAAAATATCTGCAAACATTGCCAAGTGTTCCTGAAGGAGTGAAGCCATCCTCAAAAGATATGAGGTGTTCCCCCAAAACTCATGAGTGAGGCATGGAGAGAATTTTTGGAGATGAAATGATTATGAGAATCTTAACCTAATCAGTGGATTAATCCACCAACATGGATTGACTGGGCAATTACTTTAGGCAGGTGGAGTGTGACAGGAGCAGATCTGTCACTGGGGGGTGACTTTGGGTTTATTTTTTTGTCTCTCTGCTCTCTGATTGCCATGCTCTGAGCTGCTTTCCCCTGCCATGCCCTTCTACTGTGATGTTCTGCCTCCTGTAGGGCTCAGACCTAGGGAGTCAGCCAACCATGGACTGAACCTCTGAAACCATGAACCCTAAATAAACTTTTCCTCCTCTGGTTGTTCTTGTCAGGTTATAGACACAGCAACAAAAATGCTGAATAAAACAAGCAGTCTCAGGAATGTACTCAGGAAAGTTAATGACAGATTGTATATCAGTAATTTCACCCTGGATGATCAAAGTGCTCCCACCAGTAGGAAGAGTGCTGCTGTTGTTATAATTTAACATCCTTTAATTTTCTTGTTTAATTTATTTGGTGAGTGTAAAGTGGAATTTCCTACCAGATCCTGGAAAAGGTGTGGGGTAGGGGTGGAAGGAGAGAAGATGATTACTGGGTATAGGCGTACAGTTGATTAGGAAGAATAACATCTAAGGTTTTACAGCACAGTAGAATAATTAGTGCTGACAACAATTGATTGTATATTTCAAAATAGCAAATAGAGAGAATTTTGAGTGTTTTCAACACAAAGAAAGGACAAGTGTTTGAAATGAATATGTCAATTACCCTGATCATTATACATTGTATACACATGCATGGAAAAGTTACAATGTACCCCCATAATATGTACCCACATAATGTGTGATTGCCAGTGACATCAAACATCTCTTCCCACTAGTTGGCCACTTCAGGTCTCCTTCTATAAGTTGTCTTTTCATATTCTTTACCCATTTTCCTCTTGTGTAGCCTATATTTTCTCTAGATGAGTAAATATATTCTCCTGGTCTTTCAGTTGTTAATTTTATCTGCAGTGCCTTTTATCAGGCAAAAATCATAAATTTTGATATATCTAAATTTTGACTTATAAAGTTTTGTGGTTTGAAAAGTTCAAAAACACCTTCCAAAAGTAAAAAAAAATAACTTTTATGTATCCATCTAGAGTCAAAGTTTGTATATATTGTGTGATAGGAATTCAATGTGTTCACCTAGCTTTGCTGAGAGCTGGCAGTGCAGGGCTTGCTCAGAGTACATCTGGGACAGAACAGATCCCCTCCAATTCTCTTCCAATGAAATCTATACATCAGCCTTGCTGGTACCTCTAGGTACCTTCTGCTCCATGTGGTGTTTCCCCAGGAGCTTCCATAACTTATCCATCCATCCACCTCCCTCTTCTTTTTATGGAGTAAATTAACATATATCAATGTACAAAGGCCATCTTGGTCTTACAGTGTAATAGTTTTTGTCTTGAGTATTATATTTTCATGGTTCTAGTTTAGTTCTTTTGCGATCATTTGTCAAATCCTTGCCTGTCATATATGTGTGATGTGTATATATACACATTCTCAGCTCTTTTGTGTTGGGTGTCTTTCTTATTAACTTATTTTTTTTTCTATAAGAAAGAATTTGTCATTCTATGGGAAGCTCTAGCCCATTTAATGTAGCTATATGCCTGAGGTACATTGTTTACAAGCTTCTTATCTTCTTCTATGCAGAATTTTATTATCTGTTTCTTTGTTGTTTTTAACTTTATTTCCTAAATTTAAAAAAATGTTTTCTATCTTCTTCTACATTAATTTTTTTGGGGTTCACTATATTAGAAATTTTATATCCTTTTTTAGAATAACTAATAATCTAAAATGCTCAAAGCTCATCTTTAGCTAACTTATCTATATTTTTGTTTGTCTCCTATTTTAAAGCAACAATTGTTCATGCTTCTAATTTTCCATGTGCCTCTTCTCTAGTCGACTGTCTGATAATATAACCTGTAGTTTTGAATTTAAACCGTTATTTATAAATTATATATCAATTATAATGAGTAGTTTTTCATTTCAAAAATTATTTTCAGAATGTATTTTTCATCAAGCCTCTCAATCTGCTTTACTGATATTTTATGTATCTGTTTAACTTTCACACACACAAAAAAACTGAAGATGAGTTTCAGACCATCTACTCCTGCTATCTTATGCTGTCTTTAGTTTTTTCTTCAAATTGCTTATTTCTTTAAGTTATTAACCATTTTATTACTAAACCCAGGTTCAAGGATGCTCACTGCTCAAAAGCCAATATCCTGAGGTTGAGAGTTGATGGGAAGGACTTGGGTTTATTCAGGCTGGCATCTTGAATATAGAGGAACATCATACTCAAAACTCCATGTAGTGGGAACTCAGGGGTGAAAAGGGCTTTCACAGGGAGGGGAAGAAGTAAAAGTACCAAGACAGAAAGGTTATCTGCTGAGCAGGGTCTTTGACATCCAAGGAGTTTGTCTCCTTTTTTTTTTTTTTAATATTCAAGATCACAATGGACCTCAACCTCCTGGGACTACTTCCTGTGATTCTTTTTAGACACATACATTGCTTTTATTTAAGGTGAACCTCACAGCAATTTACATGTTTTGTGATAGTTGATGCACAGGATTAAAAGAACAAGGAGGACTTCTTTTACACATTTTGATGTTATCTGAAGGTTATCAGAGGTTCTGGCTTTTGCAAATCTAAAGTTGCCATGTAAGCCATTTATGTCGGGCTTCTCTTAGAATTTAGAATGCTTGGCAAAAAGGTGGGAACATATTCATTGCAAAAAGATCAGGGAGGTAGAACAACCTTGTAGAAGGGCAAAAGGAGGGGAAGTCAAACTCTGCCAAGGACAACTCCCAAAGGATCAGTCATTGTTATAAATATTGTCTGTCTCTTCCCTAACCATATCCCATCCTCACCCTGATTCTTATACTCTTAATTTTTGCTCCCTCCTCATAGATTTTGTCTGTATTAATCAGTTCTCCAGAGGAATAGAATCAATAAGATGTGTGTATGGACAGAAAGATTTATTTTAAGAAATTGGTTCATGCAATTATGGAGTCCAGCAAGCCCAGAATCTGCAGAGCAGACAGGCAGGCTGGAGACCCAAGTAGAGTCAATGCGGTGGCTCCAGTTTAAAGGAATTCTGCTAGTAGAGCTTCTTTTTGCTTGGAGGAGGTCAGTTTTTTTTTTAATTAAACTGATTAGATGAGACCCACCCACATAAGAAAGGGCAATCTGCTTCTTACAAATTCCACCAATTTAAATGTGAATCTCATCCAGCAAGTCCATCACAGAAATGTCCAGAGAAATACTTGATTAAATATCCGGGCACTGGCTCAGCCAGGTTGACACACAGAATTTACTAGCACAATGTCTGATCCCAGGGACTATTTAGACAAAAACACGTGAATGCATGTTTAACTCTTGCATATTAGAAAATGTTTCCAGGTGCCATCATGGTTGAAAGATGATATTCATGGGAAATAATACCTGGAACACAATCCTTTCCCCACAAAATTGGTAGTTATTTCTCTATTGACTTTTGATGCTTTGTCAAAAATAATCTATAATTAGCATGTGTTCAATAAATATTAAAAGATTTCCTCCTGAGAAAAAAATTCTAACATTTGTGTTGACAAAGAAATGTGGAAGAAGACATTGTTTTTTAATCAGTGTAAATGAGGGGAGATTTGGCAAATAAAACATTGAAATACAAATCTCTAAAAATTAAAGGAACAGTGGCTCAAGGACAAACATGCAGATCATTGAAACAGATTTATTTTAAAGATAACATTATAAGTAATGTTGATAAAACATAAAACACTTAACATATGGAAGTTTGAGAACTTACCTATGGTGCAAAGAAAACTTGTTTTGGTTATCAAATTCTAAATAAAAGTATATTTTTGATTGATTTATAATGTTTGAAAAATTAATTGAATGTCAATTAACTAGAAATAGATATAATTTCATAATATATAAATTTGCAATGAAGGTAGCCTAACTCTGACAACCCTATCGACCTTGACTATGTACAAAATGATGTTTCAGGCACAAGGAGCATAATGGTAAGCAAGACAGTTTGTGATCCCTGTCCTGGCAGAACTTGCACCTATTATATATCATTAAAATCTCTAAGGATAACCAAACAGGAAAAAAACCACATAATATATTTAAATACTCTGTGGTTTAGACATGCAGAGGAAGGGATGAGTGACTGATGTGAGTAATCATGTAAATTATGACCATGAAATAGATTTACTGTAAGAAACAGGAAAAATGGAAACTTATTTTCAGTTTCAGTGAAATTCAAAACTGCATGTATGAAAAGATCTGAAGTGAAAAAATTGTAGATTTCAAATAAGAAATAAAATATAAACAGAAAATTGAATAAGTGCAAAAAAAACCCTGAAACAATTAGAAAAACATTTTCAAGAAATACTCCCAGAGCTCAAAAGAGAAAGACAAAAAAGATATATGCAAAGGAAAACTAGACAAGCTGTAGGGGACAATTGCAGAACACTCAATGTGGCCATGACACTAGGAATTCAGCAGCCTCCTTGTCAGTTTCTGCTTTCCTCCATGACTCCGTCCTTGTTCCTTCGAAAAGAAGAGATGAGATGACTTTGACCCAGTTCCCAGAGCTGACCCAGCACTTGACATCATCCCATCTCTTTAATTATCCCCATAGCTCTTGCCTCCTTTCCCAAGTTTCAAACCACCAAAAAGCTTCAAATCTGCTCACTCCTCAAGTTTAGTTTCATTTGAACTTATTTGGAACGAGCCCATCAAAAATATAATAGGAGTTCCAAGAGAAGAAAACGGAGCAGATGGAGAAGAAATGATAAAAGAAGTTAAAAAAAAGTTTCTCTAAAATTCAGAAAGTCTTCTAAAGTTAAGGGCTAGTAGCAGAGAAGCCTTTTTAGTGTGTGTGTGAGGTCAGTGTTAAGATATCTTCTAACATTTAAGGGCTGAAACATTGCTCCTTCCATGAACAATCACTCAGGAAATAGCTTAACCTAATAGGCAAGCAAAAATTATAAACTCAGATATGTGTTCTGAAAGCAATGGTGACAGATTATATGTGTTTAAACATTTATTGTTGATGTGATATGAGATTTAATATAATTATTCACATGTTAAAAAATAGTATTACTGGTTATGAGATTCTCCAGAGAAACAGAACCAGTAAGATAAACATGTATGTACGTATGTACATAGAGAGATTTTGAAGAATGTGTTCACGCGGTGGTGAGGATCAGCAAGTCTGAGACCCACAGGACAAAGCAACAGGCTGGAAACACAGGCAAGACTAATTGCTATACTCTTGAGCCAGAATTTCTTCTTTTCTGGGAAACTTTACTTTTTGCTCTTAAGGTACTCAATTGACTGGATGAAGCCCACCCCCATTAGTAACAGTGATCTTACTTAAAATCAACCCCTCATGGATGTTAACCACATCTATGGAGCACCTGCACAGTAGCACTCAGGCTAGTGCTTGACTAAATAATGGGGTGCTCTAGTCTAGCCAATTGTAAACCCTAGAATAGCCATCATCACTAGCAGTAGCATTTACTGAGTGCTGCCTAGGTACCCCAGAGTGTTCAAAACTCACACCTTAGCTCCTCATCACAGATACCTTCTAAGGAAGTCACTCACATTATTCCCATTTTAAAGAAAGGAAAACTAAGGCACAGAGAGATTATGTAGCTGAAACAGAGTTGTGCAGTTAGTAAGACATAACTAGGACATGAACCTGAGAGTCAGTCTGCTGAGCCCTCTCAATTAACCACTGTCCTGCATTGTCAAGAGTAGCCTAGTCCTAAATTTACAGATTAAACATACAGAAAAGATACTGGAAGGGGGCTGAGATTAGGGCTGGGGCTGGGGTTGTGGCTCAGGGGTAGAGTGCTCCCCTTGCACATGTGAGACCCTGGGTTCAATCCTCAGCACCACATAAAAATATACGAATAAAATAAAGGTATTGTGTCCAACTACAACTAAAAAATAAATATTTCTTTTTAAAAAAGATACTGGAAGGCTGGGAAAGATAAGACCTGATTAGTGTCTTGCAAAAATCTTGAAGTTAGTAGAAACATGCATTTCATTTTATTGCTTTAATGTTAAAAATGAAATATTAACCACTAACAGAAGTTATAATATCCAGCCACTAATGCACTAGAAGAAAAATATAGACATATATAAGATAAAACAGAATAAAAGCAGGAAGACCAAACATATTATTAATCACAATAAAGTGAATGAGTTTAGTTTCTCTTTTATAAATTGAAGACTTTGGAGGAAAAAAAGTAAAATGTGAATATACTTTACTATTTTAATATATATTTATTTTTATGTTATTTTGTACACATATGACTACATTATTCATCACACAATATGATAGTTTAAACAATAAAATAATATAGTATGCATTATGTATATTAACAATGCCAGACATGCAAGAAAGACCTAGAGATATAGTGAGGTGCTTTATTTCTCTCCTCACATTCTTTGACAATCAAGAAGGACAAATTTAAAATAAAAGATTTGCATAATGTAAACATCTAAACAAATTTAAATGTTGGTGATATATATATATACACACATACACACACACACAGAAAGCCTGTATATACATAGAGAAAGAGAAAGAGAGAAATGTTTCTCATTACATGAGAAAGAATTAGTGTTGTATAAAGATGTTATAAATCAGTAAGAAAAAACACAGGACTCTAATTTAAAATGATTAAGAAGCTAATGAGATGAGAAATACAAATAAATAATACAGACTATTCAGTCTATTAATAACAGAAATTCATTTTATCAGAAATTAAATATAATTTTAGCTCACAAATTAGTAAATCTCTTAAAATATAAGATGATTCATTGCAGCCAGGGGTGTGATGAAACAAAGATTCTTTTGAACTTATTTTGAGATTTCAAATTATCTGTATTTCCTGGAGGCCTATCTCATATGAAGAGACTCAAAAATGTTCATGTTCTCTAAGCCAATATTTCTATGCTCTCAGATTGTCTCCAAAGAAGTAAAATTCACACACACACACACACACACACACACACACGTACCCATGTGTATATGCATACACACATGTATAACATGTATAAAGATGTTCAAACAAACACTAACACTTCCATCCACAGGATAAATTCATGGAGAATATCAAAGTTCTGTTTCTGAAGATATTTAATAAGAAAAAAATGTGAAGAAACAAGAAAGCTATAGCAATGTATTTTGCAATATGTGAACGTTTTGGGCTGGGGATATAGCTCAGTTGGTAGACTGCTTACCTCACATGCACAAGGCCCTGGGTTCGACCCCCAGAACCACAAAAGAAAAAAGAATCGCAACAGCATGTGAATGTCTTGTGAAAATCTGTGGTATATATAATATACAAGCTTTTACAAAGTTTTAAAATAGGTGAGTTTTTTGTGCACTGAAAACAGCACATTTGACTATTCACAGTGATCAGCCACGAATGATGGGACTAAGGATAAATCTTCTTTTCTTCTTAACTGCTTAAATCGTCTCCAGTGGACATTTTCTACTCTAGTAATTATTACAAAATGTTATTTTTAAAAGTGAGTCATCTGGTTTGATAGCATCTCTGACAGATGGCATGCCAGCCTGAACATGTCCAGTGTGTAGGGGTCTCAACATTTCCCAGATCAACCATTCCACCATGTGACAATTATAATGATTAGAAAATGTCTCTTCTATTGAGCCAAAATCTGTCTCCCGTTAATTCTATCTGTTGGTCAGAAGTGCATCTTTTCTTCCATATGGCGAGTTCTTGGCTATTTGAAGAAAGCTGTCATGTCAGCTCTATTTTTCCTGGTTAAATTTTCTTAGCTTCTTCAATAATCCTCAAAATGGATAACAACTAGCTCATTGGCTCTGGAGTTAGATAAGAACATGAATTAGTGTGAATATACTATGTATACAACCAGAGATATGATATGTGCTCTATATGTGTAATAAGAATTATAATGCATTCTGCTGTTATATATAAATTTTTAAAAAAGCTTGATTACTGGAGTTAATTCTGCTATGCTAAAGAAAAAGACTCCATCTTCCTGTGGTTATTTCTCCAACCCCAACCTGGTCTTCATAACAACCATTCATCAGAGACAATAGGATGTAGCAGAGTTCTTGATCTTGCTTTGTCCCTTCTCCCTTCCACAGCCAGATCTCACTTTCCTCCCCATCATCACGATGAAATGCCATTCCTTTGTCTTGTTCAAGGCTGAATTGGGTGGTGTCTACTGGTACAATAGAAATAGAAATTTGTACATTTGAAAGGTATCCTATAGCCTGCCAAAAGCAAGTGTATGCTATCCATGAGTAGAAGCAAATCTAGAAGAAAAATAGAGACGGTGATAGGAGGATCTGAAGTTTCAGAAATTTGCAATAAAATTATGTCTCTGCAATTATTAAAATTGGTTTCTCAATCATATGTTCGCAATTTCTGCTGTGCCCTGTAAAATTATCACTAAGTGGTCCCTTGAAAAAATGTCTATAGGCATTTACTCTAAGATCTCAGTTGAAGCAATAGAATTCCCATACCTAAATTAGTGGGGGATATTTCATGCCTTCAATTTTTCTTATTTCTCTTTAAAAATGAGTGTCACATCAAAGAGATTAAATGGATTATTTTGAATATGTTTTTTTATGATAAGGGTCTTAGTGATCCCAGGGATAAAAAGGAAAAAAAACATCCACACAGCTGGCTACCTGCTGTTAGAAAAATCTCAAGCCTGATAATCATAGAAGTTTCAAAAATATCTCCTGAGGTTTGCATTTCTTTTTATCTTTCCACCTTTCATAAGTCCTTCTAGTTAGAGAAACTGGCAGAATACATCTTTGAGGACAAGAAGCAAGACAGATAATAATAATAATAATAATAATAATAATAATAATAATTTGAATAAAATTGTCTGCAAGAACAGAAACTCCATTTCAACAGAGCAAGGTATCTCAGTTGTTTTCTGTCTGTAGGTGTTAGGGTCTGAATGTTTATATCCCCCCAGCCAAATTCAAATATTGAAATCTTAACTCCCAATGTGATAGTATTGGAGACTTTGGGAGATGTATTATTTCATAAGTGTGGAGCTCCCGTGAATGTGATTGTGCCCTTAGAAATCCTAGAACATTTCTGTACCTTTTCCATCACATGAATATTCAACAAGAAGAGAGCTGACAATGAACCAGAAAATGGACCCTCACTAGACAAATCTGTCAGCACCTTGACCTTGGACTTCTCAGCATCCAAAACTGTAAGAAATGTTTGCTGTTTAAGCTACTCAATCTAAACAGTTCAAACAGACTAAGACCACAGGGGTAATGGCATGCATAAGCCAGGGTTGCAACAGGACCAGAGAACTCCATGTGAATAATGACAGATGGTGGAAAGAGAACCAAAGGGGAATATTGCAGCATCCAGAAACTAACAAGAGTGGGAGGCTGTTATCTAAGAGTTTGGTTGACTTTGGATAATGTTACCAGAGTCCATTAGGAGCCAGAGCAGAGATGGAAGAGCCCCAGCAGGATCTGTAGTCACTAAGGACGCAGCTACTCTTTGCATCTCTGTGCCTGACAAGGGAGAAAATGGCAAAGGGATACTATGATGTTTCTCTGTTAGCTTTTCTGTCTCTTTAAGATGCCTCTGTTAGTTGAGTCCAGCTCAGGAAGGAATCTGACTTAGCTAATCTAGGAGGGTCTGGGTGAGACAGTCTATCATGGTCAGTCTTTGAGTCAAGAGCAAGGGAGTATATGGCTCCCAGCATGGGTGGGAGTGGCTAGGAGGTCAAATAGGTAATAATCAGCTCAGCATGTTCTTTGCAGAGATGCAGGGAAGAAGTAAAAAGTTTCTATAGAGCTTTGCTTGACCTTGTTAGAAAATGATAGTTCCCTGCACGACAAATCTAATTTGAGTGCCTACCAAGAGCTTTGTATCCTCAGTTGTGTGCAGGGAAAATGGAGTTTAACAATGACTGTAGTCATCATCATTGCCCTTGAGATGCCTAAAGCTTACTGGCCAGGAGGCAACATGATTCTGGAAAGCCTGGTACTTAACACCTATCAGGAGCAAGAAAGGATGGGCTTCTCTTCTGCCAACTGGAGAGGAGAAAAAATCTCTTGGGCAATGCCTCATGAGCTGGCATTTGTAATGGTCACATTATCTATAAAGACAAAGGTCTTGCAGGTTTTTCTTATCCCCAAGGACAAAGTTCATGTTTTCCAACTTGGCCACTTCCATGAGAAAAGGGAGAAACAGGCATTCCTTGGGTTAAACACAATGAAGGTAGATGCCCATGTTCAGAAACTTCATCTGTGTTGTGGGTAGCTCACGTGATGATGTGAGTTACTACTTGCGATGTGTCCAACCCCAAGATGACACAGGTCCTGGTGTTAAAATGAATTTCTGTTTCCTGTTGTCTTCATAAGTTTAATGATAATTATGGTCCAAGTCAAGCCATCTTCTAAAGGGGCTCCCTGTTTTATCTCTGAGAGAAGATAGACCAGCAGTGGGACATTATATTCATATCTTTCTCAGTCAGATATGTGGCTGATTTGTTGAAGAGCTCCTCCAGAAAGATTTGCACCCGAAGCTTTTTAAGTGCTTATCAGATATGGAATAAAAACCCATGGTTCCTCTTGCCAGCGACTGTTTGCCACGCAATGCTTCCAGTGCTCAGAGCCTGCCCCCTCTGCCCAAGCCCTCCCACTGGCCTTCACTAGGCATTTCTTTCTTTCTTTTTTTGTTCTACTTTTATCATTTTATTTATTTATTTATTTTTAATTGATTTTATTTTTTAACTACGTGACAGTGGAATGCATTACAATTCTTATTACACATATGCAGCACAATTTTTCATATCTCTGTATTTAAAGTATGTTCACACCAATTAGTGTCTTCATACATGTACTTTGGATAATGATGTCCATCATATTCCAATGCCCTTCAGTGGATGAATGGATTTGAAAAAATGTGGCATATATACACAATAGAATATTACTCGGCAGTAAGAGAGAATAAAATCATCTCATTTGCAGGTAAATGGATGGAGTTGGAGAAGATAATGCTAAGTGAAGTTAGCCAATATCCCCCAAAACAAATGCTGAATGTTTTCTGATATAAGGTAACTGACTCATAGTGGGGTAGGGAGGGGGAGCATAGGAGAAATAGGCATTTCTTATTGTGCACCCTGTTCTGTAATCTCTTGGCTTGCTTTTGATTAAAAGTATTGTGGTTAATGATTTTCTTTGGAATCTCTGTCGTGATCAATATCTGTGTAACGTGGACCCAAGAGTTCACCAACCCTTCACTCTATATTTTTGTCAATTCACTTACAGTTCAAACCAGCTATTTTTACCTTCTAACCTGATTCGTCTCAATTTTTTCCTGATATTTCCCTTTTTCTTTTACTTTTACTTCTGAGCATTTATCCTTGTTTCTAAAAAAAAATAGTATTAGACTTTGTAATTAGAATTTGTAATTCTATGTCACTACTACATCCTAGTTCCTTGTCCATTCTTATTCTATTTTTTTTAAGTTTCACCAACATTTTTCATCTAACAAACTGTTTGTGATCTATGTCTCAGTTGCATCTTTCTCTCATTTATTTATTAATTTATAATTGCATTAATTTATTATTAGTAGTAATAGTAATAGTGGTGGTAGTAGTAGTTTAGATAGTTGTGCTGGGGGTGGAACCCAGGGCCTGGCATATGCTAGGAAGTGCTCTGACACTGAGCAATACCTCCAACCCACTATCTTTTCTTATCTCTCTTAAATTATACTCAGCTCTAAACTGTAAGTTTGTAGCTTTCCTCATTATTACATCTGTCTAACAAGCTGCTACATCACTTTGTTACATTGCCCACATTTGAACAGCAGCTGCCACCACTCAAGTTCCAGTCATTACTGCAATTGTGTCTCAGCATAAGATTGGTTTTCCTCCTTTGCTAACATTTTCTGTACTCAGAGGGCATGTACCACACAGTACATTTCTAGCAAAAGGTGATTTCTTAAGTTGAGAAGAAAACCCAGACTTGCATTTAGCATTATCTCTAAACAGAAATTATAGTTCCTGACTCTGACCCTGCTCTTAGCGGTATAGCCAATCTGGGTTGGTTTTCCTCTGACAGAAGATTCAGGGAGAGAGAACCATTGGAGAAGACAAATGGCTTTTCATCTCCTCATGGTCACTTTACCAAGACTTTCTTGCTTTGTTTTTTTGATCCACTGTCTGTGTTTTTCAAACTTCCCCTTCCCTCTTCCAATCTGCCAGTATTAAAATGAATTTTCTTATTTATAAATCTTCGGTTATCACAGCAACAACTCAAACATAGTAGTAGCTCCTCTTCTCGAAGATTTAAGCCCACCTGCCTTTCCTGGCACAGATAGATCTAATCTAAAGATTTTTTTCACTGTCCAAACAGAGATGGGTTTTCTGAAGCTGTCGCCTTTGTGTATTTGGGATGAGCACAAACATACAGTGAGGAAGACTGTGGCCCTGGCATATTACCATCCAATCTCTAGGGAAATACAGACAGAAATAGGTTCCAATTCACTGCCCTCCAGCCTTCCACGGGAAGCCTGTCTCTGTGTGATCTCTCAAAGGAGTGAGTCTGACAGTATCAGGCTCCAGCCCTGTGCCTTTCTATCTCTGGGCTGACTGGCTGTGAGGCATCTGTGTCTCTAGACATCAAGTCTGGTTTGGCATCTGAGTTTAGGTAGTCTTCCCAGTGAGATTTGCTGTGCACTTTGTGCATGAGAATGGCACACTCAGTGGGAAAGAGACGAGTACCGAGTACCCCCTTACAGGTAGGGAGAATGCCAGCAGGGAGGTGCATCAGTGTCTCACCTGTCAGATGTAGCTTCATAAATGGTGTTTTCTGGGGTAGAGATAAGTTCTTCATATTTTCCCCAGAATTTTTAAAGACAGAGTCTGTACACATAACTTATTAAACCACACAGAATAGCCTACACAGAAAGACCAAGCCAGATGTACAATATTCTTTGTTTTTCTCTAGTAATTAATCTCTATTCAATTATTTCCACTCTCAAGCCCTCCACATTACTGATACCAGAAGAGTGGATCTGCCAACTCAAGGTTAACCGAGTTACCTCCAGCTTGAGATCCCATCTCTTTGGTAATCATTCTGTCATTTGAAACATCCTTCTTAGAATTCAGCTTCTCGGTCAACTTCCTTTCTTCCTGAGGATGACTTAAGTTCTGGGGTTGAGGGTGAGGAAGGAGGAAGAATCTGGATACCACAGTCAATGGGTATCTGGTCCTCAATCCTCCCTTCTGGCAGACTCCATCCAGGGTCACTCATCTGAGGTACTCGCTACTGCACTGTGTTGGCATATGCTCTTGTTGCTGTTGATGCTGTTCTCAACAGAGTTTATATTTTAGGTCATTTGTAAATTCACAAGAAAATTGAGCAGAATTTTCAGAGTGTTCCCATATAACCCCTGCACACAATCCCTGTACAGTCTCCACCATGGTCAACATCTGACACCACAGTGGCACATTAGTCAGTATGCCCATATTGACACATCACAAATCACCCAAAGTCCATAAGTTATATTAGGGTTCATTCTTTTAATTTAATTTATTTTTATTAGCTATACATGACATTACAATGATCTTGGCAATTCATACATTTGTATCATTGGGGTATAATTTCTCTAGGGTTCATTTTTGACATTTTATATTCTCTGGGTTTTGATAAATTGTATCATGACATGTACCCACCTTTATAACATCATACAGAATACTTTCATTGCCCTGAAATTCCACTCTGTTCCATTAATTCATCCTTCTTTTTCCCCTTAAAACTCTGGCAACCACGGATCTTTTTACTGTCTCCATAGTTTTGCTTTTTCCAGAATTTTATATAGTTGGAATCATACAGTATAAAGCCTTTTCTAATTGTCTTCTTTCGCATATGAATTTAAGATTTTCCATGTTTTCTCATGGCTTGATAGGTCATTTATTCATATTGCTAAGCAGTATTCCATTTTTTGGATGTACCATGATTTATCCATTTACCATACTGAAGGACACATTATTGCTTCCAACTATATAAAGGTTTTCATGTGGGTATAAGTTTTCAACTCTTTTGTGTGCATACCAAGAAGTGCAACTGCTGGGTCATATGCTAAGAGTTTGTTTTGTTAAACTGACTTTTTTTAAAGAAAAAACTTATTTATTGATTTAACAAAAAAAAATGAATCATTCAGTGAATGATTACAAATAGTTCCAAATCATACACAAATTTTTGAAGGGCAAATGCTTAGTTTTAAACCTAACTCAGTATGATTTTTATGTTACTTGCACTAAGAAATACTTTATATCCCATATAAGTTGAGTGGCAAAGATATTACTAGAATTACTGAACAATGAAAATTTAATTATACATAAAATTAAGATTCATTCTGACATGATTATAAAAGCATGGAATATAATTTGCTCTAATTCAGTCCCCAAAACTTCCCCTTTCCTTCTCCTCCTCCTTCTCCAATTACCTTCCCTCTATGATCTTTCTGTTATTTGATTTTAGATTTGTTTTCTTGTTAGTGTCTAAGATTCACTGTGGTGTATTCATACATGTCACAGGAAAGTTAGATCAGATTAACTCCACTGACAAAATGACTTTCAGAGTGCAATGAAGAAGAGTCCCCAGCATTTCGTGTTTTCAGCATTCTGGATTTTGACCATTGTTAATAGATGTGTAGTAGCATCTCACCATTGTTTTAATTTGCAATCCCTAATAACTTGGGACACTGGACATCTTTCATATGTTTATTTACCATCTCTATATATTCTTTGGTAAGATATGTGTTTAAGTCTTTTCCCTTTTTAAATCAGGTTGTTTATCTCTTTTTGTTGTTGTTGAGTTCTTATAAGAAACTGTCAAACTGACTTTAAAAAAAACTTTTTTATTGATTTAAAAAACAAATGAATTATTCAGTGAATGATTACAAGTAATTCCAAATCACACACAAATTTTTGAACTTAAGGGCAAATACTCAGCTTTAAACCTAACTCAATATGATTTTTATGTATTTTTGTGTTTTGAATACTAGTGTTTTATAAGGTAATGTCTTTTGCAAATATTATTTTCCAGTCTGTGGCTTGTCTTTGCATTCTCTTGACATTGTCTTTCACAGAGCAGAGGTTTTGTAATTTTAATGAAGTTAAGCTTATTAATTCTTTCTGTCATGGATTTTTGCCTTTGGTGTCCTATCACAAAGTCATTACCAGACCCAAGGTCATCTACTTGTTCTCCTCTGTAATCTTTTAGTTGTAGAACTCTGTGTTTTACATTTAAGTATATGATCCATTTTGAGGTGGTTTTTTATCAAGGGTTTAAGGTCAGTGTCTAGATTTAGTTTTGCACAGGTGTATGTCCCATTGTCCTAGCACCATTTATTGAAAACACTATCTTTTCTGTTTGGTATACCTTTGTTTCTCTGTCAAAGATCAGTTGATTAAATTTATGTGGATCTATTTTTTGAGCTCTGTTATGTTCCACTGATCTATTTTTCTACAACATTCACTTTTGATGTGCGCTATTCTCCTACAGCCTCTGACAGGTAGCTTCACACAGTCTCCCTGTCTAAGCACGGCCTCCATGGGTGCTCTGTGTCGGTCCGGAGAGAGCAGGATGTTGGAGGCACCTCTGCCCCACTGTTATGAGCAGCTCATTATCAATGCTGCTCTGTCCTTTTAGCTTTACGAGGTACGTTGGGCCTGAATAACGGGTTCACAGATGTTGCTCCAAGAAACCAGGCACAAATCACCTCTGTTTTCAAGTTCTCCCCGCAACTCTAGGAATTGCTTGCCAACTCCTCTGTGAGGCAATATGTCCTTCTCCTAGTAGAGTATTGAATTTTATTTCTTTTGGGGCAGGAATTAAATCTCTCTGAATTTTCTTTATTTATATATTAGTATATATATATATATATATAAATTCATTCCTTCCTCCTTTAGAACCCTTGTTCTATTTAGTATCAAAAGACTTTCTTTCTCTCTCAAAAACAAATAATCAAACACAACAGAAACTGGCTCAAAGACTGTTATTTATGGAATTAACAAATGCATTCAGCAATTCCATTAGTGTCTACTGTTGTTATTCTGGGGTCTAGCTCAATGCTTCTACTCTGTGACCAGTTCATCTAGCAAGTTATGTTGGTTTCCTGACTAGTGGGAAAAAGAAAATGGTATTAACAATCATAAGAAAAAACCCTCAAAATATTATGAGTACACACATAGACAAACATGGATTTCAAGCAGAAAACAGTCTTGAAGAGTAAAAGAAATGGAATACTGTCTACACACTGATACATCTCTCATTAACCCCTAATTGAGGGAACGTTCTGAGGAGTGAAGACTGTGAAAAGGCAGAATTTTCTACATTTGTTTGTACCACTAAATAGTAGTTTATCTATATAGAAGTTCTTATTTCAGTTTATCAGTTGTTAAGTTTAATATCTAGCAAAATATTCATAATATTTAATGGCTATTATTAAATGGTAGGGCCATTTGTTATTTGACTTTTCCTTTCATATCGGTATTTTCCAAAATTTTTAATGGACATGAAATACTTAATCAGATTTTCTTCTAAGTTTTAAATATGTAAAATGTAGTGGTTGTGAGAAGGTCTCAATGTCCTTACCTGTCATATTGGCAAATATTCCTCTCTTTGATGTCCCAAAGTACCTGCCAAAAGCAAATAAAATCCTTTCTAAGTGAAAAATCATATCACCCTAGACCTCAAATATTTTCTAGAGATAATTTTACAGATGCAGTATTCAGCATAAAATTAAAGATAATCAGGAGTACAAGAGCATACAGCATAAATGAGTCCTGCAGAGGGACACAATGAAAGACCTGCATCTACTCCAGATATTAGCATTACCAGACACAGCCTGTAACATAACCAAGTTTACCATGAATAAAGGAGATTAAAGCCACATTTGAAATTTTATGCAGGAATAGAAAACAAATACTAATCAGAGCATTTTTTGAAGACTAATTGCTGAGAAAATTTCAGAAGTAATGATAAACATTAATTTGTGCATTCAAGAAACCAAGAAATCTCAAGTAGGAGAAGTAAAAAGGAAATGTAAGTCTCAAACAGGATACAGATTGTTTTCAAAGTTCCAAAAATTAGACTGACAATCTGCTTCTCAGCTATAAAAATGGAAACCAGTGTCCTTTTGAAAGGAAACAAACAATGGAAAGGTAAATGTAGTGGTCAAAGAAAAAGTAACTGCTGATTCTAAATATATATCCAGGGAAAACATCCTTCAAGAATGAGGATAAAGTAGTTAAAATTTAAAACTGTATATTTGAGACCATTTTTCCACCTACAGACCTACAGTATAAGAAAGTCTAAAAACTATAGTTATGATGAAGGAAGATGCTCTCAGGTGGAAAGAATGCCTGAGATGCAAAAACAAAGGAGCTCAGAGCTATAGTAATAAAACAGCATGGTACTGGCACCAAATCACATATAAAGACTAATGGAGTAGAATAGAAGACAGAGACAAACCCACAAAAAATACAGTTATCTGACACTAGCCAAAAATGCCAAATAGATATGTTGGGGGAAAGAGAGCCTTTCTAACAAATGGTGCTGAAAAAACTGGAAATCCATATCCATATCCACATCCATATCATCTCTCACCCTGCACAAAAGTCAACTTAAAGCAGATCAAAGACCAAGAAATTAGACAAGAAATATTGCCATTCCTAGAAGAAAATGAAGGTCCAACACTCCAACATGTCAGCACAGGAGTTTCCTTAATAAGACTCCCAAAGCATGAGAAATAAAATTAAAAATCAATAAGAGGGAGGGTTCAAATAAAAATGCTTTTGCAAAGCAAACAAGAACATGAAGAGAGAGCCTACAGAACAGGAGATCTTTGCCACCTGATCCTCAGGTAGGGCATTGATATCCAGAATATACAAATAACTCACAAAACTTAACACCAAAACCCCCAAATAACCCAATTAATAAATGGGCAAAAGAACTAAATAGAGATTTCTTAAAAGAAGAAATACAAATTTTCATAAAACCAATTTATGAAAACATATTCAACATCTCTAGCTATTAGGTAAATACAAATCAAAACAACACTAAGATTTTATCTCACTCCAATCAGAATGGCAATTATCAAGAATACAAATAATGATAAGCATTGGCAAGGTTGTGGGGGAAAGGAACACTCTTACATTGTTGGGAATGCAAATTAATGCAACAACTGTGGAAAGCAGTAGGGGATTCCTCAAAAAACTAGAAATGGAGCTACCATATGACCCAGGTATCCTACTCCTTAGCACTTACATAAAAGATTTTAAATCAGCATTCTATAGCAATGCAGCCACATCAATGATTATAAGCTTAATTCACAATAGTTAAATTATGGAACCAACCTAGATGCCCTTCAACAAATGAATGGATTTAAAAAAAGTGTGTATACACACACACACACAATGGACTATTACTCAGCTGTAAAGAAGAATGAAATTATAGCATTTGTTGGTAAATGGATGGAACTGCAAACTATCGTGCTAAGTGAAATAAGCCAGACCCAAAAAGTCACAGGTTGAGTGTTTTCTCTGATATGTGGAAGATAGTCCACATTATCAGAGGAAAAATATTAAAATAATGAAACATATTCATAGCTTCCACATTATCAGAGGAAAAACATTAAAATAATGTAACATATTCAATTCCAAAGAGAACCACAAAATAAATTAAAGGGAATATAAAACACTAATCACGGATGATATATAAAGAAAAAGAAGATAGGGAAGGGAGGGAGAGGCCATCAAAAAAGAAGTAAGATTGGCAGACTAGATGAAAGGGATTAATTGGGAATGAGGAAGGATGGGATGACAAAAAAACAGCAGGATGATTCTGACCTAACTTTCCAATGCACATATATGAATATACCACAGTGAATCTCACCATGAGGTATATCCATAAGACACTAACTTAAAAAAAAAACTGTAAATAAGAGCAGAAACATCAGTAGAGTGTAGGGAAGAAAAGAGGGGGAGAGAGAGGAGGGGAGGGAAAGGGGAGCTACTGGCAAATTATTTTCCATGCTTTTAGGATTTTTGTCAAAATGAATCCTAATGTTATGTATAGCTAAAAAGAAACAAAACAGAAAAGATATCTAGCTGTTTCTAGGACTGCAACTCTTTCCCATTTTTATCTTGTTAAAATATTAATAATACAAAATTTACCATCTTACCTATGTATGAGAATATAGATCAGTGGCTTTAGAAAGAATATAGATCAGTGGCTTTAGAAATATTAATAATGTGCAACAATCACCATCAACATGGTTAAAAATTATTGCTTATTTTTAAGGTGTAAGCATGATGTTTGTACATACATATAAAAATAATGAAATGACTATTTTAGTAAGATGAATTAAAATATTCATTATCTTATAAAAAAGAAGGATGGAGCTCAATGCAAGTAACAACTACAATCTAGTCTAACTGATTTTTACTATTCATGTTAAGAATGATATTGTTTTAGACAACTTTGGTTATACAAAGAACAAAAATGGGTACCAACAGATGAGTAGGAATAGGAAAATGGAATTATAAGTCTAATATACTTGCATCATTAGGGAGGAGAGTATAAACATACCTTTTAACATTAAGTTGTAATAGGTTCAAATTACACTGCCATTTCTAAAGCAATGTCTAAAGGGATAGAAAAAGAGAACATAGCTTCCACATTATCAGAGGAAAAATATTAAAATAATATGACATATTCAATCCCAAAGAGAACCACAAAATAAATTAAAGGGAACATAAAACCCTAGGCACAGATGGTATGTACCTAGTAAAATGGCAGCTTTAATCAAAATATATCAGATGAAAAGAAAGACCCATATACTAGTTTAATGAGACAGATTAAACTTAAGTGTAGATAATTGTATCTAAAACAAAGTAACTTGCAATGATGGAAAAATATTCAGTAATTGTTAGCATAGAATGGCTTTCAGGAATCACATTGTCACTGATTTGCTCAGAATCCTAATACCAGCAACAGGGCCAGAGGAAATATTTTGCTCTGAAAAAAGTGTCTTATGGTGCACAAATTTAAAATAGGGGAAAATGATAAATAAGGTTTTAAATATAAAGAGTCTCAGTGACCCTTACAAAAATAAATTTCCCATCTAATTAGATCTAAAAGTAAAATATTCAGTTATCTCCAAAACAGAACTTTGACTAGATACTATTGCCAATTATAAAGTCACTATACGTATTATTTTTTGGAGTATTCCTGTTTGTAGGTCATACCATAACATACTGCAAGCATGGGGGAAAAACACGTTTCTGTGGCAAAACTCACATTCATCCATCAATCAATATGTGTAGCAGTAGAGCAATTTGATTATGCATTTGTACATCTTAGTACAATGCAGCAGGCACTTAAAAATGTGCTGGACTCCCGGGTGTCTTCTATTTTAGATTATTTTTGTGCATTTAATATTTCTACCAAAATTCAAATATAATGAGAAGACAATTAAGTAAACTTAAAATTAAAAGATTCATAGAAGCTTCAAAATGTCAGCAAGTTATCTTATTATATCACAATAAAAATCTAACAATGATGGCCAAAATCACAAGAAGGAAAAGAATTGTGATAGCTGAGAAAATACTGAAAATGATTTGAAAATGAAAATAGTAACAGAGGAAATCATGAAGACTAGGAGAACATTATCAAACAAAATGAAAAAGTAGGAGGACAAAAATAATAATGAAAAAAAAGCATAATTATATGATCAAGAGGGCATGCATGAAGGTCATCAGCAAGTTCATTTTGGTGAATTATTTAACTTCAGTAAGTACTGTGGTCTTTTGTTATGATATGATCTGATAAGCAATAATCCAAGATAATCTTGTTTAATTAAAATTTTGCTTTTACAATGCACCCATAAAAAAAGTCTAAAAAGTTTTGTTTTTTTTTTCAAAATTGTGATCCAATAATATTAATGAAGAATCAGTATCTGCAAAAGACAAAATAAAATTTTCTAAGAAGTTATTTGAAAATGAAAATTTATTATTTCCATTGTTATTCAGGTTGGTTAAAGTTTGCCTACATTGTTTTGTTTCTAATCAGTTGTTAACATGACAGACATTGCTGATCACCAGATAGAGTTTCAGATTATTAAAATATATTGAAACTCTTGAGAGTCATGATAGATTCCCAGGGTACAAGATGGCGATGTTTGCTTGGATTATTTAGATACAATAAAAGTGAAATATTACTTTAAGAACATTCAAACATGATTTTGAATGGAAAAAAAGTAGTGCCTAGTGTTTATTAACCTCTTTTTTTATAGAGCTTTATATTTATACATAGTAGACGGATGTACCCTGACAAACTAACACATGCATGGAATTTGATTTCAGTTCCTTTCCTTCCCATTCTCCTTCCCCTCCTGGTTATTAAACTTTTACGTGAAAGAGGCTTACCTTTCAAGTGTCATGGTACGAAGTGGTGTTCTTCAAAACATAGCTATTTGAAAACCATTATGAAACCAATTTCTGTATTAGGGCTCAGGGAAATGTAAGCACTCAGAGAAATGCAAAATAAAAAAAAAGACTTATTAAATACTTAATGAATTAATTGAAATAATTATTAATTGAAATAGTGGTCAATGAGATTATAAATAAAATAAATCAGACACACAATACTACTCCCATGTTATAAATTTTTACCAGATGCGGCAAATGAAAAAAAAAAAAATGTGTGCATTATTTTTATAGTTTTAGTCAGATTTCCATCAATATAACAAAGTACCTGAGATAATTAACTCAGAAAAGATTCATTTTGTTTCAGAGGTTGTAGCCCATAATCAATTGGCCCCTGCACTGGGACTGTGATGAAGTACATTATGGTGGGAACACGTGGCAGAGCAAAACCACCTTGTGGCCAGGAAGCAAAAGAGAGTCAGGAGCAGCCCAGGCTCCCAGAATCCCCTTCAAGGACATTCCCCCAATTACCTAAAGACTTCTGCTAGACCCCACCCTTTAAAGGTTTCACCACCTCCTTTTAGTGCCATCCTGGGTCCCAGGCCTTTAGCATATAGGCCTTTGGGGGACATTCAAAATCCAACTCTACTAGTTAGAGTTACACAAGCAATTTTTATTTATTTTTACCGACTACAAACATCTATATGAGAAATTTTTCAACAAAACAGAAAAAAAAAAATTCTGGGTGACTTTAATCCGTTAAAGAAAATCCACAACTGATTGTCGCAATTGCCATTGTTATTGAACAGCTAGGAGAAAAAACTGCAAGTGCTCTTGCAGCCTTGATTAAGTACGAGGGCTATTATCTGGATTGCCTTCTATTTTACCATTTTGCAACCTTTATGCATTTTCTTTTTAGGTTTTCCTTATAAAAGTTATACTTTGCCAACTAAGACTTTTCTACAAGAGATCCAGTGTAACAAGATGATTTACCATGGAAAAGCTGTTTAAGCCTTGCAACATGGCATAATAACATCTTTGGGAGTCCAAAAAGAGTGACCAATAACCAGCACATTGCGAACCCTTTAAAAAGTCAGTAAGTTTCAGATGTGCCTCACCTAGCAACTCTTCCACCCACTATACAAAATAAAATAGAATATGGAGAATTATAAGCAACAACAACAAAAGGCTCTTGTTCCTTGTTTTCTCCTGCTTCATGGAATGATGTATTTCTTTTCTTCTGCTGCTATTATTTGCTTTGCCTGCTCTTTAACTGTTCTTTTATTCTGTTTTCGTCCCACCTTAGGTCTTTTCTCTGGAAAATCTCATCTAGTCACAGCTGCAAATATCTGTTTTATTGAAACACTGTTTTCTTTCTTCAGTGTTATTTCTGAATTTCCACCTGCCTACTGAGCCTCCCTGCTGTGACATGCAGTCTGTACTTCAAATGCAGAAACTAAATTCAAGCTGGGCATGGTGGTCCACTCCTACAATCCCAGCTACTCAGGTGGTGGAGGCAGGAGGACTGGCAAACTCAGGGCTAGCCTGGGCACCTTAGCAAGATACTGTCTCAAAATATAATTTTTAAAAGGGCTGGGGATATAGCTCAGTGGTAGAGCACTTGCTTAGCATGTACAAGGCTCTGAGTTCCAATCCCACTATTACAAAAACAGACAAAACAAAACAAACTTACAAAACTACTAAATTCACTGTGAACTATCTATTCAATACACATTTGTTTGAATATCAAGTATTTGGTGGGCTCTTTCACTGTGGTGATATGAAAATAACATGGCTTAACCTCTGCCCTCAAAAAGCTCAGAATCTAGAGGCAAAGGAAGACTTGTGAATATTTGATGGGATATGCTCAAGATGCTGCAGAGGAATGTACTGCAGCTCCCTAGTCCTCAGTTCAGGGTGTCTCCCTCCTTCCAACTCCCTGGGCAGCACTTATCTTTGATGTCTTCTTTTCCAGTCCCCTTGTATGCAGGGAAATTGAGGCTTATTAATTGCTATCTCATGATCTGTTTTCAGTCTCTCAGCCATCACATGCAATATGCAAAGCAGAATCCAGAATACATGTGGTGCTCAGCAAATGTTTTCTGAGTGCACACAAGTGCTTTAGAAGTTTCATTTGCCCAAAGCAAAGAAGGGAAATCAGCATACTCATTCCAGAGAAGTAGCATCAAGTGACAGTAAATGCTGCCTACTACAGAATGGAATATTACTCAGCCATAAAGAAGAATGAAATTATGGCATTGGTTGGTAAATAGATGAAACTATAATATAGTTTATAATAATATTATAACAATATATATTATATAATATATATTTCATATATATATATATATATATAATATCATATATATGAGAATATCATGCTAAGTGAAATAAGCCAGTCCCCCTCCCCAAAAAAAAACAAAGGTCAGATGTGCTCTCTGTTATGTGGATGCTAACTCATAACAAGGGAAGGTAGGGAAAGAAAGCATAAAAGTCTATTGGATTAGACAAATGGAATGTAGGGAAGGGAGAGGGGTGGGAATAGGAAAGATAGTAGAATGAATCGGATATAACTTTCCTATGCTCACATATGAATACACGACCAGTGTAACTTCATGTCATGTACAACCACAAGACTGGGATCAAAATTGGAATGGGTTGCACTCCATGTATGTATAATATGTCAAGATATGCTTTACTGTCATGTTTATCTAAAAACAATATATAACAACAACAACAAAAAGGCCAGCACAGCATCCCACACCAGAGCATGAAAGGCTGGTACAGCCTCCCACAAAAAGTGGGGAAACCGAGGCATGGAGAAGGAAGGGGTAAGCCCCATGGGGCAGACTCTGCAGCAGGGCAGGACTGGAGCTCACGTCTTTGCAGCTGTAGCCTCACTTTGTTTCCCAGCACAATACACAAGGCCTCTAGACTTTTCTATCTCCCCGACAGGGCATCTCACGATCCCATCAATTTGATTCTGTTTTGGCGTGCCATACATTTCCAAGAAAACAAATGAGCAAACAAACTTAGACCTTCTTTATATAATTTTCACAAAAATCCCAGAACCATTTCCCAAAGGATATTCAGATGATTTAGAAGACTCAATGAAGAATTCAGGTTTGCAGGACTGTGATGCTGGGGGGCCCTCCATGGGAAAGATTCCCGACAGGTGGCGCTCCAGCCTCTGCTTGAGGGACTGTAGTGGGTGAGGACTGGGGGCCCCATGGTAGCACTGCAGACTCTTGCTCTATGGCCTGCAGTATTTAACTTCACAGAGCCTTGGTTTTCTTATCTACCAAGTGGGGAAAGTGATTGGAAATAAATTTCTATACATTTCCATGATTTTCTACCTTTAGCTTTGAAATTCTAGCATTCTGACGTGTCTGTGACAAGGACCCCCGGGAGCCCCCCTCACTGCCGAGTGGTTGATCGTTAGGTTTGAGAGCACATTATTTGCCCTTTGGACAGGAAACTGCCACCATGGTGGGGATCAGTGGGCCTGGAGGGCAGCTTTCTGTCTGTATTTGGGATGACCTGTCTCTCAGCCCTGGACACATTATGGAGTCTGTTCACCCTTGGCTGCCCTTGAGGAAATGAGCTTTTGCCCCCGAGTCTCTCTTTTCCTCCAGAGGTTGGTGAGCTCCTTAATTACACTCTGTCACAAACACTGACCCACTCAGAGAGGAACAATACCTCAGGGCTGCTCAGGCCCTGTCGGTGGCAGAAAAGAGACTCCTTCAGAATTTAATTCTTGCCCGTGAGGGCCTCCCCTCAGCACTAACAATAGTGAATTCATGGGCCCTTCACCAGCAGGCAAATGTCACAGGTTGAGGTGACCTGTGCCCAGAGAGGGCATGGGGAGTGGGGCCTCTGAACTGTGACCTCTGTGGGGCAGGCAGATCTCTAAAAGCCCTTCTGCCTGATTGAGTTTCTTGATTCCCTTGATAAGAGTTCTACAAAAAGCACCGTGACCTCCGCGTGGCCCCAGGTGAACTGTTCTGCTGGATCATGGTCCTTTCAAACAACACCTAGACTCTTAATGAGAAACAGGTAATGGAAGTGTGTAATCTAAATTTAGTTCCAAAATGAAAGTCACCTTTCAGGCCACATTACCTGTATAATCAGAATACTGACTTTCAGAAAGGACCGTTTCCCTTGGGAAATTATACTCTATCCACAATGAAAGGGCACAGAGACCACCTGGTCCAAACACTCCACCCCCACTCCTTTTACTCATCATCTTCATCAAGCCAATGTGTATGGAGAACTGACAACATCAAAATGCTGCTGCAAGCCATGTAGGTATTCTTTCACAACCCCCATGACCATTTTATGCTACAGGACCAGTCATGACCTCCGTTTGAGAGAGGAAGGAAGCTGAGGTTGAGAGAGATTGAACAATTTGTTTCTAGTCAGAGAAATTGCAGAACTAGTAAGTGATGGGGCCTAGAATTGAAATTCAACCCCAATGAGAAGAAGTGACTTGGAGACGGGAATACAAATGCGCAATGCAACCCAGATCTTCTGGGCCCTGCACTCCCTCTCCAAAAGCTAAGGTTTGGGAGAGATCAAGGATATATGATTTGGAATCAGGCACAACTAAGATATTTAGCTCTTCTACCTCTAGAACCTAGGATGAGGTAGGTTATTCTGTACTCACCTCTTGAGCTCCACTTTTTCCCTCCTATGCAATGGAGAACACCAACTCATTGTGTAGCCACCAGTACCATGTTCAGTAAGAGCATCTGAAGGTTCTTCAGGAACTGGTGATGTTGCAGAAGGACAGGAGAGGAGTATTCCCAAGAGAAGAAAATGGTTAAGCCCAGGGCTGGTATAAGGTGCCCTAAGAGGGAAGAAGGAAAGTGTACACAGGTTTGAGAAATGGGGTAACACTGACCTTAGCAAACAGGGTTCTTTCTTTCCCTTCCTCTTTCCTCCCTCCTCTCTTCTCTTCCTCTTCCTCCTCTTCTTCCTCCTCCTCCTTTTCCTCTTCCTTCTCCTTTCTTCCTTCTTTTTCCCTCTCACAAAGAAACAGGAAAACATCTCTGAGTAGAATGAGGACAGATGGAGAGATGAGACCTAATGCTGGGTAATTTGTGGAAACACAAAGGTGGGATAGCAACTGAGAAGAAAATGAAGCCTAAGGTGGGAGTGGATTTTTGTTTTTTAAAGAGGGAATAATTCAGTCATGGTCATATTTAGCTGTTGAGAGAGAGAGAGAGAGAGAGAGAGAGAGAGAGAGAGAGAGAGAGAGAGAGAGACTAAAATTTCCTGTGGAGATGGGAAGAAGTGCAAACTAGGGCACAGGTGAAATGAGTCACCCTCTTGTAAAGGAGTGGACATTTCCTTAAAACATAGCATAAAGGGAGAGACAGCAAACATCCTCTCCCTGGAGCTGGACCACTGACAAGTGAGTTGAAATGTCCTTTAAAGGCTTCCGTGGTTAGCTTCCATTTCTAAAGGGAACTGCTTCTCAGAATGACAAATAAGGTTCCATTGAATCCCTCAGCCTAAAGATTAAGTTATCTCCCCAAAGACAGGCAATAGATGAGGAAGGAAGCAGGGCGGTACAGAAAAACAGAAACTGTGGGACATGTGGTTTGGATCCCACTTTTGCGGTTTCCCAGGCTCATAACTTTGGGCTGATCTCAATCTGTCTGAGCCTCAGTTTGACACTGTGAAATGGGAACAATGACAACCACTACTCACTAGGTTGCTCCGAAGATCAGACATAATGCATGCAGTGCGCCTCGCACAGAGCAGGCACTGGGTAAATGTCATAGATTTCACTTCAGAAAGTTAAGTCTGCCCCAGCATTGGCACTGACCCTCAGCGTGAACAATAGGGATTAAGTCTGTCATAGCATCAGGACCTGACCTGACTCAAAGCCAAGGTAACTGAACATACCTTGGTGTGGTGATACTTAGGCTGGGAAATTCTGTTAAATATTAATTAGCTCAGTGGTTGCCCATTTACTTTAAAGTTCTTCAGCTGACCACTGCATTTTGATCAATGTGCAAAGCAGATATCTGTTGAAACTCAGAATCAAAGAGAAATTCTTTACAGGGAATGTTAAACCAAATGGGTTGAATAAAGACTGGTCCCCCTGCTGAGAGTAAGAGGTGGTTCCCGGGGCTCAGGGAGAATCATTACATTCTTTTCCCTTCTCTGCGGTTCAGTTATTATTGGGAAACATGATCCAGGAGTGGAGAAGTTAGAGATAAAAGTTATCAGGTTTGTGACTGGAGAGTCAGGTTGGTGAGCTAGGTCTTGCATTTGCCATGGAATTGAGCTTGGAGACCTCCTAGAGCTTCCCACCCCCATCACCCCTTCTCAGGGACAAGCTCTGCCATGCGTGATGAATGTCGTGGAGAGGCAGACGACTGCTTTGCTCTGGAGTTGGCTGATACCAAATGAGAAGCACCTAAAGGAGATAAGTAACACACACTTCTTTCTTCTATTTTCACCACTTAAATAAAACACATTCCCAGGAAGGAAGGGGATGTGGGAGGTAGAAAGGAGAATTAAGTAAGCTTTACTTCAAGCAGTTCATCCCGGGATGGCAGGTTCTCTCTTGGATCCATGAAGGTAGAGAAGGAAAACTCAACTCCACCTCGACAGGGTACAGAGTGTTTGACCCAGATGGTGAATGATTGGGGGCAAATGGTGACGTGGTACAAAAATGCAATCAGAGGAATTAAAATGCATCGGGCATACTTTTGAAGATACTTTGATACCCAGTTATGCTGTGGCATTTATTCCTTCCTGCTAAGTAATTTGGCAGTGTTCTCAATTTTCAGCTTTTCATCATCACTCATTTTAAGGTTATTCCAGAGAGATGACAAGTTCAGATTCCACTCTGGGTCTCCATCTAAGCCAGAGTCTTCAAGAAGAGAAGGAAATTGAGTGATCAAAGTGAAAGCTGTGGAGATCTTGCTATGTCCTATCTACTGTTAAGTAGTTTCCTAAGGCAACTATCACCTTTGGGAGTGCTAAGCCAACAAGCCCAGAGGGACAAGAGCAGCTGTCAATCAGCAGAGGTCTGGAGAAAGAACAGTTTGAAGACCAGTTCCCTAGAGAGAGAGAAGAGCATACTAATGATATGATCTGCATATTCTTAATAAGGTCGCCTTAGAGAAATTAAGCATAGAGGGGTAGTGTGCTGCTCAGCGCTAATTTAGAACCTATTCAAGGCAAAAAGCTCTTAAAGATAATAAGGATGAAAAGTTCACATTTATTAGAAATTTTTTTTATGTGCCAGCAAAGGTGCAATTTGGTTTGCATAGATCTTTCCATTTAATCCTCCTAAAACCTTGTGGGTTGGCTATTACGATTATTTGATTTTACCAATGAGAAAACTAAGGCTAGGTGCTTCTGACTGTTCCTTGAACTTGGGTGTATGGGTGGAACCTTGCTCATGGCCTATGCATTTGCTGTTCTCTGTCTGGAACACTCCTCCTAGATCTTCATGTGGCTGACCTTTCCTATGCTTAATGTGGCCTTCTAAGAAATTCCTGGTCCCCGAATTAAAGAGCATCCCAATTCACTGCCCAATCACAAAGACTAGTTTTGGTCTCTTCCCTCCCTCTCCCCCGACCAATAATATTGGGGATTGTGCCCAGGTACTCTCTACCACTTAGCTACTTTTTAAGTCATGGTCTTGTAAGCTGGCCAAGATGGCCTCAAACTTGCAATGCCCGTTCCTCAGCCTCCTGAGTAGCTGGGCTTATAGGTGTGCAGCACCATGCTAAGCTTTTAGTTCCTCTTTATAGCATTCCTTGCTCCTTGAAATTAGACCATACTTTTATTATTATTATCATTATTATTATTATTACTGACTTTAACTCCTACTGGAATGTAAACTTCATTAGGACAAGAAAGTGACCTAATACACCACTGTATCCCCTGTTTAAAGAAGAGGCTGCTGGGACATAGTAGGTGCTAAATAAGCATTCACCTGAAGTCACTCTCAGTAAGCAGTAGAACATAAACACGGTTCTACCTTGACCATCTGTCCTTTTTACCGGTACTCGACTCTGCCCTTCCGGTTGTACAGGTGTCCTTGAAGAAATCCCCTCTGCTTCAAACTGCCAGTGCCTATGGATCAGGGAAGAAAACCAGCACTGTTGTAGGCGCTGTGCAATCAGTTTTCTACAGTAGTGCCTTGGATTAATTGATTTAATGCCACAGAACTGAGGATCATCTAAAGATTTCCTGGAGATTGGATATTTTCTTCCTCTCTTTCTCTGTTTCTTTTAGGAACTCCTGTTATGCAGATATTGAAACATTACCTTCCATAAAACTTTTTTGACAGTTTCTTTCCCTCTTGTAGCCCCTCTGTGTGGCATTTTGGTGACTTAATCCAGTCTAAATGTACACCTTATTATTTTGATCACTGCCTACATTTTGCCATTTATCTCAAGGATTGTTTTCCAAATTGTTCTTTTACAGATGCAATCTAGGCTATTAACTCTTGGGGAATATTCACATATTTATTGGGAAGTCTCTTGACCATTTCCCTGCCTGGCAGTTGTTCTTATGCCAGGTGTGTGGAGCCCTTCTATGGTACCGTGCACTCCCAACGTTTGGTTGCTCCTGGGTGTCTGCCTGTCTCTGCGTCTGAGGCTGTGAGTGACGGTTTTGTTTTCTACCACCTGCCTCCAGCAACTGCAGGGTGGATGGGGAGTGCAACTCACGGGTGAGCAGTTAGTTACCTGCTCCTCCTGGGCATGTCCATGCACCTGGGCACTGCCTGCTCTTCTGGTCAGGTCCTCCCCATCACTACTTCTATCAAAGTATCCCCCACTGCTGTCCACTCTTTGTCACAAGAGGACATTGGTGTGCACCACGGACTCCCAAACTGCCTCCTGATGGAGACCCAAGGATGCTTCTGGTCCTGGAGAGCCAGTCTCCCAGAGGTAGGTAGTCCTGCTCCATCCCGCACTTCTTCTAGAAGAGTCCTCTAATCTGAACCCGCCTGCTGCCTGGAGCTGAGATTGGTCTGATAACTGGGTCACTTGGAGGACAGCTCTATGCTGAACTGACACTATTTATACTCCCTTGCACCTTCTTAGCATTTGCATGTATACTGGATTTAAAAAGAAGCCTCTAATGCTGAACCTGGAAGAAACACAAAGACAATCAAGAAAAAAAATCCCAGTATTTGAAAGATAAGAAAAAGCAACTTAAGTGTCTAAAATACAATTTCATTTACGAGTCTGAGATATCCAGTTAGCCCATGTCAAATTCTGAGCTCTGCTTTTCTTGAGCCCAGGGAACACTCACTCAGTGATACCAATAACGCAAGCAGAGAGTCCTGTATCCCACTGACCATGGAACTCATTCGGAGACGTAAAGCCTCATTCTGTCTGTATAGCCACTGTCCAACTCTAATGAATATGTGGTTACTATCTTCATTTTACAAATGAGGCCCAGAGAGGTTAAGTAACATTCCTAGAGTCACACAGTAGTAGGTGATGATATGGGGTACAAATCCACACTGTTCTAAAGCTCATGCTCCGAAGTCCTGGAAATTCTACTCAGCTATACTAGGCTCCACTCTTCTATGCTATGTTATACTATGCTGCACTATAGTGTGCTGTATAACACTATTATGTTAGTTAGATTTCCTCCCTGCGACCAAAACACCCAAAAAATACCATCTTAGAGGAGGAAAGGTTTCTTTTGGCTCATGGTTTCAGAGGTTTAGTCCCTGGTTAGTGGACTCCATCACTTTAGGCCCAAGGTGAGCAGGGAGTGGTGGAGGAGCATTGCTCCATTAATGGTGGCCTGGGAACCGCAGGGCCGAGAAGCCCCGGGGAAGATGCACCTTCCAGGGCACGTCCTGGTAACCCACCTCCTCCAGTCCTGGCCCACTTGCCTACAGTGACCGCCCAGTTAGTCCATTCAAACTAGGAAGGATTGATTAGACTACAGCTCTCATACTCTATTACTTATGTCTTTAAATATTTCTGCATTAACACAGGAACTTTGGGGGGACGCCTTGTATCTAAACCATAACACTATTCACTGCACTATCCTATACCTATGCCATTCAGTGGAAAAATTAGAATGTTATTGTAACAGTTTCATCTCTTCATTTCTAGTTTCTATTCCTATTTATGTAATTTTTTCTTTTCTTTCTGCACTACCTCAAGTTCATACCTCAAATTCAACACTAAGTAGAATTAGTAATAATGAACATCTTCCTTCTGAATCGACCTCTGATGGAAATGGGTGTACTACTTCCCCATGAAGAAAGTTGTTCACTATAGATTCTAGTAGAAAGTCCTTTATTAAGTTAACATAGCCTACTTCCTATTAATTTACTAAGAGATTTTTGTTCTTTGTCCTATTAAGATGTGTTGGATTTAGCTAAATGATGTCTTGCCCCTAATGAAGGGAATATGGCTTTCCTTTCAATTTTTGACATACAAAATATGATGATTCCTTGAGGTTTTATTTATTTGTTTTTAAAATTCACCTTAAAAGCTGTCTGGACCTGGTTTTTCTTTTAACTTTTAAAAAAGTGAAATATAATAGAAATACAGAAAATTTCACAGTAATTTCCACAATATCTATGATTGATCACAAAGTGCATATGCCCTTGTTCTCAACACTCAATACAAACAAAGGGAATGTTGCAGAATTCCAGAAAAGTCATTCATACACCTCCAATAACTAGCTCTCCCTTCTTGGGGCCACCATTATCCTGACTTAACAGCATGAATCAGTTTGTCTGCCTATCTCCTTCATAATGGGTTGAATGAGGCAGATGTACTTTCTGTGTCTGAATTCTTTTGCTCAATGTTGCATTTGAAAAATGCATTCATATTGTTGTGTTAATGTAGATGATTCTTTCCCATGGCAGTATAGTCTTTGTGTGAACAACACAGGCTTTTTTTTTTCATGGACTTTATAAATAGTCCCAGGTTTGGAGTCCTTACAAATAATGTTATTTTTATCAACCTAGTAGAGCCTGCTGTCTTTTTATTGAAGAAGGAGCTCTCTTGGGGGATATGACCATTTTGTTTAGTATAGATTGAATTTTTTAATGACTTTCTCTCTATTAAGTTTTTCTACTTTTTTCTTAGGTCAACTTTATTATTTTATATTTTCTCTTTGAAATTACCCACTTCATGCAATCTTTCAGATATTTTGGAATAAAGTTATTCATAACATTTGCATATGATTTAAAAAGTTTTTGAATATAATTTAACTAAATTCCTCCCACACACACACACACCTCTCCCCACCCCCCACCCCCCCTTTTGTAATGGGAATTGAATCCAGGGGCACATTACCACAGTCCTTTTATTTTTTATTTTGAAACAGAGTCTCACAAAATTAGGGAGGCTGGCCTCGAACTTGTGATCTTCCTGCCTCAGCCTCCCAAGTCCCTGGGATTACAAGAGTGTATCATCACACCTGGCCTATAACTGAATCCCTAGCTTTCTTCTAAAGAGTATTTTAGGTTCTTTTATTCCTCCTCTGGCTGACATTTGTTTTGTTTCTTTTGTTCTTTTTTATTCCCATTTTCATTATTTCTTCTACTTTCATTAAGTTTACAATACTTTTCTGTACTTTAGTTAAATGTTTAGTTCAATTATTTTCAGGCTTCCTTGTGTGTAAATGTAATTGTTTCAAGTACTGCTTTGGACGCATACCATATAATTTGATATGCTGTGGTTTTGTTGACAGCCCTATGTATTTAAAATGTCAATTGTAATTCCCTCAGTGACCAGAGGTTATTGTGGCCTGGGCTAGAGAGCGGATGACGGAAACCTTTGCCTCATCTTTCTGGGAGCATCTGTGACCTTTACTTCACTTTGCCGTTGTAGTGGCCTTATAATTGGATCATATCCAACAAAGTATGATCAGATGTGATATGTGCTGCCACTTGGCCTGGTCCCTTTTTAAGGAGGTTTTTACCTCCCATCTTTGATTCTTCATGCTTTTTCCCCTTCCACTGGCTTGATGCAAAACAACTCAAGCATTAAAGACAGATGAAGCACAAGAGAGAAAATGACCTGTTCACCAATCAGGAATATCCCTCTGGGGCTTTGCTCGACTGAGGGGTAAGATTCTGTCCTGTGTGGGCCATTATACATAAAACTCTTGTTTATTTCAGCTGCTGGAAATAACTTAGCTAACTTAGTGCCATAGTATTGGGTTACACAGGGTTAGTTTCAAAACAATCCATTTGTTGGAAGTTTTTTCTAATTAAATAATTGTGTAGTCAAGAGTATTTTATGTTTGGTAGCAATTCTTTGGTTTTGTTGAAACTTCTTTGTGCCTTTAATAGTAGAGAATGTTTTTAAATAAATGCTTCCCGTGTGCTTCAAAAGCACACATTTTGTATATTTCTTTGATCCTATTTCTCTATCAAGTCTGTTAATTATGACATTCCACTTTTCTCTGGGATTGTTGGCTTCTGGCTGCTTGATTACCCTAGAGAGGTTTTCTTAGAATTTTCTACTTTAATTGTACATTTGTTTAGTTCTCTTTTTTAAAAGTCACATCACTCTCATTTATTTTTTTAAGAAATGACAGGTGTATTTTTGGTGCATTTGTAAAGTTCCAGTACATATGCTAATGGGATTATCTACATAAATATGATATAGGCAAAGTAGCTGCAAGCTCAGCACTTTTTAATTCACTTTAAAAAAATAAACTCTATTTTTATAACAGTTTTAGATTTTACATAAAAAATCGAGAATAGTACAGAGAGTCCCCATACTATTGCCCCTCACCCAGTTTCTACTTTTATTAAGCGGAATAAAATTATTTTATTTCTTACAACTAATTAGCTAGCTAATTTTGACACATTATAATTAACTAAAGTATGTACTCTAGTCCAATTTCCTTAGCTTTCACTTAGTGTTCTTTTTCTGTGCCAGCATCCTATGCACTCCACCATGTTGAACTGACTTGTCATTTCTCATTAGGCTCCTCTTGGCTGTGAGTTTCTCATACTTGCAATGTTTCTGATGACCTTGACAGTGTGGGGGTGTATGGTCAGGAATTTTGTAAAATGTTCCATGATTGGGATTTGTCTCATGTTTTTTCTCATGATTAGACTGGCCTTATGAATTTTGGGGAGAAAGACCACAGAGATAAAGTGCCATTTATTTTCCCCTTCATACGCAGGTACTCATTATCAACATGATGTATCCCTGTTGGCATTAATCTTGAACACCTGGTTGAGAAAGCGTTTGCCAGATTCCTCCAACATAAAATTACATGATTTTTTTTCTCTCTTTCCATACTCCCCTTTTTAGAAGGAAGCCTTGGTGTGCAGACCATACCAAAGGAACAGGGCAGATGCTCCCCATTCCTGAGGGCAAAGTATCTACATAATTTATTTAGCAATCTTCTGCATGAGAAACTCCTCTTTTCTCCCATATTTATTAATGTATTCAATCATTTATTTATATCCATATGGACTCATGAAAATATTTTGTACTTAAATATTTTTATAAAATATTTATTTTATACTTCAAATCTTAATTCAGTACTATTTTATTTGATTCAATATAAATTATTGGAATAACTTCTTGTTCAAATTATTCCAGATTTGGCCAATGGGAGCTCCTTTGGTTTTTTCCTATATTTCTTTGGTATACACCATAATTGTGGATTTTCTTTTATTTAATTTTAGAATTTACCATCTTGTGTATTTCTTGTCTTGGTGCTAGAATCAGTGATTTCCCAAAGAGCCCTGCTTCCTTTTATTAAAGAAGGGTATTGGAAAACAAGATAAAGGATGCTTGGTAAACTCATTCCAACTGTGGTGCCATTTCTCTGGTGCCTGTTAAAGGGACAGAACAAAGAGATATACGTGTGCATGCTACTAGCCCATGCACATACACATATCCAAAATTTTGCTATAAATAATTGTATAATGTTAAACATGAATTTATACTGATGTTTCAAACTCAAATACATTCCAGCATAGATCATTTTGGCTCCCTTACCCCGCTTATCTATAAAAATCACATTACACCGTTGGCTCTCAATTGGATTCACCATCCATTCATTTAATTGTTCAATTCAATTATAGCATAGCAGTTAACTCAGACTCCTATGGGATATAACTTTATCAATTACAGTTCAGTGCTTATGTGCAGTTTCTTCTTCTGCCTTTTGTTATGCAGACTCCATTAATTTCCAAAGTTACTTTGGTCAGCACCTATTTCCCTCACCACCTATAGTGTGGTTGTTTCATATGTGTAGGATACAGTTAGATTGTTCATCACATCCTGTACTCCATCCTGAGATTCCTGCAAAGTAACATTTAAATTTGCATACATTGTTTCACTTTTTGTGCTATAAAATTCAGTGGTTTTGCAAAAGATGGACTATCATTTATCCACATTTGTAGTAATAATAATAATTTTCCCACCTCTAAAACATTATGTTTTACCTTTTCAACCCTCCCTCCCCTACTCCTGAATCCCTGGCAAACACTAGCTATTGGTGGGGGGGAGTCTCTGAGAATGTCATATAATTGAAACCTGACTATATAGCCTTTTCAATATGGCTTCCTTCACTTACTAATAAATATTTGTTATAGTCTGAATGCTTGTGTCTTTCCCAAAATTTGTCTGTTGAACCTTTGTTGTGATAGTATCAGGAAGTCAGATCTTTGGGAGGCAATTAGGTTTGGGTGGAGCCTATATGAGTGGAATTAGTGCTTTATAAAGTAGATCCCAGAGAGCTGCTATCTCATTCTTTCCACTATGTGAGGACACACTGAGAAAGTCTGTCCATGAACCAGGATGCAGTCCCTTGCCGTCATTGAATCTGCCTCGATTGTAGATTTCCCATTCTGCAAAACTGTAAGACAAGTTCTTGTCCATAAACTTCCCAATTAATGGTATTTTTTGTCATAGAATCTCAAATGGACTAAGATAATATTTAAGGTTTCTCTCTATATTTTCTTGGCTTGGAAGATACATTATTTTTATTGCTATTATTCTGTTGTATAGATTTACTAGTTTTGTTATGCATTCACCTGTTGAAGGCTGTCTTTGTTGTTTCCAGATTTGGGTAATTATGAATAAACATACTACATATATTTGCATGTGGGACTTTCAAATAACTTTGTTGACACTTAAGAGCACAATAGCTGCATTGAATGATGAGATTACGTTTAATTTAGTAAGAACCTGCCAATCTATCTCATAAAGTGGGTTTGCATTTCTATCAGCAATGAATGCTGATATTTTATATTCTGCCCAGCTATTGGTGTCATTAGGATTTTGTTTTCATTTTAGCCATCGTAGTAGGTAAGTAGTGTAATTTCATTAAAGTTTTGATTTGTAATTCCTCACAACATATATTTTTTAGCATGTTTTCATATTTTATTTGCCATCTGTGTATCATTTTTGGTGAGATGTTTATTAAGATCTTTCCCCCATTTTTAAATTATAATTTTTAAATTTTTGAGTTTTAAGAATTCCTTGTCTATTTTGAACAGAAGTCTTTTGTCAGATATGTGTTTTGAGAATACTTTCCCCCAAAAGTGTGGCTTTCCTTCTTATTCCCTTAATAGTATCTTTTGCAGAATAAATATTCTAAAACTTAATAAAATGTGTTTTTAATTCACGAACATTGCTCCATTCATTTAGATCTCCATTGATGACTTTCATTAAAGTTTTATGGATTTTTGAGTGTGGACACTTTATATATTTAATAATTTGGTATTCTAGTAAACATAGTATATTTTTAAATTCCAATTGCTCATTTGTACTATGTTGAAAAGCAATTGGCTTCTGCATATTTAATTTGTATCCCATGACCTTGATATACTTATTTATTAGGTCAGGTGATTGTTGTTGTTGTTGTAGATTATGTGGGATTTTTGACCTAGATAACATTCTCAACCCCAAACAAAGATACTTTTATTTCTTCTTTCCCATCATGTATACCTTTTATTTTGTTTTCTTGTCTTATTACAATAGCTAATATTTCCACTATGGTGTTGAAAGGAATTGTGAGAAAAAAATATCCTTGCCTTGTTCATAATCTTAGGGGGAAAGCAATTAGTTTTCACCATTAACCCTCTCATTTTTAAACTACAGAAAGACTGTAATTTAATAGTAAGTTTAAGATTTGTTCCCAGGGTGTAGGCTCCCTATTTACCTCTCTTATTGTTTCTTTTGCTGAGAAAAAAATTTTTAGTTTGAGTAAGTTCCATTTGTTGATTCTAGTTATTAACTTTTGTGCTATGGGTGTCCTATTGAGGAATTTGGAGCCCGACCCCACAGTATGTAGATCGTAGCCAACTTTTTCTTCTATCAGACGGCACGTCTCTGATTTGATATCAAGCTCCTTGATCCATTTTGAATTAACTTTTGTGCATGGCGAGAGAAAGGGATTCAGTTTCATTTTGTTGCATATGGATTTCCAGTTTTCCCAGCACCATTTGTTGAAGATGCTACCTTTCCTCCATTGCATACTTTTAGCCCCTTTATCAAATATAAGATAGTTGTAGTTTTGTGGATTGGTTTCTGTGTCCTCTATTCTGTACCATTGGTCCACCCGCCTGTTTTGGTACCAGTACCATGCTGTTTTTGTTACTATTGCTCTGTAGTATAGTTTGAAGTCTGGTATCGCTATAACACCTGATTCACACTTCCTGCTTAGCATTGTTTTTGCTATTCTGGGTCTTTTATTTTTCCATATGAATTTCATGATTGCTTTCTCTATTTCTACAAGAAATGCCGTTGGGATTTTGATTGGCATTGCATTAAACCTATAGAGAACTTTTGGTAATATCGCCATTTTGATGATGTTAGTTCTGCCTATCCATGAACAGGGTATATTTTTCCATCTTCTAAGATCTTCTTCTATTTCTCTCTTTAGGGTTCTGTAGTTTTCACTGTATAAGTCTTTCACCTCTTTTGTTAGGTTGATTCCCAAGTATTTTATTTTTTTTGAAGATATTGTGAATGGAGTGGTTGTCCTCATTTCCATTTCTGAGGATTTGTCGCTGATATACAGGAATGCCTTTGATTTATGCGTGTTGATTTTATATCCTGCCACTTTGCTGAATTCATTTATTTACTCCTCACACTTCAGATAGAGCCCTAATATCCAGAGTATACAAAGAACTCAAAAAATTAGATAATAAGAGAACAAACAACCCAATCAACAAATGGGCCAAGGACCTGAACAGACACTTCTCAGAGGAGGACATACAGTCAATCAACAAGTACATGAAAAAATGCTCACCATCTCTAGCTGTCAGAGAAATGCAAATCAAAACCACCCTAAGATATCATCTCACTCCAGTAAGATTGGCAGCCATTATGAAGTCAAACAACAACAAGTGCTGGCGAGGATGTGGGGAAAAGGGTACACTTGTACATTGCTGGTGGGACTGCAAATTGGTGCAGCCAATTTGGAAAGCAGTATGGAGATTTCTTGGAAAGCTGGGAATGGAGCCACCATTTGACCCAGCTATTCCCCTTCTTGGTCTATTCCCTAAAGATCTAAAAAGAGCATGCTACAGGGACACTGCTACATCGATGTTCATAGCAGCTCAATTCACAATAGCAAGACTGTGGAACCAATCTAGATGCCCTTCAATAGACGAATGGATAAAAAAAATGTGGCATTTATACACAATGGAGTATTACTCTGCATTAAAAAATGACAAAATCATAGAATTTGCAGGGAAATGGATGGCATTAGAGCAGATTATGCTAAGTGAAGCTAGCCAATCCCTAAAAAACAAATGCCAAATGTCTTCTTTGATATAAGGAGAGTAACTAAGAACAGAGTAGGGACGAAGAGCATGAGAAGAAGATTAACATTTAACAGGGATGAGAGGTGGGAGGGAAAGGGAGAGAGAAGGGAAATTGTTTGGAAATGGAAGGAGACCCTCAGGGTTATACAGTAGAGGGGGTAGAGAGAGAGGAGGGGAGGGGAGGGGAGAGGTGGGGAGGGGGGATGGTGGAGGATGGGAAAGGCAGCAGAGCACAACAGACACTAGTATGGCAATATGTAAATCAATGGATGTGTAACTAATGTGATTCTGCAATCTGTGTATGGGGTGAAGGTGGGAGTTCATAACCCACTTGAATCAAAGTGTGGAATATGATATGTCAAGAAATCTGTAATGTTTTGAACAACCAACAATAAAAAATTATAAAAAAAATTGTAAGTTTATAGTTATTTTTAGTCAACATTTTGGAGAACTTAGTGCTCTGTGACATCTGTTTTTAATGAGAAATCTACTCTAAGCTTTTGTCATTCTTTTTTTAGAAGATATTACTTTTTCCTTGTTGTTTTATAAGACTTTTTTCATTTTTTGTTTTCTTTGATTTTCCATGAAAATTTCCAAATATACAGTCCTTATCTGAGCCTGATTACCTATCAGTGTACTTTGTTAAGCAAAAGCTCGTGTCTTAAATTTGACCAGTTACCACTAATCTTCCTTTTTATTATTTTCTCCCTTATGCTTTATTATGGCCTTTTGAAATTCCTATTTAATGCATGTTTGACATTTTAATTCAATTTCCCATAACTTTAAATATCACCTTTATATTTTTAGTTCTTTTATGAAATATTCTGTATAATTTTGTCAAATATGTCTTTGACTTTATTTACTTTCCCATTGACTTCATCAATTTTAAAAAAAATTTCAATTAAATTTTTAAAACATTGGTATTATCTTAATTGGTATATGTAGAAATATATAGCCAAAGCCAGAAAAGTATTCTTATCATTTGACTCAGTAATACCACTCCTATTAGACACCAAGAGAAATAATTCAAATAAATGAACATTTATACATGTGAAAACATCATTGCCTTACTTATTTTAGAGAAAATAGGTAAGAACTTAAGTGGTAAATAGTAAGAAAGTCAGTAATTAATTTTGGAAACTGTTCTAAGTAGACTAAAATCTATATAATTTAAAATATAATTATAAAAACTATATAACATCCTAGAAAAAGTATTCTGAGTAGAGTTAATTGTTAAAAACAAAATAAAACACTATAATGACATGTGTATAGAAAGAATACATGTGGATATTTGACAATGATTTCCTTTTAAAAAGATTGAATGATAGATTTTTCAAAATTTTAAATAATGCATATTGAATATTTTCATGACCCTGACTTTCATTTGGAATTCTTTTAAGCATTATTATTTTACCATATATTTGCCCTTTATTTATTTATTTGTTTGTTTGTTTGTTTGTTTTGTGGTTGTAGAGGACAGAATGTCTTTATGTGATTATTTTTATGTAGTGCTAAGGATCGAACCCAGGGCCTCACACATGCTAGCCAAGTGCTCTGCCACTGAGCTTCGGCCCCAACCCTACCCATTATGTTTTATTGTATCACCATTATTACACCATCAGTCAATTTAAAACATTGAAAAGAAACAGTTTGATACTGTACTAATCATTTTGCTAAGAAATGGCTAATTCAAAGGTTTCCTTTAAAGAATAACATTAAAATCTGAGTCGTTTAAAAAAACCCAACTTTTTAGAACTTTCTTATTGTCAAACAGAGTTTTAAAAATTGTACCAGTATTACAGAAATGTAAGGCGGGGGGAGGGAGGGAGAGGAGAGAGGGGGAAGGAGGAAGGGAAAGAGGAGAGGACAGAGAAGGGAAAGGAAAAGGGAGAAGCAAACAACTTCCCAACTCTCAAATTCAGATTTTTCTTTCTCCATTTTGTGTAAAAATAGTGATATTTGCCCTGCTCACCTCACAGCCTTGTTCCAAGACTCAAATGAAAGAAAACATGAGCTTAAGTGAAAGTTATTGTTACGATTATAAAAAAGTACTCATTAATATCATTCCCCTTCCAAACATGCAAGTTTCCACTTGCTTTGAGGAAATAATTCCACCAGTCCCAGTAATATATGTTAAGGCTGCTAGTATCTAACAGATATTTAGTTTAAAGAGAGGCCAATTATGTCCAGTTCCACACTTGGAAGGGAGCTGGCTTTTTTCTTTTCTTCTCTCTCTCTCTCTCTCTCTCTCTCTCTCTCTCTCTCTCTCTCTCTCTCTCTCTCTCTCTCTCTCTCTCTCTCTCTCTCTCTCTCTCTCTCTCTCTCTCTCTCTCTCTCCCTCTCCCTCTCCCTCTCCCTCTCCCTCTCTCTCCTCCTTTTGGAAGAGCGTCATTTCACAAATCTTGACCTCAGTAGAGACTGAATGAAAAAATGCACAGGCTGACATTGACTTTGAAATACCTGACAGGACACAGGGCTGAAAGCATCTATCAATAATTCATTTCAGGTTATGGGGCAGACCAGAATCCCCGCTGGTTTTAAAGCCATTAATTGGTTGTTAGACTCCATTAAGTCACTATGGATGTGGAAAGCATGTCTGAAGTTTAAAAAGACACAGATAATAAAGGCAGCTTTTTTTTTTCTTTCTCCACAACTGGTGTGACTTCTTTGCCAATGTGAGAAAAGCCTAGGTCAAAAATGGCTGAAAACTGAAATTTGACATTCATGTTTCTTTGGTCTTTATACCCAGGGACCGAAAAAAAAAAAAAAAAAAAAGAATGTCAAGTTGTTCTGAAACCATTGCTATTTCTCCCAAATGAAACAAAATCTTTATCTTGAAAGTTAGTTCCCCATCTCATAATTTTGTAATGAATGCTGTTTGCAGATCTTTTATTTTGTTAAAAGCATATGTTTTAAAGATAAAAAGAACTCAGAGCCTCAAAGTCAATTTGAAAAAAAAAATTGCCCAGTATCTCCTATTCATTAATCACTAATATAGATTCCACAAGCAAAATCTAGAACAGTTTATTGCAGCAAAGTCAGGATGCTAGAGTGACAGAGGTACGGATTAATGCAGGGACAGCATGGGGCAGGGGGGAGTTGCCAGTGTTGGGCTGAATAATTTGACAGAATAATGTGAAGTTAACGGGTCATTCTGAGCACTTGGTCTTGTTTGGGTTTTGTTTGTTTGTTTTTTAAACTAGTATGGGATTTTAGAAAGTGGTGCTTTGTTCTGCATTCAAGTATTGACCATAAGCAACTGGCATCTTACCTCTGGGCTACAGTGCATTTATATTACAAGAGAAATGATTGAAATGCTTTCCCAGATTAAAAATATTTTCATTCTATCACTTGTCTTCCCAAACCACCACAAGTACACACACACAAAAAAAAAAACCCACAATTTCATATGTGATTATACAACAGCATAAGAGACATGTTGTTTATCTGTCATGCACAGCTTTACCTTTTGTGAATTTAACATTTTATCTCTTGTTTTGTATACATAGCCTTTTCATGAGCATTCAACCCCATGAAAACTCAGACAGTAAGGTGGGACAATTATTTATATTTTAATTTTTCAGATGGAAAAAAAAGTTTAACTGAACATGAAGAGGACACAGAAATATACACACAGTTTTGGAGTTATTTTTATCTTGATAGTATCATTCTGTGAAGTCTTTACCTGATCCTTAAGTTAGGGACACTCAGGGGATGATAATAACATATCCATTGAATCCATGCAATGCTTTCTTAGGTCAAAATAATATATAATAAAATAATAATAAAACTAATCCATCCTAAATTTTCCTCTTCCCATTTCAATTAGGAGCTCCATAAATTTATTCTTTCTTTTCCAATAGAATGTGCCAACGTGCCCCCAGCTAATGAATATATAGGGACACTAATGTTAATTTTCGAGTGGGCATCTATATATCTATGACTAGTTACATGATAACATTATGCACCTGCAGCTTATAGCCACAGGTGTATCCTGGAACAGGATGGGGAATGGAAATACCAGGCATGGACATGGATCCTGTTTCTAGGACTCTTCTCATTACATGATTCTGGTTTTGCTTCTGCCACTGCAGGATCTGTGGTCACATACAAGGACTATGAAATGTCCAGTCTTCAATTCAGGAAAACACGGGGACTTCAAGCTCCTTATAATCACTGTGTAATCACTCTTATAATCAAACTCAAAGAATTGTATTAAAGATGTAGAACTTTTCTAAATAGCTGAGTTATTGTTCCATTCCTCTCAATATGCTATGTTTCAGAAGGGAACTTGCTTTTGAACCCAATGGTTTTCAAAAATATTCTTGGTATTACCTCCTTTTTCATGTCTTTCAACTCCAAATAATTATTATGACTTCAGTCATGAGATAGAAGTAGGTGCCTGAACATGCAGTTAAAATACAGGTCTTTGAATAATAGTTCAATTCCATTTGCAGAGGGGAAATCAGAAGCCAGAGAAATTTAGCAGAATACTCAAAGTTGCAACTTCTTATTTTATTACAAATTTACTTACGAAAGCAGACAAATAATGTCCATTTTAAGAGTGAGAAGTTTGGGGGATAAAGCAAATAATACACATTCACATATGTCCATGTCTCTTTTGATGTCAACAATATCTTTACTTTTGTTCTACCTCATACTTCAGCTATGATTCTATTTCTTGTCTGCTTCTTTTGGAACAAGTTTCCTGAATTCACTATTTTTATTTCTACACATCCCATTCACTGCTCAATCTGGTTTCTTGGTCCACCACAATTATTGCCAATAACATGTCATTAAACCGGAAAAACATCTTGGGGCTGTGCTTGACCTTTCAGAATTTGACTCGTCATGCTTTGATTTGTCTAATATCATTGTTTCTTGGTTTTCTTTCTACCTCTATTCACAATTCATTTATCTTTGCAGAAAAGAATAGGAGGTAAATACTTAGGGACGTGCAAAGCAGTTAGTATTGAGAACCAGAGCATGGTTCTGTGGTGACCCTTAAATTTTAGACAAGTGAATCCATATGAGTTATCCTTTTGGTGTCCTGAGACCCCACTTGATATATTTTTTCCCTTGGCTTCTGTGTTCAAAATTTCTAAATTTCTTTTCTCTATTTTAGGAACATTACATACTGAGGAGAACCTCTTCTCTTTCTCTGCATTCATCATGCTCTAAGTTAAATTCTGACTCCCTTTACCCCTAGGGATCCATAAATGTGTTACATCTCTGTATTTTTATTGAAAAGAAGATAGCAGAGTCAGATGGCTGTGGGTTCAATACTGACACAGGATTCATTTTTGTTTCACTTTGGACAATAACATTACTTCTCTGATTTTATTACCCACAAGATAGATATAATTTTTTGAAAATTAAATTAGTGTGTTCATTTATTTGGAAAAAAAGAATACACATTCAAGAATGAATGTGGCCATCTCCAAAGTGAGATGGCAAAAGTTGCAATCTGTAACAAAATCTCAGAGTTCTCACTCTTGCTCTTTTCTCAAAGAGTTGCCCTCCAGTCTTCTTCATTCTCATTGATGATACATGGTGAGCTACATGCACTCAAAGTAGTAGTCCAATTCCTTCTATTGAAATATAAGATATTTAAATTATCTCTTATGTGAGTGAGTGTATGTGTGTGTCTGTGTGTGTGTGTATATGTGCGTGTGTATGTGTGTGTGTGTGTGTGTGTCTGTGACAGAGAGAGAGAGAGAGAGAAATTCAGTCTTCCAAATTATCAAGGCTATATAAAAACAACATTTTAACTATGTTTTTGTTTCTGTTTTCAATAGGATTTTTTTTCCTGGTCTTTTTCTATTGCCCGCTTTTGGTATTTTGGCACTCAGTGGTTAAGTGCAACTTGTAAAAAAATCTCAACTTGACCACTGAGCTACATCCCTACCCAATTTTTTTTTTTTTGAGACGGGGCTCACTATGTTGCTTAGGGTCTTGCTAATTTGCTGATGCTGGCCTCAAAATTATGATCTTCCTGCCTTAGCCTCCAAAATTGCTGGGATTATAGGCATGCACCACCAGGATCAATTGAACTTTTGAACTTTATGGAAGCCTAAGTTGCCCACACATTTTTTTTTTAGACCAGGTCTTGTTTTCCAAGTTGGTCTCTAATCCCTGGGCTCAAATGATCCTCCTGCCTCATCCTTCCAAGTAGCTGGGACTGCAGGTGCACACCCATGGCACTGGGCACTATTGCCATTTCCTATGTACAAACGGCATAATTGTTTATTCTCTTTGTCTCCAAGAAACAATGTAAAAATACTGTGTGTTCTCAGATCTGTTCCAGATCTGAGAATGGAATTTACATTTTCTTATGAAGAAGGTTTGGGAAAGAAGTGTAGGCAAGGTGTGGAGACAGGAGAAAAATACTTATCTGTCCACAGAAAAAGAAACTGGAAGAAAACCACAAGATTCAGCCAACCATAACTTAGCAGTGGCTTTTCAAGGCATAAATATTAACAGGCCAAACCTGAAATTGTGTTTAAAGAGATATTGTCTGAGTGAAGTAGAAGGATATACACAAACCATCCTTTTATGTGAATATTTGGAGGAGACCCACTGGTTCCATTAAACATCTGATACTCAAGAGATTATTAACCTATTGGAAATTGACCACACATCATGATAATAGAGTCAACCTCTCTATGAAGGCCCCTGAACACTGGCTCTGAGGTCTGATATGCCAAAATGCCAAATGTAGACAAGAGAAAAAGGCCAGGAAAAAAATCCTTATTGAAAAAAATAAAAAAATAAAATTATATATATATATATATATATATATATATATATATATATATATTTTTTTTTTTCCCAGAATCAAGAACACACTTCACAGGTGTTTAAAATTTTACTTTTCCAACTTAAAAATAACTGAGTAGAAGAGAATTGCACTGGAGAACAAAAAGGCTCTTTTCTGTACTCCTAACTGAACAGAGAAGTTAAGGAGCCCAATGGCCAATTCTGAATACAGAAATCCTTACTGTATCAACAGGTAATAAAAGTCAGATGTGAACCAATGGGGCTTGAACATACTTTGCTTATGTTCAAAAGCCTCATAAAGAATCAAGAAAACCCAAAGAAAGTTTTTCAAAATTTCCCTACCCCAATTAATGAAACTATTTCCTGCTACATTCTCCCAGTGAAAACTATCATTTTGATAGTGATAATTCTGGCATCTGTTCATGTTTTATATATCTCTGCCTAAAGTTTGATTAAGTATTTGCAAATACCATTCTATGAGTTTTTTACACTTTCTTTATGAAGACCTTTAAGAATGAAATTGATCCAAAGTATATGAAACAGATTAGAACAGAGATTAAGAAAATTTTGTTCTTTGTGACATCTGGTTTTGGTTGATTTAAATTTTATTTTCTGACTCAGAATGGAACCACCATTTGACCCAGTTGTCCCACCCCTCAGTATATACTCAAAGTACTTTAATCAGCATACTATAGTGATGTGGCCACATTAATGTTTATAGCAACTTAATTCACAATAGCTAAGCTATGAAACCAAAGTAGGTGTCTGTCAACAGATGAATGGATAAAGAAAAATGTGGTATATGTACACAATGAAATATTGCCCAGCCATAAAGAAGAATCAAATTATGGCATTTGCCATTAAATGGATGGAACTGGAGACTATTATGCTCAATAAAATAAGCCAATCCCCAAAAGACAAAGGCTGAATGTTCTCTCTGGTATATGGATACTAACAAACAATAAGGGATGGAGGGAGAATCAAAGTTCACTGGGTTAGACAAAGGGGAATGAAGGGAAGGGAGGAGGATAGGAATAGGAAAGACAGTAGAAAGAATTAGGCATAACTTTCCTGTGTTCATACATGAATACAGGACCAGTAAAACTTCACTTCATGTTCAGCCACAAAAATGGGATCCTAATAAGTTATATTCCATGTATGTATAATATGTCAAAATACACTCTACTGTCATGTCTACCTAAAAAGAACAAGTCAAATAAAGATATACTATGTTAAATGGATTGTTATTTAGCCAAAATCAAACAATCCTGACAATCCTGTCATTTGCAACAAATAGATGGTGTTATGCAGGATAGAAATACTGTTAGGAAGGCAGATTATTACGTTAAGTGAACTAAGCCAGGCACAGAAAAACAAGTACTATATGATATCAATTATACATGGAATATAAAAGCTAGTCCAATAAAAGTTGAGAGTCAAATGGTGGTTATGAGAGACTGGAGAAAGTAGAGGAAGGGGAATACTGGAAGAGAATTATCAATGGGTACTAAATTATAGTTAAGTAGGACTAAAAAATTTGGATATGCTACTGCATTGGAGTGTGACTATGAATAATGATAATATAGTATGTATTTCAAAAACCCAGGAGAAATAATTTGAGAAATAATGAAGATTTGAGGGAATAGAAAAGTCTCACCTGACTTCAACAATATATAATATATATTTGAGTCAAAATATCACATGGTACTCCACAATTCTATGAATGTATGTGTTATTAAAAATAAATTTAAAGAATTAAAAAATATATTTTCTATGTAAGACTGTTTATGGAGTTATTAATTCCAAGTCTCATATATATCAAATTTTATCATTATGCAGACAACAAATTTTGTTGTTAAAAATACAATGAACGAATATAATTAATTATTAAAGATACTAATTCCATTAGTAAAACATTATTTGGGTGATATTTTAAGAGATCTTCTTCTGTTCTTTAGTTCCACATGTATCCTGCACATATGTCACCCTACCCCTACTCACACATTCATGCAGACATATACACACATATACACACATGTGTATATAACCTATTCCAATTTAGATCATTCTGCACCTTGTGCCTGCTCTGTTTTACACTTAGAAATATATCATAATCTTCTCCTGAATTATTAAATATTTTGTGGTACACCATTATGTGGCTATCACATTGTTTAAACAAGCAGTTCCCTATTGTTAGGCATTCAGGTTTCTCCCCAGTTTTGTTGGGTAGGAGTTCAGATACACCAAATTGCCAGAGGTAGGGTACCAGAAAATGCCACTGGAGGACAAGACAGAGAGATGAGTCATCATGTCTCTGTTTATGATAAGTCCCATTACAATGACAACTCCCACCACTAAGGACTTATTGCCCTTGATAACTCCCACCACAGGGTCAGTGTTCTAAAATGACCAACAGAGTAAAGTGGACAGTGTTCTAATAAAGTAACAAATGGGAGAAAATTGGACACTGTTCTAATCAGGTATTGTAAGGTAACCAATGGAAGCAAATGGTGTAAGGTCTTCATTAGGGTCTGTGTAGGGAAGAGAACAGCTCACAGCTCAGCATATAAGACACTAAGTTCCATATACTGGGGCTTTGGGCCTCTCTTTCTTGCTTGACCCATTCTGCTCTACCCTATGGATTGCTACTTTCAACTTCAGCTTTAATAAATTTACTTTGCCTGCTACTTTGTAAGTCTTGCTCAATTCTTTGTTCAGAACATCAAGGATGTGAACCTCAAATGGACAACCTAATGATAACAGTTTTACTTATGAAATAACTTGAGTTACAAATACTTTTTTCTATACATGTCTGATTATTTCCTTAGGCTAAATGACTAGATCAAAGAATGCCTTTTAAGCCTTGTTTTGTTTTGTTTTTAAACATGGCCCCAACATGCCCCCAGGTTGACTTTAGTAATATCTCTATGTGTACCTTCTATCAGAAGCATCGTTTCTTATGCCATTGGCAATATTGGATACTTAATTAAAAATAAAGGGTTTTGGTGAGTGTAAAAACAAAGGAAAAAATCCAACATTTAAACTGTGAATGCTGGTGAGATTGAAATTTTATAGTATGATATCACTCACATTTCATCCTTATTTTCATTTCCTACATTGCTTAGATTCCTTTTGTTATTTCCATGCAGTTTTAAGTATGAATATTTTATCATGTAAATGTAGGAGGCTGGATAGTAGCCTCCCAAAAGTTATGTTCATGTTCTAACCCCTAGAACCTGTGAGTATCATCTTATTGGTAAAAGAGTAAATATAACATTACTTAAAAAAAAGATGCAATTAAGTTAAGGATTCTAAAAGGAGGAATTTAGCTTAGATTATCTGAGTGAGTGAGAAATCTAAAGACAGGAGTCTTTATGAGAGGTCAGAGAGACATTAAGAGGGGAGCGCAATGTGAAGACAGAGGCAGAGAACGGAGGAAGGTGGTCACAAGGCCAGGAATTCTGTCCTATAGTTACCAAAAGCCAGAAGGCCCAAGGAATGGAAGCTCCCTTAGGGATCCTGGAGGGCCAGCTTCCTAGCCTCTAGAACTGGGAGGGAAGGAGCGTCTGGTTTTAAGCCATGAAGTCTGTGAAATTTGTTTAGACAGCCTTAAGAAATGAAAAGACTGGATTAGTATCTAGACATGAAAGTCTCTTTTTAATTTTGCTAATATTTTCTCCATTCTGGAGTGATTTTAGAAGAATTTTGCCAAAGTATAATGAAAAACATGATCTATTCTGTGACTTAGAATAATGTTAAATGTGCAAAGGAGATTGGGAACGATTGATCTCTTTACAACAGATCCTTATACCTAGAAACGTAGTATGACCTTTTAGTTACTTTTATTTTATGTTACTTAATAAAGGGTTGACTTCTTTTTCACATGGGCTTTGTGCTTGAGTTTGTTTTTAAGTTTTTTTTTTTGATAGGCGTGTTACACTTGGTTGCTGATATCATTGAGTAGGAAGTTCCCTTTGATAAAAGAACTATCTTATAATTGTCCTGACCAGTGTGGCTGCCCCCAGCCAATGTGGCTATTGAACACTTGAAAGGGTCAATGTCATTAAAGAACTGAATTTGTTGCATTTGAATAAATGTAAATTTAACACATATCACTAGTGGCTACAATAGGGGACAACAGTTCTCAGTGATTACTGCTGCTCTATCCAAAGACTAAGGCAGCAAAGCAAAGTGGCTAAAAGCAGGGGATATTTGACATCCTGGTTCCAGCATTGCTAGTTTGGATGACTTACGCTGATAAATGATCTTAAGTTTTGATCTGGAGGCCAGTGGGAAGGTAGAGAGAGCCAAAGGAAGGTAAATATTTGTCTTTGGGGGACCTGTGTTATTTAAAGATTCATGTTTGTATTCAACAAGAGGTGGGGAATGCTGAAATACTTCTTTATCCCCAAAGAGTTCCAGGCAATCTAGGTTTCAAGGTTCTTATGTGTACCTGTTCAAATGTCAAGGTCCCACTCCTCTCTCAGGACCCTGACTTTGGTACTGGGGACTTTCCAGGATGAGAATCCACTGTTCTCTGATAGTTTGCTATTCTTATAATTAGAACATGATCCTTTTTTTTCCCCTCAGTTGAATCCCCATCTCTACCCCACTTACTGGAGAAAGAATTGCTTTGAATATTGCCAAATGGAAAGACCAAAGAAGTTTTACATTTGACTTTGAACCAGTGATTGATTGCTCTGAGTTTCCCATCTTCTTTCAAAGCACCACTGGTGTTCAACAGTAACCACTAAATTCCATAGACCTTATATTTATTATTCCCCTTATATCCCTCTAATATTGGAAATGTTGTAAAACTAGGGGTTTGGCTTCATGTAGTCTGCTAAGAATGTGATTGCAGGAAAAAAATAAGAATATAGTGAATAGGGATAAAATGGAGTCTAAGTCAAGGCTGAGTAACTCAAGGTCAGCCCTGAGGCAAGGCTGTCAGGCTTCTGTGGCCTTTTGTCTCTCAGTCATTGGTCACAGGCTACCCAGGGGTAAAAAATGCCTAGGGTAAAGGCAATTTCTGTTCTGTAGAGTAGAGTTTTCTGGAGAGCTTTATCTTTGAGCTTTAGCAATTAACACAGCAAATGAAGAAACTCATTACTGTCCCCCCAGTAAAGAAAATTTACGCAGGACACTAAGTGAGTCCACAACACTAATTTTTTTTAAAAAAAGTATTGGAATTTTATTCAAATACTTATCTTTTCAGATCATCATGTATCTTTTTCCTAAACTACATTTTTATTTCAATAGTTATTGTTTATTCATTTTTGCTTTTTATTAATTGTTTTATTACTGAATTACTCTGTTCTGTCTCACCCATGATGGGTTAGTTTTTTCACATTGTTATTAAAATCAATTCACATATATTTTATTTAGGACTGTTTTCCATGTTAGGTATAAGTGCATGAAGTATACTCTAATTTAAGTGGCTTAAGACAGTGACAGTGATATGTATTTGCTCCCACTTTTTTAGATTGGGTACGGAATAGAGAACATGGCTTGTCTCTGCTCCACTTTGCATCTGCATTGATGGAGTATTTAGATAGCTTCTTAATAAATACATTTAGGGCCTTAAGTGAGATGGCTTGATATAGCTCTTTCTTCTCTATGGATTTTCTATGGACTGGCTTTGGTCTCCGAACAGCCTGGTCTTACAGTTTCAATAAGGAGCATTGCAAGAGGACAAGACCAAATATGCAAGCCTATGTTAACTTTCTGTTTGCATGAGGTGTGCCTCTGTCTTACTTTCAAAGGCTAGTCACATAGCCAAGACCAGAGTCTGTATGGGACTACCGTGAAGCCCTAGTCACTTGAGACCATCACAATATCAGTCTGTAATTTCCTACCTTAATGATCATGTTGCTTCCAACCTCCCAGGACTCTCAAATCTTCATCCCACTAAGACACCAGGCTCAGAACTGAAACGGGGAATCTTGACATCCAAAGCAGTTCACATAGGAAAAGGTTACCTGAGGATTGTTCATGCCAGTTTCAAGGTTGTGAGCAAAACAGTGACCTTTTTTGCTCACCCCTAAACCCAACATAAAATGATGAGGCAAGATAGAGAAACTGCCATTGCAGAGACACACATTCAAAAAGAGATAAACAGGAGTACATAGTAATCGCTCACAAGAAGCACTTCTGAAACCACCTGGGTTCTTATCCCAGCATTGTTATTAGCACAGATAGGTTCCCTGGGAAAGATTTCTCTGGGATTTTATTCTTTGCTCCCTTGGTTCCTGATTCCTGCCTCTGATGCATCCTTTTTATTTCCAAAAGAAAAGGTTTGTTTTGGAAGTCAAGTTACTTTCTCATCCTACTTTCTTCCCATTGTGAACTTCTCTGCTCCTTTTAGTCCAAATTGTCCATGCTTTTGTTGGTGTAATTCTACTTTGAAAAAAAATGTGGATTCCTTATGAATCCCATTGAGGTCCAGACTACTGGGCAAAAATTGTACTCATGAAACACTTGCGCAGAGGCTCCTCTCTATTTTGAGCTACAAGCAAGAAAGATGTGAAAGAACAGACTTAGCCCTCTGATGGCCCAAGAGGGTAAAGCATTCCCGTAAGATGGGAGAGTAACTGAAGAATGGAGAAAGGATATGAAAATCCATTACAGCAAAAGTCTGAATTCATTAATGACCAAGAAACTAAAGCATTTATTTTAAAAATACACGTTTTTCCTCTTCTATTTCCCCAACTACCTCACTCTCAACCTAGATTTGGGAAAATTTAAGAAATTTTACTTTTGAATGTAGCAATATATAGCTCCTCTTTATATTTTTAAATCCTTTCTTCTTATTTGCTGAGATTTCTTCTTTGTTGATTTATCATAAGCATGTTTTCCTTTATATTCTTGAGTGTAGTTGTAATAGCCACTTTAAAAAATTTTTATAAGCAATATATTCTGTTAGTCAAGTCAAAGAGCAATGAGATACTATTTTCATTTAACAAATTAGCAAATATTTTAAAAAATCATTGACATGTGAAATAAATTGTTATAAGTTTTTAGTGCTCAAAAAAGATCAAAAGTCTATAACATTCTGATAGGATTATTATAAATTGATTTAGAATTTTTGGAAAATGATCTATTTTAATCATTTAAAACTTTATGTACTTTCTGGTGCAGTAATTATCCTAAAGCAATAATGGAGATAGAATATGGAATATTACACAGACATTAAAATCAGTTTTAATTAATATAAAAGGTAAGTAAATATACATATATGTATATGCATATAGGTATGTTTATGAATTGGACTTTACTTTTGTAAGAATATGCTAGTCACACAGTAAAAAGACTGAAAAAGAATTGCTCCAAATGTTAGATTTTACTGGACCATTGGAACTATGTATGAGGTAGTTTTCAAAATAAAATTTGTATGGGAGAGTATGGTTTTAATGATGTCATAAAAAGTAAGCCCTTAGGAAAGGTAGTGAATACAACAGTCACTAGTATGGCAATATGGAAAAACGTGGATGTGTAACCGATGTGATTCTGCAATCTGTATATGGGGTAAAAATGGGAGTTTATAACCCACTTGAATCAAATGTATGAAATATGATATGTCAAGAGCTTTGTAATGTTTTGAACAACCAATAATAAAAAAATTGTAAAAAAAAATAAAAAATAAAAAGTAAGCCTTTGGGAAAAATAAAGAAACCATTTCACAACCTAAAAATAATCATCATTACAATATTTGACTCACATTAGAATCGGTATCTATTGACTACTTTTTCTCTCCAGTGTGGCTTACATTTTCTTATTTCTTTGTATATTTGGTAATTTTGTATAGTATACTCACTATTGTGAATGATAAATTTTAGAGACTGTGTATTCTGTTATATTCCTCTAAAGAGATCTGCTTTATTCAAACCCCAAACTCATTCTCCCCTGGGTGGAGTTAAAATCTCTCTTTGGTAATTTTATTTTCAGCTGGCTTCTTGGAGTCTCTATATATTTAACTGCTCATCTCTGGCTCTGCCCTTTTAGGCTACCTCTGATCTGCTGTGATCTGCCTCTCATTCTTGCAGCCATTAAGACTGAGTTTCTATCCAGAGATGGCATGGTTTCATGCAAACACCACAATGGTGCCACAAATAGCAGTTAAAAAAGAAAGAAAGAAAGAAAGAAAAGACCCAGTCCTGTTCCTTTTGTTCATGTACCCACTCGCCTACAATTTCTAACTACCTGAGTATCTTGCAGTACCCTCAAAAAGTTATCTTTAAACTTTTCCAGAGTTGATAGCTATTATCTGAAGGAATTTTGTCTGTTATGGACTACTCTGCCGTCACTGGGGATGAAATATCTTTTTCTTGAATGGTAACGATAGTTCACTTAGAAAAATATCTAGCTTCAAAGCATAGGTTGGGGGTTATGTAGTTGGGAATGGAAAGGGAAACACGGGGAGAAAATTATCATTTTTGAATAAATGTCTCAGTTTCTTCTTCATTAATGAATATAAGCTTTTTGTACTTCAATTTTCTTATACGTTATATGTTTTCAGATCTAGATTTTTAACTAGAATCTTCCACCTTGTAAATGTCTTTTCAGGCAGGTTATCTAATATCTCTGAGTTCCACTTTCTTTATCACCATAACAAGGTTGATCATGTCCCTGTGACAAGAAGACTGAGATAATAAGTGCCAAATAAATATATTCACTTCTCCTTATTATGATCATAGCATGAGCTACTTTAAGGTAAGAACCATGCTTCTTCATTCCTCTTTGAATCCATGAATCAAGATCATTTGGGTTGGAACATAAACATCTTTACAATAAATAAATAACCCTGATTTATAAATATAGAGAACATTAAGATAAAACTTATTGATATAGTCAGCTATTATTTCTATGTAGGGAATTTTTTTCACTCCATCTACCAACTGAAGTCTGCTATATTGATAAGCATTTTAATCAAGATGGAGTGATAACTGCTTAATTTTAGTAGTGAACTACTTAGAGTGCACTTCTTACAGTTTTTGTATCTTCTTCATTACTGTATAAGTGAATATAATTTTATGTAGTCATTGAAAAATAGTTACATGAAAATGTTCTGTAGAAACACCTTGCTTTAAAATCAGGTTTCTTTGCTAGGTAATAAAAAAAAAGATTTTCCCTGAAGCCAGCTTGGGGAGAGTATTATAATATTCCAAAGTCATATCACTGAGGAATATAATATTGTAACTAAAAATATTTTGTAATTGTAAGTCCTTATGAATTAAGTGAATTATATTCAATATTGCTGAGAACATTTTCCTTGGGTTAATAAAGCCCTTTATGTAAGTCAGATCTCAAGCTACAAGAAGGAGTTCAGATCCCAGATATATTAGTAGGTCACAGTAAGAATTACAAAGTGCAGTTACTGTTAGAGGTAAGAATTTGCTCTCTGGTACAATATTTTTAATCTAAATAATTTAAATGATTTTGAGACCCCCATCAACCTTGATGACATAATGTTATTATTAGTCAGAATTGAGACTTCTTTCCCACTTCCATTTCAGTGTGAAAAAATGACAGGTTTGACACTCACACTCACACCCTGCCCTCTCTTTCTTTATATTCAATACTGGGGATTGAACCTAGGATCACTCTATCACTGAGCCACATCCCCATCCCTTTTAGTTTGAGATAGGGTCTCACTAAGTAGCTGAGGCTGGGCTCCAACTTGTAATCCTCTTGCCTCAGCCTCCCCAGTGGCTGGGATTACAGGAATGCCACAGCACCAGGCACATCCAATCTGGTTCTTACCTGTCTTGACCTGTCCCAATCCATCCAATTCTATAGCTACCCCTTTGAGCATCCTGCTCCAGTGAGACACAACACAGTGCTAAGAGTAAAATACCTACTATGTGATATGGTCTGTACTAAGTACTGTAGAGACAAAAAAAAAAAGGAAAGACAGAGCCTAAACCATTGCCCTGAGTAGGAGTCCAGGAAAATAATGTGAGTCAAAAAATGTGAAATTCCCAGTCCTTTGGACATAGATATTACTTTCAGTGTGGCTACATCAATATCACATGGGAAACTGGCTGTAAAAAGCAGAACTGTGAAACATTTAGAAAAGAGTAATGAAAAAGGCAGAAAATTCAGTTCTCAGCAGAATTCTGTCAACAGGAGAAATTCTACTTCCACAAATTCCTGAGGAAAGGAAACCTTGCAGAGAGCTTCCCAGGCCATCTATAAAACAGGAAAGCAAGAACAGAGCAGATGAAGAAAAGCTTCTATTTTCTTTCTGATTTAGCTTTCACTTGTGGTTTATGTAAAAGAAAAAAAAATGGACTAAGCTCTTGCTGGAGCCATTACAGGGCTGTGCAGTTATTTGCTTGCACTAACATTGTTTATTTCAGAACATCTGTGCCATAATCTTTGGTCATGGCTGTGGAATATATGAGGTCATCTCTTTGGATGTTTATATAGCTGAGGAATAATCAAAACCAATGCACCAGAGCTGTAGACCCTTTTACAGATTTTTAAAGAACTTTTGCACTGTTCATATCACCTCTGAAGTTTCTGCAACCAAGCACCTTGAACACAGTATGCTCTTGGAAAAATGATCGTTGGATTTATTCATGAATATAATTTGTCTCAATTTTGCCAATCCCATCCAACACACATGTATGGGAATAGTTGTGCATAGATACACACACACACACTGCAAAACATGCAGGAAAGATAAGCAATATGCAATCACAATGAACTGAGTTTTCATCTTGACTCTTGTCATTACCTAATTCTGAAACCTTAGGCAAGTCTAGCTCTACATCTGTCACCAGCATGAGCTCTCTTTGTTCTTAATCCTTCTTTGACTTCCTGTCATTACAGGGCAGTCTAAAAGATTTTTCATCTACCTTTCTAGAGACATCTTTTTCATAGTTCCACAAAAAGAGGTCACCTTTCACTTTTTTGCTGGTTTCAAATTTGGACACATTCTTTCTTTCTTACCTCCAAGACCTGTTTGAACCTGGGTGAATGTTGTTACCATCTCAATGCAATCTCTTTCTCCTTCAAATACAACCTTAGAGCTCTGGATGAGTTGCAGCTGCAGTTGACCCAAAGTGTCACCAACAAGAAAATCACCACCAATACTGCAGTTAAGCAGTTAAGGTATTGTTCAGACTGGACTACACTCTGCTCTCAGGTGGCAGGGTGAGTGCATCATTTGACATTAGGGTTAGAAGAATTATCCTTAGTATCTACATCCTTTTGACAACTTCAAGGTCTTGGTCTATTTTCAGTATTTTTATTTGTTGTTTGTTTTGTATCCAATCACTTTGCCAAAGAGCAACACCAGCAGGAGCTGTCTCCCAGTGTCAGCGGGTGGCATGTGGCTTGTGTTCAATACTTCCTCTCCCACATGACTATCTAGTTCACCACTCTCCTGCTGGAAACACATCCCTGAAGGCAAATTATTCTTAAAACACTCTCTACAACTATCCCCCTTTCTACTCCACCTCCTAGAGAAGATAGTGATGGAAAATCAATGGAAATTCCAAATAGAGGAAAAAAAAAACTGTAGCAGCACTGTAAATTTGGGAGGGTGCCCATGGCAGGCCATAAGCATTGAGACATTTCTGCTACCCAGAGTGGAGGAGGGATTGGACTAAAGGAAATTGTGAAGCACTGACTCATAATTTTTCTTCCCCAGAAAGTGATGTAGAGCAGACACTAGGGGAATATTTTTTTTTAATTTTTTCTCCACACCATTTTTTTTGGAGCATTATACTTATACATAATGGTGGGATTTGTTGTTACATATTCGTACATGCATACAGTGTAGCAATATAATTTGGCAAATATCACTCCCCAACACTTCCCCCAACTCCTCTTCCTCCTGCCCCCTGGTCCCTTTCCTCTGATCTACTAATCTCACTTTGATTTTCATGAGACCCCCTTCACCTTTCTTTTCCTTTTTCCTCTCTGCTCTCCACATGTGAGATGTAACATATGACCCTGGCCTTCGGAGTTTGCTTATTGTGCTTAACATAATGTTTTCAAGTTCCATCCATTTTCCAGCAAGTGGCATTCAATTTTCTTTATGAATGAATAAAACTCCATTGCGTATGCATACCGTATTTTCTTTATTCATTATCCATCAATGGACACCTACGCTGGTTCCATAGATTAAAGGAATATTTTACTAGTAGCTCCAATTAGAAGGTATCAAGTGTTCTGGGAAAAGATGAGAAGCAACCCCATTGTCAGTAGGACCAGCAACATTGTTGGTGATTTCTGAAAGAACAGGCAGATCCTCAGGAAACAGAAAGACTGTGGGTGGCAGTATCATTGGCTGGCCCCGTTTCTCAGTGATGGAAGAAGAATTTCCTAAAGTGATTGGATATCTCCATACTCAGGATGGCAGGAAGCTGGACATGATAATGCCATGTATTTGGAATACAGGACTAAAAGCCAAGTGAGGAAGGTGACTTCAAGCCCAATAGATTCAACAAACCCGGTGAAGGAAACCTGAACAGATGACACTTTCCACCCAAACTGCTCTTCACTTCAGTGATGTGTGACTGAGCTAGGATCCTGTTTAGACCACCGGGATTTTACTCTAAGACCAAAGAGAGGAATTCTAACAGTAACTACGTAAATCATGAGAGTGCCCACCAGGGCTATTGTGAAGGATGTAGCAAGCTAGAACAAGTCATGGGTGAGTTATAAACAGTGGCATTGTGGGCGCATACCATCTTACACTGTTCTTCCAAGCTTAACATGAAGATTCAGGGTTAAATTTCAGCCCTACTCTCCTCTGCTGCCCCTAGAATGCTTCTGTACAGGGAAGCCCTGCTGGGCAGACTTGCCTTCTTCTTTTGCCTTCTAAAATAAGTAAACAGGAAAAAAAAATTAAATCAGGTCCACCAACAACTCACCAGCATGTAAGTAGGAGGCAAATACCGCCCATAAGGAGTAGAATAAGAGCAGTCCTTCCAGACTGGCTACAGGTGATGTTTTTTAACAGCAAGCATTCTTTTTTAATATTTCAATATTTTTATTTTTTCTTTTAAAAAATTTTGTTCGTGCATTATAAACATACATTACAGTGGGATTCATCGCCACATATTCATACATGCACACAACAGAACAATAGAAATTGGTCAATTTCATTTTTCAGTATCTCCCCTTTTTCTGTCCTCCTCCTTCCCACTGCTCTCCTTTCTCTACTGGTCTCCCTTCTCAAGCAATTATTCTTTTTAAAGAAATAAGTATGATGTATCAAAGTGCATTCTATTGTCATGTATAACTAATTATAACAAATAAAAATAATTAGAAAAGACCTATAAACAAAAAAAATTATGGCCTCATCCGTGAGGTAGATCATTTCAATATCCTCCCGTCATCTCTTTGTATTTATTTGTTGACAATGTACATTCTTAGTATTATGTATCTTCGTAGTATGGCCTTCCATTCTTAATATTTCTTTAGTTTTATTTATATATGTATTCATTTACTTATTTTTTATCATCCTGGACTCTTGAATATTATTTCATCTTTATGAATTATTGTTAGTTTTGTGGCGCTCAAACCGTGCCAGGTGTGGTCAGGGGGATCCCTTTCCAACTGGCTCCTGGCCCCATCCTTCATTGAGGACTTCCTGACATTCTGGCACAGCAAGATGCTTCAGTCTCATCTCGAACTTTCCCAGGCCCAGCCCTAGAATGAACCATCTCTCCAAGGAGCCCTCTTGTCAACTTTTCCATGTATTTCTTCCCAGTTTTTTTTCCCCCTCTAGGAGTGTTACAGGCTCCTGGCTTGAATTTAAAGAAGGTTCAGATATTTTTTAGCTTGTCAGGTGAGATCAGGGGCAGGTTTCCCTGAGAAATCGCTGAGTGTGGAAGAAATTATGAGGGGAAATGAAGTATATGCGCCTGAACCCACAAGAAGCCTTCCCTCAGCACAGGGGAGAGGGAGCTGGGAGCAGATAGGAGATCATCACAAACCACTCACTTTTCTGACCCAAGCTCATTTATACTCTGGAGAGCAAGGGATTGTGAATAAAGCTGGGAGAAATTTTCACCCCAAACACTGTACAACAGTGGGACACAATGGTCCAAGAAGTTACAGGACCCCTACCTGTAAGAATGTAAGAAAAAGACTCTAAGCCTCACTTCATTACAAACCTCCATGGAGCTTTGGGACTGTGGGGTATTCTTGATTTGTGGTTGAAGGGGACTGAGGCTCATAGCTGCAGCATATTGCAAGGACCACAGTGATCTAGGACAGTGCCTGGTGAGAGCCAGAAATGACCACAAAACAGGAGGCAGGCGCAGCAGCAGAGACCCAACAACACGGACTGGCTGGGACACACCTGTGACTCATGCACTGAATACTTCCTGTAACCCTGGGAAGATATTTGTAGAGGATACAGTTCTTGTCTGAACAAGAGGGGGCAAGAATGGATGAAATCTTGGTTATGACTATTAACATTACTGCATTAACACCCACAGAATTGGGAAACTTGGATAAACTTGGGAGACAGATTGAGGTATCCACTTACTTTTTTAATCTACCCCCTCCCACCCTGCCATTTCCACCTCCAGAAAAATCATGAAGCCTCCTTCTGGACTGGGAGCGATTTGCCTACCACGGGATATTTTGCAATGTCTGGAGACATTTTTGCTTCTCACGATATGGGAGATGATTCTAGTATTTAATGGACAGAAGCCAAGGATTCCTCTGAAATGCATAGGACAGCCCCCCACAGCAAGGAATTATCTGCTTCAAACCAGTTCCTTAATGCATGAATCACATGGATTTGGAAAATATGTCTATAAATTTAAAACATCAACATTTTTGTCTATTACATATGCTACAAATTTTTTCAGTTTACTCTTTGCATTAATTTTATTTTTAGACCTACAGAAATGTAATTTTTATATATTTAAATCTATCAATGTTCAGATATGTCAGAGGATATGATTTCTGTCTTCGATACTATAATTTTTGCTACTCCAAAATTGTATAAGTAGTCATCTATCCTCTTGATGCTTTTTATAGATATATAAATCTTTTATTTTTAGCCATCTGGAATTTATTTTGTGGAAATGTGGAATGTAGGGATCTCGATATATTATTTTTTTCTCAAGTGGCCAGTTGTTCCAGCAACAAATACTGAAAACATTTTATCCTTTTCCCACCTTCCAGTTTTTGAAACATCAATGTTATCATATTCTAAATCCAAATATGTAATTAGCACTGTTTCAGGATTTCTGTTTTCTTCTATAGGCCTAGACATTCTGGCGACGGGTTCATTGTACTTTTTTTTTTTTTAAAGACAGAGTGGGAGAGAGAGAGAGAGAGAGAGAGAGAGAGAGAGAGAGAGAGAGAGAGAATTTTTTTAATATTTATTTTTTAGTTCTCGGCAGACACAACAGCTTTGTTTGTATGTGGTGCTGAGGATCGAACCCGGGCCGCACGCATGCCAGGCAAGCGCGCTACCGCTTGAGCCACATTCCCAGCCCTCACTGAACTTTTGTTGGCATAGATAGTAAGTGTAGGAAGGTCAAAGAAAAATAACACCAAAATTGTTTTTATTGGTACATTATAATTGTACATAATAGTGGGATTCATTGTGCCATGTTCATTTATACACACAATACAATTTGATCAATCTCATACCTAAGTACCTTCTCTTTCCTCCTCTCCTCCCTTCCTCTGATCTGCTTGTTCTACCCTTCTGTCATTATTCTTGTTATTACTATTTTTTTAATTTTTATTGTTGGTTGTTCAAAACATTACATAGTTCTTGATATATCATATTTCACACTTTGAATCAAGTGGGTTATGAACTCCCATTTTTACCCCATATACAGATTGCAGAATCATATCAGTTACACATCCATTGATTTACATATTGCCATACTAGTGTGTGTTGTGTTCTGCTGCCTTTCCTATCCTCTACTATCCCCCCTCCCCTCCCCTCCCCTCCCCTCTTCTCTCTCTACCCCCTCTACTGTCATTCATTTCTCCCCCTTGTATTATTTTTCCCTTTACCCTCACTTCCTCTTGTATGTACTTTTGTATAACCCTGAGGGTCTCCTTCCATTTCCATGCAATTTCCCTTCTCTCTCCCTTTCCCTCCCACCTCTCATCCCTGTTTAATGTTAATCTTCTTCTCATGCTCTTCGTCCCTACTCTGTTCTTAGTTACTCTCCTTATATCAAAGAAGACATTTGGCATTTGTTTTTTAGGGATTGGCTAGCTTCACTTAGCATAATCTGCTCTAATGCCATCCATTTCCCTGCAAATTCTATGATTTTGTCATTTTTTAATGCAGAGTAATACTCCATTGTGTATAAATGCCACATTTTTTTTATCCATTCGTCTATTGAAGGGCATCTAGGTTGGTTCCACAGTCTTGCTATTGTGAATTGAGCTGCTATGAACATCGATGTAGCAGTGTCCCTGTAGCATGCTCTTTTTAGGGCTTTAGGGAATAGACCAAGAAGGGGAATAGCTGGGTCAAATGGTGGCTCCATTCCCAGCTTTCCAAGAAATCTCCATACTGCTTTGCAAATTGGCTGCACCAATTTGCAGTCCCACCAGCAATGTACAAGTGTACCCTTTTCCCCACATCCTCGCCAGCACTTGTTGTTGTTTGACTTCCTAATGGCTGCCAATCTTACTGGAGTGAGATGGTATCTTAGGGTGGTTTTGATTTGCATTTCTCTGACAGCTAGAGATGGTGAGCATTTTTTCATGTACTTGTTGATTGACTGTATGTCCTCCTCTGAGAAGTGTCTGTTCAGGTCCTTGGCCCATTTGTTGATTGGGTTGTTTGTTCCCTTATTGTCTAATTTTTTGAGTTCTTTGTATACTCTGGATATTAGGGCTCTATCTGAAGTGTGAGGAGTAAAGATTTGTTCCCAGGGTGTAGGCTCCCTATTTACCTCTCGTATTGTTTCTTTTGCTGAGAAAAAACTTTTTAGTTTGAGTAAGTCCCATTTGTTGATTCTAGTTATTAACTTTTGTGCTATGGGTGTCCTATTGAGGAATTTGGAGCCCGACCCCACCGACTGTAGATCGTAGCCAACTTTTTCTTCTATCAGACGGCGTGTCTCTGATTTGATATCAAGCTCCTTGATCCATTTTGAATTCACTTTTGTGCATGGCGAGAGAAAGGGATTCAGTTTCATTTTGTTGCATATGGATTTCCAGTTTTCCCAGCACCATTTGTTGAAGATGCTATCCTTCCTCCATTGCATGCTTTTAGCCCCTTTATCAAATATAAGATAGTTGTAGTTTTGTGGATTGGTTTCTGTGTCCTCTATTCTGTACCATTGGTCCACCCGCCTGTTTTGGTACCAGTACCATGCTGTTTTTGTTACTATTGCTCTGTAGTATAGTTTGAAGTCTGGTATCGCTATACGGCCTGATTCACACTTCCTGCTTAGCATTGTTTTTGCTATTCTGGGTCTTTTATTTTTCCATATGAATTTCATGATTGCTTTCTCTATTTCTACAAGAAATGCCGTTGGGATTTTGATTGGCATTGCATTAAACCTATAGAGAACTTTTGGTAATATCGCCATTTTGATGATGTTAGTTCTGCCTATCCATGAACAGGGTATATATTTCCATCTTCTAAGATCTTCTTCTATTTCTCTCTTTAGGGTTCTGTAGTTTTCATTGTATAAGTCTTTCACCTCTTTTGTTAGGTTGATTCCCAAGTATTTTATTTATTTTTTTGAAGATATTGTGAATGGAGTGGTTGTCCTCATTTCCATTTCAGAGGATTTGTTGCTGATATAAAGGAATGCCTTTGATTTATGCGTGTTGATTTTATATCCTGCCACTTTGCTGAATTCATTTATTAGCTCTAATAGTTTCTTTGTAGACCCTTTTGGGTCTGCTAGGTATAGAATCATGTCATCAGCAAATAGTGATAATTTAAGTTCTTCTTTTCCTATTTTTATGCCTTTAATTTCTTTCGTCTGTCTAATTGCTCTGGCCAGCGTTTCGAGAACTATGTTGAACAGAAGTGGAGAGAGAGGGCATCCCTGTCTTGTTCCAGATTTTAGAGGGAATGCCTTCAATTTTTCTCCATTCAGAATGATGCTAGCCTGAGGCTTAGCATAGATTGCTTTTACAATATAGAGGTATGTTCCTGTTATCCCTAGTTTTTCTAGAGTTTTGAACATAAAGGGATGCTGTACTTTGTCGAATGCTTTTTCCGCATCTATCGAGATGATCATATGGTTCTTATTTTTAAGTCTATTGATGTGGTGAATAACATTTATTGATTTCCGTATATTGAACCAGCCTTGCATCCCAGGGATGAATCCTACTTGATCATGGTGTACAATTTTTTTGATATGTTTTTGTATCCGATTCGCCAGAATTTTATTGAGGATTTTTGCATCTAGGTTCATTAGAGATATTGGTCTGTAGTTTTCTTTCTTTGAAGTGTCTTTGTCTGGTTTAGGTATCAGGGTGATGTTGGCCTCATAGAATGAATTTGGAAGTTCTCCCTCCTTTTCTATTTCCTGAAGTAGCTTGAAAAGTATTGGTATTAGTTCTTCTTTAAAGGTTTTGTAAAATTCTGCTGTATACCCATCCGGTCCTGGGCTTTTCTTAGTTGGTAGTCTTTTTATGGTTTCTTCTATTTCCTCAATTGATATTGGTCTGTTTAGGTTTTCTATATTCTCCTGACTCAATCTGGGCAGATCATATGACTTAAGAAATTTATCTATGCCTTCACTATCTTCTAATTTATTGGAGTATAAGGATTCAAAATAGTTTTTGATTATCTTCTGTATTTCTGAAGTGTCTGTTGTGATATTGCCTTTTTCATCCCGTATGCTAGTAATTTGAGTTCTCTCTCTTCTTCTCTTCGCTAGCATCGCTAAGGGTCTCTCGATTTTGTTTATTTTTTCAAAGAACCAACTTTTAGTTTTGTCAAGTTTTTCAATTGTTTCTTTTGTTTTGATTTCATTAATTTCAGCTCTGATTTTAATTATTTCTTGCCTTCTACTTCTTTTGCTGTTGTTTTGCTCTTCTTTTTCAAGGATTTTGAGATGAAGTATGAGATCATTTATTTGTTGGTTTTTTCTTTTTTTAAGGAATGAACTCCAAGCAATGAATTTTCCTCTTAGAACTGCTTTCAATGTGTCCCATAGATTCCGATATGTTGTGTCTGTGTTTTCATTTATCTCTAAGAATTTTTTAATTTCCTCCTTGATGTCTTCTATAACCCATTGATCATTCAGTAACCTATTGTTCATTCTCCAAGTGATGTATGCTTTTTCCTTCCTTCTTTTATCGTTGATTTTCAGTTTCATTCCATTATGATCAGATAAGATGCATGGTATTATCTCTACTCCTTTATATTGTCTAAGAGTTGCCCTGTGACATAATATATGATCTATTTTTGAGAAGGATCCATGTGCTGCTGAGAAAAAAGTGTAACTGCTTGATGTTGGGTGGTATACTCTATATATGTCAATTAGGTCTAGGTTATTAATAGTGTTATTGAGTTCTATAGTTTCCTTATTCAACTTTTGTTTGGAAGATCTGTCCAGTGGCGAGAGAGGTGTGTTGAAGTCTCCCATGATTATGGTATGGTGGTCTATTAGACTCTTGAACTTGAGAAGAGTTTGTTTGACGAACATAGCTGCACCATTGTTTGGGGCATAAATATTTATGATTGTTATGTCTTGTTGGTGTATGGTTCCCTTAAGCAGTATGTAGTGTCCCTCTTTATCCCTTTTGATTAACTTTGGCTTGAAATCTATTTTATTTGATATGAGTATGGACACTCCTGCTTGTTTCCGAAGTCCATATGAGTGATATGATTTTTCCCAACCTTTCACCTTCAGCCTATGTATGTCTTTTCCTATCAAATGCGTCTCCTGTAGGCAGCATATTGTTGGGTCTTGTTTTGTGATCCATTCTACTAGCCTGTGTATCTTAATTGGTGAGTTTAAGCCATTAACATTTAGGGTTATTATTGAGATATGGGTTGTTCTTCCAGCCATATTTGTTTATTTCTGTTACTAAACATGGTTTGTTTTCCTCTTTGATTATTCCCCCCCCCTTTAGTGTCCTACCTCCCACTGTTGGTTTTCATTGTTATTTTCCATTTCCTCTTCCTGTAATGCTTTGGCGAGGATGTTTTGAAGAGATGGTTTTCTAGCTGCGAATTCTTTAAACTTTTGTTTATCATGGAAGGTTTTAATTTCATCTTCCATCCTGAAGCTTAATTTCGCTGGATACACAATTCTTGGTTGGAACCCATTTTCTTTCAGTGTTTGAAATATGTTATTCCAGGATCTTCTAGCTTTCAGAGTCTGTGTTGAAAGATCAGCTGTTATCCTGATTGTCTTACCCCTAAATGTAATCTGCTTCCTTTCTCTTGTAGCTTTTAAAATTCTCTCCTTATTCTGTATGTTGGGCATCTTCATTATAATGTGTCTAGGTGTGGATCTCTTATGATTTTGCACATTCGGCGTCCTGTAGGCTTCTAGGATTTGGGATTCTGTCTCATTCTTCCAGTCTGGGAAGTTTTCTCGTATTATTTCATTGAATAGATTGCTCATTCCTTTGGTTTGGAGTTCTATACCTTCCTGTATCCCAATGACTCTTAAGTTTGGTCTCTTAATGTTATCCCATATTTCTTGGATGTTCTGCTCATGGTTTCTTAACAGTCTTGCTGAGCTGTCTATGTTCTTTTCAAGTTGAAATACTTTGTCTTCATTGTCTGATGTTCTATCTTCTAAGTGTTCTACTCTGCTGGTAGTATTCTCAATTGAGTTTTTAAGTTGGTTTATTGCTTCCTGCATTTCTAGGATTTCTGTTTGTTTGTTTTTTATAACCTCTATCTCCCTGTATAGTTGATCCTTTGCTTCCTGGATTTGTTTGTTGAATTCATTGTCGAAGTGATCTTTCATTGTCTGATTTTGCTGTCTAATGTCTTCCTTGATACTCCAGATCATCTGAAGCATGTATATCCTGAATTCTTTATCTGACATTCCATCTGCTGCAGCTGTTACCTCTTCTAAAGTTGAGTTGACCTGCATTGCTTGTGGTCCTTTCTTTCCTTGTCTTTTCATACTGCTTGTGTTTCTTTCTGCTTGGTGAAACTGTTGTGTTTTTGAAATTTTTTCCCCCTGTATATTTATATTGCTCTTGTATAGTTGAAAAGTCTCCCTTGCAGGGTCGGGCGGCGGTCTGCTCTGCACTTACTCCAATTGGGGTGTCGTGACTACCACGCCGGCAGGTCACTGGGCCTGTTCCGGGCGTAGGCGGCAGCTCTGCTCTGCCCCTACTCCAATTGGGGTGACGTGTGTATCACACCGGCAGGCCACCAGGCCTGATCCGCCGGTCGGTCGCAGGTCTGCCTACCCTGCAGGCGCGGGCGGCGGCTCTCCTCTGCCCCCCCTCCAATTGGTGTGACTTGTCTACCACCCGCGCGGACCACTGGGCCTGTTCCGGGCGCAGGCGAAGGCTCTGCTCTGCTCCTACTCCAAATGGGGTGACGTGTCTGTCACACCGGCAGGCCACTGGGCCTGTCCCGCTGGTCGGTCGCAGGTCTGCCCACCTTTTGGGCACGGGCGGCGGCTCTGCTCTGCCCCTACTCCAATTGGGGTGACGTGTGTACCACGCCGGCAGGCCGCTGGGCCTGATCTGCCGGTCTGTCGCAGGTCTGCCTACCTTGCAGGCGCGGGCGGCGGCTCTGCCCTGCCCCTCCTACCATGCCCGCGGACCGCTGGGCCTGATCTGCAGGTTGGTCGCAGGTCTGCCCACCTTGCGGGCGCGGGTGGCGGCTCCACTCCGCCCCCTCTCCAATTGGGGTCACGTGACCACCACGCTGGCGAGCCGCTGGGCCTGCTCCGGGCATGCGCAGCGGCCCCACTCCTCCCCTCTGGCTCGACGACAAAGCGAGAGAGACTCGGGTGTCTGTGACTCACCCTCCCTACCAGGAGACCAACTGTTTATATCGCCGCTGGTATGAAGTTGATGAAGTTCTCTCCTCTGCCGCTTTCTGATGACATCAGATCTCTGCCATGTTGGTATCCTATGCGAATGGCAGCATTTTTTTCCCTTTGCCGGGTGACCAAAGCAACGGGTGAGTCCTGACCGGCACTCACAGGCCCCGTCTCAGTCCTGTTGCCACTGCCCAAGAAGGCTGGGTTGGTATTTACCTCCACAGTACTCAGCAGGTCCTGGACCGAGAAGCAGTTTCCGCGGGCTCCTTAGCCCTGGGCCAGAGCAGTACCGGGAGCCGGAACTCGGCCCCTCCGTGCTCGGTGTATGCTCTGATAAGAGCAGGCTCCAAGAAGCAGTTTCCGAGGGTTATTTAGCACTGAGCCTGAGTAATTTGTCTGCAAGCCGCAGGCGAATGGCAGCCTGAAATTACCTGTTCTATGGCTGAATGAGCTGTGATCAGTCGAAAACAGGGATGGTGACGTCAGCTCTCCAAGATGGTGGCCGCTGGCCTCCTCTGTGGTCTGACCGGTGTGGAGAACTGAATTGGACTGCTTCCTTCCCCCATCTCAAACCCAGAATTCAGCACTTAGTACGGTAATTGCACGGCTGGCAGAAGCCCGCGGAAACTGCAGCGCTGTATCCCTGCGTCGCTATCTTCTCGTTTCCCAGCGCGCGCCACAGACTCTAGCCGCGGGGCGATTTGCTGAATAAGCAGCATGACCCTCTGTGCGGACAAATCTCTCGCGTTTGAGCCCCCGAAGCCGATCCTTGTGCGATGGACATCCTTCCTCCAGATTCCGGAGCACCCCACTACTGCTGGAAATTCCTAACAAGATAGTCTTTAGCCGTCCTGACTCGTCATTCTCCCACACTGTGACGCGGCACACGGGGGCAATGCACTCCCCTCGCCGCCATCCTGTTATTACTATTATTAGTATTATTTGTAGTAGTAGTACATTATAATTTATATAATGTAGTTAAATTTAGTGTATATATATATATATATATATATATATATATATATATATACACACACCCACATATGATTCATTGTGATATATTCATACATGGAAGTAACATAATTTCGTAGATTTGATTTCCCAATATTTCCCCATGCCCTCCCTTCTTCCTGTATATTCCATGCTAATTTAGGGAGAATTGGTGTCTTTGCAATAGTGATTCTTGTCACCTAGAAATGTTGCATGTATCTTTCTTTCTTATTTTATGCCTCTTTGTATTGTTCAACTATATTTTTGGTTGCATTCTATGTTGTTTCCTTTATGTTTATTGCTGGACAGTTTGTGTTTTGGGTGTTATTAAATTATTTCCCTTGTATTGACAGCTTCTGTTTTATAAAAAGGATCATTTTGTAATGGACCTTAATTGTTACTGTTAACAGTTTTTCAATTAATTCTTTATTTTCCAGGAATCATGTTCAATTACTGCAATTGTGACCTTTTCTTTTCTATTTGTGCTGTGGAAACAATCCTCAGTTTAAGGAATTAGAACCACTTTAAAATCCTTACCTAAGTCAGCAAATTCAGAGACTAGACTTTTATGGTGATATATTAAGAACACATAATGACATGAGGCTTCTGTTGCCATTCTTTTTTGCTGTATTTCCAGAGTCTCTTTTAAAATTGAGGTAGAATTTACACCTTATAAAATGCTCAGGTATTAATTATACAGTTTTATGAGCTGTGTACACACTCTTGAAACCACAGCCCAGTCAAGATTCAGAATATTTTCATTATTCCAGAAAGTTCTTCCCAATTTTTTCTCCCACAGACAGCCAATGTTATAATTTCTACTGCTGTAAACCAGCTTTGCATGTTAGAATTTTACATGAAAGAGAGTCATACAGTATATCATCTTTGGTTTTGATTGACTTTTTTAAAAAAAAACCTTGAGATTCAGCCACATTGTCTCACAAATTAATAATTCATTCTTTTTTATTGTCCAGTAGTGTTTCCTTGTATAAATACCAGTTTGTTTATTCATTATTTTGTTGGTGAGCATTTGGGTTTTTTCCAGTTTTTTTTTTTTTTTTTTTGTGTGTGTGTGTGTGTGTGTATAGAACTACCATGAATATTTCTGCTTGAGTCTTTTGTGCATATGTTTCCATTTCTCTTAGGTAAATATCTAAGAGTAGAATTCCTGGGTTATGGAATAGGTATATATTCAAATATCTAAGAGTAGAATTCCTGGGTTATGGAATAGGTATATATTCAACTTCATTTAAGAATTCCAGTTATTCAAAGTCTTCATACCAAACTTTATTGCTTTTTACTATGGCATAACTTTAAACTTATAGAAAAGTTGTAGAAAATCATGCAAAAAATTAATGTATACTCTTTATTCAGATTCTTCAATAGTTCATAGTGTACCCTATTGCTTGTTTATCTTATCTATCATTATTATATGTACACATATTTTATGTACATATTCCTTTCTAAACCACTAGTAAATTGGTGAAATTTTGAGTCTTTATCCCTAGTTTATCATGTAACTCCAAAGGAAAAATAATTTATATTATCAGAATACATTTATCAAAACCATCATTTAATAATGATGTAATGTTATTATCTAATACAAAGTTCACCTGGTGATTTTATTGAGGCAGGAGGATCAAGGCCAGCCTCAGAACCTTAGTAAGACCCTATCTCAAAATTTTAAAAGCCTGGTGTAGTTCAGTGGTCAAGCACCCCTGGGTTCAATCCCCAGTATAAGAGAGAGAGAGAGAGAGAGAGAGAGATAAAGGAAGGAAGGAAGGAAGGAAGGAAGGAAGGAGAAAAAGAAGAAGGGAAGGGAGGGAGGGAGGGGAAAAGGAAGGAAGGAAGGAAAGACACAATAGTGTCCTTTATAGCTTTTGTGTCCCCCAAATCCAGCATCCAATCCAAGGTCACAAATTGCATTTAGCTGTTGAGTCTCTCATATAAGTCTCCTTTTATCTGGAACATTTTCTCCATCTATCTTTGTCTTTGTGAGTACATTTTTAAGTACCCAGGTGAGTTATTTTATATAAGTCCTTCAATTTAGATTTGTCTGGTGTTTCATCATGACTGAACTCATAGTTTATTTTTTATAGCAATTATGTTATATCCTCATTGGTACATCATATCAAGAGGTTACATAATGTAGCTTGTCCAAGTATTGATGATGTTAAGGAGTATTTTCCAGATTACCTCAATGTAAAATTACTAATTTTGAGGAGAGGGTACTGGGATTGAACTCATGCTAGGCAACCACTCTATAACTCTATCATTTATCACAAAGAAAAAATTTACTAATTTTTTTCTTTGTGATAAATGAGAGATTTCTTTGTTCATTATCGCGTCTCCATCAATTATACTCTACATCACATATAATTACTAACTTCATCATTCCTTCAGTATTAATTAGTCACTCTTAAACACACAAGATACAGATAATTTCCTCCAGTCCGGGCAGTTCACCTCTTCCTCTTCCCTGCCAATCTCTTCTGCAGAGATAACTCTTCCTTTCACCATTTTCACCATAGAAAGAGTTTTCCTTCCTCAGTATCTGAATGGACTCACGGATTTTTATTTAATTGAATGAATTATAATACATTGCTATACATACTTGTTTGGATGCTCAAATTACCAGATCTGGGAAGTGGGGACCTTTTCAAGCAAGTCTCTATAACCTTGAACATGTTTCATCCTAACATTTTTTGTCACGATATGATATTTCAGGCTCCTTATGTATATTTCTTTCCTAGCTCTGGAATTAGCCTATTTTCCAACTCATCTCAGTAACTTATTCCAGAGAATAATATTTAGGAATGAAAGTTCAGTGTGCTACATATGCCTGTTGTTTCTGTGTACCATTGCTTCCACGACTTTTCAGTAGGCAGTGCTTGGGAATTTATACATATGTGTGTATGCTCATTGTTTACATGTACATAAAAATGTTTCCTTCCTTCCTTCCTTTCTTCCTCCCTTCCCTTCCCTTTCTTTCTTCTCCTGCTCTCGCTCTCCCTCTCTCTCTCTCTCACACTGGGAATTGAACCCAGGAGTTCTTGGCCACTGAATTACATCCCCAGGCTTTTTAAATTTTGAAATAGGGTCTTACTAAGGTGCTGAGGCTGGCCTTGATCCTCCTGCCTCAGCCTCTTGGGTACCTGGGATTACAGGTATGCATCACCACATCCAGATAATATGTTTCTTTATGATTCCGTTGAAAGCCATGAGCTCATACCTAATTAAATTGGAAGATTTATCATGCATATGGATTGGAATATACAGTATGGTCTCTCAGTGTTGACATATAGACTCAATTCAGCCTCATTCAAAATCCATCAGTATATTTGAAATATTGGCTTTAAGGTCCTGGTCATCTGATTCCAACATTTGGGTCATTTTAGGTCAATTTGTGTTGACTATTTCATCTTTTGATGATAAATCCACAATTTCTTGTATTTTATCATACCTAGTAATTTCATATTAGTAGTAGACATTGTAGATGATATGTTTATAGAGATTTTAAGTTTTATATCTTTCTCCATAAAGTATTGGTTACTTCTCTTTTTTTTAGTTTTTTTTCTTTTTTTATTATTAGTTGTTCAAAACATTACATAGTTCTTGACATATCATATTTCATACATTTGATTCAAGCAGATTATGAACTCCCATTTTTACCCCGTATACATATTGCAGATTCACATCAGTTACACATCCACTTTTTTACATACTGCCATATTAGTGTCTGTTGTATTCTGCTGCCCTTCCTATCCTCTACTATCCCCCCTCCCCTCCCTTCCCCTCTCCTCCCATCTTCTCTCTCTACCCCATCTACTGTAATTCATTTCTCTCTCTTGTTTTTTCCCCTTTCCCCTCACTTCCTCTTATATGTAATTTTGTATAACAATGAGGGTCTCCTTCCTTTACCATGCAATTTCCCTTCTCTCTCTTTTTCCCTCCCCCCTCTCATCCCTGTTTAATGGTGATCTTCTTCTCATGCTCTTCCTCCCTATTCTGTTCTTAGTTGCTCTCCTTATATCAAAGATGACATTTGGCATTTGTTTTTTAGGGATTGGCTAGCTTTACTTAGCATAATCTGCTCTAGTGCCATCAATTTCCCTGCAAATTCTATGATTTTGTCATTTTTAATGCAGAGTAATACTCCATTGTGTATAAATGCCACATTTTTTTTAATCCATTCATCTATTGAAGGGCATCTAGGTTGGTTCCACAGTCTAGCTATTGTGAATTGTGCTGCTATGAACATCGATGTAGCAGTATCCCTATAGTACGCTCTTTTAAGGTCTTCAGGGAATAGTCCGAAAAGGGCAATAGCTGGGTCAAATGGTGGTTCCATTCCCAGCTTTCCCAGGAATCTCCATACTGCTTTCCAAATTGGTCGCACCAATTTGCAGTCCCACCAGCAATGTACAAGTGTATCCTTTCCCCACATCCTCACCAGCACTTGTTGTTGTTTGACTTCATAATGGCTGCCAATCTTACTGGAGTGAGATGGTATCTTAGGGTGGTTTTGATTTGCATTTCTCTGACTGCTAGAGATGGTGAGCATTTTTTCATGTACTTGTTGGTTGATTGTATGTCCTCCTCTGAGAAGTGTCTGTTCAGGTCCTTGGCCCATTTGTTGATTGGGTTATTTGTTATCTTATTGTTTAATTTTTTGAGTTCTTTGTATACTCTGGATATTAGGGCTCTATCTGAAGTGTGAGGAGTAAAAATTTGTTCCCATGATGTAGGTTCCCTATTTACCTCTCTTATTGTTTCTCTTGCTGAGAGAAAACTTTTTAGTTTAAGTAAGTCCCATTTGTTGATTCTTATTTTTAACTCTTGTGCTATGGGTGTCCTATTAAGGAATTTGGAGCCCGACCCCACAATATGTAGATCGGAGCCAACTTTTTCTTCTATCAGATGCAGAGTCTCTGATTTGATATCAAGCTCCTTGATCCATTTTGAGTTAACTTTTGTGCATGGCGAGAGAAGGGGATTCAGTTTCATTTTGTTGCATATGGATTTCCAGTTTTCTCAGCACCATTTGTTGAAGATGCTATCCTTCCTCCATTGCATGCTTTTAGCCCCTTTATCAAATACAAGACAGTTGTAACTTTGTGGATTAGTCTCTGTGTCCTCTATTCTGTACCATTGGTCCACCCGCCTGTTTTGGTACCAGTACCATGCTGTTTTTTATTTCTCTAGCAGACAAACTAGTGTCTTGGTGTTCATTTTGCTTGGACAAGACAGACCTATGGAAACCCTGGGTACCTTAATAAGCTCTTCAATTTTGACAGGGCACAAACTCCAAATGGCCTCTTCCATGATAGGTAGTAGGTAGAATTTCTGCTCAATTTTTTTAGTTGCTAGCTGTTGTTGCTTCTGAGACCCGTCTCCCCTCCGCTTGTGCATAGAGGTGTCTAGTTGGTCATTTGGGGGCTTTCCCTGAGAGCCTCTCCTTCCTAGGATTCTCTTCTTATTTTCAGGTAATGAGGCATCCCTAAACTTCCTCTTTTGACATCTCAAATTAATTATGCTGTTTGAGATGTCCACATGAACTGAGAAGAACTCTTAGGTGAAAATAGCCACGTCCAGTTAGAATGGTCCACTAATTTCAAGAGTTCAGTCCCCTCTAATTTCTGCCAACTTTTTGTCATCCTCTGGTGTCTTTAAATAATTTTTAAAAATATTTTGCCCAGAATTCATCATTGTTATCTTGGTTAGATAACCTTGAAGGAGGGTTACTCTAGAAGAAATTTTGCACCATTATAAGAACCAAAATTTTCCCTAAATATTGTTTTTCATCAATCTTAACTGAAGCTTAAAATATTTTCTCTCAATGACATGCCACTAATAGCCCCCATTGGTATCAAAACAGACAATATGATGAGCAACATAAGGCATACATGTACAACAGATGACTTCACACACATTGAGATACATTGGCTTGAACTCCATGAACTTGTCCAAACACTCTACTTCTTAAAGTGGGATCTCAACATTTTGTGGCATTACATTAAAAAAGGTTCCAGTCCAATTTAGGATTTCTCAATGTCTAAGCACCACAATTATTTCCAGAATAATTTGAAATAATCATGATTATAAGGCATAACCTGTCTTGAATAGATTTCATAGAGTCCTCTTTTAAATCATATAGAAAAATGTAATTGGTCATCATGTATTATTTTTTTAATTTAGTGTCTGAGGCCAAGAAATGGCCTTTATCTTTAGTTTGTGTGTTTATGTTCATACATTAAACTGGCCTGTGGTTTTCTTCCTTGGGTTATCTTTGTCAGATTTCCTTATGAGGTGGGTGTTAGCTTCATAAAATGATAATGCTTATTTTTATATTCTCTGTAGGAGTCCAGGTAGCAGGGAAATCATTCATTCTTTGAAGAGTTGAAACATCACACTAAGAAAACTATATCTGCCTTTTTGAAAGAGTTCTATGATGAATTTTTCAAATTTTCAAGGTCATTGGTCTATTCAGATCTTCTTCCTCATAAATAAAATTCAGCCCATAATAAATATCCTTGAAGACCATATGCTTCATGGAAATCATCAAATACATTGGCACAGATTTCCATGTAATAGTCTTTTATGATTTTGTGATCTGATTTGCATCTAGGGTTATAGTCACCTTACTAGTGTTACATATTTGTGTTTTAGTTTTTTGTTTGTTTGTTTGTTAGAACCCAGAATGTAAAATGTTTGTATTCTTCTCCAATTCATGTTTTGATTTGATTGCTTTGTTTTGGTTTTCAAAGATCCAGATCTTATCTATATATATTCTAAATTAGTTTTCCAATTTATTAAAGTCTATGATGCTATAAATTCCTTGCTTTTTCCATATATTTATTTGATTATGCATTCCATGACTTCTTGTAGAGAGCACTGATTCCAATTATTTTAATTCCTTTTATTTTATAATGAATACAATTAATGCTCTAAATTTTCCAATGACTTAAGCTCTGGCATGTTTTGATTTAATTATGCTTTTATTTTATTTCCAAAATGGTTCAAATTATAAATTATACATTCTATTAAATCATTATTGAAATTTTGTGGGTGAAAATTAGTAACATGAATATATGCTAAGGATATTAAACAGAAATAGTAGGTAACAATCTGGCATCTACAAAATCATCCTATTTTTATTCATTTATTCATCAATTCAATAAGCATTTACAATTATCTACTATGTAGCAAATCATTTGAAAAATAGATTTGTGTGAGTAGATATATACAGATATGTGGATGAAATATATAGGCAGATGTATAAGAAATTATATTAATCACATTTTCACATAGCTAAATGACTGTGCAAGGTAAAGTTATGGAAAAATAAACTCATATGGATTCATGAATGTGATACAATTATTATTATAATTTTTAATTTTTTAATTATGTTTACTAAATTTCTATGATGAACAGATTTTGGATTTTTAATATTGCTGATATTTTGAAACTAGATTTCCTCTTTTATATATCATTTATGTTGTAAGGAATTTTGTTCAAGCAAGTAATTCAGATATAACAAAAATTTACGAATAAATTTGTAAGTAGGTCAAATGCACATTTTGTAGGCATAACAATAAATAGTGAAAAAATGAATTATGGTACATTATTCATTATGTTACAAAAATACTTATGTGCATATTCTTATGTACATACTCTGAAGTGAAGAAAGCTGTTAAAATATAAAATGGTTATACTTAAAAATCAACACAGATCGGAGACTAATAAAATATTTGTTATTTGTATAACATAATTTTAGTGTTTATTTCTGAATTTTAATATTAATATATATATATATATATATATTATTGCTTCTCTTCTTATTCATGCTTATCTTTGTTTTATACAGTAGACTTGCATTCTTTATATCATTTTTTAAATTAGTTGCAAAGCACAAATAAGTAGTGGCAAAAACTAGGAGGCTAAAGGTAAACGACTTTGAAAGCATATTTCTCATTTAACCCTTATTTGGGAGGAATTAAAAAAACTTTTTAGAAGCTAATAAAATTTAGATTAAAGCAATATATAAAACAAAGGCTCTATGGAATTTTTATTACAAGTTTCTAAAATAGTTCGTATACATATGTGTGTCAGATTTTTCTTACTACTAAATTAAGAAAGTTTTAATACACAGGTTAATGGGAATTAATACTACCAATGAATGTAAAAGAAACACATTCCTATTTTATTCAGGACCAAACATCTAAGGTCTTGCTCCTAATTCACAAATAACAAACCCGATCTGCTACCTGTCAACCACTATACCTTCATACAGAGCTGAAGTAATCAAGAAACAACAGTAATGAATGGCTCTACATATTAATTAATCTTGAGAAAAGTGTAATTTGGATAAAATTATGGTTAAATTTTAGAGAGAGTGTAGTACCTGAAGCTTCCAAATCAACAATGTCTTTAGAAAGTTATTCATCAAAATACAGCAAGTAACCATATCGTTTCAAAAAAATGGATATCCAAATAAACAGATATACAATCAAAACTATATAAGACAAAAAATTCACTGAATTATTTTGCAAAGGGGAAGAATCAGAAACAATCTAAAATTTCATCAATGAGTTAAGAATCAGTTAAGTTACCGTATATATGCTCAATAGATACTTAACTAGTTTTTAAGTGAGTTATGATGCAGAATTTAAAATAAAAGGTAAAAGTAAAAAATATATATATAAAGCTAAAGGAGAAACTAGGTCCAAAATTTTACATCTAATATTTCCACAAAATAAAATATGCCAAAATCAAACAATATACAAGCAAGGTCAGAGAGAAATATGACAACCTACTGCTGGTTTCTGGGGGTTACATGCATTATAAATGATTTCTTTCTTTTCTGTGTAATTTTCTCTTCATCTACATTTTCCACCATGAACACATATTACTTTTTTTAAAAAAAAAGATAAGAAGTTGAATTGATACTTTTAAATATATTTCTATAGTGTTTTAAAGTTTAATTGAGTCAGAGAGCCATGTCATTGCATGGAATTATGAGATTGTAGGAAGATGAATCTATTCTTTTTATTTTCTCTTTTCTCATTGGCCAAAAGTTTACTTCTATTAATTTTTAAATATGTGCCCTATATATTTCATGGGTTAAGGTGATTTTTTTAAAAATAAGTTTTATCTTATTTGAAGTGACAATGTTCACAAGTCTTATGAAGTGACAATGTTCACAAGTCTTTCTCACCTTGAACTAGCAGCATGAGATGAGACAAAGACCACCCTGGACAGCCTTCAGAAGCAACTCTCTCCTTTGTCCTCTGCCATTCATACACCCTGGCAGTGAAGGGGTTACTGAAAAGTCCTTTGTTTTTTGTTTTTTTTATCTTACTTGTAAGTGGCTACTCTTCTGAAATATACCCCTATGTTGTCTGACAGTGGTGTATCATATAATGAGACAGAATGACACATGATGATGTACACAGCCCTAGGAGAGGAAGACCAGGGTTTCAGTCCCAACTCCATAACCTTCCTGTTCTGTGATTTGGAACTATTCAATATCCTAATTGCTAAAACAGGAATAATGACAACAATAATAGTAGTGATTCCCAGAGCCATTGTGGGGATTAAATCAGTAATGCAAATCATATTAAGTGTTCAATCTGCTGAGTATCAATGTATTCCTTTTGGGTGACTCATTTTGAGTTTTAATAATTCCCAGTTCCACTTTGTATCTTGAAAGGCACTGATACTTCTGATGAAAATATCCTTCCTCAGCCTCCTGACCTTTAGATTCTTATATTGTTAACTTGTACTTCTTATTGGCTCTGTTGCTTTGGAAACTCTTCCATTAAAAAAAAAAAAACAGATTTGAAGCCTTGAAATGATGAGTTTTGTTATTTTATACTGTACTAAGTTCATGTTTATTTGCTCATAAAGCCATTGTGCATTTTGGGTGTATTTTCTCACTGATAAAATGAGAGTCAGGGCAGATGGGTGCTGAAGTCTCTTCTATAACAGCATTTCCCAAATTTAAGATGCAGATTCCAATTCAGTACGGCCAGAGTTAGAGTTGAGAAGCTGCATTTCTAATAGGCTTCCAGGAGATGCCAGCCATACTGTTGTGTGGACCACACTTTGAGAAGCAGAGATCTTTAAGGCTGCCTTCAGTACCTACATGTAATTTGCTCTACCCATTAGCTGGCATGATGGTACAGATCTGTAATCCTAGTGACTCAGAAGCCTAAAGCAGGAGATCAGGAGTCCAAGGCCAGCCTAGGCAACTTAATGAGACCCTTATTTTTAAAATAAATAAATGAAAAATAAAGGGTGATGTAGCTCAGTGTTCCAGCACTCTGGGGTTCAGTCATCAGTAAAAGAAAAACAAAGAATTCTCCCATGATATAAATATTTCTTTAAGTATCAACTACCTTCTAAGAATGTTGAAAGGATTTATCTAGAATGTGCATTTTAAATTTCTGGCAATAATAATAGGCACACTGTAGGAGTTTAGTACCTGTTACTTCTCTTTTCCTTCTCCATTAGAGACTGAGATGCAGTCTGTATCTTGCCCCCTGATGTTATAAATATCACCTTCATTTTATGTGTTATGTAGCTCATTAATTATTGTAGACTGATGAAAGATACATGGGACATATTTGAATGATAGAGGCTAATGTGAAAATACAGTGATCATTTTTTTGTGGTTTCAGTTAACCATGGTCAACAGTGATCCAACAATATTAAACAGAAAATTTCATAAATAAATAATTCATAAGTTTTAAACAATTTTTATTACAATATGCTGCTATAATTATTCTATTTTATTGTTAATTATTATCACTGATTTCTCACTGGGTGTAAGTAATAAACTTCATCATAGGTCTGTGTGTGTACAGGATAAAACCCGTACCTACAGGGCTCAGTACTATTCACATTTCCAGGCATGCACAGGAGGCTTGGAATGTCCCATCCCCCAAAAAAAAGATTGGAAAAGATTGGCCTTCTCTAATAGTTCACATTCATTGAATTATTACTTCAAACTAGATTTTTCTGACCCAAATGCCCTCACCCATAAAGATTGCTATCCTTAATTCATTTTTTTTAAAAAAGAAACATTTTTTTCTGAACTTTTATGATCATATCATTTGAATGAAAGTTCTTCTTTACTTTTGGTTTGGCCCCATAGCTATATTTCAGCATTTAAAATACATAAGAAAGACCTATAAAATTTCATCTTGAAAGGAATTTGTTTTTTATCAAACAATAGTAAGAAAAAAAATGTAGGTATTGATGGTTTATAAATGTCCTTCTTGGGCTTAATTATGTTTGCAGCTATGACGAGAAACCTTAACAGTCAAAAACCTGTGGAAGAGAAGCAAACTCCTCCATAAATGAAGCTCGTGTAGAATAGTGAGCACATGACATCTGGGGAGAAATATAAGTGGTGGGCTTCCTTTTGTGGGTATAATATTACCCACTTTATATTGCTGCTATGAGGATTAAATGAAATAATCCTAGGTATTGTTATAATGATGAGAACACTCTTTCCACTTAGATTGGCTACGGTGGGATTTGTTACTCAGTTAAAGTATATTCTATATAGTCTGGTTTTTAAAACACTGTGAACAAATAAGGACATAAAGGGTTTTGCCTATAGTCTTTCCCCTTTATGTTATATAATGAAAAGCTGGATGCCACTTTTCCAGCACGTAACAATGACTTTAGCACAGTTGGTCACCAGGTAGGAGGTGGCTTCTTGTGCTGCAAGGCAGCATTCTCATGGAAAATTAAAAACAAGGGCTTATTTTTAGCCATGCAAATGCAATCATTCCTGAGCTTGAATATGCTCTACATCACCTAGAAGGGAGTTTATTGGCACCCAGACTGTTATGTAACTGAGGAAACCATTGTGTGCTATAAAAACACACTAATGTAAAAACCAGCCCATTGAGCAACAGGCTGATGGACAAAACAGGTAGCAAGGCAGAGGAAAACTCAACAGGAAACTTCAGGGCTGGGAACTGCCAGAGGCTGCAAGATTAGAACAAGGGCATTTTTATAGCCACTTGGGAAAAGGAATTTTCAAAGCCAGAGAAATTATTACAGCAACAGTAAGTGAGACGATTTCACCTCTTTGAAAGCAATTTTTTCTGTCCTATTTGAAATAGCCTGGTGTTGGGGTCTCATATTATGGTTCTCTATAGTATCTTTCTTGGGGGAGAGTCTCAAATTCCTAAACTAAGAGAGTAGAAGAAATGTTCACAGTGATTCCAGGAAGAAGGATAGAAATGGATATTTTTAAACTAAACTATCTATGGCTAATATTTAGCCAAGGTCTAAAAGAAAAACAGGTTCGTCTTGAATGAGGATCCCTCCTCCTCAACACCTCTCTCTCTCTCTCTCTCTCTCTCTCTCTCTCTCTCTCTCTCTCTCTCTCTCTCTCTCTCTCCCTCTCCCTCTCCCTCTCTCTCTCCCCTTTCTTTTGTAGTACGGGGCTTTGAACCCAGGCCTATGCATACTAGGCAAGTACTACTTGCTACATCCCCAGCCCTTTATATTTTGTTTTTGAGATAGGGTCTTACTAAGTTGCCCAGGTTAGCCCAAAGTTGTGATCCTTCTGCAGCAGACCCAAGAGTCACTAAGATTATAAGTGTGCCCAGCAGGATACATCTCTTGAAATTCAGAATTACTAACTTGATTTTTGAATCTCTGGCTCTTATATTTGGAACTCTTGGAGATTTATGATTGACTTTTATTACAAAAGCATTATCAGAAAACATTATGATAATTGACATAATCAATACATGGCACCTCTGGACAGTTTGGAGGCAGAAAAGTCTTAGCATGTAAGTAACAAATACTTTCCTCTTCCTGGTGGAGAGTGGATTGCAATGGTCCAGTTGATGTCCCTTGTGAACACTTCTCCACAGAGCTGGTATCTCAGGACAAGCTCATTCAGACATTTACCTAAAAGACAGGTTGGTGCCTGGGCTCTCTCTGACCTCCTTCTTATTTCTAGAAAAAATCTCCAGCTTGTCTCTCCCCTTGTATGAGCAAGGTCCTTTTCTCATTCATCTTCAGTATGTTTTATTAACCACGTGCTCTGCTACCTCCAGGCAATGCACAGGCAATGCAGAGAAGAAGAAAAAAATCTGAAATCTCATTAGTAGGTATAGAAATGCAAGAAAATAAACCCCAAAAAAATTCAAAAGAAAGAAACAGTGAGATAAAACTGCAATTAATGAAAAAGATTCCCCCATTCTGAGAAATTATTTGATCAGCAAAACCAAAAGCTTGTTCTTTGACATAATTAATAGAGCAGATATATCCTAGGCAAATAGGATCAAGAAGGATAAGACATAAATAACAGTAGAAGTTTTTTAAAAAGCTTGACACTTGGATAATGAAATGTACAAAATTATAAGAGGATGCTATGAATATCTTTATAAGAATACATGTAAAAACACAGTTGAAATATACATTTTTTTCCTGGAAAATAGAAAACAAAAATTGCCCCCAAATTCCCACATATGAAAAGCATAGAATGAACCATTATATTTATTATTCCAATTCTTCCCTTCCAGATCTCATCTTTCTACTGCTAAGTCCCTTTGATGGAGGCAGATTTCTCCATTTGTATCTACTTTTTTCTCATTGTGTTCTCATTATTTCAAGAGGCATCAAAAAGATGAACAAGGGGATGCATGAGCATGTCTGTGTCCTTTGGCCCTAACACAACACCCCGTCCAACTCCATGTGCCCCAGCCTCATCCAATCTTCCAGTTTCAATAACGTGGACATTCTGCAATTATCTTCCTATTGTTTTTTATATTTCTCCACAAGGTGTCAGTGATCCATACATGTTCCCCGAAATCTGAGTTCACAGATTTCTGTTTCTTCTACATCTTCTCTTTAACACTGTGCATTTTCCACTCCAAAATACAATATTCCATTGCAGAGCAATATTTCCAACTCAACCTATATGTACATAGAAAAACGCCTGGAAGGACACATAGAGAGATGCTAAACCTGGTTGTCTCCATATAGTAGCAAGAAAGATTTATTTCTTTATACTTTTCTGCACTTCCCAATTTTCTATCTTGAAACTGTATTATACTTCATTTTTTAATTCAAAAGAAAGGCATTAGTACAGTATCATTTAAAAAAATATGTCCTTTGACACTGCTCAAAATGTGAGTCCCTTTTCTAGAATGTATCCAAACTTATCTTTATTTAACTTAGAATTTAAAGCCATCAATCAATCCCCCCATACTTTGTATGGGTGGGGTTAATTTTTTATCTTAATCTTATTATACTGCTTGTTCTGTAAACTATGCTTTTCTCACTTAACAACATATTTGGAGACCTTTCTACGTTGGTACCTGCAGATCTTTTCCTATTTTTTGCATGTACTGCATAGTCTGGATATGCCAGGTGTATTTATTCCAATATTGATGTTTGTTTCCGGTTTTGCCTCTCACCAAACTCCTGTCATGCACGTGCATGTGCTTTCCTCTTAGGCACATTCAAGTAAATCTCCAAAGTAGAAACAGAAATGTAATTGCTGAGTCATGAAGTGTACACGGTTTTTCAATCAAGTTGTACTGAGAAGTACCAAAGTAGTGATTATTAATTCCTTTTCAACATGATCAATATTTGCTATAATAAACCTTTTACTCTTATAAATGAAATATTACATTTCTTTGTTCTAACTTTTATCCCACCATTTTTGGTGATGTTGAGCATCTTTTCATATATTTACCAGTCATTTGTATTTCATCTTTTAGGAGCAAGACTACCTGTTAATGAATATTGTCCATTTTTTCTTTAGGGGTATTTTGTTTTGAAGTAAGGATCATTATATGTTCTTAATATTAATTTTGCTTTGGTGAAGTGCACCCTTTGGTAATTCATTCAGAGAGGACTTGTGAATGGTTAACTTTCTAAGTTCATACAGATCTGAAATATTCTTTTTTTTTTGAGGTTTTTTTTTATATGACAGTAGAATGTATTTTGACATATTTTACATACATGGAGAATAACTTCTCATTTATCTGGTTGTACATGGTATAGAATTACATTGGTTGTGTAATCACATATGCACATAGGATAGTAATGTCCAATTCATTCTACTATCTTTTCTATTCCCATCCCCCTCTCTTCCCTTCATTTCTCTTTGTCTAATCCAAAGTACTTCTATTTTTCCCTAACTCTCACCCCCTTATTGTGAATTATCATCCACATTTCAGAGAGAACGTTCAGCCTTTGGTTCTTTGGGATTGGCTTATTTCACTTAGCATGATATTCTCCAGTTCCATCCATTTACTGGCAAATGCCATCATTTCATTCTTTATGGACAAGTAATATTCCATTGTGTATATTTATTATATTTTCCTTATCCATTCATCTATTGAAGGACACCTAGATTGCTTCCATCACTTGGCTATTGTGAGTTGAGCTGCTATAAACATGGATGTGGCTATGTCACCAAAGTTTGCTGTTTTTAAGTCCTTTAGGTATAAACTGAGAAGTGGGATAACTGGGTCAAATGGTGTTTCCATTCCGTGTCTTCTGAGGAATCTCTGTATTGCTTTCCATAGTGATTGCAATAATTTGAATTCCCACAAGCAATGTATAAATGTTCATTTCCCCCTGCATCCTCACCAACATTTACTCTTACATGTATTCTTGATAATTGCCATTCTGACTGGAGTGAGATGCAATCTCAATGTAGTTTGAATTTGCCTTTCTCTAACTGATAGAGATGTTGAATATTTTTTCATATATTTGTTGATATATAGTATATATAGTCATATTTCTTCTTCTGTGAAGTGTCTGCTGAGTTTTCTTGCCCATTTATTAACTGGGATATTTATATGGGGTGTTAATTTTTTGAATTCTTTATATATCCTGGAGATTAATGCTCTATCTGAGGTGCAGATAGCAAAGATTTTCTCCCATTCTGTAGGCTCTCTTCCCGTTCTTGATCATTTTCTTTGCTGTGAAGAAGCTTTTTAGTTTGATTCAATCTCACTTGTTTATTCTTGAGTTTACTTCTTGTACTTTAGGACTCTTGTTAAGGAAGTCAGCTCCTAAGCTGACATGATGTAGATTTGGGCCTACTTTTTCTTCTATTAGGCACAAGGTCTCTGGTCTAATGCCTAAGTCCTTGATCCAGTCCTTTGAGTTGAGTTTTGTGCACAGTGAGAGGAGTTTAATTTAATTTTGCTACATATGAATTTCCAGTTTTCCCAGCACCATTTGTTGAAGAGGCTCTCTTTTATCTAGTGCATGTTTTTGGCAACTTTATCTAGTATGAGATAACTGTATTTCTGTAGATTTGTCTCTGTGTCTTCTATTGTACCACTGGTATAAATATCTGTTTTGGTACCAAAACCTTGCCATTTTTGTTACTATAGCTCTGTAGTATAGTTTAAAATTTGACATTTTGAAGCCTCCTGCTTCACTTTTCTTACTAAGGATTATTTTGGCTATTCTGGATCTCTTATTTTTCCAAGTGAATTTCATTACTGCTTTTTCTATTTCTATGAATAATGTCATTGGGGTTTTAAGAGGAATTGCATTAAATCTCTATGGTGCTTTTGGTAGCATGGCCATTTTGATGATGTTAATTCTGTCTATTCAAGAGCAGGGGATATCTTTCCATCTTCTAGGATCAATTTATTTTTTTAGTATTCTGTAGTTTTCATTGTAGAGGTCTTTCACCACTTTTGTTTGATTGATTCAAATACAGCACCCTTTCATCTTCAAAACACTAGAAAAACTAGGGATAGTAGGAACATACCTCGACATTGTAAAAGCTATATATGCTAAACTCAAGGCCAACATCATTCCAAATGGAGAAAAATTGAAATCATTCCCTCTCAAAACTGGAGCAAGACAAGGATACCTTCTTTCAGCACTTTATTCAACATCATCCTTGAAATGCTAGCCATAGAAATTAGACTGAAGAAATAAATTAAATGGATAAGAATAGGAAAAAAAATAACTCAAATTATCCTTATTTTCCAACAACATGGGGAAAAATGCCACCAGAAAACTTCCAGAACTCAAAAATGAATTCAGCAAAGTAGCAGAATATAAAATTAACACCCATAAATCAACTGCATTCCTATACATCAATGATGAAGGAGAAATTAGGAAAACTAACCTATTCACAATAGCCTCAAAAAATATTTGAAGAATTATTTATTTGGATCATATATGTATGGAATGTGTTTCTAGCAGTGATGCTTATGGTTACAAAGTGTTCTGCATTCCTCCTGGACTGCCAATGGGGCTGTCTAGTCATCTCATTGTCCATGGGGACTTAGTTCCAAGATTCCTTGCAGATACCCAAATCTGCAGATCCTTAAGTTCCATGTAAAGTTATATTCCAAAGATTGATTTTATTGTAAAATTACTGTGATTTCAAATAAGGGATATAATGTATAACTAACTCAGCCAAGGTTCAAAATTATATACAAATTATATATATATATATATATATATATATATATATATATATATATATATATATGCTGTTGTTAATTTCACTTTGTATTTTTCTTGTAACTGATGCCTGTTAATGTTTTGCAGAGGTATTACTTCAAGAACACACAACCTAAATTAATTTGAGATTTAAGCCACCATATGTAGACAAATAATAATTAAAAGGGATTAAATTTACTATAAAGTTATAAACATTAAAGTCAAAGCCCAGCACTCTTTGTTTAACACTGATAAGACTGACTTTCTGGATGTTTAAGGCCAAGCTTAAAAATTAAGATTAAAATAAAGGAACCAAGAAAACCAATATTTGACTCTTGCCCTCTGAGTCAGCCTGAACCCAGGAAAAAGGGAAGAGCTTTGCAACTCTGGGCCACACAACCTCCCAATCAGGGAGATCATGAGATCACTGGAGAACAGAAAGCCAATCAGTGTGCATGCTGAAAAAGAGGAGGGTTATTAGAAGGGGGAAACATCCCTGATGCTTCCAAGGGAAGCCACATGTTCAGCAAGACTTTGACCTATCCTAATGCAGATAGCACTAGCAGAGCTAAAATGCTGCTCACCAGTTCCCCAAGAGTATACCCTAAGGGAACTGAGCTGACTCTTACCAATAGATAGAAGCAAGGTCAGTTTGAACAGCTTGAACTTAAACACCTAGAAAAAACAGTTAAAACCAAAACACAGCCATTCTGGGCATTTAAAAAGAAACATTAGTTATTTTAATGTAACGTAAGATGTACACTTGTGTTAGCACCCCCTCAAAATAAGTAAAACTAGAGACAATAGAAGATTCTTAAACAAAAATTCCTGATAACTATCAACAGTAACTGCCAGAGCCATAACTTTTTAGTCAGTTTAAGGCTTACCGATCTTCCTAAGCTGCTACACAGGTAGACTTAATCAATGTTTGCTAGTATAATTATCTAGCCCTTAGTAACAAAGGGATCTCTACTGAACATAGAGGCCATGCCAATAATAAAGATATTTTACAAAAATCAGATGACATTAAGTAACTTAAGTAAATGTTATGTCTACATTCCTGATAACTCTGACAATGTTAAAAATTTACATTTCCCCAAAAGGGGCCTTATTAGGCTTTGTTAGGCCTTGCTATGGGGACAATTTCTCAGCAATTCCACCTCCTGGTAAACGATTATTAATTTATATCATTTTCGTGATATTCATGGACAGGTTCCAAATGCTACAACTGTTATTTTGTGTTAATCTTATTTCAGTACTTATATCTTTTTGTTTCTCTCATAGAAGTGCCCACCTCTAGGTAAATTTACAACCTGTTCTTCCTGAGCCAGATTTTTACCATGGACTCTTTGACTCATCCAATTTCTAAAAAGGAACTCTAAACTGCTTGCCTAACTGCACATCGCCCCCTCTCAGCTCAAAGCAGCAAGAGCATTCATGGTCCTTTTTCCTTATTGCAGTAGGAGGTCCCTAACATTAGAAGGGAAAATTATGGTCAGTATAGATAAATAATTGGGTTAAATGATAAAATGAAGACCAGTTTGGGTCCAGAAAATGTTAATCATGTTAATCATGTTTTTCTCTTGCTCAGACTATGATTTAGATCTCATGATACTTGTTTATGGTTTCAAATCATAACAACGGCCACTTATGATTAATATGGTTTTGAACTACAAAAGGTGAACAGTCCTCTGTACTCACTATAATCAACTGTATGCCAATGATGATTAATCAATGATTCGATTAGTTCCATAAAACCAGTGGGGAATGTTATGGGCCAGGCTATGTGGGCAATAACTAAACAACTCCATTTTACCCTCAGACTCCATATCATGTAAGAAATGTTTCTCCCATGGGAAAGCCCCACCTCTATATCCATTAATAGTTACCTAGCATAACATACTTGGCAACACAAAATAGTAATTCTTATACAATATAAAATTGTTCTTTTTGGTTTCCATTTTTACTGGGTGATGTACCTTGTCAGAGATGGATTGTCTAGATGTTAGTACCATTCTCTAACTTGTACTGAACTAGGGTCATTTTGACCCAATTCCCTTCTGCTTGCTTGCTGCTATGCCAACCTGGAAAGTCCTGTGGGAAATGCCAATGTACGCATTGCGTTGTATCACTAACTGCCCAGTCCAGCTTCTGTACCTGCTTGCTTACAGCTACATCAACCTAGATGTAGTTTTTGCCTTTAAATATCCTAAAATGCTCAGGCTTGGGGCTGTTCCTTGCAGAGACAGTTATAGGTCCCGCAGGGAGCAGTCGCCAGCTAAATAAAGACTCTTCAATTTGGACAAAACTGGGACTTGGTGTGTTTTCTGAGTGACCTGCCCACAACAATATAGGATGTTCAGTATGTGTTCATTCTGATGGTCATCTTGAATTAGAATCCCTTTGTGATTCAAAATGTCATTAAAAAAGAAAGAACGGACACATACATTCCAAATCTTTATATTATACCTTTAAAATAAAGCTATTTCATCTAAAAGTAAACTTAACCAGCTATATCCTTTGGCTTGTTCCTGGGCTCAGTCCTTAGGATGAGGAGTGAGTCAGACTGGTTCTCACTCTGTGAAAGTGCAGGGCTTAAGCAAGAACAGGAGGGAAAGTGGAACAACAAAACATACTCAAATAACATTACAGCAGGGGTATCACCCAGAGAAAGGTTCTGCCAAAACTCTTGTCTAATTAGTCATTTTAATCAGGTATCTTCTGCGGTAATAACTACAGCTATACTTTATAATGAGCAAATTCATATTCATCATTCTATTTATTCTGCAAAACAACCCTGTAAGGTAAGAGCTATTTTTATCTCACTTTCCATATGAAAACTATTTTAATACGCTAAGCACACAGTATTTATCCCTCCCCTGAGTACAATAAGCCACCAGAAAAGCACGGTTGGTTAAATTTTGCAGTGACAATCCTCCACAAGAGTGTTGGAGGTCCTAAATGACTCTGGAAAAATAGGAAGGCTTGGACCATCCCCCAAACCTACTGGTAAGAAATAAGGCCTGCACTTTGTTAATCATATCATTACTATCTCAATATTCCCTATGCATTGTTATTCAATCCTCACAAGACTTGGTGGCTCAGGCATTATTATGACCCAGCCTCCCTCATTTTACTGGGCACAGAAAAGTTAAGTCTCTTAGCAAAGGTCAAAAGCTAGAAGTGGAATTTCCAATATTTGAACCCAGGGGGCCTGGTTGCAGAGTTTGCAATCTAAACCACAGTTAGGCAAATTATGATTGTTTTCATACATTTGCAAGCTAAGCGTGATTTTTATATTTTTGAAGCATTGTAAAAACAAATAAGCAAACAAAAAAGATAAAATCAGGTAGAGACTACATATAGCCCACAGGCCTAAAATATTTACTGAAAGAATTCCCCACGCAAAGACACTTCGCCGGGAGAATTCCAATTTTATTGCAAAAAGCAGTGTGCTTATATAGAACTAAGGGGGAGAAGGTAGGGTTTAGATAAATGGCAGGCAACCCGTTTATTGGCAAGTTCTTCCAGATATCAGCTCCGGAGCCCAGGAATTAGTTCTCATTGGGGCTAAGGTTCCCCGCCAGCGAGATTTGAAATTGGGGCCAGCGGGAGAGTTCACATGGGCGGGAACTTTTCGGGCCACTGCAGAAAAGAAGAAGGTAGGAAGAAAAGGTGCTTAGGCGCCATGTTGGGGTTTTTTCTCTGGGGTATGGCTGCCGTTTATACTTTTCCAACATTTACTATCTAGGTCTTTATAGAAAAAAGGTGCTGATCCTTGCTCTAAATCCCCATCATATGCAGTCTGCCAAATGAGGGCTAATTTCTGAAACCCTTTCATCTGAAGCACATCCTCATAGGCATGCTTGACTGCAATAGTGGCAGGAGGTGAGGAACATCTTTGCATAAAATCCCAGTAAGAGATGAAACTTGGGTATAGATCACTGGTCTGGTTCTACACATTCTTTTAAACCTTTGAATCTTAGGATTGAAGATCTGTTTTGTTTGTTTGGTACTTGGACCTGCTTGATTTTCCGGTAGCATCTCCTATAATTATCTGGAGGTTTTGTTTTAATGTAGGGCAGCACAGGGGTAGTTTAATATGAAACCACTCCTTGTCATTTGAAGACTGCTGTGACTCCAGAGTTTATCTTAGGGGAAATTTGAGGCGGAAAGGATTAACATCTTAATGAACTTTGAATATTGTGATCTTTGAGAAGGACCTTAACACACCAACCTGTCTTTTCATCTGAATAATGGGTGTGTGAGGGGGTGGGCCCAAAGAAAGAAGGGAATTTATCTGCACATGATCCTCTCTCCAACCCCCTAAGCCTTTTCTCTCCTTTTTTCCTCTAAAGTACATATCTCCAAAGCTTTACAACCTGGGGCCTATGGAAGCTTTGGAGCACTTGTGAGTCCACAGATAATATAGGCACAACTTGGAATTTAGGAGCATGCATGAAATGTAACTATATGAAAATTCAGAACAGGAAAACTCCTATGAATGAGAGTTTGTCTCTACCTCCTTTCTCTCTCTCTCTCTCTCTCTCTCTCTCTCTCTCTCTCTCTCTCTATATATATATATATATATATATATATGAAATTCAGAATCAGGACTGTGCTGGGGGGTAGATCCATGGTCTTGTATTAGGTCATACTCCAGTAACAAGATGGCCAATGAGATCAAGGTTTGGCTATTGATTCTTTCCCCTCAGTTTCTGTCTTAAGTGACCTCAGGATTAATGAGGTTTTCAGTCTAACTGAATGTCTGTGGGCCATCACAGTGTCACAAGAAGCTAAAATCCCTACTAAGGACCTTGGAGAGCAAAAGCAGAGGAGAACTCATAGCCTTCCGGGACCTTCTCTGAACCACAAGCCTATGTCTTTGGGAGGGAGGGATTCTGTTCCCATGTGACAGAGAAGGAAACAAAGTGAGTATGTTTAAACCAGTTCTTCATTACTGGGATGCTGAGTTTTCTGTCTCTAAACCCACAAGTTTTAAAAGCTATTGCATTTTTTTCAGATTATATGTTGTAGAGTAAGTCAAAACTAAGAAAACAGAATCACTTTGTTATCATAACATATTTTCTTTGAGTCTATGTATTTTTCCAAATTTGTGATTATACTACTTGTAAAATTTTATAATATCTTTTATTTTCCTTAATATAACATGACTACTTAGTATCTATTATAAATATATTTTGGGGATTATGTTAGATTTTAAGGCAAAAATATAACATCACTTACAACCTATTTAATTATCGTTGTAGATGAAAGCTGTTTGCAATGTTTTATCATTTTTAATAAGGCCTTTAAAAATGCTCTTGTGCATGAAGGTCTTAAGGCTATTTTCTCAGGCTAAACTTAAGCCATACACCTTTTTAAAAGTCTTTTTGCAAATGTGTTTAAAATATTTCCCAGAAAAATTAAGCTCATTTACACTTTCTTTCATAGGAGATTTCCTGTTTTGTTTTGTGCATATTCATCAGTATTGCAGACTAGCAGATCTGTACATTTTATTTTAAAACTGGAATTTTACTGAAGAAAGCAGAATAGTAGAGTGTAAAGAGAGACTGAAGTGTAAAGGTTGACTCTGGTACCCAACACTGTGTGGTCTTGAGACAAGTCTTTTAACCTTTTCATATGCCTCAGTTTCTTCAAACACACACAAAAATAAGAATATGGCACCTGATTTGTCAAGGTTATTATGAAAATTAGAGCTATCACACATAAGTGGCTATTCAGAAGGGATAGACATCACAATTCAGTGTAATATCTCATTTCATTCATTTGCTGGGCCTTTTGTGTGTCCACTCTGTTCACTAGTTGTTTGCTTGTTTTGATTTTGCAGTGCTGGGGGCTGAACCCAGAGCCTGGCACATTCTAGGAAAGTGCTCTCCACAGAGCTACAATCCCATTCTTCTACTCTGTTTTGAATCACCTCCTCATTTCCATCTCCTCCCTTATCTGTAGGTTCTTTCTGCTGAACTGATCAATTTCTTATTTTAAATGTGGGGAATATTGCCTCTGTAGGCCATTTTTGTTGAATCAGATCAGCAAGATAAGGAGCTAAGGAAGCTGACCTCCCAGATAGCGGTTTCTAGAAGACTTGTGGCTACAAGGTACTAAGACGGAAGTCAGATCTTTCCAGAACAGCTGGAAAGCCTGGTGCACAGCCCAGAGGACAAGGTAGGCTTCCAGAGCACATGCTCTCTCCACTCTACTGTGCTGCTTTCCTCAGTAAAATTCCATTTTTAAATAAAAGTAATAATATTTGCTAGTCTGCAATGCTAACAAACATGCATGAAACAAATAAAACAGGAAAACACCTATGAAGAGGCACATATTGAACTTTTGGAGCGTAGAAAGAAAAACAGTAGAACACTAATTTACATTACATTTACTTTTTTAATCTAAGGAAATAAAAAGAAACAGTGATTACTATTCGAGCTGAGATGAGATGAAATTTCAGTGTGCTTTTCTTTTTTGACTTTATTTTGTTTATTTTTTTTCTTATGTGCTGCTGAGGATGGAACCCAGTGCCTCACACATGTGGGGCAAGTACTCTACCACTGAGCCACATCCCCCATCCCCTTGGTGTAGTTTTGATTTGTATCTCCTTGACTGCTAAGGATTTTGAACATTTTTCATATATTTGTTGATCATTTGTATTTCTTCCTTTGGGAAGTGTCTATTTAGATCTTTTGCCCATTTATTCAATGGGTTATTAGTTTGTTGGGGTTTTTTTTGTAGTAAGTTTTTTGAATTTTTTGTACATTCTGGATATTATTAATCCCTTGTCAAAAGAGTTGCTGCCAAGATATTCTCCCATTCTGTATGTTCTGTCTTTATACTCTTGTTACTTTTGCTGTACAGAAGCTTTTGAATTTAATGGCATACCAGTTGTTGATTCTTGATTTTATTTCTTGAGTTTTAGGAATCATATTAAGGAAGCAGGTGCCAGTTCTAATATATTGGAGTATTAATCCTATGTTTTCTTCTAGCAGTTTCATTATTTCTGGTCTAATTTCTAGGTGTTTTTTTTTCCACTTTAAGTTGATTTTGGTGCAAGGTGAAAGATAGGAATTATTTAGTTTTACTCTTCTATATATGAATATTCGTTTTTTCAAGCATCATTTGTTAAAAAGATAGGTATTTAAATACAGATCCTGGCACCTGAGTTGGCCATTGTTAGGGTCTGTAAACAAGTCAAGATGGCGTCTGGCATTTTGCAGAGGGAGTGGTTTGTGAGGTGGCGCCAGTGAGCCATTAAGTGTGGAGATTCCTTATTGGTTGACTGCTGTATCTAGTTTATGTTAATTAAGATAAGCTGTGTGTAATGTGTATATACCCCTCTGGTCCTACAATAAATGGCTCCTACTCCTGCTGTATCAATCTACACCAGTTGCTCATCACCCCCCGGTTATTTTGCCCAGCCAGCTGGGCTACGGCAGATGGTGGCCTGTTACGGGGAGCCCCGGGACACTTGGGGGTAAGTGATGAAAAAAAAAAGCTGCCCATCCCTAGATAGGACGGGAGCAAATCTGCTCGTCCCTAGGCAGATAGGGTGAGAGGAAAAATGGCCATTTTGAGAAAATGGAGAAGACTGACACAGTATGTTTGTGTCTTGTTTTGTCTTGGTATATTGTATTGTCTTTGTGATGAAAATATGGAAGGGGTGAGAAGTAAATTACTAAGGGAAGGAGGTACCCCAGTGGAACCAAGAATAGTTAGGCATGTGTTGATGGAAGCCCAGGAACTCTAGTCAGAAAGAAAGTTCAGAAGAAGAAGGATTATCAGGAAAAAAGTTGCAGCAAAAGGCTATTACTGAATACTTTTCATTACCAGAGGGTGCATGAATCGGTGCGGCAACTGCCATGTGTGCCATCCGGTCATGGCACAGAAAGGACTTTCCAAGCGGCGGCAGCCGGCTCTTCCACTGCCCCAGCCCAAATTTAGACCTGACCTGGAGGCACAGTCTCGCAGGCTCTTGCTCCCTGTGCCAGGAAGCAGTTTGAGTCCGGGACTCTTCCCCAGGGCCATCTGGGGCTGCCCAGGACGCTGCAGGTGGAAGATGGCCCTCGACCCTGAAGTTTGATCATTTCCAAGGCCAGTAACTACAATGGTTCTCCCACACCTGGAAGCTAATGAGTAATGAGCACTATTAGGGCTTTTTTCAAATGTAAAAAACCTTGAGATAATGTACTAAATTGTTCAGAAGGTTGTTTTCTTAGTGGAATGCTACAGGATTTTCTTTAGCCAGCATTGCCAGAGTCCCTGCCTTCATCCCAGTCTAGGTGAGGACGAGGGTGGAAGAATTTCCAGTGTTGCTGAGAACCGGACGAGACTTCGGATCATCATAGCTGATGGCTGTTTCTACTGCTACAGCTTAGGCTGTTTCTGCTGCTACAACTTAAGCTAGCTGCCTGCAGAACTTACCTGGACTGTGATTTACCTGGACTGTGAGTTAATCTATTGAGACACTGCTTTACCTGGACTGAGACAACAACTGTAATCTACAACAAATTGTAACTTGGTATCTTTGTTGACGGTGTCATTGCTGGTATAATTTTTCCAAGGGCTTCTTGCATGGAGCTATCAACTGGCTTGGTATTATGGCATTTTGTATCCTCCCCTTCTGCTTGTAGCAGATTATTTATGGTGTTTGTGTAAAAACCACTATGGTCGTTGTTTAAATTAAACAAAAGGGGGAAATGTTAGAGTCTGTAAACAAGTCAAGATGGCGCCTGGCATTTTGCAGAGGGAGTGTTTTGTGAGGTGGCACCAGCGAGCCATTAAGTGTGGAGATTCCTTATTGGTTGACTACTGTATCTAGTTTATGTTAATTAAGATAAGCTGTGTGTAATGTATATATACCCCTCCGGTCCTACAATAAATGGCTCCCACTCCTGCTGTATCAATCTACACAAGTTGCTCGTCACGCCCCCCCCCCAGGCCATGGCAGGGATGTGGAGGAACCCTGATAGGAGAGGTGAACTTGCTCACCTGCCAGTATTCACATGCAGTTTACCAAATTAATGATACCAGTATCTTAAGCAGTATATATATATATATATATATATATATATATATTCATGCAGAGAAGGGCTAGGATTAATAATAGAATTTTAATATGTATAGGATGATGCATCTGTACTTGTATTTCAGCATGTTATGTAAAAATTGTACACATCTAAAGGAATATGTATACATTAATTATGATGGATATTTAGTCTTATAAATTTATGTTCAAAAATAAAGTTATGTTCAAAATTTTGTATATGATATGATTGCTTATATAATTCTGATTACAAGATTATGAAGTGTATAGAATTATGTTTTTATTTGTATATATTTGGTTTTGTTGGAATGCATTTATATTTTAGTAGTCATAAAATATAGGTGTGTATATAAGTATAAATAAATAAATGTTTTGCATATTGTGACTAACAGATGTTTTCTAATAAAATGTTTATGTATATAATTATGCATATGTGTATGTAAAAGCCTGTGTATATGTGTGTATATGTGTATCCCATGTATTTTGTAACTACAAAGTGGTTCTTTGACTGACCTGCACCAATGTGCTTAGACAATTTTCAGAATGCACACATATTTGTATTTATTTATTTATTTAATATTTATTTTTTAGTTGTAGTTGGACACATATCTTCCTTTATTTTATTTATTTATTTTTATGTGGTGCTGAGGATGGAACCCAGGGCCTTGCACATGCCGAGTGAGCTCTCTACTGCTGAACCACAACCCCAGCCCCATTTTTATTTTTAAGAAGAGGAATATTCAAATTTGCTAACTTTTTCTGTAATAATGTGACTCTCAGAACATCTCCCAGTAGGTATTATAAAACATATACTCCTTTCATCTGTTCCTTCAAAGTAAAAATAAGGTTTTTAACAGAAAATGAAAAGGTAACTACCTTATGGAAAAAACTTACATAATTGAAAGAACATTTTAAGATCTGACGTCTAAAAACATTTCATTTTTATGTAATTTTGTTCCTGAATATGACTTAAGAATGTTGCCCATAATGACATTCAGATCTGCAAATTTTAAAAACATGGAGATGAAATTTCCTCAGTTTAGATACTAAGCAGAATTTCAATAGACTTTGAGCACTTTTGTTAAAAAATATTAAAACTTAATACCATGTGATTGGTTTTAAAGAGTAGCAGATTATTTCAGAAAAGATGAAAATATACTGCAGATTTATTTAAAAAAATAAGTGCAGACTTTATTAATGATATTGAAAAAAAAGAAACCTAATTTGGTGAATTTAATAAAAAACGCATACATTATTTCCTTTTGGGTCTATGAATCCTGTGAAGTATCTCTTCAGTTCCTAAGATGCATTGAAAAAAATGTATCAAAATAAACTACTTAAAGTCTTCAAATAACTATGTTAAAAATATTAATACATTAAAAATATTCATCCATTAGCAAAACATTATTAATATTTAATGATGATTGATATTTAGTGAGAGTACAATAAGTTTACAAGTAAAAAATAATTTTTAAAAATTCATCTTTTTCTGCCGCCCCCTCCCCCTGCGCCGGCAAAGTAGAGGGAACTGTGACCACGCACAGAGCAGGACCAGCGGCCTGCTGAGGGGCAGAGCCGCCCCCTCCCCCTGCACCGGCAAGGTAGAGGGAACTGTGACCACGCACAGAGCAGGCCCAGCGGCCTGCTGAGGGGCAGAGCCGCCCCCCACCCCCCTCGCCTGCCAGGTAGGTGGAACTGTGACCACGGACAGAAAAGGCCCAGTGGCCCGCCGCGGGACAGAGCTTCCAATGTCTCCTGCAAGGTAGGCGGGCCTGCGACCCACCGGCAGAAGAGGAGCAGCGGCCTGCTGAGAGGCAGAGCCGCCCCCTCCCCCTGCACCGGCAAGGTAGAGGGGACTGTGACCACGCACAGAGCAGGCCCAGCGGCCTGCTGAGGGGCAGAGCCGCCCCCCACTCCCCGCGCCTGCCAGGTAGGTGGAACTGTGACCACGGACAGAAAAGGCCCAGTGGCCCGCGGCGGGACAGAGCTTCCAATCACTCCTGCAAGGTAGGCGGGCCTGCGACCCACCGGCAGAAGAGGAGCAGCGGCCTGCTGAGAGGCAGAGCCGCCCCCTCCCCTCCGCGCCTGCAAGGTAGACGGAACTGTGACCACCATCAGAACAGGCCAGACCTGCAACTGAGAGACAGAACAGGCCCAGTGGCCTGAGGAAGGGTAGAGCCGCCCCCCCCCCCGCACCTGCAAGGTAGGCGGACCTGCGACCCACTGGCAGTACAGCCCCAGAGGCCTGCAGAGGGGCAGTGCCGCTGCCTGCGCCTGCAAAGTAGACAGAACTGCGACCACCGACAGAACAAGCCTAGCGGCCCGCAGAGGGACCGAGCCACCGCCCGCGCCTGCAAGGTCGGCGGACCTGCTACCGACCGGCAGAGCAGGCCCAGCGGCCTGCCGGCGTGGTAGGCACATTGCCCCAATTGGAGGAGGGTCAGAGCCGCCGCCCGCGCCTGCGAGGGAGACTTTGCAACCATACAAGACCAATATAAATATATAGGGGGAAAATTCAATAGCACAACAGTTTCACCAAGTAGAAAGGAACGCGAACAGTATGAAGAGACAAGGAAAGAAAGGACCACAAGCATTGCAGGTCAACTCAACGTTAGAAGAGGTAATAGCTGCAGCAGATGGAATGTCAGATAAAGAATTCAGGATATACATGCTTCAGATGATCTGGAGTCTCAAGGAAGACATCAGACAGCAAAATCAGACAATGAAAGATCACTTCAACAATGAATTACATAAACAAATCCAAGAAGCAAAAGATCAACTATACAGGGAAATAGAGGTTATAAAAAACAAACAAACAGAAATCCTAGAAATGCAGGAAGCAATAAGCCAAATTAAAAACTCAATTGAGAATACTACCAGCAGAGTAGAACACTTAGAAGACAGAACATCAGACAATGAAGATAAAGTATTTCAACTTGAAAAGAACATAGACAGCTCAGCAAGACTGTTAAGAAACCATGAGCAGAACATCCAAGAAATATGGGATAACATCAAGAGACCAAATTTAAGAGTCATTGGGATACAGGAAGGGACAGAGTTTCAAACCAAAGGAATGAGCAATCTATTCAATGAAATAATACGAGAAAACTTCCCAGACTTGAAGAATGAGACAGAACCCCAAATCCTAGAAGCCTACAGGACGCCGAATGTGCAAAATCATAAGAGACCCACACCTAGACACATTATAATGAAGATGCCCAACATACAGAATAAGGAGAGAATTTTAAAAGCTACAAGAGAGAGGAAGCAGATCACATTTAGGGGTAAGCCAATCAGAATAACAGCTGATCTTTCAACACAGACTCTGAAAGCTAGAAGATCCTGGAATAACATATTTCAAACACTGAAAGAAAATGGGTTCCAACCAAGAATTGTGTTTCCAGCGAAATTAAGCTTCAGGATGGAAGATGAAATTAAAACCTTCCACGATAAACAAAAGTTAAAAGAATTTGCAGCTAGAAAACCATCTCTTCAAAACATCCTTGGCAAAACATTACAGGAAGAGGAAATGGAAAATAACAATGAAAACCAACAGTGGGAGGTAGGACACTAAAGGGGGGAAAATAATCAAAGAGGAAAACAAACCATGTTTAGTAACATAAATAAACAAATATGGCTGGAAGAACAACCCATATCTCAATAATAACCCTAAATGTTAATGGCTTAAACTCACCAATCAAGAGACACAGGCTAGTAGAATGGATCACAAAACAAGACCCCACAATATGCTGCCTACAGGAGACGCATTTGATAGGAAAAGACATACATAGGCTGAAGGTGAAAGGTTGGGAAAAATCATATCACTCATATGGACTTCGGAAACAAGCAGGAGTATCCATACTCATATCAAATAAAATAGATTTCAAGCCAAAGTTAATCAAAAGGGATAAAGAGGGACACTACATACTGTTCAAGGGAACCATACACCAACAAGACATAACAATCATAAATATATATGCCCCAAACAATGGTGCAGCTATGTTCATCAAACAAACTCTTCTCAAGTTCAAGAGTCTAATAGACCACCATACAATAATCATGGGAGACTTCAACACACCTCTATCACCACTGGACAGATCTTCCAAACAAAAGTTGAATAAGGAAACTATAGAACTCAATAACACAATTAATAACCTAGACTTAATTGACATATATAGAATATACCACCCAACATCAAGCAGTTACACTTTTTTCTCAGCATCACATAGATCCTTCTCAACAATAGATCATATATTATGTCACTGGGAAACTCTTAGACAATATAAAGGAGTAGAGATAATACCATGCATCCTATCTGATCATAATGGAATGGAACTGAAAATCAACAATAAAAGAAGGAAGGAAAAAGAATACATCACTTGGAGAATGAACAATAGGTTACTGAATGATCAATGGGTTATAGAAGACATCAAGGAAGAAATTAAAAAATTCTTAGAGATTAATGAAAACACAGACACAACATATCGGAATCTATGGGACACATTGAAAGCAGTTCTAAGAGGAAAATTCATTGCTTGGAGTTCATTCCTTAAAAAAAGAAAAAACCAACAAATAAATGATCTCATACTTCATCTCAAAATCCTAGAAAAAGAAGAGCAAAACAACAGCAAAAGAAGTAGAAGGCAAGAAATAATTAAAATCAGAGCTGAAATTAATGAAATCGAAACAAAAGAAACAATTGAAAAAATTGACAAAACTAAAAGTTGGTTCTTTGAAAAAATAAACAAAATCGACAGACCCTTAGCCATGCTAGCGAAGAGAAGAAGAGAGAGAACTCAAATTACTAACATACGGGATGAAAGAGGCAATATCACAACAGACACTTCAGAAATACAGAAGATAATCAAAATTAGAAGATAGTGAAGGCATAGATAAATTTCTTAAGTCATATGATCTGCCCAGATTGAGTCAGGAGGATATAGACAACCTAAACAGACCAATATCAATTGAGGAAATAGAAGAAACCATCAAAAGACTACCAACTAAGAAAAGCCCAGGACCGGATGGGTATACAGCAGAGTTTTACAAATCCTTTAAAGAGGAACTAATACCAATACTTTTCAAGCTACTTCGGGAAATAGAAAAAGAGGGAGAACTTCCAAATTCATTCTACGAGGCCAACATCACCCTGATTCCTAAACCAGACAAAGACACTTCAAAGAAAGAAAACTACAGACCAATATCTCTAATGAACCTAGATGCAAAAATCCTCAATAAAATTCTGGCCACTCGGATACAAAAACATATCAAAAAAATTGTGCACCATGATCAAGTAGGATTCATCCCTGGGATGCAAGGCTGGTTCAATATACGGAAATCAATAAATGTTATTCACCACATCAATAGACTTAAAAATAAGAACCATATGATCATCTCTATAGATGCGGAAAAAGCATTCGACAAAGTACAGCATCCCTTTATGTTCAAAACTCTAGAAAAACTAGGGATAACAGGAACATACCTCAAAATTGTAAAAGCAATCTATGCTAAGCCTCAGGCTAGCATCATTCTGAATGGAGAAAAATTGAAGGCATTCCTTCTAAAATCTGGAACAAGACAGGGATGCCCTCTCTCACCACTTCTGTTCAACATAGTTCTCGAAACACTGGCCAGAGCAATTAGACAGACGAAAGAAATTAAAGGCATCAAAATAGGAAAAGAAGAACTTAAATTATCACTATTTGCAGATGACATGATTCTATACCTAGCAGACCCAAAAGGGTCTACAAAGAAACTATTAGAGCTAATAAATGAATTCAGCAAAGTGGCAGGATATAAAATCAACACGCATAAATCAAAGGCATTCCTGTATATCAGCGACAAATCCTCTGAAATGGAAATGAGGACAACCACTCCATTCACAATATCTTCAAAAAAAATAAAATACTTGGGAATCAACCTAACAAAAGAGGTGAAAGACTTATACAATGAAAACTACAGAACCCTAAAGAGAGAAATAGAAGAAGATCTTAGAAGATGGAAAAATATACCCTGTTCATGGATAGGCAGAACTAACATCATCAAAATGGCGATATTACCAAAAGTTCTCTACAGGTTTAATGCAATGCCAATCAAAATCCCAACGGCATTTCTTGTAGAAATAGAGAAAGCAATCATGAAATTCATATGGAAAAATAAAAGACCCAGAATAGCAAAAACAGTGCTAAGCAGGAAGTGTGAATCAGGCGGTATAGCGATACCAGACTTCAAACTATACTACAGAGCAATAGTAACAAAAACAGCATGGTACTGGTACCAAAACAGGTGGGTGGACCAATGGTACAGAATAGAGGACACAGAAACCAATCCACAAAACTACAACTACCTTATATTTGATAAAGGGGCTAAAAGCATGCAATGGAGGAAGGATAGCATCTTCAACAAATGGTGCTGGGAAAACTGGAAATCCATATGCAACAAAATGAAACTGAATCCCTTTCTCTCGCCATGCACAAAAGTTAATTCAAAATGGATCAAGGAGCTTGATATCAAATCAGAGACACGCCGTCTGATAGAAGAAAAAGTTGGCTACGATCTACATACTGTGGGGTCGGGCTCCAAATTCCTCAATAGGACACCCATAGCACAAAAGTTAATAACTAGAATCAACAAATGGGACTTACTCAAACTAAAAAGTTTTTTCTCAGCAAAAGATACAATAAGAGAGGTAAATAGAGAGCCTACATCCTGGGAACAAATCTTTACTCGTCACACTTCAGATAGAGCCCTAATATCCAGAGTATACAAAGAACTCAAAAAATTAGACAATAAGAGAACAAACAACCCAATCAACAAATGGGCCAAGGACCTGAACAGACACTTCTCAGAGGAGGACATACAATCAATCAACAAGTACATGAAAAAATGCTCACCATCTCTAGCAGTCAGAGAAATGCAAATCAAAACCACCCTAAGATACCATCTCACTCCAGTTAGATTGGCAGCCATTATGAAGTCAAACAACAACAAGTGCTGGCGAGGATGTGGGGAAAAGGGTACACTTGTACATTGCTGGTGGGACTGCAAATTGGTGCCGCCAATTTGGAAAGCAGTATGGAGATTTCTTGGAAAGCTGGGAATGGAGCCACCATTTGACCCAGCTATTCTACTTCTTGGTCTATTCCCTAAAGACCTAAAAAGAGCATGCTACAGGGACACTGCTACATTGATGTTCATAGCAGCACAATTCACAATAGCTAGACTGTGGAACCAACCTATATGCCCTTCAATGGATGAATGGATAAAAAAAATGTGGCATTTATACACAATGGAGTATTACTCTGCATTAAAAAATGACAAAATCACAGAATTTACAGGGAAATGGATGGCATTAGAGCAGATTATGCTAAGTGAAGCTAGCCAATCCCTAAAAAACAAATGCCAAATGTCTTCTTTGATATAAGGAGAGTAACTAAGAACAGAGTAGGGTCAAAGAGCATGAGAAGAAGATTAACATTAAACAGGGATGAGAGGTGGGAGGGAAAGGGAGAGAGAAAGGAAAATGCATGGAAATGGAAGGAGACCCTCAGAGTTATACAAAAGTACATACAAGAGGAAGTGAGGGGAAGGGGAAAAATAATATAAGGGGGACAAACGAATGTCAGTAGAGGGGGCAGAGAGAGAAGAGGGGAGGGGAGGGGAGGGGAGGGGGGATAGTAGAGGATAGGAAAGGCAGCAGAATACAACAGACACTAGTATGGCAATATGTAAATCAATGGATGTGTAACTGATGTGATTCTGCAATCTGTATATGGGGTAAAAATGGGAGCTCATAACCCACTTGAATCAAATTGTGAAATATGATATATCAAGAACTATGTAATGTTTTGAACAGCCAACAATAAAAAATTAAAAAAAAATTCATCTTTTCTCCTCATTTAAATTTTTCTCTTTGATGAGTAATTGATATAACATTAGCAATATATAATTTATAAACACATATGTAAATATTTAGTCAGACATAGATTATATATGCAATCTCAATTTACATATATGTAATATAATACAAATATGTACGTATACTTACACAAACACACACATACATGTGTTATATGTACAGCCCTCTATATCTATAAGCTTCATATCTACAGATTCAACCATCCATGGATTAAAAACCTTCAATAAAAACTTGTGCCTTTATTGGGGATATGATTCAGTAGTTAAGCACCCCTGAGTTCAATCCCCAGTACCAAAAAAAAAAAAAATGTGCCTTTACTGAACATGTACTGGCTTTTTTCCTTATTATTATTCCTTAACAAAACAACAAGACAACTATTTGCATAGCATTACATCGTATTAGGTATTATAATGACTGTAGAGAGGACTTAAAGTATACAGGAGGACACTTATAGATTATGTGTAAATATTATGCCATTTTATAAAAGGGGTCCCTGGATTTGGTATGTGTGGAAGTCCTGGAATCAATCTCCTGTGGACATGGAGGGACAATGGTACACTGAAATATTTGCAATGTTTGGGAACAAGATCAAGGATGTACCTGAGAATCACTGCTTTAGGTACAGTGAGTCAGGAAGGGAAGAGCCCTTTCCTGAGTATACATTAATAATTTGCTACACACACAGCTCCATTACATGAACTTTTACACATCATTTTATAGTCTTGAGAAGTAATGACCACCTATTTCTGAAGTGTCAAAATAAAGTCCAAACTTTGCTCTTTCTCTCACCCTCATCCAGGTCTTCAGAAGTTGTTGACTTGAATTTCTCTGAATTATTCGTGAAAATTCAGGCTTTAAAGGGGCCAGTAATAATTAGTATGAAAATTCAGAATGCATTAAAAGTAGCATTGTGCTGGTAAATGTTTAACAACTGCTCCCCAGATGAAACCCCTGATTTGTAGCAGTTACCAATTTCTATAGTATACATACCACCACCAGGACAATTTTAAGCTACCAACCTGACATCATTGAAAGCTGACGTTGGAAAAAATGCATACAGTCAGCTCTTGCAAGATAGGGTAAGCTATCTGTGGCACACATGACAGGGAAAAATTAGAAGAAATGAAAAATTTAAGGGTATACCATGTTGGTGGCAGAATAGCATTTTCTCTTTCTCTTTTTGTATTTCTTCTCCAGTCCTCCAAACCCAGTATCAAATAGGGAGGAATATGTATTTGGAGTCAGAAGACAAAATGGTGCTCAAAGTCATTCACTTATTAGTGCCAAGTTCTTGCATCAATCATTGTACTCTACTGGGCCTCATCTGGAAAATGAGCATTGCATTAGCTATCCCATCCAGAATAGGTAGTATTCAGGACTTTCCAGGACTATCATAAGGATTGCACCCAATCGTGCCTGCACATGCTGTACACATTTAAGAATGAACTTCTTACACTTTTCCTATCCATCAGGCAAGCATTTCTCAAAGTTGATCTCTATGACATCATCAGAGAGGTAAATATTCAAGTTCATGAATTGCAAATAGGAAACTAGGTAAATATAAATGGTGAATCATTGAGCAAAGAAATGTCTTGCCCAGTGCTTCTGCAATAGGACTCCCAGCACATTTTATTTTTCCTGATTTCTCTAATCATATGCAGTTCTATAATTAACTGCTTACTGCTTTTGAAAGAGTAGGAAAACTATTTGCTGAAGGCAAAGGCTTGATAATATTCACACAAATATGTATGTTTCTCTGACATATGCTGTTCTTAAAATCAGCTGCTATTTTTGTATACATCCCATATTCTAAGCCCCTGCAGGAATATTCTGGAGTCGCCTACTCACTGTCTGTCGATGATTACCTTGTAGAACGTGTATTATTAATGGCAGCAATTGCTTTCTGACCTCCTTGCCATGATCCATTTCCATCCATTAAGGCACCACATTATCTACTGTAGCAAAACATGAATCATAAATGAAATATTGATTTAAAAAGTCATAAACTGCTTTACATTAAAAACAATTCCTATGAAGCAAAATTTCTAAACTGAAATAAGAATTCTTGCAATTTTGAAGGTGCAGTGTGATTCAATCACCTATTAGTTATCAGGCAACTATGTTCATGTTTCGTTTCATTTAAGGATAAACTTATTTTTAAGATCTTCACATTATGTGTCATTTGAATTTATCACCACCTTATTGCATACACTTAGATGAATTATATCTTCTATTAAAATAAATATGTGCTTTACAAATCATGAATCTCCTTTTTTAGTGTTGAGAGGGAAACTCCAGTCTCAGTTTCAGAAAGGAAAATGAAAACCATTTACTAAGGGAGTCGTACTAGGTTAACATTACCAAATATGATGTAGTGTCTTTAAATAATATTAGATTTCTTTATAGTACAATAAAAGAAATTTGATCTTCTGTGAAAAGTGAGGTACTAAAAAAGTACAAATGTGTGTTAATAATGGGATAGAATAGTGTGAAGCAAGTGGTTAAATCCATTGTGTTAAGTGATCATCTCTTTTGGACAAGACTTCACCCCCACCATCTGGGAAGGATTATGGTTTATGCAGGAAGGAGTTAGCTCTGTCTTTATAAAAATAAAGTTCAGCCCTGAGATGCTTCATCTCTGAAATAAATACTAGACTGCAAGAATACTAATTGAGAGGATGGAGTGCTGAACTCTGCTGTGTTCTGACCTCATTGTTTCAGCAAGGAAGATGTTCTCTTAAGTGAGCCATTCTTATGGGGAAGACAGATCCATCCTTACATATAATCTAGAGCCCACCACTAACAGAGGAAACATCTGATATCATGTGAGCTCATTTACATGTTGAGACAGCCAAGTAAATGGATTATGAGCATGGATGTTCATGGCCTTATTACTGAAGTCTCAGTAAAGATGAAATAAATGAATATGTTGCCTCATGTGCCACAAACCAGTAAGGACTCTATGTTCTATGCATTTCTCTTAATTTTATAGTAAACCTAGATTCACTTTCATTTTCTAAGTAAACTTGAGTTATGATATCAACACTGCATGGGCAATGTTTGTGTCGTTTGTGCACGCACTCCAATCAGAAAAAAATGAGCAGGTTACATTAGTGAATTTTAAGGTATTCTCTGACTTAAAAATTCTCATGTTTCTCACCTCTTCTTGATCAATTATATCCCATTAATAAATATCTTCATAGCTAAGTGACAGGGGATATTGCATCAAGATAATGATAAAGAACTAAAATAGGAGAAAAGGAGCCAGAAAAAGAGAAAAAAGAGGATAAGCCTAGAAAAAAGGAGGAATACAAGCAATGGGCTACAGTTACACACCTATCTCGATTTCTTATAAAGCTATACACACTCTTACCGTATGATTCACCAACTACACTTCATGGTATTCACTTCCAAAAGTTGAAAACTTACAGTGACTTTATACAAAAATCACCAAAACTTTGAAGTAGCCAAGATGTTCTTCATTAGGTACAAGGATAGATTGTGGTATTGTGGTACATCCAGAAAATGAGATATCATGAGCTTTCAAAGTATGAAAAGACATGGAGGAAACTGAAATGCACATTACTAAGTAAAAGCAGCGAGAATAAAAATACCAACGGTTATCAGAGGTTGGATGGGACTGAGAGCATCAATAGGCAGAGCACAGAGGAATTTTAGGACAGTAAAAATGCACTGTATGGTCCTACAGTGATATATACCTATCATTATACATTTACACAAATTCATAGAAAGTACAATAGCAAGAATGACCCCTAAACTAAGGATTCTGGGGTGACAATAATATCGATGCAGTTTCAACAGGGATGTTGATTATGAAGTAGTTTGTGCAAAGGCACATTTGGGAAATCTCTGTGCCATCTTCTTTATTTCACTGTGAACCTGCAACTACTCTAAAAATATAAGGTCTTTGAAAATAAACCAATAAATGTATGTTCTGGGGGAGGGTAGGAGAAAGGTAGAACAGAGATTTTTTTAAAGAAAAAAAAAGGAAATAAGGTCACAGGGAAGAAGAGAGAGAAGGACAGAAAGAGAGAGCTCAAAAGGGACAAATGCAAGTAGCTGAGTGAGCACCCCCTGCCCCAAGTAGGAACTGCTCAAGGTGCAGAGAAGTACTTGTGGGCTTGAGGTGCAGCAGATCGAGAGTAGGTTTCAGCTAACCATATGGAAAGGCTCTTAAAACAGGACTCCAGAGCATAGCCTGCATCTTTTGCCCCTAGAACCCTCATTCTGCAGGAAGACATGCCTTTGTCCAAACTAGAACTCATTCTGAATGCAGAGGAAAGTATAGTTGCATTTGCAGTAACACATAGTCTTTGAATTTGAATAACATCCTCATTATAAATTGAATGTTTGTGTACCGCCCCCTCCCTCAATTTGTATGTTAAAATCCTAATTTCCAGTGTGACAGAATAAAGAGATGGGGCTTTGGGAGGTGTTTGATCATGAAGGTGGAGCCTCCATGAATGGGTTTAACACCCTTATAAAAGAAATTGCAGAGATCTTTCTTGCTCCTTCTCCTATATCAGGGTACAACCAGCAGGTGGTTGTCTGCCACCCAGAAGTGGCCCCTCAGCAGAGCCCAACTGTGCTGGCATCCTGATTTTGGACTTCCAGCCTCCAGAACAGTTAGAAATAAGTTCCCGTCATTTATAATCCACCCAGTCTAAGGTACTTGTTTTCGTTGCCAAATTGCTCTCCTAAGTCACAGATCAGTCTTGTCTAGTCTTGTCCTAACTTGTTCCATTTAGCCAGGTGTGAGCTCCTGGCTTCACTGACCTTGTGTGCACATGGCCCAGGCTCCCAATAGCCTAAATGTCTACCCTTTGGGGAAAATTCAAGAGGAGAGAACAGGGATAAGAAGCCAGGTAAGTCTTTGATTATCAAATCAGTCTGTAAAGTCAAGGCTTCAGCCCTCTACCGTGGCTTATTGGTCACAGCCCCTTTTCTAGGATTTTCTTCACCTTAGAAATTTCCAGGTCTCTGATGAGCTCCAATTCAAATATAGAAGTCTGGATCTGAGATTGCCAATTACCATCTCATCTAGTTTCTCTTTGTCTCCAGAATGATGACAAGAAATTGAAATCTTCCCCTAATCCTGTGTCATCTTTCCCTGTCATTCAACTCTAAAGAATCCCCTCACTGATCAATCCAGTTTCAAACTATGTGCACAGATTTGCTTTGCAGACAAGGGGTCTGATGGGAGGGATGGTATAGACAGTGACCAGAGCCACACTGAGTTTCAATAAAGAGTGTGAGCTTGACCTCTTCCATATTTCCCTCCAGATCTCATTCCACACTGAAAGAACAAACAAGGCTCATCGTCGTCGGAGAAAATGCCTCAAAATCTCCTTCCACTTTTTCAAGCGTTGCTACTCACACAACACTGACTCTTCCATAGGTGAGTTCCCCTATCGGGTATCCAACTTCAGACGGGCTACACAGGGGCTTTGACCGTGATTGTCTGGTAAACCTCTGACTCCCAATCTAGAGGAGAGAACGCACCTCACCACGACCTTCACAGTCACGGTGGACTCTCTGGAACCCAGTTCATGAGCAGGAGGTCCTGAGGGTGGAAGAACAGGCACTCCTCTCTCTCTCTCTCTCTCTCTCTCTCTCTCTCTCTCTCTCTCTCTCTCTCTCAACTACCCTTGTCCCTCTCCCAACCCTTCACCCTCTATGTACATGAAAAACAGGGACAAAGTCTGGGCGTTTGGGGTCAGGAATATGGTCCCACATTTGCACTAGTGGCCTACCTATCCAAACAGCTCGACCCCACCGTCAGGGGCTGGCCCCCAGGCCTCAGAGCCCTAGCAGCAGCCCATGACCTTTGGCTCCCCACTAACCATCTCATCTCCTCAACATCTACAAGGGGCTACAGTCACTTCCTCCTTCCAGGGTTCTATCCCTCCTTGTCTCTCCTTGAAAATCCCTCCATCTCTTCTCAGTCCTGCTCTCCATTAAACCCTGCCTCCCTCCTCCCATCTTCTCCCTCACAAGGTCCCGTCCACAAATGCCTGGAGGTATTAGAGAAGATTTTACCCTGCCCTACCACCATTTCTGAGGGACCCCTGCCCTCTTCAGACCTCGTCTGGTTCTCAGATGGTAGCTCCTTTATACACAAAGGGGTTAAAGTGGCAGGGTATGCTGTGATTTCCCTCTCATCCATCACAGAGGTAAAACCTCTCCCACTGAATACCACCAACCAACAAGCTGAGCTCATAGCTGCCACAAGGGCATGCGAGCTAGCGGAGGGAAAAACCCTCTCCCTATATACAGATTCCAAATACGTCTTCCATATCCTGATCTCCCATGCAGCCATTTGGAAAGAAAGGGGGCTACCACCAGAAAGAGATGGCAGTCATTAATTCCACACTTATTTCTGGCCTACTACGAGCCTCCAGGCTGCCTTCCCAACTGGGAATAATCCATTGCAAGGCCCACCAAACTGACTCCTCCCTTACTACTATGGGGAATTCCAAGGCTGATCAGCCGTCCTAAGATCCCCAACAACTCTTCCAGTTTCTTCACTCTCTATTCCATTCTAGTCCACAGAGTCTCACTAACTTTCACTCCTTTTTCACCCTTTCCCCATGCGATAAGACCCTCCTACAATAGATCACTTCCCCTTGTCAGATCTGCCAGAGAACCAATACCGATACTCCATTAAAACCTAAACCTTTTGCTTCTCATCAGGCCCACGGTCATACCCCAGCTGCAGACTGGCAGATTGATTTCACCAACATGCCCCGAGTAAAAAACAAGCCTTTCCCACTTCTAACAAGCAGGCTTCCATGGTAGTTGACTCATATAATCCCCCGTTTTGGGATGCCCACTTCTATTCAATCAGACAATGGCCCAGAATTCACCTTACAGGTAACTCAGGGATGGCTCATGTGCTATCACTCCCTTGGCATTTCCCTCGCCCATACCTCCCCCAGGCTTCTGGAAAGGTTGAAAGGACCAATCGGTCCCTTAAAGAGACCCTCACCAAGCTCACCAAGCTCACTGGGTAAAGGTGCTCCCATTGCTCTCCCCTTGCTTTATTGTACATTAGGGCCTTGCCAAAGAAGCCTTCTAATCTCTCACCTTACGAAGTCATGTATGGCTGTCCCCTTGTTCCTCCCAGACTGCCTACAGAATCCCTACCCATCTCCGAAACCTATGCCCTGCCCCTCCTCTTCCATCTACGCTCTGAACTCTGGCACTATCAAGACTGGCTCCTTCCTGACCCCAGTCTCTCTCAAAACCCTACCTCCTTAACACCTGGTCAACTTGTTTACTATTGGCCCACCGGGGGAAAAGCCCCCTCTAAAACCAAAATGGGAGGGTCCTGCTTAGGTGATTATGTGCACCCCCTCGGCGGCCAAACTCAAGCTGTCTAATAACCAACTTACCCCATGGATTCACATTTCCAGGCTTAAGCCCCAAGCTCCTACACCTTCATCAGAAGAGCCAACGATTGTCACCTGTCATTAAGTACTCTTGTCATCCCTCCCCACAAGATGTCCTCAAGCTCTGCCTCTTCTGTGTCTCTATTTTTAGCCCAATGTTCCACAAATGGGTTCTGCTAATGCTCCCCCTCATTTCCGGCCCCTCTTGGGTCCTCTCTTCACCCTATATCTGGAGATTCAAAGCAAGTGACCCTAAGGGCCCTCTCCAGCAAGACCCCCTTCTCCTCCTTACAGACCCCCTACTTGCTTGGATCTGGCCTGTAGTGGGATCATTGTGTGTTGTCCTTCTGACAGACCACTTAGGTGTCCGGAGCATGGTGACCCCTGAATAAGTATGAACTGCCTTTATCATAAGAGAGCACCTTATCAGTTTCCTCCTGGGCCTAAGGAGGAACATGTGTGTTTTGTTTACCCTCCCAGTTTCGTAAGAATTTCAAGTATCAGTATTTAAAGTTGAGGTGTTTCACATAAAACCTGGAGAGATCTGACTGCTGTCAAAGGGAAATATGGTAACAATGGGCCACCGTCCTCCCTTGGCCGCCTTCGAGAAGAGCAAAGAGAGAAGCAAGCTGGTACACCCAGTTAGGAGAAAGTTTGAAGAGCAGCCTTACTAGAGAGGGGAGGGAGCTAGATTGGACTAGGAATGAAGAGTGGAATTGAGGGTGTTAGGTGCGGGACAGGCTGGTCTGCAGGTCATGCCAAACAAAGTGAGCTGCAGGATGACCTGGCTTCTCAAACCCTCTGGCTGATTCTTTATCACCTGTTTGCTTCAAGCCCAAACGCCCAAGCCCCTGCTCAAGGCTGAACACTTAACCCCCCTTGTGCCAACAAGGCAGCTTGCAGGCCCAGAGACCCCATTAGATTTGGGCTATAAAAACTCCCTGTGCCTGTTCCTTCCCTTTATCATAAAGTTCATTCAGACTCAGGTGGGTAAAAATTTCTAATCAACCTTTTAACCAGCTTCTCCTTAGGAATTACCAACCCATGGCTACTGATGATACCTCCAGTTGAGACCTATGCCAAATGGACTGACATCATTATGGATCTGTGGTGGCAAGAAACCTTCATTGATCTGGTTCCTGAAGTTATACCAGTCCTCTATGCCCTCCTGTGGGGCTCCTTACTTCCCTCCTCTCTGATTCTCCCACGCTGCCCCATCTCAGCAGGAAGCAGCCAGAATGAGTCTATGCCCACTCTCATTTAATAACAAAGAGGGGGGAATGTTGGGAATCACCCTGGCTCCAAAGACTAACTTCCCCATCCCCTGAGAGGAGCCATCCAATGGTGAGCCCTGCTGGCTCACATGATCTTTACCCACCAATCAGAAAGCACCCCATGCTAATGGTCAAACTTTCCCTGGCTCTTTAAATATGCAGAGCTGTTCCTCAATAAACGGGCATTTTCTCCGACAGCAAGCCTTGATCATTCTTTCATTTCAACACACATTACCTCTACTATATCCTGTCCCCAGCATGCCGCAGTCCGGCTGCAGCAAAATAACTGGGGAGTGGAAGCCGTTTATTGTAGGACAGGAGGGGTATTTATACATTCCACACAGCTTATCTTAATTAACATAAACTTGATACAGCAGTCAACCAATAAGGAATCTCCACACTTAATGGCTTGCTGGCATTACTTCACAAACCACTCCCTCTGGCAAAATGCCAGGCACCATCCAGACTTGTTTACAGACTCTAACATTTGCCAGGCGTCATCCTGACTTGTTTACAGACTCTAACACCAGCATGCTGCTCAGTATGGACTGTATCAACAAGCTTCCTGCCTTCTCATTAATGGAACTCAAATGATTCTGATTCCAACCAATGGTTGAACTCAAGTATTAGAAGTGTCAGCAGGAGATGAGAGAAGGAAGGAGAGTACAGTTATGGTATTTAATTCCCCTTGTGTCTTATGTCAAAGATAAGCAAAATCAGATACCAGTTAAAGTTACCAGAACAGCTTTTATTCAGTAATACTTATTGCAATAGTGTAAAGAGTCTAGCATGAACTGAACTTTGCCAAAATGAAAAGCAAGAACCTATTTAAAGATTGGGATGTGCTGGGGGAAAAGTACTGATGGGTGAAATGGGAGTTTTGGTCCATGTGAGTAGGCTATTGGGGCTTTTGTCAAAGTTAGGCTTTTGTCCTCCTGTAAAGACTGGAAGACAAGGGGTCCCATCTTTGTTATGAATTTTGGCAGCCTTTAACTTTTCCTAGTAGGCATGGCCTTGAGCTGTTAAAAAAAAAAAAAAAAAAAAACATGCCACTGTTTGTTTTAAGACTCTTAGTAGGGATGTGGACAGAGCCCTATAATGCCACGTTGTCTTGCACTTCTCATTTCCCTGACAGATCATTTCCAGATTGACTGCCTCCCTTGACCAACAGTTTCAGGTTTGACAAGCAACCTTCATAATGCCCTTTCTCTAATTGGGTTCTGGCAACCGCATCACCCCTTCTCTTGCCTCATCAGGTGTAGAAGTGGGTAGGTGAACTCTCAGTATTAATATTATCCCATACCATAATCACACATTTATAGAGAGCCATTTCATAAACATGGAGTAACTTATGTTCCTGATGTTCTCATCATACCCTTTGAACCATTTGGTGTATTCTGGTTGACTTCTAACTATCTCCACCTGCATCCTATGACCTTGGATTTCTTCCTGGAACCTTGAAAGGCTGCTTCATGTACAACTATAGTTGACCAGCAGTGCTGGGAAATTAACACCCCAGGCAGCTCTTAGCCAGTGAGACTCAGAAGTTGGTGGAAAAAAAAATCCCAGTTCTCTCAATCTTGGGTGGGATCATTATACAATATGTATTCTTCACTAGCTTACATTTTTTCCTGTGTAGAAAATTCTGGTCATCTGCTGTCCATTATCTATTCCTGAATAGGAAGCGAACCCAAATGTGAAGTGACTTACATCATAAATATTTTATTTGCCTGTAGTTCAGTGAGTGAGCAAGTTTAGTCGGGCTAAACTGGGCAGTCTTTCTACTGATTTCATCTGAGATTATTCGTTTGGCAGTAATAGCTTGGAGGATCACATAGTGGCTGGTTTCCTGGGGCCCCTCAGGTTAGAATGACTCATTCTGTTCCACATGGTCTCAGCCTAAGAGGCCTGGGTGGCTCCACTGTCTCAGAGCATTCCCAAGAGGGCAAGAAAAGAAACAAGATCTCTTGAGACCTCATCCCAATATCACTTCCATAGTGTTCTATTGATCAAAGCAAGTCACAAAATCAGCCCAGATTCAATGGCTGGGGAAATGGTGTTGCTCCTAAGAATGTGTGGTCACTTTCAATCTCCATTACCCTCTCCATGGTTGCCTTCCCTTCCTTCTGTAGCACCCTGCCCCCTACTGGTGTCCTTCTCACCTACCAAACAAGGACTTGCACTAAAATTCTTGTCTCAAAGTACAAGTAGTCCCAAACTAAGACAAAACTCTTTTGAAATTATCTTGACATTTCATTGCTGATTGATAATACAGAATGGTATTAGAGATCATGTCTAACTTAGCTCCAGGCTTGAAAAAAGCACAGGATTTTATAAAACCCCATTCAACATTGCCCCTAAGAGGTAAGAGTGTATCAATGTGATAAACATTACTGGTACTCCCCAACATTTCTGATGATCCTTCCCTTTTTATTTACATAAGGGGATTATGTTTCCTACACATGACCATATTTTTTTAGGCCAATGGAAGTGGGACAGATTATATATACTTGCCTTGCAAAAGAGGCATAAAAATATTAAAAACCCAATACTCCAGGGCTTCTCATTAAGTAAATAAGTAGCTTGGATAAAACTCAATGGAAAGTTCTGAGTGATAACACTCCTCTCTTAGAACTATGATTCAAGTGTGGCAGATAGTTTCTTCTAGGGAATGTGGTGCCACAAGTGTAATTGATAAATAAGTGGGCAAAGGAACTGAGCAAACCTTTCTCAAAAGAAGAAATACAAATAATCAACAAATATATGAAAAAATTTAAACATCTCTAGCAATTAGAGAAATGCAAATTAAAACCACACTGAGATCCCATCTCACACCATTCAGAATGGCAATTACCAAGTAACAACAAATGTTGGTGAGGATATGGGGGAAAGGGTACACTCATACATTGTTTGGGATGGCAAACTGGCACAAGCCCTCTGGAGAGCAGTATGGAGACTCCTCAGAAAACTAGGAGTAGAGCCACTATTTGACCCAGCTATCCCACTCCTCAGTATATATCCAAAGGATTTAAAATGAGAACACTATAATGTCAGAGCCACATCAATGTTTATAGCAGCACAATTCACAAGAGCTAAGCTATGGAACCAATCTAGATGCCCATCAACAGATGAATGGATAAAGAAATTGTGATATACACATATAATAAAATATTACTCAGCCATAAAGATGAATGATTTCATGACATTCATCAGGTCAGTAAATGGATGATCTAGATAACATTGTGCTAAGTGAAATAAGCCAATCCCCCAAACCACAGGTCAAATATTTTTTTTCTGATATGTGGAAGCTAAACCACAATAAAGGTGGGAGGGGAAGAAGAGAAGTTCAGTAGATTAGACAAAGGGGAATAAAAGGAAGGAAGAGGAGATGAAAATAAGAAAGATAATAGAATAAATCTAACATAATTTCCCTATGTACACATATGAAAATACCTAAATGAACCCCACCATTGTGCCCAATCACAAGAATGGGGTCCTAATTAGAATTAGATATAGCCCATGCTTGTGCAATTTTATCAAAATGAATTCCACTGTAATTCAGTTCTAGGAAGAACCAATTTTAAAAAAAGAAAGTAAATCAGTAGTCAGGACCCACATGTTTTCCTGAACCCCTCTAGGAGCCGAAGTTAAACAGTAATAACACTGTCTTGCAAAATATATGTGGTAGTTTCTAGGGATAGTCAATTTACATGAGAAATTAGGGCAGTCCAAGAAACTTCTGGATGAAAATATCTTTTACTCCAAACCTTGGAGTAAATCTTGGATTTACTCCTCAAAATATCTATGGCCAGAAAATTAATTATACCCCATGAGTATCCTTTCCATTTGTAATTAGTTCCATGAGATGAATGTATGGTTATTTTTACTTCTGCAATTCTTCTGCTCTCTGAAGGTGTACAAAGTAAATGTTGACTTTATCCCTCAGTGCTTGATGACAGTGATCATGAACTCTGGTCATTAACTATTCTTTCCATGTCTCTCAAGCTTCTCAATATCTTCAAATGTTCATTATGCACTTTTGTAAAAAAATGTGTAACTTATTCAATATGTTGAACTATATAAGAAATTTTAAAAAAAAACTATTTTGACAAAAATTTAAACAGAGCGGTATCATAAAATGCTAGTGTCTCCTGTCCTTCTACATTCCCACTTCTCTCCAAAAGTTCATATTTTTTAATCAGTTGGGTATATATTCTTCCAGATCCTTCTCTATTTATATTTTATATATGTGCATTCTAACAGAGAGTGTTGAGATTTGTTCTTTTTTTCATACAAATGGAATTATTTTATAGGTTTTATGTGTTTCCATGCATATCTGTATTTCCATTGAATATTAGTTTTAGAGCTGGTGCTATAATAGTACAGTCCCAGATACCTTATTTTGTTTAGTGATTGAAAAAGTTTTCCTAGGTGATTGCATCACAAATTAATACCCCCCGCCCACGTATCCTATTAGGTGATTTGCAGTTTTTCACTATAACAAGTTTTTCACTTGTTACTATAGTAAACAATGCTAAAATAAACATTTTTGTATATACAACTTTGTGCTTATGTTCCAATATTTCTTATAGGATAGATTACTTTTAGTAGAACTGTTTAATAGTATAATGAAACTTCAGGGTTTTTCAGAGTCTCTCATAGTATCCACATATAATTTCTATAGTCTAGATTGTGCTAATTCAAAAATCCTTAAAAACAATATTCAATTTTCACAAGACAGCATATCTTAGCCTAAGGTGAGATGCAGATAGTGGTACTCAAGAGCAGAGTGCTACTCTTAAAACAGAACATAAGATACATGGCATTGACTTCTCAGCCAGACAGCACAGAGTGATATATTGAGCTAAAAAGATGGCAGTTCTCATCATGCAGTAGTGAAATATTTGATCAAACTCTTTCCATGATAACCTGGAACGTAGATGATATGCCAAACAAGCTGATGGCTTTAGGCAAAGATATTGGGAAGGAAAATGCTAGTGGCAACTCTTGGTTATTATTGGCTGCATTTGACAAGGTATTAGACTAAAGAGATTAAATGCATGAAAGAATCACCAGTTTGCAGAGATTAAAGGTACTAGAGTCTGGAAATTCCAGGACTACAGATTGAAAAATGAAAATGTTACTCATCACCAATCCTTTCAATGAAAAAAGGCCAATTAATATTTAGCCTTGTCCAGTAGAAATGACCACATTTAGCCCCTGAGGTGATCTTGAGAAGGAACCAAGCTCATTTATGCAGTATTCCTGTAAAATTGCCTAAACTGAACATAGCCATGACCGAAGAATCAGACAAAAGCAAACTGATAAATATTCAACAAAACAACTGACCCATACTCTTCAAAAATACCAATGTCAAGAAAGACAAGGAAGGACACTAAAGATACATGAGAATTAAATGCAATCTGGGATGCTGGATTTGAATAATAAAAAGCACTCTTGGGATAACTGAATAAACTTGAAAATGGACTATATGTTAGATAAGAATGGTACATCAATGTCAAATTATCTGAATGTGATTATTATCAAGTGTGTCTTCATTACATGCTGAAATATTTAGGACTTAAGGCCATCATAATTTTATAAATTAACTTACTCTTAAGTGGTTTATCAATAATAATAATTTACTCTCCAATATTTTAGCAATAATAAAAATAATGTGTGTTTGTACGTGTGTGCTAAAACAAGCCAGAAAGAAAGAGGAAAATCCAAGAGAGAATGTGTGACAAAATACTGGTAATTGGTGAAAAGGAGAAGGTCATAGGGGAATTATACTATTCTTATTACTTTTGTCTATAATTGAAATGTTTAAAAGAAAACTCCATTTTATAAATTAAATTTTGAAATAAGGTCACAATACCTTACACCTGATATCATTGATGTTAAAACTCTTCATAATGCAGTACCTGACAAATCAATGAGTTTGGACCTAATAAAATGAGAATCAGGATATGGGTTTTCACAAAAGTCCAATGGGGTCGAGATACTCATTTCTCAAAAGTAACTCGGGGTGTGGCTCTTTACAAATGGAGCTGATAAAAATCAAACAGGCAAAAGTCTAATCTAAAGTAAGCTTTTTTGAGAAGAAAGAGAAACTGGGCTTCCAAGTAGGGCATGCTCTTTAATGATCACCTCAAAGGAGGTCAGAAAGAATCAGCAAAGAGCAAGAACCTCCCAGAAGACTACGCCGGACCACAACCTGGGCCCAAAAAAGGAATGTTTTCTACCCTGAGAGAAAGGGCCCTTGGAATATCTGCACAGTATGATTTCAGAATGGCTATGAAAGACTATTGCTGTGAGTCACCTTCTATTTCACAGAATTCCCAATCAGGAGAAACGTGAGACTAAAATAATAATGATAATAATAATAATAATAATAATAATAATAATAATAACAACAACAACAACAACAAGATTCTGAACATTGACAGTGATGGTATGGAAGCCATGGTTGCTTCCTCTGGGAGAACGGTGACAGGTAGATTTTGTGTAAATTGGAGAAGGAAGATGAGTCTGTGGGATTACATCACCTTGAAAATATTTGTTGAGCCTCTCTGAGCAAGAATTATATACCCAACCCCATTGATGACATGTGGACATATGACTGCCCTCAGTACGTGAAACAGGAGCACCAGCCATCATCGCCCTTCGCTAACCTCTCCGTTTCCTCCTTTTTAAGATCATAATATCCCAGGGAAATACAAGTGAGGGAGGGAGACCTGGGAGAGTCCCCAGCCAAATCACCACATGTGTAACTTAAGAAAGAAACAAACTTTGAAGATTTTTCAAACAGAAAATTTTGAGGTTATTTAGTATCAAAGAATAATTTAGGACCAGCTGAATGATAAAGGAATGATAACAAAGTGATATTCTCAAATTAGGCATTTTATATAGAGATTAATTTTATTGGATTAATCATTTTTCAAAAGTAGAAGTAAAATGGGTTACATTTGGCTCAGTGGAGTGGGGGCAAATGAAGTAGAAAATAAAATCTTAGTCAAATTAAAAATAAAGGCAAAAGAAAAGGGCAAATCAAAGAATAAAATATGAGAAATGAAAGAAAAGGTAAAAATGTATATCAAATAGAACAATAATGATGAACAAAAATGGGAGAAACTCGGCATTTTAAAGGCACAGCCTGCTAGACTGGACTAAATAAAATTGAGGTGTAAGCTGTTAACAAACAGCACAGCCAAGAGGATGTGGAGGAAAAGGCACACTCATACTTGGCTGTTGGGACTGCAAATTGGTGCAAACAATCTGGAAAGCAGTATGGAGATTCCTTAGAAAACTTGGAATGCAACCATCAGTTGACCCAGCTATCCCACTCCTCTGTCTATACCCAAAGAATTTAAAATCAGCATACTATAGTGATGCAGCCACATCAATGTTCATAGCAGCACAATTCACAGTAGCTAAGCTATGGAACCAACATAGATGCCCTTCAATAGATGAATGGCTAAAGAAACTGTGGTATATATACACAATAGAATATTATTCAGCATTAAAAGAGAATAAAATTATGGCATCTGCAGACAAAGGATGGCTTTGGAGAATATCATGCTAAGTGAAGTAAGCCAATCCCAATAACCAAAGGCTGAATGTTCTCTCTGATAAGTGGATGCTCATCCATAATGGAGGGTGGGCGAAATGGAGGAAATTTGATTGGGCAAAAGTGAGGGGAAGGAGCATAGGAGCAGGAAAGATGGTGGAATGACATGGACATCATTACCCTAGGTACATGTATGACTGCACATATGGTGCCACACATTGTGTACAACCAGAGAAATGAAAAGTTGTGCTGCAATTGTGTACAATGAATGAAAATGCATTCTGCTGTCATACATACCTAATGAAAATAAATAAATAAATAAATAAAATTTAAAAATAAATAAATAAATCAGGAGCACAGTCAAGAGAAAGACTCAGGAAATGTGAAAGTAAAAGAATCTTAAAATGGTTAACAGAATATAATAAACCAATCCATGTAGTTGTGATAATGACATGTTAACATGAATATTAACCAGAAAAACAACACACTTTGAGATAAGAAACATTACTGGGGTTAAAGTAATTTCCTACATGATAATAAGCTTTAATTCATAAGAAGACATAAGAGTATTTAATATGTATGTACCTAAGAACATAGGCTCAAAAACAACAACAATTGATAAAATTACTAGAAGAATTTTACAAACTCCCCAACTTTTGGGGGTTGAACTGGAAATTCATGACCACTGAGCCACATCCCTACCCCTGTTTCATATTTTATTTAGAGATAATTGAGTTGCTTAGCACTTCACTTTTGCTGAGGCTGGCTTTGAACTCATGATCCTCCTGCCTCAGCCTCCAGTGCTGCTGGGATTACGAGCCCCTGCCACCATGCTCAGCCAAATTTTAAACAATATTTACTGTTGTAAAAAGGTTAATCAGTGTAATTTCTTCAGTATTTATAGCCAATAAAGTCGATGTGCAAAAAATAATTGCAGATTCTTTAAACTACAATTTTTAAATGTTACTTAAAAATATTATTTACACTACCAATGTATTCATATATCTCCTAAAATAATTAAACAAGATATGTGCAAGACTAGTAAGAAAAAACTGTCCTAACTTCCACTGAAAGATGCAAAAAATGACCATTTCCCTATCTCATGTTTATGGAGATAAAATTTGAATATGCTTAAAATGCCAATTCTTCCCCAAGTAAACTGTACATTTAATGCAATTAGACAGTGCTAAGGAATTTGGCAAATTGACTTTAAAACATATTCAGTCACAAGAATAGATCCTGAATAAGGAGAATAAATTGAGAGAAACTGCCATACCAGAGAGAAGATTTTATTTTTCTTTTTGGAAACAGGGTCAATTCTTGGATTCAGAGAATCCTCCTGCCTCAGCCTCCCAAGCAGCTCAGACAAAAGCAGTGAAGCACTGGGGCTGGCTTTAAAAGACTTATTTTAATAGATGTTGTCAGAATGCTTTCCAAAAAGATTAATGATTACCTTGCCACCAGCAATGTAGAATACTATTTCCCCAGGTTTTCACTAGCAACTTTCCTAGATATTTTTATTTATTCTTACTAAAATGTGTATAAATAACACTTTTATTATTATTAATTCATATGTCTTTCATCTGGGAGAGAAGCACAGAATTAGTGTACAGAAGTTGCCTGATAATTTGTATCCTATATCATGATTTTGCAGATAGTCCTGTAATTGCTATGTTTTATAAGTAAGTTGCACATATAATTTTGTATCTGATAAGTATTTACAATATCAAAATATTAAAGTAGTATTATAAATATAAAGTTTCAAATACAGATGTATTTACATTGTTGTGTGTTGGTGTGCTAACATTTTATTTTAAAATGCATTTAAAGTAAAAAAATTAGCACATTTACTTAATCTTATAGAAATTCAGATTAAAATACTTTTACATATTCTGAGGAAGATATACACACACAAGCACATGGATATAAAACAGACACACACACATATATACACACACACATATATACGCACACACATATGTATATATAATACATGTATAAAATAATATATGGATAAAAATACAGATGTAAATACAACTGTAAAATTTCATAAAGTTTAACATCAGAGACTGATATTTTGTCCTCAAATAGTTAGAAAGGGGGGAACTGACTTACATAATATGTATATGACTTACATAAAATGTGTAGAGATACATTTGCATGTTCTTAGAGATAAAAGATTTTATATACACACAAATATGTTTACACACATATATGCAAATACATATATTTAATTATGCATAATTATATAGAGAGATACATTTAAATAATTCTAAATAAATTCCCAGATCTAGACATAGGTATATGACCCTATTTAATGCCCGGTATGTGTATTACACAAAATCTCCGATATCTATGGAAACTGTTGCATAATTTTATGCCACTAGTGACACATAGACATTTAATGGTCTTATAAAGGGTTATAAGCTAGTACTTTAAATTATACCATACTAAGACAGATAATTATGTAAGCATAAAAAGTATGGATTCAACTGATAAAAATAATTCTATAAATACAGCATGTATTTATGTACAACTAGATATAATCACTGACATAGCAACATTTTTATAATGCTAAACAGACATTCATGCATTTATAGGGCACTATACAAAGTCATGCATTGGTGTATTCCACACATCCAGATCAATCTACATGACTTGATACAGATACAGAAATCACTGCATAATCTAATATGAAATCAGAGAAGAAAACATTTGAATTACCCTCAAAAGTCGTGGATATATTTACATAGTCTTAACTAAATGTCACTTTGCATAATCCACTTTGCAAATAAGCCTTTTGTAGATATGTTACATAATACCCTGCAAAATTATGAGGTAGATAGATAATAGATGCAGATATAGAAATACAGATATATCCATATATTCCTGTATAAATAGATGTATATTTACTCTATCCCATTTAGGACATTTTGCAAAGATCTATACTCACAAACTACTAGTTATTAAAATTAGAAATACATCTTACATAATTCTATGATGCAAAAGACAGATACATTTATATATTTCTGCACACTTTAAATTTGCATAGTTAAATATACTGAAGCACAACCTTAGATGTGGAATCAAAATCCTAACCAGTGAAGATTTATAAGAACCAATTAATAACCCTATACAGTCATAAAATGTGCATATATAATCCTACAGAGCCCTGGTTAAATGTCCTATTAATAGTTGTGTTGAATAATGGCTCATAATCTTATCCAGATCTACATTTGGATCCAGATATATATTTTAATCCCATCCAAATTTAGGTTCTAACCTCAGGCAGATCTCCATTCTTAACTCCATTCCCAACTATAGTGACAACCTAACTACAGCTCTTCTAAACTTTATCTGCAGTCCTTAACTCAACTGCATACATACACATATATATATACACACCTGATCATACCCATAATATAATGATATACTTTGATTTTTGTATAAATCCATATCTTGCTATTCCTAAATGCATAGATATACCCAGTCCCCAATGTATCTAAATCCGTATTTACATTTAATCACTTATATAAAGAGACCTGTTTTCAAGCACACATACACCATGCCACACACCCCTTACTCTAGATACAAACACATGCATATCTTTGTCTTATATGTATTTAATTTACTGTAACAATGCTAAAGCTTATATACTTGCTTAATCCTATCCATAAAAATGGTTCTATAACTTGGGCTGGGGTTGTGGCTCAGCAGTAGAGTGCTTGTCTAGCACTTGTGAGCCCTGGGTTTGATCCTCAGCACCACATATAAATAAATAAAATAAAAGTATTTAAAAAATAAAATAAAATACAGCATCCCTATTTAAAAAAAAGAAATGGTTCTATAACATAAACAACTTCTATTCACATGCACACACATACAGTTTTTCATTTATAATAATTGAATATTTTGAATACAATTTGAATATTTTGTATCTATTTCTCTTATCTTTTTCATAGTAAAAATATACCTTTGGATTGCTTTCTCAATCAACTGGTGTGCATTGAATTCATTCTTTGGATGGGCATTATATTTCTTTCCCACTTTTGCAGCTGCAAACTATGCAGTAGTAAATTTCAGTGTGTGTCAAGTCTTGAGAACTGTGGTTTTTGTTTCTAGAGAAAATTTTCTCAGGAATGAATTTGTGGATCAAAAATCATACATTATTTTAATACATGTTGTCAGATTGCTTTCCAGAAAAGATTAACAGTTTACCTTGCCACCAGCAATGTATAAGAGTACCTTTTCCCTGGGTTTATGCCAGTAACAGTTATAGATCTTTTTTTATTTATTCTTACTCAACTGTGAGAGTTTATACTATTATATTATTTCATTATTATTAGTAGTAGTAGTATTAGGGATTGAGCCCAGAATCTCATGCATGTTAAGCACATGCTCTACACTTGAGCTATATTCCTTATCCTTATTTCATTATTATTAATTCCATTTTTATTCCTCTGACTACTAGTGAATTCTTATTTTTTGAGCCATTTAAAATTGTACCATGAATTATCAGTATATATTATTTGCTCTCTTTTCTAGTGTTTCTTGAATGTCTGATATATTTCTTGTTAAAATTACATCAGCAATAGGAGATAACTCAACCTCTTCTTTTCCAGTATCAATGCCAGTTATTTCATATTCTCTTATTATTTCATAGGTCAAAACTTTTAATAAAAATGTTAAATAATGTATTATGGGCATGCCTTCTAATTTTTAGTGATAATTAAAGTTATCTTAAATTTTGCCATTTAGAAAGCATTTGATATTGGTTTTAGGTTAAAAAAAAGACTTTATTATTTTGAAATAGTACCATAGTATATCTAATTAACTAAGAAATTTATTGGGAAGAATGGAGAAACCTAATGGATCTGGTCAGATAGTATGGTCATAGATTTCTTAATTTACTATTGTAAAGAATTACATAAATGTATTTACAGATATTGAATTACCCTGGCAACTTTCAGTAAAACTTGCTTTGTCATATTAAATTATTCTTTTGATAAACTACAAAATTCTATTTAAACAATACTTAATTTGAATTTAGGGAACTTTCCATAAACAAGAATTGTCTAAAGTTTTATAATTTTGTACTGTTTTTCAAAGTCAAGTTTTCATGTTCAAACAATGCAGGCTTGAATTTTGGATTTTTTCCATGTTTTGTTTATAACCGTAATTCTTAATGTTAGCCACATATCAGCATCAAATCAGAAATTTTATAAATATTCCAATGCTCAGTCCATGCTCCTAATCCCTCAGCAGAAATCTCTGCAGGTGGGACCCAGTGTAAGTATTCTTCAAGCTCCACAGCACTGGTATATGGTCTGCGACAGTTTAAATAACACGAAACAATTTGTTCAGGTAAAAGCACAGTGAGAGTCAGCTGTGAACAATACAGCTTTGTGCCCCTTTACAATAATAAATATTTAGTTAATTTTTCGATTTCTGGTATGATATTAAGGGTTTCATACTTCAAGTCCAGGTTGATGAATTTATTTGTGCTAAGAAACCATCTATTTCCTCATAGGTTTAAATTTGTTACCCAGTTGAAAAGAGTTTATTTTTAAAATTACCATTTCTGAATTTTTCTCTTTTCAATTTTTCTATTGTGATAAAATGCAGATGGCATGATATTTACTGTTTTAACCATCTTAAGTGTATGGTTTGATAGTGTGAACTTAGACCCCTTGTTTTGCAATCATCTTCACCGTTCCATCTCCAGACCTCTTTTATTTTTTCATTTTAAAAATTAAAACATTTATTTAATCTAATTTGTTATACATGATGGCAGAATGCAATTCATTACATATTACACATATAGAGAACAATTTTTCAAGTCACTGATTGTACACAAAGTATTTTCACACCATTTGTGTCTTCATACATGTACTTAAGGTAATGATGTCTAACTCATTCCACCTTCATTCCTACCCCTTTCCCACTCCTTTCCTCTCCCTCCCCTTTGCCCTGTCTAAAGTTCCTCCTTTCCTCCCATGCTACCCCCACATTGCCATTATGAGTCAGCATCCTCATATCAGAGAAAACATTCGGCCTTTGTTTTTTGGGGATTGGCTAACTTCACTTAGCATGATATTCTCCAACTCCATCCATTTACCAGCAAATGCCATGATTTTATTATCTTTTAATGCTGAGTAGTGTTCCATTGTGTATATATACCAAAGATTCCCTATCCACTCATCTACTGAAGGGCATCTGGGTTGGTTCCACAGTTTAGCTATTGTGAATTATGCTACTATAAACATTGATGTGGCTGTGTCCCTGTAGTATGCTGTTTTTAAGTTCTTTGGGTATAAACCGAGGAGTGGGATAGCTGGGTCAAATGGTGGTTCCAGTCCAGGTTTTCCAAGGAATCTCCATATTGCTTACCAGATTGGCTGACCTCTTTTCATCTTACAAACCAGAACCACAATACCTGTTAAAAAAACCTCCTCCACTTCCTCTTCCCCCAACATCTGACAATCACCACTATTTTCTGTCTCTATGAATTTGACTATTTTATGTATGTCACGTAAGTGGAATCATACAGTATTGGCTTTTGTTGTGATTGGTCTATTTTCACTTAGCATAATGTCCTCAAGTTCCATTCATAGTATAACATGTGTCAGAATTTCCTCCCTTTTTAAGGCTGAATAATATTCCATTGTATTATTTGTACCACAATCTGTCTATGCATCCATCACAGGACATTTTGGTTGTTTCCGCCTTTAGGATATTGTGAATAATGCTACTATGAACCCTTATCTTTTCTGGTTTTAATTCTTTATCTTTTCTCTATTTTTCTCTTTCCCTAGACAAAGACTTTTCAAGGATACTTATTAAAATATATTTATCTTAATTTTCTACCTTAATAGTACCAAATCACATCTTTAATAATTGCCACTTTTAATTTTCTCTTGAATTACTTAGCTTTTTATTGATTTCTTGTGATCCATTACTTGATCGTTTTGCATTAATCTATTGTAGCTTAATAATACAAAGATTTGAAGCAATCTCCTCCTCTTAAAGTACAGCTATGACAGTTTGTTTCACTGGGTTAAGATAGTTTATATTTTCTCTTTTAACTTTTATTTGATTCAGATATTGCTTCAAGATTTACTTCGTTAATTATATTGAACAGCATCAGTCAGGAACATATTTACACTCAGACTTGTTGGCCTGAGTTAGTAAGATGATCTTACCCAAATGCAATTATATTGTGTGATCAGAAAAGCACAAGGGACTTACTGAAGTATGGCTTCTATTTTTGGTGTTTTGTTTTGTTTTGTATCAAGTCTGTCCAAAACAGACAAGTCAACATGTCCAACAATAATTATATTTTTATGATGCTTTTTGACAATGGAAACAGTTTGTACTTTATGAATTCACCTGTGATACTATTTGGTGCTGTACTGTTTACTTGCTTCCTTTTGAAGTGGAGAATGTTAAGAATAGCAACTTCAGGAACTTTTTCTTCTTATCATTATTTCCTATTCCCACAGCAAGCCTGAGGCTTCGGTCTTGCATCATGTTATGATTTTGTTTCATATTACGATTTCAGCTTCTATTTCTGTTTATTTTTGCCCTGGTATCTCCTTTCCGTTCCTTTGTGTGTTAGTCAAATTTTCCATCACTGTGACCAAATACCTGGCAAGAACAACTTAAAGGAGTAAAAATGTTCTGGAGTTCACAGTTTCAGAGCTTCAGACCTTGGTTGACTGACTCCTGAGGCAGAGCATCATGGCAAATGGTCATGGAAGAGGGAAGCTGCTCACCTCATGTGGCCAGGAAACAGAGAGAGACTAGGAGGAGTCAGGGACAAACTATATCATCCCCCAGGCAGGACCTCAGTGTCCTGCTTCCTCCAGTCACATGCCACCTGCCTACAGTTACCACCCGTACAGCAGTCCTTTCAAATTACCAATCCATCAAATGGATTAATCCACTAATTAGATTTTGGTTTTCATGATCTGATCATTTCACACACACCCCCGCCCCCATATTTACATAACCTCATCCTCAAACCATAACACCTTGTTTTCAAGTTTTCTTTATAATTTTGTATTAAATATATTTCTTTAAAAATAGAATATTGAAGTATTTTTTAAATTACAGTCTGTACTTACTTTTAACGAAAGAATTCAACCTGCTCATACTTTGTGCCATAACTGAACTATTAGATTTTAGTCTCTCTTGTTTCTCATTGAATAGAAGTATATTCTCTTTTTTCTAATACATTTATATTCATATGTCTAATCAAATAACTATTTGTTGCCTTCTTTAGGCATTTTTAAATTTTTTTAGTTGTTGATGGACACGATACCTTTATTTCATTTATTTATTTTTATGTGGTGCTGAGGATTGAATCCAGTGCTTCACACGTGTGAGAAAAGCTCTCTGCCACTGAGCCACAACCCCAGCCCTTCTTTATGCATTTTAATTGGAATGTATCTTATATCTTCCATTGCATTACTGTTTACATATTCTTTTCCAGCTTTCATTACCGTCTACATACGACTCTACTATTAAGACTGACATTTTAACTTGTTAGAAATAATGGTACTGTACTCTGTACTCTTAGGCTATGGAAAAATGCTATTTAAAGATTGTTACATGCTTAATGTTTATTGAGCACCTACTATGTTCCAGAGACTGATGAGATGTTGAAGAAAGAGTTCAAGGGCAAGAGAGATGAAAGTATTGCCCATGCCATATATTCTGGTCAAATAAATAGTGGTCCTTCTCTGCAGGGTAGAACACTGGAGGAGCTGATCTGCTTAAAAATGTTATTTAAAGTGTGGAGCTGAACATTGGTCAAATAACTAATATTTATAGCATACTGAACTATGTTCCATGTATTGCTCTTAAGGGGTTTTATGTATTAAATCAATTCATTTTTATAACAGTACTTTGAAATAAGTACTGCAACTATTTTTTTTTAGAAATCTGAGAAATAAATTTGTTTCCCATGGTCAAAACTGCTATCAAGTGGCAGAATTAGGATCAGGTTCTAAGCGCATTAGATCCAGGTGCAATGTCCAGAACCATGGTTCACTCAGAATCTCAGGTGAGATCACCTAGGAAGTTTGCAGATGGAACCTTGGGACACAGCAACACTCAGAGTTGGGAAAAGATGGAGGAACCAGCTGTAGATGCTGAGGAGAAATGTCTGGCACATAGGAGAAAAACCCAAAGACTCGATCTGTGAAAGTAGTAAAAGTTAATGTTTCAAGAAAGAGTTGCAATAAAGTCAGACATTAATGCAATATAAATAAGCTAAAATCCCAGTAGACTCAATAAAAATAAACTTTTAGAGACAAAATATGCAAATTCTAATATGATGTTTAAAAAATAAAGCACAAAATAAAGACAATTGTATATCTACAGACACAAAGGATGTTTAAATGTTATATAAGAAAATTACTTTTATACTTACGAAATACATTTGAAAATACAGATTAGTTGAATTAATTCCCAGGGATAGATTAATTACTAAAACCAACTCAGAAAGAAATGAAAAACTTAAGATACCAAGTCATCAAACAATTGAGAATCTACAAAGATCTGCTTCTAAAAAGCTGCTAAAAGTTCTACTCAGATTATTTCATGGAAGAATTTTACCAAACCTTTAGGGAAAAGAAAATTCCATTTTTAAAAAACTGGTAGAGCATAGAGAAATGACAAACTTCCCGAATTCATCATATGAAATCAGCATAACCAGATGCAACACAGAAAAATAGAACCAAAGATTCAAAACATAAAATAATAAAACTGTAGATGCATCTTACTTTTAAATACAAATGCAAATATCACAGTTAAAATATTAATTAGCATCTGAGTTCAATCAAGTATTCAAATAAATACAACTTCATCACCAAGGTTGGCTTATCCTAGGAAGGCAAAGGTGTTTCAACATGAGGAAACACATTAGTAATGTAATCTGTTATTACATTAACAAAATAAGGAGAGAACTCATATCTCTGTCACAGAACATGATGAAGAAAAAAATTTGAACCTGTTTGTATTAGGGAAAAAATACTGACTAGGAAGTTAGATATAAAAGTAAATTTCCATAATCTGATTAGTAATATTGCAGAGAAGATATTTTGTCTGTATTAGAAATTTACAACCTTAAGTAATAAAAAAAGAAAATCTTCAATGCTTTCAGGGACAGTTCAAGCAACTCAAAATCACCAAGGATAAAATTTCTCTCCATATTTCCACTCCAACAGCCTTGTGTTATTGATGTTACACTTGCAAAATCATAATATTCTCTGAAGAAACAGCAATGTGCTCTATTTTCTCCTGGTGGACCCTTTAAAACAGGAAACCTTTCCTAGAAAAATTTTCTCTCAATATCCAGAATTTCATCACAAGCTCATTCATAGATCAACCTCAGTAATGGGTATGAAATTATCATTATTTACTGGGAGAAAATGTGGCCATATTGGAAGGACATGGATTACCCAAACAAAAATCAGAGTTTGATTGAAAAGAAATAAGTATGTTAGTTAGGCAACCAGCAGTGTCTGTTGAAAGTCTTCACCAGAAACTTGACATAAACAGTATAATTAAAACATAATTAAATGGTGGAAAAATTAGAGACATCCTTCTTAACATTAGAAAGAAGATGTGGCTGCCAACACCATTGGTATTCAGCATTCATCCTAAGTATTCATTCACTGTTATAGAGGGGCACCTACTATGCTCTGGGTATAATATTAGATATAGGAAATATGATAATAAGCAGGTCTCAGAATCTACTCTGTAGCAGAAGAGAAAGCCAAAAATCAAGTGAACACAAAATAACTGCAAGTTATTTTAAATGTTGTAATGAAAGCAAAAGGGGGGCGGTTATAGAAGGAGAGATTAGAAAGCCTTGGATAAATATTTAAACTGAGACCAAAGAACTAGAAGCATCTGGATATGGGAAGAGCAGAGTAAAGATATGTGGCTCAAGTGGTAGCACGCTCACCTGGCATGCGTGCGGCCCGGGTTCGATCCTCAGCACCACATACAGACAAAGATGTTGTGTCCGCTGAAAACTAAAAAAATAAATATTAAAAAAAAAAGATATTCCAGAAAGAGGAAAATACATAAGCAAGGACTCAAAGGCCAGACAAACTTGTGGTATTAGAATTGAAAGATTAATATGAGCGAAATACAGGGAACAAGGAGATATTTGTGAAATTGGTAAAGACAGGAAGGGACCAGATTATAAGTCTTGTAGGAATCTTGATCCTGTGTATCAAACAACCTTTGGAAGTAGATGAATGATACAGCACAAATTTTAATTAGGAAAATTTCTGTTACATTTTGGAGGCTGGCCTGGGAAATCTAAAGTACACACAAGATGAGAGCAGTTTAGAGGCAGCTGAGAGCCATCCAGTTAGAGATGGTGGTGGCTGTGTGGACTGATTGCATTTCTCCCCAAATCCATACTGTGAAGTTCCAACACCAACTATCTCAGAATATGACCTTATTTGGAAACAGGGTCTTTACAGAGATAATCGAGTTAAAATGAGATCTTCAGAATGGGTCCTAAATCTAAATGTCTAGTGTCCTTGTTCGGAAAGAAATTGGGGCAAATACACATACAGAGAGAAGACAAAGGGAAGACCTAAGGAGGACACGGCCACATATAGGCCAAGGAGAAAGGCCTGGTGCAAATCCCTCCCTCACAACCCTCAGAGAGAGCCACACCTGCTGACACATTGGATTTTCGGCTTCCAGAACTGTGACAATGACAACAGGACTTTCTGTTTTGTAAGTCACCTAGACTGTGGTATGGAAGTCTCAGGAAACCAGTACTGTGGCCTAGACCAACATGGGGGCAGTAAAAGTAGCCAAATCCAGATTCAGAGATGCATGGAGGGACTGCCCAATGCAACAGCACATTGAAATAAAAGGTGCAGATATGGGAAAGGAAGAAGCAACCCTGTCACTATTTGCTGGTGACAAGAGTTTCCCCAAGAACAGTAAGGTTACTGGGCTGCACACAGGGTCATAGTGATTACAATTACTGATGCTTGGACTTTCTTTGGCCATCTCATTTAATGACTTCTATTTACCAATTAGAGGACTTAGGGGCAACACTAGAGCTGCCTTTAAAGATGTCTCAAAGGCTATATGTGCATTAGGGATGTGTCTTACTATATGAGGCCTGAAAGTTGAACAAGGGAAATGGTAGAAATAAAGGAGCAGTTCAAAAAATATAAAAATAAAAATGTTGTAACAATAGAACTAACCAACAGAAGGACTTCCTGCCCCTGGAAGTACTTCATCAGTGCTGGGAGACAGGAGTGATGCTGCTTTGTAACAGGAGAATTCTTCCCAGGAAGGAAATCCAAACGAGATGAACTCTGAGGTCCTTTCCTGTTCTGATTCAGTGATTCCAGGAAATGCACTTATTTGTTTTTGTAACTTGGTAGCTATGTAATCCACCTTTTGTGGATTTTTAAATGCTGACACACAACAAAAAGCACCTCGTGGGCTTATCTACTCCCTATCGGTGACTGTAGCATAACTACAACTTACTGAAGGCTCTGCCTGAATACTGACTCCTGCAAGTCCAGTTTCTTGCTGTGGTCATTCTCTTGTACTTGGTGGTGAGCCAGCCACATGGATCATCTCACCTTCTTCTAGGTCAACCAATAGAGAAGCTAAATATCCTTGGAATCATTATTAACATGTATCAAATGTTCAGTTTCTTTCCAGCAACATTTCCCACATATGTTTCCATTTTATATTTAGACTCAAATTACTCTATGGCTATTTTGTTCCCAGGTTTCATTGCAGAACAAAACAGTCCCAAAGAGCATGTGAAATTGCTCTACACCTAGCCTTCTATAGAGATTTGGTATGGGCTGGGGTTCATGAGCTAGTCAACATTTGTAAAACTCTTCCAGACTTGACTTCTGGTTTTTCTTGCCAGGAAATTGCTTGATCACTAGATACCTTATGTTTATGATTAGCAAGAATAAGCCATCTTAGAGTGATGTGTGTGTTTCCAGTTGGGTTAGTTCCTTTTATTTTCTTTTTCAAGATATTTACAAAGCATTCTTTTTTTATTTTATTTTATTTTGCAATGCTGGGGATCGAACCCAGGGCCTTGTGCATGCTAGAAAAACACTCCACTAGTGAGCTACACCCCAGCTTACAAAGCATTCTTTACATTGCCCATAAAATTTCAAAATAAGAATTTCCTGACATTCGGTACAAGCTTGTAAAAAGAAATGTTGCAGCCACATGAACAGCCTGCAACTCCGTTCTGCAGTTACAATTTGCAATAACTCTGGAAGTCATGGGCCAAGAAAGGATTATGAGCTGATCCTCAATGCTCTGACACTTCAGCAGTGGAAAAGCAGTTGCCCAAGTGCCAATTTGCAAAACCCCAGCCCAGCTCCAGCCAGACAGTGAGCACTTTGAAGGCAAAACAGATTTCAGTGACCATATGTGCAATTATTATTCATCCCCGTGATGACTGAATAAAGAAACGTGTTGGCCTGTCTGGACCCCAATGTGCTGAACCAGGGCAGGCTGATTACACTGAACCCCCACACAGATGCTTGTCCCACCTGCCTCGGAAATAGATCCAAAACTACACTAAGAAGAAGGGCACTTTTAGGAGGCCTTAGGCCAGGATCACAAGGCAAACACCATGTCATCCAAACATGTGTGACTCCAGTGGGATGCATGGCCATTTCCTTTGACAGTGTGACCTTAGCTCACTTCCCCCACTGGCCCTCCCACCTGAAAACTCCTGGCTTTTATCTTATCACAGTGATTCCTGCATCCCTAACCTTGTGTCCCTGTTCCTCTATGACATCATTATGTACAACCTTTGTCTCCTGGTTTTTCTGTTAAGGCAGGAAGCAGATGGAAGAGTCTCATTAGTTTCATACCAGGTGTTTATAATAACAACATGAACCAGTGAACCAGATTCAGAGTGTTGTGGTTACTGCTGCTTACCAAGTCTGGCTGAATAGCAGGTCTCCCTTGCTTTTCTCTTTGTGTAATCTGGTGCTTAAAAAAAAATTGAAGAAAGCACTATAATTCTTATTATCCTCGGTCTTTGCTCCTGATGACTTTACTACATGCCCAATTTGTCCCAGACCTCTTCGAGCCTCTTCAAGCATGTCATAGAGCCACTAAAACATCGCTGATCATGGTCCTATAAACACAGATTTCAAAGTGGTCATTCGACAAAGTGAATCATGGGCAGGAACTGCCTTCAGTAGTAACCAGTGCTGTGTATTCATATGCAAAGGATACACTATTCAATTCCTTAAAACCCAGAATCTGTAAGTTGAAGGAAAAAAATCCAGATATACGTACCAACCAATTTATTCTCCACACACTTCCCCTAGAATGTAACTGCTTATAATTTTATAAGCATAGTTATCTATAAGCACCAGAGATATTTTCTATTTCACATCTATTTTCCACTGACTGACAATACTTAATTGTTCATTCACTCATTCATTTACTTCATTAGCAAACTTTTAAAATTTTCCAGTGTGTTGTGATTATGCATAATAACTAGATTCATTTTGATGTAGTCCTAAACACATATAACAGCTTTCTCTATTTCAATTTCCAGTTTTATACCTTTCCCTCCCCTTCTCCATCCCCCAATCCCCTTCCTCTACTCTATTGTTATTCTATTATTTATTTATTTTTAATTGGTACATTGCAGTTATACAAAATTGGAATGCATTATGATATATTCGTAAAAGGACATTGTATAATTTGGTCAACTTTTTTTCTCAGTTCTTCTCCTTTTCTTCCCCTCCTTCCTCACACCTGGTCTCTCACTTCTACTGTATTGCTTTCCTTTTTATTTTCATGATATTTACCTTTTTATTATTCCTTTTTATCTCTCCAACTTCCACATAAAAAAAGAAACCATTTGACTCTTGACTTTCTGAGTTTGATTTATTTCACTTAGCATGACATTCTCCAGTTCCATTTATCTACCAGCAAATGACATAGTTTCATTCTTTTTGATGGCTGAGTAGAACTCTCTTATGTATAAATACCACATTTGCTCTGCACATTCTATTTATGGGCACCTAGGCTGGTTCCATAACTTGGCTATTGTGGATGATACTGCTATAAGTATTGGTATGCATGTATCACTATAGTATGTTGATTTTAGATCTTTTGGATGAATACCAAGAAGTAAGCCAGCTGGGTCATATGTTGGTTCAATTCTAGTCTTTAAGGAGTCTCCATACTAATTTCCAAAATGATTATACAAATTTGCAGTCCACTGAATATGTAAGTGTACTTTTCCCCCATATCCTCAACAGCAATTATTGTTATTTGTATTATTGATGTTCATCAACAAACATTTAGGAGCCTGTACTGTGTCCCAAACATTGTCCCAAGGAAATAGAGATACCAAGATAAAGAGAAGGCAGAAGCTGTCTTGATTCATTAAGTCTGGGCTCAACAACTCCCAAATTAGCTAATTGGTAATAGGAATCATTTCCAATCAAATTGAATTATCTCAGTGTCTCATCTGAATAAGAAGTACATGTTCCCATGGAGGGAAATTGTCAAAGATGCTCCTTGAAGGGCGACTGTGGCAGATTGCTACAGGGAAGCCCACAATTTAACACATGCTGCTCTGAAAAGAACAAAGCTTCCAGATAAAGTCATTTTCCTTGTAGGTATAATGTCACCCAGTACATGTATAGATTTCAGAGGTAATACTCTAGGACTTAATTTTTTTTTTCTAGCTGGTGTAGTGGTGCACACCTGCAATCCCAGCGACTTTGGAAGCACAGATAGGAGGATTGCAAGTTCAAGGCTAGCCTCAGCAAGTTAGTGAGAACCTCAGCAGTTTAGTAAGACCCTGTCTCAAAATAAAAATAGATAAATAAAAAGGATTGGGGATTAATCTCAGTGGTAACTTACCCCTGGGTTCAATTGCTAGTACCAAAACTAATTTTAAAAAATTCTTCTAAGGAACAATGCTACTAGGTGGCAGCATTTCTTAGTCTGTTATTTTTGTTGTTAGAACCAAACAGTATAAACTGGGTATTTTGTAATGAACAGAAATTTGTTTAACTCATTGGAAAGTCTAAGAACATTGTGCTGGCATCCCTTGGGCATGCAGTGAGAACTTTCTTAATAGATCATTACATGACACAGAACATCACATAGTGACATAGAGCAAGCATGTCACCTCTTCTCTCTCTCTCTCTCTCTCTCTCTCTCTCTCTCTCTCTCAATAAAGCCACTAATACCAGAACAAGTCTCCCACCCTCATGACCTCATCATTCCTAATTGCTTCCAGAAGGCTCCATCTTCAGACAGTAATAATATATGAATGTGGGTATTGAGTTTCCAACATATGAACTTTTGGGGAACACATTCAAACCATAGTAGAGTCCCAGTGAGTGGTGGTACCTATAACAGCATAACCTTATAGTTGAATCTTATTCTAGATATAAAAAGCTAAGACTGTAAGAAGAACCACAGAGTATTTATTTTTCTTGTACATAGTTCATTCTTTTAAAACAAGAATAGAGTATGTGCTTTCCATTCTGTTCTTATGAAATTAAGAGAGACGTTTCCGTTAAAGTACAAAAATGCTATGACTATTCCACTCACTAAGATTTATTGTTACCTAAATCTGTTGTGCTTCCTTAACATATTTACATCTACCTGGGCTTAGAAGAGCCTTCTGGAAGTGGGAATGGGAGATGCCAATAGACTCTTATCAATAAACATAAGACTTGCCCTTATAAGGATTGTAATGCATTCCACTGTTGTCGTGTATTTTAAAAAAATTAAATCAATAAAAAAATAAATTTAAAAAGACTTGCCCTTCACCTTCACTGTCTCCCACTTCTCCTTACTCTTCCATTCAACCCCTGACTTTATTTGCTTAAAACAGGAGTTAGCAAATAATGCCCCTGACTGCCTGATTTTGTAGAACCTATAAGCTAAGAATAGATTTTACATTTTTAAATAGTTGAGAAAAAAAGATTACTTTATGACACAAGAAAACTATGTGATAGTTACATTGCAGTTCCATAAATAAAGTTTTATTAGAACACAGCCCTGCCCTTTGTCAGTGACTCCTTTTGTGTTACAGAGGCTGAGTCCAGTAGTTGTGATAGAGACCTTGTAGTCCTTGAAGCTCAAACACTACTATCAGACCCTTCACAGATGAAGTTTGATTACTCCTAGTTCAATCTAGTTTTGTTCTTTTTTTTTTTTTTGTAGTGGGTCTCACATGTCGACTCTTTTCATGTCTCCAGCCAGATCTATTGTCAGGACACACACAAAAAAAAGACATTGCGCTTTTTCTGTGCCCCTGACTCTGCCTGCTGACTGAGCAGTCAGTTGGCTGAGCTATGGCATTGCTGGCCCTGCCACTCCCGATCCGCCACAACCTGCAGGCTTTTCTTATCTTGGTGATGTTTACTGAGGCTCTTCTCAATCATTTTATCTCTGACACATCTGTCTCCCTTATAGAATTCCATTTTATAGTCTTTTCACTGTCCTTTCTGCAGAGACTTAGTAGGCAATTTCAGGGGTCCTTGGCTTTCATGTCTTTATAAATTTCAGGAGGCTCACCCAAATGGAGATTACCTGGTGATTTCCTTGGACAGTGTGACCTGAGCTCAATTCCTCATTACCCCTTCACAGGAAACTCTTGGTTTCAGTCAGAATTTCTATGGGCTCTGTCTTATCCTGTTTCCTGTTACTGTAACTGAATACCCAGACTGGATAATTTCTTTAAAATAAAGCTTTATTTTTCTGATTGTTCAGAAGACTGGGAAGTTCAAGATCAAGCCACCATGTCTGGTGAGGGTCTTCTTGATGGTGGGGACTCCACAGAGTCCGAAGGTGATTCAGGGCACCACATGGTGAGACAGCATTCTGGCTCAGGTATTTCCTCTTCTTCCTTTAAAGCCACAGTCTCCATTGGGTTAGGACCCCACCCTTGTGGCCTCATTTAACTTTATTTATCTCTTAAATTTCCCACCTGCAAACGCTACAGTCAGATTAAATTTCTATCCTCTTAATACCTCACTATGGAGATTAAATTTCAACATGAGTTTTTGGTGGTGACATTCAAACCATAGCAGGCTCCAACATTTTTTCCTTTCTCTAAATATTTTAACACAACTAATCAAAACAAAACTGCTTTTAGTTGGTGCAGGGCTTTTGCTATGATCAAGTATTTGGAGGCTTTTGTCACAGTAGTTCTATTAAACCCACATGGTTAAAACACATCTATGACTAATGTTGTCAACATTCTTCCTGTCCCTCAAATTTGTTTTTCTAAACAAATTTTAATTCTCCATGGAAATGATGGGGGAGTGTGTGCAGAAGTCTATGAATCAGAACTATTTACTAATAATGCAATGCCTTACCCAATTCCTGGACTGAGCAGGCTATGTGATTTCTGGGGTGACTACCCTTTCTCCTTGCCTCTCCTTGTCCCTAACGCAACAGGAAACCATGAAGGACTCAAGTACAATTGAACAAATAAGAGTGAGATACCCTGATGCTCATTTGGGGAATAAGCTGAGTTTCCGGTGTTTGAGGTAATAGGGTTGGAAGAGGAAGTGTTACATTCTCAAGAAGTTTTGCTGAGTTCAATGCCTTTTATTGCTTTTGCATTTATAAATGATAAATTTTTAAGGTGGATAGAAATACTAGTTATGCTGACTTGATCCTTACGTATTGAATGCATGCATTGAATTATATCACACTGTAATCATAAATATGTACAATTATCATTTCAGTTGCACTTTTTAAAAATCTAGTGAAAAATCACTTCAAAAGCAAAAAAAAAATTAACTTATTCAATTTCCATACAAGTGAATATGAACAGAAATGTGGCCCTGGGATTGACCTAATCTGGTCATTGGATGCTCATTAATTCCAGTCTCAGTTTTATCCATTAAGAGTTAAATTGTTTTGATTTGTGAGAGTACCATATCATTAAGGAACCAACTAGGATGCTCTCTCCTCATAAAGGATCAACTAGAAACTGAAACTTTTTCAAAGTGCAGCACAGACAGCCAGCAGACAGGACCTCTGCTCTCATTTCTGAGGTACTGTTACTCTGTACTATTGAATTGTTTGTTATACTGCTGACTCTGAGAATCTCAAATATGTCATCCTTAATTCCTGGATGTTCTTGAAGCTGTGGGATGCTTTTCAGGGACAGTGGAGCTACTGAACCATGACAGGTGATGTTTGATGTCTCAAGGAACCTTGAGTCCCTGCAGACATGTGTCTGTACACAGACTACCCTCCAAGCAAAAATATCTACAGCTGGGGATCCAAGAGTCACCTGAGGCTGGATCATTCCTTTCCAATAACTATAAAGATCTGCCTTGTCCTTCTTTCCAAAAGAAAGGCACTCCTTTCCAGCACCCAAAACTAAGGATTGTTAGCTCTGAAAGTAACTATGTGACCATTACAAGAAAAAATGTGCCAGAGCTTTCTAGCTATGTTCTTAAAATGAACATCACTTTCCCCCAACCAAACAGAAAAAAATGGGGAGATAATTATTGGAAATTAAGAAAAAAAGAAAAAAAATATCTGTGTAGTGTTGAAACCAGACTCTGAGGGCCCAAATGCCCATTTTAGTGTTAGCAGGGGATTCCTGCAGGCATCAGCTCCAAGGGTCACAACTGGCAAAGCCAGATTCTTCTCTACTGCTACCAAGCGGCATGTTGCTGCTCTTAATAGCAGGCGATGCCCTCCAGTGTTACAGCAGACCCAACAGCCCCCCAACAATTTCTTTCTGGGTTTTTGTTTTTGTTGTTTGTCCCACAATTTGAAGAATAAAATCTACAGATGATAACAGAAGGCAAAAGTAAAGAAGTAGGATTTATTCAAGTGAAAAGAAGAGACAGAACTCTTGCAGGGCGAGAGGGGACCTAAGAACAAGTTGCCAGGTATACTAGTCTAAGATATAGTTCTTGGGCCAACACTACTAGTCCAAATTTATACTAATCAGCTCTCCGAAAAGTATCAATGCTATTGTTCAGCCCTCGAATCTGAACTTTCCTGTAACTTCCATTCAGGTCTGCCCTGACTTTTGTGCATTAAGCCTTCAAGGCAAAGTCTTGGATTCAGTGTCAATCTGGATGTGTTCAACTGAAAATAACAAGTAACTTAACAAGGGTGGCCTAAGTATTACTATCTAGGCAATCAATGTCCCAGGTACTGTCTCTCTTCCCACGGCACCAACTTTAGCATGTGGCTTTTTATTCTCATGTATGTCACTTCATGGTCAAAAGAGATCTGCTTCAACTCCAACCTCAATACTGTGTTCCAGGAAAATAAAAGGAAATAGAGGTAAAGGAGGGAAAACAAAAAGAAACAAAGACAAGGAAAATGTTTCCCAGAAATCCTTAACCTATATCTCATTGTCTGGAATTCTGTCACAGAGGCAACCCTAGTTTCAATTTAGATTGGAAAAGAATGAATACTTTAGCTTCCATGCATCACCCACTCTGAGAAAAACTGGCCTTCTGTGGTTAAGGGAGAGTGGACACTAGAGGTATCTTACACATATACATAATTTCCGTGGAACTTCACAGACAACATGCTTGTCTGTAGCTATCTATCGCTATGATGCAGGGATCTGATCACAGAAGGTCTGCTTTTCTGAGATATCAAATATCTAGCTCCATTAAATCCATCTGAAATACATTCACATTCAACAGATGTTTGGCATTCTGGAGCCCTGGTCTGTGTGTGCTGATGTTAATCTAACCACTCTTAAAACAATGACTCTCTGGCTTATTGAATTAAAATGAAGTATAAAGCTTACCTTATATGAGGACTAGTGAATTATATCCAAACATGGAAAGAATGTGTGGAATGACCTGTGAAAGTAAAGCAAATGGTTTTATTTTATGAGTGATATAATGAGAACTTCTCTGAGCTTGGTGCCAACTTTGGAAGTTTTTGCTGGTAGACCATTGATTTCATTCTCTGTTTTTGAAAGTTCTTGATTAGGCTCATCTATTCACATCTTGAGATTCTAAAATGCTAAATCTTAAGGGAAAAAAAATCCCATAACATCCATAGGAACGTGGATGGGGAACTCTAATCCCCTTAAAGGATGGGTTTTGGCAAACATTATTTGCTGTCCTTTTACAAAATAACTATATTTTTAACATCCAGATTCAGTGGAAACTGTGCAATTCTGATTTCAACTCAAGTTCACACAGCTGGCACTCATTCCCAGCTACTAAGTTAAATAATGCTACTACCTGCTACCTTTCCTTCTATGAAGAAGTAAATATATTTAGATGAAATGAAAATTTTTTATGGGCCTAGGAGAAGAAAATCAACTTTTATTGAACCAGACTCTGTGCTAAACTCTTTGCATATTTGCGAAGTAAAATGATACCTTAGTTTGTTAATCCTCTGGGAAGAGAACTTTTTCATGACAAGAACAGCCATGCATTAAAATCCTAAATCAAGCCTGAGAAGTTAAGCGGTATAACCCAGCTGAACAGAACTTCAATAGTATCTTTGAGATTAAAAGGAGCTAACATCACTCAGAAAGCCTCATGGTAAACCTAGTTTAGTTACTTCTTTCTGGGCCTTTCTGTTCTCACACTCACGGTGAATTTTATGAAGTTTCTTTTCTAATTCCATATACTGCTCCAAACCAGAAGGATATGATACGTTGTTGGTTGATGAGTTATAGTTCTATGTATAGTATGTGTCTGGAGGACGTCAAAGAGTCCATTTCCTTTCATATTTGCAACCATCTTTATTCATAACTGCAGATAAAGATTTTGCATTTATTTTAAATTCTTGGTCCTAAAGGCACGTAGGTCAGAAAATTTGAACAGCAAGTGCTAAAATAAATAAACAACCAGAAAGTTTTTGTTTAATATAATGTATTTCAGAGCATAGAAAAAATGGAAAATTTTCTAATTTATTTACTTACCTCCCAATATTCTTATAACAAAACTAGACAAGAATAAGTAACAAAGTAAGATGGTAAACTACTTCATGTGTATCTGTGAAGTAGATTTATGTGAATTGGCAATAGGACTTCATTTAGTGATTAAGAAGTTAAGAAGTTGCAGAGGATAAAGATAATAATGGTCCTGATTGTATAAATAAAACCTGTTTGGGAATGCATGCACATGTGCGCACACACACATACACATATTCATACTACACCACAGTAATGGTTACCTCTAGATATGGCAGATTCATGGAAAGTGTGCCATATAAATGGGGACTTTCACTGGTTACATTTGTTTTGATGGACCCATTATCAAAAGTATTTTCTTACTGTCACAATTTAAAATAAGACAATCAAAATAAAAATAACAGGGATTTCAGGTTGGTGAGAAGTAACTATCTTTGGAAATTGTGTCTAAAATGTTACAAGAGCCTTTACCTTACCCTAGGATGGAGTGTTAGCTTCACAATACTACAAGGAAACACCTGAAGCAATTAACTTATAAAGATAAAAGGTACATTTAGCACACATTTTTGGAAGTTGGGAAACCAGGGTAGTCCCATCAGCATGGTTCTGGTGAGGGTGATGTTGGAAATGGTAGGGAGTGTGTGTCAGAGCAAAAAGCTCACAGCAGAGAGGATGGGCAGACCCACACTTTCCTCCAAGGGCATGCTTCCAATGACTTCAGGATCTCCCAGAAGGCCATGCCTCTTAATGCTACCATGCTGGGGACTGCACCTTTACATATGGTACTAGAGGAACACTCATCAAAACCATAGCACAAGCTGACAGAAGGTGGCCACTCGAAGTACATGTTTCAATGTTAATTGTGGAGACACTTTGCACCTTCAGGAAAACCAATCAGCCTCAGTTAATGACAATTGAGTCACTTCTACTTTTTGTAAACAACAAAAAATAGCTTAGCACCTTCCCAGTTTTCCCAGTAGAAATAGTTCCTGCGTAGGCAAAGCTTCCTGTTTAAGACACAGATACCTAATCTTGAAATAAACTTGGAGGTCTTCCTTTGGAAATATTAGATTTACTCCATCCTCCCAGCCCATTAGAAAGTAAAATCCCAACACAAAATGGGTGTCCTTTGTCATCAACTTTAGATTTGTCCTCGAATGTGCCCTGTGACCACAATGACAGATACAAAACCACACCAAAACACTTGGGAGCTCCACAGACACTAGCAATTTACCACCCCTCAGAAATAATATTCTTCAGGTATTTCTTTTACCTGTATTTATTTAGTAACAGAGTATTGCAGAGGAAAGGTTGAGAAATCTCTGGATGGCTGAAAGCCAGCAGGTTCTTCTCTCTTCTGAGTAGCTCCATGCTGATGAAAAGATTGCATAGCTCACTCAGCAAAACCCTCTAGTAACTAAGTTACTCTTTTGATAAAACAATAGATTAAAAAAAAACAACTTGCCCCCAAAGAGTCACCACAGAAGCTCAGTGGTACATAACAATAGTTATTCCAACCACACTTGGTAGTCTCCTCAGATGAACTCTAGTAAACACAATTTTACTCTATCTCTGTCACATGTTTCACAGTTGCATTTAGTTTTCCATTGCTTCATGATGACTGACCACAAACCCAGCAGCTTAAAACAATAGACATGTATGACCTCACAGTGTTCTGTAAGTTGGAAATCCAGTGGCTTCTCTACTTCAGAGTGTCATCAGGCGGCAATTCAGTGTCAGCCAGGGCTGGGGTCCCATCAGAGCTCAACTAGGGAGAGGTCCACTTCTGGGATCCCTGAGGTTGTTAGCAAAATTCATCTTATGGCTATCGGTTGGAAGGTCTTGTCTCTTTATTATCTTTCAGGTATACATCTGTCTCGTGCCCTTAAGTCAACTTGCAGCTCTTTGTCACTTGGTCCCATCCACAGGCCTTCTCACAAAACGGTAGCTTACTATTATTCAAAGCTAGCAATGGAGAAAAAGTCTTTCTTGCATACAATCTCCTCATAGTGTCCGGGAGGGATTGGTCCCAGAACACTGTGAAGATACCAAAATCTGTGGATGTTCAAGACCTTTACATAAAATGGATAGTATTTGTGTATAACTTATGTTCATCTTTCTATATAATTTAAATGACCTCAAGATTGCATATGATACCTAATACAATATAAGTGCTATGCAGGTAGATGCTATACTGAATTGTTCAGGGAAAAAGAAAAAGAAAAAAATGCATTCAGTACAAGTGCAAATTTTTCCCATTATTTTTAATCCCCAATTGGTTCGATCCACAGCTATGGAACCCAAAGACACAAAAGACTGACAAATGTGTATATACACCTAGTGTAATGATGGTAAGTACATGTAAAAACTTTTACCAAAAACCATGGATTGTAGGTGACAGGTCCTTCCTACTTTTAAGGGAAAGTCACTTAAACATGGGAGTCACCTATAGCATCTATCTGACACAGTGGCACTGTTTTAGTTCCCCATATAGATCAGAACCCAGGGAACCAACTGACTGGTATCCTTAACGCAGCTCATGAGGGTTGGAGAAAGTCAGGAGTAAATTATTCACTCTCCCTATATTCATGACAACTTCTTCTTTCATTCTTTGGGAGATTAATGTGTTCACTTAAAAATGAGAATGGATTTTCAAGTTGAACATAATTTAAGTGTGTGAGTAAAGACAAGTGTTTGGGTATTATTTCTTGACCTTTGCTTCTGAGTAGTTACTGTTAATATTTATCTAAAAGTCAGCTCAGCTCTGTTTTTTCCAGTTTCCATTGAAGGTTGAAACTCATTCATCTCAGTTCATTCGATACTATTGTAAATGAAATCTCTGGAAATGCAGCATGATGTGGTAAGTCATCCATTAGACCTTAATTTTACTTACAATCACAGGCTGCAAAGTATCATGCTTCAATTTAAAGAAATGATGGCTACAAAAAACAATCCTGAGAGTGATCCCCAGAGAAATGAATAAGTATGCACCCTTGATTTTGGCACTTTCTCAAGAGAAGAAAGTTTTTAAATGAGGAGGCAGGATGACTAATGTTTCCATGGGTAAAAAGATCATTTATTTCCATAGAAATAAAAAGCCACTTGGCTCTCAACAAAGATCAGGAGATTGAAATTGAAGAAAACAAACTGAATAAACATGGAAAGGGTATCTGGGGTCAAAAAAGAATAAATCTATTCCCCAAACTGCAAAGACAGATACCCTAAAAAATAAGAACATGACACCTTAAAGAACAATTCTTATGTATTGAAAGGAGACAAAGGCTCGGTAGGGGGGTTAAGAGAGGACCTATATTGGCAGAGTATAGCAGGGACATTATTAATGTGCTTTTTTAATGTTTTTGGAGCAGTAGTCTTAAATGAGTGGTGGTATTGCCCTCACTTTATTTTATATGCCACGTCTACCTCTTGGAGTCCATGGAGGCATACCATGGTCAATAGCAGAGTTTGCCAACATCAGTCCACTCCCCAGGGCTATTCATGGCATTGGCCTTGCTTTAAATGACTGCTCCAGTGCCACCCTAGCAAACTCCTACCTCCCCAAGTATCAGCGGGATTTTTTGGAGGTTCTAATAAGGACAATGTCCATTTCATATATATATATATATATATATATATATATATATATATATATATACACACACATCACTGTCTAATTGGAATTTCTTGAAAAGTTAGAGCAAGTACCAAACAAGAAATCCTTTGAGGCATCTGTACAATGTGTGACACTCTTTTCTGTTTTCCAACATTTTATATGAATTCTTCACTCCTCTGTACTTCAGTTATTTCAATAGGAGGAGACGAGGGGATAGGGAATTAAAAAGTAGTTCAAATCACCATCACCAACTGAATGTTGCAGATTCTTCTCACATCCACACACTATTCTTAACTATTTATTCTATTTAACTATTTATTCTTGAATGAGGAAAGGAAAGTATTCTCTTGAATGGCTATTTGCCCAGAAATCATGTAGAAGATCTTTATTGGGTGACCCTATTTTTTTTTTTTTTTTGGTACTGGGAATTGAACTCAGAATACTCCCCAGACCTATTTTGTATTTTATTTAGAAACAGAGTCTCACTGAGTTGCTTAGCACCGTGCTTTTGCTGAGGCTGGCTTTGAACTCATGATCCTCCTGCATCAGCCTCCAGGGCCAGGATGACCCCAGTTTTCATGGCATGCTGTTAGCATGCTCTGTCAAGGGTGTTTAAGACCAGATACTGTCACATCTGGGGAGACCCCATTCAATAGAGGACTTGGCCTCCAAGTTGTCTCAGGTACTGTGCACTGAAGGGTCTTTTTGCATATGGGAATATCTACATACCCTCACCTCCACACCAGTGTGTAACAGCCTACAAGAAGGGTCATTGCAGGTTGGTAAAAGACATGACCCATACTGAAGAAATGGAAGTGCTTAACCCTTTTTTAAATTTTTAAAATTTGTTTTAATTAGTTATACATGACAGTAGAATGCATTTATGCACTTTGATATATCATATATAGATGGGATATAATTTCTCATTTTTCTGAGTGTACATGTTGCAGAATCATATTGGTCATGCAGTCACATATATACATATAGTAATAATGTCTGTTTCATTCTACTATCTTTCCTATCCCCACATTCCTTCCCTCCCCTCTCATCACTTCCCTCTAAGATAATGCTGTTCTTCCCTAGTGCCCCCTGCCTTATTGTGAATTAGAATCCTCATATTAGAGGAAACATTCAGCCTTTGGCTTTGTGGGATTGGCTTATTTCGCTTAGCATGATATTCTCCAACTCCAACTATTTACTGGCAAATATCAATAATGTGGAAATTTCCATAAGAAGGAAGGCAGTATGGAGATTCCTCAGAAAATTGGGAATGGAACCACCATTTGACCCAGCTATGCCACTCCTTGGCTTATACCCAAAGGACTTAAAATCAGCACACTCTAGTGATGCAGCCACATCAATGTTTATAGCAGTTCAATTTACAATAGCTAAACTATGGAACCAACCTAGGTGTCACTCAATAAATGAATGGATAAAGAAAATGTGGTATATATACTCAATGGAATATTACTCAGCTTTAAAGAAGAGTGCTTAACCTTTTTACAACAATGAATACTGGTTAAAAATTGAAAAACTGTTAGGAAAAAAAGAAAAAATAGAGATTTAATTAGAGTGAACTACTTAAGTGTGCCAGTTTCAGCTTATAAGAACAAGTGGACAAAGTAGATCAAAGTAAACAAATGAAAAAAAGAGGCAGCAAGAATTTAGACAATAATTACTAAAGTAGAATTAATAGACATAGATGAAAGTCTGTATTTTTTAAACTACAAGACACATTCTATTCCAGGACTGACGCCATGCTTAAAGATTTTGTTTAGATCAAGAAATAAGGTTGAATACATTCAAGAAGCAAATAATAATAATAATAATAATAATAATAATAATAATATAAATGGCATTATTTGATGAAAAGTAGTAAGTGAACACTATCAGCAAAAAATTAAGAAAAAGTTATCGACAATCATTTGCAAACAGAAAATTTTTATTTAAAAGGTATTGCTACTTTTTATTTCTGATTTCTGAGAAACCACTGGATTTCAGACAAACCACTATTTTTATAGCAGATTTGTTAAGACTTTTCAGCTAATTAATCTTATTTATTCTTCCATTTTATGTGGATTTGGGCCAGAAATTGTTAAATACATATTTTTAGTTTACATGAAAACTGTCATGGTGATTTAGTTTTCTTCTTCTTCTTTTTAGTTGTGATAAAATGCACATAACATAAAATTCACTGGCCTACCCATTTTTAAGTGTGCAGTTCAATATTGCTAAATACTTTCAGGGTGTTGCAAAATCCATCTCCAGAACTTTCCATCTTGCAAATCTGACACTCTGTACTCATTAAACAATAACTCCCTATTTTTCCTTACTCCTGACTCATGGCAAACACCATTGTAATTTCTTTCTGTATAAATTTGTCTACTCTAAATATCTCGTGTATGTGGATATATGTACATATAATATGTATTGTATTTGTCTTTTTTGTGATTGGCTTTTTTACTTGGCATACTGTCCTCTAGGTTCATCCTTTTGATGTTAAATACATTTTGTGAATGTCTGGCAAAAATTATTTTTCTATATTATCTTCTATTATGTATTCATTAATAGATTTCCTAATAATCCAGTTTCCATTTATAGATTAATCCCTGCTTGACCACAATATTTTTAATGTGTTGCTGAATTACATAAAGTTATATTGAATATATATGTGTGTATTATGAATTTACTTAGCCATAATTTTTCTCTGGTTGTTTTCTTTGTTAGAAATTGGTATCAAAGTTAGATTTGCTTCATAGCTGGGCAGATGTCCATATATTTTAATACACTGGAGTAGCTAATTTTATTTCATATAATCTCTTCCTAGGACATGTGTTGTCCTTTTCCTGATTTGCTTATTTCTAATTTTGTCTCCATTAATGACTTGATTATGTTTCCTCATGGCTATTTCGTTGTTCTTTTGCTTTTCTGCAGTTGGTTTCCTTTGTATCTTGGTAAACAGTGGAAGTCCTTAGGGTTGTTTATGAATGAAGATCTGGCATTCTCTCATTAGTTTTCATATGTAATGTTCTCATTTGCATAATTGTTTATTAATGTATATTTTATTTCTTCCTTCATGTAACATAACTTTTTTTTATTTTAAGAGGCCCATTTTCTCATGTTTTAACATTTTCAAAATAGGTTTATGAATTAAATATAAAAGATTCAGAGCAAATATGAACAAGTAAATTAACATCTGTCCAACCTAACGAGTGGATGCATAGAATCTGTTCAATAATTCTTCTCACATGTGTGTTCATTCAAAATGTCTTCAAATTCAAATAATTTTAGTATATGCTTAAAAAATAAGCTAGAGAGGAAAGAAAAAAATCTAATTCAATGTGTTCTTTTCACTGAGGAAGAAACTGAGGTCATTTCAAAGAAAATTGTGGGTCACAAAGCTTGAATTGTGTGAGTGTGTGTGTGGGTGTATGTGTGTGTGTGTGTGTGTGTGTGTGTGTGTGTGTGTGTGGTGCTGGGATTGGAACCCAGGCCCTTGCACATGCAAGGCAAGTGCTCTACCACGGAGCTACATGCCAAGTTCAAGTTTGAAATTTTTTAATGATCACTTTAGAGCAAGCTGTGTATGGAATCCTCAGAATGAATCGCCTCCCCTAGAGGGAAGGCAGAAACTGGGGTCAAGATGAGCCACCGGGACCAGGGCTCTTCACAGAGAAGAGGGTACTCCCACCAGAGTCTTTAAATGGATATAAAAATATAAAAATAGAACCTTAGCAGGTTTCTGGGTGGCGTCTGGGCTATCCATCACTTTTTACTTCTATAAAATAAGACACTGGAAAATTCCAGGAGACTAAATACCTGAGAAAGTTATCACCTTAACCTGGCATCACCTCTAACACCTTGGCCCCAGTGTATTCACTAGATGCGATTGCTGGTCGTCTTTTAGGATTCTGATTAAACAGAACACCGTTAAAATTTTTGAGGTGGGTCTTAACGGGGAGAAAATCCCATTTCATTTAAGTCTGCAGGTGCACAGGATCTCAGACAGGACTAATAGCTGATGAGGGACACAAAGATATTAAAGCCAGGTGGTAGCCCTGTCCCAGGATTGCCAAATCCAGGATCTGTGAAAGCATATTACATTCAGTGTCCAGTGTCACTGCACACTGAACATGCAACCAGCCTGAGGATGTCCATGAGCCCTTGTCCTGTTCTCCAAATCTGTAGAAAACCCCTTCTTAGCCAAATGACAGCTTCTTTTGGGGAGAGTACTAGGGATTGAACTCAGGGGCACTTGACCACTGAGCCACATCCCCAGCCCTATTTTGTATTTTACTTAGAGACAGGGTCTCACTGAGTTGCTTAGTGCCTTGCTTTTGCTGAAGCTGGCTTTGAACTTGCAATCTTCCAGCCTCAGCCTCCCAAGCCGCTGGGATTACAGGCATGTGCCACCACACCCTGTCAAATGACAGCTTCTTGACTTTAAAAATACCAGAGCTGGAAAAAGTAATCTATCATTCCTTGCTGAATTTATATCTTAGAGACTTGGCTAATTTACTTTCTGAAGATTAATAATAAAATGAGAAAATGAAAAATAATAGAGATTAATATTATCAGTCAAAATTATGATAGTTTTAATTTGTTGAATTCTAAATTTTATTGCATTGCTTATTTTAACAGCAAAAATGAAAAATAGCACAACCAGTCATGTATAAGTTAAAAATGACTATTAAAATAAGAAGTCAATGAAAACTTTAGAAAAGTAACCTAATGCAACTGGCAGTTTGGAGAGAACCACCAGTTTTCTGAAAAAAAAAAAAAAAGAAAGAAAGAATTCAGTAGAATTCTGTAATTTAGACAAAGTCTAATGGAGGAACTGATATGTAAAATAGTAAGGAGTAGAACTCTGCTGGCTGAAAGTAGAGTTGGGAAGTGAGAGACAGCCCACTTAGACCCTGTATCTGTCAGTTTGGTCTATAATAATGCGATGTAACAAATAGCCCCAAAGGCTACAACCACAAAGATGGCTGCTGGGACTCTGTTCTGTGTGAGAGCACAAGTTTAGATCTGTGCCACATGCATTCTGATTGTAGTACTGGGCTGAAGGAACATCTTCCACCTGGGAATTGATGCCCTCATGGCAGTACTGCAAAAGGTTGAAGCTGATGTATGAGATACCCCTTAGAGACTTTATTAAGAACTGGAATACTATCCTTTCCATTACCCCAAGCAAATAATATGGCCCACATCAGAGAAGTGAGGAAGTAAATATGGAAAGAAGGGCAGAGCATTTGCTGAACTAAAATATTCACTGTTGGCCTCTTTTGCCCCTCCTGAGGGACTTCATCTATCTCCATAGAACCCTAAGGTCCTAAAAGTGGAGTGTTATGACTGATACCCAGATCTGACTCCCTTCCTTTGACAATGTGGAAAATAGGGTCAGGGTGCATCACAGCAGGTTGGTGGGGCACTAGTGTCAGAACGTGGATTTGCTGACACATGGCTCCTCTCCTCCAGCTGGTGGAATAGATGTTTTGTCTACTGAAATTTTTGAGACTTCGGGAAAAACTTATCATTATAGGGAACACAGAGGAACTATTAATTAACTCATGCCTGGAATAGATTCAGTCCATTTACCCCTCTGACTTTGTCCCTGTCAAAAGCATCTTGGCAAAGATTTGCTGTCAGCTTCAGTCATGGGACTTGCTGTAAGGTCCCTCAAGACAGAAAGCGAGATGAGAGTTTGAAAGGAAACTGAGAGTTATGTTGTTGTACCTCTGGTTGATTTCTATTTTGGGTTTTCAGATTGCTTTTTGTAAATCAGGGATATTTTTCTGATCAACATGAAAGAGCCTATCCTTTGGCTCGCCCTGTAAAAATGACATGTAATTCCTAACAAACTCAGGAGAAGCCACAGACAGATACAATGGAGGGAAAGAACAACCAGTTTTATATTTTCAATTATTCTCGAAAAGATGTTTTCCTTACAGAGTTAACAAGCATTCCACAAAGATTCCCAAACTCTTCTTTCTACTGTTGAAGTTCTTCCTGTGAGCCTGAGGGTTTTATAATGATGAGCCTCCTAAATCCTTAGCACTTCCTTTTAGAAACAAGGGTATTTAAAGATCAGTATTCTTTACAAATTGGTAAAAGACTTAAGCCAGGATTTTACCTCTTCTGTTGTTAAACAGCAGAGAGCAGCAGTCTCAGACTTGCTTAATTCTAAGTAATGAGAGTCTGTGTTTGAGGAGAAACCTGGCTGCCAACAAAGGGATTGTAGTTAGGTGCAAGGAAGTCAGCCCCAGAGAGAGGACATCTTTTTTGAGGATGCCCACATCCGTGAGTTTCTGCTTCCCTAGAGGCAGACAGTACCACCTCCATCCTCCTGACCTGAAGATCTCACAAACAGTCAAGAGAAAAACCTTTACCAAGTAGAAGTGCATATCTCTCTTAGAGTAACAAAGAGAACAGAAAGGGTAAAGAGAGAACTAACAGCCAATATCAGAGTGGAGCAAGCCATCTTCCTGGCGTTTATAGCTTCCATCTCTTCTTTCTGAAGTGCAGGATGCACAGGAGAGAACCTCAATTCTTAGGACAACAATGTAACCCTCTCCTGAGACCCTTTCACTGCTTTTTAAATGAACGTGGCTCCAGAAGCAATCAAGTTTATGATCTGCCTAATCTCTATTAGCACAAAACCAAATCTTAATGATCTGGATCAATACAAACCCAGAAGGATGTTGTAATGCTTGGATATTTGTGAATCTTTTATGTCCTCTAAATTTCATCTGGCCCACAACTAGACAAATGTGAATATACTAACTTTGTTACAGAACTAAACTTTCATTTGTGCGGTTCATTCATCCAGGGGCAAATAGAAGAGTTATAATAATCCAAAGTACCTTTTGAGATCAATCTGTAGCATTTTTAATTTAAAATTGATGGAAGAAATCACCTGTCACAGCTTTAATTTAATGAATAACTTAAAATCAGTGAGAAATGAGTTTTCTTAGTGAGATAGGCAGAATTTTGGCTTGCCGCCCCCCTCCCCAATTTCCACTCCTGGTGTACATACAGTGGACAGTCCTCTCCTCTTGAGTATGAGTGGTACTAAATATGATGGATTTCACTTTTGTGGTGATGTTATATGAAAAAGGTGAAGGAACTTTCAGATGTGATTAAGGTCCCTTAGTCAGTCGACTCTAAATTAATTAAAGGGTAGGTTATTCTGGATGGGCCTGACCTAAGCAGGTGAGCCCTTAAAAGAAGTGGAAGATTCAGAGAAAGAGAGATTCTCCTGTTGGCTTTGAAGAATACTCTGTCATGGTGCCAACAGGACCACATAGCATGGAAAAGTAATACACTAGGTCAAATGCTGAACCCTGGTTAGGCAGAGTGTAGAAAATTCTCTCTTCACAACTCCATTCCTGTCTAGCTTATGTTATGCTAGACCTCCCTGACAAGGGCACAAACCTAATCGGAACCTCCAAAGGAGCTTAGAACCCTCCAGAAGGAATCCATGGAGCAGTCACCCCACCCATCTGGGTAGATGCCAATTAGACTCCAAAAAAGGGTTTATGGCTTGTTCCTCACAAGTTTAGAGCAGAAATTCCACATGGACAGCCTCTGGGCCCAGCATACTCATGCAGAAGTGATTTGCTTGGCCTGTGTGGTGCTTTAAAAATTGAGATCTGTTGCCAATACGTAAAAAATTTAAGATCTTATACCCAAACTTAAGTGCCAGGTACTGGAGAGTGTTGGTTTGGTACGAGGGAAGCATCGTGTCCCCTGCAGGGAGCCAGTTGGCTGCTCAGCACCAAGAGCGAATTAAGGGTCCCCCATGCCGGCCAAGGCAGGCCTTCCTTCAGCACTGATAAGTCATGGGCCCAGCTCCTGCTTGCTCTGGCAGGGGAAGGCGAGGAGAAGAGGAATACTTTGGCAGTCTGCCAATCAACACTGCTTCTCAGAGCAGGTATCAAGGCGCAGAAAAATGAACGGCCGCCGCGGAGCTTGACAGGGGCTGAACAAAGAAGCGGCTGGTGACTGGGCTCCTGCCTGTGGTTCTCAGCTTCGGAGCACCCAGGGCCGGGAGCAGGCCACGACCCCACACCTGCTCGCCATTCCTTTCCAGCCAAGCAGGCTCTTAGCAACGGCTCAGTGCGTCACCTAGAAACGCTGAAACCCAAAGAGCCCTTCCAGGCTGAGCGCAAAGGCAGAGGGAGAGCGAGTGCAGCAGCAGGCGGGGCCGCCGCGCGGCTTCATGCGCTGAGCACCCTGATACCAAGCAAAACCATGGCAAGGGGAGTCTGGCTGGCATCCGGGGTGCATTGATAGCATGGCACCCCTGTTCTTGGCCCCTTTGTGTTCACAGGCTCCAACCTGCCTTTGTCTGGGTCCTGGCAGCCTGCTTCGGTACAGAAAGAGGTGGGCATCTCACCAGCTACCAGGGATGGGAGTGGAGGCAGAAGCAGAAGCAGAAGCAGAGGTTGCAGCTGGTGAAAGCAGCAGAATGCACACTGCTCAGCTTCCCCGGGAGGGAAAGGTAAGGAGGAGACCCAGGCCTGCACGCAGCTTTGCCTATTTCCTGGAAGCCCTTCCCCAAAGCTCACAATGGCTGGAGAGAAGCAGCTAACCCTGGCCCAGTTCCTAGTCCAGCCAATGTCTGCTCACTGGACCAGCACAGAATGTTCTCTTTTAGATGGCATCACTTACTCAGATGCCCTGGGTAATTGGGAGGCAGATTAAAAGGTGTGAGAGGAGCCCGTGTGCCAGCTTGCCAGGCAGAGATACCCAACCTTGCTCTGTGGAAGCTGCCCCTCCCCACGGTGCTACTGAGCCATTAGTTCATCACCACCTTCTGTTCATTTCCCCATGATCTCACCACCAAGGTGTCCCAGGGGCCTCAGCTTGGGTTCTACACAGGCAACCTTGTCCTGCAGCCCTCTCAGCCCAGAGCCCAGGTCCTCAACTGTCAAATAAAGGGGTGCCTCCATCTGCAACGTGGAGCCATCCTGGACTCCACAGTTCATCTTTCAGAGGCTCAGCTTCACCAGATCACCAGCCCTGGCCACATACCCATTGTCACAGCCTCATACCCATTCAGCTTTGAGCCTGCTACTAGCCTGAAAGGGCATAGAACTAAGCCACTGCCCTAACTTGAAGTGCAAGAATGGACAGTGTAACCTGGGCATCAGCCAGAAAGAAAACCTTCCACCAGGTAAGAAACTGGTTTAAACAAACTAAAACAAACAAACCTAAAATACACCAGGAACTGCACAATACAAATGCCAGAAGTAGTGATTGGTAGCATTACTGCTTCATGTTGTCAATTATATCCTCTCCAGTTAGTTTGGGTTTTGCAATCAGATATGCTTTGCATCAGACTTTTATTGTCTTGCTTCTGCTGAGACCAGTTGATTAGAAGACAGTGACATTTGTCTCAGTGCAGCTCAGGGAGACATCAGACACAGGAGAGCAGCCTGCATGGTTCTAATGCTTGACCTGCTTGACTCAACACATCCAGCAGTGGTATGAGCTTTCTGGGGCCCCCTAAGGTGCTAGGCTATTTCCTGGGTAACTCTGCACGGTCTTCATCTTCTCTTAGACCTTTCCCCTGGTGAATTCTCCAATTCCCATGCAGAGGCTTTGCCTTTTCAATGTGCACAACAAGGAATAATCAACGGAGAAGCACACACATGCCTTCCTCCCTGGCTAGAGAGCTGCAGAAGCCCCCATCAGAACCACTTGTCCTCCCTCCATCTCTCCAGGTGATTGATTCTCCTTTCTATGTGTCAGTGGAACATAAGTCCTTTCATGCTATTTTTCTCTCCTGAGCCAAGACTCCCTTTGTTATTGCTGAATGGACAAACACGGAGCTCATGTGAACCAATGGTTGAGTGCCTTACACCTAATGGGAAGAAGAGCCTTTGATAAAGCTGCTTTTACAAGACACTCCAGAAAGGGTGATATCCATCGTGGACTGGCTCATCAGAACACACATGCAAAGCTCCATATGATGCTGCAATTCATTTCTTAAGTGTTAGCCATTTTTCCCCGTTTCCTCCTTAAAAAAATAGAAGTGCAAAAAGGAAAAAAAATTCCTTCATCAGGGGCATACACACATTGTCTCTTCACTGAATCACCCTCTTTATTCATTCAATAACAATCTGATTGATTTCCATTGATCTGGGTAAGAATGGACCGAGTGAGGTATTATTATAGGGAAAAAATCCTCTTAAGTTGCTTTTGTATGACAGTCCAATTAAAAGGCATCTTCCAAGGACAGGGAGATTCTCAGCGAATTATGGCAAGTGCTCAAGTCCATACAAACCTGTGTAACTTGTGATTTGGCACCTTGAATCGTTGCCTGGTTTGGAATATTTTTTTTTTCAGTATGGAACAATAAACTGATTATTTTACATTTGAAAAAGTCAGTTTCAAATATTTGGGTTTTTTTTTTAAATCTGCAAACAGAGAACCTGGAAAGGAATACAAATTCCTTCCTGGAAAACATGTATCCCTTCCTGCCGTCCTTCCACCCTCTGATAAATAACATGAGCACGCAGCGATTTGCCAACAGCAGCTCCAGGCATGAGGCACAACATCTGTTACCGAGACACTGGAGAGACAGTGGAAAGCAAGTTGGCTGCCTGCCCACCCTCAGACTCCAGATTTTTGCTGACAAGGCTGTCAATAAATGGGCAGATGGCATCAGCTCTGCTGGCAGGAGAGTTGGGCTAACCCAACACAGGACATTATCTCAAATTCATGGTGCACTGGGCTGAGCCCTTTGTTGGGCCATTAGAGCCATTCCTTGATAGAGAAGGGATAGCAGGACTAGGAACTCGGGAGGCACTCGTTTCGTTTAATTAGATTAACTAAGCCTCCCACAATTGGCAGTCAGAATAAGATTAGCCCCTGTGACCGTGGAGGAGACTGGGGAGGGGGGTGGGGGATCTCATTCACACTTTGCATTTTATGCCTTTTGCACACAGGGACCCGCTCCTTGGTACTGTGCATGTTCCTGAGCAGACAGCTTGACCCAAAATAAACACTTGCTAGGAAAGATCTATGTCTGTCTCTTTTGCATGCACCTATTGTCTTATTAGAACCGTATGCAAATATGCAAATAGGCTGGCAGCATTTAGATGAGAAGCCAGTGTAGCTCTGCATCCTGTCTACCCAGGAACAGCTCCACTAACCCTCAGAAACGTCCTCTGGTGGTGACTTGGGGACAACACCCTTTCCTATCTAAGAATGGTTAAAGCTATTTAGAATAGAAGTTTCTGGTGATTGCAGTGTAATCTCCATGAGCTAAGACGGATATGCACTGTGATCTGAAGCAAGTCATTTAAACGACAGGCACTATTTTGCCATCTATACTGAACACTCAGCTGTTGGAAGTAATAAATGAGATAATTCCACACTTCTGTACTGCATTTTGGAGTTACAAAGCACTTTTGCATACTCTAAGATGGTAATTCTCAACTGGGGCTGATTTTGCCCTTCAGAGGACATTTGGCAATACCTGGAAACAAACTAGAATCTAGTGGGTAGAAGTCAGAGGTGCTACAAAACATCTTCTATCGCACAGGACCGATCAACAGCAAATAATTATTCAGCCCAGAATATCAATGCCAAGGTTGAGAAACCCTGCATTAGGAGGATGTAAGTGAAAGTTTTTCACAGACCTTGAAAATGAGAAGAAAGAAAGAGGACCCAGCAGGCCATGAAGAGAGGAATCTAGGTATTTTGTTCTTAGCGTCTCTAGTAGACTTGCTTCAGTTTCACTATTCTGAATGTTATTTGCTATTTTTAACCCTTCCCTAAACCACCAGTCCCCCCAGTTTCTTCCAGCTATTCTTGTAAATCAGATCTGAATAATGAACTACCACATCCAGAAGAGGCTTTTAGTCTGGTTGGTCATTATAAAATGAGAACATGCACTTGCCCAATAACTAATCATATAAAGAGTTGGATAGAAGTGTGGTATAAAACCGGCCATTGGAATCTGAGATATAAACAGGATAGGAGGGGTTTAAAGGAAATTAAGATGATTTCAGAATATATGGGGTTAGGAGTTTGGGATTTAACTGTAGATTTGGTCATTTTTTTTTTCTTTTCTCTCTTTGATTTGGATGGCTTTGGCAGATGAAAGAGGAGGGACAACTCACTCCCAGATTTGAAGGGGAAAATGCCCCTTTGGGGGTATCAATCAGGTAAACCCCTGTCCTATTTTCTGTTGTGGACTAAAAGGTGCCCACCCCACCCCCACCCCATAAATTCACATGTTGAAGTTCTTACACCTAGTGCCTGGAATCAGGGCCATTGTAGATGTAACTAGTTAACATGAGGTCATACTGGAACAGGGTGAGCCTCTAATCCGGTAAAACTAGTGTCCCTATAAAGAGCTGAAATTTGGACCCCCACACAGAGGACACCAGGTAGACATGAGAGCAGAGCACAGAAGGATGGGTCTACCAACCCAGGAACCCCAAAGAGTGCCAGCAACCTGAAGGAGCTAGGAGAGAGACCCAATAGATGGCTTCCTCCAGCACTCAGATGGAACCAACCCTTGTTCTCAGGCTTCCGGGTTCCAGAACCGGATGTTTTAGTCAGCTTTTTCACTTCTGTAACTAAAGGGTTAGTTGAGAAGAGCAATTTTAGAGAAGGAAAAGTTTATTAAGGTCCTCACTGTTTTAGAGGTCTCAGTCCCATCAGCAGGCTCCATTCCCTGGGGCTTGAGGTGAAGCAGGACATCATGGTGGAAAAGTGTGGTAGAGGAGATGGGCCATTGGTGGTAAGCCTTAGGGGTATATTTTTGTATCTGGCAAGTGGAGTTTCCCTCTCTGTTTTTGCTTCCTGATGTGATGTTCTGGGCCACTTTATTCCATCATATTCCTCCGCCATGATGTCCTGTCTCACCTCAAGTCCCAGGGAATGGAGCCGGCCTTCTATGGCCTGAGACCTCTGAAACTTTGAGCCCCAAAATAAACTTTTCCTCCTTAAAATTGTTCTTGTCAGGTCTTTTTGTCACAGCAGCAAAAAAGCTAAGCCAAACACTGGGAGATACTAAGTTCCATTATTGAAGCCACCCAGTGTTTGCTACTTGGTTAAGATTATGGCGGCCCTAGCAAAATGATCAAACAGCAAGTGGGTAGGAATTGGGGTAATGGAAAGGCAGCAGAACATTCTTGCTAGAGTCCCCCTCCCCCTCCCTCCTAGTCCTAGCCAACTGCTTTTAAAGAACATGCACCTTATCTGCTCAACCTAGGCAGCTGTAGCCTGCACCCCACCCTCTCCAGCAGGTAGAAAGAAGGAAGCCAGAGGGTACATCAAGACTCCTCATTTCATTATACCCCAGGCAAGGTTTCCATGAATACTGCCACATTGCTGGGCGATAGACTCCTTTCAGAGGCAGTTTCAGAGGGCAGGAAATGAGGGGGTGCTTGCTTTGGTTATTTCTACTCTATATCTTGGGGGCCTGGTGTTTCACATCCCTAACAAGTAGGGCTGGATTCACAGTTGTGCTCACCCCTGGATGCACATCAGTAGCACCTGGGAACATCAAAAACAAACAAAACAATATCTAGGGCCCCATTCCAGGCCAGAATCTCTGAGAGGAGGGCCCAGTCATCATCTACCCAATAAGGTGCAGCCAACACCTCAGGTGCAGTCCAAACCCACTGGACTGGAAGGAAGTGTTCACTGTACAGACAGACAGACCTGCTGGAAAGAGCAAAGAACAAGTCATGTGATTCCTGTAGGACTCTGTGGTCAAGCCCTGGAGCTGGTGATAAAGAAGGCCTTGGAGGACTTCAAGCTGGGGACAAAAGTAGTCAGATTTCCTTTTTAGAAAAAAAAAATTATCAATGATAAGGAGAATATTTTGGGAAGAGGAGGAAAAAAGGCATGAAGAGCAACTATAAAGTTAATGTGGTATCCAAGTAAAGCGTGGAGGGGATCTTAAAGAAAGCCATAGAATTGGGTTGCAATGGATTTGAATGAAATTCAAGTGGGAGCACTTATAGGACTTTAGACACTGGTTAGATATGGGCACCGAGAGGGAGGGAGAAATCAAAAGGGAAGCCGAGTGTTTCTTGCTTCAGAACTGGGTGTTTGGTGAGGATGTTTATTGAGAAAAGGAACCTGGAAAAAGCCCCGAGTGAGTTCCGTTGAGATGTGCTGAGATGAAAGGGCCTAGGGGGAGACTGGAGCTCATCAGGTATGGAATTTGGGCAGGAATATTAAGTTTGAGTGGTACTTTTGGAAGCTGTTATCTCTTTCTAAGAATGAACTGAGAGTGAAGAGGGATGTGGAAAAAATCCTGGGGACCACCAAGGTTTAAAGGGAGGGATAGGGAAAGGAGAAAAACCAGAGCAAAGGGTGTCATACAGAAGTCAAAACAAGAGGCAATTTCAAGACAGAAATATTCCATATGAGTGGAATATTACAATATAAGGAGCTTTGTGTATGGCTTCTTTCACTTTAGATAAGACCTCAGGTTTCATCCATGCTATAGCACAATACCAGTGCTTCATTTCATTTTTATTGCTGAATAATATTCCACAAGATTAACAGTGTCAAAGGCAGTGGAGAACTTATGTAAAAGACCAGTCCTGAGAGGTGTCCAGTGCACTTGGAAATGTAGCAGGAGGTTCAGTGGATCAGTGGAGAGGAGAAAACAGGTAAGGGTGGGATGAGGAATCTGTGGAGGTGGGATATGCAGAAGGTGAGGAACTATTTGTGTAACAACAATGTACTTATACCTACATAAACATTTATTGTGATAATATATATATATTACAAATTCATAACTTTAACCTCATTTCAGCATACAAATCATTTAGTATATATATAATATTGAGTAACCATCACTGCTATCTAATTCCCGAACTAAAATGTACTTCCCCATAAACTTTCAGTCCCCAAAATAAACTTCATACCCATAAGGCAGATGCACCTCATTGTCCCCTATTGTCTTAGCTCCTGTCAATCACTAACCTAACTTTCTTTTCTATGGATTTCCCTATTCTGAATATTCCCTATAAGTGGAATTTTACAATATGAGGCACTTTTTGTATGATTTCTTTCACTTTAGATAAGACCTCGGGTTTCATCCATGCTATAGCACATACCAGTACTTCATTTCCTTTTTATTGCTGAATAATATTCCATAATATGGATATATATCTATATATCTATATCTATCTATATCTATCTATATCTATCTATATCTATCTATATCTATCTATATATATATATATATATATATATATATATATATATATATCACATCTTATTTATCCATTCACCAGTTGATGGGTATCTCGGTCATTGTAAATAATATTTAAGGGTTTGTAAATCACTACCTTTTATGGCTTAGATTTGGAATGGTCTCCAGAGGCTTATATGTTAAGACTTGGTCCCCAAATGCAACAGTGTCCAGAGATGGGGTCCTTGAGAAGTGATTGGACCAGGAGATCTCTGATATCATCAATGGATTAATCTATCGATTGCTGAATAAACTACTGGAAGCTGTGGAAACTGTAGCTAGGTGGGGCATAGCTGGAGAAAGAAGGTCACTGGAGGTGTGCTTTTGGAGACTCTCTCTGGTCCCCGTTTCCTCACTCTCCCTGCTCCCCAGGTTTCATGAAGTGAGCAGCTTTCCCCCACCATGCCCTTCTACCATGATATTTTACCACCCCTCAGGCCCAAAGCAGTGAAGAAAATCTGACTAAAATAGTGCCTTGATCTGGGTTATTCTAGGTCTTCCGTGAGGTAGAAGCCAAAATGGAATTCAATGAGCCAGGGTCTTATTAAGGGCGTAACCCTTGAGAGAAAATGAGCTAGATATGGCTGGGAGAGTAAGATGCAAGTCTCCCTGGGTGAATGAGGGAAGAAGAGAAGGTTGGACAGAATCTCCTGTGCAAAGGAAGTTCAAGAGAGTCTGTATGCTGAAGGCAGGTGTCAAAGGAATCCTAGGTCCCCTGTGCATGTGCCCAACTCCCTGCTGATCTCAGTCATCATCTGTGAGTAAGAAGCCAGGCCCAGGTGCAAACACAGCAATAAACCTCGGGGCACAGCAACCAAGGCCCTCAGTCTACAGGCTCCCTGTAGTGGGAGTCTGTGCAGTGCATTCTCCCAGCCACCACATGTCTATGAAATGAATATTATTATTATATCCATGTTGCAGAATGCAAGAAAACTTCCTCTTAGACAGATTGTCTTACCCAATGTCCATCATGGTTTAGATTTGGAATGGCCTCCAGTCAGTGGTAGACCAAGTTATTGAACTCAGATTGCCTAAAGAACCTCTGCTTTTCCCCAACATGTTCAAAAATATTCCTGGAATCTGATCCCTCAGATTCTCAGTCACGTTACCATTTTGAAGTTCTCTTGGCTCATCCTCCAGACCATAACCTCTGAGAAGTCTCCTTGCCTTCAGTTTCATTGCTTTCCAAGCTAATCTCTGAGCTAATACCATGACTATTTTTTTAAAAACTCACAATTGATCATGCACTTTGAGCATTTCCATGATAAACTCCTTTGATAGGTCTCCACTTTTATGAAATAAAACCATCCCTTTTACATGACTTGCAGGGTCTTCAGAATCCTTCCCTGTCTCCCACTTCTGTTCTCCAAACACCAGCTGCTTTCCTTCACCCTCCACCACGTGCCCTACCCTTGGCCACATGAGAATACTCTCTTTACCCCAAATTCCCCTCACTCAGTCTTGCCTTCTGCCCTCTCTGCCACTCCTGAATCCCTTCTCCATTTCTTTGGATCTGAGAGACTCTTTTCATCCTTCAAGATAATGGCTTTTCTCATCTTGGAGGGAGAATTCATGCTCCCAGAGAACTTTCTACATAAGTGATTAAGCATCTGTAAAGCTGCTTTGTAATTGATCAGCTAGTTTCTTGGACTCAGGATTATGAATTCCTTGAGGGTAGGGCCTCCGTCTAATTCATTTCCACTTTCCCTGTACTTCCCACAGCTCCTGGGACACAGTAGCCACTTAATCAATGTTTATAGTCAACATGATTAAATCAACATCACAAATCAAAGGCTTGCTTCCTGGTGGGCATTTCTACACTATTTCTTACTCAAAACTAGTGGTAGAAGCCACTGTCCTTAAACTTGTGATAAAAACAGGGTAGCATCGTTGAATGGAATCAAGGCCTAAATAATCTATCATCTTCCCAGCTTCCTCCACAGTAATCATGAGCTTTCTGCTGGCTGTTCCAACTACAGGAACAAAGGAAGTACTTTTCTTCAATCACTTGTGGTACACTTAAAAATAATAATAATAATAATAATAATAATAATAATAATAAAAGACCCAGTTCCCCTGATATCTCTTTAATTCCTACCTAGAGTAGTTTGAGGAAATGGATATCTGATCCCGAGTCTTGTATAAAAAGAACAATGCTCAAAGCATGCAAATGTCAGGAAAGGCTAAAGCTTGTGGGGCCTTTTGATCTGCGGGAAGGAAATAGAAACAGGAATAAGTTCTGTTAACTTCACATCAAAGTGAATTTGGGTCCCTCCTTTTCAACAGCAATTAACATGGCCATTTCATGATTTATTGTTTAGATGGAGTGATTCCAACACTCTATTAAAAAAAAAAAAGCAGAAATGTAATCCTCCAGAGTTCTGGCAGGAATATCAAACTCCTCTCCCCCTCTTCCTTTCTGTAACTCGAATCATCCCTCTGGCATGCAGAGTCTGAGCTTCCTGGTGTCGGGTGAGTCTGCACAGAAGTGAGTGTGATGCTGGGGCAAAGATGCCTCTGCGAGTTTTGAAAATAGTCTGTATAAATCATCTTGTTTAGAGTGAGCCATCAGTAGTACAACCCCAGTTTTAAAAATATGAATGTATATATATATATATATATATATATATATATATATATATATATATATATTTCTCCTAATTACAAATGCAAAGTCAGAGCCAACCCACAGTCAGAAGGAGAACAAACTGGGTACCGGAAGCAGAGACCTACTGGAGCTTCAGGTGCCTGGCCCTGTACCTCCACTTGCTCCCAACCACATCTTTTTCCCACAAGTCACACCCAGCAGAGATCAGGCTGGGCAAACAGAAGTTGTGCCCTGGCTCATTTCAAAGATCTCTGGGACTGGAAAAGCAGAAGTCCTCTCAGTGTCCATTCTCAGAAAAGCCACAGGAAGCTCCTTCCAATGTGTGAATCTCCCCTCTCCCCGAAACTAGGGGGTACATCACCCCCAGGTCTCTACTGTCTTATCTCCACATGCGTTTATTCACATCTGTCCCTGAGAGCTGCCTCAGGCCAGGGCAGGCACTTAGCCAGTGTTGAACTGTGGAGCCAGGAAAGAACGCTTTAGGCCCTTTGTGAGTTCTCGGCTTCCTAAGAGAAAACATGAGGTCGCCAAGGTGGGAGAACTTGCAAGTGGATTTTTAAATGGGGAGCTGTGGCCCAGCCATGAGGCCCAGATGCTCCTCCTGCATCACATATCCTCCTGGGGGGGGCGGGGGTTCCTTCCACCATTCTTGCCACTGCCTTTCATGGTTTCCCTACTCTGCTTGGACCCAGCCTAAGAATTTCAAAGGCACTCTTCAAATATCAAGAGGAAATAAAATGAGAGCAAATGCAGACAATGCAATGGCAATGGCCACTAGCCCTCACTGGTGTGACCTGCCCCTGACATACTGCACCTCCTGTGTATTTTGCCAGTTAGCCTACAAAGCCACAACACAAAGTCAATGTCACCCCCATTTTTACACCTGGTAAGACTGAGGAAGGAATATGCACATCTCTTGTTTTGCTGGCCTCGCAAACCCCGCCTTTCTTCAGGGAACAATGTTAACCTTCTTCGGGATAGTCTTTCTGCCTCTTCCCTTCAATTGGCAGTGAGAGGTAGGAGGCGGCAGGAATAAAGACACAGTTTTGGATTAAAGTCCCCTGGATTCTAATTATAGCTCTGTAGCAGTCTAACCAGGTGAACTTAGGTGGGTGAGTCACTTGCTCTCTCTGTGCCTTGGTCTTCTCATCCCTAGAATGTAAAGGATTGCAAAGGTGCCCGCCCTGTGGGGTAACTCCTACTGCAGTGAGGATCAAGTGAGTTAATATGAGTGGTTGAAGAAATAACTGACCTGTGGTACATGTTGTTTGCTTAGTGTAATTTTGGAGGGGCAGTCTGTTACAGCACCCACCTCCTTGGTGACAGATGATTAGCCAGAGACTGGGAAGATTCATGTGACTATAGAGGGTCTGCCCTTGGGCCTCTTCCCAGTGGACCTGGGCAGGAGAATCAGCCCCTCACTGGTGTCAAAGTTCTGAGATGTGAGATGCACTGGCTTCTGCCACCTGGACCAAGTAGTCCTGATGGAATAAAACCTCATAGATAGGATAAACATGGAGTCCTAGCAGCCTGTGAGTCTACACTTTAGGTGGTACTAGCATTCAGGAATACTCAGAGCCCTCCCAAACCCTACACTAATGGAAGTTCCATACCCATAAATGGTAGTTTTTTTATTTTTATTTATGTATTTATTCTGATTTGTTATACATGACAGCAGAATGCACTCCAATTCGTACTACACATATAGAGCACAATATTTAATGTCTTTGTTAGTACACAAAGTAGAATCACACCATTCATGTCTTCGTACATGTACCTAGTGTAATGATATGTCACCATCTTTTCTACCCCCATCCCTCCTCCCTTCCCCTCCCTACCCTTTGCCCTATCTAAAATTCCTCCATTCCTCCCATGGTCCCCCTCAACCCCCATTATGGATCAGCAGCCACATATCAGAGAAAACATTCAGCCTTCGGTTTTTCAGGATTGGCTAACTTCACTTAGCAGGGTATTCTCCAATACCATTCATTTACCTGCAAATGCCATAATTTTATTCTCTTTTAATGCTGAGTAATATTCCATTGTGTATATGTACCACAGTTTCTTTATCCAATCATCTGTTGAAGGGCATCTAAGTTGGTTCCACATTTAACTATTGGGAATTGTACTGCTATAAACATTGATGTGGCTGTGTCACTATAGTATGCTGTTTTTAAGTCTTTTGGGTATAAACTGAAGAATTTGATAGATGGGTCAAATGGTGGTTCCATTCCAGGATTTCCAAGGAATTTCCATATTGCTTTCCAGAGTGGTTGCACCAATTTGCAGTCCCACCAGCAATGTATGAGTATGCCTTTTCCCCCACATCCTTGCCAACACTTGTAGTTTGTATTCTTAATAGCTGCCATTCTGACTAGAGTGAGAAGAAATCTTAGAGTAATTTTGATTTGCATTTCTCTTATTGCTAGAGATGTTGAACATTTTTTCATATATTTGTTAATTGATTGTATATCATATTCTGACAAGTGACTGTTCAGTTCCTTGGCCTATTTACCGACTGGGTTGTTTGGTTTTTTGGTGTTAAGCTTTTTGAGCTCTTTATATATCCTAGAGATTAGTGCTCTATATGAGGTGTGTGTGGTAAAAATTTGTTCCCATTCTGTAGGCTCTCTCATCACCTCACTGGTTGTTTCTTTTGCTGAGAAGAAATTTTTCCATTTGAATCCATCCCACTTATTGATTCTTGATTTTACTTCTTGCACTATAGGAGTCTTGTTAATGAATCCGGGGCTTAATCCAACATGAAGAAGATTTGGGCCTACTTTTTCTTCTATTAGGCATAGGCTCTCTGGTCTAATTCCTAGGTCCTTGATCCATTTTGAGTTGAGTTTTGTGCATGGTGAGAGATAGGGGCTTAATTTCATTTTGCTGCATATGGATTTCCAGTTGTCCCAGCACCATTTGTTGAAGAGGCTATCTTTTCTCCAATGTATATTTTTGTCGCTTTTGTCTAGTATGATATAATTTTATTGGTTTGTCTCTGTATCCTCTATTCTGTACCATTGGTCTATAAGTCTATTTTGGTGCCAATACCATGCCAGTTTTGTTATTATTGCTCTGTAATATAGTTTAAGGCCTGGTATTGTAATACCTCCTGCTTCACTTTTCTTGCTAAGATTGCTTTAGCTATTCTGGGTCTCTTATATTTCCAGATGAATTTCATAACTGCTTTTTCTATTTATATGAGGAATTCCATTGGGATTCTGATCAGAATTGCTTTTGGTAGGATGGTCATTTTGACAATATTAATCCTGCCTATCCAAGAACAAGGGAGATCTTTCCATCTTCTAAGGTCTTCTTTAATTTCTTTCTTTAGTGTTCTGTAGTTTTCATCATAGAGGTCTTTCACTTCTTTCATTAAATTGATTCTCATGGTTTTTTGTTTGTTTGTTTGTTTTTTGAGGTTATGGTAAATGGTGTAGTTTTCCTACTTTCTCTTTCAGAGGATTTGTCACTGATGTACAAAAATGCCTTTGATTTATGGGTGTTGATTTTATATCCTGCTACTTTGCTGAATTCATTTATTAGTTCTAGAAGTTTTCTGGTGGAATTTTTTGGGTCTTCTAGGTAGAGAATAGTGCTAGCAATAGTGCTTATTGCAAATAGTGCTAATTTGAGTTCTTCTTTTCCTATCTGTATGCCTTTAATTTCTTTGGTTTGTCTAATTGCTCTGGCTAGTGTTTCAAGAACTATGTTAAATAAAAGTGGATGTCTTTTCCTATGAGATGAGTTTCTTGAAGATAGTACATTGTTGGGTCATTTCAAAAAAAAAAAATCTAATCTGCCAGTCTGTGTCTTTTGATTGATGAGTTCAGGCCATTAACATTCAGGGTTATTATTGAGACATGATTTGAGTTCCCAGTCACTTTTGTTTATTTTTGGCAATTAAACTTGACTTGATTTCTCCTTTGATTAGTTTTCTCTTTGCTAATTTTCATTGTTGTTTTTCATTTCCTCCTCATGGAATATTTTGCCAAGGATGATCTATAGTGCAAGCTTTCTAGTTATAACTTCTTTTAACTTTTCTTTTATCATTGGAGGTTTTTATTCATCACCAAATCTAAAGCTTAATTTTGCTGGATATAAGATTCTTGGTTGGGCTGGGGATGTGGCTCAAGCGGTAGCGCGCTCGCTTAGCATGCATGCGCCTGGGTTCGATCCTCAGCACCACATACAAACAAAGATGTGTGTCCGCTGAAAACTAAAAAATAAATATCAAAATTCTCTCTCTCTCTCTCTCTCTCTCTCTCTCTCTCTCTCTCTCTCTCTCATCTCTCTCTCTCTCTAAAAAAAAATAAGATTCTTGGTTGGCATCTATTTTCTTTCAGAGCTTGGTATATGTTGTTCCAGGATATTCTAGTTTTCATGCTCTTGTTTGAAAAGTCTGCAGATATCCTAATTTGTTTCCCCCTATATGTAATCTAATTCCTTTCTCTTGTGGTTCTTAAAATTCTTCCTTTATTCTGTATGGTAGGCATTTTCATTATAATGTTCCTTGGTGTGGATCTGTTGTGATTTTATGCATTTGGTGTCCTGTAAGCCTCCTGTATTTGATTTTCCAATTTGTTCATGTTTGCAAAATTTTCTAATATTATTTCATTGAATAGATTAGTCATTCCTTTGGTTTGTAACTCTATGCCATCCTCTATCCCAATAATTCTTAAATTTGTTTTTTTAATGTTATCCCATAATTCTTGAATGTTCTGCTCGTGGTTTCTTATTGTCTTCACTGTGCAGTCAACTTTATTTTCAAGATTATATGTTTTGTCTTCATTGTCTGAGGTTATGTATTCCAAATGATCTAATCTGTTGCTGATGCCTTCTACTGAGTTTTTAACTTGGTTTATTGTTTCCTTCATTTCAAAGATTTCTGTTTGTTTATTTGTCTTCAGAACCTCCGTCTCCTTATTGAAGTAATCTTTTGCTTCCTGTATTTGCTTATGAAGCTCTTTATTGAAATAATCTTTTGCTGTCTGTATTTGCTCTCTTATATCATTCTTTAATTCACAGAACATTTTGACTGTGTACATCCTGAACTCCTTCTCTGTTATTTCTTCTGCTGTGCCTGCCATGGATTCTAACAATGCAGTACCTGGTTTGTTTGGGGCCCTTCCTTCCCTTGTTTTTTTCATTGTTCCTGTATCCCTTCTAGCCCTGTGGATCCAAGATGTTACAGTTTTTACTCTACTGGCTTATAGTGTCCCTACAGGGTTCCAATACCTCTCCTTTAAGGGGGAGAACCATATTAACAGATCTCCATATAAACATCAAATAGCTGCTGTTAAGATTTTTATGGTTTCATCACAATATACAGAAATGTTGAGTTCAGTTATTATCTACAATATAAACAGTAGGTTTGCAGAAGGGTCTACAGTTTCTGATGATGGACAAAGAAAGAACTGAGAGTGGGGAGTAGGATGAGATGTTGAAGGGGTAGGAGGTGAGGATATAAAGTTATTAGATCTTTGGAAAAAGGAATCTTAAAAAGTTGGCTAATCGTGGGAGAAAAGAGAGAAAGTGATTTGGGGAGACAAGTAAGTGGGAAGACAATAAAGAGAGTAAAAAAAAAAACAAACATAAAAATTAAGAAAAGTAAAAATAGGAGATAAAAGATTATACAACCCAACTGTAATATACTGTTCAGCCATCCCAGGCCTCAAAAGCCTAATTCATGAAAAGTAGTTGTTTTCACAGATGTTGGGGATATAAGGGTGGGAGGAGAGAGAGAGAGAGAAGAATGGCAAATAAGAAAAAAAAAAAAGAAAAAATCTCAACAGAAAATACAAGAATTGTTTTCATTGGAGTTCAGTATTTTTCTGCTTCCCTTCTTATCCAATAGGTGGGGTGGTCTGTTGTTTGTTGGTATCTCTACCCTCAGGATGGTGAAGGTTATTAGAGTAAGGGGTTGGTCTTGGGGGCACTAACTTGCTGGAGGTGGGGTATAGCACTTGCCAGTCCCCGAGAGGAGACTGCACCTCAATGATCTCCTGTGGAGCCCACTCTCACCTCTCTCTCCAGAAGTCTTGTGGGCTGCGCTCTGTGGGGTGCTCACCTGTTGTGGAGAACTATTTTGTACTGGGCAGTTCAGGGCCAGGCTTTGCAAGCTAAGGACCAGCCATGTAGCCTCAAGCACTGAGCCAAGTTAGTGGCTGTGAGGGAGAAGGGAAGAGTTGGGGACTATAGACAGGTACCTTGATATTGCTTCTATGCCCCAGCCAGTGCCCAAGCTGGGATTTGCACCAACTAAAAATGGCAACAAAGGTGTCCCAAGATGGAGGTAGCCAAGGGAGCCCCACACATTGGTGGATGGGAGTCCACATGGGAGTGGCAACCACAGGTCCTGTGTGTGGGCAGCGGCCAGGTGTCCTGTGTGGGAGATGTGGCTGGGATTCCTGCATGGGTGGGCTGCCACGGGTCTGGCATGGGTGCTGATGCTGGTGGTCTTGCTCAAGAATGGCAGCCGGAGGTCCTGCATGGGTGAGCAGCTGGGAGTCCTGTGTCAAAGCTGAGTCCTGGAGACCTGTGTGGACACAGCATCTGGGATTCCTGCAAAGGAGCAGCTGTCAGGAGTCCCCTAATAACCAGCAGAGAAAAAGTATCGCCACTACTAGAATCTCAGGTCACAGAACAACACAGAATGCAGTCTCCGTCTAGCCCGTCATCTTGGATCCCATAGTGGTATTTTAAAAAACAAAAAAGTAGCATTTTGATGTCTTCAGGGTGAAAGTGTTTATAAAATATCTATTTCTCACAGCATAACCAAACCCTGATTCAGTGCTCAGAGGTGTGCTATTCAGAGACATGGTACTCATCCAGAGCACCAGTGCTCACCTTTAACAGTAGCACTGCCCAGCCCTCCACAGCCCCACCTCCCATCTCATCCATTGCCCTATGCTGTCTCTCTATAATGCCAGGTGAGTTAATGTGGTCACTTGAGCCAACTACTTGGATGTCATTCTTGATTATTTTATCACTGCCAATTTTACAATGCCAACTTCACATTCCAGCCAATAATAATCAGCTGGGTTTCTAACCTTTGTCTGTGACACTCTGAAAGGAAGGAACAACACTGTTCCCAGGTGAGGGGGGGTGTGGTCTCGCTTGGTGTTTTGGGGGGTGGCGAACATGGTCGGAGATGAAAATGAATGGATATCGATTCCCTGCTACATGACTAAGATACAATTGAGAACTTTTTTTTGGGCAAATAAATAAAGTACTAAACAAGTTCACATCTATTTTATATTTAACCCCTAGGAGTATATCTATAACACTTTTAGCTATCAATGGTCACTGTGAAACATCTACTACTTGGGGAGGGAGAGTTAACGGGTGGTATTCTTTGCACGGAATTCTCTACTTGATCTAAGATGGGCAGAGGATCAGATGAGCAGCTGGACCCTCAGGACCCACCATGGCCTCAGTCATAAGACCACACCCCTGTCAGTCCCTTTTATCAGCCTGGGGATGAGGAATCCTGACCCCACCACTAATATATAAAGCCCTGGACAAAGTCTGACTTGGGGGCAATGTTCAGGATTTCTCTTTTTCTGTTCACAAAGTTCAAGGCTGTGCCACGGGAGAAGGCCCATGGGAAGTTTGAGACCCTTATGCTTCTCGCCCAGGGCAACTTTTTGCTGATGGCATGACCTTGGACAACTCACTGTTCCTTCCAACCTGGACAATCTCATCTCAAAAATGGAAATAATGGGGGTAATTATACCTGCCTACCTCATCAGATTGGAAGAATCTTGTGAAGAAATAGTATGTAAAAGTCCATGAAGAGGGGCTGTCTCTCAATGGCAGAGTGCTTGCCTACCATGTGCTGCGGGGCACTGGGTTTGATCCTTAGCACTGCATAAAAATAAATAAAATAAAGGCATAAAACATGCTGCCTATCTACAACTACAAAAAAATTCTTTTAAAACATCCACAAAGAATCATCAGTGCTTTGCAAGGGTAGGACACCCCCATTGTCATTACCTTCACTTCTTCTTGGCTATGTGTAGTGCATCCCAGCAAAATGATCTAAATTTCACAACCTTGCACCACTGACATTCTGAGCCTCCCATTGTAAAGGGGTGCTGTCCTGTGTGTAGTAGGATATCTCCGGGCATCCCTGGTCTCTATCAACTGGATGCCTACTCCTTCTCAATTGTAACATATAAAAATGCCTACAGACATTGTCAAATGGGCCCTGGTGGTAAAATCAATTAGAACTTACTGACTCCATTTTTTTTCTTGAGGTTACTGGGGATTGAACCCAGGACCTTGCACATGCTAGGCAACTGCTCTACCACTGAAAATTACAAGCCCAGCCCTCCTGGCCCAGATATGAGATGGAAAGAGGAAGAAACCCTGAAGCTCTTTGGGCAGTGTGGTGACTTCTCTCCTCTGAACATCTGAGCAACATGAACCATGTTGTTGTAATTATTTTACCACAATCGGGTCATTATTTTTACTTTTTTCATAGTCTTACATTGTTTTCACTTGCATATCTTGAGCAGGAGTCGGAAAAGATAGCTGTAACATCCTATTGTTTTATATTGTATCTTTTTGCTCCTTTTTCCAAACACACTTGCTCTTGGACACCATCAGACCAGGTAACTTTTATTCCTGTTGTCTCTCCCAGATCATTCACTGTGTTTTATATCAACTCCCTCTGCCCTTTGTGTGGAGATCACACTACCCTCTTAAACCTCTGGTGATCTGCCTGCCATAACCCAGAATTAGCAATCAGAGTATATTGTAGAGCTCTTCCTGGATCTTAGCAATTCCCTGAGCAACTCTAGTATCTACTTACCTGGAAAGGACACAATCCAAACTGTTATCAAAGAAACCCACCTTCCACCTTGATAAGGCCACCAAGAAGGTCACCACCCTTGGGGTACTAATGGGAGAAATCCAGACCTTATCACCACGAGTCCCTCTCTGATTTTGTGTCCTGCTTCATCCTCTCCCAAAAGATAGGTGCCTGTGGGTATCTAACTAGTTGTGTTCCATCTTGTTCAGATTTCTAAACTTCATGCTAAAGAATCACCTTTCCCTTGCAACCATCCTGGCCCAGGCTAAGATGCTAGTTCCATCCCCAGGGATTTTTTGGCATAATCCCTGACCTAGTGCTGGCTCCTAGAACCCCACTATGTGTTGAATCCCATATGCCACCCCCCTCCCCTCCAAGGAAAAATGATAGGACATCTATAGCACTTTAACAAGAATAAACGATTCCAAAAATTCAAGTACCAAGACACAAAATTCCACCCCTCAACACATCATGAGTTAGCTTCCTTTTTCTGTATCCTTATCTAATCATTGTTCATATGTGATCATAGTGTTCATGCTAATTAAGGTATAAATATAATTGTGTCCTGCCTTTTCATGGTTAATGTTATATTGTAAACATATTTCATTTTGCTTTAAAAAGTACTATTTTAATGAGCATCTAGGTTTCCATGGAGTATTTATAAACTTCTTTACTTAACCATCCTTTTTTTCTTATTGAAATTCAATCTGCAATTGACACCCAACATGCTTCAGAATTCACAACTTTTTTCCCCTAAATTATTTCCTTTCAATAAATTCTTGAAAGTAGGACTCTCGGAGTTCAAGGATATGCATACTTCATGACTTTTATGTAGATTGTCAATCGATTACCCAAAGCCTTGTCCTAAATGACCCTGACATGAACCATGTTGTTGTAATTATTTTACCACAATCGGGTCGTTATTTTTACTTTTTTTCATAGTATTACATTGTTTCTCATTGTTTTCACTTGCATATCTTTATTATTGAAGACAAGTATTTTTCCCTATGTGAATGTTGCATTTCTACTGAAGAGTCCATGGAAAGGACAAAGGAAGGGATTCATGCCCCAAGTCTTACTAGAGTCCCACATTAAGTAAAAATGTTCTGTCAGAATCTCTTCTTAGCCTTGTCACTGTCTGTCTATATTTTGTGATTGTTGTTTTGGTCTTTTTCTCACCTTATCCTCCCATGCAATAGCCAAGTTGCTGACATCTCCCTCTTCCCAACAAAGCCTCACATTTATGCTTTTAATCTCTGGAACAACTCAGTTCAGCCCAAGACTTATAAACCCACGTCTAGAAAGGCTCAAATGTTCAATGGCCCTAAAGGTGAAACTTGCAGCAAACATAGAAGGCAGTTAGCAACAGTGTTTTGTGACTCCTGGGTCAAACCCTTCACAACTGGAAGTTATCAGCAGTACTTTTGTACAAACCAAAGATTTAGAAAATTTTCTGCCTCATCATAAACTCCTCACTGAAGAGAATCCATGTATGCCTTGCCATCTTGAACTAAAAAGCCACTTGGAAGAACTGTACCTTGCTTCTGAGAGAGTTGATAAGGTGTAGATATAACAGTAACAACAATTATAATATACTGGCTCATATGCCAAGCACCACTCTAAGTGTTTCACATATATTAACTCATTTAATCCTCCCAAGAATTGTACGAGGTCTTATTGTCTCCACTTGCAGGTAAGGAAATTGAGACACAAAGTTCTCTTGGAGCTCAAGTCTGTCTGTAGCACTCTGATACCTACCATTTGAGTCACTGATAATTCTGTAGCTGGCTGGACACTAAGCCCAGCCGGTTGAGGGAGAAGCATGCAGGGACCAAGCAGCTCCTTGAGTTTCTCCGTCTGTCCATCACAGATAGCTCTGTGGCTGGCTCTTCACACCAGGCCATTCAGGAGGGAAGTGTGCTTGTAACCACAGTGGGCTCAGACCTTTTCCATTCTCAGATGCAGGTCTTTAGAAGCACACTAATGTCCTCCTTCTCTTTGTTGGCTAATGTTAAGGTCAGAACAAATGTGGTAGGATAATGGGTCTTAGTCAATACTGCACAGGAGTCACGTTTTGCTGCTTTTAATGCTTCCTTAAAAATCAATCCCATTGGCATTAATAGAATGCTTTCATTAAAAATATATGAGACATACTGAGTGGCATATGAATGGAAAATAAACATTATGAGATGAAGTCTGTGACGACGCAGAGTCTACCCTTTAATGGCCTCTGTTTTTATCCAAACTATCAGGCTGTCACTCTGATTACTGCTAAATAATGACAAGTTTACTAGTGCAGAACTGGCAGCATCTGAATGGCAGCACCACACACCAGAATGGACACTAGTCTTAGAGGGATGCCAATGGGAGGAGGTCCCTTCATCTCTCTCAACCTTTTGCTCTCCTTTACGAAATACAGGTGACTAAAATTCCTCTAGCCAGAAAATTTTGGTCCACCCAAAACCAACACAAAGATATCTATAACAGCTTTATTCATAATTGCCCAAACTTGGAAGCAACCAAGATGTCCTTCCACAGGGGACTTACAGGGCAGTGAAACTATTCTGCATGACACTACAGTAGTGGGTACATGTCATTATACATTTATCCAAACCCATCAAATGTGCAGCACCAAGAGCGAACCCTAATGTCAACTGTGGATTTTGGGTAATCACCACGGGTCAGCATGGGTTCATCACTTGTAACGAATGGACCTCTGCGGCATGAGATGTTAACAGATACTGGTGGAGGCCATGAATGTATGGGGCAAGGAGTATATGGAATATCTCTGTACCTTTCCCCATATTGGCCATTTTAGTCATGAAGCTAAAACTGCTTTAAGTTTTGTTTCCTAAAACAAAATCAGATAATAGCATAGATACCTAAATCTTGTTTTCAACCCTCAAAGACTCAGGGAATTTTGCATATCATATTCTTATGTAAGTCTCAGTTATTTTGACATCCAAGTGTGGATTACAATTATGGGGTTGATAAAGGGTGTCAGGTAGGATAGATAAAGACAGTTTTCCAACCAGGGCATGCTACACATGCATGCTACATATGCACCTGCCTCTCAGTAACTTTATAAATTGGAAATAACAAGTTAGAAAAGAATGGAGATCATTTCTATTCTCATGTTGTATCTTTTTTTTTCTTAACATTCCAAAGGTGGAGTGCTGGTCCTACAAATTATCCTTCCTTCCCTTAGTGAGGGACTCCAAAGCCTACTATTTGTTTCCAAGGTGATAAAGAAAAGAAACCACGTCAAGAATGTTCAGTCAGCACTGGTCAAATACTTTAAATGATAAACTACCCTGTGAGCATATCACATGAGTTCTGATGGCTTGTATCTAAAAAAAAAGAACCATTCAAATGAGATTGGGCCATATAATTTCAGGTCCCCCAAAAAGTAGACACTTACTGGGAATGTTAGGGAGGAGTAACACCATCACACAAAGCGAGATTGAAGAGGGTAATCTTCAAACTGTCGTGCAGTTTCACAAAATCTCTGCCTACTCTTCAGGGGGCAGATTTCCAGAAGGGCAGAAATGACATGGCTATACTACCCATGCAAGTTTTGTCATTGGATGAGGACTGTCCAGGAAGAGTGTAGAATCCACTAGATTGTTTCAGTGGATCCTAAAGCAAGGTGGCCATTTTGGGTGGAGCAAGATGATGTAACAGAGAAGAAGCAAGAGAAGATGTCGGTGAGAGACTACATTATGTAGGGTCCTTTAGACATTGTAAAGTTCAGCTTTACTCTGATAGAGATAGGATCTATTTGTGGGTTTTGAATGTAGCAAGGATATGACCCTTTTTTATGTGCAAAGAATTAATGTAACTGCTGTGTGGCACCATGGTGGATAAGGTTAAAGCAGGAAAACCTGGGGAAGATGAAATTGCAGTATTCCAAGTAATAAATAATGGTTATTTGGACCACAGCCTTGACTGAGCAGGTGGTAAGATGTAAAATTCTGGAAATATTTTATAGGTCACCTAAAAGGAATGTTTTGCATTTGGATCATGTATATATTTCTGTTAAATTTTATTTTATTTTGTTTTTCTTAACAAGAGGTTTTTGAGAAAAAAATGTCTATGTATTTTTTCAATTTTTATTGCTATGTTTTAGACTTTAGTCTTTATTCACCTTTTTAGAGGCATTTTTAGGGAACTCAATTCTGATTTGAAAAGAGTTTTTTAAAAACACTTGCTTCTTTGGCTTGCTGCACAAATCATTATTCTAGGAATTCTTTGAATTACTTGATCAGCTTATATTATTTTTTATGTCTTTTATTATCCCTTTCCTTGACTTTTCCCTCACTTTGCTAGAACATAGTCTTGGACAATTTCTTCAACAATGGTTCACAGGAGATAGAATCTCCCACTATTTAAAAACCTTAAATTACTTTTATTCTACCTTTTCTCTTGCTTATAGTTTGGCTGCATATAAAATTCAAAGATCAAAATAATTTTCCTCAGAAAATTCACAATTTAGTTCTGTTACCTTCTAAGTTCAACTTCCATTTGTGGAAAATATGATTCTATGCTTGTTCTTGCACGTGATCCAATGTTGACTCTTGAAAGATTTTCAATTATTTCTTTATACATAATATCCTGAAATTTCACATTCTTGTTCAAAGGTGTAGATTTCATTGTTGTTATTTTTTCTGGGAATGAAGGGGTTCTCTGTATTTGAAAAATCCTGTCTTTTTCTCAGAGTAAATGATGTTTCTTGCTTTGAATACTATTGATTAGTTATGAAAGATGTAACACCTTTCTGTGATGTTTATGTTATTGATGGATCACTCTCTCCTAACTCTTTCTTACCTTTTACTCATACATGTCAGCTTGTTTTTTTTTTTTTATTTGGACCATGCAGCTATTTAATTTTCACATATCTGTGTTTTCTCCCCAATTAGGTTGCAAGCACTTTGAAAACAGGCAATAAGTCATAGGAGAAATATATCATCCTCCTAAAACCATGTTGGGCAAATGGTTCATTTAAAGAATTTAATTTTTTTTTAGTTGTATATGGACATAATACCTTTATTTTATTTATCTATTTTTTTATGTGGTGCTCAGGATCAACCACTGAGCTACAATCCCAGCCCATCTAAAGTATTTTAATGAAGTACATTTTCTAGTTCCAGCTCATTGGCATGAGAAAATTTAACTCATACTATGGGGAGGACTTAGAGCATTTCAATGACACTGAAAGTTAAGAAGAGAACAGGGAAAAGAAGACTGACAATTGAAAAGGGAGAATCAGGACAGATCCCTGTGCAGAGAACAAGGAACGAGAACACTTCAGAATTGAAGACAAGGGTGAAAAAGCGTGCTGTAGCTTCATGTAGCATTCAGTGTAGATGGAAGTGAAGTTGCTTACAGTAGCAGAACTAAACTCCTGTGTATCACCGAACCCCACCTTTCTTTTGTGCACATACTCCAAGCATCCTTCATATTCAATGATAACTTCTATACTCAGTTCTAGGTTTTAAAAAAATGAACAAACAGAATGGTTACTATCTTTAAAGAAAGTTAATGACTGGGAGGTGACCTGGGGTAGGGAGTATTTTCAAGTAGCTGGTAATGTTCCTTCTTATGATCTGAGGACACAGATATGTTTTTGTTGGGAAATTTATGAAGATTAAACCATATGACTTGTGTACTTTTCTCAGTGAATAAACAAAAGTGTACATTAAAAATAATTAAGGACAATCCCTGCTCTCAAGGAGTTCTTTATATAATGAGATGAGGAAGGGGGATTTTCCTGTTAGTGTTCTGTTTTGAGCACTCAGAAAGTCACCCAGCTGGAAGAGAGGAGGACAGAAAAGAGAATATTCGCCTTTCCAGCGCTCAGCAGAATATGCATCCCATGTGTAGGCAGGGCTCCGAGTGAATTTTGTGGACTCTGTCCCTTATTCTTCACAAGCTTGCCCTTGAGGGAAAATTTTCATCACTATGACACAGTAAGTTCTTTTGCACTCTGATATTCCCCCAAGTTGGATTCCATACTGGGAATATTCATCAGCTGCAATAGAGATTATGGTAGATGCTGCTAAAGAAAAGGAAGAAGTACCCTTAAGGGTCAGACCAACTGGCTGGTCCCTCTTTGACCTTCTGGGATGTCTGCTCATTATTGATATTGACTACATTTAATTAAGTATTTACTATGTACCAGCACTGGGTTTAGGTCTTTGCCAAATAAGTTCATTTAGCCCTCATTGCAACTCACTGGGGTAGGAATTATTGTGACTTACACTTTGCAAGTTAGGAAACTAAATGTCACATGGCTACTAAGTGGCAAACCCAGGACACAGATCTGGAACAAGCTGACCTCAGAACCCATGTACTTAACCTCCAAGCTGGATTTCTTCTTCATGAGGAAAAGCAGTTGGGTTTACTATTGTTACATAACAGGTCTGATCCTGCAAGAGAGTCAGCAAAGAGCTCTGTGAAGGGGTTTGCCCATTTGGAAAAGTTTTAGTATACAAGTTGTTCTATAGTGGCTAATCGAGTTATTAAATAATTTCTCTTCATGTTACTGTGGGCCCCAGCCAGGAAAGCCCAAACCCCCTGACCATCCTGGAAGCAGTAAGTCCAGGCTGCTAGCATTCAGTGTCCTTCCAATCACTGAGGCCACTCAGCCCATGGAGAGCTCATTTACTGGAGCTCACTGAGTACTACACAAACATCATCCGGGGAGATTAATTGGCTGTTAAAATCTGATTGCTTTGAGGTCTCTTGTTGATAATTTGAAGGGGAAATGCAGTCAGTAGGCTGCTCCATCTGCAGCTTCTGTAGCAGTTCAGGCTGGGGACAGGGGTGCTCGTGCATAACCTAATGACCTGAAAGTGGTCATTAGCTGCATCAATTATAGACTGTGTTTTCCCAAAGCCCACCTTGATTCCAGGTTTTCCAAAGCTGTAATCAATCCAAATTAAACTGTTTGAGACATTCAATAGAACAACTGGCTGTCAACTATTTTATCTTTGGCAACTTCCAAAGCTTAATCCTCTGGACACCAAAGGCAATTTTTAAAATTTTAGTATTTGTGATACTTCCTGTCACCTTATAGGTTAAGTTTGCAAGTTCAGCATCCAAAATGCTGTTTGTTTATTAAATTCTAAAAGCATCTATTAAGGAGCCACTGATGAGCCAGGTTTATAAGAGAAACAGCCCTCACTATCCATTGTACCTAAGAGCTTGCAATCTAGGGAAATGAGCAGATTACAGAATAAGGAGAATACAATGAGATATGTGTTAGAACAGGTATGTGCACAGTAATGAGGTACCTCAAAAACATCTTACTGTTCCTAAGATGTGGAGGTGTCAAGAAAGGATTTGAAGAGTGGATAGCATTTGAGCTGAAGAGAAAAAAAATACATGGAATTCAAACAGGATGTTCCCAGAATCTGAGCAGTTTGACATGTCTGGGACTTAGGCTGTCTGGGTGAGAAGCTGAACAGAAGGTTTGCTGGTACTATGAGGAGCTTGACTTTATGCTGTAGTTAGCAGAGAACTTGTGGCAGGACTTTGGTGGTCAAGTTGTCATGGAAACCAATGGATTTCTTTCATTTTTGCCAAAGAAAGTCTTCTAGCTTACTGGAGATGAATGTGTTCTTTTCTATAATATTAGAATTCTATACTTTAATGACAAAATTAAACAGAGAGTTAGAAATATGTGTGAGAAACTCAGGGAATGATTAGGTTTAGAGATATAGATTTTGGAGTCCTCTAAATGTTTTTATTTTTTAATCAAGGCTGTTGGAGTGAATAAGTTCACCCAAACAGAATTTATTAAAAAAAAAAAAAACTAAGAGAGTAGAGGAAGCTTGAAAAACAACAAAAATAAAAAACACCTAATTATGGCCATATCAGAACATGGGAAAATGTCATATAAAAATTATGAAACTTTGTTAATGGGTAAAAAATCAAATGTAAAATATCAATTCCCTGCAAATAAAACTGTGCAATTCAGGTTATTTTAACAAAATTCCATATGGAATTGACTTGAAATTTTATAAAAAGTAGTTGCAAAGATTATCTCGAACTGTGGTTATTAAAATGTGATATGAAACCCCTGAATGTACTCAACACCTTTCCAGAGAGGTTCTTCCAGGTCACAGTTATTTTCATTAAAGTAAGATGCTGTTTATTATTTTCATTTTTAGTCTCTCCCAGGTGAACAATGTAGTTTTCCAAAAGCTATGATTTGGAATGGTGTCATCATCTGACAGCTAATAGGTTGTAGATCTGTGGATTTGTGTGCCTTTCAAAATAGCCAAAGGTAGTAAGTAGAGAACTAATGTATGCATTCTGACTAACTCAGTTTGTTTCCTGTACTTTTACTGTGTTCTGCTGTGATCTTATCATTTCCTATGTACTATTCGTCTGCAATGACATCTATCATCCTATACATCATTACTTAAAAATATCAAAGTTTTCCTTGTTCCTATGCAAAAACAAATAAGAAAAAAACTCACCAGATTTTGTAATAATACTTCACATTTTTTGGAAAAAAAATTCTAAATTCTTTTATTTTACCTAAAATTCATTTAAATTTTTTTCACAGTGAGAAGTTGTTATCTTTAGTAACTCAACAGTAAATCAAGCATATATGATATTGACTTCCTTCTTTGTTTAATACTTGTTGATGATGCATTATAGCTATACATAATAGTGCCATTTATTTTGGTACTATTATAGGTATGTAATATAATTTGATTCATTTCAATCCTCACTACTTCCATTTTCCCTTTCCTTCTCTTCCTTACTGCTCCTATTCCTCTCCTAGACTGGTCTTCCTCTATTTATATACTTGATTTTTTTATTGGCGTATTATAAATATGCATAAAAGTGGGAATCATGGTGATATAGTCATACATGCACATAGCATGATTTGGTCAATTTCATTCTGTAGTTTTTTCCTTTCCCATTCTTCCTCCCTTTCTCTGATCCCCTTCCTGTAGTCCACTCTTCTCCTTTCTGTTTTCATGGGATCCCATTTTTAATTTTTTTTATTATTTATCTCTAACTTCTGTATATGAGAGAAAACATTCAACCCTTGACTTTCTGAGTCTGGCTTATTTCACTTAGCACAATGTTCTCCAGTTCTAACCATTTACCAGCAAATGACATAATTTTATTATTGTTTAAGGCTGAGTATTGTCTGTTTATGGGCACCTAGGCTGATTTCATAATTTGATTATTGTGATTTGTACTAGTATAAACATTGGTATGCCTGCATCATTACAGTGTACTGATTTTGAACACTTTATTCAAAATTAAAATAAAAATTGCTTACAACTTAGTTTTATTATATTTATGGATGGTTCATTGGCTTAAAGGAGACTAGAAGACTAATTTTCTCAACCCCCAGGTGCATCATCTAAGTTTAAGGACGCTGATGAAAAACTAAAGAGACATATCAGAGAAACTGCTGACTCGTAATAAGGAGGAGTCTATGACAAAGAACCTGGGGAAAACTATAAGTAAGAAACAGTATGACAAACATTCTTCTTCCTTGGTTTTATAGATTTTAATAATTTACACTTTTGTGTTTATGTAACAATGTATTTTCAAGTAATATTTGGTGCCTGTTAAGTTGCTGCATCATTTGGAAACCAAATGTTTAAAGAAAACAGAAGTTGAATATGTAAGTAGGCATGATGAGCTTTTTGAGAGCCAAAAATTGTGTTTTACAGCTTTTCAAAGTAAAACAATAAAGCCTCTGAAGCATCTTACAGGGTAAATTATCACTTTGCATTGGCTGAAGAAGTGCACAAAGTAATGGAGAGAATAATAAACCCTCACACATTTGCATTGCTGAGTGCTACTGAATGTTTTTATTTTTATTTTTTTGAAATTATCATGGTGTTGCTGTTTTCGGATGAAATCTGTGATGACACAAATGACACAATTGGATGTGACTTAAAATTTTTTAAATAATGAAATATGTCAACATTCAGAAAACCTGCATAACACAGTGAATTAATATTTTCCAAATCACTAACACACAACATTATAAAACTGTGGATAAAAGACTCATTCAAAGGATGAGGTCAGATATTAGTGTAAAGAGTACAAACTTGATTGATAGTGATTTCAGATGCCACATTGCAAATAGCCTTTACGATGCCACCACTTATTGACTTTTGGTTTAGTATCAAAGAAGAATGTCCATATTTCCTGTAAAACCTGTAAACATACATATCCCTTTACAACTCACTTATTCAGCATGAAGTTAGATTTTCTTCATATGCTTTAACCAAAACCACATATGGCATTATGTAATGATTCAAATAATAAATGATAAATCAGATGTAAAAATTAAGCAATCTTTTAATATAAAGCCAGACCTGAACGGGATTTCCAAAACTGTAAAACAATATCTCTCTCCTTAACACTACTGTGCTTTCGAAATTGTAGCCTTTATTCTAAAATTATGTTATTTATATTAACATATGGTGATTATATTGGACTTATTTTAAATTATTGAATAAATAAGTATTTTAAATTGTTCTGTTTTAATTCCAAAAGGGAAATATCAATAGGTAAAAGACAGAGAAACAGAAATTCTTTGAAGTCCTCAGAAGGGTTTAAAGGTGTAGAAGTCCTGAAATGAAACATTTTGAGAACCATTAATCTGAAAGAACAAATGTATGAGAATATTCAAAAAAATTTTTGAGAAGGAATAAGAAAAAGAATTTTTTTCCTCAGTTTTAAACCACATTATAATATAATACAACCATGTGATGTGACAACAGAAAAAACATGGTCCAGAATATCTGTAAACATCCAGGAACTAAAAAAAATAACATTTTAAATGGGGAAGGCAGATTATTTAATAAATGGAAGATATAAGGTTATATTTCTACCTGATTCCATTTCAGAATACGCTTCTTTTCTACCTTTCCCTTTGTGCCAAAATAATTTAGAGATGTCCCAAATGTTTAACTGTATTTTAAAAATTAAAATAATGAATAACAACATAGGTATTTTTCATAATCTTTAATAATCCTGCCTCCAAAATACATATAGTGGAAGAACAGTAAGTATGATAATTTGGAAATTAAAAATTTTTTACAATTAAAAAATTTATTAAAAAGTAATAAGGCAAAATATGGGGAAAGTATTTGTAATATATTTTAGAAAGGGCTAATAAGCTTAAACCCTAAGGAGTTCTCATTAATTAATAGGCAAAAAGATAATCACTCCAAGGGAATAAAGTAATGATTCAAATAATAAGTTATTCAAAGATCTAAGAATCACATTAAGTTTCTTCTTACTAGAATCAAAGAAACAGAACATTTAAAATAAGTGTCACTTTGTATTCCTTTTATTAATTAAAATATACAAAGACTATATTTTAAAATGTTTTACCTAATATTGTTTTCATTAGGAAAAAATAAGCCAACCTATTAATTAGTCATCAATAAGAAATTATTTCAATAAAACATGGTGTGACCTTACTAAAGAATACTATACAGTGGCTGAAAACAATAACAGTCTCCATGGCAACGTGCCCATGACAAACTAGTAGCTGCAAACATTACACTATATATTGTTATGTAAAGTATGGACCATATGTGGAAGGCATTACTAGCACTTCCAATGTGCAGTCCTTGCCCTCTTCTAAGCATGGGGAAAACCATCTTTTTCAGTTTCATTGAAGTTGGGTGGGATCATGGGACTAGTTCTGGCCAGTGAAGTAAGCCCAGAAGTGACTTGTGTCATTTCTGGGCTGATGCCGAATTCTCTAATCTTTCTTCCCCTCCTGCAGTAACCAGGAAGACCACGTGATCCAGATGGCACAGTCACAAGAGAGCGAGTCTGCTCACTTGGCTCGTGCATAGCGGTGTAGAGCACGGCCCTGCCAACCTGTGCTGGAAAAATATCATGAACTAGGAATAAATCTTTGTTTTATTAAGCCACTGAGAATCCAGAGTTAATTTATGCTGCAGTAAAACTTAGTTAACACGAACAATACACTATTTTTTAAATATAATTACAGCAAATGGAGTGTGCACAAGTGTGTGTACTTGCATGTGTGTGTGTGTCTGTGTAATCTTAGCAAAAAATATCTGTAAAATTATATTCCAAACTATAAATTATGACTTTCTCTGGATGATGGATATTCATAATTTTAATTTTATTCTCTTTTCTTTTTCCTGAACTTTCTGCAATAAACACATATTACTTTCACAATCAAAAACATGGAAGCTATTTCCATTTTGGAAAATAAAAAGCACACTGATAATATCTCAGGGGAATTATCTCAGTCGTTTTAGGGCTTATGTCTACACTCATTCAGCTGTTATTTGGGAAAGATTATCATCTTCTAAATATGCTTTTCTCAATAAACAAGCATATCATGTTTGAATAGGAATGTGTTTTCCTTTTGGACTAGAACTGAGAAGGGCTAGCAATGAGAAGGAATATGATTGCCAAAGTGGGTGGATGTGATATCAGGCAGGCTAAGAACAATAGTCTACAAAAGTAAAGAACTTAGACAGGAGGAACAGAAGAGACAGAATGAAACCGTGGGGCCGACTGACCCAATGTGTCTTAACTAATCTCCACCATACCAGGTAAGGAGCTATAGTGACCACCAGTAAAGCAACAGTATTGTCAAAGTCCATGAAACCAGCCCCATAAATTAGAGTTGCGTTCGTTCATACAATATTAATTATTTTATGACAGTTTGTTTGGGTGTGGTGCTGGGAATTAGAACCCAGGGTCTTATGTATGCAAGGCAAGCACTCTACCAACTGAGCTGCATCCCCAGCCTGTGACAGAGTTTTTTAATAGTTATATTTTCTACAAGATAGGAAATCAAAGTGGAGACTTGGACGCCATTTAAGAAAGACTCCATCCACAAGCTCCAGCACCACCATTTACTCAGGGATTCTCAAGGCAGGAAGAGTTGAGGAAGTTTGACATGGTATAATAAAGACTAGATGGCATTCCAAGGCATTGCATGAAGACTTAGTCTAGAGGAAAGGTTGTGAGATGTGAATGAGTCTTGGTGCCATTTATTTTTGTTGTTGTTGTTGTTTACTCTTCCCCGTGGACTAGTAATTTCAAATTTCTGGAATCTTTAGAATTTTCCAAACTGTTAATTGTCCATACTAACTTCTGTTTTCTTATAGTAATCAGTTAATATCTAAAAGACAGTGTCAAGGGGTTAAGGGCCAAGGTTCTGAACTGTCCCACCCCTTGTACTTGTCTTGATGATGTTGGAGAGAGAATGCTGAAAACCACATTTCAGCTCTGCCAATTGCTACCTTTTAGGTCTGACAACAGAAAAAAATGGGAAGAGGGTTGGCAGATAAAATACAGGGCACTCAAATACATCTGAGTTTTTAGGTCAAAAACAGATACAATTTTACTCTAAGTAGGTCCCCATGTTGCTTGGAACACATTATTACTCAAAATTCATCTGCTGTTGATCTGAAATTTAAATTTAGCTGGGCATCCTGTATTTTTATTTACTAAATCTGGAAACCCTAAGAGAGAAAAGGGGTGACTGTGGCACACAGACTTCCTTCTTCACCCCAGCAGTCACAGTTTGTTCCAGTAGAAACAACTGTAACCAGGGTACAGTTTGCAGACCCAGCCTCATTTCACATCTCAGGAAAACCAGCACCAGATGGCCAGTGTCCCCTTCTTAAAAGTGTGGGTCCCAGTATCCAGGTCTCTCCTCCAAGTTCAGAGACAGTGGTCCCCCCTAAGTAGTGCCTTCTTCACACCAGTCTGAGCTTTGATTCAGAGATAATTCCACTTTCTTCCCCCTGGTCTCCTAGCCTTGGGGATGGTAGCTGCTTCACACAGTTGCTACTTCTCAAAACACTAAAAATACAAGTATTTTCTTTTGGCAGTTTTAGTTCCTTAGCAACTAATGAACAATTACATTAATGTTTTTTTTTCTGTTAAAATACCTGATGTGGTTCCTGTCTTTGGCCTGGACTTGCCTAATACAACTTTATGTAGATAATTCTGGGGACAAGCATGGAAAGAACTAAATGAAAAATGAGTGGTGATATGGTTATAAAGCAGAGAAAAGAAGCAGAATGGGTGTGTGGATGCTATGTAGGGTACAAGAAAGGATGCAAAGGAAATGACTTTGGAAGAGACGAGCTCTAAGAGTTGTCATGCAGAATGTCATAGAGGATCCTGTAAAGAGGGCAAGAATGAATGAGCTCCAGGGACCAGTATCCAAGTAAAGAATAGTTGATGCTAGAACATGGCACTGATGCAAACAGAGTACTTGACCTGAGCAAATCACAAGAATGAGTGAGAAACACAAAGATGGTTCTTGGGGTTGTGGTCTACATGTAGCACTGGAGAGTAAGCTCTTCCCCTTTCCCACAGAAGCCAGGGAAGTTAGGAGGAGCAAGGTTCTCGTCTAAGTCACCCAGAGCCAGCACTCAGTAGAAGGTGTAAACTCAATAAGGAAAGCATTCAACGTGTTTAGAATTCCCAACTTCAGGTCCCAGGAAGAAGAGCAGGTGTAACTGGGGCCTCAGAGAAGGCTGAAGAGAGCAGACAAGGCACATGAAGGGCAAGCAGTGGAAGGGAAGGAGCATCTGGAAGGCATGTGGTAGGACCAACATCCAAGGGTCACTGACTTCCAGCTTAGAATGTCTGTGGGGTCTGGAGCAGAAGTGTTGCTGCGGATCCCTTGTCTGGTCTTTCAAAACTCCTCTATAGAAATATAAAGTGGCAAAAGGAAAACCACTCCTCCCTTATTGTGCAGCCCCTAAGAGTGACTAAAGATAATTGCCTCTAGCTTTGGAGAAGTGGTCATCAGCTCTGCGGCAGGCAGAAGGTAGCAACTTTCCAAAGGGGCTGTATTGGTTTCCTATCACTTCTGTAACAAATGACTCTGTGGTTTAAAACAGCACACATTTGTGGTCACGTAATTCTAGAGGTCAGAAGTCCAATATGGGTCTCAATGGGCTAAAATCAGAGTGTCAGCAGGGCTGCCTTCCCTCTAGGGCATCTGGGAGACAAGCTGCTTTCTTGCTTTCCCAGCATCCAGAAGCCACCCAAATTCCTTGGTTCTGACCTGCGTCATTCTGATCTCTGCTTTCATCATCACAGACTGTCAAGAAGACTTGAGTCTTCTCAGATCCTCCTAACATCCCTGTTGCACTTTTCAGGGCTTTTATCATCTTGGCACTGCCAAATAACACAGGACAATCTTCTCTCAATAGTTATAACCTTAATCATATCTCTTAAGTGAAGTCTGTTTTGCAATATAAGGTAACGTAATCACAGATTCCAGGAATTAGGATGTGAATATTTTTGTAATAGGCAGACATTATTCTGCCTATTATAAAGAACCATGAGAGACTTTCAGAAGTTGAAATGGCTCGCCTGCTTGTATTCCCTAAGGTGGACCCTCTGGGGGTCTAGCAAGACTGACATTGAGGAGTGTGGAGAAGCTGGCTCGGGTGCTCCGTTGCCACATGCTCAGGACAAATCGTATAAACAAGAGTAAGGGTGCATCTGTCCCAATCTAACACATTTCCATTCCCCATTGCACTGGAAAAGTTCTTTATTAGCCATTTACCCTGGGGACCCAAAGTAAGCAGCAAATGGCAGGCAAGGTGAGAAGAGGCAGGAATAGAGAAGGTGTGGACAGGAGTGCTGGAGAAAGAAATAATTCTAGTATTTGGGTTGTGCCCTAGGGGTATTGCTGCTGCCAGAGACCTAACCAGATCTCTTGCCCAAGGACAGATGTCCTTCCTTAGAGAGCCAGCCAGAATAGAAGCCAACTGGCAATACGGTACCCTCAGACGTTTTATTATTTGTAGCTTAGCAGCCAGGACTTCTGTCCCAGAACACCTGCCAAGTTGGCCAACAAAAGAGGTTTCCTGAATATGCTAGGCCAGAAAAAACAGTGTCCATTTGTTCACATGACCCTTTGTCTTAACAGGCATATGAAGCACCAGAAGTCAATTATCCAAACTCTAATTTCCCAACTGGAATAATAAAGGAACTGAAAAGGTAGTTATCAGCTCCCGTGAAACATCTGGGAGAGAGGGCTGGAAGACAAGCTCCTTTCCAGACCCGACATGAATCAACCAACATTCATGTCTTCCAAAGCATGCCCATTTCATCCATAGTGAGCCTTCCAGGCATGCGGCTCAACAGGCATGCAGACAGTTGTATTTAAAAAAAGCACAAAAACAAAACAAAACAAAAAAACGAACATAAAACTGCAAACTTGTCACCTTCTTTATCAACATGTCCTGATAAGCATATTTTTTTTCATTCATAGCACATCTTCAAACACTTTTTAACCTGATCTGTTGATTCCACTCCCTTATTCCCTGAATGAAGAAGCAGTCTCAGGGTTGAAGCAACTCAACAAAATGTATTGAACTTTATAAATTGACCACTGTGTGGTTGTCTTTGGGAGCACTGCACAGATGAACAAGGAGCAGCTCCTGTCTTCACAGGACTTACAGCAAAGGAGGACTGGAAAAATCAAAGTATGATGTGCCACAAATGGTGAACAGATTGAAGTCCAGTTTGGAGGAAATAGAGCTTTTGGACGGGAGGAAAGAGATTGCTTCCTAGAGAATATAGAGTCTGTGCTAAACTCAGAAAGAAGCAGAAGGGAAGTGGAAGGGAGAGTGAAGGGTACATGCAGAGGAACAAGGTTTTGTTTAGGGAGCAATGAGTCTCCATCTGGGTTGCAATATCCAGGGCATAAAGGGTAGTAAATCAAAGAAAGGAATCAATTACATTTAGTGTTGTAGTTTGAATCATAAATATCACACAGAGTTTCATATGTTGAAGGCTTCTTCCCAGTATGGCATTACTGGGAAGCTTTAGGAGGCAGGACCTAGCGGGAGGTCTTTAGGTCATTGCGGGTATGCCCCCAAAAATGTAGACTATGGGATCCCAGCCCCTTCCTCTTTCTCTTTTTCACTTTCTGACCATGAGGTAAATGGTTTTGCTCTGCCACGCACTTCCACCATGAGGTGCTGCCATACCCTAATCCCAAAAGCAACAGGGAAAACCAACAATGAACTGGAGCCTCTAAAACCAAATAAACCAAAAATAAATAAATAAATAAAATTAACATTGCCTCTTTACAAGCTGATTATCTTAGGTATTTTATTATAGTAATGGAAAGCTAACCCAAGAATTCTTGCTCCTGGGTACCTATAATCTTAAATGCACATGCATGAAAACAAAGCTATAAAGTTCAGTATGAAAAAGTGAATTGTGGAAATTGAGTGGATGAGTAGCCCAAAGACCAGGAGGTAACCAAGACAGTAGAGGGTTTGAGAAAGAAAGGTGTCTGGATCTGGGTTTTGAGGGAGGTGTGAGGCTTGTCTTATTTATGTGCAAGCTGGCAGTCAGCCCAACTTCCTGGAGGGTACCATAATTCATGAATGGGAAGTGGTTCTCTTCACAAAGGAATCTGAGGGCTCCTTTTATGAAGTTCACCCAAGTAACTTGGACCCACAAGAAGGACTCCTAAATGTCCAAACCCTTTTGTCTGATAGACTTGTAGCAGATGTTGTGCTTGTTTTTGCTCCATACTTATTCCAACCCCCTTTAGTAGGCCTTTCTGGACTTCAGAGACTTCAAAGCTAAAGCCAATCTCCATGTGTTCTTCAGCCAGGTTTCCACATGTTATTTCCCCCAAGCAAATATATACTAGGATGAAATCTGACCTACAAACCAAGTTAGGTAAGAGAGGCCTGGAAGGTGAGTGGGCAGAGGGACCAGGATGGCATACATTCTGCTGATGCAGATTGTAACTGCAACATCCTGCAGAAGGAAGTCCAGTGATGGCCTTCAGTAATGGCAGGGACAGCCACTCCCTTGGCAGCCCAGCTCTGCAGTGTGGCTTTAGGAGTTTTTGCTGGACACTCAGTCTGGAGTCTGTTCCTTAAGCTTTTCCAATTTTCAGTAAGCCATTTACTAGCCAGAAGTGTAACCTTTTCTGCTTAAATTGGCTAGAGTCAATTCTGTTTCCTGTAACTGAACCCTGACTCATATAGGAGCTAGGAATGTCTGCTGTTAGCAAAAGGACATGTTAAATGGTGTCCTTGAAATCTCAGAACAAAGGTGGAATGGGAGGTCAGTGGCCCCCAAATGTCTGTACCCGAATCCTCAGAACCTCCGAATATATTGCATTACATGATAAAAGGGACTTTCCAGATGTGATTAAAGACCTGAAAATGGGAATGGTATCCTGCATTTTCCACATAGGTACATGATGTAATCACAAGATTCCTGTAAGAAGGACTTAAAAGTACCAGTGTCAGAAGGCTGAGAAGCAAAGGTCAGAGCAGGGCAGGGCTGTGTCTTGAGAGGCAGAGCATTCCAGAGGGGAGAGGCAAAAAGCGTTTTCTCCTTTGGAGCCTCCAGAAGGTACATGGTTGTGCCAACAACTTCATCTGAGCCCCTGTTATGGTTTGGATCTGAAATGCCCCCAAGGCCATGTGCTAAAGTCTTAGTCACCAGACTGTGGTCTTATTGGGAGATGGTAGAAACTTGAGGAGGTGGCATCTGACGGAGGAGGTGGGTCAATGGGGGCATGCCCTGGAAGGAGACATTTGTCCCAGGTGGGTCTGTTTGACTCTGTCCCTTTCTCCTTAGCAGCTGCCATGAGGTGAGCAACTCTGCCCTAACACAGGCTCCCTGCAATGATGTTCTGCCTAGCCAAAGGCCCAAAGCTATGGGGCCAAGTAACCAAGGGCCAAAACATTTGAAACCAGGAGCCAAAAATATATCTCTCCTCCTTTAAGATGGTCTTCTGAGGAATTTTGTCACAGTGACAGAAAACTGACTATCATAGTCCCATAAGGTTCATATCAGACTTCTTACCTCCAGAACCATAAGGTAAAACTCATTTGCATTGTACTAAACCTCTAAATCTGTGGTAATGTGTTACAGTGCTGAACAGAAAGTAAAAAAGATGGCAACAGGAATCTACCCTATGGCTGCAGAAAAAGCCACCATATCCCTGTGTATTAGTTTCATAGGGTTGCCATAACAAATTATCACAAACCGGGTGGCTTTAAATAGCTAAGATGTATTCTCTCACAATTCTGGAGGGGAAGTCAGAAATGCAGGTATTGGGCAGGGCAGCTCCCTCCAGAGTCTCTAGGGAAGAATCTGCTCATTGGCTCATCAGCCTCTGGTGGCCTCTGGCATTCCTTGGCTTGTGGCAGGATCACTCCAACATCTGTCTCCGTGGAAACATTACAGCCTCCCCTTCTGTGTGCATGTCTTAAAACTTCCTCTACTCCTCCCATGTGAGAGGATAATTCACAAGGATACATGAATTGCATTTATGGGCCCCCAGATGATTCAGGATAAGCCATTCATTTAATCACAGCTCTTGCCACCTAAGGTAATATTCACAGGTTCCAGGAGGTAAGGTGTGAACCTACCTTCTGGGGGTCCATGACTTACCTTGGCACAGGCAGGCTCCTGGGATGTAGGATAGTGTGGCCAGGTGACATTGTGTTGGAGGGAGGCCCTGAAAAGCATGGCTCTGAGAGCTACTTCCAAGACAGCCCAGTTTTCACAGAATCACCGGGAGCTTGTTAAGTAAATTAGATGGAGAGAAGGCCCTGAGCTGACAACATGAGTTAGGCCTCATAAGTGACCTCATCCTTGCTTGATGTGCAAGCATAAGCAGAACTTAACTGGAGCTATTACTTACAAAAACCTATAACAAAGAAAAACAGAATTTAAGTTTAACCAATTTGAGTGGCCAACAAATTTAAAAATCCCATAACCAGTGGCCTTCCAATGGGATAGACCATCTAGAGCAATCGTATAATTGCGACCAATTAATTTCTCTATTTTGCTTCTCTATGTTCCCAGTAAATACTTGCCTCTGCCATTTTATCATGGGAACACAGAATCTATTTCAGCCTGGTGCTCTCCAACTCATGAATTGCTTCTTACTCAAATGAACTCTTTACATTTTATTGTGCCTCAGTTTGATTTTTAACAAGCTCTGCTCACTGCCCTCCAGCCCATGTCCTGGTGGAAAAGAATAGCTGGTGGAAGGAGGGCTTATTAGAAGGAAAACAGCATTTTGGAACAAGGTCAGTAGGAAACCTCTGCTACATCTGCTGCTTAGACCCTGAGGAAACCCTTCCACCAATACTCAGGGCTTCTTGGGATTCAGCAGAGACCCACCTTGGGACATTTAGGAAATCCTTAGGTGAAATAGTTAACAACCCCAACAACCAGGATGAGAGTGAATATATGACATTTTCTTGTTTGAAACCAAATTCTGATGGAATAAAAAATGCTCTGACAGATCAGCAGATGATGCCAGGGGCAGAAAGGAGGGGAGAATGGGAAACAACTGCTTAATGGATACAGGGTTTCCTTTTGGGATGGTGAAAATGTTCTGGATTTAGATCATGGTGATGTTTGCATAGCATTGTGAATGTACTATATGTCCCTAAATTGTACACTTTGGAAGAGTTGAGATGGTGAATTTTAAGTGTATGCATTTTATCACAATAAATGAAAAAATATTCCCCCCTCATGATCACAACAGAGCAATAAGGCCATCTGGACACTGTCCCTCTCTCTATGTGCCCCTGTAAAGTGAGTATGTATCAAGTATCTGCCTGTCTATCCCACAGTACAGCAGTTGCCCTGGGTGAGCCTGAGGCTCAGCACAGAAAGCTCAAGAATGTGCATCTGGTCAGAGGCTTGCAGCCTGGTGAGGCTGCTCAAACCTCCAATCAGTAGGGAGCATCCCACTCTTACAACCACCCACATTTGTCCTTGTGGTAGAAATAGTTAGTCCAGAAGATTCTCAGATTTCTCAAGCTTTAAAAATCCTTGCCCTATCCTTGCCCTTGCCGATTGTCATAGACAGGTTGTGAGGGTAAATCAGAAAGATGAGAAACTGAAGGGGAGGAACTCCTAGGGTTTGCTGTGCACAAGTGCCAGAAAAAAAAACTGTGCCTCTTGTTCCCCTTACCCTACAGAATGGGGAGAGTTCCTATTCAAGAAGTCGATCTGTTCTTGCCAGTTCTTTGGGCAGCACAGGAAGATTGCTGCACTCCTTAGGTGCACAGGGAATGTCAGATTGGGCATATGATGACAATCATTGCTAAAACTTAAGACCATAAAATGACATGCTGGGCTTTCTGCTTGGTGCTTAGTCTTCCCAGTGAGCCTCCCACCATTTGAGAAAGGTCCACCCTCACAATCCCACCTTGCAGAGGAGGATACCAGAGACTTCAGTAGTTAAGAGCTATGTCCATGCATCATATATATATATAGAAAGTTGAAGAACTCAACAGTTCCAACTCCAGAGACAGTAGAAGAATGAAGAACAGCAGAAGAATGAGAAAATGGGATTAAACAGTTCTTATAGATAAAATATTTACACATTACATTGCTGTTGGGAAAATTTTTTTTTCTCCTAATTTAGACTACAGAGCTATTGTTTTTCATAGGTGATGGGGACATATCTTCACTTTGCACTGGTAAAATTTCAATGCAATAAGATTCAGATTCACCTGAGCTTCCATGCAGAAAGTGCCTAGGACAGGGTTCTAGAATCTAGAATGAATACTCCCCAACTCTAGGCAACATTGGGTATAAACAGGGTTCTAGAATCTAGAATGAATACTCACTCCTCAGCCTGGGAAATACTGGGCATGGACAGGGTTCTAGGATCTACAATGAACACTTTCCAGCTCTAGGCAATGTCAGATGTGGATTCTAGGATCTAGAATAAATAGTGCCATGTCTTGGCAACATTGGATTTGAGTAGTGTTCTATGATATAGAATGAATATTCCCTAACTCTGGGCAATGTTGGGTGTGGACAGAGCTCTAAGGTCTATAATAAGTGCTTCCCAGTTCTGAGTAACCTTGGTCTACGGGATGCTAAGCATCATGGTTTGGTGGAGAAAGAGGGCTGATGCTGGGAGGTGCTAGTCCTAGGGAAGATGGGGAGGCCTGAGAAAAGGAAACTGATAGGTGCCCACCAGGAGATTGCCATGAAAAGAAATTTTTTTCTGTTGCCTTGGACTCTGAAAGCAGTCATTTTTTGAATTTTTTTATTGAAAAGTTCATATATTGTCAGTACATACAGAAAAGAGTATAGAAATTGTAAATGTAGTGCTTAATGAACCCTTATAGACAACATATTCATTTAGCCAAAACCTAACCCAAGAAATAGAGTATGACCAGCATTTCTGAGGCCACTTCACACTCCCTCCTGGTTGCTTTTGTGTATGTAGGTTACCACAGTTTCAAACCGTAACACCAAAGATCGGTCTTGTCAGACTTTGAACCACAGAAACAGAATATCCAGCTGATCCTTGACTTATGATAGGGTGATAGTTCCAATGAAGTCAGCATAAGTAGAATATTCCCAAAGTCAAAATGCATTTAATACACTTAATCCACTGCACATCCTAGCTTAGTAACGCAGCACCCTGTGGTGTCAGTTGTTCACCTTCATGATCATGAAGCTGACTGGGAACTGAAGCTGCTGCCGCTGCCTAGCTTCAAGAGAGAGTATCTCACCATGACGTTCACGGCTTGGGAAAAAAATCAAAATTCAAAATTGGGAGAATCATTTCTACTAAATGTGCCCAGGTTTCTCAGCATAGTAAAGTTACAAATTCTAAGTCAGACCATTGTAAATCAGTAACCATCTCTGCCCTTTTCTGCCTACGATTTTTTGTCCAACAATTTCTTTGTAAGATTCATCCATACTGTTGCATGGGGTTTAGTTAGAGCTTGTCTATCTTTGTTGCTATATAATATTTATTTCCCTCTATGAATATGGTGCCATCCACCCATTCTAATGTTGGTGGACTTTTGGATACTTCCAAGCTTTATGCCATGGTAAATAAAGATGCTACAAATGTCCTCATACAGGTCTTCTGGTGAACCTTGTATGAATTTTTAAAAATCATGCTTTAGTATCTGGTTTTAAGTGGGTTTTCCCCCAAGTACATTTAACTGCCTCGTCTCTAGCATCTTTGTCTTCACCTACAGTGAAGTTTTTTATATGTTAAGTTCAAAATCTGGAGAAAAAGGGGGGGGGGAAGGAGAGGTACCAGAAATGACACTGACCAAATTATGCTATTATTTGAAAATTGTCTTATGAAAATACAAATACGTAACAACAAAGTACAAATATGTAACAACAAAGCCCACCATTGTGTGCACTTATAATGCAGTGATAAAAGAAGAAATCTTCAAAAAAATTAAATAAAATTCCACATGTCCATCAACAGTAGAATAAATAAATATTCATTGGTGTATTTACAGAATGAAATGCTATATCATATTATAGGATGAAAGGAACTTACAAGACAGGGAAGTAGAAGAACCAAAACTTCTCCTATTACTCCTACCCATCATGGCTGTGGCCACATCACATTCAGAAAACAATTCTCTTGTCATTCTAGACAGTTGCTGATGGCAACCTCTGTGCATCATCAAAGATGAAAAAGGTCCCCAACAGAGACAATCAGAAAATCCAGGTTCAGAGTAAATCTCACAGCAGGGTCAACTTCACACTCCCTCAGTGCTGAACTCTCCACTTTCTCTTCTCCTTCACTCTGATTCTGTGTTTTCATAAGACAATTTCCTCTTTTATCACAAGTCATTATGCATGCTGCTAAGGAAGTGCTCTCTGAGATAAATAGGGACACGTGTTCAGGAGTAGAGTGGATGAAAAAATAAACATGAGAAAGCCTTAAGAGAACAAGTTCATGTGAATGAGAGAGGGAGACGAGAGACAGAAAGGCAGACAGAGAACTATCCAATTAAATAGTCATTCAGTCCTGAGAATGCGGTTTGAAGAGTTGTCTCCAAATCCACTCAGGAGTGATTTGTATTCCTATGGTAAGATGTTCTAAGCCAGCCATCCACAGGTCTACATAAGTAACAGAGCCCAGGAGGAAAGTCCCTAGGTTGTATTTAACCAATGGCTCCTCATTTAAGTTTCTGTATTAAAGAAACTCATGAGGTTTATGAAAGGATTCTGCAATATAAATGAGAACCTCTGTTTCCAAATCAAAGACAGGGAGAAAGCACCTATAAAGTCTGGAAAATAAAAGTTGAAAAGTGCCCTTAACATCTCAGAGGCCTGTGAAAACACACATTAATATTGATGGATTTTCAATAAATACTCGTGAAGGAAAATCTCTTTCCAAAGAAAGTAAGCCAAATTGCTTTATTTCAGATAATTTTCCATATTTCCTCCCAACTTTCCATAACTCATTTCCATCTGTCTTGAAGAAGAAAATAAAGTTGTTTTCCAGAAATGAGTCTCAACAAAGACATCCATTTCAAAACAGTTACTGGGACCATCTACATGGAGAACACGGGTGGGTTTCTTGGGTATGGGGTTTTTTGTTTTTTGTTTTTTTCTACAAAGATCAATCTCCCTGTGAGAGGTAGAGCACATTCCCCAGGGAACACGTTTCACATAGTGCTGCATGCTCCTACTCTTTTCCAGGAAAGTCAAACGATTAACCACACACACACACACACACACACACAAAAAAAAAAAAAAAAAAAAACAACAACAACAAAAAACTCTCTTCTCTCTGCCAGTGGCTGAGTAGGAAGTTCTCAAAGACAGCCTAAACTGATTATTTTCCAAGTTAACTGGTGTGTTTTTGTATGTTTGTTTTTAATATGTTTCCCAGGCACCTCGCCTGAGATTTTCCCAGAGTGTTCTATTTTATATGACCTTTGTCAGTAAGCTGCAGCGACTGTCAAAGACCAGACCAGGTCTTTTCAGCTCTCAGTGGGGAGAGGAACAATGAGCTGGAGTTGTAGAAGCTGCCTGATTCCTCCTCCCCTGAAGATATATATGAAGGTCAAATCTGTACATTTCCATGAAATAACATCTTACATATAAACCGAGTCACATGGTACTAGGAATGAAATAGTTAAACATAAGCAATAGTGAGATGTTTTAATGGGGTCATCAAGAACACATGAGTCTATTAAGGCTTCTGTTCAAGGGAAAACTCATTCTCAGCTTGGACTCTGTATTATTCAAAGTTCCCCAGAGAAGTTTTTAATAGAAAATATTCACAGACATAACAGAAACACAAACCAGCAGGTGCATGCATTTACTCACTGATGCAGCAAAAACTTGTTGAGTGCCTACCCTATGCCAGGTGCTACTTCTACATCAGAAAACAAAGCAGACCACACACACACACACACACACACACACACACACACACAGTGTTAGTTGGGTTTTCATCACTGTGACCAAAATACCTGACCAGACCAACTCAGAGGAGGAAAAGCTTAATTTGGCTCTTGGTTGCAGAAGCTCCACTTACGGTCAGCTGATTCCATTATTCTGGATCCAATTCTGGATCCAATGGAACATCATGGCAGGAGGAAAGTAGCTCACCTCATGGTAGCTAGGAAGCAGAGAGAGAGCAAGAGGAGCAAGGGACAAAATATACAATCCTTAAGGCATTCCCCCAATGACCCATTTCCTCCAACTATGCCCCACCTCCCTACATTTACCACCTAGTAATCATTCAAATTGTTGATCCATTTGATGGATTAATTCCCTGATTAGGTTACACCTCTCATAATTGAAACATTTTACCTTCTGCATTAACACAGGATCTTTTGGGGGACACCTCATTCAAATCACACACAGAGAAAGAGAGAGAGAGAGATTATGAGGAACTGGCTCACATGGTTGTGGAGGCTGAGAAGTCGAATGATCTCCCACCTGTAAGCTATAGACTCAGGAAAGGCATAGTATAGCTTTAGTCCAACTCCTAAGAATGAAAAGCAGGAGATCTAATGGAGTACATCTCAGTCCAAGGGCTGGAGAAAATGAGATGAGATGTCCCAGCTCAAGCAAACAGGTAAGAAGAAAAGCGGATGAATCTCTCCTTCCTCTGCCTTTTTATTCATTGGATTTTCATGATACTCATTATCTGTTATTCAGACCCTCAATGGATTTGATGGTGCCCACTCACTGGGGCTATCCACTTTGCTGAGCCCACTGATCCAAATATTGTCCTGAAACACCCCCACAGACACATTAGAAATAATGTGTATTCTGGGAGCCCATGACACAGCTAAGTTGATATAAAATTAACCAGATCAAATTCAAAAGTTACTATTTAAACTAAAAAGAGTTGGAAAAAATACCTTTGCATTATAGTAGCACAAAAAAATTTAGGCAGCTGAGAAAAATATACACAGACACAACAGGGATGGAAAACAGCAGGTGCATACATTTACTCATTGATTCAGATGCCAAGTGCCTATCCTGTGCCAGGCACTGCAGTAGACATCAGATATACAGGGGAGAAAAAAAGAGACCAAGCCCTGCCCTCAGGATGGTGGGAAAACAGATAATGAGTATAATGAAAATACAATGAAACATGTTATAAGGAGCTACAAGGTTGAATGGGACAGTCGTTACTCTAAGGAAGTGCCATTTAAGGCATTTTGGATGATGTGAGGAGTGAGCAACAAATTTGAAGACAAATCATTGCAGACTGAGGAGATGACCAGTAGAAAGGCCCGTAGCAACAAGAATCAGAAAAGAACATTGGTTTGGAATGCACAACTGAGTACCTGGAGAACACTGAAACAAGAAATTCTGTCCAGATTATGGAAAATAACTATTTTAGTCACATAAAGATGTTTTGGTGGAGAGGAATGACGTATGACAACATGTACCCAATCCACCCACTGGAACTTGTAAGCAGGGGGAGAAGGAACAAGGACATGCTGGGGTTGGATGGACAGCCTTTCTTCACTTAAGGGGTCATCAGTACATCTGAGTGCCCTGAACTAACTATCCTGGCTTTAAAACTAAAAGTCCAACATCCAAGGAAACTTCTAGGTCCTGGCTGTACATAATGTTGAATTCTAGAGAAAAAAGGCATCTTGAAGCATTATACATGTATGTATGTATGTATGTATGTATACATATATATATATGAAGAAGCTGCAGTCAAAAGTAGAAGAAATATTTTGAAAAATATTTGCAAGAAGAAACAAATTGAATTCCCATGAGTATCTTTCTGCTCTTCTTAAAGAATAAAAGAAAAAGAAGTTAAATATGACATATGAATGTAAAAATTACTCTTGAAAGAAATACAGTAGAGTCTTCTCAGTATCCATGGGGGATTAGTTCCAGGACCCCTACAGGAATACTTAATCCCCTGCCCTTGAAAAGCCATTTGGAACATGAGGACAGAACTGGACTCCAGAATTGGCCCCTCCACAGTGACTCTGGCCCTTGTATCATTTTAAGATAATCCCTTAACCTCTCAGGATCCTGGTTTCTTCTCCTACACAACAAAAAATGAAGCAAGTGGGCTTAGAGGTCATAGGGGAAGTTTTAGTGAGCAACAAATTTGAAGACAGATCATTGCAGACTGAGGAGATGACCAGTAGAAAGGCCCATCACAACAAGAAGCAGAATTGCAACAGAATTTAGCCAGTCATGATAATCCCTTATTTCTGTCCCACAACAAGTAGAGCAGTCTGCTATGGATTGGATCTTAAGTGTCTCCCAAAAGCCCATGTGCTACAAAGTTCTGTCCCAAACCTGGGGTGCTTTGGGGAGGTCGTGGAACCTTTAAGAGGTAGGGAATTTGCTCATTAGGGGAATGTCCTTGAAGAGCCCCCTACTCCTTCCTGTATTTCCCTTTCACGTCCTGACTAGTTTGAGATGAGCAACTTTCTCTACCATGCATTCCTGCCATGATGTACGGTGCCCCCACAGGCCCAACACAACAGGACTACTCCACCATGTACTGAAACCTCCGAAGCCAGGAGCCAAAATAAACCTTTTCTTTATTTATTTTTTATTTTGTTGGTTTTGTTTTATTTATTTTTGTTATACATGACAGTAGAATTAATTTTGATATAATTACACAAGCATGAGCTATATCTTATTCTAATTAGGACTCCATTCTTAAGGATGTACACCATGTGACTAAGTGACAACTGGTAGAATTCACAATGGTGTATTCATGTATGTACCTAGGCAAATTATTTTTTATTCATCCCACTGTCTTTCTTTTCCTGTGTCCCTCCCTTTTCTTCATTCCCCTTCATCTAATAACCTTCCCTCTTTTTAAGGTGTTTATCTCTGGTATTTTGACATAGCAACAGAAAGCTGTCTAAACACATAGTTTCATGCACATGTTCTCATTTAAACAGAGGTGCACTTGGTGAAAAATGTATATCGCAGTCACCTACTCTTTCCACCACCCATTGGTGTTGTCACATCCACAGAAAAAGTATATATATAATTTTAGATATGGAATGTTCACTTGCACTAAAAACTGCCTAGATCACAGGAAAATTGCCGATGGTTTCAGCAACAAAAATAACATCAATGACCTCAGCAGTAATTAGCTTTTGTGGATAATGGGAGCAGACAAGAGGTTTCAGTGGACTCAGACATGTGGGAAACTTGGAAATGAAAAAATGAAGATAGAAGGTGTGAACCGCACTTTCAGGCAGATGAAAGTTTTGAAATGCAGCTGCGTGAGTGGCAGATCCAGGGTCATCGGAAGGTGATTGCTATTTCCTTTATATTTGTTTTCAGATGAGAGAGGCTTGCACACAATCATGAACCACAGAGAAGATGACAGGAGACAGGCAGAAATTAAAGGTTAGAAACATGGGGGAGGGGCAAAATAGAAGTAGATGCTATATAAGTCACAAATGAGAGGAAGGTTTCCTCCTAGCTGAGGCAGAAGTGAAGGGCAATGAAGAAGGAAAAGACAAGACGCTCAGGGCGAACCTGCTGATTGCCTATCAAGTAGATCAAGCCATCTGCTGAGAGTCATGTACAGGAGGGAAATCTAAATCAGAGTGGGGAGGGTTTGCAGTAGCTACTGATTATGATGAAGGAGGAGCATGACCAGGGTCTCATAGAAGGCTTGATTTCCGGGGAGTTCCCTCCCATTGTTACTTAGTCACTCACGGGCAGGTTTGGAAGGTGAGTGATTGGAGTGTCCTAAGACTTAGTCAACCAGAGGGGAGGTTGTAGAAGGACAAAAGGTAGCCAGGACCTGGAAGACAAGGAAGAGGGTTTAGAGAATAACGTTCTATTTGATTCAGGTTGAATGGAGAAAGGAAATAAGGCCATGAATGTTGGGATATTGCAGGAGGGGAGCAGCAGTGTGTGTGGGGGGGGATATTTATTTTAGGTTGTTTGTGGCCCAAGAGTGGGTTTTTAGGAATGTTAACACAAAGAATGGGAGTGAAGTGTGTGGAAATGGAGAGAAAGAGTGAGGTCAGAAAGGAACCCTGGAGTTTTAAGATTCAAACTCATTGAGTTTCCCACAATTCCCTAATGATAGCAGTCAGTGCTTGGGCTAAATGGTTAAGTTCCTCTTCACATAATCTCTATACTCACAGAAACCGCCCAGTCTATCTCCAGCTCCCATCACCATGACAACTCACATTCCACAGTAGCATTAGGGCCATTATGAGGAGAAGCAAATCGATCAATGCCTAAATCACCCCACATCTGAGATGATTATCCTCAGAAGTCTCAACCATTGATCTTGTTGGTTCTTGATCAGCCAGATGGTTCCAACTCATTAGAGACCTCCCAACACCTCAGAGCCAGAGGACCAGCATGTCCTTCCCAAGGTCCAACACTGACCTTGTTGGACCATATCCACAGATTATGTTTGGAAAACAAATAGGTAGAATAAGACAATTGTGTCTTGAACACCAAAGGGAACTATAGAACATTCCAAGATGTAGAACAGAGAGCCTAGAGGCCTCACCAAGAAGGTGGGTATCACTGAGCAGCACAACTACTAATCAGAGAAACAAATGGGGTAAGAAATGCAGAAAAAAAAATGCTGAGATGAAACTGAAATATCCATGAAGCAGTATGCTGAGCACAGCACACCCCAAATCTAATTTAGGATCCCCCACTAACTCCTTAGAAGTGAAATCATCCTGAATGATGGCAAGGTTCTAAGTACTCAAGGCCTTAAGTAGAAAATAAAGGTCACTGGAAATGAAGAGACTACAGAACTCTACAACTAATGGATTAGTGATGGACTCTCCAGGTAAGACTTCCCAGGTTAAAAGGTTTGTTGTTTGTTGATGCCAAAGTCTTAGAATAATTTCATGATTCATAGATAATAATGCCAAGGCATGCTGTGAGCTTCATGTAAAAATGAATTTTGCTCAGAATTTGGAAATGGTTGAGTCCCATGACAAAACGAATCCTCTCACACCAGCTTCATTACTTAAGAGAGTAGATAAAAGAGCAGCCCCATTAAAAAGGGTGCACTGGTTGAAAAATGAATATCTTTAGCATGGCTCTAAGCTTTGATTCAGGCAAAAGACAGATGACATTTGGTGAAGTGGATGAAATTTAAGGAGACTATCTCCTCATGTTGTCAAGAGAACTGGAGGAATCCATAGTGAAAAATCAAGGAAAGGACCTGGAGAAGCAGGAGCATGCATATATAGAAAAGATGACCTGAAGGGCTCAAATTTTGGATGGTAGCTAGGAATGGATTGAATCAGCAAGCCTCGTGGTTACACAAAGATCAATGATAAAAACATTATTTTGGAAGAACTTGAGCTTCTGGGAACCATTCTCTAGGTGCTCAAAAGATGTGTTATGCTGAACTTTCTAATCTGGATCTTTACAATAGTCTTTAATATTTTAAATCTCCAGTTTCAACTTCCACCTAAGTTTAAATCCCATAATTCCGTCAGGTTATCCTCCCAAAATGTGGGTTCAGGACTTGGGACTCCTCTGCTTGGAATGATTAATCAAATTCTCACCATGTTAAGGATAAACACTTTATATGTGTCATTTAAGCCCCCGTACAATTTAGCACCATCCTACCCACCAGCCTGACGTCCCACTCCATCCTATTCAAGCCAGTCACACTAGATTTCCTATCAAAGGGAGGGATGAGGTAGTAAGTCAGAGTTTAGACCCCAAACGCAGTTTGGGTTGGAACCCCAGCTTTATCACATGACTGACATAGCCATGTGACCTTGTAACCCCTCCTAGCCCTTTCCACTTTGTGAAAATGCAGTGGTAATGATATCTACCTCAGAAAGTTGTTTTAGGATTAAGTGAGTTAATCTAATCAAAGCACCAAGTATATGATCAATAAATGGTAGAGACTATGGAACAAGAGTTCACATTCCTCCATGAAGCTGTACCCTCATTTCTCTGCTGGAAATGTTCTTACCACCTTTCCCATCTCAAAATACTTGTCTTAAGTCCCAGCTTAAATATCACCATTTCTTTGAAGTTTTTAGGTTTTTTTTCTTTTCTTTTCTGATATTCTTTTCTGATACTGTGCTCCCGTGAGATTTATTCAGTCCAATTAGAGCAATAATAGCAGTGTATTTGAATTAACTGCTTAATGCAATTTTGCCTAGTGCAAACCCTGGGTGGATTTACCCTTGCACAAACTGCCACAGACTAATTCAAGCTCCACAGTCTTTGATATGCAAAATAATTAAAAAGGGACAGTACATTCTTAAGCAGAAGAAAAAAAAAAGATTTGCTATGTCTTAAAGAAAAAAAAAACAGTTATATGCCTTCCTGACTGACAAAAAAATAAAATCCAATTACTGGGGCTGGGATTGTGGCTCAGTGGTAGAGCGCTCGCCTAGCACATGCAAGGCCCTGGGTTAGATCCTCAGCACCACATAAAAATAAACAAATAAAAGATAAAAATAAATAAATAAAAGATAAAAAATAAACAAATAAAAAGACATTGTGTCCAACTACAACTAAAAAATAAATATTTTTTTTAAATCCAATTACTGCCTTACTCAAAACTTCTACATCCCCAGGGTTTAAATAGTGCTTAGCACTTAGAAGGTACTCAACAAAGGACTTTTGAATCAAATGAGTTGTAACAGAATAAGACTGAATGCAATTAAATATAGTTACATTTGAGGGAGGTTGAAATATCCACCATCCAGCTAATACTTGAAGAAAAATTCTAAACTGAACCCCTAATAATATGAACATCTGAGATGCATGTTAATGAGCAACAGAAAGCTTATCATGTCCCTCTGCACTAGCCAGCAATATGTCCTTTTTCTTGCCAGCAATATTTTCAATGGGAGAAGTATCTACAAGTATTTCTAGCTCCCTTTATGTTATTAAAAGTACCAGCGTAACCTAGCAACCACCAAGAAACAGATATTAAAACAGACACTTTATAATACATTCCAGAACTTTGCCATCCATTTAGCATAAATGTCTACATTCTAATAATTACCCATTTCTTACTTATGAGAATAATTTTTTTGCCACTTTCCCCAATGTCTTTTTCAAAACCCCCTTCTCCTCCTCTCAATATTTTGACTGATCTACTCAAAAGTCGAGTGAGCGAATTCGCAAGCTGATTTAAAAACAAAAGAAGTAAGTCAGCTTTGAAAGGTCAGGTCAAGCAAAGTGAAAGAACACTTGTCTGAGCCTCACAGAGTCACTTGGACTTTTATTTTTGAATCTGAATTGGCTGCTTTATAGCAATGGAAGGGCATCACTTTGGTTGAAAGTCTTTGGATCATTATGCAAAGAGTCACAGAAGCCCTTGCAATAAATGTCTTAAGTCAAATTATAGTTTTATAATCGTTTGGCCCAGGGATTCAGAAATTGGTTAAAACTGGCTTTTAACCATGCCGTAGGGCAATGAACAACAGAATCCCAGAATTGGAGGTTAAGAAAGCATCCTGAGTCATTTCTACCACCTTCCCTCATATCTCGGACAAGCTCCCAGCCATTCTGATCTGAGGCTTAGAACACATAGACTTCACTAAAAGAAAGGCAATGATGTGGACCAAACTGGGTGTGGAGGACCTGGAGTTCGCCATTTCTTTGAAAATCTTGGATGTGAACAGAGGAATGAATAATGGAGGTTATTCAAGACACAGAGAAAGTCCAATAAGCTCCTTTTTAGCCTCCTACTCACTACAGTGCATTTTAATGATGAGTGAAGGTGGAAAGACGATGCTCCTAGAGAAAGACCATGACAAGAGAATGCAAAGCCTGGGGTAGGCAGGAGGGGTATGTCAATGAAGTTCACATCAGCCCCAAAGAATAAGAAAATCTCTTCCTAGGTGTTAAAAAGGAAGAAACAGAAAATAGTTGGAGATAGAAGTGCATTTCTAAAAATATATTATTTGCATTGACTTGACTTTGATTAAACTATTTCTCTTTGTCACACACTGTCCTAGGCCCCGAGGGAAAGAACACAATTCCTTGTGTCCAGTAGCAAGGAGATCAAAAGAGGAAAATCACTGTTGCAATGAGAGAATAAACAAAGTGATAAAAGAAAGAGATTGAGATTAGGGAGATGCTTAATTCATGCCTCAAGCAGGATGACTTGAAAGGGGAGGTGGCATGTTATGGTGACAAAGAAGAAAATGGTGAATGTTGTCAGTCAATAGCAGCTTATTTTCTGAACACTATTCTTCTTTGCAATTGAGAAGAATAAAATTAAAGGATCGCATGTAAGCTTAAATAAATTAATAAGACTTAAGAGAGAGATGTGATTGCTAAAGCAATCTGACAGCATCTCCTGCATATCCTGCATCAGAATCTAGTTCTATGCTCCACTCTAGAGACCACAGTTTGAGAGCATACAATGATAAAAATTCCACACCAGCAGAAGATGACCAGAGGAAAGGACCTGAGCACATGTCATGCAAGGAGTATCTCAAAAGGTATCAGTGAGCATGTGGATGTGAGCCCTTCCCACAAACCATCCAGTGAGATACTGGTTGAGAGATGGCATCAGTTTCACATTTGGTTCCTTGGCAATGGTTTCCTAATGGCTTTAAAATTAAGTTGTAGGATACACTCCCCACACCACATCTGCAGGAGCTTCAGCCCCTGGGCATGAACTAGGGACAGGTTTCAGCTCCTGAATTCATTTCAGAGTGCATGCTTTGCTCCTTTTCTTACATCCTCTTGGCCTGTGAATCCTTGAAATTCTTCATTTTACACTGTCTGGCAGGCTCCTGATGGTCCTCAGGCTTGGAGAGAAGATGGACAAAGAATGAGAATGAGCAGCAGGGCCAAGAGTGAGAGGAGTGAGTGTAGTATCAAGTCTCCCTCAACCCCCTCCAACCCCGTGAGTGAAGAACAAATGGGACCCTGGCTGTTCCCTGAAAAAATGCTGCCTGCCAAGACTAACACCATCTGTCACATGCCCCAGATCAGCTCTACGACACTGATGGCATTGGCTCACGTCCTGGGTAGTAGGTGCTGTCTACATACCCAGGATATATGAGGAGGGATTTAACTAAGTGAGATTTAACTGAGGCTAAAGATGGGGTAGATAATTCATAGTGGAAGCAACATAAGACATGATGAACTCATGGGGTGGCATACAGAAGGACTTCAAGTCTGTTGAAGAACAACAAAAGCCAACAGAAAAGGCTAGGGCTAGAAACAAGAGCCTAGAGCTTGGTAGGAAAGTTATCATAATGGATCAAAGTTGGCACTGAGTTCAGGGAGTTGTGGAGTGACTGTGGACTGTGGCAAAGGTCTGGTGCTGTGTGCAGCTTCCCTTCATATGCCTAGGGGTACATTGCTTCAGTTAAAGAACCAGAGGCAGAGAGCAAATCATTAGTAGGTCCCTGAGAAACCAGGCCTCTTTCTCCAAGACAAAAGCCCATCAGCCCCATTTAGTTTCTCCTAACAAAATCTTATAAAAATGACACAGACAACAAATGTAAATCTGGGTCCTTCTGCCACATGTTCCAACTGCTGTGGCTATCAACAGCAGCTGCAGATAGTGCAGGGAAACAAATTCAGGGAGGGGTTGAAAATTTAACTGAGAGAGCTTTTTCATCAACAGTAGTGATTTCCTCTTGGTCATAATAAACTTGTGGGTTTATCTTGACCTGTAGGGAGATTTGTAATGTGGGACCCACTCCAAACGATGTTGGAAAACCAGGATATATCCAGAAGAGAACAATCCAAAAGCTAAGAGGCATTTTAAGAATCTGGAAATATACCCTGAACCTTCCCTAAATCAGAATTCTCTACAGCAGTGGTTCTCTGACTTGTAAAACAAGAATCACCTGAAGGGTTTGTTAAATTAATAGATTACCAGACCCAACTGTCAGTATTTTTCTGGTTGGCTGGGGTGTGGCGGGCTTGGCAATTTGTATTTCTAATGAGTTGCCAGGTGCTGCTGTAGCTTCTAGGCAAAGAGGCTAGTTCAAGTATCTTTTCTGTGGAGAACAGAACTAGGATTAATAAAATAATGTCTCACTTTTGGTTCACTCTAAGACAAAAATTAATGTGCAATCATCAAGAATACAAATAACAATAAAGTGGTGAGGATGTGGGTAAAAGGAACTCTTATACACTGTTAGTGGAAATGTAAATTAGGACCATCACTATGATAATCAGTATAGATGTTCCAAAAAAAAAACTAAAAATTGAGCTACCAAATGATCCAGCTATGCCATTCCTCAATATTTACCCAAAAGAATTAAAGTCAACATATTTTAGTGATACATGCATACCTATCTTTATTGCAGCACAATTCACAACAGCCAAGGTGTCCATCAACAGATGAATGGATTTTTAAAAATGTGGTATATATACACACAATGGAGTTTTATCCAGCCATAAAGAAATTGAAATTATGCCATTTTTAGGGAAATGAATGGATCTAGAGAGCAATATGAAAATAAGCCAGATTCAGAAAGCCAAGTGCTATAGGTTTTCTTGTATGTAGAAGCTAGAGAAAAAAAAAGGGGTGTCATGAAAGTAGAAGGGAGACCATAGGTTTAGAGGATAGTTGGATTTTATGTCACTGAGTCATTGTGTTAAACCTCTTTAAGACCTCCTTCAGATTAATATTCTATTCTTATCAGAAGGTTAAAGAAACAATAAGGGTATTTGTAGGGAGAGAGGCATCCACGTTCGCCCTTCCCTCCATGCCTCTATCCAGCAGAAGTTCCTGCCTACACCCTTCTACAAACTCTATTTCCTCATGTGTTAGGACTTTAGCTTAGCCATGGTCTTCTCGCCTATAACCATAACATCAGTGTCCTAATCTACAGATCATGTCACTCCCCTGCTCTAGCAATCTCCCAGTCTCTCCTGAAAAAAAAAAATTAGCATAATATTCCAGACTCCTTTTGATCACATAACTCTCTCCATTTCCAACCCCACACCTTCCTTTATTTCCATTTGAAGCTGGAGCCACAACATATTGGACTCCTTAAGTTCCACAAATAAAGCACAATTGTGCACAACAGTCTTTGCAAAGTCTGTTCTATCTGCCTAGAATATCCACCCTCACCTTAACCACCCTCAAGAATCTATTCTCCAGGAATCTGCGGGCGTGGTGGCACACACCTGTAATCCCAGGGACTCCGAAGGCTGAGGCGGGTGGATCACAAGTTCGAGGGCAGCCTCAGCAACTTAGTGAGATTCTATCTCAAAATAAAAATAAATAAATAAAAAGGGCTGGAGATATGACTCAGTGGTCAAGAGCTCCTGGGTTCAAGTCCCCAATACCAAAAGAAAAAAAAAAGGTTTAAAAGAATCTACTCTCCAGGAATTTAGAAGCTCAGAACAACTAGCCTGATATTGCTCTCATTCATGGGAGAAGACAACAGTGTTTTTGTTTTTAACACCCATTATCTTCACTGCTTAATTGTTTTACTTTGCTCAGTTCTGGTGACAAGCAGCATATCTTAATCCTTTCTTATTGAGAGTGCCATCTAGTGACTCTGCTCCATAAAAATCCTCCCTGGCCATCCTGTGTCTGGTCACGTGGGTGCAGTTGGTGTTTAACTACTGGCGGTTGCAGCAGCCATATTGGTGACTGCCAGCTTCCTACAGACAGCTCAGCTTCCCTTGTTCGCTTCTATTTTTATTAGTGAAGGGGGGAAAATAGCATCACTGGTGTTTTATAATTGGAAACATGACCTATATATTCTTGGCTGCCCCAGCCTTTCCTAGAAGGGGGTAAAAAGGAAAATATAACATCAGAAACAGCAGTCTTTCTAATCTGTGTACTCAGCATTAATACCTCCAGGTTAATTAAGGACAATGAAATGTGGATGACGGAAAACAATGTGGGTTGGTCGGAGGCAGAGAAGTTAGATTCCAGAAGTACAAAGCTTCCAAGAGGAAACTGAAGAATAGGCTGCATGCCTGCAGCAGTCACGGGAGTTTTAAATAGCTGAATCTACTTAACTTGCAGTTTAAGTCTTCTGAACAGAGCTTTGGAAGAGGGAGGCTTCCATGGGCCCCGGGAAGTCAACTCAGAAGTGCTAATCTGGTCCTTAAGCTATGAAGATTCTAGCCACCACTTGTTCCAGGTGACCTTAAGCAGGAAGGACATATCCTGCAACTTCTCTATGGCCCTAGATTAAAAAAAAAAAAAAAAGCACAGATGCAGTCTCCAGATGAGTGACCACCTGGCCCTTGGTTCTTGCCACCTTTCCCCAGTTCCTATCTCGAAGCTAAGGTCTGAAGCCCCTCTCTCCTCCTATTTATCTCTAATGTAAAGTCTCAGCCCTTTCCGACTCCTGAGCCCAGGAGAATATGACCTGGCACCCACAGGATGGATGTGATTCTGCTGGGTCTCTGTGTGCCTGGCACGAGCTCCTGGTGCTGGGAATTCACCAGTCTGAAACTATCCTGAGAAGAAAGGGCCAGAATTCAACCTGTTTCCTGGAATCTCCCCTGGTCAGGTTGGAACCAGTTGAAGGCATAATCCACACAAAACTCCTGCCAGTCCCAGTCTAAGAAAGGCATTCAGGGAGGCAGAACCAAACACTGCCACCAGGAATACCAGGCTATGAAGCCTCAAAGACAGTCCAGCCTCTCATCTCTCTTGGCAACAACTTTCTTCTATCACTGATTTCTACAGAATTTTTTGAGGATCTAGTTCCTACACTGTGACTTATTAGCTTGGTAGCCTTAGAAATGTCATTCTCTAGGTCTGTGGTCTCTTTAGGAAAATGAACACAGGGACTTCTGCTTCTGCCTCTATAATTCTTCACTCTCTACTGTTGTCCCAGAGTTTAGACTTGCCTTTATTTAACCCTATGGCAAAAGATGGACCCACCAAAGTACAGTCAATCATTTACCCTAGCTATAAAGGAACTCATTGAGAAATGAAGGGACAAAGGTGGGTGAATTATAATGAACATTGTTATTATCTGCCCAACAGCTTTCTCATCCCTGTATTTCCTGGGGATACTCCCTCCCTAATTTCCAGTAATTCTGGTGGGGCTGCCAATCATGTGCACTGCTGACCAAGAGTAGACTTCCCCTGCACCACATCCACTCAGCAATGTGGCCCATCATGAGCCCATCCAGGAAAAATACGTAGTAGATGATTGGCTAGGTTTTCCCATTACAGGTAGGTTAAGAATTCAGAGGATTTATAGACACATGGCTATTGACCACTTCCTCAGGCACATGAAGAAAGCTAAATGAAAACGCAAGGCAGCTTAGACAAAGCAGAGAAACAAAAGGTGAAAAGTTATTCTTGGTGCCTTCTCTTTGTGTTCATGGACCCCTCTATCCCATATACTTCCCAGTGAACTTCCTCTCTCACCACCACTACTACCTTTGGGTTTTATTCCAAGCTAATATGAAGTATGTTTTTGTGTTAATCAGCTTTATGTCTCTGTGTCCAAAATACCTGACAAGACCAACTTAGAAGAGGAAAAGTTTGGCTCACAGTTTCAGAGGTTCAGTCCATGGTGCAGTGGAAGAGCATGGTGGAAGAGCATTGTTCCACTCTTGGCAGCAAAGAAGCAGAGAGAGAGGGCTATGGACTGTAGCTAAGATGCACCCTTCTAAGGCACACCCCCAGTGACCAGCTTCTTCAGCCTCACCCACCTCTCTATAGTTATCACCCAGTGAGTCTTTTTAAACGAGAATGGACTGATTAGGTTGAAGCTCTCCCAACCCAATCATTTCACCTTTTAATATTTTTGCATTAGCACAGGAGACTTGGGGGGAGACATACCATATCCAAATTATGATTGTATTGCTTGGATCTGAAAGTGTTCTGAATCATAAAATTATCCCTTGCTCATTTCTATTCTTTCTGTATCTGCAACCATATCCCATGAAGTTTATAGGTCTTGGTTTTCTTCACGGCCCCAAATCTCCATTGCTTGTTTTTTCCTCTAGCTCCCATATGCCTGCAGGTTTTCCAAATCTTTCAGCTTCCTTTGAACATCTTGTCAAACATAAACCATTTCAAGAAATACAGCCCATGGACCATATACAAGTGTGCTATATTTATTTGGGGGCAGTTTCCAAGCATCCTAGCAAATGGAAAGATGGGAATACAAACAACCATAGAAAGCCAAGTGCCAACACTGCCAGAGAGCAATGAAGCACACATTTCCAGTTGCCTCCATCCAATGCAGACCTTTGGAAGACAAACGTCCCCTCCCACACTAACTAGAATAACCAACTTTACCAATCTCAAACTAACCTCTGCAAATACCTTCCATATGCCCAGCCACAAGGGAAGTTACAGTGACATATTATGTAAATGCATCATTTCTGCTGGTATTAAATCCCATTCAATCCTATTAAATCTGCTTTTTCTTAAAGCTCCTGCTCAGGTAGGTTGTGAGAGGACACTGCAGTTTTAAATTCTCTAAAACATCTAATATAATAACATTACACCTTAATTATTCCACAAATAATCTTCCCTAGTTTGAAAGTGTCATTTGGCAAAGCCACAAAGACAAAGGATAATACCCCTAATTACTAATCTTTTATAAAAACTGTCCTGGAAAAAAATCTCAGTGCTTTTAGGAGCACAACATACAAAATGCAATTTTATTTTTTCATTTTTCCCTAGGTTTCAAATGGCAGAAGCAATCTGATGGGCTTCTAAGCTCCCTATGTAGGTCACTGGCACATTTGCATGTCTTCCCAAGAATCATTTTCCATGGGATTTTTGCTCAGGGAGAGAACATATCTAAAATTCAAACTCTCTTTGGAGAGGCTGGTATTCAAGTGGGAAAAAATAGACAGCAGCTCCCAAGCTGTGCTAACAATGTTGGTTCCTTTTCAAAATGTGTTCAATCTGATGAAAATCGCAGAGATGACCACCTAAGTTCCCAAAGTATCACACAGCCAAAAACTGTATTTGGGAAGGGAAAAAATTGTGTTGTCATTAACAATTCACATGTGCTGTTTCTAGATTTATGCCCAAAGGCATCTTGTCAGTTATTGTTTGGCCAATGCTTTTTGGAGACATTTTTCTGTGATTATTTCCAAGCATTTTCACAGAAGCATCCTCCTTTCAGATGGTGGTGCCCAAGAAGGGAATTATAGAGGCTGAATATCCTAAGAGTCATGGAATGAGAAGTGATGAGAGCCAAGAAGGGACATAGGGTGATTTTTCCAGTTCTATCTTTAGGAATATATTCATCTCCTAAGTTACTGAAGCAGTGGCAAAAACTCCTTTTGCATTGGTCTCAGTTCCTCCCTTTGTGCTATCCAGGAGAGGGTTAATTAGACAAAGTTCACTGCATATCCCCTTAATAAACAGGCTAACCTGATGCCACTTATGAAGGAGAGCCAGATGCCCTGATGTACATGCTGCATGTCTCCAGGCTGGGCGTGAATTACTGCCTCTACCTGGGGAAATGAGCAGCAACTGATCTTTAGGAGGAGCTCCAGACCATCCCACCTTTCCCCTAAAGACAAGCAATCAGGGCTGATTCCAGTGCTTCCAGGGGTCAGTATTTGGTGAAGCTAAGAATGAAGACGTGACAATCAGCCTCTGCTACACGCCATCTTTGAATGGATCCCCTGTTTTGTTTGCCTTCTCCCTCTTGGGATGCAACTTTATCTCCTTGTTAGGATCCAGGTGGAACCCAGAGGGACAGAATTTTGATACAATGGCTGAATTCTGTCCTTGGCTTTCCTTCAGGGTCCTCTTCCAGTCCTGTGAGTGATAATGTGACAGTCAAGACCCCAGGAAATGCTCACTGGGCATTTTTCTTGTTTCTGTGGAGTTCCGGTACAGGAGAATATTGGCTGTCATGTACTTCAGCTCAATTTACCTCTTTAGGGTACATTGCAGGTTGTCACAATGTACACAATTTCTGAGCCTGACTGGACTATAGATGGGTGTTATCCTAATAATCCACTTCCCAGGACTGAACAGAAAAACACACTCAGCCTTTCTCCCAGGCATAGACTCATTTACTCAACAATTACTGAGTCCCTGTGACAGGCTCGGGAAATAATGATAAAGGTACCATAGTGACATAGAAGGGACATGAGCTAGGGCAGAGTTGGGTAAGGAGATGGTTATGTTTCAGGGTGATTCATTGTTTTAGTCATCTTTTTCACTGCTCCTGGCCCAAAGACCGGACAAGCACAATTTTAAGGAGGAAAAGCTTATTTGGGGGCTCACAGTTTCAAAGGTCTCACTCTATAGAGAGCCATCTCCATTCCTCCTGGCTGAGGTGAGACAGAACATCATGGTAGAAGTGTGAAGCAGAGGAAAGTAGCTGGGAACATGGCACCAGGAAGGAGAGAGAGAGAGAGAGAGAGAGAGAGAGAGAGAGAGAGAGAGAGAGAGAGAGAGAGATCTGCTCAGCAAGGGCAAAATATAAACCCCAAAGCACACCTCCAGGGATCCACTTCCTCCAGCCACATCCTATCTGCCTACTGTTACCACCAAGTTGATCCATATCAGGGGATTAATGCAATGATTAGATTAAACCTTTTAAAACCCAATCTTTCATCTCTAAACTTTTGTGCCTGTTCTCACACATAAGGTTTTGTGGGACACCTGATAATCTCCATGCAAGTATTTTGGAGAGAGATAACCAAACAAGGAGGCAGCACCATCTTCAGCTGTTCCTGAAAGCAGGAAAGAGAGCTCAGAGTGGGCCCAGGGGTGAGCAGGACTCTGAAGAATGGTCAAAGCAGAAGAGGAGGGCCTAGGCAGGAAAATCCGTAAATAAAAAAATACAGGGCAGGTAAGAAGTAGCAGGTTTTAATCAGGGACCAATTGATGAGCATTTCAGAATAGCTAGAGAACCAGACCCAGTAGAAGAAAACAGGAGTAGGGGAAAGAGAGAAGCCAGGGATTTAGCACAGAGCTCCTTTTATGTTATTTACTCATTTGTTTGTTCACTCAAAAACTAATTAATGAACACATTTTCAGTCGCTGGCACCATTCTACAAACTGGTAATACAGAAGAGACAGGGAACAGTAAGTAGTCCTGGTTTCATGGAGCTTATGTTCTGGTGAAAGACAAACACACACACAAGGATTAGTACTATGAAAAAGCCAAGGTGGAAAGAGGGGAGGGTGTCATTTTATACAGGGTGCTCAGGATTAGAACTAAGCAGAAACCTGAAGTGGTGGGCCAGGAGAGAGGCTGATGAGCACCCTTATCTTTACATTCCAGTGTTCCCAGATCTTACCTGTGTTGTAGGGACAAACAAGGCAAGGCAACGAAGACAGCAGGAAACAGTTTTATTTGGCTGCAGCCAGGTCCAGAGGGCACAGCTTTTGCTGTAATCAATCAATCCTCTGAACCCCAAGTTCAGGTCATTTCAGTGTTTTATACCCAGCATGTAAGGGGAGGGGCTCAGAAGTTCACAGTCTGAAGAAGTTCACACAAAAGCAGCTTTTTCTTTCACTGTTCTGGGCAAGTTAACCCTTCAAGGACAACACCTGAGAAGGAGAGAGCTTCTTTTCCCCTCTCTTTCCTTCCCCTGCCAGCTGTTACCTTGGAACCCAATTGGTAACTTATCTTAAAAATGTAGACACCTCTGTGAAGCCCAGCTCAAGGTCAGAGGCCTTATTTGCACATTTCTACAAACTACTATACTGGATATGTTTGTGAAAAATGAGTAAGAGGGGTGCCCAACACCTGGAGTGCTGGTATCCTCTCAGCTAGTGGCCAAGTAAAACAGGGCGACATGAAAATAGAAAGTTTATCTACACTAAACTCTTTTGCAGAGACTTTTTTGCTGACAGTCCTAAAATCTACCATGGTGAAGATTTCTGGAGAAGCCGAGCCAAGATTTTTCTGTGGAGAAAGGGGATGCCACTTCACCTGGACCATTGGCACCACTGAACCATGTCCCCCTGTGTCCCTGGCTGGTTGCTTGACCCACAGGCCACAGCATTCCTGCAGACCCAACTTTCTGGACCCTATTCCAACCTACCTGCCCTTGCTCACAGCAGGTGGTAACATTTTCCTACTGCAAAGAGTAATTCAAGGTCACTAGGGCACAGCTTCCATTTTCTGTCCCACAACCACAAACATCCATTTCTGTGTGCCCCAATGAAACATCAACTTGCCAAAGGTCAGCACAGTGAGATACAACCCACATACTCACCCCACATATTCACCCATCAGGTGAAGAGAGTCAACCCAATGATTTGCTAAATTTACCACATCCTTTATTCATCAAAAATGCCCTCAACCATTTTAGCCATGACTGTTTAAGGGCTTTAAAAATATTCTGTATTTATTTACTGATTATGAAATAAAATTTTCAAAATACAGAATATTTTATTATCAGAAGCCAAAATTTCAATATTATTTTCAGATAAAATTATTTTTTAGAATCAATTTGAAAACCTCTTTTAAGGTCTTTTGTTTATTGTCTCACAGATATTTTCACATTTTTTGATTTTTATCCTTCTTTCACAATTTCACGGTTATAATAAATTAACATGAATTTTGAGGCATAAGCATACAATCTAATACTGTATTTTCTTTAAGAATTTTCATTCCTTTCCCCCAGTTTGAGTGGTTAACATTTCATCTCTAATTTATCTGCAGATTACTAACAAGTCAACCACAACCAAATTGTTCCTCTTTGGAAATGAAAATTTAAACTTTTTTGTTGTTGTTGTTGTAGATGGACACAATACCTTTATTTTATTTATTTTTATGTGGTGCTGAGGATGGAACCCAGTGCTTCATACGTGCTAGGCAAGCGCTCTACTACTGAGCTACTCCCCAGCCCGAAAATTTAAACTTTTTAACAATGTGTTTTCAGCTAATTTTGATTTATTTAGCATTTTTTAAAATTAGTTTATTTTTAAAAACTTAATCGATAAAAATATATGAAAGGCTGATACAAGGGATTAACAAAAGAATATTTAAGGAGGCTGGGGTTGTAGCTCAGTGGCAGAGCACTTGCCTAGCAAGTGTGAGGCACTGGGTTCAATCCTCAACACCATATAAAAAAATAATAAATAAACAAATAAATAAATGAGATATTGTATCCATTTACAGCAAAAATATTTTTTAAAAAAATATATTCAAATGATGGAAAGCTCCGTGCAGAAAAATACATTCAAAAGCATCAGAAAGAAATCATAACTGACAAAGGTCTTATCACATCTGAAATACAACAGAAGGTGGAGTTACAGAAAAATAGTATTTCATATGGAAAATATTTAAGAGTGATTTGTCTTTGGCCAGTCTTCCAGAATTTTAGAATTTGCTTGCCAGTCTCTCAGGTGGCAGAACAATTTTAGATTAGCTCATAATTAGAAAATCTTATGTAATCAGTAACCAAAAATGAACATTTCTAGCAAAGCTATGAAAACAGTCACATCAAAAATTTTTAACCATAAAACTACAATTGAAAAAAATAAAGTATGAGTTTGAGTTGGTCACTTAATGAATTGAATCATGATAAAATTGAGTTTTTGAGAATTAACTCTGGTCTAATCTGATTTGGGGAGAATCCATTCTTTCCAACATGGAGTGTCTATCCCTAGGACTGGCTTCCTGTGGGCACATGACTCTGACTCGGGCTGATTGCATTCCTACCTGTCCACTCTCACTGGCACTTTCAATTAGATTGCAAGTCTTGGCCAAATCCACAGCCCTCTTCAAATCACTTCAGCTTTCTTGGTCTCCGGATGTGGTTGGGATCATGGCTGTGCATCCCAGGCTCAGAGGCCATACCATGCCAACCAAGGGCCTGATATTCTTTATACCTACCACCCAACAGTATTGTTTTGAACACAGTTATTTTCCATTTTACTATGAGAGTGCCATTCCAGGTTTACAAAAGGAAAAACCTGAGGATTTCCCTGGAATTACAAAATCTCTCTCTCCCATTAACCTAGTGCATTGAATGACGATACAGAAAAGAAAAAGTTCAGTCCAGGATGCCACACCCATGTGGCATAGTGCACATAGTTATATTTACCACTCCCAGTTCCTACCACTGTACAACTTGGGTTGAAGTTGGGGAGCAAAACCACCAATGTTAACCACTTTTGTCATTTTTTCCTGCTGCCTATATTTGGGTTAACAAAAAAATATCTCTCCTAGAAAACCTACATTCAGAACTGGGAAAATGCTAAATTATAGAAGGTTTCAACCATCCTGGGTCCAGTAAGGCTCCATGGCAGACTCTCCTCTCTGTCTTTAGCAAATCACTATTTTTGTGCTTCCGCTTCTCCTTTTATAATATGGGCATTATTTTATTCATTCTCTGTATTGGAAAAAGAAAACATCCAGGATAAAAAAGAAAACATCCAGTAGTCATTCTCAATCTTAGCACTGTTGCTACTTTGGAGTGGATTAACTGCTGTGAGGAGCTGTCCTGTGTACATAAGAATGTTTAGCAGCATCCCGACAAGGTCTACCAGGTAGATGCCCCAATTATGACAACTCAGACTATTTCCAGACATTGTTTCAACACCTGGGAAAAAAGTTGTCTCCATTTGTTATCCACGATTACACAGGAAGCCAAAAACAGGGAACTAAAGTTTAGGTGAATGATTTAGTAAATCATGGAAGTTATTTATGTATGCTAATGTCACTTGCTTTCTGGAAGTTAAGAATTTTCAGGCCAGAGAACAGCACGTTGAAATCTGTTCTTAAAAGTGGGCCTTAGGGCAGGCAGAAAAGGAAGCTTTCTGAGTCTAACTTTTTTTTTAATACTACCATTCTTTGTAGATTTTGTACATTGCAAATATCTTCTCCAAAACTATGAATGATACCTTAACTTTGATTTAGCATTTTTTCAATAAAGAGAAGCATTAAATGTTAATGCAGTAGGAAGTTTCAATCTTTTCCTTTGTTGTTTGTGCTTCCCTTTAGCTTATTTTAAAAATTCTAACTCCAATATCATAAGTATAATTTTCTGTATTTTATTTTTAACATTTTGTTTTCCATTCTTAGGTCTTTAATATATTCTAGAATTTTATTTTCTTGCAGTACTGGGGATTGAACTCAGGGCTGCTCATTGAGCTACATTGAGTCCTTTTTTTTTTTATTTTGAGACAATATCTTGATATGTTTCCCAGGTTGACCTCAAACTTGTAATCTCCCTACCTTGCCTCCCAAGTAGCCAAGATTACAGGCATGTGCCACAAACACCCAGTTTATTGGCATTGTAAACATGGAAATAACATGGCTTTCCCTTTAATCAAGTCATCTTTTCTGGCTTAATAGTTTTAATAAATATTTTTGTCACATGTGGACAAGAAAATACACAAGAATGTTTATTGCAATATATTTTGTAATAGTAAACAGAATGTCCCCCGAGAATAAAATGAGTAAATTACTTTCAGTATATTTATACAGCAGTGAAAATAACTGAATGGGGTCACACATAGCAAGGGAAATCTCAAATTAGAATGTTGAAAGAAAATTAAAAGTTCAGAATAATGTCCTTTGGAACCATTTAATATGAGTAACAGTATCAGATGCACAAAACATTTCCATATGCTTAATATGTAGTAACAACATAAAAAAATCATAGACACCATTTGGTAAACACCCAACTAAGAAGTGAACTCTGGGTAGCAAGAGGGGAAACAGACTCAAGGACATGCAGAGATCAGTATTGTTGTAGGTTAAAAAAATAATAAAGTAAAAACCTGAGGTGACATAGCATGTTAGGAAACTGGGTGATGTAAGACTGAGCAGAACCAGATAGTATAGACCTGAATTTGGAATATTAAAGGTGTTATAATATTGTCAATGAAGTGATTGATGGGATCCATTATAAGAAATCACATACACTCTGAGAAAAAGAGAAAGAGAGAACTGAAAGAAATGTTTCATGAAAACATATGCACACTTACTAAATTAACACATTTTGATATTTTCTATTTTACTTTATCCTCTTTCTTAACAAAAGCTACCTGCAATTTGAAACCCACTGGTTCATAGTTTCATGAGTTTGAAATATTTTACAGTTGAAAATAAATATCAGTACCATCAAGTATTTTAATTAGATGAAAGTGTCAATTTAGCAGGGCGTGGTAGTGCACACCTGTAATCCCAGCAGCTCAGGAAGCTGAGACAGGAGGATCAAAGGTTCAAAGCCAGCCTTAGCAACTTAGCAAGGCTATAAGCAACCTAATGAGACCCTGTCTCAAACATAAAATAAAATATAAGGCTGGGGATGTGGCTCAGTGGTTAAGTGAGCCTTGGGTTCAATCCCTGGTTCCAAAAAAAGAAAGAAAGAAAGTACCAATTTATCCGAAAGGGTTACCGATAATGCAGTAATAGAATCGCAGCATGTCAGTCACAAGAAAACTTGGGAATGAGCAATGGTTTTCAAACTTTTTAGCTTTTAACAAATTAATTGTTAATCATGTGGCAAAGAAAGAGGAAAATATGACAGTCTAAACACCACCACCAGACCCTTTCTTAGGGAGAGAGAATCTTTCTGGGAAAGTTCTGTTAGTGTGAGCCTAGAGTAGAAGGCCAGACTCTCCCAGACCTGCCATCGTGCTTTTGGGGGCATAAAGGCTGCTCTGCACAATTACCGGGAAAACAGGCTGAATTGAGGTCCCACCCACCCTCTGAACTGGGAATACATTTCTCCTGCTGGGAGAAGGAAGCTAAAGGGCTGGGACCCACACACTGACAGGTGCCAAAGATGGAAGTGGAGATTGCCCACTCTGGCCTAACACATGTGTATTTCTTGACTTTTGTCACTTCCCAGCCTTTTTAACTTTAAAAGTTCTGCTAATTTGGGAAGAATGAAGCAGGTGGCATCACTATAGCAGACCTTAAACTGTACTACAGAGCAATGGTAACAAAAACAGCATGGTATTGGCACCAAAACAGACTGGTAGACCAATGGTACAGAATAGAGGACACAGAGACTGACCCACAAAACTACAATTATCTTATATTAGACAAAGTTGCCAAGAACATGCATTGGAGAAAATATAGCCTCTTCAACAAATGGTGCTGGGAAAACTGGAAATTCATATGCAACAAAATGAAATTAACCCTATCTCTCACCATGCACAAAACTCAACTCAAATGGATCAAGGACTTTGGAAAACAACCAGAGACCCTGCATCTAATAGAAGAAAAAGTAGGGCCTAATCTCCATCATGTGTGATTAGGCCCCAGCTTCCTAAATAAGTTTCATGTGGTGCAAGAATTAAAATCAAGAATCAATAAATGGGATGGACTCAAACTAAAAACTTTCTTCTCAGCAACAGAAACAATCTGTGAGGTGATCAAGAGCCTACATCTCAGGAGAAAATCTTTACTCCTCACACATCAGATAGAGCACTAATCTCTAGGGTATTTAAAGAACTCAAAAAGCTAAACACCAAAAAAAAAACAATCAAATAACCCAATCAATAAATGGGCCAAGGACCTGAAGAGACACTTCTCAGAAGATGATGTACAATCAATCATGAAATACATGAAAAAATGTTCATCATCACTAGCAATTAGAGAAATGCAAATCAAAACCACTCTCAGATTTCATCTCACTCCAGTCAGAATGGCAGCTATTATGCATACAAACAATAAGTGTTGGTGAAGATGTGGGGAAAAAGGTATACTCATACACTACTGATGAGACTGCAAATTGGTGCAGCCAATATGGAAAGCAGTATGGAAATTTCTTGGAAAATTGGGAATGGAACCACCATTTGACCCAGCTATCCCTCTCCTCGGTCTATATCCAAAGGACTTAAAAACAGCATACTACAGGGACACAGCCACATCAATATTTATGGCAGCACAATTGACAATAGCTACACTGTGAAGCCAACCTAGATGCCCTTCAATAGATGAATGGTTAAAAAAATGTGGCATATATACACAATGGAATATTACTCGGCAATAAAAGGGAATAAAATTATGGCATTTGTAGGTAAATGAATGGAGTTAGAGAAGATAATCCTAAATAAAGTTAGTCATTCCCCAAAAAACAAATTCTGAATGTTTTCTTTGATATAAGGACACTGATTCATCATGGGATAGGGAGCAGGAGCATGGAAGGAATAGATGAACTCTAGATAGGGCAGAGGGGTTGGAGAGGAAGGAAGGGGACATGGGGCTATCAATGATAATGATATGTGATGATCATTATTATCCAAAGTACAGGTATGAAGACACGAATTGATGTGAATATACTATGTATACAACCAGAGATATGAAAAATTGTGCTCAACATGTATAATAAGAATTGTAATGCATTCCACTGTCATATATTTTTAAAAATCTGCTAATTTGCAGGAAATTTAGAGATGGAACTTTTGAAACAATTAAGTTTCTTCCTTCTTTCTTAAAGTTAGCTTTGAATAAAATTTATTTTTCTACCATTTTTGATTTGGAATATTTCTGTAGCAACCAGTGTTATGGCCCAACCTCTTTCCTGGGGGTGGGGGTTGGTATTATAGCAACCCAATAACAAAAGGGAAGAATCAGAATCTGTCAGGGGAATCCTATGCAGAGGGGGTAAGGAACACATTTAGTTAGAAAGGAGACCAAGAGCTGAAGGATGGCAAAGGACAGCTACAGAATGCAGCCTCTCCAGAACCAACAACCCAGAAAAATCTATTAATTCCATGGATAGCTGGAATATGAGAATTTTGCTGTTGTAGAAATCAAAAGAGCTGTTTCATCAGGGCCAACTTAGTGTTCAGAGGCACCCAACTTAGAGGCACCACATCTCTAGAGCCACAGGAATGCTGCCCCCCCCCCTGGATTAAACATAAATCAAGAGAAAGATCTGGATTTCCAATGAGGGATCTAACACCATTTCAATTAAGACTCAAGGGCAGCAAAGGCCACGGATGAATACTGGATCATGATAACATCTCAATACAGGTAAGACCTGGGCTGCTCTGATGAAGTACACAGGGATGGGGAAAATGGGGAGGGGATAGAATGGGGAGATGTTGAGTGGAAGCTTTGCTCTTGCCTCCCTCTCAGACACCCCCTCCCATGCACCAGAACCTCGGTGAAAATCAGAGCTCTGGGAAAATGTGTGCAACCCATTTTACAGGTTCAGACTGAGGCCCAGGACAGAGAACTTATTGGCCCAAGGTGACCTAATTAATGAAACAATCTGGTGTCCTGGTTCCCAGCTCATATCCTGACCATGATCCTGTAGCACCTGTTGATGTGAAGTGCATCACCACATTAATTAGGTAAAACCAATAGAATCAAAGTCTTGTGAGAGTAAAACACAGATCATTTAATTTGGCCATGTGTATGAGAAGTTAGAAATTAAAGAGTAAAGAATAAACCAACTTACAGGTAAGAACCAAATGAGATTAGGGACAAAAGAAAAAAAACAAAGATTCTTAGCTCCTTAAATATTTGTGTAGGGCCAAACTGGCTAGACATAAAAGGATAATAGGAACTATTAAGGCCAGGCTCATGCACTCTGTAAGACTTTTGGACATATAACCTCCTCTCAGCCTTACTGTGCCACCTAATATGCTCACGGGAAGATTTATGGTTGCTAAAGAAACTGCTGAAAGAGACCAAAAGATATATTTGGTATCAAGACACCAACAATTTGCCTCAGTTTAATTTCCCACCTGTCCCTTCCTGCCTATTTTTTATCAGGGCACATGATAAAACCTCTCACTAGTGAGAGCAAAGCCAAGAAAGAGTTGCTTCTGTGATCTTACATGACTTCTTTCTCCAGGTGCCTGACTTGTGAGCAGCAGGCAGAATTGATGGTTCCCTGTCAGTAGACTCCTCATTCTGCTTTTGTTAACTGTGCTTTTTACCAAAGTCTGGAGCTGAAGGTTAAAATGAGTCTCACTTACCTTGGTGTAAAAAACAAAGCTGAATATACTGACAGAGAAGTTGATTGTGATATTTCCAAGACATGTTATTCCATCATTCTTAAGGAATATCATATCTTTTCCTTACTGATATAAGAAGTAAAAGTTTACAGGGACCAGACCTAAATCAATGTTTCTATAAGAAAAACAGTCCCACATTCAGAGTCAGGGCCCAAATTCATATTCATGGTAAAGAGCTGAGGGAGTAGCTCAGTGGTAGAGTGTGTGCTTAGCATGCATGAGGCCCTGGGTTTGATCCCCAGCACCAACAAACAACAAAAAATTTCATAGTGATGCAGCAATACAGGGCATCTCTAGATACAATTTGAACATTGGAATAATTTCTGTTTGTCCTAGGTGCCCACAAAAGTGGCTTGTCAAACTTATGTCTTGACATCCAGACAAACTGAACAGTCAGAATGGTCTGGCAGATATCATTGCTTTCAGAATCTGATAAGTGATCCTCAGCCCTTGGAAGCTAACAAAACATATCATGAGTGTCTATTAGAATCAGCCAGAAGAAGGGTTTCTGTCGCGACCCCTTGCCCGCAAGGAAGACGCAACTCAGGAATCTTCTTTCAGCAGTTTATTCAGGCCCTTGATATTTCTTCTTCCCTCTCTCGGATGCCCCTCCCAGCCTTAATAAAGCATCTCAAGCCCCAATGCGAAGCTGCCACGTGGAGCTTTCTCATAGGGTGGTGAAAAACCATGCGCCAACTCTCCCAAATAAGGAGTTGTTTGTCACAGACCACAGTGGAGCCAGCGCCATCTTGTAATGGCGACCATAGTCTGCAGAAACGGCAGAAGCGGCTCACCACAGTTCCCCCTTTCTGTTTTCTTAAAACAATACAGGCGAGAGTAGAGGTCCTATCCCACTGTGCAGAAGTGGCTGCATAGTATGGCTCAGTCCTAAGGAGGGCCCTTCCCCAGATCTGAGGCCATATCAGCCGACGCCTTTTTTCGTGGGGCGGGGCGTGGACGCGTCTAACCCGCATGCAATAGGACATGCTCTCCTTGAGGTCCACGTCAAGGATCACTCAAGTGCAGTGCCTTGCCTCGCATCCTGTATCGTGACGATGGTGGACGAAGGGGGATAGCTGAGGCTGAACTGTGGCTGTTTATAACGACAAACAAGTTGACAGCACCCTGAAAGAAAGGCACGGACTTTAAGGCGATAGAAAAGCACTAGTGTGGAAACCCATCTGCGTGCAATGGCAGTAAGACCGGCAGAGTGCAAGGGCTTTCCAACACTAAGAGAAAAACAAGGAAAGTCATGTCGATCCCAGTGCAATGTTATAATAACTTGGGGTGTAACGACCATGTCAAAGGTTTACTGTTTAAGATGCGCAAGCCAGACTTGAGGTGAGTTGCCATTTTCTAAAGCTGCAAGAGCTTGTATGATCATAGCCTTATCGTGAGCACTGCGGGCCTTAAGGCGACAGAGAAACCACAAACAGAGGAACATTCCGAAGCAACACATTGCACCAAAAATGCCTACCCCCACCCACTCTTTGAAGAAGGAAAAAGCAGAAGATATCCAATCGGTGAATTGACCCAAAGTCACGGGATCGACACGGGTACTGTTCAAGACAGCTATCTGGGTTAGTTGAGACTGGATCAAGTCTTCCGCTGCCATGGACCAATTTCCGGCCAAATATTCGCCAATGATGTGGGAGGCATTCCTGGAATCATTAAATCTGACAGAGGTTATGCATAAATGTGCACGTTGGTCAACACAACCCAAAAGCACCAAGTCAGCCAATTCTTCTACCTGAGCTTGGAGTAAATCTATTCTTTGGTTGGCAGCTAAAATCCCTGACAAAATATGTTGATTAATTGTATTTTGGGATTCAAGTATGGTGGAAGTTTGTTGAACAACTTGATTAATGGTGGCAGCAGTTTGTACTTGACTGGCCATGGCCACTCCGGCCGTAACCGCTGCAGCAGCAGACACTGCCACAGCTGTCACTATAGCTGCCGTAATTCCAAAATCTCTGCGGACTCTAAGTAGCTCAACAATGGGGAATTTATCTGGGTCCGCAGTGACTGGGATTGGGACAAAAGTTGGAATTTTCATAACCACTGCTACAGTCCAAGAACCATTCCAACACTCAGATAAGAGACAGGTAACATTAGAATAATCCAGCATCCCCGACGAGGTGTCATTAGCCAAAAGGAGCAAGAACGGGGATTGGACACAGACCATTGCAGGGGGCAATGTGGCATTATATAGCAGAGAGTTGAACGAAACAGATGTAAGTCTATTACCTCGTTCACTCTCCCTAACAGTGCCAGAAACATTAGCCAGCCAGCTTTTGGCTCCCAGCAATTGAGCCAATGCAGAAATATCGGCTGAAGCCCCCTTCTCATTGGAAATCAGCCATTGAAACCAGGACCAACCTACTCCTGTAGAGGAGTTGGCACTGTTGTTAAAGTTATAAACATGCCTCTTAAGAGAGGGGGAAAGGGAGAAACCTTTAGCAACTTGATGTTTCTCCCAAGAATGATCCTGACAAGGCATAAATGTTGGGGGGAAACCAAGATTAGGGGTACAGTAAGGGGAGGCCTTGAAATGAGTGGCATTGTAAGTACTATTAGAAGAAGGAGGCACTGGGATTAGTACCCTGGAGATAATAGCCAAGGTAGTTATGTTTAAAGCAGAGCTATTTGCGGGGGTCCCTGAGCCTGATTGCTTTCCCAAAACTACTTGGCTCAGTACAGCACTGATTATGCTCCCTGAGACCTGACTGGACCGCAATGGGTCCTCCCAGTTAGTCAAATTTTTGGTCTTAAGGCTGATGCAATTAGCGTTTCCAAGGCTGAAACAAAAAACTCCTGTGAGATTAACTTGAGATTGATTAAAAATGCTCTCCATGTCCCCTCTAGGAGAGGCACAGGGAGCAGACATCTCACATGAGGTAGAGAAAAGAGTGGGGAGGACACTAGAATTACCATGAACCAGCATCGGCATTGGCCAAGCCCGTGCCACTGCCCACCACTGCATTGGTGTCGTCTGTGCCATCGGCACCAGCACCAGAACCAGAGCACGCAGCAGAGTGAAGATCCTCATCACGGGATCGCTGTGGTATCTCTTGTTGCTGGTCGGTTGATGTCAAGACTCTTCTTGTCAGGCGTTCAGGGACCCACAACGGTTCCGTGCGATCCTGGGGAAAAACACATACAGATCCTCGCGCCCATGTCAGCACGGGGTCGGGGCCGTTCCATTGGCCCGTAAGAACATCCTTCCACTTAACATAGCCAATCACAGAGGGCTGAGGGGACACATGTCTATCGGCCACAGAGCGACCATGAATATCCAAATTCAAAAAATTAATGGTAAAGAGAGCTAAGGACAGGCGTTCTTTAGGAGTGTGTTCAGCTCCTATTCCCCCTTTTTGTTTTTGTAAAGTTTCCTTTAAGGTGCGATGAGCACGCTCAACAATGCCTTGTCCTTGAGGATTGTAAGGCAGACCATGAGTAAGTTGCACTCCCATGGTAGAACAAAAGGATGTAAATTGTCTGCCAGTATAAGCAGGTCCATTATCAGTCTTAAGGGATGCAGGAGCACCCCATGCTGCCCATGCTTCTAGGCAATGAGTAATAACATTACGTGCCTTTTCTCCCGATAAAGCAGAAGCATGAATAACTCCAGAGCACGTATCAACAGAAACATGCACATACTTGAGGTTACCAAAGTCAGGTATGTGTGTCACATCCATTTGCCAGACAACCAATGGCTTCAATCCCCGTGGGTTCACTCCATAATTAGGGGGATGAAGAAATGTGACACAATGGGGACATTGTAATACTATCTGACGAGCATCCGCTCTTGAAATGGAAAAACGCCTGCGCAGCGATAAAGCATTAACATGGAAATTCTGGTGAAATAATTTAGCCCCCTCTAAGGAGGAAGCCAAGCATATCAACTGACCTCTAGTGGCTGAGTCCGCACAGGCATTACCCTGTGATAACGGACCAGGAAGAGAGGTGTGAGCCCGGATGTGCATTGGATAAAAAGGAGCAGTGCGGCTACAGATAAGCTGTTGAAGCTGATTAAAGTAAGCAGATGCATTATGGGCATTACTAATAGCTCCCACGGCCTCCAGGACTTTTAGTGCTTGTACCACATAGATGGAGTCCGAAATAAGATTAAAAGGAAAAGAACACTGTTTGAAAACCTCAATAACAATTTGCAGTTCCACCCATTGTGGATTTCCAGGAGCAAATTGATGCTGAACAGGGGGAGAATCATTAATTACATAAGCTCCCATTCCAGACTTGGAACCATCAGTAAAAATATTAACAGCCCCCGGAATTGGATTGGGTGAAGTTACCTTAGGGAAAATGATGGGATGTTCTTTAACAAAATGGAGTAATGGATGGGAAGGGTAATGATTATCAATATCCCCTTGAAACGAGCAACATAGAATAGCCCAGTTGTCTAGAGTAGCACACAAAACATTAAGTTGAGCTTTAGTATAGGGTATAATAAGACAAGAAGGTGATTGTCCGAAAAAATGAATGCTTTGTTGAATCCCTTTAAGTGCTAACACTGCAACAGCATCAGGATAGTATTCTAAGGATTTTCCTGGGGATACATGTGGGTGGATCCATAGTAAAGGCCCATCTTGCCCCAGTACTCCAGTAGGCTGCCGCATAGTGGCAAGCACACATAACTGGAAAGGTTTATCACTCTGGAGCCTGCATAGAGTAGCATGTTGTATAGCTTCTTCTACTGTTATAAGGGCCGCTCTAGCCTCTTTGGTGAGGCTACGAGGAGAAGCAGGATCTGGATCACCCTTAAGGGTAGCATACAAAGGCTGGAGCACACCATTAGGAATATGTAAATATCCCCTTATCCAATTAACATCTCCCAGAAGTTTTTGAAAATCATTTAGAGTTTGGAGATCCTGAGTTCTTATGGTGATTTTTTGTGGTTTTAATTTGTCATACCCAATTATCGCTCCCAAATACTCAATAGAATTCCCTGTTTGAACCTTTTCAGGTGTGATATGTAGCCCATATTGAGCTAACAGCTTTACTAATTCTTTATAGGCCTCATTAAATGTCTGCTCTAACTTAGCGGCCAATAACACATCATCCATATAATGAATGATCTTGATGGAGGAATACTTATGTCTGAGAGGTGCGAGTGCCTTCCCCACATACATCTGGCACATCTTGGGACTATTAGCCATTCCCTGCGGCAACACTACCCACTCAAACCTTTGATCTGGTTCCTCGTGGTTACACGAGGGAAGGGTGAAGGCAAACCGCTGTGAGTCTTTAGGATGCAAAGGAATAGAAAAGAAAGAGTCTTTAATGTCAATAGCAATAATATGCCAGCCCTGAGGAACAGAGGAGAGCAGAGGCAGCCCTCTTTGAATGGGCCCCATAAGTTGCATTTGAGCATTAACTGCTCGTAGATCATGCAGTAGGCGCCACTTTCCTGATTTTTTCTTAATAACAAATATGGGAGTATTCCATGGAGAAGTAGAAGGTTGGATGTGACCCAAGTCAAGTTGTTCTTTGACTAGATCATGGGCTGCTGCCAATTTAACCGAGGGAAGAGGCCGCTGAGGCACCCAAACAGGCTCCTTGGTGAGCCATGTTATGGGTATTTGAGCCCCAGTGGCCCCTAGGAAAAACCCAGACCAAATCTGTTAAGCTTTTGATGACCTTGCACAGGATGCCTACGCCCCTGTAGGTGTTTTCCTAGTCCTAGACCTGGCCTATACCCCATATTTTGCATAATTTGTTGAGACACTGGGGAAAAGTCATTACTAAGAGTGAACCCCATGTCTTTCATCAGATCACGGCCCCATAAAGAGATAGGTAAATCAAGTACATACGGCTGAAAGGTGCCATTGTGTCCTTCCGGGTCCTTCCAAGATAGATGTCTACAGCTGATTTGAGGGGCTTAGGCATATCCAAGTCCTCTCAGGGATTGATCAGAAGTCTGCACTGGCCATCCCTTAGACCAGTCCTTAAGGGCTATGATACTACGGTCTGCTCCTCTATCCAGCAATCCCACAATAGATTTACCTTCTATGCTTACTTCCAAAGTGGGGCGATTGCTCATATCTAGTGACAAATAGGCACAATTCCCTCCGGTGGTACCAATCTCACTTCCCGTCCGTGACCTTGAGTCAGCAGGGAAGTGATTATGTAAGCTAGGCAAAATTAGTAATTGAGCAATCTGAATCCCTGGGGAGATAGACACAATGCCCCTTGGAGCCTCCACCATAACCTTTACTGCCCCTACAGTATCAGGGCTAATGACTCCGGGAAAGACATGAAGACCTTGTAAGATAGAGGATGCACGTCCAATTAGCAAACCTACAGTGCCAGGTGGTAAAGGCCCTTTGAACTCAGTTTCCACCAGTTGGACTCCCATCTTAGGTGTTAATACGAGTCTGGAGGTGGAACAGAGGTCCAATCCCGCGGCACCTGTAGTGGCTCTCCGCGTCTCATGGGATGGCGCAGAGATGGCCATGTCTCGGGTTCGGGTGTGACATTCTCCACTGCCCCATATATTTGTGGGCCCTGGGGTCGGGGGCCCCTTCGGCCGTTTTTTGGCCCAGCTGAAATAGGCTGTCCATGGATGTCCCTCACTGATCTACACTCTTTTGCCCAATGCTTCCCCTTTTTACATTTTGGACACAGCCCCGGTTGACGAAGGCCATTGGAAGGGCCACCGTGAGGAGGTCCAGTAAAATTGTCTTTTTTGGGACATTCACGTCTGAAATGACCGGGTTGACCACAATGGAAGCATGTTCCGGCACCAGGACTGCCCCCTTTTGCAATCCGAAGGACAGCAGCTGCAAGACCTGCGTTAGTTAAAGGTCCTCCAATCTCTCTACACACTTTCATCCATGCTTCTATGCCCTTATTTTTATAAGGAGTGATTGCCGCTTTACATTCCTTGGTGCATTGCTCAAAGACCAATTGCTTGATAAGGGCATGGATCTATCAGGATCCCCAAAAATCTTTCCAGCGGCATCCACCATCCTTGCTACAAAATCTGAAAAGGGTTCTGTAGGGCCTTGTAGAATCTTGGTCAAATTACCAGACACCTCTCCTCTATTTGGAAGCAACTTCCATGCCAGAATGCAAATGTTGTTAATTTGATCATATGCCTCAAGAGGGAATCCTGTCTGTTGATTTGCAAATCTACCCTGCCCCAAAAGCATATCCTTGTCCCAATGGGGGTGTCCCGCCGCATGGTTTTGGGCGGCCTGCTCTATTGCGCCCTCTAGCACAAATGCTCTCCAGTCCAAATATTTACCCGGGGAAACACAAGCCCGAACAAGGCTAGCCCAATCAGAGGGAGTCATGCAGTATCTAGACAGACTCTCCACCTGAGTTAGTGTGAAGGCGGCATCCACCCCATAAGTGCGCACAGACTCCGCCAGGGTCTTCACAATTTTAAAATCTAAGGGTTCATGGAATCTTCCCCTATTGTCATCCTGAAAAACTGGATAAGCAAGACCCATCTCAGCGTTAACAGCCCTCCATGTTTGGGCATGGAAAGCTCTCCCCGAAACACTCCCACCATACGGCGGTGGATCCGGGGGATCGCTTTTCTTGAGCCCCTGTTTATTTCTGTTCCCTTCTCCTATAGCTAAACTCTCTAGCTGACGAGACAGCCTCTCGAGCTCTTCCTCCTCATCCTCCTCTTCCTCTGACCCACTTTCACATGGGGGTGTGCGCAGCGTACTGAGATCTGGATACAATCGTCTCCTCCCCTGTTTCACACGCCGCACACTCCCATCCTTCTGAGATACCTCACTTCTTGCCGGAGACAATCGTCTCCTCCCCTGTTTCACGCTCCGCACACTCCCATCCTCCTGAGGCACCTCACTTCCTGCTGTCTCCGATTTCTCCTCATGTAATTGCTCTAGAACTTCCTGTCCTTTAGTAAGTGCTTCCTGACATCTGCCATCTGTAAGGCAACTACGGACCATTTTCCAAAGGGGTATCACCCCACCCTCTAATATGCCCTGCTCAGAAGCAAAGTCAAGATCTTTGCCTAATTTATCCCAACTAGGTACAGTAAGGCTGCCCGAAAATGCAAACCACGGTGCAGCGATATCTATCTTCTGTAAAAATCTCTGTAAAGTACTATGTTTCACTTCCAGGCCCTTGGAACGTAACAGGCCATCTAGGGCCAGGAGAAGCGGACTTGAAGATGCGGCACCCATGACACAACAACAAAAGAAGCACAAAAAACAAAAGCAAAATGACACAACAAAAGAAACACAGAAAACAGAAGCGAAAGTACACAGTGCAGCTGCAATAGAATGTAATGCTCTCTCTTTCTTTACAGAGGAGCTGCCCCGCTTTGGTCGCGGATCCCACTTACCTGGGTGCACCACCCCTGACTGCTGAAAGTTCTGGTTCCCGGGTCTCGGCACCACTTGTCGCAACCCCTTGCCCGCAAGGAAGACGCAACTCAGGAATCTTCTTTCAGCAGTTTATTCAGGCCCTTGATATTTCTTCTTCCCTCTCTCGGATGCCCCTCCCAGCCTTAATAAAGCATCTCAAGCCCCAATGCGAAGCTGCCACGTGGAGCTTTCTCATAGGGTGGTGAAAAACCATGCGCCAACTCTCCCAAATAAGGAGTTGTTTGTCACAGACCACAGCGGAGCCAGCGCCATCTTGTAATGGCGACCATAGTCTGCAGAAACGGCAGAAGCGGCTCACCACAGGTTTCCCCATCTTTCAGATTTTCAATTGAGGATACTTCAAAAATCACCTATTTCTTCACCCAAAAGTCTTCTGCACAGGCAGAGGGCTTTGGAGTACATTTTCTGGGAAAATGCTAGTTTCCCACAGATCCTCTATGCTAGTTAGCTTTCTGTTGCTGTGACAAAATACATGAGATCATCAACTACTAGAGAAAATATTTATTTTGGCTTACAGTTTCAGTGGTTTCAGTTTACAGTCAAGTGGATTCAATGCCCAGGGCCTAGTCCAAGACAGAACATCATGACAGGAAGCACAAGGCAGAAGAAAGCCTCTCACCTCATTACAGCCCAAAAGCAGGGAAAAGAGACAGGAAAGGGCCAGAGTCCCAATATCCCCTTTAAGGGTACATCCTCACTGATCTATCTTTCTCCCATTAGACCCTAACTTCTTAAAGGTTTCACCATCTCCTAATAGTACTACACCTTTAAGACATGTGCCTATGGGGGACATGTCTTAAAGGTGTGGTACAAAACATAACAACCTTCATGTCTTCCATGTGCTCTGTTTAACAAAGAGAAGTAGCACCGGAACTGAAAGAACAAGATCATTGTTGCTATTAACATTATCATTCTCTGTAGTATATTATTAGTACAATAACACAGTAATGATGACCACCATTCATCACATTGCTTAATTTTTCATAGCTCTTTTTGTTTGATTTATAATGTCTAAAGCTTAGCAGAGATATCTTCCAGCAGGAAGTTCTTTGGCTGAGGTCTGGAAGTCCTACCCTCCCTTCCCAGTGGCCAACTGCACTGTGACTGTGGATTTATCACTCAATTGTTCCATGATTCCACAATTGAACATGGGATGATCTGCCCTCCCCTTCACAGGACAGCAAAAAGCAAAATGAAGTGTGTGAGGGCTTCACAGCCATTGCAATGTGTAAGCATCACCAATTGTATGCACAATCACAGAAATCCTTCTCTAACTGAAATGGAGAAGTGGTAGGAGGTGCCATGATTTAGAGAGAGCATGTGAATAGGAAAAGGCAGTGGCATAAGCACTGGCTCCAAGATCATATGCCTGGGCTTGAAGCCAACTGTAGGACTTATTAGCTATGTGACATTAGACAGGAATTCTCTTCTCCCAATCCCTCAGTTCCCTCCACTGTAAAAATGCAGATAATAACTATATCTTCAGTTATCGGTGATGAGTTCTGCTCCCTCACATGTTGAAGTTTGAACGTTAGAGAAGCACGCAGAGGCAAGAATGTAAAGCAGGGCTTGTTTTAAAAGGGGTAACATAGACTTCTCCCAGGAGGGAGAAGGGGGCCATAGCTGGTAGCCTGGTATCCCAAGAAGCGAGGGTATTCTGCCTTTTTATAGGTCTTAACCTTCCTTTGTTCTCCTGTTCTCTTCCCCTTATCTCTCTCCTTCCAGCATATGTGACTATTCCCAGGAATGCTCAGTAGGATGGCCAAAGGTGGGGAACCGGGGACTGAAGGGGGAAAGGCAGGATGGAGCAGCCCAGCACACATGAATTAACAACCTTACAGCTCCCTGTACGAAGGGAAGGGCAATTCCTGGGTCAGGTTACCTTAGCAACAGGTTGGAGCAGGGCCAGGTTCTTGATAAGGGTGGAGGAAGGGCTCTGAAGGAATTAATATTTCAATCCCTCGGGGAACTCAAAATTGGCTTCCTTGATCAACCTGACTCGATTTACCTATCTATAATAACTGTCTAATTCTGGCTTCAATAATATAAAGTTATTGTGAGTGTTTAATAAGATACCAGTGAAGCCCATGGAACTGATATTCAGTGATTTCTTCCTTATACTATTATACAGATTTAAACCTCAAGGCTTAATGAGATATGTATCAACTACATATATGTACGTTTCTGTATTAGTGTTCTCCAGAGAGACACAACCAGTAAGACATACATGTAAATATATATTTACATATATACTTGATGTAATGGTAAATTTGAATTGGCAACATGATTGAATTTAGAGAAGCAATGGTTGTGTCAATGAGGGTGTGTCTAGGAATGAGTGGCATGTGGGATAGCCAACTGAAATTGAGACCTCCCTAAGCATGGGCAGCACCGTCCAATAGGATGATGGCTTGAATGTAATAAAAGTTGGAAGAACAAAGGAGCAGCAGCAGATATAAGCTCAATTTTTCTAGAATGGGTTCACGATTGCTGCTGTGTCTGAGGATATCAGACTCGCTCTCACTTCTTCACTCTTCCAAAGCAAACTCTGCCAGTGATTCTTCAAAAGCCTTCAGTCTGGGACTAGGGAGCACTGTTGATCCCTCTTGTTCTATGGCTTCAGCTTCTTGGACTGCACAGCTACTGGTTCTTCCAGCTCTCCAGCCTGCAGATGGCTATTGTGGACTATCCAGCTTCTGGTTGCATAAGCCAACCTAAAAAATCCCCCTTATACCTTATTATACTTTCTATTGATTCTGTCCCTCTAGAGAACCCTGAAAATGCACATGAGAATGGGGTTTTTTAGGGGAATTGGTTCATATAATTATGGAGGATGAAAAGCCCATGACAGGCTTCTGTAAGTTGGGATCCAGGAGGTCAGTGCATGGTGCAGTCCAAGTCTGAAGGCCTGAGAACCCTGGGGGGTGGGGGTGGTTATTGATGTAAGTTCTGGAATCCAAAGCTAGAGAAAGTATGGCATTTTTTTGTTCAAGAGCAGAAGAGTTTATTCCAGCCTTATCCAGCATAGAGACACCAACTTGCCTTTCCCCTGTTTTCATTCTACCCACACCCCTGGCCAATTGGATGTTGCCCACCCACACTGAAGATGGATCTCCCACCTACTCCATTGAGACTCAACATGCATCTCCTTTGAGAACCCTCTTAGGCACAACCAAAAACAAAGCTTTACCAGTTCTCTAGGTGTTCTTTAATCTGGTCAAGTTGACACCTAAAATTAATCCTCAAGATTCCCAAGGTCCAAGGCTCTCCAGCCCTGGACGTGGAATCAGAAAGTTGAAGGACAAGCACTGGCTCTGCCCCTGAGTGGCTGTGTGACAACAGGTGAGGCCTTTATACCTCAGGTGTGGTTCTCATTTTTTAGACAATCAGCAATTCTGAATGTTGTTCCCTCTTTTATGTTTTTGGCCATTTTAATTTTTTCATTAATTAACAATATGTAGTTACTTAGTTTTTAAATGTTCATCCTTTTTATTTTAGAGATATTTTATCAGAAATGATATAAGTATTTTTCACATTTTGCCATTAGCAATGATAGTTCAATTGTCACCATGGTGGTTTGTTTGTTGTTTGTTTTTAATATACAGAGGTTTGGGACATTTAAAGCATAATTTTATACAGTGAGTGTTCTGGGTTTCTGTTGCCGCATAACAAATCATTCCAAAATAGTGACATTTTACTAAACCCATAGATTCTGTGGATCTGGAATCCAGACAGCCCATCTCAGCTGTCTCTGCTCTGTGCCACTATGCCCAGAGTCTTGGGTAACTAGTCTCAAATAACTAGAAGTGACTCAAAATGACTGTGGCCTTCTTCACTCAGATGTGTGGCATCTGGGCTAAGACTGAATGACTCAACAGCAGATGCCCAAGCTCTCCATGTGACTGGGTAGTCAGATTAGGTAGTCAGATTTTTTTATATGGTGACTCAAAACTCCAAGAACAGATCTTACAAATGACATATCAGGAGCTTTAAGGTCATTTATGACAGCCTCAGAAGTCACCTAGTATCACTTCTGCTATATTCCAATAGACCAAGCAGTCACAAGCCTACCAACACTTAAGTGCTGGGAAGGATGTTCCCACCACTCAATGGGAGGGGTATCAGAGATGTGCCATCATTATTAACCTCCTTTTATATTTTTCCGCTAATACTACTATTCTCAGTGGGAGGCCACCTCTAGGAGATGTTCAGGAATGGATGGAGCCTTTTGAACTCACCATTACTGGGAAGAGGAGAGAGGGTGATGCTGACATTTAATGGGCAGGGGTCAGGATGCTAATTGCCCTTCAATAATCAGGATGCTCTCACCCAATGATTGCCTTAATAAAATGTCAGTGATAAGAAAATCCTGCTCTAAGAATATCTATCTACCATTGACATGGGGACAACAAGGCATTCTTCAGTCCAAAATGAAATGTCTGTTTAGATTTTCTTCTGTTATCTTCAGCTATATAGTGTATAAGATATACACTTTATGTGGACTATGGTACCCAGATATGTGATCAAGCATTCCATTGGATGTTTCTAGGAATGTGTTTCTGGATGAGAGTAATATTTAAATTGGAGGACTTAAAGTAAAGCAGATTTCCCTCCCTAATGCAGGTGAGCCTCCTCCGGTCAGTTGAAGGCTTGACTAGGACAAAATTGGCCTCCTCTGCACAAGAAAGAATTCAGAAGCAAGTGGGCTTTGATTCCCAGCAGCAACACTGGCTCTTCTATGAATCAAAGTCATCATATTATAGTGACACATGCATACACATGTTTTAATCCTTTTTTTATTTAGTAAGTCTTTTGTTTCAACTATCTCTATAGTACAGTCCAGTTTTCACCAAGATTTGAACTAATCACCTTTATCATCTAATAAAATCTCTTGTACATGCTTGAATCTATTCCTGGATCTTTTTATTCTCTTTCATTTCTTTGCGCACTCTTTTGATGAAAACACAGCATGAAATTATTGTCACTTTAAAATACATGTTAACAGCTAGTAGGGAAGACTTGCTCCATCATCACCCTTTTTATATACAATATTTTTCATCTTCTTCCCAATTTGTTCCATCAGGTGAACTTGGTAATTGTGTGATAGTATCCTAAAACCTTTCCTTTGAGATTTCCACTGGTGATGTGGTAAACTTAAGAAAAATCTGGGGGATAGTGACATATCTATAGTAAATTTTTCCTAAATATTCATCAAGTATTTCTTCCAATTAATGAGAATTTATTTTATGTTCATCATTAAATTTTTCTAGTTTGGGGGCCAGGGGACATAGCTCAGTTGGTGGAGTGCTTGCTTCATATGCACATGGCCCTGGGTTCAATCCCCAGCAAAACACACACACACACACACACACACACAATTCTATTCTAGTTTACTTTATGTAAGTGTGACTTTTTTTTGTTAAATTTATTCCCAGGTATTTTTTTATTATTGAAGCTTTGAAAAAGTATTTTTTCCTTATATATCCTGAGATTTTTCAGTGCAAGAAAAGCTATTGATTGTTGTATTTTTATTTTGAAACTAACTTGTTATAAACACTTATCTCAAATATATCTTCAGTTTGTTTACTTGGGTCTTCCTAGTAGGTTAAAAAAATGTCATCTAAAAATAATTGTTTTGCCTCTGCCTCTTCAATACCTCTGTTTTATTCTACATTTGTACTACACTGGCAAAAAATATTCATAATAGTATTGAAAAACAGTGTTGAGAGCAATATTTTTATAGTACAGTTAAGAAACATAACTGTAGATAGTATGTGCTAAACTCTGCAAAGCAGTTTTCTATCCTTATTATTTATCCTTCAAAATAACCTTAAGAGGTAGGAAAAGATTTTCACATTCTCAGATCTTGTTTGAGTGTCCATAAAGTCCCATGTATTCAAGGCTTCATCCACAGATTGATGCTACTGGGAAGACATGAGGCCAAGTGGGAAGCCTGTAGGTCATGGTGGACATACCAAGGGACACTGTGAAACTCCAGTCCTTCCTTTTTCCACTCTTATTTCCCAGACATGAGATGAGGAGTTTTGCTCTGCAGCACACTTCTGCCATGATGTGCTGCTGTCTTACTGAAGACCCAAAGCAACAGGGCCAATTGATCATGGACTGAAAACTCTAAAACTATGAGCCAAAATAAACATGTTTTCTTTTTTAAGTTGATTTATCTCAGGCATTTGTTACAGTGATGAAAAACTGACTAACACAGTCTCCTATCTTCAAAATGGGAATAACAATATATCTACACCAGAGGGTTATTATAAAGATTAAATGCCTCTAAAATACTAGTTAATTTTTTTTTGAGAGAGAGAGAGAGAGAGAACTTTTTAATATTTATTTTTTAGTTTTTGGCAGACACAACATCTTTATGTGGTGCTGAGGATCGAACCCAGCTCCCCGCGCTTGCCAGGAGAGTGCGCTACCTCTTGAGCCACATCCCAGCCCACTAGTTAATTTTTAACACAGCCAGCTTTCATTATGATAATTATTATTTCACTATTATGACTATTATTGTTTGATCATTGTTTAGATGGAAAAAGAAGAATTGAGAATTGGGCCCATGTGTATTTAACATTTTTTTTTAATATTTTGATGGGAATTTTCTAGTATTTCAATGTTAAGCACAATAGATAAGTTAATTTTTATTTCCTAATTAATGAAAAGTATCTTGTGAGAAATTATATTTAATTATATTAATTTCATTTTAGGATATTGAGATGACCCTATAGGTTTTTATTTTCTAAATATCCTAACACAACAAATTTTATGGGTAGATGGCCTCATATTGAACTATCCTTGCATTTCTGGAATAAACTCTACTTGGAAATGGTTTTATTATCCTTTTAATATATTCAGTTTGCTAAATATAATTCACTCTCTGATTTATTTTTCTTTGTAAGTTCTTTTTTATTTTAAATTTCTTTGTTTTAGCTCGGTCTATTAGAAACAGGATAGAGTTAAATTACATGTTTTAATTAATCTAAGACACTTTATATTTTAGTGAGGACAATCAACTGTATTACATTTAGTTTCTTAACTGATGCAGATGGTTTTATTTCATATATATATATATATATATATATATATATATATATATATTCTTATTTGCATACTGGCTAATTGTTTCCTTTGCCATATTTTTCACTTATTAATTTTTCACTGATTTCACAAATTTAAAATTCTATGAGTACTTGTATGTTAATTTTCTTTCCATATAATTATAATAATGTAAATATATTGATTATAGCCATGAAAGCTACCGATTAGTATGTGCAATAATTTCTATGATTTCTCACCCAAACTCTGCTCATTCTAAATGAATGATGTCTAAATGGAGATGTTCCTTTCATCCATCTTCCTTAACATTTTTTTTAGTTGTAGATGCCCTTATTTATTTATTTATTTATTTATTTATTTTGTATGTGGTGCTGAAGATAGGACCCAGTGCCTCACATGTGATAGGCAAGCACTCCATCACTGAGCTACAACCCCAGCATTCACCACCTTCTTAATGACAAATATTTTGACCATGTTATGAATGTTATCTTTGAAAATTTATCCACAACATTTGTATATTTTGCAACCAGACTTACAACAATTATTTGGATTTCACTTATTTTTTAAATATCACAGGGCTTTCTGCTGTTCCTTTTGCACCATGAAGTCTTCATGTTCAAGTCCTGTTTTGATTTATCTCACTGCTGCCTGGAATATAACTTCAAGTAAAGTTTTGGGGAGGAATATGGGGCCATATATTTTCTAAGAGCTTGCAAATCTGACAATGTCTTCCTTTCGCTTCTACTCATGAACCATAAATTTGGCTGTGAATAGTATCTTTGGATCATGGAATTTTAAGCTCAAAAGCCTATCAACCTCACTTCACTGCTTCCAGCCATTGAATTATGGCCCCTCTCACTTTATTTACATCTTTGCTATAGCATTTCCTACATTATATAGTGATCTATCTTGGGATATGACACCCTGCTACCAGACAATGAGCTCTCAGGGGCTGTGACCATATCTTATGGGGTTTTGATTCCTCAAGACCCAGCATCTCACCCAGCATATTGTAGGATCTCCGCAAAGGTCACTTTAACTAAGGAATACATGGATAACCGAGATTCACAAATTATAATGTGCTAATTAGATATAAGGTCATTTTCATCATGAAAGGTTCTTTAGTGCATATGAACTCACATAACATTATTTAAAACCCTTTCTACTAATGTTAATATTACTTTAATTCTGTTTATTAGATGAATTTGAAAATGAGACTCTGGCTGAAGTTAAAAATAGAGCCCATAGTAAAAAAAAGTGTTTCCTCCAAGGACTGTGTTGAGAAAAATCATGACTTCTCATTCAGTGGACTCATAGCAGGAGTGACCAGCAAATGAAAATAAGTTAGATTTGAAAATAGCTCGAAAGAGCTCAAGAACTCTTATTAGAGAAAACTGACACAGCACTATAATAATCTCAAAAAAACAAACAAACTTTAAATAATACAAACCTAGCACAGGGCATGGATAACATGTACCAAGAACAGTCAAACATTCTCTCTAAAATAGCATAGAAGAGTGGACTGACAGGTTTCAGAATCTGACAAACCTAGGCATGAATGTCACCTAACTAGTCTGGGATTGTAAGCTGTATCAGAAACTGACCTCCAGTTTCCTGGAGGGTAAAATTGCAACAGGGCAATCTATCACCAAGGCATCTTTGAGAATTAATAGGATAGGTCATTGAAAGGACTTAGCACAGTATCTGGAAAAAAATTAATGTATTTTTTTAGTTGTAGGTGGACACAATACCTTTAATTTATTTTTACTTGGTGCTGAGGATCAAACACAGTGCCTCACACATACCAGAGGAACACTCACCACTGAGCCACAATCCCAGAAATTGGAAAATTTTAAGTGCACAATTCATATAAATTCCATTCTCTTACCACCTGTGCATAGGTCTCTAAATGTAGACACAAATTAATAGATATGTGCTAGAATTGACTTCTAAAATGCCACCTTTACTATTTAGTTTATTTACCATATCAGAAGAATTCCATATACCAGAGCAGTATTTAAAAACAAGTGGGCTAGGGATGTTGCTCGGTGGTAGAACATGCTTGCCTAGCATGTTCAAGGCCCTAGGTTTGATCCCCAGTACAGCAAAAGCAAATAAACAAACAAAGCAAGCCTTGGAATCCAAAAGCCAAAGTATTTTCAATTCAATACAATCGATTTAAGAACAAATGTTTGAGGGCTGAGGATATAGTTCCACTGGTAGAGTGCTTGCCTTGTATTCACAGGACCCTGGGTTCAATCCCTAGCACCATAAAAAAAAAAAAAGTTTGAGTGTACTCTTTTCTATACTCATAACATCAAAATATATTGGATAAAATATTCATTGGGCTATTCATTCATTCAGCTCTTCATTGCTATGATCAGAATACCTGATGATGATAACAAGAGGAAGAAAAGTTTATTTTGTCTCACAGTTTTACAGGTTCAGTCCACAGTGGGCTGACTCCTCTGCTCTGAGCCCCAAGTGAGGCAGCACATCAGGATGGAGGGGTATGTTGGAGGAGAAGTGCTTATTTTGTGGCTGATGGGAAGCAGAGAGAGGACAGACAGCCAATCAGACAAGATATAATCCCCCAGGGTCACTGACTGGGTTTCTTTTAATACCTTCCTGGATGCATCAGGACAGGGGTCCTGCATCAGGAAGCCAAAACGTGTTTCTCCTCAACACCTACCAAAATGCAATTTCATATTTTCTCACTCTATCAGTTCAGAATCAAGCTTTAAGAAACTTGACTTTTTAGGTGTTCTTTCAAAACTCTGCTTTGACCCCAACTCAACAGTAGTCTTTGTATTTTTTGTCTTTTTGTGTTATCCCTTTTTTAAGACTTCAGATTTTTAATGTACTAGCCATGGATGGGCTGAATCCAGGACAGGTAAATTATTTTTTTTAATTTAAGGAGATATCTATATAAAGTAATACTATAAAAATATAATTCTGTGATATGAACATAATCTTGAAAGCAAAAGCAATCCAACTCAATTTCAAATTATATTAATATAATTTATATTACAGTAATAAATAAAATTAAAACATGGATTAGCATATATAATCCAGGAAAATATTTAAACAAACATAATCCAGAATCATATAAAAAGAATAACACCAAATTTGCCACAAACTGAAAAATGTTAATAATTATTGGAACTAGGTATAAGTCTTCATTACTCCCTTTCCTTGACATTTGTTTATTTTTGAAATTTTACATAGTAAAATCACTTTTTAGAATGACTTTCACATCATGTTAAGGTAGTCTTCATTTCATTATATTTAAAAATGGCTCAAAATTAATAAATCTCTTTCTAGAATTCATCATGTCAAAAGAGGAAAAGAAAGGACATTTGATAATATTAACCCTCAATTCTTGTTAATAGAATCAACTAAGAAAGTGTGGTATTTTGTAAAATGATAAAAATATTTTAAGCTAATCAACAATATCATATTTACAACTAGAGGAAGCACTTGTGGTCAGTTTTCACTTAAGGGTCGCATATGCGTAAGTGTATTTATTTTTCCAAATCCATAAGAAACACATTGTTATCATTCCCACTTTGATAAGTAATGGAACTCAGAACAGAAAAGTTAAGTCAATCTTGTATATTCACAGAGCTCAAAAGTAGAGGAGCTGGAATTAGGATGCAGGTACTTTAACTCCAGTGTCCATCTTTCAGCCACTGTGCCTTGAAGCTTTCTATCTTTGGGTTCACCTATGGTAAAACTCCAGAGGATTTATCATTAGCATCAGGACCATATCTAGCATTATTATTGCAGCTATTTGATACCATTCAGAAAGCTCCAGTAAATAAATAACATGGGGAAAAAGGAATGACAAACAGAATGGATTTATAAATATGTGAAAGAAACTAATTGAATTACCATTGCTCAAAAATAAAAAGAAATCTCCCCTTCGAAATTCAGGATAACCAACTGTAAAATTAGCAAATATAAAATAAACAGTACATGAAAGGGTTTTTCTATATCCTGGAGATTTTTCAATTAGAAAGCATAATGATAAATAGATTTCCTTTGGAATGGCAAGAAAAATCTAAAATGAGTAGAAATATACCCCACAGAACATATGCTGTGCATAAATGAAGGAAAGCACAGATTTTTATTAAATAACTTAAAATAAAACTAAAATCAAACTTGAGACATATACCATATACATATACTTCCTAGAGGGGAAGTGTCTATATCACAAAGACTTTTAGTTTCCCAAAATTAATTTATAAAGATGGCACCATTTCAATTATAATCCCAATACAATGGACTAATTATACCCTACTCCCCCAACCATATGTTGAAGCCCAAACCCACAGTGTGACTACATTTGGGAATATTGCTTTTAGGAGGTAATTAAGGTTAAATGACTTCATGGGGGTGGAGCCCTAATTCAATAGGACTGCTGTTTTATAAAAAAAAAAAAAAAAAAAAAAGAGGAAAATATTCTCTTTCTCTCTTCTCTCTCCCATTTTCTCTCAATCGCCCCCCCCACCCCCGCACCACATGAGCCCACAAGGAGAAACTCTCAACAGATTGACCACAATGGCACCTCGACTTTGGACACCCAATGTCCAGAACTGGGAGAAAGTCAATTTCTGTCATTAAGCCACCCCAACCTGTGTTAACTTGTTATGGCAGCCCTAGCTGACTAATATACCCACCAAGTTTTTATGTGTATAAATATTTAATAAAACTATTCTTAAGTTCATCTAAAAGAATAAACTCTTAAGAATCTCATTTAGAAAAATCAACATTTTGGCAGACTTCAAGGCATTGATTCATACAAGAATCATCAATGGATGTGAAACTAGTGGGTGAAAGTTTGGTAGTAAGATATTTACAGAATTTCAAAGGTTTCCCTCCACATGATACTTATTAATTATAAAAGTAGAATAATAACATAGTAATAGAAAAACCTGGCAGACACCACCTTCATGAAATTATACAAGTTAACATCCCTAGTAGTAGGACAGCAAGATTTGATGTGTGTCCTAATAGGAAGCACTGAGAACACAGTGTCACTTTTGCAATCCTCTTCCCCAAACTGCAGACTCTGAATCTAATCATGAGGAAAAAGCTGACAAATTCAAATGGAATACTTCAGCAAGATAACCAATCTGCATCTTTCAAAAAGTCAAGGTCATGAAAGACAAGGCTGAAGAATTGTTCTAAAATATAAAGGAGAACAAACAGTTGTGACACCAGAATACAATATATGATCTAGGATTTTCTTATCTCACAAAAGGCATTATTGGGACAATCAACAAAAGTTGAACATGGTCAACAGAAGTAGCTAATATTATTATATCAGTGTTAAACATATAAATATTCACAAATACATAAATATATAACATACATTTTTAGATATTATATATTATATATGTATTACATGAGTATAATGTGTACATTTATGTAAAATGTATATGTGTATAAAATCTGTGTGTGAGAGAGAAAGTGATAAACTAAATGTTGTAAAATGTTAAAACTTAGGGAATCTTTTGAAGGATGCATGAAATTTGTGTGTGTTCACTGTTTTTTTGTTTGTTTGTTTGTTTTGTTTTTGAGAAACTACCAAATTGTTTTCCAAAGTTGTTATACCATTAGAGTCCTACAGAAGTGAAGGAAAGTTCCAGTTTTTCCATATTCTGTCAACATTTGTTGTTATGTCTTTTTGAATATAGACATCCTAGTGTGAAGTGATAGCTCCTTATGGTTTTCATTTGTGCTTTATTCTTTTTTTTAATTTTTATTATTATTTGTTCAAAACATTGCATAGTCCTTGACATATCATATTTCATACATTTGATTCAAGTGGGTTATGAACACTGTTCTTACAGCTTTCTGTAAATATGAAATGATATCAAAATAAAAAAATTTAAAATGAAGTTTGCATGTCAAGGAAAACTTTACCTCCAAGTTTTGATAGGGATACATCACTGTTGTCCTGATCCTCACTTTAAAGTGATAAAACACTTTAACTCTAGAATCAAATACTTTTGTAATTGCATATGAGCATGTGTACCTATGAATTCAGATATACACAAACATGCATAATATCTAAATTATGAAAAAATATAAAACAAGCAGAAGAAATTCCAAAGTAGAATGAGAGCAGATATTATCAAAGATAGTATAGAAGCAACAAGACTGTTTGGGTTAGCTTTCATTGCTATGACAAAACCCTGAGGTTATATAACTTACAAGGAACAAAGATTATTTTGTCTCATAGTTTCCTAAGTCTCAGTTTATGTGCACTTGGCTTCTTAGTGGAGGGACAGTACATCAGGGAAGGAACACATGGCAGAGGAGGCCTGTTCACCTCGTGGTGGCCAGGAGGCAAAGAGAAACAGAAGGAGGCTGAGATTCCAATATCCTCTTCAAGAGTGGGCTTCAGTGACCTAATGTTCTCTCACTAGGCCCCACCTTCCAAAGGTCTCACACCTCCCAATAGTGCTGTAGGCTGGCAACCAAGCTTTCAGCATGCGGCCTTTGGGGGAATATTTAAGATCCAAACCATAACAACTTTATGGTCAGATCTCATTTGTATAGAAATTCTACCTAAGGATTTGTTAAATCTCTTCTGAAGATTGAATTACCAGAGAGAAACAAAAACTTTCCCATCATTTTGAGAATACTAAAAATGAGCATATACCCTATCATTTTATTTAAAAATCTGCTCTTTCCAGAGCTCATTAGAGAAGTTAACAAAAACTCCACGCCTTGCTTGAATGTGGCCTTGCAGAGGTATAGAGTCAGGACCAGAGAAGGCAGATGCTTTCTAAGCCATCTCATAAGCAGGAAAAAAATATCCAGGTCCTCAGGGGCCCCAGGAGTTAAAGACTACTTCTGCCAACTGGGGTGAAACCAGCCACACTCAGTGTTTCCAAGAGACAAGTAAAATCTATTCTTTGGGTTTGGGCTGAACACAGTATTGGAACCTGTCATATGTCATACCTGCAGCCAAGCCCTAATACAGATTGTGTGAGTCTATAGCTGCAAATCCAACAGCTCCTGGTACCTGATAGGAAAAGCTGGTTGAACTTCATTAGAAATCACACACACACTGCCTAGTTTGGGATAGAAGGCCCTGTTCTTCAGAGTAGGAGAGAAATATTGTAACTGAGTCTCCCCAAAAAGTAAAGTCTAAGGCAAAAGATGGACCCCAGGTAGTCTATTTTAAAAATGAACCGGAGACAAGAGTAAGGACCTGGGGAGCAAAGGCTAGTGTGCTTACTGAGCTGTAGGCACTCATGGGCCACTGACGTAGTCCCTTTGGACCCCTCCAAGTTCCTGCACACAATTCCCCTCAGAATCTGCTAGAGATGTGGAAGAACGAAGTTTTGTTCATGAATGTGCATCCACACGAGCCAAGAGTTATTTGAGAAATATTGACTTTATCATCCTTCCAGACATGTATGCATCAGACTCCAGCAGCCATCTACAATTCCTGGAGTGAGAGCCCAGGACAACTGAAGAGAGGTGCGATCAGTTGTGCTTGGATGTGGCTGTTGGCTGCAGCAACACCTGGAGTAAGAAGGAATTGAAAGGCTGAGGAGGGGTACAAAAGACCCCCCTTCCATTACAATAGAAACTCCACTCCAGAGAAAATCCTTAACAATGAGGAGAAGCAGCAGGGACACAGGAGTAACACCTGTCTTTTTAATTATATTCACTTAATTACCAAATATGTAAAGAATATTTATGTTCAAAACACTCTTCAATGTCCTTCGAGAGAAAAGCAGAACGTGCAGAGACAAAGACCTCTCTCTCTGCCATCTCAGTATGCACCAAGAACAGTCATGCTTTCTCTTTCAAGTCCCACTCACTCCAGAGGCATTCTTCCACACCCTCCCAAAAAACTCTAAAGTCAGCTTTATCTTCCCACAGAAACCATGCTTTGACTCTTTGTTTTATTCTGCACCTTTATGACATCAAATGCACATCGTCAATAAGAAAATCTATCAGTGAAGTAAGATCACAAGAAGACTAAGGCTTTATAGCAGTTTTAAGTTTAAAAAGTAAACTCTTAAGCCCTACAAAGAGGCATCGTTGAATCATATTGCATACATATTGTCTGAACACCACTGTGTCATATGGTATACAGAGTATGGGAACATGTGTACTGTCGAGTACTGTGATAGGACACTGAGGGCACTAGAGTCATCCAAACATAATTCTAACCACAGCCCTAGGACTCACTGGAGGTGGACAGGTCATTGACCCTCCATGAAACCAGAGTCATACTCCTGTCTTTGTAGAATTTTCCCCCAGACCTGACTTTCTTCATCCCTTGAATTCTTCCAACATATGCCAGGACTTAACTCTGATGTTCATCATTTCATGGCTTTCAATTTTGCTCTATTATTTAAATCTCATGCTGAAATAACCCGACTCCAAAAATGAAATAAAATCACCATAATTTAAAAAATACCATTAGCCTCAACAAAGTAAGAGGGTCAGAGGGATAATGAAAACCAAACCTGTGGTATGGTGTGTGAGAGTGTGTGTGTGTGTGTGTGTGTGTGTGTGTGTAAATGTGCATGTGTTGGGGGAGTGGGGGGGTTCCCTGAAAAGCAGGCCTGATCATTGAGATTTCATCCCTGAAATAAAAAACCCTCGAAGTCTCGGAGTTAGAAAGAACCTTGAATTGATTCTTAATTATTTTGGCAGTGTCCCCACCAAGGAGTATTCAGAATATACCAAAAGACATGCAGTGGTGGAATTCTTACCACTACAGGCAGCCACTATAGTAAAATAAATATAATTAAGTCAAGCATTTACCATATGCCAGGCCTTGGGCTGCACATTACCTCATTAAAACCTCACAATCATTTCAAGAGGTAAACAGTATGATTTCCACTTTATAGAAACAAAAAGCAAAGCCAAAGGGATTAAGAAACTTGTCCAAGGTCACAGTACTACCCAAGTGGATGATTCAGAGCTCTCCTAATTTTCACTGCATTAAAAGTTTCTCTGTAGAGGCAAGATCCCTTCTGTGCCTGTTGGTCACAGTTTAGCTGCTTGAGGCCCCACAAATCGTACCATTTCCCAAATGTCTGCAGACCCCACACAAAACAAGGAAGTTCCTGTCCACTCAGAGCATGGATGCATTACAGAGGATTTTCAAGTTTGGGAAGAAATTGAAGAGAGAGAGAGAGAGAAAGAAAGAAAGAGAGAAAGAAAACTTAAAATTGCATCAAGGGAGAAAAGGCCAGTGGAAAGGAAGGGTGTGGGCATCAATCTAGGGAATGAAAGAAAACCCAGAGGCTACCCTCTGAGAAGGGTCAGGTTTGATGCCAAGGTAAAGACATCCAGGAATTTTGCAAACAGCCATCCATCCAAGTGCATGTGGAAAGTTCTTAAGTCATCGGAAAGGAAAAAGACCCCAAATCCCAGAGATTCAAGACATAGAACAATAATAAACTGGAAAGTCTTCAATGTGTAGGAAGCACAGGTGTTATATTTGATAGGTAGTTATATTGGATAGGTAAAGTAGTGGGCAAGTAGTTTAACCTCTCTGAACCTGTGTCTTCATCTATAAAGTGGGAATAACAGTAGTTATTTCAGCACACTTTGTAGAACTAGTTAATATATGTAAAATGTTTAGCCCATGGTAGGTAGCTAATAATATTAGCACTTTTCCTTCGTTTTTCCTAGGGAAAATGTGTGCATACTCTCCAATACAATAAGCCCGTTGGGCAGGGACACTGCTTTTCATCATTATCTTACAATCAATGCAGCATCGAGCGTAATGCTGCTGGGTGCTCAGAAAATATTGGTGGAAATATATTGGGCTCTCTGTTTTGGTTTTGGAGAATGTCTCTGGCTCTTTCAAATTAACTTCAGGTCAATAAGTCCCTTTTTCAAGGGAACAGAAACACATATAAAAAGATGAACAGTAAAGAAGAGAAAGAGAAAAGTAGGAAAACTGCCAGGTAACATACTCTATTCACTACATTATCCATTAATATTACCACTCTACAGCAGACCGACACCACTCCAGGAGACTTCCACACACCAGCAGCACCTAACTTTCTGAAACTCCAGATCCCCTGAATCCTAATCTCTCATGATTGCAACCAGGAATCTTTATTCTTATAGCTTTCCAAGGGATTCTCATGCACACTAAAGATTGAGACCATTGCAGTGGAAGGTACAAAGAAATGTTAAAAGAACTCCAGAAAATCAACCGAACAGAAGGAAGGGTCCAACTGAGACAGCGGAGACCGTGAAAAGGACTGGCTTAGATCTTCATCACAATTTTCTGTCTCTATATTTATTACCTCTGAAGTGGAGATTGACATGCCCTCCCCTGCACCTCCACTCCAGTAAAAAATAAAAACAAAAAACAGAGGAGTGGGTAATTGTCATGCCTTGCAAAATGCCTTTTATGGCAGGTGTGGGGGTTTTTTGGTGTTTTTGTTTTAGTTGGTTTTGTTTTCCTCATGCATTTTTAATTATTTTGAAATGAAGTTAATCTAGCCTTTTCTGTAAGCAGAATGTTAAATGTAACAAATGTGGATGTTCTGATCTATTCCTGTTCAAGAGACCCTGCATAATCATTTTTGTACCAGACTGCCCAGCAAATCATTAACTAATTGCTAATGTCAGAAGCAAATGGAAGATTCGGTGGGCACACAGATAAATCATAAAACCTGTTTGTACCAAATAAGAAACCCAGTCAATACTAAGTCTCTAAAATACTCTTTAACTCTGCCAAAAGAAAATAGGTATAGTTAATTGCATTACCAATTCAAGTAATTATTATTATTTTCAGTTATATACCATTATTCTATAGCATTAAAATGCCATTAAAAATGAAATCAACCAAATTATGCTATGTGCATATATGAATATATTACAATAAATCCCACACTTATGTGTAAGTATAATGCACCAAATAAAAATAAATAAATAGAAGGAAGACCAGTAGAGTAGGAAGAGGAAGAAGATAAGGAGAGAGAGAGAAGGGCAAAGGGAAGTAGGGGGAAATGAAATGGAGCAAATTGTTATATGCGTATATGAATATATCACAATGAACCCAACTATTGTGCATAATGATAATGCACTAGTTGAAACATAATAAAATAAATAAGTAAATTTAAAAATCAGCACTCTGGAGTTGAATGTCTGACCACAAGAGTGGACTCAAAAGCAAAATAAAACAAGGTTCAGTGAGTGTGGAAGAAGCAGGGGAGGCTTCTTGAACTTGCATTCAGGATAGATAATGGAAGCCCCAAGGTAAGCCACAGTGGTATGATGCTTTTATTGAAACTTTCAGTACATTGGGATGGGGCTAAGCAACTTTTTAGAAAACTTTGATGAAGCCTCTACCACTCTGATAGTGTAGAACTGTTATGAAATTTTACTTGTTGATTAGTTTGAAGAAAGCTAATGACTCAGTCTTTCAAGAACAAAGGATGAAGGAAAGGGTTGGACCCAAAATTCTGCAGTCTCAGTGCTTAAAGTGACTTCATTTCACCTCGCTGAACTTTTCACCTAAGGACCTACAGGGTACAGATGATGGAGCTATGAATCTCCCCAGCCGGGCATAGGCTCTCCCGTTACTACCTCCTTGATGACATATTTCCCATTTGAGATTTTTAATTTCAGGTCTAGAGCACACTGCTGCCGATTTTCCCAGATGCCCAAAAGGCAATTTTCCAGATAAATGAATCTAATCTGTTTTAAGTACCAGAGTTTGAAGCCCACTGGGGGATGAAAACATTTCCAAAATATACTGTTCTCCCCCACCACCTTACCAAATAGAGAATCCTGAACAGATTTTAATAGGCAGAACAATGTTCACCCCGGGGATGTCACCATCCTATGTGCTGTTTTAGATGATGCAAGGGAATTTGAAATGTGATTAAGGATCTTGAGATGGGAAGATTATCCTGAGTTATCGGAGTGGGACTGATGTTATCATGAGGGTTCTTACAAGAGGGATGTACAAAGGTCAGAGAAGGCAATGGGATGACCTGACACCAGAGCAGAGGTGGGTGATGTGGGCCAGGGCAGCTCTAGAGGAAGTTTTCTCTAAACTGAGATTTAGATCATGAACAGACATTTGTTAAGCCAGGAGGAGATTGTAGGTTATATCATTAAAGGCCAAGGAAAAGTATGTTGAAAGGTCGAAAGGAACTGGAAATTAATGACCAATATGGCTACACCAAAAAGATCAGGGGTTTTGCCAAAACAGCAGTGACCAGATTATGTACGACCCTGTGATCATGGGAGAAATGATGAACTGTTTCCTATAAAATAGAAAGCAGAGGAGGATTTCAAATAAGAGTATGGTTAACAGATTTGCATTTTGAAGTGGTCAGTGTGACACAGGGGTCAAGAGTAGACTGAAGATCGGGCAGGTGCAGAGAGGGGGAGTCATGCAGAAGAGTGAGCAGGGTGAAGTATTCAAGGGGTGGCAGCAGGGAGGGAAACCAGGGGACAGATTTGAGTACTCTACAGACAGCATAATCACCAGACCTGTAAAACTGATTAGAGATAGAGAGTGGGGAAGAAAGGGGAATCAAGAATGTCTGTAACAGGATTCTGTTTTGAACAACTAAAGAGAGATTAATGCCATAGTCAAATATAAGAAACACTTGAAGAGAAGAAGCTTGGGTCATTTGGAATGGGAACGATGTCAAGTTCTGGATATATCACATTTAAAATCTAAATGTCCATCATAATAGTGGTTGATAATTACATTATGGTGCATCTTGACGATGGAATACCCTGCAGGATATAAAGTAGAAGTTATATGAAAAGATCTAGAATATTCTCCAAATATAGAGTTAGCTGAAAAAAGCAAAGTACAGAGGTGTAGACTGTGCGACCATTGTGTGTGTGTGTGTGTGTGTTTTTAATGTGCAAACGTATGCACTTGTTCATTTACACAGCACAAAAGCCAAAGAATGTAAAAAGAAACTACTAACAGTGACTACTTTCAAGGGAGCTATTTCAGGGCTCACTATTCACTGTGTAATTTTGTGCCACTTAAATGTATTAACATATTAGGTATGGATAACTTATTTCAACTGAATTTCAAATCAATATGTTCATAAACTTAAAATGCATATTTTCCTTAAAGAACAGAGAGCATGAGAGAATGTACAGAAAAATCAAACAAAAGAAAGGAGTGCCCATGTCAGGTAAGATAGAATTCCCAACCAAAGGCTATTTTTGCTGAAAAAAGATACCAAGCAGAATGAATGTACAATTATCATAAACCTTTATGTACTAAATATTATAAAAGAATGTAGAATTTAAAACTATAAATATAAAGATAAATTGACAAAGCTGAAATCAAAAAGGAGCCAAATACACTTCTTTGTAACAGACATGAAATAAATCAAGAGAAAATAAAGAAATTAGATTACAGATTTGATATTTTTATTTACAGAAAATAATAACTTTATAAACTACAGTCTATTCATCCCTTTCAAATAAACACAGAACATTTATTTTAAAAATTATCTTCTATGGCAAAATGAAAACTGCAATAAATTCCCTGAAGTAAAAACTATATAAGATTCATTCACTTCCCATAATGAAACAAAATTAGCAATTAATATTTGGAAAGCAACCACTTGGAAATATTTTTAAATCTCTGAGAGAAAAAAATCTAAATTGTAAGTACAAGTTTTTTTGAAATATAATAAAGCAATACAAAGTAAACATTACATGTCAAAACCAATGGGTGTGACTAAAATTGTCCTCAGATGACTGTAGCCTTCAATAAACCTTATCCAAAAGTGGATAAACCTAGATCAAACTCAACAAGCCAAAGTGGAAACAGAAAATTAATCCAAGGCAATATTAACCAAATTGTTCCCATGTTCATATCACACACACACACACACACACACACACACAGCCAGTAAATGATTTAATAGTATGTCCTCTTTGTTCATCATGAATATATATTAACACGTTAAAGCTCTAAAAAGTTTTACATTTAACATACTGTTTCTTTAGTACTGTGATAACTATGTCATCTTACCCAGGAGATGAAAAAAAGTAAATCAAGATCATTTTTGTGGAGATATATTTGTTAATATGTATTAAAAGATGTAGAATTTGCTGGGTGCAGTGGCACATGCCTGTAATCCCGGCCCTCAAGAGGCTGAGTCAGGAGGATCATAAAGTCAAAGATAGCCCAGCAATTTAGTGAAGCCCTGAGAAACTTAGTGAAACCCTGTCTCTAAATTTTTAAAAATATATTAAAAAGGGCTGGGAATGTGGTTCAGTAGTTAAGTGCCCCTGGGTTCAATCCTGATTTAAAAAAAAAAAAAGAATTTAGTTGATGACTTGATTTCTCAGTGAAGATTCTACATAAATCATCTTGGATATGTACAAATATCTGACTAAAAGAGTTTTTCACAAGGATTATTTTAATGGTGAAAATTTGAATACTCTAAGTATGCAACAATTATAGAACCATGTTCATTTCTGTATTAGTCATTTAATACCACCATAGGCAGCCACTGAAATTCTTGTTGAGGATACATTTTTGCTTAGGAGGGAACATCAACTTACAAACAATGCATAAAGCCCCATTTTTATTATATGCCTTGGCTACTTTAAAAAATGAATCTCTTGGGCTGGGGTTGTGGCTCAGTGGTAGAGTGCTTGCCTAGCAAATGTGAGGCCCTGGGTTCGATCTTCAGCACCACATAAAAAATGAATAGACAAATAGGGGTATTGTGTCCATCTACAACTAAAAAAATATTTTTAAATAAATCTTTCAGAAACAGATTTTCAAGTAAAGTCATTTTGGATATGAGAAGAACTACTTCCTCTTCTAACTATGTTTAGTTGTCTGATTTGGGAAAAATTACTTTACTCTTTGAATCTATCTCTTCATCTGAGAGGTTTGACTTAAATTATCCCTTCCAAGTCTCAAACATTATTTTTTTTTTATTCTATGGATTCAGGATGATAAAACCAGCATAGGTACAGACTATAAATTCAAATCTCAATACTTGTATTTTATGAATGGCTGCTTCATGAAAATCACTTTGATGGAGACCATATTAAAGGTAAACCATTCAAAGGTCCAATACAAGTCCCCCAAACTCCTGGGGGAACTAATAATCAATCCTAATACTACGGTTAATACTAATATTCAACTTGGAGTAACCCAATTTTCATCTAAGAGCAAAGAATGTGATCCATTAAGCCATTTAGATTTTAAGAAATTTTAAGAAAACCTTTATTTTGCAGATAGAGGAGTCAAGACAAAGCATGAGTTCTGGTTATTTCACATCACCATTTTTTAATTACTCTGTTCCACTCCTTAACTTTCAGGTTATTTTAATTCAGCCAACATCTAATTATTGCAGCTTTCCAAAGTACATGGTATGTTAATTTGGTGATTTGTGTAGCTCTCTTTTCCTTTCAAAAATAATTTCTTATCTTTCTGGGAGAATGTTTGTAGACTTTTAATTAAAGCTTCTCAAATGTAAAACATATTTTCATCCTTTGTTTTCTCTCATTCTTTTCCTTTTATATTTTTTCTTTTCCTTAATTCTCAGCTCAAGATTCAGTTTTCAGTTTCCAGTGTTGCAACTTAACCATTCTATAGTGAGTAGATCATTTTCCTTTGAATTTTAAGTGCGGAGTAAATTACCCTGAGTTTCAGGCTGTGGAGAAGTTATTTTCTGCAAGCCAGATACCTCCTTGGGAGCCTGTGTGTTGGGAGATCTGGCTGGAGTCCCTGTCTTGCTCTGTGTGAAGTCACTTCCTCTCTCAGGGCTCAATTTTCTCATCTGTTATTTAGTACAAAAAGGAGGTAAAGATGTAGGAAGCTTGTTCCAGGGAAATGCCTTTGAAAACCAAACCAGTTACACAGTGAATGAAGTGGCCAGGTGAGGACTGGGGCAAAAATGGAAGGTTTCATGCTCCATAGTAAGGGAGCAGCCATTGTTAGCTGCAGCCAAAAATCCACTGTCCCATCTGATTTTTTCAAGGATACCAGAAATGTGGGGTTTTATGTGAAATTGCCCCATTGTTAAATGTTGGCTAAAATTGCATATTTTAATATGAGATAGGCCAGTTAAAAATAATCTACAGGCCCAATTCAGTGTATAAAACAACAGTTTTCTGCTTGTTATCTGGAAGAATGTAAGGCCGATTCCACTTTGTATGTCCTGCCAATATGAATTTGTCTGCAGTTCATTCATTCACACACTAGTACACCTTTCATCTTACCAATAACAAACATGCATAAAGCACTTACTGTAGACAGAACATATGTTTGTCCCTGCAGGTAGGTGTGACACGAACACAGACACCCATCCAAGCCCTGGTGGTCACAGATACTGAGAATCTATTAAAGGTCAACTCAAATATCCCCTCCAGTTTGAATACTTCCCTGAAGCATTCTCCATCATTACCTAACCCCAAGCAGAACAAATTACTCTCTCTCTCTCTCTCTCTCTCTCTCTCTCTCTCTCTCTCTCCATTTTATAGCAGATGGCTTGTTCAGTTATAATAAGCGCTGATCTCTCTACAGAAGAGATCAGCGCTTATTATAATTATTTATTTCAGTGTCCATCATTCCCCACAAGCTATGAGCTTACTGAGGGCAAGAACAGGCCTTTTTCTTTTTGTATTTCCAACATTTAGCTTGGGGGCTGCTTGGCCCAGCAGGGACATAGAACATACAAGTCTGGGCTTAGTGCCAATTTTTAAATGTTGCTTTTATTAGCATTCAGGAATAGTGAGGTCCACAAACCAGGGGATGATTGCCATTGAAAGGATAGTTTATTAGTTCTCACAGATCCCAAGAAGAGATGCAGGCCCTGCTACCTGTGGCAGGAGGAAGGTGGTACACACAGAGCTCCAGGGTAGGTCAGGAGGCGGAGCAGTGAGGAGAAAATACAGATCAAAACTTTTGTGTGTGTGTGTGTGTTTAGCATGAGAAGAAACAGAAAAGTCAGGGTGAACAATATAGGATCAGCTGGTGTAAAGGATTTCTTGTGGATCCAGTATAGGGATCATCTCTAATTGTCCAGTAACTGGTCCGGGGGCTGGGGGGGGGGGCGGTGGGTTAGGGCAGAAGAATAATGTGAATGCAAGAGCCAACTAAAGGAGGTAGTTAGATATGGGTTCTGGATTTGTTGGTTGCATATGAAAGGAGCACTGGCAAGTTTTATTTGCCATTATTAGAAATAACAAGTCCCTAAGACCTCAAAACATCAAAACTTCAGAATCAAAAGACCTGGATCTATACTCCCCAACCTGAGTTCAACAAGGCCAATGTCTTTACAATGTAACTAAGATGCAATGGGGAGCTATTTTTTCCTTTAAGATATAGGAAAATTGACTGGGCATAATGGTACACATTCCTGTGATCTCAGCAACTCAGGAAGCTGAGGCAGGAGGATCACAAGTCCAAGGCCAGCCTCAGGAATTTAGTGAGGCTATAAACAGTTTAGAGAGACCTTGTCTCAAAGTTTAAAAATACATATAAAAGGACTGGGGATGTAACTCAGTGGTAAATCACCCCTAGTTTCAATCCCAAGCACCAAACGTGTGTATTTGTGTGTGTGTGTGTGTTTCTGTAGAATTCAAAGTTCCATACATATTTACATGGAAATTGTTATGGAACTTTGAATTCTTCTGGGAAGTATGTCACTCAAAAACGTTTCTGTGAAAGCTCAGGAGGTTCATGGTCTCAGGACCACCCTGGCCTCTGGGTTTCAGCCTCATTCACACACACTTCTGTGGTTGTCACCACCTTGACCCAGACATGACACTTTATTTAATTTCCATGCACCCTATCAGGAGACAACAGCTGCCTTCCACAAGGCACAAGATAACATGACAAAGACTTTGTTCAGCAGACAGAGGAAGCACTCGTATGGTAACAGCAGAAACAATCGCATGTCACATGGTGAGTTTTCTTGCTCGCACCTCCACCTGTGAAACTCTCCTTACACAGCCAGTCACACCCACATGGACACACAATCCATGACTTTACTGCACATCTAGTTATCCTGGCTCCTTCCATGGGATCTCCCTCGCTTCTCTTTCTTCCCTCAACCCACACCAGCCTTCCCCTCTTCCCAGAACCAGGATCTAGAATATTCTAGTTGCCTCTTGCCTTTGCTCCCCTGTGACTTGAGTCATTGCCAGCTCCCACATGCTCAAGTCTCTGCCCACCCTAGATATCTCTATACAATGGCGGCTTTCTCCTTCAGGAGACTTGTGCTGCCTGCAATCCTTCATACTGAGCAGCATAACCTACAGGAAATATGACCAACTGCCAGGCCAGACCCCATAAAGGGTACCATCAATGCAGTCCTCATCCTTTAAAATGTAGGACTTCAAAGGGTCATGAGTCATGACCCCACCCAGAAACTTGGCGCAGGACACCAAAGTATAGAATTCGGGACCTTTTTCTTCAATTCTCCGGAGCTATTTGACTGCGCAACAAGGAGTCAATGAAATCACCTATGCTCTGTGTTTCTCCAGTTTTCTTAAGAATGGATTGAGAGGAAGGGACTAGGTTTCCTAAGCCTGATTCAAAGGAAGGAATACTTGAGGGAAGTTCGATTGAATTTGGCTTTCCTGTTTGCATTTTTGTGGCAATGAAAATAACATCTTAAAAAAAATCTCTTTATTAGGCAGGATCAGAAAAGCGTCCTCTCAGCCTCGGGCCCCAGGATGACCCTGGTGGCGGCTCCAGCAGGGGAGAGGCAGCGGCGAGGTGTGTTTCTATGAAGAATGCTCTACTTTCACTTAACACTGTGCAAAGGCTCTTTGCTTTGGGGTCTCACATTTAAACAGAAACTTCTGCATTAGCTAGCCCAATTTGTTTTTGTTTTAATCCACTTTCTAAGTTAATGTAGTGTTTTCAATATGATTCCACAGTGTCTTGGCATAGGAAAGACCATGATGTCATATTTGAACTATTCATTATGACTGTAATATGTGAGGGGAAATGGCCAATTCTTTTCTGGCTCTGTGTGTGATGGCAGTATGAACATTCTCTATCCAGTTAAGAGTAAATCAAGATGAAAAAGACCTATAATTTCCCCCCAAAGTGGGATGAAGCAGACAGCCCACATAAATTAGAAGTTGCTTACTTGGAGGATACATCAACTTGGTAATTATTTTTAGGAGTAGATAACTGTGATCAGATTAAAGTGCTCTATTGATGGAAAAGAGGGAAAGGAAGACAGGGAATGAGACAATGAAATAAGAAAATTGAATCAGTCTCAGGAATTTTGATTCCCGTATTTGTTCTCAGAAGTGAGGGAAGAGGGAGAAGAGGGGCCAGAGGAATGAAGATGCAGGGATATCTTCCAAAATAGGCTCTTTCCCAAATGAATCTCTAGGGACGTATTCCATTAGGTAGGGACAAAACTGAGGCCTGCAGATAGGCGGCAACATGGCCCAACTCTCTGAGTTATGCTAGAATGAGGATAAGGAAACAAGCCTGCTAACCCCAAGCCAAGTGGTCCACTGTTGACCCTGAAGTGGTGTCTTTAGAGTTGCCTGTTTCAGGAGTGTTTATGAGTGGACGTCATGAGTGGTTTTTACTCTACCTGAACGAAAAGATCTTACTTTTGGAAACCAGCTAAGATTTGAGCATCTCACCCCTTCTACCTAAGACAACCGTAAGGAGGGGATTTCCCTTCAAGAGCAGTGAGAAGGTGAAAAGAATTCCAGAATTCAGGGTCAGAAGGTAAAACTTCCAGCTCAGACATTCCTGCCCTTTGTTCAGTGAACTTTAATCTCCAAATAAATGGGCCAATCACTTACCCAGCCCCATCTCAGAGAGTTGAGTGAGGACCAAGAGAGAGGAGGACAGAAGTATTCCACCAGTTTTGAAAATGTAAAAGAAATGTTTGGTGTTGACAGGGTAGCTGTTGTGATTACCAGTCTGATGGACAGGGTCTTCCAAAAGGAGCCCAGGAGTCATAGCTCAGGTTTGGGAGTCATTTCAGATACAGCTGGTTATGCATGTCATAAGCACCTGGTCCCGATCCCAAATGCTTTCCCAGAAAGGGAGACAGCAGACTCAGGGGTGTAGGTGGATAGATAAGTGTGCTGGGATACTATACTCAGATCAGACGCTAGGACCCTTCCTGAGGTGGGTGCCATCTGCAACCTTCCTAGCTGTAGGACATGTCAAACCCCCCAAATCAGACACACCATGGAGTCCCAGTTCACTCAGTTCCAAAGACATCACAAAAGATAAGAATCGTAGAGTTAGCTTTTACCTTGAAAATCACAACATAGTAAGTCTCATGCATTTTATTTATTATATCAGAATTGTAGCAGATTAGTGTTTCCCTGGCTGGGCCCTGAAAAGCACACATCTTTAAAGACTAGAATCATACCCAGAGGGCTGAGATGCTCAAAGCCTGAGAGGTAAATGAACCATGTTCCTCCTGGCATGTTAACTCAAGGAAAAGAGCTCATGGAGGGAACAGTGGGCAAAGTCCTCTCTACCATTTAAACTGTTCCCACTGCCACCACCCTCCTCTCCACCCGCATTTGTAATTGAATGAGCATGTGTGGGAGCCTGAACCCATCTCACAAGGTTGCTCCCCCCTCAGCTGTGTTTGCCACTGAGCTTTCTCTAGCCCAGAGTGTGTCCTGAACAGCTTAGAGAGCGGATCAGGCCTGGTCAGATGGGGTACCTAATAGGACCCCCTTAACAGACTTTTCATCTCTGTGGCTGGAGCTCTAGCTGGGAGCCTTCTGCTTTCAGGGGTCTCAAGGAAGAATTTGCATCATACTTTTAGCAAAGGACTCAGAGAAATGTGAAGAGAATAATTCCCTTTAGAGGCCCCATCTCTTCTGTTCCCTGGAGCTGCAGACAGGAGCTGTCTGCAGCTGGGCAAACCTCTCCCAATCCCATGGGCTATACCTTGGAAAAATTGAACTAGATGAGCTCTAAATGTCCATCTCTTAAGTTTCTACCTGGACTAACCATGTACTGACATAGGCCATAACTAGACAAATTCAAAAAAAGAGGCAACATGCTTATGCAGTGACTTAGACATCTATAGCATGATGATGGCTACATCTCTGACATTTTATTAAAGCATCTACTTAGAAACCAGATTGGAAAACATGAAAATAAGACAGTTGGAGCTGGGTGTTGTGGCTCAAACTTGTAATCGCAGCAGGTCAGGGGGCTGAGGCAGGAGGATCATGAGTTCAAAGCCAGCCTCAGCAACTTAGTGAGGCCCTATGCAACTCAGTGAGATCCTGTCTCTAAATAAGGGCTGGGGATGTGGCTCCATGTGGCTCCTGAGTTCAATTCTAAGTACCAAAGAAAAAAAGACTGTTGGAATCTGAGGTCTAAAGTGAGGCATTGGAGTTGAATGTGAGGTCCCTGACTTACTTTATTTAAAAAAATCTTTACATAGCTCCTATATTTTCCAATCTTTCTTCTAAGTACTGCACAAGTATGGATTCACTTAGAGCTGGTTAAAACCTTGTAAAGAAGGTGCTATGGTCATGCCCATTTTGCGTGATGAAAAACTGAAGCACAAAGAAATGAAGAAGGTTGCCCAAGGTCATATGCTAAGAAGTCAGGACCCTTACACATATCTGCCAGGACTTTAATGTGACCAATGTCCACGTTGAGGGGCTAGTGAGTGGGAAACCAGAGTCCCTGCCAGGAGCAGCAAGGAAGCTAGGAAGAAGCCCAGGACTTTTGACCCTCCCTGCCATGTGTTATCCATATGCACAACATTTCTTTATAGTTTGCTTTTCCAAAAGACATGAAAAAATATTTTGCCAACAGATAAAATGAAAGTATCGTTGGAGTTTACATGAAATTCAGGAAATTGCTTTGCTATAAAGCTTCTCAGAGCCTTTGTTCTGCTGATAGGCATTATGAATCTCCAAGGCAGATGACAAAATACACCTGTTCCCAAATATATATATGATGAAGGAATCCCTTCCTTTTTTCAAGGGCTGTCTCAAAGAACTGCCGTTCTAACAACTCGCTTTGGAAACACCAGCATAATGTAGTGCAAAGTTGATGATATTCATGACATTCTCTAAATGTAATAATCAACGATCCTCAGAACCCTCTGACACAGTAATCTCCTTGCCTTTTCGCCACAGATATGGACAGACTTGTCTGATCTTGGGTACCCATGAGGAAGCTCCTTAGGGCAGAGCGTCTCTCATTTATCTTAATAATCTGCATAGCCGCAAGCAGTTTCTTGCATATAGTAGACACTCAGATCCTTCTTGAATAAATAAATGAGCATTTCCAGGCCATTTTTGAGAGAAACAAAAATTGGTTTCCAAGTAAAGAAGGATTATAAATAACCCAGGTAAAGAAGGAAATAGCAATAAGATTTAAAACTGAGAGCATCCATGTTGGATTGGTTTTTATAGTGGTGTGAGAGACAGGACACATCAGGACAAAGCCTGAGAGTTAGTGTTGGCAACAGAAAGGATGGAGGAGAAGGAAATGAAGTCTCGGGATTAATCATCTGTTAAAATTAGAGGGAACAGTCCATCTCCCACCCATTATAAGGTGAAATGAATGGCCTTAGAAAGGGAACTATCAAAATATAAATACAACATAGAAAATCACTGGAGTTAGCAAGCAGATGTGGAAACTGGAACTCTTGTGCTCTGTTGGTGGAAATGTAACATGAACCCCTAGAAGGACAAGTACAATGTGGTGGTTTCTTAAAGAACTAACAACAGTAGAATCAGTTGATCCAGCAATTCCACTTCTCAGTATATACCCAGAAGGATTGAAAACAGGGTATTGCAGAAGTATTTGTACACCTATGTCAAAATATTAATGGCAATAACCAAAATGGGGAGGCAGCATCCCTGTTCATTGATAGATGAATGAATGAAGAAAACTTGGTTTATGCACATGGTAGAATATTATTCAGCCTTTAAAAAGGAAAGAAATTCTGACACATGCCACAACACACATGAACCTTGAGGACATGATGTTCAGAGAAATAAGCCAGTCACAAAAACAGAAATACTGTGAATCCACTTGTAAATGATATCTAAAGTAGTCAAATCAAGAGTCAATATAGAGTGGTAGTTTCCAAAAGCTAGTGGAAAGGGAAATTATGGAGTTATGCTTTAGTTTGTATAGAATTTCAGTTCTGCAAGATGGAAAGAGTTCTAGAGATTCTAGGCATAATGATAGGAACGTGCCTAACACTACTGAACTGTGCACTTAAAAATGGCTCAGATGGTACATTTTATGTTGCCTATATTATACTAGAACTTAAAAAAAATTAAGGGAGACATTGAAGATATACCAGCCAGAGCCCAGCATTTTATATGTGGGAAAACAGAAGCCCGGAGACACATAATGATATGCTCTAAACCAAAAATACCAAACTAAAGAGTTTAAAATACTATCAAGGCTATAAATCCAAGGAATCATTCATGAGTGACCTCCTGAAATTATTTTTTAAGGAGATGTCATCATAAGCAGGCAGGAAAAAAATCATTTTTATTAGATTCTCTCCCTATTTGGAAATAATGTGGGACTATCTAATCTGGAAGGGCCAAGGGGCAGGTGAGCTGTCAGTCCTGAGCACCCCAGCAAGCCCTCCCTCTTACATCACCCTGCTCCCATCTGGTTACTTCATCCTGAGCTCAGGTCAGGGATCTCTAATGGCAGAGTGACCCAAAATGTCAAGCCCTGGGTTTCCATTGGTCTGTATCAAGCCCACAAAGTGATGGGGCTCACAGCAGAGAAACTGCAATCTCTGTTGCTTGCCTGTTCTGTGGATCATTTTTCAGCGATCTTGGTAAGAGTTGAAGTAAAAATGATGACTTTTATTCAGATCTAAAATAAATCAGCAACAGCTGACTTCCTCGGCCAAGGCACAAAACTTCAGTAATGAAACATGAAAAAGAACAAAAGCCATTGAGCTAGAAAAGCTTATGATTTTCTACAAAAATATCATGTTGCTTATCCAGGGCCTGGAGTTCTCTCCACACAGACCAGAGGAAACCTCGGTTAAATATGGGTAGGAAGCATTGAGCTGTGACTGAAATCCAGGACTTTGTCTAAACCCTATATGCCAGGGAGCTCAGAGGACAGTTCTCTGAAAGTTCTCCCAAGGTTAAGGGTTTCGTTTGTGGTTGGAAATGTGTACTGAGAACTAGCTACAGGAGGATGTTCTTTGGAAAGAGTTATGAGTGCTGCTCTAGCCAGCCTGATTCAATCAGGTAATGCCAACTCCTACTTCAATCATCTGGTCATAGTCTCAGTGCTGACTGGAGGATGGGCTTCTACAGAGTTTGGGACTGAAATGGAGATAAGGGAAGGGACCAGCACACAAGCAAGAAAACTCCAGATAGTTATAAGCAAGAATAAATGACAAGTAGAATATCAAATTCTCTCCACAATATGAGAAGCGATATTTACATTTTTAAACACTTTTATTCATCCCACAATGTGAAATGGATGGGTAGAAAGCAGGAGATGGAGTTGGACCATTGTACAGAAACTGAAGTTCAAGGACATAAGGAAACTGCCCAAGGTCATATGGGGGCCAACATTGTCAGGTTCAAGTCAGACTCCTCTTTCCGTCCTGTTCCTATTGTACCATGAACATTAAGTTGCAAGGCTATGACTTCCGTGCACTGTAGATTGGATTCTACTGAAGCTAGAAGATGATATTCAAGTGCCCTGCTACAGAGGGGGATAAAATGCCTAAGGCCTGGTGTGCATTAGCAGTACATCATGAGACAAAGCCATCTCTGGCTTCCCAGGCATCTGGCCTGAATGAGAGGGTTTGCCAGGGGCACTGTGATTGCTGGATTGCAAACCAGGACAGAAGCAGGCAGGTGCTATGGTGCAGGTTTTCTGCAACACATAAGTCCATTCAGGTTGATTATAAATAACCCTATTTTAATATCACAGTGTGGCTATTATTAACTTCTATTGCTACATCCTGAAATGAAATAGAAATTTATAGAGAAAAGCAGTGATGTGCCCATTCCCATATTAATTTTAAAGCCCAGCACTTAGTCTATCCCTGACCTTCTCTCACACTGAACTGCATCTTGATCCCTTAGAGGTAGGTTTACAACTTGAATATGATAAATTAAACAAGTAATGACAAAATATTTGAGGGTATGAGAAGAGGACCTTCGTTTGACCCTGTATTTCTCCTGATTGGGAAATACAGTCACCATGGATTTATACAGTTGGAGTCTGTGTGCCCCTCTGCTCATTTTCCATTTGTATTGGGGACAGAAGCAAGGTAAAATTCTAAAAGCTAACGTGGAGTGCTAAGGAGATGATTTTTTTCCTTTTGTAAGTGATAAATACTTATTGTGGCAGTTCTCAAAGGGGGGCACTTTTGCCCCCTACCTCATTCTAGGGGACACTTGGCAATGTCTGGGGACATTGTTGGTTGCTACAACTTGAGGAGTGCTACAGGTGTCTAGGGCATAGAGGCCAGGGGTGTTGCTAAGCATTTTGCAGTGAACAGAACAGCCACCCAAACATCAACAACTTTGGTCTACTGAGAATCCTGGTGCTTTGCACATGATGTCCTAATGAGTCTGGTAAGTTCTGGAAAGTCTTATTTTCTGGAAGGCTGAATTGGGTGAGTAGAATATGGAAGTGTTAATTTTATAGAAAGAATCTTTACTTCAGAGTCAGATACAATTGGATTTGCATCTGAGGTTCTTATTTGTGTGGGACCTGAGACAACTGGTTAATTTCTGGGTCTCCTTCTCCTTTTCCACCTGTACTTATCATTTCTAAGTAATTTTCTCCATATTTTAACATTTCTTAATTGGATTGCCTCTTACAATCGATGGCATGTCACAGTTTAATTAGAAGTGATCATTTTCTTTAACATAGATATTGCCAGACTGTGGCATGCTAACACCCATGGGCAGCTCTAGTTACAATGCTTGGTTACCTCAAGTTTTAACTCTAGGATGGAATTAAAGAGGAAAATAGCCCTTGCCCAGTACTCTTTAAAATATTTCTCCTACTCAAAGTGGAAGAAAATGGGATCACGTTTTTGTGTCCTAGTTGATAACACCTTCTGGGTCCCTCTTCTCTGAACTCTGTGTGAGCATGTGTACACAGTACACGTTTGCATGCCCACTTAAGCAGACCTACAGTAGCACAACAATTTATAGACTGCATGCATTGGAGAAGCCAAGGCTCCCAAGCATGCCGTTTCCTCTGGTCAAGGCTGGCTCAGCCCTGGACTGCTGGGGCTGTGGGTAGGCAAAGGCTTTTAGCTCCCGGAATGAGGCTTGTTCAGGGGATGTGAGCTGGCCACACTTGGGACTAGAGCTAGAGCTGTATGTACATACCACAGACAGGCTGTGCCCTGGAAGACTGCTTCCTTATATCAGAGAAAACATTTGGCATTAGGATTGGCTTACTTCACTTAGCATGATATTCTCCAGCTCTATCCATTTACTGGCAAATGCCATAATTTCATTCTTCTTTAAGGCTGAGTAATATTCCATTGTGTATATATACCACAGTTTCTTTATCCATTCATCTGTTGAAGGGCATCTAGGTTGGTTCCACGATTTAGCTATTGTGAATTGTGCTGCTATAAACATTGATGCAACTCAGTTATTAACATTTAAAAAATAAAGATTCTACAAATAGGTAACATTCCCAATTATGTGGATTTGATTTCCAAGGTGCTTCCTCTTTTCCTTTCCCACCTTAGACCCTCAGCCAGTCTAAACAGTGAGAAGTGGAGCCTAATGGCTTCATTTAGATTCTAGAGAGTAAATTCTCTTAGGATGGGATTTGAGATATCATCTGGTTCCTCATTTACTCCCTTTCAAGCAAATTCCTGAAGCATGAATTTAGAAATAAATCTAAATAGTCTTTGTAGGATTTTAATGATTATTAGTTTGTATTATCCTTTTTGTCAACTGCTTAGAGGTACATGGAATATTATTATAACTCTACAGTAAGTCTAAATTAGCCCACTGGATACTGGAGACAAAACTACAGCCAGAAAAACAGAGCCCTACCCTAGTTTGCATGTATTGTGTTTTTTCCCATGACTATGCAAATTACCCTGAAAAATTATAAAGAAAGTCCGCTGAGGTCCAGAAAACTAGGAAAATAAATATGTAGTCATGGAAAGAGGGTTTCTATTAAATAAGAAAATTTATTCCTTCCTTCATCCATTTATTTGTTATTCATTAAAAATATTATTAATTCCCCAATCCGGGCGAGATACTGTTCAAGTTGGGGCAGAGGAGATTATAGAAGTAATTCAGACAGGTCCTCAGAAAGCCTGTGCCAAGCTGAGGAAACAAAAGAATAAGAGGCACTGTTGAGTGGGGTGATTATTGTGCTATGAAAGACACATGCAATATGTGAATAAGAGGGATTAACCTAGCCTGGGAGTTGAAGAGGAGAGCAGGAAAGTTCCCCAGAGGAAGGTGCCTTTCGGCTGGATGGAAGACAGAGCAACTCCTTCCCTCCCAGCTCAACCATGAGAGGGAAGTGTTCCCACAGAGAGGTCCTCAAACCACAGGTTGATGTAGGCAGACAGAACCTGGGACACTTCCAAATGCAACATCTTTGTTGTGAAAATAGGAAACTCACAGTTCAGGACAGAAGTAGTTCAAGCTCTAGCAGAGCTAGACCCAAACTAGTAAACTAACATTCCTGATACACTTTCCAGGACGGCTCAGTCACACCAGGCTCCCAAACAACCAGAATGACTAGCCAGCATATCTATTTTGACTGGTGCATTCTTGCTGTCATTCCAGCATTGATAGATAAGCTCTATGTGTTCCTGATAAGAAAAAAAAATGTGACTCAGTCAGACTCTGCCTTCAAGGTTCTGATTGCAAGTCACTAAAATAAAAGAGGTGAAATATCAAATGCTGGTGAGGATGTTGAGCAGCCCTCAGTAGTGCAATCTGCTGTAACAACCCCTCATGGACTGGGGCGTTAACAATAAATATTTATTGCTCACAGTTCCAGGAAGTTGGGAAGTACAAAGGTACCCACAGATGTGGCTCCCAGTTTGCAGTTGACTGTCTTATTGCTATGTCCTCCTATGGTGGAGAGCAGAAAGACAGAGAAAGCTCCCTGGTTTTATTGTTGGTTTTAATAGAAGCCCTAATCTCATTGGCAAGGGCTCCACATTGAAGGTCTGGTTTTCAGTGTGGAAATCTTAGGAGGACACAAATATTCAGTCCGTGGCAAGTGTGAGCTCTCATTGCCGATGGCCATGCAAAATGGTACAGCCACTTTGGAAGACAGTTTGACAGTTTCCTATAAAAAATAAATACAATATGCTTTGTATACAACCAGGGATATGAAAATTGTGCTCTGTATGTGTAATATGAATTGTAATGCATTCTGCTGACATATATAACAAATTAGAATTTTAAAAATTTTAAAATACAAATAGATAAATAAACATAATCTATCATTTGTGCTTCTTGTTATTAAACTGAAGGAGTTGAATACTTACACACAAACAAAACCTGCATGTGGGTATTTATAGCAGCTTTCTTCGTAATTGCCAAGATATGGAATCAACCAAGATGATCTTCAGTAGGTGAAGGGATAAACTGTGATATATCCAGCCAATGGAATATTACTCAGCACTACACAGAACTGAACCATGAGAAGACAAGGAGGGAACTTAAATGCATATAACCACATGAAAAAAGAAAGCCAATCTGAAAAGGCTACATATCATATAATTCCAACTCTAAGACATTCTGGAAGAGGCAAAACTATGGGCACAGTAAAAAATATTAGCAGCTGTTAAGACTAGCAACAGAGGAGGCAAAGAATTTTTAAAGAGCAAAGAATTTTTAAAGCAGTGGCATTATTCTGTATGATACTACAATGATAGATATACTTCCTTACACATCTGCCCAAACCTGGTGTGGTCAGGAGTGTACAACACCAAGAGTGAGCCCATTGCCCACTATGGACTTGGACTAGCAAAGACCTATCAGTGTAGTTCATCAGTTCTAATAATGAACGGACCCCTCTGGTGCCAGATAGTGATCATGGGGGAGTGAGTGCAAGAGGTTAGGGGAACTCTGGGATTTCTGCCTAATTTGCTATGAAGCTAAACTGCTCTAAAAGATAGCCTATTAATTTTAAAAAAAAAGAGAGAGGTACAGATGTAGAGAAACCAATGATCAATGTTGAAAGAACGTATTAGTTAAGAGAGAATAAATTGCTAGAATAAGGAAATCCCCAAATATCCATGACTTAAAGAATAGTTAAGTGTAGCTGTGTCCCACTTAATAGTTCAAGATGAGCTCTGTGGCAGCTCTGCTCCAGTGGTCACGTGTCCCAAGCCTGTGTGCTTATCCACATGATCCAAGATGGGCCACCCAGGGTCCAGCTGGTGGGAGGGGAACAAAGACTTTTCTTAGTCCCTCCTTCCAAAAGCAAAACCTCACCTCCACTCAGATGATCTCACTGCTCTACAAGAGATTCTGGGAAATGTAGTCTCTACCCGGGCAGCCATGCACCCAACCACACCATCTCACTATTGAAAAAGAGAAAATGCATTTTTGAGGATAACTGGCAATCTCCATCACCAAAGTGGGCTTCAGTTCTATTTTTTTAAATGAAAGCTCCCCAAGGATCTAGTCTTAACTTACTCCAAACCCAGCCCCCAGATTTGAAAAGCATCTACTTGTGAAGACTCCCCAGAAATGCTCTAACATGTGCACATCACCTGCTACAGCAGACAGGGGAACACAAGCCATGCCCTAGCACACTAACCCTCTAGATTGCCTCTGCCCAGCCCTGGCAAGGCCACTGCATTTGGGAGAGTGCAGAATCAGAGAGATACAACAGAAGGGACCCTGGAGATCACAGAGCCCATCAACTCCAATTTCTTCAAAAAAGAAAACAGATCTCTGGAGAAGACAAGGAATCAGTCAAATGCACAGAAAGTCTTAAGTAGAGGAGGGAAAATACAGTGCCCTAGTTTTCTGCTGCTAAGTCTTTGCTCCTTAAGGGTGAGAGCCCTTTCTAACCCATGGTCACTGAAGCCTCTCTGGAGGTGGCTCCCTCTACTGTCAGCCTGCCAAGGGCAAAGGGAGGCAAGGAAGAGGGTAGGAACAATTCCACTTTACACAACAATGAACCAGGGTTTGGTTAAATTAAAAGTTAAAATTTAAATTCTTTATTGCATTTTCTTAGCACCCCAAAGATTTTGTAATATCTACAACTCTTCACTCTCTTTATTACTTTTAGGCTCACTTAATTTTGTATGATTAAATACAATTATTTTTACCTTTTTAAAATTTTTTTTTAGTTTTAGGTGGACACAATATCTTTATTTTATTTTTTATGTGGTGCTGAGGATCAAACCCAGTGCCTCACACATGCTAGACAAGCGGTCTAGCTCTGAGCCACATCCCCAGTCCATAAAATTATTTTTTAAAGAAACTTTATGTCCCTGCCATAAATGGATACCTTATTATTTGCTTTACATGAAAATGAAACTATGAAAGAAGACCAGAAGGGGACGAAGGGGAGGAAGGAGTGGAAAAGAGGAGGTATTGGACAATGAAATTGACCCAATTAAGTTATGTGCATGTACAAATATGTAAGAATAAGTCCCTCTATGAATTGGTACATTGTAATGTAACAATTAAATAAGGAAACTATGAAAATAGGTAACCATTAAAATACAAAGACATCCTTTTGTGTAGTACCTAAAATCATCTTGCTCATCATCAGTGGAGCACACAAGGAAGAAGCTGTCCTGAACCATACATGATAAGAGTTGTTGGTACAGATGGCACCCGGAGCGCTTCTCTTCCGGGAGCTCAGGTCCATGAGGCACTGAATGGCTCGCGAACCATCACCTCCAATCCCTGTGAATGGTGCCAACTTTGAATGGCGCACCTCCAATCCCTGAAGTGGCGCAAACTCTCAGCCAATAAAGAAGTAACAGCCCACTCGCCTTGCTCCTCCTCATCCTGTGTTAAGCCCATAAATATCAACACCCTGTTTGTGCTCACTCTCTCTCTTGACCCCCTTCTCTTCTGTGACGGGCTGCCACAGTCCCGCTAATAAAATATCGGAAAGGTAAATGGTTGTTTCGGCTTGTTGAGTTTGCGGAGCATTTCCGCCGATCCTACACTGGTGCTAAAACCCTGGACGAGGATCCCCATGGCTCAAGGCCGAACCCCGTTCCAAAACTCCGAGCCCAACCTTTCCTGTCATGGTCCACTCCTCTGATCGCCTGCCTGACATCCACACCAGCCTGCGGATTAGTGGGTTCCCCCATCACATGAACGCCTGAACCCTAACTTACCAGAATGAGGGAATTGGCTGTTGAGTGTGGTGCAATCCCTCGGTTGTTTTAGCAGTGGGAACGCACCCCACCCAGACTCATCAGGGTTGCGGTGGACCCCGGGCACCCTGCTAGGACACCCCTGGGAATCAACCACCTGGGATGTAGGATTAAGTCCCCCTTTCTAACTCCTCCATCTCCCCTCACTCTTGGCTCCCGTGGACAGGTTAGCACAGTTGCTACAGTCCATCTCACCCGAGTTCTGACCATTCCTCCTGGAACTCCATTCCTCCCGTCTCCTTCTGACTCTTTCTTGCTAGCTCAGAAAAACTCTCCTGATGTCAGGTTGCCTGCGGCCCCGGCCCTATTTGGGTCTCACAGATTGCACTCCCCTGGTTATGACCAGGCAGTGCCCTCTATTTCCCTGAGGTGGTCAGCCATTTTGGGGACGCCCACTTGACCCTCAGTCCGCTCCGGAACTTCCAGGAAGCTCTTTCCGGCCCAGGTTTTCTCTCTTTCTCCCTCTCTCTTACTCTTTCTCTGGCTACCATCTTGCCCTTCCAGCATGGGAAATTCCTCGTCCCTCCAGGCCGATTCTCCCTTGCGGTGCCTCTTAGATAATTTGAAAGCACTGAGCCTGGCCCCTGATATTAAACCTAAAAGGCTCATAGAATTCTGTACCCAGGACTGGCCTATATACCCCCTAGACAACCAAAATGTTTGGCCCACGTGTGGGTCTCTGGATCCTAATTTACTCTGGGATCTTTTTAATTACTGTGAGCGATCAAAGAAGTAGAACGAGATTCCCTATGTGGAGGCTTTTTCCTTGCTTTGATATCATCCAAATCTCTGCACCCAATGCAAGCCTCAACAGCTACTCCTTGCTCTCAAACCTCCTTCCTCCTCCTCTTCTCCATTCTCTGCCTCCACACCTTCTCCTCCTTCTTCCTCTTCTCTGCTCTCCGCCTCCACTTTCGAGCAGGCTGATGAACCGCCTCCATACCATTCTCCCCCACCCTCAGCCCCACTTTCCCCACTTTTACCCCCTCCAACTTCCCCATCTTCTACATCTGTGGCTTCTTCTGTGGACACTCCTCCTCCTCTTCCTCCCAACACTTCCGCACAAACTCCTCTTGCTTCCTTTCCTTCCGCCTTGGTCCCTCCACCTCAGTGTAGTTCACCTGACACCCATTCAGCCCCCCATCCAGCCACCTGTTCAGCCCCCCATCCAGCCCCCGTTCATGTGCTAATACAGCACCTAACCCACAAGTCACCACATCTCATCACCTGACTCAAACTTCACATGTTGTGGCCCCCCTTCAAGAGGTCACCAGGCCAGACAGGATTTTAAGGGTTTATGTTCCTTTTTCTATGCTTGACCTTTCTCAAGTAGAAAAAAAAATTGGGATCTTACACTGCAAACTCTGTCTCTTCTATTAAAAGAGTTTCAATACTTTACTTGAGCCTCACCTTTCATGATCTATATGATTCTGTCCAATACTCTCCTCCCTGAGGAAAGGAGAAGGGTCTGGGACCAGGCTAGGGCCTATGCAGACCAGGTTCATCAGACTAATGCCTACCTTCCCCTAGGGGCCCAGGCAGTTCCAGACCAAGACCCCCGTTGGGATTATAATGACTCCCAAGACCTGGGACACAGGGACCACCTTATTACCTGTCTGATAGCTGGCCTAAAGGCCTATTAACTTGGATAAACTCCAGGAAGTCATCCAGGAGAAGAATGAAAACCCCTCAGCCTTCCTAGACCGACTAACAAAGGCTCTCCTTCAGTACACTAATTTGGACCCTGAATCCCCAAATGGGAGGCAACTTCTTATGACCTACTTTTTTTCTCACAAAGCTACCCCGATATCCGGGCAAAGCTAAAAAAATTAGAGAGGGGACCCTTGACTCCTCAGACCGAGGTGTTGGCCATGGCCTTCAAGGTCTACCACAACAGAGATGAAAAAGCAAAACGCCAAAAATGCCAGATGTTGGCCCACGTGTTACAGGGCTCCTTCCAACCTGTGGAAAGGGGGAGACAACAACCCCCACAACAAGGACCCCTTGGGCCCTGCTTTAAGTGTGGTGATGAAGGACATTGGGCTAAGGCTTGCCCTAACCCCAGGGCACCACCCAGAACGTGCCCAGATGCCAATGTCCTGGCCCCTAGGGATCAGACTGCCCCAATTCCCGGAGAGGAGCTGAGGTCAGTCACCCCGCCAGTGACTTGCTGGGCCTAGCAGCCAAGGATTGATGGGGCCCTGGGTCTTCTGTCCCGACCTATTCAATCACCAAGCAGGAACCCAGGGTGGTTATCCGAGTGGATGGGTGTCCCATAAACTTTTTGGTAGACACCCGGGGCCACATTCTCAGTTCTGAGAGAGTTTTGGGGAACTACCTATCCCTTCAAATCTCCTATTATCGGGGTAGGAGGTCAAACCATCATCCTGTGTAGAACTTCTCCCCTGACTTGCTCCTTATCTGAGTTCTCCTTTTCACACCATTATTTTTGGTTATGCCTCAGTGTCCAGTCTCCTTGCTGGGAAGGTATATATTATCCATCTTGAAGGCCTCCAGTGACTTGTCCTCCCCTACTCATATCTTCATCATGGCTTTACTCCCCGACGATGAAGAGACTTTACCTCTTTGTGTCTGGTGTGGAGACCCCAGCGACCACCAGAACACACATTTTCACCTCCCCTGTAAAATGGTAGATCCAATTGTATGGGACAATGAAACCCGTCCTCTGCAAATTGCTCTCCCGTGGAAGTGAGTCTTAAAGACCCTAACCACTTCCCAAACCAGGACAAATACCTGCTGCCAACTGCCATTCTTAAGGGCCTAAAGCCAATTATTCAGAGCTTACTAAGAAAGGGGTTCCTCCATCCCACACACTCTCCATTCAATACCCCAATTTTAGCAGTAAAAATGCCTAATGGAACATACTGTTTGGTGCAGGACTTAAGGTTAATAAATTCTTCAACCAGGCCCATACATCCCCTGGTTCCAAACCCTTATACTATTCTTTCCTCCATTCCTGCAAACTCCACCTGTTTTTCAGTTATTGATCTTAAAGATGCCTTCTTTTTGATTCCACTATCTGTCTCTTCCCAAGATATATTTGCCTTCACCTGGACTGATCCAGAAACTAGACATTCCCTACAGTTAACCTGGACTGTCCTGACCCCGGAGTTTCGAGACAGCCCACATATTTTTGGACAAGTACTTGCTGGAGATCTTGAGGATTTTTTTCCCTCTATGCCCCAACTCAACCCTCCTACAATATGTTGATGACCTCCTCCTCTGTAGTCCCTCATAAGAAACCTCAAAGTCGGACACAGCCATCCTCCTGAATTTTCTTGCTCACTGAGGATATAGGGTTTCTCAGCAAAAGGTGCAGCTCTCTCTCTCTGAGGTTGTTTACTGAGGGTTCCACATTTCCCAAGAGAAGAAAGCTATCACAACCAATAGAAAAGGCATTATTGAAAGCCTTCCAGTACCAAAAACTAAGGAGGAGATTCTCTCGTTCCTGGGTCTGGCAGGCTATTTTAGGGCATGGGTACCAAATTACTCATTACTTGCCAGACCATTATATGATCTAGCAAAGGGGAACAAGCATGAGCCCTTGTTACTTTCAGCTGCACCACACTTCAGAACCCTCCAGAAGGCCCTCTTACAAGCCCCAGCTCTGCACCTGCCAGATGTTAATAGGCCTTTTACTCTCTGTTTATGAAAACAAAGGGCAAGGCTTGGGGGTGCTGGGACAAATGTATGGGCCCACCTTCGCTCCCGTGGCATACCTCTCAAAACAGTTAGATCCAACTGTCCGGGGATGGACTCCTTGTCTCCGCACCCTAGCAGCCTCCTATGTTTTATTAAAAGAATCGCAAGAGCTTACCTTTGGAGCCCAAATCACTGTTACCTCCCCTCATCACCTCAAGGACTTGCTAATGTACAAAGGACTGCAAAACCTCCCTCCCTGTTGAATTCTCTCTCTCTCTTGGTCTCTTTCCTATACAACTCCTCCGTGTCCTTCCAAACCTGCGCCCCTCTCAACTCAGCAACTCTGTTACCCATTCAGGCTCAAGGTCAAACACAGTCCCCAATTCATAAATGCAGGGAAATTCTAGAAAGCTTCCTCCCATGCCCAACTAATATCACTGAGGGACAAATCTGATTACACCTGGTTCACTGATGGCAGCTCCTTTATGCATGAGGGGATCAAAAAAGCTGGATATGCCATAGTGTCCCTATCACGAGTAATAGAAGCCAGTCCCCTGCCTGCAAATACCACCAACCAACAGGCTGAGCTGGTATCTGCAACACTAGCTTGTGAATTGGCAGCGAGGAAAAATCTTACGCTTTATACTGATTCCAAATATGCTTTCCACATTCTCGTATCTCATGCAGCAATTTGGAAGGAGAGAGGTCTCCTGAACTCAAAGGGCACCTCTATAACCAACTCCACATACATCACCCAGCTACTACAAGCCTCCCAGCTTCCTAAAAAACTTGGAGTTGTCCATTGCAGATCACACCAAAAGACTCCTCCCGCTTTGAGATAATGTATGGTTGTCCTCCTCTCCCCCCAGGGAATCTCACCAGAGCCTTGGCCCCTCCCCAACCAATATGCTCTTCCCCTCCTCTTCCTTATACACTCTGAGCTATGGAAGCATCAAGATTTGTTGCTTCTGTATCCAGAGAACTCAGCTGCCTCCTCTCTGCTCAAACCAGGAGAATGGGTCTACTTTTCTTCCCCAGGGGAAAGATCCCCCCAACCCCAAAATGGGAAGGGCCATTACAGGTAGTCCTGTGTACACCCAATGCTGCAAAACTCCATCAGGAAGGAAAGAAACTAATCCCCTGGATTCATATTTCTAGGTTAAACCCGGCAGCAAGCCCTCCAGAGGACAATCCCACCACAGCTCCCAACCTTGTAGGACCCCCACAATCACCCAGATTTACCTGTGAGATATCCCCAGATAACCCTCTCAAGCTCCGTTTTTTACAGTCACACACCACCACCACCCTCCCTCCCATTCGGAGGAGAAGAACATACATAAGAATGGGCCTCCCGATAGGATCTAGGAACCCATGGCAACACAGTACACCCACACCCTTTTTAGACCTATGTCTACTGGCCTTATACCTGCTAACTCTCTTTCAAAGTGTAGTAAGGCAAGGTTAAACCCTGTACCATCCTGTCCCACAAACTGTAGCCAAACTCCTCCCAAGAAGAGTTTTAAATTTTTTAACGAAACCCCTCCAAAAGACTGTTACCATGGTAATCCCCAGTCCTGTGAACACAATAACAATAGATACTGGATGGCCATTAGAAAAAACCCAGGCCTGGCTCCTCCCACACCATGCCAAAGTGGCTGGACATTCAATAGGAAGAATTGCTGGAAGAGGAAGATTGATAAACCCGATTGGCTGCCTGATTTGGTTAAGGCAAAAACAGTCAAAGAACCTCTTCTTTCTCTTAAACTTGTCAATATCTCTCTCAATCTGTTAAAGGCTACTAATAATACAACTATGTACAGGGATGTTGGCTGTGTTTGCAGGCTAGAACTGAATCCCCAAAACTAATAGCATACCCGATAAATAGTCTCAGGCTGCACTCAAGGAAGACTCTTCAACCCAAGACACCACAGCCAAACTCTCAGGTGTCCCTCTCTACCAGGCTGCTCCATTATGTTTTCAGTCACCAGGAAACATACCAGTAGGAGACTTATCTGAGAAGCAATGTCAACAAAAAACCTCTTTACCAAAAGGTAGTAAGGCCCACTGCCCACCAGTCTCTGAAGCATCACTCTTATGTGGGACAACTCTGTACCACTGTCTGCCCCCTGACTGGACAGGCACATGTACTCTTGTCCTCTTGTTTCCCTATGTAGACATAATTCCAGGAGATACAGAAATACCAATCCCCCTCATGACACACAGAAGACCCAAACGGGCAATCCAATTCATACCTCTCCTTGCTACTTTAGGAATTACAGCAGGTTTGGCGATGGGTACTGCGGGTTTGGCTACCTCCCTCACATACTATGATCAATTGTCCAAATTGTTCATAGATGACCTCCAACAGGTGACTGAGTCCATACTCACCCTCCAAAATCAATTAGATTCCCTAGAGGCAGTAGTCCTAAATCCTAAGTCTGCTGAAGCTTAGATCTACTCACAGTAGAGAAAGGAGGCCTTACTGCCTGTTCTTACAGGAAGAATGTTGTTTTTATGTTAATCAGCCAGGAATAGTGAAAGATAAGATTAAACAACTACAGGAACAACTAGAAAAAAGAAAGCAGCAATTGGAACAGCAATCCTATTGGGACCTCTTCACAAACCCCGTCAGCCGCTGGATTCTCCCAATACTGGGACCTCTAGTTGGGGTCTTTTTATTCTGTGCCTTCCTTCCTTGCATTTTAAAATTCCTTCAAGGACAAATTAACAAAATCTCTAACCAAACTTTCAATCAGCTCCTCCTCAGGGATTACCAGCTACTTGCCAATGAGCCAGACGACATGCACATACAGTCATCCCAAGAAACCTTCACCGAGTGCTGAAAGATGAAGATACCGAGCGACAACTCCACCAAAGGGTCATCTACCCCATCATTCCAAAGAAATAAGCCCTTGGTTTTCAGCTTTATATTTTCTAATCTGCCTTCTCCTGGGCATAGGCCTTTTTCTACCAGTCCTGCTAATAAAATCTTAGACAGGTAAACAGTTGTTTCGGCTTGTTGAGTTTACGGAGCTTTTCTGCCGTTCCTACAAGAGTAGCTCTGAGTTACAAAGGTTACACAGCGCTTCCCAGCTTAGTGTGTGAAGAGTTTTACATAGAGGAGAATTAAGGACAGATGCAAGTGCTGGAGTCATGCCACCAAAGTGAAGTGAAGACTGGTGCTCACCTTGCCAAGGGTGGGGGAAGATTCTGGGGACTGGCTATGCTAATGTGGGTACACAGAACAGCACACAGCTAACAAGGTAACAGAGGCCCATTCTGGGAGGTCTGAGCAGGGCGAATGTCCTTTGCAAAGCCTGGCCTAAAAGGCCTGAGTTTTAAGTGTAACATTGGAGACTCTCTGGGTCCCTAAGGCAAGGCCAGTTCCTGAGGGTATTTCTACCTGTTCAGTCCTCATCTGTTAAATGAATGGGGGAAGCAAACACAATGAAATGAGAAAAGAGCTTTATTAAAGTAACAGCTGGTTCTAGCATGTCTCTTAGGAAGGCAACGGAGTTCATTTGGGTAATTATCTGGATAAATGTTTGGAATTGAAGATGATTGAGGGGCCTGAATGGACACCAAATTGACAAGAGAGAAATATGCTTGGTGATTGAGAGAGGAAGGAAGAAAGGAAGAGAGGAAGTGATTAGTCAGAGAGAAGGGAAGTTTAGTAGGGCAGGAAGAAACTGCTCCCTGTGGTCTGTGAACTGGCTCCATGCAGCTGGTGACCCAGAATCTGGTATGAATTTGTCACTTGGTGCTCCCTCTCCAGTGCCTCTAGATCTTTCAAACCCCTTTACTACTCCTAGAATTGTAAAGACAAAGAGATTTCAGAGCACCTCTCTCTATCAACCAACTTCCTCAAGCACCCTATTGGAATATGTTCTAATCTGCCTTCTCCTGGGCATAGGCCTTTGTCTACCACTTGACACCCCCAGGCACAGAGGGGAGATGGTGTTGGCCATGAAGCAGATGCTATTTGCATGGTGGTTGGAAAATGTTGCCACTTTCTCCTGAGCTCTGTTCCAGCAAAATGATGCTGGATGTATCTTTTCAGATCTCTTCCTTTACTCCTTAAATTCCTTACCTGCCTCAGTTTCCTCACCTCTCAAATAAGAATGAGAATAATAGTACTTGTCTTAAGAGGCTGATATGAAAATTAAAGTGTAATGTAAGGGGAAATACTTGGTGCAATGAATGTCAATGAGGGTTGAAGTTAAAACAAATCAAACATCCCTAATCCAAAAATCCAGACTCCAAAATGCCCTGAATTCTGAAGTGCTCCTCAATCCAAAACTTTCTGAGCTTGGAATTCCTCCTGACCAAAACAAAATTTATCAGCAAAATCCTTCTGCGAGAGGTCTGCTGGCCACCCTCCAGGTCCACCTGTGACCTTCTCCACAGTGCCCTGTGCTCCAGAACTGACCCCCACATACTGTGCTTCCATAGAGTCGATTGCCCCTGGCTTCCAGTTGTATTTGGCCTACGGAGGCCTTGGCAGAAAACTGGAAAAAGAGGAGAGTGAGGTAAAGGTATAGATTTCTCAGCTGCTTCTTTGTGGTGGCTGTGTGGGTTGGCTGTGTCCAGTTACTATTACCCCTCTCCTGAAGGTCACAGTTGCTGCCAGGCGGTCCCTACAACAGAGCTCCCCTTGAATCCCATTGGCATCTTTCTTCCCCGCCCCCTCCAGACCTAAGGCAGGCACAACCCAGGTTTAAGGTGCAAGGTTAGAACACTTCGCAGGGCTTCCCCTAAACCTGCCTATGCCTTTCTAATAGGCTCTTTATTAAACTCTCCTCACATTACTCAATTTGAACATGTCATTTTTTTCTTACCAGAATGATGACTACAAAGCCTTCTCCCCATTTTCTTTCTCATTTAATAGAATCACTACAACATCACATTCCTAAGATGAAAACAAAGACTGACCCTACACTCCGTTGCCCTCAGTCCTCACAGTCAAAAATACACCTAATTCTTTGGTGCAAACAAGAGACAATTGCCATAAAGCAATGCAGCTAAGGCACCAATAATCCCTTTGACTTTTTATGCTGGCAAGGTTCATTTTGTGTAATAATTTTAGTGCAATCCCCTCCCCCATGCCTCTCTCGCCCCCCCTCCTCTGATGAATAATGGAAGCAAAAAACAAATAGTTCCTGAGCCCAACTTCCATGCAACAGATCTTCCATAGAGGGTGTGAGGTCATGCCATGCAGCTTCTCAGCGGGACCAAACGACATTAGCCAATTACAGAGCAGGCTCCTGAGCCACTTTGTTCTCTGCAGAGCAAACAGCCCAGTGTTTTAATTCCCTGGGAGGGAGAATCTTTCACTAGAGAGCCTCACACAATTTCTTATTTAGGAAAGGTTTAAAGAGATTTGTGCTGGAGTATTTAATCCCAAACCCTGGAACTGTCCCAGCAGGGGGTATAGATTAGGGGACAGTTGACTTCACACATTGATATTCAAAACAGAAAAGGGTTACTCTTCAAAAGTGGCAGGGAGATTGGTGAGTGACAGACAGTACCCGACACCAGCTGCACAGGGCGTAAACCTCACTCTCTCTCAACCTTCAGGAGCTTCTGCCGCTTTTGGCAAGCTAACGTCCTGCTTAATGGAGGGCTCCCCTGAGCATTTGGATGCAGGGTACTTTGCAAAATCAACCACAGGTCTGACTGCTTTCAAGGAAATAGCTCTATCATCTCTCTCTCTCTCTCTCTCTCTCTCTCTCTCTCTCTCTCTCTCAGTTGCATTTTCCATCCTATTTCACTAGATTTTCAGGCCACGGACTAGGAATGCTTACATTTGGCAGTGAGCCCACAGTCATAAAATCCAAGAAGGATTGTTTATTTATAAGAATTCTGCAGTTAGGGTGAGTTCAATAGAATGCTTCAATTTAAAGTAAGCAAGAAGCATTGTGTAATCCATCACCAATTTATATTTTCCATTGAGAGAACAGCATTTATCTCTCTCTGCAAATAGCCACACATTTGCTCTTGGTGTTTGCCAAGTCAAATACCCAGCCAGTGAATGTTAGACAGCCCTGAGAGGAAGTGAATGCATAAATCATACCTTGGGATTTTGTAGGCAGCATGCAGAGCTATAGAAAATGCCCATAGGCCTTTAAAAAAGGTGAACTCTTACATCCAGAGTTATAAGAATTGGGTCTGAAAGCTTACTACCAGCTACAAACAGAAGCACGCTCTCCCACCAAGTGGTGGTCTGTAAGGTGTAGTGTACATGATCTAAGTGAAACACAAGGTCTAATCAGTGACCTTGGAGGTAATGCCAAATTGGTAGAGCTGGAGAGGGATCAATTTCGAAGAAGGTTGGCAATGTACCAATGTCATGTGAGCAAAGAGAAAAGCAGCACAAAGGTGAGAAAGGAGATCCAAAGAGCAATATGTTTGGTCCAAGAATATGAGCCTTAGCTTCTGGTTTGGTAGACCCATGGATGAGAACCCTATCATACTAAGTGAAATAAGCCAGTCCCAGAAAACCAAAGGCCAAATGTTCTCTCTGATATGTGGATGCTAACACACAATAAGTGGTGGGTGGGAGGGGGAGGGAACAGAAGGTCATGAAGGGGAGGAGGTAGGGATGGGAACAGGAAAGACAGTAGAATGAACCTGACTGAATTTTCCTGTGTTCATATGTGAATACATAACCAGTGTAACTCCACATCTTGTACAACCACAAGAATGGAAAGTCATATTCTCCAAGTGTATAATATGACAAAATATACTCTATTGTCATGTATATCTAAAATCCACGTATACCTAGAATCTAGTCACAGAAATTCCACCAAAGCAATATATCCCCAAAGCTCCTATGTGTTCACCAGAGAGCCCAGTTGCATCCCTATGGAGAGTTGACGGTTTCCACTTTCTGAATGCTTCTTTCTGTAATCCCCATTCATCATAAATCCATATTATGTCACTGAAGAGGCGCAGATTGCAAAAGAGTGGATCATGGCCAAATGCTTGCAACAGAATGGAGGAGAAATGTAGAGACATGGCTTAGGTCTAGACTCAGATGGCACGGGGTGGGGGGGTGAAATATATCACAATATTATCAAGAGGAATCCCATCCATGACTTCTGATTGTTTTCTGCATATTTCAAGTGTTAGTCTGATACTTAGGGGAAAAAAATACAAGATTTATAAGCATTATAAACATAAAAGATCATAAAATGGAAGTCCAGGAAGTGTTTTAAAAGGGACTGGTGTTAAGGAAGAAACGAAGAAAAATGTCACCATCAGTGGATAGAACCATCAGTAAGGTTTTCCAGATAAATGCAAAATCGATAGGAACTAGGCCCCTGCCACTGGGCTTGAGGATCAGCATAGCCCTACCTTACGGAAGGGAACTAGAAGAGACAACGTGAGACTCCCATTCCAATCAGTCATGAAGAGGCAAAAAATATGCTTTGAGTAGAAAACAGGAAAAGATTTTGAGACAAAATAATAGCAATGAAAACAAAAGTATTCAGGAACCAAGGGTAAGAACAGACTGGATTTCAAAAATGAATGTCAGGTTCTGATGAGGACAAAATGATGAGAGTGGTATAGTTGGTCTCACATTTTAGTTATTTTTGTGTAAGAAACCACAGAGCCTCAGCGACAGAGGAAAGAGAGTATTTATTTAGTTCCCACATCTGTGTATCTACTGAGACCCAAGTGAGGCAGGCTGGTCTCCGCTGAGTGGCTCTGCCAGTCTTGGGAAGCTCCCCTTGCAACTGTGGTTTGCCTGGGGTTTGATGGATGGAGGCTCAGCTCGGCTGGGGTGTTGGGCTGATGTGGCTCTGTTCCACAAGACTTTTATCCTCCTCCTGGCACCCGCGGGCTAGCCTGGGCATGTCCTCCCCGGCATGGAAGCAGAAATGCTAAAAAAGCAAGCCCAACTGCAAACATGCATTTTAAACTTTGGGTGCAGGTTCCACTGGTCAAAGAAAATGACGGCCACCCCAAATGTCAAAAGGGCAGAAATGTATTCCACCCATGGAGGTGGGTGGGTGGGTGGGTGGGAGAGATGGAAGGAGGAACTATTCCCAAACAATAATCCACCAGTTCTCCAGTTTTAAAACATAATAAATTCAGAAACCATGAAGAATAAAAGAAACGTGTAAAAAGCAAGAATGGGGCTAAGTCTGATTCAATTCTCATTTTCATCAGATGAGCCCCAGGTTCTTCTCTCTCTCCTCCAGGTGAATAAGAGAGAGCAGTCCAGATGGAAATGCTTGGAAACCACATGACCCGCTTTGCACACCATGGCCCCACAATGCTGCCACAATCCAATCGACCTGAAAAGCTAGCTTCACTCTCCCATCTCGAACATGCATGGCTGTCCTATGGTGTGAATTGTGCAGCTGTCGCCATCTGAATATTTGGCCCATTTCCCAGGAATGATTATTCTTTAAATGTGGAGGAGAGATGCATTATTTTTAAAAATCAAGTAAAGGTTAAGTATGAATAGAAACTAACATAAGGACTTGGGATCAAGATGACATAGTGATTGGTGCTAGAAAAAAAAATACTTCAGCACACTTGCACAGCTCCAAACACTTAATGATGATAAAATATGGAAATAGGAAAACCAAACTACACTACTCTACTCAAAATCAAACAAAAATATCCATGAAAGCAACCCCATTCACAATAATTACAAAGAAAATAAAATACTCAGGAAAACATTTAATGAAGGAAGTGAAAAAAAAATGTGTACAGTGAAAATTATACAACACTGAAGAAAATAATTGAAGAGGACACAGAAAAGATGGAAACACTTTACATGACCACAGATTTCAAGAATTAATACTGTTAAATTGTCCATACTAGCCAGAGCAATATACACATTTAACACAAAATTTGCAGATTCCCACCAAAACACGAATACATTCTTTATTGAACAAGGAAAAAATCCTAAAACTCATATGGAAGTATATGGAACTCATATGGAAGCAAAAGTCCCTAAGTAACCAAAACAATCCCTAGCACAAAAAAAAAAAACAAAGCTGAAGGTCTCACACAACCTATTTCAAAATATACTACAAAGCATAATAATTTTTTTAAAAAATGCTGGATTGTCATAAAAACATACACACAAACAAATGGAATAAAATAGAGTGACCAGAAATAATACCATGCACTTGGCGTTATTTCTGGCAAGGTTTTCTTCAACAGATAAATGGATAAAGAAAATGTCAAACACACACACACACACACACACAAAATGGAATATTACTCAGCCATAAAAAGAATGGTTTTATGACTTTTTCCAATACATGGATGGATCTGGAGACTATCCTACTAAGTGAAATAAGCCAATTCCAAAAAGCCAAAGGTCAAATGTTCTCTCTGATATGTGGTTGCTAACATGCAACAAGTGGAGGGGGGAGGGATGAATAGAAGTTCAGTGGATTAGGAAAAGAGGAATGAAGGGAAAGGAGGGGGCATGGAAATAAGAGATACAGTAGAATGAATTAGTCGTAACTTTCCTATGTTCCTGTATACCACCAGTGAATCTCCAAATCATGTATAACCATGAGATCCTAATTAGAATAAGTTGTAATCCATGTACGTATAATATGTCAAAATCCACTCTACTTTGTCTGTATCTAAAAATAACATTTTTAGGAGAAATTGAAATTTATTGCTATAAAGTTTTTACTTGGTATATGAGGTGAAGTGATATAGTATTTTTATATTAGTTCTAATCAGTTATACATGACAGTAGAAAGCTCTTCTATTTGTTGTACACAAATGGAGCAGAATTTTTCACTTCTTTGGTTGTACATGAAGTAGAGTCACACCATTCATGAAATCATACATGCAACTGAGGTAATGATGTCCATCTCATTCCACCATCTTTCCTACCCACTTCCACCATCCCCCTTGCCCCATCCAAAGTTCCTTCACTCATCCCAAGCCCGCCCCCCCCCATTATCAATTAGCATCCATTTATCAGAGAAAACATTCAGCCCCCTGTTTTTTGGAATCGGCTTATTTTGCTTAGCATGATGTTCTCCAACTCCATCCATTTACCTGCAAATGCCATAATTCTTTTTGGTTCCACAGTATATCAATTGTGAATTGTGCTGCTATAAACATTTAAATGGCTGTATCACTGTAGTATGATATTTTTAAGTTCTTTTGGTATAGACTGAGGAGTGGGATAGCTGGGTCAAATGGTGATTCCATTCCAAGTTTTCTGAAGAATTTCCATACTGCTTTCCAGAGTGGTTGCACCAATTTGCAGTGTCATCCGCAATGTATGAGTATGCCTCTGTCCCCACATCCTCATCAACACTTATTGTTGCTTGTTTTCTTGATAACTGCCATTCTGAATGGAGTGAGATGAAATCTTAGGGTAGTTTTGATTTGCATTTTAAAATGAACAAAATTTAAAAGTCATTTTGAAAAAAAGAAGAAAAATGAGGAAGAAAAAGAGGAGGAGGAAGAAGAAGAGAAGGAAGAGGGAAAAAAGTAACACCATGTATTTACAGCCAACCAATTCTTGACAAAAACACCAAAAACATATACCAAAGAGCCTCTTCACATTTCAGAAAATTATAACTTAACCCTTATCTCTCACTCTATATAAAAATCAAAAAAAAATGTAAGACTTGGATATGAAATCAGTAGAAGAAAACAGGGGGACACTTCAAGACATCAGTATAGGCAACAGTTTTTTGGGTTAGGTAAGTTACCTATACAGTAATGTAGCAGAACACAGTAAGGTAGAATAGATAAATTCTAGTGTTCTACAGGGCCGTGGGGGACTTTAGTTCACAGTAATCTAATATGTAGGTTAAAAATAGCCAGAAGTGAAGAGCTGAAAGGCTCCAAACAAAAAGTAATGATAAAGAGGAGGGAACATTAATTATCCTGATTTGATCAGCACATATTGTATACATACATTGAAATCCATGCTTTCAATATGTATAATTATTATGTTAGTAAAAAAAAATGTTTAAGGACATGGAAACGTTAACTACCCTGATTTGATCATTATACACCATATAAATGAATTGAATTATCACATTGTACCTCATAATGTGTGCAATTAAAATAATTTTTTGAAAAGAAAATGAAATTCAGAGGGAAATGTATGGTAACATAATAGTATGCATAGAAATCAACCTTTGCTATTGGTGAAATGAACAAACTGCTGAATGTAAAAAAGGGAGATGAAAGAAAGAAACCATGATAATTTCTGTATCAAAATAAATGTGTTCACCTAGAGCCCTGGACAACAAAAACAAGTTCAAGACCAGCCTTAGAAACTTAGCGAGACTCTGTCTCAAATAAAAAAAATAAAAATTTAAAAAGGGCTGGAGATGTATCTGTGCTAAAGTGTTCCTGGGTTCAATTCCCAGTAATAAAAAAATAAGATGAAGAAGGAAAGAAAAAAGATAAAAAACTATAGTGCATAAAAATGTCAAAAGGTCTTCTTCAATTTATAGAAAACTCTCATCTATGTGAGAGCAGGCTTGTAGGACATAGGTTCCCAGGGGAGAGTGTGAATCTAGTTCTGTCTTGGATGGACATAGCTGCTCCATCAGAGCCAGTGTCAGCCTGGCAGACCTGTACTAACATCAGACAAAGTAGACGACGGCCGGAAGTGTGATGAGAGTTACAGAAGGAGATATAATAAGACAATACAGTCCACCAGGTAGATTTTATAACTCTAAATGCACCAAGTTACGAAACCTCAATACAAATGAAGCAAAAATTAATCACATCGACCACAATAATTTATAAAGTACATCTTTAAAACAAGTGGAGAAAAGTCCAAAGAATTAATAATAAAATGTATCTGTTCATTAAACAGAAATCTTTATTTATTTGTTTGTTTTTTGGGTGCTGGGGATCAAACCCAGGGTTTCATCCATGCTCAGCCCAGGCTCTACCACTGAGCTACAGTCCCATCCCTCAGTAGAATTTTTTTCCAAACAACCCGGATTTCCAAATTTATTTGACCTTGGCACTTTGCTTCACTTTATTTCCTGCCTAGCATCTTTAAAGCCATGCATTCTCTCTCTAGTTGTATTTTAACAATAGAGGTTTCCAGAGTACTTAGCTCCCTTTTATGGTTTCGATGTGGTGTCCCCCAAATGCTCCTATGTGAGACAAGGCAAGGGTTGGATAATCATGGAGGGTTATATCCTCAACCTTATCAGTGAATTAATTCCTGGTGGTATATTAACTGAATGGTAACTGGAGGCAGGTGGGGCGTGGCTAGAGGAAGTGGCTCATTGTGGGTGGGGCTAGTCTCTCTCTGCTTCTTGATCATCATGTGAGCTGCTTCGAGTTGCCACACTCTTCTGCCAAGATGTTCAGCCTCACGTTGAGCCCCCAAGGAATGGAGCCTAACTGTCTGTGGATTGAGACCTCTGAAACCATGAGTGCCTAAATAAACCTTTCCTCCTTTCCAGTTGTTCTGGTCAGGTCCTTTAGTCACCGCAGTGAAAATGCTGACTAAAATACTCACCAAACTACCAGAAACAAAAGCCCTTTCATATCCCTTGTTGCTGCTATTAGAATTGTAGTTTCCTGCTTGGAAACAAGTACTAGATTAATACAAGTGAATTCCATCAGAGTTGAGGACCATGTCAGCTTTTATTCACTGGCATCTGTGTCTAGCAGAGTAATCTGCAATTAATATGCAAAATGTGATTCTTGTCTTTAAGAAGTTGAGCAGGAAAGGCAGATATTGAACAGATAGTAACACACATTTAAATAAATCTATGTGTGCTGAGCAATAAAAAGATGTTCAGGTTGCTGCGAAAGACATAGGAGAAGAGCTGGCCTAGTCTGGAAGAACATAATTATACTGAAATAGAAGTGCTTTCAAGGGCTCAACCCAAGCCTAAGAGACTGAATTCTGAGGATGCACCTAGCACAGGTCACACTCACTGGGTGAAGCCTCCATTGTCCTGCCAGATGGGCTCCCATTGTTCCTAGTCTGGTAACACCAAACATCCAGAACCTGCACTAGGGCTGGGACTGATCCTGTCCCACAGCCCATGTGTTCACAGACCAGCTATGTCCAACCAAGACAGAACTAGAGTCATAATGTCCCCCTGGGAACCTCTCTTCTACACACCGACTGTCACTTACATGGGAGTTTTCCGTAAGTTGAAGAAGATTTTTGACATTTTAACCCTCCATAGCGCTAAGAAAGTTGGGCTACTTTATTCTATCAATAAACACAAATTTTGGAATCAGACAAGGATTGGAATCTCACTCTACCATTCCCTCTGTATTTTGAGGCAAACTTCTTAAACTCTCTGTAAAAGCTTCGAGTCCCTCTACTACAAGATGGAATTACAATGGCACTTTGGCCTATGAAGACTAAATAAAATAATATGGGTTAAGTGCTTAAAAGGATCATAATTCTTGCTTGGCACTGTAAGGCAATGCTTAGCACCTGGTAGATGTCAAATAAATGAATAGCTTTCTGCTCCAGAGATCTCCAATAAGGTGTTCTGAGCCTTAATTCCCACCCCTTGCCACACACACACACATACACACACACCCATCAGCTCCCATTAGCTGCAAATCAGTCTCTTAAAATTATTTCAGGATTGTATTTTTAATAATTATTCCTATAAACTACAAAGGAGTATAAAAGGCGCAGTCTTTACATGATGCTTCAATATGAGAAGCTGTGCAATGTACACAGCCCACTCCCCATATTGCAAGAGGGAGGTTTTGAGTAACTATTGTGCTTCATAAATCTCACGTGACACTAGTTGAGCTGTTGTATTTCACAGATGTGGGATCTTGTTTTGGAAAGGGGGATATATAGTAGAGAACAGGAGTATAATCTTGCTCATTCAGTGTGGATCATCAATTATAGAAGGAAGATGAAAACATGAATGGATGAGTGAATGGATGGGATAGATGGAGGGATAAAAACTGTTTACAGATAAAATTAAAATTTTTCCCCATGAAAAATGATGCCAGTGGGACTATATGAAAGGGAGACTCACAAGACATGCTAAGCAAAAGGGGGATTCAGGAGTCTAGAATCTTGAGAAAAAAGATTTGGCCAACAAGTTACACTATTATCACCTGCCTGTGAAGCAGATTCGTTTTTAGTGAGTAGTTTGTTGATTTGATAACAATTTCTCCAAGCACCCAGGGAAAATTACTTCTAGAAACTCTTCACTGATGTGTCCAAGGACAGACGTGTTTTCTTTTATTCATCGGGTAACAAGAAAAAAATTGCAAGACACTTCTTCAGATAGTATTGCAAAGGGAAAGCTAAGGGGTCAGGTAACACACAGGAAGCACAATTCTGACTTGGAAGTGTGAAGTGGAATTCGATATGCAGCACCAGCCACCTCTCTGTATGAGAAAGCAGTAGGGACACTTAGGTCCAGAATGTGGCAGAGGCGTGTCCACACATGCTGCAGCACAGGAACATGAAGAAGTATTTCCTCTAAAATCATTTGGTGATAGAGAGTAAATCAAGCACTTACGTGAAGACAATATTTTTAAAGCTTTGTATTAGTCACCTTTGCACTGCTGAGACCAAAATATCCGACAAGCACAGTTTGGAGGAGGAAAGGTTTATTTTGACTCATTGTTTCAGAGGTTTAGTCCTCTGTATGCCATTTTGGGGCCAATGTAAGACAGAACACCTTGACATAGGGATGTGGTAGAGGAACACTGCTCCATTCATGGTGGCCAGGAAACAGAGAGGGAGAGAGGGGAATGGGCATGCCCCAAGGGACCCACCTCCTCCAGCCACTCCCCACCTGCCTACAGTTACCACCCAGTCAGTCCAATCAAACTAGGATGAACTGATGAATTTACAGTGCTCACAGTTCAATAATTTCACCTGTGAATATTCCTGCATTAACACAGGAGTTTGAGGAGAACACCTCATAACCAAATATAAGAAACATAAAGCTTAGCATGCTTTATGTTGCAGGGATAAATCCATCGAAACAGTTTCAACAACTATCAAAGCCTATTTGCCTATCCTAGCTCAAATTATTTTGACACCTTTGTGAAATATTCACATGGCTCTTTTCAAAGTGCTTACAACTCTGAACAAGACTAATGGTAAAAGGAAAAAACAAAAATACAGCCCATGGTTTATTCCTCTTCCTACCTGCCCTCCCCTAGTAATAAAGATCTGTAGCCCATGACAAAGTCTACCCACCTGCATTCCACAAATATAAACATTAACATACATTTGGACTCCCAGAAATGCTCAATTAATTTGGAAGAAACCAGGAAAGTTCTTGCAAGTACGAACAAAGTACCCAACATGTTGCCACAAGCCATTTGCAAAGTTAATCCTCTTCTCCCACCCTAGCCCACTCTGCTGGGTGTCCCAGCAGGCATTAGGCACCTAGAGGAATGAAGAAGTGTCCTATCTCTTCTATTTATTCTATACTCTTTTTTCTGCTCATAATCTGAATCTTGCACAGTTTTTACTCAAACCAGCACTTTTAAATGTTATAGGCTGCCCTCCCCATTCTGCCACAGCAACTCAGACATGAATCTAGTTGAGGCTGGGCTAGGAGACAAACTCAGCTAAAAATATAGCAGGCTTGACTCAGAATGACAGAATGGCTCTTCCTCACTGATGACTCAGTTTTGCTATTGAGCCAAGATTTTCTTCCATGGGGATGAGGTACCTCCTGAGGGGGCTCCTCAGTCCCTCCCATGTAACCACCGAGACCATTCTAAATCCTAAGAATGGGCACAGCTGAGGCTGACCTGCTGTCAGTCAGTGATTATCAACAAACCCCCTTTGTTTTAAAATTAATCCCTAAAGAAACTGTTTTAATGAATTGTTTGGGGTTGCAATTGTAGTCCTGAAGGTATTTAAAATAACTCTGTGGGAAGAACAAATGTTTCTGAAACCTAAAATAGACAAATTGCACTGGCCTACTTTACAACAAGTCCTAACAAGGCACCAACAATAAAAACTTCCAGTTTTCCTTCAGTCTCAACCAGAAATAGGAAAGTGTTGAGGTTTGATTTGCCGTTTTCCACTAGTCAAAAGAGACCACTTTCTTGAATCACAGCCAGGAGGCACCTATGGCAGTTCCAAACTTAGGGTATTTTCTCCCCAAAAGGGGAAGGATACCAATGGGTCATACTTGCCCATGCTAATAAATTCATCATTTAAAAGAAATGTATCTCTGTGGATAGGATCAATGGCTTCCCTAATATGGTTTCCCTAATGAAAAGCACATGTCTATACATGCTCCTAACAAGGTCCCATGGAGAGACTGTGAGCGTTGAAGCGGCCCGAGGCTGCACAGTTTTTAAAGCTAACTGCTTCCAGGTGCCCAAAGAATACAACTTAAGCTCAGCTAGCTGTTTTCAACCCAGGGCCTGAGTGTCTTTGTTCTTGCAAGTGTAAAGTTTCCTTCATTCTCCTTTTTATGGCCACAGGTTTCTGGGTTGCATAACACCCAATAAGAGAGCACCAAAGGGCTGCGTTTTACTGTTTTGTTGTGTTTTATTGACTACATGTTTCATTCAGCTAATGCGCAACGCTGGAGAGGCAGGCCATAACAGCTCAATTACACCACTCACGCTCTTCCTCTCCTCCAAGCACCCAGCGACCCAGCACACTTTTATTACATCCACATGCAGATGTTAAAAAAAGAAGAAAGGCAAGAAGGGGGTGTGCAAGGCACTCTGGTTTAAGTGTCAAAACTGGAACTGCTCCTTTCCCGAGTGATCCTTGAAGGCCAAGAGCTTTCCAAAGAATAGCAATTTGTTCCTGCTGTGGTCATGGAGGCAGACCCTCAATCTCTTCTAGGGAAAAGAATGCCATTGCTCTTTGGAGAGAAGCCAAGGAAACTTTCTCCCCATGTGGAGAATTTGGGGCTCCTGGAGTGTGCCATGAGTACCCAAAAATCCCTGAGCTTGTAATTCAAAGGCAGGTCAACAAAGACAGAGAACCTCGTTCATCCTCCCCTAGATTGTGCAGGGATTTAATTTTCATAATGTTTTTTTTTTAATTTATTTATTTGTGGTGCTGATCGAACCCAGTGCCCTACACATGCTAGGCAAGTTGCTCTATCACTGAGCCACAACCCCAGCCTCCTAATTTCCATAATGTTTTAAAGTAATCCATAGGCAACTGTATAACCAACCAACACTTTAGAACCAGAGACACCAAGGTTCAGATCTCAATACTGATACTTCCTAACTCTGTGAACTTAAACAAGTTCTGAATTTTTCCTTTCTCTCTCTCTCTCTCTCTTTCTCTCTCTCATTATTTTTTTAATGGAACTGGGGATTGCTCCATAGGCACTCTACTGCTGAGAGCCACAGCCGAGTCGGAATGGCCCCTGGCATTTTGCCAATAGTATTGGTTGACAGGCGAGGCATTACTATCCGCCTTGGCCGCTACTTTGGAGTTCTCCTGGGGATTCCCAGGTATTCCCAGAGAGTTCCCATTGGTTGGGGAAGAGCAGGAGGAGGGATTTCCGGAGGAGATATTTCCAGTGGCTGGTTCCTGGACTAGCCGAGTGGCATTCGGGAGAATTCCCCGGGAGCGTGTGTGAAGTGTTTTGGTGGAGTTCAAAAATAAAGTTTGTTCCTGCTTCAGTGGCTCATGATTTGTGCCCAGCCAGACTGCTGCACTCTACCTCTCAATTACATTCTCAGCCTTTTTATTTTTATTTTGAGAGAGGTTCTCACTAAGTGGCCCAGGCTGGCCTAGAACTAGTGATGCTCCTGCCTCAACCTCCCCAGTAGCTGTAATAACACACGTGGGCCACTTAATTTTTACTTATTTTCTAAGATTCTGTTTTCTCAACTATTAAAATGGGAATAAAATGACTTGTCTCTGGATTGCTGAGAATATTCAGTGAGGAAATTAGAAAACACATAGCATATCACCTGAATGCACACCATCTATAGCATGTCACCTTTGTTACAGAGTTGTGGACAAGCCCATTCAATTTTTGCTGTTTGCCTATTGCCACTTGTTGCATTGAAAGTTTATCTGTGGTTTCTCACATTCTGGTTAACATTGTTTTTTCTTGTGTCATAAATTATGGTACCTACTGAGTAGACATACCATATTTTTTTAGCCATTTATTCATTTCTAAACATTAAAAATTTCCCTAGCATCTATGTAAATCATGCTGTCACATGCTTTTCTGTCAGTAGTAATGACTATCTCCTTAAAATGTCACTTGATGAGAATGTACAGGATCAAAAGATATGAATACCTTTAGGACTCAAAACATACACTAAACTATTTTCTAAGAAGGTTCTCCTGACATTTTACAACAATGCTGGCATCTCAATCATCAAAAATGGGAATACCCCAAATTTAATTTCCTTTGTGAAAAATTCATATTTGGACATAATGGGGTTCTCTTCTACCTAACAGGAGAAATGGAAAATATGGTAAATATGCAGCTAATAAGAATTACCCAGAAAAATTAAGGAAAATTAACATTCAGTTGTCTGAATATTTTCTTAATTTTTCACCCTGAGTTTAGAGATATAATCTCAATAGAAAACAACTCTTCATTGTCCATTTTAAGTCCAAGTGCTTTTAACTTAAAGTAAAAAGGAGTGGGAAGCTATGACACATACCAACCTTCTGAAGTCTTTTAGAACTCAATGGGCAGAACATGGTGCCTAATGAATGAATTTGAAGGTCACATGGGAAACGGTGTTTTCAATGTGGCCAGGACTGTAAAGATGGCATTACAGTAGAAGATAGCACATAGGTGATGAGCTCAATGTCTGTTATGAGTAAACAAACCAAGAGAATGTAAGGGATTTGTCCCTTTACCCAGCTAGTAAGCAGCCTAACAAGGACCATTCCACACACAGTGCTTGCCCACTGCACCGTCTCTACAATGCAGCCTCTGAATTACCATCCAAGGACACAGCATTGCTAGAGATGGCCCCATTCTTGATATCATGCCACAAAAGGGACATATTCTCGTAGGAATTGAGAAATGTGCCTCAGTGAGGAAGAGCAATAGATCATAGTCAATCTGCCTGTGTATTAGTATAATCTACTATTGGGTCTGTCTTACAATAGGAGGTCAGCATACAAGTTGGTAATTTGACCAAAGTCCTACCTTTGGGTGCTTACTCAACAGGACTGCTTCCAAGAGCACATCCCTCATCCCCCGACCCGCATTAGATGCCCTACCACCCTACCACTTCCCTGCAGCTCAGAGAGGAGGAGGGCTACTATTCAACAGGGCAGAGCCCTCTGAGACTATTTTTGTCCCACAAAGCTGGCAAGTGCCTTCTACTGCTTGGTGGTCTACAGGCTCACAGACAAATCCAGTAAACCAGCAGCCCATGTCCATACAGCCTGTGAACTAAGAATGATTTTTACATTTTTTAAGGGTTTTGGGGAAAGTAAAACAGAAGAACATGCAACAAACACTGTACAGCCTGCAAAGTCCAAAATAGTTATTATCTGACTCTCCACAGAAAAAAAGTTTGTCATATTCAGTCTATCATACTCAGTGCTGATTTATCAAGCATATTTTCAAGACTCCAACTATAATTTTACATTTTAAATTCTCCCTTGTCTGGTGGAATGCCTCTTCCCAAATATCATAAAGGGTGAGATTTGGAAATAGTGCATGCACCCAGTGGTTAGGAGCACCGCACTTCTTTCAAAGTCAAATAGGTCAGAGTTTAACCTGCATCCATTGAATCTCAAGACAGCTCCATCATCTGATCTGGATTTTTTTTTTTAACTTCTGAGACTCATGATTTTCTCATCTCTGAAACAGAGAAAATATGAATAATTTCAAAGGGTTGTAGTGAGGATCAATGAGATCTCATTATATCATATATATAAATCTCATTATATATCTATTTAGTATCTGTTTCTACATACCCATATATTTCTCATGCATATAAACCTCATTAAATAATCCATGTAATATCTATCCATATTATATGCATCTTATATATAAATAAATCTCATTTTATATATATGTAAATTTATACATACTAGCTTTTTTTATAACTGATAAAATCCTCTGCAGATAAAAGACATTTTTACTCCTAATACTGGATCTAAAATGAAATTTTATTTTAAAGTGATATAAATCATGTTTATATTTGTTTTCAGACCACCTAGGATGATTTACTATTTTGTGAACTGAAACAATGTAGAGGAGATAAACTATCAAAACGTGCCCATTTTTATAAAACTCAAAGATGCCCCTATGAGACAGAATCCATGGAAAAACTAAAGATACTCATGGTAAATGGAAAAGAGTCCAAAGAATAGGAAAGAGAAATTGAGATCCCTGGGATAATTACTGCATATACATTTCATCAACTCATGTAACAAACGAGCCTTGTACCTGATAGTTAAACCAGGCTATAAACAACAAGCATATCCTCAGTTGAGTATCTCAGGATGTGTGATTTCTTGTAACACGAGTCAACAGGACACCCAGAAGATAGCTATGCAGGCCCCGTTTCTGTTCCACTCTGCCACCTACTGCCTCTGACTTCCGTGCTCAGAGACAAGATGGCCTACTGCTCCAGCTCCAAGCATTAGGTTCATGCTGCAGCTAGGAAGAACAAGAAATGGAGACAGGCAAGGTGCCAGGAGCTGAGTCCTATCAGCTTAATTCCACAACATCAGAATATAGCTCTTGGACTCTAGCTTCTGGGATGGTTTGGATACAAGGTGCCCCCCAAGCTCCTGTGTTAACATAGGAATATTCAGAGGTGAAGTGATTGACTTGTGAGAGCCATAACCTCATCAGTCCATCCTGGTTTGAATGGACTAACTAGGTGGTAACTGAAGGCAGATGGGGCATGGCTGGAGGAGGTGGGTCACCAGGGGCATGCCTTAGAAAGGTACATCTTCCCTAAAGTCGCTTCCCCCACCGGCTTTGTTCCTGACTGCCAAAGGTGAGCAGCTTTCCTCCACCATGCCCTTCTGCCAGGGATTTCTGATTCACTTTGAGCCCAAAGCAAGGGTGTCAGTCAAAAATGGGCTGAACCTCTGAATCCATGAGCCCAAAATAAACCTTTCCTCCAAGTTCTTCTTTTCAGTCACTATGGTCACAGTGATAAAAAGCTGAATAACACAGTAGAGTGGATATATTTTTCCCTTTTCCTCTGGCTAAATACAACTTAAACTCTGAACATCCTATTTAAGATAGACATAGGAAGACTGAAACTTGGAGAAAAGATAGACCAGCTAAGGACTTTGAGGTCCAAGAAACAAAACAGCAAGTTCCCTAGGTTGTCTTTTAGCCGCATATATCTCAGACTTGGAGCTGAAGGAGGTGACAACAAAAACACTGACAAGTACATAAAAAGCCCCAACTAAAGTCTGTTTTCTCTAACCCAAGGGTCAGGCAGGAGGCAACCTAGAAAAAAAAAAACAGAAATCTCTTAAGCAAAAGCAGCTCTACTTAGCCAAATACCACAGGAATAAATAAAAGGTCCCTATCCCCCATCAGCAAAGGTTGAGTGGGTATCCTCACAAGACTGTAACACAAACTCTCTCTCTCTCTCTCTCTCTCTCTCTCTCTCACACACACACACACACACACACACACACTCAGGATGATGTCAGAGAAGGCTGAGTAGGGAGAATAACTTTCACCACTGCCAGTTGTTAATAAACCCTATGCTACACTGCCAGAAAAGATCATGTAAGGAGCTGCAATACCTCTCTCTGCTCAACAATAGACAGGAACCTCCTCCTAAGCTTCCAGTACCAATGGAGATCAGTTTTGGATCTTGGAATTCTACCCTCATCTGGCTGCAACAAGGAATACCCATGTCTATTCCTTTCCTGCCCTAGCAGTGTTTAAAAAAAAAAAAGATAGGTTTATATAAGATCCACAGTCATATAGTATAAAAATTCCCAAAATTCAATCAAAAATCACTTGTCAAGAGCCAGAAATTTCTCAAAACTAATGAAAAAAAAAGAGGAATCAATAATTGTCAACACTGAGATGAGAGATGTTAGTAATGTCTGACATAGATTTTTTTAAGGCATGATTTTAAAAATGCTACAACAAGAGGTTATGAATATACTTGAAACGGATGAAAAAATAGAAATTTTCAGCAAAGAAGTACAAAATCTCAGCAGGATGTATCTCATTGGCCAGCACTGGGTTATAGGGCCATTCCCAACAATAAAATAGTCTGAGAAAATGTTTTAGCTTTATGGAGGAATGCAATGGGAAGCGGGGTATAGGGATAACAAATCCATGGTGACTTTTACAAATCTACTTGCAAAACATTTTTGTAATCTGCTGCTTTATTTTATTTTCACCAAACTAGAGTTAGCTTATCCACAGACCTTCTGGTTCATCCTTCTGGTGTTTGTTGTGTAAGCTTGTATATGAGACCCCTAATTCTTTGTTAAAATAAATAACAAAAAATGAATGGGCTGGGGTTGTGGCTCAGTGGTAGGCGCTTGCCTAGCATGTGTGAGGCACTGGGTTCAATTTATATATATATATATATATATATATATATATATATATATATATATATATATATATATATGATTCTCACCATATATAAATAAATAAATAAAAATAAAGGTCCACTGACAACTAAAAAATATATTTAAAGAAAATAAATTATTGGGGCTAGGGTTGTGGTTCAGTGGTAGAGCGCTTACCTAGCATGTATAAGGCACTGGTTCCATCCTCAGCACCACATAAAAAAATAAACGATTAAAATAAAGGCAGTCAGTCCATCCACAACTACAAAAAAATTTTTTAAATGAATTATTACTTCACAATTGAGTGGCAATGAATAATTACTGAGAAATGTTCTCTGAAGGAAAAGCCAGAAAATCAGAATCCCTTCACTCTTGTATTGATATTTTAATCATCAGTTTTAAACAAGTTATTAAAAGGCCAATATTTCGGTGGAATACACAAATTATTTTTGAACCTGCCATACCAAAGGCTGTGTGTTTTCTATGACAGCAGAGGCCATAACAACCCTCTTTTGCAAAGTGACTTTGAAACACATGCACTCAAGCAAATTAATGTTTCCCCTAGTGACTCTTTTGGCCAGGAATAACATCACAAGTCAATGTGGATAGAGAAGGAGGAATGGAGCAAGCCAGGGTAGAGAGCACTTCACCACTTTGTAAGATATGAGCAATGGCACTCATTTAAAAAAGTGAATAAAAAGGTGTTCTGTGTAACTAATATTTAATCACAGGGCTGGGGCAGTGAGTGGGAAGATAGCTGGATATTTCTAAGAGCAAAGGGAGCCTCACAGCAAGAAAGCTGCTCATTTTTAAAATGTAATAATCATAAAGAATACAGTGGAAATATTTCAACCTTATTAGGTTGTATGTCAATATGCCTTTAAAAGTTTTATTTTAAGAAACATGTATTTCTAATATATGGCACTTGTATCATAAGCAGCAGGAGAGTGGAGTACTGCTTCAGAAGAGGTTAATAAAGACGGGAAATCAAGCAAGGGTTTCTGGGGAGGGGGGAACAAAAGTAGAAAGATATGCAGGTGGAGACTTTTCTAGAAAGGGAAATAACTGCTGGATGAAGGTGATCATGCTCAGCATGGAGAGGCAGTTTCCACCTCCACAGGTCTCCCGGAGTGTTTGTGCTTGTCAGGTGGGTGTGGGAGGCCAGAGAAGGAGAAAATGAGTTCTCCTCTTGGATGGTCACACTCAGAGCTGAGGCGAGCTGGAGGCCTGATTGGGATTATTTTACTTTGAGTACAAGTTACAGAAATGGCCTCCTGTTACTGAAGCACTAATAAGAATTTAGTGGAAGGAGCTTCTCTGAATAAATCAGCTCCAGTGTCTTCTTTCAAGATTTAAATGCCCTGGAGAGAGAACCTGACCAGAGCCCCATAGGCCAGATGCCCACCTGCTGTCCAGGGATTCTTGATTTTGCAGACACACAAAGACTTAAGAAAAACTGGACAGGGATAACCCAAAGTGGGGTCATTAACAGACAGGCAAAACCCACAGATGTCCAGGACACTGAGAGTAAACCTTGGAGTAACCTTGGGAAAGTTAAAAATCTGAGATTTTTGAGTTTAAATTGATTTGGCTAAGTTATTTTCAGTGGATACGGTTTTAAGTGAAGAATAGAGAAAGCAGGGAATGCACACTGCCAGAAAAGGGGGCAACTCAGATGGGCCATGGTCGGGTTCTTGACCCTGTGTCAGGCCCTCTGATCTTTGTGTGCAGTGCTTCTTCCATCCAACAATAACTCCAGGAGGGAAGCACTAATTTGCCTCTCCATTTTACAGATGAAGAAAGTAGGCTTCAAAATAGTTACTGGTGGGGGTGGGGGCGGGTTCTTAAGATACCACAATGGGAAGGTAGGTGTCTGAGAGCTGACTCTCCCTAAGGGTCACAGAGTTAAGTGGCAGAGCAGGTGTACAAACCCAAGTACAGCTCCATTCACAAACTTCCTCGGCATTTCCAACAGGCTTGGCCCTGAGCCACTGGTGCCCCACGTAAGATTTCTTCTTGTAAAATAAAGTGGGTTCTACCACTGAATGCACAAGTATACAAATGTTCACACACCAACCTACATGGAGGCATCTAGTTTCTAGTCCATGAAGAGATGAAAGACTTGCATAAAGTTCTACAATATCCTGCTGAACTGTAGGGACAGAAGCATTTCTTTCATAGGAAACAGAAAATGGTTTCAGCAATTATTTTATGCCACAGTGGCAGGGGAAAAAAAATCTGTAATTGGTTAAACCCCCATGTTAATTTCTTACAGTTTGGCAGTTGCTACAATATATGAGTCATTGAACATATTTTAGTTTTTGGTCCTAAGCATAGTAATATATTATATAGTCTAAAGTTGAAGCTTTTAAAACGAGTCAAAAATTAAACCCATTTTTAATCAAAAGGCTGAAAATTATTACATGTCATCTTGATGTTTTAAACTATATATTTAATGTTTTATTTCTTATATCAACTATTGGTATGAAATGTTATTTATTTGGCACCTTTTTTTCAACTCAGTGCACCAAGCTATATTCTTTAGTCCTCATATTAATTGGAAATATCCCACTAGATTTGATTTTGTGTGCAGGAACTGTACTCTTGTAACAATGACAGTATTCAATTTTAAAACCTCTACTATATTATTGTATAGGGTGTAATTTGTGCCCAAGAGCTTTTGTTAATATTTCTCAAACTGTGATTCTTTTATGAGGGTTTCATCATACCCCAAAACTGAAATGCATGTCCATGTCTCCCCTGCCTTTTCTGAACAATTCAGCTTTCAGAGTTACTATTTCCAAGTCCAATACAACCAAAGGAAACCCTTATCTCGCTGAGACACAGGGGCCCATACAAAGCTTCAGAGAGAAGGTGACGGGGAACAATAGATCTGTGACTCCTGCGTTTTATTTCTGGATCCATTATGATCATTTCTAAATGTGTGATGCAGTAGAAGAATCATGACTGAGGGTTGGAGACCCAGGTCTCTGTGGCTGTACTCCTGGGCTACAGTTATTTCCCTATATGAAATGGGAATAATGATTCTCACCTCTTTGGACCTCTATTCTAGCAGAAGATCTACAATTTTTGTGACTTTTTTAAGACTGTAAGTTTTATATGATTAAGCAAAATATTCATATTTGCATGATTCCTCACAGGTGATAAAGCAAGATCACATCCACGTTCTTCTTTGAAGAATTCAATAATCCCATGTGGTAGAAAGATGGGTTAGCTAAGAACATGGATCTGCACCCTGCCTCTAATTTTAGCATGTGGCTTTGGGCAACTTATTTAATTGCTTTGCACCCCAATTTCTGTATCTCTAAAGTGAAGATTATCATAATGTATATATAACTAAGACTTTATGAGGAGTAAGGCAGGTTATGTAAAGGATATCAAGCAGCACATGGCACATGCTAAGTGCTTAACTGGAAGTCAATTATCAGAGACATCATCATCATGGCCATTATTATTATGCCTACTGTACTCATAAAAAGTCTAAGGTTCTGAGTGGCAGATACTGTGGATTACACCACACAATTTCCATACCAACCTTCTTTTAGCATGCCTTCCTGAAGTCATACTCTGAAAAGCTAAGCATGCTTTCCAGACTCCATGAGATTATAGGCCTGAATACAATTTGTGTTCCAACAGCCAGATGAATTTGGACAAAGCTCAAGGCATTTGCTTTACTGGTGCAGAACGTAACAGGGGAGAGTGATTTTGAACCTGGCAGCTGTGATACAGACTTCCTGATTGGACAGCTTCTGATCATATAGAAACAGAAGTTCCTTGGGTGATTCAGTTCAATGATATGGTTTTTGGAGTTGTTCCCAGAACTCAAACTGAAATCTCTTTCTTCTACACTCCTTTGATATGGTGAGCTGGGACTGTGTCTTAATATGTTTCGTTTTCATAAACCAGGTAGAGAGGATTCTGTTGTCTGCAACTAAGAAGACTGATCAATGTGGAGGGTACAAGGCACTCTCTCTAAATCATAGGACTAAACTGGGCTTATGACTCCTATGTTAGTGCTCATTTCATTACATCACAGAAAGGAAAGTGTATTTTTCGAGTCTATGAGACATGATTACCCCCACCATAATCTAGGAGTGATGCTAGGTACTGGAAATGTTGTTGAATTAATATGTAGCTACATGATTTACCTTCAAAGAGTTTTGAACCAATGGAATACAGAAAATTGAAGAAAAATTTTAAAATAACACATAACATTAGCACCTTCACAAAGTCACATACTGCACAGTAGGAACCTAACAGAGAAAATATTTCAGAAAGCATTTGGATGAGTTTCTCAGGTGTGGGGGCAGAGACGATGAATGGGGAGAAAGTTGTCCCAGACAATGGGAGCAGCCCATGCAGGGGCAAAAAAAAAAAAAAAAACATCACCACCATGGCATTTCCAGGGTTATTATAACAATCAAATAAAAATCTACATGATTATTATTTCAAAATTGGGTTAGCTTAAAATTATTATACTTCATAACTGTTTTGAACCTTCTTGGCTGGGTATTTATTACAGTATTATAGGAGATTTAAACAATCAACGTAGAAGCCAGAGGCTATGGATTAGTCAAATGAATGTATATGACTGTGAAGCATTTTGGCTGTTTTAATTTCATTAACATAAACTGTCATTCTCTTTGGAGGAACCCTAGAGGCCAGTGTGAATTATAATTGTAAAGATACCATGTTTAGTTCACAAGTATTTCTTAGTGTCTGCAATATTTCGTATACTGCACTAGACCAGAAATTTAAAAAAAAATATCCTAGCCACGGAGACATTCACAATAAGGGGAAAGGAATTTTTGGTTTTATTTTTCTTAAAAAATTTACTGATTGAGCTGCGCACAGTGGCGCATACCTGAAATCCCAGTGGCTTGGGAGATTGAGGCAGGAGGATTTTGAGTTCAAAGCCAGCCTCAGCAACTTAGCAGGATCCTAAGCAACCTATCGAGATTCTGTCTCTAAATTAATATATATATATAAATGGACTGGGGATGTGGCTGAATGGTTAAGCGCCTCTGGGTTCAATCCTTGATGAAAAAAAAATTCACTGACCATTGTTAAGAAGAGAAAAATGAATGATTTTTGCATCCCCATATCTTTGCAGGACTTTGGACATCTGTTATTCCAAATAATCCTCATCACAGCTGCTGACAGCCTTCTCAGTCTTCCCTTTCTACCCTCTTTCTTACTTCCCTCCAACACTTAGACATCTTTCAAAGGTTTATTTTCCTCTGCCCTTATTTTTTATACCAATCTCTTGCTTAATATCTCAGAGGACTTCACAGTATGTTGTGGTAGAAATAACAAAGAAAAAGGGACTCATAAATGCTGGGAGCAGCCCATGCAGAGGCACAGAGAATATCACCCCCCCATGGAATTTCCAGGGTTATTATAACCCTGAGTCCTAAGCAAGGCTTCATCCCCGCTCCAGGGCCCTAGGTCCCAAGTGGAAAATGAACTCATTGAGACAGGTGGCCCCCCCCAAGTTTTTCCCAGGACCAACAACTTGAATGTATGTGTGCTTTTATGAAGATGTGGGGCTGGTTCCTTCAGATGTAGATATAATTGTGTTTGCTGAGGGTAATTGAGATGGAACATGAATGGTGGAACATTTTTTAATTGTTTCTAACCAGATGAAATTAAACCAAGCATGGAGCTTTTCTACCTCTGATTGAAGGAATTCCGGGGAAGGAAATTGGACAAATTCTGACAATTCCCACTATGGAAGCATCTGGGGGTCAACTGGATGGGATAAATTGTATGCACGACTCCTATAGAATGCATAACCAAATAAAATTCAAAGCCATTAATAATGAAACATAAACGTAATTTTATAATTTGGCCAGCTGGCTTTTCCAGGCTTCTGTCATCATTTTAAGTAGAACATTTTTTTTTTCAAATCTAAAGCTGAATAACACACACTGAAATTAAGTTACAAATGCAGTCTGGACATTATGATTTCCAGGGACTGATGAGGATGGGGAAGTCAGAAAATCTGGCTCTGCATCTGGTTCTTCATTTTGCTGCACCCTTTCTTGTCATATCATTCCAGGTGTCCTGCTGAAGCTCTTTGAATGCAGTCCAGCCCTAGTCACAGGGCTGTTGTGAAGTTCCATGGAGACCACGGGAGTAAGAGTGTTTTGCCGACTGTAAAGCACTGTACATTGTGGGGAATTTTTATTGTCTGAGAATCTTAGACACCCACTTTTCTTTTATACCTAAATTATGATCTTCTGTTGTTCCAGATATTGAACAGTGCTTTCAGCACATTTTAATTCTTACAGCAAATCCTTCTATTTCCTGTTTTACAGATGAGGAAACGAGTCTCAGAAAGAGGAGGTAACCTCTCCAAGTTCACACAACTAGTTGTTAAAAACAGAGCCAAGACTCAAACTCAGATCTGACAGACCCAACCCCACCAGAAGTTTTTGTTTGTTTGTTTGTTTGTTTGTTTTTGTAAAGGTTGTTCCTTTCTTCAGGTATGGCCTGTTCTTCAGAATAAAACTTGTGGAGTCTTATCAATTGCTAAAGGAGACAAGAGCTATTATGTATCTATAAATGGCCCAGCACGCTGGCATCTTCCCAGGCTACTTGTTCCTGTCATCTTCTTCACTCCTACAGAATATCACTGTAACTTCCTTCTGAGTGTCATGGGCACCACCGTTGATGGTGTCACAGGGAGACTGTAGCATTATGGCATCTTCACAATGCTCCCGCGTTTCCAGGCCTGGTCTAACTGGCTTATTTGGGTCTTTTCAACCCCTTGGCTTGTTACTACATGAGATGTCCTCCACAAATCTGGACGTGGCAGAGCAAGCCTCTTAGTAAGTGAAGGGGTTCAGTACAGGCCACTCCAAAACTGGCTGTTTTGAGGATATTGATTATTTTGAGCTCAAGGCATTTGAAAAACAACACATTGCAGGAAAGACTGTCTGACCTCCCTCTGTCTACCTAAAACCAGGTCACAAAATTTCCCAAGGGAAAGGGCAAGGGTACCAGGAAGGAAAGGGTATTATGACCAGCAGTTAACACCAAAATAGACCCATACCAACAAACCTACTGAAATAACCCTTATCTCTCACTAGCTTCCCCCATATATTTCCTAGTCACTGTCCCACAATTGACTACCACTAGTCCAAGCCCCTTTGTCTTGTCACATCCCCACAATTTACCATTCTTTGCAAATATATATATTTATATGAACTTTTTACCCAACATCTTCAAGTCTTCATTTTCATTTTGAAGCCTTCTGAGAACACATAAAAATATTAAATAAAATGTGTATTTTTTATTTGTTCTAATTAGAATGCAGTAGAATGCATTTTGACACATCACACATAAATGGAATATAACTTCTCATTCTTCTGCTTGTACATGTTGTAGAATCACACCAGTCATGTAATCACACATGTACATAAGGTAATAATGTCCGGTTCATTCTACTATCCTTCCTAAACCCATACCCTCTTCCTCTCCCTTCACTTCCCTCTACCTAATCTAAAATACTACTATTTTTCCCTATCCCTCCCTTTGTTGCATAAAATGTGTATTTTAATCTGTCCTATGACATTTTGAATCTTAAGCCTAGATACAGAACCTGAAAAAACAAAAAGAAGCATTTCCCCTAGTATGTTCCAGTTAAATGATAAGAGCCAAAGCCTATGTGGTCAGGTTTCCTCCTTTTGGTCACTCAACAATGATCTCTCCAGGCTGTCCATCACAGGCTTTGAAGGACATGCAAGTTATACCTAGCAACAGTCTCTGCCATTAGAGTACTTACTTCAAGTGACAGAGATCAGATGCATAAACAATTGCTCTTCAACAAATATAGCAAATTTCTGTGTCTGTAATCTTAATACAAATGAGGACTTGCTATTAAAGATATAATGAGGTAAGTAGATTGGAAGAACTGATAACACTGCAAGTCATCCAAGTCAGGAAATCGGTCTAACATTCATATTTATGCTCAGCTTAACTTTCAAGGCAAGGTCTTATGGCCATTTGCAGTTTGGAGAATCATATGCATCCAACATCACTTCCTATTTATACCGTAGGAGACTGAGAGTCTATATCCATGGAGAAATCCAGCATCTAAAACCTGCATTGCCTTTCTTTCTCAGATGATAGGAATCTCAGATGATAGGAGAGAATAAAAGGGGGGGAAGAAGTTAAGAAAACCTGCTTCTTTATCCTTCCCTGTTGGAAAAACTGCAAGTAATATTGTAAAATGCCTGGTGGCAAATTCTCATTTGACAGTTGAGGAGACTGAGGATCTAGGAGAAGAGACGCTTTGCCAAAATCATACAGCTGAAAGCCATGGCTTGAATACCCTGTGTGATTGATTTTAGATCACTCAAAATTTGATTTCTGTCACCTTGAAGACAGGACACTGGTGAAGTAGAAGTGGGGAAAGCAGGGAGGGAAGGAGAGGGAAGAAGGAAGGGCTCATATTTATTTATATTGGGGCCTACTGTTATAGTGATCATCAGTAGATCCCATATTTCAAAGTAGGGAGAAGATTGACAGTTGAGAAATGTATTATTTGCAGTTCCATAGATAGGAGACTTTGATGTAATTCTTAGGTTGGGGGTCGCACCACCTGGCATTGCTATAGTAATATTGAAGGATAAATGTAGCCTACTTGTCACCTTCTACACCTTACTCCTGTCCCAGCCCCTAACCAGTGTTACCCTTAAACGCAGGAACAAGGGAACCTGCTCTGAGCCCCCAAGCTAGGTTTCCCCTAGCCATTCTCTACCTCATGAGGACACAAGTCATCAGGACCATAGGACACACCCCTATCTTAGAATTTTATCCCCTTCTAGACCATGCTAGACCATAGAATTCTGTCAAAGGGTTCTTGACCCCACACACCACCAGTGGGTGAGTCACCAGACCCAAGAGGTGGCCAAAGTGGGGCTGGGGCTGATAGAGGCTAAGCTGGGAATCACAGGCTGGTACATCCAAACACAGATACTTGAGAGCAGGGTTGACCCAAGGCCAAGACCTGAAGACCAAATCCTCTTGACTGCTATGTTCTGATGCCAAAATCCAAAGAGTCTGGGATTAGTTCAAATCAAAATCCTGACCTGGCCTCTCAGGACATCATGAAGGAAGGTATATTTCTCATGGTAGGAAGACACAGCACAGTATTTAGTAATGTATTAGCATGACCTCCAGGGGTTAAGTGTTGAGCAGATGGTAACTGGGCCTCTATTTGTAGTCTTGCCCTGTGTCCAATAAATGAAGCTCCAGGTTGTTATCTGCTTGGAATTGCTTTCCTCACCATGCAGAACACGCGGGCTTTATGCTAGTTTGGGTGTTTTTACCATTGAACCTGAAGTCAACTCTAGTGGTCAGGAAGAGACTTGGATGATGCTTCCTATTCGTGAAGGAGAAATCTCCATGGTATGGACATTCTTGGGGTCTCCCAACCCTTATCTCAATCTAGCCTGAGAGACATGGAATAAGTTCTCTGATAAGTTGGGAAGGCTCAACCCATCCCTTCCTGTTTCCTTTTGTGAACAAATTTTTCAAGGGGAACAGGAGTCCTCCTCTTTCATACATAAGTCTGTTGTCTGTGACTGGAAAGATATGTCTTCATAATAAACTATAGGCCAATCTCACTAAAAATGCATAAAAACAAAAAAAAATTAATCCAGATCTCAAAAGCATAATATACAACCAAGATAAGGTCTCTTCTAGATACAAAAGTATGAGCAAAAAGATGATTTGCTAACATCAGTTGTATTAGAAGGACCAAGGAGAAAAATCACTTGATTATCTTGATAGTTATTCATTTGATAAAAATCAATGTTAATAATTGACAGAAGCTCTTTGTAAACTATGGGTAGGAGGGTAGGTCCATAGCATGGTGCAGAATATGTCAAACCAACTTCATTCAAAAAGCAAAGCACTACAAGAGAGTCTCCAAAAAGTGGTGTACTGAGTAAGAGCCCTGTGCACATGTCCACATATCTCCTCACTCCACCCTCGTCTTCTCCCCAATTTGTAACACAAAAAGTAATTTTTAAAATTGCATACCACATGTTTATTTTTTTAGCACAATAACCTATTCAGAATGATAGAATACAACTTAAAAATTGTTGAAAATGACTATAATAAATAAAATTTTAAATCTCTATCCTAAATGATTTGATCTTGAAAGATTTTATTATCAATATCCCAAGAATGAACTACCTCTAAACACATTTTATTCTATGCAGAAAAATATAGGATCAAAAACAAATAAACAAATCATTCTACTATCACTTATCTGTTTCTAAATACAGCAAAAAAAAGAGAAGAAGAATAGAAATAAATACTGGAAATTAAGAGATAAATTAGTGCTAGTTGGAAATTATGTGATTATTTATCTAGAAAACCACAGAATCAATTAGAAAAGCTAACTGTAATAAGAGTTTGACAAGATGGCCAATTATAGAGTAAGTGTACAAAAGTATTTATAGTAATCCTATAAGAGCAATAATCAGTAATAGCATAAAAATGTCTGAGCCAAAATGGCAACAAAAATATACATCCACACCTGAATAGTCATAACAAAATAGACTATATATGTAAAAAGAAAGCCTATAGACCTTTACATGGCGGGGGGCAGACAGAAGACTTGAAAAAAAAATAAAAGATATACCAGATTTGTCTTTAGAAGGAATTAAAATGTAGACCCCATAGGTTCAGGAGGCTAAAGAAAGAGGATCACATGTTCAAGGCCCAGCTTCAGCAATGTAGTGAAACCCTGTTTAAAAATAAAAAAATAAAAGGGGATAGAGATGTGGCTCCGTGATAGAGCACCCCTGGAATCTATTCCAGGAAGGAAGGAAGGAAGAAAGGAAGGGGTGGGGGAGAGAGGGTGGGAGGGAAGAAGGAAGGAGGAAATAAAGAAAGAGAGAGGGAGGGAGGGAGGGAAGGAGGAAGGAGAAAGAAAAGAAAGAGAAAGAAAAGGAAAAAATCACAATGTTAATTTCAGTTAGGCTGAAATTAACTTATGAATTAAAAATTATTTCAATCCAGATTTCTGAGGGATTTTTAAAATTTCTGTCCAAAAGTATTTTAATATTTATCTTGGAAAGTTAATAAGACAAGAAAGCTTTTTAGCTGAATAAATAAAGGAGATGCCCTGCGAGATATTAAAATCTAATGTAACTATAATTAAAACATTACAGTATTGATGTTAGGTTACACAAAGAACAAAGACCAGAAATAGATTTCCAACACAGAAACAAACCCAACTATAAAAATTAATAATCTAGTGCAACAAAGAGATTTTATCCATGTAAAGAACAACTGTGTATACATGTGTGTATGTGTGTGTGTATATATATGGATGTATATGCTATATATATTCAATATAGACTTGAGGCAATTGACTTATCATTTGGAAGTTAGGAAACCTAAATTCCTCAATCTTCCCATACTTTTCAAAGAAATTGTAGGCAAATATAATATTTTAATATAAAATAGAATACATTGATATAAACTTCAAAAACAATTTGAAGCAGGACACCAAAAGTAGAAACAATAAAGAAAAGGCAAATAGATGTTGATTTAAAATTCAATATATAATTCATAAAACATCTATGGAATGCCTCTTCTATGCCAGACCCTGGCCATACCAAGTTTGCACTTTGATGAGGAAACTGTACTTCTCAACCATTTGACATCTGGTTAGAATTCACATGACTCAGTAGAGACAATGAAGTTTGTAAGGAAGGAATACATGCCGACCCTGGACCTGACCCTGTTTAAAAACAACAGCTACACTGTCTTCTCTCTTCCTGGTTGCCGCAAGCTTAGTGGCCACATACTGGTGACATTTGCACATGTTGGAAGAAACCTTGATTCTAGAGTTACTACCAGGAGAAGAAAACAGTTGAGAAGGCCTCTTAACCACAAGAATTTTTGCTCTTCTTTGCTCTTTGGGTGAGCAAAGAAGAAATCTTAATTGTTTTATGCCATTGAGATTTAAAACTGCTCATTACGACATCTTCCTTTCCTAAATCAAAAATTACTACTGAACCAATTCCTCAGCAGCCAAGAGTAGTGGAAAGGAGGACACACGCAGGTGAAGAAGCTGGAGATCCCTGTTATAAAGTTGGGATGTCGAGAAATCCTGCGACCTAAAGCACTTAAAAAGGCAGACCATGTGTCTACTAATCCTAGGAAAGAGAGAAGTTAGGAATAACAACATTAGCTGTTATGTGTGTTGGTCATCACTTGCTGGATTTGGCAATGCATTATAAGAAAGTACTTCATAAGCAAAGAAGTAAATGGTTTAGGAGCAGAAATTTAAAAAAGATCAGAAATATTTTGGATATTTGCCCCTGAGAAGTAACAAAGGCCACTGCTTCTGGACTCCACGTAGTTCAGGATGAAATTTAAAAGGCTTTAACTGTAAGGGTCCCGCGAAACGTCAGAGAAAGAGACCACCAAGTGACCACTCATGCAATTGGCAGAAGGGGATTTATTGAACCAGCATGCTGGGGCTCCGTGCCCACTCAAGAAGGGAAAGCAGCCCAGAGCCCCGAGCAGGGGCTGAGCACTGCTTAAGTACACTTTTTGGGGAGGGCGGAGGGCTTTGTATACATCAGAACAAATCATCATGAGGTGCGGGAAAATTGAACAACAACTCCTAAACCTGATTAGTTCATTCATTGGCGGGAACAGGTCAGGCTGGAGTGATAGGTCATTTCTAAACGGGGTACACATTCAAACTGATTGGTTTTAGGGCCTAAAGGACTACATGACCAGTTACACAGAGCCCTTCAGTTATTAAACAACCAAACAGCCAGGGGAAATGTTTACTGGGCAATTCCAGTATTGTCCTAACAGCTACAGGGATTTCAGGTTTTGCAGGTAACATAGAAACCTAACAATACCTAATCCTTTACATTTTAACTCAGACCTTGCAGCTTAGAAACTTTACAACACCCGGTCTTTTACCCTTTAACTTTTACGCTTTAACTTCAATTTCTTTTACCCTTACATAACCAGAAAATAAATAAAATTTCTCAACTGAATCAAGTGACCTCAAGACAGCAATTATATTAAACATGTATCCTTCTCAAATTTTGTTCTAGATAGGCTCAAGGTAGCTGCCTATATTAATGGAGTAGTATAGAGAAAGAAAAGAAACCAAGAACTAAATTGAGGGTGTATATCATTCAATTTTCTATCATAATAACTTAGATAATTAATTTATAAAGAGAAAAGATTTATTTTGGTTCACAAGTTTTGGAAGTTCTGGTTCATGACTGATTGGCCCCATTCTTTTGGTCCTGTGAAGCAGCAGCACATCATAATGGGAGAACATGGCAGAGCAAAACCATGCACCTCATCTATCAGGAAACTACAGGGAAACAGGATGAGGCCAGGGTCCCACCTTCCAAGATATGCTCCCCAATGACCGAAGGGTCTCCCACAAGGCCCCAGGTCCCAAAGGCTTCACCTCCCACTAGAACTGCCTTGGGGACCAATCCTTTAACACATGGGCTTTTGTGGAGACATTCAACCTCTAAAGTATAGCAGAGTGATTGCTTAGTATTTGGTACTGACTGAAAGTAAAGACATCAGCCTTCTTCCCAATTTTAAAGGAAATTGTGAATTGCTCAAGAAACTAAAATCAAACAAACTGTTCAAGATTTAAAACTTGGGCTTCAAGTTTCAGGAGTAAAAAGATGGCAGCAAAAGCTTTTTGGTCAGGGAGGACAAGGTAAAAGGAATCTTCCAGAGGGTAAAGCCCGGGCCACCGACAGCAAGGCACTAGCAGCATTACCTACCCAGGGTCCCTTCCAGAGAAGAATTTAGCCCAAGGCATACCTCACAAGTAATTGCCTAACTTCCTTCCCATGCATCTAGGATGGTTCTAGCTAGGTGCAAACCTGTGGTGAATTAGAAATTGTCACTTTCTGCATGGCTTTATTCTCTCATGGAAATCTAATTGAGCAAGAATTCCAGAAAATTCCTTCTGGAAAGTCAAACCAATGTCTAATTAGGAAACCTTCTCCCCTGCCAAGAGAGGAAGACTTCAGGGTTCTAACAATGATGTGGACCAGGGAGTGCTGTGCACACAATGAAAGTTCCTGAATAATATTAATGGGTAAGAAAATGAATTTAGCATCTTTTGACAATAATTTTAAAAGCCTTTAAAAAACAGACATCTCTGAGTTAAAGAATACAAAGTAACAAATATATAGAATGAACAAGTCCAAAGATTTCATGTACAACAGGAGCACTAATAGATAATAATGTGTTGCTCTCAGGATTTTTGCTAAATGAGTAGATTATAGCTGCTTTTGTCAAAGAGGGAGAAAAATGAGTAAAGTAGTAAGATGATGGATATGTCAATTTTTGCCACTGTTGTGGTCACCCATTTTATTATATATGCATTCTATAACACCATGTTGTATATCTTAAATATACCAAATACATTTTTATGTATTATATATATATATATATATATATATATATGTATATATATAAAATAAACACACAAACACATATATATAATAAACACATGCATATATATAATAATGTATACATATACATGTGTATATATTTTTTAATCCAACAATTTCACCTTTGGGATTGCTGCTTAGTAAAATAATTTTAGGTGTGTGCAAAGAAGTTCAACAAAATATTAATCAATGGAGCAAGTTTCTTGTAGATTAGGATATGCAATAAATATTATTAGTGTACTTTATAACTTTTAAGTCAAAATAAATATAACAACCTCTCCCAAGGTAGGAAATAGGTCTTGGCCCATTATGAAGACCCCTGTCCCTTCCAGGGTCTCTAGTCCAAGGAATTCCAGAAGCCAACATTCCAGCCCAATCTGGTAGACACTGATGGCCCCATTTTCCTAGAAGACACTGACTCTTGAAGGCAATGCCCCTCTGCTTCTGTGTCCTGCTTGGAGACTGGAATGTTTGCTCAGGCTGAGAGCCTACTGCCAAGGTCAGCCTTCAACTGTGCCCCCCCCCCAGCCCCAAGGTCTGCCACTCCCTGGGGCCCTGTCAGGCTTGGAGGCATCCTTCTACTCTCTCCCCTCCCCCCTTTTTTAAAGCCACTTTGCCCTTGTTCTTTGCATAATCCCCTCAATAAACTGAGATTTACTCAAACAAAAGCCAGGAAGAAAGAGCCTCTTCAGAGCCCCTGTGACAAAAGGAGCCCAGAGGCTCTGGGTTGCTTCTCAAAAGGCGGGAGAGTAAAAACTGGAGGGAGCAGAATACAAAGAACCCTATCCTTTCAAATTCTTCCACAGAGACAAACATAAATAGTCTTTGCAAATTGTGCTTCACTTTTATGATAGCAAAGCTACTGGAAATGAACTAAAGGATCGGCAGTGTGAGGATATTAAATTCATCACAGTTTATCCAATGTAAGGAATAATACTTTGCAGGGGTTACAACATAATATAGAAGGATTTAATAACAGAAAAAGTTTGACAATTTAAAAAAAAAAAGGCAGGAAAAGTGAAAAACTGGTGACCAAACATACTTAAATGTTGCTACCTCTGTAAACTCTAAGTCTATAGAATAAAAAGAAGTACATATGTGTGTATGTATAATGTACACAAACCCATACACATTCATAATTACATTGTGTGGTATAATTGTGAATTTTTTTGGTTTTTGCTTGTATCTATGTAATAACGTTTGTTTTCTTTTTTCTTCCTTTTTTTTTTTTTTTTAGTTTCATGATGAAGCCTCTACCTACTGCCACAGACTGGCTTAAGGCTTCTGTCCCTGGTTGGCTCAGGATTCTGGCAGCTGCCATCAGCCTTTGAAAGAACAGAGCCCAAGTCATGTGAATTATAATTGAAAACATTCTTCAAGGGACTTAAAAGCATTATTGGCTCATCATTCCAGGCTGAGGATGGGTGTGAGTCTGGGCTTCACAGGGACCAGCTCATGGCCAAAGCAAGTCATAAAGAGCAAGCTCCTGTCAGATCTAGTAGACCAGAGAAGGGGGGGAAGGAAGAAGATAAAGAAGGGCAAGGGAGGGGGAGACATGGCCAAGCACTTCCCTGACTGTCTTCTGTAAAGAGGAAACAAAATATGTGGAAAGGGCACAGTCTTGGATCCCTGCCTCTGTGATGTAAATGATGCTTGATTCAGAGTGCAGTAATTTTGGACATCTAATATTTACCCTGCCCTGCCCTAGAATTCCACTTACTGTGCATTAACCTGTGGTTGCTAACAGGGTATCAGTGAGTCCTTATGGTCAAACCAAAGGAAAGTTTTCATGAAGTATGGTATTGGAAAATAAATGCTGAAAAGAAGCCCTAGGTGCCCAAAGGGACCTGTCACTGACAAGTACTGGGGCTTTTGATGAGGCTCCAGCCTTCTGTGTATGTGGGTCTACCTTGGAATGAGAAGACAGAGCTGGGTGGATCAGGATTAATGATAGGAACCCCTAAATGTGCCCCAACCTTCAGAGCCCACCCCACCCCCAGGGATTGAGATAGATGGGCCTTGCCCCTCCGTTTAAGCTTCTACTTGGTTGGTTCCCTCCCATTCCCTTTCTACTCCCTTTCTTTCTACCTCTTCCTCTCCCTCATTTTGCAAATGCTTTCATATAAGTGTTTTTTTTATATATATAAATATCTATAGCTGCAAAATAGTTAGGAAACTGTGCACATGATTTTTTTTTATATTTTCTTTCTCTTCTATCATATAGTGATTTTTTTTTTTTTAAATCAGGGTAAAGCAACAGTACAATCCAATAGCAATGCTGGAAGACCTAAGCAATAAGCAACACAGTTCGGTCCCTGTCTGGGGTCAGCCTTTGCTGCTACACTAATTATATCTCTCCTTAGAGTTAGCACCTGCTGTTTGGATATTAGACATGAATTCAAAATGAGGAAGAAGAGGATTAAAGAAAAAGAGAGGAAGATAGAGAGAGTGAAGCAACCAGTAGAGGGAGGGAGGAGTGGGGAGAGGGCCCATGGTCTTTGGCAATGGTAGAATACACAACACAGGGCACTTCTATCTTCATGGACTCCTTCCTCCATAAAACAATCTTAAATATTATATTTTAAAATTGCATTGATATAAAGGCAAATATTATCTATCTCGGATTATCTTTGTTTTACTTCTTCTGGTTTTGAAGGAAATTTAGACATTCTTCATGGGCTTCGACAAGTACAGTGGACCCTGGGCACCAGGGGAGTCAGCCCTGAGTGCCACCTCTCTATGTCCCTGATTCATAGTCAGCTTATTCTGGGATGGGCTTGTTCCTACCCAGAACCCAGGACTGGTGCAAAAGACCTAAATGAGGGATACAGTTTTAGAATGTCAGGGAGATGAAGAGTTAAACATAATGTACTGCAGGAATTTTTAAAGCTCTCTGGAAGAAAATGATCCTAGAAACGGTAAATAAATTTGAATTAACAAACTCTCCCTCTGCCTCTCAACCCCTTCACCATTAGGAAAGAAAAAGTAGGCAAATAAATAAATGATAGTTTGGAAGAAATTAGCAGATCATTTTTGTATGATTTTGCATGGTTTCTGCAGAGTACATTGGCATTCATTCTTTCCAGTGTAAGAGGCAATTAAGTCCTCTGTGGAGACAAAAGGCAGAGGCTCATTATAAACATAAACGTGGGACCAGGACACCAAAAGGGAATAGGCAGAGCTGTGTATCATCACAGTTGGGGTTTTTTTCAATAACTTGAGCTCAGTCCAAGTGCCTAACACAAAATGAGCTGGAGGCCTCAGAAGGCCCCACTGAAGACATAAGAGTTAAGCAGCAAAGATCAAAGAAAAAGGGAGAAACACAATAAGAGGAGGGGGCAAAGAAAGAGAAAGGATGATGGGGATGGGTCCCCTGCCACCCTGCCAATGTCAGGGTGGAATGGGGAACTCAGATTCCATGCTTACCTGACAATGCAGAGAAGAGCAGATGAGCCATCTCCTGAAGGCAGCGGGCATCTCCTCTGGTGGGCAATTTCCCTGCTGGGTTTGGAAAGCAGAACACACCCAACAGGGAAGTGCATGGCTTGACAGGGCCCTGGTGACTTTGGACAAGTCCCCTCTGCTTGCTGTGCCTCTCTTTCCCCATCTGTAAAATGGGGACAATCACATTTCCTGCCTCTCAGGGTCGTGGTGAGGATAAACAAGATTCTGCCTGTATCTGCACTACCTGATTTAGAATATAGACTTGATAACTAAGCAGTTGACTTTATTATTACCATCGACCTTAATATCGCCAAGGTGGCCAGCTCCTGGGTATTATGGAGTCCTGATGTGTCAGAGCCTGAACTTATAGCACTGAGAGGCTCCCACTTGAGAATGTGTTTTTAAGATTTGGGGGATTGGAGAATAAGATTGGTGAGGACCCATTAAGGTTTAGCAAACATAAAAACTTCCCTCTTCATCTCCCACTACCTCTCTCTCACAAGCACACAACACACACTAAAACTACTTCACACAAGGTCTTCATTGCTATGCAGTGAAGTAAATGTAACACATTTCCAGAGAGCACCACTGAATGCCATCGCCCCCACTGTCCTTGTCCTCTAAATCCATCAAACTATAGCAGGATCCAAAGCTTTCCATACTGACATGCTAATGGCCACCTGGCCTCACATCCTCCCTTTGCTCCTAAAGCCTTCTGGTCAGCTCTGACCTATGTGACCAGCAAATCTATGGCACCCAGACTGAAAAAAGATCATAACAGAGAACTTGCTGGGTAGGGGAGGGGTGCTAGGGACAGCTCACAGGACCCTCCTCACAGCAGAGGTGGACAGTAAGGTGCTGCCAGCCTCCCTGCTTTCTGACCTTCTGTCCCAGCTCACTGACTCTCTCTGCCCCCATCCTTCTTAGGCTTGTCTCCTAACTACCAAGCTACCCCCTGGTATTTATACTCTATATTTAATTTCGTCTTAGTAAAAAAAAAAAATAGTTATTTACTCTTTGCTTTTTTTAAAAAGTTATCCAACTATTTTGATCTTTCCCTTTGCCACTTCCTGAGCTCTGGACAACCATTCTACTTTTTCCCACATTCTACTGATCATGAAGTTCACACCAACGTCAATAGCCAAAGTTACTACATGCAAATAGCATGGTTACTACATGCAAGGATCTGCGCTAAGCATTTCACATACACTTTCTCTGTTATCTCATTTACAAAGGATGAAAACAAAGCTCAGAGAGATTTAGCTATTTATTTATTTCTACTTATACAGCAGGAATCATTTTAGGTAGAACTGAAGGCTGTCTGATTCTGGATTCCATGCTTAGAGTTCCACCCTCCTCTAAGTTCATTAGATATGACAGAGGGAATGTAGAAATAGGTGTGCATTGATAAAATCCAGAATTAATTTCAATAATTTAAATGAGGTTATATCATGAAAAGTCCAACTTATACTTAGTTTTAATAGAGTACAGCCTTAGAGAACCCAAGCAAACAGGACAGACACCTGGGGAAGGTGAAAAATGATTGCCAGGCTGAACTCTGATTTTAGCCTGATGAAGCAGGAGCAGGCTGAAGCCTTGTATTTAAAAACAAAATAACCCTCAGCTATGTAGAGTCCATGCTATCAAATAAAGGTCTGTGGGTTGGATGAAACCCAGGATATGAATTCACTCTGAGAATTTAAATAATCCCAGTGAAATTTGCATGTTTAGAGCTGACCAAAGCCCCTGACTATGGGATAGCCCAGGTCTGCAGCAAGGCTACATAAGCTCAGTTTGGCTGAAACCCAGTATGTTAGCTTTTCATCACTGGAAAAAATACCTGACATGAACAACCTAGAGGAGGAAAGATTGCTTCTGGTTCATGGTTCCAGAGGTTCAATCCTTGCTTGACCCTCTCTATTTTGTTGGGCCTCAGATGAGGAAGAACATCATGGTGGATGGATGTGACAGAGGAAAGCTACTCAGTTCATGGCAGCCAGGAAGCAGGGTGCTGGGAAGAGCTAGAAATACTAGACAGTTCCCAAGGGTTCATCCCCAAGGTCCCACTCCTGTCTACTAAGGTCCTCCTTCTACACTTACTACCAGTTTTCCCAATAGTTAATTCAAATTATAAATCCCTCAATGGATTAATCCACTGACAAGGTCAGAGCCCTCATGATCCAATCACTTCCCAGGGTCCCCACTTCTGAGCACTGTTCCATTTGAAGACCAAACCTTCAACACATGAGACAGTTCATATCCACGACTCAGTGTTGGATCCCATTCCTTCTGTGAAAGGGGAAGCTGAAGGATATTCCTAGAGGACCATATTCCCCACCAACCAAGATTCCCTCCCCCTTGTTGCTCTTTCCTTGCCTGGTGGGTAGCACTACCTTTTGCTAAATCTTTCTCGGAAAGGAACAAGGGAACCCAGTCTATCCATTTGGGACCAGCCACCTGTCAGCCTTCTCTCCAACCAAATGAAGTTTGCTGTCGTTTTCTTCCAGTAATGTGACTGGAAGGAATCCTGCCTCGGTCCCTGATTCCTGGTCTTTGTATGGAAGGACAGAGCTCACCCAGTCAGAGTCAGGCCTTCCAACTCTGTGAGCTTGCAGTTGCCTCTAGGGTCTTGGCTCAAACCTGTAATAATGCTGCCTTCCGAGAGGAAGGCCTCCCTTCTTTTGCACAGCATCTCCAAGTAACTGGACAGGGCTTCCCTGTCAGGACCAGCAGAACAGCTTCATATAATCCCTGAGTAGCTCCAGGTCTTTGGGTCACACTGGGAGTCAAAAAATCTGAGTTCTGGGGTCTAACTCTGCCCCACAGGCCAGAATGCCAACTCCATCCTCAACTTCCTGTCTTCCTGCCAGGGGGTTCAGTAGGAGATGAGGGTGGTTCAAGCTCTTCCATAGAGCCACCAGGGGCTCAAGATGTCCCAGGCTTTGAGTGAGTTTCACCACTACCAGCTCCTTGGATTGATTTTAACTGCCTGCAATTTCATTTGAAGAAAAGTCTCCACGGTGGTAGAGGGTTTGAAAACCACTGGGCCATGTGGTCACTGAGTCTCTTCCAGCTGTGGCCTCCCATCATTCTATGACAACCCCCTGCAAGCAGCCTTCCCAGGCACCAGGTGCCGGGGCCCTGCAGGAGCAGCCTGGCTCACATCGATTCCCTTTTGGAGCCCAGCCAGGAGCTGGCACAGCCTCTGCTCCATAACACTCCAAGGCCCAGCCCTGAGGGAGGCTCAGGTTAGCGCTCTGGCTTATGGACAACAGCTGGCCAGATGCTGGCAGACATTTCACAGCCCTGAGGGCTCCTTTCTCCCCTCCCCCATCCAGTTGGGTCCTGTCATTTCATCCAGGCCCTAAAGACAAGGCCAGCTTCCTCGTGGCTTATGGAGCTTGGATAGGAAGCATTCTGGGGTGGCCAGAATAGCCACCACACTTCTTAGAGAAAGAGAAGAGCTGCCCCATGCATCTGACACAGCTTCAGGAAACCCTGCACTGTGACCAAAATCACTCCTTGTTGTTCTTGGACAGTTTCAAGGTAGAAGTCTGGCTAAGGACAGGAACCCAATCAGGGGCACCTTTCCTGTGCAGGAGGGAGACAGGGAGGTGGAGGCTCAGAATCACATTCAAACTGCTCACCTGCTTGGTCTCAAGCAGACATTTGACTCTCAATCAGATTCAAAAGGAATTTGATTTGCCTATTTTTGATATCCATATAATAGGTAGACTTTGTGCTTGGCTTCTTTCATTCAGCACAATCTTTCCAAGGTTCTTCCATGTTTTTTGTAGCATATAGAAGTTTTTCATTCCTTTTTATTGCCTAATAATATTCCATGGTATGGAGATACCATATTTTATTTATCCATTCATCAGTTGATAGAATTTGGGGTTTTTTCCATTTGGGGGTTATTATGAATAATGTTGCTGTGGAACACTGAAAAAAAAACAAGATTTTATAAAAGTTACAGAAAGGAATGCATCAGACTTTTCTTCACAGATCATTTTTCACTTAAAAATCCACTTCTTTGCACTTTGGCATACATAGCTTGCAGGGTAGCAAAATAAGTGCATTGTGAATACAATATGGGCAATGAGCAGAAGGAATTGGTGTGGGGAGAAGTCACCTTTTATTTTGAATGACACAAATGTGTAGCAAAAAGAAATAGCTAAGAAGAGATGACTTACAAGCACCCAGAAAAGATAGATAGATAATGTTAAATGCTAAACATAGATAATGTCTAAACATAGATAATGTTGAATGCTATTATAACCTACATTGGCAAACACAGCAGCCCTTCTTGACATTCGTGGGCTTATTTCTTACAAAACAGTGTTGACAAGCCCTTTCATCATTGAGGAATCTGTTCATCTCACATGATTCCTACCAGGCATGTCCCTAGCACACCATCATCATTAGAGCTAGCAGCCCTCACCCACCCATCAACTCTTATCTCTCTCTCTCTCTCTCTTTTGCCCTCTTCTATTCCCAGCCCAGTCCTGTATCCATCCTCCTACTCTTGACAGATTGACTGTAAACCTCTCAGTACTCAATTCTTGGATCCTTCCCATTTGCTTTATGACTTCTGGTAGGTATCATGGAGTAGCTGCCTGTTAACCGTAGGTACAGCTTGGGTTACTGAGGGCAATAGAAGGATGGGGAGATGGTAAGGGAAGGCCAGAGTGATTGCCACACTTTTTCCTTTGTTGCCTGTTATTAAGGTAATTGGCACTATAGCCTACGAATTTTGAGCTAGCCATCCACCCTCAGGCAAATCTCATGCAAAATAATAAAATAATGCAGAGTCTTCTTATATCCACACTTTAACACCCCATCATTGGTGGGGATTTTTCTAAGTCAGAACCGGTTGCTGTATTTATAATTATTCATTATTGAAATATTCCACCTGGCGACCAAATCAGACTGGCAGCAAAATAAGGCTGATTATACAAAAACCCATCTGCCCTCATTAAACTGAGTAATGATGTGCAGAAGCCCAGCCGGGTACCCTGGAAGTCAACACGGAGGTTCCATGCAGGTGATAGCAGGCAGTGGCATGCTGTACACAGCCTTCCTCTTTGATCTGCAGGAGCTACATCAGAGGTGATGGTGCCCAAGGTCTAAACAGCCATGAAGACAAATCATTGGCTAGTTTCAGGGGGACAGGACCAGCTTTCTCCAATGTTCAGGTCTGATCTAACACCGAGTGCACTGAAAACTTAGTTAGCCACCCTCCCTTACCCCACTCTACCACGGCCACCTACCACCCTTTCCTAGACTTGAAGAAAATCTTGCTTTCTAAAAATGCAGCTTTATAATATCAAAGATATTTAGAAGAAATACAAATGTACATCATCCTCGCTGACCCACTCATCTCCAGAATCTAAGTCCCAAAATGATTCTGTGGGTTGACCAAGCTGGGATTTGATTGATGCACACATCCACCATATGCTCATTTGCTAAGAGATCCCAGCTCCAAACACTTCTGCTTTCTAAATAGCAAAGATGTTGCCTGTGTAATCTCCACTGCAGTCCTTGATGTGACATGCTGTCTGTCCAGTACCAACCCAGACTTGGTGCCATGAGAGACAAACTCAAGTGGTTTCAGAGGGAACCGCCTGTTTATCTAAAATAAAGATTTGTCCTGATTCACAATTACCCAGAACACTGTTGGACTCTCCACTTGAATGTCCCATGTGGCCTTGTACTCTACCTGTCTGAAACTATACTCATTCTTTCCCCTTACAAATGAAGTTCTCCTCCAAACGTCTGAATTTATATTCTAACACCACTCTCTTCTCATTGACCTACTCAGACCTTCAGCCATCACATCTCTCCCAGCTCTCTGAATCATTGAATCCACTGGATCAGCCTCCAAGCTCTGGCCATCATTTGGCTGATTCCATTTTGACATAAAATCAGTGCAGTCACTTCTAATTAGGTAGCCAATTGCCATTCTCTCCAACCTCCAGCAAAAAAAAAAAAAAAAAAAATATATATATATATATATATATATATATATAAAGATAATATTAGAAATGAAAAGGCAAAACAATCATTATTTCCATATAATATAATTGCTTATTTTTTCTAAGTCTGAAACAAGCCACTAAAAAGATATTGCTATGTTTTGAATGTTTGTCCCTCCAAAACTTACGTTGCAATTCAATTGCCAACATAACAGTGTTGGAAAGTGGGGAAATTTCTAAGAAGCATTTGGGCCACGAGGGCTCTGCTCTCACAGTGGGTTTAATGCCTTAATAAAAGGGCTTTCAGGAATGTTTCTCTCTCTCTCTCTCTCTCTCTCTCTCTCTCTCTCTCTCCTCCCTCCCTCCCCCCCCTTTCTCTCTCTCTTCATGCAATGATGCCACAAGAAAGTTCTCACTAAACTTCCCAGCCTCCACAACTGTGAGCCAATAAATTTCTGCTTATAAATTTCTTAGTCTGTGGTGTTCTGTTAGAGCAGCACAAAGCATATTAAGACAGCTATTAAACTAGTAAGAGAGTTCAGTAATCCATCAGACACGAGATAATTGAAAAAAATCAGAATGGTTTTATATACAAGTGATAATTACACAGAAAATATAACAGAAATGTAAATACTTAAAACTAACACTAAACTAGAAGCATGCAAGACTTATATGAAAATTACAAATCTTCACTGGAGAAACAAATATGGCATGTTCTTGGATAGGAAGAGTCATTATAAAGATGACAATAATAAAGATCAGTGAAGGCCAAATTATGATTCCAGAAATGCAGCTATAAGGAAACTTAGTTTATGATATTTCATGGAGAATAAGAGGAGTAGAGATGGGAGATGAAATAGTCAGTAAATGTCATATAGCAAAATTGTTCATTCATTTCCAAAAACATAAGGATCTCACCTTATTTCACACCATACATAAAGCTAAAGATATGCAATAAGTCCGAGGCAAAAATCAAAGCTATAAGAAAAGCATAAGGAATATTCATATAATCTTTGTATAAGGGATGCTTTCATGAGAAGACAAAACAGAATTTAAAAAAAAGAAGAAGACCATAAGGCTGATTTGGCCATACTGAAAATAAAAGCTTGATATAAAAAGGACATAGTGAAAAAAGTTAACAGATAATTTACATACTTGGATAAAAAAATGCAAAAAGGGAATGGAGGGCATAGTGTGAGATTAGAGGTAGGGTAGACGTTGGAGGAACTCAAAGGCCATGTTATGGAACTTCATCTTTACCCCAAGAGATCTGGACAATCTCCAAAGGGTCATATGTGAGGTAATGATGCATTTGGAATTTGCATTCAGAAAGAACATTCTGCCTATAGAATGGAGAGTAACTTAGCTTTCATTTAGGGGTAGGTTAGGTAGTCCAATTGCAAAATTTTATAGCACCAGGGAAGGGACGATGATCAGGTTTAGTTATAATGGAAAGAGAGAGAAATGCATGCTGGAGAAACAATGAGGGAATGTTTGGTCATGGGTTGCCAAGGGGTTGGAGTTAGGGAAAAGAAGGTGTTAGGAATCATGGCTAGGTTTTTGGCTTGTATAACTGGGTGGGTGGTAGATGCATAAAATGAGACAGAAAATAATGGAAAAACATGCTTGGGAAGAAGTCAATGGTTCCACTTGGGTATAATAGATTGTGGTGTGTTTAAGAACCCATTGCCAGTGTATATAAATTCGATTAATGAGACAATAGGAAAGTAAAATAATGGTGTTCAGGAGGAAAATGAAGAGACCCTTTTCTTTAAGGAGTTTATCCTCCAGTATGAAAGAGAGACACTTACACCCATAAGTGATGAACAGCTTCTGTGATGCCACATTGCACCTGCCCACCATGGAGATACTTCATTTGACTCTAAGAGAATCCATGAAGACTCTTAGGATGAGGCAGATGCTGTGGTGCACACCTGTAATCCCAGCAACTCAGGAGGCTGGGGCAGGAGGATCATGACTTTGAAGCCCACCTGGGCAATTTAGCAAGACCCTATCTCAAAATACAAAAGTTCGGGATATAGCCCAGTGATAGAGTGACCCTGGGTCTGGCTTCCAGTACAAAAATAAAAATAAATAAATAAATAGTGTTTGAGGATGGAATGAGTCTGAATGTCAGAGCCAGGCCACCCAGGTTCCAAGTCAGTGTTATCACAGTAATCATGACAGTGGGGCTACATGTAAACATTAATTTCTTCCACTTGTTCATCACTTCTAAATTTTCTCTAATGAGCCTGTAGTATTTTATGAGGTGACTAAAGGATCAGTAGAGGTGAATGCTTTATAAATATCTTTTAAAGAATGAAAAATAGATGCTTACTTTTCTTTTTTATTTCCTTTAGCACTCATCATATTTTGAAGAATAATAACATTTGGGAGGGAGGGTAAGAGTGAAGGAGAGCCTGGTTGGACGTAAGTATCCAGTGCTTGTTATGACTCCATGGTGGAGGTTAGGAGGAGGAGAAAGAACCCAGAAGGAAGAAGAGAGAAAAATCCACCAACACCTTGAAACCAATGGGACACTCTACGTGGTTTCTCATCTTGAGGTTCCTAACGAAACTATACTAAGAAAATTTTCAATGATGCTGTTGTGCTGTTTTTCATCAGAATCACTTCTGATTCTGACAGATGTGGTCTCCAATTCAGAGTCATTAATATTTAGACTCATCGAAAGAAATCTCCCTTTCTACTGCCATTTCTCTCTCATATTCTATTCCATTTTCTTCTTTTTTCTTACCTGTAGTAGAGATGCTCCAAAAATATTTGTTCTTGAAGGACTCTGATTCCCTGGACCCGTGGATTTTATGTAGGAACATCTTGACACATCTTTGGATACACCCAGGGTCATTGGTCTGGTGAAGGCTGCCTCACAGCTCAGTTCTGCAGGGCTCCAGATCTTGTCTGCGTGGCAGTTGTGCCTTTCTGAACCTTTCCCATCACCAATAAATCCCTTACTGTGCCTCTCTGAACTGCATTTCAGGGAGTGAAGAAGATTCTCTGACACCTGCTTCCCGCCTGAGTGTTGCGCCTCATTACCATCTCCCGGCAGCCTAAAATTAGATGACATCACTAGGAAGATATTCATCCCAAGAAAAGCCATTCACCTAGCAACATGGGCCTGACTTTCAAGCTAACAATCTTGAAAATAGCCTCCAGCCTGCACAACATCAGAGGAAGTTTGCCTTATGAATGGATCACATAAGTGGTTCTGTGTACCATTTTGCCCCCACATGGGTTGGGACCCTTTGTTGAATGAAAATCCCTCTCCCCTTCTATAGCTCTACAGAGAGTCCATGTTAGGTTTAAATGTGGACTTGAATATCTTAATGTCTATAACAACCCAGAATAAAAAGCCTGGAGCTCTGTTAGCACCTCTCCTCTGATTAGAAATTGCCATAAAACAGCTCATTATAACACCATTAGAAACATCCCTTCTCTGACCCATATAAACAATATATGTAGGGCTGTTTGTGATATCTGAGTGCAGCTATAGATACGGATACAAACATAGATCAACAGACTATAGAAACTGAAGAAGCTAGTCTCTTTTGCTTTTTTTTTTCTCCTCCCCTAATCAAGATGCATTTTTTGGAGTCTGCATTCAATTCCAATTAAGGGATGCTTTTATTCCTTTTATAGAGGAACAACTATATTTAACACCACCATTCACTCTAAATAGTAATTGGATTTTATAAGGTTTGAAGCTTTTAAAGCTACTTTGAGTCTGAAAACCTTCTCTCTAATGCTAATGAGCCAAGTTGGCTGAGCGGGAGACAAAAAAATGCCCTGGCAGGGACTGCCCAGGCACCAGAGGACTCACATCACACCTCTGCTGATGGAGAGCAGAACTGTGTACAGAGGTTTGGCTTATTTTCACAGCCAAGGGAAGAAGCAATTTCTTAAAAACAACAACAACAAAAATGTAAGTGATTTGAGGGAATTGGAATACTGGATTTCTTAAAAATTCAGAGTTAGATTTTAAACATGATGACTATAAAGAAGGAGAAGGAAAAACACATATTCAGAAATACACAATGTTCTGATGGAAAATATATCAGCATCAAGTAAAAAGACTTTTCAATATTCATTTTGATTATTGAGTTGTCCATCTCAGACCACTTTTATGATTACAAATAAAAATTTCTCCAATGTCAGGAAAAAAATATACATGTAAAACTTCAAACAAGCCAGAACAGAAAATTGATTGTGTTCACAGGATAAGTAAAAAAAAAAAAAAAAGTACAAAACACCCTGCTCACTCTGTTCTGGGATTGGTAAGCCTGCTCTTAAAACAGCCTAGCCTTCTACCAATGCCTGCACCATTTCCCCCCATATGGTAATCAAGAGCTAATGGACAAAAAATGCATCAAGAGAGGCTTACTGTATTCTGAGAAGATGGTGGAATAAGAAGAACCAGGAATTTGTCTCCCCACATAGGCAAAAATTTGCATTTGCATAATCTGTGCAATGTAACTATTTTAGAATGCTCCAGACCTGTAACTTCCAGGGAAAGGGCTTCGATGTCAAATTGCAGTTAGTTTCAGTCCATTTCGGGTCTTAGCCCATCTCCCATTTCCCAGTCCCTTGGCTCACGTATTCCTGCAGCAGCTGGCATGCAGCTTTCAGAAGCCAGGATGGGCAATAAGGTTCCGGTTCTACAAAAACCGAGGATCTGAGTTCTGATCCCTGAGGTCTGCTTCTGCAGACACAGAGGTGGGCAGCCATTCTGCACATTCACACACCTGCATCATTGAAGGCACTCCTCCCCTTCTCTGACTGGAGTGAATTTCAGGTTACTGAAAAAAATGGTGCCTTTTTCTTCTCTTAATTTTTCTCACCTTTTCTCTTTTGGAGTCAGACAGGATAGACTAGGCCATTCAGAAGCAAATATATAGACAGGAGAAGTTAAAAATTCACTGCACATAGCCAGGAAAAGGCACAACCTGAGAAAAGACAGGGGCTTATGTTTGCACGTTAGACTAATTCTAGGCACAGATAGAGCCTGCAATATCACAAAACAAAGCAATAAAACAGCAAACCCTGGGTAAAGGAGATAATTCAACTTCCAGAGTTATCAAATTATTAGATTAAAATGTCCATTCTTCAATTTTAAAAAAAATCATCAGGCATGCATAGAAACAGGAAAGCATGAACATTCAAAGAAAAAGTAAAATAACAGAAACTGTTCCAAAGAAAGACTACAAGGCAGACCTACTAGCAAAAGATTTTATATAACGGTCTTAAAGAAACTCAAAGAACTCAAGAAAGACATGTAAGAAGTCTAAAAAATAATATATAAAAAATTGGTATGTCAAGAAAGATATATAAAATCTAAATGGAAACCAAAAAGAAATTCTAGAAAAGATGATGACCAAAATGAAAAATTTACTAGAGAGATTCAAAAACAAATTTGAGCAGGCAGAAGAAAGAATCAGTGAACTCAAAGATAGAAAAATTGAAATTACAGAGTCTGAGAAGAAAGCAAAAAAGCTAACATGAACAGAGATTAAGGGACTTATGAAACACTATAAAGTAGTACAACATGTGCATTGTTGAAGTCCCAGAAGAGAAGAAAGAAAAAAAAAGGTAGAGAGATTACTTATAGACAGAATGGCTGGAAATCCCAAATGTGATACAAGACATGAATAGAAATACTCAAGAAACTCAATGAACTCCATATAGGGTGAACTCAAGAGACCCAAATCAATACATATTATAATCAGGAGAGAATCTTGGCAGTTCAAGAGAGAAGCCATCACATACAGGTGATCCTCAATAAGATTGTCAACAGATTTCTCACCAGATTCATTAGAATCCAGACTAATATGTTAAAAGTAATAACTGTCAACTAATAATCCTATATTTGGCAAAATGGTCCTTCAAAAGTGAGGGAGAAATTATGGCATTCCCAATTTAACAAAAGCTGAGTACTTTATTACTGCTAAACTTGCTCTGAAAGAAATGCTCGAGAAAGTCCTACAGGTTAAAATTAAAGGACACTAGACAGTAACTTGTAGCTATATTAAAAAATAAAGATTTCAGTAAAGGAACATACATGGGCCATTATAAAGCTGTATGTACCGCAATGACAGCTTATTACTCTGCTTTTTGTTCTTGACATAATTTTAAAAACTAAAACATTATTAGTCTAAAAGCTAGTATTATAGTAGCTTTGATCTTTAACTACACATTTGACTTTCTGCAGAATTTAAGAGACTAATGCATTTTTTAAACAACTATTAGTTTATTTTTGAACAGAAATTTTAGTCACATTAATGACTGAAAGGAGCTAGGATGGAGCTAGAAGGGGCAGACGTGAGTGAGTGTGTGTGTGTATGTGTGTGTGTTGTGTATGTGGTGCTGGGGATGGAATCCAGAGCCTTGCATATGCTAGGCAAACACTCTATCACTGAGCTATTTCCCCAGTCTGGAACAGACTTGATATTTATTGAGGTTAAGTTGGTATAAATTCAAATTAGGGTGTTATAATATTTGTATGTTTGGCAAAATGGATTTTAAAAACATGTTCCAATTATATGCTATCTGCATAAGAACTACTTCAGATTAAAAGACACAGATAGTTTGAAAATCATATTTCATGTCAATAATAATCAAAAGAGATCAGAGACAGATTTGCTAATATCAGACCAAAATAGTCTTTAAATCAAAAAAGTTTACAAGAGTCAAATAAGAACATTATTAACATTATTAATAAGTTTCAATACACCATGACAATATAGCAATCATAAATATGCACCTAATAACAGACCATCAAGTGCTCAGTGGTAGAGCACTTGCCTAGCACGTGTAAGGCACTGGGTTTGATTCTCAGCACCACATAAAAATAAATAAATAAATAAAATAACCATCAAAATATATGAAGCAAAAATTGATAGGACTGAAAGGCAAAATAGACAGTTCTATAATAATAATTGGAGATTTTGGTACCCCTCTCTCAAAATGGGTAGAACATCCAGCCAGAAGATAAATAAGGAAATAGAGAACTAGACTTAAAAAATCCAAAGAACTAGTTAGACTTAACAGACATATCCAGATAACTCCATCCAATAACAACAGAATATGTACATTCTCTCAAGGGCATATGGGACATTATTCAGAATGGACCATATGTTAGGCTACAAATTAAGTCTTTTTTTTTTTTTTTTTTTTTTTTGAGGCTCACTACTTTTATTTTTTTTTTTTTTAATTTTTAGAGTTAAAAAGATAATATTCAAAATATCTTCTCTGACCACAAGAAAATGAATATAGAAAGCAACAAGAAGAAAACTGGAAAGTTGACAAATTTGTGGAAATTAATCAACACATCCTGGAACAAAGAAGAAATGACAAGGGAAACTGGGAACCTCAAAAAAGTTGAAATTTAATTATCATGTCGGAGCTGGAGTTGTGGCTCAATGGGAGAGCACTTGCCTGGCATGTATGAGGCACTGAGTGCGATTCTCAGCACCACATATAAGTAAAATAAACAAAATAAAGGTCCATCAATGTCTAAAATGAACAAAATAAAGGTCCATCAATGTCTAAAAAAATATTTAAAAAAAATAATTACCATGTGGTTCAGCAATTCCACTTCTGCATATACATCTGAAAGAATTGAAAGCAAAGTCTTGAGGAGATATCTGTACACCTATGTTCATAGCAGCATTGTTCACAATAAATAAGATGTGGAAACCACTCAAGTGTCCGTGAGCATAAATAGATAAGGAAAATACACTGCATGTACTCAGCCTTAAAAAGAAAGGGAATTCTGGGCTGGGGTTTTGGCTCAGAGGTAGAGCGCTCGCCTAGCATTTGTGAGGCACTGGGTTTGATCCTCAGCACCCCATAAAAATAAAATAAAAATATTGTGTCCACCTATAACTGAAAAAATAAACATTTTTTTTAAAAAGGGGAATTCTGGCATATGCTTTAGCATGAATGAAACTTGAGAACATTATACTAAGTGAAGTCAATAAGCCAGAAACAAAAAAAAAATGTATACTGCATGATTCCACTTATGTAAGGTACCTAGGATAGCCAACAGACACGGGAGGCAAAATGTCATTTGCCAGGGCTGCAGGGCAGGGGCTATGCGGAGTTCTTATTTAATAGGCATAAAGTTCCAGTTTTGCAAGATGAAGAATCTGGAATATGGGTGGTGGTGATTGTTGCACAAAAATGTGAATCTATCTAACTGCACCCTTTAAAATAGATAATATGGCACATTTTATGTTGCAAGTATTTATTACGATGTTTAATTTAAAAAGAGAGACAGAGATTTTTCTGATGTTGGGTTCATCTCAATGAAGTTATGACCCCTCATTCCATAGTCCCCAACAATGCCATTTTCTCCTCATTTTCTTTGTTTAGTCTCATCCCGGATTTCATTAGTTGGAAGTACTACAACTAGCGGACGTTTCCCTCATGATTCCAAAGTCCACTTTTTGTGGAAAATGTGTTCAGAACTTGAGAGTACTGGGTCGTGCTGGATTGCCTATAACTGAATCCCAACTCAGCAACTCACTAGAGCTAGGTGACTTTAGGTCATTTCCTTACTCTCTCGGAGCCCTCAGAATTCCTGTTTAAAAAGTCAGATGATAATAGTTCCTACTTAATAGAGCAGTTGTAGAATTAAATGTTAAGCTGTACACAGAGAGATTAGGAGAATTCTTGATCATTACCAGGTGTTCAATGATTGCTGTTACCATCATTTCTTTAGAATAAGCATTTTATAAGAAATCAACCAGGCACCAAAATTGATGAATCCTGCATTCTTCCTTCATTTTCCAACGCACTCATCTTAGTTTTCATAGTCTATTAAGTGGTTTCCCTTTCTCTAGTTTTAGCCCTTTCCAATCCATTTTAAGAAGACCTTTCTGAAAGGCAGATCTGATCGTGCACTCTCCTGCCTGGAGTGGTGAAGCATGCCTACCAGGATGAACCTCTGCCATCTTCTTGAGCCCTGTCTCTTGCTGGTCTCCAAGGTCTTCCTCACACTCCAGGTGTATAGAGCTACTCGTGGTTCCCTGAGCCAGCTTCTTTAACTTCACACCTCAGTGCTTTGTCCACACATTTCCCCCTCCTGGAAAGACCTTACATGCTTGGTCTACCTGGCAAGCATCACTCATCTTTTAAAACACAGCTGTATAGTTACTTTTCTATGAAATGCTTTCTGGTCGCCTTGGCATCTGATCACAGCGGCTGTAATACTTGTGTGCATTACTGTTTCCCTCTGGTGAGAACTGACACTGATTCCACTTCACATTCCAGTACTCAGCATGGGACTGGCACAAAAGATAAATAATGTGGAACGAATACACCTACTGTGCACCTTCAGAGATAAGGAGACACAGGTCATGGTGTCTACTCTCCTAATCTTTGGAATTGAACTGTTTAGAGAATAACACCACCAATTTAAACTTAAAAGGGATACAATCAATGTGAAGTTAAATATATCATGCAAGATACAGATAAAAATCTCACCTTGAAAATGAGTAGATCATTAGGAAAGATGTCAAAAACATTAAAATAGCATCCAGTATCTATTCAGCACACCCATAATGTGTCAGGGACATGCTAATTGTGTTAAAGTCATTATGTCAATTAAGCCTCATTAATTGATTGAAACATCATTTTGAGCAGATAGAAATCAGACACTCATATTTCACATTACTGAGTTTACATCAGGCAATCCTTGGTTACTACATTCATTTTCTCCCCACATATATATGTGTCAATTGGTAAGTATTGAGCCTGTTACAGAAAGAATGCCTAATATAACCTTTTATTCTACAGCAGGAAAATGTTTTTGGAAGCCAAGCTTTAAAAAATAAAAAAGGGTGGTTGTGGGGGGGGGGAATTAACTCTAAACACTTGTTTAGATATCAGAGGCAAACCCGGCCAACTTATAGACAGAAGAATTTTATTGTAAATTAAGGACAAGGAGAACCCAGATATGAAGTTAGGGAATTTTCTGTCATAAGGAAAGGATGGAAGGAAGCCCACCATTTCTAGCCTGCTGGAATGGAAGAGGTGAGTCAAAGATGCCAACTTTCCTTAGGATGAAACCTAGGTAGAGGATCAAAACCTTCAGGTAAGTATGGAAGAATTCAAGAACACTGTAGGTCTTTGGACACAGCTTGAGGAAAGCTGCAGGTCTAGGGAAAGTCCTACATTTGCCTGAAAACACATCTAAAGTGACATGAAAATGAGAAGGGCTTTGATTCCCCCTACCATAAAGAGGGTCTGTAAGTTCCAGGTGCCCAGAGAAGGCCCCAGAGGGATGGGAAAAGGTTGTAGATGGTAGGAGTATAAAGGTGGGGCAAAGAAGCTATAAAACATGGGTCTTAGGATCATAAGGAAATGATATAGACCATAGGCCTCAGCATCAGGTGCTCATGCAAAGTCCCAGTGGCACACCTGAGCAGATGCTGCACAGGAACTTGCCTACAGGGACATCAGTAAGGACACAGAGGACAGCAGAAAGCTTGCACAGATCTGAGATGCTTCTCACTTCCCAGAGTCAGCAGGTCTTGTAAATAACCTCACTCTAGGCCCAAATTATTTGAGGACAAGCAAGGAAGACAAAATCTGAATGATTGAATATTTCTACCAAAGGGTTTCAGCCATTCATTCTGCAAGTACTGTGTCCCTACCACACACACCCAAGACACTGGGAATTCAGACGTGAACCAAGAAGGCAAAGACCTTCATTCCTAGCTCTTGCATTCTGGTAGACAAGACACAGATACATCATAAACAAACAAGGTATGTCATATAGCAGAGAGTGAGAAGTGCTGAGGTTGGTTGAGGGGATGAAAAGGTGTGCTGTCTTATGAAGAGTGAAAAGGGAAGGTCTAAATAGTGAAATGGCACATGAGTAGCAATCTGAGAACATGAGTGGTGAGTCATGAGGACCCTCTGGGAGAAGTTCTGGGCATAGGACAGTAGGTGCAAAGGTCCTGCATAAGAACAGGTTCTGAATGTTCAAGGAACATCAAGGAGGTCAGTGTATAGGACAGATGGACCAAGGGGGAGAATGGTCATAGGATTTCTTAAGAACTTTGGCTATTGTGCTGAGAAGAAAGAAAAATACTGGATTTTTAGCATAGAAGTGACACAAACTGGCTTATATCATGAAAAGATTGTCTCCTGGATAAGGAATAGACAAAGAGGTTATAATTTTCTAACTAATAAAAGGGCAGAAATTAAAATAAAGAGAGATAACTAATGAATCCATTATAAAATATGATTACACACACACTTCAGTAACAACAACAAAAAAATGAGTGAAGTAAACTTTCCAGTTAATAGATAAATATTTTCAGGAAGGATGGAAAAAATAAGTCACATGTTGTTTATAAGACACATATTTTAAGCACATGAACACACAAAAGTTGAAAATAAAAGAAGAAAATTTCTTACCAAAAGATTAACAAAATAGCTTAAAAGGAAAATTATCCCTAAAGAAGATAATAAATGATTAAAGATTCCATCCACCAATTATATATAATCATTTTAGTGACCCAGTGCATCGTAGACTAACAAAAACCCTCTCTGGAGAAGGGTATATTCATGCTGAGTCTTGGGAAGCCCACAAATATTATTTCAAGGGAAATGACCAACACACAGTCAAAGAATAACCAGGAATATAAAAAAAGACAAAAAATATTTTTAAAAGCATTCAACTATCTGTTCTTCATAGGAAACAGCTAAAACTAAGAATATAGAAAGATCAAGCGTAAAAAAGAAGCCACTTACAGTGAAACTAAAAATTAAAATATACACAGACACACACACACACACACACACACACCTACAAGAATACAGAAACATAAGTTTTTTGGGGGAAAGGGGGATTTACCAGGGATTGAACTTAGGGGCACGTGACCACTGAGCCACATCCCCAACCCTTTTTCATATTTTATTTAGAGACAGGGTCTCATTGAGTTGCTTAGCACCTCGCTTTTGCTGAGGCTGGCTTTGAATTCGTGGTCTACCTGCCTCAGCCTCCCCAGCCGCTGGGATTACAGGCATATGCCTCTACTCCCGGCAGAACACAGGAGCAAATCTAACAAAAGAAGGGCAAGCCCTTGATGGGACAAATGTCAAGACGTTATTGGAAGCCATTTTAAAAGTCTAAATGATGTAATAATCTTGGATAGAAAGACTTGATATTTTCAGTATTAGTTCTCCCCTAAATTATTCATAGATTTAATGCAACCCAAAATTAAAATCCAAGACTTTTTATAAATTGACAGCTGATTTCATAATTTATATGGAAAAGGCAAAAGCTGGAAAATATACATAATTCTACTGAAAACAAATACCAAAGCAGGAGACATATATCAAAATATATTATCAAACTTAGTAACTAAAATAGTGAGGAATCAGTCAGAATAGTAAAACCAATAAATAGAAGACACTGGAAAGTCTAGAACAGACCCACACATATTTTAAAAAAAAACTTTCCATTAGACCAATTGGGTATTGCCAATCAGAATTTAAAAAAAAAAAAAAAGAGGAACACTTTTTTTCTTTTCAATGAATAACCCAGAAAACAATCCACATGAAAGAAAAAAAGAAGTTAGTGCTTATATCATATCAAAAATCAATTCCAAGTGGACTAAAGGATTGAATTGAAAGGAAAATAAAACTTTCAAAAGACAGCAAACATGAATATCTTTATGATTTAGGAATAAAGAAAGGATCATAAACCAAAAAGTAAAATTTTAAGGCTTCAGTTATGCTAAAATTAAGTATTTCTATTTTTGTATGTAATTAATTTATTTATTTGTTCTGCATTTTCATTCCTTGTACACAAATGGAGCACAACTTTTCAATTCTCTGATGTAGAGTCTCACCATTTGTGCAGTCATACATGTACCTAGGGTAATGACGTCCATCTCCTTCCACCATCTTTCCTACCCCCATCCCTGTCCCATCCTTGCTCTCCTCCCTGCCCAATCAAAATTTCTCCATTCTTCCCATGCCTCCCACCCCCCCCCCCCATTATGAATCAGCATCCACTTATCAGAGAGAACATTTGGCCCTTGGTTTTGGGGGGATTAGCTTACTTCACTTAGCATGATATTCTCCAATTCCATCCATTTACCTGCAAATGCCATAATTTTATTCTCTTTTAATGCTGGGTAATATTCCATTGTGTATATATGCCACAGTTTCTTTATCCATTCAGTCTATTGAAGGGCATCTAGATTGTTTCCATAGTTTAGCTACTGTGAATTGAATTGCTATAAACATTGATATGGCTGCATCACTATAGTACACTGATTTTAAGTCCTTTGGGTATAGACAGAGGAGTGGGATAGCTGGGTCAAATAGTGGTTCCATTCCAAGTTTTTTAAGGAATCTCCATTCTGCTTTCCAGATTGGTTGCACCAATTTGCAGTTCCAGAAGCAATGTATGAGTGTATCTTTTCCCCCACATCCTCACCAACACTTATTGTTGCTTGTATTCTTGATAATTGCCAGTCTGACTGGTATGAGATGAAATGGTAGAGTAGTTTTGATTTGCATGTCTCTAGTTACTAGAGATGTTGAACATATTTGTTGATGGATTGTATATCTCCTTCTGAGAAGTATCTGTTGAGTTCCTTAGCCCATTTATTGATTGGGTTATTGATGGTTTTGGTGTTAATATTTTTGAGTTCTTTATATATCCTAGAAATTAGTGCTATATCTGATGTTTGTGTAGAAAGGATGCTTTCCCACTCTTTGGGCTCTCTCTCATTATTGATTGTTTCCTTTGCTGAGAGGAAATTTTTAGTTTTAATCCATCCCCTTTATTAATTCTTGATTTTATTTCTTGTGCTTTAGGAGTCTGGTTAAGGAAGTCAGGACCTAATCTGACATGATAGAGATTTGTATAAAATTTTCCATAACAATATTTTTAACATAAAAACTTGTGTTAATCAAAAACATAATAAACACAGTAAAAAAATAAGTCACAAATGATATGATTTAATTAATGATTTAAATGATAAAGAATTAATATATGAAATCTATCATCAAGAAAAAATAAACAATCCAAGAGAAAATAGATAAAAGAAATAAAGATCATAAAGAGAAAATGCAAATGAACCATAAGCCTATGTTCAATTTCACTAGTAATTAAAGAAATGCCTGTTGAAACCATACTGAGTGAATATTTCATATCCATGTACTTTGTAAAAAATTGGCAAGTTGAACAAAACCCACTGCTGGCAAGGATGTGGTCAATTAGCAATTCCATAGCCACCGTTGGTATAAGAGAAAATTGCTATAAGCATTTGGGAAAACCATTTGTTATTACCCAGTAAATTTCAACATGCTTGTGTCCTATGGCCCAGACATCCTCTTCTAAAGCTATATCCTGATTAACCATACACATGTGCACCACAAGACGTGCCCAAGATTGTTCTTAATAGCATAGTTTATAGCAGAAGTCAGCAAATGTTTTCCATAAAGAGCCAAATGGTAAATATTTTACTATTTAAAAATCATCCAGCAACTAGTAGACTCTGCCATTGTAGCAGGAAACCAGCCATTAGACAATACATAAACAAATGAATATGGTTACATTCCAATAAAACTTTTGTTATGAACACTGAAATTTAAATTTCATCTATTCACAGGCCATTTAAAAATAAAAAATAAAAATATTCTTATATTGTGGGCTATACAGAATCAGATTCGGTCCACAGGACATTGTTTTCCAGTCTCTGGTTTTATATCGTAAAATTGAAAAAAAAAAAAAAAAAAAAACCAATACAGTTATCCATCAAAAGACAAAGATCGAGGGCAGGAGTTGTAACTCATTGACAGATCACTTGTCTAGCATGTGTGAGGCACTGGGTTCAATCCTCAGCGCCACATGAAAATAAATAAAATAAAGGTATTGTGTTCATCTACAACTTAAAAAAAAGACAAGGAGCTATATAAATTATGACAATAAACAATTGATATTATGCAATGGAGAAAATGAAAAAAATTCACACATCAGCATCCATGAAATGCAAAAAGGAAATGATTCCCTATTAGGTTAAGTCAAGGGCAGACACCAGGATGGAATTCAATGTGTAAGGGTTTTATTTAGGGAAAATACCTATATGAAAAAAGGTGGAGAGGATACTAGAAGTCCAGAAAAGCCATCAGTTTTCATTGTGTTTGACCCAAGTGACAGATGGAGAAAAGGTTGAGTAAGAGTATCATAGAGCTGTGCAGTCTGAGGAAGGTTATTTGGGGAGTCCTTACACCAGATTTGGCCTTCAAAAGACCAGGAACGAGTTCAGCATCTTGGCCACAATCAGACATCGACACTGATTACCACATAGGAAGCATGACCTTGCCACCAACAGTCATGGATTTCAGAATTTAGCACTTAGCTTTTGGTCCATTGTGCTCCCTTGTTGAAGGATGTCTGAAAGTCACATTCTTGTGACCACCATAACCACATGTTGTTTACATCCTATTCATGTATGAGTTCTAAAACAGGCAAAATCAAACACTGTTTTGCCGTTTGATTTATATATAGGTACTGAAACGCAAAGATAAGCAAAAGAACAATAAAGCATGAGCTCAGGATAGTGGCTTACTCTGTGGGGGAGGGTGGGGAAGTAACCGGAATCTCACAGCATGGTTCAACATTAAGGCACTGGAAATATCTGCTAAAACTAGATAGAGGGCACACGGGTGTGCATTTTATTATTCACTAAGCTGTATACAGATAGTTTATGTATTTTTGTATGTATGATATATTGTCTAATAATTTTCATTGAAAAATATCTTTTGCATATCTAAGGAGTAGTGTGTATAATACTGAACCACACTATAAGTGGAATGACTCTGCACTTGGATGTTGTAAACTTTAGAGATTATATATGTAAAGCAACCTAGCTAACACTCAATAAATATTCCTCCATTCCCTCCTGCTGAAGTCTACAGTACTAGTCCATATTTCTTTGAGATCTTTCAGGAAATGGTCCTCATGTTTTATCTAAAGAAGTCAGCAAATAGAAGTAAATTGTCACCATCCAAAGAGATATCACAAAGCACACTCCATTTTCCTCCTTTCTCTCATCATTGTAGATGTGACCTGCACACCCGGCTTCCTGATCACCCCCCACAAGTATGTGAATCCATCAAGGTCAGATCAACAAGGGATGTGCTCATCCAACCTGCTCCCGTATTACCATCCTCTGAAATTCAAAAGTGCACTCTATATCCTCCCAGTGCTTTATATTCCCCACCAGCTCAACTCATTGTTGCCACTATTGGTCCTCCATTGGACACTGGTAGCTACGATTCAGCGGGAGAGAAAAATCAAAATAGAAACTTGATATCATTGGAGCAGAATTTTTCACTCTTGTTTCATTATTATTCATCAATAATTTAATTTAAATTTTAACAAATACCCTTTGTGCTACTTTGGAGTTTATTTTTTCTTTTGACCTATGGACATCTAGTAAAATATTTCTAATATCAAATAATTATTGGATTCCTTCAATGTTGTTTATTTGGTCATAAATTCTTCTTCATTTCATGGCATGTTTGTCACAATTGGTTTATGTTATATTCAAGACATTTTGTTTATTTTCATAACTCACATTGGACTACATATTTTTTGTAGTGCTGCATAAGGAACCTAGAGCCTCATGCATGCTAATGAAGCACTCTACTCCTGAGCATATACCCTTAGTCCTTTTTTTTTTATATGTAGAGGGAGAATATCTATATTACTTCTGTTATTGAGGATATTTACACATGAATAAAGAAATTTTCATATATTTGTTTGCTCTATAATTATCTGTCCGGGCCCCATATCCTTTTTTAATATATATATAGGTTTTTAGTTTTAGGTGGACACAATACCTTTATTTATTTTTTTATGTGGTGCTGAGGATCAAACCCAGTGCCTCATACATGCTAGGCAAGTGCTCTACCACTGAGCCATAACCCCAGCACCCCATATCCTTTTTTAAATGTTAAGTTTTGACATCTCTGGAAATAGGTCCTTAGTTATTCAATCTTTCAGGATTTTTCATATCTAGTGCAAATTTTTAAAAATAGTTTTCCCTTAAAATTGATCCATATTTTGAAAAGTTCAAATGTGTTTTCTTAAGAAAGATTTTTATTTTATTTTATTTTATTTCTTCTCTCACCAAAATAGAGAGGAATTAAATGGATTTCTTGACAATTTCCATAGTTTGTCTTTTAATTATTGACATTTGGCTTAAAATTTCCTTCTGTTTTCATCAGATTTTATTTGCCTTTCTTTTTATAACTTGGACTGAATTTTAGGTCAGCTTCATCCATTGCTCAATTTCTAGTATCTCCTTTCATTTTTTAATTTGAGACATAGCTCTTCCTTTCATTACGGCTTTACCAGTGCCTATAAGTTTGGTATGAAGAACTCTTATTTTCACTGTTTCCTAAGATATTTGAAATTAAAAATTTGCTTGGAAGGGAGCAGATTTCAATTTTTCCCATGTAGAGTTTGTAATCACAAAAAAGTACACTGCATAGTTTCTCCTGTTTCAAATGCATTAAGGTTTTCTTTCTCATGTAATTTCATTTCATAGTCATTCAATAAACTTTTCAGGAAAGTATTGAACTGTTTTTAAGGTACATATTTCAATCTAGTCTCTTTAATTAAACCTAAGAGGTTTATCATCCAAATTCTCTGTATTCTTAGCGAATTTATTTTTCAGAGATGCAGGAAACTATGCTAGTCTACCTCTTCTGGCTATAAAATGTCTCTCTTTTTATGTACCTTAAATATAAAAATCTTCTGTTATATCTGCCAATGACACATTATTCATTGCATGAATATTCCTGACCACTACATCTATATTGTGCCTTGTAGTTTTTATCATGTTGAAATGAACTTCAATCACACTGAACACTTTTGTACTTTTAATTTTTAATTATATAATATTAATATTGAAGACTTTCATTAGTAATATTGTTTGCACAGATTAGGCTAACCTTTTTGTTTTAATCATTCTGTTTTTTTGATTTCTTACTTTTCTTAGATAGATGTGTCCTTTACAAATAATGTAACATGAGGTTTTGTTTGCTGGGCTTTTTGCCACAGACAAAGATTAATTATCTTTTTAAAAGTGGGTTAATCTCTTTGTGTTTATTATCATGAATAATATGTTCAATCTTGGTGATGTTCATCATGTTGCATGCTTTGGTAGTTTGAGAGAAATTTTTATTGTTTTAGAAATTTCATGTTTTCTTATACTTTCACATCATGTTTTGTTTATTTTCTTTGATGATGTGAAATTGGCTATTTTTTTAATTAATGCCAGTGATTACCCTTGGGTCTTAGACTTAAGACCTGGAAAACCTTATACATATAAAGTTTTATACTTCAGAATTGAAATGATATTTCTCTAATGTTAAAATTCAAAACTAAATTCTCCTTACACTTCTGTAAGATGACACATTTAATTCACTTCCCTCTCTGTGACTCTCACCTACCCTATTCCTAATTTTGTTAATAATACTTGGGATTTTTAAGAAAGTGCAAGAAATTATACATTTTATGTTATATTTGTCCTTTTAATTGAACTTAGTTTTTATAGTATAGAAAAAAATTATATTTAACTATTTTAATTTTCCCAGTCAATACTTCCATACTACAACAAACCCCCTTTTACCTATTTGGATTCACTTCTTGGACAATTTAAATGCTTTGTGAAATAATATTTCTGAAAGAGTTCATAGATTTTTTTTTACGTTGTGAGACCTTTCAGTCTCCCAACTCCCCACACCCCCACCAGGAAAGAAAAGATGTCATGGATGCCTTCATCTATGAATAATTTTGCTAATATAAAATTGGTAGGCTAAGGGATGGGGAGGCAGCTCTGTGGCAGAGCCCTTGCCTAGTATGTGTTCCATTCCCAATGCCACAATAAATAAGTCAATAAATAAATAGATAAAATTGGGGGGGAAAAGATTTTCTTTAAAAACAGCGACTTGGTATAGTGCAAACCTAAATGTAAATAAAATAAATGGCTGTGGGTTTTTCCTCCCTCTCTGCTTGAATAGCTACAGATAGACCTATAGATATAAATATTGATAAGGATACAGATTATAGATATAGATGTAAATATATGAAGATGTAGATAAAGGTTTGTCTTTATAAAAGCACGCCAACACAAAATGGCCTTGATCTTCCCTCATCTTTTCTTTGTTAATGATACTTGGTTCTTTGGCTTTAGGTAAGTTTTCTTTTGGTCTGTAATAGTACTGCTTTTCTTGACTGGTCTCTTCTCTGGCACACTATATCTCCATGTAGCTTTGACAATATACTGTTCTCCATGTCATCTTCTCCTGCTAATTTTATTTCTTTGTGTTTTTATTTCTTTTCCTTGCAAATTTTGAGAGCCTTTCTCAATTCAATTCAACATTAGGAGTTTTCTAAGAGTGTAACATTCAAACTATTAAAGAAAAAAAACTCAGAAGACCAAATCATAAAAAATTATTTTTTAAAAGATCAGAATAAGCTGCTGTGGTTGAAATGGGGCTATGGAGACCAAATCCCTAAAATCCCTGTTACCCACTACTCTAATCTCTGAGACAACCTCATGGGGCTCCAAGGTGCACCAATTTGAAAAACACTGATTAAATTTTCTGCAGAGTTAACTTGCTTCTTTTCTACTTCTAATGTTGGTTTTGATTCTATGATTTAATTTTTAATATAAAATACTATTAGACTCGTTCTGCACTTCTCAAAGCTGTGTGCTTAATTCCTCTATATACCTGTAACATTAGGAAGCTCACACTCTACGTTCAATCACTATCACAGGCCAAAAAAATATTTTTAAAAGTCAGATTTGTTAAGATTTTGTTGTCATTTTAATAGCACATTTGCTAGCTCTCTCTGAAAAATCAAACCAGAGATGAAGGAACCTAAATTTACAATTTTCTTTTCACCAAAAGAGGCTAAATACACATTTTAAAAATAAATTTTGAGCTACTGAAAACATCTGTCTAAAGGTGGGAGGGGTGCAGGATGTGGAATCACATAAATTGAAAAGGAATGCAATGTGCGATGCATTTTTTTTGTAAGGTTTTGCTTCCAGATCTGTTATCAACCATTTAAAAAGTCATTAAATTTGAGTTTCCTTAAAAGCTTCTCTTATCATGATCATCTCCCTTTTCATCAAAGTCTATTATGTTTTCATCTCATCCTTGGCTTCCTGAAGTTTATTGAGTTCAAGTTAGATATTTTCTAAAATTTTCTTCCCTTTCCCATAATAAATCCTTTTCCCAAACACTACTCCTCTGCGTCTTGGGTCCCATGTTTTCTCTCTTCCAGGTTCAATCCTTTGATCAGAGAGAGAGAGAGCTCATTCCTGACATTTACTCATAAAAAGAGTGTGTGGGTTTGCTTTGGTCTCCATCCCCACCTGCCCTTTGCTGGATGGAACATCTCTCCAGTTCCCAGCCATCTTTCCACTGATTTGCAATGGGCTTGACCTAAGGAAAGATCTCCTGGACATCATGCTAGTTTGAAGCAGTGTGTAATGTATTTCCTTATCAAAAACCTTGAATGAAAACCAGTCTCCTAGGCCCTAATCCCTCAGTTTCTCAAATTGTCAATTTCTCATCTGGCCATTGGCGTTATTAGAAATTACAGGCCAGAAATCACTGAAGCAAAACAGACAGAAAGAAGAAGACAGACCGATAGACTCTATAAGGGAGAAACAATTTCCTCAGACCTCTTTTTCCTTATATGGCTTCACTTTATTCCTTGGGGTTTCCGTTAAGTTCTGGAAAATAGAAATTCCTCCTGACTTCTAGTAAGTTATTAAGTCAGATTTCTGGTTTCCAACTCTATTGGAAATTTGAATCCATTTCTCTAAGTTCATAATTATGCCAGTGGGAAGGTGGGGGAGGGTGAATAAAGAGTTTTTCATTTCCTGCCATCATAACCCACAAACTAGTGTGGTAATTCAAATACTTCAAGCCACTGATCAAACCTGCAATCTTCCCTGAAATTATTCAGAATGATGGGTAGTACTGAGTGAAATTTGTCCCTTGACAGTGGAGGACTTCCGTATGTAAGCATATGGGCCTGCACGTGCAATGCGGACCCATCGATTTGCATTCATGACGTAAGGGTGGTAAGATAGTTGAGAGATGAACAAACAAGAAATTTCATAAAATTTAAAATTGGAGTTTTTAATACTAATTTCTGGAATGTTCATAAGGAAAACACTTAAAGGTTATCTCTCCCCAGGACTCTACAGGATGGTTATCTCTCCCTTGGACATCTATAGGATGCTTGGATTGCAAGAGGCTTTTGGTAGTGGCTACTTGGCAATCACCCTCCTCTCTCCCATCCCTACCCAATCTTGGTCCAGATCTACAAACTCCCCAACCACGCCCTTGGGATTTGGGGAAATACGACAAGGACAAGTAATGTCTCCGGTGGATCCTGATTGGCTTAATTACAGGGGTCATAAGTACTCTGCATTCCCCAGACTCACAGACAGATCTAAAACAAGCAGGCCACCCAGTGAGCTGTGAAGGGTGATTTGCTAGGGAATTCTGAGTTAGAAGAAGGAAAACTCATCAAAGGAGATGCTTTCTATGAAACTGTGACAGCAGCTTTGCTACCATGAGGGAGGCTTCCTGGAAGCTGGAGTTGGCCATGAAAAGTGGAGCAAAAATGAAGGAAGCACTGAGTTCCTGAGAAACTATTGAGTGGCCGAATCAATCCCATACCAAGGCTCACCCTATCTTTGCAATTTCCTGTTTCATGAACCAGAAACATGGGCTCTTTATAAGCCCATGTAAGTTAGATTTTCTATTATCTCCAAACAAAATAATTCCAAATCATTCAGAGATTGAGGATCAGGTTCAATTCCATATCCCTCACCTTAAACACGACATCAGTTGCTTCATCCTGTGTTTCTAAAGTGGTTAGTCTTAAAGAAAGAGTCAGAAGCCCATGATGGATAATCAGCGCCAGGTTATTAGCTTTCTCTGCTGTGGCTAAACCATGCCCAGTGCCCCACTCAGTGACACTGTGAGGTTTCTTTCCCCAGTGTTCAATCCATAGCAAAAGAGCCTACTTTATGTTTGACAATTCCTTCTAGTCTACCCGTGGTGGGAAATCAGGCTCTCTCATGTGAAAGGAGATCATTGATCCTATAAGCAAAGACTTTCCCTGATTGAAGCAGGGGAACTACCTAAGTGATCCATCTCTGTGTCCCCAGTGCTAAGCATAGAGCCTGATTCACAGACTGCATCCCACATTTCGTATGATGGGTGGTACAGAAAATGTGACCATCTGGAAAATTATCCAACTCGGTCTAACTACATAAATATCCCTTCTTTCAATGTCAGAAGTTACCTAATAAAGGCTAATTGGATGAATTATCCTCAGAGCATAGGCTTCATTGCATAGGTAACTGTGAGAAGAAAGGAATAAGAAATAACCAATCCAATTAGAAATAATCAACCCTGATGAAGGGGCTTCCAAATGTGGCAGTGTGATGGGTTGCAGGGGACGTGTGATCAGGAGGCCTGGTTCCCGTCTTGATCATCCCATTTACTAGATGTGTGACTGTGGATGGTAACAATTCTTATTCTCTCACAACACAGGGGTTTCCAAAGAACTATATAGGACTGTGGACATGAAAGAAAGTTTTCAATACCATATGAGTTAGACTTGACTCCAGGTTTCCAAGACAGGAAAGGCAAATAGGCCCTCCTAGGAACTCCTGAAGCAATAGTCAGAGTGATATGGAAATATGGGGACGAACAGCTTCGTTATCTTGTATTCACATTAATTAACTAAATCCTGTGAAAATTACAACTGAAAAACAATTTAAAGAAACAAACATGTTAAACGTATGAAAAACAACATTTGTGTGTCATGATATACTCTAACTACTTAGAAAAATATAAAATTAGATCCTTACCTCAAATTGTTCTTCAAATAAATTACAGATTTACACCATACTATATAAAATACATTAAAATAAATTTAAACATGAAATCAAAGAATAAAAATATAGGCATACATTTTTTTCCAACTTTGCAATAGGTAAGAGCTTCCTGGATGGAAGAGAAAAATAAAGAGCTCAATAGAGAAAAAAATATTAATAGGTGTCACTAATTGAAAAAGAACAATCATATTTCATCTTTTTCTTTGATAGTTATTAACTTTGCAAGAGCACCAAAATTGAGATTGATGACATCATAAGGTCAGTTTTAGTCATGCAGTCATTCTGAAGTACTGTTCATTACTTACACATGCCAAGCTTGGTTGTAGTTATTCATATTGTCCTTGATTGAACTGAATCTGTTCATCATCCATCCCATTGGCCAGGTAACATAACTGAAGACAGGTAAAGGTGCCAACAAGGTGAAGATGGTTGACTAAGGAGCAAGGACAGAATTATCATCATGGCACTGAAGTTTAGAGACACAGCCGACTTTGAATATAATTTAAATGCCATCTACTTCTAGATATTACAAATTACTACAAAGCTCCAACACTTAAGGCTGTGTAGTACTGATGCAAGACTAGTCAAAGAAAGTAATGCAATTGAATTGAGAGTCCAGAAATTACAGGTCTATGTTCACATGAATTATGTCAAATTCAATATTATAGTAAAGTGCGGAAAGGATACCATTTTCAGTAATGGTTCTGGGTCAATTTGATATCCAGATAAATAAAAATATCTGAATTTCAATCTTTTACCATAAATAAAAACTAATTCCATGTTGGGTTAATTGTAATAAATAAAACAATAAAGCTTTAAGAACATAGAAGAACACAAAGTCTTCATAACCTTCATACTTTTTAAAAATTTTTTTTAGTTGTTGATGGATCTATATTTTATTTTATTTATATGTGATGCTGAGAATTGAACCCAGTGCCTCATGCATGCTAGATGAGCACTCTACCACTGAGCTACAACCCCAGCTGCAACTAATACTTATTTTTAAACACATGCATAAAATGCATAAACAAAAGTTTGGCATATTAAGCCTCTGGAAGAATTTTTTATATCAAAAAAACCCATTAGAAGAATGAGTGAGTGGGAGAATAGTACTTTTATCAAGCATATATAAAGAGCCCTTACATATCAATTGTCAAAGAAAGACACTAGGTTCCTGTTCAACCCTAGACAACAGTCTTGAAATGTCACAAAAAAAGCCTATTCGAATGGCTACTGAACATGAAAATGTTCTCAACATCAGTAGTTATCAGGAAAATACACATTGAAAGCACAATGAGATATTGTGACACACCTGTTAGAATGTTTTTAAATTTTCAAATTTAGCCACACCAATTATTGGCGAAAATATTGGGCCACTAGAACTCTCATGGACATGTGATGAAAGTATAAACCAACACAACCACTTCAGAAAAGTTTTTGTCTAATATATGAAAAAAATGTTCAACATCTTTAGCAATCAGGGAAATGCAAAACTATCCTGAGATTTCATCTCACTCTGGTCAGAATGACAGTCATCAAGAATACAAACAATAGCCAGCCACAATGGTGCACTCCTGTGATCCCAGTAACTCAGGAGGCTAAAGCAGGAAAATCAAAAGTTTGAGGCCAGCCTCAGCAATTTAGGGGGATCCTAATTAAATTAGAGAACCTCTGTCTCAAAGTAAAAAATAAAAAGGAATGGAGAAGTAGCTCTGTGAAAAAGCACCCCTGGGTTCAATCTCCAGTACCAATAAATAAATAAATAAATGCAAATAATAATAAATGATGAAGAGAATGAAGAAAAAGGAACACTTGCTCTGGTGGGATTGTAAATTAGTACATACAACCATTATGGAGTTTCCTCAAAAGACTAGTAATGGAACCACCATAAGACCCAGCTCTACCACTCCTCAGTATTTATCCTGGTGGAATAAAGTAACATACTATAGCCATATATGCACAACCAGGTTTATAGCAGCACAATTCACAGTAGCCAAACTATGGAACCAACCTAGATGTCCATCAATGGGTGAATGGTTAAAGAAAATGTGATAGATAGATAGATAGATAGATAGATAGATAGATAGATAGATAGATGTATAGGTATATAGATATAGTTACATAGGTATAGATATAAAATTAGGTTTATCCAGCCATAAAGAATAAGTAAATTATGTCATTTGCAGGAAAATCTTGGAACTTAAAAACATTATGCCAAGCCAAATAAGCCAAACTAAGAAAGTTAAGGGTCATATGTTTTCTCTCATATGTGAAAGCTAAAGAGGGAAAAGGGAAAAGCGGGGAATCTCATGAAAGAGCTCAAAGAGAGCTCAGTAAAGTACAGAAAAAGGACCAGGGGGAGGGAGGTGGAGAGGGAGAGGGGAAATACCAAAGAATAATATTAGTCAAATTACATTGTTATATTGTGGGCATATATAAATATACAACAATGAATCCCATCATCATGGACAATTGTAATGTGCCAATAAAATATGGTGTATATAAAACAATCTAAAATCAGGATCAAGGGATAAAAAGTTTGGCAGTATATTTTAAAATTATACATATGCCCATCAGTTTTATTCCTATATACACACTCAAAAGAATTGTTTATATGCATGTCTTAAAATGATTTATAAGAATATCCAAAACTGGAAACAAATCCAATGTCCCTCTGTAATAGACTGGATTAATACATCGTGGTATAGTTGTATAATGGAATACTACACTCCAGTGAAAAATGAACAAACTACTGCTCCATGTATCAACATGGATAAATCTCAAAGGCACAATATTAAGCTAAAGAAGACAGATACAAAAAGTGTACATCATGTATGATTGCATTTATAGTAAGTTAAAAATATGCAAAATGAAATCTATGGTGATGTTAATTAAAATAGTGTTACCTTGGGCTGAGGAGGTATAAAGTCTTAACAAAGGCAGAATAAAAGCATCTGGTTGCTGGCACTGTCATGTCCTATTTCTTGAACTGGGTATTAATTTCACAATGTCTTGCCTAAGTTAATCCAGTAAATGGAAGAAGGATTTCAAACCCAAATAACTCACTTCGAAGTTCTGTTAACTGTGGTATTTTAATAAATGTTGGAATATAATAGTGATGAGTCTATTTTTAAATATGTATGAATGGGAACATGTTCAAATTATCTCTCCTTTTATCTCCATTTAATGACTGAAATTACAGGACCATGATAAAGAATCCACTGCCACCTAGTGGCACCCTGCCCTAATTGCAGGATTAGGCATTTTGAGTATAAATTAACTTTGTGTGTATTGTCAGTTCAAGCTAATAGGATGACACCAAAATCTTCTGTTAGATTTCCCTAACACCACCCAATATTTCTTTCCAAAGCAATTGTATATAGAAAAAAGTTACTTTTCCTTTAGATCATTTCATCCTAGTATCTAAAACATTCAATCTTTATCCTATACTTATTTTTATATATAAAAATAGCAAGCTAATAAGAACCAACTGTTGAGCAGTTCCTCTGTGCCAGACATTGCATTACTATATTTGCATAAATTGTGTCATTTACTTGATGTGACAATCCTATATGGAGACTAAAAAACTTTTATCCCCATTTTAGAGATGAGTAGACATGGACATGTTCAGAGTCCTCAAGGTCAACACAGTTACTAATTGAGCAGTTGGAATTTTAATCCATACCTGTAGGATTACTCTCCTCTCTTCCAAGCATCCAAGCTGGACATTTTCTCTTTACAGGAGGGAATTGGGAGAATAAGATCCAGAGCTGAAGACGCCAAGGACTTACCATGAACCGTGAGCAAATCACTGTCCTTGCAGGGATTCAATTTTCTTATCTGTAAATTAAAAGACTCCCCCAGATGATCTCTGAGGCTCTCCCCCACATCATCTAATAGCTCCTGAACACAGAAGAAAGGCATTAATCTAAGTCACTTGCAATATGTTTTTACAATGTGGTGCAACTATTTTTAAACTAACACAGAATAAGAGCTCATTTCATGGAGCCAGTCACAAATTTCCCACAATCTTTGAGGGAAATCCAAGCTTGAGTGATTCTAGTGCTTAATGAGATGATGTAATGCAGGAAAATATATAGCTGGAAGAAAATTTTATTAGTGTGAGTAAATGTGCATTTTCAAGTGAATTACAAGACCTTAAGAAGTAAATGTATATGCCCCAGAGGAGAAATCACCCAAGACTTTAAAACAGAGCATGCAGTGTTCATTTGCAGGCATTCTGAGAACCTTTGCAGATGTGAGTGAGAAAGGAAAATTGTGCAGAATCCTTAACCCTAGAAAGAAACACAAATGACCTCAGGAAAATATCTTCAATTAGGCAAATTGGGGGATACCTAGTGACAGGTGTACTTGTCAGATAAAGGGGCTTTTTAATGCAACATGAGCTAATATATTCATTCAGCAGAGGTGCGCTTATGTAAATCTGCTAATGTGAAAGCTACAAGATTAGCAACTTTTAAGAATAATACATGGAACTGGTCTGGCATTCAAGTTGTGAGGCAGGCATACCTCAGTTGAACATGTCTATTTTCTAAAAGAGAGAGAAACACGTTGGCTGATGCAAAGCAAGAAATATCATTCTGAGTCATGTAAATTTCTTGAGGTGTTTCCAAATTGTCACATAACTGTAATAACATACGGCACATGCATCCCAGCAAATTCCAATCCCATGATGTCTGTTTCAGAATTCACAACTTTGACAGACTGTTAGTGACTGAGAAGTTTGTTTCTTTCCATTTTTATTTCGATAGCTAGTCTTATATAGATAAAAATCTGAGGTAAGGCATTGCATAATGAGAAAGATGCCCCAGAGAGATGCCCTTTTGTCCTGTTTTACCTGTTTTATCTGTGCAGAGGAACTCCTGGAATTTTTCAGTCATTAAGCAGGAATTTATCAGTGTGTAGGCTAAGAATAAATTTAGAGACTGGGCATCTTCAAGAATGCCACTCACGGGTGCTTTCAAAACCAATGGAGCATTGCAAGGAATCATAAATCTGATGGGACTAAAGCAACTAACTCATGTCTACTCTGCAGTTACCGTGATCAACATCCCAGACCACAGCAGGCAGAGGCCTCTGTACACACGTTTACGGATTAGGAGACCCAAGTACAGAAAGTCAGTAAAACTGTTGCATGCCTCCAACAGACCCAAGTAAAGTGCCTCCAAGTGTGGCCTGAGGGTTCTTCTGTGGAATGCTTCTCTGACCCTTTAAGTCTTGTTACTGCTGGTCACTCCCAGCCCAACAGACAACTTCCCCTCCAAGTATCTCTAGCTCCCCAGTGCTGCTACGCCTCCTTGATACTTACTCCAACCCCAGAAGGCTTTTCTCTCCCTCTCTTAACAGTGATCATAAATATAGCATGGGATGCTACAGTAAGGATGGGCTTCAAGACATCTAGCCCTCTCTCTTTACATCAGTACAATCCAACAAAAATTTCTGATTCTCTGGCAACTGGCATAGTGCCTGACACAGAATAGATAAATCAAAATCATTCAATAAATAAATAATATTTATTGAATAAATAGATTTGCAGATTGTTCACATCTTCTGCTTTTTCTGCCTTTTCTGAGCTCATAGCCCAGCTAAAGAGAGGAAACATGTTCAAAATGAACTGTAACTGAAGAATAAGAAATTGAAGTCATTCAGAGGGGATTGTGGGGATGAGGTGACTTTTGAGGTAAAACCTAAAACACGGATAGTAAATTAAAACAGACAGATAAAAAATGTTCCCTCTTTTCTTTGGAATCCATCCCTTCTATTTTTCTTGCTTCCACTCTTCTGAGAATTTCAGCCTCTTGGGTTTATTTCTACCCTCCAAATAGATGACTCATACACAATCCCAATTGAGTACTTATGGGATGGTTGGATGGATGGTAGGTAGGTGGATGGCAGAAAAATGAATGGATGCACGGACAATGAAAAGATGGATGAATAGATGAGTGGGTGGATAGATGGATAGTGGATGAATGGATGGGTGAATGAATAGGTGCTGGATAGATGAATAGAATGTGGTACTGCAGTAGCTTCTGTTGCTTACCATAAGCACCTTGCAGAAATCTTTTACTACATCCCATCTTTGAATTCACCTCTAGCGTTCTTCTTCTGTTAAAATGACCTCTTTGCATTCCCAGTGTCACCATTTCCAAAGCCTAGTTCAGGTTTTCATCTTGCCAGGAAGTCTACAAGTCTACAAGTAGCCCACATGAATCCCCTGCTCTCTGAGTTTCTGCAGAATTTTCAAAGGGTATCACACAGCTTCTTCCTAAAATACAAAATGTTCAGAATCTCCTCTGACATTTAAAATAAGATCAAATTGTCCTGCAGGAGATTACTCTTTGTGAAAAAAGAAGAGTTTTCCATTTGTATTGTGTCCTTTCAAAGATTTTGCACAGATCTTGACTTACAAGTATTGAGCAAGGCACAGTGAAGGGGAGCAGGAAAGAAGGGAAATTAAGCAGGGTTTGAATCCCACTTCTCCCATTTACTAGCCGTTAATTTCAATACCACACTACTTCCTCATCTGAAATGAAATGAGATCAAGGTACCTCTATTTCAAAGATGGTGTCATAGTTTGGATATGAGGTATCCCCCAAAATAACTCCTGTGTTAACGCAGGACTATTCAGAGGTGAAACAATTAGATTGTGAGGGTTGTAACCTAATCAGTCCATCCTAGTTTGAAGGGTTAACTGTAGGCAGGTGGGGCATGCATAGAGGAAGTGGGCTACGGGGGGTGGGGGGGGCGGGGGGGGGCTGTGTTCCCTTCCCCATCTTCTCTCTGTTTCTTGGCCACTGAGGAGAGCTGCTTTCCTCTACCCAACTCCTCCACCATGATGTTCTGCCTCATCTCAGGCCTAGAGCAATGGACTCAGCCCACCAGAAACTGAACATCTAAAATCAAATAAACTTTTCCTCCTTTAAGTTGTTCCTCTTAGGTATTTTGGACACAGTAGCAAAAATCTGAGTAACACACACATACACAACAAAAGATACAATCCACATGAATGCACTTAGTACAGCATTTAACAAACGTTAGGCCTCAATCCATGATTGCTTCCCTCTTCTTGGGGAAACTCTAAGATACAGGAAAGAGGGGTAGCTGGTAAAGCAAAATAGAACCTCCACTGTAAGGGTTAAGCTATCAAATTCTGAAACTAGTTGCCCAGTATTTAAATAATTTACTGGAAGATGGCTGGAAAAGGCAAGCCTTAAATTTGAAATTTCTGTCTTGCAAGGTCAGCCCTCACTCTGTAAAATTCTGTAATCCGCAAGAGAACAGGATGGTGCTCTGCGCAGGCGATAGCAATGTGCCACAACCGCACAGAGTCAAGGATTTATCAAAACAATGCAGTTCTCTTACAAGCCAAGATTCTGACAGCTACACTGTAGCTCTATAATTATCTATAAAATGCCTGCAGAACATAATGGTGCTTCATTCTTCCCGTGTCAATTGCAACCTTGCCCTGCCATTTGGGCTCTTCTCTCCCGGCCGACTCACAACAGCCTCTCAAAACGCTGTGCTGAACTTTGGGAGTCCTAAACCCACACAGAGTTGCGTCCTGCACTGGCCCTGTCTACAAACCCCCAGCGACTGAAACCCGAGCTCGCTTAAGCAAAATAGTAATAACAATAATAAAACAGGAGACAGGGAATTGTTTTCGTTCACACAACTGGGAAAGACTAAGCAGAGAGGGCCAACTGTACTTTTCTCTGTGCCTGGATTCTGTTTCTCCCTGTGCACTGATCTCATCTTGTCCTTCTGCAGAGGGGCTTCCTCCTGGCACTGCCTCTGTTGACCATCTTATTTCTTTCTTCTCCTTGGTAGTCATATTTCTTGAAACCACAGTCTACACAAGATGGTGGCATCTTCTCCTTTCCTAACTCTGTCATCAAACGGTATCCGACTCATTTCTATCCTAACATTTCATTCTCAAACTGCTCCCATTCTCATCACCAATAACTCCCTAATTACCTAATTTGGCCATACTTTAAAGTCTTTTTGCCTGGAGGGTTTTTCTATTGCGTTAGCTCTTGTTGGTGCCTCTCTCTCTCTCCCTCTTTTTACTTTTTAAACTTGTTCTCTTTATTCATTTATATATTTTTCAGAGAAACTATTCTCTGAAAATTATATACAAATGATTCTCTGAAAAATAAATACAAGTTCTTTGAAATTTATATCTGTGGCTTTTCAATTTTTATCTTTAGTTGAGAAATAATAATTGTACACATTCACAAAGTTTTTTCTGGTCTCTTCCTTCTCAGGGTCCTTTACAGGCTCCCGTTCTCTATACCTATCTCTTAAATATCGTATTCCCCAAGAATCCATTCTTAGTTCTCTTTTTTTTTTTTCACTCTGTATATTTTCTTTTTTTTTTCCATGCCTTCCCTATTATGAATCAGTATCCACTTATCAGAGAGAACATTCGGCCTTTGGTTTTTTGGGATTCGCTTAGCATGATATTCTCCAACTCCATCCATTTACCTGCAAATGCCATAATTTTATTCTCTTTTAATGCTGGGTAATATTCCATTGTGTATATATACCACAGTTTCTTTATCCATTCATCTATTGAAGGGCATCTAGGTTGCTTCCACAGTTTAGCTATTGTGAATTGAGCTGCTATAAACATTGATGTGGTTGTGTCACTGTAGTATGCAGATTTTAAGTCCCTGGGTATAGACTGAGGAGTGGGATAGCTGGGTCAAACGGTGGTTCCATTCCAGGTTTTTTACAGAATGTCCGTATTGCTTTCCAGAGTGGTTGCACCAATTTCCAGTGCCAGAACCAATGTATGAGTGTACCTTTTTCCCCACATCCTTGCCAACACTTATTGTTGTTTGTAATCTTGATGACTGCCATTCTGATGGGTGTGAGATAAAATCTTAGAGTAGTTTTGATTTGCATTTCTCTAATTGCTAGAGGTGTTGAACATTTTTTCACATATTTGTTGATCGATTGTATATCTTCTTCTGAGACGTGTTTATCTCCTTAGCCCATTTATTGATTGGGTTGTTGTTGTTTGGGGTGTTAAGTTTTTTGAGTTCTTTATATAGCCTGGAGATTAGTGCTCTGATGAGTGTGTGGCAAAATTTTGCTCCCAAAATGTAGGCTCTCTCTTCATCTCATCGATTGTTTCTTTTTATGAGAAGAAGCTTTTCAGTTTGACTCCTTCCCGTTTGTTAAATCTTGATTTTATTTCTTGTGCTTTAGGAGTCTTGTTAAGGAAGTTGGGGCCTAATCTGATGCCATGAAGATTTGGGCCTACTTTTTACTCTATTAGGCACAAGGTCTCTTGTCTAATTCCTAGGTCCTTGATCCACTTTGAATTGAGTTTTGTGCATGGTGAGAGAGAGGGGTTTACTTTCATTTTGATATATATGGATTTCCAGTTCTCCAGCACCATTTGTTGAAGAGGCTATCTTTTCTCCAAGGTAGGTTTTTGGCACCTTTGTCTAGTATGATATAACTATATTTAGGTGGCTTTTTCTCTGTATCTTCTATTCTGTACCATTGGTCTACATGTCTATTTTGGTGCCAATACCATGCCGTTTTTGTTACTATAGCTTTGTAGTATTGTTTAAGGTCTAGTATTGTGATACCTCCTGCTTCATCCTTCTTACTAAGGATTGCTTTTCCTCTTCTGGGTCTCTTAGTTTTTCAAATGAATTTCATGATTGTTTTTTCTATTTCTATAAGGAATAACATTGGTATTTTAATTGGAATCACATTGAATCTGTATACTGCTTTAGGTAGTATGGCCATTTTGATAATATTAATTTTGCCTATCCAAGAACATGGGAGATCTTTCCATTTTTTAAGGTCTTCTTCAATTTCTGTCTTTAGTGTTCTGTAGTTTTCATTGTAGAGGTCTTTCACCTCTTTTGTTGATTTCCAAGTTTTGTTTTGTTTTGTTTTGAGGCTATTTTGAGTGGGGTAGTTTTCTTAATTTCTCTTTCAGAAGATTCATCACTGACATTAGAAATGCATTTTATTTATGGGTAATGATTTTATATCCTGCTACTTTGCTGAATTCATTTATTAATTCTAGAAAAAAATCAAAATATTGCCCCCCAAAAAACTGGTTCTTTGAAAAAATAAATAAAATTGAAAAACCCTTAGCCGCCCTAATGAAAAGAAGGAGAGAGAAAACTAAAATTACTAGAATTCATAATGAAAAAGGGAACATCATGACAGACACTATTGAAATACAGGAGACAATTAGAAACTATTTTAAAAATTTATACACCAGTAAAATAGAAAACCTCAAAGACACCAACAAATTTCTGGAGACATATGATCGAACCAAATTGAGTCAAGAAGAACTACACAATTTAAACAGATCAGTTTCAAGCAAGGAAGTAGAAGATGCCACCAAAAGCCTTCCAACCAAGAAAAGCCAGGGACCAGACAGATTCACAGCTGAGTTCTACAGGAACTACAAAGAAGAATTAATACTAGTACTCCTCATATTGTTCCATGAAATAAAAAAGGAGGGAACCCTCCCAATTCTATGAGTATCATCCTGATACCAAAACCAGGCAGAGACACATCAAGAAAAGAAAATTTCAAACCAATATCCCTGATGAACATTGATGCAAAAATTCTCAATAGAATTCTGGTAAATCACATACAAAAACATATTTAAAAAATAGTGTGTGATGATCAAGTGGGGTTCATTCTACAGATGTGAGTTTGTTTCAACATTTAGAAATCAATAAATATAATTCATCACATCAATAGGCTTAAAGATAAGAATCATATGATTATATCAGTTGATGCAGAGAAAGCATTTGACAAAATACAGCATGCTTTCATGTTCGAAACGCTAGAAAAACTACGGATGGTAGGAACATTCCTCAACATTGTAAAAGCTATCTAGGCTACACCCAAGGCCAACATCATTCTAAATGCAGAAAAATTGGAAGCATTCCCTCTAAAACCTGGAACAAAACATAGATGCCCTCTTTTACCACTTCTATTCAACATAGTCCTTGAAACTCTAGCTAGAGCAATGAGACAGAGAAAGAAACTAAAGGGATATGAATAGGAAAATAAGAACTCAAACTATCACTATTTGCTGACAACATGGTTCTATACTTAGAGGATCCATCCACACTGTTAGCTTTAATTGCCACCCACTAAGTGATGATTCTTTATCTCCAACCTAAATCTTTCCTTCAAATCCCAGACCCCTGGTAGCTACCTCCTTTGCGATGTTCCAAAAGTACCTAAAATTCAACACATCTCACCTAAACCCAACATCTCCCCTACTCCCCCAAAACATACTCCCCTTTTTTTCTGAATGGCACCATTCTTCCCCTTCTCAAGCCAGAAATCCACTCACCACCTGCTTTCTTCTTCTCACTTAAAATACTACCCAACTTCTATACCCAGCTGTAGGTACTCTTAGCTTATAATCAACCAGCCAAAACTGAGAAGACCAGGACTCCATGAGATAGTCTAGCCCTGCTAGTCCTTTGGCCATGCAGAGACACTGAACTCTTTCAACAGCCTTCTGGGACAATGCCCCCAAAGTTAGAAGTGTGATAGAGCTCTTTAGCCCACATTAAGCCATGATGATCAAAAGCTATAACTTTTCAGGTAAGAGTAAGCCAGAAGACTCCCGGTTCCCAAACTACTACTGTGACAGTTGCTTTGATGCTGAATAGAAAGGGGAGGGAAGAAAAATAGAGGGGTAAAAACCCATTTCTGGGAGCTAGTAAACTAACAGTCCTTACACAGAATCATTGCCCAAATTCTCCTTCCTGCATCATCTTAACTCTTTCTCCTTCTCTGGTTGTGAGCCACAGAAGCTAACTCTGGAAACACCTGTGTGTACAAAACAGAGCCAGAGGTAGGGACAAACGTGAAATGAATGGTGGAAAGAAATACACAGCATCTTAGAACTAAAAAATAAATAAATAAATAAAAATCATGTAATATTGAAACAAATGCAATGACTTTTTTAGGAAAGAAGAATGAGTGGAATTTTTTTTTAGTTTTTTTTTAACTTAACACTTTCAAAATCCATATTTTAATAGTATATATTTTTATTAAAACCATATGTAATGAAAATTCTTCATTCTTCTGACATCTGATTAAATTACTTCACTTCCTTCTTCTACCCTGTATGTCTTTTCTTTTAATATTCGGACTTTTTTGGCAGGAGATAGTATAACATTCTTAGAGAAAATTTTATTGCTTGGAATCCAGTGATTGTGAAAAATATGAAGAGGCACCAATGTTTCAGATTATCACAGTCAAAACAATGTGCAGGTCCTGCATTCTGCCACTAAGCTGCACCCAGGTGCTGCTTCCTGGCCTGGAAAGGTTGGAATCCCCTTCCTCATCTCTCAGTGCACACAATGATTGCCTCTTGTTAGAAGACAAGTAGTACATGAGATAACAAGAGACCTGTCAAATACCAGAAAGCTTTTCAATCTTCAAAGGAGCCTCAGAAATCAATTTTCTGTGAAAGCGTAAGCAAGTCTTTTGGTAGGACACATGTGACTACTGAGCTATTTGTGACATAATGGAAGCCCAAGTGGATGAAGCCAGGGGTTGTAGCTCAGGGAACAATTTAAGAAGTGGTGACAGTGTGGTGGCATACACCTTTAAGAGCAGTTCAGGAGGCTGAAGCAGGAGGATCACAAGTCTGAGGCCAGTCTCAGAAACTTAGCAAGGCCCTAAGCAACTTAGCAAGAACCTGACTCAAAGTTAAAATTAAAAAGATAAACAAAAAAAGGACTGGGATGTGGCTCAGTGGTTATGCACCCCTGGATTCAATCCCCAGTACAGAAAGAAAGAAAGAAATGGTGACGTTTGATCTAGCCCACAGACATGTTTTCAGTTGGCTCTCAAGTTCAGGATCCTTTCATTTCTGTTGCCTCAAACTGATGGCTGTGCACCAGGCAGGAGGGACAAGGCTCAGGGGTATAAGCCTCTCCTGAGAAGTCACAGCCAGAATGAAAATTTTTCAGGGCACTAGTGGAAAGAGAGAAGAGCATCCCTAGAGCCTTTAAATTTAACTCCCACACAGATGTAGAGGTAGTGTATTCTGAACAAAATAGATACAGTTATAAAAATATCGCTGGTAAAGACTTGGCAAATGAAGTGGAATTTGAGCTATTGCAGATAAAAAAGACTGAAAACTCGTGTTAAAGCTCAGATACAAGGAAGCGCCCATTCTCAAACAGACCACTGTGGCATGTGAGAAAGTGTGAGATGTAAAAGGGAATGCACAGATGAATCAGATCCTTTCGCACATGGTTCTTCAAAAGCAAGAGCAACAGAAGGGCCCAGAAGAGAGCTATTTCCCTTAGCCACACCCAGGGCTCTCTGGTGAGTTTCTTGAGTGTTAACATCAGATCCATCAGTGAAGGAAACAGTTTTATTAAAGATAATTATATGAACTTAATTGGCGGGAGATAGATTATCGGAGATAGTACTCAGCTGTACTCTACCCCTGTGCTGCATCTTCAGCCCCTTTTATTTTATTCTTAGACAGGATCTCATTAAGTTGCCCAAGCCAGCCTCAAACTTTTGATCCTTGTGCCTCAACCCCCCGGAGTAGCTGGAATTACAGGTGTGCACCGCTGCGCCCAGCCTGAGCTTGACTCTTGTAGAGCCACATGGAGTTATTCCATAGAATAGGTATACTCATGTTTGCCTTTAGTTTTCCTTTCTTAAGGAGGCCACAGGGTACCATCAGAACAATGCTCCTCTGGACTATTTGGGGACAGTTGGTACTGGCCAGTGCGGGCAAAGCTGTTAGACACATCCTTCCCCATACTACACTTATTGCTACCTGGATGTTACACTGGGCATCTCCACCCCTCTGAGCCTCCACCTATTCCTTTATATAACGAATGGGTTGGGCATTATTTTAGTAGTACCTTTCAGCATCCCTATTTTATTAGTTTTCTATTGCTGCTCTAACGATCACAGGTACTTAAAACAGCACAGATCTGTTGTCTTCCAGTTCTGCAGGTCAGAAGTTTGGAATGGAACTTGCTGGGCCCAGCTCAACTAGTTGGTGAGGCCATGCTCTGGATGCTCCAGAAGACAATCTCTTTCCTTGCCTTTTGCAACTCCCAGCTCTAGGTGCTGCCCACATCCCTTGGCTCTTCTTTGAGTCTTTCTCACCCTGCCATCTCTCTGCTTCCTTCTGATTTCTTTTACCAAGTCCATGGACTCAAGTGATTCTATCAAGCCTACCCAGATAATCTGAATTCCAAACCTTAATTCCATCTGCGACCTCAATTCCCCTTTGCCACACTTAAGCTTACATATTCACAGATTATGAGGATTGGGGATGGGCATTTTGAGGAGCTATTATTCTGCCTACCACACCAATAGCACAAAATTCTGTTTCTATAAAAATCGGCTTTTGCTCCTGTCTCCTGCCCTTAACTTCCCTAGAGCCCAAATGGTGAGAGCTATGCAAGCAAGGAAAAATTCTTTGGCTTCTGAACACCTTGATATTGATAAGGGTGAAAAGGAGAAAAGATCCACTGACATTTATCGAGCATCTAATATATAGCAGCCCTTGTGTTCCACGTTTCATTTACAGAAACTATTTGTTACACACAGAACCCTAAAAGACAAGATTGGGGTCAGCATTTCCACAGGAGAAAACTAGAGTTCAGGTAGCTTCAGTAAAATGTCATTAGAGTGATAGAGTCAAAATGGTTTCTTTAATACATTAGTTCTTTCCCAAGTGAGAATCCCTTGACATATGTACTTTCATGATGACTTTCAAAATGCAAACATAAGAACAATAAATTCTCTCCTTTATTCTAAGTTGGGTTTTTCTTCCTATTTTTGATTGTTTTTAAACTCTTTTTAGTTTATAGAATGCTGAGGTTGGAAAACAAAAATTGTTGGATTTAGTTTGGTAGCCCTAGGCTTGAATCTCAGCTCTACTGCTTACTGCCTGTGTTACTGAATAGCACTGAGACTCTTTTGCTTATGTATGAAATGAGAACAGTGAGGTCTAGTTCTTAAAGCTGTTCTAAAGATGGGGTCCTGTAAAGTGCCCAACATGGTGCCTTATGTGCCATTAATGTTTATTCTTTTATTCCATCAGTTTTGCAATGCTAGTCACTTGACCTCCTCTATAACGTTTGTGTCCACCACTTTTATAATCTTGCTCCCCAGCTCCAAGAATCTCCACTCTGATTTCTTGCCAATGTCTCAAAATCAGTATACCTAAAACTGAACCCTCCCCACCCCACATCCCACTTTTGCTTCTGATACCTGGGTTTCTGTTAATGGCGCATGCCATTGGTCCAGTCATTCAGGTCAATAACTTGATGGTTTTCTCAGATCCCTTTTCCTCCACTACAAACAAGTAGTCATACCTGAGAGTCCCTGCTCCCCATTCTCACCTCCACTCTATCAGTGCTCATTCTTGCATCCTACATGGGCGCACTCAATCCCAATGAACTCCGTCTCCCAGTTCTTTGTCCTGGCTTCCTATTTTAAAATCTATGTTGCTTTCCTGTCCAAATACTTTTACCCGTTTCTGGATGTCTCCATGGTTACTTCCAGACTCCTTGGCTTAGCTCTCAAAACTTTTTCATCTTGACCAACTTTTCAGTTTTATCAGCTTTCCTACTCTCCCTTGATACACTCTAGTCCCAGCCAGATTATCGAAAGCACACTTTTACCACATATCCTCCCATTATTGTCAAGTTCCACGTTTTTCCACATACTGTTCTTCCACCAAGATTGCCTGATGTCTTCATGTGACATTCAGGAAGGATGCACTGCCTGGGCTCAGGTGTCCCCTCCTTGAATCCTGGTGTCCTCTAAGCAAATATCACTTCTACCAAGCCTTCTTTAAGCTTGTTGGAGTTCAAATGAGCCAATAGACTGTTCATTTTAATAGTTGACATTTATACGCCTTAAACATAAAGCTGACTAATTATGACACATTACTTTAAAATTTAGTGTTCAATGCTTTATTTGAAAAATAGCATGTAAGCCAGCATTGGGTTATATATTCGTAAAGAATAGTGGGTCAATTATGCCTGGGCAACCAGACTTCACGATTCCAGATCCTTGTCATTGTGATCCTTGTCATCCTGTCCACTGGGGCAGCCTAAGGCATGGCACTCCTCCGGCACCCACAGAGACCCAGTGAGGAAAGTACTGACTTCTTTCCTGGCTGGACGAGAGAGATCCATCTTCTCTGGGGAGCAAGGTCTATGGCAACACCATCTTCTCTGAACTTTTCTTACATACACAAAATGCACCCCTCCTTTGGGTCTATATTCTCTCTAGGGACCCCCTAGTATAAAGGATGGTGGGGGGAAGCAATTCCTAACTCTATTCTGAGTAGTAGAGTAAAAGTGAGCCCTTGCTGAAATCACTAATTCCTTCCCTTCTGACTCCACAAGCTCATAGTTTCCACATCTAGAAGACTCTAAATCCTCATGGTTCTGGAGGTCATTCCTGTGCCCCTCTAAGCTGATTCTCCTGCTGTGATTCCCATTGCCCTCCAACAGAGGAGTTTCTAGTCCTGATGGCACATTAGAATTGTCCCTGGAATTTTGTAAGCTCTAATGCTCTGGTTACCACCCATAATATGACCCAATTACAACCTCTAGTGGGGCAGGCATCTGTACTGCTTATATGTTTGGGGATCCTCATTTCTAACTTAGTATGAGAATGACCCCACAACAAGGTTCCAAATTGTAATGTAAACGCCCACATTAGTGTGATCTTTAGTCCCTCTGTCTTGGAGATGCCAGCTCACCAGCACATAAAGTCACATACCCAGGAATCCTCCACATGCTCATAATTTCCAAAAGCCCACTCTTCCCTGCAGCAGCCTCAGACACTTAAAGGGCACCACTGGTGATTCTACCTAACAGCTTAGTGCCCTTCCTGCTTGAAGATTTACAACATCTTCTCATGCAGTTTTCTCTGTATCCCTGCTGAAAGCCCAGCAACAGTACCATTTCCTACAATGCCCCCCCACCCCCAAATTTGTAAATGAAATAAATTCTGCTCGTTCTGGAGAACTAAATAGATAATAGAAAGGGTAAAATTGATATTTTGAAAACTAATTCATAAATTTAAAAATAAAATTTTTAGATCCTTGCATTATATTTTTCTCAAGTAACTTCTTTACTACTATATTTCAAATTCCTACTTTTGATATCTCTCCTTCACTGCAGACCAACCTGTTCATTTCTTAAAAAAAAAAAATCTAGCTCCTTGTATTAAATAACAGGAATGATGGATCTAAACCAACACCAAAGATAAATGTATGCTCTCCTGTCATTCATTTCTAGGAGGGAATCAGCTATAAACTTAGTTTACTTCAAACCCTGTCACTTGCTTCACTTCAGCTGCCACTTATTTTCCTGACTTAAATTATCTTGCAAAAAAAAAAATTAAAATAGCCTGAGATCCTTTGCCATTTGCTTTCAGAATTATTAGTATTGTCAAAGAATTCTCAAAATTTCTTCATGTGCTTTTTGTAGTTTCTCTTCATTCTCATGGGTGATTATATTTGTCTTGAGGTCAAAATGTTCCATAAGGAACATTTATATGTCCACTGTCTACGTGTGGGCATTTGATTGACATGCCACACATCCATCTTCAGGGAAATGAATGCAGAGATGAGAAATAATCAGCATGGGGGGGTTCCCCAATTCATCGTTCCCTTGGGGCATCCTAAACATCTCTTTCTCTTGAGAAAGAGAAAACCAAATATTTTAGGACTCTGGACAAGCATCAGGAGGACTTTCCTGGGGACGCTTGAGAAGCCTGTTCATTTTATAGTTCAGGTGCAAAACAATCAAGTGGTAAGGACAGGCTGCCCATAAATGTCACAGCACCATAAAAATGTGGCCAACCTGAACTACAAACTCCTGAAGGAGAAAGGGATGGACTAAAAATTTTGATCTCCTATAGACAACATTAAGATGTCCTTGGATCCTGCCAAGGGTACACTAGAAATTCCTGAAAACAAATTTGAAACTCAGAGCTTAAATATATATATATATATATATATATATAATTAAGGGCATGAGAAATGGGCCTTTTAGCCCAGTCACTACCCACTCATTATGAGCCTTTTTTTCCTATCGTGTGGCTGAGGCCCAGGGATGGGATGAACACATGCTGAACCAGGGGAGGGAAGCAGAAGAGACCAGGTACAAAGAGGGAAGGGCTGGGGCCAGCGAGGCATGTGGGCTGTCTAAGGCTAAGCATAAAATCACCCCCAAATTTCTGACTTAAAACGAACAATGCAGGCAAGTGCTATTATCAAGAGCTGTCAGTTCCTTGCTGGCTGGTGGCAGAGACTTCAATTCCATGTCACAGGGACCTCTACATAGGGCTCCTTGAGTGCCCTTATGAAAATATAACTTAACTTCTCCCAGAGCAAGTGATTCCCAACAAAAGGCAACAGGAGAAGGAAGCATTAGCCTTTTATGACCTAGTCTCAGAAATCACACACTATCATTTCCACTTTGTTCTGTTCATTATAAATGAGTCACCAAGTCTAGCCCACACTCAGGGAGGGGCCTGGGGCTCCACCTCTTAAAGAAAGGAGCATCAAAGAATCCATACACATCTTAAATCGCCACAGAATGGGTGGAGGATCAGGAATGGATTAGTGACAGGGAATTTCATTGAGTACATTACTTACTAATAAAAAAAAAAACTCTTCTTAAATTTAAAATTCTCTTTACATTCTTACCACCGTGGCTTTCAAGTGGCCATGTCAAAATGCCCACTCTCTCAGACCTATTGGAAGCCGTATGTTTCAAATTCTAGCATCTGTAACTCTGCATTAATGCAGCCTTGTGTATCACCGTAAGTTTGAATACTCAAAGCCAATAAGCAATTGGATTTTTAGGAAGGTCTTGCATGTCAAGAGCCCTTTAGGGGGTCCAAGCTAAGCTCACTGTCCTCAGACTGACCTCCCAGGATGCACTGAGTATAGAAGTTAGTATGTATCAAATGATTTGCATATTTTTCCCGTGTATTAAATTCATATAATTTTGAAGCAAGCGATAGCTTTGTCCCTGCAAAGACTCCCTCACTCCATCTCAGATAAAAATAAGCAAAGCTGCTTTTAGAAGCTTTGTGTACTCTTTCCCCTTCTGACAGCCTTCAAGTGGCAGCATATGATTTGGTCCCTGAGACTTACAAAGTGTTTTAATTAAAGGTTGTCTAAAAATACAGAACATTTCCACGACCACATCTGCCATTAACTCTTTTGACATTCTGGCGGCATTAAGTCCCAGAAAATTCTTTACATATTAAAAAGGATCCAAGTATGCCTGCATACTGCTGCCTGTTTGCACCAACAAAACCAAACAGCATGTTTACAGTTAGTGACCACAATAATTACAGGCACTGTGGAGCCCGCTGCAATTTGTTCTTACAACTTGAGAAACAAGCTTAGAGATTTTGTGGCATTTTGCTGAATGGCTTTATTTAAACATTCTGTAAGGAGAAGCAATGGCATAACTGTCCACTAAACTAATCCAATGAGCTGGGTGTTTTATCCCAGTTGATCAGCAGCTTTTCCTGTGACCTTGAACAAGTCAATTAACCCTTGTGAGCCCAAGTTTCTTTAAATCTGTAATTCTGTATTTGCTATTGAATGATGAAAATGTGACAAGGACCATTCCAAGTGCTTGATATGAGCACTAACACCTAATCCTTTATTCCAAGAGAAAGGTTCTACTATGCTCACTTTACGTCTGTTTTGTTGAGACTGTGCCTTATGTGATAGTCAAGAAAGATTGCCCTTTGAGAGGTGCTGGAAACTAGCAAACAACACACAGGAGGAGAGAGAGTACATGGGTTGAAATGCTGCCTCCATCCTACACTTGCTAAGCGATCTTGGGCTAAATGCCTAATCTTTCCATGCCTTAGTTTCTCCCATCAATGGAATTTGAGTAATAACAGTTCCTATCTTATAGGATTTATGAATATGAATTTCATTGCTTAAAGAAGTTAGAACAGTGTTTATTAAATAATAAGTTGGCCCAATAGTAATAAATGTGGTATGATCTTGGAACAGACCTCCACTGGACAGAAGATATGAACTGGGGCATTACATCCTTCGCTATTCAGGGGAGAGGGAAAAATGTGCCTTTGTGATTGACCTCCATCCAGATGTGCCTCTAGTGACTCTGACCTGATACAGAACGAGGAGGGCCTCAGACTGGTCAGGTTACCTAGAAGACAAAGGGGAGCCTGGCAAGTCTTCATTTGGGGAAGTCATGTCAGTGCAGGGCCTGGTCAGATGCACCATAATAAGGTTGTTCTTTAATTCCATCTTCACTCCAAAATTTCTTCCCTAAAATGAGAGGTTGCAATGCATATTCCCAATGCTGCTGTGGGTAGCATGTGAGATCAGGTCTTTGAGATGAGAGGTTAAAGTTCTCCTAACATAGGCTCCTGCTTTCTACATCTTCATAGGGGTACCCCACTGGAAAATGCCTCATTCATCCTGACCTGGGGAGTGAAGTGGGAAGCATGGATTATTGAGAGAAAAACAGCCGAAAGGGGAAATGAGCTACAGCTCCTCAGAGGGCTTTTGGCTTTTGGAGAGTATTAGTACAAAGTGTATCTCCATTGAGCAGGGCACTGTTGAAGGAAATAAAAGGGACCCAAGCAAGAGAAAAGATGGATGTAAAGGAGAATTTTAGCTGTTTTATGAGAACAGCTGCAATTCATGTAGAGGGTACTTAGAGAAGTCGACATGGAAAAGAGAATTTTTAAGAAGTGTTGCTATGTGTTAAGAATATTCTCCCCTCCTTCCTCTAAGCCTCTCCTTGGATATTTCTCAAGAGACTAAATAAAAGCTGGCAGTGTTTTTAATTATATTATTCCAAAGGATTTAAATTCTTTTCATGAGTAGTGTATAAAGATGGGGCTCCATGGGTCCCCAATTATAGTCAGGTTATAGATACACTGGCTTCAGTTGAATCTCAACCCTGGAATTGCATAGTTCCAGGCAAATATTTTTTAAGCAGTAAGGTTTGTGCCAAGCTCCCATAAGAAAAATGTACCATTTCATCCTGGGGGAAAGGGAGGGACATGACCAACCCAGAGAGTATCCCAGAAGGCAGAACGTGCAGGGTAGAGGAACAGAACAGACAAGAATCTTCAGGGGACTCTTAAACTTGTCAGGAAGTGCTGGGTTCCAGCAATCCCACGTGGTCCAGAAGCAATTTTTCCTCTTTGGTTACTATTATTATAAATCTCTTATACTCCTAGGGCAGAAAAAGATGACCACTCCTCAGAATTCTTCAGCTATAAAACAATGTCACTTGTAAGACACAAGAGTGTGCCGTTAATTTAAAAATAACTGTAAGGAATTGATCCAGGGACCCTGGAGTCTTATATCACTCGGGAAGGATTGAATGAGCTCTTTCTCTCTCCATCCATCATAGCCAACATTTTTTCTCCATTTCTTCATCTACCCTTTGCTCTCAATGCCCCTAGAGTTGCTTGTGAGTCCATAATTCCAACATTGCTGTCAATAAACCCTATGAGTCCTATTGAGTCCTTATCTAGCAAAATGCCTCTCAGTGTGTTCCATGCTGGTGCCACTCCCTCCCCTTGAATATTCACGCCTCCACTGGACAGCATAATGCCACACTGCCTTCAGCAGTTGTCCCCATCCAAACTCCCTGGGATGTGCCTCTCCCACCTGCCATTCCTCTGCACATCCACTTTATTTTCCCTCAAGGACTTAATTCTAGACTCTTGTTTTATTACTCATTACCCCTTTTCTGTGGATTATCAATGCACCACCCAGTACATCAGCGCACTTCCCAGATCTCAAAAGTGCCACTATTGCACATTTTTAATCTCCACTTGGATAACTCAGAGAGAACTCACATTCAGTGTATCCAGTATTGAACATGTGATCAACCCTTCAAACTTGGTTCTCTGTCAGTATCTCTTTCCTCAGTAAATATTAAAAATGACAGTAAACATACACTCTCTGTTTACCATATCCCAAGTCCTGTGCTACACACATTATGAATGATTTGTGTGAACTCTTTACTTTGCACAAGAACTCTACGGGTTGAAAATTTTTTAGCTCTGTATTACAAACAAATAAAAAAGAAACTGAGAAGTTAGGCTGTCTCTCTGGAGCACTGTGATGGTAAAATGGTAAATCCACAGTCTTCATAAGAATCAAGCCAGAACCCAGGGAGACATCATTGACACTTCTCCTGGCTAAGCCCCTAACCAGCTCATCAACTAGTTCTACTCATTTGTGCTTCTAAATAGATGTTGATTCTCTCCACTCTCTATCTGAATGGCTACCTCCCTATTTCAGCTCCATTATTTTTTGCTGGAATACCTGAAATGGCCTGTCAGTCTTCCTGTATCCCCTCTTGTTAATTTCTAACACATTCCCCATATAGCAGCCAAAATGACCCTTTCAAAATGTGGTCTGATCACTTAAGCTCTTTAATGCCCTTCCATTGCTTCTAAAACAAAGACCAGATTTCTAATGACAGCCTGCAAAGTTTTTAAGGGGCTGCCTCCCTCACCCTCCAATTTGCCAGTGTGACACATATGCTCATGTTTTTCCTGGTTCTTTGGAGCTCTGGTGACACCATCTTCCAATTACTCTGATTGTATTTTGTTTCTTCTTATGCTATTCTCTTTCCCTAGAATGCAGTCAACCCTTAACTTGCCTTGGTAACACCTACTTTTTCTTCAGATCTCAAACCAAATTCACTTTTTCTAGGAAAAATCCCTGCTCTAGAATGGTGGGATTTTGTTTTGGGGGTTTTGTTGTTGTTGGTGGTGGTGGTGATGGTTTTGTTGTTGTTGTTGTTGTCTGTTTTGGTACTAGGGATTGAACTCAGGGCACTTTGAACTCACAATCCTCCTGCCTCAGCCTCCTAAGCCACTGGGATTTCAAGTGTGTACCACCATGCACGGCTGAATGGTGTGTTCTTTTCTTCACAGCATGGATCTCATTTGATAATCTTGCAGGAATTTGTTTCATTATTTCATTGATCTCTGAGTTCCTCACTAGCTGAAAGTCCTTTGAAGGCACCAGTCATGTTTGTTCATCACTGGACCTTCCTTTAACCAGTACAAAGGTTAGAAAATATTAGTACACAAAGCTGTCTGTTGGACAAATGAATAGGTAGGTGAGTGGGTGAATGGATGGATGGGGGGTGGATGGGGGATGGGTGGGTGGATTGGTGGTTGGGTGGATGGATGGATGGATGGGTGAATGGATGGATGGTGGACAGATAGATGGATGGGTGGATGGTGAATGGGTGGACGGATGTTTAATGAAGAGGGACACTCAGAAGCCAAACCTACTGCCCTACTTTCATCCTCTACATTCATCGGAAGAATGATCTTTTTTTTTTCTTTTGCACACTGAGCCATGTCTTCAATATGTTGTGTGGGTGTTAAGTACCAGAAGACAAATGATTCCTACAAACCCAAAAAAGAGTCAGGCTGTGAGACTCATGATAGTAATGAATAAAACTGGAGAAGAAAACAGAGTTCCAATCCCTGCAGGAGACAGTGCAAAGAGGACTAACTAGAGTCCTGCAAATGTTCCTTTAATATCAGCTTTGTCACATATCAGCCACACGACTCAAGAGAAATACCTTTGCTTTCTTGGTTTCCCCAAATGTTATTTAAAAAGAAAATTTAGAGATAAATTGCTATCTTCATCCCTCAGAATTCCTGCTTGCTTATTAATATTTCAGTGTATTTCAATTCCAGTATTTTAATTCTTCTCAAAGAGGATTTCACATAGGATACAAAAGGGAATTTTAATGTTAGAAAATTCATATAAGAAATAAGTATGACTTTTAAAGTTTATTTGGCATTATTTCCAAACAAGGTCCAATGATTTTCTGCATTTTAAACTAGCAATTCAAATGTTCCATCCCTTTTATATCTGTGGTCATTTGTTGGCTGCTCTATAGACTTCAACATGGAAATTTTTTCATTATTAGAATTATTAATTTATCTATTATAAAATGTTGCTGAGTAAAGTTATTTTATTCACTGCCATTGGTGGCTACAGCATAACATCTATGTGTCAAGTTCCAAACCACATTTTCTTTTCTAAAAAAAAAAAAGTTAATAAACTCTAAGCTTCATAAATTGAACTTCATCTTATTTTAATAACCATTGAATAGTATTTGTGCACATTCCAGAAATTACCTCTGAAATGGAAGGAAAGCAAGCTTCAGCTCTATACTGAGTCTATTTAAGATATGTACAGTGGGTGAATCTGAGACCCACACCACCAGAAAACCTGAGTTCAATTTCCTAAGTGTAAATAAACATATCCATTTTTCTGTTAATAAAAACAATGGGAGGGCAATAAAAAGCTTGACTGACATAAATAAAGATGAAGTTACAAATACTTTAAGACAAAATGTCCTAGTTCAGAGAGGCAGACCGGGCATATGTCAGTCTAGATGCATGTAAATTTCTACTGGTGAGGGGAAGAATCTGTTAGTTTCACAGTACTGCCTAGCTCCAAATGTATGCATTTAATAAACTCATTTTCAACCAAGACTGTTTAGTTTATTTCCTATTTGGCATTCTCTATTCAAGAGGGGAGGAATGCTCATGAATGGTGCATTCAGCGTTTCTCTGTCCGGGGGTGGATGAACATGTGTTGAAGAGGAGGCCACATTGGAGATTTAAAGAAATGCAGCCCTCTCTTATATAAGGGTTAACTTCAAAAGTACTATTTTTTTAAAAAAAATATGTTTAAAAATGTTTATATCCAGAATGCAAATAAGGAATTTTGTCCAAGGAAAAGGAAGACAAAGATGCAGGTGAGAATCATATTTTGTTTAGGGCTAAGACAAGCTTGTAGATTAAAGAACAGGTTTATATATGTATCAGCTGGGAGATCCTGAGCATGTGCCTTGCCCACTGTGAGACTCAGTTTTCCAAAATATGTACTTTATTTTTAAATAGGAGTCCTCTAGACTCCCTTTAGTAATAATAATTTAGGATGCTTTGAGATGGTCTTCATGATGCTATGGAAGCATGAGTCAAATTTTTTTCTGCCTCTGAATTTTTATAATTGAAGATTCACCTTTTGATTTGTACATGAGTGTCTTGAAAATTTAGGTAGCTGAAAGTCATTCTAGACAACTTGATCTACTCTATGGCAACATTTAATATTAACTCTACCAATATTGAGTGCCACAGACCTAGTCTCCAACAAGTATCAAGAGCAACAAGGCTAAAATCCAAGCCCTCAGATGAATGAGTACATCTGAACTTGGTTCCCTTGGGACATCCTCTCTGTTCAACAGATACTCCCCACAACCATCTTTATTCCTGTGTTTTCTCACTGTCTCAGTGTTCCAAGTAACAATGTATACAACTGAAATAAAATTTACTTCTGTCCACATCTTTGTTTTGATACCAAACTGAACAGCTTTTCAATAAATTTAAGAGAATATTGGAATAATCAACTACATACAGTAAAGTTAATTACACATCTGAATATTACTTTGAGTGAAGCAAGCATATGTCTGGGAGATAGGTAGCCCTCCTTCGAGGCTGCTAAAACTGAGGTTCAACAAGATATCTTAGTACTTGCCAATTAAGAAATAAATATATTAGGATACTGTGAAAACAAATACTTGTTACATGTTAGTTCCAAATTGAGGAAGTGGAGTTACAATGAAGAGGTTCTTGGTGAGTAGCTCTAGGTAGCATGATGCAGGTAAGGGATAACAGAGATTTACTTTTTTCAAGATAATTGATGATTCTTTTGAGTGATACTGGAATGGTCAGTTAATACATAATTCCATATGTGCTCTGCATTTATATAATAAGACAAACATTTATTGCTACAGTACTACATACAAAGCAAAGTATTATTAGTTCACCAAATATGATTTGTACCCTCCAGCATATAAATTAGTAAGAGAGACAAGATACTGAAACAATAAAGAATTCCAGACATCTGGTTTCTGATTGGAAGAAAAATAATAGTCTTATTCCTTTTATCACTATGAAATCAGTCCAAAACAACAAAGACAGTGTAAACATAAATACAAAGCCCCAAGTCTTTGTATTTATCTCCCTCCCTCCCTCTCTCTCTCTCTCTCTCTCTCTCTCTCTCTCTCTCTCACACACACACACACACACACACACACACACACTAACATTACTAAGAAATAACAATCTGCAATGTAAGCAGCCTTATTTCTGCCAAGCTTTGTTGACAAAGTAAAAATTTGAATCCTAAAATAATTCATCCACATATAAAAAATAAACACACACTTAATAATGAGAAACTAGAAAGAATTCCTGCTACCCTGAAACAATTCTGATCCGCTATCACTGAAATTCCTAAAATAGCTATTCCAAGAAAACTTATCATATTAAAAACTGAGTAAGAATTTTTTTTTTAAAAAAAGGCTTTTTACAAAGGTACCACAGGGGAAAACTGAGTAAAAAACTAGGAAGATTAGTGACAAATAAATGCTCATTAGACAAGCATGTTGTCATAAGCATATAAAAATTGTAACCAAACATATTGCCATGAATTTCCAAAAATTAAAGCAATCACAACTATCAAAAAAAGAGCACAAAGCAAAAACAAAGAGCTAGAAAAACTGTTAGAAGGTCACATAAAGAAATGATATGTTAACTGGTAGTATTCCAGGAAGAAGTAAAACATGAAACAGTACCAAAAAGTATATATTGGAAGCAAAACAAAGGAAAAAAGGAACTGCTGAAAACATAGTAATGAATGTAAAACACAAGAGTGAGCAAAATATTCATTTCAAGAACAAAGAGTAATTTTTTAAAAAAGATTTACCTGAAAGATGGAAAAAGCCTATACTATAGAAGTATAATTTCCACAGAAGATAAGTGAAATAATGGACTAGATCAGTTATATTTTAAAATGTAATTCAAAAGAATTATCCAAAAATAAATGAAACCTTATGTCTGTAAATTGGAAGGGAACACTGTTTCCTACTTGGGGTGGGAGGTGTGAAATTATACAAATGAACATCAGTGCATATTTGAACAAAATTACCTGATTTCATAGAGAAATAATTATTTCCCTAGTTTCATAAGATCAAATTGCCTATTAGGGAGAGAAAAAAAACATCAGGTGACTTAAAATTTCTCTACAGTAATATTTAACTTAAGAGGAGCCCCAGTAGAATGATGGCTACAAAGCTTCTTGAAAAATGCAGTGTGACTCAAGAATCAGACTCAGCCAATCTGTCATGCACATCTAGAAACCATAGACAGATTCATTTCCCATGAGATCTTCCTGAGGAAACTGCTAGAAGAGATACTAAAGACAATCAAGTGATAAATGGAGAAACTAAGCCAAAATAAGAGGCATTGGATATTTAATTCATTTAGCTGTTGTACTACAACTAAAGAAAACATAGAGATTAATTCTACATATGCAAATATAAGTGACATACACTCTGACAATATAAAAATAATTAAACAACAGATTGGGAGGACAGAACATAGGGGGATACCTAATATGCTAATGTCCTAATGCATATATAAAACGATAAAAGTAAACACGAAGGCTGGGCACAGTGTCACTTGCCTGTAATCCTAACAGCTTGGGAGGTGGCTTAGGCAGGAGGATCCTGAGTTCAAACCAACCTCAGCAATTTAGCAACTCAGTGAGACCCTGTCACTAAATGAAATACAAAATAGCTGGAGGTGTGGCTCAAATGGTCAAGTGCCAGGTATTCAAAAAAAAAAAAAAGGAAACACTAAGAAAAATAATACAATCCAAGAAATTAAGTAAAGAGGATTGAAAATAAGGAAGAAATATACTGATTTCAAAATTGCTAATGAAAACTGAGAATTAAAGATTATAGTTGAAAAATAACCAACAGAACATCTTAAACATGATGAAGGAGAAATATAAGCACAGATTTAAAAAAAAAAAAGTATTGTAAAAGTGGTTTTCTTTTTTTATAGAGGGAAGTCCAATAAAGTAGAGGAAGGGGATCAAGAGGGAGGGAGGATAGGAAGGAATAATAATCACTAATTATTCTGCATCCATGTATGAACATTCTATAATGGGTCCTGCTTATGTATATAATTAAATTTACTAACTAAATTAATAATAATTATAATGATAACAATAGAAGGGAGATCAATAGAATAGAGCAAGCAGATCAGGGGAGAGAAGAGGGAAGGGAAAAATAAGATACTAGGAAATGAGATTGATCAAGTTGTATTATGTGCACGTACAAATGTGGCACAATGAATCCAACTATTATGTATAATTAAATTATACATAAATTATAATACACCAAAAATATTATAATAAAAATATCAGAAAAAACTCAAAAGTTTTTTTTCAAAAATTACTGAACACAACATAAAGTATAATAATTGAATAAAGTTGGAGTCTATCATAACAGCAAGTATTTGGAAAGTATATTTGTTAAAATAAAAAGATTCACACAATTTAGCACTGCATAACAATTAAAAAGGAATAAGGTACTATCAAAATCCTAGATGCCTTTCTTGCAGAAATGAAAATTTAAAAAAAAAACTAAAATTCATATGGAAATAGGGACCCAGAATAGCCAAAAGAGTTTTGAAGGGAGAACAGTTAAAGGACTCACAGCTCTCAATGTGAATACTTACTACGAAAATCACAGCAATCAAGACAGTATAATATTTGTATGAATATAGAAATGTAAAACAAATGAAGTTGAGAGTCTAAAAATAATCTCCTACTTTATGGTTAACTGATTGTTGATCAGGTGCCAAGACAATTCAATGGGAAAAGAACAGGCTTTTCAACAAATGATGCTAGGACAACTGGGTATCCACAAGCAAATAAATAAAGATGGATCCCTCCCTCACACCATATATGAAAATTAAACTGAATGAATCATAGACCTAAAGATAAGGGCAAATGCTATAAAAATCTTAAAAGAAAACAAATGAGTAAATCATCATGTCATTGGATAAGGCAATGGTTTCTTAGATATGATACCAAAAGCACAAGACACAAAAGAAAAAATAAATATATTTGACTTCAGCAAAATTAAATTTTGTGCTTCACAGGACATTATCAAGAAAGTATAAAGACAATTCAGAATGGGAGAAAATATTTTTAAGTATCTGCTAAAGGGCTTGTATCAATAATATACAAAGAACTCTTAAACTGAATAATAAAAAGACAAAGAGCCCAATTTTTAAATGAGCAAATTGTTTGAGAATTGTGAAGACATTTCTTCAAAGAAGACACACAATTGGTCCAAGAGCACATGAAAATATGCTGTATATCACTAATCATTAGGGAAATGCAATTCAAAACCACAAAGAAATACCACTATACACCCACTAGGTTGGCAATAATAAAAAAAAAAAAAAGATGGACAATAACAACTGTTGGCAAGCATGCCGAGAAATTGGAACCCTCAGGCATTGCTGGTGGGAATGCAAAATGGTGCAGCCACTTGAAAAACAACTTGGCTGATTTTCAAAAAGCTAAATATAAAATTACTATTTGGCCCATTAATTCCACTCCTAGAATATCTATCTTAGTCCATTCAGGCTTCTACCAAAAAAAAAAAAAAAAAAAAAAAACTTTTCAGAAACTGGGTAATTTATAAACAACAGAGACTTTCTCACAGTTCTGCAGGCTGGAAAGTCCAAGATCAATGTGCCAGCATCCTGGTGTCTGATGAAGGCATGTTTCTTGGTTCAAGGACAGTTATCTTTGCATTAAACCTCACCATGGTGAAAGGCACAAGGGTTTCTTTGGAGCCTCTTTTATAAGGGCACTAATCCCATTCACAAGGGCTCCGTCTCATGACCTGATCACCACGTAAAGGCCCCCACCTCTTAATACCATCATTGATGACTGAGTTGCAACATGCAAATTTGGGCAGTAAAAAAAAATTTAGATCATAGCAGAATGAAGAGAAATAAAAACATATGTACTACAAGAAACTTATCATAAATATTCATAACAGCATTAGTTCTGATAGCCAAAAAGTAGAAATAACTGAATCTCCATCATCAGATGAATTTTACCTATACAAGGTAATACTATTAATTTATAAAAAGAAATGAAGTACTGATACATGCTACAACATAAATGAAACTTGAAAACCTAATGCTAATGTTTCAAAGGAGTCAGACACAAAAGGCAACAGGTATGAGTCCATTTATATGAAATGTTCAGAACAGGCAAATCCATGAAGACAAAAAGCATATCAGAGGGCTAGGGAATGTAAGAAAATGGAGAGTGACTGCTAATTGGTATGGGATTTCCTTTGGGGGTGATGAAAATGTTTTGAATCAATTGTGTCGATAGTTGCACCACTCTGTGACTACACTAAAAACCATTGAATCATATAGCATAGTATGTGAATTATACCTCAGTAAAGCTATTAATGAGTTTACTATTTTACTAGATAAGCAATACACTAAAGCATGGTAGTTGTAAAGAAATCCAGGCAATATAGAAGAAATCAGAAGCCTTATCTTCAACCCTCTGAGTCCCTGGCCTTATAATAACCTTCAAAAATTTTTTAAAATCCCCAACAGAGAGCACAGAGTGGCAATGTTGGGCAAGGACTGTGCTCCCTGAAGTTACACTTCTATTAAAAATCCACCCAGCTTTATATGTGCACAATAATTGCAATTAAATTTTTAAAATCTATACTAAAAAAAATAAAAATGAAATCCCTGAAGTATTAAGCACATTATGCTATGAGTTTATGATTAGTAGAGCCCCTAAACTCCCCTATTTCAAAATATACTATAATTCTCAACAGAAAAAAATGACAAATGTTTAAGAAGGAAACATTAGGTATCCTGATTTGATCACATTGTATATATGTATTAAATTATCACACTATATCCTATATATATGTGCAATTAAAAATAATAGTAATGATGAAATTTTTCAAATTATAAAAATTGCTATTATTGTGTTGCTTTTATCATCCAAATAATCTAAGTTCACTCAGAAGAGAATAATTTAAAAATGGAATTTATGGTTCTCATCCCCACTCTAACCTTTGTTAATAAACATGAAATTCCATACCACCAAACCAAGATCTAACCAACACAACAGTTGTATGACCTGGCAGAGAGTTCCAATGACCACAAGGCAGAGGAAGGTGAACTGAGAAAAATATTTCCAGGGTGAGCCACTAGGGTGTGACCACAACAACCAAGGCACCGCCTGATGGGGAGCCCCATATGTAGAGCTTGTTGGAAAGAGAAAGAAGCCCAAGATTACATGCTTGGTATGTATTTTATATGTGTTCATCATATGAAAGAATATAAAGGACTGTGTTATAACAAAGCAGAGTTAAAACAAGCAAAAGGAAAAGAAATGGGATAGGATTAACTGAGTGTTAAAACACACACACAAGCTGAGTAAAAAATCCTCATCTGAGAGAGTAAATGTCAAAACAAATGGTTCCAAAAAATTGAATCATTAATGTGGAAAAAACCTACAGAATCACTCTCAGATTTAAAAGAAAGTGGTGACCAGGCCAAAATTAAGATAAAATGATATATAGCATGAAACAATGATCTGACATACACATTGAGATTCCTTGAATAACGTGCCATAATAAATAAGAAAATATTAACCTAAAATATAATAAAGGAAAGTTTTTCTTAAATCCATAATTCTCAAAAATGTAGTCTGCAAACCCTCAGAGATTGTAGGACACTTTCAGAGAGACCATGAAGTCAAACTATTTTCATAATAATATCATGACATTATTGGTCCTTTTCCACTGTGTTAATTTGTAATGGCAGTGCAAACGCAATGGTGAGTACAACTCTGGTACATTAGTTTAAATCAAGGCAGTGGCACCAACTTGTATTGTATCTTCATCCCTATACATTTGGTTTTTCAAAAGGCCAGTGTCACTTAAGACCTTGCTGAAACAGTGAGTGTATTAATTTTATGTTATCCAAGCGCTACCAAATATGTCCTTTTCTATTTCAAGTGATAAGTGCACTGTGGTAAGCAGCGTCCAATACTTCTCCAGCTTTCTCTTCTCCTAGTATTCACACTCTTCTGTAGTCTTTTCCCACAATGACAAGGGATGACCTATGTAATCAATAGGATATTGCAGAAATAATGACGTGTGACTTCCAAGGCTGGGTGATGAAAGATAATGTGCCTTCCACCTTGCTCTCTTAGATCACTCTCTCTGGGGAAGTTAATCACAAGTTATAAACATATTCATGAAACCCTGTGGAGAAGTCCCCTGGGACAAAGGTCTACTACCAATAAACTACATTAATTCACAGGGCATGTGAATGAGCCGTCTTATAAGTGGATCTTCATGGCCTTCGGGTGACTGTGACCCCAGTCAACATCTTGACTATAGCTTCACGACATGCCCTAGCCAAAACACCCAGCTAAACTGACCCTGATTCCTTACCCACAGAAACCAGGTGAGACAATAAATGTTTATATTTGGGGTAAGCTAATATATTGGGGAATAATTTGTTCTACCCCACTAGATAAGCATAAAACCCCATACTACACAACAAAGTACAATGTTTGCTCCACGAGAGCTGTTAGTGAAACCAGCCCCTTTTTTCATGAAATGCCATTTTTCCTGAATGAATAATTGACAAATTCTGGTATTCAGACATGGACATGTGGCAGACATTTTCTCTTGAAAATGAACAAAGTGAATCTCTCTCTTCAAGGACAAATGACAGCATTTATTGCCAATTATAATATGTGGGCCTTTCATGGCAAATTAAAATTTCTTCGGAACATGTGTCTGTCACTATGAATCTGATAGTTTGTTTGTTTTTTTAAATAGATAGTCTTTCCTAGTAAAGTAGTGACAATATTAACTAAGGTGGTTTTTCAAATATAGTATAAGGAAATATGTCAACTTTTAGAAGATCAATAACCTCAGTAAATCAATGTTTTACAAATGACCCGTGCATGCTGTTACAAAGGACCCATTCAAAAAGCAAGAAAGATCAATGGATGCTTTACGTAACACTGGCAACACCATCCTTAAAAGGGTTTCACAGTCCTCATCACAACTTGCCTTGAAGAAACTGCCATGCAAGCTGGGCATGGTGATACACATTTATAATCCCAGCGACTCAGGAGGCTAAATCAGGAAGATGCAAGTTCAAAACGAGCCTCAGCAACTTAGTGATACCCTAAGCAACTTAGCAAGATCCTGTCTCAAAATTAAAAATAAAAGTGACTGGGATGTGACTCCGTGGTTAAATGCCCTAGGTTCAATTCCTGGTACAAAAAAAAAGAGAAAAAAAAAAAAAAAGAAAAGGAACTGCCATTTGCCAGGTTTAGATGTAACATCAAAGAAAAATATCCATAATCATCCAAGAAGGCTTTTAAAATGCCCCTCTCTTTGCTAATTGCATAACTGTGTGATGCTGGATTTTCTCGTCTTACACTTCAATCAAAACACACAATGCAGCAAAATGGATGAAGAAGAAGATAGGAAAACTTAGCTGCTTTTTAATTTAATCCCTTTTAAAGAGATTTGCAAAAATATAAAACAAAGTCACTCTTACTGAACTTTATTTTGTTTTGGAATATGTATTTATCAGCTTTCATAAAAAATGTATTGTTTATGTTAGAATATAATAGGTTTATAATTATTTAGGTCAACTAGGTACAAATATCTTAAATCTGTTTTAACGTCTAATATGACAAATATTGACAGATATCTCCCACAAAAACAAATGCTTGCAGAAGGAGGGCCTCAATATTCTTTAAACTTGAAAGACTGAGAATTTTCAGAACTTTTCTGCCTTGGCAGTAAAAAAAAAAAAAAAAAAAAAAAAAAAAAAAAAAAAAAAAAAACATGTGTTTTCCTGATTGAAAAGCTTATCAGCTGTATTACTCAAACTATGCTTCATTATGTATGCTGAACAAACACCTCCAAAATCAAATGGCTCAGAGCAAGAAAGGTATGTTTCTTGCTTATGCTGTAGGTTTGCAATGAAAGAGCATCTACTTGGAAAATCTGCAGTTATCATCAGAGAGGGAAAAAAGACATGGCAAAGCAGAGGTTGGTCTCAGAACTTCCACCTGGATGGGACACATGTCTCTTCTGCTCATATGTCATCAGATAAGGTAGGTCACAAGTTTGCATGAAAGGACACCAAACACAGACAAACTAGAATAGAGTCTATCATACCACATTTCAGGCAAAAGTCAATTTGAAGAATCCACACCAGGAAGACATCTCCAAAAAGTTTTCTGGTGATGTCAGGAATAAAGAAAATAATACAACTATACATTCAGAGGAAGAAAAGCTGAAAGAGAGAGAGAGAAAAAAAAGGAGAAAGAAGGAAATAGGAAGTGAGAGGTAAGTCTTCTCTGCATCTTTAAATGCCAAAAAAAATAATAATAATAATGGATTAACAGCTACAGAGTTTTAAGGTAAAATGATGTGACACAAGAATGGAACTGGTCAGATTTTAAGGCAATAGAAAACTACCTGAGATGTCCTAGGGCTCAGACACCCTTGAGCATAACTTCAAAAGTATTTTCTGACTGTGAATGAACAACATTAAAAAGCTAAGAAATGGGAAAGCCACGTCATAAATGAAATGGCAGTGAGCCCTGAAAACAGACACACTGAAGTGAGGCCAAATACTTGTCATAAATCTAATCATAATGTAGAAGGCAAATGGCAAAAAATTATTCTCACAGAGGAAACGGTACATGAAAGTAACAATTTAATAATAACAATCAACAAAGTACAGATACCTTTCAGATGAACAAAGATCAAGAAGCCGAAGTAGAGTGAGGTAAAGCTTTTAAATTTCTATTTCTGACATCAAATAATACAACTTCCCTCTGGAATCTGATAATTGGTGAAATATACGTGAATGCATTAAAGTTTTCAGTATGATCAACAATAGAAATAGTCTTCCATATATCTTTTGAACTCTATAAAAATAATGAAGCTATTTAACAAGGGAACCCAAAAAAGCTTAAAAACAGAGAGCAAAAGAAAAATTAGGCTTTGTAATTTGGGGTAAAAAAATTATTATCTGAATTTTAAGCCCTTTAAAATACTAAGATTTGGAATTTGAGAAAACCACAAAAAAAAGAGATCAAATGAGAAAATAAGAATTACCAAAATAAAAATAGATTAAAAAATTTAAAACAGAGATGGAAAATAACTTTAGGTAAATTGAAATATTATACTTCAATGCAGATAATAGATTCTTTCTTTTGAATACAATTTTAAAATATATAAATGTTCTGCTAAGCTAAGTAAGCCAATCCCAAAAACCAAAGGCTGAATGTTGTCTCTGATAAGTGGATAAGTGGATGCAGATCCATAATGGGGGGCAGAGAGAAGGCATGGTAAGAATGGAGGAACTTTGGCCAAAGGGGAGGGGAAGGGGGAAGGGGGGAGGGGGAGGGGGCAGGAAAGATGGTGGAATGAGATGGACATCATTACCCTAGATACAAGTATGACTGCATGTATGGTGTGACACTACATCATGTACAACCAGAGAAATGAAAAGTACACAATGAATGAAAATGCACTCTGCTGGCATATATACCTAATTAGAATAAATAAGTTAATAAATTTAAAATATTTATAAAAATGTTTAAAATGACATCAAAATGATACAATAGAAACAAGTATAGGTATTCATGCAATCTTGAGGCAGAAACGCCCTTTGAAAACCTGATACCTAAGGAAAAAACTTGTTTTTGTTATTGTTGGATACTGGGGATTGAACCCAGGGGCTTTCTACCTCAGAGCTACATCTTGAAGTTTTTTATTTGTTTTTTAAAGAGAGGGTCTTGCTAAGTTGGTGAGGCTGACTCAAAGTTGCCATCTTCCTGACTTAGCTTCCCTCCCCAGTTTTCTGAGATAACAGGCATGTGCCCCCATACTTGGCAAAGGAAAATATTTGAACATAGGAATTTTAAAATTTCCATTCGGGGGCGGGGGACACAAATAAATTTAAAAGACAAATAACAAATAGAAAATATTTGTAATATATATGAAAAAAATTAAATGAACGCTCAAAAGAAACATGGGAAAGGGTGTAAAAAGGAAGTTCTTACGCACTTTTGCATAAAATATTTTGCTAAATTTTACTAGATAAAAGGCAAATTAAAAGATATCTGATATTCTATGTTAAATGCAAAAAAAAAATCCATATTATAATAGCACAATAATAGAAAAGACAAAAACATGGAAATGGTTAAATAAAATAACAACAATCATTTAAAAGTAAGTTCAATCCATATTAAATTACTGGTTTTATAAGGTGGAGAAATGAATATACAGACATGCAAGGATGCTATAGACAAGTGATTTTTATGTGAATGAGGAATAACAACATTATATCCATACATATATATGCATTTGCATATATGTTTTATAATTTTTAGACTGAAAACATATATATTATGTTTATGTGGAAATATGTTTAAACATGGAAAAATTTTTCTGAAGTGTTCAGTTGCATCCTCTAGAAAACAGGCTATTATTTCTGTTTCTCCAGCAATTTTTCTGTTTGCAAATGTTCTTTTAAAAGTTCGTACTTATAACCACAACAAAATAAACACAAAGTAATTTCATCATTTTAAATAGCTATGGAAAGTGGACGTCTAAATGATTTTTGTGGCTAGCTGTATTCTATAGATGACTGATTTACCTACTTGCTAAATGACACCATGGTTCCTGATAGTAAGATCCTTATCTGAGAGGAAGGGGCTTTAATCAGGAGATGAATTTGACTCTCCCAAAATTGCATAACAAATTGTGGCCATAATCTGGGTCCACATACATGGGCGCTAGAAAGCACCAGGTGAAATTTTGGAGGGTTAACATTCCCCAGGGTCGTCGATTTGCTTTGTTACTCTTCTCCTAGCCTTGCTAACTTCTTAGGCACTGATCCAGTGTCCTGGGTCCTAGGGAAGACAGAAAAGGAGGAGACAAGTCTCAAAGTATTACAGGGAGTGGAGCATGTTGAAATTACAAAGTCAAACAAACTTGGCTTTCAGATGATGGCAAGGCCAGTAATTAATTCACATGGGACTTCTAGTTCCAGATTTGTTTTTCTCTTATGTGAATCTGGGTTTGTTTTGGTGGAGAAGTAAGTAATAATTTTGTGTCGTCTTCCCCAGCTACAGAGCTAGGTCATGTGATCCAAAGTTTTACCAAAAGCAGCACTTTTATTCTGTAAAGTTGCCAAGGCAACACCAGCTGCTTATGACATCATGTGACTGAGGGGACACAGACTGATTTTAGAAGCCTAAAATTATCACTCAATCTGCTCACCAAAATTCTGAAACAGTCAAGATAGCCCTATGCCCAAGGAAAAGCTTCAGAAACAGGGATCTGTGGAAATGGTGAGGGCCATGAATTACGTGTTGTTCTCTGAAGTCTTGCTACCACAGCACCAATTCACATACTCAGAACATGCTCGAGATCCACAAATGCTGAGCACGCAGGACACATCTGCTAGTCTGCTTTCAATTAACGTCTTCCCATTACCATAGGGAGAAAAGTAATTTTTAGCTTTTGTTAAATGGACTTTGAAACATTAAAATCTATTTTTACTTAAGTCAAAAATCATATCTCAAATTGTCCTAATTCAAGACATGTTGAAGATAAAAACTAAGAATGATACTTTTCTATGGTAATGTATAATTATATAGTAATTGGGAATATATGTTCAGACAATAATTGTTTCAATATTTTTATAATAATAAACAGCAGTCTATGGACCAAATTACAAGTCCAAATTTCAGGGGTTCCCAGAGAGAATTAATTCCATAGACAGATCCAAAAAAATGTAACATAATTGTAAGATGATCATTATTCAGGCATTTAGAAGCAGGAAAACTGGTCTCAGCCTCAGATTATTCCCTTCTAGAGAACAAATAAATGAGGATGAAAAGTTAAAAGTGAACTAACTGAAAATATAATACTCTATCATATCATGTTGTCCAGCTTTACCCTTTTTGTTTTCAAAAAATTACTTTTAAATTAAGACAGTTGCATGGGGGATAGTAGAGGATAGGAAAGGCAGCAGAATACAACAGACACTAGTATAGCAATATGTAAAACAGTGGATGTGTAACCGATGTGATGCTGCAATCTGTATACGGGGTAAAAATGGGAGTTCATAACCCACTTGAATCAAAGTGTGAAATATGATATGTCAAGAACTATGTAATGTTTTGAACAACCAACAATAAAAATTAAAGGAAAAAAAATTAAGATAGTTGCATTGGAATTTATGGTTACACTGATAGCATGAGTAATCATATTCCTGAAAGAAAATATTCAGAGTATACACGTCTCATAAGCACAAAGACATCTCAGCTCTTTGCACTTAACTTTGCAAACATGCATAATTGAGCAGAAGGCTGGGGTCATGGCTCAGCGGTAGAGTGCTCGCCTAGCACATGCGAGGTCCTGGGTTCCATCCTCAGCACCACATATAAATAAATTTTAAAAAAGGAAAAAATAATTGAGCACAAACTACATGCAGGACAGTGTGCTAGGTTCTATGGGGCTACCAAGATGAATATAATGTCTATTGTTCCTCCAAGGAGATAAGGAGAACCTACAAATAACTAGACAAAGCTATAGACAACTAAAACTAAAAGAACCACAGAGCAAAGACTCCTTCTGGTTAGAAGCACCAGGGGGGGTTTCAAGGAATAAGGACAAGTTGAAATCACAATTGAGCAAGACTTGAACAAGTTGAGTAGAGAAGAGCATGCTAAGAAGAAAACACAGTTGAGTGGAGGTTGAGGGAGGCAAGGGGAGAGTGTGGGAAGTAAAGAAACAAGTTACATTTAGGAAATTGTTGAATGGGAATATAAGTGTAAATACATAGATTGGGACCAAGCTCTGGAATAAGATCCATGAGGAGATTGGATTTGATTCTGAGAACAAAAAGATGTCATTGAAGATTTGGGGAAGAAGAATGACATATATAATAAGAAGAGGTATTTGGGGTTGTCCAATGGAGGGAAGATGAAACAGACCAGCCCAGAGACTGAGCAGGGGGCCACAGAAATCATCTAGGTGGGAGACAGTGGAGAAGGGAATGGACTAGGGAGAATAAGAAAAGGGACTCGAAACACACCTAAGGGGTAACTAGCTGTATGTGTGGGGGCAGAAGGGAGGGAGTGTTTAGAGACATTCCTTTGAAATATCCCTAGGGGCATAGAATTGCTCATTTAAGTGCCATTTGATCTAAATCAAACTATCTTCACCTGATAAATAAATTCAGTGCCTCTCATTTCTGACTTTGGGATATCCAGTAGGAAAAAAACAAGAATTTTGGGATTTTCTGTGGCATCCTTTACCACTAGTTTTTCTGTTTCTCTCAAAAGAAGTGATCAGGGACTGAAAGATGGAAAGATGATTAGTGTCTACAGGGCATAGTCCCCAGCCTATGGGTCTGATGGGGCCCCCAGCTTCTCCACTCAGTTTTTTTTTTTTTTACTCAGTTTTTTTTAAGAGATAGAGACAGACAATTCTTTAATATTTATTTTTTAGTTTTAGGTGGACACAACATCTTTTTATTTTATGTGGTGCTGAGGATCGAACCCAGCACCCTGTGCATGCCAGGCAAGCACATTACCGCTTGAGCCATATCCCCAGCCCTTCTCCACTCAGTTCTGTTGGACAAAACCTATGCTAACAGAGACTCTCTCCTGACCAAACTCCAGCCAGGCTCCTTGAGCCTCTTCTGGACTAGGCCTCAATCTTGGATTATAAAGACTCAAACAAACACTTATATAATTTCTAACAGATCAAGGTCACATCTTAGGATGATCCAAGAGTGCCTGCCTAAATAATTTCAAGGCTGACAAAAGGAACATGCTATTTGTTCCAACCACCTGAGGATAGGGCCCTGGGGTTGAATAGGAGCCTAAGTTCCTAAGAATCAGTTAATAAAGCCAGCTGATTTGAACATAGACTAACCCCAACCCAGTTCCTGCTTTTTACAATTGTTCACTTTACTGACTCTGCTGAGCTCCCAAGAGGCACTCCTGCCTGAGGATTCTCCCTAAAACACCCAGTCACTTCTGTACAAATAGATGTTGATTTCAGTTTATTCTGGACTTCTTTCTCTATTAGAATAATGTATTAGAGATTAAAACCTATCCTTACCCTTTTGCCAGTATCCTGCTTCATTGACAATGTCCATCTGCAGCTCTGCCTCAGCCTCCCCTGTCTGGTGCCTCAGGCCATCCCAAAGAGCTTCAGAGTTATGAGAGAAAGAAATAGTTCCCCAGCTCTGATGTAAAGAGTTCAAACCTAGGGCTGGGAATATAGCTTCGTTGCTAGAGTGCTTGCCTCATGTGCACAAGGCCCTGGGTTCAATCCCCAGTACCACCACAAAAAAAAAAAAAAAAAAGTTCAAATCTAGATGGTTTGATTACAATACATGTCTCTCAAAGAAAAGCATTCTAGAATCTACTTAAAGTTAGCAGGTTATCTTGACTGAAGATTTTTGCAAAGCTCACATACCCTGTGAATTTCCAAAAGGAAGTTGATGTAGAATATAGTATTTCCTAAATTTAAGTACAAAACGCTTTTTTTTTTCCTAATGATTTCTTAAAGGTCTATGTATGGATTGAAAAACTGTTAGGAAACACTGTAAAATGGTTCCACATCACTGGGGATGTGGCCCACTGGTAGAGTATTTGTCTAGCATTATTTGAGGCCCTGGGTTTTATCCCTAGGGGGAGGGAAGGAGACAGAGAAAGGGAGGAAGAAAATGGATAAAGAGAGTGGGAAGGAAGGGAAATTGCTGGCCCACATCACCACTTCTTCCATCTATCCCACATTTTCTCATTTTCTATTTATCTGAAACTCTGAAGGTCCCTCTCCAGCAAAACAATTAGGTTGATTTGTACACTTCTCACCATCCCTTTTATATCACTTTTATAAGCCCAAGTTAACCAACCTTTAGCTTCAATTGACTTTCCTAACAGAAACCTTGTTCTACAAATTGTCCTCTGTAAACAAGAACATATTTAGAAAGATGTACATAGCATGCATTTATGAACAGCAAGTTTTACACTAAAGCTGAATTCATCTCAAGACCATCAGCTTTGACTGCGTGAGTAAAGAAAGTAAGCCAAGAGGTAGAGGGAACTGTGACCACGCACAGAGCAGGCCCAGCGGCCTGCTGAGGGGCAGAGCCGCCCCCCACCCCCCGCGCCTGCCAGGTAGGTGGAACTGTGACCACGGACAGAAAAGGCCCAGTGGCCCGCGGCGGGACAGAGCTTCCAATCACTCCTGCAAGGTAGGCGGGCCTGCGACCCACCAGCAGAAGAGGAGCAGCGGCCTGCTGAGAGGCTGAGCCGCCCCCTCCCCCTGCACCGGCAAGGTAGAGGGAACTGTGACCATGCACAGAGCAGGACCAGCGGCCTGCTGAGGGGCAGAGCCGCCCCCCACCCCCCACGCCTGCCAGGTAGGTGGAACTGTGACTACTGACAGAAAAGGCCCAGTGGCCCGCGGCGGGACAGAGCTTCCAATCACTCCTGCAAGGTAGGCGGGCCTGCGACCCACCGGCAGAAGAGGAGCAGCGGCCTGCTGAGAGGCAGAGCCGCCCCCTCCCCCTGCACCAGCAAGGTAGAGGGAACTGTGACCACGCACAGAGCAGGCCCAGCGGCCTGCTGAGGGGCAGAGCCGCCCCCCACCCCCCGTGCCTGCCAGGTAGGGGAACTGTGACCACCGACAGAAAAGGCCCAGTGGCCCGATGCGGGACAGAGCTTCCAATCACTCCTGCAAGGTACGCGGGCCTGCGACCCACCAGCAGAAGAGGAGCAGCGGCCTGCTGAGAGGCAGAGCCGCCCCCTCCCCCTGCACCGGCAAGGTAGAGGGAACTGTGACCACGCACAGAGCAGGCCCAGTGGCCTGCTGAGGGGCAGAGCCGCCCCCCACCCCCCGTGCCTCTCAGGTAGGCGGAACTGTGACCACAGACAGAAAAGGCCCAGTGGCCCGCCGAGTGGCAGAGCTTCCAATCACTCCTGCAAGGTAGGCGGGCCTGCGACCCACCGGCAGAAGAGGAGCAGCGGCCTGCTGAGAGGCAGAGCCGCCCCCTCCCCCCCGCGCCTGCAAGGTAGACGGAACTGTGACCACCATCAGAACAGGCCAGACCTGCAACCGAGAGACATAACAGGCCCAGTGGCCTGAGGAAGGGTAGAGCCGCCCCCCCCCCGCGCCTGCAAGGTAGGCGGACCTGCGACCCACTGGCAGTACAGCCCCAGAGGCCTGCAGAGGGGCAGTGCCGCTGCCTGCGCCTGCAAAGTAGACAGAACTGTGACCACCGACAGAACAAGCCTAGCGGCCCGCAGAGGGACAGAGCCGCTGCCCGCGCCTGCGAGGGAGACTTTGCAACTATACAAGACCAATATAAATATATAGGGGGAAAATTCAATAGCACAACAGTTTCACCAAGTAGAAAGGAACGCGAACAGTATGAAGAGACAAGGAAAGAAAGGACCACAAGCATTGCAGGTCAACTCAACGTTAGAAGAGGTAATAGCTGCAGCAGATGGAATGTCAGATAAAGAATTCAGGATATACATGCTTCAGATGATCTGGAGTCTCAAGGAAGACATCAGACAGCAAAATCAGACAATGAAAGATCACTTCAACAATGAATTACATAAACAAATCCAAGAAGCAAAAGATCAACTATACGGGGAAATAGAGGTTATAAAAAACAAACAAACAGAAATCCTAGAAATGCAGGAAGCAATAAGCCAACTTAAAAACTCAATTGAGAATACTACCAGCAGAGTAGAACACTTAGAAGATAGAACATCAGACAATGAAGATAAAGTATTTCAACTTGAAAAGAACATAGACAGCTCAGCAAGACTGTTAAGAAACCATGAGCAGAACATCCAAGAAATATGGGATAACATCAAGAGACCAAATTTAAGAGTCATTGGGATACAGGAAGGGACAGAGTTTCAAACCAAAGGAATGAGCAATCTATTCAATGAAATAATACGAGAAAACTTCCCAGACTTGAAGAATGAGACAGAACCCCAAATCCTAGAAGCCTACAGGACGCCGAATGTGCAAAATCATAAGAGACCCACACCTAGACACATTATAATGAAGATGCCCAACATACAGAATAAAGAGAGAATTTTAAAAGCTACAAGAGAAAGGAAGCAGATCACATTTAGGGGTAAGCCAATCAGGATAACAGCTGATCTTTCAACACAGACTCTGAAAGCTAGAAGATCCTGGAATAACATATTTCAAACACTGAAAGAAAATGGGTTCCAACCAAGAATTGTGTTTCCAGCGAAATTAAGCTTCAGGATGGAAGATGAAATTAAAACCTTCCACGATCAACAAAAGTTAAAAGAATTTGCAGCTAGAAAACCATCTCTTCAAAACATCCTTGGCAAAACATTACAGGAAGAGGAAATGGAAAATAACAATGAAAACCAACAGTGGGAGGTAGGACACTAAAGGGGGGAAAATAATCAAAGAGGAAAACAAACCATGTTTAGTAACATAAATAAACAAATATGGCTGGAAGAACAACCCATATCTCAATAATAACCCTAAATGTTAATGGCTTAAACTCACCAATCAAGAGACACAGGCTAGTAGAATGGATCACAAAACAAGACCCAACAATATGCTGCCTACAGGAGACGCATTTGATAGGAAAGACATACATAGGCTGAAGGTGAAAGGTTGGGAAAAATCATATCACTCATATGGACTTCGGAAACAAGCAGGAGTATCCATACTCATATCAAATAAAATAGATTTCAAGCCAAAGTTAATCAAAAGGGATAAAGAGGGACACTACATACTGCTCAAGGGAACCATACACCAACAAGACATAACAATCATAAATATATATGCCCCAAACAATGGTGCAGCTATGTTCATCAAACAAACTCTTCTCAAGTTCAAGAGTCTAATAGACCACCATACAATAATCATGGGAGACTTCAACACACCTCTATCACCACTGGACAGATCTTCCAAACAAAAGTTGAATAAGGAAACTATAGAACTCAATAACACAATTAATAACCTAGACTTAATTGACATATATAGAATATACCACCCAACATCAAGCGGTTACACTTTTTTCTCAGCAGCACATGGATCCTTCTCAAAAATAGATCTTATATTATGTCACAGGGAAACTCTTAGACAATATAAAGGAATAGAGATAATACCATGCATCCTATCTGATCATAATGGAATGGAACTGAAAATCAACGATAAAAGAAGGAAGGGAAAAGAATACATCACTTGGAGAATGAACAATAGGTTACTGAATGATCAATGGGTTATAGAAGACATCAAGGAAGAAATTAAAAAATTCTTAGAGATTAATGAAAACACAGACACAACATATCGGAATCTATGGGACACATTGAAAGCAGTTCTAAGAGGAAAATTCATTGCTTGGAGTTCATTCCTTAAAAAAAGAAAAAACCAACAAATAAATGATCTCATACTTCATCTCAAAATCCTAGAAAAAGAAGAGCAAAACAACAGCAAAAGAAGTAGAAGGCAAGAAATAATTAAAATCAGAGCTGAAATTAATGAAATCGAAACAAAAGAAACAATTGAAAAAATTGACAAAACTAAAAGTTGGTTCTTTGAAAAAATAAACAAAATCGACAGACCCTTAGCCATGCTAGCGAAGAGAAGAAGAGAGAGAACTCAAATTACTAACATACGGGATGAAAGAGGCAATATCACAACAGACACTTCAGAAATACAGAAGATAATCAAAAATTATTTTGAATCCTTATACTCCAATAAATTAGAAGATAGTGAAGGCATAGATAAATTTCTTAAGTCATATGATCTGCCCAGATTGAGTCAGGAGGATATAGACAACCTAAACAGACCAATAACAATTGAGGAAATAGAAGAAACCATCAAAAGACTACCAACTAAGAAAAGCCCAGGACCGGATGGGTATACAGCAGAGTTTTACAAAACCTTTAAAGAGGAACTAATACCAATACTTTTCAAGCTACTTCGGGAAATAGAAAAAGAGGGAGAACTTCCAAATTCATTCTACGAGGCCAACATCACCCTGATACCTAAACCAGACAAAGACACTTCAAAGCAAGAAAACTACAGACCAATATCTCTAATGAACCTAGATGCAAAAATCCTCAATAAAATTCTGGCCACTCGGATACAAAAACTTATCAAAAAAAATTGTGCACCATGATCAAGTAGGATTCATCCCTGGGATGCAAGGCTGGTTCAATATACGGAAATCAATAAATGTTATTCACCACATCAATAGACTTAAAAATAAGAATCATATGATCATCTCGATAGATGCGGAAAAAGCATTTGACAAAGTACAGCATCCCTTTATGTTCAAAACTCTAGAAAAACTAGGGATAACAGGAACATACCTCAATATTGTAAAAGCAATCTATGCTAAGCCTCAGGCTAGCATCATTCTGAATGGAGAAAAATTGAAGGCATTCCCTCTAAAATCTGGAACAAGACAGGGATGCCCTCTCTCACCACTTCTGTTCAACATAGTTCTCGAAACACTGGCCAGAGCAATTAGACAGATGAAAGAAATTAAAGGCATCAAAATAGGAAAAGAAGAACTTAAATTATCACTATTTGCAGATGACATGATTCTATACCTAGCAGACCCAAAAGGGTCTACAAAGAAACTATTAGAGCTAATAAATGAATTCAGCAAAGTGGCAGGATATAAAATCAACACGCATAAATCAAAGGCATTCCTGTATATCAGCGACAAATCCTCTGAAATGGAAATGAGGACAACCACTCCATTCACAATATCTTCAAAAAAAATAAAATACTTGGGAATCAACCTAACAAAAGAGGTGAAAGACTTATACAATGAAAACTACAGAACCCTAAAGAGAGAAATAGAAGAAGATCTTAGAAGATGGAAAAATATACCCTGTTCATGGATAGGCAGAACTAACATCATCAAAATGGCGATATTACCAAAAGTTCTCTATAGGTTTAATGCAATGCCAATCAAAATCCCAAGGCATTTCTTGTAGAAATAGAGAAAGCAATCATGAAATTCATATGGAAAAACAAAAGACCCAGAATAGCAAAAACAATGCTAAGCAGGAAGTGTGAATCAGGCGGATATAGCGATACCAGACTTCAAACTATACTACAGAGCAATAGTAACAAAAACAGCATGGTACTGGTACCAAAACAGGCGGGTGGACCAATGGTACAGAATAGAGGACACAGAAACCAATCCACAAAACTACAACTACCTTATATTTGATAAAGGGGCTAAAAGCATGCAATGGAGGAAGGATAGCATCTTCAACAAATGGTGCTGGGAAAACTGGAAATCCATATGCAACAAAATGAAACTGAATCCCTTTCTCTCGCCATGCACAAAAGTGAATTCAAAATGGATCAAGGAGCTTGATATCAAATCAGAGACACGCCGTCTGATAGAAGAAAAAGTTGGCTACGATCTACAGTCGGTGGGGTCGGGCTCCAAATTCCTCAATAGGACACCCATAGCACAAAAGTTAATAACTAGAATCAACAAATGGGACTTACTCAAACTAAAAAGTTTTTTCTCAGCAAAAGATACAATAAGAGAGGTAAATAGAGAGCCTACATCCTGGGAACAAATCTTTACTCCTCACACTTCAGATAGAGCCCTAATATCCAGAGTATACAAAGAACTCAAAAAATTAGACAATAAGAGAACAAACAACCCAATCAACAAATGGGCCAAGGACCTGAACAGACACTTCTCAGAGGAGGACATACAATCAATCAACAAGTACATGAAAAAATGCTCACCATCTCTAGCAGTCAGAGAAATGCAAATCAAAACCACCCTAAGATACCATCTCACTCCAGTTAGATTGGCAGCCATTATGAAGTCAAACAACAACAAGTGCTGGCGAGGATGTGGGGAAAAGGGTACACTTGTACATTGCTGGTGGGACTGCAAATTGGTGCAGCCAATTTGGAAAGCAGTATGGAGATTTCTTGGAAAGCTGGGAATGGAGCCACCATTTGACCCAGCTATTCCCCTTCTCGGTCTATTCCCTAAAGACCTAAAAAGAGCATGCTACAGGGACACTGCTACATCGATGTTCATAGCAGCACAATTCACAATAGCTAGACTGTGGAACCAACCTAGATGCCCTTCAATGGATGAATGGATAAAAAAAATGTGGCATTTATACACAATGGAGTATTACTCTGCATTAAAAAATGACAAAATCATAGAATTTACAGGGAAATGGATGGCATTAGAGCAGATTATGCTAAGTGAAGCTAGCCAATCCCTACAAAACAAATGCCAAATGTCTTCTTTGATATAAGGAGAGTAATTAAGAACAGAGTAGGGTCGAAGAGCATGAGAAGAAGATTAACATTAAACAGGGATGAGAGGTGGGAGGGAAAGGGAGAGAGAAGGGAAAATGCATGGAAATGGAAGGAGACCCTCAGAGTTATACAAAAGTACATACAAGAGGAAGTGAGGGGAAGGGGAAAAATAATATAAGGGGGACAAACGAATGTCAGTAGAGGGAGCAGAGAGAGAAGAGGGGAGGGGAGGGGAGGGGAGGGGAGGGGAGGGGAGGGGGGATAGTAGAGGATAGGAAAGGCAGCAGAATACAACAGACACTAGTATGGCAATATGTAAATCAATGGATGCGTAACTGATGTGATTCTGCAATCTGTATATGGGGTAAAAATGGGAGCTCATAACCCACTTGAATCAAATTGTGAAATATGATATATCAAGAACTATGTAATGTTTTGAACAGCCAACAATAAAAAATTAAAAAAAAAAGAAATACAAAAAAAAAAAAGAAAGTAAGCCAAATGTTAAAAAAAAAAAAATCACTGGAAGCAAAAACTTAAAATAATCTAGGGGTAGGTTAAAACATAGACTTTATACCTTTGATGTAACAATAGGAAAATGGGAACCTGAAAATGCAATTCAAGCATGTTATTTAGTAAGTTGGTATTGAGAAACCAAGCCGTAGACCTCCTTACCAGGTAGCAAACATGTTTTTTCCTGAAACCAGACTATAAATGAATAGTGTGAATAAAATAAAAGCATTTAGTGAGTCTCAGTCTCTCTCTCTCTCTCTCTCTCTCTCTCTCTCTCTCTCTCTTCTCCCCCCCCCCCCCATCACCACCTCTCTTTCTCTCTCGGATTTTCTGCTTCATTGAGGAACCTAGTCAAATATTTTTGAAACATTACAAATATCATCTTGGTTCGGACATAAAGTTTCCTGGTTACATGTCATAAAAACAAACTTTTGACTCAAATCATCATTGTGATTGCCAATGTGTTTAGGGCAAACCTTTGTTTACAGAAGAGCCATAATTTGAGCCTAAATTATGTATTGAAGTCATTTGCCTGTTTTTGTTAGAAACTATGTGAAACTTGGAGTTGAGGGTTAGGGGTTAGAATCTGCATCAGAGTTTGTTTTCCCACAGCACTCTGTATTAGTCAGTTTTTCATTACTGTAACCAAAATACCTGACATAAACAACTTAAAGGAGGAAAAGTTTATTCAGGGATTTAAGTCATCTGAGTTATACATTTCAAAAAAAAAATCACTCAAGGTGCTGACTGAAGAATGAATTGAAGGGGAAAAGAGCAGACAAAGACTAATTAGAAAGTTTATGCAGAAATTGAAATGAGAGATAGATACATATATTTTGGGGGAGAAAGAGTGGAGGGAGTAAGAAGTGGTTGGATGAGAAAAATAAATGTCAAAGGAAGATCAAAAAATGTGTTGGTAGGTTGGATATGGGTGTTGAGGAACAGAGGAACCAGGGAAAACTCCTGTACCTCAGGTCTTAGATGTGAATGGTAGGACCATTACCTAATGGAGAAATCAGAGAAGGAGCATTTTTGCAAATTGGGGTGAGAAGCCAATAGTGGGAGGATAAAATCTATTAGGATAAAGTTCAAGCATCATATAGGGAAACAGTACTCATCTAGAACTTACAGAATAGCTGAGCGAAGGGCTATCAATATAACTTGGAAGTCAATAGTATATAAAGGGTATTGGAATCCACAGGGTTGGATGAGTTCAATGAAATCTATCAATTTATAGTCATTAGCTGTCCTTTGCCCAGAAACACTGAAGTACATAATCCTCAATGGGATTGTTTGTACAACTTAGAAAATTTTTTTTATCCATTTCATGACTCTTAAAAATGAAACTTTAAGGAGCATTTAGAAAAAATGGGGTAGAAGTGAAGAAAGAAAGATCTTCAGGAACTCATATCATCCTCATGGAGGCAACAGAGTATACTATCTACAACAAAGAACTGCAACCAAAGTTGGGGGAATTTTCCAACCAGTGTGACTCAGGTGAAATTCTCCTGGCAGCAGCAATAACAGCAATGGCCAAGGAAACAATACCAGAAATATAGAGCAGATTCCCCCAGAGCCTCTGCCTCTGCCAGTCTCTTAGCCCCTGGGTTCCACGGACCTCCTTCACCCACACCCTTGGGAATTTTCAGCAGAACTTATTCTCCTCAACCACAGTCAAACCTGGGAGGCCACAGATCAAGGACACCAGCAGGGATTCTAGAAACCTCAGCTCCAGCCTTGACTATGGACTTCATGTCAGAACCTGAATGTTTCCCTGGATACAAAGGGAATCCTCATCCTCAAACCCCCTTTAGTGATCTCTATTTCTGTATCTACTGCTCACTGTCAAGGTGGGGCTGATTGTCTGAAGAAGGATATCACACCATGGGGACATCTCTGAATTCATAGAAAAGCCAGTTCACTGAAATATCCTGCTGATCACTCACAGGGAACCATGAAAAACTCTAGGACAACAGCACATATTTACGAAACTCATTTATGTTGTTGACCAAAGCTATAATTCACTCACTTTTATCTCTGTAGAGATAAAATTCAACAGAGAGAAATTCTGTTCTCCATCTTTAACATGTATAGAATCATCCAAAGTGTTGTTAAAATGGTGCGGAAGTGCAACCCGAGAACTGCATCTCCAACAGGTTCATAGGTGATGCTGACGCTGATGCTTCCAATCCACAGTCCATGCTTTGACAGTGACTTCTGTAGAATGAGTATTCCACATTGTGTGACGTGAAAAACTTTTTATTTATTCCTCTTTCTGTAATGGACGTCCGGGTTGTTTTCATCTGGGGGCTGTTATAGATAATGATTCTATGACTATCCTCACACATGTTATTTGGTTCACACATGTGACATTTTTGTTGGGTCCTCTGGGTTATAGAAGTGTGTATGATCAGATTTGGCAGATATAGCCAGCGAGTGTTCCCAAGTAATTTTTGCTTCCATGAGCGACAATATTTGAGTTTCTGTAACTTGAGATCCCTACCAACAGTTAGGCTTGTGCAGCCATTAAGTTTCTGCCAATCTGGTGACTATGTGTGGTTCTTGTTGTGATTTTAATTTTCATTTCCCTGATGACTAATGAGGTGGAGGCCTTTTACCATGTTTATAGGACATTAAGATTTCTTTCATATCTCTAATTGATTTGAATGAGCTCTTTATACATTTTAGATACTAGATCTTTGTCAGTTATATGTGTTGCCAACATTTTCCTCCATTGTGTCTTTTCACTCTTTATAGTATCTTTTTATGAATAGCATTTCTTGATTCTAATAGAGCCTATTTCAATGTTTCACAAACTCTGTAGTAAGGGACCATCTCTCCTACACACAAATCAATTGAGGATGGATATTTTTGAAAATATAATAAAATGACTTGATATAACATGAGATTTTTGAAAGGCATTCAAAAATGCTTTAATGTTTTATTATCAAGGAATGCATTTCAGAGACCTATTATCCCCAAACCTCATCCTTATTTCTGAGGATGGTATATTCAAGAATGAAGCAGAACTCAGGGATCAGAGTGATGTTTATGACATCTGCCAATCTCACCAATTAATCTTTAAACAAAAGGACACTAAACTATCAAGTTTTTTCATTGCTAGATAAAGGGCACAATAGACATCCTCACCTCCCCTCCCTACTCTTAAATTTTCTCCTACTCCACTCTTGAACTTTATTACATTTCTTTCCTCATTCATGAGCCTCCATCCTCTTTGAAGCTAATGAGAGTGAAAGCCATAGTGTGGTGAACACATCTGCACACATTCATGCTTATTAACAAAAAGGAATTTTGAGGGGTTTTAAGTCATATAAAAAGGTCCCCAGAATTAAAAAAAAAAAAAAAGTTCGAGTCAAAACATCATGTAGACTAGATGAATAGCATACTCATAGCACAACTTGATTTTAGCAGAGCATGCAAAACCTCCTCTGTAGGATGTAATTATAGATAAAATGGTACAATACGAACAGGAAGATTGCATTGTTAGATCATAAAAGAGAATGTTTGAGCAATATTATTATATAAAAAGAAATTAGCATGTGACAACTGACTTAATTGATGTTTCCTTTATTTTCTTCTGTTAAGAGGACTTTAAAAAATGATTTTGTGCTTCACAGCTGCACTTGCAGTATCTGTCTCATCCAGATTGTGAGCTTCATGAGGACAGGAATTACGTCTTGTTCATTGGTAGTGGGCTTTTCCTAGGCAATCTTTAACAGGTTAAGAAAGTTCCCTTCCATTCTTCATTTGTTGAAAGTTTACCATGAGTGAATGTTTCATTTTTTACATGGTTTTCCTATATTCATTGAAATCATCCTATAGTTTTCTGCTTTTATTAGTGAATGTTGTGAAATGCATCAATAGATTTTCTGGTGTTAGAGTCATTTTATACTTTCTGGGATAAATCCAATTTGGTCATGATGTATGGTCTCTTTTATATATTGATGAATTTGGTTTGCTAGTTTTATGTTCACTAGTTCATGACCTAATCTGACCTGACTGAAGTCTTCCTTTTTCCTACTGTCTTTATATAGTTTTGAAAATGGGGTTAAACCTGCCTCATTAAATGAGTGGGGAAAATTTTGTTCTATTTTATGAAATATTTTGTGTGAAACTAGAACTGCATGTACAGTAATTATTTGCTAGAAGCTGTACATAAAGCCTCTTGACCAAAGAATCTCTTTGGAGGAAAGTTTTAAATTACTAATTTCTGTGTTAAATCATTACAAAATAATTGTGTTTTCTATTTTTCATGGGTCAGTTTTGATAAACTTTCTTGTTTCTAGGAATTTGTCCATTTTACCTAAGTTTGTAAAAATGGGACACAGTTACTCATAATAGATTCATATTACCAAGATTCCAGTCTCTACAGCATATGTAGTTATGTTGTTTTTTTCTTTTATTATTGTTTACCTGTGTCTTCTTATTTATTTGATTAATAATAGTGACTTAGCAATATTATTTATTATTATTATTATTCTTTCAAACAAAAAAGTTGTACTTTTTAATGTTTTTCTATTATCTCTTTACCTTCTATTTCAGTGATGTTTATTTTACATTTAATATTTTCTTTTTGGAGATTGAATTTGTTTTCATTTTTCTAATTTATTTAGCCATTGCATAGGTCATTGTTTAAGTCATTAATTTTTAGTCTTTTTTTCTTTTCTCATATAAGCATTTAAGGCTTTAAATTTCTCTTTACCAAATTCAGCTACAACCTAAGTTCTGATATGTAGCACTTTTTGATGTTGTTCAATTCCAAATATATTTGAGTTTTCATTTTGTTTTCCTCTTTGACACTGGAATTCTTTAGAAGTGTTCCTAGTTTCAAAGAGATACAGCTTTTTAATTATATTTTGATGTTGGTTTTGAACTTAATTTTTATGATAGAGAAGATAACCTTATGGTACATATCCTTAAAAATATGCTGACACTTGCTTATATGTTCATGCTGTACGATATAGTAATCAGAGCTACAACAGCTGCCTGAACGTAGTTTAATGAAAAAAGTTCAGTTTAACCATTGCACAGCCACATTTCAATTGCTCAGTGGTCACATGTAGCCAGAGTCTCCTATATTAGACAACAAATATAGAGCATTTCCATCACTGCAGAAAATTAAAAATATATGCCATTTATTTGTTATGGTCCTGGAGAAGATTGGGGATTCTGCAGCTGTAAGATATAGCAGTTATTGTGCATAAATAATACCAAGCTTTTTTAATGGTGTTGAATCATCTATATCCTCACTGAAAGGTAAATCTGCTCTATCTGTTATAGAGAAAAGTGTGTTAAAATCCCTACTATGGTGATGAACTTATTAATTTTTCCATGTAGAACTGTCAATTTTTGTTTTATATGTTTTGAGATTACATTAAAGAGACATGCAAAATTAGAATTGTAACATCTTCCTTATCAATCAAACTTTATTATTATGTATTGATTAGCTTTGTCTCTACTAATGCTTCTTATGTTAAAAACCTATTGTTTCTGATATGGTCACACCTATATATGGTTAATAATTACCTGGAATATCTTTTTCCATTATTTTGCTTTCAACATTTTATTTTATATTAAGTATGTCTCTTATAAGCAAAATATGACTGTTAATATTAATTAAAGATGGGGTAATTTGTAATTATGGCTCATGTATATCCCCTGTATATGTGGCCTAATAGAGTCACTCATTTAATGAAGACCTTTTAACTAAGGTCTAAAAGTTCAGGAGTTGAAAAGTCTCCCTATAACTAGAAAAAGACAGCTCAACCTGAGATAATATTTACATAGACTAAGTATATGAATAAGTTCAAAACGTTTTAGGGAAATTCCAGGACAATATATTTTTAATATGTATGTGCACTGCCCTCCATAATTACTAAAAGTTTCCATGTGTATTACTTCCTGAGCAAAGTGCAATCATGATCCATGATGTACAGGTGGAAAAATATGTGTCTTTTAGTATAAATTACCCAAGTTGTCAAAGCATAAGTAAAAGACTGCAATAGTCAGGGCTCTTCATAGGCAAAGAACATATATAATAAATATAAGAGGATATTTATTATATTGGCTTCACGATCAGAGGTTGAATAGTCTTATAATATCTGTCTACAAACTAGAGAACCATGTAAGCCAGTAGCTTTTCAGTCCCAAAAGCTAGAAGCCTTAGAATAAGAGGGACCAACAATGGAGCCCCAGACCAAGGCTGCAGGTCTGCAAGCCCCGTGGAAAGTTGCTGGTACACACATACATATTCCAAAGCTCTAGAATCTGGAATCTAACATCCACAGGCCACAGCAACTATCACACTGACTCAAGAAGGGCAGAATATGTGCAAGCTTCCCCCTTCTTCCACTTTTTCATTCTGTCCTGACCCCCAGCTTATTGGACAGTGCCATTCACATTCAGGGCAGGTCTTCCCCTCTCAATTCAGTGACTCACATTCCAGTTTTCTTTGGAAATACCCTCTGACACTCCAAGAAGTGTGCTTTACCAATTTTCCATGTGTTTCTCACTCCCTCCAATCAAGTTGACGCCCAAGATTGACCATCACAGATCTAAAACTTGAGTATAGATCTAGTTGCCCGCCATACCAGCACTCACTTAACCATTGTTAAGAGTGGCTAGTTATTCTGAGGTTATGGCTTTAGATATGTGGGAAATCATGGACAATCATGATATTCTTCTCCTCAGCCTCTCCTCCTTCCTGTCTGCACTTAGACTCCTGAATAGAAACTTTTTCTTTCTACCATCTCTAGTAGACAGAATAATGCACCCGCCCAAAGATGTCTATGCCCTAAATCTTTGAATACATCACCCAACATGGCAAAAGAGAATTAGGTTACAGATGCAATTGAAGTGCTAATTAAATGATTTGGAGATGAGGAGAGTAGTCTGAATTACCCAAGTGGGCCCAACCTGATCATAAAGTGGACGAGAAGAGGCAGAAGAGAAAGCTGCTTAAATAGAAGTTTGAAAAGGACTCATTACTGGCTTTGTAGATGGAGGAAAAAGCTATCAATCAAAAAATTCAGGGAACTTCCAAAATCTGGAAAAGTCAAGGAAATAGATTCTCCCCCTGAAGCCTCCAGAAAGAAACACAGCCCTGCTGACAACATTGATTTTAGCCCAGTGTCAGATTTATGACCTACATAACTGTAAGATAACAAATTTGTGTCCTTTTAAGCCACAATTCAAGCCATAATCAGAAAATTAATAGTCTTAATTCTGATGTTCTTAAAAGGTCTCTCTTTACTCCCACTGACTTGCAAACTTCATTTTTCTGGGAAAATTTTTAAGATTTTAAAAAATTATCTACAAACTGGTTTTTCCCAAATCAGAATCTTCAGCCTGACATTCTCCTCAAACTTCAGATTCCTGTATCTAACTGCTCACTGGATGTGTTCTCCTCCCTGTCCCATGTTCTCACAGACTCAGTACATCTAAACAGAAACCACCTTCTCTCTTAGTCTATTGTGTGCTGCTATAACTTAATACCACAGAGTGGGCAGTTTATAAAGAACACTGTTTTATTTCTCACAGTCCAGAGGCTGAGACATCTAAGCGACAAGTTTCCAGCAGATTCAGTCTCTGGTTGCATGATGGTGCCTTGCTAACTGAGACCTCTGGAGAAGAGGAATGGTTGGCAAGAGTAAGTACAGTCCCACAAACCCACAGGGGCATTAATCCATTCATGAGGGTGGAGGCCTCATGAGCTAAATGTCTCCAGAAGGGCACACTTCTCAAAACTGTTGCATTGAAAATTAATGCCCTGAATCTTTGAATACATCACCCAACATGGCAACAGAGAATTAGGTTACAGATGCAATTGAAGTTGCTAATGAAACTATTTAAATTGTGGGAAACACATTCAGATAACAGCATCTTTATGCTCCCCAACCCTGCTCCTCCCCCATACATTCTCTTCCATCTATCTAAATGCTGATGCCAGAAACTCAAGAGTCACCATTCACTGACTCTTCTATTCTTCCTGTCTTCCTCCACTCAGTTGATTACCACGTGCTTTTGATTTTACTTCCCAAATTAATTTTTCCTCTACTGCCTATCCCAACCATTTTACCATTATCTTAGTTCTCAGACTCATTATTTTTATTGTAACCATCTCTCCTATCTCTCGTCTGCTCTCTTTGCTTCTCAGCTCATTCTCCTGAAATTCAAGGTTCAAAGAGTTGAAAATGAAATATACTTAGGGTCTAAATCTAACAATATCAGTCTCCTACTTCAAAATGCCACACTTAAGATTTTTTTCCACAGGGATTTCATGCAAGATGCTTCCTGACCTGGCCTCCCACACTCTCTCCCTGACCATCTCTTACTATTCCCTGCAATCCCTTTCCCCTGATCTTCGCTTTTCCACTGTGTAAAATGCTATGTATCATATTAGAGTTATGAAAGCAATTGTGTAAACAGAATCTCATTTCTCAAAATAACTAACACAAGAGGTAGAAAAGTTTATTATTATTATTCACATTTTACAAGTTAAAAAGCTGAAGTTAGGTGACTGTTGAAAGTTGTTCAGCTAGAGAGACGTGGATGAAGAAGACAAGAATCCCCATGTCTTTGAACACATCGGCTAGTGCTTCTTCTAATTGCTTCAAATTGACAATAAAGAGAGAGTATCTCTACCAGTAAGAATATGAAGGTGAGGAATGAAGTTCAGGTGAATGAAAACAAGACATAGAAGACACTTAAGGCTTGTTTTGTTTTGTTTTGTTTTTTGATATGCTGTGCATATTCCCCTAATGTCTAATTCCAAATGTTCCTTCTCCCTTGCCTGATGTCCAAACTCCAGATGTCTTAAAATACAGATGCTACTGCAGCCCTTTCAGCCCCTTAAATGTGAAAATTGTCCCTGAACTCTCAAGTTTCAAAAACAATAGTACCTCTGATGGTGTAATCAGAAGGTAGGTGGGGGAGGGTATATAAGACATCATATGATAAGAACAATTGCAACAAATGTGCTGCTACCAAGTTCTTCCTGGAAGAGCCTCTACTAGAAAATACAGTCTCCTTTGTTCTACTTCTTCTTCCAGGATAAAAAGGTAGAACACATTAGTAAATGGTCTGGCTGTACAGGAAAAAAATATTCATGAAATGACATGGCCAAGTGCTCCTATCATGGTTTCCTGGTCAACCCTCGTCCGCCCTGGGAATTCCCGACTCTTGTATACTTTGAATCATGAATTCCTCTCCAAGGCTTCTGCTCTTCCTTCCTCCTTCCTCCTGCCAAACTTAAAGCCTTGAATTTTCTAAAAGCAGCAAGTGTTTAATTCCCAAAGTCTTGCCCATCCTTTCATCATGCACAGTACAACTACATAACGGGGCGACTTTGTCAGGGCACCTCCCATCTCATCTACCAGAAAGCAGTCACCACCCCCACGCCTCCAGGGCTATGTCACAGCAATCTTGAGCTCCCTCTCCCTGCCTTCTAAGCCAGACTCATACCTGAAGGCCACATGTCACTTCCCTACTCGTGAGACTCAAGCAGTCCTTCCTCTGTTTGGGTTTTATGGTTTTCCCATTTGAACCACTGCTGGAAGCTCATCTTCCAGGCACAAATCTAAGAGGCAGTCGGGCAGCTCTAAAGAGGTTGCTGAAGAAAGTTAACTCTGCATAGTTTGTATGTCTCTCATCAGACCCTGCACCTCAGCAAAGATTCCCTCTCCTCAGGGAGGTGTCTCCTTGGAGAACCAGAAAGGCTAAGTTATCAAATTGAGATGCCATCAATCCTGCCTCTCCCTGAGGCAGTCACAGGCAGTCTGCCCCTCTCTCACCCACTCTCTTCTTTGTCCCCAGGGGACTGGATTCGACTGTGGATCTACACCCTCAGGGTCTCAGTGAGTGCTCAGGAATAGCCTGAAGTGGTGATCGTCGTCTCACATTTCTGGAGCCCTATGATAAGGGTGTTTGAATCCTGGGAAGAAGTTGCTGGAATCTGAAACATAAAAAGTATCATATTTGACAGGTTTAGTAAAGATCTCATCACACCGAGGTCTTCTAGAATCTACCTTCGAGTGCCCCCTAACTCATCCTTTCCCACTTCTCTCATTAACCAGAAGCAGGGATGGCTTGAAGCTGGAGAGTATTCATCAGAGGAGCCCTTGCTGAGATCTAAATTTAGTTGAAAGAGGACAAAACAGGAAAAAAAAAAAAAACTGGTCACAGAGAATTTGTTACAAGAAGGCACTGTGGACTGTTTGATCTCCTACATATGGCTGACTAGCCTTCCGTCTTCAGCTTCCATCCTTAATTCTGCCTGCATCTCTGACTCCATTGAGAACAAATACTACCTCCTTACTCTCCAACATTGTTGGTGGGACTTCAGACTAGTACAACCACTTTGGAAAGCAGTATGGAGATTCTTCAAAAGAACTAGGGATGGAACCACCATTATGATCCAGCTACCCTATTCCTTGGTATTTTCTCCAAAGGACTAAAATCAGCATACTATAGCCATACAGCTACCTCAATGTTTATATTAGCACAAAAATTCACAGTAGCTAAATTATGAAGTCAACTCGGTTGCCTGTCAATAAATGAATGGATTAAGAAATTGTGGTGTATATACAAAATGGAGTTCTACTCAGCCGTAAGAAGAATACAATTATGGCATTTGCTGGTAAATGGATGGAAATGGAGAACATCATACTAAGTGAAATAAGCCAGGCTCAGAAAAATGTCGAAGATTTTCTCTAGTATGTGAGCATTAGAGTAAAGAAAAGGAGGAAGGAAGAATAAGATATAATGGATACCAAGAAGATCAGTAGTGTAGAAGTTCGAGGGGCAGAGGAGAGAGACGGGAAAGGGGAGGCAATGTGCAATGGATTCTTTAAAATTCATGTTGTGTGCATATATAAACATATCATAGAGAATTTCACCTCCGTGTATAAGTAAAAAGAACTAATCAAATACAAATAAATAGATGAACAAAAGAAAATCTAGCAGAGTAGAGCAAGGAGAATGGGAGGGGAGGGAAGACAGGAAGAAAAAGGAATTAGAAAAAAGGGGAGAATCATGAACTGAAATCAAATTGCCCACATGTATGATTTTGTCAGGATGAGCCCAGATACCATGTATAACTATAAAGCTCTAATTAAAAAAAAATAATGCTACCTCCTTCCACCCAGCTACAAATTATATTATCTCTGCATCCATCCTCCATCTTTAATCCAGTCATTCCTCCCTTTCAGTACTATTCCTATACCTGTGCTTTTGATATCATTTCCCCTGCCTTCTTGGGAGTGTATCAGTCCATTTTTCATTATTCTAATAAAATACCTGAGGCTGGATACCTTTATAAAGGACAGAGGCTTATATAGTTAGCAGATTCAAGGACATCACTTGACTTTGGTAAGAATCTTATAATGGATGGTAGAAATACATGTGAGAAAAAGAGATCACATTGTAAAATAGCCATGGAAGTTGGGTGGATTCAGTCTTGCTCTTTTATTAAAAACCTTCTCTTGAGAACTACCCATGAGTCCCACAAGGACTCCTTAATGCATTCAGAGAACATACCTCAATTAATCTAATAATAGCTCATTAGGGTCATCCCTTAAAAGTTTCATACCACTTCCCAATACCACCAACTGGGACCAAGTTTCTAACATACACACTGTGGGGTACAAATTGCATCTGAATCATAGCAGGAGCCTTTTTCATCAGTCTTTACTTCTCTGCCTTATATCTGAAATCTATTCCTCTTCTGGAATTTTCATCTCAATAAATAAATAAGCCTATTTCTTCTGTTTTTGTTGTTGTCGTTGTTTGTTTGTTTTTAATCCTACCTCAATTCTGTGCAGCAGACAGTCTACTGGTCCTGTAAACACATACACTTCTAATTCCTGGAATTTGGGAACATTACTTCATATGTCAAAAGGATCTTTGTGGGTGTAATTAAATTAGGGATCTTCCGATGAAGCGATTATCCTGGATTGGACTGGACCCATGTACTCTGGATGGGACTAACGAACTCAAAGATAAAAATATGATCATATGATCATATTATCATCTAAAAAGATGCTGAAAAAGCATTTGATAAAATAATAGCAACCCTTCATTTTCAAAACGCTAGAAAAACTGGGACTAACAGGAACATACCTCAACATTGTAAAGGCTATCTATGCTAAGCCCCAAGCGAACATCCTTCTAAATGGACAAAAATTGAAAGCATTCCCTCTAAAAACTGGAACAAAACAGAGATGCCCTCTTTCACCACTTCTATTTAACATAGTTCTTGAAACTCTAGCCAGAGCAATCAGACAGACAAAAGAAATTAAAGGGATATAGATAGGAAAAGAAGAACTCAAATTATCACTATTTGCAGATGATCTGATTCTATACCTAGAAGACCCAAAACATTCCACCAGAAAACTTCTAGAACTAATAAATGAATTGAGCAAAGTAGCTGGATATAAAATCAACACGCATAAATCAAAGGCATTTCTGCACATCAATGACAAATCTGTTGAAAGAGAAAGTAGGAAAACCACTCCATTTGGAATAGCCTCAAAAAAAATATTTAGAAATAAACTTAACAAAAGAGGTGAAAGACATCTACAATGAAAACTACAACATGCTAAAGAAAGAAATTAAAGAAGACCTTAGAAGATGGAAAGATCTACCTTGTTCTTGGGTAGGCAGAATTAATATTGTCAAAATGACCATACTACCAAAAGCACTATACAGATTCAATGTAATCCCAATCAAAATCCCAATGAAATTCCTCATAGAAATAGAAAAGGCAGTCATGAAATTCCTCTGGAAAAATAACAGACCCAGAATAGCCAAAGCAATCCTTAGCAATAAGAGTGAAGCTGGTGGCATTACTATTCCAGACCTAAAACTATACTACAGAGCAATAGTAACAAAAACAGCATGGTATTGGCACCAAAATAGACCTATAGACCAATGGTACAGAATAAAGGACACAGAGTCTAACCCACATAATTACAGTTTTCTTATATTAGACAGGCTACAAAAAATGTACATTAGAGAAAAATAGCTTATTCAACAAATGGTGCTGGGAAAACTGGAAATCCACATGTAACAAAATGAAATTAAACTTCTATCTCTCACAAGGCACAAAACTCAACTCAAAGTGGATCAAGGACCTAGGAATTAAACCAGAGACCTTGCACCTAATGGAAGAAAAGGTAGGCCCAAATCTCCATCATGTCAGATTAGGCCCCAACTTTCTTAATAAGACTCCCATAGTGCAAGAATTAAAACCAAGAATCAATAAATGGGATGGATTCAAACAAAAAGCTTCTTAGCAAAAGAAACAATCAGTGAGGTGAATAGAGAGCCTACGGAATGGGAGCAAATCTTTACTACAAGCACATCATATACAGCACTAATCTCTAGGGTATATAAAGCACTCAAAAAAACTTAACACACACAAAAAAACAAATTACCTAATCAATAAATAGGCTATGGAGATGAATGGACACTTCTCAGAAGAGGACATACAATCAGTCAACAAACATATGAAAAAATGTTCAGCATCTCTAGCAATTAGAGAAATGCAAATCAAAACTAAGATTTCATCTCACTCCAGTCAGAATGGCAGTTATCAAGAAAACAAGCAACAATAATTGTTGGCAAGGATGTGGGGACAAAGGCACACTCATACATTGCTGATGGGACTGTAAATTGTGCAATCACTCTGGAAAGCAGTATGGAGATTCCTTAGAAAACTTGGAATGGGACCACCATTTGACCCAGCTATCCCACTCCTCAGTTTATACCTAAAGGACTTAAAATCTGCATACTACAGTGGTACAACCACATCAATGTTTATAGCAGCAAAATTCACAATAGCTAAATTGTGGAACCAACACAGATGCCCTTCAGTAGAAGAAAGGATAGAGAAACTTTGGTATTATACACAATGGAACATTACTCAGCATTAAGAGAGAATAAAATCATGGCATTTACAGGTAAAATGGATGGAGTTGGCGAATATAATGCTAAGTGAAGTTAGCCAATCCCAAAAAGCCAAAGGCCGAATGTTTTCTTTGATGTGAGGATGCTGACTCATAATGGCGATGGCAGGGAGCATGGGAAGAATGGAGGAACTTTAGATAGGGCAAAGGGGAGGGAGGGGAAAGGAGGGGGCAAGGGGATAGGTATGAAGGTGGAATGAGTTAGACATCATTACCCTAAGTACATGTATGAAGACACAAATGGTGTGAAAATACTTTGTGTACAATCAGTGACTTGAAAAATTGTGTTTTATATGTGCAATATGAAATGAAATTCATTCTGCTATCATGTATAACAAATTAGAATTAATAAATAATGTGATTTTTAAAAATGTAATCACAAGGGTTCTTAGTAAAGAGAGAGGTGGGAGAGGTAGGGTCACACAAGGAACTGTGACAACAGAAATGCAAAACAAAGTGATGTCACTGCTGGAAGAGGACCATGAGCCATGGACATAGATGGCCTCTACAGGTGGAAAAGGCAAGGGACAGATTCTCCTCTAGAGCCTTCAAAACGAACACAACCCTACCAACACCTTAAATTTAGCCCCATCAGACTTTTTAAAACTTAATAACTTCCCCAATTATAAGACAATCATTTTTTATTATTTCAAACTGCTCTTTATATAATATGTTACAGCAGCAATGGGACACTAATACACCCTGCATCCTTCTTGAGCTAATCTTCAAAGAAGTTTCTCCAAGCAGCAGACTTCGGCATGATCTGCATGAGATAGCCACCCCCCACCCCCAACAGCACCATGCATGGAAGTTAAGAAATGCAGAGCACGTTTCAAGTGCCAGGCCACTATGTGGATACCAAATCACTTAAATTCAGACTGATTTTCCGATCTTCAGCTTTTTCATGCCAGTTTTGTCTGCCATGTCTCTCTCCTCTCTCGTTCCCTTTGTGTTACCGCTCACCTCTGTTGTGTGCCCCAGTGCCACATGGCAGGCTTGACACCAATATGCTTCTGCTTATCCTCCACCCTGAAAAAAGTATCTTTGTCCCTCCAAATTTCTTACTATCTGATACTGAACTTCAGTGCATCCTTCAGTCACCAGCCTTCTGAGTGTACTGTTCCCCAGCTGCTTGTATTCAGAGTTGTGGAGAAGTTGGAAAGTGCTGCTTGCTTCTAATCTGCCATTCTGGGTCCTTGATGAATCAATCTACAGAGATACTTCTCATGCAAACTTCCTTACCATCCTGACTTCTCTTCCTATTACCTTCTTAAATCACTGAGTGCAGATTACATCCAATTTTCCTACCATCTCTCACTCTAGAACATCCCCCTCTCTAGAATTTCACCTCTTTGTCTCTTTCTCAAATAACAATTCCAGAACATGATCCAAAAGATTTTTCTCTTAGAAACTATTGCCTCTGGCTTTGGTGGCCGTGAGCCTTGTCTCTTCATGAATGGCAGACCCTCCACTGCTCTTGCAGGTCTTTATAGTTGGAAACATTTTCATGGGTGAATTTCTTGGAAGAACAGGGGGCATGGAAACACTTGGTAAAGGGTATTTTCTCCTTACTGTGCCCTTTCAAATCCCTCTGTGCCCTCCATCAGCTCTGGTTCCTCACTGTGCACAAAATCCTTGTCCTACCACTGAACCAGCATGTCCCCTAAACAAAGTCGTCTAGTTTACTGAGCATCCTCCAGCTTCCTGTTGCCTACTGGAATCCTGCGTATTTCCCAAACACTGCCCAATAATTTCAAAATGCAGGAGAAGTCCTAGATCCTCCTTTCTCCAGAGTTGAGGTGTCCCTCTGAGCTCATCCTGGCCTCGAGGTCAGCTGTTCTATTTTCCAAGTGCACCTTCTCCTGAGCCATCAGGTGGATGAGGGAGATGGTACATTGAAATGTCCTGAAGGTCACTAAATAGAGACTGCTACCAAAGAGACCCAAATACCTCTCTTTATTATTTGCTGTATCCGATGGAAGGTTCTGAGTGAATTCTCTTCCGATATTGCCCCCGTGTTGAGGAGAACTGGCTGCCTCTTGTGTCTGCCTCAGCGACTGTTGTCTCTGCATGGCCTAATTTCTTCTTACACATATCATTTTTGGCATCGAGTTTTCTCAGCTTGGCTGACACTTGATGCTACCACATCTCCAATATTTTTTCTTATAATTGGGCTCCAAGGCTCTGAGACAGAGCCTTAACTCCAATTCCTCCTTGCAGAGGACTTGTCAGCTAAAACTGTCCCTTACCCCACACTAACATGCTCCAGAATTGTCCCCTGGGTGGGAGCAAGGAGCAGCTGGTCATGCAACAGGAACCACACTCCCTGCTACTTCAAGTCAAGCCTCTTTTCTTTCTCTTTCTTGAAGATAAGCTTCCATGTCTCTATTTAGTGACATGGAAGATAAGCTTCTGTCACTACCTCTTCCTCAAAAAAACTGATGAGGCTAGCAAAACAAAAAAAAAAATAGCAACCAATAAATAAGAACAAGTTTTAGCATATTAAATATATGATTGCCAAATTTTTTTAAAAAAATTTTCAATAAAAGGGTGGGAAAGTAAAGGTGAAGGACTTGTAATAGTTGAATGCCTCAAGCCTAGAAGCTCAAACAATTAAAATTTACATTTCAGAATGCTGTTTTAGAACAGAATGAAACCTATTTAAAAGTGAAAGAAAATTTCCCCTAAAGGGAAACATTGATTTTCAAACTAAAAATCCCTACAAAGTGCTGGGGCAGGATGACTGAGAACTGATCCCCACCCAAACACGTCATTGTGACATTACAGAAGACCAAAAAGGAAGCAGTCTTAAGCCTTCTAGATTCTAGAGAAAGAAAACCACTTGAAAAGAAATCAGAATTAAATACAAGAGTTCCAATGGGATACTGGATGGCATATGACAGTGGAACATCTGTTCTCTCGATGGAACAGTGTTTATATTCCACTTAACTGATTGGTCAGAAGAGCTGAGGTCCAGAGAACTGCAGCTCTGACCCAAGCACAGCAATAAAAGGAGCCCCCATTATAACACTAACATAACGGGTCTACAGAGAAAGCAGTGCAGATTGCAAAGGGCTGGTAAAATAAATTTGCATTATAAACTCAATTCTCTCACATCTATTGCATACCTATTATGCAGCAGGCGAGGCACAGAGGACATGGTGATAAGAGAGACAGTCTTCCCTGCTCTTCTGCAGCTTACAGTCCAGCCCCAAAGGTACCAGCTAGGGTTGATCACGGATACATAGGAGAGCTGCTCTCTGGCTCTACCCCAAGACTGTAGCTCCTTGTCAGCTAGGCAAAGCCATATGTGACTCAGATGCTCTCAGCTGCTGGCCATTCAGCAGGGAAGGGATCCCAGGGATGGATTCCCCTTCTGTCCCAAGACGTATCCTTCTGCGTTCCAAACCAATATGTGTTTCCTTATACCCTTTCCACTCTCCTGCTCTTTGGGAGGGGAGTTACCAGCAAGTCATCAGTGCCCTCCTTGAGCCTGGCCCACTCACTTTACCCTACATTTGGCAGAAACTCTTCCAAATTATGGCCTCTAGAGGACCTCTTCCCTGAGGCAGGCTTCCCCCCCATTTTATAGCATTTTGACTTTTAATCAAAATGGAATAGGAGTGGAGTAAAATGGAGAAAGTTATTCAATGTATATGATAAAGCTGCCATTTCACCCAGAATTAAGATGAGCTGAAAGATGAAAGAGAAAGAAAGAAAATTGGAAGTTAATTGCTACTTAATAGCAGAATAAGAAACAGAATGGCTTGATTTGCTTATTATCAGTCTTCCCTGAATCACAAAATAGGATAAAACTTTGTATTTTTTCTATGCTGAATAAAGTGTGACATTAGGAGGCTCTGGTAATTAAATTTAATTGGAACCAGATTTATAAAACAGGCTGTGAGTTGTTGAGGACAAGGACTCTGTCCTATTCACCTTTGCCTCCAAGTAAATGCTAGCTATTATTGCTGCCGTTGATGTTGTTATCTAATTACGTGTAACAGAATATAGAAGTAATTGCCTCCAAGAATGAACAAAACGGGATTTTCCTTTTATTGATAAATGGAAGATTTGTCTAAGCTAATCATGACTGAACAAAAAAGAACATGTACCTCTTTTTAAAGAATAGCATCATACAGTAGAATTTATATTTAAACACTGGAATAATGTTTTTTTAAGGCTCTTATAAGAATCCGTCTTCAAGAAAACTGTTTCTTTCCCTTTTAGTAGGACAGCCAGCATCCTACTGATCTACAATAAAATGAAACTGCACTTTCTAAACACATTTACCTTCCCCCCATACTAACGACCACCTCCACCAAGACAAGTGAGTGTTTTGTCAGAAAAGCCAGAAGCCAGTCCACAAGGTCACCAACCGTGTGTCCAGAGCACCAAGGGGGAAAGGGGGGAAACACCACACCATGATGGGGAAAGACCGTGTAGGAGAAGTAAGGAGAAAGGCCAGGAGGACAGAAAAAGTGGAAGGTCAAGGAAAAATATGAACAACACAAGGAAAAGGAGAAGATATTAAGAAAGACACTGCATCTTGGAAAAAGAAAAAGGAGAGCAAGAGTAGGGAGAGGAAGCGGCAGAAAACTTGAGAGAGATATGTGAGGACCAGGGCTAGGGTCTTCAAATGATAGCTAGCACCACCCTCCACACTGGTGAGAGCAACAGGGAAGATGGAGAAGGTTCATGGGGGGAGAAAAATAGACAATTTCGTTCTCTTTCCCACGTAAGAACTTACCTTGGTGCAGCAACAGTGTTATGACATTCATTGTCACCCATGTGAGCAGGCATCATAAATGTCCAACAGAGGACAGAACAGGGTAAGACAAACGGATAGAAAACTAGTATTTCCTGAGCGGCTGTTACTGGCCACACCTGTGTGGGCACCTTGTACATATTACTGTATTAAATCCTTATAACCGGTCTGTGAGAGAGGGATTACTTATCCCTCGGCTATGGATTGGAAAAATAAATCTAAAGGAGATTAAATCCTTTCCTTCATGCTAGAACATAAAGTGATGTTTTTGTGTGGTCTTAAAAGTCCTTGATCCTAACAAGAATGAGACCTGAAGAATTTACACAGTGCTTTCAAAGTCTGAACACAGCTTGACAAGTCTTCTTTCATTTGTTTTAAACACTTACCTAGTAAAATTATCAGGTCATTTATTAACACTCTAATGGGACAAATGAATAAACTGGAGTACAAGTCATGCAGCCAGGAGAAAGTTCCAGAACAGTGGCTATAGCCAAATCCCCTAATTCCCTGACAAATGATTTTTCCACCTTTCTTCCAGTTTACAGAAAGGGGCAGGATCTATTTATAAATAGAAGTAAAGGTGATTTTCAAGAGAACCACGGGAATCAGTGAAAATATACATGGTTTCTTTAAAGTTGTGTTAGTTGAGGTGACTGTAGGTACTGAAAGTGGACAAAACCCCAAATCTCAGCAGAGTAACAAATGGGGGATTGTTTCCCATGTGAAGCCCCAAAGAGTGCTCTCATTCACCAGGTAGCTTTCTTTCAAGTGGTGTATCATGTGCCCCAGCTCCTTCCATCCTGTGGCTCTACTATCTCTACCCTGTGGCTTCTAGATGATTTAGGGTGGGGGAGGGTTTTATGGGCCAGGCCCAGGAATGATGCATACCACCTTCATCCACATACCATTGGCTTAAAACCAAGACATACCTGTTATGGTTTAGATTTGAGGTGTCCCCCAAAAGTCCTTGTGTTAATGGAGGAATATTCAGAGGTGAAATGATTATATTTTTAAAGCTATAACTTCATCAGTCCATCCTAGTTTGAATGGACTGACTGGATGGTGACTGAAGGCAGGTGGGGCGTGAGTGGAGGAGGTGTGTCTCTAGGGGCACACTCTGGAAGGTTCATCTTCCCAGTGGCCTCTTCCCCTCTTCCTCCCTGCTTCCTGGCTGCCATGAATGCAGCAATGTTCTTCAACCATGCCCTTCCACCATGATGTACTGCATCACCTTGGGCCCAAAGCAATGGAGTTGGCCATCATGGACTGAACCTCTGAAACCATGAGCCAAAATAAACTTTTCCTCTGCTAAGTTGTTCTTGTCAGGTATTTTGGTCACAGTGACGAAAACCTACCACCACAATTATGGTAGGGGATGCTGGGTTATATAATGTCCAGAGAAAGAGGAGATTATTTAGGTGAACCATTAGCAGCGTCTGCCACAGTCTGCCCTTCTGGCACCAAATCCATTTCTTAGTACATATAAAGCACACCCCTGTGTACCAGCTACAGCATCCAGCCTGTGGTCCAGGATCCCTGGGGGATGAGCAGATTCAGGTGGGGCTCTTCAGGGTTCAGCAACCAATGAGTCAAAAAGACAGATTATCTGCACGCACGCGGGCCTGTGCACGCGAGCGCACACACACACACACACACCAATTAAACCATGGTGGATCACAGGCAAGAAAAACCACAATTAAAAACTCTCATTCAGAAACTGGAAGAATGAAAAGGCAGCAGAACACAACAGACACTAGTATGGCAATATGTAAATCAATGGATGTGTAACCGATGTGATTTTGCAATCTGTATATGGGGTAAAAATGGGAGTTCATAACCCACTTGAATCAAAGTGTGAAATATGATATATCAATAAATATGTAATGTTTTGAACAACCAACAATAAAAAATTAAAAAAAAAAAGAAACTGGAAGAATGAGAGACCCACAGTATCAATGACCCAAAATAGCACTGAAATCCTACCAGGCCCCTTTCCCCTAGCCCTGGGGAAGTTCCTTCACTAGAACTAGATTCCACCCTCTGGGGGTCACTTCTTGTCAGTTGTGCTCATGATGCCTGAAACAGTCCTCTGGAAGGAGTTTCCTCTATGGTCACAGTTGAAGAGGGCTCCGGTGAGTGGGCCTCTTGGGGCCTACACTCCGGTGCAGGTTTGTAGGGCAGGGATTGTTTTAAGGCTCTATCAAAAACTTTTTATATATAGGCTACTTGTTTCCTTGGCAATCAAGTTATTTCAAAAACAGCAGCTTTCTGACATATTTTCTTCCAATTAGCTCCATGTGCCATGCTCCAAATTCTTTCTTAGGTAAAAATTTCAAGTCTAGTATTTTTAGTACTTCCTCACATTCATTCCATCTCTCTTCCTAATGCTGCTACCTTGAGGCCATCTCAAATAATTATCAATAAGGCCACATCCACATCTTTAGTCTGATCTTTACCATAGGACTGAATCACTGTGTTTAAATGGTAATCTCACAGGGCCTTTTTTCTTTTTTTTTTTTAGAGAGAGAGAATTTTTTAATATTTATTTTTTAGTTCTCGGCGGACACAACATCTTTGTTTGTATGCGGTGCTGAGGATCGAACCCGGGCTGCACGCATGCCAGGCGAGCATGCTACCACTTGAGCCACATCCCAAGCCCAGGGCCTTTTTTCTTATATGTATTGTCCAAAGCATTTGATTTTCTCTATATAATATTCTCCTTTCACTTATGCTTGCAAATTGGCCAATTATTTCCTGAGTGTGTCTGTCTATCATGATACAATACCAAAAGCAAAAAGTAAGAGCCAACACATTTTCTCCAGTCTCAGTTTCATTACACGGGTATTTTGCCTTTAAAATTATCAAAGGTGACAGTTTCGCCAAATATTTTGCTGCTACATAAATGGGTCTCTATCTTTCTTCCATCTGATTTTTTTCACTATTTGACAGGTAAGTAATCCAATGTCATATACAGTATTTTAGGATTTTGTTATAGAAACACCTTACTTTAAATTGCCATTTCTGAATTAGGTAAGGCAACACTAGCTGTAACAGCAGATAAACCACAAAATCTCATTCGCATAGCATAATATTACAGTTGAGTATGTCTAGTCTGAAAGTGCAAAATCTAAAATGCTCAAAAATCCACAACTTTTTGAATACTGACGTGATATTTCAAGTGGAAAATTTCACACCTGGCCTCATGTGTTAGGTTGCAATCAAGATACAGGCAAAATTTAAAATATTGCATAAAATTATCTTCAGTCTATGTGTTTCAGGTATATAAGAAACATAAGTGAATTTTGTGGGACATGAATCCCATCATCAAGATATATCATTTAGAGAGAGAGAGAGAAATATCTAAAAATCTAAACTAAATCTTAAATACTTCCAGTGTTAAATATTGTAGATAAGGAATATTCAACCTGTAGTGTATTTCTAGCTCACATAAATCCAAAATAGATGTTTCTAATCAGCATGCAGCTCTCCCCCAGTGACAATTCAGGAATCCAGAATCCTTCCATCTTAAAGCACTATTATCTTCAAAACTGGAGCATATCAGGAAGAACATATTGGTAGCTGGAATATGGAGCAAATCCCTTTCATTCACATTTCATTCAACAGAACTCAATCACAAGGTCATATTCATTATAAGAGAGGCTGGGAAAAGTAGTCTAAGTGTATTCCCACAATGAAGAGAAAATATATGTGACAATCAACTAGCTATGTGATATACATCCAGTTCCCAAATTTTAATTTAACAATCTCTTCTGTTTTCTAGATATCAAAATGGATAAAATAATTAAGGACTGTTTAAAACAACTTTGCCTTAAGCATTTATTGAGCATATACTCTATGTAAATGAGTGGGCTATGCAAGTTAATGAAATCTGCTTGGAACAGTGTATGTCAGTGGAAGATTCTCTGAAAAAAAAAAACTTTGCATTATTTTCTCTGCCTTCTTTCCAAAAGGAAGAAGAAAAAACACACACTGGATCCTGAGTCTTATTTCAGGATAAAAGATGGAAGCAACTATTTTTGTCTGGGAGCAAATTTCAGAGGAGGAAAGAAAGGGCACTCTGCCTAAATGCTCCACAGCCAATTACATTTTCTGAGGGAGCATCTCTCCACTCCAGAACTTCCAGCTCCCTCTCTGTTCTTCTGTCATGAGGACTTTCCTTCCTGATCTTCAGGGATATGCATGTATCTCCCTGTCTTTCTCCACTTCTCTCTGCCATACCAACAAGTTCAAATGCAGCAGTGAGCAAGTACTAGTCCTGCAGTCTCCCCACGCGCACTCCTCCCATGGAATCCCATGGCCTTCCAAGGGGTCTTCAGATTCTATCCCCCACGTCTGTGTCACTGAAAGCTCCAGAGCTTCCTAGCATATCCATCAACTATAACCTGGGCATTCTTTGCCACCCTCTAGGCTGGAGTCAGCTGGAAGGGATACATGTCCCCACACCTTCCTCTAAGATCTGAGATCCCCTATACCCTATATCCACCCAGCCTCCCTTTGCTCCTGTTCCTTCAGGCACAATTTGTTTTGTTCTTGACATTACATTTCAGATCTAATCACATCATCCCAAATGAAAAATGAAACATCAAATGTGATCAGTTTTTACACCCAAAGCCTTTCAAGTCCACAAAATATTCAAAGTGATTCCCAACCCTTCCCATCCCAGGAGTTCCTTGGGAGTTTCCTGTTAGGAAGTCCACGAAAGTCTAAGGAACAATCAAAGCCGATATCAGAGGGACTGATGATTGCCGCAGTCTGGCTGGGCACAATCAGGAGCCACCTGTCAAAAGAAACTAACTTTATTTTTAGAACCACACACGCCAAACAAAACAGCCTCTCAGGAAAAACCCTCAGAGCCTCAACTGCCACCACCGGCTTCCCATATGCCTCTCTCTCCCACCAAGCTTCTCTCCACCTCCCACAATCCTCCTGCTCTTGAGGCTGATTGGCTGGGTCACATGGGCGGAGCCAAAAAAGTCCCCCAATGAGCAGCTCCGTGGTCTGAAAGGGCAGGGAAACAGCCCAATGAGCATCACAGCAGAGGAGCCAATCAGCTAGATGTTGCTGGGGCCGCTGTGAGCCAATCATCAGCCGGCAGCTGGAAGTTTGCTGGCAGCTGGAAGTTTGCTGGGGCCCCTTCGGCTGTGGCTCTCAACAGATGATGCCTTAGAACCAACACCCATGACAGGACACTCCTTCTTCTTTGCAGTAGCAAAGTTCAGTACGTTGTCCCTTGACTTTTTTCTCTGAGGGGCTAGCCCATCCATGTACCTCTGGATTTGGTCTTGGCCTGTAAGCTCCTCCCAACTCTGGGCCAATTTTCCGTCAATGACCACAGGATGGCTAGAATTGGAGCTGGGACCAAAGGACCATCACAATCATCATCCTCCCTGAGCCAGGCATTCCCCTGTGAGAGGAATCAGACAGCCTGCAGAAGCCAGTGGAGAGTACACTGATGGAGCCCAGCAGGGTTCCAATGTGCAAAGAGGCATTCAGCCTCTAATTAATTAACTAATTCATCTGATCAATCCATAAACATATGCTGATGCTTTCTCTCTACCAGTTCCTATGCTGGGCAATGGGGACAAGGTGACTCATGCATTTTCTCTTTCAAGACATCATCCCAGAGAAATTTTCCTGCCAGGAGGAGATTTTGGTCCATTCTTTTTTTTTCCCCACAATACCTTTATTTTACTTATTTATTTTTATGTGGTGCTGAGGATCCAACCCAGGGCCTCGCCCATGCTAAGCCAGCACTCTACTGCTGATCACAAACCCAGCCCTCTCTTGGTCCATTCTAACCTAACTTCTTTTGCTAATTTCTTTCTTTGCCTCTTCTCTTCTGCAGCTTCCCTTCACTTTTCTGCTACAGATATGGTTAAGAGACTTTAATAAAAATTCTCTTCAAGCAACATAGCCTTGTACTCTGTGGACTCCAATTTCTTCACGAGTCTTGGGATCTCCTCAATTTGTTGCGTGGTTCTCCTTGCTTGATGATTGCTGGAAGAAAGGGGGATACGGTCGCACATAGATGACAGTGTATAGGCCTATTTATCTTATCCAGTAAGGTTTCCACATGGCCTGGTGACTGTTTTGGTTCTTCATACTGCAGAGACCTGGAGTGAAGTTCTATTCCCTATGTGTGCATTCACACACACACACACACTCACACACTCACACCACTACACCACTGCCACTCCTTGGACCTCTCCCATCCACTCATCCCCCCAAATCCCACTCCCCCATAACTATATGGTCAGGTCTCAATAACTATTTTCCATGTAAGGGCCTGGTTGAATCAGCTTTTCTCCTGGGCATAGGTGTCCCTCTAAAATAATCCTATAAAATCAGCTGTTGCAAGCCTTCTCCAAGAACACCTGCTCCTGGGGCCAGTCTTGCTGTACAATCAGACAGAAGGATCAATGATAGATTGAAATGCCTCTGATGGGGATCCTGAAAAGAAAGGACTGAATGTCCCCCTACTGATTTCTGTCTCAAATGTGAAGAGTCTTACCCTAGCTCCGTAGGCACATTCCCTTCTCATCTTGAGAGCAAGCAGGATCTTCTCTTTCTTCCTTCCAAGCCTCCTGTTATTTGCAGTCTCTCCAGCTGTTTTCCCAGCCTGTGCAGCTGCTATCTCCGCTCACCCAGCTGCTCTTGCAGGACTCAACATGTTCCTTTCTTTGCCTCTTCTTCTCCCTTGGCAGCTGACCCAGCCAAAAAAAAAAAAAAAAAGCCACCAATAGTAACCAGCTACTGCAGCCAAGGTCACTGCCCACAGCCTGTCCTCCTCCTCTGTATCAGGGACAAGCCCTGCTCTTTCAGATTCTGTCTTATCTTCAACAGCCCCATTGGAACTGACCGGGGACCCTGTGTGAGCGCGCGCGTGTGTGTTGTCTATTGGAGAACAAATGCTGCTCTATCCTGCAATGTCAAAGATTTGGCATGGAGAAAGAGTGTCCTTGGTGAGCATAAACAGAGTGTCTGTGTCCTATTCAATTGCCTCTCCCTTTAGGGTTCTCCACTCACTTCTCTGATTTCCCACAGGTATAGCTTGTGGCCTCATGGGAGATCCCGCTTCAATTACCCATGGGGCTTTCCTGGGTATATATGGGTGATTCTTTGTACGATCAAGTCAAAAATATCTTTCCTCTTCCACTAAGGGAAATCCCCACAAGGTCTCCACATTTCCTTCCTTGTCTATAACCTAAGGCAGATTCTGAGTCAGGGTTATTTGTCCCCCAGGGAACATTTGTCTAGAGACATTCTTGGATGTCATGTGGGGAAGGGAGGGTGCTAGTGGCATCTAGTGGGTAGAGGCCAAGCACACTGCTAAACATCCCACAGAGCACAGAGCAGTCCCCACAGCAAACAATTAACTATCCCCAAATGCCAAAACTGGGAGAAATCCTGCATTAAAGGTTTTGGTCTCAAGGAATACACAAATTTATCTCCACCCTACAAAAACCCATCAACTTCTTCCCACCCATGCTAGAGGCTTACACTCCTTTGACTTCAAATTCTGTGTCCCAAGTCCTTGGAGGAAATATCAATTACAATGTTCGATTTTTAAATGAAACAAGGACAGGAATACCTAATGGCAAAGTTTTATTAATTTTAAGGAAGCATACCATACATATAGTTTAGCAAATTTTGTACATTTTGTATTTGTAAAGTGCCTGTCAGCTTAATATTTTATTTCAATACTTTTTGTTGAATATTGAATGATACTGTTCATCAGAACTTGGAAAAATATATGTAATTTTCCCTGGTAATTCTGTAGTTTAAGCAGAGGAAATATTGACTTCTTAAAGTTAAGGTATTTTACATCAGCAAATGTATTTAAAGAACAAGAGTAAATCTTATCTTTCTGTAAAGACTTTCTACAAGATTTTCTGATATAGAGGTGTTCTTCTTTCTCTTGACAATATTACAGCAGGTTATCTATAGACTTGAAAATAATAAAATTGCCTTTCTCTAAACATTTTCCTCTCACGTCAAAGTTCTCGAATTCAGATTAACCTCTAGAGTGAATTCTAATAAGTGACATCTATTGCATCTGGAAACTTTGAAGACACAATCCAATTCGTCAGTCATGAGCAGGGCCCAGGAAACTCAAAGAGAAGAGGGATGGTAAAAGTGAATATGCAACTGTGGAGGCCTCTAGCAGGAGCTTGGAGGGTACAGCAGAGTGTGAGGGGCATCCATCAAGAGGGGGAGAGAGAGAAAGGAAGGCAGTCAGAAGAGCCAAGGCCACTGTCCCTCCAGTCAGTGCCCAAGCCCAGGTGAGGTACTAGGACTGGTTATTTCTGCCCTACACAGGACTCCTCTGATGGGAGACCTACTGTGGATTTTCCCATCAGCCTCCCTCCTTCCCTCGCTCCCTTCACAGGTGACAGATCATCACTGCAGTCTATAGATCGCCCACTCACTCCTCCTTCCTCTTCCCTTGATCCTTCAATAGGGCTTTCCCACAAGGAATCTCTTACATCCCTAATTCCATCTTGGCCTGTCCTTCTCAGAGGGTCCAAGTTAGCATAATGCTTCCTGAGAGAGCTCCAAGATGAGGTCCTAGAACTGGATGACTCACTGCAAGACTTTCATCTCTCCTGGGACCACAAATTCAAAGCCAGCCTCAGCAACTTAGCAAGACCCTCAGCAACTTAGCAAGATCTTGTCACAAAATGAAACATAAAAAGGGCTGGGGATGCGGCTCAGTGGTAAAGTGCCCCTGGGTTCAGTCCCCAATTCATTTCTCCCATGGCACATTCCATGGCACAAGACAGCTGCCTAATTACTAAATATTTCTCAGGTGATAATCTGAGAATATGTCTCAGTGGGGAGCAGTTTCTTGATGTTACAGTAGATTTTAGAAGCCCCGAGAAAGAGATGGCCCATTGCTGAACAAAAAGGACATGCCTGAGTTATTTTGATAGAGGATGGATATAAAAAGTCTCAGGGCAGTGGGTATGCTGAAATGGGTACATATTATATGAGGCCAAAACACCCACTAGAGAATTATATTCCACAGGTAGGCCCAGTGGGTCTACTATTCACCAGGGCCATCAGAAATGACAGGCACCAACATCGTTAATCAATTCAATGATAATTGTCTCTGAAGATTAGGGGTGACTATAGGTGAGAAACTCACAAGGTTGTGCCTATTAATGGCAATTTGTAAAATGGGTCCCAAATGACCATGTATCCACAGTTGTCCATCATAAACTGGTTCTCCCAGTTTAAAAAGTTCCTTCATAGGACTATGGGTTTGTATTAGTCAGTTTTTCATCACTGTGACAAACATGCCTAAAAAGGGGGCCACAAGCACAGGAATAACCAGGAACAAAATATATAATCCCTAAGGACATGCCCCTAGAGACCCATTTCCTCTAGCCATGCCCCACCTGCCCATAGCTACCATCCAGTAATCCCTTCAAATTATAAATCAAATGGATTAATCCACTGATTAGGTTACAGTTTTCATTCTATCTTATGCATTAACACAGGAGCTTTTGGGGGACACTTATCCAAACATTGACAGGGCTGTATACAACTTGAGTAAAACCTGAGACAATTTGCTTTGGGTTTATCTTGCTATGTATATTGGAGTCTATTTCCAAATCCTTAGACAAATGATACATTTACAACCACAGACAAAAAAAAAAAAAAAGCCTACAAAGGAGAATTGAATATCATGAAAGAGCCTCAGTATGCTTATTTTAAAACTCGTGTGTGTGTGTGTGTGTGTGTGTGTGTGTCTTAAAAACATTTTCAACCCCCTCCCCAGGTGTGATTCCATCATCATCATTTCAACCAACCAATATACAATTAGAGAAGCTAATCTGAAAATCTCCATTACTGAGTTATATACACATTGACACTAATAGGTGACAGGTACATGATTTCTCTTTCTAGAAGTGAGTTTAATCTTTTTTTGAATTTGAATGGAATCCTTTTTGAAATTGAGTTTAGAAATAAACTTAAAAACATTTGTCAACAGAAAGAAAGATTAAACAAATGGATGCACAAGATGGGAATAATCAACAAGCAGTAATCAAGAGGAAGGACATAAAATAAGAAATGTTCTTCAGCTGTGAGCACTGAAATGCAAGATGTTGGGAACAGGGGTTAAAACACATTGAATAAATACTCAAAATGCTGCATGATGAAGAAATTTCATTTAAACATCTGTTTGAGATACTTTCTCTAATATAAGATCCACTCATGAGGTTTGTGCATAGAGACAAAACCTGCAGAGAACACATGTTATGCCACAGAAAGCTGGACGATATCCATACTGGGAGCATAGTTGACCCTCAAGCTCACTAAATGTTATACTTGAGATGAAAAAATCATTAACTGCATACAAATAAAGTATAGGAATAAATGAATGCATTATTATTTTATTAATAATGACTACACTTTGCTAAGTAGCATATCTTACACTAAGATACTTCCAGTTTTAAGTACATACCAGAGACCAACAATTTCGAGGATGCATTTAGGATCCATTTATTAGTAGTATTGTTTCAAATCTCTTTGAGCATGTACATCAATGTGTTATTGTCATAAAAGTTTCATTTCAATAGCTCAATAACCATTAATACACACTTAGGGCTAAGTGCCAGCCCGATTCCAACAACTCCAATCCAAAGGAGGAATGAAAATGAATGAAAACCTCAAATCTATATTTCCCATTTAAGGAGAAAAGCCTTCTCCAATTTCACTTGTAAATTTATGAGAAGTTTGAGACTACTGGGTAAATGGCAGACAAGATGAGATCTTGAATTGCTGCTAAATATCATGCCCTCTGCTTAGTAAGGTTGAGGCCACCAAGTAGCTCGCAAGAAGAATGAATAATCCAGATCTCTAGGTTCTTGAATAAAATCCCTTCCAGGGCAACTCAGTTATTTCTCTTCTATGATTAGAACATTGAAACTCTTGCATCCAGACCAATCTCCAAAAACAGTCAAATTTTGAATCTTTTCACAACAGCAAACTATATAGAATTCAGAGCACAGGAAGTTTCAAATGCAAAAGCTGTGTGCATTTTAAATGGCATCACAGTGTGGTACCATCTTGTTAAATGGAGTCCTAGAGGGGACTTCATGGCCATGGGCAGTCTGTACACAAGTTGAAGCTGTTAAGGAAGAAACGGCCTCTTGGTGTTTGAGGGAGGAACAGCTCCTGCCCCTTGCTAAGAACTCAGAGGCAAAGTGCAGAGAATCTCCCGGCTGTTCAGTGTGCTTAACGGCTCGTTAAGTTTAAATATGATTTAGGGGCTAAGCCCACAAGCTCACTGAACAGTTGTCCTAAGCCACTGAAATTTTTCCAAATGTTGGGTTGGCAATTGCTGAGGTCACATTTAGAGTGGGTGGAGGGGAGGCAGCAGAGCTGAGAGAACTGCCCAGCCATATCATATGAGAATATATCCAGTGTCACCCAACAGAAACCCCTCCTGTATTCATTTTCTAAGGCTTCCAAAATACTAAAAACTGAATGTCTTAATAGAAATTTATTCTAGAGGCAAGAAGTCCAAAATCAAGGTATTAGCAGGGTCAGTTTCCCCTGTGGGCTTCAAGGAAGGATCTGTTCCCGGACCCTCTGCTCATTTTATCTCCCTATATCTTCACTCTGTCCCGGGTGAAGTCATCCTCAGCTGTTCCCAAGGGCTCTCCCTTGAGGATTACTGGAGTAGAGAGTTTTCCAACAACACTCTCAGGTGAGATTCTGGATAGAGGCGGGAAGCAAGTTTTGATTTCTCAGCATGCTCAGAATATTACTGGTGTGTTAGTCAGCTTTCCATTGCTGTAACAAATACCTGAGATAATCAGATTATACTGGAAAAAAAAGGTTTATTTTGGCTTTCAGAGACTCCAGTTCAATGTTTGGCCCCATTGCTTCTGGGCCTATGGTGAAGCAGCACATCATGGCACAAGAATTGTGTGGCAGAGCAAGCTGCTCCTCTCATGAAGCCAGAAGCAAAGAAAAGGAAAAAGGAAGTGATGAGAATTCTACACCCGCTTCTGAAGGCACACTTCCAACAACCTAACCTTTCACTAGGTTCCACCACCGAAAGCTCCCACCGCTTGCCAATAGCACCAAGCCAAGAATCAAGACTTTAACAGGTGGAATTTTGGAGTAAATTCCAGATCCAAACTATAGCCCAAGGCATATTCACAGAAGTTTCCCTTTTTTTCCAAAGCAGTTTTCTTTCCATCCACCTTCCCTTGTTGGGAAGGAAGTCTGTAATAAATAAGAATTTTAAAAGAGAGACATGACTTAGAATAGTCAAATTCTTTGAGTAAGTATCATATCAACTGCCAGAGGCTGGGGGTAGAAAGTAATGGGGAGTTACTGCTGAATTGGTACAAAGTTTCAGTCTGAGATGATACCAAAATTCTGGAGATAGAGGTGATGGCTGCAGAACAATAGGAATATAATTAATGCCACAGAACTGTCACTTGAAAATGGTTCAACTGGTAAATTTTGTGTTATAAATATAATATTACCAGTTGTGATGGTGATTTTTAGGTATCAACCTGACCAGTCTAAAGGGAACCCAGATAGCTAGTAAAACATTATTTCTGGATACATCCATGAAGGTATCTTCTGCAGATATTATGATTCGAATATCAATAGACTGAACAAAGATCTGCCCTTACCAATGTGTATCAGCTCCATGCAATCCACTGAAGTCCCAGAAAGAACAAAAAGGAAGAAGATGGGTGAATTCACTCTTTTCTGGAACTGTAACATTCACCATCTCTTGCCCTTGAATATCAGAACTCTAGGTTCTCAGGCCCTTGGCCTTGAACTGAGATTTATACTGTTGACTCCCCGGGTTCTCAGGCCCTCAGCCTCCGGCCAAATTATCTCTAGTTTTCCTGCAGACAACATATCATGGGACTTTTCTCAGCCTCTGTAATCATGAAAGATAATTCCCGTAATAAATCTCCTCTTCTCTATCTCTTTATACAGTCCGTTGGTTCTGTTTCTCAGAAAAACCCTAATACAATATTTTAGCACAGATTTTTTTTCTGAAAGTTAAACATAAAAACGAGGGACCTATTAGTAAAAATAGCATCTAGATGTTATCCTATGAGAAGCTGTTAGTATTAGATTTAATTGTGTTGTAGATATTCCACTCTATATATTATTATATGCTCTATACAATATAGTAAATATATACTCATAATTATATGTATATGTATCTATATAATTTCTCCTTCAATATATACCATACAGACCTGCCTCCCAACAGGAGGATGGTGCTAGACTTTCTTTAGGATGGATTTGGAACCCTTATGCAAGGTCAACAATACTGAGAATATCAAGAGGATTGCATCAAAGATGAAAGAGGAAGATGAGAAAGTAGAAGGCAACCAGCATACCCATCAGAGGTCGTCTCTACAGAATATGGAAGGAGACGCAGGGTCAAGAAGTACTTTGTAATTTCATCTGGACTTCTTGTCTATTTAGGGTTGCCAAATATTTCCCCACTTCTCTTCACCAAAGCCTTAAATGCCTAAAAAGATGGTGGTTCCTATGGACAATTCCCCAGCTAGCTCATGGCCAAACCCAATATGAAAGTCTCTATTTGAACAGTGGGTGCAGACCTCAACACCCTCTATCTCCAGTTATTCACCAAATCATACCTGGCATTAGGCATGATGAAACCATAATGGTTTATAACAGAATTAACCCCATTATAGGTTAATTCTGTTATAATTTCATCCCTCAAGAAATTAAATGCTATCTAAGGCCACTTATAGGAGAAGGGTAGGTAGCCCTGCTCTTCCCCTGTCAATCTACAGTTAGAGTGTGACCATCCAATTTTGGACCACCAGAATCCATTTAGATGAACACACTAAGAAGGGTAAGTGGCTCCAAAGCACATCCCTTACAAAAACATTAAAGCCCTAAAACTGGGTAGAATGGAAGCAAGAAGATTCAGGGTCTCATGATTGATGTCTTCAAGTATATATGAAGGGTTGTCAGGTAAAAAAGAAATTTAACTTGATGCGGAAAATGAAAGCTGCTGAGTAGTGCTTCAGTTTTTGACTGTAGGCAAGGATGAGCTCTCTCATAACTGACCTGCCAAAAGGCACAAGAGTAATGACTTTCGTGGTCCTAAAGTTCTTCAAGAAAATGGTGAGTTAAGGAGGCAATGCCAGCACTGGTAGAGGCACTGCTTGAACTAGATGACTTTTAAGCTTCCTCCTTGTCCTAAGATTCTGAAAACCACGAAGCATCTCATTTTAAACCGCTCCTTCCCAATCCAGCTGCCATCTCTCTGGCCTGGGGCCCTCATCACCTCAATCTTGGATCACTGATCACTTTTGCAAGAAACCAACCCTGCCTACCACCTGCAAATTCATCTTTCTAAACTATCACTTTCCTTAATGGGGCTGCTCTGTTCAAAGACCCATCCTGATCCCATCAAACCTTAAACACTTCTCCTGGCATTTCAAACCCTTGACAAGCTCCCCACATCCTGAGGAGTCTTAAGCTCAACTCCAGGTAGACTGTCCTTTTCCCTATCCCACCAGGTCTTCCCATGAATCTTTATTTTCTAAAAATCAACCTATTTCCTAGGCAGTGGGAAGACTTCAAGCAAAGTCACAAATATATAAAACCACAAGACGTATTCAGGAAAGAATAAACAAAAGTGTTTTCTCTGTGACTCCCATCTAGGTCTCAAATTCCCTGACACTACATTTAGTCATCACCTCAAACATCCTGAAGCCTGAGTTTCACTGCGATGCCCTAAGGCAGCTGAGTTCTAAATCTCTTCATCCATCTTCACTCCTCAGAATGAAGCACATGCAATCACCATTACTGCAGGTCACAACGGACCAGTATCACCAATTTCACAGTTCAGCTTAACTCTTTTTTAAGGCCTTTTTAGAACTCCCTCCTCTTGTCCTTTCATCATCCCACTCTACTGCCTCTCAGATGCCTCCTGGATCAGGGTCATGGCACTTTCCCAGCACTTGCAGCTCCCAGTTAACAGAAAACAATATGAAAGCCATGTTTTCAATGTGTGCAAGACACACCCTAAAACCCTCAGTGGAGCCTCCCAAACTCTCTATGATCTGCATCTGACCCACTTGTCCAAACTGCTACCCTTCACTTCACTGAAACCCTCACTGAAGGAGCCCTGGAGCTGCTCTAGCCCTGTGGTTCCCAGGCCTGGCTTCACATCAGATCTCATGGGGAGCTTTGTCATTCTGTCTAGCCATACATTCATTCATGTATGGATTTATCATGCCTGACACTTTAAAAAAATCTTAAATTAATATGCTTTAATTTTAGGGAAGTTTTAAAATCACAGCAAAATTGAGCATAAAGTACATAGTACTTATTCCCACAAACTGTTCCCCTACCTCCAACGTCCTGCTTCAGGATAGTATATTTATTACAATTGGTGAGCAAGCATTGACACATCATTATCAACCCCCCCCCCAAAAAATGTTCTGGAATAGGAAATATGTCCTTTAAAAAGAAATATCCAGGAGCCAGGGTTGTGGCTCAGTGGTACCGCGCTTGCCCAGCATGCGTGAGGCACTGGGTTCAATCCCTGGAACCATGAAAAATAAAAAATAAAGGTATTATGTCCATCTACAACTAAAAGTTTTTTAAAAATTTAAAAAAGAAAAAGAAATATCCAAAAAGTACAAAAGGATATACAGGGAAAAGCAAATCTCTCTCCAGCCCCTGACCCCTGACCCTCACATTCCCTCCCCAGTGATATAGTCCATGTATATAATTGCACTTGTGTATTTGTTTATATACACAATTTTAATATAATAGCATATCATATGCACTGTAATGAGCTTTAATGTTTTCCAGCTGATGATATACATTAAAATTTGTTCAAAAAATTGTCACTTCACTCTTTTTAACAGCATCCTGCAGAGTCATCTAAAGTATATATTTTTACCTTTAATCATTCATTCCCTACTGATGCATAGAAATAGAGAATTTTTAAACTACATTTCCAACCCTCACTCCAAAATTATTGAAAAAAGAATTTCAATGGGAAGACCCAGGAACTGGTATTTTATACATCTTCTTCAGGTTGATCTCATGTCAGCACCTCAGACAACTACCTTACAAAGCAATAAACAGGTCCATCCTTCTAAAGTTCAAACTGAATTAAAAAAACTGGAGCTGAAAGATGCAAAGTGATTTTCCAAAAGTCCCACCACAGAGGAATTGGAGGCAGAGTTGTCAGTACAGTAGGGCTCTCTGATTAGGATTTAGGGGTGAGTTAATTCATCTAAGATGCAGTCTATGGAAATGTGACTGCGACATGTTACCCCAAATATTGTAGTCCTATTTATCAAGGTGTGTTGTGATAATTTTCTTGTAGCACAGCTGCTGATGTTCATAATGAGGACCCTGAAGTGCTTCTGAGTCATCAAAGGAACACTGAGGCAATGTCATCATGGTTTTAATGAGAAGTGTGTTTTACTGGACTCAAAATCCATGGGTGGTAGGTTTGGATATTTTCAGTAAACAATATATTAAATGTACTCATAACTCATTGGAGTCACCTCTGGCTGTTCCGTAAAAGCAGGAGATTTTTATGCTTTTGCACGGGGCTTGGTCTAGAAAGATCTTGGGTTCCAGAAAGCTCTGGTCTCTACTTTAGCAATGACTCCCTGCTTGGCAAACTATTTAAGCTGTTTCTTGAGCTATAAAATGAGGATAATAATTATGTCCATATTATTCACTACTGATGGGGTTCCTTTGAGATAATTTATATGAAAGTATTTTGAAAAGTATATCTCCTATACAAAACAAATAATAGAATTATTTTGTCTGGGCTGGCAAGTATTGTTCAGAGGAAGAGTGCATCTTAGCATTCACAAGGCCAAGTTTGATCCTTAGCCATATATATGTATTATATATGTGTATATATGTATATTGCATTTAATATATAAGCATTTGATGCCATGTTTTAATGCCTAGGCCAAATTAGCTAACATCACTCATGCATCCTGCTTTGCTTTCAATTTTTAAAATCCTTTTAGACTTATAATCACATAGAAGAAAAATGCAAAGGTCATAGGATACAAAGTGAAAAGAAGAGCATACATATGGATCAATAGATGACACTCACTATGTGTCATGCATTATACTCTCTAAATGCTCCTCAGAGCAATCCTTTGAGGTATATTACTATTATTATTCCCATCTCTCATAGATTAAAAAACTGAAGCACAGAGAAGTTTAGTAACCTTCCCAAGTTATACAATTAGTAAGGGCAAAGCCGATTTTCTGGCATCACCCTGAAATAGTGGTATTATTCTTCAAGGATGTCCATTATTTAACAGTTAATTGCATATTTGTATTTTTTTTCTATTTCTGCATAACAAATTGCCCTAAAATGTAGAGGCTTAAACAATCACATTTCTTAATGCACAGCATCTCTGGATCATCAGAGTGTGGCTTAGATGGGTGCCTCTGAATCAGGTTCCCTTATTAGGTTTCAGTCAGGATGTGGGTCAGGGCTGCAGTTTCATCTGAAGATCCAACTTGGGAAGGATCTATTTCAAGTTAATTTGCAGTAGTTATTGAGAGAGCTCAGTTTCTTGTAGGCTATGGGACTATGAAGTCAGTCACAAAATCCACAACCCACATTCAAGGAGACAGGGTTATCCAAGGAGGCAGGGATCTTCCAGAGTCATGATCAAGACTGCCTGCCATGATAGTCTTCCAGAGCTTTATTACTCAAATAAAAAAATTTAGAACAAAAAAAACATATCCTTTGCATTTTTCCTTTACACACATCAAGGTGATCCCTTCATTTGTTAAAATAGCTAGGGCTCCATTATGTAGAAGGTATAGAACTTTATAAATAATTCTGCTTTTGATGGGCATGTAGGTTATTTCAGGAAAAATAGTCTTTTCCCTATATTCTGAGTATGTATTAGGCATCACTGTGGGTCAGGTTTTGTGTCTGGTGTTGGGGGCACAGAAATGGAAGGATAAGATCCCTGCTCTCAAAGCATCCTCATCCTAGTGGGGAAAGAAAGACAATCAATCAATTGTAAAAGACCCTGGCAGTTGCCTCTGTGAAAGGAGGCACAAAGATGCCATGCAAGTCCAAAAGATGGACTGAGCATGTCTGATGACTCCAGAATAACTACCACCTCCTTGTTCACAGGTGAGCAAACTGAGTCACAACTTGCCATTTGTTTCACCTACACCTCCCCAAAACAACACATGCTATAGCTGGAAACTGTGCTGATGACTCCCCAGGGTGGGTGTAACACATTCATAGATGATGCCTAGACCCTACAATTCTAATATGCCCTAGAGAATAAAATCAATAGGAGAAAGAAGAAAAAAACAGTCAAAGAGTTTGGCATTCTAGAGGCAAAACCATCAATTCCATTTCACTTTTCATTTAGGTGTTAGCATCCTTTAGTTACTCTGTAAATTAGTTCATATAACATTTTTATGGAGTTTTTTTCTTTTTCTATGTATCTGGAAAGGATACATTGAAAAATAAGGTTAAGAGCTGGGTGTAATGGTGCACCCTTGTAATCCCAACAACTTGGAGGTTAATGCAGGAGAATCACAAGTTTGAGGCCAGCCTCAGCAAGTTAGCAAGGCCCTAAGCAACTTAGCAATACCCTGTCTCAAAATAAGTAAATAAATAAATAGGGCTGGGAATTTAACTCAGTGGCAAAGTAGCCCTGTGTTTAATCCCCCCCCCCCAAAAAAAAAAGAATAAGGTTAACGTTAATTGTTCAGTTGGTCAGAGAAAAGCCAAGAGCTTTGAGATTAATGTCACAGAAATGGCCCTGTGCTCATAGGTGCTCTTCATGTGTTTTGGAGTCATTATAGCAACTGGATCCTGCTCCATTATTCAAATCAATTACACTGATTACTAAGAAAGAAATATCATTCTCATGCTTTTCTATTTTGTAACAAGTGAGTGCTCAGTTTTTCTGAAAATAACTCCTTTAAAAAACCATTTTTTCCATCATGGTAAAGATAGGAACTTTGTATTTAGATAGACCCATAGTTGGAATCCTGGGTCCAAAATTTCTTGACTGTGTGGTCTCAGGTAAGTCATTTAACTTCTCTCTACCTAAGCTTCCTTATCTTTGAAATGAGTATACTCACACCTGTATCATTATCACAATGCCTGGACAGAGCAAGGGGCTCAATAATCTAAAGAAATCATCATTGACATTCACTGGGCCAATGTAAGGGGTGCTTAACTTTCTCCCACATTCCTGTTACTGGAAAACAGGTTGGCCTTCACAGGGTAGGAAGAGAGCTTTAGCATTTTCAAGTGTGGCTTAGGGCAAGGTTAGTTTGTGACTGGGTCTGGGAAAAGAAGAGGGCAAAAGGCAGCCAGAGTTCAAGCATTAGATGGATCCTTATTCCCTACGAGGAGGGGAATGATCCTCTTAAGATGATTAAAAGTGAGTGTAGCCAATATGAGTTCCATCTCTTCCCAAGTTACCTTAACCCCACAGAGTTTTTAGAACAACTACCACCAACCATTGCATGGCTAACAGGCTCAAGATTCTCTGGAGATAGGATAAATTTGTTCATAGTTCTTGGAAGAACAAGACTTAAGTGATTTTAAAAGCTCTGCATTACTTGGTGACTAAAATTCACTGGGGATATCAGAGTTTTCCCCAAGAGCCAAGGGGACTCACTAAATAGAGAAAGGGGAAGAATTGCTAATATACACCCTTGCTGAGAACTTGCAGCACTTGTCCTTAAATGCTGTCTCCTGGCTATAGGGAACCTGACAAGATAACAAGAGCATAAGAAGTTATGCAGTTAAAAACCCCAGGCTTGAGTCTAGGGGGCACTGTGTTTTGAGTATTTGCATTTTACTGCAAACAGGTACAGAAAATCTCAGTGCTGCCTGCCTCATGGTTATAGAGAGGATAACAAGAGAGGGTGGCAGTGACAGTACTTTGAATGGTTTGTGTAAGCAGTATCATTATTAATTAGATGCCATCTACTACTCTTTGGTAAATAAAGAATCCCTTGATTGTGATTTCCTGGGCCCAGACATTGGCCTTTACCTCCCCTACCATGTTCCTGATAAAACTAAAGTTAGCCTGGGTAGTGGGTAAACCCAGAACCTCACTGAGGGTCAACCTCTAGGCATTTAAATGTTGGAACACTCCACCAATTTCCAGGTAGTGGATGAATAGCAGGGAAGATATGTTTGTTTGGTATTTCTCAACCCTGAGCTGGATCATTCTTTGTTGTGGTGCTGTCCTGTGCATTGAAGGATGTTTAGCAGCATCCCTGGTCTCTATCCACGAAATGCCAGTATACTATCCATTATTTATAATCACCAAAAATGTCTCCAGAGAGTGTCAAATTAGGGAAAAGGGCACATTCAAAATCAACCCTGTTAAGAATCATTATTCTACATTTAAAAATAAAATATGGAATAATAATTAAGGGAAGAGCTGGGATTTTGTTGTTGCAGAAAGATTTCAGAGGGGTATAGTAGTAGTAAAGGAAGCTGTTAGCAGTTAGATGACATAAATGTGGCACCTTTCATCTTTCCAGCTGAAGGACTGTCACTTGCACAGCCAATGATCTACAGTAGTCACCTGCAGAAGCTGGAAGATGGGACAAAAGGCTTAACCTTGGACCAAAAGCTAGTGTGATCGAATATCACTAGTATGTGCCACTGGCCCTGCTGGTGACAAGGGCTTCAGTTTGGCAAGGGAAACCCATGTTGAACAGCAGCCTCAAGAAACCTAACAATACTAATTATATACCCTAAAACTTCATTTCAACAAATGGAACCTCTTAAAGAAATACAGGACACCCAAGGGTATGTCAGCACTCTCAAAAATCAGAGCTTTTTGTCATTTGCCAAAGCTGCATATGGACCACAGAAAAATCTTAAATGAATGGAAAGGGAGGCGCATGGGAAACTCAATCTATTAAGGCTTTTGATCTGTCCTTGCATTATCTGTAGTCATTCTGTTAAAGCAAAGTTCCATTCCTAAAGGAAGTAAGGGTAGAATCTTGGTTCTGTTCTGGACATTTCCAGACCGCTGAAGGGAAGGGGGGATTGGACCTGGTAACATTTTTCTTTGCCAGGCCTCAGCTAACCTCCAGTCCTTGAGGGAGAGGCAAAAGGGGTAAACACTGCCTGGGAACTTTTCAGAGCTGAAGATAATGCCAGAAATTCTCCAAGCACGCCACTCCTTTCTCTCCTCCCACCCCCAAAGCACTGTCTACTTACTCCCTTTACACAGTATCATTTAAAACAAACAAAGCAGGAGTTACTTAGGTAGTGACTAAATTTCCTGACAAACAAAAATCAACATAAAGGGAAGAAAAGGGACCATCAATACATACATTATAGGCTTCTCTTTGGATTCACCTGCAAGCACTAAAGTTAAATACCTGCCTGCAGCCAAATACTGCTCTCAGCAGGAGCTCAGTCAGGAAGTTCTTTGGAAATTTGGTGGCAGGGTCTGGTCATTTCCTAAAGACACTCTGGAAGAGAAAGTTCAGGTCAAGTGAAAGCAAAAGGTTCCTCCCCTTAACAAAGCCTCAGAGCCAGGGAACAGGTGTAGCCTGCCAAAAACAAACAAAAACTTCCTTCAAACAACAACAAACAGTTAACACAGGCATCCTGTCAACACCAATTAGCCTGCCCAGCAAGCAGAAGCCTATTAAGACCAAACTCAAATCCAGCAAGGCCTCCTCTGATGAAAACTGCCATCCCTTCTTCCTTCTTCAGCTTCTTCAGGGAAGTGACCTTCAATGGAAACTCGCTCAGAAGCTGAGACCAACTTCCCCATGCCACAGGGCAGGCATAGAGCCAGCCTCAGACCCCCTATGCTTCGAAGCATTTCCAGAGCTGCTACTTTCGCATTGCTGGTCCCATTCCTCAATAATAATATCCACATTGAAATTTATTTTTATATCACCTTACAAGTCAATATTTTGCTTTCTTAGTGTTTCAGGCAAATTTATAGCTTTCTTGGGACTGAAAATTTAAGTATTTCCTCTGAATATTTCCATTTCCTTTTTTTATTTCCTCCTTTCTTTCTTTTAGTCATCAAAAGATACTAAAGATATTCCTGGGTCCCACAAAATATCTTGGGCCCTAGGCTATTTTTTTAATAAACTATTATCCACAATCATCTATCTAGCCAAACACAATTCCAATCTCTTTTGAAATACATTGAATTGATTAAAAAAAAAAACTCACGGAATATGCCTGGAAGTTATATATTTCAATTATATATAAGTTATATATTTCAATATTTTAAAAGTGTTTCTTTACAGTTCGATTCCAAGAGGCTTTAAAAAATCAAGTCAGCACAAGATAGATTTTCTTCAATATTTTATTTATATAGAAATACTTAAAAAATGAAGTAGCACCATTACTTAAGTTTTACCTTTATTATGTAGAACTTTAAATGTCAGAAAAATAAAACTCTCGATACAATTTCAAATCTTGTCTCAGCAAATATAATATTAGTATTTGACCATGAGGTTAAAGGCCCTTTATCATAAAATAAAATATACTTTGTTTTTTAAACTTTGCTCAGTAAAGTACATTTAAGCTCAAGTAACATCACCTACATATACATAAACAAGTGGTAAACAAATGTATTAAAATAGAAATACTAAAACTATAGTGGTGCAACAGAATTTTTGTAACTTGCACTGAATTCTATTTATACAAATGTTAGAAAGCATCAACAGTTCCTTTTGACATGTTTATACATTTCCGTTTTTTGTAATAATATAGAATAAAATATGCTTTATATCACTGAATAGAAAATATGCTGGGTGAAGCAGATCTAGAAGATTTGTCTGAACCTATAAAATCTCCATCCCAACAGAATACTGCTCAAAACGTTACACATTTTATGGTTGTAATTCCGTCACAATTGTGTGATTATTAAAATAATACAGTGTTCTTTGCCATAAGGCCATACTAAAATAAAAAGATTTAACCCAGCTACAAAAAGTTCACTGAACTTAAATTAAAATACTTGTAAACATCTTTGCAATATGAAATATAATTTTTCAAGTCAAAAAAGAATAAAATACTTCAATCTGTATTAATGCAATTTCTCTTTAAAACTTTTAAAGGTTTTTAATATATAAGAGATATGTTACAGTTTCTTTAACTTTAATAAAGCTGCAGTATCCTGGTTTCACAGGAACTCCTGGCCCTTTCACGAACATTCAAAAAGGATCCACTTGTGTTCTATAAGGAGCATCATAGGAACCCACCCACAAAGGGAAACACACGAAACAGTCCACACATCCCATAGCACTATTATTATCATCTTCATCATCATAATTATTGTTCATTTTTCCTACTTTAATAAAATGGAAAACTTGTGGGGTTTTCTTCTTTTGGAAGCTTCCTATTAAGTACAGTGTAAAAACTATCATTACTAGAATGTCGCCGTTCCTATTATTTATAGAGCATGCATTTCAGCTGGTCAGGTTTCCCAGGCTACAGTACTCTTGATGCACATATCCTGGCAAGTTCCTTTGTTTAAAAATTACATTTAAAAAAAATGAGCGGATACTACAGCTTTCCAAGCTCCTCTGGGATCTCAGAATTGGGGGCGGGGGAGAAGGTAGGGCACCAGGGGAGGCCGGCTGGCAGGCGCAGAGGAGTGAGGATGCAAGAGAGGAGGGCTCCCCCTTACCCCTGGTGCCTAGCGCGCGCAAGCGCGCGCTGCCTTCAGGAAAAGATGCGGATGGCCTGAGTGACCGCGGTGTGGCAGACAGGGCACTCGGGCTCGTTCTTCTCGCAGATGCGATTGGCGCACTCCATGCAGAAGAGGTTGTGGCCGCAGGGCACCAGCGCTGCGATCACTTCACTCTCGAAGCACACTGAACAGTCGCGGCTACCCTTACGCCGCAGACCGGAGGAAGAGGATGAAGAGCTGGAGGAGGAGCTGGACGACGAGGAGGATCCCGACGTGTCAGATGATTGCAAGCCAGGTAGCTGTGTCCCTAGCCCGTTGGCATAAGCAGCGTAAGCCAGACCTCCTCCGCCTGGGTCGCTGCGCACCCGGCGAGCCAGGTGATGCTCACCCGCCCCCGGGGCCATGTGCAAGGGCGGAGACAGGCGCGGGCAGCTAGTGCCCGGGTGCAGCCGGCGGTGCACTAATAGCCCCAGGTTGGCATTGGAGGGCGCACTGGCGCCACCCCCGGGAAAGACCACAGAGGACGAAGAAGCAGAGGAAGATGCCGAGGAAGAGCAGGAAGAGGACACAGGAGCTGCAGGTCCGCCTCCAGGGGACCGCTCAAACTGGGCCCAGAGAAGAGGCGCCCCAGGTGGGGGAGCGGGAGCTGGGTCGAAGGTGGGCTGCAGCTCAGGGCAGCCTTCGGGAGAAGGTACTGAGGCTTCTCCTGCTGCGTAGGTGTACCCATTGCCGTTGTTATTGTTATTTCCGTTGTGCGCAAAGCTGAGCGCGGGGCTGGGAGGGCTGTAGTCCGCCAGGCGCGGGGTGGCGGCTGCACTGCCACTGGTCCCGCCGCCGAAGTAAGAGTCTGTGGAGGCGCTGCCAAGCGAACTGGAGCTATCGTTGCGGTAGCTGGAGAAGGGCTTGCGTCCAGGGGTGGGAGTGATGCTGGGGGTGGGCTTGCTCCAGAGGCTACCTGGGCCGGACCCGCCGGACCCATGGTGCAGATCGAAGCCCACATCTGTTCCGTTGGCGTGGAAGTCGTTCTCATCTGTGAGCTCAATGATGCCACCGGTGCGCAAGGCAATGTGTGCCTCTATCTCCTCGCGAGCGCGATCCACGTTCTCAGGCATGCCTGTCACCTCGAACACTGGCTCCTTGTCGCGGCTGGGAGTCACGATGTAGGTGTGTGTCTGCTGCTGAATGCGCTTGATTGTGGCGCCTTTGGGCCCCACCACGAGCCCCACCACGCGGTAGGGCACCCTCACTTGGATGGTGGTTTGCCCGGGCAGGTTGGGCGGCCCTGGCACCGCGCCGTTGAGTGCCGTGTTCTTATTACGCGAGGCGCGGATCATAGAAAAGTGCTCGGCGGCGGAGATGATCTCCCTCCGAGCCATGGCCACATCCTCCTTCCTCCCAGTCACAACAAAGACAGGCTCCTCCCCGCGAACTGGGGTCTTGATGTAAGTGTTGGTCTTCGCCCGCAGCGCTTTGATTTTACAACCTGGGAGCCAGGGTGCGGAGGAGGGAGTGGGAGAAAGAGAGACAGACAGACACGCCCATTATCCCGGGGTAACCGCAGAGACCAGGTACAGCCTGCGACCAAGGCAGTGGGACAGCAGAACACGCAATGGGAAGAAAGGGGGCGTCTCCCTCGCAGACCTCGAGCCGAGCCACCGGCTGGGCAGCGGATTCCACCCGCCAGGCGCTCGAGAAACTGCCCATTGGCTGCCTGGCTGTCCCCCAGTGACTGCAGTTGTCCCAACCCAAACCAGAGAATCCCAGAAAAGTCATCTGGGGAGATGCTGCTGAGATCCAGCTGGGCGCGCCGTCTGCCTTGAAGACACCGCGAAGGGGCGCAGGGAAGGCGACCGCAGTGGAGATTCCTCAGCTATTGGGGGACTTAGGGGAGGACGCAGTCCCGGGACCCATTGTTCCTCCTCTGGACTCCATTCCGCCTAGCAGAAATCCAGAATCCTCCTCCCATCCGATGCTCACGCCTCCTCCCCCCTCCCAAAGGACCGATCAAAGGCCCCCTCCCCCAAGCATCTTATATTTAAATTATCTCTCCCCAGGTGGGCTGAGTGGAGGGAGCTAGGGGAGAAGGCAGTGATTTTAGAAGGAGAAAGTGCATCCTGCCGCGGCAGCAGCGCGACTCTAGGAGTCAGCCTCCCTGCACTTTCTTTGTCTGGGGCGCCGGCCCTTCCCGCGGCTCTTCCTCCCTCCCAAGGCTTCCCAGTGCCGCGGATCGCGATCCTGCACACGCCCTCCCTGCGAGGCGGTAGCCCAAGTCCCTGCACACCCCTCATCTCCCCATCCCCGCCAGACCCACCTTGCCGCCCCACGATCTCCGCGACATGCTCGGAACTGGGCACCGGCACGCACTCGGTCATGTTCACGCTCTTCTTGCGCGGCTCGCTGTCGTACAGAGAGGCGCCCTCGTCACTGTCCAACCCCAGCAGGGAGAGCTGGTCGAGAGCAAGCTGCAGGGCTCTTTGGTCATCCAGGGTCTCTCCCCCGCCGCTGCTGCTGCTGCCGCCGCCACCTCCCCCACCACCTCCTCCCCCTCCGCCGCCGCTGCCGTTGCGCTCCAGGTCTGCAAACAGCGAGCTGGGCATCGCTCGGCCGTGCGCACCGCGCCCCCGCCCGCCCTCGGCTCGGCGGCGAGAAGCTGCAGCCACAAAGGCAGCCGGGAAGCGGGTGGTCAGGGGCGGGGAGGCCGGCCGGCTGAGGAGGGCTCCGTTGCTCCTTTCTCGGCGCCGGGAGGAATGGGTCGCTCTGTGCAGTACGCACTGGGCAGTGGCTGCAAAAGCCCCCGCCTGGGTCCCCACCCCAGATCTTCTGGCGGTTGGGGTGGGGGCAAAGCTCGAGTGGCGGCTGCGCGTGCCCCCCGAGTGCCCGGCTGGCTGGCCACAAAGCCGAGCGAAAAGCGAGCAGGCGAGCGACAGCAGCGTTTCTTTAAGGAGCCCCTCCCCGGCTCCTCCACTCCCTCCCTCCCGCCCGCCCGCCCGCCCTCACTCAGCGCTTTTTCCTCCTCTCCTACCCGCCTCTTGACTGAGCCTCTGCAGCCAGACGGCTCCGGAGGGGGACGAGGGAGGCGCAACGTCACCGGCGGGAGCTGACACTACAATGCTACTGACACTATCGCTGGGGGAGGCGATTGGCGCGCGCCAGGCCGGGGGCGGGCGGAGGCCGCGGGCTGAGCGAGCGGAGAGCGAGCGCCACCCCCCCAACCCCCGCGCCCGCCGCAGCCTGCCCCGTCCTCCTCCCGGCCGCGCCCCTCCCCCCGCCGCCGCCGCTAACGCCTCTCTTTGTTGTCTAATGCGGGACTGGCAGGCTTGGGACACTTGTATGTACCTATCAGCAGAGGATAATCACTGTCCCCAAGTCTTCTCCCTCGCCAGACAGAGAAAAGAAAAGGCGCCCAACTCTGATGCCAGAGGCCCGGCTAAAAGAGCGGTCCTTAGAAAGTCCCGTTAGCACCCCCAAATAAGACATCCATAGATCCAAAGCTACCACTAGGAGGAGGGTCTGTCATCTACCCAAAAGGGCTGCCTAAGCCTTGGGATACGTTAAATGAGACTCTGGATTCTGGGGCGCACCGGCCGAGTGACTCCCGGAGCGGGCTGCCCACCTGCGCGGGAGCGCTGGAGACACAAAGGCACACGCCCGCTCACACTGTCACCCGCGCGCGAGCGCGCGCGCACGGGCCCACTCCTGCATTTTTGTCCCCTTGGGCAGCACTTCGCCCAACTGGCCCTGATACAGAAAAACAAATGCCAACTGCAGTCCGAGCCTGGCCCGCCCGGCCGCCAGAGACCCCTTGAAAGCAAAGCAACCAGGTCCTGCACTCTCACGGTGCGCGGACAAACACTCCGCGGGCTCTAACACGCGCACGAGCGCCGCGCCACCACGGCGGGAACGCGGGCCACAGTGCCTGCGGGAGGCGCGGGCGGCCCGGGGTGCGCGCCCGCTGCTCCCGGTCCCGCCCCTCCCCACGGCAGGGCATGCGTGTTGCTTGCGAGGAGCCGGCGCACCCTGTGAGGCGGGCACTAGGGCCCCGCCCAAGCCCCGCCCCTTCAGGAGGTGTGCGCTAGCTGCCCTGCCGCTCTTTGTGCCTTCTCGGGGTGGGGGAGGCGGCGGAGGGAGGGTGCGACGGGACCAGCCGGCAGGGACGGCGAGCTGCGCCCCCTCCCGGATGTTCCAAGGACCGCCTCCAAGCGCAAGAGAGAAGAAAGAAGGCTTTGAGGGGCGGGCGGGGGCGGGATTCGCGGCCCCACTCCTCGCACATCTCCCTGCGCTGCCCACCAGCGCGGCCGCCCCTCGGGACCCGCGCGCTTTACTCCTTTGTTCCGGGAGCTGCTTGGCTCTCCTCGTCTATCCCTGCGCCCAGCCGCGTGCTGTCCAGAAGAGCGGTGGGACCTGCGGTTCGCTGAGACAGCCCACCTCCGCTCTGAGGGACGCCTGCTGAGGACAATGAGCCATGTGGCTGTGGCTGCAGATAGGCTTACGGGGAGACTCTTGGGGGCGATCTTGGGAATCAAAGGCAGAGACTTCCCTAAGTGCTCGGGGTGACACCAGGAAGAAGGAGCAGGCGTCCTGACCTGGGTTTCTCATCCGCAAAATGGGGGAAAAACAATAGATGCCCTGCCCATTCCCTGGGTTGTTTTGAGAAGTCAGTGTGTCAATAGATGGGAACGCACTCTGTAATCAGTAGACAGTTCCGCAAACGCCTTCAGTTTTGAGAGCACCTGGGTGATCCCATCCTTACTTGCTCACCTGGAGCTGTCTGGGGGACGAGGTGCTGATTATTTCCTTAGGGAAATGAAGCTGCGAAGCCACTTAACAGTGGTTATTTTCTCATGATGTTTACATTATACTAAGTTTAGTGTGTTTTCTGGAAAGAAAACGTTCGGTAAGGAGGGGGTGGCAATGGCAGTAAGGGGATGCCTCAGAGTCCTCCGTGAAAGCCACCATCTAGAACTCCGGTAGGAAATTCTTATACACACACACACATACATACACACACACATACACACATATGTATATTAAACCCAATTTATGGACTCTGAATCCAATTAATTTGGGAATGAGGAGGGTGTGTCCTTGAGGATTCCTACCAAGAAGGAGGACTCCAAGTAAAGGGCCCTGGCTGGGGAAGACCACGGATGAGGCCCAGCCCCAGGCCTTGCACCGGGCCTGTAAGAGAAGAAGGCACACAGGGAAAGCACATCTCCATCATGCCAACACAACTGTCTAGTTTTTGGGCTCTGAGCTCTTTTTTTTAGTAATTTGTAGCCTCCAGTTTGGGAGCACTGAGGTTGTGTGTGTGTGTGTGTGTGTGTGCGCGCGTGCGCTATTGTTGTTGTTGTCTTTTTTTTTTTTTTTTTTGTAGTTCTTAATTTCTGTTTGGTGCTGAGGATCAAACCCAATGCCTCACACATGCTAGGCAAGCGCTTTGCCACTGAGCTTCAGCCCCAGCCCCTGAGGTTTCTTTTTTAAATAACAAAGTTGTTAAGATTAAGTTAGTCCTCAGCTGATGAAGAACTGTGGGCAGGTTAACTGATGTCTGGACACACCCCCTCCCCAGGGTGGTTTGTGCTAGGGATCTTGGCTACAAATATTTTCAGTCCTGCTACAACTCCTGCTGTGGTGCCTGCTGTGATAAGATTTCAGATGAGTTAATTCTTAAATTTGCTAAAACTAAAAGATGGGCTGCTTCAGAAGAGTCCCTGAAGTTCCTGGGTCATTACCAGGGAGGCAAACTTCACCAAGGTGACATGTTTAAATGTCATTCTTTCCTGCTGAATCATGGAAGTGGGAACTGTTCTTGCCTGTAACTGTAAATGTTCAATGAATTCACACTTCTAACCCACATAAAAGATAAGCCAAAATTCTGACCATAGGAATTGATAAAAACCTGCCTATCCTGAGGTGCCCATAATGGTGCATGCAGCCCAGCTTGCCCCCCTATGGACTGGAATATTTCAGTAAATTTTATACAGAGATCAGCATGGTTTTCTGAAGACACTCAGAGAATTGAAGACCCTCCTAAGAGTATGGGGGCATGACAACTATGGTAAGGGTAGGAAGCCTGACACCTCTATTTCAAGCTCCCAGCTGTGCTTCAATGTTGTCTGTAAAGAGAAGCTAGTATCCAGTTTCCCACCTGCCTCAAAGGGATGTTTTAGCCCGGTGTTATACTGACAACAAAAGGTAACTCACTGAGGATTGCATACTGCTAAGCAAATATACTTGGTATTGTACCCACACCCATTTGCCTTTTGTAATTTTATCCTATAGTAATAACTGGTCAGGTGGTTTTTGAACACATAAATGCCTTTATAAATGTAACAATCCAAAATTTTAATTCTCAATTAATGCCTTAATAAATCAAGACATCGTAAAACTCACAAAGCCCAGTTCTAGTTTTTAAATAGATAATACACCCTAACCCCACAGTTTCTGGTTTCATTTTCCCAGGCTCCTGTAGGACCCCAGAGCTTAACTACTTTTCCTGATCCAAGACTCATTCCCTATGGACTTCTCAATGTGGCCATATTATTTTTTTGTTACCACTAGAGAAAAGCTTGCAGAGTATGGTCTGATAATGAATAGAGAATTTCAGTTATCATAAATAAGAAAAGGTAAAAATCACACAATAGCAAATAAGTTTAACAAGACAATCTCGTATTTGTTTCTAGAGACTTCATTTTATACACATCTTGTTTTCCTTTGCAAACTAATAGCTGGTTAAAAAAAAATACTAAAATTCTCATGTGAAAGCAAGCACATGTTTTAAGTCAACTCATTTAGTATTACTGAGCACAGAGAAAACAGTGGATGATATCGAAATGAACAAGATGGCAGGGAAGAGGGAAATCCTTTGTCTTGAACCCTGGTCATGTCCAAACCCAGTCACACTTGTGGGTAAGTGCCCCTGTGAAGTAGTGAATTGCCTAGGGTCCCAAGAAAACTTCCAAGAGTGGTGATATTTGAGTTGTGCTTTCAATGATCAAGATGTGAGAATTAACTGAGACCCTAGCACAGGACACGGCCTCTAGCAGGAACTTAATAAATAAAGGCTTACTAAATGAGTGAGGGAGGCAGGCTAAAAAGCCTTGAAGGTTTAATTTCCTTAAGTATGCGGATGGATAACTCAGTCTCCAGGAAACAACTCAAATGATTCCAGCCACAACTACATGATTTTGCCTAAAATTAGTAATCATAGGTAACATCTATTAAGTGCTTATTATGTACCAGGCAGTTTACCAAATGCTTTACAGTAGAGTATCTTGTTTAATCCTCATAATTAATCTAAGCAAGCACTTTATTATACCCATTTTACAGAAGCAATGATTAAATTGCTTGCCCAAACAGAAGCAGACTTACCTTTAAGTGGTTGCAGCATAAGCTGCTGGGGTCTTCACTTAACATAGGCCCTTCCAAAGACCTGGGAGAGGTTCTAGCATTTTATTCATAGGATCACACATTTCAGTAACATTTCAAGAGTAAGGTTTTTATTCTTTTCCTTCAAGGGAACCCGCTAAGATGTTGTAAGCTTTAGGCCTCAAAAAATCTTAGAGACACTATTGTGCCCAAAGTCACATAGCTGGCAAGAGGCACAAGAGCCCATGACATTAACCAGCCCTATGTTCCTTCCTGTCTCTCAGCCAGGCATCTTCAGCTAGAATTTGGAGATATTTACAGCCCTGTTTCTCGCACAGAGTTATAAGTCTCACATGTGTGAGGGGATGTGAAAGCACTTTGGTTTTTGATGTTCTTCTGTTGTCTTTTGTTAAAGTGTGTATGGTATATAACACATGTAACACAGGTCTATTTTTGAAAATATTTTAATAACACAGGAAATGCTTTCCTTATGTTGAGTGAACAAAAAAGGCAAAAATAATGTGTATGTGTGTGCTCACACATGTATATGTGTATTTCTAAACAATAAACAGAGACAGTGAAAGAATATGTAGAAAAAATACATCAGATTTTTAATAATAGTTTTTTTCTTTAAGTCATGGGATCACAATTTTGCTTTCACTTTACTTTTCTGTTTCAAGTCCTAAATATACATTTTTTAATGTTTTGAGATGTAAATGAACCCAATACCTTTATTTTTATTTATTTATTTTTATGTGGTATTGAGGATTGAACTCAGTGCCTCACGCGAGCTAGGCAAGCGCTCTACCACTGAGCTACAGCCCCAGCCCGAAATATACATCTTTATTCAATTAATTTTTAAATGTAACATGTACTTAGTTTTAAAAATTAAATAGTGCAATATGTCAAATACACTCTACTGGCATGTATATCTAAAAAGAACAAATAAAAAATTAAAAATAAAAATTAAAAGGCTTAATAAGATAAAAAGTACTCCCTGCTCCATCTGTGCTATAAATAGAAGCAAAAAAAAAAAAAATCTAAAGCTCATCCTAGCATGTATTTATAAAGCTTTTAGAATTATAAGAGAGGGTGAAAGTTTCTGAAGTTTTATTAAATCAGCCTTTACATGTAGTTTGACTTTTAAATATTAAAATTACTTAGCTAATAATCAATGATAACCACTCTGCAATATGGGAAAGGAATAAGAAAAAGAAAGTAATTTAAAAATCTTAGATACATGGAAAATAAGGAGCCTGAAACCTCAAGTCTTCAGCAAGAAGGTATCATTTCTTCTTTCTGAATAGAGATAAAGTAGATCAGTGAAGTTCAAACATTTTTTTACAGTTAAACACTCTCTTTCCCAAAGTTTTAGATTGAATACCTAAAATACATGGAGGGCTAGAATCACAGGATGTTAGGAGTGTGTGGTCCAACCTTGGGTTTGACAGTGAGCAAACTGAAGGCCAGACTAGGAAAAGGCCAAGTCAACATCCAATGTTCACTGATGCGGAGCTGGAGAGGGAAGCCAGAATCCAGGCTTCCAGGATGATTTGTCCTGTTGTTTTATCATTTAAGGAAATCTGGCAGTACCTCTAGTAACCTCTGCTTTTTAGTTTGACTTTGGGGTCATCTCACAGTCAGTATTGCCAGAATCAAACTTAAGAGGTTGCTGAGATAACTGCTCTCCAAATCTAGGTAGAGATAATAGGAAGAAGGCAGCTGTGCAGGACATCTAACCCCAGAAGAAGGCTCCTGGGCCTTGCTGCTCTCCTTTCCCTGTCTTCCCACTTTGGGGAGAGATGTGGGCACAGCAAAAGTCATCACAGTGATGCGAATAGCTTTCGAGGGAATTCCATGACATGAAAATGAAGCGAAAGAAAAGAGAGTATGCATTGGCGTCTGATCCCAGTTGGGCCCCATGTTCAACACTTGGACACCTTCTCATATGATTTTTTCAGCATTCCCACAAGGTATGTATTACATCTCTGTCAGCTAACCTTATCAAAGTAATGTTTCTGGGAAGGGTTTAAACTCGGATTGTAATCCAGTGACTAGAATCCAGATGACAGTTGACCTTTGGAAATAGGAATATGTCCGGGGAAAAAAGAGAGAGCCCGCCATGATGTGAGAAAAATAATCGAAAGAACTATCAGTCTTTAGACAGAGAGCTAATAATATTTAGTTCTCCGATTTGAGAATGACAATGAGATGACAAATAGTAATAATAAGCAAATAGAATAAAAGATAAGCGCTCAGTAAATTTAGGGTTAAAAACGATAAAAACTGGGTAGGGACAATAAATGATAGCTTTCCAATATTTAAAGAAATATTCAAAAAGCAGCTAGTTCTTTGAAATGACACAGGGCAGAACAGGCTAGATGCTATCAGAAGATGGATACTGGAATGAGAAATTTCTGAAGCTTAGAGTTGCCCGCAGCTGAGATGCCCCAGCTCACAGCCCACATACACTCTGCACTTAATTGGGATTCTCCAGAACAAGGTTTGTGCTCTGGTTTATCTGGTAGGCAGGCAAATCTGATTAGCAGTGGCATTTTGTGTCCTACGATTGGTCTGTTGACTTTCAACTAGTCATTTAGTCCTGGAGCATTGCTTTTCTCATTTGTAAAACAGGAATAATTGTTCTTACTTAGGCAGCTAACTAATGTGGGTCCTTCCTTCTTTGCCAGTAGGATATAGATATAGTCTAGTGGAATGAATAGGTTAGAAAAATACTTGAAACTTTTTAATCTTTTTCAATACTTTATAGATCACAACTCCCCCATTCTCATAAAAAATATTTTAATAATTTAAGAAGAAATATTTTTAATAACTTACGAATTTTTGTGACTATATTTTACAACACCAGAGTCAAACTGCTAATTAATGAGGTACAGCCATGATATTCTCATAAATAACTCTGAACTATTTTCCACTTGATCCTCATCATAAAAGTATTTCTTTTCCACACATTTCAGTTAAAACAACAAAAATTACATCAACAGTGCTATTTAAATTTTGGATAATAATAGAATGATTTTGCTATGTCAAAGAAAATCTACAATTGTATTTATTAAAATTCTATAGTTATCATGACACTAAACTTGTGTGCGACCATATATATATAAAGTTACTGACTCAGACAATGAAAGAAATATCCGTTGAAGAATTCTTGGGGCTGGGGATGTGGCTCAAGCGGTAGCGCGCTCACCTGGCATGCGCTGGGTGCTGGGTTTGATCCTCAGCACCACATAAAATAAAATAAAGATGTTGTGTCCACCAAAAACTGAAAAATAAATATTAAAAAATTCTCTCTCTCTCTCTCTCTCTCTCTCTCTCTCTCTTAAAAAAAATAAAAAGAATTCTTTTAAGCAAGCACAATCACAGGTAACCCTAACTAAAGAATCAAAATATGGACATGATTAAATGCCACATCTCAGAAATAAAAGAAAAATAATGCAATGCAATCTCTAGCCAGAAGGTTTTAAGAAGGATGGATGATAAGAAGAAATTATAAAACAAGATGTAATAAAAACGTACAAAGACATAAGAATCAAATAAATAAAACAAATATGGACAAGTCAATAATATTAATAATAGAGTGGAAGAAAACACACTCCATAAAAAGAAAATTAAGACTCTGGTTGGATATGGGGCACTTTGCAGAAATTGAGATGGCCATCTCTGAAGCTAGCCTACCTGACTTGACAACTCCTGAACCTGCCTAATAGTTGTGACCTTGGGCAAGTGTCTTTCTCTTTCTGTGCTTATTTTCTTCATCAGTAAATTAGGGATGCTTAGAGTCCCTGCCTCATTGCTGATGTCAGGAGTGATGCTTGCAGATTCTCCTGTTGATGTTAAGCATAACTGTAACTTTGAAAAAGAAGAATGGGCCTTGCAGTCTCTTGTATTTAACTGTGTTATGCAGATTAAAGCAGCATATGCTACATCTAAAGATAGCTAGATCATTCAAGTGGACTTAAAGGTTTAGAAACAAATACAAACTGAAACATTTTTACCATATGACCCAGGCACGAATTCAAATAAGGGACAGAAAAGATCATTCCCAAAATAACAAAGAGAGACTTTTTAAAAGCAACATGTTAGATTGGATTTTTTTTCTAATCTCCCAGCATATACCCAAATAAATTCCAGGTGGACTAAGGAGTTAAGTTTCAAAAATTCAAATCATCAAAGAACTGAACAGAAATGTAGGAGACTGTAATTTTTGTAGTCAGGGAAGGGATTTCTAACCATGACTCTAACAGTGGAAATCATTTGTAGAAATAACTACAAAAACAAACTAAAATAAATATACTGATATAGTAATATATAGCAGGGTTCCCAAAAACATGATTATGCAATTCCAGGTGTACCAGTGGTGACCTTGAAAAGCCCCAATGATCATCTTTTAATTTAATGATTGTATCTTTATTTTACTTGCATTATAAAATATTATAATATTTTAGTTTGCTTTGATAGACTATAAAATATCATTAGTATTATCGAACATAAGAATTCACTGGTGTCCATGGTAGGAATAAACTAAAATTTGTATGCATGTTTTAAAAGAAAGTCAACTTAAACTAAAATGTTAGATGAATATTAGATAAGTAATATTATAGTTGGACACACACCCATATTACAATGTAATATAAATAACTAATGATTAGAGACAAACTATGGAAGATAATGTTCTGATAAGCCTAATTCTTTCACAAATAATTTGTGATTAGAATTTTCTATAATTCCAATCAAAACACATCCAATCCTACTAAACAAGCAAAAGAATGTAGTACCTATGCAAAGGAATAGAAAGTTCAGAAACAGATGCAATATAATGGGATGGTTTAGTGTAGATACCCATCCTTCCAACAAGTACTTGGCATGCCTGTCCTGTGAGCAATGGGCTGGGGGCTTGCAATAAAATAGTGTGCTAGAGAGAAACATGGCCCTGCTTGCAGTCTAGAAAGAAAGACGGCATAAATGAAAACAGGCATTGGAGTAAGATTGCATCTATGACAAAGCCACATAGGAGAGGACCCAGTGCAAGAAGAGCTAACAGTGGGGAGACTTGGCTGCTACTTATTACATAGAAGACTTATTTCTGACCTAGAAATAAATACGTAATGAAACAAGAAAATACTTTTATGTATGAAGTGAAAAAGGCAGGAAAAATTGTTGGCTTCTAATATTTATGGAGCTTTTCTATTATCCCAGGATTATGCTAGTTGCTCTCATTTATCCCTATTTTTGTTGGGGGGAAACTGAGTTTAGCTGATAAGTGGCAGGCAGACCCAGGAAGTCCAGAGCCAGGGTCAAGATCTAATCACAGTGAATTTTAGAATCCTACACATATATACCCACACAGCTACATACACACATGAGTATACATATGTACATGTGTACATGTATTCTTCACATTTGCCTCCATGCTATATATCCAAATATTCAAATCAAGCTGTCAGCAGTTGAATAGGACTATTGTAGAGGTTCTAACCTTCTACATTGACAAACAGGTCTTCACAATGGACTGTACAGTCAGGTGAGAATTTAGAACTCTCAGCCTCCTAGGGTTCTGCTCTGAACCCTGGTCACAAAGGGACAGGTGGCTTCTGCTGTGTAAGACCTGTGACACTCACACCCCTTCTGCCCCCAGTTCCTAGCTCCATCCATACCAGGAGGGGGTCTCAAGTACACCTCAGTTCCATCCACACTCTGTCTCCTGCAAATAGTCACCCTTTGGGCTTAGAATACACTCACTTGCAGTGAAAGCCCTGGATGATGATCAGAGAGGGCCTCACACTGACACAGGCTCTGGACAGGGAAGTGGGAATATGAGCTGGGATTTGGAAGTCTGGGGAGGGAGAGCTGCAGCCAGAGGATAGCAAGAACAAGACCCTCTAAAGCATGAGGCCCAGGGCAGGGGCTTCTTATGCCTGACAAAATAGTTTATCAAATGACAATATTTGAGTTAGAAAATAACATAAAATAACTATTAAGATATAAGAAAAAATGGCAACTAAATCTATATACAACGGACAAGACAGTTATAAAGAACATTTGCACTTTTAACATTCCTCACTACTTTCCTTCCTTTTTTTTTTTAAACTCTACTCTCTTCCTTCCTTCCTCTCTTCCTTTCTCTTTTACACAGATATTTAGAGACAGTCCTTTGTGCCAGGCACAGCCCGGGCAATAAAATTCAGAGTAATCAAGAAAGCAGGGGCAGGGTGGAGTTTAGAAACTAACAAGCATACCAGCTCCAATCACACACAAATAAATGCATAATTACAAACAGGGACAAATGCACCCGTCAGATAAGTATGTGTTGAGTTGTTGGTTGCCTTTGATTTAGGGTTTCCTGCTGAGACAGACAGGAATGTATATCTGTTTTTCTCTTGAAGCCAAGGACCTTACATATATTCACAAACCCCCAAATGGATGCATTTCATGAAACTAACCAGAATTGGGTAAGCTTCCTACAACCACAGAAGCTTATTCAATTAAATCAACTCTAGTATTTTTATTGCTGCGGTAAAACTTGACTAAAAAAACTTCAGGGGCACAAATTCCTGCAATTTTTCAATTCAACTAGAGGTTTCACCTGAAGACCCAGATGCCAAATTCTATGGAAATGCAGAAGGTGGCGAGAAGAGGTTGAACAAGAGCCTAGAACACCCTTTGTCCTCTTAATGTCCCTGTGCCACAAAATAGAAGAGGTGAGACAGATATGATGACTGATACCTGTTATTTCTTTACTTTTCTTCCTGATTAAGCTAGATGATTTCTATGAACTTAATGCTCAGGGCATGGGGGATGGGCAGCAGTCACTTCAAAAGAAGACAAAATCCCAGCTAGACCGGTTGGTCATAAGAGGCAGGGGAGTTTGGCTCCAGCTCCTTGCAGCCATAGCCATATGGCTAGTTGAAATGAAACTTCAACTAGTATCCTCCACTTGGATTCAGACAGACAAGACAGAAATTGCATTGTATCAAGAGGGAGAATCCTTGAAGGGAAATCTACTTGTGCTGTTAACACTGACAACATGGATTATGATTGTTGATTGATCTTATCTTTTTACATGAAACAATGGCTAAAACAGTATCATTGTTTCCAGTAAGGGCTAAATTCACATTGAATTTAACTTGGGAAAGGAACAATTACATCTTTACAATTAGGCAAACATTCCCTGAGAGCTTCTTTTCCCACCCTGTGGTCCACCCACCCTCCAACATTTCAATAGAGGAAAACATTAATTTTTAAAAAATTATTTATTTATTTTTGAAACCATTAATTTTTTAAACTGTGTTTAGGGCATGCACACTCACACACACATTTTTCTGAACCTTTCTTGTTCAGGTTTGACTAGAAGGTGCCTGTAGGAATTTCCAGCCTCTCACTGGAGTGTCTGCTGCAGGAGACAAGGGACTGTGGCTCCTGCTCCCCTACCCACCCAACCCCTGCAGGACTGGTTGTGTCTGCTAAAAGCGCCCCATCCCCCACCGCCTGCCATAACCACCTGGGATGCATTTTCCTCCACGTTTTACCTACAAATTGCACCGCCAGGAGAGGGTTTTTCTTTCTTTGCAGGATTTGGGGAAACATCAAACACCAGAATCAGAACTGAGGGGAAAAAAAATGAGGAAATGATTGAGGCAGGGAAATGGCTTGTTTCCAGAGCATCTTTTATCTTAAGAGCTTGCAATTTTTTTTTTTTTTTATGAACTTCTCAAGTTCCCAGAGGCAAGGAGTGAGTACTAATGATGTAGCCTGCTAGGTCAAGGTTAAGGCAGACTGGACAGAAACCCAACTCCTCAAAGAGCTCCAGAAATGACCCCCAGGCCACTCCTAAGCTTCCTCCTTCTTCTCCACCTCCTCCCTTTTCTCGCCTCCTCTTCCTTTGCATTCTCTCCCCTTTTCCTCCCCTCTTCTTCTTCCTTTTTGTCCTCCCCTTCTTCCTTATCCTTTAGCTATTATCATAAAACATGTTTTAAGCTCATGGGCTTTGTCACCACACCAGATTCACTTAACCTTCCACAGATGCCTCCATTCACTGGATTGTAAAATGCAATGGAAATGGGGCACTGAAGGTGCTTGTAATAAATGAGTTGATTTCTCTAAGGTGTTTTGCACACCATCTAGCACACAGATGGGGCTCAATGAATGTCTGTTGCTACAATCTCACTTTGTAGCTCACCTACCAGCACAGTTTACCATGTTCTCTCACAACACCATCTGGAATGTACCCCCCCCCCTTTTTTTTTTTTTAATAATTTCCCTTCCATAATTCTTATCACTCTATAAGGTCTCATGAACATGCATCTTCCCCAGTGAGGCCTCAACCTCCTATTCCATAATCAAAAGCAATCACCACTCCTTCTTTCATTTCCCACTAAGATCTTGGATCACCCTGACAGCTCCTTTCTTCCAAATGATACAAAATTCATTGCAGATTGTCTTACCTCCCTTGCCAGGCTGCAGGTTCATTTGAGAAATTTTTGTTCCTCCATTTTCTGTGCCACTTCAGAAACTACTTAACCTCTGTGTCTCAGTTTCTACCTTTTGAAAATGGGAGGATATTAATTGTACCATGCTCAGTGGAGTCAGCATGAGAGTGAAATAAGATGCTACTTGTAAACTCATGATGCTAAGGAAGTGACCTCATGTAGAAGATGCTTGGAAAAATCTTTGTGAGGTGATTGTAAAAGCAAAATAACGGCCTCATACTTTGAAGCTGACATCTATGTGCTGAGTAGCAAGCATTGGGGTGAGAAGGTCTAAAATTGGACATGCACAGGGTTGGTGTGGTGAATGGCCCAACAGATGTGAAGCCACAGACAGCCTTAACTGTTCCCACTCACAGGGGATGAGTTAGCAGTCACACAGATGCTTCTGTCTCCACAGCCCTGCGTCGGAGGGGGCGCTTTCCAGCTGCAGACCCCACTGTTCCTGAGGGAGCCCATCTGTGGCTGGAGCCGTGCCACCATATGTGCCTCTGCCCCAGCACGTGGTGGGGGCTTCTTGAAGCACAAGCACCACTGTCCTCCCGGTGCCACATCTGCAAGGAAAGCCTGTAGCCTCTAACAACTGGGCCAGCTGAACTCTGAACACATTCAGGACCATCAATAGGGACAGAAAACCAGTCATGACAAGTCAGTGTGGAGGAGAGCTCATCCAGCCAGCCCCTGCTCAGTGAATTTCACCAAGAAAACCATTCAGAATGTCTTCTTGCAGGGAGGGGCATCTTTTCCATGATTAGTCTTTCATTTGTTTGCTTTTTTATTTTTCATTTGGACATAATTTCAAACTTATAGAAAGGTTGAGAAAATATGATTGTACAAAGAATACTCACATAGTCTTTTCAGATTCCTCTACCATTGATACCTGTCTTACAAAACCATACTACCATGACTGCTATTGTTAGGATATGAGGTGTCCCCCCAAGTCTCCTGTGTCGATGCAGGATTATTCACAGGTGAAAAGATTAGATGATGAGAGCTGTAACCTCATCAGTCCATCCTAGTTTGAATGGACTAACTAAGTGGTAACAGTAGACAGGTGGTACGTGGCTGAAAGAGATTGGTCACCGGAGTATGCCCTGGAAAGGTGCATTTTCCCTGTGGCCCCCTTCTCCCTTCCCTCTCTCTGCTTCGGGGCTGCCACAAATGGAGGAGTGCTCCTCCACTATGCTCTTCCGCCATAGTGTTCTGCCTCATCTTAGGCCCAGAGCAATGGAGTTGAACATGGGCTAAACCTTTAGAACCATTTTCCATTTTAGTTGTTCTTGTTGGGTATTTTTGTCACAGCAATGAAAAGCTGACTGATACAAGGACCGACTTCAATAAATACAACATTGATATGGTAGTTTTATCAAATCTACTGTCCAGTTCCAGTGTTGTCAATAAGATTAGCACTTTCTCCATTCTCTTCAGACAATCTCAACTAGATTGAATAAAGTCATATTTATTGTAAAGTCCTCAGCTTTTGGAGTAAATTAAAACACACCCACAATGGACAGCTTTGAGCAGCCCACTTAGGTTTGCCTTACAGCCTTACGCCTTCTATTACTGCTGTCAAAAGTGACCTCTGAGCCTGCATCTGTTGTGTGAGCCAGCTAGTGCCACAGGTGTTCTAGTAAGGGAGCTCTGACAGGTAATTAAGGCCTCAGGGAATGATTTACCTGCAGTGGGATCTGTCAAGGCCTTTACAGTGGACTTACCTACGCTTTCAACAATTACTCATTGAGCACCTGCCATAGGCTGAGCATTGTAGATACAAGCATGAAAAGACAGTCTCTGGCCCAAATGTGCTTATGTGGCAGGGGGTCAAGAGCACAAACTTAGACATAGGACAAACCTGGATTGTACCAAGCTAAGCCACCCACTTGTGGGAGTTGGCCACATTGCGTTTCAACTACAGAATGTTCCTTGCCTTATAATGGGGCTACACCCTGATAAAAGCCATAAATGGAAAATATTATAAGTCAAAAACGTATTTGCAGGTTGATTATTCCTTATCTGAAATGCTTGGGACCAGAAATGTTTCAGATTTTAGAGTTTTATAACTTTTGTAATATTTGATATACATAATGAAATAAGTTGGGATTGGGATTCAAGTCTAAATACAAAATTCATTTACATTTCATATACACCTTATCCATATAGTCTAAAAATAATATTATATAATATTTTTGGTATGGCTGCATTTTGACTAAGACCTGTCCCATGAGGTCAGATATAGAATTTTCCACATGCAGGGTCATATCAGTACTTAACATTATATGCATGTACAGATATGCCTCAATGACATCTACTGTTCTGTAAAATTAATATTCATCAATAAAATTGATCATCTAGTTAGTCATATTGTTAAGGTACAATGGTAACTTGTGGGTATAGTTATAGAAAGTTCATTAAATTCTAGTTTAACTTGGAGAACATCTTTACAATTCTGCTTCTTCCTATTCAGGAACATAAAATCATTAGAAAATGGAGTGAGATATTGGTGGAAAAGAATTGAATTCTGAAAAAAAAACTGAATTCTGCTTTGGCAGTCAATTTCTTTTTTCTTTAAGGTCACCCCAAAAAGCAATATTTTATGATTAACCAAAACTATAGCCCTATACCGTATTCAGGCCTCTGGTAAAGTAACCAGGACCCACTGGGGATCTCCCTCATTATGTCACATCAGTGTGTGTGGTCTAGCATCAAAGAATATGCTTTGTCTATGCCACATGTCATCAGGTCCCTTTATCCTTTGTCACCCTCCTCCACCCTCATCACTAACCAATAACAAACCCCAAACACCAAACCCTACCATTTCAGTGGGATGGAACCCTACACTAATCAGTACTAGAAAAACAGGGCCCAGACAGATGCATGGAAAGAGAAAAACACATTTGCTCTATCATTAAAAGTGGTTCCTATTTAAATCCAGCTAAGGCCAGGAATGCTGGTGCTCAACTATCATCCCAGAATCAGGAGGCTGAAGGAGGAAGAATCAAGTTCAAGACCAGCCTGGGGGATTTAGTGAGACCTTGTCTCAAAATAAAAAATAAATAAATAAAAAGGGGCTGGGAGGTAGCTTAGGGGTACAGCATCCCTGAGTACCAAAATAAGTCATTAAATAAAGCCTGTTAAGGTGGCAGAGAGCCCAAGGAAAGATCCAGAAGTGACCAAGCTTGATGCGGGGGATGGGGGGGGTGGTTTTGTTCTCCTTGCACAGATAGAGAGAAAGTTTCCAGTCTTTCAAAGTCCCACCCTCAGGAAAAGATGACCTAATCATTACATATGAAGTCCCAACTGAATTTATGCTCCTCTCCATTATATTTAGAGTATCAATGAGATAGAGAGTTCAGAGTGGACTTCCACTAGAAGTCAACAAGTAGTATATGGCCTGAATTCAGTTTTTTTTTTCAGAATTCAATTCTTTTCCACTAATATCTCACTCCATTTTCTATTTTCTATACCACCCTGAATGCACCCAATCTCGTCTGATCTCAGAACTCAACAGTACTTTTATTCACACATTCAAAATTTCACACCCTGCAACAAAACCTCACGATGCTCTTCATGTAAATATTACACATTCTTTGTCAGGTTTATTCCTAGGATTTTATCACTATCAGGAAATAGTAATTATTATTATTATTTTTACTGGGGACTAAACCCAAAGTGATTTTAACACTGAGCTTCATCTCTTTCTATTTTTTTTTTTTTTTTTTTTTTTGAGACAGGGTCTGGCTAAGTTTCCCAAGCTGGCCTTGAACTTATGATCCTCCTGCCTCAGTCTCTCAAATAGTTGGGACTACAGGTGTCCAGAGCCACACCTGCCACACCTGGCTGGATATATTATCCCCCTCTCCACCCAATGGAAATAGATACATTTTGTTTTAAAATGAGGTATATGCTCATTGTAAAGAAAACTGAGTAAATTATACAAAAGGAATGTAGGGAAGAATTTATCTCTTCCCACCAGATGGATATTCTTAAAGTTATATTTTCTAAGTGTGTTATTGGTAAATAAAATTAATTTTTTGCATGTTTATTTTTATCCAACCTCACTGAGCTCTCACTATTTTCTTAAATCTCTGGAGTCTTCTAAAAAAGTCATATTCTCTAAAAAGTAAAATAGTACATTATTTGAAAAAAAAAGTTTACAACTCTACAACATTTTGTATTTTGGATTTTTGGATTAGGAATATTCAACCGGTAATACACCTAACAAAGCTCCAAAGTTCAGTCAGCGCATTATAATATCCTGGTTGTTTCCCCTTGTGATCTTGTGGCTTCTGGGAGCTGCAGCTTACTGCTGCTGCTTCCTAGCATTGAAAGAACATATATCATACATGGCTAGTTTGAGGGAAAAAATACTAAATTCAAAATTCAAAGTAGTTTCTAGTGAATGTATTCAAAGAATATATTTTTTTTCATATCATCATAAAATCAAAACCCAGGCTGAATCATTGTAAGTCAGGGGCCATCTGTAATATAGAAGCTTCCTTGCAGGGTAATTGCAAAGATCAAATGAGAACGTCTGTCCAGTCCTCAGACAATACCCATGTCACCATCATGAGCAGTGAGGGGACAGCACACACACACAGTCACAATACAATCAATGAGTGGTTATAATGGCAGTCCAAAGTGCCTCACCAAGGGGTCCCAGGAGATGGAGCCCCCAAGTCTTTCAAGTGGAGTCAGAGACATCCTCAGAGGAATTCCTTGAACCCAGATTGTAAAGGTGACTTATAAGCTGGCCAGAAGGAATCTGGAAGCTGAAGGGAAATGAGGGGGAAAGAAGAGAAGGTATTCCATACTCCATGACCATGGAAATTGCGTGTGAAAAGAACGAAGGACTGAGAGACTACAAATGAGTTCATTGTGGTTGGACTCAGAGCTTGAGGTGTAGGTCAGTAGTGGGTGAGGCTGGAAAAATACCAGGGACACGGTGGCACAAATGATTTGTAGGTGAAATTCCCGGGGGAAAAAATTGCATACAAATAGAATCAACCACTTTGCCTTTTGTCACTGGTGCCTTATCAGGCACGGGCTTCCTGATGAAGCAAGAGCAGAGCTGGCTAAGCTGCCACATGTAGATATGCCCACCTCTTCTTTTTAACGACTGAAAATCGCCAGATGCTTTTTCAAGAAAAAAAAAATTTTTTCTGATTGTAAAATTAATAAAGCTCATTGTAGATGAGTTTGAAAATATAAAACAAATCTCTCTTCCCACTTTCAATTAAGAAACTCTCACTTAGTAATAGCTTCCTTATCTGGAATGTCAAGTTAATTAAAAGGCTGGTTGGCTGAATATTAAGTCATTTAGCTCCCTGCAGTCTCCCCCTTCAACCTTCCCTCCAGTGATCTGAGGAAAAGCCAGTGCCCTCCCAACGTCCTAAACCAGTTTAGGATTTCTCAGGAGTGACTCTTGTCCCCGTTTTCCTTTCCAGGTGCCACCATGTTATGCAACATGCCAGTTTACCTAAAGGTGACTCATTTAAAAAGCAATGGACTTTGCAAAATGTGAAAACCAGAACTTTGAAAAAGGACCCATGAAGAGTGGCTCTTAACCAGCAATCTTCCAGCTAAAACGCCTGGGGGGTTTCTCCAGCTTAAGAGGCCATGTCGTCTGCATTTCAGTAATTCTGAGATTGGAGGGACCTGGGCATATGTATTGGGCTCCAACTCCCCAGGTGAAGCTGATGAGCTAGCACAGTGGTTCAGAACCCCTCCATCACACGGTGTTTGTTTATTCACTTGACTCAGCAGAAAGGACCCCCAAGAGACCATTAGTTAAACCAAAACCCCGAAGCTGGAATCCCCTCATTAGAGCTCCACTCACTTCATTGTTCTTTTAAATAGACTGGTCCCTTGGCACTTTTAAAATATAGTTTACTTTCAAAAAGTAAGTGCTCACTGCTTCTCTTCCAGTAACAGATTTGCTTAGGGAGCCGAAGAACAGCTCTATAATCAGGCTTCAACTTGGCTCTGACAGCAATTAATGAAAACTGCATGAAGCAGAAATTTGATTCATTCAAGTTACTTGTCCATCAACCTCGTTGTCTTCCAAAAATGCTCTCTTCTGATTTTTTAAAATAATGACTCATACAAATGCCAATAAAGGGCTTGTATTTCACTTTGCAAAGGGGCTTTAAGAGAATTATAACAGAAGAGTGTAGTAGGTTCCCCCAAAGCACTAAAAATTAGATTGTTTATAATCACTGGTTTTACATAAAATTCTTTGGTGATGTCACTCATACATCAGGAGCAACACAGCTGCCACAGTTATGACCTAAGTGTCCAAAATTCTCTTTATTGATCCCAGCGCCACTCAAGTTCCATCTTTTGGGGAAAGTGGAGTTAGATGGGGGTTACAGAATAACAAGCAACAGTGTTTCCCCAATAGCCTGCTGAGCATGATCCCTGTCCCCATCAGACCTGTAGTGATAGTTTTTTGTCCCAGACCTTGGCCTTGGGCCTTGATGATGCACGTGCACATTTCCCTGTCCCTCCTCTAGATGTTTGTGAAAAATTAAGATAAAAATCAAAACATGCTTGAGAAACACTTGACTGACAAGTTACAAGAAAAAAAAAACATCATTCTTTTCCTGCTTTCGTATTTTTACTGTATTGTTTTACGTGTGCTTTGTAGACTAGCAAATGTTTCCAGCTTTAAAACACACACACACACACACACACACATTCTCTCTTTCTCTCTCACTGTCCCCCCCCCCCACCATCTTCCTCTTCCTTTTTCTCCTCCTTCTTTCTAAGGACCTGAAGTCACTGTCAAGGACAAGAAAAACAGCTGAGTCTCACAGGGAGCTGGAGCCCTGGCTGGAGGAAGAAGCACAGCCTGTGCTCACACTATCATGCCTCCCCACACTTGGGCTGCCTAGTTCCTGGGCTTCTTCACATTTCTGCTTCATTCTCTCACAGACCACCTTTCTCTATTTATCTCCATGTAGCTTGTCAGTCCAAAGACCTGATCTCCGAGTCACAATTTCTAAGTGTATTGTGGTAACAATCTGATTGGTTCAGCTTGGGTCCTATAGCTATGGCCAAGGGGGATTGCATACACTTGACCCACTGCCTGCTCAGTGTGGTGGGGGGAACTGGCCTCTAGCACATCTCTCCACTGTACTATTTCATCCCTAGCTCTTTCTTAAATATTCATGTTTCTGCTTCCTTTGTTCTCACAGTTCCTGTGGTAAGTATCAATGGAGAAATACCTGTTTTGTTTTGTTTTGTTTTTCCTACCCAGCCTCTGCTGGTCCTGCTTCCAAGCCTTGAAACCCTTACTTCCTTTTGGAAACACCCTATATACCCAGGTGGTTCAGGTCAGGCTGCCATCTTCCACTCCCCCACTTGCCTGCTCAGTGAATCACAGTGATTCATTTAGAGCTTGAGCATATGACCAAGCAGGGCCAATGAGAATCTTAGGATTTTCGTTGGATCTATCAGGAAGAGTCTGTTCTCTTCCTGCTGGGGTCATCAGATTCAAGCCTGGAATTTCTGGTGGTTTATCTTGGTTTGTCCTCAGTGAAGAAACCTAGATAAAAGGCAGAACCAAGAAATGGAAACAAATTGTGGATAACTCAAACTATGATAACTAAATATGTATATGAAGTTATTTATATGTAGTTATATGAGTAATTCAATATGTATTTCTCTTCAGCAAGAAGACCAAAATAATCTCTTTCTTCTTTTTTTTCTTCTTTTATTTAAGGCAATTTGAGTCAGATTTGTGGCCTTTCCACCTAAAATAATCTCAATTAAAACGTTTATGGAAAGAAAGACATTGTGACTCAGAGATTACATGCATTGCTCTTTACCAGTTTCAGCCTCTTCAGCCAACAGTTAAAGAATGACAGAGCTCCATGAGCCAGTGGAGATTAAGGAACCCAGGTCCTCATGGTGCAAAAGAACTTCACACCTGGAAGGCAGAAGAGATTTGCCAGAGGCAGGCAAAAACCCAAATGGAAGTCCATAGACTACAGGTCTAAGTATTTAAAGTTTACCAATTCAGTTAAGAAAGTTTTAAAGACTATCTATTCTATCCTTCTACCTTGATATCTACACACGTTCATTTTTTTTTTAATCTAGAAGGCTAGATCCAAATTTAGATTTCTAAGGCTCCTTGGAATTCTGTGGCAGAACTTGCTGGCATAGAAGACCCAGCCACCAGCACATGGTGCAACCTCCCTTCCCATCCTACCTCCTTCAGCTCCATCTTGCTCTTTAAGAAGCTTCACATGCATAGAACTATACATCTCAGCCCACTGGCCAAGCTCTGCTGGCTATCTCCCCACATATGGATTTGCCCCCTTTCCACCCCTCGGGCTTCTATGTAGTCTGCCCTCTAGAAGATAAACTCAGTAGAGGAAACTGGGCAGGTTCTGGAAAGAGCCCCAGAGCATTGGGGCAAAAATTCCAGCATCCTGGGCGCCCAGAGAATGGCCCTAAAGGAGAAGAGGCCTTAAGCTCTGACTTTCTTGACCCTGCAAACTTCTCCTCCTGAGAGTGAGTCCCCAACAGGAAAGACCCTGAAAGAGTCACACTTGCCCAGGACTAAAGTCAGTAAAAGTAGTAATAAAATTACTACTAAAGGCTGAGGTCACACATAGGTGACAGAACTTTGTTTTCAGCTCCTACTCCATGCACTGGTTTCTATCCCATTATTGGTATTTTTATGTGACTTGAGTTTCCAGATTTTATATTTGTAGAGAACATTTAGGATGTGGCTTACTCTTTGATTAAACCTGGGCTTCTGGGTTGCAAAGAACTTATGCTGTGAGGGGAAGTTGTTTGCGTAGGACTTCTGGTCACGTCTTACTGCAAGATGAGCTTTCGTAGTCTCATCTGCTGAAAACACGTTTGCATTTAGAAGTTCATTTTAATAGGACTTGACTGGGCACAGGATACTCACCCTAAGACAGTCTTGAGAGCCAAATAATTTACATAATTGCAAGTTATTTACTACTTCATTTCTCAAAGTTTTTTTTTTTTTTTCTGTTTTGTGTTGGATTTTTAAAATTTTTTGCCCTGGGAATTGACCTCAGGGTACTCTACTACTTAGTTACATCCCCAGCCCATGTTTTTATTTTGAGGCAATCTTGCTAATTTGTCAAGGCCAGTCTTGAACTTGCAATCCTCCTGCCTCAGCCTCTCTAGTAGGCAGGATTATAGGTGTACACCACCACATCTCACCCCAACATTTTGAAAATAACAAATGTCTCCTTTATTGACTCTTCTGGGAGAATATTGGCTTCTGCAGCTATTTTGAAGAGACTTGTTTTTTAGGATGACTATAAATAACTTACTGGAAGAAGTAAGAGTTTGGGGAAAAATATGGATATAGTCTTAAGGACCTATGGAATTTAACAAATACAACTTGAAAGCTCATAGACAGGAGGAACTGTGTTGGAAGATGTGGCTTTCATTTTTGCCATTGGACAAAGGAATCCTCTGAGTCTTAATGTAAAATGTTCTGGGCTACAATGAATGTTATAGATGATCAAGCGCATCTTTCTTATTGCATATATGGGAGGCCCAGGGTCAGGGTCAACCAACAAGCTCTCACAGAGCAGGACTAGCAGGTCTCAGGGGCTCAATTATCTATTCCACACCAATAATCTTCCTTTCCAAAAACCCCTGTGGAAAGTGCCCAGATCATTAAGTGATTGGAGACCAGATAGCTTAGGTGGGCAAAGAGTGTCCTGTTCGCTACAGAGATGTTCCATCCTACAGAGATGTTCCCTGATGAGACACCAGGAGACGGGTACCATGGCTCTCCTACACTTGGCAAGGCCTTCTCTCCTTAACAGAAACCTAATGTCCTATTTAACTTGAGAAGTTGAAAAAAAAAATTAAACACCAAAGAAAAATTATACAGAGCTAACTTAAGGAAATAGCACCAGCCCCACTTCTTCAGGATTTGGGAGCACCAGGCAGCATTCTTGTCCTGAAACATCTCCCAGGATCAGAAGTTTAAACTGCCTCCAGTGTTTGAGGATTTGGGACTTTTTTTAATGTAAGGAAGAAATGCCAACAGAGAATTATTATGAAAATTATTATAGGGGCTGGGGTTGTAGCTCAGTGTTAGAGCACTTGCCTAGCATGTGTGAGACACTGGGTTCAATTCTCAGCACTGCATACAAATAAATAAAATAAAGGTCCACTGACAACTAAAAAAAATATTAAAAACTGAATCTGTCTGATGATTTAAATGAACCAAAAAAATCAGAAAGTACTGTGCATTGACCTCTGCTATCTCAGTTTCTCACTGTGGCTCCTTTAAGAATAATAAAAATCATCTCAATTACTGGTTGTGGTGAGCCGCTTCTGCCGTTTCTGCAGACTATGGTCGCCATTACAAGATGGCGCTGGCTCCGCTGTGGTCTGTGACAAACAACTCCTTATTTGGGAGAGTTGGCACATGGTTTTTCACCACCCTATGAGAAAGCTCCACGTGGCAGCTTCACATTGGGGCTTGAGATGCTTTATTAAGGCTGGGAGGGGCATCCGAGGGGAAGAAGAAGAAATATCAAGGGCCTGAATAAACTGCTGAAAGAAGATTCCTGAGTTGCGTCTTCCTTGCGGGCAAGGGGTCGCGACAACTGGTGAAATTTAATCTATTATAAATAAATAAAAATAATAATTATCATACATATTAAATGTTTAAGTCACCCAATTATAATTATGCTAGTTCCTAGAGAAGGATAGGATTTATTTGAAGAATATTCATAGTGCATCAAAGGTAATACAGCCCTGTTGTGACATACAAGCCTAAAATCATCAGGTAAACTTTATTTTTTCAATCTTACTGGTGAATCTCTGTGACAGTATTTATAGTCTCATTTGAAAGTTAATTCCAAGTCTAAATATGAGGCTCTTCCTGATTAAGAGGCTAAGTCCCACCATCCTTCTATCCTCACCCCAGGCCTATATCCTGGCCCTACTGTGGTATTGATCCTGGACCTGGGGTGAATGCTCTGATCTCTGAGCTGTGATATCAGCTTTTGGAGACCTTCACTGTTCATCCAGCCCAGAACTGCTGTTCCCCAGGTGGGTCTGCAGCACCTCTGTACGCAGCTTCCCAGAGGCCCCCGTAAAGAAAATGTTGTCTGACCACTGTACAGAATTCCACAAATTCTCTGGCCATTTACTAGCTCTCTTTCTGCTCCTGTTGTTCTTGCTTTCTTACCAAATTCATATACCATACTCCTTCCTTCACGAAGAGGCTACAGCATTACAAGCACTGTACTGGAGACACAGAGCTGAATCAGCGATTGTGTTGTCCAGGGACTGTCAGCCCAGGCAAGAGATAATGAAAAAAGAACATCTCCGAGTAGTGACTGCCATGAGGATAGATGAGTCTACTTTGTCCTTTCCTGGCCCGTCATCACCTGCCACCTAGTAGGTATTCCATAAATATTTATCTATGTCTTGCTATTTCATTTGGCATTGCTGGGGCTTAAATACCAAAGTGTTTTTTCATAAGAATTATATTATCTTGGTAAACATCAACTGTAATGACCTCATGATGGTATTGTCTTCTATTTCCTCTATCAGCATACTCCAAATTTGTCTTAAGATAAGAATGGTCCAAAGTGCCTTTTTAAGTTATGGATTCCTGGGCATCATCCCAGACATACTGAATCAGAATTTCCCAGGAGGAGAGACTGCATGTGTGACCAGCACCACAAGTGAATCTCGTCACCCCAGAAATCTGAGAAGTACCAAATTGTAATAAATTTATCAAGGATTACTTAAGCTACTTCTATTTAGATGGTTTCTACAACATTTACTTTTTAGCTTACCATATGATTCCTTAATGATGTGCGCTGCTTGTACTCAGTCAAGAGCAGCAAGTTGCCAGTTAACCAAAAGAATACGGATGCCCCTCACCTCATCAACAGCAGCATCAGCTTCTTAAACTTTGCTTGATCCGTAATTTAATATGCATTTCCTTATTTTATTTTGCATTGGTTTGATTCCTACTGAGATTGATCATGTCCTTATGTTTGTAAACTCATTGGATGGTTGATTTTTTTTGGGGGGGAAGAATATTTGATTCTGCTTCTTGCCTGTTTAATTAATTTTCAGTGACTTAGCAATTTTCTTATCTTTTTTTTTTTTTTTTGGTAACCTTTTTATGTGTAAGATGTTGACTCTCGGCATTTCTTATTTGCTACAAACAATTACCCAAAGACATAGTTTACCTCCTAGCTTGTGTTCTCTTTTTGAACATGTAAAAGCTAACACACACTCACACACACACACACATCACAAACCAGAAACACACACCCCAGACAGACACACATTCACACACAGATTTATAGACACAGAGACTCAGACACACACACAAACACACAAAGACACACACAGAGGCATAAATAGATACACCAGACACACGCAGACAGACATAGACACAATGTGCCACCACCCACTTTTTTGTCATTTCTCTCTCCCTCCCTTTGGTCCTGTGTGCTTCTAAGGGGATTCTTAGCATGCCGTGCAGGCAAGATGTCAGGGCTGGAGTTATAAACACAGGAGCAGGGGTGGCATTAAAGCTACAGCCTAAATGATCACATCAGAAGGACACACTGAAAGAGAAGGGGTAAAGGAAACTGAGACCCAAAGGACTCCAACATAAAGAGGTTGAGGTTTGGACAGAGCTAGCAAAGGGGACTGAGAAGGGCCAGCCAGCTGGGTAAGAGAAAGCCAGCCACCTGGAGTCTGGCGTCATGACAGTCAAGAGGGGGAGGTATGAGAAGACGGCTTTCTGTCCACAGGTAGTCAGATCTTCTACTTGCTTTCCTACTTGCTTTGGTTTTTGAGAGTTCAATCCACCTAATTTCCTGGATATGTGCAAGGAGGGCCTCTTACCTTTAGTCTTGAGGTTTAGGAACTACCTACCACACAGCCTCCTCCTTCCCACACCCTTCCCTGTTCTCCAGCCTTGCATTTGGGTGGTCAAGGGAGCCAACCAGAGTCAGAATTGCTGTTTCCCTAATTGTCACATGGATGTGATTTCCTGAACAGACCCACTGCTCCCGTTCTGACTAGCTGCTTGAAGTTCACTTGGGTGCTTAAAATAAGGCAGAAATTGTGGGGGGGCGGGGAATGTTTTTTGAGCAACCACAATAGATCTTTTAAAAAGCACTTTCAAATACCTTGTGACACAGGAAGACTGATGTTATGACTCTATATTATAGACATGGAAATTGAGTCTGAGGGCTTCACAGGGGTTGCCCAAAATGTTATGGCTGGAGAGCAGTGGACCTGAGAGAAGAGCTCCATCCAACTGTTCCCCAGCATACTTGGTGGCCCAGTATCTATCAGAACAAGATGGGGAAGCTTGGCCCTTCTCCATTCCTTTAAGTGACACTTCACGTGATATAGTCTCAGGGAGACAGACCTGAGGCAAGGAAGAAGTTCTGACAAGCATTGTGCTCAGGAGCCTGGGTGGCTTTTTGAGTAAATATCTTATGCTTTCTTGAATGAGAAAAGAAAGCTCATCTCTGGTGCAAAGAACAGAGCAGCGTCCATTCTAGCCAGTATGGGCAGCTGTCACACTATGAGATTCCTCTTCTGATTCTCAATCTCACATTTAGCAAGACCAACAGATTTCAGACAGATCTGGGGCTTCTTCATCCAATAAACACACCAAGCATAAACTTAGTGTCTAACAGAGCAAAAATTCTCATAACAACGTGATACTATTTTAGAATACATGGAGGAAATTAAAACTTCCTCAAACTGGCTTTGACTTCTTTTAGTTTTTTTCTGCACTTTGAGTTATATAGTGGGGTTGTTATAGAGGTCACACCACAATGCCTTCACAGCATCTAAATATATTCTTCCTACCTTGGTTAGGACTCACATTTCTGAAGAGGTCTTGTCCCTGCTGTGGGATACCAGTCAGAATTTGAACTTAAGTCTTCAGCTTGTATCCCAGCTTTGCTCAGGGAATCAATAAACGTGTACTTTGTAGGATTTGAAGTGATTTATGTAAGGAAAGTTTAACAACTGGCAACAAAGAATACTCCATAAAACTAGAGCTCTGCCTTCAATTACTACTAAATAACTCACCTTGTAGTCTTCATCCATGACAGAGGTCAACAAAATCCTTCTGTATAGGACGAGATAGTAAATATTTTTCAGCTCTGCAGGCCACAAGTTCTCTCTGTTGCAACTACTCACTTCTGCCAGTGTAATATCAAAGCATCCAGAGATAATATATACATAAATGAATGAGGGTGTGTTCCAATAAAACTTTACGTACAGATTGGAGATTGAAATTCCTTGTAAATTTTTACCTCCCCTCTGCTCACAACCATTTAAAAATGGAAAAACCATTCTTTTGGGCTGTACAAAAACAAGCAGTAACCTGGATTTGGCTTGCAGGCTGTATTTGCCACCTCCTGTTCCATGTTATAACTGGTTCTGCCATTACTGAGGACCACTATCAAATTTCTTTTCCTCTTGTCAAGTGGAAATGAAGCATCAGTGTATCATATCTTCATTGTTGGAGGCACAGAGACAGCCCAGGGCCCAGAAATTGTGAATTTATTGGCACCCACCACTTTTCCACATTTATGGAAACATGACTTTATTTGAGGTCTCCTGGCCCAGTAGACACTGGAAGCAGCACATGGAAGGAGCAGGAAATATTTGCCTTTGGATTCTCAGTGAATGTGCCCAAATGTAAGCAGAGGTTCCAGGTCTGACTTCTCTGCTACTCAGCTGTGTAATGTTGGAGCATCTCCTCAATATCTCTAAGCCTCATGATGCTCATGTTCCCTGCTTCCCAGGCTGCTGGGAGGATTCCTCGTAATGAGGTACATACTGTACCTATTGAAGGATAAATGCTCAATAAACCTAGTGGAGATAATCATGAGTAACCAAAGCAAACACTGCATGCCTAGTTTCTAGGTATGCACTAGCACCAGGAGGAGGGAGAAAAACAGAAAAGGGCTCAGGACTGGGGAGAACTCAAGATATATATCCAATCCATGCAGAGAAGGAGCATGTTTAATTATCCTGCTTATTTGGCCTCCAACTCTTGAGCAGAGGGTATAAAGCACCCAGCTGACCAACTAGCCAAATATTGCCCTCCAGTCTTCATCCCGAGTCCCTGTCTTGGATGAGGACTGGTAGAAAGAGACTACTGAGGAGGAATTCCCCCCATCCCACTCCCCTTGGGGCACCTGTTCTCCTTTCTTCAGGCTATCTTCCAAGTCTCACGTAGGGCACCCAGATGTTTGCACAGTTGCCAGCATTCATTTAATGCTACCCATACTCAGACATCATCACATGTCACCACATGGTTGTCACATGTACCAGCATTAGTGGTTGAATACTATTTCTCTGAGTAGGTTTGCCATCCTTGTCTTAACATTTCCTTACTGTTAAACATTAGGTTGTTTTTTTCAGTGTCAAATGCAAAGCAGCAACAGCCATCTTGTGCCCCTGGCTCTTTCATTCTGCAGAATGACTTCCTTTTATTTCCTTTGGATGAATTCTAAGGAGACAATAAAGCAGTACTGCAGCACAGGGATCAGTCCAGAGGTGTCCCTATGGTCCTCCTCTGGCTGTATTCCTCCTCCCAGTGAGAAGCCCCCAGCCAAAGGAACTTGCACCTTCCAAATTCAAAATCCCCCCGTTTAGGCTATTTTCCAGGGTCCTGGGACTCTTAGAGGTTCCCACTCCAGTTGCCTCATGCTCATCTCCAGGGCCTGCACAGCCCTGCTTCCTGGATCTCCCCTAATGAGATTCAATGGTACCATGAGTGGACACAGAGCTGGACCCAAGTATTAACCAGAGGGTAGTGGGTACTGGACAAAGCTTGGACATGTGGGCTGGGGTGTCTACCCACATTTAAATGAGGCCTCTCCCAATACAAAACAGACCTAGAGACTGGAAGGGTCTCAGGGGTCAGTGACTGGCTCACCCCATGTTCTTGCATTCCAGACTTCCAGATGTCTGAAAATTTTAAACACCAGCCTTCAAGGTGGTTGTGAAGGTACATTGGTCAAAGTAGGAGAGTAGAATATATTTTTATATAACAGCTTATAATCTGATCTACAGTACTCAGGTATACAATACGTTGAGGTTCCATTTACAGTCTTGTCTAGAAACTTGCAAGTTATAAAGAAGGTCAGGTTAAAGTTTTGACCATTTTTAAGTTGCTTACTAGAACTATATTTCCTCAATTCTTTTCCAAATGCCTGGACTGGATTACAATTTATACATGTGCCATTGTCATCCTACTCTCTCAGGCACTGAGGAGTATATATAGTTGCTGCTAATTCAGTAGGTGGGAAATGATGATTTCAGGATTGCTTTATTTGCATTTCTTTGATCACTTTTGATTAATAATAATAATAATAATAGTAACACCACTTTTGTTGAACTCTTAGTATGTGCCAGGCACTATGATAAAACACTTTGTATTTTTCTCATATACTCCTCCCAGAAACCTCTGGAAATATGTAGAAGTAAGAAACCTATTTTAGTGATGAGAACACTGAGCTTAGAGGAACAAAAAAATTTGCCTAACATTGTAGTTTGCAATCAAGTTCAGCCAGCATTAGATAAGTGCAACTCCGAAACCTATGGTTTTTAATTACACTACATACATCTTACATGTATCTATTTCTTAAATGTTTTCTCTTTGGTGATTGACTTTTTTAAATTATTATTTTAAACTTTATGTTTTGGAACAATTTTAGATTTATGGAAGGGTTGCCAAGATATACATAGAGTTCCTGTGAACCCTTTGCCCAATTGCTTATTATTAACATAGAATCATGGGACATTGGTCACAACTGAGAAACTAATACGGATATAAAATTATTATCTAAACTAAAATTTTATTTGGATTTTTGCAAATAGATTTTTATAGGCTTTATTTTTAACACTAAGAATTTCATGTTCCTCTTAAAAACCTGAATGAAAAGCCAGGTGCAGTGGCATATGCCTTTAATTCCAGCAACTTAGTAGGATGAGACAGGAAGGTAGTGAGTTTGAGGCCCACCTGAGCAAGATCACAAGAACCCATCTTAAAATATATATATATATATATATATATATCTGAATTGAGTTCCTTATATTTTACTTGATCCTTACCCCAAAACATAAGTTTCCCTGATCATATATATTCCCCAAATCAGCAACTAAATGCATCCTGGCCCTTGATCTCACTCTCACTGCCCTGTTCCTGCTCTGTTTCCCAAACACCAATCTACTTTGGAGTCAAATCCTAGCACACTCCCTCCCCTCATTAAGCACATCCTGAACTCCAGTCTTCCTGCCACCAGGATCTCCCTTGCAGACAAGAGTTTGCCTGAAGCTCTCCAGGGCTGCTATTTCCTGCCCACCCTAAGTGCCTAACACCAGGAAGGGCTTTGCTGTCTTCTTCAATCTCTGGTGACTGGAGAAGAAGAAAGTGACAGCACTAGAAGAATCTTGCTATGAACCAGTAGAGAGAACAGGCGAGCCTGGTTCCAGACCAGCTGTCTTCCTCTGAGAAGCTTTTGCTGACCCCCCAGGTTCAGGATGAGTTCTTTTCCCAGGTGTTCCCAGAGTACCCCATGCTTTGAGTGGAATACCTGTTGTCCCACGCAATGGTTGCCTGTTCACATGACCATCTCCTATCCAAGATAAGAAGTCCCTAAAGGAGCACATCTGCATTTAAAAACCACTGCACCCACAGCACCAGGAAGCACGTGGTATTTTGTGTACACAGACTCATCCTCTTCCTTCCTGGGTGTCCCAGCAACACTTAGCAAATTGTCTTCTTATTCTAAGGGTCAGATATCACATTCTTGTATTTAGCTGGGTTTATCCCTGAGCCCTTTATTCTACTCCATCGATCTATATTTACTTGTTTTGAACGTTCATAAATATATTTTAAATATTGTGTTTTAAATAGTTTTATTGGAAATGTTTTCTCTGCTTTATAAAGAAAATTTTGAAATCATTTTGTGCATTCCCAATAAAAGAACTCTTAGCTTTTTATTTTGATTATATTCAGTCTATAAAAAGTTTCAAGAAAAATCATCTTTCAATAACATTTAGCCTTCCCATGTGAAGCATACTACATGTATTTATTCACACCTTTATTTATATCACTCATTAGTAAACTTATAGTGTTTGTTCCTAGAAATGCTGTATTTCTTAAACTGCGCGTCCCTTTCATTTTTGTGCTGTGTAACTTTGCAATATACTTTATATTCCATTGTATTTGTAAAACATTTTATAATAGAAACAAAAAATCTTGTCATATCTCAAGTATTTCTTTCCTTTATAATAAAATGCTTGATTACCTACTAATTAAGGAAAGCCCAGGACCAGCTGGGTTCTCAGCCAATTTCTACAAGACCTTCAAAGAAGAATTAACACCAATACTTCTCAAATTATTTCATGAAATAGAAAAAGAGGTGAAAGGAAAGTGAGGAACTGAGAGACAGGTGAATGAGAAATGAAAGACGGAGACCAGGCAAAGATACACATGAGAGTTTATTTGTCAAAGCTGAAAGATAAAGGGCATCTCTCCATAGACAGGGGGGAGAGACAATACAGGCTTGGGTCTCCCGCAACTTTTATGGGGCAGGCTCAGGGATTAGAGCCAGGAGGGTCCTAATGCCAGTAGTTAAGAGTGGGGTTGGTATGAGGGAGTAGTAAACATTTCTCAGAAATGCTCTTGGGCGGGAAAGTGAAACTTTCTTAAGATGGCAGCTGTCACTTAAGATGGCCAACCAGATGCTAAGCAAAGACCTTGCAGGAGAGGAGGTAACCCTTCCAAACTCATTCTGTGAAACTAGTATTACCCTGATACCAAAACCAAACAAAGACACATCAAGGAAAGAAAACTTCAAACCAATATCCCTGATGAACATAGATGCAAAAATTCTCAACAAAAATCTGTCAAACTGCATACAAAAACATATTAAAAAGATAGCGCACCACAATCAAGTGGGATTCATCCCAGGGTTGCAGGATTGGTTCAACATACAGAAATCAATAAACATGATTCATCACATCTATAGACTTAAAGAATCATATAATCATCTCAATAGATGCAGAAAAAAACATTTGACAAAATACAGCACCCCTTCATGTTCAAAACACTGGAAAAGCTAGAGATACTGGGAACGTACCTCAACATTGTGAAAGCTATATATGCTAATCCCAAGGCCAACATTATTCTAAATGGAGACAAATTGAAAGTGTTCCCTCAAAGAACTGGAACAAGACAAGGGTGCCCTTTTTCACCACTTTCAATCAACATCATCTTTGAAACTCTAGTCAGAACAATTAGACAGAGGAAAGAAATTAAAGGGATACAAATAGGAAAAGAAAAGCTAAAACTATCACTATTTGCTGACAACATAATTCTATATTTAGAAGATCCAAAAATTCCACCAGAAAATTTCTAGAACTAATAAATGAATTCAGCAAAGTAGCAGGATTTTAAATTGACACCCACAAATTTGACACCCATCAAATGTATTCTTGTACATCAGTGATGAATCCACTGAAATAGAAATTAGGAAAACTACCCCATTCACAGTGGCCTCAAAAAAATTCAGTATTTGGGAATCAATCTAACAAAAGAGGTGAAAGACCTGTACAATGAAAAATACAGAACACTAAAGAAAGAAATTGAAGAAGACCTCAGAAAATGGAAAGATCTCCCATGCTCTTGGATAGGCAGAATTAACTTTGTCAAAATGGCCATTCTACCAAAAGTGTTATACAGATTTAATGCAATTCCTATTAAAATCCCAATTACATTCTTCATAGAAATAGATAGAGCAATCATGAAATCCACTTGGAAAAATAAGAGACCCAGAATAGCTAAAGCATTCCTTAGCAAGAAGAGTGAAGCAGGAGTCATCACACACAATACCAGACTTTAAAGTTACTATTGAGCCATAGTAACAAAAATTTGGCATGGTATTGGCACAAAAACAGGTATGTAGACCAAAGGTATAGACTAAAAACACAGAGACAAACCCACATAAACACTAGACAAGGTTGCCAAAAACATACATTGGAGAAAAGATAGCTTCTTCAACAAATGGAGCTAGCAAAACTGGAAATCTGTATGTAGCAAAGTGAAATTAAACCCCCATCTTCCACCTTGCACAAAAATCAACTCAAAGTGGATCAAGGACTTAGGCACTAGAACAGAAACCCTGTGCCTAATAGAAGAATAAGTAGGCCCAAATCTTGACCATGTCAGCTTAAGAACTGACTTCCTTAGCAAGACTGCTAAAATGCAACAAGTAAAATTAAGAATCAATAAATGGGGGCTGGGCATGTGACTCAAGCGGTAGCGCGATCACCTGGCATGCGCTGGGCACTGGGTTCGATCCTCAGCACCACATAAAAAATAAAATAAAATAAAGATGTTGTGTCCACCGAAAACTAAAAAATAAATATTAAAAAATTCTCTCTCTCTCTCTCTTCTCTCCCCCCCCACCCCTGCCTCTAAAAAAAAAGAATCAATAAATGGGATGGAATCAAACTAAAAAGCTTCTTCACAGCAAAGGAAACAATCAACAATGTGAAGAGAGATCCTACAGAATGGGAGAAAACCTTGACCACATGCACCTCAGAGAGAGCATTAACTCCAGGATATATAAAGAACTCAAAAAACTTAACACCAAAAAACCAAATAGCCCAGTCAATAAATGGGCTAAGGAACTGACACTTCACAGAAGAAATACAGTCAATCAACAAATATGTGAAAAAATGTTCAACATCTTTAGCAATTAGAGAAATGCAAATTAAAACTATAATGAGACTCCATCTCAGTCCAGTCAGAATGGCAATTATCAAGAATACAAGCAACAATAAATGTTGGCAAGGATGTGGGGGGAAAGGTACTGGTGGTACTGCAAATTGGTGCAGCCACTCTAGAAAGCAGTGTGGAGTGTCCTCAGAAAACTTGGAATCGGGGGTTGTGGCTCAGTGGCAGAGTGCTGCCTGGCAAGTGTGAGGCCCTGGGTTCGATCCTCAGCACCACATAAGAATAACTTATTTATTCTTATAAATAAGTTATTTAAAGGTGTTGTGTCCATCAACAACTAAGAAAACTATTTAAGAAAAAAAAAAGCTTGGACTGGAACCACCATTTGATCCAGCTATCCCACTCCTCAGTTTACACCCAAAGGACTTAAAATCAACATATTATAGTGATGCAGCCACATCATTGTTTTTATAGCAGCTTAACTCACATAGCTAAACTATGGAACCAACCTAGGTGCCCTTCAACTGGATGAATGAATAAAGAAAATGTGTTATATATACACAATGGAATATTACTCAGCCTTTAAGAAGAATGAAATGGCATTTGCAGGTAAATGCATGAAACTGGAGAATATTATGCTAAGGAAATAAGCCAATCCCAAAAAATCAAAGGTTAAATGTTTTCTCTGATATGCTAATTCACAATAAGGTAGTGGCTAGGGAAGAATAGAGGTACTTTGCATTAGACAGAGGGGAGCAAAGGGGGGTATGAAGGTAGAAATGATAGTAGAATGAGTCCGACATATGTGATTACACGACCTTTGTAACTCTACATCATGTACAATCATAAGAATGAGAAGTTATATTCCATTTATGTATGATGTGTCAGAATGCATTCTACTATCATGTATAACTAATTAGAACAAATAAAAAAAGAAAGTATCAAAAAATGCTTAATTAAATTTGTAAAAGTGATTCTCTTTTTAATAATTCTCTTTAAGTTCTTCAGGATTTTCAAGATGCATCTTCGGATATGTTTATCTGGCACCTAATAAGGTATGACAAAATTCCTCTGAAAATGATGACTTTCCTGTCTCTCTTCCCAATATTGTACTCCTCTCATTTATTTTTCATGTTCAATCACATTGTCTGGTTTTCCCACTGCTTTGATCATTCATTCCAGCAGTCTAAGATACAAAAAAAAAAAAAAAAGAAAAGGAAGGGCTCTGATGGGCGTGTGATTTAAGATCATAGAAGGGGAAAAGATAGCTGAGGTTCCTGGGATGATGGTAGAAAAGGGGACTGCTCCCAGGTGACTGTGGCAGTTGATACGGAATCTTTCCTCTATTTGTACTGAAACAGGCGGTGAACTGTTAAATCCATGTCAATTTTGACAGGAGGGCTGGTCCTCCCTAGGACAGATTCTAGGGTTCATTTTTGTACTAAATGTTCTTCAATCTTGACAGAACAAAATACTTGTTTTGCTTGGGTCCTTTAAGTTACCTTGCTTTTTAATCAAAAGCATTTCTAAACTAAGGAGGCTAGGCAACAAGTGGTCTGCCGGCAACAATTATCTCCTGTCTGTTTTGAAGCTTCCCATCTTTCCTCCTTCCCCCAGGAGTACCTATGACGTGCTCATGCAAATAGCTTTCCCTCTGTGTGTCAGTTTCCTTTAACAAAAAATAGTCATTAAACTAGATGATGATGATGATGATGACTGTCCCAGATTTGGGAGAGGGATGATATGTTGTTGAAGGCATGTTTCTTGTTGATACTGGCTTAATTGATTAATTTACTGATCAATGATTGATTAATAGTTTTTTGATGATGCTAAAACACAAAACAGTTGTTTCTTTGCCTGTGGTTGCCAGGAGTTGATGAAAAGCCACGTTTGGGGGTAAAACTGAAGTTCACTTGAGCTATAGCTCCAAAGCCAGCTGTTCCTTGTAAAAATGAGTAGAGTCCAGGATTTCAAAAATAATGGTTTGAATATATCATTAGACTTCGCTTCTTCTGTGAAGGTTTCACAAGTGCCCTTGGGAACTGAATTCTTTACCCATCTTCCCAAATACTGCTCCATAAACTCATTACTATGCTCCCACACTGCCCCAGAACCTCTTTTTACTTCTCCTTTGTCCCCACAAGACTGGAGCTTTCTGCAGTGTGGTGTCGTGGTTTGTGACCTCAGGAGGTATGTGAGTCTTCAGAGGCGACCCAGAGAACTTTTTTTGAATAAAAGAGAGAGTATGTGTGGGTGAGTGAACGAAGTGAAACCAGAGGTTTGCCTTCCAGGACAGGAGCCTCCAGCCACATGGGGCCACTTCTATTAAAATCCCATTGGCTGTAAAGGTAACTTGGAAATCTGTCAATCATACCAGCCACCTCTCAGGTCCTCAACATCTCTATTTGGCTGGTGGTTGCCATATTGAATAGCATAAATCATAGGACATTTCCATCATGGCAGAAAACACTTTAAGACAGCTTTGGTTCAAAAGAAACACCTTTATCACACACACACACCCAAGCACATGCACCACACACAGCATACACACCCACACTTACCCCACACCACATACTCCCACACACGGACGGAATTAGAGGGACTTAGCAGTGGAGTTCCAAAAAAGATCATCGTACCCTGACAGCTTGAACTGAAACTTTGCACATACGCAGGGCACCACCTCTCTTGACCCAAGAGAGAAAAGATTCTAGAAGAAGTTGAAGGGTATGCCTTTGTTCCTGGAGAGCTCCCTCTCCTTATTACAAACCCTCTTAGAGAACAAAGGGCAAGAGGAGATTCTACCGCCATGATGTTAGGCAGAATTTCATTCCTCCTCCAGACAGTGTCTTTTATTGTATTCCTATTACTCCATACTTTCAATTTATGAAGGGAAACTTACATGTCTCACATGATAAATCATCTTTATTTATTTAAGCCTGGAGAGGGGCCAGAAGCAGACGGTCAGTAAAGAGCGAGCGATAACCACAGACGCCCGACTGGAGAGCCCTTGTGGAGCACACGTGTTCCTGCCAATTCCCAAACACTCTTTGTTGGGCGATGTTTGCCAGACATTTTCAAGAGTGCTGTTTTTGTCTCTGGGGATTGATCTTAAGCTCTACTCATCTGTCACCCGCCAAAGGTCTGCTCCTTCAGGGGCAATGCCTAACCACAAGGATGACAGCCCCCGTCAGCCAGTTATGGCTGTGCTAAGACATTGCCAAACCCTCCCATTCCCTTTTTGGAAACAATAAGCAATGGTTACCCTGCAGAGTGTGTGGGATCAGAAAATCCCTGGGGCAATAGCTGAATTCTTAATAAAAATTTGAGACAGCCCATGATCCTCTAAGCAGCAGGTTTTGTGAATGGAAGATTTTACATGAAAAAGATCTCAGAATTCTACTCAATAACAAATGGCCTCTGAGGCAAGAATGGTCACAATCTTAGGCTGAGAAAATATAAGGGAACATCCAAATCAAGAGAGTAATTGATCCATAAGGGTTGGTGCTGGGAAGAGCCCACGCAAGCAAGGGTGGGAGTAAAACTTTAGGGGACTCCAGAAAAGAGAAAAGAGAGCTTGTTCCCTGAAGAAAGTGGAAGCAACCATCAGAAATCATTATCTTTGAATATGAAGATCATCATAGCTGATATTGCTCTGGACAGAATAAAAATTCAGGATAATTCCATTGAGCTGAAATTATGATGGAGTGGATCTCAACCAACAGGATGCACTGTATCAAGTTCCTCTTTTGTCCAAAAAAAAAAGGGGGGGGGGGTGTTTGTAAAAGCAGATGCCTGCTTGGCACAGTGGTGCATGCCTATAATCCCAGCAGTGTGGGAAGCTGAGACAGGAGGATTGAGAGTTCAAAGTCAGCCTCGGCAACAGCAGGGCACTAAGCAACTCAGTGAGACCCTGTCTCCAAATAAAATACAAAATAGGGCTGGGGATGTGGTTCAGGGGTTGAGTCCCCCTGAGTTCAATCTCCAGTACCAGAAATAAAGAAGAAAAGAAAGAAAGAAAGAGAAAAAGCCAACTCCTGAGAGTTGTAGATGACCATAAGCTCATCATAAAACAATAACACAATTAGAACATGAAAAATAAAATAAAATAAAATAAAAATGTAAATGCCCATGGGGCAAGTGAGGTGGCTGACAGGGGCCTGTGTACTCTGCACTTGTCAGCTACATCCAGAGAACACTGAAAGCCAGTGCGCACTTCAAATGCCATACTGAGAAAGGGGTTCAGAAGAACACAGAGTCAGATGAGTTTGAAATACTGAGTCTGGGAAGTGATTATCACAGCGCTAATAAGACTCTGCCACTATTTTAAAAGTCATCTAATGAGGGTAAGAAAAAAAATGGACAATCTGACCTGCACAATTAATTATTCTGAACTGGAAGCTAGTTGAGCAGAGAAAGGAGATGCTAGGGACCTGTTGTAGGGCTATTCATAAATTCATCTAGTTCTCAGGATAACCTGGTAGGTAGGAGTTGTATCTTCATTTTATACAGGAGAAAGCTGCTTACTATTAATAATCAAGCTCAAGGTCTCTTGCTTGTAGATGGTAGAACTGGGACTCAAACCTGCACCTTCCTGGCACTGGAGTCTCCTTTCTCTGGGAAGACTTCCCTGACTGCATCTTACCCACTATCTCCCAGCGGTCATTCTTCCCCTCAGGCTGCTCTACCCCTTTCTCCATGACTAGTTCCTCCTGCTCTCTCATCCTCTCCCCAAGGTTCTGGTCTCCTCCAGAACCCACATACTCTCCGGGTTTCAAAATCTCATATCTCTCTCTCTCTCTCTCTCTCTCTCTCTCTCTCTCTCTCTCTCTCTCTCTCCCTCTTCCTCCTCATCCCCTTAGCTAGCCCTCTACCAACTCTCTTTTTTACATTCTTATCCCTAGTTGAGAGTTTCATTACCAGGTGCCCAGATCATAAAGAATAATGAAGCAAGTCAATCAGTATTTCTAGAACATCTACTAGGCTCAGAATGGTGGGGGGCGGAGGTGTTCAGAAAACACCATCATAAAAAAAAAAAAACTAGGTAATAGTCATTGGATTATAACAGTGTGCTCTGTGCCAGAATGGCTAGTATTCAGTCTCTGACTTCCAGGAACTCTCTGCCTTTCAGGAGAAAACAAAGACAAGCTAACAAATCATTTCAGGTACCACAGAGCCAGGCAATGGGATGCCCAAGGAGAAAGAGTGAGGTGGGTCTGTGGGTATGTCAAGGACAGTGTACTGGAGGATTCTGAGAGGCAGACGAGCTGAGGAAGGCATTCCCAGAAAAGTCTCTTTGGAAAGAGAGGTTATGGAACTCTAGGTGTGCGAACGACTCAGAGATGCCAGCACTGTGGGATGGTATCTGGGGTTAATCGTGAAGGTCAGCTTGGGAAGCTGAGGCAAGAGGATAGCTTGAGCTCAGGAATTTGAGACCAGCCTGGGCAACATAGTCAGACCACAACAACAACAATCATGAAAGTCCAATATCCAACAACTCTCATAGGTAAAAAGAGCTGAAGAGCATATAGCCCACAATTCAGTCACTCATCTTGCTATTCATTAAACTCATTTATTAGAATAACCGTATACACTTTTTGGAAGGAAATTTTTACTGTGCCTGTAGATCTATTTCTACAACTATGTTCTTTTTTTAATATTTTTTTAGTGCATTACAATTATACTTAATAGTTGGCTTCATTTTGCCATAATCATCCAGGACTATACCTTATAGAATGTCCATCGTTTATTCCAGCAATTTTTTATGTTAGTAGTAGAATATTAGACATAATGCAAATGTCTTCTGATACAGAATTGTTTGACAGATTATCAAACATTCATATGATGGGACATGATGGAGATGAAAAAAAGGAAGGAATTACTAGGGAAGTCAGTAAGAAGTTTCCTCAAAAACTAGGAACAGAACTACCATCTGACTCAGCTATAGGACTCTGTGGTAGTTTTCCTAAAGACCTAAAATCAGCATTCTGTAGCAATACATGTATACCCCGTGTTTACAGCAGCAAAGTTCATAATACCCAAACTGTGGAACCAGTCTAGGTGTCTGTCAACAGATGAATGGATAAAGAAAATAGGGTGTAAATACACAATGGAGTTTTATTCAACCATAAACAAGAACAATATGATGTCTTTGCAGGAAAATGGATAGAACTTGAGAACATAATGCTAAGTGAAATAAGCCAGACTCAGAACATCAAGTGTCATATGTTCTCTCTTATTATGTGAAACTAGAGACAATATATATATAAAAGGGGACCTCATGAAAATAGAAAGGAGACCAGCAGAGTTGAGGAAAGGGATCAGAGAGAATGAAGAGTGGAGTAAAACAGGAGGTGCTGGAGAATGAAATTGACCAACTATGTTATATGTATGTACAAGTATGTCACAAAGAATCCAAAAAATATGTGTACATATGTGTACATACAGATAACATAGTTTGGTCAATTTCATTCTCCAATATTAAAGAATCCCACTTTTATGTATAATTATAAGACACCAATAAGAAAGGAGTGAGTTAAATATGTACATATCAATGTGGAAACCACATAATTTTTTTTAAGTTGTAGATTTGTGCACAAATGCACACATACATGTTGCGCATGTGCACGCACACACACAGAGTATAGCCTCATTGTGTATGTGACACCCAGGGCATGTGTCAAAGTATAAACAGCTGGTGACTCTATAAACAGAAGTACGTGTTAGAGAGGGGAGAGACTTATGCTTAATTACTGCTTGTGCTTCTGCTGGGTCGCTGAAAAGTTTTGCAACAAGTGTGTAATAACTTTTGTAACTAAAAAAAGTTTTCATAAAGGAAACAAATATGAAGAAGACTTTGCCCTGTAATTAAGGTAAAATCAAAATAAAATATCTACTCCATTCCTCCTTCACAGGGTCTTCCATCCCCTAGGAAAGTGGATGGAGGCTCAGGAACTACAGCTGGTGACGTCATTCATTCCAGGCTTTGGGCTGCTGGACAACCAGGAGTGGGCCAAGTCTTTGTCCCTGGTGGAAAGGGCCTGGCCAGAAGAAGCTGGTCCCACACAATGATGTCTCACATTTCTCTACTTAGGAACACACTTGCCCCAATCTTGTCCTCCCCTTCACCAGCGAGCTCCGTATCAGGAATGGCCTCTGCCTTTGTCCTCCTGCCAATGTCCTTCTTGGACTTGGCTTCTCCGCTACCAGGGAGCTTCTCTCCTAACGCTGCACAGGTACATATGGGACACCAGAAACAAGGACCACAGCCTTCGTGAAATGTTCACTGTGTGAACACCCAAGGACATGACACATACAAAGGAGAGACACCTAAGGAGGCGCCATCTCTGAGAACTGCACAGTCCGCACACCCACAACTTGGGTTTCTTGTATCCTACTCGCAGCTTCTTTATGAAAAGCGCAGAAGGAATGATGGCCTGATCACCTGCTTCCCTTACCTAATGCCGTGTTCGCTTCCCTGTGCGAAAGCTTTTAGAAACTTGAGATGCAGCATTTAAACTGCTCACCTATTTAGAGCTAGCTCTGCAGAAAACCACTTTGTTTAAAATGTCAAAGCCGGGAGTGAGTGAAGAAGCTTCTGGGCAGCCCCAATAAATGAAATGCAGCTCATCTAGTGAAGTACTGCCCATCTGCAAAGGCAAACCTGCCAACTCTCAGAGCCACGTGCTCTTACTTAACATGCAATTCTAACAAGCTCCAAAGTCTAAACTGACATCAGATGAGAAGCAATGTACTAGACATGGGTAGAGAACATACTAATAGCCATCTAATGCGATGCCTGAAATCTTGAAAAACCTGAAAGGGAGAGATAGCAAATGGGTAGCATTCTCTCTCGCTCTCTCTCTCTCTCTGCTTCCTGCCTGTCATGAACTGAGCATATTGCTCTTCTGCCATGATGTTCTGCGTCACCTGGGGTCCAGAGTCATGGAAACCGCCAGCCATACACCGAACCTCTGAAAGTGTGAGCCAAAAGAAACTTTTCCTCCTCAAAAAAACGTCAGGGTAGCAATGTGGGTCATTATGAAGGAAGACAGTCTTTCCCTCCCCCAGGTCTTAAGGACATTACCAGATAGGGCCGCGCTACATATTCATCTATCCTTTACCCCCACTCTATGCCAGGGCTTTTGCTTCTTTCTTACAGTGCAGCTATGTCCTGACGCCATGGTAAGTTGGAAGTGCACCTGACATGCCTCACCTCCTGAACATCCTCGCTTAGCCACACAGTACCCTGCTGAGGACCCTCGTGGTCACGTGGCTCACTGGGAGCTGTGGCTCTGCCAGTGCCCAATGTCACTAGACAGTATATGCTGCATATCACTAGCCTGGGAAAAGATCAATATTCAAAATTCACAGAGCAGTTTCTTCTAAATGTATATTGCTTTAACGCCATTTTGTAAAGTCAAAAAAAGTGCATCTTAAACCAGCATAAGTTGTGAACCATCTATATATTAACTAGCTGTTCCTTTTTATGTCTAGTTTTAAGGACCCCAAATAACAGCATTTTAAATGAATTATAGGTATATATTTTTGCTCACATAACAGGAAACCTAGAGGTATGGAAGGGATGTAGTAAGGCGGTTCCTTGAATTCATTAAAAACCTATTCTTAGCGTTGGGTTTGTGGCTCAGTGGTAGAGTGTTTGCTTAGCATGCGTGAAGCACTGGGTTTGATTCTCAGCACCACATACAAATAAATAAAATAAAGGTCCATCAACAACTAAAAAAAAATATTTTAGAAAAAGAAAGAAAGAAAAAAAGAAACCTATTTGCCACGACCAGCATGGCCAAACTAGTAGGTTCCAGCAAGGGGCGATGGGAGATTAGAAGAAATAGAGTCACTCACACAGATCTTGAAGATAAAGCTGGGATTGGTGGAGCACCGCTCTCTGATGGAGAAGTCTGACTAAAGAATTACACCAGCAATCTTTATTATATATGTCTCATTAATCAGATTAAAGACTATTAAAGATTATTCTTTGTATTCATGAAAGTTACAGAGTTAGCAGCATTTTGCATCTATTTCCTCAGTTACATTCTATAGTTGCAGTGTGCAATGTTAGGAGCATGTGTAGCTCTCAAGAAAGTCCACTGAATTTGCAGGCAGATTCAGGACCAGAGGAACTGGAGAAACATTGTGATTGTCTAGCAAGGAAGTTCCTTCATTCCTAGGAGCTGTGTGCCTGAGAGCAAGGTTGAACTAATAAGACTCTAGCAACAGAGTCTCCCCATGGAGAGATTGCCATAGCAACCAGGCTTCCTATACATTTTCACAGACACTTTCCCAGTCACCAAACATGCCACAGCCATGAAATCATCAGGGACCCCAGTCTCAGACACTGGTCTCCCAATCATTGTCACCACTCTCCATACCTATCCTTTTGCTTCATCATTCTTAGCATGTGGCTTTCATCCCCAGATTCAACTGCTTCATGATCATGAGATGGCTGATGCAACTCAAGCCCTCACATCAAAATTCCAGTCAGCTGGGATAAGAAATAAACAAAAAAGCCATAATACTCATTTGAGTCAACCTCTTTCAAACAGCTTTATTCAGTTTTGTTTATGTCTCATTGACCATTGGTCTCATTTTATCTTATATCTCTATGTGCAAGAAAGACAGGAAATGTAGGTTTTAACTGTAAATCTTGATGCAGACACTATGGTAGAAGAAGATATTTGGGGGAGGTAGCTACTTCAGATGGACACCATGGGTAATGCAGAGATAAGACAGAGCTCCAGGCCCAGTGTTTTCTCTGATAAGTGGATGCTAATCCATGATGGAAGCTGGGGCATGGGATGAGTGGAGGAACTTTGGATGGTGCAAAACGGTGGGGCATGGAGATGGGAAAGATGGTGGAATGGGGTGGACATCATTACCCTTGGTACATGTATGATTGCACCAATGGGGTACTTCATGTACCACCAGAGAAGTGAAAAATTGTGCTCCATTTGTGTACAATGAATCAAAGTGCTTTCTGCTGCCCTGTGTATCTGATTAGAACTAGTAAAAATAAAATTTAAAAAAAAGATAGAGCTCCACCTTCAAAGAGTGCAGGTTTCAGGAAAAATACTTTCCTTCCAAAATGGTTAAAATATATCCTGTGACATAACTAAAGGGAAAAAAAACTCAGTAATTTGCAGCAGTATTTTCTCAAAATGTTCTTGACTGCTGAGACCTGTGCTGAATTTGGTTTGTTTTAATCCCACAGATTAAATCCCACATTTCTGTCTGTAACATACCCAGAACCTGCTTTCATTCACCACCATTTATGCTCCTCATAACTCTGGAATTGGGAGAAGTTTTTGCTAATAGCAAATATCTGTAGTATTTCTTAGCCATATTTCCTTGAAAGACAAATGACAAGCACATGCACAAGGCATTGTGTCCCTCTCTGTCACCTCCCTGTCCCTTGGGCTTATCCCATTCTTACTTAGGTTGTAGCATCAACAGCTGTGACTCTTCTTTTGTGAAAACTTTATCAAAGAAGAATCCTCTACCATGGCTGTACAACCTCTGTCCAGGCACTGAGTGTCTGTGTCTCCTGACACACAGGAGATGCCTTTTCTATTTCATTTTGAGCAAATCTGATGTTTTCCTAGACAGAACGAATGCATGGCTCTCTAATGTGTCTCTGGGGAGGGGTGGATTTCAAACTGATATATTTTCTTTCTGTCTTGGCAAGGGGCAAGGATCCACCTGACTAAAGTAGGAAGAAAGCGACTTGAGCCAGAACCACAGGAGCCACATGGTAACACCAGCACAGCTACCATTCACCTGGCTCCCTGCCCCCTGAGCTTCCAGGGTCCTTCTTACAGGCTCAGTGGTGCAGGTGGCCCTGGAAGGAGGGGGAGGGCACCACAGGCTGCTGCAGGTGTCATGGAAGAGAAGCAGGGGATCATGAACAGGGTCCACCCACTTGGAGAAGGAGTCCCCCAGAGTTGCAGGTGGGCTGTCCCAGTTTTCATTCTCATTCATCTGTCACAGATCGGGTTCCCTCTACTGGGCTTTACACTGGGCACTAGTTCTACAAAGGCCCTGCAGAAGGTACAAGGAAGGTTTGAAGGAAGTTTAAGGAAAAGTCCCCCACTCAAGCTGGTGACCACAGAGCTGTCCCTGGAAGGGGTCTCCCAACCTGAATTCTGGAGGACAGATCAGATAAGAAGAGATGAAGAGATGGGAGCAAGCTCTTATAGGGTCCTGTGAACTTAGTCTTCCCTGGGGCCAGGTGAGCCTGGGCAGCACTGGCTGACAGGGAAAGGTGGTGGGGCCAGGATAACGGGGCTCAACTGTCAGGAGCAGGATGCGTGAGCCCCAGTGGACTTCAGCAAGGAAGGGCCACCCACCGATGACTGGGTGGAGAACAGCTTGGAGTGGAGCCTGCCTAGCAGTGAGCCAATGGGTAGAACTATGGTTGTCACCTGTACAGGAAAGGACACTAGAGACAAGAGGGCAGATGCACAGGTGGCTGAAGAGATGACATACATAACTGTTGGTAAGGGATTGGCTGTAGAGGAGGAGTGAGGACCAATGGCTTGGGGACTAGTTGACTTTGTCCTACCCTCACCCTTGCTCAGGAGAAAGATGACAAGTTCAGAGAGAGTCAGGTTGGAGAGAGGTCTGCAGGTCAGCTGATGGAGCCCGCCACCGATCAGCCGTGAGTACGCGGCTCACCCACTGTCTCACCCACTGTCCCCACTGCTCTGCAAGATGTGAGGAGTACACACACAGTTCCCCCTCGTGAACATAAAATGCCGTATGAAAGAACCAGAGTCCTGAAGAAAGGCGTTGTCCTGGAAACCCACGAATCCCTCAAAGCCGGGCAGAAGGCCATTTTCAGATGCGCTTCTTCCGGGTGCCCTGCTAGATGAGTCCTAGACTTCACTCCATTTGGCCACTAATGAATCAGAAGATCACAAAGGCAGAGTGATGTAAGCTGACCTGACCAATGAGTGACAAGGATGGAAAAGGGTTCTAGGTCTTCCCATCCCATATCAGATCTGAGGAGGAAGTCCAATCCAGAAGGATGTTGGAGTTAGGTGAATCAAGGATTGAATACTTACTAACCTCTCTGAGCCTCAGTTTGCCATCTGCAAATTGGGGATAATGATTCCACATTCTCACAGAGATGCTGTGGGGCTTGAGCGAGATGTCACATGCCTATAAAACAGTGCAAGCTGTTCCTAGCACATGGAATCACTCGATTATTGGTTTTTGTTGTTGTTTGTTTGTTTTTTATGTAATAAAGTGCCTAGAGGCACCCCTGTTCATTCAGCAGCCAATCAGGAGAGCAAGACAGGAAGCCTTCAAAGCTACATCTCCAGCTCTTTCTATTTTTTTTTTTTTTTAATTTTGAGACAGGATCTTCCTAAGTTGCCCAGGCTGACCTCAAACATGTGATCCTTCTGCCTCAGCCTCCAGAGTCACTGGGATCATAGGCGTGTGCCACTGGCTGGGCTTGTTTCAATTAAGTGTCAAAAATCTGAGTTCATCCTCCCTCCAAAGCTGAACACAGCCCAGGACTGGACCACACCTGGGGCTGGGAGGATTTACAACCCAGCTCCCTGGAAAGCCTGGCAAAACCTGGGGCAGCCTAAGACACAGATGGCAGGTGCAGCTGGGTGCCCGTGTTCCGGCCTTGGGCTCAGTGCTGCTGCCCACAGTGCCCAGCCCCACTCTCCCTCCTCCCTCCAGCACAGTTCACCCCTCCAGCAGTCAGACTTTATGGAGTCAGATCCAGGAGCCCCCGCCTCAGTCAGAGGTGTGGGCAGGAGCAGTCAGGAGGGTCCCAGCCATTGGGGAGATAGGTGGGAGGCGTGTCCTTGGCACTTCCTCTGCAGGGCTGGTGCCAAGGCCAGCAGAAGGCCTGACTCAGCCCAGCTCCTCATCTGGGTCCCTCATCACATGTCTGTGGTCTGGACCACAGGCCCCAGTGACGACGGTGCCTAACCATGAACCCACAGCCGACACCCATCTGAGCCATTTCTGGCAGGGCCGCCCCATAGGAGCTCTTGAAATCTTGCGTATGCAATTGCAGTGCAGCAGAGACTCTTTCAACTCGTAAGTTCAGATGTAGCCTTTTCTAAAAAAAAAAAAAAACTGCTACAATTCAAAGTGAACTTTGTTTCTATAAAAAGAAAAGTGAAATAGTGCCTTAAAAAAAATAAAACAGCCCAAACTGGAACATTTAAACATGAGACTGATAACATACATTCGCATAAAAGAGTGGTTTGGGATTTTTTTCTTCTTCTTCTTCATTTCTCCTCAGTTGTTGAATGTCATTGAAAACCCACCAAAAGCTCTGCAGGTGGCGAGTAGCATAGACCCCGCACCGCTCGCCTCTCCCCACAAGCAGCAGCACAGAGCAGGATGAAGGCCTGTGTTCACATCTGCTCCTCCAGTCACTCTCTGTGGGGTACTGCCCCCATTATTATTCTCTAAAAGGAGCCCAACGATATCTACTCCAAGGCGTTTGAGCAGGGGCAAATGAAAGCAGGCTGGGCCATAGGAAGAAAGGGGAGCTGGCCCTGGGTTGCCACCAGAGGGGACTCTACAGGATGCTTGAATTCATTTTTCTCTGTGGAAACAGATTTGAGAATAGGACTGAGGATAGCCAAGAGCAAGGAGGAAAAGAAGAGAGCATCTTGTAGTCAACAAGGAAGAAAATGATCACACACACACACACACACACACACACACACGGGCACGTGCACACATGGGGGTATGTCAAAGGGCCACAGAGGCCAACTGAAAGAACTCCCATGGTCAAAGTGGGGACAATTTAAGCAACAAATAAAATAAATATCCACAAGTCTAGACAAATATAAAGACATGATTGAATAAACTGATAAATGGGGTAGGGGTCAAATCTCCCATGCATAAGAATTCCAAATTATTTATGTAGAGACTCCATGCTCAAGGAGGTAGAGCACAATCCCTCCACCTACCCCATAATTGTGAGTAGTGTGCAGTGACTTCCTTCTAAGAGTGCAGTGTAGCAAGAGAAACAGAAAGAGAGACTCCAGAGAAATCCCACAAGCGCTGGCTCAGCCAGGTGGCCAAAGTCAGCACCAACAGTCAGGAATGGTCTCGGGAGCATGTGCCATTGACGTGACATGATGGAAATGACACTCCTCCCATGTGATTGATCTTCAGAAAAACCCTATAACCTTGCCCTAATTATGAGTAAAACATCAGATAAATCACAAGAGACAGATAGCCTACAGAATATCTGGCTGGTTTCCCTCCACTGTCAAGATCACCAAAAATGAAGAAAACATCTAAGAAACCGTCCCAGCCAAGAGGGGAGTAAGAAGGCACTATGACTATACAGAAAGTGGCATTCTAGATGGGGTCCTGATACAGTAAAAAGACATTCAGTAAAAACCAAGGAAATCTGAATAAACTGTGTGCTTTAGTTAATAACAATGTATCAATAATGTTATATTAATCCTAACAAATTGACTACATTAATGTATAAGATGTTTATAATAGGGGAAAGCTCATGGGGAAAAGGTATAATCCATACTATCTACTCAAATTTTCTGTAAATCTAAAACTGTCACAAAATGTGAAATCCATAAAAAGAAAAGAGAAGGATGATGAGTGTCTGTACCCCTAATGACTTAGGAGGCTGTGGCAAGAGGCTCACAAGTTTGAGGCCAGTGAGAACTCTAGGTCAAAATAAAAATTTTAAAAAGGTCTGAGGATATAGCTAAGTGCTAAAGCTTCCCTGGGTTTAATCCCCAGTATGGAAGGAAGGAAGGAATGGATGGAGGGAGAGAGGGAAGAAGGGAAGGAGGGAGGAGGACAGAAGGAAGGGAGATGAGAAACAAGAGGAGGGAGAGGAAGAATTCTTCCTGTATGTATCAGTAAAGGGTTGATATGGGAGGGCATCGTAAGCACACCAGTTGAGGAGGGCTCAGACGAGGAGAGCTGGGGTGTAGTCATGCCAGCAATGTCGTGGAAAGATGGGCAAATATCTGAGGGAAGCCATGGAAAGGAGCCCACACTGGTGACAAAGACATCAGGCTGTGCTTGTGTTTGATATTCAACACTGGCACATAGGTTAGGCGTTTGGGGTACATTCACCTTGATTCAGTAAAGAAGAGGAGAATATATATATATATATATATATATATATATATATATATATATATATATATATAAATTGTCATTTAACGAAGAGGTATCCTTTCCTATAAATATCTTTTTGTTCTGCCAGTCATTATAGATTCAGATTTTCCCGGAGCCAGATTTGGAAGGGGGAAACAGGGAGAGATGGGAAAAGAAGAGAGAGAGAAACCCAACAGGATAGTAGAAGGCTGAGGACCCATTTGGGTGCAGGGGCCAGTGAGAAGGCCCCCTGGACTTTCGCAACAGGAATGTCAGGCATGGTTTTAGGGGTCTGCCCTGGTCCACACAACATGACTTTCCTGGGCTGCCACCCTTCATCACTGAAAGTTCTGCTAAGTGGTGGCCCAGGATACTGCAGACATTTGACTGGTGTTATGGTTTGGATATGCAGTGTCCTCTCAAAATCTCCTGTGGGAGTATTGAGAGATGACATGATTGACTTGTGAGAACTCTAACCCCATCAGTCCACCCTTCTTTGAGTGGACTGACTGGGAGGTAACTGTGGGCAGGCGGGTGTGGCTTGATGAGGTGGGTCACGGGGGTCCTGTGCATCTTACCTGTAGCCCATTCATCCCCCTTTCTCTCTCTTTCTCTGCTTTTTTTGGCCTCCAGGAGCTGAACAGCTTTCTGCCGCCATGGCCTTCTGACATGATGTTCTGCGATAGATTTGGTTGACTATGGATTGAACCTCTAAAACCATGAACCAAAATGAACTTTTCCTCCTGTAGGTTGTTCTAGTCAGGGATTTTGGTCACAGAGACAAAATACTGACTGACCCAGCTGGGGAGAGAAGCCAGGCAAAGGGCTTATTTGGACACCTATTCAGTGGAGATAAAGAAGCAACTGCAGGGCATAGAGCAAGAAACAATGATTTCAGTAGATGCCAGAAACTGAATATGGAAGTGACCCAAAGAATGGTGGTGGGGTGCTGGGGGCTCTCAGGCACAAGGAGGAGAGTTGAATCTTCCTGCATCCTTCCTGGGAGAGTCTGCATAGAAAAATGGGCCTACCCAAGTGGGCCGTGAGAACAGCACAATGCTACCCTTACAGCTGGGTGTGAGTTTTCTCTGTGGCTGACAATCGTCTCTCGCGGGTGACAACAAACACACTCTTCATTAACTAGCACCCCCAGAAAGCATCTGTTTTTCTTCTTTCTGGTTGATATTTGCAAACAGAGATCTCTGAGTAGCTAAGCTGATGTGTGTCCGTGTGCATGCACGCACACTGGCAGGTGGGGAGCAGGAAGCAGGGAGGTGGCCAAGCTCTACTTAAATCTCCCCTGGCACCAGCATCACACTGCCTGCTGCACTGACCGTCATAAATGAGGCTGTCAGTTGGCAGTGGTTAGTGCTGCTGCGGCTGTTAGCAGCCATTGAAGGCTTAGGATGGGAGGTGGTTGGGGATGGACATTGATGCTTCAGGTTGCAAGATGAATCTTGTTGTCAGCATGGAGGATAGCAGAGGACTTGGAGGCCTTAGAGCACCAAAGGTGACTCAGAGGAGATGGGGCAGGAAGAGGCTGAGAGGACCCAGGGCTGAATAGAGACCAGCCCTCCAGATGAGATGGAAATAAGAGAAAACAATAACTAGGGAGGGGGTTCCAAGGCTAATAAGAATCCAAGCACAAAGCTCAGGTGTGGGCTTGCTGGCCCCCCAAACCCCCATGGATTATGTTTCCTAATGGGCAAAGCCCTCTTGGTAAGATCCACCCTGTTTCCTTCCTGGTCTCTTTTAGTTGGCTGTTTTTTTTTTCCTTCCTTCCTTCCTTCCTTCCTTCCTTTCTATCACCATAATCAAAATAAGAACAACATAAAGGAGGAGGTCTATTTGGCTCACGGTTTCAGAGGTCTCAGTCCATAGATGGCGGACTCCATAGCTCTGGGCCTGAGGTGTGGCAGACCATCATCGCAAAAGGGCATGGTGGAGTGAGGCAGCTCAGGACAGGTCCAACAGAAAGCAGAGAGCTCTGCTCACCAGGGAAAACATATAAAACCCAAAGGCATGGCCCTAGAGACCTACCTCTTCCAGGTACTCCCTACCTACCTACAGATATTACCCAGTTCATCCACAACAGTGGATTAATGCAAGTGGATTAATGCATTGATTGGATTAAGGCTCTCATAACCCAATCATTTCACCTCTAAACTTTCTTGCATTGTCTTACAAGCTTTTGGAGGACACCACATATCCAAACCATAACATGGTCTGTCTGTTTTACAGGTGCAGCTCCTGTTCTGGTGTGAACACCGTTGTCAACAGCAAGGTGGCATTCAGGCCCATTGAGATGTTCTCTGGATCTTTGCTCTGTCATCCTGTATCTCACCCAGGCCTCAGGGACTCTGTGAATGCCATCCCTGACAGTTAAGAGAGCCTTACTCAAAACAATGAGTTCTTTGAAATGCACCCCTCTGCTCAGGAAACCTCCACCCCCTCCAGCCCCTGCAACTTCCAACTCCCAAGCAAGTCAGCACCTGCATTCCTCAGGCTCACCATGCTTCTACTTTGAGATGCACACTGCTGGTGCAGTCTGCCTGCTCCCACCACACTCGACAGACTCACTCAGCTAAGCCCCCTCACAGCTATCATTTTCCTGACCACCTTGGGGATGCAGTGACTCCTCCCAGCTCCTGGGCCCAGAGGACCTTTGTATCTGCTGGTTGGTCTCCACTCAACATGCTCATTACTTTTTCCAGGCCAAGGGGTCAGGCCACTTTCTTACCGTTGCCATCCTAAAACACAAAACACCATCTGGAAATTTGATGGATAGAGTGTTCTTCTTCCCCCCTCCCGTCACATGCACACAAAAGCAATCCCATTAACCTCATAAGGAAAGCCCAGGCATTATAAATGAAATTGCTGGTCTCCTTCTGGCTTCAATATATAATTTGTAACATGTTATGTGTACGACTGTAGAATATAATATATAGTATACAATAAGTAAGTTGTAAAACATAGCATAGAGTGTGTGTGTGTGAGAATATATGCCAGGAACTGACATATACTAAGCTCTCAGAAAATAACAATAAGTATTATTATTATTATTACTATTTTAAATCTAATCCTTCTACTATTTGTCTTCTCAATAAAAATTTCTCTGCAATAAAAATTTCTGTACAATGAAAGGATTTCCGATACTCTATCAGCTCTATTATTACACACTTTATCCATTACTAGGAGTTCTAGAGTTCTAATCCAGTTAAGAAAATCTGACTTTAGCGAAAGAGTGAAACTTTTGTCCAGTTCAGTAACCTATATCTCAGTTACTTTACAAGTTTGCAACATGTGAACTGTCAACGGTAGAGAAGAGGAAGGTGTGACTCACAAGATGGATGAATCCAAGCTTGCCAGAGTTTTCTTTTTCATAGCTCACTGTGATAGTTAGCTTTCTGTTGCTGTGATAAAATATCTGACATTATCCACTTATAAGGAGAAAAGATTTATTTTGGCTCATGGCTTCAGTCAATTGTTGCTGAGCCCTGTTATTTTGGGTCTATGGCAGCACAGTACATCACATGTGAGTACATAGCAGAAGAATGTTCATCTTGTGGCAGCCAGGAAGCAAAGTAAAGAGACAGGAAAGGGTCAGGATTCCAATATCCCTTCAAAAACACACCCCAATTAACTAACTTCTTTCTCCTAGGCTCCACCTCTTAAAAGTTTCACCACCTCCCCACAGGGCCAGAAGCTGGCAACCAAGCCTTTCATGCATTGACCCTGAGAAGCCACTTCCAAACCATAGTGCACCCAATCTTTCCCCCAATTAAAAGGAAGCCATGTAGGAACTGACCCACAGCCCATTTACTCTGGCCATAATCAGTCTCACACATTTATTGCTGTCCTTAATTTTCCAGAATCACCACCACCTGAAGCTCAATGTGTCTTCGAAATTCTCTTAACACTGAGGAATGGACACACTATTGTTCATGCCCTTTGATTTCAAAGAAAAACTTTAAGATTCTCTCAGAAGCAAATAAAGGAAGGGGGTAGATATGATCACAGTTGTATAAAGTAGGAAAAAGTGGAATCGTGGCACCCAGAGATTCAGGGACGCCAACTATGGGTCCAAGACACTCAATCCCCACCTCCTCCAGTCCCCAGATGTACACATGAGCCTAATAGGAAAGACTCCACATCCATGTGGGGAGCTAGTAAGAGAAAGTGCCCCCAATTTTGCAAAAGTGCAAAGCATGTCAGCAGAAAAGGGGGCTGAGTAGCTAAGTAAGTTCTCCTACCCACCTGCCATTCTTCACTAGTGGAAACAGATCCATCTGGGAAAGGAAAGCACTTGTCACAGGTTCCCTCCTGACCATGATTCAGAACATAGATGAGATCCCAGAGCCATGGATGTGGAGCAAACCCTAATCCATGGAGGCTCCAAACTAGTGTTTTGTAACCTGATTTGCAGTATACATAATCAAAAACATCTTTAGGGCATCCAAAGTGAACTTCAGATTCAATGCAATCCCCATCAAAAATACCAAAAGACATTCTTCAACGGAAATAGAAAAATATCCTCGAAGTCATATGGAATCCACAGAAGACCTTGAATACAGCCAAAGGAATACTGAGTAAAAAGAACAAAGCTCGAGGCATCACAGTACCTGACTTCAAAACCTACTACAAATCTGTGGACCAAATAGCACGGTATTGGCATTAACAGAGACACATAGACCAGTGGAACACAATAGAGAATCCAGAAATAAATCCATGTACTTACAGCCACCTGACATTCAACAAAGGCACCCAGAAGATGCACTGGAAAAAGGATAGTCTCTGATTAGTGGTGCTGGAAAAACTGGATCTCTATATGCAGAAGAACAAAACTAGAATCTCATCTCTCATCATATACAAAATTCAATTCAAAATGGACCCATGACAATTTTAAGACCTCAAACTCTAAAACTTCCTGACAAATACATGTGGGAAGTACTTCAGGACATTGGTCATGGCAAAGATTTTTTGGATATGACCCAAAATTGGCAAAGGAAATTATAACAAGTTAAAAAGTTTCTGCAAAGCAACGGAAACCATAAATATATATTGACAACATAATTTCTAACAACAATCTATTGTCCAGAATGCCACACTCTATTTAATCAACCCCCAGTTCTAGACACCTAGGGATTGTCCCCTAATTTTTCACTATAATATAAAATGCTGCCCTGAGTCTAATGAAAACATTTTTAATGACTTGTCCCATTATTTCCTTAAGATAAACTCCAAATGGAATTGTGATATAGGCACATTGATAAGGCTCAATTAGAAGACTACCTTGCTAACTTTCTCTACAGAAAAGGTGTGACATCTTATAATCCCACCAGTGACAAGGGAAGGCCCATTCTCTCCATATCCCCCAAAAGGAATTTAGAATTTAAAATAAAAGCACACACTAACTGCTCTTCTAAGAAATTCCCTTGAAGAAACTTCACAACACATGTTTACAAAGACATATGAAAAAGACATGCAGCGGGGAAATAACTGGCCCATATCTGCCAGAGTCCCCTTAGCTGTTCCAGTGCAGTCTTGTTATCCTGTCTCTATAAAGGACAGCATGAGTCTTCCCACTTCCCCATATTGGTATAACCGGGATCATTATTGTTAGCATGAGACCTTAACTCCCCTCCCTACCCACCTCCTTATTTAGAAATCAGATCGCAGTGTTTCTGTTGGATTACCATTGGTATTCCTTTCCCCACTCTGCATTTCTTGGGCAAACAACCTTTCTAGCTTGTGAGCCCAGGTGCCCTTATCCAATCGAACAGATGCACCAGTAGCAAATCAATGAATCTCACAAGCAGCTTCACACACATCACACCTTGGCTCCAAAGCTTGTAGCAATTTCCTGTTTCTCATCATCACTTCCCAGGCCCTTCATCATCATCCTCGGCTCTTTTCTTCTTCCTCAGGACCCACAAGTAGGTTCTATCAAACCAGCATCCAACTTGTTAACAACTTCTTAACAAGAAGCACTTGGGCTCACTCTTCCCAGGCCCTGATGTCTGCCTCCCAGCTTGTTCCTTCTGGGCAGGACCTGGACTATGTCAAGAATCGGAAGACCTGAAACAGGCTTCACTTTCCTGGTACCCAAGACAGCTTCATCCACTAAGCTTGGTTTCAGATTTCCTGATTCTGATATTCCACCAGTGAGGAATTTATGTAGATCAATGACAAGAATTATTTTACATGCAAATAAGTTCCAAAGGGCACCTGAGAACGAATTCCTTAGTTCCATCAGTTCTCTTGATGTCAAAGCCTAAGTGGCTGTCATGTGTGTTAGGAACTCCACTGGTAAGGTAGTAGTGTGGTTTAAGTCCAAAATGTCCCCCAAAGACACAAATGTTGAAGGCTTGGTCACCATCCTGTGGTGCTGTTGGGAGCTTATAGAACCTTTAGGAGGTGGGTCCTAATGGGAAGAAGTTAGGTCATTGGGGTCCTGACCTTGCAAAGGGATATTACCACCCTACTGCCTTCTTATCTCTGTTTGCCCCCTGGCTGTGATGAACTGAGCAGTTACTATCACCATGTACTTCCACCATGATGGCCTGTGGAGCCACTCCACAACAACAGAACCAACCAAACATGGACTGAAACCTCTGAAACCATGAGCCAAAATAAATCTTTCCTCCTTTAAGTTGCTCACCTCAAGTATTTTGTCACAGTGATGGAAAGCTGACTAACACAGGCAGGAAAGGATGAACAGTATGGTGTATGATAGTAACTGCTGCTCAGTTCATCACAGCCAGAAGGGCAAGAGTGATTTTGCAGGAAGCAAAGACCTAGGTTACAGGGCAGAGTGGGATCATGTGAAGCCTTTGAAACAAAGGGAAGGGGCCCTCCAAAAGAAAGGGAAGCAAAAGGATGCCAAAACTTCCTTTGCTTACATCAAAATTTCACTTTGTGGGGCAACATGAACCCAGGAAAAGGAAAGGAAGACCTCTTTCTGCCTCTTCTCTCTATTTTTTTCTCATGGGGCCTAACTCCTACCAGGATGGTTGCAGAGCAGGCAGGCTCAGGCAGCTTCAGGTCTGCCCCAGCCCTCTTCCTCACCCAGCAGCCCAGCACTCAGTTGCCACAGAACTCTCTAGAGACAAGCAAAGGAATTTTCCAACCCATGGTTAAGTGCACTTTTCCCAAGTGTAAGAGAAAAAAAAAGTTAAATGACACTTCATGAAATGGATCCTTAAGTCACACACACACACACACACACACACACACACACACACAAAATGTTTCTGTTGTTTTCTTCCATCACTTCAAGCTCTTGCTTTAGCCCTTGCAGGTGCAAAAAGGGCTGGAGTCATTCGAATTCAGATCTAAGGCTGTGCTTTAATGGAAAGAAAAACAGGGAACCTCTTAGACCCATGATCCACTGAGCAATCCTGGTTTGTTTCAGAAGAGGAGACTGTGGCTCAGTGAGTTAGGTAACCTTCCAGAGGTTGCACAGCTGGGAAGACAAAGCCAGGACTGGACCACCAGCCTGCCTAAGTCAGCAGTGACTACAGGATCTCCCCAACTTGCCCAGGCTCCTCCCAAGCCCAGCACAGATTTCCTATTTATAACTTTGTGCTTATTTTCCTTTATCCCTATTTTTAGGTGTGTGTGATTATACATAGTAGTGGAATTCATTATATATGCATATAACACATTTGGATCATTCCCAGTGCCTTTCCTTTCCTCCCCTCCTCCCTGATCCCCTCACCCTACTGTACTGGTCTCCCTTCTATTATTACTTTTTAGTTAGTGAATTATAATTATATATAAAAGCAGGATTCACTGTGGTGTATTCATACATGGACATAGCATAACTTGGTAGATTTTATACCTCTCCCCACTGGGCCCTCCTCCCCTTCTCTCTCCCTCTTGATTTCTTTCCTCTACTCTATTGGTCTCCCTTCTATTTTTGTGAAATCCCTTTTTTATTCCTTTCTTTATCCTCTCTAGCTTTAACATATGAGATAAAATATTTGACACCTGACTTTCTTAGTATGGTAGATGGCTTATTTCACTTTGTGCTTGTTTTCTTAAAAAGAATCCCTCACTTGTGAGCTTTGAGCCCCAGAAAAACCTAGATCTACCTCTGCTGACCAGTAACCACTTAGAGGAAGTTGAATCTCAGAGGAAGCCAAGTCCATCTCGAGGTCATCTCCAGAACCCCTCAGAGTGGACTCGGATTGGCACAGGGTACAGAGGCCCCAGGGCAGATGGACAGGCCTTTGGATGTAAGGAGCTTTCCCAGAGCAGCTCATCTTATCCCTGGTGCCTGATCTCTGCACATCCAGTTCATAAACACCTCCAAAGTGGATTCACTCCTTGCATGACTAGGGGAAGAGATTTCCTGCCTTGACTTCACTTAGAACTTTCCATGAATTTGAATCCTGTTTTTTACAGTTCATGCCCATGAATGACAAGCTCCCATCCAATCCATTCTCATGGGACTAGAACCCCTGAGCAGAGTGAGTAAGGTGGAGGGAGGAGAACCAGAGTGCTGGGGAGGGACAGTTGAAAGAAAGACAGGTCTAATGCTCTGGAGCTGGAGATCACCACAGGTGCGGACACAGGAACTGATGTGGTGTGATGGAAGCTGAGACACAGCTGGAGGGGGCTGTGACTCAGAGCACTTGGGCTGCTATAACAAGAGTCCCATAAGTCATGTGGATTACAAACAACAGAAATTTATTTCTCTCAGTTCTGGAGGCTCAGATGTCCAAGATCAAGGCTCCAGCAGATTCAAAGTCTAGGGAGGACTGTTCTCTAGTCACAGACAGCAACTTCTTGCTGTGTCCTCATGTGGTGGAAGGGGAAAGCTCGCTCCCTTGAGCCTTTCGTCTAAGGGCTGCATTATGAGAGTGACATCCTTATGACGTCTTTACCTCCCAAATGCCCCACCTCTTAATACTCACTGGGGATCAGGGTTCCAACATGTGGATTTGGGGAGGACAAGTCAGTCCATCGTGGGCTGGCAGAAAAAAGTTGAATGGGCTTTTAAATCATGTTCAGGAGTTTCAATTTTACACCCCGGCGAGGAGCAGCAAGAACAAGGAAATGATATACTTCGTTTCTCCTTTTAGGAAGACGACCCTGCCTGGAGATAGAAACTGAGAATCCAATAAAGAACGTGAAGTGACCCACACCATAACACAAGCCAGAGTCCCACAGAAGCAAGGTTACGGGAAGGTAGATGGATTAGAACCCAGGGCTACAACGTGACCCACATGTTCTTCACATTGAGGAGGGTCCAGCCACCTCTGCCTCTGCCCTGCTTTTAAGATATAATATGAAATAAGTATAAGTAAAATAAATAAAGGCATTATAAATATTAACATTGTAATTTTAATACTATGCTAATAGATTGTAGACTATATATTTACTTTCCAAATCATTTGAAATCAAGTTGGAAACTTGATTTTCCCTTTATCCCTAAATATTGCAGTGTCTGTTTTCTTTTTGGGGAGGGGAGGTGGGAGTACCAGGGGTTGAACCCAGAGGGCTTAACCACTGACCCACATCCCCAGCTGGTTTTTTACTCTGTTTTTAGACAGAGCTTTGCTAAGTTGCTGGGGTTGGCCTCAAACTTGCAGTCCTCCTGCCTCAGTCTCCTGAGCTGCTAGGATGACAAGTATGCACCACTGTTGCGCCCAGCGTACAGTGTCTATTTCCCAAGGATACAATAGTTCTCTTATAGGACTGCAGTACCAATATCAAAATCAAGAAATTTCAGCCAAGCATGGTGGCACACATCTTAATCCTAGATACTAGGGAGGCTGAGGCAGGAGGACTCCAAGTTCCAAGCCAACCTCAGCAACTTAGTGAGACCCCTTCTCAAAATCAAAACACAAAAAGGGCTGGGGAGGTAGCTCAGTGGTAAACTACCCCTGAATTCAATCCCCAGTGTCAGAAAAAAAAAAAAGAAATTAATTAATTTAGCATTGGTATTCTCTAATCCACAGGGAATATCCAAATTACAGTTGTCCCAATAATATTCTTTATAGCAATTATTTTTCATGACTCAGCCTCCAATCCAGTACCCACTTTGCAATGAGTTGTCATGTCTCTTTAGTCTCTGGTCTCCCTTCATCTTGACAGTTCCTTAGTCTTTAACTTCCATGACCTTGGCACATTTTAAGAAAACAGGCCAGTTATTTTATAGGATAGCCCCAGCTGAGGTTGTCTGATGTTTCCTCATGATTGGATTTGAGTGATATATTCTGGGTACAAGCCTCCCAGAAGACACGTGTACTCAGCACGTCAGGACAGGAGGCACGTGCAGTGTCCCACTCTTGATATGAGCATGCATCATTGGGTTAAGGTCACATATTCCTTTAGAAAAGTCGGATCACACTGGATATGTTGTTTGATAAACCACTTTTTCATTGAAGTATCTATTATAGAAGTTTGGCATGTTTTAAAATAGTCTTATATAGCATCTTTTTAAAATCTGCATAGTTCCATCATATATACACCATATTTAATTATTATAACTCCTATAATTTTGTCAAGTTTCAACATTTTCCTAGTTTTTGCTACCATTAACCATGTAGTACAGAATATTTTTATAGATAATTCGCTATGTTCATCAGAGATTATTGCTTGTGAGTAAATCCTTAGAACTGGAATTAATAGCCCAGGAAAATGCACATTTTTAAGGCTTAAAAGTGCCTTTTAAAGGGCTCCATCCTCAAGAGCATGATTCAGATCTGTACTCATCATTGTAGTATACGTAAGTGTCATTTCTCCCTGCAGCCTCCCCACACTACGGTTTATCATTAAAAAAAAAAAAATCTTCTATTGCTTTAAATATGTGTTTCTTTAGTTAGAAGATTTGACTTTTCTCACACATTTTGGGTCATTTGTGTAACTTCTTTAGTTTCCTTTCATATTCTTCTCTAGCTTTTTCTGTTGAGTTTTCATCTTTTGTTCACATCACTTTTGTATGCAAAATTGGTAAATTGCGTTTTGAGTTCCTCCTTGATGGAAGAGTTCTGTGTATTGTTTTGCTTGAAATTTCCACATAGCATTTCTGTTGGTCTGTTTGGAATGAATTTTGCAGAACAGGTCCCGGAAGCAAGCGAAGCATAGGCTTTGGAGCCAGGCAGGTGAAATGTTGAGTCCTGTTTGGGCCAGATGACTTTGGGAGGGTCAACCTCACTGCATTTCAATTTTCTCATTTATAAAATAAATAGGAGATTAAAAATAGGGTCGTGGTGAGGTACCTGCTACAGACAGGTGTGTTAAGTGCTTGCTAGGTGGCACTTGGGCCATGTGGCTTGTGAGAGGTGTTTTGTTATTGTTGTAATCTGGTCTCCTGAGCAGCACATTCAGAGAGTTCATTCATCAGGACATGTACAAGAGGATAGGAAGGGCTCTTAAAAGGAGCCCCAGGGAGGGCCAGGCCCCAGCTTGATAGACAGCATATAACAGTGGGCTGCTTTGGTGGCTCTAAGTGTCAGTCACAGGGCAATGCTCCATTCTGAACCCTCCTAACCAGTCCTCTACACTGGCAGTTAGGCTGTCAGAGTGGGGAAGCAGTTGTCATTTTGATGGATTCACTCTTCTTGGCTGCACAGAAGTCTGTCTTTAGTGACATTCAGCAGCTTCCTGAGGTTCTTACATGTGGATCTGTGGGCTGCAGCCTTAGTAACCTAAGTTAATAAAACTTGCATGGGTCTCTAACCAAGTTAAGAATGAACTAGAAAACACTGGGCCTTCCTATAGGCAACGTAACCCACGCTTTTAATTCCAGCTCCTTGGGGGGTAGAGGCAGGAGGACTGCAAGTTAGAGGCCAGTCTCAGCAACTCAGCAAGACCCCATCTCAAAATCACAAACACAAAGGGCTGGGGATGCAGCTCAGTGGTAGAGCACTCCAGGATTTATTCCCAGTAGAAAAGGAAAGAAGAGAAAAGACAAGACTGAGCCCAGTGCTTGACACATAGTAGGTGCTTGTCTAGTGCACCTACTATGTGCACTAGACAAGCCTTCCTCCTTGCCTTGCTCATTCTCTCCTTCTCCCCTCCCTCAGGAAGTACATTTGAAAGATCATGCACCAGCACAGGGTCCATGTTCTGACTCTGCTCAATAGCTGCTGTTGTCGGGATACATACCTTCTGAACTTCTCTCCACTATAAAAGATGGTTTGGGGGGACACATTGCCAAGGGCCATACCAACTCTAACATTCTATAATTGTATCATGCAATATGTGCCATGATTAGATGTTCCTGAACGCCCACTCACCTTTGAGATATTCGTCCACTCACAGGAAACACAGCTGGAGGCAGGAGGTGCACACAGCCCAAAGTAAGAAGGCTTGAGGGTATTGGGAGGAAGCTTCCATCCCAGCCTCTTCTCATTTGCTTTCTAGGCCCTCCTTCCTGGCAAATGCCCTGGGGAAGCGCCGGTGTGACCACATTCCTCCCTGAAACCAGCTTCTTACGTGGCTCAACCGGCTAACTAGCCGTCAGACCTCAGCTATGCAGATGTTGGTGGGAAAGTCCAAATTCTTTCTAACCCCATGATGGAAATTGAAAGAAAATCATGTGAGACCTGCATGGATAACAGCTCATTCACTACCACAAATGGTGCCATCCCAAAGACAAGTAAGTAGCAGCTCGGAGCTTGGAGACAGGGACCGGGAGCTACCAACACTAAGAATGGGAGCAATTCTGTTGATCCATAACTGCCCTGTGGTCCAGCAGATGGGGAAAACAATATTTCTAATGACCCCGACACTATCCTGTATTTTAATATAAAAGAGAGGAAACTGATGAGCAGACCAGCCAGTGAGCCAAGACAACAGCCTTCTGCTCAGGTCACTGCTGAGCCCACTGCAGGGCCACCGCCCCCCTGCCCAGCAGAGGCTCTGCTGCATCCTCTTACCATTCTTTGGGGGCGTCCACATCAGACCCCTTCCTCCTCTAGATTTCTTTACCCTCTCTGGTGTTCTGTGGGAGAAACTGGGGACAGGAGGTCCGAATAACAGCCCTATCTACTCAGTAATAAATAAAATCCAAGCCCATCCACATCACTCTGCTTTCTGGAGTTATGACCCATCCTTTTCCTCCTCTGAAGGTCACCTGCAGCATGAGATAGCACAGGTCTCTGGTATTATCAGGGTCAGGCTTGAATCCTAAGATCTTTAAGACAAACATCCCATCCCAAGAATTCCAGAAACCTCTGCATGGGCAGTCTGGTGAAAGAATGCTTACTCCTTAGGAAGGACATTTCTGCTTGGGACAATCTCAGCCATGCCTCACTTTCCCTTTGTGTCCCTCTGAGCTGTGGATGTTGAAACTGAGGCACCTTCCTGGAAAAGACAGACTTCATGATGCTTCCTGTCTCACAGTGTAAGAGCAACAGTTATAGCTCTTCTTTCCTGGATAGCACAGTCAGATCCACCCCACCTGGGCCCAGCTGGCCTAGGCTTTCCTACCCCGTCACTTGGTTTTCAGGGTGAACAGGCAGGAGAGTGACAGAGATTGCATGGCTTGGGTGTCACTGACACTGAGTGTACTATTAATTTGACTTTTACCTCAACAATGGCAGATCATTAAAAAGAAATCACTTTATCAATTTATGGTATTTTGTTATAGCAGCCTGAAGAGACTTAGACAGATCTGGTAGTCACAGCAAGGGGCTCCCGTCATAGGGCTCTGGGTCCCCAGAGAGAGTGGCCTAACTGAGGGGAGTGGAGACAGGGGGCCTCATTCTCCAAAGGGACATCTATTCAATGACAGCTTTCTAAGACAGTGGAGATGGTTAGGACAACACTGAAAAGAAGTGAGAGGAACGGGTGAAACCAGAGAGTGAGACAGTGGAGGAAGCCATTGGGGACAGAGCCTGTGTAAAGTGGTCACTTTCCATCCCAGCCAGGCCTGACCTCTTCCTGGCTGGCTCTGCCATTAGAGCTTCAAAAGCTGCTCTCTTCAGAAATGTTGTCACCTGAAGAACTGACCACCAGGTAAATTCCTAGAAGGAGCTTGCCCCAGTAGATCCATATTTAATTTCTAACAGGGAATTTTCAATTAGATCTTCAATTTGCCTCCTGCCTGATTGTTGCCCTGCAACTGACGTGGACCTCTCATTCCAGTCAGCAGCCACGAACAGATGATTTTACAACCATGGTAAGCCAGGTATTCCATCCCACAGTCGCCACCAAAACAGAAGCCTGCAGTGGTTCTGCAGAGGGCTTCTTTTTTTAAAATTTTTTTTTTTAGTTGTAGATAGACACAATACCTTTATTTTATTTTTATGTCATGCTGAGAATCGAACCTTCCACATGCAAGGCGAGCACTCTACCACTGAGCTACAACCCCAGCCCTGCAGGGAACTTTTGACAGTGTCTGGAGACATTTGTATTTGGCACAAAGGATGCGACTGGTATCTAGTGGGTGGAAGCTAACCATCCCACAATGCACAGGGACACCCCACAACAAAGAGTCAACTGGCCCCCAAACTCCACAGGGCTGAGGTTGAGAAACCCTGCCATAGGGTTCCCACTCCTCGGCAATTGCAGTTACCTCCCTGATGGTTCTCTCTCTCTCTCTCTCTCTCTCTCTCTCTCTCTCTCTCTCTCTCTCTCTCTATTTATTTATTTTACTATAGTGAGGGTTGAACCCTGGATGCGGTACCACTGAGCTACATCTCCAGCACATTTTATTTATTTATTTTTTATTTTGAGTCAGGGTCTCACTAAGTTGTCTAGGCTGGTCTTGAACTTGCAATCCCTGATGTTCTGTATGTCCACCCTCAGTTTTAAAGGCATCCCTACTAAGGCACACCCAGGTGTGAGCATACACAATGCACCATCGCCTGCAAGGATGCAATCCCAGCTCTTCATCTGCGTACTCTGCCCGTGTGCCTTTCCAGTTTTGCTTCCCATTTCTTTTCTCTCTCATAATGGCTCTTTCTACTCCAGCGACTCTCAAATATGATCTTGCATCAGAACCGTCTGGAGGACTTGGCAAATACACAGGGGATGGCTCCGCCCTCATCCTCCTGACCCAATGGCCCAGGCTGAAGACCTTGAGTGTCGTCAGGGGCTGCCGAGGCCTGTGGTCTGGGCACCAGTGTTTGAGGACCATCGTCCTACACCAACTTCTGCTCTGGACCTCAAGCTGCTGCTTCTGCCCAGAAGACTCATGTTCTTGTTCTTCCTGGACATCTCAGTTCTATCCTTGAGGTCCGACTCAAATGACCTCTTTTCCACTAAGCTGTCACTGATGCCCAAGTAAAGAAAACAAAATACACAAAAGCCTCTGCCACGGCGCTCTCTCAGCACTTCGCCCCTGTCTGTGGCCACTGATTTTTCTTCCTTTGTGGACAGTCATGGAAATCATGCCTCACCCTCAAGCACACCCAAAAGGAGCATCTGAAGAGAACTGAGTAACAGAGGTCTTTTGCAAAGGAGTGGACAGCCTTAAGAGACACTAGCAAGGATGGCGAAGCACTGCCGAGCCAGCAGTTGTAAGAGGTCATGGCTACCCCCAGGCTAGGGACAAGGTGAAGAGGTGGTTGCTAGAATCAGGAGAGGGTCACCTGATTGATAGTAACTATTGGCCTTGGGGAGAGGAACACAACCATTGACCTTCCAGTTAGGAAGCTGAGGGAGAAAACACCCTGGCTTCTCCTCCCTCCTGCCCCCAAGGTCCTGCCCGTGCCTGCCTCTGGCTGAGCCCCAGAAAACAGAGCAAAGGAACAGGTTGATGTAACTTGTCAGGCTTCCAGGGCTCTGAGCAGGTGCAGAAGAGCACAGAGTGGATCTAGTGGGTCAAACAGAGGGGCTCCAGCACAGCCCTCTCCCCTACCATGAGCCCCAGAGGATGACAAAAGTCAGGTCGGAGTTGTCCCTGACCCACGACAAGCCCAGAGTCTTGCATGACATGGTAGGTTATTAATAAATATTTGGTGACTGAATCATCCATCCTTAGCTGGTGTGAATGTCTGGTGATTAATTCTCAGACATTTTATGGAATTTGGCCACTCAGAATACTAAGAGTGTTCACAGTTCCACAGGAAATCCTGGCAGTGCTGGCCCCGTGGCATGGCTGGGAACCACATGGTGATGCTTCTGAATTCCATCCACCAGTTTCTCACTTATCTTTCACTTTGTCCACTGAAACAGAAAAGGAAGCCCAGATCTGTGGAGAAGCAGTAGCTTTTGTCAGGTTTAAAGTAATCAAGGAAAACACAAATGAAAGGAATCAACACCAGAGATACCTCTCTTATGGAGTGAAATATAAACAAACTAAACTTAGAGGGGGAAAAATAATTGTAAAATAGAAGTAATCATGGCCTTAAATCCACATGATATTTGTAAATGTGTAAGAGAAATAGCTAAAGCTTGAGAGAGAAGTGATTTGTTCTATGTACTAATGACTACCATTTCTTGAGCACTTACTTTGTGCTGGGAATGGTATTAAGTGATTTATGTATATTATGGCATCTAATCCTTAATACTAGCATTAGAATTAGACATTGGCAAACCACGATTATTTTTATCGTAACAGATGTCAAAACTGAAGTCCTGGAAAATAATAAAAAATTTCCAGCTTCCCCTGGCTGGAATTAAAATCCAAATCTGTTTAGTCAAATCCAAATCTCACTAGACAAAGTATAGATAGTTAGAAGTCAAAACATTAAACATCATAACAATTCAAATTCAAGACCATAAGTGTACCATTTTTTTTTCTTTTAATTTTGGGACATGGTCTGACTGAGTTGTCCAGATTTGCCTTGAACTTGGGATCCTCCTGCCTCCATCTCTGGAATCTCTGGGATTACAGGTGTGCACCACCTCGCTGGGCTAAGGGTATCGTTTTACACCAACTAAGGTACAAAGAGACACTAGAGTAGCTGGTGCCATGGTTGGTGAATGCATCCTGGTGGGAAAGCAGCACCGCAGAGCCACATAGAGGACCATAGCCATGGCCACACCTTGCTTCAGGGACCAGGAGTCTGTTTCACTGTGCTGACGTGGGGCATTGGTTCTACACTCTTGGGGCCAGGAGGGAGACAGAAAATTTCTTTAGATAATACAAACACACAACCCAGAGCTACCCAGGAATGGCCTCCTCCTGGAGTGGCATTGGTCAGCAGACTGGGTGAGACCAGGAATAGGATAGAGTCCTGCTGAACACCTGGGACGGTGTGACTCAGGCACAAGGACCCAGACAGATGATGCAGACCTGCTCAGAGCTGTTGGCATTCCCAGAAGGCTGTCTTCATCTGCTCCCAAGCCAGGCTCTCCCTGACCTGGCCATGACTGGCCCGAGAGTTGACAGATGTTGGCTTCCAGAAATTGAGCAGGTGAAGTGAGGTGGCAGGGGTGGAGGAGACCCCTTGCCAGGTGGAGGAGCATGTCCTGATCCCTGGTTGAGGAACTTTGGAGCCTGCACGGGGGCCTTCTGGCATCTTCCATTTTGTCTTCTGGAAGCAACACAGGAGCCGGGGCGTTTGCTCCCTCCCTATCATCTCTTGGCTTGAAGCTTCCTCTGATTTAGTAGAAGCACCATGCAGTGGTCCTGTGTTTGAATCCTGCCCCGCTCACTTCTACACTGTTCAATCTCAAGTATGTCATCTTGAGATTAAACTCTCATCTTCCTCCTCTGTAAACACTAGAACCTGCCTCTGAGTTTCATCATGACGTAACTTGCATGAGGTGTAGTATTTATCAAGGTCCAGCCAAGCCAAGAAAGCAAACTCAGGCCAGATACATAACAGGGTCTTGTTAATACCACTTTCCTCCTCCTCCCCATTTCCTTACTTTTATTTCTCCAACAAATTAGGGGGAAATAACTCTGTATAGTCTTCATTATACATAAGACCCACCTTGTTTGGGACTTTAGCCTCTCTGGAATCTTCTGACAGGTCAAATGGCTGTACCCAGCAAGGGTTTCCACTCTCAGAGTCAACTGGGCTGGGCCAGGCAGTGGGGCAGGCTCCACCAGAGGGGAACAGAGTGCCGGAAACTGTGGGCATAGTTGGCCTGGCAAGCTCAGGAGAACTTAATGGCAGAGGGGAAGCCCAAGTGACGTAGAGAGGCAGGAGATAACGCCAGGCTCTATCACTAGAGGCCAAAGATTTGAGAGTATGGGTTAGTGTCATCCCAACTGAGGACCACAGAGACAAAGACCTAGGTGGGTGTGAGGCTTGAGTTAAAGAGGAAGTGGCTGTATAGAGTCTAGAAAGCCTCTTAAGATGAGGGAATCAATAATAATAATAATAATAACTGATATTATTTTAATGTGTTGATTTAGTAAGGCTATTACTGGGGATACCTTACTGACTTAATATCTTCCAGCAAAACCAGTATACTCAGGTCATATCGTGTCTCCTTGGATGTGGAGAAGATACCACTATCAGTCATGGGAACCTTGACCTAGGGAGCAGGTGAGTGTTGAGAGGGGATTCTTCCAGACAGGAAGAAGAAATGCAAATATTGCTATTTCCTCTCAATGGAAAAAGAAACAGAGGAGGAGAAAAATGGGTCAGATACATGTGAAATGCCTTCCCCAGTCCAAATCTCAAGATGCAGTGAGGGTGGGTATTTAGATGGGTGGAACGGAAAGCCAGAAGTGGAGGGGCTTGCACCCCCCACCACCACCCCCTGTGAGGCCTCTGGGCAAAATAAATATTTGCTCCTCTAAGTTCTTTTTGTCAATTATTTTGTTCACAGTGATAAAAAGTTGGCTAGCACAGCTAGTCATTCGTATTTGGTTGCAATTTTACAGTTACAGTTCTTTGCTCTTCTTTGGCTCCTGCACCTCCCACAATAGCATAAGCTCCACGGGGACAGGGACTGTGCTTGTTTTCAGTCATTGTTCTGTGCCCAGCACCTGGCACCGACACTGGCAAATTATAAATCTTCAATCAGTATTTGCCAAATGACTTCATCAACCAACAGCTGAATAAATGAGTGGAAAGAATCTGTCACAGTTTCTCTGTGGGACAATCGCTTCTCCATTTTCAGAAGGAGCTGAGGCAAGAACAAGATGTATCCAGCACAGAAGATCAGTGTGTTCATCACCTTTTTGTCACTGTGACCAAAATACCTGACAATAATAATTTAAAGGAGGAGATATTTATTTGGGCTCACAGTTTCAGAGGTTCAATACAGGACTGGGCTCTGGACTCCAGGTGAGGCAGAACGTCATGTGGAAGGGCCTGGTAGAGGAAAACTGTTCAGTTCACAGCAGCCAGGAAGCAGAGAGAGGGGAAGGGGCCAGGGACAGATATAGTCCAAGGCCAAGACCCAACTGCCTGCAGTTACCTGTCAGTACTCAGTTCAGCTGTCAATGGATTAATCCAGAAAAAGATCAATTCACTGATGAGGTCAGAGCCCCAATCATTTTCTAAAAGCACCATCTCTAAACCTGGCTTTATTGGGGATCATGCTTTTCACATGTTGGCTTTGGGGGAACATTTCTAGAACCAAACCATAGCAGCTGCGGAAGCCAGAGACAGAAAGGGTGCAGACAGCTGCCCTCACTGAAGAAAGAACATATCACCCTTAGTCTATTTTAAACTCAAAGTCAAAGCAGTATTGTCCTCTTCAAATGAGGAAACTGAGGATTACCTGGGCCTTGGGGGTTTGTTTTCATTTTTCATTATGAAAATTTTCATCATGTAAGAAAAATAAGGAAGTCAATATAACATCCATAGGAGTCTGGGGGTATACTTCAGTGGTAGAGCACTTGAAGGTCTTGGATTCAATGCCTAGTGCCACACAAACAAACAAAAAAATCCTTTGGAGAAGAAGTATTTTAAGGTAAAGTACAGTAATCATAATAATTTACTCCCCAGAATTTCAATTTGTTTCTCTAAAATATGAAGACACCTCCCTGATCCAACCAAAAACTATCACTGTTAACAAAATTACCGTAATTTTATTTACATCATATATCTTAGTCCATTTGTGTGGCTATCACAGAATACTTGAAACTAGGAACTTTATAAAGAAAAAAATTTATTTAATCATAGTTCCTGAGTCTTGGAATTCCAAAGTCAAGGTACCTGAACCTTGAGTTCTCCAAGGGAAGGAAGGCTGTATTCTCATATGGTGGAAGGCAGAAGAAACGATAAGACATTTCCCATTTATGTTTTGGCAACCTCAGTCACACTGAATGGCAAGCAAGTGCAGGAAAGACAGCCTCAGAGCCTAGTTGTGCAAGGACACAGGGCCCTGCAAGCATGCCGGTGCCTGAGGCAGTCACACAGGGAGGGGACATGCAGGCCACACTGCCGGGAACAGAAAGATGAGCCACAAGGAAAGACTTTTCTTTTTCCCTATGTTGAGAAACCTGCCTGGGAGGTCCTGCCACCTCTCCGGATTGCACTGCCCTAGGCCTGTACCAGCAGGCAATGGTGTGAGGCTAACTGACAGCTGTCCACCTGGGGACAAAGTCCTTTCTCCCGCACTCAGCCCTAATGCAGCTCTGCTGGGCTCCGCACTGCCTGCCAGCCTCCCCTCACAGATTGGAGGCCAGGCTGAGTGGTCTGCAGACATAGGCAGCTGCCACCCACATGTTCCGGGGTGAGGGAGTGGTACACACATTAATTGGCTATGCCAGTAAGATTTTGTTTCTCCCTTTATTTTTTAACTTTATGGGAATTTTGTAGCTTTCACATTGTCTTGGGCCAAATAGGACCTTAACTTATTGTCCCCAAGTCTGTAGCTACTGAATTGTCCTTTATAGTTTTCCTCTTGAGCCGCTGGAGAAGCACAGCCCTCCCTCCACCCCACCCCCAGCTTTGGCTTCCTTGCCACAAATGAGGGAAGGACACTGAGAAGTCTCACCCCAAGTAGAGTCCTCTAACCTTCTCCCTGTGACAGTGGGCTTGGACAGACAGACAGGACAGTTCTCAGTCCCTCTCTATGCTTCAGACAGCTGGAGGCAAACTGAAAACATCCTACCTGCCTGCAGGAGCCCCACGCAGCCGATGAGGGCAGAACTGCCCATGTGCAAGGCCACAGTCACACCTGTGCCCTTGGGCTGCAGCCTGAACCTGGCTACCACCTGGCACCCCTGTCATGCCCATCAAGGTGGGGTGCTGTGGAACCATATAGGAAGAAAAAGCCTCCCTACTCGGCCCCCACTCACCCACTGATTCAGACACAGCTTTTGGAGGGGCATCCTGGGCCCTGGAGGGTGCTCATCAGCAGCCCTGGCCCTGCTCATGAGATGACCATGTGTTTTCAGGTACCGCCAAGTGTCCCTGGATGGCAAAACCACCCCTAGCTGAAAACACCTGCTCTAGGCCTTAAACAAGGGCCTCTCTGTAAAAACCAGGAAAGGTTTTCACCATGTACACCAAGTATGAGTTCAGTGTTGGGAGAACCTCAAAGCAGGCACTTTTAGTTGCATTATCCTGAGGAAGGAATCGCAAGACAATCACCAGCTCAGTTTCCCTCTATTGAGGTCAGGGAAGCAGGGGCTATTTGGGAATCTGGGTCTGACCTTGGATTATGAGCCATAGGAGACATTACTGTCACTGAGACATTTTCTTCCTGGATGTGGTGATCCTGGATGTGTGTGATTTCCAAGCAAACCACCCACCTTATCCACTCCTTCCATTCTTCCTCTCTTCTTTTTCATGCTTCCACATCCCCCACTGAGGTCCAGGCTCGGACCTCTGACTCCATCAGCCTTGAGCTGGACTGCAAACTGGTTGGCTTCTCTGCACACCACTAGGGTGGCCATGGACTGCACTGCTGGCCTTGCCACACCTCCTGCCATCACCCCCCTTTTTGTCATTTCCCAAAGGGGCTGCACCATGGAGAATGGAGAGAGAGCCCTGCTTTGGGAAACTAACGGGCCTGGGTCTGCATCTGCTTTTCCAGTCATGGGAGTGTAACCTGGTCTCTCAGCTGTAAGTCAGGAAATCTGGGTATTGCACATAAGCCCCTGGGTACAGGGCCTGGCACAGGTAGATTTTTCTCCCTCCTCCTCCCCTCTTCCTCCAGCCTGGGAGGTGAGGTAGCTCCTTCTTTAGGGTCCCAGGAGATGATCACAGAACTGTAAACTGGCTATATCTGCAGATGCCAGGCCCTGCAGCAGGGAGGGCCACTCTCCTCCTCTCTCTAACAGTGTCAGGATCCATAGCCAGCTCCATCCAGGATTCAGATGGCAGCCAACTCAAGAAGAAGATGAGGGTCTGGAGGGACAAGGGAAGACACAGAGGTCGAGGGAAAGTCTTTTCTCAAATGAAGGCTCCTTGGGGAGGGAGAAGACATGGTTAGTGGCTGTGACCTTGAAGACTGAGGCTTCCCATCAGCATGAGCACCTAGTGAGAAGTTCCTAGCATACAGACAAGAGGCCATGCACACTTCCAGTTCCCCTTGAACTCTCATGCAAGGGGTTACACTGACTTAGAGTGAACCATCTCATATATATACACTGTCTTCTGTGAGTGCTGAAAACAGCCCTAGAATTGTTGAGGCTCATACTACCTTCTCCTCTGTTATGGTTTGAATATGAGGTGTCCCCCAAAAGCTCCTGTGTTAATGCAGGAATATCCAGAGGTTAAATGATTGGTTGGTGATAGCTGTAACCTCATCAGCCCATCTTAGTTTGAATGGATTGACTGGGTGGTAACTGAGGCAGGTGGGTCATGACAGGAGGAGGTATGCCATTGGTGGCATGCCCTGGAAAGGTGCCTCTGCCAAGTGCGCCCTCCCCCACCCTCTCTCTGCGTCCTGGCCACCATGATGTTTTGCCTCATTTGGGTCCAGAGCAATGAGCCCACCATAGACTAAGTCCTGTAACCGTGAGCCCCAAATAAACTTCTCTTCCTGTAAGTTGTTCTTTTAGGATATTGGTCACAGTAACAATAAGCTGACTAACATACCCTTCTTCCATCATGGTGCTGGGCTCCCTAACAAATAAAGGGCAGGTACTGATTGTTACCTGCACTGAGGCTATTGGGCAGGATCTCACAGAGGAGGGGAGCATCCTCAGAATCTTGACTATCCTGCCACTTCCAATCACATCTGTGACCAATCCAGCTTCTCACTTTCCTCAGAATATCAGCTCATCCTGCCCCTGCGTCTGTCAATCTTTCAGGCCCCTCCTGGCTTCACCTCTCTCCCCACAGCCAGGGCCTGGTGATCACCAGTGTCGATGGCAGCTAAACTCACTGGCTCCCTCACTGCCCTCTAGGCTTCCAAGACCACCTGCCCACCCCTGGCCTTGGCCTCAGCTGTCCAGTACCACCAGGGACATTGGCATAAAGTCTCTGATGTCCACTGCTCTAACTGGGGCCCTCTGAGCCCCCTGAGTAACCCTCAGGTGTCTACATGTTCTCACCTGTCACGGTCCCTTTTCCACAACATCCTTCTAACCCTTCTCTGCTGCTCTTGGGTGCCAATCCCATTTCTCATCATTTCAGCAGGGATTTTTCTTCCTCCTTTCATGGGAGAACAATGGAGTAAAGAACGTCAGCAGACTTGAAATGTTTCAAATATTATCTCTTCTCCTCCTCTCTCCTGCTGCCATCCTGGGTCAAGGCACAATCATCGCCTGCCCACAGCCTCTTGATGCCTCCCACCTGGGCTCGCAACTTTCCATCTGGCCACCACAGAGCAACCAGAGAGACTGAATCAGCTCAAGTCACTCCTCCCTGTCAAGAATCCTTCAAGACTTCCATTGCTCCTGGGACAAAATCAAATTCCTCAGACGGGCTTTAGTGCCCTCCTGGTCTGGCACTTCTGCCTTCCTGGCCAGGCTGGTGCAACTCTGCCGTGGCCATGCTGACTGTCTTTAAGCTCCTCAGGCTGACTAAGCTTCCTCCTGTCACAGGGCCTTTGAACATGCTGTTCTCTCTAAAATGTGATTTTTTTTTTTCTCCATCCTGGTCCTGATCAATGGTCACCTTCTCAATAGAAGTTCTCCAGGCCTCCCAAGTAGGTCACCAATAAGTATCTCCTGGGGACAGCAACTGGCACATAGTTGGAACTTGGTAAATGTTTCTTTTTCTTTTGTTCTTTATGGTGCTGGGAATTGAACATAGGGCCTTGCACATGCTGGACAAGCTCTCTATCTCTGAGCTACACAGATCTTAACTCCAATATTTCTCAGTGCACCATCTTACTTCAAACTTTCTCTCCCTCTCTACCCACACCACTCACCACATCTAAGGGTTCACTAGAGATGACTGCCTCTGTCCCCTTTGCCACATGCCCAGCCAAGCTCTCATGTCAGAGTGAGCACCCACACCTCCACAGCCACTGTGAGGCCTCTTCTTAGTCTAAGCTAATGAATCTGGCTAGCCATGATTTTCTGCATTTTCCAGCTCCTGTTTTCATCAGAGAAACAGTGCACTGAAGCCCTGCAGGGTGGTAGTCCAGTAAAGGCCCACAACTGGACTGGCTGGACTTGAATCTCTGTTCTATCCCTTTCAAGCTGTGCAATACTAGGGAATTTATCCAACCTCAATAAACCTTAGATCAGCATCTGCAAATGGAGAGATCAAAGGTACATATCTTATTTAGTTGGGAGACCTATTAACCAATCTAGCATAGTGTTGGGGAGCATGAGCTCTGGCACTTGAGTTCAAATCCCAGCTCTGCTGCTTGCCAGCTGTGGGACCTTGGGCAACTTATTTAACCTCCCTGTGTCTAGTTTCCTCTGTAAGATGAGTACCTACTTTGGAAGATTGTCCTGAGGTTTTGGGATGACTGGCATATAGTAAATTAAATTATGACTTGTTCTTGGGTATTAATTATAAGATGTTTGGCATAGTTCCCAACCCCTAAGAGCCCCAGGGCATGGCAGCTGCTGTTATTATCATAACTTCCTTGATTTGCCAAGAGCTTGGACATCCAGGGCCCTTTTGAGTCAGCTTTTTTTTTTTTGTGGACACACAACCTGTGGGGAAGACTCTCCTAAGACAACCTTGTGCTATGGCTAGCAATGCATTTTCTGATTCCACTCAATCCATCTCTTCAACTTTCAGGCCTCAACCATGAGTATAGCTGAAATCCAACAGAGAAAACTGAAAGCAGTGTGCATTAAAGGAGGAATAATTACTTTCTCCCCCAAATTTTAAAGTTATACTTTATAGATGAAGATAAACAAACAAACAAAAAAAACCTAATAGTCAAATAGTAAAAAACGCTCGTCTCTCTTTGGTTCAAAGTGTGAGTCAGTTTTTCAGTTTTTCAGTTGAGAATAAGAAGTTGTCATTAAAGGCAGACTGGACCAAACCCTAATAGTCAAAGAGTAAAAAACGCTCGTCTCTCTTTGGTTCAAAGTGTAAGTCAGTTTTTCAGTTGAGAATAAGAAGTTGTCATTAAAGGCAGACTGGACCAAACATTTTCCAGTTTGGTGAAAGATGATTGCCCTATTGTCATGGGGCCCCTATTGAGGAGGTAAGTGTGAGGTCCGGCTGGGCATGGCTGAGCCCCACCTGGGCCACCCCAGCAGTCACACCACCTGCCATCTCCCATCAACATCCATCCCTTAGAGGACGAGGACAGATTCCAATCTACAACAGTTAGAATGCTCACAAAGGCCTTCCTTGATAAAAGAACATAAATGATGAGACAGTCCAGGTCTCTCTGACACTAGTTGTGTGATATTGAGCACTCTCTTAAGCCAGTTTCTCTGCCTCAGTTTCGTTACCAGAAGGGATTGTCTGGCAGTTGTGGTGATGTTTAACAGAAGCAATTCATCTAGCACGCTCAGAGTGGTGTCTGGTACATGGGAGGAGCTCAAAACACTCCATTATTCATTATCAATATTACTAGAGCTATTATAAAAGAGCGGAATCAGAATGTGGAGGGATAAGAGTATTTGGCGACGTTAGTATCTGTCTCAGAAGGAATCTCCAGGATGTCAGGCAACATCAGTGTGCTCTTTTCGTCTGCCTCCACCACAAAACCATGTAAAGGCATCTCTTCTCTAAGATCTATATTTATTGTACATAATGTTAAAACCTAGAGGGAGAGTGATTAAAGATTGCTACATTTAACGAGATAATTAGGAATAAGTGTGTTTGCGTGTTTCCCAAAAGTCTGTGAGTGTGGGAAAGTGCACCATTGTCGTACAGGTGAGCTTTGCCAGGACACACCATCACAGCAAACAATGGAATCCCACCCTCTGGCTCTGCCCATCCACTGTCACATGACTTTTTGCCTCTTTGAAAATGGGCCTTGAGATTTTCCTCAAGGTTCTCTGAGAGTATCTCAGAGGTAAGGCCCTGAAAGTTAAAAAATGCTCTGTAGAGCCTAGTGGATCGACACCAAGCTGTGTCCTGGGCAGAAAGAAGAGGTGCCTCTGCTCGTTACAGGGCTTCCCTTTGTACCAGGGGGAAGGAAACAGCTCTGTCTCATTCCCAGGAGCTTGGAGATTTCATAAGGTAGGATTCTCCTTGTTTACTCAGCCTGCAATGAGTTCCTGGGAGGTTGGGCAGGGAAAATCTGAAAAGTGGACCAAAGGTGTACTCAAATCACTCCTTCCCTCCTTTCCACCTCTTGGGCTTCTCAAACATGTTGTGAGAATCAGAAAGAGAGGTGAGACCCATTGTTTGTTTATGATTTAACAGGTCTGAGGTGGGACTGAGAATGTGCCTTTGTGACCAGTCTCTGGTTAGGAGACCACAGTATCTTTGAGAAGCAGTGGTCTGGGACTTCACCATGAATGAGAATGTCTGCTCATGCCCACTTTCCAGAGTAGACTCCGATCTACTCTAAGTGCATTAAAGGTTCCGAACTTACTCCCACCCTTGCGGATGCAGAGAGCTTGGTGAGGAACCAGCCTATACCAGGCAGCTAATGATAATGGAACTAGGTACGGTGTGCATGTGTGCAATCATGGGAAACCAGCAGAGAAGATGGTGTAGTCAAGGGAAGCATTAAGGGGTTCATAGGATCAAGGATCTACAGCTGTCAACTTTCAGATATGCTCCACCCCTAGGGTGTTCCACAGACTCTGCTAGTAGCTAGGAGCACCTGCCTACTTTGGGGGTCATGTTTCAGGTTTCCCTTTTCCCCTTCCAAGCCCAGCAACCTTCCACTCCTGCCCCAGATGGGATAATCTTACTTGGATTACTTTTACATTGGGATCGATCTCCACATTAGATTTCTTTTGGAGAAAGCACTGTGTGGCTAGGTTGACAAGGGAACCCTGGGACTAGGTATACTCCATGTTCCCAATTTAGGATAAGCAGCCATCACTCAGATTTCCAGGAGGAGTGGAGATGGCTTATACTTACACATGGGAGCAAGGAGGACAGGATCTCAGCAGGGAACCCTGGAGAAGAGCCACCAGGCATCAGGCATGCTGAGTGGTTAAAATGTGTGAACTGAAATATGTTTAGGGTCAGAGGAGGCTGGGGGACCCAGCCCTAGAAGCAGCACACAGTTTCAGTCCAGTGACTTACCAAGTCTCTTCAATCTGCCACTCAGGGGCTCTTCTTTCTCCTCTAACTGGCTAAGTACCTCAAGACTTCCCCATTCAAATTCCTGAGCAATACTGCCAGAGCCTGTCATAAATTTTCTTTATTATTATTATTATTTTTTTAACCTGTAAAACAATCATGTAACTCAGAAAGTGACTTCTAGGGCCAGAAGCATCGTGGGGGATCTGACCTCCAAAAACAGCTGTAGAGCAACAATTCGTGGTACAGGTGCTGGGATTGCTCATTTTTTGTGGAAGTTACCAGGCATCGTGACTAACCTACCTGAAGTCTGGCTGGCATTATTCTGGTCTATCTGGTTTATTTGTCTGCTTGCCAGGATTTCAAAGCCTTCTTCCCCTCAACACCAATCCAAAAGTATTCCAAACAAACGCGGTCCAACTCTGTCATGGGCAGATGCACATGCATGCATACAGCTCTCCAGAAACTGCATGGCAGTGCCTATGGCTGATGGTGCAGGATTACTTTATTATTTTATCTCACACAATTTTTTCCTGTTTCTCAGAGAAATACATCTTAGATGTGCAAAAAGTAAAACTCTATAGGAAAGAAAAATCCATAGAGATGATAAATTCAACAGATTTGTGAATGTCTTCAGATTTTTTTCTAAGCATTAACAATGTATATTGAACAAACACAATAAAATTTTGAATTCAACAAAATATAATTTTGTAGCTTGGCTTTTACATTCCAATATATATTGGAATTCTGCAGCATTAAACATAATCTTCTCCAGTCTTTTAAAGGACTTAGCAATTTACTGTTCAGATTCAATTCTCCATCGACAAGACACTGAAGTTCTTCCCCTCGGGGCTTCTCCATACAGTCTTGTTAGGATATCTTTGCATCCTGGTGTGAATGTTTCTGCAGGAGAGCTAGAAAGATTGCTAGGTTAAAGTGTATAACTATTTTACAGTTTAACACATGTTCCTGAATTGGGTAGGGCCACTTCTCAAAGCTGCTTGTCTGAGCCTCAAGTTGTCAGGGAACCTCTAGCACCCCTCTAGTTCCCTTGATATCATGCCCACTTATTTATTCCCATCCTATGGACGGACTCAATGGTGATTTTGCCAATGCTACCAGCATACTATTAAAAATTACGACAGTAGCGGTCTCCTAGATGGAGCTATGGATGTGGCAAGGAATCAGACCGAGCTGTTTGGAACTGATGCCAAGACTCCCACCTTATTTTTGCTTTGGAAATTGAAATTCCTATTTTATAGTTCACATTGCAGGAGGCCTCAAAATATTTTGATCATTTGAAAGTGAACCAGACTGAACTTTTCAAGACTCTGAACATAGTACTCAGTAAACCAAGAACATGATCCCTAAATACACTTTCTACAAGCTGTTATTTTAAAATGTTAGTTCTTATCACTAAATACTAGTAACAGATTTTTAAAGGGCCAGAGTCAGACGTAGGTTAGCACCCAAGATTGATGGGGTAGGAACTGCTGGTCGCCCCTCCAATAGCCACGAGACCCTTCTTTCCTGCTAACAGAACTCTAAATGAAGGCACTTTCTAGTCTCCCCTGCTACCAAGTGTCTGATGGGATGTAAATGAAGGCTACGTGTTGGTGCTTCTGAAAGACCACTTTAATGAAGATTGTTGCACTTAAAGGCAACATTTCTGCCCATCTCACCCAAAATATGGATGTGAAATCTAGGATTCCAGCAGTCATCTTAAATCATGAACAAAGTCGAGGACTGATGTGTAAACCAGTCAATCAGAAGACTGGAGCCTGAGTCTCTGAAGGCTGTGGAGCCACCACATTGGCTCTGAACAGGCTTCTTTTACATGAGGAACAAATATCTGGCTGAGGCTTCTCACCTGGATTTTCTGATACATGCAGTTAAATGGAAACCTAACTGACCTCCATTACTTACAGTATGGGACTCAGTCTCTTTGAACTTCAGTTTGCTTACCTGAAGGGGGTGGATCACAAGCAATAGCCACTTGATGGGGTGGCTCTGATGAATAGGAGGGCATGTATTTATAGCAGTGTTTTTCCACCTTGGCTGCATATTAAGAGTTGGCTGTGAAACTTTTTTTTAATGTGGTGCTGAGGATCAAACTCAGTGCCCCACACATGCCAGGTGAGCATGCTACCACTTGAGCTACATCCCCAGCCCAAACTTTTAATTCCTTGATGGCTAGGCTATAACCCAAAACTCTAGAACATCTGAGGGCAAAACCTGGGCTTGGATGATTTTTAAAAGCTCTGAATGAAGGCACTTTCCAGTCTCCCAGGTTGGTAATTCCAATCTGCTGCCAACTTTTGAGACACACTGGTTTAGGAAAACTTGGGTTGGGTTTATTGCTGAGGTTCAGAATTGCCTGATACATTGATGGGATGGAACCTACTAAAGTCTATTGTAGGGGACTCTAAGGAACTGTCTAAAAGAAAATGTACAACAAGAAGGTGACAAACACAACTGGTTGAGTAACAGGAGGGAACAAAACTTCTGAATACAGTGGTGATGACCACTGACTCGATCCAAAAGCTGAGCCATGAAGACAACCTCCTGGGTCCTATGGAGAGCAGGGTGCCAAGGAGCTCGAAGCTCCATAAAACCCATGCACAAGAGTCCCCTGCTTTGAGAATTCACCAATATAACACAAAGGGGGAAGAAGAAAAAAAATTCCACAGCTTTGGCAGCAGTGTGGCTCAAATAAACAGCCACAGGAGCTGGGGAAGGACTGGCATGAAGGTGAGAAATAGTGATGAAGGATCAGGCCAGGGAGGGAAGGAATTGTAGCAACTCGCAGAACAGTATAGAGAATGGGCTTGATCAAGAGCCTATGTGAAATTTTCCTGGAGTCCCCCTAAAATACTTGGCAGTGGAGGAAGCAGTCAGGAGGTCATTAGGCCACTGATACTGTCAGGGAGGGTCAACTCAATTTGCTTGTGGAAGGCCCCCTGCATGCTACTTAAGGATCAGCTGATATAGTGGTACATTCCTGTAATCCCAGCAGCTTAGTAAGATTTTGTCTCAAAATAAGAAATAAATGAGGCTGGGAGTGTAGCTCAATAGGAGAGCACCTCTGGATGCCACTCACTAAGGCAGGAAGGAAGTATTAACCTTTTTTGAGGAAGAGAATCAGTTCTCAGAGCAGCCCAGGTACTACAGAGTCTCAGACTTGAGAATAATTCTGCCTTTTTTTTTTTTTCAGAGAAATATTTGACCAGTGAGCACTACCTTTTCTGTATTAACTCCATTCCAAATGATAAATCCTATTTATTTTGAAGGATTAAGAGCTGCTAGTAGCAGCTGGGCATGGTGGCGTATGCCTGTAATCGCAGCAGTTCAGGAGGCTGAGGCAGGAGGATGGTGAGTTCTAAGCCCCACTCAGCAACTTAGCAAGGCCCTAAACAACCCGGTGAGACCCTGTCTCTAAATAAAATACAAAAAAGAGCTGGGGATGTGGATTAGTGGTTGAGTGGCCATGAGTTCAATCCTAGGTACCCATCCCCCACCTTCAAAAAGAGGTGTGGTAGCAAAGTTTAAAACATTTCAAAACCTCTAAAACTAGAAGAATGAATTAATCTCTAATTAACATTCTCAAAAGTAAAATTGTTTTATAAGAAAATGTCTTTGAAAAGCATAGTCTACAAAATGAAGTATTGTCAATGATCTCATGATATGTGGAACAGAAAAATTCAGCACTGATTTTTCTACTCTGAGAGACAGATGAAAAAAGGTGGAAACACACAATGAGACATCTTATAAGGTCATTTTATTTCTTTCTTTTCGAATTAGGGCAAATAAAAAAAGAAACATCTAAACCTGATGTTCAAATAACTTTTTCCAGTTTGATCCAATCCTTTCTCCTTAAGAGTACATTTATAAGTGCCCCAGATCTGTGACTGATAGACACATTGTTCATCCCTTTCTTTGCTCCTATTGGGTTTGAAAGGCAAGTAACTCCCTCCTCTGTCCACCAGCCTTCTGTCCAGAATGACTGTCACCTGGATGCTCTTTTTCACATTACTTTTGGGCTACTTCTCTTTTCACCTTTAGTTTGAGAATCCCAATCCTGAAATAACAGTGTGCACATCTGAAAGACTTGAAAAATTTTCTTTTTCTACTGTAAAGTGGAAGTTGTCCAAATGATGTCTTTGCAAACAAGAAGGCGGCTCTCCCAGCCTCTCAATGAGAGTACAATGGTGCTGGTCCTCTGAGCTGCTTGTCTTCTTCTTCCTCCTCCTCCTCCAGTTGGTCCTGGAGCCCAACCAACTCCCAGCCCCTTTCCTGTTCACTGTGCTCCAAAGCTGCTGGGAAAAGACCTTATATTGGTGCCCTCTACACCTATCTCTGAACAGAAGCACAGCTGCCTTTGGGCCTCAGTACAAAGAATCTTCAGGAGTAAAGGTCTTGGTTTTGTGGTTTCTCAGGCCTCTGAAGTCTGTTTAATATAAACAAAGAACTATAAGAAACCAACAAAAAACAGGAACACTTCACTTCCACTCCAGGACCAACAGATTTTTGTTTCCTTCCAGTAAATTCAACAAATTGAGGCCAGAGTCTGGGCATGGGATTGGGGCATAGACTGAAGACCACACTGCTATGCTGTCACAGAAGGGGACTAGATTTCAGGACTGGGGTCTTATCACAAAGTACACAAGTGGGTAGATTACTTGGATGGCAGATTAGCTATATCCCTTGGCCAGCCACTTTGTGGCTATTTTACTGTCCATTATTATCTCCTCAAACATGGAAAAGGAAAAGGGGCCATCAATCAACTTGACATGTCACTTCCTCAACACTGGCACATCTGGCAGAGCCAAATAGAACTGCAGAAACCGCTCCAACTCTTTCTGGGTTATGCTTCACTTCTCTATTAAATACAGAATCTGCTGATAAAATGTAGAGTGTAAGAAACATTTTATAGCACATATGGCAGTTTGAATGATGTTATTTACAAATGCTAAATCTGTGCTGGCTTTTCTTATTATCTGAGTGTTTTAAATAAACCAATACATGGTATAGCTCTCCTAAAATAATTCAGATATCATTATCTATTAACAGTGAATCATCTAGCCATACTTTCCCTAGAGTTTTAGTCAATTAGATATGACAGGTTATACTCCAAAGCCCTCAAGATTAAAGATAAAATGTCTATAACTAGTATTAAGAATGACCTAGATTATTAAGAAAACCCATTAAAGGAATTTCAATAACAAAGCCTGGTCTGATAATTTTATGTTATGAAAAGGAATCCTTCCCTTAAGTGTATATAAAAATTATTAACACTGAAAATTACAAAACTTATTTTTGACTAAACTGCATTTGTTACTTAGATAAGGATCAACTGGATGAGGAAACTGAGAGATACTGAAAAAATACTTACAATAATAGCAATAACCTCACTAATATCCCTTCAGTGAGGTTAAGAGAAATCATCAAAGAAAGAAAATTATAGAGATATACCTCTTTTGTTTTGTTTTTACAAAAAAGGTACAGGGGACAACTTTCATTAACACTTACTTAAAAATAGGGTGATGCAATTCATGAGGGAATGTAAAAGCAGAGGGTGTAAAAGTTAATTATTGCACATCACCCTGTTCTGCCAGATGACACCATAAGGTGGGTCAGTAACTTGGTTTAAATCACTAAAACACAGCTACTCTGTAAGTATCTGGTCTCTGAAAGATGTTAAATGCTGTGATTTGATGATTAAATCAGAAATTCCCTCATGACATTTATTCAGCCCTACTGGGATGGCCAGAAACAGGGACAGGCAGACGGCAGGTCCAGGAGGGGTTGCTTGGTGTTGAGGATGCCCCCACAGTGGTCTGCACACCACGTTCCCACCAACAAACAGTCACTCTGACCTTGGTATACAAACCTCACTGCTGGGGGCAGAGGTGGTCACACGCTATTAATAACTTACCATTGCAAAATTTATGATAGCATCTTTCTTGCCTTGAATCAGAAGCAATTTAAAAAAACACTTTGAAATTATGTTCTCCAACATTCTCTTTAAAACATTTATATGGATCAACTTTATTGAAAGTGAATGCACAGAGATAATGCAGAAAGAAGAAATGTTCCCAAGACTAAACCCTTGATGATATTTTTTAATTCATTATAAAGAAAAGATTTCACCAACAGTAGCAGCTACTTATTTTTGCTAAGTGTTCTCTGCTTTTCTGCATGTTCCACGATCTTTTCTTCCACATAAAGCCCCTTCCGCTTCCGTACTGCATTCATGTACTTCCGGGCCTGGTTCTCAGAATCAGCCTTCTCCCCAAAGTGTAAGTACTCTTCCTCAGTAGTTGGCACCCAGAAGGGGTCGCTGGGAATGACCTTGTAGGAGAAGATGACAGCATGTGCCAGGTTAGGCAGATATATTTCATTTACTAAGCTTAATTCACATAGTCTTAGCGAATGGAAAAATGTTAGGTAATTAAAAAACAGTTAAGTTTGCTAGGAATGAAAATAAATAAATGTGCAGAATCATGGGAACTGTGAATAAATGTAAGCAGATCAACAGAACTTGAAATATATAAAAGAGCCCTCTCATAACTCTAAGCAAGAAAGAACACCATTAGTTTTTAGTAAAATAATAAAAAGTTCTCCTTTTGATGAGGATATGTCTTATTATCTGAGTGTTTTAACTTTGTCTATGTCCCCAATAAAGATCAATAAATGTAAGCACATTTTTTATCATTTGAGCTTTTGGTCTAAAATTCAATGGAGTGCCCTGGTGAGCTGGCCCAGGTGGACTATATACTCTTGCTGAGCCCCAGGCAGACAGTAGCAGCCTTCCTTCCTCTTTCCTCTGGATCCACTTATTTATTGTTGGTGAGGGAAACATGCTGAGGGCAGTTTGTGGATACTTCTTGAGGAGAAGGGAGAAAGGCAAAACTTGAAGAAGGGAAAGAAGGTGAGAAAATGTTAGTCTGAAAGCCAGAGGCTGAGCCCCGGGGATGGCCAGAAGCCAAGTCACAATGTTCAAGGAGGTGGTGAGCTTGAACATGCACCTCCCTGAGGTCCTTGAGCAAGGGGCTGACTTCCAGGACAGACTACTGTGTGTGTGCTAGTGCTCCCCCTTTTGGTTATGGGAGGAACACCATTCCCAACCCTCCTGCAGGTGAGAAAGCTCTGTGAACTGATTGATACTCTTGGCCTCTGCCTCCTTACTCAGGGCTCCCCATGGTCACCTATTTGATTGCAAAGTATAAAGTTTGAGACATAGGTGGCATGGCCTCCTCTTTTTCCTTGTCACTGTAAGTAAGGTGTTCACAGAAAACACACAATCTACCTGGTGCCTCCACACTGTTTACAGAAATAGACTTTGCCCCACTCTCTCTACCTGTCTAGATCTTGACTGTAGTATAGGAAGTCTGCAGACCTTGAGACAAAGATTACGTTCTCCAAGATCAGGTTTATTAAGAAAAAATATGCCTTAATTTAAAAAAAAAATTTTCTTATTTCTCAATTGGAGGAAAGGTTATATACTTGATGGCCACAAATTCCAACTTTTCAAGTCAAAATACAGAAATGAAAGAAAATGTTATTTTTAAATAGTCACTATTCAATATGGAAAGGGAAATTTTTTGAGGGCCAGGAAGGGAGAAGTTTCTGGAGGGAGAAAGGGGAGACCATAGTAGTAAGTGGAGGCAAAGCTCATCTAAAGCCCCACAGGGAGACAGGATAGATGACAGCCACGAAGGCCTGGCTCTTAATGCTCCCTGAGGATGGGCCTGAAGTCACACATCTTAGGCATGTGGAGCCAGAACCACTGTTCTTCTTTGGAGCTGCATGTCTGCCCAGGATGTGACTAGTCGTGATCTGTGACCATGAGGTGGAAGCAGTCCCTTCTGGAGATTGGACTCAACCTGTACCATCAATGTGGGTGAAGGCATGAACTGAGCCCTCTGTGAAGGACATAGCTGGTACTCAGAGGACAGAAGAAGCAGCAGCTCTGAAATGGTAGCAGAGTCTACCCCATGATAGGGGTACAAGGAGAAAGGAACTTCCACTGCAGATGACCCTGGGAATAAGAAATAATTACAGAGCGGAAATACAAAAGGAAATCCAGCACTATGAAAGACAAAAACCAGATTCAACCAAAGGAGGAATTCATAATCAAATTAGGAGAGGTAAGAGCCATCTGGTGAAAGCTAGTAGAAAGTCCATTTACAAATTCTCAAAGAAATAAAGGTAGTAGATAGCAACCCCAAAACACTAGGTGACTGTAAAAAAAAAAAAAAAAAAAAGGAAGAACTAGAAATCCTAGAAATGCAAAAATAAAGAAACTCAGTAGATATATTAAATAGAAACTGCTAAAAGAAATGAATTCATAGATAATTGAAATTTGGAATCTATAAGGAACAATTAAAATTAAAAAAAAAAAAAGACAAAAAACTAAACAAAGCAAAACAAAAAACCTCTCAACAACCCAATAAACAAGTGACTTGAACAGACATTTCTCCAGAGAAGAATACAAATGACCAACAAGCAAATGAAAAGATGTTCAACATCATTAGTCATTTTTGGAATGCAAATCAAAACCATAGTGAGGTACCTCTTCATACCCACTAGCATACTATAATCAAAGTAATTTTTTAAAAGGAAAATAAATGTTGGTAGAATGTGGAGAAATTGGGAGCCTCACACATTGCTGGTTGAATTTTAAAATGATATAGTCACTGTCAAAAAACTTTGGAGATTTCCCCAAAAGTTAAACTTTAAATTATCAAATGATACCACAATTCTACTCCTATGTATATACTCAAAGGGAAGTGAAAACAGGGACTCAATCAAATTCATGTATCTACAAATTCATAATAGCTAAAAGGTGGGAAGACCTAAGTGATAAACAAAACATGGCTTATCACACAAAGCAGGATCACTCATCCTTAGAGAGGAATGAAATACTGACATACACAACCTCTGCGCTGAGCGAAGACAAAAAAATGCCACATATGGTAGGATTCCATGTGTTTGTGATATCAGAACAGGTAAATACACATGTATAGAATGTAGATTGGGGGTTTGCAGAGACTAGTGGGAGGAATGGCAAGAAACTGCATAATGGGTGAGGCACTTTACTTTGGAGTGATGAAACTGTCTTGGAGATGGTGACTGCAGAACACTGTGAATGTACTAAATGCAACAGGATTGTTTACTTCATCATGGTTATTTTATAATATGTGAATTTCATCTCAATAAGTTATTTTTAAAAAGACTTACAGAAATTTCTCAGGATATTGGGGGGGGGGGAGAGGGAGAGAGAAGGGGGGGTGGGGGGGGTGTGAGAGAGAGATTTTTAAAATACAAAAAAATTAAAAGTCATAAAACAGATATGTAGGGTTTATAAGAGTCCTAATATTGGAGAACAGGACATGAATCCTCAGATGGAAAAATCTACCAAGTCCTGAGCAAGATAATAAAATAGCTGCCCTCGTGGGGCAGGGACTAGTGCTGCAGGTATATGAGCCATGTACCTCTTGATGTTCAGTTCTGCCACCAGATGCCACAGAACAAGATCTGAGCCATGACCAGGCTCCCTGCTCATGAACAGAGGCGGCTGTGTCCTGGTACTGAGGTAGATGTGGAGAAAATCAGAGAACCAAAGAACTAAGAAATAGCTTCTAAGCAAAAACAAAATAAATCCCAGAAGGAACCAGCAGGCTGAAAGAAGCAAAAGGGACCAGGAAAGCACAGTGAATCAGAGCTCTGGGGGGTGACAGTAAGTCTACAGAATGAATGTCTGTTTGGAAGTAAGGCTCCAGTTGGTGAGTAAGGAGAGGGGGCACAAATGGGGACATGGCCCAGCCCTCATCAGAATGAGGAGTAGGAAGTCCAGTTCACTGGTAGAGAAGGTCATCATGATTATTAGCCATACTGAGTCTGTGTGGTAGGCTCAGGGTCTGGACTGGCAGGAGGAAGGAAGACGACTGCCACTCAAAATAGCCTGAGTAGCCAAAAGCCATCCATTCCAGGGTTCGAGGTAGGAGTATCTCTGAAGTGGTAGCACAAGAAAACCTTGTGGTGATGGAACAATGCTGTATGTTGACTGTGGTAGTGGCAGTGACACTAAGTTACAAATCTGACAAAACTGTATAGAATCACACATACACACATAACAGGAGAAATGGAGTTTAGATCCAACGGTGTCACCAAGTCACTGCACCAGCCCTTAAATGCTTAAGCAACTATATCACTACAGCATTATGGCCCTTGTAGTTGAAAACATTCATAACTGATATATGAGGCTGGTGTGAAAATTAAAGGAGTAGTCACAAGGTGGGTACCAGGCATGTTCTAGTTTTATCTGGTTCCAGAGCCTGCCCTTTTTACATTAACAGTAGATTGCCACGAAGACGAATTTATCCCAACGTAATCTGCCCAATGTTATTAGCTAAGTCAAGTGCATATGTTACCACTGGTGAAATATGAATAAGCTCTGTGGCTGCATCAGCACCCACATCTTTTTTAGTATCATACTACAGTTAGGGATGGCAACATGGTGGGCGAGGGAGAGAGTGAAGAAGACTATATAGGGCCTCTCTATACATTTTTTGGTATATTTTTGTGAATAAAATTATTACAATTTTAAAAAAGCCACCCATCCTTAAGTTATAATTCCCTTTTATCAGGGTCAACTGCTGGGAAGGTCAAATTATTCAACACTTATAAGAAACCAAGTACCTGAACTGCTTAGGAATTGGTTCCTCTGCTGTGAGACAGGAGGGTGGTGGTGGTGTATGTTCCTCAAGCAACAAAACAAGCAAAGAGAATAAATGGAGTGGGAAGAGCCTGAGGGGAGTAGCACTTCACTAAACTCAGGAGCAGGGACTGAGGTCAGAGCAAATGCAATACAGGGGTTAACAGGGATGGCTCTAGTTCAATGGCATTCTCTACCCAGTTAGCTGTGTGATCTTGGGTAAGTTATTTCAAACTATCTTGTGCCTGGTTCTCCCACTTGTAAGGATGGAATATGAAAACCCCAATCTCATTTAACTGTATTGAGTACTGAAAGAGACCATCAGTTGACATATGCCTGGGGTGCAGTAACACAGATTACCACCTTCTCTATCAGACTGCTGGGCCAGGAATCCAGGGCCAAGGTCACAAGAGCCAGCCAAGGTCAGTGGAAGGGAAAGAGAGAAACTTAGAAAGTAGATGGATCCTCTATGGGTTTTTTTTTTTTTAATAAGTTATACTCTATGTATATATACCTTTACTTTATTTATTTTTATGTGGTGTTAAAGATTGAATCTAGTCCCTCACATGTGCTAGACGAGCACTCTACCACTGAGCCACAACCCCAGCCTCCTCTATATGCTTTTATGAGACCTTGAGGATAGGGTGAATGGAAAAACGAGCCATCTGAAGAACTGCTGCTACATTCTGTGGGCTAGCAGGTGAAGCTCTCTGCTGCCACTGTCACCACAGGAACACTACCCTCCACCCAAAGCCACAGAGGGTAGAAGCACAAAACTAGTGCCCTTGGGTTGAAGGAAACTGACATGTTGCCTGTGAGGAACCAAAAGCCTTCAAGATATATACCTACAAGGGTTGGGGATGTGGCTCAAGCGGTAACGTGCTCGCCTGGCATGCGTGGGGCGCTGGGTTCAATCCTCAGCACCACATAAAAATAAAAAAAATAAAGATTTTGTGTCCACCGAAAACGGAAGGATAGATATTGAAAAATTCTCTCTCTCTCTCTCTTTAAAAAAAAAGATATAAACCTACAAAATATTACCCAAATCTCGAGAAGTGCCATTAACGAAGTATTGGCAGATTGCTGGGACCCTGCCAAATCTAAATTGTATTGTGTATATCATATTGGGGGTTCCTCAGCAGTCTAATTTAGTGAGCTCCTCATTTCCAGGGAAGGAGAATACCAGAAATAGCCCCCCCCCCCAAATGAGCCAGCAACAGAAAAAGAGAGTCTGGGGAAATCAGGAGGGAGTGGAATAAGGTATCAAAAAGACTATAACATAGGATTCTCATCTCAGGGATCTTTGAGGAGGAAGACATGCCTGGACCCACATGCTGTGTATACACATACTAGAGTTTATTTGATTTTAAAGAGCTCAGTTGTCCTCATTATGCTAAATGTACAGCAGGCCCAGTCACTAGATAGTTATGTGACTGTTAGCAAGTTACACAAGCTTCCTGAGGCTCTATTCTCCATCATTCTTCTGGAGTGAGACTGACCAAGGGCCCCAGTAAATACAAGGATTGCCCCATGAATTTTCACGTCACTGTGTTTATTCTTTGGCTAAGCCTGCAGCTCAGGGAGGTTAAGACTTGTCCAGTGTGGCTGAGCTGGACATCCTGCAGATTCTCTTGTAAGGCTCCCTGTGGACTCCATGAGGAGATTAGGCCCTCCTCTCCTCCAGCCTTGGTCTTTACTATGGTGCTGTCTCAGGAAGATAGAAATTACTACTTTTCTTTAAGGCTAGGCATCCTTAGTGTATGCCTGATAACAATGTAAGAAAGGTTCTCAGCAGGTCTGAGTTGTAGTGGTGAATAAATTTCAAATCCTGTTAAAAACAAAGTGACAAACAACAGAAAGCAATGAGTTGCTAAGTGAGACACACCCATTCAGGAGAATTTATGACCAGAGCCCTTGTTTTAAAAATAGAAGACTCGGCCTTACAGGTCAGTGGAAGGGATCTCTACCATAGTCTTCTCAGGTTGGCTCACTTTTTTCCTGCAGGCTTCCAGGATCACTCTTGGCACCCACTGATGTCTGTCCTGGGGGACTCCTTGGGTAACTTGCTTTGGCAACTCCACCCTGCTGGCACTGAGGCTAACCGGACAGGTACTCTACTTTTTCAGCTGCACCACTCTTGCATCTATGTGGACATCCTGAGGCCACTTGCCTCAACATGCCAAGAAACTCTCAAGAACAGGGCAGAAGAAGTAGCACCTTTCTTAGTGGGACAAAGACCAGATGACCCACTGTGGCCATCTACCTTATGTTTTACAGAAAGGCCCCTCTCAGCCACAGAGCAGGGTCTGCCATCAGATTGGAGGGACAGTGCTTCTTCCCAGTGGCTCACCCAGAACTAATATGCCTAGAGGGAGAAGATATTTTTGCAATTTAACAGCCTGAAGCAGATGCCATCCTTTATCTCACAGGAAGGCACCCAAATTCAAGCTGTTGCCCCAGGCAATTTTTTTTTTTTTAAACCTGGAAGGAAAATGCTTTGGGAGCACATTTCAATTTTATGCCCAAGTCTGACTATGATTATGGCCGGCAGGTGGGAAACACCATATCCAAAATAAACTCCTTCAGTGCTCTCTTCTTTCTCACCCAGTATGACCTGAGCCTACTCCTTAGGATAATCTCAATATTAAGTGGTAAATCTTGAGGTTATGCTGACATACATGTGCAGTAGCATTGGTTGGTAATATTTTTCTTTCTGTGCTGTTATTAGCGCCTTTTCTTCCTTTTTTTCTCAGAAGGGTAAAACTTAGAAAGAGAAATTATGAGATTGCTGACTTCAAAGGTTTCCTCGTGGAAAATGCCTGTAATTTTATTTTCTCTATTTTTTGAAGCACTTTCTCTCAAAAGCTCTTGATTGTAAATTATATGGTGTGGTAGAATACAAATGAAAAAAAGTGCCTTGGAGTGAGAAGCCAGATCTCAACAACTGTGTTATTTCTAAACCTAACTATGGGGGGAAAACGGAGACAGCCAAGAAATATCAGATCAATGACATTTAATTATAATGTAGTTTTTAAGACTTTCAAAGATTTGAAGCTTTTGGAAATAGGACCATGACAGGTGGCAAGAAGATGACAGAAGGATTGTATAAACTGGAGCAAAACTTTTCTTGACAACATTTTTTCTCTAAAATTGTTTATTAAGAGATTGATTTTTAATAATAAGTTGCACCTAAGCCAGAAATTAATACTTTTTTTTTAAATTACTAAGTATATAGGATCAATTTGCAGCCTTTTTTTTTTTTTTTTTACTTCTGAGAGAGAAAGGAAACTGAAAACCATCAAGGCTTTTATATTAACAAAAACTGCTTATGTGGTAAACCTTGTTACTTTTTATACAAGTTGTCTCTAAATATATATTCTCCTCTGTGTATTTACTAATAGATGGGCATATAACTACCTTAGATCAGGGAGTATAGGCATACTTTTTCTAAAAAGAGTTAAAGAGTAGAGAGCACAATGGTAATACAAACTATCAGGAGGAGAATTACAAGTCTGAGGCTAGCCTGGGCACTTGGTAAGACCCTATTCAAAAAAAAAAAAATTTTTTTTTTTTTAAAAAGTCAGATAGCAAATATTTTCTGTCCCAACTATTTAACTCTGCCTGAAAACAGCCACAGAAAATATGTATATGAACAGGTTATAGCTGTATTCCAATAAAATTTTATTTACCAAAAGAGGCAATGGGCCAGTTCTCTGACTCCTGACATTCCTCAGTCTCCTTGTTAGGTGGGACCTTGTCAAAAGTGGTCATATGATTGGCTGGGCATGGATGCAGGTGAAGTGATATGTGTAAGATTCAGTTTGTGTCCAAAGGGAGGGGTATTCTCTATTCTTCCCTATCCTTATTCTTATTGGCAGGAATGCAGATATGATAGTAGAAAGTGGAACAGCAACTTTGGACCATGAGTGGAAGCAAAGTGTTGCTAGCAAGTCAGAATGAGTCAGGCTGCTTCCTTAGACTCAAGAAAATTACCCTCTTCTCACTTAGGTTGCTGTTTCTGGGATGCCTTTCTTAGATCAGTCTTACTTCTTTCCTTACTAATATTTTGCCAATTAGGAGATGAGGGAAAGTATAGTTTTTTAAAATGTGCTTTGTAAAATCACTTTCAAGGATTAGACTAAAATGCTGAGATTTTTGAACAAAAGATAGAACATATGAATTTAATTTTGCCACTCTTCAGTACTGATACGACGACAACGGTTTTGAATGCCTATTTACAGACAGTCCCAGGGATTACTTAAAATACATACTCTTCATTCCCATCAAACATACTGTAACCCAGGTTTCTGTGCCAGTGTTGATCAAGGCCATCTTCATGAAATAGATGACTTTTCATCTTTTGTCATCTGCCCTGTAATCACATGTGAGATCATGAAAACCTGGGACAGATGACCCTGAGATGTTGTTCAGCTGGAACATCGGCAATGTATTTACACTACAGACATAGTTCCTGTTCTTAAGGCACTGACTTTTAAAATCCATTTCTTCTATTTCTTCCTGGTTTGTGTTTTATATAGAAAGCTTAGTGCCAAAAATCAAAACCAAAACTGAAAAGCTAAAGTTCTAGATAAAAGAGAAATGGCTACCTAAACCTTAAGTAGTAAAAATAAGTTAAATTTTCTGGGACTTCTGCTTTCTACATAATGAAATACAGCAATGATACCTATTGAGTCAAGGTAATAAAAGCATTGAAACTGGCAGGGGGTGTGGCTCACTTGCCTGGCAGGCATGAGTCCCTGTGTTCCATCCCCAGCACCACAAAAGAGAAGAATAGCAAAACATCATTTACCTTTCAAAGATGTAAAATGTAAGAAACATTTCAGAGAAAGTAATGTGACCTAAGTCACCAAATGTAACCTAAATCAGAATATTAACCTTGGTTCTATCAAGCATTAAGACTGTGACCTCCCCTCGACCCCTCAGAAGGAAACACAGGCACAAATGAGTGCTTTGGATTAGCATCTTAAGGAAGAAAAGATGAACATTAAACAGAGACATGAGGTGGGAGGGAAAGGGAGAGAAAAGGGAAATTGCATGGTAATGGAGGAAGAACCTCATTGTTATACAAAATTACATATAAGAGGTTGTGAGGGGAATGGGAAAATAAACAAGGAGAGAAATGAATTACAGTGGATGGGGTAGTGAGAGAAGATGGGAGGGGAAGGAGGGGGGATAGTAGAGGATAGTAAAGGTAGCAGAATACAACAGTTACTAATAGGGCATTATGTAAAAATGTGGATGTGTAACCGATGTGATTCTGCAATCTGTATTTGGGGTAAAATTGGGAGTTCATAACCAACTTGAATCTATTGCATGAAATATGATATGTCAATAGCTTTATAATGTTTTGAACAACCAATAAAAAAAAAAAAAAAAAAAAAAAACTTGTCTCAATTTAGGTGATAGGAATTTGCTGAACTGACATCCAACATATTCTGTCCAAAGTCAGTTTTTCCAAAGTATCACCCTTCTTTGTTAATAAACTTGATTATAAACTTGATTTTTTAAAAAAAGTTCTTCCTCAATTATTTTCGTTCTCCATTAATCATCTAAATCTAAACTCTTCTAAAAATGGTCTAGAAAAAGGAAACCTTATGGTTAAAGAAAGTGAGAGGAGTAAGAACAGCTCATTACTGAAACATGAATTTTACTGAACTAAAAGTTTATGGGGAAAACCCCTGGATTCTGTGTGGAGCCTGGTGCAATACTACACTGTGGAGAGAAAGTCAGAATGAACATGGTGTAGACTCAAGAGACCGAAAACCAAGAAAACAACTTTCCTGCCAGCCCTACCAGTGTTGGGCTCTAGGTAAGATATCTGACACCCTTCATTATAGCAGGGGTGAAAAAAAAATCAGGGAAGTCCCACAATTTGTTCAAGTTCAAATAAGTGGCAGAATACCGGAAATCAGGATTAGCTGACTCCCATGTCAGTTCTTCCACTAAGTTGCAACTTCCTTGGTAAAAGTAAATGTGCAGTTATTCAGATTCCCTATATACAGGGACAAAAACTATTTTCTTAAAATAACCCTTTAATTGAAGGTTTAAATAAACATCTCTTAGTTGAAAAATCTACTCCTGACTTTAGGTTTCTTCTTGAAATATAAATTTGCTTCCAACACATGCCCTGCAGTTCTCTTCCACTGGCCTTTCTCGCATTGCATTCTGTTGGTTAATGTCTACTCCGCCTTTAAGATCTACTCAGGAAGGCTAATCAATTGTCATTATTTTCTCCCCTAACTTAAAGAACACTGGGTTCAAAATCCTTTCTGCAATGTGGATTTGTTTAGTATTGCTTTTGGATTATAGATAAGGTTTGCCTGCTCACCTACCTCTACCTATGTGACAAGAAAGTTTTAATGAGCCGTGTCATTCCACAGCACTTGAAAACCATAGAAATCCTGCTCTCCAGAATGAAGACTGACAAATATATAACCATAATAACTTAAAGCTACCCTTAAAAGTACGCACAACTGCTCCTTCTAAATGCTGGAAGTACTTTTCCCTCCTAGAAAGAGATTCTTGGAAGTTTTGCTTTCAAAAGGTCTGTGATTTTCTTGTAAAAATCTTAAATATAGCTTTGGCCAGGGTGGGGTTGGGGGAGGGGTGTTACATTTTCTGTGTCTTCAATTTTTACATCAAATAGAATGAATGAGCATATGCACCATAAAGCCACATTTTCTATCTGAATGAAAAAAGCTATCTGTTTACTTCTGTCTGTCTGAGTGGAGCCACAGGAAGGCCCAATAGTATAAATTTTGTTGGCCACTCCTGGCTTCTTCTGTAAGCAGGTCCACTGATGAGAAGGAAGGAAGGAGGGGTGGCGGTTGAGGCTTGTTTTTTTGTTTGTTTGTTTTTTGTGATACTGAGGACTACACCAGGGATGCTTTACCACTGAACTACATCTCCAGCCATTTTATTTTTTGAGACAGGGTCTTACTAAATTGCCCAGGCTGGTCTGAACTTGCACTACAGGGTCCAGCTGGGGATTTGAGTTCTTACCTCCCAGTGGCTGAACACCAGCTGCGGGCTGGCCAGGCCACTCGTCCTCTTCCTGATTTCATCAGCAAAACCAAAGCTTTCAGCCACAGGCAGGACAGCCTTGATGATGAACATGTCTGTCCCTTCTTTCATTTCTTCTTGAAGCACTCGACCTTCTCTCTTTGACAAGACAGCATAGACTCGACCTGCAAGGCCAAGAATCTTTTAAATCCATTGACTGGTCATATAACTTGAGCCACACTAACATGATTACTTTTACACCCTGTTAACAATCCACTAGTGATTCAATCTGCTCTCAATACTTTAGCATGCAGAAGCCTGGAAACCTAAGTGTCTATTTAAAAAGTAAAGCACAATTATGGAAAAGTCAGAAGTAAAAGGTTACAAACCCCAGGCTGTATCACCCAGAGACAATCCTCTCAAACAGTGATCAGCAAGAGACTGTGTAAGGATGTTTCAATACAATTATATCCAGGAGGATTTTAATAATTATGATGAGAATCATAATTATGACAGACTATTTGAACTACATTGGATTATAGTAATAAGTGAGCAATTGGTATAATGACATTTTTATACTAGAAATTAAAACCATACATGTATGTTTCTTAAACTGATGACATCTAAGTACAGGACTGTTAGTGTTTTATTCCTCTGGAAACTGATAATGATTGGAATCTTTAATGTCTAGTAACAATTTCTAGTGCCACAGCATAAGAATTCTAGCAAATGCTTTTGGTTGACACTTTTAATTTAATTTATATTTAGTCACAATTCTGCCTCACAGGAGGGAAATATCTTACACCTGGATTGGCATTCCGTGTGAGTGCTGTGGGTACTCAAATTATCCCTTCATAAGAAACAGATAAATTAGAAGTTATGGACAATAAGGAAGAGCTTGCTATATCTAGCAGATAAACTTACTGAAACCTCCTCTTTCACCTACTGCTTAAAATACTTTTAAGCACAAATGATCTATACATATGTAAATGTACAACACTGAAGTTAAATAGACCTAAGTCTCCCTCTACTATGAGTCCTGGAGTCTTCTAAGTGACAAGGTGAGGAGTCTGATGCACAAGCCATCCACCTTTCTTTTTTAAACTAGGAACTGAGGACACTGACTCTCACACTTTTTTCTCTGATTTGGATTTCTCCCTGGTGGTGGTTATTAGGAAGGACAAACAAAACAATTAGCAGAAAACTTACTGTCTCACAAGGCCTGTTTTCTTTAAATAAGAATTTAAAAAACAGGAAACTTCTACTAGTGATAGACAGTATCTGGTCTTCCACCCCACCCCCCACCCCCAGCTACCACATTCTCTCTTTCTTTTCTTCCCCACATTTATCAAACAGGTAGCTTCTTTTTCATCACTAGATGTTCTTTGAAACAGAAGCAATCCTTGTTTGATGGGTTCTACTAAAAATGTTTCCTTGGAATCTCACAAAATTTTTCTTATTCCTGACCGTTTCACAATCCTCAATCTGCATGATTTCTCAGAAGTTTGAAATTCTCTCCAATTTTAGTATTACCCTCCTTCTACTCCCAGTCTCTGACCATCATTCTACTGTTTTAGTAATTCTTGAGGGTAAAACATCATTTCTGTAAGTATTCTGTGAAGCTTCATACTGTTCTTTGAACAAACTCTGCCCTCAGAAAGCCAACTCATTTCTCATTTGTGTGACTTTAATTTTATTCGTGAGCCTCCTAAAACTATCTCTAAGCCAGGCCTCTGACCTGACTTCAATCCCACACTAAACAGTGGCTGCAAGGGCATCTCTGCTGCAGAACCTGACTTCCTTTTAAATTCAACATGTCTAAGAACACAATGCCATTCACAATGCCAACTGCTGCCATCCTCTCTGTCATTTGTACTAGAAATGTTAACAGTTATAGTTACAGAAGCACAACAGTGGGCTGGATGGTAACCTAAGGGTCACCAAGTTCTACCCCGATAGTTGTTCGAACTCTGCACACATATCCTAAAACTTGCTTCCCAGGGTGGCCCATTCCATCTTCAGATAGTCCTAAGAGCCAGACAACTTCTAAGCCGCTGCTACCCTGAAGATTCTAACCATCAGTCCTAGTTTTCACCACATGGGACAAGTTTAGCCCCTTCTCCCCCAAACACACACACATGCACACACATGCATACACATACACATATCAGCCTCTAAGCTCTATGTTGCCTTCTCTTTTCCACACCAATCTCTCTGACATGCTGTGTATTTCCTGTTTTATCCCAGCCACTTTCTTACTTGAATTACTGTGATTTATTTACCTCCTTTTTACTGTGTGTTGCCCAGAAATGAAAATAATATTCTAAGTACAGTGTGACAAGCTCTGAAAAAAGCAGAACAACAATTATCTTCATTAGTGATCCCTTCCAGGTCTACATATTATTTATGTAGAAAAATATCTCACCATAGAAGCTAACATGTGTGAACTAGTACTCTTTACTCTTCTATCTCATTCTAAGAAAAGTTTTAAGGTAGTCTACGGAAGTAAACATAAAACAGGGGTAAAAAAGAATGAGGGAATTGGGGTAATGGGAACATGATAGGGGGCTATTTGGGACAAGCTGACTACTGCTGAATTCATCAGCTCTTCCCCTTCATAGTTCATGCCATTAGGCTTGGATCAATAATTCTAACTGAAATAGACCATTAATCATGTACTTTTGAGCTATTCAATTTTGACTCCACTAACACTATATCCTCCCAGGACAGGTGTGTTCAGGCTTAGAAGCATTCAGAGACCCTCTAAGCCTGCCACTGTTATCACTAGCAAATTAATGTGGCCAGAATCAGCAAGGATCACATGGCCACTGACTGCAAATACTCTGATACCCCTTCCATTGGATACGGGTATCAGATCTTGGTCACTTGTTCACCCATGTAAAGAAAGACCACTAAGTGCCCTGCTGTATGAAAGACACCAGGGAAGAATTCTGAAGGAAAAAGAAGCAACAAAAAGGAGAATCAATTGCAACACTTTTGACCAGGGCTTTACTCTTTAGGGACTACATTATAAATGTCTCAGCCTTTATACATGGCCCCTGACAAGTAGTAGCAGTAACCTACTACTTCTGCTCCTGTGACTGCCAGTCAGAGCACTGGGAGCAGAGGGTAAGCTGCTTGCTGGGCAGAGTACACGTTGGAGGTTTTTCACTCAGAGTTCATGGTTCCTGCAGCCTATAATGTAAACCATCAGTCCAACTCTTTATTCAAATGCTTTTCATTATTGAAGACCCATTCAATAACAACTTGCTCCATGAAATCTGATACCCAAAGTGCAAAGAAATCTCTTACCATTTAGCTCCACTGAACCAAATCTGTTGCTTCAGAGCACTATAGATTTACACACACACACACACACACACACACACACACACACACACATTTTCTTCTTCCTTAACAGTAAGAATAATCTATAGAGTCTATAATCTTTAAAGCTGGAAGGTAATTAAAGGTATGTTGTTGTCTTCTGAATTTAGGAAAGAGGATAGCTTTTTACAGCTCTATTTTCTCAAATAGTGTAAGAGAGACCAAAGGGAATTTCTAATTCAGGGATGCTATAATTCAATATTACAGCACATCAAATTGATAGCATTTATGCAAAGGTTAAAAATGAAAATTTCAAATAAAAAATAGCCAAATAGAAGCATGCTTAAAAACAAATAACAAACATAAGAGGCCAAATATTAAATTACTCTTACCATAAGGTAACATCTATATACAATGTACTATTAAGGACAAGGCTTATAAAAGAAAGTGGAAAATGCAAGGTTCATTCCCAAGGAGGGAGCCTTTTCTTTTCTGATTTTTGTAATCATTGCTAACATTTGTGGAATAATTTAAATTTTACACACACACACACACACACACACACACAGGTGGGCACTTCTTACTCTTAGAAACTAGGTCGCACTAACTTCTTTTATCATAGATCTAGCAGACTGCTAAATCAAGCCAACGTGGTTGACAGGATAGAGATGCACTTCAATCAAATAGGAGATAAAGCCTACTGTGGACGTAACGGGGAATAAGGGAGCATTGCTACTATATAGATGAATGCTGCTACAAGTTTACAGAAAATTGATGTTAACAAGTTTACCCCACCCTTTAGGGCCTCTGCTCACAGGCTCATGTTCTTATTATTATCAGCTGCTGAAACATTTAGAAGGCACAATCGAATCCAAAATAACACAAAGCTGGCAGATAATAAAGACACTGACAGAATGAGGTAAGGACCCAAATTTAACAAGACACAGCATGGATAATTATCAAGTTCTTCATTGGCTTCAACCAGCAAGTGTCCAGGATTAGAGCAGCAATGCTGAACAACAGCTCCTATAAAACCAACTAGGAGAGAGTTTAAGCTCAAAAATAGTCTTTGTCATGTTGTGGCAAAAAGATGGTGAACTCAAAATTATTCTGTCCATCAAAGCCCACTTCAAAGTACCATCGTTTTCTTCCTTTTATGGTACTGGGATTGAACCCAGGGTCACTTTATCACTGAGCTACATCATCAATTTAAAAATTTGAGACAGTTTTGCTAAGTTGCTGAGGCTGGCCTTGAACTTGGAATCATCCTACCTCAGCCTCCCAAGTAGCTGGGATTACAGGTGTGCACCACCACACCTGGTCATCAAAGTACAATAACTTTCAAAACACCTACCTTGTTTCCAAATTTTGCAAATCCAAAATTTCTCATAAAACGTCACTAGAAAACCATGTTTGTGAACTAAATTCAACTGTATTTTACTTTTAGTTGTTTTACATAATTAAGCTTTGCCTTCTTAACTCATCTCTCAAAGCAAAAATCATGCTTAACATAAAAATTGGCACATGCAGTTCAATAAATCTTTGCTGAATTAAATTATGTAATACTGGTAAAATGTAAAACAAAATAAAAACCCTCAAGTATAGAATAAGGTTTCAAAAATACACAGAATGTTTCTGATATGTTAAAACACATAGGTTCTAACAATGTCAGCATTTATTCCTGCATATAAGAGAAGTACAATAGCTGGAGCTGTGTTGAAAACTCTAGTACTGTTTAACGAAATAGGTATTTTTAAAATATTAGTTTACTGCCAAAAAATAAAAAAAGGATGGGGCAAAAAAGAGATTGACAGGTTAGAAGAAATTCTGCAAAATGAAGCAACTTACTGGTTACATGACAAGAAAGTAAAAACAGCATTTCTGATATCCTAAGTAGTCCATTAAAGGGAACTTTTATGAGTAAAAAAAAAAAATGGTAATAGAAGCACACCTTTAGAAAAGTAGATTTTAAAAGTAAAATGGGGCATTTTCTTGGGATTATTTCCCCAGATAAAATGATTTTTGAGATGATTATTTCCTACAAAATTTCTCATCTGACTACACGAAATTCTGTTCATTTATGAAAGGATTTCTTTCCTAGGAAAGGCAGCAGAACACAACAGACACTAGTATGGCAATATGTAAATCAATGGATGTGTAACTGATGTGATTCTGCAATCTGTATATGGGGTAAAAATGGGAGCTCATAACCCACTTGAATCAAAGTGTGAAATATGATATATCAAGAACTATGTAATGTTTTGAACAGCCAACAATAAAAAATAAATAAATAAATAAATAAAAAAGAAAGGATTTCTTATTTTAAAAATCTGTATAGACAAGAACTGTTTAAAAGAGACTAAGTTAACTCATTTTGCCAAATAAAAAAGACCAAAATTTAACTTATGTTGATTCTTGGAGAATTAAAAGGAAAAGTCAGCAAAGTCTGAAGTCATCTCAGAAGATCTCTGAATAGCCAGACAGGAAGAAAAAGGCCTGGAATGTCTTCATTGCTTTTTCCAGTTGGAGGTGTTGATTTAGAAGGAAGAAGAAAAACACAAATCAACAGCTATTTGATGAACCTTGGACTCTAGTCTAAGCAAGAGGACTCCTCACCCACCAATTCAAGAAGGGGAAAAAAAAATTGAAATCAAATCTAAACAGCTTCTTTATAATGCAGTGGATGTGGCAGCCAGTTGCTTTCACGGAAATGTGTTAAGAAAGCTCATCATCAGATGATGGTAGAGACAGGATACTAACCGGTATGCATAGTGGACACCTAGACAGCAACTAAATGAGCTCTCGCTGTAGGCACAGCGGGATCTGCAACTAGTGCCAGGACAGACAGAACAGGATGACAAATGGTATCTTGAGGTATTGTCCTAGGGAGGCCAGGTCATAGGCAGGGTCCAGGTGGTGATTTTCTAATAGAAATGAGAAAGGGGATGCAGAAGGGTGACTCAACAGGGGTGACTCATCAGTGCTGGGAATTTCAATCTGATAAATGCCAACAGCTGATTCTGTCTTCATGCGTTATGCTCAAAATTTGTCTTCTCAAAAAAACAAAAGAACAAATGACAAGTTGAAATGGATAATGTAGAAGTGATGGCAATTTGTAGAGGAAATGTGTTCCCGTTATTTTGGGAGGAAATACATGTTCCCATTATCTTGAGAAAAAGGGCAGACACAGAAGGAAGGATCATTTCAAACATGTAAAGGGAAAGGAAAAAAAAAACAAAACGAAAACAAAACCCAACAGGGTTAAAGGTAACAAACACTCAGGAGAGTCTGAAAAAAATTCAATCATGAATGCCCCTATGACATAAAAAAGGAGAGAGAGCCTCCTTCTACCTTCTATTTTAAGAGGACACACAGAGTAGATGAAAAGGGACACCAATTAAGGGTTGATTACTAGTAGTGTGCCCAGGATGTTCAGGACCAGAACAAGCTGAGCCTACCAAAACAAATGAGCAGAAGACAACACAAAGGGCTTTTTTTTTTTTTTCCATTACTTCTGAAATAAGGAAGCAGGCCTACAAGTTGGAGACATTGGTGTAATATCAACAAAGGACAGCAAGAAAGCAAAGGTTCTCAATAACTATTACCTCCATTCTCTCCAGTAAGGATGACGTTCAAGACAACTGGGAAGTTAATGAGCAAGTATGTGGTCTTCTGAAATGAGTTTAAGTCCTCCAGGACCTTCTAGAATTATATCTCACAGTGGTACATAACTGGTAACTTGTTACCAGTTATAGGGCTACAATTCATAACTACAGGTAAAGGTAATTAACAATAGAACTTTTTTTCAGGATAAATACTGGATTCCATAAACTGCAGACTAGAAAACCATATGCTAATTTTCTGAAGAAACATTATGGACAACATGGATTTTCTTAAAAAAATAGTTATACTAACCGAAGCTTTTTCTTTCCCCCTAGTACAACTGTTAAGATGGCTATTAGGGGAATGTTACAGATCTTAATTTCACCAAAACATCTGATTTACAGCTTACTGAGTCTACTTCTCACCAGTCAAGAAAAGGGATCAGGCATGGTGATGCACATCTGTAATCCCAGCAACCTGGGAGGCTAAAGGAGGATTACATGTTTGAGGTCACCCTCAGCAACTTAAACCCTGTCTCAAAAGTAAAAAAAAAAAAAAAAAAAAGGGGCTCAGTGGTAAAACATCCCCGAGTTCAATTCCCAGTACAAAAAAAAGAGACACATAAAAAAGGAATCAATGTTAAGATTAAAATATTTCCTATCAGGTAGGGGAACTGTGACCACGGACAGAAAAGGCCCAGTGGCCCGCGGAGGGACAGAGCTTCCAATCACTCCTGCAAGGTGGGCGGGCCTGCGACCCACCGGCAGAAGAGGAGCAGCGGCCTGCTGAGGCAGAGCCGCCCCCTCCCCCTGCACCGGCAGGGTAGAGGGAACTGTGACCACGCACAGAGCAGGCCCAGCGGCCTGCTGAGGGGCAGAGCCGCCCCCCACCCCCCGCGCCTGCCAGGTGACCACGGACAGAAAAGGCCGAGTGGCCCGCGGCAGGACAGAGCTTCCAATCACTCCTGCAAGGTAGGCGGGCCTGCGACCCACCGGCAGAAGAGGAGCAGCGGCCTGCTGAGAGGCAGAGCCGCCCCCTCCCCCTGCACCGGCAAGGTAGAGGGAACTGTGACCACGCACAGAGCAGGCCCAGCGGCCTGCTGAGGGGCAGAGCCGCCCCCCACCCCCCGCGCCTGCCAGGTAGGTGGAACTGTGACCACGGACAGAAAAGGCCCAGTGGCCCGCGGCGGGACAGAGCTTCCAATCACTCCTGCAAGGTAGGCGGGCCTGTGACCCACCGGCAGAAGAGGAGCAGCGGCCTGCTGAGAGGCAGAGCCGCCCCCTCCCCCTGCGCCAGCAAGGTAGAGGGAACTGTGACCACGCACAGAGGAGGCCCAGCGGCCTGCTGAGGGGCAGAGCCGCCCCCCACCCCCCGCGCCTGCCAGGTAGGCGGAACTGTGACCACTGACAGAAAAGGCCCAGTGGCCCGCGGCGGGACAGAGCTTCCAATCACTCCTGCAAGGTAGGCGGGCCTGCGACCCACCGGCAGAAGAGGAGCAGCGGCCTGCTGAGAGGCAGAGCCGCCCCCTCCCCCTGCGCCGGCAAGGTAGAGGGAACTGTGACCACCCACAGAACAGGCCCAGCGGCCTGCTGAGGGGCAGAGCCGCCCCCCACCCCCCGCGCCTGTCAGGTAGGCGGAACTGTGACCACTGACAGAAAAGGCCCAGTGGCCCGCGGAGTGGCAGAGCTTCCAATCACTCCTGCAAGGTAAGCGGGCCTGCGACCCACCGGCAGAAGAGGAGCAGCGGCCTGCTGAGAGGCAGAGCCGCCCCCTCCCCCCCGCGCCTGCAAGGTAGACGGAACTGTGACCACCATCAGAACAGGCCAGACCTGCAACCGAGAGACAGAACAGGCCCAGTGGCCTGAGGAAGGGTAGAGCCGCCCCCCCCCGCCGCGCCTGCAAGGTAGGCGGACCTGCGACCCACTGGCAGTACAGCCCCAGAGGCCTGCAGAGGGGCAGTGCCGCTGCCTGCGCCTGCAAAGTAGACAGAACTGCGACCACCGACAGAACAAGCCTAGCGGCCCGCAGAGGGACAGAGCCGCCGCCCGCGCCTGCGAGGGAGACTTTGCAACTATACAAGACCAATATAAATATATAGGGGGAAAATTCAATAGCACAACAGTTTCACCAAGTAGAAAGGAACGCGAACAGTATGAAGAGACAAGGAAAGAAAGGACCACAAGCATTGCAGGTCAACTCAACGTTAGAAGAGGTAATAGCTGCAGCAGATGGAATGTCAGATAAAGAATTCAGGATATACATGATTCAGATGATCTGGAGTCTCAAGGAAGACATCAGACAGCAAAATCAGACAATGAAAGATCACTTCAACAATGAATTACATAAACAAATCCAAGAAGCAAAAGATCAACTATACAGGGAAATAGAGGTTATAAAAAACAAACAAACAGAAATCCTAGAAATGCAGGAAGCAATAAGCCAACTTAAAAACTCAATTGAGAATACTACCAGCAGAGTAGAACACTTAGAAGACACAACATCAGACAATGAAGATAAAGTATTTCAACTTGAAAAGAACATAGACAGCTCAGCAAGACTGTTAAGAAACCATGAGCAGAACATCCAAGAAATATGGGATAACATCAAGAGACCAAATTTAAGAGTCATTGGGATACAGGAAGGGACAGAGTTTCAAACCAAAGGAATGAGCAATCTATTCAATGAAATAATACGAGAAAACTTCCCAGACTTGAAGAATGAGACAGAACCCCAAATCCTAGAAGCCTATAGGACGCCGAATGTGCAAAATCATAAGAGACCCACACCTAGACACATTATAATGAAGATGCCCAACATACAGAATAAGGAGAGAATTTTAAAAGCTACAAGAGAGAGGAAGCAGATCACATTTAGGGGTAAGCCAATCAGGATAACAGCTGATCTTTCAACACAGACTCTGAAAGCTAGAAGATCCTGGAATAACATATTTCAAACACTGAAAGAAAATGGGTTCCAACCAAGAATTGTGTTTCCAGCGAAATTAAGCTTCAGGATGGAAGATGAAATTAAAACCTTCCACGATAAACAAAAGTTAAAAGAATTTGCAGCTAGAAAACCATCTCTTCAAAACATCCTTGGCAAAACATTACAGGAAGAGGAAATGGAAAATAACAATGAAAACCAACAGTGGGAGGTAGGACACTAAAGGGGGGAAAATAATCAAAGAGGAAAACAAACCATGTTTAGTAACATAAATAAACAAATATGGCTGGAAGAACAACCCATATCTCAATAATAACCCTAAATGTTAATGGCTTAAACTCACCAATCAAGAGACACAGGCTAGTAGAATGGATCACAAAACAAGACCCAACAATATGCTGCCTACAGGAGACGCATTTGATAGGAAAAGACATACATAGGCTGAAGGTGAAAGGTTGGGAAAAATCATATCACTCATATGGACTTCGGAAACAAGCAGGAGTATCCATACTCATATCAAATAAAATAGATTTCAAGCCAAAGTTAATCAAAAGGGATAAAGAGGGACACTACATACTGCTCAAGGGAACCATACACCAACAAGACATAACAATCATAAATATATATGCCCCAAACAATGGTGCAGCTATGTTCATCAAACAAACTCTTCTCAAGTTCAAGAGTCTAATAGACCACCATACAATAATCATGGGAGACTTCAACACACCTCTATCACCACTGGACAGATCTTCCAAACAAAAGTTGAATAAGGAAACTATAGAACTCAATAACACAATTAATAACCTAGACTTAATTGACATATATAGAATATACCACCCAACATCAAGCAGTTACACTTTTTTCTCAGCAGCACATGGATCCTTCTCAAAAATAGATCATATATTATGTCACAGGGAAACTCTTAGACAATATAAAGGAGTAGAGATAATACCATGCATCCTATCTGATCATAATGGAATGGAACTGAAAATCAACGATAAAAGAAGGAAGGGAAAAGAATACATCACTTGGAGAATGAACAATAGGTTACTGAATGATCAATGGGTTATAGAAGACATCAAGGAAGAAATTAAAAAATTCTTAGAGATTAATGAAAACACAGACACAACATATCGGAATCTATGGGACACATTGAAAGCAGTTCTAAGAGGAAAATTCATTGCTTGGAGTTCATTCCTTAAAAAAAGAAAAAACCAACAAATAAATGATCTCATACTTCATCTCAAAATCCTAGAAAAAGAAGAGCAAAACAACAGCAAGAGAAGTAGAAGGCAAGAAATAATTAAAATCAGAGCTGAAATTAATGAAATCGAAACAAAAGAAACAATTGAAAAAATTGACAAAACTAAAAGTTGGTTCTTTGAAAAAATAAACAAAATCGACAGACCCTTAGCCATGCTAGCGAAGAGAAGAAGAGAGAGAACTCAAATTACTAACATACGGGATGAAAGAGGCAATATCACAACAGACACTTCAGAAATACAGAAGATAATCAAAAATTATTTTGAATCCTTATACTCCAATAAATTAGAAGATAGTGAAGGCATAGATAAATTTCTTAAGTCATATGATCTGCCCAGATTGAGTCAGGAGGATATAGACAACCTAAACAGACCAACATCAATTGAGGAAATAGAAGAAACCATCAAAAGACTACCAACTAAGAAAAGCCCAGGACCGGATGGGTATACAGCAGAGTTTTACAAAACCTTTAAAGAGGAACTAATACCAATACTTTTCAAGCTACTTCGGGAAATAGAAAAAGAGGGAGAACTTCCAAATTCATTCTACGAGGCCAACATCACCCTGATACCTAAACCAGACAAAGACACTTCAAAGAAAGAAAACTACAGACCAATATCTCTAATGAACCTAGATGCAAAAATCCTCAATAAAATTCTGGCCACTCGGATACAAAAACTTATCAAAAAAATTGTGCACCATGATCAAGTAGGATTCATCCCTGGGATGCAAGGCTGGTTCAATATACGGAAATCAATAAATGTTATTCACCACATCAATAGACTTAAAAATAAGAATCATATGATCATCTCGATAGATGCGGAAAAAGCATTTGACAAAGTACAGCATCCCTTTATGTTCAAAACTCTAGAAAAACTAGGGATAACAGGAACATACCTCAATATTGTAAAAGCAATCTATGCTAAGCCTCAGGCTAGCATCATTCTGAATGGAGAAAAATTGAAGGCATTCCCTCTAAAATCTGGAACAAGACAGGGATGCCCTCTCTCACCACTTCTGTTCAACATAGTTCTCGAAACACTGGCCAGAGCAATTAGACAGACGAAAGAAATTAAAGGCATCAAAATAGGAAAAGAAGAACTGAAATTATCACTATTCGCAGATGACATGATTCTATACCTAGCAGACCCAAAAGGGTCTACAAAGAAACTATTAGAGCTAATAAATGAATTCAGCAAAGTGGCAGGATATAAAATCAACACGCATAAATCAAAGGCATTCCTGTATATCAGCGACAAATCCTCTGAAATGGAAATGAGGACAACCACTCCATTCACAATATCTTCAAAAAAAATAAAATACTTGGGAATCAACCTAACAAAAGAGGTGAAAGACTTATACAATGAAAACTACAGAACCCTAAAGAGAGAAATAGAAGAAGATCTTAGAAGATGGAAAAATATACCCTGTTCATGGATAGGCAGAACTAACATCATCAAAATGGCGATATTACCAAAAGTTCTCTATAGGTTTAATGCAATGCCAATCAAAATCCCAACGGCATTTCTGGTAGAAATAGAGAAAGCAATCATGAAATTCATATGGAAAAACAAAAGACCCAGAATAGCAAAAACAATGCTAAGCAGGAAGTGTGAATCAGGCGGTATAGCGATACCAGACTTCAAACTATACTACAGAGCAATAGTAACAAAAACAGCATGGTACTGGTACCAAAACAGGCGGGTGGACCAATGGTACAGAATAGAGGACACAGAAACCAATCCACAAAACTACAACCACCTTATATTTGATAAAGGGGCTAAAAGCATGCAATGGAGGAAGGATAGCATCTTCAACAAATGGTGCTGGGAAAACTGGAAATCCATATGCAACAAAATGAAACTGAATCCCTTTCTCTCGCCATGCACAAAAGTGAATTCAAAATGGATCAAGGAGCTTGATATCAAATCAGAGACACGCCGTCTGATAGAAGAAAAAGTTGGCTACGATCTACAGTCGGTGGGGTCGGGCTCCAAATTCCTCAATAGGACACCCATAGCACAAAAGTTAATAACTAGAATCAACAAATGGGACTTACTCAAACTAAAAAGTTTTTTCTCAGCAAAAGATACAATAAGAGAGGTAAATAGAGAGCCTACATCCTGGGAACAAATCTTTACTCCTCACACTTCAGATAGAGCCCTAATATCCAGAGTATACAAAGAACTCAAAAAATTAGACATAAGAGAACAAACAACCCAATCAACAAATGGGCCAAGGACCTGAACAGACACTTCTCAGAGGAGGACATACAATCAATCAACAAGTACATGAAAAAATGCTCACCATCTCTAGCAGTCAGAGAAATGCAAATCAAAACCACCCTAAGATACCATCTCACTCCAGTTAGATTGGCAGCCATTATGAAGTCAAACAACAACAAGTGCTGGCGAGGATGTGGGGAAAAGGGTACACTTGTACATTGCTGGTGGGACTGCAGATTGGTGCAGCCAATTTGGAAAGCAGTATGGAGATTTCTTGGAAAGCTGGGAATGGAGCCACCATTTGACCCAGCTATTCCCCTTCTCGGTCTATTCCCTAAAGACCTAAAAAGAGCATGCTACAGGGACACTGCTACATCAATGTTCATAGCAGCACAATTCACAATAGCTAGACTGTGGAACCAACCTAGATGCCCTTCAATGGATGAATGGATAAAAAAAATGTGGCATTTATACACAATGGAGTATTACTCTGCATTAAAAAATGACAAAATCATAGAATTTACAGGGAAATGGATGGCATTAGAGCAGATTATGCTAAGTGAAGCTAGCCAATCCCTAAAAAACAAATGCCAAATGTCTTCTTTGATATAAGGAGAGTCACTAAGAACAGAGTAGGGTCGAAGAGCATGAGAAGAAGATTAACATTAAACAGGGATGAGAGGTGGGAGGGAAAGGGAGAGAGAAGGGAAAATGCATGGAAATGGAAGGAGACCCTCAGAGTTATACAAAAGTACATACAAGAGGAAGTGAGGGGAAGGGGAAAAATAATATAAGGGGGACAAACGAATGTCAGTAGAGGGAGCAGAGAGAGAAGAGGGGAGGGGAGGGGAGGGGAGGGGAGGGGAGGGGAGGGGGGATAGTAGAGGATAGGAAAGGCAGCAGAATACAACAGACACTAGTATGGCAATATGTAAATCAATGGATGTGTAACTGATGTGATTCTGCAATCTGTATATGGGGTAAAAATGGGAGCTCATAACCCACTTGAATCAAATTGTGAAATATGATATATCAAGAACTATGTAATGTTTTGAACAGCCAACAATAAAAAATTAAAAAAAAATAAAATAAAAAATAAAATATTTCCTATCATTAATTTTTTCCTTTACTATTGTTTTTGTTTATTATATATGTAATCTAAGAAAAATTGTATAGACTCAGATTACTGGTACATATATACAGAAGTTTATGAGACTATAATTTCTATAGCTTAGGCAATCCACAAAATTTGGATTCTGCTTTTTGGGGAATAGAGGAGGAAGATATAACAGCTTTAACAATAGAAATGGGGCTATCTGAACTTATGATGCAATTGCTAAACTCTTATGTGGGAGGTAACAGTGTGTCTGTTCTGTACTGACTGTATTATCTATAAGGTGGCTTCTTTCTTAAGAGGGATATTGATCAAATAAAGCATATGTAAAGGACAGCAACTGGAATGGTGAAAAGGTTCACAAGTCATGAAAACAGCTGAAGAATCTTGAGTTTTCTCCTGGATGTAAAGGAAAAAATCAACTCCCTTAAAATGAAGAAGAGAGTAGAATAGAGACAAACTATACCCTGGTTAGAAACTAGTAGGAGATACACTTAATGCTCAATATAGGAAAGACATCCTCTAGTCACTCAAATAGGGTGGTATGGCATCTGCCAGGGTCAGAAAGACTGGAGAAAAACCCTTCTTTAAGAATTTGAAGGAATCAGGATTCCTTGATTTTAACTCTATTTCTGCTTTCTTAAAAATGCCCTTAATTAAAATGTAAAATAACGTCTGGGAATAGCCAAGATAGGTGTTCCTCAAACTAATTTATGGATTCCATGAGAAGCTGATAGGTATGTTGTACTCAAATTGGGTTGTGAAATATTGTATTGTACATCATATTTGGAGACATGATTCATTTGCCTTAAGTAGTCTTGCAGTTACTCAATCTATGTGTCTTGTTTAACCCAACTGCTTCTAAAGTGCTCCTATGGATGCTCATTTTGTCTCATAGGAATCTTACTTTGATGCAAGCCTAAATTTCTTTTTTTTTGGCGGGGGGTGGGCAGTGCTTAGATTTCTGTTTTCAGAAATTAATCGGCAAAAAAAGCTTGCTAAAAAGAAATTAACCATGCACTGACTCAAAGGACCAAGAGCTAGAGGAAAACTAGTAATTTGGTCCATTCTCTCACCTTCCTTTCTTTTCTCTTCACCACTGAAACAGTTCATGATCTCCAGAGAAAAAGATCTACTGTATCCCAGGAACTGTTCTTCTGAGATCCCTAAGGCAGCTTATCCCAAAAATCAGAAATGGGTTTGACATAATGATTCGCAGTGAAATAATAAAAAAGAAAAAAAAAATCGAATGATTTTCTTTTTCAGAAAGGACCCAGTATTCACAACAGCCCTTTAGTGTTATGAGGAGAAGAATGTTGCCATTTTTCTTTGATTCTTTTCAGAATGACTTTGGTTACCCATATTGATATGTTTGTTCACTTGAAAAAAAATGCTGCATGTAAGAGCAGTTTAATCCTCATTTACCAGACCTTTCATTATTAAAGGGAACAAAAGATCCTATTTGTAGCAAATGAAAAGATCTTAATAGTCACATATTCCCCTCCCTCAAGATTTTAATACTTAAGACCCCTGGCTTTCAAAAATCTCAATTTCTTAGTAAATTAGAAGATTATCTAGCTTCTAAATTCCTTTAGAACTTAGGATCTAGAGGATTTCACTGTTGATCAGGGAATCTCTCATGGTCTTTCCCTTTCCTTTCTTACCAAGAACATCACTGGTGGCCATGATGTCGCATGTGTACATAGCTGCCATCAAGCGCTGAGGTTTCACTTGCAGTGAGTATCGACATGCTTCTTTCATGGTGGCAATTAGCTGTCCTGAGAAAGGTCCATAGCAGTCAGTGATTGAAGAGTCTCCTTTCGGGGAAGTCCTCTTCTCAAAAGGCTCTAAGCAGACACCTTGTACCTCTTGGTTTTCCTCTCCAATAGGATGAATCTTATCTTCTTCCTGTCTCTCTCCTAGCAGATCAATTTGTTCTTGATTTTGCTTATCACTTGCTCCTTGTTCCTCAAATTTACTTAGGTCCCATTTTTCCAGAACAAAACAGACACCCATGAGGGGCTCCTCACACATGGGGCCAGAGAGGGTTGCTAACTGAAAACCACTCACAATGCTATTGCCCAAATCTCGGTATCTACTGGCTTCTTTTGAAGATCTGCCAGTTGGGCCTATCCATACAGAGTTCTGAAAATCTTCACTTTTATTAACTAGTATGTTAGGCCCACATTTTCTTGGGCCAAATGACCAGATTTGATCAACAGTATTCCTCCATTTTCTCCCTGTTAAATGTTGCTCTAGTTTTCCTTTGAATTCCCAAATTTTCTCTTGGGTCTTCTGATGAATCATCTGAGTATTTTTGCCCTCATTCAAAGAGGATGTCAACAGCTCCATGGAACGAATCAAATCACTATTTTCTTCCAGAATCTGAGTGACTTCTTCTGGAAGGGGCACAGCTCGAACACTGAGGGTGGCAAGTTTATTGGGAGTTGTCATAGTGATTAACCCATCAGAGTCAACTTGGATTCCTTCAGGGATTTTGCTTTGATCTTCTTTTGTTTGGTGTATGACTGCAACTTTTTGTTGTTTGCCTATTTCTTCATTGACCATGTCAACTTTAGGGGGTTTTGTGATTGTTTCTCTGAATGGAATAATGGGTTCTGATACACTGATATGAATCTTTGCAAACCTACAAATTCAAGAGAGATAACATAAGTTTATAATCAAAATGGCATCAAAGCTTCATATTATGCAATGAAAATTGTGCAAACAAAACAGAAACATAAAATTTATTTTACTGCACAGGATCTGTAATTTACATTATATCACAATTCAAAAACCACTTTCATGTCAGATTGAAAAGACTACCCCTCTAATGGGAACATACCTTCAAGGGAGTTCTTCACTTGTAATGGAATTTCACTGCTTTGTTCATTCTTGAGAAAAATAAATCATCTATTTAGATAGGTATGTTTGAGTGGAAAATATATGTTTTAATAGCATTTGACCATATAAAGTCTTTAAAACAAAATCTGCCAATCTGAGAGTCAGAAGAATAAAAGCCCAATGATTATAGCTCTAAAGAAAGAGAATCAGAGACTTTCAGGATCACTAGTCAAATCCTTATGACAGATTTTGCTTTGATAATTAGGCTCAGAGTAAGGCCAGCATGACACAGGAATATGTCAAGAGCAAGACTTTCCAAATGATCAGCAATGGTGAAAATTTTCTATCTTCATTGTGATTTCTGAATACTTCAGATGTGACTAGTAAAACTTAGGAAAGGAATGCTTTATTTAAATAGTCACACATAGGTACTAAGCATGTGAAACATGGTTAGTGTGACTGAAGAACTGGAAATTAAATTTTATGACTTCAATTTTATTTTAAATAGCTTTGTATAGCACGGGTCTTGAGCCTCACAATAGCACCAAGTTCAAAAAGTCTTTTTCCTCACATGATGTCAAGTTTAGTTTCATGCTGGCTTTTTTTTTTTTTTCAAGTGAATTATAAATCCACACAAGACAGAGTCTAGAAACTGACATGGTTTGATTCTGATTACAATGAAAACCAGAAGTCTTTTTCTCTTACTTCTGCCAGTTAATACACTAAAGTTTTGGTCTGGGTACATCTGCTATTAGAAATGTGGGTGGAAACATGTATAAATGTATGTGTATGCATGTACACATATACATTAATATGGGCTTCTAGGATTCTGGAGAACTACTTTTCCCTGGGAAATATTATTCAATAAGGAAACTTAACATTGAGAATTTCTGACATGCTTACATTTGATTCTAGATTTCTTTCTGCCTTCATATTTTGTAGTTGTGGGGTAGGTACCTAATATATTCGATTTTATGTCTTTGAATAAGTCTGAAAACTCAATAAATGGATGGTTTTCTGAAATAATGATATCCAAATTTATTTCAGAACATAGAACCTGAATTAGACAACAACAAATGAAAGAAAATAAAAATGTGAAAAAAGGGTTATTTCCAATAGAAAGATTTGGCCACTAAGTTTTTTTCACTTTCAAGGATTAACTCATTTCAATGCTACAGATATTGCTGCAGAATTCACAAGGTGAATTCTTATTTTGTAAAGGGGAAAATCATAAGATAGAGGAGGCATCTTCTTCAACTGGCTAGTAAATGGAGAAGCTAGGATCCAAATCTAATTCTGACTTCATAATCCACACTCAGCCATTGTGCTCTACTGAAAAACTGAATTAAACAGCATATCAAAAAATTTGCAACAAAGTAATTTTTATCATAAGATATATAAAAATTAATTCCTACTAGATCCTTTAATACCACATTAAAAATGTCAAATTAAACAATTTATGTAATCATCTTTGAAAAATGCCAAATTAGCATTCAATAAAATTCAATACCTATTCTTTTTTTTTATCATTGAGGTAACGATTTATCGATGAATAGAAACAGGAACAGAATTCTGAATAGAAACAGGAACAGAATTCACCCAATACCTATTCTTGACTTAAAAAAAAAAACAACAAAAAAAAAACTTGGAAATCTTAGAAAAGGGGAAAGTTTTAAAATTATCATTATTTACAGAATATATATTCGTATACTAAGCACATTCAAGAAAACCAACAGCAAAGCTTTAAAGTTTGAGGGAAAAATATATCTATGACATTGTCCTCTTGTATTATAAAGTCAGAAAAACTAAGAGCCACTTAAGTCCTTCAAATTTCTGAGGTTCCAAGATGTCTTCTAAAGTAATCACTTATATGATTAACACACGAAGTGTGGGCCTGGTTCAGGAGCAGAGGGTCTTTAAATCCCAGCAAAGCAGAGCCTATCATCACTTCAAAATAAGTGAAGCAGATTCAGACTCCATCATGAAAACTTCCTGTGGCTTCCTGTCCTACCTGCTCATTAATACCTTGAGATCTGATGCTAAGGGCTCTGACAGTTTCTCTGGTCTGGAGATGACAGGTGGTATTCACAGTCTCCCACTGCTGTACGTAAACCATTCCTAAAAATCTGTGTGGAAGCTGTAAAAAGAAGCTAAAAGGCAGGCTCTGTCCCATGACAAACAAACAAACAAACAAAAATTCTAGAATTTTATACATGTTACTAATATAACTGAGAATTTAGTAGCCATGTAGAATGGTCCAAAAACCAAAAATCTACTGACCTATGATCACTTGTCTCAAAGTGAACATACATGTAAACTATGACCCATATAAAAAATACAGAACATATCTAGTTCTCAGAAGTACCACTCCCTCCCAGTGCCTTTGCCTAATCCCATAAAGGTCACTACTATCTTAAATTTTATTGGTATCTTCTGCCCTTTTTCTTGTTTTTATCACCTAAACATGAAACTCCTATATGATACAGCTACTGCTTTCTGAACTTTACACAAATAAAAATCAATATTTTTTGTAATTATCTTTTTTGGGTCAATATTATATCATGAGATTCATCTCTTATGCAGCTATAATCTTCTTTCTGAGATTATTCTATAAAATTCCATTGTATGACTATAGCATAATTTATTTATTTATTTACTTATCATTTGAGTTGTTTCCAACTTTTGGCTGTTAAAAATCTTATTGCTATGAGTACTTTTATTGACGTGCATTTGCCCAGCTTTGTGTGTGCATATACAGAATAGATATGGGAGATCTGCCCAGCCATACAACTTTAGCAGATCATACCAAACCATATTCCAACATACTATATCAACTCTCACCCACACTAGTAGCATAGGTGAATTTTCATTGCTCCTCATCTTTGCCATTGCTTGATAATGTGACTTAAAAATTTCACTCTCTCTGTGAATATACATATACATCTCACTTTGATTTTAATTTGTATTTCATCTATTATGAATAAGTCTAATACCTTTTCTTATGTTTATTAGCCATTAGATCTCCTTGAAGTACTTACGCAACTCTTTTAACTATTTTCAAGTGGTTTGCAGCTTATCTAATTTTATTTTAGAAATTCTTTACGAGGACACATGTCCCTTAGTTTGTTATGGGTATCACAAAGGTCTTCTCTGACCTTTGGCTTGTCTTCTTCTTCTCTTCATAGGGTTTGTTGATGATCAAATCTTTACTTGACAATTAGTCTTTTAATATTGGATTTAAGAAGCTTTTCCTACCCTGAGGTCTTGAAGATACTGTTTCATAGTATCTTGTAGACACTGGCAAAGTTTTGATTTTCACATTTAAATTTATAATCGACCTGAAATAAATTTCTGAGGATGGCATGAAGTTTCATTTTTTTCTATACAGTACACTGCTGTATGTAAGCCATTCCTAAAAACGTGTGTGGAAGCTGTAAAAAGAAGCTTATCCAAGTTGCCAGCATCATTTATTGAAAAATCTGTCCTTTTCTCATTGTTCTGCAATGCCACCCAGTTCCGGATTCTCTATTAAAGTCCACTGATCTATTTGTTTATTCTTGTATCAATCTAATGTAGTCTTAATTACTGTAACTTTTAAAACGAGACTTTATTTCCAGTACACCAAGAGCTCCCACCTTGTTCTACTACTTTCAAGGTGTTTTGGTTATTTTGGGCCCTTTGCATTTCCATTGAAATTTTACAATCCACAAACATACATAAACATAAACTCACTGGAATCCACCAGGATTGCTTTGAATCTATAATTAGTTTGGGGAGGATGGACTTCATTATATTGCTGAATTTTTCAAGCCACGAAGATGGCATGTACTCCTTTTGTGTGTATGTATATGTGTGTGTTTTGCATACAGGATTTATAAATGAGTAAATTTTATTCCTAAATATTTGATATTTTTGTTGTGACTATAAATGGTAATATTAAAATAGTTTTCATTTTCTGCATATATCTACTACATTGAAATAAAATAGATTTTTCATATTAAACTTTAATTCTGCAACCATGTTAAATTTATTACTAATCTTAATAATGTCTATAAATTCTTTTGGATTTTTAATCCATATCATCTGCAAATGACAGTTTTAGTTTTCCCTGTTCAATTTTCAATATCTTAAATTTTTTATTCTTTTCTTTAATGCTGCCCCAAACCTCCAGAAAACTATTAAATAGAATCCGTAATAGTAGGTCCTTTACTTATTACTGATTGCAAAGGACAGCTTTCAAAAATCTCATAAGTAAGTATATGTTTGCTAGGATTATTCTGAAGACAACTGGTATTAGTTTAAGCAAGTTCTATTTTATTCTTGGTATGCTAAGATTTGATCATGCATGAGGTGATTTCACTCATTTTTTTTCCTGTTAATCTGATGAATTTACATTGACTGAAATATTTAATGTTATTCAAACTTTAATTCCTTTGATAGTTACAGGACTATAATTTTCTATTTCTTCTTGGTAAGATTTTTCTAGGAATTTGTTCATTTCCTTTAAATTTACTGGCATGAGACAGCTAATGACATTCTCTTATGTTTCTTTGTCCAGGACAAAGTATCTAGTACCCAATCACTAAGGTGCCTTCAACTTCCACATGACAATGGATATTAACGGATGCAATGTCAACACCACTTGATGCAGCTTTCCCAGAGTTCAAAGACAATACTTCCTGTGTCATATACATAAAACACAGCCTGCATTTGCCCCGTGGGTCTGTCCATCATCCCCTCACTTACCTGCACTTGCTCTAGCTGACTTCTCTGCTGACACTCATGTATGTGGGACAGGGATATTTCTCTCTCCTTGGTTACCTTTCTGAGTTCTGACAGGTAACACTGAGTTTGAGGTCATTCTTTCATCATATGAAGCCACAATGCAAAAGAAACTTTTGTTTGGGATGGCAGGTGGGAGGCAGCAATTTCAGAAATTGAAAATTTAGGGAAAGCACATAAGGAATAGTTCACAATTTGTGTGGTGTTGTCTTGTTAGAGCAGAAGATACTTTTTACAAAAGTAGAAATGTTATTGCTTTTATTGTTCCCATTCAATGTAACTCTAAAGTATTTTTAGGTATTTGGATATGAATATTTTTTAGAAGGATTACATAGATTGGTTTTTGACCTTTATATTTATTTAAAATATTTTAATACCATGTTCAGGGCACATTTCTAGAAAATGAATTTCTCTTACTTTTCCTCTCCCAAGATTAAAAAGTATCCACAGTTAAAATCATGAAATAAAAATGAAAAAAAAGATACAAATATGTAACTCTGTTAAAAACAATCAGTTTTGGGCATAAGGGTGGAGAAATTACTTAAAAATCTAATTCTAAAAACCAAAAAGCATGATTTTTAAAAAGGAGTTAGTAACCTGAGAAATGAAAAGTTATTTAATGTGGACTTTAATTTGGAGTAGAATAAAAAAAGGAAAAATAATTTAGTTCAAAGACACAAACAAAAAAATATTTCAAAGGCTTCTTAAAACCCTCTAAGAAGTTATTATTTAAACTACAAAATGCCTTTTGATTTACCTAATTAATATTATTCTCCAATGAACATTAAAACACTTAGAAAATCCAAGAAAATGGTGATAAAAGTGAAAGGGAAAGATTTACGTTCTGATTTTGTACTAATTATGGCTATAAAAATACTAAAAACAAGAAAAAGCCTACAACAACACCATTTTAAACTGAAGAATAGACATGACAACATTCCCTGGTAAGAGAGCCCACAAAATCCCATAGGGATGATGCCACACAGGAGCTGCCTCAGTCTATCATGATTATTAGTTATTGTCATACCACGACTATAAGACTGATTTTAAGGATTATGTGAGATAAACAGAACTCTACATAGTGCAGTGACTGCTACATAATATTTCATTTCTCCATCTCTAACATTTTCATCTAACCTTTCTTTTAAGTCATCCAAGCATCTTTGAAGGTGGACCTCCCCCGCTGTGACTAAAACGTGTTCTCCAGTTTCCTGAATTAAAATCTGGACACAGGGATCAGCCTGGTTTAGCAGCTTCATTCCTTTCACAAGCTGAGGCATTTCACCTAGGTTAATAAAATGAAATACTGATTAAATGATATAAGGATTAATGCCATCTAAAGGTGATAGCCACAGTCACTGACAAGAAAATTATAATGAAACTCTTAGAGGAACATTTAACTTTTCTTCTAAATACTGCAGTGATGTGAGAAAAAAAAAAAAAAAACTACCTTCTACTAATTTATTTATATAGACAGTTAACATGAGATACTCACAAGCTTATCATTAAAACTCCAAAACTGACCAATACCACTTCTTCAGATACTCAGCAGATATAAACTATTATTATGCTTGTAAATTCAACTAAATATTATTGTAAAAGTACATATTATACGCTTAGAAATGTAACAATACTTTCTCAAATAGTACATATAAAACAAACAAATAAGCAAAAGAAGCATTTAATACATTCAAGAAACTTTACCAGAGCTTCATATTAAAAATAACTACTTGTGAAACCACTAGGCAGAAATGTCGGTTTTAAGTATTCTACCTGGCTATTTTACTAAGGAACTACTGGAACTCTTGCCCTCATTTCTGCTTCTGTGTTTGGTGTACTACTGCTGCTTCCCTACAGTTCAGGGAGCTGAGATTTCAGATGGGGACTGTGATATACATCTTGAATTCAGTTTCTTTCTCACTCCTTTTCATATATGTAGCTGTTACTCTTCATTCAAGGTAGGCCAGAGGAAGTCTCTTGCTGCTGCTTTGACTTTGAGGGCACTTTTATGTAGTACTGTTTCAATTCTACATTTGACCAAAATACTTAGCAATTCTTCAATGCATGGTTTTCAATGTGTGAAACATGTAAAACCTTAAGAACTTTCTGTAAGATTGTGGTTTTCAATATGCCTCACAAAAGTTTTATTAATTTGGGGGCAGGAAGAGAATATTAGAACTTCTATACCTGTTTATTTTTGAAATAAAGTTCTTCTAATAATAACTAACACTTTATAGCACTAACAATGTCTTGGCAAGCACTTTACCAATATGATTAACTATGAGGCAGGTATGATTAAATAGTTTCATTTTGTAGGTGAATAAACAAGTGCGAATATAAGAAATTTGTGCTCAAAGTCAAGAACAACCAAATGGTAGAACTTGGTTCTGAAGCCAGTTAGCCAGCTACAGAGTCCGGGCTCTACAGATGGCAGCCAGCATTCCATAGGTCAGATTACATGAGCCATGTCTGGGATGCATGCATCCTGAAGGATCCTGTATACAGGATCAAAAAAGTCATCTTTGTGTGTTCCTCTTAAGCACAATGCAGTTTTCCTTTGCTTAATTTTTTTTTTTGGGGGGGGGGTGGGGGGTGGTGCTGGAGATTGAACCCAGAGTCTTATGCATGCTAGGCAAGTGCTCTGCCACAGCCTAGCCCTTTTTTGCTTAATTAAGTAGACTTACAGATATTAGCTTAACCTTCAAAGAAGCTGAAACGTGGCTTAAAAAGATTCCTAGAAAGAGACCACTGGCAATATTAATAACCCAAGCACAATGGAACAACAATAATAATTAAGGCTAAGCTTTCTTTCAGCTATCAGTCAATCACAATACATACATACAAATGCACATGTGTGAGTGCACATGCACAAACCCCTGTCTCTTTAAGGTAAAGATAATAGTTTAACAGTGAGTGAAAAATATATTTTTAATGATATTTGAAGCAAGGAGACACATTTTCAAATTAGATATTGGAATATGTTTCCATTGATCGTCATTCTGTAACACAAAATAACAAACACTTCATATGTAAACCTCTTAAAATTTGGAAGGTGTGGGGTTGGGGTTGTGGCTCAGAGGTAGAGTCCTTGTCTACCATGCATGGGGCACTGGGTTCAATTCTCAGCACCACATAAAAATAAAAAAAATAAAGATATTGTTATAACTAAAAATAAATATTAAAAAATATTTGGAAGGTGATTTTCCTACCTTGTTTAAAAAAATTTTCAAATGAATAGCTCATTAAAGACATAAAAATCAAACCCTCCTACTTACTGACATTAGGAAAAGTAGAAAATTTTAACAGAAGCTTTGTATAAATGGTAAATGGCATTCTGAAACAATACCACAATTTAGTAAAAACAGCTGAGGGTCTATTTCTTCCCTTGGGACACTATAACTTTGTGAGGTATCTTTTCCAGTGATGATAACCATTAAAACCAATGTTTTAACAAAGGGAACTTAGAAGCAGACCTCTGAATAGCCGTATCACAGAATGCTAAGGCAAGATTTTTACAAAAAATAAAGCAATATAGTAACCAGCCTTCAAGATGGCCCTAATTTCCCTGGCCTCCTGATATTCAGGATCCTATATAGTTCTCTCCAACAGTGATTCAGGACTGGTTTGCACGACCAACAGAATTCTGGGCCAGTGATGATGGGATTCAAAGGTGAACTCTGTACTACTGGCTAAAGCCAGTCACCAAGCTATACTATGGCACTAAAGCAGTCCTGTGAAGGGGGCCCCTGGGGAGAGGAGGTCCTAGCCAGCAGTGACTTGGAAATATAGTTACACCTTCAGATGGCTGTAGCCCAAGGTGACTACAACCGTTTGAGAGACTCAAAACTGAACTGTTTCCAAATTCCTGACCAAAGAACTATGAAAAAATGAATGATTGGTGTTCTTTCAGGTCACTAAATTTTGGAATAATGTGTTATCCAGTATTAGATGACTAATGTGATTACACATCACAATCACAAATAAATGATACATACGCCCTATGCATATGGGTATGTATATTTATATAGTATGTATCCAACAAAAACAAATAAAATTAGGATTATTTCATTTTAACTTCAACTTTTAAATAATTTCTATTTCTTGTGTCTTATAATTTACATGAAACACTAGCACAAAAACTTATGTACCTATATAAAACACAGGTATATAAAGTTCTCTCTCTCTCTTTAAAACTGCTATGGATAAAGAGTGAAAGATTTCTGGAAGCCAGTGACACTGATCTTAGATAGACAAGATTTCTTGAATTCCTCTTAAAGGTAAAGATTCAGAATTGTCTCTGAGGTAGAGTTTGAATCTGGACTTCACCATTTAATATCTGTATGATCTTAGACAAGTTAATTAACTTCTTTATGCCTCAGTTTCGCTCATGTGAGGATGAAGATAAAAACAGCATCTTAAATGCATTGGGCTGTTGAGAGGATTAAATGAGATACAAAACCTCAGTATAGAGTGTGGCATACATCAAGGATCAATGGTAATGATAAAAATCATAATGTCTTTGGAACACTGGTGGTTCTCTGTATTGAGTTCTGAGTAGACCCTGGGCACGAAGCACAGACTGGCCATCATGGCCCAGAATTCGGGAAAAAGAAAAATAGAAAAACAAATGCTTATAATGTGCTTCTCCCTGAAAGAAGAGTAAAATGCTAAGACCTGGATTAGTCCGCCTAGTTTCTCATGATGAAAAAGAAGAAAGGCTCTGGGGATACATGTTCTATTCAAGTTGAATAACAATGGCTTCATCAAGGGCTCCTCAGGGGCAGTATTATTAGGGAGTCTTGCTACAGGATGTAACATTTCAATAATCATTAGACATGGAAATCATGGAAAAAGAAGCAATTGCCCTGAAGTAAAGATGAATATACGATTCTAGGGCAAAGAGAAAACAGAAAATAAAAAATCCTCTGAGGGTTGAGGATAGCACTAAGAAAAGTTTTCTGATATTCTTAATGTAGACTAAGATGTTGACATTATAGACACACCAAGAAGACAGGTTGGTGAGTACAAAATTCAAACAATGAAATATGTAAATTGGGTACTTCAGTTACACAATCAAGATATGCTCGTAAATCCAGCAAAAGCAATATTTGATAGGAGAGAGGACCAACACTTCTTTTAAAATTATGAAGACAATTGTGTGGCCCTTCGTTAGTTTATTTTTTACAAAGTTCGGAAAAATAAATGAAATACATGAGAATATGCACTTTGGCCTTCAGATGGATAATCCTAGGTAATTCTCTTATTAGACTACCTCATTTCCGGACAAAGTAAGGAAAATTAACCTTACTGAGAGTCCGCGCTGGGACAGGAAATAAGCCTGTTACTAGGACCCTCATCTCACACAGCAAAGCTGCACAGAAGCTGTTTCTGCTGCCCCTGTGGGGTTAGGCTTTTTCCCTGGCTTGGATAATAGAGCACAGAGTAGCACAAAACTATCAAATAGCCTTTTAAAAATTATAACTTTCTATTAAAATAGTATAGCTGAAATTATTCATTAGTCAAATATTCATTAGTCTTGTTTAAAGAAACTGAACTTTCTTGTACTATATGTGCTTCTTAGGATTGGATTCAAAACTATAAAGAAGAAGTGGACTTTACATGGAGAGGGTAAATTACAGAAGCAGTCAAAGCACCATCAGTCCACAGTGACAACCCAGAAAGAATTCCTGTCTCTGAAGCCCCAGGCAAAGGCTGTTTACTGTTTACTAGGACTGAGCTCAAAGGTCAGAGGTGCAGTCCTCCAAGCATCTTCTCTAGGGTTCCAGGAACCCTTCAAGAGCAAAAGATATGTCTTAGAACTTGAAGGGAAGATGAGTCTTTACAGGACTCTAGCTCTGGGAAGTGAGGATAGGCAAGTACAGGCGCATTGCATACCTCAAACAGAAAACTATTCCTTTACACATTTGTTCTTTAGTTCCCTTAAAGCAAGGTATGAAGCTTCTTTACTACCACTACTGCAAACAGCAAAGTCACAGGCAGAAGGGGCCAGTGACAGTCACCAAAAGAGAAATACAAACATTAACAGGATTGGCCAGGCAAATAGGAAACACCCAAACCAAGGATCATTATCTTAGGGTCAGACATGGAAATCTTGTTGCCAGCAGAAAAGGGACAAGAAGGGGTTTCTAAACAGATAGTTTAGATGGTAGATTGTGAACCAATGAGCTTGGGATAAGATTCTAACTCAGAAGTAGTCAAATGAGCTTTGCTGAGCTACAACCCTATGCCAGGGTTATGGAAGATGCAGACATGAACCTATCATCAAGAAGAATATGGTCTCCGGAAAGCAAAAGTACCAACATGACAGATGCTCTTTGAAGGGTTGCTTCTATTATATTCTTGAACAAAAATTCATGGTATGTTGCTGAATAAATCATGTGAAGTCAAATAATAAACATGCATTTAAAAAGTGTAATGAATATCATATGCTTTTAAAAACAAGATTATCTTACTTGGGTGCTTTGGCTCAACAGCAACTCTCACAATAGGTGTGGCTTCAAAGTTAAGTGGTATAAATGGTGGGCAGGATGGCAGGCTACACAGTGTTGCGGATTTTAGCACGAAGTCTTGCAAGCCTCCTATTCCTGCAGGGAGAAAAAGATCCATAGGGTCAAGAAGGATAGTTAAATTCTGAATTTATATTAGAAAAATAACAGCTATCAACCTGGTATATATGTCTCAGGGCCAAACACCTCCAAAATGTTGCAAAGAATGAGGCAGAGCTGTAACATGTCTCTATTTTTTTTTTTTTTTTTTTTTTGCCTAATCCACTGCATATGGATAAAGGAAATTTGAGACTTAATTATGTGATGTTGCTATGGAGTACCTGAACCTAAACTACTCCTCAGCCAATTCCATACCAATCTACTCCAGACTCCTAGCTGACCGTTGCATGAGACTCTGAAGGATACTCATTTGCCTTTGAGCAGATGGCAGCAGACAGAATACCCCAGGAGAGATGAAATGGACAATCTAAATCTCACACCCAGAATATAAATGGCCAACATTTTAAAGCACATTAAGAAACATGTACAAGGCCACTTTTGTGTCTATGGGTTATTGTAAAGACTGGGGAGGGGAGGAGGGAAGAAGCAGTTATAGGGTTTGAGGAAAGGTGAAAGAAGAAGAAAAGGGTAGGCGTATTTAGTCAGCATCTGCTTTTGCATCTTGGGCAAAAACAACCAAGGAAAGGAAGAAGGACACCACTTTTCTGCTTTCAGTTGGCCAAGTAATGGGCGGGGGTAGAAAGATGGGAAATCACCTGACCAAGCAGTCAGCCTGATGGAGGGGAACTGAAGCACAGGCTTTAGACACACAACTGGAAAGCAGCTGAGAGGTTTCCTACTGTCTGGCTACATAGTGTGGAAACCTCCCTTTGATACCTCACCTGAATGCATCCAGAATTCATCACCCCACTAAATTAGAGGAGAGCTTCAAGTGTAAGAAAATATTACTTATGTTTTGCTAAAATCTGTTGTCTTCCCATCTCCACAACTTTTTTGAGCTCAGTTATCCAAAGGTCCACAGAAAACACGCTTCTTCCATTTGCTCTAAATTCTCTTAGAATTTTTAAGGAATCTGTCAGATCCTTCTACCTTGGTTCAACTCAGGCTGAATATTATTAGGTCTTTTAGCTGTTCAGCTCAGGGCCTGATTTCTGGACCTTTCCTGTGCATGGGACCCTACTGACTACAGTTTCCATGGTGCTAAATCCTCTCTGTGCCCCCAGCATAATACTTCTTTGGTCAAAGCCTACATTCCTTATTTCTGTACCTCTTGGCATAGCACACAGAAGCCTGTATCTGGCTACAGCTCTGGTTCATGTCTCCCCCTGGAATCATGATGTAACAAATCTGGATGAGTCCAAGTTTCCACCAAGACTACCAGAAATAATATCATCGCCAGTGATGCTAGGGGTTCAAGAAACCTCACAGTAAATATTCCCCTTCAAACTTCCTTCATCATGCTTTTGACCTCTGATCAGCATGCATTTCCTTCCTGCACACACAGCACATGGTTTCAATGAAACCATAAATGCTGCTCTTTCCCACAAGGGGCACAAGCTGCAGATGATCAGTAAATTTTGAATACTGTCTGTTTGAACTTCTGGTTTATATTTTGCTTTTCCAATTACCAAATCTATCTTGCTATTTAGATATGCCCAGATCTGTTGACCATGATTATAATTCCCCCAGAAATCAGAAAAGAAAAAAGTCAATACCATAATATCCCTAGACTGGGAATTTTTGATAAAGGCAGTGCTCCAAAGACAGCAAGACATTTACTACCTGTATTACATGTCACTGTTCTTACTTATTTTAAAATATAATTCTAAAACCCCAAAACAGGTTATCTGGGTGAATCACAATTAAGTAACTTTCTAGATATGCTACAGGACTATTTTCACTTCAGTCAAAATTATGACAAAAATGAGTGATAGTTTTGTCACATAAAGTAGGTTTGTTAAAGCACTTTTCAACTGGGATGGGGGATGAGGGACATGTTTCCCCTGGGGAATCATTTCAGAATTTCTGAGACAGGAGAAGAAGTCCAAAATTAATGTGGCATTGATTTGGTTTTGTTTACTACATTTATTTTCAAATTTCAAGGATTAAAGAGGGTGTAAGTTTTTTTAATTGTCAAAAATAAAAAAGCATATAATCTTAAAAAGCTAGAGAGAAATAAAAATAGGTTGAGGAATGTGAACTCAAACAATTCACTGGGCAGCAAAAATTACTTTTTTGTAAACACCTGTAACTTTTGTCTGGTTGAAGATAGATGATCCAAGTCCTTTCTTATCGTCATTCTTTTTTATACAAAAAATAATATTAGATAAATTAACAAGTTAACTCTATCTCACAGACAGGTTAAGAGATTACAATATCTAACTAAATGCTGAGTTTTTCAGCCCTTCCTAGGTTCTTTACCATACCGTGCAAATTCTTCTTAATAAAAAACTAGTATTTTTAGTATGTATACATTGGCAGGCCAAATTATTTTCCATGCTGTCCCTAATGTTATCTTTTAAAAAGAATCCCAGAAACAAACAATTTCAATAAGAGCATCTTTTAGCATTATTTTCCAGAGACTGAAAACACTGGGGCCTGAGAAATGGATTAGTTTTCTGTTGAAAACTTTTTTCTCTAAGAACTCCCTGTTGCACAGGTTGAATCAATCTAGGATGAAGTTACACTGACAACAGGAAGATGGTAAAACCATTACTGAATACTAATCTGCTTTCTGAGGACCAGCCTGCTGGTTGTCTGGATAGAAGACAGCATTAAGAAAAACTTGAATTTGTAAAGTACTCTTACATCAGTGTAATAGAAGGATTACTAAAATTAAAAAAAAAAATTTTGTGGGTAAATATGTTAATAATACTCTGGCTAACAGACAGTCCCTTAATCTTTTATTTCAAACTGACTTTAACACCCAAGAACATCAACCTTAATTTGTTTAGGCTGGAATGAGTGATTCCTTTAAACTTTGGCAGGAAATGTAAGTTACACATCATGGACATCCACACAGCCTCAGATCTGTGATAGCCTGAACACCACTTTGGAATAGGTATCAGGATCTTTTTAGATTCTTAAGATGGCGAGACTCTGAGAACCCTTGATTTTGGAAGATCACCTTCTACTCTGGGCCCTTTAGTTTTTGTATATCAAAGTAGCCCATATTCTCTGCAGCCAATTGTGTGCCCTGGTTCTGTAGTTTCCTTAGAAATTCAGAGATTGATGCAACTACAAAGAGTGTCAGGCAACCTACATACTTTATAACCCTTGCCATAAGGCAGGTGGGCAGATAGGTACATAAATATAAAAAAAGGCTTTTCCAATATGCTTGGCCAGTATCACCAAAGTAGATCAGTACGGGTTAGCTAAGCTTTCAGAAGATGGGTCAAGTCTGTTCATTATGCTAAACAAGTCCATTAAATCCATTTCCCTTTAGTTTCTTGGTGTTATGGAGACCCTATGGAAAATTCTGCAATAATGACATCACTGTGTCATTTTTTTTTTCATCTCACAGGAACAGATGGAACTAATAATAGTTCTTCAGCAAGCTTATCAAGACCTGTGGGTCCTTTTCTTAGAAGAGAGAGTAAATGAGGAGAAAAAGTAACACCCTAAAGAATCAAAAACTTTGTGAGATGTGTACAATGAACACCTTTGTCTGTACTAGAGAAACATGTCCCTCAGTATCCTGAACAAGGAAGAGAGTTATAACTGTGCATCACTATGCCCCCCAAAAGGATCCAGATCTCCATTCCTATGGAAAGAGACTGACCCAAAGGGAGTCTGGCTCTCACCAAAGGAATCAGAAATTCATCTTGGGCTTTGAAGCAGGGTAGAACGCCTGAGCACTGCCTAGTATTTTCTCTAAGAAAAGAGAAGGGCAGTAAAAAGAGTCTTTTTTTTTTTTTTTTGTGTGTGTGTGTGTGTGTGTGAGAGAGAGAGAGAGAGAGAGAGAGAGAGGGAGGGAGAGAGAGAGAATTTTTTAATATTTATTTTTTGGTTTTCAGCGGACACAACATCTTTGTTTGTATGTGGTGCTGAGGATTGAACCCCGGGCCGCACGCATGCCAGGTGAGCACGCTACCGCTTGACCCACATCCCCAGCCCTTCTGGTTGTCTTTTGATATGTCACACTAGTACAAAAAGGATCTACAAGAGGCTAGCCAAAGGAGAAGAGGTAGTATGTAATTCATTAAAATAATGTTTTCTACAGGAACAGAAATACATATATGAAGGATTGATAATATGTAGTCTTGTAATGGTGGGGAAGGGGATTCCAGGACACAGTCACAGCATAGACAAAGCCCAAAGTGTTCTAGGAACCTGAAATAGTTCAGAATACCTAAAGAGTACAAATAAAGGGCTAGCATGATACAAGGCCAAAGGTAAGAGAGGTAGGTGATAAAGGACCTAAATATCATGTGAAAAAGCTCAGACTTAATTCTGAAGGCAATGGACACAGAGAAATGCTAAGAAACTAGAGAGCTGAGCTGGTGATGTCAAAGTTATGGTAGTTTGCGGGAAGTTGGCAAGAAGAAACAAGGATAAAACCCAAATTTCTGGCTTGACAACCAAGCAGATAATTACTAGTTCAAAGCACTTCTCTGCCTTTCTTATAGTTTTATCATTTTGGTTATCATTTATGTTATTTCTTTATATAATAAATATTTTTAACTGTCATATTTTTCTCCAGATATTAGTTTCCCTTCTTTTTTTGCATCTGTTTTTTCTTATGAGTGTTTTTCTATGTGACACTCTTTTGAGTGTTTTCTTGGTGACTAAGATCCAATGCTTAGAAAGTTCTGTTTTCAAAGAACTGACTAATATTTAGTCAACTTTCTGTTAGTCTTTCAGTGATTTGAGTTTTAAGGGCAAGAACACAAACCGGGTACTTTGTAAAGCTTGTTCAATGAATGAATGAACAAGAACACTACTACTGTCCTTATAGAATTTAAAATTTGGTTGTGGGCCAAAGACAGATAAACAAGCAATTGTAATGCAATGTGACAATTATATCTTTTTGCTCATGCAGAGAAAGTGAAAGTGTACAGGAAAGGTTCCAGACTTCCTGGAGAAACTGACATACAGAAGTGGGGAGATAAGTATGCAGAGGAGGTGGCAAGGGTTCAAGGTGTGGGAAATGGCACCATTGGAGGCCCAAGGAAGAAGTCAGGTTCCTTACTGACAGCTGCAGTGTAGAGTATAAAGCATAACTGAAAAAGCCATTTTCGTTCCCTTTATTCCCACTTCCCTGGGATCTTGCAACTGCCATCAATTCCTTCCTTCAGTCAACATGTATTTTTGTTCAGCTTGATCTAGAATCAGGGGGATTAGAATTTAACTACAGTTTTAACCATATGCAATAAATGGTAGTGGCAGTGATGATTATACACGGATTTATAATCAAATTTAGAATCAAGTTTAGTGTATGATATGAACTACATATTTAATTTTTTTGTATGTATTAGTTAACTATGAAGAAGGATGTAATAACATTTTTATAATACATAAATTCATATTCGTAATCACATTCATTTATAAACTTTATATCCTGTCCCACTGACCTAAATTTGTATTTTGTATAGTAACACTTGCTTTTAAGTGATGCTCCTTTTAAATGTAATTAATTCCAACTCAAATCACCTAAATAAATGGGGGTATTTACAAAGGCCATCATGAAAGGAACATAAAATACTTAGTTGAGAACAATGCTGGAAATTTGTTTGAAGACAAAAAGCAAAGAGAAGAACAAGAAGAGATATGGCTTTATGGGACCAGGAAATCATAACCTGACTCCTTCTACCTTTGAGCCCTAAATATTTCCAATTAAAAACAGAAAACAGGTCATTTCTGGATGAAATGGCAACTCCAGCACAGGTACACAAAATATCCTGATTGAAATGATCAAAGCAATAGAAAAATAAGGAAACCTGAAGGACTAGGTGAAACTAGAGAAGGGTACCACCAGCTGTGAGCTATTTCTGTTTGCTGTGGATCAGATTAAAGAAAAATATTAAGGGTCAATTCTTCTCTCTTGAGCAAGCAGCATGACTTTGGGGGTGGGGATGCATTGCCAGTGAAGTGCTGTAGTCTGTTACACAAAACAAGTGGAAAAGCATGAAGAGACCAGAAAAAGACCAACGTAGGTGGGAATGTGGAAATGGTGAAGGGGCAATAGTCCCCGACAGGAGGCCCTATGAATACAAAGCACTGAGATAATTAGCCAATGAAATGGAAAAATAATTAATAATATAATTGCATCTGTATCATATACTCTTCAGAAAAATAAATTTTATACGGTTCAAAGAAATAAATGTGAAATATAAAAGTTTTAAAACATAAATCTCAAGATATTAAGACTACAGACTCAATACATATCATTACACTAAAAAAACTTCATAACAAAAGATACTGAAACTACGAAACACATGTTTCCAATGTCCTAAAAGAGAGAATTGTACACACACCCAAAGATCAAGTAAAAATCAATGAGAAACGAATGGGCAACCCAACAGGCATACAGGTCAAGAATATAAGCAGTTCTAAGTAAAGACTAAAAAGAAAAAGAAGACTTAGGTCGTCAAAAAACAAATAAAAGGATCCTAATCTCATTAATAAAAAAGTAATGCAAATCAAAAGATTTTATTTCACACCAACACAAGTGGTATAAGTCTGAAGAAACCATTCATTGACAAGTATGTGCAAAAAATATTAGGTTTTGTATACTGTATGTATACTGTGTGGTACAACTATATGGCAGAAAAATTCTGCAATGTCCAACAGCAGGACTGTGCAATCACCAACCTGATTTCTAGGTGAACATCCTAGGGCAGTGCTGTAAAGAAGTACAACAGTGAGCCAAGAGTGGTAATGCTTCCCTAGGTGATTTAGTAACTGACAAGGGCATTTCTGGTTGTCTACTACTGGTATTTGCTGGGCAGGGGCAAGTACTTTATAATTTATCCCATAAAGGAAATTATCCCCTTTGTAGCTTTTGAGAATTGTGTTGGATAAACCTGCTAATAATAATCTGAGCTTAAATCTAATTCCATTTTAATAACAAATTATTTTTTGCAGTCTGAATTTTTAAGAATGGAATTACCATGCAGATCAATGGAAGAATGAACCTGTTCTGAAAGCAAGCTATTTGCTGTTACCAACAGCCATTTATGGCAACTGAGTCATCAATGTGATACCTTTCTAACAAAGTACATTTGTAACTGTCACATAAGCTTGATGACTCCAAGTATCTTACTTAATTATACCTTCTAGTACATTTAAACTAGAGCTTTTATGTACTGAAATGCTTGATTTTATTACAAATTAATTCCCTTTACATTATATTTCAAGTATTTAATGTGTTTGAAATTATGTAGGCAGGCAGATATTTTATCTTTGAATTTCACTTCTGGGTGGAAAGGTGAAGTTATAGTTGTATAAAAATAATGTTTGGGTTTGATAAGATTAAGAATTGCTGCACTAAAGAGACTCATCCACGTGCACAAGGAACGTGTTCAGAAGTGTCCACTGCAACACTAGGATAGCAAAAAAATTGATGCAACCTTAAACATTCATCAACAGAAGACTGGATAAATTATGATAAGTTCATATAATTGGAATCAGCACACAAAATCTAGAAAACATACAAGGTCGCAAACAATATTGTTATGCAAAATTTTTAAATTATGTATAAAACAAGTTTCAAAAAAGAAAAAAATTCAACATATATATATGTGTGTAGCTCACAGACATCTACTGAACCCACAAATAAATTTTAAATCTTCACAAAAAGAAAATACATAGCAACCTTAAGAAAATGATTACTACGGGAGAAGGTGGGAGTTATTAATGGGATTAGGGAGAGATACAAGGGCTTAAGTTACATTTCACTTTGTATACAAATATTTGATATAATTATGAAAAAACATTAAATTAGTTAAATCTGGATTGTGGGTATGTGAACATTTATTATATTATTCATTTTGATATATTTAAAACTTTCTAAATGTTAATGATTGTTACATAGGATCACAACTGATTTTTATCTTATTTCTGTAACTACCAGATAATTAGCTTCGATTGAATTGATTTAAAAACTATTATCTTTTACAATTTATTTATCCAGCTGGGTGCAGTGGTGAATACCCGTAATCCTAGCAGCTCGGGAATCTGAGGCAGGAGGACAGTGAGTTCAAAGCCAGCCTCAGCACAGGCAAGGCACTAAGCTACTCAGTGAGACCCTGTCTCTAAATAAAATACAAAATAGGGCTGGGGATGTGGCTCAGTGGTCTAGTACCCTGAATTCAATCCCTAGTACCTCCACTAAAATTTTATTTATCAATTAATTCATTAATTATCATATTGGCAATTGAACCAGGGCTTTGTGCAAGTTAGGTGAGTGTTGTATCATAAGCTACATCCTTATCCCTTCTTATTTCTTATTTTGAGACAGGGCTCACTATGGTCTCACTAAATTGCCCAGGCAGCCTCAAACTTACCATCTTCTGCTTCAGCCTCCCAAGCTGCTGGGATTATAGGCTTTTGCCACCTGCCCAGCTACAATGCATGTACATTAACGTTATAACTTCAAATGCAAAAATATATAAGAAAAAATACATATATGTATATATTAAAATTTTTTTTTATTTGACTCCAAAGTGTCTATAAGGACTCTCTGGATAATGGGATTATAGATGATTTTCATTTTATTTTGTTTTTCTACATTTAAACTAATGGCTCAGAAATGTACTATTTTTAAAAAATATGTTTTAGTTTTTATAGTTGGACACAATACTTTTATTTTGTTTATTTATTTTTATGTGGTGCTAAGGATTGAATCCAGTGCCTCGAATGTGTTAGGTGAATACTCTACTGCTGAGCCATATCCACAGCCCCCAGAAATGTACTATCTTTATGATAATAAAAAATTTAAAACACATCTAAAAAGTTTTTAAAATGTTGCTTCTGTGTCTTCAATGTTCACATTGTTTGAATTACCACAGAGCAATAAAACATGGAATTATGCTATAAATGGACTAGATTAACATTAATCAATTTTGACCCCAGAATCTAAGACTGCGGTCTCCAGTCTGACTTCCAGACTTGGATTTCCCAGTGCCTGCTGCCCACAGAGGGACTTTGGATTCCTATCTGACAGGGAGCTGAAATGTTTTGTGGGTTAACCAAGGTCTTGAGAGAGGCCTGGGACAGCCTTAGACCGAAGGCTGGCTGTGATGAATCTCAGTCCCACTGACAGACCTCATCTCCAGATCCACTTATAGGCCACCTTGGCATTAGGCATGGGCCAGCAACACCTGGGAACACCGAGACCTTTACCACTGATAATGACCACTTTTCCAAGGGTTAAATATTGTCCTCAGTATTAGGAACTATGGAATTTATAAGGGGTTCTGTAGAATCTTGTAGTCTAATACATTATAAGTTACTTGAAAATAGTTGAATGGATATTTCATATAACTTCTGTGCTTTTTAGATTTATTTTATTAAATATCTACTGGCTACTCATGTTTACAAACCTGTGCTGAACACCACAGGATAGAGACAGATGAATAAATGAGAGAACTTGTATTTGATATGCTGTGTTTGTTTTTTAAATGCTCCTAAAACATTTAAAAAATTATTTTTTAACTGATTCATAAGATAAAAATTATACACATTAATGGAGTTTCATATCATGTTTCAATCAATACATGTATTACATTGCATGTTTAAATCAGGTTAAACATATTTATCTCCCCAAACATTTATCATTTCTTTATGATAAAAACTTTCAAAATCCTTTCTTCTAGCTTTTTTAATAGATAATACATTATCATCTATGGTCACCCTATTGTGCAATAGCATAACAGAACTTTTTGCTCCTAAATGTAACTTGGTTTCCATTGGTCACTCCTATAGCATTTTAAAAACTCAGTCACATTGTTGCTGATTAATTATGCCAATCCCTGCACCTTGAAGCTTGAGACTATTGCCATATGTCTGCATCTTGATGTGGCATAGACACTATGGCACAGATACAGCTTCCTTGATATTAGAATCTCTTGAGGAAATGTAATTCCTAAGGGGAAAAAGTAACCGTATTAGAATGTTAACTAATTTTTAAGTAAACAGGTCATTTCAATTCAGACCAGTATCTTCTCCATCGTATGCATTATTTCCTGGTGAGAAGAAGCAACTTTCAAAGCAGTTTTGTTATCATAGACTGCAAATAAACTAAAAACAACATCTGACAAGTAACCAAAAAAGAATACTACAGACTTTGGAATAAGCAAAGATTTCTTAAACAGGTCATATAAAGCACTAATCATAATGGAAAAAAACTGAAAAATCTTAGACTATATTAAAATTAAGAACTTCTATTTATCAAAAGATAACATTAGAGAGCAAAAAGCAACTCAGAGGGTTGGAGTTGTGGCTCAGTGATAGAACACCTGCCTAGCATGTAAGAGGCATTAGGTTTGATCCTCAGCACCACACAAAAATAAATAAATAAAATAAAGGTACTATGTCCATCTACAACTGAAAAAAAAAAAAAAAGTAACTCAGAAAATATTTTCAATGCATATATCCAAGTAGGGACTTTTACACAGAATAAATAAAGAATGCCTACAAATCAATATAAAAAAGGTAGAGAATTTAAAAAAAAAGTGTGCAAAGACAGGCTTTTCACAGATAACTAAAAATTAATGGTCAATAAATGAATGAAAAGAAGCGAAAGTTCACCAGTCTTTAGGGACATCAATGCAGGATATTACCCCATACACATAGAAATGGCTCAAATGAAAATGAAAACAAAAGCAAGTGTTAGCAAAGACAGGAAGCAACTGGAACCTTTAGATACTTCTAAAGCTAAAGCTTACAGTTACTCTATGACTCAACAATTTCTCTTCCAACAGAAATGTGTATGTACACTCACCAAAAGACATGTAGAAGAATGTTCAAAACAATAATATTCATAACGGCCAAATACTGGAAGTACTTAAATATCCACCAAAAGAAGAGCAAATAATTAAATCATGGTAGTCACACAAGACAGTGATGAGAATGAACAAATCACAACCACGTGCAATGTTGTGGATGAATCTCACAAACAGAATGTTGAATGAAATAAGCCCAACACAAGCAGGCATTCCATATGATTCAATTTACATATAATATGATTCAATTTAAAATCAGGTAAATCTAATTTATGATATTAGAAGCCTAGAGAGTTGCTACCCCTAGGGGTAAGGAGGGCAGTAACTGGGAAAGGAGATGGCTTCAGGGATGCTGGTAAAATTCTGCTTCTGGATCTGGATGTTAATTACACTGGCATGTATTCAGTTTATGCAAAATCATTAAGCTATGCATTTGTGATTTGCATACTTTTCCATATGCATATTATGCATCAATGAAAGGTTACTTAAAAGTTACTTGACACAAATTACATGGCTATTTTAAGTGCTTCTGAGTCTTTCAGAGATGCCAATAACTGCAACTAATAATGATAAATTATTCCAGAGCCTTTAAAAAACAACTGGCAGCAGAAGAGACAGCACCTGGTTTGTCTCCTTGTATCTTTTCCCTCCACATCCTCCAGTGACTAATAAAATTAGTCTTGCATTGCAAAGGCCTTACAGGGATTCTCTTGAGCATGTCTGGCCTCAACCAGATTGCTTCCTTATTGCCGAAAGTGCAGCCAAGCCTCCTCCTGGCTGCATATTTCTGTCCACTCTCTGGTTCTTGACATATTGTGGTTCACACAAGAGTTTCGTTTTAAATATCCACTGGAAGATGCTCAAAAAGGTTTATAAAACTACCATTTGTTGTTGGTCTTCTTCATTTTTTTTCAAAAAACAAAACAGTCATCAGAAAACACCATGTTTTTCTACTATTGCCTTTATAAAAAAAATCCATGTGTCCCCTTCCATACTTACCGTCTACCACTGCTAAAATCTAACTACCATTAGAATATAATCTCATCCCAGATCATGGGGAATATTTCTTTGGTGCTGAGAAAATACGCTGTAAGATGTGGATCAGCAAAATAACACAAAGGTAATTTCAAACTGAAAATTTCCACAGCTTCTAATAATGATGGCCTTATGAAGCAAATCTCTGGGGAAAGAACCATAAAATACTGTGAGGTGAGATTACCATTTCTAGTTCACCCAAATTAGAAGACTCACAAGGAGAAATTAGCGGCACTGGCTATTTTCACAAACAAGTATTTATTAGCAAACCCTGCCCCTTATGAAAATTGTTGCAAACTAAGAAATCCTACCATAATGCAATAAATAAATGCTGATGGAGCATCTGTGAAAAGTCCTCATGACAGAATAACACAAACCATTTTCTCAAGGCTACCCCACCTATGTCTATTATTACTGTTAAGATTAACAATAATTACCAAATTCCACCAACTTTCTGTCCCTATCAGTTTAGAGAAGGCCTTATTTGGAATGTATTCATCAACTAATCTGGGAACACCAGGGGCTGTTCTTTATGGGCCCATGAGTTCACACTTGCCATAGACACGTGGACATTAGTGTTGTCAGGGTGCTAATTCTGCAGGTGTCTCTCAAGTAGTAGAAATGCTTCTTCTTCTTTATGCTTCACTCAGAGGGTTTAAAACATGGCTGTGACCCAGCATTTTCTACACGGTGAGTCTTCAAAGTTCAACTTGAGGCTTCCAAAGTAAAAGGACTGGGAGCAAAAGGACTGGGCCAAAAGACAAATCAAGTGACAAGTAACACACCCTTCGTTCCACTTAAGACTAAGGCTTGGCTACTGGATTACCCAGTCATGGCTGGTTTCTTTTTCCTTAGTACCTCAATCCCCTGCAGGGCCCATTCTACCAATTCTCTGGACATGTCTCTCCTCTGAACTCCAGAAGATAATGCAGTCCATGCTAAAGCTAATCCTTGGTACTTAACTTACTTGCATTACAATTCTCCATTAAGAAAATGGCTCATGGCATTTGGCTTAGGTGGCAGAGGAGGAGGCCGTACTACCAACTACACTCAAACTGTGGGAAAAGCCTTCAGGAAGATATGGAAGCAGACAGGTTTCCAGACAAATGTCATATCAAGTAAGCAAAATCATTTCTTAAACTGTCTGTTTTATTTAAGAGATTTCTTAAAAGCTTTGCAAGAAAGTTTTATAGTTTACTTGTAAAATAGTATTGTCTCTGATTTAAAGACAGAATCACAAAATGTAAACTCCAACAAGTCCTCAGAGCTCATATGCTTTACCAATAAGGAATGTGAGAATAAAGTGGTGGGATCAATCCCAGATCACACAGTCCCTGACAGCTCTGGAGAAAGCCCTGTTTTCCTGACTCCCAGGCCAGGGCTTCATCCTCTGTGCCATGTTTCCTCAACGTCTTCCAGATTGGAAAGTTATATTTTCCAGTGTCAAGAAACAGTCATAATGGTTCTACTCCTTTCCATAATCACCAAAATATCACTCACATGCCTCCCTCCACCGAAGAAAAGGTAAAAATGACCAATCTTTCTGGCAGAGGAGAAAGGACGTGGAGGAAGAGGTGGGGATGAAGAGGCAGTAGGCCACCATATCTCCTGGAGAGTTGGTTAGGGCATGGAGACAGGGTGGGTAAGAATGGAAAGGACAGAACAATAATTCCCAGAGACCCCAGGGTCACACTCAAAATCATCTTACAAGAAGGGCAAAGGGGCTGGACAAATTAGTTTTGGGTGCTCTGTCTACAAATTAACATCACCAACTAGAACCCTAAGGAACAAATGAGAGGCAAAGTACCTTGACAATATAAATACAATATGGCAAAGAAGCTGAGAGAGAGCTCTAATTATGTTCCTCCACAGCTTTGACTCCTCTACTGACAACATTCAGACTCTTGGGCACTTGCTTCAATGCCATTTGGTTGCACTGTCTTCTTTATTCTTTCTAGCTGTACTCCTGCTCATGATGACCTCATTGCCTCTTTCCTCAACCAAAACCCTAGAATGGTGATCCTTGGCATCTAGAAGGAGTTTGACATCTACCTGCTTCAAAAACAACTCGCCCACAATGTGGAATCTCTTGCACAATATCCTTAAGAGGAAATGGTCATAGTAGCCCACCCTGATGAAGAGTGTGAATTATAATTCATCCACCTCTATATAAATTTGTTCATTCATCATGAACCTCTCCTTCATAGTACTTTCTCCAATAGGCAAATGAATATGCCAATGCCTCCACCCCTCAGGCTTTTCCTGGGTTTCTTGTGTTACATTCAAATCACATTCCCTATAATAACACCATTGCCTTTAATTTTACTTTCTGGAATAAAGCCTTTAAAGTCTTCAGAGCAAGCTATCACATTTCCTTAAAACTTCTGTTTTCATACCCCGCACTAAAAATTTCCAATTCTCTCAATGTCTCATGTATAAATTTAACAAAGCAAAATATTAAATTTAGGTCAAAAAATCATTTATATCACAGGTACCTATCTAGGTATCTAGGTAGCTAATTGTGTAAAAAGGGCTTTCAATTTGTGATTGACAATACGTTACTTGTGAGCTAAGTCTGAAGTAGCTTCTAATTCAGCTTAGGGTTCCTTTCATGAATCACAGTAACAGGTTCCTATGGTGGTCCCCTATATTTGAAGCACCACTCTATTAGGAAGGACAAGTTTGGCAGAAGAGAATGATAAACTGCTCATAAATCATATTTTACAGGTAGGTAGGACACAGAGCCAAAATGTGGTATGAAGTTAGGTTTAATCGCCAGAGTAGTCAGCCAGTGAAGGTAATGGCAGACAAACAACTAAATGGGAGGGAAAAAAAATGACATCCAACTTTATGCCAAGGTCAGAGCTGCTCTGGAACTGAACATTTTTAGAGGATACCAGGTACAAAAAAAACCAAGGAGGTGTATAGGTGAATAGAATCAGCAAACAAGAAAGGGAACTTGGAGATGACAGCCCACTTATAACAAAGGTTGTGTGGGAGGGAGACATAAAACTAACCAAAAACTTGGCCAAAGAATTCTACCATAGAAATCCTTTGCCTACATATTAATTAACAAAAAGTATTAATTTCTAGAATGTGGGGAGAAAAAAAGTTGATAATCATATTTTATAAAAATTGTCCTTAATGTAAACTGTATTCTTTAGTAACTCAAACAAAGCATTGCATTTTCCAGGGTTCATCTGCCTAACCCTTCAAGCACACGGGATAAAAATAACTTGGCAGTGAAGTATGTTTTAGCAGGCAGCTCTCTGGCTTACTTCTTGGGAAGTTACTCTCCTTATTTTGGGAGGAAACACCTGCCTCTTTAGAAGGTGTTGTCACAACACCACTTTGGGCACCTTTCATTATTAAGATCACTAGCCCACTTGCTCTACTGACTGTCACATCCTGCTCCACAGAAGGGCGCAGAGGCCTGTTGAGGAAAACAAGGTTTGGGTAATAATTTGTACCACCCTCCTAAGTCTGAAAGAAGGAACTATAAGAAATGTAATAATAACAAAGATTCTAAGAATGGTCCAGCAAAATGTATTCTGTAACTCTGAGGTGAATGTTTAGCCATTTTGAATATCATCACTGAGCTTACAATGGGCCCTTGTGTGCTTTGTTTGTGAACATGGTCAGGTGGCAGCTGGTTAAATTTCTTAGGGGTTATTGAAGCCAACATTAAAAAAAAAAAAAAAGCACAGGATTCCCTAAAAAGTGCAAAGCACTGGGAAGTCTGCCCAGAAGAATAATGTCAGGTTATCTTAAAACCCCAGAACAGAATATTTGAGCAATACATACTATTACTGGAGGGCTTATCTGTCCAGGTGGCTAGAGCTAGTCATGCCCTCACCCCTATAGTACTGGTTTACTTTCTATGGGGCTGTGGCACTATGGAATGTTCAGAAGTAGATAAAGATGTGAAGTGAGTCAAAGCAGTGGCAAAAAAGGTAACCTAGTCTTACTAGACTGTCATTCTATTAAATAGTTCATAATTATTTTTCATTGAAATATTTCATCACCTAAGAAGACTGTTAGGGAAGTCATCATAAATGTCTATCATGAGCAGGTCCAACTGCCAAATTACTTACAGAAGACCAGTGGTTGAGCTACAGATAATGCTGAGCAGTAAGCAATGCTCCAGATACCCGTAGGGAGCAGAAGCAAAGGTTAAGCATAAGGTGCGTCCAAACTAAGACATATAGAATACAAAGACAGTGACCTGACAGTGACATAAGAGCATTAATTAGCTTCAATAAAGTTATTCTACCAATAGAAAAGACAAAGCCCTGCAATTGGATTGACTGTGAACACTGAACTCAGCTTCCTGGTGGATGTGGGGATGATTATCATGTTTTCCTTGAGGAGAAACCTATTCCTCCTACCTCTCCAAAAGTCACACTTCACTTTAAATCTTGAGCCCAGCTCTACCCTCCTACTAGGACCAACCACAGAAATAAACTAAATCCACCTTCTAAAACAGGAGAAAGAGGAAACTAGCCATGCTGGAGTAGAGTGATGCTCTGAAGGACTCTCATGCCTGACCAAACTATTTCTCGACTATTCCAGGGCTACCACAGTAGATTTGCCTGTCCAAAACAAAATCCATGAAAGCATATATTTTCCCCTGCCAGGACAGATGCAGTTCTCAGGAATGTTCTACGTGTGGACTTGTGTATATATGTGTCCCATTTCTTAATTCACATAGTTAGGCCACTCATTTTCAAAAATGAAAATTAAGTTTATACTTCTATTCCATACCATAAAATCCAGATGGATTAAAAAGTGACAAACATGTTAACTATTCAATACAATTAATACTGCACATCTTAAGTAAAAGAGATAAAAAATAAAGCTAAAACTAAAATCAAAATATCTAATTTCTAAATACTTAAAAGAAATTCAGCAAGAAAAAAAGATTTATAGAAAAATTACATCTTTACCCACATTTTTTTAAAATCTCTCTATGGCAAAACTTCTCATAAACAAAGTTAAAAAGAGAAGTCAAAAATTGAAAAAATAATTTCAAATATATATCAGAACAATAAGTGGAATAGCTTCAACATATAAAAGGCTTTTATCAATAAATTAAAAAAATATAGCCCCAAACACAAAAAATTAACAAAAAAAATATAATTGGTCAACTTATATAAAAAAAGTATTGAACCCTATTAATAATAAATGAAAGCAAATTTGAAATAAAACACATTACCATTAATTACTAACATTTAGGACATCTAACTATTCTGAAACAGTTTTATCATAAGTTTTTCCTGGAAGATCAAGATGCATATTTGCATACAGAAATTATTTATTGGTCTTAAAAGGAACACAGTGCTCTCTTACAATTTTAAAGTCTCTGTATATATTTTACTTTGTTCCTATTATATATTTGTTTTCCCTTTACTCAATAAGAAATTCATCTATTGCACTGATCTTTTTAAACAAACCTGGTATTTATTAATGAATTCTAATACATTTTATTGTTTAAATTTAAATTTTTGACTTTAACTTTATTAATAGCTCACCCCTTGTCCCAATCCCAACACATACTTTTGTGGGGAATTGTTGTTCTTTCTCTAATTTCCTCAGTGGAAATTTTTTCTTACTAAAGGTCAGATTTTTGTACTCACAATTTTGGAACCACATCTGCATATACAGGTTTTAATATGCAGAACTCTTATTTCTGTCAATTTTAAAATCCACACAGGTACCCCCTCCTTACCACATGGAATTAATATTCATAAAATGCAGGGTGTTGGAGCCAAACGGCAACAGGGGAAAAGGTCACTAATATAATACAAAACTATTCTAGCCTAACACACTATATATTGTCTGACTCTCTAATACAGCCTAATCTAGCTATATATACTTTGTTTAGGATAAGCACAAGAAAGGATTCTTCAGAATTTGAACATTCACCCACAAAGTGAATCATTTCCAAATATTGGGTGTTCCAGTTTCATAGCATTGTTACTGTCAGAGGCACCAGCTACTGTTTTTTAATCCATTTTAAGTATTACTTTTACTTTTAATAGAATTCATGATTATAAATTTACATTATATTATTTAATCTTTAATAACAGCCAAGTTTAACAACTGGTTGACACAATTCCTCAAAATTTAACTCCTTGTTCCCATGAGCTGGGCTGACAGTTTTCCTTTTTCTTGTCTTACAGCACCTATCACAGGTTTCCCAGAGCTAAGCTTCTATACCAATTATTTGGAAGTTGCTGCAGTTTACGTGACTTGATTCCTGTGTCCATGTCTAGTCTACAAACTTCGCAGTACTGGAATCCTCTCTGATGACTGAGGTTTGCTTTGCTTCAACCTGTGGGTCCCCTGGAAATGAAACATCACGATTCCCTGTAACTACAGTCACTTGTCACAACAGGTACATTCTGGGAAATGCATTGTTGGTGATTTTATTGGTTTCTGAACATCACAGACTGTACTTACACAAAACTAGACACTTGGTGTGACCTCTTGACACAATGAAGACACATGGTACATATGAGACACATGAGGCTGCTGCTGGCCATAACATGGCATATGGTTTTATAGTAAAATGTTTTCAGAAAGGAATACACACACACTAAATAATGAAAAAGTTTGGTAAGTAAATACAGCCAAACTTGTCCTGAATATGTTAGTAATTAATGGTAATGTGTTTTATTTCAAATTTGCTTTCATTTATTATTAATAGACTTAATTACTACTTTATATATAAGTTGGCCAATTACATTTCTTTTTTGTTAAATACTATGGAGTATTATGTATTGTGCATAATTATATAGGCTGCACTTTCATATATGACTAAGAGCACACTGGGTTTGCTTATACCAGCATCACAGCAAACATATGAACTACATGTAAAGTTAAGACATGAGGAAGGCTACAATATTACTAGGTGATTTTTCAGCTCCATAATAATCTTTTTTATTGGAGTGGGTGTTTACCAGGGATTGAACTCAGGGGCACTCAACCCCTGAGCCACATCCCCAGCCCTATTTTGTATTTTATTTAGAGACAGGGTCTCACTGAGTTGTTTAGCACTTTACTTTTACTGAGGTTGGCTTTGAACTCATCATCCTCCTGTCTCAACCTCCCACGCAGCTTAGTACAGGCGTTCCCCAGATGCCAGGCTCCATTATTATCTGATAGGACACTATCAGTCCCTGATCAAAGTGTTACCATGAGGCACAGTATCACAATTTCAGTAATTTAGGTGCATGTTAGGTAGTATTTGCAGTATTCCCTCACTGGAACCTTAGTCTGTGGCATTTCTGGTTAATTCCTAGAGGCAAGTTGCTTAGCATTTCGTTGAACTCTAAAGAGGAATCCCCATGTCCCTTGGATACTTAACCTTCTTACATAATCTATTTTTTTAAATCTATTTTAAGAATGATTGTACAAATTTGTGTACTATACATCACTTTACAAAAGATGTTAGCAGAGGAGGATAAGCTTTAGCACTCCTGCAGTGTATTTCTACAAAGTACCATTTTCTGCTCTCAGTTCATTTGTTTTTCTTGACTATCTGCTATGATTTTAATTGCTATAATACCCACCTAGTCTTACTTTGAATAATAATTCCTTTTTCTAAGTTTTCTCTTATTTTGTACAAGTCTGTTTCAAACAGACTATTTGTCTTTGTTGGTGAAACTGGTCTTTTTCTTTTGAAAATCAGCATCTTTTTGTGTCCACTGATGCTTCTGTTTATTCCAAGATAGGGAAGTATGTGTATATGAGTGGTGCAGAGTTGTACTCAATAGTATCTAAATATCCGTTTAAATCTAGAGTCACCATGAAAAAAGGAAGAAGATTTTAAATTTACTGTAAATTCCTTTGCCATCCTGGTCTTTTTGCTATCATCTGCATGGTATAGAAAAAGGTTGGCAAGTAGAATCGATAGTTTACTTTTGCTCCAAATAATATTTTTGCATGTCTTCAGTAACAAAATCAACAATATTGATTTAATAGGTGTATCTATTACACACACATCACACATACACTATATGCATATATGTGTACTATATGTATATGCATATGTATATCATATAGGTATGTACACACAAAAATTATCTTTTGGGTCTGTGCAACATTTAAATAATGAATAGGGCTGGGATGTAGCTCAGTGATACAGCATATACTTAGCACACATGAGGCCTTGGGTTCAATTCTAAAAAATGCAGGGGGGTACATAGTAAGTCATAAGTAAAATCTCAATAAAGTCACCAAAATACATACTGTACAAGTTTGCATCCCTATTGTGATTAAAAAGAAAAGGGGTGGGAAGAAGAAGATTTTCTATCATGAAAATTGCTTAAAACTCATTGCAAGTATTTAAGAAAAAGTGTTTTCTTTGCCCCATCTTTCCTCATCAACTACTTTCATAGCTTTCCCCACATATACTGTACATTATCCATATTACAATAATTCATTATAAAATAGATGAACAATGGTAACAACAACAAAACGCTGAAATACTTGGGGCTGCTAATTTCTGAGGTTATTTCAATCAGTAAAGTTTTCTTTTATAGAAAAGAATGTTTAAAGTTTCATCATTCAAATGTTAGCCTACCTCAAACACCTGGAAATGATTTCAGAGTTTTCAAAGTCACTCTTCTAATAGGTATTACTTCCAAACTAACCATTATTGGCCTTTGAAATGTAGATGCTAAAAGCAGACTGGACGGATCAAATACTATAGATAAAAGCATTTTGAAAAGCATGCAATGCTATGAAAACATAAGGTGGTAGTATTAAAAATGGATTTGAAAATGAAATCCCAAACTCAGTCATTTCAATGATTCCTTAATGTCTGGATGAGGGCAGCAAGCAGTGAGACTTTAATCCAGATCCAGCTCAGCATCTTACAGGGATCACTTGAGGCCAGTCAACTTTAATCAAGTTACACTCAGCCCATACATGATTAGAAACAAACCGAGGTCTGGTCAAGGGCCACAGTTTTTTCCTCAAAGTTATCATGCTCACTTTCTAGGACAGCATTTGGAAATTATGTGATCAAATTTGAAAGTAACTTCTTAAGAGCTGCGTGTGGTTATTCTGACAAAAAAGGACTTTATATTGTGGATGAGGTTATATCTCTGGCTGTGACTAATTAATTTGTGACAAAATAATCAAAGTAATAATGGGCGTGGAATATAAACCAAAAGAAATCTTAGACTTTCAAACATATATTAACTGAATGAAATTTATAGTATCATTCTCATTGACCAGATATAGCCACGAATATGGAAAAAAAGGATTGCTGAAAATACAACTAAAGAGCATTTTTTAAAAAATCTGTTAATGCAAGGTTAGGCATGCTGCGCTAAGAGTAACAGATGCAATAAATAAAACCAGCTGCTTTGAAAATGTATGGAACCTACTAAGATAAATCAAATACAAGTAGATGAATCTTTCAATGACAAACATTATCAGTAATTGCTGTGGTCATATCTTACAGCTTTACACTTAACTATACGCTTTAGCAAACATCACCTTATTTGGGTTTTACAATATGATGAGCTGAAACCCCCTCTCATACTGATAAAGTGATTTGCAATAGTAATGAATTTGAAAATGTGTTAGATGAGAATGTAATAAACTGCCCAAGGGAAGAGATCATATGCATTCAAAGAGCACAGTGTCTCTTGATACTGTGTGAGCAAGAGCTCAATAATTTGAATGTTGAACTGAATTAAACTGATATTACATTCAGTACCACTTTTACAAAACAAAGTGAGGAAAAAATACAAGTCCATGTGTCTGTGTCAATGAGGAAAAACTACAGAAGGATATATGATGGTTGTTATTAATGTTATGTCAGAAAAGTGGCTGCAAAGATGAGATTTAATTTTACTTTGACATTTCTATTATAATAGGCATGAATTAACTGAAATTCAAATGAGTGAAATAAATATTAAGATGTGCCACCTAAATTCGTCAATGAAGAATGGGTACTACTTTATTTTAATAAACATACAAAAAATCAACTTATATAATTAAAAACAAAGGAAAAGAGAAAACAACTTGGGACTGTGCTATGGCTTGTAATTACTGGATCCTAAAAATGGAATAGTGAATCTAATGATCAAAAACTTAGCAGAGGCCAGGCTGGAGAAATAAATTTAGATTCAACTAATATTTATTATGCCTCACCAGGTGCTAAGTAGCATGCTAAGTAGTTATCTAATAACTTAGAGAATTCCATATTCAATTTATCTACAGTCTTCTTTATACGTACCCAATTATAAACCCTTCCAGCTTTGCAGATAAGGAACACCTATACTTTGAACACAAAGTCAAAGATAACTATATTTTCTAGTTATCAAAGGTGTTTTTTTCTATAAGACTCTGCAGCATTGTTACATTAACAACAGTTAACTTGCCCTTATTTTGCCTAAACTTGGAGGCACTTAGCTAACATAACATTTGGCAAAGTAAAAATACTCCTTTTATCAGGAGCTATAAACAGCCTATCAGAGTACAGAGCATATTTTGTAACTTAACTGTTACAAAAGGTCATTCTTTCCTCCTCTGGCTCATAACTGATTGTTACTGAATACACCTAGATTTCTATTACTATGTCTACTTCAATTAAGAAGCCAAACCTATTCTTCAGAAATACACATAGCTCAATCAACTGAATATGCTCATGAACATCATCAACTTTTTTCAAGAATTCTTTGTATGGACTTCAAGCTATTTTTGCATTTGGTCTGTCCCACCCTATTTGAGTTCCTCACTCCTATAGCTCTAGGATGCAGTGCTGGCACAGCCCTGTAAACACAACAGGCAAGCCTGGCTACTCTCAGTCTGCCCTGCTGGGCACTAGAAAACTCCTGTTGTCTTTACACTTAGCAGAAGTGTAACCTTACAGAAAGAACATTAAAAAGAGTTTATTGAAAATTTGTTTGGGAGTCGCTGGGTAATAGATGGTAATTAGAATCTCTTCCAAAATTGGGTTTTTAGGGGTACTCAGTAGTCTGGATCCTCTGGTCAAGCTCAGTCCCAGGCCCTTCACCTAGAGGTATCTATATCATTCTAGACTAGACTGAATTTCATTCTTAGAGACCCAAACTGTTTCCTAAGACCCATTCCATGAGGTGTTTTTGAAGACTTATTTTGTCTAAAGCACATTACTAGACACAAAGAAATGGATGTCCACATTCTGTAAGAATTTATAAGGTTTAAATCTTAAATTGGTGGGATATATTTTACTGTTGACTTTGTTTAAAGAATGATTTAAAACACATGGAAGCTAGCTATTAATAGAGATAAAACGTGTGCCTTCTATGGGGCTGGAGTTGTGGCTCAATGGTAGAGCACTAGCCTAGCATGTGCATGGCCCTGGGTTCGATCCTCAGCATCACATAAAAATAAATAAAATAATTTATTAAGGTATTGAAAACAACAACAACAAAATGTGTGCCTTCTAAAACATGAGATATACAGATATACAACAGATACACACCAGGCTATCCTGAGCAAACCAAGTAGTGAGGTCTCCCAAGTTATAAAAATAAATACCTCACTTTACTAAAAAAGAGGGATGGAGTGAACATGTTCAAGTGTGTGGCTTCCTCTCCACTTTTCCATATCCTGTTTTCAGAATCAAAAAATCAATGAGGCATACTGAAGAAAATGAAAAAAAATATGATACACAAAAAAATTCCATAGATTTGTTGCATTTTTAGATAAATTCAGATTTGATCATAATGTTATGGGTCTTAGAAATATTTTTAGATTATTTAGAGTTCAATAAAAATACATGCAAATTACCTATAATCACACCAGTAAACTGTCCCCTTCTACCTGTTTGGGTTTATTTTGGTTTTTAAAGATAATCTTAGATTTTAACATAAATATAACGGATCTGCTTTCAGTTATAAACTTCTCTAACTGCACAAGCGGTATTGATTTATTATTTAAAAAATCTGTGTCAGAATTATATAGAAATCAAACTTTAAAAAAACCAAACTCATATCCAGAAACCACTCAAAGTTAATCCAAAGAGTATGGATATTTTGACAATCCGGGCAAGGCCAAGTTATATTATCTACAAGCTGAGATTTCAGGCTGAGCAGTACTACTATGGCATCTCATGCTTGCCTACTTGCCTCCTCCAAGTTCCATACCTCTAAATTGCTGTAGGCTACATGAAGAAAGTAATTCCTGGTGAAGACACTGAGTTATCAGAAAAAAGATATGCAAACCATAAGCATATTCTGGAAATTCAAGTTTTCCAATTAACTGGAATTCTGGTCTCTCTTTCTGATTTGCTGCACACCCCTATTTCCATATATCATATGAACTAGAGGCTAATAATGATTGTCAGATATCTCCTATGACTTCCATGACTCCAAGGAAGCACCTAGAAGGTAATACAGAGTCATTTGTTTATCTACTCCCAACCACACCTGACATGTGCCCCAGAAACCTGTGCATGAAGTCTGACATTAGAGATATGACCAAAGATGATAATCCTTGCCCCAGGAGCTAAGAGACAACTGAAAACACAAACAATGGAATAAATGTTCTAAGAGAAGTGTGTTAAAATAAGTATAGGCACTCTAAGAGAAGAAGCCAGATGCATCTGTCTAAAAGCAGTTGGGGAAGGGCTTAGAGAGAAGGTATTATTTGGTGTGGGGCTTGATTTAAGTTCACCAACAAGTAAAGGGAGGAAGAATCCTTGAGAAGCAGAGATATACACTGAGTCAGAGAAAACCATGGTGTCTCTATAAGCACTGAAAACTGAGGCACAGGGTTTGAGACAGAGAAAAGCAGACAAAATGCAAAGGTCTCTCTCCAAGCTGGCAAATCCTCACTGTCAGCTTCCTTTGGAGGGCCCCAGCTCTTTCTCCTGTCCTTTCCAATGGTCTTCTCCTTTGTAAAGAGAAAGATCTGGATTCCAATCTCCACTCTTACTACTAGCTGCTCAAACTAGATTTATCCAACATTTATTTAGTACATATTGCATTTCCAGTCTCTGAGTCCCAGATTCCATATTTATAGGAGAAAGGACTGGACTATAGGAAATGTAAAATTCAAGGATTTCAAAATGCCGGAAGTCACTTGAGTACATTTTCATTTTTATAATCATAGTAAGTAAGAAGAATTAGCAATAGAAATATTTAAAAGAACCTCAGTTATACAACTATATGGAGGAAAAGAAGCATAGCTAATAAGAATGCCAGGGTAGTACAATTTGTTGAGCAGATCAAAATTCTCTTCCTTCTCAGTTTTTTTATCTGCAAAATGAAAATGATAAATTCATCACTAAAACACGCTGTGAGGCTTAAAAGAACAAACAAAAGTGATCCACTAAACACCTGGAAATGAAATATGTATTAAATAAATGTTGGATAAATCTAGTTCAATACTTCCTTTAAGTGGGTTAAGAAATGGGGTAACCCTAAAAGTATGAATTAATGAAAGACATGGAAATTGATTACATAAGCTGTTAAGAAAATAAAAATTTATTGTAGTCCATTTTGAAAAACTGAGTCTTTGAAGAAAAAAACTCTTATACAATAAATCTACTAATTGCTGCTTCTGTTGGACCTAAAAGAAAATATTTCTCTTTCTACCCCACCCCTGTCCCTAGGGGACAGGGAACTTACCTTTGATTTTCAAAGCATATCTGATTTCTTCCAGCCATTACAGAGTCAAATAACAAAATGAATTTAGATATACAGTGAAGGAATAACAACTTTTACTTCAATTCTACCCTTGAATCAATAGATCCCAACCTTTTTGAAATATGATCATCGATGCAATTATGCACTGAACTGCTGTAAATTAACTAAGAGTCATCTGGGAAACATAAAACAAAGCTAGTGACAATGTGCTTCTAATTGCACAGGAGATCAGGATGTTAGTGATATTTTATATTCTGTTTCATTGCCCACTAAGCAGCATGGATTTTCATAATAATGTTTTTTCCAAGTAGTAATGACCAAAGGAGTCATAACTCAATTTCCAAGATGAACAGGAAACCAAAGGAAAAAAAAATACACAACTGAAACAATGCCTTCAGTATGTGAAGAAAGGTGGGAGGGGAAGAGAAAGGAAAAAAAAAGGGCCAAAATAAATGTAAATGACTACTGTGAAATCACTTTTCAGGTTCAAACAGGAAGCTAAATTTTTTCAATTTTTCAATACTAATGATCCAGTCATCTCTAACCCTGCAATTTAAAAACAAACAAACAAAAAAGCCTGCTTTCCATGCACTGATTCTGGGCTGGGCTAGGTATATACATAGTACCTATACTTGGGAATCCTAGATTGTGTTAACAAAACTGCAGCCCAGAAAAGCACAAAATCTACTCAGCACTCATACGCCTTTCAAAACAGCTCAATATTCTTACAAACACAGAGTTAGAGGTGACACATCCATCTTACATGTGGGTACTGGGATACAGCCCAGGCTCACAGTCTTTGTTCCCGTTTTTCAGATTTGATAAAAATATGTGGAGAAGGCTGCCCCCTTGTGTTCATCTCCCTTAGCTGCAGCCCTTGCTAAAACTGGAACAATTGGCTGCAGATACATTCTATCATCCAATGATGGATTCAGAGAACAGGCTTAGCCAACCCAACCTCTGCCCCAAATCAAGTGCCATGTAAAAAAAAAAAAAAAGGACCATCGCTTGGGCTTTCAGAGAAAATATGGCTTCTTCTAAGTTGGCTCAAGTCAGAGAAAGCCCTTTTGGACCTCTCTCGAGGAACAGCTTATACACTGTTCCTTATATATCCTACCAGGATGAAGACTGCTTTTGAAAAGCTCCTGGTAGAAGAGACCTCTGGATCTCTGGCTATCTGAATGTCATTCAGTGCAATCCACATACAGATATACAAGAGGACAAAGAGGATATCAAAAACAGCAATGCAACTAAAACAGAGGATGGGGAAAGCCCAAAATATGGGCAGCGGATAAGGTGGAGAAGGTTTCCTGGAAACCAACAGAGAAGGAAAAGTCATAAAAGTGTTCATCTGACTCAACCTGATTTTGTATGGATATAGATTCAGGTCTGGAAATTCCTGCACAAAAATTCAAGTTGCTAGAGGTCCCACAGCTTGGAAAGATAGTGCTGTGGCTCCTACCAGAAATTGCCTCTTAGGCTACTGGGTTGAGACTACAACTGTGAAGGGAGGGCCTATAAATAATCTGGAAAATTAAACACCCAGTATAAAAAAATTTAACCTAAAACAGAACCAAACATGACACAGCACAAAATAAGTGCTCAGGAATAAATGATTAGGCTATAAAATAAAGCAAATGAAGGTTTATATTTTCAAAGAAAACAAAAGATCACTGCACATAAAAACTAAACTTTTTTTTTTTCTTTAAAGAAAGAAAAGCTCATCAAGGACAGTTTACATCTCTTCTTCCTTCCCTCACATCTCTCCCAACTCTCAAGTCCACAGAAAGGTAAGATTTAGGGAAAGGTTGTGCCAACACAGGAAAAGGTCTCATCCAAATGCCAGGCTCCTTGAAAAGAGGAACCAGATTAAAGGCCACCCAGGTGTTCTAGAATTAATTTATGCCACTAAGACTGCAGTTGGTCTCTCCAGAAATTAAAAATAAAAGACATCCTGGGTTTCACCAATAACCTAGAATAAGAAGGCCAAGGGCAAATAGATAGTCTTTGTCTCAGGAAGCTCCTTGGAAGAAATATTAGTTGAGGCTGCTGCCTGCTGGCTCAATTTGAGACAGCCAAGCCTGGGGCCCCCATAAAAAGACCTTGGATAAAAATGATAAGGGCTTCTTCCCTCAAAAATATTACTAGTTCTAGGATAATTTTAACTGTTGAAATTATTTATTTGATAATAATAAGGTTAACGGAGACCAGAACAACACAGTGCCAGATTTAAGTTGCAGCCTCTTTTTCAGCTCCCTATCACTATAAATGGCTCATTATTGTAAAGATATTAAGTCCTCCTAAATGAACATATGAATTTACACATGAGACTATTCCCTATGATAGAAACATACATGTACATTAATGTGTGTTTATGCATAGACAGAAATCTGGAAGGATATACATTATACTAATAATGCCTTTGTTAATCACCTCTAGGAAGGCAACTTAACCTATATTTTTCTATATCATTGAGCCTTGCATATATATGAGAAAAAATGCAGTCTTGACTTCTATAAATAAAATGCTTTAAAACAGAAAACACACTAGAAGAAATAAAATGATCTCAATAAATATTAAATAAGAATAAATATTCCAGAGTAATTCCCCAATTATCAAAAGCAATAGTGATAAAGCCAGATTCAAAAATGAGCTCCTGAAATAATCAAAATCCAACAATACAGACTAGCAAATACATCAGAATATAAAAGAGCCCAGAAATACAGTACAACATTTGTGAGTACTTAGGAACAACAAAAACAGTAGTAAAACGGCAGGGAGAGAAGCAGGGGGTTACTCACAAACTGTGCTGGTGCAAAGGCCACATGTCTGGAAGACATCAGTCAGAGTATCTAGCTAGTGGGTCACCTGGTCCACACCCTGGAAGAATTTTACCAGGCACATGACCATTACATAACACAAAACACTAAATGAGCAATGCAAGAGAGTGTAAAACCATGGTAGAAAGTAAGACTTTTTTTTTTAAAGAGGAGGAGGAAAGCATCAGTGGACCCTTAGGTTTCTCCACACCACTTGAGAATACTGTATAAAACAACAACCTTGGGCAGTCTAGCAGGCAACAAAATTCTGCCTTCCCTTGGGAGTATTCTGAGTTTAGGTGATGAGAAAGGTACCTCAAAAGCCTTCTGTGAAGCAAATGGGCCTTACAAAGCCTGAGACACTGCTTTCCTGTTGATTGAACCATGGCACAGAGAAAAGAGCTGAAAGAGACTTGGGATTTCTCTGCCTCTCCCACACTGAACAAGTCTTGTCTTTCTCAGGGAAGGATGTGCCTGTGAATCCCCCAGAATACCTGGGGACACACTGAGGGGAGTAAGAAGCAATTAGTGTTGGTATACAATCCAAGTCCAACAAAGAATTTGCAAGAATCACAATCCTCTTGTCTCTGGGGGTTAGATCATATTAATACATTAAAACATAACTACATTGATATTCTTTCATGAGAAATGTTCAGACCAAGAAGGGATTTCACTCTCATCTAACAAATTCTAGTATTTTTTTTAAATAATGAAAACAAGATTCTTCCATACTTTCTATCTTCTTTATGTACCTGAGAATACTGTAAACTCTGAAGAAGTAAATGAACACTAAATAGCTTTTGGCTGCTCATGTTTTCTCTCACCTATGCCCAGTGATCTTATTAACTGATTTATCCATTCCAGCAATTCCAACTAAACACCCAAGAGCAGTGAACTATTAAAGACTTACTAGGTCTAGTCTCTAAGGAATCTGCACTTAGTCCTCCTCCAAATCAGTCCATGTGAAGTATGGGGAAAGCATAAGCGAGGTGCTTAAACAGTCAAACACAAAGGAGAGAGGGGCTTCCTTCCCTAGTCAAAGGTGCCTTGCCTCTTTGCTTCCTATGTGTAAAACTGGGAAAAGGCCACTTGCTTTTTAAAAAACCATAATAAATTTTGTTCCAGGGAAGAGCCCATGAATCTCAAACCCTACTGCTCTTACTATAATCCTGGAGGTTAAATGAAGATTTTTCCTTGCAAATGAGAGCTTAAGAACATTGATCAATAAAGTTTCTCTTATTTTAAGAAAATAAATTATACTGCAATCTTGTGGTTTTCTTTGTACTTATGAACCAATATTTTTTCAGCATAGCATTTTAGAACACATACCTGTTTTTATAACTAAGAACTTCTTGCACACACACACACACACACACACACACACACAAAATATCCAAACCTTTGCTCTAAATCCACCCCACACAGTTCAAGTTCTGTTGACCAGGCATGTGGCCTCTCACAAAACAAACTAGAACAACAGGATCTGTTTCCTTTTTCATTTCCTGTGTCAGCTTGTATACATGCTTCTAGGTAGAAACTTCTCTGCCTCTTCCAATTTGCAAATCACAGCTTCTGCCTAATCCCTCTCCTCCTTCCCCCAAAGATCTATTTGCAGAATTACACTCCAACCCAAACATGGAGGGGACTCCAAAGTTTATATTGACACCAGTTTTAAATATTCACTTCTGCTTTGCTTCTCAGTGGGGCAAATTCCTTCTATCACCTCTGGTATCATAAGCTTTCTCTTGAAGAAGCTATGATAAGTTTAACTTTGAATTACTAGAAATGAGAGGGAAAGTTAGAGAATTTCATTATCAGCCAGGATCTGACTTCTTTTCTACTTAAATCATTGAAAGACATCTTTCAGATGGACTTCACTAGAACAAGAGTACTTTTCCCCAGAATGTATCTGAATAGCCCACTTTAATTAGATTTAAAAAATTACATTTAGAGCTGGTGATGTGGCTCAGTGGCAAAGGGCTTGCCTAGTAAGTGTGAGGCCCTGGGGTTCCATCCCCAACAATGAACCCAAAATAAAAATATACTGTATTGAAATAAATGGCTTGTCTTCTTAAATTTGGAAAGTATTCCTTAATCTTCATATAAAAGTGCTTTACTTATGATTTATTTTTCTTATATGTGACTTTTGGAGGTCTACCAATACTTCCTAAGGAAATAATTGATAATGATGATGTTAATATTTTATCATCTGACTTTTTTCAACAAAATAAGGTGTATCATTCTTCTGAACCTGTACAGCAGGCTTTTGTATTCCTCATCTTACAGCTGAGAAAATTAAGGAACAGAGAGATTGAGCGCCTTGCCAGACTAGATAGCTATAAAACAACTAAGACTTTAACTCAGAACATTCTATTTCCAAATCATACAGTTTCTACCTCTCTATTCAACTCTATGGGATAAATTCTAAAAAAAACATCATCAGAGAAGTCAAGGAAAGATATTTACACTGTCTTGCCTTGTAATTTTTAAATATATATATGACATTTAAGAAATCAAAAAGGTAAAAAGAAAAATAAGATACAGGCCCACTACTTATCCCAAGAAATGTTAACAGTACCAATATTGGTGTATTCCTCCTTAGTCTTCTCAAAGTAAATATCACCTTGCACTATTTTTTATTACATACATATCTGTTCCTGAATAATACATAGTACTTACATGATTTTATTGATATAAATGGTCTGAGCTTGTTTCTTTTTCAAATTCATTACACTTGTGAGACTGAACAAAGTTGATAATTAATATACAACATAAATATTATGTATTTTTGCTAATGTATAATATTCCATTTCATGACTACACATAATTTACTTAACTGTTCTTCTGTCAATGGATATTTAGTTATTTCCTTTTATTTACCCTCTCATAAATGGTGCTATTTACTTCTTTATACACGTCTCCTTATTTAAGAGCAGACTTGATTTCTCTAAGATATATCACTTAGATATGAAATTGTTGCATTTGGGGATCATGTATTCCTCAAAATGGGTATATTTAATTTACATCAACACTTCCTACCTACAACACAGGATATTGCCTGTTTTAACATTTTTGTCATTCTAATGGTTATAAAAGGAAATCTCATTTGATTTAAAAATGTACTTTCTTGATTAATTCACATCTAATGTGTCTGCCACATAAGCTGACATCATGTTTTAGATCATTCTAGAAACATGCTTCTCCATCCAACATTACCCTCCTCTAAACTATAAACTTAATCTTGACATGAAGACATGTCAAGTCTTCATAATTACTGCCACTACTCAAATTCATATTTATTTTTATCATTCAAAAGTTACCTTCCCCAAACAAACCTCATAGTCTTTAATTAAATATACTGGGCGTGGTGGCACACACCTGTAATCCCAGCTGCTCTGAAGCCAGGAGGGTCTCAAGTTCAAAGCCAGCCTCAGCAATGGTGAGGAGCTAAGCAACTCAAGTGAGACCTTATCTTTAAGTAAAATGCAAAACAGGGCTGGGGATATAGCTCAGTGGTTGAATGCCCCTGAGTTCAATCCCCAGTACCACCCTCCTAAATAAATAAATAAATAAATAAATAAGTGCCTTTATTTTTGGAAAACAAATTAAAAACTTTTAATAAACATCCTCATGCTAAGTCTTTGTGTATGATGTTAAATATTCCTTCAAATTAATTCCTAGAGACAATACTTCTGGGTCAAAGGATATGATTATTTTTCAGCTATAAGTTTATTTAAAATCCTTGATATGCAATGCCAAATTGCACTCCAAAATGATTGTATCAATTTATAGGTATAAAAGAATGTATTTTTGACCTTCCTTAATATCCTTTTGACAATCACTTGATTGTTTGTTGGAGAAAATCAAATATGACCTTATCAATAAGAAGGCTACTGTGTGAACCATCCTGGACATCTTCCCAACCTTCATTAAACCATTTACAAAAGTCATATTATTTCCCCTTTCTGGTATGTGCTATAAATAGCCCGAATGTCTCACTATTAGGCTTTGAACCTGACCTTTGTTTGGCCCATTACTGCCCACTCTTTCCTGCTTCCTATATATGACACTTGACCTGCTAGTGTCTTACTAATTTAGTTAAATTTGAGGCTCTGATCTTCCTGGACTGCCCAGTATTGGCATGATAATTATGTTAATAATTAAATATTCAACTCACAAGTATGTACTCAATATATCTTTGGAATAAAATATGCTCATTATTACATGCATGTCCTAAATACAATTATTCAGTTTTTAACTACTGTACTTAAAATAGACTTAGGCTATAACCACAGATAGAATTGAAGAAAGGAGTCTATCAGCTGAGTGTGCAGGAAATGGCTCTATGGGATGTTAGCCTGCCCTCACCCTCTCAACCAGAAGGCCTGAGAGAAGATGGTCTCAGTGGCATTTCCTCTAAGCTTGTCCCTAGAGATGCCTCAAACTGTCTTAGAATAGCCTATAGTCCTTTCTCACCAGCATTTCACTCAGGCCAACTTCATATTTCCATGTCTGTGTAACGCTTGCTCGACTCTAAATTCCCACTTCTTTCCAGAGCCTGTGATCCAACTTACTCTAATAACCATCTAATGATTTGCTGGCAAGTGCTCACTGTGGCTTCTCTACGCGCTTACTATTTTTCACAATCTCATTCTGTCCCAAACCTTCCTTACCCTCACCCGATGTCCATGTTTTCTACATTGTTGAGTTGGGAAAATTATTTATCTTCTATCATAATCATTTAATTTTTCACCACATCTTTCATATTACCCCCTTCACTCCCTCTTTCTCATTCTCACAAGTAAGTATAATCAACTAGTAAATACACACAACCCCTGACCCAACTATTTCATCAAATATTAGCTCCTTTAACTGACAAACTTCAGCAAAGGAAAAAAAAAAGTACTTCAATTACCTCTTTCTTTTATCTCCCCTGATGATATGGCCTCTACTTAGTGTCACTTAAGATTAAGATATGTGCTGGGTGCAGTGGTGCATGCCCATAATCCCAGTGGCTAAAGAAGCTGAGATAGGAAAATACATAAAATCAAAGCCAGCCTCATCAAAAGCAAGGCACTAAACAACTCAGTGAGACCCTGTCTCTAAAATAAATACAAAATATGGCTGGGGATGTGGCTCAGTGGTTGAGAGCCCCTGAGTTCAATCCCTAGTAACCTCCCACAAAAAAAGATCAAGAAAGGAAGGACTGAGGTTGTGGTTCAATGGTACAGTGCTTGACTAGCATGTGTAAGGCACTGGGTTCGATCCTCAGCACCAAATAAATAAATAACTATATAGTATTAAAAAAAAGAATAAGAAAAGAATATACTCTTTGGAGATGGATGAGAAAAAACTCTCATCAAATAATTCTTTGATCTCATGTAATGTTTAGAATGGAAATTAGCTTATTAATGGATAGTCAGTTCTTAAGCTATGAAGCTATCTATTCAAAAGAAATTATGTAGTCACACCAATTACCTCAGTCAGTAAAAATGAGAATCAACAGGCACACTTAATCTATGTAATAAGGATTTTATCAAACACATGCTAACAATCCAATCTAAGTGATTCAGAAGGGAGATTCACTTTCCTACAATCTGCTTCAAAGGCTAAAGGGATAGTACCTTCTCTGAAGTCCATTGTTGTAAAGTGATGATTTAGAGTAATATAAAAATGCAATGACAAAGAGAATATTAGATATTTGAGTAAAGAAATTCAAAGTCATACTGAAGATTCAGGCTATAAGTATTTTCATTTGAAAAAGAAACAAATGAACCAACTCTTTCAAATAAAGAAATGTAGAGCAATCTACAGTAAGGAGGAAGTAAGATTTAATAAAGATGCTGCAAAAATGAATGTACTAAAAAAGCGTGAAATATACAGGATTTTTTTTTTTTTTTTTTGGTATAAGGGTTGAACCCAGGGGTGTGTAGCCACAGAACCACATTCCCAGCCCTATCTTATGCTTCTTTTTTTGAGACTGGTCTCACTAAGTTGCTAAGGGCCTCAATAAATTGTCGAGGCTGGCCTGGAACTTGTGATTCTCGTGTCTCAGTCTCCCTGGCCACTGTGATTACAAGCATGCACCACCATAACCAGAGAGGAATTGATTCTTGAAGTGTAGAAAGAAAGACACAATATTAAAAACCATCAGTACAACTGATCAAGAGAAAAGGAAACAGAAATAATATAGAAATAAAAAAGGTTAGATAGCCACAGATAAATAAGTAGATAATATCCCAGCTTCCTTAGTATACATTATTAAAAGATCATGAAAAGTTACTTAATATTTCTAAGGTTCTATTTTTATATCTGTAAAATGTATCTATCTTATTTGTTAGGGAGTGAAAAAAACAACCACTCCTAAATATTTAGTATAGTTTTAGCAGACAGTAAACATTAATAGATGCTAAATGTTGATATCATTATTATAACCTCTAAGTAGCAGTCTCCATGCAAATGAACCACATAATTCAACAGTATTATCTATTAGAGTATGAAGTACTATGTAAGGAACAGAAAAAAATAGACTGAAAGGGACAATAACAATTAGGAACATTATTTAATCATAATGTTGATAACCAACCAAATATAGTTGGTTTCATGGATATGAATAAAAAATTTTAAGCCATTTAAACCATTTCATAGAAAAGAACAAAACCATTCTCTGATGCATTTAATCTAACGCTGACATCCAAACTCAACAAATATAAAATAAATATACACAAAAATTACAGACCAGGCAAATTTACAAATATAAGCATTTCATATAACTAAACATTGAGCAAAAAATTCAAAATCTGAAACTTTTTGAGTACTGACAAGATGCCAAGTAGAAAATGCCACGTTACCTCAAATGTCAGGTCCTAATCCAAACACAGCCACAAAAAATTGCATCAAATTACCTTCAAGCTATATGTATAAGGTATATGACACATAAATGAGTTTTGTGTTTAGACCTGGGTCCCATCTCAAAGATACCACATTGTGAATATTCCAAACTCGCCCCCCCCAAAAAAATCCTCATTCTGACATTTACCTTATGCCAAGCATTATGAGCATTATGAACAAGAGACACTCAACCTACACCAATCAACTAAATTTACTGCTCTATTACCATGCCTGAAATGCAGTTTATCTGAGGAATACAAAATCATTTTCATATTAGGAAATGCATTACTATGATTCATAGCATAATTGGGTCAAAATAGAAAAAACATATGTATCACCATATGCAAAAGGCCAACTGATAAAATCTCAACATTTATTCACATTTAAGGAATTAACCTAGTAAATGGAAACAGGAAGATGCAATTTTTTTGTCATTACAAAGACTATGCAGTTCACATGTCAGGGTATACACATCTATAGAAATTCCTGACATAGAAATAAAACAAAAATTATTATTGTATCACTAACATAATTCTGGAAATTACAGCAAATGCAATTAAACAAAGACAGGTAAATTATAAATATCCAGAGAAGGGATTGTCCTAAGAGAAAAATAGGTTACAAAACCACATAGAGTGGAAGATTTTCCAAAGGTACACTCATACATTGCTGGTGCACTCTGGAAAGCAGCATGGAGATTCCTCAGAAAACTGGGAATGGAACCACCATTCCAGTTATCCCACTCCTTGGCATATACCCAAAGGACTTAAAACCATCATACTACAGTGACACAGACACATGAATGTTTATAGCAGCTCAATTCACAATAGCTAAACTGTGGAACCAACTTTGGTATCCTTCAACAGATGAATGGATAAAGAAAATGTGGTATATATACACAATGGAATATTACTCATTACATAAAAAAACGACTTTATGACTTTTGCTGGTAAATGGATGGCTCCAGAGATTATCATGCTATGTGAAATAAGCCAATCCCCCAAAACCAAAGGATGAATGTTCTCTCTGCTTTCCAGATGCTAACACACAATGGGGGTGGGGGGGGGGGCGGAGAATTCACTGCATTATATGAAGGGAAGGGAGGGGGGATGGAAATGAATCAGACACAACTTTCCTATGTTCATATGTGAATATACATTCTCATATATATATGCATACATAAAACATACATACACACACACACATATGAATTTTGCCACCAGTGAAACTCTGCATCATGTACAATCATAAGAATGGGATCCTAATTAGAAAAAATTATATTCCATGTATGTGCAATATGTCAAAATATACTCTTACTCTCATGTATATCTTAAAAAATTAAATTAAAACAAGAAAGTAAGATTTTTTTCAAATAAAACACTATGTTAATGAACTGTATGCTTAAAAATGACTAAGATGATAAATTTTATATTATGTGTATTTAACCACAATTAAAACACACACACACACAAGGATGGGTGGTTGTCTCTATAGTTAAAGATAACTTATACAAATAAGCTTATCTGTAGTTTCAAATGGACCTGTATTGAGCTACATCCAAATCCCAAAAATTATTTTAATAAAAAAACTTAAAATACTAATCATATATGAGAGCTACTACATTAAAATGAAGAAGACAAACTTATAATAAAGAAATCAGGTAAGAAAACACAAGCATACAGAATTGGAAATAAGAAAGACACAGTATGCCAGCTTGAAAGAACTGAACATTTTATGTATCTAGCCCAGCTGGTTTTACCAGTGAACTGCTCAAAACTTTCAAAGAAAAGACAATTTTCATACTACATAAAATTTATTTAGAGTTGCCCTATCTAGCATCGTTGTCACTAACCATAACTAGTTACTGAATGTTTGAAATGAACTAGTGTAATTGATGAAATAAATATTAATGTTACCTTTGTTCAATCTAGTTAGATTTAAATAACTGAATATAGCTAGTGGCTAACAATTGAACAGTGCAGCTATAGAGGGTGGAAAAGATGAAAGCTTCACATTTTGATATGTTTATGATGCCAAGAAAATAACAGCCAATTTTATTTATCCTACAAAAACATCTAGATATAAAGTTTTTAAGTTAATCTAATAGGTGTGAAAAAATATGCAATGATCAAGAGCTGGAGTTTTTCCTCTAGGAATGGAATGGCATCATAATAACCAGGAAATATAACTCATGACATTAGTTATAGCAATTAAATATAATTCATGATATTAGTTATAGCAAGGAGAAAAAGTCTGAGAACATATCGGTATAATTCAGTATGTACTCAATTTTTTTTTTTTTAAAGAATACTTTTATAAACCTGGAGCAGTTGTGCACACTTGTAATCCCAGCCGCTTGGGTGGGCTGAGGCAGGAGGATCACGAATTCAAAGCCAGCCTTAGCAATGGCGAGGCACTAAGCAACTCAGTGAGACCCTGTCTCTAAATAAAATATAAAATATGGCTGGGGATGTGGCTCACTCGTTGAGTGCCCGAGTTTAATCCCCGGTACCAAAAAAAAAAAACCTTTCCTAGCATGATAAAATAAGAAATATCAAGAATCAATACATCATCTAATTTGAAACTAAAACACTAGGAACATTGCCATTAAGGTCAGGAAGGAACTAGACAGAACAACAGCTATTACTACAAATATTATTTATCACATTCTTATAAGCAACATGAAAATAAAAAGAAATATGACATAATTATTTGATAAAAGAATAAAATCACTGTTATCTGTAAAAGGAAAACCATTAAAATCTGTTGCAACTACTAAAACTAACAAGTGACTAGTCAAGCTGTTAGCTTTTAATCATTAAAATAGATTCACCACAAGTGGACATGTTAATAATAATATATTTAAAAGAAATTCTCTAGTAAGTAAATTTAAAGTATTGCAAAATTACCACAAAGTCTTCAGGGCCACATACTGCTGAGACTTCACTTGAAATGAATTAAATCAAATTTGGTTAAACCCTTCAAAGGTTTCTTACTCAGAGGTTATCCCACATGACTAAGGATTCTGTCTCAACCTGCACAAACTTCATTCAATCCACAGTGATTACTGACACTGACTTCCTATGGCTCAACAACCAACCATGGGAAAACTAAATCCGGTTCAGAAAAAAAGGATAACTAATATTTATTATTTTCTTCATGCTGTGAAAAGGAATATCATGTTTCCTCTCAGAGTACACCCCTGAACTTTTAGAAGTTTAACCATATGAAAGAAATCTAAAAGAGTATGTGAAAAGGCTAAAGATTTGGAATTCTAATTCAATTTCCTCTCACACTTTAATAAGAGCCTGTAGCAAACATTTATTTTTAGAAACATTTTTGGTATGGTACTGAACAAAAGGCTATTGTGTATTAAACATAGTAAGGTCTCTCTGGTCCCATCTATACCAACTTTACAAACATCAGGTTGGAATTAAATGATTTTAAACTTTAAATCAACGATTTCCAGACCACAAAACCTATTCCATACTTATCAGTACATATTAAGTTCTTTAAGTGAGTTATAGCTGAGTTAGAATGTGAAATCTGCATTTTCAGGTGCCAATAAAAGAACTTTCTTTTAGACTTTGGATACATAATGCCGAATTGTCCAAGAATGCCATATAATGTTTTCATTTCCTTTTCCAACAAAAATTTTTTCATCTGCACTTGATGAATTTCCTGACTATATCATTCCTAATGAAAAACATATGGGTATCAATCATATTACTCTACTATTTTCTTATTAAATAGGAATTGTGACTTTTTCTCTAAGTTAACAAAGCAAAAAAGATAGTTCAGAACCACTATGAACATCTCTGTCTTAATTTATGGTATGTGTTCTGCAATGGACCTTCTACAATGCAAAAGGAGGTAAGAAATTATCTATGATTAGTAGTGTGGTGGTTTTAAAACATGTCCACAAATTCTTGGACATGTTTCCCATCAAAAGGTAGAGTTAGTTCCCTCCCTCTCAATATGGGCCAGTCTCAGTGACTCACTTCTAATAAACAGAATGTGGCAGAAGTACAGCTGAAGGCTATAGAGGCTAGGTCATAAAAGGTGACATAGCTTCCTCCTGGCTCCCCCTGATTGGATATTCACCCATAAAACCCAGTCACCATGCTGTAACAAAGCCAAGCAGCCATATGGAAAGGCCTCAATTCCACTCCCAACCAAGGTCCCTGCCAAAAACCAGCATCAATTGCAGACATGTGAGTGAAAGACTCTTCATAAGATTCTAGCCTTCAGAAGCTTTGAGCTATCTCAAAAGATACCATTGGAATAAAGACAAGCTGTCCCTACCAAACTTCAAATTGCAGATGTATGAAAAATAAAAATCATCTTTATTTTAAGCCACTAGATTTTTATTATGCAGCAAAAGTAACTGGAACATGTAGATTATTCTGGCCAAAGTCTACCATCTTATCCTTTCCATTTCAAATTTACCTGAGAAGATAAACCCTTCTGAAACAAACAAACTATGCTGACAGATGGGGTCTCAGTTAACTCACCCTAGCAACCTGCTGGCTTGAATCCCAGCATTCATTACCCTTGACTGCCAGCTAGCCTTCTCTTGGGCTCTTTACTTCTCACCTCTTAACACATACTCCACAGCCTCCTCTTTTATCCTGTCTTAAACTTACTGCTTACTTTGAAAAGCTGCTTTTATTAAACACCCTGGCTTATGAAACTGTTGCTACTGCTAACACATGTTCCACATGTTTAATCAATGAACAAGTGAAATCTGCCTGAAAAAGTTATTCTACGAATCTAAGACTGGAAACTAATTCAAGATGTTTTGATGGAGCCATTCAAATGGGTTATGAGTCCAATCAAATAGCCATATCAAAATATTAGTTCCTCCTTCAAAGAACACCAGAAGAGGGAATATCCTAATTACTGAAATAATTTAAGAAACACAACCCTGAAAAGTTAAATGTTCAGAAGCGACCTTGGAGATAGTATAGGTTAGCATTTGTTTTCAGCCATTGAGATACTGACATAACCCAGGGAAGGTTTTTATGATGTAAGTACTAAGAATTTTTACCTATTCCATTCTCGCTGGGATGTCAACCTGCCATAATATAATGGCAATTTTAAAGTTCAATTTTGTTAGTATTTCATAAAGTTCTGTTAGTATTTTATAGCTTTGGCAATAAAATATGTTCCATGCAATCTTATTTAATGTTTTGTCCTTAAAGTTTAGGATAAATGACATAACAGTTATGATAAATATAATAAACGTATCCCTAGGAATCCATAAATACTCTTCTTAGGAAAAAAATTTAATGTGGCTATTCTACTTCTACCATAAGAAATGTTAGCAGCCATTGCCTTTGTCTGAATCATCTGGGAAAACTGATGTGAGTGACACCCAGCAAGTTTGCATAATTGGTCTGAGGTCATATAACCAGTTCATTGCAAAACTATGACCAGAAGTTTGGTACACTCATACTTTCTTTAGATACATAGGAGGCTCACTAAGGATTGGATTAGTAGAAGGAAAATAATTACCCTATGTTTCAATTCAAAAGGAAAGTCAAAGCCACTAGCTGGGTTTTAACTCCTTCAATGTTACACTCACAGTCCTTCTATTGGACTATCTTTCTTATTAATGTAAAGAAACAAAATAATGGAAGGGCCTAAGGTGACCATAGGGGGAATGTGGCTGACAGTGTGGACTGGCTATCTGAAAGCCGTCTACACCCCCAACATTCCTTATATTAACTACCAAGGGTATAAGGGTCAAACACTCAATCTTGGCCCTCCCTTACAGTTACTAGAGGTGACAATATGCAAAATTACAAAAATGAGAATATATATAGAAGTCCTATAGAGGGTATTTCTTCTCAAATAAAAACATTAATCCTGTGGCAGGGTCTGGACCCTTGTGCCCTCTTCTCCTGAAGAGTATGGATATGACTGTTGGAGACACAAGACCCATCTTATTTCCATGGGTATAAAAGCCATGTGCTGAGGTTTGTAACAGGCAGAGAGAAGGAACCTGGCTCTCCAATTACACAGGTCAGCCATCACAGTGGCCCTGCACTGTCTATCCTTGGGCTTCCTATTGAGTGAATTTTAAGACTATACATTCATTTTGTAGTTACCTGTAGCTAAATACAATCCCAAGTCTTACAGGATAAAACCTGGCTTTTCGTTCTCAACCCACTTTGTTCCCAAGTGGTTTGTCCATCTGGCTTAGTCTTATACCGGTGAATTTGGGAAACAAATGTTTAGGCACCTTCAACTTCACCTTAGCTCATGCCACAACCCCATAGTTTCTTAAAAGATAAATAAGAGAGTGAGGTATATAACTATTGTCTCTAAGAAGAAATGAACAAGATGGTAGTCGGTCTCCCTGTAGCAGATGGCAGAGCCAATGCTGCCTGGAGTGATGTCAGAGAAATGGTTTCTATCCTTGTAGTGTAACACTTAACCTCAATCCTGGACAGAATCTAGATAACCAAAAACCAGAAAGAAAAAAATTATGCCATATTCCTAACCTCGACTTGGGAAAAAACATAAATCCAGTACCTTAATTAGAGGAGATACAACAAAAATTATCCACTTGACAGAGTTTCTTTTATTTCACTTGAGCATCATGTTGGAGATTCTCCATGTCATGTTCCATGTAAGTCAGAAACAAAGGGTACTGAGTCTAAGCAATACAATAATTCTCAGGAATGCTTGTGAACAGAATCAGGGTACTTTCTATTCTTCTTTCACTGTTCCTTCTGATAAAGTTAGCTGTGTCAGGTCATAGTTTTACCAATTGTAAAGTTCAGTGGTATTTTCCAAAGAGGCAGAAAAGAATAGGTAACATTGAGAAGCTGGGAATTTTACTAGTTGCATGCCAAAAAATTAATTTAAAAATAAAGAAAAGAATGTTTCTTTACAGGGGAGTGCAAAAATGCTTGGCAAATTTCTTGGATTAAGGTTCACAAAATCCAGACAAACCAGCAGCCATTCTGGACCAATAGCCTAGACCTTCACTCTACAAATTAAAAGAGAATTAGTAATCCAATCCATACCTCTATAGCTGAGGATGACCATAAGGGTTAAGAATATAAAAGTACAATAAGATACAGCATTCCATAGAATGCCCGGGATCCAATGATGATCCAAGAGGAATCTCTTAATCCGAGTCTTTAGAGTTGTGCTACATAGAAAATTCTACATAGGAAGGACTTAAGTCAAGCAAGTAATAAACATAAAGGAAATAAGGAATAATATTTATGGAAAAAACTGATACCTACTAACTACTATAAATAAAGCATTCAATACTCAAGGAGGATAAAAAAAAAAAAAAAACCACTGGGAAAAAAGCAATGAGTTTAAATAGACCTTTATATCAGAACAGTTTTCAAAATTTTGAAATCAAACCTGTAGAACCAGAACTGTCTTAGTTATCTAGACTAACTTTATTGAGTAGAAATTCCCCCTCTTGCACCCAAATAAATGGAACCCTAACTTAGGATACAGACTATTACATGTCTGTTATAGCAAGCAACTGATTCACATGCTGGTTACTCAAATAATATTGTACATGTTTGTTATAGCAAGCCACTGATTCTTAGGCTGGTTACTCAAATGAAACTAAGTTAAAGACACCAGAAAAAAAAGAAAATCAGTTATTTCCTTCAAAAATTTCCCTAAATATTTAGTGACATGTTAAGTAATTTCTCAAAAAGGCGTACATACAAAACAGTTTCCCCCTACCTAGCACATTTCCTGGAGGTACCTCCTCTAGATCTTCCAGTTCCCTGCCCATCAGAAGATACAGGTTTTCCAGTGTACAGCACGCCATGTGAGGGACTGGGGGGAGGTCATCTGGTGGGGCTGAGAAGCCTAATGGTACCTAGGTAAAATTTAAAAAAAAATGATCAAAGATAAGTTAGGAGGCATATGAAGGAATTAACTGGCATCTGTAATTCTTTCTATTCATCAATAAGATATGGCATAGCCACCACAGTCACCTTTCATGTAAACCAAAAACATGCAAATTTGAAATTATATGATAAGAAATGTCCCACTTTATTGCATAAAATTTGAAGTACTAAAACTTCTCCAATATTAAAAAACTGTCCAGATTCCCACTTGATTGTAGGCTTCAAGACTAAGAACATAAATTCTGTTATAACTGGTAGTACATTCTTGCTGCTGGTATTGTGGCGAACCATGTCATGCACTGGTGGTGGTGACTACTCTGCTATTGTTTCAACATCCGTTATGACTACAATAATTTAAATTATTTTAATCTTATGATAATGTTCCTCAAGTATTCAACAAGGGCTGGTGCTAGTGCCTAGTAACACATGAAAACAACTAATGAAAGTATCATAGAAAAAATCTAAACAATTGCCATATCATATGCTGTGTTGTTAATCTTGAAGAGAGCATGCTGTGAAATATTAGGAACACTGATGAAAAGACATAGCACACACACACAGCAAAACTATGCTGCAAGAATAACAGATTTATGAGCTCTCCTATATTATGTTTATTCTTAAAGAGAAACTATTTTAAATGATTCAAGGTTTGAGTTGTGTGAAGTCTTCAGAAATACATCCTCCACATGAATGCAAGCACCTTGGAAGTTTTTAAATCAAAACCCAACACATCTTTGGTATCCACAGGCCCAAGGTTCTTTGCTATTTATAAGAAGTGGGAAAAAAGTCTCAGATACAACATATACAAAGATAACTAACATTACAAGCTTAGAGTGACACAAAAACGTAGTACACAAAAGTAAGTTCATAAAGGCTTAGAGCAAGGAGAGTCTCACGCATTCAGGAACACCTGGAAACTTCATGAAAATGATGTATTTTCCAACATACACTACATCTAAATGTGCAAGTTCTGATACAATCACAACTCAGGTTGGAAAGAAAAAAATATAAGGATTGATAGAAAGCAAGAGAATTATCCACAATTTGTCCATACACTTAAAAACAGATAAATTATAATTAATAAGACAGCACAGAGGCAGAGGCATAAGATCAATAAACAGAAGTTAATACTATTTCCATAGACTGACAGTAGACAGAATAATATACATATTTTAAAACCAGTTAACTTACAGAATAGCAAGAAAATATAAGATAGCTACAAATAAATCTAACAAAGTCACTGAAAATCATGATGAAGAAAACTATAAACTTGAATAAGAAACATTAAAAATGACCTAAATAAACAGATAAGCCTAACATATATGGATGACAAGATGTTACATTACAAATCGATGATTCATGCCAAATGGAATTTACAGTAATTCCAATCAAAGTTTCAGCAGAGCTTTTTGTGGAACCTGAAAGCTCACTATAAACTTCATACAGAGGAGAGGTGAGGAATAAAGAAGATACCTACACACACCAAAAAAAAAAAAAAAAAAAAACAAGGAGAGAGACTTGGCCTTTTAGATGTCACAACATTTAGGAATAAAGAGAGCACTGAAGAGACACAGTTAGAGAAAAACAAAAATTTTTGAAAAGTAAGCAAAAAACCTAATAGTTCAGAAAAAAGACCCATGAATGTGTGAAATTCAATTTATGACAAGTTGAACAAAGCAAATTAGTGACAGAAATGGTCTATTCAATGATGCTGGAACAATTGGTCCTTTGGTAAATAAAGGAAATTGGATTCCTTCATACTGTAAACAAACACTGGATTCAACATTTAAATATGAAAAGTAAAACATTAAATTTTAGAAGGAAACACAGGAGAAAGTTTTGTGGCTTCAATATGGTTCCAATTCCAATTTTATTACACAAGCTACAAAATCAAAACTCATGAAGGCAGTGACTAATAAATCCAACTATACTGAAATTAACAGTTTCTATCCGTTAAAGGATAACAAACAGAAAGAAAGACAGGTCCCAAACTGGAGAAGAAATCTGCAAAACTTAAACTGACAAGAAATTACTATTTAGAATCCACAAAAGTCTTCTAAAACCCAGTGTTTCTCAAAAGCTGCACAGTAGAAAACAGGGAAATGACACTGAGAAACTATGAATGACCAATAAATGTAATTTATAAGCATAATAAGGAAAATGTAAATTAAATCTACTATAAAACACCAGGTCATGGCCATCAGATTGGAAAAAATTAGAAGCCTAACAATATCAAATTTTGGTGAGGATCTGAACAAGTAGAACGTTGAGCCATGCCAGGACACCACTCCATGACTATGTAACTCCTGTTGGGAGTATAAATCAGAACTATTTTGAAAGACAATTTAATCCAGGTACAGTGATACACACCTGTAATCCCTGTGACTGGGGAGGCTGAGGCTCTAAGCAACTTAGCATGACCCTGTCTCAAAATTAAAAATAAAAAGGGATGGGGATGTTGCTCAGTGGTTAAGCACCTCTGGGTTCAATCCCCGGCACGGCCCCACACCTCCCAAAAAAAGGAGAGACAATTTTAAAATTATCTTGTTAGGTCAAAGAATATCTAAGCAATTCCGCTACAGATGTATTCCCTAGAATTTCTTGCAAATATACACAAGAAGGTTATGTTTAAAAATATTCAAGGTATCATTTGTTTACCAAAACAAAAACAAAAACAGCTTAAGCCCAAATATATAGTGATAGGAAAATGGATAAACAAAATATGTACTAAAAAGGCCCAGTGGCCCACGGCGGGACAGAGCTTCCAATCACTCCTGCAAGGTAGGCGGGCCTGCGACCCACGGGCAGAAGAGGAGCAGCGGCCTGCTGAGAGGCAGAGCCGCCCCCTCCCCCTGCACCGGCAAGGTAGAGGGAACTGTGACCACCCACAGAGCAGGCCCAGCGGCCTGCTGAGGGGCAGAGCCGCCCCCCACCCCCCGCGCATGCCAGGTAGGCAGAACTGTGACCACCGACAGAAAAGGCCCAGTGGCCCGCGGCAGGACAGAGCTTCCAATCACTCCTGCAAGGTAGGCGGGCCTGCGACCCACCGGCAGAAGAGGAGCAGCGGCCTGCTGAGAGGCAGAGCCGCCCCCTCCCCCTGCGCCCGCAAGGTAGAGGGAACTGTGACCACCCACAGAGCAGGCCCAGCTGCCTGCTGAGGGGCAGAGCCGCCCCCCACCCCCCGCACCTGCCAGGTAGGCGGAACTGTGACCACCGACAGAAAAGGACCAGTGGCCCGCGGAGGGGCAGAGCTTCCAATCACTCCTGCAAGGTAGGCGGGCCTGCGACCCACCGGCAGAAGAGGAGCAGCGGCCTGCTGAGAGGCAGAGCCGCCCCCTCCCCCTGCACCGGCAAGGTAGAGGGAACTGTGACCACCCACAGAACAGGCCCAGCGGCCTGCTGAGGGGAAGAGCCGCCCCCCACCCACAGCGCCTGGCAGGTAGGCGGAACTGTGACCACTGACAGAAAAGGCCCAGTGGCCCGCGGAGGGGCAGAGCTTCCAATCACTCCTGCAAGGTAGGCGGGCCTGCGACCCACCGGCAGAAGAGGAGCAGCGGCCTGCTGAGAGGCAGATCCGCCCCCTCCCCCCCGCGCCTGCAAGGTAGACGGAACTGTGACCACCATCAGAACAGGCCAGACCTGCAACCGACAGACAGAATAGGCCCAGTGGCCTGAGGAAGGGTAGAGCCGCCCCCCCCCCCCCCGCCTGCAAGGTAGGCGGACCTGCGACCCACTGGCAGTACAGCCCCAGAGGCCTGCAGAGGGGCAGTGCCGCTGCCTGCGCCTGCAAAGTAGACAGAACTGCGACCACCGACAGAACAAGCCTAGCGGCCCGCAGAGGGACAGAGCCGCCGCCCGCGCCTGCAAGGTCGGCGGACCTGCTACCGACCGGCAGAGCAGGCCCAGCGGCCTGCCGGCGTGGTAGGCACATTGCCCCAATTGGAGGAGGGGCAGAGCCGCCGCCCGTGCCTGCGAGGGAGACTTTGCAACTATACAAGACCAATATAAATATATAGGGGGAAAATTCAATAGCACAACAGTTTCACCAAGTAGAAAGGAACGCGAACAGTATGAAGAGACAAGGAAAGAAAGGACCACAAGCATTGCAGGTCAACTCAACGTTAGAAGAGGTAATAGCTGCAGCAGATGGAATGTCAGATAAAGAATTCAGGATATACATGCTTCAGATGATCTGGAGTCTCAAGGAAGACATCAGACAGCAAAATCAGACAATGAAAGATCACTTCAACAATGAATTACATAAACAAATCCAAGAAGCAAAAGATCAACTATACGGGGAAATAGAGGTTATAAAAAACAAACAAACAGAAATCCTAGAAATGCAGGAAGCAATAAGCCAACTTAAAAACTCAATGAGAATACTACCAGCAGAGTAGAACACTTAGAAGACAGAACATCAGACAATGAAGATAAAGTATTTCAACTTGAAAAGAACATAGACAGCTCAGCAAGACTGTTAAGAAACCATGAGCAGAACATCCAAGAAATATGGGATAACATCAAGAGACCAAATTTAAGAGTCATTGGGATACAGGAAGGGACAGAGTTTCAAACCAAAGGAATGAGCAATCTATTCAATGAAATAATACGAGAAAACTTCCCAGACTTGAAGAATGAGACAGAACCCCAAATCCTAGAAGCCTACAGGACGCCGAATGTGCAAAATCATAAGAGACCCACACCTAGACACATTATAATGAAGATGCCCAACATACAGAATAAGGAGAGAATTTTAAAAGCTACAAGAGAAAGGAAGCAGATCACATTTAGGGGTAAGCCAATCAGGATAACAGCTGATCTTTCAACACAGACTCTGAAAGCTAGAAGATCCTGGAATAACATATTTCAAACACTGAAAGAAAATGGGTTCCAACCAAGAATTGTGTTTCCAGCGAAATTAAGCTTCAGGATGGAAGATGAAATTAAAACCTTCCACGATAAACAAAAGTTAAAAGAATTTGCAGCTAGAAAACCATCTCTTCAAAACATCCTTGGCAAAACATTACAGGAAGAGGAAATGGAAAATAACAATGAAAACCAACAGTGGGAGGTAGGACACTAAAGGGGGGAAAATAATCAAAGAGGAAAACAAACCATGTTTAGTAACATAAATAAACAAATATGGCTGGAAGAACAACCCATATCTCAATAATAACCCTAAATGTTAATGGCTTAAACTCACCAATCAAGAGACACAGGCTAGTAGAATGGATCACAAAACAAGACCCAACAATATGCTGCCTACAGGAGACGCATTTGATAGGAAAAGACATACATAGGCTGAAGGTGAAAGGTTGGGAAAAATCATATCACTCATATGGACTTCGGACACAAGCAGGAGTATCCATACTCATATCAAATAAAATAGATTTCAAGCCAAAGTTAATCAAAAGGGATAAAGAGGGACACTACATACTGCTCAAGGGAACCATACACCAACAAGACATAACAATCATAAATATATATGCCCCAAACAATGGTGCAGCTATGTTCATCAAACAAACTCTTCTCAAGTTCAAGAGTCTAATAGACCACCATACAATAATCATGGGAGACTTCAACACACCTCTATCACCACTGGACAGATCTTCCAAACAAAAGTTGAATAAGGAAACTATAGAACTCAATAACACAATTAATAACCTAGACTTAATTGACATATATAGAATATACCACCCAACATCAAGCAGTTACACTTTTTTCTCAGCAGCACATGGATCCTTCTCAAAAATAGATCTTATATTATGTCACAGGGAAACTCTTAGACAATATAAAGGAGTAGAGATAATACCATGCATCCTATCTGATCATAATGGAATGGAACTGAAAATCAACGATAAAAGAAGGAAGGGAAAAGAATACATCACTTGGAGAATGAACAATAGGTTACTGAATGATCAATGGGTTATAGAAGACATCAAGGAGGAAATTAAAAAATTCTTAGAGATTAATGAAAACACAGACACAACATATCGGAATCTATGGGACACATTGAAAGCAGTTCTAAGAGGAAAATTCATTGCTTGGAGTTCATTTCTTAAAAAAAGAAAAAACCAACAAATAAATGATCTCATACTTCATCTCAAAATCCTAGAAAAAGAAGAGCAAAACAACAGCAAGAGAAGTAGAAGGCAAGAAATAATTAAAATCAGAGCTGAAATTAATGAAATCGAAACAAAAGAAACAATTGAAAAAATTGACAAAACTAAAAGTTGGTTCTTTGAAAAAATAAACAAAATCGACAGACCCTTAGCCATGCTAGCGAAGAGAAGAAGAGAGAGAACTCAAATTACTAACATACGGGATGAAAGAGGCAATATCACAACAGACACTTCAGAAATACAGAAGATAATCAAAAATTATTTTGAATCCTTATACTCCAATAAATTAGAAGATAGTGAAGGCATAGATAAATTTCTTAAGTCATATGATCTGCCCAGATTGAGTCAGGAGGATATAGACAACCTAAACAGACCAATATCAATTGAGGAAATAGAAGAAACCATCAAAAGACTACCAACTAAGAAAAGCCCAGGACCGGATGGGTATACAGCAGAGTTTTACAAAACCTTTAAAGAGGAACTAATACCAATACTTTTCAAGCTACTTCGGGAAATAGAAAAAGAGGGAGAACTTCCAAATTCATTCTACGAGGCCAACATCACCCTGATACCTAAACCAGACAAAGACACTTCAAAGAAAGAAAACTACAGACCAATATCTCTAATGAACCTAGATGCAAAAATCCTCAATAAAATTCTGGCCACTCGGATACAAAAACTTATCAAAAAAATTGTGCACCATGATCAAGTAGGATTCATCCCTGGGATGCAAGGCTGGTTCAATATACGGAAATCAATAAATGTTATTCACCACATCAATAGACTTAAAAATAAGAACCATATGATCATCTCGATAGATGCGGAAAAAGCATTCGACAAAGTACAGCATCCCTTTATGTTCAAAACTCTAGAAAAACTAGGGATAACAGGAACATACCTCAATATTGTAAAAGCAATCTATGCTAAGCCTCAGGCTAGCATCATTCTGAATGGAGAAAAACTGAAGGCATTCCCTCTAAAATCTGGAACAAGACAGGGATGCCCTCTCTCTCCACTTCTGTTCAACATAGTTCTCGAAACACTGGCCAGAGCAATTAGACAGACGAAAGAAATTAAAGGCATCAAAATAGGAAAAGAAGAACTGAAATTATCACTATTTGCAGATGACAAGATTCTATACCTAGCAGACCCAAAAGGGTCTACAAAGAAACTATTAGAGCTAATAAATGAATTCAGCAAAGTGGCAGGATATAAAATCAACACGCATAAATCAAAGGCATTCCTGTATATCAGCGACAAATCCTCTGAAATGGAAATGAGGACAACCACTCCATTCACAATACCTTAAAAAAAAATAAAATACTTGGGAATCAACCTAACAAAAGAGGTGAAAGACTTATACAATGAAAACTACAGAACCCTAAAGAGAGAAATAGAAGAAGATCTTAGAAGACGGAAAAATACACCCTGTTCATGGATAGGCAGAACCAACATCATCAAAATGGCGATATTACCAAAAGTTCTCTATAGGTTTAATGCAATGCCAATCAAAATCCCAACGGCATTTCTTGTAGAAATAGAGAAAGCAATCATGAAATTCATATGGAAAAATAAAACACCCAGAATAGCAAAAACAATGCTAAGCAGGAAGTATGAATCAGGCGGTATAGCGATACCTGACTTCAAACTATACTACAGAGCAATAGTAACAAAAACAGCATGGTACTGGTACCAAAACAGGCGGGTGGACCAATGGTACAGAATAGAGGACACAGAAACCAATCCACAAAACTACAACTACCTTATATTTGATAAAGGGGCTAAAAGCATGCAATGGAGGAAGGATGGCATCTTCAACAAATGGTGCTGGGAAAACTGGAAATCCATATGCAACAAAATGAAACTGAATCCCTTTCTCTCGCCATGCACAAAAGTGAATTCAAAATGGATCAAGGAGCTTGATATCAAATCAGAGACGCGCCGTCTGATAGAAGAAAAAGTTGGCTACGATCTACAGTCGGTGGGGTCGGGCTCCAAATTCCTCAATAGGACACCCATAGCACAAAAGTTAATAACTAGAATCAACAAATGGGACTTACTCAAACTAAAAAGTTTTTTCTCAGCAAAAGAAACAATAAGAGAGGTAAATAGGGAGCCTACACCCTGGGAACAAATCTTTACTCCTCACACTTCAGATAGAGCCCTAATATCCAGAGTATACAAAGAACTCAAAAAATTAGACAATAAGAGAACAAACAACCCAATCAACAAATGGGCCAAGGACCTGAACAGACACTTCTCATAGGAGGACATACAGTCAATCAACAAGTACATGAAAAAATGCTCACCATCTCTAGCTGTCAGAGAAATGCAAATCAAAACCACCCTAAGATACCATCTCACTCCAGTAAGATTGGCAGCCATTATGAAGTCAAACAACAACAAGTGCTGGCGAGGATGTGGGGAAAAGGGTACACTTGTACATTGCTGGTGGGACTGCAGATTGGTGCAGCCAATTTGGAAAGCAGTATGGAGATTTCTTGGAAAGCTGGGAATGGAGCCACCATTTGACCCAGCTATTCCCCTTCTCGGTCTATTCCCTAAAGACCTAAAAAGAGCATGCTACAGGGACACTGCTACATCGATGTTCATAGCAGCACAGTTCACAATAGCAAGACTGTGGAACCAACCTAGATGCCCTTCAATAGATGAATGGATAAAAAAAATGTGGCATTTATACACAATGGAGTATTACTCTGCATTAAAAAATGAAAAAATCATAGAATTTACAGGGAAATGGATGGCATTAGAGCAGATTATGCTAAGTGAAGCTAGCCAATCCCTAAAAAACAAATGTCAAATGTCTTCTTTGATATAAGGAGAGTAACTAAGAACAGAGTAGGGACGAAGAACAGGAGAAGAAGATTAACATTTAACAGGGATGAGAGGTGGGAGGGAAAGGGAGAGAGAAGGGAAATTGCATGGTAATGGAAGGAGACCCTCAGGGTTATACAGTGGAGGGGGTAGAGAGAGAGGAGGGGAGGGGAGGGGAGAGGTGGGGAGGGGGGAGGTTGGAGGATGGGAAAGGCAGCGGAGCACAACAGACACTAGTATGGCAATTTGTAAATCAATGGATGTGTAACTGATGTGATTCTGCAATCTGTGTATGGGGTGAAGGTGGGAGTTCATAACCCACTTGAATCAAAGTATGGAATATTATATGTCAAGAAATTTGTAATGTTTTGAACAGCCAACAATAAAAAATTAAAAAAAAAAAACAAAATATGTACTTATATGATGGAATATTATGTAGCGCTGAAAAATAAATGAACTATAAGAACAGGCATTAAAGGAGTAATTTCTCAATTAAGTTAAAAAAACAAGTCATAGAAGCATAACTACATTAAGAAAACATTTGTACAAATTCAGAAACATGTGAATATAACAATGTATTATTTAGAAATGCATATGTAGGTTGTAAATTATAAAGAAAAGAAAATCAAGAGAACGATGTGGCCAGCAGACTAAAAGTGCCCCCCCACACACACAATTCTTGCTTCCTGGTGTTAATACCTTTGTGTAATCTCCTCCCCAAGTGTGAGTGGGATTTGTGAGACTTGCCTTTAACTAATGGAACGTTCCAAAGGAGACAGGACACCACTCCATGCTATGTAACATCATACAAGACTGTCTTGCTAGTAGACTCATTCCAGAGGCTCAATGACTTGTTCAAATAAGCCTCCAAGTTGGAAAAGTCTCTAAGGCAAGAAGCTGAAAGTGGCTTCTGGGTGGTCAATAGTTAGTAAATACCCCAAGGCCTTCATTGCCTGCAGGTGTAGATATGAGTTTTGCCAACATTCTATGGGTTCCAGGAAACAGATCCTTCCCCAGTCAATCCTATAGGTGAACACCCTGACTACAGATTTTTGGGATAAATAAAAAAGGATGGGGATGTTGCTCAGTGGTTAAGCACCTCTGGGTTCAAAGAAGAGACAGCTGAGCCATGCCTAGACTCCTATCATGAAGTCTGAGATATTAAAATGTGTAGAGTAGCAAGCTGCTAAATTTGTTGTAATCTATAATATGCAGCAGCAAACAAACAGTACTAAAATTCTGAGGAGCACTTACTTCTGGGCTAGATCTGACATATTTTACTTGTTTTTCTTTCTTTTAGTTTTAAATATTTATTTTTTAGTTGTAGTTGGACACAATACCTTTATTTATTTATTTTTATTTGGTGCTGAGGATCAAACTCAGGGCCTCGAAAATGCTAGGCAAGCGCTCTACTACTAAGCCACAACCCCAGTGCTGTTTTTCTTTTTTAAGGTAGACTGGAATTAGGTTTTATGTGGCTTTGTTTATAAATAAGGAGCCATTGTGCTATGAATTCATTTTATCATTCCTACTTGAGTCATTTGATATACAAGGAGCTGATTTCAACCTCTAGCCACACAAGAGCAGAGACACGCCATGCACAGAAAGTAAACTGGTGTGCTCATGAAATCTTTAGTGTCCAATAAATCAGTATTTCACTTAATACTTCTTACTTAACTGGACAATTTAGAGAGTAAAGAAAGAAATTGTCAGATGGTGACCCCTATTGATAAACAACAAATGATCAATTACATCCAAGCCAAGATGTTACGATAATCATAAATAGGTTTTCTACATGTTATTACACCACTTCAAAATAAAATATAACCCTTTAGATACCAAGTGATGTACTCCATTTGCAGCCCAGCCAAGAATGTTTAACCTCCACACCACATTGTGATCTCTTAAGGACTAAACTGCTAAAACTGATAGAGTAAGGATTTAAGGCAGGAAAAACTAAGGGCAGAGACTTTTCTTCCACAGCTCCCTTCCACTCTGGCTTTCACCTTTCCTGGTTTACCTACAGACAGTCTGCTTCCTGCACAGAGAGAAGCTCATGATTTCTGTTTCTGATATTTTATGTTATTAACTGACAGACAAGCTGCTTCTTGCTGATCCTGATCCTGACTGGCTACCTGTTCTTTCAGTATCTTAGTCATCTTAGACTTTTATTGCTCCATTATAATGTATGTATCTTAATTTCAAAAATGTTCTGAAACAGTTCTAGTCTGTGGTCTCTTTCACTCTCTGGTTAAGGCATTTTTAGATGCCAGCTGTCTAACAGCTTACAGATACTCATATTGGATTTCTGGGACCCACCTACTATTACCTGCTCACTCTCCATACCTTTGAACTAAGTCAACCTGTTTTTAGGGTCTCCACATTTCTTGAAGCTCAGCTCTTGACTCCAGCATGACATCTACTCTTACCCCTTCAGTCCCTAGCCACAAGATGATATTTGCCTTGAAAAGAAGAGCTTTATAATTCAATAAAGCCCGGAAATTGGATCACATACTGGTGTGGTTTCCTGAATGTTAAGTGAGACATAAATAACAGATGTTACCAACGCAACAGAAGAAGAGATACAGAATTTACTCAGGTATGCCTTTCTTTTAAGGTATCCAAAGAGGTATCAGACCCTTGAAATAATATACTAATATTTTATTTCCAATTCTTACCCTTTGCAAAAACTCAATAGGACTGTACTTGGGCCCCAAGACAAAAATTTTCTCTCCTCTTCGAGCTACACCGCTGAATACACGAGCAAATGCAATAAAAGACTCTTGGTTGCTTCCTTCCTGGGGCACAGGATTAGTGGCCATACTCTCCACCTGTTGCTCATCACCTGCCAGGAACAAAGGATAATAAGTGCCAAGAATACTCTCTTTAATCCAAGATCTGCCTGAAACAAAGGAAACAGTTAATATATTTGGTCCAGTTTCAGGAGATAAACATTAAGAATGAAAAGAATATTGATAAAAACTATAATTAAAGCTAAAATCTCAGTACTAAAGAATGAGCATCCTATGTTAAGCAAAACATCAAATACTTAACACTAAAGCCTATTTAGGTAAGCTATACCTCTTGGCTCTTCTCTTTGTGGGCTTGTTTCCAGTGCACTCGCATCTTGGGTGGGCTCCAAAGGTGCCTGCCCTTGTGCTGCAGCGAGCTTCTCTGCATGCCTCTGTCTTGCACGTTCACGTCTTTGAGCAATTTCTTCTTGAGTGAGAGGCCTACAGGACATCACAAATAGGTTATCATCTGGCAACATCAAGCACCTCTTGGTTCATTCAAGAAGGAAAACAGCAAGTACAGACAGGGCTAAATAAGATGATTAGTCTCAAGTGCCTTTCAGGCTAAAGACCTCTCCGAGTTCTCCCATAGCTCGAGCAACAGGAAGAGAGTGCCCACCAGGCTCTCCAACAATGCTGCATCTCCAGCTAATATGAGCTTATGAATTGGCAGGCAAAAGTCCAAGTCCACAAGTGGAGCTAAGCACAGCAACATGGATCCTTTCTCAGATATCAGTATTCCTTCTGGAAGAGGAAAGGAAAGAGAGAAGGAAGGGAACAAGTAAAAGATACCCAGACTTGGAATGCCCCAAAGAGAAACATGCTCAAGGCCTCAGTAAGAAATTGAGGTTTTCTTCCTAAGTACAAACATGTATCTTCATATAGAACTGGAGTTCACAAAGAAGGGTTCCAGGCCAGGCTGCATACTGGCAATTCAGCAGAACTAACAGGTCAAATTCAAATGCTTAGACATTATGTTAGATCCAAGAGATCCAAAACAGAAAAGGCAATGTGCAGGTGTAGATATGTCTTTTGTTGGGGGTTAGTCTGAAAGGTGTTGTTAATTAAGCTATTTTCTCCAAAAAGAATTATTCTCATGCCTATTAGGACTTAGACAAGGTGCTTAGAGCTTTAATACCAAAATGTTTTTGCAAAAGGTAAATTTGAAGTTGAATAAAAATGGTCATTCTGTTTGGTAGGTGGTTGTTCCCCAGGATGTGGTTCCCTTTATGTAGGGGTCCTCATGAATCACCTACATGCTCACCCCCAACATAAGAGCAAAGCCAATTCTGCCCGAAAGTTGGTAAAATCTGAACCTCTTTCCCACTCTTCTTGGGAATGAGCATTGAGATAGCAAGCTAATCTTCTGGTCTCAACTTGAAATCCACCTCTAAAAGCTGCTCTATTCTGCCTAGTCCCAACACTTTGTGCCTCTTTTCTACATTGTCCCTTACCTTTGACATTATGATTCCAGCTTTACTTCCTGATCTCTGAATTAACACTAGACTGATAGTCTCATCTCTCCCCTTGACATGCCACCTTCCCCTCCTCTCTCCTTAAGCACTGTGAAACCACAGGACAGGCATTCAGCATGGGTACTTCCCATCTGTCTTCTAACTGGCCACATACTCTTGGAGCTTTTTGTCAAATGCCCTAAGACCTCTTCCACCTTTTTACTTCACATGGGGTAAGTAGGAATGACTGCTTAAATCACTGATGGTCTCCCTCTATCCTCTTCAGATACCTGCAGTTAGGCAGGACTTCCCAGTAGACCTAGACTCTAGTTCTGCCTTTCTTACTAGCTGTCTCTCAGAATGGAAGAGTTTAATTCTAGGAGTTGGCCCTTCTTGTCAGACCCATTCCATTACAGGGCTGTGCAACAGGATACAAACATGAGAGACTAATCCATGAGATTTGCCCAGTTGAGATGTTGTACTCAGGCAACCAGAACTGCTGGCACTGGAAAGACTGGCTATCAACACAGGAGAAATGCCCCTCTTCATGGGAAGCTCTCAATGTTAGAAGGTCTTTCAAATACAGGATGCATTTTGCTTCCTCAAAATTGCTAGGCATGGATGCTGTTCTGTCCTCTGGAGCAGTTCTCTTTCCCCTTTCCTTGGAATCATCTCGCTCAATTCCTTCCCCTCACCCTTCTCTTCCTCTGGTTAACCCCTTCAGCTATTCCTTCAACCAGGCCGCAGACAACTATCCATATTTCTAAATTTTTGCTAAATACTCTTAAAAATATCTGGGAAGTGTGAATTAAAACATCCACACATAACATAGTATCATTATTACTAGCATCAGGAGGAAGAGACACCTGAGGCACTTGCTTGCCCTCAGAAGTTTCTTCTAATAGGCTTAACACGAGTCCAGACATTGTGCTAATCACTTCACATGGGTTACAGCATACAAATATCTCAACAATTAAATGAAATACACTTTCCATTCCCTTTTACATTAAGAGAAAATGGAGAATTAGAAAATTTAAGCAATAGGAGCCAAAGTCAGATATTAAGTGGAGAGGTCTGGATTCTAATCTAGATCTGCTTGTCTCCAAGCCCTATGCCCATTATCATCAACCTCTGTCTTCCATTTAGAAGGAATTAAGATGATAAAAAAAAAAAAAAATCACCATTTTAATTAAGTGCAATTTTAACTCTGGTTCATAAAGAAGCATAATTTTCACCTCATATATTAAATTTTTATCTACCTAATCTCATGACACGATCTGGAATTAATAGGCACTTATGGTCATTAGTTAGCATTAACTGCATAGGTACTTGCTATCTTCCTACGTGTTTATCCATCCATCCAGTTAAAACCTCCCATGTGCCATGCACTATGTATGTACTAGCAGCAGTGGTAGAGGGGAGCAAGCAAACAGACAGAAGTCAATAAGGATTTATAAAAAGTGTCCTCTGTACATCTAGTATTTGTTAAAACAAAGAGGAACTTATTTCTAAGAAAACAGGGCTCTACCGATAAGGAAATAGCTGCAAGTGGTGGGTTATTTGGGCGGGTTATTTGGGTGGGTTTAAGGAACTAGAAATGAAGGATACCAAAGGTGAGAATGTTGACTGGAAATTCAAATGTTAGGTTGGGAGGTGAATATGGAGGTGAAAGGAAAAGAAGGAAGAACACAAAACTATTCAACTTCAGAATTTCCTAACAGTGGTCATGCTCTGGCCTCTATGGCACTGATAAACAGGACAATGTCAGAGAAAGAGTTGGTAGAGGGGTTGGTAGAACTCAATACCAAAAGTCACCATCTTACCAGGTAGCTGACATGTTGGGGATCAGGTGACAAAAAAGAAAAGTGACATCTGTTTGAAGATGGTATAAAGGGACAGATAGGTGAGGATGGTGGGATTACAAGGTTAAGAGAATAATTCTCTAAAATGAGTCCCTGCCTGCCACAGGCTTTCTTTGCCAAAAGCAATCTGCCTGCAGCCCTGCCTGTCCTCAGCAAACTGAGGCAGGGGGCTAAGGTCTGGCAGTCAATATAGTTAATGATAATAGGAGGTAGAAAGAACAGGGCTGGTTATCAAAAAAAAAAAAAAAAAAAAGATAATGCCTTGCTAACAGCTAACCTCTGGGATGCACAACCCACCTATACCCACCCACACACACACACACACACACACCGACTTTGAGTTGCTAATGATTACCCCCAAAGCTCCTGTTCCTTCCTGCAAAGAGAAGGTGGAGAGTTCTGGGGTCTATAAAAGAGCAAGACACATCCATTCTATGGCTCTGGGCCCTCTTCAAAAGTCAGCTGTCCCTGTCTCTTTCTTGATAAAACTTGCTTTCCTTGTAATCCCAGCAGCTCCGGAGGCTGAGGCAGGAGGATCTGGAGTTCAAAGCCAGCCTCAGCAAAAGTGAGGTGCTAAGCAACTCAGTGAGACCCTGTATCTAAATAAAATGCAAAACAGGGCAGGGGAAGTGGCTCCATGGCCAAGTACCCATGAGTTCAATCGCCAGTACACCACCTCCCACCAAAAAACAAAACCAACAACAACAACAACAAAACTTTCTTTCTACACTTGCCTCAGCATTTCTCAGGTGTTTAACATTCAACACCAGGGGAACAAGGACCAGTTCCTGATCTCCAAGAACAGTATCAATGGCACCTTGTTACTAGAAGTTGATCCCCAAAAAGAAAGAAAAAGTAACACATAGACTCAGGATGACAGGGGAATAGGGACTACCTGGAAAACTCCCAACCAGAATGTCACTTAATAGGTACTTATCACCATATGAGAATTCTGTAAGAATTTCATTTAAACTACACTTCAGAATAGCAAAAGCAGACTTAGGGGTGGAAAACTGAAAAGCCATAGATATGATTGGGGGCAGATTCTCCACAGTAAAGTGAATGACCACAGGCCTTAAAGCTAAATACATCTAGATTCAAATACATCTTTAGCCTCCTTGCAGCTATGTGACCTGGAGCACATTACCCATTTTTCTTAAGGTTCCTTAATTTCCTCACAAGTCAAACTGAAACACCAAATTCTTCTTCCATTGAAGAATTGTTAGATGTAAATACCATAATTAATGGCATCATGGGAATACTATCATGCTTTCATAAGCTGCAGCCAATTATTAGTGTTATTATCACCACTAGTTACAAGATTGGGGGGTGGGTAAGACTTGGGATGCTGCTGAGTGCTAGGATCTTCTCAAGAAGTGATATTTACAATCTTTCATGTTTTTCCATTACTTGAATCATTCCCACACAACCCCAGGGTAGATGTGGACATACAGAAGAGGCACTTCCTAGAACCACATAAATAAGTGTCTTCATTTCAGAGACCAAAATCCTGCCTATAAATTATATGAATCAATAGTAAAACACTGCTTTATCAGGGGCAGGTTCTGTTTCCAGCAATGCCTGACCTCCGGCTTCTGCCCAGTGTTCCCACTGAAAACAACTAGGCAAGATGAATAAATTAACAGAAAAAAAAAAATGAAGAGGACTGACAGTATCAAAGAGTGAACAAAGCACTGAGGATTTCAGGATTTCAAAAGAGGAAGCAAAGACTAAAGAGCTCCCTCCTTGCTGCTGCTTTTCTGCTGAGAGGAATTTGGCACATCTGAAGAAAAAAGAATCTGAAGAGAAATACTGAAGGCTTTCTTTGAAAGACTGGAAAGGACAGAAGAATTCCTGCTATCACCACTTCTAAATGATGCACTGGAGGTCCCAGCCAGTGAAAAAAGAAAGAGGAAACAAAACTGTCATCACTTGTGGTTAAAATGATTACATGTGGAAAAATTCAAAGAATGTAAATAAAATATAGGAATAAATGAATAAGAGAATAACTGAATATAAGATCAATATACAGAAATCATCTATAATCCTAAATATTAAAAAAAGACCAATAGAAAATGAAAGTTCACAAAAAGAAAATACATTTTTAATTATATTAAAAACCATCTAACCAGGTATACTGGTGCACGCCCAAATCCCAGCAACTCAGGAAGCTAAGACAGGAGGATCACAAGCCCAAGGCCAGCCTCTGCAATTTAGTAAAACTTGTCTCAAAATAAAAAATAAAAAGGACCAGGGATGCAGGTCAGTGGTGAGAGTGCCCCAGGGTTCATACCCAGCAGCCCCCCAAAAATCTAGTATCTAATAATACTTATAGATATGATACTAGCTAAAAATCTATAAAGTAATTAAAGAAGATCTATATAAATGGAGAATACACCTCATCCACAGGCTGAAATTTTCAGTGGTAAAAATATATCAATTTTTTAGAGGTCTAATTAATAGCAATCCTTTTCAAAATCCCAACATGGGCACATGAGATTGACAAGTGATCCCCAAATTTACCTAGAAATGCTAAAAGCCAAGAATAACCAATGATCATGAGGATACAGTAATTAACATAATAGCTATTAAAGAAAGTAAGCAAGTAACTAGTAACTAAATTAAGAAGACGAAACTATAATAATTAAAATAGTGTGGTCTTGGCTTCAGAGACAGACCAGTAGAACAGAAGAGAAAAATCTTAAAACAATCCCACCCATATATAGATACTTACAAAAGTGGCACAGGTAAGCAGTGAGTGAAGGACAGTCTTCCATCAAATCAGGGACATCAAATTGGGGAAAAATCTTTAAATCTTTGTAGGTACCCCATCACCCTATCTCTTGCTTCACTTTCAGTGCATTTCACCACTGAACATATTCTAATCTACACTAAAGGAAAATAATATTCTGCTGCCCCTGACTTAGTATATATAATTTAATAGAAATGGAAATGGTATATGTCCCCACATTTTAAAAGTAGTAATATTACATGAAAAAAAAGAACCTAGAAGAAAGAACAAATCAAAGTAATGATGATGACCTTACTCAGTTATGTTACTGTATTATTATACAAAACAATTATTAAAAATGGTGTTGGTTAAGTAATAGATGAAAAAAATAAAATCAGTGAAACAACCTTATAGAACATAATTAACAGTGCCAGCAAAAATATCCTAAAATCTGGAAAACAAGAGTTTTGAAGAAAACTATTCACAGAAAATGTAATTACTAGTAGGAGCAAAATAGTACTATTATTCTTCAGGAAGAAAATGAAGGGCAAGTACACATAGGAATTTTAAGTGATATAAATACATGTATTTAAGTCTCAAGAGTACATTTTCTAGTTCTCCAGTATTCCCTAGGAGTAAATTAGAATATCTGAGATACTTCCATGTGGCCAAAAAACCCCTTATCTCCTAGGATATCAAAAAATTTCTGTCGTAGATGGCACTAAAATATAGTATCTCAGAATAGCCTAGATACAAAATTATACATTCACTCATTCATTCAACTATTTACTTATTCATTTAGCAATTCACTTGCTTTCCCATTCACTGACCTACTTGTTTCTTCATTCCGATACTCATTCATTCATTCTTCATTTACTCATTTATCTATTCCTTCACTTATTCTCAGGACAAAAATTACTAAAGCTTCCTCTTTCCAATACTACAGAAGTACTAGAAAATAAACCACCCTTCTTTCTCTTGAAGGATAAGCAGAATTTTACCAAAAGAAAAGGGGTCTTCTAAGATGGAGGTACCACATAAGCAAAGACAGAATTTTTTCAGGGAATAGCATATAATACTAGAGAAACATAAAAATGAAAATCTAGTTATAATGGGTTGGGATCAGGTCGTGATAGGTCAAATTTATTTTACAGCTGGTGATCCTGAAACTTCAGATATTCACTAACTACCTTCATGACTGCTGCTCTATCTACCTATTGTTTACTTCTTATTTCATTTTATTTTATTTTTTAAAGAGAGAGAGAGAGAGAGAGAGAGAGAGAGAGACTTTTAATATTTATTTTTTAATTTTCGGCGGACACAACGTCTTTGTTTGTATGTGGTGCTGAGGATCGAATCCAGGCCACACGCATGCCAGGCGAGCGCGCTACCGCTTAAGCCACATCCTCAGCCCCTTCATTTTATTTAAATGGGTAAGGTTAACATTTACTTCATTAAGATTTACTTCATAAAATCTCAAAATCTCATTTTATAAAAAGAAAAGGTAGAACACTTGATATAAATAAGCAATAAACACAAATACATGTTAAAATACATAAGACACAAATACATACTAAAATACATTATTAAATAAAAACTTGTTTTCCTAAGTGCCACTGAAATCATCACCAATCATATACTTTTAGGCAAACCTACTCAAGGCAATGAGAACACTAACCATTCTTAAGCAGCAGATCTAAATCTTCATGGCTGAGTCTTAGATCTTTCTGAAGTAATTATGACAAATGGGTTGGTAGAACTCAAGACTGGGGCAGAGGAACCTTCTTGGAGAACACTGCCAATAGTTTCCATGAGATATAATTAGGGTCTAACTAGAGGGGCAGGCAAAAGAGATGGGAAGGAGGGGAATACATGCAGAAAACAGATGAGGTAGAAGGGACAGAGTCACCAACTCTAGAAATCCGTCTCCATATCTGCCACCTCTGCACACATACAACATTACAAAAATGATCACACATTTGGTCTCCATCGAGGCAGAAAGAATTAGACAAGACAGGGCAGGCTTAGATTACATCTTCTCTGACATATTCAATAAAAGTTAACTGTGGTCACTATTACTATTACTACCCTACACATACACATCAGATAAAATCAATACCCCAAAGCTGATTCTGACAGCTTTCTCTTACAGAGATACCCCAAAAGTATTCATGACTACACAAACTCTATAATACCCTAGTACTGGCTCAATTTCATTGCTGAGATGGGAAGGAAAGACATTATCTGTGCCTTCCCATTACACCCCAACACCGCCAGATACAAAACTTTTCCCAGCCCATATCCCATTATTCTTACCTTGGCTTATTCTGAGGCAAGGCCTTGGCATCAACTGCAAACATTTTGGAAACAAAGATAATAACTGGAGCAGTGTCCTCACTTCCACATTTCATAAAAGCTAAACAAACAGGAAGCAAAAATGTCACTATTTTTCCCATTATTTAAAAAAAAAAAAAGATTTTTCCAGAAAGCAGATTTTAAAATATAGCTTCATCTAAATACGTAACTTTTAACAACTATGGTAACTATTCTTTTTAGAAAGACTGCTAGGAAAGGATAGTAGAGAAAGAGCAACAGAATTGGTAGAGATGAAGAAACAGAAGCAAAACTGACAAAGTGGAAGTCAGGGAAGGCTCTCGTATTAGCATTAAAGCTATGGAGTCAGGTTGAAGACCACTGTAAGCCACAACTAATGTTTCCCTGTTGTCAGTAAAGAAGGGAAAGAATTAAGAAATATTACCAAAGGTCAAGAGTCAATAAGATGGTTTGTTAAAATAAATAAAAATGAATAGCTTTTCTAGTCCCTCACAATAACAAGTTAAAAAATAAAACAGACAAGAATAATGTATCATGGTAACAAAAACACTTAGAAATAAATTAAGGTTCAATACTATATAGATTCAATTCTTTTTAAATACATTAATGCAAATTTCATATCAACATAGTGACATTTATTTACCTATATTGAGGCACAAAACCATTAGTAACTAAAAAAAAAAATCATCCCCCTATTAATGTAATTTATACACAAAGAATTCAATAGAAAAAAATCAAACAAAAATTACAGGAAGTAAAAATTAAACACATCTCTTGCTAGCAAAACTTTTGAAAAGATTTTAAGGTACAGAGTGACATGATAACCTACATGTTAATAGGATCACTCTGAGTACAGTAGAGAAAAAACTAAAGGGAATCAAGGGAAGAAGCAGGGATATTACTTAGAATACTAATACAATGACCAAGTGAGAGAGGATAGTTGCTTTGCCCAGACAGATAGAAGTGGGAATAGTGGGAAGTAGTCAGATTCTGGATATATGTCAAAGGAAGAATTGACAGGATTTGCTGATAGACTAGATGCAGAGGTGTGAGATAAAATATGTAAGAGTCACAGATGACTCTAAAGGTTTTTGGACTGAGAAAATGAAACGATGGTGGCACCTCCAACTGAGATGGGAATAAGCAGGAGCAGCAAGTTTGGGGATGAGATAAAAGACAAGTTTGGAATATGTTAAGTTTGAGATGCTTTGTATAACAGCTGAGTAGAGAGAGGGAGTATGCTAAATGCACATATGAGTCTAGAGTTCAGATAAGAGATGTGCATGTAGATACAGAAGTGGGAAACCATTGTCCCTTATAGCCTTGAGACTGGATGGGATCACCAAGAGAGGGATTACAGATGAAGTAGATGAGGTAATGAGACTGATTCTTGCTTGGGACACTCCACAGTTAGAAAGCCAAGGAAATGGAGAGGAACCAAAAAAAGTGATTAAGATTGAACCAGAGAAGAGATTAAGGGAGACAAGGAAATCAACTAGAAGCATGTGGAAGCTTAGAAGTCGAGGGAAGAAAGAGTTCCAAGGAGGAAGGAGTGATCAACTGTGCTAAAATGTTAGTGACAGATCTAGTCAGATAAAGACTGTGAACTGGACATTAGATTTAACAAAGTGAGCCGGGTCTGTGGTGCATGCCTGTAATTCCAGCTACTAAAGAGGCTAAGGCAGGAGGATAAAAACATTTGAGAACAGATTGAGCAAATAAGTAAGACTCAGATTCAAACTGAAAAAATAAAAAGAGCCAAGGAAGCAGCTCAGTGGTAGAGCACCCCTGGGTTCAAGCCCCAACACACACACACACACAAAAAAAAAGACTTAAAGTATGAATCAATAGTGACCCCAAGAACAGTAGAAGAACACTGTTGGCCTTTGACTTTTTCTTCTCTATGGCTTTATATTTCTGAACACTTTTTTAAGAGGAATGTATTTGATTTTCAATGAGAAAAAAATATGTGAAATCCTGAACTTTACATTTAAATACAAAGCTTCAAGAAAAATACCCATTGAGGCTATATGCCCATAACAGTGCTAAATTACCTCTATTTATAGAGGTGTGGTTTACAGGAACACCCATCTTTCACCATCTATACCGCATGTAGCCTCTGCTGTGACTGGAAATACAGTGTGGTTCACACAGTGATGTCTAGAAGAGACATCTCTGAAGACACACAAATACATAATGCAGATGAAATAGTGGAGTGGTTTAGGGGTCCGCAGTTATAATTCAAAAGAATGGGAAGAAAAGAATTGGAGTCAGTGAATATATACAAATGAATTTCCCTGTACCTACAGAGCCTAGAAAAGGAACTTATCTCATGGGGTGGGTATGTCCAGGGTATCTAATGAAAAGCACAGTCTCTGGACTCATTTTGTGTGTAAAGCTGTGGACACAGCAAACACAGTTATGCCACAGCTTAGGAAACACATTGCAAGGTATTTAAGAAATGGGATCAGGGCAGGAAGAAAGAGGCTCAGAGCCTGGCTGCCCACCAGGGGAGCTAAATGGCTATAGTGCAACTGAAATTTTGGGAGCAGGGAAATAAAACTGGTAAAATGGTCATTTGTAAAACTCTTCATTTATGGAACTGGACATTTAACAAACTGTCCATTTTGTAAACTGCCATTGAGCAAGTTGTTCTAGAGCAGCCTGGACTGAGAACAATCAATAACATGGTACGTTCCAACATGTTCATCTCTGCCTCACCTGCTTTCAGTGCTTGAGTTTCCAGTGGAAGAGAGTCGAACGTTTGCGATCCAGTGCACAGGAGTTTCTCAACTCTCTCAGCGGTAATATCAAGGGGGCTAGGAAGTTTCTGACACACCATAGCTGAAGTCTGTTGTTAAGGACCCAGAAGTGTGAGCCACTGCCACAGCTCAGATTATGTATGCACTCACTATCAAAATAACAATGTATGTCCATACAGAAAATGCCTGGGTTATAAGGCAACACTGATTTATGAATCACATTTTAAAGTATGGTTTCAAGGAGCTCATGAACTTTTTAAAACTCAGACAGGAGTCTCACATCAAATATTCCCTCCAATGGAATAAAGGATAATAGAGGCTGATAGATGGGCTAACCTTGACCTTGAAATGAAACAGTAATCTAACATCCACATTATCTATTTATATTTAATCTTAGTGCAAATAATTTTATTTTTACATGCTTACTAAAAATCATTTTAAAAAGGAATACTCAGTATTAACCTTAAACAGCATTAGTATGTTAATTTTTAAACTATTAATTACAGTTTCACAATAGACTACTAGATTAGCAAAGACTTGACATTGGATTAAAATGTGTTATTTCCAGAGAATTACCTGATTGCAAATAAAAGTTTTCTTTTTCTTGTTTTATCAAAACTATTTCATTAAAAACCATTAAAATAAAGGATACAAAGAACAGCATGGGAGATAGGTAGCCACTGACTGCAAATGGCATTGATCTGAACTTTAGGATCTGAATGGCGTGCCTCCCGGACTCCAATTTTTAATCCTAAAGAAGTCACTATTTTATCAATTTTTTCTTTGTCCCTATAATAAGCATAAGATGGGGAACATATATAGATAGTGATGAGTAGTGGGTAAATGAATTTGACATTATTTGATACATTTTTTTTCTCATACCACATAACTTTTTCAATAAAAGCTAAAAATGATTGAGGGGATCCTACTTTCAAACTTTCAAATGTACTTTAAAACTTCTCATGAAGCACCATTCTCCAATGTTCTACAACAAACTTTGCTAGTTGATAAAACAGTTTTACTAACCCCAGAATAACCTAGAAGATAATCAACAAAAGCCAGCTTTTCCCTCGACTTGTACCAGGCAAGTTACTTCCCAAATTCCCCACTGATGATCCTACATATCAAGTATCTTTTGTACTACAATTACTGTTTTTAAAATCTGTGTTTATGAAAACAAAGGATCAAGGTGGGGAGGGGGGATGGTGGAGGATGGGAAAGGCAGCGGAGCACAACAGACACTAGTATGGCAATATGTAAATCAATGGATGTGTAACTGATGTGATTCTGCAATCTGTGTATGGGGTGAAGGTGCGAGTTCATAACACACTTGAATCAAAGTGTGGAATATGATACGTCAAGAAATTCGTAATGTTTTGAACAACCAACAATAAAAAATTAAAAAAAAAATAAAATAAACATTAAAAAAAAAGAAAAGAAAAAAAAAAGGATCAATGCTTATTTCCATCCTTTTATCGCTTCACCTCAGTACTCTATAAAATATTACTGTTCTGCCTTTCCTCCATTATCTTTTACTTTAGCTACATGTGCTCCTTTAATTGTTTCTGAGCTCTGTAATCAACTTGTCTGTAAAGGCTCTGTTCTTCATCTATCTCAGATTTCCAAAGTGTGACTCATTAAACTGGAAAGTGAGGCAAAATACACTGCGCAAAGATAAACAATTTTACAACAGTCTTACTTTTTCAAGACAGCATCATACAAACTCCATATATTTTCCAGGATCAACTGTACAAATAAAGGTTTCTTTCCTTTTGCCTGTACAAAAGAATATACTGACTTAAGTTCCTGAACATTCACTATACATTTACATATTTGTTTGCAACATGTTTTAATATCAATGTCTCATTTCTACTAAAAAATATTTTTTTAACATTAAAGATGAAAGCAGTTATAAGAATAACCTAAAGAGTCAATAATACACGATAATAATACACCATTCCCTTTCTCCAGGAATCAGGGACTTTGAAAACAATGTAGTCATTTAGAGATTTATCACTGTTGCTGCTCCACCATTTCCATCAAAGAAACACACAACATTCAGCCTGAGAGCTAAAACTTCACTCTGCATGATCAGGGTCTTTCTAGGGACTCTGATCTGAAGTGTTCTGAAAAACATATGAACTGTTCTTAAACATACAAAAAAACTTCACAAGGACAGAAAAGTTTTTTAAAACCCTCTAAACCTACTATTTCTCTTACCAAACTACACAAAAAGTGAATAGCCCCAGAGTACCTTGAGGCAAATACTCTTACATATATATGACATGGAAATGAGACCTCCTTTTCCAAGAGTAACTGGCAATAGTATTAGTCATTGCCTTTCTAAATACTTAGTTTTGATAAGTTATCATGAAGACCTAAACATTTATGCACACACACAAAAAAATCTATTATAGCTTTACTTACAATATGAACACATTTGGGGAAAAAAACCTGTCCAATCTTAGGAGAGTGATTACATAAATAATGATGATCTCAAAAAATAAAATAATAATAGTGTGCTTATTATGCAAAAAGAACCATTCTAAAGAGTTTATTTGGATTACTTTATATAATCATCCTAACTACCTTCTGAAATAAATGCTATTATCTTAATTTTACAGAAGAAAAAACTCAAGAAAAAGTCAAAGAGCCAATAAGTGAGGGAGCCAATATTCAAACACTGACTTGTCTCTCAAGCCATGTTCTTCCCATGTAACTATACTCACTCCCTTTTAAATACACTGTTAGGAAAAGCTTTCAATGGCAAAAGAAGATGTTAATGATGTGACATTAAGAAAAAAGGCAGCTATGTTATATAAACAGTATAATCTCAAACAAGGGCTGTATATATGTCTATCAAAAAAGTGAAAGAAATTAAAACTATGTCATAAGCATTGTTGGCCTTTGACTTTTTCTTTTCTATGGCTTTATATTTCTGAACACTTTTTAAGAGGAATGTATTTGATTTTCAATGAGAAAAAAAAATATGTGATATTCTGAACTTCACATTAAAATACAAAGCTTCGAGAAAAATACCCATTGAGGCTATATGCCCATAACAGTGCTAAATTACCTCTATTTATAGTGGTGTGGTTTACAGGAACACCTGTCTTTCACCATCTGTACTACATGGTAGCCTCTGCTATGACTGGAAATACAATGTGGATCACACAGTGATGTCTAAAAGAGACATCTCTGAAGATACACAAATACATAATGGAAACTATGTGTTTTTAAGGGCTCAGGATCTGATATTTTTAATAGGCTTTTTCAAAAGAGTAGTTTTTTGCTATCTATTTATTAATTTAGGGAAAACAGAAAGGATTTGCTAGCCCAGGCTGGTCTTGAACTTCTTGGGCTCAAGCAATCCTCTTGTCTTAGCCTCCCAATTAGCTGGAAATACTAGCATGCATCACTAGGTCCAGCTTGCTCACTCACCTCACTATATACTAAGGACTAAGAACTCTATATAAAGTAATACTAGGATATAAGACTCATAAACCCTTCCAAATTACGTAGAGTAAAAAGTCCCTCATGAACTCGTCTGCAAAAATTAAAGCTAAATTATATCTACTAAAGATGTTATAGTACCAGTTTTCTATAACCAACATTCCAAAGGGACAGTATTACCTGATCAACCTTCATTATTTTCTTAGCCTTCATATTTATATAATAATCTCCCCACAAGGTTTTCAAAAGAACTTCCTTTTTGATGCCAATTTTTTTGCTATAGATTTTGGCAAAATGCTCAATTCTGAAAGAAAACCAAGAATTATGTTATTAATAACAAATAAGTAACATTGATACAGCTAACATGAGTGTTTCTGTGTCTTTATGTGAATTATTAAATCATTTCAACCTTCCTACAAATTTCTCCCATTTTACAGAAAAGGATAATGATGCACGAAGATATCACACAGGTAATGAGTGAACTTGGGATTCAAACCCAAGCAGTCTGACTCCAAAGCCTATGTTCTGTCCAGCACTAGCTACATTAATATAGAGTTAAAATTCATGCTATAGTGTCCTTTCTTAATTTTTCACTGGTAAAATGAGAAAAAAGGAACAAAGGCCAAGGAAATGTAGACTTCAACTGTTCATCACAACTATGTCAACAACAGAAATGTACTTCCAGTCTCCATAGCTATAAATGATGGCTGCTCACAAAGGAAATAAACTCTAGAGATGGAACCTGCCAAAACAAGTTTGTTGGCACCCTGAATTAAATGATAAACATATGTACACTTACTTCACTCTTATCATCCCTTAGAGAAACCACCTAGCACCACAGACTCCATCCTTGGGACAGCAATCAACAAATAAGGGTGATCTTGTATAGTACTTCGCTGTTTGGATAAAGTACCTAGGAAATATCTATTTTTCAAAAAACAGTATATTTAATCTAAGGTTTGAGTCTAGAACTCTCAAAGTACCAGCTTCTTAAAAACTGCCTACTCAGAAACAAGGCAAGAATACCCTCCCTCACCCCTTCTTTTTACCACTATACTCTAGGCCCAAGCTAACGCAATAAGAAAATACTAATCTATAAGGTGAACAGAGAGCGAACGTACATCCTGGGAGCAAATTTTTAACTCTCACACATCAGATAGAGCACTAATCTCTAGGATATATAAAGAACTCAAAAAGCTAAGCACTAAAAAACAAATAACCCAATCAACAAATGGACCTGAACAGACACTTCTCAGAAGAGGATATACAATCAATCAACAAATATTCGAAAAAATGCTCATCATCTCTAGCAATTAGAGAAATGCTAATCAAAACTACTCTAAGATACCATCTCACTCCAGTCAGAATGGCAGCTATTATGAAGACAAACAACAATAAGTGTTGGCCAGGATGTGAGGAAAAACATATACTCATACATTGCTGGTAGGACTGCAAATTGGTGCAGCCAATATGGAAAGCAGTATGGAGATTCCTTGGAAATCTGGAATGGAACCACCATTTGACCCAGCTATCCCTCTCCTCGGACTATACCCAAAGGACTTAAAAACAGCATACTACAGGGACACAGCCACATCAATGTTTATAGCAGCACAATTTACAATAGCTAAACTGTGGAGCCAACCTAAATGCCCTTCCGTGAATGAATGGATATAAAAAATGTGGCATATATACACAATAGAATTTTACCCAGCAATAAAAGAGAATAAAATCATGGCATTTGCAGGTAAATGGATGGCGTTGGAGAAGATAATGCTAAGTGAAGTTAGCCAATTCCCCCCAAAAATGCCAAATGTTTTCTCTGATATAAGGAGGCTGACTCATAGTGGGGTAGGGAAGGGGAGCATGGGAGGAATAGATGAAGTCTTAACAAGGATGGTGGAATGTGAAAGACATCATTATCCAAAGTACATGTATAAAGACATGAACTGGGTGTCAAAATACTTTAAATACAAACAGAGATATGAAAATTTGTGGTATATATATGTAATAAGAATTGTAATGCATTCCACTGCCATTTATTTATTTATTTATTTATTTAAACCAATTTAAAAAAAGGAGCCAACAACTCAAAAAGAAAGAAAATACTAATTATGAGGAAGGGAATAAAACTATCTTTATTTGCAGATGACATGATCATCTATGTAGAAAACCAAAAGAATCAATAAAACTTCAGTTCTAACTAATAAGCAATTATAGCAAGGTTGTACACAAGGTTAATATAAAAAGTCAATCACTTTCCTATTTACCAGCAATGAATAAATATAATTTGAAATTAAAAACATAATACCTTTTACATGAAATCCCCAAAATAAAATATTAAGGTCTAAACATAACAAAATATATATTTAAGATCTATATGAGAAAAATTACAAAACTCTAATGAAAGAAATCAAAGAACTAAATAAGTAGAGAAATTCCATGTTCATGGATAGAAAAGCTTCAATATTTTAAAATGTCAGTTCCCAAAGCAACCTTTACATCCAATGCAATCCCATTCAACAAGTTATTTTGTAAATAACAAACTGATTTTAAAGGATATATGGGAGGCAAAAGATCCAGAATGACCAATGTGACATTGAAGGGGAAGAGTAAAATTGGAGAGACTAACAATACCAAACTTCAAGACTTACTATAAAGCTAAAGTAATCTAGACAGTGTGGTATTGTGAAAAAGAAGAGACGAATAGATCAATGGAACAAAACTGCTCAAAAAACAGACCCACATAAATAGAGTCAACTGATCTTTGAAATGGGCAAAGACAATGTAATGAAGAAAAGAGGGTCTCCAACAAATGATGCTGAAACAACTGAACAGCAATTTGCAAAAAAAAAAAAAGGAGGGAGGGGGTTAGATACAGGCTATACACTCTTCACAAAATTAATTCAAGACTTAGAAAAATTAAGCTCATAGACTTAGGTTAAAAAAAAAAAAACATAAAACTGTAAAACTCCTGGAAGATGACAGAGAAAAATTTAGATGATTTTGGAGAACACTATAGGCATAAGCCATGAAAGGAAGAACTGATAACATATACTTCATTGAAATTTAAAACTTCTTTTCTATGAAAGGCACTGTTAAGAGATGAGAAGACAAGTCACAGAGTGTGAGAAAATATTTGCAGAACACAGACCTAATAAAGGACTAGTATTCAAAAGAAGCAAAGAGTCTTAACACTTAACAATAAGAAAACATAAAACTTGATTAAAAATAGGTCAAAGATTTTAACAGACACCTAATCAAAGAAAGATGGCGAATATGCACACACCATCAGGGAAATGCCAGTCAAAAAAATAATGAGCTATACTACACACTTATGAGAATAGCCAGGCACCAAAACAATGATAACACCAAATACTAGCAAAGACGTGGAACAAGAATAATGCCATTTATTGATGGTGGGGATGCAACAGGTATCACCATTTTGAAAGACAGTTTGGAAGTTTCTTATAAATTTTTTTTTTTTTAATCTTCTTTGGCCTATGATGCAGCAACCATGATCAATGTTACTTACTCAGTGACATAGCTGAAAACTTAAATCTACAAAAAACTTGCTTGTAGATGTACATAGCAGTTCAATTCCTATGCAGACAATGGGGTACTCTTCGGCATTAAGAAGAAATGAGCCATGAAATGATATTGAGGAAATTTAAATGCATGTAACTAAGTGAAAGAAGCCAATCTGAAAGGCTACATGCTGTTGATCCCAAATATGTGGCATTTTGGAAAAGTTAAAACTACAGAAAGAGTAAAAAGAACAGTGGATGCCAGGAGCTGGGGGGAGGGAGGGACAAATAGGTGGGACATGGAACAGTTAGAAAAGTGAAACTATTCTATATGATACTATAGTGGTGGATACACATCATTATACACTTGTTCAAACCCACAAAATGTACACCACCAAGACTGAACAAAGCTTAATGATATCTTTTGGTGAAAATAATGTATTAATGTAGGTTAAACTTTTGCAACAAACATACTACAATGGTGAAGGATAATGATAGCGAACTTATATATGTGGGGGCAAGAGTGTTTGGGAAATCTCTGATCTTTCTCTCACTTTATATTGTGAACCAAAAACTGTTATAAAACACACTTAAAAAGAAAGGAAAAAAGAAAAAGGATATCTACTATGCTCTTCACTGCAGAAGAAATCCAATGTTAGCACAGTGTAGACAATTCTTTACAGTTCAGACAGGAAGTGTGGTATTGGTGAAACCCAAGAGTTGATGCCAATCAAAACAATAATGAGCTATACTACACACCTATGAGAATAGCCAGGCACCAAAACAATGATAACAACTGAGTTAAATCCCATTATTGATATGCTTAAGAAGCTACAGAAGTAGAAGCCAATAATTATCATAGGAATCAGAAATGTTAGAGCCAGTAGATAGAACTTAGAAGCAAAAGCAGATACCATAGAAACTGCTGAAAATAAATATCTAAAACCCTTCTCACTGGGCTAAGGGAGAGAAAAACATCTAATCAGAAATCAAAATCCAAATTATACCGTTACAGGCTGCTGACATTCTGAACTGGTCTCAAGGGTCCATTACTTTCTAAGTAATTTACTATCATAAACTTCATTTCCTATTTGATCCAACAGTTATTTATTTAGCAAAGGTTTTTATTTATTTTTATTTGTGTGTGTGTGTGTGTGTGTGTTTTAATCCAAAATTTTAGTTCATAAATTCTGTTATTAATTTAACATGCTTTTGCCTTTGGGGAAAAGAAATCTTTCTTCTCTCTATAAATTCTCATCTCACTCCAAATACTTGGGAGATTTCTGCAGTAAGGGACTTCCCCATCAAGGAATGCTGAAAGGAGCATTCCTGGTTTCCTCAGTTGCTCCTCCCCAAGCAAAGGTGAAAGGTTGACATTCCGGGGTAGAGTTCCTATGCTTCAAAAAGGAAACTGGCTCTTTCTTAGTGCCTACTCCATGAATCAGGAAGAGTCAGGTTTTCTTCCTAGTTCCCCTTGGTTCCACATACCTACAGCAGGCCACAGACCCTTGCTTCCTGATTCAGTTCAGGAGAACTCATCTCTTGAGTTTTTCATTTGTCCACACTGGATTTTGACAGGCAGTCTGCAATCCTTCATGGAGAGCTGCAGTTCCAATCCAGAAGCTGAACTGGATCTGCAGATCTCTATGGAAGGAGACAACAGTACACTGCCACTGTGGTCTGAGTTCCCAAACACAGTTTCCAATCTAATTTTTTTAGGGACCCCTGTTCTTAAGGAGGGAAGCCTGTTAGGGCTATGATGCGTAAAACTGAAACTATGAACTCCATAGTGGCAACTTGGTTCTATTCTCAATTAGTTAAAACCAGAGATAAATGACTAAGTAAGAGATTTAGTACATCAAACATGCAATGTTTTCATATCTTTTCTCTTTTTTTGCTTGATATAGGCCAAGTTTTTGTGTATCCTTCATCGATACTTAAAACAAATTTTGACTTTCATTATACTATCAATATGGCTTATTTCTGTGACCTTAATCTGTTAACAGTTTGCTGGTAATGTAAAATTTTAGGGGAGTAAAACTGCCACCAAAGTACATGCCTTGTAGTGTTCTACTCATAACTCTATTTTTGTCTTATGAATTTTATGATAATCGACACAATTAATCTCTTCACTACTGAAATGTGTCAATTATCCTAATAAAATTGTTCCTTATGCCATAATTCACTTGTCACAAACTATTACTAATACTGCCAAAACTACTTTCTTTTTTGTTCACATTTAATTGACTAATCAGGGTCCAAGTTTACACTCTGTCCATTATGCCCTTTTTTCTTGTATATAACAAACTTCTGGATTTAAAAAAGAAAAAAATCTCAGCAATCCCAGCAGCTTGGGAAGCTAAGGCAGGAGGATCTTGAGTTCAAAGCCAGTCTCAACAAAAGTCAGGTGCTAAGCAACTCAGTGAGACCCTGTCTCTAAATAAAATTCAAAATAGGGCTGGGAATGTGGCTCAGTGGTTAAGTGCCCCTGAATTCAATCCCTGGTACAAAAAAATATATATATAAACAAATAAAATAAAATACTTTATCTCCTTAATGAAGGATTTCATATGTTTATTGTCACAATTGTTAGGACCAGCTGAATTTCTGGTGTGGTTTCTTTTCAAGATTTTTTTTTAAATGTTGATTTGCATTACTCAAACTCTGTTATTATTTTCTCTTTTATAATAAACATCACATAAATCCTAAAAGTGGTAAATTTTCATAAACACTCTAAAATTTACCAAAATCATGAACTATCATAACATATTTGCCTATCTATTCAGGTCACTATCATTTGAACTTTTTCTAGTCCACCATCTGTTTACATATGTATACACATATAGGCATATAAGTCTCTCAAAAAACTTATTTTTCATCCTCTTAATTTTTTTCTCATGGTGTTATGGTTTGGATGTGAGATGTCCCCCAAAAACTCACATGTGAGACAATACAAGAAGGTTCAGAGGAGAAATGATTGGATTGTAAAATTTTTAACCCAATCAGTGAATTAATCCCCTGATAGGGATTAATTGAGTGGTAATTGAAGTGGTAGGGTGTGGTTAGAGGAAGTGGAAATTGGTGCTATGGTTTTGGGGCATATATATGCAAATGCTCCCCATTCTTCCACCATGATTTTCAGCCTCACCTTGAGCCTGGAGGAATAAAACAGGACTTCTATGACTGAGGCCTCTGAAACAGTGAGCTATTAAATAAACTTTTCCTCCTCTACAATTTTCTGGATGGGTCTTTTAGTCATAGCAGCAAAAAAGTTAACTAAAATACATGGTTATCACAAAATTTGCTTATTCAGTTCAGCCATTATTATTTATGGCTTTTATGCATCTGTCATTAGTTAAAATTTTAAAGCACTGACCATACACTTCTCCATTTTTAATTCTATTTTAAATCATTTTCTCAAACCAAATAACTTCAAATTAGACTCTCAGAAGAGATATACATAACATATTTGTATTCCAAGACTTCACACATCTATCTATCTATTGTCTATCTTCTTAAATCACAACTTGGCCAAGTGTGAAATTACCAAGCCACACACCTTTATGCCTTCCAAACTACCCAGTGGATTCATGTTAATTGCCGAATTCTAAAACATTGGTGCATAAAACCTATTAGGAAGGGCTTTTCATTGTCTCTTTTCTATCCCTATTCTTTAGAGTGGGAGCCTCAATTCTATTTATCTAAAATCGGAATTTAGATAAATAAGTAGAATGCAAGACTTGAGAGCAACCTAACCAGTATGGCTTTTCCAATGTCTTCCTTATTTACAGGTGCTACTTATCCCTAAAGTCAATATGTTTCTACTTTTCAGAGCAGATTCTCCTGAATTATCATCTATTAAAAGAACAGATTTAGGATGTAGCCCTAGATACAATCTTTATTCACATTTCCTAGCCCTGTCCCACTGTCTGAGAGTAACATAGAATCATTTTCTAAATTCTGAAATGTGCTTATTTTCACACTTGCAGTCAGCTGCCAACTTTGCCTACCCACTAAAAGTTTAGAGAAAATTCAAAGGAAAAGGTCTCCGGTGCATTCATTTCTACCACCACCTTCCCATAAATTAATATGTAAACTTGTTGAAAACCAGAACTAGCCTATCTCTAAACTTGACCTTATCTAACACAGAGTAATATCAGCTTACTAACTGATGGTATCTAAGAATATCAAAAGATGAAAGGGATATAGAAGTTACCCTTCCTTATTCAACCTATTCAAGACTCTCCCCATTCCTCCTCTTTACACAGTAAAGGTCCTCTAATTTCTAAGATAGACTACAATTAATATAAAACATTAATTATGAAAATTATTATAACAAAGGAACAAGCCCTCCACCTTGTGGCTCACAAGCAGAATGCTCACAAATTAGATATCAACAAATATGACCCCATTAAATAATTAAATAAATAACTGCACTTTTTACTGAAAGAGAATCTTAGAAATCATCTTAACCCAAAATTCTTAATTTGGATGAAGAAGCTGAAGCCCAGAAAGGTGATAAGTCAAGCTATTAACCAGGTCTCAGAAGTGTAAATCTTCAGCAGGTCTATAATTCCTATTTTCATTACACATTCTCTACCTAAATTTGGTATAATCTTTTAGGCACGAAGTAAACCATCTATAATTCATTACAAACATGAGAAATTATGATATTATAATATATTATACTGCCTAGGCAAAAGGAAATTGAAGAATAAGTTCCTGTAAAAAAGGAGGACATGGAAAAGCCATACTGGTTAGGCTACTCTAAAGCCTTGAATTCTAGTCAGTTCTGATTCATTCTTCTTTTCCATTTCCAGATCCTACTGGAAGATATTTCATGAGCAGGCCTTGTTTTCCCCTGGTGCATTGTTTCTGATTCTATGCTTTCTGCACATTATATGAAAAATTAAGCTCACAACTAAAGTAAATTTCATTATAATTTCATAATTATTTACCCAAGACAAAGAGATTTTTATCAAAATGTAATCTTTTAACTATATTTGGATTTTTTAAAATTTTACAATGCAGTAATGGTTGCAGTTAAAAAAATATAGTCAATTATCTATCATATTCTAAAAAGTAGATGAGTGTTACATGGCCCTAGCATGTATATATTCACCAGGGGCAACAAGAAGTAACAAGGGTCCCTATATTCCATAGGGAAGACCCCAGAGAAGTACTGTGGTAAGAAAACACATTCTTCAAGCTGGGCACAGTGGCATATGCCTGTAATCCTAGCGGCTTAGGGAGCTGACCAGTTCAAAGCCAGCCTCAGTAAAAGGGAGGTGCTAATTAACTCAGTGAGACTCTGTCTCTAAATAAAATACAAAACAGGGCTGGGGATGTGGCTCAGCGGTTGAGTGCCCCTGAGTTCAATCCTCGGTACCAAAAAAAAAAAAACAAAAAAAAAAACACAAACTTCAGAGTCAGGTAGACTATAATCTTAATATAGGCTCTGCGACTTAGTAGCTGAAGGATGTTGAATGAATCACTAATTGTTTGAGCTTTAGATAACATGTATTTCAAAAGATGATTGTAAAAATTCAATGAAATAATTTTAAATGAATAACTCGATGCCTAGCATATGTAAATATCAATAAAACTAACTTCTTTCTATACTAACTTCTGTATTGTTGGTATAAAAATTGAAATAAATGTATTTTCACATATAAGCATAAAAAAACCTCAAAGGATACAAAAGAAACTACTAGAAAATGACATGAACTAAGGGATAAGGTGGGAGATCTTATGATATACATTTTTGTTATATGATATACATTTTTGTGCATTTAGAATTCATTCAAATAAGGCTTTTTAAAAGTCAATCATATAAACTACTCCTGGTGGTGCATGCCTGTAATCCCAGCAGTTCGGGAGGCTAAAGCAGGAGTATTGCAAGTACAAGACCAGCTTCAGCAACTCAGTGAAACCCTAAGCAACTTAGCAAGATCCTCTCTCAAAATAAAAAATAAAAAGGGCTGGGGATGTGGCTCAGTGGCTAAGTGACCCTGGGTTCAACCCCAGGACACCTACCAAAACACAGCAATTATAAATAAAATCTATAAAAAGAAGCAAGTCTGGGTTCAATATTCCACAATTAATGAATGTAATCTGCTATAATAACAAGTTAAAGATAAAAAATCATATGACTACATAAATCAATGCAGGAAAGACATGACAAAATTTGACATTCATTTATATTGACTCTCAGAAAAAAAATAGTAACATTGGTTGGAAGGCTTCCTCAATTTAACAAAGAACATCTAAACACAGCCCACAGCTAAGATTATTCCTAATAGTGAAAAACACCATGGTTTCCTCTACAACTGGAAAGAAGACAAGAGAGGGCCACCCTTACCACCATCAGTGCAATTAGACAAGAATATTCAGAAAGAAAAGGATGAAGTAAAACAGTCCCTATTTGCAGATGAAATGACTGTCTTATAGGAAATTCAAAGGAGTATACAAAAAAATTCCAGAATAAGTGAGTTCAGCAAGGTCACAGCATATTTTGATATTAGAACATACAAAAGCAATTCTATTTCTACACATTAGGAATAAACATGTGGACATCAAAATTAAAGACCATTGATAATTGCTCAGAAAATTAAAAATCGGATGTAATTCTAACCCAACAAGTACAAGATTTATGTGCTAAAATCCACACAATGTTGATGAATGATATCAAGGAAAATGTAAATAAATGGAGATACATAGTGTTCATGGATTAGAAGGCCCAACAGAGCAAAGATGTTAAGTCTTCCCAAATTAATATATAGTTTACCACACAAACTATTAAAATCCTCACAAGATATATGCAATTATTATAAATATTATTACAAAATTTGTATGGAAAGGCAAAGATCAGTGAACAGCTAAAGAAAAATAAGTACAAAATAATCTCCCCAATTTCAAGACTTAATGCACAATTTCTATATTTAAGACTATGTACCAGTGTTAAAAAGAGAGACACATAAATCAATGGAACAGAACAAAACACACATAAATAAATCCACATAAATATGCCCAACTGGCTCTGACAAATGTATAAAACCAATCCAATGAACTAGAGATAGCCTTTTCAACAATGGTGGTAGACAAATTGGCCATTCACAGGCAAAGAAAATAATCTCAACCCAAGTATCACACTTCATATAAACTTAACTCAAAATGGACCATAGACTTAAATATAAACAGTAAAACTATAAAACTGTTTTTGAAAATGAGAGAATACCTTCAAGATTTAGAGCTAGACAAACTTGACTATAAAACCAAGACCCATAAAAAGAAAAACTGACAAACTAGACTTCACCCAAATTAAAAAACTTTACAGTATGTGAAAGACACTATTAAGAGGATTGACTCAGATTGGGAGAAAATATTTATAAAGCATATATCAGACAAAGGACTAATATCTAGAACATATAAAGAATGTGCAAAACTCAAAAGTTAAAAAAAAAACAGATTAATATAATTAGAAACTGCGCAAAAGGTATAACGACTCATTTCATCCAAAAGAAAATACAAGATAACAAATTAGCACTGGAAAAGATTTCAACATTACCAGCTATTAGGAAAATGCAAATGAAAACCACAATAACTTTTCAGTACACAATCATCAGAATGGCCAAAATAAAGAGAATAAAAATACCAAATGATGGTGAAAATATGGATAAATTACATTACCCATGCATTGTTGACAGGAATATAAATGCTGCAGTCCCCTGGAAAAGTTTGGCAGTTTCTTTAAAAACCTAAACATAAGGGGCTGGGGCTATGGCTCAGCTGTAGTGCCCATTGCCTGGCATGTGTGAGGCACTGGGTTTGATTCTTGGCACCGCATGTAAATAAATAAAATAAAGGCCTATCAACAGCTAAAAAAATATTTAAACAAACAAACAAAAAAACTAAACATAAAACTTCCATATAGGGCTGGGGTTGTGGCTCAGAGGTAAAGTGCTTGCCTAGCATGTGTGAGGCACTGGGTTTGACCCTCATTACCACATTAAAATAAAATAAAGGTATTATGTCCACCTACAACCAAAAAATGTTAAAAAAAAAAAAAAAAACTACCATGGAACTCAGCAATTACACTCCTGAGCACTTATCCCAGAGAAATGAAAATTTATTGTTCACACAAAAATCTGTATGTGAATGTTAATAGCAGCTTTATTTGTAATAGCCAAAAATTGGAGAAAAGATGTTGTTTAAAAGATAAATGATTAAAAACTATAGTAAATCCATACCATGAAACACTACTAACAATAAAAAAGAACCACCTATATAGCTTCCATATGAAATGCACCAAAATTCAAAATTTCAAAGTGCTGATACGATGAATGGAAAACTCCACACTTGATCTCATGTGATAGGTCACAGTGAAAACAGAAACACTAAAAGTATTATATACATTTGCCTTCAGACTGTAAAAGGTCAGGTTTTTTTTGGATTTGGGTCTTATCCCCAAGATATCTCATTATGTATATGCAAACATTCCAAAACCAAACAATAACAACAAAAAATCCTTAATCTGAAATACTTCTGGATCCAAGCATTTTGGATAAGTGAAACATGCAACAACTTGGATAAATTTCAAAGAGAATTATATAGGAAAAAAGTCAATCCAGAAAAGATTATATAGTTTGGTTCCATTTCTATAGTAGATTTTTTTAAAATATGTTTTAGTTGTAGATGGATACAATACCTTTATTTTTACTTATTTTGATGTGGTGCTGAGGATCAAACCCAGTGCCTCACATGTGCTAGGCAAGCGCTTTACCACTGAGCCACAATGCCAGCCCCCATTTCTATAATATATTGTTTTGATTTCATTTCTGTAACTTATTTTTTGAGATGACAAATTATAAAAACAGAGAACAGGTGAATACCCATAAGGAGGCTTAGGGATAGGCAGGAAACAGGTGTGGCTATACAAGGGTAATACACAGAACACTTGTAATGATGAAAATCTTCTTTATTTTGACTGTGTCCATTCAGTGTCCTGGTTGTGGCTGTGCCATATAGTTTTGCAAGATGTTACCATGAGGTATGTACTAAATAAAGGGTATAAGAAAATTCTCCAGCAGGGTGCAGTGGCACATGTCTGTAATCCCAGCAGCGAAGAGGCTGAGGCAGGAGGATCACAAGTTCAAAGCCAGCTTCAGCAACTTAGCGAGGCCTTAAGCAACTCAGTGAGAACTTGTCTCCAAATAAAATACAAAAAAGGGCTGGAGATATGGCTCAATCGTTAAGTGCCCCTGAGTTCAATCCCTGGTACAAAAAAAAAAGAGAGAACTCTCCGTATTACTTCTTACGACTCTATGAAGCTACAATTATCTTAAAATAAAAATTTAAACTAAAAGATCAACTGTATGTAAAACCACAACGAACTGTAATTGGACTTAAAAAGACTTACCCAAAGCCCCACCCATCTATTGCACTGGTAAACACCACATTTCCCTGTTCTGGAGAGAAGTAAAGGTGAGAATCATCCGTGTCTTCCAAGCCAGTACTCCAGTCATACACTTGCTCTCCTTGTTCAGAATTTGGATTCACTTGGGATTCAGTGTCTCTCTCTGCTCTTTCTTCTAGGACTTTAGAAGTAAAAAGAGTTCCTGTGAGTGCATTAATCTAGGAGAGATGGTGAAATGGCAGAGTGTCATTCAGATGCTTAGCATGATCTTGGTAGGAATTGTCTAACCTCTGTTAGGGCTAAAATAATCATCACAGTTGGGACTCACTGGAAATGACATTTACGATCAAGGAATGACTTATATGTATTAACCCATTTTATCAAAATCCAGCAAAACTAAATTATAAGGCTTTTGAAAGGTCTTTTTGGATTACCATTATTATTTTAATGTAAAGGCTAATGTGTCATACCTTTATTTAAGTGCTGGGGCCTGGTAGTACTAGGAATTGACAGTTTCCAAACCCCATAATCCTAGTTAGGTAGCCTCAGTCACTTTTCTCATCCATTTCTCACATCAGCTGCTTGAAATTTCTACTACTCCTCAGGCCCTCCTCCCAACCTCTAATACCCAACTATTTCCACTTCCAAATAAGTAATCCTATTAGCTAATTCAGAGAGAAAAATCAATCCTATTACTTAACAATTTGTACAAGTCCCCCACATTCCAACCTATAAGACTGCTTTCATCTGAAAATACTGCTGGCCCTTCTGCCACTCACTGAAGAAGGAATATTTCTACAGAGAGTATTTCTGAAGAACAGGAGCATTTCTACACTTCCACCTATCTTAATGGGGGAAACTAGATCTATCAATCATTGTTTTGCACTGTTATACCTTTGTAATTTCCACCCTTCAGCAAACAAATACACTCAAGTTGACCTCATCAATGGCTTTTCATTGTCTTGAAGAATTTAAAACTTCTATTCATGTCATACAAGGCTCCCCAAAACTCAAGTCTTATATTCCTTTCTCCCGTCTCTTGGGAGATAGAGAAAATGTAGAAACCACGTTCAATAATGGCTTAACATGATCTAATTTTTCAACTACAATTATCTTCTCAAAGGTAACCCCATACCATGCTTTTACTTGCCTTTATAACTTTGTACATCTTATTCCTTCTCTTTTGAAATGTCCTTCTCTAATATTCTATCAAACACTCACCTTTCTTCTATCTCAAGGCTTCCATTGTGAGACTTCTTCTACCTCCTCCCTCAGACTAGGTTAAGTGGCCCTCATCTACGTTCTCAAATCATGTATCTCGTAGTTCTCCAAATAGCTCTTTAACTATTTATCTCCCCTACTATACTGTTAGCTCTGTGAACACAGGGGCTCTGACTTCCATCTTTCTATTCACAATCCTTAACACACAATGGACATTTAGCAATTAATTTGATTGACACATTTATGTACTGTCTGCTGAATAAACAAATGAATAAATGCTTGGATAAAATTTTATTTAAAGACAGGTAATACAATATGATAGAGCCTCCTAATACTGTTTCACTTAAGAATCAAACTACAAATTTTAACCAAGAAAGTTCATTGTTCAAGCCTTATACTGAAGGTGCTTCCAGGAGATGAAAGGGACTCCTGAGACTAGTTCTGCTGCCTCTGTCATGGTGTAATAACTCTAACAGAACCTTAGGCAGAGAACTTCAAACAAGTGAATTTTCTATAGCCACTCCTCATACTCTTCCTAATAACTCTTCAAGCCCCAATTTTAAAATACTGAAGAACACAATACCTGTTCTAAAATATTCTTGAGGTGAGAATAGGCCTCCTGTGGGGTAAATTTTAGCTCCACTATCAGCCGATCTATCTTATTAATCACCAATACTGGACGGATGTTTTCGAGCCAGGCTTGCCGCAAAACTGCCTGTGTCTGATAAAAGCACAGAAAAATGTAAAACCTAGGATTTGCAATAATTTAAGCACACCAGAAAAATGTTAATAACCAACACATTCCCACAGTCCTTTACCACAACTCAGACTATGCCAGTCAGACAAAGATATTCAGGTTTTCATAAAATATATATTTAGCATAGCAACAAATAACTGCAGATAAGAGGGCCTTATAGTTTATTTAAGGGAAAAAAAATAAAATTGGATAAAGACAGCAAAAAGGTTTAGTAGAAATATGTGTTTTCACAAATACTCTCTCTTTTTCATGGTTAAATGAATAATTATCAAACACCAATGATACTAGCATGTAGGTAAAAAAATAAAACATTTGGCCAAGAGCTACATGTTCACCTCCTTCATCATGATCTCACCTCTTAGAGGCAAATCACCATTCTGCTGTTCTAAAGCCAGCTATGTCCATTTCAGCAAATACACTCAAGTTGACCTCATCAATGGCTTAGGTATCCTGTGAGGATACCTAAGACACTACACAGACAGCCCTCTTGAGTTGGGATACCTGTACCTATAGGGGAAATCAGAGGAGAGGCCAAAAGATAATCATAATACATCTTCTTCTAATATCAAATTTCCTACATTTAGGGGCTGGGGTTACAGCTCAGTGGTATAGCACATACCTAGCACATGTGAGGCACTGGGTTCAATCCTCAGCACCACTTAAAAATAAATAATTTTTAAAATTTCCTACATTTGGACTGGGGTTGTGGCTCAGCGGTAGAGTGCTCGCCTGGCATGTGCAGAACCCTGGGTTTGATCCTCAGCACCATATAAAAATAAATAAGTGAAATAAAGGAATTGTGTCCAATTACAACTAAAAAATAAATATTAAATTAAAAAAATTCCTACATTTGAGGAAATTAAATCTTTTATTATTCTTTTTTAGAAACATGAAAGTAAATGTGCATATTAAGGAGTAGAATATGAAGGTGACATCTTTTTATTTTCTTAGAGAGCAAATATAAGCCTTCAAAAATTACTGAAAGAAATTAACTTAGAGAGCCACTCTGAGCCCTATCCTCACCAGAGCTGCATGTTCACTCTGGCCTTAGGGGTAACTTTGGTGGGAACAGATAAATAGAAACACTAGATTAAGGACATGGAAGAATAAGAGTGGGAAACAGGAAAGGAATGTGTATGGGTACAGTGTGTGGATGTGGATATAGGCCGAAAAGTAGGCTGAGAAAACAATAGAATTTCTCTCCTACTTAGGGAAAACTTGTTTAGTATTGTGCTAGCAACAACCTCTCATGATTCAGAAAACCTCTTTCATTGGAGTAAAACATCTAGATTATTCCCAAATCCAACATTTCTATCATTTTTCTAAGTACTACCCTAAGAGGATATCACAGACACTTCCATCCAAAGTATTGCCACCATTTCTAAGTTCCTTTCAGCTCTGATGATTTAACTCCATCAGAAACTGGAACATTACCAAAGTGAAACATAAAGCCAGCTTTCTCATTGTTAGTGAAATGCCTAATGTGATACATAGTAATCAACAGTTTCTCCTCTTCCTCACCTTCTTCAACCCGTTAAATACTTTTGTATCACACCATTACCTGTGGACAGACCCCTTCCACAGCATCTACCACTATGATGCATCCATCACAAATACGAACAGCCGTTGATACTTCTGAGGAGAAATCCACGTGTCCTGGAGAGTCTATGAGATTAATCAGGTATTCCTCACTATCTGAAATAAAATTTGAAAACAACACATTTTCAGCTGTGAAGGTGTATATATACACTGCTCTTCCCAGGGCATTCTAGAATAAGGAAGCTTTTAAGAAAAGACTGAAAAAAAGCTAAAGAAGCGAAAAGCTCAATCAACAACTATCATCCTAACTTTTCCCACTATTATACTACTAATTCCAAATGTTATCTATATGAAATGTTTAACTTTATTATTCTAATAGTTAGCATGTACTAAGAATATGGTATGAGCCTGGTATACTGCCACTTTTAATTTGCTAATCACACCTTGCTGAATCCTTAAGATAACCCTATGAGATAAATATTACTATTCTCATTTTACAGACTAGGAAACTCAGATAGAAAAAAAGCCAATGCCTAAGGCCTAAGAGTAAAAGCTGTTCAGAGACCCAAGATGTCAACTTATGAAGACATAAAGCAGTTGGCCAAATTCGCCTTTATAACTTCTCAAATATCAGTGTGAATCTGCTCAATTAAAATTTAAATCTAAATATTTTACAAAAATTCTACTAAAATTTAAGGAGCAGTTACTATGTGCCAAGAAGTAATGCTATGTGCTTTCTCATATATTATCTCCTTTAATATTCACAACAAACCAATGTAGGATGACAACACATCTTGATTTGTCTGGTTTCAGCACGGGAATTCACACTTCCCATCAAAGCCCCCAATTCAAAGCAAACTAGAATGACTGGTCACCCTAGCTTATAGAGATTTGACATTAAAACATAATTTAATTAAAAGAATTCACAACTAGAAAGTCTAAACTACAGAGAATTCTCAGCAAAATATTCCATGAGGATGAAGTGGAAAAAAAATAAATAAAACCAGCAAAGGGAGGATCTAAGGAACATTCAACCAAATGAGAAATTAAGACAAATCAAACAGGGAAATGGATGGCACTAGAGCAGATTATGCTAAGTGAAGCTAGCCAATCCCTAAAAAACAAATGCCAAATGTCTTCTTTGATATAATGAGAGCAACTAAGAACACAGCAGGGAGGAAGAGCAGGAGGATAAGATTAACCTTAAACAGAGACATGAGGTGGGAGGGAAAGGGAGAGAAAAGGGAAATTGCATGGAAATGGAAGGAGACCCTCATTGTTATACAAAATTACATATAAGAGGTTATGAGGGGAATGGGAAAATAAACAAGGAGAGAAATGAATTACAGTAGATGGGGTAGAGAGAGAAGATGGGAGGGGAGGGGAGGGGGGATAGTTGAGGATAGGAAAGGTAGCAGAATACAACAGTCACTAATATGTCATTATGTAAAAATGTGGATGTGTAACTGATGTGATTCTGCAATCTGTATTTGGGGTAAAAATGGGAGTTCATAACCCACTTGAATCTAATGTATGAATTATGATATGTCAAGAGCTCTGTAATGTTTTGAACAACCAATAAAAATAAATAAATAAATAAATAAATAAATTTTGTGAGGAAAAAAAAAACCCAGAAATAAAATGACAGGGAATACAAATCATATCTCAATAATAACCTTGAATGTTAACAGCCTCAACTCACCAATCAAAACTCACAGACTGGCAGATTGGATTAAAAAGCAAGAACCAACAACATGCTATCTTCAAGAGACTCACCTCCTGGGCACAGACATCCAAAGGCTGAAGGCGAAAGGATGGGAAAAAACTTATCACTTATATGGATTATGTAAACAAGCAGGGGTTTCCATTCTCAGATAAAGTAGACTTCAAACCAAAGTTAATCAGAAGAGACAAAGAAGGACATTCCATACTTCTTAAGGGAAGTATATATAAGCAGAACATAACAATTATAAATATGTATGCCCCCAAACAACGGAGCATCTATGTATATCAAACAAACCCTTTTCAATTTCAAGAGTCAAACAGAACACAATATAATAATACTGGATGACTTTAACACACCTCTCTCACTACTGGACAGATCTTCCAAACAAAAACTAAATAAGGAAACTATAGAACTAAATAATACAATCAGTAATTTAGACTTAACAGACATATATACAATATTTCATCCATCAACGAGCAAATATACTTTCTTCTCAGTGGCACATGGCTCCTTTTCTAAATAGACCATATCTTATGCCACAAAGCATAAGTAAATACACACAGAAAAAAAACCCAGAGATAATATCTTGCATTCTATCAGACCACAACAGAATGAAATTAGAAATCAATGATAAAATAAAAAATAGAAGCTACTGTAACAAATGGAGACTAAGTAATACACGATTGAATGATGAATGTATAGTAGAAGAAATCAAGGATGAAATAAAAAAATTCTTAGAGGTAAATGAGAACACTGATACAACATATCAGAATCCCTGGGACACTCTGAAGGCAGTACTAAAAGGAAAGTTTACTACATTGAATGCATTCATTAAAAGAATAAAAAGTCAACAAATAAATGACCTAACACTACATCTCAAAGCCCTAGAAAAAGAATAAATCAACACCAAAAGCAGTAGAAGACAGGAAATAATTAAAATCAGAGCTGAAATCAATGAAATTGAAACAAAAGAAACAATTGAAAAAATTGACAAAACAAAAAGTTGGTTCTTTGAAAAAATAAATAAAATAGATAAACCCCTGCCATGCTATCAAAAAGAAAAAAAAAACAAAAACCTCAAATTGCTAAAATACAAGATGAAGAAGGAAATATCACAACAGATACGTCTGAAATACAGAAGATAATTAGAAAATATTTTGAAAATTTATACTCTAATAAAATAGAAAATATCGAACATATCGACAAATTTCTAGAGACACATGACTTACCCAAACTGAATGAGGAAATCACACATGATTTAAACAGATCAATTTCAAGTTATTAAGTAGAAAATGCCACCAAAAGCCTAATGCCAACCAAGAAAAGTCCAGGACCAGATGAATTCTCAGCCGAGTTCTACAAGAAGAATTTACACTAATATTCCTCAAAGTATTCCATGAAACAGAAAAGGAAGGAACCCTTCCAAACTCATTCTATGAGGCTAATATCACCCTGATACTGAAATCAGACAAAGACACATAAAGGAAAGAAAACTTCAGACCAATATCCCTGATGATCATAGATGCAAAAATTCTCAATAAAATTCTGGCAAATCGCATACAAAACATATTAAAAAGATAGTGCACTATGATCAAGTGGGGTTCATCCCAGGGATACAGGATTGGTTAAACGTACAGAAATCAATAAACATAATTCATCATATTAATAGATTTAAAAACAAGAATCATATGATCATCTCAACAGATGTAGAAAAAGCATTTGACAAAATACAGCATACCTTCATGTTCAAAACACTAGAAAACTTAGGGATAGTAGGAACATACCTCAACATTGAAAAAGCTATATATGCTAAACCCAAGGCCAGCATCATTCTAAATGGAGAAAAACTGAAAGTATTCCCTCTAAAAACTGGAATAAGACAAGGATGTTCTCTTTCACACTTATATTCAACATCATCCTTGAACTCTAGCCAGAGTAATTAGACAAAAGAAAGAAATTAAAGGGATAGAGATAGGTAAAGTAGAACTCAAACTATCACTATTTGCTAATGATATGATTCTGTATCTAGAAGATCCAAAAAATTCCACCAGAAAACTCCTAGAACTAATAAATGAATTCAACAAAGTAGCAGGATGTAAAATCAACACCCATAAATCAAACGCATTCCTATCATCAGCAATGAATCCACTGAAAGAGAAATTAGGAAAACTACTCCATTCACAATAGCCTCAAAAAAAAAAAAAAAAAAAAAAAACCCTGGGAATCAATCTAACAAAAGAGGTGAAAGACTTCTACAATGAAAACTACAGAACACTAAAGAAAGAAATTGAAGAAAACCTCAGAAGTTGGAAAGATCTCCCATGTTCCTGGATAGGCAGAATTAATATTGTCAAAAATGGCCAAACTACCAAAAGCATAATACAGATTTAATGTAATTCCTATTTAAATCCCAATGATATTCTTCATAGAAGTAGAAAAAGCAATCATGAAATTTATCTGGATAAATAAGAGATCCAGAATAGCTAAAGTAATCCTTAGAAGAAAAGTGAAGCAGGAGGCATCACAATACCAGACCTTAAACTGTACTATAGAGCAATAGTAACAAAAACTGCATGGAATTGGCACCAAAATAGACTTGTAGACCACTGGTACAGAATAGAGGACACAGAGATACACCCACATAAATACGGTTATCTCATACTAGACAAGGGCGCCAAAAACATTCAGTAGAAAAAAAGATAGCATATTCAACAAATGGTGCTGGCAGAACTGGAAATCCATATGTAGCAAATGAAATTACACCTTTATCTCTCACCCTGTATAAAAATCAACTCAAAGAGGATCAAAGACTTAAGCACTAGAACAGAGACCCTGTGCCTAACAGAAGAAAAAATAGGCCCAAATCTTCACCACATCAGCCTAGGATCTGACTTCCTTAACAAGACTCCTAAAGTGCAAGAAGTAAAATCAAGAATTAATAAATAGGATGGATTCAAATTAAAAAGCTTCTTCTCAGCAAAGGAAACAAATAATAAAGTGAGGAGAGACCCTACAGATTGGGAGAAAATGTTTACCATATGCACCTCCAATAAAGCATTAATTACTAGGATAAAGAAATCAAAAAAATTAACACCAAAATAACAAATAACCCAATAAATAAATGGGCTAAGGAAATGAACAGACACTTCACAGATCGCTAGGATAAAGAAATAAAAAAAAAAAACCAAATAACTCAATAAATAAACAGGCTAAGGAAATGAACAGACACTTCACAGAAGAAAAACAACTGACCAACAAATCTATGAAAAAGTGTTCAACATCTCTAGCAATTAAAGAAATGCAAATCAAAACTACTCTAAGATTTCAGCTCACTCCTGTCAGAAAGGTAATCATCAAGAATACAGGCAACAAGAATGTGATGACATCATTATCCAAAGTACATGTATCAAAGACACGAATTGGTGTCAACATACTTTATATACAACCAGAGATATGAAAAATTGTGCTGTATATGTGTAATAAGAATTGTAATGCATTCGACTGTCATTTATTTTTTAAAAAATAAATTTTAAAAAAGAATAAATAAATAAAAATATTTTTTAAGTTGCAGGAAAAAAAAAAAAGAATACAGGCAACAGTAAATGTTGGTGAGGATATGGTGAAAAAGGTACTCTCATACATTACTGGTGGGACTGCAAATTGGTGCAACCACTATGGAAAGCAGTATGGAGATACCTCAGAAAACTGGGAATGGAATCACCATTTGACCCAACTATCTCACTCCTTGGTTTATACCCAAAGGACTTGAAATCAGCATACCACATAATGCAGCTACATCAATGTTTATAGCAGCTCAATTCACAATAGCTAGATTACGGAACCAAGGTAGGTGTCCCTCAGCAGATGAATGGATAAAGAAAATGTGGCATATGTGCTCAATGGAATATTACTCAGCTTTAAAGAAGAGTGAAATTATGGCATTTGCCAGTAAATTGTTAGAGTTGGAGAATATCATGCTAAGTGAAATAAGCCAATTCCACAAAACCAAAGGCCAAATGTTTTCTCTAATTTGCGGATGTTAATTCACAATAAGGGTGGGGGGGGGGGGGTAGGGAAGAATAGCATTACCTTAGATGAGGTAAAGGGAAGTGATGGGAGGGAAGGGGAGGATATGTAGGGATAGAAAAGGCAGCAGAATGAAACAGACATTATTACTTTATGTATATATGTGACTACATGACCAACATGATTCAGCAACATGTACACTCAGAAAAATGAGAAATTATATCCCATCTATGTATGATATATCAAAGTGCATAAATGCATTGTCATGTATAACTAATTAAAACAAATAAAAAATTTTAAAAAACCATAATTTAATAAACCATGCAAAAAAAGTAATGTTTCAAAATCCTACATTTCATCCCACTACTGTTAAATTTGATATTCTTTTTCAAAAGCAAAATAATTACTTAAATGTTAAAACATACAACCAGAGATATGAAAAATTATGCTGTATATGTGTAATAAGAATTGTAATTTATTTTGCTGTCATTTCTTTAAAAAATCAATTAAAAATATAAAAATGAAAAAACCCCACATATATGTGTACCTCTCCTCTCCTTCACTCAGTGTTTATTAACTTCAATGTGCTCAAGAATTATTACAAGGCTGAATATTACAATTTATAAACCATTTAAAGGATTTTTCTCCAATGTAATTTTAATGACTTGACTCATTCTATAGATGATAAGTAACCACAGCCAGAGGCAACATTTGTGGATTTCTTATTTGTGCCTGGCATTGTTCTAAGTATGTGACATTTGCTTTAGAACAACCCTCCATAGTAGTTACCACCATTAACCCCATTTTACCAACCTGATTACTGGGCACAGAAAAGTTTAGAAGCTTTCTCAAGGATATTCAGTTAGAGCCCAATTCTGAGCTTAACTGCCTAAGACAAAACATTTAACATGACCCAGAAGTTCAAACCCACCTAATTTCAAAGACCAGGCCTTTAAACATTACATGCAGGATGACAGTAAATTTCACTCCACACACCAAGATTCCACTGGTAGTTTGAATTTCTGAAACACTAGGTGAAGAATTCCAAAGTGTTCTGGGACTCAGTGAGAAAGATTGCCATTAATTGATAACTGGCTCCCTCAGTAACACTGATCCCCTCTGCCTCATGATCTTTCCAGGAAACTGCTTTATAAAAAACTCAGGATGTCACCCACCAGAAAAGGCTCCAACCAGAGAAGACCCTGAACATCTCCCAAGAAAATCAAAGAGCCTGGAGCAATAGTAAGCTGTGCCTTAATACAGCCTTTCACTGTCAGTTCTCAAGCACCAGTTTTTCCAGTTACCCTCTTGGATAAGCCACATTGTCTCAACTAAATAAGCCAGAAAACAATGATCAAGTCTAGCATGGTCCAGGCTCCTATCACATAAAGCTGTTAGATTGTTGGAATTTTAGCCAACACCTTCATTTCATAGATAAACATAAACATTCAAAAGCTCCTAAAAAGTGAGAGGTTTATCCAAGGTCTAATGGTGTTAGTCACTTCTTAGGTTTTAAGATTCCTTTATGCTCTGTACCTGGAGAAACTACACTTGCTTGTTCATTTGGCTCAATTCTGGACTTTAGGGTTGGAGACTGCAAGTCCTTCCCCAACCTTTGTCCATGATGTACCTGGACCTCATTTAGAAGTTTCAGAGCCAAGATATCCTGTCAGGTTCTTTACAGATTATAAAAATATACTCATACAGAAACCTCAGGCTTTCTGTACTTATATCTCTTATTGGGATTATAAACCCTTTGGAGAATACTCAGAAAAATAAGTTATCCATATATGCCTCCCTAATTATACATCCAATTTCAGACCCTTTGAAATTCATTCAGGGATGGCAAGTTCAGATCTAGAAAGGAACAGAAAACTAGCGACACACTTAATGTTTCCATCTGAAAATCTACACCCTAAAAAATGAGAGTGTAAAATAAATAAATTTGAGAAACAGGTAGCCTTGGAGCTCACAACACATGTACATATTAAACGTTCAAAGAAGCCCTATCCATCTCTGTTATATCTAGAATGGGCCAAATGTATATAATGGTGAGAAGGAAGGGGTTCTGTGCTTAGTCACACAGCTGACAAAGTCAGACCTCAGCTCAAAGCCAGGCCTCCCAATTCCTCTTTCAACACCTTTGCATCTTAACCTTTTCCAAATAAATTCAAATTAAAATTTCAAAGGCAGTGGGAAAAATCCCACATCCATTATGGGTGAGGGGTGGGAATGTCCATAAGCAAAGCTTCTTTAAAGCTGAGTAATATTCCATTGAGCACATATGCCACATTTTCTTTATCCATTCATCTGCTGAGGGACACCTACCTTGGTTCCGTGGTCTAGCTATTGTGAATTGAGCTGCATTTTACCTCTTAAAAATTTTTCTTGAATGCCATCCACTTCTTAGCATGAATAACCAATAAAAATATATAAATTAGTTATGGGGTTTATCATATTAGATATTATTTTTACTGCTAATGGAAACTACCAATTAAAATTCTTTTAAGTATGCTAAATGATCTTTCCAAGTCATAACATAAATCCTGGAGTTGTGGATTGAGCTAATCCCTGCTATAGCGAATCTCAAAAGAACAGAAACTTCTGCTGCCTTATTTCTCAGGTGTTCCAAAATAAACCTCTTCATTTCAGGGGACTCATCTAATAAAACAACAACAATTCAATTTTTTTTAATATTCTAGGTGCAATTCAAAAATAAGTTGAAAAACCTGAAGTTAATTATAGGAGACATCTTTTAAACAATTTCTGGTATGAGAAGGAAGTTATGGTAAAATAATCTCTACTTTGCCTATGGTGGTGTTTTATTTTGCTTTTGGTACTGAAGACTGAACTCAGGGGCGCTTAACCACTGAGCCACATCCCCAGCTCTTCATATTTTTTATTTTGAGACAGGGTGTTGCTAAGCTGCTTAGGGCCTCAATAAATTGCTGAGGCTGCCTTTGAACTTGAGATCCTCCTGCCTCAGCCTCCAGAGCTGTTGAAATTAGAACTATGCACCACCACACCCAGCTTTGCCTATAGTTTTAAAATGCTATAGATAACTGTCTGAGAGAAGGGGCACAACTTAGCATCTACTAAGATAGTTCCTCTATGAACAGTAAAACTTTATAAAAGAGGGTCAGTGCTGTATTTCCAAAACATGGAAATGACCACTAACAAAACTGTGAAAAAAATGAAAAATTTAAAAAAAAATTTGCTTTGAATAAAAGAAGAGTAGAAAAGTTAGGGATGAAAATATGAACTTTAAACAAATGTCATTTTTATGTATTAGAACAATACTAATATCTAACAAATAGGAATAGAACCTGAATTGTCTGAGGATATGTTCCTAACTGAATTTCTTGAAATAAACAATTATGTGCATGACCCTAACTATGGAGTAATCAAAGTCTCCCTCCATAGGAAATATTACTACTGTCCTTTTTATATTTTATATCAATAAATAAAATTATAAGTTATAAATCAACTAATATAGTTTATGCTATAATTTGGTTCTGTTACATCCTCCACAGGTGCATATGTTAAGGCTTGGTCCTCAGTTTGGTGCTGATGGAAGGTGGTATATAACCTTTAAGAGGCAGAGCCTAGTAGGAGGTCTTAGGTCACTTGTGGTGTGCCTTATGGGGATCATGGGACTCTGGACTCTTTCAGGTCCCAGCTGCCATGAGATGAGCAGCTTTCTCTACTATGTGCACCTGCCATGATGTGCTGCCTCTCCACAGACTCAAAAGTAATGAGGCCAGCTGACCATGGACTAAAACCTCCACAAATGAGCCAAAATAAACCCTTCCTCTTTAATTATCTCAGATTTTTTTTACAATAACAGAAAGTAGACTAATAGTTTATTATTTAACAGATTTGTAAAGCACAATATGATGCATCTTATCATCATAGTGATTGTGACAGGATAATGAAGCTCCCTTTCTTAAAAAGGGTGCCACAAAAAATGTAAATAGGCACAGTTGTGCACATCTGTAATCCCAGTGAGGCCGAGGAGGGAAGGCACAAGTTTAAGGCCAGCATGGGCAACATAGTGAAACTATCTCAAAATAAAAAATGAAAAGGGTAGGGAATGTAGCTCCATGGTAGAGGACCCCTGGGTTCAATTCCCATTACTACTCCCACAAAAAAAGACAAACAAACAAAAAACAGAGGTTGTGGTTAACTCTGGAGAGAAGGGAAGAAAAAAGGATCTAGAAATAACCACAAATGGCACAAGAATTAGGTTCTCCCATAAACTATCCCTTCCTTCAACCTGAATTAGGTTCTCCCATAAACTATCCCTTCCTTCAACCTGAAAAAAACTGTACCAAGTATGGAACACTTCTGATTTTGGTTAGCCTTACTCACTTTGTTTTTTCAGTTTGATTATTTTGTTTTGTTTTCCTATATAATGCCAATCTACACTGGTCACTCATTACTGGGTTCACATTACTGAGAACTTGTACACCTTTCAAAGCTACTGCATAGGTTATGAATCTAGTAATTGCATGTCCACAGTGTCTTGGTTTATTGCCACTTTTTACTTGAAAGGAAATAAAAAATACAAATGAGAAACCCTGAAGTGAAAAAAGATTAATGTTCACTTCTTAAAACCACTCCACATCATCCTGGAGAGTGTCACAGAGTAAGGTACAGCTATCTTTCACACAATTTCACATTGCCAATGTGTGTCAGTACTATTAAGATGTAGCTTCTATCATCAGAACTAAGTGAGAGATAGAACAACGTTGACAAGGAAGGAAGGAGACTTGGAGCTGAAAAATTTTCCAAGAAAAAGGAGGCTTGAGCATGCTTAAAAGCTGATGTTTAGAAGCCCATATATAAAGAATGATGGAAGATACAGGAGAAAAGATCATATATGGGAGATAAATCCAGAACATAGCTCTTTTTCAACTACAGGAGGCAAGCAAAGATGCCGATACTATTACATTTTGAGGTACAGTGGCAAGTAGTTGAGAAATCTTCTTTTCTGTGAAAAAAGGGAGGTGGGGAGGTGATGAGAGGAATGCTAAGAGATAAGAAGTTTAAAATATTATTTGGGAATAAGCAAACATAACAGGAGATAAGGGAAGTTAGCCTGCAGTCCCAAGGATAAGCAGAAAAAAATATAGAAAATTAGCCTTATCAAAGTTAAAGAGTTTTTTGGAAGGAGGATGACAGAAAGTCAAGGAAGCAAAGTGATTGAGGATGTTGGCAAGACTGTCAGTGAAATGACAGGTTTGAACTATATGAGGCAAAGTGAACAGAGGAATGGGGCTCAAAAACCTGGAGCCTCATCAAGTCAAATAATGGGGACCTCACTACCCAGGTAAACACTGGAAGAATCAAAGATAAAGGAGAAAGCAAACAATTCTCCCACTTCAGCCTCCCAAATAGATAGGACTACAAGAGTGCATCACTATGCCCAGATGGAAGTATTTAAATTTGAAATGTCATAGATGGTTACTAAAGGTGATGCTAAAATCCACAAAGTAGCTATGAGAGTGAGTGGGGAAGTGGAGAATTAGTACAGTTGTAGAGAGGGCAAGCTGGTGAAGAAGTCATTATCAGGAATGCCAAAAGCCACTTTGAAGGATTCACATGAAAAGGAAAATTTTGAGCAAGGTGCCAAAGTCAGCCTGAACAGAGGTCCTAACCAGAACTTGACAGTGCTAACGAAGGTAAATAACTGACTCTGAAAATAAGGGGTAAGGATAGAAGAATTAAGCTTTGGAACCAGTATCAGGACAAGAACAACAGCAATCCCATCTTCTAACCAAGAGATACAAGGAACATGAAAGAATGAGCAGCATTCACTTGAAAGAAGTACAAGGAAAGCAGTGTTATCAGAAGACAACCAGGCAGGAGGAGGGGGGAACATCAGTAAAAAGATGTTGAGATACAGGGATGTTTGTTTACCTTAGAATGTTTTCATAATAATTCTTAGTAAGGAAGGGAGGCAGAGTGAGGGGGGATATCAAAATTACAAAGAGACATAGGGAGCGAGTATAAGAGAGGTCAGATCACGTGGCTTACAGTTTGGGCAGTGACCAAGGACAACAGGGATGTGGGTAATGCTGGCCACAATAAGATGTCCATAAGTAATCCCAGAAATTTGTGGTGGAAAGGAGAGATCTTCAGGAGGAATTAGTCATGGCCTTGACTGACTAACTTCCAAAAGACTTCTGATCCAATTGAATAGGCTGGAAATATAATTATGTGGTTCCTAGGACTACTACCATGCGTTAGAAACTACTCTGTCCTTGCTTGGGAAACTTTCTTAACTTCTCTGAACACCATTTTAAAAAATATTTTTTAGTTGTTGATGGACCTTTATTTTTATTTGTTTGTTTATATGTGATGCTGAGTATTGAACCCAGTACCTCACACGTGCTAGGCAAGTGTTCTACAACTGAGCTACAACCCCATCCCCGAACTCCATTTTTCAAATAAATAAAACCAGGATAATTCAATCTCACAAGCTTATTGTAAGGATTAAACAAAGCCATGCATATGAGACACCCACCTCAAAATTAAACTGTCATGTATCTACTTTCTTTGGCCTGGCACCAACTAAATGCTTCACAAAATAAAGTACTCATTGCCTTAGAAAATATCTGACTTATCAGTCAAATAAGGGACAATAGAATACTTCCCTCTTAGCCTCAGTCCTAAAGGAATAAAGTAATCAGGACAACAGAGTAATGTCACACAGCCAGAGAGAAGGGAAAGAAAGATCTGAATAGGAAGATTTTCTGGTACATGCTGGCTTGTGTGACCCAGGATGGCATAAGTCAGTTCCCCATGGCCTACTCTCTGGAGAATAACATCCAAGAGTAAAATCTACATAGCTGATAACACACAGGTATAAATCCTCCTCCTGTCCACCACCACTAACCCAAATACAAATGTTCACAAAAAGATGAACTTGCATTTGATCCTTGGTACAAGAAAGCTGATGTATATCTTCAATCTCCATATGTAGAGTACATCCTGGCTACATGTGACTGCCATTTGGGTAAATCCCAAGTGTCCTGTTAACAAAGTTGTTAGCTATCTCATATACCTGAGGTTAATAAATGTAAGTTTATAAAATAAAGCACACTGAAGAGTATTCAACAAGATATTTTGCGATTTTTAAATAAGTTGCCAAGATTTTTTAGAATTACCAAAAATGTTCAATTTTTTTTTTTTTTTTTTTTTGGCAGTGCTGGGATTGAATCTAGGGTCTCACGAGGGCCAGGCAAGCACTCCACCACTGTGCCATACCCCCAGCCCTCACTCTCTAGTCTTTAACAATCCCACACAGACTGTCTCACTTACACAGACGTACTAACACCAACATTATGTAAAGAACTAATCAAATAGTACTTAAACACATTGCACTGGTAGTAGAATAAGTAAGGTTCTTTGGAAGGGAAATTAAGTTAGATAGTCACAGTGTGTGCAACAGTGCACACATAAAATTCTGACTGCTATTAAATATAAAAATTACAAAAAATAATGGGATAAAACTGAAAGTGATTTCTATTCATTCTAATATTTTATTTTATATTCTATAACACACTGAATTTTCTATAATACAAACTTTTTAATTTATTTAAATATTCAAAAGATGAATTAAAATAAACATTTCAATTCAAAAGTTCTACAATAACAATATGTGCCCACAGACATAAGAATGACTACAGAATAGAAATGGCAGCAATATAGCTTGAGACTATTCAAAGTATTCAAATTTCAATTCATTCAATCCCTTTGAATCTATTTCTCTTCTATTTCTGGATTCTAAACTAAAGGATTTAAAGACACTATGTTCCTTCTTTTATAGAATGTATATTGTAGAGAGTTATTTCCTAACTCTTGAAATGACATGCTAAACGAATGGTGTCCTTGCAGGAGGGGCACAAGGAGAGGTGGGTGTAATACAAAGAGTAACAAAGTCTAACAAAATGATCCCAATATTTGTAGTAAATTTTGGTCACAACTGTAAAGATGAGATGCTCCATTTTATCAAGGAAGAACCAATTCCCTGCAAAACAGTAGAACATCACCTTGTTTTCAAGAACATTTCTATAATATGCATGATTGTTGTAAGTTTATCTGTTAAAACTAGACTAATACTTTAAAAGTTGAAGCTGGTTTAATTAAGAGTCAGAACCACAGAAAGGATGAAATGTTAACATTAAGTGGGCGGGGGTTTTAGATCAGTGGTGTAGAACTTGCCTACCATATTGCAAGGCTCCAGGTTTGATCCCAGCACTGAAAAAATACAAAAACAAAATACCACTTACCATTCACTACACTGATTCTCAACTAAGAAAGTATTCAGAAGTGGGTGGGAAGGAGAGGAAAGCATGGTCTATAAGTCACCTGAGTTTCCTCAACCCTCAGGATCTCTGTTCCTTCCCATCCAGATTCTCCTTCAGTCTGTCCCATCTTCATAGTAGGAAATGCCCCATTCTGGAAAATCAATACTAAAGTACAGATGAAAATCTATCTCATCTCTTAGGTGTTCTGAGAGCATATGTTTCAGTCAATATTCCCAACTTATATTGCTCACTTTGTAGATCTGGAAAATAAGGCTCTGCATTGTTAACTATGGAGACAGCCTACCTAAGTCCCTTGTAAAGAGTCAGGCCATGTTCACATAGAAACATGTTGGATACTTTATGACTCCACTCCAACATTCACTGTTGACTAGGAGGTGATTATCCAAACCAAGGGCAACCAACCCATTGGGTAAATCCCAAGTGTCCTGTTAACAATTCATTTGCAACGAATTGGCACAAAAGCAAAAGCTGGGCACATGGCCTACTCCTGAAATTCTGTGCTCAGAAAAACACAAGAGAGAAAGCAGTATTCAACATAAAAAGTAAAGGGAGTAAGGAGTAGCAGTAGGAATGAGGAGTTGGGACAAGGTGAAGTGTATACAGATGAAAATTTGACAAGTAGGCAAATGCTTACACAGTATAATAATAAGAGATATAAACAGACAACCAAACCAAAGGACAACAGTAGAATTCTAGGGGGAGGATCCATAAACTTTCACTGAATGTAGTCTATAGGATCATCTTGGAATCAGAATTAAAATATGGCTCCAATTTCTGCAAGATGTCACTCCAACAAGATTAATATTTTATCATTTTACACACGTTTTTTGAATAATCTATCCCACTCCAAGCTAGTATAAATCTCTGTTCTGTGCAATCTAGGAAACATCTAAAACAATATGAGAACGAGCTGTCCAAAGTCAAAGAGCTTGGCAAAAAGTTAGACCAGTCAACTCCCAGTAGCCAATGGCCACTCTCCTACAATACTACACTAGAAAGACAATTGAATTGGAAAGGGTCAATTTTATATTATATAAGTTAAACCTGAATAAAGGGAAAAAGGGTAACTAGAGACAAAGTCCAGAACACAGCAATTAAAATTGACACTAGAGGAATTTTCAAGTAAAAACCGAATAATAATATGAATACAGAAGATAAAAGGCTACAAATCCCTTGAAGTTTATAAAATAATAAGAAGTAATAGACCTTGGGACTGCGGTTGCAACTCAGTGGCAGAGCGCTTGCCTAGCTGACTTAGATCCTTAACACCACATAAAAATAATTAAATAAAGATATTGTGTCCATCTACAATTAAAAATTAAGGAATAGACCTTAGTTGGGTGCAATGACACTGCTGGCCTATAATCCTAGCAACTTGGGATGTGAAGATCTTTGCCCCATTCTCTGGTTCTCTGAGTAAAGATATCCACCCCTTTAAATGAAAGAGGTAGTTTTTTTTGTTTGTTTGTTTGTTTTTTAAGCATTACCTTTAATAGTAAACAATGGGAATTCATGTGCCTAACAGCTTCAAATTTGGTTTGGTACAAAAATATTTTTAAGACTATGTAAAAGAGAATAGCCACACCTCACAGTATATGGCTTGGTGTCAATGTCAGAGGTATGATACTAGGAAGGATGAACCAGAGGCCACTCCATTAAGGAAATTAAATATAACTTTATTATTTTCTTCAAATTACAAAAGTACATATTTTGTGTAAAGTTTTCTAACAGTACAAATATAAATATTTTGAAAAAGTGCAAATTTTGCCATAATCCAGCTCCTGGAGATAACTAATATGAAGGATTGGGTATGTATGCTTCCAGATACCTTTATCTGCATGCATATTTTTATTACCCAAATGCATTCATATCTTACAAAAAATATTCTGCAACTTGTTTTTTCTTATCTGTTAACATCATTTTTCTATATAATTACACACAGATCAAGCATATAACACCTGCATATTTCACAGCATGAATATACCAGTTTATTTAATCATTTTCCTACTGACAGATTATTGGCACTTCTCTTCATTAATACAAAACTTTAGGTATTAGTGAACATGTATCTCACACACTTGTTTGACTATTTCTTCCAGGTAAATTCCCAGAAGTTTATTATTAAAATGACATCCTCATTTGAAAATAACAAGCTAGTACTGATCATGGCAACCCACAGTTAAGATTCTAAATTGAATAAACAGGCCATGGGGCAGAACCAGTCCAGCCAGGAAATGGAACACTAAGGCTGAGTCAACAAAGCATAGGACTCCTGATTTTCCTGGTGAAGAAATCCATACTATCACTGGAGAAGAGGGGCAAGTGCAAATTGTCAGTCTTCTGCCCTCAAGACAATCAGAGGTCCCCAACTGCATCCAAGCCTGGATAGCCTGACTCTGATAACAGATCATTTTGAGAGGCCAGCATTAAATATATAGAATATAAAGGAAAGAAACTGAGGCATGCAAGTAATTCAAAAAGGAAAAGGAGGATGAGAAAGATTCATTGCTATTTTTCTTTAAAACACTGGTTAATTTACCTTTTGCATAATGTAGGGAAATAGCACTGGATTTCATAGTGATCCCTCGGATCTGTTCATCTTCTCTGCTGTCCATGTACCTTAGCTGGAAAAAACGCAACATATGCATCTTATTGTTCATGATCTTTTCCCTTTAATCCATTATTATGATAAAATTACATATTAAGTCAATCTTGAATTCTTGAGCTAAATCTATTGGGCTATAAGAAGTAACTCTTTATATAATGCTGTTTTGCTTATTAATAATTTTTTAATCCACAATCATAAGATTGGCATGAGATTTTTCTTGTCTGGAACTATCTTTAACAGACTTGGTCTGTTATTCCATTCATATGACTTGGAGAGTATTCCCTGATGTTGAATTTTTCTTCCTTGTATTTTTGAATGGTTCAAGTAGAACTGAAATTACTTGTTCCTTTAATATCTGAGAGAACTGGACAGTTAAATCATCTGGGCTTTTTCTTTGTATAAGGATTTTTGCCAGCCATTTGATTTCTTAAAATACTACAGGATTATTCTAGTTTTCTATTTCTTAAGTCTAGTTTTATTAAGTTACCATTTTTACATTTCATCACATGTAAGATTATTTAAAGCTGTTTATTATACCCTATTGTTATCTTTGCCTGAGTGTGTATATATACATTGTATATTGGTGAACTACAATTATACTTAATAATGAGATTCTTTTTGCCATCAATCTCATTAGCTTTTTATAAAATATTTTTTTAATTGTAGATGGACACAATATCTTTGTTTATCTTTATGTGGTGCTGAGGATCAAACCCGGTGCCCCACACAGTGGAAGGCAAGTACTCTACCACTGAGCCATAGCCACAGCCCCTCATTAACTTTTTTAATCTGTAGCATTTTTCTTTCCCTAATATAATTTATTTCTGCCTCTTTTCTATTCTTCTTGATGAATCTTGCTGATATTTGTCAACTGTATGAATTTTTTAAGTAATTCATTCAAACATCCTTTTATACACTATACTTCATATACTTCCAAAGTACAGTGAGCCACAGTAAGGACATTTGCTGACCAAAGGTACCATATGCCTCAACAATGATAAATTAAAAACAAATTTTCTAGTTGTGATAATCATGAATTGTCTACACTGCTAATAATTTTAATTAGCAGACTTGATATTTTTAGGACAATTTTAAGTTTATAGAAAGACTCAAAAGCATAAAGGGTCCCACAAACCATCCTCACAACATAGTTTCCTCCGTTATTTATATCTTTTGTTATTAAATGGTATGGTATACTTGTGCAACTGATTAATCAATATTGATATGTCACTAAACTCCATAGTTAGTATTTGGGTTCACTCTAAATGTATGGTATGTCCATCATTTTTATATTTATTAGCTGTGATTTTGGTTAACATGATCCTTTCTATAAAATGTTTATTTTCTGCTTCACTAACTTTATTATTTTCTTCCACCTTCTTACTTTAGAGTGACTATAGTTCTACGTTCCCAGGTGGGAAAAGCACAAGCACTTCATTCTTATACTCCACCTCATAAGATGGTCTCAGGTGCCCAATTCTACCTTTCTTTCTCCTTGTCTACTCTATTAATTCACTTCACTTTTGCTTCTCCACCTCCTCATCTATTCCCTGTCACTTGATTAAATCCTGCAAGCCATATACCCTAGATTCATTAAAAAGAGGAACATCTCTTTATTTTTCTACTGCAAAGTAAATTATTCCAAGCTAGAAACTCACAGCCAGAAAGAAAGATCTTTTTCAATTCATTTCCTAAAACATTATTTTCATTATGATCCTCAGGCCTAAGATGCCTTCCTATGGCACTTATATGATACTTAGGTTAACCTTCAAGATCTTCTGCAATCTGACATGTTCCATTGGTACATTTTCTCTCCCACTGGTCTTAGGCAAGGGGTCCACTCAAATCAAGCATAACACAAAAGCCTTATCCACATTATTTCCCACCACTTAATGGTTTCTGTGCCTTTCAAACCACCTAATTCATTGACCAGTGAAGAACTTCTTTGTGAAATCTCTCACAATTGTGTATTATTTGACTTAATACAAAAACTCCTTATAATTTGTACTATATAAAGTAATACAAAGCAATATAAAAAATAACAATTTTTCTCAACATCTATTTTATCTTGCATAATAGATTCTGAGATGCAGGATTATGTTTTATACTCTTTTAGATCACTGGAGAACACCGCAAACAGCTTATAATATTGTACACTCACTGAAATGTGACAAGTGTTTATTAAACATAACAACATACCTTGCCTGCCAGACGGCTGGAGATGATCCCATTACTAGATATAAAACAATCAGCAAGAGTAGTTTTTCCTGTTAAAATAACATAAATTAAAATCTATGTAGTTTTTAAAGGGGATTGGGAGATAGACTTACTCACAAATTTGATGTCTGATCATAAGAATTAGTTTAGCAAGGATCTTTTATTTACCTATGCCAGATGACATAAGACAAAAGATATATTTTAAGAATTTTATAGACTTCTAAACAGAATATCATCTGGAAAGATATAGAGGCTAGTACTCCATAGTGGTGTAATCACTATGCCAATCCAAAAGAGAACATAACTGACAAATTTTATAGCTACTAAAATCTGTCCTATATGAATTTGGTCAGGTTAATCACAATTATTATATCAGTCATCCAGTATTCACAATAGCTAATCATGCTTATAAACTGAAGCCCCTGAAAGTACAGAATGATAACAACAGAAATCATGTTCAAGGTCTCTGAAACGTATAATATCAGGTAATATGTCATCAAGAAACAACAGAATATCATCAATATATGATTAAGATGTAATATTAAAATATCATTAACAATATCATCAAGAACAATAGTCTTCCACCACGTTTCCCCATGCAAGCCCTAATTGGTACGTGTTAGTTGTTAATACTTATTTACTAAGGAAATTTACCCATATCTATTACTATTGCAATATAAGCTGTGTTAGATAATCATCTACACTGTAACATATATAAACAGTATCCAAATATAAACCTAGAATTTACTTTATAATAAAAAAAAAACTTCTTTGTATATTTAAGTACATAATTCTAGTTACCTTTATCAAATAGACTACCACTAAAGTTTACAAAATTTCAAGGGATATACATAAGTAACTTTGTTTAAAGAATTCCAGAAGAATATAATAATTACTACAGATGGGTTGGTCTAACAAAAGGAAAAGATTTTCTCTTCAAGACAAGTCCTTATTACACTCCATGAACTTCAACAAAACTATGAATTCCATATAATAATTCAAACCAGAGACCAATCAGTAGGAATACTGAAGACTTTTAATTAATATGTTATCTATTTGCCATGTGAAGGTTATGTGTTAGCATATAACACTAGAGCATCACTTTCCTGCTACCCAATAAAGTGGAATTCATTCTAGGCATGAAAATCATGCTCTTTCCATGTACCAAGAAAGCAGGGACTTTGCTTTATTTATGACTGTAACTCTAGGATCAGAGTAATGCTTGGCATATGAAAGACATACAAGGGTTGGGGGGTGGCTCAGTGGTAATGTGAGGCACTGGGTTAGATCCTCAGCACCACCACATAAAAATAAATAAATAAAATAAAGGTATTATGTTCACTGGTAACTAAAACAGTATTTTTTTTTAAAAAAGACTCAATAAATAGTTGAATGAATATGAATTAAAGGTTTTCTAAGATAGTACCCATTTAACAATTTTAAAGAGGAAATTTAAAATAAATTGCTCTGCAAACATGCACACCACTGACTTTTCACATGATTTAATTCACAAAGATAAACAACTTATTAGACTTTGTGGCCTCAAAATGTGTGTCGTATAATTACAAAAGGTCTGGGGACAGCAGGGTAAGTCACTGGATTTGTATGTAAAACTCATTCTCAGTTGGCTTCACCTATAAGGTGATCTACAACCACCTAACCTCTTTTCTGCCTTTCAATCAATCCTAAGCACTCTACCAGTTTAATCTAATCTACTATTTAACTATATCAAACTTAGTTTTATTTTTTTTCTGCTAATGGCTCCCATGTCCTCATAAAAAAAATGTTAATGATCATTTTCATAATGAAGTATTTAACTTCCTGCCAAGGGATTCTCATTATCATCACATTTAATCCCTATAAGATAGCTATGATTTTCATCTGGTATACATATGCAGCATACTGAAATTCAAGAAGGCAAAGAAACTTAAAAATGAAGTTGAAAATAAATTCAGGATGTCTAACTCCAGAGCTGAAGCACTTAACCCCTAACTTACATGTAGCCCAGTGGCTATGAAGAGTTCTATGACATAGGACCCAGCCTGCCCCTTCACCTCTATGTACTACTCCTTCACCTATAGGATGGTATATAAGTTTTATTTCACATGCCCTTTCCAATCATTTTGCCTCAGCAACCAGAACTCAGAAGGGGTCTGAAACCAATAGCAGGATTAGCATGAAGCAGGGCTATGGTGTTACAGCAATGTCTATGTAAATCACATGTATCATGCTTAGCTATTCTTGCATTTATAGTGTCCTGGGCTTCAGCCACATGTATTTTCTTCTTCCCAAGCTGACACACTGCCACTTACAATGTTTGTCTCCATTTGTCATCTTCAGACCGCCTTCAAAGATCATCTCTGGATATTAATTATGCTGTGAAACCTTTTCTTAACTCACTATGTCCCAGCATCCCATATATAGGACACCAATAAAAATTTTGTCCTATATGTGGGATTCTGGTACATAGTGGGTTAACCCACCTCTAGCTTCCCAATCCTCTAGTTTTCTCAGTGGTCACAGTCTACTTTTTCTCATATTGCCTGCTCCATTCCTAAAGCTTCCTCAATAGGATATGGGACAGGTGTCCCACTCATAAATGTCTGTGTCCTGATATACCTACCAAAATTCCTTGAACTTAGCAGATGTTCAATAAATATTTGATGAATTAAATAGGATCACATAACAAAGGCTCTAAGGACACAATATCAAGATTACAGCTGTTTTACAAACAAAGTCATTTCAAAAGTTTTTCATATTTAAACAAAAACTGAAGTTCTGATTTAGGAACAAGTTGACATACTATATAGAAAAATGCTAATAAATAGTTAACCATGTTCATATCATATGCGTCCTTGACATCACAAAAAAAAAACAAAAAAAACTTTTAAAAGGAGTAAGACCTACTTCTCCGACTGCCCACAGGTTCAATTTACTGAACATGCCTTGTCTATTAATGAAAAATAGCCATTTAAAAAAGGTTCTTACCATGGTCAACATGAGCCAAAACACATATATTCCTGATGTTAGCAGTGTTTTTCTGGAGTTGAATCATTTTATCCAAACTATTGAGCACCATGGTTGCTCACTTCCTGTGGTTAAAAATAAAAGATGTATTACAAATGACACAAGGGCTAAAGGTCCAGGCAGGGGAAAAAGAAATTTAAGTGCTGGGAGCTGAAAAAGATTTCTCAGATCCCTTAAACCAAGACTCAAATGAACGTTTATAGATGAGACATACCAATCCAGGCCCAAGACCAGCTTGAAAGTCAATAAACTGTACTTATGGAGTGTATTCATCCTTCTGGATGGGAAGGCTGTGTTGAATCAAGGAGCTCCTGGGTGCTGGGTGCAGTGACACCAGTAGCCCCACCCATGGATTCGTACTCTGACCAACTCTTCCAGGCCAACGACAACCATAAGAAGGGTCAAATGCAGCAAGAAGAGAAGATGTTGACGTCTCTCCCTTCCCCTAAATCCCTGGTTCTAATATTCTAGCTCCCTTTTATCCGCGGTAAAACACTCGGCTTTATACTGCGTACAGAGCCTGAAAAAGTTTTGAGTCACGTGCTTATGAACCAAACAGGTGCACTGCCCATCTTTCTTCCCTTTTCAAATGAAAAGTCTCAACTCCACCTGCCCTTCATCTTCGAGGGGCCCCAGATTCGTAGGGTTTGATGTTGAAAATTTTAAGGACCCCAAGTCCACACGGAAAAAATTCTGGCCCCGGGTGGGAGCTACCGCTGGATGCACGCCGCGTCGGCGCATGACCCCGGTCTCCCCGCGCCGTCCCCTCGGCCCAAGTCCCTCATTACCGCCAGCACGCGGGGGGGGCGGGGGGGGGGCTCCTCACCAGCTCCAGCTCTCTGCCCAACACCGCACGCTTCAGCTAGGGCTCCGCAGGCCTGAACGCCTGCGTTCTGGGGGCGGGGCTGGCTGACGCGCGACCTCTGACCCGCCGGCGTCTCGGCGCCACCGGAAGCCGGCGCCGCGTCCGTTGCCGGGATCCCGCGGTCGCCTAGACAACGGTGGGCGCCGTAGATAGAGGTGAAAAATCTGCGGGTGCTGAGCGCTGCGGATCTAGCAGCGAGCCGAAAACATGAGGAGCAAGTGTTTGTGTCAGATCTGTACCTGCGGGTAAGAATGGCTGGCATAGCGGCGGGCCGGGAGACCTTAGGGGACCCAGTGGCCCTTCGGGTACCCCCACCTTGACCCCCGCACACCGGGAGCAGCGGCTCAGCGACGCCCCCTCTTTGGCTGGGTTGGGGTACAGTGTTTCTTCTTTGTAGCTAGAAACTAGTTTCCAATTTCTTTATGCAAATTGGAATAGCATCTGGGCCAGGTAAACAGTAAGTGAAGCCCATGGCGGTTGTAAGGCTGGTAAGCGGTGGATCCGACTGGTGAGTGCATGCCCCACCAGAATAATAATAAATAATAATAATTATTATTATTATTATTATTATTTTTTACTTTATTTTATTTTATTTTATTTAAAAGAACAGTGGTCAAAGCCATTAGTTGGCAACCAGTATTACACATTCTTTCATCCCCAGCTTCCCATCCTCCAACCCAAACCATATTCCCATATTCCCATTGTGTCCAGGCGGCCCTCATTTGGAATCTGCCTGACATGTAAGGCTGTAGTCCCCATCCGAAACCCAGAACTCGTCTGTGAGTCCTGCCTAACAACCTTCCACTACCTATAAACACACTCTTTTCCTTCCTTCCCCAGCTTCACTGTTGACCCAGGGATGAGATCATTATTTGCTAGATAAATATGTCAATTCCTTGCTATTTCTTAATACCCTTAAAAGGGAAAACACCTGATGGAAAGCAGTTTGTCTACTATTTTCATAATAAACACTTTATAATTACATATAGATTAGTTAATATATGACATTTGAGATAGGAATCTTCAAACTCTCCTGTGCAAGAAGTTTTTGTTTTTTTTTTTTAATTATAATCAACCTAAGTTTCTTCCCATCTTATGTCAGAAAATTCAATCTTCATTGTGTCGGGGGCTACATTTTCTTCAAGCAGTATAATGATCCAAGGAACTAAAGCATTGCCAATAAAAGAGTTCCTTCTGACCTTTGAACATTGGTATGATCTCCCACTGAAAAGTCCTTTAATGAAGCTCACATATTTCTTTTAAGAGCAGGATCTCTGCTAGATTTATTCTTATACTCTCGTGTGTAAGAATCCTTGAGGAAGCTACAAACTTGTAGTTACAAGGCTCCACTCAACCATCTCTTTTGAAATCTGGACACTTCCTGAGACACTGACACTGGCAAAGATTCCTCACCCTTCTCAGAGCCCCTTCTCCTCTGCCTTTTAACTTCTCACTCGGTTTGGCAGCAGAAGGGAGATTTTTACTCTTCCTTCTTTTATTTATTTATGTGGTGATTGTTTCAAGACCATCCTTTTCCTCTTGTGACCTAAAAGACAACTATCTTTCACCTCCCATTAGAAATGCATTATTTCATCTCTTCCATGAACTGTTTCTTTTGCAAAAAGCAGGAAAATTTGTTGACTTGAAGCAACTTCTCCCTCCTGCTGAAATCTCTTCAACAAGGGATTATATAAAGGTCCTGACTACCTGCTTGATATAAAAGAGGCAAAAGAACAAGAAAACAAGTTTGTTAATATTTCAATAAATTTCCTTTCTCTAGAAGATTAAGATCATCAGAAGACCTTTTCAGGGAAGCTTTGACCTGTTTCTGCTAAATGTCCATTTGCTGGTTGAGTCTTTTATTTTTTTCACTTACACTATGAAAATTAATAGTTTCACACATCTATTTTATTCTTTAAAAAGTTGAAGCAACCATCCATCTCTAATGTATTTCTTTATACAATGCGTACATGATATTTTTATGCTTGTTAACTATGGTGGGGTTCTCTTATGTTAGAAATCAGAAATGGGGGATGCTAGAAAAAAGTGTGGCTCATTCAGATCTTTGCTCAAATATGATGAAAGAGTCTGTCATTGAAACCTTTGTTCAAATGTCATACTTTGCCCCACCTCCACACTATATCCCACTTCCCTGCTTCTTTTCTTTTCCCATTGTACTTAGGATATTCTACATATTTTTTTCTCTTCACCCCTATCAAGGGTGTAAATTCAAGTAAGACACAGAATTTTCTATCTTTTCTTAATACTGTCCTCAATACTGAGATTTGTACTCATTATATATTTGCTGAATAAATGAATGACCATGTATGTAGGAAGTGAATGAGAATGGTATAAATTAACTAAATCTTTATCTTCAATCTTGTAAAAATTTGTAAAGTTAGTAATTTAAGCTAATATAGCAAAGTTCATAAAAAGTTACAGATTATAGCCTCCTATAAAACTTTAAAAAGCAGAAATAAGAAAAATTTTGGAAATATCAGGATTAAAGGCTTTTTCTTTCCTTTATAATTCTTCAACACTGTTTGTTAAAATGTGAATGTATTTTTTCATGGAAAATAAAACTAAAAACATGACAAATTCCAAAGATTGGACTTGGTTCTTGTAACTCATTCAGCTATAACAGCACCTCTATGCTTGCATGACCTGTGTACCCTGCTTCTACTTCTAAGAGTCTTGACTATGTGTGACACTAAATCACTTCAGCACTTTACCACAACCACCATGTTCAGTTGATATTCCCTAATCTCTTGATCCTTCTGACTTCAGAGTTTCTTGGACATCCTGTGACACCACCTGTTTTCCTTACGCTATAATTCTTCATGCCGTCCACCATGATTCATCTGCAGGGTATATACATTTTCTTTCGGTTCAGCTTTACAACCCTCCCCCATGGCCTGGAGTCTCCAAATGATACCAGACCTGAGAAACTGACCTTATTTCAGAATAATGTGGTTTTACTTTTTTATTTGTTTGCGGTTTTATTAGTTTTATTTTTCAAAGGTTTTATCTTTTTTACTAATTGTGCACTGAAAAATTATAGTGAAAACCCTGTATATTTTTTAACACTTGTTTTTCATACATAGTTTTTATTTATTTTTAAAAAGAGAGTATTCATTGCGTACTATTCTACCACAACGCCCTCCACTTTACTATTTCCTGTCTTACCATGTTCCAACAGTCATTCATAGAGGTCAACCTCATATTTTTCAACAACTCTATCCTATTAGTTTATATGATATCTGTTCATATATCACCTAAGGATGAGGATACATTCTGAGAAATTGATCATATTAAATATAGCTATTAAATCTCCTGATTTAACCATTGTGTGAACATCACAGAATATACTTACACAAACTAAGATGGCTGTGATGTCACCAGACAACATAATCTCATTGGACTATCACTGTATATGTGATTTGTGGTTGACCAAAATGTCCATTTTTTTAAAAGCATTAATGTGTTATTTAGGGCTCTTAGTTATGGGGAATATAATCTATTCTGATGAGTGTAGGCAAAAGTTAACTGTATATAAGGAATATATGTAATTTCACTTGAAAGAACTGAAACCATTTTCAAACCAAGATTCCAAGGAAGAAAAGTACCTGAAAATCTCATTGTAGCCCTGAACCATGAAGGGAACTGCTAACTCTGCCACAATCAGAACACTGTAACAGAGCTGTAGCCTCCAGAACCACTCAATTCTACCAAAGTCAGAAAGCTGCCAAGTCAGGGAATCACCTTGAAAATCAGGGGACTGCCTAACTGGCCCCAAACTCTCTTTGTCTCTACCTCAATCCATACAAGGAAAATGAATGTGGTGCCCTGCTTTTCTCCTTATGTAGCTATGTTCTAAATCAGAGTCTCATGTGAGTACATGAAATAGGTGAAACCTAAGTTATATATGCAACTGGTCTGCATGGGGTCTAGGACATTACTTGTTGGCTTCTCAGGTCTGTAAATTAACAAGACAATATTTCTACCATGTAAGGATACTTATTTTTTTAAACATCATTGCAGAGGGAACAGGTTGTCTAGGAAAGCTGCTCTAAAGTTTATGTGTTCTGAGTCATTGGAGGTCTGTCTCTGATTAATAATCACACCAAGTGTTTTTTTAAGGCAAAATAATCTTTCAGTTTGTTTGTTTGCACAGGCGACATCATTGTCCACATGGAACCACAAGGATTTATGAAAATTTTGGCTTGTCTTGCCCCACAACTGAATACTTGGAAAAGTATCCCATGTATGGCAATGTTCTTCCACCACAGAGTCTTAAACCTAAGCAAGAATTTCGAGCATGCCGTGGTAAAATGGAAGGAATAACTACATTTAAGTAAATATTGCACAATTACTTGCTTATATTTTTCTCAATTCTTCTGATGGGAACAAGGTTTTCTAGCTATTAAATATAGGTAGTTGATTTAAGTTAAACAAATCCAAGAAGCAAGAACTAGTTAAGTCACAAGAAAAATAGAAAGATGAGCTTTAATTAGGTTAACAAATTGAGAAGAGGGAAATAAAACGTTCTATTGATTTGTTTTTATTCCCTAAAATATATCATGTTCTTTTTTTTACTTTTCACTGTCACTGCCACCCAGAGGATAACAGTAGCTTCCCAGTGTTTAGGCCTGTATCTTCTCTAGTTTTTGCATTTCTGATCTCTTTTCAATACTTCAGTTGGCCAAGATGATCTTTTAAAAGTGCAAATCCAATCCTGTTAAGTCCCTGATGAAAATACTTTAAAACTTTCCCATTATGTTTCACATAGACCAAAATTCCTACCACAATTCCTGCATGGTTTACTCCCTACTTGCTTCTCTAGTTTATTTTATGTTTCCATCTTGTAGGCCTTTTTTGTTGTTGTTGTTTCCTATAAAATGCCAGGTTTCCATGCCTCGAATCATTTCAAGATATTAATTTTTTTCTACCTGGAATTTTTCCCCTCTCCTTCCCTAGTTTAATACCCACTCAGTCTGTAAATCTCAACGTGATTATCTCTTGGAAAAATCTTCTCTACACCTCACCTAGTTTTCAGTCTACATAAAATTCCTCAGTGTAAGTTTTCAAGGTACGTTCATTACATTAGTTTTAGTATTTCATGACAGTAGGAATTATGTCCATTGATTTCTTATCATCCTATTTCCAAAATTCTAGCACAACACTTACTGGCACATGGTAGGTTCAGTGAGTGATGAAAAAAAATTATCCCACTCATCCTAAATTTTTCATTTTTATTTATTTGTATCTATTTGTATTTTGTCAGCTTAGTGGGTTACTTCTTTGTTTTCATTATTTTATTTGATGTACACTATATTCAAAGCACAATCTTAGGCATCAAGAATAAAAATATCAGTAATTTCAGGTTCCTGCTTTTAAGGAACTCATGTCAATTTTTTTTATAACTTAGGGTTTTAAAAGCACCACAACAAATTTAATTTTTCCCAGTTGACTTATTCAGGTCACCCTAAGAGAAGGAAGAAAGAAAACTTTAAAAAGGTAAATAAGAAACATTCCATATCCCAAAACTCAAAAGTCCAAGTATGCCAATACAACTAAAAATTACATTTCTTAAGTCATCATCTCTCCACTTTGTAAGACAAGAATCATAACATAATGGCTTGGAGCTTTTGCTTGACTCCTCAAGATGACTACATTGAATAGGAAGTAGAAAACTGATTTATTTGTAGAATAAGAAGCCATTGTATACATTTCAAAGAGACTGTGTAAAGAGCAGATATCTGAACTTATAGAAGACTTTTGATTCTTTATGGCATTATAATTGTAGCATAGTTAGATGACTACAAGAGTTGGCAGGAAAATTTGTCCTATAGAAGTATGATTTTAGACCTGTCATGTGTTTCAGGATATATCAGATGAACAGACTGCATTTGCTATTTACTGCTTCTCCACAGAAAAGTGCTTTGGATGTGGAGGTATAATTTTTAACACTAAGTAAACAATGTAGTCAAAGAAACTTCTAAGACTTATAAACCAAGCTTTCTCCCTACTCTTCTCTCTATGATTTTCCCTTTCACTAACTTCCTGATTGCATTTTAGCCTATTCTGAATACCTGGCATTTGAGCAGAGTAAAGAACAATTCAGATATCTGAGAAGAGTTACATGATTTCAATTACTATTCATCCATTAAATAAATATATAGCAAACATTTGTTAAGCCTCAAGCATTGTTTTATGCATCTGGAATACAGTGTGAACAAAAACAGGATTTCATTTCTCACAGATGTTCCATTCTAGTGGAGAAGCCAATCAAAACATCACTTGAAATAAATATCAAAGCACAACAGTGATAAAATCTATGAAGTATAGGCACCTTAATAGCTAGAATAAGATATGCGAATTTATCGGGGAGATATAAGAAAAATGAGCTAAAACCTGAAGCATGTTAAATAGTGAACTGTATTGAGAGAGGAAAGAAGTGTATTCCAGGCAAAAAGAAGCATTCAGCAGGAAGGAACATAAAAAGTGGGAAATTTCAGAGAAAGACAGCTGGAGCAGAGAAAGCAAAAGGAGGGTGTAGTGAGGAAGGACAGGCAGGGCCTTTGGGCCTTGTTCTATTTTATCTATATTCTTAGAGCAATAAGTACCAGTGAAGATTTCCTTTCTGTTTTCTTGTTGGGGGTTGTGGGGAGAAGTACAGTGGTGAGTAGATAGATAAGAGACCTAAGGAGGGAGCTAGGGCCATGAGAGCAAGAATGATCTAATTCACATGTGAAAGAGTTCCTTTGCGTACAAAGTGGAGACAAGATTGGAGAATGGCCTAAAGTGGATGCAGGTAAATGAGTTCAGGAAGCTATTGGAGTTATTTGACTAGGCTATTATGAAAGCTTTGACTATTATGGTTTGGTGATAAAGATGGAGAAGAATGGTTAGATTTAAAGATATTTAGGAGGCATAATTGACAGGAGTTGATGAATGACTGTGTATAAAGTGTGAGTCCTAAGTTTCTGACTATGAGCTGAAGAGATGTTGATGCTGTTCACTAACATAAGGAAAAATTACAAATACCAGATTTGTTGGGGAGAAATAATTTGATTTGGAGCATATTGAGTTTTGATGTGCCATTGAGTATCCAAGAGGCTATATACATGCTGGTGTGGAGCTAAGAGAAGAGTACTAAGTTGAAGTGTAAATTTGAGAGTCATTGCTGTAGAGGTAGTAATCAAAGCTGTGGGAGTGAATGTTAGGTGAGAGTAGGAGTGTGTGTAGTCCAAGCCTTCAAGAACTCCACCATTTATTTAATGGTTGAGTAGAGGTGGAAGAAGCTATATAGGAGATGGAGAAAAAAATAAATCAGGAAGGCAGGAAGGGATAATTTCCTGGAAATACAGTATGTGAACAGTAATGTCAATTACTGTGACAGGGGTCAAGTAAGATAAGTTCTAAAGAAGTCAGATGGACTTAGTCACATAGACTTAGTCATTCTGAACCTTAGAACTGTATTAGGTCAGTGACAGTGCTAGACTGAAGTGGAATGAAGAGGTAGGCTGAAGTATTTGAGAAAATGGAGTCAAACAGCCTTAAGAGGTTATACTGGAAATAAGAGAAAGGGACTCAGTGAGTTTTTTATTTGTTTTTTTGTTTTGGTTTGGTTTGGGGTTTTTTTGTTTGTTTGTTTTTGTTATTTTTGAGTCTGTGGATACAGAATCCAGAAGAAAAAAAGCAGTCTGTAAAAGCTTAGAATAATAGTTAACAGTAGATAACATTGCACCTACTACTTATCAAGTACTCTCCTAAGTATTTGTGTATCCTTAAAACAACACTACAAGGTAGATGATATTATTGTCCCATATTTATATATGAAGGAAGGAGCAAAACACATTAACTGTATTATTCAGGGTTGTACAGCTAGTTAGTGAATGACTGACAGAGCCAAGATTTAGATCCAGGCAGTCTGAATCTGTGGTATTCTCCATTTCATCAGACTACCTCAGTAGTCTTCTGTCATATAACGTTATGTAATGCCTAGAGGGACTGGATTACCATCTGGCTTCCATCCATGGAAAATGGTTCTGAGAGATCCAAATATGAGTAGGACTCATACTGACACTGTGAATGTGACTTATGTCTAAAGGCAAGAGTTACTTATTATCTAAAACTGAGCAGGACAACATGACTTCAATAAGAAGAAAGTATGCCCAAATAGTTTACTGGAGTCTTTATGTAGGAACAATAAGGATTTTGAAGGATTTTGACAGTGGATACAGGGAGATATATATATATAAATTTTGCAAGTTTAAACCTTTCACCTTCAATTATTTGAGGATTTAATTTATTTAAGATCAAATTAATTGAGCATCTCTTGTTTTGATATTTTGAAAACTAGGATTTTCAACATATTGCTCTTAAGATATTGAGTCTCCTAACAGGACCTTTTAAAGGAATTTAATTAATTCATTCAAATTGTTTATCAAATATTACCATTTTAATATTTTAGACTTTTTAGGCAAGAGACAACTGAAATTATCAATACTGAGATCATCAAAATAAAAGGTCTTGTGAGGCTATGTTTCAAATTTATATATTTCAGATCAGATTATCGTCCTTATGAAATAGTCAAACAGCTTCGCCACATACCAGAAGAATATAAACCAAAACAAGGGAAGATTGATCTTGGTACTACCTACAAACGAGATTTTAATTCTTATAAAGTGCAGCCTGTGGTAATAGTCCGGCCTTTGGAAAGACAACAAGTTAAAAAAGGGAAGTTGGACACTGTCCCAACCTATAAAGGTAACTTGCTATTTCAAAAATGAATGAGCCAACCAACTAAAACTTCCAGATTTGATATCTAATATCAGATTAATTTTGGTGTTTTGTCAAATGTATCCACCCATGGTTTAGGAAAGAAGTTTTTCTCTGGTGAAAATATCATATAGCCAAAAAGCAAACAAACAAAAACCCAAACACCATTTACCTAATGGAGAGTTAAGAGGCTTGGGTTCTTCTTCAGATTCAGCTCTTAAGTAGTTTTTCCTATCTTAAAACATAAAAAAGAATACCATTTAGCAAGGATTATGTCATATCTGTCATTTATATCACCTTAATTAGCATTGTACCTTTCTTCCCAACCTAGAATTAGTTGAAACTATCAAGAATGCTGGAGTCTTTGAAAAGATCAAATAAGTAGCAGTCCTGTTCTGCATTCAGTTTCTGAACAAACTTTTAAAGCAAAAGAATTAATAGATAAGGAACCAAAATATTGTTTTTATACTGAAATAGATCAGGATGGATGATAAAGCTTACATCTATAAGCAAATGTTTCCTGATACCGAACCTTAGAGGAAAACCAACTGTCCCCTGACAGACAATGCTGGATTACCAACATAGGGGACCTGCAGCTCTAAGACTTATAGCATGAAAGAAGTATAAGAATACCTCCTGCTCCTAATAACTAACTTGAAAAAGTACTGGGCAATGTATGACCAATTTTTCTTTCCAAAAATGTATTTGATTTTAAAATACTATATTACTTTTGAGGGGTTGGTGGTCTTAATCTAGGGCTGGGGATGTAGCTCAGTGGTTGAGTGCTTGCCTCTCATGCGTGAGGCACTAGGTTCAATCCTCAGCACCACATAAAAAATAAATAAATGAAACAAAGATATTGTATCCATCTACAACTAATTTTTTTTAAATTAATAGACTAACTTGATAGTAGATATTATTTCTATATTTTCCTTTATAAATAAAGTAATTGCATATATAGGCTTACACTCTTTCCATTAGTTATGTGAAATAGCTGAATGGGCATGTCCTAATATGAAAACTTTTTGTAAAAGTGATGCCATCTACAACCAAGGTAATAATCAGGTGATAACTAGATACATATTTTTTCTGTAAATTTCACATTTACCAGTTCACTGGGTAAGTAAAGTACATGGTATCCATTTACTGTGGTCTGTAAGCATATACCATTAGGCAAGTCAGGAACAATATTCTTTCTGATATTTAAAGCTGTGAGTACATAAGATGCTACCCAAGGGACAAATTGTGGAGACTGTGAATATGGTATATTACAATCAAACGTAGCATATAGTATTAGCTGAGATACAGATTTTTATCTGTGTGGGATACTATGTACAGCACAAAATATGACATAAAAGATAATTGATGAAGATTATTTTACTTGTTCTTTTATAAAAACATAATAAGATTTTTTTTCTATGTAAGATCTACAAAAAATATGAATAATATTGATATCCCCTTATGGTTTGGATATATACACAAAACTGTCTCCCTCCCTCCCTCTCTCTCTTTCTCTCTCTTTCTGCTTCTCTGTCCAACCCTAGATCTGGCTTTCCATAAACTGTTCTCTATGGATTCTCATATTTTCATTTTCATAATTCAGGGCTGAGGAATTCTAGGTTCCCTCTGGCCTTCTAGCTCCTGAACTTTTCTATCAGGAAAGGTGACATTTTGAACTTCCAGGTTTTCAGGCATGAGACAACAGAAATGCAAGGGCCAAGGCTGTGCTATGTAATTGTACTGAAGGTTTTTTTTTTTAGATTCCTACTTAAGGGCAGGTATCTGTAAAATCTAAGAGGAAAGACAGAAATTGGATATGATAAAGAAATAAGCAACCCTATAATTGGTAAGCAGAACAACACTTACATTCTGGACATGGAGTTTGTGAAACAAAACGTATCTGCTCTCCTAGCATCCTCAGCTTAGAAATTTATTCATATTAAGATGTACATGAAAATAAACCATAATAATAAATAGTCATAGGGATTACCCTGTTCAGTAGCCATTGTAGGAAATACAAATATCTGGATTGCAGAATGGGTATAGACATTAAGAAATTTTATAATTGATAACCAAGGAGATAAATGATTTATATACTGAAAACTATAACACATTGGTGAAAGAAATTAAAAGAAGATACAAATAAATGGAACCCATTCAGAGATTGGAAGAATTAATATTGCTAAAATGTCAGCACTACCCAAAGCGATCTATAGATTCTATGCAATCCCTATAAAAATCCCATTGGTATTTTCACAAAAATAGGAAAAAAGCATTCTAAAATTCCTGTGAAACCATGAAAGATTCTGATTAGCCAAAGTAATCATTTGAAGAAACAGAGCTGGACACATTACACTTCCTGATTTCAAATTATAAGTCTAGAGTGATCAAAATAGTATGATACTGGCAAAAGAACAGACTCATAAACCAATGGAACAGAATCGATCTGGAAATATACCTAAGCATTAACAGTCAACTAACCTTCAGCAAGAGTACCACAGATACATAATGCAGGAAGAATATTCTCTTCAATAAATTATTTTGGGAAAAATGGATATCCATATAAAAGAATGAAATTGTACCTTTATCTTATGCCATACACAAAAATAAACTTGAAAGTGTATTAAAGACTTAAATGTAAGAACTGAAAGTGTAAAACTCGAAGAAGGAAACAGAGTTCATTGACACTAATTTTGGAAATGATCTTTGAGACATGACACCCAAATCACAAGCAACAAAAGCAAAAATAGACAAATGGGATTACATTTAACTAAAAATCTTTGTACAGCATCCTTGGGAGAAAATATGATCCAAAATGTATAAGGAAACCACATAATGAAAAGCAAAAAAAACCCTGATTTTTAAAAAATGCCCAAAGGATCTGGATAGACATTTTTCCAAAGAATATATACAGGTACATGAAGATCTATTCAACTAATATCAGGAAATATAAATCAAAAACAGAGACATCACCTCATACCTGTTAGGACGGGTTTTATAAAAAAGATAACAAATGTTAGCAAGGATATAGATGAAAACACTTGTATTCTTTATGGTAGGAATATAAATTGGTATATCCATATGGAAAACAGTTTTATGTTCCTCAAATTTTTTTAAAAAAATAGAACCTTGTGTGGTCCAGAAATCCCTCCTCTGGACGTATACCTGGAAAAAGAATGAATTCAGTATCTTGAAGAAACACCTGTACTCCCAAATTCATTACAGCATTATTCACAATCACCAACATGGAAACAACATGAGTGTCCATACAAAGATAAATGGATGAAGAAATTGAGGGTGGGTGTGTACATATTGTGTGGGGGAAGGGGGAGGGAGCCACTCCTTGTCTGAAATGCTTGGGACCAGAAGTATTCAGTTTTAAAAAAATGAGACATCTTGGGACTGGGACTCAAGTCTAAACATAAAATGCACATAGTCCAAAAATAGTCTTATACAATATTTTTAGCATGCCTGTGTTTTGCCTGACCTGTTTCATGAGGTCAGATGTGGAATTTTCCATTTGTGGCCTCATGTTGGCATTTAAAAAGGTTTGAATTAAGTTGTGGAGCATTTCATATTTTTGGATTAAGGATATTCAACTTTGTGTGTGTGCGTGTGTGTATAAAAATGGAATATTATTCAATCATAACAAAGGAAATCCTGTCATTTATGAGAACATTTTTCTAAGTGAAATGTTCAGAATAGAAAAATCTATTACGTCATCCAACATATGTAAAATCTGAAACTATTGAACACATAGAAACAGAGAATAAGACTATGGTTATGAGGGGCAGGGAGGTGAGGAAAAATGGGGAAGTGTTGGCCAAAGGGTATAAAGTTGTATTTAGCAGGATCCTATCACAAAGTAAGAAATAATAAGTTGCAGGTTTATAGTATGAGTAAGTCTAGAGGTCTAATATAAGTATGATGATTATAGTTAAAAATTCTGTATTGTATAATGGAAACTAAGCCATACTAAAAATAAATAATATATACTACAAGGGTGGTAGATAATTCATTAATTCAGGAACAATCAGTACTTCAAAAATGTATACTTTGTAATATATCACTTTAGGCTAGCCTGTGAACGCATTGGAGACTAGTGATTATGGATAAAGAGAGCAAGAATATCCCAAAATCTAGTACAAAACAAGCATGTAATCATAAAGCCAGAAAAATGAAAGAATTCATTAGTAGACATGGTAAGAGCTGAGGAATTGGAATATAATTCTATAAATACAGGTTGAAAAGAGCCAAGCTATTTGGTACGCTGTGAGGCTTGATGATTTTCCTATAGCCATTACAAATTTTTATAAATTCTGCTGCCAGTAGGATACAGTAGATGGCAGAAAGGCATTACTTCCACTGCAACAGGCTTTTTTTTAAAGTATAGAATTTTAAAAAATGCTTATATTTTAAAAATGGCATGGGACAAGTGAGGAGGCAAATAAAACTCCTGAGAGGGAGGAACCCTCCTAGATGAGATGAAATGGCCAACTGTTTATTTCTGTGACAGCATTTGTCAAGTCTAGTTCTAGGCTAAGGATTGATCTTGGCATAGGCATAGTCACTCTACTGTGGGAAAGAGAAACTGGTGGAATACTTGATTGTGGGCTGGTTTGACAAATTGGACTCTAGAACTCCAGATGCACGGTAGTTTTCCTTGTGGGACATTGACAGAATGTTTAAGGATCATGACGGGCTAAGAAACTGGGCCAAAAAAACTCCCACAGAAATATTCCACTTTTACATGGGAATAGATGCTTAGGAGAAAAAGTCCCACTAGAATGAAGGCCCTAATACAAAGTCACCTCAAGTCTTGTCCTTGAGACATTTGAAACTACAGGAAGACTACATCTAACTAAAGATGCCAGTAAGAGCTGACCTAGCTCAATTCCCAACTGGAATAAAGTAATCTACCCTACATTCTTTCTGCCTACTAGAGGAAAGAAGAAACTGTCTCCTGTTGCAAATAACATTGATTTTAGTTTCTATGATTATGTACAACATTCAGCATATAGTAAAATATCATGAGACCTGTGAAAAAGCCAGGAAATATTTGAAGAGGAAATGGTCAAGAGATTTCCAAAATCAGTGATAGAATCAGGCCATAGAATCAAGAAACTTAAAATGGATAAACATAGGAAATTATCCCAAAGCAACTGTTGTCAAATTTATGACAAAATAAAGATGACTTCTTAAAAATAAGAGAAAGCTAGGTGCAGTGGCACACGCCTATAATCTCACTGACTCTGGAGACAGTAGGAGGAATATTTCAAGTTTAAGCCCAGCGAGTGAGACACTGTCTCAAAAAATAAGGGTGGAGGGTATATCTCGGTAGTAAAACACCCCTGGGTTCAGTCCCCAGTACAAAAACAAAAACAACCCAAAACTGATATCTGACTTTTTAACAAATGCATAATACTTTTACAGAGACTATGGAAGGCAAAAGACAATGGAAAGACATCTTTAAAGTGCCAAAAGGGTAGGAGGAGGGAACCCTAGAATTTTAAACCCAGCAAATCCTAGAATTTGTAAATAGTGAAAGCATCCTTCAAAAAATAAGACAAAGTAAAAATGTTTTCTGGCAAAACAAAAACTGAATTCATTAGCAGCAGGCCCTTATTACAAGTTTTTCATGTTGGAGGAAAATGATTCCAGATAGAAATATGAAATGCATGAGGGAATGAAGCACATATTAATGAAAACTATTTGGATAAATTTAAATAAATATCGACTTCTTTAAGTCATATTAATAACTATATTTTCACAAATGTAGAAGTAAAATAGAACAATGGCATAAAAGGAAGGAAGGTATAATTGAAATTAAACAAGAGATTCTTCCATTGTTCTAGAAATGTTAAGAATATCAATTTAAGTTTGACTAGGCCAGAATAGTAAGTAAATACACATTTTTATTTTGCAAATACAGAAATTTATAATTAAAATTCTAACAGAGAAAAATGGAATAACAAAAATACCCTTTATTAATCTAAAAGAAGTTAGGAAATAAAGGAACATGGAGAAAATCAACAGTAAATAATGATACAGTGAATTTAAGTTCAGCTAGATCATGTGTTACATTAAGTGTAAATGAAATAAACATTGAGTTAAATTCAAAGATTGATTTTTTTATACATTAAGAAAAGTTTATTAAAATGTATACCAAAAAATTGATAAAATACATGAAATTCTCAAATTTTTTGAAAAGTATAATTTATGCAAATTAACTCAAGAAGAAAGTCATAATAGCTTTATATCTGTAAAAGAAATTGAGGCGTGAAGATGTAATTTAAAGCCTTATCATAAAGGAAAATTCAGGATTTCCAGCTTCCAAATAAGATATACAACACTAGAAGTAGTGTGTTCTCGAGCTAACAAATAAAATAATTTAAAAAATGATAGATGTTCATGAATCCTTCAGAAAGCTGAGACCACGAGTCAACCTGCTAATCTGAAATAAAAGGACAAACAGCTGCCTCAAAGTTGAGACAGGATGCAAGTACCATTTCCCTTGGAGCAGTGCATAGAATGCACACTGGCTGGCATGCAGAGATTTACATTTTTCATTGTTTCAAACAATGAAAGAATTAAGAGATTGAGTATAGTTTAGTGTGAGAGCCCAGAGAGCCTCAGACACTCTTCTCTTTGGATGCTCACTGTGTGTTCGTTAGAAAGATTGAAGGAAAGACTAGAGGTCAGAGGAAGCAGGCATGGAGAAAAGCATGACCATCATTGTGGGAAAGGCAGAAAGCTCCATTTGAATGCCTCAGACCTACAAACAAAGCATTAGTCTGTTTCGGGAAAGGTATCACTGTTATCCCTAAAGAAAAAGTGAATGTCTATTGCAACTTGGGGAAAATGAAAAGGAAAAACAAGAAGCAGCAGCAAGACAAGACTTCTAGCATGAAAGAATGGGAGATTGTCCTGGAACCAACTCACTACAGTTCAGCTACATCAAGGGATATAGAGAGCTCTACTTCTGAGACCCAGAGGCATAGGACCTGCCTAAGACTGAAGCTGGACAAAGCACAGAGAAACAACTCCCCATACACACACTCCAACATCATATCTAAGCACTGAATAAAACAGCAGTTTACCATTGTTAAAAGGCAGGATATGGAGAAAGACATTTTCTCTGAGGTATAGTAAAGAGAAAGCCTATAGCTGAAAATGAGGCAGACAATGAAAAAACTCTAGTAATCAGACTCTTACCTGAGCAAAAGATGATGCCAAAAGAATGTGAAACTGGAGATGCACTGAAGGTAAGCATAACAACAAAACTCAAACCCAGTTCAACTATAAATTGAACTGACTGAACTCCACTCACTGAAGATCCAGCAGATGAAGATATGTATCCATCTCTACATATATTATTATTTGTGCTATATACAATATCCTGCTTTCAAATCCAAATTATAAATTATGCAAAGAAAATAAAAATAAGAAGGAAGGAAGGGAAGGGACTGTCAAGAGACCAAATCTAAACCAGGTTCAGAAATTAACCAGACATTGGAACGATCCAGGAAACTCTTTTTTTTTTTTTTTTAGTAAAAAAGACTAGTACTAGTACTAAAAGCTGTAGTTAGAAAAGGTGGACAACAACACATGAACAAATGAATTTTAGAAAAAAGATGAATAAACTATAAAATTGAAATAATTAGAAATCAAAAATAAAAGCAATTACCAAGATAAATGATGACTTTCATAGGCATATCAATAGACATAACACAGTCAAGGGAAAAACTTAAGTAAACCTGAAATAAGTCAATGTAAATTCCTGAACCAAAACACAAGGAGAAACAAAAATGAAAAAAATAAAAGATTCTGACCATCCAAAGCTATGGGACACTTTTTTAAAAAATATTTTTTAGTTATACATGGATGCAGTATCTTTATTTTGTTTATTTACTTTTATGTAATGCTGAGGATTGAACCCAGTGCCTCACACGTGAGAGGCAAGCACTGTACCACCAAGCCACACCACAGTCACCAGTGGGACACTTTTTAATGGGCCTAACATCTACATATTTGAAATCTCAGAAAAGATAAAAGAATTATTGGAAGATGTAATAGAAAAGAATTTTCCAAAGACAATGAATAACATCAAAGTTTAGATCCAAGAAGCTTAGAGAACCCCAGGCAAAATAAATTTATAAAAAGAAGAAAACAAATCACCTAGAAATTCTGACTTGAAAATGAAAAATGAAAAAAATCCTTAAAGCACCTGGGTGTAGGGGAGACACATTACATATAGAGGAATAAAGAAAGGACACACAGACTTTATGTCAGAAACAATCAAACTGGAAGATGATGGAGTTAACATCTTTAAAATGCTAAGGGTTGAAGAGAAAAATTGTCAACCACATTCAATCCCCAATGAAATTATCTATCATAAAGTCATTTCAAATAACTGAAAACTGAATTATCAATAAAGCTTCACTAAAAGAAATTTTAAAAAAGATTGTTTAGGTACAAGGAATATGGTGCCAGGCAAAAACTTACTCAACATAAAGAAATGAAGATCCCCAGAAAAATGTTAAAATGGAAATTAATATAAAATAGTTTTGGGAGCATAAATGAATACAATTTTGTTGTTATTTTGCACAATGCATAAAATTAAAAATATAGTAACAATAAATACAAAATGGAGGTAGGAGTTGGAAGTTTACTGTTGAGAGTATTTAAGATTTACAGTCAAGTACTCCTTGATTCAGTCTATGATGGATCATGCAGACTGTCATGGACCTGTAAGACTATAACACCTAGTGATGTTATAGCCATCTTAGTCTTAACACTGAGTCTAAACACTCGGATGTTTGCAGGTTGACAGAATTGCCTTATAAGGCATTCCTCAATGATACCTGTTCTTATTTGATACATGACTGTGTATGTAAATCATAATACTATTGCTTGCAGGTAGATTGTGATTAATTAAAAATATGTACTATAAACTTTAAGGCAAGGAGCACCAGACTATAGCCTGTGTACCAAATCAGCCCACTTATGCATGATTTTGTGGAACTGTAGAATTTTACTGAAATCTCTTGATTTCCCATTAGCTACTGCAATGTGGTGTTTTGTGGTAAAGCTTCAAGTGAACTGGAAATGGAATGCAGCTCGGTAGATGGAGCTTGAGTCAAGAGCTTCTTCCTCACCTCTAATGAGCTTCACAGTCTCTCACAGAATCTTCACCACTTCCCTTTATGCCTCTGCTCTGATGGCCATCCTACTAACTAGGCTCCTCTGCCTATGGTATCATTTCCGTTTTCTTACAAGTCTGTCTTGAAATAACTTCAGCGTGCCACAGCTTTCCAATTCTATCTCATGGCATCATTTATAGATTCTTCTCCTATCTAGCTCTTAATTTCAACTTCTGTTTCACAAAACAAGACTATTTGATCTAGCTTATCTTTTCTTGACAGTTTGTTTCATAGGTATCTGATAAGCTAAAGATATTTCGCTCTTGCAACAGATGTCCATTCTTATCCAAACATCAGTAGCTTAATTATTAGTCCAGTTCTTGACTATTTTGGCAGAAATTTCTCTGGATGAAGAATTTTTCTTTTCAAAGGAAAGATGCTCCACATAATAAGTATTCAAGGTCTGGCTATTTCAGTGTACTTTGCATAGATTTTAGTCCATATTCTAATACATTACCTTGTTTTAACAAACCTTGTCTTTTATGAATTAATTTTTGGTAGTTAAAGAAACACATTTTGGAGTGAAGTCAATTTTTATAGTATTCCTCATATAACCTTTCTCATCTAGAAATAGAAATTCTAACTAATTCTCAGTTTAAATATAAACACTTGAGTTTTCTATCCACAGTCCACGTAAGCTGTGGGAAACAGACTTAAGGTATTGAATTTCTAAATCTCAGAAGTTAGATCCTATGTTCCCTCCTAAGTTCTCCATACACTTTTTTACATTTAGAAATTTCATTTTTTTATTAGTGCATTATAGTTATACATAATAGTGACATTCGTAAATGCATACAACAATTTGCTCCAAAACACTTTTGATGGTACTCACTTCAGGACCCTGGCCTCTAAATGGAGCTTTACCTTTTGGGAATGTCTGAAAGTCCATATCATAAGGAAGAATAAATGAAGCCAATGATATCTCTGGGATAATACTAGTTACCCTGACTTTGCTCAAGAAGTTCCATAATGGAATTGAAATTTTCTCTCCTTAGAGGATACCCTCCAAAGGGAGGAGTAGACACACATCACCTGTGCTCTCACATTAGAACACTTGATTTACATTAATTCCTGGATTTGATGACTTGCCTTAGCATTCTGCAAGTTATAGTGAAAATCCTAGCCAGTTCCCAGGATTGAAACCATACCCTTCTAAACTGTCCTCACCACACAGTCCTTTTGGCTTTCAATAATAATCCACAAATGGGCTCAGACGTGCCATTCCTTTGTATGTAATTAGGTGAATCTGGAAATGAAAAGTTAGGTGTGCTAAAGTGGGGAGATGGGTAGAAGAAGGGGGAAATGAAGAAAAAATAGCAAATCTGAGGTCATCAAAGTAATTTCATACTTGATGCTAGTGTTTGGATTTCTAAAAGAAAGGATGTTTGGCTAAGAAAGAAATCAGTCATGATTCTTAGAAGGGAGTTGTTTCTTTCAGCATTTAAAAATGTTTTGTTTTAATTTTTAAGATGATTATAGATCTTGGGGCATTCAGAAAAGTGAACTTTATAAACCAGAACAAACTTATCATCCCCCAACTGTGAAATTTGGAAATTCAACTACCTTTCAGGATGACTATGTTCCTCAGGAGATAAAACCGAGGCAAAGCTTTAAGCCCTTCTCTGTGGTCAAGCGTTCTACAGCCCCTTTTAATGGTGATACAAGTCATCGCATTGATTATGTACCTCATCAGCTAGAAATCAAGTTTGAAAAGCCAAAAGAAGTTTACAAGCCAACTGACCAACCTTTTGAGGATCTCACAACTCACCGGAATGACTTTCAGGGTCTTGCTGGTGAAACTGCAAAAATCTGCAGACCTGCCCACACCAGAGTGACCCAAAGTGCTCAATTTGAAGGAAACACTGAATTCCGGGAAAGTTTCCAACCATGGGAAATCCCACCACTAGAAGTCAAGAAAGTACCAGAGTATGTGCCCCCTACAGGCAGCATGCAGTTAAACAGCACAAGCCACCTTGACTATGTTCCCTATCAGGCCAACCGTGTTGTTCCCATCAGGCCAGTTTCTCACAGAAGAAAAAACAATTTTCCTTTCCAAGGAAAAAGCACCATGAAGGAAGATTTTCCAGTATGGGAAATTTGTCGTCAAGGGCTCATTAAGCAGCAGCAGCAGATTCCCAACCCTTCTGGAAAATTTGATGGTTTGAGCACTTTCAGATCTCACTATGTGCCACATGAATTGATTCCAACAGAGAGTTGCAAACCTTTAAATGTTGCTCTTAAGAGTTCTGTTCCATTCGATGATATCACTATGTATTCTATAGAGTACACACCAAAGAAACAGGAAATCTGCCCAGCTAGCTATCCCTCTCCTCCAGGTTATATATTTGAAAATACAAATTCCCAAGGCCATAAATTCTTCCGCAAGATCACTCCTGCAGTGAAAGCCTCCTAATCATCAAATTATACTTAAAAGGAAGCTAACTACAAGGTATTGATTTTTCAAGGGAAAACCTGATTTTTATAGTGAAGAAACTATAAGATAAACATGATTTTTCAGATTTTTAAACAAAATTGGAAAATGTATTATAGGAGATCAGAATCTTAAAATCAATTTTTTACTGATATTTTAATCAAGATTGTGTTTAATTTACATTTCTGAATGTTGAATAATGTACATTTCCATCTGAACTACTTAATATTTAGCATACTGTTTGATATTTTATCCTTAATCTATTATCATTTGCACTTCTGTTTATAATTATGGCAATTATGTGGTTATAAAGGTCATATACCAGTTACCACTTATCAAGAACATTGGGACCATCTACAGCAACACTGAAAACAACAACATATGGATTTCTCTTCCAAAACAGTACGATTCAGTTTCCTCAGATTTTAAGGCAACCAGGTAGTGTACGCCAAGTCAAATTTTGGGGCAGTGCTGGAGATCACTCCTCACTACACTGAAGTTAGTAAGAAACATTGCAACATGACAGCTTTTGGGGGCTGGAAATCAGAGCACATGAGCTCAAATCCTACTGCCATCAATTTCTATTTGTGCCACCTTAAGCAGGTGCCTCATGTCTCTGAGCTTCTTTGTCTTCATTTGTAGAAGAATATCTCTTCTGCCTACCACACTGTTTGTTTTGAGCATCAGATGACATGATGCATCTTAATCCATAAAGTAAAAGTACAAATGTAAGCAAGGAATTGTTAATAAATCACTCAATTGCTTTTGTATATTTTCACCTTTCCAAATAAGGATAATTTCCTATTCAATCATCATTTCCTGGCATGTAGTAAAGATTGCAAAATAACCTACTTCATTTTGACCACCTCTGAGAAGAGTTTTGCCCTCTCTAGAGTCACAGGGATTTGAACAGCTGTTACAGACAACGAGACCTTAGATTGGGGTGAATACCTTGGCTTGAATCACACAGTTGCTAGAATGATGTTAGGAAGAATGATAGCTCTGAAGAAATATTCAGGGTAAACTTAAGTAATTATGTACCTAATTGTTATACCCAGACTTTATGTTCAGAAAGAAGTAGAACCAGGCCCCAAATGGGGTATAATCACCTCGCTGACCATTTCCAGTGTGAAGAAAAGGGATAGGGAAGGAAGGAAAAAATGATGTCAGCAAGCAAAGTAGAAACAAATATTTACAAATGTGGAAAATTCTCTAATGAATTAAACTGACTGGGCGGGCTTTTGTTAAATAAATGATTGCATTATGGAAGAATATGATTTATTTTAGCATAAGGTCTTTTATTGCTTCAGAATTGTTTCCAAGTATATACTTTATTGATAATAAACTCATAAGTATATTGATTAAATATTTCTAATTATTTGACAAGAATTTGTTCTTACAGTTGTACTTAGTGAAAATATGTTATGTGAAATTTTATATTTCTATGCAATATTAATAAAACAAAAAGAATGGATTTTTCATGAAGTCATGTACCCAATTTTTAAAAAAATGACAGCTTTTTTATTACAGTCTAGGTTGACCTATATGTGAGTAGACACTCTTAAATAAAAACCTTGTTAGATAATCAGAATTAAAAATCGGGTATACTACAGCACTCTGTCATCCCGGCCCATATTCCAATAATGAATATTCAGATCCCTCCATACTTTGATAGGTTCAATCTCCCTGGACAGAGGTCACCCTTAATAAGACATTTACTGGGATTTCCTGAGGCAATTTGCCATAGGCTGAGGATACAATTATCAGTGTGCTGATAATACCTTCAAAAGTGTATTATCAGCACACTTTTTAAATAGCCTTTTTGAAGTTTGCTAACTCGTTATTTCAAGGTTCATTTTTATCTTCTTTGGTGGATTTTAAAGGGTTTCCTTTAGTCAAGGGGTTCAGCAAAATCTTTCTGAAAAAGATGACCAATCAGCCAAATCTTGAAATATAAGTACAAACTTATCAAGATAGGTGAGAAGAAAGAGCATAAACACAGGTACAAAGGGAGTAGCATCTCTGTGTCTGAGTTGGAGATTAGTAAGATATAGAGGTAGAAAGCTTGCAATCCCCAATTCATCACCTTCTTAAGTTTCCTTGAAATATTATGCAGATACACACATTCATACATTTGAACAGCACTGGAAACCAGTAATATTATTTAACAACATGCCAGATTCTAGAATGAAGTTCCACTAAGGCAAACTTGGATGAATCTGATAAAGAGGCAAATTCAGAGAGAAAAGTTGGCAAGAAATTTTCACTTCCACCCTATCCCATTTCTACCCTGTCTTTCCCTTGTTGAGGAAAATAAGACCACAGACTGAGACATCAGAAACAGAGGCATTATGATTTATTTTCAAAAAAATCTGCACAGGCAATGCCAAGAATGAACACTAATGTCAACTATGAACTTTAGGTGATGATGCATTGATGCAAATTCTTTAATTGTAACAAATGTACCATTCTGATGGAGGCTGTTGACAGTTGGGAGGTTGTACACATGTGGGTTCATGGGGGATATGGGAAATCTCTGTACTTTCCACAAAGTTTTTCTGTGAACCTAAAACTCCAGGGGCTGGGGTTGTGGCTCAGTGTCAGAAAACTTGCCTGGCATGTGTGAGGCACTGGGTTGGATTCTCAGCACCACATGTAAATAAACAAAATAAAGGTCCATTGACAACTAAAAAATATTTTTTAAAAAGTCTAGTTTAAAACAAAACATTTTCATGTCAGGAGGAACAGAAGGGAGTATTCACCATCCTCTTAATATATCAATCCTTAGGCTTTCTTTTATGGAAAACTATAACCAAAAGCTCTCTCAGAATTACTCTGAACACTTACCAAGGGGAGAGGAAACCTTTTAAAATCCAGCAAAGGTAAAAATGAACCTTGAAATAATGAGTTAGCAAACTTCAAAAAGGCTATTTAAAAAGTGTGCTGATAATACATTTTTGAAGGGTCCCAGTGTCCAATAACACATGAAGATTCTTCCATTTTGTTAAGGCTGTAGTTTTTATTCCTCAGTACACACAATTCTCTTTTACATGGAAGGCAGACTTTCACCCTATGTGACAGACATAGTACTATTACCAATGTCACCCTTCCCAACCTACTCATGACATAGCATACAGTTTGATAACTGCTCTCTAGGGTGGCTGGGGTATTTCACCATTCCCTCCAATATGCCCCCCCCTTTATTTCTGGCCAGTATGGGGGCTATAATGGCTAACAAGAAAATGTGGCTAGGAGGTGCTCAAGATAGTAAAGCAAGCAATATGAAAAAACAAAAAATGATAAAAGTTATAAACAGACACATGACTAAACACAGTATTAAATTGCTAGGGATACTATATCAAACTGGATGGTTTAAATAATAGAAAGTTGTATTTTAGTTCCAGAGGCTAGAAGTACCTAGATCAAGGGTTGCTTCTTTCTGAAGGCTGTGAGGAAAAATCTGTCCCATTCCTTTCTCCTCCCCTCTAATGCATTTTCTGGCAATCTTTGGAGTTCTTTGGGGTTAAGAGCTCTGCCTTAAGGATGCATGTCATTCTCCCTGTGTGCATGCAAATTTCCCTCTTAAGGATACCAGACATATAAAGACAACTCAGAGAACAAACTATTGATTCACGAAACAGCATGCATGAAATGTAAACATGTTTTGATCAATGAAAGAAGCTAAACTCCAAATGTTATCTGTTGTATGATCCCATTTGTATGTTTGTGGAAAAGGCCAAACTAAAGAGACAGAAAATAGATGAATATTGCCTACAAGTGGTAGGTAGGAGAGAAATTACAGCAAAGTGGCAGGACAAGGGAATTTTATGGGTACTGAGACTATTATGTATGATATTGGTGACAAATACACAACTCTGAATTCTCCAAAACAATTAGAACACAATAGAGTGAATTATATTGTATATAAACTATAAAAACCATCACCTACAATAAGGGAAACCAAAGAAGGGGTTCAGACTTTGACAAATATATATAGTTGCACTACAAATTAAGCACACAAGCACACTGATGGATTAGGAAGAAAAGAGATGACTCAAGGAACTTGGAAAATTTTTATACTGGACACTATAAAGCTAAAGACAAAAAGAATTGTATATATCATCATACTCCAGTTGGTAATTTTTTCCCTCTCTCATAAGGGTATATGTTAGTAATTCTAAGCCACTTTGAGGGAATGTTGAGGTTGAATCAAGAAAATATATTGTAGATAATGACAGCCTGGCTTCTCATTTCCAGAGGAAAAAGCTACAGACAAGAGAAATATGTAGACCATAATAAAGCCCACAGTATTGAATTAGTGTGCAAGGTTTAAGTATGAATTCATAAAAATAGATGTAGGTGTGCATTCACAGATTGGTGTATATGCACTCAACTTAAAAATGTTTCCAATGATTAAGCTGCAACAAATTGTGTGATGATATAAATAATGGTAGTTTTAGATTATTTTTCCAAAATACAGCATATAACTTAACACCTTTACATATATTTTAAGTGTACAATTCAGTGGTATTAAATGCATTAATAATGTGTAACCTGATGACTATGCATCACCACAACTTTTCATCCTGTAAAACCAAGTCTCTGCTCATTAAACAATAAGTCCCCTTTTCTCTCACCTCCCAGCTGCTGGAAGCCATGATTCTACTTTCTGCCTCTGATTCGACTTACTCTAAGAATGTCATAGAAATGGAATCATTCATGACCTTGACACTTCAAGAATATTAGCCAGGAATTCCGTAGGATGTCCCTCAATTTGGGGTTATCTGATGTTTCTCATGATTATACCAAGATGATAGAGAAAGGTGTCACTCTACCAATTGCTGATAGGAGGTAGCTGTAGACATCTAAACTCCATCTCGAAACTCCTCACAATGCCCCAAAGAGAAGGGTATCATGCAGTTTCCAGTTCTGCTTCCAGAACTTGGAGACCATCATGCCTCACACCATTCTAACAAATAGCAAGCTGGATAGTCTGAAAAATCAAGTTTTCTTGGATCAGAACAACAGAAGAGGACACAGAACAAATCCCTGACCCCACAGTCATGGCTTGTCACAGCAGAGATGGAGGGACCACCAAAGGAATAAGTGCTGGGTAGGAAAATCTGAAGTGCAATTAATGAATTGCTGGAAGCTCAGAGTGAATAAGTTGAAAAGTCTCAAGGGACCCAATTGGGGAAGGGGCACACCATTACTAGGAATTTACCTTCAGAAGCTTGACCAGTTTCTTAATGCAAATGTCAGAGAATAATCCCCTGGTGTTACCAGCTGAGGAGGAAGGAGCCATTGTGAAATGCTCATTCTGTTGTTCTTAACAATGCCTGTCCTCAGGAATAGTCAACCGGAGCTTAACCAGCTGCGATATTATCAGAATCTAACTGACCTGGCTGACCAACTCCAGTCTACTCTAGCTTTCCATATGAGAGAAGGGAAATAGTTAACTCCAGCTCACTCTACCCAGCCTGATCCACCTTAGAGGAATAACAAACAAACAACTCTTAGAAACATAAAGAAAATTCACAGTCCAGAAACACAGGCACACAAAAAGACCTACTCATAAAGCAACAGAATGCCTCTCCCCACAATTTAGCACCATACTACTACTAAAAGCCTACTTACAGAGGGTACTTTTATCTAGAACATCATATCTGACTACCAAGAAAAAAATAAGACATACTAAAAGGCAAAAAAGTTTAAAAAAGAAACCCACAATTTGAAAACATGGAATAAGCAACAAAACTAGCCATGGCAGGGATATTGGAATGATCAAACTAGGAATTTTAAATAACTGATTACTATGCTCACTAAGTTTTACTATGTAAGTAAGTTTACACAGTAAGTATTACTATGATTTATAAGTCATTCTGTGAAGCCAGCATCACCCTAATACCAAAACCAGAGGACAATTCTATAAGAAAAGAAAATTACAGACAAAACCTCTCATGAGCATAGATACAAATATTCTCAACAAAACACCTAACAAATTAAATCCAACAACTTACAAAAATAATTTGCACCATCACTAAATGGAATTTATTCCAGCTATACAAAGCTGGTTCAACATTCAAAAATCAATTAATATAATCCATTACATCAACAAGGTAAAAAAGAAAAATTACTGATCATATCAATAGATGGAAATGACTGGAATGAAAAGTGAATTTCTGTGTGGTCTGATCTGAATTCTGTACCTCACACTTCCAAGGACAGACCAGGACATTGAACTCATTAAGGTAGCTACTGTAATAACAAGGGGGCAGCTAAGGTGACAATATTGAAAGCTACCCAAAACAGCACAAATAACAATGCATGTATAACGATGCCATTGAATAATCAAATTTATTTCTGAGTTGCTTAAGGATCATAAAAGAGAAACATTAACTCTCATAAAAACAGTAGTAAAATACAGTACACAGGAATGTCATTTGAATGATAAAAGTACAATAGCAAATGAAAAACAGTATCTTTTAACTTTTAAATACAAAGGTGAAGCAATTTAATAAGAAACTTTGTTAGTAAGAAAAATATATGTCCCATGTCTTTATTACATACTGTACAAAATAAAATATTGCACCTTTAAGTCATATAATAAATATATACAAAGAGTATCTTACAGGTGATCTTTCTTTTAATTTAATAACCTTCAACAATCAAATGTGGCTGATGATTAACAACTCATGGCCTGGTGTGTCCTCTTCATTTTCCCCTGTCCATTTCCAGCCACTAAACCCTCCACATACAGTAGTGCTCATCCCAGTGTCGGTGAGGCTGAAGTTAGAACAAAACAGATCTGGTGCTTAGAATATGGTAGAAAGACTCAGCAAGCTCATCCACAGATGAATCCAAAGCCAAAATGCACAGTTCAATTATTGATCAGGAACTAGATCTAGCACAACCTGCCTTGGGAAACTTTGTTGCCAACAGGCTATAGGCAACATGTGACAGGCAGTCAGGACACTGCATTAAGAAGTCTAAACATTTATTTGGGGTTGTGTGCCATCTAAAACCATAACTGGAGGAATACCAGGAAAAGATCACCACAACCAAATTAGCTCTAGAGTTTACAATTTAATGCTAGCCTGAACCTGCTTCAGAGGCAACACTTACTCCACACTTAACTTTCACCTTGACACTATCACACCAGCATGGACCCAATCTAAACCCAACCCAACCCTGCCCCAACCTGGCCCTGAGCCCAACTCCTTAACCAAGCACAGCCTTAGCCCTAATTTAACTTCCTTTCTCACCTAACTCAATCCTAGCTGAAAACTAACCCTAACCTTTCTTCCCCAAAACCTAAACCAAATCCTAATTCCAACTTCTAAAAGTGTAACTTCCCTCCTAACTCTAATTTACTTTGGATTTACTGAAAAATCAACTCAAGCACTTATTTTATATAAACAATTCTTTTCAATTATGTATCTTATTAGATTACTTTCTTATAAACTTTCCAAAATAAAAATCCTCAGGAATACTATTTTATGCATAAATTAGGTCTAAAAGGCTTTGATTTTCTGTTTGTGTGCAAGAGAATAGTGCTTAGAAAAAGTTCTATTCACAGTTCTTAAAGCATTGCATACACTTCAAAATCAGTAGAAAAGGTTAAATTTCCCTCTTCTTTGATTTCCAAGATGCCTCATTTGGTCACAGATGGATTTCTGTAGTTGTGAAAATGGCAGCAATATTTCCTCTGTGTTTTCTTCCAAGAGTGCTCGAGAGCAAGGACAGGATGCCACCTCCTCATGAATTCTTGGGTCAATTGTAGTCATAAGCCTGTCCAAGAGATTATCTCTTTTTCACAGACTGAACTTGAGCATCTTTGCAAATGCCATTAATGATAACATCTGAACAACTACTGGCCAGTTGTAGATACCTCACAAACTTGTTGAAACTCTACAACTTGAGAGAAGAGGAAGTTATCAGTTGCTGTGCTTCCTAAGACTTCAGGATGTACCACTCTGTGCTAGTTTACAAATCACAGCATGCGAGGATGTGCTCATTATCTTGGTGACTTCCCGATTACACAGACATGATGAAGTCCCAAGTGCATTGGCACATTACTAAGTTAATCTTGGAATACATCATTTACAGGAAGTGTAATTAGAAACCGACCATGGGGAAAATTTCACTTTACAAAATTTTAACAGGGATGTTTTTGCATCAACCCCTGTTTGATCAAGGAATTCAGAGTCTTTAGGAAATACATGTTTTTGAACCAGAGACATGGGGAAAAGAGCTTTGATTTTTTTTATAGTCACAGCAGCATCACAACCCCTCCATAAGTTTACCCTTCTTGGCATGACTGGCAGCACTTTCGTTTGTGGAGGTCCAGAGAACACAAATTAAGGTGCCTTATGAACATACAGTAGTGAGTTGTATCTGTACAGTCGCCTGCAAAGAAGAAAAAGAATCAGTAACACGTGGCTCATTAAAGGCTGACTAAAAGTCATTGGATTTTGTGAAAAGCCATAAATTAAGATCACAGAGTGAGGAGAAGAAACTAGCCTTGGCTTGGGCCACTGCTTTGTCCTGGATTCAGAAGTGCAGTGGACTCACTTCTCAGTTCACCAAGTGGGCTCTCTCTGTGCCCTGGGAACCTCACAGCCCCTCTGGTCCATGCTGCTGCTCTCAGGGCTCAGAGAAGCACTTAGCTTTGGCAGAGTCATGGACCCCTGCTCTCTAGAAAAATAACATACAATTAAATTTGACACATAATTTCAGGACATTTCTTCTGGTAGAAGGAAACAAGTGGAGAGTTTGCCAGTGCTTGTTGGAAAGGCAGTAACCAATGCTGCTGGAACTTAATAATCCTATTATTTCTTCTCTACAGACCCCAGAGCTATGTGCATATAAAAGAGCTCATCTATTGTCCCAAGCCACCACATCTGTTCTGAGTGGCCTCTCAAGAAGTGACTCTGATGAGGTTGACACCATCAAGGTCAGGTTAGGACAAGATCTCTGGAGCTGTGGTGACACCTGGGAGGGGTACGTACCATTGCAGGAAGGCCCAAGACAGTGCCTCCAGGAAGCTGGTTTCTTATTCTGCACACAGTATCTCTCAGCCACAGGTTTGCAGCTTCTTGTGTGGACACAGTCGACTTTCCGAGACTGGAACCCCCTGCCACAGGCTGCTGTACAGGGTTTCCAAGGGCCTGTGCGCCAACACACATTGCAGGCTCCTGATGTGCAATTCCTCCTAAAGGTGGGCCTGAAATAGGAAAAGAATATCAACAGGAGAGGCTGGGTGTCACTTTCTTGATGGGATCAAGTCTTTTATCCTACTATATATTCTATATACTAAGGCTTTGACAATTAGGACCCAATTCACCAGGAAATCAATTCTCAATGTCCATGGTTGGCTAAGCAAAGCAATGGTAAAATTGTGACCATAGAAAAGAGAATCTGTCTACTTCAGAATATGGACAGTTTTCAAGCCATAGAGAATAACCTTATAGTTATATAAGTTAGCCCAAGGTACATTAGGATGATTCTGAAAATCAACAGATATACGATAGGAGAAAAAGGGGAAGAACTATTTTAGAAAAATTCAATAAACATTTAAGACTTTCTGTGTATCAAGAACAAGGCTCTGAGGATGTAGAAATTGGTGACATATAATCCCAATGCCAAAATGATGTTTAAAAATATGTGGTGGAGTCAACAAGAAAGCACATTTTCACAGTATGAGACAGGATGAAATAGGTGCCACTAAAATCCAAAGTTGAGAGCTCACACTCAAGTTTACACAGAAGAGATCACTGAGAGGACATGGGATTACTGCAAGGCATCACCACCACTGGGAAAGGTTTTTCTTCTCATTGTTGGCAGGTGGAAGGTCTCTGGGTGTCCTCCATCTAAAACTGAGATATCCCCCTGCTTCTGTGCCATGCAATCTAGAATGATAGAATATCCCCTACTCCCTGGGGCTTGAGAGTCCCTGCTTAGATGTGCTCTCACTAAGAAGGCACAGCAAGCAAACTGTGTGTTTGCCCTGACTTTCAACACCACGGCCCATACATCAGAAGAGAGGCTGTTGCTGATAAGCTGAAGCCGTTCAATTTAGGCAAGGAAGAGAATTATTTACTATAATGATCACAGTAAAACACTTCAAATTTGTGAACAAGCCTTGAGTTTTCTGTTTATAAGCACTTGAAGCATATTCCGTTATGAGTCTGAATTTATATGTGAGCAACCCTGTCTGCCAAGAAAAGTGCTCTAACATGTACATTTAGGCCACACCAAGATGTCTAATCAGAAACTACCAAAGACCATTTATTTGGGAAGAGGAATTTATTTCTGATTTCCCTGGCTTTTAAAACAGAACTGAAACTCAATACTTTCTGATTTGGGGAAAATGTTTATCTTGGAGGAGAGAGCCACCTTAATGGATCCACTTCGGGTTATGTGTCCTGGGAAAGGTTCTGGAAGATATATTTGTACTGTATGAGAATGTCTCTCTACGCAAAGATGATAGGAAGGGGGCCCTCACATGAACTGGTCAATAGTTATCTTTCTTTTAGGAATTTGGAGGTTGCTGGACAAGACATATAAAGTTGAAGCCTGGAGTAGTAGTGATTGCCACATTCTGCCACATGGGCCAGAAAGGTAGGAAAGAAGTTTCAAGAAACAGCAAAGAATAAAGAAAATACACATGGAGCAATATAGATAAGAGGAGAAAAACAGAACAAAACAAAACAACAACAACAAAAAAACAATGGTTTTTCCTTTCTTGGTTATGGTCCTTCCTGAGGTCTGACTGCATCTCTCTTTGGATTATTTGAGAATTTTAAGTACTGGGGATTGAACCCAGGGCTTTGCACATACTAGGAAAGCACTAAGCTTCATCCTCAGTCCTTTTTATATTTTATTTTGAGACAAGGTGTCACTACGTTGCTGAGGCTGGCCTCAAACTTGGTATTTTCCTGCCTCAGCCTTCCAAGTTGCTAGGATTACAGGCATGCGTCATGGCAGCCAGGTTTGAGACATTTTTGTATCCATATTAAAGACTCCTTATAAGGACATAAAAGTCTATAAGGAATGTTGAAACAACCACTGGAAATGTAACAAAACAGAGAAAACAGCAAAAACCTGAATTTCTTTAAAGGAGAGCTTAACACATAGTGGGAAGCGATACTTTAATTTGCCAGTAGGGGGAGTCTCCATCAAAGGGTTTAACCATACTGTCCCAATGGTTCATAAGGTTTAGGGAGGGAGAAAGGGGAGGTTACCCACACTGGTAACTGCTTGTTTTCCCTGGTAAATATGACACTTAGGGGACCAAGGTTGAGTCACTTTGAATAACATTAGGCAGAGACTGAATACTCCTCAGCCATCTCCCTATGCAGAGATCAGCTTTTCTACCAAAAAGTTTCAACAAATATTCAAAAAATACACTTAAGAAGATACACGTGTTAATTGGTCTTGTCTTATTAAAAAATCTTTTGCCCTCTTTGCAGAAATCATTCCAAGTTGACTTTTGTCATCTCCAGCCCAAAAGGCCTTAACTGATAACAACCATTTCTTCTGCTTTGATGGGAGGCAAGGGCATCCCAAATATAAAGGATAAGAGGCTCAGAGACATACCCAGAAGTGGAAGTTCACGGCAGCTCAGAGACTGATCATGGAGGTCAGAGTAAAACAAATGGCAGGCTGGATCAGCAGAGGGGCCACTTCCTCCTGAGCAGGGATAGAATGACCCGGGATGGGAATACCTGAACCAGGTAGACACAGACTGGGTACCAGCACTGTGCACAAATTGGAGGTCATGTGTTTTTCTACATAAAAAATGAATGTAGAAATGGCAGAAAAAATCATAAAGCAACCCTAGCTTTTCTCGCTTTCTTGTTTCTATTCAGTCCTGTTCCACTCTTACTTCAAATAATTGCCTGCATCACCAGCCAGATGGAGCTGGTGATTCTGAGTATGACAAACCCCAAGCCGGGAGGGTTGTAAGAAGTAGGCAGAAGTGGGCAGCTTTGAAAAGGCATAGATTGTTATGCAGTTTCCAGAATGTTCTGATTCATTAAGTCTGAAGTAAGGAACAAGAATCCTTATTTCAGAGAAACTTCCCAGGTTGATTCTAACTCTTGGCTGAGATGAGTAATCATCACTTTGGGCAACTATGTGCTCAATGTTTCCTTAGGTCCCCATGTTGTCTTCTTAATACAAGTTGGGACTGTCTTTACCCTAACAATTCCCATTCCCTTTTAGGTCATACCTCCTAAACCCTTCCCTGGACCTACAGAAGTCTCTAGCAGACAGCCTGCTCACACTGAGCCTCCATTCACAAAGACTAATGACACTCTCTGCAAGACATCCTGTAACACTGTGGCTACTGGGGGATGCCTCTCCAGCCTGCCCACTGCTCCCTACTAGGCACTTAAAAAGGAAATCTAACACTGCACCCATCTTTGGCAAGCCCACAGTCAGCACACCAATTTAGCAAAGATCTATGGGGAAAATGAGACATTAATCAACTTAATCCTTCATCTATAAACCATCAAATATTCAAGGGATAATAACAGCATGAAAGAAAGCACCAGGTTATAAAAGCAGAATAGCCAGTCCTGGAAGAAACAGTCAAAAGAAAATGAAAGGTAACATGACCCCCAATCCATCAGCTCTAAGAATTTTTCTTCTATTATTTAGAAAAATATCCACCCTTTTATTTTACTTCCATATCTTTTGTCTAAAGCCCTATTTAATCAGATTTTCAACCTGTTTCTTATTTTTAGTTGTAGATGGACACAATAACTTAATTTTATTTATTTATTTATTTTTATGTAGTGCTGAGGATCAAACCCAGTACCTCAGATGTAAGAGGCAAGTGCTTTACCACTGAGCTACAACCCCAGCCCAAGGTTTTGAACCTTTTGAAAGATCATTCTATGCTTTTTTCTTTTCATATTCTTTGCTTCTTATTTTTTGCTGTCTTTTTAAAAATATTTTTTTAGTTATAGATGGACTCATACCTTTATTTTATTTATTTATTTTTTATGTGGTGCTGAGCATCGAACCTAGTGCCTCCTGTGTGCTAAGTGAGCACTCTATCACTGAGCCACACCCCAAATCTTGTTTTTACTGTCTGTGAAACAGAGAAGAATGAGGTTTGGACACAGGTGTGAAGAGGGTGTAGGACTTGAGCCTATGGAATTTTATAGGGCACATTAAGGATTTGGGTTAATTTTCTTTTTTAAAATTTTTTTAAAATTTTTAATTGTTGATAGATCTTTATTTCATTTATTTATTTATATGTGGTGCTGAGAATTGAACCTAGTCCTTCATACATGCCAGGCAAGTGCGCTACTGCTAAGCACCAGCCCCAGCCCTGCATTTGGGTTAATTTTCTTCTTAGGAACAAGAAAATCTATAACATGATTTTATGCTAACAGTGAGCTAGGTGGAGGTGGTGGTGGTATAATCAGATCTGCATCCTGGAAAATTCACTCAGGCTGTAGTGTGGAGACTGATTTGGGAAAAAGCATGGTTATACGGAGGGAGACCAGCTGGATGGCAGTGGACTAGGTGAGATGATAGTTGCCTGCCCAAGAGTAATGGTGACAAAAATGGAACAAAAAGAACATGGGTTCAAGAAAAAACTCTAAGGAGCTAAAAATGCATGTGAAAAGTAATCAGAAAAGTACAGATTACAAAGAGACATAATGTTTTAATCTATTGGATTGGCAATTTTTTTTGAAAGACTGAAAATGTATTCAATGAGGATGAAAGGGGGGTATCAGATATTGTTGGTCTGGGTATTTTGATGGTTATTTGGTAGTATCCAAATGATCATGTCTACTAATTCAATTACATATCTAAAAATTTACTCTGTAAAAATATACCAATTTTGTGTAAATATATATGTTCCAGAATGTTTACTGTAGCATCTGTTTGTAAAAGTGGAAAAATTAAAACAGTCAAATGTCCATCAACATTGGAATAATGGAATATTAAATGCAACAATTAATAAGGACAAGTTCAATCTTTATGAACCAGGATAGGAGGAAAGTCTACAATACATTCTGAAACAGAAAACATAAATTTCAGAAAAATGATAAAAGTTTCAATCCATGTAGGGAGTACTTATTTGTATTGCAAATATATCTTTCTGAATGCAAAGTTAAACATCTGGGACAATGCATATCAATCTGTGTGTGGCCTCTATCTTCTCAGCAAAATAGGAAACTAGGTTGTCTGTTGAAATGAGGGCAGCTGTTCCAAACATTTTCCATTTGAGGAGTTCTGGCTTGAAACTGTGTTATGAGGAATGGGAAATACAGCTGACTCTACATTGCCAAACCTGACTGAAAACTCAAAATGTAACCAAGCCAATTGTCAAGGTCAGCCCACTTTCTCCAGCACGTCTCAAAATGTGAAGAAGGGAGAAAGAGTTAGATATGATTATCTTCTAGGACCCAGGCTGCCTGGGTGCTGACACCAGGGTAACTAATTAAAACTTTTCAACCACAAGTTCCCCACCTGGTAGATAAAGGAAGTTAAATAGTCCAAGGTCACACAGGAAGAGAATGATAGGATGCCAAGCCCCTGATTAGTGTGCTTCTAGGTTGCTAGCTAGGATACTACACTCTGGGATGGTAGAGCTGCCAGTTGCAAGGGGCCTGGATCTCCAGATGACCTCCTGAATAAAGCTCTTCTACTGCTACAGCACTACTAGCTCAGACTTAGAGCAAAACAAACTCCTCTCTTGTTTAAGCTCTTCCACAAGATAAAATTTATTTTATTCTTTGCTGAACCATCGGGCCAACATCCTAATCAAAACAGTTTCTAAATAGAGGAACAAAGTGGTTCATTGAAAACATCAGGAAGATTTAATCTGTAAACCTAAATTAAACATTATTAGGCTTGACCAACTTTGTATATAAAGAGAAAAATATCTGTCTATTCTCAATGCTACCCTTTCTTCCCTTTAAGGCAATACTCTGTGCTCAACATTCAAATAACTTGTAATTACAAATAGTATATATTAACAAATATTTTAGTATAATATATTCTATTAAGGAATGGAAAAAATCATAACTTAACAGGAACTGTTAACTATGAGTGGTGGTAGAAACTAGAAGCAATTCCATTTTCAGGTAGTTTTAGTCACTGAGTGAGGCAGAGAAGACTGTGTGCTGCCCTGGGGTGGGGCCAGTACCTCCTGTCATCACAGTCAGAGCTGTTGTGGTGTCCGCAAGCTGTGTGATGCTGCAGCATCCTCACGGCACGACCCATGCAACGTCCAGGACACTGGAACAAAAGCACAACATGGTGTGAACCCTGTGAGCTCACGTGGGCTGTGTGTTCCAAGATGATGTACTGAGGTGGGACAGCCACAGTCCAGTTACGAGGTGAGTTAGGGAGGATCAGAGCACAGCTCTGCAGAACAGACCCCTCTCTCAGAGCCAGGAAGACAACTAAGCTTCGCCCTCCCTTCCTTTCCCCCCTGAAACTTAGGCCACCTCTGGGGAGAAGGGAAAAGGACAGGGGAAACTTAAATTGATCGGACTTAAGTCCGGAAATGACTACACTTAAAGTGTGAAAGACTGCCAAGTTTGGGTTTTTCCCACTCTGAGCAAAATGAAGACTTGTGCTAAGCTGATTTCAGTACAGGAAAACATATTAAAATGGATATGTAGTTCTTAAATTTTTACATAATCATAATGCCTATTAATTTTTCTTATACTTTATTTTATGCTTGAAATGGTCTTACCTATCCTAATTGTCCTATTTGTATTTCATTAATTTTACATTTAGGTCCTTGGTAAACTCAAAATTTATTTTGTTACATGTTCTGAGTTTAGACTCTGATTCTACTTACTTTTTTTATATTGGCTAACCAATATCTCTCATACCATTCTTTTTTTTTTTTAGTTAACAGCTTTATTGAGCTATAATTCACATGTCACACAGTTCACCATTTAATTTGCACAATTTAATGTTTTTTAAAGTGGCCTTACCATAGTTGATGCTAGAGCACTATCATCATCCCTCAAAGAAACCTAACAATCTTTTAGCAGTGACCCCCAGATCCTCCCACCACTTCTTCCCCGAGGCCTAGGAAACCATGAATCTACCTTTGTCTCTATGTTTCTATAGATTCACCTATTCTGGACTTTTAAGATAAATAAAACTGTACATTAGGTGGTCCTTATGTCTGTCTTCCTTCACTTTTGTTTTCAAGGTTTGTCCACATTGTAGCATGTATTAGTACTTTATTTTTTTAATGGCCAAGTAATATTCCATTGTACAAACACACCATGATTTATCTACTCATCAGCTGCTTCCTCTTTTTCTTAATTATGGGTTATTATTTGGGTTGTTTCTACTGTCTTGTTATTATAATAATTCTGCTATGAACATTCATGTACACATTTTTGTGTGAAAATACATTTTCATTTCTCTTATATCCAGGGGTGGAAAGTGCTGGGTTATAGGGGAGTTATATATTTAACCTTTTGAGGAACCACTAGACTACTTTCCAAAGTGCCTGTACATTCCCACAAGCAGCATCTGAAGGTTCTAGTTTCCCTACTACATTCTCACTGTATTTCTTACTAATGAAATCCTATTGGGCATGAACCCCTTTCTCATTGTGGTTTTGGTTTGCATTTCTCTAGTTATCAGTAGCAAGTATCCTTTTATATACTCATTGGCCATTTGTATCTTTAATTAAGAAATTTGTTCTGGTCCTTTGTTCACATTTTAGTAGGGTTATTTATGTTTTTATCAAGTTGTGGTTTATAATATAGATTTTAGATACAAGTGCCTTTTCAGATATATGCTATTTAAATATCTTCTGCTATTCTGTGGGTTGTCTGCTTACTTTCATGATGGTGTCCTTTGCAACAAAGTTTTATTTTTGATGTAGTTAATTTATCTACTTCCATTATGGTTGCTTATGCTTTTTGGTGTTATATCTAAAAAATAATTTCCTCATTTAAGTTGTGAAGATGTATCCTATGACTTCTTCCAAGAATTTTGTGGTTTAACTCTTAAATTCAGTTCTTTGATCAATTTAAGTTCATTTTTTGTATGTGGTGTAAAGTTAGAGGACCAACTTCATTCTTTTGTACATGGATATCTAGGTGTCTTGCACCATTTGTTCAAAAGTATTCTTTCCCCATTGAATAGTCTTATTAATCTTGTAGAAAATCAATTGACACAAATACATTGGTTTAGTCTTTACTTAATTGAAATATATATGTTTATATAGATCATATCATATACCATATACACACACATAATTTTTATACATATAATCTAGTACCACACTGTCTTGAATACTGCAGTTTGGTAATAAGTTTTGAAATTAGGATTTTTGAATCCTCCAACTATTCCAAAGCCCTCTCCTCTCTCTCCTTGTGAATTTTAAGATCACCTTGCCAATTCCTGATAGGGATTCTGTTGACTTTGTAGATAAATTTGGGAAGTGTTGTATTGTTAGCAACATTAAGTCTTCTGATGTATGACTATAGAATATCTTTTTCTATTTATTTAGATTTTCTTTAATTTCTTCAAAAAATCTTGTAGTCTTAAACCCTCAATTTTCTAAAACCATTCCTTCCCCTATGATAAACTGCCTTTGAACTTTTAAGTCACCTCGCATGGGTCTGCTGTGCTGTGGTTACAGTATGTGCCCTGTGTCTTTTCCTGCCCCAATAATGGCCAATTCTACTCACAACAGATTTGCATCTTGCTGGGACACAGCATGAGAAAAAGCTCTCCACACCTCCAGTAATTTGTTTTTCTAAAAATTTCTTGTCCTTATTTATTCTCTAACATGAATGCCAGAATTACTCCATAAAAAGGTTATGTTATTTTAATTAGAATTTTATGACATGCACAATTTCATTTAAGGAAATGGACATCTTTACAGTACTGACATTTTCCTTTCAGGAATATAATACACCTTTTACTGGTTCAACTTTTCCTTTATGTCTTAATAATGTGTTCTTCATGAGTTCATGTACATTAAAAACAATTTTCCCTGAGCATTTTATTATTATTTTATTAACAGTGGCACTTGGAATCTGAGTTCTGAGATTTTGTGCAGATAGCACTAGTGTTCGTCTCCTTCCTTCCTGGAAGGCTGCTCTTATTTCTACTGCCCTGAACTGATCTATTTAGGAGGTTTTGTTATTGCACCACTGCTTTAAGGTTCACTTTTGTACTGGAAGACAGAGACACTGATTTCCAAATGCAGATGCTGAGATCAGAGGAATACATTCCCCAAATTATTAGAAATAAGGAGGTGATTATAGATAGTACTGTCCACACACTAGACTACCTGGCTCGCTGGTTCGATGATCCTTTGAACACATGGATGCCCATGACACGGTTTCCTTCCCAGAGGCCGGTCTTTAGGGGCACATGCCCTCGGAGACACTGTCTGCACAGTTCCGTTGGCTTTTGTCCTTTTACATGTCACTTGCCGACTGTGGAATCCTTCACCACAAGATGAAGAGCACTCTGACCACACACTTGTGAACCACCTAGGAACAAAAACTACAGGATCTTAGTAAGGACTGGGACGCCAGGCCTTACAGGTTGTCTTGCCAAAATAAAACTCAATCCTAACAAACCGTTTCAGGGCTGTCACATGTGCCTATGGGAAGGGACAGCAGTATAGATAACTCCCAAACTTCCAAGATTTTCTTTTACACAGAGGAGCAGCAGAGTTACCATGTTAGAGATGACCAACATGACTGTAGGGCAGAGATATCTTTAAGTTTAGAGAGAGCTGTCCCTTGTGTGGTCCTGGACAGTGAAGTTAGGGTAAAATCAGTGGAAATTTCAAAAAGGTAGATTTTAATTTATTGAAACCAAGGGGAGGAAAATATTTCTAAAGTACCTATGTGCTGTTTGCTCTATTAGATATTTACATGTTATCCTATTTGATTTTTATGTGCTTCCCATTCTTTTAAGTCAATTGGCTAGGATCACATAACTAAACCAACAACAGAGCTGGGACTGGATTACAGATATATCTGACCCTAAGGATCATGCGTTAATGATTACAGGAGACAAAACGTGGACACGGACTCCTTTGGGATATTGAGTGATTTGTCATACAAGATGTCTAACCTGCTTGTATATTACGAAACAGAGGTCCGTGGTTATCCAGAGGACCATGTGCTTGGTTATTACATCTAACTAATGTTTAGTATTTCCTTCAATGATAAAAACATAGGCCAAAAGCTACAGTAGTATTAGTAATGCCAGTGATTTTGTTAATAGAAGCCATAAGTATTTCCATATCCCATTACAACTGTTATAGGTATCTCAAAACATCATTTATATTTATCACCACTTCAAGATTGAAGTAAAGCTAGCTTTTATTACTTAATGTGTCAACGGAGAAGCAAATTCATTACCATATCACACATTTAAAAAAATCTCAGTAAATGTATATCAGTATAATTAGCGTCCTCTGTAACCAGTTGAATTCTATTTTATATATTTAAAAACATTGTTATGAGAAGGTATTCATAGGTTTGTCCCGACTAACAGAGGGGGTCATGGCACAGGAAGGTTAAGATTAAGAATCCTTAAAGACAGTAGAATGAATCAGACATAATTTTTCTATGTTCGTACACTACCAGTGAAACTCCACATCATGTTCAACCACAGTGGGATCCAAATTAGAATAAGTTTTACTTGTATGTATAATATGTCATAATATACTCTAATGTCATGTATATCTCAAAAGAACAAAATAAATATTAAGAATCCTTGACATAACGGATTCTGGGGGATTAAGGGACCTCTGTGGTCTTCAATAGGTACAAAGCATAGTACTTTATTTATTCTAGGAATGCGCAAAGTCTCAGGCATATTTATTTATTTATTTAAAAAAATTTAGTTGTATATGGACACAATACATTTATTTTATTTATTTTTATGCAGTGCTGAGGATAGGATCCCAATGACTCACATGTGTTAGGCGAGTACTCTGTCACTGACTACAACCCCAACCAGCTTGTTTAATAAACAAGGCTGCTCATAAGTTTCTCAATGTGTATTCTCTCCACTTTGTAAAAATCAAAAATTGACATAAAGTGCCTTTCTCTGATCAGACTCCCCTTAATTATTGTAGCTTGAACTCAGGACTTTTTGAAGGGTGACTCTTAGCATAGATTTTCCTTTTAAGAATTACAGTGGGTCCTGGAAACCATGGAAGTTAGGGTGCCTGCAATACTGACAGCCCTTATAAGAGCATGCCTCAAGGTAAGTTTTTGGTTTTATAGTGTGACTGCATCCCATACCCCTCCAAGTCACAGGTATTTGGATATGGTGTGGGCATTTGCACAAGGGCACTGAGGTAAATAACATTAAGCTTTCTATTTTCTCCTTAAATAGTAGGGTTAGTGTTTGACCCAATGGCACATGCCCGTAATCCCAGCCACTGAGAGGCTAAGGCAGGAGAATTGCAAGTTCCAGGCCAGCCTGGGCAACTTAGCAAGGTCCTATCTCAAAATGAAACATAAGAAGGGCTGCAGGTGGAGCTCAGTGGTAGAGCACCCTGGTTCAATCCCCAGTACCACCAAAAAAAAAAAAAAAGAAAGAAAAAGAAAGAAAGGAAGAGAAAAAAGAAAGAAAAATGAGGTTGATAACTGTGTCAGCCATGAACTTGTACTCAATAAATAGCTCTTTATTTGCTACCTTATATTTTACTGTTGATTTTAATGCCATTTGCCAATTATCTGCTATGTCATAGACCATACCAGATAATTGGCAAATAGCATTAAATTTATTTTTAAAATTTAAAAAATTTTTAAAAATTTTAAAATAAATAAATATTTCATCATTCATTAATTCATTTTGCATATTATGGGACAGACATTGTGCTAAGTGTTAAAAATAAATTATTGAGAAAAACAGCCCTGAGTTTACTTATAAGATTTACAGTCTAGTGGAGAGCAAGACATTGTGGTAAGAGCTACGAAAAATGATAAAGAAATATAAAAAACATTTTGACTTACTTTGGAGAGCTAATGTCAGGAAGGTTTCCCTGAAAATGTATGGAAATATTAAGTGAAGAGAAAGGGAACAGTATGTGTAAAGGTTCTGAGTCAGGAAAGAAAACAGTACAACCAAGGGTCAAAAAATAATAGTATGGAGGGAGCTCAGATAACCAGAGTGGGAGAGATAAGCAATAAGAAAAAATAGTAACCAAAACCCATACATGAAGGGAATTCAATTCTTCACTCACTTATTCAGTCAATCAGCAAATATTCACTAACCCACCTACTGTGTGCTAGGTGCTATTTTAGATACTGCAGATAAAAAGTCATATAAGGTAGACATGACCCCAATGTTAGGAATTTTGGTCTTTTTCCTAAGGACAATGAGTACCATCATGATGAATTTGTTTTAAAAGATTTTTTGGTTGTTAATGCGGTCATGGGGATAAAACCCAGGGACACTCTACTATTGAGCTACATTCCCAACCCTTTTTATTTTTGATTTAAAGACAAGGTCTCACTAAGTTGCTTATGGTCTTGCTTAGTTGCTGAGGCTAGCCTTGAAATTGGGATCCTCCTGCCTCAGCCTCCCAAGTTGCTGGGATTCACAGGTATGTGACATCACATTGAGCTAAAAAATATTCCTATAGAGTGAAGAAAGTACCCTAGGGAAGGAGACAAAAATCAAGGACGGCTTGGACTCTAGTGGTAACCATGGAAATTGATAAAAACAGGTGGAGGTGAGAGAGGTGGGGGCGTGTAGGAGGTAGCCACTGAGATCTGGAAGACTGAGATGGATCACGTTTAGTGTAGATGAGAAGTTTGATTTGGGAGTTTTTCTAATTACTGACGTGTATCATTTATCACTTAGAAAGATTTTTGTGGTCAAGCCTAGGGAACTGTGTTTTTAACTAGTCCTCAGGTGACTGGTCCACTGCCTTATCTGCAAGGTAAGGCCATGAAATCAGCCTCACTGCAGCCCAAAGATGTAGCAAGCACCGGGAGTGCAGGAAGCAGATTTGTGTAGTTATTAAGAGTAAAGTTTCTGAGGTGGGGCATGGTGGTGCACACTTGTCATCCCAGGGACGTGCAAGGCTGAGGCAGAAGGACTACAAGTTTGAGGGCAGTCTGGGCAGCTTAGAAAGACCCTGTCTCAAATTTTTTAATGTAGCTCAGGGCTAAAGTGCCCCCTTGATTATATCCCTAATACTGATTATATCCCTAATTTGATTTAAAGACAAGGTCTCACTAAGGGACCTTAGAAAGACCTTCTCTGGTTCTGTTGACTGGGCTTGAAGAATGTGGAGGAGGCAGCCCACTGTGTGTGGGGGTGCTCTGAATTAGACCATCAGACCATCAGACCATTTCAGTTTAAATTCTGGTCCTTAAAATTGTAGGGGGTTTTCCCATCTGTCAAACAGGAAACTGAAATGTACCTCACAGGCTACTGTGAGACAATCCATGTCAAGCATTTAGCAGAATGTCTGGTACAGAGTAAGTGCTAAATAAATCTTAGCTATTGAGCCATTATGTCCAAATTGCTGTGTGTTTTAAAACAAGAAAAGTGTGGGTATGTATGAGATAAGAGAGTTCTTCACATACCTTGCAGGGCAGTCCTGGATGTTACAGGGCTGAAACCCTGCCAGTGGTTTCTGGAGGTGATTACAAAGGGCTTCACTCACTTTCTGTCCACTAGCCAACACACACTGGGGTCTCTGAATACGGGATCCCAAGTGACCACAGGAGGCAGAACAATGTGTCCAGTTACCAGGCTCCCAGAAAGGCTCTGCAGAAAGGAAATAAAATGTCATGACAGTCCCAGCTGGGCATGGTGGCATACACATGTAATCCCAGCTGCTTGGGAAACTTAGACAGGAGGATCGCAGGTTCAAAGCCAGCTTCAGCAAGAGCAAGGTGCTAAGCAACTCAGTGAGTCATTGTCTTTAAATAAAATACAAAATAGGGCTGGGGATGGGGCTCAGTGGTTGAGCATCCCTCAGTTCAATCCCTGGTACCCCCTCCCCCCCCAAAAAATGTCATGACAGCCCCAAATAAGAAATGATAATGAGCTGGAGAGGGAATAGCCAAAGACCATCATGAGCTGATCTCCCATTAGCTGCCAGTCTGGTTTTTCAAGCAGGACACACAGAGAAAACCAGGTTAGGGGGTCCTTTAAATCTTATTTTCCCTCAGCTAACTTACTGCAACCACTAATGGGCATGGTGGCCCAGATGGGGTCATTGGACCACAGGCTGTGAGAAGGGCTATTGTAGGCCTGGTAGATCTTCCAGAAAACCCCAGGGAGAGGGAGGAGCTACCCTGAGCAGTGGACTGCCTCCTCCACATTCTTCAAGCCCAGTCAACAGAACCAGAGAAGGGCAACTCCAGGGGGCGCTCTAATGCATTCAATTTTCCAAAACTGGTTCAGGCAGAGAAATAAAGGACAATTTAGCACAAGGAACAGGGACTGAGGATTAAAGAGTAAAGTTAAAGATGCATTTGAATTCCAGTCTTCTTTTTCCATTAATTTTTAATCAAAACTTCATATTAGTCCTGAAACTGCATAAATAATTTGTTGTGGAGACATCTGGAAAGGTAAAAAATGGGTGTTTTCTTTAAAAAGTAGAAGCTAAGCACCTCAAGCAATCACAGCTCTTTTGTTTTAGACCCCATTCCAAGCAGCCTTTCTCTTCCCTGCTGACACTTAGTAAAAGATGAGGTAGGACATGACGATGACAGATTTGTGTATGATCACAGAAAGTGCCAGATTTTCCTGTAATAATCACAAATAATTGATAGCTACCAGCTGTGTCCACAGGCTCTCTGACACACCAGAGTGATTTCTTTAACTTATTGTTTTCCAGTTTTTCCTCCTGAGTTTTGAATTTTTCTCTTAAATTGCATATGGCATCATTCACAGAGCAGAACCATAAAATATGTTTTGAGTTGGACCCTCAGGATCACAGTTTACTTAAAAAGATATTTTTGAAAACAGCTATTTGTTGAGAAATTCCCAGGTGACAGGTACTGGGGTAGGTACTTTATAATCAATCTTTCTGGTCATCCTGTGAAGTAGATATTTTTATTTGCAGAAGTGGAACTTGAATGAAGCTAAGGAACCTGCCCAAGGTCTGTTACTGGAACCCACATGTGTCTGACTCTGGATTTTTTTCTATTATCCCACATTTCACAAAGAAACCTTAACAGTTCAAGGCAGGACACATTGTGTTTCTTTAAAATTGTGTGTTTTTTACTGAAGTGTAATTCATGTACAATGAAATGCTTAGGTCTCAAATGTGCAGTTTTGTGAATTTTCACAACTTTGTAAACTTATATAACTGTGATCTAAAGAAAGGTATATAATATTTTTATCACTCCCTAAAGCTCCCTTTTGTTTCTTTCTAATCAACTCCCTCCCTCCCAGGCTCATTTTTAATCAGTATACATTGGCTTTACATATTCCTAGACTTCATGCAATATTTACTCTTTTGTATTTGGCTTCTTTCACTTAGTATAATATTTTCTGAAATTCACTCTATCATTGTGCACATCAGCAGTTCATTCTCTTTTACTACTGAATAATTCTGTTAGCTTTTTAAAAAATTCATTGTCCTGTGTAGGGCTATTGTGAATAAGGCTGAACATTATTGTATAAATCTTTTTGTGAGTATGTTATCATTTTTCTTGGGTAAACACTTGGGAGTGGAATTTCTGGATCCAGGGTAGGTGTATGCTTAACTTTATTACAAACTACACAAGTTTTCCAAAGTGGTCTTGTCATTTTACACACTAAGTAAATGAGAGTTTCAGTTGCTTTTATATTCTTACCAAAATTTGGTATTGTCAGTCTGTTTTTAACTACTCTAGTGGGTGTGAAATTTTATCTCATTGTGATTTTAATCTTCACTCCCCTGATGCCATCAGTATCCCTTCTTTTATGATATATCTGTTCAAGTCTTTTGCCCACTGTTTTAGGAGTGAGTGAGGGTGTTCACTGTTAACTTGTAGGAGTTCTTTATATATTCTAGATAGAAGTTCTTCATCAGAAATATGTTCTGCCAAAAATATTTCTTCTAGATTTTGGTTTATCTATTCGTATTCTTTTAGTTCACAGTACAAACATGTACCATTGTACCTGGCTTCTATTCATATGCTTAATGGTGTCTTTGATAAGATATTTAAAATTTTGATGAAGTCCAATTTTGAGAATTTTTTGTTTTATGGTTAATGATTTTTGACCCAAACACCTTTGAAAAGTAGATCACATCATACATTCCCATATAAGATTCTTCATTAGCCTCCCACATTTTTGGAATAGCTCTTGAGTCTTTGCCTTGACCCTCAAATTCATGATTGATGTGGTTCTCAGTGAACCTCTAACTTCATGTCACATCCTTCTCTTTTCTGACAGTGCCCTAGTAACATGAATCTTATTTCTGTTCCTTGACACAACAGTAGCATGTTAGGCTTACTCCCATTTTACAGTCTGAACACTCACTCTGCCCTGTTCCAGAAATACTCCTTCTTCACCTTTCTGTGTGGATTGGTCCACCTCATCATTGGGTCTGGGCTCACATACCACCTACTCAGAAGGCCTGACATACTTCCTTTACTAAAGTGACTACCTACATGCACTGTGCATCTCATCATTTAATGTTTTTCTCTTTGAAACATTTATCACAGAGAAATATCTAACATTTATGTATCTGTTCACTTGTTTCTTGTCCATCTCTCCTACTGGAATGACAAGCCCATAAACCCTGTCCTATTCAACACTAGGTCATAACTTGTTAGACAGTAGTCATTTTATGTTAAACTCATAAAATTAGTCTCTTGGAAGTGTTAAGGTAAGGATCCATTGAAGGGCTGGCATATTCCATAACATGTACATGTGTGTGTGCATACATCTGTGCGTGCATGTGTGTGTGGGAGGGTAGGAGGTGGTAGATTGATGTAGTAGTCCCAATAAACCAAATTTGACTATTGCAAAGGTTTGTCCTTCACCAGTAGCTTCAGCCTCATGAAGCTTTTTCCATTTTGAATTGATTTGAGGGAGCTATTCTTTTTTTTTTAAATAAATAAATATATTTTTTAAATAAATAAATATTTATTTATTTTTTTAGGTGTAGATGGACACAACACAATGCCTTTATTTTTATGTGGTGCTGAGGATCGAACCCGGGTCCCGCCTGTGCTAGGCAAGCGCTCTACCGCTGAGCCACAACCCCAGCCCTATGGGAGTTCTTCTTTTGATCTTTACATTCCACAACATGTGCATCTTCTCTGTGCCTTTGCACATCCTTGTTTCTCTAAAATTCCCTCTCTTGTCCCAGAACAAACAACATGACCTACATGAAGACTTAGTTGACTTCTCCAGAAAGAGATCGGGATCCTCCTTTAGTGCCCTGTTTTTTGGTCATCCTTCTATTATGGCATTTTAAAATGCTGCTTCAAAATATGTTTACATGACTTCCTCCCTGTTAGACTGGGAGCTTCCCCCAAACTAGGTTATCTCTGTATCCTCAGTTCTTGGAAGAATAAGCACTCAGCAAATATTACTGGATGTCAAATGAATAATCGAGCATATAATAATGATAGTATTGTGTCTGAAAGAAGAGAACTGTGTCATATCAATACCTCTAGATAATGATATCCTAAGTAACATGTGATGAGTTGTTGATGGGTAGCACCTTCTCCCCTGCATCTCAGGAGATGAAAGCCTAGAAATTACATGCCCCAGAATCCCTCCCTGAAGAGTTATATTCTACCTGGTACAGTTTGCCAATCAGAGGTATTACTCAAATTTAACACATGGAAATCGAAATGGAGCAGATTATATGCATGTATGAAAACATCAAAATGAACCCCACTATTATTTGTAACTATAACATACTAACAAAATACCTTATATAATATGGAAATGACAAGCTGCTATTGTTCATGTATGACTGATAGAATAAAACATGAGCTTTAAAGTAGCTTCTGCATGTTCCTCTGTGATTTACTGACTTCTGAGCTACAAAAAGCTGAAATAATCACTAATGGTTTAACATGATTCTAGTATCTCTGATTTTCTTAATTCTATTTTATGCCCTTGGCACTCTGAAGAATCTGCAAGCTTACAATACTTATATTAAGTTCTCTGATCATGCACTGATTTGCAAAAAATTGATATGTATGGGGAAAAATTTTTGTGAAAAGAGGAGAATGGAAGAATTGATTCCAGAAATCTTAACAAACTTTCCATCTATTAATATTTACTGAGTTGGCTATATTTTTGCAACTGGAAAATCAACATCTACATTATCACAGATAATGATGCACATTAGGGATATGAATTCTGTAGGTCTTCCTCAGAAGTAGATTTTTCTAAAAAATGTTTCAATATGATAACAATTAGCTGAACCGCCAAAATTAAGGGGCAAGAAAAAAAGCTGGCCAAATGCCTAGGAATAATTTTTACATATTAAAAAGTGAAAAACATGGAGAGTCTTTTAGCTAAATCCTTCTCCTACACAAGCTCACCAACAGGAAAGCTTGAAAAAGTCACAATTCTCAGACCTGGGGGCAGGGATTCTCCTGTTGAATCACTGCTGTTGGTTTTGGTGTTAGATGCCTGGAGAACATGATTTTTTTGTTGTTTGGGAAATACAATTTTACTTTCTGGCTATCTTCTTTCTTTTTTTTTTAATTTTTTATTGTTGGTTGTTCAAAACATTACATAGTTCTTGATATATCATATTTCACACTTTGATTCAAGTGGGTTATGAGCTCCCATTTTTACCCCATATACAGATTGCAGAATCACATCAGTTACACATCCATTGATTAACATATTGCCATACTAGTGTCTGTTGTGTTCTGCTGCCTTTCCTATCCTCTACTATCCCCCCTCCCCTCCCCTCCCCTCCCCTCTTCTCTCTCTGCCCCCTCTACTGACATTCATTTGTCCCCCTTGTATTATTTTTCCCTTTCCCCTCACTTCCTCTTGTATGTACTTTTGTATAACTCTGAGGGTCTCCTTCCATTTCCATGCAATTTCCCTTCTCTCTCCCTTTCCCTCCCACCTCTCATCCCTGTTTAATGTTAATCTTCTTCTCATGCTCTTCGACCCTACTCTGTTCTTAGTCACTCTCCTTATATCAAAGAAGACATTTGGCATTTGTTTTTTAGGGATTGGCTAGCTTCACTTAGCATAATCTGCTCTAATGCCATCCATTTCCTTGTAAATTCTATGATTTTGTCATCTTCTTTCTAAGAAAACAAAAAGTAACACTTTTTACCTTTGAGAAATTATCTCAGTCTCATTCCAGTTGGGGAGTTCTTAAAGACAGCTATAGGATATATGCCCTTCCTGATGGAATGCTGTGTTCCTGGATGCTCTGCCTCACTTGGGCCTAGAGGTGTACATAGTGTGGGTTTAGACAGTGCTATGGAGGTTTAATTAGAGATATCCACTATGCTAACATTTGGCATCGCCAGGGTTCTTCCAGGGCTTCTAGCCTAACTTGCAAGATGGAAAAAAAAAAATTTCATGAGAATTACAAAAGGAAGCAAATTGGTCAGATAGAGCTCCTCCCCTCACGAGGAGTCTTGGGAGCAGAACAGGCAATGTTCTAGAGAGGGCGGTGCATGGAGAAGAGTGCAGGCTTTTGGTAAAGTGATGAAGCTTAAGCATAAGAGCAGGATAGTAGAGGAGTGTTGTTACCTGACCCCCTCAGAAAAGTGGCCAAAATCATAAGTTGCTTAGCTTGAGGAGATTTCTAAAAGAAGAGGAATGCAGGGCAGAACTGAATTCAGGAGTGAGTATGGAATCAGGCTGGGAGCATACAAGGAATCACAGGGAGCATGGAGAAGTTATTTAAGAACCAGACAGCTTTGTCCCAGCCAACCTGTCAACACTCTCCTGTTCTAAGAGTTTAGAAGATCACAGAGGTACACTACTGCTTTTCTGATCATAGCTCAAAACCCATGAGGGATAGAATGAACACTGAAAGTAGAGGCTACATATTTGGGCTCTAGTCCAATCTCTCTATGAGCTTCAAATCTGCAACCAGATTAAAAATTACTGTCCTCTACCCTGTACTATGGTACTAATTCTCAAAGAATTAATGAATGTCAAAGCACTCTGTGCATGACAGCTGTTCTAACTCCTGGCACAAGTACCTCCCATCTCTTCACATCTCTGGGCCCCTCTAACTGACAAAGAAAAACATGAATTCTATAATTTTATACTAGTGCTTCCAATGATTCAACTTCATACATTCCTGAAACACATATTTAACACTTAAACCCGTGTTTGGTACTAGGGGTATGTATGGAAGGGAATAATAAATGATCTCTGGTGTCCATCTGATTAACTTTTGTGATTAACTGATTCCAAGTTAGAGGAAAAGAGGGGTGTGTTAGTTATTAGACCCTAAAACTCTAGCAACTTAAAGCCTCCTCCCAAGAGAAGGGAGGAATTCGCTTAATACCCTATGCTAGGGACACATTGTGATGGCCTTCTCCAAATCACACACTGACCCAACTGTGTGGTATTTTAAGATGCAACAGATTGGCATGTGACTTTATTATTTCCTAAAGATTGCCGAAGAAATATCAAATATGGTCTCTACCTTCGAGGGACCTATAATTTAATTGAGGAAACAGAGATAAAGGAAGGAATAACTAGAGCAGGTATATTAATACTTAATGAGGAATGGAGTGGTGGGGTCAGAGAAAGGAGAGGGCAAACAAAATCAGAGGACACAAAGGAGGTAGGAATTCATTTGGTCTACAGGATAAGGGAGATTGGGACAATGTGAGAATGGCAGCAAAGGATAGTTCCTATTGGTACAGCAGTATGCCTGGTATCCTAAAGAGGGGTGTGTGTGTGTGTGTGTATGCATGCGTGTGTGTGTGTGCGCACATGTGTGTTGGATCACAAGACTGAAAATCATCTTGACTGGAGCAGGGCTCAGTGTTAGCTTAGAACAGGGATCAGAACTGACTTCCCTGGCACATGCCTATAGTTCCAGCTACTGGGGAGACTGAGACAGGAGAATCACAAGTTCAAGGTCAGCCTCGGCACTTTAGTGAGACACTGTCTCAAAATAGCCCAGGGGATATAGTGGTAGAGTACCCCTGGGTTTAATCCCCAGTTGTGAAAAACAAACAAGCAAAGAATAGGAATCAGAAGTTAAACAGATGTAGAGGCAAGAAATGAGGGCTCTTGGTTCTGGGCTGAAGAGTTCATATCCTAATGTAAAATGGGAGGAACTAGGAACTTTGAGACAGACCAAATTATGGTATATGCATATATGAATATGGCAAAATGAATTCCACTATTATGTATAATTGTAATACACCAAAAAATAATGTCACAACCTTCTGAAAGAATTAGTATGACAAGTGTTAGAATTTAGTGCTTATTCTAAAGTAAGTAGTGGCAGCAATGATTAAAACTATTTAATACCATCTCATTCACTCAACTCCAGCATCAAAAAACCAGGCCCTGTTTTGTACATATTACAGGAAGCCCTGAAGGAATAATCAGAATTGACACTTACCCAGCAAGTGGAGTACAGATGTTGCCACTGCCTTTCCAAGAGCATTGGTGGCTGTGCAAACATAGGTTCCTTCATTTTCAAGGGAAACATTCTGCAACAACAGGGATCCATTGAAAAGCAAGGAAATATTGTCACTCAGAGATCCTCCTCTCTTCAACCAAGTTACATTAGGCTGAGGGACACCTTTGGAACAAAAACAAATATGACAAAGGCAATTCTTTAAGAACAGGGCCACAGAACCACATGACAAATACCATCTAGTATTTTGTCTATAAGTGAGCAAATGGGTTTAAAATAAATAAAAGGAAAAATGGCTATTTTTACTTTTTACACCTTTTCTTTGGCAAGTTCATGGGAATCCTGTCACAGCAAAGTGCTGGGTCTGCTGAGCACCTGGAAGTTTTATGTGTATGTTAAGGAACAGGAGCCAGAGTGAGAGGCATTGCTCTATATGGGTAAGGGAGGGAATTTTGAAGTTGGCTGGGACAATGGGAGAGTGATTGCAAAGGAGCTGCTGAAGCTGGGGGAATATGGAGGAAGAGCCAAAGAGAGAAATTCCAAGTAGTGAGCTGTCATAAAGAAGCTTTTGGAAAACAAATGCAGATAGATCTTAAGTCCTTTGCTGTACAGAGGCAATGAAACATCCCTCTTTGAGAAACATTATAAAATCTTGAGAGAAACATATTTTTTAAAAAGGTTTTTCATCATAGATGGACACAATATCTTTATTAATTAATTTATTTTTATGTGGTGCTGCGGATTAAACCCAGTGCCTCACACATGCTAGGCAAGTGCTCTACCACTGATCCACAACCCCAGCCCTACAATGGTAATTCTGAAAACACCCATGTCTGCCTGTCCAATATTAACTTCTCCCTGGAGGTCAAGCCTCCCAGATATGAACATTCCCTGAGGGGTCTCAAACTCTGTAAATCCATAGTCAATCCCATCTGTCTCCTCTAACTCCATGCTTGTTCCCTTTTATCATCACAGTGCCCCATTTACTCCAGCCATCCTGTCTCACACCCATTCTTGGCCCTCACCTACTTTTCATTCTCCATGTCTAATTTGCCATAAAGTTAAAAAAAGAAATAATTCCTGAAAGCTCTCTTGGACTTTTCCCTTTTCTCCATTTTCAATAGTCAGTGCTGGAGCATTGAGCACAGTTCTCACCTTGATGAAACAACTTCTTACTGAGTTCCCTATGTCCAAACTATCCTCATACAAGGCCAGCAGGAATAAGGTGCTTAGAGACCCCTGCTGGCCCCGGCTGCCCATAGATGCATGGAGCCTGATATTCCCTGTTCTGCACCCCTTAGCTCTAACTCCAACCAACTGCCATGTCCCTCCTGCCACAGAGCTCACAGTATAGTTAAGTCACTGCTGTCAACAAGCATGCCCAGCCTGCCATCTATCTTTGGCTCTGATTTCTCAGTTTGTGACTCTCCTGTTTGTGGCTGTATTTATACCTTGTGGGAAGTCCCCTGAGACACTCAGTTGGTTAAATACCCCTTGTGACTCTTGCACTTTGCTCACATTGACACAAGTACATTTATAACATTATGTCATGACCAGCATAGGATACCATCTTTCTGGAAGTTGCCTGTTGGGCATGCTCAGTAAAAGTTTGTTGAACTACAAGTGCTCTCAGTCCTACGGAGGATCTGCCTGTCCTGGGGTTCACCTGCTGTCCAGGCCTCAGGAAATGTTCTGCTACATTTACACTCCTGGCTGGTTAAGGTGTTGTGATAAATCAAAGCAAGAATCCCAAGTGAAGGATGTCATCAAAAAGTATCCAGTCCTGCAACTTTGCTCTGCTCTGGCAACTGCAGCCCAGAGTTGCCTGACTCTGCTGGCTTCCCCTGGCTTAAGAGGGACCTCCAAATCTTCTCTGGAACTCAGATCACCAGATGCCTTAGCCCCATGTAACTACATATATGGGACTAGTTCCTATGTCAGGTGTTCTCTTTAAGCACCCCCATTTCAATAGTTTCGAAATGCAGAGCTAGGTTGGTGAAGATTGTCATGTGACATTGCACTCCAGGAGCCTAGCTTTCATCTCAGTAGACCTTAATGCTCAACAGAATTGAAAACAAAAAACCAAAAACTCCTCAAAATGATTTTTAATGGGCCCATTTTGTTCCTGAGTTATTCTGATGCTCTATTACTTTCTAGTTGCTTTATATCCCCCATGTCTTTCCTCAAATCACTGAGCAATAGAGACAACATAAAGGCTGCTTAGACCACCCACTCACTCCCAAGCTCCTGACATTTCTAAGTAATCAAGCATTCATCCATCCAGCAAATATTTTGTGGTCACTGAGTGTCAGCACTGTTTTAGGTGCTTGGATCATAGCTTTTCCGGAATGCTGAACATCAGCTTTTCCCGCTGCTTGGCTTTCAGGAGAATAAGAGAGAATGAGATTCCTCTCAGGAATCTGGTTCCTTCTCCAGCAATCTAATAAGACAACCTAAGAGCCTCTGACTTGGTTCAAAGCCCCAAGCAAAAATCAGCCAGATTCACCTCGGGAGTCCCAGAGCAATGTTGTGTACACAGGAGGCTTATTAAAGTAAATTGAGTAGAACAAACCAAAGGTCAGGGAAGTTGTTTTGAGCTATATAATTACAGCTGTTTTCTAAAGAAAATGAGACCTTTCCCTTCAGAACATCTTGGAAGATTTGGAAGCATGCCTTTGCAGGCAAGAGCTGCATAATAGCGAGAAAAGTATGTGGGGTTCCTATAGCTATCTGAGGGATCAGAGGTGGAGGCGAGGAGGATTGGGAGCAGGAAAAGCCTGGGTGATTGGATACCTTTGCCATGATCTCTGAATTTTCACACTTGCTTAATTTCCAAATGCTGGCTTGTTATTAATGATGTTTTGCTATGAATGGAAACCAGTCAAGGAGCTGAGTTCTGCTTCTGGATCAATGAAGGGCAAAAGAGAGCTAGGACCATTTAATGCAAGAGCCAAGGGCAAGAGGGCTCAGGCCAGGGCAACCCCAGAGAACTGTCAGAAGTCAGGTCCAGAAGGCTCTGGAATGTGCAAAATCTGGAACTGACAGGGGTCAGAGGCAATCACACATGAATGTAAGTCTCAGCGTGGGAAGGAGATGAGACTGAGCTTGCATAGTTAGTAATATTTTGCATACACTTGGAATTTCAGAAAGCAAAACAGAACATGGCAAGGTTTTAATGCAAAAGGGACACAAAAGTCCCAATGCTGAAAGGAGAAGCAGACCCTGGAACCCAACACAGAGAAGCATCATTACATGTGTGACCACTGTCAAAGAACTGACAAGGCCAAAGGAAACTCAGACAAGATTCTTTGTACTACTGCTCTTCGACACATTTTAGAACTACAAATGTTTACCCTGTTGAAACAGCTATAAAATGTCAGAAGTAGTTTAAACTTGTTTATCTAACCTCAAAGACAGGCTGTTTCCCGCAAGACTTATAGCTCTGAAATATTCAGCGTTCTGTTTCCACAATGCTGAAATCGTTTTTGGAAAGCAAATGTTATGGAAAAAAGCATCAGATCTGGAGCGGCCGTGAAACATGTGCTGCAAAAAGTCTGCACCTCTAGGATGTCTTTAAAATAGTCAGTGTTTAAAAACAAATTTCCTTCATCCTTGAAAGCCTATGAAATATTCCACACTATAAAATCCTTGGCCTATTCAGACTATTTTAAAATGCTGGATTTCTATATAAATATATATTATTCCTATATGTTCTTGTTCATTTGTTTGTTTCCTCCAGCTACTCAACACTCAGACAATATTCTGCATTTCTCCCCACATACAAAAGATTGAAGTTGCCATTAATTACCTCCTGGGAATCATGAAGAAATGATGTGGCCAATTTATAAGATAAGCAGCAAATTGAACACAATGTAGGCAAACCACAAAGGGAGCTGTCACTAATAAATGAGATAAACAAACAAGAGTTCAAGTTTCCAGTGTCAGAGAAAATTATCTTGAAGCCATTAGGATAAATACATGATGTGAACATACTTTATATACAAAGATATGAAAAATGGTGCTCTATATGTATAATAAGAATTATAATGCATTTCACTGTCATATATTTAAAAAAATAAAATCAATAAAAATATTTAAAAAAGAAATACAAATGACCATAAAAAAAGAATGTACTCTTCTCAGGCACAATTGTCATGCCTGTAATCGCAGTGGCTTGGGAGGTTGAGGCAGGAGAATTGTAAATTCAGGGCCAGCCTGGATAACTTGGTGAGTCCTTAAGCAAAATAAAAAACAAAAAAGGCTGGGGACATGGCTCAGTGGTAGAGCACCCTTGGGTTCAATCCCCAGGAACATAAAAAACAATAAAAAATAATGTATTCTTCAACTACAAGGTCAATCTGCACCACATAGGCAGTTTCATAAGGAAGGTTCCTCTTTTGAGTTACCTGCATAACCTTTCGTCCTTTCTTGGCAATATATCATCTATGCTTTTTTGATATGAAGAACTATTCATCAGTGATGCCATATCCAGAAGTCTCTCTGAATACAAGGCTATGGTTTTCGCCATCTAGAGAATTCTCCCCAATATTTGTTGAAATACTTTTCCTTCTTTAGTAAAATGATGTTATCAGATTGATATCATTAGTTCCCCAAGCATTTTGATTTGGGGATTTAGAACTCTTTGGGGTCACAGCATCCATTTCAACTTCATAATTAAAAGTCCTGCCTTCTGACATGGAGGAAGGCTGATCAAGTCCTTTCCCAAGTCTGGTCATCTCTGACCTCTCAGGTATCCTGAGCTTCTGCTTAACTTGAGACTGGGTAGTTCTCCCTAACTCTGCCAATTGTATCCCATGAGCACTACATGTTCAATTCTGGATATTGTCTTCTGGGGTCTCATTTATAGGTTAGAAAGTACCCATGAAAATTATTTCATAAATGGTCTAAAAACCATTTTTTTTGGTTCTTTGAGGAATGATTCAAAGTCAAGGTGTTGTAAGTCAAGCATAATAACATACATTGGAGCTATGTAAGTGTTGGAAAACACTGGTTCTAGTACAGAACATGAGGAAAATGGCTAGACAATAGTTCAAAAGGGGAGAAGCTGGGTATTGCTGAGGCTCTTCCTGACAAACAGCAATTTTGGTAATCTGTCACTCTAACACCTTTATCCTTACTGAATAGCTGCAGTTTAAAATAATGCTTATTTTATACAGCATGATCTTGAAGTTGATCCCACTGCTACCACAATGGGACCCTGGAGAACCAAGTGTGGGCAGCTGGTGTCCTTAGGTGACAGCTCAAGCCTGAGCTACTCCCTAGGGCTCCTTTTCTCGAGGCATTGACCACTTGCTCTATTTCTGGGGCCTTTTTCCTCAGGCATGGAAGGGAGTGAACTGTCAGTTTTCCTAGCCCTCTGGCTTTTACTATTCTTGGAGGAGAAAAGCACAAAAGTCTTTTTAATCTATGGCACTACTGCTAACAGCAATGGTCCTCCCGCCCCAGGTGTTGCACTGCTCTCCACCTAGCACACTGAGTACTATGTTAAGGTTGCCTGTGTGCCGTTCTCTTCACCAGGGATTGTTTGCCACTTGGAAAATAACTACTCACTCTCAAAGATTCATATCAAAATTACTTCCGTGGCCTCAGGCATTGATAGCTGATTCCTCTTGAGGTATCAGTTTTTGATATGCTTGATTCTACCTTCAGAATGAGCCACAGCATGGGCCTGGGCTCTGCCATTAGCCCCAGTCTTCTAATTCATTCCTGGTTAGCCACTGATTCCTGAGGAAGGATCTCTCATTTTGAGGTAACATTTTAGATAATTCCTAGGGACCTCTGGTCCCATTTCCTGGCTAAAAGAGTAGTTCTTAATCTTGGCTCCACTTTAGAATCTTCTGGAGAGCTTTAAAATAACCCTGAGTTTCAGGACATATTGCAGATGAATTAAGGCATAATCTCTTGGGCTAGGGTAGGCTGTGGGGAGGTATTGGTGTCTATAGGTCTGAACTGACATGATCCACAATTACAAATGACTTTGGTGTATTATATATCAATAACAAAAATGAATAAGTTTATGCTGAATTATCAAATAGCTGGAGGGGATTAATGAATGAAAAGCAAAAACAGAAGAGCACTAAATTGAGATATTAATAGTGATGCTGAATTTCTCTACAGATCCTGTGGTGCTCCCTCCACTTCTACAATGAACACTCTTTTTTAGACTGCACTTAGAACCTTGCATGCTTTTTTACTTCTGATGAATATATTCCAACAAAACGTCTTCTCTTGAGTCCCCACTCTATATGGGATCTGTGGGCCCCTCTTGCTATGAAGGTACAGTTAGGGCAGAGAAGCTGGAGTAAAACTGTTAGTGACAGTTCAAGGCTGAGCTACTCCCCAGGTGAACTAACTGTTAGTTCACTCCAGGGCGTTTGATGATTTCCTGTGTTTTACATAATACTCTACTATAGTAATATGTGCATACCCATGTTTAAAAGAGCACAATTCACAATAACCAAACTATGGAACCAGGCTAGGTGTCTATCAATGGATGAATAACAAAGAAAATGTGGTATATATACACAATGGAGTTCTACTAAGCCATAAAGAAGAATAAAATTATGTCATTTGCAGGAAATGGATGGAACTTGAGAACATTGTTCTATCACTAGTACTATCCCAACTTAGTGCCCCTCTGATTTTTCCTTTTCATTCATTTATTTCGTCTAGCTAAAAATAAGCCAAATTCAGAAAGTCAAGTGTCATATGTTTTCTCTTGTATGTATGGAAACTAGACAGGAAAAATGGAAAAGAAAGGGGGAGGAATCTTATGAAAATTGCCAGGAAAGCAGTAGAGGAAAGAAACCAGGGGGTGGAAAGAAGGAAAGGAAAGGGGAAATACTGGGGAATGATGTTGGCCAAACATATTGTTATATCCTGTGCATGAATGAATATGTAACAATGAATCTCACCATTATGCATAATTATAGTGCACTAGTAAAATATGTAAAAATAAAAATAATAATTAAAAAATAGATATTGCTTCACCCTCCATAGGTACTCTATGCTCTCTGCTATCTCACATAAGACAAAAGTAGAGTCTTAGAGGGCAGAAAACAAGCAAGGACTTCTATTGTATAGGTAGAGTTGATTGGCTCTAAGTGTTTGCAACCCTTCACTTCTACTGCCTGGAAGAAAGAGCCTCCCAGCTGCAGATGAGTATATCTCAGGCAGGTCTAGAAAACTCTGGCTCCTGATTGGACAACAACAGAGGAGCCATGAGGAAGCAGGCCAACCAGGAAGCACCACTCAAAGACTCTTCCTGGATTTGAAGCAACTCATTTTTTCAGAAACCTGGGTTTCAGAAGATCTTCCTGGTGGTCTCTAAATAAAATACAAAATAGGGCTGGGAATGTGGCTCAGTGGTCAAGTACCTCTGAGTTTAATCCCTGATACCCTCGACCCACCCTCCCACCCCCCAAAAAAGCAGGTATTGTGTTCATCTACTACTAAAAATATATTTTTTAAAAAAGAATGAATGAGCACAAATGTGGAATTATGCGATAAAAATACAGAGGGCTTTATTAAGGTCAGTCTGCATCTACCATGTGAAAGGATGAATGTTAATGGGTAGCTGGGCATCTGCTAAGTTTTCGGTACAGAAAAATGTATTGGTGGGACTGAAGACAGGAATGAGGTGAAGATCCTTAGGGATGAAAGCAGTACTGTTAACAATAGGACTAGATTACATTAGCTGTAGTCTGAATGCTTCAAGACAATGTTAAGACTCAGTATATGCAAATACACAAGGTTTTTTGCCATAAGTCTGAAATTTGGTAGGAGTCTGAATAAGCTTTCCTGGTTTACATTTTGCATATCCAGCTACCTTATTCTAGATTTTCTTTTCACTTTTTGATTGCATACAGACCTATGTTTTCTCCAAATGAGAAACTGAGATTGGATAAAAATAATATTCAATTCTCAATGTGCATTCAGAATAGAGCTTCAATGGATCTTCTAAGAACAAACCACTGTTTTAGAAATAAGGCTTTGTAATCTGCTAAATCAATAATCTAAATATGAGTACAAAGAGGTTTGGGGCAAGCATGTGAAGAGTTGGGTAAGGGTGGATAGTCATTACCAAATAGTGTAGCTGGCCAGGCTCCTTGCCCACTTCTGCAGGGGTGGTGGAAGCACGTGGCCTGACTTGGCACTGCAGACAGAATTTTGGCCTAACATTAGCTGACACCTCTCCATGTACTCAATTTGGATCCTAGATCTCACACATGGGACAGTGTTCCCCCTCAGGTGGGAACTTGGCTTGTTACCCATTCCTGAGCTTCTGGAACCCTGTTCACAAGCTATAGCACTTCCTAGATTCTGCTTCAAACCTCTGCTTTGATACCCTCCCTCTGGTTAGACTCCTGCATGTTTCCCATTCCACTATCTCTAACCCATTGTTTCCTTCTATATAGACTTGGGTTTAAATCTTAACTCACACACTGATTAGGTATAGAAACAAGGACAAGTAACTATATATACTTGAGTCTATTTCCTCCTAAGCAAAATAATGTACTACCACTACTACTAATATCCATTTCTTAGGCTGTTTGTTCAAGCTTATATGTGTTAGCTGCTTAAGTTATTGTTGTTTGTGATGAGTTTTGATAGTTTTTCACTATATTCTTTATTGAGATGCTGCCTCTTAGCATCTACTGCTCTGTCTCTACAATAAAGCTGCTCTTAGTCTTCATATGCTAATACCGCAGTCCTAGGCTGGGGACATTTGTATCATAGCTCCTCAATTAATGATACATCATTGCTAGATTTCAGACATGTCTGCTCTTTCCTGAACAATTCAGAGACATGGTATCTTATTCCAGTATCTTGGGTGAATGGGGAAATTTTAGGCCCAACAATCCAATCAATGACCAGTAATAAAATTTGGTTGAGCTCAGTTTGTGGGCTTTATGCAGTTGCTCCTCTAATTCTTCATCCATATTGAAGGCAGAATGCTCTTTCTAAAAATCAGATAGGTTCATACCATTACCCTGATTAGAACTGTTCTTATCTCCTCATTGCCAGTAAAATGTAGTCCATGTGTTTTAGCATGACATTAAAAGACTTTCACAAGATGGTCCTAAATTACACTTCCAAATGCACTCTTACCACTCCCCTTCATATCCTCTGCTTTACATCATGGATCTACTCGTGGTTATGAAAACAAGCCAGGCCCTCTCCCATTTCTGTGCTTTTGCATATATGCTTTTTTGATTAAATTGTCCTTCCTTTTTGTTATAAATGTCCTGGTTGCAATTCATTTCTTCTGTGAACCTTCTCTAACTATTTAGAAGCCATAACTAATCTCTCCTTTATGTGTCTGGTACACTTTTTAAACATTTCTATTATTTTTTGTGACATCATATCATAATTTTTTGATCTACATAGCTGCAGAAACAAGATCTTATTCATCTCTGCTCATTAAGGAACTAGATTGGTATTGGTAAATCCTAAGTGGATGCTGCTAAATGGATGAAGGATGGATGGAGTTTCCAACCATCCATGATTGATTTTTTTTAAGTTGTAGATGAATACAATACTTTTATTTTGTTTATTTAGTTTTTTAAAAAATACTTTTTATAGTTGTGTATGAACTCAATGCCTTTATTTGTCTTTATGTGGTGCTAGGATCAAACCCAGTGCCTCACACTTGCGAGGCAAGTGCACTACCACTGAGCTATAACTCTAGCCCCCCTCCCCCTTTTATAGTGTGGTGCTTGAGATAGAACTCAGTGCCTCAAAATTGCTAGGCAAGTGCTCTACCACTGAGCCACAATTCTGGCCCCCATGATTGATTTTTGACACACATAGGGTTAAGAGAGGAAGAGAGTGGAATGATTTCTGTATTATACACAAAAGTAGGAAAAACTAGGGGGGAGCCTTTTAGAGTGGAGAGAGATGTTTTAAATAGACTTTTTCCCCCACTAAAATTTTAGCTATTTCAAGTATTGTAAATAGTCTAAAAAGGAAATAACCACAGTATAGGAGAGAGTATATATTTCAAAAACCACAGATCAAGAAAAATAAATTAGCTTTAATTTAGGATATGGTCTAAAGCACCAAAATGTTCAGTTTATCAAACAGGAATAAGCAAATCCTCAAATTTCCTTTTTAAATCTTCTGAAAATTATATGTAGAGTTTTGTAAGTAAATGAACCTTGGGGGAGAGATGGCATGCGTGTGCATGCGCTTGCTCATTCTCGCTCTCGCTACCTTATTCTAGATTTTCTTTTCACTTTTTGATTGCATACAGACCCATGTTTTCTCCAAATGAGAAACTGAGATTGGGTAAAAATAATATTCAATTCTCAATGTGCATTCAGAATAGAGCTTCAAAGGATCTTCTAAGAACAAACTCTCTCTCTCTCTCTCTCTCTCTCTCTCTCTCTCTCTCTCTCTCTTCTCAAAGGAACTTGTAACTTAAAGATGTTTAAGAATTACTACCATTAAATTCCATCCTATGTAGTATAATCCCAAGGATGATGGGGTAAAATAATTAGTCAGAGTGATGAGACTATATTTAGGAATTTAACCATATAATCCTGATGCACCACAAGTATTTTCCCAAGGTCCTTTCTTGAAAGGGACATTATTGAACCCTGTAAAGAATTAAGCTAATAATTGGCTAGACATCAACAGAATTCCTAGGTATATTCTACAGCCTTCAAACCCTGAAAAAAATTCCTTGATTAAGAAAATCCTTTAAAATTTTATGTTTCTCTGGAAACTGATCAGCATCCCACAGATATGAAATGTTTACCCTGCTCTTCCTTATCTCCTGGAGCACGAAGAGCTTTAGTCCAATGAGAACTACATTTTCCATACAATATACCTACTATTTCTCTCATCCTGTCTCATCAATGGGTAGAAGAAAAGAAAAAGAAAAGGCACAACGGTACTGTAGGGCTTAAACTTACACCACAGGTTGAGACTTTCTAGAAGGCAATTTGATAATAATGTATTTAGCATTATAGACATTTTAATGCTCTATGAAGTTATAAAATATTCAGTGTCCTGTGACCTAGTAATTCTAATTCCATTCATCTGTTTTTTAAAAAGTAATTCAAGTGACACAAAAAGTTATATGCACAAAAATGCTTCTTTTACTGCTATTGTAATTGTAAAGAAGTATAAATAGCTTAAGTTTGCAAAATTAAGGGAATGATTTAATTAGGCTAAATTCACACAATGATACATTGGTGCAGCTATTAAATAGTACTTATGACTTTTTAATAACATGAGAAAATTCCATGACTTAAACATAGAGAAAGAGTTACAGGAATATAACACAATGGAGATAATAGTTGTTTGGGGGATGGGATTACAGGAACTTTTTGCCTCATAATTTGTTTGTATGTTTTCCAAATATTTTAATAATGAGAAGTGTTACTTTTTGTAAGGAGACAAGAAAACACAAAAAAGAGGAGGAATTCAGAATAGAAATAGCACTAGCTTCAGAAGCAATGACCCAGTTCCAATCTTGCCCTGTCATTGGCCAGGTTTGCTCCTTTGGTCAAATCTTTCCCCTCTGGGCCTTGTTTGCAAAACTTGCAAGCTGGACTCATAGATTTCTTTCTTAAAAAACTTATTTATTCATTCTTTTTAGTTATACAGCAGAATCCATTTTGATATAAATATATATGCATGGAATATATCTTATTCTAGTTAGGATCCCATTCTTATGGATATACATGATGGTGGGATTGACTGTGTTGTTTTCATATATGTACAGGGGAAGATTATTTCAGATTCATTTCTGAGGTCTCTTCATATTGAACTTTTGTTTCAACTAGTTTTTGCCTAGTTACCTCAGGGGAAATCTGTTTTCCTACTTTTTCTTCATTCTTTTCTGGAGAAAAGGTGGCACTGGATCTAGATTGTTCAACACAGGGCCATGGATGACATAAGATATCTAGAAAAAGCTATGCATTCTAAGGATCATGAGGACATAGCCAAGACCTGAATAATTCTCACCTAATACTGTTCAAGTCTCCTCAAACCACCCTCTCATACTTACTTTCCCTTGGTTATTTTTGCCTTAAGAAGTTTTAAATAAATGAAAGGCTATTTCAAATGTACCAAATTTTGTTTTCATTATTTGGTTGTTTTCTTTTTATTACAATTATAGTTTTCAAGTCATAATATAGGCAATTGGTATTTTCATGGGCTGGTATTCTGGCTCCAAACAATTCCTTTGTAGAGGACATTGTATCTACCTATTTTGAGAGAGGATTTTTCCCCCCAGATTCCCTCCTCAGTTTTATTATTAGATGAAAATTCTTGATACTCAGTTATAAATTGTGATTGCCCATGTTTCTTTTCTTTCTTTATTTTTTTAGGTTCTGGGGATTGAAATTAAGACCATACACACGCTAGTCAAGTGCTCTACCATTGAGCTATATCCCTGGCCCCAGTTATCTTCCCAATATGTAGGCTCTCTATTCACCTCAGATTGTTTCTTTTGCTGAGAAGAAACTTTTTAGTTTGAATCCATCCCATTTATTCATTCTTGATTCTTGATTTACTTCTTGTGCTATAGGAGTCTTATTAAGGAAGTTGGGGCTTAATCCAACATGATAGAGATTAGGGCCTACTTTTCTTCTATTAGACACAGGGTCTCTGGTTTAATTCCTAGGTCCTTAATCCACTTTGAGTTGAGTTTTGTGCATGGTGAGAGATAGGGGTTTAATTTCATTTTGTTGCATATGGATTTCCAGTTTTCCCAGCACCATTTGTTGTATGTTTCTGGCACCTTTGTCTAATATAAGATAATTGTAATTTTGTGGGTTAGTCTCTGTGTCCTCTATTCTGTACCAGGGGTCTACCTGTCTGTTTTGGTGCCAGTACCATGCCATTTTAGTTACTATTGCTCTATAGTATAGTTTGAAGTCTGGTATAGTGATGCCACCTGCTTCACTCTTCCTGCTAAGAATTGCTTTAGCTATCCTGGTTCTCTTATTTTTCCAGATGAATTTCATGACTGCTTTTTCTATTTCTATGAGTAATGTCACTGGGATTTTGTTGGGAATTGCATTAAATATGTATAGTGTTTTTGGAAGTATAGTCATTTCGATAATAGTAATTCTGCCTATCCAAGGGCAAGGCAGATCTTTCCATCTTCTAGGGTCTTCTTTGATTTCTTTCTTTAGGATTCTGTAATTTTCATTATATAGATCTTTTACCTCTTTCATTAAGTTGATTCCCAAGTTTTTTTTGAAGTTATTGTAAATGGGGTAGTTTTCCTTGTTTCCCTTTCTGAGGATTTGTCACTGATATACAAAAATGCCTTTGATTTATGGGTGTTGATTTTATATCCTACTATTTTGCTAAATTCATTTGCTAGTTCTAGAAATTTTCTGGTGGAACTTTTTGGGTCTTCTAGGTATAGAATCATATCATCAGCAAATAATTCTCATTTGAGTTCTTCTTTTCCTATCCGTATCCCTTTAATTTCTTTTGTCTGTCTAATTGTTCTGGCCAGTCTTCCAAGAATTGTGTTAAATACAAATGGTGAAAGATGGCTTATCCCTGTCTTATTCCAATTTTTAGAAATAATACCTTCAATTTTTCTCTATTTAGAATGTTGTTGGCTTAGCATAGATAGCCTTTATGATGTTGAGATATTTTACTAATTTTTTTAGGGTTTTGAACATGAAGGGGTGATGCATTTTGTCAAATGCTTTTTCTGCATCATTGAGATGATCATATGATTCTTATCTTTGAGTCTATTGATGTGATGAATTACATTTATTGATTTCTGTATGTTGAACCAACCTTGCATTCCTGGGATGTATCCCACTTGATTGTGGTGCACTCTCTTGTTGATATGTTTTTGTATTTGCCAGAATTTTATTGAGAATTTTTACATATATATTCATTAAAGATATTGGTCTGAAGTTTTCTTTCTTTGATGTGTTTTTGCCTGGTTTTGGAATCAGAGTGATATTGTCCTCATAGAATGAGTTTGGAAGTGCTCCCTCTTTTTCTACTTCCTGAAATAAATTGAAGAGTATTGGTATTAGTTCTTCTTTGCAGGTCTTGTAGAATTCGGCTGTGGGCTTTTCTTGGTTGGTAGGCTTCTGATGGCATCTTTTATTTCATTGATTGATATTGGTCTGATTCAATTTGGGCAAATCATATGACTTAAGAAATTTGTGGATGCCTTTGATATTTTCTATTTTATTGGAGTACAAGTTTTCAAAATAATTTCTAGTTATCTTCTATATTTCTGTAGAGTCTGTTGTGATATTACCTTTTTAGTCACATATTAGTAATTTGAGTTTTCTGTCTCCTTTTCGTTAGCGTAGCTAATGATCTGTCATTTTTATTTATTTTTTCAAAGAACCAACTTTTTGTTTTATCAATTTTTCAATTGTTTCTTTTGTTGTGATTTCATTAATTTCAGCTCTAATTTTAATTATTTCCTGACTTCTACTGCTTTTGGTGTACATTTGTTCTTCTTTTTCTAGGGCTTTGAGATATAGTATTAAGCCATTTATTTGTTGACTTTTTCTTCTTTTTTTAAAAACTGTAATTATCCTGAACTTACAGATCCAAAATCTTTCTATATTTTCTTGGATTTTCAATGTAATTATATTATATATATATGAGAAGAAATTTTCTTTTATTAAACTTCCATTTTCTCTTAAAAATACTCTTGCCAGGCACAGTGACACACACCTGTAATCCTAACAGTTTGGAAGGCTGAGACAGGAGGACTGCAAGTTCAAAGCCAGCCTAAGCAAATTGGCAAGGCCCTGATTAATTTAGTGAGACCTTGTCTTAAAATAAAACATAAAAAAGAGCTAAGTCGCCCTGGGTTAAATCTCTGGCACCAAAATAAACAAACAAATAAATAAAAATAAACATAAAAGTACTCTTATTGCACTGGCTAGTTTATTTTTGCACAGCTGCAGTGATAAAGGGCATTTAATCTTTTCTTCCTGATTTTAATGGAAATGTTTTAAATTTTCACCGTTAAATCACAGTAAGAATGATCTCTTCTATTACTGGTTTTCCAAGAGCTTTTAACATCATTTTATGTTGAAACCGATCAAATGCCTTTTCTATATCTATTAATAGAACCAAAAAACCTTATCTAAGTTTCCATGGTAAATATAAAGATGCTCCACCCAAATCTTCCTTCAAAGAACTTGGTGACTCAGCTTCTGACAGTTTCCAGTTGTTAGCACCTCCACAATTTCCTCAGTTCCCCTTAGAGCATGCTCCTTCCATACCCGTGACTGACCAAGGCAGGTGTGTGAAGGGCCTGGTCATTGTGACTCACACTGGGGCAACCTGATGAGTAAAATATGCTTCAAAGCTCTCCTGGGCTTGGTGAGACTTTGTGGACTGGCACCACAGTTCTCATTTGCCTTCTGTCCACTCCTGCTTGATGGTTTCCTTCCATATATGTTAGCAAGTAATAAGCATCCTGCACACTGAACTCCATCTCAGCATCTGCTTTCAGAGGATTCAAATTTGTGGCAATTTGTTTAGATATTTTTAAGTGTTAAAAATAAAATCTTGGCTTTCCCAAGGAAACTTCTACTTAGTCTTATATATGCCTGGATTCAGTTTCATATAACTTTGGCATTTATTAATTCATTTGCCTCTGTATCTGCCCTTATTGTGTATACCCTACACAAATCAGCTGCCTGGGGTGCTATCAGGTGCCAAACACGGTTGTAGGACTTTTCTTTCTGAAGAAGTATATACTATGTTTTATAACCAGTACTCTAAAATGTTTTTATTCTTTAGTTTAGCTTGAATTTCAAAGCATCCCCAATCCTTCCAGGCACTTTCACCTTGCTCTAAGGAGCAGTTGTCCAGTGGAGCTTGTGTTTAAGAGATTTTCTACTTTGGGACTGAGCCACTGATAGTTTTGACAGTGCCATCCATTTGGGAATCACCTCACTCAAACCTACTCCAATCTGTGGGCCAAGAGAGCTTCTCAGATCTAAGATGGAAGAAAGAACAACGCTTTTGCTATGCACTTACATGATTAAAAAATTAAGGATGCAGCTATATATCTTTACTGTTAATTTTGCTCAGAGGAGCTTTCTCTTCTTACCAGAAAATGATAGAAAGGGTACAGTTAGTTTAATGGCCTCCTACCCCCCATTTTTAGAAAAAATAAAACAAAACTTCTTTTTTAAAAGAGCAAGATAAATAACCTTTACAATTCAGAACTTTTAAACTTTAGTAATACACTGATTTTCAGGTTCTACTATTTAGTAGATTATTAGAAATATCCTTGAGAGTTACTAGAAATAATCATTGTTGATCTCTGTACCACATGGATTGAATAAAATATATTTGGCGATAATAAAGGATTATGAATTTGTCTAGAAGGTATGAATATGTGGTATGGAAGCTACAAAATGAGCTCATTATAATTAATAAAAATATGGTAAAAGCAAGTGAAAAGTAAAAACTCTTTATACATCACTGATTTATAGAAATTTATTTGAAATATAAAAATGTAATTTGCAAGTCAGTATTTGATTTTGTAAATTATGTTATAATGTACTCATATGTAAAAAAGAAGGACTAGATGATAACCAGAGTCTCTTCTAATCCTATATAGTATATTTCCTGTTTTACAGATGAGGGCAAAAAAGATATGTGACTCACCTACATTATATGCTAGCTAGTGACAAAACTGTCTGTAAAACCCAAATACCCTGACCCTACATTAACTTCACTGTCTTTAAAAAGATGACTCTCCATAAAAAGCTAACTTGGCCATGGCTTCTGCCCATACAAAAAGACTAAGTTCATTATAGGTTTGTTTAAAATGGCATATAACTCAAAATAACTGTAGTTCCTTCAGAGACAGGTTTATTTGGAAAAGAAAAGAACCCCTGATGAGGTTCTGGGGTCTAAATTCCTAGGAGATGGCTGCCAGATCAAGAAGACCAAATGGGACAATCCCTAGGAAGAGCAGAATAATGGGGTAGAAAGCAGGGAGATGGGTGCTCCCAACACTGAACTTTATGAAGGAAGAGGCAAGTTGTGCTATCTATCCACAGCACAACAGCACAGGGCAGGAGGGGCAGCTGCAGTGGGAAGAGGTCAGAGACAACCCTCCTTCAGACAGGGCCTGGATAAGAGAATAAACCTGACACAAGTTTAATGGTCTTTGCTGGGAGGTTAACAAAAAAACACTTTGCCCTGAATGCAGTCCCTGGCTTAGGATAGCAAATACTCCAACCCTTTAAATGGCTCATCTCCCTTGAAAGCCTGATTTTAAACGATTGGGGAAGTGAAAAATTTAGAAGTAATGCTATAAGTTGAGGTTTCACTTAATAGAAGTCAGATCTATTTTTCAGAGTCCTCTGCAGGTGGAGGGCTATAGAAACTTTAGACATTTGTGGCTTGGCATCTGCAAAGCTCTGTTCTGCTTTTCTCCTTGCTGTGGCCAGAGAATGCCGGCCATTCTGTAATGGTAGGTCTATTTTGCCAGAAAACTCACATATTTGTGGGTGGAGTCAGTTGGGAGACTGGAGAGATTTTTCAAAAGACTGCATTGGCCAAACACTGCAGGGACTTCCAGAGGGTGAAAAATAATACCTTGGGGGTTAGCAAATTTCCACTGTTTGTGGAGCCAAAGTTGCAGCTCTGGAAACATGGCAAGTAACTGATCACTCCAGGGGAGGAGAGCTGAAAGCTGGATAAGTGACATGTGCTTTCACTGTGTCACTGAGAACAGTGGTAAAGGCTCCTACAGCCACCCTGGACTATCTGGGTTATGGCCCAGGCAAAATTCATCTTCAGTGGCTGCAACTACAGGTTTCTCCTTAAAGCTTGGATATTAGGGAACCACAGCTGTCCACAGAGTTAAGTCAAAATGCAGTAAATTAAGGACATATACAAAGTTACCTTAAAAGAGCAGATCTGGCTGGGCATTGTGGCGCACGTTTGTAATCCCATAATCCTGCTGAAGCAGGAGGACTGCAAGTTTAAAGCCAGCTACAGAAATTTAGTGAGGCCTTAAGCAATTTGGCAAGACCTTGCCTCAACATAAAAAATAAAAGTGGCTGGGGATGTGGTTCAGTAGTTAAGTACCCCTGGGTTCAATCCCTAGTACAAAAAAGAAAAAAATTAAATGAAAGAAAAAGATCTCAAATTTGAGTTCATAATTCTCTGTAAGGAACTGATTAAAAAGTTGTTCATGCAACCTCCTCACTCATGCAGATGTAATGTTCATCTACAGCTTGGGGATGGATGGGCTCAGGTTAACACTTAAGAGAGTGGCTTAAAGAGACAGCACAGCCCTAGGTTAAGGTAGATAGTGTTATTTCTACTGAAGAGTGTGTCTGTTAGAAAGGAGGGTTATCCACAGTTATAAACAAAGCACAAAGAGCCATTAAGATACAGGCTGATGGTGCCCATCCAAGGACAGTCCAGGACAGAGCCTAAGCAGAGGACATTGATATTCCTGTTCCCAAACCTGATTTTGCTGAGTCTAGACTTTGTCTAGTTAGAATACACATCTAACAATTTTCAAAAAATCCCCTTTCAATCTTCATTTTTATTAAGCAACCATATGACTAAACACCACCCTTTCCTATAGATCTGCCCACAGGGACAGAATGTTCTGGTCTTGCCAATATGAACATTCTGGTATGCATGGCAGTAACAGTTCATGCTAGAGACAAGTAAAGCGGCATTCTGTTTTATACATTTGTCTTCTAAGCTTGGATAAGCTCTCTCTTCAGAGTCAGATCAACTGTCAGTGTGCTGAAAATCAGATTTTTAAGCCTATCAGATTGAAGTCTAGAATATTAAAATACCAGCTGCTGTCCCTGGCAATTGGCTAGTCATGCACCCTCCCACTGAAAACAACCATGCTTACCTTTTACAGGACATCGGATTGTCACATTTGCTTGAAGGGCTGCCTCCACGATGCCTCCCACCACAATGGACAGATGGTTGTGCTCTGGTTTGGTGATATTTCTTTCAACAGACAAGATGACAGGTGCCTCTTAATTCAAAGGGAGCAGGAAACTATGTCAGGTTCAGGCTTTAGCTGTTGATAAACCATTCTGCCTTTTGTAAACTTTGTTGAGCTCTTTGAGAGCAGGGTAGAATGCTGGTCCTCTCTATCCCCCATGGTACACCATGGGGACTGGCACATACATAGCTAGAGATGCTCAGTGGACAGATGAACAGATGGGTATATAGATGGATGGATGGACAGTTGGCTGAATGCTTTCAAAGGTGCACTGCAACAATTATATGTAGACTATAATGTTATTTTGCTTTTATAATCAGAATGAAGAATAATTCCTCTTTGATAATTTGAAGGAATTCAGAAGTTCAGAAGAAGCAAGGAAGACATGAAAGGGCAGGAATAATGTCTCTGCCATGTGGCCTGGGATGAGTTGAAGCAGGGACAAAACACGCCAGGGCTTGTGACCACCTGACATTTTCTGGAAGGGGGAAGGCATGGGCTGAAGGAGCAGGACCAAATATCCTGATCCATTCTTCTGCCCCTTGGTAGGAGTTATCCTGGATGGAGAAACCTCTAGGAGCCCTCTCATCTTGAGTTAAGAATAAGACAAGGTTCTATTCAGTTAAAATATTTTCCAAATGCCCATTCTGTGGTCCATTCTGGGGTAACAAGATCAGAGGTACTTCTCCTCTCTTGATAATCACAAAAACTACCTACCAGTGCAGGGGGTGCAAGCAGGTATTTTCAATATTAACATGGTATCTACAATATCTCTTACAAAGTTTTTCTGTATATGGTGCCAGAATCAGGCTGATGTGTTCTCTCCAGAATAAAACTAGGGTTCTAGATATCATTCAAAGACGAATCAGAGAAAATCATGTAGGAAGACCACAATTCTCGTTGAGCCTCTTATAATAATATGTTCATGTGCTCATGCAAAATTTTTCCTCTCTGGACTTTAGTTTGAATCCCAGTGAAAGGACTTCAGTTAGAGATTTCTTAGGTGTCTTCCAGCTACACTTCTCTCACTCAAATTATGGTTCATAGAGGCCCCTTCTTACCTGACTTAAATAAACTCATCTCAATTTAAAATAAAATGCTATTATTATTTAAAGACTATTAACTGCAAAGAGGCGCACTTAAAATATTATTCACATGTCTATATGCAGAAAATCTCAAGGGAGAAGACATCAGATGTACCCAGTTTATGAAACTCTCTGAGGTTATTACAAGTGGATTAGAATAGTCTGCAAGGAAAGTTCAAATTTAGCATTTTGGTTAATGTGAAACAAATACCTACATAAAACTTACAGGAAAAAAAATAAAAACAAACCCCCAAAGAGTAAAGAATCCAAAGACTTTCACTTCTTTGAATTTTGATACTTAGCTAACAGATTAATTCATTAACTCATTCAGGAAACATACTTTCTGTCTGACATGAACAACAGGAATACAGAGTTGGAAAACACACATTCTTGCCCATGAGGAGCTCAAGGACTGGTGACACCATTACTGCTCAGGGTTATGGATGTTGATATAGAGAAAGAGGATGTTTGCCCAGGGGTTACACAGCAGTATGTAGGTGTCAGGGAAGGCAACATCCCAGGAAGGACACTGACAACATTCCTCTACCACAGCACTATTGCAGTGATTGGTTTCCCTAATCTGACATTAATATATAAGCTCCTGGGCAGTGGGGAGACTATACTTCTTTAACCTTTTTTATGGTCTATGCATAGTTAATTCATGAGAGAATAATGACACTTCAGCAAGCTATCTTGGTAACCATGGTATTCTGGAGAAGAGAATCAAGGAAAGGTCACGTTTGGGGGACCGAGCATTGTACTCTCCTAGAGAGTGTGGCCCAGTGGAAAGCTACCTTAAGAAGTGTAAAGACAGAAAACTTTTGGCTGACAGAGGGCTTTGGTTGTCACAGCTCATCCTCTGGCTCCTGAGGACTACTAGAAATTTAGATTATTCTGGGATAGGCTTAAGGGGAAACTGAAGTGTACATGTGCATATGTGTGTGTAGGGTAAGTTCTATTCCCCAGGAATTCCAAAAACTTGGAACTGACTCTTCCTGGAAAGGAGCTAATGTTCACAGGGCAGAATAATCCAGGAGAAAACAAAAGGCTAAAGTTCTACCTTTGAGAAGACAGCCAGAGAAGGGGCTCAGAATCTTTAAGCCATGCAGATTCAAGGGCCTTTTAAAATCAACTGGCCCAGTCTCCTCAATTAAAAAATGTGAAGCACCTACCACACAGCTCAACTCTTAGTTGACCAAATGCCAGACTCTAAACCCTGATATTGTTCCTCTTTTCATCTAAGTCTATCTGAGCCATAGACATCAGAAACTCCAGAGTTGGGAGGTCGGGAATAGCTCTTGTTTTATTTTTACAAAACATAAGCCTCCCACAAGAATCACTGCCACCTAAAATGTTCCTTTATAATAAAAGCACATTTTAATATCAAAATGACATTGTCCAGCTCCTGTGAAGACACACATTAATGTAAAGTTGCAACCTCCAGGAGATATTTCTAAGGATTGGCAGGCATGCTATCAGGAGGGATATGCAAAAGAATAATTATTCTCTTTCCTTTAAAGGAAAAGGAAAAAACCTCTAAACTTTAAAGAACTTTTTTAAAACCTTAAAAACTTTTTTAAAAAATATTTTGGGACTTTAAAGGAAAGAAAAGTCCATAATATCAATACCTCCTACTAAATCTGCCTCACTAATCTCCTTTTCTTCAAGAGTGAGCTCTAGAATAGCCACTTCCAGAGAATGGGCCTTTATCCATCAACAGCCACATAACCTAGGAACATACTAAAACACCAATTCTCAGACTCATCCACATTCTACCAAGGCAGAATCGCAAGGGTAGGGGCCAGCAATCTGTTTTAACAAGCCTTTAGGTAACTGATGGAGTTCAAGGTTGAGAACTGACGCTGTGGAGATTAATGTTAAAAACAAAACAGAAACATTCTAGGTTTCAACCAAGGGGATTACCTGCATACAGCACAGAAGAACTTTCCACATCAGAACCAAGATGATTAGCTACAGAACATTCATAAATTCCTTGTTCTTTCCTTGTAGGATTCTTTATCTGTATTCTCCCAGTTCCATCCAAAATTATCCTGTAGAAGAGTAATAAAGGGGGTGCATTCAAGTAACACATTTAACTACCCTGGGGCCATCGAAAGTTGCCGAGAAAGAAGAAAAACAAATTTATAGGCCTTGGCCTAACAGGGATCCCCAAAGATGATCTTGTCAAGCATCCTACCTATAGGCATGCAGATCAGCAGGGCAGGAGAGTCTCTTCTCTTGCCTTAGGTTCACTACACCCTTAGAACTGGACATTGCTTGGATAGCCAGCATCCCATCTTCCTTTACATGAGAACAGACTCTTCTGGATGGAATTTTGTCTTAATCTACCCCATTTAAAAACAAACCTATTAGTTTTCTGGGTATTAAACCTTCATTTCCAGCCCAAATCCTTCCTAAGAAGCTTCAGGTATGAGTTTTCACAGTGAGATCCAGCGGGCTTTGGTATAAGCTACTCTGTGATAGATCACTGTCTCACCATCACTATGTGAAAAGGTCAGTTGAGGTAACAAGCTAAGGCTGCAGTTTGTATGGAATTTTGACTGTGCCATTAAGAATTAGGGATAGTGGGGCATAGTGGTGTATGCCGGTAATCTCAGTGGCTTGGGAAGCTGAGGGAAGAGGATTACAAGTTCAAACTCAGTCTCAGTAATTTAGTGAGGTCCTGAGGAACTTAGTGAGATCCTGTCTCAAAAGAAAAATTAAAAAGGTCTGGGGATGTGGCTCAGTGGTTGAGAGCCCCTAGGGTCAATCCCTGTACCCCCCCGCCCCCCCCCCCACACACACACATACAAAAAGAATCAGGAATAAGCTGAGTCCCTTATAGTTTTCCAATTATTGATATTCCTAAAAGCCTACATGAAAATACCACTTTGACAATCAGGTGTTTACTAATTAGGTTATTATTCAGAGAAGTGAGAGAAACTTTAAATTTTATTATTCCTAATGATATGAATCTACTTCTAACCTGGACCATTGGCCCTTGTATTATTTATTTTCCCATCCCACTTTATAGATCTTAGCAACAGGGACCAGTCTGACTTCTAAACATAGCATTTCTTCATTAATTGAGCTGAGCCACTTCTTTACTTCCTGTCACTTCCTGTCACTCATCCTATGCTCCAGCCATAACAAACTTGTTTCCAGAACATTCCATGATCTTACATCTCCCTGAGCTTATGCATATGTTGTTCTCTTTATCTGAAATGGCGTTTTTTTTTTCCTGCAAAACTTTGTCCTACCATTGGGTACTGGATCACATGTAATTTCCCCTGTAAAGTTTTCCCCAATACTCTTCCATTTATCTTCTATCCCCTCTGGGCTCCTTATTCTCTGGTTCAAGTATTTATTTGTTGAAATATCTATTTCTTTCCACTAGAGTGTGATCTTTTCAAGGGCAGGGGCCAAATCTTATTCACAGCTGTGAATTCCCACTGCTTAGCACAGTGAGTTTTATATACCAGTTCTCAAAAAAACCTTTGATGAATAAATACATGAATGACCAGAACAGAACACGGTAATGGCACAGAGGAAAGGTACAAGGAGGATATGAGGCTCCCCTGCAGCACACGTGTGAAATACACAAAAGGGACAGAAGTCAAGACAGATGAAATGGTCCACAGCAATGGCACTGTGGCAGACCTATCTGTCTGCAGGGCTAGATATTCACTATTAAATTGCCACTGAGGAGGAGCAGTTGAAAACAAAAGTATGACTCCTAACTATACAGACATGAAAAATATACTAATTTATTTTCTTAATTTTTTCAAACATGTTTGTATGATTTATCAATTCTCAATTTGTTTGGTAGGCCTCAAGAAGTCAACGAGATTGAGATTGCTGAGCACTTGTGAGCCTTACTTTCCAAGGGATGCCACCCAGGTACCTAAGCCAGAGCAGTCCTTGAGCTGGAGAACCAGAAGGCAGAGCTCCTAACAGATCTGACCATGGCCTCTGCTGCACAGTCTTACTGTCAACTTGAGGTAATGACAAGGCTGAACTTTCTATAGACACCATCTCTAGTTGACTCACCCATAGCCTTCCCTTCCTCGCTGAGATTTTTTACTCAATATTGTCCAAACAATATTCCACACCTATATGGTTTCTTTTGACAGGACAGAGGTTCTTAGAAACATAATTCTATTTCTGAATTACTTCTGTTGAAAAGATTTGTGAGGCTCAGAAAAATATACTTGAGCACCTTTGTTATGTACAGGAAATTAAAAGTAAAATGAGCAAATAAATTGCATAGGTTTCAGAGAAAAAACTAAAAAGAAAAATGGATCTTACTGTCTTAAAAAAAACAAAAATCGAAAATTTTTATTAGACATATGGAGTTGCTTCAGTTTTGAATGGTTGATCTTTAAGCATGCAGAAACACATCTGAGTGGGATGTACCATGTCAAAACCTTTTATTTACATGAGTTCTACAAATCTCAGCCTCAGAAAACTTAATTCCATTTCATCAACTTTTTTTTTTTTTTTTTTTTTGGTACCAGTGATTGAACCCAGGGGCACATAACCACTGAGCAATATCCCCGGCCCTTTTTAAAAATTTGATTTAGAGACAGGGTCTCACTAAGTTGCTTAGGGCCTCACTATGTTACCGAGACTGGCTTTGAACTTGTGATTCCCTTTCTTCAGCCTCCTCCTCCCTGTGATTACAGGCGTGTGCCACCATGCCTGGCTTCATCAAGTCAACTATTAGCAATAAACTCAATTTGACAAATATTTATTCTAAATGCCCATGTTCCTCTATATCACTGTAGTACTTGTGTGGCCATAGGTCAACTCATCAGCTTTCTCAGGCTATTTTCTTACAATGCACACAATTGAACTGTGAGCCATATAGTAGTCTACAGAGGGTGGTCCATAAGTCTATGGGTCAGTGAGAGGAAAGGATGTTCCCCATAATACTGAAACATTATTTGCCTTTTCCATTGTTGTATTGACCTTTGCACTGATTATTCAAAGACAGTGATGTTCAGACTCCTGGCATGAAGCAGGCAGTGTCATCCACGTAGTCACTGTGGTCTGGACTGCCACACAATGCAATACAAACAAAACTGCCAGTATCACTTCAAGATGTTCCAAATGAAGTACTAAAACTTGTTAATTTAACTAAACTTCAACCCAGCACAACGGTTTGTAATGTTCTGTATAACAAAATAGGAAGCATATACAAAACACTTCCACTGTGTGCTAAAACATGCTGGTGTGATTGAACTGTTAGCTGTTGTTTTCATGGACTATGATGTTTGTTTGAAAGAATACCTGGCAGACAAGCTATGACAAAAAAAGTCCACACTGTGTTTTGAACTTGGGTATTTGGCAGATATATATATATATATATATATATATATATATTTTTTTTTTTTTTTTAAATTTTTTATTGTGGGTTGTTCAAAACATTACAAATTTCTTGACATATCATATTCCACACTTTGATTCAAGTGGGTTATGAACTCCCACCTTCACCCCATACACAGATTGCAGAATCACATCAGTTACACATCCATTGATTTACATATTGCCATACTAGTGTCTGTTGTGCTCCGCTGCCCTTCCCATCCTCCACCCTCCCCCCTCCCCACCTCTCCCCTCCCCTCCCCTCCTCTCTCTCTACCCCCTCCACTGTATAACCCTGAGGGTCTCCTTCCATTACCATGCAATTTCCCTTCTCTCTCCCTTTCCCTCCCACCTCTCATCCCTGTTAAATGTTAATCTTCTTCTCCTGCTCTTCGTCCCTACTCTGATCTTAGTTACTCTCCTTATATCAAAGAAGACATTTGGCATTTGTTTATTAGGGATTGGCTAGCTTCACTTAGCATAATCTGCTCTAATGCCATCCATTTCCCTGTAAATTCTATGATTTTGTCATTTTTTAATGCAGAGTAATACTCCATTGTGTATAAATGCCACATTTTTTTTATCCATTCGTCTATTGAAGGGCATCTAGGTTGGTTCCACAGTCTTGCTATTGTGAACTGTGCTGCTATGAACATCGATGTAGCAGTGTCCCTGTAGCATGCTCTTTTTAGGTCTTTAGGGAATAGACCAAGAAGGGGAATAGCTGGGTCAAATGGTGGCTCCATTCCCAGCTTTCCAAGAAATCTCCATACTGCTTTCCAAATTGGCTGCACCAATCTGCAGTCCCACCAGCAATGTACAAGTGTACCCTTTTCCCCACATCCTCGCCAGCACTTGTTGTTGTTTGACTTCATAATGGCTGCCAATCTTACTGGAGTGAGATGGTATCTTAGGGTGGTTTTGATTTGCATTTCTCTGACAGCTAGAGATGTTGAGCATTTTTTCATGTACTTGTTGATTGACTGTATGTCCTCCTCTGAGAAGTGTCTGTTCAGGTCCTTGGCCCATTTGTTGATTGGGTTGTTTGTTCTCTTATTGTCTAATTTTTTGAGTTCTTTGTATACTCTGGATATTAGGGCTCTATCTGAAGTGTGAGGAGTAAAGATTTGTTCCCAGGGTGTAGGCTCCCTATTTACCTCTCTTATTGTTTCTTTTGCTGAGAAAAAACTTTTTAGTTTGAGTAAGTCCCATTTGTTGATTCTAGTTATTAACTTTTGTGCTATGGGTGTCCTATTGAGGAATTTGGAGCCTGACCCCACCGACTGTAGATCGTAGCCAACTTTTTCTTCTATCAGACGGCGTGTCTCTGATTTGATATCAAGCTCCTTGATCCATTTTGAATTCACTTTTGTGCATGGCGAGAGAAAGGGATTCAGTTTCATTTTGTTGCATATGGATTTCCAGTTTTCCCAGCACCATTTGTTGAAGATGCTATCCTTCCTCCATTGCATGCTTTTAGCCCCTTTATCAAATATAAGATAGTTGTAGTTTTGTGGATTGGTTTCTGTGTCCTCTATTCTGTACCATTGGTCCACCCGCCTGTTTTGGTACCAGTACCATGCTGTTTTTGTTACTATTGCTCTGTAGTATAGTTTGAAGTCTGGTATCGCTATACCGCCTGATTCACACTTCCTGCTTAGCATTGTTTTTGCTATTCTGGGTCTTTTATTTTTCCATATGAATTTCATGATTGCTTTCTCTATTTCTACAAGAAATGCCGTTGGGATTTTGATTGGCATTGCATTAAACCTATAGAGAACTTTTGGTAATATCGCCATTTTGATGATGTTAGTTCTGCCTATCCATGAACAGGGTATATTTTTCCATCTTCTAAGATCTTCTTCTATTTCTCTCTTTAGGGTTCTGTAGTTTTCATTGTATAAGTCTTTCACCTCTTTTGTTAGGTTGATTCCCAAGTATTTTATTTTTTTTGAAGATATTGTGAATGGAGTGGTTGTCCTCATTTCCATTTCAGAGGATTTGTCGCTGATATACAGGAATGCCTTTGATTTATGCGTGTTGATTTTATATCCTGCCACTTTGCTGAATTCATTTATTAGCTCTAACAGTTTCTTTGTAGACCCTTTTGGGTCTGCTAGGTATAGAATCATATCATCTGCAAATAGTGATAATTTAAGTTCTTCTTTTCCTATTTTTATGCCTTTAATTTCTTTCGTCTGTCTAATTGCTCTGGCCAGTGTTTCAAGAACTATGTTGAACAGAAGTGGAGAGAGAGGGCATCCCTGTCTTGTTCCAGATTTTAGAGGGAATGCCTTCAGTTTTTCTCCATTCAGAATGATGCTAGCCTGAGGCTTAGCATAGATTGCTTTTACAATATTGAGGTATGTTCCTGTTATCCCTAGTTTTTCTAGAGTTTTGAACATAAAGGGATGCTGTACTTTGTCGAATGCTTTTTCCGCATCTATCGAGATGATCATATGGTTCTTATTTTTAAGTCTATTGATGTGGTGAATAACACTTATTGATTTCCGTATATTGAACCAGCCTTGCATCCCAGGGATGAATCCTACTTGATCATGGGGTACAATTTTTTTGATATGTTTTTGTATCCGATTCGCCAGAATTTTATTGCGGATTTTTGCATCTAGGTTCATTAGAGATATTGGTCTGTAGTTTTCTTTCTTTGAAGTGTCTTTGTCTGGTTTAGGTATCAGGGTGATGTTGGCCTCATAGAATGAATTTGGAAGTTCTCCCTCCTTTTCTATTTCCTGAAGTAGCTTGAAAAGTATTGGTATTAGTTCTTCTTTAAAGGTTTTGTAAAATTCTGCTGTATACCCATCCGGTCCTGGGCTTTTCTTAGTTGGTAGTCTTTTTATGGTTTCTTCTATTTCCTCAATTGATATTGGTCTGTTTAGGTTTTCTATATCCTCCTGACTCAATCTGGGCAGATCATATGACTTAAGAAATTTATCTATGCCTTCACTATCTTCTAATTTATTGGAGTATAAGGATTCAAAATAGTTTTTGATTATCTTCTGTATTTCTGAAGTGTCTGTTGTGATATTGCCTTTTTCATCCCGTATGCTAGTAATTTGAGTTCTCTCTCTTCTTCTCTTCACTAGCATCGCTAAGGGTCTGTCGATTTTGTTTATTTTTTCAAAGAACCAACTTTTAGTTTTGTCAATTTTTTCAATTGTTTCTTTTGTTTCGATTTCATTAATTTCAGCTCTGATTTTAATTATTTCTTGCCTTCTACTTCTTTTGCTGTTGTTTTGCTCTTCTTTTTCAAGGATTTTGAGATGAAGTATGAGATCATTTATTTGTTGGTTTTTTCTTTTTTTAAGGAATGAACTCCAAGCAATGAATTTTCCTCTTAGAACTGCTTTCAATGTGTCCCATAGATTCCGATATGTTGTGTCTGTGTTTTCATTAATCTCTAAGAATTTTTTAATTTCCTCCTTGATGTCTTCTATAACCCATTGATCATTCAGTAACCTATTGTTCATTCTCCAAGTGATGTATGCTTTTTCCTTCCTTCTTTTATCGTTGATTTTCAGTTTCATTCCATTATGATCAGATAAGATGCATGGTATTATCTCTACTCCTTTATATTGTCTAAGAGTTGCCCTGTGACATAATATATGATCTATTTTTGAGAAGGATCCATGTGCTGCTGAGAAAAAAGTGTAACTGCTTGATGTTGGGTGGTATACTCTATATATGTCAATTAGGTCTAGGTTATTAATAGTGTTATTGAGTTCTATAGTTTCCTTATTCAACTTTTGTTTGGAAGATCTGTCCAGTGGCGAGAGAGGTGTGTTGAAGTCTCCCATGATTATGGTATGGTGGTCTATTAGACTCTTGAACTTGAGAAGAGTTTGTTTGACGAACATAGCTGCACCATTGTTTGGGGCATAAATATTTATGATTGTTATGTCTTGTTGGTGTATGGTTCACTTAAGCAGTATGTAGTGTCCCTCTTTATCCCTTTTGATTAACTTTGGCTTGAAATCTATTTTATTTGATATGAGTATGGACACTCCTGCTTGTTTCCGAAGTCCATATGAGTGATATGATTTTTCCCAACCTTTCACCTTCAGCCTATGTATGTCTTTTCCTATCAAATGCGTCTCCTGTAGGCAGCATATTGTTGGGTCTTGTTTTGTGATCCATTCTACTAGCCTGTGTCTCTTAATTGGTGAGTTTAAGCCATTAACATTTAGGGTTATTATTGAGATATGGGTTGTTCTTCCAGCCATATTTGTTTATTTCTGTTACTAAACATGGTTTGTTTTCCTCTTTGATTATTTTCCCCCCCTTTACTGTCCTACCTCCCACTGTTGGTTTTCATTGTTATTTTCCATTTCCTCTTCCTGTAATGCTTTGGCAAGGATGTTTTGAAGAGATGGTTTTCTAGCTGCGAATTCTTTAAACTTTTGTTGATCGTGGAAGGTTTTAATTTCATCTTCCATCCTGAAGCTTAATTTCGCTGGATACACAATTCTTGGTTGGAACCCATTTTCTTTCAGTGTTTGAAATATGTTATTCCAGGATCTTCTAGCTTTCAGAGTCTGTGTTGAAAGATCAGCTGTTATCCTGATTGGCTTACCCCTAAATGTAATCTGCTTCCTTTCTCTTGTAGCTTTTAAAATTCTCTCCTTATTCTGTATGTTGGGCATCTTCATTATAATGTGTCTAGGTGTGGATCTCTTATGATTTTGCACATTCGGCGTCCTGTAGGCTTCTAGGATTTGGGATTCTGTCTCATTCTTCAAGTCTGGGAAGTTTTCTCGTATTATTTCATTGAATAGACTGCTCATTCCTTTGGTTTGGAGCTCTGTACCTTCCTGTATCCCAATGACTCTTAAGTTTGGTCTCTTAATGTTATCCCATATTTCTTGGATGTTCTGCTCATGGTTTCTTAACAGTCTTGCTGAGCTGTCTATGTTCTTTTCCAGTTGAAATACTTTGTCTTCATTGTCTGATGTTCTATCTTCTAAGTGTTCTACTCTGCTGGTAGTATTCTCCATTGAGTTTTTAAGTTGGTTTATTGCTTCCTGCATTTCTAGGATTTCTGTTTGTTTGTTTTTTATAACCTCTATCTCCCTGTATAGTTGATCCTTTGCTTCCTGGATTTGTTTGCGTAATTCGTTGTCGAAGTGATCTTTCATTGTCTGATTTTGCTGTTTAATGTCTTCCTTGATACTCCAGATCATCTGAAGCATGTATATCCTGAATTCTTTATCTGACATTCCATCTGCTGCAGCTGTTACCTCTTCTAAAGTTGCGTTGACCTGCATTGCTTGTGGTCCTTTCTTTCCTTGTCTTTTCATACTGCTTGCGTATCTTTCCTGCAGGCGTGGGCGGCGGCTCTGCTCTCTCCTTATTCCAATTGGGGTGTCGTGGCTACCACGCCGGCAGGTCACTGGGCCTGTTCTGGGCGCTGGTGGCGGCTCTGTTCTGCCCCTACTCCAATTGGGGTGACGAGTGTACCACGCCGGCAGGCCACCGGGCCTGATCCGCCGGTCGGTTGCAGGTTTGTCTACCCTGCAGGCGCGGGCGGCGGCTCTACTCTGCCCCTACTCCAAATGGGGTGACGTGTCTGTCGTACCGGCAGGCCACTGGGCCTGTCCCGCTGGTCGGTCGCAGATCTGCCCACCTTTCGGGCACGGGTGGAGGCTCTGCTCTGCCCCTACTCCTATTGGGGTGTCGTGACTACCCCGCCTGCAGGACGCTGGGCCTGTTCCTGGCACGGGCGGCGACTCTGCTCTGCCCCTACTCCAATTAGGGTGGTGTGTGTACCACGCCGGCAGGCTCCTGGTCCTGATCCTCCGGTCTGTTGCAGGTCTGCCTACCTTGGAGGCGTGGGCGGCGGATCTGCCCTGCCCCTCCTACCACGCCTGCGGACCCCTGGGCCTGATCTGCAGGTTGGTCACAGGTCTGCTCACCCTGCGGGCACGGGTGGCGGTTCCGCTCCGCCCCCACTCCAATTGGGGTCACGTGGCCACCACACCGGCAGGGCCTGATCCGGGCGTGGGAGAAGGATCTGCTCTGCCCCTACTCCAGTTGGGGTGACGTGTGTACCACACTGGCAGGCCACTGGGCCTGACCCGCCAGGCTGTCACAGGTCTGTTTACCTTGCAAGCACGAACGGCGGCTCTGCCCTGCCCCTCCTACCACGCCCATGTACCACTGGGTCGCGGGTCTGCCCACCTTGCGGGTGCGGGTGGCGGCTCCGCTCCGCCCCCTCTCCAATTGGGGTCACGCGGTCACCACGCTGGCGAGCCGCTGGGCCTGCTCCGGGCGCTGGCGGCGGCCCGGCTCCCTATATTTTCAAATGAACAAAGTGAGCTGGTCAACTCAAGGAAAACAACTGACTGTATTTGTTGCCAATGATAAAAATTGGAGCTTTCAAGCAAAAATTAGAATTTTGGAAAGCTAGCATCTATCATTGAGAGGTTGGCACATTTCCAAAACAGAGATTTTCCTGATGGTGATATTAAAGTATCTGTGAATTTTTATATCGTATAAAGAAATGTGTCGATGTTTTAGAAGATATTGGTATAACTCAGTGAGCCAATATTTTACAAATGATATGATTTTATAAACTCTTGCGTGGGTGAAAAAAATCTATTCAAAGTGCAAGGTAAAAATCAGTAGATTTGGGCTGGGGTTGTGGCTCAGCAGTAGAACGCTCACTTAGCAGGTGCAAGGCCCTGGGTTCAATCCTCAGCACCACATAAAAATAAATACACAAAATAAAGGTATTGTGTACAACTAAAAAATAAATATTAAAAAAATCAGTAGATTTCAGTGAACAGAGTACCAACATTTCACAAATACGATTTCTATTTCACATTCCAAATAACCTTTGAGAAACTACCATTTGTCCACGTTTGGTGTAGTTTTAAAGGAGAATATCCACAATTACCTGAAAATAGCATTAAGATATTCCCTTTTTTTAACATATCTGTATGAGGCAGTTTATTCACCATAAGTTTCAACTAGAACAATATACCCAAACAGGTGCAAAAGCATATATAAGAATCTCTGTATGCATATATAAGAAGTGTGTGTGTGTGTGTTACACCAGGCAGGGATTGAACCTGGGGCCTTGCACATGCTAGGGAAGCTCTCTAGCATTAAGCTACATCCCAAGTCCTTATTTATTTATTTATTTATTTTTTGATTTTGATACAGTGTCTTGCTAAGTTGCTGAGGCTGGCCTGGAACCTGTGATCCTCCTGTGTCAGCCATTAGTATGTGCCATTGTGTCCAGCTAAGAATATCTTTCATTAAGCCAGACACTAAAAAGATTTGCAAAGATATAAAGCAATTCCACTGGTATCAGTAATTTGGGATGGTAGGTATTGCTTTTTAAAAAATATTTATATAAACATGTAATAGGCATTCACAAAGCTTATTATTTTTTTATAAATGAATCAATAGAGATGTTCAAAATGTTTCTTGGTTTATATATCTAACAAGCTAAACAGCAATAAATATAACTCAAATTACAAAAACTCTTTGGGTTCCTCAATCATTTTTAAATTTAGAGAGACCCTCAGACTAAAAGATTTAAGAATGACTAAACTTTAAGGTTTATTCCACTTTTACAATCTCATTGCAAAATTGTGTTAAGAGTCCTAAGATACAAATACAAAATTTAAACTTTTTCCTATATTTTTGTTTAAGCCTTAGCCTAATGATTTATTATTTTTAAAAAACTGAATTTTACCTGGGTTTCTGATGTTTTGTGTATTAGGATCAAGGCACAAAGGACAAGATGAAAATTAAACTTGCTTTTTGAAAGTACTTTATGGTGTGCAAACCAATTTCACACCTGCTGTTTTGTTTGTTTCTCTTACAATCCCTAGAGACAGATAAGGTGCAAGTTGCACTCTTAAATGCAAATTGAAAGAAAGCACAGTGTCTTTATGTAAAACAGCAAAATTAGAAGAATGCAAAAATGAGTTAATATTGGTTATCCCTTATTTTATGTAAAATAAATGAAATGGGGTATTTTTGCCTTAACATAGAGATCAAAATAAAATGACTGAATATTGTACTTTAAGCATCTCAGAAAACTTTGATTCTTATCATTTTATTTTTCTATTGTATGGCATAAGACAATGCATGAAAACAGAAAATTATTTTGGATATCCAATTTTTCTGCTAAGGTTACTGTTTGATAGTCAGACATCATGGGTGATGTTTATGAGACATGGTCCCTGGTTCAGACTGGCTTTGAAGTGGTCATGGGATTCTGTTTCTCTATGACCTCATCAGAAAATTGTTCAACCCTGCCCTGCCAACCTAGCGTGAGCTCAAATGAAATACCATATCTCCTAGATATGGAAGAGCTCTGTGAATTCTGATTTGCACTTGCAACTTAACAGATTACTACTTCTATGCTTATTTTTTAGAGGGCTTATAGTGATTTTATTTTTGTGCTATACAAAGGGACAGTCTATATGTGCTTTAAACTCATTCTTACTGTATTCAGTCTTATATCAATATTATAGTAATTGAGAAAACACGATAGTTTAATTTTAAAATTTTCCAATGCATATGTGTAAAGAACATCCTAACATTCTTTAGTTTTGTTTTAGTTAAAAACATATTCTTAGGAGAAAGAATTTGAAATGTTTTCAAGAAATCTAGAATGGCCATTAAAAAAGGACTACAAAATGAATGCTGTATTCTTATTTTACTTACTTTACTGATGGTTGTAACAGTGCTCCATCTTTGGTCCATGTATATGTGACCTCACTGGGGGTAAGAAGGTCGCAGAGTATATTGATGACCTCTGTCCTTTTAGTGATATACACAGTATTTCCAATCCTTGCATTTATTGTTTTGTTAAATGAAACTGAAGGGTGTTGGCTTTGCCTCATGAGAATAGGTCCTTTTGGTTTAAAGGTCAGCCTGCCTGAGTTTTTCACTTTTGAACTCTGGGGCAGACTTTCTGTTGTGCCCCTGAGCTGAGCAGCAGGAGGCACCTCTTCCTGGATGCCCTTCCATTGAATGTGTGCTGACTGGGCCTTGGCTAACTCAGCCACCAGCTGGTAAATCACCTGAGAGGCAAGGTCATCGCTGACCTCTCTGGTTTCCAGAAGCAGACTCATGTTTCTTATCAGTTCATCAAATTGGACTGTATCCATGCTATATGCTCCCTGTTTAACTGCTGCTTCAAACTGCTTATTCTTAAACTCCCAGGAATTGGTGTTGCCTGCAGAATTGCTGCAGTGGCCTAACAAAGCTCTTAAGAAAGGCTGGTTATTAATTTGGTCATCATGTAGGTAAAGCTCATTTTTGTTACTCCACATTTGTCTCATTTTATGCCATGCAGTTCCCAAACTATCAGCTTCGTTGCCATCCATCCCAGGATATTCCCTCATTTGCTCTCTGAGGGCAGGGTGTGCAATGAGCCGGTTGTCTGTTCCAATGAGCTTGAGCACAACTGTTTCCTGGGCTGAGCCTGCAACGCATCGGTACACACCAATGTCAGGGGCTTCGAGACTGTGGATCTTCAGTGAGCCTGACTTGGTGATGCCAAGTCGTTTGGAGTTCTGCAGACAACGGCCATCCTTCTCCCACCGGATCAGAGACTTCTGGAATCGTCGTACTGGGCATTTAATAATCACAGATGTGTTGGGCAGCAAATAGGCTCTGTTGCCAATGGTCAGATTAATACGTTTCTCCTCCCTTGTCTGAATATAGACTCTCTGGACACTGAGAATCTGAGGACTCTGCTCACCAAGTTTTATTTTTGTCTTTGGTTTTACTTCTGCAGGAAAAAAGAAAGAAAATTTTAAAAAATTCAAAAATACTAACAACTTTTTGACAGTCATCTCCCAAACCTACGTTACTCTTTTAAAATATTTGAGTTAAAACATGAATAACATGATACATGTATACACAAATAAATTTTACAACTATCTAGTACTTCAGCAAAGAATGCAAGTTTGAATGAGTGCATGGAAACATGTGATTTACTTTACAAAGCCCTGTTTTGGGGAAGTAAGGGGTTAAATGCTTCAATGAAATTTAAGGAATGGTTATTCTACATTAAAGAAATATTCATTCTAATGCATGATCATATGATGGCTTCATAATATGTAATTCATAAAGTGCCTCTCTCCCTGTTTCACCAGTTTTTGGGTATAGGTTTCATCAGTAAGAGGGTGATCTGATACATTGGGCCTCTACCATTTGGCAGGGTTACCTTTGAGGAGCTAGTCTGGCTTGGAGTCATGGCTACACCAAATCTGAAGAAGAGAATGGAAATTTGAATAAATTCATTTGAAGGGTTCAAAAAGGAGAATGAGGTTAGACAATTGCAGAAACTAGCCCAAATGTGCCAGTTAAACAAGCATGGCGGGGTCTGAGAAGCAATGGGGAGCCACGATCAAAAAAGAAAAGATAAAGCAGGTATTTTGAAGCCAGACAAATCTGGAGTTTGAACCTTAGCTCTGCCACATGAATAAGTCATTTCATTTGTCTGAGCCTTAGTTTTCTTATCTATAAACTGGATAATTTAATTAGTACTTTCATTAGAGGAGTGTGGAAATGAAGTCAGACTGTTTGTGTCAAGAGCACAGCATAGTAGTAGGCACTTAATGGGCTCTTCTATATGATTACTGTGCCCACTGGCTAGGTAACAAAGGCAGGTTTGGCAAGAAGGTACAGAGCAGACTGAGGGGGAGTCAGAGATGGGCTGGCTTTTTTCTGGCATGGATTCTAGTGAACAGGCTGGGGTCAAGGACCACACACCTCAGATCCTGTCCCCAGGGAAGTGCCTCTCTCCCTGTTTCACCTGAGAGGAAATATACTGTGATTTGTGTGATTTGGAGGAGAGGGAGGGGACCATGATGTGGGAACAAGTCTGGTTCCTGCTTGATGATACATTTTGGTCTCTGGGCAGATGTGGGGTATGAGCTGGAGGGCTTGGAGATACTAGTGAGTGGTAGGAGAAGGACTGGACTTGCATCAAGTATTGCTCGATTCAGGAGGTCATGAAGTTGGGACCTCATTACTTTGGCCCTCTGAGAATTAATAGCAGCATTGACATGCTGTGAGAAAAGCCAGATCAATATTCCTCTTAGTTGGTTTTCTCAGGCCTTGGCAGTAGTTACAAGGTATGTACTGTTTACAAGAATAATTTCTACAGTCCTCTTGCTGGTTCATAAGCCTTTTGCAGTGTGGCAACCTTCTGGGGTTTAGTGGTGTTATTAGGTTCAGAAAAGCAACAGAGACTCATAATTTCTGAAATAGAGGTTTTCAGTGAAGGACACATGATTAATTTGTATACAAATTTCATTGATGTGCAACTGGTAGTTCAGGCCTATGGATCTCAGAATGGGTCCAAGGGTTCTAACCCAGGATATTCCCTCAGCTCATTTCTAAGTGGTATCAGATGACCTGCCACTTGGACAGTTTCCTCTTTGGGATTACAGAATATCCACAGAGAATGTCAACATGGCCCTAGCCACTTAAAGCATATAGATTTTCTTTTAATGGGCAACATAAAATTTTGAACTTACTTTGAATCATGACCAAAGGCAGAAAGAAGACGTTATAGAGGTATTATGTTTTAGACATAAAATGTCCCTTAAAAGCCACATGCTTAAAAGGCTTGGTTACCAGCCTGTGGTGCTGGAGGTGGAGCAAACTTTAGGAGGTGGGGCATAGTTAGAGGAAGTAGGTCCTGGGAGGCAGGTAGGCCTTTGAAGAGTACATTTTGTATTTGGTCTCCTTCTCTCCTTCTTTACTTCTCATCATCATGAGGTGAACAATTTTATTCCAACTCACCCTTCCACCACCAAAAACTATGGAGCCTTCTGACCAAAGACTAAAACCTCTGAAACCATGAGCCAAAATAAATGTTTTCCTCCTGTTAATTAATTTCTCTCAGATACCTTGTCATAGTGAAAGAAAACTAACACATTCTCTGGTTAAATTCATAGTCCACTCATTACTATAGAAACAATGGTTTTCAAAATACTTAATCTTCACAGAAAATGCTCAATCAAAACAGCTATTTATTAATCTCAATGACCTAAGTTCCATCCACAAAAGTTCTAATTTAGTGTACAGTATGGGTATTAAAGTTTTTAAAAGCTCCCCAGGGGACTGAATGTGCAGCAAAGTTTGAGGACCATTGCCCTAGAGTGTACCATGATTAAACCAAAATAGTAGAGAGAGGTATTCTTGTCCCAGTTTATTTTACTGAAAGACAATTTTATGGGATGCTGCTGGTAAAGAGGAAAGGGAAAATAAGAAACAGCATCCATGTTATCTACGAGATTCCTGTGCAACATGCAACATCTTCTATAAGAAGATAGAGGGAAGAGTGCTTTCTGGTCTCTGTTTCAGTAATCATACTTTGAGTCATCACAGATGGTCCCCTAATCAGGATGGTTCCACTTAATGCTCCTTTGACTTTCTTATGGTACAAAAGCTATCTGCATTCAGAAGAAACCATATTTTGAATTTTTATCTTCTCCCAGGCTAGCAATATAAGGTATAATACTCTCTAGTGATGCTGGGCAGCAAGCAGCAAGTCACAGCTCCCAATTAGCCATGTGCCCTCAAGGGTAAACAACCCAGACTCCACTGTGTACTGTGTTACCAAATTATGATGTTTGGCAGGTTAGTGTAATAATGCATTTTCCACTGATAATTATAAACACATACACGCACACCCCACAGGGAATTGAACTCAGGACTGTTCTACTATTGAGATACCCCCAGACCTTTATATTTTTTATTTTAAGACATTGTCTTGCTAAATTGCTGAGGTTGTCATTGAATTTGTGATCCTCCTGCCTCAGCCTCCAGAGTCACTAGGATTATGTTAAGTTCCTCCAGAGCAATGCCTGGAGTGTGGTGACACTGGGCTCAGTTCTTAGACAAAAAACTGGCCCAGTTCTGGGAGACTGCGTCCTCCCATATATGGAAATGCCCCAATGCAGTGACATTGGCTAAGGCTCATTAGGCAAGGGCATCATCCACTCTGCAGAGAGCAAGGAGGTACCTCAGCATCCTTCTGGAGGGGGTTCTGGCCTGTGCAAAGGGACTAACTCATCTCTCAACTGTGCTGGATTTGAGAAATGCCACATTTTTGGTCTCTTCTAAAGGTACACTCATCCACTGCTGATGGGACTGCAAATTGGTGAAGCCAATATGGAAAGCAGATTTCTTAGAAAATGAGAAGCGTTTTCTTCTCTGTGTCCCCCTTTTGAGTCTTTGTGCCACCATGCCACACAGGCCAGCTCTAGGTTCCTGGGGCTCTTCACAGGAGTTGCCTGTGGCTCCTCGCTTGTCTGTCCTGCCTTCACTCCCATGGTATCTTTGCCATGAATCTGAGGCTTGGTGTCAAGCCAGGCTTCTGCCCCAAGCCATCTGGGATGGATATTTACACTTGGTCTCGCCAGCATTTGACTCCTGCCACTCCCTAATGGGCTTTGGCTGTGACCCAGCCTCTAAGTAAGCCTTCCTATCCCTGCTGGAACTCCACCTACTCAGAATCCAGCCCTCAATCTAGCTGCTGGGCTGGTGCGGATTCCCTTTCCTTCCTCTGGGAGTGAAGATCCATCAAGCTCATTTGAAGCTGTGTAAAAACCCTGGGCAGTTTTTCTGGATTCTTTTTAGGCTTCTCGGAATGTAGGAAAACAGGTAGCTGAGTGGAGGCTGCAAGGGATACGGTGGGCTGGACTTGCTAAAAGAGTTATGAAGGCCCCAGGCCCCATGGCTATAGTAAATCCCAGACCATCCTGAAAAAATGGCTTTCACTTACTTGTTTCTATTGCCCTTTTCAACTAAATGCCGTCTGGCTTCTTCTCCCAGAACTGCATTAAAACTCTCTGGGAAAGACCACACATGGCCTCTCAGTGATAAATCCAACGCTCTCCCTCTGTGTTCTTATTTGTCCATTCTAGAGTATATGGCACCATGATCACTTCCTTCCTGAAGAAGTCTCTCCTTCCCAACATTTTAAACCTTTCTTTATGGTTCCCTTTGATCCTGTTACGGCCAGTATCCTACTAGATGTTTCTACCCCTTGGGTGCAAGTGCTTGGCCACTTTCTCTTCTTGCCCTATAGTTTTCCTTGGATGATCTTAAATAATTCCTTTAGGTTAATGTTTCCCAAGTTGATCTGTCTCTCCTAGACCACTCTCTGGAGCTTCAGACCTGTTTATCCACTGTCTACTAGAAATCTCCTCCTGATAAAAGTTTCTTCACGTATTATAATCTGGGCTGGGGATATAGCTCAGCACACTTGCCTAGTGTGGTGAAGTCCTGGGCTGGATCCCCAGCACCACAAAGATAAAAAATATAAAAAATGAATTCAATATTATAATCTAAATATTATCTGTCCCCCCATCCCAATTATCCTCTACTTTCTATATTCCCTAAGTTAATGGCATCTGATTCTGTCAATTTTCTCAAGCCAGAAACTGGGAACCATCTAAATTCACTCACAAATCAGTGAGATTGCTAGCATCTATTCCCAACTCTGTATTCAATAATGTCACACTGGTGGATGGCAACTGGCAATAGAGGCAGTATTTATACAATGGAAACTGAACCTGACAAACCAATGATAGCTACTTCTCCCCTATCATGATCCCATCGGAGAGCTGGTTTTGAACATTTACAAACACACCACGGTCCCTGTCCTTCAGCTCCTAACTCTAGTCAGGCATCAAGAACTTGGATTACACATCAGAGCCATTGTTAGATTTCATCCTCTTTGCTCCTGCTCTCATGATGCTTACCTAGATATTGCCATATTCCCTGAACTAGGCTCCCTGCCCACAGTTTCATATTTATTCAATGTCTCCATAGCTGCCAGAGGAGATGAACTGATCATTAGAATCTAAACTATTCATCATGAAACTCAAGGTTTCTTTTCTTATCACTCACCTAAGTTCTAGTCCTATGAGATTGCTTGAGTTCTCACACAGTTACCACTTCTTTTGACACCTTCTACCTTTGTCTATGTTGCTCTCTTTTCCCAAATCCTCCTGTACCTCTCCCCATGTAGGCCTGATGAATGGATACTTATCTTTCAGAAGTCCCCTCAAGGTTTCCTACTTTATGAAATTGTTTCCTCCCACTGCCTTGTTTGTTGAATGAATAAGTGAAGGATTAAATATGTAAAAGAAAAAGTAATGCATATGCATTTGGATTCTATAGTAGCTGATACAAACACAAAATGGGTGCTAGTGAGGGGATCCTGAAACTGGCTTGGCTTTTAAGGGCTGCAGGATGTCAGGCAGGTATTGACCTTACTGAAACATCAGAACTGACAAGTTCAGGAGGAGGAGCAGTGTAAAAACCCTGGGCAGTTTTTCTGGATTCTTTTTAGGCTTCTCGGAATGTAAGGTTCAGGGTGTGGGCATGAGGCTGGGAGAGCACAAGAGTCAGACTGTGAGCTGATACAAAGAGGGAGACAGAGGACTGGAGACAAGAAACTGGGTTTGAAATAACCCTGGGAAGAGGCTTAGGCATACATTCTTGATGTGTCAGTCACATAGTGCATCTTGAATATCCCTCCTCCCTCAATGGTCCTGATCTCAGTACTTTGGGGAAAAATAAGAATCCTTCTTCACCAAAACTCAAGGACCCTGACACCAGGAGTTATAATTTTAAAATTTCAAAATCAAACACTACATTTCTATTATTCTTTCAAGTGTCTGATTGGAAATGAAGACAATCATGGGGTTCATAGAGGAGGTGAGGATGTGAAATGGGGATAGCAGGTGTTATAAAGGTCATCGTGGGTACATGAGTGTTGGCTGTTCTGTATGTTGGCAAATGTTGAAGCAGAAGACAGTACCTGGTAGTGTGTCTTGGAGCAAGGTAGAGTATCTTGCAGGTCTACAATGGTGCCTTAGAAGGTCTACAAGGGCAATCCAAGTACTAAGTGCACATGGACAGTGGAGAAATGGTGCAGAGACAGCAGGGGAAGGGAGGTCAGGAGAATGCCAAGCTCGTCACTTGGTCCTGTGCTACAAATGTAGGGAGAAGAGGATGCTCTTCAGGAGCACAGAGGGAGAAACAATCAAAGCAAGGGCCATGGAGGGAAGGTAATGGACTGAGGCCAGGCTGCAGCTGATGTGCAGGTCCAGCTCAAGGTGACCTGGCTGTAGCAGGGAGCATGCATTCTTGCCTCTTGTCCGCTTCAATTGCACTCCCTGTCTGGCAGGCTAGGGAACAGGGTGGAGTAAAGAGAAAATATAACTATCTTTTTTCTTTTTCTCTGTAAAATTTGTAATTTTTCTCTGCCCTCCATTGTTCACCATAATAATTTATAATTTCATTCTGTACCACATTGCAAGGCCTCATAGCCACAATGTATTCCCATATTATTCTGTTATTATTTTAGAGGAAACTGCCAGTATGACTTTCATGTCACTCTCTTCTAAGATAGTTTAGAATCTAATCACAATGCTATAGAACCATTCACAACAATAATCAGATAGAAAAAAAATTAGGTAAATCACTCAAACAAAGCATGACATGGTGCCATTTGCCACAGACATTCCTGAATTCCAGGAGACTTTAAACTTGGAATCTTAAGATTTTGAAAATCTGTTTTCAAAGGATTCCCAGGGAGGAAAAATGTTAATGCTGTCCATGAATCAGCAAAGAAAGGAAGTGAAGAAGAGCGTAGGCTTAGGAATCGGACAGACTGTGGTCAAATAGGCCAAGGGATCCAACTGCCAGGCACCAGGCCTTGGGCAAATCTCACACTTTCCCTAAGTCTTGGATTCCTTGTCTCTAAATGGGGTACATTTGTCTCACACATTGCTGGGGGAACTAAATGAGATAATGCATTCAAGGAATTCCCCATGGTAAGTGCTTCATAAATGTTATTATTTTAATTAATTTTTTGTTTCTATTATTTTGTTTTTCCAGAAAAGTTGATTCACACACATACACACACACACACACACACACAAACCCCCTCACAAGCAGCATTAAAATAAGAATAGTTCACTTCAGATATTTTTTTTTCTAACCATAAGCAAGTTCAGGAGGGTACCTGAGGTAATGAATGTTATTTTGCAAGGGAATAATTAAAGAAAAAAAAAGATGAAAAAGCAAAGCAGGAAATGGATCCAGAAACTATTATTCACAATGTCCCTATTCCCTATTACCTCTCTGCTGACTAATTTCAATTGCTGTAGTGGAAACTGAATTCATCTGCTGTGACCCTCTTACAGAAAACATACATCTATGGGTATAAATATACATCCTCTCCTGAACACTAAAAATAAATAGAGCTCTGAATAGAATGAGGTCATTTATATTAATTCTTCATAGTAAGCTTATTACTTATAATGAATTAAAAGGGTAGCCAAACTGCCATATTAAAAAAAAAAAGTACTTCATGTTTTCATTCTTGCTGTTTTCAAACTACACTGAAGAAAAATACTGTAATATTAAAAAATATTCAGCTCTTTTCCTTTTTTTATATCTATTTTTTAGTTGAACACAATATCTTTATTTATTTATTTTTATGTGGTGCTGAGGATCGAACCCAGGGCCTTGCATGTGCTAGGCGAGCGTGCTCTACCGCTGAGCCACAACTCTAGCCCAACTCTTTTCCTTTTAATAGGTTGGATACAAATTTATTACTAGCAAAGTCAACTAGGAAGTTTATCAGTCTAACTTCTCTATGTCACACTCCTGAATTCTAAGTGGAAGAATTCACATGGAGAATATAAATAAGTGAGAAGCTTCAAAGATACATTTGCTAAGTGGATGCACATTTCTTAAAACCACCTTTCTTTAGAATTTTATCTTGATCTTTCACATTCTATCATTTGTTGCTGAAATTAAGTCTAAATTCTTCTTAATTTGCTTTACCCATGTATTAGAAATATGCTGATGTGTGGAAAACAGAGGCCTCAGGACAGAATGAGCAGAATCAAAGTCTGGTGAAGTGTGGCCTTTACATACTTACTGTGGCACGCAGGCATCTGGCAGGATCTTACAAGGGGAAGCCCTGGTAGGTCCCTGCACAGTGTCTCGCTAAGGGGAACACGCCGGCCTCTGGCAGTCAGCCTCTGACACACCTGCTTTCTTCTCTGGAGTCCAACACCACAAGTGACAGAGCACTGCAAGGAGAGTTGAGCAACAGTCACATGGAGTGTGAGCCCACCAACCACAGTAAGGGCCCTGATGGGGAATGGGGAGGGAGCTTGAAGTTTGGGTGTACCAATTAGCAAGTCATTTCCAAGCCTGAACATCTCTATGGTATGGAAGCTCTACTCTCAACTTCTTCCCACCTTCCTCTTCTTTTCCTTCCTTCCCTCCCTCCCTCCTTTTCTTCCTTCACTCCTTTTTTTTGGAGATAAGTAATTAATTTATAGTAGTTTATTTTTGTAGATTTTTTTGGCATTGTAATTGATATCTAATTTAATTTTTAGCTATTTGTTTATATAGTAAAATAATCTTAATTGATGTATTTTTATTGGTGTATTATAATTATACATAATAGTTGGATTCATTATGCCATATCCACATATGCACATAACATAATTCAATCAATCTTGTCCCCCAGTACTTTCCCTCTCTCTTTTCCTCCCTCTCCCTGATCTGCTTTTACTCTACTTCCTTCTGTTATGAGTAATATTTTAATTTGTGCATTATAATTACATATATAAAATCAGGATTAATTGTGGTATATTCAGACATGGATGTAGCATAATTTAGTGGATTATGTTTTTTAAAGATGGAAACAGGAACATAAAAAATAGAAATGTAGAAATGTCAAAGAAAGGCCAACTACCAGAAAGCTAAGTTCTGCCAAACATTTTTAGAAAAGAACTAATACTGATTATTCTTAAATTAACCCAAAACTTGAAGGTGGGGTAATTTATCCAAACACATTCTATGAGGCCAGCATTATCATGATACCAAAACCAGTCAAGGGCAAAAAAAACAAAAACAAAAACAAACTATAGACAAATATCTTTGTTAGACATATTTGCAAAAATCCTCATCAAAATACTAGCAAACCAAATTCAACAGCACACTAAAGGTTATTCACCATGATCAAAGATTATTCATGGGCTGGGGATGTGGCTCAAGCGGTAATACGCTCACCTGGCATGCGCGGGGCGCTGGGTTCGATCCTCAGCACCACATAAAATAAAATAAAGATGTTGTGTCCACCGAAAACTGAAAAATAAATATTTTTTTAAAATTCTCTCTCTTAAAAAAAAAAAAGATCATTCATCCCAGAGTTATAAGGATGGTTCAACATATGTGAATCAATGAACAAAATAAAGAATGAAAAACAAAACCATGTGATCATCTCAAAAATGGAGAAAGACAACTGATAAAATTCACCATTCCTTCGTGATAAAAACATGAAACAAATTAGTTACAGAGGACAAATATCTCAATACAATAAAGCCATATATAATAAGCCAACAGATAACATTAAATTTAATGAGGAAAAGCTGAAAGCCTTTTCTCTAAGATCTGGAACAACACAAGGATGCTCACTTTTTACCTTTTTACTCAACACAGTACTGGAAGGCCTAGCCAGAGCAATCAAGCAAGAGAAAGAAATAAAGAGCATCTGAACTGGAAAAGAAGTCAGATTGCTACTGTTTGCAGATGCCATAATTTTATATATAGAAAATCCAAAGACTCCACCAAAAATTATCAGAACTAATAAATGATTGAACATGGTTGTAGGGTACAAAATCCACATCCAAAAATCAATATTATTGCTATATACCAATAGCAAATTATCTGAAATAGAAATCAAGAAAGCAATCCCATTTGTAATGCTGTCAAAATGCATCTAGGAATAAATTTAATCAAAAAGCTAAAGGATCTCTACAATGAAAACTATAAAACATTGATGAAATAAATTGCAGTGGACACAAAAAATGGAAAGACATACCACATTCATGGATTGGACTAATCAATATTGTTAAAATGTCCATACTACCAAAAGAGAGCTACAGATTCAGTGCTATTTCTATCAAAATAGCAACAACATTCTTCATAGAACTAGAAAAAAAAAAACTACTCCTAAAATTTGTATGGTTCCACTAAAATCCTCTTTTTTCTTTTTGATAACAGCTAATAGTATATTGCCAAAGCAATCTTGAGCAAAAAGAAGAATGCAGGAGGTATCATACTACTTGACTCCAAAATATTTAAAAAGGGGCAATAAACCTAAATAGTATTTCTCAAAAGAAGACATATAAATGATCGATGGAAAAAAGCTCAACATAATAAATCTTCAGGGAAATATAAATCAAAACCACACACATAAACACACACACACACACACACACACACACACAGATCACCTCACTCAAGTAAGAATAGCCATGATCAAAAAAAGACAAAAGAGAACAAGTGCAAGCAAGAATGTGGAGAAAAGGAACCCTTCCACACTGTTGGTAGCAACATAAATTAATACAGCCATTGTGGAAAACAGTATGGAGGTTCCTCAAAAAATTAAAAGAACTACATGATCCAACGATCTCACTACTGGGTATTTATCCAAAGGAAATTAAATCCATATGTCAAAGAGACATCTACACTCCCAGCGTTTACTGCAGCAATATTCACAGTAGCCAAGAGTAGGAAACAACTTAAGTGTCCACCAGCTGATGAATGGATAAAGAGAATACTGTATCTACAACGGAATTTTATTCAGTCATAAAAAAGAATGAAATTCTGTCATTTGTGATGACATTGATGGAAATGAATATCATTTTGTTAAATGAAATGAGAAAGACAAGTACCAAACGATCTTTCATATGTGGAAGATAAAAAAGTTGATCCCATAGAAGTTGAGAACAGAATGGCAATTACCACAGCCTGAGGAGTGTTGGGGGTGGGGTAGAAGGGATGGGGAAAGATTAATCAACACGTAAGAAGTAACAGTCAGGAACAAAAGTTCTAGTGTGCTATTGCAAAGTAAGGTGAGTATAGATAACAATAAAGTATTTCACAGTTCAGAAAGCTAGAGAAAAAGTATTTTAATGTTTTCACCACAATGCAATGATAAATGGTCAGGCACAGGGGCACATGCCTGTAATCCCAGTGACTTGAGAGGCTGAGGCAGGAGGATCACCAGTTCAAGTTTAGCCTCAGCAACTTAGTGAAACATCACATGGAACCCCATTAATAGTTATAATTTTTATAACTCAGCAATTTAGGGAGGCCTTGTCTCAAAATAAAAAGGACTGGGGAAGTAGTTCAGTGGTAGAGCACCCTGGGGTGCAATTCCCAACATCACTCACACAAACACACACACACACACACACACAGATAAATATTTGAGAGGAAATATATGTTGAACCTGACATAAACATTAGCCATGCATACATGTACGGGAACATCACATGGAATTCCATTAATAGTTGTAATTTTTATGTTAAAATAGAACTAATAAATTTTAACAATGTTTAAAAAGGAAAGTACTATGGTTTGGCTGTCATTTGAATGCCTCCCCAAGGTTCATATATAAAGGCATGGTCCCCATGTGGTGCTATTGGGAGGTGCTATAGTATCTTTAAGAACTGGAGACAGTTGAAGGTCCTTAGATCACTGGGGATGTGCCTTTGACCGGGATTGTGGGAACCCCATACATTCCCATACTCTCCTTCCTGACTTGAGAATTGTGACACTTGCTTCCACTATTGTTATTTACCAGTCTCACAAGAACTGAGCTGATGCATGTTGTCATACCTTTGAACTTCCAAAAATCTAGCTAAATAAATTTTTATCTTCATAAATTCATTGCCTCAGGCATTTAGTTGTAGATGCAAAGTTGACTAATATTTTAAAGAATCACCCAAATGCTATATATAAAATAACATTAATACTTGATAATCACTGTGTATCATATAATTTTAATTTGAATTTAATGTGATTTTATTAAGTATAGTAAGAAAAAACTAAAATAAAAGGATTTGATGAATATACATCTTTTTCTACTATAATCAATTCCCTCAAAGAATGTCTAAAGTTAAGAAATAAGATTAAGAAAACCAACAAGAGATTTGGATAGTTATTTTTTTAAAAAATTTTTATTTGTTTTAATTCGTTACACTTGACAGTACAATGATCTTGATATATCATACATTTGAATCAGATGGGATATAATTTCTCATTTTTCTGAGTGTACAGGTTGCAGAATTACATTGGTCATGCAGTCACGTATATACCCACAGCAATAATAATGTCTACTTTGGATAGTTATTTTTAATGACATATTTTGACTTCAGAAAGTATCTTAGGGACCTTCTACTATGAATAATGAGGAATTAAGCACCTCTCCTCTCCAAGTTCCCAGTTAGCTCACATTATATCATTTAGATGATGTCAAGATTTCTGCAGTTTACATTCTGTTTTGAACTGCTAATAGATTACTTTTAATTCTACAATTAAATAAATTCATCATTCATCTTCCATCATTTTTTACCAGGGTCAAAACATTCCTGTATTCTCTATTTTAAATCATCTTTGTGTCTCCTCTTGGCTCTATGGGGTTTTCAAGAGGGGCTCATCAGCATCATGTTCCTTGACTGCCTTTCTGGTACCTTTCTACATAAAGAGCAACCTGGATAAAGAGAAACTTCTGAGTCATGCTTTCTTTCCCTTAGATCCTGCTCCATTGTCTTGCATTGACAAATGCAGAACAAATGAGGACCAGCAGGAAATTTTTGTGGTTGATGTGTTTGCCCTTCCTGCTCAGAGGCCTGTGGATAAATTCTTTATCCACAAAGTCCAGCACCTTATACAGGCTGTCTCAGGAGGTTGTATTTTTTGGCACATGACGTGCCTTTATGACCTGCTGACAAAAAGTCATTGCTAAAGGAAGTCAGTTCCCCTTACATTATCTTTGAATATATTTCTGTTACATTTGTATTGCTGTTCTCACCAAATACCAGTTATGCTAATGTTTGATTTCCTTTGTCTGCTTTCCATACCCATCGTTGTCTCTAAAATCAATATTGCACCTTTGCTCTTTTCCATTCTTCTCATGATGTACTCCATCCTGTACATCATTCTCTTTTCAATTGATTTATTTTTTGCTATTGTTGTTTATAACTTGTACATCTGCTACTTTTAATTTTTGTCTTTTATTTTTTTCCTGACTGTTCTAGTTGTCTTTATCTCATGCCATCTTGTAATCTTAAACAAACAAAGCTCTCAAACCTCACCTTTAAGACTCTTTCCTGTTAGATATGATGACCATCTATTCTTTGGAAGCCATGGACCCATCTCTTGGAACTTTTCTCTGGGAAAGACCTTTTGTTCTGTTGCCTATGTGACTCTTGCTTTAGTTTCCTTTTCCCACACCCTGATTTCTTCCTTCTACTTCCCCTCATTTTGATGTGCATGCCAGGGTTCTGAATGCAACTGGCTATTTGTGAGCCACGTGAGTGAGCGAGGGCAGTTTACTGTCTTCAACACTCTGTCACCAAATCTCTTTATTTCCTTTGCCCACAACTCTCTTCCGACTGGCATTTGAATGGTTGGCACAACTAAGAAAAGAGCTTTTTAAATAAGTGGCTCACTGTGTCATCATTGGGCAAGGCCGCCTTCCCTGCTTTCACGCCACTTCATCTCTGGCATCCTTCCACGGTGAGGAGGTATACAAATGTGGTTTCTCCTGCAGCGCTGTCTCCCACCACAGTTCTGCAGGGACGTTCTCTGTGCTTTCAGGGGAAGCTCATGGTCCTCAGTCTAGGAGTCCCCGTAATCAGAGAATTATTGAACAGACCTTTCAGGATGACCATACTTACTCTTTGGGAAATCTATACCCCGCTCAGCGCCCAAGAAAATATTTGTCAGCTCTCAAACTTCCCTCTCATTTTGATCCAGATTTTATGGTCTTTGGCAGGTGTGTTTCATGATTTATAGTTTGGGATTGTGGCCATTTCATTGTTCATTGAAGACAAAGTGTTTCCTCTTTTTCATTCACTTTGTGGGTTTTTTGTAGGGCTTCAAAGGAGGCAAAAGGAATTTTTAAAAATGCCTTATTGTCATGTTTAACGGAAAGCCCTGATTATTATTCTTTTTCAGTAGAGAGAAAAGCTTTCAATAGGCTTTTTGAACAGGTATTTTTAAATTATGATTTGGCAAATTACTTATTTTTCTTAAGCCAAATGATCAGCTAAGCGCTTGCCATACAATAAAACTTTTTAGTAAAACTTTTTATTAAACTACTACTGAGCCATTTTTGTTCAAACATTACTCATAAGACATTTCCAATGATACATGTTTGACTTTTCTTCCCTGTCATAAATGCTAGCAGGATCATTCAAAAAAATCCTTTTTCTGGGTGATGATCGTATGTTACTTTGTATTTGATAAGTACAAATTAAGAGTGCCACTAGAGAATGTTCACAAATTACTTACGTGTGTATGTGTGTGTATGTGTGTGTGTGTGTGTGTATGAGAGAGAGAGAGAGAGAGACAGAGAGAAATACATATATAGAGAGAATGATTAGTGCCTTACCATTTACAAAGCAGCAACTTTGTGCCAAATCTCCTCCTATCAGTTCACTACAGAGACCCAATAGATTCAGTAGGAGGAGCATATAGGAACCGCATACCCTGAGTTCTCACATCTTTGTAACTATTTGTCTATAACCTTTAAATTTTTGAAGGTTATTTCAGCAAGATATAAAGTCTGTGGCTCTCATTTTCTTTCCTTCAGTATATTAATTATGTTGCTCCATTGTACGGGTAGTATTGTCAAGAAATGTGATGCCAAGCCAGGCATGATAGCACATGCTTATGATTCCCGCAGCTTGGGAGGTTGAGGCAGGAGGATTGTAAGTTCAAAGACAGAGAGGCCTTGAGCAACTTAGTGAGACCCTGTCTCAAAATAAAAAAATAACAAGGGCTGGGGAGAGGGGATGTGGCTCAGAGGTTAATCGGCCCTATGTTCAATCTCTGGTGCCGAGAGAGAGAGAGAGAGAGAGAGAGAGAGAGAGAGAGAGAGAGAGAGAGAGAGAGAGAGAGAGAGAGAGAGAGAGAGAGAAGAAATCTAATGTCTGTATGATATTGATATATATATATATATATATATATATATATATATATATATATATATTTCACCTAATGAGTGACTTGAGTCTTTTTGCCCAGATGCACAAATGCATTTACTTCAGTTACTTTAGAAAAATCTGTCTTGATATTGACTACTCTGGGTCAATTTTCCTAGGAATACAGGGTGCCCTTTCAAAATGGCAATTCAAGTGTTTTCTTTATGGTTTTGTTCTGTTATACTCTTTTGGTGGCTTTCTTTCCCTGGGACTTTGTATTCACTGGAATTTCTGTCCCTGTGTTTTATATCTGTCATTTTCACTTGAATCCTTTTCATTTCTTTTTTAAAAATATTTATTCTTAAGTTTTAGGTGGACACAATATCTTTATTTTACATTTATGTGGTGCTGAGAATCGAACCCAGTGCCTCCTACATGCTAGGCGAGCATTCTACCACTGAGCCACAACCCCAGCCCCTCATTTCTTTTTTATTCCATTCACTGTCCTTCTGTTTTTGGTCACCTTCATTATGACTCTCTGTATCTATTATTCTTGGGTTCCTTCTAGTATAGTCTACATCCTGAAAACTTCCCCCTAGATTTCTAATTCTTTCCTGAACCCTGTCAGCTATCTTTGCTCATTTACTTGTTATTTATTCATCTCATCTTAGGTTTTCTGTTTTTATTTGTGTCCGTAGTTTTCTTAGTTTCTTTGAGCTCATTTTGTAATATTAAATCATATTTTTATCTGTTTCAAGGTGACATGTTACTGATATTTTCACTTACAGTATTTTTTTGGGGGGGTTGTTGAAAGTACTAGAGAAATTAAATTGCTTTCTGTGCTTTTAGGAAAGGGGAGTGTATGTGGTAGTGCAGTAGAGAATTTCAGGGTAATTATGTTCACTGTTTAAGGCTCCTTTCTCTGGTTCTGGTGTTAAAAGGAAGCATTTAGCAATTTGGCCACATTTCTGAAATTTGTACTCTCTGGAATTGTGCACTCCCAAGGAACTCTTTACTTTTCCCCATGTGTTCCTTCTGAACTCAGATATTAATTCTGACAACTTTTGTTGAGCATTCTGAAGACCTTAGAGATAAGAACTCTCCTGAACTCTCAGTCTTCTTAGGACACCTCTGAGTGGATCTGCATGATCATCCTACCCTTAGTTACACTCTGGAACCTGGAATCTTCTCTCAGTTGAATTGACTAGTCTGAGGTCTGCTTGCTCAGGGTTCTATTGAACCCTGTCGTGGTAATTATCATTGACTCCTGTGTTCCATGTGTTTGTTTGTTTTAAAATCTCTTCCTAGATCTAAATTTGTAGTTTCTTTAGTGTCTGCTACTGTGTGTGGTTTGGTCTTACCCACTTACATCATTTTCATTAAAGTTATCTATGTTTTATTTTTCCTTTGCTTTTGAAATCCTAATTACTGTTCTTATTTTTCATTTTGCTTTTTAATGAGGGTTTGAGAACATTAAACTACCATCCTTCCACCATAGTTTTGCTTCACTGGAAACCTCCTAAATAGTTTTTAAATGAACTATTTTCAATAATATGCTTTTAGATACCAAAGTACTCATCTTCTATGATTTCAACTACCATTCACATGTTGATAATTGTATAGTTACAACTTATAGTGAAGATTTTATAGACTCTCAAACTATATGTATATCTAAACTAAACCCATTTTCTCTCCTTTTCAAATCACAATCTGAATATGCTTCATCTTCACTAATTTTAAAATTAATGGCCACCTCTTCTATTAGCCTTCTAAGACAGAAATAAGGAATGCCACTCTTTTTGCTCATTTTCTAACAATTTGATGACCAAAAATGTCAAGTATATTTCCTGACTACATTTCAAAACTATCTCTCTATCTCAATGGCTTATTCCTCATTGGTTTTATTCCAGTCTCCATCTAACAAGGTTTCTCAAGTTCCAGAATTTCTTCCTGTGATACACTGTCCATAGTGCAGCCAGAATTATATGTCTGAAACCCTGAACTGTATTTCCTTATTCAAACATCCTCCATCATAAATACAGGGATTGATACAAGTACACCCAGTCCTTCACCATCTGGCTGCAACCTCTCCAGTCTATCTCATCTTCTTCTACTTCCTCAATGCATCCTGTTCCCATGCACATACCACTGGTAAACTCACAAGTCTGTGCCTTTGTATACACTGCTATCATGGCCTAGAACAACACCCTTATGTTACTTCCACACAGTTTGCACTCATTTCTTAAGATTCAAGTCTAAAGTTATGTCTTTTACAACACTTTCCTGGGACCCAGGCAGACACAGATGTTTTCCCTCAATTGTTCCATAGTTCTGTACCGGGGACACCTTTATTAGACTCTTTAAACATGATTGTAAACCTTATTTCAACTGCATGCCTCATTAAACTGTGAGTTCATTGGAATATTCTTGATTGTCTCTGATTCCTGGAGCCTGGGGTAATCAGCACAGCAGTGTGCAATAAATGCTGTTGTTTAAATGACTGTGAGCATGAAAGGCTATGGAATAGGAATATTCAGTTTAGAAGAAGCTTTTATAAGTCTCTTTATCCCATACAATGAGAGTTTGCCAAACAACAAGTGGAATACAGATAGATGGAGATGGTCCTTCCCTCTGGCAGCTACAATCTAGTTAGGAAAATAAGGCATGCTCAGATTGTGTGTGTGTGTGTGTGTGTGTGTGTGTGTGTGTGTGAGAGAGAGAGAGAGAGAGAGAGAGAGAGAGAGATTTAAAATAAGTGGACCAAATAGAAGTGCATATAATTGAATGAACTGGGTGCAGTCTGAATGGGTCAGAATTTAAGAGTAAGTGGTCATACTGACTCTAGAAAGACCACTATTAAGTAGAAGACTGGCTATCTACATAATGATTAGTAATAAGAAACTCATAATTAATTCCACATAGTGAGAGTAAAAAGAGGACTTTAGAAAAACCTTGAAAACTGGAATGTTTTTTATTCATAGAGGGATATCCAAAAAAAAAAAAAAAAACAACAAAAAACAGGTACTGCTTTAAGATCAAAGACCATGAATCAAGGCGATATTAACTCCACAGGATAATGATTGATAGAGTGAACCTACATTCAGATGTCAGATATCTCCTGGCCCCACCAAACACTAATTATGCAGAGAGAGATTTTAGAATGTATTAAGAGAAGCCTAACAAAGTTTCTTAGACTCTTTAAAACAAAACAAAAAAATATTCCACAGATTGGAACTTCTTAAGGTCATTTCTATCCTGGGCACCACCAGTAAGCTGAAATTGTTTATCAGTAACTGTGCATGTGTGTGGGGGGGTTATGCTTTAGATATGAGGTTTCCCAAAAAGATTATGTGTGGACAATGCAAGAACATTCAGAGACAAAAGGATTAGATTATGAGAATTGGATCCTAATCAGTGGATTAAGATATGGATTGACTGGACATGGATTAACTGGGTGGTATATAGACAGTAGAGTGTGGCTACAGTAAGTAGGTCAGTAGGGCATACTTTTTGGGTTTATATTTTGTCTCTGGTGAGTGGACCTCTGTCTTGTGGATAACATATCCTCAGTTGCTTTCCTCCACCATGTCCTTCCGCCATGATATTCTGCCTCACCCCAGGCCCAGAGCTATAGAGTCAGCTAATCATGGACTGAAACTCTGAAACCATAAGCCATAGGTCATAAAGCCTTTCTTTAAATTGTCCTTGTCAGTTATTTTGGTCACAGCAATGAAAAAGCTGGCCAAAACAAATTGATACCAAGAGTAGAATTGTTGCTAGGACTAACTTGACCATGTGAATCAGAAGCACTGTGAACCGGTTTGCAAGCAGAATTCAGAAAAGTATAGAGATGTGGGCTGGAAAAGCTTTAGAATGCTGTGAGCAGAGATTAATAGCTGATTCTGCTGGGAGTTCAGAAAACCAAAATGCCAACAGAACTGTGGACAGTAGAGATTGGGCTCTGGAACAGACTCTACTGGAAACTAGAGTAGAGGCCATTCATGTCATACTGGCAAAAAAGTTGTCTATATTTGCTCATGTCCTCAGATTTCTGTGAGGCTGAATTTAAAGGTGAAGAACTAATTAATCTGGAAGAGGAATCTTCCAGGCAGTACAGCATTCAGGCAGTGGAATGGATATTGCAGGCAGCTTTTAGCCAAGTTTACTGTGATAATCAAGAGCAAAAATATTTGAAAAACTTGCAGTTTGGCTACAAAAGTCCAAGTAAAACCGGGGCTAAGAAAGCTGTGGTTGTTGAAGAGATTACAGTCACTAAAAAGATAATAAGTACTTTACCCAGAGACAACAGGAACGATGGCTTGTGGGCATCCCAGGAATGGCAAGACCACACCTATCACAGGCTTAAGGGTATAAGAGTAAAAGTTCCTTTAAGAAGGGATATTAGGGGCTCCTAATTGCAGAGGGGGGAATCTATGAAGTCATTTCACTGTGCTCAGCCAATGAGGCCCTCAGAGGCTACTGTAGGTGCGGTCCCAGGAGGCTTGGCTACTGCTTGAGATGGTGGCAGCCTTGGCATCAACCATATGGTGCTGGTTCTGCAGGAATGCAGGATGCTAGAGTTAAGGGGTCATGGAGGCTTCCACCAAGATTTCAAAGGAAGCCCTGGAAAGCAAGGCAAAGTGTAGCAGAGTTGGAGTTCCTTCAAGCTGCTCCTGAGAGGGTAATGTATGAAGATGTGAGAAGGAAGCCAAAGCTGCGGTGAAAATTCCCGAGATTAAGAGATGTCAGTAATGTGGGATATCTGTCAAGGAATCAAGCAGCAACATGCCAAGAGGACTGCAACCAGCCAAACAATAGAAGTAGAGCTATACAAGCTCTTTGGAGAGAGCCTCACAATGCCATCTGCTCCGGATGCCAGATGTGGAGCTGTAGAACTTGTTTGCCCCCAGCTGGATTTCAGTTTTGTTTTGGTCTCATCACTTCCTTTTTCACCCCCTTCTATTTGGGATGGAAACTTTATTCTGTGCCATTATATACTATATATATGAAACTTGCTTTCGATCTTTATAGTGGAAAACATCCATGGGTTTTTCTTGAGTTTCACAAGAGATTTTGGACTTGGACTTTTGAGTAATACCAGAACTGTGAAGATCATGGGGACTCTTGAAAATGGACTAAATATATTTTGCATTGTGAGAAGGGCATGAGCTTTTGGGGGCCAAGAGTGGAATGTTATGGTTTAGATATAGGTGTCCCCCAAAAGATCATGTGTGAGACAATGCAAGAATGTTTCAGAGGCAAACTGATTAGATTATGAGAACTGTAACCTAATTGGTGGATTAATCCACTGACACTGATTAACTGGGTAGAAACTATAGACAGATAGGGTGTGGCTGGAGAAAGTAGGTCACTGAGGGCATGCCTTTGGGGTTTATGTTTTGTCTCTAGTGAGTGGAGCGCTCTCTCTCTCTCTCTCTCTCTCTCTCTCTCTCTCTCTCTCTCTCTCTCTCTCTTTGCTTCCTGGTTGCCATAAGCTGCTTTCCACCACCATGTCCTTCCATCATGATGTTCTGCCTCACCTCAAGCCCACAGCTATGGAGTCAGCTTACTGTGGATTAAAACTCTGAAATCATAAGCCAAAATAAACTTTCCTTCAAATTGTTTTTGTCAGGCTTTTTGGTCACAGGAATAAAACAGCTGAAAAAACCCTGTGTCCTTGTGTAAATGTGTGTGTGTGACTCTTTCATGCATTTGTAAATGTCAGTGTCTCACAAAAGATGTTTAGGGTAGGAGTCCTGGTTGTTTTGCCAATTTCTGTGGTGTAAATACCCCAATTATGACTGATTTCAATCTATCAACTCAATGTCATTAAGTACAAGTTGCCAAAAAATTACATAATTACATACAAGTAAGATATATTATATGATTTTCACAAGCCTGTATAAACTGGCTCCCAAACAAGATGATCTTCATGTGTCCTAATTAATAATTCTATTGAAAACTGAAATTCTGTATTTGAAACTTTGTGTATCTTAGATGTATTCTTTTAAAATTTCTCATTTATAAAGATATTTCCTTTTTTACTTAAAATATGGATGCATTTCAAGAATTAAGAGGACTTCAGATAGGTCACTAAACACAGGAAGTGGAAAAGTCAGATGTGATTGCAGGTATTGGCAAGATGATGATATACTGGCAGAGACAGGAAATAAGGTAGGGAGTTGGTTGGGATGGGATAAAGAGATTGTCCCTTGGTTTTCCAATGATGGGGATATATTCAACATGGAAAGCTGGAGATATGGTATTGGATAGGCTAGAGTTTGCTTCTAGAGAACAAGAGTTACCTATAAAAGTCATAGTAGAGGTAGGGACACAGAATCAACTAGAGAGTAAAAATGTAGCCATGAAAATTGAAGGGTCAAATATCAAGTTTTTTTGGAAATTTGGAAGAAGACAAATTAACAGAAAAGATGTAATCAAATATGCAGGGAAAAAAACACCTGGAAACATCATGAAAGAAAAAGACAAATATAGACAAAATGTCAAATGTCCATCAACGTACAGAAAATAAAAAATGAGAGAAGGTTACTGGATTTTAGTCAAGGTGTGAGGGCATCAAACAGGTTACGGGGGTATATGGATCACAGAAACCTACCATTTAGGAGGATTGCCATTTATGAGTCAATGCTTCTTTCTTACAACTTGAAAGGCTGTATAAGAATGAAGGCTCCTTTTTGCCAATTGCCCAGTCCAGATCTAAGGAACTAAGGCAAACTAATGAGCCAATGAATGGGCAGAGCTCACACACACCATGAATAGAGCTAGTGTGGGGAGACAGGACTATTCCAGTTACAGGCCAGCAGACCCAGCATGATGAAGAATGGAAATTGCGGTGTGGCTTCTCACTCACTTCACGTCCAGGGTTAGTGGCCAGTTTCAATGTGGAAGGGCTTTATCCAGAACCACAGAACAGATGGCTGCCCCCAAGTGAGCCATCCCATGGCACAAGGGTTAGTTTGGCACGAAGCTTTAGAGAAAGGTGGCAATTTGGTGCCAGAGTCTCTGCCAAAGCAAAGCAACTCCAAAATGAGAGGAAATTTCAACTAACGGGGAAAATGCTGAACCCCGTAGGAAACCCAGACTGCCATGCCACAGGCTGTGTGTCTGACTGTACCTGCATCTGAACACTGTCTTTCAGTGTCCCAAGGTTTGTCCTACCTTCCTGTGAAATGTGTGCGCTTCCTATTTCTTCCTGATAGTGGCTTCCTGAAGATGTGATCTTGGCTTTGAGAGAGGGGTCTTAAATGCATGGGCCGACCTTCTGGCATAGGAGAGCTTGCCCTTTGCCTTGAGTAGCTGACTGCATCAGGTTCAATGCACATCAGGTGGGTAACCTCCTCTTTTTTTCTTTCCTTTGTTTCTCCCAGAAAAAAAAAACCTTTCCAGTGATTGATTTTCTCTCCTGTGTTAGCAGACCCAAGTATTTCTAAAAATCACCACTTCAACACCACTTTGCATTTTCCCTGATTTTTTTCAAAACCACTTGAGGGATACATTTTCTTGCTCAGAGCTCTGTAGGGCCCAAGGACCTGTCAGTGATCTCATGGCCACTGGCCTCAAGGACATTATAGGCCAGATAGGAAGACCATATGGTTGCTCAGGAAGTAGTGACTCACTGAAATACAATAAAAAGTAGGGTCATTGTGAGTTTAAGGTGGGGAGGGAACGCTGCATGATTTTAGAGAGTGGAAGACTTCACAGAGGTGGGTAGCTCAGAGCCTGAGCTGGGATTTGGGGTCCCCAAAAAGAGGAAAGACACAAAGATAAGCATGAGTACAATGGTGTCACTTTAATGACATAGAACTGGCAAATGCAGGTCCAATTATTTGCTGAGAGAATGGACAGGAAAGGGAATCAATAATGTCACCACCTGTCTCTACTCTCAAAGGCCAGTGAGAAGAGTTTGTTTCATAAGACAGGGCACTGTGAAGACCTACTTATTCTTACAGAAAAGAAAGAATCAGTGGGGTATTTTAGAGTATAGCACTAGTTCTAGGCTGGGCCTATAAACAAGGTGCCTGGCTTCTTTCCCTAGCCCCCAGGTCCTCTGTTTCCTTGCCTCGTCCCACTTGGGTTAGGAGCACTTGCTCCAAGAGCTCATTGCCTGAAGTCAGTCCTACCTTGGACATATTTTAAAGCTGAGTAACTCAAACAAGCATGAGGAGTGAGTGAAAAATGCTTCTCAAACTGTAACATGCATTAAACACCTGGGGATCTTACTGAAAAGCTGACTGTCATTGCTGAGGTCGGGTGGGATTAGAGATTCCTCCCTTCTCGCAATCTCCCAGTTGATGTCCACTTAGTCCCTGTGCCACACTCAGCGCAGCAAGCAGATAAAGCATTCATAACAACAAGAGTCTCTCCACAAAGACATGACCCTTTCCTTTCTGCTTTCTTTACGGGGACAGGAACTGGAATCTGCACTACCTGTGACAATGGGACATAGTAAAAGTTCACTCTTTGAGTTTAGCTTGGTGACTGGGACATACACTGCCTACCCATTAACCAGGTAACTTTGCCTAGTACCCAGTCTCAAAGGGATACTCAAATGAACACTTCTGTTCTGTGGTCTCTATTTTTTCTGTGAGAAAGTAGGATGGGGGCCAGGTGAGATAGCACATACCTCTAATCCCAGCAATTTGGGAGGCCAAGGCAGGAGAATCATGAGTTCAGGGCAGCCTCAGCAACTCAGTGAGACCCTGTCTCAAGATTAAAAACTACAAATAAAAAAGATGGATGATGTAGCTCAAGAGGCAAAAAGCCCTTGGGTTTGATCTCCAGTGTCAGAGAGAGAGGCAGCAGTGGGGCGGGGTGGAGGGAGCTGTGAGTTGGAGGGAAATAAAGCAAATCAACTTTTGCACACAGAACTCAACAGGGCTAATTTCTATCCATTCTTCCACAGCCTATTTTAGGGAGGTTGTCTCACCTAGAATAGCCATACCTCTTGCTTTAGGACCTGAATGTTGGAGAAGACAGTTCTCCTGTCCCTTGTGTCACTGACTTTTAGTGTGACAGGTTGAGATGAGAGCATCGTTTCCTCTCCTGTGAGCTAGATAGAGGGAGTAGGGCATAATGGCTGGATCAAGGTCAACTCCTCCTCTGCAGACCCTGAAGAGAGGTATTCAATTCTTTTCCTGAATACTTTTTGAGTATTTAGGGGGACATTTATGTAGACTTTCAGTGAGCTTCATGAGGAATAGGACTATGACCTGTGATTTTTTTTCTTAAGACAGTTTTAAAATATTGGTACTTAATTGAGCTACCAGTTAAAACTCCAAAGCTGGAGAACATGTATTATCAATCTAACCTACTGCCAGAATTATGGACTTTCCCTTAAGGAAAAAGGGAAAGCCCTCCTCTGCTAGATGTTTCCCTATCAAATATCTCATATTATCCTCACTAACCAAAACTTTTAGAGGAAAGAAAATTGGAGCTTAGAGAGGCTAAGTATATTGAACAAGGACAAGCAGCTTATAGGCTCTAGAGTTAGGATCCAGCATTGGTCTGTTTGGCTCAAAAGGCCTTGCTCTTGCATGAAAGATCAAAGTATACACCCTTCTTACTAAATTTTGGTCACACAAACTTGGGTTTGAATCCTAGCTCCATTGTTAGACAAGTTACTTAATCTTAATGAATCTGTGTTTTCTCATCTATGGAAATGGAGACAATATCTGCTTCTAGATGAGGGTGGCAGGTGTGACTACATCTGGCACTGAACTAGCACGTGAACACACTAGTTCATTCACATGTGTGCTTTACCACTGAGATACATCCCCAACCTTTTTAAAATTTTTTTTATTTAGAGATAGTGTCTCACTAAGTTGTTTAGGGCCTTGCTAAGTTGCTGAAGCTGACCTTGAAATTGTGATCCTTCTGCCTTGGCTTCCTAAATTGCTGGAATGACAGGAAACTGCCACCATGCCTGGCTTGCCCTATCTAATTTCTTAAGGTGATTTCTGATGTTGAGATTGGCTCTCTACCCTCAGAAGACAGTTTATGGTAGTGACTGGAGGTTCCAAAATACTGACAACACAACTTATGAGAATTATCTGTTTCTGAATCTTTGCTAAGAACCTCAGCCTGTAGATCTATATATTTTAAAGATACAGCAAGACTGGAGCAAAAGTCTAGAATAAGGATAAAGAGCTGGAATAAGAATAAAAGATTGCAATAAGAAGACCATCAGACCAAGAAAGTCCCTGGGAGACTCTGGGGAACTTGATTCTGCAAGTAATAAGACCCTGGAAGATTCTGCACAAACAGTTGATTTGATGAAAACAGTGATGGAGATACTACGGTTTATCAGATAGCCTGGAGATGGGAGAGTAATATGGAGACAAGTAGATCAAGTGAACAGTTTCATAACAGAAAGAACCCTTGGAATAAAGTCAGGAATGGATTCTGCTCCTACATTGTCATCTGTATGAGCTTGGACATCTTATTTAAAGTTCTAGGGCTTTAATATTCCCACCTAAAAATTAAAGCATCATTACCAGATTGTGTTGATTCCTGTCCACACAAGACAACGTGCTAGAATTCAATTTACAGCAATAATCCAACCTTGAAATGATGAAGGGCAAAATTAACCATAATAGCAACAGATTGTAGAGGATATAAATGTATAAAGATGTTCAGAAAGTTGAAATGACAGGGTTTAATGAATAATTCTAAGAGGGAACACAAGGAAGAAAGGAACCAAACTGATTTTGAGTTTATCCTGGGATACTATGATGCTAGTACCTCCCAAAGAAGGGATTCATTTGGGAGAAAAAATTATGAGAAGAGTTTAAATAATACGGTGTAAAAACTAAAAATGATTAATTGAGATCAGGCCTGAATCCTCATCCAGTCATGACCCCAAGAGTGAGAGTGTCTTCTTAAATTTGCACCCTACACACCCTACTCATCTCATAGCAGTCCTGGTCTGATCCTGTGGAGGAATTATTAAGAGGCTGAAACAAAGGAGGAACAGAAAAGAAGAAACTGTAAAGTTGAGAATAGTCCTTACCTTTGACCAGTCTCCTGCAGCCAAATGTGGGGGGCAGTCTATTCTGGCACAGGATTTATGAGACGATGCCTTGGGTCCTTGGCACAATTCATCAGAGAGATTCAAAAAACTGCCATCTGTTAATAGCTGCCGACAGGTGACTCTTCGGTTCTGAGTTCCCCCACCACATGTCCTGGAACACTAAGAAGACAAGAGGAGGTAAGGCAGTGGGCTCAGCTCACTCTAGAGTACAGCAATGCAGGGCTCCTCACTGTCATAAGCATGGCAGGTCATGGGGTCACCAATCTGCTGTACCTGCTGCCAATCTTCAATATGCCAGCCAGGAGGGCAATCGAATTGATTGCATGCTTGTAGGGCATGGGGCTTTTCATCCCTGCATTCCTCAGCAGGTGCAGGGGACTCTTCTGGGTGCAGGCAGTACACTTCCCGGGTCTGGATTCCAACACCACAGGTTGCTGAGCAGGGACCCCAGGAGCCCATGTGCCACCTACACAAAAAGCCAAGTGGGGAAAGTTGAATTGTCCAATGAGACAAAGTGCAACAGTCTACATGAACAATTTTAAGTTCTTCTCTGCACTTCTGGGTTTTATACACTGTATAAAAATTCCACAGCAACAGCATCTCCATCAATGTATGCAATTAAAATACAGAAATGTAGTACTGAAAGGAAGATATGTCAGGGAAGTGTTTTAAGATCTTACTCGTTTGGAAAGGTCTAGTGAAAAGAAGCAGAGTTGTTCCCATCCTGCCTTACCACCATCTATCAAAAATAAAATCTTGGTTTGGTTTTGAGTAGAGTCCCAAGGCAATGATGATTTATATAGGTGTCAAAAGAAATTTTAAATGCTCAAAAACACACTTCAGGAAATCTTCAGGGCACCTGGATTCATTATTTGGAATATCCCTAAGAAAATTCCTTTATGTTAGGAGTGGATTTACAACATAAATATAATGTGATTCCTTTGCAATAAGATCTTGGAAAAATCAGGTTTTCTCATGAAACATCTGTAAAAATGAAAAACCAGGGCAGTTGCTTTTAATACATATTTCCAAGTTGCCTTCAAGGAAGATTCTCCCAATTTACACCCAGCAGAAGCATGTGAGAGAGCCAAGCCAGATAATACTATTTAAAACATCTCTGTCCAAGTGATGGGTTAAAAAAATTACGTGTTATATTCATTTTAATTTGTGAAAATTTAATTTTTAGTGAAAATGAAACTAATTACTGTAGATATACATCATGAGGTAAATTTTAAATTGCTTAAAATGTACATAAAAGGATGGTGGCTCCAGAGTAGTTTGTAGTAGCAAAGACAAAAAAATAAAATAAAAATTCACAAAATGAAAAATTATCTAAATATTTAGCAATGAAGGACAAAATAAATACTTGTGAATGCAGAAAGTACAAAATAAATACTTGTTCATGCACAGAGTACAATTCTAGAAGCCATTAAAGTAATAAAGTGGACAACTGACATGCAGATGCTTTCATGGTGTTTTTATTAGAAAAGATGATCATAAAATGGCTTATAAAAATAATCCTATATTTTATGCAGTAATAAATGTATGCAGAAAATTCTGCATATTTGTACATCTAAATGTTAACAGTGATAAGTGATAAGATTGTTATTTTCTTTTCATCCTTACTATATTTTTTCCTGAATTTTATTATAATGAGCATTCATTCCTGGAGAAAAAAATCAGTTTTCTTAAAAAAAATTAGTGTTTATTGAAAAGTGATTTTGTTCTAATCATTTCTAATTTTCTATAATAAATGTTTTATTTGTATATATAATGGGAAAATGAAATTACAATAAGACAAAGAGGAAAATTTTTATTTATATGGAAATTTTTGTAATGAAGATACAATGATTATTAAAGTACAGAAATTGAATAAAAAGTCTAAATATGTATGAAGTATGAGCTGTTAGATGCAAGATAATGAACAGAAATATAATTGGAAAATTTGAAAGCTTTAAAATGTTTTGCCAAGCTCTTCCCATATCAAGAAGACAAATATTAATAAGAACACAAATTTAAGAATATATTTGAAAATATTGATGAAATAGATAACTTTCTAGGAAACTACAGCAGTCCCATTCAAGAAGGGGTCTGGACCCTGCTCCTCTTGTGAACAAATCTCTACAAAGTTTCAAGGAACAAGTGAATTCCCCAAATACCTTAAATTTTCCAAAGTAGAAGATTAAAATATTTTAATGCATATTGTGAAATTAGCCAAACCTGAGCACAAAATCTGATAAATATATAGAAAAAATTTTCATGTGAACATATACCCTAAATCCTAAATAAAGTTATAAATTATAAGCACAAAGAAACAAGTTAATCAAAAAATTAAAATAATACAAAACGTATGTTATAGACTAAAGGTTTATGTCTCCCCAAAAGTCACATGTTGAAGCTCTGTCTCCCAGTGGGCTGTGTGCAGATGGGGCCTTTGGGAAATAACTAGGGTTAGAGTTATGAGTTCAGGACCTTCATGAGGACATTAGTGCCTATATAAAAAGACACATCAAAGAGTTTGCACTCTCTACCAGACAGCAAGAAGGTGAGAAACTGGATATCTGAAGGCCAGGAAGAGTCCTCGCCAATAATTAAACCCTGCCTGACTTTGATCTTGGATTTTCCAGGCAAACAAAAAATAAAATGCTGTTGGTTAAGCCACCTAGTCTATGGTATTTTGTTAAGGCAGCCTGAGCTAAGATAGCTGATAACAGTGGAAGTGAAATAGGTAATCCCCAAATATTTGAAATTATGCAATAACCTTTTAATTTACTTTTGAGCTAAAGAAGGAATCACAATGGAAATCAGATTGTATTTTTAAGTTAATGTTAATAAAAATATCAAATGTCAAAATTTGTAGGATTCAGGTAATGCTACAAAGAGAAAAAAATAACCTTAAATGCATACATTAAAAAAGAAAGATTGACTTTAATAATCCTAGTATCTATTAACAGCATTTAAACTCATAGAAGAACATAGAAGAAAGGAAACAAAGCAATCACCAAAGATAAGAACAGAAATAAATAAATTAGAATATAAAAAAGATGGTTTTTCAAAAGACTAATAAAATTGATAAGTCCTTGATGAAATATGAAGGAAGATGAGAGAAGGCATGAATTACCAATATTAGGAATTTAAGGGGCAATTTCAAAGACATTAAAAATAATAAGTGTATGTTTATAATAAAAAACACAATTGATAAATTTGCAAAGATACACAGACTGAAGAAAATTCAAAAAACCCACAAAAAACTTACAAAACCCAGTTTAGAAAAACATACAAATGGGGAGAAATTTGACCATTTCTTAAATTAAATTTATAATTTAAAATGTTAAAAGAAACCTCCAGTATCAGATGACTTCCTGAGATTCTACTAAGCATTTAAGGTGTAAATAATTTCACCCTTACATAAACTCTCCAGAAAAAAGAAGACGGAAAACTTCCAATTCACTTAGGTCAATGCCTCTTATAAATGCATACATAAAAATTCTAAACCAAATTTTAGCATACAAATGATTAAGTGACCAAGCTAGGTTTATTCCAGGAAGGCAAAATTGATTCAACCATGGGAAATCAGTGTGTAAAGTATTAGCAAAGTAAGGAGAAAAATCATAGTATCCTTTCAGTGGAAAAAGAAAAACATTTGCTAAATTTTAACAGATATTCATAATAACCTTCTTAATCTGAATAAATCCATCCAAAAATCAAGTGGAGGGAGGATGCAGCGGGAGAGGGTGAAAGAATATAGCAAGACAGATAATTGAGTTCCCCTCTGTTATGAAAAATAGCAAAAACAGTTAAAGAAAGAAATAAGGTTAAAGACATTTCCTATACATAACAAACAAATCAGTGAACCAGAACTCAAATGGAAACAGTACTACAGTACTAAGAAAATTAAAATATGTGATGTATGTGACTGTACTGAGGATATTTAAACTCTGGAAGAAGAGATTTTGAAGTTAATGAGAGGCTCATAAAAATTAAGCAAACAAGAAATCAAAGCAATTATCAATTCTAGAGAAAATAGAAACTTCAATAAAGAAGAAAAATGAGACCATAGTAAAATATTAAACAACTCAGTTGCCCTTAAAAATAATATCTTTATTAAGGCATAGTTTACATACCATAAAATTTACCCTTTTTAAAAAAGAATTTTTGGCACTGGGGAGTGAACCCCATACCAAAACCCTTATACCTCTACACCTCTAGTTGTTGTTGTTGTTGTCATCGTCGTCGTCCTCCTCCTCCTCCTCCTTTTTTAAAGTTTTTACTTTCAGACTGGATCTCACTAAATTGTTGATGTTGGCCTCAAACTTTTAATCCTTATGCCTCAGGCTCCCTAGTTGCTAGGATTACAGGTGTGCACCATCATGCTCAGCTGAATTTACCCTTTTAAGGTAGAGCAATACTCCTTTAAAAAATAGCTCTCACCAAACTCTGGGCCATTTTAGATACTAAATACCTGACAATGGTGGAAAACTTGACCATGATTCATCAGATGACCATTTAACTTAAATCATGAAATGGACATTAGCCGATCCACAAAGTCAAAACAGTTAAATGGGACCAGTAGCCTATCACTGAGTGGAAGTGGTACATGGTGGTGAGTGCATCCTTGAGAAATGTCTGGTGATGGGAACAGACACAAGAACCCCCCAAAAACCTACTTGGACAGCACCTTAGTGTGACCTTAGGTGTTTTCCTTCTGTCTGTCCTCTCTTGATTCCTGTCTTTTATGAACTTAGTTCTCCAGCCTTTCTGTTATTCTTGTAGGACACCTAATATCTTTCCAAAAAATCTATATTTAGCTCAAATTAGCCAGAGTTTATATGACTTGTACCTAGGAGCCCTGAGTAATATATAAGGAAATACAAGTTTATATTATTTTTTAATTCTAGAAATTTTTTGCAAATTCATTTCACATGCAATAAGATAAAATGAATATATAATTTTGAATTTCAATTTAGCATTTACCTTTAAATTTTAATATACATAACTATTTCTTTCTTTTTCTTTTATTGTTTTGGTACTTGGGATTAAATGCTGGGATGTTCTACCAATGAGCTACATTCCCAGCCATTTTAAACATTTTTTGATAAATTTTGAGACAGGGTCTAGCTAAGTTGCTAAGGCAATGGGTTTGCTAAATTGCTGAGGCTGGCCTGAAATTACAATCCTCTGCCTAAGCCTTGCAAGTCACTGGGATTACAGGTATGAGCCACCACCCCAGCAACATACACTAACTCTAAGTTTTATAACAAAGACTAGAATTACTCAACATCTCCTTCCTTCTGTTGCTCAAGATGAAAGCACTTCTCATAACCGGGTGTGGTGGTGCATATCTGTAATCCCAGTGACTCCTCAGCAATTTAGCAAGGCTCAAAGCAATTTAATGAGACCTTGTCTCAAAATAAAATATAAAAAGGGCTAGAATGTGGCTTAGCCCTGGGTTCAATCACCAGTACCAAAAAAAAAAAAAAAAAAAAAGAGTCCTTCTCAGAAATCTTGAAACACTCATCCACTACTCTTGTTTAGAAATGTTTTTCCTGTTGGGAATGGTGGTGCACACCTGTAATCCCAGAGGCTCAGGAGGCTGAGCCAGGAGGATCATGAGTTCAAAGTCAACCTCAGCAATGGTGAAGCACTAAGAAACTCAGTGAGACCCTGTCTCTAAACAGAATACAAAACAGGGCTGGGGATGTGGCTCAGTGACTGAGTGCCCCTGAGTTCAATCCCCACTACCCCCACCCGCCCCCCAAAAATCATTGTTTTTCCTGACTTTTCCATACTTATTTCCTGTTTTTGTGAGACTTGATTTGTTTAAATATACTTTTTATTCTATTTTCCCTTCTACTATTTTTTTTATTCTTATTGTTAGCCTTAGAATTTTAAAGAGCCTATTTAACAACTGAGGAGTTAAACTAAAATCATTTCCATCTTCACACAGTACAAGGGGCTTAAAGGGCTTTGACTCTAATCGGCCTCTCCAAACTTTGAATGGTTTTGTTAGCCAATATTTCTTTCTTTTTTCAAATTTATATATCACATATTATTACTGATTTTCACAATTTTTTTGAAGATTTGATCTTATTTATTTGTACACTTAAAAAATCTTATTTTTGATTGGACTCAGACTTAGAAGTAGAAGCTGTCAGAGAGGACAGCCTGCAGCTCTTGGCAATCTGTTCCTGATATTTTTCTTTGGCTTCTTTCATTCTCCTGGCCAAAAGTCTGGCACATTCTGCAGCCTCTTCCTTATTCTTCTTAGTACACCAGCGCTTGTGTTGCAGGACATGTTGAGTCACAAGATGCTGACTCTTCGATGCTTTGGTCCTAGGTTTTTTATTTTCCTTGTTTAAGGATTTTCTGACAACATGTTGGTGGACATCATCTTCCTCAGACAGACTGAAAAGTATGGGTATTCTACTGGCTTTTTTGGGTCCCAGTCAATGAGGTACAGTAGTATCCGCAAATCCAGGAACATTCTTCTTTCCTTTCCTTTTTTTTTTTTTAACAATAGCTATGTTGAGAATACTCATATTGGCATCCATAATGCAACCTTGAACAGGTTTGTGCTTTCTTTCTCCAGTTTGCTTTGGACTATAACAGGAATGCCCCTTACTCAGTAGCAGACGAACACAGCCATAGGTCAAGACACCCTGCTTCATGGGGAAATATTGTTTGTTGTCCCTGATTCAGACCACATAACCCCTCTATTCTTCACCCAGAATGTCAGCAGCAACTTTTGTGGCCATACACTTCTCATAAAAAGTACAAAGTTTGGTGTTCATTGTCCACTTCAATGAGTTTCTGGCAGCCAGTGGCTGGGAAGGAGATATTCAGCTTCATCTTAGTGAAGCAGATTGCCCACAAGAGACCATGAAAAAGAGCACAATTATTTTTTTCTAAAAGATTAACCATATTTATGATACATATTGCTCATTATTTAATTCATTTACATATGTCTCAGCCCTTCCTGTCAGGATAGTTGTCCTGCTTAATGAAAACATTCCTTAAAATTGTCTTCAGTAATAATAGTCTCTGTTATTGTTCACCTAGAATACCTAATAGTAGCTAATGTTTATTGGTTGCCTAGTAAGCATGAAGCTCTTTTTAAAGCACTTTGCATGTATTCATTTAATCCTCATAGAACCCTGTTATAAGGATGTAGTTTGCTGACCCCTGCTGTATAAGGAGATACTATGACAATCTGAAAGTATCCTTATTTAATACCTAAAATATTGTTTAACTAAGTTTTTAATTTTAGTCTGACAATTTTTTCCAGCTATCTGAAAATAATATTTCATTATTTCTGATGAGAAGAAAATTGCTAGTTTTATTGCTCCTCTGGTGGATCTTTTCTCTCTGATTGATTATAAGGCATTCTTTGTGGAATTCTAAGGATTGACAGCAGAGTATTTGGATGAATCTTTTTTTTTTTTTCCTGTTTGAGATTTGCTTTGACTCCAGACTCACAATGCATATTTTTCATCAGTAATGAAATATTCTCAGCAATTATCTCTTTGAATTATATTCTTTTCTTTCTGTGATTCAATTTATATATATGATAAACTTCCTCAATATTTCCTTGGTATTTCTTATGTCTTGTGCATATTTTATAAATCTCATTTACTCTCAGGCTTTATTGGCAATTTTCTTTAGATTGATTCTCTCTCTCTCTCTCTCTCTCTCTCTCTCTCTCTGTTTATCTGTTTACTAGTCCATTACTTTTAAATGTAAATTAATTTTTAAAATTCTAGATATTCTGGTAGATTGAAACATACGAATTGTCAATGCATAAATTTTTGGGGGGTATCAGGGATTAAACTCAGGGGGGCTCCAACACCCAGCCACATCCCCACCCTATTTTGTATTTTATTTAGAGACAGGGTCTCACTGAGTTGCTCAGCACCTCACTTTTACTGAGGCTGGCTTGGAACTCACAATCTTCCTGCCTCAGCCTCCTGAGCCGCTGGGATTACAGGCTTGCATCACTGCTCCTGGCACATAAATATTTTTTATAAAATTAGAAGTTCTGAATGGTTCAGTCTAATACTTGGTTCTTTTTAAAAACCTTTCAGGTATTTTTTAAACATTTTTAGTTGTAGATGGACACAATACCTTTATTTTATTTTATTTATTTTATTTTTATGTGGTGCTGAGGATCAAACCCAGTGCCTCACATGTGCAAGGCAAGTGCTCCACCACTGAGCTACAACCCCAGCCCCTTTTGATAGCTTATTGGTCCTTGCTTAGATTTTTAATTTCCCATTTTATATCTTTACATATTTTAAACAAACTTATTTTCTGTAACTGATAACTCCACCATCTGATGCTCTGTGTACCTGATTCTACTGTTCTCCACCCTGCTGACTCTCACATATTGCCCTTGTTTTTGTTTTTTTGTTTTTGCAGTACTGGAGACTGAACCCAGGGCTTCACACATGCTAGGGAAGTGCTCTACCACTACTGAGCCACAACCCTGACTGCACACACTGTTTCTTCAGTGAGTCTTTCTAACTTTTATGAGCTCATGCTCATTAGGAATTTGTGGGATATAAAGTTTAAGTAGAAGTCACATTATTCCATGTAGGATTTGTATTATCTGTCAAGACCAATGTGAACTAATTTCTGGATCATGTAGTTGTTAGAGTGAATGTAAACCCCATTCCACAAGAGAGCTACTTATGGTTTTCAGATTGTCAAGGGGCTATTTCTGATTCCTTCCACTCAGAGGCAAAGCCAAGTGAGTTTCTCTGCAATTTTTCTGGGATAGATGCCTCCTCCTCCCACTAATTTGTTTTTTTCATCTAAGTAGATCCTGGTGTTGTATGGGGATCATTCTATACCTAACCCTCGTCAAGTCCAAGGACTGGTCTGCTTGCCAGGCAAAACTGTTAAAGCCAAGGATTCCACGTTGGGGGATTGGAAACTGTCCCATGGAGGTACTAGCTTTAACTGGGGTTTCCACTCTAAATTCATGCTTCAATTTGTTTTTTTAGTTTAGTTTTCTTTTGTTTTGGTACCAGGGATTGAATTAAGGGGCACCTAACCTCTGAGCCACATCCCCAGCCCTTTTTGTATTTTATTTAGAGACAAGTTGCTTAGTGCCTCACTAAGTTGCTGAGACTGGGTTTGAACTCCTGATCCTCCTGTTTCAGCTTCCTGAGCCGCTGGGATTACATTACAATGCCCGGCTTCAGTTTGTTTTTGATTTGAGGATTTCTCTTACTTTCTTACAGGCTTACTTCTGCATGTCAAGTGGTGTTTTACATATTTCATCCATTATTTTAGATGTGTTTAGTCAGAGGGATACCAGGATATCTAGTCCATCACATGGCTAGAAATGGAAGCACACATTCACACACCTGAAATAATGTTTTATTATGCTCATCTCTAGGTTGGTCTTGACTTCCCCTCAAAATTCTGAAGATATTATTCCCTTGTCTTCTGGAAACCCTAGTTGTTGATAAATTATTTATATAGTTAACCTCTTTCTCATGTCTGGCAGATTTTAAGATTTTCTTGTTATCCCTGATTTTTCTGCAGTGTCACTATTACATAACTATGTGGGGGTTTGTTTTCATTTATTTCTCTTGATCCTAGGAGTAGGTACTTTTCTCAAGCTTTATTAGAAGTTTATTTTATATCTTGCTCCTCTGATTGATATAACCTCCAAATTTTTAACTTATTTTTCTTTCCTCTAATCCTTCACTTTCTGTGCTTTAATTTCATTCCCTAAGCAATATTCGTCACCAATTCTTTGTCTATAATTTATTCTTTTATTTCATTGACTATTTTAATTTCTAGATTTTCTAGTTGTTTCTTTTTACTACTTATTCTTACTACATTCTGCCTATTTCTATTTCACAATTTCCATTTTTTTATGATTGATTAATTTCTATTTCTTATTTGGGTAAGACTGATTAATTTACATCTCAAAAAAAAAAATCCTGATGACTTTAGGTCTTTTCTGGATTGTTTTTGCATTTTGCTTTCATCTGGAGTGAATTTATCTTTCCACTGTTGAATCTTTGGATGATTTTAGTTAATATTAGATTTCTTCTTGTGCTTTGAAATTTCACTTTGTAGGCTCATTTTGAAGGAAGGGATTCTCTCTCTCTCTCTCTCTCTCTCTCTCTCTCTCTCTCTCTCTCTCCATCCCTTTACCCTTTCTCTGTCCCTTAGGAACTGCACATGTATTTGCCCCAGCTGCCTTGGGACCTCAAGCACCAAAGAACCACAGGTCCAATTTCACTTGCCACTGCACACATTCCTTTCCTGGCCCAAGTAGTTGTTTTCATGATTTTGCCCTTGGTATATAATTTTAATTTCCCCTTTTTAATACAGGATCTACCAGTCTTCTGAATTTGGAGCAGAAAGTGATGTTACAGCACCATCTTCACTGCAAGTGTACCAATTAGTTAAGACTATAATTATTATCTAAATCATAATTATATCTAAATTCCAGTAGCTTTGTATGTAAGAGATGTGACCAACATTATCTATATGTATCATATTTTAATGAAATTCTGATCACATAAATATTTAGAAGACATCTGTTTTATTATTTTTTCTTGTTTTATTATTAAACTAATTCTGCTTAAACATGTAAATTATTTGGAACAATTTCAGCACGATCATCTTTCAAGATGTGCACAGGTAGAAGAATCAATTAGAATCACAAGGGACTGGAGGTGGAACTATTTTTATTCAAGACATGGGTAACAATTTGTTAGTTATAGATAATAAGTTATTGATTTTTTAAAACTTAGGAGGTAGAGAATGAGTTGATATAGAATTATCACTCTTGCTGGGGTATGGCTCAGGGGTAGAGCACTTGCCTAGCATGAGTGAGGTGCTGGGTTCAATCCTCAGCACCACATAAAAATAAACAAACAAAATATGCTCAACTATAACTAAAAAATAAAAAAAAGAAATATCACTCTTTCCTCTTGCTTTCCTCCTTTCCTCCCTAGCAGTGTTGAGTTCTATTACAGAAGGCTGTCTTTAGACTAGCAGGACCATTATGTAACCCTGCATGTTTCTACAAGCTGCTGGCTCTCTCCTGGCAAAAGCAAACTCCCTAAATAGCAGACACTCAGCAGTTGTAGGATAGACCAGGGGAGCAACCTCATAAGAGCAAATAAACATACAACACCCCACCTTGGAGAGTTCAGGCTAATACATCAAATGCATTTGCCTTTGGGTAAATAAGATCCACTGGCTGTCCACCCCAATCTCAGTGGTAAGTTTCACCCTGGGGTGATATTTTACTGCTATTGCCCTTGGAGTCGGTAAATATTTGTATGGAAAATATTATGCAACCCTCTGTTCCTGTTATTCCTCCACCACTGGTTTCTAGAACCTAAAACATTTTTGTAAACTTACCTTTATTTTGGCATCAAGTCTTTGTCTCTCCTGGGTTTTTTCCAATATAATTCTCAACCTTCAAAAAGTTTATTAAATTTGCAACTTTGAAATGAGGAATAGTATTTCCTTGCACATAAAAACAGACTCTTAATCTTGTAACACATTGTCTGCCTTATCAATCCTAGCATGGAAGTTCTGTGGCTAGAGATTGCTGAGGAAGAGAGGATGTAAGAATTGCTGAGGTGTAGTGAGGAGGGAAAGAGATAACGCACACAGGCCAATGCACAAATAAACCTGTGAGATTTCCTCCTCAAAAGACCAGGAAAGGAACATGATCCAGCTATGCCACTCCATGGTATTTATCCAAAAGAACTAAAATCAGCATACTACAGTGATAAATGTATACCAATGTTTGTAGCAGCACAATTCACAACACCCAAGTTATGGAGCCAGCCCAGGTGCCTGTCAACAGACTAATATATGAATAAAATGCCATATACATACACAATGAAGTATTACTCAGCCTTAAAAAAGAATGAAATTGTGTCAATTATGCCATTTGCTGGTAGTTGATGGAACTGGAGAACATCACACTAAATTAAATAAGCCAGACTCAGAAAGTCAAGGGTCAAATCTTTCCTCTCATATATGAAAGCTAGGAGACAGGGAAAAAAAGGAATTTTTTAAAAGGGAATCTCATGAAAATAAAAGGTAGATTAACAGAGTAGAGGAAGGGGATCAAGGCAGAGGCACAGGGGAGTACTGGGAAATGAAATCTATGAAATTATGCTAAGTCCATATTTGAATATACTGCAGTGAATACCACTTACATATATAGAATTATAATTATAATACACTAATTAAGATAATAATAGTAATAGAAGAGAGATAAGTAGAATAGAATAAGCAGATTAGGGGAGGGAGGAGGAAAAGGAAGGTACTAGGGAATGAGATTGATTAAATTATGTTAGTACATTTATTAATATGGCATAATGAATCCTACCATTATGCATAATTATAATGTACCAATTTTAACAAAGGAACAGTTTTTTGGACTTACTGTTAAATCCTTCTGTGATTTGGTGGCCAAAGAAAGGAGAACACTGCAAAGTAAACTCAACCTTCTTTACCTCCTGGGCAGCTCAAGCAGAGGCTGTAATTCTTAGAACTAAAACAAATTCTGACCACATCATACTATAGATGGATCCTGACATTAGTTGGCTTAACTTAGAGAATTTTTGACTTTGGGATGGTGTGAAAGTGATATGCATTTAGCAGAAACTGTACTTAATAAATGTGGATCTCCTGGGCTAACAACAGGCGGTGTGAACCTCTCTTGCAATGCTGGGCAGGGACGGCAAGCTGCAGCCCCTAGTCAGCCACAGAATCATGAGGGGAAACAACCTTCCCCTTAGAGTAGGCTCCGTGGCTAAGCTCTGAGGGTTGGTAAGTGAGGCATGTTAAATGCATTTTCAACTTAAGACAGAGTGTGTGTGTGTATGTGTGTGTGTGTGTGTGTGAGAGAGAGAGAGAGAGAGAGAGAGAGAGAGAGAGAGAGAGAGACACACACTGTCTTAAGTTGAAAATGCACATATATATATATATATATATATATATATTTATTTATTTATTTATTTTTATTTTTTTTTAGGTGGTGCTGAGAATCAAACCCAGGGCCTCACACTTGGTAGGCAAGCACTCTACTACTGAGCCACAACCCCAGCCCAAGACAGTTTCAACTTACAAAGGAAGTAGCCCCATTAGACGCCTAGGAGTATCTGCACTCCCGTGAGGACATGAGGATAAATGCAAGAGGATTAGGCCCAGTTTGAAGATGTGATTGAAAAAATGCAACTTTGAACAACTACTCAAAAATGGAAGATGGGAACTCAAGGGACCTTGATAATGAGAAAGAAAGTCTAATAGTTTTCCTCATGACTCAGATTAAGAAACTAGGCCCAGAGAGTCAAGGGGCTCTCTAGATATCCTTGAGAGGCAGAAGTAGGGCTCTGTCCACAGTAGATCAATTTCCAGTTCTCTGATCATTAAAAGTTCCTCTCTGTTAAATGTCTCAGGTGAGGATCCTGTTTCACATTCTGTTGAATTTCATTTTACCATTAGGAAGTGAGCCACTGGTTCCTTTTATGGAAGATAGTTAATTCATTTCATGGTAAAGGAGACTCCAAGCACAAGGCTCAGAATATGCAAAGTCCAAGAAGACACGTGTGAGCATGAGTGTGGGTCTTAGTGAGTAGTTCATGGTGTCTGCAGAGCAAGTTCCTCTGGGTGACTGACTGTGTGTGTGAGAGGGGTACTGGTGATAGGAGACATGACTCAAGAGTTAGATCCAGTGTCACCAAGGAATATATATGCTGGTACAGATTGAATCATTTCTCGCAAAAATGTTCTAGTATCCAAGACTGTGAGCTTACTTGGAAGCAGAGTCTTTGCAGATGATCAGATTGAAAGGAGGTCACTATCCCAATATGAGTGATGTCCTTAGGAAAAGGGGAAATCTGGACACAGACATATGAAGGAAAATGATAAGGACCAAAGGGAGAATGCCATTCAAAAGTCAAGGGATGCAGAGGCTGCAAGCAAGGAGAGAGGCAGAGAGAAGATTCTCCCTCAGCTCGAGGAACCAACACTGAAATAGGACTTAGGACTTGTAGTCTCCAGGTTTCTAAGACAATACATTTTTGTCCTTCACACCACTCAATCTGGAGTACTTTGTTAGAGCAGCTCCTGAAAACTAATCCACAGACCAAAGTTAACAATGTAGATTTTAGTACACAGATAAAGGAAAGTCACTGAAGGATTTTATGTGGGAGATTCACATGATCACACTGTAAGTTAGAAAGATCATGCTTCTTCACAGTCATGTGTGCATTTGGATCAGAGCAGGAAAGATGAGAGGCAAGAGTTCATTTAAACTCCAGAAACAGTTCAGGCAAAACATAATGTGAATTAAGACAGTGGCATTAGAAATGAACAGGGCAGATTTATAAAGTATTGAGGAGTAAATGGTCAAGGAAGCCAGGTTCATGTTATTAGAGAAATGAAAGGACACTTACCATGAGTCCACTTTAAAACGGAGAAAATGCTTGATTTGGATTTGGACTTGAAAAAATAAATAAAAATTGTGAGATAAAATTATCTTATGTTGAAAATTATTTTGGTTATAAAGGCAACCGTGTGCATTAATTTTAAGTGAACAGAGAACAAACTGAATTGTTTTGTATTTTGACTTTTCTTTTCTGGAAGATTATGTGACACATTACGGCTGTCTTCACTTTCAGAGCCAGAGCATAACAGAGCTACTTGTGCAAAAAGAAAATGGAGAGTTTCATCAGGGCTCTCATGTCCTCCTTTAATCCTGTGACACGCTAACCATTCTCACTTGAAGTGCCTTTCACATTGTCATTATTTTAATTTTCTGTTTTAGTTGCCAATTGGTCTATGTCTGCCTGTGTCCTCACTTGTCAATGGTTTGGACTAGAAACAGGGCACAACACTGGTGTCAATCTGGAATAATACACCTCATCATCTAGGGTTGTATGTTCTTTTCCCTCTTCTTTGTTATGGCAATGAGAGTTCCATGCTTAAAAAAAAAAAAAAACTGTAGTAACCATTTAAAGTCTGTGCAAATTTCAAACCATTTCTTTGACAGTCATCTTTCCAGAAAAAGAGTACAGGATAGTGTACAGAAAAGGGATGGCAGCGAAGGGCTACAAACCAGGAGACTGGCTCTGCCAGCAGCTCCCTGGGTAGGCTCTTCCTCTTTGCCATCCAGAAGAGAGTTTGGACTAGACGTCATCTAATGAGAAATGTTTCATGTTTGGGTTTGACATTGTAGCATACAATTTATTTACTATGTGTTCATGGACAAGTCACAAACTATCTAAAATCCTAAAATTCAGTTCTCATAAGCAGAAAGCAAAAGCATTTTGCTCATTATTAATTCATTACCATATTCCTGAAAGAAGGTAAGGTATGAAGAACAGGAGCTACTTTTCACCAAGCAGAGACTACTTAGGGTGGTGATGTTCACACTTTTTGCAAGAGAAAAACACCTTATATAGCATAGATGTCAGTAATGAGCAAGTTCATTTTTACCATTTTAAGGTTTTATTGTACTTAGAAAAGGATTTATGTATTGTAGAATCCTTAAAACCCCTCAGCAGAGGCTGGTACACAGGGGGCACAATGTGAAAAGCAATGTTATCCTCTGAACATTTCTGGAAAACACAGCAAAGATTCAATGGTATTTATGGCTACCACAGCACAATGGTATTTATGTTGTACCAAACATAGAAACAGATTCACTATTTTGATAAAGAATATTTTTGGTGTCATATAAAAAGGAAAACACAGGATTTATATATTCCCATGGAGGCAGGCTTTAAATGGGACACTCAGATGGAATTGTGGTGGGCTGACTACCTAGTTCAATTTTTTTAAAAAACTGGTAATTGATCTCATTATCTCCACCCTTCTTCTCCCCATTTCAGGATTTGAGTAATCTTTTAAAAATGTAAATCTGATTTATCACTTTGTTGCTCAAACCTCCAATGTGTTCTCACTGACTCTCTGGGGCAAGTCCAAATGCTTACCATGGCCCTTGCTCATGTCTGATCTCATCTCATGACACACTGATTTCCTTTCCATCCTGTTCCTTGAACACACAGATCTCTTTTCCTCAGGGCCTTTGCACATACACATCCCTCTGCCCAGAACACTCTTTCCTCTACATATCTGGCCAATTCCTACTCGCCTTTTTGGCCTTGACATAAATAACCTCCTCAAGAGGCCTTTTCCAAATACCTGCACACTCCACCTGGCTCCACTACTCTATTTTGGGCTCTTGTATTATTCTTTCAACTCTATTTTCTTCTTCATAGTGTTTACTATAATTTAACTCATGTACTGATTTATGTTTCTGTCTATTGAACATCTGCCTCCTGCCCCTTCCCAAGTCTAGTTTTAGGAAAACATTTTATAGAACAATGTAGTACATGATTCCAACTTCATGGTAAAACATGTTGAGAAATAAAACTATGTTTTCTCCCTCTCCATACACTTAGCACAAGTGTCATTTCTCTAGAGATAGAAAGGTTGCTCCAAGTGGACATATATTCAGCACTACTCCTACATACAGTCATCCCTCGAGAGCTAGAGGGGATTGTTCTAAGACATTTCCTCTCCACTACAGATACCAAAATTTATGAATCCTTAAGTCCCTTATACAAAATGTTATCTTTGCATATAATCTACCTATATCTTCTTATATACTTTAAATCATCTCTAGAGTACTTGTAATACCTAACACAATGTGAATGCTACATAAATAGCTGTTATACTATACTATTTAAGGAATAATGACAAGAAAATTAGAGTCTGTACCTGTTCAGTACAGATGCAATTTTTTTTCCAGTGCGGGGGATCAAACTCAGGGTTTTGCATATGTTAGGCAAGTGCCCTGCCATTGGGCTATATCCCCAGCCATTTTTCAAATATTTTTGATCTATGGCTGATATGGATCTGTGGATGCAAAATGCATAGACAAAAATACAACTGTGTTTGATGTTTTTAGAAAGCTCTGGACACACTTGACAAAATGGATGTCCTGCCCTGTAGTTAGAGCAAACATTCCTAAAAGCCCTTGTATATTGTCTCTTCTGTAATGAATATTCTGGTGTGGGAAGTCAGCCTGGGGGTGAGGGCAAGAGGTGGCAGGAAAGCAGATGGCCCTGTGCTATTTCTGGGCTTTGCCAGGCCCACCAAGTTAGTCTGTTGGCCTCAATTACATCATCTCGGCTGAGCACAGCAGCATGGCTCTAGCACAAGCCAAGAAGTTCCCAGTATTTCTTTAGACTACTATCAAAGTTGGAAATATGAGAATGAACACAAAACATGGTGTCCATTTCATTACAGGTATAGTCTCACAAGGATGAAGCAAGCCTGGAACTTGCCTCCTAGTGAGATTTGCGAGTTAAGAGAGCAAGACTCCTAAGGAAAGGGTGCCCATCTCCAAGATGTGAGGGCCTAATGTTTAGGGTGGCCTCACTTATTTAATACACCTTCACCACCCTCATGCCATCACATAGGCATCTTAGCTGATGATTTCAAAGAATCAAAATCAGAAGGGAATTCTAAAAGCACAATTTATTTCCTGAATAAATATAAAATACTATACACCAACATGGCAGGAGGTCACATAACCTTTCTCAGTCACTTATAACCCAGAACATAGCAAAACTTGCCTTTGGTAAACAAAGGCCACCCATCAGATGGGCAGTATAATTACTAAAGGCAGGGAAGAGATTTTGGTAAAGAGAGAGGAGGTGACGGAATGGACTATAGAGGATTATACATATTTAGCATCTAATTCTTATTGCAGAAGACTGGCCTACACAATAAAGAAAAATGAAGGAGTTTATGGTTTAGATTCAGAAAGTTCTTGTGTAACAAACTGATGGTGCATCAAAATCATTGTAACCAACAACTCTCATGGACAAAGGAACATGGGGAAAGTCTGCATCTTTTCTGATAAAATTACCCAGGATGGAACAAGAACTTAGACCAAGATGTCGATTAACTTTTAAGGGCAACCTTCCATACCAAGAAGACCAAAAATAAATCATCTTCATCAATTATTTGCAGGCTATAACATTACAACACACAATTTGAGATCTAAGACAAGTCAACAGGAAAGGTAATAACATATCTATGTGAGGCCGATGTAACAAACAGGAGCTCACTCAGTCACCTGACAGATAGAGATCAAGCACCCTGTGTGCCAGTGCTAACTCTACCTCAGATCCTGTGCTCTCTGCTGGGGCATTAGAGGAAGAAGTGCCCATAAGGAGATGGGAAGGAGGAAGAAGAGAACAACCTAGTGACCTGGTTTTGCTAGAAGCAAGCCAGTTTATTTTGCTCATTCATGTTTGCTGCTACAGAGGACTGCTGCTTAGCAAGGCTGCAATGAGCATCTCTGGAAGAATTAGGCCAGTGCACAACGTGAGCATTGAAGAGAGCTCTGAAGCAGGCTTAGCCAACCTACCTGTGTGAGTCTTGAGTCGCTATGCACAGCTGAGTTTCTCAGCAGGGGGGCAGTGTTACCCTCCAGACACAATATATCCCAGAAATACAAGACAGCACATACCTGGGCGGACAGGGCTCTGTGTTACAGGCCTGGCTCATTGCTGGAGGACGGTGGACCATATCACACAAGCTGTCATTGACTGTCTGCTGGGTCTGGATGTGTAAGCACACTGCTATGGCTTCTTGATGGCCTGGAGGGTGGTAAGAGAAAAAAATGCAAATGACATAGAATAGCTTATTGTAGAGAGAAAGAAAACGAGGTCTTAGGTCTTCTCATTCTTAGGTTGCTGCCCTTTCGACTACATCATGGGGCTGCAGGATGAATTTCAGGGCACAAGTACAAGCAAACACCTTGACATGACCCAAAGTCTCCCCATCTTTGAAGTCCTTCATTCACATTTTAAGCACAGTCCCTCTCCTCTCTCTCTCTCCCCCAAGCCCACTCATCTTGACACATTTGATTCTCCATCTACCCTCAGACTTACCTGCATCTAAATGTACTTGAAGCCAGGAGTCCCTCCAAAAGAATCATTACAATGATCCTTCCCATAATGTACAACAGTTTCCCTAAGAGGAATTTTCATGCCAGCTGCCAAAGAATCACATTTGCTCTATATCATTTCATATGTGCCAAATCCAATGTATAACTTTCAAAATTTTTCATTATGGTTTGAGATGCTATTCACTGTTACCATAATTAGTAATATTTTGATTGCTAACAAAACATAGCAATAATTTCCATTGAGAAAGTGTACAAAGTACTTTCATTATGTTATTTGAGCCCAAAATTATCTTGTGAAGCCAAAAATGATACTCTTATCTCCATTTTATTAATTTAATAAGGAAACTGAAGTTTGGAAAGAAACGCAGACAGCAAAATGTGGCAGATTAAAAACTAAAAATTAAATTCCCTGCCTCCAAAATGTAATACATTCCCAAGTAGTGACTGCTCCTTGTTCCAATAAGAACTTCCACAAGTGTATTTTTCCTCTGAGGCCACAAAGATCTGTCTCACCCCAAAGCCCATGTTTTCCACCGCTCTTCTTTGTCTGTTAAGACAAAAGAGAATTACTATAAAATTGGAATTGAATAAAATATAAATCAAAATTTTGATTAAAAAAGTCAAATAAGAATGGTAACAGCCCCTGACCATGCTATTTGAAATATGTAAATGTATTCAGTTTCATGTTAGAATGCACGTTCCATTACATTACAACTTGTGGTTCTTTTTCCAAATGCCATGTTTCAATCCAACCATTTTACAGCACTCTGCAGAATGCAGTATAGGCCAAAAACATTTATAAAATACATATTTGAATACTCAGTTCTTTCCAACAAATTTTCTCCTGCTGTCTTCCGTTGTAATTTTATGGTGCCTGACATAGTGGGATGCAGTTTTAAATCTACATGCATCTTCCTTGAACTTTTAAAATAAACATTGGCTAACCTGAAATGTAAGAAAATACTGCTACAACTTCATAACTGGTTCTTATTTGCAAATATCAAAGCTTCCTTAGTGACTTAACATGTATATTAATGTTCATTTTATAGTAGTTTCATTCTTTTTTAATCTGAGAAAAATCCAGTTTCCTTTGGAATACAGTTTAATTTGAATTAAAAATTCTTTAGAAAATATATTGAGACTATTATGAATATTTTTTGGAGACTAGCTGGGGAGACTTTAAGCACTACTTTAAACATTTTTGAATGGAATTGTCAAATACTTGTGACACACTTCTCTGTCTTGCAGCAAGTTTGTTGAAAAGAATTTAAAATTTTACTAGATGATTTGGCATATTTTTGGTATAGAATCATTTTCCAAAGATAGCCACAAAATATTTCTCATCTGCCATGCTGGTCTTACGATGTGACCTTGACACTTTCTACTTCAAGAGGTTTCATCAAACAATTATCTTAAAAAATAAAAGTAAAATAGCTGGACATGGTGGTGCACACCTGTAATTATAGCAACTGAGGAGTCTGAGGCAGGAGGATCACAAATTCAAGATTAGCTTGGGCAACTCAGCAAGACCCTGTCTCAAAAAATAAAAAGGGCTGTGGACACAGCTCAATGATAGAGCACCTTTGGGCTCAATGCCCAGCAGCAACAACAGTAAAACAAAAGTTAAAAATTATAAATATAAGTTTCATCTTCTACTTGTCAAATTCCAGGCAGTAATTGCAACTATGCATTTAGATATTTAAATTAAATCAAGAATTGAAATTTCAGGATGATTTTTCCAGGAAATTCCCTGACTGGCACAAAGTGACAACATTTACTTCACATTTGACTTCAGTAGTGTTATGATAAAAGGATCTTTTTCCTTCTTTCTTTCTTTTATTAAATATGTCACTTAATGACAGAGACAAGGTCTAAGAAATACATTCCTGGTGATTTTGTCACTACTGTGACAACATCACAAAGTGTACTTATACAAATGCATATGGCTATGATATCACTTGGTGATATAACCTTAAGGGATCACAGTTACATATGCAGTGCCGCATGACTACACATATATACTCCAAGTCTTCATCAAGAAATAAATTAATGATTAAAGGGTAAAACACAGACTCTAGGAGAGAAGCAAAGCCAAAAACGAACTAACACATTCCTTTTTGTTGGCTTAGATTAGTTTGAGTTGGGTTCCTCATATGTATATAAGAGTCTTGACTGGTTTAAAATGCAAAATGACACACATACACAAACACACACAGATACAGGCCTAGAGCCATTGTTCTGAAAAGAACAATTAAAATATTTTTTTAATCTGCAGATAAGCTGGTATGATAGAGTAGCAAACACATAAACTCTAAAGTAATGAAAACTAGGGGAAGCATCATATGTTATGGACTCAGAGAAGAGCCAAAGAACAGTATCACGCATCACTAAACATTCCAGTTTCACAGCGCTCCAAATAGGTGAGGAGCCAGTTGAAGAGACAGCTGGTAAAGATTAAGGGTTGTCCAAAGCCATTTGGTCCTATGAAGGGTATCATAAACATCACTGGAGCCTGAGAGGAAGTGACCAATTATATTAAGAGTAGCTGGAAAAAACTACAGCTTGAGGCCTGTCATGATTGAAGGGATTCACAGAGAACAAAACAGTGACAGCTAATGTACCATGTCGGGAACACGTCTCCACAGGGAGCATGTATAAACGAGCCCAAAGCGAGCCCATTCAATTTTTATTCTCGTTCCACTGTTTGCAGGAAGGCACTCTGGTATTCCACTCTACATAACAGAGTATACCTACACACATCAGTGTCACTCATAAATATATGCAAAATCCTAAATTAAATACTATCAGATCAGTCTGCCATAAAATACTACTACATTGTGACCTCAAAAGCCTGTCCTCTCACCTACCCAATCCCTCTCAGAAAATATTCATGCATGCACACAAAACAGAAACTACCAGGTAGCAACTTTCTTTCATAAGCATAGAAACCCACCTTTGGATTACTTTGCCTTTCACTTTCATTCTGGAGATTTCTCAAGGTCTTTCAAATATTATCCAAGATTATCTGACAATAACCCAACCCAACACAACACATACACACCCAACTCCCCCTCAACTCATGATGCAGTCCAGTCATCTCCTCTCTGTCCTATCATGGCCAAATACTGCCCCCCCAAAAAAAAAAATCTGCTCATTTCCATTTTGTCATCTCTCAGTCATTCCTCAGCTCTCTTAAATTTGGCCTCCATCTCTGCTATTCCACCGAAAAGACCCTTTCTTTGGTCACCCCTGACTTTGCATTGCTGAGCCCAGTGTCAACTCTGAATTCCTTGCAATCCCACCATACCACACCCTTCTGTTTTCTCCCCATCTTACTGATCTTTTCTTCTTGTATATTTTTGCAGCTCTGTGTCCTCCACCTAGCCATTAAATGTTGATTTTCCTCATGACTTTGACTTTAACACACTCTTCACATATATCTTCTTCCTGAAAATTCTCAGCCACACCTCTGTGCATCTGCAGTTCAGATGTCTCCCCTTTGCTTCAGAATCACACACCTGACTGCTATGTGGCATCTCCATTTGGAAAGTCTAAAGGCACCTTAAAAATATTAAATGAATTCATTGTTTTCCTCCTCAAACTGGACACTCATCACCTTCTAAAAGAAGGCTCAGACTCAGATTAACCAACTCCTTCCTGTTCACCCTCTCCCTTGACAGACTCTTCTACATCTCTCAAAGTCATCCTCTACCTTCCCTGACACCACCACCATCCCTACTCCAGAACAAGCTTGCCTTCTTTCTTTCTTTCTTTTTTCTTTTTTTGTACTAGGGATTGAATCCAGGGGTACTTAGCCTCTGAGCTGCATCCCCAGCCCTTTTATTTTTCATTTTGAGACAGGGTCTCACTAAGTTACTTACAGCCTCACTAAGTTGCTAAGGATGGCTTTGAACTTGTGATCCTCTTGCCCCAGCCTCCCAAATCACTGGGATTACAGGTGTGCACCACCACGCCTGGCCTTGCCTAGAAAAGGCAATAGCTTCCTGTTGGCCCTTATGTCTATTCTTGTGCCTTATGTTCCACTCTTTATGATGAGAGAGGGTGGAAATAAATAAAAAATTGGTCACTCCCTCTTTAATTACTAGAATGGCTTCCTATGATCTTCAAAGATCCAAATCAAACTGGCCTGCTGTGCCTCAATTTTCTGGCCTCCGCCTTCCTCCCTAGCATCATTTCACATTGAGCTCTGCCTTACTGTCAATACCCCAGCTATACCTGGCTCCTTCAGGTCAGGAAGTGTGTCACATACCCTGCTGCACATCAAGGGCCTCTGCACATGCTCTCTCTGGGAAGTTCTCTCAGCCCCCGCCCCCAACCCTCCTTTGCTTAGGCTTTCCCTTACTTTACTAATTAAGCCAAGTTCCCTCTCTTGTATGCTTTCATAGTATCACATTCTTTTTTTGCAGCTGCTATCACCAGTGGTAACTGTACACATGTGTGTGATCATGTGATTAATGCCCTTACCCTATTAGAATGGAGTTGCAAAGTTAGGAGCTACTGATTCCCTATCACCCAACCTACTACACGGAAACACATACTAACTATTTGATAAATGTTGTTTTGAAATGAAAAAAAAAAAAAACATAGATTTCCATTACTGCTAGGACCAAGCCAATATTGATATTATCCACACTATAAACTATTGTTTGTGAAATTCTAGACAAGCAATCAGATATGAAACATGATAAATATTTTGTAGAAAGAATAAAATCTTCAATATTTGCAGATTGATTACATAGAAAACTCATAAAAATGAGCAGAAAAACTATTAAAATATTAAGAGATTCAACAATGTCAGTTTTGTGTTGTTCTTATTTTTGTTTCTTTTTATGGTGTTGGGGATTAAACCCCAGGGTCATGAGCGTGTTAGGCAAGCACTCTACCAATGAGTTACATCTCCAGTCCCAATGGAGAAAAAAAAAAGAGAGAGAGAAAATTTTTAAAAAGAGAAAAAATAATCAGCATTCTAATGTAAAAGAAATACCCTATTATTACATCACAGCAATAATAACCCAACTGATGTTCATTACGTACCATGAACCAGGCATTATGATTAAACACTTCTCCAATATCACCTATTTAATACTCACATTTAATCCTTTCATTATTCCCAGTGAGGTAGGCATGGCTTTCCCCATTACATAAAAATGAACCACCCATCTACAAATTTCAATAAATATCTCAAAGAGAGCAGCAGAGCAGGGGTCAGACCTCACAAGTCCATTTAGTACTAGCCTGTGCTGTTAGAAAATATATAGGTAAAGACAACAACAGTATAAAATATGAAAGGACTTCGGTAAGGAATGTTTATGATGTAGCAAATTCTTCCCAGAGGGCACTAAAAAGGGGTATACACGCGCACACACACACACACACACACATGCAGTGCTGCACACCCGCCCAGCCTACCTACCTCCCTGCCTGCACAGGCATGCACACTTGCACTCGCACATGTATACACACACACATGCACTATGGAAGCTGGAGACTGAGTATGTCTGGATTCATCCCACTTTCAGGAATTAAAAAAAGAACTATCTTGCTATTTGCTACTCTAATGTGAAAGAAGACTTATGCAAGGTACTTCAGCATCAACAATTTCAAAAAACGGTTTTATTTCCCCTATGATGTGAAGATAAACTAGCAAATATACAGAATTTGAAGATGTGGCCAAAATTTTTGTTTTCAGAATTTGTAATTTGTATTTGTTACTCTTCTACCAGAATAGGAGTATTTAAGAAATAACTTCATGGCTTTGAGAATTCATCTCACTGTGATGTCAGTCATCACAGGCTTGTCCTCTCTGCTATCCAAAGTGAGGGTTTAAAAGCCCACATTCACATATAAGTGGACTTGTGGGGGCTCAGGTTCTAGAACTATGATAAAAGAGGTCACAGAGAGGCAAACGTCAGTGATTATAAGAATTGTGTTTGAAATAATGAAATCGAAATAATCAAAATCTGTGCTCCATCAAAGACTTGTCTTATTCATTTTATATTCCTGATATTTAGCACAGAACTCAGTAAAAATTCATAGGGTCTAACAAAATAAGCACTCAATTTCCAGTTTTTGTAGAGAATTTTGGTTCCACACCTTAGCTCTTCAGTTTTATAGAGTTTATTCATTTTTTAAACTTGAACCCAAGAAATTAAAAACATAACTTTTTATAAAGTTATAAAGCTTATTATATTCACTTATATAGTTCAACTAACCAATCCTTTCTAAAGAATGACAAGTTGTTCATTTTCACTTAAGAGGTAGTCAAGGGTTCTCTGAGCTTCCTCAACTGTAAAATTTAGGTTAGTGGGTGCTCAAGGTTCATTTTAATCCCAGAATTGCACAGTAAAGTACACCCTTACAGGGCTAAGAGGCTGCTTAACTGAGTGTTGAAAGATTACCAAATTGAGCTCTGTCAAATTTTGTAAAACAAATTCCAGATTTACAAGACTACAGCAGAAAGAAAGTACCTGTAGCTTAGGGGTAAAGCACTTGTCTAGCATGTGAGAAGCCCTGGATCCCATCCCTAGTACAAGGGGGAAAAAATCAAATATCCATCTGCATACTGAGTGGCATTTCTCACAGTTTTTCTTCCCACAGCAGGACAAAAGGTCCACTGGGAAGATAAAGATAATCTCATTAGTCAAGTTTCACATTGTTTCATAAAACATTTATGCTTTAAATAGATTGCTGTATGTATACACATGGATGTATAACCAATGTGATCCTGCAATCTGTACACGTGGAAAAATGAGAATTCATACCCTATTTGAATCAAATGTATGATATGTCAAGATCATTGTATTGTCTTGAGCAACTAATAAAAAAATAAATAAAATTAAATTTTAAAAAAGTTATTCTATCTACCCTTAAGTACATACTCATGGGAAATTAAAATACATGTCTACACAAAAAGTGTTACATGAATGTTCATAGCATAATATACAAAACATGAAAATAACCCAAATTGCCATCAATTGGTGAATGTCTAAATAAAATGTGGTGTGACCACATAATGGAATACCATTTGACTCCAGAGGCAGCTAAGGATTCCTCTCCTAAATTCCTCCATGTGAAAGGCTGGATGAGACCTACCTCCGGTTGAGGCACATGCCACTCTGGCAATTTTAGAGAAGAGGTGTCAAGAATAGGCTGGTTTAGGGTTGAATCACACAACAACAAGAAAGATAGATACCATTGATTTATGGAGCGAGGATTATGGCAAGGATTGAAAATTCAGTCTCAAGAGCTTAGGAAACAAAAGGTGAGGGGTTCATGTATAACACACTCCAAGATCAATAAGGATTTCCAAGCAAAGGATGCAGGACCCCCTGGGGGAGAGGAAGGTTCTTCTGAGCCAGTGTCTCTGAGGCAGTGGCTCCCTGTATGTTCCTTGCTTTGGCTGGGACTGACTCAGAATGTGCTCAGGTAAATTCTAGGGCAGCTGGCTAGAAGCCACGATGAGGAGTCAGAGGACACGGTGTTCAGGGCCCTGGGTTTCTAGAAAGGCTATCTCTTTCGTGTTGGTAAAAGAACTAGCTTTCTTTTTGATAATTTCTATTCCTTTCAACAGAGCCCTAAAGAATGGCTATCTGTATGTCTGTTTCCTGCTCATCTGCTTGCTTTTGGATCCTGTAGTGCTTAAATAATCCAGAGGGAAACTTCTGTACCCTGAGGGGTCAGGCTACACAAACTCTTCTTAATCCTAACAGGGCTTCCTGCCTATGCATGTCATCCATCCATACACACACATATAAATCATGGTGACTGGTTCCTTCTGCACTGGTTCCTGTCCCAATGTGCAGGACAAGCTCTGACCGAAAGTTGCATCCTCTGTGATAATTCAAGGCTCCCTCGATGTGTATTTTCAATGCCAGATGGATTCGACTTATCCATTCTGCATTTCCCTATCTATCCAATGTTAGCCAGTGAGGCCCAACCCATCTCAGTTATGCAGATTCTTACTGCCCAAGAAACATATGATTTTTTTTTATTAGGTTACAATCCCATTACCTTTTGCCTTTCTAAAATAATAGCTAAAAACATGAAAGAAAAGCCTAGTTTTCAGTTGTTGGAATGACTTTATCCCCTTTAGACTTCTGCTAGTGTGCTTATCTTGTTTACTCAATTTGGTAACTTCTCAAACCACTAGAAAAACATGACATAACTGTCCCTTAAGCAAAGGTTCAAGTACCTCCCAAGCATGTTGCTGTGCAAGGAGTGAAGCCAGCATACTCCCAGTCGTAAGTCATGTCACTGTCCTTCTCTTGGAGAGGGACGTCCAGCTCTCTCGATGCAAGACTCTCGTTACAAGCTTCAATGAGGCATGGCCGCTCTGTGGGCAGCTTGGGGCCTTCACACTCTTCCTCTGGAAGCTCAGTTTCTGTCTGTGTGAATGTGAGCAGCACTCGGCACTTGACCTCTCTCACCTGTATGCCTGGCCCACATGTGGTACTGCAGGCTGACCAGGGATCCGGAATGAACCTAAGGAAAATCACAGGCCCAGGAAAGGAGGTCACACACAGGCTGTAACAGGAATAGTGTCAGGCAATCAACAAAGGAAAACATAACCATCTGCCTTCAGAGGGAATTCATTTGGGGTGCTACACTTCTATTATGCAGTTAACTATCCATTATGCAGTTAACAAACTTTCAGATCTTATAAACAACAGAAAACAAAAAACTATGCCCTACTCTTGCATCTGTATAAAAAATCAAATTCTGTGCTATGATAAGAACAAACTATTGTTACAAAAGTTTATGTTTTCAATATTTAGTAATAAATAAATCATCATGTAGACATAAATTCTAATAGGAGTTTAAATTCTAATAAAGTTTTCTTTGCAGCCCATCCCTCCTTCTACCTCCTTTAATTTATTTTAAAATATGGAGATTTTCACCAATATTTATTCAGTGAGTCTTTTCCAAACTTATTTATATACATATTTTAATTGTATATATATATATATATATATATATATATATATTTTTTTTTTTTTTTAAATTGTAGTTGGACACAATACCTTTTTTTTTATGTTGTGCTGAGGATCGAACCCAGGGCCTCGTATGTGCTAGGTGAGCGCTGTACCACTGAGCCACAACTCCAACCCCATGAGCTTATTCTTTACAACAGATGTTGTAAAGAGATGGTGTAAAGAATGTTTCAATGTTTAGGGGCTAACCTATAGGCTATCTTATATGCCTTTTGCAAAATACACAAAGCTTTAATATTCTTTCATATTTACTATGTTAATGCACTAAGATGCTGAATCTTCTTTAAAATATTAAAGGTATTTCACAATCTGGCTGAATGAAGCACTTGTTTCTTATCCTAAATTATTACCCACTAAATCAAGGGTGGCCAAATGATGGACTTTGGATATATATATCTAATATGATTTTATCTGTATTACTTCTTCTTATTGTTATATCCACACAATTCTTACTCTCTCCCCACTACTCCTAGTAATATATTTTTTTAAAGGCAAGAAAGGAACATAGTCATATGAGAACACTGAAGAGCCACTTCCAGGTGAAACACACCCAGAGGACAACAGTGTGTTCCCTGCATCTCTGTACAACAGAAGCCTTAAGAACATGAATTCACTCACATGGGAGTTTAGATATGAGACAGTGAAACAATGGAATAAAATGGAAAACTGCAGAGCTGAGGAAACCAACTGTGAAATGTAAAAAGACAATTAGAAATCTAAGAAGTAATTCAGGGTCTGGGGACGTGGCTCAAGCAGTAGCGCACTCGCCTGGCATGCGCAGGGCACTGGGTTCGATCCTCAGCACCACATAAAAATAAAATAAAGATGTAAAAAAGAAGTAATTCAGAACAAAGGAAAAAAAGCAGAAAAGACATGACTGAAGATCAAACTGATGACACAGGGAGGACTTAGAAGTTAATATGGTGTTCAGAAAGAAAGAAAAGAAGTAATTAAAGATATTAGGAGGTAGAAGGAGGGATGGGCTACAAAGAAAACTTTTGTTGGTGATGGAAAATGGAGATCATAACTATTTAGTAATGGTAACCAATTTAAATGGATTAAATTCTCCTATTAAAAAGAGTCTCTGATTTATGAAACCATAGACGATACAAATAAAATGAAATGACTTCATAAACATAAAATGTATAAGGATAAGCAAAATGAGATTTTAAAATACAAATTAAAATAAAACAGAAGGTCAGAAAAGCAGATGCACATATTAGGAAAGAATAAACAGAACAGACAAAAAATATCACTATTTGAAGATGACCTTATAATTTTGAAAAAACAGTAAAATTAACTGAAATTTTTCGGAAAAAAATGAAAGAATTTAATAAAGTAGTCTATAACTATAAATGTATGTGTATCTGTAAAGAAATACAGATATATAGTGCATATCCTAAAATTACCAGTTTTCCCAGAATTCAGCTAACAATGTTTGCTGCCAGGCCATATGCTAAGCATATTACATGTATTATTTAATATAATTTACACAACAACTTCAGGAGTTGTCATTATTTTCCTATTTTTACAAATGAGAAAAACCTTTAAAAGTATAAGAAAAATTACTTAAAATCCATGAGTTTGTTATGTATAAGAAATATGCAGACCTGATACAACTAAAACTTTAAAAACCTGAGGAAATTCTGTGCCCAAAGACAAAGTACGCTTTATTCCCTGAACAGGAAGAACTCAAAATTACAAAGATGTTTGTTCTCCTTTGCTTAATTTAGAAATAATGCAGTTCCAGTTCTGACATCTAAGGCAATTTGGGCAGGGGTATGGAGGGGGGGGGGGAGGGCGGACAGACACAGACAATACAACTCTAAAATTTTATAGAATGTTAAGTGAGTATGGGCTGGGGATGTGGCTCAAGCGGTAGCACGCTCGCCTGGCATGCGTGTGGTCCGGGTTCAATCCTCAGCACCACATACAAACAAAGATGTTGTGTCCGCCGAAAACTAAAAAATAAATATTAAAAATTTTTTTTTAAAAAAGAGTAACTGCACAGCCTGATTAAAACGATAAAATAATTCAAATAGTATGGCACCAGTAATGCCATACTTTACAGAATGATGACATTTTAAAATCAAAATGAGTAGTTTATTCAATAGATGGTGCTAAGTTATGAAGTTGTTTGGGAAGAAATTAAGTCAGACTGATTTTTTACTATGACATGTCAAAGTAAATTCCTTCTGGATCAAAGCTCAGTGTAAAATATAAAACCATAAAAATTACTAGAAAAGAGTATTTTTTAAAAAAGGTAACTTCCCAGCAGGCCCTGAGGGCACATGCCTGTAATTCTAACAACTTGGGAAGCTGTGGCAGGATGATCACAAGTTCAAGGTCAGCCTCAGCCTGAGCAACTTAGTGAGATCTTGTCTCCATAGATAGATAGATAGATAGATAGATAGGGCTGGGGATGAAGCTCAGTGGTAAAGCATCCCTGGGATCAATCCCCAGTCCCCCCCCACCACCAAAAAAAAGATAATTTTCCAATGTTAATTAAGGTGTTTCAGGAAAAAAGATGAGCTTTGTTACTGCTGCTGGCAGGAGAAATCAGTACCGATTTTCTGAAAGGAAATGTGACTGTAGAATTTAAATGCCTTCAATGTGTCTGCCTGTTTTCTGGCCCAGAAACTCCACTCCAGCAAATATTTCCTAATGAGACAATTAGAGATGTGTCATCTGGGATTTGTTGCTGTTTTGTTTATCACAGAGAATAATCAGAAACAAACTGCAGACAGCCAGAGAGATCTTTCTATAATGCAACCCAGCAGCAATTAGGTTCTTTTCCTTCAATGGCTGCCACTGCCTCCAGAAAAATCCAAGCTCCTTAATGAACCACAGAACATCTCCAGGACTTGCTCACTTCTCCACCTGCAACCCTGCTGCTATCACTGCCCCACTCCACCCCCTGGCTTGTTTCCACACTCAGACTACCTAAACAGTCTACACACAAGCTACTCCAAATATCTGAATTGCTGTTCTTCTGACACCTCAGGACATTAGGATCTCAATTCCTGTATGATCTCTCCCAGGAAGCCATCCCTGATTCTTAAGGATACATGATGTCATCTTACCATAAGGTAATCACAGTACACTGTAATCTTACACTCCACAAAATACCATAGTATAGCACTTACTTCTCTGTCTACTCCATTAGACCAACCTTGGATTGGTGAGACTTGAATTGGAGTCATCTGACATGAAACTGCAGTTCTTCCCAGTACAGAGTGAGTCTCCCTTATCCAAAATGCTTGAGACCAGAAGTGTTTCAGATATTGAATATTTTTTATTCTGGAATATTTGCATATACTTAATGAGCTATCTAAAGGGTAGAATCCAAGTATAAACACAAAATTCATCTGCTTCTTATAATCTTTATACATATATCTTAAAGATACCCATCACCATGAGGTCAGATGTGGAATTTTCTATTTGTGGTATCATATCTATGCTCAAAAAGCTTCAGAGTTGAGAGCACTGTGAGTTCTGTATTTTTGGATTAGGGATGCTCAACTTGCACCAATTGTGTAGAATCATTGTCCACTACGGGATAGCTCTGAAATGGTGAACAATTCCTTATTCTTTCTGTGCCTTGGCTTCCTCTGCCCAAAATGAAGACAATAATAATATTATAGGATTGTTGTGAAAATTGAGAATTAATCCATGTTGAACCCTTAAACATGGTCTGGCATAAAAGAAGCCCTCAATATTTGTCATTGTTTAGCAAACAGATTCCTGGCATACAATCTAATTTGATTTTGGCACAGACAATTTCAATGGAGAAGCTAAAATAGTAGTGAAGAAAACATGCAAAGTGACTGTCTGGTTTCTTTAGTGTTCACATATGAAAAATGGGAGCTCGGACAACAAAACTGCAGAAGTGTTGAGAATCCCATAGAAATGAAGAAGGCTCCAGGGAGGAACTTAAAACAACTTCCAACCGATGAACCATATCGACCATGGACACATTCCACAGCTGAAAGCTAAGGTTGAAACTGCAATTCCCTTCCCTTGGCTTAAGTTTATAAGCTAAGCTATAATTTTTATTTTCCTAATTAAAAAAAAAAGCCTTTTGAACATCCGCTCCCTATGTAAATTCAGAGCTTGGGCCATGGTAAGCAGAAATGTTTATCTTCTCCAGGCTGGTTTGGCAGGCTTTCCTCCAGGGATCTAAAATACAGCTGTGCTCATCTCCTCGTCCATTGTCAACAGTAAGCATCCCCAAGCCACAAAAGACAGTGGTAATAAAAGGATGAACTGGAAGCTGAGATACGCTGTGGTTTTGTTTGGAAATTGAGGGAATGAACAGAGTCAGAAGTGGCAGGAAACTATAAACTTTACACCAGACAGCCAGGAACAGGCCAGAAACTGGCAGGCAGTGTGAACTGCACAGGAAGATTGCATGGAGCCCTCAGAGGGGGAGATATGGGAAGGTAGGGAAGAGGCAGCTGTGCACATTGGAGGATCAGGTGCTGCTGGCCCAGTCTTCCAGGCTGGGAGAGAAGGGTGGTGGCATCCTTCAGGGGTAAAGAGCGTATTAGCTCTGCTTGTGGACAGGGGAGGAAGAACCCCCAGCAAAGTCAATGGGGCTGACGGAAACTATAGATTTGGAATGACTATGAGCTGAACCACAGTAGCTTATGCAGCACTGCCCTTTTCTAATTCAATAATATGAACAGTATTTTCTGATTTTGGAAGGGACTTTGGGAGCATCTGATCCAGTGGTTCCCAAAATTGGATACATACCCCACCCACCTCTCAGAGTCACCCGGGGTGGGGTGCTTGTTTAAAAATGCTGGTGACTGGAATTTGTAAAGACAGAAGAATAGAAGGTACCAGGGTCTGGGGGTGGAGCAGGAGGGAAGTAAATGGGGAGTTATTATTTATTGGGTTCAGAATTTATGTTGGGGATGATGAAAAAGTTCTGGAGATGGATAGAACAACAGTGTGAATGTATGTAATGCCACTGAACTGTCTACTTTAAAATGGTTACAATGGTAAATTTTATGCTGATAAGGTCTTACTATAATAAAAAAAAATCACAGATCCAAAAGAAAAAAAAATGTTGGTAATAGGTCTCTACTCTCAGTGTCTGAAACAGAAATCAGAGTTTAAAAAGTAACACAGGTGATTCTGATAGAGGTGATTTGAGGACAACCATTTAAAAAAATGATATTTTTATTATAAAAAATACTCTTTCCTTTTTATAGATGCACGTTGAAGTGTTTATGAGTGACATGTCATGTCGTCATGTCTGTCAGGGTGGGAACAGTATTGGTGGTATAGATAAAAAAGAGTGGTTTTGAGGTGATAGTTGTTGACAGTGAGTGATGAGCACATGGGGGTCCATTATAATATTCTTCTATACAGGTTTTAATTTTTCTATAATATAGAAGTTTTTAAGAACACAATATGAGGGGCACATTCTCAACAGATAAGAAAGAACAGTGAAAGGGGTGGAGGTGAGGGACAATCTGCTATGGGCAAGAACAGCCAACAGGTCTGTGCGGCTGAGTGTCCCTTTCAAGCCAAAGCAAGAAATTGGCCAGGGAAGGGGCTGGGCCCAGGAAGGGCAACTCCCTTTAAAGTGCTGGCCTATTGAACAAAGATAAATCTTTAGGTGATGAGGATGCATTTGGATATTCTGAATATTGCAAAGGAAGAATAAGATCTATGCCTTAGTAAGACTAGTCTGGTGGCTATATTGAGGGTAGAAGAGGAACAAGTGAGGAACAAACGACAAAGCTGTGGTAGGTATCTTGGTAAGCAAATTCAGGTCCTGGATGGGGATGGCAATAGAAACGGAGAGGAGGAGCTGAAACCAGGAAAGATTTTGGTAAATATCATCAGGATCCAGTAAGACCCAGAACTGTTCTGGACTAAAAAGTCTTATGACTTTCCTTGCAGGACCACAAACGTGCTCCTTTCTGGGATCTCAAGTCCCTTTCTTTCTATAGGTTCCCTCCTCTATAATACTGTGGCGAGCAGAGTACATGTGTGCGGTGGGTGGGTGGGTGGGTTCCAGCAGTTTAGCCCAATGCCTTCCTCATACAGTTGGAAACCTACAGATGTTGACTTACTTGTATAAAATCCTTATTATCTTTTTAATAGGTCAAGACTGACCTAACTTCAAATGAAAAATGACAACCAAAAATCACATATGTATACACACCCTTTTCTATCAGCCTATCAATCTTCACTCTTTCCTTTAGGAGACAATTACTCATTGTCTCATTTCCTTCATATTTGGAAATTCACTTCTTAAAATATCCACAATGCTTCCTTCTCTGACCTTTGAATGATGCTACTGTAAAATTACCTGGAAATGAATTTCCTATCAATGAATTTACTTTCTCTCCTTCCTCCAATTTTTCCTTGACCTTCTGAGATTTGAATCCTATCTGCTACCCCTCCTGAACCCTGGACTTCTTCAGTCTCTGTAATAATGAGTTTTTATGGTTTGAACACATTACTTTACTCCACTGCCCATCTTTTCTGGTTCCCCTTGATCCTCTAGACCTCTGGGATCTGTCATGAGCCCAACACTCCTCTCTTCCTTCAGTCACTTTGGGGTCATTCACCCTCAGAGCATCCAGTGTCTTCTGTGGTCATTTTTGGGCCTGACATAGGTCCATGTGGAAAAGTCTGACTGTGTCATCACTGAGATGTGCCAGTGCTCTTGGCCTGATCACTAAAGGCATAGTGCCTTCTCACAGAGAAGCAAGCCACTGTCTCCTGGGATTCACAGCTGGACTGGACCACAGTTAGAAAGGACATTGACAAATGAGAGAATGTTCTGAAAAGAGCCATAAGGTTGGTAAGGGATCTAAAAACAACACATGGAAACTGCTGAAAAGGCTAAGAATGATGAGCTTGGAAAAGACAAAGCTCTTGGGATCCATGACAGCTTTCTTCAAATTCATGAAAACTTGTCACGTGGAATAGGAAGTAGATGTATGGTGTTTTTATTTTTTCTGTTTCAGAAAACAGAAATTAGAAAGAGGTATATTTTGGCTCAGCAGGAGAAAAAAAAAAAGTACTGCAAATAATTTGGGTTGTTCAATGTAAGAATGAGTTGTAAACTCTGCCCATTGCTGAAGGTGCTAAAAAAGAAATGTATGAGCTATTATGAGGAAATAGTCCCAGAGCTGCCTTAGTGTGGGGAAATGGACCCATAGTACCATGCAGATTCGAGTTTAGAACCACCAGTGCTCACTAACCATGTGGCCTTAGAGAAGTCTTTAAATTTTCTGTGTCTCACTGTCCTTATTTACAAAAGGGGCAGGTTGGGCTTGATCTCTCAGGGAAATGGGCCAGACTGCTGCTGAGATCTCCTCTCCTGTCTCATTCTGCATGTTCTACATGTTCTCTGTGGATAGCTTCTCATTGCCACAGACTCAACATGTCTGACATGGAACCAGCTATCCACTACTCGAGTCTATCATTGGTGCAGCTATTCTAATAGACTTCTGTGCTAAAAATTTCAGAGCACCTTGGCTCCTTCCTTGCTTTTGGTCCCTATATTTTGGCTTCCACAGAGCTTCTTTGATTTGCTCTTGATTCTGCATTGCGACTGACACCTGCAATCCAGACTTGTACCCTGTGGATAGCAGTCACTGAAATTTTGAATTGGAATGGATCCTGGAGAGATTGAGTTCAACCTACCCCTTTTATAAATAAGGAGAATGTGACACAAGAAACTATAAAGACTTGTCTAAGGTCACATAGTTAATAGCAATTGATATAAGTCCTGATACCCATAATGCCATGTGCTTCCCATTGCTCCATACCACATCAGCCCTGGATTGCTCCTTATAAGCACTCAGGTCACCTGGATTCACTTCAACATAACTGGTTTTGTAGAGTTTGGCCAAGATTTAACTATGGAATGACTAGTTTATTTGCATAATACTGTCATGGTCCTTGGTTAAATCATGTGTTAATCTAGAAATTATCCCCATCTCTTAATTGCAACACAACACTGGGTCTGCTTTGAGTTAAATGACACTGTTCTTTTCTGTGCTTCTCACAGATACTGCCAAAGTGGGATGCTGAGTTGTGAAATATAGAAACATTCTAGCCAACTCAAGCTCTCTAGAGTCTGCAAACCCAGGTCATTTGGATACTGAATGTATCATTGCACTCTGATGAGTACAAAAATTACACATATCATGTTATTACTCCCACAAATGGCCCTGGACTCACGTTGGTTCTTCTGTTGCTATTCTGGTCTCTTCTAATTCTTGTGCTTGTTTCAGCCAAGGTAACTTAGCTTCCACTGGACTTTTTTCTAAGAAAAAAATGAACACAAATAATAAGCTTAATTATTATCAATCATAAGTTTTTGTATATATGAATCACTATTGGCTGAAAATGTCATTAATAAAGAGGTCATGTTTTTCAAATGCAAGTCGAGTCCTTCAGCACAGTACATTAGGTGAATTCTGGAATTAATAAAAATTTCTGCCATGTTTTTAAATTAACACATTACAAAATGCAACCCAAATGATCCCCATGATACATTTGAATGTGTTCTCAAAATTAAACATAAAAATGCCTTTCATAAATCAATACCATTTTCTGTTCTTTGCATATTAAAGCTCTTAACTTCAACAATATCAGCTTGCTTTCTTTTGCCACAAATTCTTTTGTCCACTGAACAAAGAAATTAATAGAGAAAAACAAATAGCATGGAGGTTAATAAAGTGGGAGTATGAGAGAGTGTGTGCTATGGTTTACTCAAACTTTAATTGTTGCTAAGGGAGATGATTAGTAATTACATCTGGCACGAAGGAGCAAACTGGTGCCTCCTTCTGTCCTTTGAAGCCTCCTTAGATGTGAGGAAAGAAACAAATCTAGTTGTGAAATAAGACAGAAAATAATTTTGGGCTGCTGCTCTAGGGAAATTACAGATAATAAGAAATTGTCTATGAAAGTACCATGGAATACAAAAGAAAGGAGAAAGGGCTTTACTGACAGTTATATAACGTGTACACCTGTCATGGCAAATGATGTTATTTTCTGTGAGAGAGACTCAGTCAAGTATGTGTTGATTGAATGGTAATTGTGAGATTATTTGAATAGATAATGAACCCAAAAATAAAAAGGGAGAATTTTAACATCCTTCTAAAATACTAAAGAGGAATCCTCTTTATAAATAGGTGAGAACAATTTTTATCCGTTTCAAGAAGGAAGCTATTTGTTATAAGGATTGATAGTGCCTTCCTAACATATAAGAAAGTAATCGTATACAGAAAGGAGAATATATTTGATCAATGAAGCCAAGACTTGTTAACCTTCTCTGATAGGAACTATTGGAGAAATTCTAAATGCACTCATAGTCCTCAGTCGGGAACCAAAAATCTTCATTTCAAGCACTATGACACATGATGACCATGCCAGTGTTCCTCCTGCAAGAGATTTAATGCTTCAGTGGAGGAGTGTATACAAAGTACTGTGAGAACAAAGGAGAAAAAATCTTGAGGAGCAGAACAGCCGCCTCCACCGCCTCTTCCTCTGCCACTTCTTCCCTTTTTCTGCTCTTCTTCCTCTTCCTCTTTTTCCTTCCTCCCCTTTCTTTTCTCCTCCTTGTTTTCTTGAAGGCAGGAACTGCATCATATTATTTGATGCTCATCAAAGAAGTACATAGCACAAGTGTGCACAGATAGGAACCACTCTCTATGTACCAAACCCACAGGGGCTCAGTTTTGCCTCCTCAATAAATCACATATGCTCAATTTCTTAATCAAGGTGGACAACTCCACTGCAAACTGTCATTAAGACACTTTCTATTAGAATATAAGCGGAAATAGAAAAAGCTGTGATATTGGAATGAGATCTGGAAAACATCATTTGATTTAAATTAAAAACAACAAAAATTTACCTTTTGGTTTATGACACGGGATGGGAATGACACATTCCTCTTTGATGTGCAATTTCAGTTGTGGATTGCAGCCCCCAACGTGCTGTCCACGATGGTTGATACAGAGAACCACCCGGTAACGTAACCCTCGGCCACAAGTCACTGTGCACTTCAAAAAAGGTAATGAGGAGACGGTGAGTTTCTTTTTCATGAAAAGGTCTACAAAGGCATTATTTTATCATATGCAAAAGAAAACCATTGATCTACATAAATATTAAACATAAAATATGTCCAAATATGTAATATATAATAAAGGGGGCAGAGGCTGTTTTTCTGAGATTCCTGTTTCCAGGCCCCTCCTATACAAGCCTGCTTCCAATTCTCAATTCACAAACTATTTAAGATGAGATCATAGCACAAGAAAAATAAATGTTCTGAAATCTTATTTTGCTTTGTATCAAATATCAAAGAAACTCAATTCAGGTTTTCTTAGGTTTGATTAAATTTAATATGATATTATCCAAAACAAGTTGTGAATCTGGAAGAAACATTTCCAAACTATAAATACAAAAATTACATTTCAATCAACCATGCTAGAGTGTTAAACTTTCCATTCTGTGTACAGAAATTGATGTTGCAAAGCCATGGTCATATGAAGAGACCATCAAAGAGTATTCGGTTAAACAATATAGGCAAAAATACTACAGATGTGTCAATTAGATAAAACATGCTAATGTTTTTCTGAGTTTTTTGTGAAGTTTGTAATTATTAGCCTTTTTCTTTGAATTGTTTATGATTTAAAAGTTACTCTTCCCTATAAATGGAATGTTTTCATGTCCTGTGAAAATCTAGGACTTTTTTTTCTCCCTCACACTGGGGATTGAACCCAGGGTTGCTCTAACACTGAGCTATATACTTATTATTATTATTATTATTATTATTATTATTATTATTATTATTATTTTGACATAGGTGCTGGCTAAGTTGTCCAGGCTGACATGAAAATTGCAATCCTCCTGCCTCGGCCTCCTGAATTTCTGGGATTATAGGTGTGTGCCACTGTGCCCAGCTTCTACAGTATTATTTTTTAATTTATCTACATATATTGGTGTTATGGTTTAGCTCCATAATGTCCCCCAAAGTCTCATATGTTGAAAATGTGGTCCCCAGTGTGGGAATATTTAGAGGTGAGACTTCTAGAAGTAACAGGAATATGAGAGTTCTGATCTCATCAGTGGATTAATCCATTGAGGAATTTGCAGCTGACTCTTAGGAGATACAACCTAGTTGAAGGAAGTGGATTCTTGAGGGCACGCCCTTGGGGACTATCTCTTGCCCCCAGCCCCTTCTTCTCTTTCTGCTTCCCAGGCACCATATGTGAGTACCTCTCCTCCCCACACCCTCCCGCCATGATGTTCTGTTGCCCAAACAATGGAGCCAAGTGACTATGGACTGAAACTTCTGAAATAAATAAATCTTTCCTCCTTCTTGTTATTCAAGTCAGGTTTGATTATAGCAATGGATAGCTAACATAGTTGGTGAGTACAAATATGTACATGTTTAAGTTAACAGATTTTTCATGTTTTGAGATCATGTTAGGTTCATAGAAATATGAGCAGATAGTACAGCATTGTTCTATGCCCCCTTATCCCTTTTTTTTTCCTTTATCATTAACTGACTTATGTAGCATAGTTGCTACAACTATGGAATCAATATAGTAGTGTCCCTTTGTACGGGTTTCACTTTCTACATTGTCCCCTCTTCAGCAGCCTCTCTGAGAAGCTGGACTCCTACCAAGGAGGCCACTAGAGTCCATGGTATTTCCAGAGCTTCTCTTTGTAGCTGAATATATCCCAATGCGAGCAAATCCTTATCACTGAGAATATATTTCTGAAAAAAACTGAAAGGCATTAGGAGCCAAGTATAGTGAATGAGATGAGCTGGTTAACAAACTTTTTTTACATTAAAAGTGATGAAAAAGTGGTGATATTTATGGGAAGGCATACAAGCTCTTAAATCAACAGAATGCATGTTTTCTAGGACTCAAAGGGCTAATGACTGCCTATGCAGGTAGGAAAAGCACAATTGATTGAAAAAGTGCAAGTCCCTAGGGACTGAGTAACAAGTCCTTTTGCAATTGTGGCGGTATTCTTTGCATTCAACAATATGGAAAGAGAATTCAAGCAAATTGTGAGCTGACAAATCATTAAGAATGATTTTTTATGATAGACTACCACATGGATTTGGGCATATAACTCAGGAGTTAAAAGAACTAAATGAATTTGCTGAAATAAATTCCTTTAAGTCCAGTCTATTTAGGTGATCAAGTCTTCCAAGGGTGTGTGTGTAACACAAAAGGAAAAAAAAAGCCAACAATAAACATTAACAAGAAAATTACTGTTCAACCCATGTGTCATTCTGGTAATGGATACATGTACCATTTTTAAAGACTCACTCATCTTGAAGAAAGACTGATTTCAAATGAAATTTTACTTTTTATGTGTAATCACATTTTACCAAATTTGAAATAAACTCATGTTGGTTTTATTGGATATTATATTTAATAATAACCGAATCTAGGGGAACATTCTTAACATTAAGAGCCTTGTGGCCGCAGGAAACTAAAAAAAATGAAATTACTCTATGTACTTTCTTGGAGAGAGTACCATAGAGTTATCAATAAGAAACTTTAAGGCACAAAAATGCATTAGATTAGGTTAAAATTCTATAGGGGGAGCAGATTGAAAATATGATTTAAAGGGGAGAAACATGTGAATATTTGAATTGTTAAAAAGTTTGTTCATGTTATTTAAATGAAAGATGGCACAGAGAGAAATCATCATGACATTTAGGTTCCACTGGACACATTTTTAAACATGTTATAACACTCTTACTTTAAAATGTCAGCATTCACAGCATGTTGGAAATGATATTCTTTGCAATTACTCAGACTTATAATAAAAAAATTTAGATGTCAACCTAAATATACAAAAATGGATATGCAATTTTTTAAACTTCTTTTGGAGGTTATGTGAATAAAAATGAGTCAGTAACCTCTACCCTAATAAGTATGGGTGAAGTTCTACAGGGGGACATTTGGTTGGAATATCAGAAGAAGATTGAAGTGGTCCTTCACCCAGCCAACTCATGTGTCCACAAGTCCCAGTATAAGTGCTGCCTCCTGTCTGAGCCTTTTCTGACACCTTCTGGAGGAGCAAATCTCTTTACCTTGTACCCCTGAAGTACTGCATGCAGAAGGCCAACTCCTGTCTCCTGTTACACTGTATCACAACTATTTGCCTGCTTGCATATCTGTGCAACTGAGCTTTAAACTTTTGGGAAGTAGGAGCAAGTTTCACTTATCATACATGGTAGTTGACATTCTAAATAGATGAGCAAATATATTAATGCATGTATATTACAGAGATCACACAAAAGAACTAGAGACACTTGAGTCAATTATGTCTGATTCTCTAGGAAATTGGAACATCAAGACTAAAATACTAAACACCAGTGCTGCATTTTTCATCTTTGACTAATCCTCTTGCACTGTATTTGTTCTGAAGGCCTACTCTTTCAACTCACTAGAAAGTAGAAATGCACTAATCTTGCTGGGTACAGGGGCACATGCCTGTAATCCCAGTGGCTTGAGAGGCTGCGACAGGGAGCATCGCAAGTTCAAAGCCAGCCTCAGCAACTTAGTGAGGCCCTTAGCAACTTTGAGAGATCCTGTCTCAAAATTATGATTCAGTGGTTTAGTGATCCCGGGTTCAATCCCTGGTTCAAAAAAAAAAATTATCAACTATGCTAATCTGACTTGAGGTGCCAGTGTCAGGCTATTTCACCTCAATTACTTAAAATACATTATTTTCTTCAAAACACATCATAAAGCTTAATATGATTGGATCAAGGACACATTTTTAAATGTCATGTCAGCATTTTCATCTTCAATGTTCCAATTCATAGTAACATGGGTTCTCCAATCTTGATGAATTATGGGCTTGTCAACTTCTAGTCACTTCATGTGATTCCTCCCTTTCTTCAGCCATCTCTGCCTGGCCACCTGCCATAGTCCTCTTTGGGCTCTTGCTTGTTCAGATTTTACATATTTTTAAGGCTAAGCACTAAGGGCAGCAAAGACCTTGTGACTAACTCTATTTCAACCCCTGTTCCTTCCAGCTCTACCACAGTCCCTAATAATAAAAATTCTTACCAACAGTGATGATTTAGTCTCTCTTATATTGTCCTCTGTCTTCCAGAGTTCTTTAGGAACAGGGACCATATTCACATACAGCTTCTGTTACCCATGTGGGCCAATACAGTGTCGGACACACAGCAAACATTCCTTAAAACCTAAGTTGTTTTTCTTGTTGTTTTTAACCAGGGATTGAACCCAGGGCCACTTAACCACTGAGCAACATCCTCAGTTGACTTTTTACTTTGAGACAGGGTCTCACTTAGTTGCTCAGAGCCTCACTAAGTTCCTGAGGTGGGCTTTGAACTTACGATCCTCCTGCCTCAGTCTCCTGAGCTGCTGGGATTACAGGTGTGCACCACTGCACCTAGATAAAACCTGAGATTTAATTAAAAGTAGCATGCTCTCAAATCTCACCTGAGACCACTCCATGGCGATCCACTTGGGGCAATCGAATAGGTTGCAGGTCTGCATAACCTTGGGCTTGGGTGCATACATGCACTTCCATTCTTCCACCTGCAGTATCTCTGCATGCATGGACTCCTCCACACACACAAAGCTCCGTCTCTGGATCCCTCCTCCACAGGACACGGAACATGCAGTCCAAGGATTATGTTCCCAGCTCAAAAGCAAACAAATAAAAATACATTATTTTTTTGTTGTTTGTTCATTTCAAGTTTGCAAAAGTGGGTGCAAAAAGTATGGCCTCAAGGTGTCAGTTGGCTCAGCTAAAAAAGCATGAGACCTGGAGTCAAGATGTTAATCATAACTGCCACACAGTCTGTAGACACAAGAAACTTATCTCCTCTGAACTTTAGGTTTCTGCCAAATGAGAATAATACACTTGCCCTACTTACTTTCAGGGGGCCATTGTGAGAATTTGATTAAATTTTAAATGATCCTTTTAAATTCTCAACTATAAACCAATGGACCATATTATTAGAGATTCACAGAAATTCAAAATCAGAAAGAATCACACTAGTCATCTAAGTGTCGAAGGGGATTCAAATTTCTGACCAATTGCAATGCTTAAGCTCCTTCTCTGATACCAGTCATCCAAGACATGCTTGATGCCGCCAGTAATGAGAAACATCACCTTTTCAGGCAGACTATTCCATCTAATTGTTACAAAGATCATTCTGATTACTGAGGTGAAATCTGTTTTCCCTTAGCTCTGAAAAGATCTAATTTCTGTCCCTGGTACACTGCAGGCTACTGCTACAGAGGCTACAAATACTTGAAAATTACTTAGAGTAAATTACAAAAAGGAAAAGGAAGCATAGAACTCACCGAGGGAGAGGTTGAAAGTGGTCATAGGGCATAATCTCTTTAAAGCCATCACTACAAATAAACCATTGAGAGAATATCATTTCTAAATCAACATATTTATTAAGTAATACAGAATTTGATATTGCAAGAGACAGGACTCTTTCAAATTGAAAACTAGAAATGCCAAATGTTATGAACCATTCACAAAACTTTGACCACCATCACTCTCTCTCTGAGAATTGGACCCATGGACATTCTACCACTGAGCTACACATCCCTGGTTTATTCATTCATTTATTTATTTTGAGGCAGGTTTCTCTGCTTTGCCCAAACTGGCCTTGAATTTATAATCCTTCTGTCTCAGCTTCCCAATTCACTAGGATTTTAGTCATGTGCCACAGTGCCTGGAAGTCACCATATCTTTAATTTTCAGGAATGACTCTAACACAAACGATCCCCAGTTGTATATGAAAACATAAAAAATTGAACTAGTGATATATTAATCAAAGGGTGAAATTATCTTGGATAAATATAGTCCTTCTCATGGTCATTATAATAAGATATATTAATGATAAAACATGCAGTAATGTTAGTAGAATCTTCAAAACAGTTTTATTTCACAGAGCTTGTCCTTTGAAAGATCTCTATCAATAAGTATGTTGAATCAGGATTACAGGGAATGGGCAGGCAGCGATAGGAAATGAAATCCACTGAGAAGGCTTCCTTTTCCACTTGTACACTTTTGCCTTAGCCAGCTGGCATATATCTGGGGGATTCTGGGACTTGATACTGCACTGTTATTTTAAGATACTGTAGTGCAGCCAGGAAACTTCCCCAGGCAATCCAAGTCAGCAGGTACTAAATTATGCAACAGGACAGTTGATGCACAGCTTTTCTGCTTTGGCATTAAAACTTTTTGCTCCTTTGCACAATGCATTATTTATACTGAATCTCGTGTGAGCACTTCAAAAGTCAAAATGTGGTAATGGGTGACCCAGTTTCATGGCTAACTTGAGAGTGAAAGATATTTTATGACTGACCTATGGACTAGGCATTACACTTGAATAAAGATATCTTTAATATTGGATACGCAGGAGATGCTCAAGAAGGTTCATTATAAAGAGCTTAATGGACACATAATCCCACAGTGAGAGAGCCTGCCTGAATGACTAGATTGACAAATGTGTCCTAATTCCCACTGACCATGTTTACAAATATAAATGCAGCCATTGTATGTTCAAAGTCAGGAAATGGAAAAATTTTGTCCTTCAAGAACTAATCAGTCCCAGTGACAGTTGATTCATTTATTTTAAAAGCAAAAAGGGTGGTGTGGGCAGTTTTACAAACCTTGACGGGCAAGGATCCATGCTGCATTCCTTCAATTTTGGTTTGGGTTTTACATTTTCAGGGTAGTAATGGCAATAGTGGTCAGGAACCACCCTCTTCAAGCGGATATCCACACACTCAGCAGAGTTGAGCTGATAACCTAAAGATGTAGAAGAGGAAAGGCTAGAAACTGTGTCTGTGTCATGATGGCTGGCAAAGTTACCACTTGCCGCACACTTCTTCCTCTTTAAGAAACTGGGTGGTTTTCAACTCTGGCTACATAAGGAACCACATGGGGACTTTGGCTGTACACCAGAGCTCAGGTCCCTTCATGATCCAATTCAATCAGAAGCACTGAAGTTGGGCAACAGGGAGTCAGTACTCTTTAAAAAAATTATCAGGTTTCTCTAAGATGACTAAAATGTGTGGCCAAAACTGAGAACAACTACTAGAGTGGTTCTCTAAGCCCTTGTAAGTAAGAAGTGAAGATGGTCTCCTTTTAAGAAGTGTTTAGACCTCAGGTGCAGTTTCTTCCTTCCTCCTCCTCCTCGTGGCACTGGGCACAGGCCCTCTCTTTTGTTTCCTTGTAATCTCCTTTCTTCCCCTATAGCACTTCCATTCTGATATCCCCCTCCCCTGATATGCTGATATCTTCTCCCCCTCCCCTGATATCCTGATTTAGTTTTTAGGTGTCTTTAAATATATACAACTGTCTTCAATAATGTTGTTTTGTGAGAATCTGTTTTTAACTTAATTGATAATGTGTTTTAAATCTTGTTCCATTTTCTACTTTTTTTTCACTCAACATGTTTTTGAGAACTACCTTTCTTCTAGTTTGTCGCTGTGTTGAATATTTCTTTAATTGATATTCCACTGTTTGCATCTACCATATTTCACTCATCTTCTGCCCTGAGATAGTCAGGGCACTTCCACTGTCAATAACCTTCCAACTGGAGAAGAAAGCACTGGTTAACACAGGAAGGAATAAACTTTATCTCTATACCCTCCCCCAACCCTGCCTCACAAGTTTTCAAAGGGGAAGGAATGAACACTAATTCCTAATTCTATTAAATCTAATTTTTCTTTGAGGAAAGTTAACATTCCATGTACAGGAGTGCTGAAAATTTAAAAAACAACTCACAGAAGGACACTTGCCTTTCGGGAAAGAGCCAACTCCAGGTCTCCTGTCACTACATAAATACAAAGGAAAGTTAAATACTTTTTATTTTTTTAAGTGATTTTTTTTTTCAAACTAGAATGAGCTCTTAAAAAAATTAAAAAATAGGGGCTGGGGATGTGGCTCAAGTGGTAGCGCGCTCGCCTGGCATGCGCCGGCGCTGGGTTCGATCCTCAGCACCACATAAAAATAAAATAAAGATGTTGTGTCCACCAAAAACTAAAAAAATGAATATTAAAAAATTCTCTCTCTCTCTCAGAAATAAAAAATATATAAATAAAGAAGCCCCTATAGCTAAGCTAATGTTAAGCTCTCAGTTTCTATGCATTAGTCTGATGTTATAAAAATACATTTAAAGTCCTGATTGTCAAGAGGAATCTGATTTTATAAACCACTAGACAGCTTTCTACAAGACATGGCTTAGACATAAGCTGAGTAAAGAGGACAGACTGGTATGCATTATGAAAAAGCAAGGTCGAAACCACAAGAATGAAAATCCAAATGGAGTCAATAAAATGTTCCCCGGGTGCCAGTATTTGCCATAAAACCCACAATATCAGATGGCATTGGCAATCCTGGTAGAGAATGATCTCAGGTGTCCTCTTTAGATAATCACAAACAAGACCAAGGAAGTTCATCCAAGTACCTGTGGTACTGCAGAGACCAATGAACTAATTTTCTTGATGATCCCAAAATCTCCGAAATGCCATTCACACAAATCATGTAGATTCAATTACTAATATAATTAAATTTTGGTAATGCTTTCCTTGTGGGTTTTATGTGCATGTTTTTACTTCCCCAAAAACAAGTACAGAATGAGATTACAGCTACTTGAGTCAGAGAAAATCTTTCTCCTAAATGGAAACATTAAAGAGAGACGGGGGACAGACAGGTGTTTCTAATTTGGGGAAGAGAATTAGTTTTCCTCTTTAATTTTATTGCCGTTTAAAGATAACTAAAAGCAAGGAAATAAGGCAGATTGTCTTGGTACTGTAAATAAAAGCAATAAAATTCTTCCAGGGCAGAAAACAGCAGGCACTGCCCAACATGGCAGTGTTCTTTCGCCTGCCACTATATTTGAAGAGGACCTAGCTGGTGGGTGCTCCCTTGCCCATCTATAGTTCCAGCAGGACTCCCTTTCTGTGGAAACCCAAGTGTGAGAAACACCTGTTCTCCTGCCAAGACTTTAATCAACTTAACTAAGCTGGATCCTATTATAAAATATCTTATGGGTCTAAATGGGAATGTCTCTCTGAACAATGTGTGTAAGGGATAAAAAATAAGTTAAAAAGAAATGGATGTTGTTTATCTGCAAAGTAAGAGTAGAAAAAGCTCCCACCATCTCTGCTCTCATTTTGGGGTTTCTTTCTTCCCAGAAACTATGGTGTGCCTGTGTCTAAGGCAATGGAATTCAGCTTCTGAGTGTAAAGTACTATTTGGTGTCTATAGTCTGTCCCACTCACTATAGGCTAGGCTCTCCACCATGACTGTTGAGTTGTGTGCATACACATCACTCAACAACAGCATGATCGGAGAATGCTGGGGTGGGGACAGCCAAGGATCATCACATTTTACACACTTTAGACAGCATTTTAGGTTGAGATTCTGACATAACAAATATTTTCTGAACACTTACTAAGTGCCAGGCCCTGACCTATGTTCCTTGGCATGCATCATCTCATTTTGTCTTGCAAAGTGCTATAAGGGACACAGTCTTATTTACAGGTGAGAAATTGAGGCTCAAAGATGTCTCAGAGCTAATCAGTGGTGAGGCCTAAAAATTAACCCACATCCTTAACTTTACAGACCATGTTGCCTCTTCATATGAACTCTTGTGTGCAAATTTTTTTTAAATATTTATTTTTTAGTTTTAGGTGGAACAATATCTTTATTTTATTTTTATGTGGTGCTGAGGATCAAACCCAGTGCCTCACATGTGCTAGGCGAGCACTCCACCACTTGAGCCACAACCCCAGACCATGTGCAAATTTAAATATATATATATATATATATATATATTTAGTTGTAAGTGGACAAAATACCTTTATTTTATTTAATTTTATATGGTGCTGAGGATCAAAGCCAGTGCCTCATACATGTGAGGCACGCATTCTACCACTAAGCTACAACCCCAGCCCCCTCACATGAAAATTTTGAAGAACTGGATTGGCCCCCAAATTTCTGGCCCCTGTATAGAGAGACTCATTGGTTTTTCCCAGTTTAAAGTCTCAATTCCAAACAGTGTTCTCCCTCAATCAACTTTGAGAGAGGTCAAATGTTTCTAAGAATTTCCCCTAGAGATTATGGGAGAGTCACTGACTCAAAAGATCTAAAGGAACTTTGCTTCATAAAAATGCTTAGCATGTTCAACAAAATTCAAAAGAAATTGAAAATAAACTGAGAGACTGTTTGAGCTGGCAGGAATTTGAAGATTATCTACTCCACTGCTATGTTTTCATTGTGTTGATTTTTGTGATTGAGGTCTATGGTAAGAGATAATCATTGTCTACTTCAGGTAGTAAATCAAATTATTTTTGTAAATATGTTTACATTAAAAAATTTATTTAAAGAAAACTCCTTGAATGAATAGTAATGAATGCAGGGGGAAAACAGGTATGTCAAACATAGTCATGTTAATTTGGCTACAGCTGCTTTCCAGAGACACTGCTTTATAGAGGTGGTTCTCAAAATGCAGAGTAACCATAATCCCCCGTGGGGGCGGGGCTGGTAATAGTGGGCTGGACCCATCCTCAGCATTTCTAACTGGGTGTGACCCAAGAGTTTGTATGTCTAATAAATTCCTGGGAGATGCTAATGCTGCTAATCCAGGAACCTGACCCAAGAATGATTCCTGTAGAATCATGATCAAGTGGTCAATTACCCCTTGTCTGACCCAAGGAAGAACTATCTGGTAACTGAGGAGACTCACTTTCTACTTGCGTTCTAGGCTCCCCATTTAGTCCACAGAAGGCACCTCATTTAATACCTAGGGTCCCAAGCTCCTGCTGAAGTCTGCACTGCCCAGTGCTCCCCAAAAAAGTGGCTACCTCCTCATTTCAGGGGAACCTAACTCCCAGATGAGAGAGCTGACTTGCATACTCATGGGAACCTGACACTGATGGAGGAGCCTCCTCAATATACCTGTGGTTCAAAGGAGAGAGGCCAGACTTTGTTAGACTCTGTAAACAAGTCAAGATGGCACCTGGCATTTTGCAGAGGGAGTGGTTTGTGAAGTAACGCCAGCGAGCCCTTAAGTGTGGAGATTCCTTATTGGTTGACTGCTGTATCTGGTTTATGTTAATTAAGATAAGCTGTGTGTAATGTATATATGCCCCTCCGGTCCTACAATGAACAGCTCCCACTCCTGCTGTATCAATCTACACAAGTTGCTCGTCACCCCCCCCCCCACCACCCCGGGTTATTTTGCTGCAGCCGGACTGCGGCAGACTTCAGTTCTGACTTGTGAGTGACTTTTTGAGCGAGTTGAAAACTTGGGGGGAAAAAGTGATTTGGAGCTGAGCTTAGCCAAAGAAGCAGGATTTATTCTAGCTCTTCTAATAGGACCATGCCTGAACTGTGTACCCTGACGTGGTGTCAGGTATAATAGATGCTCAGGGGGCACAGTCATTACAGCATGACTCTGGCATCAGACAGAGCTGGACTCAGATCCCTGCTGACCTGTTCACTAGCAGAACATCCTTGGGTGACTTCTTGACCCTTTCTATGTTTCAGTTTGCTCATATATAACACAGGCATAAAACAGACCTTCCTTAAAGTGTTCTACAGAACAAACATGATGATGATGTATGTGGCACATAGCTTGACACATCATCCAGTACTCTGCCTGGAACTCTTAGGGGAAACATCACCAAGTCCCTTGCTTGGCATTCATTTAGAACCATTTTCTCTTTGGTATAAAAGCTCAGACCAGAAAAAGAGTATTTATGATGGCTCTGGCTCTTTCCTCCTTTGCTTCGGGGAGTCATTGCTTCACCATGGTAAGGAGACTGTTATCTACAGAAAAGCCACTTCTTCTGTGCAGGAATGTGGAACCCTCAATTATAAATGCATCCAAATCACCTTCAACTCTAAAAACTAAGTGGACAATAAGCAGAATTTCCCCTTATCTCTCAGGAAAGACCCTTTCTCTTTTTACAAAGTTTATACTATCACAAGAAGAGATAAAGTAGAAAACTAATGTTAGCACCAACATGTCCATTAGCTTGTTGTGGCTGGGCCAGTCACTCCATCTCTGTATTTCTCAGTTTTTCCATAGAAACTTAAAAAATAATACATGCTATTTTGGTTTGTACATGTTATTGCCACTATGTTAATGCAGAAGGTAAAATTATTAGATTTGGGGAGCTATAGCCTAATCAATAAATTCATCCATTTGATGGATTAATAATTTGAAAAGATGACTATATGGCAACTATAGGCAGGTGAGGTATGGCTGGAGGAAGTGGATCTCTGGGGATGTGCCCTTGGGGATTATATCTTGTTCCCCTGGGGTCTTCCTTCTCGCTCTCTTTTCCTGTCTGCCACAGTTGTTTTCCTCCAACATACCTTCTACCATGATGGTCTGCCTCAACTTGGGCCCAGACCCAAGCAGTTGGCCATCTATTGACTAAATCTCTGAAACTGTGAGCTCAAAATAAACTTTCCCTCCTCTGAGTTGTTTTTGTCAGGTATTTTGATCACAGGGATTTCAAGATCATTAAAACATGTGCTTTACCGTCACTGAAGAAGAGAACCCATGTAACATGTCCCCAGCTTTTGTCTAAAAGTAAAAGGCATTTTCCAGATTCACCTTACTTCAGAAGCTAAGGCAAATGCATATTCATTAACAGTATGGTATTTAGGCTACTGAATAAAGTGCTGTGTGATTAGCCGTCTTTCATGATCACACAGATTTTAAAGTCAAAAATGCACACGTGTAATTTCCAACTTTGAGCTGTAAATATTCATGAACAAAGTCTGTGCCTCACCTCCTCCACATGTCACTGTGCAGGGAAAGAAGTCGGTTTGTCTCCATTGATGGCTGATGGGCTGGTAAAAGAAGAACTGGACCACACTGTCTTTGGCCACAGTGTACCTGGTCTGGACAGAGAGAACTGTGATATACATTTGCATACAGTGAGCTGGTGTTGTCCATGCCTTTCAGACTCCACAAGTGTCACAACACACTTTGATACATGAGGAGTGCAAGGATTTTAAGATATAATAGCATTTCAGTTAGACTTGTCATAAATGGAGGCCAAGGTAATTCTCAACAAATCCCTTTGGAGTCATTTTTCCAGATCATTCCATGCCTGTAAGAGGATTCACAAAAAAATATATGTGGCCTTGCTTCTTTAATTTAATTTTTTCCTTTCTAAAACATTTGATTTTAATTCCCAAGATGACAGAGATTGAGACTTAATGTGGGTTTGCTCACAACAAAGCACATGACTAGGATTCTTTTGGTGGTTGTTGTTCTTATTAATTATATATGACAATAGAATGTGTTTTGGCCTATTATACATATAAGGAGTATAACTCCCACTCTCCTGGTTGTGTATAATGTGGAATTACATTGGTTGTGTATTCATATACACATATAGAAAAGTAACATCCCATTCATTCTACTATCTCACATGACTAGGATTCTTACATTTTACATAGTAACATCTTTAAGCAGTTTCTTCTGAAAAATCCTTCAAAAGCACAACTGCAGAAACTCTGCTCACTGTAGTAGTGTCTGGTTAAAGGGAAGGGGCCAGGACAAGAGCAGGCAGTTGTACACAAAGGTGAATTTACTCTCAGATGTTTTTCTCAAGCAGCAAATTGTCTCCTTACTTTTTTCTTCTCTTCCTCACTGATCGAACAAATGCACAAACTGAGAGAAACTTCCAGAGTGGAGCATAAAGAGAAAAAAAGAAGGAAAACCAATCAAGCTCATAGGAGACAGTCCAGAAAAGTCCACACATACAGGGAATTCAAGATCACACACTTGAAAATTGCAGAGAAAAGATTCTATGTGTTGTCACCACAGAAAAATAATGAGTATGTGAGGTAATATATATGCTAATTAGCTCTGATCATTCCACAACATACACATCTTTCAAAACATGTTGTACACCATAACTACATACAATTTTTATCAACTAGGAAACATTTCAGAGTATCAACATATTAGAAAAATCTGGAAATGTAATTGGTTAGAAAAACCAAGAAATTAAATTTGAATGGGAAAAATATAGCAATAAATATAATTTAGGGCTGAGGCTGTAAAATGATTTAGGGCTGGGCACTCAGTGACAAAGCTCCTGCCTTGCATGTCTGGGGCACTGGGTTCAATCATCAGCACCCATAAAAATAAATAAACAAACATATTGTGTCCATCCACAACCAAAAAAATTTTTTTAAAGAATAATTTAAAAAGAATTTTCCATGACATGAGAAAATATTCATACGATAGTTCGTGTAAAAAATAATTTACAAAAAAAATTTAAAGAGAAATTTAAAACGATTATAAAAAAACACTAAAGTATTTCTTTTTTAAAAAAGATAGAGATAATAAAATAACAAAGAGGCAATATTTTGTTATAAAATTGCTAAGACTTTCCTAGACCTTAAAAGAAGATAATGCATCTTTATCTTCAGAATTCTTATTGCGTTCTAAACATACATTTAGAAAATAAAAGGATAAAGAAAAAAAACTTAAAATTATCAAAAAGAAGAAAAACGATTACCTACAAAGGAAGTATTAGATTTCTCACAAGAAATACTGGATGCAAGACAAGAAAATCATATTTTCAAAGTGATGAGGAACAAGAGTTTTGGATCTAGCATTCTATAATCAAATTATTAATCAACAGTCAATTATCCATCTATAATCAAAATTTCAATAATTAATAAGTGTAATAAAGATGTTTTCAGACATAAAATGACTCTGAAACTTTACCATTCAGAGACACTAGAAATAGAAAGAAATACTACAAGAGATATAATGAACAAGAACTAAGACAAATACAGAAGAAATTTGTTAGATACAAGAAGCAATATTGTGTAATAAAACAGTAAAGCTTATAGGTAAATCTAAATAAGTTTGATATATTAATTATAAAATAGCATAAAAGTTCCAGACTTGATACGTGTATGGAAGAAGGGAAGGTCAGGGTTGCAGTAACAGAATGGCTACAGCAGAGGGTTACAGAGACAGAAACACACGAAGGTGTTTTGCTGCTGACTGTTACAGAATGGCTTGTTTCTGATGAATTCTCCTGTAGAGGATAAGTAAAAATACTGCATAGAATATTTTCAAATGTATTTTAAGGCATCAGAGAACTACTATGCTAGTGAAGATATGCAGGGTTAAGATCCCAGACATGAAAAAAGCCCAGAAACGTGAGCACATTTGGCACTAGGTTTGGCACCACCTTTCAACTTGAGGCATTTTCCAGTTTGCAAGTTGTGACTGAGAGGCTGAGAAACTGTGCAGACCTGTCATCAGATTAATGGAGCTGGGGAGGCAAAAACTGGAGCCCATGACCTGCCAAGGTGAGGGGAATAAGTAAATACCCCAGGCTCACAGCTGGGATCCAAGAAGGCTCTGTTGTAGGAATAAAAGCAAACTGGATAGCCTCAGAAATTTAGCAAGACCCTGTCTCAAAATAAAAATTAAAAAGGGATGGAGATGTAGCTAAGTGGTAAAGTACCCCTGGGTTTAATGCCCAGTACAAAAAAAAAAAAAAAAAAGGAAACTGAACATAGACCAACTTTGAAAGGGAATGAAGCCCAGGTTCAAATTATTTCAATTCCTTGTTAGATGAAGGCGATTGGCTCCTAACCTAGCTGTCTTCTAGAAGCAAAAATAGTCCAGACACAAACTGTATCTATAATCTTACATCTCAAATATGCAACACAGACTTTAAAAATAACAAGGCATACGAAAATAAAGTTTAAAACTGAGAAAAGAATACGGAGAAAATAATTTAAAATCACAGGAAATCTAGATATTGGCAGTAAATAACAGAAACTTGAAACTTAAGTATGGCACTATTACCCCCTCCCCACCTAAGCCTTGGCTTCACATCTTTGTTTCTTTGCTGGAGAACCCTAGCAACATCTCATGCTACTCCCATGGTCATAAAACATCAGTGTTGGAACATAGCTTTTGCCTTGGGTTCTGTTTGAGAGAATCTGAACTAAGATGCTCTCATTAAAATATTCAATAAATTAAATAAGATGGATCATTTCACAGAAACAGAATGAAAAGTACAATAATCTAAATAAATATCTCAAAGGATGGATTTAATAGATTAGCCCAGAGTTTGTCAAATAGTTTCTTAAAGAGACAGAGAGTAATCATTTTAGGTATTCAGGTTATACGGTAGCTTCTGTTGCAACTTATCAGCTCTGCTGATGTAGTGCAAAAGTAGCCATAAACAACATGTAAACAAATGGGGGTGGCTGTCTTCTAATAAAACTTTATTTACAAAAATCAAGTAGATAGCTTGCTACTCATATTCTGCTGACCCTTGGATTAGACACACAGGGCTCTGTTTGAGAGAATCTGAACTAAGATGCTCTGATTAAAATATTCAATAAATTAAATAAGATGGATCATTTTATTTTGTAGCTTAATTCTATTGTTAGTGAAATAACATACTCATATTATTTAAATCTTCTAAAATTTGTTAAAACTTTATTTTGGAGAAGAGAATTGTAAGATAACATATATGAAGAAAGCAGAAATTATACATAAAGATGAAAATATAATTGCAGTCCTAGAAACAGAAGAAAAAGCTTGGGACAGAAGCTAATCTTCCAAAACTGATGGCAGATATTTAGCCATGGATTTATGAGACACATGGACCTCAAACTGAAGAAACCCACTAATTACACCACAGTCAAATTGATGAAAATAAAGCAAACAAACAAAAAAAAAACAGAAACCACTTAAACTCAGACAAAGAAAAAAGACACATTACCTTCTAAGGAACAAAAATTAGACTGATAGCTGACTTCTCAACAGAATAAATGAAAGCCAGAAGACAATGAAGAGATATCTTCAAAGTGCTGAAAGAAAATAGTTTCATAATGATAAAAGGTTCAAATCACTAGGAAGATGAAATGATTCTAAAGTTGAATGTACCTAAAAATCTAGCCTCAAAATATATAATGCAAAAGTTGCATGAATTAAAATAAAATTAGGTAAAATTACATGGTGGTGGTGTTATTATAAAATAAAGATATTTTATCTTACAGATAAAAATCTGTAAGCCTACAATTTTATTTTATTTTTTAACTTTATTTTATTTATTTTTATGTGGTGCTGAGGATAGAACCCAGGGCCTCACATACTAGGCAAGTGCTCTACCATTGAACCACAACCCCAGCCCAAGCCTAAAATTTTAAATAGAACAATTAATAAACATGGCCTAACTGATATATGTAGAACCCTATATTCAACAATGGAGGACTACACATCATAGTCATCCAAAATTCACTATTCTGAGCCAAAATAAAGTTTTAACAAATTTTAGAAGATTTAAATAATATGAGTATATTCTTTCACTAACAATAGAATTAAGCTACAAAATAAAATTATTAGGAAATACCCACATGCTTGGATGTTATATTCTAAATAACTCATAAGATAAGGAATATATTACTAAGAAATTTATAATATAACTGAATAATTGATGAAATATTTTATACAAACATGTGAAAATAAATATAAAGTATATACTCTGATTTCAGAGAAATTTATAGATTTAAGTGTACATGTTATAAGAAAAAAGGATTAAAAATGTAAATACTTATCTCAAGAAGTAAGAAAAATAACAGTATATTTAATCTACATAAAGTAGAAGAATAGAAATAATAAAGACAAGAACAGACATTTATTATATAGAAAGAAAACCACATAAAAGAGAGCTACAAAAGAAAAAGTTGTTACTATCAAAAGTGTAATAAAATTGATAACCCTCCAACATGATTACTCCAAGAACAGAGAGAATAAAAACAAATAACTGATATCAGGAATAAGTAAAAGGACTCACTATAAATTCTCTGAGGCAGTGAACAGATAAGAGGATACTATGAAAAAAATTACCTAGGCTAATAACTTATAAAATGTTGGAATAGACAATCTCCTTGAAATAATACTGACTTAGAAGAAATTTTAAAATCTGAAAGTTCTGTCTTTTGAAAGCACTGGATATATTAATCTAAATGTTTCCTGGTTAACATTTCCAAACATTTAAAGAAAAAATAACACCAATATTATACAAACTATTACAGAGAATAAGAAAGGAAGGAATACTAGTTTTATAAAACCAGTATATATAAAATTAATACCAAGACCTTAAAAAAAGCAAGAAAACAAACACCCTGAACATAGTGCTAAAAATCCTCCAAATACAAAAAACTTTAAATAAAATAATTTAAAATCACACCTAGTGATGTATAAAAGGAGGTTCATTTTTATAACTAATAGACTAATAAATACTAATAATGAATTCTAGTAGAAAAGAGTGGATTTATAACAAGCAGTATAGTTGGTTTAGCATTTGAAAAGTCACTCTATATTACAGAAAAATGGAAAAAAACAGAAAACCATATGATCATCTTAAAAGATATGGAAAAAGCATGTGACACAATTCCACACTTGTATATTAGAATAAAGCCAATTTCTTTTTTTTTTTAAGATGGGAAGCCTTTTTTTTTTAAATGCCTTTATTTTTATTTATTTATTTTTATGTGATGCTGAGTATTGAACCCAGTGCTAGGCAAGTGCTATTACCACTGAGCTCCAACCCCAGCCCCACAAATTTATTTCATCAAGTAAAATATCTACAAAACCTGCTACAGCAAACATCATATATAATGTGAATTTTAGAGAACATTGCTTCTGAAATGAGAAGCATGATGAGGATACTTGCTGTCACCACTTCTTTTTTAAAAATATTTTTTTAGTTGTAGTTGGACACAGTACCTTTATTTTATTTATTTTTATGTGGTGCTGAGGATTGAACCCAGTGTCTCGCACCTGCTAGGCAAATGCTCTACCACTGAGCCACAACCCCAGCCCCTGCTGTCACCACTTCTAATTCAAAATTGTATCCGATGTTTTAAATAGTGCAATAAAGGAAGAAAAAGAAATATATAATGAGGGGCTGGGATTGTGGCTCAGCAGTAGAGCACTCGCCTAGCACCAGCAGGACCCAGGTTCAATCCTCAGCACCACATAAAAAAAAAAAAAAAGGCATTGTGTTGTGTCCACCTATACCTAAAAAAATAAATATTTAAAAAAAATATAATGACTAAAAAAGTAAAAAACAAAACTCTCATTATTTGCTGAGGTCACATATACCTGTATATAATTCAAAAGAATCCACAAACTAATAGTAATAATAATATAGTAAGAATACAATATCAATATAAAAAATATTAGACATTTATCCTCCCACAATAAATACACAGGAAATGGGAAAAAAGTATTTCATTTATAACAAGAATTTATACCACCAGACATTAAGAGTGCTTTAATGTTATCATAGATAAACCACAATACTATTGGGACAAAAGACAAATAGATTCATGAAACAAAGTGGAGTCCATAAATATATCCACACATTCTTGTTGCTAGATTTAAGACAAACAGGGATAGGACCAACCTGATGTCTGTGTGTTAACTAAATAGGCACATGGGGAAAAAACCAAAACACTGATTCTACTTCACAGCATACACAAAAATCAATTCAAGGTGGATTACAACCCTTAAAGTGAAAAGTAAAACATTTAAACTTCCAGAAGCAAGCAAAGAAGAGTATCTTCATTACTCTGGATAAAGTAAAGATTTCTTAATCAGGATACAAATAGCATTAAACATAATATTAAAGATGATGCATAATATTACATATTGACACACGGCACCACAATAAAATTAAGAACTTTGGTATGGAGAAACTGATAGTCCTAAATGGAGAAAAAAATAAAGACAAAATGAATTAGGAATTCCACTCCAGAAGCTAAAGCTACATCATTAAAATAATCCATGTAAAGGGAAATAAAAATGCAAATTTATATAAACAGTATTTTTAATTCTAAAAAAATAAATCAACATAACTAAAATATAATACTTAGACCTGAGAGACAGTTTTTGAATGATTTGAACAAAACAAAAATTAGACAAGGAACCAATAAATAAGTTTAAGAATGAAAGAGCACAGTTCCAGGAACAGTAGAAATGTTATTTGACAATAAGGGAATATTATCATTATATTTTTAAAAATTGTGTAAAATGAACTAGGTTGGACACTTCTTTAGAAAACTGTAAATTTAAAAATTGGCTCAAAAAATAAGCCTAGGAGAAAGAGAAATAGCTCCTAACTCCTCTCTCTTACTGCTGAAAAGAATTTAAAACAAAGAAGAGAAAGAAAGCATCAAGGCCAAATATTTTACAGAAAGAGAAAATCCTTATTGTAGTAGTCATGTTTAGTTACCTACCAACATCTGTTTCCCTTTTCTATTCTACTGAAAACCAGTTTTGTCCCAATGTTCATTCCTCCCTCAGGTGACTCAGATAAATCCTTATTGTTCTAAATGGATCATTGTGGTCACCTCTGTCTTGCTAGATGCAGAACCCATGAGAATGTTCTGCTCAGACACACAATTATGAAGAGTATAATTGAACAAAACCCTAAGTTCAGGTCAAGCTTCCCACAGTTGCTCCCAGCCAATAAATGAGCATAACAGGGGTGGTAATGCAGGCTATGTGACAGAGGATTTGGCTCAGGGCCTTCCCTACAGCCTCAGCAAGTTCTCTTAGAATGGTCTGCCATCTAAGATGCTTCTACCTGATCTTTCTTCCTTCCCACTTCTGTACCATCTGTCAGTTCTCCCAGCCTCACCCTACTTCTTCCTTCATTTTAATCTCACAGTCAATTCCCAAGTAAATTTCTTCCATGTCTCATCATATTTTGACATCTGCTTCTTGGAAGATCTAGACTAGGAGGATCTAGACTTAGAAGATCTAAAGGACGTGCAGAGTGGGTGTGTGATTCAGTTCTTGCCAGTGAGAAGTGATAAAGTTCTACTGTGGAGTTTCTAAGAAAAAAAAAATTCTTGTCAAGAGGTTCACAAGAAAGAAAAAGACTTATTAGGCTTCCAGTCATTGTTTTATCTGCATATGACTCTTGGACCTGTGCCTTAACTTACTTTAAGTCCATGCCCACTGACCTCAAATGGCCCGTTAATGCTGCCAGGAAACACATGATTTTTTTTCCTTACTGTATTTATTCTCTCATTCTTTAAGACAAATATGTCATACTTCTTCCTCAGACTTCAAACTTCTAACTCCTTGCACCCTGTCCTTCTCAAGTTGGTAACTTTGCATTCCATCTCATGAGAAATTCCAAGTAGGCAAAGTAGCTAATCTGTTCCTCAAGATCACCTCCTCGCTCTCCCTAGGAACACTTCCCATCAGTAGAGGGGAGTTCAGAGCACAGAGATATAAATCATGGATTTATCAGCCGCCAAGTGTGGACCAGAGGTACTGAACCCAACAAGGACTTTTGAAAGTTAAAGGAAATGGAAAAATGAACACCAACTTCTGAATGAACCAAAATATTTGTTTCCTTCACAAATATATTTGAGCCTTTCTCTTGTTTGTTTAGTCATTTTTCACTTATCTAAGTAAAAAGAACTGATTAATAGGAGCAATAGCTGAGGAAAAAGTAAACTATAATGCTGGATCTGAACTTTATGTTCCTTTGTTGGGAGTATTCTCAGCAGAGAGAAAATTGCATTCTATATCTTGAGGGAAACATTGTAATAATAATTTTTAAAGAAACAAACAAAACACATCTCTCTGAGGCTATGGTTTCCTTTGATCACAGGATCACCTGATTTGCTCCCACTATATTTCCAAGTGAAAATGCTCCAGCAACAGGGTAAGAAAATGACACTAAATCTGGGACATGGACATACAGTTGACAAAGCTTACACCAATTACAGGTGTCTTCATCAAATAGGATGGAAGTATATGGGCTGTATAGATGCCTATAAATACATGAGTGATAACCTTGGACCTTCACCAAAGAAATTAAAATGATGCCAACTTCATGATGACAAATATGAGTAATAAAACCTACTGTGAATTTCAAACAAACCTTAAAGTGACCAATTAATCAAGATTTCTTTGTAGACATGTTTATTTAAAAGATTCAATTTGATCAAAAATTTTGGCAAAATTAAACAAATTACAGTATTTCCAATAATGTGGCTCTGGAGAAATTAGTCAACCCATGTGTTCCTTATGATACAAACTACTGACATTTGGAATATATACAATTAATAAAATCTCGTTCAATATAGCTCTTCACGTGATCATCTTCAAAAGACAGGTAGCTCTTTAAAGGTTTATTAAAAGTGTCTTCAAGCTGGGCACAGTGGCACATGCCTGTAATTTCAGCAGCTTGGGAGGCTGAGACAGGAGGATCTCAAGTTCAAAGCCAGCCTCAACAACAGCAAGGTGCTAAGCAACTCAGTGACACCTTATCTCTAATAAATTACAAAAAATTGGACTAGGGATGTGTCTCTGTGGTTGAGTGTCCCTGAGTTCAATCTCTGGTACCCGCCCCCAAAATAAAGTATCTTCAAATATCATTGGTCTTACCTTTCTTCCCCGGAAAAAGACCCATTTACTGCCACTGAATATATATGTGTATGTTTTTATACACACACACACACAGACACACACACATAAGAGATTTTAACATAAAACTGAAAATACACACATACATGTGTGTGTGTGTGTGTATGTGTGTATGTGTGTGCGCGTGCACGAATTCTGGTAGCTAGTAGAATAGTTATTGAAATGCTTTAACCAAGGAATTTCCCTCAACAGACCACATTCTACCTTAGTGATTACTGGGAAACAGGATGGGATGGATGATTGAGATGACTATGAAATACCTAAATTTCCCTTTCTGTTGGCTCTGTTACTGGTTGAATTGTGTCCCCCCAAAAAGAATGAAGTCTTAGCCCACTGTATCTCAGAATATGATGTGAAAAAGGGTCTTTACAGATGTGATCAAGTTAAGTTAAGGACATTAGAGTGGGCCTCAATCCAATATGACTGTGTCCTTATAAAAGGGTGGGTTTGGACACAGAAGTGGACACACGCAGAGCAGTGGTGTGAAGGCAGAGGGAGAATGCTGAGTTCCAAGAACTGAGGAAAGAGGCATCAGACACATCCTCCCTTGTAGGCCTCAGAAGGAATCAATCCTGCCAACACCTTTATGTTGGACATTTAGACTTCAGAATTGTGAAATGATAAATTGCGGTATTTAGGCAATTCCGTTTGTGGTATTCTGGTATAGCAGCCTCAGGAATCTCATGCAGGCACTGACTCTAAAACTGTCTTGCCATGTTTCAAAACACCTGGGACTGTATTGAGAGGAAGTAAAACAGGTAGTTTCAGATTCCTCCGGTCCTTGGGTAAGTTAGGTATGCCACCATAACTTCTGGAAAAGCATAAAAGATATCGGAGCTGAGGTTGGAGGAAACTGGAGACGGAGCTTGAATAGCTGAAAACTAGTGGAAAAGCAATCAGAAAACACAAAGTATATGAATGGAAGAAAAATTACTCCCTATGAAGACAGAAAAAGGAAGATTTCAGGCCACAAAGAAGACAGATCCTCCAGCCCTACAAGATCATAAATGTTTTAAGAGGAGAAAAGCTACTAGCTAGAGTTAAAAATTAACCACAGAAAGAGATGTCTTCATGAAAGCCATTTAGCTTAATTTTATTAGCTATTATCAGAGACATATGCTTAAAATTGATATTTACCAACATCTACTCACAGATGTAAAATGTTCAGTAAATTCTCACTGAACATAGTGTCTCTCATAGTTGTCACAGAACATCAACTTGGTCCAGACTCTCTACTGCTACCTGGTGGCAACATGCACATATTACAGGAGCAAACAAAGTGTGTGACAAGCCATCCATGAGAAACAGGTCACTCAGGAAGGCGAGACTATATAGTGAGAAATCCATTTGAAAGAATAAAAGAGACAATATTCGAGGAAGGTCCAAACATGAAAATATAGCTTCTTAAAGAACAGAAACAAGAAATTCATTTTTTTTATTGATTCAGTAAGCTGCTAAAATTTTGAATCTGAGCAACATAACTACAAGACAATTGGTCCACTGATATCTACATAGTTTACATGTGAGAATGTAGTCATTTACAATAGCACACTTACTTAAAAGTCCATGAAATAAGCCTACCACATAAATTGTATGAAGGTATATGTCTACACAGCTAAGTGCACCAGCTAGGCTTAAACAACATGGAGTTGTCAAGGGCTGGTCTTGGCTGCCTCATCCTCTCAGCTTGTTACCCTTTTATAGATCAAGAGCTCTTGGTCTACTGACATAGAACATAGGGCAACTGTCATCCATGTCCCCATATACACTATTACCCTCCCCATAGTGTATATGGGGACATGGGTGTCAATTAAAGACAGCCATCCCTTAATTGTGGGATGAGCTAGGAAGAGATGAATGTGAATGGAAGCAAAGATTTCCTTGTCTTAGCAACAACACAGGCTGGACAACACTAAAATGTGTTCAAAAAAACAAAAAGCAACTGATGGAAAAGGATATTTCCTAGAAACACACATCATGTGGACAACTCCCAGGTCAGGGAAAAACAACATCACAGTCAGTCTTACTTCATCCCAAGTGTCTCCAATTTTGCCAAATTCCCTCCCACCCAGCCCAACAAGTCCATGAAAGAAAATGCCTGTGGGCACGAAAAGGGGGTTCTATTTATATATGAGTCAGTTGTGTGTGACGCCCTCTTTGGTAAATATATTTTTAAAGCCACTTTTTCAGTCTGGAGAGCTCAAACACTTTCCAGAAGTTGAAGCTTAAGTCCAGAGCTGTTTATTAAGTCTGAAAAAGCCAGGAATCAGAGACAGGAATATAGAGGATCGAGTAGTAATTCAGACAATATGGATAGCACATTGTTAAAATGTATACTATTAAGAGATGAATATGTAATTTGCGTAAGAGGGTGTATAATAATCGAAATTATTTTAAGAGTTAGATATTATAAGTGACACTAAGACCATTTCCCCAAAGCATTTATCCCCTCTGAAATAATTGCTATTATTTTCTTATAGGGTATGTCCTTCCAAATATTAAAAGAGGTATGCACACCATACACATGTACATGGGTTCACAACCTGTAGAAATACATAGTTGATGTGTATCATGTTTTCATACATGGCATCAATAAAAGACACCATCAAGCCCTATCTAAGCCAATGCTATAACCAGTATCTTGAAATACTCATCTTTTGGGCATTTCCCCCCTCCTATCATCATATAAATGTCTCCTACTCAATCGGAAACCTTCATGTTGACTTAAGAATACAGAGACTCTGAGTAGCAATTAAAAGAGAAAGAGGGAAAAAAAAAGTGTTTACTACTTAAGAATAAAACAGAAAAATCTAAGAAAAGCAAAACAAGTATAGAATTTATGCTATAGGAATGAACCAGAGAGAATAAGAGGATATAATTATGGCTCTCCCTCCCAAATCTTTTACAATATGACTGTCAATGAAAAATATTGGGTTGGTGCTTTGTGAATCTGACACAGAAGTGACAAACGTAAGTGTCTATGGAAGCCAGGCAGATATATAAATGCTGGAAGCAGGATCAACGGCCACCAACACTGTAATGTTAGGAGGCAAAACAGGGAATGGTGCGGACCATGGCAAACAAGACCCAGGGCCCAACTAGAAGGCAGCTGCTTCTTAGCTGCAGCCAACAATTGCTATGATAAAATGCAAGGTCTTCCCATTTTTAAAGAGAAACAGGAAAAAAAATCCTGATATTTTTATATAAGAATCTCTTGACTTTTCAGTGTTGAACATTTAAAATCCAAAGTTTCAAAACCAACAAAAAACAAAAATAGCACCACTGTGCAGGCTGACACTTGGCAGGTCACACTGCGGGCTGGCTTGGATCTCAGAAATCTGGATCAGTTGGAAGCTTTCATTTACTTCCCCATCTCGTGCTCTGTCAATAGAACTGATGCCTCCATGGAACATTCTTTGACAAATTAGTAAGTGGAATGCAGACAGTGCTTTTGCAGGCAATGGGCTTTTTTCATACATAAAGGTTTCACTGGCAATTAGAACAATTTTCTCTCTCCCATTTACATTTTGGAATGAGTTTTCTGAAAAGGAAGAGGGCAAAACTACCCATTTTCTTTTCATGTCTTTGGCATTTTCAGATTCATCAGAAGTGTGTCCTACTGTGTGTTCTTGGAAAGAGGTTGGTCACTACACTTCCTGTCCTCTGAAGGAAGATGTCCCAGCTTTCCCAGAGAGGGGCACAGGCTGATGGTTCCAGGAAAGAAGAGCTCTTCTGAGGGCACCTTATGACAGGCACTCATCAGAAAACAAACTCTGAGGGAGGAAGCCCTGATCAGAGTCAGCCACTGAGAGACTGCAAACTCTCAGGGGTGAGAGTGAAAGGGAACAGGACTGGGATGAGACTCTTTTCCCTCTGTCCTCTGCTCCTTTCTGCAGGGATGGTGAGTCCAACCCTCATCTATTTCCACCAAAAACCATCCTGAGATTTAAAACTGAGCTCGGCCACTGGAGTTTACAATATCAATTCTTTCCTTTATAGAAGTGAAGTCTGTAGTTTCTGAGCTCTCAGGGCTAAGGAACAAATACTTGAGAGCAGATACTTGAGGATGAAAAAAATTTAGGAATGGATTGTTAAGACATAAATATTGATGATATGTGCTCCATATGATCACCTGCTGAACAAACTGTTTGGCTTTTGTTGTTGTTGTTGTTTAATTATTATTGTTTTGGAAGCTTGTTTTTTTTTCCCAGTACTGGGGATTAAAACCATGGTCTGCAACATGCAAAGGTAAGTGCTCTACCACTGACCTATGTCTCCAGCCCTTTTTGTTTTTTGTTGATATTTATTTAAAAGTTGCCCAGACTGGCCTCGAACATGAGATCCTCCTGCCTCAGTCTACTTGAATACCTCGAATAACAGGTGGGCACCACCAGCTCCAAACTTGCTGTTTTTAAAAATCAAGAAGTTCTGGGATTCATGTGCATGAAGATTTTGAAGCAGATTGTCTTACCTTGAAGATGAAATCTGCCATCAGAGGTCCTGGAATCTTAAAGGTTTGCCTCTCTGAGCCCTTCTGAAATTCAACTGTTGTGTTTTCTACAACAAAAACTCCAGGGCTGTTAAAGCTGTGTTCTCCTTTGCTTCCTTGAAGCGTTTTGGATTCAATAACTAAAAATTTAAAAAATAAAATTTAAGTAAGAGAAATCTCCTAAAAGCAAGTCAGTCCAAATGACATTTCACCAAGTGTAATATCGGCATGTGACATCAACACGATATCAAAAGATCCACATTCATGGAATAGATAAGTCAAATTTTTGGTCGTCCTTAAAAAGGCACTAACAGGGGTAGCAATTCTACTCAATTCTTTGGAGACATATCTTCTACAAAAGAGAACACTTTTCTTTTTTCATATTTTTTTCATGAGGTAGCTCAAAATATAGGGCGAGTAAAGTCATGTTTACTCACTTATTACCTATTCAGATGTTAAACATAGTTTTATATTTAGAAAAAAAGCACAGTGAATCTCAAATTTGCCTTTTTCAAAAGAAAAAACTTTTTATTTTGAAATAATCAGATTCACAGGAAATTACAAAAGTAATATAGACAGGTCCTCAGTGGCTACACTTTATGAAACTATAGAACAATAGCAAAACCAGGAAATTGACGTAGGTACAATGTATGCATACAGTTTGATGCCATGTCTGAGGTGGGGTCTTGCTAAGTCACCCTGGCTGGCTTAGGACCTGTGTTCTAAGGGCTGAGAGTGGCACAGGACCACAATCAAAACACATAACCATCCCACTGCCACAAAGATCTCCCTGGAGCATGTTACTCTCTTATTCTAATTTGCTTTTATAAGATCAGAAGTGTTTTTAAGAACTACAGGAAAATGTTTGCCTGCAGTTTGAACAAAATAGTATTTCCATTTTATTTAAATATTTTCTGTTTTTCCCTCTCCTTTCCTCCTTTTCTTCTGTCTTGTTAAGTGTTACCATACCCAGCAGACGTGGTCCCAAGTTTGGGAGAAGCAATAAAGACAGACACAGCTGGGTTCTGGTCTCAGCTCTTTCTCTGACTCCCTGTAGTAGGTTTTCATTGCTAAAACAAGGAATCAGAGTGCCTGATCTCCCGTGTCCAACTCTCCTCTGAAACCTCCACTCGCTGCAGTGGTATTACAGTTGTCTCTAGCCATCTTGAACAAAGGACACAACAGAATCAAAACTCCATTCAGCTTCAACCTTAAAAATGGAAAGCTGATAAAACACGACAGAATTGCCCAGTATCAGGGAGCTTCGATCCACATGCTGCTGGGCTTTGGCTGTTTTCATTTGCTAGATTTTTCTCTCTGCCAAAGAGCAGCTGCAGGAATCCAAGTGTGCTGGACAGACTACATCCCAGGCATTAGGAGACATCCCTGATTATCCCTGACAGGCAGGCTGGGAACTTTTCTGGGAAAATTCAAAGGCTGGACAGGAGCTCCTTGATCTGGAAGAGTCATTAGCGGTCGAAGAATAACCCTGGCTCCTTTCAGGCACACAAAACCCCAACCACTTTGGCCCCAGTCTCCATGACCACAGTAGATTTTTGGAAAGTGTGAGATTAAATTCATTTCCTAGTTCCAATGAAGATATAAAACTGAGTGTTACAAAGTGAGTTGTCAGTAAATACGAGATGGAGAGCTAGAGATAGTAAGCCCCACACTGGATGAGTTAAGTCTCTAAAGTAAAGGAGAGAAAACGATGAGTATTGAGGCAATACAGAAACACTAAGTGAGACTGGACACCATCCATCTCATCGAAGGCATGTGAGACACCAAGTTTCTAGACTGAGATTTAGCTTGAAATGACTTGATTAAATTCAAGTACTATGCAATGGATTCCGCGGCTGTGCTGGGGGAGTAATTGCTTTACCACTGGGCTCACTTTTTGGAGCGCAGATTTGCAAGTTTCATCATGATGCAGCTTGGAGCAGGGGTGTAAGGAAGGTGATCCTGAAGGGAGGAAGGCCAGGTGCTATGACATCCATCCCCTAAACCAAATGCCAACATTTCTCTTAGTTCAGTTTTGGTGTTTTGTTTTAAAGGTGGAGTCTATTTCATTATTTCAACCATGTTTAAAATATTCATTGACAAAGATGAACATACAAGGAGCAAAGCCAATGTCCAAGTTTGTATAAATCACTCAAGCCAACTAAATGGTGTACTGAGCACTCCATATATTTCTTGCAACTGCATGCTCATCTATAATGATCTAAAAAATACAAATAAAATTGTAATCAATCAAAAAAAAAATCACTCAAGCCACTCTGTAATGAAATGCATGTTAGTTGTAGAATATCTATTTCAAAGGGCTTCCAGATCTCCAGGGTGCCAACACTGGTTGCATCTCTAGGAGGCAGAAAACAAACGATTTGACCTCACTAGTGTAAATGAGTAGCTGAATCAAAAGTAGATAATTAATGACTGGTGGAGTGATCTGAGGAAGGTGGAGTTTATATGCATAAACAATCTGATCATTTAGATTGACAGAGCCCGTGTATCCAATCCACAGTGAGATGGAGCCCAACACAGTTCTTTAAAACTCATCATTTTCATTGGTGACAAATTTGTCCCTCCTAGTGACTGTGCCTCTTAAAATAAATAAGAGAAAAGGGATTTGTAGTTTTTCAATGAATAATTCAAATGCTGTGTTGACTTACAGATGCCTTTACTTAGTTTTTATTCATTTCTGTTATTTATGCATATTTACTGCAGCTGTGTGTTTTGACAGCGTGTGACTCATGGCTGATGAGAGCTGTACAAGTGAACCTTCAGTTCTCAGGGCTTGTGCTGACCATTGGTGGCTACTGCAGCCAGGTGGTTAGGCTTGGGAGACCCAGGGAGCCCACTTTCACTGTCTTCCTGCTCCACTGTTAGGGAAGAGATTACCGTCCTTCTTTCCTGATCCCCACTGCCCACCTGATTCCTCCTGTGAAGACTTAATGGTGGGTGGAGGGCAGAGGTGTTGAGGAAAGTATGAAAAGTAGCCTCAAACAAGTGAAAAACAACAAGAAATCAAGGTCTTCTACCCACAAATCTTCACAGTACATGTCTATAATGATACCTTTAAATAATTTGAATTCATTCTTGTTCTTTTTAAAAGAAATGACAAAAAAAGTGAATGAATGCTTCTAATGGTTTCCAGTTGAAGGGCCTCATTGAGAAGAATCAGTCCAAGCTTCTTACAACAGAGGCAGAGACAGGCAACCAACACCAAGAGGTCTGTTTAAATTCTAAAGGCCACAAAACTACTATTAGGTAAACACATACTGCGGACTTAGCTAATGTAGCTATATCAAGTTCAGGCCTACAGTAGAACAGTATTGTTATAGTGTATGTTCATTTTATCCAGCATCACTGTCCTTTGGCCATTACATATAGTGTCCATATTTGTATTTTTACATCTCTATCTATACATTAAACAGGAACTGGAGGGAAAAATACTCCTCCAATAGATAATTGAGGTTTTCATTTCATGACATCTTGGCTTCTCAAGCTACAGACACATTAGTGCTAAAGCTGTGCTACCATAACATTTATTTTGCAGGGATCCTATTATTGCTTCCATTTTTTAAGGGATGCATTACTGGAAAATTTGGGACTAAGTGCTCCCTATAACAATGTGGCCATGCTTAGAACAGCACTAGAAATTCAGGATCTGAACACCTTTCAGCAGAATGGAAGTCGGATGTTCTGTAATTAAATTCCATTTCACAACAAAGAGACTGAAATTCCTGCAGTCTTCTGAAGGATTGTAGTTAATACAGCTCTTGAAAGAATGATTTATTACAGCAAAATAAGCTTGATTTCAGAAATACATCTTTATTACAAGGAAAAATGCAAAAAATGGTTGCATAAATCAAGAAAATAAAACCCATTCTGTATATAAATGTTCAGAAATCTAAACTAAATCCTTTGTAAATGAAGCCAGTAGAGAAGCATAACTTTCAGAAACACTTCTAGGGCCAATTGAGAGATTGTTCAGGAGGGGGAATATTCCAAGCAACAGATCTGTCACTTTGAAGAAATGGGAACATTGCTGAACTCTGTTCTTGGAAGAGTGCCCATCCCGAGTATAGAGTATAAAGTTATATTTAATATGCCAGTACATATTTATGCAAATGAATTTTTGCTTCAAAGTATTCACCTTAATTTATTCTGTTTACTATTTGCTTACTCTGTTTTTACAACTTAAAAAACGAATTTGAAGCTGAATTTTTTGGGGTTGCCTTTAGAATCATAAAAATATTAGGTCTAGTCACTGCACTTTAGAATGTTTTTTTAAAACATTTTTTGATATATAGTACACATGCCATGAAACTCAGTTACTTATTTATGCAGTGCTGAGTATTGAACTCAGGGTCTCACACAGGCTAGGAAAGTGCTGTACTACTGAGTTACAGCCTCATCCCCAAATTCACCCATTTAGAATGTATAAATTATACATTTACACACAGCATAATCACAGTGAAGACATCATTGTGGTCTAATTTTATAACATTTTTGTTATCCCCCAAAAGAAACCCCATACTTAACTAGACCATCATCCCTGTACTTTTCTTTTCTGATATTTGTCCATTCTAGATATTTCAGATAAATGAAATCTATGATATGTCACTTTTTGTAACTAGGTTCTTTCTCTTAAGCATAATGACCATGCATGGTGGTCCACGCCTGTAATCCCTCTGAGTTGACAACTCTGAGGCTGAGGCAAGAAGATCACAAGTTCAAGACTAGCCTGGGCAATTTATCGAAGTCCTGTTTCAAAGTAAAAAATAAAAAGGACTGGGGATGTAGCTCAATGGTAAAGGGACCCTGGGTCCATCCCCAGTACCAAATAAATAAATACAAAATGCAGTGGCACTTAAGGCTAATGTTTTCAAGAATTATTAGTATTGTACTATATATCAGCATTTCATCCCTTTTTAAGCCAAATTATATTACACATTTATCCATTCAACAGTTGATGAACATTTGAGTTGTTACTACTTGATAGATACTATAAATAATAAATTTTCAGCCCTTTATACTTTTGAATCCAAATGATATTTCACAATGTTCTTAATCAAAAATTTGAATCTAAATGAATCTAAATGATTTTTACCTGTTTCCAAAAATCAAGTTTGCATTTATAAGGAAGAAGTTATTCCCATTAAGAGCTGTGTGTTTTCAAACCATTTTTGTGTAAAGCCGGAAACATGAAAAATTGTGCTCTACATGTGTACTATGAATTGAAGTGCATTCTGCTGTCAGATATAACAAATTCGAATAAATAAATAAATTTTTAGAAAAGGAAATTTAAAAAACATTTTGATGTTTCATTCCAGAGAAAGCCTTGAATGAAGTGACCATGACATGATTATAAACAGTTTAATGATTTTGTTTAAAAAATCATTCACATAAAGTTAAGGGTAAACAAGCTCTTTTAAATAATTTTTCACTTTCACTGTCACCAAGATAGTCTCTTTCTTCTTTTATTTAGAGCAAATGTACTAAATAATTAATTTTTTATTTAAGATTGTAGTCCGATAGTGACCCCAAACATTTTTAATTATTTAAACATTTTATTATACACTTTTCTCAGAGGACTTTTGGGCCTGAAATAGTAGTTCTGGATCCTCTACACATGCATGCATGTCACACTACCAAAAATGTTTGATGCTTCTGGCTCTAAGAAAATCTTATGATTTAAAAACTTAAGAAAGTGACCCAGGGGATAAAAGGGCAGATATATCGTACTTGGGTTCTGTGGATCTTGATTGTGTGACTTTGTGGCTTGATAGTAGTTATAATGGTATATATTTTGTACTTTCTATGGGCAAACACTAGACCCAATAAGATGCTGCAAGGCCAGAGGCCAGTCTAGTAGAGACCTATCTTCTTTTGAATATAATTAAGAAATCCTGCTTGAGGCTACAAGGATACCTTGGAAAGCAGGAAATAACCTCTGGCATTTCCACTTCCTTCAAGTTTTGAGAGATCAGAAAAAAACTGAGACAGAGGAAATGCCATCTGACCTTCGCATAGAAACAATATCCTTGCAGCCCTCCACTGATGAAACTCCCCATATTCTGGGAAGCCTGTGTCCACTTTCAGAGTCCACTTGTCCAGAAGTTGCCATGCACTGGTAGAAAAGTCTCTCCTTCCTGGGCAGCCAAAGTCATTGATGAGATTCTGAATTTTAAACTTTGTTTTGTTTTAACTTTGTGTCCCAAACTGTTGACATCTCCAGAAGACTCCTAAATTCATATTTATTCTCCATGTAAGAATAGTTCATTTCACCTATAATTTAATTTCCTCTCCCATGGGAGTATTAATCCCAAACTGCTATTTTTTTCACTGGGTATAAGAACAGAAAATTAGCATAGATCATTTCCCTAGTGATACGGACTATTTCAAAATAGAAAAAAAAAAAATCCCTACCTACCATGAATATTCTGTGTTTTTGTTTATGTTTGTGTTTTGCTAAATAGACTCTCAGGGAATTTTAAAAAATATTTAGATTAAATTTTACTTACAGAGATGAGCAGGTCCTTTGACTGTAATTCTCACACTTCTGCTTCCCAAAGGAACAGCAATCACGTTTTCTTCTCCTAGAAAACAATTTAAGACAAATATAGTAAAACTAAAAAGAACCATGAAAACAAGGAAATCAATCAAAACTGGGTGCATGTTTGCTATTACATATTCTGATAATTTAATTTTTCTATGCCCATCTAATAATCTATGTTCATACGTGAAATTTTATCCCACTAGTCTATAACTGAGACAGAGCAGGGAGGATACTAATTATCCCACCAAGATCCAGCCTAATGCAAGCTTCTTTTTAAGAATTGTTTCCACCAATGTCCAGGTTCAGGAGCTGGTGGTGACTTTGCCCCCAAACTTTCCCACAACCTCTGCACAGTCAATAGGCTAATCCTGACTCATATATGCCCCTTGGGACTTGGTGATAATGCATGCCTTTGTCATCTTTTGATGTTAGAGTACAGAGGCACAACTCATGTGAGCAGATTCCCTGTCAAGTGCAAACTCTAGTGCCAAAGCAAAGATCTGATATGTGCAGAAATACCAAGATCCTGTGCAAGCAGCTAGTGCAGCATGAGTCCACCCTTTTTGTCTGCATAAGCTTTGCTCTTTGCATCCTGACATGGCCAGTCCAGGCCCCTGGCCCTGCATAGTCTTCCTGGTGCTTGAGCACAAAAATGCAACAAAGCTGCTTTCAGATGGTTCTTGTCTCTCCATGATTTTTACCTTGAATTGAGCAAAAGAACCCTCCAATTAACTGGTAAACTTGATAGCTGGTAACAGCAAAAAGAGATATACTTTGTATTTATAATTTCTGTCCCAAATGGGCAAAATAATTCCACACTGATTGGTAATACTATCAATACTAGAACCTTATCATTGATATGAATTGATTTCAGTAGATACTCTTTTATCCTTAACTTACGGAAAATGATTTTTTTAAATAAACTCTTCAGTGTGAAACTGATGAACAAAAACCCCTTATCTCAGGCTGGGATTGTGGCTCAGTGGCAGAGCACTTGCCTTGCAAATATGAGGCACTGGGTTCGATTCTCAGCACCACATGAAAATAAATAAATAAAATGAAGGTATTGTGTCCATCTACAACTAAAAAAAGATTAAACAAAACCCTACCTCTCACCATAAACAAAACTCAACTCAAAGTGGATCAAGTACCTAGAAATTAAACCAGAGACCCTGTGCCTAACAGAAGAAAAAGGAGGCCCAAATCTCCATTATGTTGGATTAGGCCCTGACTTCCTTAATAAGACTCCTATAGTGCAAGAAATAAAATCAAGAATCAGGGCTGGGGCTTTAGCTCACGGGTAGAGCGCCTGCCTCACACGTGTGAGGTACTGGGTTCGATCCTCAGCACCACATACAAATAAATGAAGATATTGTGTCCAACTACAACTAAAAAAAATTTTTTTAAAAGGAATCAATAAATGGGATGGATTCAAACTAAAAAGCTTCTTCTCGGCAAAAGAAACAATCTGTGAGATGAATAAAGAGCCTACATCTTGGGAGCAAAATTTTTCCCCTTACACATCAGACAGAGCACTAATCTCTAGGATATCTAAAGAATTCAAAAAGCTTAACACCAAAAAAATGAATAACCTAATCAATAAATGGGCCAAGACACTGAACAGACACTTCTTAGAAGATGATATACAATTAATCAACAAATATAGGAACAAATGTTCAACATCTTTAGCAATTAGAGAAATGCAAATCAAAACTACTCTAAAATTTGATCTCACTCCAGTCAGAATGGTAGCTATTAAGAATACAAACAACAACGAGAGAGAGAGTGAGAGAGAGAGAGAGAGAGAGAGAGAGATTAAAAAAAGAAAAAAGAATACAAACAACAAGTATATGTGGGGAGAAACTCACATTTATACATTGTTGGTGAGGCTGCAAATTTGCAAATTGGTACAGCCAATATGGAAAGCAGTATGGAGATTTCTTGGAAAACTGGGAATGGAACCACCATTTAACCCAGCTATTCCACTCATCAGTTTATACCCAAAGGTCTTAAAAACAGCATACTACAGGGACACAGCCACATCAATATTTACCGCAGCACAATTCACAATAGCTGAATTGTGGAACCAACATAGATGCATTTCAGTAGATGAATGGATAAAGAAAATGTGGTATATATACACAATGGAATATTACTCAGCAATAAAAGAGAATAAAATCATGGCATTTGCAGGTAAGTGGATGGAGTTGGAAAATATTATGCTAAGTGAAGTAAGCCAATCCCAAAAAAACTAATGCTGAATGTTTTCTCTGATATGAGGATGCTGATCCATAATGGGAATGATTGGGGGGGGGAGCATGGGAGGAATGGAGGAACTTTAGATAGGGTAAAGGGGAGGGAGTGGAAGGGAAAGGGCATGAGGGTAGAGAAGAGAGTGAAATGAGATGGATGTTATTTCCCTAAGTAAATGTATGAAGACATGAATGATGTGATTCTTCTTTGTGTACAACCAGAGACATGAAAAATTGTCCTCTATATGTGTAATATGAATTGAAATGCATTCTGCTGTCCTATATAACAAATTAGAATAAATTTTAAAAGTCAATATATTTATTTATTAGTTTATAAGTTTTTATTAAATAAAATACCTGTTTATTATTGAGAAATCAAACAATATAGATAAACAAATAGACAAAGTACAACTCTTTCTAATCCAAATGCCCTGAGACCATCACTTCTATCACTTTGATGAATATCCCTCACAAATTTTTCATTTGTTTGTTTGTAATATATATGCACATAAAGGCAAGAATGAGCTTTATTTAAATGCTCATCAATATGAGAAAGGCTAAATAATCAAGAGCTATGCTATAGAATACTCTGAAACTGATATGTAATGACATGAAGCTATATGAGCTACTTTGAAAAGATTTTATATGTATATGTATATGCACACACACTATTTTAAAATTTTTTTAAAAAATTTTTTTAGTTGTCAATGGAACTTTATTTATTTATTTGTTTATTTATTTATTTATATGCAGTGCTGAGGATTGAACCCAGGGCCTCACACATGCCAGGCAAGCACTCTACCACTGAGCCACAACCTCAGCCCCCATACATACATATTGATGAGTTTAAAGGGAAAGTTAAAAACAATGTACATGGGCAATTATTTCTTGAATATGCCACCAGAAACACAGGAAGCAAAGGAAAAAAAGGATTGGACTACATCAAAATTAAACTTTTAGGCCACTATCAACAGAGTAAAAAGGCATCCCACAGAAAGGGAGAAAACATCTGCAAATCACATATTGGACAAAGGGTTAATATCTAAAGAACTCTTACAACTCAACCACAAACAAACAACATTTTTTAAAAATGGGCAAAAGACTTGGAAAGACATTTCTCTGGCAGATATACAAATGACTAATAAGCATATAAAAATGTTCAATAAACAAAAAGACAAATAAAATTATTCAAATACTAATGCCTAGAGATAATTAGTGAATTACTAGGTTAATGCAAATCATAAACACAATGAGATACCATTTCACACCTATGAGAATAGCCTTTTTATTTAAAAATAAAAAGTGAGGTTATGAAGAAACTGGAACCCTCATGAACTGCTGGTAGGAATGTAAAACCGGTGTAAGCCCTTTGCAAGAAAGTATACCAACTCCTCAAAATGTTAAACATGGAACTGCCAAATGACCCAGGAATTCCATTTCTGGGCATATACCCCAAAGAATGGAAAGCAGCAACTCAGATATTTGTATACTTGTGCTCATAGCAGCATTACCCGCAAGAGTCAACAGGTGGAAGCAATGAGTATCTATCCACAGATGAATGGATAAATATCACAGTAAGTACCTACAACTGACTGTTTTTCAGCCTTGTTACAACATGGATTAACCATGAAGACATTGGGCTAAGTGAAATAGGCCAGTCACAAAATGATAAACACCGTATGATTCCACTCATATGAGGTACCTAGAAGAGTCAAGTTCACAGATACAAAGTAGAATGGTGGTTACCATTCAGGGGAATGAGTAACAAGGTATTATTGTTTAGTGGGTGCAGAGATTCTGGTTTTCAAGATGAAAAAGTTCTGAAGATGAAAGGTGGTGATGTGAACAGGCTTCATGCCCTAACAGTATGAACAGGCTTCATGCCACTGGACTATAGATTTAAAAATGGTTAAAGTGGTAAGTTTTATGTTTATATATATATATATATATATATATATATATATATATATATATATATATATATATACACACACACACACACACACACACACACACACAGACACATACACACACACACATATTTCACAATTTAAACAATGCATATGGTATAATCTCACTGTAGAAGTATATGTGTTTAAGTGCCACCTTTTTATACACACACACACACACACACATAAAATTTATAGCAATACAGACTATATTATTTACTACAATATATTGCATTATATTGTGTATAAATGCATGGGTAAGATTGTACCCACATAATTGTGAATAAATATAGAGTACTATGTAATTTGTATATTTGTAAACAATAGAGAGGGATTTTAATTCTTTAATCCTTTAAGTGTAACAGAGGGTTTTAACCAAAGTATTGACAAAGATTACCTCTTGGGAAGGGAGTTAGAGTTGAGGAGTAAGTGGGACAACCACAGGTTTTATATTTTTTGAGATTTCTATAATGAAGATATACTTTTACTTAATATATAAAATATAAGTCTATTTAAATTTGAAATTTAAATGTTTCAGGAAGCTAAAAGCATTTTTAAAAAGAAAATAAGACTCCAGAGCCATAAAGCTTTGTTGTATCAGTTTTGAAAAACCTTAAGCAAACAGGTAAATTTCAGATATTAGCAAGAGGTTGTCAGTGCATGATAAAGAACCACCATAACTCTGATACCCAAACAAAACACCAAAGCATGAAAATAAATATATAGGCAAATTTCAATTATGATTATATACATAGAAAATACTAAATACATAGAAAACCAGTTAAAGAATTTCAAAAAGAAAACAACATGGCTAAATAAAATACATTCTAAAAAATGACGACTGATTCAACAAATTGGGAAATATATTAATGTAATGGGTTCTATTGACAGGTGAAAGAAGTTAAATAATATAATTTCAGTGAATAGTTAAAGGTATTTGATAAAATTCAGAACAATTACTTTTTATTTTTATTTTTTGGGCATTATAATTATACATAGCATGTAGGTTCATTTTGACAAAATAATACATGTAAGGAATTTGGTTTACATCCCCAGGTACTCCCCCTTTTCCTTTCCTCCTCCCTCTCCCTGTTTTTTCTCCTCTCTGCTATTGATCTTCCTTTCACTTCTTTCTTTATTTATTCTTTTTTTTTTAGAAATAAAGTCTTATTACAGATTTTTTTTTTTTTTTTGGTGATGGTGCTGGGGATTGAACCCAGGGCCTTGTGCATGTGAGGCAAGCACTCTACCAAGTGAGCTGTATCCCCAGCCCTTTTATTTATTCTTGATTGGCATTTTCTACATATATACAAGTGAAATTCTTTTGGGTACATTTATATATGTATGTAACATGCTATTTGTTTAATTCATTCCATATTTCCAGACCTTTTTTTTTGTTCCTCCCTCCCTCTTATTTTCCTTCTACTCTACTGATATACCCCTGTATCTTTATGATAGTCTCTCCTGCCATGTTCTTTCCCTTATTTTTCCCTAGCTTTCACATGTAAGAGAAAACATTCAGCTCTTGATTTTTCTGAGTCTGTTTTATTTCACTTAGCATGATTTTCTCCATTTCCATTCATTTACCAGCAAATCTCATTATTTCATTCTTCTTTATGACTAAATAGAACCACATTTTCTTGATCCACTCATCTACTGATGGGTATCTGGGTTGATTCCATAATTTACCTATTGTGAATTGTTCTGCTATAAACTGTGATTGTATTCCTACAGTCTGCTGATTTTAGTTCTTTTGGATAAATACCAAGGAGTGGGATAGCTAGGTCATATGGTGGTTCCATTCCTAGTTTTTTAAGGAGTCTCCAGACTGCTTTCCATAGTCATTGTACTAATATGCAGTCTAATCAGCAATGTCTGAGTGTACCTTTCCCCAACATCCTCTCCGGCATTCCTTATTGTTTGTATTCTTGATCATTGCCATTCTGACTAGGGTGAGATGAAATCTTAGTGTAGTTTTGATTTACATTTCCATGGTTGGTAGAGATGTTGAACAATATTTCATATATTTGTTGGCCATTTGAATTTCCCTTTTGAGAAGTTTCTACTTAGTTCTTTGGTCCATTTGTTAATTGGGTTATTTGGGGTTTTGGCAATAAGTTTTTTAGTTCTTTATATATTATAGATATCAATTCCCTTCAGATAAGTGGCTAGCAAAGATTTTTTTCCCATTCTGTAGACTCTCTCTTTACCGTCTTGATCATTTTCTTTGTTTTTTTTTTGCAGAAGCTTTTTAGTTTGATGGCCTCCCACTTACTGATTCTTGGTTTTATTTCTTGAGCTTTAGGGGTCTTATTGAGAAAGTCAGTGCCTGTACCTACATGATGGAGTGTTGACCCGATGTTTTTGTCTAAAAGTTGCATGGTTTCTGTTTTAATTCTAAGGCCTTGATTCATTTTTTAATTTGACTTTTGTGCAAAGTCAAAGATAGGTATCTAATTTCATTCTTCTACATAGGGATATCTAGTTTTCCTAGCACCATTTGTTATAAAGGTTGTCTTTTCCTCCAACATATATTTTTGGCACTTTTATCAAGAACAAAATGGCTGTAAGTGTTTTGGTTTGTCTCAGTGTCCTCTCTTCTATTCACTGATCTTCATGTCTACTTTGATATCAGTACCATGATGCTTTATTACTATAGCCCTATAGTATAATTTGAGATGGAGTATTGTAATTCCTCCTGCATAGCTTTTCTTTTTCAGAATCAGTATGATTACTTTTAAGAATCTTATTAAAGCCAGGAGGAAGGAAACATACTCAATTTGATAAAGAATATCAGAAACTCTGGGCAGACTCAGTGGAGAAATATAAGAATTATTCCCATCAAAGACAGGGTCAAAACAAGGATTATAATCACCATCATTTTTCCCACACTATTCTGGAGATCCTTGTCAACAGAATTAGAAAATAAATAACTTATAGAAATACAACCTGGAAAGAAAACATTAAAAAACACCATTATCTATAGGTCACATTACTAAAAAATTCAAGATGAAGAAAATTATTAAAGTTCAAGAGATATTCTGACATTAAATAAACTGCTTTCATAACTTTAGTTGATATTAATTATATAACTTCATTATATTTTAATGTTGCACATCGTATATTGAATATATCATTTATTATTAATTATAATAACACACAATACTATATACATATGAGTACAGACATACACAGACATACACAAACACAACCTTAGCTAACCCAATAGCAATGAACATTCCTTACATGCATATTGTGCCTCCAAACACTGCTTCCCACTAAAAAGAACTGAAGGTTCTTAGAGAAATGGGTCAATCCACATTTGAATCCAAAAATTAAACAATATAAAATGGGAGCATCATGGAATAACAAAACAGGGAAGCTCCCAAAGACAACTGGAATCATGTCAAAAGGACTTGGAGTCTATGCTAAAAGTTCCCAACTGGGAAAAAAATGTGAAAATTTGAACATTAATAAAAATAATAACTGCAATGGAGTAAAACACATGAAATATGTTTAAACCCATAAGGTCTTAATAATACTTGAAAAATAAATCATTGGTCACATTTGTGGGATGCTAGGAACCAGCTCATTGTTCTGAAACTGGTAAAGAAAGAAGAAGAAAACATTTATCATGCCTTTCTGTACAAATTGTATATCAGGAACTAAATAGTTACTGAGAGTAAGTTTCTCTTTATAGAAGTGTAGCATCCCATAAATGAAGGAAGGATGGATTATCATCAAGTAAATATTGATCTTTAGTGACTAAAAAATCACAAAACAGAGAAAGTCACATATTATGTGCTCCCCAATATAATGTAATAGGAAGTGTATAACACCATCTCTAAAGTCACCTTGCCCAGGGAGAAAGGATCTGTTGGAATGCAATATGAAAAACACAGAGCATGGGAAAGTCAATTGCACAACTATGAGGTTTCCTCAACAAGTAGATTCCAAGGACAACATGAATTATATTCTACAATTTAAAAAATTTAAGAGATCCTAATGCAACATTCAGATTATATGAAAGCTAATTTAAACAAGCAAACAAAAATAATTAAGGATAGACTTCTGCTAAACCTCTCCTTCAAAAAAAGCAATGAAAACACTGGCACAATAAAAAAAAGTCAGACTCAACATTTTCAAAATCTGGAAATTAATCAAAGACTTGCAACAATCTGGACAGCAATTATTCAAGAAACATAAACATTAAAAAAACAGTGAACTTTGTGGCATATTAACTCGCTTATTACTATCTTTTCCATTTCCACCTCCATAGTAACCTTGAAAACAACAGCCCAGTGAAATCACAGTGAAAACCACCAGCTCGCCAGACTCAGTGGGGGCTAGAATGGATTTGGAGCTCCTCCAAAGCCCAATTCCCAATTGTCATTATTTGACCTGTGTGGTTCTCTGGAAGACCTCACAGAGTTGTCTTTATTTTACCTCACTGTGAGCTTGCCCAGTGCAAATGGACTTTCCCCAAGGAGCATTTGACCCAAACAATCAGAGGTAGCTGTTTAATGTTGAGGCTGCATGAGGTCATGGGTAACATGGGTAACAGCGGGAGAAAACAAGCTAACTAAAAGCTTAAAAGGAAAATCTGGGAATGAGATGTCCATAAGAATCTTTTAAAAGTTCCAACATAACTCCTGAGATTCTAGAACCATCATATGTCCATGTAGGGCTGTGCCCAGAAAAGTCCTGAGAAGGTCCCAAGCTTTCACCCCTGGTTAACATTGAAGCTCTGCACAAGTAGGAAGTGAAGACTAGGACAGAGTTGTCAACTACATGGCTGTGTGCTGAAAGTGTACCCCACCATATATACATGAAGGCCACTAAAAATAATCACAGAATTCCATGAAAAAATAAAAAACAGATTTAATGGCTTGAAATGAAAAAATTCAAAATAAGCCTGAAATACCTTGTTGTTCTAGAAACCAAGACAGTGTTAAAAATACAATTTAATTATGTTAAAGGAGTCAGCAGTCAGCTTAAAGTAACCCCCAACACACTGTCCACATTTTGGACAATTTGAAGCCCCAAAGAATATTGTCTCCAAAATTCTAAAGTATTGAAAAATAAAAATCCCTGAATACCAAGTGAGAAATGAAAGGAAAAAAAGGTCATTTTTAAAACAAAAGATTATCTACAAATGTAGAAAAAATGATTAAAGTAGAAAATTGCCATCTGCAACCCAGTGTAAGTACTATTTCAAGCAAGGATCATCCATGCATGCTGGAGGTGGCATGAAAGATTGTTGCAAAAAACTTTTTTACTGTTTGTCAAGGTTCCATTCTGCGGATTTCTTATAGGGAAGCATGGATTATACAACAGAGTGACCTGTAGTTCACCTTCTCAAATAAGCAATCAAATTTAGCCTTATTAATAGAAGGTCAAGCTGACCTCATGGGCTTCCTGGGGTAATGCAATATAAAGTATGCAGCACCACTTATGACATGTTCCTGCCACAAATGTTCAAAATCTAGTTCTAATCCAGTCTTTGACCTTACTGTTACATTTATAGGAATTAAATGAAGGAGATCAACAAATTAAATGGTAATAGCAAAAGCAACCAAACAAACCCAAAATATTGGACAAAATATAAGACAGCTGAAACAAACTTTAAAATTTCAATACAACGAAAAAATAAGTGTTCTAAATAAAAAGACTAAAGACATAAAACTAAATGCAATAAGTAAAACTTGACTGATTCAAGACGCAAAAATAAAACCATAAAAGATGTTCTTGGGACAATAAGAGAAATTTGAATATAGACTGGATATTTAGAAATGGTAATTTAGAAATCTTAATTAGTATTAGGTGTGCTAATGAGATGGCATTATAAAGAATTTTAATTTCTTCCTTGATGTCTTCTATAACCCATTGATCATTCAGTAACCTATTGTTCATTCTCCAAGTGATGTATGCTTTTTCCTTCCTTCTTTTATCGTTGATTTTCAGTTTCATTCCATTATGATCAGATAAGATGCATGCTATTATCTCTACTCCTTTATATTGTCTAAGAGTTGCCCTGTGACATAATATATGATCTATTTTTGAGAAGGATCCATGTGCTGCTGAGAAAAAAGTGTAACTGCTTGATGTTGGGTGGTATATTCTATATATGTCAATTAGGTCTAGGTTATTAATAGTGTTATTGAGTTCTATAGTTTCCTTATTCAACTTTTGTTTGGAAGATCTGTCCAGTGGCGAGAGAGGTGTGTTGAAGTCTCCCATGATAATGGTATGGTGGTCTATTAGACTCTTGAACTTGAGAAGAGTTTGTTTGATGAACATAGCTGCACCATTGTTTGGGGCATAAATATTTATGATTGTTATGTCTTGTTGGTGTATGGTTCCCTTAAGCAGTATGTAGTGTCCCTCTTTATACCTTTTGATTAACTTTGGCTTGAAATCTATTTTATTTGATATGAGTATGGACACTCCTGCTTGTTTCCGAAGTCCATATGAGTGATATGATTTTTCCCAACCTTTCACCTTCAGCCTATTACAAAATTCTTAGAGATAAATGAAAACACAGACACAACATATCGGAATCTATGGGACACATTGAAAGCAGTTTTAAGAGGAAAATTCATTGCTTGGAGTTCATTCCTTAAAAAAAGAAAAAACCAACAAATAAATGATCTCATACTTCATCTCAAAATCCTAGAAAAAGAAGAGCAAAACAACAGCAAAAGAAGTAGAAGGCAAGAAATAATTAAAATCAGAGCTGAAATTAATGAAATCGAAACAAAAGAAACAATTGCAAAAATTGACAAAACTAAAAGTTGGTTCTTTGAAAAAATAAACAAAATCGACAGACCCTTAGCGATGCTAGCGAAGAGAAGAAGAGAGAGAACTCAAATTACTAGCATACGGGATGAAAAAGGCAATATCACAACAGACACTTCAGAAATACAGAAGATAATCAAAAACTATTTTGAATCCTTATACTCCAATAAATTAGAAGATAGTGAAGGCATAGATAAATTTCTTAAGTCATATGATCTGCCCAGATTGAGTCAGGAGGATATAGACAACCTAAACAGACCAATATCAATTGAGGAAATAGAAGAAACCATCAAAAGACTACCAACTAAGAAAAGCCCAGGACCGGATGGGTATACAGCAGAATTTTACAAAACCTTTAAAGAAGAACTAATACCAATACTTTTCAAGCTACTTCAGGAAATAGAAAAGGAGGGAGAACTTCCAAATTCATTCTATGAGGCCAACATCACCCTGATACCTAAACCAGACAAAGACACTTCAAAGAAAGAAAACTACAGACCAATATCTCTAATGAACCTAGATGCAAAAATCCTCAATAAAATTCTGGCGAATCGGATACAAAAACATATCAAAAAAATTGTACACCATGATCAAGTAGGATTCATCCCTGGGATGCAAGGCTGGTTCAATATACGGAAATCAATAAATGTTATTCACCACATCAATAGACTTAAAAATAAGAACCATATGATCATCTCGATAGATGCGGAAAAAGCATTCGACAAAGTACAGCATCCCTTTATGTTCAAAACTCTAGAAAAACTAGGGATAACAGGAACATACCTCAATATTGTAAAAGCAATCTATGCTAAGCCTCAGGCTAGCATCATTCTGAATGGAGAAAAATTGAAGGCATTCCCTCTAAAATCTGGAACAAGACAGGGATGCCCTCTCTCTCCACTTCTGTTCAACATAGTTCTCGAAACACTGGCCAGAGCAATTAGACAGACGAAAGAAATTAAAGGCATAAAAATAGGAAAAGAAGAACTTAAATTATCACTATTTGCAGATGATATGATTCTATACCTAGCAGACCCAAAAAGCTCTACAAAGAAACTATTAGAGCTAATAAATGAATTCAGCAAAGTGGCAGGATATAAAATCAACACGCATAAATCAAAGGCATTCCTGTATATCAGCGACAAATCCTCTGAAATGGAAGTGAGGACAACCACTCCATTCAAAATATCTTCAAAAAAAAAATAAAATACTTGGGAATCAACCTAACAAAAGAGGTGAAAGACTTATACAATGAAAACTACAGAACCCTAAAGAGAGAAATAGAAGAAGATCTTAGAAGATGGAAAAATATACCCTGTTCATGGATAGGCAGAACTAACATCATCAAAATGGCGATATTACCAAAAGTTCTCTATAGGTTTAATGCAATGCCAATCAAAATCCCAACGGCATTTCTTGTAGAAATAGAGAAAGCAATCATGAAATTCATATGGAAAAATAAAAGACCCAGAATAGCAAAAACAATGCTAAGCAGGAAGTGTGAATCAGGCGGTATAGCGATACCAGACTTCAAACTGTACTACAGAGCAATAGTAACAAAAACAGCATGGTACTGGTACCAAAACAGGCGGGTGGACCAATGGTACAGAATAGAGGACACAGAAACCAATCCACAAAACTACGACTATCTTATATTTGATAAAGGGGCTAAAAGCATGCAATGGAGGAAGGATAGCATCTTCAACAAATGGTGCTGGGAAAACTGGAAATCCATATGCAACAAAATGAAACTGAATCCCTTTCTCTCGCCATGCACAAAAGTGAATTCAAAATGGATCAAGGAGCTTGATATCAAATCAGAGACACGCCGTCTGATAGAAGAAAAAGTTGGCTACGATCTACAGTCGGTGGGGTCGGGCTCCAAATTCCTCAATAGGACACCCATAGCACAAAAGTTAATAACTAGAATCAACAAATGGGACTTACTCAAACTAAAAAGTTTTTTCTCAGCAAAAGAAACAATAAGAGAGGTAAATAGGGAGCCTACACCCTGGGAACAAATCTTTACTCCTCACACTTCAGATAGAGCCCTAATATCCAGAGTATACAAAGAACTCAAAAAATTAGACAATAAGACAACAAACAACCCAATCAACAAATGGGCCAAGGACCTGAACAGACACTTCTCAGAGGAGGACATACAGTCAATCAACAAGTACATGAAAAAATGCTCACCATCTCTAGCTGTCAGAGAAATGCAAATCAAAACCACCCTAAGATACCATCTCACTCCAGTAAGATTGGCAGCCATTAGGAAGTCAAACAACAACAAGTGCTGGCGAGGATGTGGGGAAAAGGGTACACTTGTTCATTGCTGGTGGGACTGCAAATTGGTGCAGCCAATTTGGAAAGCAGTATGGAGATTTCTTGGAAAGCTGGGAATGGAGCCACCATTTGACCCAGCTATTCCCCTTCTCGGTCTATTCCCTAAAGACCTAAAAAGAGCATGCTACAGGGACACTGCTACATCGATGTTCATAGCAGCACAGTTCACAATAGCAAGACTGTGGAACCAACCTAGATGCCCTTCAATAGATGAATGGATAAAAAAAATGTGGCATTTATACACAATGGAGTATTACTCTGCATTAAAAAATGACAAAATCATAGAATTTACAGGGAAATGGATGGCATTAGAGCAGATTATGCTAAGTGAAGCTAGCCAATCCCTAAAAAACAAATGCCAAATGTCTTCTTTGATATAAGGAGAGTAACTAAGATCAGAGTAGGGACGAAGAGCAGGAGAAGAAGATTAACATTTAACAGGGATGAGAGGTGGGAGGGAAAGGGAGAGAGAAGGGAAATTGCATGGTAATGGAAGGAGACCCTCAGGGTTATACAGTGGAGGGGGTAGAGAGAGAGGAGGGGAGGGGAGGGGAGAGGTGGGGAGGGGGGAGGGTGGAGGATGGGAAGGGCAGCGGAGCACAACAGACACTAGTATGGCAATATGTAAATCAATGGATGTGTAACTGATGTGATTCTGCAATCTGTGTATGGGGTGAAGGTGGGAGTTCATAACCCACTTGAATCAAAGTGTGGAATATGATATGTCAAGAAATTTGTAATGTTTTGAACAACCCACAATAAAAAATTAAAAATATAAAAAAAAAGAAAAGAAAAATATAAAACATAAGGAAAAGATACACATAATAAAATCAAGAAACAAGCTTAAAGACAGGAAAGATGTGACTCAAAAAAAAATAATTTTAATTTTAATCTCCTTATTTTTAGGAGAGTAATAGCAAAGTATTTAGAGACAAATATTGTGTTGTCTGTAACTTACTTTTAATAGGTGCAGCTAGCTAGCTGGATGGATAAATAGATAGATGATATGTGGGACAAATGCAGCCAAAGCAAATTTAAGTGAAGGATACATGTAGCTATTTGTGTTATTTTTTCAAATTCTACATATGCTTGAAATTTTTCCAGATTTTGGAGGAAAAAACACATTCCAAACTCACTAAGACCTACTTGATACTAAACTCTTTAGTAAACATTTGAAAAGAGAATCTACTAGTGAATATGAATAATTATGCACTATGTCCAAAATGAACTCCACCCAGGATATGCTAATGTGGTTCAAAATTAGGAACTCTATGAATGTAATTTACCATACCACTAGACCAAAGCAGAAAAATTATATCACCCTGACATTTATCATTTAGCAAAATTCAGTAGTTATTTCTCATAAAATCTCTGCATATATAATAAAATGTTTGTAACATGATTTACAACTACCAGTATCATGATTAATATGCTTAATGCTTAAACATTAGAATCACTGCTCTTTAATTGGGGAAATGATGGTATACCAATTATTACCATTTGACTTAAGATTTTTAGGAAGATTAGCCAAAGTATTAGGCAATAAAATATAGTCTAGGCATTATAAAGCAGAAAGACATTAATATTCAAAAAATCATGGGATGAGACTATGGCTCAACAGTAGCACACTTGCCTGGCATGTGTGAGGCACTGGGTTTGAATCTCAGCAACACATATAAATAAATAAAATAATGGTCTATCAACAAATAAAAAATACATATACATAAAAATAGTTTTCAGAAATAACAACAACTATAAGAAAATAAAACAAATTAAAATAGCTCATTTACAATGGCAAGAAAAAAGATGGAATATTTTGGAATGGACTTTAGAAAAATGGACATGACCTACAAAAAAAAAAACATTTTAAATCTGTAGAGACTTAAAGATGACTTGAGAAAATCAAAAGGGAAAGATTAATTCATTTGAAATGAAACAAAATTAAATGTCAAAGATAGAAAAATCATTATGACAGGCAAAGATTATTTCCTTAATATACAAAAAGTACATACAAATCAATAAAAAAACACAAATTAGCAAGAAAATTGGTCAAATGCTTGAAAAATTCGTTCATACTAAAATAGATTTAAATGTCAAGAAGCATATGAAATATGGAGGAAAAGTCAGCAGTGTCTCCAGAATCTAAAAGCACATAAATAATGATATGCCTGCACAAATGTATGAAGGTATAACAAAAGAGAAAAACTCTTAATGCTCGTTCATATGGATCTAGTTTAGTAATTTATGGGACATCCTCTTATGTCACAATTTTAAAAAAATTAAGTCAACTTCTGGGAATTGATAAGCAAAAACCTCAGTATATAAAAGTAAATTTAAAAAAATATTGCATCTACTGATCAATTCTTTATACCTCTCAAAAGCATATATGTTTGTAAGGAAGGTTTGCGTTATATTGTAAGGGGTTGTACTTACACATATGCACCAGCAACTATTAATAATATTTATATCTGTATCTGCATACACATTTATTGAAACACAGTTCACAACAGCCAAATTATGGAATCAGCCTAGGTCTGTCAAAAGATCAATGGATAAAGAAAAGATGATATACATACACATTGGAGTTTCAAACAGCCATAAAGGAAAATGAAATCATGCCATTTGCAGGAAAATGGATGGAACTGGAGATAATCATGTTAAGCAAAATAAGCCTGACTCAGAAAGACAACTAAGACATGCTTTCCCTCCTATGTAGGATCTGGGGTGGGGAGAAATGACAACGTAAGGCAGCAGGGAGAATATGGGAGGAGAGGAAGGGGATGGGAGGTGAGAAGGGAGGGTAGTGGGGTAGGTGTTAACTATGTTATATGCATGCACAAATATGCTATAATGAAACCCATTATTCTGTATAATGCACTAGTAAAAAGTCTAACGATATTAATATCTCTAAAGAGTGGAATTGGTTAGTTTGTGGGTAGAAAAGGATGACTTTTGCTTTTCATTTTATATACTTCTGTGCTCTTTGAAATTTTTACTAAAAGCATGTCAATTTTATAATATAAATTATTTATATATATAAATATGTGGGTCATATATAACCCTACCTCTTTAGTCCCACCCCAGATGGATAAGCAACATGATGATAACAGGTATAATCTCTTGGCAGTGTGATTGATTACATGGTTTATCATTTTCTCTACCTGAATATTTTGTATTTTCTACAATATACATAGAGCATATTACTCATAATAAAATTATTTGGAAAATGCATTTAAATGCAAATTTTAAATACATGTAAACACAAAAAGTTGTTTGGAAAATACATATATATTATAGAACATTTTCCTGAACTGAATGGAAACTCTTTGAGGAGAGCAACTGGGCTTAGTCCTCTCTTGAAAAATCTTTAAAAATTTAGGCTGTAGTATCTTGGAGAAGTGTTCCCCTGTGTGTGGATATATGACCCAATCATTAATCCATTGACAATAACAAACTCAAGTAAAACCTTTCAGACAAGAGAATCCCTGGCATTTTATTTTAGCCCAAATGGCTCAAACTTGGGGAAGATGTCTTGCTTGGTAGAGGGCAATGGATTACCAGTTGCCCCTTTGTTATCCTTGAAGAAAAAGGCACACTAAGGGGGCATCCTAGAGAAGACACCTTGAAAGAGCTTAATGTCCTTAAACTATAGGAAAAGTCATCTAAACTATGGAGTGGAATTTTCTCTGTTTCTATAATTCTCCAGAAAAGTCTAAAACATCTGTCTCAGTCTCTGTGATACTTTCACAGGGTAGTTCCCCCCAAAAGTTTTATCATACATACAAATCACCTGGAAAACTTGTTAAACACGGATTCTTGCCCCACCCAGAGAGAGCCCTATCCAGCAGTTCAGGGTGGAGTGCAAGGATTTGCCCAACTAGCAGGCTCCCAGGTGACTGACGCTGATGCTGCTGGAGCTTATGCTATTCTGGAGTAACCCTAATACAGCACAGAGGGAGGGAAACTCAAGGTCAAATGGGGCAGAAAGGGCGGAGCATTCTACAGGCATAAATGTTTCAGTGTTACTTCACTCTCTTGTAGGGCAGGACACAGTTCTCACTCTGACCAGAAATGAAGTGAAAATCCTGGAGAGGCCAGGCTTTTCAGAAGAGAGGTCCTGTGGTATTCAATGCTGTACAGATGAGGGCTGCAGTCAAGAGACTGTTGATGAGCTTTGTAAAAGCTGTTTCACCTGGGCCGCTGGCAAAGGAGGCTATGATCCAAGGAATAAATGATGATACCAAAGTAGAGACAGCAAATATTAATAGTTTTTCCAAAACTTGGCAGCAAAAGATAGGTGAAAGATTAGGGTAAGAGCTAGAAATGTGGTATGTTAAAAAATAGTTGTTTTTTTTTTATAAATGCAAAGAAAAAGAAGAAAACTTATCCTATAATTTATATATACAAATTATAAACTTTCATGTATTTATATATATATCCATGTATATGCATATGTATATATACACATTTTTAAAATTCTACTTTTATTTAAGATGGGAGAGACCTAGTCATGTTTAGCCCTGATGGGAAAGAAAGAGGAGATAAAGGAGAGAGAGAGGGGATGATGGGTGGAGTGAGATCTCTGAGGAAGCAGAGGGGCTGGAATCCAGAATACAGATGTAGGGATTAATTAGCCTTGGAAAGGAAGGCCGACACTTGTGCCTCTGTAGCAGGAGAGAGCAAGGAACGAATGGGTGCAGCTGCAGGGTGAGGCCTCTTCTGGTGGTTTCTGTTCTTACTGGGAATATTTTGTTTATAATCTTCTTTGGAGCTAGCATAGAATCTGTTTTGTAAATGGGCCATAAGTACTTCAGAAGAAGGTATATCCCTCTCAACATGCTGTGCTCTATACATTACCCATCAATGTAAATATAATTGAATTGCACAGATTCTGCATATCATTTTTACTGACTTAAGTGTTAATAGTTCTCATAGCAATTCTGCTTCTTTCAGTTTCTTAAGTGTGTTAGTCAACTTTCTGTCACTGTGATAAAAACACCTGACATAATCAACTTATGAGGAATAAAGGTTTATTTTGGCCCCTGGTTTCAGAGGCTCCAGTTGATGATTGCTTGGTTCCATTGCTTCGGGCTTGTGGCAAGACAGAACATCATGGCAAGGAGCATATGCTGCAGTAAAACTGCTCATCCAATGGCAGTCAAGAAACAGAGAGAAAGAAGGGGCCAGAGTCCTAAATCCTCTTCAAAGGTGTACCCTCAATGACCTCACTTCATTTAATGAGGCCCTGCTTGTTAAAGGATCCACCATCTCCCAATAGCACCACAAGATAGCAATGAAGCCCTGAGCATATAGGCTTTTGGGAGACATGCAAGATCCAGACCATAACACTAAGGGCAGATGATACATGAGAGAGAGAGAGAGAGAGAGAGAGAGAGAGAGAGAGAGAGAGAGAGAGAGAGAAAGAAGGATGGATGTGTAACTGCACTTGGTTCACAAAGATTGGGGACTTTTTTTTTAACCATTGGTGGGTATAAAATATGCACCTTTGTTATTTTTTGCCTAAAATGCTATTAGCTCTGATATAAATTCTGCTACCATGCTCTCTTTATCCAGTTAGAATGTTAGAATGGGCCACTTCTAAATTACAAAGGGCTACCTGATAAATTCTCTCTGGTTCTGGAGCTAGCCCTGAGCTGAAGACCATGCTGAAGGGAAGTGACAATGATAAGTCCACACAGGGAGCAGCTGCTTCAAGACAGGCTCAGTGAGACCACTCAAAACCTCCCATCATGAGACAGAGATGATGTTGTCAAGCAAGTCTGATTCTGAAGCTGCTTTAAAATCCTACACTTTCCAAGGGTGCAGAATCAAATGCTGAAACATATTAGGTGAGGAGGCTTCTTCTCTGTCCCATCCTACAGTGTTGTTGATGACAGAAGGTCACATCTGGGAATACCTAGATGTGTTGGTGGTGAAGGTGGTAATTGGTTCCTGCTGTGCAATTTCATCGTTTGGATTTATTCCAAAACCTTCTAATTGAAATTTGGGGTTATGAGATCCTTGATATTGCTACTCACTGTACCATCTGCCAGGGCTCATTCTTGTCACTCTTTAGATGTCATCTGCATCTGTTTTACTCTACAAATTACCAGGAGATGCAATATAGAATAGCAGTTATGACCACATACTCTGGAGCCAGACAAACCGAGGCTGGAATACCAGCATTGCCACTTATGATTGATGTGTGCTCTTGGGTAAGTTGCTTACCATCACAAGTTCAGTTATAGCTGTAAAATGATGGTATTAAGAATACCTATTTTCAGGGGTCATTGTGAGTATTCAATGAGCAATATCTGCAAAGGACTTAGTAAAGGACCTGGCACCCACTAGGGCTTGGGTAATCATCAATTATTATTAAAACTATGTTGAACACTTACTGTGCCCCCAGGCATCATGATAAGTAATTTGAGATAAAGGACTTCATTCATTCTAATGGAAATCCATTTCCACAAATAAGAAAACTGACATTTTGCAAGTTTAAATGACTTGCCCAAGATCACAGAGCTCCTAAGGGTAAAACCAGGGTCTGAACCAAAAATTATACCCTCAACCCTAGTACCAGCTTACATTATGTAAACTCAAACTCACACATCACAACTCTGTTCATTACAGGCTTTTGTTTTATGGGCTTCACTTGTTTGATTTTGCAATCACTGCACTAACCTAAGATTAAGTTTGCTTCCACTGACTCTCCCTCCCACACATAAATGCTCAAATCCAGCTGTTCTGTCATATTTTTTCTATGTCTCATTTCCTGCTGCAGATCATGGCTTTGCTAAGTAGCAAGATGTACAGGAAATAAATTGTCCACACAATATTAACTAATCAATAAACATGAGTTTCAACCCAAAGGACTGTAATATACATCAGATTGCTTATTTTCACTATTAAGACCAAATAAAACTACACAAACCTAAATATATATATGTTCCAAGGTAATACAGGAAGATGTTTTAGTTACTCTTACTTTGGCAACATCCCCACATTTCAAACCTGCTTTTTATGTTTTTTTTTCAGTTGATTGGATTTATTCATTTTTTTAACTTAATGCAATTTTCAGTCAAATAGTTTTCATGGGTTTTTTTTTTTTGACCCTTCATTTATTTTCTCCTTCTGTTACCTAGTCACTTGCATCCCTGTGCATTACACACACACACACACACACACACACTCCCAAATAAAGGAACCTTTTAAAAAATATATCTTTTATAAAAGTAAATGGTAATGCTAATAAAAATTAAACCCTATGGAAAAATTGTATCAAATAATATGCTTTTCCTTTAAAATGAGACAATGAGTGTGAAAGCATTTTACCAACTGAAAAAAAGAAAAAGGTGTCTGTTAATGCCCTCACACACCCATAACCATGTGGCACCACTTAGACTAAGGAGAGCACCTTCTGTCACGTTGTGGAGAACAGGGGCTGACAACTTTTCAAAACGAGGGTAATCACATTTGCTTCGAGTTCATTTGTCACTCTGGGGGTGCAGTGGGGGGTTGTGGGAAATGGAAGAGGGTGAAGTCAGTGTGTGGCTGCAGCTGGAGGACTGTCTATGCTGCTTCTGCAAATGGAGGTGGGATAAATGACATGTGCCAATGAGCAAAAGCAGGAAAAGTAAAAACTAGGAAATGAACAGCAATTATTTTTAAAGTAGGAGCACAGCAGGGATTTGACTTGGTGAGAGCAACCAGCTGCAAGGTGAAAATTGATTCCTCTCCCTCCATCCTGCCCTGAGCTCTGACATCTCCACATCCCTCCCTGAGCTGTTAGGCTACTTCATGGAAGTCTATGAATGCTGAATCTGCAAATGAATGCCCTCAGTCTTTAGCCCCTGTGTCTATGCAAGAACATGTGCTCTCAACCTGGAGGTGTTTATTTACTGGCTTAAAATGCCTTAACCTAAAAAAAAAAAAAAAACATGGCAATAGGCAGAGCGCCTAATAATATATGCATTCATGCTGATTTCCATGGCTACTTTTGAACAGTATGCAATAGAGTGGGCTGTGTTACACAACCTTTTATAACAAAGTTCTATCCAGATGTTCTCCATCATAGTGTGACTCTTCTTTTCTGCCCTGTAGACTGCATCTAAGAAATCAAGATCCTGGCAAGAATGAAATGGTAAAACTTGACTCTGTAGTGGGGTAGCAGAGGCTGAAAAGCAGAAGGGTTAACCAGAGGCACGTATTAATTGCCTAGGAAGTTTGGCAACATACAATTGCCCAGATTTATCCTTAGGAGTTCTGGGGTGGGACCTGAGCATTAGAAGGAGAGACAATTTTCCCAGGTGATCCTGATGTACATTCTGGGTTAGGAACCATAGAGCTGGGCTCCACTGAGGAGAAACAGGGTGGATTGGCTAAGGCAGCTTCCCCCACTCAGGTTCCATCTTCTTTTTCTTTTGTGCCTTCTTTATTCTGTCCCCATCACTCTAGGTCTCCATGCACATTTCACCTCATGTTCATCCAGCTGCTCTCGAAAGACAGCTTCGGGGGGGATGCTAGACACATGAACTCTAGAGTCAGAACCATCTTAGCCACTCACTATTTGTGAGAACTTGAGCAACGAATTTCATTGAACCCATTTCTCCACTTGTCAAATGGGGGGGGGTGTTATAATAGTACACAACTGGTAGGGCTGGGGTTATGGTTCGGTGGTACAGCACTTGCCTAGCCTGCATGAGGCACTAGGTTCAATCCCCAGCACCACATAAAGAAAAACTAAATAAACAAAATAAAGGTATAAAAAAATAGCACATACCTGGTAGGGTTAGGGTAGGAATAAATCAGATCATACATAAAGTATACTTATCCTAGTGCCTGGCACAACATAAGCACATGACCTGTGGAGACCAGTATGATCATTACTGCCCGATGACTACTGTTACTAGTAACACCCACACTCTGGTTAGTGGATGTCAGCTCTCCTAGGTGACTCCAAGTATTATGGATTCAGCAGCCAAAGGCTGCTCTCCATGCATAGTGTCCTTAGAGGTTGCTGCTATGGAGATACTGGTCAAAGTGGCCTCTTCACTTCTGTTCAGGTGAAGTCAATACACCTTTATTTAGAATATACCAGGTGTATTGAGCTAGGTGTGAAAGGCCCTTGGGAAGTTCACACAATAATGAGAGTGCACAAACCAAAACCCTCCCATGCAGGTAGTGACAGACACATGTACATAGATAACCAAGGAGCAGTTCAAAGGCAGTAAGAGAAGACTTCATACAACTCACTTTTGTGATACATATAAAATTTCCTGGGCCCTTTAAGCCACCTCTGTCAAAACTTTCCATTCAACTGTTGGAAAATGTCTGCATATTACATCCTAGGTTTTATTTCTCTAACCTCCATTCAATCCCAAGATCTATTTAAAAATAAGAATAAATTACAGATGAAAGACTTACAGAACTAGAAGAGGTCTTAGAAATTGTTCATGCTAACACTCTTACTATGCAGTTGAAAAAGCCAAGGTCCCACCAAGCTAAGCTTCCTGCCTAAGATCACAGATGGTTAGCAGCCAAGCTGAGGTTATTGTAACAGTCTTGGCTTCCAGTCCGATCCTATTGCACAACATCACTCAGTCCCACTGAAATCATAACGGGAAGCAGAACCATCTCGGCAAAGTACATGCACTCATTTGTTCAATGTTAATTGAGCTCCTAGGATGTGTTCAGTACCATACCAGCACTACAAATAAAATGGCCAACACAATAAACAGATTAATACCACAGACAGTAAAGCTGATGAGAGTAAAGCAAAGCTTTTCTTGCAAAGCTTCACTAGTGGGAGAAGCAAGTTAAATAAGGGGAATCATTGCTTCTTGTAATAAAGGCAACGCAGAAAAGAGAAGGGCCTATTTCAGGTAGATTAAATGAAGGAAGCCTCTCTGAGGACTTGGCACTTGAGCCCACAGGTGAGAACAAGGCAGCCACGTTAAGAGTTGGAGAAGCCTGTCCCAAGCCCAGCAATGAGGAGGTGCAAAGGCTCAAAGGGGAAAGGGCACTTGGCATTCTAGAATATTCCAAAAGGTCAATGTGACTGGAACCTAGTGCATGAGAGGCAAATGGCAGTGATGTAACTGAAAGGTTGAATGCTGCAGGGCTTTGGAAAGTGTTATGGATTTCCATAAACATAATGTCAATTCATGTAGAGGTGGGAGTTCATGGCCTGTCTACTTCTTAGTGAAAAACATAATCTATGACAGTCCTCAACAGGGTCTATATGCCATTTTCCTCTTATTTCCCTCCATATACAGGGGTAGAAAACCTCCCCCACACACATACACACACACACACACACTCACTCACTCACATAAAATATGCAAAAGAGCTAGTCAAAAAGAAGAACCCACAGCCCTCAATTTCCAGCCCCAAGAATTTCATGCCATGCTCTCTCTTTTTAAATTAAGTGAGAGGAAATACCCCATTAAAAGTAACAGGGTCTTTGGTTTGAATATTCCTAATCATAGTTCTGAAGAGAGTGTTATCAGCCAGATCTTGCTAGAAAGACAAATGGGGAAGCAGAAAAAGATAATGTGAGATGACAGAAGAATGAAAACCCATTTGTTTACCATGTTAGCCCACAACTTACAGCTAATATAGTCTTTCTCATCATGCAATCAGTTGACTTTGTAGATTATTTTGGAAATGATAGTCAAAGGAAAAACAGTGTGTGACAAGAAAAAAATCATAACAATTACTCTGAGAGGCAGCCTCCTGGTCTACCCAGCCCAGGATTCTGTCAGGAGTTCCAAGGGATGCCCAAGGGTGAGGTTCAGAGGTGTGGTTATCATCACAATATCAACATTTGAGTGACATGCCTATACTTCACCTTGGCCTCAGGTGCCATTGTATCAATATATGCCACCAGGTAACAGTGGAGAGAGAGCCCAGAACAGATAAGCTGTGTTTATTTATTTTTTCATATTTGTGTACCCTTATGTGGTCAAGTCCTAAGTGCAGAACAAACCCAGCAGTACAGTTAAACCCCTAGACATCAAGTCAACACTCTCCAAAGAGATGTATTTGCTCCTATTTGCTGTGTTTATGTTAATTAGCTTGATTAAATCATTCTGTATCATATATATATATATATATATATATATCAAAATATCACATTGTACCCTATAAATATATACAATTATAATTTGTTAATTTAAAATACTAGTTTTAGAATTAAAAAATAAAAATTTTCCTTATATTGAGATTCATTATTCATTAAAGTTTTCTCTCTTTAAACTTGAGTTGCCTCCAGTTCCCCTTTCCAACATCCAAAGCTATTTATGCTGGTTGTGAGTTCAGTCCCTCTCCTTCTCCCTCTGAACAGGAAATTTGTGTGTTGTATCTAGATTAATTTCTGATTTTTCTCATAGCAAAGGTTTTGGCTCCAGCCTCTTACACCTTGTGTCCGCCTCCCTGCACAATGGAAACGGTATCCTGTGTGCAGCCTTGTGCACTTTCTCCAGCGTGGGGCTGTGCCAATAGCATCTCGCTGCCATGGCCTGACTCAGGGAGAGTCCCAGGGAAGGCAGGAATGACTTCTTGGCAAGGTGTAGTCGTAGGAGCTGCGTGGACCCCGCAGGCCCCGGTGATGCACACTCAGGGGGAGATGTGGCTTCATTTCCCACATTTCTTTCACACAAAGCATGATTATAGGGAAGTGCTTCCATATGGCCTCTGCAAAATCCCAGCCAAAACCGGCTTCAGCTGGCCTGTTTCAGAGTGGTAACAGACATGAAGGGGCTGTAATGAGAATCAAGAACTCAGAGCACCATGTTTTCATGCAGGCAGAAATCTTTGCTACTTTTAGCCTCAGCCCCAGCATACACATATAGAACCTGATGAAATGCCAGTGTCCTGAGGGATGCCCCCGGCTTACGCCATGTCACTCACTCCCTTGAATTGAAGGATCTGTCTGAGCATTCTAGTTTCCCTTTCTTTCTAGAAACTGATAAAAAAAAATGTTACACATTTTAGGGGAATTTTTTTTATATTGTGGAAGTACTGAGGATTGAATCTAGGGGTACTCTACCATTGAGTTACTCTCCCCAACCCTTTTATTTTTAACTTCAAGGCAGAATCTTGCTAAGTGGCCCAGGCTGACCTTGAACATAGGATCCTTCTACCTCAGCCTCCTTAGGAACTGGGATTTACAGGTGTGCACCACAATGCCTGGCCATCTTAGAGGTTCTTAACCTGGAGTGCTCTAAATGGGCATCAGGAGTCTAAGAACCTTCCCACCAAACAAACAAACAGAATGACAAAGTTGGGGCTTAAGTGCATAAGTGCATTTTTCCTGGATAGGAAATGCGTAACTTCCAACAGATTCTCAGAAGGATCTATAAGAATATATAATCCAAATGCTGAAATTCAATGAGAATGAGAGAGGGAGGGAGGGAGGGAAAGATGGAGGGAGGGGGAAGAGAGAGGCGGGGGGGGGGGGGTGGAGACTGAGAGGATATGAAGGTCCTTACCAAGAGCAAGGAACTGTGAAGTATGAATAGGCTGGACCCCTCAGCCAATAGTGCACTCCGTCCCACCTCTTTCCATTTTAGGACCTCCTCTCCACACTTCTCCAGAAAGAACTGGTTTCTTGACACAATTCCTCTCTCAGCTTCTATCCTGGTTCAATTCAAATTATCTTGATTTCTATTTTCTCTTGGACCCTGACAAAATGAGGTGCTCTCTGATGATATTTCCAAACTTTTTAAGGCCATTGCTAACTTCAGGCACTTCCCCAGCCTGCAGAGAAACCTGTGACATTACCCCTTGGTTCTCTTACCCAGGGCCCCTTCCTGAATTCACTCTTTATAGAACAGCCTGTCACTTCAACTGTCTTCCCCTGATCTGAGTTCTTCCTCTAACTTTGGTTTCTCCTACTGTTAGTTCCCTCTTCTGTGATACTCTAATGTCCATGCTTCCATACCTATCAGTAGCTCTCTTTAAAAACAATCTGCAGGGGCTGCGGTTATGGCTCAGTGGTAGAGTGCTTACCCAGCACGTGTGAGGCACTGGGTTCTATCCTCAGCACCACATTATAAAAATAAATAAAAGTATTGTGTCCATCTACAATTAAAAAAAATTTTAAAAGAAACAATCTGCAGACAGACCTATTATTTATTTGAAACTGTTTACAAATATCTACATTTAAGTTATGTAAGAGGTATGACGCCCCTTGGTACCCAAGTGAGTAACGTCTCTAATAAAAATATAGCTGGTGTTTACTGAGCATCTTTAGGTGCCAACACATGTGGCACGCCCAGCATGGGCTGATTTATGCAGTCCTGACAACAACTCTACCAAGACAGTGCTGTGGTTATTCCCAGTTTGTAATGACTATTGTTATTGTCCCCATTTAAAATGAGAAAACCAAAGTACACATGGAAGTTAAATAACTTGCCCCACTTACACATCTGGGAAGCAGCAGATCCAGCATTGAAACCCAGGCAGTCTAGTCCAGAATCTCAAAGTCCTAGCTGCTTTCCTATATTGTATTTCATAATATAATTGTGTAAGATGTTTCTTACCATCTCTGGCTGTTAAAAATGGGTTTGACAATGTGAAGACTATAATGTAAGAATGCTGATGGAATCAACTGATATTATATGCCTGAAGAGAACTTTGGGAATTATAAAGCATTATATCAGTATCAGCAATGACAGAAGGAAGGGAATGCTGAGTGTGGGGCCTCCCACCCACTTAGAAGCAAGTGTGTCAAGTGCGGGTGCTATATCTCTGGTTGAGGAGGCCAAAAAGGCCCTGTGGAAGACTTCCCTTCCTGGATAAAGGACACAATATTGGAAGATCTTTGTTACTAACTTCTTCCTTATCTGGGATGTGGCTGTAGTGTCTAAATGTTTAGTAATGACTCTGTAGCTACAGAGATGAAAGCCACCCTCTCAGGATGAGGAGAGAGAAGATATCATAGAACAGCTTCTCAGCCAACTGCTCACCCCACATTTCTTAGAAAAGACACAAATAAGCTTGAATGTGCTGCACAGGCTGAGAGATTTGTTTCATCCTAGCTCCTTCCTTTGATCTTTTAGTCTTCATTCAAAGAATTAACAAACCCTTAGACCAAAGCCTCATTATTGCAAACATCCTGGAATATTTTACAGAAGGCTTCCTATTTGGACTTCCTGCTTCCAGATTCACCGCACAAGTAACCTAACCTCCATGTTCGGCCAGAATTTTTTTTTTTCTTTTTTTTTTTACTAAAACACAAGTCTAACTGTGTCACTCTGCTGCCTAACTTGCTGTCATGACTCCACTTAACTCGAGATACAGAGTGCAAAAATGAAGGGTTGCATGGTTGACTCCTGATGCCATTCTGTTCTATCTGCCACTCTATTCAATGTGCCCTCAGGCCTGAGCCAATATCAGTACCTCCTCAAAAGAGCATGGTTTTCCTCTAGGAACTTCATGATTCCTGTGCCTAGAAGATCCTCCCTCCTCTTCTCCCCTCCCCTCCTGTAATATTCTGACCACATGGGGGTAAGATTCCTACTTCATAAGTCACATCAAAATAAATTCAAATGAATAAAATTTAAAAGTACAAAAACAAAACCATAAATGTACCAGCAGAACATATGCACAATAATTTCCCCCTTCAAATTAGGAGTCTCAACAAACTACAACCTAAAGGCCAAATTCTGCTACAGCCTTTTGTTTGTTTTTAAGTATCCTACAATTTTTCATTCCTAAACAAAGGAAATAGAAGTCTCCATAATCCACTGAAGCAAAAAGCTTCTGGAGTCCTTTCTAATTCTCATTTTGAAAGTTGAAAAGGTCCTGGGTTATGCCCAGGTATAACTGGGCCATGTTTTGTTCTGACCTCACAAGAAGCCACCATGAGGGAATTTCAAACACCACAGACAACCTGTAAATAAGTGGACATGGTGTGTCCTAATAAAACTTCATTTGCAAAAATATGCCTCAGAGACCTCTGGGAGGGGCCTAAAGATTAGGAAAGAGATTCCTTCTGGCCAAAGCAACCAGCTCAAACTGAATCATGGCTACACTGGTTAAGGGGAGAATCTCCATCTACACTAAGAGGAGCAAGTCTCCATCTACAATGACCGAAGGCAAGTGAATCCTCACTACACTGACTCAAGGAACATATTACAGGAATGTAAAGGGCTGGCTGTGGCTCTTTTGTCCATAAATACAGGAAGCACTTGATGGTGACCCATCAAACTCCCAGATAGAGCATTTGGTGGTTGTGGTCTTTTGATATTCATTATTTGATTTGGGTTTCTGTTTTGTTTTGTGGGGTCTAGGTGTGTATGTATGTGTGTATGTGTGTTGTTTTGTTGTCGCTGCTGTTTTATCTAGCATCCTTAGTTGGTGTAGTAAGAATAGTCAGAGTAGTGTGGTGCTGCAGGAGCCAACTCCTGCTATGAGAATACCTTAACGGTCCATTATCAGGCCCTGAGACACATCAGGCAGGGGGACTTTGGCCAGGTAAATCTAGTCTGTCACCTTTTCACCAGTACAGGGGTGGCAGTGAAAATCCTGCTAAAGGTAGAAAAGAACTTCCTGTTTTATCTAAGCCAGATATACTAATGACTGTGGAACACTAAAATGTGATCCAGCTCTTTCAGGTCATTGAGCCCAAGGAAAATAATTATATTATCATGGAGCATGCAGGTGGAAAACAGCTATGGCACCACATCTAAGAGACTAGTAGGAGGAAGAGGCCTGGAGACTATTCAAGCAGATTGCAAGCACCATGCACTACTGCCACGAGAAGGGCATTGTGCATCAAGAGCTGAAGGCGAAGAAAACCAGATGGATGCCAGAGGCAACATCAAACTCATCAACTTCAGCCTGAGTACCAGGTGCACAGCTGGGCAGAAGCTGAACAAATTTTGGTATTCTCTCCTGAACCTTGCCCTGAAGTCATCCAGTGGTAAGAATATGACTCCCCCCTCTTTCCCTGGCTGAAGTCTGGAGCCTTGGTGTAGTCTGTATTTTATGGTCACAGAGAGACCCCCATTTAGGGGGACCACCATTAAGCAGCTGAAGGAGCAGATCATGCACATAAGGTATGACATTCTCCTGCACATTGCCAAGGGAGCACAGAGCCTCATCAAATTCTGATGGTGGACCCCATGCAAATCATGGGCACCCATAGCTGAGTCAGGGTGAGGAATATTCACCCAATTATTCTAGTGAGCCATTCCCCAAACACTTCAGACTCTGCAATTATGATAATCATGCTTGACATGGGTTATTATCCATGTAATACTTGGGTGTCCCTGGAAAATCAAAAAAAGGATGAGGTAATGGCTACATACCTGATACTTCAGCACCAGAAAACTCAGGGGGCAGGCTGCATGTTCCAGGTAAAATTTGTACTTTGGAGGACTGGGCCTTGCCCAGGGTCTGCAGATCCTTTCCCTGTCCATCCAAAGAGGGTGCCTGTGAGCCTGCATTTCCCACCTTCCCCTTGCCCTGTGAGCAGCAGCTGCCTGAGGAGGTCAAGCAGTCACTGTATAAGGGCAATGGAAGGGCCATCATGCCTACCATTCACCTCTGCTCCCTGTGCACATGGACCTCACTCCCAGCATGGCCTCACAGCGTGACCCTGTGTTCCCCAGGCTCAGCTCCTGGAGGATCATGAGTAGATGGGGCATAGAGAGCAGTAAGTCCTCCCAAGGTGCCAAGTCAGAAAAAATCTTACCCTCCACAGGACAACCCCATGACAACAGCAAAGGCTAGAAGTGGGAGACTAGAAGGATCACCACCTGCATAAAACAGCTGTGTTGTTGTATGCCATGCTTCTGTGGGTTGGCATTCAAAAGAAAGAAAGGAAGGAAGGGGGAGGAAGGGAGAGAGAAGGAGAGGGAGGGAGGGAAAGAGGGAGGGAAAAAAGTGGCTGTAATGAAAGGAAAGCATAAATATGCTAGATTCAGTGACTCCAATGAAAATGGAGATATGAAAGAGACAAAAACCAGTGGACAGCCAGAGGACCTTGAGCTCTGAATCCTGGTGTCATGGTGTGGATCTGTCAGGTGTGGAACAGTGAGGTGTGGAAACTGGCTGCAGGAATGAGGTGTGCAAACTGACTCAGGCTTCTCTGTAAGGATTACAGCCAGGAGCACATCTGGATCCACCAGGAGTATCCTCTGCTCCCATTTCGAGCCAGTATAAATGGGGATTCACTTCCTTGAGCCAATGTAGACAGAGACTTGCTCCCCTTGACTTAGTGTAGATAGAGATTCTCCCCTTAAATCCATGTAGAAATGATTCACTTTGAGCTGATTGCTCTGGCAAGAAAGAATCCCAGTCTTCAGACCCCTCCCTGAAGTCCCTGTGGCCTGTTCTGCAAATAAAGTTTATGGGAACACAGTCATGCCCACTTGTATACAGGTTGTCTGTGGGCACTTTTGCACTCGGTGGTGATGTCAAATAGCTGGGCTATGACCTGCAAAGCCTAAAATATTAACTAACTGGCCCTCAACACAGAAAGTTTACTGACCACTGACTAATTAAAGGACTAATAAAAGGCAGATCATACTGAAATGAGAAGATGGGAACTTCTGAGTAAATAAAACTTAGAAACTATTGATACCATAAACACAAACAAAAATGAAAGTCAAATGAAAAACTGGAAAGCACGTTTGAAATAGGTATGATGTATTACAAGTTTACCAAAGGAAACAATTAACAAATAGGAAAACGGATAAATGATTTCAATAGCAAATGGAAAAATAAAAGGGGAAATTAATATGATGCAATATTTTCTATCTTGTTATCAATCAAAGAAAGGCAAATAAAAGAATGTATTGCTTCACAATTTACCTGAAAAATCAGCAAATGTTGTTAAAATAGCAATACTCTATTGGCAAATGTTCATGAAATGGTCAGTCTTCAAAGAGATAATAGGAACCCAACTTATGGTTATACTTTTAGAAAGAAATTTGACTTAAAAAATCAAAGCTATTTCTAACTAAAGAAGCTGTCAGAATTAGGAAATTGCTATTCTAGTAATAGTCTAAAATATATCTTGTTCTAGGGCAACAAGGTTTTGGGTTTCAAAACTTACGTTTTTCAGGAGAAACATGCGACTTTGACTGTCCCCGCACCAGCCTGCAGGTGGAGCCATCTCCAGCACAGACACCACAGTTGTCCTCCTTAGCATCACTCCCGAGTTGCCGATCGCAGCCCACTGCCTGCAAAGGAAGGACCAAGTGGTCAAAAGCAGGTGAAATCACAGAGGCACAACTATGAGAAAGTCTCCCCTTTATGAAAACATAGTAGAAAATCTTAGGTATGTCATTTATATAATTCTTATGCAAGGACCATAAAAGAGATGAAGCTGACCCTCTAACCCTGCTCTTTTTTAATTTATATTTTATCCAGATACTTTTAAGTATATAAAATAAAAAGAAGCATTATAGATGTTTCCTCTTTGTCTCCCCACCATTTTTTTTATCTCCCTATCCCCAAAGTTGGTCCATTCTCTCATTTCCTCCCCCAAACAGCCGCTATCTGAAACTGGTATACATCCTTCTGTCTGTGCTCTCTACAGCTACCCATATTCTACATCTATGTATCTGTATCTTTATTCTATATTTTTACATCTCCTTTTTATCATTATCTATGTCTTTGCCTGCATATCTCCACTTTTATATCATTATATCTATATATTTATGAACAATTTTTGAATAGATGTCTTATATGTTTACACTGTTATTTTCCAGTTTTCAGAGTTATTTAGCACGTGGATGTATGTGTTATTTTCTATACTGTGAGCCTTCTTTGTAAGAAAAAAGTTGAGTTTTATATTTATATATATTTCACAAATCTTTTACATTATGTGTGCAAAATGAACTGATACGACTATTTATTTCTGCTTCCCATGCTCATCCAACTTTACATTTGTAAACCTGGTTTTAAGTCCAGAAACTGTAGAGGCAGAGGGCCATGTATGCATCCTGACTTACCCACTATGCCTTTAAAAGCACAGGACCATTCAGACTCTCAGAGACTGATTTTCCTCAACAGTAAAACAGAGATAATAATGCAAATGTGTACTTCACAGAAGCCTAGCAAAGATTAAACGAGAAAATATATGCAAAACTCTCAGTGTAATTATTAACACATGACAAAGGGTTGAACAAAAGGTCAATTTTATTATTTACTTCTGCATTCCACTTTTTTTGACTGCAGGCTAGCCCCTGTGCTTTGATTTAAGGAGGTGCTGAATCAGACTCTACACCCAGGGTGTTGAAGAGAAAATAAGACTGGAGGAAGTTCAAACCACATCTAGAGACTATTCTTTCCAAAACTTAGTGTTGAAGGGAAGGAGAAAGATGAAATGAAATTTTCAGGGAGAAGTAGGAAAAGTTCCAAGGAGCTCTAGGGAATAGCTTGTGTTTAGAGATATTTTCAAATTCACAAAGATCTGTCATGAGGAAAGGGTCTCCATTTGTTCTTTATGTTTCCAAACCGGTGAAAGCTATAAATTTAAGCATAATTTAGTTCGATATGAGAAAGTTTAAAAAGTCAGAGGCTTCTTGGCGGGAAAAAACATAGAGGGGATTAAATTATTGGATGGGTGGCTGAATCCAATTACTTTTGAGATCCTTTGACTCTGCTTACATGATTTTATAAAGAAACTAATAAAATATTAATAATAACTGTTTTTTATAGAATGTTTACCAGGTACCTGGCATGCCTTATGTGCTGTACACGTTATTTCACTGAATCTTCACAACAATCGTATGATTTAAGTGCTACCTTCTATCTCCACATTACAAATGAGGACTCTGAAACATTACTGAGGTTAAATGACTTGCCAACATTACACAGCAAGGATATGGTGTCAATATTGGTTTTAAAACTCAGGTCATCTGACACCAAAATCTTAATGCTGTTATTATACCTTCCTCCACCTTGAGGATCAGCAGATGGACAGCAAAGGTTTCAGTCATACGGGTCATTATTTGAATATTTACAAGTACATGTGGAACAACTTAAGAGTGATTGATTTTGGAAACATACTTGCATGGTTGGGATTTGACCAGTGAGTAACTGTGTTCATACAACTTTCTCCAAGGGGAATAATTCTACCATGAAATTATAGAAATACTCTTCCTGGGCCAAGCTGTGTCCTCACAAATCCATGTCCCTGAGCACTTTGCATTTCATGAGAATGAGAATCACCCTCTATCTGGTCATCCAGGAAGGGTGTGGGTTTAGGAGCTAGGACGGGCTTGTTTTGAAGAGCGTTCAGGGTCTTGCAAAATCTCAGGCAATCAAATTCCTCCCTGATCACTTATACTTGCTTCATAAGTTTTTTAAAGTTAAAATTCATCCAAATCTTACAGCCAAATAAAGCATATGAAAACATCACAGAAAAATGGTATTAGAAAAGAAAGTTCGGTTGCCTTGTGATTCATAGAGTATATCCCAGAACTGCCCTTGAAATTGAAGGATGACTGAATTTTGGCTGTCATAGCCCACCATAATCAACAACAAGCAACTTTCATGAAATTGCCTGAAACATTTTCAACTTCTGTGCCATCTCCTGATGTCAGGATATCTAATTACAGTGATTTATAAACTCTAATGGATAAGCATACCAATAAAATGTATTAATATCTAATAAATAACAATTTTCAGTGCTGAGTATAAATTAATAAGACTCTTATCTTACAGTGTAGTTAATAAGACAAGTTACAAGATAAGGGTAACATAAACAAATATTTTAAATATATGAGCAGGGTGTTTTGAATTAAACATTCATCTAGAAATCATAATTTGGGGTAAGAAGTATTTCACAGTTCCTACATGATTTCCTAATCAGCTTCTTAAAAGAAAAGAATGTTTAAATAAGTGCCATTAATCCAAATTAAGCAAAACATGAATTTTCCAGATAGATCTAATTTAATACTTGAAACTAATTTTTTTCAATCAACTTCTGCTTCAGATTTGAGAAAACTGGATTTTATCTAAGAAAAATTCTAACATTTCAGGCTTAAAAATCAGAATGCATGGAGTTGTGGTAGTCATTAGGGATATTCATAAACATTTCTTTCTTTCAGCCCAGGGAAGGACTACACTTCCCCACACCTGCTAGAAGTTACAAGTGTTCACTGTCTTTGACTAATGAAATAGGAGCCTAAACAATCTGTATCCCTTATTATTATTGTATAAAAAATGCGTTCAAATAAAGCCTATCAGCCTGAGTCTCTGGGACATCCAAAGAGCAGAGACCCACTGAACTGTTGGGCAAGTAGCATTCATGAGAAGTAACCTTTAATTGTGTAAGCCCCAGAGCTTGGGGGTTTAATGGTTTCTGCAGGAAAACCTTGTGTATATTACACAGCAGTACAATTTAATCATTCGTTCATAAAACACAGTTATTAATAGCAAGGTAATTTTAAGAATTGAAAGTCTCACATTAAAATCCAGATTTGGGGATTGACAAAAAAAAAAAAAAAAAGAAACATTACCACAGCTGCTTCCTTCATAATGAGCAGGCATGTTCCAGTTCTCCAGCCCTCTCCACTCACAGAACACACCTTAGTAGTCTCCCTCCCAGGGAGGATGCAGACATTAAATTTTGAATCTCTACACTAAACTACCTAAGCATGATTCCCAGGTTTTACTAACTGTCCTTTACTAGAATTAATTTCTATTTTCAGTTAAACTGTGGCTATACTTGTAGCCATATAGAAAGTATCATCAGTATGGTGCAGTGGTTAAGAAGATGGATTCTGGAATTAGGTTGCCCGGGTTGTCAACTCTGTTGTTTTCTAGCTCTGAATGTTTGTGTCCACCAGAACTACATGTACAAAAACATAACCTCCAGGGTAATGTATTAGGAAGTGGGGCATTTGGAGGCTAGTAGGTCATGAGGGTGGGGCACTTATGAATGGGACTAGTGCCCTTTAATAAGAGGAATAGTTAATAAGAGGAGTAGAGACTCCCTTGCCCCTTCCACCACATGATGTCATGGCCACCTATGAACCAGAAAGTGGGCTCTCACCAGACCCTGAATTTAACAGCGCTTTGATCTAGGATTTCTCATCTTCCAGAACTATAAGGAACAATCTTTTATTATTTATAAGCTAGTTTGTTATAGCTGATCAAATAGACTAAGGCACTCTTAAACCTGGGAAAATTGCTTAGCTTCTTCAATTTCCACTTTCTTTATAAATCTACTTCATCAGGTTATTTTTTATATTAAAGTGCTTAGAGAATGCCTGGAAAGCACACAGCATTCATTGTGGTTGTTGTTATTATTATTATTTTGGTACCAGGGATTAAACCCATAGGTATTTAACCAGAGGCCATATCCCCAACCCTTTTTAAATTTGCTTTTTGTTTTTAAATTTTGAGACAGGATTTTGCTAAGTTGCTGAGGGCCATGCTAATTTGCTGAGGCTGGATTTAAACTTGTGATCCTCCTATGTCAGCCTCCCAAGCTGCTGGGATTACAGACATCCACCACAGCACCTAGCAGTTTATTATTTTTATTATAAATTCTAAGCGGTTTCTTCCTCCACTCAACTTTCAAGGAATTCAATATATATAAATGATAAATCAAATTTGTTTGCAGTACTGGTATGATAAAAATCAGAAGAAAAGGCAAATTTTAGCCAGTGGCACAGTCATCCCCTGCTGTCTGCTGTGCTCAGGCTAGTAGAAAGTTGTTACCAGAGAGCTACGACATGTAGATGTAAATGAGCAAACTGTAAACACACCTGCAAAAATCATTTGTAGTCTGTGCCACGTAATCCTCAGGCTCACTTCCTAAAGCCAGCAGAGCAAATCACACTTTCTTTCCCCAATGACTATGATGTCCATAGCCATATTTACAAGAAAGGGAATTTATGTGACAATAAAATTGAGTCAAGGTCATGGAAGGAAAGATACTGTTTAAAGGAAGGCACTGAATTCAACTGAGAAGCATCTGAATCACTTCTAAGGAAGAACATCCAACTTCTTTTACTTGGAAAGCCTGGCCAAAAGAGCAACCAGCTTTTTGCAACCAGGTATCACCTGTTATTGCCCTCCAAATGGGCTTTTCACAAAACTATAACATGAAGGGGCTCAGTTAAAATGGGCTAATTCATCATTGAAAACCAGCTTTCTCCTGCAGGCCCCTTCAAACCCAGGATTATTCTGGAGTAAACTATGGCACTGGACTGAGATCGTGAATAGAGGCAGATACTGTGTCAGTGAGCACAAGAGGAAGCCAGGGGAGGGGATCTAGGGTTGACAGAGGCTCTTGAGAGGCAACTATTTTTCTGGATGCTTGGAATGTTGATCATGAAAGGACAAGTTTTTTAAAACAAACTAAGAGGTGAATAATATCTCCTTTTTATCTTTTGAAAAGGCCAATGTTCAAAGATGTTAAGGAAGCAGCCAAGTGGTCTTCAGCCATTTCATTACAGATATGGGATCTAAATGCACTTCTCTCTAAATCTAAAGTACTCATAGTCTTGATCACAACCATGCATCACATGGACCAAGCAAGTCCATGACCTTGATTCAAGGTGACCTTGGCCTTCCACACTAACTGAGCCAAAGGCAGTGATTTTCTACTTCCTCTGGTTCTCCAAGGAATTATTCTGTATCCATTTTTGTCACATCCATTATCCTTAGAACATCTTCAAATTTCTCCTCCCTCCTCAACAGCCTAAGCCAATTATTCCATCGGATGACTTTGCTCTCTATTTCACTCCATTTGAGGCCATTAAACAATAACTTGTCTTCCTGTCCATTCCCATACAAAGTGATCCATGGCCTTATTCAATCCATCCTACCTACCTCAAGGGTCCAAGTGTCCCTCTTCTGTCCTGTCCATGGGTAATATATCCCCTTTGTTTCTGCATTCAACCCATATGATTTCCCTAGGAACTTCAATTCGTCCACCATGTATTTCTCTCAATCAACACTCCACCCTGCCCCCAGCAACATACATCTTTGCTCACTGGTGGGTTTACCATAAAGTTGATGAACCTTCATTTCAGAGCCACCCTCCCCACCACCTATACTCTGCCACCCACTGCCCCCAGCTTGAATCCCCCAAAGTGCCAAGCACTGCTGGGAGGTAGAGTATGCTCAGTGGAGGGGGAAAGCTGAGTTACAACCAGAAAGAATTTCTATATGAGAATCTGCCAAATAGCCAAAAGAAATCTTAGAAAAAAGGCACCTGAGCCTTTAAGGCTGTAGTAGTCATGTATTGTGAGTTCTCTCTCACCTTAGCAAAGAGTTACTTGGTACCCACCTTTATGTCCATAAGTTTGAATTCTTTTTCATAAAGAGGTAACCTTCTATCTATATGTGCTTCTGACAACATGACAATTGCATCTGTTCCAGTACTTCCCTATGTCTCTGGACAGTTGCCTTGGACCTCACATTCTTTTTAGAATCTCTCCCTTTCTATTCTTCTAATTCAAACTGTTTGAAAGGCTGAATTTATGCTCATCATCCCTAATCATTTCAGCCCATTCATTCCTCACCAGGAATAGTGGGTTGAATTGAGCCTTCCTCCAAAGACATGTCCACCCTCATCCTCTCAACCTGTGAATGTGACCTTGCCTGGAAAAAGTATCTTTGCAAATATAATTAAGGATCATTAGATGAAATCATCCTGGATTTAGGCAGTGCCCCAAATCTCATGACAGGTTATAAAAAGAAGGAAGACACAGAGAAAGACAAGAGAAGGTGAGATGAAGATGGAGGCAGAAACTGCAGTGATGCATGCATAAGGAAGGAACGCCAAGGCTGACCACCACTAGGAGCTAGAAGAAGAGGAGGTGCATGGAATGGATTTTCTTCAGAGCTTCCAGAAGGAATGAACCCCGCTGATAACTTGATTTGGGAATCCTGGCCTCCAGAACTGCAAGAGAAAAATTTCTGTCATTTTAAGCCACCACGTTTATGATAATTTGTTATAGCAGCCACAGAAAACTAATACAACCTGCCATCTACCAGTACCTATTCCAGGTACTGATGCTGATCAAGCTGCAGTGAACTTTCTTTGATCAAAATGAAATGAGTATATTTCACTTATTATCCCTCCTGGATTCTCTAAGATATTTGATACTGCTAACCTTCCTTCTAAAATACCCATATCTTCTGTTTTTCATGGTCTTTGTAATATATACAAGGCTATTCTGTTCAGTCCCCGTCAGGGGCACTTCTCCTTATCTTTGCTCCTTCAATGATGAGGGCCAGGACTCCATCCTTTGCAATCTGTTCTTTTTACCCAGTCTTCAAGGACATTTACTTTAACCCAGTGACAACCCCAGATATATGTTTCTAGTCTAGAATTCTCTTCTAAGATAAATATCTTCTGTCTTGGGAAATGACCTCATTATACTTAGTGATCATTTCAGATAACCAGACGTCATTCTAAACTCCCTCTCCTGCCCACATCCAATCAAATGTTCAGTCCTCAAGGATCTGCTTCTTAAATCTCTGAATGTCTCCCCTCTTCCATCATCCTATCTCCTGCCTTGCTTAAGCTCTTGTTATCCCAAGCTTGGCCTTCCACTATGTGGCCAGATCCTGCCTTCTCTGGATAATCTGCCACGTTGACACTAAAACCAACTTTCAAAGGATAAGCCCAACACTGAGCTATTTCTCATAAAATTATTCAATGGCTCCTCTCCCAACTTTCAGAATAAGCTAACACTTGGTTTTAACCTGAACTTATACCCTCATCTTCTAACACTATTCCACAGGTGTTTTTCACCTCAGTTTAAGGGTGTCAGCCAGAATGAACTGACACCCTTAAACATACTTCCTGCTATATCCCCATTCCTTCTGCTTGTGATTCTATTTTGTTCACATTGGTTCATTTAATTTCCAATCAACTTTCCAAAATCTCAGCACCCAAAATCACCTCATCCAGAGTACTCTCCTTGAGCCAAGACTAAATTGCTTTTAATAACAAATTCATTTCAATTATAAAAGCAATGCATGCTCATTGTTTAAAACTTGGGAAACAAAAGGTTTGATCCTACAGATAAATTATTATGGTTACTATTTAGTGGAAGGTCCCAGAAGTGAACTGGTGGCAGTAGAAGGAAAACATTGAAACTAAATGGAAAAGAAGAAAGCAGTAGTAAGCTATGACCTAGGGGAAGATTAGTCAATAGAAAAAATCAAGTAATATGTGCATGGCTAGGAGATAAAAGAAAAGAGATTAAATAGGCAGCTAAAGGGGGTGGTTTGTCTAGTCTTGGGATAAGATGGTAGCAATGAGAGTAGGAAAGGAATAAAATGTGAGATATAGAGCAGAGGTACCTGGATATAAGGAACATATAATTAAATACATAGAGTGACAGCAATATGACATCCAAAAGGTAATATTGAGAAATCTGTGTCATAAACAGAAATGAAAAGGAAGAGTAGTTATAAGAACCAATGAATCTAGGAAGGATGATGATAGTTTATTTGCAGGAGCATGCTGAATTGGAGTAACCTATGGAATATTCTAGAGGAATATTGAACTTGAGCTAGAAAATTCAGGATTGAAGGTTGAGAAAGAAATAAAGAAGAGACAAATATATTTGAACAGTCTCTGCATTTGCAAGCAAAACAGACTCATTTGTTCAATCATGGGGCCAGGAATTATTTGGATGAACAACACACATGATTACTGTCCTTGAAGTACTTACATTCTGGGGTGGGAGACTATAATACATCAAACAACCACACAAATAATAATCATAAAATGGTATAAGTGTAATGAAGAGGTAATTATAATAAAACCAGGAGCACTAATTTAGGTGACATAATTACAGAAGGCCTCTTAAGGAAGTGACATTAAATGAATAAAAATAATCAGGATCGTAAGTAGGAGACCAGAATAGAATTAAACTAGAAATAAATCACAGAGAAGATAGCTGGAAAGTTCCAAAATGCTTAGAGATTACACAGCATGCTTCCAAGTAACAAACGGGAAAAAAGAAACTCGAGAAGTTTCAAAATATTTTGAACTGAATAAAAACGAAAAACACAACTTATCAAAATGTGTGAGATGCAATGAAAGCAGTGTTTAACAGTGGAAATGCGTAGTAGTAAAGGTATTGTATAAGAGTAAAAGAAAAAAGAGGGAAAGATAGCAATTAGAGGAAGGGTGCGATTTCTAGTCCATCCATGGCTCAGGATTCAAGTAATGGAAATACTGCTTCCCAGTGAGGCAAGTGACCGAGTGAATACCCCCAAATCCAATATCAGAATCACAGACACAGAAACACAGGGCAGGAAAGAACCCCTGGGAATCCAGTTGACAATAATACTGGATCTGGTTCACTGCAGAGGAAAAGGACAACCCAGGTAGAAAGAGAGACACTCTGCCAAGAAAATCTGTCACAGAGGAACCCATGGAACAGCAGGTATTCTGAACTTGAGTGATTTAGAAGCAGTGCCGAGTGAGCTGGTGTGTGAGGAGTGCCCTGTGCTTCCTGGCTGGAAAGCCAGGAGCTGATGCTGAATGCTCTTCTGAAGTGACCGTGTGGTGGCTTCCTGCTGTGGAGCAGGGACTGTCCTATCTGTGCCTGCCATGAGATCCAGAGTCCATGTAGAAAGGCACAACTGAGACAGGCACAAAAGGGACTCAGGTCAGGGATAGAGAGCGCTTCTCACTTTCCCTTTGGGTTTGACGACTTGCAAGATTAGCCAAAGAGAACTCAAACTGGATAGGCAGGCAGATCTACTCAGGATCTGATCTTGACAAGAACACACTGGTGGGCCTTGGCAAGCTGGTCCCCTTGATCCAAGAGCAGAGTTCTCAGGAAGCTACCCAAGATCCAGACACTCAGCAGAGACAATAAGGCAAGTGGAACAATTCTCTCTAGAGCAGACACCTCATGACAAAGTTTGAAAGGTTGGCCTAAAAAATGCCAGTTCCTGAACTTCACTTTCATGACTCTGCATCTGCCCCCCTGGGAATACATCTACCTAGTTTGCACAGGCGAAATTCCAATGGTCACTACCTCCCATTCTGTCCTACCTTAACCTGGCAAGAAGCGAACTGAGGGTTACAACAACCAACTTGGGTCCCAGTCCACTCCAGCTGGCACTGAGTGAGCAACTCAAAGAAGATGGGCTTGACAGCTCCTGGCCCTGGCTCTCCCTGAGGAGACACAGTCCAAGAAGAAACAGAGAAAAGGACAACATGGCTCAGGCAATGACTATCTGCTCTTGTTAGCAGTTTTGACCCCCTCCATGGGAACAATCCTTTCATTTTTTCATTAAGATTTTTTCTTCTTTTCTCCTTTTACCATCAAGCATGAGTGTGAATGTACGTAGGTGTGTGTGTGTGTGTGTGTTCTATCTGAGCTAATTGACTCATGGACACACACACACACACACATATATATATATACATTTATTTTTCTCTCTTCATTTTTATCATTTTTTTTCATTTTTCTTCTTCTTCCACTCCCCCATCCCTTTCTTTCTTCATTCATTTGTTATTTTGCCTTGTGTTTGACTCTAGAGGGTTAGGGTTTTTTTTCTTGTTTTGGTGTAACTTTTAATTTGTTGGTTTTTGTTTCTCTTATTAGTCCTCCTCTCCTCTCTTCCCTCTTCACCAAATTCCCTTGCTCTCTCCCTCCCCCCTCATTATTTATTCCTTTTATTTTTTATTCCTCTTTCTTTATAGCCATCACTGACTATCTCTTTCCTGCCGGTACCTCGGGTTCACTTGTGAATATTTTTTTTTAATTTATTTTTTCAGTTGTACACATACCTTTATTTTATTTATTTATTTTTATGTGGTGCTGAGGATCGAACCCAGGGTCTCGCACATGCTAGGCAAGCACTCTACCACTGAGCCACAACCCCAGCCCCACTTGAATATTTTAAACTTTCTTTTACCTTCTTACCCTATTTCATTTTCTCTCAATGAACTGTAATTTTATATCTTTAATAATAATTTAGGTTAAATAATTCCTGCCTCCATCATTCATGTTATGCTGTGGGGAGAGCATAGTTGACACCTGCTGCATACTTTAATACTGGATCTCATTTACAGCTATTTATTGTTGTTGCTATTGTTAAATGATGACCCCGCCACTCCTTTTTTGTGGTAATTAATGGTGTACGTGCCAATCAAATGCTGTAATTGATCATTACTGTTGTTGCTGTTGCTTATTTCTTATTTTTCTGAGAGGAGCTGGGAAATGACTGGTATACTACAAGTTCAAGGGTAGAGCTTCCACAGTGGGACTACACCCACAACTCAGTAAGGTGACAATACCCCTTTCCCAGGCTAAAAGTTACCCTACTCAAACTTCAACAATATTTTAACACAGAGAAAAAGGAGATTTTAAAAACCCCAAGCCAAAGACTGGACTCCAAGTAGAAATGACTAGAGGGGAACATCAGGTCCCAGTCTTGGGTATCTATACCAACAGCAAAATCAGAGAAAGATTCCAAAAGGATGGCTCAAAAAAAAGCCATCGTGTTATAGCTGCTTTATAAAAATTAATTAATTCAGCAGTTCTGCAATGGCAAACTGAGAGGCATTGGCATCTGAAATTAATACTTGGATTGCACTGAACCTATATGTTGAAACCAAGAGATACCAACAACTTATTACAAAAGAGACAACTATACACCAATGAACATCCTTATGAAAGAGAAAGTGGATCCATCTCAAGAGCTCCACGAGTCCAAAACTTTGGAAACCATGAAGAAACAATCATGTCTCCCCACAAAAGTTATAATCCCCATAACAATTTTTGAATAGAAACCAGTGAGAAGTCCTGGAAATGGAAGACAATAAATAAAATTTTTAAAAATCACTTGAAAGTATAACCAATAAGCTAGATTGAACTGAAAACAGTCCTCAGGCCTCAAGGACAGGGTATTTGAACTGGAACACTCAACACACACTAAAGAAAAATAAAGATAAGACCATGATCAAAATATACAAGAACTCTGAGACAACATTAAGAGATGAAACTATCCTGATGACTTACTGAGTTATCAGGATAGACAAGGGCATAGAATACAGGCTAATGGCATTAAGAACATTTTAATTAAGATGAGAGCAGAAAAAAATTGAACCTTAGGAATGCAGTGGATGTCCACATACAGAACACATACAGAAGCCCAAATAGGCAAGATCAAAAAATAACCTCTTCAAGACACATCACAATCAAAATGTCTAACAAAGAAAACAAGGACACAGTATTAAAAAAAAACTGCATGATAAAATATCAGATCACTTTTAGAGTAGACCAACAATATTCATTTCAGACTTCTTAACTCAACCTCTAAAAGCCAGGAGAGTTTGGAATGAGGTAATACAAGCTCTGAGAGAAAAAAAAAATGCCAGCCAAGGTTGCTATATTCAGCAAGTTTATCATTCTGAATTGAAAGGGAAATTTAAAAATTTCTACAACAAGGATGAAATGAAAGAATTTGTGACCACTAAACCAGCACTAAAGAAAATACTTAAGGAAATGCTACAAAAAGAATTTAAAAAGAAGCCTCAGAACTCTCAAATAGATGAAGCTATCTGGAACAATTAAGCAACTGAAAATTAAGGACAAGTTAAAACCATGAAACAAGCCAAAATGACCAGATAATAAACATCTTTCTATAATAACTCTGAATGCAAATGGTCTCTACTTTCCCATTAAGACACTGGTAGAGTGAATTAGCAAACAAGACCCAACAATATGTTGTTTGCAAGAGATTCATCTTATAGGCAAACAAATCCATAGACTGAAGATTGGTTCAATGTACATAACTGAATAAATGTAATTCATCACATAAACAGAATCAAGGACAAAATCACATGAGCATCTCAATAGGTGCAGAAAAAGTCCCTGACAAAATTCAGCACCCATTCAGTTAAACACAGTTAAGATACTAGAAATAGAAGAAATTCACCTCAACATTTTAAAGGCTATGCATGACAAAGCTAAAGCCAACATCATACTATACAGAAAAAAACTGAGAGTATTTCCTCCAAAATCAGGAAACAATGCAAAGACGTCCACTCACACCACTCCTTCTCAATACAGTTCCTGAAACTCTAGCCACAGCAGTCAAGCAAGAGAAGAAAATTAAAGGAATATAAAAAAGAGAAGAAAATTAAAGGAATATAAAAAAGAAAATTATATCTCTGCTGATGATATAATTCTAGAGAACCTCGAAACTTCACCATAAGACTTCTAACCCTGATAAACAAATTCAACAAACTAGCAGGTTTCAAGATGAACACACAAAAATCAATAGCTTTCTTATATTCTAACAATGAACCTGAAGAAAACTATTCCATTCACAACTATCTAAAAAAAAAAAACACTTGGGAATAAATCTAACCAGAAAGGTGAAAGATTTCTCCAATGAAAATTATAAAACACTGATGAAAGAAATAGAGGAAGACCTTAGAAGATGGAAAGACTGTACAGGTATAATTAATATCATAGGTAGGTAAAATTAATATCTTAAATGGCCATTTTACCAAAAGCCATCCACAGATTCAATGCAGTCCCAATCAAATTTCCAATGGCATTCTTTACAGAACTAGAAAAATGTCTTAAATTTTATATGGAAGAATAAAAGACCCAGAATAGTCAAAGCAATCCAGAGCAGCAAGAGTAATGCTAGAGGAATCACAATAACTGATCTCAAATTAAACTACAGAGCTATATAATGCAAACAGTATATATTGTCATAAAAATAAGTATGAAGACCAATAGAAAAGACTAGAATTCAGAGACAAATCCACATAAATACAGTCATCTAGGGAATGAAGTTGATCAAATTAAGATATGTGCATGTATAAATATATCACACTTAATTCCAATGTTATATATAACTAAATACACCAGTTAAAAATAAATAACTAGGCTCAGGAAGCTAAGGCAAGAGGATCAGGAGTTCAAAACCAGCCTCAACAACTTAGCAAGGCCCTAAGCAACTCAGTGAGACTCTGTCACTAAATAAAAATACACAAAGGGCTAAGGATGTGGCTCAGTGGTTAAGTGCTCCTGGGTTCAATTCCCTGTACTACTACTACTACTACTACTACTACTAATAATAATAATAATAATATAATATAATAATAATAATAAATAGAAGGAAGACCAAAAAGATAAAGGAAGGGAATCAGAGAAGGAGAAGAAAAGAAATGAAGCAAACTATGTGATATTTACTTATGAATGTGTCAAAATAAATCCCCACTATTACATATAACTATAATGCACTAATTTAAAAAAATACAGAATGTGAAAAAAGAGAGAACAAGAAGAGGTGCAATCAATCATCTATGTTTCTCCCTTAGAAAACTAGAAAAGAAAAGCAAATTAAAACCAAAGTAAGCAGAAGAAAGTAATTACAAAAAAATAGAGCAAAATTCAGTCAATGTGAAAATGGTAACTAACTCATCAGAGAAAATCCACAAAACCAAAAGTTGTTTTTTAAGAGTTTTATATAATTAATATCTTATTAGTCAGCCTCTAACTAGGCTAAGAAAAGAAAGAGAGGAAACAAAATACTATTATCAGAAATTAAAGCAGAAGCATTGTTATAGATCAGAACCATGAACACTAAAGAAAGAATAAAAGAATATTATGGGCAAATCTATACCCATAAGCTCATAACCCAGGTGTTGGACTCACATCTTGAAAAACACAATCTGCCCACAATCACACAAGAAAAAATAGACAAAGTAGGTCCATGTCAAAATAACTTAACCAATAATTAAGTACCTTCAAAAACAGAAAATACTGAACCCAAGTGGGTTTACCACTATATTCAACCAAATTCTTCAGGAAGAAATTTTACCAATTCTTTTTTTTTCTTTTTTATTTTTTAGATGTAGATGGACACAACACAATCCCTTTATTTTTATGTGGTGCTGAGGATCGAACCCAGGTCCTGCCTGTGTGAGGCGAGCGCTCTACCGCTAAGCCACAATCCTAGCCCTATACCAATTCTTTACAATCTATTTCAGGAGACAGAAGCAGAGGGAATACTTCCTAACTCATTCTCCTATGAACACATATATAAAGGTCTTCAATAAAACATTAGTAAATCAAACCCAACAATGTATAGAAAAAATTATGCACCACAACCTAATGGAATTTATCCCAGGTATGAAATGTTGGTTATTTAAAAATCAATTAATATAATTCATCACATCAATAGGCTAAAATAAAAAATAACAAATGACCGTATCAAGAGACTCAGAAAAAGGATTTGACAAAATCCATCACTAGAGTATTCATAATTAAAACTCTCAGCAAACTAGGAATAAAAGAGAATTTCCTCAACTTGACAATGAAAGTTTATTAAAAAAAAAAAAACCTTAGAATTAACATCATTCTTAATGGTGAGAAAGAAACTAGATACATTCCCCTTGAGATCAGGTACAAGGAAAAGATGCCCCTCTCATTACTACTTTTCAATGTGATCCTGGAAGTCCTAAGCTAATGCAACAAAACCAGAGTTCAAAGCTCCTCTTCAAGTCTGAAAGTCTGGAGTACCTGGCACTTGATGGGTGGTGGGGTTGCTCCCTTGCTGTTATCGTTGCTGCATTTGTTATGAGAATAACTGAACATATGGAAAGCTAGATGTTTGTTATTTTTTTAAACAATTTTTAGAGTTTCAGAAGAAGTTCCTATCATTTTCCTGTGACCCCTACACTGTCTCTGCAGCCAACCGCAGCATCCTCAAATCTCACACTTATTATAAGGGTTTATGTCTCAGTCACAGTCATATGTAACAGAGTTCTGCAAAGTCCATCTGAGAAACCTGCTGGAATGCATTCCTGCTAGGATTTCAGTGAATCCCTGCTCCCAAATACCCAAAACAATGGATTGATTTTAATAAGAGAGACCACCAGTGTTATCCTTCCAAAGCAGTGGTTCTCAAAGTGTGGTCCTCCACCAGCCACATCAGCATCTCCTGAGAACTTGTTAGAAGTGCAAGTTCTTGGGCCCCAGTCCAGACCACTGAGTTAGAAATTCTGGAGATGGGCCCAGTACTCTGTCAACACAAGCCCTCCAGGGGATTCTGATGCCTATTCCCACTGGAGAATCAATGATCAAGAGGAATCACAAGTCATATACTGCAATCATTTGGTTCTCTGTGGGTAAAGTTTACAGTATTTTAAATGATTAAAACATGATTTAAAGGCTAGTGGCATTCTCTAAAATATTTTTACTTTGGGCTGAGGTGGTGGCTCAGTGGTAGAGAGCTTGCCTAACATGTGTGAGGGACTGGGTTCGATTCTCAGCATCACACATAAATAATTAAGAAATAAAGATCCATTGACAGGTAAAAAATATTTTTAAAAAGATTGCCTTTAAAAATAAATAATAATAAAAGCCAATATTTTCCTGTGTGAGCAAAAAGTACAGAAGAAATATCAAGAGGTGTCATGACACATACCCTAATCAGGTACATGGGAGGCAGGTGTGGCTTACCTGACAGATGCCACTGATACACATATCCAGGGAGTCAGCATTGCAACGAGTTCCATCCAGTACTTTGGGTGCCAGCTCCACTACCAGGTTCTGTCCCCGTGCATGACACTTGAGTGCACATGGCGCAGCAGGATCATTATATCGTGGAAGCCATTCATAATAACGCCCCTGATACTGGACATCATTGTAGGCTGAGCACTGTTGGGCTCTAAAGTCTTCTGCATCTGGGGGACAGTCCTGGATGCAGAGAAAAAGGAACATCACCCTCTGACACATCAACCAGGGACAGGGGCCAGCAGAGGGCTGAGCAAGGCCACCAGAATTTCATAAGACCAGACTCCACTTGCATCTTTACTTGGAAATAACACCTCATTCTTTCATTATTTCCTCCTTTTTAAAAATTAGAAACTGAATCTATAGCTATGAAATTCCACTTGGGATCTTGCAATAATAATCCATACAGGATTAATTAATCCATCATCTCATTCATTCTGATGACTTTTCCACTCGGGTATTTTTGTTTATCAGATAATTAAAGTTTACCATTTTAGGTATCAAATCTTGCCCTCATTTAACAATCTTAGATACAAATTTCCAAGTGCAATATATGGCCTCCTTCTTTTTTGAAACAAGGGAAACTAAAGGCCCTTGATATTTCTAGGTGATTCTAGGTCTTCAGAGAAACACAATTATTATTCATGCTTTCTGGAGTCATTTCAATGGGAAGGGTTATTTGCTCCTAATTTAATCCCAAACTACAGGGCTTTGTGAAACTTGTTATCTTTGTTGTTGTTTAATTCATGTGCCTTTTCTCCCCTGCCATGCCCCCCACCCTTTGCTCTTCACTGATACCAAACACTTGCTTCCACTGGCTGTAGGCTGGGCAGCAGATAATGTCGCTTGTTCAAATTCTGTCTAAAATGAAAACAAGTAAATTGTAGCAAACACTCTAAAGGCACTTTCATAATGATAGTTTATAAAAAGCACTTGGACAAGTATTGATGATTCTGGGGTCTTTTTACTAAATTACTAACTCTTTCCTCTAGGCATTTCCAGAATAAGGTGCTGGATGATAAAAGCGTTGACTTTCCTCATTGAATTTTGGTACACCAAAATTCCTAATTAAAGAAAACAGATACAGAAAAAGGCAATATATTATTTGATCTTTTACTATTAAAATAATTAGTATTCTTTGTAAACACTTGGGGAAATAGTTCCAATTAAAAATAAGTAACTTATATGTGTATTAAGAATTGTAATGCCAAAAAAAGAGTACATGTATAATGGCATAATTTGGCGTAAACATACTTTATATACAGAGTTATGAAAAATTGTGCTGTGTATGGATAGTAATGAGTGTAATGTATTCCACTATTGTCATGTATTTAAAAAAATAAATTAAAAAAATAAGTAACAAAGATTCCTGTATCTAAATCTTTATACAAATTTTGGTTATCTCCCGAAGACTAGTTTCTAAGTCAAAGAGTATGCTAGTTTTGTGGACTATTCAAACTACTGCCAAATTGTCCTCTATAAAGGTATTATTGCCAGGTTATATAAGTTCCTTTTTCTCGATACTTCTTCCAAGTTTGTACGTTAATAATTTTTTTAATATTCTTCTAATCAAAAGTATAAAACAGAATTTCATTGCTTTCTTCTATATTTTCTTTTTATTATTTAGGTTTAATGTCTTCATGTATGTTTGCTTTTTGTACCAACCCTTCAAAAATTTCCTATTTTATATCCTTGATTCATTTATCTACTGGAAAGTATGTTGTTTATTATTTTAGCAGATAAAACTATTAACTTCATAGTGAGGTTATCAAGTTTTGTCATTTGTGCTAGAAATATTTTTTCCCATTTAATTTTGCTTTTGGTACTTAGTTTATTCTGATGAATGGTATGAGTCAGAAATCTAGCTCTATTTTTTTTCTCACTAATAAATACTAATAAATTTTCAGCCAGGATTTTAAATCATACTTTCTCTCCTTTCTACTACTTGACCTTTGTGATTCACCATGTATATGCTTTCAGATTTTGTATTATTAACTGCCTTGAATCTTGTTTGGAGAGTGAGTAGGGAATACACAAAAAACAACTGACAAACTATCTCCTGGAATTAGTTGGGCTGTTTTGCTGAGAACCCCTCCAAAATACCATTTTGTATCCACATTTTTGTAGTCTTAGGCAGATTAAATTCTGAACTCAGGTCACACCTATGGAAGCAAGTCAAACTGAAGAACACTGGAACCAGATGACTTTTTTCTCTTGAAATGAGGACTTTATCCTCCATCTGGCCATAGACAAGATCAATGATAAAATGACATCACCTCCTTTTCCTCTAGCCACAGCCAGTTTTTTCTGTATCTGATTCTTTGAAACCAAAGAAACATGTGTAAGAGAGCAGCAGGGTGCAGGCAACTCCCCTGCACGTGGCCCCTGACTGACGTTGCCAGCACTCTCCAGACAGGAATGTGCTGGCTGCCTCGCTCTGGCCTTCATTAACTCCATAACACAATGAAGTTTCAAAAAATTAATGAAAGTTAGTTAACAGAAGACAGCTTAGAATGGCAGCTAAGCTTAGTCCCTGCCCAAACTGTAGCCAGGTGTGTGTCCTCCCTGGCCATAGCTGACCACCCGGGAGCAAGTATCTGGCCCATGCCAGGTTAATTTTTCCCCATTTGGAATTGCAACCAAAAGAGCCAGAGCTGAGAAGTCACATGAGTCCAGGCTGGGCTGGCCATTTCTTTTATGAAATGAATATTGAAGCAAACCAAGGTAGTTCCCACAGCAGAGAAGAATGAATTAGATAAGGAAGAAGATGATAAACCATGCATTTCAATAAAAGGGGCAAGTAACCTATGTTCCTTTCTGATTTTTGGCTCCAGGTCTTCAAGGCCTACTTATGCTTAAATTCCATTCTGTAACCACAAATCCATTCAATGAATCCCATTTTTCTAGAGCTCATTTTAGTAGGCTTCTCTGTTCCTTGTGTCAGAGTGGGGTAGGTAGGTAGATAGAGCAAGAGGATGGGAGAGGGAGAATAGGGCTCACTTCTTCTTTAGTTATGAAAGATCACTTTACCTCAGGAGATGTAAAAACCTCCTTCACCACAAGATACTACCTTCTAAAATTAAAGAAATTGGGTGTGACCACACTAAGGGATTTTCTAACTTTGGAGCATATGCAAATCACTGTCACTGTCATTTTGGTAACTCTAGGCTCACTGTAATATAATTTATAATGCAGTTTTGACACCCCCTCCAAAGCCCCATAGATCCCACTTAGGTACTGATATGAATTTTTCCAACATGGTGAAATGAGCTCAGGTGCACTAAGCCATGGTGGGAAACCACAGTAACCATCCCAAACATAATACATGAGAAAGGAAGCTTCCAAGACCAAATGTAAAAACCTGCCATGTGGAAACCCCCAGGCTGTGTCCTCTCTTAGAACAGCCAGCTCCATGGTCTCTGGGCCTTACTTCCACTTCACTAAGTAGAATTTTAATGCTTATTCTGTGTCACCGGATGAAATCTTTCTTTTGAGAAGATAAGAACTGAGGAAACTATTGCCTTGTAACATTAGAAAATGATGATTGCTGGTGAAGACAGGTTTAAATCTAGATAATGCTTCCTAGTCTGCCAGAGGTTATTAGGGGCGTTCTTTTTTCTCCACACCATTTAAGCTAGGCAGGTCCGCACTATTTGATAAATGGAGGAAATCATGACCTACAAAGTGTTTAGCCCCTAGCAAAAAAAATACAACGGGATATGGCAGAGTTAATAATTTGATATTCAAATCAGCAAGCACTCCATTATATGATATGGCTTTTGATTAAAGGCAGGAGCCATTACATTAAATACTTACATTAAATGCTTGCATTTACATCATCAGCACTTAAGCCCACCTAGTGCAGCTCAGTTGGGCCAGGCCCCAGCTCAAGACAATCTAGGGGCTCTTGTGTTTTACATGGAGACTCAAATGCCCAACATTCTTCTCCTTTCCTTTCCCTGAGAAGTATTTCTTAATCAGAGTTAAGTTCAAGGCAGCACTTATTTATTAAATATACTTTATGAGCTTCCCCCTAGATCATATGCTATAGGGAACAGGATATAGTCCAACTTTCGCATTCCATGAGCTTGTTCTCTGATCACATCTACATGCATGAAACACATGGAAACGGTGTGCAATTACTGGCATTTGTAGATTTGCAGTAGGAATGAAATAAAGGAAATAAAATTGTTATCCAAGAGTTAAATTATAAAATGAATTAAGAGTTGATAAGGAAAGAACAGACCTGAGATCAGCAAGACCTGACTCTAATCTGATAGACAGAATTGGTACATCTAAAAAAGAATTGTGTCTCAGAGGGAGTAGCCAGTCTGGGAAACACAGAAAAGGAAGAGGAGGCTCAGAGAAGGAAGAGGAAGAAGAAAAGGGGGGAAAGGAAGGGAGGCCGAGGGGTGGAGGAAGGAAGAATGAAAAGAAGAAAGAAGCTGATGACCATTAGCACCCATTCACAGACCACCCTGAAAACAGGGGTCTCCTTACCCTCTTACAACTACAGGAATGTGGACAACTTAAAGAGAGAAGCCAAGGCAGGAAGATTACCTAATAAATTGGGTATTTTTATGCAAGAGAGACAGACCATTACCTAAGAAACTATTTATATAATGGGAATGTATTAAGCTGTAATTTGGACATTGGTTAATGTTTCATCCAGTTAACTAGTGAGTAGGGATCAAAGAAAAATAAAGTTTTTGTTGTAAGCAAATTTTAAAGGTTAAATTTTGTGATATTTTTGTATAACAAACGACAAAAATTTCTAATATAAAAACAAACTACCAACTGGTCACCATAAGCTAGAGTTGGTAACGAAGACATTGTGGTAAAGTGAAGTCTGAGATGAGATTTACTGGATGGTGAGTTGTAAATAGGCCAAGATATAGGAAACAATATGAGCAAAAGAGAACTAGGAGGAATAAATTTAGTATCCACTAGCAACAGTGCACAGTCTTGTCCAGCAAGGGTGGCAATTGTGAGATGCATAAGAAATACACCTAGTCAACTTCTGAACGCCCTTGTATGCAAGGGAGGGGATCAGAGAACACCAAGATGCAGGCAGGGGACTGACACAGAATAGGTGCCATTTGAGGAGACCAGTGTAATTGCAGGATGGCCTGGAAGGCTGGAGACAGGAGAAGTGGCTCTCTCCTAGAGCAGGAGCAACCAACAGCAATGGAAAGACAAGAACATCTCGAGGAAAAACACAGAATCAAAAGGTATTGGAAACCATGCATAGGATCCATGGTATGAAGGACCTTTAAGGGCCACATCAAATGTTGCCTGTTTTGGGAAGTCATCAGGGATCCTAGAGAACCCACTGCACTGAGCTAACTACACTCATAAAAAATCATGTTCATGGCTGGGCACGGTGGCGGACTGAAATCCCAGAAACTCAGGAAGCAGAAGGATCACAAGTTCAAAGCTAGCCTCAGAAACTTAGCAAGGCCCTAAGCAACTTAGCAAAACCCTGTATCTAGAATTTTTTTTTTTGGCGGGGGGGTGGTGTTGGGGATTGAACCCAGGGCCTGCACATGCAGAGCAAACACTCTACCAACTAAGCTATATCCCTAGCCCCAAGAAAAATTTTTAAAGTTAAAACATTAAAAGGTGCTGGGGATAGAGCTCAGTGGTAAAGTGCCCCTGGGTTCAATCCGCAGCACCTCCCCCCAAAATACACACACACACACGCACACATACATATGTTCATGTTACAAATATTCTTGTCAAATTGTGATATATGCTGTATAATTTAACAAATATTTTCCCCTGGCCTCTTCCAGTCTTGCCTTTAATCCTATAAACACAGCATTAAAAAAGAAAAAAAAAAAAAACATGAGTAGTTACTGAATTCACTACTGACTGACATGCATGACTTCGCTGGGAAATTTTCCATTTGCTCTGATATACCTGTGATAAGGATAATTCTTTACCCGGGACTTGGTTGTAAGGATATATGCTGAGGTTTATGTCTGAAGATGGCAGTCACCTGGGAGCCAGAGTCCTGCACACAGGCATGTTCTGTTCCTTAATCTTTCAGCCTGAGTCCAAAGCCCCATCTCTCCTGATAGAATGAACCTGGGAGAGCCACTGAACCGTAGCCTGCTGGGGAGGGCAGTGTGGTCCCAGAGCCCTGGTGGAGGCTCCTACTCCTGCTGTTTGAGGCATGGTCTCCTGCAGGTTGGGGATGGAATTTCCTTGTGCTCTCTGAATGCATGTCCCTATGGCATCCAGACTTCAAAACAAACCAAAAGAGCATCTGATTTTTCCTTGAGTGCCTGGAACCTATTGTTTTTAGTGTATTCTGCTGCAGTGGGCAGAATTCTGAAATACAGCAGCCAGAGTCTGTGCTCCTTAAACAGGATCTTCCCTGGGCTAAGATCCACCCAGAGATGTGGGAGTGGGAGACCAACTGGTATGGAGGGAGGCCTTCATTTCTCGGACTTCTCTTCAGTTGCCTCTCAGAGTTTGTTCCCTATTCTTTACTGACCCTTGTCCCTTGATAACTGAATATGCAGAAGGTCTGTGCTACTGTTTCAGATGTTGGAGTTTCTACAATAGTATCTTAAAATATTCTTCCTTCCTTTACCTCAGCAACTCCAAGGTTTATCTCTTAAAAACTACCAGGCACTGAATGTGATTGTAGACACCTGTAATCCCAGTGACTTAGGAGGGTAAGGCAGAAGAATCACAAGTTGGAGGCCAGCCTCAGCAATTTAGCAAGATCCTAAGCAACTCAGTGAGACCCTGTCTCAAAATAAAAAGCAAAAAGGGAGATGTGGCTCAGTGGTAAATGTCCCTGGGTTCAATGCCTAGTACAAAAAAACAACAACAACAACAACAACAACAAAAACAAGCTACCATACTTTAGTTACTATTGTCTAGAATATTACTTCATCATCTAACAAAGCTTAAGAAAAACCTAAATCTCATTCAGATGATCTCTCCAGATTCTCATAACTCCCTTTAAATTCCTGATATTTTGATTTAGGTATGTGTCACCAAAAGGAAACACTCTGAGTGGAAAACAAGATCTGTTCCTTCTGATGTTTACTTTGCATTTTTATATTTGTAAAGAAAAATATTCTAATTTCTTTTAATGTTGACTGATGTAAAATGAAAGTATGATTATCTAAACTTGTGTGTGGTTTTCTGATGAGTCACCTGAACATATTTTGCAGTGGACACAACAGGTGGTTTGCAATGGCAAAAACAACACTAGACCAATTCAGGTCTGTAGCCTTCCTGTGTGATCTTCAGAAAATAATTTACCCAACTCAGCCTCAGTCCCCTCATTCACATATTTCACTTTCCTATAATGCAGAGACCTTGTGAAGCACTTTGAATTTGAAGGAGTCTAAAGTATTGTGTACTGGTTTCTATAAATTCAGAAATTATTAAATACTGACCAAATTAGATCATGACCTTGAAATGACATAAAAGGGCATATAAGTGGAAAAGATGCTGGATATACAAAAGTTGTTGCCAACTAAAGAAATATTCAAATTTTCTACAAAGGTTATTGAGAGACCATTAGTTTTTAACAACACATATTATAATATTATAACTTAAGAGTTATAATATTTTTGGGATTATATGTTCTGATTATAGGACTTACATGATTGCTACATGTCTTGTAACGAATGTTCTGTCCTTCACAATTCCTAAAGGAAAAAAGAAAAAAAAAACAAGAGAAAATAATGACTTTGTCACATAATGGCATTTTTTGTCAGCAACAGACTATATAAATGAAGGTGGTCCCCCAAAATAATAATGTATAGTGACTTCGTACCCATGTTTGCTTGTGTAAATGCATTCTATGCTGTTTACACAATGACAAAATTGCCTAACACTGCAGCTTTTTAAAAATATTTAGTCCTGTGAGAACAGAAATATTTAAAAAGTGAATCTTGAATCTACATGAAGTGATTGATAGAGTCAGCAATATACTCTCTACGTGTACTTTCTGATGATTATATTTTTACTGATCATAAATGGAACAGGTAAAAAGTAATGTACCTATTATGGTTTGGGTATGAGGTGTCTCCAAAAAAGTACTGTATTGATATAGGAATATTCAAGGTGAAATGATTGGATTATGAGAATTGTAACCTTATCTATCCATCCTACTTGGAATGGACTGACTGGGTGGTAACTGTGGGCAGGTGGGCTACGGCTGGAGAAGTCCTAGATGGGTTCATCTTCCCTGAAGCACCTGTAGCTTCCCTGTGGCTATGACCTAAGTAGCTTTTTTCTGCTATACACTTACACCATGATGCTCCTCCTTACCTTGGGTCCAGAGCAACAGTCAGCCAATCATGGACTAAACCTCTGAAACCATGAGCTAAAATAAACTTTCCTTCCACTAAGATGTTTTTGTCAGGTATTTTGGTCACAGTGATGCAAAACTGACCAACACAGTACCAAGTAGTCTCAAGATAGCCAGGCGCAGTGGCACACACCTATAATCCTATCGGCTCAAGTTCAAAGCCAGTCTCAACAAAAGCAAGGCATTAAGCAACTCAGTGAGACCCTGTCTCTAAATAAAATACAAATTAGGGCTGGGGATGTGGCTCAGTGGTCAAGTATCCCCGATTTCAATCACTGGTACCAAAAAGAAAAAGAAGAGGTCTCAAGGTGGAAGATCATTCATCCCAAATCACTCCAGCAATTCCAATATTTTTGGAATTTAATCTTCTAGCATTTCCATCATGATTTATTTGCAGAGTTGAAAATCATACTGTGAATTCAATTTTGGATTGGTTTTAATCTAATATTATAAATACTGATAATGCTTAGGGAAAATTCCTTTAATGATTACATAACCATCCATTATACAGACTTCATTTTGTTAGTTTTGAATTAAAATTTCTGAATTCTGGTAAAACACAAATAACATAAAAGTGTACGTGTTAAGAATATTCACATTGAACAGATACTACCTCTTATAATGGTATTACTTCTTTGTTTCCTTCTTTTACAATTTACACACAGTAAAACTCACTTTGGGGAGTTATATAGTTTTATGAGATTTGACAAACCCATGCTGTATAGGAACCACTACCACGATCAATATTTGGAACAGTGCTGTCATTTTTAAAGATGCCTCGTGTCACCCCTTCGTGGTCCATCTCTCCCCACTCAGTTCCTGGCAATCACTGATTTGTTTTCTGACCCCAACATCAAGACTCTTGCAGGATGTGATATCAATTGAATCAATAGGAAGCTACAGTGAGTAGCTTTTCAAGAAGGATTCTTTTTTAGCACAATACATTTAAAATTTATTCTTGTTGTGTATATCAGTAGTTTGCAACTTTTTAAATGCCAAGTATTATTCTGTTGAATGCATGCCCAAGTTTTTATTCCGTATCTGCATATTTGAGTTGTTTCCAGTTTGAGGCAATTATGAAAAAAACTGCTAAAAACATTCACATACAGGTTTTGTGTGAACATAAGCTTTCATTTCTCTTGGGTAAATACCTAGAAGTGAGATTACTGAGTCTGCTCTTGTTTATGTAATATAAAGATGCTTTGCTAAACATCTTTATGTTCCTGTTTTTGTTCATACTTAGAATACATACCTAGAAATGGATGACAAATTTTAGTCCCTTTGAAATTTTTCTAATATCTGAGCTTTAAACTATTGGTTGGCTGAGTATTATTTAATTGGTTGCTTTCTCAAGAAGTATATGTGACTGGTATATTAATGAACCTTTCATTTCACATAGAAAAGAAAATTCAGCAAGATGTGATATTCTATTTATATGATTCTTTCCCTCAACACTGTAGGCATGCTGCACTGACCACTGACACTGTGGCTTCCAAAGAAGTCTGATTTTTATTCTTTTGCACATGTGCTTTATTTTTCTGCCTGGAAGCTTATAGTTTCCTTTTGTTTTGTTTTGTTAGCATTTAAAGTAAAAGTTATATTCAGGATATATCTAATTATGATTCTTTCCATCCATTTTGACTGAAAGTGGTGAGCCCTTTTGAATGAAATACTTCATTACCAAAAATGTATGTGTTTTAAAATAAATGGGAATTTCTCAATGCATATTCATAAAGCTATTTCTTCACTACAGTTTAATAAAAATGTACTTTTGTTCCCAGGCTCTGATTTTCAATGATTGCTCTTTTTTCCAGAATTGTCTGTAATTCTGAGGTGAGCTCCCTCTGGACGTTTGTTTTCTTTATCATCTTTGCATGATTTTCTCTTACTTATGTTTAATTCCTTGTGCCTTTTCTTGTGTTTCCAAGAAATATATAGATACATTTCCTCATGCCTGATTTTATTTCTCTGTAGTGATTATTTTGTAATTCATGGTGTTCGATACTTTTTGGTTCTGATTTTCACTTTTCTGTCTTTGCAGCCCTTCTCACACTTGCCCTGTCCATTGACAATTCATATCTCCTCACTTTACATTTTGTCCCACTTGAAACATGTACCCCATAGTGTCCTCATGGCTTGTGTTTTGGGGAGATGCAATCCTAATTGGTTTGGGAGAGAGGTTTGGGAGTGAATTAAACAGCAACATGGCTGACTCCAAAAGCATTGCCCTAGCGGTAGTTAAATGTCTCAGTCTGAAGACAGTCAGGTCCAATTAGCTGCTCCTTCTCAAATTCCCACCTTCTCAGATCATGACAAGTGGGTTGACAAAGTCTTCATATTTTATAACTGTACACTTCCATGTTTTGGCCTGTCCTAGGTATACTTTTCTGAGATTTATTAAAATCTTAATGAGACTACATCAAATTTTAAACACTCAAGGTGCACCAAAGTGGGAGGCTGGCAGGAAAACCGGTGAAGAAGTCTCTCTCCTTGTCAAAGGGAAATGACTCCATTCTGCTGGGAACAGCAGCTGTGCCTGTGGACAAGCTCATGCACTCAGGAGATGTATTTCATTCTACTGTTCATGTGCGGAGAAAAGAAGAAAATAAATAACATGAAAAGTGAAAGGGTAATCTAAGTTACTTGACTTATTTTGGAAACACCCCAATTGAGGAAAACTGCTAATAGATCCTATTACTTCCTGTAATAACTGAAAGCGTTTTGTACTACATTGATTACAGTCCTAAAACATTTGTAATTCCAATTTAAAGGGAAGAGCCAAATTAGACACAGTTAAAGATAGTATTTGAATTGATTAATAATACTGGGATACAAAAATTGTGGAAACATACAAAGAATGGCATTTTCTTTAAAAGTGTTTCAGAACTTCGGGAATAATTTTTGAGATGCATTTGCTTAATTTTAGTTGTTTAATTTTTTTAAAAAAACTATATTTTAAAGAAAGAAACTGAAAATGAAGGGAAAAACATATCCATCAAAGGTATCTAATGGCTATGACTTAGGATGGCTATGTAGACCATACACCCATGCATGGTCTATATACCCCACAGATACCTGCTGTGTCTTGATTTTAAGCTACTATCCTAGAGTCACTAGCTTGCATCTTGATTTTTGAGCCTGAAAATCTAAACCAAAATGATAAGTACATCCTCACTCCAAATCCCAGTACAATTGCATCAAAGTGACATGGGAAAGAAAGTATTTTATATCATGAAATCTCAAAATGCAAAGCACCATTTTGGATGCCTTCCTTCTTTAACACCTTATAGTGAATCTACTAGGTACTAGGAGGCAGATAGGAAGATGCAATGATTATCTCCCAGCTCCCTTTACAAGTCCATAGTAAGGTGTTTTTTTGTTTGTTTGTTTGTTTTTTAAAAAACCCAACCACAGGGCCACCATTCTTAATATTATATTTCCCTTTGTCCAACCTAACACACTAAACCCACTGACTGGCCTTTACTGACAGGGCACAGTTTGCTTACAATTCAGTAAGAAAATGAATGACTATTTTATGAAACAGGCATAAAATGAAACGCAAGTTATTTTAAAGTTAAGGACATTGGAGTCCTAATTCCCCAAGCAGGAACCTGCCAGCTTATTCTGGAAATAATTCCTTTGGCCCAAATCAACTAAGCTACAGAAATATTACTTGCAAGTTTTTAATATCATTCTAATTACTATATGCAAGAGCTAATGGTTATCAGGAGTATATGAAAATTCAAGAACATCATTTTAAAATTATGTATTTTTTATCCATTACAACATTCATAGCACCCTGAAACTGAAGACTTTTGAAGTCATAAATTTATGAATATATAAAAAACATATGTTGATTCCGTGAGGATACATTAAAAACATTAATAAAATTTCCCTAGAGTTCATAGCACTATAATTTATTATATTCACTTGGTGATATATTGACTTAAATACTAGTGTCATAAAGACTGAGAAGCATGTGTTTTGAAGAATAAAAATATATTAATTTTTTTTAAAATAGTAGTTAAGTTAAACCTGTGTTTCCCATGGTTGGCACTTGACGAGAATATCAAGTTACACATTTCTGCAAGCGAAAGAGACATTCTGGCTGGTGTATGGTTTGCGGCATAATAGAACCGACTTGAGCATTTAAATGTAATAAAATTCTGAAATGACTTTATCCACAAAGAAATAAATGAGCAAAATAGCTACATTCATCCCTGTCCCTAAGTCATGAATTTAAAGGAGCACACTGATAAGAGAGAAGGCACCAGAATGCTTTCTAAAGCCTGGGATGACTTTTTGTTTCGCTTTGTATGCAATCACCTCCATATTCCACTTCCAAGAAAAACTGACCACAAGTGCTCAATATTTATGAAGATTTAATGGGTCTCTATGGCTGCTCAAGGATAAAGAGGCCCGATAAGCCTTCCAAAGGAAGTAGGTTCCCTTCTAGAAAATCTGAGTACTTCCAAAATCACGGTGAACATGTCTAACATGGGGGTGGGTTAGGGACGATGAAGCTCTAGAACACTTCTACCCTCCTGTTCAATAAAGCTAATTTTGTTTTTATGCAGGAAAATGAAGTTACCCTCCCTATTTCTGAAACATTGTACAAGTGGATATGCTCCAGGTCTGGCCCCAAGCCAGGAACCAAGTTGGAAAAAGGACTTAAACTGCCATCCACTTATCTCACTGTAAATACCACAGAACATAGTATTCTCTCACTTAGTTTTATATAAAGTTATATATCTAGTTCTGCATGTTTTTCTTTTCTGGGGTGGGGACATTTAATATGTTTTCCAGCTTCATATATTTGTTTAAATTAGATGAGCTCAGATAGAAGGCAAATGTGGAGTTCCTCAAGCCTAAAAGCAAACTTCAGAATACAGGTTAAGATTAGAACATGACATAAGTCCTAAAAAATGAAAAATGTAGGCAAGCAGTACTCCAGAAATAAAAGAGGCAACTGAGGAAATGGCATCATATCATCTATAATTTCACAGCTTTGATTTTTCAGCTCAACTTTATATGTGACTTTGTGTTCATGGCCTTCTGCAGCCTGATTTTTATTTTTTAATTTTTTTTTTTGCTTATCTGAACTCTATTTTTAAGAACCTCCATGTTGACATGTGTAACTTTTAATTTATTTTTATGACTGTATAGAAATCCAATTTATAAAAGTACTACAATTTAGTATCAATTATTTTTATTTATCAATGGATTTTCCTCAATGTCGAAAATTTAAGTTGGTTCCAAATTTTAAAATACCTATAGTTGCACAATGAGTGAGCATCATCATCTTAGCCAATTTGCACAAGTTTCTCTGGGACCTACGTTGTGAGCATTATATCTTTGCTATTGAGGATACTCTCAAATTGCCCTCTAATATGGACAAACCACTTTCTGATAACTAGTGCAGAAAGGTTTTCATTTTTAGAAACTAGGCAATATTTAGCTTCTCAAATTTTTAATGTCTTTCCAAGCCTGAAAAATCATCATATTTCATTTCCTGTTATTTTGCCATATTTTTTTGGTGGTGACATTAATATTTTCATTTGTTTTTGACTATGCAGGTTCCCTTTCTATAAATTTCTGGATTAAATCCTTTGCCTGTTTTTCTACTAGTTTGTTTTTGCTTTTGTTTTATTGGTATATAGAAGTTAGTTAAATATTTCAGATGCTTATTCTTTATAGATTATATACATTGTCAAGATTTTCTCTGCCTCTATGTCTTTCCTTAAGGTTATAGTAGTCTTTATAAGAAGTGTTTACTGCGCTTGAACTTATCAATATTTTCCTTTATAACTATTTAAGATCTTTCTATCTTAGTAAAGGAATATTTCATTACCCAGAGATTTCCTTCTGTTTTTTTTTCCTAAATATTTTCAAAATTTATTTTTTATAAGTAGACTTTAATCCACTTGGAATTTATTCTTTAAATGGACCAAAACATTTTAGTAGTTTCCTTTGGATTTCAATAGTCATATCTAAGATCCCTGAACTGAATATTTATCTTCCTTTACTGATTTATGATAATATCTTCTATATATTTCAAACTCCTTGATACATATTTGTATTTCTGGACTCTTAAGTTTGCTACTTTGATATATTTGTCCTCATACCACTATTACAAATAAATGTAAAATTTTTAACGTCTGTACAAGTTTCCTCTTTTTATCTTTTTCAAAATTGTTTTTATTATCTTTATAATTCCATTATAATTGGAATTACACCCCATTTAAAGATTAAATTAGGGGAAGTCAGCCTTTTATGATGTTGAGATTTCCTATTTGTGTTTATGTTATCTGTCTCCATTTATTGAGCTTTTAAAATCTTCCCTAAAGACTGTGTACACCTTTTATTTAATCTATCACAAAGACTTTACATTTTTTTAGTGGTATAAATATTACCTTTTGAAACTTTGCTTTCTAATTAGTTGTTGTTTTCAGTGCTGGGTGTGGAACCCAGGGCCTTGCACATGCTAGGTAAGCACTTTACCATTGAGCTACATCCCTAGCCCTCTATTTAGTTTTTGGTAGTGTAAGAACACAGTTATTTATGCATTAATATTGTTCCCGTAATCTTCAATGAACTATTTTATTAGTATTATAGGAATTCTTGGATTTTCTATTCACATAATCAGATAGTATCTGTACAATTAGTTATTTCTTCTTTTCCAATCATAATACTTTCTATTTTTTTTTCCTTGCCTTATTACACTGACTAGGATCCTCAGTAATGAATACAAACAATGACAGGCATTCTTTTTATTCTTACATGCACATGATATAACAATATAATTTGACCCATATAATTCCCCAATATTTCTCTTTTATTCATACCTAGTATTAAAGAAAATAGAGTTACATTTTACTAGGAAGGATAATATTGACTATACATTGAGTACACCTCTATTGCTGGTTTCCCAAGATTTTTCTTTTCAGTTGTGAGTAAGCATTCATTTTTATCAGATGATAAAAATCATCAATATATCAATACAGTTAACTGGATGACTTTTCTCCCTTGAATCCTCACTGCTGTACCTACTAGTGCTTACTTATGGCAAATAATTCCTTGCCTGTTATCTATTTTAGGATTGCAAACTTATCATAAGAATGGCTCCATCAGTAGAAATCTTCAGGCAGCCTGACCTGGTAGTCTGTCTCTCTAGATCTGTCCACTACTGCCACTCATCACAGTTACAAGATCACGTTTCATGTTAATATTGTCATTTCAAAGCTTCCACAGGCATGTGAGATAGATAACATTCAACATATTTAACACATACAATACAGACAGGTCAATATATTTGTACCTCAAACTCTTGGGAGAACAGTTCCATTGTTCCAAAGTGGAAAATTTATTTCTAATCAGAATTAAGAACCAAGATATTTAAGTTCCTTATCTCTTGGAATGATACTTTTTTCCTGGTCCATCTGTTTAGTAAGTGTATGGGGTCCCTCCTTTATGTTGGGGCTGAAGTTCCATGCTGCTGTGCTTCACATACACTCAAAACTTGATCTCCTGGATTAAGAAGGAATTAAAACTTAACAGCCTGGGTTCAAGAGACCATCAAACCCCATTTCCATTGACAGGGCAGGCAAGGAAGTAGTTATGCACTTGCTGGTCTGGCCTTCAGTTTCCTCTTTAGTTTTTGACTCTGTGGACTTTCCTTAATTTCTTGTAGGTTCAACTTTACTATTAAATAGATTTATGTCCTACTTTGCCTAGAATTTCTGAGGGTTTTTATTACATTAAAAATCTATTATATTAAAATAATTATAAATTATTTTAATAATTTAATTATTAATAATTGCAAGAAACAATGGAAAGAATTATCAGATACAGTTAAAGTATATACAATTGCTTCATCATGAGGTTCCTAAAGCTGCTTTTTGTAGCTGTAGCCCCTTCCCTCCACCCAACGCTCTCCTTACCACTTGGCAACTACTAATATGTTTTTCATTCCTATAATTTGTGTCATTTCAAGAGTATTATATAAGCAGAATCATAGCATTCAACTTTTGGAGACTAGCTTTTATTAACCTCATCCTAACTCTCTGGAGAGTCATCCAGGTTCTTTGTGTGTCAATGGTTTCTTTTCATGCTGTGTAGTATTCCATGGCATGGACGTACCACAGTTTAACTATTCACCCAATGAAGGGCATCTGGGTTGCTTCTACTGTTTGGCTCTTAGGAATAAAGCTTCTATAAACATTTATACACATTAATTATGTGAACCTATGTCTTCATTTCTCTGGGATGAATGTCCAGGATTACAAGCCCTGACTTATCCGACAGTCGCATTTATTTTTTAAGAAACTACCCATTTTCCGGTGGCTGTACCAATTTGCATTCCAGCCACCTGTGCATAAGTGATCTAGTTTCCCTGTATCCTTGCCAGCATTTCATGTTCTCAACTCTTCTTTTTTCTTTTTTTAGGCAGTCTAATAGGATTGTAAGGTATCTCATTATTGTTTTAGTTTGTGCTTCTTTAATAGCTAGTAATGATGGCCATCTTTTCATGTGCTCACTTGCCTTCTGTGTGTCCTCTTTGGTAAAATATGGGTTCATGATTTTTATTCATTTCCTAATTACTAGTTTGATTTTTACTTGTTGATTTCCAAGGGTTCTTAATATGCATAGTAGTCTTTAGTCAGATACGCACTTTGCAAATATTTTCTCTCATTGATCTATGCTTTTGTCCTTTTGCCAATACCACTTTTGGTTACTATAGTTACATAATAAGTCCTAATATAAAATAAGCTGATTCTTTTTTTCTTTTCAAAGCTATTCCAAGGTCTCACTGCCTTCCCATATAAATTTTAGAATATTCTTGCTCACATCTACAAAAGACATCTTGATGGTATTTTAAGAATTGCATTCAGCCTATAAGTCAATTTGGGAAGAACTGTTAAATTCACTGGGTTGCGTCTCACAACCAATGAACAAGTTATATATCTCCATTTATTCAGAGTTTCTTTCAGTTTCGTTCATTAGCACCTTGAAGTCCTGTACATGTTCATACAGATTCAAACCTACATATCTGACATTTTAGAGTGATTATAAAAGGTACTGTACTTTTTATTTTGGTGTCAAAGTTCATCATTAATAAGAGAAATACAACAGATGTTTTTGTAAGTTTATTCTATATCCAGGACCTTTATGAATCACTTTTACATTCTAGAAGTTACTTTTTAGATTACTTAGGATATTTCATGTGGACAAAAATGTCATCCACAAAGACAGTTTTACTTATTTTCCTTTCTTGACTTAATTACTCAGGGCAGAATTTTCAGCATTCTGTTGGTGGGAGGAGATACTATGCATTGTTCCTGATTTAAGGGAAAAAATATTCAGTCTTTCACCATTAAGTATAACTATAATGCTAGCTGTAAGTTTTTAGGTGTTGTCAAGCTTAGGAAGTTCCCCTCTATTCCTGTTTTTCTGAGAGTTGTTCTTCATAAATTTAATTTTGTCAAATGCTTTTTTGCATCAGCTGATATGGGCCTATGATTTTTTTTTCTTCTTCATTCTTAAACTGGCTGGATTACACTGACTAACTTTAGATATTGAACCAGCTTTACATCCCTAGAATAAACCCACTTGGTCATAGTGTACAATTCCTTTTATTTCTGAAGGCTATTTGATAGTATTTTATTAATAATCCTTACATGCATATTCACAAGGTATATCAGTCTTCAGTTTTCCTATTTTGTAAAGCCTTTCTCTGGTCTCAGTATTAAAGTCATACCAGATTCATAAAGTGAATTGGGAAATGTTCTCCTCCTCTTCTATTTTCTGGAAGAGATTGTATGAAATTTTTGTAAATTTTTCTTTAAATGCTTGGTAGAATTCGCCAGTGAAACCATCTGGGACTGGAGATCGTTTAGAAGAGGGTTTTTTATTGCAAATTCAATTTCCGTAAAAGTTGTGGAGGTATTTAAATTATTTGTTTCATACTAAGGATGTTTTTGGACTCCACAGACCACAAAAGGTAAGTCCTATGAGAGCCATGGGGAAGTTTCTAGAAGCAACTCCATTTGTTCTGTAGACTCACAAAAAGCTCCAGAAGTAATACAAAAGACACATCTGAAGTGGGATAAACTTGGGGTCAAAAACAGCAGAACTCGTTGGAAGTCTGTGTGTGGAGCAGCTAGGTCCCAGAAACCCTCTCTTGCTTCAACCAAAGACAGTGCTATCATCTGAAGTGGGTAAAACAGAAGTCTCTGGACTGAGAACTAACTACAACGAAGGGCCAGAGTAATACACTGAGAACAGGGGTTAAACACAAATTCAGATATTTAATGCCAAGATTCCAGCTTTCTGCCCTCTTGGTTCCTACATGTTGGAATCAGAAGAGCCTCCCTGAGAAATCAGGGTAGTCCCAAACCAAAACCCAGAGACATCATCAGACAACGAGATGGACCAGCAAATCTCTTTCCAATTAAGCTCACAGTGCTTTTTCTTAAAGATGAACAAACAAGGGTCACCAGAAGTCACAGAAAAGTCTCTAATGTGAAATAAAGAAATGTTTAAAAAAATAAATAAACAAACAAACAAGCCAGAAAACAGCAATTTGGAAGGAACAGAGTGGAGTTGTCTCAGGAACTTACCAGATGAAGAAACCCCTACGGCTCCCTGGCTCCCCACCTGGAATTTATGTCCTCAGAGATAAAAAAGAATCAGGCAGGGGCAGAATCCTATTTTTAAAAATTCAAGGAAAAGAAATTATCTCAGAAAAAAATAAAGAATACTTAGTAGGAAATATTTAGTAAAATAGTTTGAAAATAAGTGTAGGTTGATCTCCCAGAAAGCATGGCAAATGGACAAAGAGAAAATTTGAAGAGCTAATGTTCAAATTATTGGAGTTTCAACAACAACAAAAATAGAGGAAAGAAAAGAATAAATCATCCAAGAAATAATTCAAAACTGAAGGGAGTGAGTTTTCATAGTAAAGGGTCCATTAAGTGCCCAATACCGTGGATAAAAATGGACCCACACCAAGACACGATAGTATGACATTTCAGAACACTGGGGGCAGACAAACACTTTCATATGTATCTAGAAAAGAAGAAGAAAAGAAGAGAGATTCTGAATGCTGTCAGATTTTTCAATAAACACCGCTTGGTGTTAGAAGGAGGCACAGCAACGTCCTTGAATTTCTCAGGGAAAATTATTCCTGCATAATCACACACTTGGAAAAATCATCATCCAAATTTAAGGGGAAAGACATTGTCACATACCAGGAAGTTCCTGGAGAATGTACTCCATAAAAACATGAAGGAACTAAGAGAAAGGAAGAGAGGGGATCAGGAAACAGGAGCTGGAACACCGGAAAGAGGCAAATGACACTAGCAGGAGGTCAGAAAATGAGATTCCAGCCTGCTCCTTGAGTTCCTTGCTAGAGATCAGCTAGTGCAGCTCAAGACCATTTAGAATTCTTCAGGAGACGGTAACAGAAAAGATAGATGTGAATAAAATATGTGAAGTGAAAACTAAAATGATGATTTTTTTTTCTGAGTAAGGCTCTTTACATTTGCCTACAAATCAACCTTCTTCTTCGACATACCTGCTCTACTTTCCCACACGCTGTTCTCTAAGCATAAAAACCTTTCCTTTCCTGCTCCAAGGTCTTTGCATGTGCTGATCCCAACATCTGATTTGGGGGGGGGGGCAGGGTCCTAGAACTCAACTCTTCACATGAGTGACCTTCTCTCAACAGTAAATCATTTCTCAGTGATTGGAATCATAAGAGCCTCCCTGAGAAATCAGGGTAGCCCTGTACAGAGGGCTTCCCTTACCACCTAATCCCCCCACTTGACACAATTTCTAACTCTATGTAATTTGAAGCTTCCTTTTGTTTATCATCTTTCTTGCTAGACTGTATGAACCATGCAGATAGGATATGCATTAATCAAATTCACAAGTGTTAAAGTCCTTACCCACATCAAAGAGTAGAAAGAGGACTTGGAACTGGAGACCTAGAGGAAGGACTTGTGGAGATTTCATTGAAAAAGTTATGCTGTGAGCCTATCCCTCACCCTGCCCCATCCAGAGCAGAAGGGATGACTCTGCTAACTCCAAACCAAGAGGAAAAAACTTCAGGGACACTGCTCAAATATGTTTCCCTGCAGACTGCTGGTATATAATTCACACCTGAGAAACTTGATAGCTGAGAAACCAGCTGCAGCAGCCCTTGTAAGCAGAGTAGGCGCGTCTGTGCTGGCTCCCTGAACTTCAACAGTGTGTTTAGCAATGTGTGCATGTGGGTTTCCTGTGGTCCAGAGATGGGTAGGCCACATGCAAGAAAGAGTCAGCGCGTGGAGTTGTCTCACCAGGGCAGCCACCGAAGGTGGATACAGGTAAATAATCAGAATATGCCTACCTGGCCAGGAGCTCAGGAAAGAGTAGTATTGCCAAGACAAAGTGTTTAGAACAGCATAAGTCAAGGGAACTGGAGGCAAGAGATCCCAAGAGATTTGGGAGGGCAGGGGCAGCATCTTAGAAAAATCCATCCAAGTGCTCACAGTAGCCAGCTTTAAACACCTGCCAAACCAGAGCACACCCACGCTTGCTCACAGTGGTAAAGTCCAGCCCCTTCCCTCTCCTCCTGACCAAATCTTCCTTTCTGAATAGGTGCAGAAAAGACAAAAAGGTGTGCAATTGCCCTTCCTGATCCACAGCTTTTGCATCAGTAGCACAGCCCACCTGGGAGAGAGAAGGCATGAACTCACACAAATTCTAAGACATTCCACTTGGCAAAAGGATGTCTCAAGCTCAATCAACATCATTTCAAAAATTAATCAAATAATAAATAAACATGTAAGTATTTTGGTTGAACGATAAGAGGATGAATGTGATCATTCATAGCCCTTAATGTATTCCCCTAAATTATTCTTTTTAAAACAAAGACAATTATATAATATTTAAAAAAAAAAAAACTCAACAAAGACAAATGCAAACAAACCCCACTCCTTTCCACTATAACCCTATTGTTTAATTGCAAATTATTCATATTCCCCAGACTTGGGAGGTTAAAAGGCACCAAAGTCCTACCTTCCCTACTTTAATTTCTAGCTGAACACCCTCCCTCCAGCGACTTCCCAGCAGTCTCCTGCTCCCCTGGTCCACAGGTGTGTGGCCCTCCCTTGGCAGGCCTCAACAGGATAAGTACATCCCACTATTGCACCATTTCCCCATTGTACTTCCATACAGCATTGCTCACCTAGAACAGCAGGGCCTTTACTTCCTCACCACTGTGAAAACATGAGGAAGCAGGCAAACTCCCTTGTCTTCCCAAGACATAAATTTTCATTATGTATAAATTTGAGGCATCTTTGCTATTTGTCTCCCTGGACTGTAAGAACCATGTGGGCAGGATCTGCATTAGTTGAATTCATGAATTGTTAAACTCCTTACACGTAACAGGGGTAGAAAGAGGGTCTGGAGCCTTAGACCTAGAGGAAGGACTAAATTTCACTGAGAAAGTCCGCCGGTTTCAGTTCAATAACCATTTATTGAAGGGTTAAGGAGACTAGAGGACATACTTGGTGGTAAAACAGCAGTCTTATCGAAATCTAAACTAGGGCCTAAATGTCTGCTCTGTACCTCGAGGCTAATCAGTGATAAACAATTTACTCTTTCACCTGACAACATCTTAAATCTGAAGAATGGCTGCCGGAACCTTGGAGTCTTCTTTTGTCCAGGACCAGCACATCAGGCTTCATCAACCTGAGGCTTTGTCTTTCGTAAGAGCTGAGGGAAATTAGCTGGGATTTAAATTGTCCTCTGAGGAAATATCTCAAATTGTCTCAAAAAGCGAGGGGTACAGGCTTATGGGTTTTATTAATGAAGTGATCTTACATTTTACACATGTTATTTAACACATCTAAGATGTGGAAACAGAAATTTGCATTACCTTCTTAATCAATGGTTTGCTCAGGGCAAATGAATCAGAAATGAATTAAAATTGCAGCCACTCAAGGGTGGAACCCAAAAAACATACCATCTTACCTCAAATCTCAGTGATGTAATGTGGCAAGCCTTCTCTTCCTCAAAGCCCATGTGCCTGGTGCCTCGGACTCCTGGGAGGACTGTCTGGTTTGGGTATGTGACCATACACTTGAAAACTAGTCCATTTTTAAACAAGGTTGACTAATATTTTGACCTAGCAGATGTTTTCAACCACTGTCTCAGTACGTACCAAATCCAAGTCAAGGGTTGCCCCTCCCCAGCGCTCCAGAGGCACCAACACGCCCCCCACACAGGGCAGGTCAAGCCACCACTGACCTTCCTGTCAAACACCTCCGCAGAGAATAGGAGGCTCCGCCCCCACAGGTGCGGGAGCAGTCACTCCAGTCGCCCCAGGCATCCCAGTTGCCATCTTTGTCTTCATCAGAGCGAGCGTTTCTTGAGGTCTAGGTGTGAAACACACATAAGGAGTTACAGACACATGTGGTAAAAATATCCCATAGTTCCCCCAGTTTTTCTAGATTCTTCTTCTACATTGCTCTCAGAGACCAAAGTTGCCTAAAAATGTTTTGCTTTAGAATGGCTGCATTTTTAAAAAAATCACACAAGAAAGGTTTGTGCAGAAACTAGCTGGTACACGCATGTCTTTCAACCTTAAGAAGGCTTTGTTCAGATGGTTTCTAAGCTCAGTTTGAAGTATGAAATTTTACCATTTCTAAATTTAAATAATTTGCCTAAATATCAGTCTATTGTTTTTCTAAAAGATTTTTTTTTTTTACATAGCAGGGTCCCACCTTGAACCTAAGAAGTGCTCCCCACTGAAATTCCGATTCACCTGCCTGTCAGACAAACTAATGGTAACCCCCAAGGAATACTTCTGCATGAAGATTTCTGGAACTTTCTTAGAGAGAGGTTCCACCTCAAGAAAACAAAGTCAGATAGATGAGCATAGCTAAGTTATAAAGCTTAGGAGTCCAAGAAAATAGGGAAGGGTCAATTTTGTGTATATTTGGTTTGTCTCTGGGACTTACCACCATGTCAGGATACTCTAGGAAAGCAAGAAGAAGAGGAGTTAGTTACAAGGGGAAAATATATAGATAAGAAATGAAGCCTATTACTTAAATAAAGCTATAAAACTTTACTAGGAAAACTAAATCAGATGTGAATAAATGAAGAGACAACCACAGTCCTGAATGGGTAGACTCAATACTGTAAAGTGCTAATTCTCTCCAAATTAATCTATAAATTTGTAGCAACTCCAATCAAAATCCTAAGAGGGAAAGTTTTGGAAAAGCTTATCTATGGGAGTATATATATATATAAAACCAAAGGGGGGGGGAAGAAAGATGGAATCACCAAATAACCAAGCAATCAATTCCATTTCCAGATGTCTACCTAAAAGAATTAAAATCAGGACTCCTAAAAGATACATGCAAAGCCATGTATATTGTATCATTGTTCACAATATCAAAGAGGTGGAAGCAACCCAGGTATCCATCAGTAGATGAATGGATAAACAAAGGGTGCTATATTCATATGTACAATGGAATATTATGGTGCCATAAAAGGGAAATCTTGTCACATGCTACAACATGGATGAACCTTGAGGACATTACACTAAGTGAAACAAACAAGTCACAGAAGGCCAAATGCTGCATAATTTTACCTCCCTGTGTTTTCTAAAGTAGTCCACCTCACTGCAGCAGAAGGTAGAATGGCAGCTTCAAGGGACTCAGGAGGGAGAAAGGAGGAGTTAGGTTTGCATGGTTATGAAGTTTTAGTCACACAAAATTAAACAGTTGTGGAGATCTGCTGCACAACACTGTGCTTGTAGTTAACAATACACTTCAAAATTTCTTAAGAAATTAGGTCTCATGCTATGAGTTTTTTTTAACTGCAATTAAAAAGATTAAAATAAGGACATGAGAAGAAACAGCCTCAATTAAAAGAGAATAGAATTGATGTAGCAATAAGCAATCTAAGCTATTAAAATTTAGTAAGAGTCCAAAAACAGACCCAAGAATAAGGCTATAGTATAAGAACACAAAACCAAAGTGATAAATGGATTCTTAAAAACCATAGATAGCTTCTTCATAAAATATACCAAAATTAATCCCAGACATAGTATAAATTTATATTATAAATAGTAAAACCATAAAATTATAGATTAAGAGTCTTGTTGTTTTCTCTCTATTTTCTTGGAGCGGGAGAGCATCCAATATAGAATTAGCGTAAGAAAGACGGTCCTAGATATGTTAACAAAGGAAGAAACTATAAAGGGAAAGACTGATAGGTTTAATTACATTAAAATTTAAACACAAAGTATTTTCTATCTCTTCAACTTCAGAAGACAGTAGTGGTCTATGAATATACACTCAAAAATGAAGTAGAAAATGTAACTATGTGGGCTACAAGGCCTCACATCAGATGGCCTCTAAGAATACTGGAGGTGGGATGAGGAGCCAATTTGCTGAGAAGAATCACAACTGAATGTCTCCTTTTCTCCTATTATAAAAAACCAGGCCTATAATCCCAGTAACTCAGGAGGCTGGGGAGGCAGAAGGATCACAAATTTGAGGCCAGCCTCAGCAATTTAGCAAGGACCAAAGCAACTTATGAAAAAATATGACAAAATGGTAAATTTGATAAAACCAGGTGGTGCTATTTTGGATGCCAGCTAATTAATTTCTAATTGTTGTTTGAAATTTCTTTTTAAAACTATGTGTAATCCCAGCAATTGGGGAGGCTGAAGCAGGAGGATCCCTAGTTGGAGGACAGTCTCAATAATTTAGCAAGACCTTGTCTCAAAGTGAAAAATAGAAAGGACTGGGGATATGGCTCAGTGTTTAAGTATCCCTCAGTTCAACCTCCAGTATCAAATAAATAATAAAAATATGTGTTTAGGGCAAAACGAAATCACTAAATAAAAATAAATATATGTTGTATCTTTCTTTTGGAGGGGGTGATACAAAAATAATTAAATGAGAGATCTGTAAAAAGGACCTTCAAAAATGAATTGAAGAAATCATGACTTGATACTTTACCTCTGAGCTACATCCCCAGTTTTGTTTATTTTTCAATTTGAAACAGGATCTCATTAAGTTACTGAGGGTGTTGCTAAATTGCTGAGTCTGGCCTCAAATTTTTGCATCCTCCTGCCTCAGCCTCTGAGTCACTAGGATTGTAGGAATGTACCACCATGCCTGGCCTATATCATTTTTAATTCAGGTGAACTTGTACATGCATAGAGAAAGGAGTGAAAATCAAATGTTATGGGATCACCTCTAGGAGAGTGGGCTTTGAGCGATTTTTAACTTCTTTTATTTTGTTTTTGTTTCTGTTATTTTATGCAATCTTTTTAAAACAAAACACATAATACCTTAATTAAAACTAGTTAGCAAAGAAACAAAAAACACATCCTACTGGTACACGGAAAAGTTCAAGTCAACCAGAGTTTAACAGGTAGGTTCTAAGCTGGAGAAAGGCAACGTTTATAAAGGAAACTGTGAGGCAAGTCATAAACTGCAGCATGTGACCGAACTAGATATTGCCCAGGTTTCCTTAAGCCCTTAGGCAAGTTACCTCATCCAACCAAAAAATAAAAATTAAATTAGAGGGATCTGTAGAAAGAACCTTCAAAACTAAAATGAAGAAATAATGACTGGGAGCAAAGAGGGCGTTTTCCAATAATTTTCACTCTGGTCTCACTGGTCCCCAGGTTTCATGGCTTCTTGCCAAGCTACCTATTCAGAGCACAGTGGGCAGTCCTACACGAGGCAATATTTCAGGAACAGTCAAGGGAAAGGAAAGGATAAATATCTGGCGACTGATCAAATCTGTCATCGGGACCAGGGGCTAATTAAACCCATACTATTTACTGTTCTAATTAGACCACTGTTCAGTTCAGTTTTCTACCCTTAAATGTCACCAAACATAACCGTGCTCTGCCTATAACATAATATAGAACATAAAGTTTTAATTCATAAAAAATACAATAAGCAGTTTAATACATTCATCTGGACATTTAGGTTAGGTAAGTCCAAATCATTTAGGTAAATGTCTAAAATATACACAGCTGAAACTGATTTTTCATTTTGCCACTCGATAGATGGATAGGTGGAATGTGAAAAGTTGAAAAACATCATCAAATATATTTTTAAGGGAAAGCTGACAGTTGGTTGCAGTATCGTTTTGTTTTTATTCCCACTATCCCATCTGTTCAGTTTATACTTAGAATCACGTTTCTCTCCATGACTTCTCCACCTTTATTTACAAAAAAAATTCTTGATTCTAAAATAATTAAAATAGGTATTCTATAAAATACAAGCATTTGGTTTCTCTGATTGGATCAACTGGATGCTCTCCCACTCCAAGAAAATGGAGAGAAAACAGCATCTCAAGAGGTGCCTTCAAAGTTTTCTCATCTCCTTGGCCATGAAGATGGTTGGATTTTGCTTGGAAACCCCCATGCCACTCCCTACCAGATAGCCCTGCAGGTCTTTTCGTGTATTTTTCTTTATCCACAGAGTGGCAATTATGTCGCTGATTTCTACCTAGTTCTCTCTTCCCTTTGATCCTAGCAGCAAAATGATAACAAGCATTCAAAAAAAAAAAAAAGTCTATTGAAGCAGAATGAAGCACCACCAGAGTTGCTTCCTAAAACAACTGTGTGTGTGTGTGTGTGTGTGTGTGTGTGTGTGTTCCTTACAATAAGAAGAACTTGCTGCCCTGGAACTTCCATTCCTCTAGAGTGATGGGCAAGTGGGTTGGGAGCCTCCTCTGCAGCAGAATCCTTCTTAGAGCCTCCCAGATCTACTGCCTTCCACTTGCCTTGCTCTTTCAGGACTGTATTCAATCTCTGCACACATTTATATTTGCAAATTTTTTATCCAAAAATGTAATGTCCAGGCCAGGCACAGTGGCCCACATCTGTAATCCCAGAGACGGGAGAGGCTGAAATAGGAGGATCACAAGTTTGAGGCCAGCCTCAGCAACTTATTGAGGCCATAAGTAACTTAGTGAGACCCTGTCTCAAAACAAAAAAATATAAAGGGCTGGGATGTGGCTCAGTGGTTAAGCACAACTGGGTTCAATCCCTGGTATGTATGTATGTATGTATAAGTAAATAAATAAGTAAGTAAGTAAATAGAAATAAAAATGCAATGTCCAGAATACAACAGTGTATCTAAGAGAAACAGAGACCACACATTGTCTCTCTGGTCCATGTTTCTTTTCATGAATCCTAAGCCTTAGCTCCTCTTTCCTTCTCCCCTTCCTCCCTCCCTTCTCGCCTTCTTTCGTTCTTTCTTCCTTCCTTTCTTTTTCAGCCACATTTTTTATTGGAATTCACTATGGAGGCAATATCACATAATGGTTAAAAGCTGTTTGAATCTGGATACATTTCTTAGGCTTTCTAAAACTCGTCTATTAAATGAGATGATCACCATTGCCCAAACAGGATTTAAAGCAAATATCATACAAAAATAAATCACACAGCATCTCAATAAATGTAGGTGGCGAATGTCTCAATAAATGTCCGCAAGCGTTGTTCTTATTCAAAATAATGTTGTTGTTTTTTTCACGACGATGAGGATGGTAGAGCCAGCTCTGTTCCATTTGTGCTTATGCAAGACTTAACATTAATCACTACTGAATTTCCTTTTGTTAGTTTTGGCCCCGGATACCAGCCTGTTGAGGTCTGCTTCAGCCCTGATCCCATCGCCCATCTGTGAGCCACTCTGCAGTTTTGCAGCGTCCATGTGTTCACCCGAGTCGCTGATAAACGTGCTGGACATAGCTCCCTAATCTTACAGAATTCCATTAACACATATTTCTACTTTTTTAAAAAAATAGTAAGCAGACCATAAAGTCACGTAAGCAGCCAACTAATCAGACTTGGAATCTGTGAGCACAGTTTAATGTTACAATAAAAATATGAAACAATACCAATCACTGTGGTCAAATGGCAGGAGGCAGGGAGAGTAGAAATCTGCTGTGAGGAGGAACTGGACCAGGCCTGGGGGAAGTCAGCATTCTCAGGCTGCAAGGTGGTGGTGGCCAGCCTCCTGAGAGAAGAGGTATGGAGCAGCCTCACTTGGCCAGCCCCAGCCCAGACATCCAGTGACAATAAAATATAGCCAAAGTACCAGCCCCATGGCCTCGTCTTTGACCTCAAGCAACTTCTATGTTTATCAGTTGGGTACCTCTGTTCACAGTTCCTCCTTTTCAACATTGTCAAGCAATTATTTAAATTAAATTAAATTTAATGTTACTTGATAAGGTTAATTGTTTCCAAACTCAATCCAAGTCTGACTTCATCCAAGTCTGTGTCCCTGCCTGAGTGTAGACCTGATGGTAAGGCCTGGAGGAAAACCAGAATTGTGTCCTAGGTGAGGCAGCTTCTTCTTATGTATGGAGTGAGTCCTGCATGCCAGCACTTCTCCTGCCTTCTCTTTCACCTTCTCCACAAACCCTGGAGGTGAATATTCCCATCCCCACTTCCTAGGTGATCCACCATGATTTCAAGAACCACATGTTCCAGAGCCCAAGCAGAACCTCTTTCTGACTTGCCCTACACAAATCCTCTTTTCCTCATGGACCTCTGTTTCCCCCACTGACTGGTGTTTTCTCCACTTCCCTCTCGCCTCCAGGAATCCAGTCAAATGCAGCAGCCAACCCATCATCACTCGCATTTAGCATTTTGCATCATGGATCAAACACATCTGCTGCTGTGATCCACTGGACCGCAACATTCTTTCTATATCTCAATGAAGTCTTGGACTCTCCCCACCCTTATTGTAAGCAGAGCTGTACTTCTGGTTTCCTAAAGCATTTCATTTTATCTAGGTTATTTCATGAGGAATGCACGTTCCTGACTGACACTCGTGGACTGGGACGCATTTGCTCATTTTCTCACACAAACATGCACCAAAGGCTCTGTGCTTGATGTCCTAGGAGGACAAGCATGAAACTGGCCCTCAAGTAGCTCTCAAACCAGTGAGCAGCAGCAAGAGAGAGGTAAAAGGACATAGTGTGGCAGTGTCAATCCTCATTTGCCTAGGGCAACAGACACAAGGGACCCAGGATGAGGAGATACTGCAAAGAGAGACATTTCTGGAGCATTGGTTAAGAGAGCGGGGACAATGGTTTTCCCCAGGGTGCACCAATTCTGCTAGAACCATGGGCACCCCATCATCTCCCACAGCACGGGTTACATGCAAGGTTCTATTTATTTGCTCATCTCTATTTCTTAATGTTAAAGAATGAATATGTCTAGTTTGTGCAATGAGACACTCAGGGTAAGTTCTTCTATTTTAAAGAGGGAAAGTAAAACACTAAAGGGAAAACTATAAAAACACACCCAAAGAAACAATATGCACTTTGTGTTGTTTGGTTAATACTATCAGGCTTAAAGATCTCTTAGGAAATCATATTTTCCTAAGTAAAGTTCTAGCTAGGGAATATTTTGGATGAAAAATTCAAAAAAAGATATTGTTTACTCATTATATAATAGGACTTGGTAAAAGCCAAGAATATTGTAGGAGTGTGTTCACAATCTCATAGAGACTCAAGCACTGCTTGCCCTTCTTGGATCCCGAGGCATAAATCAAATCATAAAACATTTTCCTGACAAGTCCTTAAATCTATGACTTATAATGAACAGTACAGTTCTACCAGTCTTGCTAAAACATGAGTAATTAAACGCAGATTTCACATATAAGGTCACTTATTGGAAATGCTATATTAACAGCTCTATATTAAAAACAACCCCAAATAAAATGAGTTCCACTGGGATATTACTTCCCAGACATCAAATAAAGGTTCATTCCAGTGTTCCCACAAAGGTTATTTAAGGGGATCTCAAATGACTTAGATTTTGTTAACAGTAAATACATTCTTTCAGGTTAATACTACCTTCAGATCTTGAACAACAAAAAATTAAAAATATGAACTGGGTAAATGACATAAAAATGTCACTCAAGCTGTCATACAGACTCAGCAATTCAGTTCAACCTGGACTGTCAAATACCAACATATCTACAGCTGGATGCTAGGTACCAGTGAGAACTGCTGCTTATTCCTACCCCTTACCCCTCACTTTTCCAGCCCAGTCTAATCTTTTTTGAGATACACACACACACACACACACACACATATATATATATTTTTCCTTCAAAACTCATTACCCTGAGAGCCAATGCCCCTAGAATTTGGTCTACCCTTTTCCTAGCCCATGTGTTCCCAATTATTTTACCAGCTATAAATCCCTCACTGACTGCTCAATTGCTCAGGACACATGTGCCACACCTGGAGGCTTTCTCTACCTCCCTCCCCAGCTCCATTTCTCTCAGCTCCTTGCTCACATTCTATCCCAAACTCCAGGCACACCATATTTCTCAATTATTCCCCAAATGTAAACATGTTTGCTAAGTCCTGTTTGGAGTTTTAAGGACACACTACTGAGTTAGGAGTTTCACAAGGTGCAGCTCCCCAGGCTGTATGGCTGCCAAGATGTGCTGGAGACCTGCGTGCTGGGTGGGGTGAAGGCAGCCTCAGCTGTAGGAATCGGCTGCCTGTGAGAAGCTACGGGCTTTGGTCAAGAATCACAGTGCCCAACAGCCCACAGACAGCTGGGGAAATAAACCCACCTCTCTCCTTTCCAGTCCCCTGCAATATCACCATTGGCCAAGTCCAACCAGAAAACAGAGGGCAGAGAGACCACAGATGCTATTCATACAGGTCAGCAACGCGGGGGTCGGGGGTGTGCAGCACAGGCTGGGGAAGGGTGGAGAGTGGAACTGTAAGGCAGAGCAGAGCTTCCAGCACAGTAATTTACTGGATCACCAAAACATTTTAAAGCAAAGGAGTGACTTCAGCAGATTGTATTTTGGAAAAATTACTCTGGCAGGAAGGAGTATGGAGAAGGATAGAAGCAGCAGATCTTCACATCAGAAGGCCGCCGCTGAAATCATGCACACCAGAGCACAGGCTCGGTGTTGGTAGCACTGTGTGTAAGAGAAGGATGCAGATAGGAAGCTGGAAGGCACAGGAATCCATGGGACCTGGCAGCTGGCCAGACAGAGGAGGAAAGAGGTGCTAGGCCCACTCCTGGGCTTCCATGTTAAGTGACTGCAGTAAATACTAATCCCATTCATGCCTGATGACTATTCTCCACCCCACTCTTGAAGTGAGATGCCAGTGCTCTGTGTACAGGACGAGAGTAGTGACCACAGTTACTAAGACAAAGGGAGAATGATGGTCCCCAGGAGGCATCTGATCACATTTACTTAACTATAATTGTCTATTTTGCCACATAAGAAAAAAATTATTTGCTAAGATTTAAACATCTAGAGATTTCACATAAAATTCTAGTTCTATCACGTCTCAGGAAAATAAGAAATATTAAAACAGGATTCTCATCACAGAATGGCCATCATTAAAACAAACTGAGGCCACATAATTTTTAATGGGCACATGCCTCGAGTTTGCAATGAAAACCACAATGAAATATCACATCACACCCAGTAGGATGACTGTTAGAAAACAAAACAGTAAGAAACAAGCCTTGGTGAGGATATGAGAGACGATTGACAGTGGGAAAGTGAAAGGTGCAGCCGCTGTGGAAAATGGTACGGGGGCTCCTCAAAAAAGTCAATGCATAATTACCATGTAATCTAGTGATTTCACTTCTCAATATCTACCCCAAAATAATTGAAATCAAGGATGCAAACAGATACTCGTACATCCATTTTCATAGTAGCATTATTCACAATAGACGAAAAGGGAAAGAACCCATATGTCCACCAACAAATAAATAGATTAGCAAAATACAGAATATGCATCCAGTAGAAGAGAATTAACTTTAATAAGATATAAACTTCTACTCCCCCCCCCTCACCTTGTTGTGTGTTAGCATCCACATTTCAGAGAGAACATTTGATCTTTGGTTTTTCTGGGATTGGTTTATTTCACTTAGCACAATAGTCCATTTACTGGTGAATCCATCTATTTATTGGTGAATGTCATAAAGTCATTCTTCTTTATGGCTGGGTAATATTCCACTGTGTATATAAACCACAGTCTCTTTATCCATTCATCTGTTGATGGACACCTAGGTTGGTTCCATAGTTTGGCTATTGTGAATTGTGAAGAAGAGAAGTTCAGTGGTTTCAACAAACAGGAATAAAGGGAAGGGAGCAGGGGTAGAAACAGGAAAGACAATGGAATGAATATGACGTAACTTTCCTATGTACATATGAATACACCACAGTGAGTCTCAACGTCATGTACATCCACATGACTGGGTACAAATTAGAATAAGATATACTCCAAGATTGTATAAATATGTCAAAAGAGACTCTACTGTCATGTACAACTAAAAAGAACAAATAAAAACATTTTAAAAACTTTTAAAAGGAATGAAATGCTGGCACATAGGTGAACCCTAAAGACATTCTGCTAAGTGACAGGAGCCAGACACAACAAGACAGATGTGTATTATGTCCCTTATGAGTACCTAAAGTAGTCAAATTCACAGAGACGAGAAGTCAGTCGAAAGGCAATCATCAGGGCCTGGGAGAGGGAAAGGACGGGGAGTCACTGCCTGAGGGTAAAGTTTCAGGTTTACAAGATGAAAACAGTTCTGGAGACGGATGGTGGTGGCAGCCACATGACCACGTGGATGTGCTTGATGCCAACAAACTGTACCCTTAAAATGGTTCAAATGGCAAATCTGTGTCATGTGTATTTTAACACATGCACTCACGTGTGCATACACACAAACACAGACACAGTTAACAACATCATCAAATGTGGGGGAAAAAAAACTCAGGAAATTCAATCTTTCTTTAAAAATTTGATGATGAAATCCAATTAGCCAGGAGAAGATTCAAAATTTTAAAAACAGGGTTGTAGCAGTCCTGTAAAAGCAATGGTGATGAACACCATCGATTTAAATATTGAACCCGGAATAAACTACAGGAGAATGAGGGTTTTAGAAGAGAAACTATACTCAGTTACATTAGTACATATAATAATGTAATGAAGTTTGGCAGATAAATGGAAGAAAGTTGTAAGGAAGTCAAATAACATTAAGATTTAAGTATGACAATTTAAAAACATAATACTTCTAACCTCCTAATGTTTTATAATCTTCTACGGTATATTTGGAGATATCTTTGAGGAAATAATTTTTTTCTACTATGATGGAATATTCGTCTCAAGCTTAGCAAATCCTTCAGTTTCACCCCATTTCCTCATTTATTAAATTCATACAAAATTAAATACTTTTAAAATGTCATGCATCACACCATAGCATTTTTATAGAACTCTGTTCAGAACGATACTACTCAAATATGAACGTTAGCTATTTCTAGGGAATGGGATTTGAGGGTTATTTGTTGTTCTCTTTGTACTTTTTCTGAACTGCTGAATTTATTTTTAAAAATTTGACATTTTTAAAATGTTAATTATTCTGAAATATAAGTCAGTTCAATTCTGGCTCAACAAGTCATTCACTGGGCCTTCAAAACCCCGGGTAATTCAGGGTCTCTTTGGTGAGTGCTTGCCAAGAAGTCTGTCCTGGAGACTGGCACGCCTCTAAGCAGTATTTATGGAAACTGCCTCGGGGTATCTCAAGGCTGATGGAACAAGGCCTGCAGCCAGATGCTACAAATTATTAACTTCCAGCCCTACACTTCTCAACCAATGTTCTAGACCGTGCCTCTCAGCTGGACGGTTCTGTCCTGCTGGAGACATTTTCAGTGATCACAACGGCGGCAGGGGGTCAAGACTAGAAGTAGCAGGTAGAAACCTGTTGCTAACCATGCTGCAGTCCCCAGAATAGCCCCTCACCACAAAGAATTTTTCTAACCTACAATGTCAATAGAGGTAAGGTTGCAGAAAACTGTTCACACATGCAAGCCTCTTGACTCTCACAGTGATTTCTACTGGGTAACCTGAAAACAAAAATCTTTTCTAAACAAACTGAACAACCAAGGATCCTTAAAATCTTGAACTTTCAGATAAAGAGATGACAATGCAAACTGCCTTCCTTCTGTTCTTCAACTGGAGCAAAATCGTACCCTGCACGAGGACAGGGCTTCTCAACATGCACAGGTGGACTCCTACTGAACACTTTATATATGCATTCTTGAACTCCATTAACAACCACAAAGTCATCCTACGGAGCTTTTAATTTCAACATACCTCAAACCATACTCAAAGCATTCATATTTGACAAGCTAGAGTGAGCTTTTCTTTCCAAGGCAAAAATAGGCAAGTTTTTCATGCTTAACGATATCAAGTTGTTTTTTTTTTTTAAATTCTTTTCTGACTTCTCCTGATGATTTACTTTCATCCATGGTTAGCCATTTTCACATAGAAAAACACAGGTTGGTGCCAACAACTCATCAAGAATATTACCCAGACCACATTTTAGGGGCATAGGCTTTAAATAAACTCCCACAAGAAATATGATTTGACATTTACTGAAGTCGGCCAGGAAAAAAGCCAGCATGTTTTTGGGGAGATACCAGGGATTGAACCAGGGTGCTTTACCATTGAGCCACATCCCCAAACCCTTTTTTATTTTTTATTATGAGGTAGTGTCTCATTTAGTTGCTTAGGGCCTCACTAAGTTGCTGAGGCTGGCCTTGAGCTTGCACTCCTCCTGCCCCAGCCTCCTGAGTCGCTGGCATTACAGGTGTGTGCCACTGTGCTGGGCTAGAAGCCAGCATAGGCATATATGTTGTTGGGCATATATGGTTACTGGCTATTTATTAGATAGTGCCAAGATGGAAAAATCTCCATAATGTCAGAAATTCTATGAAACCCCTAAGTAACTGTTGGAAATAGGTTGCTCCTAACTTGTGTCTCTCCTTCTGCATGCTCTAGACTGCCCCTGGGTGGTATGTCACCCCAAATGATAGAGCAAACTGGGACAGGGAAATCTGCACCCCAGAGACTGGTGGCACAAAGTCTGGAAGAGCTGACACCAAAATCCCAATCCCTTGACTATAAACGTGAGGTGACTCTCCCTGGTTAGATAACAACAACCAGTCTAGATGACTGACAGATGGTTGGGGCTCAGAACCAACACGTCTTCCAGAAGGTTAGCCAGGGTTTCACAGGTTAAGCAAAGTTAAAATCCACTTACACACTAAGTAACATTCATCAAGCCCCATTTAGTGAGGGTCCTCACAAAGGTTAATCTAGTTGGACTGTTGAGGAAAGTACTAAGTGCTGAGAAAACAGGGAAAGACAAATCTGGAACACTGTGTGTGTGTTGAGGGGGGGGAGGTTCCTAGAGAGGGTATCACTTGAGCTGCATCTTGACAAATGAGGAAAAGTTTCACAAACCTGACCCATGGGTGGAAATATCTGTATTAAGTCTAGTGGGTTGTATACAGAGTTATCAAAGAGATGTGGTAACTTCTAGACAGTTGTATCACTGAAGTTAGATTCTTCTCTACCTTCATCATTTGACCTTGAATTTACACTCACCACATGTTAAGAGCTTGTTAGGCATGTATTTTAGATAGTGCCAAGATAGAAAATCTCCAAAATGACAGGAATTCTATGAGGCAATGATATAAATAACTGTTGGAAATATGGTAACAAAGCTGAAAGTTAAAGCCAAGTATTTTCTTGGGAAAGAATGCTTACATGTGTATGATGAACACACACACACACACACACACACGCACATGGATACATGACTGTACATTAATCATTCATTTGATTTAATCATGTATTTGATAAACTTTGAGAATATCCAGTATGGAATTTTTTAGACAAGAATTTAAACTTCCAAAATCATCAAAAAGAATAAAGTCAGTAAATATATGACTGATATGTAATATCAAATAATCAAAAATAAAGAAAATGCTGAGACTATACCAAACAATGTAGACATGATAAAGGAATGAGACAAAAATTTCAGAAATGAGGGAAAAGATACACAAAGCAGGGCATTTTTCAGCATTTTTAATTCATTGTACTCCATGTCATCGGTTCAGTTTTCCACAATGTTAACTTGCTCCTTCATGGCATTTAGTAGTATCTAAGTCCTTCTATTGACTCACTTGCTTATGTTATTTATCCTTATTTTATTGAGGCATAATATCTATACATCTTTTAGTACATGATAATAATTCAATACATGTGTACAATGTGTAACAATCAAATCAGGGTAATAAGTGCTTCCAGCTCTTCAGCCACTAATCATGGTTATGCGCTGGGCATTTCATACCCTTCTAGACATTCTGAAATGTATCACCTCACTTTGTTGCTTCAGATGTGCAATATATTCTTTAATTTCATCAAAAACCAAAGAAATCCTAATTTAAAAAGTATTCATTTCCTGCAATAAATTACCTTTTTAATATCATTCCTTTACCTCCTTAGGATATAGTGGGTTTTTTTGTTGTTTTGATGCAATCTTTTCCCATTTCTCATGGGCTAATCAATGACTTTTACCCCATGTAGGAATAAACTATTCTAGACTGATATTTATCCTCAGAAGATTAAAGGTGCATTCTCATTAGTGAGGTGGATTCTCATTCCTCATCTGGACACCTTGGGAAATTTCCTTATACATAGGGTCAGGTGGTAAGTGAGGAGTCATGCCCCCAAAGAGAAGATCACTTCTGAAGTTTCTTCTCTGCCTTTATTGAAGACCCTGCATCAAATCATAAGGTGTCCATACATAGTTTTCTGTTCACACCAGCCTCCATGGCATGTGTAATGCATTTACTCACACAGCTTCCCATCTTCTTGGAAAAGATCCCCATTTGGGAAAAAACTCTATATCAGAAAAAAGCACCAGCACGCACAGGTTTGTGTCTAGAATGGCTCCTCTTGTGCTTGATTTACTTGGACCAAGAGCTTCCAGTACCCACAATGGCTAACAAGGCTCCAAAGAGGATCATATCCACCTATGTATCATTTGAGACACTTTCAAGGCCACCATAAATTTGATGCTTTGAACCTACTGGATGACTTCTAACACTTGGTTAAGTTGATATATTGGTTTTTCTTTCTGTCCATAATGACATAAATGCAACGTTTTTAATAACTTTGAAATTATATTCCTCAACGGCTTGAAGCTACAATTCAGCCTCACCTAATTAATTTAGTCCACTAAGTTTACATCCTTCAGTGCTCAGTTCCACTGTTAACCTCCTCAGGGCACCTTTACCTGAGGTTAGTCTGTATTTACAGAGCAAACCATGTGACCATCTTATCAACATCTGTTTCACTGACTAGACTGTAAGCTCCGTGAAGTTTTGGCTTCCATCTGGTTTTACCTGCCAAACTAAAGTAGCTCTAGTAGTTAGTACAGTGCTTGACATCCAAGGCATTTAATATTTACTAAAGAAGGGCATGAATTAACAATTTAGTTAATGAACTAACATGGATAGATTGAGTACATTCAATAATAAATGGATTTGGAGAAAAAGTCATATTTTGAGTCAATTAATCAAGAAATGAAAGTTTCTTCAACAGAGAATTCTCTAGGAATCATTTTGAAACAGAAGAGGGCCAGAGCCATGACCTACTAGTGAGCTAATCCCTTCTGTTAATTGTCCTATTTTTGCTATTCCCTAGATTAGCTACTGATTATGGGAATGACAGCAAGCTATGGCTCAGAACTCTCAAGGAAGAAGGAAATGTATCTTACTCATATCATTGACTAGTCTGGGATTAAACTGGCTCATTTCTTTATTTCCAGTGTTAATCCTTCTTTCATTACTATTTAAGCAGAAGCTCAGGTGAAGACATTCCATCTCTGCAATAAGGAAAGCTAATTCTGTCTTCTGTGGAGCTGGATTGAGTTACCAGATGTGTTGTAATTGATTAAGAAGCAAAACAATCAGGCTTGTAATAGCTGATACATGATTCTGGTTCAGCTTGAATCCATAATCCACTGGCTTCAAAAATGTATGTGAAAATATGGGGACTTGGAAAGCCATGAGAGCAGAGGAACCAATTAACATACAAATATCTAAAGCAAAGCTTCCTGAAGTCTGGTTTTACACTCAACTGGACGTCAACATCTTTCCCGAGGACACACTTTAAGGAATACAAACCAAAGGTAACTTTAACATAGAGGCACAAATTGTTAGAGCTGGACAAGGACTTTCAGTCCTGTCATTTTTCTACCCAGTCAATTCAGGGGAAGAGAGCTTGGTTGGGAACTCAGTTATTTCAAGTTGCAACCAGGGCTCTTTTCACTAACCACAACATTCACATTTGTAAATTATTAGTCTAAAGCCATCTTCCCCTCATGTACCTCTTGCCACTACCTTTTATCTAGAAACCTAAGCCAGTCCTATCCCTTTAAAAAGAAAAAAAACTTCGCCTGTCACATGTTCCACTACTAAAATTATTTTGTGTATTCCTAAAGTCCATAGGACAAATTTCAAAGCCTTAACATGGCAGTCAAGATCCTCCACCTTCTGCCTCCTGCTGACAACCTCCGTTACCTCCTTCTATGCAGCCACACATAACAGCCACTGTGGGTCAGTTGTTCCAGTCATCACTATTAATAACGACGCACTGATTTATGCCAGTCTCCCTATGGGGACATGTTGACAGCTGTCCAGGATCCTCTTTAATGACATGCTTGTTGCCTTAGCAGTGTTCTCAAATAGCTGCTCTCCATAAGCCTATTCAGGGATTGACTGAGAAGCTGGAAGGTATGGTCTCTTATAGCCATAGCCCTGCCCAGTGGAAAACCCAAGAGCTAACCTTGGAGAATGTCTTTCAGCCAGGGTCACTTCACAACTCCTAAGGAACAGTGAGAAGCACAGCATCCAACCCTTCTCTGTAGACACATTCAGTGTCTAATTGAAGCTGGGGTATAAAGGGCTGGTCATTTCAGTCCAGCTTGGGGCAACTCTGAAAACTATACTTGCTCCAGAGTTCCTTGTGGGTGAGCCAACACTGTCCTTGGGTCTGCATCGAGAGCTTGACCTCTCCCTATGCCCCTCCTATTTCCTCCCTGGGAGTCAAAGTCAAAGGAACTCCCCAATAAACTTCTTGCATGCTGAGTCTGCTCCCAGAAAAACCCAGCATGCAACATTCCCTACTCTAAAATGCCTCTTCCATTGTCCTTCAGGGCTGACTCACCAGGCAACTGACTCCTCTTCAGAAGTTCTGTAGCACATATAAATCCTTTCACTTATTTTATATTAATATGAACCATCTTGAACTACTGATTATTTCTTAGGTACATGAAGCCACAAGCACCTGCTATTTCATACCTGTGTGTATCCCCAAGAATTAGCACCATGCCACATACACAGTGAGTTATCAGTGCACGTCAGCAACGTTGCTAATAATGAAATGCAACGAATCATGAATCAGCAATCCAATTAGGCTCAATCAAGGCAAGAAAAGAATTTAGACAGCATTAAAAGTACGGGGGGTGGGCAAAATTAAAGTTGCAGAAAACTGAATCAATGGCACAGAATCCAAAGAAATTGTTTGGTATACACTTCCTCTCATTCCTGCAAGTTTTGGTTCATTCCTTTATCATATTTTTCTTCCTCTACTAGCCAGAATTCTGTCCCCATGGCTGGCACTAAATAAATGAATAGCACATCTTTGATGTGCTAGCCCCTGTACAGTGAAGAATAGTAAGTTTGCTTTCATATTCTCAGACATGGGAGATGAGGTGAGCAGAGAAAGGGAAGCAGAAGAAATGTTTGGCTTAAGGGGGATGACATATGAGGAATATCATACAAGGTCTTTCTCCCACGCCAAAGTGGCTCCAGAAGACGCCAAGCAGACACTTGCTGAGAGCTGCCACTCTGGAGCCCAGGAGTCTGGATCTGCCAGATCGGAGGATGGCTGCTCCACCCAGGCTGCTCTCCTCCATCTAGGATGACCTGCATTCTGAAATAGAAGCCACTTCTCTGTCTTAAACAGCCAAGCAAAACTATTCCGTTTGTTTCTTTCTCACAGAGAACAATGGATGTTTGGGAGACATGAGTTTATCTTAATTAAAACAAAACTGGATCACAGTAACTCTTAGGATGTAGACAAAAAGTAAACAAGAACCCAGGATGAGCAGTGAGAGCCAAGTTTTATATGGTGTGACACGTGACCATGTTCTGAAAAGGAAAGAGAAATCTCCTCCAAACTCCAGGGGGAGGGGAGACCTTTAAAGCTAACCTTGGATAATGCCCTTCAGCCAGGGTCACTTCCGCCACTGCTCCCAAACAGTGAGAGGCACAGCATCCGACCCTTCTCCTACACTTGTGGACAGATCTGGCCAGGTACGTGACAGGAAATAGAGCAAATGGGAAATGGAAAAACTTACTGAAACCATTTCTCCTGCCAGGGCAGAAACAGTCCAAAGTGGGGACACTACTACTGCCTTGTGGTGCCAAATAATGAAATGTTATTTCAACACTCTTTCCAAGTGAGGAAAGAGGAAGTGAAAGATGAGCAGCCGAGGAAAGCAAAACAGGAACGGGATACAAGGAAGGACCAGGGAAGCAGAAAACCTCAGGAATGGCCAGAACTGGCTCTCAGCTGATGGGATTGCAGAGACTTGCAGCAAGAGGGCAGCCCAGGACTTCCTTAAATACCTTAATTTCCATATCACACCTTTACCACATCATCTGGGCGGCTTCCTTTTAAACCCAATCTAGCCTGTCACTTGTGTTAGTGTTGGCATTTTCTTGGTGTCCACATGAGGTAAATTATGAGGCTGTTCTAGTCCTTTAATTTTCTCCCAGAAAATCCATAACAAAACTTTGCCTGGTGTTACTGGAAATTCTTTATTTCACTAGGGTGATAAGTGAGGAAACTTCATACTTTATTTCACTTTTTTTTTCTTTTAAAGAGAGAGTGAGAGAGAGAGAGAGAATTTTAATATTTATTTTTTAGTTATCGGCGGACACAACATCTTTGTTTTGTATGTGGTGCTAAGGATCGAACCCGGGCCGCACGCATGCCAGGCGAGCGCTCTACCGCTTGAGCCATATCCCCAGCCCCTTTATTTCACTTTTAAGCTACTGAAAACCTGAAATGTACTATTTGCACATAAGACTAGCTTCATGACATAACTATCACTGTAAATATCATCTGCGCTATAAAATGTCCTTCATGAAACAATGGAGGTTTGCTGCATAACAGGAGTATGTGCAACAGACTTTGGTTGATATTCTAACTCTGTTGCCCAAGAGCTGGTGATTTTAGTCCCGTCTTATAGGCCATCTCAATCTAAACTTTAATGGGCGAGACAAATACAGGATAGTAGCTGAAGCAGACAGTACTAGCTGACCCCCAATATCCACGCCCTCCTCCTTGTCCTGCTAACAGAATCCCAAAGAAGTGAGTCATAACCCTACATGACAAGAGTTCCCAATTTCTCAGCCTTCCTTGGAGTCTGAGTGGCCAAGTGACCCAGTTGTGGTCCATGACACATAAGAGGACATCTGCTCTGGTGCTCCTGGACAAACACTACATTTTTAATTAATTGGACAAGGTGATTCCATTCCTCTTCTCTCTTCCTTGGATCTCAGTGTGGTGCTCTAAGATGCAATAACCATTTTGCAACCAAGAGGAAGAGCCAACACAAAAAGGCTCTTACCAAAAGATAGCTGCTATCAGTAAAGTTGGGATGCAAGGAGAGTTACAACACAAAGAGCAGAAGAAAGGGAGCCTGGATGTTTGATGGTATCTCTGAATCACTGCACCAGCCCTACTTATTAAAGCAGCTATTGGTATGGCATTATGTCCCTTGCAGCTTTGTTGTGAAGATGAAAGAAAATATCTTATGAAAATCACTTGATATGTATGGGTACCATCCTATCTTAGTGCAGTTCTAAAGGCTGTCCTTATTTAGTGACAACAGGCAGCCATGGAAATTATATTTGTTCATGATATATTTTGCCTAATGGCACCAGATATAAGTGTCACTTTACAAACTTTTTGTTCCATTGTATTAATGCAGATAACCTCATATAATAAATAAACACATTCTCATGACATTATGCTAGAAAAACATATGGAGGAAATTCTAAGCAGTAAAGTCCTGCTAATAAAACAACAACTGGAAATTAATGCTCATGGTGCAGGGGATGGGAAGACATTAATCAAAGCACCTAAAATATCTCATAGGAGGAAGAAGACAAAATATCTATTGCATGACACAGTAACTACAGTTAGTAACAACATATTATATTCTTGAAAATCACTAAAAAGAATATACTTTTAAGTGTTCTTACCAAAAAAAAAAAACTACATTAGGTAATGCACGTTAATTAGTTCAATTTCACAACTACACAATGTATACATATTTGTAAACATTATGGTATATACAATAAAGTGTATAATTTTTAATTTTAAATTAAAAATAATTAATTTTTTAAGAAATAAATGCTCAGACCCAATATTTACTTGAGCACTTCCCATGAGCTGACTATACAGGAATCTGTCCATCAACTCTAACGGAGGTAACAATGGAGAAAATTCTGGAATCTGAAGTTTGTAAAATTTGAACAAAAATATTTCTAGCGGTCTTGGCAAAAACTAAGTCTTGCATGTGGTTTTGTCGTCCTCTATATAGCAATGCCTTGCTTTTCTAGGATGATTAAAATTAACTGTGCTACATAAATGAAATTCCCACATGAAGGGAATTTGTCCCTCCTGATATCCTGATAGCATCCTCTCTTATTGACTCCTTTGTTGACATAAATATCAATTATTACACTAGATGGAAATACAGCACTTTCCATATGACTCACCCACTCTCCCCACACAACTGTAATAAAGTCATTTGTTCTATTTCTGAGGCACAGTGTTAGCCTCTGGTAACACATCTACCTGTTTGTGTCCTCGCCACCCCCATGGCTAACAGAGAAATTAGTCACAAAGATCAAATCTGTCACAAACATAGATGTTTCTGCACAGAGAGAAAAAATATGATGCCACTTAAAAGGCAAGGAGGACACACTGTTAAAAAGATTTATTAGCATCAAAAAAAGTAGATGTGAGATTCCTGGTGTTTGTTTTTTTTTTTTTTTTTTTCATTTAAATTTAAGGCAAATGGACAGACTGTAGAAGGGATAAAAATGGACTGATGGGGTAAAGGTAGCTGCTATCTGTAAAGCTGGGATGCAAAGAGAGTTACAATCCTGTAGGAAGCTAAAGTCCAGATATAAACAATAACAGAAGAGAAAAATCACAAATCTGAATCACATGAGGAACAGGCAAATATGAATGTTGATGAAAAGGATAAGGAAGTGAAAGCAATGAAAAGAAAGCAGATGTGATGCTCAAAGAACACTCTTCTAACACAGAACCAATGTTTCTTTTCTTTTTTGCAGGGATTGGGGGGAGTACCAGGGATTGAACTCAGGGACACTCATCCACTGAGCCCTATCCCCAGCCCTATATTGTATTTTATTTAGAGAGAGGGTCTCACTGAGCTGCTTAGAGCTTTACTGTTGCCTCAGCTTCCCAAGCTGCTGGAATTACAAGTGTGCATCACTGTGCCTAACCCAGTGTTTCTTTTTGAATTTGTTTTTTAATAAATACATAGAAACATAAAATTTGTAAATATCAATGGGGTAGGATGTGATGTTCAGATACATATATTGTATAATGTTAAAATCAGGTTAAACATACCTATCTACTCAAATATTCATTCATTTTTTTATGGTGAGAACATTCAGAATCCTTTCTTTTATTTATTTATTTTTTTATTGGTTGTTCAAAACATTACAAAACTCTTGACATATCATATTTCATACATTAGATTCAAGTGGGTCATGAACTCCCATTTTTACCCCAAATACAGATTGCAGAATCACATAAATTTATTAAAAAGAATAAATGTCCCTTGGCATATAGTTTTTTTTTTGACCCTTGATTTTATTTTTATTGGTTGTTCAAAACATTACAAAGCTCTTGACATATCATATTTCATACATTAGATTCAAGTTGGTTATGAACTCCCAATTTTACCCCAAATACAGATTGCAGAATCACATCAGTTACACATCCACATTTTTACATAATGCCCTATTAGTAACTGTTGTATTCGGCTACCTTTCCTATCGTAGCAGAATCCTTTCTTATTGCTTTTTGAATACCCTATAGTCACCCTATCATGCAATAGCATGCCAGAACTTCTTACTGTCTTCTAACTGTAACTTAGTACCATTAATCAACTTTCCTCCATTCTTTCCTCCCTTCTCTCCCCAGCCTCTGGTAACCACCATTCCATTCTCAACTTCTGTGAGATCAACTCTTCCACATTCCAGAAGTTGTGCGGTACTTGTGTGCAACTGCTGCACACATATGGGTCTGATTCATTTCACTTACCATAATGATCTCCAGTGTCATCCATGTTATTGAAATGACAGATTTCATTTTTTATGGCTGAATAGCATTCAGCTGTACATATCACATACCCAGTGTTTCTAATTGTAATAGAAAGAAACTTGGTGAGCTGAAGTCATATCTCCACACAGACTAAAGAAATTGTCCCCATTTCAAACAAAATTGTTGAAAAGAAACCTTCAATAAACAAAACCATGCAAGATTTCTGGAAAGAAAAATATGGAAATAATGCTACAAACTTCCAGCAGGAAAAAAGAAAGATGAGTACAAGTAAGAAAAATGATGCTGACCAAGAATTATTTCATCACTTTAATCTATTATTACACTTTGTTATTCCTAAACTTGTGAATTTATATTCATTTATTTCTTGCAAAAAATTAACTAGAGGATTACACATTTTATTGCTGTTTTTCTTCCTTAATAAATGGATTTAAAATTAGTCTTTCAAAGATTTAAGTCTTCTAATTAACTAAATCCTGCTTTTGTTTAGTCTAATTTTTTTTTCTTCTGAATTTCTTGGATACACTTCGCCTTTCCAATGTCATGGGTGGAGTGTTTCTCTTTTTTTCATTTCCATTCATTCTTTCTTACAAAGTTTTCTCTAATTGTAGCTTAGGTTGTAGTCAATTTAGGCTGCAGGTTTAAGGCGAGGGGTTTTTTTTTTCCATTTTCATTATTATCTAGATAATTTATGATCACAGATTTATTTATTCTTTGATCCAATCTTTAGTAGTTCAGAAGAGAGACTCATTTCACTTTACAAATGCCTGAATTTATATGCATTTATTAGATCAATTGTGTTTAGTATATTTTTATTTATATCCACCTTGCTTATCTCATCTTGGAGCTCCAATAGAGTTTTGAGATGATTTTCTTAAATGTTTAGATTGACCATAAATTCTTCAAATAATTATAGTTCTGTACCTTAATTGACTTATTTTTCTTTTCTTATTGCATTGTCTAAGTATCCTAGTTTAATATTAATATTATTATGTGATTCCATTATCTCCTTCCTCATTTCAATGGAATGTTTTAACATGCCTAGGTACACCCTGGATTAATCATTTCAGAAAGGGTCTTGGCAATAATCTTGTTATGCCTAAAAAGACAATTCTATTTTGCTCTCATATCTGAAAACAAGGTCAGTTTTAATGGATTCAATATTCTAGATTGAAATTCATATTCTCAGGTCTCTATAGTGTCACACTGTCTTGGCAATACATAGTATGTATTACTGTGGAAAGTCTGATGCCAATTCTATAGTCATAAACACAGGGGGTAATCTGCCTTTTGAATTATGGATGTTTTCAGGATTTTTTGCCTTTTTTCACATTAATTCTTAAAGTTCTTACATTTTGACACACTATCTGGTGGAATACATTGGTTGGTAGTTTATCTTCCAGGTTGGAGGCTCCCTGTCTTTCATAGGTCACTAGTTATCTGGAGTATGAGCCTAATTCTCTAGCCCTAATGTTCCACTTATTGTTTGAGAGGAGAAGATACCATTGCTATCCACTGCTCAGCTCACACCACATGCTCAGCCCATGTCCCTCTCTCTTTCCTCTCATTTCCTTTTTATCTGCTGACCCTAGCCCTTCCTCAACATGGCTGCCACCACAGAATTTCTTCTGAATGTATTTTGGTATAGTTTCCTACAGTCTTATTTCTCCATAGACAAGAAATGCTTTTTGTATATATTTTTTATCTTTTAGAAATTTTCACTTTCTTGATATAATTTCTTCTTCTTTTTCAAGACTACAATAGAGTACTTATTCTACACACATCTTGTAGGTCAATTCTTGAGATCTGCAATATCCAGTGAAGTGAATGAAAAATCATTAGTCATCATGTTGACCCAAAGTCTCATGCCAACTCTTAAGCTCCCTGTAAAAATATCTAATATTTTATTTCCTTGGACATAAGGTCTAATATTTTAAATACCATTTTCTAACCATTAAATATTCCACATATCCCACAGCACAGCCCACTCATCTGGGAGAACTTAAATTCTAGGACTGATAGAACACTAGTGTAATACACCAGAATTGCTGAGAATGGAAAAACAACTTCCCCTGTTTAAACACTGGTTTATTACATAGAATGGTGTGTTGAATAAACCTGAGGAAAATTTCTACCAATATCACTCATTTTTGTCCCAGTAATAAAGAATATATTAAGTTTAGCCAACTTTACTTCCACCTGTCCTTACAGTAGCTATTATAGATGAAGTCAAAAGGGATTGTTTCTTCCTTGTTTGGGCTGCAAGCATAGTTTTCCTACATGCCTTCAGCCATGGAGTTAGTAACATACTGAAGCATTTTCACACCTTATTAGTAACTTTTGTCTAGCCAAGCACTCCTTAAAACTTTTAAGTGCTTTAAAGATAAGGCATACCCTCTGGTCACCAAAACCTATGTTTAGGTATCCCCAAACCTATGTTTACTAAATGTCCTATCCATTTGTTAGCTAGTTTGACAAAAAAAAATTGCTTAGTAGCAAAAAAAAAAAGAAAACAAAAAAGTAAAGCAAATGAGCAAATAATTTTTTAAGTAATTGATATGCCTAAAATATACATATGATTAAAAATCTCTCACTGGCCACTAGGCCCATTGGTGCATGCTTATAATTCCAGTAACTTGGGAGGTGGAGGCAAGAGAATAGCAAGCTTGAGACTAGCCTCTGCAATTTAGAAAGACCCTGTTTAAAAATAAAAAATAAGAGCTAGAGATATGGCTCACTTGCAAAGTGCCCCTGGCTTCTATCCCCAGTATTACACACACACACACACACACACACACACTCACACACACACAAATTTCTCATTGACCCCAGTATGTCCATATAAATATATACAAGAAGATTCTTAAAGAGAGAAGCATCTGGAAAATAATTATTATGATACGAATCTGGTAAACAAGGTTTGGGAAACCTAACACTGAAATGTTTTATTGTTTTCAAATTAAATACCCTGATCTTTATGAACTAAAGGCTACTTTCTTATTTTTTGTCATCTCAAAATAAGAAACAGTTGTTGCTTATGCAAAACATTGCTTATTTATTATCTTGTGGACCCTGTAAATTATGTGACTGTGTTTCTCCCTGCAAGATGGCTTCTAGAAAGCTCAGAATCAAATCTCGGCTCTTCCCATTCTATAGTAAGTATGTGGAATGCTTTGTGGTGTGCATTCTTATTTTAGTCTTATTCCTGGCTTTATCATATGCCTTTATCCTTGTCTTTTCCTTTTTACCTACTTCTGATTTATTTTGAATCAGATTTTCTATTTTTATAGGTTGCCTTGATTAATATTGATACAACTTTTTAAATGATTTTTTTCTGTGTCAGGGATTGAACCCCTAAGGCAAGAGCTCTACCACTGAACTATGTCCCCAGTCCTAAAATCTCTTATAATGCAATTTTTGCACAGTGAAGTTCCCTGATAGCATTTTACTGACCAATATATGAACTAACAGAACAGCAGGTAGAGCTCTGACAACAGTACAATCCTATAAGAGAACAAGTACTGGGAACCCTGGCTCCCCTTTTCTGGTGGGGTATTAGATGCCATATCAGATGGGAGAATCCTTTCCCTACCCACTAGCAGAGGAGAAAAGATGCTCCCATCATCTATAATCACCATTTTCAGGTTGACAGTGACCCCTGGGGGCAGCCTGTGCACAATGTCCTCTAGGATCTGAAAAGGAAACTCTTTCTCTAGCTCCAACAATGACTTTTGCTTGCATGATTGGAGGAGGAATGTTCTAGTTACTTTGTGCATTGGTGTTTATATCTACAAGCCAGGAGACTATTTGTTGAGCACTTTTCTCTCCCAGAAATGGTCACACCCACAACTGAGCTGGCAGGCATGGGTGAGCAGCAGTGGCTCACCATGTAGCAGGAATGCAGGTGCTGTGATGGTAAGTGGTCACAGCTACCTGTTTGAGGAACACCTATATGACCAGCATCAGGTGCATGAAACCTAAACCTCCAACCCAGGCTGCAAGCTTAGCTCTGTCCGGATCATACCAATACCAACTCTGTGACAGCTAGAGGATGAAAAAATATTTAATTAACTGAACATTATTATTTTAGATCATGATTCTCTCCAGTGTCATTAACTATGGAATTATGTCTATAAATCTTGATTAACAGAATAGGTGACTCAATAAAATTCCTTACAATTACTGTATTCACTCAGATTATAAAAACTCCAGAGAGAATTGTTAATTTTTTTTTTTGCAATTTGCAAAATATATTGAAGTTTTTTTTTTTTTTTCCTTTTAAAGAACCCACAGAGATGCATCATAAATTGCTGCCATAAAAACTACTATCTGGATTTTGGTACTGTTATGAGTTCATAGTCTATATTTTACGGTTAAAATGTTTCAAGCTGTTAAGCATCATTATAAAACAACAAAAAATATTAACAACTTTTGTTTCAGAGTCTCACTCTTCCCTCGATGCTGAGGCTCACCACATTTCCTCCAGTCTGAATACCAATGTTTAATTAAATGTTCGCCTGCAACGACTATTCCTTGCATACCATTCCAGATGTCTATCCAGGGGGAAAGGGTCCCTGGGCCATGAAGTGGTTGACGTCCAAGTCACTTTCCTGCTTTTACTGGGCATTAAGCCAAATAAGTGATCTAAAGCATTCAAAATAGATGTCAAAATTAATTTTTTTACATATATGAAATTGAGGATTGTGCACCCTATTTTATGAAGTACAAGTGCTGACAACAAACTAGAGGAGATTTTTAAATAAAGTCATCCCCCTGTAAATTTAATCAACACCAGTTTCTCCAGACAGTGAGATAGCTTCCATCAGACAGAGCTCAGTGAGTATGGCACAATCATCTGAAAGATTTGTGCTAAAATATAGCACATTGCAGAGTGAGGTGTTTTCCAAACCTCTAGACCCACAAACGTTCTCTGGTGAGTTAAAATGACATTAAATTCCATCCATGTAATGTGTGCAGCCCACAAAAATGCCAAAGGACAATTAACTTGCACCAGCCCCAGAATTCCAATCACACTTAAGAGCTGTGACTCACAGTCTCTCCCCGACATGGTCAGTACCTAATTTGTAGACACCCATGACTAAGCCTCTCACCCCCACGAAGAGAACCTTCCTTTCTATCAACACCTCTATCACAGCATCATATTAGGATCCATTTTGTCTATCCAGCCCCCCAGCTAGGCTGTGACCTCCTTGAAAACCGCAACTGTCTTGTCACCCATTTTATCCCAAAGGGTCGGTGGATGGTAGGCACTCAGCTTCTCTTGACCGAATGAATGATTCAGTTCATTTTGTTTAGGCGGGTTGAAGGAGATATTTTATCTTATATTTCCTATTTCACTCTTGTGATTACATACAGACGGTAAATCTAATGAAACACAGAAAATGGAAATGACGTGGCAGGTTGTAATAAAGACCAGCTCAGGAATGCCTTCAAAATGTGTTTTCCCAATACAATGCAGTATTGTGCTCTTTCCAAGGGCCATAATTTACCCAGCCCATTTTGACAGATTCTAATGAACCAAATGTCATTTATGACAATATCCATTACCTGTGCTCACTATAGTCTGACAGGAATCACATATGGAGTGACATTATATCCTAAGGAGGCAGTTTCAAAAGAACATACCCCTTCAACACACAAAAAAAGATAAGCCGGCATGCATGATGTTCTGATGACAATTCAATTCTCCATAAGATATACAAAGATAATCTAACATAGATGAGGAAAATTTGATCAATTCCATTTCCATGAAACATCAAGGGAATAAAAATGATGGGTTCAGGGAGTGCAATCAACTGGTTAAAACAGATCCGAGCACTGTTTACACCGGTTCTAATGCAGTTCTAGAGTATTTCTTATATCATCTAAGTTCATTAATAAATGTGAGCCAATAGCCCTGGTGCATATCATTGCCCATCATTATTCAAACAGAATAGAATCATCTGAGAAGATAAAAATTTTAAGGAATAATCTTCATCCCAATCTGTCCCTTTAAATGCTAGTTTGCTCATGCATGGTTTGATCTGACAAAGGAAGCATCTGTTAGAGAAAATACACAACGATGACTCACTCATCGGATATCACTAGGAAATTCGTTATTTTCCAGGTAACGAAGGGTTCCCATTCAGAGGATATTTGTAATTTAACTTTTTTTTAATGGAAAACACACATTACAGTCTTCAAATACAAGACCTGGAAAATAATTTTGCTTAGGATCATTTCTGGGTATACCAATTACTATAAAAGCTACTGGTCAGTTTGTTGCAATATGGTTTTCTTACTAAGAGCTGTATGTATTTAAGTTCCATATAACATAATGTTTTGCTATGCATAATATGTAGTTAAATAATCAGTACAGTCAAGCCAACAAATACATCCAGTTCCCAAGTAGTGACTTTAGGTAGGGGGGGTGAGAGCACCTGAAAATCATTCTCACAACAATTTCTAGCATACTATAGAGAGTGTCACTAACTATAGTGATCATGTGATACTTTGGCTGTCTATATTCATCACCTTACATGACAGCAACTTTGTTCCCTTTGACCCTTATCTCCCCAATTCCTCCACCTCCCTGCCACTGGTGACCATCCTTCGATTCCCTGTCATTATGTCTTCTTTAGATTCTGCATATGAGTAAGATTATGCTGTAATTTTATTTCTGTGCCTGGCTTATGTCACTTAGCATATCCTCCAGGGGAATTCATGCTTTTGCAAATGGCAGTTTCCTGTTTTGAAGGCTGACTAATCTACATGTACGAGTATGTGTGCACTGTGTGTTGTTTTTTTTTAACCATTCATCCATCAATAGATACAGATTATGTGCCTGGGAATAATGCTACAATGAACATGGGAATGCATATATTTCTTTAAGATAATTATTTTATTTGCTTTGGATATATACCTAGAAGTGAGATTGCCAGATTATATGGTAGTTCTGTTTACAATTTTCTGAGGAACCTCCATACTTTTTTCCTTTTACAGCTGGACCAGTTTACACTCCTATCAACAGTGTATAGGGTTCTCTTTTCTCTATATTCTTGCCTTGACAATACTCATCTCATCCCTAACAAGCATAAGGTGATCTCTCACTGTGGCTTTTATTTGCATTTTTCCTGATGATTCATGATGCTGAACACCCTTCCACATATCTGTTGTCCTATATGCCTTCTTTTGAAAAATATCCTTTGCCCATTTTATAAATGGGTCAGTTTCAGGCATCACACTTCCTGATTTCAAATTGTATCACCAAGCTATAGTAATCAAAACAGTCTGGTGCTGACATAAAAACAGACTCATAGACCAATGGAACTGAATAGAGATCTCAGAAATAAATCTATGTCTATTCAACTAATTATTGACATGGGCACCAAGAATAGGGTAGTTTCTTCAATAAATAACACTGGGAAAACTGGAAATCTTTTCACAAAAGAATGCAATTAGATCCTCATCTTAAACTATACAAAAAATCAATTCAAAATATACTGAAGACTTAAATGTAAGACCTGAAGTCACTATAAAACTTGTAGAAGAAAACATAAGGAAAAGCTCCTTGCCAACAGCCTTTGAAAGAATTTTTCAAATTTGATACCAAAAACTCAGGCAACAAAAGCAAAATAAACAAGTGGGACTATATCAAACAAAATGGTTCCTACACAGCAAAAGAAACAACATGAAAAGAGAAAGCTCAGACTGGAAAAAAATATTTTCAAACCACATACGTGAAAAGGAATTGGTATCCAAAACACAAGGAATTCACACAACTTACTATAAAAAGCAAAATAAGACAAAGGTTTTTGTTGTTGTGATTCTAACTGCTCCCAATCACTAAGCTTTTTGATGCTGGCTTAATGTTTGGAAATTGTGCTATCCTTGCTTCAGCACTTGTCTCTGTCTCAGCATCTCCCTCCCTATTCCCTCTTCTTTCCCCTGGCCACTCAGAGGGACCTGAGGAGCCTCCAGCTCAAGCCTTTCTTGGTTCACCATCCCAGGCTTTGAGCTTCATTTCAAACCCATTCCTGTATTCTTTATTCCCGGAGTTCCTGCTTGCAAAACCATTGGTTTGATCTGCCCTAGGTGGCCAATGCTGCTAGCCATGGCCACCAGCACCTTTTCTGGACAATTGTACTCGTGAGTAATCCAATTCCTTCTCTTTCTTTAGGATCAGAATTTTAACTTCATTTGTAGATGTTTTCCATCTCTTAAAAAACTATTAGGACTTCAGGTCAGTTATCACAATACTTGGTTACCTATTCGGTGACAATTCTATCCCTCAGAGATCAAAGGAAAAACAATAGCCCTAGGTAAACTTTTTCAATTTGAGATCCATAGAGGTTTAGAATTTTTTTCCAGTAGATTTTTTAACACTGAGTTTTCATTTAAGAAATAATCTGAAAAAATAATCTAAGCATATTGAACTTATCTGAGCAGGGACACCTTATAACCAAGTGATATTCCCACTCCCCTTTGAGTTTGGATTAACCATGCTCAACTTGATTGATCACTTGAATTGATGGTATTTTGCTTTCAGTGTCAGATTTCTCAAACCAGAGTGCCAGTTCTCAGGCTTGTGTTGTGTTGCAAAGAAACATTTCTAGGAGGACCTCTGCCCAGGTCAGCCATAACCTAATCAAAAAATTTTTTCTATTTTTTCTAATCACAAAATATTCTACAAAATGATTGAACATCAGCAACTTTAACAAGTAAAGCAAGCATAGTATTATTTCAAACCAACTCTTCATGGATTAATGTTAGTATTAATAGATGAGTTCTTTGATTTCACCCAAATACAGAAGGAGGAAAATGGATGTGTGTGGGTAGGTGGCGGCTAAATCCTGCAGATTTAACTGCTCTGACAAGGTGAAAGAAGGAGGTTTCCACAGTAATACAAACTGTCTCTATAGGAATAATACAAAAATAATGTAAGATCTTTCAACACTTAGTAAGTTCTTTGAAGAAAGCCAGATTGGAAATCAGGATCAGATATAAACACAGTGGGCACTTGATATCCGTTTAAGCCTTGATATCCAGGTCTCAATCCTTTCTATTTATCAAAATTGCCCCCCCCCCAAACCTTCAAGGCATCCCAGTATTGTTGATCACTTCCCTAGGAGGCTCCTTCATTACTATTTGGAAAGAACATGTATCATTTTTTAATCATCTAAGTATTATATATACATTAGTAAAGAACCTAGAAAATACATTTTGTGTTGGGGGGTACCAGGGATTGAACTCAAGGGCCCTTGACCACTGAACCACATCCCCAGCCCTATTTTGTATTTTATTTAGAGACAGGGTCTCACTGAGTTGCTTAGCACCTCACTTTTGCTGAGGCTGGCTTTGAACTTGAGATCCTCCTGCCTCAGCCTCCCAAGCCACTGGGATTACAGGCATGCACTACCACACCCGACTAAAAAATACAGCTAAGAGAAAATTTTAAACACCCATAATTTCATAATGCAAAAATAATCACTGTTTTTATTTTGGGGTATTTACTGAGGTTTTTCTTCCTATCTTCATCTGAATAAAATTAGAAACTTGCTATGTCATTTTGTGACCTGATCTTTAAACTTGAGGATATCATGTTAACATTTCCCATGTTATTTCAAAAGTGTAAGCATAATAAAAATTTATAATATTCCATTTCAGAAATCTCATAATACACATAGCCATTTTCTTATGGCTTTTACATTTAAACTGTTTCTGGATTCTAAGTATTATAAATAATGATATCAATGTGTTTTTCCATAAAGCATTTTTATTTGTAATATTCCCTTGGAGAATTCCCTGAAAATATATTTGAGTCAAAAATAAAAATGTTTTGAGGCTCTTAATCCACAATGCAAAATTATTTATCAAACTTACTGTACTTTTTAGTATTTAACATCATGAATATAAGCTTGATCTTTCCTATTAGAATCACTAACTTCGAGCTTTTAAACCTTTTCTTATTTCTTTCTCTCTCTTTTTTTTCTTTTTCCAATAAGGCTAGGAGGGGCAAATGTTATCTGATAATTGTTTGCATTTACATTTTATTGATTTATTTATTGGTTGATACTTTCTATGATTGTTAACCAGTAACATGATTTCCTTTCAGAACAGTGAATTATTTTCCTTTACCTATTCAGCTACTGTATTTAATTCTTCTTGTCTATTTGCCTATTTAATTCTTATGTTGTGTTGCAAAGAAATATTTTAATATAATTTGCATTATATGTTATTTTACTCTAAGTTTTCATTTAAATGCTTTCTTACAAGTGACATTTTAAGTGTTCTAAGTAGGCAAAACTGTCAGTACATTCAATTTTACATTCATTTTAAACTTCTCCAGAAATTTGAGAAATATTTACTTTTATGGTCTTTTATATTTATGGTTTAATTTTTATTTAATTCTTTAATCCATCTGGAATTTATTCTAGTAAATGGTAAAAATTTAAATTAACTTTCTCTAGTCAATCAATCATTCTAATATCACTTATTTTAAATGATTATTGAAAGTATTTAAATGATTATTGAAAGTTATTGTTTTACCTCTCATTATAAATTATAATCATGTGTTAACTTCTGAGGTATACATTCTCATTTTTATTCTTTTCTACATAGTGCACAATTATATTATCATTTCCACTGTCACTAATAATTGCTCAAAGTAGATCAAGGACCTAGGCCCTACACCAGAGGCCTTACGCCTACTAGAAACAATGTAGGCCCAAGTCTCTATCATGTCAGCTTAGGAACCGAATTCCTCAATAAGACCCCAAAAGCACAAGAAATAAAATTAAGAATCAATAAATGGGATGGCATCAAACTAAAAAGCTTCTTCACAGCAAAGTGAACAATAAAGAATACGAAGAGAGAGCCTCCAAATGGGAGAAAATCTTTGCTACCTACACCTCAGATAAAGCATAGATATATATATATATATATATATATATATATATGAATGATATATAAAGAACTCAAAAAACTTAACACCCAAAACACAAATAACCCGATTAATAAATGGGCTAAGGAACTAAACAGACACTTCACAGAAGAAGAAATACAATCAATCAACAAATATATGAAAAAATGTTCAATATCTCTAGCAATTAAAACTACACTGAGATTTCATCTCACTCCAATCAGAATGGCAATTATCAAGAATACAAGTAACAATAAATGTTGGTGATGATGTGGAGGGAAAAGGCACACTCATACTTTGCTGATGGACTGTAAATTGGTGCAACCACTCTGGAAAGCAGTATAGAGATTCCTCAGAAAACATAAAATGGAACCACCATTTGACCCACTTATCCTACTCCTCGTTTTATAATCAAAGGACTTAAAATCAGCAATATTATAGTTACGTGGCCACATCAATCTTTACAGCAGCTCAATTCACAGTAGCTAAGCTATGGAACCAGCCTAGGTGCCCTTTAACAAATGAATGGATAAAGAAAATGTGGTGTATATCCACAATAAAATATTACTCAGCCATAAAAAAAGAAGGACTTTATGACTTTTGCCAGTAAATGGATGGATCTAAAGATTACCATGTTAAGTGAAATAAGCCAAAAATCCCCAAAGGCCTAATGTTCTCTCGGATATGTGGATGCTAACACACAAAAAGGGGGTAAAGTTAGGAAGAATGGAAGTACTTTGGATAAGACAAAGGAGAATGAAAGGAAGGGAGGGGGTTTGGGAACAAGAAAAACAATAGGATAAATCTGACATCACTTTCCTGTGCTCACATATGAACACACAACCAGTGTAATTCTACATCATGTACAACCACAAGAATGGGAATTTCTACTCCATGTATGTGTAATATGTCAAAATACATTCTACTGTCATGTATAACTAAAAAGAGCAAATTTAAAAATCACTTTAGGAGAGTGCTTTAAAATTTTCAAGGGCTTACAGCTTTTTGTTTATATATATTTTATATATATATATATATATATATATATATATATATATATATATATATATATATATATATATTTTTTTCCTGTTTCTGAACTTCCCAAGTTCTAAGATGCTGATTCCAAAATTTTTCATTTTTTGAAGTCAGAAGGTAATATGTCCTATAATAGGTAGGTAGGTAGGTAGATAGATAGATATGGATTTCTTTCACAAAAGCCTTTAGTAAATCAAAGATGTCTCACAACATTTATTTAATTTCTTCTTCCTTCCCCTTTGATATAGTTGTGTGTGTGTGTGTGTATGTGTGAATATATAAATTAGATGTCTGAGATCTGTCCCAGGTAGCTACAATCTCCTTCTCACCCATTTTATTTTCCTCTCCTTCTCCTCTGTCACTGATCTTCGGGTTTGTTCTGAATGTGTTCTCTGCGGAATCCAGAGTGCTCAACACCTCCTGCATCTTGATTTTATTTTTAGCCCTTATTCAACTCAGCCTGTGCTGTCTCAGTAGTCTACACTACTTTTATAAAGGTAATAGCCTCCCAAAAACATAAATCAACTAGTAATACATTTCATAGTTTGCTACTGCAACTGTTTTGGAGGGAGGCAATGTTAAAAAGTGTTAAGAGAACACTGTATAGACTCTGCGATATCCAGTTGTGTGTGCTTCCTTAAAGAGGTTAATCTGCCTAGAATTGGATTATAACTAGGCAGGAGACCCTGGGGGGAAGACCTCTCTCACCCAAATCCTTTATTAAGGGGCCTCTTTGTCTGAATTGTTAAGAGTTCTCTCCGGTGTGCAGAGAAAACTGTGAGGTCCAACAGCACAAGATGCTTGTGCCAGGTGTTTAATAACATTGCTGATGAACCCAGGTTGTTTAAAACAAGGTTTCCTGTGCTGTGTGGCAAGAGTCAGGCCTAACAGAGAGATGTGGAGCACAGCTATGACAAGATTACACCTGACAGACAAAAGGGGACTTGAGAGCGACTTTCTATAACTCTGCCAAATTATTGCAATCTCAGGTAGGGATAACTTCACTAATTTAAAAAATATACTTGCTGCTTCTAAACAAAATATAGCCAAAAGTAAAATAAAGCATAAAAATCGCTAAGCTGCACTGAAAAAAAATGATTTTCGATTTTCATCCTATGAACCTAGGAAAGAATGAAATGTTTTGTGCATTTATCTTTTAGGTTTCCTATTCTATTATTTTATAATAAAATGTAGCAAGTTTAATGAAGTATTTTTTAAACTACAAACTACAAGTGGAATAGTTAGAGGCTTTTAAAATTAAGAAAAAAATGCTTTAAAACATTTGAATTAAAGGCTTGTACCAAATTCATGGCATTATAAATCCGTGTCTTAAAATGAGTTGAATTGGGGACACATTTTATATTACAAGAGCTGTATCCTGTAATAGGGCAGGAAATAAAACTGCTTCAAGTTAGAACACAAAACAGACTCAACTTGCAAAATATGCTAGTGGTAACACTTTCACTGCCAACAGCAGGGCATACTTCTGTCATAAAAATATTTTGGTGTTTAACATGGCTATTCAGATTGTAATGTTCACTGACACATTCTAACCATTGTATGTGCTGAAAAGGCAAAGACCTTGGGTCACCAACCTCTAAATCAATGCTTTTCAAACATGTTCTGCTGTCAGAGTGTGTGAAACATCATGGGATGCTTTTACAAAGCCCCATGGGATATTAACAAGTTAAACTTCAAATTACTGTACATGTAACTTTGAACTAAGTTGAATACTATTTTTTACCACATCTGTGGCAAAGGAGTCAGAGCCAAACATTTAACACATAGCTACAGAAGAAACATTAATTGTAAAATGCTTTTCTGCTCATTAATGTGTTTGTGAATTTGATATTTTTATTATGCCATGTCATACGGTAAGAAAGTGAACAAGTTTTCTCTTGAGAAAGATCTAGGTTTGAAATTGGCCTCATCAGTGACTGGCTGTGTCCTGAGAAGGTCAATATTTTTTTCAAGCTGCAACTTCCTTATTAATAATAGGAGAAAATGCTATCCACTTCATAGGAATATTGAGTTTTATTTCTGGTTTGAGTGGTGATGTTGTTTTGTAGCTGTTACCTTTTAATATGTCAGCTTTCAAATGAACATAAAGGTAGACAGAGTAGTATAATGAACCCCAGGGACTCATCACCCAGGGACAGCCCCACAGTCAGCAAACAAAGGCCAATTTTGTGCTATCCACTGACCCTGCCCCATTTTTTGAAGCAAATGAAAAATATCATATAGTTTCATCAGTTAATGTGCATCTATAAAAGATACTTTTGAAACATATTCACAATGCTGTTTTCACACCTTAAAAATTAATAATTGACAATAAAATTTTAGTTCTCCAATTTTCTTATAAATGTCATAAATGGTATTACAGCTGCTTTTCAGTGTGTTTGTTTAAATCCAGAATTTAAATAAGGCCCACACAGTAATTAGTTAATTCATCTTAAGTCTCATTTAACCTTTTTTGGTTCTAGTCTTCCTTTACTTTTGAAACTTATTTGTTGAAGAAATTGGGTTGTTTAGCCTATAAAGTTTCCCACTGTGTGGATTTTGTTTATTGCATATCCATGACTTGGCTTAATATGTTTCTATGTACATTGTATACCTTGTAAACAAGTATTTGGATATAGCATCTTGACTTTTTAGGGATTTGGGAGCCAAGAAGGCAAGAATACTTCATAGATAGTATTGTGCTCTTCCATCAAGAGACATTTGGTTGTCTCTTTGCAATGGGAGCAGCTATTGAGATCCAATGCACAGATCCCTCCATTCCTTAGGGCTGCAAAATGATGATACCCTCCTATTATCCTCCCTTCTATATTTATTAACAGGAATATTCTGTAATGACAAATTTTCTTATCTACTGATCACCCAGTAATATATGTGTGTGTTTGTGTGTGTGTGTGTACGTACACATATATATACACATACACACAATTCATATTGGAAAGGCATGATAAATATTTGCATTTATTGTTTTTATTTGTTTTTATGTAATAAGTTGATTCCCTATCACCCACCAACATTGACTAATATATTTTATTATCATTATTAATGTAGAGATTTAAACATAGAGGATATTCTTAAATCCTTTGCAGTTTTTATTTTTATTAATGCCCAAACTTTCCAAAATTATGCTCATAAGAGTTTCAATGGGTTGGCTCCTGAGTCATTATGAAAAGACTCTAGTAGTATTAACAGTTTCTTTGCTATCTGTTAATTACATGATGGTCCAGGATAATTTTTCACATTTCACCCCCAAACCTGGAAGTCATTTCCCATGGAGTCTTGGTTCCTTTTTAATAGAAAATGGTATTTACAGACCAAGATCTGAGCCTGAGAGGTGCTCACTGCTATCAAGTTGGCCATTTAGTCATTACTTTTAGGCCTCTAGCTAAATTTGACCTGTTCTTATTTTAAGATAAAACATCTCAGGATTTTTTAATAGATGCTTAAAATTTGATTTTAAACAATAGATTTTACTTAATTTCTTCTCTCTTACATCTGAATCTCCTTTCTCATAAGTTCTCAAGAATACAAGACATTTTAAAATTAGGTGATCACATTTGTATTGTTCATCTGCTTTATCTTACATTACTCACACAGCAGGCTCAGAACAGCAACGTCATTGCCATGCCAGCAATAGATGACAGAAAAACATTTTATAATTGTATTTAGAGTCCTTATTCTCTTTGGATATATCCATCTATAGTCAAATTAATCTGTGCTAAAGTCACTTGGAAGAATTGTTCTCTATGTGGTTAATGCACCAAGTGGAAACAGATTTAGGGTTTTTGGTTTCTGTTCTTTTATCTTTGATTTTTAGGAAACTTTGAACTTTTAAAATCTAATATTGTCTTACAAATATGTAAAACAGTTTACATGACCCCAAAGTCAGATATAAAAGACAGGTATATACAGAGAAGCTAGCTTCTATTACTTATTTTCCCATATGTCTTCTTTTCTGTAAAATTAGGGTTAGGGTTAGGGTTAGGGTTAACTAACCTCTTTTGTATCTTTTAATTCTTTATAAATTTCACATCAGCCTTGTCCCAGGGCCATGGTACTCATTTTATATTGTTAGTGTACATTTGCTGCTGAAGCAAACACAGAGAATTGTTTTTAGGAATAAACTATAATTACAATGTGCATGAAATATCTGATACAATTCTTGTACATGAAGATTGCTTGATAAAGGATAGCTATAATCTTAGTCTTACCGAATAAAGAAAAAAACTTCCTCTAGTTTCAAAATTGGATTTGCAAGAATTACTATGGATGCAGCGCTACTGCATAAAACTATAGCCAACACCCAGCACGATGCCTGGCACTATGTGAAGATTCATTCAATATTTGTTGAGGGGTTGCTGGAATGAACAGCTGCTCATTAATCCTGATGCTGCTATCAGAATGGATGACAAGCAGCATGTGGTATATATACACAGTGGATTTGTACTCAGCCATAAAGGAGAATGAAATTATGGCCTTTGCCAGTCAATGGATGGAAATGGAGAACATCATGCTAAGTGAAACAGCCAGACTCAGAAAACACAGGGTCGAATGTTGTCTTTCACATATGGAAGTTAGAGAGAAGAGAAAGAAGGCATGGGGAGGGATATCATAAAGATATAGGAAAGATCAGTGAAGTAGAAGAAGAAGATCAAGAGGGAGGGAAGAGGGACAGGAAAGGAGAGGAAATGTGAACTCAATTTAACAAAATCATGTTTTATGTGCATATATGAATATACCACTGAGAATTTCACCTTTATGTTTAGGTAGAAACCACCAATAAAAAATAAATAAATGAGTGAAAGAAAGATCAGTTAGAGGAAGGAGAATCAAAGGAGGGAAGAAGAGAGGGAAAGGCAGGAGGAACACAGACTGAAATGGAGTTCACCAAACTCCACATGTGTACAATTTCATCAAAATGAACACCATTCCTACATAAATACTCTAATTAAAAAAAAAAAAGAATGGATGACAAGCACAAAAGGTCTCAAGTTAAGGTATCATAGTCTTCCAGAAGAAACTGTGTTTAGAATTAGTCTTTTAAACAGAGCTTGGCTGCATGACATGTATATTTCAATACATCACAGTTCTATTCAATACAACCTATACTCATTGAGACGATGTATATGCCAATGTACTATAAGCCTCATTGAAAAGCAGAATCTTGAGTTAGAAACCTTGCCTTTTCTTCATTAGAAAGGAAAATTATCTCCATTATTTTAAACCTCTGTAGAATTAAACCCCATTAGCATTAAATCCCAGAGGGAAAGGATTAAGAGAATTCATCCAAATGGCCTGAGTCCTGTCCTCACTGGTGGGATGCCACATGGGAAGAGTTGAGAATTGGAAGCTGAGCAACCAGTGTCAAAAAAACCAGAAAAACCCGATTTTCCACCAAACCTCTGGACCAACAGTGTGTGGGAGAAAGAATATTCTTTCCTCACATTTGTAGATATGGAATAAAAAAAAAATAGAAACAGAAATATGCACACACACAAGATAAAAATAATAATAGATTCTTTATTATGACAAAGGATAATTTACATTTTTAAGGATTTATTTATTCCTTAAAAAGAACTCAGAAAAAAAAAAACTCAGTAATAAAGTTTTAATTAGAATTTATTCTAGTTTTGTGACTTGTGAAAATAGATCTTCTAGCCATGCTGCATCTTCAGGGTTACACCAAAACGTCACACTGGCCAGATCTAGAGTGGCTGAGTCTACGGGCAGAGGTAAGACATCCTTGTGAGTATCACAGGCCCAGTGAAGCCTGAGGGCTATAAGCAAGGATGAGCTACTGTCCTCTAAAGAGCAGAAAGAAACACCTTCCTTGAAAGTCCCTGGAAGAGAGGGAAGCTCAGCCGGGCACTGCAGGAAATACTGACATTCAGTGAAGAGCTCTGCATGCCAAAGACACGGCACGGACCAAAATGAGAAAGGGCAAGACATGACGTGTACTCTGGCCAGAGCACACAAGGGAAACAAAGGGAGGCAAGGAAGGTAACCAGAGGCCAAACTGCGGGGGGGCTTGAATGCCACTTGGGGAGTTGAGATACCATAAAGGAGGAAATGAGGACCCTCTTAAGGTTTTTGACAAAGAATATGATCTTAAACAAACATGTTCGATGACCTGAAGCCACAGTGATAAGAAGACACAGGCCTTGTCTCTAAGGGACACAGAGGCCAGGGGAAGACAGAGGAGGAAATAGTCACCGTGCTGGGAGCGGAGGAGAGGGAGTTAATGTGAGGACCTCAAAGCGGGTGATAGAAGACTTGATGGAGATGACCCGATTAGTTAAAGTTCAGTCTGGGAAAGGGGATGAGTGTTATGTGTGCTAATTTTCTCATAACTCAAATGTACTCATGTAAACAACCATGCGTTATTAATTTTTAGAAATGTAAATCAGTCCAAAGCAATTGTACTTCTGTACATGTGCAGGATGATGAACATAATTGAAACTGTTTCTGGGAAGAGGCAATACTAAGGGCCATTAGTCACTGTCCCGAACTGTCACTGCTAACCCTGGGGACATGAGGCTCTCAACAGAAAGTGATCCAAACCTTGAATCTTGGATCATGTTTTTCTTGAAACTGTTTATGATGCAGCATCCCCACAGGGCTTGCTGTTGGGATAGTTAAGTCACCCAAACAAGAACGCAGCAAACTGCACTGAGAGCTGTCACCACACCCACCTTCTCCTCTCAGCCACCCACCACCCGGGAGGCAAGCTAGGAGGAAGAAAATGCTGTCAGAAAGAAAGATCCCAGGATGAGGAAGGAAGAAAGGACCGGAGAGAGGTATGGAGGGAGAGAGAGCCTGTGGGAACGGGGGAGCGAGGGAGGGAGGAAGGAAGGTCAGTCAGTATAGAAAGTGAAGGTGATTATGGTATCAGGGAAGATGTCCCTGAGGAAGAAACAATGGAGCTGAAGGATAAATAAAGGTTAGACATTGATAACAGGGAGGGGAAGACGGTCTAAAAATCCAAGGGAGATGTTCTAAGCACTTCGTGCAAAGGCTGCAGTTAAGGAAGAGTGGCATGAAGAGAAAGAAGCACACAGATTCGCTAAGAATACCTGGCCTAGAAATGTGCACTTTGGCAATGCAGAGAAATTACCCCATGTGGGGCGACCCTAAACAGCTACACACCTGTGCCCCACTTGTCCTTGGGATGCCTCACCAGTGCAGCAGCCAGCAATGCAAGGACCTCGGGGCTACTGATCTCACTGGAAAACCCTAGCCCAAGAGTGGACAGTAAATCCAGGCTGAAAGATAGGGCAGAAAGTGGCACTGTATTGGTGCTAGAAACTAGAAAGGTTGGCCACCCTATATCAGTTTACTCAAATCTTGGATTAAGGATAGTCACAAGGCAAGTAGACATAGAGAATAACACAATAGATGCTTTCAAGACACTTCTCTGACTGCCCATCCAAATAGCACAGCCATTTTCCCACCACAAGGAAGAACCCTCAAGACGCCTCTCAGCTCCCCAAAGTCCAGACTCAGGGAAACATAAATCCCCAAGTACGAGAGACAAAAATATTCACTGATTGACCTGAGCCCACGGTGCCTTCACCAGCCAGGAACCTCTTTGCAAACCATGGCTGCACTTCTGCAAAGCAGGCCAGAACTGGCCAAGCAAAAGGAAATATTTCCAAATTCCAAATAAGCCAATCAAAACATAATGCCTCAAATCCCTCGTGACAGGGAATAAATTCCATTATTGCTTCTCCATCTAGCTCTTCCAAGTTCAGCTGGGAGGGAATCAGGAAACTCTTTCCTTGCCTATCATAGCCCTCTCTTACCTAGCCAGAAAATGAACTCACCTGTGTTTTGTAGCTCTGTTGAATTTTGCTTTATGCCTGGGCAAGAAAAACAAAGAAGATGCTTTCACCTGGTCCTCCACCTGCTATTACTCCCTGAAGGTTCAGTCTCTGGTGCAAAGCCCTACCCTTTTTCCAAGACAGCAGACACCAATAAAACCCATTCCCTTTGTTGCCTATGGAGGATGGACCACAACAGAATCTATCCTTGGCATTCATTGAAAAGAAACATACATTCAGGAGCAGAGAAGCTGTATAGTGATGACAGTAGTCAAAATAAGAACTGGAGGTACTCAAAGAACTAGAGGTAATCATATATTGAGGGCTCCCCAACTATATGAGGCTATACTACATACATGGGTGACTCTTCAGGAAGGCTCAGAGGCCATTCAAGTATAAGACAGGGAAAGCCACTAAATCTTATAGATCCAGGGAAAACACCCCAGGAAAAGTACATACAAGGAGAAAGACAACACTGACAAGAGAGTCCACGTGGCAGACCTAGTAAGGTGAGAAGAAAGCTGGTCACCTGAAAAAACTGAGGAATAAGAGAACAGGACATCTACTTGACATAAGAAACTAGGCATCCCTGAAGGTTCTCCGAATCACGGCAGGACTTTGGAGGAAAGAGACAATGTGATGACTGGGCCTTAAAGACTTTGGTGAATGTTCAGATCAATCATCTAGCTAGATGGCATGATCCTCCAAGGAGAAGAAGCATTAAGAGGAGAGGAGGGGACTCAGAAGAGGTCAGTCTCCCATCTTAGCAGCATGTTGCCTGGTGTGTGCGGCATGAGCAGCCCCCACAGGCAATGAGCCTGGTCAAGGCATGTTTTTAATTGAAGCAGGAAGTGAGAGGTTGGGACACAGGGCTTAGTTGACTATGAGAGGGCAACAGAAAATATTGTGGAAGTCAATGTCAAAAGGCATGGAGGACAAGCAAAGAGAGGAGACAATAGAGAAGGGAGCCCACTTGCTTTCCATGATCCAGGGATTATGGAGGATGCAGCTAAAGTGCTGAAAATAACCTAGCCTCAAAGTGTTTGAAAATTTGAGAATTTTAAATAGAGACTGTCGCAATCTCAGAGGAGAGAGGATCTCAGACAGATAGCAGGGCTCAGTCTAGCCAGGACCTGTCTCAGCATTTCTGAATGGAGTGAGGGACTTTTAGGGGAAGCTGTATTGTGGATTATCTTAAACTTCACCACCCTATATCCACCATTTAACCAATGGTAAAAGTTATTTTTAAAAATCATACAGTATCCCCCAACTAGGTCTAAGATGATGGCATTAAAAGAGGACAGTATCCACATAGCTCAAGAGGTAGATGCGGAACCTCTACTAACAGACTAATGCTTTTATTCTCCAGAAATAACTAACTTGTAAAAAGCTCAATGAAAATAAAATTCAGAGCCCACAGGCATCAAAGTCAATAGAAACAGATCTCAATGATGCATGTGCCTAAACTAGGAAAGAAGTACATGTCATTCCACTTAACGTGTTCTTCTCTCCTCCTAACAGATCATGAACTTGCTTTTTCCTTAGGATGCTAAATCTCTGGAATATTTAAGGAGCGTAACTACATTTGAGCAAGATTACTCACTAACAAAGGAATGAACTATTCAAACTCAAATGACTTGCTGCTTCAAAACATGACACACACCGGCCAGGAGTAACACGGAGACACTCCTGCATGGAGAACATGTAAGTGGCTCATTCTGATCAGCGAAGAAGATGATAGAGCCCCGCAGACCCAAGTCCTGAGCGCATCTTTCTTTACCAGAAATTTCAGAAGTTAGTATATACTTTCCAAGCTAAAAAACGATTACATAAATAACTTGGAAAGCTCAAGTGATATTTTTAAGGCCTGCCAGCAGTTTAACCACAAGGAAGGTCCTGGCCAAGATATTCATGAAAAGTTCAGGAGAAGTTACTTTGAGAAAGATGTGCTCACAGCAAACAGATTTCTTCTTCATAGAAAGAATGCATAAATCAATAGTTAAATAAGGAAAAGGAAAATTAGGCCTGGCATAATAGCATAAGGGAAAAAAAAGACACTTTAAAGAAGTTCAGGAATAAGACTACACAAAGGTTTCATTATTAATATACTATTGTTATTACTAGTTTTAAAAAATTCATTCAAACATTTCTCTCATACTTTCCCCGCCCACAGATTAAATGTAAAATATCTTAACGGAACTTAAGGGTAAAGAACAGGCACTTGGCTTTGCTGCTGCCTGGCTCTCGGACTTGCACAAGGCATTGCTCCTCTCCAAGACCTCACCTGAAAACCCCAAATCCCCGTATTTCCTTTGAACTCTGACATGCTGCAATTCCAGATGCCTGTCATGGCCACACATCCAGTCCTCCACCACCCTGGCACCAGAGACACACGCAAATGTAAACAAACAAGACATTTAAAAATAAGACATCATATAGACAGGCAGTCAATGACATCCAAGGAAGGAAAAGAAGTCAACTATGACTCCATCTATGAGATCATCACACCGGAGGATTTTACACAGATTTTTACAAATACAGAATTATCTGCCTCAGGATCTAAATGTGAGTTCAAGAAAGTAATTGAAATTGTCAAAAATTAAGATGCCTGTTTGAGGTTAGGAAGGAAGGACTGGAGGAGATACTAGAAGTTAGATCTAAGGAGTAAAAAAGAAAAAACTGAAGAGGATTAAGTAGCATCGGACATTAAAGAACTTGAAAATCAATTGGATACTGAAAGCAAGGGTAGATCAGAATATAGGTTAAAGCATTTTAAATGTAGACAGAAATCTTAAATCTGTTTAAGCATGTGTTCATGAAGAGAGAAAACAAGTGCTAAATTAATCAGAGGCTCCTTCTCTGGAGTCCATGGAAGAGAGAGAGAAGGTTACAGGAGAGAAAGGATGATGGGGAATAGATGGATCAAAAAGGACCTCCTCAGCATGAAACCAAAGTGGTCCTTGTACAAATGGATCCAAGATTACTTCAGTGAGATTCATCCTTAGTGAATTTTAAGAAAACCAGAACCCACCATTTACTGGACACCCAGATTTTGTCCTGTGTGCTTGGAATGCATACCATTGATCTTTTTTCCTTGCCTCTTGGTGTCACATAGCCTAACAGTGGCAAGCTCGGCATTACACCAGCATATACACATATAAAGACAATGCATGACAACAGAAAAACGCATATGGGCACCAACTTCTAAGTCACCTACCACTGGTGCTTCACCTTCATCACTCTGTGGTTGCCACTGAGAAGGGAGCTTCCCCCAACAAATCCACTAAGCCTGGACGATGCACCTTCCACACTTCCCTATGCCTAACACATGCTAAAAATAAAAATAAAATAATATTTGTGCAAAAAGTTTCCTAACTTTAAAAATAAATAAATAAATAAATGACCTCTCACTGAGAAACACTAAGACTGTCACAGATTTGTAAATCAGAGTCCACAATGAATCTCCCCATTTCAATCTTCTGGGGGTTGAAATAAGGTAGAGATGGAAAAGAATCTCTTCATCCTCTTTGCCCAGAAAGAGACCCAGGCAGAGAGTGACAGAGCCTCTCTCAAAATACTGCCTTACTCAGTGAAGAAAGAACAAAGTGTGGACTTTGAGACGGCTCCTTAGACCCAACCAACATTGGTTGCCAGTGAACCAGTCCTCAGTGGGACAAAACTCCAAAACCATTAGCTGCAATGACGAAAAGAAAAAAAAAAAAAAACCTGTCCTTGGGGTCTGGCTGGCTAATAACTCTTCCAACCACAACCTTCTTAACCAATTGTCCCAAAGTAATCCTTCCTAACTAGGTCCAATGCCACCAAGTGCGAGAATGCTTTCATTTTAAGGATGTGGGAAGTCAGTGCCATTTTAATTTCAACTAACATGTTTCATCTAGACTGAAACACAAATTGTGATTTCTACTAAAAACTAGAGAGAAATGAAATGCTTACAAGATGCTACTAGCATAGCTAATTCTAAATTCCTGAAGAAACTGATAGTATGCTGGTAAAGCAATCCATTAATACCAAATCATTCTCTGTGGTCTGCTAAGGTTCCCAACGTTCTATGAGCCATAACAGTAGAATCAAGATTTTTAGAGAAAGGATATGATTTTTAAGGCGATTCTTCTGAGGGAAGCAGCTGGGTATATTTCTAAAGTGGGGTAGCCTCAGGTTTGGAGAATAATGGCCTTAGTTTTTCAAATAACCGTCTGGATATCCTTGAGCAAGTCACTTGCACGTTCAGAATCTCTGTTTTCTTGACTTGTAAAAATGGGGCGTTTCAGCCAAAGTCTCCACCAGCTGTAAAATTCTAAAATTCTCTAAGTCATAGTTTACTGCCTCACTGGCAAGACTGCCACTATAATCAGGATGATCCAATTAGCACTCTGCAATGTAGAATATTCTATTTGTAGTTTCAAAAGATAGACTATGTTAGACTGGAAGGAGGGCAGATCATGAAATGCAGTCACCTTGTTTTTTGAAACAGCTAAGGAGTCTAAGGTCCAAAGATGTCAAGTAACTGGGTTAAATTACAAGCTCATTAGTGGAAGAAGACAACTGGGGCTGCCTGACTAGTCCTGTTTGCACTGCTCCCCAGTTGGCCTCCGGCTGCTCTCTTCACTAGAAGTTGCTTAGTCTCTCCGAATAATCACAGTGTGGCTTTTATGCCTCTCATTAAACGCAGCCTACATCACAGCTGTGCTTTACTGGCCTCAGGGTTATTAGTTTTCCAGGCACCTAATCCAGGAGACATTTGAAGACTGACCTGAAGGTTTTCATGAAAATGTGCCCAGGATAAAATACTTTTAAAAGTCCAGTGAGGGTTGACCAAGAAAGCCAATATCTCCACACCTTCCACCTGCTTCCCATTTTATCAAATGAGGATTTTATAGGAAGGAAGAGCCTCATGAACCCATGTCTGCCCCAACAACTTTCAAAAACCAGGCTGTGGCCTCAATTGCATAAGCATTTTGTCACTCTGGCTTCAGGCCACTGTGAAAGCAGACAGCATCTCTGGCATTCATACACAGACTCCACAGGTAAGGACCCAAGCCACCTGACAGCACAGATGCTGCCCTGGTGGCAAATCTCACAAATCCTGTATCTATTTCTGCTTGTGAAATGCTGGATGGGTTACAGTAAAGGCTACACTGGAACACTGAGCCCACTACTCCCCCAGGTACAGAATCTTTGGAGGCGCTGCCCTGCAAACCTTTTAGGACAATCTGGGAATTTCTGTGCAGGAGCAATGCCGCATGCCACCCAGTATGCTGCAATTTGTTCCAATGTGAGACAATTTGTTCCAAAGAGTACAACTGACTGCTAGACATTAAACCCTATATTATGTTGGATCCAACAACTTGGTTGAATCTCTCAGACATAATGATGTGTGAAAGAAGCCAGACGCAAAGGAGTATGTGCTGTGTGATTCCGTTTATATAAAATTAAAAGTATAAAGCAGGCAAAACCGATTTGTAACAGTGACACAAGTCAGAATGGTGATCCCTCCATTGGTGGGGGATATAGATTGGAAGAGGCACAAGAGCCATCTAGGGTGCTAGAAATATTTGGTTTCTTAATTTGGGGTAGTAGTTATGTGGGTGTCAAAATATTTAAAGATTCATCAATTCTATACTTTAGATATGTATGCATTCTACTGTATGCACAATAAAAATTATTTTAAAGGGCTAGGAGTGTAACTCAGTGGTAGAGTGCTTATCTAGTACTAAGACCCTGGGTTGAATCCCAGCAGGAAAAAAAATTAAAATGTTGTATGGGGTCCCCTTCTTTCCTTCAGCATAAGAATATCTGAGATTATCTGAATTGCACATTTACAAATAATATTATTAGAAATAGCCACAGCTAAATTAAATGCTTAAACTGTGCAGGGAGATTTATGTGAATTATCTCCTTTAAATCCTCAAAACACCTACATAAGATAAATACCATTCAGATTCCCACTACATAGAAAAGAAAACTCAAAGTGCAGAGAAGTAAAGTAATTTGTCTCAAGTCATACAGCAAATAAAGTGGAACTAGGATTTGAACCCAAAGCAGACTCATTCCACAGCTTTCGTTTGCAGTTGATCTTAACATTGTGTCATATGCTACAGGGGAAGGGTCTTCCTGAACTTTGATAATGTTTGATAATCAGTTCTGTCTTCTCACTAGTACCTGAGAAGCACCGAACATCACAGTGCCTTGTGCATGTTCTGCATCAAGAGGAAAAAGGATAAGGGCTTGGGCCGTGTGCTAACAGTCTCTAGCTGATTAAATCCTAAAGTTCATTCAGGAGAGACACCTAGTTCAGCATAAGGGCCTGTTCTTTTCCTTGCCATTAGCAGAGGAGCGTGGGTGCTGTTACTGGCTTGTTTTCTTTGACCTTATTCCTCTCCCTTAAAAGAAACACACCGTGGGGCAACACAGAGTGGTTTTGTATGCTATTCACTGGGGCTTTCTGTAGCAACATGTCCTAGGATGAAATTTCCACAGCATGCCACACACTTTTAAGATCTATTTAGACCTTTTGAAAAGACCAAAGGGGCTTGTTTTCCTCTTTTTCTAGCTTTTATATTGTTATTACATTAAACATAATGTATCTGTGGAGCCTGGAGAAGGCATTAACCACTCTTTAATTATAAAATACATAGCTTGTTATTTTCCAGACACCCTCTTTTATCCTTTACTGCCTTCTCAATTAGGGATCATATGAAACCTGTTGGATCATTGATTTCTGGATTAAAAGAAGCCATAAATTAAAGACCCTCTAAAAACCCACTGGAGTAAAAGGCAGAAAGTGACTTAATGATGTCTGAGGGCTTATTAGCAACCAGACCCAATTCCTGGGCTCCATAACACAAATTCAGAATAACCCCCACCTGACCCCAGCTCCCCAAACAATTGTTTATGTACTAATTTTTCAATTAACTTGGAATAATGATCGAATGTGGAAACTTTCAATTAAAAAAAAAAACTGGTCTCATCTCACCTGTGTCCCAGTGACCCACTGTGGCTTCCTACTCACAGTAATCTGTGAAGTCACAGCCCTGGTCCTCACCCCCAACCCAAATTCAGAGTTAAAACTGTAGGTCAGTTATCAGCAGACTTCGGATCAGAATAAATTTGTGTCGTCCTCTTAACTGGGACATGGTTCTGGGCAAATGTCTCCACCCTCCATCTGCCTGCTCTGCTGTGCAAGACTTCAGTCCTCCTCCCAGTCTAATCTCCAGCCCCCATACAGCGCTAGCCAGTCCCAGAGCCAGGTCCCTCTCCCTGCAGTCCCATCTTAACATCTACCCATGTTGGGCAGACTAAATTTCTTAGAGTTGTCCCTTGTGAATAAAGTCTTCTACCCGCTAACTAGGCCTTGCCCAAATCAAACAAGAATGTGCTAGCCTTTGAGAAAGTAGCTCAGGACAACATAGCTGGCCTCAATAGTTAGGCAGGCTCCCTACAAGCCAGCGTGTGCGTGACAAGGTAATTGTGCCCATCTCCTCATTTCTTCTTGTGTCTGTACCTACCAAGATCTGCCAGATCCCCCAAAGTCCTCCATGGGCTTAAATCCTACCCAAGTCTGCTCCACGGCCCCCATGAATTCAGGCTCTCAACTAGAAACCTTTGCATTTGGCAAAGTTAACATTCTCTGTTTCAGTGAGGTATAAGTGTCTCAAAGACATTCATAATCTCAAATGCTATGAAGATAATCAGTGTGAATTTGGAATGGAAGGAAATCATTGTTCTTAGTGCCCAGCTTCTGTAGCTCAGGCTAGCATGGCTTTCTAATCTAGTTAGCCTTCATGAAGAGATTTAAACACACAAATGCATACACACATACATGCATACACACACACACACACACACACACACATTTGTTCCTTTCTGGAAAATGGGCTTGGAAAAAATATGTTGGTGCTAACAAAAGAAACAAAGTACAAGCTAAGAGGAAAAAGAAGCAATGCTTAATCAGAAAATAAAACTTTCAAAAAATTTCATCATGGAATAATAAATTTGGTGATAACTGAAATGAATGAACCCATCATATATTTTTTATAGATGTAAGAAAAAGTGATTGTAAAGCAAATGACCCAACCAGAACCTGAACCGTACCTGGTATAGAACATTATATGCAAACATGGCCATCCAGAAGTCTTGGGATCCTTCAAGAGTGCCAGGGTCTATTGTATTGGTATTGCTCAGGGGAAAACAATTATTTTGCAGGCATTTTTCAGAGAGTATCCGACAATGGCAAATGGAACATCAAAGGCAGGTTCTTTGGCAATATTCTTACCTGGTCATCATAGCGGTACGTAAGGAACTGCTCCCCTGTTGTATCTTCCAGAAAACTTCCCTGAGGAGAGAGTGCAAACTCAGGAAGGAAGTAGGCTCCAGGAGACTTCTCTGCTGTGGTCTGAAAGGCAAAGTCACCTGGTTACACAAAAGGCTCCAGGGCAGACCTCCTAAGGGACAGATTCTAAAAAGGACATTCCAAGAGAATCCAGAATTCTGCATTCAGAAAAGGGAAGTGCCCTGTCTTGGCAAAGACCAAGGTGGGGCACATCAGGCACCTGTGCTGGGGACACTGTTAGACCAGGATATCACATTGGTCTTTCTCAAATGACAGGAGTGGAACTATTCCACTGCCCTCCTCCTGCTGCTCCCCACCTTTCGGCAATTCAGCCACAGAGAAGTTAACTGCTTAAGTTTTGTTGTTGCAAACCTATTGCTTTTACAGTACATTTTCTTTCCTTTTTTCTTTTATTATTTGGGTGTGTATGTATATGTGTGAGTAAAACTGGGAAATGAATTTTTTCCCACACTAACAGAAAGGCATGTCCATTATAGCAACTTAAGAAAATACAGACTACCACAAAAGACAGCAAAATTCACCCATAATCCCTTCAAGTTATGAGAACTACTTTTAATTGTTTTGGTGGATTTACTTAGAGTTTTTTTTCTATTAATACTTTTTATCTTTTTATAAAAATCCGGGGTTAAATAAATGTGACTTTTGCAAAAAAACTCCATTTAGTTTATGGAAAGCTCATACCCTGGTATCTGAATCATTAGATCAAGTCCCATTGATTGCTGTTTAAAAGGACTCAAGGAGAAGGACACCCCTGTTGGGGAATATGCCTTGGACAGAGTGATTAATAGACTTGTTACTATCAAGCCACCCACCTCCTTACTGATAGATCCCATCCAAGATAATTTAAAGGATGCAGAGTGATTACCAGGATTTCTACCTTGATTGATTCAAGAAGGAAAGTCAAAAAGGAGATGGAATCCCCAATGCTTAGTCCTGTCCAACTGAAAAACATGGACCCATGACTATCCCCTCAACTGGGAACCTCACTCCCCCATGCTTGGGAAGGAATGAGAAAGAAACAGAGTAAGAGGTCAGAGGTATTCCTCCAAGGAAATGGATCTCTGCAAATATGATGAGTCAGGAACAAATGTACATTTCCGGAGCAGAAGTATTTCTATTGCCCCATGGATCTCATTCCAAAACCACAGCTGAAACTTTGGTTGAAGCAAAAAACATGCATTTGAGTACTGCACTTTAAAATGAGAACTAAACACACAGTAGTTTTGTCAAGGAACAGAGACCATCTAACTTCACTAGATTAGATAGCACTAAGAATTTTCAAGGTTTTCTTATTGAATTTAATTTGCATGAAAAATTTAGCACCACTATTCTTAATTTGTCTCTACTGGCTTCACAATTACCAGAATCATAATTTTAGATGCCTTAAAGATACTGCAGAAGTCATCCTAGGTCAAAATTCTTATTTTATAAATGAATTAACTCAGGTAGTCAGAGTTAAGAGACCTGCTTATCATAATGAAGCCAGGCATTAGACCCTTAGTTCCCATGTACAAAGTCACAGACAGATCCACTTATCAAAGATTGGGAGCAGTCGAGTGTCATTACCTTAAAACAGTTTTCTGAATGTAGAGGACCTTCCAAGACTATACTTATGTTAAGTTGACCATGCATTCAGTACATGGTTATTGAGCACCTGCCATATGCCTGGAATACAATGAGGAACAAGGCTAAAGTCCCTGTTTTCATGAAAGCTACTTCTAGTGGAGTGGAGGAAATACATAATAAAATAACCTAAAGCATATAAGTAAGAAAATTAAAGTTTGAAATGCTGTAAAAGAAAGAATTGGGTGATAGGAGAATAGAATTGGGAGGGGATACTTGATTTTTAGATAAGATGGTCAGCAAAAGGATCCTCAAGAAGGTATGATTTCAGCTAATTTCTAAAGCATTCAAAGGAGCCCGTTTTGCAAAAAGCCAAGAATGAGTATTTCTACCAAATGAAGAGCAAGTCCCAAGGCCCCAAAGTGGAAAGGAGGCCAACAAATTTAAAGAATAGAAAGGAGGTCAGTGTGGCTGGATTCAGTGTGGACAAGCAGCATGAAATGGAGATATGAAGGAGAGAAAGAGCCAGGACATTCAAAACCTTGAGACCATGGCTGGAATCACACAATTGTACTTAAACAACAGTGACTGCTTAGTGGGCTAGAGGAGGTAAAATGAAATCATTGATACAAACAGGTTAAAAGGGATGGTTCATTGGACTAGAATCATCATCCCAATGGAGATGGAGTAAGGTGGTTGGATTAGAACCATCCAACTTGCTGATGAGGGAGAAAAGGGGAGGAATCCAGGATAATTTCTGGGTTTGAGGCTTAAGCAACAAACTAGAAAGGAATGCAATGGATTAGTAGCCTGTGGCAGGCCTGGATGCTCTGGGAAGAATGGAGTCATGTGAAGTTGGAGTAGTCTGTGAGACAATCCTCATGGAGAGCTTGAGTTTCTGTTCCATATGCAACTCAGGAGTTCAGGAAGATGTGAGACTGGAGTAAGAGATTTGGAAGTCACAGCTGAAATTTTCATACACACACACACACACACACACACACACACACTTACAGCCATTATGCCTGAAAGGACCATACCTAGAGAGTTTGATAGACAAGGGAGCTTTTCCTGGTACTCTCAACAATTCTAACACTTGAAAATGTGAACAACAACAAAAAAAGAAACAAAGAGTCTGAAAATGATCACTAACTGCAATAGAATGAAGAAAAATCCTGGGTCATAGAAGGATTCAGCATCAAAGAAAATAATCAACTATCTTGAGCTCTAAGAGATGGAGGGAGACGAGGCTGGATGAGTGTCCACTGGGTCTGGCAACAAGGAGGTCACTATTGACATTGACAAGCATAGTGACAATGAAGTGGCACAGGGACAATTCCAATGAGTATGAGTGACAGGAGAAGAGGAAGTGGAGACCATGAAGGGAGATTGAGAATGAGGCCATAGCTAGGGGAACATGGAGTGGCAGGTAGACATTTTTAAAGACAGGAGAACTTCTATTACTGTGATACTCCAGTGGGTGAGGGTGAGGTAGGGAGAAGGAGGAGGAAGAGGAGGGGTCAGAATAAGATGATGGCCATAGTAAAGCTCTTTAGAAGGAAGAGGAATGGAATCCAGCTTGTTACCAAATGGTTTGGCTTTGTAAAGATGAGGGCCCTGGATCCATGTAAGTCCACATCAGGCCATGTTTCTTTGCTGACTCCTGACTTTGAGCTATCACCTCCCCCGGACACCTTGCCACTGGGTCCCAAGATCATCTATCTGTCCCTTCTGTGCTGTCTTCCCTCCCATTCAATTTTCTTTCCACTTAGCAAAGTGGGACTCTCCTAAGACTGTTACAGAAAAAATCTTTTGGAGTCTCTTTTGGTAACAGCACAATACTTCTCTTTGTTCCTTGTGTTCCTACAGTACTAAAAACAACTACGAACATTTCCTAAGTTCCAACAAGCTTCCCCCACCTTCAACTTAAATTCAGATTGGTAATATAATATATTTGTCTATCCCAGGCTTCTTTCTCTCCTCCAAGGCTCATTTGGGCACTGCATTTTGTAGGAACTTCCTAAGTCTGAAGACAGAGTCTCCACTGGCTCTGCATTCCCCAGGTGGAGACTGGGGAACATCATAGTGAACATCACAGTGCCTGGTACATGGGAGGTGAGGCACGAAAGACTGGTGGCATCACCTGAGTCAAGTAGTAAAGGACCTGCTTCCCTGGCAACCCTGTGGGAGTTCAGGGTTACCAGTCCCTAGGCTAAACAAGATTTTCTTCACACCCCCATCATATTAATTATTACAGATAAACAATGAAGCTTTTACACTCATCTCTTTTTATAAAATTCTTACTCCAGAATAAATTTTCACTCAGGAATGTATTACAGCCCAGGTACAATCCAAGTATTTTCCAAAACTCCATAGCATTGAAAGCACAGTGAGGCCACCTCGCACCTCCATGGCTGTCTGCAGTGTTGTCGTATTGCACGATTATGAAAGCCCAGCATTTCTTGGCTCTCTGATCTAGCCTGACTTCCTCAGGAATCCTGCCAGACACTCTGCAGCTTCTATTTGCATACCTTTAGTGACCAGGAGCTCACTCTCTTCAAAGCTACAGGGGTCTGTCAGAATCTAGCCAGTTTAAAGACACCAAACTTGTCCAAAGTGGCCCATGGCTTTCCAGCTGAAGTGCCTTGGCCCCAGCACCTTCTCTGACATCCTTCTCCACAACTCCCCTCCTACATATGCACCATCAAGTAGAATTCTGGCATCTGAGCAGAGTGGGGTCTAGGATGGGCCAAATGTCTGAAGCACAGAATTGCAGAATCAGAAGGAACTTTAGAGACAGTCTAACCCCCACCTCTCTTGAGGATGGAGTTTCTCTGGCAACAACTCCAATTGTAGATGCAACATATTCAACAAAGATCCTTTGGAGAAAAAGTGGAAGGAAGGCCACTTGGGGTTTCTGAGTGTCTAGCGTGAGCTAGCACCTGTGGAAGCTCCTTCCGTCTTCACACTTCACTGTGAGGTGGGTGCTGTAGCCTTGCTGCACACAGTGGGTTAGGACATTTGACTAGCGATACACAAACTTTTGGCTGCCCAGGCAAACTTCATCCCTGTTTCCATTTCCTCTTCTCTTTCAATTGGGTAAGAGTCTTAGAAAAACTGAGCAGTATCCTTTAGGAGAAATGGCTGAGTCCATGCATGGTCTTAGAAAGTGAGCCCCATAAGGAATGCATTTGACATTTCCACCCAGATGGGTGGTAACTTCCTAAATGTCAGTGAGACTCAGGGGCATGTGGCTCCTTATGGGATGGGGTGACCAAAGAGGTCAGGACCCTTAAGTAGCAAGAGTTGGAGAGAAGACAGGGGGAGGGAGTCCAGATAGGAAGTGCACAATCTTCCCAGGGCACAGAGCCAGGGCCTGGGAGAGAAGCTGCCAAAATGCATCCTCTCCACCAGCTGCTGAGTCACCAGGGACAGGGGCAGGAGGAATCCAGACAGCACCTCCAGGGACTATGAATCTGAGACTTGGGGATACAGCTGTGTCTCCCCCACCCCCAAACTCCAGCTGAAGTCTTTGACTTTGGCAGAAGGAAGTAACATGGAATGGCTCTTCAAAACTAGGATTTCAGTATTCTAAGCACTGCTCCATCCCTATAAAGGATCAGGAAGAACTATCAAGACTGGGATTGACTGTACAACTGTGATATAATAAATATATAAAAATATATATAAATAAAATCATTTATTTATATATTTGGCACCTGAAGTAGGAGGGCAGCTTGGGGACTGAAGCCTTAGCCTATGAGTTTGATGCAACCTCCAGATAAATAGTTTCAGAACCGACTAAAGGACACAGCTTGTATCCACCAAAGAAATGGCTGGTGTGTAGGAAATTACCCTTAGACATTTGATGTAAGGAGTGTTGTATTGAGTGGAAAAGAAAGTAGGAACAAGCACTTTGAGTTTTTTGTTTGTTTATTTGTTTTTGTTGTTCTTTTTGTTCCTGTCTCTCACAATGAGGTAATGGGAAGAGAGAAAAGCAGGGGAGAAGTGGGTATTCCTATAACAGAAAATGGGACTCATGTGCCTCAAAAGTCAAGCAGAGGGCCAGGGTTGTAGCTCAGTGGTAGAGTACATGCCTAGCATTTGTGAGGCACCAAATAAAATAAATAAATAAATTTTTAAAAGGTACTGTGTCTATTTACAATTTTTTTAAAAAAAAGTCAAGCAGACACCAGTTAAAACAAACACAATGTGATCCCCATCAAAATTCAACAAGCCAGTCTGAATACTTCTAAGTTCAGCCTGAACCCTAGAAGAGGGACGCTCATTCCTCTCCCGAGCATGAACACATCTGAGCAATACACCACCAAACTTCAGAGCTGTGGTCAGTGGAGGCTCCCAAGTCTTTTTTTCCCACAAGCTGTTGCTAAGCCATGTTCCTGTACTCTGGACTGAGACCAAACTGCCCAGTTTCCTGTCATTCACATCCACTTTCATTCTAATCCATTGGGACTATTTTGGATCCCGACTTCATCTACCAGTATGTGTATCACTCTCCCTGCTTTGAGCCAGCCCAAATTTGAGGCATGCTCTCCATCAGCATGCTTCCATCTCCATCCTAGTCACCACTACAAACACTGAGCTGGGGCAGGACTGAAGTCTGGCCATTTAGCTATCCTCAGGCTAATGGCAAATCCATGTTGGTCACTAGAGATTCAAAAAATATCTTGTCAGGTGCTTCAAGTCAGTCGTGATACAGACGACACAAGGGAATAAGAAGCTAGGTGGAAGAAGTGACATTCCAACACATCTGAATGAATGGGCCAAGCTCCAAGAGGGCAAAGCCTGAGCCACTATTGCTGGACTCTTCCCATGACACCAGGACTCAGCAGAGGACTTTTAAGGTCACTGTCAGGAATAAGAAAGCACATGGATCAATCTTTATTCATGGCAACCAAGATCTGCAAGGGAGAGTTCAGCACATGGATGGGAGGGGTAGGACCACTCCTGCAGTTGGAAGATCCCTTTAAATGATAATGTCCCCTAAGTCTAGAAATGTGCTTCCTAGGGGCAGCGGACAGAATCCCAGGCTCATGTCCAGCAAACAGTTTGCAAAGAAGACATTCTCTGTGCAGCCTCTGGCAGTTGTTTCCCCGGCCCAGGATAGTTTATAGGGACTTTACAATTTGAACCTTTTAGGGCCTACTATGGTTTGGGTCTGGACTGTTCTCTGAAGCTCATGTGGTGAAGGCTTAGTCCTCAGTGCAGCAATGTTCAGAGATAGGGTTTTGGGGAAGTGACTGGGTCATGAGGGCTCTGACCTCATCTGTGGATTAATCCACTGAAGGATTCATAGCTGAGAGGATTATTGGGAGGTTGTTATGGTTTGGCTATGAGGTGTCACCAGAAGTTTTCATTAATGCAGAAATATTCAGAGGCAAAATTATTAGATTATGAAGCTGTAACTTGATCAAACTCTTCAAACTAGAATGAACAGACTCTGTGGTAACTATAGGCAGGTGGGACATGGCTAAAGGAGATAAATCTCTGGGGGCTTGCCCTAGAAGGGTGCATTTTTCCCCATGGTCCCTTCCCCCTCTCCCCCTCTGCTACCTGACCCCACCATACACTGGGCAGATTTCCTCCACTGGGCCTTTCCGCCATGATGCACTGCCTCACCATGAGCCCAGAGCAATGGAGTCAGCCAGCCATCTGTGAACAGAATCTCTGAAACAATAAACTCTGAATAAACTTTTCCTCCACTAGGTTGTTCTTGTCGGGTGTTTTGATCACCATGACAAAAAAATCTGACTAAAACAGAGGTGGTGGAAACTATAAGAGGTGGAACTTATTTAGAGGGAATACATACTTGGAGCATGCTCTTGGAAACTATATCTTGTCCCCAGTCACATCTTCTCTGTTTCCAGGGTGCCATAAAGTGAACATCTTTCCTCCACCATGCCCTTCTGCCATGATGTTCTGCCTTGTCTCAGGCCCAAAGCAGTGGAGCCAGCCAGTCAGAGACTGAAACCTCTGACACTAGAAGCCAAAATAAATCTTTTCTCTTTTAAATTGTTTTCCTCAGGTATTTTGTCACAGTGACAAAAAAGCTGACTAACACAAGGTCAATGAGGAAAAATTAAGATAACCAATACAACTTAAATTCAGTGTACCAAGCACATTTTTGTTCCAAAACCTATGATGTACATTTTTTTTGAATCTGAAATGAAGGTTAAAAAAAGAAACCTCCAGGATCATTTTGGGTTTTCAAGTAGAATGTCACCATTCCAAGATTTTTCAGTCTTTGGTGCCCCAAAAACTTCCTGATACAATATAATACATTTACTTTGGTGGGGTAAAAAGGGAAGCAGAAAGAAAAGTAGTTTCAAACATTTTTTTTCTGAGTTTCTAAAGTTGATTCTAGGGATTTAAGATTCTTTTTCTCTATTTGGTGTCGGTTCTCCTGATATCGTTCAGTTGAAGGATCTAACATCTTAAAAAACATCTGAGAACAACCTCAGCCAAAATACCACCAAGTTTCACACTTTAGCTTCACTCTAGGTCATGTTTTCAAAAGAAGTGTGAGCAGCAGACTCTTCTCCATCCCTCCTACAGTGCAGAGGCAGGCGGGCCCATGGGTGCCCTTATTCAGGAAGAACTATTTACATGGCTGGAAAAGCTCTTTCCTGGAATTTAAATATATCACATTAATAGAAGCTAGAGAGAAAAAAGTACAAAAGGGACCTCATGAAAATACAAGGGAGACCAGTAGAGTTGAAGAAGGGAATCAGGGGGTGGGGGGAAGGGGAGGTACAAGGAAATTAAATTGATTAAATCATGTCGTATGTATGTAGAGATATATCACAATAAATCCAACTATTATGTGTAATCACAATACTCCATTAAAAAAATAAATACATCACATTAAGACTCTCTTTAGCAAATTGGAATTTGAATCTCCTGAATGTCATTCACAGCACCATTTCTTCTTCTGCCACTAAATGTGCATTCCTTCTCTCTCAAGTTCCTCTCTCTCTTCCCCATAGCATTCCAGACACACACACACACACACACACACACACACACACACACACTCTGAGGTACACATTCTTAATCAGCCCTGGCAAGCAGAGCCCAGGGTAATCAGTAAAAAAATCTTATTGGAACAGGTTTCACCTTTCAGTTCCCTGGAACTGGCAGAAAAACCTGAAAATGGACCCATCAACTTTCTTTGGTCCTCAGCATTGGGCTTTGTACCCGGAAGACCTCCAGTAATTGAGTTCTTTCCTACAAGCAGACCTGAGTTGCCTTCTGCCCAGCCCGGGAACCCTGCATGACTACTCCCTCCACCACAGAGCACACACAGGCTGTGTGCTGGCACTTCACAAGGGGTTATTTTAAAACTCAGCTATTACTCTGAAGGGGGAACGGAAAGAAAGCCTTCCCCTGCCAACATACACAATATAGATCCTCTTTCCCTGGAGCCTGCACCCCCCAAAAAAAATTTTATTTGAGTCCATTTTTCAAGACCTTGAAGTAAGCTGACCCATTGGAAACAGCAATTAGCAAAACGTCACATGGAAATAAGTCTACCTTAAAATACCTTAGGAAAAAACTCAACTTCATGCTCCATGAACAGGGCTCTGTGGCCAAATAAAGAACCCAGGTGCTCATCTCAGATCTTGATAAGTTGTAGACTCCCTGTTCCACTCCTTCTCCCATCCTTTCTCCTCCTGGTCCAGCCACCTGGGCAAGGATCTAACATCTTAAAAAAGATGTTAGATCCTTGGCAAGGGGTGGTGCTGTCCCTGACCAAGGTGATCAGTAGAGGAGGCAGTGGGAACGAGGGTAAATAACTGGGGATGGGAGCAAGTGCGGTGTGTGGGAACTACTCCAAGAGAGAGCTGCGCAGACATGAGATGACTGCTGGTGGACCCCTGTCATTCTCTCCCAGGAATCCGTTCCACTCCCTGCCAGGAACTCCATGTAAAGAGAGAACCATCTCTCAGGGCTCAGTCTCGGCACTGGAATCTGCACTTTGATCCTAAAGTGAAATATGTATTTTCCCACAGCCTCTTCACCACTAACACTCATCATTATCTCCCTGGCAGAGAAAAAGGCATCTTTGCCTTTTAAATAAAGTACAAATATGTATTTTATTTTACCAAAGTGATGGGGGTGGGTAATCCAAAAAGTATGGAGTGTCCAAGTGCCTGTTCAGTCACTCAGTCTGCATGGATTAGGCACCTACAGGGCACCCAGCAGTGTTTGACACTGAGATTTTAGCAGTTGATAAAATAGAAAAAAAATACATCACTTTTTGCAAGAAGCTGAGATTCTAATGAGGGGAAACAGAAAATGAACTGAATACAGAAGTAAATTGTATACTAAGTTATATGGGGAAAGGAGACTGGAGGTATCGGGGAGCAGGATATAAATTACAATTTTAAGTAAAGTGATCCAGGTAGACCAAGGAAAGTCAGGATTCCTGAGGGAATCACTCATTTGTCTGATCTTCTAAGCTGACAATATGTGTCTTGTCCTTTTTTCTTAGAGGTTCCAACATACCCACATTCTCTAGGAACCTGGCTAGGACCTGAAGAGCTCTCTGGAGTCTCTCTGCCTCTATCTACCCTTTCCTCCTTGGCCCAAGTGCCTCTCAGCCTCGACTGCCCTACATCCAGATCTGCTCCTGCCACTCTAGCATCCCTCCTGAACAAGGGTGTCTCTGCTCTTCTGCCATGTCTGGCCGGCTGCTCTGCCTGATCAGCCACAGCTGACACTGCCCTGTCCTTATAACACAGGTGCTCCATGTGTATATTGAGAACACCCATTCCTTGATGACTGATTAGTTATGCCTGCATGATATTCTTTGTTGCCAACCTGCATGACAATTACTGAGTATCATGCAAATTTTATACATGATTTTTTGTTAATTCAGTAACAAAAAAAAAAAAAGAACAGAAAACAAAAAAACAAAAGAAGCATTACCAGCTCTTCCCCATCTTCCCCATTTGGCAAGGAGACACCACCCAACCTGACAAAGTCCAGAAATGCATCGGGGACATATTCATGTTTATTCAAGGTCTTTCTCACCCCTACAGCTTTATTTCTTTCAGGAAACAGCTCGTCTGTGTGGCTGAAATCATGCAGGCTTTCAAAATGCAGCCTTCCAAGAGAAGAAAAAGACAGAAATGTGCTGTTTGCACATACTCCGAAAAACATTTATATTCATCATAAATCGGTTTGTTTTTCTAAGCTTTGCAGGGCAGGAAGTGTTCAGTGTGAACAACGTCAGAGGAATTGCCAAACTTGCTGTATGGATGCTCATGCCTTTCAGAATTCTTAAACAAGCAGGATGATAGGATGATAGTGATTTAGACTTGGGATGTCTTTGCTTCATGAGACTAAAATGGCATCACTCTAATTTCCATAACTACAGAAAAACCTTGAAACTTAGCATAAAATTTGAAGGACTTCTTAAAAACAAAAGGTGATGCTTTCATAAAATTAAGATAACAAATATCAGCCTTTGCAGTATAAAGGTAACAAATCCATGTTGGAGCCATAAACCAGAATAAGAAATGGTTACAAAATACTACTTTTGTTGAAAAGAAAAACAATGCAAACTACAGTTTTTGATCCAATATGTTGGATGTGACACAGGTTTATAAATTTAAGATAATATTTTAAAGTATAATTTTAATTTCCTAATGATATATGGAGTTATAAATAATTTTATTTAGAGTGTTTAAAGCATCACCATGCAATTCCATATTTGTTTGACATGAAAATGTCACTTAGCTTTAAGTCCTGATAAACATCAGATTCATTTTACCAGTGGTACCGGATACATGGAAAATCACATTCACAAACTAGACAAACTTAGACACCAAACACCTGTTATAATTGGCAATGGATACTTAAGCTTAAGAAGAGGGCCAGATTTGCAGTTGGGAGTCTGGGGGTCCGAGAAAGTGACTGTGTGACTCTCCACAGATCCCCTCAAGTCCTTAGGTCTTATTCCCCATGTCACCCAACAGGGAAGATCAAGCCAGATGAGCACCACAATGCCCTAGATAGTAGGAAAGTCAGGCAAGAAGATGACTAGGCAGTAACTCTGTTTCTTTACTGTATTTTTAAAATTACCACAGTACTTTTGGTGTGAATATAGAAAACATTCCCCAAGCAGAAAAAATATCCAGCCGCCAAACAGTAAAATTCTGGGATCCTTTGTCATGAGAGTCATTGTATATTTTTTTTGGGGGGGGGGTGCAGGGTGCAGGGAGGATACCAGGGATTGAACTCAGGGGCACTCAATTACTGAGCCACATTCCCAGCCCTACTTTTTATTTTATTTAGAGACAGGTTCTCACTGAGTTGCTTAATGCCTCACTGTTGAACCTGTGATCCTCCTGTCTCAGCCTCCTAAGCCACTGGGATTACAAGCTGTACCTACCACCGCACCCAGACTGATTGTATGTTTTGTTTTTTTTGTTTTTTGGGTTTTGTTTTTGTTTTTGTTTTTGTAATTGTAGATGGACAGCATGCCTTTATTTTATTTGTTTATTTTTATGAGGTACTGAGGAGCAAACCCAGTGTCTCACACATGCAAGGCAAGTGCTCTACCACTGAGCTATAGCCCCAGCCCCTTGATTATATGGTTTTAACCAACATAAGATCCAGAAGAAAAGAACTGCATTAAGACCCCTCCCACTGACTCCAAAGGCCCTGAGATATAGCCCGACTAGGCGCAAAGATAAAAGTATAGAATAACTCCAGGATAAAGAAGTAATGCTGAAGACCTTAGCTGCTGCTTCTCGCTGCCTCTGGGAAGGGAGGGTATTCAAGAGAGAAGGCAGCTAGACAAGGCATATTTGTGCTTTAAGGACTTCAAGTTCCTCATTTGTCAAATGAAGTTAAAAACCAAATCCTTCCCAGAGTTGCTGTGACTATTTAATAAAATATCACATGTGATGGTGCTCTTGAACTGTATGAAGCTGTACAAATATATAATACTAAGATGATTGTACTCACAAAGTTCCAAAAAATAAGTTTTTAATTTAAACATTAATGCAAACATGTACTGAGTATATTCCCCTTGCAGATACTGCACTGGCCGTCAGACTGAACAAGAGGCTCCCATGCTTTAGGCTGCTCACCATCTGGGTTTGAGTGTGAACCGAGAGAAGGAAATAGGCAATGATGAAGCCATGTGATCAGGGCTATCTGAGAGACGAAAAATTGGGTGCTACAGAACACACAGGAGCGTCACCAAGGCTGGAGTCACTACACTGAGATGTAAAGAAGAAGGAACTAGCCAGGGAAATGTAGTGAAGGAGGGAGGAACAAAGCTCTCTGGAAATAACATGGGCATGATGAACAACATGGGCAAAAACAAGGAGGTTGGAACAGAAAGAGCAAGTCGGAGGAACAGAGTGTAGCTCTGCACAGAGTGAGAGAGAGTGGCGAGGAAAGAGTTGGAGAGGCAGACCCAGGCTGGATCTTGAAGCAGTGCTGAAATGCAGACCGCAAAGTCCATGTTCATCCTTCGGAAGCATTGGAGGGATTATAAGGAGAGGTGAGTTATTATGGGGAAGACCTGGGAGGATGAGAGAGACAGAGGCAGGGACACCAGTTAGGCTATATGATGGTGGCAATGAGAATAGAGAGAGAGAAATGAACAATAAGATAACATCTTAGAACTCAAGCTATAAAAAAGTTGTCACACTCTATTTGAAATACTGGAAGAAATGTTTACATTTAAGGGAAGAATATAAAGAATAAAACTGACTCCACGGAAGGAAGGAAGGAAGGAAGGGAGGGAGGGAAAATCCCATGGCCCTTTAACCATTAGAGAAATGGAATCAGTATTTAACATTCTATCCGTGAAGAAAACCGTACAACCACAAGTTTTTATAAGTGAGCTTTGCAAAACATTCAAAATACAAACAATTTAAACTTTTAAAATTATTTTGAGAAATAGTGAAAAGAAAGGAACACTTAATAAATCATTTTGTGAGATTGTAATCTTGATAACAAAACCAGACAAGAATAATACAAGAAAGAAAATCACATATGAACTCTCCTAAAATGAATACAAAATTCCAAAGAAAAAGGCAAATACAATAAATCTAAGAGTGTACAAAAAGAAAATAACACTAGAATGAATCGATATATTGTATTGTATTTATAACCTGGAACACAATAGAGCGGTAAAAATTAATGAATTCAGCTTCTCCTGTCAACATAGATGAAATTTAAAACCATAACACTGAGCAGAATAGATACAGTTTGATTTCATTTGAATAGAATCCAAAAAAGGATAATACTGAATATTATATTATTCAGGGATACACACTTATGTGCTAAAGTATAATGATACGTGAAGGAAGCATAACAAAACTCTCCTTTACTTGTATGTATACATAACATACACATATAATAAGTTTTAACTCAGACTCGCATGTGTTTGCATGTTTATATCTAACTCTAGACAAACCTTTAATATCAATAAGAAAGTGGTGAATTATTCAATAAATCTTCAACATAATAAGTAAATAGGGAGGAAAATGGGCAAACAGACACCCCCCTCCATTATTGCACCAAAATTAGTTCCATATGGATTAAAAATGTAATATGTATGTGCATAATATGTGTGTGCATATGTGTGTATAATTCCACCATTTTATAGGGTCAAGAATTGTGAAATAAAAGTCTGTCATCAATCTGCTTTCCTATTGTAAGTTACTTTTTCTCCCATCTGGAGTTTTGGAACATATTTACAATGTCCAATTTAAAGTGTTTGTCTACTGGATCCAACATCACACATCCTAAAAAGTTTCTTTTAACCACTTTCTTTTTTGTGTGCGGGGGCCAAACTTTGTTTTTTCTTTGTGTATCTCCTAAAGTTTTGTTGAAAACTGGACAATTTAAATAATAGCACATGAGCACCTCTAGAAATCTTTTCATCTTCATCCCTAGAAGTTGAGAATTTTACTGGAATACGGTTAGGGCTCAGATGTAGCTTTTTCTCATCTACCCTAACTGGAACCCATGAACCTTGTCTTTTTCTTCATTCAAGGCAACTTCCTACTAGTTGAGTCATTGTTGCCTGCTCTCCACCTATCCCTCCTTCTCCTGCTGTTTCTAGTGTTTGAATATGAGATCGAAGTCTGTTCTTAAAGTCTCTTAGCTTTTCCCACATGCTTTACACTTTGTGGTTTTCCTCTGTGTTAGATGATATTTTCCCCACTTGGATTTCCTTCAACTCATCCACTGACTTTTTATTTTGGAAAAAAAAATTAAGTTTAAAAAAGCTGCTGGGGCTACACACAGATCTCCTTAAGCACTGTTCGTCTGTGGCTACTCCGGTTTTCCTCTGTTTCCTCCATCATCACTGCTTCAGTAAGAGATGTCTGACTGGGATGCACTGATTGTTATTCCTCTTTAGGGCTGCTGGGCCCTCTAGGTGTGCTCCTTTTAGACTCTTGCTCACATGATATAAAAACAAATAACCAAAGGAAATTTTGAAACACTATTCAGTTACATACATTTAAAGATTAACTTTCCTTGGCACATTTAAGTTGTAAGTACTTAGTAATGTTAAGGGGGAGAGAATGAGCTTTAGGCTAAGGAAACACTAAACCCTCTACATTGGTTGTCTCCTTGCAAGGAGAGAGAGGAAATTAGCTAGCTGTGTTCTAAATGACAGAGGGAAGAAGATGGGGCAGAGAATGTGGATCCTACCTCTTCCTAAGAAGTTTTATAATAGCCACCAGGCACATGAGGCGATTGAGCATCCGAAACAGGACCAGTCTGAATTGAGATGCACTTAAAGTGTGATATAAACACTTGACTTCAAAGACTTGGTATGAAAATAAGCAATGTAAAATACTTCACTTGGAACTTTTATATTGATTACATACTGAAATAATATTTGGATATACTGGGGTAAAATGAAATGTATGACTAAAATTAATTTTCACCTGTTTCTTTTAACTTATTTTAACGTACTTACTAGAAAATTTACTGCCATGTATGTAACTTGCATTACATTTCTATTGACTTGCACTGCTGCTTGGGATCCAGGGGTGGTTTTTACTCCCTGAATGTTCTGAGAAGACACCACTGACCTAAGTCAGGTGGATGTCTGCAATACTTTTTTCCCACCTAGATGCAGTCTTGGGTTCAAGACTAAGTAGACAATGCTACAGGGGCTTCAGAAGGGAATAATCAAGACCTTATGGCACTGTAGACTCCATGCCCCACAAGAGGTGCCACCCCACATCAATTATTGCCTCTGATGAGAAAGACTGTCAAACTCAAGCCAATGTGAAAGACCTTGCGCAAGACACACCATACCAAAATAACACATTCCGATCCCACAACAAAGCTGAAAATTTAAATCATTTGATTCCTGAACAGGAAGCGAGAAAACACAAACATTCCAACTAAGATGTTGTGTGCCACCTAAGACATGAAACTTCTTCGATTTCTTCCATTTGTAGCAGTTTGGATACAAGTATGATTCAAACAGCATGACCACATCCACTTTTTATACTTAAATGACGTTTGACAGTTACTACAGATCTATTTGTACCCTCCCACAGCAAGTTGGTACCCATGGTAAAGAACGAACCTTGTGATTGGTTGTTCAGGAGTAACTGTAATGTGAATGAATCACAAACCTCCTAGTGAAGAAACCAGCCCATATCCTTATTTAAAAAAAGCTCCGTTGTGGTGCAAAGTGTCTTTAAGTATTCAGAAGGAAAAATGGTGTAGCTGCTCAAAGGCTTGCCTGTGTCTACTCAGAGGTCTGTGACAGGTTGTAAAAGAGAGGCGTCTGCTACTTGGCTTAGGGCAGAAACCCAGAAGGGAGTAGAGGCCAGACCAGGAGGGAGTAGGAGGGAGAAGGAGAGAGCTGCCAGGAAGAGGCTGGTAAGAGCCCATCACGGGGTTTCTACATGTACACGGGGAAGTCACAGAGAGAGGAGTTTCATACTCCTGGGCCTCACTCTTGCTTTGCCATCCTCTGAGAAATCAAAGAAAAGTTAGAAACAGCTACATAACTGAGGGCCTACAATGTACCAGGCACATATGGGACATTTGGCAGAGTTTATCTAAATTAATCCCACATCAGCCCTGCAAGGTAGTTAATATCATCCCTCTTTTATTAAAGAAAGGAGAAAAAAATTCTGAAGTTGTAGAGGTCAAGAGGGCTGTCTAATATTTAATAAGTGGCAGAGCTTGTTGGAAAACTCATCCATTTCCTCTTCACAGAGCCATGCAGGTTAAAGATTCAATTTTCTTGGAGTGAAAATAAATGATGCTAAACATTTTAAATAAAATATAAGAGGAAATCTGTGTGGTATCAAGATAAAAAAGGGATTTATTTTAAAAGACACATTCAAAGGCAAACTATAAAAGACAGAAAGAGTAATCACCCATCCCTCCATTCATTCAACAAATATTCCTGAACATCTGTCATGTACCACCACTTACGGGGCACTTAGGATGTATTGCTGAAAAAAAAGAGGAAGATTAAAAATCCCTGCTCTCTAGAGTTTATATTCAAGAGAGAAACTACATCAATTTCAAATGAGCAACTTTGTTCATCATAGAAGAAAAAAATATAAGCTGCCCACTGAGAAGAGATATATAACCAGCAAAGGGTTAGTACACAGAAAATATAAATACTGTCTATAGATAAATAAGAAGATACAGACAACACAAAACTACTACAACACAAAAACCTCATGGGAAAAGTGTATGAACAAGGAATCCATAGAAGAAGAAATTCAAACACCAGTGCACATGAAAAGATGGGTATTTCAGCCGGGTGCAGTGGCACATGCCTGTAATCCCAGTGGCTCAAGAGGCTGAGACAGAAAGATCACGACTTCAAAGCCAGCCTCAGCAAAAGCAAGACACTAAGCAACTCAGTGAGACCCTGTCTCCAAATAAAATACAAAATAGGGCTGGGGATGTGGCTCAGTGAATGAGTGCCCGTGAGTTCAATCCCCGGTACCCCCCCCAAAAAAAAAAGAAAAAGAAAAAAGAAAAGATGGGTATTTCAGTAGTAATAGGGAAAACACAAATTATAACATCAAAAAGACTACAGTTCATAACTATAAAAATGACAAAAATGAGCCAGGCATGGTTGTGCACACCTGTAATCCCAGTGACTTGGGAGGCTAAGGCAGGAGGATCACACAGCCTCAGTAACTAAGCAAGGCCCTAAGCAACTTAGTAAGACCCACTCTCTAAAAAATAAAAAGGACTAGGGATACAGTTCAATGGTAAAGCATCCCTGGGTTCAATCCGCAGTTCCCAAAAAAGACAAAAATGAAAAAGCCTGACAATATCAAGTGTTGGAGACAATGTGAAACAATGAGGAATCTTCATTTCTAGTTAGACTCTATCAATTGGTGTCATTACTTTGTATGATCATTTTTGCAACAGCTAGTAGAGTTGAAGATGGACAAATTGTTTTGCCCAGCAATTCCACTTCTTGGTAGAGTAAAAAATGCTGTACAGAATGGTTCATAAAAAGAAACTTGGAGGGGCTGGGTTTGTGGCTCAGCAATAGAGTGCTTGCCTAACATGTGGTAAGGCACTGAGTTAGATCCTCAGCATCAAATAAAGATAAATGAATAGGTAAAATAAAGGTATTGTGTCCATCTAGAAGTGAAAAAATTAAAAAAAAAAAAAAAGAAAATTGGAAACAACTGACTGTTGAAATAAAGTCACATTTAATTAATAGGTATGAATCTCAATAACAATGTTGAGATAAAACAGCAAGTGGCAGAATACTCACAAAGTTCAAAAAATATAAAAAAACACCATGTGTTTTATTTAGGAATATATAGTAGAAGGATAAGAAAAAGGAGGGAATTATAAACTCAAAATTCACAATAATCATGCTCTGGGGACAAGAGGGAGACAAAAAGGAAAATGTACTGAGGGCTTTGTGTTGATAGTGTTTTATTTCTTAAGCTGGAAGGTAGTATGTAAGTGTGTACTATATTGTTATTTAATATATTTTAATTACAAAATCATTCTTTATATCATAAAAATTACAAAATTAACATATAAAAACTTTAGCAAAGTCAGCAGAAATCTTAAAAAATAGAAGAGTTTTGAAAGATATAAGTAAAAATGATAAAAAAAATGAATTAATGCTATCCTCGATAACCTGTAAATAGGTGATCTTTGCTTTCTATGTCAAATCTACTGTGAAGCCCTAAGGGTAAATATAACATGAATAACAGTTATAAACATGAAGTTTATAACTGGGAACATACATACACACTAAAGTACCAGTATCTGAGGAACCAGACCACTGAAGAATGAGAAGTCAAGAGAAATTAAACAGTGCTGGCTGTAAAAGTCTTCACCAGATCTTTTGCTGGGAGCCATTAGCCAAGTAGGTATGACAATTTCCTTGCCAGCGTACCCCATGTTTCTTAGTGGAAGGACTCGTGGAAATAGGACATTTTGCAGTGACATTGCATGTAGGTGACCTTGCCCAAGGACCAAGGCGGATCCGAGTTTAGGGCGTTCCCGGTTTAGGACTATCCAGGTTTAGGGTGGTTCCAGGTTTAAGATTATTCCTGCTGGGAATAGGGCGTATGCTGCTGCCTGAGTTCCCCTTGAGTTCTCACAGGATTCAGACAGTATTTTTTGGGAGCTAGAAGCCCAGTGGGAGTGGATTTGGGCAGAGAACGTGGATTTCCCCAGAACGTGTGTAGAGTGCTGGTGACAGTTCGAGAATAAAGAGTTGCTGTTTGAATCTACAAGCTGTATGGTGGCTCATGATTTTGTGCCCAGCCAGACTGCGGCAATCTTTAAGATGTCTCAGGGCAAAATACTTACCTCCACTATCTGAGAAAAACACAGCTGCCCCTATATGAAAGACTCAGGTTTGGGCAGTGTGAGACAGGTGTGGGAAGCACCATGGAGAGGAGAGTGAACAGGGCACTGCTAAACTTAGGGGCAGAGAGCACAGGGCATAGTGCTGGACAGGCCAGAGCAGGGCTCCTTCAGAGACCAGAAAGCCTGTGTCTTAAAAAGTTCACATCCTGGGGGCTGGGATTGTGGCTCAGTGGTAGATCGCTTGTCTAGCACGTGTGAGGCCCTGGGTTCAATCTTCAGCACCACATAAAAATAAAATAAACACAATAAAGATATTGTGTCCAGTTACAACTAAAAAATAAATATAAAAAAGTTCATATCCTGCTGTCTACTCATCTCCCCAACTCAATTTGAACTTCATATCCTCAAATGGGCCCTCACTGTGTCCCCAGATCTAAGCTGGACTGTGTGAAAGACCCAAAGGAAAAGCAGACACAGACTTCAAGAAAAGGACATAACTTTCCTATGTTCATATATGAATACACAACCAGTTAAACCCAACATCATGTACAACCACAAGAATAGGATCCCAATTAAGGTAAGTTACACTCCTTGTATGTATAATATGTTAAAATACACTCTATTGTATGTGAATCTAAAAAAAAAATACATTTTTTTTACAAAAAATAAAAATCAAAAGGCAAGTCCAGTGAGGGTCAAGAGGAATTTCTATGTATAGAAATAACTCAATTACAAGGTAGAATACAACAAGGGAAAATTCAAGGTAGTGAGAGGACCCGAGAAGACTCTGTAGATGTCTTGAATCTTGAAGGATGTCCAGGAACAGAGGAGTGAGTGGAAGCAGATTGAGAAGAGGGAGGCTAAGTAGACGAAAATGCAGGGCATCAAAAGCTCAGAGTGACCAGAACATGGGTACGGAGTCCACCACAATATTTAAAGAAGACAATGAGCCACACACAGGGCAGAGTAAGAACCCAACGATATCTCTCTGATGACCACAAACAGAAGGCTGAGCAAGTGTCTATTTTCTTTCATTCTCCCCACTAACACCAGTTTCTTCTTGGCTCAAAGGAATGACCAGTTTTATTGAGCCAATACCTTAAATTGAAGTTGTGGCAAAAGTCCAAATATTTCCAAGTGAATTTCCTTGTACTCATAAACCTCTGAAAAATATCAGGCAAGTTTTGAAGACCTGCCTGGGATTTTTTTTTTCCTCTACCACTGGGCAATTTGGTCCACCTGACAACAGGCTGGGGAGTGACTAAGGATAAAAGTGAAGGAGAAACAAATCATAATAGAGGCACATTGCTTTACAAGCTATAAACAACACATTTTTGTAACTGAAGAAATAAACATAGTTCACTTCTAAGAAAGCAAACATTTGCAGGAAAGTCATTACATGACATCTGCCGTCTGATACAAAATTCAAGGAAAACAGCACAATTCAGGCCAAGCCAAGAGAAAGACCAATTAGAATTATTTAGACTACAACACTATCATGCTTCCTTGGTCAATAAATAAACACTGAATCTCTCTACCCTTTAACACTGGGGTTCTCTAACATGACACAAAATTCTTCCTTCTTCCAATATATCAGTGATCTGCAATTGAACAAGATCAAAACCAACTTGAAAATTATAAGTATCTGTAGGATTAAAAAATAATAACATATCATGCAAGAGATAATTTTTTAAAGTTTTATTCTAAAAATAAACTAAATTTTAGATACCATTTGCTTTTAACTCAAGAAAAATAAAACACGAACTTTGAAAAATAAGATCTGAAGATGAGTTGATAAGACACCAGTACTAAATGAAAAAGGATATGATGTAAGAAAATAAGTAAGGAAATAATGTCTTAAAGCATTAAGAGTACAGAGAAGAAATTACATTACAGAAAACTTGAGTCAGCAAAGTAACAGACAGTGTGAGAGTTCAGGAATAAAAAGGAAGATGCAAAATTTATAACTGAAGATAGGTAAGGATAATAGACAGTGCATATCTGCAAGAAGATAGCTTGTGCTCTTAAAGAAGAACACAGAAAAACAGGAGCAGGAAAAGTATTTAAACATGTACTCATCAGTGGTTGAGTGCTTGTCTACTGTGCACAAGGACCTGGGCTCACTCCTCACCAGTGAAATTTATAAAGATATACTAAAAGAAAAATTCCCGGAGATAAAAGATGGCGGCGAGGGGAGTGCATTGCCCCCATGTGCCGCGTCACTGTGTGGGAGTATGACGAGTCAGGACGGCTAAAGGCTATCTTGTTAGGAATTTCCAGCAATAGTGGGGTGCTCCAGAACCTGGAGGAAGGATTTCCATCGCACGAGGATCGGCTACGGGGACTTAAACGCGAGAGATTTGTCGCATGGAGGGTAACACTGCTTATTCAGCAAATCGCCCCGCGGCTAGAGTCTGCAGCGCGCGCTGGGAAACAAGGAGATAGCGACGCAGGGATACAGCGCTGCAGTTTCTGCCAGCCATGCAAGCACCGTACTCAGTGCTGAATTCTGGGTTCGAGACGGGGGAAGGAAGCGGTCCAATTCAGTTCTCCACACCGGTCAGACCACAGAGGAGGCCAGCGGCCACCATCTTGGAGAGCTGACGTCACCATCCCTGTTTTCGACTGACCGCAGCTCATTCAGCCATAGAACAGGTAATTTCAGGCTGCCATTCGCCTGCGGCTTGCAGACAGATTACTCAGGCTCAGTGCTAAATAACCCGCGGAAACTGCTTCTTAGAGCCTGCTCTTATCAGAGCATACACCGAGTACGGAGCGGCCGAGTTCCGGCTCCCGGAACTACTCTGGCCCAGGGCTAAGGAGCCCGAGGAAACTGCTTCTCGGTCTGGGTCCTGCTGAGTACTGTGGAGGTAAATACCAACCGAGCCTTTGTGGGCAGTGGCAACAGGACTGAGACGGGGCCTGTGAGGGCCGGTCAGGACTCACCCGTTGCTTTGGTTACGCGGCTAAGGGAACGAAATGCTGCCATTCGCATAGGATACCAACATGGCAGAGATCTGATGTCATCAGAAAGCGGCGGAGGAGAGAACTTCATCAATACCAGCGGCGACAGAAACAGTTGGTCTCCTGGTAGGGAGGGTGAGTCACAGACACCCGAGTCTCTCTCGCTTTGTCGTTGAGCCAGAGGGGAGGAGCCGGGCTGCCGCCCGCACCCGGAGCAGGCCCAGCGGCTTGCCGGCGTGGTGGTCGCGTGACCCCAATTGGAGAGGGGGCGGAGCGGAGCCGCCACCCGCGCCTGCAAGGTGGGCAGACATGCGACCCAGTGGTACACGGGCGTGGTAGGAGGGGCAGGGCAGAGCCGCTGCCTGCGCCTGCAAGGTAAACAGACCTGCGACAGACTGGCTGGTCAGGCCCAGCGGCCTCCCAGCGTGGTACACACGTCACCCCAACTGGAGTAGGGGCAGAGCAGAGCCTTCGCCCGCGCCCGGATCAGGCCCCTCCGGTGTGGTGGTCATGTGACCCCAATTGGAGTGGGGGGGGAGCGGAACCGCCACCCGTGCCCGCAGGGTGGGCAGACCTGCCACCAACCTGCAGATCAGGCCCAGCGGTCCGCAGGCATGGTAGGAGGGGCAGGGCAGAGCCGCCGCCCACGCCTGCAAGGTAGGCAGACCTGCGACAGACTAGTGGGTCAGGCCCAGCGGCCTGCCAGCGTGGTACACACGTCACTCCAATTGGAGTAGGGGCAGAGCAGAGTCGCCGCCCGTGCCAGGAACAGGCCCAGCGACCTGCCGGCGTGGTAGTCACGACACCCTAATTGGAGTAGGGGCAGAGCAGAGCCGCCACCCGTGCCCGAAAGGTGGGCAGACCTGCGACCGACCAGCGGGACAGGCCCAGTGGCCTGCCAGTGCGACAGACACATCACCCCATTTGGAGTAGAGGCAGAGCAGAGCCGCCGCCCGTGCCCGCAAGGTAGGCAGACATGCGACCGACCGGTGGAAAAGGCCCAGAGGCCGGCCGGGGTGGTAGGCACGTCACCCCAATTGGAGTAGGAGCAGAACAGAGCCTTCACCCACACCCAGAACAGGCCCAGCGGCCCGCGGGTGTGGTAGACAAGTCACACCAATTGGAGGGGGGGCAGAGCAGAGCCGCTGCCCGCGCCTGCAAGGTAGGCAGACCGCTGCCCGACCCTGCAAGGGAGGCTTTTCAACTATACAAAAGCAATATAAATATATAGGGGAAAAAAACATTTCAAAAACACAACAGTTTCACCAAGCAGAAAGAAACTCAAGCAGTATGAAAAGACAAGGAAAGAAAGGACCACAAGCAATGCAGGTCAACTCAACTTTAGAAGAGGTAACAGCTGCAGCAGATGGAATGTCAGATAAAGAATTCAGGATATACATGCTTCAGATGATCTGGAGTATCAAGGAAGACATTAAACAGCAAAATCAGACAATGAAAGATCACTTCGACAATGAATTACACAAACAAATCCAGGAAGCAAAGGATCAACTATACAGGGAGATAGAGCTTATAAAAAACAAACAAACAGAAATCCTAGAAATGCAGGAAGCAATAAACCAACTTAAAAACTCAATGGAGAATACTACCAGCAGAGTAGAACACTTAGAAGATAGAACATCAGACAATGAAGACAAAGTATTTCAACTGGAAAAGAACATAGACAGCTCAGCAAGACTGTTAAGAAACCATGAGCAGAACATCCAAGAAATATGGGATAACATTAAGAGACCAAACTTAAGAGTCATTGGGATACAGGAAGGTACAGAACTCCAAACCAAAGGAATGAGCAATCTATTCAATGAAATAATACGAGAAAACTTCCCAGACTTGAAGAATGAGACAGAATCCCAAATCCTAGAAGCCTACAGGACGCCGAATGTGCAAAATCATAAGAGATCCACACCTAGACACATTATAATGAAGATGCCCAACATACAGAATAAGGAGAGAATTTTAAAAGCTACAAGAGAAAGGAAGCAGATTACATTTAGGGGTAAGCCAATCAAGATAACAGCTGATCTTTCAACACAGACTCTGAAAGCTAGAAGATCCTGGAATAACATATTTCAAACACTGAAAGAAAATGGGTTCCAACCAAGAATTGTGTATCCAGCGAAATAAAGCTTCAGGATGGAAAATGAAATTAAAACCTTCCACGATAAACAAAAGTTAAAAGAATTTGCAGCTAGAAAACCATCTCTTCAAAACATCCTCGGCAAAACATTACAGGAAGAGGAAATGGAAAATAACAATGAAAACCAACAGTGGGAGGTAGGACAGTAAAGGGGGGGAAAATAATCAAAGAGGAAAACAAACCATGTTTAGTAACAGAAATAAACAAATATGGCTGGAAGAACAACCCATATCTCAATAATAACCCTAAATGTTAATGGCTTAAACTCACCAATTAAGAGACACAGGCTAGTAGAATGGATCACAAAACAAAACCCAACAATATGCTGCCTACAGGAGACGCATTTGATAGGAAAAGACATACATAGGCTGAAGGTGAAAGGTTGGGAAAAATCATATCACTCATATGGACTTCGGAAACAAGCAGGAGTGTCCATACTCATATCAAATAAAATAGATTTCAAGCCAAAGTTAATCAAAAGGGATAAAGAGGGACACTACATACTGCTTAAGGGAACCATACACCAACAAGACATAACAATCATAAATATATATGCCCCAAACAATGGTGCAGCTATGTTCATCAAACAAACTCTTCTCAAGTTCAAGAGTCTAATAGACCACCATACAATAATCATGGGAGACTTCAACACACCTCTCTCGCCACTGGACGGATCTTCCAAACAAAAGTTGAATAAGGAAACTATAGAACTCAATAACACAATTAATAACCTAGACTTAATTGACATATATAGAATATACCACCCAACATCAAGCAGTTACACTTTTTTCTCAGCAGCACATGGATCCTTCTCAAAAATAGATCATATATTATGTCACAGGGAAACTCTTAGACAATATAAAGGAGTAGAGATAATACCATGCATCTTATCTGATCATAATGGAATGAAACTGAAAATCAACGATAAAAGAAGGAAGGAAAAAGCATACATCACCTGGAGAATGAACAATAGTTTACTGAATGATCAATGGGTTATGGAAGACATCAAGGAGGAAATTAAAAAATTCTTAGAGATAAATGAAACCACAGACACAACATATCGGAATCTATGGGACACATTGAAAGCAGTTCTAAGAGGAAAATTCATTGCTTGGAGTTCATTCCTTAAAAAAAGAAAAAACCAACAAATAAATGATCTCATACTTCATCTCAAAATCCTAGAAAAAGAAGAGCAAAACAACAGCAAAAGAAGTAGAAGGCAAGAAATAATTAAAATCAGAGCTGAAATTAATGAAATCGAAACAAAAGAAACAATTGAAAAAATTGACAAAACTAAAAGTTGGTTCTTTGAAAAAATAAACAAAATCGACAGACCCTTAGCCATGCTAGCGAAGAGAAGAAGAGAGAGAACTCAAATTACTAGCATACAGGATGAAAAAGGCAATATCACAACAGACACTTCAGAAATACAGAAGATAATCAAAAATTATTTTGAATCCTTATACTCCAATAAATTAGAAGATAGTGAAGGCATAGATAAATTTCTTAAGTCATATGATCTGCCCAGATTGAGTCAGGAGGATATAGACAACCTAAACAGACCAATATCAATTGGGGAAACAGAAGAAACCATAAAAAGACTACCAAATAAGAAAAGCCCAGGACCGGATGGGTATACAGCAGAGTTTTACAAAACCTTTAAAGAGGAACTAATACCAATACTTTTCAAGCTACTTCAGGAAATAGAAAAAGAGGGAGAACTTCCAAATTCATTCTATGAGGCCAACATCACCCTGATACCTAAACCAGACAAAGACACCTCAAAGAAAGAAAACTACAGACCAATATCTCTAATGAACCTAGATGCAAAAATCCTCAATAAAATTCTGGTGAATCGGATACAAAAACATATCAAAAAAATTGTGCACCATGATCAAGTAGGATTCATCCCTGGGATGCAAGGCTGGTTCAATATACGGAAATCAATAAATGTTATTCACCACATCAATAGACTTAAAAATAAGAACCATATGATCATCTCGATAGATGCGGAAAAAGCATTCGACAAAGTACAGCATCCCTTTATGTTCAAAACTCTAGAAAAACTAGGGATAACAGGAACATACCTCAATATTGTAAAAGCAATCTATGCTAAGCCTCAGGCTAGCATCATTCTGAATGGAGAAAAATTGAAGGCATTCCCTCTAAAATCTGGAACAATACAGGGATGCCCTCTCTCCACTTCTGTTCAACATAGTTCTCACAACACTGGCCAGAGCAATTAGACAGACGAAAGAAATTAAAGGCATAAAAATAGGAAAAGAAGAACTTAAATTATCACTATTTGCAGATGACATGATTCTATACCTAGCAGACCCAAAAGGCTCTACAAAGAAACTATTAGAGCTAATAAATGAATTCAGCAAAGTGGCAGGATATAAAATCAACACGCATAAATCAAAGGCATTCCTGTATATCAGCGACAAACCCTCTGAAATGGAAATGAGGACAACCACTCCATTCAAAATATCTTCAAAAAAAAATAAAATACTTGGGAATCAACCTAACAAAAGAGGTGAAAGACTTATACAATGAAAACTACAGAACCCTAAAGAGAGAAATAGAAGAAGATCTTAGAAGATGGAAAAATATACCCTGTTCATGGATAGGCAGAACTAACATCATCAAAATGGCGATATTACCAAAAGTTCTCTATAGGTTTAATGCAATGCCAATCAAAATCCCAACGGCATTTCTTGTAGAAATAGAGAAAGCAATCATGAAATTCATATGGAAAAATAAAAGACCCAGAATAGCAAAAACAATGCTAAGCAGGAAGTGTGAATCAGGCGGTATAGCGATACCAGACTTCAAACTGTACTACAGAGCAATAGTAACAAAAACAGCATGGTACTGGTACCAAAACAGGCGGGTGGACCAATGGTACAGAATAGAGGACACAGAAACCAATCCACAAAACTACGACTATCTTATATTTGATAAAGGGGCTAAAAGCATGCAATGGAGGAAGGATAGCATCTTCAACAAATGGTGCTGGGAAAACTGGAAATCCATATGCAACAAAATGAAACTGAATCCCTTTCTCTCGCCATGCACAAAAGTTAATTCAAAATGGATCAAGGAGCTTGATATCAAATCAGAGACACGGCATCTGATAGAAGAAAAAGTTGGCTACGATCTACATACTGTGGGGTCGGGCTCCAAATTCCTCAATAGGACACCCATAGCACAAAAGTTAATAACTAGAATCAACAAATGGGACTTACTCAAACTAAAAAGTTTTTTCTCAGCAAAAGAAACAATATAAGAGAGGTAAATATGGAGCCTACATCCTGGGAACAATTCTTTACTCCTAACACTTCAGATAGAGCCCTAATATCCAGAGTATACAAAGAACTCAAAAAATTAGACAATAAGATAACAAATAACCCAATCAACAAATGGGCCAAGGACCTGAACAGACACTTCTCAGAGGAGGACATACAATCAATCAACAAGTACATGAAAAAATGCTCACCATCTCTAGCAGTCAGAGAAATGCAAATCAAAACCACCCTAAGATACCATCTCACTCCAGTAAGATTGGCAGCCATTATGAAGCCAAACAACAACAAGTGCTGGCGAGGATGTGGGGAAAAGGGTACACTTGTACATTGCTGGTGGGACTGCAAATTGGTGCAGCCAATTTGGAAAGCAGTATGGAGATTTCTTGGAAAGCTGGGAATGGAGCCACCATTTGACCTAGCTATTCCCCTTCTCGGTCTATTCCCTAAAGACCTAAAAAGAGCATGCTACAGGGACACTGCTACATCGATGTTCATAGCAGCACAATTCACAATTGCAAGACTGTAGAACCAACCTAGATGCCCTTCAATAGACTAATGGATAAAAAAAAATGTGGCATTTATACACAATGGAGTATTACTCTGCATTAAAAAATGACAAAATCATAGAATTTGCAGGGAAATGGATGGCATTAGAGCAGATTATGCTAAGTGAAGCTAGCCAATCCCTAAAAAACAAATGCCAAATGTCTTCTTTGATATAAGGAGAGTAACTAAGAACAGAGTAGGGATGAAGAGCAGGATAAGAAGATTAACATTAAACAGGGATGAGAGGTGGGAGGGAAAAGGAGAGAGAAGGGAAATTGCATGGAAATGGAAGGAGACCCTCAGGGTTATACAAAAGTACATACAAGAGGAAGTGAGGGGAAAGGGAAAAATAATACAAGGGGGAGAAATGAATGACAGTAGAGGGGGTAGAGAGAGAAGAGGGGAGGAGAGGGGAGGGGAGGGGGGATAGTAGAGGATAGGAAAGGCAGCAGAACACAACAGACACTAGTATGTCAATATGTAAATCAATGGATGTGTAACTGATGTGATTCTGCAATCTGTATATGGGGTAAAAATGGGAGTTCATAACCCACTTGAATCAAAGTGTGAAATATGATATATCAAGAAATTTGTAATGTTTTCAACAGCCAACAATAAAAAAAAATTCCCACTTAAAACAACTAAAATGTGTAAATCAAAATTAAAACCTAGACATATCTTAGTGAATCTCTCAAAGACAGAAAAATGTTGGATTACAGACAAAATGGTATATATTCATGTCTCCTGACTCCCTCTGCTAAATATAACTAAGAATTCTGTATATAACAAGACAAAGAATCATGCAGAGGCTCTAAAAGGTGGAAGGCAGAGAGCAACCTGGCTAGGTACCTAAGGTCTTGAAGAACAATACAGTTATTGGTTCTCTGAGTTCTCCTTTATAGTCTGTATATTCTGAACTGGGTTCTAGAGAACTCTGGCAACTCAGAATACCAACAAGCCAGAGGGAGAAAAGAAAGGGTAGGAGGGAAGGGAAGCGGAGGAGAAGCAAGACTGCTTTCTTCAGTCAAAAGACCAGGACACAGCCCAGCCAAACATTATAGATGCCTTCCCAGCAGAAAATGGAAAGCCTGGACTTCCATTCCCCAGTGAATGGTAACAGACTGTCTGGGACACACTAACTTCCTCCTCCTGTTGGCACAGAGCCAGACAAAACCAAGCATGGATCCTGGCCTCCCACCCAGAGCTAGTGGGTGGCCCAGGGACACTCCCATCCCTCACTGCTGGACAATATCCACTGAGACCAAAAGAGGAGACTGGATTTGACTCACACCTAACAGGAGCAGTGTGCCCCAATCCTTCCCAAGTAGGAGTGGGTGGGGAGTAGAGTTTAGAGATAAAGGAGCAGGAAAAATGAAATCTTTAACATGTATGTAAAATCTGAGGCAGAACAATGCAAAAGGTGTAAGAAGTGAACAATAGCATTGAACACAGCACATGACATGGACCAGGAGAGCATTGCAGGGCTCTAAAAATCCAACTGTCTTTATAATTATGGTCCACAAAAGCAGCAAAGACCTGTACCCTAAATCTAAGAGCCACTGTTTACTAAAATATAAGATAGACCTAAATTAAAACAAATAAGACCCAGAGTCTCATAACATAATAACCAAAATAGTTAGGATACAATTATTAAAAATCACTAGGAAAAAACAGGAAAATCATAACTTGAATCAGAAATGTCAATCAATAGATGCCAAAAGTGAAATGACTCAAATGTTCTAATTATCTGACAAGGAATTTAAAGCAGTCACCATAACAATGACAAACACTCTTGAAACAAATGGAAAAAAATAGAACATAACAGAAAAGGAATGATGTAAAAAGAACTAAATAAAAATTACAGAATTGAAAGTACAACACCTTAAACTAAATTAAAAAAAAAAGTCCTGAACGGAAGTTTTCAGCATACTGGAATGATAAGTAAACCTGAAGATCTAAATACATTGCCCAATGTAAACAACAGGAAGAAAAGAGGCTGAAAATAAGATCAACAGAACATGGGGGAGTTATGGAAGAATAGCGAAAGATACAATTTTTATGTTATCATGGGACAAAGAGGAAAAGATAATAATGTAGGGCTGAAAATATTTGAAGAAATAATTGCTGAAATGTTCCCAATATGGGGGAAAGCCTAAAACTTAAGATTCAAGAATCTGACTCCTTTACCTATTTTGTTCCATCACTCCAGATATGGAACACACCTATCAGAACTTAAATTAAGCAACAAATCAACCTAACCTATTTTAATACACCTGTGTTACTGAAAGATTTGCAGAACTGAAAATTTGGGACTTAGTGGGCTGAAAAAATAGATAAATACAGCAAACACTGCATTTGAAATATCAGGACAAACAAAAATATAAAAATCAGCTAGAGAGACACAGAGCATGATTTCTAGGAGAGAAACAATTTGGATGACAGAGGATTTCTCATCTGAAACCCTAGAGACCACATGGAAGAAGCACAACATGCTTCAAGTGCTGAAAGAAAGGAATTTCTGAGCTAGAATTCTGTATTCAGCAAAAAGATCCTTCTGTAATCAAGACATTCTCAGATAAAAGAAAATTAACCATTTGTCATCCAGAGGCCTCCTACCCCTAAAAAAATAAATAAATAAAAATAAGGAAAAGAAGTGTTCCTAAAAGAAAGGATATGATAACAGAAGGAGGCTTCAGAACTCCAGAAAGGGAGGGGGGGGAAACTGTAAAAAGGGTCCAGTGCAGTGGACATGCCTGTAATCCCAGCTACTCAGGAGGCTGAGACAGGAAGATTGCAAGCTCAAAGCCAGGCTGGGCAACTTAGTGAGATTGCTTCCAATGAGTTTCTTAAAAAAAAAAAAAAAAGTTTGTTGCTTGAAAGAAAAAAAATCTTGCCATCTGATATTCTCAATCTACACAGAGAACATATTTAAGACAGCTATATTATAAGGGACCTAAATGGAGATAACATTTCTATGCTCCATCAGAAGGGGTAAAATGTTGGTATCAGTAGACTATGATAAGACAAAGCAAGAGAGAGAGAGAGAGAGAGAGAGAGAGAGAGAGAGAGAGAGAGAGAGAGAGATACAGAAAGATAGAAATCCAAACCTCTATAGATAAATTAACACTGAAGGCTAAAAGATGTTCAAGCAACCCATAGGAATGAAATAAAAGGGAAAGAGTGGAATGAGAATCAGGAAACAAAAGGAAAAAAATCATAGAAAATAAAATAGCAGACCGAAAGCCTAGCATATCAATAATAATTACTTTTAATGTAAATAGTCAAAGTATAGCAAGTATAAAAGTATACCAGAAAGAAACTGAAAGAATGGATTTTTAAAACATGACCCATCTACATAATATCTATAAAAAACTCACTTCAAATATAATAATACAGGTAGACTGAAAGCAAAAGGATGAAAATGCATACACTACACTAACAGTTTTTTTAATAGTGATTTTGAAAAGGTGGCTGCATTAATATCAAAGTAAACTTCAGAGTAAAGAAAATTATCAGGATCATAGAGAAAACATTTCACCAAGAAGATACAGAATCCTAAATGTGTGTGTGCCAAAGAACAGATCTTAAAAATACTTGAAGCACAAATTGATAAAATTGAAAGAGAAAATAAAGTCATAATTATATTTGGGGGTTTCATCACCCTCCTCTCAAAAACTGGCTGAATAACTAGATAGAAAATCAGCAAGAATATACAAGAACTAAACACCACCAACTAACAAAATCTAAGTGACAGTTGAACATTCCCCAACAATAGCACAATACACATTCTTTTAAAAAATGCCCAAAGAACATTCATTTAAACAGATCAATTCTTGGACATAAAACAAACCTCAATAAATTCAAAAGAATTAATATCATACAGAGTGTATTCTACAGCCCATTCTCTATGAAATCACACACAGTATTCTCTGACCACAACAAATCAAACTAATAATCAGTAACAGAATGGTAACAGGAACATCCCAAATACTTGGAAACCTGATTGTTCTTTCAAAAGATAACAAAACAATCAACTGATAGAAAAATAGCAAGCAATATTGCAAAGAATAAAAGAGAAATAATACAAACTAATATCAGGAATGAAATGTCAGTACAGATTCTGCAACCATTAATAGCACAATCAAAGAATGCAACAAATAACTCTACATGTATAAATTCAATAATTTAGATGAAATGGGTCAATTTCTTGAAAAACAGAATCACTGAAATTTATTCAAATAGCACTGTAACTATTAAGGAAATTGAGTTCATACTTTAAAACCTTGCCAAAAGAAATCTCCATGTTCACTTGAGAATTGTACAAAACATTTAAAGAATAACATCAATTTTACACAATCTCTTCAGAAACAGGAGAGGTAGGAACACTCTTAGTTTATGAAGATAGTATTAATACCAGAAAAGTACAGTAAAAAACAAAAAAACTATAGATGAATATCTGTCTTGAATTTAGATACAAAATTTCTCCAAAAAAAGCTAGTGAATATAATTCAGCCATCTATATAAAAAGAATTATACACTTAGTTAAGAACTAAGTAGGATTTATTTCAGGAATATAAGGCTTATTCAATATTTGAAAATTTATCAATACAATATATCAAATCAACACGATGAAGATAAATACCTAATCATATCAATTGATGCAGAAAAAAGCATGTGACAAAATTAAATATCTATTTGTGATAAAAAAAATTCTCAGCAAACTAGGAAGAAAGAAGGACTTGTGCAACTTTATATAAAGTACTTTTATCTACAATTAATGTCATACTTAAAGTAAAAGACTGAATGTTTCCTCCCTAAGATGGGGAACAAGGTAAGGATGTTTACTCTCACCATTCTTCTTCAACATAGTACTAGAAATGCTAGATAGCACTATAATGCAAGAAAACAAAAAGCATACATATTCTTAAAAAGGTAAGAAATAAAACTACCCTTCTGTAGGTGATATGATTATCTATTTAAACTACCTCCTATTCACCCCATTGGTGGGAAAGGGATTCACTCTTGCTGGTTATGGGAATGGCCAGACACACAATACCCAATGCTGGACAGATGAAACACACAACAGTTTATTAATGACATATACTAACGGCCTGGAAGAGGAGGACACTAGTTGCCATGCCATCTCATATAGGGACACACTCAGGAACACAGTAAACAAGTAGGACCAGAGGGACGGTACCTTTGTCAAGAGGATGAGGTGACCTCTGATTCCTACAAGAGGAGGTTATTGTTTTCCTTGAATAATTCTGAGGGCTGGTAGGAAACTTAAACCCACCATTCAGGTATAAGCAGCAACTGTGCCTGTCCTCCTTGATAAGGAGGGGTATTTAGCTAGGAAACCTTATCTGTTGGTGCAGTGCTGGGAGAAGAACTTACACTTAGACCATTCAACGACCTCCTAATTTCACCAGATGCCAAGATAGCACATCATACAGAGCATTAGTGTTTTTGTTTGTTTTGTTTTGTTTTTGTTTTAATTTGTTCTAATTAGTTATACATGACAGTAGAACGCATTTTGACACATTGGACACAAATGGAGCACAACTTCTCATTTCTCTGGCTGAACATGGTGCAGAGTCACACCAGTAATGCAATCATACATGTATATAGGTTAATAATGTCCATCTCATTTCACCGACCTTCCCATCCCCACACCCTCTCCCCTCCCCTCACTCCCCTCTGCACAATCAAAAGTTCCTTCATTATTTTCTACCCTTCCCTCTTAGGAATCAGCATCCGCTTATCAGAGAAAACATTCAGCTGTTGGATTTTGGGGTTTGCCTTATTTAGCTTAGCATGATATTCTCCAGGTCCATCCATTTACTGGCAAATGCCATAATTTCATTCTTCTTTAAGGCTGAGTAATTTCCATTGTGTATATATATACCACATTTTTCTTTATCCATTCATCTGTTGGAGGGTATCTAGGTTGGTTCCATAGTTTAACTATTGTGAATTGAGCTGCTGTAAACATTGATGTGGCTGCTTCACTATAGTATGCTGATTTTAAGTCCTTTGGGCATAAACCAAGGAGTGGGACAGCTGGGTCAAATGGTGGTTCTATTCCAAGTTTTCTGAGGAATCTCCATATTGCTTTCCAGAGTGGTTGCACCAATTTGCAGTCCCACCAGCAGTGTATGAGTGTGCCTTTCCCCCACTCATTCTTGCCATCACTTACTGTTGCCTGTATTCTTGATAATTGCCATTCTGAATGGAGGGAAATGAAATCTTACAGTAGTTTTGATTTGCAATTCTTAAATTGCTAGAGATGATGTACTTTTTTACATATATTTGTTGATCAATTGTATTTCTTCTTCTGTAAAGTATCTTTTCAGTTCCTTTGCCTATTTATTGATTGGGTTATTTGTTTTTCTGATGTTAAGTTTTTTGAGGTCTTTATATTATCCTGGAGATTAGTGCTGTATCTGAGGTGCATGTGGTAAAGATTTTCTCCCATTCTGTAGGCTCTCTCTTCATGTTATTGATTGTTTCCTTTGCTGAGAAGAAACTTTTTAGTTTGAATTCATCCCATTTATCGATTCTTGATTTTACTTCTTGAGCTTTAGGAGTCTTGTTAAGAAAGTTGGGTCCTAAACTGACATGATAAAGATTTGGGCCTATTTTCTCTTCTTTTAGGTGCAGGGTCTCTGTTCTAGCGCATACAGGGCATTAGTTTTAGAGGACTTACATAACATTGCTATGAGGGAAATAATATCAAGGAATCTAAAATAAAATAATAAAAATAATTATAATAACTCTATAAAATTTGAGTCCTGAAAGATTGCAGGGTACAATATCAACAAAAAAATCAATTGTTTTTCTGTGTATTAGCCACTAAGAGGTGAATAATGAAATGAAAAACTCAACACCATTTATAATCACCCCCCAAAATATGGAATACTTAGGAACAAACATAAGAAAGCATGTACAGAATTTTACAAAACACTATGAAAGAAGTAAAAAAAAAAAATCCAAATAATGAAGACACAGATCATGTTCATGGATTGGAAAACTCAACATAGTAAAACATGTTAATCCTTCCCCAAACTTGTCTATAGATTTAATATGATTCCTGTAAAAATTATTGTGTATCATGCACAATATTATATGAAAATACAAAGGAAACAGAAAAACAGTTTTGAAAAGAATAAGGAAAGAGGAATCATTCTATCTAATTTTAAGATTTATTACATAGCCACCCACAAAAATCAAGGTAGTGTGGTATTAGAGGACAGATAAATAAATGGATTAATGGAACAAAATAGAGACTGGAAATGGATATACACAAATATTCCCAGTTAATTTTTGACAATGTATTGAAAGTAATTCAATGAAGGAAGGACAATTTTTTAAAAATATATTTTTAGTTATAACTGGACACAATACCTTTACTTTATTTATTTTTATGTGATGCCCAGGATTGAACCCAGGGCCTCACACATGCTAGGCAAGTGCTCTACCACTGAGCCACAACCCCAGCCCCAGGAAGGACAATATTTTTTTAACAAATCATGATGATAATGCAATTGGATGGACACTTATAAGTGAAAATAAATCTTGACCTTACTCACACCTTAAACATAAATTTAGTTAAAAATGGATTATAAAGATAAATGCAAAACAATAAAACTTTTAGAAGAAAACAGAAAATTCTTCATTATCCAGAACCAGTCAAAAATTCTTAGCCATGGGCTGGGATTGTGGTTCAGTGGTAGAGCACTTGCTGAGCATGCATGGGGCACTGGGTTCTATCCCAACACCACATAAAAATAAACAAAATAAAGGTATTGTGTCCATCTACAAAAACAAAAAAAAAATTTAAGTTCTTAGCCATGACGACAAAAACCATAATCCATAAATGAAAAACAAAATAAACTAAACTTCACAAAAGTTTAAAACTTGTACTCTGCAAAAGACCCTAATAAGAGAAAGATAAATCAAGCTACAGACTGGGGAAAATATTTACAATCCACATATTCCATAAAGGGAGTCACAGCATACCAAAGAAACTAAAAATCCTTTTTACCATCAAAGAGTGATCAGAGAAGGATCTATGATCTCTATTGCTGAACACAGATGGGGACTCACTCATACTTCTACTGCCAACTCCAGTCTCAGATTAGTTTCCATTGAGATTGCTTTCTGTCTTGACCTCATCAGAGACTGTCCATCAATGGAATTGTTAATCAGATCTCAGAATTATGTGCTAATCCCACAGTCTTATGTTACAAAATAGAACTTGGGCTCAGTGAGTACTTCCTCCACATGACAGTTCAAAAAAGATTTCTGTGTCTGGTGTGCCATGTGTCTTTTGAAGGATAAGCTTCCCTTGGTTATTCCTAGAGTGGAAAAAAACTGTTAACATCTATCTAGGACACGGCTCCAGTGCTGGCTGAGGAGGTGTCTGGTGAGCCAAGGCTTACTCAATGTACTTTGTGTCCTGAGATGCACAGCACAAGGGATCAGCAGACAACGCAAACAAAATCCAGCAATGAGGCCAACATGGGCAGGGACACTACCTTGGCCTATTGCACTCAAGAGACCAACAAGGCTCCACTCAGGGAAGTCTAAGGATTACATCTCTGTACATCATCCCCGTTGATCTGTGAGTGTACACAAATGCGTATATGGCCATCCATTAATTTTGTCAACTAACTACATAATAAACAGTGGCTAATTCATTGCCTGGTATAGTTTGGGTTCCTCCTCTTTGCAGAAGCTTTTGGTAATCTCTTAAAGTATCTGGTTGTAAGTACATTGATAAAGATCCATCAAACATCAGTATTCATCAGCCAGGTACACAGTAGGCACCACCTAAATAAATGACCCCCTCCCAAACAGAACCTGAACAGAGCAGTCACAGCATGGCCGCCAGCCGCTCCATGCATTCCTTCCCAGCTCAGTGCACCAAAATGCTTTCCTGGCTCTGACAATGGAAGCTGCTAATGGATCCCAGAAACTGTTTACAGAACATGCAGCACAAATGCTCCGCCTCTAGAGCTGTGAACAATGATGCCTGCCACATGCTGGACCTCCCAAGGGTTGGAAGGAGAGCTCCAAGGTCAGCTCAAAGCCACAGGGATATCTCTCGGAGGAAAGGACACACAGCCTGTCCTGAGAAGTGAGACCACCACTCCATCCCCAAGCCAAAGCCTGACCCAGGTCTGGGAGGGTCTGCTTCCATCAGCATGCCATGGGAGGAGGGAGAGCTGGTTGCAATTGTTCCACTTCCACTGGCCACAGTTCTCTGGGAAGGAGGCTCTGCATTCTAAGTGTATTTTTCTTGAAAGGAATTTGGTTTGAGTGGCCACAGGATATTGAACCTGCTTCACTCTGCCCATCACTTTTACACATATTCTTCATTCTGTCTCAGCCTGAGCAACGGATGACCACACACTGCTGCCAACCAATGGAGACTCGTCCCTTCAGGACAGCCACGGCTCTCTCTTTCAATCTGGCTTCCTTTCATACCAGCTCCATATTCAGTCCCATGGAATGAATAGGTCAGCCTCTCAGAGAAGGAGTTTAGGAACAACAAGATGGCAGAGGCAAGGTACAAGAAAACTGCTGGGGTACAAGAGTTGAGTCACCATGTCCCTATTTACCCTAAGTCCCATTACCATGACAACTCCAGCCACTGGGGGCTTACTGGCCATGGCAATTCCTGCCAACAGGTTCAGTATTCTAATGTTTTTTAATTTTTTTTTTTAGTTGTTGATGAACCTTTATTTTATTTATTTATATGCGGTGCTGAGAATTGAACCTGGTGCCTCACACATGATAGGCTAGCACTGTACCACTGAGCCACAATCCCAGCCCTGGGTATTCTAATTATGTGAAAATAAAGTAACCAATGGGGGAAAAGTGGGCAGTGTTGTAATTAGATATAAAGTAACCAATGGGGAAAAAAATGAGGCAGGGTCTTCAATCAGGTACATGCAGGGAGGGGAACACTGACAACTCAGCCTATAAGACAAGAATCCCCAACACTGTGACCTGGAGCCTCTATTTCTCACTCTCAGCCCTATTGTTCTACTTTATGGACTATCATTTACTCCTTCAACAAATCTTTGCTTTGTCACTTCTGCATGTCTTGTTTAATTCTTTGTTGGAGACACCAAGAACTTGGACTCTAACTGGACAGCCACTCATAACAAAATCACCCATGAAGAAAAGAGGGTATTCACAGGCCCTGCCTTCACCCCAGCCAAAGATTTGGACAGAGCATTTTCCTTTCCAACATCACCTAGAGTCCTTTCTTCTAGGTCCCCTGAGCATCAGCAAGTTTTGCTTATAATTGTATTCTTCTTCCCTTTATTGGTACATTATTTTTGGATTCTAAGATCTATAGGTCTTTCATAAATTAGACTCATAGCATATCCATTTCATAACACAGCTTAAAATACACTCCTAAATGAGCCATACAACCCTCAGAATTCCCTGCTCTGATTACCAGGGTGGTTACTTCTATTTAGATTTAAGGGTGACAGAATTTAAAACATCCAGACTTTTACCAAATAAACATTTTTTTGTGATACAGAATGCTGGCAAGTGTATGGTGACAGTCTCCCAGACTGCTAATAGTAGTACAACTTGGTAATACAGAAAAATATCTGTACCCAAAGCTGTTGAATATTCCATTAATGATAACACTGGAAAAACTAAGAAGCAAATCAACCACACATAAGCCAATGGGGAAGTGCAATTCAACACTACCCAACATCAAGGACTATCCTTAAGGTGGGGAATTTTTGTTAATAAAAGCATCCAGGCAAGCACTTGGTGAAGAGTGAAGTCCTGAGGACAGAGATCAGTAGGAGACAAGAAAAACAAGAAAGACAAATTGCTCTTCACTAGAACTAAACAGGAATTAGCACAGGGCTCACCTAGAGAAAAGAAGAAAGAGAATCATGGAGAAACAGTGGGGACAGTATAACAATGTCCTCTAATTCAGAGAATGGCAACTTACTGTTAAATATCCATAGAAATTCACAAAAATGTAAATTGTCAAAACCTTTGGGACATCAATGAAATTGAGCCCCTTACATTTCAAAACTTTAAAGGCCATATTCTCTGAAGAGGAAAGAATTCAGAAATTAATAGCAAAATATTTTTTAAATTGTTGAAAAATTATAAAATATTCTCTTCTGCTCTCCTACCAATTATGTAACTTTCAATGAAATAGGTGGTTTCTAGGAAAAATGAAAATCATCAAACTTGATTTAAAAAGCAGAGAAATCCTGAATAAACCAACATTGTATAAAATGTACTTGTCAAAGAAATAATCCTTTAGAAAGGTTCTGTGCCCCCCTATTTTATTGGCAAGTTCTTTCAAACCATCAAGGAACAGGTTATTTCTGTACTACTTAAATTGCCCCCCAAAAGGAAAAATTATGGAAAGTGCAATTCATTTTATGAGGTTAGTAAAAACCTTGATATAAAAACAAAAAAAAAAATACAGTACAAACCAACATCTCTTATGAATAAATATGTAGTAATTTTCAATAAAATACTTGCAAACCATATCCAGCTGATTATTAAACAGGCAACATATCATGGCCAAGTACAGTTAATGCCAGGAACACAAGGATGATTCAATATGAGGAAAATTATTAATATGATTCTTCATGTTACTAGGTCAGAGAAATTCGAAAAACAATATGATCATATAGATAGCACTGAAGAACCCTGGCAACCAAGCATGCTTTGGAATTCTGGCATTATACATATACCACGAGCAATACTGGTCCTGCTAAGAAAGATAACACCCAAGGACAAGAGAGTGACATTTGGAGAAGGCTAACCAAAATCAAGGGTTATGCTACAGTTTCAGTTACTAGATACTTGTCCCAATTCACACACCAATAGACAGAGAACATCAGTCCATTAGTCAGGGCAGTGTGAATACAGCCCATTAGCAGGCCTTGAAATTAACAGATTGGATCTCAACCAGCCATTTTTTTTTTTTTTTATGAAATCAGTTGGACTGGAACTAAATGGAATGGAAAAGAAAAGCAAGTAGCAGGTGAATCATTCACAGAAATGGTTAGATTTTGTTTCCTGAAACTTTTAATTAATATGAAAAATATATATGTAATTATGATATAAAGTAGATTTCTTTTATTGGGTCATAATCAAAAGTCAAAATAACACCATTAACCTGGGGTACTGAGAGGAATCACTTTCTGGATTTCTACTACTAAATACTTGGGTTTAGGATTAGGTTTGGAGTTATGAATGAGACAGTAAAGAGCTCAGGAGGCTGAGGCAGGAAGATTTCAAGTTCAAAGCCAGCCTCAGCAACAGCAAGAGACTAAGCAACTCAATGAGATCCTGTCTCTAAATAAAATACAAAATAGGGATGGGGATGTAGCTCAGCGGTTGAGTGCCCCTGAGTTCAATCCCCAGTACCAAAAAAAAAAAAAAAAAAAAAATTAAGAGACTCCCAGAATAAATGATATGTCAAAAACACAAATAAAAATAAAATGTAAATAACAAAATGGGAAAATTATTTGCAGGTTAATATTCTTTGTATATGAAGAACACATATTAACAAGAAATTCTCAACAGAAAAAATATGAAGGTAAAAATTTGTTATTCTACATCTAATGTCTTATGGCAACAATTCACAAAAGTGGTAACACACATTAACCAAAAGTATTTTTAATAATCTCTCACTGATAAAATTTCCTTAATCTTTTATTGCCAACTATTGCAAGATGAGAGTAAACAGTGACGAAAACTTTCTGAAAGATAATTTCAAAGTATAAATAAAACCCCATATGGCTTCTGACCCCAAAATTATATTTAAACAAATACATTTTCTTAGAAATATACTCAAAACAAATAATCACAAGGGTTAGCAAAGATAAATCTGAAAGCATATTTATAACAGTAATCCTACAACAGCAAAAAATTTTAAAAAATCTGTGACCAGCCTGTGTCTAGCAGTAAAGAATTAGTTAAGAAACATAATACATTCAAATGACACAACACTAAGAATAGCTTAAACACTATTCTAGAAAAATATTCAATGACATGTAAAATATTCTTCAAATTGTTTCATTTATAAAATACTTATCAAAAATAGAGTGCAATTACTTCTTTAGAGATACATACATGTTGATATTTTAACAATATTAGAAATATGTTCAAAAAAGTTTAACAGTTGGTAAAATCAAAGGTGATGTTTATTTTCATCTGTTTCCTGAGTCTTTCATATTTTTATAATTTTATGTTGTTTTTAAATTGGAAAAAAGCACAAAGATAATTTCAAAAGGGAGAAAATTTAAAGAGTCCTATAATACTATAAGTGATTTTTCACTAATAAAATACTTATTCTTCCTTAGTTTTAAATTGTTTTCAAAGTAAAATGCTATCATATTTATAAATGAAGGTTTGGAGAACAAATATATTTCTGAGTATTTGACCACAATAATTTATAACATACGTTGGCTGGAGCTGTTCGGTGCTGACAAATTCCAGAAAGTAACTGCATAAAATACTTGGAGAGGAAATTGCTTTATGCTTCCATGCTATTTATGGAAATTAGCATCTTTGTAAAAATAAACTGAGAGCAATCACAATCATAAACCTTGAAATGTGGTTTCCACAAGATGTTAGCTTTGGTGCTTTAAGAACCATTAGTAATGCAACAGAGGAATACTGCCTATTTTTTTTCTGTTATGAAACAATTATATGTAATTAGGTTTTTTCCCCTGTATCTTTAATCTCTCCCTTTTTCCTGGATGCTTCCCTTTTGGAGAACAAATACACTGCAGTACACTTTGCTAAGAAAAACCTCTCCTGTGATCCTCGTTCCTTCTCAAAGAATCTTACATATTTCCTTTATTCAGTATCTCAATCTTCTGCAATCCACATCATTCCCCAAACTTACTCCTTCTGAAGATAAGATTGAACTTTTACCATTCTATGTCCCTAAACCATATTCAAAACCTCAAAGTATTTCAATTCTTCCATCTCTCTCAATCTCAAGTAATCACTTATCAAGTTCTGTCCCTTCAGATTCTACAATTATTCTTGTATTGATATATTCTTGTCAACAACTAGTTCCCCCCCACACCCAGGAAAATATTATAAATTGAGTTTCAGGTCTCATAATTACCAACCTAATTTAGTGCAAGAGACCTCACAAGTATCCTTTGCTCAAGCACATTCCTAGTGGTTCAGTGGAGTCCTAATGGTGCTGATCATGACCTCCTTATCAATATTCACAGGACTCCATGCTGCCTACTAAGGAAATTTCTTAGCATGCTCTTAAGGTGTTCCTTGTAGCAGCACAAATTGTCCCCATTCATCATTATCTCATATCCCAAGCTACCAAACACCCTATTCTTCAAATACAGCGTCATTAAAACCAACAGGAGGAAACAGCCTTGAGAGACATTTCTGAGATGGAAGGAATAGGATTTAGTAGCCAAATGGGTACAGGTCAAGGACAACAAAGAAGGAGGCAGCAGGAGCAACACTAGGATTCTGGCTCAATCACTAGCTGATGGAGAATACAGACGCTGAAAAAGAGCAAGGTGAGAAGTAAGTACTCTGGTTTGGAAAGTATTGCTTTTGAGGTGGTCAGGAACATTCCAGTGGAGATACTGACATGGACATATTGATCTGGAGTTCATAGAAGAGGCAAAAAGCTTGGCCTCTTCCACTTTGAAGGGGCTCTTGAATTTAAAAAAAGAAAAGAAAAATAACCAAAACTGTTAGTCTGTAAACAAGTCAAAATAACACCTGGCATTTTGCCAGGGGAATGTTAGAGTTCCTAAACAAGTCTGGATGGTGCCTGGCAAAATGCCAGAGGGAGTGGTTTGAGAAGTAACAAAAGCGAGCAATTAAGTGTGGAGATTCCTGATTGGTTGACTGCTGTATCTAGTTTATGCTAATTAGATAAGCTGTGTGGAATGTATATACTGCTCCTGTCCTGCAATAAATGGCTTCCACTCCTGCTGTATCAATCTACACAAGTTGCTCATCACCCCCCCGCCCCCACGCCCCCGGTTATTTTGGTGCAGCCGGACTGCTGCACAAAACAGAGTTGTCAAGATTGTGTGTTATTTTCAAGGCTTATATTTAACCATTAATGTGAAATAATGGGCAAATTTTTACCTTTTTGGTGTATATGTAATCCTATCTGAAGAGAACATCAAAAACTTAAATTTAAGGGTCTGCATCATTAGGAGATCTGGGATTCCAGGGATAAACCAGGCAGAAGACTCTGGTGAGAAAACCAGAGGAGTGATTGAGGCTGCCTGGGGAGAACATATGGAGGGAGAGACGGGATAAAGAGTGGAGCTCTGAAAATGGGTAATATTTAAAAGGAGCCATAAGTGAACCTTAGAAGGAGCCAGAGATGGAAAGGTCACAGAGGCAGAAAGGAAAGAGTACAAGTGACACAGATGACAAACAAGGAGAGAGCATTCTCAATGAATCCAGCCAGTGACTCCACCTTGAAGATTTCCAGGCTTTGGGTACAACATGGTAATAAAGTGGAATCTGCAACCAGGACAAGTTTGAGCCTATTCAAACTCTATTATCAATGTCAACATGGATTAGAATATTCATCCAAAATCACTATAGAAGACAAGGTCACATAGGAAGTGCATTCATGATACAAAACCTGGAGAGCTGGAAAAGTCACTCCCAACTGAAACATAGGGAAGAGGAGAAGGCCACAAAGTATATCAAATGTGTAGTATAGCACATTAAACTAAGAAAGAATTATTCTAAGAAAATGTTCAAATAGGTGAGCAAAGATGTGAACACAAGATGTTCATTACATATGGCTAAGAGTAATGTGGTTTTTTTTTTTAAGTTATGGCATTGGAAATGAAAATGAAGAAAAAGAGAAGTCATAGAGATTGGGGGGCTGTCTACAAAGAAAAACCATTTCCTAGATGGACATCTGCTTAGAAAGTAGATCTGTTGATCTGTTCCTGGGCCTACAGAGCAAAGTGAGAAGAATTACAGGGAGTTGACATGACAGAGAAGAGGTAGCACTGGATCATCCTGGCTTCCCAGGATGCAAGTGGACACCACTAAGAGGTACTGAGTTTAAACCATCCTGCCAGCACTCCACCCAGTAAGGCTTCCTGTTAACTAAGAAGACCTCAGCATCAAGTGGCAAGTCATCACAGGACCATCTTCTACAGGGAAGGTCCTGAGGGACCCTCTGAAGTACTTGCATTTGCTATCAAGAGGACAGAGTCATCAGGGAGAACCAGAGTGGCTATGGCAACTATCAGAGTTAGCATCCATTTAAGTAAAGAGCTGTTTTTGCTCATCTCCCATTCCCCCTCTTTGTTTCTTATCCCAAGACAGATGGAAGAAATATGTGCAAGAAGTATTTCAGAAGCAGTCCCAACCATTCCTGAGCCATTCCATGGCAAGGAAAGAAGACAGCAGTTCCCAGCCCAATCCCATTTTAGATACGTGGAGCCATGCACCAAGCCTAAACCAGAGGGAAGGGAAATGAGATTTAAATCAAGTGGATAACCAAAATATTAAATTGCACTGGACTTTTAAAAACAGAAAGTGAATCTTCTGAAGATTTCATTAGGGATGAGAAAAGGGAATTTGACTAGGCATGGCTTTATACCCCACTGAGTTGAGATTTCTCAATAAATCTGTCTTTCAGAGGCTCAAATCTTCCAGATCACTCAAGATGGGTCAATATTCATAATCATCTCAGATATGACTTACCAAGCTCAACCAAATCCAGGCTGACCTCAAAGAAATTATGTACCATGTTAGAGTCAGGGCCCTCTGAGCTCATTTACTATGAGTAAGTTCTCTGAACCCTGATCCCAGGCTGCCTTCCTAGGACACTATCCTCATTACCCATGATTGACATGATCAAGGGTGACAGCAACACCATGGATAATTGGTAGAAATTAGATGGTGAGATCATTGTGGAACATTAGATTGTTGAAAAAAGAGGCCTGGGTTGGACCACCAGCACTCAAATGGCACCTCTTCTGTCCTCATGTTAGTTCTGGGGCTATGCCAGCCTCTCTCAGCATCTATGATTGCATGTGGGTTATTAGTGATAGAGAAGGGATGACTGTTGGCATTGGGCAGAGGTCAAGATTTAAAGCCCACCTCTGATATACTGTATTATTTTCTTCCTGCTGCTGTAACAAATTATAGCAAATTTAATGTTAAAATTAAGCAAGTTATTATTTTATAATGCTAAAAGTCAGAAATCCAAAATGAATTTTGACAGGACTAAAATCAAGGTGCCACCAGGGCCAGTTACATTTGAAAACTCCAGGGGAAAATTCATTCCTTACCTCTTCCAGTTTCTAGAGATGGCTGCCATTCCTTGGTTCCTGGCTGCATTACTCCAGTTTCTGGTTTCTATAATAGCACTGCCTACTCCTTCTGCCTCTATCTCCTCCCCTATTGTAATTGTATAATCTAATAGAATCTCTCCAACCTCAATATCCTTAATCACACTTGCAAAGTCTCTTTTGCAATTAAGGGAACATTTGTGGTTTCCAGATATTAGTACATGGACATATTTGGAAGTTGTTATTCAGCCTACCACACATCTACACTCTGCCTGGCAGCATTACCTGTACTATAATGATCAAGACGATAAGAGCTGGGAGGTCATCTACCAAACTAACATGAACTTGTGTGTCCTCCCTACCACTAAGCCCTCTGTAGGATAAGTCTCCTCTACCAACCTGCAGTCTCACAATCAGAAATGAAATGCAAAACTATTCTGTCTTATACATATGCATCAACAAGACCCAGGAGACAGGATCTGAGACAACTCAGATATTGCTTATGTTACAGGTTATGTTCCAACATTGTCAAAATCCATCTCTTTGCACAGGAGTTCCCTACAATTTTAAGACAATTCTTCCAACTATCCTTCCAGAACTACTTCATCTAATTGTTTCTCACTCTTTAAACCTATCACCTTGAGGGACCTGTTCCAACAGATGTCTGAGAACTTCGCAGAAGGATGATCAAAGATCAGAGGAGACACTCCCACCAAGAGACACAGAATGTGAGGGGATAGGATTTGCCAGAGAATCTAAGCAGGGCAGCACCTCCCCAGAGGTAAATATGGTAAGGGGCCACTAGGATACACACCAAGATACCTTGATATGATTATTTAAGGAGACATGGAAAAGCACATGATCAAAGTTAAAACCATTTCTAGAATACAGAGCTAGGAATCTCTCTTATGACTATTAAATTAATAGACAGGGAAGGTCATTTATTCCTCTCCTGGGTAAGAGGAGAGGGACCAAATTACAAGGAGCAAGCTGTAACTTGGGACAATCAACATGGGAGACACCATCAAGTTGTCTGGAGAAAGTCTGAAAAGCCCTCAAATACACCAGGTTGGAAGAGAGGGGTAGAATAGCAGTCACTGACTTCCCTGGGAAGATGGAGATCCCTAAGGAGAGAGCTGAGTAACAGGAAATTTCAGGGGCCTTTGAGAGAGGAAGAAGGAAGGCCTTTCTTGCAGTCTGAGTGATCTAGGAATGGTTAAGAATTAGTTAGAAAAACAAGGGCCTGAGCCTCATGCCTTGGTCTGCATTCTATCACAATTACTTATAGTCAATGAATATGAGTTTCAATGAGGAGAATCTGATTTTTATTTTCTAGTTGGAACATCCCACACTCCTGACAGCTCAGCTTCACTCATGAGACCTATGCCACCTGGCAGTGGCACTTATGAGGCAAGGGGAAATACTAATGAACACTGTAAGCCCCATCCAAACACCAAAATTATAAGATACCTCACAGGGCAACTGAATGTCAAGTCCACACTGAACCTAGGAGAAAAAGCAGTGAAACAGCTCTGGCCTCAGGTGTTAACACCTGCAAGAATCTCCCCTGAGAAGTACAGGCCCCACCTCTGATCCTTTGCAGCATCTTCCCTCCTTTGCAGCATCTTCTCTCCTCAGCTGTGCCTCTTGAATGCCCCCTACAGCCCCACAGCAGAAAATACAGGCCCCATGCTAAGCTTCAAACCCTGAATGCTTACAGCAGCAGCAACACAGAGAGCTGACATTTATTGTGAACTCCCCACGTGCCAGACACTGCCTGCTTTTGTTGTTTTTTTTTTCCCCACTTCACAATGGATTAACTCCTCCAAACAATTCCGTGAGGTAGATACTATTATTACCTCCTCTCTGCAGATGTGGAAACTGAGATGCGATGCAGAGATATTTGTGTGACACCATGATGAAGTGGTGGAGCTGGGATTCAAACAGTGGGTGGTATGGATGATGAAGACTGCTGCTCTGAAAACTCCTTTTATGACCTTCTGTGCACACTGCCTTGATACATGGAAATAGCACTGCCACCAGCACACAGATATGGAAAAATCCAAAAGAGGTCAGTGAGTGATTCAAGCTGGGCAAGCACTGTCCTTGGCCAAAGGTCAACAGACTGCCTCAAAGCATATTTAAATTTTATAGGGTGAAAGAAGGCAAAATGAAATGTTGTGCCTTGAAGCCCCAGCCCCATTTGATGAAGAACAAATCTGTGAAGCTCTCATGGCCTGTTTCAGATCCTCTGAAAGGACAGAAAGTCTGTCTTCATGCTTTTATCCTGACACTACACCTTACTGGCCAGAGATACCCTAAAACCACCCTGAAATACTTACCTTTTGTTCTAACAGAAGACAGCTGTTAAAATATGGGTATGAGGAGCATCCATAAAATGGAATAATGAGGAAAATGTTGCTTGTTAACTAGCTCTGTGAGAGTCACAGAATTCATGGGACACTGGAACCAAAAGAGGCCTTAAAGACACAGGTCCAGGAGAGTGCATGAGAGGAAGAGGAGTCTGGCTGATTTATCTCAGAGTGTAAGGTCAGTCACGCATAAGTGCTTACTTCACAGTCATATAGGTCCTTAGATGCCAGGCCCTTTGCCAGACCCTGTAGGCATACAGGCCACCAAGCCATGTGCCTGAGAAGAAACATCCTCCGGGAGGGGTTGCCTTGTTCTGATTCACAAAAGACATTGCATGGGATTAGCACCTGAGGACACAATATTGACTAAAGTGTTACCTGCACTTTTAGATCTGGAGACACACACTTCCTGTCTGAATCCAAGTTGCAAATGTATTTGTCTGGCTTTCAGTGCTTTATAAACTAGGAGATTTTATTAGAAATCTGGATGATTCACCTATCTTGCAAAGTAAGATCTAACAATTCTGGGCTTGCATTCCCACTTAGCAATGATCAGCTGAAGTCAAGAAGAGGCTGCGCTTAATAGATGGAACATGTGTTTTCCATTTTGCCACTGTCACCACCACTCCGTATTGTGTCTTTGGCAATTCTAGTATCATTCCTGTGTTTGAATCTTCCCAGTAGATAAATAAGGATGCAATGCATGTGTTCGATTCTCCCAGGTTGGTTGGAATAGACGCAAAGTCTAAAGAGAGGACTGCAAACAATGAAATGTGTGTTGACAGAAGTAAATTCAGAATATGTACTTAGTGGATAAACTAGAACAAGAACCTGGCTTTGCCCATTCATTGTGTCCTAGCCTCCAGCAGCCCAGTCTCCACTGAACACATACAGACAACCATTCCAGTCTGAACAGACACAGTCCACCATAGCCCAAACCATCATGATATTAAAGCTCTGCTTGGGATTCATAGAGGACCCAAGTATGGGGATTCTCCTTATAGCTAACCAACCAGAAATCATAGGTCAGAAGTTGGAGAGAAAGTCATATTCTCTATTACAGCATTAACACTAACCATTATCACATTTATGTGATTTAGAATAATGATCCTAAGTAAACAGAGACATGCTCATCATTCCCCTCCATATTACCTGCAGGAGAGTAGAATGCATGAAGACCATCCATATCAGCAGCCACCAGGGGCTCTTCCAGGAAGCCATGAGATCCGTTAGCCTAGGGGCCTCACTTGCAGTCTACAAAAGAGGAGAGTGTTGGTTTCCAATCAGCTCTGGCCCTAGTCACTTAAAAAAAAAAATCAATCAGAAAAAGGGACCCTGAAGCCCATACAATATCCTGGAAAAGTTTCTGTTGGTCTAAGATGGGGCTGCCCACTGCAGGGTTAGGCAATCCAGGGCTCCCTTTAGGATGGTTCTATATCAAGGACAGGAGGGAGCTAGGCCTGTCTCCAAGAAGCAACTCACACCTCCTGCTCTCCAGAAGCTGAGACATCCCTGCACCAGCCACCTCCCAGCCCATTTGTCAGCGCCAGGGTGTGGCTATTGGCATTTGATTTAGGAAACTAGCATAGAGCCAAGGGTTAGGGCACCTGCCAGCTTCTGTTCCTTGAGGCAAAAACGAATCTAAAACTAATAAAACCAGCCCAGAGAGGGAAGGGAACTGCTGAAGGTCACACAGCAAGACAGTGAGTTTATAGGACTGAAACGCAGGTCTTCTGATAGTTCAAGGCTTTTCCCACTAGATGACACGCAGCGCCCTCTGGGTCCAGAGCCACAACTCCAAGAGCTGAATTGAGGGAGCTTTGGAGGGCACAGACCTGCGACCAGTCTAATTAGTACACTCTCTTAAAAGTAGGTAAGAGCACACCAGCAGAAGTTAGCTGAGACCAGGAGGGCAGCGGGGCACTTTTTTTCCCTGAGTTTTCCTGTCAATTTACGGGGAAATCAGTATGAGTCCAGACTGGAAAAGCCGAGGTCACACTCGACTCTCTCTTCGCCTCGCGGGCGCCTTGGCGGAGCTGGTGTCCGGGGGCGGGTCGGTGGCTTCTCTCCATCTGGAGAAAGCATTAAGGGCCTGGCCTAATGCGATCCGCAAATGTGCTGCTGTTTCCGACCTGAGGCGGCGACTCTGGGCTGAAGGGAGGCGGCCAGAGCCAAGCCCCAAGGCTGTGCGCCCCCCTCGCTACCTCGCACCAGCCATCCTAGCGCACACTCCTACGACTACCCGCTGCCTCGCAGTAGCTCCTCCAGCTCTCTGGCCGCGTCCTCCTCACCCGCACGCCCACTTTCCATCGCACGCGCTTCGCCTCAGTCCTCTGCGCTCTAGGAGCTGGGGACCCAGTTGCCAACCAAATGGACCTTCGGACGCTCGAGGCTACTAGCTGTCTCCAGCCTGCTTTCTACCTAGAAATCCCCAATCCCGAGAAATAGAACCGTGGGGACTGCCTCGATAATCAAGAGCGCCCCTTAGCGCGTGGAGAGTCCCAAAAGACTCTCCCCAAACCTTCCAGGTCCCCACAGAGTCATATATCTAAGCTCCGAAGGGCGTTCCAGTCACGAAGGCCCCTGAGGCCCGCGTAAACCACCACACCCCCGTCTCCCGCAGTGTCCCTCCAACTTGCTTGGAGATGTCACTGCTCTGAGTCTTGTCCCTTTTCTGAGACAGCGTTCCTTTGATCCCCGTAGGCTGTCCCTGTGCCCAATTCACTGCACCCACCTTACACCGCATAAGCTTCTAGGACGTGCAGCTCTGGGGCCGCGTGGGCTCGTTGCGCGCCGAGGAGAGGCGGGGACAAGCGGCCTCGTCCACACCTCGTGCAGAATCCCGGACCAGGACCTTCCCCGACGCCGGCCTCCAGTTCGCGGCGCCGCAGTCGCCGCAGCCGCCGCGAAGTTAAATGGGGCTGGGACCGGGGCCGCCCCGCCTCTCCCGCCCCCTCTGGGCGCGCGGAGCGCAGCGCTGGCCAGGGCCCAGAGGCGGAGGGCGCGCGCCGCCACCTGCGCCGCCCGGCAAGTGCACGGCGCGCCCAGGCTCCCGTCTGCCCGCGTGCGGGCACCGCGCCCTCGACTAGAACCTGGGGCGCTGGGGGCGCGAAGAGACCCGGTGAGGGGGCCGGCTCGGCTGATCCGAGAGCTCGGGGCCGAGGCTACGGCGAGACTCGGCTGGAACGCTCCTCCGCCCGCTTCCTGGAAGCCACTCCTCGCCCTGGGCCGGCCGCCAGGCGTTATGCCAAGAGCCGGGATTGCCGACGCCGCCACCGCCGCAGCCGCCGCCGGCAGGCGCGTTGAGAAAAGGCGGCCGCTGCGCCGTGAGCCAGCCCGGCCGCCCCGCCTCAGCCAGAGCCAGAGTAGGGATGCCGTCGCCCCCTCTCACCTCCCACCGCCTCCACCCATCCCATCCGGGAGCCAGTTCTGCAAAGTCAAGCCCAGCGGCTACATGGAGGTTTGCCTGGGACTGCTAGCTCATGCCTAAGAGCGTTAGGCGCTCCTACCCAGGCAAGATCAGGGTCGGGGATCAGCAGCCCCCTCTCAGTCTGCGCCTCCTCTGCTTCCCGGGGTCCCCAGTGCAGACCCATATAGAGGCGGGGCGGTCCTCCGACACCTAGCTGTCCATATAGTGGGAGACCCAGCAGAGCGCCTCTTCAGCCCAGTAGGCACCCCCTTCTATAAGGCTGATTTGGGTAACAGAAGCCACAGCTGGCGGGATAATGTAGTGTACAGGCCTGCAATTGGGGATGAAGGTGGTCATGTCAGGGGCAGAAGGCCAGAATGAGTTGCCTTGTGGGATTCTAGAAGTTTGGGGAAATGACCTTGGCTTAATCTCAGCAATATACCAGGAGGCTTCCTTATAAGGGCCAGAAGGTCTGCAGGATTATGCCCCCACCTAACTACCATCACAGTCATTGATTGTAGCTGCAGTGCCAAGCTGTGAATCTACTGTAAGAAGGGCATTCTGGCAGAAGTTGGTGGCATTATCCCTTTTCACCTGTGAGGAATCTGAGATGTTTCAGAGGATAAATAACTTGCTGGGTGAATAGAAGCACCAAGACTGGAACCCCAGGTCTGCACCTCTCTAGAATCTGTATTATTCATCCCCACAATTGCTCTCCTTCCTTCCTGGTGTTTGCTCCAATGCAGAAACTATTGCACTTTACAGAAAAGTTGCCCTGCCTGCCTCCTTCACCTGTTCTTCCCATCCTTACTCACTGATGGCTTCCTCTGACACGAGGAGGGTCTCTGAGACTGTCCACTCCAGATAAAATGGCTGGATTCTTTTGGAAAATGAGCAGAGGGACATCAACGTGAAGGAGACCAAGGAAGGGCAGGACTCAACCAGAATTGACTCAACTATGTTTGTGTTCTAAAAAGTTGAACAATGAACTTATGAATACTGAAGCCTCTGGTCACAACATTTTGATCAACCAATTAGCACATTATCTTCCTTTTTGTGTGTTTCTATGTAAAAAGCACCTTACTTAACATACATTGTTGATTGATTGACAGAGCTCAGGGCAACAGCATTACAATTTATGCCCACTGCATCTTGTCTAGTGCCGCGTCCGGCCAAGGGAGCCGAGTCCGGCGAGGGACGGCGAGGTTAAAAGACACACAGGACACCAAGGTTCTTCATCCAGGAGTCAATAATAATCTTTATTGCTAACACACCTTTTTTTATACCCCAAGCAGCAGAAGTGGAAAACTACCCAAAAGCAGGAGGGAGGGGGGAGAAATTTAGTTTCAACATCTATTATTGTCAGGTACCGAAACCTCCCTTAACAATAAGTCCATCAGACCAGAAAAGGTCAAGGCATTCCCGTGGGATACATATGTCTCAGACGGATAAGCAGGAACAGAAAAACCGCAAGTTCGCCATGGCCTTGTGAGCTGGCCACACTGGCATGCAGAACAAACTAGTGGAGGTAGGGCTCCAGGGGCCAAGGTGGACCTGTTGCCAACAAGTCCCCCTCTTTTGTTTTTTGCATGCCAGTGGGAATCAAGTAGCCCCTGTCTTAGGTCGTTCACAGCCCTTGCGATGCTTACCCGTCTCTGGGAAGGCCCCGATTCCCTGGCTTAGGTCGCACAGCAAGCGTGAAAGTTGCCCGTCACTGGGTACTACAAGATCAGCTCAAGGTGTTATGACCTATCAAGACATTATTGCGGTGAACGCTTAACCGTCTCCACCTACGGGACCCATGACCGTCACCGCCGAATGGCAGATGTGATTGGACCGAGAGATTAGACAGCAAAGATCCTAATACAGGAAGGCAAGAGGGAGAGGTATGCATAGAGAAAAGATATGGCAGGAGTTCTTCTTTTAAGGAGGACACTCATCTTCGGATAGGTCTGAAGTATATCTCAGAGAGGCGATCATCCATCTTCAAGCGTTGATAGTGAACCTGTATCGGCTTAGAGGCTAAGATATTAATTTGATCCTTAATGAATTGTACTATCTTATTTACAATGCAGGGTCCTATTGCCACTACTAGAAGGAGGCCTAACAATGGTCCCAATAAGGGAAGAAGATAAGGCAAAAATCCATTAAGTCCAGTCCAGAGAGGGTTCTCAAATAATTCCCTCCTCCTTTTTTCTAGGTCTTCTTGGAGTTGTTTAATTTTTGTGCGAACTATGCCAGATTTGTTAGCATAAAAACAGCACCTCTCCCCAAGGGCTAAACAAATTCCCCCTTGATTGGCAGTAAGCAAGTCTAAACCCCGCCTGTTCTGAAGAACTACTTCTGCTAGGGAGTCTATCTGGTCTTGTAAGTCTTTAATGGTTCCCGACAGGGTTTGCACATCATCTATAAGCTGTTGAGATAGGCGGCGGTAAGAATGTATAGCCGTACCCAATCCTGCCGTGCCTGTACCCACAGCAGCTGTTATTCCAAGGCCAACAAGGAGTGGTAAGGCCTGCACAGCTCTCTTGTGTCTTCTAACTAAGATGTCTAGGCTAGGAATGGGTAGGGGTTCATCTCCTGAGATAATCGTGATATCAGGAAGCAGTAATGCCAGAACGCAACCACCAGTCCAATTTGCTGGGAGCCTGGGAAAAGCTAAATTTCCACCACACATAAAAACTGTACCATTAGGGGGACAAATGGGCGGAGTAGGTGAGGAGTAATTCTTTACTAATGAGCAGTTTCCAAAGGAAGAGACTCCAACATCAACATCATAGGTATTATTTTGCATCATGCCTAGAAGGCATGACATAAAACCACCTAGAGGCTGCACCTTAAAGGGCAGCCCAGATTGACATGTGTTGTCATCATCAATGGTATAATTGATGGGAACCGCCAATGGCATGACTGCACCTGCCGTCATGCAGAGCCAGCAATCACCAGCAAGGGTAGGGTTGGAACTGTTAAGTAAAGAAAAGGTGGTTTCTAGGATATCTAATGTATTGGCATCTAAATCAGGAAACTGGGATTTGGGCAATATCAAGGGGTGGTATGTAGGCTTAGGGATCTCCGGCTTTAAAAGCTTAATCACCTGAAGGTGTTTAATAGCATCAGTGGGTCCCCCTCCGTCAGAGATTCCGATAGGGGCCTGCATGGGCCAGCAGGAGGGTTTACCCACGACGCCCTCACATCCCGCCTCCGTTAACCGAGTCGTGATGCCTTCCCCTCCCCGGTCACCAAGAAAAGGAATATAATTATAAGTGGTCCCCCATTCTCCACGGGTGTTAGTTAGGATGGCCTCAAAATACTGTTTTCCTTGATTATTAACACAAATTGAGGCCGATGTATAACAGGAGATGTGCATTGCCGGGGTGTAATGACAAGTGGCGGGACAGCTTCCAAGAGTCTCGGTCGGATTAGGGACAACAAGTCCGGGCTTATTAACACATACCCATTTTGGTTGCTTAAATCCTCCGATGTTTTCATTGAGTTCAGCCGCCATATAGGCTACTTTAGTCCCACAATCAATGCTCTGGATATAACCAGAGGGGGCCGAGTGCCGGGGCCCTCCCTTACACTCACAAGGGGCTCCAAAAAGATATTCATGAATATTCCCAGGTGGGGGGTCAAGCCCTCCTTCAGCAAACCTGTCCAGAAGGAATGCCACAAGAGGGGTCCAGCTCATGAGGTGTGTCTCGGCACTCACTTGAAGGGGTGAGAACAACAGCGGCAGGATCAGCCATCTTGGGAACTTCATTTTGTCTTGAATTTTCATTCACCGGTCTGGTGCAGCGCTCCGGGATCCAAATGGGCTTCTCAGTTCCTGGGGGAAAAACACATACAGCTCCCCTCACTCTAGCTAAGAGTGGAGCCGGGGGTTGCCACTTTCCGGTGGATAAATCTTTCCACCTTATTTGAGCATCTTGTACAGTGGGAGGGGAAAAGTGGCGTTGTGCAGCCGTGCGCCCTCCAGTGTCAGTGAGTAAAAAATTTAAAGTAAATAAGGTTATGCTTAGAAGTGCTTGTGGTCCCTGACAATTCCGGTATATCTCCCCCTCTTTTGTTTTTTGTAAATAAGTTTTTAAATGTTGATGGGCTCGTTCCACGATAGCTTGTCCCTGTGGATTATAAGGGATTCCAGTCTTATGATTAATTTCCCATTGGGTGCAAAACCGTTGAACCGCCTGACTTACATATGCGGGACCATTATCGGTTTTGAGGCATCGTGGGGTGCCCATGGAGGAAAAGGCTTTTAGAAGATGACTGATTACATCCTTAGCCTTCTCTCCAGTATGTAAGGTGGCAAAAATGAAGCCAGAATATGTGTCAGTGGAAACATGTATAAAGGAGAGCTTACCAAAGCTAGGGAAGTGTGTAACATCAGTTTGCCAGACATCATTAGGTTGTAGTCCTCTTGGATTAACCCCAAGGGAAGGAGAATGAATAAATGGTGCACAGGTTGGACATAATGAGACAATCTGTAAAGCTTGGTCTCGTGAACATCCTGTGTGGAAGCGTAAAGACTGTGCATTTAAATGAAATTTGTTATGGAATTGTAAGGCCTTATCATATTCGGTCGTCACACAGGAAAGGCCAACAGCATGAGTAGCAGCGTCTGCTTTTGCGTTGCCCTCTGACAAAGGTCCAGGGAGCCCTGAATGGCTTCGGATGTGGCCAATGTATAAAGGATCTCGTCTAGCCCAAATGAGAAGCTGAACTACCTGTAGTTGTTCTGTGATGGTGGATTGCTTTCCAATATATGATGCTGTTTCTATGACTAGAGCCAGATTGGCTACATACAAGCTGTCAGTATATACATTAAGAGGAATAGAACTATAGACTTTGAGAGCTATGATTAAAGCTTCAACTTCTGCCTTTTGGGCCGACTGACCTGACACAGGTTGTCGGAGAATTTGAGATCCATCAAAAACGACAGCAAATCCATTTTTGGCCCCATCTGTATATACAGTTTGGGCCTTTGGAATAGGTTCCCTTTTCATAATCTTTGGGAAGATAATGGGACACCTTTTAAAGCCCTCCAAAAGTCTATGTTTAGGGAAGTGATTATCAATCTGACCCTTGAAGCTGCACAGGAAAAGACACCAAAGGTCATGTTCTTGTTGTAACTTGTGTATCATATCTTGAGTGTAAGGTTGAATAAGTATGTCAAAGGTTTTTCCAAACAATGCATCACCCAAATATTTAGCCTTCCAAATTAAGTTAATAACTAGCTCATAAAAGGGAGTCAATACCCGGGGGTTAGAAGCCGGCAAGTGGACCCAATAAATGGGACCCGTTTGCCAGAACACTCCTGTGGGAGTAATTTTAGAAGGTAGAACTATAAATGACAAGGGCAGAGAATAATCTATCTGCGTAATCTGCATGTCCTGCAGAGCCTCTTCTATTAGCCTCAGTGCTCGTAAGGCTTCTGGTGTAGGTACTCTACACGACGTAGGAGAAGGATCTCCTCGCAAGAGGTCATACAGGGGTTTGAGCTCTCCAGTTGGAATATGAAAGGATGGGCGCAGCCACTGTATTTCTCCGAGGAATGTCTGCCACTGATGTAAAGTTTTGAGCTGATTTATCTGGAACTGGGGTCTCTGGGGAAAGATTCCTATGTTATTAATGATGTATCCCAAATAATTGTAAGGGTGTTGAAACTGCACCTTTTCGGGTGCTATGACCAGCCCTGCCCCTTTTAGAAGGGATTGGAGGACTTCATAAGATTGAAGAAGCCTTTCTTTCTTGGGCCCTGCCAGTAAGATGTCATCCATATAATGAATGAGGTAGAGCTGTGGGAACTGCTGTCGAAAGGGTCGCAAAACCTCAGCTGCAAAATATTGGCACATTGTAGGACTATTAGTCATCTCTTGAGGTAGGACGGTCCATTCATACCGTTGGTAAGGTTCCCTAAAGTTTGTGGAAGGCAAGGAAAAAGCAAAACGCTTTTGGTCTCGTGGGTCTAAGGGGATAGAGAAGAAACAATCTTTTAAATCTATAACAATAAGATGCCAATCCTTTGGGATCGCAGTAGGAAAGGGTAGCCCTGGTTGTAAGGGTCCCATGGGTTGCATAGTTTTATTAATAGCTCGTAGGTCCTGAAGAAGTCTCCACTTCCCAGACCCCTTTTGTATAACAAAAATAGGGGTATTCCAAGGGGAGGTAGAGGGCACCACATGTCCTAACTTAAGCTGGTCTTGAACTAATAGGGAAGCGGCCTGTAATTTGTCCTTAGTTAGGGGCCACTGTTCTACCCACACAGGGTCATCTGATAACCAAGTAATGGACAGTGGAGGTGGCCGCACTTCAGTGGCCCCTAGGATAAATTTCCCAGTCCTCTCCCATCTCTTCCCCGCCGGGTAACCTGTTCTGCTGGATCCACGGGTGATATTCTGCCCTCATGTCTCTTTCCTAGTCCCCTTCCAGGGATCCATCCCATGTCTAGCATTGCATCATTAACAAAGTCATTATTTCCTTTCAAAGTCTGGGTAGTGAGAATAGCCCCCATTTGATGAAGCAAGTCCCTCCCCCAAAGGTTCGTGGGGAGTCCAGTCACCACATAAGGCTGGAAATGGCCACTATGTCCTTCACCATCTCTCCATTTTAAAAAGGAGGCACTTCTTTTTGGTCGGGTCTGTCCTATCCCCTGTAATATGGCCGAGGGACTCTGGAGGGGCCAGGCAGGTGGCCATTGTTTTTCAGAAATGACAGAGACATCCGCCCCCGTATCTAGTATTTCCTTGAAAGCCTTGTCCTGTATCTCAATGGTCAGGTTGGGACGCGAATCCAAATGAGCTACCCAAAAGGCCTGGGGAGTTCCAGTGGAGCCAAAGCTGCCGTCGCCCCGGGACCCACGGAGGGCGTGCCCAGGAATGGAAGCTAAGGGCAGCAGCAGCAATTGAGCTATACGCTCCCCGGGGGGAAGAATAACAATTCCTTGGGTAGCTTCTACTACTATTTTTATTTCTCCCTGATAATCAGCATCAACAACCCCCGTAAGAATCTTCAAGCCCCACTGAGTTGCGCTACCTCGTCCCAACACTAGTCCCACCGTCCTCTCTGGCAGGGGTCCAAAAACCCCAGTAGGCAGCGTCTGAGGTCCCATTTGGGGAGTTAATACCGCTCGGGAGGTGGAACTGAGGTCCAGTCCTGCGCTTCCTGGTGTTCCCCTGGGGAGTTCCCAGATAGAAAGGGGTTGGTCAGTGGGAGGCGGCGGAGACGCCCACTCCCTGGGGCACTGTTCTGTCCCTGCACTGCCCCGTACACTTTGGCTTCCGGGGCCCGGGGCGGGCCCCTGCTCCCGTTTCCCGACGGTATTGGGTTACCCTGGATGTCAAATTTTGACCTGCACTCACTGCTCCAATGATTTCCTTTATGACATCTAGGACAAAGTCCAGGCATCCCTCTGCCAGCACCCTCGCTCCTTTCCGGGCAGTTTCTCTTTATATGTCCCTCTTTCCCACACTTAAAACACCCCTTAGAGCGGGTTCCCCTGTTATCAGCTTTTTGCATTCCAGTCTTAAGGGCAGCAGCCAAAACCTGACCAGTAATATGAGGCCCATCTATATCTTTGCATGCTCGAATCATGTCATCTATACTTTTGGCCCGGGAGGACTTAATAGCATTTTGGCAGTAAGTGTTAGCGTTTTCATATGCCAGTTGTCTAATAAGTGGCATAGCCTGTTCCAGATTAGGGAATATTTTTCCAGCAGCCTGCATTAGGCGGGCTATAAAGTCTGAATAAGGTTCAGAGGGTCCTTGAGAGATCTTGGAAATTTTTGCTTCAGTCTTAGAAATGGGCAGGGCTTTCCAGGCATGAACTGCAGCTGAGGCTATTTGAGCATAAACACCTGGGTCGTAATTAATTTGTTGGCCTATGGTGGCATACTGCCCAGTTCCTGTCAACATTTCAGCATTTCGCCGTTGATGGCCCGCATTCAGGTTAATCTGAGCCAGCTCGCGGCACCTTTCATGATATTCACTTTTCCACAATAAGAAATCCCCTCCAGATAACACAGCCCTGCAAAGTTGCTGCCAATCATTAGGTATCAGTTGACTGGCTGAGAAAGACTCGAAGAGGGTCAATGTGAAAGGGGCATGAGGTCCATAATTAATGACCGCCTCCTTAAGCTGTTTTATGTCCTTGAAGGCTAGGGGGACATGGGCTCTGGCCGGCTGTCCATCAGCATCGGCGTTTTCAATCATTGGAAAAACCTGAGCCGCTCTAGAACCCCAGTGGACCCCCGCCCGTCTAGTAGGGGCGTCCTCATTCCAATCAGGATTATAGGGAGGAGGTGCGGCAATTGAGGGGGCCCTAGGCACCCTCACATTTGCCCTTTTAAGGCGATGTTCTAGTTCCTCTATCTCCCTTTCTAATCCCTCCTCTTCCTCAGAGAGAGAACTGAGGTCCTCAGGATCCTTTTTGGGCTTAGAAATCTGGAGGCGTTTCCTACCCTCCGAGCCCGAGTCCTCAAGAGGACCCTCATCCTTTAAGGATTCTGCCATTTGCTCTTCCTGCACCTGATTAAGGGCCTGTTCACATTCAGCAAGCTGATCCTTGATCTTTACTTTATCTGTTAATAAAGCATCCTTTACCAACCTCCATAAGGAAAAGGTGGCAACTGGGACACTGTCCGAGCCCCGGTCCCTCAATAATTTCTGAAGGTCATGCCTCACCAGGTCCCAGTCACTATTATTAAGAAATCCTCCTGTCAGAAACCAAGGACAAGCCTGGGCAATAATTTCAACGAATTCGGTTGCAGTCTTAGTTTTTATTCCTGTTCCTTGTGTATTTAACAGCTCTTTCAGTTCGTTGGCCAGACGAACCTTCGCTGTTGAGTTACCCATGGTACGTACCCTGTCTCTTTAAAATATCTTTAAACCAATCCTCCCCCTTCTTTCTTAGAAGGTGAGCCCCGTCCGCTTACCCCTGCTTTCCGGATCTCAGTGGGAGCCTCCAATTGCCGCGTCCGGCCAAGGGAGCCGAGTCCGGCGAGGGACGGCGAGGTTAAAAGACACACAGGACACCAAGGTTCTTCATCCAGGAGTCAATAATAATCTTTATTGCTAACACACCTTTTTTTTATACCCCAAGCAGCAGAAGTGGAAAACTACCCAAAAGCAGGAGGGAGGGGGGAGAAATTTAGTTTCAACATCTATTATTGTCAGGTACCGAAACCTCCCTTAACAATAAGTCCATCAGACCAGAAAAGGTCAAGGCATTCCCGTGGGATACATATGTCTCAGACGGATAAGCAGGAACAGAAAAACCGCAAGTTCGCCATGGCCTTGTGAGCTGGCCACACTGGCATGCAGAACAAACTAGTGGAGGTAGGGCTCCAGGGGCCAAGGTGGACCTGTTGCCAACAGTCTAGTACATATATTTTCTCCACAAGGCACATCACAGCTTTCTTCTACTTAGGAACACTAGACAGAACTTCAGCCCTTCCTTGAGGGCTGTTTGAAACAGCGAAATTATCAACAACAACAAAAAAGACAAAAATGTGCCAGGTGCAGTTACACACCTGTAATCCAGTATCTTGGGAAGCTGAGGCAGGAGAATCACAAATTTTAGGCTAGCCTTAGCAACTTAGCAAGAGCTCATCTCAAAAAGGGCTGGGAATGTAGACCAGTGGTAGTATGCCCCTGGGTTCCATCCCCAGTACCAAAAAAAGAAAGAAAAACTAGGATGCTTATTTACATTACAAAAGCTGAAAGAAGAGGGCAAAGTATTGCCTTATTCAACCTTAGCTGGGAACATGCACATCAGTCGACTCAAAATTCTCACCACTCCTCAATGACTTTGAATGTGTTGCAGGTATTGATTATGGGGTTACAGGTAAGTGAATTCAAAACTAGGGAATCTGGAAATAATAAGGATTGACTGTATGTACTTCTCATATCAGGGTATAAGTAGAAGAATGTTAATATTTTACATTTTGGATGCACCTGGCATTTCATGTGTATTAACTCAGCACAATAGTCTATGGGGTAAATATTATTTTAGTCCCATTTTACAAATGAGGAAACTTAAGTAGAAAGGTTTAAACACCACATGTTCTTAGCAAATATATTATGCCACTTCTCAAATCATTCATATTCTAAAACCCCTTATGAGGTATCATGGAGTTGATTGCAGAACTCACATGAATATTCAAGATGAAATAGAGAATTCAAAGAAATATTATGCTTGTGTAGTGGCAGCTGCATAGAGTCTGCAGCTCAGGAAGGCACTGGGAACGCCTCTGGAATTGGGGTACTTTCCTGGGAAAGCCTGAGTGGCTCTGCTCTAAGATTTTAATGTCTCAGCAGGACTTCCTGTCACACTTTCCCTTGGGCACTTTTGATTCCTAAGTCAGTCTCCAGGGAGTGCCCCTCACTAAGCATTAAGGCCAGGGGGGGAACCTTTCTCTCTGGCAGGTTCCATCTAGCATTAGGTTTTCCTTCACAAAGAGCAGTTGGTCAGAAGAGCAAAGTAGAAGAGACAGATTACCAATATCCTTCTGGAAGTTCTGCCCTCCTGTTAACTCTAGCAGATCAAGCAATCTTATATGCATGGCTAAGATACAGTAAATTAAGGCAAGAACCACAGAGGACAGACTCTACTGAAGGGGCTGGCTGTCCCTCACAGGTGTTGTCATCTGCAGGTCTGTGGTCTTACCACCTCACTAGCACTTTCTTTTGACACTCTTCCCAAATATAGACAGCCTTCCCTCAGTCACCCTCTACCTTTCCCTCCTACTCTTCATTTCTTCCCTGGAGAGATGGGCCCATATGTTCAAGCAAGACATTGCCAAAGGCATGGAAAGGAGAAAACTGGGAAGTGGGGGAGAACAGGAATTAGTGAACCCCAAAAGAACAGATCTGGCTATTGGGTGCAACTGCCCATCTCTGGGTGGGAGTCAGGCCCCTCTCTGCCTAACTCCCAAGTACCTCCCCATGAGAACCTGCACCACCTGAGGACAATGACAACGTGATACACTCTGAGAAGTCTAGGAAACCATTCCATTTCCTCCCTAAGATCCATCTTCTTGGGTTCCTGGATTCCACCACCTGTCTCAGGATTAGTTTCTTCTTCTCTGAGTCTCAGAGATTCCTACCCCTACTCCAGGAATTGCCTATTGAACCCAATCAGATAAACACAACAGCACAAGATTCACAGGACAGATATACAGAGAGGATCAGGGGAGTAACTGTTGGTGATGGTGGTATTGGGGTATTATGTGTGTTTTACTCTGAGAAGGAATATCAGTTCAGGGCATCTGCCTTAATTTACTCTTGATACAGAATTGTTCTTTGCATCTTCAGGACTGTGGAGTGGGCTGGGGAAGCACACTCAAGAAAACTATGTTGGAAGCTTGGAGGAAAAAAGAACTTGGAGGCCAACCTTGTCAAAGGTACAGTTGACTGCAGTAGACCCAAAGGATGCACTCACAGCAAGGCCACCAGGAGATGACGGGACTTCAGATGGACATGGTGCTTCAGGGCACAAGATTACTCAGGGAGTTCTCTTCAGAAAACCTGGAAGAGAGTTCAGGAAACAGGCAGATAAGGGACAAGAGTGGCCTCTGGCTTAGGTCAGGTTTAGCTTTCATGTGATCCTGGGACCCTGGAGGGTCCTATAGCGCTGACTTGAAGCAATAGGACTGAGCTGTTAAACCCAATGCTTTTCTGGGTGGCTCCCATAAGCCATGCGCCAGGAAGACATGGGGATATCAGAGTGTAAAAGGAATTTGGACAGGGCATCTCATCAATGGTGTCTACCACACATGTATCCCAGGACTTATAGGTAGAACATGTTCAACTTGCTCTGGTGGCTTTCTGACTGTCCAGAGTGGAGTTCTTCTTTTGAACAGATATTCGCTTTATAAAATATTGTTCAGGTCTCCATCTGGTTGCTTTTCTGTCTCATAAGCAAAAAAGAAACCCTAAGAGGAGGTGTCAAGACAGGAATGGTTCTACCTGATGAGAGGTCTGCATGCTTCAGCATACCCCACTCTTGGTCTTTCCCCTCTACCTGCACTGAGATCCCCAAAGAATTCCTTAGGGATTTTAGGGGTGCCATATCTGTGTTTTCAAATCAGGGCTTAGAACTGCTGCAGCACTGGAGGTCTGAGCCAATCAAAATCTGTAAGGAGGGTGAGAGAGGTGTTGGACAGTTTCTTTTCCAGAATGTCCCAAATCTTGGGGCTGGAGCAAAAAGATCTAGAATCCCCTAAAGTGCTGTGATTTGGTAACACAGGGCCAGCAAACTCTCCAAGTCCCAAACCCAAGGCTGATTCCCATATGGCCTCCAGGGCTATGAAAGTACTGACCAGACATACTCCGATAATCCTGCACACATGTCCACAGAGACTCTGCTGTGGAACACCCTGAGAAGCATAGATTGTCAGTCCCTTCAAATTTATCTTACTCTGCCCTTGACAAAACCCTGTCTTCTTCCCGACGCACAAGCCTGGCCTTGTGTCCAGGTTGGGCACAAACTGAGAGAGATTAAGGTGAACCATCTTATTCTCTGAAGATCAACTTTCACCTTAATTTGTCAAAGTGTAAATATTAGAAGGTTCCAATAGTCCCTTCCTGTATAACCTCTGAAATTGTTTTCATACTTGTATACTGTAGTGATATTCTTACTATGATTCAGATGTGGTTTATCCCCTAAGGGTTGGAGGCTTGGATTTCTGCATGGCTGTGTGAATGGGAGGTCCTTAGGTCACTGGGGGCATGCCCTAGAAGGGATTAAGGCAGTTCTTGTGGGGCCTGGAGTTAGTTCTCACAAAAGGGAGTTTTTATAAGAGGGAACCTGACCCCCAAATTGCTCTCTTTGGTGTCTTGCCTTTTGATATGATCTCTTGCTACCACACATTTTTCTATTGTTGTGATGCTGTCCATGATGGGGGTCTTTGCCAGAGCTGAGCTGATGCCAGTTCTATGCCCTCGAACCTCCAGAACCATCAGCTAAATAAAACTCTTTTATTTATAGTTACCCAGACTAAGGTTCATTACTATTATAGTAATGAAAAATGGACTAATGCACCTCTCTCTTCTTGAATTTAACTAAAAATCTCCCCTAGTCTCACGACAACCATACCAGTAAAAGACCTCACAGCATCCAACCACAGTCATATTTAATCATATTGCTATAAGCCAACACATAGAGCTTGCTCAGGATTATTAGTTCTTACTTTGTACATAGTTCTAACAAATTTGTTCATCTGATTTTCAAAGGTAAAGTAGAGGCTACAAATTATAAAGGGACAGAATGCATGCTAAGAATATTGACACCATAGCAGTGCTACAGATAAATTATAAAGGTCACAAAAGAAAATATTTTAAAAATCACTAGTTTGTTATAGCTTAGTTACCTCATTGGGGCCTGAAAAGAATACTATGTATGATACTGCATTCATGCTCGTGAAGCCAGGTTATCTGTGAACACATTTGTGTGTTGAATTCTGTTTATGATTATATAGAAATACATGCTATGTTTTAGAAAAATATTCACTCACAAGAGGGTTAAATTTAAGAAACAAAAATTTAAACCAAGCATTACCTATTCCTTTAAATATTTACTTTCTGAAAAACTCATGTCTAGAACATCATCTCCAACAACTCCAGAATGCTATATTGTTCCAGAATTGATTAATTTGAGGGAAAAGAACAGAGTATAAAGTAAGAAATTGCATTAATCTAAATACTGTACTGTGCAATCCGTCAAGAGGACTTGCACACAAAAGCATTTGCTCTGATGCTTCATGGCATTCCACTCCTTGTGTGCCACAAAAGAGCCTCACCTGTTTAGTCTGTTTCCCTATGTGTTCCTTACTCTCTCCACTTGGCAATATTTGGATTGGAAGTGCCACAAAGGAATATTTGAAAAGTTTTTTTTACAAATATAAGTTCAATAAAAATGTTTCTACATGTTAAGTTTTGCAAAACATTAACTTTGAGAGGATTTGGTAGCTAATTAATCAAGCATTTCTAGACCGTCTTTATGCAGACTCAGGCAAAGATGTTCTACGGATGAATGTGAAGAACCAATTTCCTTCGGACTTCCAACACCCATACCTGTCAGTAGTAGACCTAAGGAGCAATTTGATGTAACCCACTACAGTACAAGACATATTCTTTGACAATTGTGCCTTGTGTCAGATGTATTAGGTTTTGGTAACACAATGGTATGACAAGATATGGTACCTGTCTTGCAGGAACAAATGAGATACAATGGAACAAATGTGCCCAGAGTGTCAGAATAGGAAGCTATAAACAGGAAAGTAACTAATTCAGTCTTGGGGGTAATAAAGTTTTCTTGGGGAAAGTATTATTTCAAATGAGAAAGTTTAAACACAAGCACAAGATCTTACTGTAGAAAAAAGGAAAAAATTCTAAAGTGTACTCTCCTTCTGTGTATTCTTCAGTATAGAACAATCTATAATCTCAAGTATATTTTTTTGTGTGATTGATTTGGTTTTGTTTTGTTTGGTTTGGTACTGGAGATTGAATCCAGGGGCACTTAACAACTGAACCACATCTCCAGCCCATTTTTATTTATTTATTTATTTTAGTTTTTGGTGGACACAATATCTTTATCTTTTTTATTTTTCTGTGGTGTTGAGGATCGAACCCAGCGCCCCGCGCATGCCAGGCGAGCACACTACTGCTTGAGCCACATCCCCAGCCCTCCAGCCCATTTTTAAATTTTTAAATTTTGAGACAGATTCTAAGTTGCTTAGAGCCTTGCTAAATTGCTGAGCCTGGCTTTGAACCTGTGATCCCCCTGCCTGGCCTCCCCAGCCACTCAAATTACAGGCAAGTGCCACTGCACCTGGCTCAAATATGCGTTTTAAAATAATATAAACTGGCTAGGTAAGGTGGTGCACACCTGTACTCCCAGCTACTCAGGAGGCTGAGGTTGGAGTTCAAGACCAGCCTGGACAATGTAATACAATCTCATCTCAAAAAAAAAAAAAAGATTTCATATTTTATATATTCTCTGCCTTGGATACAGGAGATAAATTAAAACAAATACTATCTTCAAAGGTGAAGGAAGAACACAATATTGCATCTTTTATTAGTTACTCTCTTTTCTTTTATACTCATCACATCATTTTTTTCCAGAGTGGTCAGTCTCCTTACCTGTCACACAGAATTGAAAAAGAGCACCCACAGTCCACAGCTTTCTTCCCTCATCATGAGGGTCATTGTTCCAAAGTCAGTGGCTATATGGCATCCCATCAACCCTCTGAGTCTGTCATGTGTCTGATTCCCTCTCCTAGCTTCCAGCATTAAACAGAATTTTCTATCCTATCCATTTTGTAATTTCGTTGGATAATGACTGGTTTGAGTAAAACATCTGAGCTCAAATACTTTTCTGAGATCTGAAGTCTCTACCTGACCTGAAATTGCATGTCAATATCTGTTTTTAAAATTTTGTTTCCATTTTCCTTATTTAGGCTTTGAAGAACACTGAACACTTTGTCCTCAATTTTCCTGGCCCCATAAATGAATTTGGGGATCCTTGTTTCATGAAGTCTTTTGATGTTTTTCTTAGTCTTTAAAAACAACAAATAATAATACACTATTCTGGCACACAGTTAATGACAGCATTTAGCAATTTCTTGGGAAATACGAAGCATGTCCCACTATTATGTTGAACAGGAGACCAGGCTTGAGCCGATTATCAGACTTGCCCTGGGGCAATCTGGAACTTCTGGGTGTATCTTTCTTCCTTTTTTTAAATGAATAATTAAATTGTATTTCCCAAGTAGTAATAAATGAGATGATGATACTAAAGTGATTAAATATATTTCGATATTCAATAGATCCAGCTACTTTTTAATGTGTATCTTTCTTTTTTTAAAAAAAATCATTTATTTTTTAGAAGTAGTTGGACATAATACCTTTATTTTATTTATTTATTTTTATGTGGTGCTAAGGATCGAACCCAAGTCTTTGCACTTGCTAGACGAGTGCTCTACCACTGAGCCATAATCCCAGCCCCTAATGTGTATCTTTCAAGCTGAAGTTCAATGGAAGAGCAGAAGAACAGAGCTGGTTAAATAGGTATCCACACCATCCATTTCCATGACTTTAACTATCAGCCAAATGCTGATCATCAGCTTAATCCTCCAGCCCAGGTTGTCCTCCTGATACTAAATCCAATGGCATTTCCAGCTCAGACTGTCCAAGGCAAAGCCATTGTCTGTGTGTTACCCTCTCCCACCCAACATACTTCTCCTTTTCCTTTATGCCACCTATCATGAATGACACCCCTACACTCATGTGTCAGAATTCAGGGAGCCTGGAGTTTCCTCTCCTCAATATCATACTCTTTAAATCATTCACTCCCAAATCAGTTTTTTTTTCATCCCTACTACTGTGTATTCCGGGTAATCATGAGCTCTTGTTTATTTAGAAATACAGCCAGAGTAATCATGCTGGAAAGCCAACCTTACCATGTCATTGCTCTGTCAAATGTTATACTAAGCAACTCATTTCTCTTAAGATGAAGCATGAAAGCCCATAGCATGATATATATGCCTCCCTAACTTGACCCCCACCTTCCGCTCACCTTTTGCCATTCCATTTTTACCTTGTGCTCCAAGTGTATTAGTCAGCATAGAATAGGTTTATGTTACAGTAACAAGGAACATACATTTTAGAGGTTTAACAGGTAATTTCTTGTTCACGGCAAATCTGGCATAGGTCGGCTAATTCCCTAGGGCAGCTGTCCTTCATGGTGTTGTTCAGTGATGCAGAAGCCTTTCACCCTGTGTCAACACGCAGCATTTATGTCAGCTGCACAAAGGGAAGAGAGAGACTGGAAAATGCACAGGAGCTTTTCAATGCCTCCACCAACAAATGACACACATCACTTTCTCTTTAGCCAGAATGAGTTGCATGGCTCTACCTAACAACTAGAAGGCTGAGAATTGTAACCTTCTGGAAGGATCCAGGAAAAAGGCATTTGGTGAACATATAAAATTGTTTCTCCCACACCAAACACAAAGGTGTGAATACCAGGAGGCAGGAATGATTGGGGGACCCTGTTAGAATCCACCATAGCTACCCTACACTGCTCCCTCAATTCCTTACTAGGCTGACGGTGCATACTTACTCAGCTATTATTCTTCTCTTGGACTTAAGAGTAAATATCAAGAATTTTGTACTTTAAAAAATGTATAGAGTTACCTAGAGAAGAAAGGTTCTAGGAGACCAGAAAAGATAGTAACAGCCAAGCAGCCAAGGGCAGTTTGTGGGGTTTTGAAGTCAGAAAGAGGTGAGATTAACAGTTCCTGTGATGACTAGGACTTCTGAATAAGGGAGTGAAAAGGCTGTTTTAAGAAGACCTGAAAGAGTGATGTCAGAAAACATGACAGAATAGAAGATTCCAACAGTCATGGAAACATGGATTTGGCAACCACCACAGAGGAGAACACCTTTATGGGATCCCTGTGGTCTAGCCAAGTGTCCAGCACCTCAGTGGAGTGGAAAATATAAAAAATGGATGCATTGAAGAGAGTGAGAGTAATTTCACTTTACATGATCACTTCTACCCAAGAGAGACCCCTTGGCCTGTAATTCCTCCCAAAGGGAAAAGTGAGGTCAAAGTGAGGACTCAGCTCCCCGACCCTTGTAAGACACTTCCCAGGAGGCTCACTTCTGTCTCACCCAAACCCAAAAAGTTGGATAATAGCTGAATATTCTGGAGACATCTAGGAGCAGGGAGAAGGGAAGGGAATTCAGAGCAACCAGCACAAATTTCTTAATAGTGAGCTATAGATCCTGCTATCAAGCTCACAGACTACCAAGAGACTCTTGCACAACTATTCTCCTGAGGACCTCCGACTATCCAAATCATGCCTTGAGAACCCTGTGTGCCTCCTTGTGGAGGCCCTATGAGCTCCTACAGACAGCACAAAGATCTCAACAGCACGTACAGATCTTAGCAGCTGGCTTGACTCTGATGACTTGGAAGAAAGTACACAACCTTGAACATTTCAGAGGACTATCTACGGAAGATAAATAGGAGGCTTCTGTCAACACCAAGTCTTGCATTTTAGAATAAAGAGAAAGCACACAAGCCTAACATTTGACCCATAAAAAGACACAGGAGGATTGGAGTGGAAACATCCAGAGAAAAGTTCTGAGAGATGTAAAATCTGAAAGTTCTAAAATCTGTAGCTGGGCTCACTAGTTAAGGTCTTTCTCTGCCAAAGTCCTTCAGTAAGGATTATAAGAAGTGACTGCTTTTACAAATGTGAAGATAGCCACACAAAGCTTACAGGAACCTGAAGAATCAAAGAAATATGACACCATCATTAATACAAAAGAAACAGAAAAGATCATAAGAGATCACAATTATATTCCAACAAACTGGATAACTTAGAACAAATAGATAAACTAGAAACATACTCCTACCAAGACTGAATCATGAAAAAAAGGAAAATCTAAACAGATCAAGAGTGAAGAATTTCAATCAGTAATTTAAAAAATCTCCCATAAAAGAAAAGCCCAGGACCAGATAGCTGACTCTCACCAAACTCTTAAAAAAGAATCATTCCAATCCTTCTCAAATCCTTCCCTCCAACATTGAAGATGAGATAATATTTCCAAATTTATTCTACAAGGCTAGAATTACTGTAATATCAAAAGCCAGACAAGGATACTGCAAGAAAACAAAACTACAGGGCAACATCCTTAATGTACATAAATGTAGAAGTTCTCAACAAAAATCCTGGATAACTGAATTTAATAGCACATTAAAAGCATCATATACCAGGATCAAGTGGGATTTACTTGATTCCAACATACACAAATCAATAAATGTGATCCACCATATGCTGCTGCTGTTGCTTAGGCTGGAGGATCTAGCCCACCAGCCTTCTTATAACACAACCTATATCCTTCTGCTTCCATTCCTCCTAAAGTTGCCTGAGTTGGTCCTGCCACCCAGAACCACAAGACTGTTGCTGCTATGGATGCACCATCCTGAAGACCCAGGGCAGCAGCCTTGGAAGTCTATGTGTTGGCCTGCAACCCTTCTCTGCCTCCTCTCCCTGAAAGTCTTTTGCACTGATACTACCACAGTCTCCCCAGCCCAGAGTCCCACCCTAGTGGCATTTGCAATCTCCAGGTGCTTAAGCTTCCACCCCTGCTTCCCAGAGCTACCCAGATGCTGCTTCTGCACGTGTTTTGACTCAGGAACATAGCACAGCCACTACACATATGCTCACAAACAGCTCTAAGGACTCTACCGCCACCTGTACCCAAAGCTAACACCTGAAGATGAGCTTCAGCATTATTGTCAGCTGTATGTACATGCACATCTCTAGTTCAGTTCCCATCTGCCTACACACATGCAAACAGCATAACCCCATACCATCACACTTCCTGACTTCCAAATAGGTTACATACTCAAAAAATCAACTAAAATGGATTAAAGACTTCAATATAACACCTGAAACAATGCAAACCCTAAAAAGAAAAGAAACCCCTCAGGGAGAAGTGTTTTGACATTGATATTAGCAATAATTTTGGATATGACATCAAAGACCTAGGCAACAAAGGCAATAATTAACAAGTATGATTATATCAATCTAAAGTTCTTCTATATAGTAAAGGAAATAATCGACAAAATGAAAAGCAATCATGGATTGGTAGAAAATATTTGCAAACTATATGTCTTCTAAGGGGTTAATATTTAAAATACCTAAGGAATTCATACAACTCAATAGCAAAAAATAAAATCTGATTTTAAAACGTGCAAAGAGGTTCTCAACATCAGGGAAATGAAAATTAAAACCACAATGGGATTCAGTAGTGTTCCCTTATCTGTGGTTTTGCTTTCCAGTTTCAGTAACCCATAGTGACCTATACACTGAAAATATTATGTGGAAAATTCAAAAAATATGTTTTAAATCACACACCATGCTGAGTAGCAGGATGAAATCTTGTGCTGTCTTCATCATGCCCAGAATATTGAATCATTTCTTTGTCCAGTGTATCCATGCTGTATACACTACTTGCCCATTAGTCACTTAGTAGCCATCTCAGTTTTCAGATCTCCCATTGCTGTGTTGCAGTGCTTGTGTTCACATAACCCTTATTTTATTTAAAATGGCCTCAAAGTGCAAGAGTAGTGAGGCTGACAATTCAGATATGCCAAAGAAAAGGTGTAAGTGCTTCCTTATATGAAAAGTGAAAGTTCTCAACTCCATAAGCAAAGGGGAAAAAATTGTGTGCTGAAGTTGCTAAGATCTGTATTAGAAACAAATCTGTGACATTGTGAAGGAAAAAAAAGAAAGTTGTGCTAGTTTAATTGCCGCATCTCAAACTGCAAAACTTATGGCCATAGTGTATGATAAGCGAATTTTATTTAATATGGAGAAGGCATGAAATTCACATGCACACACACATACACACACACAGAGAGAGAGAGAGAGAGAAATGTAGGATTGAGTACTATCTGTGGTTTTAGGCATCCACTATATGTCTCAGAATGCATCCCCTGAAGATCAAAACGCACTACTGTATCACCTCACACCTCTTAGGATGATTATTATCAAAAAAGACAAGAGATAACAAATGTTGGTGAGGATTTGGAGAAAAGGAAACTTGGACAATCTTGGTAGGAATATACATTGGTATAGGCATTATGGAAAACACTATGGAAATATAAGTGATATTTAAAAGTACAATCTTCAGGAAGTGCAAATACTATAATGAGAATTTTAATTAATAGGCCAAATTTAAATATGTCTGAGTTCACTGTTTGTCCTTTGAGCCCATTTTATGGGCCAAAAAAACTAAGAAATATATCATAAGAAAATATGATACAGGTTTGTGTATAATGTTGGAAAACTGGAACTGAATAATAGTAGATTAATTATAGAAGTTACACAGCCTTACAATAAATTACCACATTCCAATAAACCATAAGAATTAGGTTCTACAATTATTAATATGGAAAGCTGAGAACATGATATGTACTCCCATTTATGTGTGCTTGGGCAAAACTGGAAGGATATAATGAGAATGTTAGAAATGTAATGATTTGAGGTTATGGAATAAAAGTCGATCTTCAATTTCTTCTTATAACTTTGTATACTTCTGAATTTTTTCTGCAACACAACTGTACTACATTTATAATTAGAAAAATAAAGCCATTTGAATTTTGAAATTACTTTGACACCTAAAAAGTCCTGGATATATTTTACAGTAAAAGATAAAATGTGCATGACTCTTAAAAATGAAAAAAAGAAGTGAAGGGAGTTGTACAGGGAACTTCTGAATGTAAATCTGTGAAAACCTTAAGGCTGGAGCCCAAGATGCAATTTTCTAACAACTGGTCTGAAGCAGAGTTGTGTAAACCCAGTGCCAGGAGCTAGGCTAAAGGTACTAACTGCTGGCCCTGCCTATGGATGTCTCCTGGAGATGGGATCTTGCATACTAGCTGAGGCTAAAAGCCAGGGAAAGACACAACAGCTAGTACTTCCAACTCATTGGCAGCTCATGATCATTGCCTCTCCTCTTCCACAGATACCTGTCAACTGATGCAAGTGCTATTTTAATAGCTTTAAAATGATCTAGTGTAAATTGCTGACTTGTCATTCCTGGAAGTTAATCTATAGCTCTCAATTAGCTTCAGTTACTATTTACTTCACAAACAGGTTATCAAAGTATAGTATGGCCATGGAGAATGGCCCTGGATTTCTCATTCCCTTTGGTAGTTTCTAATGTGGCAGCTAAAGAAGCTGATGGATTTTTTAAAAAGGCTACAAAAAATATATAAATTGTGAATTTATGTGCACAAACCCATATGATAAGAGGTAGGATGTGGGGGAAAGATCATGGGTATGGGAGAGACAGACTTCTGAGGATAAAACCCAGCTCTGCCATTTAATTGTGTGACTGTGGACAAGTTACTTACCTTTTCATCATCTCAGTTTCTTATCTGAAAAAAATGGGCATCAGGTCTACCTCAGAGGGTGATTTATGAGGACAAAATGGCAAAGTGGTTTATGAGGATAAAATTCATATGGAATGCTTAGAAAAGCACATGGCACATAGTAAGCACTCAATTCATGATAAGTCATAGATGCTAAATGTACAAGTGTTTTGTATAAGGGGTGTGTGTGGTGGAGGGTGTCACTGGCTGGTAGGAAAGCTTGCTGTCATGAATTAGTGATGTACCATGAACTCAGACTGGGAAACCTGGCTTACATGACTGATCTGGCCTCTTGGCATTTGTTTCAAATACCAATGAACAGGAAGGGTACACTTCCAAGTGACTTGGATGCACACTTAAGTGTGTTATGAGGCATATCAAACAATCTGAGCCTATGCTCTGTCTCAGCCACTACTTGGTTGTTTGATTCTGGGAAAGTCATTCACTAAATCACCTTCTCTGTTAAAAGGGGAATATACCTGCCCCCTTTGACTCATCAGGTCAAAGCACATGACAAGCTCATACCCTGGGCAAGGCCAAGGGCTGCTCACTGAACCTAGGTGGTCATGTGATTGAACACTCAACCCAACTCCTGCCCATGATACCTCTTGAGGACATACTTAGAAAACCTACCCAATATTTGACAAAGCTTAACAAACAAAGCTTGAGTTAGGCTTTTTTATAAATACACTTTAAAGAAGGTAGAAGGAGTTTCCATCCCCCAATTGGAAGGAGGATACACCATGTTTGAGTCAGTGGAAAGTGCAGAATCACTCTCAACCTTACTGATGTTGGTCAGAAGCAATTACCTAAACATCCACACTGTGACCGATGGTCAACCAATGGGCACAGAAGGATTTTGCAGCTGGAGTAGTGTGCTTAAAAATTAATTCAACATTAAAAATAACTGAGGCCTTTTGCCAACACAGTATGTCATGTTTATTGGGAGAGTCATAGGTAAGCTTAAAACGTGATGAAGGGGGAAAGACCAGATGCCATCAGTAATGTCAAGAAACAAAATATTTAGCAGTTCTTAGTTTCAAATGTCGCATTTCCATTGCAGTTGAGGAATATATAGGCAACTTGTTGACATATCTGCAATGGGTGAAATTTATTTTTTCAGCAACAGGAAGCACACACATTTAACCAATGACTTTTTAGAACTGTAAACAAAGAAGAAAACTATTTTCATGTAGCTCAGTCAAGAAAATCATTTATACAGATTAAATTGATACAAAATACATTATAAAGAGAACACACATACAAAAGTCATTAAGTTGGTCAGAGAGCAAGGATGTCACAGAACACCACACTGCGAGAACATTGGTGTGAATTCATTTCAGTTGTGAAAGTATGTCCAGAGTTTGAGTAACACATTTACTGAGGTAAAGGCACAATGACTTCGACATAATTAATGGGGAAGAATCCGGACTCCCCACGTATCATTCCTTCATACCAGTTTTCATCTATTTGATTGGTTAATGTAATGATGTCCCCTTCTTTAAATCCTAATTCTCCTTGGTTTTCTGGCTCAAAGTCATAGAGACCACGACAGCAGGGCTGGTCCATGGGAACGTTAGAACCTGTCCGCATGATATGGAGACAAAAAATACAGGTTAACATGACCAATCACCCATGGGAAACTGGAAAATGTGGACACCTCTGGAGAGCACAGTGGGCCTTGGCTTCCTTTCCTGCTGTCCATGGGTGCTGCAGCATGGTCTCTGCCTCATTCTCCAGCTGCCTGAGCACACCTCTGGGCCACAGTGTCTGTCTCCTTTGTCCTCCCAGATAGAGGATACATGCCAAGCCCATCTCCTCAGAGCTGCCACTCAGCTCCGCCTGGAGCCCTAAGGGAGGGGCAGGAGAATGACAAGGCCAACCCCTCCCCATGGGGAGCTTACAGCCTCTTTGTGGAGACTGGATGGTACATAGAAACAGTTAAAGGACAAAGTTGAGAAAGTTAAAGAGAGGAGCAGAGATGCCTAGGTGGTCAGAGACAACTTTCTAGAGCTGGTATAGCCAGGAGCCAGGGCGGGAATGGGCAGAATATTCACAGGTTGAGCCTTACATCTCAAGGTTACCATACAGAGCCTGGAGTTCTCAGACTATTTTAAAACAGTTTTTTTTTTTTTTCTAAAAGGAAAAATTGGTAATCATTAAAGAAGAACTGTAACCCACAAACCTAGAGATAAGCAATGTTAAGCTTTCAGATTCCAGGTGTCATCATGAATGTATTTATACATGTACATTAACATATAGTTGTTTTCATTCAAGAATCTTCTTGTACACAACTATTGTAAGGTGTTTCTGGGTTACTTTTAGTTACTGACCAACTGTCAACTTTACTAATGTAACTCTATTGTTGGATATTTGAGATCCTTTCTTGGTTTTATTTCCTTTCTTTTCCTTTCTCTCTCTTCCTTTCATCATTCCTTCCTTCCTTCTCTCTCATTCTCTTTTGGCTTTCATAGTTAACTCTTTGCAAAATAGTGTAAACCTATATGTACACATATACATACAAACAAGCATAATTTTCCTGAGGATAAATTCCTAGAAAGGGATTTGATGATCATAGAACATTAATTTTTCTAAGATATTTGATATTTGCTATCAATTTATTATTCAATCATTACTTTCTAAAAAAATTTCGGAGCCCATTAGAATACAAATATTGATCCATATTCCCAGCTTATCAACTATTTTTTGTTTGTTTCATTTTTGCTGTTTGTGCTGGTGATGGGACAAGGAATAGAGTTTCTATTGTTTTGACAGGCATCCAGAAATTTAAAACAGAAAAAGCATTAACTTCAGTATCAATGTATCAAGTTTTTCCCACAAAAATCTCATTTTAAGTTTGACTGTTCAAACATACTTTTGAGTATTAATTTTAGGAGATTTTTAAAATGTCTGATCACTTGAAATAACTCACACTGGTTCATATACTACGCTTTTTATCCTATGACTAGATTAAACCTGTTACTATTTTAAGATTTTTGTATCTGTATTTAAAAGTGAAATGATTTTGCTTTTGTATTTTGGTCAGGCATTGGTTCCATAGTGATTTTTAGCTTTATTTTTAAAAATTAGGTATTTCAGGGCTTTGGCTGTAGCTCAGTGGCAGAGTGCTTGCCTAGCATGCATGAGGCACTGGGTTCAATCCTTAGCACCACATAAAAATAAACAAAATAAATCCTAATTCTGTCCATCTCAACTACAAATTTTTTTAAATAATTAAGTATTTCTTCTTTTTCCATTTTCTAAAATATTTACATTTTGAAGCTTAGGGAAAAAAAATGCCTCAAACCGAATAGAGATGCTTTGTATTTTGGTTTAGGGTAATGACTTAGTGTGTCATGGGAGGAGATGGCATCACCCCACAGCAGTTCTCTGTAGCCTCCAAAGATCTCAGGAAATGCCACCATTACCTGTGAAGGAGTGGAAAGTGAGCCACAGGCAGGAGCCGAGGGCCTCTGGCCAAGAGAGATGGTGCCTCACGTGGAGGAGATTGGGGACATGGAAGCCAAAGTTGAGGTCAAAGTGAGACATGATTGTCTTTGAAGATAGGGCCATCTCAGAGAAGCTCACACCTGTCTACGTGGAAACCATCATATTGATGGACCCAGGCAACTAAGAGGAGGTCAGGGAAGCCTCCCGCCACCAGCAGCTGCCTGGCTATGTTGATGCTCCTCTAAGTCACAACATAGGCAAAAAGAGACCTGAAAAGGAAGAGGAGGGTGACAGTCCAGAGTAACATCCTTCAAGAAGAAGGTTTAATCCTTTCCCAGAACTGAAATATCTGATATATTTTTCTTATTTCAGCTCTCCTATTTTATGCTTTACATTTTTATTTCCTTTTTTCTATTATTATGAAACCCTTTTTCTCCTTAGACTTCGAACAAGAACTGAAACAAATTCTGCAAGAGATTATGGGCCTTCCTCACCAATCCAAGTAAAGAGAGAGAGAAAGAGAGAAGGAGAGGGGAAATTGGGGTATTTTTGTGGTTTAACAAATGAGAAGTCTCTTTGTCCTGGGGAAGGACAGGGGTCAGCAGCATTGTGGGGAGAGGAAGGGAAGGGTCCAGGGAGGGTCCAGGAGGGGAGTTTTCCTGCTGTGACAAGGATTTTATGTTGGTTTCAGTGGCATGAAATTCACTGAGTAGTGTCCATTTCACCCATTTTCATGACTGACAGGGAAGTCCTCAAGTTCCACCAACTGCCTACAACCTTATCAACACTCTGGCCATGTCTACTTGAGAGGGAGTACACAAGACCAGATTCACCCAAGGGGCTCTAATTGGTGAAGTTCCCCACGGGACATTTAGGAGGCTCCCCACCGCCTTTCGAAGGCAATAGTTCTCAACTAGGTAGCATATTAAACAGGCCTCTGAAGGGGTGAACACCATATCAACTAAATCAGATTCTCTGGCGATGGAACTGGAATAGCAGTATGTTTTCAAACTTTCCAGATCTTTCCAATGTCCTGGGGCAGTTGAGGATCACCAGTGTAATGGCCCTCCCCTTCCTCCATGTTCTTTTCCCAGAGCTTGGAAATGTTGAGGAACTTCAACGGAAGGGGAAAGGAAAGGTGGTGGGGAGGGGAAAGGAAAGGTGGTGGGGAAGGGCTCTTGTTCCTCTCCAGGAGGCTGCTCCCACCCATGTGGCAACCTACAGGCAGGGCAGCCTCTTAACTTCTAGGACCTCTTTGATGTTTCTAGCATTTGGATTGCTCCTTTCATGAGAGACCTCATCCTAGCCTAAGTCTGTATATTTCTTCTGTCTTGACGATGAGAGTTTGGGCATAGGAGGATTTAAATACTAGGGCTTAGTTCATTATTTTGAATTCAAACAGAATAACATTCAACAATGTCAAAACATTGGGGAACTGAGGGTTTCCAACATAAAACTTTTCATTTGTGTTTGGCTACACAGTATTTATCTGGGTGGGTAGAGGTAAGACGTTGAAAACCCAAGGCGATTTGAGCCCCGAGTAAAGTCAGTTTTATTAATGTACAACTATTTTAATGTGGCATATAAAAAATGGTTAGTATTCTTTTAGCATTTCTCCATCTACCAGTTTTTAACACACTAGTCAGGTTCCAAACCACATGGTAGTCTCAAGAAGCTTTTCCTTGAACACGGAATGTTAATGCTAGAAGGGAATTTGGCAGTCTTCCATGAACCTACCCCCTTTATTTTTTAAATTTTGGGAGACCCTGAGGATTCAACCTAGGGGTGCTCTACCACTCAGCTACATTCCCAATCCTTTTTTTTTTTTAGAACAGGGTCTCCCTATGTTGCTGAGGGTGGCCTTCAACTTGTAATGCTCTTGCCTCAGCCTCCTGAGCAGCTAGAGTTACAGGTATGTGCCACTGTGCCCAGATCCCCTTTTTGAAGAGTGGAAATGGTTTCAAGAAGTCACAATGGCCTGACCCCCAAACAAATGGTGAATCTAGAACAAGACACCACAGTCCAGACCCCAGAGTGCCACCTGTATAACCCATGACACTGCCGAGGGTTGTTAAGATATTTCGGGACTATCACACTAAGAGGCTAACTCTATTTTTTCTTCGTATTATTATATAAGCCACCAGCAATGACCAAAACAAATACTAAATACAGGCATGCACTTATCCAAGCCAATCACCTGGGTGTGCATACATGTGCACACTGCATGCACTTACTGAATATATCAGGGAAAAGACACATTCCTCATCATTCGAGGCAAGGGACAACAGCCAGCCTGCACACTTAGATACTCTGAGAGCAAAAGCGAGACTGGCACTCATATTATACTCCATCAGCAAATAAGCCCCAGATACAATATCTCTCTGGAGACCACCAAGTGGAAAGACCCAAGAGTTCCCCACCTCAAGTGACATACGTACCTGGATTCCATACACATCTGCACGGCCCCAACACTGAGCACAATTCCTAGCAGCAACAGGCACTTGATAAATTCATGCCAGCCAGAGCTCAGACTGGCTGACCCAAATTACATATATAGCAGGATGATATTTTGAAACACCATTCAATGCTGGGGCCCACAACCCAAAAAACTATGGTCTCCCTTGAGGGGGAGTATAGAACCTGGACATGAACAAAGCAGTAATGTTTGGCTTTTAAGTTCCAAAATAATGCCACTTCAGCTGTGAAATGTTGCAAACCAAGGCAGAGCAGGTAGGTTTTTATGAAAGAGAAAGAGAAAGAAGTTTTGGGTTCTAAGAACCAAAGTTTGGAGGCCTCAGAGACTAGAGGATGTTTTTACAAGCCATGGAGAGGGAAAGGCTGTTTCCTGACATTCAGAGAAGAGATATATGTTCCTCCTAGAGGGGGAAAGGGCCTGGTGAGAGAAGGTAGGTGAGATGGTTGAAATCTCTCTGGATTTCACCCCCAGCCAGATGGTCTTAAGCCCCACTCTCCAACGGAACCTGGGAGAACACAGGCTCCCCACAGCGCTCTGGACCAACAAGGTAACCCGGTGCCCAGCAGAAATATTAGGGTGGTTTTATTAAGCAGAGAGGGCTGAGGGAGCCACATCCTTCACTTCCCATGAATTACCATTCAAATCCCCTCAAGTGCCAGCAGGAGATGAGGAAAGGCCAAGGGGCTGATTAGGCCAGAGGCCACCTGTGGGCAGGTACGCGCGCAGGCTCAGGATGTAGACTTTCTACAACCCAGCCCAAGACCCAGGCCTCCTGGGTCAAGTCACCTCAGCTGTGGACACAAGCCTCCTTGCCAGCCACCCATGGCACTTCACAAACTCCCTGGCTCACCCAAACATCATCTTGGTGTACATGAAGAGGAGGAGAAAAACCAACATCCCTGATAGGGAGTTTCCGATATGAATTGACTGAGTTTAAGTCCTAAATCAACTAAATAATAAATACATCATCTACGCTTTCTATTGGAAGAGAATGAATTACCTTGAAAGGCAAGATTATTTTTTTCTGCCATTAGAAGAAATGGAAAAAATATTTTTGTTTTTTGGCCAACAGTAGAAATGGAAAAAAGATTAAGTTGTTTCCACCACCATTGGTTTAAAGGAACGAGCAAGTTCAGCTTAGTTGAGAGAAAGTTTCTGCCCACCTGAGTGACAGAGGCTGAATTTCCCCTTGATATGAAAGAAGTCAACCATGGAAGGAACACAAATCCAGGCAGAAGGGGCTCTTCAGTGGGATCGTTCAAACTGTATTAGACATAAGCACTGCAAGGTGCCCCAGGGCCTGGCTTCCCACCACCAGAAGCCAGCACCTTTCCCAAAACTTCCTTTAAAAATAATCAGCCCTACTCTGCATCCCATTTTGTTGACAACCCATTCCTTCTATGTCCCCAGCTCCCCCCAAGTCCTGTGGCTGTTCCTCATCCATCTCCACCTTTCTGCTCTCTCACCTACAGGACTTGGCTCCTAAAACCACTGAGAAAGTGCACATGAGCCCTCGCTAGCCGATGTGGATCTCCCTGCTATAGAAATAGCCAGTGAGGCCCACAACCCTATGCCGTCCAGCGAGGAGGCTGCAGCCCACTCCTGCCCTCCCAAAGAGCCCATATTTATTTTCTCTTACTCCGGAGAACTGGCTTTAATGAAACATGAGAGCAGAGGTGGGAAAAACACAGTCTTCCTTGTTAAAGTACTGAAACAAAGATTATTTTAACAGAGAAAAGGGAGTGACCCTGTTAAATATTTCTTATTCAAGCTCTGATCCACACCATTAACAGAGAGAGAGAGAAGGAGAGAGAGACCCTATCACAAGGATTTTAAGATGACTAGACAATAAACACTTTATCAGCAACACAATAGGAAGGGAAACCATGTTCTCATGAAAATAAATTTCACTCCCCTCCTGGCACTACTGTGGTCCTGTTTCTAAGAATATAGGGTCCCCTCTTATTTTAACTACAGGAAAATTCAGTATGGGTTCCTCAGTGGCCCCTGACTAAAGAAAAGATACAAGCAGCCCATGACCTGGTCAAACAACAATTAGCGGAAGGACATATACAACCTTCTGTATCTCCCCATAATACTCCCATTTTTGTCATCAAAAAGAAATCTGGTAAATGGAGATTATTGCAAGATTTAAGAGCCATTAATAATGAGATGGTTATTATGGGACCTGCTCAATCAGGGATTCCTCAATTGTCTGCTTTGCCAAAAACCTGGTATGTTTTAGTTATAGATATTAAAGATTGTTTTTTTTCAATTCCAATTCATCCTGAGGATAGTCCACGTTTTGCATTTACTATCCCTGCATTAAATCATGAAGGTCCTGATCAGAGATATGAATGGAAAGTACTCCCTCAAGGGATGGCTAACAGCCCAACTATGTGTCAAATTTATGTTAACAAAGTAATCCAGCCACTTAGAAATCAAAATCCTGAACTACAAATATTTCACTATATGGATGATGTATTATTAGCACACAAAGATAAAAACACATTGCTAGAATGTTATGCCACACTTACAAACTTATTAAAAAATTATAATCTAGAGATAGCAATAGATGAAGTACAATTAAATTTTCCAATTAATTATTTAGGAGTTCTATTATCCTCAACCATGGTCCGTCCACCAAAAATTCAAATACGAGTAGATCAACTCAAATCACTTAATGACTTTCAAAAGTTATTAGGAGACATAAATTGGATAAGGCCTTATTTAGGTATACCAACAGGAGAGTTAGGACCTTTATTTGATATCCTAAAATGTCCATCAGAACCAAATTCACCCCGAATGTTAACACCTGAAGCAAGAAAGGCATTAAAAATCATTGAAACATATATGGAAAATATGCATTTGGATAGAATTGATATAAGTTTGCCTTTATTATTTATTGTACTACCAACAAAAAATATTCCTACAGGAGTATTTTGGCAAGAAGGTCCATTATTATGGATACATTTATCTTATTCTCCTAACACTATTCTTACTAGGTATCCTGAGGCTGTAGGACAATTAATACTCAAAGGAATAAAAGCAGCAAAGGGAGTGTTTGGAATTTCTCCCAATAAAATTATTACTCCATATACTATGAATCAAACTGATGAGTTAGCTAATGAGTTAAATACTTGGGCAATAATCATGTGCAAATCTAATGTTTCATTTGATAACCACTTACCATCTAATCCTTTATTGTCTTTTTGGTCATTGCATCCTGTAATTTTTCATTTTTGAGTGCCCTCCCCACAACTTCACTCTTTTTTGCCCAAGTCCCTGCTGCAAAGACTTCCTCACATATATCAGCACTGAACACATTTTATTTAGGTGGTGGTCATCCTGCACCACATTCCTCAGCGCCACTCAGCTATGGGGATGAAGTCATACCTCTCAGTTTCAGCGTTTACCATGTGCAGAGGCAATGTTCTAATACCTCACAGATATTAATGGATTTAATTTCCAGAGAAATCCCATGTTTAGGTAACATCATATTCCCCAATTTAAGGGATGGAGAAACTGAGGTTCAACATGATTAAACAGCAGTGCTGGGATCCAACTTGTCAGGTCCAGAGTCTGCACTCTTGATCACTATGCCATGTGCTCTTTCTGATAACTATCAGTACGTGAAGTTTTCCCCTCTCTGTTCTTCAGCCAAAGGAGAGGTCCATCAGCTGGGCTTGGAATGAGTCTTTGGGTCCTCAGCTGGGCACTTTCAAGGGAGCTCCCAGGCCAGGTCAGCTAATGACCTGAGGAGGGCTCTGTGTCTTTTAGTAAGAGCATTCTCCACCTAAATCCTACCCTGATTCTCTGGGCTTTGGCCCAGGACCCACCTAGTCCTACTCCACCTTGAGATGTGTTCTTGACTTCTCCTCTATCCTGCCTTCCTCTGCCTGAGCTCCTACATCAAAGTGAGCCACTTAAGGCTTCAATTTAAAGCAATGTCTACTCCAGTGGTGGGTTAGACACTAGAGTAGACACAGCATCCTATTAAGGGAGTGGCATTTGTGCAGCTTGGCCTTCTCATTCATTCTCCTTCTCTTTGTCCTGTGCCAGGATCTATAAGCTGTTCTCATTTCTAATGAGAGAAGGGAAAGTAGGAGAGGTCAGTGGGGCAAGGGGACTCCTCCTCTCTATAGCACTAAAAATCACAGTTCTTTTATTGTACTTGAACTTGAGTTATTTTCAGACCATCAAAGGAGCCCATGACTTTCTCTTCTCTGCTGCCCTTGACTTGGGGGAATCTCATGGCCTGGGAGCATTTGGTCAGAGCATCCCTATTGAAAGGCAAACCTGACCCCCCACATACACACCTGCTTTGGAGGGAGAAAGGGGATGGAGAGAGACGTCATTCACACAACTGCTGTCAACATGAGTCCCTGTCGTAGTACAAGGTACGGAGTGAGTCTCCAGGAAGCTACTGACCTGAGGAGGGCTCTGTGTCTTTTAGTAACTGCCCCAGAATGCTGTGCCTTGTGAGTTTTTGTTCCTGCTTTTTATAGTTTTTCTCTTGCCTCCCTTGTAGTCAGGCTGCGACCTGTCACTTTTTCCTGCTGTCAGTGGGCCTCCCCGAAGCAGTCCCTTGGGCCTTTCTAATATGCTGGTTCCAGTCTGCTGTAGGCTGGGAAATCAGATAACCAATTATGTAGCATTAACAGCTGCTATACTGTGGGTGCTTACTCTGTAGCAAGTACCATGCCCAGTACCTCTAACTTACATGATCTAATTTAATCCTTAGAATAATCCTTTGCAGGGCTGGGATTGTAGCTCAGTGGTAGAGTGCTTGCCTCGCATGCATGAGTTCGATCCTCAGCACCACATAGAAATAAATAAATAAAAATAAAGATATTGTGTCCATCTACAAATATATATATATATATATATATATATATATATATATATATATACACATAGACATATGTGTGGTATGTGTGTGCATGTATATGTGTGTGTGTGTGTGTATATATATATATATATATATATATATATACACACACATATGAAAAATCCTTTGCAATAGGAGTCATAATCCCATTCTTTACATGACAAAATTGAGACCCAGAAGTATGAAGTGACAGAGCTGGGATCTGGGTTTCCCTCTAACTCCATGGCCCCCTTCACTCCTTCTGGCTGGGTGGGCTCATTTTCCACTCACTTCCTGGTCTGATACTCAGAAGTTTAAAGGTCTTTTCTTATTATTTATGCTACTGCCAGGGGCACTAAAGAACAAAAAGGAAGGTACTTATTAATGGGTAGAGTTAGCATCCAATCAAGAATGGAATCTAAGTGTCTTTCTGGAAGCTTTGGTTCCACAAGCAAGATCATCCTGACATTTGAGGATACTTGTGACATCAGGCCAAATGGTTCATCTCCTATCTTGTTGGGGCAAAGAACTGATTTGGCACTTTTAAGGTTACTTCTGGCTCAGACTCATTCTCAAACACTTGCCAAGTACACACATACTTTCTTTCTCTTTAGCTGACCCAGACACAACATTGCTGTATAGTTCTGATAAATACCACAAAACCATTTTGTTTACCATTTCTAAAATACCGCTTGGGCCCATGGTAAAAGTGCACTGGATAGAAACTTGAGATCCCTGAGTCCTACCTCTGAATAAGGTCATCTTTGGGCCCCAATTTCTTTATCTGCAAATTTTCAGTCATAATCTAAGATATGTAAGTTGAAAACTACTGAGAAAAGCTAGTAAAGTCTATAAACTGTCTTTCTAGAAATAACATCCACAGGATGTGCTTATCCACAGGAAATAGGATTGATGGAAATTACTTGTCAATAGAACTCAAGTTTAATCATTGTAATCTATAAAAATAAGCATGTGTGATTTGTTTTAAATTCAATACCAATCCTTCACCATTCACACGGGTTATATTACTTTGGATTAACTAGTAGAGCTTGTGCCCTTCATTCTACAAAGTCTTGACTTGTTTGCTGAGATGGCTCAGGCAGATACCTCAGAAGCTGCAGCCCATTTACTTATTAAAACTTCCTGAGAAGTGACAGATGTAGTTTTCTGGTCCCTGGCACAGGAATTGGCTTTCAGGTGGTACTTGGTTTAGCCTGATCCATGTCTTTTAAATAAGGTGGATTAGTTGCCAATATGGAAAAATCAGGAGATTGAACATAAACATATGATTTCTGGCTCCTCTTGAAAAAAAGCAGAAAGACTGGCTATTCTGGGTCCACATTCTTAGGCAAGGGAAAGCGGCTATAGACTATTGGTCACCCACTTTGGACAGGGCAAATGATTCCTACTAAGCTAGAGACTTGCCTCTCTCTGTTAAGCTCCTGACTGGGAGACTTGGTGTTGTTACCAGGCCTGTGCAATTGTCTTACACTTTTCCTATTCTCTCATTCCCAAAATCTGGAGAGTTTGTAGCCACACCCACTGGACAACTCCAGAGGCTATCATTCATGTGGATTCGAACTGGAGTTCCCTGGAACAGTGCTACATGGCTGTACTGTTTGTAATCCCTGGAAACATATTGACTTCTATACTATTTTTAAAAAATAATTGAATATAATAATTTTAGATGATGGGATTTTAAATGTTCATTCAAAGATTAAATACATTATTACAAAACACATATTAAGATGTTAAGATAGATACTCAGCATTTGAGATGATATATCATATAACTATTTCAGCTAAGTCATACTAAAACTTCTACAGCTAAGTTAGAAGTCATATAGCTTTTCAAAAACTCCTTTTGCATAGTATTTGGAAGAATTATGGGAAATCATTCTCTGCAGTGAGAAAAAAAACCTTCCCCTTCAAATCTTCTTTCAGTTTGGAAAATAAAAGGAGTCTTTCTTTATTTCCCTCATCAATGGCTACTGATTAACAATTGTAAACAAAGCTCACACTTTAATTTTTTAAAAATATTTTTAAATATAGAAAACATTAAGTACTTAACCTATACACTTCTCCAATTTTTAAAATATTTTTAGTTGTAGTGGACATGATAAATTTTATTTAGTTATTTATTTTTATGCGGTGCTGAGGATCAAACCCAGCACCTCACACATGCTAAGCGAGCCCTCTGCTGCTGAGCCACAACCCGAGCCCCCCCCGCCCCCGACTTCTCCAATTTTTAAGAATTCTAAGTACTCACAAAAGATGAACATTGCAGTCACAGAATTAAGAGTTGGAAACTACATTAAAATTCATTAAGTCTAATCCCTTCATTTAGGGACAACTTCAAATCAGTCTAGAGATGTTAAGAAACTCACCCAAGTCACACACACAGCTAATGAATATGAGAATCTGAACTACAATGTGCCACTCCTTTCTACATGTTTGTGTCTCTCTTGTCCATAAACCCTGTCTCTGAATTCTGAACCACTGGACATGGTCTACATTAGTGGATGAGGGGGAAAGCAGGAAAGGAGGAGAAAAAAAGATGGGGAAAAGAAAAGAGGAGAAAAGTAAGAACTTGCTGACTGAACAAACTCCATTTTCACTGCTCTGTGAAATTTTAATTTCCTCTTTGGAAATGTAGGTTTAAAAAAAAAGGTATGTTTCTATTTGCAAAGTGCTCGTCTTCTTTAATTTTTAAATCTCACATTTCACTTCTGAATCAATGTTTATTTTTTAGCGTAATCCTAGAGATTTTGTACCAATGAGACGAATGACTTAGGCTCTAGAAATTATTTCTGAGCAGGCTTCGAAGTGTCAAGAAATTTATAAAAGTCTCTTTTATACCTAAAGAGAGTTAGAATGTCTTAATACAAGTCATTTGAGAGATTTATTTTGCCTCACTCTGACACGCCTGTAGCACACATTTGGAATGCACATTTGTTAACGAATCTCAGCCTTTTCTACATTTTTAAAGTAGATCTAAGTTTATAGTCTATTAACCCTTCACTGTCATGATATAAGTTGTCAGCATATAAAACGGTACCTTCTGGGCTAGGGTTGTAGCTCAGTGGTAGGGCACTTGCCTGGCACATTTAAGGCACTGGGTTTGATCCTTAGCACCACATAAAAATAAATAAATAAAAATAAAGGTATTGTGTCCATCTACAACTAAAAATTAAAAAAAAAAATAAAATGGTACCTTCTTTAGGAATATTAGTGGAGAAGAAAATGCTTCATAAATATATGACTTGATAAAATATGTAAAATATACCTCCCTCATTCTTCAATGTTTTAATGCATAATTAAGAAAATGACAACTTGGTGCCTGATAAAAAAATTCCCCACAGATGGAGAAGATACTTGAGCATAGGTCACAGGTCCCTACACTGTTTTCTTCAAAATCAACAATTTTCTGGAACTGCCCAGGCACACATTTCATCCCAAGGACTTTCCTTGGCCTCCTTTTCTCTTTGGGGACAGGGGTAGCATATGCTGATAAAGCAGCACAGTTCATACTCACAAGCTTGGACAGGCACTCATATATCCTAGCCAGAGCCTGAACTTGGATTTTGTCTGCAATCCATCATTTCAAGTTGTGATTCCCCTCCTTCTCCATTTCTGGCAAACTTTATTCATTCCTTTAACTACCTAGCAATGATATTATCAAAGATTCCATCTCAGTCCCACAATGCATTCTGTCTAATTGACCCATGTCCTTTCATCTCTCTCTAAACTTTTTTCTCTAGAAAGAAGAAATGATGAAGAAAATGTTCTTGGAATTCATTTCTGGCACAGTCTTTTGAGCTTTGCTTTAAATTGTTAGTGAAATGCTTGACATTTTTCCTTTACTTTATAAACATTATGTGCAAATCATTCAGAATCCTAATGGAAAGTAATTTCCCATTAATGCAAGCTATAAAATGTTATTTTCTTTTGAAACTGCGTCTGAGAAACAAACACTACAGGACTCCTTTACACTCAAAAATTCCACCCACAAATCAATGAAGCTCGATGCTAGGTGTGTGACATGGGTACTGAGAGCTTCTGCCAATGGAAACTTCAGAGGTGGCCCAGGAAAGGCACAGGCAAACGGCCAACAAAGGCACACAGGAGAGTCTGTGGCAGGGGTGAATCTAGTTATTGGACATGGAGGCTTCTTTCAAGCCTTCTTTTGCACATCTGTGATCCCTGGCTGAACAACACCCTTCTAATAACTTAATCTGCCTAGGGACTGAGCTACTAGCCAAGAAGGAAGGGACAAAGCTCAGGCATGCACTGCCTGGATGAAGAAGCCAGAGAACTCACTGTGCTATCAGTATTCTCTTCCTTCAATTTGGATGCATGATCCCTCTGCAACCATGTGCTGACCACAGATTCCCTGTGATGAGTCTTGGAAATAAATCATTCCTAGTGCTCGTGAACATCTCGTAAAATTCTCCAGTCTTCCTTCTTAATGATATAAAATGAAATATCTATAGGAAAGCATCCATCTCTGTTACTTACTGGCTCTGTGACCTTGATAAAATGTTACTTAACCTCTCTGAGCATTCTTATTTGTCTGTATGTAAAATGGGAATAAAAATAGCACTAGAAATGAATGTAAAGTATTTAGAACACTATTTAACCCACAGTGAGCATTTGAGCATAGCTATTATTAACATTATATCATTATTTATTATTTTGTTTTTATTGTTTTCACTTTTTTACAGTATCATTATGAGGATGAAATATTAGGTACATAAAGCATCAAATAATAACACCTGGCATACTTTAGGCTCTCAAATGCTATGAGCTTATGGCTTTCAGTAATGCTTTAATTCAAATAACTTTTCATTTTTATAGAGCTTAATACTCTCTACACTGCCAAAAAGGCCAACACAAAATACAGCCAAGTTCTCTCTGGTACCAAGTGCAAGCATGGTGTCTTGGGCCCTTGACTCTAGTTCCGGGGTCCTGTCTTCAAGCATGGAACGCTTGTTTCATGCGAGATGAAAGATGGAGAGAGCAGAGCAAGAATTGGGCCCACATAGGTGGTGTTCTGGGTTCTTCCTACTCAAATATAATATATTGGGGTGGGGAGGCTGGCACTGGAATCATTTCCAAAGTTTTCAATTAGTCTATTGATATCCAGCTTATTTCTAAACAAAAATTTGAAGTGACTTACAATAATATCTTCATATTCTGATAAAATTTTATCAGAATAGAAGTAGAAAGGTAAAGGTAAAAAGCAGGGAAACAATATAATTCTCATCCAAATAACATAACTTTTGAGATTAAAAGTTACACTGAACCAACAGGCATATGCTGGGACTATCCCAAAGGAAGTGGGACATATGGTCATCCCCATCAAAGGAAGGACAAAAATACTAGCTACAGTTCTTTAGATGGTGTTGTGCTTGAACCTTACATCTGGTATTGAGCTTCCTGGTAGCTAGAGCAAATGGAGAATACAGTGGGGCACATACTTCTATAAAGAAGGAAGTATACCTCCTGTTCAAAGCCATCAACTTTTCCCACTAGTAAATACATTTTTATGCAATATTCTTATTAAAATATAATTTGAATAAGATCTTGAGAAAAGAAAAATAATGTCCATAATCCTATCTTTAGACTAATCTTCATACAGACACATGTTCACAAAGTTATAATCATACTTACAATTTTTCATCCTTCTTTTCCACTTACTATCAACATCTTATGTTTCTTCATAATCTACTTATTAATACGTTTAAATAGATGCAGGATATCTCATTTTGTATACCACAATCTCTTAACCAGTATCCTACTATTGACAAATAAATGTTGGTTATTAGGCTGTTTTCACAACTTTTTGTTTGTTTAGACAGTTTCTATACAGATATAAAGGAGGATGCTTTGCTTAAATTATTTCTTTAGGATACATTTCCAGGAATGAAGCTACTGGGAGTATGGAAACATTTGGTAGACATTGCCAAGTTGATTTTGCAGCAAGTCATATCAGGATCTGGCAAACTATGGCCTGTGAACCAAATAACAATTTAAAGGAACACAGCTATGCCCATTCACTTATATGTTGTCTATGAACATTTTTGTGTGTTACAGCAGACTCAACTAGCTGCAATAGAAACCATATTGCCCAATAGAGAAAATAATGCCTAAAATATTTACTATCTGGCACTGTACCAAAAAAAATCTTCCCATCCCTAGTTTATCCTAATGTATATTCCTACCTTGTCTGTGAGATTGTACCATGTACCACACTCCAACAGAAATGAATTTACGAGATCCTATAGAGAACACTGAGTCACAAAATAGACATTTTCTTCCACAATAAGTCTGTAGTAAATGTATGTGGTAGATATTGCAAGCTGGCCAACAAAACCCACTCTTCCTTTCTTCAATAGTAATATAATTGTAGGTAGGATATGAGTTTCCAGCTCACCTCTCCCCAGCCTTTGCAGTTTGATGAGTTATATGACCAAGCCATTGCCAATGGGATGAGAGTAGAAGTGACGTGAGCCACTTCTGGCTTATTTCCTTTGGAGGATACCTCTGGCCCTGGACTTCCATTCTTCATTTCTGTCCTGTTTGAATACTACCTTCTTGAGTGTCTCCAGAATGGTAGCTACCAATAGAGAGACTGGTACCAGGAGTGTGGGGTTGCCATAGTAACACCTAAAATTAGTAGTACTGATTTAGAGGGCCAGAAGTAATAAAGAAGAAATAAATTTAACAGGTATAGAATCCAGTAAACTCTTATTAGGTTTCATAATCAAATATTTGTCCTTGATAACCTTTGAAACCAGACCACATACCAGTATCTCCAAAGAAAAAAGATGAACAAAACCAAAATGTTAACTGTTAGACTCCTTACTAGATGTAACAAGTTAGTGTAAGAAGGATAAGAACTGCCCAGTTTGCAAGTAAATTAATGAATACCATAATAATCTGAGGTTGGGATCAGCACATTAGAAACAACAGTAACTGCTTCTGTGCCCCCAAAGAACAGATCATCATCAGGTTGCTATTCCAAATAATTCTCAGGGACCTCCCTAAACCAAAGAAGCACAACTATGCCTCAAAAATTAAAGTTATTGCCTCCTGCTCAGTTCTGTGGTTTTGGATGCCCTAGAGGTAACCTCCATAACTTTAGAGGGGAAGGCATGGGATTGATAAGGAAGGAAGAAAAGAAACCTGTCTTAAGAACTATGTCTAAAAAAGGATTTTGAGCAGGGTGTGGTGGTGCATGCCTGAAATCCTAATGCCTCAGGTGGCTGAAACAGGAGGATCTCATGTTCGAAAGTCAGTCTCAGCAACTCGAAGGCCCTAAGCAACTCAGAGAGATCTTGTCTCAAAATACAATATTAAGAGGGCTGGGGATACAGTTCACTATTGAACCTCTGGGTTCAACACTTGGTACAGGAAGGAGGAGGAGGAGGAGGAGGAGGAGGAGGAGGAGAAAGGAAGGAAGGAAGGAAAACAGAAAGAAAGGACCTTGAGTTCAATTATGGGAAAACAGACCTGCCTGAGAGCAGATTATAGCTCCATATGTTTTTGATAGAATCAAACTAAGGGGAAACAAGCTTAACCAGAAAATATCTGCATCTATTGAACATTAAGGAATTCACAAGCCCAAATCATAAAGAAGGCAACTTTCCAAAGACTACCTCAGATGTGGACTCAGAAGATACGAAAGATTAAGAGGGGGGCAGTGCAGGGGTCCACAGAGTGAAGGACAAGATAAAAACTCTCCCCTAAGGCAGCAGAGTCACCATCTAGTCAAGATACTTCCTTCACTGCCAGGGTAGGGGGTCCTTGGCAATTTCTGTCCGGCAGGATCCATCATTGTTATGGACTTGTTTCTGCTGTGTATTTCCATTTTCCATGGTCTGAATGTTTGCATCTGCCCCAGATTCAAATATTGAAATTTAATCCCTGATGAGAAAGTATTAAAAGTTGGGGCCTTCAGAGGTGAGCAGGTCATAAAAACAGCCCTCATGAATAAGATTAGTGCCTATGAAAGAAGTCCAAGGAAGCTAGTTTGTCCTTTCTGCAGTGTGAGGACAGAGCTAGAAGGTACCATCTGTGAGGAATGGGCCTCAGAAGACACTAAATCAGCCAGCACTTTGGTCTTGGATTTGCCAGCCTCCGAAAGGTATGCAATAAATCCTGTTGCTTTTAAGTTTTCCACTCTCAAGTATTTTGTTATAGTAGTATGAACAGGCTGAGTCGTAGTAGGATAGACCTCAGGTTAAAAAAACCTTTTGCAGGCAAGAGTCCTAACTTGAACTGGGTAATGACCACCCAGCTAGAGATCGCATTTCCCAGGCTGCTTTGCCACTACATGCAACTATTTGGTTGAGCTCTTGTCCCTGGAATATTGAGTGTGTCATTTCCACCTTGCTAGCTTAGGATGAAATGTCTAGCCTACATATTTCTGTTTTTACCCACTTCTTGCTGGCTGGAGCAACAACAACTTGGAAATCACATGATAAGGATGCCAGAGCATCTATCCACCTGGGCCCCTGAGCAGGTCTGGGGACAAGAATCACCCATCCTTTTGGAATATTCTCCCTGGACTGTTGCATGAGTAAGAAAAATTTATACTGTTGCATACTGCACTTCAGTTTTTCTTTTTTCTTTTTCTTTTTTTTTTTTTTTGATACAGAAACTAGTGTCACCCTAATATAATATAAAAGAAGTCTTCAGAGAACTATATCTGAATATCCTCTTGATGATTTTTAAAGAAATCAATTTAACTAAAATAACTTTAAAGGAAACATTATGTCAAAAATGTAAATTGAAAACTAGCACCACATGCTATAAAGAGACTGTAACCATGAAAACAATTATGATGGAAAAGAGGCGATTTAATTCAATTCAAGTTAGGTCTCTTGCCTGAAAAAGGTTTATAACCTGAGGTCTCTATCTTCTGTTAAAATTGGGCATTAATAACATTTCAGCACAAAACTATGACTTTACATCAGACTGAAACAGAATTAAAAAAATATTCTTATGATGTGATTCAAGATATTTATGCTGACATTAATTTAGTACCTAAAGCCATCTTGTGTAAAAGCAGAAAAATGCAATCAGATGTCCAAAGCTCAGAATAAATGCATATTGGTAGCTGGATAAGGAGCCAGGTAAGTCCTCCCTTCCTGGGTTTGTGTTGTGTACCTGGGAGCCCAGACATCTGCCTTCAGGAAGGAGTATTGAATATGGTGACCCAAAACAGGATATCAGGGCAATACCATGGGTGATGGAAACATCCTGAAAACCAGAAACCAGTACATTTAATCAGCTGAGAATCCCTTACTCCCCCTTTACCATGGGAGGCCAACTAGAAAGGAATCTCTAAATAAAAATTTTCATATAGAGCCAAGAATCAACAACATTGGATGAGAAAAAACTTCATAAAGGAGATGGCAGATCAAAACAAACACTCAAGGAGATAAAATTTAATATAATACAAAAATAGAGACTTCTTTAAATTATAATTAATGTCTTATGTGGCAAAAGGGAATCTTCCAACTTTTCTTTTATTTTCTTTTTTGGTACCAGGGATTGAATCCAGGGTTGCTCTACCATTGAGCTATATCCCCAGCCCTTTTTATTTTTTTTTTATTTTGAGTCAGGGAATCACTAAGTTGCTGAGACTGGCCTCAAACTTGCAATCTTCCTGCCTCAGTCTCTTGAGTTGCTGGGAATACAGCTATCACACCTGGCTTACAGATCTTGATACAGATAGAATTATGTGGGTGGGCACTCATAGTCATACAATTATGTGTGTGGACTTAATATAATCAAAAGGGGCCTTATAAGAGGGAAGGAAGCAAGAGGATCAGACTCAGAATAAGAACTTGCAACTGTGAAAAATGAGGCTGGAGGGGTGGGGTTGTGGATCAGCGGTAGAACATTCACCTAGTATGTATGAGCACTGGAATCCAACCTCAGCATCACATAAAATAAATTAAAAAATAAAATAAAGGTATTGAGCCCAACTACAACAAAAAAAATTTAAAAAACAAGGCTAGAGACAGATGTGAAGATGCCATACCACCAGCTAAAAAGATGGAGCAAGGGGCCAGAAGCCAAGGAACACAGAGCCTCCAGAAGGTGGGAAAGGTAAGAAATGGATTCTCCTCTTGCATCAGCTCCTGAATTTTAGGCCCTGTGGCCCCCACAGCTTTAAAATGGATGATAAATGTGTATTAATTTAAGCCATATAGGTTGTAGTGGGGAAACTAATAGGATAGATGTAAGAGACTGAGTAGATATGCTAAATAAATGAATGGTATCAGCGAAGAATAAAATGATATAATGAAATTTCCTCTGAGGGCAGAGATGAGGAAAGAAGGGACAGGACAATGAGACAGAGGAAGAATCAAAAGAGCCAATATCTAATGGGAGTTAAAAAGGGGAAAAAAATCAAGGAAATAGAGAAGTATATCTAAGGCTATAAAAAGTATTTCCAGGTTTAAGAGCAATATGAGTAATTAGATTAAAGGGTCAACAAGAAGGAGGAAGGAGAAGGGAATGTAACCAGTCTTCCCATATTTGATTCAATTGCCAGGAAACATGGATGGGTCCAGCACTACCATTAGAGATTTCAATACTCTTTTTACCCAAAAATTAATAGGAAAAAACAGACCGCAACAAATCAGAAGATATAAAAGAATTGAACAACACTAAGAACTTGATCTAACTGACATTTATAGAACACTCCACCAAAGAAAATAGAATACACACCTTTTCAAGTGCACACAGGACATTTACCAAGACGAATCATATTCTGGGTCATAAAGCAAAACAATTTAAAGGGTACAATTCATACAAAGTATGCTATTTGAACAAAATAGAGTTTATCTGAAGTCTCAAACAGAAGGATATCTGAAAAAGACCACATATGTGGAAATGAAATACTTCAAAAGAAATCATAGGTTAAAGAGACTTTGAAAAATAAAATTAGAAAGGGTTTCGAAGAGAATGAAAATAAAACTACAACATATCTGAATCTATGAAATACAACTAAAGTAGTACTCAGAGGGGAATTGATAGCAGTAAACACATACGGTTATTAGAAAAGAAGAACAGACTCAAAGACCTTAGTGTCTATCATAAGAAACTAGAAAAAGAGTAAATTAAACCCAAAGTAAGCAGAAGCAATGAAATAATAAAGATCAAAGTGGAACCAAATAAAACGGAATATAGTAAACATGAGAGAAAAAACACTGACAAAAAAATGGAAAATTAACAAATTCATAGCCAAAATGAGATGATTAAGAAAAAAAGGAAAGAAACTACCAATAACCAGTATCAGCAATGGATGAGAGAGGTGACACCCCCACAAATTCTGCATATCTTAAAAGGATAATAAGAGAATAACTGGAAGAACTTTATGCCTAACTGACAACTTAGGTTTATGGACAAATTCCTTGAAAGAGACAAACTCTCTCAAGAACCTGGTAACATTGATATCCCTGTATCTATTTTTTAAAATATCACATCTGTAATTTAAAACCTTTCCTTAGAGAAGAAAAGAAGAAGCTTTAGCCAGCCGATCCAGATGGGCATCCTTAGCCAGCTGATCCAGATGGGCATCCTTAACCAGCTGATCCAGATGGGCATCCACAGTGCTCAGTCACCTAGACAGCCTGATACACTGTGGTGAGGAACCCAGACTCACAACCTCATTCAGACCATTAATAATACTAAATCAACCTCAAAATCCCTGAATAGTACTCTCCCAAATGGTCAAGCTCATTTAAAACCAAGAAAGTCTTAGAAATTGTCACAGCCAAGAGGGGCCTAATGTGACAAACTACTAAATGTTAGGTGGTATCCTGGAACAGAAAAAGAGCAAATTAAACTCAAAGCAAGCAGAAGCGATGAAATAATAAAGGCCAAAGTGTTCAAGATTGGAACATTCAATATTGTTAAACTGCTGATTCTTTCTTAAGGGATCAGAGAGTCAACCCAATATAAATCAAAATTCAAATGTGCTTTAAAAAAATTGAAAAGATGATCTTAAAATTCTCAAAAAAATTGCAAAGGAACTAGAATAGCCAACCCAGATTTGACTGAAAAAGAAGACCAAAGTTAGAGGATTAACAGGACCAGATGTCAAGACTTAGAAAGCTATGACAAGCAAGAAGCAGGAAGTCGAATAAGAATGAAAGTAGAGCCCTAGTCCCTCAGCAATGCTGCTGTGCATGTTATTTTTATGCACATGGCATTGTAGTCATTGTTACAGAATATAAAAATGGAGGTTTGGGCTGAGGCTTCAGAACTGTTTTTAAAGCTTGGTGTGCAGAAGATCACCCTGTAGAACTTGAAACAAACAGAAGTGATGGGGGAAACATTTTTATTACTCTTAACCCTAACTCACACCTGTGGCACAGCCAGATCAGGTAACAGAGATTAGAAAAAAATTTCAGAGAAGTTATGGAAAGAGCAGGGAGGAGCTGGAAGTTGCATGTTCTTCCGAGAGAAAGAGAGAGGTTAGGGTAGGAGGGAGATTTATTTAAAAGTGCCCTCAAAGAGCATGAAGTTCTCTAGAGCTTCAAGAACACAAGGGGTAGATGAAACAAAGAAGCCCAATACCATCCCTGCCCTGATATCTAGCTTGCCACTGAAATAGTATATTGGAGATTTTAACTTTGGTTACTACACAGGTCTTAGCAACTGGGCCACTGTGCAAACTTTCACTTTTACAGTGAAGTAAGTGACTGGAGAACTCCTGTGATCTAGATGTAATCAGAAAAGTCCTGGAGCCTGCCCAGGTTTTCATTCAGAGATAGCGGCAACTGAAAGTAAAATAACAGCAGGGGAAACAAGAGGGATAGATTTTAATACTTCTGCATGATGAAAATGATCATTATGTAATAAGTATTTATTTGACAAGGATGGTGATTTTAAGTAAGCTGGAAGAGGGGGTGTATATGGGAGACCAAAGGAGAGCAAGTTGAATGCTTATCTTCTTTAGTAGGAAATCATTATTTGTGACCCAAAACTGAAAAATCAGCAAATAACATTTTGTTTAGAACAATGGAGTTAAATACCAAACAGTGGAGAGTTGAAAGTGGTTTCCTCTGAGAGTAGGAAATAAGCCTTGGCAGAGGAGTAGAGAGGGAGACTACTGATTTTCATAAATAGAAGCTTTGTGGTACCATTTTATTTTAAAAACTATATGTACATATTATTCTGAGAATTGTTATTTTTTTATTTAGTTGTAGATGAACACAGAGTATCTTCACTTATTTTTATGTGGTGCTGAGGATCGAACCTAGTGCCTCACACATGCAAGGCAAGCACTCCACCACTGAGCCACAGCCCCAACCCCTGAGAATTGTTATTTTTCACCAAAAAAAAAAAAAAAAATGGAACTTTAAAGGGAGTGATAGTGGTGGAAGAAAATTCAGACTCATGCTTTTCTGGATTGGGTGTGCTATGGAAGAACACCAGACACCCAACAACAGAATAAATGAACCTCAAGCCACATCTTACACACAAATCGTACCTCAAAATAGATCATGAATTTGAGAAAAAACATATAAGAGAAGCTCTTATACTAAGCAAGGCAAAGAATTCTTAGTTTCATATCAAGAACAAATAGCAGGAGAAACGGATAACTTGGATTTCATCCAAATTAAAAACTTTTGATCTGTGAAACCCTGTTAAGATAATAAAATGTAAGCCACAGAGTGAGGGAATATAGTTGCAAACCACTTTCATAACAAAAAAACCACAATATTTAGAATATAGAGAGAATTCTCAACACTCAACAGTAAAAATACAAATAATCTAAGTAGAAAACGGGCAAAGATATAAGAAGAAATTTCACCAAAGGGGACCTTCAAATGGTAAATAAGTGAATGAAGAAATGTTCAACATCATTAGTCAAAGGAACTACAATTAAAAATGGTGACAACCCCAAATGCTGGCGTGTATGTGAAGAAACCGGATCACTCATACATGGCTGGTGGGAATACAAACTCACACAGCCATTCTGATAGTTTAGCAGTTTATTTTAATTTACAAAAATAAAATCCAAATTATTAGCATTTAAGTATCTAGAGGAGATTTTAAGTCAAAGAAAACTACAGCAGAATAACTTTGGTGTCAGAAAGACTTTTCTCAATGGCATAAAATGCAAAAATCATAAGTATACACAAAATGCAAAAATCATAAGTAAAAATATTAATAAATTTGACTACATCAAAATAGAGCTTCTGTATACTGAAAAGAACTGAACAAAGCAAATCACAGCAACAAAACCAATAAATAGATAAAACACTTCATAAACAAGGTCTAAAGATAAGTGACAAAGTGGAAAAAATTGTAAGTATTAAAGAATCCATACAAATCACTAACATAAACTACCTAAAAAAAACTACCTAAAAAAAAGTAATTCAGACATAAGGAAATACAAATGACGAATTAGAGAAAAAATATTCAATCTCACTTGTAATTATGGAAAGACAAGCTAAAGTTGAATGCCATTTTTTAATTCTTGAGTGCTCAGAAGAAATGGAAGTGTAATTATGGGGGCATTAGGAAGCAGGTATTCGAGTAGTAAAGGTCATGTAGGTAATTTAGGCAATTATCTACTATCACTTAAAATGTGCATAACTCAGCAATGAGCCTAAATCATCAATTTCATTTCCTAGAAAGACTTGCTTACCAGAATTTGGAGGCAGATAAAAGGTATTCATATTAGCAAATTTTAAAAAACCTAGGTTAATTAATAGGGATATAGTGTATGTATAATAAAAAACTATGAACTCATTAAAAAGTGATAGATCTATATGCAAGGTATGAAAATAACTCCAATAAATAGTAATATTTTAAAAAGCAAACTGTATAACAATATGCCTAAGCTGATCTTGCATTTATAAAACAGAAAAAAATCTTAAAACTGTGTGTGTATGTATATGTACATAAATACATATGAGAGTATTCATACCAAACGGTTAACAATGGCTACATCTAAGGAGGAGATTGGGTTCGAATGGGCAATCACAAGAGACAACAGAATTTTTATACCATCTGAATTTTTTCCCCTCAGTTTGATCGATTTACTCAAGATTATAATTATGTGTCATTGTCATTAAAAATGAACAATGCAGCACTTAAGACAGAGCCCAGCATATACCAAGTGCTCAACAATAAAAAACTTTAAAAATTAGTAAAATACTTTGAAAGTTAAAAATGAAAGGATAATGTAGCAACAAGGGTCCTAAGATCAAGGGTTTATCTAATTGCCATATAAGGAGGCTTTAGTAAAGTGATGGAATTCTTCCTGGTGTTCATTTTCAAAATCGGATGAGTATTTGAAATAGGAAAAAGGGACATTGTTGGGGGAAAGAATTTCACCAAATCAGCAAAGGAATTCAGGATGTTAGGGGTTTTGCATGGATAGATCTCACAACAAGAAGCAGATCAATGTTTCTAGAAGAAGCCTTAATAAAGGGCACACTTCATTCATTGAGAGAGGTTAACGTACCTGCCGACTTTGCTGCAGAAGTGGTGGAAACCCCATTGAACTCACTAGTACTCCTTTTCACAGGTCTTGGCTTATATTCTCTTTTAGGGATATTGGATGCAGCCATAATTCTGTAACACACATTGGAATCTGAGTCAGGCATCTGATAAAGATAGCAGAGCTTTCAAACACACCTTTACTCAGCCCTGATGAGTATGCAAACCTAGGTTACAAGAGTGACCAGGGAGGTGACGGATTTTACACACTGATTCCTTAATAGCCCTAAGGGACAGAAGTCACATCCTAAATGCAGTTTTCCAACTATCTATGTGAGCTTCTCAGTGAAATTCATCTTGAAGACCATTTAGCCTCATAAAGTCCCAGAGGCATTTAGCAAGTGGCCCCTCAACCACACTAGCTGCCTTCTTCATTCCCCTCTGTTAGAGAATTGTGAAAATATCCTCTTATAAGAGCTAAATGACTATCTAGTGGATGCTTCAGGGACTGGACACAAGTTTGATCCTTCTAGAATCAGGGCATTGAATTGAGAGAAAATCTCTCCAGATTTGTTGTTGCCATTGCCATAAATGCTGTGTAAAGCAATTTTATGTTATCAAAGATTGTTCAAAATATAGGGTATTAATGGTATTTTTAGCCCAACATTTTAATTAGTGGGATTGCTGTGCATATTATAGATGTTATTACTAATTTTCAAAAATACATAGACTATGTCAATCATTAAAACCATAAGGCACAAATCTCAATATTTCTTTCATCTTTCAGAATATGCTGAAATTGCTTTTCATGTCAATCTTATGAATTCAGTCTGGTTTTTTTTGTTTGTTTGTTTGTTTTTGTTTTTTGTATTTTTGGTACCAGGGATTGAATTCAGGGCCACTTGACCACTGAGCCACATCCCCAGCCCTATTTTGTATTTTATTTAGAGACAGGGTCTCACTGAGTTTCACAGTGCCTCACTTTTGCTGAGGCTGGCTTTGAACTCAAGATCCTCCTTCCTCAGCCTTCCAAGCCAATGGGATTATAGGTGTGCACCACCAAGCCCAGCTCAGCCTGGTATTTGTACTAGTGAAGTATAAATATATCTTTTGTATGGATATTGACATATTTTCTGAATCATCCCACTCTTCTCTGCATGCCCCTAGGTGTTGGGAAGAGAGTATACACCATGGCTACTGCCAGCTTATAAGTGGAGAGCAAAGTTCAGCAAGTTGGCAAGGAAGCAGACAGCTCTGCAAGGGTCAACCTCCAAGGTGGGCAAGGGAGCCCTTTGTTTGATTGCCCTAAACACAGCAGAGAGAAAGGGGGCTTTAATGAAAAGAAAAAGGAGAAAAGCTATCAGATCTCTTTTCCCAGTTCTGACTAATTGTCCAAAGTCACATATTAGTTTTCTGTCCCATCCATGCCTAACCATGAAAGCCAACTAAAGAAATTTCAGCATAGAATGGGGCAGAGGGAAGGGGAGATAAAGAGACAGAGACTGATTTCAATTGACTTAACTCTGCAGCCCCTGGCTATAAGAAAGGTAAAGGACCTTACCGCATCTGTAGCTTGCTCTGCAGCTCCTGCAGAATCTCTGTGGACTGTTTGTGATAGTCTAAAGCTGCCTCTATAAACACGGCCAACTGGCTGACTTGCTCTACCTGCAGCAGAAGTGCAAAATTACTCCATGGAGGCCAGAGCCCATGTAATGTCCAGAGAGAGGTGCCCAGCAACAAAGACCCAGCTTTGCGGGGAAGCCCAATGTCTGCCTTGGCTCTGGTCCATTTCATTTCATTCCATCTTGGAGCCCTGCATAATAACCATACAGGCCGTGGTATAGAGATGTAGATGCTGGAAAAACATGTTCACATTTATTTGTGATTATGAATTTGATGTAATTCAATAATATGCTTTCTTTTCCAATTAGGTGTTGATATTCTATGGACATTTTTATGCTTATAGTTCACCAATCTGAAAATGGAGGAAGGAAGCTTTTCCAATGGTAAGTGAAGCCAACACCTAGTAAAGAAACCTTGTGAATGTCTCTATGGGCACTTTCTAGCTAAGCAAACCCCAGAAAGTAAGTAAATTAAGCTGTTCTCAGATAAGAAAGGAGTGCCCAAAAGCAACATGTGCTGCAGGGCAAAGAATCCCCCTGTGTTTTTTATTGCTACCAGCAGAAAATATTTTCCCTGAAACATACAGTGGAAAATAATGAACTACAAAGATTCTGGCGTATCTCTTTCCCACAAATCAACACAAGTTAGTGGCCAACTTACAATGGATGCTTAAACAAGCAAACAAACAAAGCTTTGTCTTGTGAGCAAAGTCCAGAAGACCTGGAGGTGTGTAATTTGAGGGAAGAGCAATATTGAGAGGGCCCAAGAGCTTTCCTGCTACCCAACAAGGTTAAGGAACTGCTTTAAGAAGTAAAGATTAATAAAACTTATTTCAGGAAGCCTCAGAGGCAAGTCCCAGAAGGCTGAGGTGATATCTCCCAGCATAAATCCATGAACTCCAAATCTAGACAGAGTCACAAATCAACATTGCTCTACCGCATTTTCCCCAAAACTCAAGCATCATTCACATATATCACTTTCTAACCAGCTTTGGGGAAAAATCTGCCTGCTTATTCATTCATACATTCTCACCCCATGTAAACAGTCATGGACTTGCATGTTTTCAAAGATCCAAGGTGTTTCCATGTGTTGATGCAGACTATTCTTTTGCTGCCTACTCTGTAAATTTTCTTAAACCATTTATACCACTTTAAACATGGGCTCAATGTGCATTTAAGATATATATGGAATACATCTAGATATGATAGCACACACCTGTAATCTCAGCAACTTGGGAGGCTGAGGCAGAAGGATCTCAAGTTAGAGGTCAGCATCAGCATTTAGTAAGACACTGTCTTAAAATGCAAAATAAGAAGAGCAAGGGATGCAGCTCAGTGGCAGAGAGCATCCCTGAGTCCAATCCCTAGTCCAAAAAAAAAAAAGAAAAGAAAAGAAAAAGGTACACATGGAATTCTACTTGTGCCAAAATGTGATTGGCATTTGAATAAGGATATCCCCTGGTGTTACATTCACTTTGCCATGCTCTGTGGCTGGAAAAGCAGCAAGCCTAGCCTTAAATTTCTAAAAACCCAATAAACAAAACAAAGACAGCCTGGCCCCAGCGAAATCCTAAGGATTTCTTAAATTTCATCTCTTTGGCTTTTTCACATACTTTTGAATAAGTCCGGCACCATGGCCTAACAGGATCATGGCAGAATTTGCTACAAAAGAATTTTTCTTCCTTAGAGTGCTCAAGTTGTATGTTTGGTAAAAATCTGTGTCACACCTCTCTGTCGTTAGTAAAATTAATATGTCCTAATGTATGCCCCACTTTGAAATATGTTTGGTGTTTTAGAATTTTTAAAGGAAGAGTAGAAAAGCTAAATGAATATTCCTTGAAACATATGTAGGGTTGGTAAAGGGCGGGGTCTGCAAATTACCAGCTATTCTCTCTGAAGTGGCTAAAATGCATGATTATATAATCAAGAAATGCATTTGAGGCTGACTTTGGGAAGACAGTGAATGTCAGAGCCCTTTAATGCTTGAGAGGTAACAGCAGTGCTACTCAGTGTCTGCACATAGTACGTGCTAAGTGCAAGACATGCAATGCCACAAGTGGATTATCCTTCTATAACTGTCAGAAAATGGAAGCTTCCATTTCATTGTCTTCCAGACCATGAACATCAAACTGAGCTAGGAACCAGCACAGGTAGACTCTGATTCCCAAAGCTGCAATCAGAATTAAATACCTGAACAAGAAAAAACAAGATAGAGCAATAAACCCAGGCCATCCAAGAACAAAAACTTAGGTAGAAAGTTAAACATTTCCTCCAGTGGCCACACTACTCAATTTGGATCTGCCTCAGGTATATGGACGCTTAATTCCATTTACAGGCTGGGACCTCAAGAACAAAATGTGACCTCACCATATGGAAAAGTTTACCTGACATTCAAAGGAACACAATTACCCGAGAAACAGCTGTCCGAACATTGTTCAGATGCCTACTTTGAAAAACTCACAATGCAAACAGACTTCACTATTAGGCTAGAAATCAAGGAGGCACAGGCCAGGCACAGGCAGTGGTGGCTGACAAATGCATGGAGTGAGGACCGCAAAGATACCTGGGAGATTCATGGAACCATAAAACCAGAGGGAATTTGTGACAGAATAATGTCCCACAAGAAGTCCCAGACCTAATTCCCCAAATTTATGAATAAGTTTGCATAGCCAATGGAACTTTGCAGATATAATTAAATTAAGCATCTTGAGATGGGGAGAATATCTTGAATTATTGGGGTATAATTACAAGATTAAGAGGTACATAAGAGGGTTAGAGTCATAGCAGAAGACATGACAATAAGAGCAGAGGTCAGAACAAGAGATTTAAAGATACTCTGCTTTTATTTATTTGTTGATTTATTTATTTTGCATGTATTGGGGGTTGAACCCAGGGGTACTCTATCCCACTGAGCTAGATCCCCAGCCTTTCTTATTTGTTTTTATTTTGAGGCAGGGTATTGCTAGTTGTCTAGGCTGGCCTGGTAGTTCCCATCCTTCTGCCTCAACCTCCCAAATAGCTGGGATTACAGGTATGTGCCACCATGTCCAGGCTGATGCTAGCTCTGAAGATGGAGAAAATAAATCAAGGAGCCAAGAAATGCAGATAGTCTCTAATAGCTGGGAAAAGAAAGGAAATAGATTCCTTTCTGGAACCTCCAGAAGGAAGGCAGCCTTACCAAAACGTTGATCATAGGACTTACAACCTCCAAGATATAAGATAAGAAATTTGTGGTCCTTTAAGTCGTCATGTCTGTGATCCTAATACAGAGCAGCTTTGGCCTATTCCCAAACTAACAAAATGCTAACAATGGGATTAGTGCAGGTCAGGGTCCCCTGTTTGGGGTGGGGGAGGGTTTGGAAGTGCTGTTGACCAAATTCACTAGGTAATGAGTCTTCTGTGGCTGGGCCTGGGGACTTCACTGATGCTTCAGCTTTACCCCATGGCACCTCACTCTCTTTCCAGATGGGTGAGATGGACTTCATTTCTCTCCCATGCACATAGCGTATCAATTAATGTACCACTTATGGATGGATTTAATTCTCTCTCAAGCTGCAAGCCAATTGCTGACCAGTGTATGAGGCTGTTGGAATTACCTGACCCTGGAGATGGAGGCAGGTCAGAGATGTCTCCAACTACAGTGGATCAAAAGTACTAAACATTCCTAGTGTTACTAGCAATGGAAACCTTAGGGACACTTGGGTGGTATCGGAACCATTGTCTGGTCTTGTGGACCAACTTCAAAGGGCTTGGGCTTACCCCAAAGAAGAAGGGCTCCAAGGACTACAGCCCAGAGTAGGGCCTTCTAAGTCAATTCTCTAAAAAAGTAACATGGAATCTGAGGTTAAAGAAGAAAAGGATGTGACCCCTCCTCTTCAGACTGGTTGACAGCCAAGGCAGAGAGAGGCATCCTCTGAAGGCTATGGTGACAACACAGAGAACCATGATGTGAATGGGTGATGCTCTACCCAGGTGCCTGGAATCCCCAGTGTGCTCAGCAAGAATGAGAAAAGAAATGCACATCTTTAGGAGGTAACAAGCCCTCTTCTTCTTTTTTATTGGTTATTTTTAGTTATGCATGACAATATAGTCCATTTTGATAAAATTATACATGGATGGAATATATCTCATTCTAATTATTGCCCCAGTCTTGTGGATGTACACAATGGTGGGATTCATTGTGGTGTATTCATTTATGTACATAGGAAAGTTATGCAGATTAAGCCATCTTCTCTCACAAATGAAATGACATACTTCCCATGGAAGTCATCTTCATTTTCCTTGCTCTATCATATCACACACTTCATCTCTTTTTGGATTTGTCAGAGAAGCCAAAAGAAATTTTCTTGTGAATTTTGCGGTCTGGTCATAATAGGTGTCTTTTTCAATGGATTCAAAGTCTTTATTCAGAGTTTCTGAACAAAGCTTGAGTAAGGCAATTAAATTAATAATATATTTTCATTCTCCACTTTATACTTCAAAAGAACTTCTCAAATGCAGTTGCTCAGTTGCTTGATATCTGTCAAGTGAAAGCAACTTTCCCAGGGCATATGCACAAGTAGAGATAAAGCCAGAACCAGAACCAGGTCTCTTACTTTTTTGCTAGGTATACTTTCTGCTGGCCCAGTACTTCCTGATGCATCTTATTCCACTCCTGAAATGTCAATAACTATAATAATGCAGTGCAGTTCTAGTCAAATAAGCTTGGCAAATTGCCAATAATATCCTCTCTTCGATGTTGCTCAGAGATTAATCTTTCATATTATCCTATACAGTCTAGAAAGTCTTGGGATTAAAAACTGTTGTTTAGTTCTTTTAACCCAAGGTTTCTCAAATTTATTTAACCATAAAAGAGAGAGTATTAATGCAACATGCTAACAGCTCATGGAATTAATTTGGGAAAATGCTACTCTAGACCAGTGAAAAGAACCTAAGAATCTATTGTTGTTGGGAACCCATGGATGAAGGACCCCCAGCTCCAGGGGATTTGTACCAAAACAGTTAGTGGATAGTGCAGGGCTCTGGCTTCACTGGGCTGAAGTAGACATCTATACAATATCTCCAGTTTCTGCTTAAGGTCAAGGATCTACATTTGATAATGTCAACTTGTAAGGAATAAAATTCTTTGCAAAAACAGAAGAGGAGAGAGTGTGTTAACAAGCCCTTGGGGGATTCATCATTCCCAAGAAATGCAATGAAGGCTCAGAGTCACCTTGCTGATTTCCCTACAACCCCAAAAATCAGTGGTGGCAGGCATAATGGCCCTTCTCTGCGGGGACAGCTACTCTAGGCATCTCAGGGGACCCTGCCAAGCCTGGAACAGCAAAAGGATTCAGTCATAGGCCTGGCACTTGAAAGCCAAAGGATCAAAACACCCCCTAGCTTGTATCACCACCTATAGAACAGTGAAGCTATATGGTCTCAAACCAGAAGTGAAATGATGCTCAAGGTTTCTTATCCAGTTCTTACTCAGTGGCTGCAATAAGGAACCAAAGGATACTCTTCTTCATTTTCCCATTCCCAATTCTGGCAAAAAAAATTAGATAAGAAAATAGATAGAACTTTTGCTTAGAAACATTGGAATGAACACTTCAGGTCTCTGCACTATCCCCTCCTTTCTACAGCAAAGGTAGAGAAATGATACTATTGAGCCTGGAAGCCTGGCATCTGCTTGGCCCTGCTAACCAGACTTTTGGACACTGCACTAAAAGGCAGTAGGGCCCTGGCTCTGGGTTCTGTATTCTTTAAGAAAGTGGGTTGGTGAAGATGCCAAGATATCATGTGTCATCTGGCTTTCTGCTCTGTGCAACTTGTTCTCCTGTGGGTGGTTCCGAGGTCTAGCTAGCTGGACATCCATTGGTCCAGGCCCAAGTTGCTTCTTCCAACAAGGCTTTTCAGAAAGCCTTATTCTCTGAGTAGGGGGCTGGTATGTAATCCTTGTTTGGCTCCCATTCCTCAGTTGGGAGAATGCACATGTGAGGACAGAGAAGTGACCACACCCTGGAATTCCTGACAAATGGCCTGTTAGCCAGAAAGTCCTAGGAAGATCTGCATTTGGTGGCCCAGGAAAGACCAAGTCTATTAATTACAGTCAGAGCTCTTCCCACATCAGGCAGAGATCTGGCAAGCAATTTTTTTTAGGCATTCTCTGGTGAAGCTTTTGTTATTTCTTAGCCAGGATTGTTAAGACACGAGGGTTGAAGAAGAAAGGCACTGGCTGCTCCCTGGAATGAGATTTGAGCCTTTGAATTTCTAGTGCCAGATAAACATGGGCAGGTAGCACCAAGCACACCATCTCAAGTGGTTTCCCTTCACACTATGTACTTGGCTTATTTACTTTCTTTGGAATAAATACTTCTAAGCCCTCTTTCCAGCCTTTCTTTTCTCCTCCCCCTATGGATTAGATTGGGGAGTATTCTCTCATTAGCAGGATGGCTTGCTCTGCCTCAAAAACAGGCTCCACATGGCCAGAGGCCCAGTGAGGGCTACTTGCCCAGTTTCAGCATCTCAGATTGTGTCTGAATGAGGGTCAGGGTGGCTGGCTTCCATCAACTGAGGACACAAAGAGTAGAATGTGCTTCTTTGGGACTTTGGGGTCATGCCATATCCTCCAACACAGGTAACCAGCAAGTCTGCATTTTATTAATTATTGGTATTTTCATCAATTAAGATGTGTCTAATTCTCAATAAATCAGAACTCAAAATGGTGAATACTATGATGGATATCCCCAAATCTCTAACCCCTAATAATATAAGCATCTCCCATCTGTGTCTAAAAGATAGGCCTATGCAGCCTGCCACTCTGTTCCTCCTGAGGCATGTTTTTTTGACAGAGTCTGTGCACCTATCTCCAGCAGGTTCTATGTTAGGTGGAGTCACCTTTGAACCCATCAGACACTGGCAGGACTTGCGATCTCCTATATTTAGCCTGATAATTAGACAGGTCCTTGGCAACTTTAGTTAGTGCCAAGATCATTTCCTAGGAGAAAATCCAGCCTTCCAGAAGCACAGCTTCCCACCATGAAAGGAAGCAGACATGGTTAAAGAGACTTGAGTGACAAAGGCTGGATGTGAGGTTGGCGATGAAGAGGGAGCAAGAGGCCAGAGTCCCACAGGCTGCAGAACCACTGGCCTTAGCCAGTGGGGGTAAAGACAGGGCCGAAGGTTCAATGCATGCCCTACCCCACCATATATTAGTACTTTTCCTTTCCCCCAACAGATCACATCCATAGTTTGTCCCCTAACCACCAGGCAATGTCAGCATTAGCACATCAGATACAAGGAGTAAACTGAAGGAGATTTTCTGTACCTTTCCTGGTAAGAGGAGAGAAACAGCCAGATCAGCTGGACATGAGAAAGACCCTTCTGGTTCTAACCCCCAAAAGAGAACAAAGATGGCCTTCTGGGACCTATATATAACTTGTGAGTCCCTTCAGCTATAAACCAAGAGGCATAAAGGTCAAAGCAAGTATGCCATAATAGGGGACTGTTACCAGTGTACCCTGAGGATCTCTGACATGGGGTGCTTAGCAAATGGCAGCTCTTGTCCCTAGTATCATCACACCATCATCATTATGGTTAGAATTAGCAACCACAGGGCACAGGATAACCCACTGTGGTTGACATGAGGAAAGGAGGAAAGAGAAAGGGAAGGAGCCCAGTGCCAAAGCAGTCTGGACAGCCCTTCAGTCTCATTGCTTTGGTCTCCTCTCACCTCAATTGCTGGTTTTCACGGCCTTTGTCAAAAAAGCAGAGATAGTAGGTCATCCCTGATGCCAGTTACAGCAGGCTTTCTGGTAGTATGGACCTCAGGAGCTGAAATAAGGGGGAAGGAAACCCCAGTTCCCCAGAATTGAACAGGGGTACCACCATTCACTGCAGAAATTCCCTAGGGAAATACTGAGGCCACAATGGAGAACACTTGATACTATGGAGCTTGGGTTAAGGACTAGCTACTATTTCTGCCAGGGCAGGGTGGGATGGGTTAACCCATCTGTGACAAGCTGAATACTTGTCACTGTCAAAGAATGGACAAATAACTGTTTTTATAATGGAGGGATCATTTTTTGACTTTTCACTGATACTGAGGGGAACACTGAGGTCTCTTGGGTTAACTGTCAAGGCCAAAGCTGCTGAGACAGGCTTTACTCATGGAGAACTTTGCAAAAACAATTATGGAGGTTCATGCACAAAGGTCATGAGTGGAGCACATGGATTAGGCAGCATGTGTGACATGCAAGATACAACCCTCAACCCGTAAATCTACTGCTAATGGGCCCCAAGCTGGCAAGTCATTTGTTATGGCCCCATAAGGAGTATCTGTCATACCTCAAAAAGATTTTCTAAATACTTCAAACAAATTAAATATGGCAATCTGAAACAAAACAAAAATGCCTGTTGCTTGGGGACAATTTCAAGAAGAAATTTATATATTTAAGCAAAATAAACAAAGAGACAGCAAAGTGTTACACCTCCTCCTATTTCCCATAAAATGTAAAAACAAAAAAAATTAAAACAAGAAACATAATAGAGTGTACTTTTCAATTCTCAATGGTTTAATGGGCATGAGAAATTTCAAACCGATTTCTCCATTTGGGAAAATTAGTCTTCTGGGATTTAGTGAATTGTCAATACTGGATATAATTCCTCCACACATCACCATGGACTAGAAAGTGCTTCTTACATTTTTTTTGAACTGATTCAGAAGATGAAAGACCTTGGTGTACTTTTTAACAAGTGGCTAGAAGTATGATATGTTTTTGAGGATAAATAAATCCCCTGACTTGTCACAGGTTTGAAAGTTTAACAAATGAGTCCAAAGCTAATGCTGGCCAAGACAGCTCATGGTTTCACTGAGGCTAGGCTGATTTAAGACCTGAGTCAGGGACTCAAGCAGAAGGCAGGTGGCTGTGGCCTTTTCCAATCAGGCAGTAAAAATGCCAAGTGATTCCTCATAACCAAAGCAAATAAGGGAAGCCCTCGGCTTGCCATGGGGAATTACTCATCCCCATTTCATTCGATGTCACTTGGAAAAATCAAATAAAAGCTGGTTAGTTAATGCCAGGACCGGTACAAGAGAAGATTGGCATTTCTAGGTGCTATGATCTAAGACCTTCAGTCCCCAGTTTTACAAGCACCACTATGGAGCAGCTAAAAAAACGCAGGTCATGCTTTTGAGTACCAAATGTTCACTCTGATGAGTAAAGGCCTCAGAGAGCTGCAGGGGGAGAAAGGCCCTCATCCTCAAACATTTGGCTCCTACAGTGCTGTTCAGTCTTAAGAACTGCAAACTGATCTATGATCTGGGCTTTCTATTCTCCTGTGAAACCACAAATGTGGCCTCAAACACAAAGGCCAGTTTACTTTGCCATCTTCTGAGACAAGTCTACCTCCCTGGGGCCCACTCAAAATATCTCTTGGATAAATAGGGCTTCCCAAGATTCCAGACCTGAGTTAGGGCTTGCTGGATGTCTGACCCTATCTTTGAGGCTGGAAATAATGACTACTGAACATTTTAAAAACTTCCATATCAACTCAGACTTTAGAGGTTTTCAACATGCTGATCAGTGTTTTATTCATTTACATTAAGGTCTCTTGTTTGACTTAAATACTTACATCATTTTCTAAAAAATTAAACATGCTTCTTTCAGCCAACTCCTTTGACTCTTCAAATTTTTCTACTGCTTGTCTGACTTCTTCATCTGGTATCTTACCTACTCGTTTCTTTTTATAATCGTAATCCAGGCGGCGGCCTTCCAATTTTTTCAGGTGGTGCTAAAGAGAGAGGGGGAAAGAGAGAGAGAAAAGTAGGAGGAGGAAAGGAAAACCTCAGAGGACTGTTACATGCACAAAGTGGCATTCCCCCCATTAAAAAACAAAACAAAAAACACTTCATTATTTCTAAGCAAATAGTCACTACTTTTTCTCAGCCTAAATTCCAGAGGGCAGGAACCTGTCCCTGTACTTCTGCTGTGTGCACTTCAGCCCCTGCTGGAGACTGCCTGCTTTACAAGCCCTCAGGAATGTCGGCAGAACAAATAAAGGAAGGGATGGACAGGTGATAAGACAAATGTGTGTCTGTCTGGGACATGAAGATGCAGTATCTCTACTCAGTCCCCTCACTTCAGCTCTACTAACATCAAGATTAACTTCTAACTGAATTAACTATACAAAAAATAAGGGCATTTCTGTTGTCAACTACACTAAGAATATAAAAACACACATTTCTAGTATCTCCCAGAATATTTATGAATCTTCTGTAATTTTTCCAAACAATTACTGAATAAGTTGCATAAAAAGGTAACCTCTGAAATGGAGAGATTTCTAAATGATACTATAATCCTTTTAATGAGCTGCAGCCATGAGGCTTATTAGAGCTGTGGTAGTAAGTGCCCCATCACAATCTGTGTTCAAGCAGGGGATCACAGGTAAAAAATAGTATGGAGCCAAGTGCAGTGGGGCACATCTTTAATCCCAGAGGTGCAGGAGGATCTCCAGTTCAAAGCCAGCCTTAGCAACAGCAAGGCACTAAGCAACTCAGTGAGACCCTGTCTCTAAATAAAATACAAAACAGGGCTGGGCTCCATGGTCAAGTGCCCCTTGAATTCATTCCCCAGTATCAAAACACAAAACAGTGTAGAGCAGATGACTGTTCAGGGAAATGGAGGGGTCTCTCAGAAAGTATGACTATAAACCTTGAAAAACAGATATTTGATATCTAAAGTATATTTGAAAACTGAGATTCCCTCAGGCATATGGGTAACTTGCACTTTTCATTTGGGAGGCTCTGGTTTTGTTTTCATAACAATGAGGTGAGAAGGGCTGATAAGACTGAAGGGCAGAAGCATCCTTCTTGCATGATCTGCTACTTCCAGCAAGACCCTAAATCCCTTTCCATCTTCATATGTACAGCTGTAAGTTAGTCATACAATAAATGAACAGGTTCTTGAACCTTGATTTCTATGATATAGAGCAGAGTTGAGACTACGAAAGGTCTCCTAATTCTTAACAATTAATCATCTAATAATTTCAGTTTAAATTGATACAAATTCTATATCAAACAGCAGCTGAGTAACAAGATGCCTCTAAGGAAATTATTTTGTTCCACTTACTACACAGGGTCCAATCCATGGCTAGCAACCCTACAGACCAGGCTGTCAAAAGTGCAATGTTATACAGTTGACTTTCTGTGTGGCCTTCCTTGGGAGCAATAGAACAAGAAGAAATGAATTTGTTCTGATTTAGCAAAGGAGGTTTAGATATTAAGTGTCCCCCAAAAGCTCATGTGTCAGACAATGCAAGAATTTTTAGAAGTGAAATGATTGTGTTATGAGAGCCTTATCCCAATCAGTGAATTAATCCCCTAATAGGGATTAAATGGGTGGTAACTAAAGGTTGGTAGGGTGTGGCTGGAGGACTTGGGTCATTGGGGGCGTGCCTTTGGGGTATATATTTTGTATCTGGAGAATGGAGTCTCTCTATTTCTGCTTTCTGATCATCATGTGAGTCCTTCCCTCCGTCACACTCTTCTGCCCCCACCTCCAGCCTTGAAGAATGGTGCTGTCTATGGACTGAGACCTCTGAAACCAAGAGCTCCCCGACAACTGCCAAAAAAAAAAAAAAAAAAAGCTGACTAAAACAGGAGGTATCTAGTTTTAAGGCTCTGCATTTGGAAAAGAAGTTTCGGTATCTCCACAACCCAGAATATCACTTCTTCCCTGGAATCATCCATTCAATAACAATTTGTGAGCCCAATCCATGTGGAAGCCTTGAGGGTCCAGCAGTGAAGAGAGCTGATTCCTTACCCCAAAGAACTTACTGCCCAACTACAGACATAGCCAAGCAATGATGCTCATGGCACAGGGAGTATAGAAGCATACCTCACTGTGTATGGACAGAGTACAAAGAACTTCCCAGAGGAAAATATCATCTGAGATCTGAGATGGCTTAGGAAGGAGAAAGACAACAAATAGAGAGTACAAAGCAGAATGTTGCCTGGGAGCTTCTTGCAATTCAGTGAGGCTGGGCAGAGAGTTCAACTGGGAAAGGAAGAGCAATAAGGCCACAGAGGGAAGCAGGAGCCAGGGCCACGTTATTGGATCTTTATTCCGAGGTCAGTAGGAAGCTATCAGGACTGGTATCTTAGGAAGATTGCTCTAGCCATGGCATGGAGAATGGACTGAAGGGACGAACTGTGAAGCCCAGAGTCAAGAACTGCTGTGTTGATGTGTTTCAACATTACTGGCCTGAGACAGCAACACAGACATGCTTTCCCTAAGATGGAAGGAGAGGATGGTACATAAGGGGGCAAAGGAGCATCCCGGTAGGGAGTGGGTGTTTCAGGAGTTCCTGAATGGCAGCTTTCATTTTTCATTTAACCTTTGAGGATTTCATGCACCACCCCCCATATCCTTTACCTTCAAAATACACTGATGCCTATTCAGATATCCAGGACTTTCTAAGCCTTCCTTTCTTCCACATCTCCCCAGTCCCAGAGGCACCCTATGCCCTGGCCATCGCACCTACACATAGGTCTTCTGCTTTTATGGGCCTGGGCCTTTGGCCAGCTTTTGCTGGAGGTTCTGCCCACCTGAGTATGGCTGGCCAGTTTCTCCCCTTCCAGGAGGCCTTCCCTGACCTAGCCAAGCTGAGGGAGATGCCTTCCCCTTGGCATTCCTGGGCTTGTCTCTCCAACAGCACCCATCACAGTGTATTATAACTGTTAGCTGTCTCTCTACCCTATATCTGTGAGCTTCACAATAGTATGTACCTGGACTGGCTTAGCAACATACAGCCAGTGCCCACCACAGTGACAGAACACAACAGGCCCCATACACAATTGTTGGATGAATGAACCAACAAACAGACATCATCAGTTCCTTCTCTGATCCTGGGATGCAGAAATACCTCAGGGTCACTGTGCAAGCAGGGAAGGCAAGACAAGCTCCCATTTCCCTAGCCCAATCTCTACCACACAAGCTGGATCCATGGGGGTTCATTTTTCCCATTTATGATGGATCAAAAAATGTAATATAAGGGCTAGGTTTGTGGCTCAGTGATAGAGCACTTGCTAAGCTCGTGTGAGGCACTGGGTTTGATTCTCAGCACTGCATATAAATAAATAAAGTCCATTGACAACTAAGAAAATATATTAAAAATGCAATCTGATATGATTTTTACAATGGAGTCATTTTGTTATGTGAGAAATGGCTACAGAAATATATGAATATTTAGCCTGGCTTCTAGCTGGCTTCTATGAGACACAGAATTGTAAAGCTGGAGAATTATAGCTTGCATCCACACCAATCATCATGCCCCCATCCCCATGGCAGACATGACTAACTGATCCTAATTGATCCTGGCACTGTTTCACAGTGAGCCCAGAAAAATGTAACAGTTATTTTTCAGTACCCAAAATAAGATGATGATTTTGCTGAGTCCCTACATAAACCTTCTAATGATTTTTAAATATATATACCATTTTATAATTACATAAATATAAACAAGTATACTTACAGCATGGAAAACTTACCCCAATCTCTTTTAAATCTTTGTCTTGTAGTAATTGAAGTGGATCAATAAAAGTTTGCTTTACATTAATATCAAGAGAGTCTTTCACTTCAGCCATGAGTTTCATGGATTCACCAACTTCTATCAATGCATTCCCTTGGATAGAAAATACAAACAAAAAAGGTTCTTGAGGAGAATTCTCTAGGTTAACAGTGATATTTAATAAATTATTTCTGAAAGGTTTGTGGATGATAGTATAATAATGCCCTCACTCTGGGACCTTTGGATCCTGACTCATAAGAAATAAGAAAGGAAAAAATAAAAGACGTTCTGTTTTCTACATTTTCTTCTCTACCTTCTGCACTTTAACCACCACATGAAATAAAAAGTTGACAGACCAAAGCACTTACCATTTTGACCACTAGGTGGAGATAAAGCTCCTTTTAAAAACTAGTACTTCTGGAAACTGGCACCAAAGGTTCCTTAGAAGCTCAGGAATGAAATCTCTCTTTGTAAACAATGAAAGGATTCACTCATCAGGGGCTAAGTATTAACCAATAATGATTACAATAGAAATGAACAAAGCCTCTTCTCAGCTTCTAGCTGTGGGATCTTCTTGGAGCCACTCCCCGAATCCTTGCATCCCTGTAGGTGATTTTGGGTGTTTTTTGTTTTGTTTTGTTTTGTTTTAAGAGAAGAACAAACCAAGCCAAAGTCTGAATGGAGAAATCAGACTCATTTCACAAAACCATATAGCTTTTGGATATGCATAATGTTTTTTTTATTATTAGTTGTTCAAAACATTACAAAACTCTTGACATATCATATTTCATACATTTGATTCAAGTGGATTATGAACTCCCATTTTTACCCCATATGATATGCATAATGTTTAACAAGTAATTCAGTTCCCAGAGAAAAATATATAAGCTACCTTAGGCTAATATGTATTACTGCTAAATGTAGAAATCTTAGTCATTCTGCTGTAAACTTCTTCCCAGCATAAGAATTCTTTTTAAAGCTTCCAATCTTCTCTAAGGTCATCCTGAGCTGCAGGTGTGACATCCTGTCAGCAGGTGTCAGTCTGCTCTTGCAAGGAGGCCTGGGCCAGCCTTGTGGGACTTGGGTAGTGACAGGCAGTTTTTGCTGGATTATGCTCCAGTATCTTGACCCAGTTAATCTAATGTAATTTGCAAGATCCCTGCAAAACAGGTGTCCTGGGTGTTGTGCACAATGTGGTTGCATGTTCTCTAGAAGATGTCCCTGGGAAATTCTGCACTAGAACGAACAATTTTTCCTATACATGGGGGTTTTCCAAGTTGATCTTAAAAAAGATGAAGTTTGGGTTCTCTCAATTCCTTCACTTGAAGACCTGAAGGTCCACCCCAAGTCTGACCTCTGAGTTGTTTCACCTTCCAGTCAAGGGCATAGACAATTTATTTACCAGTAGACAGAAATAGCAAGATCTGTCTCATCTCACTTTTTAAAAAAAGGAAATGTATGAGACAGGACATTGCCAAAAAAAAGTGGAAATCATCACTTTAAATTAAAGCTGGCCGGAACTCCATTTTGACCCACTGGGAGCTTCATTGCTCCTAGGAGGTCAAATTTCCTGAACACAACTCTCCAGAGTTTGCTTCTAAATCTTTCTTAAATGGAGACAGGAAGTGCTTGCCTAGCCTAGAGGCTCTTTCTTGCCCAGTTAGTAGCCAAAATCAATTGGAGGGTAATGCTTCTGACCCCTCTGCCTTCCCTTCTACAAGGGCCCATACCTCACTAGGCTAGTTTATTTAGTTATAACAGAAACATTCTCAAATATGTTTCTCTGAAGACTCCAAAGATTATATTCTGAATATTGGCCATCACCTCCCTAGAATTCCCTCTTTCTGCACAAGATTAGATCTGTTGAATTCCATAAGGATGAGGGGCAGAGCCTCCACCCATTGAGGTCTCTGCACTCTAGATTCTAGCATGTGGCCCCAAGAAGAAAGCATCCATCAGCATAGCTTCTCCCTCAGAACAGGAAAGGTCCATCTGTCCCTGATACCATGCTGACATCAGTTCTCTCCCTTAATCCAAGTTTCTTCAAGTGGCTGGACACTTGGGAAGCTACCAAATTGTCTGGCTGTCACAGCCCAGACACAGTGGCCAGGTGCACAGCAGGAATGTCCTTGGATCTCAGGGTCTGCTAGGCAGCCCCACATATTCTCTCCACTAATGGACCTTCCTGGTAAGAAAAACATCCTGTTGCCACCAACCCTTAAAAAAAAGTAAGAATCACATTTTACTATCCTGAAGGATAGTGCTACCCTCTGTCACCAATTAAATGCTTTAACACTAGAAATTTTTTTTCCCCAAAAGATTTTTTTCTGATTTCCTAGAATTATTACCATGGCCAAATACTTGATCTCTCAACTTCAATACCCTGCTCTGTTAGCACCACATGAATAGCGACCATGCCAGATTCTCCCAGAAGACTTAATATATTTAATTCAATTCAGCCTCAATTTAATGTATTAATTTAAAGCCATCTCAATCAAAATGTAATGAACTCTCATTTTTAATAAAGGAGATTTAAAACGACTTAAGCTTCATCTGAATAAACAGAACTGACAAGTGTGTCCATGTGGTTTTTGTGATTAAATAATTAGAGATTTCAGTAAAGTATATTTTAAAATACTTTAAAACTACAATACTTAAAACATTATGACACTGTGCATCAAAACAGGACTCAGATGGAGAAACTGAAGAGAAAGGATAGAATCAAATGTTAAAAATAAAAAAATCAGCCTACAATAAAGGGTCATCTTCAAATCAGCAGAGAAAGTTGAACTTCCTAATAAAGCACTGAGACAACCAGCTATTTATTTGTTAGAAAACAAAATTAGAATCCTATTGCACCATATCTCCAATAAACTCAGGAGCTTAGGAAAAACAAAATTAAGAAAAGGAAGTATATGTATCAAAAATAGTACAAATAAACATTTATATAATTCTCAGGGGGTAGGGATGTAAAAGATTTTCCAAACATAATGGCGAAGCTTGAAAACATAAAGGAAGACTAATAAGCTCCACTAAAAGAAAAATAAAAATCTTTCTTCCACTAAAATGACCTCGAGCCAGGTAAAATGGCACATGCCTGTTTCCCTAGCTACTTGGGAAGCTGAGGCCAGGAGGATCACAAGTTCGAGGTCAGCCTGGGCAACTTAGTAAGACCTTGTCTCAAAATAAAAAATAAAGAGATGTGGATATAACTCAGAGGTAGAGCACTCCTTGGTTTAATCCCTTGTAATGCAAAAATCAAATTAAATTAAATTGAAAATGACCTCTATATACAAAGTCAGAAGGTAAATGTCTACCTAGGACAAAACTTTATCATCATGTAAGGCAGGCAAAGAGCAACTATCCGACATTAGCTCAAAGACCAATAAAGGAAAAAAAAAACTTAATGGAAGAATAGGCAAAGGACATAAATACACATTCATGAAAACAATGATAAACATGAATACAATTCTGCCTTACCATTATCTCTAAAAGTAAAGAAAAACAGCACCAAGATATCATTTTTATATGCCATACATCAAATTATAAGTTACGTAAAAGTAAACTAAAAACACAAATCTTAAATTTAGAAACTGTGTTGGGGAACACTCTCATATACTCCAGGCAGGATCATCAAACTGGCACAGCCCTTTTGGTGGGTCACTAAGAATACGCTTCCAAAACCCAAAACACAGTCCTATTCTTGAGCCAGCAATTTCATTACTAAGAATTTCCTCTAAAAAAATGTCAAGAAACATGATTTGGGGTATCCCTAAAGATCTGTCAATGAAAAAAAGATTATTATAAATGCTATATAAAGATTTTTTACATGAAGAAAAATAACAAGGGGAAATTTTAGTAAAATACAATTTAAAAATATTTTTAAAACTACAGTACTAGGGCTGGGGATGTTGCTCAAGTGGTAGCGCGCTCGCCTGGCATGTGTGCGGCCCGGTTCGATCCTCAGCACCACATACAAACAAAGTTGTTGTGTCAGCTGAAAACTGAAAAATAAATATTGAAATTCTCTCTCTCTCTCTCTCTCTCTCTCTCTCTTAAAAAAAACTACAGTACTTACAACAATGAGACACTGAATCAAAAGAAGATACAGATCAAGAAACATAAGGGAAAGACAAGAAACAAACTTAGAAAATAAAAATTTGGTCTATAATAAGGGCTCATCTAGTTTACTATATCTAGTAAATGTAAAATGTAGCTGGTTGAAGTATGATACTTGAAATATTATGCTGCCTTTAAAAAAACAATATTGTCAAAATACACTCTATTGTGATGTATACCTAAAAAGAATAAAAAATAAGAATTAAAAAATGTTGCAGAAGATTGTTAAAGCATGGATCATAGTATAGTGGGAAAAAACAAGTTATAAAAGATGTATATATATATATATATATTGTAATCCAGTTTTATTTTTAAAGTTATATGTGAATATACCTAAGAATAAACAAAAGGTATAAAGGATACACAGCAAAAGAGTTTAACTGGGCCTATCAGTGGAAATCATAGGTGATGTTAGCATTTTCCTTTTTTTTCCCCTAAACCCCCTGGAGTGAGTATGCATTACTTTGATAATATGAAAAAATTGTAAAACTGTTGAGTTGAAAGTCTTGTGCACAACTTACAACTAACACAGGAGGTATTCATCCTCAGCTCTGTTAGGAGAGCTGTAAATACTCACCAAAGGTGGAGTCTTCCCCGAGTTCCTTCCCATACTTCAGCATGCAGTCCCCTAGCAAGCCTTCTGTTTGTGGGTATCCAGTGGTCTTCACCTGCCCTCGGATCTTCGACACAGTGTTCAGCATTCCTAGCTTAGCTCTGTATGCTTAAAAACATTGTCATTTGTAATTCCTTAACGTTACAAGGTGGAATGACAGGAACAGCATTTAGCAAATAGCTGCCAGAATCAAGGTTGTTTTAGACAAAATGTCAGAGACCTGAAGCATGCAATTGCGTGACCTATTTCATTTTCTCACATGACTTTCTAGACTCTATCAAGGTGGGTGCTAAGCACACTGTTGCAAAGCCATGGTGGAATACAGAAATTATGGCACATATTGTTGTCTCCAAATAAAAAGAAAGTGTGGCTATACTAAGCATTACCCAGAGTGTTGAACTTTGGAATGCTTGAAATTATCAACAAATTGAAGCCAGACACCAACACCTATGCGGACCATTTTTTTTCTAGGGACCAAACACAAATTAAGGACAAAATTGCTAAGGTGGGTGTTTCAAACTACCAATTGATCATTAACATCCTCATCTAACCACTTCCAATAATTGGTTCAAACAGATGACGGCAAGGAAGGTTGGCCGCACATGCTCAAGAGGCAGAACCAATAGGAGAAGACAGATCCCTGCCATAGTGAATGGCCTTCATTGATGGTCCCCCAGCTACAGTTCAGCTTCCATCCCTAAGGAGGTGATGGGCAGTCACTGCTTCTTACTTTCTTTTCTTTCCTCTGACATAGGCAATGTGTATTTACTGATTTTTGGTCCTGTGCAACATTGTGCTTATGACCTCTCCTCAAGGAGCTCACACCTGGTTATTGGGAGGCAGCATTTAAGCATTGTAATTATGAAAATAAAGTTTGGGGTGGTGCAGGGAAAGTAAAAGATGACAATGCGCTAGAGAAAGGCTAAAATAATCCCCTAAAATGTGCAGAAAGTAGTATCGGCAAAGCATGGAAGAGGGTACACCGATTATGGTATAATTAATGGACAAGGAGTTGGCTGGTTTGACCCAAGAAGAGATTAATACAGTGCAAAAATGAGAGGTCACTATGGAGTAAATGGGACTACCAGTTTAACATCAAGTAAAGAATTTGGAATTCCATTCTATAGGCAAGAGAGTAAAACACAAACTAGCTTATAGTATTTGAGATACTTATTTTTAACATAATCTAGACAGTGCTTCTCAAACTTCAATATATATTCAAATAACCCGGGGATCTTGTTAAAACATAGTCTGATTCAGTAGATCTGGGGTGAGCCTGAGATGCTGTTTCCAGCAATCTTTTAGGGTACATAGATCATGCTGGTCCATGGACCACTCTTTGAGTAGCAAGGATTTAAACACTCGCAGTGGCATCCTTTTAAGCCTTGTGTCTCAGCCTCAAAGCACTTATCCTCTGGGTCCTCAGGCCCAAACGCTTCACTCCCTTCCCCCCGCCCCAACAAACACACACACACACACACACACGCATTCAGCCCTTGTTCCCACTGTCAGAGTGGATGTGGTGTGTACTCAGTGAAGGGCATTAGACTACTTTAGAAGCTGGAAGGGCTCCCGTACTCTTCTTCAGGAATGATCAGAGATCACTGGCCAGTGGACACTTTGATTGCTAGCCAATGCCTCCCTACCCTCTTCCCATGTCAGTTCCTTGACGATGGAGTCTCTGACAGTGTATTCCAGCACCCCAGAAAGCCTCTAGCACAGAGGGGACAATTATTAAACATTTATAGGCTGATATACAGCAAAGGGAACTCATCATTTCAATCATTGATGAGGCCATGGAGAAGATACATTACTATGGTTTTTAAAGCTACTATCATCAAAACAATTTTAAAGCAATTTTTACACTTGCTGTCTTCCCTAGATACATGATACAATTTATTTTCTTAAATTTTCACTTTCTAGATTTTCAGAAAGTTATCTCTGTGCCAATTCCCACAGCCAAAGGAATCGCAGATACTACATGCAAATAATAAATCCCTACAAAGGAAAGGCAGCTTGGGAAATCCACAGACTCAAGGCTTGGGCGCCCTCTCTTGGTTTCTTAGGAAAACCACATCACTGGATGCTGCATAGGGGCCTCTGCATCAAAGATGTGACTGGTGGCTTTTCTGTATTTTTCATGTTTATCACACCTCATCTCTTTAGTATTTTAGCCATAATGTGAAGTCCTTTCAAATTAACATACATGATGGAAGAACATGATCCTTTAGAACAGGATGAGAGTCGTTTTTTTTATTTTAAAAGGAAATAGATAAGAAAACACTTATAAAATGTTTAGTGGATTTCTGAAGCATTTAATAAATGTCTTTGCTTAGCATGCCTTATTGCTAAGAGCAACACTCCATCAGATGATACCAACCCAAAGTCCATAGAGGTATGTGCTTTGCTTCTCACCAACTGTCCACTCTCCATTGCCACTATTCACTATTTTGGTCATTGGAGTTTTTTTGTTGTTATTTTTTGTTTTGTTTTGTTTTTTAGTACTAGGAATTGAACCCAGTAGTGCTCTACCACTGAGCTACATCCCAAGCCTTTTTTATTTTATTTTTATTTATTTTCAGTTGGGGTCTTTCTTGCTAAGTTGCCCAGGCTAGCTTCAAGTTTGAGATCCTCCTGCCTCCTGAGGCACTGGGATTACAGGCATGAACCACTATGCCTGTAAGATTCAACTTTTAAAAACTGAATAGCATTATTTGGACCTAGTGGACATTGTTTCTAGATCATGTCAACCAAATGTCAAGTAAATAGGGGATCGTAGCATCCATGACAACCAATAAATAATAGAATATTTCAATAATTTCTAACATTACCTGGATTTGGCTGAAGATATTCAGTGGTTTTTGAAAGAATTTCTGCAACAGCTTTATTGGTAACATCTATTTTCTTAAAAGAAGACAAAACAAGTAGAAATGTTAGTAAATGGAAGACTTGATAATTCTCAGAAGAACAAATAGAGATGTAATTTTTATTAATTATGTACTTCTAACACAATCATGATTATTTGAATCTAAATGAATGCTTGCAACCTTTTGAGGGAGGTAGCAATTTCTTGGTTTTTAATGTTGGACCATCACTTCCTCCCAATGCCATTAGAGAAGCCTAATTTCTTTTTCTTTTGAACATTAAAATGAATATTAATGTAATAGTGCAGAACTTGGAAAATCATTCCTCTTCATTCAATGACTTCATAGACTTGGAGATCTCTCAATACCAAGATGCGACATGAGCCAATCTCTCCTCATCTGCTGGGTGAACTTGAATTTCTGTGCTTATGTAAGAAGGATACCATAATAATGACTCATATTAGAACTACCTCAGAAACCAACAATAAGATAATCATAAATCATCGGTGATATAACTAAACCTATTTATTTGTGCTACAGTCAGAAGAAGTTAACTTCAAAGTCCAACCTGTCAGATTAAGATTGAATCTTTTCTTCTGAAAAAAACATTCCTGAACTTTCTGACTGCTAGTTAACAGGGAACTAATAAGAAGACATACAATACAGTTAAATATGCAAATTTCCATAGCTCCACATAAGCCAATCTTATGTGCTGCATTTGTAATTTTGTAAGCCCACAAAAATGCAGTGTTAAGAATTTAAAATAGCCAGGCACTGTGGTGCATGCCTGTAATCCCAGTGATTGGGGAGGCTGAGGCAGGAGGATCGAAAGTTCAAAGCCAGCCTCAGCAAAAGTGAGGTGCTAAGCAACTCAGTGAGACCTGTCTCATTAAATAAAATACAAAATAGGATTGGGGATGTGGCTTAGTGATTGAGTTCCCCTGAGTTCAATCCCCAGTACTGCCCCACACAAGAAAAAGAATTTAAAATAATCTAAATTATAATCAACAGTTGACTCACTAGATAAATGATAAATTGTATAAACATCCACATAAAAATCACTCTTTAGTCATAAGGAAAAATAGATAAATAAGTAAGATGTACATGTTCTGGAGAGATGCCCAAAAATGCATTGCTAAAGAAGGTGATGAGCTGCAGAGTGAATTCTAATAGGAAAAAGTTTTATGTTTGTAATTTGAAAAACTACAACCTCGTCAGTCACAAGCTTTCAATCATGCAGTCTCATTCAGCCTGACATTGTATTTGTTCCCCTTAGCTCAATGCCTAAAATTTGGAGTACCAGAAAAATATAAAAATATAAAAGGACAGTACAGAAATGACAAGAAATGAATCAAAGCTTGTATCACTGATAATCATACACTGTGTGTGAATGGCCTATGTTAATAAAACCTAAATTAAAGATGAAAAAATCATTTTATATAAAAATTACTAAATTTGTGAATAAGATTCATAAGTTCTGCTTAAAATTTAAGAAAAATTAGGCTGCAGATTTATTAATTTAATCAATTAGATATTAATTAAAACACAGTTCAGAGTACTCCTTTTGATGTATTCAGCCTTCTTTGGATGTGAGGAGCCATGAGAAAGATAAGAGGCAGCCTTCAGAGATGACAATGAGAGGAATTAGCAGGGGAATAATTTCTACTTTAGATCCTTCTGGATCATTTTTTAAAAGGCCAAGCAACTGGGGGCTGGGGCTATAGCTCAGTGGTAGAGCACTTGCCTCATATGTGTGAGGCACTAGGTTCGATCCTCAGCACCACATAAAAAATAGATATTAAAAATTTTTAAAAAGGTTTCCTGTTCACCCAGCAGACTGGAAAACACTCGTGATTCATGAAAATGCCTAGTACAGTGCTTAAAGATCAAGCAACAAAAGACCCAAAACTTGTCAGGGACTATAGGCCCTGCCATGAGCATAGTAGAGCTGTTTCCAACTCAGGCTAGGCATCAAAACTGCAAATAAACTCTCAACAACAACAAAGAATGCCCAACAAACACGTGATATAGGCAGTCAGGGTTGACCCTGAAAAAACAACTCATGTAGTTTAAAAGCAAAGAATCAAAAACAAAACCTCTGTCTTAGAATAAACAAATAACTGTGTGTGTGTTTGTGTGTGTGTATGTGTGTGTGTGTGTTCAGGTTAACAAAATGCTATGCAAGTATCTTGGCAAACCATCAGGAAAAAATAGAGGAAGTAAAGAGGTAAATATTATTTTTGTAAAGCCTATGGGGGTGTAAAGGCATGTTTGTTGGTTGGTTAAATCTGGAATTTCCATTTAACGTTGTCACCTTGCCCATGAGCTTGTCCTAAAGCTGGTGTCATGAACTCCCAGGCCCACCTCTGACTTAAAGGGCTCTTAGCAGCCCTGGGTGCTGAGGGCTATTTAAGTGTTTGTTAGGAAAAAAATACCAATGGTAATATACTCTTTCTTTTTCATTATGTCATTTTTTTAATTTACTTTTCTTCCTCTTGGTCACACTTGGTTTATCATTTTATGGCTTTAAAAAAAAAAAAAGCTCTTGGCCTTATTGCTTCTGTCTCTTTGTTGTTACCGTTTTTTATTTTATCAAGTTCTCTTTTTAACCATATTTATTTCTACTTTCTACCTAGAGTGATATGATTTCCTGTTATTTTCCTATCTCTTGGACTGCATGAGTCATTCATTTTTCCCCAACTTTTATTTTTCTATTAAATGCATTTAAGATTTGCCCATATATCACTGCTCTTGAACAAAGAATTCTGTCACTCATGAGCAATTGTAATTTTACTTTTCATTTCCTCTTTAAACTAGAAATTGTTTCTACATGTTTATGAATTTCCAAACATTCAGAATTTGGAAACTATACTTTCCATGTAATTTTTGCATTCTATGATTTTTACTTTGGAAAATTTATGGAGTTTTTTTTTTCCCTGTACATGATTGTTCCAAAAGAATGTGTTTTCCATTTGGGAAATGCAGATGTCTCTATTTATTTATAATCACAGTTAATAACCATATTTTATGCATGAGCCAATTGAATCTGTTATGCTATGACAGAGGTATGTGATGTCCTCTACTCTGATTTTTGTCAGTTTGCTATGTATTTCTGAAAGCTTTACCTTACAAATTTAGATGCTATCTTATGTGGTGTAAAATGATTTATAACTATTATCATTCGCTGACACTGACTTCATTTTCTAATTTTTTAGCAAAGCTATTTTTCCATTGATGCTTTTTGCATCAAATTTTCCTTTGATGTTACTATTTCTCCTCTATTTTTGTATGGTCAGCATTTTTCATGGGGTATTTTTTTTCATTACTTTTGTCATTTCTGTATGTTTTAGCTGGATCTGATGCTATCTAATGTATCTCTTTCAGGAAGTCTTTAAAATTTCTGGTCACATATTATATATTTTCATGTTTTTCACTGTTGAAATAAAACAGATAACAGATTTTATATTTATTCTGTTAGTTGTTGGGATTTCTGGAAGGAAAAGGAGATAAACAGGGATCTTGGTCCATCAACTGCAACTATAACTCCTGAAATATGCTTTTAAATTTAACATTTGAACTGAATCATCTTGTTTGTAACAAGGCTACCCATACTACCTTTGTATATCAAGAGATTTCTTAAAGTACTTTCAGGTATTTCAATGATGTGAAAATGTTTCCATGGTTCTCAAATTACAATTTTTTTTCCCAAAATCAAAACCAAAATAAGTTTTTCCCTTCAAGGTATTAATATTTCTAGAAACTTAATATCTCTCATTCAGAAATACCAGAACTCCCTTGGAGGACAGGCTGTCCAGGGTCAAGGTATCCTGAAGAGATTCCTTCCCCAGTACCTGCTGACATCTCCCCTACCTGCAACAGGCTGGCCTTATGTTATGCCTGAGGACAGAAGCTTCCCTTTATCTCCTCCCTCTTTCATCTAGGGAGTCTAATTATTAGAATAAGGGTACTGTTTAAAGAGCCTAAGACAAAGGGTAAGGAAACTAAGTGCTCCTAGGTCAGCCTCTACATAGCTGACCAGGAAACATGTTAGGGGATAGAGATTATACAATCTTCTCTGGATCACATTACAATCATTTCTGTACCGAGCTGGTCATATTTGTCTAAATTATTGCAAACACATTAATATTCTGCATAATTCTTGCAACATCACATGAGGCAAATAGAACAAACATTATCATCTTTCATGACACAGTTGAGGAAAGATGAAATTGCCTATCCAAGTTCATAATGCTAGCTCTAATGGCAAAACCAGGACAAAAGTTATTTGCTGTATAGATGATGCAGTATATAGGGACAAAATATGACAGCAAATCCGTTGATACATATTTGAAAGGTGCTGTCCCAGAAACAGATTTTGATTTTCAATGATACACAGGACCATTACTCACAGTACCTGCAAGATGACCCATCTTTTGTGCATTCTGACTTGTGCCCACTAGAGGGAACCAATCAGCCACATCCCATTTCCTTCCTCTGCCTGCCTAGACTGGAAGTGGCTCAAGGGAGCCTCCAGAATTTGGAAGTGTGAACGTGTTGCCTTCTGGATTGTACCATCCATACCTACATGTAAACATCCTAGTTCCACTCTAACATCCTGTAAAGCACATCTTACATCACAGCAAAAGTCAGTTTCTCATACTTGTTAAACGATCTCTTAGAGAACCTTATAGAATGGGAGAAAATCTTTGCTAGCTACTCTTCCAACAGAGAATTAATATCCAGAATACATAATGATCTCAAAAAATTTAACAACAAAAAGCCCAACTAATAAATGTGAAAATGAGATAAACAGACCCTTTTCAAAAGAAGAAATACAAACGGCCAACAAATATATGAAAAAATGTTCAACATCATTAGCAACTAGGGAAATGCAAATCAAAACTATGTTGAGATTTTATGTCACTCAAGTCATAATGGCAGCCATCAAGAATACAAAGGATAATAAATGCTGGAAAGGATGTGGAGGAAAAGGAACACTTTTACACTGTTGGTAGGATTGGGTTTTTTTTAATTTATTTTATTTTTGCATATGTCCCACAGTTTATTTTTCTCTAAAAAAATAAACTTTAAAAATACCTTCAGGATTATATTTTTTGCTGACTTATATTTATTCCTTTTAAAAAACTCTTCTACTTAGATATACATATGATAGTAGAGTGTATTTTGTCATATTATACATACATTGAGTATAACTTATTCTAATTAGGATCCCATTCTTGTGGATGTACATGATGTGGAGTTACACTGGTTGTGTATTCATATATGAACACAATGAACATAGGAAAATTATGTCCAGTTCATTCTACTGTCTTTCCTATTCCCATTCCCCCCTTCTCTTCATTCCCCTTTGTCTACTCCACTGAACTTATATTTTTCCCTCCTCACCACTATTGTGTGTTAGCATTCTCATATCAGAAAGAACATTTGGCCTTTGTTTTTTGGGGATTAGCTTATTTCACATAGCATGATGGTCTCCAGTTCTATCCATTTACTGGCAAATGCCATAATTTCTTTATTTATGGCTGAGTAATATTCCATTGTGTATATATACCACATTTTCTTTATCCATTCATCTGTTGAAGGGCACCTAGGTTGGTTCCATAGATTAGTTATTGTGAATTGAGCTGCTATGATCATTGATGTGGTGCATCACTGCAGTATGCTGACTTTATCCTTTGAGCATAAGCCGAGGAGTGGGATAGCTGGATCAAACTGTAGTTGTATTCCCAGTTTCTGAGAAATCTCCATACTGCTTTCCAGAGTAGTTGCACCAATTTGCATTCCCAACAGCAATGCATAAGTGTACCTTTTCCCCACATCCTTGCCAACATTTATTGTTACTTGTATTCTTGATAATTGCCATTCTGACTGGAGTGAGATGGAATCTCAGAGTAGTTGTAATTTGCAAATCTAATTGCTAGAGATGTTGAACATTTTTTCATATATTTGTTGACCATTTGGATTTCTTCTTCTGTGAATAGCCTGTTCAGTTCCTTTGCTCACTTATTTATTGGGTTGGGTTTTTTAGGGGAGGGGGTGCTAAGGGTTTTTTTAAAAATTTTAAGTTGTAGATGAATGCAATACCTTTTATTATTTAATTTATTTTTTATGTGGTGCTGAGGATCAAACCCAGTACCTCATATGTGCAAGGCAAGTGCTCCAGCACTGAGCTACAATCCCAGCCCATAGTGTTAAGTTTTTGAATACTTTATATATCTGGAGATTAATGCTCTATCTGATATAGGTGGCAAAATTTTCTCCCATTCTGTAAGCTATCTCTTCACATTCTTGATGGTTTCCTTTGTTGTGGAGAAGCTTTTAAGGATGATGCCATCACATTTATTGATTCTTGATTTTACTTCTTGTGCTTTAGGTGTCTTCTTGAGGAAGTTGGTTCCTAAGCAGACATGATGGAGATTTGGGCCTACATTTTCTTCAAGTAGGCGCATTGTCTCTGGTCTAATGTGCCTAATAAAACCATGACAGAAATTAATATGGAAGTTCTTCAAAAGACTAGAAATAGAACCACCAAATGACTATCACTTATATTATATCACTCCTCAGTATTTATCTTAAAGAATTAAAGTCATCATACTACAGTGATACATGCATAACCATAATCATGTTTATGCACAATTCAGAATAACCAAACTATGGAACCAGACTAGGTGTCCATCAATGGATGAATAAATAAAGAAAATGCAGTATATATACACATGGAGTTTTATTCAGCCATAAAAAATGAAGATATATCATTTTCAGGAAAATGAATAGAACTTGAGAGCATTATGGTAAGCGAAATAAGCCAAACTCAGAAGGTCAAGGGTCATATGTTTTCTCTCATATGTGGAAGCTAAAGAGGAAAAAGGAAAATGAAGTTGGAGGGGAAGATCTCATGAAAAATAAAAGGGAGATCAGTAGTGGAAAGAGTCTAGGGCATGGAAAATGGGGAGGAAGGGAAGAAGTGCTGGGGAATAATAGTGGCCAAATTATGTTGTTATATTGTGTGTGTACAAATATAGAACAACAAATCCCATTACTATGTACAACTATACCAATAAAAATGTGGAAGGGGTTTGGGGTTATGGCTCAGAGGTAGAGCACTCGTCTAGCATGCATGAGGCACTGGGTTCGAGCCTCAGCACCACATAAAAATAAAATAATGGTGTCCACCTATAACTAATGTATATATATTTAATGTGAAAAAAAACAACCAAACAGAAATACAAATGAAAAAAATGCTCTCTTACCCTTTCCATGTCCAAAAATTCATCATCTAACTTCGTTCCTTCGGCACCACTTATTTTTTCACTAAACAGCTGCAGAAATAAACACAAGTGCATTGTATAAAAATTATTGTAGTTTTTTACCTAATTTATTAAAAACAGAAAGAAAACTCTAATTTAACTTGTTTGGTTTTTAAAATCTAAGTCTTCATGAAAATTGCTGGAAGAATAACTATATCTAAGGGTACGTGAAGACATGTTCCTTACTTGTTGGTCTTGACTTATTAGACACCTGCTGTCTATAAAGCACATAGTACATAGGTGCTCCAATATGAATAAAGACAAAATAGGAGCTTTGTCATCCAGAAATAAGCAGTTCAGCAAAAGAGTTAATGCACTAACATTCAACTAAAGTCCAAGGGGGGACAAGAACAATTTAAAATAATAGTACTAGACTCAAATTATAATTAACATGCTAAGTGGTAGGCACTTCAGTGATGTACAGAAAGTACTCTGAAGCTCACGGCACCGGCGGTGAGTCATCCAGACCCGTTTCTTAGAACATTTGGCATTTGAGCTGGCTTTTTAAGGACAGGGGACATTTCAATATGCAGCAGTGAAGGAAAGGCATTATAAGATGAGGCAGAATGGAAGAAATGAATCAGAAACAGGGATGAGTAGGGTGGTTTTCTCAGCCCTGGTGCTGCTGATATTTGGACCTGATAATTCTCTGTTGTGGGGGCTATGCTGTACATTGTAAGATGTTTAGCAGCAACCCTGGTCTCCACCCACTAAATGCAAGTAGCACACACACACACACCATTGTGGTAACCAAAAATGCCTTCAGACAATTGAGAAGCACTAGTGTCAGGCAAATGTGGTCAAGAAACAGCAAGAATTCAGTTGAACTGTCCAAATTAGTGCTCAAAGGAGAATGGAGGAAAATAAAATTTGAACACTAGACAGAGGCCAGATCATACCATCGCAAGCTGAAGGATGTGATTAAGAAGTCCCTAAAGATTCCTCATAAAGCACAACGTAGTTAGAGAACCCTTTTAGAAAGGCAACTCTGGCCCCAGTGGGATTGGATTAAAGAATAAAGAGGATGAATTGGAAGAAGAAAATATGTTTAATCGTTTTCTTTAAAAACTACATCAAAATTATTTGTTTATGCCTTTAAAATATTAATATAAACACAAAAACCAGTAGTTAGGGAGTGCCATTGATTGGTGAAAGGATTGTAGGTTGTTTTAAAGGCAAGTTTGGTTTCTCCTACTATGTGCACTACTACTATTGTAGACAGAGTATGACTATTAATAGAGGGGGAAATAAGTGGAGATGGTGTCTAACTTAAATTTGAGGTATGATAAGAATTTTCTTGAAGAGTGTATATGGAAGATCACAGGAATGGCCAGGGATCTCCATCCTCCCTAGAGCTGCTCTCCTCTGCTGTCTGGCTTGGGCCTGGGCCTTGTGCTGATGCCTCCTAGCTAGGCCCAAGGAAACTTGGTATGCTTCCACTTGCTCCTTTGAAACTCTGCTGCCATGCTGTGAACCAGCCCTGACCAATCTGTTCATGAGAGAGAAGTGGCCTGGCACTCATCACGCAAACATCCCATCCCAGGATGGGAGCCATCAGCTGGTCAGCCTGCACATGACAGAGTCCAGCTGGACCAGCCTCATCTGATCCATAGAATCATAAGCATGATAAATGGTATTATTTTAAACCATAAGTTCCGGAATGATTTATTCCTCAGAAGTTAACTGATACACTAGATGATCTTGATTTTTTTCAGGTCAAGATATGACCTTCAGTGGGAATTGGCAAGAATCTCATTGTCATACACAAAGCAATATTTGTTGTTGTTGTTTTTTTTAATATTTGTTTTAGTTGTTGATAGACCTTTATTTTATTAATTTACATGGGATGCTGAGAATCGAACCCAGTGCCTCACATATGCCAGGCAAAGTGCGCTACCACTGAGCCACAGTCCCAGCTCACCCAAGCAATGTTTTAAACATTTTTGCTATTGTAGTTCAGGAGTGAAATAAATCTGAAATATTTTAACTTCAGAGGTCATATTCTGAGAATCTAATAAAAGTTACAAAACCTTTCCCTTCACATTTTGTTGCCACAAGTAGATTGTAAAAATAACCACAATACTTTGAAACTCCCCCCACTGAGAGAGTCCATCCTCAACTTGCTTTAGCCAATACAATGGAGTGTAAGCGACACCATATGTATATTGAGTTTGGACTTTAAACTTTAGAGCTAGAAAGAAACATAGATATTTCTTCTCACTCTCTCTGTGAGTGGGCTAGCTGGGGGAACGTGAAAGACCACATGGGGCAGAGATAAACCATCCCAACAGAGCCATCTCAGATTATCAAACCCCCAGTTCACCTGGCAGCTGTCAGCCAACAGGTGAGCAAGTGGAGTCAAGATCAGCTGTGCCAGCAGATTTACCCAGTGCACCCAGCCCAAATTGCTCACCTACAGAACCTTGCACTAAATAAATGACTTTTGCTTTTAGTCACCATGCTTTAGGATAGTCTGTTATGCAGCAAAAGATGATTGACACCATTGTCCATCATTTCCTCTTGCTCTCTGAACCACAGAAGCCCAGATACAGATCCCTGTTTTAAAATACTAAGTTGAAAATACACCTGAAATCTCTTAAATCTGAATCAGTAGTTCTCATCTGTTCAGTTTAAATTTATTCTGTTTTCAAAAGACAGAGCACCTCATAGAAAGAGGGGTGTTTCTAGTTTCAAGAACAGAAACAAGTGAGATCAATACTCCTTTCTTGTTCGGAAAGAGATAATATATGGGTTCATTTTTCAACAGGAGTCAGGTAAGGGTTAGGATCTTTTATTTTTATTTTTGTTTTTTATCTTCCTAAATTCTCCACTGATGTGCAGCTTTTATTTTATTTATTTATTCATTCATTCATTTATTTTACTGGAGATTGAAGTCAGGGGCATATCCCCAGCTCTTTTTCTATTTTTTTAATTTTGAGACAGGGTCTCACTAAGTTGCTTAGGGCCTCACTAATGTGTAACTGTTCTGAGACAGTAAATATAAATACACATATGATGTTAACTATTCAGACCATTTGACTATATTTTATACTTCACCATTCAACAAACATTGTTTCTTGTGTATCTACTATGTGCTAGGCCCTATGACAGGTGCTTGGAATATAAAGATGAAAAAGACAGATGTGATCCCTACAGGACCCCTAGCCCCATCCCAGGGTTATATCTTTTAAGTGTGAAAGGATAAATATAAATATTCAAGCTTATATCTTTGATCAAGATGACTACGTAAGGAAATCCAAGATGGTGGGCTAGGAGGAGGCAGCATTCTGTGTCACTCTGTGACCCGTGATTCAAGTAGTGGGAATACTGCTTCACTAGCATGATAGAGGACCCCCCCCCCCAGCTGCTCCCATGCAGGAATCATGGCCCCTGTGCTGCACAGAGCTTCAGGCCTCAGCGTCAGAGCAGGACCCCTGACTACTCGCCCATGCAGGGCTCCCTGGTGCCCGAAGCGGGGTCACCAGCATCAGCACCCACACAGGCCATCCACCTACACAGGAATCCCAGATGCCAATCCCACTCAGGACATCTGGCTGCTGCCCATGCGCAGGAACTCTGGCCAACACTCCTGTGTGGACCCCCATCTACCAACTTGGGGCTCTCCTAGTCACCCCATCTATGGACTCTGCAGCCACTGCCATACTCCCTATGCGTGGTAGCCTGCCTGCACTTGGCGACATCCCACAGGCTTTAAAGACAGCTGATGGCCACAATATCACACACCACAAAGCTGCATCTCTGAACACACCATCCAATGCCATCTGCCCAACCACCACTGGATCCAACTCCCCAAAGCTGAAAGCAGCTTCAATCTTGGGTCACCTTTGTTGCCATCTTTAGTTGAGGCAACTCCCAGATTGGAACACCAGCTAGACAGGTACCTAAAATCCCCAACTCCTCTCCTCTCCCTGGCAGCCACTAACCCAGCACAGTGACTGCCCAATACTAAACAGTTCTCTAAGACAGGTGTGCAGCCCCCAGAGCACAACCCCCAAGGCCTCCAGAGAAAAAGGTCCCCGATTAGGAAGTAGAAAGGGAGAGTGTGAGTGACATACAGTTTAGAGACTAATTTAGAGACCAGGAACTATGAGGTCTTCAGGCAAATAAGGAAATAAGACCAGGCACCCACATCACACAAGTGAGATCCTAGAGGTACAGCCTCTCAACTGGGATCAGCAGGTGCCCTGCACCCAAGACCAACCCACCCACCCTGGTAACCTTCACCATCCTGAGAGAAGCAAATATCAGACAACCCCACCTATTGAATGAGAAGGGAAGCAGGAAAGATACTGATCTCCAACCAAAACATTCACAAAACATTCAAGGTTTTTTTTTTTTTTTTCCTTTCCCCCTCTCTATTCTCCCGCCCTCACATCCCCAACATAAGTGAAACAAAGTACTTTACACGAATTAGGATACTGAGGACTTGGATGTTGGAATAGTATATTACAGTTGTCTTGTATAGTCTCTTTTCTCCTATTTTTACACTTTTTATTTTTCCTTAATATTTATGTGTGTTTTATGTATTCTACTGTCTTCCCACTTGTCTATCCAAAATAATTTTCTCTCTTTTCTCCTGCTAATAACCATCTTCTTTAGATTTCTCTTTCACACTTCCTAAGATGTGATAACTCTATCTTCGCTTTCTAACTCCTCAACATCTCATCCTACACCCCACCTCCTCTTCTTTGTCCATCATCAGAAACTGTAAACCCTTTTGCAAACCTACTGTTTATATTGTAGATAATAATTAAACTTGCTATTTCTGTATATTGTGACCAAACTGTAAACATCTTAATAGCAACTATTTGTTTTAAGGTTGTATATTGTTTGTAGTGGGATCTGTTAATATTGTTCTTCCCCTCAAAGGAGCATTACTGGAACCTGCAGGGGCACTTTAAGCATATAGGGTAAAAACATTAATGCAGTGCTAGAAAGGAAGACACACAAACAACATGAGAAAAAAAGGGAAGAAAGTGCCCCAAACAAACCAAGATGCTACATTATTAGAGTACATGGCCAGCACAGCAAAAGAGAAGGAGTTCCGGATTACATAATTAAAATGTTATGTGAATTAAAGGATGATATAAGAGAGCAAATACAGGCAGCAAAAAGATCATTTCAATAAAATGCTACATAAGCAAATATAGAAAGCAAAAGATTACTTCAATAAGGAGACAGAAGTTCTGAAAAAAAAAAAAACAGAAATCCTTGAAATGAAAGAAACAATAAACCAAATTAAAAGCTCAATCAAAAGCATCACCAACAGATTAAACCACTTGGAAAAAAGGACCTCAGATAAGGAAGACAAAATATATAATCTTGAAAAGAATGTAGACCACACAATGAAGATGATAAGAAACATGAACAGAACATTCAAGAAATATGGAATAACATAAAAAGACCAAATTTAAGAGTTATTAGGATAGAGGAAGGCATAGAATTTCATACCAAAGGAATGAATAATCTATGAATTATTCTATAATCATCTATGAATGAATAATATCAGAAAATTTTCCAAACATGATGAATTGTAAAACCAAATACAAGAGGCTTACAGGATGTCAAATGTTCAAAATCACAACAGATCCATATCAAGGCACATTATAATGAAAATGCTTAGCATTCAGAATAAGGGGAGAATTTTAAAAGCCATGAGAGAAAGGAATCAGATTACATATAGGGGGAAACCAATTAGGATAGCTGCAGATTTTCAACCCAGACCTTGAAAGCTAGAAGACCCTGTAACAACATATACCAAGCTCTTAAAGAAAATGGATGCCAACCAAGAATATTTTATCGATTGATGATGAATTAAAAACTTTCCATGATAAACAAAAGTTAAAAGAATTTACAACCAGAAAGCCTGTACTACAGAACATCCTTAGCAAAATATTCCATGAAGAGAAAATGAAAATCAGCATAGGAAGGTATTATATCAAAGGAAAAACTAATCAAAGGAGAAACCAAGTCAAGTTAAATACCAAAAATGCCTTGGAATACAAATCATGTCTCAATAATAACCCTTAATGTTAATGGCCAAAACTCACCAATCAAAAGACATAGACTGGCAGACTGGATTTTTAACAAAAGACCCAACAATATGCTGCCTTCAAGAGACTAATCTCATAGGAAAAGACATCCTCAGATTTAAGGTGAAAGGTTTGGAAAATCATACCACTCACATGGTCTACAGAAACAAGCAAGGGTTTCCATCCTTATATCAAATAAAGTAGATTTCAAGCTAAAGTTAATCAAAAGAGACAAAGAAGGACATTTTATACTGCTCAAGAGAACCATACATCAACAAGACATACAATTACATAACAAACAATGGAGCATCTACATTCATCAAACAAACTCTTTTCAAGTTCCAGAGTCAAACTGACCACAACACAATAATTCTGGGTGACTTTAACACACCTCTTTCACCATTGGAGAGATCTTCCAAACAAAAGCTGAAGAAACTACAGAACACAATAATATAATCAATAACTTAGACTTAACTGACATATACAGAATATTTCATCCTTCAACAAGCAAATACACTTTCTTCTCAGCAGCACATGGATCCTTTTCTAAAATAGACCATGTATTATGCCACAAAGCCACTCTTAGCAAATACAAAAGTAGAGATACTATCTTGCATTCTATCAGATCATAATGGAATGAAATTAGAAGAAAATGTCAACAACTAAATGATCTAACATTACATCTCAAAGCCCTAGAAAGAGAAAAACAAATCAACACCAATAGCAGAAGACAGGAAATAATTAAAATCAGAGCTGAAATCAATGAAATTGAAACAAAAGAAAAAATTGAAAAACAAAAAGTTGGTTTTTTGAAATAAGTAAATAAAATTGATAAATCTTTAGCCATGCTAATGAAGTGAAGGAGAGAGAAAACTGAAATTACTAACATACAAGATGGAAAAGGAAATATCACAACCGAAAGAAATACTGAAGGTAATTAGAAATTATTTTGAAAATTTGTATTCCAATAAAATAGAAAACATCAAAGGCATCCACAAATTTGTAGAGTCATATGATGTGCCCAAACTGAATCAGGATGATGTACACAATTTAAACAGATCAATTTCAAGCAATGAAATAGAAGACACCATCAGAAGCCTACCAATCAAGGAAAGCCCGGGACCAGATGGATACACAGATACTCATTCTATGAGGCCAAAATCACCCTGATTCCAAAACCCGGCAAAGACACATCAAAAAGAAAAGAAAAGAGACAAGAGAAGAGAAGAAAAGAAACAAAAAGAAAAGAAAGAAAAAAAAACTTCAGGCCAATATCTCTAATGAACATAGATGCAAATATTCTCAATAAAATTCTGACAAATTGAATACAAAAACATATCAAAAAGATAGTGTACTATGATCAAGTGGGGTTCATCCAAGGGATGCAAGGTTCGTTCAACATATGGAAATCAATAAATGTAACTCATCACATCAATAGACTTATATTTAAGAATCATATGATCATCTCAATAGATGCAAAAAAAGCATTCGACAAAATACAGCACCCTTCATGTTCAAAACACTAGAAAAACTAGGGATAATAGGAACATATCTCAACATTATAAAAGCTATCTATGCTAAGCCCCAGGCCAACATCATTTTAAATGGAGAAAAACTGAAAGCATTCCCTCTAAAAACTGCAAAAATATAGGGATACCCTCTTTCACCACTTCTATTTAATATGGTTCTTGAAAAACTAGCCAGAGCAATTGGACAGATGAAATAAATTAGAGGGATATGGATAAAGCAAAAGAAGAACTCAAATTAGCATTATTTGCTGACAATATGATTCTATACCTAGAAGACAAACACCAGAAAACTTCTAGAATTAATAAATGAATTCAGCAAAGTAGAAGGATATAAAATCAACACCCATAAATCAAAGGCATTCAGTATATCAGTGACAAATCCTCTAAAAGGAAAACTACCCCATTTACAATAGCCTCAAAAAAATAAAATACTTGGGAATCAACAAAAGAGGTGAAAGACCTCTACAATGAAAACTACAGAATGCTAAAGAAAGAAATTAAAGAAAAACAGAAGATGGAAAGACCTCCCTTGTTCTTGGATAGGCAGAATTAATATTGTCAAAAATGACCACACAAAAAACACTATACAGATTTAATGCAATTCCAATCAACATTCCAATGACATTTCTCATAGAAATAGAAAAAGCAATCATGAAATTCATCTGGAAAAATAAGAGACCCAGAATAGCTAAAGCAATCCCTAGCAAGAGTGAAGCAGGTGGCATCACAATACCAGACCTTAAACTATACTACAGAGCAATAATAACAAAAACAGCATGGTATTGGCACCAAAATAGACTTGTAGATCAATGGTACAAAATAGAGGACACAGAGACAAACCCACATAATTACAGTTATCTTATATTAGAAAAAGGTGCCAAAAACATATATTGGAGAAAAGACAGCCTCTTCAACAAATGGTGCTGGAAAAACTGGAAATCCATATGCAACAAAATGAAATTAAACCCCTATCTCTCACCATGCACAAAACTCAACTCAAAGTGGATCAAGGACCTAGGAATTAAACCAGAGATTCTATGCCTAATAGAAGAAAAAGTAGACCCAAATCTCCATCATGCTGGATTAGGCCCTGACTTCCTTAATAAGACTCCTATAGTGCAAGAATTAAAATCAAGAATCAATAAATGGGATGGATTCAAAAAAAGCCTTTCTTCTCAGCAAAAGAAACAATGAGGTGAATAGAGAGCCTACAGAATGAATGGGAGCAAATCTTTACCACACACACACCAGAGCACTAATCTCTAGGATATATAAAGAACACAAAAATCTTAACACCAAAAAAAAAAAATAATAATAACCCAATCAATAAATGGGCCAAGGAACTGAGAAGACACTTCTCAGAAGAGGATATACAATCAATCAACAAAAATATGAAAAAATGTTCAACATCTCTAGCAATTAGAGAAATGCAAATCAGAATGGCAGCTATTAAGAGGACAAACAATAATAAGTTTGGTGAGGATGTGGGGGAAGAGTCACACTCATACATTTCTTGTGGGACTGCAAATATTGGGTGCAGCCAATATGGAAAGCAGTATGGAGATTCCTTGGAAAACTGGAAATGAAACCACCATTTGACCCAGCTATCTCACTCCCTGGTGTATACCCAAAGGACTTTAAAACAGCACACTACAGGGACACAGCCACATCAATGTTTATAGCAGCACAATTCACAATAGCTAAACTGTGGAACCAACCTAGATCCCTTCAGTAGATGAACGGATAAAGAAAATGTGTATATATACACAATGGAAGAGTACTCAACAATAAAAGAGAATAAAATCATGGCATTTACAGGTAAATGGAAGGAGATAGAGAGAGAATATAATACTAAGTGAAATAAGCCAATCCCCCACTAAAACAAATGCCTAATGTTTTCTCTGATATAAGGATGCTGATTCATAATAGGGATGGAGGGAGCATGGGAAGAATAGACAAACTCTAGATAGGGCAAAGGGGAGGGAGAGGAAGGGAGAGGCCATGGGAGTAGAAAAGGCAGTAAAATGAGATGCACATCGTTACTCTAAGTACATGTATGAAAACACAAATGGTGTGACTCTATGTTGTATATAACCAGAGATATGAAAAATTGTGCTATATATGTGTGATATGAATTGAAATGCATTCTGCTGTCATATATAACAAATTAGAATAAAAATTTTTAAAAGACGACTACGTAAATTCAAATTTGATGCACTCCCTATACTCTAGATACATAGAAATGATAGGTTAAATATCAAAAAAAAATAAAATAGGAAAAATAAGTAATGCTCAGAAACAAAATAATCTTTTGACCTGAAAACAATCCAGGGTGAGCAAGAGTGAAATGCAGGTTTCTTGGGATTCTTGTCTACACATTGGCGATGGCAGCCAGCAATCTAGTTCTTATTGGGTGAACAGGGGTCTATAAATGCTCTATGAGATGAGAGTCTGGACCCAAGCTCTGCTTAAGAGAAGGGGAGAGGAAGGAAGGTGAGGCTGGAAAAAACAATCCAGATGCAAATCATAGCCTGATGCTACCAAATTTGGCAATCTTCAAGCCAAAGGGGATTGAGTCAATCAAGTCACTCATCCCTCAGCTATGTGGATAGATCCAAATGTCTACAATATCACCACAGAAGAGGCCACCGTTCTATGTAAGGGCCTCAGAAATCCAAGTGTAAGCAAATAGAATCACTAGAGGGCCTAAAGACCAAAAAGAAAACTCTCCAAGTTAAAATCCATCCTAGATCTAAATTCTAACACACAAGGATACAATACAGTACACCAAGGGAGAGACAACAAAAATCACATAACACAATGTGAATTCCCTCCTAATGAAAATAACTTTATAAAAGAAGATGGCAAAGTATATGCTTAGGATTAACAAAAAAGATAAATGGAGGGATAACTTCTACTTATAGTATTCTAATAGTAAATAATAATCTTTCAGATTCATAGTAAATAAACAGTAATCAAACATACAAAAGGACAAAATTTTTAAAATATATATTTTGAAAATTATAAATCTTAGAAACAAAATAATTCATGGAAATTAAAAATTTCAAAAAGCTAAGAACTAGAGGCGGAACTAAGATCACCGACAGAACAGGCCCAGCGGCCCGGGAGGGGAAGAGCCACCCCCGCGCCTGCAAGGTAGGTGGACCTGCGACCCACAGGCAGAACAGGCCCAGTGGCCTGCTGAGGGGCAGAGCTGCCCCCTCCCCCCGCGCCTGCAAGGTAGGCGGAACTGTGACCACCGACAGAACAGGCCCAGCGGCCCCAACCGCGCCTGCAAGGTAGGCGGACCTGCGACTCACCGGAAGAACAGGCCCAAAAACCCGCGGAGGGGCAGAGTCGCCACGCGCCTGCAAGGTAGGCGGACCTGCGACCCACCAGCAGAACAGGCCCAAAAACCCGCGGAGAGGCAGAGTCGCCACGCGCCTGCAAGGCAGGCAGACCTGCGACCCACCGGCAGAACAGGCCCAGCGGTCTGCTGAGGGGCAGAGCCGCCCCCTCCCCCGCGCCTGCAAGGTAGGTGGAACTGTGACCACCGGCAGTGCAGGCCCAGAGGCCCGAGGAGGGGCAGAGCAGCCCCACGCGCCTGCAAGGTAGGCGGACCCGCTACCGACCGGAAGAACAGGCCCAGCGGCCTGCCGGCGTGGTAGGCACATTGCCCCAACTGGAGGAGGGGCAGAGTTGCCGCCCGCGCCTGCGAGGGAGACATTGCAACTATACAAGAGCAATATAAATATATAGGGGGAAAATTCAATAACACAACAGTTTCACCAAGCAGAAAGAAATGCGAACAGTATGAAGAGACAAGGAAAGAAAGGACCACAAGCAATGCAGGTCAACTCAATGTTAGAAGAGGTAATATCTGCAGCAGATGAAATGTCAGATAAAGAATTCAGGATATACATGCTTCAGATGATCTGGAGTCTCAAGGAAGACATTAGACAGCAAAATCAGACAATGAAAGATCACTTCAACAATGAATTACATAAACAAATCCAAGAAGCAAAAGATCAACTATACAGGGAGATAGAGGTTATAAAAAACAAACAAACAGAAATCCTAGAAATGCAGGAAGCAATAAACCAACTTAAAAACTCAATGGAGAATACTACCAGCAGAGTAGAACACTTAGAAGATAGAACATCAGACAATGAAGACAAAGTATTTCAACTGGAAAAGAACATAGACAGCTCAGCAAGACTGTTAAGAAACCATGAGCAGAACATCCAAGAAATATGGGATAACATTAAGAGACCAAACTTAAGAGTCATTGCGATACAGGAAGGTATAGAGGTCCAAACCAAAGGAATGAGCAATCTATTCAATGAAATAATACGAGAAAACTTCCCAGACTTGAAGAATGAGACAGAATCCCAAATCCTAGAAGCCTACAGGACGCCGAATGTGCAAAATCATAAGAGATCCACACCTAGACACATTATAATGAAGATGCCCAACATACAGAATAAGGAGAGAATTTTAAAAGCTACAAGAGAAAGGAAGCAGATTACATTAAAGGGTAAACCAATCAGGATAACAGCTGATCTTTCAACACAGACTCTGAAAGCTAGAAGATCCTGGAATAACATATTTCAAACACTGAGAGAAAATGGGTTCCAACCAAGAATTGTGTATCCAGCGAAATTAAGCTTCAGGATGGAAGATGAAATTAAAACCTTCCACGATAAACAAAAGTTAAAAGAATTTGCAGCTAGAAAACCATCTCTCCAAAAAATCCTCGGCAAAACATTACAGGAAGAGGAAATGGAAAATAACAATGAAAACCAACAGTGGGAGGTAGTACAGTAAAGGGGGGAGAAATAATCAAAGAGGAAAACAAACCATGTTTAGTAACAGAAATAAACAAATATGGCTGGAAGAACAACCCATATCTCAATAATAACCCTAAATGTTAATGGCTTAAACTCACCAATTAAGAGACACAGGCTAGTAGAATGGATCACAAAACATGACCCAACAATATGCTGCCTACAGGAGACGCATTTGATAGGAAAAGACATACATAGACTGAAGGTGAAAGGTTGGGAAAAATCATATCACTCATATGGACTTCGGAAACAAGCAGGAGTGTCCATACTCATATCAAATAAAATAGATTTCAAGCCAAAGTTAATCAAAAGGGATAAAGAGGGACACTACATACTGCTCAAGGGAACCATTCACCAACAAGACATAACAATCATAAATATATATGCCCCAAACAATGGTGCAGCTATGTTCATCAAACAAACTCTTCTCAAGTTCAAGAGTCTAACAGACCACCATACAATAATCATGGGAGACTTCAACACACCTGTCTCACCACTGGACAGATCTTCCAAACAAAAGTTGAATAAGGAAACTATAGAACTGAATAACACAATTAATAACCTAGACTTAATTGACATATATAGAATATACCACCCAACATCAGGCAGTTACACTTTTTTCTCAGCAGCACATGGATCCTTCTCAAAAATAGATCATATATTATGTCACAGGGCAACTCTTAGACAATATAAAGGAGTAGAGATAATACCATGCATCTTATCTGATCATAATGGAATGAAACTGAAAATCAACGATAAAAGAAGGAAGGAAAAATCATGCATCACTTGGAGAATGAACAATAGGTTACTGAATGATCAATGGGTTATAGAAGACAACAAGGAGGAAATTAAAAAATTCTTAGAGATAAATGAAAACACAGACACAACATATCCAAATCTATGGGACACACTGAAAGTAGTTCTAAGAGGAAAATTCATTGCTTGGAGTTCATTCCTTAAAAAAAGAAAAAACCAACAAATAAATGATCTCATACTTCATCTCAAAATCCTAGAAAAAGAAGAGCAAAACAACAGCAAAAGAAGTAGAAGGCAAGAAATAATTAAAATCAGAGCTGAAATTAATGAAATCGAAACAAAAGAAACAATTGAAAAAATTGATAAAACTAAAAGTTGGTTCTTTGAAAAAATAAATAAAATCGACAGACCCTTAGCCATGCTAACAAAGATAAGAAGAGAGAGAACTCAAATTACTAGCATACAGGATGAAAAAGGCAATATCACAACAGACACTTCAGAATTACAGAAGATAATCAGAAATTATTTTGAATCCTTATACTCCAATAAAATAGAAGATAGTGAAGGCATCCATAAATTTCTTAAGTCATATGATCTGCCCAGATTGAGTCAGGAGGATATAGACAACCTAAACAGACCAATATCAATTGAGGAAATAGAAGAAACCATCAAAAGACTACCAACTAAGAAAAGCCCAGGACCGGATGGGTATACAGCAGAGTTTTACAAAACCTTTAAAGAGGAACTAATACCAATACTTTTCAAGCTATTTCAGGAAATAGAAAAAGAGGGAGAACTTCCAAATTCATTCTACGAGGCCAACATCACCCTGATACCTAAACCAGACAAAGACACTTCAAAGAAAGAAAACTACAGACCAATATCTCTAATGAACCTAGATGCAAAAATCCTCAATAAAATTCTGGTGAATTGGATACAAAAACATCAAAAAAATTGTGCACTATGATCAAGTAGGATTCATCCCTGGGATGCAAGGCTGGTTCAATATACGGAAATCAATAAATGTTATTCACCACATCAATAGACTTAAAAATAAGAACCATATGATCATCTCGATAGATGCGGAAAAAGCATTTGACAAAGTACAGCATCCCTTTATGTTCAAAACTCTAGAAAAACTAGGGATAACAGGAACATACCTCAATATTGTAAAAGCAATCTATGCTAAGCCTCAGGCTAGCATCATTCTGAATGGAGAAAAATTGAAGGCATTCCCTCTAAAATCTGGAACAAGACAGGGATGCCCTCTCTCACCACTTCTGTTCAACATAGTTCTCGAAACACTGGCCAGAGCAATTAGACAGACGAAAGAAATTAAAGGCATAAAAATAGGAAAAGAAGAACTTAAATTATCACTATTTGCAGTGACATGATTCTATACCTAGCAGACCCAAAACGGTCTACAAAGAAACTATTAGAGCTAATAAATGAATTCAGCAAAGTGGCAGGATATAAAATCAACACGCATAAATCAAAGGCATTCCTGTATATCAGCGTCAAACCCTCTGAAATGGAAATGAGGACAACCACTCCATTCACAATATCTTCAAAAAAAATAAAATACTTGGGAATCAACCTAACGAAAGAGGTGAAAGACTTATACAATGAAAACTACAGAACCCTAAAGAGAGAAATAGAAGAAGATCTTAGAAGATGGAAAAATATACCCTGTTCATGGATAGGCAGAACTAACATCATCAAAATGGTGATATTACCAAAAGTTCTCTATAGGTTTAATGCAATGCCAATCAAAATCCCAACAGCATTTCTTGTAGAAATAGATAAAGCAATTATGAAATTCATATAGAAAAATAAAAGACCCAGAATAGCAAAAACAACTCTAAGCAGGAAGTGTGAATCAGGCGGTATAGCGATACCAGACCTCAAACTATACTACAGAACAATAGTAACAAAAACAGCATGGTACTGGTACCGAAACAGGCGGGTGGACCAATGGTACAGAATAGAGGACACAGAAACCAATCCACAAAACTACAACTATCTTATATTTGATAAAGGAGCTAAAAGCATGAAATGGAGGAAGATAGAATCTTCAACAGATGGTGCTGGGAAAACTGGAAATCCATATGCAACAAAATGAAACTGAATCCCTTTCTCTCGCCATGCACAAAAGTTAACTCAAAATGGATCAAGGAGCTTGATATCAAATCAGAGACACGCCGTCTGATAGAAGAAAAAGTTGGCTACGATCTACATACTGTGGGGTCAGGCTCCAAATTCCTCAATAGGACACCCATAGCACAAGAGTTAATAACTAGAATCAACAAATGGGACTTACTCAAACTAAAAAGTTTTTTCTCAGCAAAAGAAACAATAAGAGAGGTAAATAGGGAGCCTACATCCTGGGAACAAATCTTTACTCCTCACACTTCAGATAGAGCCCTAATATCCAGAGTATACAAAGAACTCAAAAAATTAAACAATAAGAAAACGAATAACCCAATCAACAAATGGGCCAAGGATCTGAACATACACTTCTCAGAGGAGGACATACAATCAATCAACAAGTACATGAAAAAATGCTCACCATCTCTAGCAGTCAGAGAAATGCAAATCAAAACCACCCTAAGATACCATCTCACTCCAGTAAGATTGGCAGCCATTATGAAGTCAAACAACAACAAGTGCTGGCGAGGATGTGGGGAAAAGGGTACACTTGTACATTGCTGGTGGGACTGCAAATTGGTGCAGCCAATTTGGAAAGCAGTATGGAGATTTCTTGGAAAGCTGGGAATGGAACCACCATTTGACCCAGCTATTCCCCTTCTAGGTCTATTCCCTAAAGATCTAAAAAGAGCATGCTACAGGGGCACTGCTACATCGATGCTCATAGCAGCACAATTCACAATAGCAAGACTGTGGATCCAACCTAGATGCCCTTCAATAGACGAATGGACAAAAAAAATATGGCAGTTATACACAATGGAGTAGTACTCTGCATTAAAAAAATGACAAAATCATAGAATTTGCAGGGAAATGGATGGCATTAGAACAGATTATGCTAAGTGAAGCTAGCCAATCCCTAAAAAACAAATGCCAAATGTTTTCTTTGATATAAGGAGAGTAACTAAGAACAGAGTTGGGAGGAAGAGCATGAGAAGAAGATTAACATTAAACAGGGGTGAGAGGTGGGAGGGAAAAGGAAAGAGAAGGGAAATTGCATGGAAATGGAAGGAGACCCTGATGGTTATATACAAAATTACGTACAAGAGGAAGTGAGGGGAAAGGGGAAAAAAAAAAGGGGGAGAAATGAATTACAGTAGATGGGGTAGAGAGAGAAGATGGGAGGGGAGGGGATGGGGGATAGTAGAGGATAGGAAAGGTAGCAGAATACAACAGACACTAGTATAGCAATATGTAGAACAGTGGATGTATAACCGATGTGATGCTGCAATCTGTATCCAGGGTAAAAATGGGAGTTCATAACCCACTTGAATCAAAGTGTGAAATATGATTTGTCAAGAACTATGTAATGTTTTGAACAACCAACAATAAAAATTAAAGAAAAAATAAATGAGTGGACAAAAAAAAGCTAAGAACTAGTAAATAGAAACCTTGAATTTTATGTCTCCTTCTCTAAGAGAGAGAATAAAATAAAGTCATATTCAGGCATATAAAGACATATAAGTTTCTAACAAAAGTAATGCTAATCCTCTGAAATGGAAATGAGGAAAACCACCCCACTCATAATATCCTCAATAAAATAAAATACTTGGTAATCAATTTAACAAAAGAGGTGAAAGATGTATACAATGAAAACTACAGTACCCTAAAGAGAGAAATAGAAGAAGATCTTAGAAGACGGAAAGTTATACCTTGCTCATGGCTAGGCAGAATTAATATTATTAAAATGGCCATATTACCAAAAGCACTTTACAGATTCAATGAGATTCCAATCAAAATCCCAATGGCATTCCTTGCAGAAATAGAAAAAGCAATTATGAAATTCATCTAGAAAAATAAGAGACCCAGAATACTAAAACAATTCTAAGCAGGAAGAGTGAAACAGGTGGTATTGCTATACCAAATCTTAAACCATATTACAGAGCAAAAGTAACAAAAACAACATGGTACTGGCACCAAAACAGGCTGGTAGACCAATGATACAGAATAGAGGACACAGAGACTAATCCACAAAATTACAACTACCTTATATTAGACAAAGGTGCTAAAAGCATGCAATGGAGAAAGGATAGCATCTTCAACAAATTGTGCTGGGAAAATTGGAAATCCACATGCAACAAAATGAAATTGAATCCCTATCTCTCACCATGCACTAAAGTTAACTCAAAATGGATCAAAGGTCTAGGGATTAAACCAGAGACTCTGCTCTAATAGAAGAAAAAGTAGGCCCATCACATGGGGCTAGGCCCCAACTTCCTTAATAAGACGCCTATAGCACAAGAATTAAAACCAAGAATCAACAAATGGGACGAATTCAAACTAAAAAGTTTTTTCTCAGCAAGAGAAATAATATGTGAGGTGAATAGGGAGCCTACATCCTGGGAACAAATTTTTACCCCTCACACATCAGATAGAGCTCTAATCTCTAGGGTATACAAAGAACTCAAAAAGTTAAATAACAAAAAAACAAATAACCCAATCAACAAATGGGCCAAGGACCTGAACATACACTTCCCAGAAGAGGATATACAATCAAATAACAAATACACAAAAAAATGCTCACCATCTCTAGCAATCAGAGAAATGCAAATTAAAACTACTCTAAAATACCATCTCACTCCAGTAAGAATGGCAGCCATAATGAAGACAAACAACAACAAGTGCTGGCGAGGATGCGGGGGAAAAAGGTACACTCATACATTGCTGGTGGGACTGTAAATTGGTGCAGCCAATTTGGAAAGCAGTATGGAGATTCCTTGGAAAGCTGGGAATGGAACCACCATTTGACCCAGCTATTCCTCTTCTCGGACTATACCCAAAAGACCTAAAAATAGCATACTACAGGGACATAGCCACATCAATGTTTATAACAGCACAATTCACAATAGCTAGACTGTGGAACCAACCTAGATGCCCTTCCATGGATGAATGGATTAAAAAAATGTGGTATATATACACAATGGAATATTACTCAGCACTAAAAAATAACAAGATCATGGCATTTGCAGGGAAATGGATGGCATTAGAGCAGATTATGCTAACTGAAGTTAGCCGATCCCTAAAAAACAAATGCCGAATATCTTCTCTGACATAAGGGAGGTGACTCAAAATGGGGTAGGGAGGAAGAGCATGAGAAGAAGATTATCACTAAATAGGGAAGAGAGGTGAGAGGGAAAGGAAGGGAGAAGGGGAATTGCACAGAAGATGGAAGGAGACCCTCAACATCGTTATACAGAATACATGTATGACGATTTGAGGAAAAAAAAAAGAAGTGTGTCACATTAGATTGGGTAGACAGAAGTGATGGGAGGGGAGGGGAGGGGAGGGGAGGGGAAGGGAGGGGGGATAGGAAGGTCAGCAGAATAAAATAGACATTATTATTGCTGTATGCATATACGTGACTCCATGACCAATGTGATTCTGCAACCTGTGCACTCAGAAAAATGAGAAATTATATCCCATCTGATTCAAATGTATGATATGTCAAGATCATTGTACTGTCATGTGTAACTAATTAAAACAAATAAAAATATTCTAAAAAAGAAAAAAAAAGAAAGTTTGAGGCCAGCCTGGGCAACTGTCTCATTTTAAAATAAAGGACAAAAAAGAGGGGAAGGGGTTACAAATGTAGCCCAATGATAAAACACTTGCTTAGTATGTATAAGACTCTAGTTCAATCCCCAGTATGGGGGGGGGGGGGGAAGAGCCGGGGAATTAAAACACAATTAAAGTTCTTAAAGTAGATTGTAAGTCTTAAGAATTTCAGGTACCAGAAAGAAGCAGAGGAGAGATTTCTTATTAAGGGAAACTTGGGGCATCTTTTGAATTATCCTCCAATGCTCAGGCACAGGGCTGCCTCCACTCAAAGGCATATTTTGGCAGATAGAAGGTCTGAGAAGCTCTGTGTAAATTCATTCTCATTTACAATCCCATGGTTTGTTTGGCTTTGCTAATTGAATCAATATTTCTTGTGTATTTTTTCCCTTAAAAAATAAAAACAGCACTAACATAATGAAAAAAAAAAGTAATGCTAAAGTACACCAAGGAAATAAAATTGAACTAAGAGGAAAAGTATGGAGCACTAGAAACAATGGTAAGATTGGTAATTAATAACCTGTGGTGGTCAATATAACTACTAACTAAAAACAAATAAGCACACAAAAACTAAAATGTCTGAGTTTATACAAACGCAAAACTAAAATCTTAACAATAATAAGATAGGGAAGAGGAAAGGTGTTCAAGGGATTTTTTTTTATTTTATTTTTTATTGTTGGTTGTTCAAAACATTACATAGTTCTTGATATATCATCTTTCACACTTTGCTTCAAGTGGGTTATGAACTCCCATTTTTAGCCCATATACAGATTGCAGAATCACATCAATTACACATCCATTGATTTACATATTGCCATACTAGTGACTATCGTGTTCTGCTACCTTTCCTATCCTCTACTATCCCCCCTCCCCTCCTCTCCCCTCCCCTCTTCTCTCTCTACCCCCTCTACTGTCCTTCATTTCTCCCCCTTGTGTTATTTTTCCCTTTCCCTTCAAGGGATTTTTGAACACACTAAAGTTCATGTGTCTTCAGAAGGAGGTGAGAAATGGAAATAATGTGAGATATTGTTAAAATAACATATAGGAAACATATATGTTATATAATTAATGGTAACCATTAAAAGCACAAACCTATAAAATACATATAATGCTATGGATGTTGTAATAATATCCATACTAGAACACTGGTGAAAAACCAGTGTTTGCCAATCCAAAGGAAATCAGGAAAAAGGGTTCAGATGGAAAATATTATTTAAATAAATGGAAACCAAAAAATAAAATAAGATAGCAATAATAAGTCCAAATCAGTAATTATGTGAATGGATTAAGTGTAACATTAAAAGATAAATTAATAAAGTGAATTTTTTAAAAATCTAGAGTCATAACTAAAGCAAAACACATAAATTGAAAATAAATACATAAAATATACATAGTAAAGAAATATTAGTCAAAATAAAGCCTATAATAATAATATTTGACAAGAAATACTTTCATAAGACACTCAGGCTAATAATAAAAGAAGCAATCCACACTAAATGATGTTTTAATGATATTGCATCTACCAACATCATGATGTCCAAAATAAATTAACCAAAAACTGAAATATTGACCCCATCAAAATACCAATGACATTCTTCACAGAACTAGAAAAAACGGTTCAGAAATTCATTGGACGAATAAAAGACCAGAATAACCAAAGCAATTCTAAGCCAAAAAAGCAAAGCTGGACATATCACAATACGTGATTTCAAACTACACTACAGAGCCATAGTAACAAAAACTCCATGGTACTGACATAAAAACAGATACATAGACCAATGGTACAAAAAAATAGACAGAGGAACAAAGCCACACATTTACAGTCTTCTGGATCCTTGACAAAGGTGCCAAAAATATACACTGGAGAAAAGATAGCCTTTTTTAACAATGGTGACAGGAAAACATTATCCATATGTAGAAGAATGAAACTAGATTCTTATCTCTCACCCTGCACAAAAATCAATTCAAAATGGAACAAAGACCTAGCAATTCAACCAGAAACTATATAACTCCTAGAAGAAAAGGCAGGGTCAACACTCCAGCACATAGGCATAGGCAACAACTTTGCTAATCCCAAAGCTCAGGAAATAATGCCAAGAGTTAACAAATGGAATGGTATCAGATTTTTAAAAAATCCTGCATGGCAAAGGAGAAAAGAATGTGAAGAGTCTATGGAATGGGAGAAAATTGTTACTATTTTTCTGACAGAGGATTAATACTCAGAACTAAAAAATAATAATAATAATAAAAGGGCAAATGAACTAAACAGATACTTCTCAAAAGAAGAAATACAAACAGCCAACAAATGTATGAAAAGATGTTCAACATCATTAGCAATTAGGTAAATGCAAATCAAAACTATACTAAGATTCCACTTCATTCCAGTCATAATGGCAGCCATCAAGAATACAAACAATAATAAATGCTAGAGAGGATGTGGAGGAAAAGGAACACTTACACCGTTCGTGGGTTATAAATTAGTATGACCATGATGGAAATCAGTATGAAAGTACCTCAGAAGACTAGGAATAAAACCAGCATATGGCCCAGCTATACTACTCTTCAGTATTTACCCTAAAGAATTAGAGTCATCACACTATAGTTGATACATGCATACCCATGTTTATAGCAGCACAATTCACAATAGCCTAACTATGGAACCAGACAAGGTGTCCATCAATGGATGAATGAAAACAGAAAATGTGATATATATATATATATATATATATATATATATATATATATACACACACACACACACACACACACACACACACACACACACACAATAGAGTTTTATTCAACCATAAAGATGATGAACTATGGCATTTGCAGGAAAATGAATGGAACTTGAGAGCTTTACGTTAAGCAAAATAAGTCAAACTCAGGTCAAGGGTCCTGCATTTTCTCTCATATGTAGAAGCTTGAGAGGAAATGGAAAAGAAAATGAGGGGATGGATCTCATGACAAAAGGGAATCATCAGAATAAAAGAAAGGGACAAGGGAGTGGGAGGAGGGAAAGGAGGAAATGCTGGGGAGTGATATTGGCTAAATCATATTGTTATATTGTACATAAATCTCACCATCATGTACAACTACAAAATAGTTATATTATTATGTATAACTAGAATGCACCAATAAAAATGTTGATAAAAAACAATAAACTTATAAAAGGTTTTTAAAAATCTGAAATATTAAAACTGACCAATTCACAATTGTACCAGAATTAATACAACTCATCAGAAAACCAACATATCAAACATGATAAAAAAATTGAAAAGGATATAGATGACTCAAATGCCCAAAATAATAACCCCGACAAAATATGCCCAGATACATATATATCCCACTATTCAATAAACCGAAAATGTATTTTCTTTGCAAATACAAGAGAGAACATTACAAAAGCTGACATGTACTGAGGCACAAAAGCTATCAATACTGTAAGAACATGTGTGTTTGGTTTTGTTGTTTTTATTAATAATATAATTATATTAAGAATCAACAGTAAAAAAAGTATAGGCACAAAACTTTAGAATTATGTACTAAGTAATAATGGAGTGAGAGATAAAAATCCTCATTCAACATCTACTTGGTGGCAATAAATGTATCACTAACAGGAAACAAAACCAAAACCAAATTTTTTTTCAAAGACTACAAGAGAGAAGTGATAAATTATAAAAGAAATTTGCTTGGGTAACATGAAGCTTTTGCATTTGGTTTTTTCATCTAGCTGTTGTGGGGTTTTGGTGTTATAGTTTATAAAGCCTTGGCCATCTTCTCGTGCAAATATCTGTTTCAAAGATACCCGGGCTTCTCCATCTTCTTCCCTTTTATTAAGAAAGAAATTAAACATCAAGAAAGCCCAACCTACGAGAAAATGTAAAAAAGCAAAATTTATAACTCAGGATTTTAGAAATTACTCCAAAATAGTATTTTTGCATATAAGTACACAAAAAAACAATAGTTCTATAGTATGCAAGAGTCAGTTAAAAAGAAAACAATTCTTGTGCACATAAGTTTGGAAACACAGGGGAAACAAAATTAGACTTCTTTTAAAAAGAAGAAGAGATGAAGAGGAAGGAGGAAGCGGGAGGGGGAAGAAGAGGAGATGGAAAGGAGGGGGAGAAGGAGGAGGAAGAGGAGGAGGAGGCAAAAATTTTTCAAAGGCTTTAAAATGCTAATAGGCATATCATATTTCATACATTAGATTCAAGTGGGTTATGAACTCCCATTTTTACCCCAAATACAGATTGCAGAATCGCATCGGTTACACATCCACATTTTTACATAATGCCATACTATGATATGTCAAGAGCTTTGTAATGTTTTGAACAACCAATAAAAAAAAGAAATAAAATAAAATGCTAATAGGCACCTCTGGATTTCCAAGGGGGCATGTATCAGATGGCCCACAATTATTTGGTCACGTGTATTAGTCAGATTTCATCACTGTGACCAAAAGACCTGACAAGGACAACTTAGAGGAGGTAAAAAAAATCTATTTTGGGCTCACAGTTTGAGAGGTTCAGTCCATTGCAGATGAGGCAGATCATGGTAGAAAGGCATGGTAGAGGAAAGCTTCTCAGCTCATGATAGGAAGCACAGAGAGAGCAAAAGAGGAGTCAGGGACAACATATAATCCAAGGGCACACCCCCAGTGACCCACTTCCTCCAGCCATACACCTGCCTACTGTTATCACCTAGTAGTACAATCAGATTATTAACCTGATTGTCAATAGATTAATCTATTGACTAGGTTAGAGCTCTCACAGTCTAATCATTTCAACTCTGAAAATTCCTGCTTTGCCTAATACATTAGCTTTTTGGAGAACATTAAAGATCCAAACCTTAATAGTCATGTGAAATGTCTAAAATGAAGACAAATCTCCAAGTAGCAATATTCTGAGGAACACACTTTGAGAAGCCCTCACCAAAATGTTCACCCTCTCTACTGACTCCTTTGTTTTTTCTTTCAACCAATTAGCAGCCATGCTCTGCTTTTATCAGCTCAGAGAATATTGGCAATACTCAATTTTAAGTACAAATAATCAAGGTTATTTGTAAGTTGTTAACATTAAGGAAAGATGGGTGGAAGTTGTATAAAGGTCTCTGCTATTGTTTTAACTTTTCTGTAAGTCCAAAATATTTTCATTTAAAAAATATCTCTTGAGAGGGGGCTGGGGCTGTAGTTCAGTGGTAAAGTGCTTGCCTACCAGGTATGAGGCACTGGGTTTGATCCTCTGCACCACATAAAAATAAAAATAAATAAAGTAAAGGTATTGTGTTCATCTACAACTAAAAATATATATATTTAAAAAATCTCTAAGAGCATCAGAACACCAAGGCAGCCAGGATACAAGGGACCAAAATAAGGAGAAAAAGTAATGTGCTGAGGAGAGCTATATATTTGTAAGTTGCTTTTTCCCTTTGAAGAATTTTCTGTCTTGAAACATGGAACAGAAAGTCTAAGCAGAAAGCTGCAGACTGGAACTTGCAGTAGTCTCACTACACTGTGTGAAAGGAAAAGCAGAATGCACTGTAACCAAGGAAACCAGGATATAAATGAGGCCAAATTTCTGGAAAAAAAAAGAGAAACATAAAGAAGTAAGCCTGACAGGCTATGTTTCAATTTCCTCTCGAGGCTTTTGACAATTCCTTGCCTATACACCAAGCAAGACACTGAGGAAACCAGAACAAAGATGCTGCTTAAAGGTTAAAGACTTGAGAGTTTTTTGCACTATCACAGTGATCAAGAGTTTAAACTCTGGAGTAGCCCGATAAGGAGATACCTTCGTAAACACCCTGGGATTTTAGTTAGTCTCTGAAGGCCTAAAATCTAGAGACCTGACCTCATAAAGCCTGAAATGTATTCTTGAATCATTTCAATCCCTGTTGGTATCAAGGTTATCAGCCTTAATATATAGCAAAGGGTATAATTAAGTGGCAGAGCACTTGCCTAGATGCCCAAGGCCCTGAGTTTAACTCTCAGCATAGTAAAAAAAAAAAAAAATGTTGATATCCTAATCCTCCATATAATAGTACTAGGAGGTAGGGTCCTTGGCCGTTGATTAGGTCATAATGGGATTAGTGCCCTCATTAAAGTCATCATGTGAGGAGAAGATAGCCACCTGAGAACCATGAAGCAGACCCTTACCAGACATCAGATCTGCCTTAACCTTGGACTCCACAGTATCTAAAACTATGAGAAAAAGATGGCTGTTGCTTAAACCACTCTATTGATATTTTTGTTGTAGCAGCCCAAATGCACTAAGACAATATCAAAATGGCCAATTAGCATATGAAAATATTTTCACCTACTATCATCATAGAAATGCAAATTAAACCACAATGAGATGCCTCTACAGAATGACTAAAATTTTAAAACAACAACAACAATATAAGTGTTTCTAAGAATCAGTGGAAAAAATAGAGCACTTCACACATTTTTAGGAGAATACATTGGTATAAATATTTTGGAAAACAGTTCAGCAAGTCTACTAAGGCTAAATGTAAAAAGAGATACCCTATAACTGAGTAATTCCATTCATAGGTAAATTCTCAGCAGAACTTACATTTGTGCACCAAAATTCATGTATATGCAGTATTATTTATAAAAAACAAAAATTGGAAGCAACTCAAATACCCATCAAAAGAAAAAAATGAATAAATATATTGCAGCTATTTCTAAAAAACAAACACTGTGGTAATTTAAAAGAATGATATGACATGCAACTATAAGGGTAAATTTCAGATATAATACTGAATGAAAGAAGCACATGCTATGTGATTCTAATGACATAAAGTTCAAAAATAAAGAAGATATTGTATTATTCCATTCATGTAAAATCAAAAATAAGCAAAAGTCATCTATAGTGATAGAAGTCAGTGTATGGGGGTGGCGCCTGGGGACTGAATGCAGGAGCACTCTACCACTGAACTACATCCTCAGCCCTTTCCATTTTTCAAATTTTGATACAGGATCTGAGTTGCTGAAGCTTGCCTTGTACTTGACACAGCCTGCCAAGTTTCTGGGATTACAGATGTGTGCCACTGAGCCTAGCTATAGTGGTTATCCTTAAGGTAAGTTTATAAGGGAGCCCTCTGAGGTGCTGGTAACATCCCATATTTTGAACTGTTTGCATGGATACAGCATTTGTTAAAATATGTTAAGTTTTACACTATGGGTCTCTCATTTCCCTGTATGCATGTTTTACTTCAATTTAAAAAACATTCAAGTATCCCTTCCATTAACCTTGCATTCAATGTTTGCAATATGTATAAGACATATTATTTGTCTAGAAAGAAGTCTAACAAACAATGCATATCTGATTATCCACATCTGGAAGTCTCTGTTCAGCGCAATTGCAACTAAACTATACAGGATCTAATAATCTATGCTCAAAAGAATAAAAAGCTCAGGGGCTATTATATTGTGACTAAATCCCCTGAATCACAAATACCACTTCAAGTTTAATCATTACAGCACCATGCTAAAAAAATAATTAATCCTACCATGAATAAATAGTTAAAATGCGTAAGTAAATACTGCAGATACAGAATCAAGATGGTGGGTCAAATGCATGTACCCTTCTCTCCTGTTCCAAATGCCTTTAAGTAAATTTCTAAATATATATTGAGAGGCATATGACATACCCATAACAGGGCTGAAAAACCAGAAAGGGTGCCAGTAACAGAACATAAATGGTGAGAAATTCCTAGAAGACAGTGAGCAGATGGAATCAGAGAGCTGAGAAAAGAGCCGAACAATATATACATGATAGAATCTGCTCCTGAGATAAAAGTTAATACAGAGAATTTCTAAATCTAAATTAAGTAAACGCAAAAAGAAGAGGAAAAGCCCTGGAGAACTATCAAGGAACTTAATTAAAAAAAACTATATGGAAAGCAAGAATTGATGATGCCCTTCCCATCCAATCTCTGTACCCAAAAACACATTCTGTAGCTACAACATCTTGGCTCAAATCCCTGCTCCAACTATTAACTAGAGAAGGAACTCCGGACAAATTACTGGAGCTCTCTGTGCCTCCAACTCCTTATCTGCAAAATGTGGATAATAATGTACCTACTTAAAAAAGATAAATGTATGGAAAGCATTGAGAACAGTATCTCACACTGCCTCATTAAATATTAGCCAATAACAATATCCACTAAGCAACAGGAAACAGGGATGCTTGTCCCCAGACTAAACTTATAACCACACTCCAAAACAGTGGACTACTCTGATGAGGTGGGTCCCAAAGTGGGTGTCAAGATCTGATAGAAGCTACAGATCTTTCCAAACATGTTTAAAAAAAACATGGGGGTACATACAGAGACAGCTCTGGCCAAGAGCATAGTTCTACATTGCCAAGGTAAAATATTTTTTCCAGCCTTCCTGTTTGGTACCTGTTGGCCACTGACCCCACCACTCTCATCCTACACACACTCTTTCCAGGAAAGAGAGAAGACTGTTAGGCAAACAGACAAACCCTACTTCAGCTACCTGCAGTGATAGACCTAGTCCTTCATTCTTATAGAACGATAATCAGGAAATCATACAAATTTGAGGAAAAGCAGGAACATGAGAGAAAGTGTCAGAAATTTTAGAATGAACCAAAGGAAACAGAGATGATGGAGGCATAGATTAAAAAATAAAAGCTTGGGCTGGGGATGTGGCTCAAGCGGTTGCACGCTCGCCTGGCATGTGTGAGGCCCGGGTTCCATCCTCAGCACCACATACAAAGATGTTGTCTCTGCCAAAAACTAAAAAAAAAAATAAAAATAAATATTAAAAAATTTTCTCTCTCTCTCTCTCTCTCTCTCTCTCTCTCTCTCTCTCTCTCTCAAAAAATAAAAAAATAAAATAAAAGCTTTTCTTAAAGCTTTTATTACTACCGAAAGATAAATTTGAAAAGAGTATACACATGAAACAAGAAAAGGCTAATACAAAAAAAGAGGTAATTTGAAGAGAAGGAAACTCAATTTAAAAGATTGAACTCAGAAGAGACAAAGCTGAAATCAGAATTACCTACTGGAAAGACATGAATCAAGGAAATGTCCCAGCAAAATAATGAGATGAGAAGTAGAAAGAAATTTAGCCACAGCCCATCTTAAGGCTGCCTGGGACTATGCACCTTCTGGATGCCCTCCCTACTATATCAGGAAGTTCTGCTCTCCTCAAGCCTGGTTTGGGCTTGCTGAAGGAGCTGATTCTAAGTTATGGTTGCACTTTGTGAAAAGGGATTTCAATGAGAGAAAATGTTCCATGTCTACAGAAACTGACCTATCTCAGCTCTCACACCTAGAAATTAAGGGTTATGATTCAGGACTGGTGAGATCTTTTCTACTTACTTTTTGCACAACTTAACTTTTTCTCAGAAAGAATACCCAGAGGTATTTGGCCCAGGTAACTTCCTAAAGTTTGTACAATATTGGTAAGAATGAAATTGAATGCCCCCTGCCCAAGCTTCCACACATGAGAAAAAATATTAGATCCTTGACTTTCTGGGTCTGCCTTATTTCACTTAGCTTAATATTTTCAGTTCCATCCATTTATCAACAAATGTCATAATTTCATTCTTCTTTATGGCTGAGTAAAACTCCATTGTGTATACATATCATACCTTCTTTATCTATTCCTCTATTGACCTCCACCTAGGTTGGTTCCATAGCTTGACTATTGTGAATTGTGCTAAAAACACCGAGGTAGCTGTGTTATGGTATGTATGTGAGGTGTCCCCCAAAAGCTCAGAGGTGAGACAACGCAAGAAGGTTCAGAGAGGAAATTATTGGGTTATGAGAGGTTTAACCCAATCTGTGAATTAATCACCTGGTAGGATTAATTGAGTGGTAACTGAAGGCAGGTGGGATGTGACTGGAGGGGGTGAAGTACTGGGAGCATGGCTTTAGGATATATATTTTGTATGTGGCTAGTGGAGTCTTTCTCTTTGCTTCCTGATCATCATGTGAACTGCTTTCCTCTGCCACGTTCATCCACCATGATGTTCTGCCTCACATTGAGCCCTGAGGAATGGAGCTGGCTGTCTATGGAACTAAGACCTCTAAAACCATGAGCCCTCAAACTTTTATTCCTCTACAATTGTTCTGGTCAGATCTTTTAGTCACAGCAGTGAAAAAAGTTGACTAAAACAGGTTGAATACCAAAGTATACTGATTTTAGAGCTTTGAGATGTGTATGTGTGTGTGTGTGTTTGTGTGTGTGTGTGTGTACACCAAGGAGTGGGATAGCTAGGTCATATGAGGGTTTCATTCCTAGTTTTCTGAGGAGACTCCATACTACCAGAGTGGTTGCACAAATCTGTAGTCCCACCAACAACATATGTGTATACCTTTTCCCCCACATCCTTGCCAACATTTATTATTGTTTCCTTGACAATAGCCATTCTGATTGGAGTAAGATGAAATCTCAGTATAGTTTTGATTAGCATTACCCTGACTGCTATATGTTGAGACATTTTTCCATATATTTATTATATGTTTGTATTTCTTCTTTAGAGATGTGTCTCTTTAGTTCTTTAGCCCATTTATTAATTCAACTATTGGGGTTTTTTGGTGTTAAGATTTTGAGTTCTTTACAAATTATAGATATTAATCCTCTATCTGAGGAGTAGGTGGCAAATATCTCCCACTCCTTTGCTGTGCAGAAGCTTTCCAATGTGATGCCATCTCATTTATTGATACTTGGTTGTATTTCTTGCACTTTAGGAGTCTTGTTAAAGTAGTCGCTGGCGTGTTGAGCCTACATTTTCTTCTAGTAGTTGCAGAGTTTCTGGTCTAATTTCTAGGTCTTTGATCCACTTTGTGTTGATTTTTGTGCAGGGTGAGAGATAAGGATCAAGCAGATCAAATTTCATTTTTCTACTTATAGATTTCTAGTTTCCCCGGTACTATATGTTAAAAACTATTTTTTCCCTTAAAACTCTCCACTGCAAAAGTTATGTATGACAAAAACCCAAGGCCAACATCATACTTAATGCAGAAACACTGAAAGCTTTTCCTCTAAAAACAGGAACAAGACAAGGATGTCCACTCTCACCATTTCTATTCTTCGTAGTCCTTGTTGTGTATCTTCTAATGTCTGTGTATCTTCTATTCTATTTCATTGGTCTTCATGTCTGTTTTGATGCCAATATCATACTATTTTTGTTACCATAACTCTTGCTATATTTTGATATCTTGTATTATGATGATGCCTCCAGCATCACTCTTTTTGCTAAATATTGCTTTGGCTATTCTGGGTCTCTTATTTTTCCAAATGAATTTTAGAACAGTTTTTTCTAGTTCTGTGAAGAACATCATTGGTAATTTTGATGGGGATTTAATTGAATCTGTATAACACTTTTGGTAGAATAGCCATTTTGATAATATTAATTCTGCCATCCAAGAACATGGGAGGTCTTTCCATTTTCTAAGATCTTCTTCAATTTCTTTCTTCAGTGTTCTATAGTTTTCATTGTAGAGGTGTTTCACCTCCTTGGTTAGATTTATTCCTAAATTGTCATTTTTTGGGGGGGTTTTGAGGTTACTTTGAAGGAGATTATTTTCCTAATATCTTTTTCAGAAGATTCATTATTGGAATATAGGAAAGCCACTTATTAAGGTCAATCTTGTATCCAGCTATTTTGCTAAATTTGTTTATCAGCCTAAAAGTCTTCTGGTGAGTTTTCTGGGTATTCTAAATATAGGATCATGTCATGAGCCAGCAGTGATCATTTGACTTCTTCTTTTCCTATTTGTAGCCCATTAATTTCCTTCTCCTGCCTGATTGCTCTGGCTAGAGTTTCAAGGACTACAATGAATAGAAAAGGTTGAAAGTGGACATCCTTGTCTTGTTCCTGTTTTTAGAGGAAAAGCTTTCAGTGTTTCTCCATTAAGTATGATGTTGGCCTTGGGTTTGTCATATATAGCTTTTGTAATGGAGAGTTTTAAGGGAAAAGTTTCCAGATCCTCAAATTATTTGTGTGTTCTCCCCTGCAACTGATTTGCCTGAGAAGGCTCCTGCATTCATTATTCCCTTCTGACACTTTACAAAAGAAGAGCACAGTCCTCACCCAGTCCACATCTCTGGTTGCTACCCCAGAATGTGAACACCTCTGTGCAGTTTCACCCTCTCCAATACAAATCAACATTGACATGACTCAAGCCATTAACATTCTAAAAGGGAACCTTCTATTACGTCCCCACATTCTACCTGGCAATTTCCTTCTTTAGTCTCCACTTCTAAGCCACCTTTAAGGAGCCATGGATACAGACTGCCCCCACTTTTGGGGGGTCCTGGGATGCTTTATCACTGAGCCACATCCCCAGCCCTCTTAATTTTTATTTTATTTTGAGGTAGAGTCTTATTAAGTGGCTGATGATCTCATTAAAATGCTGTCTTTGAACTTATGATTCTCCTGCCTCAGCTTCTCTGGGATTATAGGTATGTACCACCACACCCAGCTCTGTCCCCGATTTCTCACTTACTGTTCATTTTTCAATCCACATAGGCCCACACTGTCAGCTACCCACTTAACTTGCACTCTTCTCTTCCTTGCTGAAGAAAATCCAAATTTTGTTCAAGGTGACAATGTATCTAGCCCAGACAACGGGTCACTCTGTCAGAACATTCCCTGTTTTTCCAGCATTCATTCCAATAGGAATGCTTAGGTCTCATTATGGCCAGTGAGACCTAAGTGGAAGTCAACTAAAGTGAGGATTTCTGGGAAGTTTTTCATTTCTTTCTCTTCTTCCCACTATGAATATGAACACAATGTCTAGAGCTGCAGCCGCCAGCTTGAGACCATAAGGAAAGTCTTTGAGAACAGCAAAAAATGAAGACTCTAATATCAATAAGTTCTAGAATGCACACAGGTAGCCTCCCACTTCTGGACTTCATGGTATATAAGAGAAATAAGCCCAGATAGGTAAGCCACTTTGTCTGAGTTTTGATTACTTGTAGCTGTACTCATTCCTTATTGCTACACCTTTCAGTCTGTCTCCATTTGAACTGCTCTTCTCATCAGGGAACTTCTAATTCATATATCTTCTGCATATATTTTAACTCCTATCTTAGATAGCCTCTCTAAAGTATTCATAATGACCAATCCCTTCTTCAAGTCATCCCTTTTCTTGGTTTCTTCTCATTCCTGTTCTCCCTGGATACTCCTTTATTATCTTGTAAGTCATTTTTCTTCAGTCTATTTTCCTTGCCCTAAATAATTTCCCTGGATGATTTTATCTAGTATCAGGAGGCATTAAATCACCTATGTATGCAACTGACTTGAAAATTCATAACTTGGGCTAGGGTTGTGGTTCAGTAGTAGAGCACTTGCCTGTCTTATGTGGGGCACTGAGTTCTATTCTCAGCACCAAATAAAAAATAAATAAAGACACTGTGTCCATCTACAACTAAAAAAGAAAAAAAAGAAAATAGAATCCATAACTCCAGCCCAAACTTCCCTCTTATACTTCAATTTTCTTCACACTTAACTGCCTACTGCAATTTTTCTTCCGAAATTCCAATGACACCCCAAACCTAAAATTGACAAACTTGTCATTCCCTTTTCTCTACCTATATTCCTTTCTCTGTCAGTCAGTTAGTGGAATCACCACCCACACAGTTGATAAAGTCTGGAATCTGAAAGTTGTCCTTTACAAAAGTTGTCCTTTTACTAAAGTTTGACTTTACAAAAATATTAAAGGAGAACAGCAGAACTTTCTTCCTAAAGTTTCAGTCACAAAAGTGGCTGGCTTATTGGTGGTTTATTGTCAATGGAACTTCTGTATTCTTAAGTGACAAAACAGCAGAAGAATACAGAAGTTTGATTGACAATAAACCACCAATAAGCCAGCCAATTTTGTGTACTAAAACTTTCAGGAAGAAGGGTTAAGTCAATAAACACCTTGCAATAAAGGGTTTCATGGCCATAAAGTCTCCATAGGGTACCATAACACTAACATCTCTCTCGTCACAGCACACATACATGTACGTACACACACATACATAACCCAAGAGCATGCCATTCTACAATCAAAACATCTCTTGATTCTGTGTGTCCATTTTTTTATTTCCACAAACATATCCTCAGCTCAGGCCACCATCACCTCCTCTTGGAACTCCTCTGACAGCCTCCTACCTGGGTTCCTCCAATTCTCCACACTACTTATAATCAGTGGGCTAGCTACCCCAAACCCCTACCAAATAACATCACTCCCCAAATTGATCCACTGATACTTCTTGCCTTAAAAACAAAGCCCACACTCCTTTACACAGCATCCCATGCCCTCTATGAGCTGTACACTATCTACCACTCTCCAGCCTCATTCACTGCCAAATGTCCCCATAAGCACCCACACTCTTCCACTACTAAACTCTTGGTCACTAACAATCACCCTGCTCTATCCTGCCTTTGTAATGCTGTTCCCATTGTCTAGAAGGTTTTCCTACCTCACTGACTCCTACACAGCCCTGAAGGCTCAGCTTAGGTGCCTTGCCTGACCCAGTCCTGTGCCCCTTCTGTGGGCCCCTTTCACACATCAAGCACTAACACAGCACTTACCATGTGTCCTCCATCAGCCTAGGGGGGCCCTAAGGCAAAATCTTGTGTGTCTTGCTTATCCTGGTACCCCCAGCACTAGAATAGTGCATACCTAACAGGAGGCCCCCTGACCACTCATTATCTAGGCAAAAGAATTGAAGGGTCCCTGAAATAATCTGTGGGATCCCCAAAGTAATTTGTGGGAATGTTAAGGATATTATTGGAATTGCTATTTCTGACACTTTTCTCTAACCAAAGTCCAGAAAAGGTGAGCCCTGAATTTTAGAAAATGTGATATTATTCTGATTGGTGCTATGGTTTGATTGTCTCTATAAAACTCATGTTGAAATTTAATTCCCATTGTGAGGTGTTAAGAAGGGGGACCAGTAAGAGGCAACTGCACTCATGATTGGGTTAATTAATGAGTAAACTGAAGGGTTATCACTGTTGTAGGAAACAGACTGGTGGAGAAACAGCAAGCAGCACTCAGAGAGGAGGAAAACTCCAAATTTTATTTTATCCCAGAAGGCCCAGGGGAGATCACACTCCAAATTCTGAGTGCCCATCACCAGTTTTTCACATTTATATGCTATCTAGTGTCATAAATTTTCTAGTCTATATGATACATACATGGGGTTTCAAGGGGGAAGTACAGAGTGTGATACGGGGAGGAACTGGCTCCTTTTACAAGGCCTTCCATAAATCTCTGGCTCTGCACAGGGCATTTACACTTCAAAGGAAAGTAATTAGATCTTAAGGGAAGCATTTACAATCCAAAAGATAAGAGTGGACTGTGTTAATCAAGTTCCTGAAGATGAGTTGACTAGAAAAGGGAGGGGGAACTCTCCCTTTCTCAGCACTAATTCTCAGGACAGTGTTCTTAGTTTACTTGGCATCCAGGCTTGGGTTAGTTACCCATTACATCACAAGAGTCCCTTTATTATAAATGAGAGTTCTCTCTGGCTAGCTTGGTTCTATCTTGACATGTGATATACCCTGTGCCATCTTCATACTCTGCAGGGGAGTTCCCACCAGCAAGAAAGCCCTCAAACTTGATGCCACAGAACCATACCTGAAATAACCATTTCTTTAAAAATTACCCATAATTTATAAAATTCTTTCTAATTGCTGTATTTCTTAAATAGAAAATGGACTAAGATGCTTGAAGCAGGTATGGTGGGCTTGGCTACAACTCGCTGTCCTGCTGTGGTCTGGAAGGAAATAACCTTATTGTTTCTAAACATGATCCAGTCTGGGAATCTTTGGTGACATTAATATGGTGAAAAAGAAGTTCTCATCATACTATGTATGACTAGATGGCAAGTAAAAGAAAAAGAGAAAGCATGACTAACTTAAGAAAGCAAACTTGTTTCAATATAAGAAAAAAGCCCAAAGGGTAATGCATGATTTTGTCTGGACCAGTTTACAAGAATTATATGGAACATAATACCAAAAAGTTAAAAGAAAAAAAAAAAGACCCAGGTTTTGGTGTTTGCAAGGATGGTTGCTCTTTTTCCAACTCATTAGCCTCATTGATTTCACATTCTTCTGTTTTTGGAAATGCCACAAGGAAATGCCAGTCATAACAAAAAACAGATAAAGGGAGGGAAAGGGAGACAGACAGGCAACATTTGAGGCCTGGAATCTCCCCCTTCATATAAAAAAAGTCTGTCTTGGGTACAACTCAGCCCTTCCCTGGCTCTTCTCCACACTCCCCTCTGAGGCAGCCCACTCCTGCCACTTCCTAGGCAAACCTCCCTCACAACTCTGCTCCTACAAACTTGTCCCAGGACAAAGCATCTCCACAGTATGCAACTATATTCAGGGTCATGGACTAAAATTAAATAAGATGTGATTAATATCATAGCAAAGAAATAGAAACAATAAGATGTACAGTTGGTCTATTTTGAGATATAGACAAAAGGTAGAAATAAGTGTTATATTCTTTTCCTTCCCACAAAATCTTTCATGACCTTATTCAACACTTTAAAACTATACTTCCTTTAGAGGATGTGTCCTTGACAAATTACATGTCAGTCAATCTGTTTTCATCATTCAAAATATTTGTAAGTTCATTTTAGAAACTTGCTTATTTAAAAAACATCATCAAAGAATCCTCTGGCAAAATAAAAGGATGTTGATGCAAAAATCACTCTTAGATCTATTTGTCATATAAATTCCTATTTGGGTATGCCTGCTTTTCTTAAATTGCTAAACATCTCTATGATGTAGGCGGGGGGGGATGTAATTATTGTAGTATTTTTTAAAAAAGAATTTTTTAAACTCTACTTGTGTTAGTCTATACAGGCTTTTTCCTATAGTCACATAGTTTTTATTGAATATTGGAATCAAGAAAAGTCCATTCTGTAATCTCAAAGCAGATTTTAAAACCAGCATATATTTCACCTTTTCTTGTTGGACTGAAATTATTGAGTCAGAAAATTTAGTAATTTTTCTTTTTAAAAAGTAACTATAATGACAAAGCAAGAAAAGAAACTGATCAATGGGGTCAAAATCAATTCCAAAGCCAAATTAAGGCAGTAACAGTACTGTGACTGAACATGTGGAAAGCCTGAACAAGGTCCAACAAACTTTTAAAACTGAGGTTTGCAAAGGTCAGCCTCCATTAGCTCTGCAGAGAAGGGAGATGAGCAGGTGCACCATGCTCACATCTACAATTACAGAAGATGGAGTCTGAAGGAGGCTGTCTAGTAACAATAATAATACTTTGGGTTCTGAGCTTTAACTTTACAACATAGTTGTTGCAGGTTCTTTCTGCTTCACTGCAAATAGATAATACCTAAGGTGCAAGTATCAAGCACATAATCTGCTGAAAAGAAGGGCTTCCCATTGGGATGGTCTCTCGCCTCTACTTGCCCTTCTTTGAAAATGTTGTCCTCCAAGGTCAAATTTCCAATCTCCTCCCATCTCTTGTCACTCTTTATGCCATTCCTGTCTCCTGTCACTGTTTATTAAATAAATAAAATAAAGCTTTAGAAAATGAAATAGAGAAGACTTCATAATGTGAAATTGGGAAAGATATGTTAAACAACATATAAAAAGCTCTTACCATTTAGGGGAAGATGAATAAATTTTCCTATATTAAAATTAATAACCCAAACTAATCAACAGATCCCACACTAAGAGAGCAGAAGATGATTGCGATAAAAATTAATATAGTATAGACACACACTGACAAAGGCTTATATCCAGAACGAATATATATCCTACTAGTCAATAAGAAGACAGTCAACTTCACAGATAAAATGAGCCAAAGAGTTGAGCAGATCCCTCTCAACAGAGGAAATCCAAATGGCAAACATATGAAAAGGTTCTCAAATTTATTTAAAATCAAGGAAATACAAATTAAAATGAAAATTACATGGAAAGTCATTTTGAAAAACTGGCATTTTCTAGCAATGTGTACCATATGACATATTTTAGTCAGCTTTTCTGTCACTCTGACCAAAAGACCTGACAAGAACAATGTAGAGGAGGAAAAGTTTATTTGGGTTTCACAGTGTCAGAGGTCTCAGTCCATAAATTGCCAATTCCATTATTCTGGGTACAAGGTAAGACAGCCCATCAAGGTGGAAAGGTGTGGAGGAGGAAAACAGCTCAGGAAGTGCAGAGAGAAAGCTCCACTCACCAGGGACAAAATATATACCCCAAAGGCACATCTTCTGTGACCCACCTCCTATAGCCACACTGTGGTTGCCTACAGTTAATTCTTTCAAGCAGAATAATTCACATAAGTTGGGGCTCTCATCACCCAATCATTTCACCTCTAAACTTTCTTGTATTGTCTCACACATGAGCTTTTGGGGGAAACCTCTTATTAAATTATAACATGACACCACAGTTCTACACAATCTCGAGGAGATATTATGAGAACTTTCACAATAGCATTATTCATAATAGACACAATACAAAAATAACTCAGAAGACAACAGGAGAATGGACCAATAAATCTATATAGCTATACAATGATACTCTATATATCACAATGAAAATGAATAAATGACAGCTACACAAAACAATCTGGATAGACCTTAAAATTTTAAATATTGAATGAAAAGAAGTCAATATAAGCTACAACATGGCCCTGTTTGTATAAGCTTAAAAAACAGGCAAAAGCAACCCATAGTACTTAGGGATACTTGCTTAGTTTGTAAAACTATAAATAAAATCAATAAACAATTGCCACAAAAGGTAGGGAAGGAACTATAGAAGGGTGGGACGTAACTATGAAGGGCCACATGGGGGGTTTCTGAGTGCTATTAATGTTCTATTTCTTGTCCTTGAAAGGGTTACACTGATGTTTGTTTCATAATAATCCAACAATCTGCACACTCATGTCTTATGTCCTTGAAAATTAGCACAGACAAAAGAAAACAAAAACTGAAGAAACAAATACCAAGGTCATCAAACTGAATATTACCAGCGAACCAGAAGCCCCCACACGCACCCTTTCCAACATAGCCTCCCCACACTAAAAGGCTATCTCTACCCTGGCTTTAACCCCTCCACACACACCTGTGCATCACTAACCACTGATTTGCCTTGGTCTTTTTGATTTTACATAAATGAAAGCAATTGAATATGTGCAGTAGAGCCTAAAATTTGTTCTCAGAAGATTAATTAATTACTGTGATATATATACTTCTTTCAAACAAAAAGATATTTTCATAGTGAATTAAACACAGTTCAGTTGTAACAAAGAAAATGTGCCAGAACTTTACTAGTGTGAATGAAATCACACCAGAACAGCTAGTTAGATTTAGCAAAACAACATTATCCATAACATTAACTTGGTGGTGTTAATTTGAATTTTATTAGATTTGTAGTTTTATTTGCATTTAATTTGAAATAAGTTTGGAATTTATAGTCATCTTAACATTATAAGCACAAGTTAACACTTAGTTTTATGTTTATATATATTTAAGTAGCAATATAATGAAACTAAATTTAAATCAACATGAGTCCTTTATGAAAAGGGGTCCTCATTTCACACAGGCTGGAGAAACATTGCCTGGGAATCAACTCCCATTCCCTCCCCCCTCCCTGTGACCTCTGCATCCCCCACTTTATCTCAGGACTAAACCACCAGAGCCACCTAAAGCCAGGCTCTTTCAAGCAAAACACTCTCTAAGCACCCATGACATCTCTGAAGTGATGTCGGGTGCTCCACCTGCCAACTCTGAATTGAAATTCATTGACCAAATTCCATTTGTCATTCCATTTGGTCAAAGTGGGGAACTAAAATATGGCACAGACAATGAAGCCAAGTACCAAAACAGTTTATGTGAGCCAGGGGACAATTCTTTGGAATGCTAATGACCATGATCCAGAGCTTATACTTACTCTGCCATGACTCCTCCTGCTTATGAATCCAGATGTAGAATCCACTCACCCAGTAATTTGTTTCCACTGGCTGATATAATAAATTATTGAAAACTTAGTGGCTTAAGACAACACAGATATATTTCCTGATAGTCCTGGAGATCACAAGTCTAAATTCAGTCTCAAGAGTTAAAATCAAGGTATTGACATGAATGACTCTTTCTGGAGACTTCAGGGGAAAATCATCATCAGTTTCCTTGCCTTTTCTTAGCTTCTAGAGGTTGCCTATATTCCTTGGTCCCTGACCTCTTATTTACATCACTCCAGTCTCTTGCTTCCATTTGGACCTGGCCTCATCCTCTTCAGTCCTGCCTCCATTTTATAAGGACTCCTGTGATTATAACAAGCCCACCAGTTAATCTGGGATAATCTATCTCAAAATCAAGATTAATCACATCTGCAAAATTCCTTTGCCATATAAGTCAACTCTCATGGGTTCCAGGGATTAGGATATGGATATCTCTGCAGGTGGTCATGGTCAGCCTGACATACCCAGGTAATAGAAGTCTGACCTGACAGCTGTGGATAAGATTAACTCATTTCTCCTTTGCTTAAATGTCAAGGAGTCTAACAGGGCACACAAACACCTGGCCAAAATGCAATTCTACACTAATTGACTCTAAATTGCAAATCACTACTATTGCTTTATAGATATTTATAGATATTTATTGCCTATAGATAGAAGAACACACAAACTTTTTTACAACTGTCTCTTTCTTTTAAACTGGACAGCAATGAGAAGAATTTACTTTTGATTTTATTTTGAAATAATGACTGGCCTACAAGGAATTGTAAGAATATTACAAAGAATTCCCCCATCCTCTAAAGAATTCGGCAATACCCTTTCCACCAGATTCCATAAATTTTACCTCAATTACTTTTAGTAATCTTCTATCTCTCCCTTTTATTTTTTCCAGCTCCCTTTCCTTCCTCTATCTCCATTAAAATATTTTGAGAACAAATTGCAGAGATGATGCCCCCTTTTTATCTCAAACTTTCAGCTTCTGGGCAATACAGATGGGTGAAGCAGAGAATGGAACATAATCCTGATGGACTGGCTGTGGCTCAGTCTCCTCTGTGTTCTAAAGTAAACTGGACCTCCCTGTAGGATAGGAGCTGAACCTGTGCTCTCTACTTTGTGTCCATCTCATTCATTTAGGATAATTAGTCATTTGTGGTGATCATCTATTTGTGGTCATTATTCACTTATGATTTTCTACTCACGATGTTCTTAAGGTTAGATGGAAAAATCCCACTCAGCAAAGCTTCACTGACCAACTACAAGAGCCCTGGGTTGAATGGGAAGTAGAAATGAATGCAGAGCCAGATGTAGTAGGAGGCACAGATGTATAAATCACAAAGGCAAGTAGTGTGAAATAAACCTTAGAGTGTGAAGAAGTGCTCTGGCCAGGTAAGAAGGGCCAGACAAAGGCAAAAGGATAGGAATTATGCCTTGCAAAATGAGCAGTATTTGGGGAGTCTAAGAGGAGAGGAATGGTGTTCCCTGATGAAGAAGAAGCCTGGACCAGGCTTTTTCTACAGGGACCAAAAGATGCAGATGTTGAGCATGTCCAGGAACCAAAGGTGACACATCCAATGTGGTTCAATGTGGGAGGCCATCCTTGCACGTGATTTGAGTTACCTCCCTGGCTGGGTAAGAGGTGCTTAGATACATCCTTATGTCCAGAGCTTTTTTTCCCTACCCTTCTCAGGTCCAAGGGCTTGTGATGTGGAGGCATGTCTGGCCACTACCCCAAAGACACAATCATTGTGCCTGACCTTGGGACACTGCCCCCCTTAATCTTCATTGGATGGGATATTCCCCAATTTTTTGTTCCCTGGCAGGTTCTCTCTGTCTCACTAGCCTCTTCAGTAAACCTCGCTATGTAATAGGTAGCTGAAGGCTGGAGCTAGGAGAAGCCATCCTGAAACTGGTTTAAAGGTAATTAGAGCCTGTCTCTTTAATTCAAACTCCCTAAGGATTTCTCATGTATCGAACCTTCATTTATGAAGCCTGTGCTGGCTGTGGGCTAAAATTCAACAGTGGAGGTTTGTGGTAAGCTGAGGCCTAAAAAGGAAGCTGAATAAGATCATGAAAGCTCTTGATACTGTGCCATCTTATTTCACAGGCTTTATTCTGCAGCCATATTTAGTTTTACAGGGAACAAAGTTCCTTTTTATGGCCAAGTAAGTAACATCCCTCAACTCTAACCCTCAAAACACTGACCTAGTTCTATCTCAATTAAACACTTTCACAAAATCCCTACCAACCCACAGCCTCCCAGTTCTATGCTAGGATTAACACACCACTAATGGAAGTTAAGGTAGAGAAGATGATGCAAGTGTTCCCAGCAGAGAAATATGGATTCCCAACAGAGAAAGTATAACTTTTGTACAACTTTGATTATCTCATTTTGCAGTCTTGAAGACCCATCTGCAAAGAAGTATCTGGATTTGTCTTGAGGACTCATGCTATACCAATATATCTGTATATATAAAGGATTCTCTTCAAATTGTTCTAAAAGTTTACAAGGGGAAAGATACAACCTTTTCAACATGCAAAAAGCAGGGGAAATGTTCTAGCAGTTTAATCATGGAGCTGAGTGACTTTTAAGTGCTCTCTGCAGAATAACACCTCATCTGAAGAAGGTGGTGGCATGGTGCCAGAAGAGAAGGAGCACAAACAGAGCACTGGCTACACTGAGCCTGGGGTTAGGGGAGAGAGAAAAGGAGAAAAGAGGAGCTTCCCAACTGGAAACTGTAGGAAAAGGAAATCTGAGCAACTTTCACCAGAACCAGGAATAACTTTGCAGACATCAGGAAGGAGGAAAGCTGCATCTTTCAGGCTGTGGCTACTGCTCAAAACAAATTCCTTGGAACATTAACCACTTAGAAGACTTCTGATTTTAGGAGTAATTTTAAAATGGAAACTACCAAAGACCTCAGAGAAACCCAAGAATTAGATTAATATTAAATATATAGAGAGTTGCTAAGATAAATAAAAAGTATTAAGCATGTGTTTCTTTTTAAAAATCAACTTAAACATCTTACAATATTAAAGTGCTGTTGTCAATATACTGGGGTTACAAGAAAGAAATACTCAGTACCATCCTACCATCCCCCCAAGACCTTTGCATAAGAGTTCCCAAAGAATTTTTTAAAATCATACATTAATGGATGGAAACAGGGATAAGCCAAATCCCCATAAGTAGCAGGTGACATTTATCCCCCTTGAGAGGACCTGTCAAGGTCTCCACAGGGGATGCAGGTCTGAAGACCCCTGCACTATGGGCAACTCCCACTACAGTGAATCCACACTGCTTACAGGAACTTGTGACAAGTAACTGTCCCTCCAACTGGCTCCCTTTATGTCCAGTGTTGCCTCTTACCCTGACCTTGGGTGTTTGCAGCTGTGCAATTGTAGGACATGAAGCTACACCAGTCGGTCTAGGGTGGAGGCTCTAGGAAAAGAAGCCAAGGAAGGATGGTAAAGATCAAGGGTGTGGCTTCTTGGGAGTCAAAGTATGTTGGAAGAGGGAATGAGCACATAAACAAGACCTTGGGAGAGAAAAAATACTGGGACACTGTGATTTGTAAACTAGGCTTTGAGCCTAGAGAGATAGGGAGGCTTTGAGCCTGAGAGAACAGGAGTTTCCTGACTTTGGGATTTTACAGGCAGTAAATACCAATAGTAGTAGTAATAGTATTACTATATAAGAAAGTATTCTCAATTTTTCACTTTCCCAGGAAAGAATACATTAAAAAAAAACTATTGCTGTTGTTTCATTTTAAAAAGAAATTTTTAATACGAAAAATTACAGGAGGAAAAAAATATCTGAAATCACATAAATATGAGATTCAGACAAAATCTACTTTTTCCCCTTCTTTGTCCTAATTTTTTTCTCATCTTGCTAAGAACCAGTGAACACTATGAAGAAGGCCTTAAATTCATACCTGGAGGGCTGGGGTTGTGGCTCAGCGGTAGAGCACTCGCCTAGCACGTGTGAGGCCCTGGGTTTGATCCTCAGCACCACATAAAAATAAATTTAAAAAATAAAGTATTGTGTCCAACTACAACTAAAAAAATAAATATTTAAAAAACAAAAGGGGCTGGGGCTATATAGCTCAGTAGGTAGAGTGCTTGCCTTGCATGCACAAAACCCTGGATTCAATCCCCAGTACCACAAAAAAATACTCTGAAGCCTGTTTCTGATTGTAGTCCTGCAGATAGCTCAGTAGCCCAGTGGATATGTCTATGGTAGCTATTTACTTAATCTGCTCTTCTTGTTTGAGGGGTGGTACCGGGGATTGAAAGCAGGGGTACTCTACCACTGAGCCACCTCCCACAAGTCCTATTTTGTATTTTTTTTTATTTAGAAACAGGGTCGCACTGAGTTGCTTAGCGCATTGCTTTAGCTGAGGCTGGCTTTGAACTTGGGATCCTCTTGCCTTAGTCTTCTGAGCAGCTGGGATTACAGGTGTGTGCCACCAAACCTGGCCACTTAATCTGCTCTTCTGATTGACCAGTTCTTTTGGGAAAGCTTGACTTTATATCCTTGCTTGGTGGTGGCCATGTTTTAAGTAATCCTTTGCAGCACCAGAGAATGGGTTAACTGATTACTGCCTTCTTTACACTTTGGCTGCTAGGAATTTCAACATCCAAGAATCAACAATGTAAACTTCATGGATCTTTGTACACATATAGTTACATGTAAATATGCTCCCATAGATCTCCATAAACTTTGCCTTTTCTACAAAGTATTTATATCTTATTTACATTATTTTATTTTCTACAAACTGCTTCAAATCCTATGTGGAACAAGAGAATATAAATTTTAAAAACTTTTAAAAGTTAAAATTAAAGATTTTTGCCAAAGTAATCCACTGAGAGGCTATGGTTAGGACAAACATTATGTCATTCATATAAAAACCAAATTTGAAAGCAAAAATCATTTGTAACACCAAAGTAGGCAAGTTGTATAAGCAAGCTAATTTTTTCCGTAAAAGATATAATTTAGTGGACCATCAGTTTAATTTAAAATTCATAGAGCTTCCAAACAATGAGAGGCACTTTTCTCTTCCATGAACAAAGACGTTTTATTCATATGTGAATAAAGCAAAGATTCTTTCTATTCTATGTACATGAAGTGATTCTGCATTTCTATACAAAATGAGGTATTTTGCACCAGGCAGAGCCATATTACAGAATTGCTATGCATTCTGGATGAAGTTGTCTGATGATGGCACATGCACTGAATAACAAAAAGCACTTTGTATTACCAAAAAAGAAAAAAAAATACTTAAGTCTTCTATGACACACTCTTCTGTTTCTCCCTCAACACAAGGCATTGATGGCAAACACATACATTAATATATTCATTTTGAAGCCAACACTAGGCATGTGCCATGGATGGCAAAAGTGAACCCAAAGCAAAAGGACCAAAAATAAAGAAATGTGAAACTTCATGCCAAATATATGTGAGCAGTATGAACAGTGATTTTCTGGGTTGAATTTTTCTAACGGTATTAATTTATATTGGATTTTGTGAAGTTGTGGCAGTCAGGGAGAATGCAATCTATCCAAACTGAGAATGTTTTCAAAGCAATAACAGAGTTAACAGAGTTAAATCCTTAAATTATGCATATTTCTGAATAAATAAGAATATTCCTTAAAGAACTTTGCCCTTTTTAGTATCAATTTATCTTTAAAGTCATATATAACAAATTAAAATTTTAAAAAATTTAAAAAATGGAAATGGGAGGGCTGGGGTTATAGCTCAGTGGTAGAATGCTTGCCTAGCATGTATGAGGCACTGGGTTCGAAACTCAGCACCACATAAAAATAAATAAAGTAAAGATACTGTGTCCATCTACAACTAAAAAATATATATTATGAATAATAAAGAAAATTATTAATTTTAAAAAATGGAAATGGGAAAAGATTAATAAATCTTTGTATACAGCTTTAAAATTATCAAAAAACACCATTTGGTCTTTTAGGGAGTGAAAATACAAGCTACAGATTAGAATATTTGCACAATACATAACAACAAAGGGCTGGTGTCCAGAATATATTTTAAAAAATGCTAGAAATAAATAATAAAAAAGACAACTAATTTAAAAATTGGATAAAAATATTAGAACAGACGTATCACCAAAAAGGAAATTCAAGTGGAAAATAAATACATGTAAAAGTGCTTAACCTCTTGATTTCCAGAAAATGTAAACTAAAACCCCAATGAGATAACCCTATATACTCACCATGCAAAAGTCAGGGTTGGCAATGATATGAAGTAATCAAAACTCTCGCATTGGAGATTGGAGTGCATACGGTTACAATTTAATACTATAGTTAAGTCTGGCAACATCTGGTAAGGTTAAAGAAAAGGTGAAGATATCCATACCCTTTAGCCAAGCTAAGGAACCACAATGTCAGCCTAGAGAAACCTATGAAATGTATACCAGGAAACATGCCCAGAATGTTCCCTGCAGCATTTGTTCACAGTCCCAAACTGTGAACAATACCAATGACCATCAACAGGGGAATAGATACCTAAATATTTTAAGTGGTAGATGGATTTCTGCAAATAAAATTAACTCCAACTATATACAACTATAGATAAACATAAATGCAGAATATTGAGGTAAACCTCAATTTAAAAATACAATATGATGGGCTGGGGATGTGGCTCAAGCGGTAATGCACTTGCCTGGCATGTGCAGGACGCTGGGTTCGATCCTCAGCACCACATAAAAATAAAATAAAGATGTTGTGTCCACTGAAAACTAAAAAAGTAAATAAATATTAAAAAATTCTCTCTCTCTTTAAAAAAAATACAATATGATTACAATATAATCCCAAGTACAAAAAACTAAATTATCTTATTTACAGATATTTACACCTATGTGGCAAAATTGTAATTATAAACAAAAAAATTATTATTTTAAAAGCCAGGTATTTACTATACAACAAATTGCCCCAAACTCAGCAGCTAAAAACAATAAACATTACCATCAGGCCATTTCTGAGGCTGGGGATCCAAGAGCAGCTCAGCTGGGCTAAAGTGTTCTCATGAGCCTGCAGGAAAGCTGCAGCCAGGACAGCAGTCATACAAAGGCTGGAGATCTTTTCCCAGTTCACCTAGTGGTTGCTATCGGACCTTAGTTCTCTAGGGCTTTTGGAGTAAAGGCCTCAGAGTTCCTTGATCCCTGGACTTCTCCACAGGGCTACCTGAGTGTCTCCAAGATGTGGTACCTGGCTTCCCCACAGAGATTCATTCACAGAAAGTGAGTAAGCCCAAGATGGATGCTGTGCTCCGAACCCGCCCTGGGAAGCAACATGCCATTACTTCCACTACATTCTATTTATCACACAGGCCCAACCCTGAAATGATGGGAATGGCTGTGAAGACCAAGAGAAAGGAATCAAGGGCCACCCATGAAGCTCAGTACCACAGCAGTGGCTTCCTCTAGGGGGCTGGGAGAAGACTGTATCAGGAAGGACCACACAAGGGGCTTCTGGGAAGCTGGCAAGGTTCCATTACTTGAACTGGTAGTAGTGCAGTTGTTAATGTCATAATTATTTGATAAACTGTACACTTCTATTCTAAGCACTTCCCTGTAAGTATGTCATATTCCACAATAAAAGTATAAATAGAGAAAAGTCTAGTTTAAACTAGGGAAAATTATTTACAACAATTTAACAATCATGTGTGTTAGGTCAGTGGTGGCGACTTAGAACAAAGTAGCCCGCGCCGGAAAGGATCAGGCGCGGTTGGAAACGCCTGTCAATCAGCAGGACCCTGGCCAATACTGGAGTTCAGCCAGCTCCCCTGACCAACTCCAGCAGGACAAGGGACCCTAAAAACACCTTTTCCTGTCCCAAGCCCTTCCCTTCCTGCTGTTAGCCCATAAAAGTCCAGTCCAGTCAAGCTTCCACGCGGTTTGTCCTCAGACCCTTCTCCTGTCCACTCTGTGGGTCTGATGGAGTTCTGCCAGGGAGTGACATCTCAATAAAGCCTCCTTTGGCGGCCCTTTTAAATCTGCCTCCTTTGGTCGCTGCCCTACTCGCCCGATCTGACAATGTGAAGTCTTGAGAAGTTAATGAGACAAACATCACAGTGAAAATAAGTGATGCAAAAAGAATTTAAAATGTGAATAATACCAAAATGTAATCTCACAATTAATTAAAGAAATGACATATTAAAATAATGATTTAAAAATATCTTTGTCCTGATGTCAATAAAGATACAAGGAAGTGTGCATTCTCTTTCACTGTTCAAAAGGAAACTATTCTGGAACATAACTTGGCAATGCATAGCAAAAGTCTTTATAACATGCCGTGCTGACTTCACAACTTTACTTCCAGCTATTTATTTCCCTGAGAAATTGTAAAAGATGTGTCAAAGACAGTAGTACATAATCACTGACTATACATTATTCTAGTTAGGAACACAGGATTCAGATTTCTAGGACTGGAATCTTAGCTCCAACACTTTTTACTTTAGGTATGTTATTTTGTGCCTCAGTTTCCTCATCTATAGTATGATGAACAGAATAATACCTACCCTCCTACCCTTAGGTTTGTAGCTTAAGGTTTGCTTAGAGTAAATAATATATATGAACATCCTAAATTCATTACTGACATGGTAAGCACTTGATAAATTTTACTTATTATTATTAGTGAAAAATTGGGAATGGCTTTAACATCTGATAATAATTACTTAAATAAACTGTAGTATACCCATATTATGCAACTGCTAAAATTTATAATGCACATCTGTATGTATTAGCACAGAAGTATGGTCACAATATATTAAGTGAGAAAAACAAGGTAGAAAACAGTATATATCAATTTTACATTTTTATAAACATATGTATATGTTAATAATACTGTATATAATCATATTAAGATTATATATATATTGAAATATGATAATGAGGTGTGGATGATTTTTTTCTCTGTACTTTATGTTGCTTCAATGTAATAAATGACGTGAAATATATAATTACTTTTAAAATTAAACCATCCAAACTATCAAACAGAAAAACCAAGAGATTTAAAAGTTCTCATGGAATGGCTTTATAAATTTCATTGCCCTATTACATTTTACAGATGGTTACATTTTTGAAGTACAAGTATTTATCCAGAGCTCCAGAGCATAGCAGCTATATCTCAAACAACCTCAGATCCCTCCTAGACCCTGAAGTAGAGACCCCAAAGAGTGGATTCGCATTATTCACAGTGGTCATGTTCTAGAAAGTCTCCACAAACTCCAAATTAGTAAATGCTGAACAGTTTTTCCTAGTACACACTAGGTTCCAGAAAGCCTCTGGTCCTATAAGCCTCTAATATATATACTGGGAGCTCATCCAAATTTAAAAAAAAAAATGCTAATATTCCAATAAGCAAAGGGTACAAACAAATAAATCATAGTAGGAGAGATCTGATCAGCAATTACACCTATAAGAAAGCCCTGGGCCCACTCGTTCACTCATATTACCAGTTCATTCACTCATGCAAGCATGTTATTTTGGTTTGAATCTGTAATGTTTCCCAAAGGCTCAGGTGTTCAAGGTTTAGTTCCCAGGGCAACAATATTTAGAGGTGGGGCTTTGGGGAAGTGATCTGACTTTGAGGACTCTAACCCCATCAATGGATTAATTCATTGACAGATTAATAATTTGATGGCATTAATAATTTGATGGAGGTGATGGAAACTGGGACCAAGGTGGAGGAGGTGGGTCACTGGGGTCATGTCCTGGAAAGAGATTTCTTATCTCCAGCCCCACTTCCCCCATCCCTCCCTCTTTTTCTCTGCATTTCCTGGCTGTCATGGAGTTAACATCTTTCTTCCACCATGCCCTTCTGCCATGATATTTTTGCCTTGCCTCAGACCCAATGTAATGAAATCAGCTGACCATAGACTTAAACCTCTGTAACCATGAACTGATACAAATCTTTCCTTCTTTAAGTTGCTTATGTCAGGTATTTTGTTCACAGCAGCTCACTAACATACATATATAGGTCACCTCCAGTGAGCAGAGCCCATGCTCCAAGAACACAGACATAAGGCATTAAACCCTATTCCTGGCTGGTGTGGAGATAGATGTGCTGGAAAAGTAGGCCAGCACAAGTAAATCCAGAAGTATGCACAGTCCAGTGTGGAAGCCACTGCCTGGCCTTCTCTCTACTGTGTGTTTGATGCCTATACTTACCAGTCCACTAAATGTGGCAATGGTTACAGACCTCCCTCACCCCACCTCAAAACATCATAGGTATCAGAGTTCTGAGGCTTAAATAATTGCTTAAATAAATTCCCCCAAGGAAGGTGCTGCAAATTTGATACCTTGCTCTGTAAATGCTCTACACCTTAAGCCCTGTGATTCTGGTCTGCCTTCCATTTCAACATACTGGAGAGTGGCATGCACTGTACCCAGGAGAATGTCATTGCTAAGCAGGAAATTAGACCCTTGAAGAGAAGACTATAATTTAGACACATAGTCGTCACTTTGTCTGAAAACAAAAACACAACTTGCAATGACTTTAAGTCATTCTCTAGATGAAAAGTTTATATTATTCCTGCCAGGTGTAGTGGCACATGCTGTAATCTCTGTGGCTCAGGAGGCTGAGACAGGAGGATTGCAAATACAGGACCAGCCTCAGCAACTTATCGAGGGCCTAAGCAACTTATTAAGAACATGTCTCAAAATAAAAAATAAAATGGGCTGGGGATGTAACTCAAGAGATAAAGCGGCTCTGGGTTCAATCCCTCGAGAAAACCAAACAAAACCAAACAAAACAACTTATTCCTAAAGAGAAGCTGATTAGATTTGTCTGCATGTGAAATGGCAATTAACATTATTTATTTATTTATTTAAAAATTATTTTTTAGTTGTAGTTGGACACAATACCTTTATTTATTTTTATGTGGTGCTGAGGATGGAACCCAAGGGGCCTCACGATATGCTAGGCAAGTGCTCTACCACTGAACCCCAACCCCAACCCCAATTAACATTATTTATAAAACAACCATTTTTTGTTTCTTTTATGTGTGTGTGTGGGGGGGGGGAGTGTGTGTATGGGTGGGTGGTGCTGGGAATTGACCCCAGATCCTCATGCATGCTAGGCTAGTGCTCTACCATTGAGTCACATTTTCATCCATAAGTCACATCCCCAACCATAAAACACTTACTTTTATAATGAGTCATCAGGTTTCCCTCCTCTCCTACAAACTATGGCTAAAAAAGAGCCAGTAAGTCTAAATTCAAGGTAGATTTTCTTATGTCTAGGATGAGTGACTAAGACTTACACTCAAATATAAAAATGAATAAATTGACATTTCAATGTCTGTCCTGCTTGTGATATCAATATTGCACTCTGAATTCCACCTCTAATCTTTCCCAAAATATTAAACAGATGATTAGCAAAAAGATGTTTTTGATAATATTATGTCAGGAAATGACAAAATTCATACCAAAAGTGCTTTTACAATGTACTTTACAAATCTGAAATTAAAGTTTTGCTTAACATATGAAATACATTCGTTCATAACTTGGGTTGCTCAGACCAAATTCCACAAAACATATAAACATAATTTTTCAGACAATAAGTAAATATTTAATCCATCTATTCTCATAAATGTCATGAAGTTGTTAATTGTGTTATAAACATATGTTCATCTTCAATAAATCGCAGAATTCTTTCTTGATCATGAAATGTATACACACAACTTCAGAACACTTTTTAAATATTTTTTTTCTTTCTTTATGGTGCTGGGAATTAAACCCAGGACCTTGGTCATATTAGGTGACCAAGTGAGCTAAACAGTGAGCTACATCCTCAGCCCTAGAACATTTTTTAAAAAGTGAAAATAAGAAAGGTCATATTTTCTAATCTTAATGTTATTGATGGCATAAACCAGTCCCACAAGTTTCAGGAATGTAAGTACTGACAATTTATTACAAGAGGTACAAGCCCAGAACTGTCAAGAATGAAGAAAGAGAATGACACCAGGGAAGATCCTAAAGAGTATGTGATACAGTGTGTGACCATGCATCTTCACAAGAAGCCAAGCCACCAGAAAATGTGTTCACCAGGCCATAGGAATTCCTTAGAATTTCGAGAACAAACTGGACTTCAGAGCAGTTTGTGGTAAGGAGATGTAAAGGGAAAGGGATCTGCCAGCACCCTCCTAAGATTCACCACAAGCAGTTACAATCCAGCCAGGCCTCAAGCAGTAACACAGGAAGCCAAATCCTATGCCCCTGAATTTACCCCAAAACCAAAAATGGAGGGAAACTATTTGACAAGCTAGTGGGCATGAAGGCCATATTGGTCCAATGCTTCACCTATAAACTCCACCTTGATCTGAAAGCTCAGCAGGCACCATAAAAGCTATGGTCAGTTTTAGTTTTTAGGAAAAACTAAAAAAGAGGCAGCAGGGCAAATAATTTCATGAGATGACAGGTTTGAGTCAATACCTTTTAAGAAATAAAGCTCTGTCTAGTTGTATTAATTTACTTAGCATCAGTAGAAATTTCTATCTTGCTTATTCATTCATACATGTGCATAAAGAGTAGCTTTATGATCCAGGCTCAGTCTGTACAAGGTTCCAGAAAAACAAAAACACAATTCCAGTCTCACAGAGATCCAAATTTACTCAAGGAAAAAGACCTCATACATGAAATAAAATGTCTACTGAATGCCTAGCATGTGTGCCAGACAGTCCTCTGGACCTGCAAATTCGGTGACTGCATTAGTCAGCTTTGAGTCGCTGTGATAAAATACCTGTGGAAAATCAGCTTAGAGGAGGAAATATTTTTGGCTCACAGTTTCAAAGATTTTAGTCCATGGTTGACTAGCTTAATTGCTTTGGGCCTGAGGCAAAGGAGACCACTGTGGCAAAAGGATATGGCAGAGTAAAACTGTTCACCTCATGGCAGCAAGGCAACAGAAAGAAAGAAGGAACCAAGAACAAGATATACCCTTCCAAGAGACACCCCCAGTGACCTACTTCCTCCAGCTAGGCCCCACCTGCTACAGGTTCCACCATCACCCAATAGTCCACTCAATGATGAATCCATCAATGAATTAAGCTCTCATTATCCAATAATTTGACAAAAGTCCCTCCCCTGAACATTGCTGTATTGGGGGTCAAACCTTCAACACATGAGCCTTTGGGGAACAGTTCACATTCAAATCATAATGGTGATTAGTAGTTAACAACATGACTATAGAATGGTAAACAATAAGAATCATATCAATTATTAATGAATATTAGTGTTTCAACTAGTGTCACTACAGCCTTTTAGAGTATTTCCCATCCAGACACAGAGCTTTAGATCAGACAGATCTATACATTACACAACAGTGCCTAAGCACAGAATGAGGAGATCTCAATAAAATCTTGGAAAATGGAACCAATACCCAAAAGCCTTGCATAGCAGTCCCTGATAGTTAAAATATGTGTAATTTCAGGAAAAGGGACTAGTCTGACAAAAAACTGACACATGAAATTGAACAAGATCCCATTGAGAGGAACATGGTAGGGAAGTACTATAGACCATTGATGTGGCAGTCACTTGATAATAGTCTGAACCAATGCCAGCTCAGAAAGAATCATTTTGGAAGGAGCACACCCACATTCTGAGTCCAGGTCCTAATCTCCAATCAATAACATGGAGCTTGACTTTGGTTCCCAATGTTTTATAAAGTAACAATAGATGGTATGAGATGGTGATAGTGTTCTCCTTTGTTAAATTATCCTGTGGGATAATTATATTAAATTCCTAGGGTTAATGTTTATGAATTGAATATAAAGATAGTAATAAGGTTTACCGATAGTGAAAGCTTTGCAAGCACTTTTTTTTTTTTTGAGAGAGAGAGAGAGAGAGAATTTTTTAATATTTATTTTTTTAGTTTTCAGCGGACGCAACATCTTTGTTTGTATGTGGTGCTGAGGATCGAACCCAGGCAGCACACATGCCAGGCGAGTATGCTACCACTTGAGCCACATCCCCAGCCCTGCAAGCATTTTTACATGTGTATTTTTGTCTACTTTTCTTGGAGTTTTAAGTCTTACAAGAATCAAGCATATGGCATTTGTGACTAAACTTCAAAATGTTTGAGGGAAGTCAACTAATTTATAAATGATAACTGTTTGAAGGATTTAACTTTATAAACTGAGCATTGTTCAAAGAGCAAGAATATTAGGGCATTTCATTTTAACATTATTAAATTTACAAATGAATTTAAAAGATTTGAAGTTGCTTTAAAAGTTTAAGGTAGAATTGGCTTCTATATGTATGACTTGAATGAATTAAATATTGAATAAAATATAGGTAATTATAAATATCCCTTTCTGATCCCTCACACATTAAAAACCAAAGGACAAGAAAGACAGAGGCCCTTATCATAAAAGGCAAGATATTTATCAAATACTTTAAGAACAATGGGGTTGGAGCAATCAATTTTCTCCATCCTGGGGAAAGCAGGAAGGAATCAGGTGATGTTTCAACAACAGCTTGAAGGAAGAGAAGGCAAAACACCAGTAGAACAAGGGAAGGAGGAAGAAGGAAATATACTTCAGCAGAGAGAATGTGTCCCTTTGTATGATGCAAAGGGACAACCCACCAGGGCATGATATGGGAACTGCACATGGCCACAGATGGCTAGAACAAGGCCAACAGATGCACGTAGACCTGGCAGCCACAGGAAATAGTACAGTTTCATTCTGAAGGGCCCCTGAAGGATTTTTAGTAGGGCATGACATAAATAGATTGGTGTTCCAGGAAGATTCCCAGATGTTGATGTGGAAGATGGCCTGGAGAGAGAGAGAAAACACAGATCAGAGTGGTAGCAATGTAGGTGACAAGCAATGAGGCCCCATCATGAGGCCCAGGTGGTGATACAGAGAGGATAAGGCAGATCCTAGAGCACTCAGAACTAAGATCTACAGAACCAGAACGTAGGCCCTGGAGACATGTGGGAATGGAGGGAATGTCCAGCTGAATGCCAAGCAAATAACTAAAGGCATTCAGACTGCTGGGTGAATGATGACTAGGATAAAGGCAACAACAAAGTAACATTGGATGCAAGTTACTATGAGTTGAACCCTTTGCCAAAACTTTGGCCTTAATTATGTAATTTCATCTTCATGTCAGTCCTTTAAAGCAGGAAAGTTTATTTTCCAGAAACTGGGACACAATGCAGGGAGAGAGGGGTGTTAAACTGTTTGTCCAAGCTCACCCAGTACTCAGGAGAACTCAAAACACTTAAATTAGTTTGGTGATATAGGAACATCTATGTTTATAGCAGCACAATTCAAAATAGCCAAGTATGGAAGCAGCTTACATGCTGTCAACAGATGAATGGATAAAGAAAATAAGGCATGTATACACATTGGAGTTTTATTCAGCCATAAAGAAAACTGAAATTATGACATTTGCTAGTAAATGGATGGAACTGGAGAACACCATGCTAAGTGAAATAAGCCAGACTCAAAAAGTCAAGTGTCAAATGTTTTCTCTCATATGTGGAAGCTGGAGAGAAATAAGAAAAAAAAAATTAAGGGTGTGGGGATCCCATGAAAACAGAAGGGAGATCAGTGGAGTAGAGAAAAAGGTTTGAGAGGCAAAGGAATGGGATGGGACAAGGGACAAACTGAGGAATGAAACTGACCAAATTATCTTACATACATATATGAATATATCACAGTGAATTCTACCTTTATGTATAACTATAAAACATCAATTTAGAAAAACAGCATATAAATGGAAGGAAGATCAGTAGAGGAAGGGAAAAGAGGACTGGAGGAGGGAAGAGAAAATGGAAGTAATGAGGATTGTTAATTGACCAAATTATACTCCATGAATGTATGAATATGTCAAAAATGAACCCTCAGCATTAAGTAGAACTATAATGCACTAATAAAAAGATTTAAAATGTTTAAAAAAAAAAAACTCAGGCAATCAACCTCCAGAGTGCTTTTCTGAACAAAGAATGTTGGTTTCACGGTTTCTAGAAATTAGAATGACGAAAAATTTGGATTGAAAAATAAACACATAGTTTGAAAATCAATATGAAGTGTGTGGAGGACATCTAAATAGGGATGTCCTGGAAAGGTGCCTCGAGCTTGGGAGAAATGTTAGGAAGCAGAAATATAGATTTGGGATTATCAGTGGGTGATCACATGGGTCACTATGACAACGTTGGTGTCACCAGGCATTCCCCAGAGTGTGGACAGAGTGAAAAGGCAAGAGGATCAGGAGTAAATTCCCAGTTATCAGTGATTTTAAACAGGATGACACACAGAGAGAGGCCAGAAAATAAGATAGTAGGCAAAGGGTTCAGAGTTTAACCAGCAGACTGGAGTAGTCCACAGGAGGCATTTCCAGGAGGAGTGGTCAAATATGTGACAGAACAAAATTGACCAATGATTCATCTTTTAGGAAGACATCATTGACCTCTAACTGAAGTAGTTCCGTGGAGTGAAGGAAAGGAAGGTAGATTGTTGAGAGCCACAGCCGAAGGGGCCCCAGCAAACTTCCAGCTGCCAGCAAACTTCCAGCTGCCGGCTGATGATTGGCTCACAGCGGCCCCAGCAACATCTAGCTGATTGGCTCCTCTGCGGTGATGCTCATTGGGCTGTTTCCCTGCCCTTTCAGACCACGGAGCTGCTCATTGGGGGACTTTTTTGGCTCCGCCCACGTGACCCAGCCAATCGGCCTCAAGAGCAGGAGGATTGTGGGAGGTGGAGAGAGGCTTGTGTTGGAGAGAGAGGCTTGTGGAAAGCCGGTGGTGGCAGTTGGGCTCTGAGGGTTTTTCCTGAGAGGCTGTTTTGTTTGGCGTGTGTGGTTCTAAAAATAAAGTTAGTTTCTTTTGACAAGTGGCTCCTGATTGTGCCCAGCCAGACTGCGGCATTTGGTGGCCCGTACGGGGAGCGACTGAGGGTAAGTGATAAGGTAAACTGCTCGCCCCTGAGGGTAGGGCGAGAGGATGGGTAGCCATTTTAAGATTCCTCTTTTGTTATTTTGTTTCACTTTTGTTTTAAGTTGCCTGTCCCTGGAGATGTGTAAGATGGAAGAAAAACCGCTCACATCTGAGGAACAGATAGGGAGAAAGGACAGATGGACATTTCAGGAGGCTATTATAATGATTTTGTGTTGTTCCAATTTTGTTTCACTCTGTTTCAGTTTTGTTAGGCGTTATCTTGTTGGGTTGTATTATAGTAGAAATATGGGATCAGAAATTAGTAAAAAACAAACTGAAAGAGTGTTAAGTAAATTGTTAGAGGAAGGAGGCATCTCAGTAAAATCAAGAACAGTCAGGGCATACGTTGATACAATACAAAAATGTAGCCCATGGCTTTTTAAGGAGGAGTTGTTAAATATATCACAATGGAACCATCATGGTGAAGATTTAAAAAGAATAGAAAAGAAAAGCCCAGGTACTCTGCCAGTTGGCACATTGCCATTGTGGACGTTCGTATCTTGTTTGCTTAGTCCAAAGCCTTCAGTTCAGACAATGGTAGAGGAAGGAGAAGACATACAGATTCAAGTAAAAGAGAAGGTCTCTCAAGTTAGTCAGACAGAGGAAATGATTCAAGTAAAAGAGAAGGTCTCTCAAGTTAGTCAGACAGAGGAAAAGATTCAAGTAAAAGAGAAGGTCTCTCGAACTAGTCAAAAATTCAAGTAAAAGAGAAGGCCTCTCAAGCTAGTCAGAGAAAGAAAGTGTAAAACAGTAAAAGCCATCAGGGGGAAAGTTACAACAGGAGACTGCTACTAACACCTTTCTATCACCAGAGGGTGTAAGTGTACAACCAACAGCACCACCTCTACAGGAGACTGCTACTAACACCTTTCTATCACCAGAGGACGTAAATGTCCAACTAACAAGGCCACCTCCATATGCTGGGAGGCCCCAAACCCCTGCAGTTGATAGTTGGGATCCTGAGACAAGATCTCAAATATTAACATGCCCTGTATTTGAGGCAGGAGGGCAGCGAGTTTACCATGTTTTAAATTTCAAAACAGTGAAGCAGCTAAAAGAGGCTGTAACAACCTATGGTCCTCAAGCACCCTTCACTGTAAGCATGGTCGAATCCATTAACAACTTGAACATGACGCCAGCAGATTGGGCTAATATGTGTAAAGCTGTGCTAAATGGAGGACAATACCTGTTATGGAAGGTTGCCAATGAGGAATTTTGCAAGGAGACGGCTAGGCGAAATGCAGCAGCTGGTTATCCTCAGAGAAATCTAGATATGTTGTTAGGAAAGGGACCTTATGAGGATCAGCAGCAACAAATTGCATATGATCCTGGTGTATACGCACAAATTGCTGTAGATGCAATTAAGGCATGGAAGACTTTACAAGGACATGGAGATTTACAAGGTCAATTATCTAAGGTAATACAAGGAGCTAATGAACCTTATGCTGAATTTGTAGATAGGCTTATTCAAACAGCTACCAGAGTTTCGGGGAATACAGAACAAGCAATGCCATTACTAAAACACCTGGCTTATGAGCAAGCGAATCGTTGGTGCAGAGATATCATTAGACCATGGAAACATGAAGATTTAAACACATATATTAAATTATGTAGAGACATTAATGAACAAGGGCAAATTGTGGCAGCTGCAGTAAAACAGGCTTTAGATGCCAGGCCAAGAACATGCTACAATTGTGAACAAACAGGACATTTTAAAAGGAATTGCCCCATTGGAGGAGGGTTTAACAAAACTAGGTATCAAAGGAGTAGAATACCAGGTATTTGCCCACGATGCCGTAGAGGGAGACATTGGGCTAATGAATGCCGTTCTCAAACCACCATAGAGGGTACTCCATTATCAAAAAATGAACAAGGACCAGGTGTTTATCTACGATATCGTGGAGAAAGGCATCAGGCTCCGTTGCCAAAAAAATGGACAGGGGGGCCCAATGCTCTGGGGCCCAAAACCACAAATATACGGAGCACTGGAGGAACCCAGAAACCCCATAAGGGTAGTGCCCAGGACACATTGTCCATCAGATCCCTCATCAGACAAACCAGAGGGAGTGCAGAGTTGGACATCTGCGCCTCCGCCAGAGCAGTACTAACTCCAGAGATGGGAGTTCAAATCATTCCCACAGGGGTAAAAGGACCTCTTCCCAAAGGAACAGTAGGCTTATTATTGGGACGCAGCTCTTCTACTCTAAAAGGACTTATGATAAGTCCTGGGGTAATTGATCCCGATTAGGAAGGTGAAATAAAAATTATAGCCAGTTCTCCAAAGGGTATATCAGTAATTTCACCAGGAGATAGAATAGCACAGTTACTAATAATACCCAGCCTACATGATAAATTTTCCAGTCATGCTGTAGAAAGAGGTTCCAAGGGATTAGGCTCCACAGGTGTAGATTGGGCTATGCTTTCTTTAAATTTAGATTCTCGCCCCATGCTAAAACTAAATATTCAAGGACATGAATTTAATGGGCTACTGGATACAGGTGCAGACCTTAGCATCATCTCTCGTCAAGAGTGGCCAAAACATTGGCCATTACAACAAGCCACTCAAACGCTTCGAGGCCTAGGAGTGGCAACTAATCCCCATAGAAGTGCAATGGTATTAGATTGGAAGGATCCTGAAGGATGTGAAGGAACTATACAGCCATACGTATTGGATCATCTTCCCGTAAATTTATGGGGACGAGATGTCCTAGATCAATTAGGTTTGACATTAACAAATAACATCAATCAAAATGCACCCACTATTATGGCTAGACAAGATTTTAGGAAAGGAAAAAGAGTAGAAAAACAAGAACAAGGCATAGCAGCACCAATACAAGTAGATCAAAGAACAGACATACTTGGGTTGGATTTTCAGAAAGGGCCACTGAGACAATAAAAATTACTTGGAAATCAGAAAGACCAGTATGGGTTCCTCAGTGGCCCCTGACTAAAGAAAAGATACAAGCAGCCCATGACCTGGTCAAACAACAATTAGCGGAAGGACATATACAACCTTCTGTATCTCCCCATAATACTCCCATTTTTGTCATCAAAAAGAAATCTGGTAAATGGAGATTATTGCAAGATTTAAGAGCCATTAATAATGAGATGGTTATTATGGGACCTGCTCAATCAGGGATTCCTCAATTGTCTGCTTTGCCAAAAACCTGGTATGTTTTAGTTATAGATATTAAAGTTTGTTTTTTTTCAATTCCAATTCATCCTGAGGATAGTCCACGTTTTGCATTTACTATCCCTGCACTGAATCATGAAGGTCCTGATCAGAGATATGAATGGAAAGTACTCCCTCAAGGGATGGCTAACAGCCCAACTATGTGTCAAATTTATGTTAACAAAGTAATCCAGCCACTTAGAAATCAAAATCCTGAACTACAAATATTTCACTATATGGATGATGTATTATTAGCACACAAAGATAAAAACACATTGCTAGAATGTTATGCCACACTTACAAACTTATTAAAAAATTATAATCTACAGATAGCAATAGATAAAGTGCAATTAAATTTTCCAATTAATTATTTAGGAGTTCTATTATCCTCAACCATGGTCCATCCACCAAAAATTCAAATACGAGTAGATCAACTCAAATCACTTAATGACTTTCAAAAGTTATTAGGAGACATAAATTGGATAAGACCCTATCTAGGTATACCAACAGGAGAGTTGGGACCTTTATTTGATATTCTAAAAGGTCCATCAGATCCAAATTCACCCCGAATGTTAACGCCTGAAGCAAGAAAGGCATTAAAAATCATTGAAACATATATGGAAAATATGCATTTGGATAGAATTGATATAAGTTTGCCTTTATTATTTATTGTACTACCAACAAAAAATATTCCTACAGGAGTATTTTGGCAAGAAGGTCCACTATTATGGATACATTTATCTTATTCTCCTAACACTATTCTTACTAGGTATCCTGAGGCTGTAGGACAATTAATACTCAAAGGAATAAAAGCAGCAAAGGGAGTGTTTGGAATTTCTCCCAATAAAATTATTACTCCATATACTATGAATCAAATTGATGAGTTAGCTAATGAGTTAAATACTTGGGCAATAATCATGTGCAAATCTAATGTTTCATTTGATAACCACTTACCATCTAATCCTTTATTGTCTTTTTGGTCATCGCATCCTGTAATTTTTCCAAAAATGACAAGAAAAACACCTATCATGAATGCTCCAAATATATTCACTGATGGATCAAATAATAGTACAGCAGCAATAGTTACACCTGATCAAACTTTTACAATTTTAGTACCCAAACAATCAGCTCAAAAGGTAGAGCTTAATGCCGTATTACAAGCTTTTGTGATGTTTAAAGATTCTGTATTTAATTTATTTTCCGATAGTCAGTATATAGTTAACGCTATAGTATCCCTTGAAGATGCTGGTAGGATTTCCCCTTCCTCTACTGTTTTCTCTTTGCTTTCCACTATACAAAGTCTAATCTGGGACAGAAAAGATCCATTCTTTATAGGACATATCAGGGCACATACAGGATTGCCTGGAGCCCTTAGTTTGGGCAATGATTTAGCAGATAAAACTACACATGACATACATATTTTCTCTACACTAGAAGAAGCTATAAATTTTCATAAAAAGTTCCATGTCAATGCTAATACTTTACAAAAGCGTTTTAAAATAACTAAGGAACAAGCTAGACAAATAATAAAACAATGTCAAAATTGTGTGACCTTTTTACCACAAGTTAATCTTGGAGTCAATCCTAGAGGATTGATACCTAACCATATTTGGCAGATGGACGTCACACACTTGCCAGAATTTGGAAAATTAAAATATTTGCATGTTACAGTTGATACTTCTTCTGGATTTTTGATGGGCTCCCTTCATGCCGGAGAAAAAACTAAAGATGTTATAGCTCATTGCTTACAAAATTTTGCCACTGTGGGTGTTCCAAAACAGTTAAAAACAGATAATGCCCCTGGTTATACTTCTACCTCTTTTAAACAATTTTGCTCAACATTTGGCATTACTCATATAACAGGAATCCCATACAATCCACAGGGACAAGGCATAGTTGAAAGAGCTCATCAAACTATTAAAATGTACTTATTAAAGCAAAAAGAAGGAATTGGGAAGGGGTATATATTCCCCAAAGATAAACTTAAAATCATTCTTTTTACTCTAAACTTTTTAAATTTGGATTCATCAGGACTTAGTGCTGCAGAAAGGCATATGTGTCCAAAAAATGTGCATAATCCCAAGGTACTTTGGAAGGATATTCTAACAGGACGATGGAAAGGTCCTGACCCAGTAATTGTCTGGAGTCGGGGGTCTGTTTATGTGTTTCCACAGGGAGAACAGCAGCCGATTTGGATTCCAGAAAGATTAACTAAAGCGATTTCTACAGACCAAAAAGAAGATGATTTGGCTCAAATCCATAACAACTGATATCCAAAACTCCAGTTTGGCTATTCTTACATCTGCAACAGAACCAGGATGCTTTTTTCAATATCTATTTTATTATTGCCCTTTGCCATATCATGAAGTTCTATTTTGTTTTTTGAGCTCATACAGACCTAGGTTAATGTTTTGCTGATCAGTTCTATTTTTTGACTATAGAGTTTTTAAACATTGCAATGGAGATTTCACCTGTAAAAAGTTATAAGGCCTTTACTATAATGTTATGTGTTGTATGTATTATATTATGTGTGCACACTTGTGTTTTGTGTTATATGTTTGAATGTACGTATGACCATATATCATATATGATGAGCGCTCATGATAAAATGGATCCAAATATTTTTTTTCACATGATTTATATGGTTTAATTTAAATTGGGTAAACAACTGTTGAGGATTGTTTTAATATGTAAACAAAAAAGAAGGTTAACAGATCTGTTTGTTTACTTTCACCTTTCCTTTTCATTATATTTAATAATTCTCTTAAAGATAATGTAAATTGTTAAGAAAATTGTTTTCTTTTAGTGCCTTCTGTAATGTTACATAATTTTTTCTTTAGCCATTATTGCCAGAATTCCTATCTTCATCCCAGTGCTGGTGAAGTCAAAGATAAAACCAATCTACAGCTTCTGCAATAGCCATCACTGAACTGCTTGCAGAACTTGCCTGGACACATTGTGAACTCACCTGTATGCATTGTGAACTATCTGTTGGTGCAGCGACTTGTGGTAGTGTTGGGGTATTTTTGCTGATGATGTCATCGGTGGTACAATTTTTCCAAAAGGAGCCGTCAATTGGCTTGGTGTATCTTCCTCCCTTCTGCTTGTCATGATCGTCCAGCTAAAATTTGGGGGCCAACAGAGGTGAGGCAAAGAACCTCACCCCCCCCCCCCGCTGGTACAAAGACCTCTCCACAGGTGTGGCTGTATACTGGACCGGTAGTCAGTGACGGGTAAGATCCAATTGCAATGGTACCAACCTAACGGGTAAGGACCATATGTACTACTGGACAACCTAAGGCAGGCACGGTCCCTAAGCCACATGCTTGTTGTTTAAACAGAGAGGGGGAGATGTTGGAGCCACAGCTGAAGGGGCCCCAGCAAACTTCCAGCTGCCAGCAAACTTCCAGCTGCCAGCTGATGATTGGCTCACAGCGGCCCCAGCAACATCTAGCTGATTGGCTCCTCTGCGGTGATGCTCATTGGGCTGTTTCCCTGCCCTTTCAGACCACGGAGCTGCTCATTGGGGGACTTTTTTGGCTCCGCCCACGTGACCCAGCCAATCGGCCTCAAGAGCAGGAGGATTGTGGGAGGTGGAGAGAGGCTTGTGTTGGAGAGAGAGTCTTGTGGAAAGCCAGTGGTGGCAGTTGGGCTCTGAGGGTTTTTCCTGAGAGGCTGTTTTGTTTGGCGTGTGTGGTTCTAAAAATAAAGTTAGTTTCTTTTGACAAGTGGCTCCTGATTGTGCCCAGCCAGACTGTGGCAGTAGATCATATTGGTTTGGCAGTGATCCCTGTTAAGAAAGTGGAAAAGATAGGAGATATGCCTGTAAAAGCCAGATAATCAAGAGAAGAGTGAGATAAGGAAGACCTGAGGGAAGACAGGGTCAAGGGAAGGAGTTAAAGAGCTGCCAAACTTGAATAAGTATCAGTAGAGATTGAATAGAAAGATGAAGGGGGAAGGCTGGGATGGATGCTGTAGAGGGTCTAGAAGAGCCACCCTGAAGAGTAGAAGAGAGGAAGCCATTCTGGGAAGTAATAAAGGATTAGTGATTTATTCTGAAGCTGAAGCCACAGATTTGGCTTCATGAGCAGTTACAAGATTTTCTCCAGCAGTACTAGGCAGCCACTGGTTTGGGGAGAAGATTGTTATGAGACTGTTGGAAGGCTTGAGAATTATAGGAAACACAGGAAACCAATGGAGGGTGAGGTTTGTGGTGGGGGTCTGTGAGAAAAGGGCTGCCCAGCATGGAATCTGGGCAGGCCGGGAAAAGAAAGAGAAGCCCTAAGATATCCAGCTTTGGAAAAGCTTTAGGAAAAGAGCCTGGCTGCCAATACAGCTGAGCTAGATAAAAAAAAAAAAAAAAAAAAGTCACGCAGAACTTTCCCACTGACCTGGAAGCACAGCTCAATACTGCATATCCAGAGTCATCAACAAGCTTTCAGCTGTAACACCATCTACAGTCATAGTGTACTTACCAATGAATGCTAAAACTGTTTCTGGCCCCACCCACTTCCCTGCCTGCCACTAAAACACTCTCCAAATCAGGAGAGGACAGGTGAAAGAAAGATAAGGCCCTTCAGGGGGAAAGAGCAACAAGAAACACCTAAGCCAAGTAGGACAGGCTCAAATCCCAGATCCACCAACTTGTAAGCTAGTGATCTAGGACAATATAAATCCACTCTGGTCCTCAGATCCCTTGTCTATAAAATTGGAAAACTGCCTACTCAAAATAGTTGTCAGAACAATTACATCAATTGGAATATGTAACATGCTTAGAACTCTACTATGTTAAGTATTAACTAATTTTCTTACTCCTTCCCTTTCTCATGGAAAATTGATGGGGATGCTATCTCTTCCCCAAAGCCAAGTCAGGGAGGACTCCATGAAAAACATTTGCAAAGATTAGAGATGGCTTTGGGGAAGAAAAACTGTTTTCTATGACCCTCAGAGAGCATGAAAGAAGACCCCAGTGGTTTCTCTAACTCAGAAAGAAAGTGTAAGTTGGGGGAGCAGCAGACAGGGAGCCATGGGACTTTCCCTTTCCAGACAACTCCAGGAAAAGAGGATGGGATTATATACCACTGATGGAACCAAAGGGAGACCAAGTTTCCCCTCCATGGGAGGAGGTCCTCAGCAACAGAGGGTCTACAGAGAAGCTGCTTATACCCAATTTCTTCTCCACATGTCCTGCAAGGCCTCCATCACATGAGAAAGGCCATCAGCAGCAGACAGAACCAGAAGAACCAAGGACCCACACACATCATCTGTGGGCAGAAGACACGTAAGAACTCAGCCTCCCCAGCTGTCCTCCCTGCAGAGAAGGAGACTTTGCCAGAGGAAGAGGGAGCAGATACCCCAGCACCTGGCCTCAGCCCACACTCTGCAGGAGACAAACTTTTAAGCAAATTGAAAACTGATGTTTTAAAAACAAAAGGAACTAAGTAAGAATTACAGAAATGAAATGTTTTAAAAACTTGGCATGGCAGGAAAGCCATGGCTCTGATCAGGGTCTCCTCATGGGTTCTACTCCACAGAAGGAAGAATTGTTCGATTCATCACAATGGATAGCAGTGATGGAATAAAATAAACCCAGTTCCTAGATATGAACAGAGCTGAGACCTTTTAATGAACAAGTCAATAGACAAGCTCTTCAGCCTGCAGGATCTCTGGCCACCCTCATCCCACCTGTTTCAGTGCCTGAGCCCATCAGAAACCAAACCAGCAGGGCACAGGCCCCAGACTTTCCAGTAGCTCAGCACTGCCATTTCTTGAACTTTGGGAACCCTGAAAGACTTGTGTTAAGCCTCAAACTAGGCCCAGGTGTCTAGTTTTCATAGGAGGGCTTCTGTCTCAGTTTCTTTATTGTATACCAATTTTCCTCCGGAAATTCCAAGCCATTTGGCTACTGCCCTGACAACTAAAGCATTCTTAATGCTGTCTCCTTGAGGGTTGAACTCTGACCCTTCCATATCCTTCCTTGATGGACATTTCCATTCCTCCTCTTAGAGGCATGGCAGCACTTCTGATAGGAGACAGACAGACACAAGAGGCAGGAACATTAGATTAAGGGGATAAATCCACAAAATGGGCCACTATGCTAATCTCCACATGCTTCTTTTCTAAGAAACAATTTACCTGCAACCCTGCCTGCTTAAGCAGACAGGATACTTTACAGTCCTCATCAAACTATCTTATCTGCAGGACAATGCAGGCCTGAAACAATGTCACTAACAACAACACAGGTTACCCTCAAGGAGGGACCTTTTGTGACCCTTTCACAGACCAGATTCAGGAAGCTCAGGGAGATATGGATAATTCCTCCTAACCATCATCTGTAAGAACAGGTTCCAATTAGAATTAGTCAGCATGGTCAAAGTGACCTAGAGTGGTCATGGCAGTGGGGACTAAAAAGTCTGCTGTCATTCTGCTGTCAGTCAAATTCAAAAGGTGGACAAGGGCGGGACTCTCTGGAATCTTCCCTGGGACCTTAATAAAACTGGAGTCCAGTAGAGACATATTGTCCCTTTCCTCTCTGAGAGGACCCATTCTCTCCTTTGAGAGTGTCCTCCTTTCCCATCTTTCCCATCTCTTCAAATAAACTCATGCTTGTTACTGAGTAACATGTTTAAAATCTTTCTGACTTGATCATAAGAATCAGGGATCAAAGTGGGGGTGTCTTCATGCTGCCTCAGTTTTCCAGAAGGCCCCAGACATTCCTTCCATATTTGTTGGTTCCCCACAGAAATACCTTTGGGGTACTTCGTCAAGGTCAAAGTCACCACATCTTTTTGGATATCCCACTAAAATTGCTGACCACCCTCAAAAGGAAAAGCTCCACAACCTGGCCTGATTCTTCCAGTCTCCAGGCTCACCCCCTCCCCAACTGCCTACCCCCAAAATTCTGGCATGGAACAGTCAAGAATACTTGGGTTATGAAAGCAGGAGGGAGCTATAGACTAGAAAGTAGCTACAATAGGACCAAAGGAATGGGCTAATCTCAGAGTAGAAGCTCATGAAATGGAATTTAAGATTTCAGGGTGAAGAAGGCCTAGGAGGAGCCAAAGATTCTCATCTGGCTTTGGGATAAATTAATGCCCTGTGGGAAGTAAAGACTATCATCTTGGAAGACAACCAAGAACTGCAGCTTTAATAACTCACTCACTGGAATGCTGACCTGCCTGAGACCAAGCAGGCATGTCCTGGTACCAGGGCTCAGAAGAAGATCATTTAATCTTGCCTCAGAGAAGGGAAGACCAGAGGGGTGTCCATGTGTTTGTTTTTTCTTTAATATTTTAGTTTAGAAAATTTTGAACAGAAATAGACAAAACACTATAATGAACTGCCACGTACCCCAGCGCCCAGCTCCAACGATTGTTGACATTTTGTCCATTTCATTTGACTTATGTCCCCCACCCTGACACCCCTCCACTACGATTAGATTATTTTAAACAAATTCCAGACATCATATCATTTCATTTGTAACTATTTTAGAATGTACCTCTAAGAGGTAAGCACTCTTTATTTTTTAACCTAAGAAACTTGATAACACCTAAAAAGATATTAACAGTAATTCCTAAATATTCCAACATCATCAGTTAGTGGTCATATTTCCCCAACAGACCCAAATGTTTTTTTTTTACAAATGGTTTGCTTGAAATCAAGATGCCAATAAGGCTCGAGTTGATTTGTCCCTTTCTTAGATTGGTTTCCCCCAGAAATAGACCCTGAGGAATGATTTCAGTGCAAAATACTTTCAGAGGTGATTCCAGAAAAAAAGGTGGGGGGAGTAAGCCAGGGGAGGGAGGAATGCCAAAAAGAATGCATTACTACTGGGGTCTAATGGGGCTCAGTCCCTCTAAGCAACTCTGGGAGACATTGTTGGGTAATACTCAGAGTTTTCCCAACTCTGGGTGTTAGAAGGAAGGAAGCTATGATGGTTATTCACTATTTCCCCATCCATTATTGGCTAAGGTTTGCTGCCAGGGGCATTACCTCTCCAGGTCATTTATTCTCTGGATATGCTCTGCTTGCCAAGTGTCATATTAGAGACATAATAAAAGCTCTCAGGCAGAGAGTCACGGGTGTTCTTAGCACACAGCCTCCAACAAGCTGTAGAGACATAAGCGGTGGACAAAAAAAAAAAAAAAAAAAAAAACTACCATATGATCCAGAAGTCCAAATATATCCAAAGGAAATGAAATCAGTATATTGAAGAGACATCTGCACTCCCATGTTTACTGCAGCACTAGTCACAATAGCCAAAAAATTAAATCAACATAAGTGCCCATCAGCTGATGAATGGATAAAGAATTGGGTATACACAATTGAATACTCTTCAGCCATAAAATGGACAAAATCTTGTCATTTACAACAAAACAAATGGAACTGGAGGCTACTATGTTGAGCAAAATGATCCAGGCACTGAAATATAAGTACCCCATGATTTCACTCATATCTATAATCTTAAAAAGTTAATCTCATAGCTGGCCAGGTGTGATGGTGCATGCCTATAGTCCCAGCGACTTGGGACACTGAGACAGGAATATTGTGAGTTCAAAGCCAGCCTCAGCATCAGTGAGGCGCTAAGCAATTCGGTGAGATACTGTCTCTAATAAAATACAAAATTGGGCTGGGGATGTGGCTCAGTGATTGAGTGCCCCTGAGTTCAATCCCTGGTATCTACCCCCCCCCCATAAAAAAAAAAGTTAATCTCATAGAAGTTGAGAGTAGAAAGGAAGTTACCAGAGGCTGAGGAGAATATAAGGGAAAGAAGAACAAAGAATTGTTGACTAGCAGGTACTAAATTATAATTAGATAGGAGAAAGAAGTTCTGGTGTGCTAGTTGCACAGTAGGGTGACTATATATATGATAACAAGATATATATCTTATAGCTTTAAAAATATATATTATCAGTGGATAATAAATAATAAATAATAAATATCAGTGGATTAATCCACTGATATGGATTAACTGGGTGGTAATTATATGAAGGCAGGATATGGCTGGAGGAGAGAGGTCACTGGAGACATGCCTTTGAGATTTATATTTTGTCCCTGGGGAGCGGAGCTCTCTCTCTGCTTCCTGTTTGCCATGTCCTGAGATGTTTTCTTTCATGCCCTTCTGCCATTATGTTCTGCCCTCAACTCAGGCTCAGAGCTATGGAGTTGGCCAACCATAAACTGAAAACACAAGCCAAAATAAACTCCTCTATGTTTTTCTTACCAGGTATACTGAGCACAGAGATACAAAAGTTAACTATGTATCCTAGAACAATGTTTCAGGAGATAGATATATTTACCCTGCTTTGAACATTATACAATACATACATGTATTGAAACATCCATGGTACCCCATAAATATGTACAGATTTTTATATATAAGTTAAAATATCAGTTATATATCAGCTAAAATGTTTTAAATTACATAAAATTTTAAAACAGAAGAATGGAGGGAACATGGGCAGATCATCAGCTGCAAATGCCACAGTTCCTTTAAGTTTTCTTTCATTGACAACATTTCCCTTCCTGTCTTTCTCTTTGCTATTTATTTATCAAAAAAAATGTTGATTGTCCTTTAGAATTTCCAAATTCTAAATCTGGAAGACTGCACCCTCCTGGTATTGCTTAATATGTTCCTCTATCCCCTATACTAGATAGGAGATTGATCAGATCCTGATTCTGATCAGGTGATGTTGTGGCCTTCCTATGGCATCACATCAGGAAACACTGGCTTCTAATGACTAAAGGTTTGCCTGACTTGAAACAAGTTGTCTCTCCTTTCCATCAGTTGGTTATATTATTAATTCATCATAATCCCAAGCAGACCAACTTTTTCCTTGTTTGCTGTGGAAAATGGACAAATATGAAGTGGGGAAGTTAAACTCTATCATTCAAAGACCTTGTTAAATTTCAAGCAGGGTTTTATTGTGACATGGAACAAACGTCCAAACACGTCATTTACTCCTCTACTCCTTAGGGCACCTTTCAAACACCATGTTCCTTTGGAAACCAACTTGAATATCAGAACAGTGCAAACACCACATATATTTCTGACTTCGAATTTCAAATGTATGAATCTATTTCCACTTAAGTGTCAACAAATTCCAAAGCAGAGAGACATTCAGATCTTCTAAATCTTACCTACCCCATTTCATAAGAGAACTCTGCCTTACTCCCCTGTAATGCACACAGTGTGTGTGCTGAAGACGTGTGGAAGAATAATAAAATTAAATCCCAAGAACCATCTAGTCCAAAACAGTGTGTCATATAATACAAGTTGAAGATCTCTGGCCATTGGGTTTAGAAGGAGACATTTTTGTTTGTTGGCTGGTTTACTTTTCCACTTGCCTCCATTAAGCTTTCTCCACACTGGAGTCCACACTGTCCAATCACTCATTCAAGAAATGCTCAAGGACCATCCTGGTCACTGGTGGGAAAGAGTTCCTCTTGCTCTCTGTGATGCCAATTTCCTCAGCATTATCCCAGACTAACACTACATGTCCTCTTGAAGAGATCAGGCCCACTGTGGCTATTGCTTGCCTTCTAATAGTGACCAACTAAGCGATGTCATAAAGAAGCCTTTGAAGGCAAATACAGCTCAGCAGTACAGTACATGGAGCTGGGCTCACTGTGGGCAAGCGATGTGGTCCTTTTCTTCCTATGACAGTACCGCTCACCTAACCCTGGAGTCATCCATTTATACTTTTGTCCTCCAACATGCATGGGGACCTCTCATCTCTTAACTTTTCTCTGTATCCACAGGGTTTCAGACTCTACCCAGCACACAGCAGGTCCTTTACAATCATCATTCCCTGCTAAAATAAGGCTTTCCATTTTTTGACACTAAGGTCTTAAAGCTCTTTGAGGGCTTCTGTGCTGTGAAAATGGCTTTTCAAACTGTTGTTCTTCCCCCAATAAATACCTCCCTCTCCCCCATGTGCCTGTCCATCTATCCACCTATTTCCATTTAGTTTACATATTATCCCATCAAAATTACCACCCATTCATTCATCTTCTGATTTAAGAAAGTCCTCAATGTTTATGACACTACTTATTGAGAAAATGGCCTCAATAATTTGAAATCCGATGAGTATGTAATTAAAAGTGAACAAATTCCAGAGGATGATATTATCCCATGTACTATTTTTCCTGATGTGCAGAGATATCTCATCTAGAGAGAAATCCAGTGGCATGTTTTCATACACAGCTGCATCAGGTTGAAGGAGATTATGAGTGAAGTTGACTGTGACATCACAGAGACAGGGCCTCACCCTGAGATAGGAAGTAAGCACTGATTTCCTGTTTATCTTCAGAGCATCATCCCCTTCCTCACTTATGCCCAGAGTGTATATTTCCACCCTACAAATAACATTTTCTACCCAATACATTTACCAGAAAAAAACAGTCATCCAGCCACCTTGATTTCCTCTCTACATGGCAGCTGAGCCTATGTCCCTCTGGCCTTGATCCACCAGTGACCAGCACAGAAGTCATCTGGGACATCTGTATAGAGTGAAACCTCTGCTCATCAAGGTCAGTTGAAAACAAGCAAGGGCAAAGCACTCAGTAAAGAGGCAATGTGCAGCACACAGCAGGAGCAAGGTAGCCTACACCCTCAGAGGAGGAGAGGCCAAATGGCCAGGCATGGTGACCCTTTCAGGACCCCATTGTCATCCATCTCCTGAGATGGTTTACACACTGCCGCAGTCTGGCTGGGCACAAAATCACGAGCCACTCAAGCAGGAACAAACTTTATTTTTTGAAACTGCCGCCAATGTCCGGTACGCGCCCGGGAAGATTTTCGATCCACCCACGCAAGGTCATTAATCTCTTTCCAACTTCTTAGCAGACCTCTATGGGCCATACAATTCTATTGCCAGTTATCAAAAATTCCCAGGCAAGGTGTAGTTCCCTTTCATTTATCTATCACTCTGCTTCTGACAATGCCCACTGGCCTCCACCAACACGCACAATCCTGATCCATATACTGTTCTCTATTTCCCAAATAGGCCTAACTCCCCTGATTGCTTTCAACTGGCATTTTGGTTTAGCCTCTTCGTTTCAGATATAGATGGAAGAACAGAAGAATTCAGTGACTTTCCTAAGATCACACAGTAGTGGCAAATTGAAATCTAAAACTGTGCCCTAAGGGGCACTGTACCATTCAATATTAAAGGAAGTTCAGATTGCTACTGATGGAAGAATAATACAGTTTGCAAATACAAACACTGGCAAAGAACAGAGAATAGTAGCTGAGAAAAGCTGCCTGAGCTAAGAAAAGAGAATAGTAGCTGAGAAAAGCTGCTCACACCTATTAGAGGAAGGAGTAAACATAAAAATGTACGTTGGATGAAGTTGAAAACAGAGACTTGGACAGGAATGTGGAAGAAGAGTTGAACAGTTTTACCCAAAGGTGATGGAAATTTTAAGTGGTTTTTTGCCTCTTTCTTTTAGCTTTATAGTGGGACCTGAATTTTCTTCACAGGTAGGTATTTACAGGCATAATTAAGAAAAATAGACCAATGAACCTGACTGACTTTGACAGACTTGTTCCCTAGGAGTCACACAAGACATAACATCTGCCCATTAGAAAGCAGTCAGAAGAATGGGGAATGATATTAACCAAATTATATTGTTCTATTGCATGTATGTATGAATATGTAACAAAAAAATCTCATCTTTATGTATATCTATAATGTGCCAATAAAAATATGGGAGAAAAATTAATAAATATGAAAAAATGCAATCTATCAGATGAAACATGAGCCACCAACCAAACTGGCTTATTTACAATGGTACCTGTTTCCTACACAAGCTGAGATGGCACAAGCACTGCTGGATTGTAGGGTGGGGGGGCTCCCCATATCATGCTGGCGCCTGGCATTATAGGATCTTTGTCAAAACTCACATGCAACTTCTAGGTCAAGAAAGGCAGATAGTTAACAGTGCCTGGATACTCACTTAAGTCCCCATGCAAACTAATAAAAGTGGGGGCAAGAGAGTAGCAATAGTTCTGGAAAATAAAGAAATGCCAAAGTCAGAAGAATTTTCTGATGGGAAGAAATTCAGGTGTACAGTCATTGACCAGTAAACACCAGCTACAAAACCCAAAGGAGCTGCAATGTTCAGCTGGGCATGTGATGGAACTGCAGCACATTAAAGGCAGCACATACTTTCTGCCCTTCATTTGTGTACTTTTCCAGTTTTCTAGCAGGCAGCAGAAAGATAACCAACCAGCTCTAACCAGTTAGTGTAGCACAATAGTTTCCCACACACAAAAGTAAAATGTGTTGAAGAAGGGTCATTTCTAATCCATGCATCGAGCACCATGTGGGCTAGCAGTGGCCCCAGGGACATCCTGATCCCATGGACTGCTCCTAACAAAAACCTCAAGGGCTTTTATTCAAGTCACATAAGCACCCTGAGGTTGATTCCCCATGCTTTACCAATAACTTTTTTTCTTCATCAACCAAAATTTACAGCTTCTATACAGCAACCCAGCCTGCTGCAAGGATGGCCAGACTACCAGCATTCCCATGAGTGTGGGCTCCTCAGCTGGGGCCAGGCCTGTAGATAGGTGTATGTGTTCATGCACTGAATGATTGCTCAGGGATGCACTGTGTTAGTCAGCTTTCCATCATGAGACAAATGCTTCAGATAATCAACTTATAAAGTGGAAAGATTTTATTTTGGCTCACAGATTTTATGTTTCAGGCCATAAACAGTTGGCCCTGTTGACTTTGGAACTGTGGCAAGGCAGTATACCATGGCAGGAATGCATTTCAGAGAAATCCCATTCATGTCATGGCATCAGGGAAGCAAAGACAGAGTAAGGAAGTTCAGGTTGCTACTGATGGAAGAATAATACAGTTTGTGTCTCAATATCCCCTTCAAGAGCATGCGCTCAAGGACCTAACTTTCTCCCACTGGGCCCTGCCTTCTAAAGGTTCCAGTACATAGTCTGGGGACCAAGCCTTTAACACACGGACATTGAGGAACATTCCAGATCCAAACTACAGCAGAGAATGACATCCATTTTATCACTTGTCAGAAATGGATGAAGAGAGAAGAAAAAACATTCATCCAAAGAGTTGGCCAAGATGTGCTACAGATCAGGGTTGTCCCATTGGAGATGCCACCCACATAAGCTTATGGTCTTAGACATGAAAAGCATTTTTTCCAGGGTCAGTGATAATCCTGCAAACAACCAGTGTTATCATGTCCATGACCAACACTAGGCCTATTCATGGGTAAGTAAGTGGAAACAGAAGAGCCAGATGTCTAATACCAGAATTTGAAGCACAAGAGAACAAAACAGTTCCTCAAAGAACAAGAGGAAAAACCTTCTTGAACACAGATTTACTATAGAGAAGAGTAGAAATTGCTTTGAGTTCACAGGAGTAAATGAGGGCAGATTCCCTCAAATCAGGCCATGCACAATATAGAAGTGGCAAATACATAAAACAATGTATTTGGGGAACAAGACTTGGGGAAACTAAAGCTTTTGCCACTGAAGAACCAAGAGATTCCACAGAAAATAATAAAAACAAATAGCCAAATTATAAGACATACAAGGCATAGAGGCTCATGTTGTAAAGACATGAGGAAATAATCAGATCAAATGGAAAGGAGGGCCAACTAGACTTGTCATGTCAACAAACTGATGTTATTGGGGTGGGGGGACAAGGAACCTTTTCCATATTTAAGAAGGATCTAATTCCATTCATATGTGGATCCCAAAATAATTGAAAACAGGTGCCCAAATACTTGTGCATGAATATTCTGTGGCCTGAAATGTTTATGACCCCCCACAAAATATTCACATGTTAAAACCCTAAACCCCTGTGTGACTTTATTTGAAGATGGGTGCTTTGGGAGGTAGGTAATCAGGTTGAGAAGACATGACAAGAATAGGGCTGCCATGATGGGACTAGTATTCTTACAAGGAAAAGAGAGGAGAAGATACAGTAAGAGGGTAGCTTTCTATAAACCAGGAAAAGACTCCTACCAGCAACAAAAATCTGCCAGCACTTTTCTCTTGATCTTGGACTTGCCAGGCCCCAGAACTGTGAGAAATAAACGCAAGCTGCTTAAATCACCCAGTCTATAATATTTTATTTTCGCAGCCTGAACTGACTAGGACAAGTATTCTTAGTAGCACTATTCATAATATCCAAAAGATGAAAAACCCCAAATGCCCATCAATGGATAAATGGATAAACAATTTATGATATATCCATATCATGGAATATTATTTAGCCATAAAAAGGAAGGCAATACTGGTACATGGGGTAACAGGAATAAATATAAAAAATGTGCTAAGAAGCAAGATACCAAAGGTCACATATTACACAATTCCATTTATATAAACTATCCAGAATAGTTTACATAAATAGAGACAGAAAGCATACTAATAATTGTCTAGGGCAGTGGGCAGGGGGAATTGAGAGTAAATGGTTAAAAGGTATGGGGTTTTACTTTGGGGTGATGAAAATGTTTTGGAACTATGTAGAGATTATTATTGCACAAAACTGAGAATGTACTAAACACCACTGAATTATTCACCATAAAATGGTTGATTTTATGTTACATGAGTTTCACCTCAATTTTAAAGAGAGAGAGAGAGAGAGAGAGAGAGAGAGAGAGAGAGATTGATTTAGAAGCTATGTGTGATCAAATCCAATGTGTGGTCCTTGATTAGATCCAGTCTGTACAGACCATCTAATAAATGATATGTGGGGAGAATTTTGGAAATCTTGTCTGTCATTGTTCATAACAGAATGCCACTGAAGAGAGGCTGAGCACTAGAGAACATAAAGAATCACTGCTTAGTGTGTCAGTAGTAAAATGGTTAAGTAGAAAATGGTTAATAGTTTTTAGATGTGCAAATTGAAGTTTATTAAATGTTTTTTATTTTTTTAGAGAGAGAGAGAGAATTTTTTAATATTTATTTTTCAGTTTTCAGTGGACACAACATCTTTATTTTATTTTTATGTGGTGCTAAGGATCGAATCCAGCACCCCGTGCATGCCAGGCAAGCATGTTACCGCTTGAGCCACATCCCCAGCCCAGTTTATTAAATGTTATGGTATCTATTAAAATACTTCATAAAAAAGATGAAGCAAAGATGGCAAAATGTTATGAAATTCTATGTGATAGAACAGAGGTATTTGTTGTTGTTCTGTTGTTGCTGTTTGTTTCTTTGATAGTCTTTTGTATGTTTTGAAATTTTTCCTAATAAAATGTTTAAAAAAGTCCACAGTAAAAAGTAAAAATAAGCATAGACTTCACAATGGTAAAAATGTTATCAGCCAGGTACTGTGGCACATGCTTATAATCCTAGCAGCTTGGGAGGCTGATGCAGAAAGACTGCAAGTTCAAGACCAGCCTCATCAATATTGTAAGGCCCTAAGCAAATTAGCAAGACCCTGTGTCAAAATAAAAAATAAAAAGGGTCTGGGTATGTAGCTCAGTGATAAAGTGCCCCTGGGTTCGATTCCCAATACCAAAAACAACAATAACACAACAACAAAAAACTAATCAACAGCAAAAGGAAGAAATACATCAAAACAGGAGCAAAAAAAAAAAAAAAAAGACCTAAAACCAAAAATTAGTTCAAAAAATGCTAACATTTTTTTCTTATGAACTGTATTCTTCTTTAAAGTTTTTAAGGTAACTAAGTCAATAAATGAAGGAACAAAGAACAACCATCCAACCAATGTCCAAATATTTCCCCCCAGAAGAAACCCAAGTAATGGAGAAACACTAAGTACATAACAGAAAAAGTTTCCCCTGAGGGGAAAAGACTTCCATGTGGCCCAGTTCATCACATATTACCACAATTAATGAAAAGAAATTCACTGATAAACATGTTCTGGTGACATGAATAAGGAGTCACAGAAAATTTTGAAGGACTGAGAGATTATCCCCCAATAGGAGATAAAAGAAGATAATGTGACTTAAAAACTATTGTATTCTGACACATTGTTCATGACAGAATGCCACTGAAAAGAAGTTTTGAATATTCAGTCTCAAAAAACATATGGTGTAGCCTTTTTGAAAAATGTACTTAAAAATGTGCTTCATGTCAGACAGTAGAAGAAAACAAGAACTCAAAATGGCAAAGTGAGCATCAAAAAAGCTTAAAATAAATATAAGCATAATATATAACAGAATTATGAAGAGAAAGGTTATTAAAATTGTTTTTAAATATTTTTTAGCTGTAGTTGGACACAATGCCTTTATTTTATTTATTGTTATGTGGTGCTGAGGATCGAACCCAGTGCCTCGCACTTGTTAGGCGAGTGCTCTACCACTGAGCCATGACTCCAGCCCCTAAAATTGTTTATTAAAAGTTAATTTGAATAACATTAAATTATCAGAAAAGAAAACACATATGTAGAAAAATAAGCCAAAATCAGAGAAAGCAAGAGAGAAAGAGAAGAAAAATTTGAGATTGTCTATCAGGGAGAATGAAGATCTACTTTTCTTAATTTGAGCAATTACATAAATATAGATTTAAGAGGTACTTCAAAAAATGTATTAGGATCCACTGCTAGAATTTAAAATGTTATAAATATGATCTAAACAAAGATAAAATAAAAGTAAGAGAAGTTGATACTGTGAAGATGGAGCTGAAAACAAAGAACGAGGAAAGTTAAATTATATAAATCAGATCAACAATATACATGGTTTAAATATCTTCGTTAAATAACATGCAAAGACCATCAAAATTCGTTCAAACATAAATTGCTTGTGTTTTCAAGTGACTCTGTACTGTAACTCTAAAAGAGGATAGCAAATGGGAGGAAAATAATTAGAGGGCAATATTCATATCAGTCCGAGTAGAATTAAAGCAAAAGGCAGAAAGTAGGATTCAAAGGGATCTTTTTATTTTACTGAAAGATACGATCAGCAGTAAGGACTTGAGGGAAACTAAAGCTTTTGCATAAAGATATATGTATTCAAATAAGAGAAATATGACAACCAGCTCCTGATTCAAAACATCCACTGGAGTCCTTCCTCTTTAGCATCAATATTCTCCCTGCAACCACCAAAGAACTATGAAATTGGAAAATATCTAGATCAGCTTTGAAAACTGGGGCAGCTCCCAATTCACTGGCAGCAGCTTTGAGAAATTTCTGAAAGATGTAAAGGAGGAAGGCATTCCTAAGGCAAGGACTGATGAATCTTACTGGTCTGACTGTCACACTCAGTGGCATAAATAAGTGGGCTGGGGATAGAAGTATCACAAATGCTCCTACAAATTGCACTGTCCAAAAAATGGATGTAATTTGTAATAAAAACTACAAAAAGGAAAACAATACAATGCAAAAAAAGTTTGAAAAACCAAGGAGATCAATATTGAAGACATGCAGTGATGTATTAACATACCTGATACATAAAGATAAATTTTAAAATGACAATGAAATAGAAAAAGATGGAAAATGTCAAAAGGTAATTCACAAAAGAAATGCAAATGTTCAGCACTGTGAACTTATCGGAATCAAAATGGAATCTCTTCTGTCAAACCCTAACAAAAATAAATAAATAAAGGCCAGAGGTTCTGAAGGAGGGAATCTCTTGCACATGTGCCTGATAATAAGAACCTACAACCTTGCACAAAGCCACTACAACCTTACACCAGAAAATAACTTCTGCAAGGATGTCTGCCTGACGACTGCCTGTCCAACCTTGAGCTGGTGCCACTTTTGTTATTGATCCTTGTAGCCAAGAATATTGCTTCAAAACAGTTACGTAATCCTCCTCAGTCTGCCTTTAAAAACTTACCCTTGCCTCAACCTCAGTGAACAGACTCCTAGTTTACTATGGCATATGTAATTCCCATTGCAATGCCCATTCCCAAATAAATGCATTATCTGTGAAGAATCTGTTATTTAGATTTATAATCAAATTGTGAAATCAACATATACAAATCAAAACATTTTTTTAATATTTTTTTAAAGAGAGAGTGAGAGAGAGAGAGAGAGAGAGAGAGAATTTTAATATTTATTTTTTTAGTTATCGGTGGACACAACATCTTTGTATGTGGTGCTGAGGATCGAACCCGGGCCGCACGCATGCCAGGCAAGCGCGCTACCGCTTGAGCCACATCCTAGCCCCCAAAACATTTTTTAAATTATCACAATGGCAAATCTGAAAGAAAATGATAATACCCAGTGTTGGCAAGAAGATGGCAAACAGGTACTCTCAAACATTATTAGTAAGAAGATAATAATGTTTTGGGGAGAATAAATTAGAAATGACTGCCCTCAAAATGGAAGAGAAGAATTTGTAGTCACCATAAAGGAGTGATGGATATGCTAATTACCCTGACTTCTGTATACCCACATGTACACATATCAAAACATCACATTGTGCCTCACAAATATGTACAAATATTATATATCAATAAAATTGTTTAAAATGTTTGGTCTCCTTTGTGTTACAACAGCCTTAAAATAAATAAAATTGGGGGGCTGGGATTGTGGCTCAGCGGTAGAGCACTCACCTAGCACAGGCGGAACCCGGGTTCAATCTAAAAATAAAATGCATTGTGTTGTGTCCATCTACAACAAAAAATGAATATTTTTTTAAAAAATTGGGGAAATTATTTGATGCACAAAGAAATAACTAAAAATGAATTTTCATCATACATCACCATAAATACAATATATTTAATTATACTGATAAAGAACCTGAAGAAACTCGATGGGTAATCACAAAATAATAAAGGCTAACATTTCTTTGTAATTTCTTCATGGCAAGCATTCTACCATGTACCTTACCTTACCTTAATTGAATCTACTCAGCCAATCCTCCTACACAGGTCTAGGAAGAAGGTACTATTATTATCATCATTTTACAGATGAGGAAAATAAGGTAAAATACATAGCATGCTCAAGATCACAAAGTTGCTGGGTAGCAGAGGCAGTGTTTCTGCCTTCCATGAGATGTGCAGATGCTATGGATACAATGCCGGTGATCCCCAGGACTCATCTCTACAAGCTCAAGACTGTTTGCTGAAAATGCCTACAACTTTCAGCCTGGGGGCTTTGTTGTTGTTGTTGTCTTGTGTTTTGTGCAACTTTTGCCCATGCACCAGGCAAACTGGATAATGTTCCAGGAGCAGCTGCCCTTGTTCAGGGCAACAATGTTCATTCAGTGCAGTTGGTAGATAAATGCCCCGCCTCTTACCTCCTCTGGGAAAACTCTCAGGTGTTTCTTTCCTGTCTACACTAATTTCCCATTCAAGATTGAACTCCAGTTACTGGCGGAGGAAACTAACCTGGATAGTGCACGTTTATTAGTTTCCTTTACTTCCCTGACTCTTTTCCCTATTCCCCCACCGGAGATCACCAAAACAAAAACAAAAACAAAACACCAACAAACTACCTCTCTACAAATCCTTGTCTCAGAGTTTGCTTATGGTGAAACTCAAAACCATGCCAGTGAACTTCACAGTCAGCTGTACCACCCCACACTCTAAACTCCAGGCTACACCCACAGCACGAAATAATAGAGAATGTCCCCTTCATCATCAATCCCAAATATCCCCCAACACCTTTGAAGAGTCCTGAAAAAAAATGCAGAATTTATGCACCAAAATCACAAATTAAGTGTGCAGTATGAAAACATCAGGAAGGGTGGGTATCATCACTGGGTATTATCATTTTCTTTCAGACATAATTCATCATCTAAGCAGGGCTTCTGTCCCCAGGGAACCTAGGAGAGGGCCCCTACAGGATATAAAGAGCATTTCCAAGAACAGTTGGCTTGGGAGGATAAAACTTGATAACATTTGCTTTTTTCTGTTCTAGATGGGAAAACAGCTGAGAAAGTTACCAGCCTGCATTTATTGTGCGATTATTATGTGTTGAGCCATGTGCTAACCCTGCATTACCTCATTTAATTCTCTGAGTTCACATGTTGGGTTTGCTACCCCATTCTACAGAAGGGGAGACTGAGGTTTGTGGAGGAGTAATGTCACATAGCTAAGTAGATGGCTGGTCTGGGATTCCAACCACATCTCTCTGACTGAACCCAAACTCATAACCAATGTATTATATGACTCCCTTGCTAAAGGGCTACTTACTTAAACTATCATTAATTAGACCATATATTATGCGAAAAGCTCCTTAGATACATAATTTCTCCCTCTGACCACATCCCTACAAGTTAGAATTGAGTCAAATACTGTATATGTTTCATAAATACATCAGTCCTTTGAGAAATAAAGTCTATTTTACAGGTAAGAAAACCCAGGTGCTGGAAGACATTTTCCCCAAAGTCCTCATCAAGTGCCAGGTACTATAAGCAGATTGCATTCTCTCTCTCTGGCTGGGCCTCCCCATTTCCATCAAGCTCCTCAAATTGGCTGCAGAGAGACACTGCCTCTTCTGCAATCCCTGCTGAACCCCAAATTTCTGGGCAGAGTGAACAGCTGGTCTACAACTTCTGCCTGCTCAAGGAAATCCAGTAGTTGTACTCCTAGGAGTTCATCCCCCTTTCAAAATTTGCAAACTTCCCTAGGCTATGTCTTCTCAGAGTAACTAGACTCTATCCTTTTCAACTTTTGATTTAGTGAATTGGTTCTCTCTCTCCATCTCCTGAGATCTGAGCAATTTCCCTCATCTATCTATCTTATACTCACCCACTCTAACTGACTAAAATGACCCCAAAGAGTCCATGGACAGCAAATCAATAGCCTTATCAAAGAAAAAATGTATAATGGGTTATACCTTCTTTGACCTAAATCCGTGGGATTTTTCATTCTCTGAGAAATAAACAATTCTAATATTTGCTCCTTAAAAATCTATACTAGTCTTCCGATATTGCACTCCTTATTTTGATGATGAGCTCCAAAGAATTTCTCTTTTAGAGTAATTTTGGCTGATTTTCATTGTCAAAGAAACCCTTTGAAGTCTCCCAAGAAGAGCAAATGCACAGTGTTTTTTTTTTAAGTAGCATGTCTGGCAAACTAATAAGGGTACCATCTGGCTCACACAGTGCTGGCATGAAATTTCTGAAAATCCTATAGAACATATATGATCCAAACCTGCCCCAATAGAATCCAAACATTCTGCTGCTGTTGTATAAACTGGCTCAGGTTAACTGAGACTCAAATGGGCCACGGTGCTTCCATAGGTGATCATACAATAATCAACTTCCTCATAACGTGGCTCACAAATTAAAATATACATATTTAACCAAAGCCATTCTAAAAAGGAAAGACAAACATGAAAATAACATCAGCCCTAAGAATTACTTTTGAGCCCTGGGAAAAGTTAAGTAGAGAACTGGCAGGAAAAAAGTTAAGTAGAGAACTGGGACTCTTTCAAATGAAGCAAAGGAGAAGGCAAAATGAAGTCAGAATAATTAAAACAAAAAGGGAAAAAAGATGGAAGAGGAGTAAACCCAGTCAGAGGAGTAAGTCATGCTTCCCTAATGAGGTATATGGCAAAATGACAAAGAATCAACAAGCAAACATTTCTTAGGTTCCCCATCCAAGTAAACATATTGCAGTGACTCTTTTCTAGGACTGTAATATTTGGACTGAAGAGTTCAGTGCATGACAGTCCCATGAGGCACTAGCAGAGGTGACTTCTGGGCATTTATGTAAGGAAGTAAGAATGTGTTCCAGAAGTTCCAGACAGGTCCTTCCTGGATCACCAGGATGAATCAAAATTGTCAGGCAAATGGAAAGCCTCAAAAAAAAAAAAATGTACAACTGAGCTGCACATACATTCAAAACATTTCTAGCATACCATCCAGGGCTCCAGAAATGTGCATACCACCATACATTGACTCTTAGAAGCAAAGCAGAGGTTAGTAAGCCTTTTATGTAAAGGGCCTAATAGTAATATTCCAGGCTTTGCATTCAGTGCAATCCACTCTTGGCACAAAAACTCAACTCTGACCTTGTAGTGCAAGAGCAGCCAGGGACAGCATGTAAGTGAGTAAACATGGCTGTTCCAATAAAACTTTATTGATGGAAAATGAAATTTGAATTTCATGTAATTATCATGTATAACTAAATATTTTTATCCTTTTGATTTTTGTGAACATTAAAAGAAAATATAAAAACCATTGTGAGCTCAAGGGAAGAAGGAAGAGAGGGAAGAGGAAGAGAAGAAGAAGGAAGAGGCAGCAGCAGCAATGGATTATATTTGGCCCATTATGATAATTTGCCAACCCTTGTTTTTAACTATTCTATATTATGCAAAGTCTAAACAGGTGATATCTGGTTCAAATGAATAATGAAAGTGTCTTAAATTTACGCAAGGATTCAAAATCATAATGAAGAGGCTATAGCACAGACAAATTTATCTCATACAATAGTAACGAGTACAGTACTATACCGGCTTTGGAATCACACAAGCCTGTCCTTGAAAGTCCTGGAAAGACCACTTTCCAGCTGTGTGACCATGAACAAGTTTTACTTAACCTTGCCAAGCCTCAATTCCCTCCTTTGTAGAAGAGTAAGAACAGTATCTTTTTGATAGAGTTGTTATGAGAATGAAATAAGATCCTGCCTCTAAAATACTTTGCACAGCACCCAGCACTTCTGCAAAATAAAGCTGATTAGTATAATTATCAATACTCATGTAATGGTTGGTTGGTTGTTTTCAAAACATTTTTCCTGGATACGAAGATAAATTTTTTAGAAATCCCAATGCCTAATTATTTATTTATAAAAAGCCATACCTCAAAACAAAATAGCTGCCAGAGTTAAACACAAAACTAATACAATAATGAAAATTTCAATTTTGGTGCAACATCACTGTTATTCAGCTATTAGAAGTCTGACAACCCGAGATTTCTGTTAAGAGTTATAAGCTCAAAGTCTTGAAAAAAGAATGCAAGCATAAACAATCAGTCATTCACTCCACAAACATTTCTAAAGACTTCTGTGTGAAAAGCAGCATGCAATATCTCATAGGAGGGCCCAAGACAAATCAGAATAATTTCAACACAATCAACATTACCATTATCAATATGTATATGGCCAGGGCTCGGGCAGCAGAAAGGGGTCCATAGATTTGAAAAGGAAAACAGAAAGAATAAGAAGTAGCATTTAAGCAGGGTGAGGTCCTCTGCCAGGCTCTGAAAATGAGGAGCAAGTGTTCTGGCAAGAAATAATAGCACAGGCAAAGGAGTGAGTGAGCATAAGGCTGATGAAGAATGGAGGGAGGGGGGTGTTAACCTGGGGAGAAGATTGCTAGAAGGAGCTGCACAGCAGGAAAAGGTTCTCATACATGAAATCAAGGGGTCTCTCTCTCTTATGCCTTTGGGAACACCATTGTGAGCCCTGGAAGGAGAATAACATGTTAAATTTATGTTGTGGTAACAGGGCACAGAGTTCTGCCAGGCAGGAGCCATGATCCCTGTGAAGCAAGGGCAAATGATGAGGAGGTGGTGATGGGAGGGATACTTAGGAGGAAGAATCTACACAGAACTTAGTAAGTAGATATTAAGAAATGAAAAAAAAGACATTGATATAAAGAAGCCACAAAAATAAACAAAAAGGGGAAAATATGATAGCATCTAGGAGAGACAGGTGGTGTGGTTTGCTGGTCTTCATTGTTGTTGGGTGAATGGCTGCCAGGTGGTGCATGGCTGCCGGGTTCAAAACCAAGAATAGCCAAGGAACAGAGGGAAGAGAATGGAAGTAAAGCACACACACATAATACTCACTGTGTGCAGATCATTGGAAGAGAATGGCCTGCAGCCAATGCAACATGTACCATCCACTATTGCATCACTCACTCACTGAGAGCTTCTATATGCACCTATGTAGGGTCTGGAAACTTGATGCACATTATTAAATGCATATAACCATGTAACTTTAGTTTTTTATGATCTAGTTCTTTTTAAGGCAATTACTATGGCAAACAAAATATTGCAAACCTTTCCTTTATCCTGCAGAAGAGTTAGTTTATCAGCCTGTGCATTCATTCATTTATTCATTAAGAAAATATGTTCATGACATAGCAAAGATCAGCAAACATGGAGGCCTTCATAATTGTTGAGTTCTAGCCCTTACTATAAGTTGAGAAAGCTCTGCAAATTTGAGAACATCCCTTGACCTCTGGGATAGTCTCTCATCATTTGATACATTTATGAATGCGACCTCAGGCCAAACACTTAAGACACAAGGAGGAATCAGACCTACCCTGGCCCTTCTCAAGGGCAGCTTAAGTTTTCTCATTTGTTCTCATTTGATAAAATGATGAAAACAGTAAGTACCTCAGCAGACTGCTGTGAAGATTAAGTGCATATAAAATACTACTACAATCACTGCAAACAAGCGGTGCTCATAAATGGAAACTCCTGTGAATAATCTCCAATATTCGTCCCATTATCACCGTTTATGGACAAAGAAATCCAATCCCAAGGAAAATCAAGTTACTCTTCCAAAGTTGCCCTTATTGGCAAACAAAGGACACCTAGTTTTCCCAACTCCTAAATCTCACTGTCTTTCTGGAATTCTATACTACTCCCCCTGGCAATGAACTTCACTTGTTTACAAAGCCCTTTGGCCCCCTCCCCTGAATGAGCCCTCACAGCCAGCCAGTGAGATTATCAGTGGCCTCTTTTCCAGAAGAGCAAATCAACTCACAGTAAAACAGCACAAGTAGTACTCAAATGCAGACCTACAGGCCCTGCAGTTCAAAGCTCTTTCCACCAACAACCCATAGAGGTTCAATACCTGGAGGGTCGGCTTCAAAACACTAGAATGGAACTGAATTAAAAGCACATTTAATATCATTGCTTTAACAATGCCTATTTCAGTGGCAGAGAAAGAGAAGAGAAATTTCTAGATTTTCCTAGTTGCTCTCATTCCCACTTCTGCTTTTTCAAAATAAACCTGGGCCTCCACCCACTGTCCCCAGGAAAGAAATGCACTATGGAAAAGCAAGATAAGTGAATCTGTGATTTTGAAGACCCAAATTCTTGCTATCAATGGTCAAATTATAGAATTTTATTTTCACTCTCTGAAATGTCTGCATAACATGCTATCCTTGGAACATTACTGCTGGTCCAGGATGTTCCTCCATCAGATTAAGTAGTCAACTCTTAAAGAAATGTTTTAGACGATGTCTTTTCTTGGAAAAAGTACTTGATTCAAGACACCAATTTGAATAGCAGGGATTCAGGATGGATAAAATTCAAGAAAGTTGGTTAACATTTTTTAAACAAATTTTATAAGCTTTGCAAAATTTATAAGACTATTTTAAGATATGTTAACTTTTACTTAGGGGATGCCAAGGCTTAATGGGACCACCAAAGAGGAGGTTAGATCTGCCTTATTAGAAACTATTTTTTTTTCTTTTATGCAGTACCAGGGATTTCCTCACATGCATGTGAGGCAAGGATTCTATGACTGAGCCATATCCCCAGCCCAGAAACATCTATTATTTTATCCTCTTCTCAAAATATTCCTAAAGAGGTCACTACAAGCAAAGTTCTAGCTCCACTTCATTTCTTGCCAGCTTTTGCACAGCCATGTGAGGCTGCCCACTCATGTCAAAGCCTGCCTTCTGCTGCTCTGCCCACTCAGCATTGTCAAATTTGCATCATGACTTGACAGCTCTCTGCCCTTATCCCCGATCATGCCACAGTCCCCACATTATGCCAGCCGAGCTCCTTCCAGAGATTAACACAATAGCACATGGGCAAATGCTCAGTTCAGTTCTATTCAATCTGCCTTCCCACAGGGTTTCCAAGAACGTCCCCCACAACAAGCCAAGAGCTGTCTCTGGGGAGACCATATTTAGTTCCTGAGCAAGTACTGGCAATACTAGGAGAGACTGGGAATTATCTTCTACTATTCAAACCTGAGAAAAAGGTGACCTGTGGATGAACCATTCAAAATAATCTGTGTTTGTCTAAGACTCTGAAGGAAAAGTGCCAACCATTTGGCAGTGGATCACATTAATTCATCACACATGTTTCTTTTGGTCTTCATAGGCTTTAGAAATTTAAATTAATTATCAATATTTCAAAACTGGAAAATTTCAAGTAAAGTCTGAATTTTAAACATCCTCTACTCCCTAATAAAATGCCAAGAGGATCCAGGCAAATAATAGATTGAAGTAGGAGAATCAGGCTATCCAGGCCCCAAATCACCTGCTAAATATTCACTCAACACTAGTAGATAGTTTACTGAAGTAGGTACTATGTACAAGGCAGTATTTGAAGGACTTGAGAGACCATAAAGGATAAAGAGAGAAGAAATTACAAGACAGTAATATCTGCTAAGAAGGGATTTTAAATTGAGTAATATCAAGAACCTCTGCTTAAGGGAAGGCAGACAAGAAGTATTTTTCCATATTTCTCCTATTAACCAGAATTAAAGGGTCAAATGTTTTCTCTCATATATGAAAGCTAGAGAGAGAAAGAAAAAAGGGAATGAAAAAAGGTATAGGGGTGCTCGCCTATAATCCCAGGGGCTCAGGAGGCTGAGTCAGGAGGATCAAAAGTTCAAAGCCAAACTCAGGAACTTAGTGAGGCCTTAAACAACTTAGCAAGACCCTATCTTAAAAATTTTTTAAAAAATAAATAAGCAAGGGGTGGGGATGTGGCTCAGTGATTAGGTGTCCCTAGGTTCAATCCCCAGTGTGGTAAATAAATAAATACATACATACATACATACATACATACTGTAGGCATTATAAATAAGTAATAATACATTATATTATAAATAAATAATAAACTATAGGCATTATATACAGCAAAAGTATAAGAAGACTCTGGAAAGTAGAAGAAGGCACACCAGCTAGGAACTTTGGTACCCAAGACATGATATGTTGGTGAATTCCTTGAATTTTCTTTTTTCTTAATATAATCAAGAGTGTGATGTAAAAAGCTGGTAACATGAAAATGGCAATGGCACCAATAAAGGCCTGCTGTCTGTAGCCAATAGACCACGCAAGAGGTAGCCTAGCAAGACAGAAAACTATTTTAGACAGTAACTCCAGCCAAATATCACAGAAAAGTCTATGGCCCTATCCCATTCACACAAGCAAAAGATGAGTAGGAGTCTTATTTCACTCTTGCCAGGCTGCAAAGAGATGATTCAACACCCTCTCGCCTCCTCACCTCAGAGAAAGCTATGTAGGGAGGCAGGACCTTCAACCCCACAAGGCACTACCAACACCATCTGCCTCTAACTGTGGTGTCAGTGGAGATCATGTGGGGAGCCTGGACTTCTATTCTAGAAGTAGTAAGAAGGTGTTCATTCTCCTTCCCACTGGGGTTGGTGGGGAGAGGAGGTCTCACCTGGTAGAAAGTCAAAACTTCATCACTTCTCAGTGGTAATGTAGCTGCCCCTCCCATGGTGTGAGTTGAGACAAAGTGGGGAGACGTAACAAACATTCTACTCCCCCACCAGCCAGAGAGGCATCAAGGGTGTTTACTGGGGAGCCAGAACTCCCACCCACCCTCAGCAATAAGGAGAAACCCCAACTTCAGAATCAACAGTCGCAGGGGAGAACTGGATGCCTTACCCTACTTGGAAGTAAAAGTATGCCATCTCTTTCCCCTATCAGAGTGGTGTCCAATTAAACCAGCAAAAACAAACATTTAAATAAGATTCAGAGTCTCAAAATATATTACCCCAAAAGCCCATATTTCAATTAAAAAAATCACTCATCATGACAAGAACCAGGAAGATTTCAAGTGGACTGAGAAAAGACAATCAATAGATGCCAACACTAAGATGACAAAACCATTAAAATTATGCCCAAGATTCTAAAGGAGCCAACAAGCAATTGTGAGCATGCTTGAAGCAAATGAAAAAACAAGTCTCTGCAAAGAGACAGAAGATATAAAGAGCCAAATAAAAAGAATTGAAAAATTCAATAATTGAAATTTTTAAAATCAACATGTAGCTCACCCACAGAATGCAGAAGACAAAAGAATCAGTGAATTGGAAGATAGAATAATACAAATTACTGGATCTAAACAATAGAGAGAAAATAAATGGGGGTTGGGTCAGGAGGAAGGCACAGAAAGCAGAGACTCAAGGACACATGGGTCTATAACAAAAGATCAAATATTCATGTCATCTGAGTCCCAAAAGGGAAGGAAAATGTGCAGGGGTGATAAGGCACTCAAAGAAATAATAGCTAAAAACTTTCTAGATTTGGTAAAAGACATAATAAGCAATCTTAAGAAGCTAAGTAAACCCCAAACAGGACAAAGTAATAGAAATCCATATCAAGATACTCCATAGTCAATAACTAAACACAGAAAATATTGAAAGCAATGAGAGAGAAATAACATCTAATCTCTAGAAGAAAAATGACACAAATTATAGCAAATTTTTCATCAAAAATTGCTGCTAAGGCTGGGATTGTAGCTCAGTGGTTGAGCACTTGCCTCACATGAGTGACATAAAAAAAATAAATAAAACAAAGATATTGTGTCCATCTACAACTAAAAAAAAGTTTTAAAAATATATCTTCATTCTATTAAACAAAAAAAAAAGAAAAAGAAATTGCTGCTAAAAGAAAAACTTTGGACAAATCAAATTTAGCAGAGCTTTCTTGAGCAAAGAACAATTGTGCAGCACTCAGAACTACAGGAGGTTCAGAGAATTTTGCCCAGGCAGTGTGAACTGGTGCTTTTATATGCAGAACACAGAAGCAAAATAGAGAAATAAGCTAGGCAGTCTACCCTTATATGGGCATGGTCTGAAAAACTGACTTCTTGTGATTGGCTGAAACCTGGCTGCTTGTGATTGGCTGAAACACTATTGTTTATTATTCTAACTTAGATTTTGGTTTGTTTAAATACTAAGTTAGGTTGTAGTTCATTATGTAGGAACTAAGTACCCAGACAGCCTCAGGCCAATGACCTCCTACTTATTTAACACCAAGGAGGCCAAAGGAAAGTAGCACAATATTTTCCAAGTGCTGAAAGAAAGGAATCATTAATCCAGAATGTTATATCCACAGTAAATATCATTCAGAATAAAGGAGATAACAAGACATTCTCAGATAAAGGAACATTAAGAGAATTTGTTATCAGCGGACCTACTCACACAAAAAAAATGGCTAAGGTTTCTCTAAACAGAAAGGAAACAGTGAAAGAAGGAAACTTGGAACATCAAGAAAGAAGAAAGAACATGATAAGCAAAAATAAGGGTAAACAAGATAGACTTCTTATCTCTTGGGTTTTCTAATTTGTTTGATGGTTAAAACACAAATTATAACATTGCCTGATGTACTTCTAAATGTATAAAAAGGGAAAGTATTTAACTTCAATTATATTGTAAATTGGGGAGGGCAACGGAAGATTAAAAGGAAATAAGTTTTCAACACTTCACTTGAACTGGTAAAATGATGACACTGGTAGACTGTCATAAGTTAATTACATATAATGTATATCTAGAATAGCCACTATCAGTATATACAAAAAGATATATATAAAAAGTGAAAAAAAATCAAAATGGAATTCAAAAAATTCAACTAACATACAAGAAGGCAGGATAAAAATGAAAAAAAATAAAAACAGGGCCAACAAATAAAAATAAATGCATAAATGAAATGGCAGCCTTTAATCATAACATATAAATAATTATACCAAAAATAAATGGGTGAATATGGCAATTAAAATACAGTCTGGAAGAATAAATTAAAAAGCATGGCCTAACTATATGCTGTCTTCAAGAAACACACTTCAACTATTGCAGTACAAGCAGGTTGGAAGTAAAACCATAAAAATATATATGCCATACAAACATTAATCAAAAGAAAGAAGCCGGGGGTGGGGGCAGTTTAGCTATGTTAAAATCAGATAAGTAGACATCAGAGCAAATAAAATTACCAGAGACTGACAGGGACATGAAAAGTTTAGGTTTAATTTTACATGCAACTGGAAACCACCAAAGACTTACCAGCAGAATTACACGGTCTAAGATATATATATATATATTTTTTTCTTTCTTTCTTTCTTTTGTGGTGGCTGGGGATTGAATCTAGGGCCTTGTGCATGGGAGGTAAGTACTCTACCAACTGAGATATATCCCCAGCCCCATGTTTTTCTTTTAAAAAATATTTTATTCTTGATTAAGGTGTTAATTGTACATATTGGTGGAATTTAATGTGATATATCAATACATGCACAAGCATGCAGTAATCTAATCTAATCTACCTTTATCCACACTCCCTACCCTTCCCAACCTCTAGTTGATGAGGGCCACAACCAAGTTAAGACGGCACCTGGCAGCATGCCAAGAGGAGTGGTTTGTGAAGTAATGCCAGCAAGCCATTAAGATGAAGAGGATGCCTTAATGACTGACTGCTGTGTCTAGATTATGTCAATTAAGTTAAGCTGTGTGTAATCATTAAGATGATGAGGATTCCTTATTGGTTGACTGCTGTATCTAGTTTATATTAATTAAGATAAGCTGTGTGTAATTAGTTAAGTATATATACCTCTGCTGTACTGCAATAAAGCGGCTCCCGCTGTATCAACCTTCACAAGTTGCTTGTCACCCCCCAAGTTAGTTTGCCCAGCCAGACTGCGGCATCTAGTAATCATCATTCTACATGCAGGTCAATGCTTTTTAACTCTCATATATATGAGAGACAATATGTAGTACTTATTTTCTGTATCTTGCTTATTTCACTTAGCATAATGTTCTATAGTGCCATCCACTTTTGAATGGCAGCAGGATTTCTTTCTTCTTTTTCTTCTCCTCCTCCTCCTCCCTCTTCTTTTTCTTCTTCTATTTTTTTAATGAGGAATGGGACCCAGGGCTACTCAACCACTAAGCCACATCCTCAGCCCTTTTCAAAAATAATTTTTTAAATTTTGAGACAGAATCTTATTAAGTTGCTTAAGGCCTTGCTAAATTGCTGAGGCTGGCCTTTTTCTTTCTTTCTTTCTTTCTTTTTTTTTTTTTTTTGTTTTTGGTACTGGGGATTGAACTCATGGGCCCCCAATCACTGAACCACATCCTCAGTCCTATTTTGTATTTTTTAGAGACAGGGTCTCACTGAGTTGCTTACTGCCTCTCCATTGCTGAAACTGGCTTTGAATTTGCAACCCTCCTGCTTCAGCCTCCTGAGTCATTAGAATTACAGGCATATGAAGGATTTAATTCTTCTTTGTGAATGAATAATATTCCCTTGTGTACAGATACCATATTTTCTTTACCCACTGAGCCATTTATGGGCACCTAAATTGATTCCATATCTTAGCTCTTGTGTATAGTGCTGCAATAAGCATGAATATAGGTGTCTTTTGTGACATGCTAACTTCATGTCCTTTCGGTAGATGTCCAGAAGTTGGATTTCTGAGTCATATCCTAGTTCTTTTTTTTTTCTTTTTTGAGGAATCTCCATATTGTTCTCCATAAATGTAGTAATTTACATTCCCTCAACAGTATATGAGTTCCTTTTTCCACATCCTCTCCAGCATTTGTAATGTTATGTTTTGTTTTGTTTGAGATACATTTTTTAAAAGAGCATCCTGGCCACTGTGAGTAAACAGATTGTAGCTGGGTGGGTACAAGTGATTGTAAATGAATTAGAAAGATACTGTGATCATGAGGGCAAGAAATGATGGCCAGGACCAGGGTGATAGTAGCAGAGATGGAGAACAGTGAATAGATTAAGGTATATTTTCATAACAGAACCAGGAGGTAGGATGTGCTAATGAATTAAGAATGAAAAAAAAATCAAGGAGTCCTGGTTTTGGTTTTGGTTTTAATTAAGCAACTGAGCATATGTTTTAAACTACCAGTAGAAAAAAACGTGTTAGTTCAGATTTGGACATCATAGGTTTGGGATTATTTTAAATACCCACAAAGAGAGTGATTCAGGCAGTTAGATTTATAAGTCTGTATTCAGGAGGAACATCTAGGCTAGAAATATAACTTAGTAATCAACATACACACTGCATTTAAGTCTGCAGTGACTTTAAGTCATTTTGAGTTGCAAGGCTAGAAAAGAGGAGGTGCTCAAACCAGAACACTAGGATATACCAGGATTTAGCAGTCAAGTAGATAAGAAGAGTCATTAACCCTAAGGACACTCAAAGGAGCAGCCACTGGGTCCAGAGGAAACCTAAGCAAGTGAGGGTATTGTAGTCAAAAAACAGCCCACTGAGTCAAATGCTACTGATAGCTCAGATGGGAAGGTAACCATCCAATTTGGCAAGTTGGAGGTCACTCAAGACCTAGCTATGTGGTCTTGGACCACCGCAGAAGAGAGTGAACAGGAATGGGTTGAGAAGAGAATGGGTGACATGAAAGCAGACACAGGACAACAAACTCTCTTAATGCACTTTGCTGAGCAAGGGAGAGGGGAAGCAGAACAGCGGAGATGGAAGGTTCTAAGACCAAGGCAGGATTTTCTCCTTTCCTTTTGCAAGACAGGAGATACTAAAGAGCATGCCTGTATGCTGACAGAAATGGCCCAGGAGAGAAGAAATGTACTCCAAACACAAGAACAAAGCACACAAGAAAATGAAAGGAGATGGGGTTGAAAATGACTAGCCAAGTGTGCTTTGTCCATTGTTAACACTAGCAGGAGAGAGAAGAAGCACCCACATGCTAGCCAACAGGCCCTCTGGACATCTGAATTGCAACCCATGAAGAAGACAGATCATAAACATAGATAATGATCTATGACTCAGTATTAGATTTCCTAGAGTGCCCAAGTCATGCAGCCTGAACTAGCAGCCACTCCAACACTGATGGATGACTGGAGCAGTCAAAGCACTTGGTGGCATCAGTGTCTGGGAAAGAATTCTCTTTCTAGGGAAGAGACACCATCAACCAATGGATTAGAAAGAAAATCAGAAGGTGCACAATGCTCAGGAAAGTCACCAGCTGTTGGTGCATCAGTAAAAACCTATGGGGATGATCCTGGGAAGTCACTGCAAAGAAGAACTAGAAGAGTTAGAGATGCCTCCCTGCTGTCATCCCTAGTGCTTTCTGCAGACCCTTTCCCTACCCCCAATTCAACACATTCCCAGGCTTCCTTTGGAAAGCAAAATCTAAATATCCACATTTTGCTGATGCAGAATCTCCAGAATATGGTTAGCTATTATTTAGCCAAAAAAAGTAGTGTTTCAGTTCTGCTTAGTGACAGTTTTATTTTCTGGTAAAGCATGTCAATGATAACTTCCCAGATATACATGAGACACCCCACCCATCCACACACACTTAACATTGGAAAATACAGTTTACATTCAATTTGTTAATAAAGCTGGAAAAATTAATCTTAAATAATAGTTTTTTTTAAACCTCTGCTTTTAAATCAAGTTCTGAATTACATTTATTTTACAGGACAAAAAGTTACCAGTGGTAAGAAATGTTTGGATTATGTGTATTCTTCAGATAATAAAAAAAAATCAGTTTGGTTTAAACATCTGCTCTGACTTAAAAAAAACAGATTATTGATTAATTTTATTACACAATATATATGGAAAGAATAAAAGTATTTAGCTTAAATATATTTTTGATGCATCTAAGAGAAAAAATAAATCATTATGGATTTTTGCAAAGTGCATTTTTATCTTTCTCTCTAATGCGAAAGTGAAACAAGAGACATCATTGTCTCCCTAGAGAATCTCATAACTTACAAAGAGCATCCTTCTCAGAAGCATTTACTCATAAATGGCCCCCCTGTACAATTGGTAATTACAGAGAATATGCCTAAGCCCCTATAACTGCTTATCATTTTTCTGGTTAATGCATTAAAAGAGAAAGGGGTAAAAGTTATCAAAAAGCTATATTATGAGCTCCCTATTCCCTATGGTGTTGCTGGATCATATGACAGAGGTTAAAGGGCACTGCTATGTAAAGACAAAAGGGTGTAAATTTAACATAGAGTTCACAAGGATGTCATCACTAGATGGTTAGTCTTGGGAGAGAAGAAAAGAAGAAGAGATGAAAACTGATCCCCAGACTTTTATGGGGATATGGAACAAGGTCCTAAGAAGGTTCCAAAATGGAAAGAGCATTAATACAGTGTCCAGAGTATACAGCAATCAGAGTATGCACCAGTGTGACTTGAGTCTCCTCCACAAATGCTAACTGCAATCAAGAAAATTTACTATGAAGTGAGCATAACAAATACAAAGCAATGAGTGTTAACACTAATGTAATTATCATAAGATACATTTTTTTAAAGATAGAGAGAGAGGAGAAAAAGAGAGAGAGAATTTTTTAATATTTATTTTTCAGTTTTTGGTGGACACAACATCTTTATTTTATTTTTATGTGGTGCTGAGGATCAAACCCAGTGCCCCGCACATGCCAGGTGAGCACGTTACCACTTGAGCCACATCCCCAGCCCCTCATAAGCTACATTTTTATTGGTACTGTGTTTAGCAAGAAACCACAATGGCCATCTCTAAATTATTTGTATTTGTTTCTAACAGCTCAAGTTTTGTCCCTACCAGAAAAGTAAAAACCTCTATATAAAAACCCTGACAAAATAAAAAAAAATAGTGTTTAATTACAAACTCAGTAAACCAGGGTTTTAGTCCCAAATGCTGAAGCAAAGAATTGAGTTAATTTTGTTAGTAACTCAACTTATACTCTTATTATTTTATTTCATCCTTTCTCCTATTGGATCTTCATGTGATACCAAAATGATGCATAATCTCTGGGGTTTACAGTTCATTCTTTGTAAAATAAGGGGAACTTTTTCTCAAAAACAGGTAAGATGTCAGAAAAAAAGGACCAAGATAACCAGGAGATTATGAGTATTTCTACATGGCCCATTGTTGAGAAAAATGATCTGTGTCATCATCTTGATTCCCTTATCTATAAAAGATTCCCTTTACCATCTCTTTCTTTCTTCCTTTGAAATGTTTAAATTACTTAAGAATTTTAGAGCTGGAATGGATTCTCTCTTTCACACACACACACACATACTTTATGCAGCTATAATTCACATACCACACAAATCACTCATGAAGTGTACAATCCAATGACTTTTAGTATAGTCATAGAGCTGTGCAACTATTGATTAATTTTAGAATAGGGACTAGACTTCTAAATCCTCTAATTCATCATAAAGAGAGAAAACAAACATCCAGATAGGTTAAGTCACATTTCCAAAGTCACAGAGCTGATCAGTGGCCAAGCCTTGCCTGAATCCCCAGGAATTATTTAGCCAATGACATCACCTGGGACTCCCTTTCCCCTGCCCCTGGGAAAGTTCTGTATGAATTAAAATCTGCTGTTAAAATGTTGTCTGAGAACATCTGGCACTTTTTATTACTGTGCTCCCTCTTATTATATTAATTCTCCAGTCTAATATCTCCATCAAGTCTGTTGCATTGCAAGATTTCTTAGAAAGACTTCTAGAACAGATAAAAGATTTATCTATTGGACACTTTAACCACAAAATGTTGTAAGCCTAAAAAGAATCTGCGATGTCTTTCCTTTCAAATGAAGTCACAAATTATTTCAGTCATGCAGAAAATAAGGGCCAAATGAACCTCTCTGCTCATTTCATTTTTTAATGAACTGATTATAAGTAATTAAGCCAAACCACCTATCACTAGCATAATATTTTTCCAATGCCAATAATTTCCAAGGATTTCAACCATTCATTCTGGATAGTGGTCAGAAATCAACCTCAATTTTCCAAGGGCTTACATCTTGGTTATCTCTGATATTTGCTCCTATAAAACCCAATACCCAATAAAAGAATTTTTTCAAAAAGAGGAGGTTTGGTCCTTTCCTGGGCTAAGGAAGTCCACATAACAAGTAGAGAAAACAATCATCCTGATACTCCCTGACCATGATGAACTTGGCCTCCTGGATGCCCAAGCTAATTGAACTTCTCTACCCAGCTCTCAGAATCACCGCTGATTATTTCCTCACACATCATTCCCCTGCCCCCATGAGACTTTTCTTTCTATCCTGTATTCTATTATTTCTTTCCTTTCTGTGTTTCTCCACCCCAAAACTTCATTTATTCAAATATTTACTGAGTAAGTCACTGCTCATCAAGCAGTAGGCTAAACATTGTCCCTAAATATGGTTGCTCCCAAGAGCCTGTATTTAGTCCACTATGCATTTTTTTTTCAATTTCCTCAGCACTTTTTAAAATTTAGGCTGGAAATTCCCCAAAATCATTAGCTCCAGTCTTGATCTCACCCCTGGACCCTGAAAGTAGGATATGCACCTGCTCCAAGACCAGTGACATCTGAACATCCCATACACCCCTCAAGGGCCCAGGTCCAACTGTGAATCCACCATCATTGCCCCCACCCAATTGGCACCTCCTCCAGGACTCCTGTCACCCTGAGTAGCACCACCGCCAACTCAATGTCCCCAGTCAAAAACAGCATCATCACACAGTTTCCTCATGGAGTGTGAGTGAGGGGACAGCAGTGCCTTTTAGCCTGGGATGGAGGCTAAAAGAAAATTTTGTAATGCCAGCTGTTTTGCTCATACCAATATGTGGGAGAAACAGCATGAAGCCTCATCACAAATATGGGTTCTGAATGAAATCTGGGAACCTGGGTTCTAGCAAAATTGAGTCTGGGAGGGAGAAGTGGGCCAAGCAACAGATCCCCAGAGGTGCTGGGGGTGAGTAGGTTTTGCAACGCGAACTCTGTCGTTGATGGAAGAGCCTGCAATGTTGGAAAACAAATTTGCTTGTCAACACACACACACACACACACACACACACACATTTTCTTGTTTCCCTGTTTTCCTGTTTCCTCTGCAATTCCCTTCCCCTCCTCCTACATCCCCAGCCACATTCCTCCCCATACTTCTCAAGACACATCTCTTCCTCCAAGGAGAAGCTTTCCCCGACGCCCCCACTGTGTTTTCTGCCATCCCCTGTGCGCGGAGGTGTGTCTAGCACTGTTTGTTTACGTGTTTGTCTCCCTGTCTCCCCACCATACTTTCAGCTCTTTGAGAGCAGGAGCCTGGTGCTCAGCCCTGGGTCACCACAGGGAAGATGATGGGAAAGGAAAGGACGGCACAGGAGAGCCCCAGTCAGGGAGCCCAGGACAGACTGGCGGTGTCCATTTCCCAGCGCGAGCTAGAAGCGCAGCGGGGCCCAGCATCCCTGGAGGCGCTGGTGCCCGCGCCGCCTCCTGGAAGCAGCAGGACGTGCCTTGAGGCGCCCGCAACCAAAAGGCTGGGGACTCCAGGGAGGCCCTGCCAGCCCAGTACTCCCTAAGGTCCTCCTCCCGACACGCGTCTCGGGAGGCCTCCACCTCCCCACGCCCGCTCAGTCTCCAGTGCCCGAGACCCAGTGGCCCGCCACCTCTGCTCTCTCCAGCACAGAACCTCTCAGATTTATAGGCGCTCGGGATGGCTGAGGACCGGGAAGGAGAAAGCGCCAACCAGCTGAGGAAAGAGCGGGCGGCCTCTCACCCCACCCTCAAGCCCTCCTAGGCGGGAAGAAAACGAGCCCCGAGAGAAGCCTCTTAGAGAGCTTGAGCCCCAAAGGCCTGGGAGCCTCCAGGGGCCGCAGGCTCCCGGCCCCCCTCCCTCATTCCAGTATGCCTCCCTACCTGGCTGGCTTTGTGGAACTGCTTCTTCAGCCCGGCCACAGACATCGCGGCTGCGTGAGGCCGGAGCGGGTGGTCTCGAGGTTTGGCCCTGACAGGCGCGCGCGACGTGCAGTGGCAGCCGGAGCCAGGGCCGGTCCCCGCGCGGCTGGGCTCCGCCGGGCCCGCCTCCCACGGCCACGGCCACAGCCACAGCCACAGCCGCTGTCACACTCGCACACACGCGCGCACGCAGATGGCAACACTGCGTTCCAAAGCCCTTGCGCAGCCCATTGGCCAAGCCGCGGCTGTATGCAAATGAAGCCGTTGGGGCCGCCCACGCTTCATTGTTGCGTGGAGACCTGCAGGACCTGAGCCTCTGGGAAGAAGCTCCTGGGAAGCTGGGAGTAGGGATATCCCGGAGATTCGGGGAGCAGAGCCACACAGGACTTACTGAGGATTGCCGAACCGTTTGCATCCATCTGGCTTTGAGACTGTCATGGACCCGGGAAAAGGGATCACCTCTATATTCTTCTGGGACTTAGTGTGAAACCTGCTTTTGCTCACCGGCATCAACATCGCCTCCCTCTGGCGCTTTTTCAGTAGATGTAAGCTCTAAGAAGGGGACATTCGGAAATTTGGGGAAAGAAATGCAACAGGACAGGGAACCTGCAGTAAGAGGAAGCTGCCTGGGGGCTGAGAAACGGGATGCCTTGGGTGCAATCTGCCCTAGCGATTTTGGTCCACCGAGAACCCAAAAGCTGTGTAATTTACCAATAAATATAGTACTCCTTTCCCTGATGCTCTGAGCCACTGTCAACTATATTATGAGCGTCGACCTAAAAGATGACATAAACAGCGCATTCTATTTCATATCCAGAGGAAATTCGCCATACCTGGGGCCCTTTCCCTCCACAACCCTTAACAGGTATGATAGTTGGGAAGCATGACTTTTGCACCGGTATTGAGGTCAGCGCTTCCACAGTGAAGGCTCGGCCAGGAACCTGAAACACGACATTGACTCTACATAGCTGACCTCCACATGCCCACGCTTATCTCTGAGTCTGGTTTTTGAAGTTCCTAAGACCTAAACTTTGGTAATGCTTAACATTGAAAGAAACATCTTTCTCTGTCAGCATCCACCTAAAAGAAAGTTCTTTTTGTGGGCCCTAACCAGGTCCCTATTTGGGTTGACTAGCAGCTCTGTTTGTCCTGGATACATTTGGTTTGTGCCTATGCCCTTGTCTTCCACTCAGCTATAGGCTTACTCAGAACAAAACTCTTAAATCCTGTCCCATGGTCATGAGCTCGCAACCCCCAGCCAGGTCTGAGTCCTAACTTCATCCTGGACAAGTAACTAGTTTCCTCATATTAGCCTGGAGAACATGGATTAGAGTCCATAGTGTTTTTTCCTCTTCTTATATGGTCGAAAAATGTGTGGAGATAGTGGAGATCCTGGGATAAGAGGTCCTAGTCTTTGGTGGTTTAAAGAGTGACTTGGGTTACCACTAAGGATTTGACTGGCCAAAGGGTGGCTGACAACAGTTACAGATAAATAACTAGAAGGTTTGAGGGTAGTGACAGCTAGGTCAGAAGAGCATAGCAAGATGACCTGTCCACAGAGCAGTCCCAACCCCACTCAACAGTGGATTCACCTGCTGGGTAGCTATTGTCTAAGGCAGAAAGCCAGCTGGGTCCAGGGCTGTATAGACCATACTTGCCTGCTTTTTCCATGCCTAACAGTAATTTAAATAGCATAGGCTCAAAGGAACTTCCTCCTAAACCAATCTGGCTCTGTGCTATTTGGGAAGGAAGTGGGTTCTTTTAAGAACAGCTTATTGGCATTTCTTCTATGATTGGTAGCATATGCAAGATTCCTACTTTGGTTAATTTTGGTCATTTATCTTCTTAATTTAATCAAGGGTGGAGTTATAGGTCACATTCTCATAATTTTTAAACCAGAATCTTTCATATACATTTTTTTCCTTTGTAAAAGCCTTTGTGATTTTTCCTAAGTTTTTTCAATGATTAGACTCATTGGAAGTTTACCAGTTGGGCTGGTCTTTTAAAACAATTTTTAATTTACTCATTTTTGCTATCAAGTGTTCTGGACACTGAACATGGCTACCAGAATGAGAGCTAAGCTGTTCCCTGCTTCTTTCAGATACTCACTCCAGCTTCAAAATTCCAGAGGATAGCACATAATTGGCTAAGTCCAGATGATGTGCCCAGGATCTAAGAGTCACACCATAGTCGATTTCCCTAATGTAGGAAGCTATTCAGTCAAAAAAACAAACTAAAAGATAACAACAAATGCCCACTAAAGTTTGAGTCTCCTTTGTGTTTCCTTAGTCTCTATGTATGGTTTATTTATTTTATTCTTTCTTTTTTTCTAAACAGAACTATAAAATTTGAGTTAATATTCTCTATCATTATCAATAAACATTATATGAAAGCCATGATGTGACTAGAATGTGCCATGGTCAGGCCACCTGGGCTGGGGCCACCTCATTCCCTCCTACTCCACCAGGACACAGCAGTCTGAGAGACCTGGGAGAAAGAATAGAATAGGCCCAGTATATTTAATCTGAAACATCAAAAAAGCCAGGTTGAGACTAGAGTACATGGGATCAATTTTGAGGTCAGGAGGCAAAGATGGAGAGAATACAATTTTAAAAGAAATTTTGAGATAAAAGAATCATGAAATTGTTTTAAATTAAAACTAAATGTTTTCATAAGTCTGTATTTTTCCATTATAGAGCACTTAAAGAAAATTTGGAAACTATGAAAAAGAAAAAATAAATGGAAAAATTACCCTTGGAATCATATTTAAAATAGCTACTCAATATTTTGTTATTTTTAATTTTTTAATTTATTTTTTATAAACTGACATAAGAACTTTAAAATTATACATATTTTGGCAACCATTGCTATTTTGATACATGTATACATTATACATTGTGCAATGTTTAAATTAGGTTATACATATCTATCTCCTCAAGCACTTATCATTTCTTTACAGTAAAAATATTCAAATTCCTTTAAGAATTTTGAAATATAGTGTATATTATTGTTACTTGTGGTCGTCCTACCATGCAATGGCACCCTAAATCTTCTTCTTTTTTAAATATAGTTTTTAGTTGTAGGTGGACATAATGCCTTTATTTTATTTATTTTATGTGGTGCTGAGTATCGAACCCAGTGCCTCACACACATGAGGCAAGCACTCTGCCACTGAGCCACAATCCCAGCCCCCCTAGATCTTCTTACTCCTAACTCCAACTTAGTGTCTTTGGTCAACCTCACTCCATCCTTCTACTCTTCAGAGGCTCTGATGACCATCATTCTACTCCCAACTTCTATTTGATCAAGGTGTTTAGATTACACATATGAGTGAGATCATGAAGTATTTGTCTTCCTGTGTCTGAATTCTTTTACTTAAAATAATGATTTCCAGTTTCATCCATGTTGTCACAAATGAATTTTTGTCATTTTTATAGTCTTTTTCCTGTGCAAATTGCAAACATAACAGTGTCATCACTAAACATATTGTATTGTCTTCTTTGTTCTCTTCATTACATGAACTTTTTCTATATAGTCTGGTCTTTATACACATTTTTTCATGACAACTTAGTAAAACCAATTATTTGGATCTATCAATTTTTTATTTCATTATTTTCTATTATTACATGTTTAAATGGGTTTAAAAGGGGTTTCCTCTCCAAATTTTTTCATAAGATAAACAATTTAGCATTAAACATTTCTTTTCATAATATGTTTTTCTGCCTGTATTTAGGATTAGTTCATTAGGATGGACTCTGAGGTAGAAAATTAGTGTACCAAAGGACTTGAATAATTCTAAATGCAAATCCATGTATTATATATACCTAACAGTTTTAATTGCTACCTTGATACATGGTCATGGTGGGGGCAGGTGAGAACAAAGAAACATATATTTGTGTCTTCCATTTGCCTTGAACTGAATTCCATGTCATTAAGAAGCTGATTAACCTGTGGTCTGATACAAGTTCCAGATCACAGTTCTTGGCAGTACCTGGAGAACTGAGTCTTACATTAACCCTAAAATGTTAGTTTAACCATGACCTCTCAATTTCTAACTTTGACTCTCTTTTTCCTGGAAAAAAATGTGCTTACCTGGCTGGACTCCCTTTCTCAGGAGATATCCCAGGTCACTCATGCATAGAAGGGCAGGGCTTGGCTCAGTGTGCTAAGTATTTAGATTAACTAGACCTAGAAGCATTCTTTCCCTTACATCCTCACATATCTGGCTGTAGCAGAAAGCTGAGAGCATGGGTACTATTTTGCTTTCCTTGTAACTTCATAGGCTCCCCACCCCCACCCCACACACATCTGGGAAAGATATGTGCCCATCAATGAGGTAACAGAGCAGATGTGATGAATCCCAGATGTTGAACATGGCAATTTGCCTTGAACTTGCAAGTTCACAACTAGAAACAATGTATAGATTTTCTTCAGTTATCATTTTACATGAAGCTGAGGGAAAAATCAATTGATCCATCAAGGAAAAGCAAGAAAGAATTTCCATTTTAAAATGCAAAGGATAAAACCTGAATGATTTAATTTACTTAGAAATGGGTATTGAGGGGAGGGTATCATTTCAACAATAAAGGCAAATATAATTAACTAATGAATTAATTGTATATCATAGTTACCAGCAACACATGATTCTATTATTCTGAATTCTAGAAACATTGTTAGAATTCTGGGTCACACTGCAACCATAATTGTCGTTTGTTAATTACATAGGTTCCATTTTACATTTCCATATCTTCCCCCAGGGGATTTACTGTTCATTTCCAATAAAGAGATGCATAAAATTTACATCTGGGATGAGGGATTTAGTTGAGCCCTACAGATAGCTTTTGTAAACTACTGCTGCCTCCTTGTGGTGTTACTTAGAAGTGACAGGTAAACCTTTCTGAAAGCAAATCAAGCCCTAAATGCTTCAAAGTTTGTGGGGGTTTATTATTATTATTATTATTATTATTATTATTATTGTCAATGGACATTTATTTTATTTATTTATGTGTGGTGCTGAGAATCGAACCCAGTGCCTCACATGCTAGGCAAGCGCTCTACCACTGAGCCACAACCCCAGCCCTAATGCTTCAAAGTTTTAAAAGAGCACACAGCACTATTAGCACTCAGTAACACATTTGAATGGTGGAGAGTGCAAAAATGGTGTTACAAAGACTTGTAGTTCCTATTTTAAGAATATTAAGAGGGCTGTAGATGGACACAATGCCTTTATTTTGGCCTCCATTGCTGTGGCCAAATAAGAGAAGAACAAATAGAGAATGGTGTCACGGTCCAAAGGAAGAATTTCAAGGAAGTGGTGGAAGTGGCCACTAAACCAATGGTTATAAAAACAAACCCAGCATCCAAATTTCATCACTTCCTATTTTTCTTCCTCCTCACTTCCCCCCTTTATTCTCTCCCATAGCAGCACTGTCTAGAACTTTCTGGGATGCTGGAAATGTTCTATATCTGTACTTTCCAGTACTGGTAACTACTAGCCAACCTTGACAATCCATCACTTAAAAGGTGGCAACGGAGGTTTCTAATTTTTAGTTTTATGTAATTTCAATTAATTAAAATTTAAATAGCCACATGTGACTAGTGGTTGCTGTGTTAGCTCAGCTCTAGAAGGGCAAGGCATTGATCTTCTTTATTTACTGCAGTGTTCCCAGTACCAGAGAGTATTGGAATCCTGGAGCTGCTTAATAAGCATAAATATTCATTTAGTGAATAAATAAATGACAATGAAGAGGGTAGAGAGGAACTAAAGGCACTAGGTTTAACCAGAAGTAGGGGTGATGATTAAGGAGCAGTGGAAGAAGCAGGTGGAGTTGAAGGGTTAAGGAATGCGAGATGTTGTTGTTTGTGTTGTACATTGGAAATGATGTGAGCAGTGATTCTAAAAGTATTGACTCCTTGGGTTTGTGTGGGTTGGCTCTGCAGCCAGAGAATGGACTAAGAGCTGGGAGTCCTGTCCTTATTGTCAGCAGAAGGGAGTATAGGAAATAGGGTTTTCCCATGGGTACATCTGACAGCAGCTGTCATGGAGAACAGGAAATTCCCATCAGAGTGTGTCCTTGGTCTTGGAAGCCCTGGCTCCTTAACTGGACTTTGAGGGTGCTAACAAAAACCTTACAAGTGTTGTGGTGAAATAGATCAGATAGTTGTTGGCCCTCTGAAATTGGAAGCAACTTCCTCAAGCTGAGAGTGGAAGCTAGAGACACCAAGAAAGCTAAAAATGGAGATTGCCTCCTGTCCCAGCCTGTCTAGCACAGGTTAATTCAATCTGCATATGTATATTTCCTGCCTTCTGTCCCACTTTGCCCCCTCTTCAAGATCTACATATGTAAAGCACCTGGCTTTGATTTCTGTAAATTGTAACTGCTTCCTTGGGAGCAGGAGAAGCAGTTTAGCTGCTTCTCCCCAGTTTAGTCAAACTGCATTAAGTTCATTTTTCCTTTTTATCTTTTTCGTATGTGCACAGGCAGCTAAATCCAGTCATTCAGGATCTAGGCTAGGCTACCAGTAAGAGTGAGACTCAGGGAGGCTTTGTTAAATGCATGAGACATTTTCATTACTGTCATTATTATACATGACTTGATTCCCCTTCTGATCACTGTGAGCCCTCATTGGCCAGGGAGGTTCTGGCCCTGGACCTCATCAGTCCAAGATTATCCACACTCCTCTGCCTATCTTCATTCTAACGTATAAACTGGAAATAATGCCCCTATGATGATCATTGTACCTGTTAACCCTTGCTGGGAGTCAGCTTCTTTTTGTAAAATGTGCTGAATCAATACATTGAAGATACCAATTCTCAGGGCTTAGAGGCAATAGTTATGGAATTGTATACCACTGAACCATTTTAAGAAAAATCAAAAAGAAGGATACAGACATTTAATTTTAAGAATGCTTGATAGGCCAATAAAAAGTGTGCTTTCTACACCCATTATTCTATGAATCATAGAAAAATAAATCCTCAGATTGACTTCATATTTCTCTTTTCATTGCCCTTGTGAGAAAAATTGTGGTTCCGTTTAAGTGTAGGAGTTTGCTGAATTCACACATGTAGAAACAATGCATGTAGCATCTGGTGTTTCAAGAATCTCCTGCTTGTGCTTTATGTGCTTCTAATCACACAAGAAAAGTTCATGATCTTTTCCTAGATTGATTTTATTTTCAAGTTAGTCCATCATTATTATGATTGTGGTCTATAGGGGGCAGCAGTGGACCTCAAAGTAAAACAGAACTTAAAAATGCACTGTTTAGTATGGTTCCATAGTTCCCCACAGTAACATTCCCCCATCTTTACTGTGCAAATAAATTCCCTGAGGGAATGAATGAATAGATAGATAGATAGATAGATAGATAGAAAGAAAGAAGATAGATAGATAAATTGCCTGAGGAACTGGTTAGAGTACAGGTTCTGATTCTCTAGGTCTGTAGTAGGTCCCAAAGTCTGTGATTCTGCATTTCTCACAAGCTCCCAGGTAATACTGATGCTGCTGGTTCAAATAGCAAAGCTGTAAGTGACAAGTCCCTGACAATTTCTCAGAGACCCACAGGCAGTTTTTCTATTTAACACACATTTATTAGATGAACAATGAACATGCACAGTCAAAGCTCCTGTGTTCTGATGGATTAGTTGGATGGACAACAGCTGAGTTCCAGGTATGTTGTTCCCTTGGCCATGTCATTTTCTGTCTTGTGGCTCAGTGTCTGTGCTATAAACTCATCATCTTGGCCCCAGTGGTAGTAGGATTTTGAGCCTGAATTTGCCATGTTTTCCCAAAGAGTAGAATGTGCCTCTACCCCCGAAATATAGGGCCTATAGCCACCTTTCATGGCCCAGGTCTTAGCAGGGCTCTGGATATGCACAGAGAAAGAATAACAGTATGCATGGGACATGCTGGGTTCAACATGATTCTCTTTTTTTTAATATTTTATTTTTTAGTTGTAGTTGGCCATAATATTTTTATTTTATTTATTTATTTTTATGTGGTGCTGAGAATCGAACCCAGGGCCTTGCACATGCTAGGCAAGCACTATAACTGCTGAGCCACAATCCCAGCCTGGCAACTCTTTGAGATATGTCCGACCCAAGTCAGGTATGAGGAGGCTGAGCTCAGAGAGATGAAGTGTCACCCAGTGAAATGTGATTGACCCACATTCTTACTCTGGCCACCAAAGCCCACAGTGGCCTAGAGAGAATTAGGACTTGGATGTATTTGAGAATCTTTTGCTCTAAAATATACTAGAGTTCATTCATAAAACACATATTTATCATGTATAACTAATTAGAACAAATTAAAAAATAATAAATAAATAAATAAACGCACATTTAAAATGATTACTTTGTATGTGCCTGGCCTTGTGCTGGGGGTAGCCTGGCAGAGATAAATCCTATAGGAGCTGATATTTGAAACGTGGGCAGGCTTCCATGGATTGTTTCCAGTGATCTTGGGAAAAGCTAGCCCCCTTCAGGTGTTTTTCTTTGACCAGAGGAATGCAGAACTATTCATTTGTTATTATCTGGTATATATTTGGAGACTAGAGGACCTTGTATCTTAATGGGACCCTTATTTCATTGTGGTTAGTTGTGGCTTTATTCTCCTCCCTACTAGACTCTGAGCTGGGGGAAAAAATGGCTTAGTAAGCATGTGTTGGATCAATGGCACTGTCCCATCCCTTTACCTGAATTCTGACCCTTCCTCACATATTCATACCCTCTGCCCACCCATGCTAGGAAACAGGAAAGCCAATGCAGTAGTGATAGAGGACATTCAGCTCTGACATCCATTCTTTCTCTGTCACCCACCCTCCTTGTGGACTGTGAGCTTCTGGAAAATAAAGTTTTCCTTGCCTGTCTCTGTACACACACAAACTCTGACTGGAACAGAACTCCATGAACTCTGTCACTCCACAAAATTTGAGAAGTAAATGAATGACTTAAGATCTTACCCATGGGTTTTCCCAGCAGGAATGAATTGACTTTAAAGTTCATTTAGTTTTAGGCAAAAGTGACGTAAGCTGTTAGCAATCAGGATACGGGTTCCCTCTGGGAGTGGCAGGCAAGCCTGGAAGGGGCCACAAGTGAGGCAGGCTCTGGATGCTGCTGATGTTCTTTCTCATTCTGGGCACAGGGTACATGAGAAGGTTAACTCTGAAAATCAACAGAGATGCACTGTATGTGCACTTTTTCTCTATATAAAAAAATTATATATAGTTCCTAACTCTAAAAGATTTTTTACTACCTATAGCAGCAATTTTTAAAATAGGAACTAACTCAAGCATGTTTAAATCAATGACAATGAACAAATGCCCTGAATTTTCTCCTTTGCAGGTCCTTCACTTCTGTTTAAAAACAAAACAAATCACCAATTACCTAATCCTGGCCACCCCCATGCAGTACGTTTAAGGCTGAAAACTTCAAAAACGACCCGCGTCCTCTTCTGTTTTCCATTCTGTTTTTGCCCTTCCCCCACTGACACTTGTCGGATGACCTCACCTGATTTTTATATAGAAAATTGAGTCCATCTGGTGTTAGCTCCTTCCAGCCCCCTCATCTCCACTTGAATGTGATCCTGGGAACCCACATTTCTCCCCCTTACTTACCTCTGATCCTGGGGAGGAGCCCCAGCTGGGCTTCTGTCTGCAGCTAGTGTCCTTGTGTTTGGCCCTGACACACAGCCCCAGAAGGGGGATATACCTGTCTCAAGAGCAGCAAAAGCTGCATGTTTCAGACATGGTCCAGTTCACTTCCCAAGATCTTCGATTTCAGAAAAAGAATGTGAGCCTGTTCCCTACCCATCAGGGACATTGGTAGAGTTCTCCCCTAGGATCTGAGTTCACCTTCTGTATAATGTCAACCCTTTGATTTTTGTCTTACATTTTCACAATTTCCAGGCATGGGGGTCTGATTTTTCAGACGTCTTACAAGTTTAGATATTCAGGCTCTTGCAAATAATTTGATTGAATGGATGAAATACTTGAATTTCTCTGAAACCAGTTAACTCTAAACTGGGTGCTCTGGCTGTTCAGTCTCAGTGTTCAAGTCCAGGCTTTGTTTTTTTTTTTTTTTTGTTTTTGTTTTTTTTTTGTCACAAGACCCAGATAAATTTGCTAGCAGGGAAGCATGGGGTGCCACCTGATCTGGGTCCAATTGTGCTGGAGGCCTTAGAGAAGCCCAGTTTGCCTGAAAGCCAAAGCTGATACAACTCCCTTAATGACACATTTTCCTAAAATTCATAGTTGTGTAACTATGCTCATTTACATATGAACTACTCTCAAGGTAGCCATCTGTGGGAATCCTATGGTCAACTTCGTCTGGGGAGTGGAATGCAAACTTGTTTCCTTGATGAGGCACCTTGTCCAAGACACAATCTGCACCACAGTCCATGGTACACTTGTCCACTATTTTGAAGATATTTAAGATAGCTTTTGATGTCTTCCTGCTTCCTCTTCTTTTGATCATATCATTTAGCCAATCCTTCTAAAGGTACTTCAACTTCATTTTCATGTTTCTAGTATGTATTTTTATCAATAGAACTTATGCCCAAGGTATCATATTTATCTCCTTGAAGTATCTTATTGCCACTTTTCTAATTTAAAATTGATTTTACAGAACTTGATACACCACAGGGAATTATTAAGCAAAGTATAGTGTACAGAGTGTTTATGCCAAATTAGTGAGTTCTGCCCAGATGGTTAGAGTGAAAAGAGGTAAAAATGAAAACAAATTTATTCAGCTCCTTTGCACTTTGTTTTTAAAGATACAAAACTAAAATTTAAAAATCAGGAGTCACAAGATACTGATTAATAGATTCAACATTATTTGCTTGAATTTTAAAAATTTTGTGATTTTTTTTTCAATTCTACTCCACTGTTTCCCTAGAGCCCATTCCCTACAAGGCTAAGGAAAGGATGCTCGTAATATAACCCAAGTCTTAGAAAAAGGCAGACGTTCTTCAGGATAATAAAATATGGGAGATATGCCAACAGCACAAGATAGCTGATATATTTTAGATATCCACCTGGAGACCAGATGACCATAATGGCCTTTTTCTATCTGAGGCTTCCTCTACTGTCTCCAGCAATGGGTCTGGGCAAGACAGGAAAACCCCTGAGACCTAATCCACAGACTGGCAGTGCACACCCAGGGCCACAGCAAGAGCTGTCTAAATAGGGAATTGATGAGGATAAAAGGACAAATTCTAGGGGCGTGGCAAGGAAGACATCCAATAGTAAGCGTTCTGCTCATACACTGAGCAGGGTAATTATGGAGCACAGACAAATATGGAAGAGCTAAGACATAACATGACTATCTGTTAAAAAGTGGCCCCAAACTCTAGCAATAAAGCCTGCTGGTCATCCCTCTGCTGGTCATGGGAATGAACTGGGCAGACTGATCCATTTTTGCTCCAAACAGATGGATTCTATCTCTTCCACAATTAAGGATTGATTGAAAGAGGCTTAAAGCAGATATTCATTTATCTTCACCTCTTCCCAAAACTGCATAGCCAAGACACTAAAGGAATAAGAAAGAAAATGAGAGAAGATATGACAAACTTGAGATGTTAACCAAATTAGGGGGAAAATGAAAAGCAACTGACTCAATGGTGCTCTTAGCTGATCTATGAAAGCAGAAATCTGACTGCTTGCAGAGGATGAGAAAGTGGTTAAAAAAGAAAGTGACTCCCCATCCAGAGCCTGAAAAACTTCAGAAATGGAGGCACAGGCACCTGTAGAGGGAGGACATGTCAGGTAGTGCAGACAGTGAGCAGGACTAGTGAAGGCCCTCGAAGGAGCAGATGGGCCTCGCTTCTCAGCTCAGCCCTTACTTCTAGGAAATTACCCTCCCTCTCTTTGCAGAAGACAAGATGCCTCTTCTCCAGAGGCTGAACCAGAGAAATTCTGGCTGAAGGGGGAGCAGTGAAAAGCATCTTACTGCATGAGGAAATGACACCCTTCTCCAGCCCTTCCACATTCCGCTCTGAGAACATACAGTGGCATAAGTGACAACCCCACGTAAGTCATGTAGTATCATTTGACTTTTTAAATTTATGCACATATATTGCTTCAGTAAGGATAAATTACATTTTGAAAAGGAATTTGTTGGACATTCTTAATAATTAAGAACATTGAGATTACTTTTCATGCATGACTGTGTAAGAGGAGTGTTAGTGTTCTTTTAGAATGTTTGAATCTGAATCTGTGATAATTATTTGCTATAAAACTAAATAAATAAGGCAGCCGGGTGCAGTGGCACATACCTGTAATCCCAGTAACTCGGGAGGGTGAGGCAAGAGGATCACAAATTCAAAGCCAGCCTGGGCAACTTAGCGAGGCCCTGTCTCAAAACAACATTTTAGAAAAGGGTTGGGGATGTTGCTCAGTAGTAGAGGGTTCCTGGATTCAATCCTCAGTACCACAAAATAAATAAATAAAGCAGTTATTAAAATGGTACAAGGGAAATAAAATCATAATGATAAGTGAATATCTGTTTTTGCTATGGACAATATTTGCATAATCCTAAAAATGATAATAGAAAATATTAATTGGAAAAATGTGTGATACAACTAGGCTGAGAGGATAAGAAGAGAGAACACATGATGGTTTAGAAAATAATAGATTTTTGATCATAGTAAATCAATGGATGATTTCTAAAATTTCACAAGTCACAAATAGTGTGTCATGTAGAAGTATCCAGATTTAAAAAGAAAGAGCAAAGAAAAACTAAGAGTATAAAGTTATTTCTTCTGAGAGTGGAGATGGGGAACAAAACTTAAGGTTTAGGAAAGCTAGAATAAAGGACTACTCACCTCCCTGTAAGTCATGTAGTATCATTTGACTTTTTAAACTTATGCACATATATTGCTTCAATAAGGATAAATTACATTTTGAAAAGGAATGTGTCAGACATTCTTAAGAATTAAGTGTGTGTATGCATGCAGGGGTGTGCTCTTGGTTGAGAGGGGATTAGGCAACTACTCTGCTCCTTTTAATCACCAGCAGATGTGCGGATTTCTTCAGGATATAAGAGAGATTCCAAGAGAGCACAATATGTGACCAGGCTAGCAGCTGACCAGAACGACTGATTTGGTTTATTGGCTTCCCCATACTTCCTTCTAAGTAAAAGAGCATAGCTGGCTGGGATTTATATATTTATATTATATGGTTCATAGCTGTGATACAGTGTCTTGCTGTGCCCATTGGAACTCACTAAAACTGAGCCAAGGGATACTTACCTGCCTTGACAGCTAAACAGAATGGTCTTCAGGGATAGAAGTAGCACCAGAACAAATGATGATGTTGCTTGGGCCAGGGATGGGGAGGGAGTTGTATACAGATAGTAGTGATATCTGTGCTAGAGCTTCTAGAAAGGGACCCAGTTTGGGAACTGGATGTTTCAGCTGAAGATGGGGATCACATCTTATTTTGCAACATAGAAGATGCTTCCCACAAAGGTCTCTCTGGAGAAAGGACAAAACGCAAGGAGAGGTGGTCCATGAAAGTAGTGAATACAGTGTAATTGTTTGGTGCAATCTTTTTTTATTTTATTTTTAGTCATTTCCAGAGGGATGGCAAATTATAGATAAAATGGAGCTGTTCTTCCACATTTGCTAATGTGGTGACTAAGCAGACTTCTAGGGTACTTAATTAGTGTGGCATGGTTTGTTTTATCATCCTTCAGTTTTATTTAAAAGTAGGTCTATTTTAAAGTAGGTTTCTCATATAGTTGGGTCTTCCTCTTACTAAATTCAATCTGATAATCTCTGACCTTTAATTGGAATGCTTAGACCATTTACATTTAATGTAATCATTAATATGGTTGGGTTTAAATCTATCACCTTGCTATGCATTTTCCATGTCTCTCATCTATTTTTGTTACCTTTTTCTCTTTTCTTCTTTTGTGTTAATTAATATTTTTTAAGATTCCATTTTGTTTCCATAATTGGCTAATTAACTATAGCCAATAGTGTTAACTGTTTTGTTTTTTAGTAATTACTTTAGGTTTACAATATTCATCTCTAATATCACAGTCAACCTACAAATAATATCACTTCATATCTTAGGTATAAAGCTTAGAATATTGGGGTGAGTTTTCATTTTAATGAGAAGTCAGGAGAGAGTGCACTGGGAACACTGGTCAGACAACAATTTTGAACCAGAAGTCCCCACTTTGTATTTGGTCATTTCTTAAATTTAAATATTCTATCCAACTGTTATTTAATGCATAGTCTTCTGTGACTTGCCTCTTCACTGCAATTACACCATTTACTTATGTAAAATAATGTTCTTCTTCCATTAATATTTTGTGTTTAATTCCACATCTGATACTCATATTCCAGACCCTGCTTTAAAATGCCTAATATATTTTCCCATTCTTTTATTGATCTTTTCAATCATCATTCCTTACATTGTCTTTTGTCAATGATACAAAATTGGGTTTTGTGTATTGAGCCAACATTTCGATAAAGGAATCTAACATTCAGTTTGACATTTACACTTAACACAACTGACATATTTGGTTTTAACTTTATTATCTTGTTCTATGCTTTTTGTCTTTTAAGTTTCCATGTTGTTTCTTGAAATGTTGCTTGCCCTCGAGTTCCATTTTTTTCCTCCTTTTCCCTGGTTGTTCATTCTTAGTCTCTTTTGTAGGCTACTCTTCCCCCATCCATTCCTCAAATGTTAGAACTTCTCAGTGTTCTTCATTAGCTCTTTTCTCTTCACTCTTTTTTAAAAAATTTTTTTAGTTGTTGATAGATCTTTATTTTACTTATTTATACATGGTGCTGAGAATCGAACCTAGTGCCTCACACATGCCAGGCAAGTACACTACCGCTGAGCCCCAGCCCCAGCCCCTCTTTTGTTTTTAATGGAAAACATCTCATTTATTCCTGGTCCTTAATTATTATTTTTATACTATTCACTGCCAAATCTATCTGTAACCATAGGCAACCAGGCAGTGACATTGGAGCATAGGTAAGTTGCTTAACATCTCTTAGTCTCAGTTTCTTCATCTGTAAATTGGAGATACAATCTCATAGGGACAGTGTAAGGATTAAGAGAATTAATAAAAATACTAATAAATAAATATAAAAAATATTTGACTGATTCTTAGTATTACTTGAGTGTTAACCATGGTTAATATTGTTGTTGTCATATCTCCAAGCAATCTCCTGAGCTATAATTTATATGTGCAAGAGTAATATATATTAATAAGATGTTTCATAAGCACCTCAAATTTAAACATGTCGGGCTGGGGATGTGGCTCAAGCGGTAGTGCGCTCGCCGGGCATGCGTGCGGCCCGGGTTTGATCCTCAGCACCACATACAAACAAAGATGTTATGTCCGCCAAAAACTAAAAAATAAATATTAAAATTCTCTCTCTCTCTCCCTCTCTCACTCTCTCTTTTAAAAAAAAAAAATTAAACGTGTCTATTAATGTCCTGATAATCTTTTCCCCCAACTTGGTTATGTTTCAGTCAATGTCACTGCCTGGTTGCCTAAGCCAAAAATTTGCTTTTCATCCTGACTCCCCCATATAAAAAGGTGTAACTACAGTAAGGCTGACCTACTTTTTACACCTCTATTTGTTTGCATGTGGGCACATGTGTAAATTTGTGTGAATAATAAGCAGCTTTTCATATATACAGACTGAATGAGAGGCCTCAGTGGTGGGAATGGCTTTTGAAAGTTGGGAAAAGGCATATTCAGGAAATGGGAAATAGTTGACAGGAACAAAGAACTAAGAGCAGGCCAGGACCACACTGAGGGGACTGTAAGCCTTCACGTATATAATCCTGGGTTCACTGTTATGTGAATGCACTTGATTTTGATACAACCTATTCCAATAAATCTAGCAGTGCAGGCTCTTTAACAGGCACTGCTTAAGGAGGGGTTTTGATTCATGGAAAAGGAATCACAGGAGCTAAAAAAAAAAAAGCAGGATTAAATTTAACTGGGTAGGTAAACATCTATATTTTAAGTAAGTAAAAAAGTTACTAGATGGTTCAATTAGTCTTTTTATGCCCATATCAAATGACCAATTTGCAATCAGGATCATCACAGACCTCCTCCAGAGTTTCCTATGGTATCACCCTACCCAGGCATAGTTTATCATCTTTTTTTTTTCTTTTTGGTATTGGAGATTTAACCCAGGGGTAGTTTATCATGGAGCTACATTCCCCAGCCCTCTTTATTTTTATTTTGAGATAGGATCTTGCTAAGTTACTTAGGACCTTGCTAAGTTTCTGAGGCTGACCTCAAACTTGCAATCCTCCTGCCTCAGCCTCCCAAATTGCTGGGATTATAGGTGTGCACCACCACTCCTGGTTCTAGTTCACCATATTTTGAGATGAATAGCTAATTGATTATCAAAATGCTAGAGGAAGTTGTGTGGTTGGTTGTGTGGACTATGGGACCAAGATCACAGTGCAGTGAGCAGATGACCATGGGGAAACAGTACTAGCCTCAGACTGTGATATCCTGAATGATGAGTAAATAAATGGAGGATAGGCACCATTTAATGTTTTCCACTCAACTGGGTAACAGTTCCCAGTAGACTAAGAAAATAGTGAGGATGTCCAAATTTTACACTAAAATAGAATATCTGGCACCTATAGACCATTGATTTTTTTTCTTAGAGTTGGCACTGTTCTTTTCCCCATACTGTGTCAATTTTCCTCTTGCCTAAGAAATGGCTCAAGCCCTATTTTTCCCATTTCATGTTTTTTTTCTGCAATATCCCTAAGAGTTTAGTCATATAGGACTGTATTGTTTTGAGAAACCAAGGAGCAGAGCCAACTGCTTTTCTGTTAAGGATACTCAAAGTGCACACAGGAGCATATTGAAAATGCCAAAATTCATTAAATCCAATTACCATGCTGCCCAAGGAATAGACATAATCACCTTGTAAGTTTAGATCAGTCATTTCCTCCTGTGAGATTTTGGGCTCCCTGAACGACCCCAGCAGCTGGGACTGTTAGTTTCCCAGGTAACTCTGAGGAAACGGTTGTCCTACTATCTTAATTTGTTGACCACAGTGTGGCCCTCATACTAAAGAAGGCAGCAATGTCCCAACATTCAATGTCCCAAGCTCAAGTTAAAGAGGAAATTTTCACAAAACCCTTCCCAGCATGAATTCCACTCCCAATTTTGTACTTTATGTGAATCATTTAACAATGAACCAGATAACATGAGCTGAAAAAGAACAAGGAGTGTTTAATTCACCTGATTTTCTTCCTTAACAGTCCATGGCAGGTGTACCCATCAGACTTCCTGCCTCATTTTTGCTCTACTCACAATACACAACCTTATTGAGGTCTGAGTAATTCAGAGGGGATGTTCAGGATTCAGGCAAACCTAATAATCCAGGAGGGGGAAAGTCACTCTGTCAGCAACTACCATTGGTTTCCAGAAAGAAAGCCATACCTCTCCCAAGAAAGCAGGAGGCAAGCTTCAAATATTTACTATCTTTTCAATTAAGGAATCCAATACAATTCACTCCGATTCCAAATATCTCCCACTTTAAAGACCCTCGGGGTGCCCACACAAGGTGGTATCTGAATTTTGTCTCCATGGTTCACACATGGTTCACATCCATGGGAAGCTGATTACATAAGAGAATATTCATTTTTGCCTTCCGGTATACTAATCTCCTCACCAAGTAGAGCTAAAGAATGATCTTACAAATGGATATTAGAAAGAACATTCCAGAAAGAAGTAGAGCCTGAGCAAGGGGCCTGTGACAAGGAGGGCACAGAGCTGAAGAAAAATCAAGGTGCTGGACCACAAAGTGTGAGGAAGCATGGTGTGAAATGAGACTGAGCAGTAGTTGGAGCCAACTGTTCAGGGTCTTGTAGGTTCTATTAAAGATCTGGGTCTGAATCCTAAATATAGTGAGAAGTCATGGGAAAATTTTAAAGCAGTAAGCAGATGATTGGCCTGATCCTACTGGCTGCATCTGTGGAGGAACTTTGGCATAAAGAACAGAGAGATGCTGGCATGAAGCAGCAATTCCGATGTGAGGAACTGTAGATGGAGCCAGGGTGGTTTGGGGGTTAGAGAGAAGTGAATAGATTCCAGAAACATCTTCAGGTAAAAGTGACAGGATTTGGTGATAGGCTGGGAGGAGGAGGTGTTAGCCCTGATCCCTCACACCAGAGCTGCCAAGTGCTTAGCTCAGCTGTTCCCTTTCTCAACTGCACTTTCTGGAATAGGCAGACATCCCAAGGGGGAAAGTAGCCCCAAATGCTGAGCTCATATTTCAGGTTTTCTTTTACCTCCAAGATTTTGCACTGTTTTCACTGCTTTTTTGAATCTCTGATGCCTTGAAAAGACTTTTTTATTTTATCTAGTTGTTCCCAGAGGGAGGCTTGCCCCAAGTTACCTGCTTTGTCATAACCATTTGAAATAGACTAACTCAGAGACTCCCATCCCTCCCAATCCTTCAGCTCCCTCACAAGGTGACTGAGCTCTAGGAGTCAGGAGACACAATTTCTAGCTCAGATTCTACCACTGACTTTCTCCATGATCTTGGGCATGTCCTTTCCCCATTCTGACTCCATTTTTTTCACATGATGTTTCCCTCAAATACCTTGTGGGATGAAGTAGAACATAAGTATGATGTGATGTTTATTTGAGGTAATGTGATCCATGTTGTAAAAGCCATATGAGAGTCACGTTCTCTATTTTCTGCCACCAGCTATGACCCCAGGGACATAGAGCTGATCAGGCTCTATGGAAAGCTTGGGAAAGTCATTCCACACCGTCTGGTGTTCCTGGAGCTCCTTCCAAAGTTCCTGCAGCTGATCCAGGCTCTGTGGGACCTAAAGCTTTAACAATTTGGGAGGTTCTTCTTAAGAAAAAATAACAACATAGAACAGATACAAAATCAAGTATTGAAATAAACATTTACTTAGAATGGAAAATAAATGTTAATAAATTCAAATTTAAGAGCTAACAAATATGAATCAGGGTCCAGACAGGAGGCAGGATTCACAAAGGAATTTAAACAGGTAAAGTTTAATATAAAGAATTACTAACTAGTGACAAAGGATTAATTATTCAGGCATGAAGAAAATGCTGAAGACTACAGGTATGTAGTTAAGGGGACAGTCACATCATATAGGACTGAGAGTTCCCAAGGAAGGAACAAATCTGGAAGAACCCCTATAGCTGAGATTCAGACCCTGATTGAGTAACACCACCTGCTAGAGTTGGACTAAACTTGCTGGAAGCCACCCACCAGGTATTGGAAGGTCTCCTATTGACTTCTGGGAAGCACACTGAAAGGCTGGCGGAATTCACTAGAAGCTCCCCACTAGGGTGACCCTGAAACTTGCTGGGGTAAACACAATGGGGTGTGATCAAAAATCCCAGAAATAAGAAGAGAAGAAAGAACACCAGAAATAAGAAGCTGTAAGAGGTCCCTCTAGCACCCACCTCTGGCAAAACTTAGCATTATGCCAAGTGACAAAGGAGAAATGTTTTCATAGTCTAGTTTCAGGGTCAGAAAGAAAGAATAAAGAATGGTGGGTAGGAACAGAGTGGCAAGAAATAGTTGATGATATGAACATAAATCAAAACCACAATGATAGATCACCTCACAGCTGTTAAGATGGCTATTACCAGGCTCTGGGGTTGCGGCTCAGCGGTAGAACGCTCGCCTTGAGCACGTGACACCCTGGGCTCGATCCTCAGCACCATATAAAAATAAATAAATAAAAAATAAAGGTATTGTGTTCAACTACAACTAAAAAATAAATACTAAAAAAAATTAAGGGGCTGGGGTGGTGGCTCAGTGGTAGAGCACTTGCCTAGCATATGTGAGGCACTGGGTTCGATTCTCAGCACCACATATACATAAAGTTCTATCAACAACTAAAGAAGTAAAATTAAAAAAAATAGATGGCTATTACCAAAGTCAAAATGTAAGTGTTGAGCTGGGCATGGTGGCATAAGCCTGTGTCCCAGCGGCTCAGGAGGCTGAGGCAGAAAGTTTGTGAGTTCAAAGCCAGCCTCAGCAAAAGTGAGGCACTAAGAAACTCAATGAGACTCTGTCTCTAAATAAAATACAAAAAAAAAAAAAAAATGGGGATGTGGTTCAGTGGTGGAGTGCCCCTGAGTTCAATCCCTGGTATTTCCCCGCAAAAAGGTAAGTGTTGGCACGGATGTAGAAAAAAGGGAACCCTTCCACACTATTTGTGGGAATGTAAATTGGTATAGCCATTAAGGAAGACAATATGGAAGATGCTTAAAAATTAAAACTATCACAAGATCCAGCAATCCTGCTTCCTAGTATACATCCAAAAGAAGTCAAATCGCTATCTTCAAGAAATATATCTACATTTTTGTTTTCATTGCAGCATTATTCACAATAGCCAAAATAGGAAAACCTAAGGGTCCTTGACAGATGAATAGATAAAGGAAATTACACAATTACACACACACACACACACACACATATATATAATATATAACATTTTCTACGTATATGTATAATACTTTTCCTATGTATAATTTTTCCTATATATACTATATATGACATTTTCTCTATTTTCTGTATGTATATGTATATACACAAGCACATATACACACATACATGCATATATAATGGGATATTATTCAGCCTTAAAAAAAAAAAGAAACCCTGTCATTCATGATGACATGAATGAGCCCAGAGACATTACACTAAGAGGTACACTGGGACAACTATTGCCTCCCCCTTGGTCCTGGAGGAGACGAGCCAATCCCAGGAAGCTGCCCTAGCAGATGAGGGTTTAAAGCTGAAACATCATTAACTTCACTAGTGATCCACCTCTGCCACAACAGAACAGTAAGACTGACTTCCTGCATGTTTCCAAAGGCCTCTTCATGGCTCTGACATTCTGCTTTACCCTCAAGGGCGTGGCCATCATTCAAAGGATATTACTCTGAAGGAAGAGTTTTAGAAATGAGGTGGTATCTTGGGATAAAGGTCTAGGCCTTTCCAAGGGGCTACTGAGAGGCAACAGCAGTTACCAAAACTCCAGTGGATTATCTTTTTAACACTAAACCATACCACTTAGAGATGTTTTTATCTTTTTCATCAACCCTGTCACTTCCTTCAAAGGTGAAATAACATGAAATGGGGATAACTGAGCTCAGGATCAATCTTTCTCCCCAAGCTGAGCCTACTTCAGAGAACAGAACACCTTGGCTAGTTTTGCTCACATCTATCAATGCTGACAGAATTCAGGAGGGCAAATAATGATTTTCCAGTCAGTCCCCACTCCCCTTCTCCCTGTTATAGGATCTGTACTCTGGGCCACATTTACTAAGATGGAAAACCAGAGAAGCATGACACAACATTAACTATATTCTTATTCATGTTCCCCACACCTATCCCAAACTTCCTAAATGTTACTCCATAGAAAACAACAATTTAGGACTATTTTCCCCCATAGAATGCTCTTTGTGGGTTCTTGGGAACAGGTAGAGGAATAGAGGAACATATATTCCATGGGAAAGGAAACCAAGACCTGTGGAGGTTTATTTGCTTCAGGTACATAAATTCCCTTCACCTGCTCAAATTTTAGCTATATCAATCTTCTCTGCCATTTATATTTACCTCTATCACAAAAGAGAACTCAACTACTTCTCAAAATACAGAAATATTTTATGATTGATTACCATTTCACAATTAATTTTTAGATTATAGAGGTAAAACAATAAGGTAAATAGGAAAATATTTGCAACTTATAATACAATGAGTTTCTATCCCTATTAGTATAAGACCCTAAACATTCCAAATACCAACAATATCCAAATAGAAATATATTAAGAAAAAATATATCCCTTGAAGCAGCCATAGATCCTCTGGAGTTCCAGAGAAAGGTGGCACTGGCACCAGGAAGTTAATGTAGAATGATGGGCTCAGGTGGAGTCCAATGCCCACTCTCGATCAATCAAAAATTCTACCTGTCACTGACACCCAACCCATCTTGCTATCTTAAAGGAAGCCAGAGTTCCCGCTGGAGAAGAGTCACTTGCATGGATTGATGAAAAGTCACTAACTAGTGGACTGAAATTTGGGAGGACATATCAAGTCCTAAAATATCTCAACTATACACCACCGTGTCTCAAATTATACTCTTGTCAGGTTGCTTTTTGGAGCTTTTCTTTCCATGGACCATCTTTTAAAACACCCATGTTCCTGGTAGTAGTTACATTTTTCTTTGTGAGAATCAGACAGAATCTTAGAGACTCTGAAAAAGTCCAGGCAATTATTTTGAAAGAGAGAAATGAAGAGCAAGAGTATCACAAATTTAAAATTAGGGGGACTCTGTCTTTAAGTTCCAAGAAAGGATCTTTCTATGTAAGGTACAGAGTTAAAATAAGTATGTGGGCTTCTCATTTAAATGACACCCAATGTAGGGGTCCCAATGTATTTCTAGATTTGTGAAACAAAATTCTCAAATTCTTTGTGATTATTCCTCATTGGTACCACAATTTATGTTTCCCTCCCCCCTCCCCCAAATCAGAAAAATATCAAAATATTTCAGCTTCTGTCTCCCATGACCAGTTTAATTTTTAAAAAATTCATACATATTTATGGGATTAGGGTTAGGGTTAAACTAATCAATGCCTAGGCAAAGGGCCTAGGTATGAGAGTCAATAACATATAATGATCAAATCAGGGTAATTAAGGTTTCCATCTCCTTAAACATTATCATTTCTTTATGCTGGAAACCTGTCTTTCCAAGATCACCAGCTTTTAGAAGTTTCTATTTCAAAGTTTTACTTACAACAAAGAGCAGCCAAATGTCACATGCCCTAGTCATGTAAGAACAGATCCAACAACAGGGGATCAAGTCCTGGGAAGGTCATTAGGGCAGGTGATGGTGAAGAGGGTGGGGTAGGTAAGGAGTTGGGTTAAAGGAGCCAAGGTTAAGAATTTGAGGAACAAGGAGATTATAGACTCTAGACCATAAAACTAGTCAATACCTAGGCAAAGGACCTGGGTCACAGGCCTGGGGCAGCATCAATAAGACTATTTAAAGATTCTGGATGGAGTCTACCATTTTAGGAATTCCAAAATGTCTCTATGGGTCCCCTTGCCTGGCCTTGAAGCTCCTGTTTAGTTTGTTTAAAAGGCGTATTCCTGAGCTGTCTCTTATCCAGAGCCCCCTCCTACCACAAGACACTGAATTCAAATATGTAGGGTCAGGGCTCAAGAAAAATCATTCTCTACTATACCTCATGATGATTTTTATGACTATCAAAGTGAAGGTTTGTTCCTTCAGAGAGAGGTAGGTAGGAATGCCTATTTGGTTGTATCAGAAAAGAAGCAAGAAAGCAACATTTTTCCAAATTAGTAGACCTGAAAATCTTTCCCATGACATCTATCTCATGCCCCACCCTTCATTTTCCCAAGCTCCCCATTCCCGATGGTCTGGTGTCTTAGAGCTCAGTTTTTCTCCATATTTTAGAATGATGGACTTGAAACAGGAAGTCCTCAGGCTCCTGTACCCCAGTGTCACTCCTCCCACCCTATTGGCCAAGAACAAAGCATTCCATGTCAAACCTGGGCTCTTTTTTTAATCTGAGATCCAGCTTGTAAGTTGGGTTGCTGTGACTACCATTTTGAGTGTATTACTGCCACTGCCTTAGAGAGTTGAGGTCCTGGCCCCTATTTCAGTCTGTTGGAATTCTTTCTCCCTGAACCATGTCTGGAGACAGAGTCCATTCAACTAGTCCCTTACTTGAAGTACCTGTCAACTACCAACATAACAATAGGTCATTCAAAATGTGTAGGCAGAAACTTGTAGGAATGGATAGGTGAATGGATAGAAGGATGAATTAATGGATGAATAAATGGATGGATGTGTGGTTCCTCTCCTTCTAGGTAGCTCTTCTTCCCTGCATCAAGTTGGGAGGTGACATTGATCCAAGGTAAATTTACAAACCCACAACTCTGTCTTGGTTCTGCTATCATCTTCTGGCAGCCTTCAATAAACCTTTTCTATTAGAGTTACATGGTCAGCTGTGGAACTTAAATCAGCCTATGAACCCAGATAACTGAGACAATGAATGTTAATCCTGAAATCCAGCATATTCCTTTGGGTGGGTCACAGGGCCTATATTCAAAACTGAATCAGTCTCTTCTCTGCTTTACTTTGATACTCCAAACATAGCCTCACTCAGTGGCTCATTAAACTGACAGATTGGAACTTAAAATCCAGTCACAAGAAAAAAAAATTACTTCAGTTAACAAACATTAAGCTTTTGAAAGAGACCAACTACACACTTACTCAATACAGCCAGGTCTCAGCTTCCCCATCTGTAAAACTCGGCCCAGTCCCCAAATCCCTCAAGATGAGACAGTAGCTCCCGATGCCAGGAAAGTGCTTCAACATCATCAGGTGAGCTGTACAAATGAGAAGGTAATTTGACAAGTCAGCCAGCCCAGAGCAGCCAGTCAAGTCAATGCAGAGTGCTCTAATGCACTTAAAAGCCCAGAAGCAAGCTCAGGCTGAATAATAATGGCCTAAACACCACTAGGGATTTCCCAAGTCTAATTTCCAGCCCTGATGGCCATGGTGTTCCATCTCCATTGGGCTAATTAAGGCACAGAGGAGACAGAATCCAACAGAGAAGCTCACCCTGGCCTTGGTCTAGATTTATGGGGAAGAGAAGTTGCCAAGAAGGTAAATTAGACATCAACAGGGCTTCCCCCAGGATGATGAGGTCTCTGGGGCATTAAGACTGTGAGATTTAAAGTGAATATAGATCAATGTTATGCAGAGAGACTAGGAGATGTGGGGGTTAGAACAAGAACTCTTCCATTTGCTAGCCATGTGGTCCTAGAACACTTTGCCATTTAAATTCTTAATTCTCCATCTTCAAACTTTACCTAATACCACCTATCTTGAAAGGCTGTTGTGAAAAATAAAATATGTTAAATGACAATATTGTTTCTGATGCAAAATGAGTGCCCAATAAACGGCAGCTATTTCTAGATTATGTTGTTGTCGATGTGACTAGCCTTGAAAGTGAAAGCCTTTTATATTTTAGACCCAAAGACTCAGCCTAGACCTGAATGAGACATATGCTACTTTGAGGAAGACATTTACATAGACTGTATTTGCCTAGGATAGCCACTTTCTCTATCAGCTCTCTCAGAATGTATGCCACTTCAGCCAGAATTTACACAATTTGTCTGTCCTAGACTCCAATTTTAGCTCTGGATGCTTCTTCCTATTTCTAACTATCCCTTTCCCACCAGTGCCATGAGCCACCTTAGATCAACATCCAGGAAAAATATGGCCTATGCTGTCTACAAGTGCCTAGGAACCCACTCACGCTTCTCTCCTAATCATCCTTATTGCCAAATCTTCCCAGAGTCAGTTTACATATGCAAGATTCCTGTTTCTCCTTGCTTCTACACAACTTCTAAAGTTGGAATTACAGTTTTTAGTTCAATGGAAGTAGAGCGAAGACCTTTCTATTGATTGGAGCGATTCAACCAAGATACACATAATACATATATATATATGCACATATACATTGTGAGAGAGAAATAAAGATGAGGAAACTCAAGAAAAATAAAAACACTTATCCATAAATAGACTTGTACATGAACATTTGTAGCAACTTTTTCATAATAGGCAAAAACAACCAAAAGATAAGAGGATCAAAATCTAACTTAAGCTTCGTATCAAATTTATACATTAGAAGATGCATTACTGTTAAGATTCTAATCATTGCCCAAATTAGTTTATATATTAATTCCAATGAAAATATCAAAGAGCATTTTTGTAAACAGGAATTAATTTTAAAATATGCAGGACCTAGACCAGCCAAGCAATCTCAAAAAAAAAAAAAAAAAAAGAACAAAGAACAAAGCTTTAACCACATATACAATTTTGATTTAAATTTTACTATAAAGCTACAGTAATCAGGAGAATGTGGCAGTAGTATAATAGCAGAGAAAGAAGTTAATGAGAGATAACAGAGTCCAGAAATAGGCTCAAGCACATAAAGACAATTGATTTTAACCAAAGTACCAGGTAATTCAATGGGGGAAGAGAAAATCTTTCAATAAGTCGAGTTAAAACAATGGCTAAACATACAGAAAAAAATGAGCTTTGATTCCCAGTCATTTATTATTATTAAAATAATAATAAAATTATTATTTTGCCTATTATTTTGACTCACACACAAAATTAACTTGAGATGGGTTATAGATCTAAATATAAAACTAAGTCAATAAGGGTAAAAGCAAGTAAAAAGCTTATTCACAAAGATTTCCTAGAAAATAAATGGAAGACATTAAACACAAAAGAAAATTTTGATAAAGTGGATGCCATCAAAAGAAAAATAACCCACTTACTGAAAGATACCACTGAGAAAACATAAAGGAGAAACACAGAATAGGAGAAAATAGTCACAATACATTATATCTGACAAAAGACTTGTATACAGGATATATAAAGGACTCCTGCAAATCTATAATGAAAAGATAAATAGCCCAATTAAAAATAGACAAAAGATTTGAACAGGCATTTCATAAGAATATACATAAATCACCAATAATTACATGCAAAGATACTCAGTGTCATTTTTCATTCAGGAAATGTGAGTTAAAGTCTTAATGACATACCATTTCACACCTACTGGAATAGCTACAATTAAAATGATTTTTAACACCAAATGTTGACAAGAATATGGAGCAACTGGAACTCTCATATATTATTAGTCAGAAGATACAATAAAATAGCTATTTTGAAAATGGTTTGGCAGGAGTTTTTATTTTTTAATTTAAGATAAACAGACAATTATGCTATAATGTACCAGATAATTACTCAATAAAAATGAAAACATTTATCCTTAAAGAGAATTGTACATGAATGTTTGCAGCAATTTTATTCATAATAGGCACAAGTAGCCTAATGTCTATCAGGTGAAGAATGGATGAAGCCACACAATGGATACTTCTCAATTATAAAAATGAATGGTACAACTGATACATGCCACAACATTGATGAGCCTCAAAAATATTGCATTGCTTAGACAAAGCCCAACACAAAAGAGTACATACTGTATTTTACATTTATATGAAGTTCAAAAACAAAATGCCTTTGGAGCTTGGGAATTTTCTAGAAGGAAGCATGATGAAACTTTGGGGGCTGGATGGAAATATTTTATATCTTGACTATAATGGTATTTAGGTGGGTATATATATTGATCAAATGTCATTTACTGTATACTTCAGATCTATACATTTTACTATATGTAAATTTTAACTAAAAGGGATAGACCCTTAAACCCAGACAATTCTGGCTAGTGGGTTTGCTTTTGCGCAATGGGATATGTTAGTTAGCAATTCAAAATCTACTTTCTGTATTCTAGGATGGAGGAAATGAGTAAACCTATTGAGAATAATGGAAGCCAAATTTCTCGCTGCTAGGAAAAGAGTTATAGATTTGCACAGGAAAATACTAGACTAAAACTTGTAGTGATTGATGGGAATAGAGGTATCAGTATGAGTGGCAAGTGGGGGCAGGAAAAAATATAATATAAACCTGAAATATCTTGTTGGATGAGAAAACATGGATGTATTTGAAAAAAAAAATGACTGGAACATGTCTATAGAGCATAGGAGTCTACCTGAAGAGGCTCCCATTAGGCAAATCTTAAACTGAGAATCAAACTAAATAATAAGAAAATAATTGGAGGGTCAAATTGGACAAATTAAACCTGATGAATAAAATTTGAACCCACAAGTCCCTTCTCATATTACTACATGTGACAGTTTTCCCTTACTTATAAAAACAATAAATAATAAATGTAAAAGGAATAGCAGCATTTTCAAATTATCAATGGATACTACTAGTGAGAGAAAGTGTGTGAATAACGGGACATTTACGTGATATAAATACATCTCTCATAAATTACTTAAAAATTACAAGGGGAAAAATAAGAACTTTAAAGCAAACAAACTTGGTAGATACTTTCTTAACCAAGTGATCAAACTTAACATCACCAGTATTGGGACAAGGTGACATCATGTCCCTCTTCACAGACAACAAAACATCACTATTTTGTCATGCCTGCCAAAAAACAAAAAGCAAACAAAAACACCTAAATCTTGGGGCTGAGGTTGTGGCTCAGCGGTAGAATACTCGCCTAGCATGTGTGAGGCCCTGGGTTCCATCCTCAGTACCACATAAAAATAAATAAAATAAAGGTACTGTGTTCAATTACAACTAAAAAATAAATATTATTTTTTAAAAAGGACACCTAAATCTAACCATGAAGAAACAAATGCAAATAGTGGGACACTTTATGAAATAACTGGCTTCTAACCCTTCAAAAATGTCAAGGTCATAAAAGGAAAAAAAAACTGAGGAACTGTTTAAGATTAAAAAGATTAAAGATTCATAATATCCAAATGCAAAGAATGATTATGGATTGGCTCATGGGCCAGAAAAAAATGTCTATAAAGGACATTTTAACAATTGGGATACATAATTGAAACAATTAATAAAATCGAAAATGGTTTATAGATTGACAGATGGTATTAGATCATGTAAATTTCCAATTGTGGTCATTATACTATTTTTATGTAAGGGAATGTTTTGATTCTTGGAAAATATACACTGAAGTAGTTAGGTGTAAGGAGGCATTTAAATGTCTGCTCCTGCCAAGTGAGGTGGGGCATGCCTGTAATACCAGCGGCTTGGGAGGCTGAGGCAGGGGGATCACGAGTTCAAATCCAGCCTCTGCAAAAGTGAGGTGCTAAGCAACTCAGTGAGACCCTGTCTGTAAATAAAATGCAAAAATAGGGCTGAGGATGTAGCTCGGTGGTCGAGTGCCCCTGAGTTCAATCCTCGGTACCCAAAAATAAGTAAATAAAAGTCTGCTCCTTACTATCATAGTTCAAAGAATAATTATGATAATAATATGTATATATATGATGTACACAGAAGTAGTTTGTTCTATTTTTGCAACTTTTCTGAAATTTTGAAATTATATAAAGATATAAATTTTAAAAAATTCCATGACTCTGGATCCTTCTTCAATGTAGCAGGAGAGAAAGCGTTTTTATTTTATTCCTGTGTCTCCAAACTCATGAAAAAAATAGAGAAGAGATATGATCTTTGATGAGTCAGAACTTACCAAATCTGTGAAATCTGAGGACAGACAAAAGATCATGTTGACAGTTAACCTGTCTCAAGACATGACAGTATACAATTGGGTCTCCAAGGAAGCAAAACCTTGGAGTTGAAGAAATGCAAAACCTCTATTAGGGAACACTGTACAGATCAACACCTGTGGGAATAGGGCATAGAAGCAGGATTGCACAGAGAAAGAAATAATTGCACATCATTCATTCCAAGAGAGATGTCTAGAGCTGGGATGACCCTTCAGGGATGTCTAAAGTTATGGTAAAATGACTGGACCTTTATTTACCTTCACCAACCAGACATTGAATGTGAGCTTCCCTAGGAAGAGACCATAACATTAGGCAGTGTGACTCCATACAAGGCAATTCCAAAGAAAGCTGAAAGTTGGGGACTGCTTGACAGAAATACTCCCAGCAACTGGACAAATAGTCCTTTAGTCCTAAAAGGGGCTTAGGTAGTACATCCATCACCACATACCTCTTGGAACCTCTAATAGAATAGGGTACATATTGTCCCCCAAATAAGTGTCATTGTTGTGGAAAAGAGCCTTTGAGATCCAGTTGAATGCCATGGATCATTCCTATACCCTAAGTTGATGACTTAGCCAACTAGAAGAGAAAGGGAGATTCCAGAGGAAAGCAGAAAGAAGGATGGGTGGGTACAATGGTCAGATAACAACAGAGGGCAATTGGGACTTAAGGACTGTCCATTAATGACCCAAAACTCCTAAATACTGACAGCTGAGAGAGAATCACCCCCAGGGCAAAAATACATACATACATAAATTTGGAGAACTTAAAACTTTCTACTATATCTTAGTAGATAGATAATTCCATTCAAAGAAGAGGAACTATAAACTGGATATTTGCATTAAAAGTCAAAGAAAATCATAAGAAAATTATCCAAAGACATAAAAAGTTTATACAAACAGTTCTCCATTATCCCAATAAAATTATGAAACCAAATGATTTATCTCAAAGACTCAGAAGAAGAGATGCAAGGAATAGAAGTGTTTAAGGTAGAGATGATGTGTCAGCCGAAGGGGATAAAGAGCTAGTTGCAGACCTGAGGAAAGAAATGAAAGAAAAAACAGAAATATTATGGAGCCATGTAAAACATGGCTGAAAATATGGTCTGGTTCATGTGGATAAACTTAAAGAAATACTTAAGATGAAACAGAAAAAATAAGGAGTTTTAAAAGTCATTGATGAAATATAGATGTGGAAAGCTATCTATATGTTTGTCTCAAAGGAAATTGAACATATAGAAAATTTGATGTTCCTAAAGAAGAGAAAAATATAAAGATGTTTTTAAAAATCTTGGATGAATTACAAGACATAAATCTTGATATATAAAGACTTCAAAGGGAGAGAATGACATAGAATGACTTATACCTAGATACATCCTGTAGAAGATAATAAATCTGGATTATAAATAAAGAATCTTATGGGAATCCACATGACAAATGACAGTTATAAATGTGGATAGGTGTTGAGAGCCACAGCCGAAGGGGCCCCAGCAAACTTCCAGCTGCCGGCTGATGATTGGCTCACAGCGGCCCCAGCAACATCTAGCTGATTGGCTCCTCTGCGGTGATGCTCATTGGGCTGTTTCCCTGCCCTTTCAGACCACGGAGCTGCTCATTGGGGGACTTTTTTGGCTCCGCCCACGTGACCCAGCCAATCAGCCTCAAGAGCAGGAGGATTGTGGGAGGTGGAGAGAAGCTTGTGTGGGAGAGAGAGGCTTGTGGAAAGCCGGTGGTGGCAGTTGAGGCTCTGAGGGTTTTTCCTGAGAGGCTGTTTTGTTTGGCGTGTGTGGTTCTAAAAATAAAGTTAGTTTCTTTTGACAAGTGGCTCCTGATTGTGCCCAGCCAGACTGCGGCATTTGGTGGCTCGCATGGGGAGCGACTGAGGGTAAGTGAACTGCTCGCCCCTGAGGGCAGGGCAAGAGGATGGGTAGCCATTTTAAGATTCTTCTTTTGTTATTTTGTTTCACTTTTGTTTTAAGTTGCCTGTCCCTGGAGATGTGTAAGATGGAAGAAAAACCGCTCACATCTGAGGAACAGATAGGGAGAAAGGACGGATGGACATTTCAGGAGGCTATTATAATGATTTTGTGTTGTTCCAATTTTGTTTCACTCTGTTTCAGTTTTGTTAGGCGTTATCTTGTTGGGTTGTATTATAGTAGAAATACGGGATCAGAAATTAGTAAAAAACAAACTGAAAGAGTGTTAAGTAAATTGTTAGAGGAAGGAGGCATCTCAGTAAAATCAAGAACAATCAGGGCATACGTTGATACAATACAAAAATGTAGCCCATGGCTTTTTAAGGAGGAGTTGTTAAATATATCACAATGGAACCATCATGGTGAAGATTTAAAAAGAATAGAAAAGAAAAGCCCAGGGACTCTGCCAGTTGGCACATTGCCATGTGGACGTTCATATCTTGTTTGCTTAGTCCAAAGCCTTCAGTTCAGACAATGGTAGAGGAAGAAGAAGACATAATGATTCAAGTAAAAGAGAAGGTCTCTCAAGTTAGTCAGACAGAGGAAAAGATTCAAGTAAAAGAGAAGGCCTCTCAAGCTAGTCAGACAGAGAAAGAAAGTGTAAAACAGAAAAAGCCATCAGGGGGAAAGTTACAACAGGAGACTGCTACTAACACCTTTCTATCACCAGAGGGTGTAAGTGTCCAACCAACAGCACCACCTCTGCAGGAGACTGCTACTAACACCTTTCTATCACCAGAGGACGTAAGTGTCCAACTAACAAGGCCACCTCCATATGCTGGGAGGTCCCCAACCCCCGCAGTTGATAGTTGGGATCCTGAGACAAGATCTCAAATATTAACATGCCCTGTATTTGAGGCAGGAGGGCAGCGATTTTACCATGTTTTAAATTTCAAAACAGTGAAGCAGCTAAAAGAGGCTGTAACAACCTATGGTCCTCAAGCACCCTTCACTGTAAGCATGGTCGAATCCATTAACAACTTGAACATGACGCCAGCAGATTGGGCTAATATGTGTAAAGCTGTGCTAAATGGAGGACAATACCTGTTATGGAAGGTTGCCAATGAGGAATTTTGCAAGGAGACGGCTAGGCGAAATGCAGCAGCTGGTTATCCTCAGAGAAATCTAGATATGTTGTTAGGAAAGGGACCTTATGAGGATCAGCAGCAACAAATTGCATATGATCCTGGTGTATACGCACAAATTGCTGTAGATGCAATTAAGGCATGGAAGACTTTACAAGGACATGGAGATTTACAAGGTCAATTATCTAAGGTAATACAAGGAGCTAATGAACCTTATGCTGAATTTGTAGATAGGCTTATTCAAACAGCTACCAGAGTTTCGGGGAATACAGAACAAGCAATGCCATTACTAAAACACCTGGCTTATGAGCAAGCGAATCGTTGGTGCAGAGATATCATTAGACCATGGAAACATGAAGATTTAAACACATATATTAAATTATGTAGAGACATTAATGAACAAGAGCAAGTCGTGGCAGCTGCAGTAAAACAGGCTTTAGATGCCAGAGACATTAATGAACAAGGGCAAATTGTGGCAGCTACAGTAAAACAGGCTTTAGATGCCAGGCCAAGAACATGCTACAATTGTGAACAAACAGGACATTTTAAAAGGAATTGCCCCATTGGAGGAGGGTTTAACAAAACTAGGTATCAAAGGAGTAGAATACCAGGTATTTGCCCACGATGCCGTAGAGGGAGACATTGGGCTAATGAATGCCGTTCTCAAACCACCATAGAGGGTACTCCATTATCAAAAAATGAACAAGGACCAGGTGTTTATCCACGATATCGTGGAGAAAGGCATCGGGCTCCATTGCCAAAAAATGGACAGGGGGCCCAATGCTCCGGGGCCCAAAACCACAAATATACGGAGCACTGGAGAAACCCAGCAACCCCATCAGGGTAGTGCCCAGGACACATTGTCCATCAGATCCCTCATCAGACAAACCAGAGGGAGCGCAGGGTTGGACATCTGCGCCTCCGCCAGAGCAGTACTAACTCCAGAGATGGGAGTTCAAATCATTCCCACAGGGGTGAAAGGACCTCTTCCCAAAGGAACAGTAGGCTTATTATTGGGACACAGCTCTTCTACTCTAAAAGGACTTATGATAAGTCCTGGGGTAATTGATCCCAATTATGAAGGTGAAATAAAAATTATAGCCAGTTCTCCAAAGGGTATATCAGTAATTTCACCAGGAGATAGAATAGCACAGTTACTAATAATACCCAGCCTACATGATAAATTTTCCAGTCGTACTGTAGAAAGAGGTTCCAAGGGATTAGGCTCCACAGGTGTAGATTGGGCTATGCTTTCTTTAAATTTAGATTCTCGCCCCATGCTAAAACTAAATATTCAAGGACACGAATTTAATGGGCTACTGGATACAGGTGCAGACCTTAGCATCATCTCTCGTCAAGAGTGGCCAAAACATTGGCCATTACAACAAGCCACTCAAACGCTTCAAGGCCTAGGAGTGGCAACTAATCCCCATAGAAGTGCAATGGTATTAGATTGGAAGGATCCTGAAGGATGTGAAGGAACTATACAGCCATATGTATTGGATCATCTTCCCGTAAATTTATGGGGACGAGATGTCCTAGATCAATTAGGTTTGACATTAACAAATAACATCAACCAAAATGCACCCACTATTATGACTAGACAAGGTTTTAGGAAAGGAAAAAGATTAGAAAAACAAGAACAAGGTATAGCAGCACCAATACAAATAGATCAAGGAACAGACAGACATGGGTTGGATTTTCAGAAAGGGCCACTGAGACAATAAAAATTACTTGGAAATCAGAAAGACCAGTATGGGTTCCTCAGTGGCCCCTGACTAAAGAAAAGATACAAGCAGCCCATGACCTGGTCAAACAACAATTAGCAGAAGGACATATACAACCTTCTGTATCTCCCCATAATACTCCCATTTTTGTCATCAAAAAGAAATCTGGTAAATGGAGATTATTGCAAGATTTAAGAGCCATTAATAATGAGATGGTTATTATGGGACCTGCTCAATCAGGGATTCCTCAATTGTCTGCTTTGCCAAAAACCTGGTATGTTTTAGTTATAGATATTAAAGATTGTTTTTTTTCAATTCCAATTCATCCTGAGGATAGTCCACGTTTTGCATTTACTATCCCTGCACTGAATCATGAAGGTCCTGATCAGAGATATGAATGGAAAGTACTCCCTCAAGGGATGGCTAACAGCCCAACTATGTGTCAAATTTTTTTAACAAAGTAATCCAGCCACTTAGAAATCAAAATCCTGAACTACAAATATTTCACTATATGGATGATGTATTATTAGCACACAAAGATAAAAACACATTGCTAGAATGTTATGCCACACTTACAAACTTATTAAAAAATTATAATCTAGAATAGCAATAGATAAAGTACAATTAAATTTTCCAATTAATTATTTAGGAGTTCTATTATCCTCAACCATGGTCCGTCCACCAAAAATTCAAATACGAGTAGATCAACTCAAATCACTTAATGACTTTCAAAAGTTATTAGGAGACATAAATTGGATAAGGCCTTATTTAGGTATACCAACAGGAGAGTTGGGACCTTTATTTGATATCCTAAAAGGTTCATCAGAACCAAATTCACCCCGAATGTTAACGCCTGAAGCAAGAAAGGCATTAAAAATCATTGAAACATATATGGAAAATATGCATTTGGATAGAATTGATATAAGTTTGCCTTTATTATTTATTGTACTACCAACAAAAAATATTCCTACAGGAGTATTTTGGCAAGAAGGTCCATTATTATGGATACATTTATCTTATTCTCCTAACACTATTCTTACTAGGTATCCTGAGGCTGTAGGACAATTAATACTCAAAGGAATAAAAGCAGCAAAGGGAGTGTTTGGAATTTCTCCCAATAAAATTATTACTCCATATACTATGAATCAAATTGATGAGTTAGCTAATGAGTTAAATACTTGGGCAATAATCATGTGCAAATCTAATGTTTCATTTGATAACCACTTACCATCTGATCCTTTATTGTCTTTTTGGTCATTGCATCCTGTAATTTTTCCAAAAATGACAAGAAAAACACCTATCATGAATGCTCCAAATATATTCACTGATGGGTCAAATAATGGTACAGAAGCAGTAGTTACCCCTGATCAAACTTTTACATTTTTAGTACCCAAACAATCAGCTCAAAAGGTAGAGCTTAATGCAGTTTTACAAGCTTTTGTGATGTTTAAAGATTCTGTATTTAATTTATTTTCTGATAGTCAGTATGTAGTTAATGCTATAGTATCCCTTGAAGATGCTGGTACGATTTCCCCTTCCTCTACTGTTTTCTCTTTGCTTTCCACTATACAAAGTCTAATCTAGGACAGAAAAATCCATTCTTTATAGGACATATCAGGGCACATACAGGATTGCCTGGAGCCCTTAGTTTGGGCAATGATTTAGCAGATAAAACTACACATGACATACATATTTTCTCTACACTAGAAGAAGCTATAAATTTTCATAAAAAGTTCCATGTCAATGCTAATACTTTACAAAAGCGTTTTAAAATAACTAAGGAACAAGCTAGACAAATAATAAAACAATGTCAAAATTGTGTGACCTTTTTACCACAAGTTAATCTTGGAGTCAATCCTAGAGGATTGATATCTAACCATATTTGGCAGATGGACGTCACACACTTGCCAGAATTTGGAAAATTAAAATATTTGCATGTTACAGTTGATACTTCTTCTGGATTTTTGATGGGCTCCCTTCATGCAGGAGAAAAAACTAAAGATGTTATAGCTCATTGCTTACAAAATTTTGCCACTGTGGGTGTTCCAAAACAGTTAAAAACAGATAATGCCCCTGGTTATACTTCTACCTCTTTTAAACAATTTTGCTCAACATTTGGCATTACTCATATAACAGGAATCCCATACAATCCACAGGGACAAGGCATAGTTGAAAGAGCTCATCAAACTATTAAAATGTACTTATTAAAGCAAAAAGAAGGAATTGGGAAGGGGTATATATTCCCCAAAGATAAACTTAAAATAACCCTTTTTACTCTAAACTTTTAAAATTTGGATTCATCAGGACTTAGTGCTGCGGAAAGGCATATGTGTCCAAAAAATGTACATAAGCCCAAGGTACTTTGGAAGGATATTCTAACAGGACAATGGAAAGGTCCTGACCCAGTAATTGTCTGGAGTCGGGGGTCTGTTTGTGTGTTTCCACAGGGAGAACAGCAGCCGATTTGGATTCCAGAGAGATTAACCAAGGTCCTGACCCAGTGATTGTCTGGAGTCGGGGGTCTGTTTATGTGTTTCCACAGGGAGAACAGCAGCCGATTTGGATTCCAGAAAGATTAACTAAAGCGATTTCTACAGACCAAAAAGAAGATGATTTGGCTCAAATCCATAACAACTGATATCCAAAACTCCAGTTTGGCTATTCTTACATCTGCAACAGAACCAGGATGCTTTTTTCAATATCTATTTTATTATTGCCCTTTGCCATATCATGAAGTTCTATTTTGTTTTTTGAGCTCATACAGACCTAGGTTAATGTTTTGCTGATCAGTTCTATTTTTTGACTATAGAGTTTTTAAACATTGCAATGGAGATTTCACCTGTAAAAAGTTATAAGGCCTTTACTATAATGTTATGTGTTGTATGTATTATATTATGTGTGCACACTTGTGTTTTGTGTTGTATGTTTGAATGTATATATGTCCATATATCATATATGATGAGCGCTCATGATAAAATGGATCCAAATATTTTTTTTTCACGTGATTTATATGGTTTAATTTAAATTGGGTAAACAACTGTTGAGGATTGTTTTAATATGTAAACAAAAAAGAAGGTTAACAGATCTGTTTGTTTACTTTCACCTTTCCTTTTCATTATATTTAATAATTCTCTTAAAGATAATGTAAATTGTTAAGAAAATTGTTTTCTTTTAGTGCCTTCTGTAATGTTACATAATTTTTTTCTTTAGCCATTATTGCCAGAATTCCTATCTTCATCCCAGTGCCGGTGAAGACAATGTAAATTGTTAAGAAAATTGTTTTCTTTTAGTGCCTTCTGTAATGTTACATAATTTTTTCTTTAGCCATTATTGCCAGAATTCCTATCTTCATCCCAGTGCTGGTGAAGTCAAAGATAAAACCAATCTACAGCTTCTGCAATAGCCATCACTGAACTGCTTGCAGAACTTGCCTGGACACATTGTGAACTCACCTGTATGCATTGTGAACTATCTGTTGGTGCAGCGACTTGTGGTAGTGTTGGGGTATTTTTGCTGATGATGTCATCGGTGGTACAATTTTTCCAAAAGGAGCCGTCAATTGGCTTGGTATATCTTCCTCCCTTCTGCTTGTCATGATTGTCCAGTTAAAATTTGGGGGCCAACAGAGGTGAGGCAAAGAACCTCACCCCCCGCTGGTACAAAGACCTCTCCACAGGTGTGGCCGTATATTGGACCGGTAGTCAATGACGGGTAAGATCCAATTGCAATGGTACCAACCTAACGGGTAAGGACCATATGTACTATTGGACAACCTAAGGCAGGCACGGTCCCTAAGCCACATGCTTTTTGTTTAAACAGAGAGGGGGAGATGTTGAGAGCCACAGCCGAAGGGGCCCCAGCAAACTTCCAGCTGCCGGCTGATGATTGGCTCACAGCGGCCCCAGCAACATCTAGCTGATTGGCTCCTCTGCAGTGATGCTCATTGGGCTGTTTCCCTGCCCTTTCAGACCACGGAGCTGCTCATTGGGGGACTTTTTTGGCTCCTCCCATGTGACCCAGCCAATCAGCCTCTAGAGCAGGAGGATTGTGGGAGGTGGAGAGAAGCTTGTGTGGGAGAGAGAGGCTTGTGGAAAGCCGGTGGTGGCAGTTGAGGCTCTGAGGGTTTTTCCTGAGAGGCTGTTTTGTTTGGCGTGTGTGGTTCTAAAAATAAAGTTAGTTTCTTTTGACAAGTGGCTCCTGATTGTGCCCAGCCAGACTGCGGCAGATAGGAGTGAGGAATCAGGCTTATCTCAGACTCCTCCACAACAACACTGTGAGAAATGTCTACAATCGTGTAAGGAAAAGAAAAGGTTATGCAAGAGTTTTATAACCAGCCAAGATGTCCTTTAAATAAAAAATTAATAGAGCAAAATTTTCAAGCATGCAAGCAAAAACATAGGCATTGTAACATCCCATCAAAAGAAAAACTCACAAATGGAAAAATATGTTGAGAGGATTGATATGGAGCATTTAAGTCTTTTAAGTAATAAACAAGTTAACACTTATGGATCACTTATGTGCTAAGCATTGTGTTAAGCATTACTGGTATTAAACCATTTAATCTCAACTTCATAAAGTGGGTTCAGTCCCTCCATGCCACACAACTCCAGGGTACACCTTTGATCTGGAGAGATCAGGTTTCTTTTTTTTTTTTTTTGGGGGGGGGGGTCAGGGGGTACCAGGGATTGAACTCAGGGGCACTCTCAACCACTGATCCACATCCCCAGCCCTATTTTGTATTTTTATTTAGAGACAGGGTCTCACTGAGTTGCTAAGCACTTCACCATTGCTGAGGCTGGTTTTGAACTCGCAATCCTCTTGCCTCAGCCTCCTGAGCCACTGGGATTACAGGTGTGCGCCACCACTCCAGGCTTCATGTTTCTTTTTGTGTTTGCTTTTTAGGGCTGGGTTTTAGGTTTGTTGACAAACACAAAGAAAAGAGTCAAGGAAGGAGAAGGAATAAGTGAAGTTGCAGAAAAGAGGATAATTGATGTAACAAGACCTCTCAAGGTACCCAGTTTAGAATCAAGTATGAATGGAAATTTAGAAAGATGTAGATATATTCTTCTAAGCTAAGCAGGAAAGTGAAGATGTACCACTATTAAACAGAAGGCAATGACATCAGACTGCTTACTTATGGACATCTAAAAACCTAAAAATATATTTGAATTGAGACAAGATTCTCTATGGTTCCAAGTCCTAATTTATTTGGGGGCTCATGAACATAGGTGAGTTTCTTTCACATTATACAGAAAACATGGTAAAAAGCTAGAGATGTCTGAGGTGGTGACAGCAGATGCCCTGTTAGTGGAAGAGTGGGTTTGTTACAGGGTCAGGCTGACTCCAAACCAAACACTGAATAGTGAGTGAGCCTTTCTCAATACCACAGGCCTGAAAGCAACTGCTCTAAGGATGTGGACAATGCAGGTCTTATCACTTTGCAGTCTGCCTTTGAACCTGGATTCAAGAGATTTGCAGCAGCCCACATGGACTGACAGCAACATTCTTTATATTTTATTAATACATTTTTCTCTCTGACTTTACTATGCACTCAAGATTCTCAAAGCTAATTGATTTTATCAGAGTCAGCTAGCAACAAAAAGTATGACCTAGGCAAACTGCATAATTCCGCCTCAGAGACTGCCTGAATGGGCCAGTCTTTTTTTCTTTCTTTGTCTTGAAGGCAAGTTTTACAGCAGGAGTATAGCTTCCCTCCCTCTTCCTCAGGAATACCCAACTTAGTGCTGCAGGGTACATATCCAATTTCAAAGAATTGTGGATTTTTGCATTCCCTCTCCCTTTTTATCTTTCGTGCTGTTTTCCTCTTATGCCAGAGTTTCTCAGCCCTGGACTACTGACATGTTGGGGTGGATAATCCTTTGTCCTAGTAGGGAGTGGTTAGGGTCCTGTTCATCATAGGCTGTTTAGCAGCATGCCTGGCTACTACCCACTGGATGCCAGAAGCACTCCATCCTTCACCAGTTGTGAAAATCAAAAAAATGTCTCTAGGTAGTGCCAGGTTTCATGTGGGCAAAATTGTCTTATGTCAATACCATAAGACCCAGATATATCGTTCCTTGGTATATTTTTTTTAAATTAAAGCCAGCATACTATAGTGATACAATGCATATTCATGTTTATAGTGGCACAATTCACAATAGCCAAAATTATGGAACCAGCCTATGTGTCCATCAAGAGATGAATGGATAAAGAAAATGTGGTATAGATACACAGTGGAATTTTACTCAGCAACAAAGAAGAATGAGATTATGTCACGAACAGGACAATGGATGGAACTCGAGACCATCATGTTAAGCAAAATAAGGCAAACTCGGAAAGTCAAGGTTTGCATTGTTTGTTTTCTCTCACATGCAGAAACTAAAGAGAAAAAATAAAAAATAATAATAAAGGAAAGGGGTCTTATGAAAATATAAGGGAGACCAGTAGAATAGAGGAAAGGGACCAAGGTGAGGTAGGAGGAAAGGGAAAAGGGAAGAATTGACCAATTCATATTATGTATACATACAAATGTATAACAATGAAGCCCATTATTGTGTATGATCAAAATACACCAAATAAAAAATTATCTTAAAAATAAGCAAAACAATAAAAATTACCTCTGGTTGAGAACCACTATCTTAAAGTGAAATTTTATAAAAGACTTCAAATGTTTAATAACTGCTACAGTCTGTTTACTCTCAAGTCAAAGCTTTTATGAAAACTTGGGTGAGATATAATCCCAGTGTTCAACTGTCTCCCCAGGCATCTGCCTATCTCTCTGTATTTGCAAATTACTATGGTTCATTGATCCTTCCTTTCATAGATTCCATTATCCATTCATATTTTGACTCTAAGAGATGTTTGCTCAAATCACAATTGCTGTGTCTAATGGTCTCAGTAATTTAAAAGCTTCCTGCCAGCAGGCATTTCCCACTATTGACCGTGGTCTTCTGGAAAAAGTATGTGGCTTTTGCAATGAGTATGGTTGGGTCCCCCACCCCATTCCAAAGCATCAGGGATCATCTTGTCTACAAGCAAACTAATTGAGTATTGAGAGTTTGTGTTCACGTATTTGTAATTTTAGTCCCATTGGGATGCTGACAAGAAAATCCCTTATGCTGCCAGTACAGGACAAAATAGCAGTAGCAAGGGGATTTCCAGATTGAGACTGGCTGAAAAAGAGTATTTCCTTCTCTGCCTCATCCTTTCCATTTAGAATGGGTTTTCTTTTTTAAATCATTAGTATGTTTCTTAATTTCAGAAAGTTTTTTTTTCCTGTTGTTGTTCTAAAAGTGTTTGGGTATCCACATCACATTCTACTCTATTAATAAATCATTTTTTACTAATTATTTATTTATTCTATTTTGGGTTTTTTAATATTTATTTTTTAGTTGTAGATGGACACAATACCTTTATTTTATTTTATTTCTTATGTGGTGCTGAGGATGGAACCCAGGGCCTCGCACGTGCTAGGCGAGTGTTCTACCGCTGAGCCGCAACCCCAGCCCAGTCACAACCCCAGCCCTCTAATTTGTTATACACGATAGCAGAATGAAATTTATTTCACATTACACATATACACTACAGTTTTTCAAGACACTGATTGTATATAAAGTATTTTCACACCATTTGTGTCTTCATACATATACTTAGGGTAATAATGTCTAACTCATTCCACCATGATTCCAACCCCCTTGCCCCCTCCCTTCCCTTCCTCCCCTTTGCCCTATCTAAAGTTCCTCCTTTCCTCCCATGCTCCCCACCATCGCCATTATGGGTCAGCATCTTCACATCAACGAAAACATTCAGTCTTTCGTTTTGGGGGATTGGCTTACTTCACTTAGCATTATATTCTCCAACTCCATCCATTAACCTGAAAATGCCATGATTTCATTCTCTTTTAATGCTGAGTAATGTTCCATTGTGAATAGATACCAAAGTTTCCCTGTCCATCATTCATCTACTGAAGGGCACCTAGGTTGGTTCCACAATTTAGCTATTATGAATTGTGCTACTATAAACATTGGTATGGCTGTGTCCCTGTAGTATGCAGTTTTTAAGTCCTTTAGGTATAAAATGAGGAGTGGGATAGCTGGGTCAAATAGTGGTTCCATTCCAAGTTTTCCAAGGAACCTCCATACTGCTTTCCAGAATGGCTACACCAATTTGTAGTCCCACCAGCAATGTATGAGTGTATCTTTTTCCCCACATCTTCACCAATATTTATTGTTGTTTGTATTGTTGATAGCTATTAGCAAACTATTTTTTATTTCTTGGAATAATTTTGTAATCTGGAAATGCATCCATGTGATAAAACTTGGTCCACTCAATTTTGCTTAGAAAGGAAAAAGACTATATGCCTAGCAGCTAGTTTGCCTATAACACAAAGTGAATTTAACAAAAGGTCTCCCCTCTGAATCAACTGCCTCTCTTTCCATTTCTTCTACTAAAACTTCATGACATACACTATATGTTCCAGCCTTACCAACCAAGTAAGGGGCCTATCCTCTGTCTCTGGAAAAACTGTCCAATTCATAGGTCATTTATCTGTCATTCAAGTAGATTAGTGTCTGCATAGGAGCAAAGCATGCCTCCAAAACTAAAAACTTTTCTCCACCACATTGCTTATTTTAACACACTTTGGGACTTCTTCTTGAAACCTGGAGGAAGACTGAACTCCTTCATGTGGCCTATGAAGCCTGACAGTTTCCTTTCTGTTCCTCTCCAGCTTAATCTTGCCCAAGAGCCCCTCCCTCCATACCACTCTCTCAATTCTTCTCTCAATCCTTCATGCCCCACCCACTCTTCACATACTGTGCCCCCCCAGTTCAGAATGGACATCTCTTCCCTTTTAAGCTAAGTGGACTGCTACTCATTTTTAGGTTTCTGCTTGAGTGTAACCTTCCCAGGAAAACCCTCCCTGGCCCTTTTCACTAGGACTTCTCTTCCCATTAAAGGCTCTAATTGTACCAGGCTTGATGTAGCAGGGCAAAACCTTCATAGCACTCGTCACTATTGCAACTTTAAATTTCTTGGGTCAATTTTGGTCTCCATGTTTGCTCATCTCTGTATCTTCAGTGCCCAGCTCTACATGGGAAGATTTCTGTCTTCTTAGCACCCCGACAATCCACTTTTCTCTATGTCTGTGGCCATGGCATTAGTGCAGAACAGCATCATCTTTCACTTGAGCCAAAGAAACCAGGTTCTGGCTTATGGGGGTTGGAATCAACTAGAGAAGGTGTCAATACATATAGGCTCTGGGAGCTGTTGGTCTTGCTAAGGCAGGATGGACAGGGGAAGAATAAAGACCTCTCATTTCCTTCAATATCATTCAGGATCAAAATTCCTCATGTCAAAACTTACAAGGCTTTGTGTTCTGGCTTCTGATTGTCTCCAATTCTCACTTCTCACCTCCGTTTCTCCTCTTGCACACTCCCTCCCTAATTCTAAATGATAGCCCTGAAAAACAATGAAGAACAACTTGCAAGTCCCCAAACTCTCCATGTTCTCTCTGCTTCACCCAATCCTTCATCTTATTAGCACTTACTGATCCTTCATTCTCACCAGAAAATACTTTTTCCAAGATGAGGGTAGGGAGCTGTGTATTCTTGTGTCGTATAATCACCCAACTTTTACCTTCATCTACCATTGTCATTGCCTGTTTATTTCTACCTCCCCCACTAGATTATGAGTTCCTTGGGGGAAGAGGTGGTATCTTATTCACTACCACATCTTCCATACACTGTATGACATGCAGTGGAAGCTCAATACATGTTGAGTAATAAGGTCACCAAAGAGGGTCATAAAGACTAAGCAACTTTGTCAAGGTCATTGGACAGAAAGTGGCAGAGCGAGGATTCAAATCTTTATAAAGAAAGAATATAGCCTTTCTATTTTCTCACCCTGTCTAGAGGTAAAAATAATGAAAATAAGGATCTTTTTTACAGGTAAGGGAGAGAAATTCTAGAAGAAGAGTTAGATTGGTCTCTTCCTTCCCAGAGTTGACATTGACAGCCAAAAGGGAAGGGCTGAAAGGAAGCAGATGTCATCTGCCAGGAAAGGAAGGATTAGGGAAGAGCCAGTGCAGGGCAGAATGGGGGACTGTGATGAACAGTCCAGGCAGGCCACATTGAGGGTCCCAAATGAGCAATTTTGGAAGGGCCATATCACACATGGCCCTTCCTCAGCCACATATAGCTGCTCTGAGTTGGGTAGAGGAAATGGGTGGTTGTATAAGACACAGCATCTCAGGTATCTCAGGATTAAAAGGAACTTTCCTAGATAATTAGTCCAACCTCTGGTTCCACATCTGCATCTCATCTCAGCACTTCTTGAACATGTCCGTTATTACCAACCTTTTGTTAAGCATCTCTCCCTTTACAAAAGAAAATATCTCTGCTGAGTTGTTAGAAAAAATATACCAAAACCTATTTCTATCCTACTGTAGATTTACATCTGGCAATATTATTTTTAAAAATTACATTAGGCAAGTTGTATATTTGTCTTTAAATACAAGACTGCTTTAAAATTCACATTTTGTTCTGGTATTTGAATGTGGAAGTATTTTTTTCCTCAGATATCTAGAAAGGGGAGACTCTCCAGCTCAAGAATTTCTGCACATAAATGCTAGACCCCTAAGCAGACTCATGAAAAGTTATCTCAGGACTTTTGTTTTCCTGCTGTTGCTAAAAGCTGCTGGCTACAATGTCTCTGCCCTGTGAAAAATGTGAGGTTTTATTTTAAAACTAGATCCTAGGGTTGATTTTAAAAATTATGCCAAGTGTATGTTCCAAATCCATTCATTCCATCTGACCTGCAGGAACACATCTGCTCCGTGTTCGCCCCACCCCAACTTCTGACGGTGGCATATGTCTGATTCCTTTGATTAAAGAGAAGGGTTTGTTAGGATGTCATGTACAGTATATCAAAGGAGATCAGGCACCCGTCTGCAAGTCAGATGACAAAAGGAGTGATCAGGACGGGTATGGCTAAGCAGACGCTGTGAAGAGTCAGCTCAGGGGAATGAGTCATAATTTGGAAAAGTGTTCATTAGCAGTGGTTTTGGTAATAATCACGCACAAGTCTCAGGGTCTGCAATGTTCAGTGAAGCAAAATAATTTCCCAAACATCCATCCGTCCCAAGAACAAAATTCCAACCAAATTGTAGAACCACCATGGCAAGGGAGATTCTACAACATTTGGCAATAATTTTCCAAACTGGGATTTGTCCAGCTGTTCGGTGGATGGGTCTAGATTAAGAAAGTGGCTTACCTTTAATCAAAGCACAATGAAAAGCTTTTGTTTCTGAACAGCAAGGCTGCCCAAGAAAATCATTTCCTTTGAATTTGAATCAAAATATACACTGTTTTCTGTATGTAGGTTTTTTAACATCTAGAATAATTAACTTCCCATTGGTCCATCTTTTGTCCTTTCTGTATCTTATGGGATGTCAGCTATCCCTCTTGGTGTGAGAGGTGGAAACAGAAATAATTACCTCCTGCACAGAGCTACTTCCAAGACTTTTAAATCCTCCCTGTTCAGAGAGTAAGTTCAGAAGTTCCTCGTGGAAACTCAGGCCTCACCCCAAAACTACAGAATCAAAACCCACATTTTAACATCATGGTTCAGGAGGGACAGCTTTATGGCTCCAAAGATTGGACTTTTCAAACATCGCATGGCTTGATTTTTTTTTTAAACTACTGAGGGTACTCTACTACTAACTACATCCCATCCACCCACCCGCCCCGCTTTTTGAGACTCACTAAGTTGCTCAGGCTGGTCTGGAACTTATAATCCTCCCACCTCAGCCTCTGGAGTCATTGGGAGGTGTGTGCCACCACACCTGACTACATGGCCTGATCTTTTTTAATAGAGAAAATGGTTGCTTTCTACTTACTAAAATTATAAAACAGGTATTTTTGTGAATTGTGCCTGTCTGGATTTCTTTCTTTAAAACATGTTTATTAAGTGACTAAGAGATGTCAAGCCCAATTCTAGGAGCTAAGATAAAACAAATGGAAAAGAGTCTACCCCCTTGGACCTTAAATTCTACTATAGTAGATGTACTTCAAAGAAAGTCTCAGTCTTCAGAGTCATATGATTTTTCTAATGCTGCCCATGTCTACTCTGTTTTCTGGTGTACTTTTTTTTCTTTTTTTTTTTTGGTACTGGGTATTGAGCCTAGGGACTCTTTACCACACTGAGCTATATGTCCAGTCCTTTTTTATTTTTGAAACATGATCTCACTAAGTTTCTTAGGGCCTCACTAAATAATTGAGGCTGGCCTTGAAAATGCTATCCTCTTGCCTCAGCCTCCTGAGTCACTGGGACAACAGGCACATGCCACTGTGCCCAGCTGATGTAGCATCTTTTAGCAAGTAGTGTCACAGGGAGAAGTGCCTGTGTGCTTGGAATATCACTGGCTCTTTGGGATAGTTCCCTTTGCACTGTGGATACTAATTAAGCTCCTTTGGACCTGAGACTTAGAGCAACTTCATCTTCTTTTTACTTCATAGGCCCCCATCTCAGTTCTCCATGCAAGTCTCCAAGCAAGAGCTCCTACACAGCATGGTCAGGGAGAAATACCTGCTTGCAAGTATGGATATTGTTTCAGAAAACAAGGGCCAAGAAAACAGACACTCTTGTATACTTTAAGTCCTGCTTGTGTATAAGACTGTAAGGAAGTTCAAGGAGGGATTTCAGCTGCCTCCTTTATCTTAGCCCTGGCATGGTCTACTCCAGAGAACAGCCTTTCCCCTGACCTCCCCAGGCTCACCTCCCCTTCTCTGGCAGGGATAGCCATTTATGTGCTGCAGGGAAGCTGGAGGCCAGGCACTGCTAAGAGAAGCCTGGTAAGTCCTGCTGGCAAAGCAGTAAGGTGGGGGCCACTCGTGGGGACCAGCCAAGGCTGTTTCTCACTTAGTCAGTGTTCTTTTACACTAAAAGGCACAGAGGAATTAGCTGTTAATCCAGCTCCATTGCAGCTGTATTTAGTTCCAGCTCCTCCCAGGTTCTGACACATGCTTAATTCTTATCCCGAGTTCCGGAAGCTGGGGGAGATTTTTTTTTTCCTGTTTACAAATCTTTGTGGACATTTAATTGAAAAATGGGAGGGAAAGCCCAGGTGCTTTACTTTACTCTGTCAATTCCTACAAAATCAAGGGAGTATCTTTTTATGTCTTTTAATTTTTTTATTTGTTTTAATTAGTTATACATGAGAGTAGAGTGCATTTACTCAAGGGAGTATCTTTAAAGAAAAAAAATACTAAATATTGACAAAAAGCACTTTTTAACACTTTTAAGAGTGTCCACTTTAAAACAAAAGTCAAAATTATGTTAAATGACAAAAAGCTAGAAGTAGTTCCTCTAAGCAAAGTAACAACATAAGAGATTCTCTATTTCCTTCTTTTATTCTTTTCTTCCTCTCTACTGCAATTATTGAGAATCTACTGTGTCCAGGTTTAGGTGCTGGGAGACAAAGTAAACGTAACAATGACTTCTGCTCTCATGGGGTTTATTGTCCAGCATTTGCCAACAGTTACCAATTTAAGAAGTTTCTTCAAATGCATTAAGCATAAACAAGAAATGAGGAGTAAGGATTAGAACAATATATCCTGTATTACCCTATATCATTGTTTTTAGTAATTGCATTCTATGGCATTGGGCTATGGGGTAAAATATACATCTAGGTCAGTTTGTTGATATTTGGGGCTAGAAGTAGCTTATTTTGCCACTGAAATTACAGTACTTAAGGTGTTTGAAAGATATTCCGTTCATAACACACACACTGGGACCAGGGCGCCTCACCTTCAGGAGCAATTTATCATCTCCAAACACACCACAATGCCATATATCCTAAACTGGCTCTGTGGGAGGAGTTCCCTCCCACACATTGGCCTGAGCAAGACATACCACATGGAAAGAGGCAGCCTGTGCTGGAGACACAAATATCCTAAAGCAAATATCTTAAGCATCTCTTCCCCCATCTCTTTGTGGATATCATTAATGTTCCTCTTCTCATCACAGATGCTAGGCTAAGACACTCCTCCAAGAATGGCCTGCTTGACCTGAAGCCCTGAGGAAGGAAGGGAAGGAAGGACAGTCAACTCATTTGCCTTGCTCCTTTGAAAACAGTTTCTCACTTGCTCCTCTGTTCAAAAGGAAGAAGAGCCAGTTCTTGAAGGAAGAGCTGGCTTTGATCTGTGAGTCAGAGATGGGAGCAGACTCCTGATGCAGCTGCTATCTTATACAAAAAGGGACCATGCCACGGTCAGGGCCACCCTACCACAGCATGGGCTGCCTCCATGTAATGAGCATTCCCTCCATGGGACTTGGGGCTGGGAATTTAGCTCAATGGCAGAGTACCTACCTAGCACGCACACGGCCCTGAGTTTGGTCCTCAGCCCAGGTTGGGAAAACATCCATGGGACCCATCACTGGGTAACCACCTGCCAGGAATTCCAGGGAGGGTATGGTAATGTCCTCAACACCCACTCCTTACCTATCTCCACTGTGTAGCAGCCATGTGATTTGACTGTGTCAGTTTTGAGTTCTTTTTGGTCTAAGCTAACTGGGATAATCACAAATCCTTTATACAGCAGTCACCTAATCCAATCAACCCATAGAACTCCCCAGTGGGCATGTAACCAATTCATTTCTCTGGGCCATAAGGTGAGAGGCTTCTGAAAAATTTACATGCTCGCTCACCTTTCTGAAGTACTCTAGGGAAAGACATTTACTCATCTTCTGGAGAGCATGGTGGCTATATGTGAGGCCAGGAACTGCTGCAGCCATTTTGCCACCATGAACTTTCAGAGAGAATGGAGTCAGAACATAGAGAAAGCAGAGACACTGTTTTTCATTTCCTCACTAAGCTACTGAATCTAACCAGCCTTGAAATCTACCCCACTACTTCTGCTTTTCAAGTTATAAGAGTCAATAAATCCCTTCATTGTTTGAGCTATTTTTAATTGATTTTTCTGTTTCTTGACCTTGAACAGAACTTATCCAGAAGGGATTCCTTTCCTGGAAAAGGGACAGCGCCAGTTGGGGGTGGGGGGTGGGGGTGGGGATTTCATACCTCCACACATTTCACAGGCAAGGTAAACATCCCCACCAAAGATTACTCCTGAGCAAGCACATTACATATTTACCTCTAAATTCAAGAAGCCAAAATGGATACTCAAACCCTGTGGGCATTGATAATGTTTCCGCCTCAAGTAAATACATATCACATAGAGGACCAAATGGGTCCTGGGGAGCAGACAGAAGGAAAAAAAGTTTCCTCTAAGGCCTGTGATAGTCAACATTTAACAATTCATTTAATTTGCCCAGAGTTTAACACTGTCACAGCAATGCCTCATTTGCTTATAAATTTAGTCTTTTTTGGCAGCAGTAGCCCTGCTGTTTCTCAAACAAGTCAGCATCCCAGCCATAAATGATGATTAAGGTCTCAGAAGGCCTATGGACTTACCTTTGCCTTTAATCCCTTAGGATGACTTCCCACTTCTGTAGGCCACCTCCCCACTATGTGTACTTTGCACCCAGGGTCCATGCCAGAACCCTGAAGAAAAGAAAAGAAATGTAAGCTCTAAGATTCTAGATAACTATTTTTAAAATAAATAAAGATAAGCAAAGACATGACTGCTCACATGGACATTTTCCCTCTCTCTTGGCTCTTTTATCCTCTCTGACGAGAGGACGAGCTGAATCCTGAACCTAAATTTGAACCTGAGTGTCTTGTTATGGTTCCAGAAGTGCCAGGTCATAGTTCCTCCAGAGCAGGAAGGGGGTTGTTTTTCTTACAAGAAAGAATTCAGGGAGACCTGTGGGAATCCCAGGGTTATCAGAAGGCCTCAGCAGTCACAGTAAGGGAGGTGTCAAGATAACTTCAGTAAACTCCATACTTCCCAAGTCTTCATTTGCAAATTGGGACTAGTGTGTGTGTGGGGGTCCTAGAATCTGCCAGAAGATTCCTCTGAGATGGGAGTGCTTCTGCAGCAAGACAAGGAGAGATGCCACAACCAGTGGGCCCCTTGGTTCCATCTGGGAGGTCACAGAATGGAGGAGGAACTCCGAACCGCCAGGACTGTGAAACACAGGTCTGGCAGGCTCTGAGAGCAGGCTTTAACTGCCCCCCTATGTGGCCTCCAATCATGTCCCTGCCTGACATCCCCCAGAGCCCCTTCCTTTATGCAGCCTCAGATTGATGAATGTTAGAACATTTATACAGTGTTATGGCAGGCTGCTCTGAGACAGTGGCCAGCAATTATTCCTTCTGAAAGTACATTTTCAACTAAACATCAGCCTTGCCTCCCTTCCTCCCCTTTTCTGCAACAAAAGCTGTCCAGGACTTAATGGCTTAGTATGATACTGAGCACACTTTTAAGGTCTCAAAACTGCCAGTCATTATTGCTGTCATATATATGCCCTGGCCAGTTGTACCAGCATAAAGCTTTAAAACATCATCAAGAATCTACTTCCACGTGGATAGTTTCTTCCCAAGCATGTGACCTTGACACCTGTCTGTCATCTTCATCTCCTCTTTCACTCTCTCCCATAAACAACCAGTCACCAAAATGGAGAATTGCAAAGAGGCCCAAAGAAAATGGTAGGAACCAGCCCCTTTCAAGATTTTTGTGCTTTCCTTACCCACTACCCAACTGGCACTCCCTGCTTCTAACTGGTGACTCCAATCAGGAGAACTGAACTAACACTCTCTCAACAAGAGCTGTTAAGATTTCGAAAGTCAAGGGAGCCTGTGGTTAAATGTCATCATTTTAGTATCATATATGTATGGACAGGGCAGGTCACGGGGTAGAAGAGCTGCAGTTACCCGGGGCACTAGCGAATGGAGAACTCACCGCTTTCCTTTTCACACCATTAAAACCCAAGGTCATTACTCAGTTCTAGGCAGGTATGGACTGAGCCTGGTGGAAACACCAGAGGGGTCCTGTGTCTGTGAAGATCTGCCTAGCAAGATCCTCCTCCCCACTTTTCTGTGAGTATGTGTGGAGCTTTTTGATGGCACTGCCTTTGCCTATTAAACTCTCCCTCATCGTTTGGTCTCAGCTTCATCGGTTACCCCACAACACACTTCTCCTTAACCCTTAGCCTTTGCTGTCCACTGCCATAGAACTATAGTCCTCCCCTTTAGAACATTTATTTGGGATGTGGTTTTGAATTTATTGGTGTGATTCATTGGTCAATTCTATCAATGGTCCAAATGGACCATTTGCTTTAGAAGGAGAGAGACCATACCTGGTTTTGCTTCCTGTTAGGTCCCTAGCATAGTTCCTACCATTGTTCCTACCATAGTTCCTTCAAGAAGAGACCAGGAATGGTTGAATGATTAAGTGAGTTATTTTACCACCACAGCAGAGAACAAAGATTAAAACTAGTTTAATAAAAACAGCAGAGCTGAAAGAAATAACTCAGAGAAGTGGTCAAGAACTTGGGCTCTGAAGACACTTCCAGGATTTAAACCTCAGTTTTTAGTCATTAGTAGTGAGACTTTAAGCAAATTACATAAGTTGCTCTCAGTTTTCTTTCCTGTTACCTGAAAGTCTTGTGTGAGGATGAACCACATGTAAAGTGGTTAAAATAGTACCTGGCATAGAGTAAACACTCAGTAAACATTGGTGACTATTGTTCTTCAAGGAGGGAAAGGTGGCAGGTAGGTGGAAATTGAGAAAGTTCCAACAGAAGTTCTATTTTTTCCTTAGGTAGAATGTGAGGTTACATGCAGGTGATGAGGCAGAGCATTGAAATGACTATTACAGAACTAGGAGTTGCTAAGCCAAGTTGAAGATCTAGCTGAGGCTGACCTTGAACATGAATTTGGAGCAGCACCAACTAGTGGAACTGAATTTCTCCAGCAGCTCTCAGCAGCCAGAGAGGAGGAGTAGGGAGAAGGGAGAATTATATTCATCCAGGTCTGGGGTTTTGCAAGGAGACAATCTCAGAATTAAAAACAGGGCAGATGCAGTACATTGGCAAGAATATAGGACCTGGTACATGTTAAGAATTTGGTGTATGATAAAGGCTACATTTCAAATAATAAAGTAAAATATTTTTCAATAAAATATAAGGGGACTATTGGGTAACTCTTTTGGGGAAAGATTAGGTTTTTGCCTAATATAACATACCAACATACATTAGAGAAAAATTAGAGTTGAAGATAAAAGTAAAAGAAGAAGGAAGAAAATGGAACAACTATAGGTGGCAATTTACAAAGCCACAGGGAAGGCCATTTTAAGCACAATTACCAATTCAGAAACCGTAAATCAAAAGATTAATATGACTAAAGAAAATCTAAATCCTCAGTATGTCAAAAGAAAAACTATGAGAGTTTATTCTTAGAAGACAAACTGGGAAAACACTTGCAACATGAATGAACAAAAAAGGATCAATAGCTTCAAAATATAGTGTACTTTCCAATCAATAAGAGATGAAGGCACATACATAGGTATTCATTTAGGAAGAAATGCAAATGTTTTATATTCATAAAAACAATCACATTTTTATAATGTTGAGAAAAAATGGCCAAATTATTGAAAAAAATAATTTAGATACCTACCTAATGTCAGACATCTAAATAAATTCAAGAAGAATTAAAGGTTTAAAGGTCAATGAGAAAATTATAAAAGTAGAGAGGGCACTATGAACCTGGAAGATACTATGTTAAGTGAAATAAGCCAGCCATAAAAATAATGAATGATTCCACTCGCATGAGGTATTTAAGAATACTAAAAATCATAGAGATGAAAAGGAGTTACCTGGAGGTAGGGGAAACAAGAATTGTTGTTTTATGTGTATAGAATCTCAAAAAGAAGAGTTAGAAAGATGGGTGATGTTGATGGTTGCACCACATCATGAATGTATTTAAGTACCATATATTATACATATAAATATGGTTCTGATGATAAGTTTTATGTTCCGTGTATTTTGCCACAACAAAAATAATTAGAGAAAAAAGTGGAGGTAAAATAGAAACTTATATTTTTAAACTGTCAATACAGAGAAAACCTCTTTATATAACACCAAAGTTGTCAATTTTGACTACAGAAAAATCTAAAACTTAGATAAGGCAATATACACATATATACATTATATATATTGCCATATATATAAATAATATATATATTATATAATCATATATAATATATATGTATATATTATTTACATGTATATACAATATACATGTATATTGTCTTATCTAATAAACATATATATGTTTAAAGCTAAAAGACAAGTCTTCATAACATGACAACCAGGGAGATAATAATATTATTATATAAAGAACTCCTAAAAATTAATAAGAGCTGAACACAAACAGTAGAAAATGTCCAATAATAACTAAGTATAAGCATTCAATTAAAATAAATGATATATAAGCAATATATTAGAAAAAAATGGAAATAGTGAAAAATATGTTTCACTTATCCTTACTAATAATCAAGGAATGGGAATTTAAATGTTACCACAAAAAAAATTGAAAATACCAAAATTGGGCAAGAGTTTGGGGAAATAGGAACCAGATTTTGTAGGTGGGAGTATAAATTGAAACAATGCTGCTAAGGGCAAAAGCCTTTAAAAAATCTGCATACCATTTGCCCAATTATCTTCCTGAGAATTTATCCTAAGAAATTCATTATGTAAGTGTGCATGGATTTGTTTACAGGGCTGTTTACAGATCTATTTCATGGTTAAGAGTTTTATAACCTTAATGTCTAATAGAAAGGTTGGTTAAATAATTTTTGGCAGGCCTACAGAAAGGAATACTAAACTACCATTAAAAAATCATGCATAAGAATGTTTATTGACATGCGAAAAGATTCATGATACACTTTTAAGTGGATAATGTAAATTACAAAACAATATTCATAATATATAATGTAAAGAGTGGTTATCTCTAAGAAGAGATTCTTTTTAATTTTCTTACTGTGGTTTCTCCATATTGTTTAAATTTTCTTCACAAGCAAGTACTGATTTATAATGAGAAAATATTAAATGACATTTTTAAAAGTACTTTTGTATGGGGATTAAATTTAAATTTTGAGGAATAAAATAATTCTTAGTCAGGTACAGTGGTACATGCCTGTAATTCCAGTGACTCAGGAGGCTGAGGCAGGAGGATGGCAAGTCTGAGGCCAGTCTCAGCAACTAGTTCAGTGGTAGAGTATTCCTAGGTTTGAGACCCAGTGCAGGGGTAAAAGAATCATATTCTTACATACTACATTCATCTCTCATTTCTCTTTCCTGTGAGTAGAAATGGGAACACATTATCAATTATCATCCTGTCTCAGTGGCTCTTGACCCATTTGCAAGCCTATCTTCCTGGCTTTCTCCAAAGCCTTGCCAAGTGATTTCTGGGAAGAGGAGGGCACCCACTTTCTGGGCTTCATCTCTCCTTCTGGTCTGCTGCAGTGAAGCCACTTGAGGGCGCCTCCCCACTGTGACTGTGATTGTGACCAAAGGGCCCTGCCTACACAGGATGCATGCCCCAGGACACCATCTCCTGAAGCTCCAAGTAGCCCCTACTTGGGGCCCAGGGTGCCAGGTGCTATGACATTTGGGCCCTATTATCACCTGGATCACTATTCCACCCCTGAATACTCTCCTCACACCCACCTTCAGCCTGTCTTGATAAACTCACACAGGATTAAGTCCCTTTCCATCAAAACCTGCTATTCCTGAGCCCTATCCTTCCTCCTTTCCCCTACCACGGTCCCCCATATTGCTTCAAGAACTCTCCCTCCTCCTGCAGGTAGAAAAGGTAGCTCACAAGCCCTAGGGGAAATCCTATGACTAGTCTCTCCCAGTTTTAAAGTAGACAAGGGTTGATTGAGTTCCTATTGTGTGCAGAGGACACTGGAAATGGAGAGGAGCATCCAGAACTTTCCACGCCAGCTCACACCCCAGCAGTCAGGGATTTTCATAATCTGACTAGGGAAAAACGTGTTTTGTGGTGAATACCCACATTCTTAGTCTAAGATTCACCTGTTAATTGCATCTTCAAATTTGTTCAGGTTTTGCTGTGTGACGCCACCTCATTTCAAGGAAGCTGTCTTTTCCTTGGGTTGGTCCCCAGGGCACCCTCTGGCTCACAGTCTCAATTTCTCCAGAGATTCCAGTTTCTGCAACAATTCTGCCAAGCACTGGAAGAGTGGAGCTAAGATGGGACATAGTGTGGCTCCTGCTCAAGAGAGCAGGCTTGTTTGACACCGAGAACACCTGCCTCTGAACATGCCCGAAGATGTGGTTTCCCTGTCCTTTCTGCCAGTGTTGGTGAATACCAGTCACACGTCTGCAGCGGTAAGACTGGAGGGCAGGGCCTGGCACTGCCTGGCAATGACTGCCTGAGGTATTTGATGAGTCCGGGAGCCCAAGAACTGGGCAGAGGGTGGGGACCGTCTCCAGTCAGTGTTTAAGGGACAGGAAATGCCTATTGGCAAGATGACCTCATGCTGACAGTGCTGGGGCTTGCCAGCCTTCCTGGGGCTTAATCCAAAAGAGCAGTGTCCCATCCCATGGCCAACGAATGCCACAGTGGGCAGGTCTCAGGGGACACAGGGAGCATATTTTGAGTCTTGGGGCTTAAGTTTCTTGCAGTCTCCAGAGATCGACCTGGCACTGTCAGGCCACCACTTGTCCAGCCCCTTCCTCCATTCTTCCTGTGGGTACCCATATCCATGTGGCCCTAAAGGTAGCTGCTGTCCCTTAAGCTCTGCATGACTTGGTCCCCTCCACAGAGTTGTGAACAGAGGATGTAGGCAGGTGGGCTTCCTATGCCAGGGAGGGGAGGGAAAGGACACTGAAGAAGGTTTAGGACTGAGATAACTCTAAGGAGGCAGAGGGTGGGGCAGACGCCTGTACAGTGACACCTGGAGATTCTGAGCATACATGAAGGCTCATTCTCTGCCCTAGCTCTGGACCTAGGTGCCTCCCCACAATTCTGGAGCTTCGGCTCAGGACCTGCTCAGGCAGGACATACCCTTGGAGACAAGGCTGTGACTGGGCTCCTTTGTCTGGGCAGAGGGCCAGGTGTGGCTCCACCTGGATGCGAGTGTGGCTTCCCCAGGAGTATAGGGGGAGGGGTCCCAGGAGAAGTGATTGCTTCTGCACTAGGTCCTCACTTCTGGATTTCCCAGATCCCTAGCACAGGTATCACTCCTCCTCATCCCCTTAATCATTCATAAAATCCCACTGATGATTTCCATGCAGCAGAAATGGCAGGTATTGGGGAGGGCATTATGAATCAGAATCTCTGCCCTATGGACACTCCCAGTCCAGTGGGAAAAACAGACATGAGACAGATGTCATCAGTGGAGTGAATTGTGTGGGGAATGAATGTGTGTGTGTGCACAGGAAGGACACAAATGACAAAGAGCTTTCACCCAATACTTAGAAGCAGAACTTTGTTAAGTCCTGGGCAGATCTGGGCTTGAATGCCAGCTCCACCCTGGCATAATACTGGGCAAGTTACTTACTTATACTTGGATTTCTTGTCTACCAAATGGACACCATGCTTAATAAATGTTAGCAATAGAATCATTGTTAACATAATAAAGAGGAGGTGACATAGACTTAAATGAGGACAAAGGGGTAAAAAAGAAAGTAACTATCGGTGATGGTAATTGAAGTTAACATAATCAAGCCTGTGTGTGGAGGAGAGACAGGCATGAGTACTGTATTCATGGCCTCTATTTGCCCTAGGAAGGAAATAGAAAATATATGATAAGACAGGAAAGGTGAAGTCTAAGTGGATGAGATAGGAGACATTTGGAATATGGGACAAGAGAGGAACCTACCAGAGCAAAGCGTAAGAATGGATGGGATCCGTCAAGAATCCAGTTATTAGGCTGATAATCTAATGTTTTAATGGGTCAATCAACAATGTTCTGATTGAAATAAAAGATAAGGAGACAAATAAAGGAGCTAGTCTAAAATTGGAGCTGGCAGAGAGGAGCTGGAGGAGACAGGACCAAGAGAGAGATTCCTGAGTGTGTATTTAAAGAGATTGACCAGCAATTTCAGCACTAGTCACATAGTCTGGCATGTAAAAGTCATCCCATGAATATTCTTTGAATGTAGGAAAGAAGGAATACATGAAAGGAGTCATGCTACTCAGCCTATTTATTGATTAAAAAAAAAAAAGATCTCAGTGCATCATTGACTTAGAATAAGCACCATGATTGACCTAAACCATTCAGAGCAATCCAACTCTCCATTGTTTTGGTCAGTCATAAAGAAATTTTGGGGCTTAGATTCTCAGAGGTAGAGTGCTTGCCTAGCACGTGCGAGGCCCTGGGTTCGATCCTCAGCACCACATGAAAATTAAAAAATAAACAAATAAAAAGACATTCTGGAGCCCATCCTTCTCAGTTAAAAAACATAGCTTTTGGTCTCTGCTTTCTCCTTCAACCTTGGGCCACTGCTGTCAAAATATAATATTTGGATCTTCATCAGCCCTATGGCAACCCCAAGGAGACAAGCAATGGACAAAACTCTAACATGCTGAGAATGGAAGTACATAAAAACAGAAAGAGCCTGGGTCCTCGATGGCAGAGCTGAGTTGCACCAGTCCTGGAACCAGCTAGCTCTAGACTTCTTAAGTAAATGGTAAATATCATATTAGATTAATCTCTTGGCAAATTTACTGTTACACAGCTGAATACATCCTAACTGGTACAATGTGAAGGGCCACCACATTATATAGTTCCCAATACAGTATAGCAGCCACTGTATAGAGTGGCCTCTTGTCAAGTGGCCTTCGGAATAGGAACTTAAAATCATGAGGACTTTGAAAATTGCATTCACAAGACCTGAAAAGACACAAGAATGACACTTCAAACTCCAAGACTTCTAGGATGCTCCACCGGGGACTCTCACCACCTGGGTCCTCCTTTTCCTCCCTACTTGCTACCTTTAATTTCTGCAGCTCAGTCACAGGAATTTCAGAAGCCAATCTCTTCCCTTTGCTATGGTTCTTTAGAATCTCCATCATTTGGCTTTGGGGAGGCCCATCTTCTCCTTCCACATGAAGAAAGAAATGTATCCCATGAATACCACACTGCTCTTAAGGTCAGTACCCTTTTCATGGTTTCTTCTATTGATGGATAGGGGAGGATGTGGGTCTCTGGGAGTAGGTCTGGTCCTTGAACCTCCCAGCAAAACTTGCAGGTAGTGACCACTCTTGCTAGGGACCCCATGGATTCTCTCAAGATTAAGCAAATTATTCAATTAACTGTAATTTCAAGGCATGAGGAAAGTCCCTTTTTCATCCTGTTATTGCCTTGATTAATTATCCTTTATACCTGTTGGTTTATATGCAGATCTGCACTAGCTACATGTTCAACTTTCTCTCCCTACCAGATCAGAAACCTCAGAAGTTGAGATGCAACTATGTTGTATTTTCTGATTATTTTGGTACTTAAGGCCAAATTTCTCACATATACACATGTACATCCATACATATATACACATACCTTATATCCCCGTCCCCACTTTAGCAAATTGGTGCTCTGCTGATCACTTTAACCTGATTTTGCAATGGCTTCTGTCTGTGTGTGTTTGTGTGTGTGTGAAACGGGAAAGTACTCTTTGATTATCTTAACTTTGTGAAGGACTAAACACTTTAGGGACCTTACACCAACCCAGATGAATAATGTAGTTTTAGCAGAAGAAACTGAAATCCTAACCACAGAGTAATTGTCCTAAGAGCTTCTGGACCTCACTTGTTCCTTTCTTGCATGTAGAAAGCTACGTTGTTGGTTCAGGCCAGTCCACCATTGCATCATATGGATCCAGAGCAGTGATGGGCACCCAGTAAGTCCTCAGTAATATTTAAGGAATATATAAATGTTGATATCAAACTAATCTAGCAGTGTCAAAATCTGCAGTTAAAATTCCTTGCATTTCCTAGAGAGTATATTAACGATAGCTAACAGTGTTGTAGACTGAGCTTACTTTGACCAAGATAGATGAAGATTAATTATTTAAGTCCATATAAAGAACCACAATCAAGTCAAGTAGGGCAGGAGTTGAAAAGCATCTTCAGGATATTTAAGACAGAGGTCAGTGCTGCTCTGGGGGAGGCGTGGTTTTGGTAGGAAAGGAGAGGAGAGGTTGAATAACTGAGGGTTTCAAGATGAATGGGGAACCAAAAGTGAAGAGAATCCAAGATAGACAAATCTTTGAAGAAACTTAATTGTGAGGGGGAAAAGGGAATTAATGTTTTTTCTAATATTTATTTTTTAGTTGTAGTTGGATACAATATCTTTATTTTATTTATATGTTTTTATGTGATGCCGAGGATGGAACCCAGGACCTTGCACGTGCTAGTTGAGCGCTTTACCACTGAGCCACAACCCCAGCCCAGGGAGTAAGATTTTCAGAGCATCTGGCAGTTTTCTTATTGTTCCCCACCGAAGCTAAACCACAAGAAGTAAAATCAGTTTATCAATAGCCTTCCAACAGCAGGAAGCCAGAACAGAATATCATCCTCTGAATTCAAATCCAAAAGCCTTTTGAAAGTCTCCCCCTTCCTCTCTCCAAATGATGCTACACGATCAGGGTCTCGGAAGCACAAGTGGCATTGGCTGTTCAATCCAAGGATCCTTTGATAATCTGATGATGGTTAGTGAAGGAAAAAATGCATATAATATATAGACTGACAAAGAAAGGGGGCCTCATAGACCCTCTGAAGGGTATAGCAGTGTGTCTTGAACCTCAGGTCTAGATCCCAGACCACAGGGGCTAGGTGTCAGTGTCATGACTGTAGAACTACTGGAAAAGAGAGGGTGTCTTGGGGCTTTCCAAGATCCCTTAATGCACATAGCCTATGGGATTCCTGAGGAACCCCTTCTCTACCTAAAAATTTTAAAAAAAAGCAGCCTCATAAACTTTATAAACTTACCCTGCTTCCCATTTTAAAATCCAGAGGACTCTACCAGCCAGGAAAAACTTTGGGAATTCATTCTCATTTGAGAACAGGTGTGACATGACTCAGCTCCACCCCAGTCTTCCTGGCAGTGTGGGTGGAGAAAATGGAGGATTCCTTCTGACCATCCCCAGCACCCCCACCCCAGCTAGTGTGCTGCAGGCTCTAGACAGTGCCTACTCTCTTGGCTGAAAGGATGCTGCCAGGCTGGTAGGAATGTCAGGAGACTGGGCCCCCTTCCTAGAACTTCAGCATGCCTAGAAAGTGGAGATTCTGCATCAGGCAGGGATCCCAGGACCAACAATGGTGGTACCACCACCCCCCCCCAAGAAAGGGACAGGAGCATACTTTTCATCCCCTCTAAACTGCACTTTCATTGGATTTTGGCCCCTACAGAGACTGTAAGCCAATGCAGTTCTGCTCTAATTGCAATATGAGCCAATTGAGGGGCACCTGGGAGATCAGTTGGGTTGATCTGAACATTCTCTCCTCTCCAATTGTTTCACTTCTCTTCTCAATTCAAGCTCAAGTTTTCTGGTCATGGGTCTAGTGCTTCTTATCCAAGTGTGTCTGGCAATGAAAATACCTATCACATCTCTAGCTGGACATATATTTTTACAAATCTCTAATTGGCTAAATAATAAAGTGGAGAGGCACAAAGAGACTGCTAAGTGAAACTCTTTTTTAAATTATTTTTTTTTTGTAGTTGTAGATGGACAGAATCCCTTTATTTTATTTGTTTATTTCTGTGTGGTGCTGAGGATCAAACCCAGTGCCTCACACATGCTAGGCAAGCACTCTGCCCCTGAGCTACAGCCCCAGCCTTAAATGAAACTCTTATTATTGAGAATGTTGGGATTTAATAGATCTATCATTGAAATCACAAAATTCTCATTAAAAAATGCAAAATAGTGACAGATTCTCCTAACCAGTTCCTTTTTCTGCTTGTTTCTCTTTGAATCATTCCTGAAATAGCCCAGCTCTGAGCCTAAAGAATCTGCTGCTGTGATTTCATCCATACACTGGCAGATGGAGTAATGAAGTGGTCTTAAAATGCCGGTAGGCCTGGATGAGTCCAAGGTCCAAAACCCCTGCCCCATGTAGGTTTCCCTAAAAGTCATCTCTCCTCTCTGAGGCACAGTTACTTCTTATGTGCAAGGGACATGACAGTATCTAGCTTGCAGCTCTGGGTGACTTAAATGAGATACCATACTAGATACCTGCTGCTGTGCCTAATGCTTAGACAAAAGTACTAAGTAGATGTGAATCTCTAAGCTTGAAGGGGCCTCTGACTGGTTGCTGGACCACACACGAGGCTGGCTCAGACTGCTTCTGCATTGTGAGACAGAGGCGGCAGATGGCACAGTGCAGGGGAGGGCAGACATGTGGTTCTGGGAGGTGAGCAGCTTCTCTCCTGGATTCTGTGTGGTTTGTGAAGGGAGGGAGGAAGGGAGGAGGGGGAGGCTAGGGTAGAATTGTAAGGGCTTTGCCTTTGGTGACTGAGGAAGCTACACCTCAATTAGGAAGAACTGTCTGGAATGTAGAAAGGTCAGGAACTTTGGGGGGAAAGTGTTCATGTCATTTTGGAATTTATACAGTTGAAGCAAAGGCAGCCTGGGTGGAGTAAGGAGGTGTCTGAGTCAGACAGAGCTAGGTTGGATCCCAGCTTGACCACTTCTCAGCTAAGGGTCGCTGAAGGTCAGTTTCCTCATAGGGGAGTGGAAAATAAGACCAACCTTAGGGATTATTATTTGACAGTGCAGACACAGCACCTCACTCAGTAGCACCTATGACGCTTAAGTATCCTTAGATCAGGAACCCCTGGAGTCAGGAAAGCAAGTGCTAAACACTTCAGAGAATAGGCTAATCCATGGCTGTACAGAAAAGGAAATGTTTCTTTAAAAAGGAACATCTGAAGGTAACATTTTGAACAATCCAAGAGAACACAGGAAAGCCACTGTACCACAGAGAGGATGAAGTCACATATTCAAGGGAAAATAGAATAGGCTTCATTTCTTCTTTCCCACTCCCTCCATCTTCACATTCCCTGCCTTGCTTCCCGTCCAACTACCAACCCATCTTTCTCCTTACCTTATTCAGTGATATTTTTTTAGTACCTATACTTGTCCCCATCACTTAGTTCCTCTTTGACAACTGTTCTCTGTCCAATCCCCCTGCACTGAAGCTGCTATGCCAAGTCATGCAGGGACCTACAGCCTTTCCATATATAGTTCTTACCTTCTCTGGTCTGGGCAGAATTCCCATTCAGTTCAGAAAATAGTTACTATGTACCTGCTTTGTTCAGGGTGCAGGAAATGCTAGGGTGACTAATATAATCAACCCCTTCCTCTTTTCTTAAAATTCTTTCTCTAGTCCTTCCCAGCACTTTTCCCCTTCTTCCTCTTTCTTGTCTCTCTTGCTGGCTCATCTTCCCATCACTGTTCAAATAGGGTTCCATCTTGGTTCCTTTCTCATCTCATTGACAGATTCTTTCCAAGAAAGCTAATGATCAGATACAGTCCCCCCACCTCCTTAGTTGTTGACCCTCATTCCAGGCTTCCAACTGGCATTTTCAACTGAGACTCTGGGAACCTCAAATTCTACCTCCAAAGAAGAGTTGTTTCATTAACCCTAGGAGGCCCCACATGTTGGTCCCCAGAGCTTCATTCTCCATGGCTGATCCCTAGCCTCTTTGCCTACCCCTTCCTGCCCAGGGCTCTCACCTACTGGCCTGGCTTCCTAGAATATGCTTCATCCTTCTTAAGCTAGTTCCTGTTGCTCACTCTCTCAGGAAAGGCCCTCTAAATCACCTGGTTACCTTGTTTAGAAATGAAGATTTCTTTGTACCTACCTCCAATACCCTGAATCAGAAACTTTGGAGAAAGACCTTGAAATTATACATTTTAAAGAAGTTTCCCAGGTGATATTGATGTACTGTCAAGTGTAGAACAAACAAACAAAAAGAGGATAAATTCTGGACACATTACCAACAACAGTTGGCAAGATTTAACAATTCGGCATGGAACGTGAGGAAGAGAAGAAAAAAAAGTCCTCTGCAATCTGAGACTGAGGAAATGACATAGCAGTGAGTGAGCGATGGGAGCCTTGAACTGGATTTTGTAAGTGAAATAATTAATTCAGTTGTTACATCTTCATGTTGACATCCTCAGGAGACTTGAAATGAGTAAAAACACTAAGGGCCTTTCTGAAATTATTTGTCTAAATTCAAAGCTATGGTTTATTCTTACACTTTTCCTAAGGTTAAAACTCAAGTGAAGGCATAATACAAAAGATCTTGAAAGGGGTGGGTCTGTGTCAGTGATGACTAGCAAAAAGGGAAAGTATCAGGAGGTAAATTAAACCATGACCTTAAAAAGAAGCAGCTTAATTAGAGCTCAAACTTATCAGCACATCTCCTTCTCTAAGTATTTTCTAAAACAATTACCCTAATTTATGTTTTTGAATTTACAAACAGAATAGTTACCCTGAACTCTCACCTCCCACTTGCCAAAAATATTTAAGTCTTCTTGGAGAGTCTTTTAAAACAGATCTCTTGTATTGATGTTATTTGTGTTGTAAAATAACACCATACAATGCATTGAAAAATTCTACAGAATCAATGTTATGGAAAAAATATCAGTTTTCTAATTGTTTATACTGTAAAGTTAATCCATTGAAATATGAACCCTGAAATTACAGTTCAGTCTTACCACTGTCTAGCAATACAGAAAATTATAACTGAATCCAAGGTTTGAAGTTCCAAAAAAGAATTAGAGATAAGTAGTAACTGAACCACTGATGATTAAAGAAACTCCATTGTACATAAAGAGCCAATGCTGAGTGTTTTATGTTAACATTTGTATTTCAAGACTCATGCTTTTATAGATACGAAAGTATTTAAATTTGCTGTCACATTCCTTTTGGCCCTAAATCAGCAAAACCTGGGGTTCTGCCATGACCAGAACCAAATGTTATTTTCTAAAGAAAAGAGCTGCAGGATCAGGGAGGTGTCAGGCAATTCATCAGGAGGAAGGAGGACAAGATGCCAAGACAAGCTCTTGACTCTTTAGGGCTTGTTAGGAACTTAACCCTTTACCATAAAATAGAGATCATTTTAAAAGAGAGAGAGAGAGAGAGAAACTTTTCTGAATTCATGCTTTTTTCTCAGTTTAAAGAAGATCAGGAGGCCTAACTGTAATTTAACAACCAGAAATAGACTAGATCTTCAGAGTTAGACATCTAATGCAGCACCCTCCTTTACAGGTGAGAGTGGGTGAACGGTGAGCCCACTTCTCTGGGCTCTCAGCTCCCTCCCAACATGAGGCCACTTTCTGCAGGCTTCTACTCCTGTGAGTACTCAAACTGAACAAATGCAGTGCTTCTAATTCATAAGGTCACTAATGGACATCATCACAATTAACTTCAGCATGTGCTGCCCACATCCTAAGGATGAAAGGTACATTTTATTATGTGTAATCTAAATTTTAATTTTTTAAAGCTAAAATAGTTACCTCACTATTGAACAATTTTCATTTGGAGAAGTACTTTTCTGTATGTAGGCATGGGTATATGATATTCTCACAACAAAGGTGGGACTCAATTCAGCAAAGATGTGTAAAAGACCTCTGATGTGTAGGCCCTTTGTAGAGATGGTGGAGGAGGGCAGAGAGGAATGACATGGAACTAGCCTTCAAGGAGCTTACTATCTTGCCAGAAGACAGACATACTGCCAAATGCTTAATACAGCAGATTAACATAGGATAGAAGTAATGGTGTGCTGGAACCAGTCAACAAGAACTGCTGGTATGTGTACATCTCTTTCCAACTCTGTTTTTAGCATCTTCATATGGATGGCTTGAAATTGGCCATGATGGGTATATTTGCATCCTAGAAATCAGTAAGTACAGTAAATCAGGGCTCTGGAAAGCTGGTTGTTAAATATTTACCAGCATGACACTGGATAGAAGATGTTAGAGAAAAGATGAGTTTGGAAGAATGAATAGGAGTTTGAGGGAGAGCTACGATGAACAGGTAGGTAGTGAGAAGCAGTGGTGCCATATAATAGAAATACATATATAGAGGCAAGGCATGTTTAGGAAATATAAGTAGATCGATGACTTTTGAGCCTGAATGTGACCACCTGGAGGGCTTGTTAAAACACAATTTGCTGGACCCTCCCCCCAGAGTTGATGATTTAAGAAATCTGGAGTAGAGCCTGAGGATTTACAATTTTAACAAGGTCTCAGGTGATGCTAATGCTACTGGCTTGAGGACCACACTTTAAGAATCACAGAAGTAGATGCTGGAATACCCCATGTCAGGTCCTAAAACTTGGAGATCCTCCCGCTCTTCACATTTCAAAGTACGTTCTGGGGGCCAGCAGCAGCAGCATTCCTGGGATCTTGATATAAAAGCAGACGCTCAGGCCCCCACCCTAGACCTGTTGAATCAGAATCTATAGTTTAACAAGATCTTCAGGTGACTTTTATGCACATAAAATTTTGATAAGCACTGCTCTATCTAGCCCACTGTTTCACAGTCCTGGTGCCTACATTAAAAATCACCTGGAGAGGATTTTCAAAAATATTTATGCCTGAATCCTAGCTCCAAAGACTTTAATATAAGTGATTCAGGATTGAAACTGAGTCGGGGTAGAATTTCAAGGCTCTCCCAGCTGATTCCAGTGTGCAGCCAGGGTTGAGAACAACTGTCCCTGCTATAATCTTCAGTTATAAGAGTTCCTTGTCAGGGCATGGTGGTAAACATTCCATGATGGGATGGAAGAATAGCCAAAAAGCTACAAAGTCATCACCATCTGCTGAGAATAGAACTGGGACAAGGACAGGCAGGTTGTTCTCTCTGATAACCATCCTCCACTCCTCCCCATCACTCCACTCATCTGTCTCTATCTGACTCCCCCACCTCCCCACCCTCTGCCCCCCACTTCCTTGCTTGCTTTTGGCTGGGCGAGGTTGCACACACCTGTAATCCCAGCTGCTCTCTGGGAGGCTGAGGCAGGAGCATTGCAAATTAGGGACAGCCTGGGCAATTTAGGGAGACCCTGTCTCAATGTGCAAGAAAGGCCCTGGGTTCAATCCCTAGCATGGAGGAAAGAAAAATAAACTTTTGCTTGTCTTTGACTTTCCATTCTGGCTTTCAGTTTCTCTTTCTCTCTCCCTTAATGATGGATAATATTAGTTAATATAAAATTAGTTCTAATTACATAACTATATATATTTAATTATGTAACTATACATTAGTTATAATTATATTAGCTAATATTAAATATACTTTCCACATGAGCATACCATTTCAGTATTAAAATGCTGAAATGTATATTCAGTTTTAACATATTTTAATCTCATCAGATTATATAAAGAGGAGAGAGTTTAAAAGCCCGTATTTTTCAGTTATGTGGCCTTGGTCTGTCATTTCAGTTGATTGTTGTGGATTTTTCTCTCTAAAACAAAACCAACTACCAATTGAGATATACATGTGTATGTATACATATGTCCTTGACAGACTGCCCCTCACACCTCATAACTAGACCCTAAAGAGAATTCTCACACTATTTCAGGGTTCATGTCTATGCAGGGTATGTTCTACAAGCATACTTGGCATGCACACAATAGATTATGTAGTCTTCAGGGACAGTTTGACCATTCTGGAGGGCTTTGCCATATAAATAATAAAAGCCATTAGCACTGAACTTCAAAGACATTTGGCTAAGTGAAAGAAGCCAGATGCAAAAGACCACCTATTATATGATTCCATTTGTACAAAATGCCCAGAAAAGGCAAATCTACAGAGACAGAAGGTGGATGTTGTGGTTACCTGGGGCTAGGGGTAAGAAAGAGAAATCACTGCAAATGGATTGGGGGAGAGGGGGAAGGTTGGGAAGAGAAGGTGATAGAAATGTTCTAAAATTAGATTATGCCTATGTAGCACAATTCTATAAATATATTCAAAGCCTGTGACTCATACTGCTAAAATGGAGAAATTCATTGATACGTAAATTATACAACAATAAAATTCAGTATTAAATATTTCTCCACTTAAAATAAGCTTTTTCCCCATATTTTTGGTGCATTATATTGTACACAATGCTGGAATTTGTTGTTACATATCCATACATGCACTCACTATAGTGATATAATTTGGCCAAATATCATTCTCCAGTATTTCCTTTCCCTCCTCTTCTCCCTCCCCCAGTCCGTTTCCTCTACTCTACTAACCTCCCTTGATTTTCATAAGACACCCCCACCTTTCTTTTCCTTTTTCCTCTCTAACTTAAAATAGTTGTTTTGTGTTTTTTTTTTTCATCCAACTTTCTCCTCTAGTGATATCTGGTGAAGAGGAGGGAGCAGAATGGTTTTAACGCAGACTTAGTTATTTAAGAAAAGTGTATGTTTTCATTGTAGGTGATTTAATATTTTCATTTGCCCGAAAGTACTCTTAAGCCTGGCAAGGCAAGGAAAGGAGGGAAAGGGAAAAGGAAAGAAGGAAGGAAGGAAGGAAGGAAGGAAGGAAGGAAGGAAGGGAGGGAGGGAAGAGAAAGAAAGAGGGAGGGGCAGGGAGGGAGGAAAAAGAAAGGACGGACTGAGGGAGGGGAGAAAGAGAAAGAAGGAAGGAAGAGAGAAGGAAAAAGAGAGGGGAAGAAAGAAAGGGGGAGGGAATGAAGGAGAGGAAGGGGAGAACGAAAGAAGAAAGAATGAGAAGGGAAGAAAGAGAAGGGAGGGCAGGAAAGAGAAAGAAGAAAAGGGAGGGAGGAGAGAGAAAGGAGGAAGGAAGAGAGAAAGGAGGGAGGAAGGAAGTGGGAGAGAGAGAGAGAATGGAAAGAAAGAAGAGGGAGAGAGGAAGGAAACAGAAAGGAAAGTGAGAAGAAAAGAACTGCCCTCTGATGTATTTTATTTAAAAGTAGCTGCCGGCGCGGTGGCGGGCGTCGGAGGCAGCAGGCAGCGGAGGAAGCGCCGCGGGAAAGGGTTAACCCTCTGGCGGAGCGAGGGCGTTGGCAGAGCCAGGTCCGCCGCCCGTACCAGTCTGTACAGGGGAGCTGTCCCGCCTGCTGATTTATCATTCCCTAATGTCACGGGGATGGGATGTTGAAATTGTGGCTAGAATGTGAAATACGAAAAACACGAAGATTATGATTTAGCGTCTGGGGAAGATCAGCATTCGCCTGGAGAACAGCTTGTAAATGGGAAGCTTCCTTGGCTCTTGCCTGTGGTTTTCCACTCCAGCACTCAAGGAAAGCAGGCTCGGGATTTGGGCGGACAGAGTGTTCTTGGGTTAGAGCAGACAGAGGCAAAGGTGGAATTAATAAGAGCAAAACCACTTCTGTGTTGTGATGGGGAGCGCGCGGCACATGCCTGAAGGACCAAAGTCAATTTTAATTAAACGGAGACCTGATGTTGAAGAATAAATAAAGCAATGTGGGGTGTAAACAGTTTAAAGCGGAATTCAAATGACACCTGCGGGTGTCTAGACATGAAGTGCATCATGATAATTTGTAGTCTCAGAGAAGTTGTAGATGAGTCGCACAATATCCCCAAATTTTGTTCATTAGAAGAAATAATAGCTTGAATTTTAGAGAGGCACTAAATAAGAGAACTAAGTGGGAGAAGGATTTTAGCAGTTTTCCATGGAGGAAAAGGTGAGCTAGGAAAGAACCTCAAAACTGCATGTACATAAATATTACATCAAAAAAAAAAAAAAAAGAAAGAAAAAGAGAAAAGATTGCAGCTTTTTGTGATTTTTTTTCCTTCTCTACTAGGTTTTACATATTGTGTTGAAGTTTATTTTTTATTTCCACATGGCAGCATGCTCCCATTTGCAGGGAAACATGCAGTTTCCACATTATTTGTTGGTTATCAAAATAAGTGTTGACAATCATTCCTTCAATGCTTATGGTTTCTTTTAATTGCTTCCTGTCATACCAAATGCATCTACAATGTGGATTTTAAGAATTGGCCTCAAGACATGGGTGTTCTCCCTTGAAAGTTAAATAGGACAGCTCACTACTAACTCTAGAGATTTCATTCATTTGTTCATTCACTTATTCATTCATCCAGAAAAACTACTGGCCCCAGGCACTGTACAGAAATGAGCAAGTCAAACCCTGCCTTCACAAAGCTCCCAGTCTGCTCAATGGGATGATGTAAAAAGTGTGGTGTGTGTGTGTGTGTGTGTGTGTGTGTATAGTTGACAGCCAGCTAGAGTTAATCCATTTTGCAACAATAGATGAAAAAATAAATATCAGCAAATTCTTTTCTGTCCAACAATTTTGGGCAGTGGAACTTTGCCCAGAAGTCAGTACTTCAGATAACTGAGGATAATCACTCTTATGAACCAATTAAAAAATTGTAAAGGAATCATTCTAAAATATAGTGCTTACTTGACTGCCTTCCTTTCTTTGGTTTGGTCATCATGACCCTCTGTTACAGTTACTTTGGTACAGGCAGCAGAGGCCTGGGAGTTGTTTGTTTACTATTCATCAGTTTTACTCTGCTATGTGATTTGGAGTGGACCTATTCACCTTTCTCATTGTGCTTCATTTATAAAAGTATCGTAAACTTCACTGTATGTTCTTGAAAGGTCTAGTTTTGATGTTTTGTTGCTTATATTTGCAACATGAAAGGTAGTGTGCTCCTGAGAAAAATATCCCCAATATGTGATGATTTGGGCCCTTATTAGGCTCAAGATTCTGTTAGAATTGTATCCAAAGTACCTGTAGACAGACTCTTAGGTGGGAAAGTGTGTGTGTGGGGGGGGGGGCAGTGATTAGAAAGGTCTCAGAGGTTTCCAGAGCATGAACTGAGGGCACGGGCCTTTTTGAATTTACTAGAATGCTCCAAGGCTTCTTCTTCCCTCCCTCCCTTTCTTCCTTCCTCCCTTTCTTCCTTCCCTCCTCCTCCTCCTCCCTTCCCCTCCTCCTCCTCCTCCTCCTCCTCTTCCTCTTTTGTTTTTAGTCATGGTCTGGAAGATTGAGGTCACATTAAATCTTACCTCTAGATAGATGAAGTGTAACGATGCATGCATATATCTACCAACTGTGCTACCATTTCTAAGGCAGAGGGAAATTTCCCCTTTGCATGCATCCATCCCTAAATTCCCCCAAACAATGGCACAAAATACATTTTATTTTTCTTTGCATCAATTTGAGTTAGCTTTATTCCTAAGACAGATATCAAGGAATTCAGCAAACATTTACTAAACATTTGTTCCAGGCCCTGAGCAAGTTATGGATATACAATGAAAATCCTGGATCCTGCCATAGTGAGGGTCACTGCACCGTATATGCAGCTCACTAGGATAATGTCATAACACATCCTTGCATGGTCTGCTGGGCTCATTACACCCTCTCATGGATTTGGTGGATTTGTAATCCAGGTGCGTTGGTATGTTTCCCCAAGACCAAAATATTGCAGGTGAAATACCACTGTTCTGTGAAGAAAGAAAACATGGTCGATGTTGCCCCTATTTATTCCCTCTCTAGAGATTTTATATCATAAATGTTAGACATGCTTATTGTAGAGAATTTGAAAAATGCAGAAAGATAGGAATAAAAAGATAGAGAATTTGAAAAAATGCAGAAAGATAGCATGAGTTACCTGACTTAGAAGCAATACCACTAGCACTATTTTGTCCTATGTCCTTCAGTTCTGTATTCAGCAAATCATATGGGGATCTGAGTCATGCTGTGCTCCGGAGCTAGGGATAGTGCAATGCACGGCTCCTGCAATGTACGGCTCCATCCACCCTCACAGGTCTTACAGCCTCAGGGGAAAGAGACCCTGTATTAAGAGTAAGGACCTGGAAGTACCACTTCAGGGCACTTTCTCTGTGTGACTCTGGATTTAGCAAAGTTTTCTAGAGGGTGAGATATTTCAATTGAGACAGGAAGAAGAATCAAGAAGAAATGTCCAGGACGGGAAGGGTGGCAATGGGGGAATGTGCAAGTGAAATATGGGTTTAGATGACTGGAGGGCAGAGGGCAGAGGCCTCCAGGAGGAGGGGTGATAAGAGATGCTGCTGGGGAGGTAAACCAGGCCCTCCAGGCAGGGCATTTATCAAGTCAATTGTTATTATTCTGTAGCTACAACATTAGGTCCTGAGTCTTTTTTATTCTGGACTTAACAGTATAGTGCAATCATGTTTTACACTATTACAAGCTATTTTATTTTTTTTTCAAGATGTAAAAATGTCTTTATTCACATGACATGAGTGCATACTTTAGAAATCACAAAATATCTACCAAAAAGATACTAAAAGTTACATGTAAGCTTAGCAAAGTTGTAGGTTTCATGTTAATATATAAAGATAAAATATATTTTTACATACTAGCAACAATTGAAAATGAATTTAAACTCACAATTTATTTTAACATCAAAAACATAAAATGTTAGCGATAAATGTAAGGACAAGGGTGTGTATACATGTTGAAACAAACTATACAGTTAAAGTGAGGACATTTTACTTATATATTTATATAACTAATACCTCAGTATGTTAAATACTAAAACAAATTCAGCTGGGATAGTTATATTCTAAACACTTTTGATCAAATTATATTCATTTTTAATAATGTGAAAAACAAAGTGAGCTTTGTCAGAATTTCTAGTCACTAGTATCTTCTTTCACATACAAAAAATTAAATGCAAATTTATATAAGTTCTTTAATACTTTTGTATTGTTCATTGAATAATGATTTGTTATATAATTTTTATGCAATTTGGTGATAAAAAGAAGAATCATACACAAATTGTCAACATCTACAATCCTATCTACATCAGAAATCACATACTCAGCCTACTTTAAAAAAAAAAGAAAAAGAAAAACAGAGAGGGAGAGAAGAGAAGAGAAGGGAGAGAAAGAGAGAAATAAAGAGAATAAGATGTCCTATTTGCCATCACAGTTGAGACCTGTTGCCTCTTGCCTTTTGTGATGGAGAAATAATATTCTCCCAATGATAAGACATTGTTGACTTAACTGTTCCCTTTTGCTGAAGATTTTTTAACTATCCAGAATTTTTTAAAAAAGAAAAAAGAATCTGTTTTTCTTTGCTTCACTTTCTACTCTCTGTGTAGTTCTTCAAGGTCTCTAGGTAATGGCAAATTAGAAAATCCTAAGCAATAGTTGTCATAGTGCTCTTTTACCTCAAATCAGAACTCGAACCATTAGCCAGAACCCACTCCCTGCAGAGCTCCTGGCAGCAGGTAAGAAATTCCCTTCCAGAAGTATCAACAAGGCTTTCATATCCTCCTCCAAATAGCCCACTCATGTATCCAAAGAAAGATAAACTCACAGAACCAGTTTCTAGGTAGCACCAAGTCCTTTCCTCCTCCTTCCCCTGAAAAAAGCTAGGATCAAAATCAGTGGGCAAAATATCAACTGTTCTTTAAAGAAAGAACCTTAACAAAAAGAACTACCTCAGACAAAAATAACTGTATAAAGAAATTCACTCTAGCCAAGTGCTGTGGCACATGCCTATAATCCCAGGGAGGTTGAGACAGGAGGATGGCAAGTTTGAGGACAGCCTCAGCAATTTAGTGAGGAGAACCTGTTCCAAAATAAAAAGGGTTGGGGATGTAGCTCAGTGGTAAAGCACCCCTGGGTTTAATCCCCAGTATCCTTCCAAAAAAAAAAAAAAAAAAAAAACCTCACTCCTTCTTTCCCCTTGAGTCCAACATTCATTCATTCATGCATTTATCCATTCACTTATTCAACAAGGACTCTTTGTTATTAGACCACCCTCTGAGTAGAGGCTGAAAACAACCTGGCCACTGTCTTGAGGACCTTACAGTGAAGGGAAGAGTGTGACATTCCACAAATAAACAGATTAATAAGCATTTTATGAGCTATAATGGTAGATGCTATGAAGATAAACAGATGTCAAGGGGAAAACATGGCCAATGTAAGGCAGGCAGTGTGGCTGAGTGTGGAGAGAATGTAGGAAAATGCTGTCAAATGAACAAAAGAACTTTTTTCCCTTAACAGCCACAGAGCATCTTGTGGTAGAGATAGCATTTCTGACCACTGGGAAACCAACAGGTTCATCTTCAGACTGGTTGGGCTTGGCACTGGGGTAGGAAAACACATAATGTCATTTTCAGTTTCCTCAACCACTTATTTCCTTTGGTCTTTGAGTCTCTGAAGGTCAATAACCTGGTTGTGAAAATTTTTAAAATTAAAATTAACCTGGTCAGGTGCAGTGGTGCACACCTATAATCCCAGTGACTAGGGGAGAGGAGCTACGGTAGAAGGATCACAAGTTCAAGGGCAGGCTGGGGAAAACTAGCAAGACCCTGACCCCCCAAAAAATAAAAAAAAAAAGGACTGAGGGAATGTAGCTCAATACAGTGGGTTCAGTCCTTGATAACAAAACTGGAATAAATAAATAAATAAAATAAAGTGGTCAGGAAAATTATACTAAAAGCACAAATGAATGAAGAATTTCTGTTTGTGTACATGTCGTTTATGTACATGTCATTGATTTCCTTTCTGTTGGTTGCTCTTAAAAACTATCTTACGAAGATAGAATGTTCTCATCAACACTCATGTTACTATGACTGCTCTATTTATATCTAATACCTGCAGATTTTCAGAGAAGAAAGGTTGTCTTTATGCTGCTGCTTTATTGAGTTCTGTTGGAACTCTTTGTTATAACAAGACAGAGAGGGGCAGGGGTTATTGCTCAGTGGTGGAATACTTGCCTCAAATGTGTGAGGCACTGGGTTCGATCCTCAGCCCACATAAAAAAATAAATAAATAAAATAAAGATATTATATCCATGTACAACTAAAAATATTTTTAAAAAAATAAGTGACAGAACCCCACCCCAAGTGGCTTAAGCAAAAAGATATATATATTGGCTCATGTGACCAGATGGTTCTGGGGTAGGGTCCAGTGTCAGACACAACTTAAAGCAGGGGTCAAGCAATATTATTAGTACTCAGCACAGCTCTGTTCTTCCAGCGTGTTGACTTTTTTTCTCAGAGGATTTCTCCCCTTGGGTTCAGAAGTCAGGAGCTACATTTCAGCTTTGAATCCTTCAGTGAAAGAGAGCTGAACACAACCAGTGCCCATTGTCAGAGGTGAGGGGTGGAAGAAGAAACCCCCTCAAGATACTTGAGCTGAGCATGAAAGGCATGGACCCCCCAGAAAATACAAAGTACTACACAACTTTTTTTTTTAAGAGAAGAAAGATAATAGTTGGAAGAGTCCCACTACTCCCAACACACACCCCTAGACCTCAGATCTATCTTTGGATAAAACCCATATATGAGAGTTGATAGAAGAAAATCTTCCAGAATGGAAGGGCTGGAAAATGAGCAGAGAAGTCATCTGGCTCAATCCTTTTCTTTTGGCAGGATCCAATCCAGATCTCGCCAGGCAAATGAAGATGTATAAATGTTTCCAGTGAAAGAATCAAGTGTTGTGCCTGGCATCTAATGATTCTAAACCTTAACATCATCCCCCGCACCCCTCCTCTCCATGTCTTCAACGGACAGACAAATGGATTCCGTTTTTGTTTTCTCCAGAATAAATTCTGCTCTTTACTGCTTCTAAGGCTTCAAATTCCACTGTAACATTTTAGGGTCACATATTTTATCATTACATCATCCAGCTTCCTTCTTATTTCTTCTTTCATCTTAATTCAGGTTTCATCTCTTGAAAGCATTCCTGCATTTTATAGAGAGAGTAAACCAGATGCTATATAAAATGCATTTTTTGCAGTAAATAGTTTTCTTTTTTGCTTTCCTACCTTGTGACGTCTCAGAGCCTCCATTTATATACCTATTTAACAAAATTAATAAGTCACTTAGGGTTTTTTAAAGTGGGGATTAAATTATTTAGAATTTTGTGTCTAGCATCAAAAAATTAGCTTCTATCATCATCATGGTCGTCATCATCATCTAGATTGTTGGCATGGAGCCATTCACTCTTTAGGTATTTCTCATCTTTATTCAGTGAAAGTTTCTTCAGACCCATGTCCCCCCAAAATAAAAATAAAAACTTGATGTTCACAAAAATCATGCCACAACCAATAGAATGACTATAACAAAAAAGAGAGACAAATGACTAGTGTTAGCAAGGATATGAAGAAAACATGGCTAGTGGGATCATAAAACATGCAGCCACTTGGGTAAAACAGTTGGAAATTCCTCAAGTACTAAAACATAGCAATACCACCAGACCTCTCAGTTCTGCGCCCAGGTGTATTCCCAGAAAGAATTGAAAACGGTAGTCTGACACATGTATGCTCATAGCCCAGCACTATTCACAACAGCCAAAAGGCAGATGTTTGTCAGTTGATAAATGAATGATTATACAAATCATGGTGTGTGTGTGTGTGTGTGTGTGTGTATTTTTTTGTCATAGCAAAGAATGCAGTACTGGTACGTGTTACAAACATTATTCTTACTGGATGAACCTCAAAAACATGTCACTGGATGTGAAAGTACTCTCCTATAATCTTGGCTACTTAGCTACTTGGGAGGCTAAGCCAGGAAGGTTGCAAGTTTGAGGCCGGCTTCAGCAATTTAGCAAGACCCTGTCTCAAAAAAAAATGAAAAGGGCTGGGAGTGTAGCTCAGTGGTAGACTGCTCATCTAGCATGTGTGAAGCCCTGTATTCAATCCTGGGCACTGATAACACAACAACAACAACAAATTGTGCTAAGTGAAATAAGCTAGACACAAAAGATCATATATTATATGATTACATCTATATGAAATATGCAGAATAGGCAGAGATGGGATAAAAATTATTGATTTCCAGGAACTGGAGAGAAAGGGGGAAAGGGAAGTCACTGCTTACAGGACAAGGATTTCATTTTGCAGTGCTGGAAATGTTTTGGAACTAGGTAGGGGTGGTTATCACACAACATTGCAAATATACTAAATGTCACAGAATTCTTCACTTTAAAATGGTCAATTTTATGTTATATAAATCTTACCTCCATAAAATTATTATTATTGTAAAAGTTTTAGGCAAGCACTCTACCACTGAGTTACATCTCCAGTGCTCTTGTAAAAACTTCCAAAACAACAACAACAACAACAAATGTTTAACGCTTCTTGACTCCCCAAGTCTGCTTCACTTGGCCTCAGTGCTGCTGATTGATTTGTCCTCTATTTTATCTTAAAGTACAGGACAATTCATTGGCTCAGCCACTCCAGGATATGGGGAAACAGTAGGGATGCTTGCCTTTAGCCATTTCTGTTGCCAGCTTCTCCATCTAGGCCCCTGTCCTTAGTACAGAAGCTGCCCTGCCCTCTCTTGGATCAGGACCTTACCCCTTGCCTTAGCCAACAGCTCCCCATCATACCCCCAGCTCCCAGGGGCCTAAGGCTGAGTGAAGCTGCTTTTGTGACAGGCCCTCCAGCACAGCAGCCCTCAGATTTGCTTCTGGTTGGATATCTGCTGCTTAGAAGATAGATTCTCCCCCTTTACCCTATTCCAAACCCCCAGGCCTCCAGCTCCCTGCTGCTTCCAAACCTTGAGCCATAGCCTCAGATTTTCTCTCCCTAAACTGAAAGAAAACTGTGAAGCCCAGGAAATGCTCTGCTTCTCACATGAGATTTTGTTACTTTATTAGGAAGCTGAGCTCCAGGTTGAACATGGGTGTCTTCCTTTCACTTTGTACCATTTATTCTCATTCTAATATACTTTCCTTAAAATTTTCTGATATTTGCTTGGCACCGTGACGCAACTTCCAGCAGAAATTCAGACTTAACCTATCTTTTATAACAGGATTAAACCAAAGGGTGCTTAACCACTGAGCCAAAAACCCAGCCCCTTTTATTTTTTATCTTGAGACAGTGTCTTGCTAGGTTTCTTATAGCCTCACTAAATTGTTGAGGCTGGCTTCGAACCTGTAATCCTCCTGCCTCAACTTCTTGAGGCATATACCACCACTGTCAGCCAGACTCACCCTATTTTTTAGCTATCTTCCATAATTTCATTGCAAGTTGGACAGAAGGGCCAGATTGCCCTCAAAGCGGAATCAATCATTTTTGTTCATGCAGCCTAGAACCTTCCATTAGTAAAATATTTCAACTTTGAAATGTAGCACCTCTTCCTGTTTGCACTTGGCAAGACAGCATGGACTTTAACTTTTCTTTCTTTCTTTATTTCTTTTTTTCCAAAATATTTCAAATGTTGAAGCCTCAGTAAAATCCTATTTTCTGGCAACACCCAGGGGAATTGGAGAAGCAGTAATGAGCAAACCCCTGCTGGGGAAAGAACAGAGGGGGATGAAATATGAGTGGTTTCTGCTTGGTGATGCAGGGTCCAAGCAAGTCAGGGCTTCTAAGGGAGGCTGCTGTCAAGGGCTCTGACTTGCCTGCCCCATGGGCCAACGCCTGCCTTAGCCACAATAGTTGACTATGCCCAGACAAAAAAAGAAATTCATGCATAGGGAGAATGTCAAGTATATGGCTGCTGCCAAGAATCAGAGCCAGAATCTCCTAGTCGGGCTTCTCCCTGGCCTTTCCTTCTTCATAAGGGTGAAGCCCAGCCAGGTGAACCAACCTGACCACCTCTCTGTGTGGGAGCCTGTGCCTGGCTTGGGAAAGCATGTCCTTACAGGGTTCCTAGTGTTCCTTCTCAGTCTGAACGAGGATGCCCATAATCTTGGAGCAGTGAACATCCTGTGAATATACCCATCCAGGTGGATGGTGCCCTTAGAAATGTGCAGTGCACTGGGCTGGGGTTGTGGCTCAGTGGTAGAGCGCTCGCCTTGCGTGTGCAAGAACCTGGGTTTGATGCACCATGTACAAAAATAAATAAGTGAAATAAAAGGTGTTGTGTCCAACTACAACTAAATAAATAAATGAATAAATAAAAAGAAATGTGCAGTGTACAACTCATATAACTGTACAGCTTGGCTCTAACTACCACCTCCATCCTATCTCTTCTATCTGCAAGTAGCTTATAGTCGTCTCAGGTTTTATCCTAGTCACTACTTTTCTTTCTGTGTTTCTTCATTTCTCCCTCACTTTCTTTCTTTCTCTCACATTTATTGATCACCTACTATTTGTCATAACCTGTGCATACAAAACTGTTAGGGTTTCTGCCCTTGTAGAACATTTGTATTGTTTTTCCTCCAGAAAATTGGTACCCTATGATCACATGGAATACCTACTGGCTAACCAATGAAGAGCTCTGACTTGGGGACCTTGGGCTCTAGAACTAGAAGGGATCTGAGGGCAGAATGACACACTGAGGGAGAGCAGTCTGAAGCAGGCTGAGCTGGTGCTCCATCTCTTCCAGCTTCCTGTCCTTAGGAGCAACCCAGGGCATTTATGAAGCTCATTAGTGAAGCAGCGATTAAAGTGGGGCCCAGAGCAAGGCTTCCCCTTGCCAGGGAGGCCACAAAGTTCCAGAACATCCCAGAGAGGAATGGTACACCACCCAGGCCTGCCTCCCGGGCTGCAAAACAACCCCTAATGAGTCCTCTCTGGGGGAGGGTGAAGTCACCTGTGAGCAAGCAGCCGAGCTAGAGCTAAGGTGTTCTCTAGGAGGCTTAAAATAGCCAGGCAGCCTCTACAAACACCTTCCCAACACTGTTTAGGATGGTGAATGCCAGGAAACTAATGAATCGGAGCTTAGTGAATTAATTGTTGATGAAATAATGTGAATAGTGTGCTTCCTGTTCATCAGTCTCTACAGAAATTAATTAGCCCCACTTGGCAGCAAGCTGGATCAAATTTTCAACTTAATTTATGAATTTGGCCAAATTGTCTATGGGAAGTCTTGCCTGAAGGACCTTCTGTGGCTGCTTCATGTCTCAACAGGACTTTCCTTTCATAGAAGACATGATCGCTTTAAGAGAGCCCCAACCAGAGAAGAGAGTGGTGGAGGAGGGAAGAGGGGATGGTGTTCCTGAAGGAAGGCTTTGATTAAGGCATCAGCCAGACCAACAAGCCCTCCTGTCTTCCTGGCTCAACCCTCCCTGGTGGACCCTGCATTAGAGGAAGGTCTCTAGGCCTAGCTGGGGATGATGACTTAGCCCAAGGGGGCTGACTTTCAGGAACACCCTGGGTTTGGTTTTAATTATTCTGTGCTGTGTAAGAACTCATATTGCAGGATGATGTGAAAGAAAATTAAATCTAATGAGGGGTGTGTGTGTGTGTGTGTGTGTGTGTGTGTGTGTGTGCGCGCGCGCGCACGTGCGTGCTGTTGTTGTTGTTGTTATTGTTGGATTATTTTAAAATCAAGAGCAGAGGGCTTCTTGGGCCTGAGTAGACTGATTTAGAAATTGGCTGTCATGGGGCTTGAATTAGCACCTTGGTCCTCTACACCCCAGAACAGAGGACAGAGGAACTGCTGGCTACCAAGTGTGTAACTCAGCCTTCATCACTGTTCAAGTCAGGCTCTCTGATTGCAGGTAGAATCTAGGAGACTTCTTCTGCTGAGCCAGCAAGAATCTAACATAAACCAGTAAGCAGAGTGACTCCAACATCACCAGTCTTTTTTTTTTTTTTAATTTAGGGTTGAACCCAGGGGCACTCTACCACTGAGCTACATCCTCAGCCCTTTTTATTTTATTTTGAGACAGGGTCTCACTAAGTTGCTAAGGCTAAGGCTGCTACAATCCTCCTGCCTCAGCCTCCCAAGTAGCTGGGACTACAGGCCTGGGCCACTGTACCCCACTCATCACCAGTCTTTGAAACACTTCTGGGAAAGTGCGTTAAAGTGTCTCTATGTATGTATATGATTTTATATGTCCCTAAAACACTAGATTTCTCAGGAAATGTCTGTGAACCACAGTTCATAGTTAAAGCAGGAGTGAAAGATAATGTAATGTGTTCCATTCTAACCAAGCTTCAGGAGTCAGGAAAGAAGAAGAGCCCATATGCTCATTTTCCCTAGTAAAAATTATTCAGTAATTCAATCAATAATTGAACACTGAAGATACAGCAGGGAGGTGCTCTAATTAAGCTCATACATATTATGAATGTAGACAAAAGCTCTCAGCATCTTATTTCCAATTGTATTAAAAATTGGACTTTTGGGGCTGGAGTTGTGGCTCAATGGTAGAGCACTTACCTAGCATGTATGAGGCACTGGGTTTGATCCTCAGCACCACATAAAATAAATGAATGAAATAAAGGTATTGTGTTCATCTACAACTAAAAATATATTTTTAAAAATTAAACTTGTTAACAGTTTATTCTCATTACTAAATTCTAGATTCTATATTAGTTTCTGTTGTTAAAAATAAATGTACAATGTTTGATATACATATAAATCATCATCTATCTTGTTTATCTGGTTATTTAAATTCACCTCTCAGGGGCTGGGGATGTGGCTCAAGCGGTAGCGTGCTCGCCTGGCATGCATGTGGCCTGGGTTCGATCCTCAGCACCACATACAAACAAAGATGTTGTGTCTGCCGAAAACTAAAAAAGAAATAAATATTAAAATTAAATAAATAAATAAATAAATTCACCTCTCAAAAAAATAGTAAAAACAAATTCACCTCTCTACAAATGCCCTCAAATTTAGTTCAACAAAGTTGTGAACTTCTCAGGGGAGACTGAATTAGCAATCACTTCATGGTGGATAAACCATGGGGAAAGCCTGTTTGCCAATGGCTTTGGCCACTTGTAGATACCTCAAACCCCAGAGAGGCATGCCCTTGTAGGTTTGACTTTTGACTGAGAAATCAAGCCTATCTGTGTGGAGGAACTCACCTGGGCACCCAGATCTGCTGCTCTGATCAGAAACGCATATTAAATGGAATGTGCTGGAACCAGAGTAAGCACCTATCTCCTCCCTGTAGGCGTCTGCTGCTACAGCCAGGCTACCCTTTCCTGTAGGAATTTGTGATGTTATTACCAGCTCACCCTGTGACCTCAGGCTGTGTCTGCCCTTTGTTTACCTTTATTCTCAAACTGCCAGGTATATAATTCCATGGTTCCCTCAGGTAGCTTCCTGGGAGGAGGTAGATGCCAAAGCCGAGGTGTGAGGTGTACATAGCAATAGCTCAGTTGGAGTGCTAGGCACAGCATTTGGATGTGGTAAAGAACCAAAGCATGATCTTCCTTCAGTCCAGCTTCCCAGCAAAACTGACAAGCCACTGTTCTAGAAAAAAAAAATGTCCTTTACTTTCTTCCCCACCAACCCCAATGGCCTTACCCACAGGGACCTGTAGCCTGTACTGCCACCCCCCAACCTTCTCAGATTAAATACCTCTCAGGTCCAGCATCTAATGGTCTTCTCTTGAAATAATTTCTTCCTTCTTTCTGGCCCCACACCACTCTTGAAATGCAGCCCTTTCTGTACTGTCTCATCTGCAATTTGCAAAGTCCTTACAAAGTCCTTACAAGTGTGCATTCTTAATCTTTTTTTTCCCTCCTTTAGTTTTCTATAGGCAGAACACTGAAAGGGAGCTAAGTATATGTCTGTTCTGTTATGTCTATTCCATCCTGGGAATATTTAAGGACAAATTACTGCTTATAGAATATGATGAAATCTAATGAAAAAGGCCTTAATGATAAGTCTAATTGTGGTATTAAATATCCAGAGGTTTTTCTTTAATAAAAATACATATGCAGCAGCTCAGGAGACTGAGGCAGGAGGATTGTGAGTTTAAAACCAGCCTCAGCAACCTTGAGGCTCTAAGTAATTCAGTGAGACCCTAATAAAATACAAAATAGGGCTGAGGACATAGCTCAGTAGTTGAGTGCCCCTGAGTTCAATCCCCAGAACCCATCCCTCAAAAAATACATATGCAGAGTGATTTTCTTTGTTGCCCTATGGCCCAGAAATGGGATTTAGTAAGTTTTCTCTATATTCCCCCCTCCCTTATTCATTCTGATATTAATGTATTACTGTAGCATAGAAAACAGAGACCAAAAGTTGACATTGAAAGCTCTGAGACAAGGGTTCAAATTCCAGCCATGCATCTTACTAGCCGAGTGATCCTGTGCAAGCTATTCAATTTTCTCAGTTGTGTACCTAAAATAAATTTTTTATAAGTTAACACTTTGAACAGTTTTAATTGAATTGTTATTAAACTGTTTGCTGAGGAAAAAATTGAAAGAATGATTTAAGTTAGCTATAAGTCATAAATACAATCTTACGTAGATATTGAGCTTATCCTGGGAACAAGCCATTTCAGTATTTAAACAATTCCACATTTTATTAATCATTACTTCTTAATTATCAATGTTTTAATTTTATCATATTAAAATATAGTAGAACTACCTTTGGGTAATCTGAAGACCTGTATTTGAAATAAAATCCAGGAGTTCTTCATGGAAAAATCTAGGATATATTGAAAAATGACTTCTCTCACTCATATAAGCCAAACCATGCCAATCTTGTTCATAGACTTTCCAGTTCCAAAACTGAGAAAATAAACTTCTTGCTTAAGCAACCCAGTTTATGAATTTTTGTCATGGCAGCCTGCATTGACTAAAACAACCATATGCACAATTCTTCTAACATACCATCCTCTTAGCTCCTTGATGTCTTATTTCCTATAACCTTGCCCTCCATCCTATCTAAATCACCAATGATTCTCAACCCTAACTGTTCACCAGAATCACTCAGAAAGCCTAAGACTTAACACATGGACCTCACCAAAGTCCATTAGAATTAAAATATTTTTCAGAGAGGGTACTGTTATTTAAATGTTCCCAGGGGATTTGGGATATAACTCAATAGTAAAAGGCTTGCCTACCATGTTAAGGTTCTTGGTTCAGTCCTTAGGACTGGGGTGAGGGTGGAGGAATCATGTTTAAAAGCTCCCCAGGTTCCAATGTGCAGCCACGATTTAGAACCAGTAGGCCAAACACAGTCAAACACATTCAAATCAATAAAATGCTAACCTCATAGAAAAAATGAGCAAAGAATATAAACAAGAATTTAGAGAAGAATGGCTAATAAACGTGTATGAAAATGTTTAATTTCACTGGTGGTCAGGGAAATGTAAAATTTTTAAAAAAGATCTTATCTTGGCAAAAACAAAAGACTGATTATATCCAACATTAATAAAATGCAGGACATATTCTTTTAAAACCTTCTAACAGAAGTTTAAGTCCAGAAGTTTAAGTCCTGGTTTTCTCTCCTACATAGAAATCTCATATGTACACAAGTAAACACACCCAAGCATATGAAACTGATGCTTATGGCACTATTTGTAATAGTGCAAAAGTCCAGCAATTGCAGAAAATTTAATAATTGTGATTCATTTGCATATACAAAATTGCAGGGGTTACAGCTGTAAGTATTGACAAGGAAAGATACATCTATACATTTTTATTAATCATATGGAAGAAATGAGCAAATTGCAAAATAATATATGTGGTATAATCTCATTCTTGTTTTTAAAATGCTCTTATTACATGCAGAGATATTTATTTGTGTACAGAAGGCTGTCTTTAAGATCTTTAACAGTGATTACTTTTAGGGAGTTGGAAAGGAAAGTGGGGACTTCCACACTTTGCTTTGTATTTTGTGACTGTTTTTATAATAAACAAGCATGCACCATTTCTGTAATGTAAATAGTCTCATGTGAACTTAGACGGAAGCTTTGTAAAAAGCTTTCTGTGCCAGAAGGTTTGGGTCCATTTCAAGGCTATATCTTTACTGTCATTTACACTGTAAAAAATAATTCAGGCAATCTCACAGCTAGGAAAATTTTGAGGAGGAGGAGCTGGTTTCGTCAAGTTATTTCTTAGAATTCAGGTGATTAGTTGCTAGTATAGTAATTCCCAATCTGGATATTGTGTTATTGATGTTTAAGACTGAGGAAGAAAATGTGACTATAATTGTGGTCAGCAACTGGGAAGAAATGCATGAATGCCACAGAGCTAGAGATTGGTATTTAAAACATAATATTTCTAATGCCAGAAGAAAAATAAGGAGAATTTAATAGAGATGATGCTAGGGTAGTAAGTGGGTTTTATCTCACAAACATATACAATTCATGGACTGTGATGCCTGGGAGTCAGGGATGGACACAGGAAGGGAGAATAGAGATATACATATGATAGTACCAATGGAAAAGAAGCAAGAATTAAGAATGATGGGGGCTGGGGTTGTGGTTCAGTGGTAAAGCACTTGCCTAGCATGTGTGAGGTACTGGGTTCAGTTCTCAGCACCACATATAAATAAATAAAATATAGGTCCATTGACAACTAAAAATATTTTTAAAAAAAAGAATGATGAAAATTCATCTTTAGGGTTAAAAATGTGATGTTGAAATTTTTAAATTTAGTACATTAAGATCAATAAATGATACTATGCTATCAAAAGTCTTAGAGTTCATAACAGTAATTAACCGAGGGGGGAAAACAGAAGTGTCACATTAGATTGGGTAGAGAGAAGTGATGGGACGGGAGGGGAGGGGAAGGAGGATAGGAAGGGCAGCAGAATAAATAGACACTAGTATTGCTGTATGTATATACGTGACTGTATAACCAATGTGATTCTGCAACCTGTACACTCAGAAAAATGAGAAATTATACCCCACTTGATTAAAAATATGTCAAGATCATTGTACTGTCATGTGTAACTAATAAAAAAATAGCCATTGTAAAAATAAATAAATAAATAAATAAATTGCTGAACTCACAAAAAAAACAACAGTAATCTAATTACTTCTATATGATCCACACCATCTAGCATAACGGTGTGATATTGATATTTGAGTTCCCAATACAGTAGGCAACTTGATCTGAGTTAATATTTAATTTCAGTTCTTTCAATAAAGAGTTATTCAAAAGCTCTCATTAGCTGGTTGATGAAAATGGTCATGGTTCTCTGTGCCAATTTAAGCAATAAATATTTATTTTACTGAATATAAATTGCAAAAGAAAGAAAAAAAATAGGAATGGTTTCCCCAGAGAAGAGATGGTCGGGAATAGATACAGTAAAATTCCATGCATAATAAAATATTTTCCAGGGCTGGGATTATGGCTCAGTTGTAGAGTGCTTGCCCTTCATGTGTGGGGTACCAGGTTCGATTCTCAGCACCACATAAAAAATGAATAAATAAAGGTATTGTGTCCATCTACAACTAAAAAATAAAGGCCCACTGACAATTAAAAATATATCTTAAAAAATATTTCCATATGCTCATACCAGTTAGATTAATCCAGATAAAAATTCAAAAGCCATAGAGTCAGACATCACTCCAATCTATCCCTCGCTGATTCCCCTTCTCCAAGAGGAATTTTGATTGGATACAGAAGAAGAGTCTCAACCTATCACTCAGCCACTTTTGCCATCATTTTTTCCCATTCACCCTATACTCCAGCACTTCTCACTTGCTGTTTCTGGACCACTTGATGCAGTCACAAGCTCCCATATCTTGGCATATGCTTTGCCTTCTGCCTAGAATTGTCTTCTCTACTGAAAATTTCTATCCACTCAACTTCTTAACAAAGTCCTTCCTTATGCCCCCAAGTATGAAGGACCTATTAGGAAAAAGACTTACAGCTGACCCTCTATATCTGAGGGTTGCGTATCTGAGGATTCAACAACTGCAGATATAAAGCATTTTTTAAAAAATTATATCTGTACTGAATATGTTCGGAATTTTTCTTGTTATTATTCCCTAAATAACACAAAGTAACCATCTGAATACCATTTACATTCTATTAGATATTGAAGGTATTCCAGAAATGATTTAAAGTATATGGTGAATGTACATGGATTATATGCCAATACTATGCTATTTTATATAATGGATTTGAGCATCCAGACATTTTGGCATCAGTGGGGATCATGAAACCTGTGCCCCAAGAATAGTGAAAAATGATTAATTATAAGTGTTTTCTCCCTAAAGGTTTTTTCCATTCTGTTTCCCTGGTCCTTCGTTGATGCATCTGTTATATCCCTCATCACAGTTGGGTTAACACAAGTTTCTCATGTGTAAGGAACACTTATCACTCCTGGGAGAGGGTAAGTCTTGTTTCCTCCCTGCCTCTTCCTCTTCCTTACCATGCTTGATGTTATTTAGTGCAATAATCATAGATTTTATTGCTATGTGGAACTTTAAACTATATCTTCAGTGAATGCCATGAGCCAGCTAGGGTTTGGATTTTCTGTAATAGAAGAAATCACAAGGGGAAAAAATTGACAGGTTTAACTCTGTTTTTAAAATGTCTTTAGAAATAAAATAGAGATTTTAAAAGGAAATACATTTTAAGACCTAGTTTTTAAAATAAAGACTATCAAACAAGTAGATGTGGCGTCAATTTACACAGGGAATATAAGTTTTGAAACAAGTATGTAAGGCCACACAGGCTATGTGGTCTAACTAGTAAAAATCAAGTTTGCATAGGCTGGCAATATGTTTATGAAGTAATGAGTGAAAAAGGCATATAGAGTATGATACCATAGTAGAATTTACATATGAAGTACAAACTCCAAAACAAAAACAGAGGTTGCTCTTATTTGCAAGAATGAGATTATGAGCAATTAATCATTGTTCTTGTTTTCTGTTAGTTGTATAATAAAGGAAATTGGGGAGGAGGAACACAATGTGAAAAAATCTTACTAAGCACATTATCAGTGAACCACATGTGGTTTAAGCTCTTAGTTGAACCACATAAGAAGGCATTTCTTTCCGACTAGGGTCAACTTCCTCTTAATTTTTTGAATTTTGTAAATTTTAAATATGTGTGAGGGGTGTGTGTGTGTGTGTGTGTGTGTGTGTGCATGTTGCTGGGGATCAAGCCCAGAGCTTCCTGCATGCTAGGCAAGTGTCTCCCACTGAGCTACATCCTCAGTTTACCTCATATATATTTTTGAAGAGATTTAACATTTTTTCTTAAAAAAGACTTTCACTTCCAGCAAGAGGATTCTAGCTTGTTATCAACTGGTGCCAACATCAACTAGATAAACTAGATAAATAAATACAAAGGAAAATAAAACCTGTGTGAAGTCAGGCAAGAGCTGTACAGGAGGAGGACCCTAGGGCCAAGACCCTGGAGGGGAGGGAGATGGAGGCACAGAAAGGGGAGAGAAGGCACTACTCTCACCCTTGAGGCTTTTATCAAATACATCAGGAAGCTGTAAAGGAGCACTCAGAAGCTAGGTAGCATTTATTGGAGTCTCCTAGGGATGGGGAAGAAGGAACATTCAAGGACCATCACAGAGGAGGAGCCATGGTAAACATCCAGGGTTTCATTTGGAACCCCTGGAGAACTGTGATTCTAGGAATAAGGGAGAAACTCAGAAATAGGGGAGCACTCACAAAAACTAAAGCCCAGCTTTTCCTTATAAGTAAGAGATATATTAACACACTTTCCAACTAGTAACTGGTAGAATAAGTGAACCAAAGCTAAGTAATGATGTGGGAAGATATGAACATGTTGGATCTGATCTCTCCCTCTCCCCGACCCTCTGTCTCTGTCTCTGTTTCTCTCTCTCTCTTTCACTCACACACACACACACACACACACACACACACACATTTACCTAATAAATGCAAAATGTACTTTCTTCTCAAGTATACATGGGGCACCTTACTGAAATTGACCATATGATGCTGATTTAAATATTAAGTCTCAACAAATTTCAAAGTTTTGAAATTACATAGGACATGTTCTAAGATCACAGTAAAAATAATTTACATAGTAACTAAAATATAACTTAAGAAAATCCCCACATGTTTGGATATTAAGTAATATACTTCTACATAACTCATAAGTCAAAGATGAATCATAATGGAAACAGAAAAATTAAATATTTAATGATAATTAGTATATGACATCACAACATATGGGATGCAGCTAAAGCTAGGTTTAGAAGCAAAATTACGACTTTAAATACATATATATTAGAAAAACAGAAGGTCAATTATCCAAGTGTTTATCTGATAAAGTTGGAAAAAGAGCTAAGTCACCTCATGCTTTGGAGCCTTGAGTTTTGTTCCACAAAATGGAGTTGATACCACCTCTCTCCCATAGTTAGCATGAAGCTCAGATTAACTAACACTATGGAGTTCCCTACGTATCTGGTATTGTGTAAGGGCTCAGAATGGTATCCATCACCATTATTGCCTTACAACGTTAGTAATGCCCTTAGTTCTATCCTTTCTAATTTCTTTGAGAAGGTATAACTTTACATCCCTCTTTCCTCCACTCTCTCAAAACACCACATGTGCATCTTTACCTCATGGGTCTTACCATCTTTCTCCATCACACCACAATACTAGTCTGAGCCTTTGCCCTTGCATAACTCAACCCCAAATGGTAAAGTCCACGCCAGCTTCTATTCATGTCTTTCACAACACCTGAGGGAGTCAAAGCTCAGGTCCTAAAGTCAAAAGAACTTACCTCAACACCCAACTCCACCACTTGTAAATTTGGTGACCTTGGAGACATCATTTAACCTCTGTGGAACATGGTTTCCTTATCTGTAAAATGAGAATAATAACAATGCCTTCCTCACAGGCTTATATAAAGAAACAAAAATGCTAGTAGGAAAGTGGTTTACCAAGAAGTCTCAACTCACTGGTGTGAATGAAAAAAAAGAAAAGAATCATTTTAGCCAGACACAGTAGTGCATGCTTGTAATCCCAGTGGCACGGGAGGCTGAGGCAGGAGTATCACGAATTCAAAGCAAGCCTCAGCAATGGTGAGGCACTAAGCAATTCAGTGAGACCCTCTTTCTAAATAAAATACAAAATAGAGCTGGGGATTGACTGGCTCAGTGGTCAATTGCCCCTGAGTTCAATCCTCAGTAACAAAAAAAAATTTTTTTAAATCATTTTAGTTACCTAAAACCTACCACAAGTTATGTTCTGTCAAATCCCCTTTTCTTGTGAGAGTGTAGAATCTTTGGTGATATTTCATGGTGAGTCTATAACTTCTATTTTTTGTTTGCTCTTCATTGTTGTTACTTCATATTTCAATTCTTTAGATTAGTCTTGTTCCATGAATAACCACAGATACTGGAGCTGGCTGGCTGGGTTGGAATCCCAGCTCTGCACTTACTATCTGGGATTGTTGGGCAAGTTATTTAACCTCTGTATCCCAACTTCCTCATCTGTAAAATGGAAATAATGATAATAACCACCTCACAGGAATATTTCCATGGTTAAATGAGTTAATCAATCATGATGACACTGTTTAGAAGTACCAGGCCCACTATGTGCTTAGAAAATCCTATTAAAGTTTCACTATTATTATACCCAACTCAGAGTCCCTCTATTTCTCTTCTCCAAGCAAGAAGAGACATGTGACCTTGTCTGCATGCAGTTCTAGAGGTCTCTCCCCATGTCCTGTCTTCTCCCCTATCTTTCCAGAATGAGGCCAGTATTGGGGCCTAAAGGAAGAGGTAAGACAGCTGTTACCCATTTCACCCAACAAGAAATCATTTATTCTCTCCTACCCAACAGGAACACACTATCTTGGGACCAAAGTCAGCAGGTGATGTCTCCAATAGGTCCTACAAGGAGAACTCCTTCCTGGGTACCTCTGGTAGCCATTTATGGTCCCTTTAGACTTTTGTCTTCTATATTCCTACCCCAACTCACAGCATCCTACTTCATGCCTCTGCTGCCTCACTCAGTGATAGTTACTGGCTTCCAAACTCAACTCTCCTCAGCAGCCAACTATTAATCTCATAAACATGTTCAGAATTAATCTTATGTCCCAGATGAAGCTGAAAATCCAGGCCAGGGGCCAGATGACAGGAGATAGGCCCTCTCTAAACACAGCCCCTACCATGCAGATCACTCTAGGATTCTTCTCCAAATCCCTGGGCATTGCTGCATCAGGCTAGTTAACAGGCTCACTGGTTCTTAGATAAGCCTAGAATATATAGAACCCACATCCAGCCAACTTAACCAAGGCTGCTCCTGAGGCCTCCCTCCTTTGACTTCAAAGAGGGAAGCAATTCCCTGCACTACCCCAACAGTTCAGATGTGTTCTTCTCCAGGATTCCTGTTACAGCCAGTGTTGACATGTGGAAGCTGGTAAGGTGATGCCTACATGTTCTACAAAAGAGGTTCCTCCAGAAGCTCCAGGCCACAGTTCCCTGACCCTAGAATGTGGGGTTCCTGATCCTTTTTACAACTGCAAGTTTTGGTTACCAACTCAGGGGCATGACACCCGAAATCCTGTGACATATAATTTAAACAATTTTTTAAAATATTTTTCTTCAGTTGTAGATGGCCACAATGACTTTATTTTATTTTTATATGGTGCTGAGGATCGAACCCAGTGCCTCACACATGTTAGCATTCTGCCACAGAGCTACAACCCCAGCCCTAATTTAAATAATTCTTTCAAAGTGTATTTGAATGAGTTAATAAACAAAAACCAGGTATATTATAGACCAATGTCATAAATATAGTAACAAAGTCACAAATTAAATTACAACAAAAATAAAAATACTAAAGTATTATAAATAAGATGATTGTATAAATAATATTCAAGTAAAACCTTTTTCTTTATTATTAAATGAATATTAGAATGAGTTATATGAAATTGCTGCATTTGTAAGTCAGAATGAATACACATGTTGGTAATTTTCATATGGATCCACCTAATGCTTAACTATTACTGTAGGTCAGGTATTGTTACAAATATTCCTCATGGTAAACGTATGAGAAAGTAATTATTATGGATTCCATGTTATAGCTGAAGAAACCGAGGCACAATGTCTTACTCAAGAAACTCTCCAGGCTCACACATCCAGTAAGTGCCAAAGCACGAGAGTAAACCCAGGAAACTGGCTCTGGAGGTCATGCCCTTAACTGCTGGGCTATTTTTCAGAAGCAGTGATTTGATGAATCTCTATCTTCCAATCTAAGGTTTGCCATTTTTACACAAAGTTCAGGGACTGATTACAGAAGTGAACCCTGAAGGGCAGAAACTGTGAGCTCAGCGGCAAACAATGCCTTCAGGCAAAAGTAATAAGACAAGTTCTCCCCAGGCAAACACACTTCAGGAGACATGGCATCATTTTCCTTTAAAAACATATTTTCTGCCCATCTCCTCCTTGTCAGTTCTCCCATCAGGAAAATGGGCACACACAATGTGTACCCACAGCAATTAGATGCAAGAACTAATTAGTGCCAGAAATGTGTGTCAAGATCCCTTGCTATAGGTGCTATAATAAGGGCAAAGTATTCTCGCATAAATTCCAGTTTTGCATCCTGTGGCCCGTTCCTCTCTGGGCAGGAGGTGGTGCCCCGTCTTGTTGAGATCTGATCTCTAAATGCAACCATGTGTTTTCTTTCATCCAAATGACTGTGCTCATCTTAGGAGCAGCCTTTAATTTTCTTCTTGGAACTAAGGACCATCCTTACTTACAGCAACAAAAGGTCCCTAGGATGGTGAGGTAAGATTTGAATTAAGATACCTTGGCATATTCCACTCCACAGCAATTAACAGGCAACAGGTTTTTAGCAGCACCCACTCTCTTAAGAGCAGTTACTCTTTGTCTTATGAATCCCTGTCTATCATGTTATCAAGCCACCCTAGTTAAGCAGCCCCCAATGGCTGGCTGTCTTCAAGGTGGTAAGCCTAATGGATGTCACAGATGGGCTCTCTTCCTCCAAGAGCCCCTCCTGATAGAAAAGCCATGAGGTTACCAAGCCTTGTTCCACATTAGTGACTTCAGTATGGCCAAGGCTACATGGTCAGAGGAGGATGGCTATCCAATTGGCCCATTATCTGGTTTCTTCTATACTCTGACCTGCCTTTTGGCCACTGTTGTTCATTAGCATCTCTCTCAGGAAGAGAGAAGAGAAAAAGAAAGAAGAGCCAACTTTTGCTTGTCCATTTGGCTCACTGTCAGCAACTCTGGTAAGTGTGTAATCTGATGGAACCATGGTCCAAGGTAGAATTTGGACTACTTCCCTCTCCCTGCCCCTCACTAGGCATGTGAACTCCTGTTAAGGCTTCAAGTTCCAGCCTTCCTTGAGGCCCCCAGGCAGTCAGAAGTTAGTCACTCCCTCCCTGGCTCCCAGAGCCCCTCTTTAGGACTGAGAACACTCACCACATTGTGTAGTAATTATCAGAACCCTAGTCTGTCTGCTATTGGATGGGGGAGCTCCTTGAGGGTGGGGCTGTGGTCTTTCATCAGCTAAAGTCCCAAAGGTTCTGGGCCAGTGTTTGGCATTGATTGGGGTGTAAGAAATGTATATTGAAAGAACAAATAAATCCAAGTAGGCCTTCATTACTATTTCCCCAGAAAATCAAGAGTTAATGCTCTGAGGGATTTGTAAGGGTCTTTTTGTTTTATTTTTATTTTGTTTTGCTTGTTTGTTGTTTTTAAGAAAGTCATTTCCCAGGATTTTTGGAAATGGGAAGACTTTTTTAAAAAATTGATTTACCCAATTCATTCAATGAAGATTAATTGATGCTTTGTGCTGTGCTTAGGTGCTAGAGAGGACAAAACAAACAAAAAATCCTGCCTTCCAGATGCTAACTTTCTAGTGATAGTATTATTTCTCAGATACTGACTCTCCCCCATAATGTTTCACCTTATATTTGCCTCTCTAGGCCATTTCCTTGAAGAAAAAAATAAATAAATAATGTCTACCAAATAAGCAGAAATACCCAGCATACAACTCTGAAATACTTACGTGAAATGGCCCTTTTAATGTCCCCAAAAATCCATAGTGTTAAATAACAAGCTCTTTAGAAAACCAGGTGCCAGAGGAAGGCAGCAACCTTGGAGTCCAGGAGTAGGTAGCAGGACAGTGAGACTTTGTTCAAGGTCTGAACACCTCACTAGACTCAGTGGCAGCCAAAGACTCTTGGGCCAACCAAGGAAAGACCTCATAACCTTCTGATGCCTAGGCTTTTCCCTACAGGTTTCAGGACCTAGTTTAAAGACAAGGCACTACCCCCCATCCTGATTCCATCAGTACTCAGGCTTCTAGGACTTAGATACCTCTCTTTGTGCCTCCTGAACCATGGGAATAGGAGCTTTCCCAAATGCTGTGTCCAGATGGAGACAGATCTCTGAGGGGTTGTTCATGGCTCAGCCCAGAGATAAGGTTAAGCTGAAGAAAGGAACAGGTTCCTAAAAGTGGAGTCCAAACCTCCTTAAGATGATTCTGAGATCTTCAGGTACACATGCATGCAGAAAGAGAAAAGGTGTGCTGTGTGTGTGGCAAGAGAACTAAAAGCAGACCTGGCAGTATTGAGAGATAAATAGACAAACTGAGGAAATAGGAATTGGTACTATGTTGTATGTCAGGGTTCTCCAGAGAAACAGAACCAAGAGGGTGTGTGTGTGTATGGTGTGTGGTATGGTGTGTGGTGTGTGTGTGGGGGGGGGGTGGTGTGTGTGTGTGTGTGTGTTTACATTAAGAGATTTCCTTTAAGGAAATTGGCTCACACAATTGTGGGGGCTAGCAAGTCTGAAATCTATAAGGCAGGATTTCAGGCTGGCAACTCTCATAAGATTTCTATATTACAATCTTAAAGCACAATAACTTCTTTGAGAAGTCTCAGTTTTTGATATTAAGGCCTTTGACTGAATGAGGGTACCCTGACTATTGAGGGTAATCTCTTCAAGTTGACTGATGGTAGATGTTAATCATATCTACAAAATACCTTCACAGCAACCTCTAGACTGGTGTTTGACCAAATGGGCACCATAGCCTAGTCATGTTGACACATAAAACTTAACCATCACACATGAAAATTAAGTAGAAGCCTTTAGGGATTAACAAGATGAAAAGGAGTCTTGAGATGATGACAAAGAGAAAAAAAACTTGGGAGGAGTCTATCTGTAAAGGAACTTCATTGAGAGTAGAAACTCCGGGGTGGGCATTGTGAAAGATTAACTAAAGCTCTTTGCTTTGTCAACTAGCTGAAAATAGTTAAAGTTTTTATTTGGTCTATTATACTGAGGTGATTAAGGAAGCACATCTTAGGCTGGTGTCTTACCTTTAGCTTTTGGTTCTGGGCGAGTGGCAGAACAAGAGACTAAAACTCTTCAGTTCTGCCTGAGTCAGGTCTTTAAGGGGAAGATCATTTAGTTTATCTAAAGTGCTGTGAATTCCCACAGCCTTAGGCAGACCCATATTCCAGCGTAAGCACAAAAACAAATTCTAAAGCCAAGTAAATGACTGGTGATGAGCCACAGGTATGTATTATCATGACCACTGCTTTCCTTGAGAATTCTCTCCGCCAGAGGAGTGGAATCCACTCTACAAACATGAAGTTCAGCCAACTTTTTGGCAACTGCTCTTAGTGCTTGGTACTGAAATGGTGACTGGTAGATGGGTGAATGCTCACAGTTCCAGCAAACATACTGCCATAGCCTAAAAGACAAAGCTATGTCATGCATCAGGCAGTTTCTCTGGTGCTTGCCATTCTGAGGATCCGATTTTAAGAAACCAGAGCTGTGATTATATAAAGGAAGATCTTTGTGTGGACAAGAAGGCAATAGTTTTTGATGAGTGAAATGATGATTGAAGTCATTTTGGCTTTCCTGGTGTCTGGGTGGAAAGAGAACAGGTGTGCGCCTTTGCCAAAAATGATAGCCTTATACTGGATGATGTCCTTATGCAGAATCTGTGAATTCCTCAGGGGCTGGGGGGTCTTCCCATAAAAGCACTGGGGAGCAGAACTCTCCATAGCTACATTTCCAGGTTTCTGAGCAACTGGTGGGAACAACTGTTGAGAAATGTTTCTATATCTGCCTAGCTGTATACACTCATGAGAACAACCATGCCCTCTTTCAGAACAATATTTGCTATTATTGGCCAACCGAGGGGTTGTAAGCACATATAGGCTGCCCTGGAGTGTCTGTCCTTATCTCTATATCTGTCTCTTTCAAAGAATGACACTGTATGTGGTTGCCTATTTCCTATAAAAAATGTGTGTGTGTGTGTGTGTGTGTGTGTACACAACCATATTTGCCCCTCTGATCAGAGCAGACAGGACTCTTGCAAAATCTGTCTCCCTGAGTTTACATAGAATATTTGAACAAGTTCTATATTCAGAGCTTTCTATAAAATGAAAGGGCAGGTAGAAGCCTTGAAGACTCACTGCAGGGAAGGGAGGGATATGCCTGCAGGCATCCTGGGTCTCTGGAAAGCCAAACCAGCCGAGTGAACCCCATTACTAGATAGTTTTTTCCCCAGAACAACCCTGCCATGGAGTCACACTGAAGATTCCTCTAAATCACACAGAGCTAAAACTCTGTACGTATGCACTCTGGCAGCTTGTGGAGGTTTCTGACACAATGCTGGGTGCAGGAAATGTACTTTAAGTACACAGGTACCAGGCAGCCTCTAGAATCAAGCTGACACTCATCCCACAGCATGACAACCATGGCAGGAGGTTCTCAGGAAGGGCTGAGTGTGTGCATTAGGTCACTGGGCCCTATTACCATTTAACTAGTCCCAGCCTGTGTCGTGGTGACACACATCTGCTGACTGGACACATCAGTGCATCGTGCTGTAGGCTGACTGGTGGGCCATGCTTGAAAGACTCCTGGCATGTGCCCCTGCCTGCATTTTTCACTCTTGACTGAAAGCATATGCTCTACACAATCGGGACAGTGTTAGCATGTGGGTCCGAGGCAGCTTCCTACACATCTGGCTGAGGCTGGCTGAATCACTTCCCCCCGGGAGGGTGGCTTCCAGCTCTGTGACATCTGGCAAGTGGCAGGAAGTGTCTGGATTCATCCCAGAGTGATTTTTATCTCCACATGCTTTTCCAATTTCATCAGGGCCTCTGTGCTACATTCCAAATGACATGTCCACATTTGCCATGGACAAGAATGACAGATGGAGAAAAATCATCTTTGACCCTTAAAAGTCAGTCGGTCATGTTTTATGAGGTAAGATCTTGGGCACAAAAGGCATTGTAGCAGATATCCCAGAGATTGTTTGAAATATCATATAAGTTACTTGTTATTTTAGCTTTTGCAAATGAAACTACTGGTTTATAAAAGCAATGAAAACTGCATTTAAAATTATTTTTCTTAGATAGTGTGGTACTGCACACCTATATACACAGCTCCTCAGGAGGCTGAGGCAGGAGGATTGCAAGTTCAAAGCCAGCCCCAGCAACTTAGCAAGACCCTCTTTCAAAATAAATTAAGAAGGGCTAGGGATGAATCTCAGTGGAGAATGTCCCTGAGTTCAATCCCCAATACCATAAAAAGGAATAACAAATAAAATACAATCAGTTTTCTTTTTTATGACACCATAACTTACATACAATAAAAAGTAGAAATCTCAAATGTATATACCTCAATAACTTTTTGTTTTTCAGTTTTGAGATGGGAGTCTTACTATGCTGCCCAGAGTGGCTTCTAACTCCTGGACTCAGAAGGTCCTTCTGCCTCAGCTTCCATTTTTACTCATTCATGTGCCCAGGGAGCCACCACCTGGACTAAGGTTTAGAACATTTCTGATTCTCCAGAAGGCTGCCTGGTTCTCTTCCCTGTGGATAGCCTACACACAACGTTTCCTACTGGTCTGGCTGCTATCACCATACAGTAGTAAAAACAGCCTTTTTATTTTGTTGTCTTAATGGTTTGAGAAATATCTCACCATATACAAACAAACAAGAAATTTTGTAAATTGCCTTACATTCGCATGGAGGACACAAAGTCAAGTTTCCAATGAAATGATTTTGTAACAATCATGTGTGACAGCATATTGGGGACTTCTCTTCCTTCAGCAAATATTTTATAATTGAGAAAGGATATATTTCCAGAGGAAAATCTTTGTCTTTAGCTATGGGGGAGAATTCTAAGTTTGTTCTTGTTTCTGAACCCTCTCAATATCTTGCCACCAAGGTCACACAATTGTAAATACCCAGCCATCTGCCTTCATATTCTCCCTTATTTGGGGGACACCCAGGCCCTGGGCCAAGAACCCCAGCTCTCATCCTTGCTCTGCCTCTCCCCAGTTCTTATGCCCATCCAGGAATGAGGCCCTCGTTGTGGCTTGCTCCTTTCCAGAAAAAACCGCTTAGTCAGAGATCCAAAGCTAGTTGCTGCAGGCCCCACTCTGTCCTCAGGAAATACCAAGAGAAAAGGCCTCAGGAGACAAGATTAAAGCCTTCTAAGTACTCTGATGCCCCATATCTAAATGTCAGCTGTTGTCATTAGACTAGGTGGATACAGTTCTCCACTTTGCCCACCCACTTGCTCTCTCTCTCTCTCAGAAATAGCCATTTCTTAGAGGACCTGAGGTGAGGTACACTGACCTCATAATTAGGGACACAACTTTTCTGGAAAATTATACTCTTTGCCACACAACTTTCATTTTTATATTGAAAGGCAAACACCAAAAAGGATTTTCGGGGGGAAGGTAGGGCCAGCGCTAGCCACAGGTAAAAGGAAGTATTAATAGAAGAAATCAAAGGTATCCAGAATTAGGGTCATTTCTGACCCTAAGTGGACCCTGGGACAAGCCACAGCTACTGTCTCAAGTTCCCCATCTGCAAAATGCAATGTTTAAATGAGACCAGGTCACTGTGGAAAAAGGCTAAATGCAGAGCTGTTGTGCTTAGAGTGAAGAGTGTGAGTTTAGCACTTCCAAAAGGACTTAGATAAAAATGGGGTTCCATAGATTGGAACTATTGTGAAAACTACTAGCAATGGCATAGGGGAGCAACATGCTTATCAATGTGTAAGAGGGGTGGACTTTCACTGCTTGGTGGTTAAGTTCACTGTCCACATGTGCCAGCTGCCAGCAAAATGACATTCCTTGACTCATAGTATTTTGAGGGTTCATCTTCTGGCAGAACTAGAACACACCCTTGAGAGAAAATACTCAGGGGTTCTCTTATGGCTATAAGTGGGCCTTCACTCTCAGACCAGAGAAGCCCTTCAAGGCACCCCAGTCTGCATGATAGGTTCCAGTCACTGAGAACAGGCTATCCTATCCAAAAGTCTATCGAGACAATTTGGTCTTTTTATCCACTGGATTTTTCTCACCTAAGTATCTTATATCATCACTGAGAACTTATACAATGGGTCTTATACACCTTCTAGAATAATTAATCATATGTATATATAAGGATGCTGTAATATCAGAACTATAGGAGATTCTGATGTTTATAATCCACTTCTGCCCTATTGAGAACTTCAGACATATGCGTAAGGAAGAGTCTCTTATCTGCTGTTTGAATCTTCTTCTGTCATTGTCTTGGGTTTATATCACCCCCATATGTTCTTCTGGGCCCTATGCTATGCCACATTCCACATGGATTGAATGGGAAAATCTTCCTCGTTGTTCATTGCTTTCATATCAACAGCAATGGGTTCTCTCTACCTACAGTTTACACTAAGTACATCTTCATCAGCAAAATTTGTATACCTTTGGGTAGACCTGTTCCTACTGGCTACTATACAGACCTGTGCACATGGCATGAGTTCTGGCACTCACAATGCAAAATGCCCACTTCATGGCTCTATCAGTGCTCCTTCTTTGTACCAAGAATTTTTTGTTCACAAACACTTTCTTCATTCAACAGTCTGCATCTCTGATCACCACTGCAGCCTTGGGGAAAGCTTTATAGCATCTGTTTTTTTGGTGAAGGGAACTGTTTCCAGGCTGAGAACAACTTGAAAATGTCTCCCCCACCGTGCAGATATCATCAACTTTACCAAGCTTCCTGTGGCAAACATTCCCAGGAATTTTCTGCTTAACCATTTCACAACCACTGTATGTAGGCTGTAATACTACTTAAGGTCTTTTGGAATTGGCTTGTCTCAGGCTGTCCTTCATTTACTTCCATCCTCAGTGATATGGGACAGCAATTTACACATGGCTCAATATTCATGGATGAGCGAATGAACTTGGCATCTTTTAAAATTAAATTGAGTCTCCACTTCAGACATTCTAATCTTTAAGAAAATAAGCTTTGGTGAAAAAGAAAGCCCCATCTGAAATAAGGTTTCTATGCTGTAGAAAAAGTCCCATATTTTTTAACAACAGAGATACTGGTGGGAAGAACATCAGAATAGATTTGTTTTGTCTCCCTTTGAGTTTCTTCAAGTCATGCTTAATACAGTAGGTTCTCTACAAACAATCCCAACCTCTGTGACTTTTCTCTTCCCATTTCCACTTCATCCCCAACTTTAAGTGTCTACATATGTCTATTATCCAACTCCCAATCTCTAGGAAGCCCTCCTTGGTCTCCCTGGGCTCCGTTCCATTAAGGAATCTCACACAAATATATAACAATAAATCCCACTATTATGTATAATTACAATGCACTATTTTAAAAAAACTTTTTTAAAAAGGAATTTCCTTGGCTTTTCTGGAGACGTGTGCTGCTTCCCAGCACACAGGTCCTTTCCCTGTCCTCTTAACTAAGCTATGAAAAAAATCCTGGAGAACAGGGCCAGGTTTTCCTTCCAGAGCCTTACACACCATACACAGTGAGTGGACAAGCAAGAATTAGTAGCTTCTATGGGAATCTTTCATGCGGTCTTTTAGTAGAAATGACTCAGATTAGCTAATGGGAACATTTATTTCAATTATTTTTACAATCTTCTGTTTCTTCATCGCCATGTCAGAAAGGTAGGCTACAGAAGGTAATCTACAGATTCATTTGTCAGTCTTTAGACACACATATCATAAAACTTATGTTTACGTGTTCATAGTTAGACTATTTGTATGAGCCCTATACTGGAAAGCATTCAAATGTCCATCACTAGTAGAATGGATAATAAATAAATTGTGGGAGTTCACAAAATAGAATATTACAGTATAATTATAATGAGCAATCTACGTCTACACACAACAATTTGGATATATATCATAAATGCAGTATTAAGTATAAGAAACCAGGCACAAAAGAATATGATTCCATGTACATAAGGTAAAAAAGTAGGCAAAGCTAATTTTTTGCTGTTTGATAGTGGCTGCCCTTGTTGGGGTAATAACTGGAAGGGAGCTAAAGTGAAGGCTCTGGGGTTTTAGTGAAGTGGTTCTTGATTTGAATGCTGATTACACAAATTTTCAGACTACAAAAATGTACTGAGTGCTAATCTTATGATGCCTGTCTCTGATAGAATCTCTACCACCATTCTCTGAAGAAATCTGGACTGAATCTTTATTTTCTAATGGGTGTCTAGAATCAAAAGGTGTCAAGAACCAAGACAATCAAAAGGTGTCAAGAACCATACTGTCTGCCAGAATGACAGTATATCCACATATGAATATCTATTGCTATATAACAAATTATCACACACCCCCAACATAGTGGCTAAAATAGCAAACATTTACTATGAAATAGCTTTTGTTGGTCAAGAATTCATAGTAACTCAGCTGAGTAGTTCTAACTCAAAATCACTTATGAGGTTACAGAAGAGATGTCAACAGGGGCTGCCATCACCATCTAAAGGCTTAATGGGGCCTATAAGATGTACTGCCAATAGGACTCAGTTGCTCCCTATGTGGATCTCCCCATAGGGCTGCTTGACTTCATAGCAGCTGGTTTCCTCTGGAATAAGTGAAAAGAAATGCAAAGAAGCATCCACAATATCTGCCATGACTTGATCTCAGAAGTCACACACCATCTTTACTGCCATGTTCTATTCATTAAAAATGAGTCACTAAGTCCAGGCCATGCCTCAAACAGAAGGGAATTAAGGTTCATCAACTAATGGGAGAATTATCAAGGAATTTGTGGATGAAAATTTAAAACTACAAAAGTCTACTCTCTGACTACAAATTATTTATATTCTTCTCCCATGTAAAAGACACTCCCTAACTTTCAAGGCCACCAAAAGTCCATCAACAGGTTGAAGTGCAGAATTCCATCATCTAAATGAAGTCAAGATTCAGATGAGGTTCTTTAGGTATAATTCCTTAAGTGCAGCAACTTGGGTGCAGTCCTTTCTGTCTGAACACCTGTGAAGTGCAGTTATCTGCACACACCTATACACACAGCCCCAACACACAGGAAAGGAAGGAAAGGCATGGATAACCACTAGCAATGCTTCTCTTCAAAAAATGTGTAAAACAGGGGGCCTACAAAAGCTAGTGGTCTGTAGCATTTCTGAAATCCAGCTGGGCAAATGTTCAAAGTCCATGGATTAGGATTCAGTCCTATTTCTGCTCAGGAAGAATTTCCATGACTCTGGCTCTGTCCTCTGGTTTTCCTTCTTTTTCCAAGAAAGGTCTATGTTTGCAGCCATGTAGTTGTCTCAGCTTGCTTTTTGTCAATAGAATTCTGAAAATTTAAAGATTTCTTTTCATTTTCTACCATCACCCATCACTGTCCTTTTCAGTCCAACTGTGACATTTAAGCAAAATGCAGTGGAAATGTTGCCATGTTTCCTGGACCTGGAATAGAGGATTCTCTCCTGAGACATGCATCTCTAAAAAAAAAATGGGCCACTCAATCAGAGTGTCCACCACATCCCCATATCATTGACTTGCCATGAACACATGGTGAAAGAATTTTTTTTTAAATTCACAATGCTGAAGACAAAGGCCATAATAAAAGGCACAAAATCCTAAAAGAGTGGATATTAAACACAAGGCAGTCAGAGAAGAAATGTTATGACCTTACTTTTTTAAGTTTTTTTAGCTCATGAAATTACCTAGCTTCTTTTTTCAAAACAGAGACCAATTGAAAAAGATAAGAAGATATTTGTACTTTCCTATTACCACCAGGAAATCAAGCAGTTGCCCCCACACACACATTTGCCCCTACACACACACCACCCAGTGTAACCATCTCTATTTCCATACAGAGAAGTGACACACTGGCAGTTAGGTGGTGGACACTTGATAACACATTGTGTATCCCAAGATGTGATGTGAGGCAGTTGAAACAAGAGAACCCTGTAGCAATGTATGTTGAGAACTGTAGTTTTTGTGCTCTTAATAATTCAGAGCTTAAAAGAAAATTAAAAGTCCAAAAACAGGAAAATTAAGATGAGCCCTGAAACTAGGTAAAATAGATAAACTTTTAAATAAAATAAAATTGAATATAAATGTGGACATTGTTTTCTTGAAAAAAGTCTACCTTTAAAAAATAATAAGGGCCCAACTATTATATATAACTATAATATACTAATAAAAGCATACAAAATAATAAGGGCTGGGTGTATGGCTCAGTGGTAGAGAACTTGCCTACTACAAAAGAGGCCCTGGGTTCAATCCTCAGTATTGCAAAAAATAAAATAAAATAAAATAATCTGGATCTAAAACCCAAGACTAAGTTTATAAATCAGAGAGACAAAAGAGAGGAAATTTTAAAATACCAGTTAAATCTTGATCCCAAAAATGAAAAAAGTATGTGTAGGACAGGGAAATGGTTCAGTGGTAGAGTGCTTGCCAAGCATGCAAGTGGCCCTAGATTTGATTCCCAGAACCTCAAAAAAGAAATAATTATAATAATAATAATAACAACAACAAATATGGGTAGAAGACTTCAAGACAACTTTGACAACTTATAAAATTGAAACCTGGACTTGCATTCTAAAACACATTCTCTACATTTTGGATAGAGGAATTAATAAATCTAGAAAAACAAAAACAATGTTAAAGAAGAAGTATACCAGTGGTTTCAGACAATTGTGGATCAGAGTCCAAGGCAGATTTGTTTAAACAGGTTGCCAGGTCCCATCCCCAAAGGTTATATAATTCAGTAGGTCTGGGGTGAGATCTGAAAACTGCATTTCTGACAATTTCCCAGGCAAGGCTGAATGTCTTTGGAACCACTGAGGTACAGTATTCCCCACTAGAAAATGTTCTATACAATTATAATAATCGATGAATGGATAGACAAAATGTATTATATACATACAATGGGAACTATAAAAAGAAACAAAATATTGATTCATCCTACAACATTGATGAATCTTGGAAACATTATGCTAAGTGAAAGAAACAATACACAAAAGGCCACATAGCATAAGATTTCATTTATATGAAATATCCAGAATAGGCAAATCCATAGAGACAGAAAGTAGATTAGTGGTTTTCAAAAGCTAGGGGCTAGGGAGCATTAGGAGTGATGCTAATAGATGTGGGGTTTCTTTGGAGGTGAGACAAAAATGTTTTAGAATTGGATAATGGTGGTGGTTTCACACCCTTGTGGATATACTAAAAATCATTAAATTTTACACATTAACCTGAAGAATTTTATGATCTATGATGAGGATCTCAATGTAAAAATATAACAAAAGATTACCAGAAGAAGAGATAAGAGGCTCTCTATACATTCTTTCTTTTAATAAACAAACTGTGTCCTTTTTGTCCTTTTTTTTTTTTTTTTGGAGGTAAATGGACACAATACCTTTATTTTTATGTGGTGCTGAGGATCAAACCCAGTATTTCACGCATGCTAGGCGAGCACTCTGCCAATGAGCTACAACTCTAGCTCCTTATATTCTTAGAGTAACTGAAGATCGTAGATTTGACTTCATGTGTTTAAAGAAACTTAAATTTGAAAGTTAAATAGTAAACTATAAAACAATACTTGAAACAAACATGGCAACATCAATAACCTTGCTCTTTCAGTTTGAGGTTAGTTTAGGAAAAAATAAGACTAACACTTCCACCAAAAAATAGACTAAGGACATGAACAGGTAGTTCTTAGAAGCAGACATATACATTGGCTGGAAAACATTTTAAATATTCAATCTAATTAGCTATAAAAGGATGTACATTAAACAAAAATTCTTCTTTTTATATTTATTTTTAGTTATAGTTGGACACAATATCTTTATTTTATTTATTTATTGTTATGTGGTGCTGAGGATTGAACCCATGGCCTCACTCGTGCTAGGCGAGTGCTCTACCACTGAGCCACAACCCCAGCCCCACAAAGATTTTTCTTGCCTCATAAATTGGCAAAGAATTTTTAAATTTAATTTCATTTATTAGTGCATTATAGTTATACATAATAGTTGGGTTCATTTTGACAAAATCATATATGTGTGGAATTTAATTTACTTCATTTTGGTTCCTGGTCCCCAACCCCTTTCATTCCTCTCCTTCTTGCCCATATTCTCCTTTCTCTACTGATCTTCCTTTCACTCATTTATTTCCTTCATAAATATCTCTAAATAATTTTTTTAAAAATCTTTCACAGATGAGAGTTTCAATGGTCCTGAATTCCAGGAGCATAATTTGGCAACCAACCTGTGACATATAGGTAGTCTGCGAATCCACAATACCGCTTACATGAATTTATCCTAAGGAAATAGTTGAGGATGTGTCCAAACAATCAGCCCCCAGATGGTAGTTTGGCAACCCTTTCTAAGATTCTTAAAATGGGAAAGGAATTGTGTGTTCAACAATAAATAAGAATTGTGTGAAAAGATGGTCCATTTATCAAACAAAATACTATTCAACCATTTAAAATTATGTTATAGATGCATTGCCATGAAAGATGTTTGTAATATATTGTTAAGAGCAAAATACAGGTGAGGAAATAATATATACAATATAAGCCAACTTTTGTTGGAAGAGCTGTATATGTGATGTGGAAGATCCAGAAGCCTATGCACTCAGGCATAATTGAGGGTCCCTGGGTAAGGAGACAAGAATGAGTTTTCCTTCCTTTAAGCTATATGTTTTATTTGCTTTGTTTCATTTTTTTTACAAGTACTACATTGTGCTTTGTAATACAGAAACAATTATTTCTTACCTAAAGAGGAATGTAAGTAAAATTGAAGTGGACATTTCGTTTTCTGAGATATACTGTGATATAAAGAAAATGGAAGCCAAGAACAAGACTCTAAACCGCAGAACAAAATGGGAATGGCTTTGGGAGTTCCACTCTTTCTGATGTCATCTGGAAATAACATTCTCTATGTTGTATTTCTACCATAACAATACAGTTCTGCCAACTCAATATACTCTGCTCCTCAGGAAACTTGTCGACTTCAAGGAAAAGATGATTCTAGAGAGATTTTTGTTTCCCTAGCTATCTAGTATAGAATTCAGAGACCCAAACACACTGAACACATAGCAGCTAACGTATCAAACTTGAGCAACTTTTAATGGGACTCAATTTCCACTAAAAACAGCAAATGATGTTTATTTATTACTTACTATTTGCCAGTTTCTGTTCCAAGAATTTCAAACATAAAAACCCATTTCTTCTTCATCACAATCCTCTAAGAGAGGTACAACTATTATATCCATCTTAGGATGAGAAACTGAGGCACAGAGAAATTAAGTAACTTGCTCAAACTCATAAGATCCAAAATTAAGCATTCTGGTTGGAGAGTCTTTTCAAAGTCTTTTTAACAACTCTATACTTCTGGGTTGAAACAAATATCTTGCCATTGTCAAAAGGAAAACTTCTTGGCCTCCTTAAGGGTTAGGATTACTCTTCATGAGAGGTCCATAGTGGTCCCAGAGAAACGTCCTGCATCTTCTCAAAGCTCTCTGCTTCTGAACCTAGGGATATGAGGTTCAGTGGAGTCCTGGTCTCCTTTCCTGCTCCCCAATCCACTGTCCTATCAGTTTTCATCTGAGGAGTAAGGTAGGGTTGAACAACCATTGGGCTTTTGGTGTGATGGACCCTCATAGCACTGTATCCTTGGGAAGGGGTCAAAATTTGCAGATCAAGGCCATAATTTCTCCCACCAGCTGCTATCTGCTAGGCACAACAAAAGCCAGAACCTGTTAGAAGTCCCAAATCAGTCTTAAATGTTCAATTTTGTCCTAACTTTTTGAAAGTTAATTAATTTGGTGACGAATGGAGAAGTCCACCTGGGGTACAGGGAGAAAGAGGCTTCATTGTCCATACAGAATTTAAAAACAGTAACAGCTAAAAGTCTGTTTATAATTATCTCCATGCACCCACAATTCTAAATAATGTCAGTAATAAAAGACTCCAACCTGCTGGATTTATGGACCATTTCCACCGACTTTCCCCAACCTTGGTACACCATGGCTTTCATTCCTATCCTTTCTTTTGTTCTACCATTTTATGTATGAGTCTGACCATCAATGCCCAGTTCCCTCCCTTTACTCTGTATAATGAATAAAGAAAATAGTCTTTGAGGAGGAGGAAAAGGAATGATCTTTAAAGCCTATGTTGGCCCTCTTTTCTCCCCTTAAAGGTATCTGGGAAAAGAGACCTGGGAAGCCAGGCATGGGGCCCAACACCAGCTTTTCCCCTAAGGGAAGACATTGTCCCCAAAGTTGGAGTCAGGCTCATGCTGGGAAAGGGAGTGTCTTTGAGGCCCAACCCTGATGTCCCAGCTTCTCTGAGACTTTCCCTGTGCCCCACGGCAGAGTTAGTCACTTCCTTCTTGTGCTCCCATAGCACTTTGTACATACACTCCTTTGTTAGAGCACTGGCATGTTGAGCACTCTTGGATCACCCCACTATTCAGAGAGCTCCCTGAGGGCAGGAACTTACTTGTACATCTCTGTTCCCTGCTTCCGACATAGTGACTGGCACTACAAGGAAAGATGTTCAAAAATGTTCAGGTGAACTAAAAATGAAATCGTTCACTATCCTCAGCTTTCCCCATAAATCTCTGCTGGTTGTTAGCCCATGATGAATATGGTCCAGAGTGAGACATCAGTCACTCATTTATTCTATGCACACTTGTTTATTCTTATGTAATTCTCATTGTGGTAGCTTGCTATTGATATGAGTAGTTTCATTTGCTAAAGATAAATTGCAAATCTGAGAGAAGAATAACAATTCAACACAAAACGGGGAAGTTCTTGAAATAAATTCATATATTACAGATGGGAAATTGATGATTTTAATTCCTCTACAATGACTATAGAGAACTGCAAAAGGAATGAAAAGAGAAATGAAATTGGGTCATCCTTACCCAGGGGCAAAATCTGATGAGAATTATTGTGACCCTATGATAAGGACTTTGCTGAGGCCTCAGCGCAGTAAGGGAATTGCTTACTAATAACGGGTGGGGATGAGTTGGGAGGAAAATGTGACAGGACTCGTTCAGCCTTGTTCAGGCCACACCCAGTTTATTTAAGGACTTCTGAACCCTAAAAATGTGAAAAGAACACACTGGAGGTTGTATTTGGGACAAGTGGCAGGTAGTCCAAAGGGAGGCTAGGGAGGAAGCTCAGTAGTAGAGGGTACAGTCTTGCTTAGCATGTTGCAAGCAAGGCTATAGGTTCAACCCCCAAAATGGAGGGGGAAAAATTGTCACCTACAGCATGTTCTTGCAGTGAATACATTCCAATCCTCTCTACCAGGAAAGAGAATCCCCATGCTGCAAAAGGATGGTCTTGAAAATAAGAGCTGGGTCAGGTACAGAGGCACACAGCTGTAATCTCAGCAACTCGGGAAGCTGAGGCAGGAGGATCACAAGTTCAAAGCCAGACACGGCAACTTAGTGAGGCCCTGTTTCAAAATAAAAAGGACTGGCTCAGTGGTTAAGTGCCCCTGGGTTCCATCCCTGGCACAAAGAAATAAAAAGAATACAAGCTGGCCTGAAGAACACCTGGCGATTTTGTTTCAAGAATGAGTGACTGACTTGATTTACTTCCCTTTGTACAGTAGAACTTGTACAATAGCCTCAAGAGTCATAATCCCCATGAAAAACATTTGCCAAGATGAAATTCAACCTTCATGGGCATGTGCTGCAGTGGCACTTTAAAATGTATTATCTGGGCATCTGAAGAGAAATATAATAGCATATAAAATAAATTTTAAAAGCCAATTAACAATAGCATCTAGGAGATGCCACTTGGAGAAAAGAGAATGGAGTGCAGGGAAAACCTTGGGAAGCATACAGCTAATGGCTTCAGCAGCACTTCCTGAGCCCTGGTTTTAACCTATTCTGAGAAACTTCCATGACCTCCCAGGCAATATTAGCATGGGCAGGATTTACAAACCAATAGTCCATAGGCCAAATCCAGCTCACAGCTGTGTTTCATTTGGCTTGAATAGTGAATTCATTTTTCAGATGTTGGAAATCTTCAGGACATGTGCTTTCCAGTTTACCACAGTCCTCACTGCTCCCATTTGTCTTACACAGGACTCAGTCACATGAGCTGCCAGGCCTCTGTGGGCATCTATATCTAGGACCTCTCTAGGCTTTAGACTCTATTCTCAATCTTGGCTGTCCACCAGAATCATCCAAAGGAGTTTTAGAAAACACCCATACCTGAGCCCCACCCCAAATATCTTAACTTAATTCACCAGAGGTAAACCTGGACAAAGGAACTTTTTAAAGTACCCCAGGTGATTTTAATGTATAGCTAATGTGAGAACCACTGCCCTTAAAAAGTGGTGCCCACATGTGTCCCACCAGGCACTGCCTGCCTCCAAACTGGCTGCCTCTTTCTACTTGCTGCTGTACCACATGGCCAATATAAGGACCACCTACCTCACCAAGACCCTTTCCTTCAACCTCATCTGATATGCTCCAGGCTAACCTCCCCATGCCATTCCTGATGATTTGGGAGATAATAATCTAGAGCTTTTAATAGATTTGGACACTGGCACAGAGTCAATCTACTTATATACATCTTAGACATATAATAACATCATGAAGAAGGTATTACTCTACTCTCCCATTTTACAATTTACATTTACATTTTACATTTACACAGATGGGAAAATGGTGACACCTAGTCCTATGGGCATAATAGCCCCATCATACATTCAATAACTCAGGCTACATTGAATTTATTTCAATAAACTTTCAGTACCACTTTTGCAGTTGGTAGAGGGTTATATTCCAGAACAGCCCTGATAATTGTTTACAGCCCACTTTGCTCTGATAGATCTATGCCTTTGTCACATGGGTTGGTAAATATTTGAATTTAGAGTCCATGGATTTGTATTGGGCACCAGGCACTTTCTCATATCAACCCTGTGACAACAAAGGTGATTAAGATGTGGTCCCAATGCTTGGGCTCAAGCCTCAAGGGGGAAATAGACCCTGAAATAACTTGCAATAAGATACGACGCAGCATAATAGGAGTCAGAAACTGAGTGTTATGAGAACATGGACAGGGAAGCATCTGTCTCTAACTCTGCAACATCAAGAAAAATTCTACAAAGCTGGAGATATTTGGACCTGCACATGGAAGGATAAGTAGGAGTTTCCCAGACAGAGAAGGAGGTGGGTGGAAGTACTTGCTGAGCAAAGGCATGGAGGTGTACCACAGCACAGCATGTATTTGGAAAACTTGGCTCTGAGACAGGAAAAGAACTGAAGATTCCTTTGAAGGTTAGTTTATCCTGCTTATCTACAAACCTCATGATTGTGAATGGCCTTAATTATTTTTTCAGTATTTTGGACCATCAGATCAGTTGCTCATGAGTTTCCCAGCTGCAAAGACAGGGCTCAGCAAGATGGCAACATCCCTCCTGTTTCCCAGCACCTTTCCCTTTTCAAATAACATTCCAGAAATCTTAAAGTGACCCTTAACTCTAGCAAAAGGTAATCTCTTTTTCCTCTCTCACTATATACAATCATGAGCACACTGGCATAACTAATTATATTAAATTGGCTGATTCCAATGGCAGCATCATTGGGGGGGGGGGGAAGTCACAGGAAGAGATAGAAATCACAAAAAAGGAGCACACAATGTAACATTAATACACTAATACTTTGGATATTTGTTTCAAATTGTCTTAGGATAGTTATTAGTCATTCTACTAATTAATATACATCAGGATCCATAATTCTTCTTAGGCATGCCTTTTAAAATTCACATTTTGTCCCTTACTCTGGACATCTTTCTTAATGTTACTGAATATAGAAATTATGGATTTTTAGTATCCACACTTGGTGAGTTATCTGAAGGCTTTCATTTGAGCTAATTATGGTTGCACTTTCCAAAGCAAATGCATCATTAGAAGTAGTATTGTCCAAGATCAGCCAAATGCCTGTGCATGAGCCTGCCCTCCCTTTTTCACGTGCATGTGCTTCAGCCGGGGGCAATGTTCATGACTTTGATATTCTTCAATATTTTCAAGCGGGAAGGTTTGTACAAGATTAATTACAAACTTAAGGCCTAGTATAGCTCAAGCCCTCATTATCATTAATGAACCTCCTCTTCTGTACTGAGAAGGGAAGAGACCTCTAATTGGGTTTATTTTTTAGAGTAGGCAACTAAGTAGCCCTCAGAAGTTCACTTTGCCGACCTATCATGTGAAGCAAACCTGCTAATCTATGCAAACTGGAGTATCCACTGAGAATAAATAAATGTTGTGACATTAGCCAGTTGGGGAAAACCACAATGAAAATCCACTGCATCACAACATACATGTGGTTCATTAATCCGTAAGTAGAACTTGGCCTGAATTATTCATGATAATAGCCCTTAATATACTAGTTCACTACAGTGTATTTTGTACCAGTAATGGAGGTCTCCATCCTTTAAGAACTTATTACAACTCTCCACTATTAAATCTTCCCTGAGAGGTGGGGTAAGAGTCTGACCAAGGTTTTCATGGGAATGTCATGTTTGCAGCATAATAATCAAGCTTTACTATTCTGAAGAGACTTTCATCCTAAGGATCTCAAAGCACTTTATGAGCCTTCATTAGTGCCAGGAATACCCGGGAGGCACCAGGGGTTTACTATCTTTGTTTTATAGGTGAAGAAACAAGACAGGGGCTGGTGAAGTGACTTGCCCAAGGTGACATAACAAATCAGCAGGACATCATAGAGGGTACAGGCAGGTTTAGGCAGTGTTTTTCTTCAGCCTTACCACCAGACACCATTTGAGTTATCTTTTGGGCTAGAGAGGCCTAGCCATGACTTGCTTTTTTCTTTTTTTTTAACTTTTTTAGTTGTTGATAGACTTCTATTTATTTTGTTTATTTATATGCGGTGCTGAGAATCAAACCCAGTGCTTCACACATGCCAGGCAAGTGCACTACCACTGAGCCACAGCCACAGCCCCCTAGCCATGACTTTCAATGTTTGGATAGCTCTCCTCCACTCCTGTCAGTCAATGCACATAAAAGGCCCCCATTGGTGCCAGCAGAAGGGAAGAATAAATAATACTCTTACTGGTGTTTTCAATTCAAAAAAATTCCCTATTGGTTACTCAACTCTTTTATTCACAATTTCTCTCTCACTTTGTGTAGTTTGTGGAATTCTCTTGTGAAGTATGCTAAATATGCCAGTAATCACTGTCACACTTGTACTCTCTAAGAATTGAATGTTTGGGGATTTTTGTTGTTGTTGTTCTTATGAAGTAAGTTTCCAACATTATCATAGGCTTTTTTCCATTTTATTACAGGATTTCAATAAAGGACCTTCAACTAAGTTAGATTCTGCTGTTGTGCCAGAAAATTATGGCTAATTAAGTGGTAGTTTTCTCCTTATAAATGTGATGATTCTTCTAAATCCTCTACCTTCAAGAAAACTGAGAAGGAACCTTTTCAAAAATTATTTTTTATTGATAATGACATCTATAATATGGGTCCTACTTTGAGGTAGGGGGAGGGGAATCTTTTTTATTTGTTTTGCTTTAAATGTGTGTTTTTGATCCCAGCTCAGATTTACATTTAAAACATTTTAAAAGTGTATGCACTCCCAATTGTGTGGAATGCCAGGAAACAGCTCTGTCCTTTGTGACAGATTCCAGAGCGTCTCTACCTTAAGGCAGGCGGGTCACTGGGCCGCTTCAGTGACCCCCCCTAACCTGTACCAGGCTGCCGGCAAGCACTCCTGTCAACTCTGTTTACTCTGGCAAGACTGATGGCATCCAGGTGGATTTCCCAACACCCCGCCTCCTCACTCTCCGCCCCCACTCCTTCCCAGCCCACAACAGACTGGTTGTATTTGCCAATCTAATTGTTGGTCAGTGAGTTGCTCTGCACAACTCCAGTCTGTGGACCTGACTTGTCTCCTGAGTTAAACTACTCACTTAGCTTCGAATCAGTGCAGGTCCTCCACCTGGCACCCCTCACACCCCAAAGTGTCTCTTCAATGTAGTCTGTCCCTCTGAGCTTTAGGAAAATGTGCATTTGTGCCTGTTCCTGCCCCTGCATCTTCCCAGATGAAGTTGCTCGCCTGAGAGGGCTGTGCTGTTAGGCAGATAATCCTGTTAAGCATCTGGAGGGCCTGGTCAAGAGTTGTGCAGCTCAAGAATGTCAGAAGCAGATAGAATGGTGCTAGAGGTGGGATGGGGGCAGTGCTGATGGTAAATAAGTTGCTTCCCTGGTGAACATCAGCCTCGGGTCTGGGTCTGCCAGCTCCCACTGGCTGGCAATAAGCTACTGATCATAAGTAATAATTATCAGTGGGTGACTGTTATGTGTTAAGTGCTGTTATTAGCCCCTTGGATGTACCACTAAGGATTCAGACGTGAGTAAGTCATGGTTCCCAGGTAATGCATGTGAAGGTGGGGAGGAGAAAGGTGAAGTTAACAGACCAAAGAGCAAACATGAAATGATGTATTGCAGAATCCAGAAAGGGAATGATCCTTGAGGAGTGGAAGATGGTACTTGAAGGAACAAAAAGGACCGAGGCCTGAGGAGAAGTGGGAGGGTGCTCCTGAAAGGAAAAATTACATAAGCAAAGGTGCCGGTTCAGGAACTAATGAACTGTATTCAGGGAACAATAATAGAGGGATATGGCTGGTGCAAGAGTTCACACGGGGGAGTAACGGAAGAGTGACTCTGAAGAGCCAGGGTGGGGCTGGGTGAAGAAGGCCTGAGTGCCAGGCAGAGGGGTTATTCAGCAGGCAAAAAAAAAAAAAAAAGTTCTAGCAGGATTAGCCAGGAAAGTGGGAGGGTGACATGATCCAGGTGGTGTTCTGAAAAAATTAACCTGGCATCAGTATGTAGGTCCATTTTATCTTAGAAAAAGGAAACTGTTTGACTGCAGTAACCCACACAGTGTTTGATAAGGACTGGGCAATGGCTGCTCAACCTATTCATAGTTTCCCTTGCTGTCTAGAGCTTTCTTCAGCCCCTACCCTGGACATGTTCTGTGATTAACTTCATTAATTTCTTAGGTCTTGGTGCACACACTACTTCCTCAGGGGAGATCCTCCAGACTGAGCCCCTTGCTAGATGTTCCCACGTATGCCCACTTGCTTTGTCATAATACTCCACTGTGTTGTTTGGGGATTTTTAAGTTCTAAATTTAAATATATATATAATATAAATTTACCATCTTAACCATTTCTAGTGTACAGTTCAGTAATGTTCAGTGTATTCACACTGTTGGGCAACCAGTCTCCAAGATACTTCCATCTATACCCATCTATACCCATTAAACAACTACCTGTCATTTATCCCTCTTCCCAGTCTGCAGCAACCACCATTCTCTCTCCCTCATACAGTATTTGTCTCTTCTGTAAACTTATTTCCCCACCAAGTATAATGTCTTCAAGACTCATCCATATTTGGCATGTTGTAAATTTCCTTTTTAAGGTTGAATAATATTCCATTGTATGTATATACCACATCTTGTTTATCCATTCATACATTGATAGATATTTTTTGGCTTTTTCTAAGATAAAATGGACTCTGGGGGCTGGGGTTGTGGCTCAGTGGTAGAGCGCTTGCCTAGCATGCGTGATGTTCTGGGTTCAATATCTGGCACCACATAAAAATATAACAAATAAAATAAAGGTATTGTGTCCATCTACAACAAAAAAAAATTGTGAAAAATGGACTCGGGTAGAATAGAGTGGAATATAATAAAAATATCAAAGTTTTCTTGTAATAGGGACAAGAATCGAGAAAATCACTTGTCAGAACTCCAATATAATGAGATTAGCAAAATAGGAAAGAGAACTTAGGGATATGAACCAAATCCCTTCTTTTCCTCATATAGTGCAAATGTCATGGCAGGCACTGATGAATTTATACATCTGACTCTTCTAAGCTTAAACCATCAAAACAGAAAATGGAAGTGAACTGTAGAATAGTAAAGTACTACTTCTCCTGGCCACATTTACTCAAACATTCTTCATTCCGTGGCCTTATCTATCTCAGAATACATACAGGCTGGTGGGGTAAGACCAATCTTCTGGACTGCACAAAAAAAAACAGAATGCCTGCTACTCAGTTTCATTGTCCATGATAATGTGGATTTAGCTTCTAGTATGGGCCCCAAAGCTCTTTCTTTTATAACACCCTTCATATTTATGCTCCCAATACCTCGTATTAAGTCCTAGACAGGAGCCCTTTTAGATTGGATAATAGTGGTCAAAGAGAGCTCTCTGAAAAGTTTTTATCTTGTACCTACAAGTAAAGAAGATCGGAGCGAACATACATATTCATACACACAAACACACACATGCTCACAGGCACACATGTGCATACAGCCTGGGGCCAAGGAAGCAAGGAGGAGAGGTTGCAGCTGTACCTTGGCAACTGTGAAAGGGAAAAGAACATCTGAGTGATTGACTATATCCTCAAATTCTTCCCTTGGTCACTGGCAGGGACATCATCCTCCCCACTTCCAAATTTGTTCTGGCAATCATGCAGATGTTTAGTGGACACTGTTGGAATAACAGAAGTGTTCACTGATGTCCAAACCACCCTGGATGAAGAGAGGGCATCTGCAGACCTATGTTTAGTGCACTTTATTAGCCCCAAGCCCCAGTAATGCACTGGTCCAGGAGCAAAGTCATCAAACACCTCTGCCTAAGAAATGCAACCAAATCTGTATAAACAAAAACTGAAAATAACTTACACTGGTAGTTGTTCAATAGAGTAGTCACATACCTTGGCATATATCCACAGATTCAAAGGCATTTAAGTTTTGAGAGAAACAGTAGTTTGGAGAATAATATATAATATGATTTTGCTAATTTTTAACATAGATATGTTAGAGATTAAAAATTAAATAATCATATCAAATGCTTATTGTAAGTGAGTTTTTAAATTGTTATTGGAAACCAGAATATTTTATTGAAAGGCAGAGACACTAAAGACATGAAATTGATACTGAACTTTTAAAATCAATTATACATTTGGAAGCAGGACTTAAAGTCAAAATCAAGTGAAATTCATATTCTGAGTTCCTCTTCAACTCTAAACATATGACAATGACAGATAAAATGTATAAATACAATAACAATAATAGTCATAGTCAAAAAGAATGTGCTTATTTTGCACATTCATGGACTAAAAAATTATCAGAAATACAAAGTATAAGTGGTAAACAGAGTTGATGGATTTAAAAAAATCCCATGAGAGAAGGGGAACCAAAGCTGGGATCATTGCAGAACAGCACAGATCCAAACGCTGAGCAATGATGACTTTTCTCAGGCCCCAGATGCAAGACAGAGTTTTCCCCATCTCCCTAGATATGTGACTTTTTCAAAACTATAGGTCCAGGTGGCAGTATTTTTTTTTCAGGCTTCATTAGTGAGTAGGGGAGTCCCGCCTTAATCTCTATTTTACAGTGATCTTAAGTTTGATCTCTACTCTTTCATGAAGTTCTAAATCAATAAGCAGTAATAAATTCATTCCAGATGAAATGACAATAATAGAGGTAAAAATGACATTAAAATAACTATTTGAGTCTTCAAAGAAATAAATGAAGAAATAACATCCATAAAAGAATAAAAAGTTATAAAACGAAAGTAGGCAGAAGTCAAATAAGAGGAAAATTTAAAAATAATTATAATAAATGTTAGAAATGAAAAATGTGTTCATTAATGTAAAAAATAATCTGTAATGGACACAAAAAGAAAAATATCACACTAAGAAAAAGCAGCAGAAATTTATTCAGAATCAAGCATAGCATGACAAAGGTAAAAACAATTATCCAAGAGCAATTCAGAAATCCAGATAATGATTAGAGATTTCTAAGTAGATTTCTAAGAGTAGTTTAGAGTAAAAAAAAAAAAATAGAGGAAATGAGGGAGAGCAATAATCAAATAAATGTTGACTGAGAATTTTTCCTCTTATTGAAATAACATTACAAATCCTGAGCAGGAAAAGTGAATGTAAATTATTCCTACTTACATTATTATAAAACTTCAAAAAATCAAGGATATAGAAAATAACCAAAGCTATGGAAGAGGCAGGACAGATTACTGGCTATAAAATGATGGTTAGACCAACAGCAAACCACTCATCAGAAATATCAGAAGTCAGACAATTTCTAATGAAATATCATCAATGTTCCAAGAAAAAAAAAAACACTTCAGAATTCTTCACACAGCCAAACTATCATTCATGTGTAAAAGAAAAAAGTAAAGGCTTTTCAGATTTATAATGTCCAAAGGCATTTGCAGTGCATAGATCCTCACTGAAAAGACTACCAAAGGATTTACTTCAGTGAGAAGAAAAATGAACCCAGAGGGATGGGATGGGATATGAGGAAAGACAGAAAGCCCCAAATAGGGAGAAATATATTGGTAGATTAAATATAGACTGTAAAATTGGACGAGAAATTACCTGAAAAAAGCATAAGATAAAGAAGAAGTGTTGAAACATGCGCCAAAACAAAGAAATAATTCACCAGCATAAATAAGAAAGAACTTGGTCTTCTCTAGATTCTCTTTGCTCAGCCATTCAGCAGAGGAGAGATGAGTGACCTGCATGTATTGATTGATTTATACACTAGTCCTATTCCAAGAAAGATTTAAGTTAGCTAACCTGCAGCTATTCCTGGTCTATCCTTCATTTTCAGATTCAGGAACTTCCTAAGGGAGTCATTGGCAGCCTTTGATTGAACCTTTGGCACTAGTCCCAGAGAGAGCTCTCCATGTTCAAATGAATCATGGGATGTGGGTTTTTTAAGCAGTCTAGTCCCTCGGGTCTTCCAGTCAAGTACAGTAAAGACTTTTAGAAAAAAATAAAACTCAAAGGAGAAGGAACATGGGACCTATGAAAAAATTTTGCAGCTCTAAAGAGTATGTAAGAGTTCCCCAAAGGAAAAATCCTCTTGAAGTAGGTTAACTTTAAGATAAACCTGTTTTATATTTCCAATGAGATAAGGGAATTCATCAAATCAGTGAACAAGTCAGCATTAAAAGAGAATAAAACAAAAATGAATCCCCAAGAGCTGAAACTGGGTCTTCATTAAAATCAGAATGAAAACTACTAAAAATCTATTCACCCAAATAAATGATAGTATCAAGAATTATATGTAAAATGTAAAATAAGTCAATAAAATATTTAAAAGAAGATAATAGATACAAAGAAGAGGACACTGACCTAACAATCAACCCATGAATAAAATATTCATGATGAAAAAGGAAAAAATGGTTAAAGTTTGATTATCAATACTCACAGTATTTGGGGGCAGGGAGGAGAACCTGGTACTAGAAATAAAGAGGGCTGACTTTATCTCAGATAAGGTCAATAAAAAGGGAAACAATATTAATACAAATCCTTGTGCATTCTTAAACCTCAAGGGAAAAAAATAACCTATAAGTTGATAATAAGTTGGAGTATGGGAGAAGATCATACTTAAATAAGTTAAAATCAGGCTTGTTTCATATATTTCTTCTGAAACTACTCTGGTTAAAAGGCCAAAAAAAAAAAGCATTTTCTGATGTGACACTCAATGATTCCATTCCTGGATATGGGTTGTTCATGTATAAAGGCAATATTCTAAGATTTGTGGAGACTGAAAATACTAACAAGTTCAGTGCTATTCATGGAGAGTATTCAAGAGTATTCAAATCACTGTGTTCAGAATCAATGGGAGAACTATTGGGAAGTCATAATTGAAAAGAAATGACTGTCACTGAAATTAAGTTATGGAGATAAGTGTAAAAATCTACATTAAGTTTTTACAAGTATTTGGGAAAGAGTGTTCTTGATGTCTCAATAATTAATACATCTACTGAAAAGATAAGGAGAGAAAGTTTTCAATTGTGAAATGCAACATCTAAAATAGATTCCCATAACCCCTTCCTCCTGGTATTCCAGCTTTCCCCCACAAGATGGACTGGACCTTCACTGTCTTCTAACATAAAAAAAGATAGCAAAAGTAATGGGATATCATTCCTGAGATTAGGTTACAAGGTCTTGCATTCCCTCCCCGTCCCCTGGCCCTCATTTCTCTCTCTACCTCTCTCTCTCTCTCTCTCTCTCTCTCTCTCTCTCTCTCTCTCTCTCTCTCCATTGCTTGCTCTAAGCATCCAAGCACTGCCATGTTGTGTGCTGCCCCATGGATGGACCCATGTGGCAAGAAACTGATACCTCTGGCCAACAGCCAGCCAGGACCTGATGCCTGCCAACAGCCATGTGAGTGAGCTTGGAAGTGGATCTTCTGAGGCTGCCAACAACCACATGAGTGAGTTTGGAAATAAATCCTTTCCCAATTGAGCCTTGAGATAACTGCAGCTCCAGACAACACCTTGATTGTAGACTTATAAGAGACCCTGAGACAGAGGACCCAGCTAAGCTGGCCTGAGAGATAATGAATGTTTGTTGCTTTAAATCAGTTGATTTTAGATTATTTGTCATATGACAATATGTAACTAATATACCTATTATCTGATATTTTAAATTTTAGAAGAAAAAGAAAAGTAGGAAAAAGAAAAGGGAAACTACAAAGTATGCCATATTTTTTTGGCCATAAAAGTGGGTCAAAAGATTCTAAACAAAAAAAAAAAAAAATTGTAAGATGTTTAAAGGAAATTATTACTAGGATCAACAATATGGTGATTAACTTCCAAATAGCTAAAAATAAACAGAATACACATGTCAGCACAAAAATAGAAAACAAACTCTGAGAAAGCATGTCATGAAATCTCTGAAGTCAGAGCAAATATAGCAATTAGACTGGTACCATGGTAGAGACCATGGAATCTCACATTCATTTGAAAAGAGAGAATCCAACGACATTTTATTTATCTATTTGGTGAACAAATATTTATTGAGTGCCTTTTGGGATAATTGTAATGAACAAGGCTATTAGTCTTATGGAGAATACAAACAAGTAATTATAACACAGGATAGTAACTGCAATGAAACAGACATATAGGACAAAAGGAAAGTTGATTGGTGTAACTTGTCCTACCTTAGTATATTTAGTTCCTTGGGTTTTAGACTATGCATATATTAGCACCATCCCTCCAGGCAGTCTTCCAAGATTCCCAGTCCCTAACCTTTATCACACACACACACACACACACACACACACACACACTCATACACATACACACAACTGCAGTGAAAATTTTAATACACTAAAATTAAATTGTAACAGATTAAATAGAAGATGTACCAGAGAAGAATTAGATGATATGATAATATGAATATGACAATATAACTTTAAGGCACAATTAATAAATTATACTATGCCTACCTGCTAAATATATTTTTAGAGTTGAATTTATGAAGTGGTTTTTTGGGAAAAAAAGTGTTCCATTTGAATTTCTATAAATAGAACACACACATACACATCCTAAGGAAAATAAGAGGGGAATAATAAAGATGAAAGCTTATTTGTTTAAAGAACAAATAAATAATATAGTGGCAAATCTAAGAGAAAAGAAAGCAAAATTAGAATTTAGAAAAACGATATAAAAATAGCTAAAATATATTTTCAATTATATAGTTGTACATAATTACATTACTAAATTTAACAATAGTAAGTAGTTGCACATTTCTCCCTAAAAATAAACAAAATAATTTAAAGTGCAAGATACAGAAAACTCAAGATTAATATGGAAAAATAAATGGGAAAAAAACATTTAAAAAAATCTATCCCTACCACCAGGGATCAGGAATACTGTCAAATCTTACAGTAACAGGTCATTTCCATGTTTGAAAAACTTAAACACCGGAGAAATTAGGAGCTATCAATTGATTCCATAAGGTAAGCATGTCCATGGACTCCAAACTTTTTTGACTTACATAGACACAATTAATTATAGGCCAATTTCCCTTTGCAATAGAGATATGAAAACCTCAAACGGGGACTGGGAGTATAGCTCAGTGACAGAGCACCTGCCTAATGTGTGAAACCCTGGGCTCGACCCCCCAGAACCACAAAAAAATTAAATTAAAATGCAGAGGAACCAAAAAGAAAACCTTAAATGGGAACATTTAAATGAAGATCTACAATTCATTCTTTTAACAATCACTTATTGAACACCTATTTCGGGGCAAAAATGATACACTGAACATTGTAAAACCCCTAGGCGATACTTTATTAGTAAGATATGATCCTTGCCCTCCAGGGCCTCAGATTTAAATGGAGAGGGGACATATCAACAAACAATTAAAATGTGCTAAACTCTAAGGAAATCTATTCTCAGAGTACAGCCATGAAATGGGGATATCTAACCCAGCATGGGAAGGGAAAATAGGCAACTATCAACAAAGACATCTTGGAGGACAGTGTGCTTTAAAAGGTCTGTGTTGAGAGCAGTGTGCAATGATGAGTCTAGTGTAGGCCAGAGGAGACAGGAATTGAGGCATGGAGGCAGAAAATGGTTTGGTGCTTATAGGATGAATACATACTCCCTGGTCTACAGGCAGAACACTGTGCCTGTTTCTCACATTGTGTTCATAGGGTACAGACCCAGATCTAGCAGCTGGATTTAGGAATCATCAGTATCATAAACACCCAGGCAGAGGATGAAGTATTTTTAAAAAGGGGCAGGGGAGCTGGCTAAGGACAGACCCTGAGGACATGAAAAGGGCAGATGGTGGGAGAAGAAGCCAATAAAGGAATGGAAAATATCTGGTGAGAGAGGAATGAGGAGTTTGAGGCATCATAGAAATCAAGGAAGGGAGTCCACAAGACTAGCTCAGCAGAGAGAACCCTTATTGAAGCACATCTATTAGCTTAGAAATTGAAGAGTTCAGGCAGCAACACCAGACTATTCAAAAAACTTGGAGAAGAAAACAAGAAAGAGTGGAGAGAGTAGAAATGTTCTGGGTGATCTGTTGTTGTTTATTTTATTTTATTTTTTTAATTTTTAGGGTTATTTTTGTCATCTGCTTTGCATAACAGATCACACTGAAACCTGTGACTTAAAATAAGTATTTATTATATCTTAGATTCCTATCAGTTAACTGAGTCTTCAGCTGGTCTCTCCTTTGGGTGCTTTTTAGCTGTCAGGTCATCTGGTTGAGCTAACCAGGACTCTACACTTCTCTGTCCATGTGCTTAAACCTTCCTGTCAAAATGGTCTCTTGTGCTCTAGGGCTTATTTCACATGGCTATTCTCTCCATCACGATATTATGTGTTGCTAGACTCCAAGTGAAAGAAGCTCAGTATGCATGCACTCACCAAAGCCTCTACTTACATCACACCTGCTAATGACCTTTTGGCCAAAGCCAAATTACTCAGTCAAGTCTAGAGTCCATGCAGGAGGGAAATGTTCAAGGGTATCAACAGTGAGAGAATTAAAGGGGAAAGGGGGCTCCTATATACAAGACAGTCCACTGTTTGGGTAGTTTTTCCCCCTTAAAATGGAGTTAAAAATGTTTATTGGTTAGGCTGGGGATGTGGCTCAAGCGGTAGCGCACTCAAATGGCATGCGCAGGGCGCTGGGTTCCATCCTCAGCACCACATAAAAATAAAATAAAGATTTTGTGACCACTGAAAACTAAAAAAAAATAAATAAATATTTAAAAAATCCTCTCTCTCTCTCTCTCTCTCTCTCTCTCTCTCTCTCTCTCTCTTAAAAAAATAAATAAAATAAATAAAAAATGTTTATTGGCTGAGCCCAAGGGAACTAATTGAAAGGGAACGTTGAAAATACAATAAAGGTTATTACTAATAGGATCTCAAAGGGTGGTTTGATGGTTTTCTCCTCTGAGACTGGAGAAAAAAGAAAGGTTAAAATAGGTATGTAGGTATTCTGGTTTGATCACTGAGAGAAACAGGGGAGGAAGTTGTCCACGGAAATGTGGCTCTGGGGTAGAATTTGTGGTAACACCAACTCTGACATCATTTTGCTTCTCCATCAACACTCAGTGTGCCTATTGAAGCTGAAGCTCATTATAATACTGATCCAGGTTTAGAATTTGGTTGGTGGGTGCTGCAGAAGAAGAGTGTGTTATCGGGAACCATTGATTACTAGAGAGAGTAATTTATATGATAGAAATAGGGTCCTGACTCCATAGGTAAAAATGAGAATGAGGAGACAGATACAGGTAACATAGGAGTAAGAAACAGAAGGTTTCTACAGGTTCAAAATACACTTAACTATTAAAAGGATTGGGAATGGGTCAAGAAGTTTGAAGACAGAGGAAGTTGAGACCTGTAGAGAACATTAAAATCCATGAATTAATGAATGTGGAGGTGGAGAGGAAAGTTCTAAGCCAGTTCCCAATGCCAGCATGATATGGAAGTAATCAGGAAGTGATGCTACTCTGAGGGGCTGCACAAGAGCAAGACTGGGTCTGTTGTGTCTTCCAGTGCCTGTACAGTGCACATAGAAGGAAATGGTTATTTGTGGAATAACAAATGATTTGCACCCATCTCCCTCATTTTACAGATGAGGAAACTGAGGCCCCAAATGATAAATGTATTGTTTAAAGTTATAAAATTAGTATGCAGCTAGCCAAAACTTCCTGTCTACTTATAAAACCACATTGAATGGGATTTTCTTCTCAAGGTTCCCAGAAGCAGTTCATTATTTTATTATCTCACAACGATTTAAATGGCATTTGTCATTTCTTAGATGAAGGGATGAAATACTCTAAAGATGAATGAGTATGGAGAGTGGTTAAAGTCTTCCTTGAGGCTTAGAGGGATTTACTCACTTATCAGAAATACATCACAGGCCAATGGTAGAGAATAGAGGACACAGAGACAAACCCACATAAATACGGTTATCTCATACTAAACAAGGGTGCCAAAAACATTCACTGAAGAAAAGATAGCCTATTCAACAAATGGTGCTGGCAAAACTGGAAATCCATATGTAGCAAAATGAAATTAAACCTCTATCTCTCACCCTGCACAAAATTCAACTCAAAGTGGATCAAAGACTTAGGCACTAGAACAGAGACACTGTGCCTAATAGAAGAAAAAATAGGCCCAAATCTTCACCATGTCAGCCTAGGATCCGACTTCCTTAACAAGACTCCTAAAATGCAAGAAGTAAAATTAAGAATCAATAAATGGTATGGATTCAAATTAAAAAGTTTCTTCTCAGCAAGGAAACAATAACATGAGGAGAGAGCCTACAGATTGGGAGAAAATCTTTAACACATGCACCTCTGATAAAGCATTAATCTTTAGGACATACAAGGAACTCAAAAAACTTAACACCAAAAAAAAAAAACCAAATAACACAATTAATAAATGGGCTAAAGAAGTGAACAGACACTTCACAGAAGAAGAAATACAATTGATCAACTAATATATGAAAAAGTGTTCGACATCTCTAGCAATTAGAGATACAAATCAAAACTACTCTAAGATTTCAGCTCACGCCTGTCAGAATATAGGCAAAAATAATTGTTGGCAAGGAAGAGGTAAAAAAGATACACTCATACATTGCTAGTGGGACTGCAAATTGGTGGAACCACTATGGTAAGCAGTATGGAGATTCCTCAGAAAACTGGGAATGGAACCACCATTTGACCCAGCTATCCCAACCCTTGGTTTATGCCCAAAGGACTTAAAATCAGCATACTATAGTGACACAGCCACATCAATGTTTATAGCAGCTCAATTCGCAATAGCTATACTATGGAACCAAACTAGGTGTCTTTCAATAGATGAATGGATAAAGAAAACGTGGTATATACTCAATGGAATAATACTCAGCTTTAAAGAAGAGTGAAATTATGGCATTTGCCAGTAAACGGTTGGAGTTGGAGAATATCATGCTAAGTGAAATAAGCCAATCCCACAAAACCAAAGGCCAAATGTTTTCTCTAATATGTGGATGCTAATTCACAATAAGGCAGGGGGCACTAGGGAAGAACAGCATTACCTTAGATTAGGCAGAGGGAAGTGTTGGGGGGGGTGTGGGGATAGGAAAGATAGTAGAATGAAACAGACATTATTACTGTATGTATATATGTAACTACATGACCAATATATGTTTCTGCAACATGTACATCAGAAAAATGAGAAATAGGGGCTGGTGATGTGGCTCAAGCGGTAACGTGCTCGCCTAGCATGCGTGGGGCGCTGGGTTCGATCCTCAGCACCACATACAAATGAAATAAAGATGTTGTGTCTACCAAAAACTAAAAAATAAATATTAAAAAAATTCTCTCTTAAAAAAAAGAAAAATGAGAAATTATATCCCATCTATGTATTATATATCAAAGTGCATAAATGCATTCTACTGTCATGTAAAACTAATTAAAACAAATTTAAAATTTTTAAAAAAAGAAATACATCACAGGTATTTTCAAGGTACAATTAAGGAAGTGGGTCCTGTGACTACATCCTAGCCAGATTGCCAGCATCTTATTGTTCTCTCTTTCCCTGGTGCTGTGATCTCATGTTCCTTGTTAACACTCAGAAAATCAGGAAGATAACATATGATACATATACACACTTGCGTGCACACAAAATATCTGCCTACATAGTCACCATGGATTTTTCCCAAACTCAACAGGATTAAAGAAATTAATTAGCTTTCCACTGAATAGGTCTGAGGCTATTAAAGTCTTACTAATATCCTTAAAGAAATATGAAAACCTATCCCCCAAAGGCTATTGTCAGGTATGGAATTCAACTTAAGAAGGAGGGTGGTGACATGCTCTTCTTTCCCACTGGACCAAACTTTCAAAGCTTCAAATGTGTGGTAAATCTAACCAAAGATAAAGATTTGCAGGTGTTTTATGCATAAAAGCAAGAAGGGCAGATGTATCTGAAACGTGCTTCTAACCAAATGGGACATCTGCAATCCATTAGGGGTGTCCTGAAGAGGGAAAGTGAGAGGAGAAGTTCAGGCAGGAATTCTGCCCTGTAGAAGCACTGGCCTAAGGATATGTCAGACCCATTCCGTCAGGATCTGAAGACACCCAGGTTTTAAAGAAGGTTACCATTCCAGGACTAAACTTAAATCTACGTCAAATAAGCCAGTATTTTTTTTCCTTGTCTTCCATCAAGCTATCTTTGAAACGCCTTTTCTTTCCTAAACTACACCTACATGTTTTAGTATTTAAGACTTGGCAGCCACCTCAGATAAAGAGAACACTCCCTGCTTTGAATATGTGGACTTTCCTTTCCCAACACTCAAGAAGAGCAATCTGTGTCCTGACTGGGTTTTTTATGCTCCCACAGAACAAAGCAAAATTGTCACCACGGGCATTACTTGCAGGTTACTCATTGGCTGTTATGTGCTGTTTTGGACTCCTGAGAAAACCACTAACTTTTATTGAAGTGTTTGTAGTAAAGGCTATTGCAAAATATCCATGGCTGTGAAATGACTCTGATATGTGTGATTCCTAGAATGGACATTCAGGACCCTTTTTGTTCATATATTAAAACCTCTGGGGCTGGGGATGTGGCTCAAGCGGTAGCGCGCTCGCCGGCATGCGTGCGGCTCAGGTTCAATCCTCAGCTCCACATACAAAACAAAGATGTTGTGTCTGCAGATAACTAAAAAAAATATATATATTAAAAAATTCTCTCTCTCTCTCTCTCTCTCTCTCTCTCTCTCTCTCTCTCTCTCTCTCTCTCTTTAAAAAAAAAAAAAACCTCTGGTCAGGGCTTGCTTCTAGCCTCCATTTGGAAGTCTTACATTGTTTCAGCAACTGGCCCAGAATTAAGCCTAACAGAGAGAATGGGGGTGCTCCTCAAATGAATTCCCTCAGAGAGCACACCAGGTCTGTTATCTGTATACTGTCTCCAACTTGCTTACTGGCCTTTTGATAAACCATTAGTGCTGCAGCATTTTTTTAATTACTAAACTCCTGGTGACAGACAAAACTGGCCTGTTAAAACTTGTGTTGTAATTTGAGGATTAAAAGCCACACCTCTGGGAAACGTGGGCATCAAGACTGATTTGGTGTTTGAGACAAGGTGCTAGAAGCCACAGTTTGACAAAGTGGATTTCCAAGTGCAGTTAGCAATTACATTTTTAGAAGTCTTCCATTATGCCATTTATAAGAAGGTAATTTTAAGAGGCTACAAGTCAGAAACGTGTGTTTAAGTCTCAACATTTGTACAAATATAGGTAAAACCCATATTTATGAAGCACCTACTATGTACAGAAATGCATTGTGCTAGCAATAAAAATCAACAGTGCTTATCTAAAGTTTCAAGAGCCACTGAAGAAAAAATATCTTCAAAAACTTAAGTATGTGATCAGAGCATATTTGGAAAATACTTAAGAGTAAAGAATAAATGACTATAGCATCAATGTGCTTTGACTGGAAGAATCTCCTCACCTGGTCCAAGGTTTGTGGATTGAGGGCCTCTGTTAGGAAATTCCTAATTCTCTATCACCAATAACATCTAAAAGTGCAAAGAATGAACAAAAGACTGTTATGACAGAGGACACTTGGTAGTTCATTTATTCTTCATCATAGAATAATCTTCCACTAAAACTAAATGTAAGTTTCTATAAGTTGAGAAACTTCCAACTGAACATATGATGGGGAAAAAAAGCCATCTCAACTGACATAAATGATAAACATGTCTTAATTTTTCAGAGATCTAAAAAGGCCAAAGATTTCAGGAATGGATTAATCTGAGTTTCAGTTGAATTTCCCAATTCTCTCAATTCTACTCATCTCCATAAGTCAGCTCCATCCCCTGACTGATTTTCTGTTATTGTTCACAAGATGACTTCCAGCAACAACATGGATCACATTATCTCCTTGTTGAGGCCTATAGGGAAAGAGCTTGGTTTCTCATACCCACCAAAGTTCTGAACTTTAAACTGATTGGACCATCTGGAACCAATTCCTGTGGCCAGGAAAATATCTTGCTGATTGGTTTAAGGGTGGGTTACCTGAGCCAATCACTGTGGGATTGAGGTTGAGTAACCACCCAGAGGACTTGGCCACTTCACAGTGGGGAAGGAATAAAATAGAGGGTAAGAGGCAATCACTGCATAGTACCTACTATCATTCTTTGTTTTGCATAGACTCTGGATTGCTTATTAACTTTTATTCAAGATCAGAGATAAGCCGGGTTAAGAAGACTCTATTTACTCTAAATTTGCCAGTTCAGACATTCAAAGATGGTTTGACTTTTAAAAAAGCATAACAAAATGGGTAACTCAAAGCTTGCTTTTTTCCCCTTAAAAATAAAGTGTGGCCTCCCCTTCAAAGAAATCATTTTTTCTAAAATATTTTTAGTTGTAGATGGACACAATACCATTTGCCAGGCAAGCACTCTACCACTAAGCTACAACCCCAGCCCTAAAGGAATGTTTTTTAAGCTTGAGATCAGTAAGCAATAGAGAACAATTTAAAATCTCTGTCCTGTAGCCCATTTTCTCTAAACTTTTCTTCAAATTTCAAAAAGTAGTATGACCTCACTTGGAATTATCTATCAGTTATGGTAACCCAAATATTTTCTCCTTCACCTTGCATAATGTGCAGAAAACACAACTTAATAATGTACCTTAAAAGTTTTCTGATGCATGTTCATCAGCCTCCCCAAACATATCAAAGCAGTACTTGTTCTGTCCTCAGAATATTTACCCAAAATTCATCAACTCAACCTGTAAAGTGCCTGTCTAAGGGATTTTTCAAACAACTAAGTATTTCTTATACATGCTAATTAGAAATAGAGCTCCTTGAGTTCAGAAATGTAATTGTAGTACTAAATAAAGTGTCCAGTCAGGTAGTTTTCTCCCACTGCCTTGGCGATGAGAAGGAGTTGTTTGGAAGACAGGTCACAGTTTTGTTTTGTTTTGTTTGTTTTTGTGACTGTCAATGTTTAAAGGCCATGGAGGACAGACTAAATGAGAGGATAACTTCACACATCCCAGATGTACCAAAATAATGGTAGCTAAATATTTGCAATATTTTCCCAAGCATTATACTTAAAAGAACCATAATAAATCCATATTGGAAATGACTAATTTTTCTTGATTCCAGAGGGGCCCCGCTGCTGCTCACAAGTCACATCATTGGCAGACATATTTAGGGAGGCAGTTAATATCAGGCATGGGTTTGTTTTCACTTTTAAATTTACTATTATGTTTATCATTCTTCCTCACTGATAAGCCCCTCCCTCCACCTCCTTGAGATTTGGCAACCTTGCCAGGCATGGTGTGTCCACTGCTGTGCAGCAGAACCTGCAGGATATTTTGGTTCTTCTAACTCCAGGCCTTATGTGAGAATAGAGGGACAGGAAAAAAAAAATCTGCTACCAAAACCCAGTACTGTCTTTGGAATGGTCTCATCTCTTCTCCCTCAATAAGAAACAGCCTTGGTATTCCAACGGGAAAATTGCGACACCTGTGCCAGGTCTGTGGCAGGCCGGCCTGCCCCGCAGCAGGCAGCTGCGTGGGGGGGCCAATTTGGCCCAAGTGCTGCTTAGTCAGGCTCCAACACTGAGCAGAGCTACAGATATGCCCAGACCTGCCACCACCAGGTGTCCATGTCTGGGCCAGGAGGTGATGGTACAAATGTGACTCTTACCTCCTGGTGCTTCCTGACACTGTCCTCAGAGGAATGTGCAGGACTCAGAAGAGGCCACCACAGCACACTTTCTGATAGGGCTGCAGCTCTCTGTCCACTTTCTATATCAAAAGCCTTTGCAGGCTTTCTCCCAGTCTTCCTGCCAACAGCCCCAGGGCTGGCTCCTCCTCTGGGCCTCTGGTGGGCTCAGGTGAGAGGCGGCTACCTCCCTGGGCAAGTTACCTACCTGCCTGCCTGCCTGCCTGCCTGCCCTGCTGTAATACAATGTTCCTATCATCAGCACCCAAACCTCCTAGCTAAAAGGTATAGAGTTTTTTCTTTTAAATACAATGATTCCCATGATTTAAAATACTTTTAATTACAATTTTTTTCCAAGCTCATTTGTACCTACTAGGGGAAAAATTGCTTGTGAGAATTAGTTTCCTAACAGATTTACAAACAACTGAACAGTCTTTAGGGTGTAAATTCTAGAAAGGTTTATCAGATACTTCTGGACTATGAATTTAACACAGGGTTGGCTTATAAACTCAGTGTGGCTTTTGATAATTCTGTTTAGAATTCAGATGGGCTGTGAGCTGTTCACCATAATATTCACTTACAAATATTTATTGCACACCTACTATGTACTTCAACCCCAAGCCTCAGGAAGACAAAAATATATAGCAGAGAGTGCAAATGAAGAGCACATTGGCCAGATTCAGCTCACAAGCATTTTGTTTGATTCAAACTATATTTATCAAAAATTTGAATTAGTTGCCAACTTTTAAACATCAGAAAATTTCCAGCTTCTCTTGAAAACTCAGGAAATCTGGCAAAACTGAGCTCACATTCCCAGCTGATGACAAGTAGAGTAACAACTGCCCAATTCAGACAGGCCTTGGCTCTCCAGTCCTCACCTGCCCATTCCCCGCTGATTCCACCAGCCCAGCCTCTCTGCACTTGTGGCTGATTCTTGAGACTGGGAGTCACAACATACCCACCCTAGGAAAGGCCTCATGCAGAGACAGAAATCCAACCAAGTCCCTCATCTCCAAAGAGTTAATTCTTGCCTCCCTAAGATCAAGTTAGGTCACGGTGATTTTATTTTTCCCCCTTTTAGTAAAGATTTTTTTTTTATCCCTGTGTTCAGACAACTATAAAGTTAGTGAAGATATTGTTTTTTATAACTTGCTAAGACAAGAAACTTGACACAAAAAGAAAATGGCAAGGCTGAATCACAGAAGCAAAAAGTGAAGATTTCAAGAGCGAGGTGGGCTCTCAGGTATGCCCTCCTTCACCAGATGAAGAAGCTAAAGTCTAGAAAAGGGGAAGGCCATGCCAAATCCCACTGGCGACCTGAGAAGAATAAGAACATGGTCTGTGCAGTCTTGACCCAGCCAGTACCACATTCTTCTGTATATTCCAGGGTGATTTCTCTGTCCCAATTTCTGCTTATGTTTCCAAGAAATCACAGAGAAGACCATCAGATCTGGGGAATAAATTTGAGAACTGAGTTCAGAAATCACATGGTGCTATTAGGTACATGATTCTAGATGAACTTGCAAAAGATTAATTAGTGTGTTTCACCCAGACCTACTAATTCCCTACATATGGGTCAAGATTGTCTTCTTTGAAAAAACGTAGCTGTTGACCCCACTGATGTGTGTTCAGAGAGGCAGCTTGTGTTCAAACTCTGTATTGCTGAAATCCTCCTTATGTTCAGAACCAGGAATAGAGTTAAACAAGTTGATCCCAACATTTGTTGCAAGTGATAACTTTTACTAAAACAAACAAAAGACACATGAAGTGAACGTAAAGATAATGACCCAAACCTTTGACTGGACATATTAAAGACACTGAAGTGGGCCATTACCTGGGACTTAAACATTTTGGTATATTTATAATAAGCATAGATAGCCCTTCAATAATATGCAACCAAGAACCCCTCTTGTAACAAATTTAATTCAAAAAATCAGTTTTAGATACAGCAAAAAGGAAAGGAAGAGAGCAGCATTTGCAGAACAGAGACTATTTTATTTAGTCTTGCCAATCTGGCCTGAGACAGGGTTTCATTTTTTTTTTTTTTAAGATGAGGAAAGGGAGGCCAAGAAAGCTGACTTCCTCTGGTAGTTTCCAATTGCTCAGAACACGCTCTGCCCGGTCATTCTAACTCTAAACTTGAGCTTTGTCTCAAGTTTATGCTACTCATAGCGGAGAAGCTACTAAGATGAATAATGACCAAAGTAGTTAAAACAAGGACACACCACAACTAGGCTACAAAATACAATAAACATGTTAAAAGAGTCAGAAACAAGTGCTTGGGGAGGGCTGGGGTTGTAGCTCAGTGGTAGAACATTTGCCTGGCAAATGTGAGGCACTGGGTTTGATACTCGGCACTATATAAAAATATAAATAAATAAACAAAAGGTATTGTGTCCATCTACAACTAAAATTTTTTTTAAAAAAGTGCTTGGGGACAGGGGCAGGAGAGGGCAAAGCACATGAAGTGGAATTTGGGGGGTCAGGGAAGGCCTCTGAAAGGTGATGACATTTCAGAACTCTTTAAAGAAAGCATTGTGTAACAACAAAGAGCAAAAAGAAGGAAGTCTTAAATCCTGGGTGTTGGGTGGGAGTGAGGTAGGGGAATGGGAGGTACGCAGTTTAGACTGGAAATTAATAAAGCAAGGATTCATGAAGTTAGCCATATGAAAAACTGAATCTTCCCCACAGGCCAAGGCTCATTGCATGAGGTCATGTCACTTCAAGCCTTCAAGAAGGGCCCCACGATATAGACCTAGAACACTCACCTGGCCAGAATGCCAGGTACACGAGGCCAGCCTATGAAGAGGCAGCAGGGCCCTCTGGACCCCATGCAGCCCATGCAACCCATATACTTTCATTCTCCTGTGCTAAGTTCCCTCCTATCACCTCAGAGATCTGCCCATGTCTTCCAGAGTCAGTGTCAGGCATCCTCTGAAAGAGAGAGCAAAGAAGGCCTGATTGTCTCAGGTTCTTTTCTGCCTTGCCCTGGGCAGAAAGAAAGTGGAGTCCTGCTTCAACAGCTGTGGGTCATCTCTGTCCTTAGGCCCCAGAAAGCAGGTTCTCAGGGCAGGCCCCTTCCCATCCGTCCATCAGAGCTAAACTCCAGTTTGGTTTTCCACTACACTTAATATCATTTTGTCCTTAGTATACAAGAAGACAGGTGAAAAATTAACGCCATTTTACAAATGAAACAAACTGAAGCTCAAAGAGCAAAGTCGCTGCAGAAGGAAAGGGGGTGCTTGTTTGGTTTCTTTAATAGAGCCTCCTGGCTACCCCCTTTTTTCGCGTCCTGCGACGCGCCCGCACATCTTCGCTGAAAAGAGTTTCTGGTGCGAGGAGGGAGGGACCCAAGGACGAGGACGCCCCAGGCAGGTTGGGGAGGCAGTCAGCCCCAGAGAGGACAGCCAGAGAACTTCAGAGCGTCTGCCCTCCCCAAAGAGGCAAATGCGGACACGTCTGCGTCTGACACGACAAGTGCCTTCAAGCCCAGCGGGCGGACCCCTCCCGCAGCGGCCGACGATCTCCGGGTCTGGGCCGCGGTCGCGCACCAGCTGCACTGACTTAGCTCTCCACCGGCGTCCGGAGCTGGAGGCGGCTCCGGCGGCGGCTCAGCAGCTCCGAGGCTCGGCAGCCAGGGGCGGGGAGGGGCGGGGAGGGGCGGGGCGGGGCGGCGCAGAGGCCCGGCGCAGGGCGGCGCGGGCACACGCGGCGCGGGGAGCCGCCCACTTCGCCGCGTCGGGCCCCGACGGCGGAGCTGGATGCGGCGGCGCCCGCCGAGCTGGGGCGGACGCGGGGCAGCCCGGGCAGGAAACACGCGCCGGGAGCCCCGACGCTGCAGCCGCAGGATGGCCGAGGTGAGCGCCGCGGCGCCCTTCAGGGTGCGGGGCGACGAGCGCCGCTCGGGACCTGGGACGCAGGGCCACCTGCGCAGCGGCGCAGGCGTGGCGCGGGGTGGTGGTGGGGGAGCGTCGCCTCCCTCTGGGGGGCCACAGAGCGCTCGCGCGCGTGGACTCCCGACGTCCCGGAGCCGCCGGCGCGTCGCATGCGCGGGTCGGACGCGCTGGGTCTGCCTGCCGCCACTGCCCACACGCTCCAGCTCTGCCAGCGCCCGCGTTTCAGCCGGGGACATTTACACTCACCGTTCGGACTTGTGAAAGAGCCTCCCCCTACCCTCGCTCGAACCCTTTTTACCTCAGAATTAATGAGACAGCTGCTATTTCAAGCCGCCGGGTTTTCTACCTGAAGTTTGTTTCTGTGGAGAGCTTTGCGGGTGTAGCCTGGGGTGGGTTCTGTGAGAACTGCGAAGACAGACGGGGACAGTGAGGGCCCTGTCGGCCGGCGGACAAGTCCTGTGTCTTTTAAAAAAACAAAAACAAAACGACCAAACACTGCAAATGGACAATTAGACGGGTCTGGTCAGAAAGCTTGCAGGGCGGCTTTATCAAGGCCATTGCTGACCACGTCCCCGGGACGTTAGGCGAGGCGGTCCTAACTCCGGAGAGCACTGGGGTGGGTGGGGGCGTTGGTGCCCGACGTGAGAACGGACGAGGGGGTGTCGGACTCCTGAGAGAGACCGTCAGCTGCAAGCGGCCGGAAGCGAGCGCGGGTCCCCGAGGCGGCAGTGCCTCTGCCTGAAGGTGCTTGCCCCGGAGCGCGGACCGCGTGCGGGGCTGCTCCGTGCCGGGACTTGAGGCGCCCGGGCCCAGTGCGGGACTGGTTCCGCTCTGCTAGCCGGCGGCGGGCGCGGGCGAGGCCGCCGCGGGTCGAGCGCCCCCGGCCTGGCTCGCGTCAGCTCCTAAGAGGTTGTCAGCCAGATGTGACACGATTGTCGAGAGGAAAGAGGGAGAAGATCTGATATTAATCAATGCGTCGCTCCGAGCCAAACTTTCTCAGATGCGGTGTGGAAACATGTTCTTCTCATTTCAGGCATCTCTGTGGCTGCGGGCTGCCACCCGCCTGGGTTTGACAGTTTAAATGGAATGCCAGCTAGCAGCCTTGATGGTATGAGTGGAGCTGTGTGTTTCTGCGGGGGCGACCAGGCACACTGGGGTGCAGTGATGTCCCCTAGTTTTATGACCGCGCTCACCAGGGCCCTCCGAAGACAGGGCGTTTAAATCGGACCAGACGTCTGGTCGCAGCCAGGCCCCTCCTGTTAACACTTAAGGGGCCTGAAAGAGGCCCGCTGTGTCCTGGGAATCCCTGTCAGGGTGAGGGGAGGACATGTGTTACTGAATGGGACCACGGAGCAGATGCAGTAACAATTTTTTTTTTAAATACGTTCTTCTCATCAAAGCGACAAGATTTTGGCTTGACAATATAACTTAATTGAAAAATAGCATTTGCAGATCTTTTTTTCCCCCTGGTGTCCTTTCATTCTTTTATTGTCTTAATATGATTAGATTTTATGGGATCTCTTCAGAAGATTTCATAGACTGAGTTTGCAAATGTGTTTATGTGTTAAAACTTTTGTTCAATGATAAATATACTCCCTTCTCAGTTATTCCTTCCCAGATTTATTGACAGACATTATTAAAACCTCATAAAAATTATGTGTCAAAATCAGCATGTAAAAGAACATCACTTTGAATATTACAAATTTGGATTTGATTTTTTTTCCTTTAAATATGTATGAAAAGATACCTGCCCCTTTTGCTACGAGGAATTTTGATAAATAACTATTCTTTTGGCATACCTTCCGACAGTTAAAAATAATTAGACATGAGTCATTATTTGATTTCTTGTCTAATAAGTTTGAAAACTTTAATTTTACTCTGCAACTCTTACTGTTTCAACTCAACTGTTAGTTGAACATGTTCCTGTTATAGTTAAATGATGAAATCTTCACTTAACATAGGTGCTGCTCATACTTTGGAAACTCATAATTATGTTCAGACCTCTGCATAATTTAATTTTTAATATTGTCTGTACTCATACAGTCTCTTTAGACTGCTAAGGACTTAGTGACGTGTTTCTCCTTCATTTAGAGAGACATTGGTTACAAGTTTGAGGTTGTTATTTGGCCGCTGATGTCTACCAGTATGTGAAACAATTATCTGTTTGCTGTAGGTATAATTTCTACTAGAAATATTAACCAATGGGGAGTAGTTGCCTTAGAAACATAAGGTTTACATAGATGATTATTATATTTTTATTACATCTCTCCTATGCATCAGTTAGGCCTGCTTACCAGACCCATGCCAACATTCTATACCTCAGGATCATTGGGCTGGAAAGACAATCCATTCCATGAATGTATAGGTTTCCCCATAGAACAGATAAGCATTACACTTGTCATTTATAATTTCCATTTATAATTTTCAAAGGATAAATATAAACAGGAGAACATTTTAAAAGTTCAGTTTGCTAGTAAAATTAAGCTGCAGTATATGGGGTGGGAGGCAAAGTGTCTTTCAGCTTTTGTATATATAGTTGAGAAGTTATTTTGATGGTGGTCATTAAAAGAGTTGCCCTGAAGGTTCTATAAGGTAAATTATTTGCAGGAGGAGTGTGCTTCACTCCAGGGTGAATTTTCTCTACAGATGTCATTTAGAGTGAGTTACTTTTGCCAGAAACAGCCTTGTTTAGAAAGACCTAGAAATACCTTAGCTGTGGCAAAATCTCAGTGCTGAGCCACCCATCATTTTGGTATCTAAGATCAAGATTTAGGGAGTCAGTTTACTATTTTATAAAATAGTATACTGAGTATTCTGCTGCAGAGTTTTCATTTTATTCATTCATTCATTTTTGACAATTTATATGACAAATGTTAAAGATAACTATGTTAGTTAAAAGAAGCATCTGGAACTTTGGGGGTTTTTTGTTCCCCCGCCCCTTTTAAATTGGTTTCTACCTGAAAACCTTATTTCTCCTTATCTTGTCATTCTTTGAGGTCCTTTTTCCTAATTCTGGAAATTCCAGGATTCCAATGTGGCACCATTTCTCTACGTAGACACAGACTTACATTAGTCAGAGGGTGGGTATAAACAGCAGCCTTGCTTCTCTGGGGTCCAACTTATGGCCTTCTCAAACTTTGCATAGTTATAAGCAAACAAGCATCACTATTACTGTCCACATGTGGGCTCATTATTATAAATCAGTCTAACAAATAACAAGAGAACTCTACTTTCAGGGGATGATAATTTCACTCAGTTAATGTGAAGGAAGAGAGAGGTGGGAAATGAAATATGAAGGCCAGATCCAAGCAGACATTGGTGGAAGGAAATGTTTGCCTCAGATAAACTCTCATTCAGGCTTTTAACTTTTCCATACAATTATATTAGTTTGATTGTCCCTTCTTACAGATTGTTTGTGTAATCATATCATATACTCAAACGTGAAAATTATTTTCCAGCTCTACACCAGCTTCCAGAAGAATTGTCCTTGTTCAGTAGCCCTCTGATTGTTTCTTGCATTATTCATAATGAAGGTAAAATTTTATACCGCCAACTCTATCATTTGATGATACAGATGCTAAATTTTAAGACGGGGATTAGGATGGCATAATTAACTAATTTGAACTTTTCTTTTTAAAAATTTAGCGTTGAAAATCTAATTTTCATTAAGTGCCTGAAAGAAATGTTTATAAGATTTTACTTAAAAATGTTTACAGTTTCACCTTTATTTTGGATCACACCAATAGTGAAGTTGTATTCCTTATGTAACTGGCCACCTTAGCTAACATCCTAAAGTTAAGTGTCTTGTTTATTTTTCTCCCCCTTGGTTGATTCAATTATGTTTAGAAGCTCTCTATACATTCATTTAACTTCTTTGATTTTTGTTATCAAATGTTTTTGAATAATATCTCTGAGGTCTTCCAAATTTAGGTTACAAAGGGAAATTTTTATATATCCATATCACTTTTACTTCTGTATAACTTGAAAAAAATTTTAAAAGAAAGATTTGGTTTGGTTTCTAAGGTAATATTTGCATATTTTAAACTTTTTATATTTTCAGTTTTAAAAACTAATAATTTTAAGAAAAAATGCACAGATGTTAAATTGTTTTGGCACAATATTTATATTTTGATTTAAAGACTTCAAAGAACAAGTTTTTTCCCCATTACCTTCTTTCAACTAAGCAGCAAGAGAACACTGCAAGTGTGTCACGCATGCATTTTGTACACAAGTAGACTTGGCCCAGCATCTGTCACCTGAAAAAACTTTACCTCCCACCTGTCTTAGCCAGGCCCTTCTCCATGCCCTCAGTTATCTTTGACTAGCCTCTCCTGCTTTCCTTATTTGTAATGAGAACCCAGATTTTGTCAGGTCTCCTTTGGTGTCATTTTTACATTACAAATGCTGGTTTCTGGGGTTCTTCAAATCCCTTCTTTCAATCATGATCATGATTAACAGTGCCTCCCCTTTGTTCAGAACCCTAATGTTCCCTGAACCCAACAGAGAAACTTCTGAGTGCGCATCTGGTAAGCCTATTCCCAGCCCCCACCTTAGGTTGCCTTTCAAGATTACTCTCACTGCCCTTAAGGAAACCTGTGCTCTGTGCTCCTGGGCCTGACATACATGGGCATGGTGAGACTTTCTTTGTGTACAGGCCCATGGTATTTCCTACATGCACTGAAAGCATGCCTGCTTCCCCCTAGAGGCAGTCTTCTCTGGTCTCTGCATAACACTGCTCTCTTCATCTGTTTGCCATCTCACTCAAACTAAAATTTTGGAGAGATGGAAATTTTGACCTATTTACTTTTTCATATTTTATTACAGAAAATTTCTAAAATCAAAATTGGGGTAGTTTAGTGAAGCTTTCTGATATGTTTGGGAGCTCAAAAGTTGTGAACTCTTAGCCAGTCTCATTTTATCTATATTCCCTTATCCCTTTACCACTACCAGCACTGGATTACTTTGAAGCAAATCCTAGTGTCATAATTTCATTCACAAATATTTTAATATGTAGCTCTAAAATATAACTGTATATTTAACAAAAACAATATACGGGAGAGTGTGTGCGCACGCGCGCGAGCGCGCACATACACACAAAGTATGGGGGTATAGCTTAGTGTCAGGACAGCTTAGCATGAGCAAGATCCTGGGTTCAATCCCCAGCATCAAAATATTATTTCTCAATATCAGGGTCAACAAATTTCCATTCAGTGTTAAAACTTTCCAATAAACTATATTACCATTGTTCAAATCGGGATCCAAGTCAGGTCTATTCATTGTCTTTCAATGTACAGGTTTACTTTTTTTCTTGCAGCTTTTCTATTTATCCTATATATGTGCTCCCCAGTCTGGATTTTAATGATTTCTGCCTTGTATTACCATTTAAATGTTCCTCTGCCCGCCCCATATTTTCTTACACTGGAATTGAGGCTTGATTTGATTCAGATTAGTAGGAACATCAGATGTGTGGTGATATGTAGCCTTCCGTCCAAAGGCAAATGGCCTGGTTGTTTTCTTTTTCATTAGGAGTTGTGGAACAGTGGTATTTGGGTTCTTAATTTATTTGATTCACATTCAAAAACAATCTTTGTCTCATCATTGATTCTGTTACTCTGAAATATAGGTTGTATAGAAAAGGATTCATACTTGGTTCTTTCCCTTTGTTTACCAGTTTTCAGAATAACTAGCATTCTGTGAAGGTGGCCAATAAGTTTTGTGTTTGAGTGTATTTTAAGTTAGATTTTAACACGGTGAATGACTTGTGATAATTTTTGACAAATCATATTCTTTGCTCTGCTGTTCTTGGCCAGCTTAGTTGTGTGACTTTTCTTCCCAGTGAAGCCATGTGCTCCTTTACTGCAATAATACTGAAAGTTACTCGTGTTTGTATGGTCACAAAGTTCCTCATAGATCCTAGTACATGGTAGTAGCTTTTCCAACAAAACTTTTAGAGTAAATTATCATCATTTTGTTAAGCTGTTGTTGGAAGATGATGGCATAATAGGTTGATGAGATGAACATCTGGCCCATGTGTATTTCTCCAGGTGGACTTCAGTTCCAGTGCTAACAGCCAAAGATAAGCTCTCTTACATAAAGGAACTTCACAAGATTTCTTCTTTCTTTCCAGTTGTCTTTATTGCCCATCTGGCAAATAGTGGTACTATTTGCAATTGAATCCTGGTTGTACCTCTGTGGGTTCATGTATGTGAGAAAAACAGAGATGAACTTAAAAAAAATGAAAGAAATTAGTGAAAAGTGAGAGGAGGAAAGGAAGGAAAGAAAAAAACTGTTTCTAATAAGAAAAACATGAAAGAAATATAGAATAGGTATGAGGCAGAGCAGCTCTATAGAGCAGTAGATTCCACCTTTGAATGATGCAGCATAGAGGGGATGAGAATGTCATTTTCATTGCAAATGAAGAGAAACCAAACCTTCTCGTTACAGCTAAGGGTGGTCCCCACTTCTTTAAAAGATGCATTGTTTGGATTATGGTGTCCTGTTGGCAGTTTTTGATATGCACTGCAATTTTCTGGGACTCTACATATTAATAGCAATTGTCTATATTCAACATTTTGAAAATACAATTTGGAAAAACCTGAAGCATTTTATTCTAATGACTTGTAAAAAGTGATTTGTGGTTTGGCAGATTGGATTCTTTGATTTCAAATTGGGGACTTAATGATTCTTACCACTGAGAATCTGGCACAACCTTAGAATTTCAAAATTAAGAAAGGACCGCAGATTCTAAACTTGACCCTTAGTAATCTCTACTAGTGAGTTAGTTTCCATGTGGATATTAATGTGGCCCTCTCCACAGTCAATAGGAGGATCAGTGTGTAAACTAGGAACTACATGTGGCTGCTAATGCACCATCCTTTCTTTTCAGTCTATCCTTAGGGTGTGACCTTAAGGATGCCTGATAGTCACAAAATGCCCTCTGGGCTTCAACCATCATTTTCTTGTTCCAGGAAGGAGGAAAAGGAAAACAGGAATCTAAGCTCAGTCAGCTCTGATTTATCAAGAGCTTTCCATAATGCTCCAACCAGTAACTTCTCCTATATGCCATTAGCCAGTACTTAGTCACCTGGCCACCAGTTGGGACTTAGAAATTAAGGTTCTTTTACCAAGGCAGATCAGGAAAAAGGATATTAGGAGGGCATCTGTAATCCTAAGCATGGCTCAGTTCTCCATTGATTTGTTCATTCAGTCAGTCATTTATTCTCTCGTGTGATACCAGCAGATGATTTACCAAGTATTCGGTCCAGTGCTAGTTACTAGGTATTAGTTTAGAGTTTTAATTATTGTATTGTCTTCTTCAGGAATGATTCATTGTGGAGCAACATTAAGGAGGTTTTTATCTAATATATTTTTGATTGCTATGTCTATGCAGAGTCAGATCATCAGAGCTCAGAGGACCTAAGAACCTACTTATGGATAGGTGGCAATAACAGTCTAGCAGTCCTAGTTGGTCTTTTCAACTCTCCATCTTTGTGTTCACATTAATATGGCTAACAGCCTCTGAGATTGACAGGGATAGGTACCCAACCTGTTTTGAAGACAAAGGTGCCACAGCATGGAAGAAGGCTATGTGGCTTAAACAGAAATAAGAATAGTTTGAGGCCAATCCTGGGTTTTACTATCTCTCCATGAAAGGAGTTTAGTGAGGTAAGTGGGAAAAACTTCATATGCTCTGGCTTTGCAACCAAAGGTATTTTTTTTTTAACAGGCAGATCATATTCACTTTGCATCTGCTTAAAAAAACTCGCTGTTAGAACAAAACTCACACTCCTTGGCCTGCCCCAAAAGGTCCTATGTTGAAATGCCTCTGTTGCCTCTCTGCCCCTCATTTTCTACCATTCATTACATTAGGGTCACTCTAGCTATACTGGCCTATTTTCTATTCCCTGAACACCCCATTCTCTTTCATGCCTCAGGGCCTTTGTACTTGCTGTACCTTCTGCCTAAAGCACTCCCTCCCTTTCCATATCTTCACATGGCCAGCTCTTTGCCATCCCTTAGGACTCAGTTTGTATGCCACCTCCTCAGAGGCCCATAATGATAACCCCATCTAGAAGATACTTACTCCTGTCCCTTTTTCTCCATGCCACCTAGTGAAATCATTAGCGTTCTGCATATTAATTCTTGGATAATACTTGCCTTAATCTGAAAGGATCTTGTTTGTTTACTTGTTCATTTTCTCCTATCCAAGAGCTAACCAGGCCTGACCCTAAGGGTGGTATGGCCATAGACTACTTGTTCATTTTCTGTCTCCTGTGGAATATAAGCTCCTTGAGGACAGGAGTCTGTTTCAACACTTTAACCTCTAGAATTTAGAATAATGCCTGGCTCATAAATGTTCAGTAAATACTTATTCAATTGATAAAATTTCTTTGCTACATGGAAATTTAATGTTGTTATGTGCAGAAGTATATGGCAATGCCTAACTCTGAGCATTATAAAGATTAAATGAAACCACAGGTAGCACCAAATATTGATATTTCAATGTATAGTTTACCCCTTGTATCCAGATTTGAGACCACCCTTACTGCCTATAAGTTTCCCAACTTTCTGAACTATAAAATTGGGCTAGTAATACCTCCCTATGTGGATGTGAGAAAAAGAAAGAAAGAAAGAAAAAGTACATGTGTACTGCTTAGTATAGTGTCTTGACTGTAATAAATTTTCAGTAAAGCTTACCAACTGTTTGGCTTTAAATGTTACACCCTTCCATAAATTTAAGCTTCCTGAGAGTAATTCCCTTCTTACAGCAAGGCAGTGAGGATTATATGAAATCACATATTAAATATGCACATTACATGTCAAAGGATGGTAACTAGTCTCACTGTTGAATTCAGCACTATGCGATAGAACTTTCTGTGATGGAGGAAATGTTCTGTGTCTCTACTGTCCAATAAAGTAGTCACATATAACTACTGAGCTCTTGAACTGTGGCTAGTGTGACCAAGGAACTCAATTCTTAGATGTTATTTGACTTCATTTACTTTAAATAGCCACATGTGTCTAGTGTACTGCCTAGTGCAGACTAACTTAACCCTACAATAATACCTGACTGGATACAATTCGGCTTTGTGCCTCTGCCACATCACAGATGGCCTCCCAGGGCCAATGTTATAAATCTGGGAATCCCCAAAATCTTCTGTTTTCCCTTCTCCCCCTTCCTTCTAGTCCCTTAAGAATATCCTCCAGAATTTATGTTTGGTGATATAAAAATGTCTGCATGAAAACATATTTAAAGAAAACAGCTTTTATTCTTGAGCTCAATAAAAATCCATCAGAGTCCTATATTGTCCAGTGCTAAATAGGTGTGCATCCAGCCCACTATAAGCCTGGGCCAGCCACTGCCAGGAATTTAGTTCAGCATCTCTGTCAAGAGGGCCACAGAATAGTCTCCCTAATCTGAAGGTAGAACATTGGTGTCTGGAAGATGAAGTGAGTCCCCCAACATCCCCAAAAACTAGGTCATAACTTTTTATCCCAAGATAGCAAATAAACAGAATCATCACATTCTAGGTGTGTCAGTGGTTTTTGGATGAATGAATGAGAAAATGATAGTTACAAAAAAGTAAACCAGAATTTTGAATGTTGATTTGTAGCACATCAAAGTGACTAATAACAATTCTGGAAATAGTCTGATTAAGACGAGTGCATAAGAAGCAATAATCATGTCTTGATGAGTTCAGAATGTTATAAACATCTGCTTTATGTTTCTGAAGAATGGAATAAGTATTAGGATTCCAAAGGAAAGGATGTAAATTTTAAGAGTTTTCCATTTTGATTTACATGAGTACTTTTCGTCCTGTAATTAGAATTTTTTGGTTTGATTTCCTTTTAGAAGTTTTAATTTATCTTTAAATAATGGTGCTATAATTTTACAACATTGTGGAATTCTGAGATGGGTGGAAAAATCCAAGGGCCTCAATATTGGAAGTTTTCTTAGACTTTGTAATTTGGTTTTTTAGTTCATAAATAATTCCTCTGAGATTTATTTCCATAGATGTTTAATGAGCTTTATTAAGCCTTATTCAGATGGGTTCATGTAGAACACATGAATGTTTCTTGTTAATGAATGTTTCTTATAAAGCAGCATGCATATGTTGGAACTGTACATAAAATTGTTGTTCCCCAAACTGAAAGCTATTGGAACTGAATGGTCAGATTAGGTCACTGGTCTCAACTGGGGGTGATATAGGTCCCAGGGCCAGTTGGCAATGTCTGAAGACATTTTTTGTGTAACTGGCATCTGGTGGGTAGATGCTACCAGACACTGAAATGCACATAACAGCCACAAAGTATTATTTGGCCAAAAAGGTCAGTAGTGTCAAAGTTGAGAAATCCTGAATCAGGTGATAAGACAAGAAATGAGTTTCAGTCTAAGACTATTAGGTGTACTTAGAATTGTTCTCACTATGGTTTAGCACTTTTGAGGCTGAGACAGGGTCACCCAGCATTTTCTGGGATTTTTCATGTGTCCATGCCTTTTGATCAGTCTGCATAAATTGGAGGAAGCGTATGCTCAAGAATATCTCTTTCTCTGGATAAAACAGATCTTATTTTCCAAATAAATGAAATATGCATTTACTTTTACAGTTCCAACATCTTGTTTTTAAAGAGTGAATTGTATCTTTTAAAATTTCCTTTGACAGTCATAGTTATAAAATCTAGATTGTGAAATATTTCAGAGTTTCGTACTGAGTGTTATTGACAATATACAAATGACTGATTCATCCATAAACTGATGTTTATAGGATTGTGGCTAAGTTTGAGATGCTGGACAACATATAACATGTGCCACAAACAAACCTGACAGTGCCTTTAAAGCTTTTTTGTTTTGATGATATGTAATGTAAATTAAACCATCACTCACTTTTACATTTCAACTTGCCTTCACAATAACTATATAATGTGTGAAGTATAGTTATATAGATGTATTTTATACATTTTACATGCATGTACAAATAGAAACTCTGTAGCCAAAGAATGAAATAATTTCTAGCATTAGAACAGTATTTCTCAGTCTTTTCATTACCTCCCACACCTAAAGAGATTTTAGAATTCTTTTCCTAATTGTGCCTCCCCAATGAAATTTTAGTACCATACTATGTACTATATATCTTTTTATGTATATATATGTAATCTGTGCTTATTGCATGAAAAGAATAGTATTTTTTTTCACCTCACAAGAACCAATTTTCACTCCTTTGGGGATGATGTTATTCCCTCTGGAGAATGCATGCATTATTAGAGTAATTCAGAGTTGTGATTTCATTTTTTGTGTTATGTTATATGACTTTACAAAAAGCAAAACCTTTTCTCATATGTTTCCTGTTTTTTGATAGCCTCTTGAATAGATAAGGCATTGCTGTTACTGTCTATGGCACACCTCAGTTAAGAACAGCCCTAATAACTTCACCTGAAAATCCTTGGTTGCAGCTCTATTTAGGCCCATCATAATCCTAAAGAAATAATAGAAGACAGTCAAATCATGGAAATTTTAACCTGTATTTAAACAGGGTCATCAGTTTTTATTTTTTTAAGATAAATTCTTATTTTTTAGTTTCTTTTTTTAAATGGTCATGTAATCACATATGCACATAGGAAAGTATGTGCATATGTGATTACATGACCATTTAAAATGTCTGATTCATTCTATCATCTTTTCCTATTCCCCCTCCCTTCCCTTCATTCCTCTTTGTCTAATCCAAAGTACTTACACCCCCCATCCCCCACCCCCACAACATCTGCATATCAAAGAGAACATTGGTCTTTGTTTTTTGGGGGATTGGCTTATATTCACTTAGCATGATAGCCTCCAGTTCCATCTGTTTACCAGCAAATGCCATAATTTCATTTCTCTTTATGGCTGAGTAATATTCCATTGTGTATATATGCCACATTTTCTTTATCCATTCATCTTATGAAGGGCACCTAAACTGGTTCCATAGCTTAGCTATTGTGAATTGAGCTGCTATAAACATTGATGTGGCTATGTTACTGTAGTACGCTTATTTTAATTCTTTGGGTATATTCCAAGGAATGGGATAACTGAGTTAAATGGTGATTCCATTCCAAGTTTTCTGAGGAATCTCTATACTGCTTTCCATAGTGGTTGCACCAATTTGCAGTCTCTCCAGCAATGTGTGAGTGTACCTTTTTCCCCATATCCTCACCAACATTTATTGTTACTTGTATTCTTGATAATTGCCATTCTGACTGGAGTGAGATGAAATCTCAGTGTTGTTTTAATATGTGTTTCTCTAACTGCTAGAGATATTGAACATTTTTTCATATATTTGTTGACCATTCATAGAAGTGCCTGTTCTGTTCCTTTGCCCATTTGATAATTGGGTTATTTGGGTTTGGGGCATTAAGTTTTTCAGTTCTTTATATATCTGGAGATTAATGCTCTATCTGACATGCGGGTGGCAAAGATTTTCTCCCGTTTCTGTATGCGTTCTCTCCACATTCTTCACATACCATAATATTGACCCTTATAAAGTGTACTGTTGAGTCACTTTTAGTGTACTCATAGAGTTGTGCAACCATCATTTCTATCTAATTTTAGAACATTTTCATTACCTCAAAAAGAAACCCTGGGAGTTGGGGATACAGGTCCGTTGGTAGAGTGATTGCCTTGTATACACAAGGCCCTGGGCTGTAATCCACAGACACCAAGGGGGGGAAAAAAAGAAACCCTGGTCAAATTGTAAATTTTTGTGCTTTAAAGGACACCATCAAGAAAGTGAAAAGATAGTCTAAGGATGGAAGAAAATACTAACAAATCATATATTTGGTAATGAATTGGTATCTAGAAAATATAAAGAACTCTTTACTCAATGCAAAAAAGACAACCCAATCTAAAAATGGGCTAAAGATCTGAACAGGTATGTCTCCAAAGAAGATATACAAATGGCCAATGAACACAGGAAAGATGATTGACCATTAGCTATCAGGGAAATGGAAATAAAAACCACAATGAGATACCACTCACACCCACCTGAATGACTCTAATTTAAAAAAAAAAAAAAAAGACAATGGCAAGTATTGGTGAGGATGTTCTGAGAAATCACAGCCCTCACACATTGCTGGTGGGAATTAAAATGGTACAGGTGCTTGGAAAAACAGGCAGTTCTTTAGAAGGGTAAATGTTGTGCTACTGTAGGCATACCAGAAATATGAACTTCAGTCTAGACTACTGGAATAAAGTAAATATCACAATAAAGCAAACCATACAAATGTTTTTGGTTTCCCAGAGTGTACAAAAGTTATGTTTATGCCATACTATTAAGTGTGTGGTAGCATTATGTTTTTAAAAAAAAACAATTAATTAAAACATTTTATTGCTAAAAAATACTAATAATCATCTGAGCTGTTGGGAAAATGCTACTAATAGACTTATCCAACATAGGATTGCCACAAACTAATATTCTTCTTCTTCTTCTTTTTTTTTTTGGGGGGGGGGTACTATAAATTGAACCCAGAAGGGCCTTACCACTGAGCTACATCTCCAACACTTTTCATTTTTTATTTTGAGACAGGGTCTCACTAAGTTGCTTAGAGCCTTACCAAGTTGCTGTGGCTGGCTTTGAACTTGCAATCCTCCTGCCTCAGCCTCCTGAGTTGCTGGGATTACAGATGTACACCACCTCACCAGGCCACTGCAAACTTTCTAATTGTAAAAATTGTATATCCATGAAGCACAGTAAATGAACATGCAATAAAATGAGGTATACCTGTATATGATCCAGCAGTTCTACTTCTAGACTTTACCCAAGAGAAATGAAACATATCCATTATAAACTTGTGCACAATATTCCTTTTGGAGATGATGAAATGTTTTAAAATTATATTGTGATAATTGTTGTATGACTCTATGCATTCACTAAGAATCACTGAACTGTATGCTTTAAATGCATGGATTGAATGATAAGCAAATATCTCAATGAAGTTGTTTTTGTAAACAGAATAAAAACAACACTCTCCCACCACCACCCATAACAGTCACTTCCCTTCCCTCCACAGCTCCTCCTAGCCACTTTTTTATGTAAATGAAATCATATATTTCATACACATACATCATACACATACAAACCATAAACATCTGTGACTTTTTGTACCTGGCTTCTTAGCATAATGTTTTTACCCATGTTGTATCATATATCAGTACTTTATTCCATTTTATTGGAAATAATATTCCATTATATGAATATACCATTTGTTTATTCATTCATTGGTTGATGTATATTGGGTTTCTTCTCACTTTTTGTGAAATAATGCTGAATAATGTTGCTATTGTGAATAATGCTGCTATGAAAAAAATGTGCAGGTTTTTGTATACACATATTTCACTTCTCTTGGCTATATACTGAGGAGTGGAATTTCTGGGTCTATTATTTTTTCAAATTTATTTCTTTTATACCTTTGTTTTATTTATTTTTATGTTGTGCTGAGGATCGAACCCAGGGCCTTGCACATTCAAGGCGAGCACTCTACTGCTGAGCCACAACCCCTCTGGGTCTATAAACTCACCTTTTTGAGGAGCTGTCAGACTGTTTCCAAAAGACTTTTATATAAACTTTTCCAAAGTGTCTATACCATCTTAAAATCCCACCAGCCACTGATTTTTAAAGGAAGACTGGTGATATACTCTTTGGAATGAGTTTCCCAAATCTTTGGCATATTCTCCCTTCCCTGTATTCCATGCAATGCCACATAGTTCCTCAATTAACAGATTAGGGGTCTCAACCTATAATTGTAAGGCATTTTCTTCCTTCTTCCAAACATACACAGTCTCCCCAGTTTCAAGGCTCTCTTTAATCATGTAGATTCTACCCAAAGGCTCTTCCCAGGAACCTCACTGACAGATTTCCTTTAAGGCTTTTTTCTTTTTAATAATAGATTATATTCTTCAGGCCTCTATCTCCTTTCAAGAATTCATCTTAAAAATATATATGAAGCTTCGCTCTTAACACTAGAACTTTGTTGAACATACACATCTCTGTTTTCTGATTCAGTTTTATTTTTGTATATTCTACACATCCACACCAAACTGGCACAATAACATGTAACTGGGGCATCAATGCAGGGATTCTATCTTCCAACCTCTGTCTCTGTCTCTGACAGCCACATATTCCAGTAAATGGTGTCAGGAAATCATCCTCATGTAGTCAACCCTTATATGTTCTCAGATCTGTTTCTCTTTTCAGCCTCTACTGCATCCTTGGGTGGGGGTAACAAATTCCATACTTGTAATACTTTTGGTTCAGAGTGTTCACCATTTTACTTATCCCAAGATGGCCTCTGTACACCGTGCAGAGTTACTGCTGTGGTCAGCTTAGAGACTTTAATAAAAGTGTGGTTGTTGACCTTTTCTATGCTCTTAATAACAAAGTGGCATATTTCCTTCCAAGCTATATCTTTTCTTATAAATCCTGATATTTTTTGTCCATTTTCATATGTAGAAAATCTATGAAGTTTATAGTCTCCTGAGTGCTGGGCCAGTTGATTGCCTTTCCGAGGTACTACATACACCTTTGGGCTTGCCACAGTGGGCACTGTTGCTCAATAAATGATGCTAAATGGAGGCATGTGTTTTGTTTTATAAATGCAGTGTTATGTTCCATACAGCATTTACATCGCTGTGCACACATGTGTTCTCTTTTGCAGGCTATCAGCTGTACTCTGAACTGTAGTTGCCAAAGTTTCAAACCTGGAAAAATAAACCATCGTCAGTGTGAGCAGTGCAGACATGGATGGGTGGCTCATGGTAACTTTATTTTTTTCCCCTCTCTTGGCTTATAGTGTTCCCTCATAATAACTTACAGATATTCAGGGACTGGTTTAGTATCTATGAATAGCAGCTAACTACTAAGTAGTATGTTCTAGGTAACAGGCTGACAGATTTTACATGTTATCTCTTTGAATTTTAACAACTTTATATGGTATCTCATTAACCCCATTCTAGAGTAGTCTTTTTTTTTTTTTTTTTTTTTGTACTAGGGATTGAACCCAGAGACACTTTACCACTAAGCCACATTCCCAATACCCCCACTCTTTTTTTAAATTTTGAGACAGGGTCTCACTAAGTTGCTTAGGGCTTTACTAAGTTTCTGAGGCTACTTAAACTTGTGATCCTTCAGCCTGTGCCTCAGCCTCCCAAGTCACAGGCATGCACCACCACACGTGGCATTATTAACCCCATTCTAAATGCAGAAACTGGTACTTCAGTGCTATTTATTTGGCACTGATAGGAATGTTATAGACTAATAATTTTTTAGCTTCAGTTTGCCCTAATAAAATTTTAATATAAAAATATCCCTTATTCATGGTTTACCTGAAATTTATAATTGGACATCCTTCAATACTAGCCGCTTGTAACTATGGAGTAGTGTGACCAAAGAATGGAATTTCTTATATTTAAATTTATTTTAATCTAAATATAAATAGTCAAATGTGACTAGTGGCTGTTGCACTGAACATCTTGGATTTAGGTGAATTAATTTGTCAAGCCCCACAAGTAGAAAACAGTAGGTTAGGGCTTAAACCAAGATCTTCCAGATTCCTAAATCCAGATTCTTCACCTCTAGATTCTTTGCTTCCTGATTTTCCATACTGATTATGCACTTGCCACCTTTGTTTTTCTCTGTCCCTTCCCTATTTGTGATAATTTCACTCATAGGGATACCTCAAGAAAGGGAGAAAAGCCTTAAAGCCGGTCAATTTTAGTTTACAAGTTCCTGTGAATAACTTAAAGCCTGATAGGTATTAAGGCTACTAATCATTTGCATATTCATGTTCTTTCTGCTGAGACAGATAACTGAGAATTAGCCCCAGTCTATTTTCTGTATAGTCCTTCTCCTAAATGTAGAATTTTTCGAAATTATATTTCTTCAATTTTATTTTCAGCTCTAAGTAAGCTGAGGATTCCCCCAGTATATCCAACAAGCCAGGTGGAAATTGTCCAGTCCAATGTGGTGTTTGATATCAGCAGCCTCATGCTCTATGGGACGCAGGCCATCCCCGTTCGCCTGAAAATCCTACTGGACCGGCTCTTCAGTGTGTTGAAGCAAGATGAGGTTCTCCAGATCTTGCATGCCTTGGACTGGACCCTTCAGGATTACATCCGTGGATATGTGCTGCAGGTACAGTGACCGTGGTCACTGTTCTGAAATTAGTACCCCGGTAACTGATATGACCTAGTTGCCTACTAGTAATAGTCATTGGTGGTCATCTTTCCCATTAATATTTCTAATGACTTATGCCCCTACATAATATTTTTTATGGGGGGAATCCTCTGCTCTTCCCAAGATATCTGTGGAACTTCAGGCTGTGGGACCATGACATTTTTTTTTATGTGGGTTTCACTAAGCTACCTCTTACATAGTAAACTATTTGTCCCAATTGGGTGGTACCTTCAGTTCTTTTATTATTCTCAAACTACTTACTGACACAAGATGCTACCTATATCAGATTTTACTGAGAATTTGCGGTCAGAAAGGAAACTTACATTCCAGAACCACACAGAAAGCAGCTTACAATTTATGCAGCTCCATCTTGTTCTTTAAAGTTTTCTGGCATTCCAATGCTGATTTTCCTTCCTAGGCTCTACTTCTTGTAATATTTCTGTGTTCTTGCACTTGTTCATATGTTCTCTATTACTTGTGCACTTGCTTGCTCACTCTGGCATTCTCACACATGTGTGATCATGCTCCCTCTCCCTCTCCCTCATCTCCTCCCCCTCCCTCAACTCTCCCTCCTCCCTCATCTCCTCCCCCTACCTCTCCTCCCCTGCAGTTCTTTTGTCTTCCTCACATTTGCTCATCTTTTCTTCAATGTTCCATTCCCTTCATACCTTTTTCTGTTCTTTATTTTCAGAACAATTTAACCTTTCTTCCCAGACCATGCCATAGATGTACGCCTTCGTGTTTTATATTCAGAGAGGCAATCAAGGTTCTCAAGAAAAGAACATATTTCCTGAGATGAATTATATTAATCTTTTGAAAAGATATGAAACAGTTGCAGAACTTTTTTCTTGCTACTATACTAGAAAATTCAGTGAAAATTACAGTGAAATGGGAAGTGAATATATTTCCAATGCTAAAATAAACTTCAGTCTTGGACAATATCATTAAAAACAAAAACTAAATACCTGACACTTTTCCAGTAATTTTTTGAAGTAAGTATATTATCACCATTTTCTAACTGAAAAATCAGAGTCTCAAGAGTATTTTTTTAAAGGTCTAGCTGAAATTCATTGCACTAGTATATGTTAAGTCCGTAGTTTGAACCCACTTCTGCTTAACTCTAAAACCCATAAAGTTATCCTGGAAATATATTTGCTCACCTCTAGTGCTGGACCCCTTGCAGTCTAGAAACAGACACTTACGTAGAGTAGCATTATGATCTTACATTATGACATAGATCAATATTTAATGATCCTAATAATCTTGCTTTCTAGAGTTAGGATTAAAAATATGGAATCAATTACCTTGAACCTCTAGTACATGAAAAATTTATAATGTTACGTTCCTTATCGTCTTCAAAACTCTTACATACACTGTGAAAAATCTCAGTAGGCCATCAAATACATGTTCTGTGATAAAATATTTATTATAGTTTTGGGAAAAGTTAGGCCTTGCTAGAGTTTGAAAGATCTCCAACACTCCAGTGTAATTACAGCTCTGCTTTGTGAGCATGGGCAATAGATCAATACAGGTTCATTTGTTTTCTGTAGTTGCTTGGGAAGATTATTAAACTTGCAACAAATGAATACTTGAGCTATATCTAGTCTGATTGCTTCATCTATACTCTTTAGATAAAGAAGTTACTATTGCTCAAATGATGTATATTTTAATTTTAGTGGGGAAAATGATTATGCCTCATGTAAGACATCAGTTGGTTTGAAATGAGGTGACAAATAACAACTGAATTTCCCTTACTTGGGCTTGAGTAATATAATTTTACTTCTCTTTTCTGAATCTGTCATAAGATCATTGCTTACATTTGTGCAGTTTATGTTTTATTCAAAGTTTCTGGTCTAGGAGAGTAGAGTGAGGTGGGCAGGGGCTGAAGTCCACAAGCCCTGTACACTTTCATCCAGAGAGGTCATCTTTTTCTGATAATGCACAAAGACTCTCTGTAGTCTAGTGAAGACCTTAATCAAATGACTACTTTATTAAAGGAATGCGTAAAGAGTAGTAAATTGATCACACTTTTAAATTCTGATTTCGGTGTAGGATGCGTCAGGGAAGGTATTGGATCACTGGAGCATCATGACCAGCGAGGAAGAAGTGGCTACCTTGCAGCAGTTCCTTCGTTTTGGAGAGACCAAGTCCATAGTTGAGCTCATGGCAATTCAAGAGAAAGAAGAACAGTCCATCATCATACCTCCTTCCACAGCAAATGTAGATATCAGAGCTTTCATTGAGAGCTGCAGCCACAGGAGTTCTAGCCTCCCCACTCCTATGGACAAAGGAAACCCCACTAGCATACACCCTTTTGAGAACCTCATAAGCAACATGACTTTCATGCTGCCTTTCCAGTTCTTCAACCCTCTGCCTCCTGCACTGATAGGGTCATTGCCTGAACAATATATGTTGGAACAGGGTCAGGACCAAAGCCAGGAACCCAAACAGGAAATCCATGGGCCCTTCTCTGACAGCAGCTTCTTAACCTCTAGTTCCACACCATTTCAGGTTGAAAAAGAGCAATGTTTAAACTGTCCAGATTCTGTTATTCAAAAAGAAGACAGTGCCCGTTCAAGTGACTCCAGCTCATACAGCATAGTCACTAAACTTGAAAGGACACAGTTATCCCCTGAGGCCAAAGTGAAGCATGAGAGGACCAACCTTAGCACAAAGAAGGGCCGAGTGTTCTGCACTGCATGTGAGAAGACCTTCTATGACAAAGGCACTCTGAAAATCCACTACAACGCCGTCCACCTGAAGATCAAGCATAAGTGCACCATCGAAGGGTGTAACATGGTGTTTAGCTCCCTCAGGAGCCGGAACCGCCACAGTGCCAACCCCAACCCTCGACTTCACATGCCAATGAACAGAAATAATCGGGACAAAGATCTCAGGAACAGCCTTAGCCTGGCAAGCTCTGAGAACTACAAACGCCCAGGTTTCACAGTGATGTCTCCAGACTATGGGCCTCTACCCAGCTACAGTAGCCCAGGGGAGGATTCCAAAGGCCAACCATCCTTCTCCAGCATTGGACAAAATGGTGTGCTTTTCCCAAACCTAAAAACAGTCCAACCAGTCCTTCCTTTCTACCGTAGTCCAGCTACTCCTGCTGAACTGGCAAATACACCTGGGATGCTGCCTTCTCTCCCTCTACTGTCCTCTTCAATCCCAGAACAACTGGTTTCCAATGAAATGCCATTTGATATTCTTCCTAAGAAGAAATCCCGGAAGTCCAGTATGCCAATCAAAATAGAGAAGGAAGCTGTGGAAATAGCTAATGAGAAAAGGCACAACCTCAGTTCAGATGAAGACATGCCCCTGCAGGTGGTCAGTGAAGATGAGCCAGAGGACTACAGTCCTCAGCCAGACAGAACACCTGAGGAGCAGCACACACACTCAGGAAGCTTAGAGAGGCCCTGCCATCTTAACTCAGTGATAGAGTCCTGTGGAACTGTCAGCCGAACCCCTGAACAGGCCACACACAATTCAGAGAGGGAGACTGAGCAGAAGCTAGCGTTGACCATGGTGCCAAGGGAAGTGGAGGATGGTGGCCGTGAAAACCACTTCACACCTGAAATGGAGTCCCAAGTTCCTTTTCCTGACTACATGGAACTACAGCAGCGCCTACTTGCTGGGGGACTCTTCAGTGCTTTGTCAAACAGGGGGATGACTTTTCCTTGTCTGGAAGATTCTAAAGAATTGGAACACATGGATCAGCATGCATTAGCAAGACAGAAGGAAGAAAATCGCTTCCAGTGTGACATCTGCAAAAAGACCTTTAAAAATGCTTGTAGTGTGAAAATGCACCATAAAAATATGCATGCCAAAGAAACACACACATGCACAGTGGAGGGCTGTAGTGCCACTTTTCCATCCCGCAGGAGCAGAGACAGGTAAGGCATCTTTTGGCAATTATTTTTTCTAAGGTGGTGATTTTTAAACTTTAACATCCATAGAATTTGTTAAAACACAGACTTCTGGGTCCTACCCCTTGAATTTCTGGGATGAAACCTGCAATTTTGCATTTCTGGCAAGTTTCCAGGCAATGCTGGTGTTGCTGTTCTGGGGATCATAGTGTGAGAATCATTGTTCTGTGAATCTCCATATTTCCACATTCACAAACTTTCAATTCCAAAAATCTCAACTCTCTTGGCTATAAAACCTGACCTGAAATGACATGAAGCTATTAGTAATCTTTTTCTAATCTATCTTAGTGCAGACTTTTATGTATATTTAGTACAGAAATGTTAATGAATTTATTATAGGGGCATTAACATAATATTTCAGTATATAAATCATTCTACCTTTCTGAAGTCTGAGAAATTCTGAATTCAGAAACACATCAGGCCCAAAGGTGTGAGATAAGGAATACTTTCGTAGTTCTCACATCAGAAGCTTGGTTAAAAGACAAGTAGCCATTTGACTCAGGACAAAGAAAGGGGCTTTTTAAGTTATCACTATAGTTTCCCAAAACTTGTCTAATTTCAGTTTCATAATATGAAGCCCATCAAGTGAAAATTTTCTCTGATTTCTAGTTAAACAGATACATTTGAAAGAAAGAATAGCTGCTTGATTAAAGTTTCTTAAATACTAGGAAATCAAAGAATGAAGGTGATTGGGGGCTGTGATGTATGTTTGAAAGATGCTGGGTGTTCATGATACACAGAGTCAAACTGTTTATGCCTAACTGGGGAGCATGTCTCATCACTCTGGAGGCACAAAGCTGGTGTTACCATCTTGCTTATGCTTTTCTTCATGAACTTGGGTCCCTAAACATACTCCGGGTCACCCTACAAAAGGAAGAGCAAGCATGCCAAAAAACAACCCTAACAGACTTAGAGAAAGGATCAGCTATCAGATGACATGTAGTATCATAAATGTTGGCTCAAACAAGCTCAATTTGAAGCAGTTTAACACAACCACTAACCTAGTCCAAATTGTAATGCCGCATTTGTTAAGAGGGTGAAAATGCACAGACTCCCACACACATTCCTGGATAGGGTTCATAAGAACATACTCATTGTCTTTAACAAATAGGGTAGAGCACAGGAGATACTAAAATTCCTGTTTCTGTTGCTAGGATGTTAAACCAAACCACCAAGATACCCTAATTAGTGAACTAGTCCTTCTCCTTTCAAAGGAGAAATGTTTGTCCATGAATAAGCTGTTGTTAAGAAGAGGTAATCATATGTCAGATTATCTTTGATAGTTACAGGACTGTTCTAGCCTTCAGTATCCACTAGATTAGAATGCACATTGATTCTGGATACTTTTTTATTTGATATTTACTTTTTTATGTATTTAATTTTTTATGTTCTGGCCTGTTTGTAGATATGAGCCCCCCACCACAACAAGAAAATATCTTGCATTCTAAATTTAAAACTATTAACTCCCGTAGAACTTGGAATACATTGTACCTAGAATCTATGCTTAAAATGATACAATTTTAAATGGGACTTTGTAGACAGCTCCAAGCCTACCACCATTTCTGAGTCAAAGATGAGAAATGTGTCGCTCTAAGGACAACTAACTTTCCATCTTCGAGCCACTGTTAACTGCCAGCAGCAATTATCAGGACCCATCAGGGAGGGAGGGGGTCAGTACCTTAAATGCTTATTTAGCCAACAAATATTTATTGTATTAGGTAGTAGGGACACATCCCTACCCACAAGGCCTTCAGAGTAGTAGAGGAGACAAAACAGTAAAAATCATTTACAGCTGAATATGATGAAAACTGCTACAGTGGAAGAAACGTAGGCTGCTGTGGGCACAGGGGAAGGTGCCTCACCAGATTCTTTGGGAAGTTAAGGAAGCTTCCTGGAAGAAGGAATGCATCTAAACCAGGAACTCTCAAATGTTTTGATTGCACAGCTCTTTATAAACACTTAGCAAAGAACCCTCAAGAGTTTTTCTCTGTTTGGTTTATAGCTATCAATATTTTACCATATTAGAAATTGAAACAAAAAATATTCATTATATCACTTTGAAAAAACAATAAACATGTTATAATAGCATTTTTAAGAAAAAATGTTTTCCAAAACAAAAAAAAAATTGTTGTGTCACTTTGAAATAACAATAAGTATATATTATTGTAATAACATTTTTAGGAAAAAATAACTATATTTTCAAAAACACAAAATTAGGGAGATGAGTGGCTTTGGTGCAAGAGATTTTTGCAAATCTCTTTATTATCTGGTTTAGTTAGAAGACAACTGGATGTAAGAATCTGCTTCCGCATTTATTCTGTTGTAATATCACATATCAGTAACCTCTGGAAAACTCCACTATACACCCAGAATAAGAGTAAAAAAGGGTATATAGAATGTTAATTATGAACACTTGACTTGGGGAACCACAGGCATTGCTCAGACCACCCTTGAAAACTCTTAAAAGAGAGTCAGGGACCACTAGGATTGTTCAGACCGTACTTTGAGAACCACTGGTCTCAACTAAAATAGAAGCTAGGAAGAAGAGTTGAAGGGGAAGCTAGAATTTGAAGGGAAGATAAGGGAACAGGGTTTGTAAGGTCTTGGAAACAGAAGCCTGGCACATGGTCCAGAGGGTTAGAAAGGTTTTGCATTCGTGGTAGTTATTGGTCATAAGGGGACATGGAACCTTGGGAAATGTAATTAACCTTCTGTGGCTAAAGAAGGATGAAGAGGAGCTCATAAGTTAGCTCTTAATATTCATGGATACTCAAGAGTTAGGTGGGCAAAGACTCAGAGGTTTTCTTTGCTGCAGTAGAGACCTTTCTGTACAAGGTTCCAGTCAATATATTTGTCTGTTTTTTTTTCTTTTGTAACCACTTGTGTGTACCCGAACCTATATGTTAATCTAGTGTCTGGTTTTCTACCAACACATACCAGCCCTTCAACCCAGAATGCTGACATAATCACAGGGCAGAATTATAGTTAAGAAGTGCTGCTTGCAAAGTGGGTAAACTAGGAGCATAATTTTGATTATGTCCCCCAAAAATTATGAATAAAAATTACATAGTAAATGTTATATGTTTTATAAAATATTATTAAGTCTCCAATATACACACATATCTTAGGAGATTTGAAAAAGAAAATTCCATTCTTAGTCACTTTAGTAAGAATGTTTTTCCCAATTTGACCCTGGCATACAATCTGATCTGTATTGGGAAAGGCATTTTCTTTGGGATTATTCTTCTGTTCCCTATAAGATTGTAACCCTTCATAAAGGTTAGTTTTGCTTGTCAGAAGTTAACGGGATCCCCAAACAAGAACAACATTGATTTACAAGTTACATCCAAATGATAACATATGAGTAAAAGGCATGTGTTATAATGGATGTTCATTATCTGCCCTTTAGGAGTAATCATTGGGTAGAAGATTGGTGGTATGCTCACACTGCTGCATTTGCAAAACTTCCGTCTGGTATATTGTGAAATGCTGCAAATATGAACTAATCTACATGCATACACACAATTTATTGCCAGATTTTAACCCACACATGTAGAGCTTCTTGAGAAGTGTGTACAGATGCTCTAGACTTGCACTATTCCACAGAAAGATGATATGAGCCAGATAGGAAATTTTTAATATTGTCTAATAGCTACATTAAAATATAAAAGGAAACAAGTTAGCTAAGTCTTAATAACATTTAATTCAATTCTAAAATATTGTCATTTCAATAAATGATGCTAGCCACATTTCAGGTACTCAGTGACTGTATTAGTGCAGTTCAAGAAAGTAATATTTCCTGGTTTCATTGAAATAAAATCCTCTGCTTAGGTCTTTATAGTTTGTGACTGATATTCTTCTAGGATCTCCTGTTTCTAGTGTTCTACTTAAACTGGCCTAATTGAAGTAGTCTAGCCATTCTCTATAGATGAGGTACTATGTTAATCTGATGGTAAAAACCAAAGTTTCCAGACTGTTGGTTTTCCTGGTGAATGCTAACTTCTGACAAGTAGTGAATAACAGTTGGGCCAGTATGCACTAAACACAGGGACATTTCACAGGGACCTAACACTTTACCATCACTTTTCTCGCTCCACAAGTTTTTCCTGATGTCTAGTAAGTCTCTCTACTGAGAAACGTGTTTCTTTATGAAACATTCCAACTGGTTGCTAACTATCTTTTCACTCTTATAGACACAGTTCAAATCTAAATCTCCACCCAAAAGTGTTGAACCAAGAAGCACTGGAGAGCAGTGAAGACCATTTTCGTGCAGCTTACCTTATAAAAGATGTGGCTAAGGAGTCCTATCAGGATGTGACTTTCACACAGCAAGCATCCCAAACATCTGTCATCTTCAAGGGAACAAGTCGAATGGGCAGTCTGATTTACCCAATAACCCAAGTCCACAGTGCCAGCCTGGAGAGCTACAACTCTGGCCCCCCTAGTGAGGGCACCATCCTGGATTTGAGCACTACCTCAAGCATGAAGTCAGAGAGCAGCAGCCATTCCTCCTGGGACTCTGATGGGGTGAGTGAGGAAGGCACTGTGCTTATGGAGGACAGTGATGGGAACTGTGAAGGACAAGGCCTTGTCCCTGGGGAAGATGAATATCCCATCTGTGTCCTAATGGAGAAGGCTGACCAGAGTCTTGCCAGCTTGCCTTCTGGGTTGCCCATAACCTGTCACCTCTGCCAAAAGACCTACAGTAACAAAGGAACCTTTAGGGCCCACTATAAAACTGTGCACCTCCGCCAACTCCACAAATGCAAAGTGCCAGGCTGCAACACGATGTTTTCATCTGTTCGCAGTAGAAACAGACACAGCCAGAATCCCAACCTGCACAAGAGTCTGGCCTTGTCTCCAAGTCACCTCCAGTAACAAAGTGGTAGACCAAAATCTCTGATAAGCATTTGTCATGATTCAGGAATAATGTAATCCAAAGAAATGTGTCTGACTATTTAATACTCTTTGGGTAAGCCAGACTAAAAGTATTTGATTTGCCTATGTAGTTTTCCATAGCAGGATAAACAAAAGACAGCTCTTGTGGAAAGTCAACAATTGGGGTAGCTCTTCCTATTATAATTTTTCTTCGCCCAAGAGGTTTTTTGCTGATATAAGGAAACCTTGAAGAAACCCCGTATTCCCCAGATTTGTTTACACATTTCCTGGGAGAGCTTTAGGTCTTACAGATCAACAATGAGGGCCCAGGACCTGGGGGTGGTTTCAAGTGAGGCCTACAGTATTAAGGATGTTGGGGAAGAAATGTTCACCTGGAAAAGATTGCCACATGGACAAGACACCAGTCCCAAAGATTCCATTTTTCAGTTCCTTCTTTAATGAGTCTGAAATCCAGGCTTGATTTTGGAAAAATGACCTTCTGAAATCATGCCTCCATTTGGAGTGGATAATGCTCCCTACCTCCCCTGAAGATCTCATATCTTACTCCTGGGACTTCTCAGCAGAAGCGGATTGGCCTCTAATGTGTTCCTTGTTGATTCCTGATGCATTTAAGAAACTAGGGGGAAATATTTCATGCACTTAAAAGTAGTGGTCTTCAATTTAATTTAAAATGATTTTGATAATATTTAACTTGTGTTTGTTATGTAATTATTTGCTGTGAGTGCAGATGTCAGTGTCACCTCTGGATCTCTGCTCAGTAGCAGAACAAGTGACAACATTTCAAAACCACTGCCCATTTTCATTTGGTGAACTTCAGAGTGTGTTCATTTTGATTCCCTGTGGAATGGATACAAGTATGATTCTGGCAGAACCATTTGTATATATTCCGCCAAAGTATTTAGAGGATATGGTTCTGATGGTTTTTGTATATTTTCAGTATCAGTGGATCCCTCAGTCTTCACCCTTTTGTAAATGTATAAGATTAGGATGAACTTTGAAATTTATTTGGTAGAAAGAAAAGTAGGACATTATTGCCATACTCTGTCTTAATATTTAACTTATTCTGAAATATATTCTACACTATTATACATTTTTTGCTGTTGTAGAAAGGAAACTTAGCCCTGTGGAATGAGACCATCTCCTAAAATCCAGCATTTATAGATTTCAAAAGCCTGCATAGGTTAAAAAATAGATTTTGTATTCAGAATCCAAGTATTGTCTTTGAAACTCATGTTGATTTAAGTAATAAAAACATCTTTAAAGAAAACTGAGGGTTACAAGAGATATTATTCCTTTAGCCTAATGGTGGAAAGCCTGTTACGAATTATCTCAACTTTTTAAAAAAATTTTAGTAAATGTGACCACTTAACACTTGTCTCAGATTAAAGCAAGATGTATCTTTCAACTGTTTTGTTACCCAGATGTTTAATATTCCAGTTTCCCCAAAGAGGACATTTTTGTATACAAATGTTTTCTATGATTTAATAAAAATATATGGCACATCTTTTGTTTTAAAAGGCAAATATTTGTTAAAAAAAGTTTTCATTATGTGGACTGTCTTTTTATGAGTGCACATGCCCATACATTCAGACACACACACACACACACACACACTGAATTTTACAGAACTAAAAAATCAGGGACAGTCTCTAAACAAGGAATACATGTCAGTAACTACTGCAAAATAGAAATTAAGGCAATTAATGGCTTCAAAAAGAAATAAAGTAAATACTTCATTGGGAAGATAAGCTTAGTACTGATCTTTTACCAAGGAAAGTACATAAAGTGATTTAAAAGAATATGGATAGTGGGATCAACCTTTAGAGTTTTATCCATTTGTGCCTATGAGTGGCTATGTGAGTCTGGATTCTCTGTGAAGCTGTGCATAGGTTTAAGCCTTTCATTAAATATGCAGTTTTAAACTTTAATTTTTATAACTTTTAATTTTTTTTACCTTTTTTCCCTTACCGCTGTAGGTCCAGTGTCCCATTTAAACGGCTTAATAAGTATCTGGCCATTCTCTTAACTATATTTACATGTCAGTCATGTGGTACAATTAAGAACTGCATATTCCTAGTTTCCAGACTGTTGGCTTTTCTGGTAAATTCTAACTTCTGATAAGCAGTGAATAACAGTGAGCCAGTGTCCATCCGTTACGCAGATAAAAGCACAATCCCATCTATGCATTCAGCCCCCTTCTATGTTGATGCCCTTATTTCATATTTTACTGGCAGAAAAGAAGTCATTAGAGGGAAATTTATTCATGTACCAGCATCAGTACTAGTCCCACTCTACTCAAAGCCATATCATCTCCTTTCTGCATGACTGCAGAAGCCTCTAAACTCTTCTGTTCTTACATATTACAGTGACCAAAATGGCCTTTCTCAGATATAGTCAGATCTTGTGGTATCCCAGCTCAAAAACTTCCAGTTACTTCCCTTACCAGTTAATATAAAATCCAAAGATCATCCCAGGTTCTATAAAAGGCCCTTCAGTATTTTCCCACCCTCCTACTCCAACCTCTTTCCCACTTGCTTCCCTTCATTACATCCATTATCAGTTTTGTCTTCATTTTCCCATAGTAATTTTTCCAAAACTGGAGGAAACCCTATCTTAAGTAGCAAATGAATGGCCTTTGGATAACAGAATAATCCAGTCTCCAGTTCAGCTTGTCCTAAACTCATTTTGTCCTTTCCCCTTCAGTCAACCATTTTCCTTCACTTGACAAGATACCACTCCACTGGCCATATTCTCAGTAGCTGACTTTCACTTCCTACTCTTAGATAATTCTGTGGGAACACCTTTGGCTTCTCCCCCATTGCCTGTCATCCCCTTGCCACTGTGTCTATCTATATTCACACCCATCTTCATGTGGCCATATCTGCCTAGACCTCCTAAAAGTCACTTTGTGCCTGTGTTGGATCCCAGTGCAAACATCTGTGATAAAGTGACCGGGATCCTGCACTTCTCATTTTACTCTCACACTCAGACCCATTATAGTCTCCCCGTAGTCAACATCTGTTATTGAGGGATCCATATTTCCCTGGCTCAACCTTTAGAGTTTGATCCATTTTGTGCCTATGAGTGGCTGTGTGAGTCTGGATTCTCTATGAAGCAGACTAAATGTACAAAGATTTTAAGAAAAATTCCTTTGATACAAACTAGAAAAAGCCATAGTGAGCCAAACAGACACAATGCAGTTCTGACCTCCCAGTTAAGGGGAGAGGGGCGGAAGGTTGGGTGAAAGTGCCAAGATCACTATGCAATCTACAGAAGGTTCAGCAAGGCCACTAGGGGATCCTTGAGTCGGTCCTGTATCTCCTAGAAGTGGGCTCTTTGGAAATTATATACCTGCCATGCTCAGTCATTGACTTCGGGCAACCCATAGGAAGGGTGCCTTAGTGAAAGCACAGCAATAGATATCAGAACATGGTGCCTGGAGCTGTTAGCCAAATATCACCTTTCTAAAGCCCTTGTGTACTGTTTGAAATGGATTCAAACCTATACTTTTCTCTGGAATCAAAACATTCCTATTCTTTCTGAAAGCTGATACCCCTACCCTCTAGGTATGTCACTCCATCACTTCTCTCCCACTTGTTATTTTTTTATTGGTACATTATAATTCTACATAATAGTGGTATTCAGTGTACCATATTTGTACATGCACATAATTTGATAAATTTCATTCCCTTGTACCTTCCCTTTCTCCCACCTTTTCTTTCCCATCTTCTAATGATTCACTTACTCTATTCTTCTCCCTTCTATTGCTGTTATTTTAATTTGTGCATTATAATTATACACACACACACACACACACACACAAGATTCATTATGGTATAAACACAGCATAATGTGGTAGATTTTATTCCCTATACTCTCTCCTCCTCCCTCCCTCTTGATTCCTTTCCTCTATTCTATTGGTATTCTGTTTTTGTGAGCTTCCCCCACCTCTTTTTAGTGTTAGACTAAAGATTTTCTCTCCCTCTGTCTCTCTCCTCAAATATGTGTGTGTATATCTTTATCTCTCTTTCTCAGGCTTCCACGTATGAGAGAAAACATTTGATCCTTGACTTTCTGAGTCTGGCTTATTTCACTTAGCATAATGTTTCCCATTTCCATCTACCCACAAATGACATAGTTTCTTCTTTATGACTAAGTGAAACTCCATTATGTATATGTGTATACACACACACATAATGTATGTGTTTGTATATATGTGTGTGTGTGTATATATATATATATATATATATATATATATATATATAACATTTTATTTATCCATTCATCTGTTGAGGGACACCTGAGCTGGTTCCATAATGAGGCTGTTGTGAATTGCCCACTATGAACATCTGTGTGCACATATCACCACAGTATGTTGGTTTTACATCTTTTGGATAAATACCAGAATGGAATAGCTGGGTCACATGGTAGTTCCATTCCTAGTCTTTTGAATAATCTCCATGCTGCTTTCTAAAGTGGTTGTACTAATTTTCCCACTCATTATTATATATCCTTTCTACTAACTCCATTTCTTTAACCTCTAACATTGCTATCTCTTTCATCTAAATGATGAAAAGAAAAGCCTTTCTGTACTCCTGGTCTCCTTCTCTTGGTATTCTCTCCTACTACTAGTAGTGCCCAGTTCTTAGAATAGTAGATTTTTTGCCTCTCCCCTAGTCACTGAACTTGTGTTTCTTCCTTTATGCTACTAAGGGCTCCACTTTCACTTCCTGATGTCCATTGCCAAAGGACGCGTTTGGTTCTTTGGTGTCTTCTGGTCCTATTCTTAATTGTTTTCTCTCCTTACTCTCATGCTCTCTCCTACATTGTTTTATTCATCGCCATGACTTCCACTACTGTCTGTAGGCCAATGTCTCTCCAACTTGTCTTCTTAAAAAGAAAAAAAAAACTGTGTTGTATGTTGCTAGGGATTAAACCCAGGGTCTTATACATGCTAGGCAAATATTCTACCACTGAGCTCCATCCTCAGCCAGCCCAAGAAGCTGCTCTCTTGAATAGCAAATAAATACCCATTGGTTATCACAGAATAATCCACTGTGTCTCTAGCTCAACTTATCCTAAACTCAATTTCCCCTCCATCAACCATTTTCCTCCTATATCCTCAGACTGGGGGAGAGGTGCCATCACCCACCTGGCCAACACAAACTGAACTTGAGGGCAGTACAAGATACAATTGAGACAGAGCTGGAAATCAAGTGACAATGACATGGGAAGAAATTAGCACAGGAATTGGTACACAAGCACTTAATAGGTATTAGGTGGGATGCAGCAGCAGCAGCAGCATTGCTACCTTTAGATTTCTTTTATGTCACTTTCAATTGTCAGCAGTCTCCAAATCTCAACAATTTTCTATCTACCCCAAACACAATATTTCACCTCTTCTTCATGTACATAATCACTGTTAGTTCAACAAAAGAGTCCTATCCTCCCTTCTATTCCTTCTCCAAGATTATTTCAGCAGACTGCTACTTTAATTTGTACTCAGACACAACCTTCAAATAGAAGCCCTAGTGAGTTCTACAATAGCATAGATCTATGTCTTCCTTCCTCTAGTTGCTTCCTGCTCCCATCAGGGTAGAATCCTAACAAGGCCAGGCCTATCATTCATGTGTCCACCTGATCTCACCAGGCTGACCCCTACAGTTGCCCCATAGTCCCAGGGCTGGGCAACCTCTATGGCCCTGCACATTGCAGGAACTGCCTTTCCAGTCTCTGGCTCACTAACCCTTGGTCCTCTGAGATTCAACTCAGGATCCATTGCTTTCAGGAAGCCTCTTTTGACTTGTACTCCTTCATCTTCAGGTTTGAGCAAGCCCACTTGTGGGAGGCCATCCTCTCACGTGATTTGAGTTATCTCCCTGGCTGGGTGAGAGGCGCTTAGGCACATCTTGTGTCCAAAGCTTTTCCCACCCTTCTCAGGTCTGAGGGCTTATCCGTGCGGAGGCGTGTCAGACCACTACCCCGAAGACCCAATCATTGCCCCTGACCTTGGGACATTGCCCCCCTTAATTTTCATTGGATGGGGTTTTCCCCAGAATTTTTTGTTCCCCAATAAAAGTCCACTCCCTGGCGTGTTCTCTCTCTCGCTAGCCTCTTCAGTAAACCTCGCTACCACAATAGGTGGCTGGAGGCTGGAGCTAGGAGGAGCTGTCCTGAAGCTGGTTTAAAGGTAATTAGAGTCTTGTCTCTTTAATTCAAAACTCCCTAAAGGTTTCTCACATTTCGAACCTTCATTCATGAAGCCTGCGCTGGTCATTGGTCACGGGCTAAAGCCACTCTCTGTACCCATAGAACTGTGTTCTTAAGGTTTGCTCAGGCTTGCCCTAACCCACCCTACCACCTGTTTGGCAGTCCTGCTGTCAGCATTTTCTACTTACCAGGGCCTGACCTAGGGTCTTCAGCTGTCAATCAACAGAGGTGTATTGAGAACCCACCTACTATGTGCTGAGTACTACTGAATATATGGTGGTAAATATAATAGAAATGTTCTCCGCCCTTGTAAAATTTAAAGTCCAGTAAGTGGGGGCAGATATTAAATAAATAAATAAAAATAAAACAAGCTGAATTTCCAGAAGAAAATCCTAATTTTCCCTGCCTACTAGTTCATTTGCAAATGACTGAGGATATGGGGTTATGACCTCCATATGACCTTTCTACCTCAAGGTCAGGCACTGCAGCCTCCTTCTCCAGATGACTAGCTACCTAAATGTGACTTGTCAAATGGCTACAAGTCCCTAAACTTGCAGCTTTGTGAGGTGGTTCTCCTGTTTATATTCAGTTTAAATAACCTGAGACTTCACCCCACACTTGAAGAAAACTGGTCTCAACAATAACTTTCTCCATCAACCTCTGAACATATAAAACAATAAACCTTTCAGATTATGGAGACAAATCAACAAAATTTCAACTGACAAATGAAAACTAGATTATTTGCTCTTAATCATAGGATTTGATATGTATTCCAATCAAACTCCAAAAGAATTATTTACTCCATACCCTAACAAGAGTCCATGACCATGGGAGCATAGATACAGCACATTGTCTATTTTAGATCATCTTTTCCCGACTGAGCTAATATATCTAGATTTTGCCTGATTTCTTAAAATCTACCTCTATTAGGAAAGTTCATAAACCACTTCTTTCATTGTTTTGATTTTGTCTTTGATATGAAAGTTGCTTAACATAAAATTTGCCATTTTAATCATTTTAAATTGTACAATCCAGTGGCATTTAGTACATGCACAATATTCTACCACCTCTAGTCCTAAAACATTTTATCATCCCAAAATAAAACCCAGTAGCCATTAAGCAATCACTGTACATCCCCCCACCTGACACATACACACAAACTTCTAGCAACTGTTAATCTATTTTCTGCTTTTATGGTTTTGCTTATTATTGATATTTCATATAAATAAATTCATACAAATGTGATCTTTTTGCATCTGGCCTCTTTAGCTTAGCATAATTTGTTCAAGGTTCATCCATGTTGTAACATATCATTCCTTCTTATCACTAAATAATATTCCATTGTGTAGATAAAACATATCCATCTTAATTTGTTTATCTGTTTATCAGCCAATGGACATTGTTTTGTTTCCACTTTGTGGCTATATGAATAGCACTGCTATGAACATTTGTAAACAAGTTTTTGTATGAACAAGTTTTCAGTCCTCTGGGTAAATGCTTAGAGGAGTGGAATTGGTGGGTAATATGGTAACTTTATGTTTAATTTTTGAGGAACTGCCAGACTGTTTTCTAAGGTCACTGATTCCTAAACATGGCTGCACATTGAAATCATCTGGGCAGCTTTTCAAAGTACTATTTGCTACATCCCACCCTCAGAGGTTCAGATGTAATCTCTCTCTGCCTTATGGCCTGGGCAGGGGGGGTTTCAAAGTTTCCCAGGTAACTGTCTTCAACCTTGAGAACTTTTAGTTTAGACAGGAGTAATCCAGGGATGATGTCATTGATCAGTAACTCTTAAAACTGCCTTCTGAAGTCAATGTTTTCAGATCTGATTGATCATATTTTCCTGGGACATTTATTTTATTTATTTTTTAATAAATCAAGATCATCTTGATGTTTAGGAAACAGGTAGAATATAGCACCAATATCAAACTCTTTTTTTAAAGAGTTTGAGAGAGAGAGAGAATTTTTTTAATATTTATTTTTTAGTTTTTCAGCGGACACAACATCTTTGTTCGTTTGTGGTGCTGAGGATCGAACCCAGGCCGCACGCATGCCAGGCGAGCACGCTACCACTTGAGCCACATCCCCAGCCCGCTGGGACATTTATTTAAAATACACATCCCTAGGCCCTGTCTATGGAGATGTCCCACTTAGTGGGTCTCAGGGGAGCCTGGGAATCTAAAGTTCAAAATGCACTTCAAGTATATTTTATACAGGCAAATTTGGAAGCATTATTTTATATCCTCAAAGTGTGATATAAGTTCTAGCCAGTAGTGATAGCACATGCCTATAATCCCAGCCACTTGGGAGGCTAAGGAAGGAGGATCATGAATTCAAAGCCATCCTCAACAACTTAGCGAGGCCTGCCCTAGATAACTTAGGGAGACTCGGTTTCTAAATTTTAAAAAATTTAAAAAGGGCTGGGGATGTGACTCAATAATTTTGCAACCATGGGTTCAACCCCTGGTACCAAAAAAAGAAATATAAATTCTAACTACAACTAAATCATAATCTAAATGTTAACAAGCCTGCAGTGACTGTAAGCATGTTTTTTCTGAAGCAGTATTAGACTCCGTCTCAAGTGGTATATTCCCTAGACAAGTTTCTCAGATTTGAGCCTGCATTAGATCATCTGAAAGGTGTATAAAACACAGGTTGCTCCCAGAGCTCCTGATTTAGTGGGTCAGAGGTAGAGCTCAAGAATTTACATTTGTAATAAGTCCCCAGGTGATGCTGACACATTACGTCTGGGGACCACACTTTGAAAATTACTGATCCCAAGTCTAGACAACAGTTTCTCAAACTCAGCACTATTTGACATTTTAGATCAGATCATCTGTCTTGTGGAGGACTGTCCTATACATTGTAGGGTGTTAGGCTGCTTCCCTAGCCTCTACTTACTAAATGTCAGTTGCATACACCAAATTGTGACAACCAAAAAATGTCTTCACATATTGTCAAACATTTCCCTGTGGGGGTGGTGATAAAACATGCCCCCCCTCACTGAAGGACCACTAATCTAAACCATTCTTTAAAAGGAAGGGTCCTGTCACTCATCCCATTCATGGCATTGGCAACCTCTCCACCTGTACTTCCTACCCCTTAGACTATGGGGCATCTACAAAGGATATTGCAATCTCTGCGAGCAACCCTTTGAACCCAGATTTCCCCTGGGGAAGTGAGACTCTGTTCCTGGCTTTCCGGCAATGGTGGGGCTAGAAGTAAAGTATACAACAGTCCCCGGACACCAGCTGAGCAGGTAGCCCAGCCCCTCTCACCTTCCCCTCACTCAAAATGTCTTCTTCTGAGAGGTTGGCTCTGGCCATTCATTAAACCAGATTTTTCAAGAGAGTTGAAAAGTGACTATAGGCAAACTGTGTGGAAGAAGTAATGTCTAGTAGTCACCTAACGCTTTGAAAGTTACATTCTAGAAGACTTCTATGTGATTGATAAGTTTTGATTGGTCAGAATGACTATTCTTATGTTCTTTGCAGAGAACTAGGAATATTGCCGGCAAGAAAAACGTTTTATAAAGAAACTTCTTGGCTTTCCAAGCTGATGCTGGTGGGTATTTTCAATTGTTGAGTAATGGTGCCCTCTGCTGGAATTTCATGTTATTGCAGTTGGCATTGTATGCTACCAAGTCCTGTCTGATGTAGGAAATGTGTTTAGAAAATCCCTCATGATTCCATCCTTGTCCTGCGATTTTAAGGCTGGTTGAGAAGAAAACTTGTTTTCTGAGTGATCTTAAGCCTGGTTCTAGAAGGTGAGCACCTCTTCCTAGAATACTGGTTCAGGGTAGGCCTCACATGGGCTTCCCTTTACAACTCCCAAATTTGGCATTTGCCTTCCTGGAACAGAAGCTGAATCAAGAGACACCCAGAATCTCCAACCAGTCCACAGGCAGAAGAATGATGTGGTAGAAATTATATGCTCTCTCTGATTTATCTCTTGGTGTTGGAACCTCATTTCTCCATCTGTAAAACTGTGGTTTCAGTCTGTACTTGGAGGTATTCTAGGAAACCTCAAAGAGGCCTCAAAGACCCTTCTGGAGGCTCAGCCAAAGCTGATGTGAGGAGTAGGCATGTGGATAACCATCAGCCACGACAGTTCACTCTACTTCTATCTGATTGGGTTTGGTATTTTGTTTTGTTTTTGTTTTGACACATAATATTTGTGTATGTTTGTGGGGTGCAGTAGGGTAATTTGATACATGTATACAATGCATGATGATCAAATCAAGGTAATTAGCATTTTCATCTTCTCAAAAAATCATTTCTATCTATTGGGTGGACCTTTGTGCCCATCTAGCTATTTTGAAATATACCATAGCTTATTGTAGACTATGGTTACCCTACTAGGCTATAGAACATCAGAACAAATTACCTCCTATCTGTGTTTTGATGCCCCTTATCTAATATGTTTTCATTCTTCTTACTCTCTGGTTTTATACTCAAACATTCCTCAATTCATACTGGGTTGATGTCCTGAAAAAAACATCAAAAGTTGAACATGTAGTTGACAATGCACTTAATGCATCTACCCTACTGAACATCATAGCTTAGTCTAGCCTTCCTTAAACATACTAAAAACACTTAGCCAATAGATGGTCAGAATCATCTAACACAAAGTCCATTTTATCACTAAGTGATGAATATCTCATGTGATTTATTGAATACTCTACTGAAAGAGAAAATTGGAATGACATATGGGTACACTTTCATACCATCATAAAGTCAAAAAATCATTAAGTTAAACTATCAAAAGGTAGGGACCATGTGTATTAAACTTTAATATTTGATTCTGTGATCTGCTGGTTAAAAAAAAAAGAAAGAGCCTTTCCTTTGAAAATTGTACATCCAGTGCTTTCTCTGATTTCTGCCCTTTAAGTGTATCTGTCTATGTGTTAAGTCACTCTGTCCTGCTTCCCCCATTGTCTGCTTTTGGGCAAAAATGAGTGGTAAGGATTGAAGTTTTCCACCCTGAATCCCATCCAGATGCTCAGTGTGTGTGTTTAATGATAATAGCTTCCTTCAAATTTGATTTTCTAACTACAAACTCAGTAACTTGTGGAATTCAGGGTTATTCTGTCTTCTCTATGAAGAAATCATGTTTGGTCCAGTTCAAATATAACCTCACTGGAGTTGGTCAGTAAGGCTTGATGTAATATGAACCTTGCTAGGAAGACTGGTCCACTCCATTGTAAAAACATTTCCCAAAATTTCACATTTAAAATCTAACCCTGAGCTAGGCATGGTAACACATGCCTATAATCCCAGTAAATTGGGAGGCTGAGGTATGACGATCAAGTTTGAGGCTAACCTCAGCAACATGGTATGACCCTCAGCAACTTAGACCCTGTCTCCAAAAAAGGGGGGTGGGGTGGGAATGTAGCTTAGTGGTAAAGCATCCCTATGTTCAATCCCCAGTACCCAAAAATATAATAATAATTGAAGCTTATTAATGCACCTACTAAATGCCAAGCACTATGAAGTTTTGTTCAAACCCCTACGAAGGTATTTATGCCTTTATCTCTTTATTTCTATACTGCTAGTTCTTAATATTCCATTCTAGACCTTATCTATTTTCTTCCTACTATAAAAAGTGGGGATTTAAAGTGTTGAATTTTTAAAGAAATAACTTCTATTGAAGTTAATATTAAGTCTGTTGAAATTCTTTCATTGAATCAACAGTAGCTGCTGGGAAAAAAATCTACTTCATCATGAGACGAAACCACAATGATAAATACTTGAAAGATTCCAGACAAAAATCTAAGGATAAACTGAGCCAGCACCAGTTTCCTGACTAATATTAAACTATATTAATTAATAATTATTTGTACTTTTTTAAAGCACCTTAAATTTACAGACCACTTAACACAGTTAATTTTTGCATCAGCCCTGCAAGAGGAGCTCTATTTTACAGGCAAAGACTTGCACAGAACTGTAGGGTCAGGACAGTTCCCAGGTCTAGTGTTCTCCCACTATCCCATATGACCTCTGGAGAGGAGAGAGCTTTCAGCCATCTGCTCTCCCAACTTCCAGACCCCAGTCCCTCCTGTCCTCTCCTCAATCATCTTCAACTCTCCCTCTTCTTGGGTAAATGAGACTGAGAAAGGGATTTAGGATAAGGAAAGAGAAATACAGAATTATACACCCTCAAGCCATTGAAATGAAGGATCAAACCGTTGAGATTCAGAAAACACAGTTGTAAACCTTGGCCCACACCCTTGTAAAATGAGGGAAATACGCAAGCATGGGAAAACTGGCAAGAAATTGTGTAGCTTCACCCTGGATCCACCTCCAGTCCGGCCCTTGATTCAGCCCTTCTGAAATATTGGACCCCCAGCCCAAGTCAGGGCTGCTTCTCATTCTTGAGACAGCCCATATTCTCCCTTACATGTGAATTTACCTGCCTAAATAAACCTCTGTCTATGCTTTTGTCTGGCTCATGCTGAAATTCTTTTCCATCATAGAAGCCAAGAACCACTCTGGTCCTCCATTGAGTTCCTCCTCTCCTCTGAGAACTCAAACCCTTCACCGGAGACCTCTATTCTCTCGCGACAAGACCAGTCATGGATTCTCATGGATTGAGTTTCTGGCAGCAGTCTTCCTTGGCCAATTGGCCCCAGTGCATTCAGCCTAGCCAGGCGTCCTTCCTCAGCTCCATTACCATTGCCCACAGCTGCAACTCCACTTGGCTCTTCTAGAGCTTCTCAAGTGAGAGAGCACTCTGCCGGCCACAACAGAACCGTGTAGCTTCCTGAAGGAAGAGGGCAAGGAGCTGTTCCACGATACTTAAAAAAAGGGGGGGGGGGCAATATGGCTTTTGTTAAAGAAAAAGGAGCTTCTCTGACCTAAGATCCAAGGCACTAGAGTAGGTACCTGAAGATATTAACTTTTCCTAAACAGTGACTTATTTTTTTGGAATGCAAAGTAATAAAACTTGTTGAAAGTGGGACCAGGGGAACCTTGACAGAAACAGAATAAGATAAAACTAGAAAAAGATCCCATTATAATGCTATCATCCTCCCAACATCCTTCCATCATTTTCCTTTACTTTGCTAAAAGCAAAAAGATTTGTTTAATCATCTGTTTTTCATCTTTATGGAAGTAGTGGATGTACATAATTCTTAAAGTCAAATAGCACTAAAAAGCTTTTATGATTATTAAAAGTCTCTGACCCCTACTGCCTCCCCACCCTATTATTATTCTCCAGAAGTGGCCATTGTCAACTCTATATTATTGTAAATTGATTACATATCATTGTGTGTATACACACACACATATATTGAGGTAGGAAATGACATTATTATTTATTAATACATTGTGGAATGATTAAATCAAACTGACATATTCTTAACCTTAAATACTGATCATTTTTATAGTGAGAACATTCAAAATCTACCTTTAACCATTTTGAAATTTACAGTACACTTTAACTATATTACCATACTGTGCAATAGATATCAAAAAAATTATATCATCCTAATATTTTGTATCCTTTCAACCCACCCCCTTGCCTCTGTAACCACCATTTTACCTTCTGTTTTATGAGTTCAGTTGTTTTGGATTTCCACATGTAAGTAAAACTATGCAATATCTGTCTTCTGTATTTGACTTATCTCACTTAGCATATTGTTCACTAATTCCACCTGTTTCACTGATTTTTTTAAATATTGTTTTTCTACTTTCTATTTCATGTATTTCTGCTCTTTATTATTTCCTTCCTCCTGCTAACTTTGGGTTTAGTTTGTTTTTTTCTAGTTCCTTAAGTTGTGAAGTTAGATTGTTTAATTGTAATCTTTTTTCTTGTATTTTTTAATAATTTTTTTAGTGGTAGATGGTCACAATACCTTTATTTTGTTTATTTATTTGTTTATTTATTTATTTATTAGTGTGGTGCTAAAGAACAAACCCAGAGCCTCACGCATGCTAGGCAAGCACTCTACCACTGAGCCACAACCCCAACCCCATTTTTTTTTTCAACATAGGCATTTAATATCATAAACTTCCCTCCTAGGGCTGCTTTTTTTTTTTCAACTTTTAAGTTTTGGTAAGTTAATAAGTTTTATTTTTATTTGTCTAAAAATTTTTTAAATTCTTTTTTATTTCCTCCTATTTGAGACTGTGTTGTTTAGTTTGCATATTTTTCATGAGTTTTCCTTTTTTTCTGTTATTTCTAGTTACATTGCACTGTGGTTTTAGCAGATAGTTGATAAAAGTTCAGTCTTCTTAAACTTGTTTTTTTTTTTTTTTTACAGCCTAAAATGTGATCTGACCTGGAACATTCCATATTCACAGAGAGTCCACTCTGATGCTGTTGGATGGAATGTTGCATATAATCTCTTAGATCCATTTGGCCTAGTGTTGTTCAAAGCAGCTATTTCGTATTGACTTTCTGCCTGGACATTCTAATCATTATTGAAAGTGGGGGTTCAAGTCCACTACTACTATTTTATTGTTGTCAAATTTCCCCTTCAGATCTGCCAATATTTGATTATGTATGTAAGGGTTCTGATGTTGGGTATAACAATTTGTAATTGTAATATCCTTCTGTTGAATTGACAATTTTATCATTATATAATGACCTTCTTTGTCTCTATTGATTTTCTCTAAGTCCATTTTTTCTGATATAAGTATAGCAACCCCTGTTTTCTTTTGGTTTTCATTTACATGGAATATATTTTTCCATCCCTTTACTTCAGTCTGTGTGTGTTCTTATATCTAAAGTGAGACTCTTGTGGACAGCATAGCACTGGATCTCATTTCTTTTATCCATTCAGCCTCTTTCTTCTCATTGATTGGAGAATTTTAATTCATTTACATTTAAAGTGCTTGTTGATAGACATTATGGTTTGGAGAAGAGATGTCCCCCAAAAGCTCCTGTGTCTATGCAGGAGGCGAAAATATTAGATTATGAGATGTGTAGCCAAATCAGTCCATCCTAGCTTGAACAGACTACTTGGGTAGTAACTATAGACAGGTAGCACATGGCTAGAGGAGGTGGGTTACTGAGGTTGTTCCTTGGAAGGTACATCTTCCCTGAAGCCGGTTCCCACTCTCTCTCTTTGCTTCCTGGCCTCCATAAGTTGAGTAGGTTTCCTCTGCTATGCCCTTTCCCCATGATGCTCCACTTTACCTTGGACCCAGTATAGTAGAATGAGCTGACCATGAACTGAACCTCTGAAACCACGAACCAAAATTAATTTTTTCTCCTCTATGTTGTTCTTGTTGGGTGTTTTAGCCACAGCAATGAAAAGCTGACTAACATAATAGGTGAGCACCTACTATTACCATTTTGTTCATTATCTGTTTTCATTTATTTTTTTCTCCCTTCATCTCTTGCTTTTTTCCTTCATTATTAGATGACTTTTTAAAATAATAGTTTGATTTGATTCATTTATCTTTCTCTTTTGTATAACTACTGTGAGTTTTTCTTTTGTGGTACTATGAGGCTTGTATGAATCTTCTTGCAATTGTTACTATATATTTTAATTTGATAACCACTTAAGGTCAATTACATATAGAAATTCTATATGTTTGCCAGTCTACACATGATTTGTCTTTCTGAAGTTATAGTTTACTTCTTTTTATATTATTAATCCATTACCAATTTGTGTGGTTATAGTTGGTATATTTAATACTTTTGTCTTTTAACTTTTACATTAGTATTAATAGTAATTCATGCACCACCATTACAATGTTATATGATAGTCAAATATACTTTATCTTTACTAGTGAGATTTATACTTTCATGTTGATATATAAGTTTTATTTTTATTTGTCTAAAAATTTTTTAAATTCTTTTTATTTCAGACTTTGTGTTCCATTTGAAAACCTTCCTTAAGTACTTATTTTAAGGAAGGACTATAATTGATGATAAACTCCTTCAATTTTCTTTCCTTCATTTTTAAAAGATAGTTTTGCATCTTATTCTTTGTATTCTTATTTGGCAGTACTTCTCTTCCAGTACTTTGAACGTATCATCCCATTCTCTCCTGACCTATAATAAAGTTTCTGTTGGGAAATTCACTAATAGTGTTATGGGGTTCCCTTGGGTGTGACAAGACACGTTTCTTGTGCTTCTTCTAAAATTATCTAAAGAGAATCTTTGCCTTTCGCAGTTAATTATAATGTGCTGATATAGTATGAAGAGGTGTAAACCTTTTGTATTCAACCTGTCTGGGCCCTTGGGCTTCTATGATTTTGATATGTATTCTCCTCCCCAGATTTGAAGAGTTATTATTTCTTTAAATAAGATTTTCTCTCCTCTTCCTCCCCTACCTTGCCTTCCTCCTAGGACTCTTATAATAGGTATGGTTGCATGAACCATAAATCCTGCAGGCTTTCTTCATTTCCTTTCATTTTTTATTCTTTTTTTTTCTCTGACTGATAATTCCAAATGAACTGTACATTTGAAGAAGAAGCTCCCTCTTCTATATTTTATGGCCTGGCTTTGGAAATTTAAAAGGTATATCTCAAATATCTTGTACCAGGAAGCAAAAATCATACCCAAAGACTATTATGATTATCATGTCAAAAGAACATGTAATAAGAGTACCCAAAGGCCAAAAGATGAGACAATTGAATATTAACAAAAATGATAATTTCAATGGACTTAAAAACTTCAAAAATGTTAAATCCATTCATAAAATACTACAAAAATGAAAAATAAAAGGGATAAATAAGTGGATTATCTTTGGTAAATTACTAGAGAATCAACTCATTATTGTGGAAGTTTAAGTAAATGAAAAAATCAACAATGTATTCTGGCTTTCCTATATAAGATGTATCTTACAGCAACCAAATATTTGATTAGAAGGGGATATTTTTGCTTACAGAAGTATTCCAGTTTATAAATGAAGAAGAAATTATAATATATAATTATGTGCCATTTTATAACTCATAATGAATTAATGGATCAATTAAAATGAGATGTTATTGAACATTAAAAATTAGATAAGTAGACATTTTATGCTGACTGATGGAAGTACATAGCCCACTCATGAAGTATTCTTGCCAAAATATTGAACCCAAATCTGATCAGGCCTCTCTAGGTCTACCAATTTATAGGAGATATAAGGGACTGGGAAACTCTTTAAAGAACACTATGGGGATAAACTCTTCAAAATCAAGACTCTGGAAAACTAAAGAAATAATCTGTCTCTTTGACAAGTACATTGCAAATAAAAGAAAGAAATGGAACATAAAACCTATAATTTAAGAGACAATTGCTATGTATGAACTTTATCTGACTCATGATTTGAATGAATAGTTCATAAAAATCTTATGGAACAATCATGTTAATTTAATCTCCTCATTCATGTTGAGATATATATATATATATATATATATATATATATATATATATATATATACTTTTAACTTGAACTACATATATATAGGACAACATGAATGAATCTTAAAATAAGTATGTTGAGTAAAAGAAGCCAGGCCAAAAAAGATTACCTGTTGTATTATTCCATTATATAAAATCTTTAAAAAGGGAGGGTTTTCTTTTTTGGTTGTTATAGACAGACAAAATGCCTTTATTTTATTTGTTTATTTTTATGTGGTGTGAAGGATTGAGCCCAGTGAATCATCTGAGTATGATTCTGGGTGATATTAGGGAATTATTATCAATTTTAAGGATGATAGTGGTATTGATTTATTTTTAAATATCTTTATCTTTTTAAGATACATATTGAAATATTTATAGATGAAACTATATGAGGGATTTGCTTCAAAGTAATCTAGATATACAGAAAATACACAGTACAAACAGGATTTGCCACTAGTTGGTAATCATTGAAACTGAATAACAGATATAATGTGTATGCATTGTACATTTGTTCATGCTTCTGCATATATTTGAAATTTTACATAATCAAAAGCTTTAAAAATTTAGCAGAAAGAATAATATTAAAATTGGGTGAGGCTAAATTAAATTTAAAATGTAATTCAAACCAAAGAGAAGCTTTACAATGAATCCACAATGAAGTTTAGCAGTCATGAATCTTTTTGAAACAAATAAAATTCATAAGACAAAACTGCAGAACTAATAAGAAATTGGCAAAAACATAATAGCAATAAGACTATATTTCATTTCTTTCAGCACATGACAGCTACAATAGACAAAAAATAAGTAGGTTTATGAAGGCTCTGAATTACATAATCAATAAGGTTGAATTCTATATCCTGAGCATAGTGAACACTTTCTTTTCAAGTACCAATACAACATTTACAAAAAATCAATCTTTTGTTAGGCCATAAAGAAAACCTATATAAATTCCAAAAAGTAGAATAAAATCAGACCTCATTTTATTGGGATTCAAAACAATCTCATATATTGATGATGGAGATATAAAATGGTACAGCCACTTTTCAGTATAGTTTGGCAATATTTTCCCCCTATGCTGGGGATTGAACCCAGGGCCTTGTGCATGCAACATAAATACTTCACACTTAACTACACTCCCAGGTTGGCAGTTTCTTAATAAGTTAAGCGTACATCTATCATACACTGCATTCCCAGGTACTTGTTAAAAAGAAAAGAAAGCACATGTCCATGCAAAGACTTATACACAAACATTCATGACAACTATATTTATAATAGTTAAAAACTAGACATCACTTATGGTTTGAATGTGGTTTATTCCCCTGAAATTACACAGAAATTTAATCCCAAAACTCATATGTTTAATTGTATTAAGAGGGTGGAAATAATCTGACTATGCTGTTTAGAGTTGGAGCATTTAGAGAATGTCATTAGGGTGGAGTGCACATGATTAAAGCCTGGAACAGAAACCAGACACAGGTAAACATGTGCACTCTGTGTCTCTTGCCATGTGATACTACATGTCTCCTCAGGACTCTGCCAACAAGATAACCTTCATCAGAACTGGCCTGATGCCAGTACCATGCTCTTGATCCTCCAAAACTTGAACTACATATATATAGGACAACATAAATGAATCTTAAAATAAGTATGTTGAGTTAAAGAAGCCAGGCCAAAAAAGATTACCTGTTGTATTATTCCATTATATAAAATCTTTAAAATGGGAGGTTTTTTTTTTTTTGGTTGTTATAGACGGACAACCAAAAATAGATAATAACGTCTTTATTTTTATGTGTTGTGAAGGATTGAACCCAGTGCCTCCCATGTGCTAGGCAAGCGCTCTACCACTGAGCCACAACTCCAGACCAGAAAAGGGAGTTTTTCAAGATGGCAAACTAGAGAAGTTTGTTTTTCTGGCTGCTCCATGGCATGAAACCAAGAAAGCAGAGAGACAGCTTCTCAGCAAGGTGGTAGGAAAAAAAAGGCAGGGGAAGACTTTACTGGGATTTAATACTGGACATTCAAAAGCAGATCAGGGACTTAGGAGGTTAAGTATAATAAAATAAGAAAGAGATCCCTGACACCACTGCCACTGCCATAGCTGTAGCCACCAGCCAGAGTGGTCCCTCTGCGAGCAAAGTGAAGGGATAAGGGAATTAAAGGAACCCGCATTTTTAGGAGGCCTGCAGTGTGTCTAGGTACAGGGATATCAGAGATCAAAGATTATTAAACTTTAAGGCATGCTGCATGGTATCTTTGTACAGGAAGGAAACGGCATCTCTCCTGGTTGCCTGCAGAGGAAAGAGGAAGGACCGTTATGCAACTGTGGCATGGGGCCAGCAGCCCTGGCATCTAATTCCTGGCAAACCCACATTGCAAAACATAGAGTGTGCCTGAGTGACCAAGAGAAAAATCAAACATGGAGCACGATTTACACAGGGGAATACTAGTTGTGGAAACCCACTCAACTTCTCCCCTCTCCCTTCAATCCTGCTGCTTGCAAGACTGGCTGGGAGAGAAATATCTGGCCAAGAATTCAAAAGGGAGGGGATAGGAGAAATTGAGTATGGAGACTGAACCCAAGAGACCAGGAAAAGTGGGGTCTTCATGTGAAAGAGGGGACTGAGATTGGCTCCTCCACCTCACAAGTGGAACCTAGGGGAGATTCTTGGGATCCAGTCTCCAGGTGTGGACCACCAACTGCTGGGCCCTGTAGGTGCACTGATTTAAAATCTTCAAACCAATCGTCATTCAATGAGAAACTCAGCAACTACCTAAGCCTAAATCTTGTCTCCAGGAGTACCATTCTATAGGATTTCCTCTTACACTCCAGCAACCCCACCCTGAGAGTGAAGCAGGCATCAAATTCCAGAATGCCCTACCTAACGCTTGCTGAGAAGGGAAGCTGAGAATCATTTGAACTGTAACAGAAACAATTATTTAACTTTTCATCAAGATATTTTTATTTCATTTTTTTCTTTTCTCTGTTTAATTGTAACCTGAATGGTTTATGCACACTTATACATATTCATATTTTTTCTCATTTCTAACATTTTTGAAGCCAGTTAGTTTTTACAGATCAGTTTTTTTAGGACCAGGATATTTGATCTGTATATTTCAGTTCTGTTTTGAAATCTTTTTTTATTTTTTTTTAGTTATACATGGACACAACATCTTTATTTTGTTTATCTGTATGTGGTGAGAATTGAACGCAGTGCCTCACATGTGCAAGGCAAACATTCTGCCACTGAACCACAACCCCAACCCTGTTTTGAATTCTTTTATTTATTTATTTTTTATTGGTTGTTCAAAACATTACAAAGCTCATGACATATCATCTTTCATACATTTGATTCAAGTGGGTTATGAACTCCCATTTTTACCCCAAATACAAATTGCAGAATCACATCGGTTACACATTAACATTTTTACATAATGCCATATTAGTGACTGTTGTATTCTGCTACCTTTCCTATCCCCTATTATCCCCCCTCCCCTCCCCTCCCATCTTCCCTCTCTACTTCATCTGCTGTAGTTCAATTCTCTCCCTTGTTTTCCCCCCTTTCCCCTCACAACCTCTTATATGTAATTTTGTGTAACATTGAGGATCTCCTTCCATTTCCATACATTTTCCCTTCTCTCTCCCTTTCCCAGCCACCACTCATCTCTGTTTAATGTTAATCTTTTCCTCATGCTCTTCCTCCCTGCTTTGTTCTTAGTTGCTCTCCTTATATCAAAGAAGACATTTGGCATTTGTTTTTAAGGATTGGCTAGCTTCACTTAGCATAATCTGCTCTAATGCCATCCATTTCCCTGCAAATTCCATGATTTTGTCATTTTTTAGTGCTGAGTAATACTCCATTGTGTATAAATGCCACATTTTTTTTATCCATTCATCTATTGAAGGGCATCTAGGTTGGTTCCACAGTCTAGCTATTGTGAATTGTGCTGCTATGATCATTGATGTGGCAGTATCCCTATAGTATGCTCTTTTAAGGTCCTCAGGGAATAGTCCAAGAGGGCGATAGCTGGGTCAAATGGTGGTTCCATTCCCATCTTTCCCAGGAATCTCCATACTGCTTTCCAAATTGGCCGCACCAATTTGCAGTCCCACAGCAATGTACAAGTGTACCCTTTTCCCCACATCCTCGCCAGCACTTATTGTTGTTTGACTTCATAATGGCTGCCATTCTTACTGGAGTGAGATAGTATCTTAGGGTGGTTTTGATTTGCATTTCTCTGACTGCTAGAGATGGTGAGCATTTGTTCATGTACTTGTTGATTGATTGTACGTCCTCCTCTGAGAAGTGTCTGTTCAGGTCCTTGGCCCATTTGTTGATTGGGTTATTTGTTATCTTATTGTTTAATTTTTTGAGTTCTTTGTATACTCTGGATATTAGGGCTCTATCTGAAGTGTGAGGGGTAAAAATTTGTTCCCAGGATATAGGATCCCTATTTACCTCTCTTATTGTTTCTCTTGCTGAGAAAAAACTTTTTAGTTTAAGTAAGTCCCATTTGTTTATTCTTGTTATTCACTCTTGGGCTATGGGCGTCCTATTAAGGAATTTGGAGCCCGACCCCACAATATGTAGATCAGAGCCAACTTTTTCTTCTATCAGGCGCAGAGTCTCTGATTTGATATCAAGCTCTTTGATCCATTTTGAGTTAATTTTTGTGCATGGCGAGAGAAAGGGGTTCAGCTTCATTTTGTTGCATATGGATTTCCAGTTTTCCCAGCACCATTTGTTGAAGATGCTATCCTTCCTCCATTGCATGCTTTTAGCCCCTTTATCAAATATAAGAAAGTTGTAATTTTGTGAATTGGTCTCTGTGTCCTCTATTCTGTACCATTGGTCCACCTGCCTGTTTTGGTACCAGTACCATGCTGTTTTTGTTACTATTGCTCTGTAGTACAGTTTGAAATCTGGAATCACTATACCTCCAGATTCACACTTCCTGCTTAGAATTGCTTTTGCTATTCTGGGTCTTTTGTTTTTCCATATGAATTTCATGATTGCTTTATCTATTTCTACAAGAAATGCCATTGGGATTTTGATTGGCATTGCATTAAACCTATGGAGAACTTTGGGTAATATCGCCATTTTGATGATGTTAGTTCTGCCTATCCATGAACAGGGTATATTTTTCCATCTTCTAAGATCTTCTATTTCTCTCTTTAGGGTTCTGTAGTTTTCAATGTATAAATCTTACACCTCTTTTGTTAGGTTGATTCCCAAGTATTTTACTTTTTTTGAGGATATTGTGAATGGAGTGGTTGTCCTCATTTCTATTTCAGAAGTTTTGTTGCTGATATACAGGAATGCCTTTGATTTGTGCATGTTGATTTTATATCCTGCCACTTTGCTGAATTCATTTATTAGTTCTAGTAGTTTCTTTGTATACCCTTTTGGGTCTTCTAGGTATAGAATCATGTCTTCCGCAAATAGTAATAATTTAAGTTCTTCTTTTCCTATTTTTATGCCTTTAATTTCTTTTGTCTGTCTAGTATTTCAAGAACTAAATTGAATACAAGTGGTGAGAGAGGGCATCCCTGTCTTGTTCCAGATTTCAGAGGGAATGCCTTCAGTTTTTCTCCATTTAGAATGATGCTAGCCTGAGGCTTAGCATAGATAGCTTTTACAATGTTGAGGTAAGTTCCTGTTATCCCTAGTTTTTCTAGTGTTTTGAACATAAAGGGATGCTGTACTTTGTCGAATGCTTTTTCTGCATCTATTGAGATGATCATATGGTTTTTATCTTTAAGTCTATTGATGTGGTGAATAACATTTATTGATTTCCGTATATTGAACCAGCCTTGCATCCCAGGGATGAATCCTACTTGATCATGGTGCACAATTTTTTTGATATGCTTTTGTACTCGATTTGCCATTATTTTATTGAGAATTTTTGCATCTAAGTTCATTAGAGATATTGGTCTGTAGTTTTCTTTCTTTGAAGTGTCTTTGTCTGGTTTCAGGATCAGGGTGATGTTGGCCTCATAGAATTCTTTTTCTATTTCTTGAAATAGCTTGAAAAGTATTGGTATTAATTCTTCTTTGAAGGTTTTGTAAAACTCGGTTGTATACCCATCCGGTCCAGGGCTTTTCTTTGTTGGTAGTCTTTTGATGGCTTCTTCTATTTCTTCCTTTGTTATTGGTCTGTTTAAATTGTGTGTGTCTTCCTGACTCAATCTGGGCAGATCATATGACTTAAGAAGTGTATCGACATCTTCACTATCTTCTATTTTATTGGAATATAGGGTTTCAAAATACTTTCTAATTATCTTCTGTATTTCTGTAGTGTCCGTTGTGATATTGCCTTTTTCATCCCGTATGTTAGTAATTTGAATTCTCTCTCTTCTTCTCTTTGTTAGCACGGCTAAGGGTTTGTCGATCTTATTTATTTTTTCGAAGAACCAACTTTTAGTTTTATCAATTTTTTTCAGTGGTTTTTTTTTGTTTCAATTTCATTGATTTCCGCTCTGATTTTAATTATTTCTTGTCTTCTACTACATTTGCTGTTGTTTTGCTCTTCCTTTTCTAGGGTTTTGAGATGAAGTGTGAGTTCATTTATTTGTTGGTTTTTTCTTTTTTTGAGGAATGAACTTCAGGAAATGAATTTCCCTCTTAAAACTGCTTTCATTGTGTCCCATAGATTCCAGTATGTTGTGTCTGTATTGTCGTTTATCTCTAAGAATTTTTTGATTTCCTCCTTTATGTCCTCTGTAACCCATTGATCATTCAGTAACATATTGTTCATTTTCCAGGTGATGCAGGATTTTTCCTTCCTTCTTTTATCATTGATTTCCAGTTTCATTCCATTATGATCAGATAAGGTGCATGGTATTATCTCCATACCTTTATATTTACTAAGAGTTGCCCTATGGCATAATATATGGTCTATCTTTGAGTAAGATCCATGTGCTGCTGATAAGAATGTGTATCCACTTGATGATGGTTGATATATTCTATATATGTCGGTTAAGTCTAGGTTATTGATTGTGTTATTGAGTTCTATAGTTTCTTTATTCAGCTTTTGTCTGGAGGATCTGTCTAATGGAGAGAGCGGTGTGTTGAAGTCACCCATAATTATTGTGTTGTGGTCTATTTGACTCTTGAACTTGAGGAGAGTTTGTTTTATGAACGTTGCAGCACCACTGTTTGGTGCATACATGTTGATAATTGTTATGTCTTGTTGGTGGATGGTTCCTTTTAACAGTATATAGTGTCCTTCTTTATCCCTTTTGGTTAACTTAGGTTTGAAGTTGATTTTATTCGATATGAGTATGGCCACTCCTGCTTGCTTCCGAGGGCCATGTGAGTGGTATGATTTTTCCCAACCTTTCACCTTCAGCCTGTGTATGTCTTTTCCTATCATATGAGTCACCTGAAGGCAGCATATTGTTGGATCTATTTTTTTTTAATCCAGGTTACTAGCCTATGTCTCTTGATTGGTGATTTAAGCCATTAACATTTAAGGTTACTATTGAAATATGGTTTGTACTTCCAGTCATGTTTATTTATTTATTTATTTATTTTAGTTTGGCTAGTTTTTCCTCTTTGGTTATTTTTCTCCCCCTTTACTGAGATACCTCCCACTGTTAGTTTTGGGTGCTATTTTTTCAATTCCTCTTCTTGTAGTATTTTGCTCAAAATGCCTTGCAGTGCTGGTTTTCTGGCTGCGAATTCTTTTAACTTTTGTTTATCATGAAAGATTTTAATTTCATTGTCAAATCTGAAGCTTAATTTTGCTGGATACAGTATTCTTGGTTGGAATCCATTATTTTTCAGTGTTTGAAATATGTTGTTCCAGGATCTTCTGGCTTTCAACGTCTGTGATGAAACATCAGCCGTTAACCTAATTGGTTTACCCCTGAATGTAATCTGCCTCCTTTCTCTCATAGCTTTTATTATTCTCTCCTTGTTCTGTATGTTGGATATCTTCATAATTGTGTGTCTTGGAGTTGGTCTATTACGGTTTTGAATGCTTGGGGTCCTGTAGGCTTCCAGGATTTGGCAATCCATTCCATCTTTCATATCTGTGAAGTTTTCTAGGATTATTTCATTTAATAGGTTGTCCATTCCTTTGGTTTGAACCTCTATACCTTCTTCTATCCCAATGACTCTCAAGTTTGGTTTTTTTATGACATCCCATATCTCTTGGATAGATTGCTCGTGAGTTTTAAGCATCCTTTCTGTGTTGACTATATTCTTTTCAAGTTGATAAACTTTGTCTTCATTATCTGATGTTCTGACTTCTACTTGATCTAGTCTATTTGTAATATTCTCGTTTGAGTTTTTAATTTGGTTTATGGTTTACTGCATTTCTGGGATTATTGTTTGATTTTTTTAAAATCTCTATCTCCTGGTAGAGCTCGTTCTTTGCCATTTTAATTTGTTTATTTAATTCGTTTTCAAAATATACTTTCATTGCTTGGACTTGCTGTCTCATGTCTTCTCTAATATTCCGTTCCATCTGAGTTAGGTATGCCTTGAGTTCTTTCTCTGTCCATTTTTCTGAGGCCTCTAGGTCCTCCTGTAGATTTAAGTTGTCCTGCATTGTTTGTAATCCTGTTTTCCCTTGTTTTTTCATGTTGTTCACGTTACTTTCCAGCTCTGTTTGACTGCTGTGTTTCTGCTTTCTCCTATAAATTTGTTTTGGTTTTGTATATCTCTGTTGTCTCTCCTTTGTGGTGGGAGACTATGCCTAGAAATGTTGGGCTTTATTGTACTTTAAAGCTGATTCATTCAATTCATAAAAGGCTTCTGGATTCTGTATGCATATAGTGATTTGTTGTTTGTTCTTAGGACTTTATGTTTAGGTTAGGTGCTATGATGGTATGAGGGTTAGTATGTCTTGGCTACTTTAGAAGATTGCTCTACTGAAGGGGGATATTAACAGGTGATTGGATCAGGGTGTTTGGTAGTAGCTAGGTATTTAGGAGCCCTATAGACAGCCTCGAAACATTCACCTATTTGCATTTAGACAATTACACGTAATGGAAGACATAATGCTTGGGATGAAAGTTGAGGGGTAGGGGAAAGAAGGTGCTCTTAAAAAGAAAGAAGGAGAGAGAGAGAGAGAGATAGATTAGAGGAGAATGGAAAGAACAATAAAACTTGAAATGGGAAAGAAAGAAAGAAGGAAAAGGGGAGAAAAGAACAAAGAGAGAAAAAAGAAAAAATTGAGGTCTTAGAGATCCATTTTCTTCTCTTCCAGTAGGCGGAGCTATGCCCTCCGAGCCGAGCTTCTGCCCTCTATGTGCCGACAGCAATCCCTGTAAGGCAGCTCCTGGGAGTCTCTCAATCCTGTTAGTCCAGAGCCATTTCACTTCTCCGGCCCCTCCCCCCCTTCCTCCTGCCAGCCAGCCAGCCAGGTCCTGTTCACCGGAGGTGGTTCCCCAAGGATCTGATTACACTTGCAGCCCCACTGCATGTCCTATATCCCGAACGACTGAGCACCCTCTCTGTCATTCATCTAAGCCCCAGTGCTGTGGTGCAGTGATCTGGGAACCAACAGTTTAATTTTTCCGGACCCCTTTTTTGGGCACGCCCCCGGAAACTGGCGGCTAAGACCTTGGGTGTCGCCGCTGGTGGTAAGGGGAGTTGGGGATCAGGAATCCCCTCTGCTTCCCTACAGACACGCCCCCGGAGAGATTCCCGAGGTTTCCTGGCTGCTTGTATCTGGAGGGGGTGGGAGTCACACACCTGCTAAAGTGGATTCCGCTGGGAAGGAATTCTGTCGGCCAAACTCCGGTGACGTCACCTTTCTGTTATGGCGGGCCCCAGGCTCCTTGCCGGAGTGTCCGAAGGGAGGGGTGGGTCTGGTCTGTCTCTGGTTGGTTTCAGCTCCTGGTTCGCTATTTCATGAAGGCTTGGCTAGAGACCTCTTCCTAGAGTCCCTGCGCCGCTCCTGCTACGCTACACCTCGGAGGCTAGCCGCCCAGTCACGGGGGCCGCGGGCGGGCAGCCGACGGTCGCCGAGTCGTGCGGGCAGCGGCTGGCGGGTCTGGACCTCTGCGCCGCGTGGTGGAGATTCACTCGTCTGGGGCAAACTGTCACCTCCAAAAATCCTACCAATTCCCGGCCAGTCTCTCTTCAGTGGAATTTTGCTAGGAGTTTCTCAGCAGGTCGAATCTAAGCGTATCAATGCGTCTCTCTGACCCCGTTATTGAGGAGGTACTGAAAGCGCTGCCTCCCCGCTCGCTTCCATGTTGGATCTCCCAAATTCTTTTATTTTTAATTTTTAAAACTTTTACTTTATATATTTTTCTCTCACTTGTGTGTTTCTCTTGATTCTCTTTCTCTCTTTCTTCTGCTAACAGCCAATCTCTGTTGTTCTCTCTTTCACTCTTTCTTTAAATTTTTACTTCAATGTTCTTTCATCTTCCCTTACAATAATCACACCCTTCATCATGTCTGCTCTCTCAGTGACCACCATTCAAAATTGTAAACCCTTTTGCAAACTTACTGTTATTACTGTGGGCAATAACTGATCATATCATTTCTGTTTATTGTGACAATTATCATTGTAGATATCATAACAGGAAGTATTTAGTTTAATTCTGTATATTGTTTGCATTTGCTATTGTTATTATTTGTCTCCCTGTAAACAGTTAAGTGTTGGAAACCTTCAGGGACACTGAAAGTCCACAGTGTTGAAACTCTACTATCTGACACTCACACTATTAGATGCAAAGACAAACAACATGGAAAAGCAAGGGAACAAATTGCCCCAAACAAACGAAGATATTCCAATAACAGAATCCATCTACACCACAGAGAAAGAAATGTTACAGAAGGAGTTTAGAATGTACATAGTTAAACTGATCTGTGAGGTAAAGGACAAAGAAAGGAGTGAAGTAAAGGATGGTATAAGAATTGAAATCAGAGAAAATACAAGAAGTGAAAGATCACTTCAATAATTGGGATTTTTAAAAAAAAAGCAGCAGCAGAAATCCTTGAAATGAAGGAATCAATAAACCAGATTGAAAATTCTATGGAAAGCATCACCTGGAAGACTAGATCACCTGGAAGTCAGAGTTCCAGGCAATGAAGAAAAATATATAATCTTAACAATAAAGTTGACCACAGAGAATAGAACTTCCAAGAAATATTGGATAACCTGAAAAGACCAAATTTAAGGTTTATTGGGACAGATGGAGGTGAAGAGATAAAACCCAAAGGAATGCACAACATTTTCAATGAAATAATATCAGAAAATTTCCCAAAGCTTAAGAATGAAATCGAAAATCAAATACAAGAGACGTACGGGGCCCCAAATATAAAAAATTACAACAATCCCACACCAAGTCACATTATTATGAAAATACCTAAGGTACAGAATAAGAATAGACTTTTAAGGCTGCCAGAGAAAAACAACAGGTCACATTTAGAAGGAAACCAATCTGGATTGCAGCTGTTTTCTCAACCCAGAATCTCAAAGCTAGAAGGTCTTAGCATAATATATACCAAGCTCTGAAACAAAATAGTTGTCAACCAAGAATCTTGTATCCAGAAAAATTAAGCTTTAGATTTGATGATGAAATAAAAACCTTCCATGATAAACAAAAGTTAAAAGAATTTACAGCTAGAATACCTGCACTACAGAACATCCTTGGCGGAGTTGCTGTGCCCTGCACCACCGCGGCCCAGAGTTCCGTGGCAGAACCACCCCACACCCATGCAGAGAGCCACCCCATGCTGGGGTTTCTTATTTACTAAAGCATGGCTCCACAGCCCAACATGAGGATACACAGGCTTCAGGCTGCCACTGACGTGAAACTGGGATATTGCTGCTTCTATAAAGAGACAACAAAAAGGACCTGGTAAGATGTAACCAAGGTCCCTGTGGCCTGGCTGCACCAGAGATTTCTCTGATAGGGGTGCTAACAGTTATCCTGTTGCTGAAGTAACAGGGAATCTTGCTTAGGGTTGCCTATCTCTTGTTTCTCCTACTAACAGCCAACTTCCTATGATTATCCTCTCACTAGTCATATAATCTAATTCATCCATATTCTCACATCCTACATCATAAACATCTCAGCCAACCCTCCAGTCCCCCCTTCCACCATCAGAAACCAATTTGGATCTCAGCAGATTTTTCAACCCAGACCCTCCAAGCTAGGAGTTCCTGGAACACCATATACCAAGCTCTAAAAGATAATGGATGCCAACCAAGAATCGTATATCCAGCAAAATTAAGCTTCAAATTTGATGATGAAATAAAATCCTTTCATGATAAACAAAAGCTAAAAGGATTTACAGCAAGAAAGCCTACACTACAGAACATTCTTGGCAAAATATTCCACGAGGAGGAAATGAAAAACAACAGTTAAAATCTTCAAATGGAAGAACTACAATAAAAGAAAAGCCAACCAAAGGAGAAACCAAGTCAAGCTAAATACCAAAAATAAGCAAAAATGACCTGTAATACAAATCATATCTCAATAATAACCCTAAATATTAATGTCCTAAACTCACCAATCAAAAGACATAGGCTGGAAGATTGGATTTTTTTTAAAAAAGAACCAACAATATGCTGCCTTCCAGAGACTCATCTCATAGGAAAAGATGCCCACAGACTGAAGGTGAAACATTGGGATAAAATATACCATTCACATGGCCTACATAGGCAAGCAGGGGTTTCCCATCTTCATATCAAATAAAGCAGACTTCAAGCCAAAGTTAATTATAAGGGATAAAGATGGACATTTCATACTGCCTAATGGAACCATACATCAACAAGACATAACAGTTATAAATATATATGCTCTAAACAATGGAGCATCTATGTTCATCAAACAAACTCTTCTCAAGCTCCAGAGTCAAATAGGTCAAAACACAATAATTCTGGGTTACTTAAACACACCTTTTTTTCACCACTAGATAGATCTACCAAACAAAAACTAAACAAAGAAACTATAGAACTCAATAATACAATCAATACATATATATTATCCATCAACAAATGAATACATGCTCTTCTCAGCAGTACGGGGATCCTCCTCTAAAATAGATCATATGTTATGCCACAAAGCAAATCTTAGTAAATACAAAAAAGTATTTATCAGACCACAGTGGAATGAAATTAGAAATCATGGATAAAATAAAAATAAAAGCTACTCTAACACCTGGAAACTAAATAATATACTATTGAATGAACAACGGGTGCAAAAGATATCAAGGAGGAGATTAAAAAATTCTTAGAAGTAAATGAGAACAGAGATACAACATATATAAATCTCTGGGACACTATGAAGGTAGTGCTAAGAGGAAAGTTCCTCATTCTCCATTGCATGGAGTTCATTCTTTCAAAGAAGAAAACGTCAACAAATAAATGACAACATTACATCTCAAAGCCCTAGAAAAAGAAGAAACAAATCAGAAATACAGAAAATAATTAGAAATTATTTTGAAAATTTGTACTCCAATAAAATAGAAAATATCAAAGACATTGACAAATTTCTAGAGGCATATAATATGCCTAAACTAAATCAGGATGATATACACAATTTAAACAGATCAACTTCAAGCAAGGAAATAGAGAATGCCATCAGAAGTCTACCAACCAAGAAAAGCCCATGACCAGATGGATACACAACTGAGTTCTACAAGACCTTTAAAGAAGAACTAACACAAAAACTTCTCAAACTATTTCATGAAATAGAAAAAGAAGGAACAATTCCAAACACATTCTATGAGGCCAATATCACCCTAATTCCAAAACCAGACAAAGACACATCAAAGAAATAAAACTTCAGACCAATATCTCTAATGAATATAGATGCAAAAATTCTCAATAAAATTCTGGCAAACCAAATACAAATACATATTAAAAAAATAGAGCATCATGATCAAGTAGGGTTCATCCCAGGAATGCAAGTTTGGTTCAACATATGGAAATCAACAAATGTAATTCATCACATCAATAGACTCAAAGATAAAAATCATATGATAATCTCAATACATGCTGAGAAAGCATTTGATAAAATACAGCATCCCTTCATGTTCAAATGCTTGAAAAATTGGGGATAACAGGAACATACCTCAACATTGTAAACACTATCTATGCTAAGCCCCAGGCTAACATCATTCTAAATGGAGAAAAATTGAAGGAATTCCCTCTAAAAACTGGAACAAGATAGGGATGCCCTCTGTCAGCAATTCTATTTAACATAGTTCTTGAAATCTAGTCAGAGCAATCAGATAGACAAAAAAATTAAAGGGATACAGATAGGAAAAGAAGAAATCAAATTATCACTATTTGCAGATGATATGATTGTATAACTAGAAGACCCCAAAAATTCCACCAGAAATCTCCTAGAACTAATAAATGAATTCAGCAAAGTAGCTGGATATAAAATCAATACCCATAAATCAAAGGCATTTCTGTATATCAGTGACAAATCTGCTGAAAGTGAAACCATGAAAACCACGCCATTTACAATAGCCTTAAAAAAATAAAATACTTGGGAATAAATTTAACAAAAGAGGTGAAAGACCTCTACAAGGAAACGACAGAATGCTAAAGAAAGAAATCAAAGAAGACCTTAGAAGATGGAAAGATCTATCTTGTTCTTGGATAGGCAGAATCAATATTGTCAAAATGACCATATTTCCAAAAGCACTATACAGATTCAATGAAATCCCAATTAAAATGCCAATGGCATTCCTTATAGAAATAGAAAAAGCAATCAAGAAATTCATCTGGAAAAATAAGAGACCCAGAATAGCCAAAGCAATCCTTAGCAAGAAGAATGAAGCTTTTGGCATTACTATTCCAGACCTAAAACTATACTACAGAGAAATAGTAACTAAAACAGCATGGTATTGGCACCAAAATAGATCTGTAGACCAATGGTACAGAATAGAGAAAACAGAGACTAACCCACATAACTTCAGTTATCTTATATTAGATAAAGGTGCCAAAAATGTACATTGGAGAAAATATAGCATCTTCAACAAATGGTGCTGGGAAAACTGGAAATCCACATGTAACAAAATGAAATTAAACCCCTATCTCTCACCATGCACAAAACTCAACTTAAAGTGGATCAAAGACCTAGGAATTAAACCAGAGACCTTGCACCTAATGGAAGAAGAAGTAGGCCCAAATCTCCATCATGTCGGATTAGGCCCCAACTTTCTTAATAAAAGTCCTGTAGCGCAAGAATTAAAATCAAGAATCAAAAAATGGGATGGATTCAAACTAAAAATCTTCTCAGCAAAAGAAACAGTGAGGTGAATAAAGAGCCTACAGAACGGGAGCAAATCTTTATCACAAGCATATCAGATAGAGCACTAATCTCTAGGATATATAAAGCACTCAAAAAACTTAACATCAAAAAAAAAAAATAACCCAATCAATAAATGGGCCAAGGAACGGAACAGACACTTCTCAGAAGAGGATATACAATCAATCAACAAACATATGAAAAAATGTTCAACATCTCTAGCAATTAGAGAAATGCAAATCAAAACTACTCTAAGATTATCATCTCACTCCAGTCAGAATGGCAGCTATAAAGGATACAAACAACAATAAGTGTTGGCGAGGATGTGGAGGAAATGGCACACTCATACATTGCTAGTGGGACTGCAAATTGGTACAGCCAATCTGGAAACAGTACGGAGATTCCTTGGAAAACTGGGAATGGAGCCACCATTTGACCCAGCTATCCCACTCCTTGGTTTATACCCAAAGGACTTAAAAACAGCATACTACAGGGACACAGCCACATCAATGTTTACAGTAGCACAATTCACAATAGCTAAATTATGGAACCAACCTAGATGCCCTTCAGTAAATGAATGGATAGGGAAACTTTGGTATATAAACACAATAGAACATTACTCAGCATAAAAAAGAATAAAATCATGGCATTTGCAGTTAAATGGATGAAGTTGGAGAATATAACGCTAAGTGAAGCAAGGCAATTCCAAAAAAACCAAAAGTTTTTCAAATGTTTTCTTTGATATGAAGACACAGATGCATAATGGTGATGGGTGGGGAGCATGGGAGGAAGGGAGGAACTTTAGATAGGACAAAGAGGAGGGAGGGGAAAGGAGAGGGCAAGGGAGTAGGAATGATGGTGGAATGAGTTAGACATCATTACCCTAAGTACATGTACAGGACACAAATGGTGTGAAAATATTATGTGTACAATCAGTGTCTTGAAAAAATTGTTCTCTATATGTGTAATATGAAATGAATTGCATTCTGCCATCATGTACAACAAATCAGAATAAATTATATATATATATATGTGTGTGTGTGTGTGTGTGTGTGTGTGTGTGTGTAACATCCTTGGAAAAATATTCTATGAAGAGAAAATAAAAAAAACAACAATGAAAATCAGCAGAGGGAGGTAGTACACTAAAGGAAAAACCTAATCAAAGGAGAAAACAAGTCAAGTTAAATAACAAAAATGGCTGGGAATACAAATCATGTCTCAATAATAACCCTGAATGTTAATGGCCTAAACTCACCAATCAAAAGACATAGGCTAGCAGATTGGGAAAAAAAAAAAAAAAACAATATGCTGCCTCCAGGAGACTCATCTCACAGGAAAAAACATCCACAGACTGAAGGTGAAACTTTGGGAAAAATCATACCACTCACATGGACTGCAGAAGCAAACAGGGGTTTCTGTCCTTGTATCAAATAAAGTAGACTTCAAACTAAAGCTAATCAAAAGGGATAAAGAAGGACATTTCATACTGCTTAAGGAAAACATACACCAACAAGACATAACAATTATATATTCCCAAAAAAATGGAGCATCTATATTCATAAGGCCTCCTTATATCAGAGAAAACATTTGACATTTGGTTTCTTGGGATTGGCTAAATTCACTTAGCTTCTCCAACTCCATCCATTTATCTGCAAATTGCAGGATTTTATTCTTTTTATTGCTGAGTAATATTCTAGTGTGTATATATACCACATTTTCTTTATCCATTCATCTACTGAAGGGCCTCACAATACCAGATCTTAAATTATACTACAGAGCTGTAGTATCAAAAAAATGGTATTGGCACCAAAATAGACATGAGGATCAATGGAACAGAACAGAAGACACAGAGACAAACCCAAATAAATACAGTTATCTCATACTAGACGAAGGCACCATAAACATACATTGGAGAAAAGATAGCCTCATCAACAAATGGTGTTGGGGAAACTGGAAACCATATGTAGCAGAATGAAATTGAACCCCTATCTCTCACCCTGCACAAAACTCAACTCAAAGTGGATCAGGACAGAGGCATTAGACCAGAGACCCTTTACCTACCTGAAGGAAATATAGGCACAACCCTTCATCATGTGGCTTAGGAACCAACTTCCTCAACAAGACTCTTAAAACACAAGAAGTAAAACCAAGAATCAATAAATGGGATGGTATCAAACTAAAAAGCTTCTTCACAGCAAAGGAGATAATAAACAACATGAAGAGAGACCCTATAGAATGGGAGAATCTTTTTCACCTATACCTTCAATAGGGCATTAATCTCCAGGATATATAAAGAACTCAAAGAACAACAAATACCAAAAAAAAAAAAAAAGAACAACAACATATAATCCAATAAATAAATGAGAAAAGGAACTGAACAGGCACTTCACAGAAGAAATACAAATAGTCACAAATACATGAAAAAAATATTCAACATCACTAGCAATTAGAGAAATGCAAATTAAAACTACACTAAGATTCCACCTTACTCCAGTCAAATGGCAATTATCAAGACTATGAGTGAGGAGCTGGGGTTGTAGCTCAGTGGAAGAGCACGAGTTAGGCACTGGATTCAATCCTAAGCACCACATAAAAATAAACAAATAAAACAAAGTATTGCGTCCATCTACAACTAAACATAAATTTTATTAAAAAAAACAAGTGACAGCAAATGTTAGCAAGGACGTGAGGAAAATGGTACACACAAGCATTGCTGGTGGGACTGCAATTTGGTGCAACCACTATGGAAAACAATGTGGAGATTCCTCAGAAAACTTGGAATGGAACCACCATTTGACCCAGTTATCCCACTCCTCAGTTTATACCCAAAAGGGCTTAAAATCAGCATGCTACAGTGATACAGCCACATCAATGTTTATAGCAACTCAATTCACAATAGCTAAGCTGTGGAACCAACCTGGTGCCATTCAACAGATGAATGGATAAAGAAAATGTGGCATATATACACAATGGAATATTATTCAGCCATGAAGAATAATGAAATGATGGCATTTGCTGATAAATGGATGGAACTGGAGACTATCATGCTAAGTGAACTAAGCCAATCCCAAAAAACCAAAGGTCAAATGTTCTCTCTGTTATGCAGATGCTAACACACAATAAGGGTGTCAAGGGAGACAAAAATAAAAGTTTATTGAATTAGGCAAAGGGGAATGAGGGAAGGGAGAGAGATGGGAATAAGAAAGATAGGAGAATTAATCAGGCGTAACTTTCCTATCCTTATATGTGAATACACAGCCAGTGTAATTCCACATCATGTTCAACCACAAGAACGAGATCCTAATTAGAATAAGTAATACTCCATGTATATATAATATGTTGAAATACATTCTACTGTCATGTATAGCTTAAAGAATGAATAAAATAAATAAGTGTTATGGTTTGGATGTGAGATGTCCCCCAAAAGCTCATGTGTAAGTCAATGCAAGAAGGTTCAGAGGAGAAATGACTGGATAGGGATTAAATGAGTGGCAACTGAAGTGCTAAGGTGTGGCTGGAGGAGGTGGGAGTTGGAGCATGGCTGTGTGGTATATATTTTATATTTCGAGAGTGGAGTCTCTCTCTCTCTCTGCTTTCTGTTCACCATGTGAGCTGCTTCCCTCCACCACACTCTTCCCCCATGATGTTCTGCCTCACACTGAACTCCAAGGAATGCAGCTGGCCTTCTATGGACTATGCCTTTTCTGGATAGATTGTTCTAAGGAACAGCGATCCCCCCAAATAGAAGCCCACTTCACACGCACTTGCTCTCTCTCTCTCTCTCCCCCCCACCCCACCCCCAGCCTCACGTGACCCCCTTTTTGGGAGAGCCTGAGGCTGGGAGCTGAGGAAGCCATCCTGAAGCCCATAAAAGGTATTCTGTGTCTGTGTGATATTTTGCATCACCCCAAATTCACACAAGTGACTGAAGCCATGAGCCCTAAAATAAACCTTTTACCCTCTACAATTATTCGGCCAGGTCCTTTTAGTCACAGCAGCAGAAAAGCTGACTAAAACAATAAATAAATAAAAATTTAAAAAGAAAACTGAAAAAACATACGAAAAGAAATCTAAGTGCAAAATAATCTATAATAACAGAAAATAAATACATGGTTACAGGGAAGGTGGTGATTACAAAGGTGCATCAGGAAACCTTGAGGGGTTACAGATATGTACATCACCTTGATTATGTTGATCAAATTGTATACCTTAAATAGGTGCACTCTATTGTATATCAATTATGCCTCAGTTTTTAAAAATCCTATGAGTAAATTTAATTAAAAAAAAGTGTGGATCAAAATGAAGAAAATCTTAAAAGCCTGTGAAAGAGCAACATAAAATAGATATGACAATTGGAAGACAGGTAAGTTTACAAAGAACTCTTTCCCTATCAGTAAGAAAAAGATAAATGACCCTATCAGAATGAAAAAAAATTAATGAGCACGTCAAAGAAAGAAGAGTCATCAAGCATGCAAAAGAGATGTCAAATCTTATCAAAATCAAAGAAATGTGCATTAAATCATGATTTTAGTTTTACATTCAGTTTACATACATCTATTGATGAATGTAAAGTCACTCTAATTCTTAGTGATTTAAAAAACAGTAATATTTGTCATTTCTGTTGGGAATTCAGCATTTGCTAAGATGGGAAGTTCTGGCTTAGGGTCCTTCATGAGTTTACAGTCAAGGTCTTTTGTTATTGTTGTTGTTGCTGTTGTTTTGTTGATGGTGGTAGGTTTTTTTTTTCTTTTTTGTGCTGGGGATTGAACTCAGGGGCTTGATTGTGGGAAGCCACCCTGGATGAACACGCCTTTAAGTCCTGAAGCAAGGGGTTCTGAACAATTATTGCATTCAGTCTGGCATGGTAGTGCCAGGTCGCAGTAACTTGGGTGTTACAAGGCATGGCTCCAGGAGTAGGCATCACCCGCTAGGTTTAAGTTACACTCACCTGTTCCTTTGTAATCCTACCCCTTCTGCCTTTTTTGAATAGACTGTTCTAAGGAACAGCATTCCCCCCAAATAGAAGCCCACTTCATGCGCACTTGCTTTCTTTCTATCTGTCTGCCTGTCTCTCTCTCTCCCCCCCCACCCCCAGCCTCATGTGACCTTCTCTTGATCCCCCTTTTTGGGGGACCCTGAGGCCAGGAGCTGGGGAAGCCATCCTGAAGCTTATAAAAGGTATTCTGTGTCTGTGTGATATTTTGCATCACCCCAAATTCACATGAGTGACTTTAGTTCAGCTGCCTATGCTGGACGCGGGTGGCACTTGATGAACACTAGGCAAGCACTCTACCAACTGAGCTAGATCCCCAGCCCCTGGAGTCAAGGTTTTGACTGGTGCTATAAGATCATTGCCAATGTTCCATGTTGGTGCTGGCTGCTGGTAAAAGCCTTTGGTTCCTTCCCACGAAGAGCTTTCTAAAAGACTGTTGAGTATCCTCCCAACATTGTCGCTGATTTCTTCCCAGCAAGTAGTCTCAAAGAGCAAAGCAGAAGCCACATGGTTTTGATGGTTTAACCTTAGCAGTCACAAACACTGCTTCCACCATACTCTATTGGTCACACAGGTTTGGCTTAATGGACATGCACCTTGTGGCATTCATGTCAATATTATTTATAATTTATCTTTGAGCTTTTGTTTTATAATTGAACCCAGTGGGGAAATAGACTGTATGTGTGAGCACAAAATGTATGTCCACCCCTGTTTCTTGCCACCCCATTCACATGTAACATAAGAAATATTCAGAATTCTGGTGGGAGTGCAGTCAGATTCAAAACAAGCACAAATAAAGTGTGTTTTGGAAGTTGCCAGAATATACAATTTGCATTTATCAAAAAATGAAATGAAAAGAGTTATTGTTTTGCATTATTCAGTTCTGGTGAGAACAAAATACTTAAATATGTATAAGCTATACAATATAAATTGTGTAATCTTGGTGATTCTATATGAGTTAAATGCTATTATATTTGCCTTTAAAGCTGGCATTGCACCATATACAGATGAACAGTAAAATCTGTGCTATAATATTAACATTTTACTTTTTCTTTCTTTTGCATGACATTAAATAGCAAATTAAAAACACTATTACAGGTTGAAAAACTACCAGAGAAAGGGAAAAGTTTTATTTATAGTACCTTTGTTAACACCTGTTCTTGCTTTTACTCTGAGTCTTGCAAATTATGGAGGCAGTCATGGTCACACAGACCAATTCTGATTCAATGTGAAAGGAGACAAATGTGTGTATACAACAGGAGACCAGAATTGTTGAAGCCATCTTAGAGGCTGACTACCACCACAAACATTCATAATCCTTAAATTAAACAAAGTTAAAGAAACATGTTGATGAGAATGTTGAAAAATAGGTGTATTATAGATGAGAGGGTCAGTTGGTAAATTTTTGGAGGTAATATTGGTTAAAAAAAATTGTAATCCCAGCTACTCCAGAGGCTGAGACAGGAGGATCAAGGTCAACTCAGGAAAATTAGTAAGACTCTGTCTCAAAATAAAAGGGCTGGGAGTATAGCTCAGTGGTAGGGGTTCTCTGGGTTCAATCCCTATTAACACACACACATACAATCAACTACACTACCTATAATCCAGCAAATTCATTCATAGGAATTTTGTTCAAAAGCATTTTCGTAATTTTTCAAAAGTACACATAACAAAGATGTTCACTGAAGCCTTGCATTAGCAATGGTGGGAGTTCAGTCAGATTGTGGTTTTTATTTTCTAAAAGAGCCTTGAAATTTGTATTCTTACCTGAAATACCATTATTCTTACCTGAAACGCCATACACAGTAGTGAGTAGCATAAATTTAGAAACAGCACAAAGATATATCTTCTTTTTTTAGGGGGGTGGTGTTACCAGAGATTCAACTCAGGAGCACTTAACCACTTTTTTGTATTTTATTTAGAAACACAGTCTCACTGAGTTGCTTAGCACCTTGCTGAGGCTGGCTTTGAATTCATGATCCTCTTGCCTCAGCCTCTCAAGCCACTGGGATTACAAATTAAAAATCCTATGAGTAAATTTAATAAAAAAAATGTAGCCAAAATGAAGAAAATCTTAAAAGCCTGTGAAAGAGCAACATAAAATAGACATGACAATTGAAAGATAAGTTTACAAAGAACTCTTTCCCTATCAGAAAGAAAAAGATAAATGAACCTATCAGGATCATTTATCCTGCCAAGCACCCGGCACAAAGATGTATCTTTATCTCCAGAAACGGAAAGATATCTGCAACAAATTAATAAATGGAACTATAGTGTTATAGGTCAGTATGTTTAGCAAAATACTATTCATGATTTTTATAAATAGGAGATGTTAATAGTAGTTATCCACGGAGAGTTAATTTAGATGCAGACTGGTGGAATGAAGTGAGAGGAAGGGATTTCGCTTTATATGCTTATTTGTTATGAATAACAAATATAACTTTAAATTTTTAATTAAATTAACATTTTTAATGTTATTATTTAAGCCACATTTGAGGTTCATTTGTTTTTTAATGAGTGCATTTTAATTATGTAGAACAATTGGTTTCAGTGTGGCATATTCATATATGCAAGTAAAATACTTGGATCCTATTCACCCCCCTCTAGTTATACAATCTGAAAATATAAAAATCATCAGATCATTAATTCACATGTTTAAATCATGTTTAATTATTGACCAAAACAAGGTCAAAATTGGAGACCATCTACATGTCACCAAAGCCTAGTCCCTCACTGCCAGGAATCCATTGATTAATTATTTATTCATCAATATTCTTTTTACAAGATTATTCCTCAGTCAGGTCTACCTCACTGCTTTGGCATCAAAGCACTTCAGTGTCCTTGTAGGAGTCCCTGCATTTGAAAACCGAGCACACTGTGCCTTCAATATTCTCCCCAGAGCAGGTCTAACACATCTAGCTAAAAAGAAATGCTTACAGACCCCCTTTTTTTTTCATTTTGAAGTAATCACAAACCACTTCCAATTAGTTTTGCCCCTACTAAGCACCAAAACCTTGCTTTAGACAGGTTCTACAAAATGTCAACTCGCAGCCCATGAGCCACATTCAGCTCATGGATATGTTTGTTTGATCCACACAGTGGTTTTTAAATTTTTGAAAGTAAAAGCCACAGAAATGGCTGCACCTCACTATAGTATGTGTTAACAATCCACTAGAGCTGACACAGTAGCCTACTTTATACAGGATATAAGCTCCCATTTAGTGACAGTCCCCACCATTTCTGATCATATACCTAGTTTGTTTCAATGACTTATGATTCTTTCCTAACCCTTTAGGCATTTTAATATAACCAATTTATTAAGAAACTCAACTTTTATATTTATTTAACAACCATTTATACAAAACTTCTTGATGTCAGGCATGCTTCTAAGTGCTTTACAAATAATAACTCATTCAAAATAATAATAAATCCTCAAATAACCATATGGAATTGATATCATTATCTTCCTTGTTTTATAGATGAGGTAACTGAGACCCAGAGAAATTAATTAACACATTAAAAGCTAATCCTCTAATAAAAAGAAAAACTAACATTTCAATATAGATACTCTGCTCTGAAGTCTATTTTTACCACCTCTATGAAATAGTTTTCTTTATCTTTTCTTCCCTAGAGAAACCTGGGTAGAGGGCTCTTGTAACTTCTAAGACTAATTCCCTAAATACCATCACTGTTTTATTTAAGATTCTTTTCTGGGCTAGGGATATAGCTCAGTGTTCAAGGGCTTGCCTAATGTGAGGCCCTGGGTTCAAGTTCCTTAGTAAAGAAAAAACAAAAAAGCAAACAAAACCCCCCAAGCAAGTAAAAAAAAAAAAGAGAGAGAGAGAGAGAAAGAGATTCTATCCCGTTTATTTTCTGTGTGTGTGTGTGTGTGTGTTTTCTGGGGATCACATGCAAATGTTCTTCCGTTGATCTGTATTCCTAGCTGTCCAGTTCATTTTAACGTGTCCATTGCAAATGTGATTTAGAGCTTCCTGTCCACCTTATCCCTATGGCTTGAGTACTGAGTCACTGAATAGAAGCAGCAGGACAAATCTACTCCCATGCTCACCTCTTCCTGAGTGAGGCCACTTCTCTTTCCCAGGCAGGAGGAGAGAGAGCAAAATCAGATTTTCCATGTTACAAGGCTCTTAGCTTATTGTCTGTTAGCATGATGTGGGCAATGGTAGCTCCAACCAGTCGTGTTGGTGAGGAACTAGCACTGATGCTGTTAAGAGACTTAACCACATCTTCATGCTGATCCCCAGCAACTGGATCATGTTGCATTCCTGAGATGTCTTTACCACTTCACTTTCCATTGTGGTGGTCCCTGCAAGACTCAACTCCCTTTATGTCATCTGCTTTCCAGAGAAATCCATGGGCCCTTGGGTATATGTGGGATTTCTATTCCATACATGTTTGCTACTAATGAGGTTGGTCTAGTGGTCCTGATCCCTGCAATGCCCTTCTCACTTGCTCTGGTGGCACAGGGATAGGGCAGAAAGGCAAGCTCATGATCAGATATGGACAAAAATCATCCTCTGTTTCTCACAGATTTGCCTCAATTCTAGGGGTAACTCTTTGGGGAGCTCTCTGACTTGTCTTTCAAGGAGTGGAGGAAAGAGCCTCTCAAGCACTGTGTGGCCCTGCAGGGTGACTTCCTTCTCTTTCCTATTCTGTGGAGCAGAAACCCTGTGCCCTGAGCCACAGCAGTATTTCCTAACTCCACTTCCTGGAACACTAATCCTGTGAGACATTCCAACAATAAAAGATGGGTAATTTCGAATGAGCTACAAACTCCATTTCTCTTTTGATTATTCTCAATCAATTCTGTTAGATTTGTCAATTTTCATTAGATTCTATAACATATTTGAGGCTCTAAGAATTCCCACAATAATGATGGATTACCTTGCTTTAACTTAACATTTCACCTCTTATTTGACTATTAAACTTATTTGACTTATGAAATTCATTTTGCCTGACACTTACTACTACACCAGTCACTGCCTCAGGCAAGAGGAGTCCTGTCCTTCCCTCTGCACGTAACAAATACTCTTCAGGACCCAGAGAAAAGCTCCTCTGCATCACTTTCCCTGCAAACCCAAAAGTGACTGTGTCAAAACACAGTCAAGGTATGTGGGTGGCTCTGCTGCCAGTGTGGATGAACAGCACAGACTAGGAGTCTGGAGAAGATTCAAGTGGGAGAAGTGCTTAGGTAAGAGAAAAGAAAAATTAACATGTCAAAATCCTTCTCAGATAGCATGAGAACACTATGCCCTTGAATAACAAAATCTGTTTTCCTGGTAGGACCAAGCTTTCTCTACCCCCATCCCCTTTTTTATATTCCAAATGTGAATTGCCAAGGTATTAAAAGTAATACACTTTGATTTTCTATAAATAATGTAAGTAATGTCATTGTTGAGGGTACCAATGTGGTTAATAAAAAATAAGAGTAGAGGGGCTGAGGATGTGGCTCAAGCGGTAGCGCGCTCGCCTGGCATGCATGTGGCCGGGGCTCAATCCTCAGCACCACATACAAACAAAGATGTTGTGTCCACCGAAAACTAAAAAATAAATATTAAAATTCTCTCTCTCTTAAAAAAAAATAAGAGTAGATAAGCCAAAATTTTAGCCCCAAATCCAGCGGCCTTCTTTCTGCCATATATGGTGAAGTGTCTCATACCAGAAGTCATGACCTCATAGAGACTTTTCTTTGGAAAAGTTCAAAGGTTATAAATATATTATAGGTCTGGCCCAAAGAGGTAACAATCTTAATGAAAAACACAAATTTTAAACTTATCATCACTCTAGGACACTAATTAACAATCTAACTGAATATTGTTAAGGCATTACATTTAATTTATTCAAGATATAAAATGCTTAAAAAGAGTTCAGAGAAACAAAAGAGTTTCAAGTTAAAAGTAAATCATGGTATTTGTTGGAAAATGAAAATAATGTTGAATTTAGGTTATCCATAATTAGTTGGCACAAACAGGTGCTCACTACTAAAATTGTTATCAAAACAATTTTGATAACTAAAATTGTTATCATAACTAAAATTGTTATCAAAAGTTTATTTAGAAAATTTTCACTTTTTCAAAAGATCGAAATACTTTAATTTTAGAGAAAACTGTTTTCTAAATCAAAAGAAATACCACATAAAGTACATAGCAAAGGTTGATATTACAATAAAATATTAGAATACCAGAATGTGTAAACAAAAAGGTTGTCATGGGGCTGGGATTGTGGCTCAGTGGTAGAGCGCTTGCCTAGAACAGGCGGGACCCAGGTTCAATCCTCAGCACCACATAAAAATAAAGGCATTGTGTTGTGTCCATCTACACCTAAAAAAAGAAAAAAAAATTTCATGACTCTGAAAGAGAAAATCTACCTACAAATGATCCTAAAATTAATTTCTGTGAAGACTACTTTCTGGTTATATTGTTTTAGTCAGCTTTTCCATAATTGTGACCAAAGACCTGTCAAGAATAATATAGAGGGGGAAAAGCTGATTTGGGGCTCACAGTTTCAGAGATCTCAATTCATAGATGGATGACTCCTTTGCTCTGGGTCCCAGGAGAGGCAGAACAACACAGTAGAGGTGTGTGGTGGAAGAAAACAGCTCAGGCATTGGCCACCAGAAACAAAGAGCACACCATTCACCAGGGACAAAATATAAACTCTGAAGGCATGCCCCCAGTGATTCATCTCCTTCAGCCACACCCTTTCTGCCTACAGCTAACACCCAGTTAATCCATATTGGTGAATTAAGCCATTGATTAAGTTACACCTCTCATAACCTAATCATTTTTCCTCTGTTCATGCATTGTCTCTCACCTGAGCTTTTGGGGGATACTTCATATCTAAACTCTAATATATATCAAGATAAAGTCTCTTTCGGGGCTAGGGTGTGGCTTAGTGGTAGAGCACTTGCTGAGCATGCCTGAGGCACTGGGTTCAACCCCCGCACCACATAAAAATAAACAAAATAAAGGTATTGTGCCCATATACAATTAAAATTTAAAAAAATATAGATACAGTCTCTTTCAAAAGGAAATTTGAACCAGTCCAGCAAAATATGGCTATTTATTGGTTTTCTATAGAATATCCCAACATTAAAAAATAGTTTTAAAAGAATTTAAGAAATGCTATATGGACTCAGATATCCTTTCAGTAGATGGTGAAAATCATAATATGAATAATTTAGGGGCTTAGACTGTAGCTCAGTAGCAGAGCACTTGCCTAGCAAGTGCTTGCCTAGGCACTGGGTTGGATCCTCAGCACCACATAAAAATAAACAAATAAATTAAAGGCATTCAGTTCATCTACAACTACAAATTTTTTTAAAAAAATATGAATAACATACCTTGAAACTAAAATATTTTTGTAACATTCGGTGATAATGATCGTTTTATATAAGTAAACCCATTGTAATGCTACACATGACATGTAAAATTCCTGGTTTCTAAGTTTAGGCATTTCTTTGAGAATAGTATTGACAATTATAGTTGTTATTGCCCAAACAGAACAACATTTCTCCTATTTAAAAAATATTTTGTTTGTAGATGGACACAATACCTTTATTTTATTTATTTATTTTTATGCAGTGCTGAGGACTGAAACCAGTGCCTCACATGTACTAGGCAAGTGATCTACCACTGAGCCACAACCCCAGCCCTCTTCTATTTTTTTTAGAGGTAAAGATCCATGTTTGATATGAACTCCTAGGCTTAAGTGATCCTCCTACCTCAGCCTCCCAAGTAGCCAGGAATACAGGCATGTGCCACCACCCTCTGCTCTGAAATAATTTTTTAAAATAATCTGCTATGATTGGACTATGGTTAGTGTCCCTCAATGGTCAATTGTGATTAAAGGCTTGGTCCCCAAGGTGGCTCTGTTGGGAGGTGGTAGAAGGAGGTGGAAACTAATGGGAGGTCCTTAGGTCATTGGGGGTATGCCCTCCAAAGGATTGTAGAATTCTGGTTTCTTCCTCAACCCCCTCCTTCTTCCCTTCCTCCCTCATTCTGGTTCAGATCATTTCCTTGCCCATTAGCACTTACACCATTGCTCTCTCTGATGGATGGCAGTCACAGCCAAGAACCCAGTGAACACCAACACTATGCTCTTGAACATCCAAAACTCTGATCAATATAAGCCTCTTCTTCTTAGTAAGTAACCTTGTGTCAGGTATATTGTTATGGTGATAAAAAGCTGAATGATACACCATCCAAGAACAGTGGCAATGTATTATAAACATTAGTATGGCGGGAGGTCAAGCCCAGTGGTCCAGAACCACCCACACCAACCTGTGCAGGACCCAGGCTCACAGGGGACCTGGTCCACCCCTCCCCCAGCAGGGCAGACACCTGCCAGAGCCTAGCCTCTGGCACAGGACCACCTCTTCCAACCAGAAGACTACTCAGGAGGTCCAGCCCTGCAGCCTAGATCCACCTACAGCAGTCTGTGCGGGTCCCAGGCTCACAAGGGGCCCCGTTCACCCCTCCCCTGGGGGGGCAGACACCAGTCAGAGCCTAGCCTCTGACACAGGACTGCCCTTCTGACCAATGGACTACCAAGGGAGGTCAAGCCCAGCAGCCCAGATCCACCCACTCCAACTTGTGCAGGACCCAGATCCAGGGTGCAGTAGCATTCATTGAGGGACACCAGCAGGATCTGGGAGCCCAAGATTAAGGTGAGGTATAGACAATCTGCATAGGTACTACAAGAATATAGGGAAGAACTGTAATATTTCAGATCCACACTGCAAGAAAGTATGACACATAGACAACATGAAAAAACAAGGGAGGCAAGTGCCCCAAACAAACCAGGACACCATAATAACAGAACCCATAGACAGTGAAGTTGATGAATTGTCAGAGAAGGAGTTCAGAAGGTTCATAATTAAAATGATATGTGAATTAAAGAATGACCTAAATGAGCAAATACAGGCAAAAATTGATCACTCCAATAATGAGATAAGAGAGCAAATACAGGTAGCAATACATTACTTCAAGAGAGAGATAGAGACTCCGAAAAAAAAAAAAACAGTCAGAAATCCTTGAAATGAAGTTTACAATAAATAAAATAAAAAACTCAATAGAAAGCATAACCAACAGACTAGATCACTTGGAAGAAAGAACATCATATAATGAAGACAAAGAGTACAATCTGGAAAATAAAGTTGATCACAAAAGTGAAGAAAGTTAGAAACCATGAACAGAACATTCAAGAATTATGGGACAGCATCAAAAGACAAATTTAAGAGTTATTGGGATAGAGGAAGGCACAGAGTTTCAAACCAAAGGAATGCACAATCTCTTCATTGAGATAATATCAGAAAACTTCCCAAGCATGAAGAATGAATTGGAAAAGCAAATACAAAAGGTTTATAGGACACCAAATGTACAAAATTAAAACAGATCTACACCAAGGCACATTATAATGAAAATGCCTAGCATACAGAATAAGGATAGAATCTTAAAAGCCACAAGAGAGAGGAATCAGATCACATAAGGGGGAGACCAATTCGGATCTCAGCAGAATTTTCAACCCAGAACTTCAAAGCCAGTAGATGGTGGAACAACATATACAAAACTCTGAAAGAAAGTTGATGCCAACCAACAATCTTTTATCCAGCAAAACGAAACTTTAGATTTAATGAGGAAATAAAAACATTCCATGATAAACAAGTTTAAAAGAATTTACAACTAGAAAGCCTGCACTACAGATCATCATCAGCAAAATATTCCAAGAAGAGGAAATGAAAAACAATGATGAAAATTAGCAGAGGGAGGGATTACACTAAAGGAAAATCTAATCAAAGGAAAAACCGGGCTGGGATCGTGGCTCAGTGGTAAAGTGCTCGCCTAGCATGCACGAGGCACGGGTTCGATCCGCAGCACCCCATAAATGTAAAATAAAGATATTATGTCCATCTAAAACTAAAAAATAAATATTAAAAAAAGGAGAAACCAAGTCACATTAAATACCAAAAATAAACAAAAATGGCTGGGAATACAAATTATGTCTGAATAATAACCCTGAATGTTAATGGCCTAAACTCACCAATCAAAAGAACTCACCAATCAAAAGACATAGATGAGCACATTGGATTTTTTTTAAAAATCCCAACAATATGCTGCCTCCAAGAAACTCATCTTATACAAAAAGTCATCCACAGACTACAGGTGAAAAGTCGGGGAAAATCATACCACTCACATGGACTGCAGAAGCAAGCAGGGGTTTCCATCCTCATATCAAATAAAGTAGACTTCAAAGTAAAGTCAATCAAAAAGGGTAAAGAAGGACACTATATACTGCTCAAGGGAAACATTACACCAACAAAACTTAACAATTATAAATATATATTTCCCAAACAATGGAGCATCTACATTCATCGAACAAACTCTTCTCAAGTTCAAGAGTCAAATACACCACAACACAATACTTTTGGGTGACTTTAACACAACTCTTTCATCACTACATAGATCTTCCAAACAAAAGCTGAACAAAGAAACTATAGAACTCAATAATACAATCAATAACTTAGACTTAACTGACATATATAGACTATTTTATCCTTCAGTGAGAGAATACACTTTCTTCTCAGCAGAACATGGAACCTTCTCTAAAACAGACCATATGTTATGCCACAAAAAAGTAGAGATACTACCCTGCATTCTATCATATCATAATGGAATGAAATTATAAATCAATGATAAAATAAGAAATAAAATCCACTCCAACACCTGGAGACTAAATAATATGCTATTGAACAAACAATGGGTTACAGAAGACATCAAGGAGGAGTTTAAAAATTTTTAGAGGTGAATGAGAACACAGATATAACATATAAAAATCTCTGGGACACTATGAAAGCAGTTCTAAGAGGAGTTCATTCCTTAAAAGAAGAAAAAGTCAACAAATAAATGACTTAACATTATATCTCAAAGCCCTAGAAAAAGAAGAAACAAACAACACCAAAAGAAGCATAACACAGGAAATAATTAAAATCAGAGTTGAAATCAATGAAATTGAAACACAAGAAACAATTGAAAAAAATTGACAGAACAAAAAGTTGGTTCTTTGAAAAAATAAATTAAATTAACAGACCCTTAGCCATGCTAACGAAGAGAAGAGAGAAAACACAAATCACGAGCGTATGTGATGAAAAAGGAAATATCACAACAGACACTACAGAAATACAGAAGATAATTAGAAGTTATTTTGAAAACTTCTACTCCAATAAAGTAGAAAATATAGAAGGCATCAACAAATTTCTAGAGTCATATAATTTGCCCAAATTGAATTAGGATGATATACACAATTTAAACAGACCAATTTCAAGTGACAAAACAGCAGACAAAAAGTCTACCAACCAAGAAAAGTCTAGGATCAGATGGATACACAGCCAAGTTCTACAAGACCTTTAAAGAAGAACTAATACCAATACTCTCCAATTTGTTTCAGGAAATACAAAAGGAGGCAGCACTTCCAAACTCATTCTATGAGGCCAATATCACTCTGATTCCAAAACCAGGCAAAGACATATCAAAAAAAGAAAACTTTAGACCAATATCTCTAGTGAACATAGATGCAAAAATTCTCAATAAAATTCTGGCAAATCAAATACAAAAACATACCAAAAAGATCATGTACCATGATCAAGTGAGATTCATCTCAGGGATGCAAGTTTGGTTCAACATACAGAAATCAATAAATATAATTCATCTCAACAATAGACTTAAAGATAAGAATCATATGATCATCTCAATAGATGCAGAAAAAGCATTTGACAAAATTCAAAACACTAGAAAAACTAGGGATAACAGGAACATATCTCAACATCATAAAGGCTATCTATGCTAAGCCCCAGGCCAACATCATTCTAAATAGAGAAAAATTGAAGGCATTCCCCCTAAAAAATGGAACAAGACAGGAATGCCCTCTTTCACCACTTCTATTCAACATAGTTCTTGAAAACTGGCCAGAGTATTTAGACAAAATAAATTAAAGGGATACACGTAGGAAAAGAAGAACTCAATTTGACACTATTTGCTGATGATATGATTCTATATCTAGAAGACCCTAAAAGTTCCACCAGAAAACTTCTAGAACTAGTAAATTAATTCAGAAAAGTAGCAGGATATAAAATCAACACCCATAAATCATAAATAAATAAATATAATATAATATAATATAATACTTTGGAATCAACAAAAGAGGTGAAGATCTATATAATGAAAATTACAGAACCCTAAAGAAAGAAATCAAAGAAGATCTTAGAAGATGGAAAGATCTACCTTGCTCTTGGATAGGCAGAATTAATATTATCGAAATGATCATACTTCCAAAAACACTATACATATTTAATGAAATTCCCATCAAAATCCCAATGACATTCCTCATAGAAATAGAAAAAGCAGGGCTCGGGTTGTGGCGCAGGGGTAGTGTGCTCGCCTAGCATGCATGAGGCACTGGGTTCGATCCTCAGCACCACAAAAAAAATAAAAACAATAAAGTCCATCAACAACCAAAAAAATATTTAAAAAAAAGAAATAGAAAAAGCAATCATGAAATTCATTTGGAAAATAAGAGACCCAGAATAGCCAAAGCAATCCTTAGCAAGAAGAGTGAAGCAGGTGGTATCGCTATACCAGAACTTAAACTATACTACAGAGCAATAGTAACAAAAACAGCATGGTATTGGCACCAGGACAGACTGGTAGGCCAATGGTATAGAATAGAAGACATAGAGACTAACCCACAAAATTACAATTATCTTATATTAGACAAAGGTGCCAAAAACATGCACTGGAAAAAAAGATAGCCTATTCAACAAATTGTGCTAGGAAAACTGGAAATCCATATGCAACAAAATGAAATTAAACCCCCATTTCTCATCATGCACAAACCTCAACTCAAAATGGATCAAGGACTTAGGAATAAAACCAGAGACCCTGCATCTAATAGAAGAAAAAGTAGGCCCTAATCTTCATCATGTGGGATTAGGCCCCAACTTCCTTAATAAGATTCCTGTGACACAAGAATTAAAATCAAGAATCAATAAGTGGGATGGACTCAAACTAAAAAGTTTCTTCTACAAAAAAAAAAAAAAAAAAAAAACAATCTGTGAGGTGAATAGAGAGCCTAGGAGCAAATCTTTACCTCTCACACATCAGATAGAGCACTAATCTCTAGGGTATATAAAGAACTCAAAAAGCTAAGCACCGAAAAAATAAATAAGCCAATGAATAAATGGGCCATGGACCTGAACAGACACTTCTCTGAAGATGATATCCAATCAATCAATATATGAAAAAATGTTCATCATCACTAGCAATCAGAGAAATGCAAATAAAAAACACTCTAAGATTTTTATCTCACTCCAGTCAGAATGGCAGCTATAAAGAATGCAAACAACAATAAGTGTTGGCAAGGATGTGGGGGGAAAGGTACACTCATACACTGCTGGTGGGACTACAAATTGGTGCAGCCAATATGGAAAGCAGTATGGAGATTTCTTAGAAATTTGGGAATGGAACCACCATTTGACCCCAGCTATCCCTCTCTTCTCTCTATACCCAAAGGACTTAAAAACAGCATACTACAGGGACACAGCCACATCAATGTTTATAGCAGCACAATTCACAATAGCTAAACTGTGGAACCAACCAAGATGCCCTTCAATAGATGACTGGATGAAAAAAATGTGGTATATATACACAATGAAATATTACTCATCAATAAAAGAGAATAAAATCATGGCATTTGCAGGTAAATGGACAGAGTTAGAGAAGATAATGCTAAGTGAAGTTAGCCAATCCAAAAAAACCAAATGTCAAATGTTTTCTTTGATATAAGGAGGCTGATTCATATTGGGATAGGGAGAGGGAGCATGGGAGGATAGACAAACTCTAGATAGTGCAGAGGAGTTGGAGGAGAAGGGAGGGGACATGGGGGTATAAATTATGGTAGAATGTGATGATCATCATTATCAAAAGTACAGATATGAAGACATGAATTGGAGTGAATATACTTTGTATAACACCAGAGATATGAAAATTGTGCTCTATATGTGTAATAAGAATTGTAATGCATCCTGCTGTCAAATATAAATAAAATAAAATAAACATTAGCTATATCAATGTTACACCATTGCCATAAAATGCATGTTATGTAAATCTTGATTTTGCTGGCATGAAGGCAAGGAAATGTTGAGGAAAATATAAAATGATTGATTAAACATGAGCACCCTTATTTTATTACTCAACCAAACATCCCTGATCAATAGAACAGCCAGGCATGCACAATAACAATTAAATTCATCATCTTTGATTTCTACCATCTTTCACTCAAATGAAGACTCTGCTTACACATTTTTTTAATTTTATCATTTTGAAGGTATGTTCATCAAAGTTTTAAGCTGATTTATAACTTTTAAATATTTTTATATGATATGTAGTTAATATGCTTAAACTAATCAGGTTTAAGTGTGCCTATGAATAACCTAAAGAAGAGTTTTCCATGGAACAATTTGTTTGGGAAGGTTTAATGTGTAGGCATTTGAAGTTACAGATATAGTTTCTAATTCTGTTTGCATTTCACTTTGACTTACTGCCAACATCCTTTTTTATTATTTTTCCCATCAAACCTCATTTCCTCCACAGTAATTATATAAATTGATTCATTGACTTTTCTGCCATATACTCATTACTAGCTTAAAATTCATTTGTTTCTATGGTGTGTTCCTGAGCAAACAATGCTCTTCATTCAGGGCTCTGCAACATCAGCCACAATCCCAAGGTTGTAAAATCTATAAGCCCCACATGGCTAGTGTTTATTGCATGTGCTGCCATTTTCCTTTGGTACCCAGGGACACTGCTAATTAATAACAATTTTTCCCACTTATGCTGGATTCAATTTCAGAATTCATTCCCTACATGGTGTTCTAGGAAGTTTGGATCTGGCACAATTGGTAAAAAATTATTTGCCTCCTCTCACTTAAAACAGAGTCAGGTTTTATGATAGAGGCTAGACATACATGTGAATGAAATTTTTGAGAAGTTCAAATGTTATTGTTAAGTACTTTTAATGACCTGGATAAGATTCTGAATGTCTTCTAAGAATTATCTGCCATTCTTGAAGTCACTTTGAAATCTATAAATCCCCTTTATCCTTTAGGAAATTGTTTAAGAAAAGAAACATTAAATATAGATGTACTTAACTGTCATTCACTTAAGATTTTTTTTTTTTTTTGGTACCAGAGATTTAACCCAGGGGTGCTTAACCATTGAGCTACATCCCCATCCTTTTTAATTTTTTTTTTTTTATTTACACAGGGTCTCTAAATTCCTTAGGTCCTTGCTAAATTGCTGAACCTGGCCTTGAACTTGCAATCTTCCTGCCTCACCCACCAGAGTCACTGAAATTACAGGCATGTAACACTGTTCCTGGCTCCCTTCAGAATTTTTAAGTCACATCCAAAATCCAATATTTTCATTTGGAAATGAACTTTATTCGAGAGCAATTATAAAGAAGTGGAAAATCTTATGTACATCTTGAATTATCATAAAATACATGTACCTGTATAACCCCAACCCCAGAAAGAACATTATTATCACCTGAAAGTCCCCTGTACCCTTTCCAATTTCATCTTCCTTTCTGAAAGTAACCACTATTTTGACTTCTATACCATAGATAAGTATTGAACTTGGTGTAAACAGAATCATACAGAATTTATTCTTTAATGTGCCTGGTTTCCTTTGCTTAGCATTATATTTATAATAATAATTCATGTATTATCTCACAATTTACCCATTCTAGTGTCAATGGACACCTGGATTGTTTTCATGTCTTGACTATTACACACAATTTAAACAGACCAATAACAAAGGAGGAAATAGAAGAAGCCATCAAAAGACTTCCAACCAAGAAAAGGCCGGGACCAGATGGGTATACAGCGGAGTTTTACAAAACCTTTAAAGTAGAGTTAATACCAATACTTTTCAAGTTATTTCAGGAAATACAAAAAGAAGGAGCTCTTCCAAATTCATTCTATGAGGCCAACATCACCCTGATCCCAAAACCAGACAAAGACACTTCAAAGAAAGAAAACTACAGACCAATATCTCTAATGAACCTAGATGCAAAAATCCTCAATAAAATTCTGGCGAATCGGATACAAAAACATATCAAAAAAATTGTGCACCATGATAAAGTGGGATTCATCCCTGGGATGCAAGGCTGGTTCAATATACAGAAATCAATAAACGTTATTCACCACATCAATAGACTTAAAGATAAGAACCATATGATCACCTCGATAGACGCAGAAAAAGCATTTGACAAAGTACAGCATCCCTTTATGTTCAAAACACTAGAAAAACTAGGGATAACAGGAACTTACCTCAACATTGTAAAAGCTATCTATGCTAAGCCTCAGGCTAGCATCATTCTAAATGGAGGAAAAACTGAAGGCATTCCCTCTAAAATCTGGAACAAGACAGGGATGCCCTCTCTCACCACTTCTATTCAATATAGTTCTCGAAATACTAGCCAGAGCAATTAGACAGACAAAAGAAATTAAAGGCATTAAGATAGGAAAAGAAGAACTTAAATTATCACTATTTGCGGAAGACATGATTCTATACCTAGAAGACCCAAAAGGGTCTACAAAAAAACTACTAGAGCTAATAAATGAATTCAGCAAAGTGACAGGATATAAAATCAACATGCATAAATCAAAGGTATTCCTGTATATCAACAACAAATCTTCTGAAATGGAAATGAGGAAAACCACCCCATTCACAATATCCTCAAAAAAAAAAAAATACTTGGGAATCAACCTAACAAAAGAGGTGAAAGATTTATATAATGAAAACTACAGAAACCTAAAGAGAGAAATAGAAGAAGATCTTAGAAGATGGAAAAATATACCCTGTTCATGGATAGGCAGAACTAACATCATCAAAATGGCGATATTACCAAAAGTTCTCTATAGGTTCAATGCAATGCCAATCAAAATCCCAATGGCATTTCTTGTAGAAATAGATAAAGCAATCATGAAATTCATATGGAAAAACAAAAGACCCAGAATAGCAAAAGCAATTCTAAGCAGGAAGTGTGAATCAGGAGGTATAGTGATACCAGATTTCAAACTGTAGTACAGAGCAATAGTAACAAAAACAGCATGGTACTGGTACCAAAACAGGCAGGTGGACCAATGGTACAGAATAGAGGACACAGAGACCAATTCACAAAATTACAACTTTCTTATATTTGATAAAGGGGCTAAAAGCATGCAATGGAGGAAGGATAGCATCTTCAACAAATGGTGCTGGGAAAACTGGAAATCCATATGCAACAAAATGAAACTGAATCCCTTTCTTTCACCATGCACAAAAGTTAACTCAAAATAGATCAAGGAGCTTGATATCAAATCAGAGACTCTGCGTCTGATAGAAGAAAAAGTTGGCTCCAATCTACATATTGTGGGGTCGGGCTCCAAATTCCTCAATAGGACACCCATAGCACAAGAGTTAAAAACAAGAATCAACAAATGGGACTTACTCAAACTAAAAAGTTTTTTCTCAGCAAGAGGAACAATAAGAGAGGTAAATAGGGAGCCTACATCCTGGGAACAAATCTTTACTCCTCACACTTCAGATAAAGCCCTAATATCCAGAGTATACAAAGAACTCAAAAAATTAAACAATAAGAAAACAAATAACCCAATCAACAAATGGGCCAAGGACCTGAACAGACACTTCTCAGTGGAGGACATACAATCATTCAACAAGTACATGAAAAAATGCTCACCATCTCTAGCAGTCAGAGAAATGCAAATCAAAACCACCCTAAGATACTATCTCACTCCAGTAAGAATGGCAGCCATTATGAAGTCAAACAACAACAAGTGCTGGCGAGGATGTGGGGAAAAGGGTACACTTGTACATTGCTGGTGGGACTGCAAATTGGTGCAGCCAATTTGGAAAGCAGTATGGAGATTCCTGGGAAAGATGGGAATGGAACCACCATTTGACCCAGCTATTGCCCTTCTTGGACTATTCCCTGAAGACCTTAAAATAGCGTACTATAGGGATACTGCTACATCAATGTTCATAGCAGCACAATTCACAATAGCTAGACTGTGGAACCAACCTAGATGCCCTTCAATAGATGAATGGATTAAAAAAATGTGGCATTTATACACAATGGAGTATTACTCAGCACTAAAAAATGACAAAATCATGGCATTTGCAGGGAAATGGATGGCATTATAGCAGATTATGCTAAGTGAAGCTAGCCAATCCCTAAAAAACAAATACCAAATGTCTTCTCTGCAACTAAGAACAGAGCAGAGAGGAAGAGCATGAGAAAAAGATTAACATTAAACAGGGACGAGAGGTGGGAGGGAAAGGGAGAGAGAAGGGAAATTGCATGGAAATGGAAGGAGACCCTCATTGTTATACAAAATTACATATAAGAGGATGTGAGGGGAAAGGAAAACAAAACAAGGGAGAGAAATGAATTACAGTAGATGGGGTAGAGAGAGAAGATGGGAGGGGAGGAGAGGGGAGGGGGGATAGTAGAGGATAGGAAAGGCAGCAGAATACAATAGTCACTAGTATGGCAATATGTGAAAACGTGGATGTGTAACTGATGTGATACTGCAATCTGTATATGGGGTAAAAATGGGAGTTCATAACCCACTTGAATCAAATGTATGAAATATGATGTGTCAAGAGCTTTGTAATGTTTTGAACAACCAATAATAAAAAAATAAAAAATAAAATGGTGATAATAATAGAAAAAAATGAATAATTCTTCTAAAATACTGTTGTGCGTGACTTTTGTTTCACGTGTTCACATTTGTTAACCTAATAAACAAATCACCTTATTTTCAACTCTAGTGAATAATGTCTTCAGTTTTAGTAAATACTGACAAATTGCTCTGGATTTGATTTTTTTTTTTAAAGAAAGAGAGAGAGAGGAGAGAGAGAGAGAATTTTAATATTTATTTTTTAGTTTTCAGCAGACACAACATCTTTGTTTGTATGTGGTGCTGAGGATCGAACCCCGGCCACACGCATGCCAGGCGAGCGCGCTACCGCTTGAGCCACATCCCCTGCCCTCTGGATTTGATTTTGCAGTAGTCGTTTCTTATCTGTGATTTTACTTCCTGAAGGTTTAGTTTCCTATGGTCAACTGTGGTCTGAAAATATGAAATTGGAGATTCCTGAAATAAATAATTCATGAGTTTTAAACAACTTTTATTAAGTATATTTTACAAATATTCTATTATTAATTATTGTTGTTAATCCCTCACTTACCTAATTTACAAATTAAACTTTTAACACTGATATGTATATATAGTAAAAAATAGTATATGTAGCATTTGGTGTTATCTGCAATTTCAGATATTCATTGGAGGTTTTGGACTGTATGCTCTGAGGATAAGAGGTTCCTTCTGTACCGATTTATTTTTCTGCCAGCAGCATTTGAAAGTTTCAGTAGCTTCCCATCCTTACCAATTTTTGTATTATTAGTGCTTTTAATTTTAGCCATTCTAGAAAAGTATAGTAGTACTTTATTATGATTCTAACAATAATGATCTCAGAACCTTTCCAGTTGTTTCCTTGCCTTATGTTTAATATCTTTTGTAAAGTACCTGTTCAAATTCTTTATACATCTTTCTTTGGGGTTGATGCTTTTTTCTTAATGATCTGTAGGAATTCTTTGTATAGTCTGCATATAAGCCCTTGTTGTTTATATATCTTAAGATATTTTCTCATACTTTGTGGTTTGTCTTTTTACTTTCTATCTAAATTTGTAAATTTTAATGTACTTTATCCATCCTTTCCTTTATGGTTAGTGGGTTTTTATTTCAATGGGGAGGGAAATATCCTATTTTTAAAAGTTTGCCTTCCTCAAGCTCATTTATTTGTTCTGCTTTTCACATTTAAAATCATAATCTAGGAGCTGGAGTTGTAGCTCAGCGGTAGAGCTCTTGCCTTGCACATGTGAGGCCCTAGGTTCAATCCTCAACACCACATAAAAATAAACAACTAAAAATAAAGATATTGGGGCTGGGGATGTGGCTCAAGCGTTAGTGCACTTGCCTGGCATGTGTGAGGCCTGGGTTCGATCCTCAGCACCACACACAAAGATGTTATGTCCACCGAAAACTAAAAAATAAATATTAAAATTCTCTCTCTCTCTCTCTCTCTCTCTCTCTGTCAAATAAATAAATAAATAAATAAAGATATTGTGTCCATCTATACCTAAAAAAATAAAAACACAATCTAACTGAAATTGACTTTTGTATATATTATGATATAAAATTCAAGATTTGACACTGGACGTGGAGACACAGGCCTGTAATCCCAATGATTTAGGAAGTTGAGGCAGGAGGATCATGAATTCAAAGCCAGCCTCAGCAACTTAGTGAGATATAGTCTCTAACTAAAAAATTTAAAAGGGCTAGGGATGTGGCTCAGTGGTTAAGCACTCCTGGGTTCAATCAAAGGTAACACACACAAAAAAAAAAAAATCAAGATTTGACAGGGAACATATGGATACCTTATTGACCCAAAGACATTTATTTTTAAAATGGTACTTTTCCCAAAGTGCTAACTTTGTCAGAAGTCAAATATTCATATATGTGTGATTGCTCTTCAAAATTGCTCTTGCAATTTTTTCTCATTGCTTGTTCATTTATCTTCATGTTAAAACATACTGTCTTAATCATTGTACCATCTATAAATATTGATACCTGATAAAGGTAATTCTACAGTTTTGTTTTTCTATAATATTATCTTTTTTAATTTATTTTTTTAGTTGTAGTTGGACACAGTACATTTATTTTATTCATTTATTTTTATGTGGTGCTGAGGATGGAACCCACGATCTTGCATGTGCAAGGCGAGCACTCTACCCCTGAGCCACATTCCTAGTCCTATAATATTATCTTATCTGTTCTTGGTCCTTTACATTTCATGTAAGTTTTAGAATCAGCTTATTAATTTCCACACCCCCCAAAAAAGACACTGGAATTTTAATGTGGTCTAATTGGAATCCATAGATCAGTTTTGGGAAGGATAACACATTTACAATATTGAATCTTCCAAGCTATGTAAATGGTACAGCTATCCCTACATTTAGGTCATCTTTAATTTCTCTAAATAATACCTTACACTTTCCTGTGTAAAGTCCTTACAATCTTCCATTAGACTTATTCCTGGATATTATTAATAATATTGCAAAATGTTAACAAAGCTAAAATTTCATTTACTAATTGTTTGTTGCTGTTATACAGGAATAGAATTGATTTTTTCTTATATTGACATTTTTACTTATAACCTTACAGAATTAACTTGTTAATTCTAATAGTTTATCTATAGATGTTTAAAAACTTGCTGCATACATAATCATGTTATCAGCAAATAACAATGTATTTATTATTTTCCAATTCTATACTTTTTTCTTAACTTATTTCATAGGCTAAGAATGCTAGTACAGTCTTGAATAGAATTAATAATAGACATCCTTGTCTTATTTACAATTCTAGGGAAATTTCTCAATATTTCACCATTAATTATGATGTTTTAGGTGGAGCACAGTGGTCCATGCCTATAATCGCAGCAACTCAGGAAACTGAGACAGAAGGATATAAGTTTGAAGCCAATCTTAGCTACTCAGTGAGGCTCTGCCTCAAAATAAAAAATAAAAAGAGCTGGGGATGTGGTTTCTTGGTTAAGCATCCCTGAGTTCAAATCCCAGTACCAAAAAAAAAAAGTATGATGTTTTATATAGGGTTTTTTTTCTGGGGTTTTTCAGATGTATGCTAAATTTAATCAAACACTTTCCCTCCATTTTTTGAGAAGATCATGTGATTTTCCCCTTTCATCTATTGATGTAATGATATATTGCCTTTCAAATGTTAACCTGCATTCTTGATTATATTCAAATTTGTTGTGGTATACTATTATATATACCATATATATATATACCAATGATATTTTGGTTGAGATTTTCTTCATCTATGTTATGAGAGAAACTGGTATAGCTTTCTTTTCTTGTGTTGTATGTTTCAAGTCTTTGGCATTAATATTTATTGTGCTCCCTTAGAAAACAAGTGGGGGAACTGTTCCCTCTTTTTCTCTTCTCTGAATTTACGATATTGGCACTATTTCTTCTTAAAGATGTTTGGTACTACTCACCAGTGAAGCCATCTGGGATAGAATTTTCTTTGGTGAAAGATTTTTAATTATAGGTAAAATATATTTCTCTATTGACATAGGGTTATGTTATATTTATATTATATAACATATATTATATTATATATGTTATATTTCCCTTCCTTCTTGTGTCAATTTTAGTAAGATGTGTTTTTCTGGGATATTTTCCATTTCATTTAGATTTTCAGATGTATTGGCATAAAGTTGTCCACAATGTTCATTTCATTATTTCAAATATCTGTAGCTTTGAAAAGATGTCCACTTTTTCATCCCTTGTATTTTTATTTGTGCTTTCTATATTTCTTTTGGTCAGATTTGAAAGAGGCTTATCCATTTTTATTAGTTTTTTTTTTAAAACAACTTTGGCTTTGTTAATCCTATGGTATATTTGTATAATTTATTAATTTCTGTTATTTGTTTATGTCCTTCCTTCTCTTTTTGGGATTTGATTTTCCATTCTTTTTCTAACTCTTAAGATAGATGCATAGATCATTGCTTTTTATGCTCTTACCTTATAATATATGCATTTAAGACTATGTGAACAACTTTAACTTCAACTCACAAGTCTAGATATATCATGTTTCCAATGTTATTCAGTTCAAAATGTAGTTTAATTTCCATTGTTATTTCTTCCTTTAAAATTAGAAATAAAAATATTAATTTCCAAATATTTGGAAATTTTTTATTTTCTTTTTAAAAATATTTTTAGTTGTAGATGGACACAATACCTTTATTTATTTATTTATTTTTATGTGGTGCTAAAGATCAAACCCAACCTCATACATGCGAGGCAAGCACTCTGCCACTGAGCCACAATCCCAGCCCTTTAGTTTTCTTTTTGGTATTGATTTCTAGCTTGATTTCTCTGTGGTCAGAGTATAGAGCAAGTTAAATTTTAATCCTTTCAAAGCTCTTGCAACTTAGCTTACAGCAGAATTCTCTTGTTAATTCTAATATTTTATCTATAGATTTTTAAAAACTTATTACATACATAATTATGTTATCAGCAAATAACAGTGTAGTTATTATTCTCCAATCCTATCTTTTTTTTTAAACCTTATTTCACCTCATTTCACAGGTGAAGATGCCTGATTAGAAGTGATAGCAGATATCCTTACTGGTCAATTTTGTTAAATGTTCCATATTTGAAAATAATGTATACTCTATAAATGTTTGGTATAGCTCTAAATAGATCAGTAAGATAATTTGTGTTATTTGAGTCACCTGTATTCTTACTGATTTTTTATTCACTTATTCTATCACTTCCTAAGGGAATTATAGTGAAATCTTCCACTATAATTGTGAATTTATCTAGTCTATTTTGTTTATTTTTAGATTTGTCAATATTTTTGCTTTATATATTTTGAGGTTATGTTATTAGTATATAAAAATTAAGCATTTATTTCCTGTGAATGGATGCTTTATTTTTATGTATCTATAGCAGCATTTTTCATCAGTGTACTATTGACATTTTGGGCAGGATAATTTTTTGTTGAGTGGGAGGTACTGTCCTGTGCATTGTAGAATATTTTGCAGCATCCTTGTCCTCTACCCACTAGATGAAGTGGTATCTTCACCTTCAGTTGTGACAAAAATACCCCTAGACCTTATCAAATGTCCACTGGGTAAGGGGCAAAATCACTTCCGGCTTAAAGTCACTGGTTTATAGTAACGCTTTGTGCCTTTTGTCTATATCAGCAGAGCCACTTTCTATCTGTACTTGCAAATTTCTCTTTTTTCTATCATTTTACTTTTAACTTTATATATATATACATATTTTACATATATACATATATACTGGCTTATATGTATATATACACAATATCTCTTGTAAGCAGTATAAAGTTGTCTTTTTGATTCAGTCAACAATCTTTTAATTGTAATGGGAGTACTTGTTCCTTTTATTTTAATGTGGTCTTATTATATGTTCTTTATCTTTTCTTGCCATTTTAGATTATGTATTATATTACTATTTTGTTATCACCCATTAATTTAACCTAAATTGACATCCTAGAATTCACAACTAATGTCCTTAACTTATTAAAATGTACTGTTAGCACTTTAGTCACTTCTGTATTATCCTAAGAATTTAGACTTTTTAACTTTATTTACCCCAAATCTTTTTGTGATTTTTTAAAACTGGTACATAAAAATTGCACATATTATACCATGTGATATTTCAATACATTTATACAGTGTGTGCCTTTTGCGAATTTCTAAATCACCATATATAACCCAATTAAGTGGTCACTACCTCATTTTATACTGTCAATTTTTACTTTTATTTAGATTTACTCAAATATTTATTTTTTCAGGGCTGGGGCTGGGCTCAGTGATAGAGCGCTCACCTAGCACGTATGAGGCACTGGGTTTGACCCTCAGCACCCCATAAAACTAAATAAATAAAAGATATTGTGTCTAACTACAACTTAAAAAATTTTTAAATATTCTTTCAATTGTTCTTCTTTTCTTCCTGCATCTTTCTCTTTCCATTTGGATCATTTTATTTTTGCCTGACAAGCTCTATTTAGTATTTTATTTAGTGAAAGTTAGCTGTTCATAAGTTTGTCTATAATTTGACTTTATTTCTATTTTTTGCCTACATATTTTTATTTGTCTAAAATTTGACTTTATTTCTCCTTTATTTGAAAGATAGTTTATTTAATTTAGAATTTTAGGTTGATAGTATTTTTCTTCCTGATGATAAATCAGCTCTCCTTTTTGTTTGTTTGAAAATGATGTGTTTTGAGTCATCTATATTCTTACTGATTTTTTACTTCTTTTCATGTTCCCTTTGTTTATGGTTTCATTAATTTTACCATAATGTTCTTAAGTGTGATTTTCTTTGTATTTATCTTGTGTGGTATTCAAAATACTTTTTAATCTATGGTTTGATATCTGTCTGTTACTTCTGGCTGTTGTAACAAAAAATACCATAGACTAAGAGGTTTAAACATTTATTTTCACAGTTCTGGAGGCTGAAAAGTTCAAAACCTATGCACCAGCAAATCCAGAGTCTGGTGAGTGTCCTCTTCCTGGTTTGCAGATGCCATCTTTTCATTGTATCTTATATGGTGGAAAAAGAAGAGGAAGTAAGTTCTCTTGCATTTCTCCCATCATGAGGATAGTCCTCCAGAGTTCCCATCTCCAAATCCCCATCAAACTTAAGATTAAGGTTTCAACATATGCATTTGGGGAGGGGGGACATAAACATTTAATCCATAATAATATCTTTCATCTGTTTGGGAAATTCTTGGCCATCATTGTTTCAAATACTGCTTCTACCCTATTCTCTTTTTTCTCATCATTTGGGACTCCATATTTTATGGTTTGGATATGCAGTATCCCCCAAAAGCTCCAATGTTAATACAGGAAGTGAAATGATTAGATTGTGAGAGCCACAACCCAAACAATGAATTTGTCCCTTTAATGGCTTAATAATTTGAAAGGATTACTGTACTGGCTAATAACTGTAGAAAGATAGGGGGTGGCTAGAAGTTGGTTACTGACAGCATGCCTCTGGGATTTATATTTGTCCCAGCACCTTGCTTTTTCTCTCTGCTTCCTGGTTGCCAAGAGTAGAATAGCTTTCCTTCTCCATGCTCTTCCACCATGATGATCTCCCTAATCCTGGGCCCACAGCAATGGAGTGAGCTGACCATAGATCAAACCTCTGAAACCACAAGCCCCAAATTAAACTTTTCCTCCCCTAAATTGTTCTTGTTGGGTATTTTGTTCACAACAATGAAAGGCTGACTAATGTACCATAGTAGATTTTTTAAAAAATTATATTGCATAGGTTAAAAAAAAACCCTACAAATATTAGCCAAAAGAATGCTGATATATGGGGCTGTAGCTGTAGCTCAGTGGTAGAGCACTTGCCTAGCATGTGTGAGGCACTGGGTTTGATTCTTGACACCACAGATAAATAAAATGAAAGTCCATCAACAACTTTAAAAAAAAAAGAAAACTTAGAAAAGAAAAGAATGCTGATATGACTATACTATTCTCCGCTCCCCTCCCACTCTTATCTGGGTCGGAATTATTTTCCTTCTGATTTTTCAGGTCACTAGCTCTCTTTAGCTGTATCTAATCTGCTATTAAATCCTGTTTTTGTTCTCTTTTGCTATATTACCATCTACCCCAAAATTTTGTGTCCTAAAATAACTGCCACTATTTCCTTGTTCAAGATTCTGTAATTTGGGTAAGGTTCAGTGGGAATAGATTGCCTCTGCTCCATATGGCATTGTCTAGGGTAATTGAACTAGAATTAAAGAATCCAACATGGCTTCATTCATTTGTCTGTCATCTCAACTAAAGGGATTGAAAGAGTTGGGAACCATCTGGGCCTCTCCCTTTTCACTTTCTCTCTCCAGTATTTCTTTTTCCAGGAACTGTCTCTCTGCATGTGCCCCACTCCCTCGCCATAGCAGCAAGTGGCGAAAGTAATAGAAATGGATTCTGATGCAAAGTCTAGGTAGCTCTCTTATAACATGCTGTGTGTATGTGCTCGGTCAACATCAGCTTTTCCTGACTCCCTTTCCACAATTCTTTATATCTCACCATGTTTACAACAAAGATAACAATCCTAACATTTAAAAATATGTATTTATTTTTTTAGTTGTAGTTGGACACAATACCTTTATTTTATTTATTTATATTTGGTGTTGAGGATCAAACCCAGGGCCTCGCATGTACTAGGCAAGCCTTCTACTGCTGAGCCATGACCCCAGCTTACACAATACTGACATATTTGATGAGTGCTCTTCTAAGGGCTCTATATGTATCATTACATACATAATTCTGGGCAAAGGAATAGATTTTTGGCAATTGAAACATCACAGAATGGGTGAATTTGGGGGCAGGATTTGAAGGAACTATTAAGTCATTAAGTCAAGATATGAAAAGAGAAGGTGAAAATAGGAGCAGATCAGCAATATATGTGGATATGTATGAGCAAGAAGAGGATGGCCAAAAAAAAAAAAAAAAAAAAAGATCAAGGAGCCAAAATCAGGGAGAAGTATTAGCTCACAAGGATCAAGTGATCAAAGGTAGTTGATATTATTTCCATTTGTGAATGGATTTTCATCTAAGTTTCAGGAATATAGTTAACTTTTTCTATTTTGATACCAGCAAATAGACCAGTTCCTGGGGCCACACTGATTAAACTAAAACATATCAGGCTCTTTTAACAATTCTAATAATATCTCTAAGGGGTTACACATACACATTATCTGCTAAATATTTGAATAGAGTATTGTTCTGGAATAGCCACAGCATCAGTCTTTTGCAGAAAGCACAGAAACCAGTCTGAAAGCTCTATCCACAGTGAAAGCCACAGGACAATGCTTCATCCTCAGCAGCAATGTGTTGACAAGGTGGTCTGTATCCAACCTGGCTGCAGAGATAGATGGGCTTTTAGCCAGGCACACTAAAAGATTCCTGATAATCAGCCAAAGGGTACCCATGAGGGGATCTCAAGTGATTGTGTAAAGTCTGACTTGGTTAGGGCATGAGAGACAGGCAAATGATATGTGCTGAGCAGTCAGACAAGGCTCAATTGAAAACATGAATCCAAAGCAAAAACTGGGAGAAATTTCTACCTTCCTAAAATAACCAAACTCTGACAATTACCCCATTTTTAGCCTCTTTCTTCAACCACTCTACAGGCTCCTTCTCCTCATTAAAAACTCAAATTTCTCCTATCTTCAAAAACCAATCACCACAGAACAATTCCCACTTCACGCTTTCTTACTACTCTTTCTGCACTGTTGGGAATGAGCTGTCTATACTTCTTGCCTCCACATTTTTGCCTCTCACATCTCAAGTCACCAAGTCTCTGGTTTCTTTCCACTACTGTTTAGTTAAACAGTTCCTGGTAAGATCACCAATGACTTCTCAATCACTATATTCAATGGATTCATCTTTGTTGTGTGTTACTTGACCTCCCTGTGGCATCTACCTAGATATTTCCTTCCTTCTAGAAATTCTTTAACTCCTTGGCTCTGATAACATTCCCTTCTCCTGCCTAATACTAAAATGTTGGAGTTACTTTTGGACTTATTCTACAGTCTCCTGAGCATCCTCTGTCATGGTTTCAATCACCACTTGTATATTGACATCACTCAAATCTCTACCTTCTGCCTTGACCCCTTTCTCTAAGCTGCATGTTCAGCAACTCACTAAATATCTTCCTGGGTGTCCCATGGAAATCTCAACACATCCAAAATACAGTCATGTTCTCCAAACATATTCATTCTTCATGGATTTCCTCGCCTTGGTGAATATCAAAACTAATAATCCTGTTGCTTAAGCCAGAAATCAGGGAGTTATAATTGACTCGGTATTATTCTTCCTATCCACCTACCACCCAATGAGTCAGCAAACAGTCTCAATCCTTGACTTCTCTCTCCTGATGAAGGCCCTCAACTGGGATCCTGCCTCCAGTCTCTCACCCTCAAATCCACCTCCACACTGTCCACCAGAGTGATTTGTCTAAACCTAAACTATGATCATGACACTCCCGGGTTCCAACCACCACAGCTTCCAAACTAACCATCTTTTCCCTTTCAGTTCCTTGATCTGACCACTTGGATGGGACAACTAGGACTTTGGCAGCTGGTCAGAGGGGTTTGGCTTTGATATAAAATATAGGAACCACCCTACCAGTTCATATGGAGGTTGTGACACAACAGCTACACAAGGCAGGTTCTAGAAGTGAAAGACACATTAGCAGACCATCATAGGAGGCAAAAGGACCAAGAACAATCTTCCACAGTGAGAAGAAAAGAAAAAGTGAAGCTGTGGGACAGGCAGAGAAGGGTAACTGCCTAAAAAGGGCAAATCTTAAAGAGAAAATAGTAAGGATATGCATTAAAGTACTGCCCAACCACAGTTAACAAACAACCCACAGGTTGTCTAAAACATTACAGCTCATTATTGGAAGCCCAGCACCAAGAGCAAGGGTAAAACACAATTCTACAGGGCAAGGGAGGGAGATGAATGCTGGGGGAAAATCTACCTTCTGTAGGAGACAGCACCGGCAAGAAAGCCTAGAAGAGGGTAGTTTACAAACCAGAATTGTCCTTGTGACAAAGTGAAGGCCACAAAAAGTCAGCTGCACTCAGGAGCAGTACCAGGCGACCTCTTAAAGAAAGTGGGCTTTGGGATGATGAAAGAAGCAGAATTCATTCACTGAGCAGACTCAAAAAATTTCCTTGAATTATTTTATTTACTTCTTACAAAGAGAAGTGTTAATGAAGAGTCTTGCTCCCAAAATGACTTTGAAGGCAGTCAGTTATGGTGTTCACAGTAAAATAACGGTAAGGCACATGCTGTTCTGGACCTAATTAACTGCATACAGAAATTACCAGAACCAGATGCCAGTTAAAAAAAGAAGAAGAAAGAAAACCAAAACAAAACATTGTCCAAAATGTTGCCAGTGTTGAAAACTAGTGATCTCTCTTAAGTCCTTTTCACAGAAACTGCTGGCCTATGAAACCCACACAGGGAAGCATAACCATATGGACTTTGACTCCTGAAGGTCCACGTTCGAAACCCGACTATGCCCATTTGGTGAAGGAGAAAACCTCCCAAGGCTTGGGAAACAGTTTGCCCTGAGTGGCCCATACTGCATTGTTAAGAGCAGACCCGCAGCAAGAACCTTACAAGGTCGCCAACTCGCAACCGGTGCTCCCTTTCCTACAGCTTGAAGCCCAGACTGGGTGCTCAAACCTCCTGGAGCGCCTTTGTCCCCCTCTTCAGCGAGCCCCGCGGAGGTGGCCAGTCGGGCTGAGCAGCCGAAGGCGGGCGGGGGCGGAGGCGGGGCGCTGGCGCCCCGAGCCGCGGAACAGCGGGGAGGGGGCGGCGGGTGGCGATTGGCTGGGCTGCTGCAGGCCGCTCAGGGCCGAGAACAAAAGAGAGCTGGCGGCGGGCGTCCGTGGAGTAGTGCTCCCTCCCGCCAGCACGGCTTCGTGCTGGGAGGACGCGCCCACCGCCCGCGCGCCCGCCGAGCACCGGGCCGGCGCGCTCGGTTTCTCCGCAGAAGCCGGCCGTGCACCTAGGAATTAACCGGTGGCGCGGGCGGGAGGGAGCGGAGCGGGCGGGGGGGATGCTGAGCGCGCGCGAGAACAATAATAAGATCGTGTTTGCGGTCGCTGCCCGAGGAAGAATTCGGAGGCGGCGCGAGTCCCGGCGCTCGCGCGGCGCCCGGGAACCGGGAGGCAGGCCGGCGGCGGCATGAGGCTAGCGGCGCGGCGCCTGTGAGCAGCGCGCGGCGGCGGCGGGCGAGCACCAAGCGGCCGGGGCTCCCCTCCCCCGCTGCCGGGCGGTGATTTGCGGGCCCGCTGAGCCCCCCGCCCACTCGCCTCGGCCGCCGCCTCGCGCTTCCCCTCGTCGGCGCGGCCGCCCGCCCGGCTCGAGGCCCGCGGGAGCGCGGCGCAGCCCTCGGCCCGCGGGGGCGGCCTCCTGGCATCTTCGCGGCGACCAAGGACGACCCGGGAGGGGAGCCTCCGGGATGGCGCGTCCGCGGCCTCGCGAGTACAAAGCAGGCGACCTAGTCTTTGCCAAGATGAAGGGCTACCCGCACTGGCCGGCGCGGGTAAGTACTGTGACCGCGGCCCGCCGCCCACCATTTTCCCTTCATGATGGCGCGCCCGCCCCTTCCATCTCTCAGCCTGAGCTGCTGGTCAGGGCCGGCCGCGGCGGCAGCAAAGGCAGGCGGCGCTGCTCGAGGAAGACGAGACCGAGGCGAGGACTCCCGGCCGCGCCCGCCTGCCGCCATCCCTCCGCCCGCTTCGAAGGCGGGTCCGGTCCCTAGGCCCGGCGCGGCAGCCCTCCCGGAAAGCCGCGGGACTGGGTAGAGGGCCCGGAGAGGCGGCGGCCTCCGCAAATGCTATTGGCAACGCCGGGGTCCGGGCGGACGTCGGGCGGGCAGGGAAACGTAGAGCAAGTGGCCGTCCACCAGCCAGCAAGCGCTGCAGCGAATCCTGGAAAGGGGTAGTGGTCATCCAGAGGCTAGCAGGGCCTCTTGGCAGGCGTTCATGCATCTCGGTGCATCCTGCGCCTTCCAGACTTGTTGAGTTTCCCCTGAGCGCGATTCTGGTGCCCGCCTGCCCTGGCATTGTCCCGGGATGCTTGCCTCCCTGGAACCTACCGTTCTCTTGAACTGACATCAAATAGAGGAGAGCTTGCAGTCTTTCACTGACTGGTGGCTCCTTGTGCCATTTCACCTCCATATTTGTTTTAGGTCGATTCCAAACCTTATTCTTGGCCTCCGCTATAATCCACAATAGCTCTCTTCCTGTGTAACAAGGTTGTCTCTGGGCTTTCTCTAGAAAGCATCTGCATGTATTAGATAGAATTAAACATTTTTTAATTAGGCCTTTTGAGGAAGAAGGACAACAATTTTGTGAGAGTTGGCAACTGAATACTTGAAATAAGAAATACAGTGAGAAGGAGAAGCAAGACATTTTGGAGACTGTATTGGTATTCTTGAGGAAGAAGGAAAAAACGACCTAATTCTAGAGTGTGAGCACTAGAATGTTGTTTTGTAGTTAAGTAAAGATAACAAGACCAAGCTGGGGAAAATATACCCATTCACAAAAGGAAGTGACATCATGGGTGGCCACACTGAAATGTAGTGAAGTTGAGGCAGTAGTTGGACATAACCACTTTTTTTAAACATTTGGTTTGGCATGATTGTAAATGGAAAAAAACACTGGGCCAGGAATTGGGGGACCTAGTATCTGGCTCAGGCTCTGTTATGTATTAATCATTTCAACTGTCTGCATATCCATTTCTGCAAGTATAAAATGATCATCTCTAGGATTCCTTCCAACAACCCTGGAAATCAGGAGGATAAAACAATCATATTGAGGTTCAATTAGGCTCTGGATATAACTTATCCATGTTTGAACTGTGGGCTCTTAAATAAGGCAAAGTTTTCAATGTAGAGCTATTTGGATTTAAAAATATTGTTTAGTACTATATTGCTAGAAGGAGCAAGATTTGTGGCTTTAGGAGTACTTTAGGAAATCCCTGAATAAATCTGTCAAAGAAGAAATATACAGCTTTAAGATGTTATATGATTGTACGTCTTCAAAAGTGAACTAAAGGTTGTCATCATCAGTTGGCCATTCCTTCTAGTTCAATGGTTTTATTTAATCTTATCTTTGAAAAAATATCTTCTGAGGGTCAAAAAGAAAATAGACTAAAATTTTCATTAACATGCTGCTTGCACAGGTTGGCCACCTGTAGTAATTTGTGAAACAGAAAAGAGCTATAGGAAGTGCTCCTAACTGTATAGCTGATAGTACATAAGATTCCCAAAAGTTATAATTCCAAATCAAGGCAAAGTGGGGAACCAAAATCCATCAGGTTTTGGAGTGTTGTATTTCTTATTTTGAGACAGGGTCAAGTTAAGTTACTTAGGGCCTTGCTAAGTTGCTGAGGTTGACTTCAAACTTTTGATCCTCAGAGTCACTGGGATTATTAGTCTTGCACCACCAGATCTGGTTCCATCCAATTCTTAGATAAAATAAAATAGATACAAAGGGAAAAAAATCTGTCTATTCACATTTGCCATGACCATCTCAAGAACCTAAGACTTTTTAAAAGTATTTTATAATGAGTGGCATGTTAAAATTTTCAAAGAAAGGATGCTTCATAATGTTCTCATCTTATTTTCATCTCAATACTATGAGGCATTATCCCCATTTTACACTTAGTTTTATCTTTGTAAATGAGTCTATAAAATACTAACTGGAAAGAAATCCTGTGTTTTCAAATTTCAAGTACTCACTTGATGTGGTCAGTCATGTTGGAATCAGATTCTCTATGGCCCCTAGGAATCAAACCTGGAAGGAAAAGCATGGGGAGACAGATTTCAGTTCATGCTGTAGGGAAGAGCTTTCTAACAGAGCTGGTCCATGCAGGAATGAAAAAGCAACTTCCTTGCTTTAAGGAAGATGTTTGGTTCCGGGCAGCCCCTTGTGAGGCACATAGGTCAAGAGGATTCAGAATTTAGGCAAATTTAATTCAGTCTTTGGCTGGGCCTCACACTTTTGTGACCCTGGGCACAAATATTCTGTAATCATTTCTGAGTTTCAGTTTACTAGTCTAAAATGAGAATAATTCTCACCATTCAAATAGTAAAGTAGTCCCCCCACCCTTATCTGTGGTTTCACTTTCCACAGTGTAAGAATACAGTACTGTATCATAAAGTATTTTGAGAGATCACATTGAAATAACTTATTGCAGTGTACTGTTATAGTTGTTCTATTTTATTATTGTTGTTAATTTCTTATTGTGCCTAATTTATGAATTAGACTTTAATCATAGTTATATTTGTACAGGGAAAAAAAAAACAGTATATTTAGGATTTGATACTATCCACAATTTCAGGCATCCACAGGAGGTCTTGAAACCATGTGGTTAAGAGAGGACCATTATCAAAAAGCACCAAGTAATAGTGCTGGAATGTTTCTTTTTTTCCTTTTTGAATTTCTAACTTGCTTTTGTATTATTACACTATTTTTAAAATATTATTATTTTCTCCACATTTTATTATGAAAATTGTAAGCATACAGAAAAGTTGAAAAAATATACAGTAAGCCCCCATGTATCATTTAGATTCTGTAATTAAGGGTTTTTTTTTTTTTAAAAAAAATAACCATATAACTGTGAACCATTATTATTTATTTATTTATTTGTGTGTGTGTGATGCTGAAGATTGAACCCAGAGCCTTGGGCATACTAGGCAAGTACTCTATGACTGAGCTACATCTTCAGCTATAATTTTTACTCTGTTTGCTTTATAGCATCTGTTCATATACTCATCCCTCTATTCGTGCACTAGTCTATGTTTTAATACATTTTAAAGTAAGATGCATATATCTCTATAATTTACTCCTGGACACTTCAACATGCATGTCATTAACTAGAGGTTAATATTTTTTATAGGTCATTTTCTTCTGAGGTAAAATTTACGTAAAATGAAACATACTTAAATGTACCATTCTGTGAATTTGACTGATGTACATTCTGGTGACCTTGGTATAGAGTAGTGCCAGTATTTAAGAAAGTTCCCTCATGCCTCTTTCCTGGTGAATTCTTGTTCTCCTGCCTTTTCCTCCCCCACTGTTCAAGTATGTTATTTTAACATTAAAATAAAAAGTTGACTATTTCTATGGAATATACTTTATTATGTACAGATTTAAAAATTAGATGTTTGCCTATGTCTAAGATTTAGCTAGTTTAATACTAAAATACTTAGACTAAAAACATGAGTGTCTGAAATCTTGATTGTGTACCCAGTTGGTTTAAAAAAAAAAAAAGCTGAGCTTGTGTTTCTAAGATATGTAAAGTTATTTTAAAATTGTGTGTACCTGTGCTTTGTAATACTGTTACATACATTATAAAGTAGACAAAAAAGAAACTGAAAGCAATGTATAAGTAATATTACATGTTTTAAATTTTTTTAAAAATTATTTTTTATTAGTTGTTCATGGATCTTTATTTTATTTACTTATTTATATGTGGTGCTGAGGATCGAACCCTGAGCCACAACCCCAGCCCCATGTGTTTTAAATTTTTTATTGGCAAAAATATCACTAACAGTAATAGATTACATCCATATTCTTAAAAGTCTTAGTTTTTAGAATGTTTTTTGCCTGCTTCTTGTGAGATGTGATTTAGATAGATGGTCATCACTGGGCACACACCTGTTGTCTCAGCTACTCGGGAGGCTAAAACAGAGGATCACTTAAGCCCAAGAGTTCAAGGCCAGCCTGGCAACATAGTGAAACCTTGTCTCTTAAAAAACAATAAATACTTTATATGAGAACTCTCAGACATTACTACTAGGAAATTGGTATAATCACTTTAAAAATCTGGCCTAATCTACTGAAGTTAAACACATATCCTACTTTGTGACCTAATGGTTTGTTCTAGCATACACCCAAGACAAAATGAGTGTTTACATCCACCAAAAGACTTGTACAAGAGTGTGCATACATAGCAACTTTACCCATAATAATAGAAGTCTAGAAACAATTCACATGTTCACCATCAGGAGAATAAATAAACAAGTTGGTAGTAAATTCATTCAATAGAATACTTCTTTGCAGCAAAAAGGAATATAATACTTATGCTTGCAAAATATAAGGTTGTGTGAAAAAAGTCAGATTCAAGAGAGTACATTTGATATGGTTCTATTTATGTGATATTCAGAAACAAGCAAAACTAACCAATGGTAATCAGTGGATAGAGAGGAGTTACTGACTGGCAGGAGGCACTAGAACTATATCTTGATCTGAATGGTGGTTGTATGGGTGTGTACATTTTTAAAAACTTATCAAGCAGCATATTTAAAATTTGTGTACTATACTGTGTAAGTTATGCCTTAATTTTAAAAACACAAGACTAGAGGAAAGAAAAATCTAATACTGTAAGCTTCTCTGTAGGTTGGATTTCACCATTTTTATTTTCATTGGGCTTTTTTTTCCTCCAAGTCCTCTGTCCAAATTGCATCTTCTTGTCCCTTTTCACTATTTTAGAAACTTCAGTTAAGGCTGGGAATATAGCTCTACCGTTCTATACAGCTTGACGAACTGAACTCATTGAACTTTTATTAAGCGTTTACACTAGTTGCAGTTTTTAATTTTTCCGCCAGTAGATTAAATTTGCAGTAGCTTTAAAACATGATTATAAATATTTTATACCCTTAGTTAAAATAAATATTTGTCTCTGGTTCATAGCATTTTTAGGGTTTTGTTTTTGTTCTTTGCCTTTGACAGTAAGACACTAGAATATGAGACTTTATTTCTGGAGGGTAGGCCACATATTTCCAGGGAGTCACTTGGAATTTAAATTCTTTGTAATCTCACCATAAAGTAAGATGTTTATAGTTTTCATTACTTTGGCCTGATTCCAAAGAAGGTCAGTCTTCAGGTAAAGTGGTATAGACTCACTCACTAAGCCCTTTCCCCGGGGACTGTGTTGATTTTTGCCAAGGAACTGTAGATTGTTTCATTTCTTTGACTTAAATTGGAGCAATACACATTTTCCAGTGCTCCCATTTTAACCAGATGAATCTATGTATATTCCCACAACATCCCCTTTGGAATGCCATAATGACTACTATTTCCCATGATTTGGAAAATATTAATTCTTCAAAGTCAGGTCTCCACACAATCTCCACTATAAGACGTTATTTGATTCTTTTGGAAAATTGTTTCAAATTAGTATGCTGTGCAGACTGTTACCTGTCAGTGACAAAATAGGTAAAGAAGTTGAAAGTATTGAAATTTTTAAAAATCAATTTGATGAGTAACTTTGTGAATCTAATAATTAAAATTTTTGAAGCTTTTAATTTTATCTAGTAATTCATTTTTATCATATAAAAATGTCAGTCTGCAACAAAATTAAAAAAAAAAATTAAATGCCAAAATCTAGTCCTTTACTGTAAATAAAGTAGAAGTACTAACAATAAGAGGAACCTTAAAGGTCAGTAGTGGTCTTTGCACCTACACAACTGATTCATAACTGTGAATCGTTTGAAATATTTGAAAAGGGGAATGGATTGACTTTCATGTTACAAATGTTAATTATTGCACAAGTAATAATATTTGAAGAAATTACTCTCTTCACCTAGTTACGAGAAACATGAATAACCACCTGTATATGTAGGTACGTCATTTTTGTAATATGTACAATTCTACAACCTTTTCCCCATTTAAATACTATATCTTAAATGAGTTTTAATGGCAGCCAATGTTTCTGTAACATCATTTGTAATAGTTATCTGGTAATTCGTGATATAGTCCTATTATAAATTATAACCCTCTTATTTTAGGATATTTAGGTTATTTCCAGTTTTTAACTATAAAATAAGACTCAGAAACATTCTTTTTGCTAACTTACAGTTAATTTCCTCAGAATAAATGTGGAAATTATATTTATGAGTCAAGGGATATATGCACATTTTATAGCCTTGGATTTATATTGCTAAATTGCCTTCCAGAAAAGTTTTGACTAGCTTATACATCTACTAATAGAATAAAAGAATACCATTTTCTCACAAACTTATTGAAGTAAATGATCCAAATTTTTTTAAAAAAAAATCTGTCGACTTAATAAATATAAAAACAATTTCTTTAGTTACAAGTTAGGTTGAATATATGTATCATATATGAGAATATCATATGTTGTAATATATGTCTTGATTACAAGTTAAAATAAAAATATAACACTACCATGAGGTGGATATTATCCCTAAGACATAGCTTAAGAAATTCACCCAAGGTTACACAATTAATAAGTATCTTAATCCATGAATGCCACAAGAACATAACAGATGTGACATTAGATGAAAGGGCTGAGGAAGTATTTGGCAGTGTATGGAAAGACTATATGTATGTATATGTTACCTACAAGACTATATAAATTTGTTACCTACAAGTGCTGTGAAGCTAGCAATGTTAAGTCAGAGAACATTTCATTGTAGAAGATTGTATTATCTTTCTCTATATCTCTCTAAAAGCCCTCTGATGCAAGGGAATGTATTAAAAAATAAGTCATTAGTTATACATTTAGAGAAAGTAGAGAACCACTACAATCAATTCTAAATTAATAGCATGGTATTGACTTAGGTATAGGTTCCAAAACCTTTATGTGTCACAGAACACATACATATACTTTGAACATCAGTTAGGAGAGTTTCTGATGCAGTAGATCCTAGAAGCTAAATCATAAGAATGACGATATCCTGTGTAGATTTTGTCAACTTACAGCATTTCTGATCATGATAACATTTTTCAGTGTTTCATTGCCATTTGTGTAGGTAATTTTTCAGTCCAGCTACCACAGTTAATCTGGTAAAATACCATCTGTATGATACCACAGAAAGCCACACAGAAGTTTAAAAAAAAAAAAAAAACTAATGATTGATGAGCTCAAACTTTCAGAATGACATCCTGGAGATTTTTGAGGAAGCTCTGTAATGTGTAGCAAGAGAACTGACCAGGGTCTAAAAAACCACTAGTTTGAATTTTTTAGGTTAGGCATCTTTTTTACAACCTTTGTAAAATAGAGAAAACGATAATTATTCTCCTTCCCTTCTTTTTCATCTAGGGATCCAATATTAAAATCCACATGAAAGAACTATTGGCTGATTAAGTACTTAATAATTCCCTCATAGGAATACTAAACTCCTAATTTACACAATTCATGGAATCTAGTAAAGTCTCCATAAATGCTTTGTGTGGCTTGGTGAGTTTGTTTTTCAGCAATTTCCTTGTGATTTTATAATATTGAGGTTGACCCTGGGTTCTGGGAATTGTGGGGACTTACCATTATAAGATTCCCAAGTCTGATGGGGGCTTTTCTAGAGTTTCCATATAGTTTCAGGACTTGGGAGCAAAATAAATTGGCATACAAATGGATTTATGAATAAACCACTCTTCTTATTTAATTGCTGAGACTCAAGCTCCCTGCTGATTCTGATTATAGTCTCTAAGGCTGCCCAGAAGTGGAGGTGTCCAGTTTTCATAGGGCAGAAGAGTTAGTGTTAGCAGGAAAGTTCTCAGTAGCATAGTAACTTCTCAGTTTCTATTGCACATATAAAAATGAATTTCACAAAAGGTTAAAAATTTTTTACATAAGCAGGAATGTCAGATAATAAGCTCAGCTTTAGCTTTCTTTTTTGGACACTGAAGTAGAATCTTTGTACTAATGACATCTTTAATTTTGGAGGAAATGCACTTTTAGAGAGAGAAATATTATAAATATTATAAAGTTTTTGAGGTTGCATATGTTGGATGAACTGAAATGAATTTTCTCTAGAACTTTCAGTTTTTAAATAAAATAAAATGTTTTAAAATAATTTTTTTCTTCACTAGACTGCTACATGAAGATTAAGTCAATAATTTAAATAAATACTTGGATCTTGGAAATTAGTCATTTTTGATTTATTCTAATGCAGTCTAGTTGCTTTCAGACTATTTTTGCCCATAAGTGAGGAATAAATATTCCTATCTCAGCACACATACACCAGAAAAAAAGTTCACCAAATTATACTTACTGTATGTAATGCATTCTGGTATTTTGTATTTCACTTTATAAAAAATCAGGTTACAACCCTCTAAGTCAATTTTTACTACATACAGTTTAAAAAGCATGATTTGGTCTAGTAGGCCAAAGGAATTTGTCTATGCATTTATATTGAACAGTTGTTGGAATTCTTCAGATGATGATGATGATTTCAACAGTCCTGGGCTTTTTATTCTATTGTAGCCACAATCTTATGAGAGTTGCAGAATATAAGAAATGAAAGTGATATTGTATTAGATCATTTAACCATCCAGGTTAGAATTTCCCTTGATCTCAAAAGTCTAAATGTACAGATCAAACATTTTCAATCTCATATTTCTTGTAGTCTTTAAGCTGCAAATATACACTTAACTATCTTGAAGCTATTAAAGTTTCATAAATATGCCTTCTTAAGGGTAATAAGCTCCATGCATTTGCTACCTATCTAGTTATACATAATCTGACTACATAATGTTCCCTAGCAGGTAGTATTGAGGTTTTTGGGGATTTCTTAAGTTTGTGGAACTAAACTGGCAGACCATCCGTAACTAAGGATAAGGAGCTTTTATGTTCAGAAAACTTAATAGTTTTATAAGGCAGGTTTATGGTACACTCTGAAGTGATTATTAAGTCTTTGGGACTATACATTTCTAATAATGTCTGTATTTCTTTTTAAATCACTTTGTGCCCAACCAAAAACATTTCCTTAGTACTATGAGATAACAGCAGTCTCAGTAGAACCTAGTATTGATAGGAAGGCATTCTTCAACTTCTGGAAAGTATAGTAAATTCAATTTTGTTTCTTCTAGCTAGCCGATTGACTCACACAAAATAAATGCATTACAATTACAAAATAGCTCGTCTATACTAAATGGAAATATCTTAGAACAAAATGAATAAGATTAGGTTAGTTTTTGTGTGAGCCAGGTATTCAAGAATTCTGCTTGTTCTCTAGCTCAGCCTTTTGTGATTATTGCTGTTGTTTACTGGCCCTACCTCATGCTATAGGGGTGCTGAGGAGAAGACAAAACCTTTGATAAGAATTATAAAATATGACTGGGTGCAGTGGCACACACCTATAATCCCAATGGCTCAGGAGGCTGAGCCAGGAGGATTGCGAACAAAGCCAGCCTCAGCAAAAGTGAGGCACTAAGCAACTCAGTGAGACCCTGTCTCTAAATAAAATATAAAATAGGGCTGAAGATGTGACTCAGTGGCCAACTTCCCCTGAGTTCAATCCCCAGTACCAAAAAGAAAAAAAAAGAGAGAATTATGAAATATGATGGTCTTTCTTCATTTTTAATAAGTTCTTTATCTGGGTCAAAGATTTATTTAACTACAAAGGATCAGGTAACTCAGAACAAATGTGTTGCTTGTTTTTATAGTGTTGTAAAAACAGGTTACAAAAGTAGAGCAACTTAAGAAGAGCTCTTGGTTGGAGAGGTTTGTTGACATGAAACAGAGATGATAGTGATTGAAGTACTCCTTTGCTCCACTAAAGTTGCCTCTTATTTAATATTGTAACCTACAAGTGAGCCCTTGACCTCTCCATTTTCTTTTGGTATACCAGCTCCCTTCTGGCTTCACTCCTTCATATCCAGATTAAACCCCACTTGATAACTCAAATAGTTGTCACCCAGTCTCTTTTTTTTGTTTTGAAGTATTCACCATACTAACCCCTTCTTGGGTCATACTTCTGCTCCAGCACAGACATGTAGACTGTGGGCTGCTTCAGAATTTAAATTCATTAGTCTTTTTGCTGGTCTGGGGTCAGTTCCTTGTACAACTTCCTCAAGTATTAATAAATATCATTATCACTCTCTTCCAACTCCTTTGCCTTTATTTTTAGCAAGTTATTTTACCTTCATACTTCATAAAAAATGTCTATGCCAACAGATTTGAACTACAACTTCCTGTCTGCTTAGAAATTAAAGTCCTCCCACCCCTCTTTCCTCCTTTCCCCTCTTTCCCCCCTACTTCTCTTTTTCTTTCTTTTGGCTATAGAGGAGCATAGTTGTGTCTCTTTTCCCTGGAGGCAGTAAGGTGCAATAGAAGAGCAAACTTCTGTGGGCAGATGAAGCCATTTCTGCATATTGCCTTTACTCCTCAGTAGATCAATGACCTTGGACAGATTACCTGATCTCTTAGCCTCTGTGGACTCACAAGTAAAATACAGACAATAATGTCTTCCTTTCAGGATCATTTCAAGAATTATGAACACAAAAAGGCTGGAGTTTAACGTATGATCAAAACATGTTTCCCCCTTTCTTATCCTCCCTACTTAGATCCTCCTCCTCCTATTTTACACTACCCATTTTCTTCTTCCATTTAATTTTAAACAAATATTTTTGAATGTTTGCTATGTTCCAGGCACTCTATAAGTGCTGTGGGTAGAAAAGTGACGTCAACAAATCTTTGTTCTCCTAATTTAAGTCATCAGCCTCTTCCCTTTTATTGGCTCTTTCTCTTCAGACTGGAAATATTTCATCTGTCATCTTGCACATACTGCTGTCTATGCTTCCTTTAGTAGGCAGCCTTCATTAAGAACTGGCCTTACTGGGTTTTTTTTTCACCCTATCCTAGAGGTCACCGTGACCTGCCAATTCAAAGAACATATTTCAAGAAAGCCTTACTTTTGCCTCTGTGGAAATTTAATACTGCATCTTAAAAATTCTCTTTCCTTGGCTTCCCTCATGTTTCTTGTCATGGAAGGTTCTTCTACTTCACCTTTGGTACCTTTGCAGATTTTTATTTAACTTTAGCCACAATTCTTTTTTTTTTTTTTTTAAGAGAGAGAGAGAGAGGGGCTGGGGATGTGGCTCAAGCGGTGGCGCGCTCGCCTGGCATGCGTGCGGCCCGGGTTCGATCCTCAGCACCACATACAAACAAAGATGTTATGTCCGCCAAAAACTAAAAAATAAATATTAAAATTCTCTCTCTCTGTCTTTCTTTTAAATTATTTTTTAATATTTATTTTTTTTTAGTTTTCGGCGGACACAACACCTTTGTTTGTGGTGCTGAGGATCGAACCCGGGCCGCACGCATGCCAGGCGAGCGCGCCACCGCTTGAGCCACATCCCCAGCCCTAGCCACAATTCTTAAGGATAATATCTTCTAAGCCTCTTATTTCATGCCCAGACTCACTAGCGTGAATTTTAAATCCATAAATTCGTTTACATACTGGACAGCCCATTGAATGCCCTCTCAGTTACCACAAATTCGTTGTCAAATCTAATGTAGCTATCTTTCTCCACCCAAGTATTCCTGTTCTAGTAAAAAATTCATCCAGTAACTCCCAAAACCAAAGACATTGAATCATCTTAGATGTTCCTTTTTCTTTATCTCCCACATCTTATTGGTCACCTTATGATAAGGATGAGCTGTACAAATGAAGGCCTGGTGGTAGTTCTTTTGGAGAAAAGTGGTATGAGCTTTGATTAATCATATATTTCAGCAGTAAGGATACTAACTCAAAAGAACCTGATATATATTCATTAATGTAAACAAGATTTTAGCAGAAATGTGTACCATCAATTTGAATTTCATTGGTGTTATTATTTAATATATAGAATATATCTTGGTTTTATAGTGGATCATTATAGTGATACTATAGCATAAGGAGCTTATACCTATTGTTATATTTGTATTTAAAAACATTAATGATAAAATTTATGACAGATGGAGCTTCACAGGATTTTATTCCCTTTTAAAAATGGCTAATCAAGGTGTAACAATTTAAGAGACCTCAGCAAACTAAAATGAATTCTTGACAGTGAGGGATATCCAGAGATTTGATTGTTCAGTCAGAAAAGAAGAGGTGTAAGGGATGTGATAGTGATCTTCAAATAGTTGAAAGACTCCTATGTGAAAAAAAGAAATACTAAGTGGGGTAGCAAAAAGAGCATATGCTTTGGTATCAGAGAGGCATGGATCAAATTAAACTCTGCCACTCATTAATTACAACCCTGGGCAAAGTTTCTTACTCTCCATTAGCCTCAGTTACCCCTTCTCTAATATAGAGATAGTATTACCTACTCTAGGTTGTTTGGAAAACTTAGTTAAACCCAAAAGAATTAACTTAGTTAAAGTTACTAATGTATAATTGAAGTTAAACAAATAGTTTGGTCCTTTTCTTCTGTGGTAGATGTTAGATGGGTAGAACTCTATAGAGTCAAAGGATAGAAATTCATAGGAACCCATTTAAGTTGGCTTATCCTACCAAAGAGCAATTAAGAAAGTTTTAGCATTATTGAGAATTTTTGTATCAATAATCAGCACAATAATCCTATGCTATAGATATTTTACTCTTTTTAAAGAAGGAAAAAACCCTGAAGTTTAAATAGAGATTTTATTTATCTTCCCCAAGCTTGTCCAATTATAGTAATTGATCAACTGGAAACTATCTCCAAAGCCTATAAACTCTTAAAGTACATTGTGTGTTTTATCTCTGGTAATGAAAGTTTAAGCATCGCTAATTCAACAGCTATTTGTTGTGTACACATACACACTGATATATACATGCCTTCAGGTGATATAAATTGTTAAGGAGGAAAATATTTGGGGAATAAGGAATGCTAGCAGGAGTAGGGAATATAGAGAGGATGTTTCTGTCTTATAGAATATTCAGGGAAAGCTTCTCTAATAAGATGGCATTTGAATAGAGACTGTTAGAACACTAAATCCTGACTGAAGCTTCTTTTATATTTTGTTCTATTGCTTCTTTTCTACCTACAATTTTGAAGTCTTTAATGAAAAGTTAAATGCTAGCACCTTCTGAGACATAAGATTTAAAATAACTTCCAGTGTTGTTATTTTGGAGAGGATGAGAAAATTAAAATGTGTTAATCTAGGGCTGGGGTTGTAGCTCAGTGGTAGAGTGCTCGCCTAGCATATGTGAAGTACTGGGTTCAGTTTTCAACACCACATAAAAATAAAATAAAGGTAATGTGTCCAACTACAAATAAAAAAATAAAAATTAAAAAAATACTTTAAAAATCTTTAAAAAAGATGTGTTTGTTAATCTTTTTGACCACCTAACTTGCTCAGAGTTAAGAGTGAATTAGTGGAAAGAGCCGCACTGAAATTCATTGCTCTCTCTGTATTTACCTCCGGGAAGTGAGGAAATAAGGAACTTACACTAACCATTTTGACAATTAGATAGAAATTCTAAAATAATTTGGAAAATTAAAAAGTTCATACAAGAAAAGCCAGACTTGGAACAAATTTTTTGTTCATTGTAAATTTTTTCTTAAAATTTTTTAAATTGTGGTAAAATATATATAACATAAAATTTACCATCTTCTAAAATATTTATTCTTTTAGTTGTACACAATACCTTTATTTTATTTATTTATTTTTTTATGTGCTGAGGATTGAACCCAGGGCCTTGCACATGCTAGGCGAGCGCTCTACCACTGAGCCACAATCCCAGCCCCAAAATTTACCATCTTAATAACAATTCCTAAGTGTACAATTAGTAATATATAACATGTAAATGTATATTTGCATTGTTTGGTAACCATTACAACCATCCATCTCTGAATTGTTTTCATCTTGGGAAATTGAAACTTTGTGCCTATTAAACTTTCCATTCTCCACCTTCTAGTTCTCAGCAACTACCTTCTGTCTCTTAATGAATGTGACAACTCTAGGTACCTCATATAAGTGGAATTATGTAACATATATACTTTTGTGACTGGCTTATTTCACTTAGCGTAATGCCCTCAGGCTTTCTTTGTAGTGTCTGTCAGAATTTCCTTTCTTTTTTTTTAAGACCAAATAATATTCCATGATATATATAATGGAACATTGTGATATTACCAATATTTCATGACTGTCCAAATTCATGGAATAGGAAAAAAGAGAAAGTGATGAAAAGATGCAATAAAGACTGAAGTTAGAGTTCACAACTGTGCCCAGGCATGGCCTTAAATGAGGCAATTGAGTAGGATTGAGAACAAAAGAAAATAAGAAAGGGTTCAGAAATGCCTGAGAGTGATTAAATGATTGAGTAATCAATTGTAAGATGATCAAGAAGGATTAGCTGAACCTACTACCTTTATGTGACAAAAATAAGCATGCTTATAATTTTCTTTTATGTCTAAAATTACTCAAATTTTGGAGGGGTGAATTTCATCCCTGAGACAAACCAAAAGTACTGTCTTGTCTCAACATTTTTGTTCCAAGAACCAAGTCTTGCCCTCCGTTTGAAGGGTAAGTTGTGGAAATATTACAGTTAGTTCATTGTGCTGCTGCTTATTTAATTGACAATTATATTGAACCATTAATTAACAGCTTCCTAATCAAAGTACTCAGTATTGTTCACGCCTCTATCTGTGGCATGTATTTGTATTACCTTGCTACTCTTTACTTTCCGTTATTGTTTGTTTTTCAAGCTTATCAGGAATGTATGTCTATCAAAGTGTTTTTATTTTGATTTATGTTAATTTTTGGATTAAAACTTTGAAAGGCAATAGAACTATCCTTAATTTGTATCCTTAAAAAGAGAAACATTACAAGGGGATGCATTTAACAGGGTTCTAAATCCTTAGAATGTCATTAAGACAGCTGTAGATTAAATTTTTGAGGTGTTTGATGGCATTATCATACTTGTGCTTTAATTCAGTAATTTTTGCCTTTTGTCTAATATCAATCTAGGGCACGTGTCCCTCTTTTTGGATTGTTACACCAATCCTAAATTTGAACCTATACAGAGTATTTCTTCCTTTTAGTCTTCTGCTGTTTCCTCTTCCAAGGTCTCCAATCTTTTTGGATTGTTACACCAATCCTAAATTTGAACCTATACAGAGCATTTCTTCCTTTTAGTCTTCTGCTGTTTCTTTCCTCTTCCAAGGTCTCTTTAGCCTTTTGTATTACGCCTTATGCTTGACCAAAGCTCTTGTTTATGGTATTTTCCTCACATTTGTGCTCCTCAAAATGAAGAAAAATAGGATGAGAACAATGACTCTGTTAAATAAGAAAGGTCAGAGTAACAAGTATATAAACATCCCAAATAACAAGCAGAATCAGTGTTACAGAAAATAAGTTGGGGAAATAAAAGCTAGATTTTGAGGAACATAGCTAGAAAACAAAAGAAGAGGTGAGAGTCAAAAAGAAGGAGAGAAATGATAATAAAACCCCAAGTATATTTCAGAGTCAGCTTGCCAAAAACATGAACTAAAAAGACAGGGCAGTTAGTTCACAATTATCAGAAGTATAATAAAAGAAAAATTTCCAGACCTTCAAAGAGAGACTAAGGTTGGAAAAGATAATACTTAACAAATTTTATATTCTAAGTAATACTTTTGTTAAAATCTTAAACTTAAGAATTTTGTATGTTTCCAATTAAGAATTGAGGCAAACACTGTTAACTTTTTTGAGATTCACAGTGAACTCTTGGGATTTTTTGATTGGATTTGAATTATATGCATGGATTATTTGAGAATTATTGCTGATTTTAATCCATGAATATGGTCTGCTTCTCCATATATTTAGGCCTTCCTACATGTTATTTTTTTTTTTTTTTTTTTTTTTAAAGAGAGAGAGAGAGAACTTTAATATTTATTTTTTAGTTATCGGCGGACACAACATCTTTGTTTGTATGTGGTGCTGAGGATCGAACCTGGGCCGCACGCACGCCAGGCCAGCGCGCTACCGCTTGAGCCACATCCCCAGCCCCTTCCTACATGTTATAAAATTGTTTTACAATTTTCTGTACATCTATTTTTATATGTATTCTTTAGGTACATTATACTTTTGTTGGTGTTATGAATGTTTTTATGTTTTTTGTTGCTATTATTTAAAATACATATAAAAGAGCAGATGAACTAGACATAGCATTTCTGAACAAAAAGAATAAGATGATAGAATTTGTCCTACAAGATATCAAAACATAGAATTGTTCAAGTAGTAGTAATTAGTGGTAAATTAAAATAGCATTTGGTTCAGAAAGAGATATATTAACTAGTAGAACAGAAAGTGAAGTCAGAATCTAATGCCCAGGTATGTAGAATCCATGATAGGTGCCCAAGGGTAACATTACAGGGGTGCTGTTTTTAAATAATATTGGCATGATTTCCACATGGGTTTAATATCCATGAATTAATTACTCATAGTATTTATATAAAATTAGGTCCCTATTTCAAAATGTATACAAAAATTATATCTAGGGGCTGGGGTTGTGGCTCAGTGGTAGAGCACTTCCTAGTACATGTGAGGCACTGGGTTCAATCCTAAGCACCACATAAAAATAAATAAATAAAGGTATTTTGTCCATCTACATCTAAAAAATTATTTTAAAAAATCATTTCTACATGTATATGAAAGTTCTTAGAACATGTGAGGTACATCATTATGTTCTGAGAATAGGGAAGAATTTCATGATAATAACACAGAAAAGATTTGCCATGAAAGGAAAGATTGATAAATTTGCATACTTTAAAATCAGTGCTTCTGTTCAGTTAAAAAAAATCTATAATGAAAATATAAGCTATAGACTCAGAAAGGATGCCTGCTACACATGGAATCAATAAAGCTTTGGTATACACAATGAATCAATTAGAAAGAGACATGAATAGCCATTTCATAGAATAAATACATAATGCCTATAAATATATAAAAAGGTGCTCAACTTTATTAAAAATCAGGGAAATGCAAATTAAGATCACTATGAGATTGTCAAAAATCAAAATGCTTTGTTTTACAGTGTATGTTGAAGAGGATATATATTAGGAGGCAGTCTTTTACACCACTGAAAGAATATATATTGTTCCACCCACTTTGGAAAACAGTTTAAATTTATGTTGTGAACTTGAATTTTGTGTGCTTTCTAACTTAACATCTCTATTTCTAGTTGTACATCCTAGAAAAACTTAACACATGTACTAGAAGATGCATACAGAAGTGTTCAGACCAGCATGATTCATAATGTCAAAATAACATGGAAACAACCCAAGTCCTGGGATGGAGGATGAAAAATTAAATTGGAGTACGTTGACATAAAAGAATATTATACAGCATAAAAAATGAATGATCCATGGCTATGTATTAGTTGCCTTTAATGTAGTTAAGCTAACATTACAATGTTCATTATCAAAAGACAAGACAACATTTACTTGTTCTTTAAAAAAAAATATTTAGTACTCTACTAGACACTGTTCTGAGAGCTAGGGATTGAAGACAATGGAAAATTTTTTTGTCCTTAAGAAACTTACATGTTAGTTTAGGGGAAATGTTTAAATAAGCAAGCAAACAAAGTTATGTGTAATTTAGTGCAGCCATGAGAGCAGTGGGAAAAGATGAGACAAGGTAATAGGGTAATATATTGATCAAGGACGGCCTTTCTAAAAACTTGACATTTCAGCAGAGTTCAGTGGTCTATGGGAGGAAGTCAACCACAACAATATGAGGGAAATGTGGGAATGAGCTTGATGTGTTCAAGGGAAAACAAGAATACGACTGGGCTGGGGCTGGGGCTCAGCGGTAGAGCGCTCGCCTAGCACATGTGAGGCCCTGGGTTCAATCCTCAGCACCACATAAAAATAAATAAAATAAAGGTATTGTGTCCAGCTACAATTAAAAAAATAAATATTAAAAAAAAAAAGACGAGTGATGCTAATATGGAGTCATTAGGGGAAATGGGGCACAAGATAAGTTCAGGAAGGCAGATAAAAGCCATATTAGGTAGGGTCTTATTGTTTTAGTAATGAGTTTAGTTAGTTTGTTTTAGTTGTAGGTGGACACAATACCTTTATTTTATTTTATTTATATGTAATGCTGAGGCTCGAACCCAGGGCCTCACACATGGTAGGTGAGCGCTCTACCACTGAGCCACAACCCCAGCCCAAGTTTAGTGTTTTTAATGTATGCTATAGAAAGCCTTTAAAAAATTAGGCATAGGTGAATGACATTAGATTTATGTTTAGGGACTGAAGAATTGATTATTGGGAGTAAAGTTGGGGATGGGGCAGGGGTTGATGCAAGGGCTCAGGAGACTTTTGTAGAAGTTTAGGCATTAGTTGATAGAGTAGAAGAGGACAGAGTTGTGGGAGAGGGAGCCAGCAGTAGATAAGGAGAGAAATTAGTTGAGTGATATATTTGGGGATAATAATTAAAAAGACTCAGTGATGGATGAGATATGTCAGTGAGGAAAAATCAGTACTGACTTCCATGTTTTTCCAGATAGGAACAACTAAACATATAGTGATGCCATTACTCACGTAGTAATTCCAAAAGATAAGTAGATTAGGCCATAGGATTTTGTTTGTTTTAGAACTCTTAAATTTGAGATGCTATTGAGATACCCCTATCCATGTGCATCTGAAGCTCAGAAGGGTCTGAAGTTTGGGGATAAAAATATGAGACTTGTTAACATACAGATGGCATTTAAAACCATGGTCTTATATGAGATCACCAAGGGAGTAAGTGTAGAGGAGAGGAGCTATGAAAGGAGGCTCCTAAGAGGTAGATCATGCGATGGGGGAGAAAAATGTGTGTGTGTGTGTGTGTGTGTGTGTTTGTCTGTCTGTCTGTGTGTCTTGTGTCTATGTGTCTGTCTAGAAACTCTTTAAGAAAATGTTTCAGTGGACATACAATACAATGGGGAAATATATGTGCAATGGAAATTAGAGATATCAGGTTAATATATTGCAGATGAATAGTAAAAAGGCAACCCTGTAGAGAAAGTTTTAAATGATACAAACAGGCAATTCACTGAAGGGCATATCCAAATGGCCAATAAACCTATGAAAAGATGCTTAACCTGGCTATTAATCAGGGAAATACAAATTTAAAAGAGCAGTCACACCTAATGCTTCCAACATTGGAATCGAGGTCATTCATACCTTGGTAGAAATGTGAATTATTACAGCCTTTTTTTGAAAGCAGCCTGGTAGTATCTATTAAAATGAAAAATACCCCTAATCTGTGATTCAGTGGTCTTACTCCTAGCAATCTATCTTATGGAAATTAAAGCACCAGTGCATAAAAATATAAGTGTGTTTACTGCAACCTTTTTTTAAGGGCAAAAACACCGTAAACAAGGTAAATGCCAAGCCCTCAGGGAAAGATTAAATTATATTTTATCCAATCATTGGATTATTATGCAGCCATTAAAAACAAATTAATTAGATCTATGCCAGTTGCTTTCAAGGACTTTTCATGATGCAGAGAGTTTTATAAAATATAAAATGTGTTTTTATGTGTGAGAGAGATAGTGGACTCTGGTCTCCCCAGCCCCCCAAAATAAAACTGTCTGTGTATAAAACATTTGGTTGTGATTATGTTTGGAGAAAAAAAGCATACTTGATTATGAATAGTGATTACCCGAGGTGAGCAATTCTTGGGGGAAGATAAGGAAGTGAGCCTCCACTTCTCAATTACCAAACATGTCTTTAAAAAGAAAAAGGATCTCCATGGTAAAACAGCTGTAATATATCCCATTTATGTAAAAGTGTATGCATTTGTGTATGCAATGTGAAAAGATTGTCACTAAAATGATAATATTAAAGTATAATTAATTTTCAAAAATAAAATGCTAATTTGGGATGCACTTGTTACCATTTTTTTTCTCCTTTCAATGCTGGTTCAGTTGGAGAATCTTGATTGAAGAAATTTATTTCACAGATAGAATAAAATAATTTAAAAATAAATGTACAGGATTATCATCTTATGCTCCTCATTCACTTGTATTTCTGTGTTCCCTTTGCTGGCTTAGCTTTTAACCTTTAACCGACAGTTTGGGGTATAAATTAAACAATATGAGACTAAAAATAAAAAACCGTTAACAGCTTTATGGTCAAATCCACAAGCAGCTAGCAGTGCTCAGTTGAGTGATAAATCCATAACAATATTTGAATAATGAATACATCTACATGATATCTACTATTGCCACACATATTTTGCTCAGTACACATAAAAAGATTCACAAACTATTAAATTTTAGAGAGAACATGTTTAACTTATTGTATTTATTGATTTTTTAAAATTGAAATGAAAATGAACATGATAACTGTCATTAATAATGCAAACTTCTCAGAGCATCTTGGGGACATGTGGGCTTGCCCACTACCATTTACAAAATGTTAGGTCTAGCCTAGCTGATTTTCTGTTAAGTCTTTTGTCTCTTAAGTCTTTCTCCCTATAATTTAGAGAGAAAAAGCTGTGACTTCTTTCTTTCCTCATTTTACTCCTTTGTAGCTTTGTTTTGTCTCTTCTCTGTTCAAACCCATTATGTGACATTAGCTTTCTCCTGTCTCCTTGGAGACACACTACCACTGAGCTACATCCTCAGCCCCAGGAAAGTCCTTACTTGACTAATCACTGTATGAGCTGATGTTGATTCTGTTTGGACTTAGCAACTGTTTAGAGCCGGTTCTTTTGCTCATTAATTCTTTCTGTAGTTTCTTCAAAACTACTCCAGGTTAATTATAATATTATCTTTGTAATATTACTTGTTATAATATTATTTTAATACATATTTAGTATATTTATAATAACAAATTACTTCAAAACTTAGTGGCTTAAAATAACACACTTATTAAATTGACTGTGGTTCTGGAATCATGCAACCTGGATCCTTTGCCTCTGGATCTATATAGGAGCACAACCATTTTAAGGCTTGATAAGAGGATGGGTCCACCTTCAAGCTTACTTAAGTAGTTGTTGGAAGGATTCAGTTCTTCATTGATTGTTGACTTCATTTCTTCATGAGCTGTTAGCCAGAGCCTGTCCTAGGTTCCTTTCCTCATGGAGCAAAGAGCAACTCAAAATATGGCAGCTCACCTCCTTAGAGTAAACAAGCAAGAGTCAGCAAATAGAAGTCATGGTCTTTTGAAACCTAACCTTAGAAATGACATCCAGAGCCAGGTGTGGTGGTGCACATCTGTGATCCCAGTGGCTCGAGAGGCTGTGGCAAGAGCATCAAGAGTTAAAAACCAGCCTAAGTAACTTAGTGAAACCATCGCTAAGTCTCAAAATAAAATATAAAAAGGGCTGTGGTTGGGACTCAGTGGTTAAGCACTTCTGGTTTCAGTCCCCAGTACCAAAAAAGAAAAGTGACATCCAATCAACTTTTCCTATGTTCCATTTATTAAGAGTAAGTAACTAGGTCCAACCCACACTATGAGGGAATTTTACACAAAGCTATGAATGCTAGAAATGGAGAATCATTTTAAAAATAGCCTCCCACACCCCCACAAACAACATTCTTGGGATTATCTCACCTTCACTTTTCTTGATACACTTTTCTTGATGCATCTCTCTTCTTAGTGGTCACTTATTAACCCCCCCCCCCCCCCGCTTCCCTGGACGTCTCATGGTACATTTTCAGCTCTTTCCTGCTGCAGTTGCCACAGCTCTAGATGGCCCTCTTGGACTTAAGACAACCCCACAGTCTCTAGTTAATGCTCCATGAAGGCTCAGATTCTTTACAAGAAACTGGAAGTGCAAGCCATACTCAGGGCAGTCAACATCCATTTTACTCTGCTATCAGAGCACCTAACCAGAAAATCCTATACTCTTTCTCAAGATTTCTCAGGGTTGAGTAAAACACTAGTCTTCTGTGACTTCGAAGTTCTAGAAGACATATCTTAAACTCTCCAAAGTGAAATTTCTTTCAGTAAGTTGAGAACCTTAGGGAATGGAGGTTGAGACTCATAGCATATCAAAAATCCTCTTGATAATTCCCAACTCTTTTGCCCTCTCAAACCTGTTTGTTATGCTAGAGCTAGTTTAATAGGGTTTTAACTGAAGTATTTTCAGGTTGGCCTGGGCTTACCTCTTTGGGGAACATATTATCTATAATTTGGTCTTCAGCTAAAATTGTCACTGGAGTAGTTCTGTATTAACATCCTGTCTCATCTGCTGCTTGCTTTCTTCCTATTCTTTATTTGAGGGCATTTGCCCTGGGCACTTTCCTAAAGTCACTGTAAGAAGAAAAGTGATTACTAACTAATTTTTTAAACCAAACAGTGCAACCTAACAAAGTAAAGATTAATAAAGAATGGAAAGCCTCTTGCCTGTAATCCCAGTGGATGAGGCAGGAGGATTGAGAGTTCAAAAACCAGCCTCAGCAACAGTGAGGTTAAGCAACTCAGTGAGACCGTGTCTTTAAATAAAATACGAAATAAGAATGAAGATGTGGCTCAGTGGTTGAGTGCCCCTGAGTTTAATCCCTGGTACTCTCAACGCCAAAAAAAAAAAAAAAAAAAAAAAGAATGGAAAAGGGAAGAGCAGAACAAAGGATCATATTTAAATATCTTGATCTTCATATTGTGTAAATATTGTTTTTTTAATATTTTTATTTTTAGGTGTACATGGACACAATACAATGTCTTTATTTTTTTTATGTAGTGCTGAGGATCGAAGCCGGGTCCCGCCTGTGCTAGGCGAGCACTCTACCGCTGAGCCACCATCCCAGCCCCGTAAATATTGTTTTAATAGTGTTTTTGAAATACTTAAAGTGCTTCTAGAATTTTAGATGAAACATTTGAGTTATAATTTGTAGCAAAACTGTACACCTGAAGAGAGAAAACAGGCAGTAAACAGCCAGATATTTTAAATGGTTTTCATTTTAATAAACTTCAACATAATGTTTATAAGACACTGACATAGAAGAGAAAGCAAAAAATAACCTCAAATTGAAAAGATCTGTTCAAAAACTGAGGTGGCAGTCTTTGTGTAAACATGTTGTATTTTTTTTTGTCTTTTATATATTTTTTTTTATTTTAGTTGTAGTTGGTCACAATGCCTTTATTTTATTTTTAAGTGGTGCTAAGGATCAAACCCAGGGCCTCACGTGTGCTAGGCGAGTGCTCTACCACTGAGCCACAACCCCAGCCCATCGTGTTGTATTTTTAATGTAAAAAATAAATAGATGTGCATAAGTGTTATGAACTTGATTCACAAGTGTCAGAAATTAGCTTTACATAATCCTTTTGCTGTAAATTTTTTGGTGGGGGAGGAGGTAGGGGTTGCAAGATCTGAATAAAGCAGTAAATTCTCTCATTAAAATATACTATGTAAATCTTGCATGTAATTAGGCAGATTTCACTGGAGGAGGGCCAGCTAGGAATCCCTACTGGGGAGATGGGAAAGTAATGGTTAAAATTCTGTAAACAAAAGTTTCCTAGAAATTCAAACCAAATTTAGAATTGGATACTTCCAGCAAACTCTCTTTGTAAAAGTTGGGGGGAAGTGCTCTTTCTCCCCCCAACCCACTTTTTTTTTTACATACATGACAATAGTGGAATGCATTACACTCATTATTACCCATTTACAGCACAATTTTTCGTAACTCTGTATACAAAGTGTGTTCATGCCAAATTATGCCATTACACATGTACTCTCTTTTTTTTTTGCATTACAATTCTTAATACACATATATACCACAATTTATCATATCTCTGTTTGTATATTTAAAAATTGCTCTTTGAATCCAGTGAGACCAGATCTCATTGATTTGGTCTTTAGAGGACATGACTATTTAAAGGAAAAGTCCTCAGCAAACATAGGCAACAGGGTATAACAAAATTAGTCGTTCTTTAATATGAATCCCTTTCTGCAAATTCTTGTTTGTGTCATACTTTTTTCTGGGTTATGCCCTATGTATCTGTTTTTTTATTAGTTTACCTTTTTAAAAATTACATTTTTAATTTCATAAGAAAAATGTGATTTTTAACACCACCACTCCTATGCCACAGAGATAACTGGTGTTCAGTGAATCCCATTCCTTTTATTTTTTTTATGCTTATATGAACCCATAGCATTTTATGGAATTACCATTTTTCAGTTTTAAGTTTGTCCTTTTCACTTGTCCTTACTCTATCATTAACTTTCCAAGTCAGTAGATCTTGACTATGTGGTATGCAATAGTATTCACCATAATTTAGTTAACCATTCCTACACTGATGGCCCTTTAGTTATTTCTTCTTATCTTGTTTTGTTTACTTCACATACTCTTTTTTTTAAATATTTTTTTAGTTGTTGGTGGACCCTTATTTATATGTGGTATTGACAATCGAACCCAGGGCCTCACACATGCTAGGTAAGCGCTCTACCACTGAGCCACAACCCCAGCCCTCTTATTTTCACAAAATATTTTGTTTCCTAGAAGTGGAATTCTTAGGCCATGTGGTATGTTTTAAATTTTATAACATAAACAGTCATATCAACTTCTTAAGTATTTGTAGCAATTTATATTACCAGTAATTGTCTATGTAAGCATCCATTTTCTATACCTAGTATTAGGCACATTTCTAGTTTAAGAAAATAATTCACCAAAACCACAAAATTAATACTAGGGGGAAGATATGGGAGAATTTTTTGGTAATTGTCACAACACACGACTAAACCAGTCAGGGTCACCCCAGGTGACCTGGGCTGGTACAAAATAATCACACAGAGACAAAGAAATACCTTTTTCTTTGGGTTCTGTGATGGCTCCTCTGACCCAGCTCCCACAGACGAGGCAAAGCAGGCAAGAAAGAGAGCATGCCTTGAACCCGGGTTTTATTGGGGGAGGCTGTTCTGTGGAATATTCTATCCCAAAAAGGGCAAAGGGATAGGATTACAAAGGAACAGGGGAGTGTAACTCAACCCCACTGGGTGACACCTACTTCTGGACCAGCCTACTCCTGGAGTCACACCTTGTTATCTGAGCTTGGGTAACACCCAAGTTACTGGGACCTTGCACTACCATGCCAGACTAAATGCAATAATTATTCAGAACCAGTGTATCAGGACTTAAAGATGTCTGCATCCAGGGCAGCTCCCAACAGGTAATCTTGAAATAGAAAGGGCCTTTTAAACAAGGAACAAACCCATAAGCCACAAAGGAAAAAAAAATAGTAGCTTTTACTACTTAAAAATAATTTCTGCTAGCTAAAATAAATATAATAGGGCTGGAGCTGGGGCTCAGCGGTAGAGTGCTTGCAAAGCACATGCGGAGCCCTGGGTTTGATCCTCAGCAACACATAAAAATAAATAAAATAAAGGTATTCTGTCCAACTACAACTAAAAAACATTTAAAATAAATATAACAAGACAAATGATAAATTTTGAAAAACATTTGTAACATAATAGAAGAGGGGCTAGTGTATATTTTGTGTACATAGAGAGCACTCAACATAGGCTATATGATGTTTTAGTCAATAACTGGCCACATACACGATGATGGTCCCATATGATTATAAGGAAGCTGAAAAAGTCCTGTCCCCTAGTGATACTATGGTATAATGCATTATGTATTTGTGGTGATGCTGATGTAAAAAAAAAAAAAAAAACCTATGGAGCTGCCAGTTGTATAAAAGTATAGCACATAGTATTAGGTATAGTACATAATATTTGATAACAGTGTTACTGGTTTATGTATTATAATTTTATCATTAGAGTCTATTCTTATAAAAAGAAGTATACTGTTAAGAGTATGCTGTGTTACACCAACAGCAGCCTCCTATATTTCATGTTTAGCCTATTTCTTGATTGTATCATTTTTCTCTCATGCTTGATTTAATCTATTGTTTTATTTATAATGGCCCTAGAAGCATTAGGTTGTACCATACACACACACACACACACACACACACACACACATCTTACAGGGTAGGCATGTAATAGACTGTACCATCTAGATTTAAGTATCTTCCAGGATACTGGAATAAAGATGAACTTACCTAAAGATGCTTTTTTCAGAACATATCTCTCATCATTACGAAATGCATAGGGGTGTGTGTGTACATATATAGTCATGCATATGTACATATATAGTCATCCCTTTGTGTCCATGGGTTCTGCAAAAATATTCAGAAAAATAATTCATCTGTACTGAATATGTAGACTTTTTTCCTTGTTATTCTCCAAACAATACAGTATAAGAGCTATTGTATTAGGTATCATAAGTAACCTAGAGGTGATTCAAAGCATGTAGAAAGGATGTATTTGGGTTATGCAAATGCTAAATCATTTTTGTAAAGGACATGAACGTCCACAGATTTTGATATCAAAAGTGAGATCCTAGAACCAACCCCCCTGGGTACCAAGGGACAACTGTATATATAAATAAGTAAAATGACCTTTACAGATCAGTAACAAAATGTCAACAGAAAACTGGGCACTGGATATAAAAATGTAGCCATGTAACATACTAATGGAAGACTGTAAATCATCTGGCCTATTTCCTACATAAAGTCTACAAGGAGTTAAAAGCACTGAGTTCTGAGTATATCATGACCTCTCAAAATTATAATCTTTTAAAGATAAAGATGTCAGTGTTTTTCAAGATCTTAGCAAATGAAAAAATGTCTTTATGAATTTTCTCTCAATTAATAGATGGCAGTTTTTGTATACTGAAGATAACTAGGAACTGATATTCCAGACATTTTTGCAAAATGCCATGTTGGAAGGTGTTTCCATAGCATCATATTTGCAATTCTTTCAACAGTGTTCTTTTCAAATATTAAATTGATATTTAAACTAAACATACTTTTAAAAACATTCTTTCCCCTTTCTTTTGCACACATTTCATTTTTTCCATTGTATGCTTTTCCCTAACGCAGAATAGCTAAAGCAATCCTTAGCAAGAAGAGTGAAGCAGGGGGCATCACTATACCAGACCTTAAACTGTACTCCAGAGAATAGTAACAAAAACAGCATGATATTGGCACCAAACTAGGCTTGTAGACCAATGGTACAGAATAGAGGACACAGAGACTAACCCATATAATTACAGTTATATTAGACAAAGGCGCCAAAAACATACATTGAAGAAAAGATAGCCTCTTCAACAAATGGTGCTGGGAAAACTGGAAGTCCCTATGCAACAAAATTAAAATAAACCCCTATCTCTCTAGTATGCTTTTTCCCTTTCTGCTCTTACACTGTTTGTTGACATATGTGCAGACTTGTTTTTATCTGAGTTCATTTTTATAATAAGATTACAAGTTTGCTGCCCTCCCTCACCCATTTGCCACACCTCATAATTATAGCCAACCTGTTTATTAATTATTTTAACACAGAAAATCAAATTCTAATTTTATACTAATATTTGACATTAATGGATTCAAAACTTTTCCTTTTTTTTCCTTATGAAAAAATCCTTTAAAACTTAGCCAGCTCTGGCAAATTTTAATATTTCATTGCATTATGCAGTTATTATAGTCCAAACCAAATAAATTTCTCTTTCTACAAACCTGTAACTTTCAGTTTTCATCTGAGTTTTGTCCTTCATTATCCTCTTTTACATTTTGGAAAAACCCGGATACTTTAAAGACAAAACTAATTTTTTCTCACTAATAAAAACACCTGGCATATGGAGTACTTTATGCCACCATTGTTTTTAATTTTATCTTAATCTCCATATTAATTATTGCTTTACCAAAATAACTTCCATTTCACAAAGACTTTAATAGTTGAGAAATTTTTGTCATGTAATAATAATGTCTTTTCTATACCTTCTTAAAGTGGCAAAGTAGCCAGAATTTCAGTATTCTCTCTTACTTCAAAATTATTGGAATATGAAAAGATTATTATTGATTAGCTAAATTTAACATCAGAACAGGAGCTTAAAGTTAAATAGCAATATTGGAAATTATGTTTAATATACCACAAAATATAATTACTGTTGATACCAAAAAAAAGCTGTCAGAATTGCAATTAATCATAAGCATTATATGAAAGTACTATTGACAGTATAAGATGTTTAAGAAGTTCAAATATAATTAGTGTCATCACAAAAAAAACCAAATCTTATTTTAAAACTAAGACATTTTCTTATATTGCACTGCACAATGATCAAATCTGAAGACAAGCTGTTTTTAGATCAAAATTATCAGAAGTCTGATTTGTTCAATAATTGACTTTTATTACTTGAGTTTTCTTATATAAAACGTTTATGAACTATCAGTTTTCTATTAAAAGGGTTTTCTTAGTACTGGGAATTGAACCCAGGGCCTTGCTCATTATAGGCAAGTATTCTACCACTGAGCTACATCCCTAGCCCTGAGGGTATTTTTCCTAAAAGGCTTTTATATTTAGAATAATACAGTATTTCTTTAATTAAAAAAGAAAAAGAAAATTTGATATTTTGTACATTTTCTTAAAGTGTTAGGAAAACAAGCTTGCACTGATGCATTTCAGTCTCAGTACAAAAATCCTGCAGAATTAAAGGAGTCTCGTGTTAATCACAAGAAATACAGGCAATCTATCCACAGGAACCACAGCCAAAGGTTGAAATGTCTTGAATATTTCCTTAAAAATCACTTTAAGTTTTCTTAAAACATTGACTTTGGGGTCTAACCTCCACAGTGTATGAGCTAATATATCTTGAGCTAGACTGAGAATTGACATTTCTAATGAATCCCAGTAACACGACAGAGAAAATCCAGGGTTGAAACTGAGAATAAGTTTTCTAAGGAAAATGAGGCTGCCTCCCTCCAGGCCTCAGTCCTTAGATTGGAGATTTGTGAACTCTAAGGGGCATAGCCTTAGTTTCTGATACCTCTTGAGCATCTCTACAATGAGCAAAGAAATCCAACCAACAACGGCAAAAAGCTCACCACATTTAAAGTATTCAAAATTCAGTTTTTAATGTCCTGAGGATTATATTCCTTTATATCAGATTTTTGTAAATCCTGTTGGTATCTATAAACCAATAAAAACAGAGACCCTTTATTTGTTAATATCCTTTCTAGAAGTAGGGAAATGTTTCAGACTGATGAGGAGGGGTGAAGACCTTCTCAAATATAGTCACAGAATAATTTCAGGTCTACAACAGGATGTACATATCAATCTAGATTTTAAAGAGCTTTTCTTTTTTCAGGAGAAGCAAGACATATTCCTTTATAAACCATAAGACTAACATATCAGATTCTGTCATGTCACACCCAACAAGGAATAAGCCACCATTGTGGGAATAATTTATTAACAGTGCAGAACCAGAATAAGAACACAACCAAATATAGCTGTGAACCCAAACAGAAATAAAAATACTGTATCAGGAAAATAGAAATAATAGAAAAACAAAAGCTCAATGAAGGTAATTATCTATTGCCACTGGGTATTCACTTTTGGAGCAGTGCATCCTCTAATTGGCTTAGGAAAAAGTTTCTACTTGAACATATTGGTGTACTACCAAAATTGCCAAATATTTTCAAGTAAGTTAAAAGCCAGACTTATATAATATATATATATAAAGTGAATGCATGTCCAAGCATTTTTTAATTTCTTTTAGTTGTAAATGGACACAATACCTTTATTTATTTTCTTATTTATGTGGTGCTGAGAATGAACCCAGTGCTTCACACATGCTAGAATAGTTCTGTACCACTGAGCTACAACTCCAGCCCCAGTATCCAAACATTACTTAATTTATGAGGCACCCAGCATAATGCTAAGACCAGTTTTTTTAAATTAATATTTATTGCAAGAGGTACAAACTCAAATATTCAAAGAGGCCAGGCAAGCAGTGGAAGTAAGAAAAGAAGGCATTTACAACATTACAGAGAGTGGTAGGAAGTGTAACAAACTTGAGAACAGGTACTGTGTCTGAAGTGGGTCTACTACAGGACACTGTTGTAGAGCTCATTGTTACTGAGTCAGAAGGCCAACTGTATGTTGCTGGATTTTCTCATGCTTTTTTCACAGAATCTATTAATCTGGATTTTAATATGAATCATCTAGTTTTTAAGTATTTGTAACTAATTCTGTTTTTTTTTTTTTAAAAACAGTGTATGAGCTAAACCCCTAGTTTGCAAATTCTGCTGTCAATACTAGTTGTAAAACATTAAAGCAAAGAGAGAAATTAACCAGAAATTCTGTTTTTCCTTACAAGTTTTAAAAGGATTTTTATTGTTTTTTAAAAAGCTTTCACTTTTAATTTTCCCACAGGAGCAAAAAAGTATATGATATGGTGGTGTTTTAGCCACTGTTAATTCAGTCAGTGCCTACCATGTAAAGAACTATATGCATTCCCATTTTAAGTTCTGTTTTTGTCCATTTAAAATATATTCCTGGATATCTGTTTTACAACAATTAAAAATATACTGAACTGTACATTTAAAAATAGTTATGGTGGTAAATTTTATGTTTTTTACCCACAACTTATATATTTTATATTAATTGTACTCATTTCAAGTTGTTTTTGTGGCATGGTGTTTAATGTTACACATACCAGGTTTTTACAGAAGTTCTATAGTAAGTAACAGTAAATCTAGGAAACAAGATGTTTCGAAAGGTTACTCTAATGTTCTCATCAAAAGATCATGAGAACTTGATTTAGAGAAGTAAATTAAGTAATAGGAGTGGTGATCACGTGGACAGACATTTCAGAAGCTAAATTGACAGGTTTCAGTGGACAACTGAATGTGGGGCTTGAGGAATTAAAAGGTTAAGCTTTCTTGGTAGTAGAGTGTGCCTATAATTAAAGTAGGAAACAAAAACAGATTAAGAGGAAATCAGTTCAGTTTTAGCCAACCCATGGAATTTTAGGACTTGAAGGAAATCTAGAGGTTACCTAGTCCAACATCTCATTTTATAGGTGTGAAAATCAAGGCCCCAAGGGGTTATATGATACCTCTAGTATCAAAATTTAAATCAAAAGCAGGACTTGTAAAGTTTCTAGGCCCATCTTTTCTCAGTATGCCAGAGCATCTTGCTCTGTGACACATAGTTCATTCAGTTCAAAGGTGAATTTGTGATGACACAGTACTCCATAGGCTGTTGCTATATGTTAGTTAAGATGACTTCAAAAGAAAAATACCAGACCCTTTTTCTTTCTGTGTCTCTTTTCCTATGGACCCTTCCTGAGGGTTTAAGCTGCTTACAGAACCTGCAAGTGGACATGGTTAAGTAGACATTTGAAATTTCATGCCTGAAGTTCAAAGGAAAAGTTAGGGTTGCAGATAGCAGATTGGGGAGATCATCAAAATAATGGCAAAATTGAAATTCTTTAAATAGAGGAGATTTCTTGGAAAGAAGAATGAGAGGGGATAAAACTCTTGGAATAAAACCTAAAGAAACAGGGCTGGGGCTGCAGCTCAGTGGTAAAGCACTTGCCTTGCAAGTATGTGGCACTGGATTCGATCCTCAGCTCCACATAAAAATAAAGGTACTGCGTGTCCATCTACAACTAAAAAAAATATTTTTGAAAAACCTTAGAGGAAACATCCAAAATTACTAGGAGAATAGGAGAAAAATAAAAGAAACAGAATGGTGAAAGTAGTTAGAAGAGAAGTAGTCAAGAGTACTACTGTAGAGGCAAAAGGAGGAGATGATTGAGGAGGTTGTTGATAATAATAAGGGCCTATCTTAGCCTGATTGTGCTGCTATAGCAAAATACTTGAGTCTGGGTAATTTATAAAGATCATAAATTATTGTCTCATAGTTTAGGAGGCTGGGAAGTCCAATATCAAGGCACCAGCATCTAGTGAGAGCCTTTCTCCTGCATCCTCTCATGGCAGGAATAATAGGGCAAAAGAGAACCAACTGGTCTTCATCAAACTCCTTTATAAGGACACCTAGCCCCTTACACTCAGAAGGAGTTCTTAAGGCCTAATCACCTCTTCAAGGCCCTATATCTTAATATTATCCCTATATTAACACCTAAATTTTGGCCACATCCAAAACATAGTAGGGCTGTTGAGGGCAAGAAGGTAGGGACTGGGAAGGAGAATATTATTGAGAGAATTACTTTAGTATAATGGTGGTGGTAATAGAGTTAGATTGTCATGGATGAGAAGAAAATGGGTAGTAAAGTAGAAACCATCATATCTGTACACTTATTTGCTTAAGAAATTTGGATAATGAAAAGAATAGTTTGATACGAAGACAAAGTCAAGGGAATATTTTGAGGATAAGACATGAACATTTTACTTTTACATTTATTCAACCATCCTCTTAACAAATACTTGAAAGCAACCAAACCTCCTTTCAGTAATACTTTTAAACTTTATTTATTTAACTCACATTAATTTTGATATGTATAGAAAATGTACTTATTTAGTGCCTGTGGTACAACTGGTTGCTTTTTAAATTCTTCATATAATACTTTGTATTTATTATAATTGGTTATAACCTCTCTTAATTGTAAATTGGTGAGATTTTGCTCTAACTTAATGAATCTTTAAAATAGCTTATTAGAGAAAGGGTTACATAATCTTTGGTTATTGTTTTATGTAGGACTTCAACATTTTTTTCTTTACACATTTTTATTGGTGCATGATAGTTGTACATAATGATGGAATTTGTTATTACATTTTTATGCATGCAGGCAATGTAACAGTATAATTTGGCCAATATCACTCCCTAGCAGACTTTAACAGTTTTAAGAATGATTTGCTTAGCCATCCTGAACCAAATATTTATGTTGAGTTTTAATACCAGTATCTTCAATATGTCTCACACATATTACTATAACTCTTTTATTATTTTCTAGTGATTGCTTAAGAGTTAACAATATGTATCTTAAATATGTCATTATCTATTTAGAGACACTATTTTGCCATTTTATACTTTAAACCTAATTACATATACTTCCCTTTTGCTTCCTACTGCTCATTTCCAGGTTCACCATTGACTATGATCTGAATGTGTGTCATCACCCCAAAATTCAGAGTTGAACCCTGATCCCCATTGTGATGACATTAAAAGCAATGGGGCTTTTAGGAGGTAACTAAGTCATGAAAATGGATCTTCACATATGGGATTAGGAAAGAGGTGAAAGAGGTTGTTTGCCTCTTCTACCAAGTGAGGACACAACAAAAAAGTTGGCAGTCTGCAACCCAGAAGAGGACCTTCACCAGAACCCAACATGCTGGCTTCCTAATCTTGGACTTCCTGGCCTCCAGAATTATGATTTAAAAATATATATATATTATTATAAATTACCCCATTCATGTTATTTTGTTCTAGAAGCCCAAATGGAATAAGGCAGCCATGAACCCTACAACAGTATAATTTCATTTGTTCACCCTCTCATCTTCTGTACTTATATCCTTTTATCTTATTATTATTTTTACTTTCAACAGTCATTTGTCTTTTCAGGAAATAATGTGAAGACCAAGCCTAATAGTTGATATTTACCTAGTTACTATTACTGATTCTCTCTTTATGTCCTGTAGATCAAAATTTCCATATAGTATCTTTTCCCCTTAACCTGAAGAGTGTTAGGTCTACTTCTCACAAATTCTTTCAACCTTTGTTTACCTGAAAATGCCATTACCTCATATTCATTTTTTAAATGTAGGTAATTGGTTCAGAGTTCAGGGTTGAGATAATTGTTTTTTTCTTTCAATAATTTATTTATTTTTTTTTACAATATCTTTATTTTATTTATTTATTTTTATGTGGTGCTGAGGATCAAACCCAGGGCCTTGCACGTGGTAGGCAAGTTCTCTACCACTGAGCCACAATCCCAGCCCTTCTTTCAACAATTTAAATAGTCATTTCCTTTTAGTCTCCTCTATTTCTGATAAAGAATCTGGAAATTTTTTCAACATTGCTTTTTTTTTCTTGATTTCTTTTTTTACCCTAGCCACTTTCACAATTCTATTTTTTCTGGTTTTCAGTAGGTTGATTATGATGCACCTAGTTATGGTTTTCTTGGCAGTTATTCTGCTTGAAATTTGCTGAATTTTCTTTGGTGTGTAAGTCAATGTTTTTCATCAAAATTGGAGGATTTCTAGCAGGTGTTGTGGCACATGCCTGTAATCACAGTAGCTAGGGAGACTGAGGCAGGAGGATTGTGAGTTCAAAGCCAGCTCAGCAACTTAGCAAGGCACTTAGCAATTCAGAGAGACCCTGTCTCTGAATAAAATATGTAAAGGACCGGGGATGTGGCTCAGTGGTTAAGCACCCCTGGGTTCAATCCTCAGTATCCCGCCCCCACCAAAAAAAATTGGAGGATTTCTGGCCATTATTTATTCAGATGTTTTGTGCCTCATTGTATTCCCTTTCTGGAACTCCTATAATATGTACATTAGATTATTTGATAATGTCCAACAAGTTCTTGAGGCTTTCTTTAAATTTTATTTATGTTTTTACTCTGTGGTCTTCAGATTGGATAATTTCTGTTATCTTCAGATTCACTAACTCATTCTTCTGCTGTCAAGCCCACTGTGCATTTTTTATTTCAGTTATTATACTTTCAGTTCTATACTTTTCATGTGGTTCTTTTTATTTTTATTTTTCTGCTCAGGTTCCCTCTATGTCCACTCATTAAGTTCACATAGATCTGTTTTCAAGTCTTCATCTCCTAAAACATCTGTAACATCTTGGGAATCAGTTTCTATAGACTTCTTATTCTCTTAATTATAGGTTGTATTTTCCTCTTTTCTTCAGGGTAGTAATTTGCAAACAATTATTTGGATAATTTGGTTGCCATGACCTGAGCAGCCAAACCTTAGACTGGTGAGGGGCAATGGGAGATTAAGAAAGACAAACACTTAGGGCTGAGGTTACAGCTCATCAGTAGAGCACTTGCCTAGCACGTGCAAGGTCCTAGGTTCAATCCTCAGTACCACATAAAAATAAATAAATAAAATAAGGGTATTGGGTCCAACTAAAAATAAAAAATAAAAAAGACAAACACTTAGAGAAAGTTGGGACCAGGTGGGACACCATATTCTAATGGAGGAATAATGACCCAGAGCTAGCTCCGCATGTTTATTATATAGGTCATTATCATCAAAAGTGGTTTCTGTGGAAAAATTTCTTTAGAGCAGGCAGGCTTGGAGGTCAAAGCACTTGCAAACAATTATAATTATCTAGTTACACTCATAATTCTGTATCCCTGGCAGCTGGAGTCTGAACTCAGGGCCAAGACTGATAGTTCCGTGCTTTGCACAGAACTTCCTCAGGCAGGGCATCACCATAGCAACTGGGAAATCTTGTCCTGCACCTGTGCACAGAAAGTTCCCAGATCAAAACAGTCACAACCCACAGGCAGTCAAAGACCATGATTCAAGTTACCTCTCTCATATTGGTTTTATACTTCTTTAGAGGAATATGTGTAAAGCCCAAGGTATTTCCCAAGCTCAGATAACTTGTTGGAACTCAGCCTCTCTCATCAAGGCCTCATAGTAAACTGTTAAGACAGCTATGGAGTAGGTCTCCATATATACCTTACTCTTAGGGCAAACTTAACTTGTGTCTCAGCTAGATGCCTGAGGTCTTAAAGAGGTGATTAAAAGATTTCTACACTATAGCTGGACTTTCAAAGTCCTCTGAACTAATTGATTTATAATACCTCTAATATAATTTCCATGACAAATATTCTTTGGTATGTGTCTTCATAAATCTACCCAGTCTCTGGTCAAAAACTCACAAGGACTCTCCACATAGACTTCTGGGATGCCTAGTTGCACAACTTCATCCTTTCCAGAGCACATTCTGTATAGTCTAGTCAGTTCAGCTACACCAATCTCTGATTTTGCTTCCTCAGCTCTTATCAGTTCTGCTTAGAATCTAGTTCCCTGGTGGCCTGGGTTGTGGCTCAGTGGTGGAGTGCTTGCCCAGTATGTTTGAGGCACTGGGTTTGATTCTCAGCAACACATAAAAATAAATTTTAAAAAGCTATTGTGGGGAAAAGGATAATTATAGAGATAATTATGAGTCTTCCCTTTGGAGTTTATCTTTTCCTGGGAATTATAGTCTTGTGCCACTTGTCCAAAGCCCAAAAACAATTAGTATATTTTGACTAGTTCTGAGATTGCTAGTTTGTTACTGGTTACAACATAGTCAGAAGCAGATATTCTGCTCACAATTTAAATTATCAGAGATATTTTGAATCAAAAATCTTAATTACTGAAATGATCTATCTTTATCTTTAAAGTGTATTATTAATTAACAACAGGAAAGAAATACCAGAAATTTTGCATTGACAGAATGGTCATTGTAACCTTCTGATATAAAGAATTTGTTTTCCTGCAAAATTATAACTATGGCAACAAAAAAGAAATTTAAGAGAGAAAAATGTTCTACCTTAATAACCCTGACCTCACACTTGTGTTTATATTTTTCATATTCCAGTCCAGTCTCTACCTGTAAAAATATGTATATAAAATTATTAAATGTTCATTTTTTTAACATTGTGTCGTAAAACTTTTTCCATACTATCACTTTTTTAAATAAGTGAAATTTTTAAAGCAATGTTATGTGTCAGAAATTATGCTTGATTGTAGGTATATGAGTCAGTTTTCTAAGACTAATGAAATACCTGAGGCTAATTTGTAAAGGAAGAAGGTTTATTTAACTCATAGTTTTCGAGACCAGACAACATGGTTCCAGTTCTCACAAGGGCTGCTCTGGCTACGTCTCATCATAGCAGATGGTATCATAATGGTGGGAATGTATAAAAAGAGATTACGTGGTAGACATGGAACCAGAGAGGAATTCAGGCTCTGGCTTTTATGTAACTATTTGATCTCTCAAGAACTAATGAGCCCCATGAGAACTACCTTAGTTCCTTCCAAGGGCATGCCTTTGATGACCTAACAACCTCCCACTAGCCCCCGCCACCCTTAAAGATCCTGCTACTTCTTCAGACCAAGCTTCCAGTGCATAAGTTTTGAGGAACACATTTAAACCATATCTAAACTATAGAAGTAGAGAGTTAGCTTTTTTGTGTTGTATTTTGGGTACTGGAGGTTGAATCAAGAGGCACTTTATCACTGAGCCCTTTTATTTTTTTGAGATAGGGTCCAAGTTGTTTAGGGCCTCACTAATTTGCCTCAAACTTGTAATCCTCCTGCCTCAGCCTCCTGAGTCACTAGGATTAGGGATAGAATTTTTTTTTTTAAAGAGAGAGAGTGAGAATTTTTTAATATTTATTTTTCAGTTTTTGGTGGACACAACATCTTTCTTATTTTTTTTTTAATATGGTGCTGAGGATTGAACCCATCTCCCCACGCATGCCAGGCGAGCGCATTACCCCTTGAGTCACATCCTCAGCCCAGGGATAGAATTTTTAATAAGACATGGCTCCTACATTCAGAATTTCATGGTCAGGACCTCTGTGAATGGTGGTAGTTGTAGTATTTAAGGTGGAAAGGGGAAGTCATATTAAAACTGAAAAACATTCCTGGGGCCTCACCTTTTTAAAGAGGTCTGAAAAGAAACATGCTGGCTATTTCTTGTAACTTATTTTCTTTTTGTAAATAAATACTCATTTTTATAAATGAACAGTGTATGTGTCTGAAAAATGAGAAGGTCAACTATCTGAGAAGGCTATGAAAGAAATTGTATATTTATAAACAGTTCTATGTATTTGCATATTGCTGAATCACGACATGGAGAAAGAGCCATTTGAGTTTAGACTGGTCAAAGACTATTTTTTGAAACATTTTAAGTAATAATGTATGTGTAACTATATGATATTCTAAGGAGTTTAGACTTTATCCTATGCAGGGTTCTCAGCCTCAAGGTCTAGGGAAAGGCCAACATACTTCTTATTTTTAAAATCTCCAGAAGCAATTTAGATGTACAATTAGGAATGCTATAAGCAATAAAAAGCAATAGAAAGACTTGAAGCAAGGAAGTAACATCATATGTGCATTTTAAAAGCTAATTCTAACTTAAAGGGGTGGGAAGAGAGGCTAGTAGTCTAGGCAAGAGATGTTGTCTTCTAATGATTACATAATATTTCATCAGTTTAATTTTCTACAATTCTCCTGTCTTGCAACATGTAAGTTATACATATATATACAATGTATATGTAATATATATACATATTCACTATGTCTTCAAATATGTACATCTTTTTTTTTCTTTGTTGTTACTTTTGATTATTTCATTAGAACAGAGTCCCAGGAGTAATTTTATTGGATCAAAGGAATTTAGTAGTTTTGGCTCCTGCCTATGAATTATCATAATGGCTATAATCAATTTACTGTTTTAACTTCCATGACCTTTAGAATCATTTTGTAAAGCTTAAGAAAAAAACTTGAGATTTTGATAAATTATATTCCAAAATTAGCAATAAATTATCAAAGAAATGTTTATATTGTGTTTATGATAACTATTTAATAACTAAATTTATCTTTAATAGATTGATGAACTCCCAGAGGGAGCTGTGAAGCCTCCAGCAAACAAGTATCCTATCTTCTTTTTTGGCACTCATGAAACGTAAGTCAACAAAATAACTTAAAGTTTCAGTAGCTCTAATTTAGGTCTGCTAGATTATCTTGTTTATAAGTGACCTATAACATTTTATATTTTATTAAAGTCATTGTAATCAATTATTTAAGTTACCAGGCTTAATAATGTACGTTTCTTAAGTGAAAGTTTAATTTTTTCTTTATGATAACTTGTCTCCACGTAATGGTTGTATTTCTGGGACAGGTAGGATTTAAAAAAAAAAAAATTATCACATTACTATTGTATACACCCAAAGCAATCATTTATAAACATTGTGTGTTTACTTTTATTCCATTAGTAAATATTTATTTTCAAGGGGCACTGGAAATAAAAATTGTCCCTGCTGAACTTGCCAACTAGCATGTGATTGGTGAATGTAACAGACTTATTCTAGGGAACAGTGTAAAGGATCGTATAGCACTCTGTTTTGTAGTATTCTAATGTAATTCAGTGGCATCATTCTAAGACTGACTTCAGTAAAAGAAGTTCTACCAAGGATGAGTATAATATAATTCACATGTGATTTTTTTTTTTTCTGGTTTGATCATCCAGAAGTAGATTTTAAAATATCTGAAGGAGAATGAATTGCCAAAAACTTGCCATAACATTGTTTCTGTTGAACTGTTTCTAAGAATTGGGTATCCCTGAGCCTGAGGTTATACTTGCCTTGGTAGGTACTAATATTCACCCTCTCTATAAAGGCAGAGATCATGTCAGTTTGCTTACCCTACATGACAGTGCTCACTCAGCACATTGTGTGGCCTGTGGTAGGTATTCTACAAAATAGCTATTGAATGAATTAACATTAATTAAATGAAATAAATGAGGAGGGGGAAGTATGTGAAGTAGGAGGAATTTAACAAAAGTCTGTATTCAGTTCAGCCAAGGGTTCCCCCAGGTCAGGCCAGAATTTTCCCCAAAACATGGCTTTGAATCTGGTCTAATGCCCAGCAGGTAGGTGATTGGAAATCCAAATTCTCCTCCATGTAACATAACCCTAGTAGTTTCAGTCTAGATGATTTTCAAGATCCTAGCCAAGAAAAAACCTCAACCTTAAAGCTCACGGCTTTCAACAATTTTGTTTTCTGCCCTGCCCTGTAAGCTTCATAAAACATACATATAACGAAGTTTACCAACTGATAGGTGAGTTGATTTGTGAAATTACCTATAAACCAGGAAAAAACAGAGTCGTGTATCAAAAATAAGAACTTGTTTTAGAATAGTTCATTCAGTGTTCCTCTTTCTGGCAACAAGTAACATGGCCAGTTGTCAAAGTCATTCCTGGGGAATATTAGTATAACAACTTATTTATTCATAAGAGAAAGCTTTCTGTTCTCTAAACAGAAAGACATGCAGCTCATAAAAACAAAGGTAGAATTAAGGAAAAAATGTAAAAATAAGAAGGCCAGAAATTAACACATCAAAAAATAATAGAGATTAGCCTTGACTCTTGTGGCATTGTTAAAGGACAGACAAGCTCTGGCTAGCACCTATAGCTGGTATGAACATTAGACAACTTAATCCACAGTTATTCCCCATACATAGTCAACGATTAGAAAAGGTCAAAAGCCAGAGTAATAATGCATGACAAATTTCTCTGAAAGTGAAGTGGTCATATTCAGTGTCCACTTCTTTCTAGTGTTCACGTTTAGTTTGTCAAGTATGACTTTGACATGTTTTTAGTTAAAATACCCAATATAAACTATCTCTGAGTTCAATGATACAGAATCATGCTGACTGAGGAATTAAAGGTGAACAATCAGGAAAAGATTTAGCACTTCTTAAGAGCACTATGCCCTAGGGTCAGAAAGCTTTCACCTTCTCGACTTTCTAATCAGATGACAATGTGAAAGATCATTTCTAAGACCCAGTCAGAAAATTAAATTTACAAAACTCAAGAATGAACTGTTAACCTATTGTCTGAAAGCTTTCAATGTCATTTCTTTGCTGATAATTTCTAAATTACTATCCCCAGCTCAGAATTTTCCCCTGAACTCCAGAATCATCCAAATATCTATTTAACATCACATCTTTTCATGGATGTCTAACCAGGATACCAAACTCAACATTCACAACTGAGCTTTTCATCCCCAAATCTTATCCTTCAAAGAAATATTTACATTTTAATAAATGTTGACCCCATTCTTTTCATTTCGTTGTTTCAAAAACTTTGGCAATATCCTCAAGTCTGTCCTTTCTCTCACATGCCATATCCAGCTCATTAACAAATTATCTGGATCTTTCTTGATAATAGATTCAGGATCTGGCAACTTCTTACCAATTATACTATTTACATCTTGGTCCTAGTCATCATACTTATTTCAGTAGCCTTCTAATTAGTGTCCCTATTTCCACCCTAGTACTTAACCTTTCCATCTGCTTCCAGCACAGCAGAAAAAGTGATGGCATTAAAATATAAATTGGCCAGATGCAGTGGCACACACATATAATCCAGCTACTTGGGAGGCTCAGGCAGGAGGATCACAAATTCAAGGCCACCTCAACAATCAATAAGAAAATTAAAAGGCTCAGTGATAAAGCTTTTGGGGGTTCCATCCTCGGGACTGCAAAAGAAAAAAGGGGAGGGAAAAGTCACTTCTTTTATTGAAACCTTTCATGGCTTAGCTTCCCATCTCACTGAATGCATTTATAAGGACCTCCAAGGCCCTACATATTCTGTGTCCCTACTTCTCTGAGCTCGTCGCATTGGTCTTTAGTCACTCATTTCACTTTAGTTTCTTTTCACTTTAGTCTCTTGTGTTTCTCAGCTACACTAAACCTTCTTCCACTTTTGAGCCTTTGTACTTGCTCTTGCTTCAACCTGCTTTCTCTGTTCTTTCCCAGGTAACTGCATTGGTTTTCCTTCATCTCATATAGTTCCTTACTTAGATATTCCTTTTTGGTAAGGCTTTCTCTGATCTTTATATCTAAATTTGTGAAAATTACCCCCAGGCCTTCTTGTCCATCTTCTCTGCCTTTTTTTTTTAAGCATATAGACTATATTTTATTTATTTTTTCTTTTATTATTCTGCCACTTGAACATACGCTTCATGAGGCCAGAAATGTTTTCTCTTGTTCCCTGTATAATCCCTAGCACCTCTGGAATACTGCCTTACACATTATAGATATTTAATTAATATTTGTTGAATGAATAAATAAATCTTAGTTTGAGGTGCATCAACCAAAATGTGGGCCTCCACAGTCTCATTTATCAGGTGAGTCATAGATACTGATGCTAAAGACTCTCTTCTTCTTCTTCTTCTTCTTCTTCTTCTTCTTCTTCTTCTTTCTTCTTTCTTCTTTCTTCTTCTCCTTCTCCTTCCCCTTCCCCTTCCCCTTCTCCTCCTTCTCCTTCTCCTTCTCCTCCTTCTCCTCCTTCTCCCCCTCCCCCTTCTCCCCCTCCCCCTTCTCCCCCTCCCCCTCCCCCTCCCCTCCTCCTTCTTCTTCTAGAATGCATTTTGATTCATTGTATACAAATGGAGCACAAATTTTTATTTCTCTGGTTATACACAATGTACAGTCACACCATTGGTGCAATCATACATGCACCTGGGGTAATGATACCCATCTCATTCCACCATCTTTTTTACCAGCTGCCCCCTTCTCTCCCCTCACTCCTTTCTTCTCCATCAAAAGTTCCCCTATTCTTTTCAAGCCCCACCCCCACCATTATGGATCAGCATCCACTTCTCAGAGAAAACATGCAGCCTTTGGTTTTTGGGGATTGGCTTACTTCACTTAGCATGATATTTATTCCCCAACTCCATCCATTTACCTGCAAATGCCATAATTTTATTCTCTTTTATTGTTGAGTAATATTCCATTGTGTATATCTACCACAGTTTCTGTATCCAGTCATCTAATGAAGGGCATCTAGGTTGGTTCCCGAGTTTAGCTATTGTGAATTGAGCTGCTATAAACATTGATGTGACTGCACCACTGTAGTATGATAATTTTAAGTTCTTTGAGTATAGACCGGGGAGTGGGATAGCTGGGTCAAATGGTGGTTCCATCCAAGTTTTCTAAGGAATCTTCATACTGCTTTCCAGAGTGGTTACACCAATTTGCAGTACCACTAGCAATGTATGAGTGCACCTTTTTCCCCAAATCCTCACTAACACATATTGTTGCTTGTACTCTTGATAATTGCCATTCTGAATGGAGTGAGATGAAATCTTAGGGTAGTTTTGATTTGTATTTCTCTAATTACTAGAAATGTTGAACATTTTTCATATATTTGTTGATTGATTATATATCTTCTGTGAGAAGTGTCTGTTCAGTTCCTTAGCCCATTTATTGATTGGGTTATTTATTTTTTTGGTATTATGGTTTCTGAGTTCTTTATATATCCTGGAGATTAGTACTCTATCTGATGTGCATGTGGTAAAGGTTTTCTCCCACTCTGTAGGCTCTCTCTTCACATTATTGTTTCCTTTGCTAAGAAGAAGCTTTTTAGTTTGAATCCATCCCATTTATTGATTCTTGATTTTATTTCTTATGTTTTAAGAGTGTGGTTAAGGAATTCAGGACCTAATCTGACATGATGAAGATATGAGCCTACTTTTCTTCTATTAGGCACAGAGTCTCTGGTCTAATTTATAGGTCCTTGATCCACTTTGAGTTGGGTTTTGTGCAGGGTAAAGGATAGGGGTTTAATTTCATTTTGCTGCATATGGTTTCCATTTTTCCCAGCACCATTTGTTGAAGAGGCTATCTTTTCTCCAATGTATGTTTTTGGTGCCTTTGTCTAATATGAAATAACTGTATTTATGTGGGTTTGTCTCTGTGTCTTCTAGTCTGTACCATTGGTCTACATGTTTGTTTTGGTGCCAATAGCATGCCATTCTTGTTACTCTAGCTCTATAGTATAGTTTAAGATCTGGTATTGTGATACCTCCTACTTCACTCTTCTTGCTAAGGATTGCTTTGGCTATTCTGAATCTCTTATTTTTCCAAATTAATTTCATGATTGCTTTTTCTATTTCTATGAAGAATGTTGTTGGGATTTTAATTAGAATTGCATTAAATCTGTATAATGCTTTTGGTAGTATGACTATCTATTTTATTTTATTTTTTTAGTTGTTGATGGACCTTTATTTTATTCATTTATTTATATGTGGTGTTGAGAATTGAACCCAGTGCGTCATACATGCAAGGCAAGTGCTCTACCACTGAGCCACAACCCCAGCCCAGTATGACCATTTTGATAATATTAATTCTTCCTATCCAAGAACATGGGAGATCTTTCCATACTTCTACTTCTTCAATTTCTTTTTTTAGTGTTCTATAGTTTTCCTTGTAGAGGTCTTTTACCTCTTTTGTTAGATTGATTCCCAAGGGTTGTTGTTTTTTTTTTGAAGACTCTGTTTTGAATGTTTACATCTGTTAGCTAGCCCCAGAATTTATTCTAACTCGAGTTTTTTGTTCTTTTTTTTAGATTTTTAAAAAATATTTTTAGTTGTAGATGGACACAATACCTTTATTTTTTTTATGTGCTGCTAATGATGTAACACAGGGCCTTACACATGCTAGACAAGCGCTCTACCACTGAGCCACAACCCCAGCCCCTCTAACTCATTTTTTTTTTAAAGAGAGAGTGTGAGAGAGAGAGGGAGAAGAGAGAGAGAGAGAGAATTTTTCAATATTTATTTTCTAGTTTTCGGCGGACACAACATCTTTGTTTTTATGTGGTGCTGAGGATCGAACCCGGGCCGCACGCATGCCAGGCTAGCGCGCTACTGCTTGAGCCACATCCCCAGCCCTCTAACTCATTTTTTAATGGTTATGGTTAATTTTGGATACGGTTAAACTGAGTAAGATTATTTATTTTTCTACTCCAGATTTTTTCCTTGCTTAGTGCCTCATTAAACAAATATGATTTTTTTAATTTAAAGAAATATTAGTAAATAAATTTACTAATATGGATCTGTTTTTTAATTACAGTATTTATGTTTTTATTGTAAATTTCACAAAACCCATATCTGTGATAAGATTCACACAAATAAATCTTAGTTTGAGATGATGTGTACCTGAAAATCAATGTTAAAACAAAGAAGACACTAGTAATTTAAAATTAAAATCAAAGTAGCACATTCCAGGGTTGTTGAATTGTATGGTCAGAGATCCGTTTTTTATACTTTGAACTATGTGTCTAAGACATCTTGTAATATGTGCCTGACTGAAAGTTCCTATAGACTGTTAATTTGTTTACTATCATATGCTCTGACAGCTGAGTTTATGTTGATAATTAACATATTATATGTGAAGGTCAGCATGTTGATTCTAATATGTATCTGCAGTGCTTTTCTAGGTCCCAAAGACCTTTTTCCATATAAGGAATACAAAGACAAGTTTGGGAAGTCAAACAAACGGAAAGGATTTAATGAAGGATTGTGGGAAATAGAAAATAACCCAGGAGTCAAGTTTACTGGATACCAGGTAATGGTTATTTAATTGTCACTTGCTTTACCTCATTTCTTTGGTTTTAATACTTTTCAAATCTTTTTAATTTGCCCATCCATTTGAAGTCAGAATTCTTTTTGGCTCTAGTAGTATTTTGGATTAAATACAATTCATCCAGAGGACTACTGAAAAGTTGAGTTTGACAGCCATTTATTGGTTATTTGATGGAGGCAGGGTCTCACTTTGTTGCCCAGTCTGGCCTCCAACTACTGGGTTCAAGAGATTCTCCTGGCTCTTATAGCCTTTTCTTTTGAAAATCTTATGAATAAACTGAACCCTTTCAGATTAAAATAGAGTGATTTTTGTCACAGTCTGTCTTCCTTTCTATTTTTTAAAAATGTAATTAGCTAATATTTTTCCTTAGGCAATTCAGCAACAGAGCTCTTCAGAAACTGAGGGAGAAGGAGGAAACACTGCAGATGCAAGTAGTGAGGAAGAAGGTGATAGAGTAGAAGAAGATGGAAAAGGCAAAAGAAAAAATGAAAAAGGAGGCTCAAAACGGAAAAAGTCATACACATCAAAGGTACTGACAAACTCCCCATTGTTATTGTTACATATATATTCATTAAAAAGTTTTTAGATTATTTTATATTCATTTCTTGGGCACATAGATATATATTCTAGATTCTGTGGAACCTCTCCCTTTGAGACAATATACATAGAGCAGAGGGACTATGACAGGTAATTTTAGATGTTAGGCAATCTGGCAATTGACTCTTTAGGGCTCACTTGGCCCTGAAAATACCACCTTAGTTGGAGGAGAACTGTTCCTTAGTTAAGGATATAGTGTATAAATAGCTATGCCTCCTACAATGACTTTGAAACAAGATCTGAGCAATTTAAGAATATAAGAGACACATTACGTTTCAATACTATATATGTAAATATAAAGATATATTCTTACTTGTCTTTCTGTTTCAGAGAATGTGCTTTGACTTTTTTATTTATTCAGTTCTTATATTTCCTGATCACCTAGTCTGTTCCAGACACTGAACTAAGTGGACAGTGGTGAGCAAATCCAACTCCATCCCTGCCCTCATGTAACTTAATAGTAAATATAAACTGTGAAAGGTTATGAAAGAAATGAATGGTTGCAAGGAGTGACAGAGTAGGGAAATCTACTTTAGGTCCTTCTATAAAGGTAAAGTTTATGCTGAGACCTAAAAGAAAGGTATGGGAGGAAGAAAGGAGCCATATGTGGCAGAAGGAAAGGAACAGAGCAGCAAAACTTTGAGGAAGGGAAGAATTCAGTATTCCTAAACTGAAAGAAGGCAAGTGCTATTGGAGAATCATAACTATATAGGAAAGTGCCCACTTGTAAGCCATATTATGGAGTATGGATTTTATTCCGATTATAATAATAATTGAAGATTTTAAACAACAGTAGCATGATAATGTATTTACAAATTCAAAGTCTAGGTTTTTTCACAGTAATTCAGAAATGCAGTTGAAAAAACCAAAACTGTGAAAACTACACATTTTAGAAACTGAAAGCAAGATAAATGGATCCTTGAAGATCCAAGATTGGTTCAGGTTTCAGTCACACAGCTAAATACTTGGAAAAATTACTTCCATTTAGATTCTTGTACTTAGGAAACTCCTTAAAACAAATATCAAGAGGGCTGGGGTTGTGGCTCAGAGGGAGAGCACTTGCCTCACACATGTGAGGCACAGGGTTCAATCTTCAGCACCACATAAACATAAGTAAACAAAATAAAGACGTTGTGTTTATGTATAACTTTAAAAATATTAAAAGAAAAAACAAGTACCAAGAGTTAATCAGACTCTTAACATTTCATTTTGACAGTCCCTAAAATCTACCCTATTGACATACAGGTAAAATTTTGTGAATTCAGCATTACTTACCGTGAACCTAGTGAAAAACATGCAGTTGCTTTGAGTGAGGATAATGTTTGCAACTGACAACAAAATAATTAGCATTTTCCCTGTTCCTGTCAGACTATATCTTCCATTGCAGTTATTTTTAAACTGAATTTCTTTAGCATTTTGGACTTTTTATTTTCTTATTACACCTATACAGCACAATTTTTCATATCTGGTTATATATATAAAGTATGGTCACACCAATTTGTGTCTTCATACCTATACTTTGGATAATGATGTCCATCACATTCCACCATCTTTGCTAACCCCCTGCCCCCTGCATTCCCCTCCCACTCCCCTGCCCTATCTAGAGTTCGTCTATTCCTCCCATTCTCCCCCTCCCTACCCCACTATGAATTAGCCTCCTTATATCAGAGAAAACATTCAGCATTTGTTTTTTGGGGATTGGCTAACTTCACGTAGCATTATCTTCTCCAACACCATCCATTTACCTGCAAATGCAATGATTTTATTCTCTTTTATTTCTGAGTAATATTCCATTGCATATATATGCCACATTTTTTTATCCTTCCATCTACTGAAGGGCATCTAGGTTAATTCCACAGTTTAGCTCTTATGAATTGTGCTGCTATAATCATTGATATGGCTGTGTCCCTGTAGAATGCTGTTTTTAAGTCTTTTGAGCATAGACCGGGGAGAGGGATAGCTGGGTCAAATGGTGGTTCCATTCCCAGTTTTCCAAGGAATCTCCATACTGCTTTCCATATTGGCTGCACCAGTTTGTAGTCCCACCAGCAATGTATAAGTGTACCTTTTTCCCCACACTCGCCAACACTTATTATTTGTCTTCATAGTAGCTGCCGTTCTGACTGGAGTGAGATGATATCTTATAGTAGTTTTGATTTACATTTCTCCAATTGCTAGAGATGATGAACTTTTTTCATATATTTGTTGATTGATTGTATATCCTCTTCTGAGAAGTGTCTGTTCAGGTCCTTGGTCCATTTATTGATTGGCTTATTTGGTTTTTTGCTGATTAGCTTTTTGAGTTCTTTATATACTCCAGAGATTGGTGCTCTATCTGATGTGTGAGTGTTAAAAATTTGCTCCCAAGATGTAGGCTCTCTATTAACCTCACAGATTGTTTTTGTTGTTGTTGTTTTGCTGAGAAGAAACTTTTTAGTTTGAATCCATCCCATTTATTGATTCTTGGTTTTAATTCTTACACTATTAGGAGTCTTATTAAGGAAGTTGAGGCCTAAATCCCACATGATGAAGATTAGGGCCCACTTTTTCTTCTATTAGACGCAGTTTCTCTGGTTTAATTCCTAGGTCCTTGATCCACTTTGAGTTCAGTTTTGTGCATGGTGAGAGATAGGGGTTTAATTTCATTTTGTTGCTTATGGATTTCCAGTTTTCCCAGTACCATTTGTTGAAGAAGCTATTTTTTCTCCAATGCATGTTTTTGGCACCTTTGTGTAATATCAGATAATTGTAATTTTGTGGGTTAGTCTCTGTGTCCTCTATTCTGTACCATTGGTCTAGCAGTCTTTTTTGGTGCCAATGCCATGCCGGTTTTGTTACTATTGCTCTGTAGTATAGTTTAAGTTCTGGTATAGGGTTACCACCTGCTTTACTCTTCCTGCTAACGATTGCTTTAGCTATTCTGGGTCTCTTATTTTTCCAGATGAATTTCATGATTGCTTTTTCTATTTCTATAAGGAATGCCATTGGTATTCTGATAGGAATTTCATTAAATCTGTATATTGTTTAATTTCATTAAATCTGTATCTGGTAGTATGGTCATTTTGATAGAATTAGAGCAAGGTAGATCTTTCCATCTTCTAAGGTCTTCTTTGACTTCTTTCTTTAGGGTTCTGTAGTTTTCATTGTATAGATCTTTCACCTCTTTCATTAAGTTGATTCCCAAGTTTTGCTTTTTTTGTTTGTTTATTTGTTTTTTTGAGGCTGGCTCCCAAAACCCAAAGCCCGAAGTTCTAGCCCACGTTGGGCTCATGAGCACCTTAGCAGAATCACCTATCAGCACCTATGCAGCATTTTGGACTTAAAACACCTACTTGAATTGATTTTATTTAATTTATGATTGACAGCTGAGCCTCTTTGTAATGTATTGTGACAACTCTTAGTTACCTAAGTTTGTCTAGACTTTTAACATTATGGATATGTGGCTTTTAAATTCCACTGCATAATTGCTTGTTGCAAAGACCAGAAGTAATATAAGGGCTCATCCTTGGAACACATTTACAGTTTAAAAGAGTGTAGGGGTAAATACATACTTTACTTACTAAGACTTACCTGTTTTCAAGGAGCATTTAATTTGCTTTGCCTCAAGAACATGATTTCCATGATCACTTAAGAACCATGACTTTTTTTTCCTTGTGGTGCTGGGGATCTAACCCAGGGCTTCCACATGTTAAGAAGGTGGTCTACCACTAAACTGCATCTCCATCCCAGAACTATTACTTTTTGGTTTGATTCTCAAATTTTCACATACATCAGAATCACGTGGAAGACTTTTAAAAATGATATTATTAGATCTTACACATCCCAGATTTCTATTACGGAAATCTAGGATAGGGACTGGAAATCAAATTTCCATGTGAGGCTGATGCTGCTAATCTAGGAGCCATACTTAAAGAACTGTTTATCTAATATAATCCCATTTTTCTCTTTGGCTTCCCAAAGGTTTTCTTTTTGCTTAATATGGTGGGGGTTTCCCCCCCACACATTTATCTCTTAATGTTATATAGTGTTCCTTTTTAAAAACTAGTAGTTCAAAACTTTTTTTATTACATCCCAGTTAGGTATAGGGAAAGGGCCCACATCTCTACCTCACCTAATTTCATTTGGGGTTGGGGGGAAGCTCAGTAATCATAATGAAAAGTAATAGATTTGAGGGTTATATATATATCTTTATCAGTAAGAATATGGATGCTTCATATTTGGGCCATAACAAAATTATAGGTCAAAAACATTTTGCATATAAATGATTTACTGAATACATTAGGGCTTATCAACTGCAACTAAACTAATGAAGACTAAAGCACCAATAATTTTAGTTAACAAGTAAAGATAGCAGCAGTTGGACAAAAGATCAGTTCGAGACCACATTGATAAAACACATGATAAACACTGATTTAAAAAAACAAATTTTCAGGAATTCTGGGGATCCAAAGAGCTTTGCTGGTTTGGCAGCCAGATTTCTTAGAACAGATTTCTGAATATTGTGACTCAGTAGTAAAAATCTAGTAGACTCACTTATAAGGTTACTCATAAATATCCTGTACAAGTATTGCAGATTTCAAGGAGTTGTACATTTTTATCTGTAAGCATTGCAGGTTATTATTTGAGAATTACTGTATGAAGCAGTTACCATATTTCAACAATACTATATTTATTAAAGCAAAAAGTGTTTTATGTTTACTGTTTTTATACTTAATCCTTAAGTCTAGACAGTCCACATTTGTATTATTAAATCTCCTTCCCTTAATAAAAAAATAAAAATGACCACATTTTAACTGACATTTGGATTTGGTTGGTAGTTCCAATTTAGAAAAATAGAAGCAATTTGATTATATATTTTGTCACATAACTAGAAAGCATTTTCTCTTTAGAAATTGCTTTTTAAAAAATTGATTGTGTGAGGATGCTCCAGTTTGCCAGTTCACTTCTGGAAGACCAAAAGTGATTTGGCTAAATCAGTTTTGCTAAGCTCTTATTTCAATGGGCTTGACAATTCTTAAAATCTCTTGAAGAAGAAGTGTTAGAAAAATGCTACATTTTACTGTCTTAAATAAGGCACACAATTGAAGCCAGCTTTTTATCATTTTATCCTACTAAGAAACTTGCTATAAACTGTATTTATATTTTTATTTTTGTCTACAGTTATCCTGACTTTAAATGCAAGATGACATGTAAAAAGGACTGATTCACCATTACAGCCTTGGGTTCCTAAATAACTAACCATGGTTTAAAAAATTAAAGTTTGTTTCTATCACTCATTGGTACAAATATTCTAACATGAATGTCCATATATTATTTTGAAAAGTTCACTCACTTCTCTGGACCTCATTTTCACTACTGTAAAGTGATGAGCAGAACTAGATTGCCTTTAGGGTTCCTTTAGGTTCTGTAGCCGTCCTAAAGTAGTGTCCACCCAGCAATATTTATTCATTAACTGTTGTGTGTACACAAATCCGCTTTTAATATCACACTTGTGTAAAGAACTAAGATCTTCTAGCTCACCTCTACTTCCCTTTCCAACTAGTTAATTGAGGTAAAATGACTTGTCCAGTATTATTAAGCCTGGGCACCCTACATATTGTAGCTCATACAACGCCGCTATCTTTGTGTCTTTTATGTACACTTGTGCATTTGGATTTCTGCTTTTGACTATAATTTTTAACTTGTCTAAACATTTAGAAATCCTCTAAACAATCCCGGAAATCTCCAGGAGATGAAGATGATAAAGACTGCAAAGAAGAAGAAAACAAAAGCAGCTCTGAGGGTGGAGATGCCGGCAATGACACAAGAAACACAACTTCAGACTTGCAGAAAACCAGTGAAGGGGTAAGGATGGATACACACGTAATTTCTTCTTTTAACATAGAAGACATTTTGCTTCAGAATTAGTATCTCAGCATTAGTAGACATTGTGTTAGGAAATGGAGAGCTATTCTCAGCTTGCTACATACATCCTTTCACAAACCCTGAATAAATGATGGGATGCTTAGAGTCTGCGAATGAGAGTCGAGTGTGAATTACACCTGCCTGTCAGTTTGGAATTCCTTACAGATTTATTCTTTTTCAAACTAACATAGAAAATTCAGAGTCTTTTTTTTCTCCCCCAGAGTCTTTTTAAAGTGACATGTTCAGAATAGTATATTACATATTATTTCTGCTTTGCTAGAAGCAATAAGTAATTGAATGTACCAGTAGGGACTCTAAATATTTAAATATTCAAGCAGTATTTGAATGTTGATATTTAACTTCATCATCACAAGCAAATGCACATTTGTAAAATTGGTAATAAAAGCAGAGTTTGCACCTACATATTTTCCATGAGCATTTTCTCTATGCAGACTAGTTGGACAGTATCAAATTATTTTAAAATAGTAACCCACTGAAAATATTACTCCTCTGGTTTCAGCTGAGTTCTTGCCTATTCATGTCAATCCTGTTCACCTCTCAACTTTCCTTCTTCATTCCAGTTTTCTATAGTTATTCTCAAAAGTATTGTGGTTCTAATTGTTCTCTTATTCCTTTCACCCAGCTCAGCCTTCCTCTGTTTTCTATCTGCCTTCCTTCTCTTGATGTCTCTCTAGTAAATAGTCCTATCATTACCTTTGCCTGAATCCTTTCCAGATGCATGCACCTGCCAACAATCACTGAGAATTTGAATATCTGGCTCACTTGATTTTCTTTTTATCCTACCTGCTCTTTTCATCCCAGGTAACTTCAATATGCATGTAGCAAAAACACACAGTTTCTCTCCCACTTTCCTTCCAAACTTATTTCTGAGTTTGATGAACTTAATGGACTTATTGTGAAAGGGGAAAGGTTGTTCTGTTCCCTTACTATTCAGAGTATGGTCTCTGAACAATTAGCATCAACATCACCTGGGAATTTATTAGAAATGTAGATTCTCCCAAACTCTGAATTAAAATATGCATTTAAACTAAAGCTTTTCCAAGTAATTCATATACACATTAAAGTTTGAGAAACATTAATCCACACCTTTCCAGGGTCCAGAATATCATATCTTTCTTCCTCCAAGGTACCAAATTGTCCCCTTTCTCTCCTATATACTTTCATCTTCATTTCTGTTGGCTCCTTCCCCTCTGCATATAAGCAGTCTCAGGTCTCCCTTAATCTTGAAGATAGCTCCTACCAACCAAATATTGTACTCTTTTCATCTCTAAACTTCTTAAAAACAGTTCTCTTTTTCTCCCAGTCTCCATTTCATGACCTCCTACTCATGAAAACCTATTGCACTCTTGTTTCTTCTTCTTTTTTTTTTTTCTCTCTACCGATACTAAGATTGAACACAGGGGTACTTTACCACAGAGCTTCATACCCAGTCCTTATTATTTTTTATTTTTAAGAGTGTTTCACTAAATTGCTGAGACTGTCATCAAACTTGGGTTGCTGACATTACAGATGTGCGCCACCATGCCTGGCTCTTGTTTCTTCTTTAACCAGTTTGTTGAAGCTGCTGTTGGAAAGGTCTCTCGTGGTTCTCTCTTTGCCAAATCTAGTATGCCCTTTAAATTAATCTTCATTTTTACTTCTGCAGCATTTAATATCATTAAGTACTTTCTACTCCTAACTTTTCCTCCAGTTAACCAATCTCTTCTGCTTTCTCTCCCTCTTCCTTCTCAGTGTCTTTCTAGAGCTCCTTGCTTCAGTCTGTCTTAGCATACTTGTATACTGAAGATCTCCCATATTCATCTTACCCACTGACATGATTTCAGTTGTTGTGTTATTGATAACTTTCTGCTCTGTACCTCCTGCATTGTAGATATATTTTTCTAACTGCTGTTTCTACTTGAATATCTTGAAAGCACCTCAGAAAATACTAGTTGCTACTTGACAGCAATAGCAGCCTATGTGCTACATGCTGTGCCAACTGCCATACTTGTATTATTTTATTTATTCCTCATACAAACCCCAGGAGGTAGGTGTGTAAGCATTGTCTTGAATTTTTTAGCTGGAGAAACTAAAGCTGAAAGAATCAGCCAAGGGTCTCATAGCTAGTAAGAACCAAAGAACATTTTATTTTTAACTCATTTTTAATAATATAGCTGTTACATAAAAGAATATGTGTGTTTGTGTCTATGTGTATATATGTATATATTACATATGTTACAAAACATAATATTTTTATAATAAATATCAGTGACCATATCACTCAACCCAAAAACTAGAACATTAGAGTTAATTTGTATATATTTAAGTGTTCTTTCCAGTCCCATCTTCTTGTCCAGAAAGAACACTACTGTATTGATTTTTTATTTTTAATTTTAGTCCATACCTACAATGTACATACATATTTAACAATATATTCTTTTAAAAATCAATTAATTTTGCTTGGTTTTGAACTTTTAAAAAATAAAGATACTTACCATTGTGCTTTTAAGATTCCTTCATGTTATTATATGTGGCAGGAGGTGATTCAGTTTTCATTGTTGTATAAGATTTAGTTTTGTGGTGGCTGGGGTGTGGCTCAGCAGTAAAGCGCTTGCCTCCCACATATAAGGCACTGGGTTCAATCCTCAGCACCACATTAAAAAAAGTAAATAAACAAAATAAAGACACTGCGTCCATGTACAACTAAAAAATATTTTAAAAAAAAAAGATTTAGTTTTGTTAGCACACCACAGTTTATTTATGCACTCTGGTGTTGATGGGCATTTGGGTTGTTTCCAGGTTTTTGCAGATAAGAACTATGTTGCTATAAGCATTTTTATTTTGTCTCCTAGTAAACATGTATAAGAGTTTCCTTACAGTGGGTAACTGGAACTGAAAGTACTAACTTTATGGTTTTTTAACTTTACAAGATAATACCAAATTACCTTCCCTGGGCCAATTTGTACTCCCATCAGCAGTGTATAAGAGTTCACCATAATTAACTTGGCATTGTCAGACTTTGGTTTTTGCCAATACTGTGGGTATAAAATGGTCATTATAGTGTTAATTTGTAGTTTTCTGATTAGTAATAGGATTGTGCTTATTTTCATGTTTATTGATTCACAATGTTTCCTCTCTATGCAGTGTTCATTTTTTAATTTTTTTCCCATTTTCCCATTAGATTTTTTTTCTTATTGATTTATAGAGCTTTGCATATTCTAGATTCTAACATGAATTGTCATATACCTCGCAGATATCTTCTCCAAGTTTGTGTCTTGTCTATTCAACTTCTTTATGATCTTTTACAAAACATACTTTCTTAATTTTATTGTAGTCAGCTGTATCAAACTTTTCTTTAATGGGTACTATTTTTCTGTCTTGTTTAAACATGGTTAACCATTTAAGCCAGCATCATTTATTGATGGTCCTTTTTTTTCCCTCTGTGATCTATACATTGTCATCTGTCATATAGCCATGGGACTCTCTCTCTCCTCTATTCTGTTCTTTTGGTCAATACCTACTCTCTTCATTATAGTAAGAGGCCCTAATATAGTAATATTAGGGCTATTAGCCTAATACTAAATATTTTTTGAATACTTAATAGTCATGGTCTGGGATGTCAAGAGGGACCTTTTTCTAATGTAGAATTTACAGCACCTGTGCCAGAAGAATGATCAAAGTGAGGAATTACCACAAAATGTTAATGTAAGAAATAATTGTTGATGCAGTGTCCTCTATTTAGAAGGCAAAAAGACATAAGATCTAGTGCACATAGGGAGGGGTTGCCATAGGTCATCTATTGAAACAAGAGGAAAAGGCAGAGAATTTGAGTACAGATACAGGTAAGTAGCTATTCAGGGTGAGAGGTCATTCAAGTTCTGATGTGATTGCTTCTATATTCTGAAGAAGCAAGGTCAGCACTTGAGAGTGAGAACAAGGAAAAGTGTTGAAAGATTCAAGAGAAAGGAAAAGGTGTAAAATAGTCACTTAGAAGAATAGGAGAGTGAATGGACTTGAGAAATGAAGTTCTGACAGACAGAGGTAAGGGCCCACTGGAGGCTAGTGATCATGAGTTTACAGTGAGAGCAGTGATTATAATTTTGTGTTTTTCTCCAGGTGTATTCCGTTATGCACAGAACAGAGAATTGAATTTAACTAGAATTGGAATTTGCCAAGAGATTAAAGAGGTTAGAGGCCAGGGAGTTGAGGGTGTGTACAAGGGAGATTGATTATAATCATTGGATTCAAACTATGTTAAGTGGGGAATATGGACATAAAGAAGAAATAAGATCAACAATTTTTTTTTTTTGTATCAAAGTATTAGAGTTAGAATACCAGATAGAGGGAGTGAGCTGGAAATATAGGTGGTAATAGAAGAATAAAATGTTTGAGTCAAATTATAGAAGGGTTGCAATAGTTTCTGGTGACGGTGTGGGTGCTGTTGATATTTTATGAGTGGGACAATCTATCATGTGAGTACTAACCACACCATAGAGCCCCTATAGTCTTGACTCCTATCCATTGATTGCTAGTAGGAACCCCTAAGTTCAACATGAAATGTCCCTCTATAACCTTGTTCACGAAACAGTGCTTTAATAGAATATTTATAAAAACTCCCAGTGGCTGCAAATCACTTTCTAAGAAATAACCATGGAAGTCACTGAGGTAGGGTGGAAGATGAGATCTTTGAAGGGAGGACACCAAGAAATCAAGAGACCAGAGTGTTGAAAAATTATCTACATGGCCATTGAAATTATAGGAGTTATGACATTGAATGACAGTGGGCCGAAGCTAAAACTTCAAGGTGAAGGATGAATAATCCAGGGACTCTGTAGTTATGTATCAAGGAATTACTTATAGTCATTCAGTGGGAATGAAAGCTGGGAGGATTTTTTTTTTTCAGGGGAGGGGAGAACAGAAAAGAGGAAGAATGGCTTATAAACAAGAACGACACTGTCCCCATCTCCAGGGATAGTAGTAAGTAACAAAGGTATGGGAAAGGAAAGAATTGCCATTTGAGAGGCTTGCAGGGAAAGAAATAGCACTGCCTTTAGGGGAAACAAGGTCTCAGAATAAGTTTATGAGTGGAATATTTTGGAAAATTATGTTAAATACAGATTTTCTAGTGGTTTACTGATTTCCGGGGGATGCCATGGAAGAAACTGAGGAATTTTGGGGTGGGAGAGAACCTCTAAGAGATGAAGACATAAAAGGATACATACATAGCTGACTAGGAATAAGAGCCCAGAAAGTGATGGATGCTCTGGAGCCCATCTGTGGGAACTGAAGTAAGCGAGGATGAAAGGCTGTATATATAAGGATGAAAATCCTGATGGCCTCAAGACAGGTGGTTGTTGATGGTTATGAATTTTGGTATGGGTAAGAGAAAAGAATTTCTTACAAGGGATACCTCTTTACCCCAAAAGGTTCTCTTGACTGCCTTCTCCCTCCTGTCAGTGGAAGCATGAGTCAGAAAGGGGCAGACTCCCTTATCCAGAACACTTTAGTGCTTCCCTTCTTAACTTACTTGGATAGAAAGTAGAGGTTTCTGATCTCTGGCCAGGAGAACACCAAGCACTGATTGGCTTAGACCTGCTGTAATAGTTATCTATTGCCATCTAACAAATTACCCCCAAACCTAGTGGTTTAAAGCAGCATTAATTATCTTGTCTCTTCTGTGGACTAGGAATCCAGGGAGGTGCAACTTGCTGAATTCTCTATTTGGGTATCTCTCAGAGTTTCAGTCAGGTATTAGGGGTCCAGTCATCCTAAGGTTTAACTGGGAATGGATCCTCTTTTAAATTCAAATAGTTGCTGGCAAGATTCAGTTCCTTACATTTGTTGGACTGAGGTCCCCAGTTTCTCACAAGCTGTTGACCAGAAGCCTCCCTTGATTCCTTTGCACATAGATCTCTCCATGAGGCAACTTGCAGCATGGCAACTGGCTTCCTCAGAGTAAGAATCTCTTGCTAGCAAGTGAATACTACCAAAACAAAAGTGAGTTTTTTAAATTCAGTCTTGGAAGTGACATCTCATCAATTTGTTTGATCCATTCTATTCATTAGAAGCAAGTCATTAGGTTCAGCCCATATGCAAGGGTATTACACAATGGGCATGAATACCAGGTGGCAGGGACAATTGAAGACCATGTCAAAAGGCTGCCCATCTCTGACCCAACTACAGATACAAGAGGATTAGTACTAGCTTAGATTGGTCAGGTTCTTTCCACCCCTGGAGAGTTGGAACCAAGTCCTGAAATCTCAAGGCTGCCATATAATTGAGGGGAGGTGCAGAGGATGGAGTAAATGTTAAGTGGACAGCCACACTATTCACCAGTGTACTTGCTTTCATTCTTCTGCCCCTGAAGCTGTGTTATTTCTACAACATTGATCAAGTATAAATTCCTTATTCTAGCATATATTGCCCTTCACAATCTGATCCCAAGTTATCCTTCCAGTCTGATCTCTCACCATTTACTCTAATTTATTCTTGGTCTTAGGACCTCTTTAATACTCTTAGAAGTTACTGAGGGCCCAAAATAGTTTTTATTTATATGTGTTATATCTATTAATATTTACTTAATTAGAAATATCAGAAATTTTTTAAATACTTATTAATTCATTTTAAAATAATACCCATTATTTCCCATATAACATTTTTATTAAAAATAACAATTACTTGCTGGATGCAGTCGTGTATAGTGGTGTATACCTATAATCCCAGTGACTCAGGAGGGTGAGGCAGGAGGATCACAAATTCAAGACCAGCCTCAGCAATTTTGCGAGGCCAAAAGCAACTTTGTAAGACCCTGTCTCAAAATAGAAAATAAAATGGGCTGGGGATATAGCTCACTGGTAAAGTGCCTCTAGGTTTAATCCCCTGTACCAAAAAACAAAACAAAACAAAACAAACAAAAAAAAACCTTCTATTATTCAAAAAATGTTTTATGATGAAGGATATCATTTTACATTTTTAAAAAATCTCTTTAATGTCAGTTTTAATTTAAAAAAAAGCTAGATTTTCCTATCTGGTTCTATATTCTGTCTTTTGTGATACATAGTTTGGGTGAAGTATATCTGAAGAAAATCAGGCTTCACATAGATATGGAATTGAAAAGTGAAAATACAAGTATTTTAATAATCTTGTCAGATAATTGTGGGTATTCTTGTTTGGCATTATAGCAATTGTATAAGTGATAATTTCTTAAAAGGTAGTTGTAATGTGGAATCTAAACTTTTCATATTCAGTTGAAATTAAGTCCATTGGACTCTCTGGCACTTTTATTAGCTTTTACCTGCTTGGAAAATACTGATTGACTGAGTTATTTGGGTCTTCCAAATATTGACCCATTTCATTATATTTTTAATCACATTTCACTGCCTCTTCAAAAAAGCCTTTAAATGTAGGGAAGCTGTCAATCCTGGAGGATTCAAAAGTCTTATTTTCACCTAAATGCTCACATTTTATTATTGGCAACAAATACTTTCAGTTGTTTCCTCTAAGTAATTTCTACAAAGTGCCAAATACCCATAGCCATATTGAATTATCAGTTTTGTTTTTTAAGAGAGAGAATTTTTTAATATTTATTTTTCAGTTTTCGGCAGACACACATCTTTTTTTTTTATTTTTATGTGGTGCTGAGGATGGAACCCAGCGCCCCGTGCATGCCAGGCAAGCGCGCTACCGCTTGAGCCACATCCCCAGCCCTAATTAATAGTTTTTTCATGTAGAAAAAAAAATGGTGCTTTGGGCTGGGGATGTGGTTCAAGCAGTAGCGCTCTCGCCTGGCATGCATGCGGCCCAGGTTCGATCCTCAGCACCACACACAAACAAAGATGTTGTGTCTGCCGAAAAAACTAAAACCTCTCTCTCTCTCTCTCTCTCTCTCTCTCTCTCTCTCTCTCTCTCTCTCTCTCTCTCAAAAAAAAAATGGTGCTTTGTGGAAAAAAAGGAATCCTTATGACTTACAGTGCCTTCTAGCTTCTTGTTTATTATGCTCTGAGTATATCCATTTACCTTTGCTGCCAACCTACAACCTCTCTCGGTGTACATCCCATTGAGATACCTCAAAAAAAGACTGATTGGATTCTCCAGCCATTACCCAAGGTCCATGGCACAAAGAGGTTCATGGCACAGAGATGGCAGCCCATGAATAAACAATTATTTCGAGCGACTATATCAGAGACTGTAGGTCTGGCAAACATAGAATGATCATGGTATGGAAAGTTAAGTTAAAACATCTCAGATTTCAGAATTTGCTTTTACAAGCACTTCCTTGTCAGAGTCTTTTTTATAAACAAAAAAGCTTGTCCTTAAAGTGTAGTCACATGCTGGTACCACCTTTATTTTGGGGCCTCAATTTTTTTAAAAAAATGGGCTGCTATAGGATCTGTCCCAAAATACTCTTCAGTATGAGCTGAGCAATTGCTAACTATGAATTTTCTACCAATGTAAACAAAGAATTTATCGCCTTTCACATTGACATTAATACAAAAAATTGTTAAAGGTTTCTGTGGTTGATCAACATTTTTCATTGTTCTAATGGGTGTCTTCCTCCTTCACAAGGGAGGAGAATCCTCCAGAGTATCTGTATCATCTTATATCTAGTGTTTTTATGTAATAAATTAACTTACTTGGCACTGTATTTTCCAAATCCACAGATTTTAAGTGTAGGTTTGGTAACTTATCCTCCTTTGAGGGTCCTGTAATTACTGACATGCAATATAGGTTTTGGCTATTTTAACTGAGAACATGCCCATCTGTGCTTACAAACAAGTTCATTTCCTTAGTGAAATGAAGAACTAAAATAGGCTGTTTTTAGAAAAAAATATGTGGGACCTGATTTCCCCTTTACATCCATCCCATGAAAATATTACTTGGGGTGGGAGATACTATATTTGGGTTAATGGTGAGGAAAACAAAAACAACATCTCTTGGAAGCAATATAACCTAACACAATTTAAAATGGAAACAAATTGAAACATGATTCTTTCACAACATAGAAAGATTTTAATCTTATCTCTGTCATACATATGACATCTAAATTTTTAAAAGAAATCTAGGCCAGCATAGGTGGCACATACCTGTAATCCCAGTGACTCAGGAGGCTAAGGTAGAAAGATCACAAGTTAAAGGCCAGCCTGAACAATCTACCAAGACCCTATCTCAAAGTGAAAAAGAACTGAAGATTTGGCTTGGTGGTAAAGTGCCCCTGGGTTCAATCCCCAGTATCAAAAAATGTATATATATTTTTTTCCAAATGCAGGAAGTCAGAGACTATACATTTAGATTTTGTTAACTCTTGTACTTATGTGTCACAAATAATTAATGTGTGTTTTAAAGACTAATTTGTGTATACTCCAAGTGATTTTTAAATTTTAGGCAGCTTACCTTTATTTCTGACACCACGATCCTCACTAAGACAAATTAACATGAGTTTCTCCATTGACTTTATATATTCCAACAACAATCATTTTTTCAAGTGGTACAAAGTACCCTTTACTACACTTCCTGCCTGGGTAGACAGTAGGAAAAGTTTATCATTTTTGCTTTTTTTTAATGAAACACTAAAATATTATATCCTTCAGCTTTGTGATAGGTATAAAACAAAACCTCAGAAGCCATTCTTGCTGATTATTAGTGCCACAATGCAGAGTAAAGTCTCAGAAAAACCAATTATATACTCTACGGGTGTGGATGGCTTTCAATATTAGTATCCTAAATCATCTAAAGGCTTGTTTTCTTTCTTTTTTACAGACCTAACTACCGTAATGAATGCTGCATATTAAGAGAAACCACAAGAAGGTTAAATGTTTGGTTGTCTAATATTCTTGGATTTGATATGAACCAACACATAGTCCTTGTTGTCATTGACAGAACCCCAGTTTGTATGTACATTATTCACATTCCTCTCTGTTTTGTTGGGAAAGAGACATTTTAACCTTTTTTAAAAGGTTATTGATTTAATTTCATGTTATTTGGTTGCATGAAGTTGCCCTTAACCACTAAGAATTATCAAGATTTTTGCACAGACTTATACATGTCTAGGATACTTCTACCAAGGCAGTTATGTTCATCATTTTCCTGCCTTTACCCCCCCACCACCAAACATTTGCTTTCATATTAATTAGCATTATTTTAGATGACCATTCCATAATGCTTAAGGATGGAATTTCCTCTTTTTGACAGAACCCAGGAAGTACATTCCTAGATACATAATGTTGGTATATCAAAGATGAAATTAAAATTGTCCTTCAGTTTTGAGGCCCTGTGTAAAGTTTTAACCACATTGTACAATATCTATTCTGTATTAGAAATAGCTAGTTGACAGCTTATACTTCTCAAAACTCATGTTGTTATGTACACAAATTGAGTTTCTATATGTGAAGTTAGTGAGTCTTTTTGTGTTACTCCAAAATAAAGGCAATGATTTATTTTTTCCCAATGCCAGTACAATTTGAGCTAATCACTCAAGGTGGATACTTTTACATTTTAAGGCTGGAATCACCAGCAGCCCTGTGGAAAACCAGACAAAGCATTGACTTTTAAATAGAGACTTTTAAATTGAACTGTTTTCTTTTGGAACTAGAATTAGAATAGTTAATATTCACCCATAAACCATTATTATGTGTACATTATTGTTGCTATTGTGATAATAGAGAATTTTATTTATTTTTATGCCAGCTTATATTGTGAAAACACATTTAGTCAATTTGAGTTTTATCAATCCTGTTATGCTTGTCCTTGGAACATCTTTGCGTATTCGAGGTTTGTAGTTGAAGAGTTTACTGTAAAAAAAGAAAAAATCAAAAACAAAAAAAAATGTATTGTTTTTACAGAATAAATTTATTGGAATGTGTACTGGGAGTAAGCTTTGAGGTTGTAAACAACTAAGGTAGTGTCATTTGGCTTCATATATGTAATGTGAGGTAGTAATGTAATTCATTTATTAAAGCAAAAATTGTTAATAGCAGGTTAACAGTAGAATCAAGAGTGCAGGCAAGGGTTTTCTTTTTTTTAAACTCTCTCTGGGTCTTAGGTAATTTGAAAACACTGGGAGGTAGGGGGAGTGACAACATGATTTGTACACCTAAGAAAATATTTACCAGCTCAGTGAACCCTAAATTCACACATTTGACATTATCCATGTGTTGATCTGTATCCCATTTGCTTTCAGCTTTCTCATTTTGGTGAAGAGCTAATGAACATGAAGAGAAAAGAAAGTATAAGGAAACCTAAAATCCCAGGGCCATTAATAAATAATAGGGGTCATGAGGTAGCTGAGGCCATAATGAAAGCACCAATTCACTTTGAATCCCAAGGCACACTGAGGAGGCAGCTATGTTTTGGGTTTATTTCTGTTTGAGAAAATATCAATTGTTTCTATTGTACTCACAATTCCAAATATGAAAAGTTCATAAAAAATAGGGATGCCAATCTGGTTCTTTTTCCTTAGGAGCTATCTTTTAATTTTGAACATTTTATTTTAAAATTAATGAAATTTAATTAATTCACCAAAAGATCTCTTGAATGCTTGCACTAAAACACAGATAGATGACATTTTCAATTGGAACATATAAATGATATTCTAAAATAAAAAGCCAAAACTTGTCATGAAAATATATATGTATATATAAAATGGCTCAAATTTAACAAGATTTATCTTCATAAAACACCAAAAATAATTTTATTAAAAATACACACAGAAATACAATAGAAATATTTCCAGACACCAATAAGACAAGTGTTCGTTAAGGGTAAAGATAAAGTTAATCAGTCTCACTTTAGCTATTCAGATTCACACAAAAAGTTTTAGTAAAAGCAATTTTAAAATAGCAGTAATATACTTTCCTTGAAAAACATTTTTCAAACATTTAAAAATATTCGGATAATCTGCATTTTATATTGAGGTTGATAATAAAGCATATACATCTTAAATGCAGAAGTTATTTCTCCAACCTGTGATTGCTGTTTTGAATTTTTTTATATGCATAGACCACATTCATCTCTGAAGTTACATTTTTATGCTCACTATTATAGGCACTGAATTGTAATTTTTCACACTTATTTTAGTATGTGCAAACAAAATATTGAGCTAGATGGTCAGGTTTATTCACAGATAATTTTTGTTTAAACAGATAATTTGTTTAAACAAGCTGTATCTCCACAACTTCAGTTTTCCTTCAAAAAAATTTACTCGCACAATATCATATAATTATAGCTCATACATACAATACAGAGCAAGAATTTGTGACAGTACCATATTACAGCTCACATGTAAACTACAGAGCAAGAATTTGTTTTCTTACATATTATGTATGAGAAAGTAATGGAACAAAATATCAGTACCAAAATAGCAGTCACTAATCTAGAGAAGAAAAACATCAAGTGATATTTTTATTCCACTTTTTCATCTGCCTTTGTTTTTATGAAGAACTCTGGTTTGTAGATACAGCGATAAGCCAAGAGCTGAGGAAGAACTCCATATGCTATGTTCAATGCTAAAAAAAGGATTTTTGCTTCTTCAGGGACTCTGTAGACATAAGCGGTTCTGGCATGAAGAGAAGCACCAATGTGAGAAAACTGAGCCTGTTATATTAAAAAAAAAAAAAAGTGGGTAAGCATGAAATTTGTGTTCAATTGGATGAATGATGAGTTCTGGATGGCTCATTTAGACCATGTTTCTCTGCCCTTGAAACCAGTCTTATTCACAGACAAAATACCTTCAAACAAACCACAGTCTTTTAATATGAGTTTTCATTAAGTTTAGGGTCATTCTTGATACTGTTCAAATAAAATATACTTTCTTTAGTGTGGTTTCTATCATGCCAATTGTGTTTTTTAACTGATTCAGTGCCCCATAATAAACATTGATTAGTGGCTCAATTCAATGAAAAAATCTGAATAAAACCTCCATCCTCCATTTCTTTCTGATTTGCATTCTGGAAATCCTACAAAGATTCAGCTATGCTTACAAATTATATTCCAATAAAAATTATATATAGATATATTTAGTATAAACTATTGAAAGAGAAGCACTGAGGACCTCAGCTTCATTTATCAGTCATCCACTTTTTGGAGCAAGAGCTCAAAGCCTTTTCATTGTGTATATATATAAAGTTTGTTTTTTATGCAACTTTAAAAATACGAAGGGTTGTGTTTTAAGATAAGATTGTTAACAGCTTGGATAGGGGTACGGGTATGATTGTTCTTTATAAAAGGGCAAATATATGTGCAGGCAACCTTTTAAAATCAAATTGTAAGTTACTTAGAAGTGTGACTTATCAGCTTAATTTGAGTTCACAAAACAAAAAGGCAAGGGCCTCCTTCTATACCTACATACTTCTTCAGAACACACATCCAGTTGGTCATTTTTGATACTTTTCATAAGCACAGAGGGAAACTATTAGAAAGGGAAATGCAGGCTGCAGCAAAATTAAAAGATCCTGAGAGAGGATTCCCTCAGGAAATTGGTGTCATTTTAGAATGCAACCCTCAAGTCTGTTATTTTCATGAACAAGGGATTGGGAATTTAAGTGTAACAAGTAGTAAATTATTAGATCAACAGGGTCAAAGTGAAATCTAAAGAAGACAAATAATTTTAAAATGACAAACTATTCAAATAATTTGCTTTAAGTACATTTAGGTTATTCATTTCCATCCATGTGAAACCAACATTCAGATAAGTGGTTAACAGATAAAAATGTTAACACCCAATTTTACCATGACAAGAAAAGGGCAAGCTTTTATAAGCAACATGTTTATGAATTTGTATCATCAGCAGATACTTTAATGGGCTATAATTTTACAAATTATTGATATATTCTGGATACCTCTGGTACATATTTGCTACTCTCTGGAGATAGTAATTTTTTTTTAATTACTCTGGTATGTTGCCAAGGGCCAAGTGGATTATCGGCATTGTGACCCATGAGGCACCCAGCGGGCTGTGCCCTCAGATACATTTCCCCGGGCAGATTCCCAAATCCAGCAAGTGTATTAATCCCTGGGCTACAAACACAAAAGATCTTGAGAGTAAAGAGCACTTTGGGTGCTGCCCTGAGGAGCTGCTGTTGTGGATATTTCTAGGAGCTCTGAACAGTGGTTCCTGTCACTAGTTTTTCCTAGAGCTTATTTTGAATAAGTGTTTTTTTGAATATATAACTTAACTTTTTCTTCTGGACTGGAGGCCAGTTTTGAACCCTGGTTTTCTCATAAATGTGGGTTTGGTAGCTCTATCTTTATAGACACTTTTACACACCACTAAATCACCAGATTTGGAAAAAGCCAACCATACTTTGAGAGATTAAGTAATATGAGCAGTTGTGCTTACTTGCATAGGGAAGCCTGCATAAAAAGTCAGTGTTTCTGTGGGCCCTTTTCCTGCACTAATCAGTGCAGTTAATACCTCATTTTCATGATCAGCAAACCCATGGCAACATTAAAAAAATGATTCATGTCCTTAGATTAGATTGTAAGCCCTCTGGGCAGGTACCATGTCTAATGTTTTGTGTGGCACTATCGCTTTGTTAGAGCTCAATAAACATTCAACAACAATGGTCTGTGACTCAAAATACAAAAAGGATCTGTAAAGTATTTATTTTTATAACTACCTATAGTAAGCCATTCGATTCAGAATTATTAAATAAGGGTGAAGATTTTAACTTTCCTAATCAAAAGAGATGTCTGTATATGAGAAGAGAACTCTAATGCCAGCTCCTAGTTCTGCACATAATTCTAATGGGTGCATTTATGGCAGCCATACCTCCAGCTGAGTGGGCATCCAACTATAGCTTCCTCCCAAGCATACTAGTGTTAAGTATCTAGAGTCAAGTTTCAGAGGAACCTCAGTCTCACCTGAGGGTTCCCCTCCTAAGCACACAGGACTCCATAGGATGGCTTGAAGAGTTCAGCCTGAGCACTTTGCAAGGGTCAGGAGAATGAATGAACTCATTGCTGCTGAGCTGACTTGGGGCCCAGGATTATGGGTATAAGATCTGGATCAAAGTGCAGTGGTGTGAGATTAAGTCCTTAATCATTTTTCTATTTCATTCTGGATTGTTTTCTAACTTACAAAGATCATTGAGATACAGTTTGTTTGTTTGTTGTATTGAGAATTAAACCTAGGGCACTTAACCACTGAGCCACATCCCCAGACCTTTTTATTTATTTATTTATTTTTATTTTGAGACAGGGTCTCTCTAAGTTGCTTAGGGCCTTGCTAACTTGTTAAAACTGATCTTGAACTTGTGTTCCTCCTGCCTCAACTTCCTAAGTCATTGTAATTACAGGCATGTACCACCGTGCCCAGCTTACTTTGATTTTTTTAAGATTGGATGATTGGAATGGAAAACAAGGCAATGAAAGTAAACAAAAGGCTAAGTTTTAATAGCTTTTTTTTCTTATATTCATAGATACAACCTGGAAAAGACAACTAAAAATCAGTCCTGGCTCCAGAAGGAAGAACTGAGTTTTATGTGCTCACACGAATGTTCTAGGCAAAAACTATGTGACCATTGGGACAATAGCCTGGTTATTTGGCCAATACAATATAAATAGCTAATCCGGAACCATGTTATCTTTTCTTAGGGTTTTCTGAGCAGCATAGTATAGTGATTCAGAACACTTACTCTGGAACCAGATGGCCAGAGTCAAATTCCAGCTCCACCACAAACCAGCAAGATGGCCTTGGGTGAGGTATGTAACCCTGTGGCTTCCTCATCTGTAAAAATGGGTAATAATAGAACCTACCTCATAGAGGTTCATTGCAATGATATCTGGGACATGCTTAGGATGGTGCCAAGCACATGAGGCTGTTCTGTAGACAGATTCAAAACTCAAATACTTTTTCATAATCTGGTGCTATACTTTGTTGAAAATCTGGGCTCTTGTTGACCTTTTGGCTGTCATTGTCTCCATCAAAGGATAATATAAATATGTTAAACCCAAAGTCTCATTTTAATACTAAATAAAGATGTCTGGTAATGAATCATACCAAAAGCAAATGAGTGAAGTGAGATTTGCATTAATATTACAATTATCCATGCTTTTCCTAAACCTTTATTTTCATATACTTCTTAAAGGTTTCCACAAAGGAAAAAACTAAATTCACTTCAGTAGAGTCAGCTCTTTATAACCAGATTGTCCACAGATAAGCCTCCAGACCCCTTTGTGAGAAAGTCCATGGCACCTGCACAGTCAGGAGTGGGAGAGGCGGAGGGCAACCAGTGGGAGGAGATTTCACCTTGTAAGAGTGAAATGAGCCTGCTTCTAAGGTTGTAGGGCTGCAGAAAGCCTGTTGTGAATCTGTCCCATAGCTTTCACTCAGTTTCTTTGAGTTTTAGGTAATTATATGCAATACACATAGCTTGCTTAAACTGGCTACAGATTAATTAGTGTCTCAATAAAATAAGCATTTCTCCAAACTCTTACTGGGAATTATACCAATAATAATAATAGCAACCAAGAGTTTACATAGCTATTGTGTGGCATGAACTATTCTTAGCCCTTCAAATATATTGCCTCATTTAATCCTCACAGCAACACTATGAGAAAGGTACTGTTAATATCCTCACTTTACAGAAGAGGAAATGTGATCAGAGAGGTGATCAAGGTCATTGAGCTAATCAGTGACAGGTTGGATCTAAATCATTCTTCTTCCAGAGCTCCTGCTCTTAACCATTAACTATTACCTCTGAGGGGTTTTTTTCTTTTAATTTTTTCATTTTTAGTGATATTTTAACAATATAAAAATATTGTTATTTTAACAATATTTTTTAACAATATGATATTTTAACAATTATAAAGTAATCCATTTATGCTAAGGGAAATTGGTTCCAGGAAATCTGTGGATAATCAAGTCCCTTATATGAAATGATATATTTGCAGGTATAATACACACATCCTCCCATATACTTTAAACCATAGGTTTAAAATCTAGGTTACTTAATAATACCTACTAGAATATACATTTTATGTAAATAGTTATTAGGGAATAATGACAAGGAAAAGTCTATATGTTTAATAGGCCTAAATTTTTGATGGTTGAATCTGCACATAGAGCTATGTAAGTTGATAGAAAATGCTAGTAAACAGATTGAATCAGCCTGTAATACTTTTTTAAGTTAGGCTTGCAACTTTAGTCCTATAGTAAGCATTTTGTATGAAGAAATAATTGGCTATGAATAAGTTCCAGTGGAATTATTTGGCCTAAAAGGTGTCCTGGTTTTACTTTATTCTACTTATCTAGTGAACTTTTGATTTCTGAAGTCAACAGATTTGCCAAACTCCTACATTGTCAGAAATCAAGGACTGTCTTCCATTGACCTAACAGATATAGAACTTTGCAAAGATTTTTTTTCTTATTAAATTCCATACAGTTGGGAGTTCACTAGATCTTTTAATAAGAGCATGTTTTGGTAATGTCAGTAGGATCATGAAGGTATAAGGCTTCTAAATTAGACATGGCAATTTTAGCCAACAACAGGTACTGGTCAAGGTTACAAAGTAATTTTTATGTTGAATATATCTGATACCCTCCTAAGATGAGAGGCTATTTCATAAACAGGTATTTTCTAGGTGTAAAACAAATAACAACTAATTCAACATCCTAATCATATGCATTGTTTTGCTGCAGCATGATTTCTAACTTTTCCTTAGGCTGAACACTATGTATAATAGATACCCAAGCCCAATAATAGCTCTAGGGTGAAACACACAATTCTTGAATTATGCCAGTCTTTGCCTGCTTAGTCAAGAGAAATGTCCTTCTGACATTTATAGGACCTGAGCCTCAGACTCTGGGTCTGGGCGCTTATCAGCAAGAGAGGAACTTCAGGCTACCTTGTCACATTGGGTAGTGATGAATAAGCCCAAGGATTCCTGGAAGTCCTAAAGTTTGGCTGAAGCTGCCACTGCTGCTGCCCTTCCTAGAATGATCATAGTAGAGTCACAAGTACCCATTTGAAAGATGAGCTTCATCAACAGGTAGTGTTTTGGGTTGGTTTCACTGCTCTGGGCTCTGATATCCAGTTGCTCCCAAAGCCATGACCTTCCTAAGCCTCCTGACTCCTGGCTCATTCCACATGACTGGGCCTTTGCTTAGGTTTTTCTGCGTAATTCTCTAGTTTCCTGAGATTTTACAGGTCCCACGTCAGGCCTCCTCTGCCATCCTCCTAACTGAGGACACTTCTAGCTGAGTGCTGCCTCAAGCTGGTGGCACAGGGAAGACCAAGGCACATGGAGTGCAGAGGAGGCCCAATAGTGAATCAAAGCACACAGGTAATGAGTAGCTGTTGGACTCTGAATAATCTAATCCTAGAAAAGTTGGACACTGTAGCACATGCCTGTAATTCCAGCAATTTGGAAGGCTAAGGCAGGAGGATCTCAAGTTCCAGGCCAGCCTCAGCAACTTAGCCAGAGCCTGTCTCAAAAAAATTAAAAGGGCTAGGGATGTAGCTCAGTGGTAAAATGCCCCTGGATTCAATTCCCAGTACAAAAAAGAGAGAAAAGAAAAGGCTGGCAAGAGTATGGTGAGTATGTATATGTATCCTGGATGATACAGGAAAATAATGGAGAGGAACCAGGCCACGAAAAAAGCCAAGGTTTACTCTGCCCACTGACCTGCTGCACACTCTGACATCTACATGCTTCTTTGTTCCCTGAAGAGACTCAACCTAATAAAGTCCTGCTTGGCCCTCAGAACCCCTTTAGATGTCACTGCCTCCCACACTCATGCTCACCCACAAAGGTTCTCCAACTCCTCCATGCTGCACACAGTCTTTCTTGCATAGAAGAACCCTGTGCCATAGCTGTTTGCAGAGGCAGGGGAAGATCGTGAAAAAGAAGATGGGCTTTGGAGTCAGGATTTCATATCCTTTCTATGCCATTTAGTAACTCTAGTGACCTTGGCCAAGTGACTCAAGCTGTCCCTAGCTTCAGTTTCGTCATCTTTAAATGGAAATTTAATTTAAAAACAAAAATCTTTGCAAAGATAATGTCATGCATACGTTACTCTTTCTTCTGAGGCACATAGGAAGACCACATTTACCAGACTCCCCTGCAGCTGAGTTGATACCAGAACTGGCCCTTGAATATATTCCATATGATCTATGCACAGCAAGAAATGAAATTTTACTGTTTAACCACTGAGTATTTGTTACTGCAACAGAACACAGAGCTATCCTTACACAAATAGGTAAGTACAATATTTAGCATAATTTGCCCATGTCCTATTTTAGTCTCTAAATCTGACAAGGGAATGACACAACCAGGGGAAATGATCAAGTTTGGAATTATAAATATAAGAGTCTTGGAGCAAATTGGGATGAAGCAATTGGAAGTCATTACTTATAGTTGAAGGCCTGAAGAGTTGGGTCTATAAAGGAGGAGCCACCAACAAAGTGGGATAAATGGAGGTCTCCTCCAGGATAGGAATCATTTCTTTTGGGTGCTGAATTGACTTTTCTATTATGAATATTCCAATTTTATAATTAAATACCTCAGGCTTGAAGGATTTAACCCAGTAACCCCCAAAATACTGTAATTGTTCTTTTAATTCTGAATTCTAGTGTCTTTGCCATATGGTTACTACACCATGGGTACATACTTAACTGTATATGCCTAGAGTTTCTGGATGAACTTCATTCTTAAGCCTTCTTGAAAAGAACAAGACAAAGTTTTTTAAAAAACTGAGTTCATTTTTTTTTATTTCCAGTAAGAAACTATAAAATTACTTAACTTTCTTCCTTGTTCAGAAGATTGCTTTGTTTCACTACTTGTTATGCTTGTAAAAATGTTTTGTATGATAACTGCATAAATAATTTCCAGTTTAATGTAGTAAACTTTTACTGAACACCCACTGTCAGAGAATTAGCTTGGTGCCAGAAGGAGGAATTCAACAACAGGCCCAGCTTTCCAGGAGCAGAACTTTTCTTAAGATCAGTTTCCCTGGTTCTATATAGCATAGTATAGCAGAACTGGAAATATTAAATTTAGATAGACATCTTGAAAATAACAGCTCTCAATTCCTTTTCAATGGCCATGATATTCAGAGATTGGGAAACAGTCCTATAAAAACAATAGCGCTACTTGCTCGGTATGTGAACTTGGGCAAATCATGTAATGTCACTTAACCTCAGGTTCCTCATCTGTATAACTAGACAAATCTACTAGATAGTTATTGTTTAAGTAAAATGTATATACAGAAATGTCTTCCAAAGAATTGTAAAACAAAAGACAACATGTCTCATAGCTATTTCTTACTCTAAACACTGAACAGAGATAGTTTTTATATATATTCAATAATGATAGCTATATCACCACTCAGAAGAAAATATTCTTAGTACCTGAGCTAGGCCTCCAGCGTGAATCAGTGTTATGTCAGGCATCCAGGAACACCCAGGAACCACTAAGCCATAAAGTGCAATCACAAAGTAAGGCACAGAATAAAACATATATGCCAGCATCTGTATTGAATGGAGAAATAAATAACATCAGCAAATTAATAGCTTAGCCTAAACAAAAAGTATAAAAACAAATAACATTTTTCAGGATAAAATCCTAAATTCAGTTTTCTCTTTAGGGCCACATTTTCCCATTTAAAAAAAAAAGAATTTAACTTTTAAACTTTTAAAAATTCTTAGGCTTCATAACTACTTGACCTGAATTTTAGGATAAGCAGCAGGATCCTTTAGGTAGGGCTCTTGAAATTGTGCATATGATCGGCAGAGTTCAGCTGGGCAATCCAAAGCAATCTAAGAACAAAAATGAATTTATCATAAAAATACAATCACTTCTGGTTTGTAGGTTTGCTGATAAGGCTAATGTGCCAGGTTTAGTCACAAGCTGCTATTTAACAAAAACTGCATTGTAGAGGTTCATCAATGAAAGAGAAAGAGGAAATATTCTGCAGATTTATCTAAGGAAATTAAACAGAGGTTAATAGTGGAGTAGGAAATGGAAACAAATGCTCTATTCTTGGGTATCTTTCAAATATTCATAGTTTAAGTATGTAGGTTTGGCTAGCCAAAGCACAGCTTGCTTTAGATTTAGTTTCACTTCTCCTGGGAATAACTAGCCAACTAGTCCCTACAGGAAGAAAAGTAGATTTCTATACCAAATTCATCTTACTATCCTCTCCAAGATTCAAAAATAGCATCCTCCTCTCTCCAGTGCCTCACAGAGTATATATGGCCTTTGAGTATAGTAAAGGATAATGATTTAAAAGCAGGATCCTCTTGTCTGAAGCCACCTCCTGTATCTACTTTGAAAGAGATCAGAAAAGATTTAGTCTCAGCAGAGAAAACTCTAGGCCACAGAACAGACAAAGGTCTCTTTGGCATACTACTGAGTCTGCTGAGTCACCTTCCCTCTCAGGTACCATTCCTCATATCCTTGGCCATATGAAATGTCCCAACATGTAGAACACAAGCCAATGTCAGAACTGGTCAAAATGGGTCCCAACCCAAAACCCATCTGCAAAACCCCCACTTACCACACATACACATCCATGCATTTTTCTAACATGCAGAGGGAAGTGGATATGGTTTTGCAAGAATACAACTGGGTCATGTTATTTCTTTTTGTCTCTACTTTGAGAAATATACAGCAAACTAACCAAAGAAAAGTTTCAGTGGTCTGAAAAGTTTTCAGTGGCCTATGACCTTGCCTTTGTTTCCCTTCCCTGTGTCTCTCCTCTTCTTAACCAAATCCTCCAGGATGATTCTGACAATCCATAAACAGAGACAACTCAAAATAGCTTCTTACTGTGAATCCTCAGTGGCCATACAGGCCCCTTTTAGCCCAAGGACCGCAAAAAAATGGAAAAGCTGCATCAGTTTACACTTGCCGCTCTGTTCCCTGACTGTTCTAAGCTGAATATAGTTAATTCTGAGCTGCTTAAATTTTTTTCTGCTAAGAATAAATTATGAAACAGAGCATTGTGAAGGATCACTGATCAATTAAAACAGAGAAGTAATTTATTGATGCTTACTTTTTATACATAGTAACTCTACCAAGAGTTTAATGTGCATTATCTTACTTAATATTCAAAACAATACTGTAAGGTAGGTAGTTTCATTTTAGAGGAAAAAATTGAGGTCAAAGAAAATTTTTCTAAAGCCATAGAGCTATAGTAAATGGCCAAGATTCCAAACTCCAAAGCTTATAGGTCTTTTTCTTATCCTTCATATTATAAAAATTATAAAGGGAAAGTATAAAAAAATGAAATGTCCACATGCCCTTAATGTTTATCATGCACATCAATACCCAGACTCTGAACCTGGACCTGGTTTGCTCAACACTATTCTTACCAGTGAGAAATTCACATGACCCTACATAGATTTGAATTGTTTATTTTGAATTTGAATTCTTACTCAGTCCCATTGCCCCTTCTCTTGAGATGCTCTGTGTGACAGCTAGATGAGTCTTAGGATATCATCCTTGCCAAATATATTTACATTTAAATCAGAAACATCAAAGGATCCAAGAAATTGAATTCTAATGGCTAAAATAAGGGAAGGAAGATACTTTTGGATGAAGCTTGACCTAGGGACCTAAAGGAGGTGGTATGAAACAACCCAAGATGAGTCACCCCTTGGGATCAGAGGCTTGAGGGTGAGAGACCAGCATGAAGTAGGTCCAGAATTCCAGGCTCTAACAGGAAAAAATTGTTTGTTTGTTTGCTAAGAAGTCTGATTTAAAAAAAAAAAAAAAAAACATTTTCAGGAGTTTTGGAAGCATTAATAGGATAATAATGTTGTTTTGATCTCTTATGCTTACCAAGCCTCTGAACAAGCAAAATACAGTTGCCAGGAGGAGACACATGACCAACATTAAATCCAGTGGTCTTCTCAGCAGGTCCTTTGCTTGGGCTTCTTGTACAACCTAAAATAGAGTTTTATCTAAACAGCAAGCCCAAAGTGACAAAGAAGAATCTCAGATCTCCTTAAACACTGAATGCCATGATGATGGATGACAGAATTTTGAAGATTCACAATTCATATCATATACCACTTGCCATGGAACTTTAGGAGAGTCATCCCCACTCCTTCTGTGAAATGAAGAGATGAGACCAGGTGATCTTGAAGGGCCTTTCCAGCTCTGTTAGTCCAGATTTTTTCTTTTCTTTTTTTTTTAATTTTTTTTATAGTTGTAGATGGACAGCATGCCTTTATTTTGTTTCTTTTTTTAATATTTATTTTTTAGTTGTAGTTGGACACAATCCCGTTATTTCACTTATTTATTTTTATGTGGTGTTAAGGATCTAACCCAGTGCTTCACACATGCTAGGCAAGTGCCTGCCACTGAGCTACAGCCTCAGCCCCCCCGATTTTTTTTTTTTTTTTTTAGTTTTTAGGTGGACACAATATCTTTATTTTATTTTTAGGTGGTGCTGAGGATCAAACCCAGTGCCTCGCGCATGCCAGGCCAGTGCGCTACCATTTGAGCCACATCTCCAGCCCCCAGATTTTTTCTTGAAATGACATTTTCATGATTTTAAAAGATACACTCATTTGAAAACTAAGAAAATATTAATAAATAAACCATGAACTAGTCATATCACTTTTTAGTCACATATTTACATTTGTATTCATTTGTATATATACATATTCATATAAAATCCATTTTGGGGCAGGGGAGATGGGATTTAACCCAGGGTCATTTTACCACTGAGATCAATCCCCAGCACTTTTTCTTCTTAATATATTTTTTAGTTGTAGGTGGACATAATACCTTTATTTTATTATTTTTATGTGGTGCTGAGGATCAACCCCAGTGCCTCACATATGCCAGGAAACCACTCTACCACTGAGCTACAACCCCAGCACCCCAGCACATTTTTTTTATTTTGAGATAGGATTTCACTAAGTTGCTGAAGCTAGCCTCAAACTTTTGATCCTCCTATCTCAGCCTCTCGAGTCACTGGGATTACAGACATGGACAGCTAAAATCTGTATTTTCACAAAATTAGAACATAATATATAAACAATTTTGCAGTCTCTTTTCACTCAACAACTACCTATATAATAAGCATTTTCCTGCATTATTAAAAGTTCCAAAACTTAATACCATATGGGAACACACTTTAGCTATTCTCCCACTGTTGGCATTTACATATTTTTCACTGTCAAATTTAATGTGATGGTGAACAATTTTGTACATAAATCTTTGTCATCTTTTTTGCTTGCAGCACTAGGGATTGAACGGGTGTTCCACTACTGAGCTATAAAATCCAGCTTTTTTATTTTTTATTTTGAGGCAGGGTCTTACTACATTGCCCAGGCTGGTCTTGAACTTGCACTCCTCCTGTCTTAGCCCCCTATGCAGCAGGAATTATAGGTGTGCACCAGCATACCCAGCTGTACATAAAAATCTTTGACAGCATTTCTTTAATGAATTTCTTAGGATAGGTCACTGACTATTCAATTTTTAGGTTGAAGGATTGTTAAGTTTATAAACTTAGGTTCTTGTTAGCACTGTATGATGGTTGCATTTGGTCCATCACTGTGTTTTAGCATCAAAAATAATAATTAAAGGTTCTGTGGGTCTTATGATTATTCTGATGGCATACTGACATGGTGCCTCTGAAAGCAGGGAAGACGGGGCTAAAGCCAGGATTGCTATTTACTTTTTCTTTTTAACAACTACCTCATTCCTCAAAGGGATGTAAAAGCACCAGTGTGCCAGCCTGAGTTTAACACAGCAGGTGTCTAAATGTTTACAAATAAAGTGTGTGTACGTTTAAATATATTTTAACACTGTGGGTTTAGCTCAATGGTAGAGAAGATAATTAGCATACAGGAGACTACAGGTTCAATCCCCAGCATCAAGGAAAAAAAATAATAATTTTATTGAGTTCTATTATAAATGTTTTTGTAGGCCGGATGTGGTGGTACAATCCTGTAATCCCAGTGGCATAGGTGGCTGAGGCAGGAGGATCAGAAGTTCAAAGCCAGCCTCAGCAACTTAGCAAGGCCCTGTCTCAAAATAAAAAACAAAAAGGGTTTGGGATATGACTCAGCAGGTAAGCACCCCTGGGTTCAACCTCCAGTACCATCCCTAAAAAAGGGTGGGGGGTGTAAAATAAATAACCATTACTCTGATAATTATATTATCGTATGATTTATATTTGCATTTATATGCTTTATTTAAAGGATCTTGTCTAAAGATCTAATACCTGGGGCTGGGGTTGTGGCTCAGTGGCAGAGTGCTTGCCTAGCATATGTGAGGCACTGGGTTCGATTCTCAGCACCACATATAAATAAATAAAATAAGGGTCCATTGCCAACTAAAAAATATTTTCTTAAAAAAAAGATCTAATACCTATAAATGGAAAAGAAACTTAGAAAGATGTCACTAGGTTAGATATTAAGACTTTTAACAGAGTACCTTGCCCACTTTGGCTGTGAATAGAAGGGAGGTATCTCAGAAGAGGTCCTCTAGCCAATCTCCATGTGCCTGGATTTCTTGGGAATCAGACCCTATGGCTACGTGGACTACCTTGAATAGCAGTAGCTCTCCAACCTCCTTGTGGGCCAATATATGCACAGTTTCCAGGTACTCAAACCCAAGCCATTAATAACTTCAGACAAAGTACACATGTGAACCTTGTTTAACACATTAATGCAGAATCTGATAAAGTTCCAAAAGTATGGCCTGTCTAATAGAAGTTGGTGTATTCAGACAGAAGCCAACCAGCCTGGTCACATCAACGGAAATGTAAACAAATGTTACACAATCAACAGAGTCACACTGATTGATGCCTCGCCTCAGATGCTCCAGTCCTTAGAGGTATAATTCAATTCAGTGACCAGTGGACATTTGAAAACAGGTTACGTTTAAACTTAATAAAATCACCTTTGAGGGATAATTATAATTTTCCGATGGCTGATTATAGATTCTGAAACCAGCCCAGACAGGAAGACAAGCATATGGTATGCTTAAGAAAAATGCAGGGCAAATCCTTGTTCCATACTTCCCTATTTAAAAGAGAAGAAAGAGAAATTCAAATATTTACCCAAAGCATATCTAACCACAAGTAATATTTAGGATACCTCCCCATCTCAAATCATCTAAAATTTTTCTATGGATCAGACATTATATTTAAAGAGATGAAGAAGAAAATGTGAATTTAAAATGTAGATATTAATGGGCATATCCTGTCAACAGTATTAAAAAATATATGTAATATACCATCCTGGTTTCCAGCATGCGTAATAACTTTTTACCAATTTCCAAATACATTTGTTGAGTTCTCATTGTGTGTCAAGAGTTTTATATATATAGCAAAGAGTTGTAACAAGTATTTGCACACTAAATGTTGCCACAAATGCTGGAGTCAGCCTCTCTATCCTTCAAAAAGTTAGGAATCTGTGATACTTAACTGTCATAATTGTTCAATGCGATCTTCTGAAATCTGCTTAAAGGCACTTCTTAAATTGGCACTTTCTTAAATTACAGAAAGGAACAGGAATAATTTTACAGAACAGGTTTTTTATAATCTTGAAATCTCTTAGTTCTCTAATAACCAAAATAATCTACATATTGTTTAAAAAAAATCCCCATTATTGCAGAAAAGGAAAGTGAATTTTAAGATAAAGTTTCTTACCTACAATGTTTCCAGGCACAAAAACAACAATACTCATTATAATGGATCCTACCCAATATAGGCCAATGGTTCTATAATTTTCCCTGTAACAAAAAAAAAAAATCTTGACTTAGCACACTTGTCTTAGAGTATTATTAGAAAAGACTATCCTCAATATTATGTTTTATTCTAACTAGTACATGAATTAAGAGTAATAAATCAAACAAAAGGAATCCTAGCAATCAAACATCATCTCCATATGTAATACACTACAGAACCTTCTTTGTATCCCTTTGAATAAGAAATTATTCTTACTACCTCAATCTGCTGTTAAATTACAATGTATTCATCACTGTCACAGAACTCCCTGTTAGATGTAAAAGAGCATGAAAAGGAAGAGAAAGTTAAAAGAAGAAAAGAAACTGGATCCATATTTTAAATCATTGTAAGTATGAGTAACAATATAAAACGCACTTTCCCTTGGCAACAGAGTTTTGTCCAAAGCCCCAAAAGTAGAGATAGTACATGACACATATTCCATGTTTTAAAGGAGCTGCTAGACATATACCCACAATCTTCAATGTTGGATTATTGGTTGAAATGTTGCTTCAACTGATAACCCAATAACTCAACTTCATACAATAAAGGAGGCTATGGAAAGCTCAAAAGAAGATTCTCTGAAGGGTACAGAAGTGGAGAACACTATGTGCTTTCTGCCCTATCCCAGTCCCAAGCCAAATGCAGCCAACCCCATGAGGACCTTTCACAATGACTTGTATTGTCCATAAAGGAACAAACAAGAATTAGCTGGAGCTATCCTCAAGTGTATGATGAGAAAGGGGGAACAGCCAATCAAGCATCACTTCAACCTTAGATGGGGCAGAAATGCATGACTTTCTCTAACCTGGAGCCAAGGGAAAGCCTGGGAAGGTAGCTGGAGCCATCTTGAAAGAAGCCTCCCCAAAGAGTGTGCCTTGTGGGATATGGAAACAAGCTATGGGTAAACTGTCACGGACAGGAGAGTCAAATTCAGCCAGACAGCATTGCTTACTTCAGGAACTAGAACGATACAGAGGTTCTTGCCATAGTGGTCTCCAAAGAGCCCATATAGGTGTCCCACAAGACACAGCATTTCATGGTAGAGAACACTAGTACCCAGAAAACAGCAACTGTCACATAAGACTTCCCCTCTTTCTTTAATCCTACACTTTAATCCATACAGTCCCAGAGTAGGCAGCCACAGAGAGTTGAAAAGGACTATGACAGACTCTCCCAAGGCTGGGTGAAGGTCCCCAAATCACAGAACTACACCTGGCAATGGGGAAAAGCTTTAAAATGAGGTTGAAGTTTTGAATCAAAATGTGCTGAGCTTGAATTCCTGAAAATGAGACTTGTTATTATTAGAAAACATGATCAGAAAGCTAAAAGTCAGACTGCCTGAGCTTCACTAGGGTGGGAAAGCAATCCCAGGACACATTAAAAAAGGCAGTGGTGCAAGGAAAATAAAGCCACATTGGACATGTACCTGCAGAACTTATATTCAGGTCCAAATGTACCTGACTGTATTTGCCTCTCTAAATACATGTTTCTTACATACCTATTTATCTTTGCTAAGAGAGCAAAGGCACACACAGCAGGCAAACAGACTTACTCCCAAGCTATGGCTGCCACCATCACTAGGTACATCAGATAATGAGCAGATCCATCCCAGTAGCAGATCATGTGCCCATAGGCAGTATTCAGATATGGTTCACCCTAAAGAAAACATTAAAAAGTCCATTTTAAATACTCAGTTAAATGCTGAACCCCAGACCTATTTTGCAAGTAAAATAAAACAGCAGAACTACTTGGTATTAGTCTTCTAGAATGAAACTATTCCTACTCAATTGGTAGGAACTTGAAAATATAACTTTATCCTGTAGCTGCCCAAACTAGGGACTGCCACAAGAGTTAAAAAAAAAAAAGGTTCTATGACAGATGAACATACATCAATACAAAGGCAGATGGCAGTGTAAGCCATCCTGGCTGCATGGCCAACTCACTGAAGCCAGAGGTATTTGACTATGGCCAGAGGGGTAGCCAAGACCCTGCTTACTGGCTGGCATTATCATACTGATCCCATGGCTGGCTGGGATGGTCATAGAGAAACTCATGCCCCTCTTACTTCCAGCGAGACAACACTGAACTCACAGCTTCCCACCAACCTTTCATTCAACCCTCCCATGAACCCTATGGTATGGACACAACTAATTCCATTTCACAGGCGGGAAACAGGCTTTAAGAGGTTACAAGACTTGCCTATAGTCATGAAGTGAGTATACAGCAGAAACTGTACTCTCAAGAAGACTCATACTTCTGAGAAATTTTTAATTTTAGGAATTTTACAAAGATGAGATTATATAATAAACCACATTTCCCTTGTCCAGGTGGCTACTACAATATCACTGTCAAATATGCCTGGTTTTTACTGTCTTTCTGCCTCCACTTTCTTTTTTTTCCTTTCTTCTCCCATGTGCATGTTCTCATGGCTTGTTTCATGTTTCCCTAATATGCCTTAAGTCTTTCATAATTTTATTTATTTTTTTTTTTTTTTTGCGGTGCTGGGAATTGAACCCAGGATCTCACATAAGCCAGACAAGTGTTCTGCCACTGAACCTTAAGTCCTTTCTACAATAAGAAGAGTGCAGATCAGTCAGCTACCAAGCCAGGCATTCTCTCAAGCTTCACGCTTCCCTGGGACAAAGGAATGCTCTATCATCTTTCCCCACAAATCAAAATCGTATCAGAGGAGGAAACATCACCAAAATTACACTTCTGCACCACTGCCTGGCCCACATCATTTCTCTCTATATCATGCCCTGACTAGATAACTAATACCATTTCATTTCATGGTTTCAATCATTCACACATACATACATACCTGGCTCCCAGAGACAGTGCAGGCCTATCCTCGTGGCTGGATGGACATCTTTAGCAGAATGGTTCATGAGCCCTTCAAATTCATTGGAACTCCTCCAATTCATCAGTTTCTCCCCTCAACCAGCACCCCACCTCACCTCTATGTTAACAGCAATGCCACTCAAGTTCCCAGGTCAAAACAACAGGATCTCAATATTCATTCATTCATTCATTCATTCTCTCCCTCCCTCCCCCCTCCCCCCCATCTTTTCTTTTCCTAATTCCTTGCTCTCCTACACTCTTGGCAAATCCTATCAGTTTTCTCTCTCTGGTGTCATCCCACGCAATCCTTTCTCTTCATTTCAGCCCAGTCAAGCCTCAGTGTCCCTTCCTGAACCACTGCTACATTTCCAAATGATCTCCCTGTCTCTCCCCTCCTTCTCAGCCAACACTGCTGTTGGATGAAGAGTCATGTAGCCTGACTCTTGGCATGTCACTCTGCTCTAAAACTGTTCAAAGCGTGTTACTGCCTACAGGAAAAGCCCCATCCCCTCTATACAGCTTCCACGTCTCCAAAATCTGGCCTATGACCTTACTACTATTCCATCCAAATTCCTCTTCTCATGCCCCATCTGCCCCAATGCTTACCACCCTCATCAGCTTGACTTCTAGGCTTTTGGTCAGCCACCTCCCTCCTGAAGCCTTCCTCTTCTGGACTTAGTGGCCTGGCTCTCTGAGTTTCTCTTATGTCTCTTTCTACCTGTCACAATTCACTTTAGAGGCTCCTCCTCTCCTGGCCCCAGTTTCCAAAGTTCTGACCTTAGCTGCCTTCTCTCCACATCTCCCAGATAAGTTCCTCTCCTTTCAGATCTGCTGGTACCAACTATATTCAGATAGCCCCCAAATCTGCCAGGACCATTCCTTGGAGCTCAAAATTTACAAAGTTCTATTAACTGGAACATCTGCCAAGATGTCCCTCAAGTACCTGAAACTCCACATGTCCTCAATGAATTCAGCACCATCCCTGCAAACCTGTACCCAGGAGAAGACACATGGTATTTCTCTCTAAGCCTTTACCCAAGTAGTCCTTTCTCCTTGGAATGCCTTCCCATCTCTGGGCCATCCAGAAGTTTCTCATCCTCTCCCATGGACATTTTAAAAATAGGTATAACAATGTCACCAACTTGATAAGGCCTTCCCTGGCTATTTCCATGGTTAGGTCCTCTGTGCCTCAGATGAGCCTCTATCACTGCACCTAGGACAATCCCCACCACCCAATGAGCCCCTGGACAGTAGGAAGCAGATCTTGTGACCCAAGTCTACTTCAACAGATGCCTCTGATTTTCTAACACCAGCATTCTTCCAAATTCTAAAGCAGGAACCAGGAAGTCATCTTGGGCCTTACCCCCACTTCACCCCCAACTTGTCACCAAGTCCTATTCATTCCAGCCAAATGCTCTGAAGCTCACCCCCTCCCTGTTTCCCAGGTGCTGCCTTTGTTTGACCACCTTCATGTCTTGTTGCCTCAGAAGAAACCTTACTGGTGTTCCAGCTCATAACATTGACCCTTCCCCCCATAATCCCATCCTTCCCAAAGCTGACTGCCTTCTTCCCTAATTTAAAATTTCACCTCATGAACAGGATAACACCCAAACCCCCTTAGGTGGCATACAAAGCCCCCCATTATTTGAAACAGATGAAGACTATGCTTTTGGCCCTGCTCATTTCCTGTGTGACCTTGAGTTAGTCACTTACCCTCTCTGGGGCTGGATCTAGTCCACCATAAAATAAAATAGGACTAGCTCCCTCAAGTGCCATGATTTGGTTGGAGGTGGGGTAAATCATCAGAATCAAATCACTTAAGTGCCTCAGTGTTTGGTACCTTGCAAATTTGAGACCAGTTTGCACTTTCTGAGATTAATATATTAACAGACACACAAAAACTAAATTCATCTACAGTTCCTCTTTTAAAGGGAAAAGATAAGTCATGTGGTGGGTCAGGAATGAGGGAAGAGTTATGAGAGCAGAACATTTGAAGAAACTGCTTCCCAATTCCCATGATCTCAACTTATCCTTCAGCTTCACTTACCGTGTGAGCAAAGCCTAAATCTATGATAGGAAATGATGCAATGTATCAGACCTGTTTACAGTAAATGAGAGGACTGAATGATGTGGCCCAGGTTGCTGACCATTTGGTTTAAGCCTCACAATCACTAAGCAATTCCGTACCTCTCGCAGGTAATGTGTCATGAACCCATCAATGATGCCATCTTGTTCCAGTCCTATGATGAGGTTCACCACGCTGGTAAATCCAAAAACTGCATACACTAGGTCAAAGAAAGCAGCAGTTTAAAAAGCAGTAGTGCAGAAAATAATTACTAAGAGCTTGGCATTTGCTAAGAATAAATGGAATGTTTCTGATGTTTTCCAGAAAATGCTGGGGACACTTGTCAACACAGACCAGCAGACCACACCTGTCTATTTTCACGACCTCCCCATGCCCGCCCAAGAACTCTCACTGACAGAGCACGAGTCATTGGGATGAAGAATGACAAAGCTACCACTGACTCATCCCACCTATGCAGCAGGAACAAAGGCAATAACAGAGTGGCTAAAGAAGCAAACCAGTGACCGCCAGATTTAAGATAATAACAGAAGAGGTGAATCATCTCAATGATTACCACACAGACTAACTCACAGTGTGTCCCAGGTGTTTGCCTATTTCATAATGGCGATGCCAAGGAGATAGGTGGCTGATGTGCAAATAACAATATCTTTAAGAAAATAGGCCAGTGATTTCAAAAAATGAATACTTATGAGACAGTATAATTGAACATGAAAGAAGGAGAGCTGTCATATCTTAGAGAATCTTATTAATAATGAGTTGTATGAAACTCCCAAATGGGTTTAAAACTACAAGCAACAAATAAGCCAAGGAATAGTACTTCTTAAACAGTAGGAGACAAATGAAGCATGTTTTAGTCTATCAAAAAAGCTGCCTCCCTCAATACTGGGGATGGAATCCAGGGGTGCTCTACCACCTAACATCATTTGCATTTTCAGACAGGGTCCTACTAAGTTGCACAGGCTGGCCTCCAACTTGCAAGCTGTAAAGAGCCAAGAAGAGAAGGCAGAGAGTACAGGAGAATGGGGGAGATATCAGTAAGTTAAGTGTGGGCTCCATGGGGTGTGAATGGAGAGGAGACAGCAGCAGGAGTCTAGTCTGGGAAGGGAAGCCCTGGGAACAGATCAGAGCAAGTGCAGCAGTGCAAGGGAAAGGCCATGGACTTTGATATCAGACTGGCCTAGCTCATCTACCAACCAGCCATAAAACCTTAGGCAACTAACATAATTTCTCTAAGCATCAGAGTTTTTTATATATGAATTGGGGAAAACAAATCACTCACAATTCTTCTGACCCACCTTTGCCAAGGCCTGCTATGGACAGAGAATGCTCCCCATGCCTATGATGATGGGCTCAGCCATATGGCCTGCTTAGGCCAGCAGAATATGGATGGAAGTGACAGTAGTCACCTCCAAGCCAAGGCCTTAAGGGACATCACTTTCTTTCTACTAGCCCCCTCAGCCTCCATATCTGCCATGAGGCTGGCACGGCCTGGGGAGCTACTGATCCAAGAAAAAGGAGACACATGGAAAAACCCTGAATTCAACCCACAGCCTGAAGCATAATGGCCCCAGCCAACTCACAGACATGTAAGCAAGGAAAAAAAAAGGTTTGTTGTTGTATGACACTGATATTTGGTTTTGATATCAGCATTACTGAAGTGTTTGATATCAGCATTACTAAAGCAGAAACTAAACAAATAAGATGCCAAGCACAGGAAGCACTCAGAGGCCACTAACAGCTTTGCTTGAGGCAGCATCCACAATGAAAGAGCCTGGGCTTTGGGGTTAGTGCAGTTCTCACTAGCCTATGTGACCCTGACCATATTTCTAAACATCTCTGAGCTAGCATCTTCATTTGCAAGTGGAAGGATGTTTGTTGTAAGGATTAAATAAAATAATACTGCTACTGTGCTCTGAGCCTTCCCAGGTATGCTGTAGGTGCTCAATCAATAGCATTTTTGTTTATTTAACATGTGTATGTTTGTCAGGCATTGATCTAAGCACATTACAAATATTACCTTATTTAATGTTTTACATACCCCCATGGTAGGTATTATTATTTTCTTTTTCATACAAATGTGCAGACTGAGGCACTGAATAGCTAAGTTCCACGCCAGGCAAAGGGGACTACAAGAACCAGGTTGAAGATAGGAAGAAGGTCCAGCAAGGTGAGAGGTAGGAGCATATTGAGGGGTCAGAGGGTAAAGAACAGAGGCAAGTCTGGCCCTGGCAGTATCTTTCTACCAGGGAGGCCATAGCTTATGGGAGAGGCCATAGCTTAAAGGCAAGGTGACACTGTCTGTCCTAAAACACCCTTGCACTTTAAGCCACTGTTACCAGTAGGTCCAGAGTTTTCACAACCAATGAAGAACATGTAACTTGAGAGCAAAGTATTATTTCAAGTGGACACAATGGAGACATACCATAGAACAGCGGGTCCCGGGGCGGTTTTCTTTTGACGAGAACACGAGACAACAGGGCTACCAGGAGCAGGATAAGGGCAGCAACCCCTACAATTGTCCAGGAACTGCAACAACCAGAACAGGGAGGTGGTCACTTATCAAAATAAACACAATTGTGCCTGGAATTTCCTGCCCATTGAATGCATTGCTCCCAGCACTACATAATTCATACATAATTCTGCCTCTGCCTACAGCTCAGGCCCTATGGAGTTTATTTGCCTCTGGGCCAAAGCCCTATGACTTCCAGGGAACACAGCCCATAGGCCCTCATTCTCCTTTCTTCCCACCTGTCTCACTTTCACAAGATGTATCTAGAGCTGCCTCTGCCCTACTCTACCCTGTCCCTGAGATGGCTATTGCCCTGATTCCTATTCTTCCCACCCTTTCCCCTGGCATCTGACAGGCCTAACCACTAAATCAGCCACCTCCCTCAGGGCCAGCCAGAAATCCTCAGACTGACCTCCAGGGAATATACAGGAATTATGACTACACACACCTTTCAGGGGGACAAGGCATATTGTGCACTCCTTTGTGGCAGGTACTGCTGCAGTCCTGGGGGTACTGGATAAAAACAAAAGAAGCCCTAATCTATGTGCAGGGACCCATCTCAATAGAATCTGAGTCATGACCAACAAGGTCACCTCTAGTTCTAAGGAGACACTCTCCCTCCTGCATCCCCAGCACTGACAGTGCTTCCAGTTATAGATAAAGAACCACCTAGCCACTCCAATAGCCTGCTACACCAGAACCCTCTTACAATCCCTTAGGGCTGCTACAAGCTCCACTCCTCAGCTGACACCCCTCCACACCACCACAGCCCAACATTAGAACCTTCGGATAACGTTCACCATATACCCCTGGGAAAGAGGAAGAAGATTATGAAGAGAGGGGAGGGAAATGGATGGACAGACTGAAGGATGAATAGATAACAGTTTTATGAAAAGAAAATGATGACTGTGCCAGTATGCATGTGAAAAACAAAAACAGGAAGTTTCTGATGGTGCACATCAGTGGATACTCCAAGTTCCTCCAAAAGGTATGAGTTGAAGGAGGAGGAAGCTGATGTGGGTCAAGAACATGATGCTGGATAGTGAAGAGGGAAAAGGCTGGTGTGCTATATAAGCTGCAAAGTGTTTTAACAATGAGCAGCCTGAGGCAGGTGATTAGCAGACAACCCTCTTCCCTGATCTGACCAAGGGCCCAAACTCAATGCCTGCATAATCACATGGCTGGTGCTCTTCTGGAGAATGAGAAGCAGTGTAACTGGTTCACAGCATCCTCTCATACTCTCCACCTCTAGAGGAGGAGGAAAGAATAAAGGAAACTGGGGCAGCAGATCATCTCTGCCTAGCAGCACTGTCCCCAAAGACCCTCTTCTGACAGCTAAATGCAGTATCTGCTCAAAACAGGCAGAAACAGGTCCAAAAGGAACTCTGGGGGATGGTTAAGAGCTGCAACTAACCCAAAGGTGAAAGGGTTGTTAGTCTTGAGGGTAGGATGATCAATGACACCCATCTATGAATAGATGTCTACAGAGAGGGGGCATGTATGGATGAGAATGAGCAAAGTGTGTGTGTGAGAGAAAGAGAGAGACCCCAATTCTTTCCTGAACCTTCACTATTTCCTTTTTCTATTTCTTAGACTTTCATTCCCACCAGAAATGAAGGAAGCTCGAGTTAACGAAGTCAAGCATCACTGTAAAGCTCCTGTGCACAAGACGCTGAGCTGGGCAGGACAACACTAAGGTGAACTGTACCCTGGGAAGGTAAACTCTGACCACAAGAAAGAAACACTTATGGGAAAGGTGCAGTTAAGGGACCAGGTGGGCTCAAAGCAGAGAAAAATCTTTCATTTGGAAGAAGGGTCTACTACAAAAGGAAGCAGAATCTTACTCTGGGCCACAGAGCCCAGGTGTGCTTCAACATTCAACAATAGAGAGGAAAGAGAGGGTACAGCGTGAGCAGGGGCAAGTTATAAGGGTGTTCAAGGGGCAAAGACAGTCTGAAGCACTAGCTAGGTGAGCTGGAGGTGAAGGCTGAGCCTCAGAGATATACAGAGGGCTGGGGGGAGGGGAGGATGCCTTTGCCACAGTCCAGTAATAGACGGCCAGCCCCAAGGAGAACTGAAAGGAGGGAATGAACACTAGACTAGCCCTGAACTTGTGGGGAAGGAGATAGAAGAAAGGGATTGGAGAAAGAAGAGCCAGGGGTCAAAGGCCATGGGATTTTAACCTGCAAGAGGAAAAGAAGGATAGTTGGAACTTATTATTGAAAACACTGTAGGACTTAACAATGTGATCAATAATGCACAGTGGTTTCAGTCTGTATTCAGTAAGTGCCATTTCCATTTTCCCTGTGGCTGAGGCCCAAACCTCAGGGTTGTCCTCAAATCCTCTCTTTACTTCTATGCAATCCTTCTGCAGCAGGCAGCTCTCCCTCTGAATTTCCACCACACCCATTCACTTCCTTTCCCAACTTTGCTCATTGTTCCCCTGCCTGCAAGGATTTATCCCCACATCTTGCTGTAGCTAAAGTGTCACCTTCTCCAAGAAGCCTTCCCTAACCAGCAGCCCCCTTCTTAACCATGCTAGTTTGGTGTCATGATAGCATGTTACTGTTTATGTATTTGTTGATGTCTCTTTCAATACATGCCACCCAACTTTTTCTTGCCTATTCATAGCTATGTCCCCAGCACAAAGCACACAGGTATTCACTGCACTGGAACTGTCCATAGGCTATTTCAGAAGCACAGGGTCCCTGTGTACTATATGGAGAGGCACATAACCCAGAGCTGCTTCTTCCAGAAGATGCCTTGGGTCAAATCAAGGGCAGACACCACCAGTACCCACAGAAGCGAGAGAGAAGTCACTACCCTGTGTGCAAACACTTGTCTGCTACCTGGAAGTCTGGAGGGGGTTCGCAGGGTATAGACTGATGCAATTTCCTTAGCACCAACTGCTGTGAGAAATAGAGCAGGTTACTTCCTCCTCCCCCCTCCCCACAGCAACCAAAACCATCAGGCACGAAGGCTGGCTCCTTTCCATTGCCCTCCCAGGCCTTCAGCTGCCCATGGGGGAAGGTGTTGGTTAGTCAGTAATCCCTTCAGAGAAGTGGGAGGCAGAGCTTTGATCCAAAGCTTGTGCTGCCTCCTTCAGTCCCACCCATATCCTTAGCATTGATCTGCCCTGCCTCTACTCCCCGCCCCCATCTTATCTTCCATTCATAATGCCCCTTCACAGTTCTCACCGGATCTCAACAGGATGCAAATTTAGTCCATTTGACAGACCAGAGCACTGAGGCCAGGCTACCCCATTAGTGGCAAGGCCAGTCCTAGAACTAGGGCTATTTCTGCTAGTCATTTACAACAGCTTCTAAAATTAAGAAATGGTAAGTATGTGAAAGTCCTTACATGGAAACATTTTTGTGAAATGGGAACGGAATAAGACACACGCAAGATACCATGGCCAAGCTCGTAGTTTCCGTGTTTGTTCTGCTGACCACTGGCCCTGAGCTCCTTAAGGGCAGGAGAATTGCCCAACTGACCTCTATAACCCCAGCACGGTGTGACACGGAGCGGGCGCCCAGCACTTGGTCCCTAATTGCACAGGTCTGGGCAAGGGCCCCGCCAGTGCGGGGTTTCTCCCGCTCTACTCCGGAGGGCAGAACCCCTGGGGCGGGCGCAACTCTGCCCAGCAGCCTGTGGTCCAAGACCCATCCGAAAAGTTGCCGAGTCTCCCGCGTAAGGACCTGACTCTCGCCGCCCCCCGACGCGCCCCCAGCCGCGTCCGCTCACTTACTCCTGGTGGGCCGCCAGGTGGTTGAAGATGTAGGTGACCGGGATGGCTGAGAGGGACAGCACGAACACCCCGGTGGCCGCAGAGGCACTCATCGCCGCCGCCGAGCCGCTCGCCCTTCACCGCATCCCTCCAGGCGCCCCGCCCCGGCTTCCGGCGGCGCCCGCGCCCCTCGGCGTCGGCCCTTGTAGACGCCCGCCCCGCGCCAGGCGCCGCGCCCTGCCGCACCGCACCCTCAGCGGTCCCCTCCGCGGACCTGCAGTGTACCCGGCGCCCAGAAGCGCCGGCCGGGATGTGCTGGGCTGCGGCGCAGCCTGGGGAGGCGTCTTCGCTATGCTCCTGCCAGGGCTCAGCGGCTAGTGGGACCGCGTTGAGGGCAGCGACACCCGCCGCCGGGGACAGGTGACCCTGGTGGGGCCACTCACTCTGCGAGAAGGCAGCGGACCGGGCTAGGGGCGCTTTCCCCAGCCCTGGGCACAGCGGGAGCTGGTCATCTACGAGTTGGAGAGACGCTGGACTGAGCTGGGGGCCAGCGGTGGGTGGAGCCAGGCCCCAGGGTGTCAGAGAGGGCAGGGCCCGCGAGATAGTCCACGGGGAAGCCCACGGCCCAGAGACCGGGAGGTGCAAATACTCTAGAATCGTGGAACTACTCTGCCCAACAGCTTTCAGCCGGCCACAAGCACAGCTCCTGTGCAGAGTGGAATCCCTGCTTTAAATCCTGGCTGCCCACTCATCAGCTGTTGACCTTTATCAAGTTACTTAACCTCTCTGTGTCTTTTTCCTATCTGTGAAATGTCGATAACCTGCTCCATGGTTTGATTTTTGGAATAACGGAGTTAAATGTGTAAAGTGCTTACCCTGCACTGCTCAGCGTGCTCCCTTCTCCTGCAATCCCCTGCCCCCGCCCACCACCACCTTTTTTTCTTTTTTAATTAAAATTGACCCTGTAAAAAATGTAAGAGACTAGATCAGCATATATCTAGTAAGTGTCCCTGGAAGCCAGGTTAGGACCAACTAGCCTTCACTAGGCCCTGCATGGTATAAAGACTGGAAGACAACGTCTCTCCTCAGAATATTGTCATATACTGTATATCAGTATATGTACTGATTAAGTACATATACTGATTAAGGAGAATAATGAATACTTTTGTTCTGACTGACTGCTTTCTGCAGATGGTGGTAGGTCAGAAAGCCTCCAGGGGCTAACCCTGGATTGACCCGAGGCTGGGGAAGGGTTAAGAACCAAGTTTTAGAGGGAGAACATCTCAGCCATGGAAGGATATAATGGCAGGTCTTATGTCCTTAAAATTGATAGAGAACTCAAGAGGCCAATTGGCTCTTTTTCACATGAGGAAAATGAGTCACAAAGAGGTTATGACCTACTCCAGGGCTATTCAACTTTTCAAAAGCCAGCTCTCCTCATCCGCCGACTTAGCTCCTTTTAAAGTCTTCTCCGACTCTGAGCACATAATGATAAAATCTTGGCCCAAACTGTGACATATCCACATTTTCTTCAAGAGATATCCTTACCTGTAACCTGGACATCACCCTCAGTGAATGATCTTTTTAGATCATCATTGTCTAATGAAAATATACGCCATAACTGTGAACCCCATGTATACTTTAAATTCTCTAATAGCCACATTAAAAAGATAAAAAGAATCAGATGGAATTCCATTTTAGTAATATATTTTATTTTGCTCAATGTATCCAAAAAGATCATTTCAACAAGTCATCAATATGAAATATATTGAGATTAATGAGATTTTTTTCATTCTATGTCTTTGAACTCCTTGGTGTATTTGACACAGCACATCTCAGTTCAGACTAGCCACATTTCAAGTACTCAACCAAGTGGCTAGTGGCTTTTTTATTAGACATTTCAGTTCTAGATGTCCTCCTAACATATTGACCTGACTTTAATCATGCTCTCTGCTACTGTAAGGATAAGTGTGAGGGATGGGGTTGTGGCTCAGTGATAGAGCATTTGCCTCACATGTGTAAGGCACTGGGTTCAATATTCGGTAACACATATAAATAAATGAATAAAATAAAGGTCCATCAATAACTTTAAAAAAGTTTTTTTTTAAATGAATGCAAGCTGGGCAAGGTGGTATTCACCTGTAATCCCAGCAACTCAGGGAGCTGAGGCAAGATGATCATAAGTTCACGGACAGTCTCAGCAACTTAGTGAAGCCCTAAGCAACTTAGACTCTGTCTCAAAACAAAAAAGGGCCTGGGATGTGGCTCAGTGGTAAGGGGCCCCTGTGTTCAATCCCCAGTACAAAAAAAGTGGGAATGATAAAAATCACTAATCAATTTATTTGTTCAACAGACATCTTCTGAGAGTCTATCCTGTTTCCACTGTTCTAAGAGGACACACAAAGATGAGTTATAAATTGCCTAAGAAAATAACAGTCTAGTGTGAGAGAAAGACATGTGAATATTCGCCATACAATAAAGCAAAAGACAGGTACAGATTACTAAAGGAATTAACCAATTCTGTCTGGATGAGCCCAGAAAAGCTTCAAAGAAGAGGTGAGACTTTTAAAAACCAGACTTGAAGAATAAGCAGAAGCTGGCCAAGTAGATGAGGAAGAGATGGGTTTTCCAGACAATGGAGACAGCATATGTTAAAGGCAGAAAAAATGTGCAAGAGAACAAATCACATTGTGACTGCAAGTAGTTTGGTCTGGTTGGAAATACTGACATATAGGGTGGGAAGGGATAGGAGGTGAGGATGGAGAGGCAATTAGGAGCTCCATCTCAGAGAACCTTAAGTTTAGGAAACCATTTTAGATTTTCTAAGAGGGAGGAGAGGCTGATTTTATCAAAGTAGCATCTTTCAAGTTCTGCCTTTAGAGCAGCTGGTATGAACCATGGCCTACAAAGAAAAAAGACAAGAAGCAGGAAAAAAAAATTAGGAAGCCACTACAGTTGTTCTTGGAAGATATGATAGGACCTAAACCAAAGCAATGGCAATGAGTAAGAAGAAAGGAGACAGATGTGAAATATCTGAAAGGAACTGGAGAAAATTGGGAAGAAGACATTAGAGATGAGTTTGGTTTTGAACATGTTGAATTTTCAGTATCCATGGAGCTTCCAAGGAGGAGCTGTCCCATGGGCAATTGGGAGTGTTAGTTTGTGGCGCCAAGAGAGGCATAGGCTGCAGATACAGGTTTTGGGATCAACATCTACCCATTTATTTGATTTGATTTAAAGAAATAGATCAAAGAGAATGAACAGGAGTCATTTGAGAGGGGTTGGTGAGCATTGCCACCAGTAAAGTAGCCCCTCGGTATCTGATAGAAACATCCAACATCCCAGCACTTGGGGTTGCTCCCTAAGAGCCTATTAGAGACCCAAATTTTTCATATATTGTGATATACATATTGAAATTATGAGACTTGTTTTGGATGGCTTCTCTTAGTGCTAAAAATAAGAGTGGCCAGAATCCTTGTAGTTATTGGGAAAAGTGTTTCATAGGAATGTTCCTTGGGTTTGTGGATAGGTCATAAATCCAGTGAATATAAACTCCTTCTACAACAGTATAGTACACTATAGATTAAAAAGCAATTCCATTGACATTATCTCCTATAATCCTCACAACACCTGAGGAATACTGACCCCTTAATGAATGAAGAAATTGGTATTCAAAGAAGTTGACTGGGGGGCTGGGGCTGTGGCTCAGCGGTAGAGCGCTCGCCTAGCATGTGAGAGGCCCTGGGTTCTAGCCTCAGCACCACATTAAAATAAATAAATAAAATAAAGGTATTGCATCCTACAACTAAAAAAAATAAAAAATATTTTTTAAAAAAAGAAGTTGACTGACTTGCTCAAGGTCAAAAAGCTAAGAAAAAAAAAAAAGGAATACTTGAATCCAAGTCTCCTGACTTGGAATCACTTGTACTCATGGTACCACTGTGACCAGCAACTGCTGTGCTTGGCACCTTAGGAAATGGCGGGTGGGGGCTGGGGATGTGACTTTGTTGTGGAGTGCTTGCTTTGCACGCACAAGACCATGGGTTCACGTCTTAGATTTGCCTATTTGACTCATTGCTCAGGAGGTCTGGAGGTCTGCTTATATATGTTTTTTTATAAAGACATTCAGACAATGAAGATGTTTGGTTTTTGATTTTTTTGTGTGTGTGCACAGCAATCTCACATGCCATTAAGTCTAATATTATAACATAAACAATCATCAAATTTAACTCCAAGCAAAATCAGAAACATAGGAAACTGTATACTGCCCACCACCATTTCTGTAGCATCAATTCAAAATAATTGATTAGTGAAGAATTAAATTATAAAGAACCCCCTCACACTGTGCCTGTTTCTTCCATGGAGGGAAAGTGAAAGCAGAACTTTGAAGAACTTGGTTATATGAGAAATAGGAACTAACAAAGTGTGTTGCTGGGTATGGACAAAGTAGCTCAGATGCGTGGTCTTCTGGAAAATAAAAGTCAGCCCACTTTTTCCTCTTTAATACCCTCAGTCCTAGAGCCTTCTCTCTCTTCCTGTCTTCACATGATTCATTTCTACTTTTTATCCTTCTGATAGAAGTTCTGTGTTCATATGAAAGCCCACATGTTATGGATGAATGTTCTAGAGGCAATCAGACTGTTCTAAGGGGGTATATAGGGACAAAACAAATGACTTGAGAGTGACCAGGCCAAGGATGACTGATGGTATGTCACTAGTATCATGTCTGGAGAAGGGAGCAGGGAAGGGCCAGCCCACTCCACCAAAAATAATAATAATAATGCTACTGGAAGAATCTCTCCATGCATGGGTCTTCCTGACTCTTTTCACTAACCATGAATGGGCTGCAATTATTTTTTTTAAAACATTTTTTAGTTGTCAATGGACCTTTATTTTATTTATTGATACACAATGCTGAGAATCAAACCCAGTGCCTCACACATGCTAGGCAAGCGGCCTGCCACTGAGCTACAACCCCAGCCTGTGCTGCAATTATAAACATAGATTTTATACTGGGGGCGGGGGGGGGGGTAGGGGGGTAAATGTACTATGTGTGCAGCTCCAACACAATGCAGGCATAGAAGATATGTGCAATTAATATTAACTGCAGGGGGAAAAACGAGAGAGGAGGAAACCAAGTAGAAGGAGAAAGGAGGGAAAGAAAAATAAGGAGGGGGAAGAAAGGAGTGCTATAGGAAAAAAGAGTAATAAGAGAATAAAACAAAAGAAAAAGTAAAGTTAATGTGTAAAATGTTTTTCAGAGGTCCTGTGCAGTTGCCAGAGGAGGTCTGCAATTTTGTCCTGAGTTACCTAGCAACCAAAGCTAGAAGGAAAACATAATCAGTTATAGCATTTATAATGTCCATAAGATTAAAAACAGAGCAGTTGCTCGGGAAAACTCTCCTCTGGCTCCTCTTAAAGGGAACACCGTGTCATAAAGTCTTTCCTCAGCAACATTCCTACATAAATATAGAATTAAATTCTGAACAGTTGTCCTCCAGTACATCTTCAATGCAGGTGACTGGCATATTGCCAAATGCCACTCTGTACACTCACTTCCTCAAAATAGTTTCATGGAGAAAAGAACTCCCTGAAGATATGGCTTTGTTCAGTGATTGTATAAGATCTGGACAGGAATGGAAGATACCTTCTGGGCACTCATACCATCACTTCCAGTCCAAGCCCAGGGCAGCATCACCAAGTGATTCTGGCTTTCTCCTGTTGAGGCATCATCTCCTAGTCCTTTCTGACAGGGAACACTAAAAATTTTCTTTTCACATGCCAACTTAAACCTATCTGCCAACTCTGATAAAAGGGAATTGATGAATATCCTTCAAGCAATGCTCTATGAATATTATTTCATGTTAGAAAGTTTCAATACAAATGAGATAATAGAGAATTTGAGGTTATGACAGATGGCAAGAAAGAAGAAATGTTCTATGTTGATAAGTAAGGACAGACATTATAATGTGAGAAGTAGACAGATGGGAGAATAATTTCACATTCTGTATGAAAAGTGTGAGCTGGGACAAGGATTAAATCAAAATCCAAGGTTGCCATAATGTTCAAATTGCCTCTGAGGCATACAAAAAAGAGGATTTCATATATTCAGATGAATTAGACAGAAAAATTAGAGGACAGAGTGAGGGCTTCCTACACACACACACACACACACACTTTCTCTCTACCCACCCCTTCTCTTCAAGAAGAAACAATATGATAATTGAAAAAGAAAAGGGTACTGTTAGTTGACCAAAAAGTTTGAAGGATATCCAGAATATTGTGATAACTGTTTTACTTTGGTTAGCCCAAAGGAACCATGCCTCCCCAATCACTTGACTTTATACTTGGCATATAACTTGTTTTTTACCAATGAGATATTACCAAATTTTAAAAGAAACTTATAAGTGTTTGTGCATTTGGGTTTGTTCTCTTGGAATGCTCCTGCTGTGAGGAAGCTCAAGCAGCCATGTAGAGAAACCAATATGGAGAACAGCCTCATTGACAGCCTCAGTGAAGTTCCCAGCTATTCACCAGCATCAATAATCAACCATAAGGGGAGGTTATTTTGAACCTCCCAGAAATCCCAACACTTAACACCACATGAAGCAAAAAAAGCTTCCTGGTGTCACACCCTTGTAATCCTAGAGACTAGGGAAGCTGAGGATCATAAGCTTGAAGTCAGCCTGGGCAATTTAGCAAGATCCTATCTCAAAAAAAAAAAAGGAAAGGGGTTGGGGATATAGCTCAGTCAGTGAAGTGCCCCTAGGTTCAATCCCCAGTACCAATAAATAAATAAATAAATAAACAGACAAATAAAATGAAAAAATTAACAGGTAGAAAACATAAAAGAGTGGGGCGGTGGGGAAACTCAGAAATATGGCATCTGTCTCATTAGGAAAAACAGAGAAAATACCCAAGAAAATAACAGAATTTTTTTTTTGTACTGGCGATTGAACACAGGGGTACTCAATCACTTAGCCACATCCCCAGCCGTTTTTTATATTTTATTTAGAGACAGGGTCTCATTGAGTTGCTTAGGGCCTCACTGAATTGCTGAGACTAGCTTTGAACTCATGATCCTCCCGCCTTAGCCTCCCAAGCCACTAGGATTATAGGCATGCGCCACCACACCCAGCAACAACATTTTTGTAAATTTGAAGAAATTTGAATCTTCAAGACTGAAAAGGTCCAATGAACATAATTAAAGAAAAAATTCAAAATTTGATAACCAGCATTTCTAGTTCCCCTTGCCTTAGTCTACTAATTTCTTTATTTCATAGCATTTTTCTCCTGCTAGCATACTAATAATTTTCTTATGTATTATGCATATTAATTATAACCTGTCATCTCTGCTATGCTGTAAGCTCCATGAGGGCAGGAATCTTTGTCTGATTTGTTCACTAATGAAGCCCAGTACTTTTTTTTTTTTTTTGGTTTTGGGTACTGGGGATTGAACCTAGGGGCAGTTTACCATTAAGCGACATCCCCATCCCTTTTTATTTTTTATTTTGAGACAGGGTATCACTAAGTTGCTTAAAGCCTTGCTAAACTGCTAAGGCTGGCCTCAAACTTGTGATCCTCCTATCTCGGACCCCGAAGTCGCTGGGATTATAGGTGTTCACCTCTGTGCCCAACTGAAACCCAGTACTTTGAACAGTGCCTGGTACCCAGTAATCATCAGTAAATATTTTCCAAATTGTATTTAAAATCTAGACACATCCTGGCAAAATTTCAAAATTCCAATCATAAACAGGAAATCCTCAAGTCTTTCCTATTTCCTATTAAAGAAAACAAGATACAGAATAGTCACACCCAACATTAGCAATATTGGATCCTGGAAACTAAGAGAAACATCTTCATAGTTAACAAAGAAACAAATCTTGGAACTAGAATTCTAAATCTTGCCAAACTACCAGTTATTTATGAATGTAATAATAGGGCATTTTCAGATATACTAGAACTCAGGATGTTAATTATCCATGCTCTATAGCAGAAAATAAAAGTAGTCACATTTATTTTCCAGCAAAAATTTTAAAAAGGTCCAAGAAAGAAGACAACATGGGATATAAGACACTGCAATCCCTCTCCTAAAGTGAAAGAATCCAACAAAAAATTCAGAGGATTCATTATATTAGGATGCTGGAAGGATCTTTTTGGACCAACAACTTAAATGACATAACAATTTACATTTGTTAATATTTTCTGTCTCAAATCACTCTAATTGCAGAGTCCATACCTACCCATTGAGTCAATGACTTCTTTTCTTTATTATCAGTGTTTCCTACATTGTTGAATGGCAGAATTTCATAAAGTTGACTAAAGTGATATCAAAGAATGCCTTATTTACAAAAAAAGAATTTGATTGTCAAACCAAATAACAAATAAAGAGAAAAGTGACAAGGACATAGACATGATAAGTGCTTCAAAGAGGATGATTTGATATCAATGGATCATTGGGGACTGAGGCTGTGGCTCAGTGGTAGTTCACTTGCCTGGCATGTGTGGGACACTGGGTTCAATTCTCAGTACCACATATAAATAAATAAAGTAAATATCTATCGACAAATAAATATAAATATATATATATATATATATTAACATTGTAATATAAATATATATATATATATATATATATATATATATATATATATATATATATAAAATATATACTAGTTATATATAAAAAGATCAATCCAGGGGGACTAATTTCATCATTGACCAGTTTATTAGCTTCTATTTTGGAGGGTTGATGACTGTGGCTATTTTTTGTATCAGTTTACTTTTCTTAAACTGTGGGCTCTTGAATAATGAGTTATCAGACAATAAGAATTCTATGTATGGCAATGGAATTTTATTCAGCCATAAAGAAAAATGAAATTATGGAATTGGAGAACATTATGTGAAGTGAAATAAGTCAAACTCAGAAGGACAGGGCCATGTGTTTACTGTCATATGTGGAAGCTCAAAAGGAAAAAATGAAAGGAAAGGTGGGGAGAACTCATGAAAATCGAAGGGAGATCAGTAGAGCAGAGTAAAGAGATCTGGAGGATGGGGGTAGGAAGAGAAAGGGGAAATACTGGGGAGTAATGTTGGCCAAATTATACTGTTATATTGTGTGCCTATATGTACACATAACAAAGCCCACCATTATGTATAACTATAATGCACCAATAAAAATATGGACAAAAAAGTGTTTTGTGTATTAGAATGTTGACTGTCACCTCCGTGCCTCTCTCGCTGGTTCACCACTTCCTTGACTCTAGTGTGGGCACAATATGGCCTAACAGCAGGAAGTAGAAAAGAGAAGTGGGAAAGGAGACATAGGATGAGGATTAAATAAGCTATATACCCTAACCAGCCTCCAAGTGCTGGAGAGCTAACTGAATCCACACCCAAATCATCAAATTTAAAATTCATTCATTCCACAGATATTTATTTATTGAGCAAATACAATGTGCTACCTCCTGTACTAAGAAGGATGGATATAAAATAGGAAAGCATGAATAAGTTACTGACTCATTCACAATCTACAGTAGAGGAAGTCAGACATGTAGATAAATGATCACAATCACAGTTTTACCTGAAAAGTACAAGCTAGTGTGAATAAGATTCAATGTGTACAGGGGAGTGTGTGTCAGGGAATATCTTTCCTCACCCATTATTAGGTTCATGGCCAAAGCACCTAAAACAAAAGACAAAGTAACAAGAGAAAAGCATATGGATTTATTCAACATAAGCTTTACATAGCATGGGAGTATTTAGAAATGAAGGCTCAAGAAAATAGGGAAACTCATGTGTTTTATGCTAAATTTGATTTTTTAAATTGGGCAGTTGTGGGAAACTATAAATGGACAAAAGGAGTATGATCTGGTGGTAACCAGCTGGCAGGAACTTAACAGAACTTGTTTGCTCAGATTCTTCTCAGCAGTTCTGTGTCTTTAAAAACAAAGACATTCATTTCCTCTTATTACAGGGAGGGCATCTCTAGAATGAAGCTTTTATGACCTGCTTCAGGGGAACAGGGTGAGGGGGAGATGAGAATGACTTTCCTGCTTCTGTTGTTTCCTCAAATGTCAAGATGCTATCTGAGGGAGATCGCATGTCCTGAACCCTTGGAAAGGCAAACAAGTCAGAGAAGGTGACCCCTGAAGGACCAGAGTAGAGAGGGCCACATGAAATGACAGAGAAGTTAAAATACTATATCACAACCTAGGACCTTCCAGCCACCCACCTGAGGAAGGGAGGCTGGTAAAAACTTTAAGCAGAGGAGGGCCATATTCATGTTGGCCATTGGCCATTTTGGTAGCTTACCCTGGCAGGTGTGCAGAGAATGAGTAAGCAGGAAAGAAATAGACAACAATGAGAAGAACAGTCATCTAAGCAAAAAATGAAGGGCTCTTTAACTAGTGTAGCTAAGTGAGAGTGGAAGAGGCCAGTTAAGAAACAGAATCCAAGAGTTTGGTGATTAATTAATTGAATGTGCAAGCCATGGAGCAGAGAATTTAGGAATGACAGTTGGCTGGAAGAGAGAACAGGAACCCGAACTAAAGGGACCAAGATCTGAGATATACGGAAACGTATTAGGGTTTTTCTCTGAGACCTGGAGCAGGGACCTCCTTCCTTATGCTTGTTGCTACCCAAATAAAAGCAGGTTTTATGAACTATGAAGGTAAGGAGAAAAAATTTTGAGTGACAGTAGTAAGATAAAGATGATAAAATATTACAATCCATGTTTCTCTTGATCCTCAAACAACTCTACAAGGTTCTGTTTCAATTGAGAACACACAGAGTTAAGTAATGGCTGCATCACTGGGAACACATGGAGTTACAAGTAGCTGAATGCATAACTCATGCTGTTTTAAGCAAGAAGACATTTTAAAAATCTGACATAACAAAAATCCTAGAGAAGGATTCCTTTTTAACTGCAGAGAGTCAAGGATGTCATTAAGAACATGGCCTCTTTCTACTTTCCTAATCCCCATCTTGAGCATGTTGGTTTTTCACCCTTAAATTTGTTAACACAAAGTTTTTTTTCCCCCCACTCTCTGGGCTTTTATCTTTAACTGGACTACAAAATCTTTCCCAAAAGCCAACTCCCAGACTCTTAGATTTCATTGGCCACAACTGATCACATACTCAGTTTAAAACCAATCACTAGCAGAGCAGCAGGATTGACTTAGACCAATTGAGGCTTTTCTTTGAAAGTAGGGAGAGGTCTTTCTTCCTTGTGCATCTTGCTTCCCAAATAAAATTAGGTTCTAAACACTAAGAAATGAGAAGAAATAACTGTCAGGTGATGTTTATTAGTCATATTCCCAACCTCTGTAACATCCAAGGAGAAGAGACAAAAAGAAAAAAAGGAAGACCAAGGTCAATCTCCTAAATACTTCTTAATGGCATTTATGATAAGAAAAGTAACAAAAAGTCCTTTTCTATAAACAGCATTTTCTAAGTCAGTCTGTTTAAATAATTAATGTAAACATACCTGGAATGTATGCGTTTAAGGGACCTAGTCCATTGGAAAGCATTAATGTCAGCTAGTCATTACTGGAGTAATATAAAAGTGTTTCCTGATCCCTTTGTAGAAATGATGTCCTGCATGCATCACTTAAAGACCTCATATGTTGTTGGGTGCGGTGGCACAGGCCTGTAACATCAGAGACTTGGGAGGCTAAGGCAGGAGGATCACAAGTTGGAGGCCAGCCTCAGCAACTTAGCTAGGCCCTAAGCAGCTTGGAGAGATCCTGACTCAAAATAAAAAACAAAAAAGGCTGGGGTGTAGCTTGGTGATAGAGCACCCCTGGGTTTACTTCCCAATACCAGCACCACACACACACACAAAAAAAAAATTACTAGAAAGAAAATGGTCAGACAACAAGGGAACTAAACTCATAGACTAAAGGTGGAAAAACTAGCCTTGAAAAGAAAAGGGAGTTTCTGAGGCTGGCAGGAGAAGGATAAGCAGACCTACTTATAGCTGAGCTGATCTAGTTCCTGTTGGCTGGGAAATGAGTAGAGATGGACAAAGTTAAATGAAATGAGTTCACATAATCAGGCCTGGTCTATATTTACTTCCCTGTAACCAGAGAGGTTGCATATTCTAATGATGTAGTTTCTGAAACCCAGTCTGATGCTTTGAATTTTGTTTCTGGCCAGGACATGTTTTTCGTGGAAGGTCATATTTATATCACTGCAGCAGAATCCCAGCAACTGTGCTCAGTCTGCATGGCTTATTTAAAAGATTTAGAACATGTGGAACAGATAATTCCAGCTCCTTAATGTCCTTGGAGCCCTAATATTATTTTTACTAACACAAAAACAGCTTTGTAATGTGACGTATATTGAACTAATTTTAGTTATTTATCTTAGATTTGACTGCATCAAGATCATGCAACAGTTAACAATAAACGAACAACTGAATAATTAAAATAGATTAAAAATGAAAAAATCACAATAATGACAAAAGTTTGAACAACAGAAATTGCAGAAATATCAATTTGAAAAATGAGGCACCATATTGTATAATTAAAAGCAAAGTCAAATTGTTGAATCCACATATGGTAAAACTTAGGAATATGGTAATACAAAAATTGCCAGTTAATATTTAAGTTGGGGGCTGGGGTTGTGGCTCAGCGGTAGAGCACTCGCCTAGCACGTGCGAGGTGCTGGGTTCAATCCTCAGCACCACATAACAATAAATAAAATAAAGATATTGTGTCCAATTACAACTAAAAAAAATTTTTTAAAAATATTTAAGTTGGTTTAAGACCTTAAACTATACGGTTTAGTTTTTTGAGTAACTGCTAAAATTTATTGAGCATTTATTCTACATTTCTGATATATATTAATCTAATTTTTATTTAACCTTCTGAGATAGATCATGTTATTATTCTCATCCTCATTTTCCAAATAAGGAAACTAGGGCATGAAAAGGTTAAGTCAATTGGTCAAGGTCATGAAGCAAATTAATGTCCCAGTTGCAATTCAAAACCAGGCAGACTAACTTCAAAGCCCTTTCTCTTAACTAATTCTCTACCAGCAAGTCTCAAACTGGTCTCAATCACTCAACAAACTAGAAATAGAAAGGAACTATCCTCAACATGATAAAAACATTTTTTAAAAAAACAGAGCTAACATAATGATGAAAGTCAAAAAAATTCCCCTTAAGTCAGGAACATAAGAAGGAGGGTGATATGGCTACAGCATCTGTGGTCCCATTATCACCCGGGTTGATTCAGGGGATCTGACTGGCTAGGCTGGTGTCCCCTTTCTCCCTCATCATTCTATGTGGGTCCCTCCCAAATCTGCAGGCTTAGCTGAAGAGGACTTCCCAGAGAGAGAGGAGGACCATTCTTCCATCAAGGTCATATGAGTCCTGCACTCCCCTGCTACAGCTTCCAAACAAATCTACTTTCACCACCACTTAGCTAGGACTCCTGACTAAGGTAATTAGAGGAAAAGAAAAGAAAGAAAAAAGACAAAGAGAAAATCAGTCATCTAAGTTGAAAAGAAGGAAGTAAAATTATCTTTATGGTCAGTTATGATTCTACATATAGAATATCCAAAGAATGAATGCAAAGAAACTATCAGAGGTAATTAATGAATTCAGCAAAATTGGAAGATAAGGTCCATGTACAGAAATGTAAGCAATCTAAAAATATTTTTTAATCCATTTGTAAGTAGCATCAAGAGAATAAAATACTTAGGAATAAAGTTAGGGAAGGAGGCATAAAATTTATACACTGAAAATTATGAATCAGAAGAGAAAGAGGAAACACGGGGACTGAAATGAAGCAAATTAAATTCCATGAATGTATGATTCTGTCAAAATGAGCCCCACTGTTACATATAATGCACTGATAAAAGCATTTTTACAAAACTATAAAACATTGATAAAATAAATATTGAAATAAATGGAAAGATATCCTAGGTTCATGTATGGGAAGAATTAATATTGTCCAGATGGCAATACTACTCAATATGAGCCACAGCCTCAATGCAATTCCTTCACAAATCCCAATGATATGTTTTGCAGAAATTGAAAAGCTGATTGTAAAATTGATTAGAATTGGCAAGTGGCCCTGTTTAGGCAACAATCTTGAAAAAGAAAAATAACATTGGAGGATTCACGTTTCCCAATTTTGAAACTACAGAAGTTAATAATCAAGGCAGATAAATTTGTGTGTCTGTGTGTGTGTGTGTGTATACACACATGCATATCTATATAAACTTTGAATTTGTGAAAACTTTAGCTGTTCCATTCCTTGGAAAAAGTGTCCCAGTTTACCATATTAGGATGGTATTATGCAGAAATTAATAGCCACATAGGTCTAGAAACATTAAACAAAGTTTTTCCCATTTGTACAGGGATAACACATGATATTAATTATGTAAGGTCTTACCTACATGGGTTTGATTACAGAAATTAATAAAGTATTCTGTAAATTAAAAAAAATAATCAAGCCAGTGTGGTACTGGCATAAAAATAAACATATAGATCAATAGAATAGAATTAGAAGTCCAGAAATTAACCCAAACATCTGTGGTCAATTGATTTTCAACAAGGGTGCCACAACCATTCAATGGGGAAAATAAACAAATGGTTCTGGACAACTAGATATCCATTTGTAAAAGAATGAAAATCTCTGCCTCATACTATATATAAAAACTACCTGAAAATGAATCATTGACATAAATCTAAGAGCTAAAGCTATTAAACTCTTGGAAAAAAACACAAGGGTAAATCTTTTTTTATTTTTATTTTTTTTAGTTGTAGATGGACACAAATCTTTATTTATTTTTATGTAGTGCTAAGGACTGAACCCAGTGCCTCACACATGTGAGGCAGGTGCTCTACCATTGAGCTACAGTCCCAGCCAAGGGTAAATCTTTATGACTTTGATTTTGGCAAGAGATTCATGAAAAGGATGTCAAAAGTTAACTGACAAAAAGTTCCACTAGACCAATTAACATCATCAAAATTTAAAACTTTTATGTGTCAATGATACTAACAAAAAAGCAGGAAAACAACCTGTAGGATGGGAGAAAATATTTACAAATCATATGCCTGATAAGGTTCTAGTATCCAGAATATATAAAGAACTCTTACAACTCCACAATAAAAAGACAAACAACCCAATTTAAAAATGAGCAAATGACTTGAATAGACATTTCTCCAAAGAAAATATTAAAATGACCAATAAGCATATGAAAAGATGATCAATAGAAGACAGCAGGATTCTTTGCTTTTGCATTCAATTCACTGCAATATCACAACTAATCTACCCTTTGGAAAACCCCACTACAAATTCCTGAGAGAATGAGAAAAAAAAAGACAAATAATGTCTTGGTGTTACATGAACATAGTTTTGAACTCACACATTACCTGAAGGGCCTCTTTGAACTGTAGAGGCTCTGAACATGTTTTAAAACTTCTGCTATATACTACATAGCAGGAACTGCTCCATGAACATGTGACAAATATGGTCACACAGGGCCCACTGCTGTAAGGAGCCATATTTGGGGTTTAATGGTCTTGGGTTGCCCATTTTGAAATTCTTAATAATTTTATCACTGAATGTGTGTTTTGTAAGAAAATCCAATGAGACAAGAAGGCAGGAACTATCCCACCTCCTGCTGCTTCCCTACCTCCTGGCAGGGGTGGAGGGGGCGTGGGCAAAGTCAAGCCACTCACTGCCTGCCTGCCTCCCCGCCATGCCTTGGGCTTCACCTGTCTTTCCCAATCCTCCTTGAGGTCAGCAATCAATGTCACCTTCTATTCTTGATGTGGGCCTTGGTATAGACATGGGAAGGATCAGAACTGGGCATGTGCATCCCCGTGGTGACTGAGGGGAAGGCAAGGTGGCAGCCAACCCCACCCCACACAGCCAATGCCAAGGCAGCAATTCAGGAGAAAACTCTTGGGGCAAACCTCCCACCAGATACAATCTAGGTACTTATCATTTGCTGGCATGAAGGTTGCAATACCCTTGGGGTTCAACCATCATCATGGCTTGAGCAGCCCGCCTAAGGGAAGAGGAGATCCCTGACTCACCTTCCCAGCCAGGTGCAGTGGTCAGATTGCTGAAAAGAAGGGGACACTGCTACTGGCAGTAGTGGAAAAATGATTATGAAAAGCTAGCTTTTCCTTTACTTCTCCAAATAGGCTCTTACGCTAATATTTTTTTACCTCCATTCTATCTATTGGAAAGTCCTAGAAACAATAGTGAATAAGGAAGAAATTTATTTCTCTAAAGGCCAATTTCTGGATTCTAAATACATTTCCCAATAAGGGAACTAAGCTTCTAGACAAAGGGTTATTCTAAGTCTGGGACAGAAAGGTATACCTCTTGAACAAAACAAGGAAGCTCTCAAAGACTAGAAATGCTATAGTTTGGGTCTAAAGTGTCGCCCAGATGTTCATGTGCAACAGGACTGCTCCTCAGAGGGATGTTGTTGGTAGGTGATAGAGGATTCAAAAGGTGAGATTTAAAAGGTTAGATCATGGTGGGATTAAACTTGAAGGGGACTGTGGGACTGTGGCCCCTTCCTCTTCCTCTCTTTCTTTTCCTAACCGTGAGGTGAGTAATTTGCTCCACTGCACACTTCCACCATGACATGCTGCTTCATCATCACAGTCCCAAAGCAACAGGGTCAATTGATCATGAACTGGAACCTCTAAGACTGTGAGCTAAATTAAACTTTTTCTCTTCATAAGTTGATTATCTCAGATATTTGTTATGATGACAGAAATCTGACAAACAGTCATTGTATCAAAAGACTCAAAAACCAAGGGCCTAGAACAATGTCTAGCAATTAAAATGCCTAGACACTGAGTCAGCACAAGCCCATGTGGATGTGGGGAAGATGAATATGGAGCAGATGGAGCAGTGTTTGGGTTTTTTTGGTATAGAAACATGATGCCAAGGAATGTCATGTTGATATTCTATCTCAATACTTGGCACAAGGTTTCAACAAAATGACGATTGTTTGGGTGGGTGAATAGATGATTGGATGAGAAATCTAACATAAAGTGATCAAACTGATTTACTAGTAATTCAAAGGGGAGCATGGACAGTGGCAATCCCAGGAGCTTTCTTCTCAAATTCCATTAGAAGGGGCTGGGGTTGAGGCTCAGTGGTAGAGCACTTGCTTAGCAAACGTGAGGCACTGGGTTCCATCCTCAGCACCACATAAAAATAAATAAATTAAGTAAAGGTATTTTGTCCATCTACAACTAAAAATACTTTTTAACTCTATTAGAATATCTAGAAAAACTCATTAAGTGAACTACTTTCAAAAAACAGCAACAGAGGTCTACAATTTGGTAAAATCGAGGGGGAACAAAAGGGCAAAAGAGAGCTATAAACGTGGTCACAAAATATTCAGAAATACTGAGGAAATGTAGCTCCTTTATTTTTCCTTAAATGGTCCCATCCATTAGGCGATATGGAAGAACGTATTTTAATCTGTTCTAGTACAGTAAGTGTGTGGTAGGAAGGTAACTGATTCCTTTGAACAAGGCTATTTCATGGACAAAATGCCCAATCTCTCAGAGTTCACCTTTCTTCCCAAGTTTCTCTCTCAGGTGGCAGCTGGGTACGCTGGGGAGAGCCCCATGTGACCTCAGGAATGGTAGGAGATAAGTGGTCCTACAAGATGGATACCTTGTCCTCATGGCACGTCTAGGCTGGTGATGGCTGAGGTGCAACTGTTCCTGTCCCTGGTGCTCTGGTGTCCACAGATGACCTCTGTAGTTGGTCTAACCTGCAGCCCAGTTTTATTTCTCTCAGTCAGAGCCTAAGGGCTTCTCTCCAGCTGGCTCATCCTCACTTTGGCTTTCACTGACCCCAGGAGCCCCAATGAATCACTGCCACATTGTCCATCTGGCCCCTAACTAGAAGGTTCAGGCAATGGGATCACCATACCCCATCCAATAGATCCATGGCAGGGCTGCTAGCTCTCAATTCTGCATTCCTGGGAGCTAAAAGAGGCTCAGGAGTGAGTGCCACCCTGGTCACCCTGATTTTATACCAATCACCTTGAGAAGGAGGCCAAATGTTCACTCCCTCTTGCTCTGGGAAGACAAGCCTTCTAACTTAAAGAGGGAAGCCTGCAAGGGAACATTAAGAAGGAAATAAAATACATTAGTTTAATCATGTACAAAATTATTATCATCATTACCCAAACAAGCAAAAAATAATCTAAGGACAATGATGGTAAAAAGCAACAAAGGAAAACCTCTTGACTAAATCATTCAGAAAAAAAAATGCAAGAATTTGGAGAACAAATATCCAACATTATTTTGTGGATTATTTAATATTTTAGACTTCATCCATACACACAGAAGGGTGAATGGACCCTAAATACATAGTTCAGTGAACTTTTAAAGAAGTAGATAGCTTTTAAAAGTACACAAAGATGTTCAACATAGAGAGGCATCACCCCAGCAGCAAACCCAGACCCAGAAACAGAACATTAACCATGTCCAGAAGCCCACCTCTTATTATTTCCATACCTTGATTTCTAACATAGATTAGATTGGCTTGTTTGTTCTGGAGCTGGGCATTGAAACCAGGGCTTTGGTTTACAGAGGCTAAACGTGCGCTCTACCACTGAGCTACACCCCTAGTTCTGTTTTTGAACTTTAAATATGTGAAATTATATAGTGCATATTCTTTTTAATTATGCTTCTTTTATTCAATATTATGTTTGTGAGATTCATCTATTCTGTTCCAAGTAGTAGTTCTTTTTTCATTGCTGAGTGGTATTCCATTGAGTGAATCTACAATGATTTCTATTTTTATTTTACTGAGGACGAACACTTCAATAGTTTCTCCTTTTTTGTTTATTACAAATAGTATTATTATGAACATTCCCAGATGTATTTTGGTGAATACTTGTACATATTCCTATTAGGAATATCCCTAGTAGTAGAATCTATAAGTCATGGATTATGTGTATGTTCATCTTTTTTAAAAAAAAAAATTATAGTTGTAGATGGACAGCATGCCTTTATTTATTTTTTGTGTGATGCTGAGGATCAAACCCAGTGCCTCACACATCTAGGCAAGTATTCTGCCACAGCCCATGTATGTTCATCTTTAGACAATAATGAAAAGCAATTTTCCAAAAGGGTTACATCAATTTACATTCCCACCAAGAGAGTATGAACATTCTTCTTGTTCTGCATCCTTGCCAGCGCTTGTTATTGTCAGCCATTTATTTTGTAGTAGTTCTTTTTTCATGTCTGAGTGGTATTCTATTGAGTGAATCTACAATGATTTCTATTTTTATTTGACTAAGGATGAACACTTCAATAATTTCTACTTTTTTGTTTATTACAAATAGTATTACTATGAATATTCCCAGATGTGTTTTGGTGAACACTTGTACATATTCCTATTAGGAATATCCCTAGTGATATCCCTTGTGATTCTGGCATAGTGTTATCTAATTCTGATCTTAATTTGCATTTTCTTGATGACTCATTACATTGAACTTCTTTTTGTGCACTTATTGGCCATTTGTACAATCTCTTTAATGAAGTGTCTGTTCAAGGTCTCTTGTCCATTTTCTAGTGGGTTGGCTTCCTTTATATCAGTTTTCAAATTCTGACTGCTAGACCTTTGTCCTAAATATGCATTGCAAGTATCTTTGGTATCTTTGCCCAATCTATGGTTTTTCTTTTCCTTTTCTTAGTTGGCATCTTTTAATAACAGGTTCTTCATTTTAATGCCACCTAATGTAACATTTTTTGTTTTATAGTTAAAGCTTATGTTTTCTTTTAAAGAAAATTTTGCCTACTCCAATATGTTCTAAGATTTTTTAAAAATACCTTTTACATTTAGATTTGGAATGGATTTCTTTCCTCTGAGGCTTACCACTTATAAAAAGATAAAAGGGGGTGTATATACAAGGCCTTTAAGATTTTAAAGTTTTATTATAAAAATCCATAAGAAATTAATGTCATCACTAGAAGCAGTGGAAATCAAAATTGGCATGGTAGAAAATCAATCAGCAAAACAGGTTGAACTCAAGAAACATGCTGAGCATGAGAAAATCTAACCAAAACTTTGTGGTAAAACAAGAAAAATAGGAGAAAAATCTTGTACTTCTTACTGTAAGGCCTTGCGTTAAATATAGTAAATTTCATCAATTTTAACTGTATGTTTGTTCCCATTTTAACATCTCTGAAATCAAAATGCATCTTACAATTGATATGTGTGATTCAACAGGGGGGGGGGGGTAGGAGCAAAACTATAGCTATAGTAATAAGACGGAAAATAATAATGAAATTCTACAAAAGGGATAGATGATGAAAATATATTTCTAGCCAGGCATAGTGGCACAGGCTTGTAATCCCAGCCATGTGGAAGGCTGAGTCAGGGGGACTCCAAATTCAAGGCCAGTCTTGACAATTTAGCGAGATCCTATCTCAATATAAAAAGTAAAAAGGCTATGTAGCTCAATGGTAGAGTGTCCCTGAGTTCAGTTGCCAGTACTGGGGAAAAAAAATGCATGCACACACAAACAAATCTGAAAATATCCTTTCAGTAATTATAAAATTAAAATCCTGGGTCGCTTTTAAAAAGCTTTGTATATTAGTTTATTTGGAAGTCTGTTTTTGTCCCTGACCACTCAGGTATATAAAATATTGATACATCTTTTAATGATGTCCTAAATTTTATGATTTAACCTACACAATTATCTAAAAAGGAGAACATTACTGTCTTTGTTTGAAAAATGAGGAAACACATTTAGAGAAATGAATAAAATCATAACCAGAATATAATTAAGCCCAGGCTTCTTCACATTTACCATACTACGGGGGAGAACAGAGATCTTACACAATATGTGCTGCCTCTGAACTCTGGATCTCAGGTTGTCCTGTTGAGAGCCGAAGGGGCCCCAGCAAACTTCCAGCTGCCAGCTAATGATTGGCTCACAGTGGCCCCTTCCGCTGTGGCTCTCAACATTGTCCCAACTTCCAACAGTCCCTAACTAAAGGTATAACAAAAGTTGAAGGGGAAAATGGGTCTATAAATTGAGACTTTGTTAATTTAAAGAAAATCCTCCCCTTTTAAAATTAATTTTGAAATTTTGCACAATAAAAAGTAAAAACAAGCCAGTAGTGGTGGCACATGCCAATAATCTCAGGTACTTGGGAGGCTGAGGCAGGAGGATCAAAAGTTCAAAACCAACCTCAGCAATTTAGGGAGGCCCTAAGCAACTTAGCAAGATCCTGTCTCAAAATAAAAAAATAAAAAGGACTAGGTCAGTGGTAAAGTACCCCTGGGCTCAATCCCCCATGCCCTAAAAAAGTAAAACCAAAGACTTTAAATCAGTACTGGGCACCATGGTGCATGCCTGTAGTCTCAGTTATTTGGGAGGCTGAGGTGGGAGGACCTCTTGAGTCCAGGAATCAGAGACCAGCCTGGACAACATAGGGAGACCCTGTCTCAAAAAAAGCAAATAAAAAAAGTTAAGTCAGAGATTGACACCTTGATCTTTTCAAATTGCAAACATTTTGCTGTTTCCCACCAGGAATAGCAGATTACTTTTAAGAATCCAAATCAGAATTGCCCTTACTTCTTCTCAGGACCCATTGAAGCCCAGGGGCAATGGGACAACATCTACAAGGTTTGGTGGCAGAAGAGGGCTATTGGCTCAGCAAAGCTGACATCCATAGAATGAAGTCATGCCAAAACATTTTTAGGTCTGCAAAGTCAAGAAAACTTGCTTAATAAAACTTCTAATTTGACTTCAAATTATTATTATGTTGTGTACATGAGAAAACCCTACCAAAAATATACAGTAAAACAAGAAAAATCCCTTAACTCCTATGGTAAGGATGATGCTTTACATGTAATATAGTTCATCAGTTCTAACGGTAAATTTGTTCCCATTTTAACATCTCTGAGTCATATACTCTATTTTTTTAAAAACACCTTGCTAAAGTTCTTACTGTGTGCCTGGTACTGTTCTAAGGGTTTTATGATACTATCGTATTTCATCTTTATAACAACACTATAAAGGAGATGTCATATCTGTATTTTACAGATAAGAAAACTGAGGCATAAGAGGAAGCCAAGCAACTTGCCAAAAGTCACACAACCAATAAGGGGTGGAACCAGGATTCAAACCTAATTAACATGGCTTCACAGCATGTGATCTTGTCCTGTGTGTTATTCTGCCTCTGCAATTTGTCAGGTGAAACCAAGGTGAATTAAAAATGAAATTTTTGAATGAGGAAGTTGTCAAAAATAAATGATGAGTTGATGGGAAGAAGAGGAGCAGGAGGAGGAGAAAAGAGAATGAAGGAGCAGGAAAGTGATGGATAAAGATAATAACTTCAGTACTTCAGTGATTATGCTTATTGGTATTATCCTGGCATCTGAATCATCAACTGTCCTCAGAGTTCCCTGACTCCTATTTCTAATTAATTAACAAATCTGCCTCCCCTGCACACTTCTGTTTATTTGACAAGCCCCTGGACATACTTTGGTCTAGTTAAATAATCTAACATTTAGTTCAGTTCTATTGGCTCAAAAGAATGCATACTCTTATAGAATCAGAAGAAAGTTGGAGATTTGCTGGATCCTAGGACAATTTTGTAGGATCTGGAGTTTGCAAGAAAAACAGTGGGAGGGAAATAAAGGTAAACAATGGCCAGGGCCCTGGAGCCAGACAGTGCAACAGACCCTTGGGTTAAGAAACCAAGGCTGGGGGTTGGAATTGTGGCTCAGCGGTAGAGCTCTTGCTTAGCACGTGAGAGGCCCTGGGTTCAATCCTCAACAACACATAAAAATAAATAAATAAATAAAATAAATATTTTGTGTCCAACTACAACTAAAAAGTAAATATTTAAAAGAAAAAAAGAAACCAAGGCTGTTTGGAAGCTTTCTCCATTCATCCCTAGAAAGTGGGATCAGATGGAATATTCTTGTTTGCCTGAGGGAACCTATGAGATAAGGGATTTTTTGCTTCCCCAGTCCAAAAAGGTAAAAGGCACAGATAGACTGTACCTCCTGGTCCTGCCCACTAGTTAAAATGCGTCGTAGAAATGTTCCAGAAATCTATTTGCAACACTTTGATGGGTCATAGACAAAAATTATTTAGCAATTAATTGTTAAATAAATTCTCATTCAAGTCCAAAAGAGTGGCTTCTGAGTGAGCCAGAAGAGAGATTCTAACATGGAAATGAGGCACATTTCAGAAGAGCTAATGGGCTGAGAGCACTCCACTGGACATGGTCTACTAAGAGGTCCTCCTTTCTCCTCTTCTTAAAGAAACTTCTGACTATCTAGTGATGGGAGTAACATGGAGAGAAGAAAATCCTTCAGAGAAGGACAAAGAAGAAGCAGTAGGTTCACTGAGCATCCAGGTGTGGTCCAGGGGATAGTCCAGACAGGAGTGGCTGAGAGGTTCTCAGGAAGCACATCTGGCTGTGGCCTGAGGAGATGGGAAAACTGAAAGGAAGGGGGAAGAGGAAAATGGAGCAGTTTGGTTTTGCTTGAGCCCTGAAGCAGAGCGTGAGTTGGGGGAGGTCAGTGTAGTGGGGGCATGGAATGACCCTCTTAAGTTTTTAATTCCTGGGGCCATGCCTCTGGAAAAGACTTCTCAGAAACTCTTGACCCTGGTGATGGAGGAATGTAGATTTTCAGGGCCTAGCTCAGAGTGTTACTTCTCAGAAAAAGGTGAAAGTTGAGAGAAAATGACCCTATGGACTCAGAGATCTTAGAAATAAAACTCTCCTCTGTGTTATCACTGTGAAGTTTGGTGGAGGCTGGGACTGCTTTAAGATTATAAGGAAGAGCAATCTTGGGCCCTTGTCACTTTTATCTCTCTCTTCTCTGGAGCCACAACTGGGGTCACAGGCATAATTGCAGCCTTAAGAGTAGAGGGTATTATTTCACAAGCTAACACGTGAGTCTTTTTCTGCCTTTAGCTTCTTGACCTTAGCTTCTATTTATACCTACGATACTCATCCTTTCAAAGAGAGGGTAATCCAATAGCAGCTATATTTTGAGGCACTCCCTGAAATATAAAAATCATAAGGGCTTAAAAATTGCTTTTGAAATGTCTTCTCTTTTTTGGCACTGAATTATTTTCCAAAATAGATCTTCTCTTCCTCCTTTCTCCTAACTTCCTTTTCTAGAGTTTTACTAATTTTTTTTTTGCCAATAGATCTTTTTCTTATAAGTCCTCACATTTGTTCTAATTATAAACTAGCACACATGGTGACATATATTACTTTCCTAGGCTGGATTCCAGGAAGCAATGGCAAGCAAAGAAAGAAGAGTTCAATAAGAAAGTTGAATTTAGTCTAGGGTATGGGAAATTGCTGTATTTTTTAAAAGAAATCCAGCAGATAGCAAAACAAGTTTTATTTCTAGCTGAGCAGGCCTCAACAGGCTTCCCCCTCCTGCTGAAGTATAAGCTTCTTCAGAGCAAATAACGTCTCAGTCTTCTTTGTAGTCTCACCTCTAGTACCTTGCAATGAGTGTTGAATTGAATTAAATTGCATTTAGTCAAAAGGAAACTGATACATAACAGCATTGCAGAGAAGATCAAAGAAATAAATTGCATCCTATGACATAGACATGCCTAGTGTTTGCTAGAGCTTACTAGGTAGGTAATTCAAATTTTTTGTAATCTCCTTTTATTTAAAAAAAATCCAATCTCTTTCTTTCCCTCAAATTAAAAACAATAATATAAAGTGGGGGAAATCATTTATAATCCTACCATATTGTAATATATAATAGCAGTGGTTATATTCTTTCAGATACATATGTACAGAAAGTCACAGGCCTTTAAAACAAAATGGTATGCTATACATCCTTTTTAGTAGACTGCTCTTTTCATTGTGGGTTAAGAACACTTTGTCACATAAATAAATCTCCTTTCAATAGATGATTATTGCTCCATCATCATCATCATAATAATATTATTATTAATGCATGAGATCAAACCCAGGGCCTCCTGCATGCTAGGCAAGTGTTTTACCACTGAGCCCTAGCCCTCCATCACATGAGTGATTGTAACATAATTTAATCAATGATCTGTTTAGGTTATTTCCTTTTTTTTGCAGGGGGCAGGGGACTGGGCATTTAACTCAGGGCACTTTACCATTGAGCTACATTCCCAGCCCTTTTTAAAAAATTTTTTTTTAAATTATTTTGAGACAGGGTAATCAATTAGGTTGCTTTTGGCCTTGCTCAGTTGCTTTGACTTGGCCATTCTCCTGTTTCAGCCTCCCAAGTTGCTGGGATTATAGGTGTGTGCTATGGCATCTGGCCCTTATTGTTTTAAACTCTATACCCAGTTCTTATTTCTTCAGGACAAATTATCAGGTAGAATTGCTTAAATAAGAGATACTCAATGGCAGAGCACTTGCCGAGCGTGTGAGGCACTGGGTTCAATCCTCAGCACTGCATAAAAGTAAGTAAGTAAGTAAATAAATAAATAAGAAATACATTAGGTTTTAAACTGTGAACACACATTTCTGAATTCATTTTCAGAAATATTTCTGTGCATTCTCTTTTTATGCCCTTTGTCCATTAAAAAGGGAGGCGGATCTGGGTGGCAACACACCTATGACAGGCTCAAGGAGACAGGCAGAAGGATAGCAAGCCTAGGCAACTTAGCCAGACCTTGTCTCAAAATAAAATAAAAAGGGGCTGGCAAAGTATCTCAGTGGTGGAGTATGTGCAAGGCCATGGGTTTAGGGGTTAATGCCTGGTACCAAATAATTGGGGAGGCAGGGGTGATGGGATATTTTCCTTATTGATTTGCAAAGGATTTTTATATATCGAGGTACCATGCCTTTGTCATAAATCTTGCAAATATTCTTAATATTCTTCCCAGATTATCTACTTTATTTTTAATTTTATTATTATTTTTTAGGGAGACAGAGGTTTAACAGCTTTATGTAGTCAAACATTCCAGTTTTTTTATTTTATATGCTAGTCTTTGGTGTGGCATTTAGAAAAGCATTTCCTACTTCAAAACCAGATAATTTTCACTTGAATTGTATTTTAGTTCTCTTGTAGTTTCTTCTTATTGTCGTCGTTTCTCTTCTTTGTCTTTTAAAATATGTAGTTGTATTCTTTCAGACACATGGGGAGTGAAATATAACTATAACTAACTCCAAGCCAGGAGTGGTGGCACACGCCTGTAATCCCAGAGGCTCAAGAGGCTGAGGCAGGAGGATTGCAAGTTCAAAGCTAGCCTCAGCAAAAGTGAGGCACTAAGAAACTCAGTGAGCCCCTGTCTCTAAATAAAAAATACAAAATAGAGTTGGGGATGTGGAGTAGTTGTTGAGTGCCCCTAAGTTCAATCCCCGGTATCAAAAAAATTTATATATATATACACCATACACACATATATATACATATATATGTATATATATACACACACATATATATACACACATATAGAGAGAGAGTTTCATATTTCCCCCATTAATGTAAAATGTTATCTTCATCTGACATGTCTATACCTATCTCTATCTGTCTATAATGGGATCTGTTTCTGGATTTCCCAGACTGCTACATTTTTCTGTCTATTCCTATATTAGTAATAAAATAGACATTTGCTGAGCATGAGCTGCTGTGTTGCCAGGTTGTTCTCAATGCTTTCTATGTATTACTTCAATTAATTCTTACATCAACTCTATGCAGAGGCAGATTTATGATAAAACTAATGAAGCTAAAACTCAAGGCCTTTTACTTGCCAGACTTCAAAGTCTCTGAGAGGGGCCCTAACAATGCCTTCATACAATGTTATTTTTTTAAAGATTTTTTAAAATATGTAAACAGTATCTTTACTTTATTTATTTTATTTATTTTTATGTGGTGATGAGGATCAAACCCAGTGCCTCACATGTGTGAGGCAAGTGTTCTACCACTGAGCTATAACCCCAGCTCCCAATGTTATGTTTTTATAAAATTTGCAAAAGAAGATATTTTAACATCAGTTGGTCAAGACTGCTGTTTCTTTATTATTATTATTATTATTTTATTTATTTTTTAGTTGTTGATGTACCTTTGGTTTATTTATTTATATGTGGTGGTGAGAATTGAACCCAGTGCCTCACACATGCCAGGCAAGCGCTCTACCACTGAGCCACAAACCCCAGCCCAAGACTGTAATTTCTAAGTCTTCCCTGACAATTTTTCTGTGTTGTTGCTGTGGCCTCTGCCATCAAGAAGAAGATGAGCCAGTTAGGTTTCATAAGATATCCTTATGTGGTCACTAGTCACTTGGATGATATTGTAGGAAAAGCTTCCAGGAATATTCCTGTTACCCACTATGCCAGCCTAGCTAGTATCCTGACAGGAAGATACGGAGCCAGAGTTCTTATTACAATATAAACGGATCCTCTTGGACCCATCCCCAGAGTATGGGAGAGGTAGAGAAAAGCAAGGTTAAAGATATATAGCACCAGAAGCTAGTCTGTGGAAAATTCTTCCAATCTATCAAAGTGTAAGCTTATAAGCAAAAAACTTGGTTATCATTAATACTTGGTCAAAAAGAAGTCTTCTATTGTCAGGAATATATATATATTTTTTTTTTAGCTGTAGATGGATACAATACCTTTTTTTAAATTTTCATTTATTTTTATGTGGTGCTGAGGATCGAACCCAGTGCCTTAACACATTCCAGGCAAGTGCTCTACCACTGAGCCACAACCCCAGCCCCTGGAATATTCTTGATAATTAATTGATTATAATTATAGATATCCACATCCTTTGTGACAGAAATCACACAAAATAGAATAGTACTAGTATCAAGTTTTGAAGCTGAAGAGATTTCTCTGAATTGTTATGATGTTTTCTAATTATAGATACTCTCCTAATTTTTCTAATCATTTCAAATATTCAGGAAAGTCTGAAAGAATTGTGCAATGAAAACCATACACCCCAATTTTCTATCTAATTTTGCATTCTTTTTTTCTTTCTTTTTCTCCTGTTTTTATGGTACTGAGGATTGGACCCAGAGCCTCACACTTGCTAAGCAAGCACTCTACCACTGAGTTACATACCCAACCCAGCCCCACATTTCTTTTTCTTAAGTCTCTCTATACCACTGTGTAAGCTTCAGACCCATAAAACCTGGATCAACTCCTGAATCTATAATATAGTTATCATTGTTTCATTATTAATATTATTATTATTAAAAAAATACTAAGTTTACAGATGAGAAAAATAAATAAAGAGAGGGCAAGGCAACGTTGGTTAATACCGTGTCATACAGTTAGGAAGTGCTGAATCTAAACAGTCTATACACTATAATGCCCTATTATATTTTGTATTATCTCAGCTTCACAGTTCATTTAATTTTTTTGTAGTACTGTTAATTTGGTTTCCTTTAATCTGCATGTTTCATTGAACAATGCAACTTGAAGAGTTTTCCATACCAATACATATAATTCTTTTAATCACTAAATAGGGTTCCATTATATGAATATACCACAATTTAACCAGTTCTCTCCTAATAGATATCCCAATATTTTATTATCACAAATGAATAAAATGAAATGCAATAATATCCACGAATTCATTTCACAAATACATAAATATATTTGATTAGACTACATGCCTAAGAGGGAAACTATTGTACCAAAGGATATATGGAGATATCTTTTTGATAACTGAGTCAAAAATGTCTATATTTGAGATGATATTTGCCAGTGACATTTCTTTTGCACTGAACCATCTTTGAATTAATTGAATAAATTTTCCTTAATTGTGGATAATTGTACTTTTTAAAGAATATTTTTATTTGTATATGGACATAGTACCTTCATTTTATTTATTTATTTTTATGTGTTGCTGAGGTTCAAACCCAGCACCTTACATGTGCTAGTCAAGCACTCTACCATTAAGCCACATCCCCAGCCCCCTAATTATACTTTTAATTAGAACTAAATTTGGCTCTCTTTATTTTGATATTTTCATATTATATCCATTTGCAAGATTGGCTGATAATTTACTTTCTTGAACTATCTTGGTCAGGTTTTGGTAGAGTTAGCATCAAAATACGAATTTGAAAGTTTATCACCTAAGCTGGACAATAGTTTTTTTAAAAAACTTTATTTTATTTATTTATCTATTCATTTATATATTTTATGTGGTGCTGAGCATCAAACCCAGTAGTACCTCACACATGCTAGGCAAGGCTCTACAACTGAGCCACAACCCCAGCCTTTGCAACAGATTTTTTAGAGACTATTTTTGAACATTTGGAAGCATTCAAATATTGCTTGTCATAGAAGAATTTCCACAACATATTCAGTGGGAAAAAGCAAATTTCAGAAAAATGTGTGTAGTATGATACCATTTTTATTTTGGTACTGGGGATTGAACTCAGGGGCACTTAAGTGTTGCAGCCTGGCTGCAGCAAAATAACGGGAGGGGGGGGGACAGGGGAGGGGGCGGGGGGGGGAGGGGACGGGGGGGAGTGGACGGGGGAGGGGGCGGGGAGGGGAGGGGGGGTGACGAACAACTTGTGTAGATTGATACAGCAGGAGTGGGAACCCTTTATTGAAGGACAGGAGCGGTATTTATACATTCCACACAGCTTATTTTAATTAGCATAAACTAGATACATCAGTCAACCAATAAGGAATCTCCACATTTAATGGCTGGCTTTTGTTACTTCTCAAACCACTCCCTCTGGCATTTTGCCAGGCACCATCCAGACTTGTTTACAGACTCTAACATTTCTCTGGCAAAATGCCAGGTGCCATCCTGACTTGTTTCCAGACTCTAACACTTAACCACTGAGCCACATCCCCAGCCCTTTTTTGTATTTTATTTAGAATCAGGGCCTCGCTGAATTGCTTAGGGCCTCCCTAAATTGCTGAGGCTGGCTTTGAACTGCCTCTGGCTCCCGAGCCTCTGGGATTACAGTGTGTGCCACTAGGCCCAGCCCATTTTTATTTTTAAAAAATTACTCAGATGTGTGTGTGTGTTAAATAGTTTTAACCCCTACATTTAACACTATGATCCATTTTGAGTACAATTTGTATATGGGATGAGATAGAGGACTACCCTCATGCTTTTACATGTAGCTATCCAGTTGACCCAGTGCCATTTGTTGAAAAGGCTATTCTTTCCCCATTGAATGGTTGTGGTATCTTTGTTGAAAATGAATTGACTATAGATTTTTGCATTTATTTGTTTTAGGGCTCTCAATTCTATTGCATTATTTATCTACCTGCTATATTTTGGATATGGAATGTCCTCCAATGGCCATGTGTTAAAGGTCTGTGGTGCAAGCAGGAAGTGGTGGGCTTAATGGGAGGTTTTAGGTCATTCAGGATATTTCCTCAAAGGGGTTTACGGGGCCCTGATCTTTTCCTCTTTCTCTTTCATTGCTGCCACAAGTTGAATGGATTTGCTGCACCAATTGCTCCCTTGTGTATGATAGTAGAAAGCTAACACACTGTTTATTGTCTGTACATACTGTCTTGATTACTATAGCTTTGTCATCAATTTTGAAATAAGAAAGTGTGAATGAATCTTCCAACTTTTTTCTTTTTCAATATTATTATTGACATGTGGAGTCCTTTGCATTTCCATGTGAATTTTATAAGCAGTCTGTCAATTTCTGCAAAAGACTGCGATTTTAATAAGGACTGTATTGGTCAGGTTTTGGTAGAGTAGATCAACTTGGAGAGTATTGTCATCTCAACAATATGAAGTCTTCTGACCCCAGAAATATGATATATCTTCCTATTTTTTAGGTCTTTTAAATGTTTTTCAACAATGTTTTATCATTTTCAGTCTTATATTTCTTTTGTTACACTTATTCCCAAGTATTGAATTTTTGATGCTATTACATTATAAATTAAATAATTTTCTTAATTTCATTTTTTAATAAACTTTTTTTAGTTGTAGATGAACATAATACCTTTATTTCATTTATTTTTATGTGGTGCTGAGGATTGAACCCAGTGCCTTACACTTGCTAGGCAAGCACTCCATCACTTAACCACAACCCCAGCCCTCTTAGTTTCATTTTTAATTATTCACTGATATCACATGGGAATATAATTGATTTTTGTATATTGATCTTGAAATCTTGCTGAACTCATGTTAACTCTAGTAGTTTTGGGGCATGTGTATGTTTGTCTCTATTAGTTCTTAGGATTTTATAAGTTTATAAAGTCATCTGCAAATTTAGATGGTTTTCTTTCTTTCCATTCTAGGTGACTTTTATTTATTTTTCTTGCCTAATCACACTGACTGAACTATTCAGTACAATGTTGAGTATAGGTGGTGAAAGCAGACATCTTTGTCTTATTTCTGATGTTAGGGGAAAATGTTCAGTCTTTTTCTGTTATGGATTTTTCTTATGCCCTTATCAGGGTGAGGAAGTTCTCTTCTATTCCCAATTCATTTTTATAATGAAAGTATGTTGGATTTTGTCAAATGTTTTTCTAAATAGATCGAGATGATCCTATGACTTTTGTCCTTTAATCTATTTATATGATCGTTCATTCCATTCATTGGTTTAACAAACCTTGCATTTCTGGGAAAAATTCCTGATCATGGTATGCTAATATTTTATTGAGGACTTTTGCATCTATAGTCACTAGGGATATAGATCTGTAGTTTTTCTCTTTTGTAATGTTTTGTCTAGTTTGGGTCTCCTGATGTTTTATTTTGTTTTTCTTTTTCTGTAATGCTGGGGATGGCATCCAGGGCTTCATACATGCTAAGAAAGCACTTTACTGAGCCTTGATCTCATCATTTTTGAAGAGTATTTTGCTACATTCCAGGTTGGCAGATTTTCCTCTTCTTTTCTTTTTCTTTTTTCTTTTTTCAGTTGTTGATGGACTTTATTTATTTATTTACGGTGCTGAGAATCAAACCCAGTGTTTACTAACTTCACTCTCTAACGCCAGCGCTGTTAGTAGCATTTTTATCATATAGTTAATTCCATCCATTCACTATAATTTTCTAACTTATACATTCAAGTACATGTTTTTGTTGTCCTACCTGCAAGTACGTGTTTTTAATGTTGTCTGTCTTCTGTGCTGCTCCTGTAGGTTTGTGTCTCCAGGGGGCAAAATTGCGACGCATGCAGTCAAGGGGAGAAACAAAGAATGCCCATGCACTTCTGCCCCTTTCAGTGTTTTATTCACTCAGATTACTCAATACAATTTCACTCTATAGGTTCTTAATCAAGAAAACTACAATCCTTAATGCTAGGCACTGCAATAGACATAATCAATTCACAGCAAACAATTCTAGATTAATTAATTCACAGCAAATAATTCTAGATTAATTCTAAGCACTGCAAAACACACTTAATCATGATAAACTAATGACAGACATTTCCTCTGCATGCTAAGTTCAAATGTCTTAAGCCTTAGGCTTTAAGTCCAGCAGATGCACACTCACTCAGATCGCAGTGACCAGGTCCGGAACCAAGGCAGGCTTTTCCTGCCGTGGAGTGGATGACCTGTTGAGGAGAGGGTCATAGGGAGAAGTTGCGGCTCTCACCAAGGTCCAAGCAAGGCAGTGGAATTTGAGAGCGGTGAGAATCATGCAGAGGATCATGACAAGTGATGGGATGTCAAGTCCTCATCAGGCTCTCCAGCTCAAGTGCATCCTTGTTTGGCCTGGCTGAATCCCTGTTCATTTGCTCTATCATTTATACTAAATTTTGGAGCTTTTTGACCCCCCCCCCTTTCAATCTTTATCAGCTACTACCGGATTTCTCAGAGACATCATTTATCCTGGGGTCAGAAACATCTGGTCTGGTGGTCTCCACCCTGATCTTCTCACCTTTCCCTCTTATCAGGTGAGGACAGCCTGCCAGGGGCTTCACTCTCTTTATCAGGGTGAGGGGAAGTAACTTGTTTGAGGCCATCCTGGAGGGCTCTGTGGGTGTGCCTGCAGGTTTCAAACTGGAGTTTTTAAAATGGAATTGCTTAGGCTCAGGCCTAAGGCCATCCTAACAGTTTGTTATTAAAATACATTAAACTATTAAAAATGTGTTTGCTGTAATGTAAACCTTGTGGTGGACAGGTAGCCATTTTGAGCTCCCCCCCCAGCATATTTCCCTTTGTCCTCAGTCTTCCAACCATAGTGCCTCTAGTGTAATAGTGATCCAATCATAGCCCTTTCCCTTGCCCTTCCAATTTTATATTAGTCATTTATGTGTATTGTAACTCCTAACTCCACCTATCAGAGCAAGTGTCAGTGCTGTATGAGGGATAGAAACCTGGGCAGACTTCCTGCCCAGTATGCTTGCTTGCCAGATTTTTGGTAGCACAACCTTCTGCAAAAGTAAAATTTGCCTTGACAAGTAATTTTTGAGTACATGTCTGATTTCTTGTGGCCATCCATTATTTCTAATAATCTTCTTTCTATTTTTCTCATTATATGAACCATAGTTATTTTTGGAGTCTTTATCTGATACATCTAATATCTGAATCACTCATAGAATGAATTCTATTATTCTCTTTTTACTTTTCTCTTATTTTCAGCATTGTGGAGAGCAGTGACAGAGAATAGGAGAGCAGTATCTGACAGTGGGGTCTCTGATGACCTCATGCCTGTGGCATGCAGAGTGCTAGGGAATGTTCTGTGCAAGGGCACAGGATGCTTAGCTACTGTGGTAATGCCTTGCATGAGGAGGCTCTGTGCAAGAGTCTTATCAGCTTTGACCTTGATCTCAGGCACATAACTCCTGGGAATAGAGGGATTCTCTTACTAGACAACAACAATGTTTCACTAGCTCTGTTACTCCTGAGCCTGCCCACTTAACAGTAACTTTAAACAATGGACCTTCTTGAGAGCTACACAAAGCTCCTAAAATTGCACATTGCAACTGTGGATTGCAACTGTGGAAAACCTACATAGATGTTTCTAGTTTCTGTAACTTTCCTGAATACAAAGCATAATGTTCGCATATTATTTCACCTGATAATGAGATGTATTTAAATAAAGTTTGCTGGTGTAACTCTTTAGATCTGCTTCTCCATCACAGAGCAGCACTCCACCTAACCCCAGTTTTATCTTCAAAATCATCTGCGAGTGTGAGTTTTTACTTTTCTTATCCCCCTTTGTCCCTTGCTGGAACTTGCAAGTTTGGCTGCACTGGTCACAGCTCAGCATGACTCATAATTTTAATTATTTCCTGCAACACAGTAGAAGAAAAAATGTAGAGTCTCTGGTCCAGCATGGTGGCAAACACCTGTAATCCCAGCCCCTTGGAAGGCTGAAGCAGGAAGACTGCAAGTTTGAGGCCAGCCTCTGTGATTTAGCAAAAGCCTATCTCATAATAAAAACAAGAAAATAAAAACAGGCTGGAAATGTAGATCATTGGCAGAGTACCCCTGAATCAATCCCCAGTTCTGGGTGGGGAGGAAGTAAGAGTCTCTGGATGATATATATCTCTTAAAACAGACCACCTTAAACCTGTCAATGATTAGTTTTAAGCTATTTCATTTTGTTCTTGTAACTAGTGTGTAACCCTTACTTCTAGGGCATGCCTATGGCTTTTCACCCAAAAGCCCCTTATATTTCCCAAGGCTCATCCATCTTCCTGGAATTTGAATTATATAGTCTCTGTTTGTGCAACACATCTGAAGGCTCTATTTACCTTTTAGTCTCTTAGCTACTATAGTTTCTCTCTGTCCATGTACAGTTAGAGAAGCTGTCCAGTAGCATGAAGTAAATTTATATGCAGATTTTTAGGTTTAATTCTCTGTAGTTTCTTCCTTTCTAGTACTTTTTTCCTCAGCTATTTTGGCAACCTCATCTTGTGCTTCCTTAATTCTTTCTGGTTGGGAAACAAACAAACAAACAAAAAAAATCAGAAGATGCCCTCAGAGAAAGAAATCTCTTATACTTCTCTTCTGTGAGGTATCATAGTCCCTCAAGTCTTACTGTTATAGGGACAGACGAGGTAAGGCACTGAAGACAGCAAGAAACAGTTTTATTTGGCTGCAGCCAGGTTCAGAGGGCACAGCTTTTGCTGTAATCAGTCAATCCCCTGAACACCGAATTCAGGTTTCAGAATTTCCTATCCAACATATAAGGGGAGGGGCTTAGAAAGTTCATAGTCTGCAGAAGTTCACATAAAAGTAGCTTTTTCTTTCACTGTTCTGGGCAAGTTAACCCTTCAAGGACAACACCTGAAAAGGAGAGAAGAAGCTTCTTCTCCCCTTTCTTTCCTCCCCCTGCCAGCTGTTACCATGGAGCCCAATTGGTTACTTTTCTCTCTTTTTTAAAATTTTTTCTTAGTTATTGATGGATCTTTATTTTATTTATTTACATGTGGTGTTGAGAATTGAACCCAGTGCCTCACACATGCCAGGCAAGTGTACTACCTCTGAGTCACAGTCCCAGCCCTGGTTATTTCTCTCATCTTAGAAATGTAGATCTCTCTGTGAAGCTCTAGCTCAAGGCCAGAGGCCTTATTAAAGTATTTGTCCTTTTTATCACATTTTGCATTTGCAAACACACTTTTACAAACTACTATACTGGATACATGTTTGTGAAAAACAAGTAAAGGGGGATTCAGCACCTGGAGTGCTGATTTCTTCCTGGCCAGTGGCCAAGTAAAATAGAGCAACAGCAAAACAGGAAGTTTAACTCCATTGAACTTCTTTGTAGAGAATCTTTTGCTTATAGTCTTAAGATCAATTAAGGTGAAGATTTCTGGAGAAGCTTAGAAGTTTTGTGGAGGAGGGGGTGCCACTACATTACCTGTATTCATTATTCTATAATGTGGACATACACTCCCCTTGACCAGACTTTATTCAGACTTTTCTGAACCTTCAACAAGGCTTTGATCTTGGTCCCTGTCCTCTCTGGTCTACCCATGCCAATCTTAGCAAGAATGGTGCTAACTCCATTTAGCAAGAATGTCCCCCACCCCTCTTGCATCCTCTAAGTAGTTTTCCCTTCACTGACTTACTTTGCTTTTTGTATATAAATCCCCAGCTGTATTTGCATTTGTTTCCTGTATTAAGAGCTGAGTCTGCTCTCTCTCCCCATTGCAATAGTCTTGAAGGCTTACTATTTTAACAAGAATAAATATTTCCTTTAACAATGCCTTGAGTTGTTTATCTCTCTGTATATTTTATTCCTCCTCCTCTTCTTCTTTCTGCAGTGCTAGGAATTGAACCCAGGGACATTTCACCACTGAGCTACATACCCAGCCCTTTTATTTTTTATTTTGAGACAGGGTCTCATTAAGATGCCAAGGCTGACCTGCAGTCCTCCTGCTTAGCTTCCTGAGTAGCTGGGATTACAGGTATGTGCCACTGTGCTCAGCTCAAGCTAGCTCGCTCTCTCTCTCTCTCTCTCTCTCTCTCTCTCTCTCTCTCTCTTCCTAGCTTGTTGTTTTATTTTGTTTGGTTATCAGAGATTGAACCAAGAGGTGTTTTACCATTGAGCCACATCCCCAGCCATTTCTATTTTTTTTTTTTTTTAATTTTGAGACAGGGCCTTATTAAGTTGCTTAGGTCCTTCCTAAATTGATGAGGCTGGCCTCAAACTTGCAATCTTCCTGCCTCAGCCTCCCAAGTTGCTGAAATTACAGGCATGCACCACCAAGACTGGGTATGATTGTTTTGGGTGTGAGAGTAAGACATGGTTGCTACATTATGGTTGAAAACTGGTTTTTGAATCATCAATGGATGCTGAAAACACTGACAGGATTTGGGTTCAACTCAGTCTCTGAATATCTTCCCCATGAATTACTTATTAATTACATTGGAATCAAATATCTTTACAATGGAGAGATCTGGCAGTCACAGTCTTAACTAAGTTATCAAGTTTAGTATCTTGAACAGTGTGACTTCTGAAGTGAAGCAGTAAGTACATAACATCACCTGCATAGTATTATTGCCCAGAATGTTTAACCTAGACTCTAACTATGAATCATGTAGGGACAACCAGGCAAATCCAGATTGAACTTTCTAAAAAAATCAATACTACTATGGGAACTTTGATTCAATCCTGGAATGGTGGGAAACTGTTTATGAAAGACATTTTTTGAGGCAATAGTCCACTCTTAAGTTTGTGGACTGTTCAATGATACTAGGCATATTTTAGATGATATGTGACATTGTCAATTTTGTTGAATGTAATGACGCTATCACTTGTAGCATAACTTCCTTGCCTTTAGGAGTATTGGGAAGGACTGTTCTCTTTCAGTCCTTATCACTTCAAATCTTTTCCTTTCCCCCAAAAGTCATCAATCTGAATAACTAGCCATGGGGAAGTCCTTTCCGGGGTTTGGTAGGTGTAGTGATTTTACTAGATTCAGGTTCAGAATACTTAGATTACTTGGCATTTGTAATCTGAAAGGAAGCTATACTTGCTTGGTCAAGAAGAAGTATTTCCTGCGTCTCTTACCTTCCGTCTTTTTTTTTTTTTTAGTTGTAGATGGACACAATACCTTTGCTTTATTTATTTTTATGCGGTGCTGAGGATGGAACCCAATGCCTCACACGGGCTAGGCATGCGCTCCATCACTGAGCTACAACCCCAGCCCCTTGCCTTTCTTCTTTAAGAGCTGACTCAGGGAAGGCATCTGTTCTCTAATCCTGACCTTTCACAGTTGACAGTAGCCTTCTCCATTGATTTTTTTAAAAATGAAATTTAATATTTTATTAATGTAACATAAATAAAAAAGAGTATAAAGTATACTCAGTATACTGAATCCTTAAGTACAGTCTGAAAACAAGTGCTAGAAGAGGGTTTTTAGCAGGAGGGTCTTCAGCTACAGGAATGGAAATTGGAGGAAATAATTCTTATGCTGGGAAGTAAAGACCAGAAGGGCACGTAGGGGAAGAGGCCTGTAGACCAGGGGGAGAACTCACTGGGGTTCAAAGCCTCTCAGCTCTGCTTCTGGGTTTTCCACAGGAGGGGCGGCCATCTGCAGTGGTGACTTGGCCTTGACTGTGAGGAGTCACGGTGTCCGCTCCTCACATGCTCCCGTGGGAAAGGCCTACAGTGGGAAAGGCCTACAGTGGGAAAGGCCTGGGGACTTGTCACTCTTCCTTTCCTCAACACCCTGCGTGGAGGGTTTGGGAGAAAGAAGAGAAAGCAAAGCGGTGCAAGCTGCCTGTTGATTTCTTTGGATGCCTGGGGTGGTGCTGGTGGGTTTGGGCCAAAGCACTCACGCCCGAAGAAGATCCATCTGCGCGAGCGCGGAGCTGGGTCGCGATAGGAGTCTGGTCCAGCTGCAGACAGCGGCAGTAGCCACTAGCGCCGACTCGGGCGGCCGCGCACCTGGGTTTTTTCGGCCGCGGGAACGCGCCTGCTGCAGGGGCGGGCCGCGCGCCTGGGGGGGGCGGTGTTGGGCTGCGGGGGAATGGAGCCGGAAACGCCTTTCCGGAAGACAGGGGGCGGTGCCGGCCTGGGGCGGCTACACGATGGCGGTGCCGCTGCGGGAGCTGTCCGCGTAGCTGGGAGCTGCGCAGAGCAGGATGGCTGCGATGGGGCCGGCCGCAGCTGGAGACCAGGTCCCGGGCGCCGAGGCGGAGCCGGGCTCCTCGCCGCCGCCGCCGCCCCTGGGACCCCTGCTTCCTCTACAGCGGGAGCCGCTGTACAACTGGCAGGCTACCAAGGCGTCGCTGAAGGAGCGCTTCGCTTTCCTCTTCAACTCGGAGCTACTGAGCGATGTGCGCTTCGTACTGGGCAAGGGCCGCAGCGCTGCCGCCGCTGGGGGCCCGCAGCGCATCCCCGCACACCGTTTCGTGCTGGCAGCCGGGAGCGCAGTCTTCGACGCCATGTTCAACGGCGGCATGGCCACCACGTCGGCCGAGATCGAGCTGCCGGACGTAGAGCCCGCCGCCTTCCTGGCGCTGCTGAGGTGAGTGGCGCCCAGCTGGTGTGCTCCCAGAGGTTGGAGTCGTCCCGCAAGCCGGGCGGCATCTGCTGGTCTTGGGAGTAGATGTTGGTGTCTGTCTCCACCAGCGTGCGTCCTACCGTTGAAGGCGCCTGCACATTTCAGTTGGCCTGAGTTAGGAGAAGTGGTCAGAGTAGAGGATGGTCGAGGTTGTCCTGATTGCCCGCTTGCAAGATTTGTATTTTTGTTTACTTTTTAAAAAGTTATTGATTAACGTATTAGTTGTCAAGCCTCAGGAGAGTGAATAACCAAGACAAATACATGTCTTTACTTGCCTTGTGTTTCTGCACAAGAGGTCACATTTGCTCAAAAACGAATTTTGCCATGTATTATATTTGGTTCTGTCAATATTTTAGGATAGTAGAGTCACATCTGATTGATTTTGTTTAGTGGAAGAGATGTACTAGTTAGGCATTAATTAGCTTTTTATCACAACAGCCCTCCCTGTTAGGGAGGTGTAGGTATTTTCCCAATTTTATAGTAGGACCGAGGCCTAGAAAAGTAACTAGTCCAAAGTAATGGAGCCAGCTCACACAGAAGACCATGTGTGTTTCATTATACCAAGACGTTTTTGGCTGCCTGAATAGAATGTGTTGTTTTTAAGGTAGCAGCATCTTGAGCCATACTGAATCGGGGACAGGTCATTGGAATCCAATGGAGAGCCCGCAAAGGCTCACCACTCAATCAGGAACCAATAGGAAATTGAATATAAAGTTCACACAATCAGAAATGAATGCTAAAATCCCATTAATAAATGGATAAAAGACAGGATTTTTTAGTTATCAAAGAAAAGTACAACTTATTAACAAAACATATTTAATCTTAGTAAATAAGGAAGTGCAATTTAAAACAATGAGATACTTTCCCCCTTCTTTTGACACCATTTTTTTTTTTAATTTCACTTCTGAGGAGCACTTTTGACAAAGATGGGGTTCAAAAACCCTTTTGGAAAATAGTTTACTATAGGTTTTCTTTCCACACTCAGGAAGCATCAAAATATTAGAAGAATGTTCTGTACAAAATATTTACAGTAGTGTTATTTATAATAACGAGGAAGAAGTCAGCTGTAGGGAAAGGTTAGGTAAACATTATATTCTTCTTGATGGAATATGATGCAGTCACTAAATTTGACACTTGTAAAAACCAGGTAATAATATGAAAAATGTTTATAATAAATAGAATTTAGAATTCCATGCAAAGTAATTACAACTATTGAAAGAAACAGGCAAGCATACCTAAAGACAAGGATAGAAGGAAACACCAAGATGATGGTCCTTTTTTTCCCTTCTTTTCTCTTTGTTTACTATATAGTCAGTATTCAGTTGTATTTATTTCTTGTGGGGGGCCATTTTCTAGGTCATTTTGGTTTTTGGTTTGAAATTGACTAGGAGTATCAAGTAGATTATCTTTCCTTTCTCCTTACAGTATTACTTTTGGAGATGAGACTTTGAGAGCATTTTTAGTACTCTCCCTAAATGATACTTATGGCTAAATTAGAGAACCATCAATGTAAAAATATCATGAGTTTTTTTCCTTTGAAAAAGTGTTGAAATTGCTAGGATTGACTGTAGAATGAAAAATGTATGTTTGATCTTTTCATTGAAGGTGCTAATCAGTCCTTTCTCATCAATAGAAAATAAGTTGCTTTTATAGTCCTTGAAATGTAGCACAGTGCAGTTTCATTTCTCATTTTCTATTTTTAGTGCATTGTATTTTCATGATATTCATCCTTCAGTTATTGTTTCTATTCTGAAATTGCTACGTAGGCTGTTTTTTGTTGTTGTTTTGTTTGCTTTTGTTTTCTGTAGTGGAAATTGAACCTAGGCCCATTTTTAAACTTAGTTATTGGCTGACTGAAGCATAGATGCTGTATTTACCTAGTAAAGACTTACGAACTTAGGTTTGAAAGCCATTTTAAAAACTGCTCACTTTGAACTGCCTGCCCTTTAAATAATATTCTTCATTTGCTCATTTTTTTAAAATATTTTTTTTAGTTGTAGGTGGACACAATATCATTATTTATTTATTTTTATGTGGTGCTCAGAATCGAACCCAGTACCTCATGTGCGAGGGAGGCACTCTGCCACTGAGCTCCAGCTCCAGCCCTCTTCCATTTGTTCATTTGACCATTGTTATATGCCTCCCTGTGCCAGTCACTGGTTTTGGTTTTGGTATATAGCAGTGAAGAAGTAGTCTCTGCCAACATAAAGCTTATAATCTAATAAATACTGATGAGTGTTTTGAAGAAAAATGATCAAGCCTATGGGGGAAGAAGCATTCTAAGCAAGAAAAAGTATGTTTTAGGTGCTGAGTTTCTACTGTTGGAAGAACTGCCAGAGTAAACCAGTGTGATTCGAGCTGAATAAGAGGGAAGTAATAGGGGCTGGGGCTATGGCTCAGTGTAGAGCATTTGCCTCGTATGCATGAGGCACTGGGTTCAATCCTCAGCACCACATTAAATAAATAAATAAAATAAAAATATTGTGTCCATCTACAACTAAAAAATATATGTATTTTTTTTAACAAGAGGGAAGTAATAGAAGATAAGGTTAAAAAAACCAAAAACAGGGGCTGGGGATGTGGCTCAAGCGGTAGCGTGCTTTCCTGGCATGCGTGCGGCCTGGGTTCAATCCTCAGCACCACATACAAACGAAGATGTTGTGTCCGCCAAAAACTAAAAAAATAAAAAAAAAAAGCCAAAAACAACAACAAACCCTGACAGGATCATGCAGGACTTTAGAGAATGAAGGACTTCAAGTTTCATCTAAATGTGATGAAAAGTATGTGGAGGATTTTGACCAGGGGTGTGCTGTGATTTGGTTTACGTGTTTTAAAACTCATTTTTATAGTTGTTTGGAGATCAGACCATAGGGGGAATAAAATAAGATTCGGTAGGATGAATTAAAAGACTTTTATAGTAGTCCAGGCAAGAAAAAAAAGAAAGAATGAATTGTGTTTAAATGATTAGACCAAATGAGATTATGTAGGGAACGGATATGGATTGTGAAGAGAGGTACAAGGATGAGTGCTGGTATCTTCCAGTGTGTGTGGAGATGTAGCCACAGAAAAGGATCATAAAATGAAACAGGCAACTGTTAGTGGAATCCTAAAGGTCAAGTTGAAGATAATATTTGAAGAAAGAGGGAGTGGAAAAGTGGCCAGCTATGTAAAATACCTTTGAGAGTTGGGTCAAATGACATTGAATTGATTATTAGTTGTTGGGGGTTTTGGCAGGAGCGGGTGCGACTGGGGATTGAACTCAGGGGCACTCAGCCACTGAGCCACATCCCCAGCCCTATTTTGTAATTTTTTTTTTTTTTTTTTTTAAGAGAGAGAGTCTTACTGAGTTGCTTAGCTCCTTGCTTTTGCTGAGACTGTCTTTGAACTTGTGATCCTCCTGCCTCAGCCTCCTCAGTGGATGGGACTACAGGTGTGCGCCACTGTGCCTGATAATGATTAGTTTTGATGAGAGGGCAACTGTGGATATAACCCTGTGGAGTGTTTTTGGCTGACTAGAGGAGGTTGGGGAGAAAATGGGAGATGAGGAACTGCAGACAGCTAGTATAATCGATCATGTCATTTTGTTGCAAAGGGGAGCAGCGAAATGGAGGAATGACTGTAAGGGTAACTTCCTTAGGATGTTGTCCTCGTCAGCATCTTCTTTTCCCCCATTAATGCGTGGCGTATTCCAGACTTTAATTTTCAACTGGACTTTCACATAGAGATGTCTGGTACCTATGCAGGTGGACCTATCTTTAATAAAAACATCTTTGATGAGTATTTGCTGTGTGCCATTTACTGTTCTTATGTACCTTATGTGGACTCACATTTCAGATTATAGCCTTTTGAGGCAGGCTCACTTAGTATTATCTCCTGTCAGCTTTATAATGCTATAAAGAATCCCAAAATTCTGGTGCTTAAACTAGTTTTATTCTTGGTCCTGATTCTGTGGGTCATCTGGGAAGTGACTTGTAGGCTTGACTCTCAGTTGTAATTTGGTTTCATTTTGTTGTACAGATTTCTCATCCTTTTCAAGACTTAACTCTCTCTACCAATGTTGTTAACAATTATCGTTCTAATATTGCAAATAAGTATCATGGTTCCTTTGAATCTTTTAATGATTCATTCATTCTTTTCTTTTCTTTCCTTTCTTTTCTTTCTTTCTGTATTTTTTTTTTTTTTTGCCTGTAGGATGAAGTTTAAAAACTTAACAGGCACACAAAACCTTTGTGATTTGATCTTTGTCCCCACCCCCAATCCACTCAGTGTCCCAAACCTGATTCCTCATGGTCTTTTTCTTGTTTTAATGCCTGTCTTAGAAAAGAGCTCCATATCTTCCAACTTTGCAGTCTTTATGCTTAAGTCTCCACGTTTAATTACTACAGATAATCTTCAAGATTTCCATTTTCTTTTCTTTTTTTTAATCATTACTTCTACCCCAGAGGTAGAAGCATGCACTGGCTCATCTAATCTCTGACATCATGTTTTGGTTAAATGTTACTGTAGAATAAATCACTGCAATGCCTAGTGTCTTAAACAATAGTTTTATTATCTTTTGTAGTAATGTGGGTTGTCTGGGATAACCTGGGTGGTTTGTTTGGCAACTTTTTCTGGTCTCTTATATAGTTGTACCAGGTAGTAACAGGAGCTGGAGTTATCTGAAGGTATGACTCAGATTCTGGAATGGCTAAGCTTTTTCCGTATCCTTATAATCTCAGATCCTCTCTAGGAACCTTCTCTAGCTAGTCTCTTCAGCAGAGTAGCTTGATTTCTTGGCTGATGTTTCCCAAGAACACAAATCAGGAGCTCCCAGTATCCTTAAGGTATAGGCCCCAAACTGGCACAGAGCCACATTCTGTTGATTAAAGTGATCCATACTATGTTGATGCAGATTCATTATGAGTGGAAAAAGGCATGTTTTATTGGGGAGCATCTTAAGAAATTAGTTATCATGTATTGGTGTCTAATGGATACTTCTGTTATCATTATGGTGTTACTTCTTAATAATTTCATTGTTAAGCTATAAGCTGTCTTACCTATATATTTTTTAAAGAGAGAGGGAGAAAGAGCATTTTTAAAAAAATATTTATTTATTTATTTTTAAAGTTTTCAGTAGACACAACATCTTTGTTTGTATGTGGTGCTGAGGATCGAACCCCGGTCACACGCATGCCAGGCGAGCGCGCTACCGCTTGAGCCACATCCCCAGCCCCCATATTTTTATCTCTAGCACCTATCACAATGCCTGCTAATATGTAGTCCTCAATAAGAGTTTTTGAGTTGTAATATAAATTTCCTTATACATGGTCTTGTGACTTTTTCCTTATGAAATCAAGTTTTCACCTTAGCCTTTTAAAAACCTTTCAGTTAGATTAAATGTAACCTAAGCTTTATCTTTTTAGAAACCCATCTCTGGGGAGAAAACAGGGATAGTTTGATGTTATTCAGTCATTTATCTGTGCTCTTGTCCTTAGAGGTTATATATATGAGAGCTTAAGTGGTCATTTTAAAATACAAAGAATTGTGGTAATGTTATGCTTAAGTTTTAATACTTATAAAATCTTTTAATACTTTTAAAATCTTGGCTTATTTAAAAACTATATAAGTAAAATATGAATGAAGATGATTCTTTTTTTCCTATGACCAGAGATTGAACCCAGGGATGCTTAACCACCAAGCTACATCCCCAGCCCTTTTACATATTTTTATTAGACAGGGTCTTCCTGAGTTGCTTAGGGCCTTGCTAAATTGCTGAGTCTGGCTTTGAACTCGAGATCTTCCTTTCCTCAGCCTCCTGAGCTGCTGAGATTACAGGTGTGTGCCACTCCTCTTGGCTGATTCTTGGATTTTCTTTTTTAATATTTTTTTTAGTTGTAGATGGACACAATACCTTTATTTTATTTATTTATTTATTTTTATGTGGTGCTGTGGATCGAACCCAGTGCCTCACACGTGTGAGGCAAGCACTCTACCACTGAGCTACAACCTCAGCCCGTAGATAACTTTTTTTCTTACCAAAAATGAAAATGTTTTCCCTGTCAGTGTTATATGGCAATCAGTACTGAATTGTCTAGTCAGTTAACATGTATTTATTGAAACTTAAACATGTACCCACACTATGCCTGTTGATGTAGAGAAACATTTCCCTTTCTATCTGACTTTAGCTATCTGTAGATTTACAAATGCAGATTTATCTCCCCTTAAATGGTGGAGAGATAAATGAACCACTATTATTGCAAGTAGCTATGGGATGCTAAAAGTAATCTTGTGATCTTTACTTTACCTCAGTTTTCCCTTTAAAATGGAGTCACTTCTTCTCAGGATTGAATATGAATAAAATGAGATGATATATGTGCCAATGCTTACAAGACTGTAGAATCTTTTAAAAGCTTCAGATTTTCAGTTTGCTCATTGTCTTTTAAAATATTCCTTAAAGGTTTAGTTAGCTCTGGTTGATTTCTTATCTAAAATAGTGCTGATCATCTCTGCAAATTTCCTAATTGCTTTGCAGATTCCTGTATTCAGATGAAGTTCAAATTGGCCCAGAAACAGTTATGACCACTCTTTATACTGCTAAGAAATATGCAGTCCCAGCCTTGGAAGCACATTGTGTGGAATTTCTCACCAAACATCTTAGAGCAGATAATGCCTTTATGTTACTTACTCAGGTAAGTAAATGTAACTAAAGTCTGTGTCATTGTAGCTTAAAAATTGAATGTAAGCATAACCATATGTGAATATTTAGTGTTTCCTGAAAAATTAATTCCAGATCATTATTTTAAAGTATATTTGTATTTTTACAGTATCTTTCAGATTCACAAGTTTTAGACTAGAAATACAAATTAATACAATGCCAAATAATGTAAAGAAATTAAAGCCTTATACAAGTGGGGTGTTGTAACTAAAAGTTAAATGGCTACTTAGGATTGGAGTTGGCATTAAGATCCATTGTTGTTCCTGCTGTGATTGAGAATATGATGCCATGAAATTTTCTGGATATCTTTGTTCTCAGTTTTGCCAGATCTGAAATAAAAATAAAATATTTCAATTCTTCTAAGATTGACTATCTTTGTACCTGTTTCTGGAAGCTTTCTGGCCCATTCCTAGAGGAATTAGAATTTTAGGTTTAAATGAAATAGTCTTTTCACATTCTGAAGTTTCATTAAGTATAGTATTCATACAAAAAGTTGATATATTTTAAGTTTATAGCCTAATCTTTTTTTTTTTTTTTTTTTTTTTGATGGTGCTGGAGAATGAACCCAGGGCCTTATGCATGAGAGGCAAGCACTCTACCACCTGAGCTATATCCCTAGCCCCCGTAATCATTTTTTATTATCTGAACATACCTATGGAAACATTAACCAGTCTTTAACATAATTTATTTATCATTTGTTAAATGCCTAAATCTGAATTTCATACTTTATACATAAATAGTTTCTCTTTTTAGATAGTGTTGTAATGTTCTTGTATGAATTGTTTTTAAAATTGTTTTAAAATTGTTTTTAAAGTAATATAGAATCCAGCTGGATGTTGTGACACATGCCTGTTATCCTAGCACTTCAGAGGCTAAGTAGGGAAGATCACTTGAGCTCAGAAGTTCAAGACCAGTTTGGGCAACACAGTGAGACCCCAACCTTAAAACAAAACAAATATAATCTTATTGAATTTTAGTATTGGAGGTAATCACTGATGACCTCTAGCTCAACTCTCTCATTTTAGAAATGGGAAATTAAAACCTGGGCTAACTGCCTGCTTGTCCAAAGTCTCATAACAGATGAAGATAGAGTTCAGAGCTCATGTTTCCAGCTCAGTGTTCATTCTGTTCTATAAGAAAATGTGTGGTACCTTTTGAAAAAATTCTTCTGTCATTAAGTTTTTCTTTATAGAAGAACATGTTGATGTCACCTCTTCTTGGACATTATTTCAGAACTCCATCTAGCCAGATACTAAGCTAACAGTAGCAGTAGTAGTAATTATAGTAATAATCGCAAAATGTATTGGGTGATGATTTTGTATAGGCTCCTTTCTCAGTGTTCTGTATGCATTAGTTTATTTAGTCCTTACAATAACTGTGTGAACTATAGGTGTTCAAACTAAAGGCTTTCTTATTATCACCATTTTATAGGTAAAGAAATAAAGACATAAAAGGGGGAAATAACTTGGCTAAAGCCATGTAACTAATAAGCTATCTCCTTGCATTTTTTTAATTTATGAAAAAAATCTAATAAGTAAATTGATATTCATAAGAGTCACAAAGTTATTTGTTCAAGGGGTTTTAGTGTATATGGAAAAGGTCACTTAGCAACTTTTACATTTTAAGTTCAATTATACAATTCAGACATAAGTAAACTGAACTTTGGCAATTAAAATACAGATTTAAGCTGGGCTTGGGCACATGCCTATAATCCTGGTGGCTCCAGAGGCTGAGGCAGGAATATCATGAGTAAAGAAGCCAACCTCAGCAAAAGTGATATGCAAAGCAGCTCAGACCATGTCTCTAAATAAATACAGAATAGGGCTGGGGATGTTGCTCGGTGGTTGAGTGTCCCTGAGTTCAATCCCCAGCACCCCACCACCGCCACCACCAGTACAGATTTCAGGTTCAGTAAGTCTGAGATGTGGCCTGAGAGTTTAATTTCTAATAGGTTTTCAAATGACACCAGTGTTTCTAGACACTTTGAATGGAAGAGGTTATTTAACAGGCATCACTAAAAAAAGGAACTTTTCAGTATCTTGATGGCCTGAGAACCCAATATTATGTCCAAATTTTCACTCATGGGGTCATGTGAACTTCTTGCTCCTGACAAGTGAGTTATTTGCACTGTATCATGTTCATTTAGTTGAGACTGTTTATGGAAGCTTCACTATAAAACAGATTGCCAGTACCAGCATGATTTATATAATGAAAAATACTTTTTTATGAACTGTTATCAGAGTTAATATTAAGGTAAAATTTGAGAAAGTATATTTTACTCTAAATAACAATGATAGATTTTGTAGGAAACTTAATATTGCCTGTGTAATATAAGGAGTGACTGACAATTGCTATCCTGAAAAATATAATTTTTACAAAGAATTTTCCTCCTAGATTAAAAGGTTAATTTTTATATTAATTTTTAACTAAAAATATAGTTCAGTTTGCCAGAAAATTTATTATAAGCAGTTGGTCTGGTTGTAGTAAATTTTCACTTCATAAAATGTACTGTTTCATACTTTAAAAATGCATGAACTTGGGGCTGGGGTTGTGAGTCAGTGGTATAGCGTTTGCTTAGCACGCATGAGGCACTAGGTTCAATCCTCATCACCACATAAAAATAAATAGATAGATAAAAGTTTTGTGTCCATCTACAAATAACAAAATATATTTTTAAAAATGCATGAACTATGATCCTAGACTGGATCCCCTACTAAAAGGAAAAGTGTCATAAAAAATAATCACAATCAAGTGAAAAACTGAAATGCAGCCAGGAGACTGGATAAAAATATTGTATTAATGGTAAATTTACCAAAGTTAATTACTGTGGTTATGTAAAAGAATCTCCTTGTTCTTAGGAATTTAAAGTTAAAGGGCCATGGTTTCTACAACTTTTCAAATGGTTCAGCTAATGTGTGTGTGTGTGTGTGAGAGAGAGAGAGAGAGTGTGTGTGTGTGTGTGTGAGAGTGTGTGTGTGTGTGTGTAGGGAGAGAAAATAAAGCCAAGCAAAATTGTAGATGCTAGATACATGTTTCAATCGATAAATCTGGATAAAGGATATATGGGTGTTTGTGCTATTCTTGCAACTTTTTTATAAATCTAAAATTCCAAGTAAAAAATATTAAAGGAAAATAACATGACAGAGTTAATATTTTATTAATATAGATTTAGAGCTGAAATTTATTAGCAGCTTGACAAAGCAAATTAATATAAACAAGTTCAAGAAGACAGTTTCCAAACATTCTATAATATTAAAAACTGTGCTGATGTAATATTTATATATGTAAATTAAAGTTTTTAATACAAGTACTTTCTTTTTTTAAATATTTATTTTTTAGTTGTAGTTGGACACAACACCTTTTATTTATTTGTTTGTTTGTTTATTTATTTTTATGTGCGAACCCAGGGCCTTGCACGTGCTAGGCGAGGACTCTACTGCTGAGCCACAACCCAGCCCTTCAGTGTTGGCTTTTTAAAAATCTCATTTGAGTTTGACTACTAACCCTCTGCTTTTAAACAGTTTCTTTTTTTTTTTTTTTTTCTTTTTTGAGGTATAACGTGCAAACTGGTAAAGCATATATTCTAAGCTTGATGTTTGGGTGGTAATCATACATTATATAAACTCTTGCTCATCGTATATACTCTGGCTACTTTTCCTTATCACTAAGTGTGTGGAATTCATTCATATTTTGGGGTATAGTTATAGATCATTTGTTGTCATTGTTGCATTAACATTTTATTATTTATATTATTGAATATATTTATTTGTTCTGTTATTAGCCCTAGTTTTTGCTGAGATTCCCAGAGCTCTGATGCTCTAAAATCCCCCCCCTCCCCCTTCGCCAAAGGTTAGTTTCTCTTTCTTTAGTTGTTGATGGTCCTTTAATTAATTAATTAATGTAATATTTATTTATTTATATATGGTGCTGAGAATCAAACCCAGTGCCTCACACATGCTAGGCAGGTGCTCTACCACTGAGCTACAACCCCAACTCGAAGCTCTAAAGTTCTTACATTCCTTCTTTCCTTTCAATTAAAATTGGAAATGTGTTTAAAAAAAAAAAAAATCAGTGGCTGGACTGAACTATATCCCCAGTTCTTTCTGTTAATTTTGAGGCAGGGTCTCACTAAGTTGCCTAAGGTCTTGCTAAGTTGCCAAGGCTGGCCCCAAACTTGTGATCCTCCTGCCTCAGTCTCCAGATTACAGGCATGCACCCCCATGCCTCACTTGGCATTTGTATATTTAGTTTTTTATTTCTAATTGTAGAATAAAGATTTTTTAATTATTTTAAATAGGTATTTTTATATAATGAGGAATTATAACTGTTTATAGTATCAGTTTTGAATATGTACAGCCTGAAGGTGAAATAACTATGAAAATAAAAATTATCTCCTTATGTTTAGGCTCGATTATTTGATGAACCTCAGCTTGCTAGTCTTTGTCTGGACACTATAGACAAAAGCACAGTGGATGCTATAAGTGCAGAAGGGTTTACTGATATTGATATAGGTAAGTTCCTTGTGAACTAAATTTTTACATTTTAAGTACAGTAATGTTTTATTTTATGAGTCTTGTTAGAGAATAAGGTATATTTAAATTAGTGGTTTTCCAAAATGATTGAAGTTTACCTCTGTGTTTTGCTTTCTTTGATTTTGGTGAGAATATTCCCAAAAGTCTTAATTATCTCATTGCCCTTTTTAAAATAACTTTATTTTACTAATTTTTTTTAAATGTGGTGCTGAGGATCGAACCCAGTGCCTCACACGTATTAGGCGAGCACTCTGTCACTGAGTCACAGCCCTAGCCCCACTCGTTGCCTTTTAAAAGATATCAAATAAATAAGAATGTTCATAAGCATGTTGTATATAATGCCCTGTAGGAAATATAAAGAAAGGTAAAGTATGTTTTGTCTTGTTAAGGAAACATTTGAGAATCAAGGAACAAATGTGTAAAATTAGATTAATAATATTAAGAGGAGATGGCATATAACAAAATGTTACTTTTGCCTTTTCTAAATTAGGTATGTAGAAAATAATTACTGTGTAACTCCAGAAAATGGAGAAATTATCTCAAATTTAGGTAGTGTTAGGAAAATCTTGACAAAGGAGGTTCTGACATAAGCCTTAAAAAAATGTATAGTATTTGGGTAGTGAAGAGGAGAGGGTATTAGGTAGTGTAAGTAGAACCACATGAAGAAGCATGTGCAGAATAAGGGTGGTAGAGGACCATCTATTGACAGGACTGACTAAGGATTTGAATTTTGTCTTGTAGGAGGTTAGAGAGAGCTAATCCAGACTTTATGATGGTGAACAGAAAATACATATTCCCTATCTTCTGAGCTCCAAGCTCATATACTGAACTGTTTTGACATTTTTTATTTGGAGATTTTCTAGACATTTCAAACAAAACAGCTAAAAAAGAAGCATGGACTCCCTTCATTCTTTGTTAGATTTCTTCTGTTCCTTTCCAATTTTTTTTCAGTTTTCTTTAATGACACCACCATGAACTGTATTGCTTACACAAAAAACCAAGAAGTTATTCTTGATTATTCGTTTTCTTTTGCACGCTATATGCAGTCTTACCACTAGGGGCTCATGGCTCTACTTTAAAATATATCTTGAATCTGACCATTTCTTACCATATCTGCTGCTACTGCCTAGTCTAAGCCAGTATTTTCTCTCACCTGGATAATTCCAGGGGTCTCCTCTAGTCTCACTTTCTATCCACTGTTGATCCCATATGGTCCATTATTTACATAGCAGCTAGATTTTGCTTGTAAACAGTTGTTGTTTTTTTTTCCCCCTTTTTGGTACTGGGGAGTAAGCCCAGGTGTACTCTACCATTGAGCTACATACTCAGTCTTTTTATTTTTTATTTTGAAGCAGAGTCTTGCTAAGTTCCTTAGGCTGGCCTCAAACTTGGGATCCTCTTGCTTAAGCTTCCCAAGTAGCTAGGATTACAGATATGTGCCACCACGGGTGGCTGAGAATGATCTTTATAAATCAAAAATTGGATTGTATTATTTCTTTGCTTCTATTGCAATTAGAGTAAAGTTCAAATTAAAAACTGATAAGGCTCCCTACATGATATAGCCAGCCTTCTATTAGTCAGGACAGTTTAGTCTTGGCTGTGTAAAAATAGACCCAAAGTACATACTGGCTCAAATACAAAAGTAAGCTTATTTTATACTCACATAACAGTCCAATGGAATGTCATAGTCAGCAGATGGCTATTTCTTAAGGCTCTGCCATTCCTTTGGGCCTGATTGTTACCTGTATCTTGCCTGCATATGGGAGAAACTATAGGCAGGGAAAGTACCCACATACTTAAAATGTTGGCGCTGAAGTTGTATGTTTAATTTTAGCCCTTATTTTGTTATCCAGAATCCAGTCACAAGATACCACCTAACTTGAGGAGAGGCTAGGGGGTGTAGACTTAGTTACATCCCAGAAAGAGAAAACATATTTTTGGTAAATAACTAGCAGTCACTACCAACATGTGACTGTCACCTTCTTTTCCCTCCTCATTTATGTTCTACATATACTGGCCAGCATTATTTGTATTTCAGTTCTTTATAGTTGCTATTCATTCTGATTGGAATCCTTTTTTCCCCCAAATCTTTGTATAGCTACCTGCTTTTAATCACTCAGATCTTAGATTGAGACCTAAGATATCTCAGACTTTCTTAGACACTTAAACAATCCTTTACTCTGATTTATTTTCCTTTTAATGTATATTGGTACCTAGGTATATGTATGTGTGTTGACTGTCCACTTTCCACTCCCAGACTATAAACTCCTTAAAGGCACAGATCTTAATTACCACTTATTTACCACTGCATCTCTAGCACTAAAGACTGCAGAAGGTTGTATGTGTTCAGTTAATACTTATTGACCAACTGGACTGACTCTAGAATGATGCTTTTCTTTCTCACCTTACAGTTTTCATTGAGTTAGCCAGGGAGATCCTTTCAGAACAAAAGGAGTTGGTTCAGATTATACCATTGTAGCAAATCATTTCTTGAGAACTGACACCCCACCTTCTTCCATGACACTTAGTATATTCCTCTGTTATAATTACATAACATTCCATTGTGAGTTTACCTGTCTCTTGCACAGTATGTTGTAAAGAATTTATGGATTGTTTGCATTATACTGAAGGGCAGGGACTAGATTGTGTTACTCTTAGCACCTGCACATTGTATCTGTTGATTTACAGATACTCTCCTTTGAAATAACACTGCTTACATCTGGATAACTTATATTGTTATATAAATAGCTCTTGCATTAGTCATGCCATTGGAGCCTGGGACTTTGGAAGAGTAAATGCCTTGCACATGGTAGATACCCTATAAATATTTGTTGATTTGAATTGACTCATGGTTGCTTATATTAAAATCCAGGATTATATTTATGAAACATAATCTGTTGTGTTACAATATTTATTAGACCTTCAGCTGTAATTTTTTATTTTACTACACCTGCCACTAGAAGACCTTGTGTCCCTCTACCTATTTCCAACCCTACAGGCCAGTTTCCTTGAAATGCATGTGTGAAAAATTGGGAATTACAGAGAAGTCTAGGAGCTGAGAGAAGGAAGGAGCTGGCTTCAGGAGCTATTTTATAACTGTCTTGATATCAGAAGCTTGGTCCTTTGTCTCTTTCTGATCTAATAATGATGACAAGGTTTTGAGAAAAGTTTCATTGATTTGCGAATAAAGGAAAAATATAGGATTTTCCCTGCCAGGGGGAACACAGGGCTTTTGAAAGAGGGCTATAAGGGCTGGGATCCAAATATTATCGGTAGAGATTAGTAATTAGTGTCCACTGGGTGTCCTTGAGAGAGCTGTTGCTCCAGTTGGGTTATTTTTTATTCTTGTGAGTAGTGACACCCTTCTGGGCAATGAAGGACACAGTAGCCTAGCCTGGAATAAGAAAAATGTTTGTCTTATTTCCCTTGATAGGGAAGGTAGGTGAGAGGAAGGAAAAGGGGGTGAGTGAAATGTCAGTTTTAAAATAAGCCACCTGTGGTTGAGCAGCAAGGTTTATACTCAAAACATGAAGTGGACCCCTGTTACAGTCTTAGATTTGGGAATTTTCCTTTTCTGGGATTTGACCATGAGTTCCAAAGCGGGAAAGAGACAGCTTTTTGCTAAAGGAAGAAGATGTCACATTAAAACAACAAAATGAATTTACATATGTTAAGGACAGTTGATGTGCTTCTTGTGTGTATGTGGCATAGTTAAATTTACTATGCGTTCTCTTTATTCAGGTTATTAGCAAACAAACATGTAGGTAGAAAGTCTTCTGCTTTTCATTGAGTGATTAACTGTTAAGGTCATTAAGTGTATTGCTTTTGGATTAAGTGTATTGCTTTTCATTTAATTTGTGAAAAAACTTCATAAATTTGCTCAGCTACAACAGAAAGAAGAAAGTGTGATTTAAAAAAAATTATGTTGAACCAATGCATTTTTAAAAATTTGTTTTAGTTGTAGATGAACAAAATACCTTTGTTTTTATGTGGTGCTAAGGATCAAACCCAGTGCCTCACACGTCCTAGGCAGGTGTTCTGCCACTAAGCCCCAATCTCAGCCCCAAACCAGTTGTTTTTAATATACTGTTGATCCCCAACGATGTTCTGGGAACTAAAGTCTTTGAATGTTAGCTATCTGTGATATTAAGTAAATATTTTTGACTTTTAATATATGAAGTGTAAATAGTTGCAAAAATCTTTTTTTAAAATTTTTAACTTCTAGGTAATTTAATCATATTAATGTTTTGTTTTCTGCTATATATAAGCATGCTATACTTTTTAAATTTAAAAATGTAAAAGTATAACGGTTAGATATTTTATACTAGTGCATAATTTATGTTAAGTTCTTTAGAGAATAAGTTTTATGAATTTGCTATACATATTTACTATACTATATATTAAGAATCTTACTTTTTAAGAACCAAGATATTTATTTTGGCCATTTGAGAAAGACATCTAAAACTTTTTGCTTAATCTGTTAAATTATGTATACTTGAATCAAATCTAGATTCTTGCACTTATTAATGCTTATTATAAGTAATAGTTATTGTACTTATACAGTGAAACACTCAGGGGTTATGAAATACTTATTATTTAAGTCTTTTTTTTTAAGATTCTCTACATTTAAATGTGCAATTTAGGTAGAATTTGTTTATTTTTAGAGAGAGAGAGAGAGAGAATTTTTTTTTAATATTTATTTTTGGGGGGCTGGGGATGTGGCTCAAGCTGTAGCGTGCTCGCCTGGCATGTGTGCGGCGCAGGTTCGATCCTCAGCACCACATACAAACAAAGATGTTGTGTCCGCCAAAAACGAAAAAAAAAAAAAAATTAAATATTTTTTAAAAAATTTATTTCTTTTTAGTTTTTGGCAGACACAACATCTTTGTATGTGGTGCTGAGGATCGAACCCGGGCCGCATGCATGCCAGGCGAGCGCGCTACTGCTTGAGCTACATCCCCAGCCCTTAAGTCTTTTTTTCCTCTGTGTGTAGGACTCTTGACTACTATGCTTTTAAAGTACTTACATTTATTTTTTCACGTATTTTCTCTTTGTCCCTGTTAGATTGTAGCTTATTTCATCCTAGTATGTTGGCCTATAAAACATTTTTGTCTTCTTAACTCACTGCTTCTGGGCTGCTGTTGCCTAAAAAATTACTGAATTTATTTTAATTTTGACTCTGATAAGAGGAAAAGAGTCTAAGTGAGGACCTGAGGTACATTTATACTTGGATGTCACATAGGGATTTTAAACTCAATATGTCCAAAATGAAACTTCAGTTCTTTCCTCTGCCCCAAACCTGTTCCTCCTGTAATCTTCCCCATCTCAGATAATGCCACTCTCATCCTTCCAGTGCTCACATTGCCATTATCCTTAAATCCTCTCTTCTATCACATCCCATATCCAATTTGTTAGGAAATGTATTGAGTCTTCCTTCATAATATATGCTGAATTTGATCCGTTTTCATCACATCCACTGATGCCCTCCTGGTCTTATCTTAGTATAAGAACCTCCTAATTGATCTTGCTTCCAACCTTGCCACTACTATAGTCTTTTTTTTTTTTTTTTTTAAACAGCTGCCGGAGGATCCTTTCAGAGCAAAAACTGTCAGCTCACAACCCTCCTGGAATATACTACTTCACTCAGACTGAAAGCCAGATGATCTGTGGAGTGCTACATTTTGTACCCCACTCTCCATGTTTCTGGCCTCCTTGCCTACTTCTCTTTAGCTCACCCCATATTGCCTCATGGGACTCCTTGCTGCCTCTCAAATATGCCAGGCACACTTAGATTTGGAGTCTTCACACTCATTGTCCTGCAGTGCTCCTCTTTCTGGCTTACTTCCCCACATCCTTCAATCTTGATTCATATGAGGCCTTCTCAAACCATGCTATTTAAGATGTTTTTGACACCCTTACCTTGCTATTTTTACGCATATGTATTTAACACATAATTTACTTCTGTGTATTTAATCTGCTTCTCCCCAAAAGAGTGTAAACTCCATAAAGGCAAGGATTTTTAATTTCTTATTCAACAATAAATCAGTGCCTGGAAAAAATATTTGCAGAATGAATGAATGAATTGTAATCCGTAAACTTTATAAATTTATGTGATAACTTGGAAGCTTTTTCTGTGGCTCATTCATTATTAATTATATTTGGGATATTTGAATTTGCTAAATAAATAGCATGAATATACAAAGAGATATCATATCTAAACTTGCATATATGGTGAGTAATAAATTGAATGTTATTGAATGTTAAGCTGGGTGTGGTGGTGCATGCCTGGAATCCCAACTGCTTAGGGAGGTTGAGTCAGAAGAATCCCATTTGAGGCCAGTGCACAATTTAGAGCCTGTCTCAAAAATTAAATTTTAAAAAAGGGCTGGGGGTGTAGCTCAGTGGTGGAGCATGCATGTGTAAGGCCCTGGGTTTCAACCCCCACTACCAAAAAAATCTGAATGTTAACCTTACACCAATTTCTTTTAAAAAAAGCTTTTTTTGTTGTTGTTGTACTGGGTATTGAACCCAGAGATGCTTTACCACTGAACTACATCCCCAACCCTTTTATTTTTTAGACAGAGTCTTTGCTAAGTTGCTGAGGCTGGCCTCAATCTTGGGATCCTCCCGCTTTTATTCAGCTTTCTCAATTGCTGGAATTATGGGTATGTGCCACCATGCCTGGCTATTTTAAGATATAGAATATTTTAAGGCATAGAATCTATGGTTTTAATTATGTAACCTATTTTTTCATTGAGGTTTAAATACTTTGTATGAGCATGTCTATCAATATTGCTTTGTTAGAGAACAAAATATTCCTTATTTGATTTATTTTTGTATTTTATTTATAGACACACTCTGTGCTGTTCTAGAAAGAGACACGCTTAGTATTCGAGAAAGTCGACTTTTTGGAGCTGTTGTACGCTGGGCAGAAGCAGAATGTCAGAGACAACAATTACCTGTTACTTTTGCAAATAAACAGAAAGTTCTAGGAAAAGCACTTTCCTTCATCCGGTTCCCACTGATGACAATTGAGGAGTTTGCAGCTGGTAAGGCTATCACTTCACTAAAGGCCTGTTTAAAACTATTTTAATAATCAGTCTCCCTGTGCAAGAATGCTTACTGACTTCCAATTTAATTCCAGTGTTTTCTGAGAATATATTCTATATCTTTTCACTTATTTGAAGTTTGTTGAGACTTGCTTTATGGCCCACCGTGTGGCCAGTTTTAATAAAAACCCATGTATACTTGAGAAGAATGTATTCTGGGTTATTGGGTAGAGAAAAGTATGAACAGTCCTACACCTCTTAAATAAATTGAATAATCCTATATCTATGAAAAAAATATACTAGTGATATACAGATTTTCTATATATCTACTGTTTTTCTTTTTGTTTCTTATGCAGTTCCTAAGAAGTAAGTTAATAGTTTTGGTTGAGAAAGTCTCTCTTTTTGGTTTCATAAGTTTTTTTTCTTTGTGTATTTTGAAATTATATCATTAGATGCAAATTTAGGATTGCTACATTATTATTATTTACTCTCTTTATGATATATTCCATTTTAAATCTAGTAAAATTTCTTGTTTTAATGTTTTTTCTGATATTGATAGTTTTACCTGGCTTTTTTTTTTTTTTTAAGATTTTTCAAAAGGTGGACACAATATCTTTATTTATTTTATTTATTTATATGTGGTGCTGAGGATTGAACCCAGTGCCTTACATATGCAAGGCAAGCGTTCTTCTGCTGAACTATAACCCCAACCCCTTTACCAGGCTTTTTTAAAAATTGAATTTATATATTCTGTATTTTCTCCATCCTTTTATTTAGCTTTGTTTTACATTATCTGTTTATTTTAGGTATCTCTTATAGACTACATTTTTTAAAACACCCAGTCTGACCAACAAACCTAGTTATTTGGAATATTTGATTGTTCTACCTTTATATATAGAGAGAGTTGCAGATAGATACAACACCTTTATGTTATTTTTTATGTAGTGCTGAGGATTGAACCCAGTGCCTCACACATGCTAGGCAAGCACTCTACCACTGAGCCACAACCCCAACCCTATTCTACATTTAATTACTGATATATTTGGACTTATATTGACCATCTTGCAATTTTTTTTTTCCATTTGTCTCCTCTTCCTCCCTTTCTTCCTTCCTTCTCCCTCCCTATCCACTATCTTCCTATGTTCTTTCCTCTTCCTTCTTTCCTTCCTTTCTCATTTTGGAAGAACCAAGTGATTTTTTTGTTTCTTTATTTTTCTTCTCTGTTTGCTTATTAAACATTTTTGTGTTGTTATTTTAGTGGATTACCCTTGATAGATAATATTTTTTTAAAAAATTCTTACTTGGTTTTAAATGTAAAATTTCCACTAGAACCTGAATAACTAACTATATTTAACTCTCTCAGCCTTTGATGCTACTGTTAACATGTATTTTGAATCTTTATATATTTTAAAAGCCCTTAAGATATAGTATTATTGTTTTAAAGGTCAGTAACCTAGCGCTGTGGGTTATGGCTCAGTGGTAGAGCGCTTGCCTAGCATGTGTGAGGCACTGGGTTTGATCCTCAGCACCACATAAAAATAAAACAAAACAAAACAAAAAGTCAACCATTTAGATTTACAAATATATTTGCCCTTTTTGGTACTTTTCATTTTTATCTATGTTGCCATGCTTCTACCAGAATTCCTTTAGAACAGGTGTGATACAAACAGATTCTTTCACTTTTTTTTTTTTTTTGGTCTAAAAATATCTTTTATCTTACCTTCAGTTTTGGGAGGATGTGCTTTTGGATAGAGAACTTCAGCAGTTATTTATCTAACATTTGAATATATAATTCTGTTCTCTTTTGGCTTCCATTGTTTCTAGTAGGAAGTGTAATTATTGCTTTTTGAAAAGTATACTTTTTCTCTGGGGTTTTTAAGGTTTCACATTATCTTTGGTCTTTAGCAGTTTGATGATGATATGCCTAAGTATATCCTTTTATATGATTTCTTGAATTATTTATTTTGTTTTTACTGCTCTATTAATAGTTACTTTGCTTTCTTTATGTAGTTACATGTTTTTCATGACCTAAAGATGACTTTTTTTCAACTAAGGAAATTTTTTCCTATAGGCTTGAGTTTTTGTGTCATCCTATTTATTATTTCTTTAGGACCACTAGTTGGCTGCATATTGATCTTTGCTTTTTAATCATGTTTTTTGTTTGTTGGTTTTTGGTACTGGGGATTAAACCCAGGGGCACTTAACCACTGAGCAACATCCCAGCTGCATTTTACTTTTATTTTGAGACAGGGCCTTGCTAAGTGCTGAGGCTGTCCTTGAACTTGTGATCTTCCTGCCTCAGCCTCCCAAGTTACTAGGATTACAGCCCTGCACCTGGCTTTTATCATGAATTTTAAACATTTTAATCCTTTTCCTTAGTTCTTTTCATTCTGAGAGAGAGGAGTGTTCATCCTCACCAGGTCTGGCATGCCAATATATTTTGTGTGTGATATTTAAAAGTTTTTTTTTTTTTTTTCAATTTCAAGTTTTAAAATCATGGGGCTGGGGATGTGGCTCAAGTGGTAGCGTGCTCACCTAGCATGCGTGAGGCACTGGGTTTGATTCTCAGCACCACATAAAAATAAAATAAAGATATTATGTCCACCTAAAACTAAAAAATAAATATTAAAAAAATAAAAAATAAAAATAAATAAAACCAGAAGAGTTTCCTAAACCAAATTTTTAGTGTTTTGAAGTTTATTACTTCAGTTGCTTTTACTGGCTTTGGAAGGGATCTCCTGAAACCTTTTGAGGAACAGCATTTATTCCAGGATAAGTTTAAGGCATTGGAATTTTTTTTTCTTAGAAACTGTGAATGGAACAAGCAGAGCTTATATAGTATGCTACTTCCACAGCTCTTTGGATCTTAGCTCTTACTTTATAATGAACATCTAAAATCTGGAAATAAGGCACTATTCCTTGTCTGTTGCTGAATATATTCCATTGTTCAGATGGTAGCCTCAGATTGGCATTAGGTGAGTAACTAGCTGCCCTTGTAAGTAGTTCCCCATCATAGAGAATGATTCTTTTCTGGTGAACAAAAGTCTGTGGCACTCTGAGGAGTTGAGTGGATAGAAAAATCCAGAGATCTTTCTGTTTACCACAGGGTTTCATCATTTACATTCTGAATTTTTTGAAGCTTCAAATATATGTTAACATTACATATGCTAAGATTTTTCTGTTCTTACTTGACATCTTCTAGAATTGAATTCATGTTACTTAGTGGAGTATTAGTTTGAAATCACATGGCTTTTATTGAGATTTATATTTTTGTTTCAGGTCCTGCTCAATCTGGAATTTTGTCAGATCGTGAAGTGGTAAATCTCTTTCTTCATTTTACTGTCAATCCTAAACCCCGAGTGGAATACATTGACCGACCACGGTGCTGCCTTAGAGGAAAGGAATGCTGCATCAATAGATTTCAGCAAGTAGAGAGCCGGTGGGGTTACAGCGGAACAAGTGATCGAATCAGGTATCTATCATGTTGTGGATTCAAGTGGGTGGGGTAGCAGTTAGGGGTTAAGTTAATGAGTCAGGAAGTCATTAAGACACCCTGTTTCTTCACTGAATTATGAGCACTGGTCATCTCTTGGGGTTTAAAAAAAAAAAGCTTGAAAGGATTGGGTTGGTCCTTCTGTTACATAAAGTCTGTTTGGATCACCATTGCTGGTGAGTTGAGGTCTAGCCTCCAGTTGATCTAACACTGTTGTTACAGAATTAAGGTTAATTTTAATCAGTTTAACTTTATTAAGCTTAGTATAAGGTTTTTCTTTGAATAGATGTTACATGGACATATCTCTTTAAATGGGGGGAAATAAAGAATCATGAAAACACATACATAAAATCCTGTTGAAGAATTTATCTTTACTCTTCTGTATTTAGGTTAAATGTAAAAATAGAATCATTATCAATTTTGATAAAACATGCCTTTTGAATTTTCAGCTATTTAATAGCACTTTGTTATACAACTAGAAATTAATAACTTTGTAAAGTAAACCTCTAGTTGAGGGGGGACTGTTATAACTTTTGGGTTAAGACAAATTCAAAATGCATTCGTAGCCATTTATTACTCATTTATAAGAAGAATATATACTATATATAAAACCTTAGGGAATAACGACAAAGCTGCACACAAAAAGTAATGATTAACTACTTTTAGCAAATAAATTAGAGAAGAAATAAATGACCTAGCATTCAATCCCAGAAGTTAGAAAAGGAATATTAAAAGAACCCTAGAAAAGAGAAATAGGTAAATATAAAGAAATTAGTGGATTAAAAATAGGATTGATAAGTCCATAAGCTGATCCTTAAAAAGATGAATAAAAATAAATAAACCTCTGGCAGAGGTAATTAAAAAATTCATAATTAGAAATCAAAATGGGAATATAGTCAATTGCTGAGATTTTTACTTTAATTCTGGGTTTACTCTGTGCTAATAAATTGAACATCTTGATGGAATGGATCATTTTATAGGCAAATATAAATTATCAAAATTGACTGAAGAGGAAAGCCTGAATAGACCAATTACCATGGAAGGAATTAAAAGTTATCAAAGAACTGTCCCTTCACAAGGTTTTTACAGGTGAGTTTTTACCAAACATTCAAGGATCAGATAATTTCCTTGAGCATTAAAAGAAGAAAATTCTTCTTGGTTAATTATTAAAGGAAGCATAACCTTTCTATAGGAATCTGATAAGACAAAAAAAATTCTAGGTTCACTTCACTTACTATGTAGAACAAATTCTGTATAAAATATTAGCTATTTAATCTGACAGTTCCTTAGAAAAGCAATATTATATAAGCATATTAAATAATTTATTTGAAAACTGGAAAAATCGCTCAATGTTAGGAAATGTATTAATATAACTCATCCAAGTAGCATACCAAAAGATAAATAATTTGATTTCAATAGATGTCAAAAAGGTTTTTGATAAAAATCCCCCCCCTTTTTTTTAACATATAACTATAATAGATGAAGTCTAAAAGAATGTTTCTTTACTACAATAGGCTATTGAAGCCTAAAGATAGGGATACCTACTGTATCTGCTATTTTTCATTAGTTTTACTGTAATTCTGAATTGTTGCAGTCATAAAGGATAAAGAATTTAGAGCCTTGAATATTGGAAAGGAAGAGGCCTTTCTCACAACTCCATCAAATCTGATTATTATAATAAATATTTTTGTAATTTCTCTTTTATTAACCTGAAATGAAATTCATAGAATGCTTCAAATATTTTTTTAAATTTGATAAATGGCCAAGTTATAATATGAAGAAGAAGTAAATGTAATTGGTAGTAAAATTAAATATGTAAACATGATTTGATTGTGTAGACTAAAGTAACTTGATACAGTACATATGTATCATCATGATGAGATGGCTTCAGCTGCAGGGTATAGGTGTAGTATGTTAATTGTCTCACATACCAAGGTTCTAAATAAAACATTTGAGTTAGTCCTGTAGATTCTCATTTCCGTATTTGTGAACTCACCTGCTGGCTAAAATTTGTTACTCTAATATCAATACTCAGAGTGATTTCTTAGATATTTTCAGCCAAAGATTTGAGTTGTCAGTCCAGCATGTTCTCAGGAGAGATGAGACTTCACAAACTTTCCTACAGGATGAAGAAGGTGGGACAGTGCACTTAATGCAACAAACTGGGTCTTGGGCCAATTAGATGGGGTTTGAATCCCAGCTATGGCACCTGTTAGTGAGGTAGCCTCAAGCAAGTTACCTAACACTGCTGAACTTCATTTTGTCTTTTGAATGAAGAACGTACAATCTACTAGGATGCCTTGTTTTTAGGATTCAAGTTTATAACGTATGTGAGGGGTATGTGTGTGTGAATACACATATGGGTAGTTTGTGTGCATATATACATATGTATACACATACATACACATGTGCGTATAATTTCCCTGGTAGCAATGGTTTAGTATTTGGTAATTCTGTGTGTACAGTAGCTTTGTAGAACATAACTACCACAAATAATGAGAACAGACATAAGATTTCCTCTATTTTTGTGGTAGTTGCCTCTTGTAAAAATCCATGAACATTAAAATTACACTAAAAATCTTTGATTTATAAATAAAATGGAATTAGGTTCAAGGTTTATAGTTTATCACCTACATGAATTCTGGCATGACACTCGCCGAATAGTGGGTGTTGAATCCAGGGGTGCTGTATTACTAAGCACATCCTTTTTTGTTTTTGAAATACCATCTCACCGAGTTGCTGAGATTCTCCAAGTTGCCCAGGCTGCCCTTGAACTTGTGATATCCCTGCCTCAGCCTCGGTATAACACTTTTTGAAAGTTGATTGGGATTCTTTGTTATAGGGGACTGTTCTGATTATTATAGAAAATTGGCTGCTTGGCTGGTAGTGCCCCTAAATTTGTGTAAGAGAGTGTGCCTCCTTGGAGGTAGAACTCTTTTTAAAGAGATTAGTTGGTCCACTTAACGTCAGGATCAGCTAAAAAAACAATTAGAATCAATAAAAGAGAACAGTGGCCAACTTATAAAATGTATATTTGAAAACTGTTGTTTCTGTATGTTATCAAAATTTAGTCACAAAGATACAAATAATGGTGGTAATTGTACAATGATGTGAATGTACTTAATACCACTGAACTGTACACTTAAAAATGGTTTAATTGAGCTGTGGTGGCAGATACCTGTAGTTCCAGTTACTTGGGAGGCTAAGGCAGGAGGATCCCAAGTTCAAGGGCAGCCTGGGCAACTCAAAATAAAACAAATAGGGTTGGGGATGTAGCTCAGTAGTAGAACACTTACTAGCATGGGTTCAATCCCCTGTGCCACCAAAAAAGAAAAAAAAAAAACAGGTTAAAGTGGTACATTTGCGTATATTTTACCACAGCTATAGTATTGAATGAATATTTTATTTCATATTTTATTATAATCTCTTATATTAGTATATTATTTATTATATTGAATATTACTATAATATTGTGAATAACCCCATTCACAATAGTAACATAATATAGAGTCTCTCTATGAAGGACTAGAGAACTTCAGCTTGAATCAGACTTTGATAAGGACAGCGTCTTCCACATTATCTTGTGTATGTTAGCCAATTCCTTTTAGAGGTCACATGTTTTTGATAGGTGGAAATAGCTTGGCAAAATACAAATCTGGAAGAGTAAATTTTCTTTAAAAAAACAGTGATACAGACCACACATAAAGAAGTATTATAGATCTATAAGAAGTTAGTGTTGAATGGAACAGACTAAAGTTCAAAAACCAACCTAATATTAATGAGCTTAATATCATACAGCTAAGGAAAGAATTAACTACTAGGAAAAAAAAAGTTAGATCCTTACTGATCCCATGTACCAAATTCATGTTAATTAAAACTTTATAAATGAAAATACTGGAACAGATGTGTCTTTACTATAAGGATTAGGTAGGTGACTTTATATTTGGCATAAATCATAATTTGGCTACAAATAATTGAAAAAATTTTTGTTAAAAATTACCATACAGGTCTGGGGATGTGGCTCAAGCGGTAATGTGCTCATCTGGCATGCGCGCCGGGGCGCTGGGTTTGATCCTCAGCACCACATAAAAATAAAATAAAGATGCTGTGTCCACCGAAAACTGAAAAATAAATATTAAAAAATTCTCTCTCTCTCTCTTCTCTTCTCTTCTATCTTAAAAAAAAAAAAAAATACCATAAAGTTAGAACATAAATGACAAATGTGAAACTTTTTGTAAGGGATATTACCAACAAAGCATAAGTAACTGTATATAATGTGCATTACAAAGATAAACTCACCAGTATAGAAAATAGAGAAAAGCACGTGAGTGGATGTTTCTTTTTTTTTTTTTTTTTTTTTTTTTTAGAGAGAGTGAGAGAGATAGAGGTAGAGAGAGAGAGAATTTTTTTTTTTTTTTTTTTTTTAATATTTATTTTTTAGTATTTGGCGGACACAACATCTTTGTTTGTATGTGGTGCTGAGGATCGAACCCGGGCCGCACGCATGCCAGGCGAGCGCGCTACCGCTTGAGCCACATCCCAGCCCCGAGTGGATGTTTCATTAATGAAAAAATCTAAGGGGCAGAGAGCATATAAGCAAAAGTTTTACGTAATTACTAATCAAATGGAAATGGAATTTGTCAATTATCATTTTCTCAAAGGCAAGAGGAAATTAATGGTAATGATACAAGTGAGATAGAAATGATCTGTGCTCTGGGGCATAAAGTGTTAATCTTACTAGGAAGCAATCTGACAATATTTATTTAAAGCCTTAATGCCTTTTATTTTTACCAACAATTCTAAGCATTTATTCTAAGAAAATAATGATGGCTTTATAAAATGACCTAGCTGTAAACCATGGCAATATCATGTAGTAATTATAATAACTGCAAATAACTTTATTCAATAAGAGATTGGTTAGATATAGTAAATCAGTAGTCATTTTTTACTGTTTTACATGAAAAAGAGGTATGTGTACAAAATATCTGTGTGTGTGTATATTATGTGTCTCCTAAGATGATTTTTAATATATATGTTCATAGGAATAAGTCTGAAAAAGAAATGTAAAGAGTTAACAAGGGTTATTTCTGGATATACAGATGCTCTAAAATTTTCCTTATTTGTTTAGCTGAATTTTCAAGGTTTTTTGTTTGTTTGTTTGTGCTAGAGATTGAACCTGGGGCTTCAAGCATGCTGATAAACAAGAGCTACATCACGGTCTATTTTCTGGATTTTTTTTTTTTTTTTTTTTTTTTTTTTAGTATTTATTTTTTAGTAGTAGTTGAACACAATACCTTTATTTTATTTATTTTTATGTGGTGCTGGGGATCAAACCCAGGGCCTTGCACGTGCTAGGTGAGCATTCTACTTCTGAGCCACAACCTCAGCCCCTGGATTTTATATATATATATATATATATATGGTTATAGTTGGACACAATACCTTTTTTTTTTATTTATTTTTATGTGGTGCTGAGGATTGAACCCAGGGCCTCGCACGTGCTAGGTGAGCACTCTACTGCTGAGCCACAACCCCAGCCCTTTTTTCTGGATTTTTGAAAATAGAATTTATTGATTTGTATACTCTTAAAAAAATATTACAGATGGGTGCAGTGGCACATGCCTATAGTCCCAGTGATTCAGGAGGCTGAGGCAGGAGGATTGCAAGTTCAGAGCCAGCTTCAACAACTTAGTGAGGCCCTAAGCAACTCAGAAAGACCCTGTTTCTAAATAAAGAAAAGGACTGGGGATGTGGCTCAGTGGTTAAGCACCCCTGGGTTCAATCCTTGATACCATAAACGTAAACTATTACAAATAATTTTGGGAAGAGGGGGCGTAGTGCTGGGGATTGAACTCTCTCACGTGCTGAGCAAACACTCTACCACTGAGCTATTTGCAGTTTTTTAAGGTGGTCTTTTACACTGTAGAGCATGATAATTAAAGAGAACTGAATTTGATCCAAGCAGATGTGGAGATGTGTCCCACTCAGTTCTGCCACACTTTTTGATTTGGGCAAGTTAATCTCTCTAAACGTCAGTTTCTTTCTTTCATTCTTTCTTTCCTTTTTTTGTTTTTTGTAAGGGGTTTTACTATTTTGTCTAGAATGGTGTCAAACTTGTAGGACCAAACAATCCTTTTACCTCGGCCTTCCATGTGAGTGGGACTACAAGTGTGTGTCACCTAACATGGCTAAAATCTGTTTCTTTAGCCTCAGGAATTTAGGATAATAAAAATAGTACAGGAAGCTAGTGTTGTATAGAGCTGTTAGGATGATTATAGGAAGTAAGTATTGTAAGAGCTGAAACTCGGGGCCTGGTATATTAGGAAGTACTCATTAAGTGGTGCTGGTATGCTGGTAGTAATGATAATGGAAATTGTGGCTGAAAATGTTGAGAATTACTTGTTTTGAATCACAGATTATCTCAGTTCCATATGTACTTAGTTAAGAAAAATTAATAAGAAATATTAATTACTTCATTTTATAAATGTATAAAAACTGACACTTAGGATCAAACTGCTAATAATTGCTAATTATTATAGGTATGGAATCCTTATTCAAATCCACCTGTTTGAATTAGGTCCTGTCTCCAGCCCCTCTACTATCAGAATTATTTGTTACAGCAGCCTGCTTCCTTCATAACTCTTAACCACAATTTATAATGATTGCTTATTAGGCCACAAAGCCAATAGGTATAGAAGCTGTGTGCTGTTGACCATTATTCCCCGTTGCCAAGCCCAGAACCTAAATACAGTAGGCCCTCAGTAAATATTTATTGAGATAATTGTCCTAGTTTGGAATGCTGGGGCTTCAGATTCTGCTTAAGATCCTGTTAAATTCATATTCCAGAAAGATTTTTTTGTTGTTGTTATTATTGGTTTGTTTTAAGTAAACACGTTATTTCCGAAGATAATCAACTTGTGATAGTTTTCCTTTTTATAAGCAAAACTAGATGTTCCAAGTAACACTTGAAAAAATTATAAACCTTCAGAATAAGAACACTTACAGAATTGTTATTTTATATTCGGTTTCTCCCTCGTAGGTTCACAGTTAATAGAAGAATCTCTATAGTTGGATTTGGCTTATATGGATCTATTCATGGTCCCACGGATTATCAAGTGAATATACAGGTACTATTTCCCTCCATAATTTATCATTTTGAAATGTAACAAACATGTAATCTTACAGTAAAATATTCTCTTGGCAGGAGTCCAGATTTTAGAACGATTATCAAAGGAATTAGAAAGCCCATTATTAGCATTTTTAGCCTAGAGATTTATTTTACAGTTGTTCTAAAAAATCTGGTTTCAAAAAAATAAAGGTCCTTCATTGAAGCATTTAATGTTAACAGGAGCGCTCCTTTGTCCAGGAAACCCATTAGTACTTCCTGCTGTGCATTAACTGTCTTAAAATGTCTTTCTGCTTTTTTCGTGATATTTTGAACTTTAGGGCCTTGAAACTATCTCATTACTTCCAGCTACTATGAACACCTCTTCACTTATCAGACCCTCCCTCATTCTTTAGGTCTACTATACTTGATTCTTTCAGACAGGGCACTATTACCTAATCTGGAAAATACCTCTTTCTTCCCGTATCTTATTAATAAACCAGTGTTCTTTTGATTCCATACCCCTTTTAGCAAGATTATTTTTGAAAACATATTTGCAAACTAATAGGCAGTACTGGATTTTGTATACATAAATGAAAACAGAATATAAGAAAAGGAAGTAAAAAATGTTTCAACTCTTGTTTATCAATAGAAAATTTCTGCCCTCTCTGAAATGTTACTAGCGTCATTTTTCATAGTAAAAACTTTGGTAAACTTTGTGATCAGAATGCATTATTGGCTTTTAAAATACTAGCTTTATACTTTGTGACTATAACAGTTCAAAGATCTGGTTCAGTGACAGCTAAAAATGATACCTCACACCCTCAAAAGAGACAGACCTTGCTTCAAATGGAAGATTGCATTAGTCACTGTACTAACCAAATCATTATACTCATTTTCTAATCCTATCCACTAAGGTTTCTAATGAACTTCACTTGATAAATTTATATCATTCATGTGAATTTGTTGTTGTCACATACCAGTTAGAAAGTTATATTTTTTAATAAACAGGTTTTAGACTCACTGAATTATTTATTTGTAAGGTTTTTCAACAGGTTAGAAAAGTAATTTCCATGGTGTTTTTTTTGTTTTTGTTTTGCAGTACAAGTATCAAATTTAGTGGAACTCTACCACTAAGCTGCATCTTGGCCCTTTTTTATTTTGAAATAGAATCTTGCTAAGTTGCTGAGGCTACTGAGAATTTGTGATTCTCCCATTTCAGCCTCCCAATTAAATGGGATTCCAGGTGTGTGTCACCACATCCAGCTTAATTCCATGATGTTTAAGTACAGAAAAGCCTCAGCAAATCTTTGAAGAGTATTAAAAAAAAAAAAAGATTTTTGCATTTATTCCCCATTGCACATTATATACATTATGAAGTCTTAAGAGCCTGTCTAGTAGAATCCCTAAGCCCAGTTTAGCAGATTGGATAATCTGCAGGCCTGGGGTGGTGGGGTGGGCAGGAGCAAGGGGAGCCAGGGCTCCACTGTGAGTCTCTTTGATTCTAAAACCCCATCCTCCCTTTAGCATACTTCATGTATTACCTAAGATACCAGACACCTCACACCTCACCAGGGTGTTTGGGTTATAGGTATATTAAAATGATGAAGTCTAAATACTATGAATAAAATTACTAGAAATGGAAGTTCTCTTTATTTTCTTAACCCTGTAGCTAGTCTTCTGTACTAGAAACACTACTTCTAATTCCCTATTGCTTTGTGACAGAAGTGGCAAACAAATGCCTCCAGGGCTTGGGCAGATAATTTTAGTGGAGACAGCTGGCCTGGTACAAGAGCTAACAGGGATAAGCAGGGAAATGAATTGTTTAAAACACTACTTAGTTCCTATTAGTAGTTGCAATGTGATAATAAAAGCCTGAGGATGCTAAGAAGCCAGAAGTGTGGATTTTTATATGAAATCTCCATCTTCCATTTTTAGTGTTAATCAATAATTTAAGGGCAGGGAAAGTGGCTCAAGCGGTAGCACGCTCGCCTGGCATGCATGCGGCCCGGGTTCGATCCTCAGCACCACATACAAAGATGTTGTGTCCGCCGAAAAACTAAAAATAAATATTAAAATTCTCTCTCTCTCTCTCTCTCTAAAAAAAAAAAAAAAAAAATAATAATAATAATAATAATTTAAAATCTTTACAAACACTCACACCATGAAGGCCAAACAAAGCTAGTCTGAAACTAAATTCTGGTTCTTAACCAATTTACAATCTTTGCCTTAACTTTGTAGGCAAGGCCCATTCCTCTAAATCAGTATGTTTCTTCTATATTAGTAAGTTTGAAACAGGAGTATATAATAGAAACACCTAGGGGCATTTTCATAATACCTATCCTGGGTCCTTATTCCCAGAGATGAGGTATTGAAAGAATAGTATGAACTGTTAAGTAGAAGGTATGGACATAACTGATGGCATTTTGTTGTAGAAGTTAGTTGTCTTCACATGTTTGTTTTGTGGAGAGGCACTTTACCTTACACTTCAAAAGGAGAGCCATGTACTTCTTAAAACACACCTTTGGCAGTATTCTTTTACAGTGATGAAGATCAAACCCAGGGCTTTGTTCATTCTAAAGTGCTCTAACATTGAGTATACTCCAACCCTAAAACACAGCTTTGGATCAGTTCAGAATACTAGATAAAAGTACCAAAGTCTTGTGTTAACTTTGTGTTAAACATAGCAGTGAGGACATGTTGGTTTGGAAGATTTTAAAACCCATTGACCCACATACACTATATTATTGGCTTATACAATATATTGACTCTGTGGACCATTAAGGAAAGATACTAAGTTTCTAGGACTGTTAAAGTTATGTCATTTAAAGTCTCTCTCACTGCATCTCAACTTCTAGTAGTCCAATAGACAGCTTTTGGAACAGCAAGTCTGTAAGTAGGTTCATGGAAATAGTTGCAAGCATGTGTTGAAAATATATCCATGTACTACTAATAAATGACACTTTATTATTATTGCTTAATGAATTGACATTTTCAAGAGATCTTTGTCTTCATTTTATAGGAGATAAAAAGGTTACGTGAATTTCTTGTTGTCCTGTTTTGGGTGGTTTTAGAGATTGAATCCAGGACCTTTCACATGATGTGCAAATGTTTCCCCACTGAGTTATATCCCCAGCTCATGAATTAGCTTTGAAGTCAGTTAGAACTGCCTGGGTTTGACTCTTACCTCTCTCGCCTACAAGGTGTGATATGGACAGATCTTTCCATTTGCTCATCAGATTTGACAACAAAGTTATTATTATTTTTTTAATATTTATTCTTAAGTTTTAGGTGGACACATTAAAATGTGTCCATTTTTACATTTATGTGGTGCTGAGGATCAAACTCATGCCTTGTGCATGCTAGGCGAGCACTCTACCACTGAGCTACAACCCGCAGCCCGACAATAAAGTTATGATAAATACTTTACAGTTTGGGGAAGACTCTTTGAGATGATACCTGTAAAGTGATGTGGTCATTGCAATAACATGTTGTTGCTGTTGTTTTGTAATTAGGTAAAGCAAGGTTTTCCCAAATGAATGGATAAAACCAAAGCTCAGAGAAGTAAACTGGTTTGTTCTAGACTGCACTGAAAAAGCCAGGTCTTGTGTCTTACTGCTTTTTTCCCAGGCACTATCATATCATGTCTTTGTTTTTGTTTTTTAATTTCAGTTTTTTATTGAACTGTGATAAACACACAGAAAAGTGTTTGTGTTTATAAGGGGCATAAATGGCACAGTTTTTACAAACTGTACATACCTGTGTGACCAGTATCTGATCAAGGAACAGAACATTACCGCACCTGGGGCCTCCTCATGATCTCCCCCGGTTCATCTCCCTGCAGAGTGCCTATTGTCCTGATCTCCCATCACATAGATCGAATTTTGCCTATTTCATTATTACTGGTTTCATCTACCATATGCAGAAAGGCAGATTTTCAAGGGCTGTTCTGCACTTGCTGTTCTCATGTGTGGAAACCCTTGCTCATACCTGGTAAGCTCTGACTTGGGTTTTTAGAATCTGCTCCATGGAGTTTCCCCTCTTGAACAGAAGCAGTTTTTCCTCTGTTTGGCCACTTTGAATTCTGCATGGCTCTTTCTGAATTGGCTGTACCCTGAAGCTCCCAGAAAGCATACTTGATGCCTTGCACAGTGCTTGGCACAGCTGATAGAATGAAATTGAAGGGACAAAATGTTTACATTTTGAACATTCACAAACTTGATACTTCATTTAAGGTCATTTAAACTTTGATTTCAATAAATAACTCTGAAACAGAAAATGCTAAAGGAATTTTCCTAGGGACACAGGTTAGCCAGAAGTAAAGGCTCATTTCCCTCAGACATCTAAAATTAACATATTCTAAAAATCTGCATACCAAGCTGTGTGTGTATCTTTTATGAAAGACCCCCTCTCCTATAACCAGCCCCAGTTAATCAACATTCTCCTCATCCTTAATGTGATGAATAATAAACAGCCATTTTCTGACAGCATGCTTAAAAACCATCATTGGTGGTTAGAGGTTAAGTAGAGAAGGACTAGAACAGAGGTTTAATGGTCTGTTCTGCTACTCTAAAGGCTTCATGTTCTTTTCTACAAAGCTTAAACATAACTTTAACTTAAACATAACTTCTCTTTTAAAAATTACAGATCATTGAATATGAAAAAAAACAAACCCTCGGACAAAATGATACTGGATTTAGTTGTGATGGGACTGCTAACACATTCAGGGTCATGTTCAAAGAACCTATAGAGATCCTGCCCAACATATGCTACACAGCATGTGCAACACTCAAAGTAAGTGTCATTCAGAATGTTCTTGAGGCTGCACTGGTGTAGCTCATGGTTTCACGCTTGAGTGTGTTTTACAATGTTTTAGAAGCTGAAAATCACTGACAGTAGACTCTGTTAAGAAAAGGGGTAAAAGGGCTGGGGCTGTAGCTCAGTGGCAGAGCACTTGCCTAGCATGTGTGAGGCACTGGGTTCGATCCTCAGCATCACATTAAAAATAAATAAAATAATTTTTAAAAAGTGGGGGTGGGGAACTGGGCATGGTGGTGCACACCTAAGATAGAAAGATCTCAAGTTCCAGGCAAGCCTGGGCAACTTAGTGAGACCCTGTCTCAAGATAAAAGAGCTAGGGATTTAGCTCTGTGGCAGAGTACTCCTGGATTCAGTCCCCTAGAAGGAATACGGAAGGAGAAGGAGGGAACACAGAGGAAGGTATCTGGGAGCTAAAATATCCAGCTCCTTTAAGAAGTAAAGGAGCACTTCATTGTATCCTTTCAGCACCCCATTGTATCCTGAAAGAAAAGTTCTTTTTAAAAAGTAGCCCCTTATCTGAGGAAACTGAATATTTGACAGAAGATACAGTAATTGTTTTCTTAAACCTTTTCACTACTCCCCTAATGACTGAGCTCATTGATTAGCTTTTTAGAAAAACTTCATTTTTCATTAAATGCCTCAGCATAAAATTTATATAGGAGCTATAATGAATATTATAGACCATTGATCTAATTACAACATCATAGTAACTTGAGTGCTTATTTAGTGAAAATTGCTAATAAGTCTTTTATTCTCATTTAGGGTCCAGATTCACACTATGGCACAAAAGGATTGAAGAAAGTAGTCCATGAGACACCGGCTGCCAGCAAGACTGTTTTTTTCTTTTTCAGTTCCCCTGGCAATAATAATGGCACTTCAATAGAAGATGGACAAATACCAGAAATAATATTTTATACATAATCTAGCAGTATAATACATCTTGGCTAAATAGTACCGTGCAATCTAGTCTCAAAGTAGAAACACCTGACCACAAAACAATGAGTTTGAGTGTCATGATTATTTATAATTGTAAAATAAGAAACAGTTTAGTTTCTTAGAGAAATTAGAAAAATGTTAATCTAAAGCTCTGCATGATTTAAAGGCAGATTTTCAGTTTTCTTATCACCTTAGGGGAAAAGATAACTGGGTTTAATTGTGTTTAAAAAAAAAAAAAAAGCTCAGCTATTTCAGCTTCATCTTGTATAATTTCATAGATCAGCTAACTTATGGTCTTTCAATAGTTTTGAATTGAAAGATTCTTGTTATTTATAACAGGTTTGTTTTTTTTCTGTTTTTAACTATTTTGAAGGTTAAAGGAGATGAGGTGGGTCAATATTCCTACAGAATTCCTATTAACTCAAGTAACTAATTTCATTCAAGTAACTAATTTCAGAAATTTAAGAAAACTGACTTTATATTTGGGGTTTTGAAATATCTGGTTGTTAGCATTTGGAATAATGCTAAAAATAAGGTCTAATAAATGCCCAGAAAATTTTTCAATGTATTTACAGAAAAGGATATTTTGTAATAGTATAGTAATGCATTACATAGTACAGTTTTACAACAATAAATGGGAGTTTGTATAAATTCACAATAATGTGATATAAACAAAGGATCTAAAGGAATACTCTTAAGACTGAATTCTTTATCACTAAACTGTACCACTGTACCTGTCTATTTGTATGGGGGGGATGCCGCTGATAATTCCCAAGATTGAGATGATGATGGTGATGATGATCAGTTAAACAGACATCAGTTCAACATTGTGATAATCACATTACAGTAAAAAATGGAAGAAAATATGAACATTTCTAACAACTACTTTGGAATTATAGAACTATCCAACAGGATTACTGCTTTCTGTCACATACATAATTCTATCCAAGAAGTAAAATATGTTTAATATTTGTGACTTCATTAACTGGCAGCATCTATATTAGAAGTGGATATGAAGTATATTTGGCAGAATGACATTTATACACTTTTATATAAAGCAGAATTTTAAAATAAAAATGAAATAACATTTTTCCCCTGAAAGTGATTATCTTATTAAAAACTTAAGTGTCATTAAGCTTAAGGCATATCAGATAGTTGTGGAAGATGATTAAAAATTAAAATTCTTTTAAGTATCAACTTAAAAAGAATTTTTTAAAAATAATTAGGATATAAAATTTTTCATCAAAAGTAATATTTTATTTTCAAGAAAGTCGTGAGGTGTGTTGGTTGTTGAGGCCTCTTGAAATTACTGAAGAAAAGGGAAATTTTTCTGTCTTTGATACCATGTTCTTATGGATGTAAACTTCACTTAACTGGAATACCTATGGGATGTGTAGTTCTGGTTAACAAAAGATGAACCGGGAAACAATCTGTAGTAGTGATTATAGAAAGTACTTCTGCCTTAAAAAGTATGATATGCCAGAGACAAGGTAGTGTTTTTGATGTTTGAAGCATTTCATATGCTTCATGTGTTGTACTGAACTATTGTAACTGAATGTAGGCCTGCCTGGGCTGGTACAAAAAATGGAACAGTTTACTGACATTGGGACATCACCTGGAATTTTTAAAAAATAAAAATGTTTATTAACATTTTACTATTATTATTTGTCATTTGTCTTTTAAAATTTGATGTTAGACACCATTTTGGAGCAAAAGTTTTAATTAATTGACTGTAACTTTTAATTTACAGAAGTAATGAAAGACAAAATAGGAATGCTTTTACTGCTGCCTAAATGCAAGTCACAGAAACTACTACATAACAATTACTGCCATCTGTTTCTTGGTCACTTTTTTTTTTTTTTTTTTTTTTTTAGTTATACATGACAGTAGACTATATTTTGACATATCATACATATATGGAGTAAAACTTCCCATTCTTCTGGTCACTTTTTTGTAAACTCAGGTTTTCTCCCCTACTTAAAAAATAGGAAGTAAAGAACAAAGAATGTGAAGAAAGAATCTTGTTTTTCTTAACAGTGTTCTAATCATCTCACAATTGTTTATTAATTATAGTGATATGAGTTGTTACTTAGCCTGTTGAAGGACTTTATTTTATTTTATTTATTTTTTTGGTAGTACTGGAGATTGAAACCAGGCACGCTTTACTACCAAACTATATCCCCAGCCGTTTTAAAAATTTTGAGACAGGATCTCCCTTAAATTACCTGGGCTGGCATCAAATCTGTGACCTTCCTTCTCAGAGAAGCATCCAAATAGCTGGGATCAAAGGTGTGCACCACTAGGCCAGCTACTTTACAAAATACATTCTTGTTTCTCAGCATCAGTGTAAGAATAAGATTACTATACCCATTTCATAGGAAAAAAAATGAATGTTTGAAAAGGTCAGTAAATAGTACTAGATGGAATTTAAGCTCACTTCTATCCCCTAAGCTACAGAGGAGGAAAATGTTGCATCCCCAAAGAATTCCTGATCAATCTGTAGTTAGGGTAGAATATAAATATTAAGAAAGTGTTGATATTCTAGTATCTACCCAACAAATTAAGGTGAATTATTTGCATTATCAAAATGTTTTTGGTCCACATAGTATTATCTGTAGTTTTAAAGGAGGTGGGAATCAAGATCTTCTAGATAGACAATTCTTCTAGAGTGTTAAAATAAGACTTTAAAGTGTGGAATATTACAGAATGTCTGATATTTTTATTTTATTTTTTAGTTGTAGTGACACAGTACCTTTATTTTAATTTTAGGTGGACATATTGCCTTAATTTTATTTTTATGTGGTGCTGAGGATCGAACCCAGTGCCTCACGTGTGCTAGGCAAGTGCGCTACAACTTGAGCCACACCCCCAGCCCCCTTTATTTTATTTATTTATTTTTATGTGGTGCTGAGGATTGAACCCAGGGCCTCGCATGTGCTAGGCAAGTGCTGTACCACTGAGCTACAACCACAGCCCCTAGAATGTCTGATATTTATTTGTTATATACTTCCCTTTCTAGTGTCTTCAAACAGCTTTCTATGTCTTCCAGTTATACAGATTCAAAATCTGGGAATTGTCCTTGAATTTAACAAAAAGCACCCTTCACGGGAGGGAACCATAGCAATCCCAGCTCCAGAGATACATGGAGCATTTATTCTCTTGGCTAATTTACATCCTTCAAAAAAATCCCCTTTTTCTCCATTGGTAAAGCTAAGACAAAATGAAGGTTTTTAAATGGAACTCAAAATTGATGAAGATAAAATGAAAACAGCATAAATACATATGGATTTTCTGCCATTGGGATCATAATCCCCATTTTTTCCTCTGTTAAACAATATTTCTTCCCACTCTGCCCCTCTTTGTCCCCTCTAGAAGCAGAGACTTGGGCAGGAACAACTGGTAGCAAATGGGGCTGATATTTCCTCCTTTCCCTGGCTGGTGTGATAAAGTCCTCAAACCCCCACTCAAGGCACTCTCTGCAGGGACCTCTTTACTTTTCCCATCACCCACCTAGCCACTTGCTAGATACTTTTGATAATCTGCTATCACACAAGTGTCCCCTTTATTTCCATTACAACCTTCAAAGTTCTAATTGAGGAGGTCAGGATTTTGTCTAAAACAAATTCTATAAATGACTGCATTGTAATTCTGGTTCTGCTCTGTGCCCCTCAGTTTTCCCCATGTTAGTACTGAGGGTTGAACTCTAACCTATGCTATGCAAGTACCCTACCACTGAGCTACATCCCCAGCCTCCCCCCACCCTTTTGAGACAAGTGTCCCTCAATTGTCCAGACTGGCCTCAGACTTGTGATCCTCCTACCTTATCCGGAGTAGCTGGGATTACAGGTGTGTGCTGTCATGCTCTGTTGAGTGCCTCAACTCTCAACAGATTTCACAGGAAAGAGTTATGGTTTTTATACCTTGCTCTCACTTTCTTCTGTCCAAACCTTCAGGTGGAGTTGCCTCAGTGTCCAAATGGGCAATCCATCTAAGACGAATTTTCCATTTCCTTCCTTACAGCAATCTTCATCCATTCCTTTCATGACCCCACCATGTCTTTGTTATGTTATACCTCAGAAATTGTAAATTCAGATGTCCCACTCTGATCACAACTTTGGATACTTCTCCAGTTCTGTTACTAAGCCTTAAGTATGCAGCACCTTGACTTAACTTTCCCTACCCAGTTAGACCTGCATTTGTTCTTTTTCCTTTTTCTTCACCTTTGATCTTTAATCACTTAAACCACTTTATTAACCCTCAACTTTTGTATACAACCTGCTGAGTCCAGGCATTTAAAATAATGTAACTGCGGCTGGAGGTATAGCTTAACGGTAGAGTGTGTGCAGGGCATGCATGAGGCTCTGGGTTCAATCTCCAGCATCAAAAGTACAATAACTCTGGCCTGGTGGTGCATACCTGTAATCCCAGCAACTTGGAAGTCTGAGGCAGGAGGATCACAAGTTTAAGATCACCCTCAGCAATTTAGTGAGGCCCTAAGCAACTTTTCAAGATCCTGTCTCAAAAAATAAAAAGGGATGGGGATGTAGCTCACAGTAAAGTGCCCCTGGGATAAATCTCTAGTACCCATCCCCCCACCTAAAAAAGTACAATAAAATGATGTGATTGGATAGATAGGGACCTCAATGATGTCATGACCTCCAACTTGTTGGCATAAGTACAGCCACCTTCATTTCCCCACCCCCACTTCATGAATACTGTTCTTATTCTCAAGAGACAGAAATCTGCTAGTCTCTGTTTTCTCCTTAAGAGATAAAAAGATACTTTTCTCTGTTCTCAAGAAACAGTCACTTGCTTTCTGCAAAATCAGGTGATGCTTGCTATACCAGTCTCAAGGGTTAAACCTGCCCCTAACAGGAGGGCGGTCATGATTCTGGCCTATAAAAGGTAATACTCCAAGTGGGAGTTGCTGCTGCTCTCTCTGCACAGAGCAGCCTATCTGGCCTGACCATAAATCTGCTTATGCCTCTCTCCTTGGAGCGTCTCTGTGTGATTAGTCCTTCACCAGTTTTCTTTCACAACTTCAACTAGACCAACAATACTGCTGGTAAGTTTCAACAGACAGCTCTACCAGAGTCCTCTAAGTCTGTTCTTCTCTGCACCTTTATCACCTCCTTATCTGTTCCTTATCTAATAAAAGAATTTCCAGGGGCTGGGGTTGTGGCTCAGTGGTAGAGTACTTGCTTAGCATGTGTGAAGCACTGGATTTGGTCTTCAGCACCACATATAAATGAATGAATAAAATAAAGGTCCATCAACAACTAAAAAACGTGTGTGTGTGTGTGTGTGTGTGTGTGTATGAAGAATTTCCAGTTCTACCACCAAACCTACCTGTGTTCAGACCCCACCATGTCAGGAAACTGAGGTAACCTCCTGGCTCATCACTATCAACGACCTTCAAATAGTTAACTCATATAGTTTGAAAACTTAAGTCTCTACATTTTGTGTGCCCTTCAAACATCAGTTATTCCTTCACAGTGAAGTCAGGAAACTGCTCCTGCCTGGGTCACCAGAACCACTTTTTCCTTAAATTTTGGGGACACAATCTTTATTTTACATGTCTTTGTTGTGGTATTCATCACCATTGACTTCTCTTAGGTGCCCTTACACTGTGGTGGCCTCTCTCCCTGCCCTTAGGGTCCTATCCTGGGCCTGTCTCTCATCCATTTCCATGGCTTCAGTTACCATTTATTCTCAGAGGACTCCAAAATCGCCAGCATCAGCCCAGACCTCTCAAATTTCAGTTACATCCATTTAATTATCTCGATATTTCTACTTGGATATCCCATAATCATCTCAAACTTACTATGTCCAAACCTGTACTTTCAAACTTGTTACTCCACTCCTAAACCTGGGCAGGTTTCTTGACTCTTTGCTTTCATTCCCCAATGCACTCATTCTCCTAAGTTCTGATCATGTCAATTCTGAAGATCCTTACAAAGGTCAGATAACCCCACTGCAGTTAATTTTGGTTCAGGCCACCACATCCCATTTATGTGGTAGCTCTTCTTACCTCTGGTTTTTCGCCATACTGCAGCCAATGGTCTTTCTAAGGTAAACTGGGTTGTGCCAATCCCTAGCTTCAACCCCTTGAACGACTCCATGATCTTGTTTCTGACTTTTCCAGTTCATGTGTAGCCATATTACGCGTCATAGAATATTTCCTCTCCTTTTACATCAAGGGATCCTAACCGCCTTGGGCGCAAAGGAGCTGCACTCTCAGTGCATGGAAAAGGCCAAGCCCTCGACCTGTGGCCTTGGGAAGCAGGTGAGCTCTGTCTATCCTTGCGCGTTGGCTGCAGAGACGAGATGACACTGATTCCGTGCTCTCCAGGAAGCACACTTCAATCTTGAGAAGCAGCGATACCTTCCTCTTTCCCCTCGTGAGCAAAGACCAGAGGTGACGCGCCTTTCCCACTAGCGAGGGGAAAAGGGTCATGGCCCAATCAGACCTCAGACCCACGGGTTCGAGACAAGGAGTCTCCCGCCGGCCGCGAGGAGTCGCTCTCGGGCTGGACGAGGGCTGGGGCGTCGGGTCCATCCCCGCTACGCATTTAGGCGCAGAGCGCCCTTCCGTAGTCAGGCCGCCTGTCAATGCTGCTTGCGCAGGCGCACAGCACATTTCCGGTGCCGGGCCTCTTAGCAGCACCTTCCCAGAAGGATGGTGCGGCTCGGTGGTCGGTTTAAGTCTCTTCGGGCGGGACTGGGCACCCGGGCTTCCTTTTCTGGCGCCAAGATGCCAAAGAAAGCTAGTGCGACGAACAAGGCTAGTGTCAAGCCCCATGGCGTTGAGAGGGCGGGCCACCGGGCTGCTCCCGGAGCGGGTGTGGAAGGCATCTCGGGCGGCTGGTTGTGTCTCAGCCCTGCGTCTCACCCCGCACCTGGGCTCAGTCCTCCTCCTGAACCTGGGCTACTTTGTCCTCGCCATCCACCGGATGCAGTAGGAGCCGGACGCCTGTTCTCGCTTGGAAGGCTGTTCTTCCACCGTCTTTGCATGGCTAACTCCAACTCAAGCACTGCTTCCTGCTAGCAGCTTCCCCGCTGTCCCAAGGCGGGCTACCTTCCTCCTCCCTGTGTGCATATTCTTGGTGCTCTTAGCCCAGTGTACTGTAATTGTGTTCGTTCTCTCGCTCTCACTGCAGTCTAGTCTCCATGAGGGCAAGGACCTTGTGTCATCTTCATATATCCATTGCCTTCATACTGCCCTCTTAAGTAGTTTGTAATTTTCGAATGGATTCTAAGTTCCTAGCACAGTCTTTAAATGTCAATCACTATGGTTCCTTCCACTTCATCTCCTCCAGACACACACATGACACACTCAGGTTTAGACCACATCTAATACAAAAATGAATAGAAGTAAATTGTCCCTGCTTCTGAGGAATGGGAAGTATAAAGCAGATTTAGGAATCAAAGCACTAAGGTATGGAAGCCAGAGTTGGGTCTTCTTCCAAAGCAGGAAAAAATATTTTGTGGTGTTGATAAGAAAACTTCATGGCATAATCCTTGAAGGACATGGGAAAAACATTCTGAATCAGAAGTCCCTGACTAATAAGCCTACTTTGTTCTGATTAAAGGTGAAGAGGAGTAGTGGAAGAATCAAATTAAATGTGTGGGGAAATATTTTTTAACCTGTACAATTATGTTTCTTATTTTAGAGTAAAAGCCAAAGCAAGGAAGCAGAGAGACCACTTCCTCCCTTAGGTCCTGTGGCAGTCGATCCTAAAGGTTGTGTTACCATATCCATCCATGCCAAACCTGGCTCCAAACAAAATGCTGTAACAGGTACACCTGAACAATGGGTTGGGATTCTTGTGTGAATCAAGTGTCCCTTCCACCTTCCCTTTGCCTCATTTAGCTGACAGTTGATCCTATGACAGTTGAGTATATTTTTACATTTGCATTTAGAGCTTTCTCCATGTTAAAATTCTAGATTCTCATGTAAAGGTATTTGAAATTGAATACATGATATTTAAATTATACCCAGTTTGATGAAAACTATTGTCTTTTCCTTTCTAAAGATATATTGGTAAAAATGTGGTATTTTAAGAAAGATACTTATGTATAGCCTAGATTATTCTTTTTTAATATATATATATTTTTTTAGTTGTGGGTGAATACAATACCTTTATTTTATTTATTTTTATGTGGTGCTCAGACTCAAATCCAGTGTCTCACATGTTAGGCAAACACTCCACCAGTGAGCCACAACCCCAGCCTTAGATTATTCTTAATTTTTCCTATCTCTAAACTGAAAATACAATGGCCAGAGAAAGAAAGGCATTTCTGTCTCGTTTAGTGATCACTGACCTAAGGAATAGGAGAAAATCTGAGATCTAAAACCCCCATCAACTCCTACATGAAATTGTTTTTAAGTCAAAACAATATAAAACATTTCTAGGCCCAGTTTTATCATTTTTCAGATTAGATAGTTGGACAAAGAGACTTTCAAGCTATTCCCTCAAATCCTAGAAATGCCTCAGGAATCTCTTCTGGTGAAGGAGAAAGGCCAGCCAGTTACTTGGCTTCTGTAAATGTGTTTACTTTTGTTTTAAATATTGGGATTTCAGAGACAATTGGAAAAAATGAAGGATTTTAAAGGATAAAAGTTTAAAAACCATTTATCTGAATTGTCTTGAAAATCTTTTCTACTTCTAAAGCTTTGTATACCAAATTATATTTATATTTTGAAAATAAGACCTCAAATTGATGTGCTAGATAGGCCTTATTTGTACTAATGGCCATGTTAGCTTGTCTCTGTTGGGTACACCCCCTTGGCCAGCATTTATTGTATCAATCTAAGATGGTATCATTTCTATAGTACACAAGTATTTTATGTACCTTAGTAAGACAAAAATTCACATAAACACTTTCTTTTCCATCTACTATAAGACATGTCTTGATTTTCGCATTGTAGGTAAAAAACTGAGCATCTGAGAATTGGTGACAGGATGGGAGGAGGGTTGTTTTATGACCTCATTCTTGTGGATTCTCTGGCCATGTTGTTCACATTGGGTGTAAGTGGGTGGAAATGCCTGAGCAACCCCATATGCAGGATCAAGCTCATTTGTAAACTGCTTTGAGTAAATACTTCCCTTTCTTAATAATAGTGCGTGCAGAGCTATAGGGCACATTACTTGATTCCAAATTCCTCACTTGTAAATTGGAGATAATAATGGTGTTACTATCTTCTTTATAAAGTCATTATGAGGCTTAGGTTAATATGTGTAGAGCCCTTCAAGTATATTCATGTGTGCTTCAAATTGGTGGGTAGTAAATACTATGTAAATGTTAAATAGACATTATCAAATTTTCAAAGCACTTAAGATGCATCTCACATGAGAGATGAACCTATCCCACTGTTCTCCTTTTCCTGATGTGGAAACCCAAACAACCCTTTACAATCCAGCAAGCTGCCTTGCTCATGCACTTCCTTAGTTACCTTATTGGGGCTGAAGCTCAGCTAATTTAATTCCCTGCCTGGAGCTCTTTCTATTAGGCCAAGTGCAGCTTCTAGTTGCCTAAATCCAGGATGCTCTCCAGGACTCTTAAGTCCATCTTGGTCAGCAGGATAGATAAATATTTATTTTCTTTTCTGGATTTATTTTATAATGGTAGTTGCATATGTATCATGTTTATGTTCCTTGAAGTAAGATTAGTTCAACAGTTTTTTTTGTTTTGTTGCTGGGGATTAAACCCAATCCAACAGTTATTAATCAAAAATCTAGTATGTGGCAGGCAAATGCAAGCTCTTTTATAAAACTGCCTCACTTTAGGAAGAAAAAGAGCAACTCAAGGATACAGTACATACCATTTCATTCCAGATTTGACAACTGAAGCCGTAAATGTAGCTATTGCAGCACCACCGTCAGATGGAGAGGCTAATGCTGAGCTCTGTCGGTATCTTTCCAAGGTTTTAGAACTCAGGAGGAGTGATGTGGTTTTGGATAAGGTAGGTCTCTCTCTTTTTCAAACATCTTTGATTATTGCCACATAATCATGATAAAATATTAATTTGCTTCTTCACATTATTTGGAAAACCAGTTTGTTTTTAACTCACATATTCATTTAATTACAAAAATCTGAATTCTTCCTGTGTAGTTTCCTGTGTTTCTGCTACCTCAGTCCTTATTCAGAGTTGTCTATACTGTCTTATATTCCTTAGTTGCCACCATTTCTAGCATTTTCTTCCTTCCCAAACCCATTGTGAGGTAATCTTGCAATTCTTCTTTAAGACATCACCACACCAAAAAAATGTAAAATGATTTCTTGTTGTCATCTCCATTAGAGTTCATCAGGTATTTCTAATCCTCCATGTTGTCTTTGTTCACTAGAAGAAGCTCATCAGGAAGTTAGTGGATTCATATGTAGTCATTAATAACATGGTTTTGTACTTTAAAATCACTGAGGAATGATTCTCAATACAGGTTCCTGGGCATTACCTTAAACATAGAATTTAGAGTGCAGAATCTTGAAATTGAGTATGTAAGTGTAGGACCCAGCCATACTTATATCTTGAAGTTTTACTTGATTTTCAATGCTGTGTAATATAGATCATATCTGGTGGCATTCAACATCCTTGATAAATAAACTGCACCTTGATAAATAAACTGCTGTGGCAGGTCATTTCTTAATTTCTGCCAGTACTCATGTTTGGACATTTGCCTGAAAGGGTCTCCCCACTTTTCTACCTGTACAAATTCTGCCCATCTAGATAAATTCCTGTTCAGATTTTATCTTTAAAAGATGTGCTTGAGTGGCTTGGGAGTCTAAGGCAGGAGGATTGTGAGTTCAAAGCCAGTCTCAGCAAAAGCGAGGTGCTAAGCAACTTGGTGAGACCCTGTCTCTAAATAAAATACAAAATAGGGCAGGGGATGTGGCTTAGGGGTTGAGTGCCCCTGAGTCAATCCCAATACCCCCCCACCAATAAATAAATAAAAGATGTGCTTGAGAACATATCTTTTTAAAAATTGTTTTAAGTGATAGTGAAATCATAGCACTTGGATATTGTAGTGGCTCTTTGGACTTTTTAAGTTGTAGATGGACACATTGCCCTTATTTTATTTATTTATCTATTTTATATGTTGCTGAAGAACCCAGTGCTTCACACATGCTAGGCAAGTACTGTACCGCTGACCCACAACCCCAGCCCAGCAACTTGTTTTTATTTAAGATTATGCAAAGTTTCTATAAAATGCAATATTTACTTTGGTATTTTAAAATTATTTGCATCTTTAAACAAAAGAGTTACTTGAAACTAGAATATTGTAATTCATCATTTTGAAATTCTGATGCCAAACTTTTATCATTTTAGAAATTAAGGTATAAAACTAAAAACCTTGTTGAGTTGTAAAAATCTATAGTCAGGTGGAAGCAAAGAGATAGTTTTTGGTTGGACCCGACGTGGTCAGGAGAAAGTGTACATAAGCCATCTATAATGTCCCCATGAAGATATGACTGTGATGGGTACAACGGAAGTCTGTTGTCCCTTAAAGCATTAGAATGTTTATTGTGCTTTCTTTTGATTCAGGGTGGTAAATCTCGTGAAAAGGTGGTGAAGCTTTTGGCCTCTACAACTGCAGAAGAAATCTTGGAGAAATTAAAAAAGGAAGCCGAAAAAAAATAAAATCAAAAAAATGAAAAGTACATCCTTGAGGGACTTTTTAATTTCTATCAATGAAGAGGCGGCTAATAGGAAAAATATATTTAAATTCACACATACACAAAAATGGAGGTGAGAATGTGGGGAACAATGTATACTCATACATTGCTGGTGGGACTGCAAATTGGTGCAACCCCAATGGAAAGCAATATGAAGATTCCTCAGAAAATTTACAATGAAACCACCATTTGACCCAGTTATCCCACTCAGCATACTACAGTGATACAGCCACATCGATGTTTATAGCAGCTTAGCTCACAATAGCTAAACTATGGAACCAGCCTAGGTGCCCTTCAACAGATGAATGGATAAAGAAATTATGGGATATATGCACAATGGAATATTATCCTTGAAGAAGAATAAAATTATGGCACATGCCAGTAAATGGATGGAGCTGGTGAATATCATGCTAAGCGAAATAAGCCAATTCCAAAAACCCAAAGGCTGAATGTTTTCTCTGATGTAGATGCTAATTCACAATAAGGGGAGTAGCTAGGGAAGACTAGAAGTACTTTGGATTAGGCAGAGGGCAGTGAAGGGAGAAGAGGGATATGGGAGTAGAAAAGATAGTAGAATGGCCACGTGTGGTGGCACACGCCTGTAATCCCAGCAGCTCGGGAGGCTGAGGCAGGAGAATCTCAAGTTCAAAGCCAGCCTCAGCAAAAGCGAGGTGCTAAGCAACTCAGTGAGACCCTGTCTCTAAATAAAATACAAACTAGGGCTGGAGATGTGGCTCAGTGATCAAGTGGCCCTGAGTTCAATCCCCAGTACCAAAAAAGAAAGAAAGCAAGCATAGTAGAATAAATACCATGTGCATATATGGGGATGTGATTTGATGTGTATGACTGGTGTGATCCTACATCATGTACAACCAGAAGAATGAGAAGTTATACTCCATTTATATATGATGTGTCAGAATGCATTCTATTATCATGTATAACTAATTAGAACCAAAAAAATTGTGTGTGTGTGTGTGTGTGTGTGTGTGTGTAAAGACTCAAAAAGTAGAAATTTATGCTGGATGTGGTGGCACACACCTGTAATCCCAGCAGCTCAGGAGGCTAAGGCAGGAAGATCAAGAGTTCAAAGCCAGCCTCAGCAAAAGGTGCTAAGCAATTCAGTGTGATCCTGTCTCTAAAATACAAAATAGGGCTGGAAATGTGGACCAGTGGTCAAGTGCCACTGAGTTGAATCCCTGGCACACACCCACACACACACAAAATTAAATTTTTAAGAGCACTGTACCTTGAATACAGGTTCTAAAATTCCTGACTTCAAACAGCCTGAAACTTGTTATTCTGATTTCACGGTATTATAATATAATATAGCTGGAAAGGATATTCAGGATGACTGATTTAAACATTTGCTCTGTGATGAGGTTTCTGATATCCAGAAGTTGGGAGAATTACTGAAGATCATATCACACAAAATGGCAACTAGAACCCAGATCCTCTGACTCCTTATTTATTGCAGTTATCCTAATTATAAACAAAAATTATAATATTTCCAGTGTTTCTGAAATCTGGAGGTTGCCTCTTAATCCAGTTTTCAAGTAACAGAGGAAATCTGTCATGCTGCTTTTGTAGTCTTACCTTATATTTTAAGATAATGTTCTCAGTGCAAAAATGTGCTGGGTGCAGTAGTTCATGCCTGTAAATCCCAGCAACTCAGGAGGCTGAGGCGGGAGGATTATGAGTTCAAAACTGGCCTCAGCAATTTAGGGAGGCCCTATGCAACTTAGGGCCTTAGACCCCTGTCTCCAAGAAAAAAAAGAGGGGCTAGGGATGTGGCTCAAGCGGTAGCGCGCTCGCCTGGCATGCGTGCGGCCCGGGTTCGATCCTCAGCACCACATACAAACAAAGATGTTGTGTCCGCCGAGAACTAAAAAATAAATATTAAAAAATTCAAAAAAAAAAAAAAAAGAAAAAAAAGAGCTGAGGATGTGGCTCAGTGGTTAAATGCTCCTGGGTTCAGTCCCTGGTACAAAAAAATTAAATGAAAAAAAAAGTTTTAACATCTTTTAAAAACTGTATAGAGCTTTTTGTAAAAAAAGTATATAATAATCAAGACTTGTAACTTAATTATTTTTGAGAAGTAATTGAATTTTTATTTTTAAATTTTATTATTTTTTGATACTGGGGACTGAACCCAGGGATACTTTTTCACTGAGCTACATCCCCAGTCCTTTTTATTCTTTGAGACAGGGTATTGCCAAGTTTCTGAGGCTTTCACTAAATTGCCCAGGCTGGCCTTGACATTTTGATCCTCCTGCCTCAGCCCGAGTCATTGGAATTACAGGTGTATACCACTGCACCCAGCTGAGAAGACACTGGATTTCCTTCCATCTCAGTGGTAACTTAAAATCCATTATTTCTTCCAAATTCCCAAAGATCCTTAAAAAAATGAAGAGGACCTGGAAACTGTTTTTAGTATTTGTAAAGTCTATCAGAAATCACATCTATATTAAAGCTGAAAAGATAATATATTCTTACATATTTGGTGCAAGTTATAGTAATTTAAATAACTAAATTACCTTGACTGTCTTTTTTTTTTTTTTTAAAGAGAGAGGGAGAGAGAGAGAGAGAGAATTTTAATATTTATTTATTTTTTTTTAGTTTTCGGTGGACACAACATCTTTGTTTGTATGTGGTGCTGAGGATGAACCCGGGCCGCACGCATGCCAGGCGAGCGCGCTACCGCTTGAGCCACATCCCCAGCCCACCTTGACTGTCTTTGAACTCACCATTCTCCTGTCTCAGCTTCCCTAGTCCCTGGGATTACAGGCATGTGCCATATTGCCTGGCTACATAATTACTCTTGACAAAATGGTTTAACAATAACATTGGTGACTACACTATATACTAGGAAAGAAAAACCTGGTTTATTCTGCCCTGGAGGTAGGAGCAAAGATTTTGGATTCCTGATTCCCATGGACCACCCACAGGTGTGGATGAAAGACGGAAGATGGAGTGAGAATCAAGTTCTAAGCAGCCCAAACTCAAAAAATTTAGAGGCAGATTTTTGGGTTATGGGCTACCAGCATACATCCCTTAGATATCCCAGGAATTTGGTTCCTTAAATGTAAAATAGAATACAAATTATAGAACCTACCAGGCCCCAATCGAAATTGCTTTAATGCAAATGACTAGAAACCAAAAACTTAAGAAGCTAGATTTTCAATTTATATACTAGAGGTGGCACTATAATGCAATAGCAGAAAGCCAATGTAACTTGATGTAGGGAATTAACAATTCCTTTTGAAGTGAACCAGCACTATTAAGAAGTTCATTCTTTTTTAAAAAAATGTTTATTTTTCATTATTCATGGGCACAATATCTTGTTTATTTATTTTTATGTGGTGCTGAGGATTGAACCCAGTGACTCACATATGCGAAGCAAGTGCTCTGTCACTGAGCCTCAACCCCAGCCCAATTAGGAAGTTCATTTTGTACTGCCAATCTGTATCACACTTTAATCCTTCTTGTCTTTCCAGAAATGTTCCTTAGACCCCTCATATCTTAAGGAATTTACCTCAGGACTGTCTTTACTTGGGTCAGTTGGGTTCTTAGGGGTTCCAGTGCCATGGTGGAATCAGTAGGTCCTGAGTACCTCCCTTAATGTTGCAGCTGTCAGAAATCTCCTGTAGTCTGTGTTTCTGAAATTAGAATTGAGCTGGGCATTTGGCAAGGAACTAATTTCTAATCATGATGGCAACTTATTTAAGTGAATACACCTTCCAGACAGGATATATAGTGGGATTCTCCAGTGAGTACATGCTGTTCCCCATGTCATCATGTGAATCCTAATTGGAAAGCCTGGGATCAGAACCAGGAAACTATGACCATCTAAGCTCCCATTTCTGCCACTGGAATGGATCTAGTATCAGCCACAGCTCCTCTTCTAGAACAACTGGATCCACGATCCAGGGACTGTTTCCGTGCTATAAAAAGGCTTTCTTCCAACAGTTCTTTTAATTTAATTGATAAGTTTAGCATAACCCTAGTCTGCGTTAAGATCCCCCAAGTACCTTTATAAAATTTCAGGTACAGAATCCCCAAACTTTGCAGCCAGAGGTTAGACTCCCTGGTCACTCCTACATGAAACTCACCCATGATGATGTGGTTTTGCTATCACGGTGGTTTTCAAATTGTTTTAAAACCTGATTTCCTTAAAGATGCTTTGGGGAATTGGGTCTCTGAAGAATAAGGGAATGAGTCAAGTCACCAACTTCAAGCCTTTAATCCTCTTCTAAAGCTGTAATGTCCAATATGGTAGTTGCTCACATGTGGCAAAATGTGCTTTTTAAACTGAGAAATAAAAAACCATCAAATAAATAAAGCTCACATTGGAAAAAACAACAAAGAGGAGTCTGAAAATGTGGTAAGAAATTTAGAGGGCAAGACAAAGAACAGTGAGCAAAAGGAAAATGGCAGCTATGGAAGTCAGATAAAGGAAAATCAACATCTACATAACTGGTTCCTGAAGAACAGAACCAAAGAAATGGAACAGAACAAATATTTAAAGATATAATTAAGAAAATACTGAAGAAATAAAAGATGAATTTGTAGAAAGGGTGCAGTGTCCCAGGCGAAACAATGACCAAAAGAATCAACAGGGAGATACAACCTAGTAAGAATTTCCTGGTTTCAAAATTTTTAAAAAAGTTTATGAACATCCAGAGAAAAAAAGCTGAAGTCACAGGGAAGGAGGCAGCACATACATGCACATTCAAAATGTTGCTGATGGTAATGTAAATTGCTAGTGTTTTAAAAATGTGTCAACATTTATTAAAATAAAAATAGACCTTTTAAACCAACAATCTACTTTTGAGAATGTTCATAGAATACATAAAAACACTAAAGGACATATGTATAAAAGCAATGCAGCATTGTTAGTGCAAAAAAAGAAAGGGAGGGAAGAAAAGGGGAAAAGGAGGAAAAAAGGGAAGGAGAAAAAGATGGGAAGGACCTATCCACCTATAAGAGAACAATCATAATCAAAAGTAAATTCACATAATTTACTTCTAATTTATAGCTACTGACATAGAGTGATGCATTATATTGTTAAGTAAATAATTTTATGTATGCAGGTATTAAAAATATATAACTCCACTTTAGTAAGAAAGGGAAAAATATATGTACATCAAGTTTACATACACTTGTGTGAGCATGGTGAACAAGATAAAGCCATATACATCAGGTTGAATGCAGACTACTCATTTTTGTATTGTTTTACTTTTTATGATATTTTGTATATACACATAATATACATAGTTAAGTTTAAAATGAAAAAAAAATACAAACAATGAAGCTCTTGCCTTTAATGGTTATTAGAGAGCTTTATTTACGGAATTCAGACAAAGACACTGAAGATTCTTTAGGGAGTTAAAGGCACTGGCTGTGGAAAAAAACCTATGAGATCATCATTACATCCTCTCCAGAAGCTATCTCAGGAGGTCACTGAAACCCAAAAAAAGTCTAACTAGTAATTAATACATGGGGCTCTCTGTGCCCCTTAGGGACAGAAATGAAAACACCTACTAAATTAACCCATATCCCATGACGACAATGGTGAAAGATTTTTTTGAAATGAACTTCTAACATTCAAGTCAACCCAGAAATGCTTCCCTGTAACTCTAGAGGCACAAATGTGATATGGGCCAGTTACCCATTATGTGCCTAGTACTATGCTAAATTCTTTCATATATGTGCTTTCTTTGTAAGACATTTTTTATTTTGCAACTGATGTATAATATCTGTACTTATTTATGTAGTACAATATTATAATTAGACACATGTAAACAGTATAATAACCAAATCAGGGTAATTAGCATTCTATCTCCTCAAATATTATTTTAAGCTCTTCTCTAGTTATTTTTGAAGTGTATAATTAATGGTATATACCACAATGATGATTCTATTGTGCTACAGAACATTAGAACTACCCCCCAACTATATTTTGGTACCCATTATCCAACCTCTATCCTCCTTTCTCCTCTCCTTCTAGCTCCTAGTGACTTCTGCTCTTGTCTCTACTTTTTTTGTGATCAACTTTTAGCTTGTCCAAGTGAGAACATGTGATATTTGTCTTTCTGGGCCTGGCTTATTGCATTTAACATATTGCCCTTCAGCTCCATCCATGTTGTCACAAACAACATGATTTTATCCTTTTTGTGAATATTTCATTTAATTCTACAAGAGGGCAATCAAACCACATATTAGCAAATTTAATGGACGACTTACTTTATTAACCTGCTCCTCCCATCCTATCCTGTAAATCTTTAAGTCTAAGGGGTATTATGCATGGCTCACCTCCATGTTTCTCATCTGATAGCATGGGTAACCAAATCCTCAGAGGTCAGAAGTTTCGTGGCACCTGGAAGCCTGAGCATGGTTACAGCAGCTGCAGTTACTTCTTCTCATCCCCGTGATAACTTGTGTTATCAGCCATACTGATAGGCACCCAAGAAGCCAGTGTGGCCCAGGACCATTCTCTCTCAGAATGTCCACAGATCAAGGGATCTCTACTTGCATGTTCCTCAAAAGCTGGTCCTTATAGATAACACACAGATTTCTAGAAAGGATGAAATATTTACTCTCAAGGTTTCCCTGGAGTCCAATGGTATAATCTTCTAATTGGATCTAGTTGTTGATTCAGTTCCACAATAATTTAATATGGCAGGATCCAGGAGAAATCTTTGTTTAGATATCACAGAATGTCACACACACAGCTGTATATGAATCCTATTGGTCTTAATTTATTCTAAATTAAAAAACTTGAACATCTTAAAAGCATAACCTTTCTAAGTTTATAAAAAGGAAGAATTCTTTGAGTGACCTACATAATTAGGAGTTTCATAAGGAAACTCAATTTAGTTTTAAAGTCCCCATTTGAAATAAACAACTATCCATTCACTAATTCATTCATTCCTTGATCAAAATACAGGACAAAAAAAAAATCCAAACAGGCTTTTCAGTGAATAATTCATATACAATACCTCTTTGTCATTACCGAAGTGCTTTCATTAGTAAAGATTTCCAGCTAACAATACAATGGTAATACAAACCACCTCGACCTGGGAGTATTATTTCCTAATAATTTTTTTCACTACTAACTGTACTAGGGCATCACTATAGATTACAGCATATTTTTCATATGTAGCCAAATCTTGTGTTTGGGTTCTGCTATAGTTTAGATCTTTGTGTGTTATGTTGGGGGGCTACTGGGAGTTGAACTTAGAGATGTCCTATTGCTGAGATACACACCCAGCCTCCCCCCTGCCCCCGGCCTATTGTCTTTTTTTTTTTTTTTTTGAGACAGGGACTTTCTAAGTTGCTCAGGCTTGTCTCAAACCTGGGATCCTCCTGCCTCAGCCTCCTAAGTTATTGGGCTTACAGGTCTGTACTACTATGCCCAGATAGAGTTTAGATCTTGAATGCCTCCCAAAGGCACATATGTGAAAGGATTGGCTCCCAGCCTATGTTGTCACTGAGAGAATAGAACCTTTAAGAGATGGGGTTAAGTGAGAAAGTTAGATCATTGGCAGCATGCCCTTGAACTCAATATTTGAACTCAATATTTGAACTCAAGCCCTTTCCTCTCTCTTTCACTTCCAAACCACCATAACATGACCAGGCCTCCTCTGCCATCATGTACTGCCCTGTCATAGGCTCAAAAACAACAGGGCCAAGGAAACATGAGCCAAAATAAACCTTTCCTTCTTGATTATTTCTGGTATTGTGTCACTGTAATAACAGAGGTTTAATCAATCAAGTGAAATAGAAAGTAGGAAATGTTTAAGGTATTAAAAAACTGTATTTAGGAACAACATGTATTAGAGTTCAAAATTAGTCCTGACAGTAACTTTCATAGTGAAATATCACTTCCTTCCATTTTAGCATTCTAAAGTTAAATTGACATGACACCTTGCTTTTTAAAAACTATTGTTTTTAATTACAGATGGAAACAATACCTTTATTTTTGTGTGGTGCTGAGGAGCGAACCCAATGCCTCACACATGCTAGGCACGTGCTCTGCCACAACCCCAGCTGGAGACTCTTCTTCTTGGGGGAGGGGGAGACGGGACTGACTGACATTTCGTCACTATTTATTCTATTATAAAGTTCTAGGGCTGGGGATGTGGCTCAAGCGGTAGCGCGCTCGCCTGGCATGCGTGCAGCCCGGGTTCGATCTTCAGCACCACATACAAACAAAGATGTTGTGTCTGCCGAGAACTAAAAAATAAATATTAAAATTCTCTCTTTCTCTCTCTCTCTTTAAAAAAAAAAACGTCCTATATTTTTCCTTAGGCAGATAAAATACAAAAGGAAAAATTATATCCTGGTCTGTGAGCATTATACGGAATGCAACTTTGGAAACCAAAACCACGCTAGAAATCTTCCCAGATATTTTTTTCCTACATAGTTTCAAGAAACCAAAAACTATTCTAAAAGCAGTGACTCAAGGTTGTTATTCTTCCTATATCCCAAACCCTTCTACCACTCAAAAACAAAACACAAATATAGACAAGTCCCCAGCAAGCTGTTTTCAAAAATGACATTAATCTGATAGGTTCAATAATCAACATTTGACATTTTTAAGTCAGTGCCAATTTCCAAACAGCAAATGCTACTAGTTTTAGCTCAACTTTCTCATGGACTTTCTTCCACATTCTAAGTGCATGTTATGTCCTGAAGTTCTCCTTTTTTTGTCTATTCACATGAGTTCACATAGGAAAACCACCATAACTCCTTAATTCTCAATGTCTCCTCCTCTATCTCATCTTCTATCAGTTACTTTACATCCTTCATATCAACACTGCACATCAGAATCTTCACTGGTTGATTCAACAAATGTTTACATTAGGCCTATTATGTGCCCCTGGGGGTTTAAAGGCCACAATTCTAGTCCCTATTCTCAAGTTATTCCTATTCTACAGTTGGTTCATTTATTTTTATAACTCTGCAAGGGTGGCAAGTATATATTGTCCCCATTTTCCTAAGTGAGCAAATAATCACAAGAGTTGAGTGTCTCAAGGTCAGGTACCTTTGCAAGCACAGGATTTGAAGCCAGGACTCCTTAAATCGAATGCAGTATGTGATTACAACAAACTATCTCAAGAATTCTATTTAACATGATTTTAACTTTTTGTTCTTACTCTTAAATTATGTTATTTTTTTCATGTTGCATTCTGAAGCAATAACCATGCCTTTTATTTCTATCTTGTTTTAAGCACACCAGGGGTCAGGTGGATAATGACTGCTAAAAACAAAAACTACCACTACCATAGATTATTTACGCAAAATGCAGAAATAACTCAGGTTATAAGGACTTTTTCCACTTTTTCATGAGACCACATGTAGCCTACCTGTACCAAGTGTTAAAATATTTAAATACTATGGGAAAATAACCTCTTCAGAGCATTCTGAGAAGCATCTCTCAGCGCTATCCCTTGAATCCACAGCTCTCCTAAATGGTGTCAATAGTTGGCTTTTCACCCACATCCAGTGCTGGCGGTGGAATTTGAGGTTCCTCTGCATGATGCAAGCTGGCTACAAAATAAGGCTAAGAAAAGAAAGCGGCAAAAAAAAAAAAAAAACCCACAAAACACAAAAGGTATTTTAGAAAGCAAGGGCAGGGCAGGACAGCTCTTCAACCTTAGGGGTCGAGCTTCCACATTGGAAATAGAGAGGGCTAGAGCCCGTGTTTGCTTTATCATATGGGGGAAACTTCAAAGGTTTTCCATAGAATGTTCTTCGCCAAATAGGAAGTGGGCTGTCCAATTTCCAATGGGTTATGCCCAACTCCAGAGCTAGGAGATCAGTCTTCCTAGCCATGTGAAGACAGAGGTCAGTGCATTGTGCAATCCATTGAGTGGGAGAAACCACAAAACAGGTTGCAATGTCAAATCTAAATCTCCTTGGCTCAAGGCCGATTGAAGATGCTCAAATAGCTCAAAGGTGGCTCCCCACAGTTGGCACAGCACAGGATCCTGTTCTAATGCCATAATCAGCTACTGTCTCAACTGGTCAGTGCCTGGGTTTCATTAGTTGATAGAGATTTTTAATAATCCTTCTACTTTCCGAAGATACTGAGATGAAGTTAGGCCATTTTTTACTCTCTAGGCTAAACATTTGTAGTATCAAGATCCATGTTTATGTAACACCACTGGCCTGTTGTCTATTAATATGATTACAGAAGGGTATAGTAAAAACCTCAAGTTAAAAATTTATTTACATTTCTGGGCTGGGGATGTGGCTCAAGTGGTAGTGCGCACGCCTGGCATGTGTGGGGCGCTGGGTTCGATCCTCAGCACCACATAAAAATAAAATAAAGATGTTGTGTCCACTGAAAACTAAAAAAATAAAATATTAAAAAATTAGGGCTGGGGATGTGGCTCAAGCGGTAGCGCGATTGCCTGGCATGCGTTCGGCCCGGGTTCGATCCTCAGCACCACATGCAAAACAAAGATGTTGTATCCGTTGAGAACTAAAAAATAAATATTAAAATTTTCTCTCTCTCTCTCTCTTAAAAAAAAACAATTATCTCTCTTTAAAAAAATTTTATTTACATTTCTATGTGAATATTTAATTAGGTGCATCCTTTCCAATAAAACCACCTGAAGAAAAGATGACTCTTCAGGAAAAGGGTCAGAGGTGGAGAAATGGATCTAGAGCATGGAGAAGTACCTGGGGAAGTCAATCTCAAGAACCCTAGAGTGGAGTGCTAAAAGAAAAAGTAGATTTAGGAAGTTCACTTTTAATTCCTTTGATCTATGATGAAACTTATACTTTAAAAAAATATTTATTTTTTAATTATACCTTTATTTCACTTATTTATTTTTATGTGGTGTTGAGGATCAAACCCAGGGTCCTGCACATGCCAGGCAAGTGCTCTACCACTGAGCCAGAACCCCAGCCCCGAAACTTATACTCTTAATATTCCTCTGAAGCTCTTTAATCAGATATGAAGGACTGAGTAATAAAATCCAAATAGATCAACTTACCAAATCAATAAATAGACTGACTGCCAAAATTTGGGAGTGAAGTTGCTTAAATCTTTTTAAAATTTTTGTTTTCAATAAAACTTATTATTAAAATTATATGAAGTAGAATGAATTCTCTGAAAGGAAATGACAATATCACTATATTTATAGACGAGGAAGCAGCAAAAGTATGCATCTAGAAATGAATAAAATACTGTAAAATCAACCCAAGTCAAATACCAAAACAGTTAAAACGTAGCATTATCTTCACAGGATTATAAACTTTTGTATAACATGCAAATTTTTTCTCTGCTAGGTTTTAAGTTAGCAAAAAGCTTTAAAACGTTTATATAAAATGATGTGTGCCCTAATCCCATCCACCAAAAAGATCAAGACACTGAACTGAGAAGGAGTTTTTCTTCATTTTACAGCTTATTCTTGATTTCCCGCTTAAAAAAAATATCAAGGGGCTGGAGTTGTAGCTCAGAGGTAGAGCATTTGCCTCATACATGTGAGGCACTGGGTCTGATTCCCAGCACCACATATAAATAAGGAAATAAATAAAGGTCTATCAACAACTAAAAAAAATATCCAATTAATTATAGAGCTAACTCAAACTTGTAGAGAAAGCAATCACAAAAGTACCCTAGGCACATAACAAACAACAAAAGAAATATACAGTTGTTTTACCTTTCAACTGATGTTATGTACAGTACATTATAAGTATAGCTGTGCATTAATGAACTGATTAACTACCCTCTGTAGAATCTCAGAAATAAGAACATCTGAGCATATGGAAATTCCTTTATCTTATAAAGTAAAAGCAAGCATTTCTATTTTGAAGTTTTTATTTACGTGTTAAAGACAGAATTTCTGGAGGTCAAACAAGGAAAATACATCAACTCAGAGCACTATTAAGTAATGAAACAAAAAAGAATCTGAGGTAGAAGGCAAGGAATATAACCCACAATGTTTTTAGGGGAGTATTTATTCCCAGCAACAATAACATCTATCCAGTAAGATTATTTTTTTAATCTTAAATTCCAAAAAAATAATAATCCATATTCTAAATGAATTGAAACTATGACCAAGAAAAGACACACAAACCTTTGTCATGTTAGCAAAGTAAATGGTTTTTCTAAAATACACTGACATTTCTATCAATAGTAACCATACGGAGGCCGTGGGTTGTAACCATATTGTCCATATTGGGGTGGATAGTAAGGTTCTTGTCTGTGTTGCTGGGGATAATTGTTACCCCAGGATCGTCCATGCCACTGATTTGATCGATTGTCACTTGGCCATCCCCGTCTGCTCTCCCTACCTCTAAACTGTCTGTTATCTTGCAGCCTACAATAAAACAAAAAGGTTAAAACTTCCCTTATTAAAACAATCAAACAAAAAAAAGAAGAAATCTATCCCAGTGCATATAAATTCTCAATAGCAAATAAAGTATAAAACATTTTTCTCTACAGAACATATAGCACCAATTAGTCAATACTTGCCTAAGATTTAAGTCATTCTTCCAGCATCATATTGGACACACTTCACAGAGAAAAAGGCAAATAAATATAAACCCAAACCAAATATGGCAGTTCTGGATCAAACTGAAATCTGTTCACTGTATAAAATCAGCATAGTAATTTATGCCTTTGATTATTTTTGAACTATTAAATAGAGGTAATTTCCAACTTCTTTCTAGAATAGAATCAATACTTTTTTAATGGGATCAAGTACAAAGATAAATTGTTTGTTTTTTGGTACTGGGGATTGAACCCAGGGTCACTCAACCACTGAGCCACATCCCCAGCCCGATTTTGTATTTTTATTTAGAGACAGGGTCTCACTGAGTTACTTAGTGCCTCACTGTTGCTGAGGCTGGCTTTGATCCTCCTGCCTCAGCTTCCTGAGCCACTGGGATTACAGGCCACGGCACCCAGCTAAGCACAAAGATAGTTTTTAAAGTACATTTACAAAGAAAATATCAGTCTACAAGAAAAACATAAAATATATATATACACACAAATGAACAGCAAGGGAAAGAATACATGTTGCTGACATAATATTAAAGCAAATATTTACTGGCACTTATCAATGTGCCAAGCACTATTACTAGGCAGTACATATAACCATGGTGAAAACACTGATTGCTGCCTTCATTGTCCTTATCAAACAGACTAAAGCTAACCTCTCCCAAATCAACATCTGCATTTGTTCTCAAGAAATACATACCTATTGCCTCTATTTCTTTGGTTTCCACCAGATCTGCTATTCCATTCCTCAATAATTGGAGGCATTTCAGGAGGACGTTTCAAGTATTCCTGGTACTCTTTATCATCTTCTGTGAATCTATTCGCAAACATCTCTTCAAAATTTGGAACAGCTTCAGAAGTGTCAGTCATCCTGAAATTCTATAAAGATTTAAGATGATTATGTAAGAATTAAAAAAAAAATCAACACTATCTTATCTGATAATGAAAAAAGTCAAGAATGAAAAATTTTGGCAGGCTATTCACAGAAGTTCCTGTGTTCTTTTAAACTTAACACAGATTTGAGACATTCAGTTCAACATTTCTTGACTACTACAATCCAGGCACTGTACTTGACTAGGAGCCCACCATGCAAAGATAAAGAATGCATCATTGCCTCTACCCCGCAAAACCTCCCAGTCTAGTAGAAGAGACAGAGTGGTATAAATATAAAGAGATGAGCAGATGTTAAGAAATGAGGCTGGAAGGGCTGAGGTTGTAGCTCAGTGGTAAAATGCTTGCCTTGCACATGTGAGGCACTGGGTTCAATCTTCAGCACCACATATAGAAATAAATAAATAAAATAAAGATACTGTGTCCATCTACATCTTAATTTTTTTTTTTTTTTTTTTAAGAAATAAGCTGGAGAGATAAGCAGGGGACAAATGATGAAAAACTTTGTATTCAATGCAGGTTTGCATTTTTTCTGGTCAGCAAAGGTAGGCTTAAGATGGGAAGTCTCAAGATCTAATTTACTATTTAGAAGGATTGCTTTTCTAAAATTGTAGAGAATAGATTTGTGAAATTAGAAAACAGGCAGATTACTACAGTAATGTAGGTAACATGCTGAAGGGTCAATCTGAGGCAGGGACTTTGAGGGTTACTCTGAGGCAGGGACTTTGAGAACAGTTTCAAAAGAATTTTAGGAGGAATGACCATTGATGATATGTGGGAGAAGAGGGGAGAAATAAAACATAACTGAGGCTTCTCACCAAATGACTGAACAGATTCTGGTGCCAAAGGTACTATAGGAAGAGGGATGGATAAGGATATATACTGAGTTTGAAGTCAGCTGTGGTACATATGTCCAAAATGAGAGTCAATTCACAGGTAATGGAGAGTAAGAGATGGGCTGAAGATGAATACGGGAGATATCAACAATGTTAATGTTATAAGAATAGGTGAGATTATTTTTCTCCCACATTTTTATTGATGAATTATAGTGGGATTTGTTGTTACCTATTTGTACATGCATACAATGTAACAATATAAATTGGCCAATATTATTCCCCAGCATGCTCCGCCTCCTTTCCCACTTTCTACTGATCTCCTTTTGGTTTTCATGAGATCCCTGCAGCTCCACTTTTGTTTTCTTTTTTTCTCTCTAGCTTCTACATGAGAGAAAACATACAACCCTGGACCTTCTGAGTTTGACTTATTTCACTTAACAAAATGGTCTCTAGTTCTATCCATTTTCCTACAAATGAAGTAATTTCATTTTAAAGGGCTGAATAACTCCATTGTGTATATATACCACAGTTTCTCTATCCATTCATGTGCTTATGAACACATAGGCTGTTTCCATAGTTTGGCTATTGTGAACTGTGCTGCTATAAAAATGGGTATGCATGACTCACTATAGTATGATTACTTTAGGATAAATACCAAGGAGTGGTTATTTGGTGGTTCTGTGCCTAGTCTTCTGAGGAACTTCCATACTGATTTCCATAATACTTGTACTAATTTACAGTCCTACCAACAGTGTAAAAGTATTCCTTTTTCTCCACATCCTCTACCTTATTTATTATTATTTGCATTCTTGATGATTGCCATCCTGACTGGTGTGAGATGAAATCTCAGTGTAGTTTTGATTTGCATTTCCCTAATTGCTAATGACGTTGAACATTTTTTCATGTATTTGTTAGCCATTTGTATTTCCTTTTTTTTGAGAAGTGCGTTTAACTCCTTGGCCCATTTATTGATAGGATTATTATTTTTTTTGGTGTTAAGTTTTTTGAGTCCTTTATACATTCTAGATAGTAATCTTGTCAGAGAGAGCTAGCAAAGATTTTCTCCCATTCTGTAGGTCCTCTCTTTACATTCCTAATTGTTTTCTTTGCTGTGTAAAAGCTTTTTAATTTGGGGAACAAATTTTTACCCCTCAAACATCAGATAGAGCTCTAATCTCTAGAGTATACAAAGAACTCAAAAAGTTAAACAACAAAAAAGCAAATAACCCAATCAACAAATGGGCCAAGGACTTGAACAGAAACTTCTCAGAAAAGGATATACAATCAATCAACAAATACATGAAAAAATGCTCACTATCTCTAGCAATTAGAGAAATGCAAATTAAAACTACTCTAAGATACCATCTCACTCCAATAAGAATGGCAGCCATTATGAAGTCAAACAACAATAAGTGCTGGCGAGGATGCGGGGGGGGGGGGGGGGAAGGTACACTCATAAATTGCTGGTGGGACTGCAAATTGGTGCAGCCAATTTGGAAAGCAGTATGGAGATTCCTTGGAAAGCTGGGAATGGAACCACCATTTGACTCAGCTATTCCCCTTCTTGGACTATACCCAAAAGACCTAAAAAGAGCATACTACAGGGACACAGCCACATCAATGTTTACAGCAGCACAATTCACAATAGCTAGAATGTGGAACCAACCTAGATGCCCTTCAATAGATGAATGGATTAAAAAAATGTGGCATTTATACACAATGAAATATTACTCAGCACTAAAAAATAACAAGATCATGGCATTTGCAGGCAAATGGATGGCATTAGAGCAGATCATGCTAAGTGAAGTTAGCCAGTCCCTAAAAAACAAATGCCAAATGTCTTCTCTGATGTAAGGGGGGTGACTCAAATGGGATAGGGAAGAAGAGCATGAGAAGAAGACTACCACTAAATAAGGAAGAGAGGTGGGAGGGAAAAAGAGGGAGAAGGGGAGTTACATGGAAGATGGAAGGAGAACCTCATTGTGATACAGAATACATATATGATGTTGTAATGAGAAAAAGAAAAAAAAGTGTGTAACATTAGATTGGATGGAGAGAAAGGATGGGAGAGGAGGGGAGGAGTAAGGAGGATAGGAAGGGCAGCAGAATAGAATTGACAATATGATTGATGTATGTACATTCCATGTATGTATTATATGTCAAAATTCATTCTGCTGTCATGTATGACTAAAAAAAAAAAGATTTAAAAAAAAAAACCTTTTTAATTTGATGCCACCCCATGCATTAACTCTTGGCATTATTTCCTGAACTTTGGGGGTCCTGTTGAGAAGTTAATGCCTGTGCCTCTTTGCTGGAGTGTGACATTTTCTACTAGTTATTGCAGTGTTTCTGGTCTAATGGCTATGTCTTTCATCCATTTTGAGTTGATTTTTTGTGCAGTTTGAGGTAAGGTACTAGTCTCATTCTTCTACATAAGGATAACCAGTTTTCCCAGTACCATTTGTTTAAAAGGCTGTCTTTTCCTCAATATGTTTTTGGCGCCTTTGTGTGAATTTGTCTGTATTCTATTTTGTACCACTGGTCTGTTTTAATGCCAGGACCATGCAGGTTGTTAGCTAGATAGCTTAATTTGAAGACAGACACTGTGATGCCTCTAGCACTGCTTTTTTTGGCTTAGAATTGCTTTGGCTATTCTCAGTCTTTTATTCTTCCAAATGAATTTTAGGACTGTTTTTGCTAGTTCTGTGAAGAATGTCATTAGTATTTTGATGGGGATTGCATTGAATCTGTGTATTGCTTTTGGTGATATGGTCATTCTAGTAATTTTAATTTTTTTTTTCAGAGAGCGAGAGCGAGAGAGAGAGAGAGAGAGAGAGAGAGAGAGAGAATGAATTTTAATATTTATTTTTTAGTTTCGGGCGGACATAGCATCATTGTTTGTATGTGGTGCTGAGGATCGAACCTGGGCCGCAAGCACGCCAGGCGAGCGCGCTACCGCTTGAGCCACATCCCCAGCCTTAGAAATTTTAATTTTGCCTATCCATGAAGACCATGGGAGGTCTTCCCATTTTCCAAAGTCTTCTTCAATGTTTTTCTTCAATGTTCTATAGTTTTCATTGTAGAGGTCTTTAACTTCCTTGGTTAGATTTATTCCTAGGTATTTTCTTTCTCTTTATTAGGCTATTATGAATGGAACTGTTTTCCTGATTGTTTTCTCAGCAGATTCATTGTTATAATAGGAATGCTATTGATTCTTGTATGTCAATTTTATTATAACCTAGTACTTTGCCAAACTTTTAAAAACTTTTAGTTGTAGATGGACACAATATCTTTATTTTATTTATTCATTTTTATGTGGTGCTGAGGACTGAACCCACTGCCTCACACATGCTAGGCAAGCACTCCACCACAGAGCTACATCCTTCACCTTACTTTGCCAAATTTATTAGTCCTAATAGTCTTCCAATGGAGGTTTTTTTTTTTTTTTTAATCTTCCAGATTTACGATCATTGATGAGATTCTTTAGAGAAAATGTAGACTGTGTTAAGGAGAACCCTGGAGAACATGAACATTTAAAGAACAAAGTTAAAGAAGAGGCCAACCAGAAGAGATTATCACACAAAGCAAAAGAATAAAGAATGGTCAAAAGTGGCCAGGTAATACAGTGATAGAAAAAAACAAAAATAAGTAGCTGATTATTTTAGACTAGCTGGGATTGATGCAGGACTGCAATTGATAGAGAATTACGCAATTGCAAGGTAAGGAACTAGAGATCTACAGAATGTAGACAAAGCTTAAGAAGACTAGGTAAAAAGAGAAGAAAAAAAGACAAGCTCAAAGTGGTGATACATGCACAACTGTAGTCCCAATTATTGGGGAAGGTGAGACAGGTGTATCCTTTAAGTCCAGGAGTTTGGAGCCAGCCTAGACAACTTTGTGAGAGCCTGTCTTAAAAAAAAAAAAAAAAAAAAAAGCCAGTAGCTAAAGGGTTAATGTGATTTTTTTTTTTTCTCTCTCCCTCTTTTTGTACTCGGAATTGAACTCAGGGGCACTCAACCATTGAGTCACAACCCCAGCCCTATTTTGTACTTTATTTAGAGACAGGGTCTAAGTCAGTTGCTTAGTGCCTCACTTTTGCTGAGGCTGGTTTTGAACACATGAACCTCCTGTCTCAGTCTCCCAAACTTCTGGGATTAAGGCATGAACCACTGCACCGGGCTTATCTCTTTTATGTTACCCAGGATAAAATACCTATAATTGTTTATAAGAGAAAGAAAAAGAGCCAATAAAAAAGGGGAAATATATAAAATGTAAGAGAGATGCGAAAACAGGCAAGGAGAAAAGCATTTAGATGCACAGCTATTAAAATTTAGGATAACTACTTTATAAAGGTATCCATTGAATTCTTATTCCAGATCCTGTGACAAATGACAATAAAACTACTATAAATAAAGATACTGCCTGGGGCTAGGGTTGTGGCTCAATGGTAGAGTGCTTTCCTAGCATGTGTGAGGCAATGGGTTCAAAACAAAGGTATTGTGCCCATCTGCAACTAAAAAAAAAAAAAATTTAAAAAAAATAAAGATATTGCCTAATGTTATAAAAACTGAAATCTATATCAGCTAACTTTTCTAGGCCAATTATGAATTAATTCAACAGGTAGTATTTCTTCACCCATATACTCAGCCTCTAAATATAGGAAAATATTTTGGCTTAGCCTACAGAAGGTCTAATCCTTGATAAAACAAGGTAAAAGTTCACTTTATTTAGTCTTCTTTGACCAAGTACTTGTTAGCATTCCCATCCCCTACCTTTTCTAATCCAAACTCCATGTTTCTACTCTTTGCTTCAAGACTCCTAAAATCTGCCAGATGAGGTAGAACCATGCCTATAATCCTAGTACTTGGCAAGCTGAGGCTGGAGGATCATTTGAGCCCAGGAATTCAAACCAGCCTGGACAACATATGGAGAATCCATGTCAAAAAAAAAAAAAAGGACTTATAAAACAAATTTTATGATTTGAGGCATTGACAGCACACTGAAACTTTAAAACCAGACCTTTTCCCTCTTTCTTCTTGTATTAACTTCTAGACAAAGTTTTTGACAAGGAAATGTTTTATTGGAAAACAGCTTCTTCATTAGTTTGTGTTTTCTCCAAGCCCCCCATTTATAGCTGGTTATGGTGGTGCAGGCCTGTAATCCCAGCAACTCCAGAGGCTGAGACAGGACAATCACAAGTGTGAGGCCAGCCTCAGCAACTTAGTGAGATATTGTCTCAAAATAAAAAATAAAAATGGCTGGGGATGTGGTTCAATGGGTAAATGCACCTGGGTTCAATACCTGGCCATGTGGTTGGGGGAAAATCCATATCTATAACATTTATAATGCTACCCTCATCCTGACAAAATTAAACCAGAATTATTGTTTGGTTATAAGAAACAAAATCTAGATGTCCTACCTTTCAGGCTATTGTTCATGGAGAGTATGCCTTATCAAATATTATACTTTCAATGCATCTCACATTGGCAAACTAAGGTCAAATACCCAAATCCAAGAAAAGAATTTTAAAACAAATTCATAGGAACCACAGAAATCACTATATAAAGATGACCTATACCTAATCCATATGGGCAATAAAATGGTAAGGCAAGGAAAATGTGCTACTCTATTTTTGTGTTCTCTCACAGATCTCCCAAAACACAAGTAAACAAATACCACCTCCTTTTTGTACTGGGGATTCAATCCCAGGCCTCTACCACTAGGAATGTAGTACACCCCAGCCTCCCCTGCCTCTACACTTTTTCCCTAATTTTGAAATAGGAGGCTGACCTTAAACTTGCAATCCTCCTGTCTCAGCCTCCTGAGTCTCTGGGATTACAGGTATGCGTCACAGCACTCAGTTTAGCAGAATTTTTAATTGATCCAAGCATTAACCCATTCCACGGATGTGAGGCAGCTGTACTGTTGAATGTTTAGCTTTTTTAAAAATCTTTGAGGGGGTAAAAAAAAAAAATCTTGAAGAAAACTCTCAAAAGATGGGGACGGAAGGACTAAGTATATAAGGGCCATAGTCAATGAAAAGGTGGGATTAAAAGTGCTCTGAAGACTTCCAACGCTGTGTCCAAAGGGTGCTACTTGCGTTTACCCTGAAGAATTTAGAAGAGGCTACAACACTCGTTCGCTGGGCCTTCAGAACGAACAAGCCAATTCTAGCATTCACAACTGGTATTCCTTTTTTGTTGGGGCGGGGGGAGGTTACAGCCGTTCAGATTTGTATTCGAACAAGACTCATTCACTCACCACAAATAAAACCACACAGAACTTTCGATGCAGGTGACAAACCCAGGTATTGACTAACTAGATGCGCTTTGGCTGCTCTGGGAGATAAGCTTAGTGAAGAGACGCAGATAACTGACTGTACAACTGCGTTTGTTCAGTCCGACCTCAAACCACATCATAAGTTGTTTACCAAGGCTCTGACAGATCTGCTCCATCCCTAAGCATCTTAGCTGTACGTCAGAGATGCCGTGAGAGAAGTGGCTTTCGGTTTAGCTAGTCCAAACCACCTCACACATGGAAAACAGCTCGCCGGCCACACAGCTCCGCCCGCTTCCCTTCTCCTCGTTTCCCCGAAAGGGCGACTAACCCGCCAAAGGCTGTGTCTGTCCAGATCCCGCCGGCCAGCCTCGCGGCGGTGGCGACTTCCAGTCCCACCACACAGGAGAACGCCGGACCCCTTCGACTCTTTTAGGTAATGGAGACTCTCTCCCTGGAATCCCGCAGCCACTCAACTTCCGCTTCCGGCAAGCAAAAGAAAAGGTTGCAGGCAAGTCTCGCGATATCTAGAGTTCACTTTTTTGCCACGCCCCGTTTCCCCCAAGGAAGGTGTGGTATGCAGGTAGACTACTAGTAACAAAGCTGCAGACGCCGCAGTCTATTTATGCCCCAGTCTATTTACGTGGTGGCTGGGCCAAACGCAAGTTCTAGGATGCCCAGGAGGGGCGGGAAAGGCGAACCTACGAAATGCTGGCGGGATCTGTGGAGGAGCAGGCGCGGGGAGCAGACACTACAGGACTATTGAGCGATGTCGCATCTCACTCCCGCCAGCGCGAGCCTCGGTAGTAAGATTTCTGTAGTCCCTTTGGTACATGTTTTTGCGGAAACATTCAAACTTTGCTCCACCTGCAGTGTAGGTGTCCAGCTACCTCCAAGAATCCTGCGTATTTCTTCTCAAATGTTCCTCAGGTGTACAAATGCTGAATTTCCCAAACCTAACGACCGTTTCCCTCCCAAATTATTTCCCAGACCATGCGCGCCTCTTAATACAACCAACTTGGAAACTTTAATGTCTAAATTGGATGCCCTTTGTTTCTATCAGTGGCCAAGTTCTGTCGATTCTAATCCTGCATTAAATCCAGCATCTGTCCGATCGCCCTACCCACTGCCTACACCTAACCAAAGTTCTTACTGTTATTCCTTGGTTGACAGGAATGAAGTACTTCTCATTGATGCCCTTTGTCTTAACATCACCCCCTGCCAACCTATAGATTTAGTTGCCTTCAAGCATGGCTGTGATGTAAAATTATTCATTGCTCCGTTTTGCCTGTAGACTAAAAGCCAAATTTGTTAACTTGGATTTAAAACACTATTTTCTTCTCTTCCCTTTTTATTCTCTCCCTGCACATGGTAAAACAGATCATATGAAGTATTTCATGCATGAACCAGGGAAGATTCCAATTCGTTGAACCTGGGAAATTGGAACTGAAAAGGGATATCCATAGGGTAAGTTTTGCAGCAGAAATGAGCTCAGAGATCAAACAGATTTGTAAAATTTGAGGTGATAGTGAAATATTCCAGAGAATATTTCTAGAGGGTTGACAGAAATATGGGGTTAAAGCTCAGGAAAGAGAGGCTGTGCTGTTAGTACCCGGGCCCTTGGGTGGACATTCTGGATCTAAACTTTGTTACTATTAATGGGATTATTTGTAAATAATATATACTCAGAAAAGTATATATTTCTTTCCTTTATATTCATATATGGCACCTAGGAGATCCTGAGCTTCTGAGAATTTCTATGAAGAACTCAGGATTACCAATTTTCAGGTCTTCAAATGAAGCTATTTCTACTCATAATGTTTTCTTATACTATTATATATTATCAATTATTGTACCTCATTTTCTGACATCAGAAAATAATCTGATCCATGGCAGAGAATATTCTAAATAACTAATACTGAAATTTTTTAATTAAACCTTTTTTGGTGGATATGTACTTATTTAAATTTAGTACTTATTTCTCTGGTATAACCAGAATATTTGGGCCATAATTTAATCTTCGCTTGGCAACTAAAGGTCATAGTTAGAGTATGTTATATATTCCACTGGATAGTAATATTTTTAGGCCTTATTAAATGTATGAGAAAGATTGCCCTTTACTAGTTGATTTGGGGCTGGGGGAATAGCTCGGTGGTATATGCTTAGATTGTATGAGGCCCTGTAGTCAATCTGAAGCACCACATACATATACAGGTTGATTTTGACCAGGCACACTGGCGCCCACCTGTAATCACAGCCACTCCATAGGCGGAGGCAAGAGGATCAATTTAGTAAGACTCTGTCTCAAAATAAAATAAAGGGCTGAGGGTATAGCTCAATGGTAGAGTACCTGTGTAGCACAACAAGGCCCTGGATTCAACCCCCAGTACTGAAGGAAAAAAATGTTGATATTGCCATCTATGTTATTTTATACCTCCACATAACTCTGTGTGTGTGTGTGTGTGTGTGTGTGAGAGAGAGAGAGAGAGAGAGAGAGAAGCAAACCAGAGGGGATTGAATCTAGGGACATTCCTACCATTGAGCTACATCCCCAGTTTTTGGTATTTTTTATTTGAGACAGAGTCTCACTAAATTGCCCAGGCTGGCCTCAAACTTCTGATCCTCCTGTCTCAGCCTGCTAATTGCTGACTTGGAATTTCAGGCATGTGCAACTATGCCTGGCTATTCATAATTGTTTTTAATGGCATTTGATTAGAAAATCAAGTTATAGATGTCATTTTTTTTTTACATCCAGCAGTTTTTATTTTCTATTTATTTGTTTTCAGTACTAGGGATTAAACCCAAGGCCTCACAAATGTTAGGCAAGTGCTTTACCACTGAGCTATACCCCTAGCCCTACATCTAGCTATTTTTTTTTCTAAAAAGATGAGTTTAAACTGTTTACTTTTAAAAAACTTTATTATTTATTTATATTTTATGTAGTGTTTAGGATTGGATCCAGTGCCTCACACATTCCAGGGAAGTGCTCTACCACTGAGCCACACCCCAGACCCATCTAGCTATCTTTAAAAAGGAGAAATAGGCTGACATAAACTATCACTTAGTACAATACCTGGCATAAAGTAAATGTTAGAATATATCTGGGAATTGGAAAAGATAATAGTCAAAATCAGAACTTGAAAATTGGATCATTTCAAGGCAATCCAAACTTTCCCAAACTATACGTAATATACATTCCAGTAATTCATTATTAAATGTCTTCTTCTTCACTTTTTTTTTTTTTTTTTTGGTACCAGGGATTGAACTCAGGGGACTTGGCCACTGAGCCACATCCTCAGTGCTATTTTGTATTTTTTTTTTTTTAATTTAGAGACAGAGTCTCACTGAGTTACTTATCTCCTCGACATTGCTAATGCTGGCTTTGAACTTGCAATCCTCCTGCCTCAGCCTCCCGAAATGCTGGGATTATAGCTGCTGGGATTACAGGCATGCCACAGTGCCCAGCTATTAAATGTGTTCTTCAGCTTGTATTTCATTGTTTGAAGCACAATATTTCATATTCTAGTACTTGAAGCATAAAAACTATTTGAATATCTTATTGTAAAAGTAACAATGAAGCATATGATACATACTATGTAAAAGAATTATGTTTATAAATAAAATCTTCTTCTAATTGGTTTCTTGTAATGACTGTATGCTAATGGCAAAGTCATTCCATTATACTCCCCTTTCCTTAGCATTTAGCATTGAGTACAGAAGTTTCAATAGCTTCTATATAATTAAGGAAAAAAACTTATAAATGCATAAAATAGAAGCCAAAGTGAATTCTCATTCTGGTAATCAAATGAAGTACTTAAAAATTTGCTTCTTCATAGTATAGAAACCTAAATATTACCATGTATAAAATCATAAGCTAGTTTTTGATAACTTTAAGAATCTTTACCTTAAATATTAAAACAGTTAAATGAATTAAGTTCAAGAATATTAGAGAATTGTATTAAAGACCTTAAAATAAAATTCTCTACTAAAAACAATTTTAAAACTTTCAAAACAATGAATATAAAACTGTTAAAACCATTGACAGTAGTAGATGCATTGTAGGTCAACTTACTGTTGTCAATGTGGAGAGCAAGAAAAAACATTTTATTTAGCAATTGAAATATTTAAGAAATACATGTAGAAATCTAAGTATTTTTAGCATAATTCATTTTAAAAATTCAATGTCAATAAGAATTGTGCTGGGGCTGGGGATGTGGCTCAAGTGGTGGTGTGCTGGCCTGGCATGTACAAGGCACTGGGTTCAATCCTCAGCACCACATAAAAATAAATAAAGATATGTGTCCACCTAAAACAAAAAAATAAATATTAAAAAAAAAGAATTGTGCTATAACACAAGTAGAAAAAGAACCATTATAACACTAACCATTGTCAAATGAAACACTTTAGAAAGTAAATGACATACAAGTTTGTGATTTGCCTTGACTATATAGATTAGTCTAAAAATCATGCTACTAATGGAACATCCTTTAAACCACAATATTTTACTTTAAAAGGCAAATATCCTCAGTTATTATTTATACCATCTTATCATTAAGGCCCTGCCTACATATAAAGTAAGTGAAATGAAGATCTGAAATGAAGTTTTTAATCATAGTTAACCCAAGCACATTATCCCTTTCCCTCCCACTCCCAACTCAATAAAGTGAGTATGGTATCAGTTTTAATTACTACTCTAGGGGAAATTAATTAAAACTACAAACCAGAAAATAGGTTTAATCAACTTTTTTGGGTTGTATTGGTTTAGTGGCTTTTAAAATTTTATAAAAGCTATGTAGATTAAGAATAAAATATCCAATTTATCAAATCACTTAAAATGAAATCTGTATCATGAGTTGGAGATTTATTATTATATATTCAAACTCTTTAAAAAAACTATTTTGTGAAGATGTGAATTTGGTGTCAACATACATTATGTATAATCAGAGATGATAAATTGTGGTATAAAGGTGTATTAAGAATTGTAATGCAAAAAATAATGATAATAATAATAAGAGAGCTCATGTATAATGGCATAATAAATAAATAAATAAGCAAAAAAAAAATTGGTTCTGGGATTGAACCCAGGGTTTCATACATGATAGGGAAGTACTCTACCACTGAGCTACATCCCATCCCCTAATGTTTGTTGTTATTTTTTAAAATTTTATTTCAAGACAAAGTCTTGCAAAATTGCCTAGGCTAGCCTCAAACTTGAGATCCCCCTGTCTCAGCCTGCTGAGTAGTTGTGTTGGAATTTCCATTGGTATTGAGATGTGTTGTTTATATCAAATTAATCCTGTTGTTAGTCTTCAAAAATAATAATATATGGGCTGGGGTTGTGGCTTGATGGTAGAGTGCTTGCCTAGCATGTGCTCAGCACCACATGAAAACAAATAAATAAAATAAAAGGTATTGTGTCCAACTACAACTAAAAAAATAAATATAAAAAAAATAATGTATACATGTTTATTGGGGAGAATGAGAATATGACAGTAGTTAATATCAGTTTTGTGTGTTAGGAAAAAAATGTCTTTAAAACATTTTTACCTCCCATAATGATTTACCTATCAAAATGACTTTAGTGGGAAACTGAAACTTTTTAAAATCCATATTTGATAATGGATTAGGAACATTAGATTTTTCCAATTTTTTTTTATATTAAGTACACATATGGGGGAAGATGACTGTAGGACTATATATCTTCAAATTGCTATTACATGATTTCTTGTGACTTTTAGTAGCATTAATAAATTTTTTAAAATAAAAACAATCTAAGAGTTTAAGAAGAATATAGTATTTCTCCTGCATGGTGAGATTGGAGTGGTTTTTCATTTTTTTTTAACTTTATACATTACTTTTATAATAAACTTCCAAGAGCAAAAAAGATAGCTGTGTGATGTTGGGCACCAACTCACCTATCATGTAACCACTTTGATAATAAATAACTGTCAAATTATCCAAATCTACCATATGGTGATTCACAGAAGTTATTCAGACACCTGAAATGATTATGGATCAGACATAATGAATGCCACAGATAGAATACAGAAAAAAATTGTTATGATTAAAGCCAAGTCTTTAAATAGGTATACTTTCTTAGAAAGTTTTCAACTATTTTATCCACCTCAGAAATTCTGTTAAACCTATGGGATGTCAGAGATTACAGAGTATTTTTACAATTCTGCTTTTAATATAATACTTCCCATAGGCATAATCTAATTTAAGTGTGGGTCATTTTAATATAAATCAGCAATCTAAAAATTTACATTTTATAAACTAATTCTAAGGCTGGGGTTGTATCTCAGTGGTAGAGCACTTGCCAGACACATGTGAGGCACTGGGTTCAATGCTCAGCACCACATAAAAATAAATAAATAAAGTTATTGTTTTTAAGTTTTTAGTTAAAAAATAACTAAAAAATAAAAAATAAATAAAACTAAAAAATAAATAAAAAAAACCAAACTATTGCTATCCTAGAAAAGTATACAATAAATATACAGACATCAGAATATATGCCTCTAAAATATATATAAAAAATTTAATCAGCCTTACTGTGTAATTTCTTAAAATAAGAAATAAATTTGAAAATTGCATGAGCTAGAAAAATCATGGCATTCTATAGGTAATCCTATTTTATAAATATAGTAACTAAACAGTTTTTTAAATTAATTAATTTATTTTAATTAGGTATATATGACAGCAGAATGCATTTTGATTCGTTGTACACAATTGCAGCGCAACTTTTCATTTCAGTAGTTATACACGATGTAGCGTCACACCATATATGCAGTCATACATGTACCTAGGGTAATGATGTCCATCTCATTCTACCATTTTTCCCGCCTCTATGCAACCTCCCTATCCTTCCTCCCCTTTGCCCAATCACAGTTACTCCATTTTTCCCATGCCTCCTCCCTCCCCATTAGCATCCACTTATCAGAGAGAACATTTGGCCTTTGTTTTTTGGGATTGGCTTACTTTGCTTAGCAAGATATTCTCCAACTCCATTCATTTACCTGCAAATGCCATAACTTTATTCTCTTTTATTGCTAAGTAATATTCCATTGTGTGTGTGTGTATATATATATATATATATATATATATATATATATATATATATACACACACACACACAGTTTCTTTATCCATTCATCTATTGAGGGGCATCTAAGTTGCTTTCATAGTTTAGCTACTGTGAATTGAGCTGCTATGAACATTGATGTGGCTGTGTTACTATAGTATGCTGATTTTAAGTCTTTTGGGTATAAACAGAGGAGTGGGATACCTGGGTCAAATGGTGGTTCCATTCCAAGTTTTCTAAATAATATCCAACCTGCTTTCCAGATACGTTACACCAATTTGCAGTTTTATCAGCAATGTATGAGTGTGCCTTTTAGGTTTTTTTTTTTTTTTTAATATATAGCATGCTACTATACCTGAATGAGGTCTATACAGCCATCCTAAAAGTATCTATATTGAGGTTTAGAATACATGCATATTTTTTAAAAATCACCATTTTTGACTAGCACAAGTTAACAAAAAAACATTTTTTTTTTGCTTAAGTGACCAAGAAGACATTTCTTTTATGTTCATATCACAAATTTTATAGGGCCAAGAAGCTGGCAAATTTGTCCAAAAGTGATGATTAGTAGGTTTCTATAAATAACAGCTTTTAAAGAAGCATCTCCCCCACCACGACCTCTGCAACTGAAGATTGACCCCTGTGGTGCCCCACCATGAGCTACATCCCCTGACCAAGAAGCATCATTTTGTTCAAAGAAACATTTTAATGTCCAAGTAGTGAGAACTTTCTTCCTTTTCTAGTTTTACAGTGTTTTTTTTTTTTATAGCAAAATCCATATTTTCTTAAAACTTTTTGCTTTGGTGATTGGAAGTGCTACACAGTTGTTACACTTGTTTCCAACAACAACAACAAAAATTCATATGTAGACACTTAGTTGAAGGAGTGGGTTTAAATCCAGCAGGTGGAATGGGAATGCAACCAGATGCAAAAATAAAAATGTCTTTCACTATAGCAGATTTACTATCCTCAGTAGTCTGTAACTATTTCAAAACGTGTATATCAGATAATGGGTGTACTGTAATGGTTTTTATAGAAATATTATCAAGGTTATGTGAAAGGCTGTTATAAAATGCTTCTAGATAAGTCTGAATTTTCTCCAAAATACCAAAAGTTTTTAGACCTCGCTTAAAACTTTCAAAGGATACTTGGACTTTCTCAATTACATTGTAGACAGATATGTTTTTAAAACAACACATATTTTTCATTGAATGTTGTTATAAATCTCAGATATCCAGTAAGCTCCTGGTAGTTTATTGGAATGATTTATTATCAAGTCAGCTATATTCATTGTAGTCTTTATACCAATTATAATTATAATTTGTGCCATGTCGAAGTCTGAAAAATTGTCTTTAGAAATTCTTGCTTTGATCCAGAATGCTCTCTTTCAAAATTATCGTTTTCATTAACATATGCCATTTTAATTGTGTCTGAAGGATTAAGTTTTAGTTTCTGAATCCATCTAGGGCTATATTCTAGGTAGTGGTTTCATTGATCTGTTTTTAGTTTTTTGTGTTTGTTTGAACTTAGAGACACTTTACCACTGAGCTACATCCCCAGCCTATTTTTTCATCTGAGATAGGGTCTCACTAACTAAGTTGCTGAGGTTGGTCTCAAACCTGAGATCCTCTGACTCAGCCTCTTGAGTAGCTGGGATTACAGGTGTGTGCCACTGTACCCAGCTAGTGATTTTTTTGTGTGTTTGTGTGTGTGTCTGTGTCTGTGTCTGTGTGTGTTTAATTTGGAATCTTAATTTTATTGGTATAGTTGGAATATCTTTTCTAAACTTGCTGCCTTGCTGTAGTGGGTTCCAGGTGACTGGGTAATTTAAGTGATGACTCCTCCAATAGTCATTATTTATCACATTATTAGAGTTAGGTATTGTGCATTTTTTTTGCTTTTTTGAAAATCTAAATTGTAGATAATACCTCTACATTTCAAATACTTCCAATTTTGTTCCCATTATTGTACTGAGGAACAGGCTAAATGTGTTCTGCCAGAACCACAACAGTGATGGCACTTTATTTCCCATTTACTGTCAGGTGCATTATAGTCTCACCCTTCTCTGTAACTGCGTCTTTGAACACTTCTGTGCTGCAGAAGCTCTTGATAAGTATTCCCTCTAATTCCCAAGATGCATCTTTTTCAGAAATATGAATTCCCATTCCTAAAATCTCATCACTATTTTTGCATATTGTACCCCTAAAGAAAAACACTCTCAAATTTATTGCTTGAACCTATAAACAGTTTGATGAAACCAAGCATCCTTACAATAAGTACTTCATAATATGCTTTAAGTTGTAATAAGCTCAATAGATTCCAAGTAAGTGGTGCATAGTAAGGCGTCTCTGTAATTACCAATTATACTTATTTTGAACAGGTTGATGTTTCCAATAAGATGGGACAAAATTTCCAGTAACCTGGAAAATACATTCTCTATGACACCTACATGGAAAATGCCAACTTTGTTTATATCAAGATATATCCAACTAAAGCACCAGTTTTCTTGCAAACACCACATTTCAATTTAAAAACTCTATCACCTCCTTCTTGATGTCTCCTACTAAACACCAGAAACTCCTTCTTTACTCCCTGTCATTCCACTTGACATCAACACACAATAATGAAGTACAGTGAAATTCCATTTCTCATGAGCTTTCTTTTCTCCATATTTATTAGGACAGTCATCATTTTTTTTAACAAAACACACACACACACACACACACACAAGAAAGGTTCTATGAGTCACCAGAGTTGTTTTCATTCCTTTTAAAAGGCACACCAAGGAAATTCTGGAGCGGCTGTGTCTTTTTTCCCTTCTTGTACTGCATTATATAATGCCAATAAGCAGCCACACCCAATATCCCACAAAATTAAAATAAATAAATAAATATATATATATATATATATTAGTTTAAAAAATTGAAGTTTTCTTTCACTTGTCTTTTTTTTTTGTACCAGGGATTGAAATCAGGGGCACATGACCACTGAGCCACAACCCCAGCCCTTTTTCATATTTTATTTAGAGACAGGGTCTCACTGAGTTGCTTAGCAACTCTCATCCTCCTGCCTCAGACTCCTGAGCTGCTAGGATTACAGGCATGCACCAACGCATCTGGCAAAATTAAAGTTTTCTTTAGGAAATTTTGTGTGACAATACCATCTTATGTAATTTCTAGTGGGTTTTTTTCAAGTGGTTATAGACATTTTGTCTGATTTATGAAAACCTATTTGTTTACATTGCAGCAAAATGTACATAATATAACATTTACCATTTCTACACCTTTAAGTGTACATTGCAACGACATTAGTATTTTCACATTGTTGGTTTTTTTTTTTAACCTTGTTTTTTTTTTTTTTTTTTTTTTTTTTTGGTGTTGGGGATCAAACTCAGGGCCTTGTGAAGCAAGCACTCTACCAACTGAGCTATATCCCTGGCCCAGTATTTTCACACTGTTGTGCCACCATTACCACTATCCTACTCTAGAAGTTATATCTTTTTTTTTTAATTTTTTTATTGTTGGTTGTTCAAAACATTACATAGTTCTTGATATATCATATTTCACACTTTGATTCAAGTGGGTTATGAACTCCCATTTTTACCCCGTATACAGATTGCAGAATCACATCAGTTACACATCCATTGATTTACATATTGCCATACTAGTGTCTGTTGTATTCTGCTGCCTTTCCTATCCTCTACTATCCCCCCTCCCCTCCCCTCCCCTCTTCTCTTCTCTCTCTACCCCCTCTACTGTCATTCATTTCTCCCCCTTGTATTATTTTCCCCTTTTCCCTCACTTCCTCTTGTATGAAATTTTGTATAACCCTGAGGGTCTCCTTCCATTTCCATGCAATTTCCCTTCTCTCTCCTTTTCCCTCCCACCTCTCATCCCAGTTTAATGTTAATCTTCTTCTCCTGCTCTTCGTCCCTACTCTGTTCTTAGTTACTCTCCTTATACCAAAGAAGACATTTGGCATTTGTTTTTTAGGGATTGGCTAGCTTCACTTAGCATAATCTGCTCTAATGCCATCCATTTCCCTGCAAATTCTATGATTTTGTCATTTTTTAATGCAGAGTAATACTCCATTGTGTATAAATGCCACATTTTTTTTATCCATTCGTCTATTGAAGGGCATCTAGGTTGGTTCCACAGTCTTGCTATTGTGAATTGTGCTGCTATGAACGTCGATCTACATACTGTGGGGTCGGGCTCCAAATTCCTCAATAGGACACCCATAGCACAAAAGTTAATAACTAGAATCAACAAATGGGACTTACTCAAACTAAAAAGTTTTTTCTCAGCAAAAGAAACAATAAGAGAGGTAAATAGGGAGCCTACATCCTGGGAACAAATCTTTACTCCTCACACTTCAGATAGAGCCCTAATATCCAGAGTATACAAAGAACTCAAAAAATTAGACAATAAGATAACAAATAACCCAATCAACAAATGGGCCAAGGACCTGAACAGACACTTCTCAGAGGAGGACATACAATCAATCAACAAGTACATGAAAAAATGCTCACCATCTCTAGCAGTCAGAGAAATGCAAATCAAAACCACCCTAAGATACCATCTCACTCCAGTAAGATTGGCAGCCATTATGAAGTCAAACAACAACAAGTGCTGGCGAGGATGTGGGGAAAAGGGTACACTTGTACATTGCTGGTGGGACTGCAAATTGGTGCAGCCAATTTGGAAAGCAGTATGTAGATTTCTTGGAAAGCTGGGAATGGAACCACCATTTGACCCAGCTATTCCCCTTCTCGGTCTATTCCCTAAAGACCTAAAAAGAGCATGCTATAGAAGTTATATCTTTATCTTTCCAAATTGAAACTTTGTATCCATTAAGCAATAACTTCCCATTTCCCACACCTAGTCCTTAGCAATCCCCATTCTACTTTCTGAATTTGGTTACTCTAGGTACTTCAAGTAAGTGGAATCACATATTATTTTTCTTTTTGTGACTGGCTTTTTTCACTTAATTCTCAAGGTTCATTCACATTGTAGCATTATGTCAGAATTTGCTTGCTAGTTTTTAGGGATGGTACACTGTATTCTTATACCGTGCTATATTATATATTCTTATACCCTTTCATCCATTGATAAGACACTTAAGTGGCTTCTACCTTTTGGCTATTATTAATTCTGTAAATATAGATGTGCAATGTTCTGAATCCCTGTTTTCAGTTTGTTGGGTATATGCCTACAAATGGAATTGCTGTATCAAGTGAAAAATCTGTTATTAATTTTTTGGATGAACTTCTATAGTGCTTTGTGCAGTAGCTGTGCCATTTTACATTCCCATGAGCAGGGCACAATTAACATAATTTACATCTTTGCTTGACCCAGTGATCTGGAGGCAGAACAAACCAGCACAAGGTGTTGGAGAATTCTAGCATCAAAAAGAGCCTTCCTGGGGCTGTGGCTGTGGCTTAGCGTAGCATACTTGCCTGACATGTGTGAGGCACTGGGTTTGATTCTCAGCACCGCATATAAATAAATAAAAAAATAAGAAAGGTCTATCAATAACTAATATATATATATTAATAATATATATAAAATATATATATATATATTTGGTACTAGGGATTCAACCCAGGGGCACTTCTTAACCACATCCTCTTCCCCTTTTTGTGTTTTATTTAGTGACAGGGTCTCACTGAGTTGCTTAGGGCCTCACTAAGTTGCTGAGGCTGGCTTTGAACTCGAGATCCTCCTGTCTCAGACTCTTGAGCCACTGGGATTACAGATATATGCCACTGCACCTGGAAAATAACTACTCTTAAAAAAATATTCTTAAATTTTTAACTTTTTGTATTTTTATTAGGCAGAAGTCTTGGATAATCCACTCAAGGAAGATCAGTAGTCCAACTTAATAAGCCTATCCTTTGTATATACTGATGGAAACACTGATGGCACCTATTGAGTCCTTATTTCTGGACCAGACCACACTGATTTGAAAAGTGCAACAAGAGAACCCTGGATAAATATGTGCAGGTGGCTCTAGTAGAGCTGCTGGGGACCCATTTTGCTTTTAAGGATGCAACAAGGCAAAAAAACAGACATAAATAACCTTTTTGGGGGGGTACTGAGGGTTGAACCCAGGGACATCCCCACCTCTCTATATTTTTCATTTTTAGACAAGGTCTTGCTGAAGTTGCTGAAACTGACCTCCAACTCCCAAGTTGCTGAGATTACAGGTGAGTGCCTGTTATACCTGGCTCACTAAACATTTTATAGATGATAACACTGAAAGTCAAGAAGTTATATAATTTATCCAAAGGCATAGTTGGTAAAAAAGCACAGCAGGATTTGGATCAAGTCTGTTACTTTGAAAAGCCTTGTATTCTCAATGTAACACTCTTTCTTTTCCAATTCCAAATCTTTTTTTTTCTTTTCTTTCTTTCTTTCTTTCTTTCTTTTTTTTTTGATACCAGGGATTGAAATCAGGAGTGCTTAATCACTGAGTCATATCCCCAGACCTTTAATTCTTTTATTTTTTATTTTGAGACAGGGTCTTGCTAAGTTGCTTAGGACTTCAGTAGTTGCTAAAGATGCCCTCAAAGTTGCAGTCCTCCTGCCTCAGCCTCCCAAGGTGCTGGGAATTCAGGTACTTGCCATGGTGCCCAGCTCTATCCCCAAACATCTTAAGCCACATTAGACAACTTGTTATTCCATATACCTACTGATATGTATCTTAATGTCCCTTGCTTTTGTTATACTTTCAACTTACAAAGCCCCTTCTCCCATCTATGTTTGTTGATATTCTGCTCAGATGCAAAGCTCCCCCTTAACACACGAAGTTTCTGATTTCCTCCTGATATAGTCAAATACTCTCTCTCTCTGTGCCTCCAATACAATATTTATGTCTCCTTAGGGTTCTCAGTTGCAAACATAAGAATCCAATCTAGGTGGTGAAAATAGGAAGTGATTTATTAAAGAATATGGGATAGCTCAGAATCTTGGGGAAATGACTGGCTTAGAGCCTATGTGGTCAGGAATATCCAAACACAAATTCACACCTGAGACTACATCAGTAGAGCCTCTATTGTTGCTGCTCACAGCCTAGACTCTCGAACTGCACAGTTGATGTGGAGTTCTGCGGGGCAGGAACTCTGCCCCTATAGCCTCCCTGCCAAAACCTGAATTTCACAAACTTTCGTCACATTGCTCACCTTAAAAAAAAAAAAAAAAAATCTCTGAAAGGCTGCATCTCATAGGCAGAACCCAAGTCATAATACAGTTCGTAGCTAAATGGAAGGCTGAGTGATCTTCTGGTCTTCCTTGGAGAGGCAGAATTCATAAGGTGTCAAATTTTCCAAACAAAAAGGGTATTCAAAGGTGCATAGCACCTTTCTTTCACCAGGCATCCTCATGAGAGTGACATCATCTTTAAACCCTGCAGGAAAATCCCTAACAAATCACAGAGATGCCCAGGGAAAGCAGGGTGACTTAGAAGTTCTATTACTTAATATCATCCAAAAAAAAATTTTTTTTTTTTTGGTACTGGGGATTGAATCAGGGGTGCTATAGCACTAAACTATAGCTCCTGTTCTTTTATTTTTATTTTGAGACAGGGTCTTGCTAAGTTGCTAAAGCCACCCTTGAACTTGTGATCGTCTTGCCTTAGCCTCCCAAACATTTGGATGATTATCCCAAACTCTTTAATGTAGGCTCCAAGAAGATGCAGCAGTTCCATATGTCCCTCTGAGGGAAGGCTGTGGTGCTGATAGGCAAGAACACTATGATGTGTGAGGCCATCCCAGGTCATCTGGGAAACAACCCAGTTCTGGAGAAACTGTTGCCTCACATTCATGGGAATGTGGGATTTCTGTTCACCAATGAATAGAAATTTGGATTTGGGTCAAGATCACTGAGAACAGGGACATGCTGCTGTCCAGTAAGGTACCAGCTGCCACTGGTGCTGGTGCCATTGCTGTATGTGAAGTCATTGTGCCATCCCAGAACATTGTTCTATTGGCACAAGAAGACCTCATCCTTCTAGGCTTTAGGCATCACCACTAAAATCTCCAGGGGCATTATTTGATATACTAAATGGGAGCCAGTGAAGCCACACTGCTGAACATGCTGAACCTCTCACCCTTCTCCTTTGGGTTGCTCACTCAGCAGGTGTTGGGCAACAGCAGCACCTACAACCCTGAAGTGCTTGACATCACATAGGAAACTGCATTCTCGCTTCCCCTCCCCTTGTACAAATGTACTGACCATCCTCCACAGGTCCAGGCATTTAGATGAAACTCAGACGAATAGATTACTAAACAAAAAAATTAAAATTACAGACTTCCAGCTGGGAATGATGGCACATGCCTGTAATCCCAACAATTCTGGAGGCTAAGACAGTGTGATTGCTAGTTTAAGGCCAGCCTCAGCAATTTAGTGAGAGCCTCATTAATTTAGTGAGACATTGCCTAAAAATAAAAATGGAGGAGGGGCCTAGGGATTGTAGCTCAGTGGTAAAGCTCCCCTGAGTTCAATCCCCAGGCCTCCTCTCCTCACAAAATTATAGTCTCACTTTTTCTGATCTGGAAAAATATTGTCTTTCCCTGCCTGGTTTATATCTTCAACAAAATGGGAATAATTATCTTTGCTACCTCTCCCTCATAAAGTTATTGTGAGAATTACTGCAATATATTCAAAGTGCTTTAGGCTAAAGTAAAGAAAGATTATGTGTGAATGCTAATAATAATTAGAATTATTGGGCTAGGGATCAATAGGCTCAATGGCGGAGCACTTGCCTAGCATGTACAAGGCCTGGGGTTCAATCCTTACTTTTTAAGAAAACATTTTAAATTTTGAGGCATTGGTTTAGAATCACACTCATGCTCCTGCGCCTTTAATTACATGAGTTGTTTTGATCAGAAGTTCCAAAATTCTACTTCAGTTCACCTCAGTGTCATCCTCCCACATAAAGAGTTCTTTGTGTAGGGGACTTTTACAGGAGAGGGCAAGAAGGGAACATGCAAGTTTTGTTTGTTACCTGAAGATTATTTTTACTACAGAAGTCGATGATAATCATTGAAAAAAATCACAAAGAAAGCAAAGATTAAAAAATGTCAGAGGAGAGGAGCTGGGATTATGGTTCAGCCGTGGAGTGCTCACCTAGCATGTGCAGGGCCCTGGATTCAGTCCTCAGCACCACATAAAAAAAAATAAATAAATAAAATAAAGGTATTGTGTCCAACTACAACTAAAAAATAAATATTAAAAATAAATAATAAAAAAATTAGAAATGTCAGAGGAGAAAAAGCTGTGAAGTGGGCTTAATGGGGTGGACCAGGGAATTTTCCAATTCTTAAATCTGTGATTATAATATGAAGATATTGCCTTTTATTTTTCCTGATGTTTTTTTATTTAGTGGTACAAACTGTTTTCTAAATGGAAGTGAACTCATCTCATGATGCATAATATCTGTCTGTGCAAATAGCCCAAGAATCTTGTCTAGAGCTTACTGAACCATCTTTCCCCCATACCACCATATTCTGTCCTATTGGTAATTTTCCAGAATCTTTTTCAGTGAAGTGATAAAACCATAGTTTGGTAGAAGCATTTTCTAAGCATTCAAAAGTACACAAGTAAACCAGAATCCTCATCAGAGAGTGAACTTTTGCCATCTCCCCATTTTAAAAGGCAAGTCTCTGGGTCTCCATCCAAAGGTCTTGGTAAGCTTACTGGTAACAGGTAGCTTGTTCCTCCTTTGTGTGAAGCCAGCACTGACTATCAATCTTTTAGAAAAAAGATATAGGAAGCCCCATCTTAAAACAGATGTAAAAACATACAAGCATCTTCAGTATAAGTGTGTACAGGGAATAGAAGGAGCACCTACAAATTGAGTCAAAATCTTAACTCCCTGTGGATTATCAGGCAAGTCACTACTTCCCTGGGCCTTAGTTTTCTCATTTTCTCATAGTTCAAGTTTCTTTAGTTTCAAACAAAACTGATACCTTGCCTTCAATCCTGTGCACTCCTTTATCTCCGTTCCCCAATGGAGGGAGTCTTTTTTACAAAGAATACACCATGCCTTTAGTTTACACTTCTCTACCTTTTCTGCTCACTGCCGTCAGGTTTCTGTCCACTGAAACCAGTCTGGCAAAGTTCATTAGGGAAAAATTTACCTAGGGCCAAGTTCAAGACTCAGTTTATTTCATATCTGTGCAGCATTTGACACTGTATTTCCCTTCCTCCTTTAAACCCTCTTCTCATGATTTTAGTTTCTCAGGATTCTCATCTGTCTGGGGTCACTGTTTATTATTTTTGTGTTATGATGTAATCTTACTCTTTCATGTGGTGGTCAGCCAGGTATAGCCAAGAGATGAGGTATAGAAATGGCTGAGGAAATCAAAGTTTATGATACAGATGCTAGTGACAAGAGGCACAGAACCCACATAGGACCACAGGGAAAGATGCCAGGGTGGTCAGAAGGCAGAAGACAGCAGCAAGAGCAAGGGGAAAGCATTAAGCCAGAGTGTTTCTTAGAGTTTCTTAGGGAAAGGCAAGGCAGGAACTGATAATTAGTTTAAGACTGGACTGGCTAGATTGGATCCTTTCAGAGTGCTCTAAACTGCAGGCATGGTCCCTGGTTGCCTAGTACCTGGGATGATTGAGTCAGAAGAATATTGTTCCCAGGGGCAGAGGGGCCAGATGGAGGAGATATGGCTTTAGATACTCCTGACTTATCCTTTTTTCAAATCTCTAAGAATTGGCTAGCCCAAATCAGAAAAGTTTTTTAAGGTGTCAAAACATAATATACAGGGCTGCGTTGTGGCTCAGTGGTGGAATGCTTGCCTAGCATGCATGAGGCACTGGGTTCGATCCTCAGCACCACATAAAAATAAAATAATGTATTCACCTAAAACTAAAATATAAACATTTAAAAATAAACAAAATATAAAGAAAATTAACTACAAACACATATATACAGAATATACTTCTCTATTGCTATGTCATTGGCTGACACCTCACTTCTCGCTTGCCCTGTAAATATTGGTATTTCCATAACCCTGGTTGTATTTTCCTCATATTGCCTGTACAGTTTGTCCCTTTATGGCTTCAGCTTCTGTCTCTGTGCTGATGACTCAACAATGGATATCTCCACCCTTCTATCACATTTGAGTTCTAGACTCATAAGTACTCCTGTTTGCTAGGAATTTCTGTCTGGATGTTCAACAGCCATCTTCAGTATATATCTAAATGTGCGTTCTTCTTTTTTCTTGAATCTGTTTATCTGCCTCTATTTCCATTTTCAAAGAATACTTCCTCTTAGTTACCCATGCCAGAATCCTGGCAGACATTCTGGAATTCTTTCTGTCTTACCAAACATATCCAGTCCCTCTTCAAGGCCTGTGTGCTCAGCTCCTTATCATCTCTTCTGTCTACTTTTTTTTCCTTTGTGTCACTCTCTTAGTTCTGATCCTCATCACTTCTCACAAAGAAGATAGTTATAGCCTATAACTGGTCCCTGTATTCAGCCTTGTACCCCTCCAGACCCTTCTTCATCCCACTAGTAGAGTATTCTCACTTTATTATGATGAAACATACAAAGAATTAATGATAATATAACCATTTAATGTGTAAAACTACCAGTCAGTTCAGAGGATTCTTTCTAAAAAACAAACTATATTGAGATTCATCTTTTCAGTAATTTTTAATTTCTTCCAGGATACAGTTTAATCTCCTTAGTGTAGACTATGCAGCCCATCAGGATTTGTTGTAGGCCTGGGGTGTTAGTTCAGTGGTATAATGCTTGCCTAGCTTGCTCAAGGCCCTCGGTTTGGTCCCTACCACTACCAAAATGAAATAAGCAAACAAAACGATTTAGCACTGATCTGGCTGTTCAGTATTACTTCCTGCCTCTCTCCTTATATGAACTTAATGTACATCCATATCAAACTATGTGGAGGTCTTAGAAGGCTTAGGGGTGTGTTGTGTACATGCTGTTCCTTTACTGTGCAGTGCCCTTTCCACACCAGTCTACCTGGTAGACCTTAGCCTATTATGCCATCTTCAAGTGGTCTTCCATAATATACTCCTACTCCCCCCCACCTCCAGGTAGAAAATGATTGTTCTGTTGTTCACATATATAATCATGCTTTATCACAATGAATTGTCATTTGCTTATATCCACCTTAACTATAAACTCCTTGAGGGAAAACTTATATCTTTCACATCTTTAGCAATTAGCATAGAATTTGGCAACCTAATATATAGTTGGTACTCAGTTAATGTTCATTGATCTAGCCCTTCCTTTCCAGTTTCATATTGACAAGATATTATATGTAAAGATTATATATATCTATATCTATCTATCTATCTATCTATAAAATCTTTTCCAACTTTATTCCTCTCCCCTCATTAATAACCCAATTATATATAAAGACTCATTTTACCTCCTGTGCATAATACATTTATTCCCTGGAAACCTATTTATCAGCTAGGTACCTACATTACTTCATTGAATGTTTTGATATCCATCTTCCCTTCTAGAATATAAGTGCCAGAAGTTCAGGAACCATGTATGATGGATGTCTCTACATCTCAAGCCCCTAGCACTGGTGTCAACACACGTGAAACCATGAAGAAATGTTTGTGAGCAAATGAAGCAAGGGCTTAGAATTGCAGATTTCTAACCCAACCCCCAAAACTGTATTATTTGAGGTGCCAAAAAGTGTGACAAAACTGAAAAGTTCTTTCTGAGCAGATGGTCAGAACAGTTAAAGCACGAATTCAAATAGCTGGCAAATATAAAGGTAAACATTTAAGAAAGTGAGAAGGAAGGTGAATCCTCCAGAAGGATTGGCAAAACTGTGTATCCAAGATGCAGACAATCTGAGCAACTTTTCTGATTTCACTGAGGCTCAATTTTTTTGATTTCTGAAATGAGATAATAACCCTATACTATAGCTTAGATTATAATCATTAACAAATGTTAGTTCCTCATTGTTACCAAAGCAAAATAAAACACTCCCCAACTTGACTGATTTGAATGAGGAGAGGTTCTGATGCATAGTCCCGTGAAAAGAGCCATGTCACAATCTGAACACTACTCCCACTGTTGTTGAGCATTTCCTACATTCTTGGCACTGGGAACATTTTTGTATTATCTCCTTTTATCCTCCCAACAACCCACCTAAATAGGATTAGAGATGATAAGCAGCTTGCCCAAAGTCATACAAGCAAAGCAGGAGAAATGGAATTTGATTATAACTCCCTTTCCAAAGCCTGTGCACCACCCATAAGAAGGGATATTAAGGTACTTACAGAACAACATATTTGAGTTGTAGTTCAGAGAAATAGGAGCTGTATATCAAGTTAGTCCAGATTTCTCTGTGGTAAGAGATTAGAATGCAGATATTCTATGGCATTGATTGAAGTAAGATCCATTTGCTTTCACATTAGACACTACTTGACTTGGACTCAGTTCCTGATTACTTTCAAGAGACATAAATGAGACAAAGAGGCAGGAGGCTCCCTGTTGCCTGCCTTTTTTTATACCTAATGAGGTGTACCCAAAGTTTGATGTGTCTTGACAGCTCACACAGAGTGAGATGCCCTTGAGGTCCAAAGCATATACAGCTGTTAATTCACTGTTTTGGTCATGGAAATAACTTGTACTTCCATGTAAACTTAACATTCAGGAGCCCACCTTACCCAAGGCTAAAATCTAAATCTTAGGCCTTGAACTTTACGCTGTGCCAGCTCTTGAGGTAATCTCCATTTCCCTGCCCCATGAATGCTGGGCCTAAGAATTTTCCATTTATATCTACATGGGAGCTTTCCATGGTCAGGCCTGGCCATGGCCTCATACAGGCACAGAGACTTAAAATTGTAATATATTGTACAAATTGAAGAATGAAATTCATATTGTTAGCTAGAGGACTATCCCACCCTCAGGTAATGGTGCAGGAGTTCCTGGATAGTTAGTGCCATTTTTTTTTTAATAGCTCTGTTGGGTATGCTTGTACACACCTGTAATTCCAGTGACTTGAGAGGGTGAGTCAGGTGGATTGCAAGTTCAAGGCCAGCCTCAGCAATTTAGTGAGACCCTAAGCAACTTAGTGAGAGCCTGTCTCAAAATAAAAAATTGATAGAAAGCAGATCCATGATTGCCTAGGGTTATGGTAGGAAAGGGATTGACTACCATGAAGGATCCTCTTGGAGTAATGGAAATATTCTAAAACTGGATAGTGATGATGGTTATACAACCCCATAAGTTTACTAAAAATCATGAATTATATACTTACAGTGGGTGAGTTTTATAGTATATAAATTATGCCATAGAGAGAGGATGAGAAGATAGTGGTGGGAGACAAAAGGAGGGTAAGGATCAGAAAGGAAAGGTGCCGCAGTCTGGCTGCAGCAAAATAACTGGGGGGTGACGAACAACTTGTGTACGTTGATACAGCAGGAGTGGGAGCCGTTTATTGCAGGACAGGAGCAGTATTTATACATTCCACACAGCTTATCTAATTAGCATAAACTAGATACATCAGTCAACCAATAAGGAATCTCCACACTTAATGGCTTGTTTTTGTTACTTCTCAAACCACTCCCTCCGGCATTTTGCCAGGCACCATCCAGACTTGTTTATGAACTCTAACATTCCCCTGGCAAAATGCCAGGTGTTATTTTGACTTGTTTACAGACTCTAACATTTCCCCCTTTTGTTTAATTTAAATAACGACCATAGTGGTTTTTACAGAAACACCATAAATAACCTGCTACAAACAGAAAGGGAGGATACAAAATGCCACAATACCAAGCCACTTGATGGCTCCATGCAAGAAGCCCTTGGAAAAATTATACCAGCAATGACACTGTTAGCAAAGATACTGAGTTACAATTTGTTATAGATTACAGTTTGTTGTCTCAGTCCAGATAAAGCAGTGTCTCAATAGATTAACTCACAGTCCAGGTAAATCACAGTCCAGGTAAGTTCTGCAGGCAGCTAGCTTAAATCACAGTCCAGGTAAGTTCTGCAGGCAGCTAGCCTAAGCTGTAGTAGCAGAAACAGCAACAGCTCCGAAGTCTCCTCCGGTTTTCAGCAACACTGGAAATTCTTCCACTTTCGTTTTCACCGGCACTGGGACAAAGGCAGGAACTCCGGATGGCTAAAGAAAATCCTGTAGTATTCCACTAAGAAAACAACCTTCTGAACAATTCAGTACATTATCTCAAGGTTTTTTTGCATTTGAAATAAGCATTAATAGTGCTCATTACTCATTAGTTTCCAGGTGTGGGAGAACCATTGTAGTTTAGTTATTGGCATTGAAAATGACCAAACATCAGGGACACCAGTAGCCTCTTCTGCTGGCTGTAGTGCCTGGGCAGCCCCAGATGGCCCTGGGGAGTGTCCCGGACTCAAACTGCTACTGGGCACAGGGAGCAAGAGCCTGCGAGACTGTGCCTCCAGGTCAGGTCTAGATTTGGGCTTGCGGCAGTGGAAGAGCCAGCTGTCGCCACTTGGAAAATTCTTGCTGCGCCATGACCAGCTCGCACAATCGGCAGCCGTCTCGCCGCTTCATGCACCCTCCGGTAACGAAAAGTATTTAGTAATAGCCTTTTGCTGCAACTTTTTTCCTGATAATCCTTCTTCTTCTGAACTTTCTTTTTCTTTCTGACTAGAGTTCCTGGGCTTTTATCAACACATGCCCTAACTATTCTTGGTTCCACTGGGGTGCCTTCTTCCCTTAGTAATTTACTTCTCACCCCTTCCATATTTTCATCACAAAGACAATACAATACACTGAGACAAAACAAGACACAAACATACTGTATCAATCTTCTCCATTTTCTCGAAATGGTCATTTTTCCTCCCGTCCTATCTATGGACGGGCAGCTTTTTTTCGTCACTTACCCCCAAGTGTCCCGGGGCTCCCGGTACGGGCCACCATCTGCCGCAGTCCAGCTGCAGCAGAATAATCGGGGGGGGGGGACGAACAACTTGTGTACGTTGATACAGCAGGAGTGGGAGCCGTTTATTGCAGGACAGGAGCAGTATTTATACATTCCACACAGCTTATCTAATTAGCATAAACTAGATACATCAGTCAACTAATAAGGAATCTCCACACTTAATGGCTTGTTTTTGTTACTTTTCAAACCACTCCCTCCGGCATTTTGCCAGGCACCATCCAGACTTGTTTACGAACTCTAACATTCCCCTGGCAAAATGCCAGGTGTTATTTTGACTTGTTTACAGACTCTAACAGAAAGGGATTCTGGATCAAACTCTTATATCTGAGCTTGAAGGACTATTGAGTGAAACCCTAGGATAACTGGCCACAGGGCACAGAAGAGAGGATTTGGCCTAGAAAACCTCAAGGGCAGGAATTAATAATTAAAGTCTTAGTGTCCACAAATCTAACTTTGAGTAGTCTGCCTCCTGATGTATCCCTTGGAAAAATGACAATCATAATATCAATAATGGCAGAAATTTCAGTTTACTCCCTTACCCCCATATCAATTTTCTGTTTCTTTCATGAGAAAGGGTTTTAAGGCACTGGTCCAAAACTGAAGGGATTTTAGCAGAGTCAGAGATTAATAGCAAGAGCTATAGTTTCTTGCTTCCAGGAATACTCTAAAATCTACTTGAATTTCTAAATACCTTCTCACAGTAAAAGTTGTTGCATCCAAATATCAATGTCAGAGTGAGGCTAGTTAACCAATCAGGCTGGGGACCTTCAGAGCTATAATTACTTTTTTGAAAATGGTGTCAACATTAAAAAATAATTATACCCTTAGTGGCTGTGCTTCCCCAACAGTTCTATTCTGTCTATTTATGACCCTCCCACTTCAGAATTCTTGAGAAAGGATAGGAGTCACTAGTTCAAAATGTCCCAGTGTCCTTTGGAAGGTTAAGGCTGCAGGAAGGAGCACATAGGATGCTTCTATACTTCCCTCAAATGATTTTAACTACCTGAACCTGTGACATGATCCAATCCCAGACCACAGCTTAAAATGTCCAGAAAGCCAGAGTTTTACATTATCGAGAACTGATTTTCAGTAAACCAGATGCCAGCTTATTAATTTAAATGAGAGATACACCTTCCCTTTGCATGGTCGGCTTCCAATCTATGGTCCTCAGGGGGCACTGTTCCTCCTGTTTGTATATTCAGTTACCACTAGTGGTGGGAAGAGGGGAGGGCCTGGACTCTCTACCTCTATGTCCCTAGCACAAGCTCTGGAACACAGTTGGTATTTGCCAAATGAAATTGAATTTTGTGAGGGATAAAACTGGTTCACCTTGGGCCATTGAGCTAGAGATTTTTTTTTTTTTACCCACAGATTAGCTTGGTTAAAGGCAGTTTCTGAGCTGCCTGGCAAGATTGGTGAAGAGGTCATTTGTTTGAATTTCTTTTCTTATACAGCTGACTGCATTCTGTAAAAAAATTATCTCAGAGAATTTACCTAGCAAGATGTCACTACAGTCCATTTCTGTGTGTTCTCATTTCTTTTACATTTTAAATAAATGCTATAAAGTTTCCACTATGTCACAGGTAATAATAGCACACTCAACTATAGACTGGCCGCTGCCTGTCCCTGAAATAGATTCTCCAGTAGAAAGAACAACAGTGCTGTCATTTACAGAGTTGTATGAGAAACAAGAATTGGAACTGAAGATAAAAAAAGAAGTATGAGTCAGTAGAGTCCAATTTAGCTTTGAAGGTAGCAGGAGGCACAGTATTAGGTCCATTTTCAGTGAAAATTATATCGTTTGAGAAGGAAGTGTCCTGTCCATTTGTCAAAGCCCTGGTGATAAGGGATCTCTTCTTTGGCCACCAAACATAGACCTTCCCTTTTCTCCAGCCTCTCATATTATCTGCAGATTAGGTACTACAGTATTCCTCCAGGCCCTCCTGCCAGCTCTGTCCTCCCCTTGCTTCAGGCAGGAAGAATTTCAAGTCTGAGATTGGGAAGCCTTGTGATTGCCATGACACTACTCTTTCTGAGGTCAGGATGCCCAGGACTCTACTGTTGTCCTCTTTTCCTTCTACATGTTCTCCATGTCAAATTGTGTCTATCCCTAGAACTTCAATGACCTTGCCCCTCAGACATAGTGGTTAAGCATCCATATATTTCATATGACAATCCTGTCCTACCCCCATCAGGCATCTTAGTCCCTTTTTATTCTGCTCCCATGTTCAGTTCTACACATATTTATTGCTTGTGTTTGTCAGGCATCTTTGGTAAGTGTTGAGGATACGACTCTATTCTATTTAGTGAATATCCCTCTATTTAATTTGCAGGGCTTTTTCTTTTCATTATTCAGTAACTGTTGGAATCCCTGAAGTCTTAACTGTCAACTTCTCTTTCTATCCCTGCATCCCCTCTAAACTTACTCATTACTGTGGTTTCAGTTTAATATAGATAATTTTCAAATATTTTCAAATAAACATATCTGGCTGTGTCTTACCTGTCTCATTCACTGCATGCTCTTTAAAGTTTCTTTATCTCCTTTAAGCAAACATCTATCATGGCTTTAGTTCCCAGATCTCTAAAATGGGAAGTGAATGGGGAGAACATTTGGTAAGTTACTTTGTATCCATGCAATAGTTTTAAGCAGCTACTTAAAATGCTTGCAAACAACTATAGATAATTTTTTGCTTCTCTATGCACTTTATGAATTTCCTCACTGAGAATTTCTTTCTTTTCTAATCTGGAAAAAAGTAAAAGGAGAAACAAGTGACATGATCAATTATGTCTTTGAGGAAAAGGTAGAAGAGAAGCAGCAATTTGCTGTCACCTTTGTTAATATACTCTAGCCAACCTCCTAAGATTTCTTAGACCCTTTAATTTTATTATTTTAATTTTTAGGTGCTGTGAATCTGGAGAAGTGGAGTAGGACAGAGATGTTTTATGCCATACTTTTTTGTATGCCTTTTGAATTTCAAACTCTGTGAGTGTTTTAGTAATAAAAATAAAAATTTGGGATGGGGTTATGGCTCAGCGGTAGAGTTTCTGGAGTGAGGAAAAACAGGCTGTTTCAGAAATTGTGTTTTTATTAAAACAAAATGTTACTGGTTCCAAAGGAAGAAACTTATGAATCTCAAGCCAAATGTAATTCATCAGCCTATATTGCCATAACCCATTCTGACCCTCTGTACTCTGAGTTTGTTGTGGGGAGGAGGTGATTGTGTTTGAGTTGAGCTCCATGCAGGCATACAGCTTGCTGGAGCAATCTGAAAGTCAATGAACCTCCCAGGCTTCATTCAGCTGACTTATATCAGAAGGGCCCCAAGGTAAGATTTCAGCTCTGACAGTTTATAGTTGGGGTCTAGTGTCTCCCTCTGTAAACACTGACCTCAAGTTTGGTTGATATAAGCTCCCCAACTTATTTCCATGTAATGATCCAGCTGGATCCAAAGGTAGGATATGATGTCACCAGCTATCTGTAGCCATTCCTTAATAATACCTGGCCAATAAATACATGACTCTTTTGCTCTAAATTAGGACTATATTTCTTTGTCATTCCCCCACTATAGGGAATTGGCCGGGGGATAGGGCTGCCAGAATGTGGGATCATCCAAGGGCTTTGGCAGCAGAAGTAAGAGGCTGTAGTATAAGGGCCCTCTATGGAGGACATTGGAGAAGGAAGGGACAGGCATACAAAAGCAGAAGGTTGGGCTGGGGTTGTGGCTCAGTGGTAGAGTGCTCGCCTTGCACGTGCGAGACCCTGGGTTTGATCCTCAGCACCACATAAAAGTGAACAAGTGAAATAAAGGTGTTGTGTCCACTACAACTAAAAAAAAAAAAAAAAAAAAGCAGAAGGTCCATGAGTCCTGGGGCCCAATGTGTCTGCCAGAGTTTGTAAAAGCAGCACAATGATCTATGCTCCTGGTCTAAGTTTGTACTAAGCCAGGCCTGGAGACTTTATCTTGACAACCCCAGGGAGCTCATCAGCCCCTCCTAGCTAATGGAACACTTCAATTCATTCTTTCCCAAATTTACCTTTCATAAGAATCACTCCAGGCACTTATTAAACATGCAGATTCTTATATCCTATTCCAGAAGTACTGAATCAGTATGTTTAATTGATGTCTTGAGTGATTCATACAATGAGACAAGTCAGGGAAAACACTGCTTTAGTTGTTCAAGGGATCTTACTCAGTAGTAATGGGCTAAGTTCATTTCTTCACCCATCAATTAATTTTGTAGATTGATTTAGGAGGCCACTTGTCACATTGCAGAAGAGAAGACAAGGAATTCATCTTTGTCTTTTGAGGAGTTTGGAAATCCTAGCCCTTCTGGCCCCAGCTAGAATAAGTTTATAAATGTTTTCTCTCTTTACTATAGCTCAGCCTTTATGCTATTTTAATAAGTAATTTTATAAGAGGTAGTTTGATGAATTGATTCCTATGCCATTTTGGTGCCTTTTATATTAAACATTTTGCTGCTCTAATTAGCCAAGACTATTTATGATGCACTGCTATTGTTTGGATATGGTTTGACTTGTCCCCAGAAAGTTCACTTGCTGGAAGCTTGGTCCCCAGTGAGGCAGTGTTGAGAGGCTGCTAAACCTTTAAGAGATGGAGCCTAGGGGAAGATAATTAGGTCATGGGGGCTTCCTCTGCAGAAGGGATTAAGGCTGGTCTTGCAGAGTGAGTTAGGTTGTTAGGAATTGAGGCCACTGCTGGGAGCCATTAGCCAAGTAGGTATGACAATTTCCTTGCCAGCGTACCCCATGTTGCTTAGTGAAAGGACTCGTGGAAATAGGACATTTTGCAGTGACATTGCAGTTAGGTGACCTTGCTCAAGGACCAGGGTGGATCCGGGATTAGGGTGTTCCCGGTTTAGGATAATCGGGTTTAGGGCGTTCCAGGTTTAAGATTATTCCTGCTGGGAATAGGGCGTATCCGGCTGCCTGAGTTCCCCTTGAGTTCTCACGGGATTCAGACAGTATTTTTTGGGAGACAGAAGCCCAGTGGATGTGGATTTGGGCAGAGAACGTGGATTTCCCCAGAACGTGATTGTAGACGGCTGGTGTGAGTTCGGGAATAAAGAGTTGCTGTTTGAATCTACAAGCTGTGTGGTGGCTCGTGATTTTGTGCCCAGCCAGACTGCGGCAGGCCACATGCCCATAACATGGTGTATGCAAAAAAAGAAAGGGAAAGAGAGCCATTCCTTAATAATACCTATATTCTTAGTCTCTTCTGCTTGTGGCTGATTCCCCTTTCACTTCTCCACTATCTTGGGGTGCAGTCATGGAGTGCTGCTCCAAGACACTAATGCCATTGTCTTGGACCTACAGTACTATTAGCTAAACAAACCTCTTTACTTTATAAAATAAGTGTATTTTGCTATAGCAACAGAAAATGGACTAAAACAAGCATATACTGTGTACAGACCTAGAAATAAAAAGCAAAGTGTGAGGCTGGGGTAGTAGCTCAGTGATAGAGACTTGCCTTGCATGTGTGAGGCACTGGGTTCAATCCTCAGCACCACATATAAGTAAATAAATAATAAATAAATAAAATAAAAGTCTATCATTCATATATATATATATATATATATATATATATATATATATATAGTGTGTGTGTGTGTGTGTGTCCCTACTTCCTGAGCATTTTAAAAAATCTGTTTGGGTTTGGGATAATGAAGAAGTTTGGAGATGGATAGTGGTAAGGTTTGCATAATAATGTGAATATACTTAATGACACTTTGTACTTAAAAATGATTCAAATTATAAATTTCAATTTTAAAAAGCAATAACTTGCTGGGTGCAGTGGTACACTTCTGTAATTACAGTGATTCAGGAGGCTGATCAGAAAGATTGCAAGTTCAGAGCCAGGCTCAGCACAGCAACTTGTGAGGCCCTAAGCAATTCAGTGAGACCTTGTCTCAAAATAAAAAAATTTAAGGGCTGAGGGATGTGGCTCAGTGGATGAGGACCCCTGGGTTCAATCCCTGGTACCAGAGGGGGAAAAAAAAAAAAGAACTTGTTCACAATACACTATTCCCAAGAAGGACATTTTCAGAGTGATAAATCAGTAAATGTATGAAGCACATGAATTTGGTGGTATATGTAATATAATAAATTCAAAAAATATAACTTACAATATATAGATATATCTTTATATTATATATCTTTAAATTATATGTTACACCTTTTAAATTACTTTATATATTATATCATATATGTGTATATATGACCTTGCACATTCTAGACAAGCACTCTACCACTGAGCTACATCTTCATCCCTTTTTAAAATTTATTTTATTTTGAGATAGAGTCTCACAAAATTTTCTAGCTGACCTTCAGCCTGTGATCCTCCTGCCTCAGCCTCCCAAGTAGCTGGGATTACATGCGCCATAGCCAATTTAAGGTATATTTGAGTAAAATAGATCAAGCAGCTTTTATGATGGTTTTGAAGGAGGTAAGAAATTGGTTTATTGGAGAATTATGCAAATTGAAGAGATGACATGTGCATGAGAATGATAGATAATATGTAATAGAAAGAATATTTATAAAAGAAAGGGTCTATTAAAGATGCAGCCCTCACAGTACTGACCAAGTAGGGTGAAAAAAATGTTTCCTGCATGGATGAGGGGACAAGGAGCCACAGATAAAGTGGTAAAAGGAAAAGTCTCAGTGGGTGGGTGGTGACTGTGATCAACAAGCCTTTTATTTTGTGAGAATAGAGAGGTATTGTCTTGATTCAAAGTGATTTTCTGCCAACTATTCTGGTCTTGCCACTCTGTCATTACAGAAAGGAAATTCCTGAAGCCCCTGAGCTGTAGCTGTTGGAGAGATGATTAAAAATGGCCAACTCCTTGGTGTACTAATTTCTGGGCTACCTGCCAGATCATACTTCTCTGCCCTGCATAGGAGCTAGGAAAGAGCTGGGCCTTGGAGGAGAAGTCAAGGCTTCCTGGGGAGGCTGGCACAGGCAAGGGCTTTCGGTGGCAGCTAGAGCCAAAAGCCCACTGGGTAGCTGTTGTGAAATAGGTAGGTTCCAGGAAAGATGTTACCCATCACAAGGACTCCAGATGAGCTAGGGGACTTCACTTAGATGGATCAGTTGAACATTATTAGAGGCAAAGATTCTAGGAACTAGAACCACTAAGGTCTCCCAGATGGGGCTGGGAAGAGAGTAGGAGTGGAGCTGTGTGCATGATAAGCTAACCATGCCAGACAAGCCATCTGTGGCTGATATGGCACGTAGTAGGCGTTCAGTAAATATTTGCTACATTGAAATGAATGGAAAGCCCACTTGTTTCTGTTTTATAATATTTGTTTTTTGTTTGTTTCTGTATGCTCTTAATTTACTGGTGAAAAATCATTTCATTAAAAAGTTGATATTTGATATAGCTAAAGCAAGCTGAAAAATCCATATCTAGATCCACATCTAGAATAAGATGACTACCAGGATACTAATGATCACTCTTTTGTCCTCATGGGTTTTCTTTCCTCCCCTGGTGATTCCATCTGTGTCTTTCTCACCCCTACCTGTGTTCACTCAACATGCTCTTTTGGGGTTCAGATACTATCTCACGGAAGGTTTCCTACTCTCCCCTCTAAGCAGGATGTTTACAATATTTAACTGCCTACTGGAAATCTCATCTTGTTTGTTCCTCAGATTCCTGCAACTCAGCATATCCAAATTTTCACCTCTCTGATTGCTACTGCTTCTTTCTCTCCTAGATTGCATATCCGTATCCTTGAGAGATGTTGCCCTCTGCCTAGAATCTCTAATTGGAAACCTCAGTGCTACGTATGACTCCATTATTTTCTTACTTCATCCTTGGTCTTGTAGCATCTACCTTACGTGTGACTTTGGAGTCTAGCCTCACCTGTCTAAACTTGATCCATCCCAGCTATTCCAGATATACAAACAATGTCTTTTCTTCTGTCAGTAAGAGGAAAAATGTCCATAGGTCTCCATTCTCTCTCAGAGAGCGTTAACAGGCTTTAAATTAATTCTTTCTTCCCTGTGTTCGAAAGAGGTTCTTCACTTTCTTGGCTTCACAAATTCCTTCAATTTCCTAGTTCTTCTCCAAAACCCTAACTCTTAGACAATGAGCTAGGTTGTGTTCTTTTTTGTTCCCACCAGTTCCCAAACTCCTAGGGTTTGCACCTATAGACACTAGGAGGCTTACTTAGAGCATTCCTTCCTTTGCTGCACTTTGGAATCACCTGGGGAGTTTAAAGGATTGCTGTTGATGGAGTACCACCAACACCAGTTATTCTCTCTGGAGATAGAGCCCTAGCATTGGTATTTAGCTATTGTGAATGGGGTTGCTATAAACATTGATGTGGATACATCACTGTAGTATGCTGATTTTAAGTCCTTTGGGTATAAACTTAGGAGTGGATGACTGGGTCAAATGGTGGTTCCATTCCCAGTTTTCTGAGGAATCTCCATACTGCTTTCCATGGTGGTTGCACCAATTTGCAGTCCCACCAGCAATGTATGAGTGTACCTTTTCCCCCACATCCTTGCCAGCATTTATTGTTGCTTGTACTTTTTTTAGATGTTGATGGATCTCTATTTTTATTCATTTATTTATATGCAGTGCCTCACACATGCTAGGCAAGCACTCTACCAGTGAGCCAAAATCACAGACCCTGTAGCTTGTATTCTTTTTTTTAATTTTTTTATTTATTTTTATTTTTTAGTTGTACACAATACCTTTATTTTGTTTATTTGTTTTTATGTGGTGCTGAGGATCGAACTCAGGGCCTCGCACGTGCTAGGCGAGCGCTCTACCGCTGAGCCACTACCCCAGCCCATAGCTTGTATTCTTGATGATTGCACTCTGACTGGAGTGAGATGGAATCTCAGTGTAGAGGGTTTTTTTTGTTGTTGTTGTCGTTGTTTTTGCATGGGGAGGTACCAGGAATTGAATTCGACCACTGAACCACATCCCCAGCCCTATTTTGTATTTTATTTAGTCCATTTATTGACTCTTGATTTTATTTCTTGTGCTTTAAGAGCAATCAGTGACTTCTAACCTCTCTTCAATGTTGTCAGATTGTCTGATGACTAATGCCTCCCCCAGTAGTTGTAGCTTCCCAGGCTCTCCCACTGGAAATGGTTCTTTTAATGAGACCCAAGTCATTTGTCCCCTTTCTGTAGCATCCCCCAGGCAAAATTAGTATCTGATGTGTTACCTTATATTTTGCTTATTAAGTTGCCAGAAGACTGACTGGGAATAGGTGCTCAGTTAAAATTGAATAAATAGATGAATGCTAGCAAAATCCTTGGGAGAGATAGACAGAGAAAATCTCTGGATGGGAAAGGTAGAGGACTGTAGGAACCAATGAAAACCATTTATAGCTTGTCTTTCTAAGGGCAGATTCTAGCAAGATTGAAAACTAGGGTTTGAGGCTGGTGGCCCCATGTTGATCTGGTGTAATCTTAAAGAGACAGCACATATTCTTCTCTGACCCTAATGTGTCCTTCAGAGAGATCCTCAAGACATGGAAGCCTCTGGATACAGGTTAGCAAAATTTTATGTGCCAGAAAGTGCATGAGTTGTTTACATAGTGGGGAAGATTTAAAAATCCTCAAACTTGGGGCTATGGTTGTGTCTCAGTGGTAGAACACTTGCCTAGCATGTGTGAGGCACTGGGTTTGATTCTCACCACCACATTTAAACAAACAAATAAAATGAAGGTACTTTGTTCACCTATAACTGAAAATATATTTTAAAAAATCTTCAAACCGGTCCTGCTCAACTATTTATTTACTGTGCCAGGGTTTGAACCCAGGGCCATGCACATGCTAGAAAAGTGCTCTAACATTGAGCTACACCCCAGCCCTCTACTTAATTAAAAATTTTGATTATATAAATACCATTATGATCATATTAATCCAGTCACAATAAAATAATGAAAATTTCACCCTAGTTCCATGTATCCAATAATAATAATAACAACTGCAGAGTATTGAGAATGTACTGTATCAGGTACAGAGCTAAACACTTTACAGGTATTAGTTTATCACTCTACCTAAAGGTCCAACAAAGTTTCCCTACTTTGTAGATGAGAGAATTGTAGCTCAGAGAGATTAAAAATTTGTCCAAGGAACATAGATAGTCAATGACAGAACCAGGATTTAGTTTAGGTCTGTTAGATTCCAAAGCTCATCTTTTACCCTATATTCCTCCTGTCATCCTGATAAATAAAACTTCATTTTCTATACTTTCAGGCCTTGTACATATGCATTAAGTTTTTATATAATTATACTCATAGAACAGTTATAAATAAGATTATTTTATGAAATTTATATTCTAATATGCATCCAATCAATCACCAAGTTCTGTTGATTCTACCCCCCAAATATATCCCTATTCTGTAATCCATCTCTGCCGCAGTCTGGCTGGGCACAATCAGGAGCCACTTGTCAAAAGAAACTAACTTTATTTTTAGAACCACACATGCCAAACAAAACAGCCTCTCAGGAAAAGCCCTCAGAGCCTCAACTGCCACCACCGGCTTTCCACAAGCCTCTCTCTCCCACACAAGCTTCTCTCCACCTCCCACAATCCTCCTGCTCTTGAGGCCGATTGGCTGGGTCACGTGGGCGGAGCCAAAAAAGTCCCCCAATGAGCAGCTCCGTGGTCTGAAAGGGCAGGGAAACAGCCCAATGAGCATCACCGCAGAGGAGCCAATCAGCTAGATGTTGCTGGGGCCGCTGTGAGCCAATCATCAGCCGGCAGCTGGAAGTTTGCTGGGGCCCCTTCGGCTGTGGCTCTCAACACATCTCTATCTTTATTTTTTATTTTTTGGCTTTTTGACCCTATTGTTTTTTTTAATTTATTCTGATTTGTTAGATATGACAGCAGAATGCATTTCAATTCATATTACACATATAGAGCACAATTTTTCATGTCTCTGGTTTTACACAAAGTAGAGTCACACCATTCATGTATTCATACATGTACATATGGTAATGATATCCATATCATTCCACCGTCTTTCCTAACCACATGTCCCCAACCTTCCCCTCCATCCCCTTTGCCCTATCTAAAGTTCCTCCATTCCTCCCATGCTCCCCCACCCCATCCCTATTATGGATCAACATCCTCATATCAGAGAAAACATTCAGTGTTTGGTTTTTTTGGATTGGCTTACTTCACTTCGCCTAATATTCTCCAACTCCATCCATTTACCTGCAAATGCCATGATTTTATTCTCTTTTAAAGCTGAGTAATATTCCATTGTGTATGTATACCACAGTATCTTTATCCATTCATCTACTGAAGGGCATCTAGGTTGTTTCCACAATTTTTCTATTGTGAATTGTGCTGCTATAAACATTGATGTGGCTGTGTCACTATAGTTTGCTGTTTTTAAGTCCCTTGGGTATAAATTAGTGGGATAGCTGGATCAAATGGTAGTTTTATTCCTAGTTTTCCAAGGAATCTTCATACTGCTTTCCAGATTGGCTGCACCAATTTGCAGTCCCAACAGCAATGTATGAGTGTGTCTTTTTCCCCACATCCTCGACAACACTTATTGTTGTTTATATTCTTAATTGCTGCCATTCTGACTGGAGATGAAATCTTAGAGTAGTTTTGATTTGCATTTCTCTGATTGCTAGAGATTTTGAACATTTTTTCATATATTTGTTGCCTGATTGTATATCACCTTCTGAGAAGTGTCTATTTGGTTCCCTGGCCCATTTATTGATTGGGTATTTGTTATTTTGGTGTTAAGATTTTTGAGTTCTTTATATTTCCTGGAGATTAGTGCTTTTTCGTATGTGCATGTGGTAAAAATTTGCTCCCATTCTTTAGGCTCTCTAGTCACTTCATTGATTGTTTCTTTTTCTGAGAAGAAGCTTTTTAGTTTGAGTCCATTCCATTTATTGATTCTTGATTTTATTTCTTAAGGAAGTCGGGGCCTAATCAGACATGATGGAGATTTGAGTCTACTTTTTCTTCTGTTAGACGCAGGGTTTCTGGTTTAATTCCTAGGTCCTTGATCCACTTTGAGTTGATTTTTGTGCATGGTGAGAGATAGGAGTTTAATTTCATTTTGCTGCATATGGATTCCAGTTTTCCCAGCAGCATTTGTTGAAGAGACTATCTATTTTCCAGTATATGTTTTTGGCAGAGAGAAAATGAAAGCATTCCCTTTAAGAACTGGAACAAGGCAGGGATGCGCTCTTTCACCACTTTTATTTAACATAGTTCTTGAAACTCTAGCAATTAGAGAGATGAAAGAAATTAAAGAGCAATTAGACAGATGAAAGAAATTAAAGGGACACGGGTAGGAAAAGAAGAACTCAAACTATGTTGGCGACATGATTCTGTAACTAGAGGATTCAAAAAACTTCACCAGAAAACTTCTAGAACTAATAAATGAATTCAGGATATAAAATCAACACACATAGATCAAAGGCATTTCTATACATCAGTGACGAATCCTCTGAAAGAGAAACTAGGAAAACCACCCTGTTTCCAATAGCCTCAAAAACCAAACCAAAACAAACAAACAAATAAAAAAAAAAAAGAACTTGGGAATCAACTTAATGAAAGAGGTGAAAGACCTCTACAATGAAAACTACAGAACACTAAAGAAAGAAATTAAAGAAGACCTTAGAAGATGGAAAGATCTCCCTTGTTCTTGGATAGGCAGAATTAATATTGTCAAAATGACCATACTCCCAAAAGCACTGTACAGAGTTAATGCAATCCCAATGAAAATCCCAGTGACATTCCTCATAGAAATAGAAAAAGCAATCATGAAATTCATCTGGAAAAATAAGAGACCCAGAATAGCCAAAGCAGTCCTTAGCAAGAAGTGTGAAACAGGTGGCATCACTACACTAGACCTTAAACTATGCTACAGAGCAATAGTAACAAAAATGGCATGGTACTGACACCAAAATACACTTGTAGACCACTGGTATAGAATAGAGGACACAGAGACAAACCCACATAAATATAGTTTTCTCACGTTAGAAAAGGTGCCAAAAGCATATATTGGAGAACAGATAGCCTTTACTCTTATTTTTTTTTTTTTTCTGACTTACTGCAGGGCCTCTTAACTGGTCTCCATGTGATTACTCGTTTCCTCTTCTTATCCCTTCTCCTCCCAAGAACCAGAGTGATCTTTAAAAATGTAAACCAGATCATGGCATTCCCCAACCCATCAGTGGGTTGTCATTTTATTTTGATAAATTCCAGATCTTTAATCCAGCTTAAGGGCCCTGCATATCTTCTTGCCTCATCTCATGCTTTGCTCAGCTCTCTCCATACTAACCACACTGGCCTTCTTCCAGTACTTCAAAACTACCCAGAGCCTTTGTAGTTTTCTCTGCCTGGGACCTCTTCCCCATGCCATGTTTGCCTAATGCCTTTGTTTTCAGACCTCTTAAACATTTCCTCCAAGGGGCCATTCTTGACCATGCTTCTCAGTCTAAATTAAGTCCCTTTATTCACACAGATCATAATTTATAATTGTGTAATTGTGTGGTTATTTGAGTAATATATTTCATGCAACCTTATAATTCCATGAAAATAGGACTGTAGTTCTTTCCATTTATTTATCTATTTATTTATTTGTTTATTTTGCTGAGCACTTTATTCCTTGTATTCAGTATGATGTCAAGTACTGGTTACATAGTAAATGTCAGTATTTGTTGAAATAATAAGCATTTTCTATCTTCACAAATATAACCTAATAATTATATAATACTAAAAATTATCCATTGGCTAGGGCTGGGGATGTGGCTCAAGCAGTAGCGTGCTCACCTGGCATGCGCGGGGCGCTGGGTTCGATCCTCAGCACCACATAAAAATAAAATAAAGATGTGTCCACTGAAAACTAAAAAATAAATATTAAAAAAAATATCCATTGGCTATAATAAGACATTTCTTTCATATGCAATTGGGAGAATTGAAATTTTATTGTTAGAAGAAAAAAATCAAATCCTTGCATCAATAATACCAAAAACCTAAGCTCACTACTAATAGATAATACTACTACACATGTCTGTGGTAAGCCTAACATTTTTGTTGAAAGAAAAAATATATAGATTATAGGTTTTAAAATCAATTTATTAGGTTGTGAGCAGCACTGCTTTTAAAAATGGAAAATGTCTGAATGCACTGTAGGTGAGAGAATAAGAATTATTTGGTATAACTTCTGTTTCCCTTTCATGTAGATAAAACTATAGATAGAGAGTTAAGTATGTACTGAGTTGTAGTATAAAATATATTTCTTTTTTTAAAAATCCTGTTCACATTCTTTTTTTTAATCTTTAATTTGTTTATTTATTTTTATGTGGTGCTGAGGATCAAACCCAGGGCCTCGCACATGCTAGGTGATCTCTACTGCTAAGCCCCAGCCCCAGCCCATAAAATATATTTCTTACTGGGTTGCATTTTTAAAAAATTGAAAATATTGATTTCAATGCTCCCTTTGGACCTGTGCAAACACTTATAGTCTCAGGTTTCACCTAATAAATTACGTGTTCCATGTTTTACATGCTCTTCTTTCTGACATTGCTGATGACTACATATATGAAAGATTCAGAATACAGGATGTTCCTAAGGCTATTTTATTTTCCTTTTTATTTATTTATTTTTTTTGAGACAGGATCTCACTAAGTTGCTTAGGGCCTCAATAAATTGCTGAGGCTGGCTTTGAACTTGTGATCTTCCTGCCTGAGCCTTCTGAGTTGCTGGGATTTCAGGCGCGTGTCACTGTGCCTGGCTTCTTTATTTATTTTTATTTAAAACATTTTTTATAACTTTATTTGTTTATTATTATTTTTTATGTGGTGCTAAGAATTGAACCCAGTGCCTCACTCACATGGGCTAAGCAAGTGCTTTACCACTGAGCCACAACCCCAACCCATTATCTTTCTTAATAAATATTTTGTTTTGGGCTAATTTTAGATTTAGCGAAAAGTTGCAAAGATAGTACAGACAGTTACCATATTCCCCTCACCCAGCTTCCCCTATAACCTTTCACATTACCATTAAACTTTCTCGTCCTAGGGACTCAACACCATTACATTACTATTAACTAAGCTTCAGACTTTATCTGGATTCATCAGTTTTTCTTTCTGTTCCAGGACCTAATCCAAGATGCTACACTGCATTTAGTTGTCATGTTCCTTGGTCTCCTCTGTTCCTTGGTCCCCTCTGGCAGTTCCTCAATCTTTTCTTGTTTTGATGACCTTGACAGTTTTGAGGAGTATTGGTCAGGTATTTCATAGAATGTCTCTCAATTTGGGTGTGCCTGTGTATTTCTCATGATTATACTGAGGTTGTGGGCTTGGAGAAAAAAATACTACACATCCTGTTGGGGGAGATATATGGTGTAAAATGACATGACTAGGGATGCTGACCTTGATCACTTGGTCAGGGTAGTGTCTGCCAGGTTTTTCTACTGTAATAATGTATTTCCCCTTTTTCATAATCTATTCTTTGGAGTCAATTCACTAAGAGCAGCTTATTCTCAAATGAAGACAGGATGAGTGATGGTGGTGGTGGTAGTTTAAACTCTGTTCTTCAAATATTACTTGGAATTCTTCAGTAAGAAAGATTGATCCCTTCTCCACTTATTTACTTATTTGATAATTTGTAGCATTAAGAATTCATGTATACTTTTTTAAAATATATTTTTTAGTTGTAGATGAACACAATACCTTTATTTAATTTATTTATTTTTATATGGTTTTGAGTATTGAACCCAGTGCCTCACACATGCGCGGCAATCATTCTACCACTGAGCTATAATCTCAGCCCTCATGTATACTTATTTTATATTTGGGGTTATAATCTTATATAGTATTATTATTTATTTATTTGTGCTCAAATTGTTCCAGATTTGACCACTGGGAGCTCTTTCAGTTGGTTCAGTTGGTTCCCATGTCCCTTTGACATGTCCCTTTCTGTAGTTTTTTTTTTTTCCTTACTTTTGGAATTACAAGATGCTCCATGCCTCAGATCTAGGATCTGAGCCATTTCTCTAGGAGCTAACTTTTGAGAGGCAAGAAACTGGAGATGTAGAATGTTACCCTGTAGACATAGAGGGTGCATAGTGCTTTCCTACCTGGGATGCTTTGGAGAATTAGCAGGCAACAAAAAAGAAGAAGGAGGGCTGGGGATATAGCTCAGTTGGTAGAGTGCTTGTCTTGCATACACAAGGCCCTGGATTTGACCCCCAGCACCAGGAAAAAAAAATGGAAGAAGAAGGGCACATGTGGGTTGCTCTATTTTCTGATTTTCCTGGCTTGGATATAGGCTCTGGTGAGCAATCTGAGGTTATCTGATCTGTCCCTGTTCGAATGCAGAATTCAGACCTCTGCTGTCCTCAGAGAATGGCAAGCATTCTGAGATCCTGAGCTTGTGCTGAACAAGGTCTGGTCTCCCAGACTTCTAGGGCATTGCTGTCCTACTCATTCCCAAGTATGTCTCTAGTCAAACATCAGTTTGTATTTTTCTAACACTGTTGTTTCAGATTTGGCTTCTGCCCTATCTTCTCTCTCTCATGCATGTTCACGTAGATGACTTTGCTTCTTTTAGAAAAAGTAGCCCACCCAGGCAGGCATTTCCAGTCTCTCTTCCCCTTTGACAGCACCTCTTTCCTTCTGCAAAGCTAACTTTTCTATCCAGGCCTGGACCTAATTCTCTCCTGCTTTTTTTCAGGACCATCCCCTCTTTATCACACCTTCAGCCTTGTCCCCTATCACTTGCTTCTCTTGCTTAGCCTAAAAGAACACTGGAGTCCCTTGGCCTACAAAGAATCTCCTTGGCCTTCCCTTAGCTTCTGTCAATCCATCAGTCTTCTTCAAAGAATATATCTCATGGATCATCTCCTGTTGACAACTGGGATGAGGGAGACTATGGAGATTGTAGATTTTTCTACAAAAAAAGGGGCAGCTGTATTGGTTTTCATGAAGGGATCTTAATAGGGAAATTAAGTAGTCCTCTCTTGGGAAGGTTCCAGGATGATGAAATAATAATAGTAAGGACTACTCTAGAGGATGAAACTGAGTGCTGAAGCCACCTGGGAAAGCTCTGGAGTGGCACTACTTGACCTGACCTGAAGTTGCCAGGAGAGGAATGGAGGCTACTCCCCACAGAGGCAGCTGCCAGAAGCTGGAGGAAAGGAGAAGCATCCATTTCCAAATGTTGTCTGATCTACCCTGTTTCCCCACTCCAAGGTGAGAGGCTTTATCCCAGAGTGACAGCCACTTTAATCACAGAGCATTTAACCTCACATGGACTCACACCTTTATGATCATTCTGTTTCCCACTGACTGTGTGAAGCAGCCGGAGTGATTCACCACCCCACCTGTTTAGCCTTATTGCCTCTTGCCAAGGCAATGCAACTGGGCCCTCTTCACCAGTAGAGCAAAAGGAAACTCCCATTCTTGAAGGGAAACTCCCATTCTTGAAGGGAAACTCCCAGGGCTTGAAGCACTGCTTGGCCCCTCCACATCAAGATTCATCTTCTGGTACTCTTATCCCACCTGAGCTGGGCTCCTGCTCTTTATTCCCCTTCTGCTGACTTCTCTCTCCTTGACTATGCCAGGGACACTTTCTCCTCAGTCCTAGTTTGTGGAATTAAGCTCATGACAGATAAGCTTCCTCTAGGACCAAGTGCTTATTAATTAACCTCAGCTCTTAACAGATTCACCTGTGCTTATAAACCCTGGCCAAATTCGTGTATATATAGCCTGTATATATCGCTTATTCATTTAACAAATATTTATGGAGGATTATCAGGGACAGTCCTAGGTATGGGGATACATTGACAAGAAAAAAAGACATGGAGCTACAGTTGTAGCTCAATGGTAGAGTGCTTGCCTAGCATGTGTAAGGTGCTTCATTTGATCCTCATCACCACATAAAAATAAATAAATGAAATAAAGGTATTGTATCCATCTGCAACTAAAAAAGAAAAGAAAAAGAAAAAAGACATGGCTTCATAAGAGTTTGCAAATATGTCTGGAAGATATTAAATCAATAATTCCACAAATAGATAATGCTCCAATAAAGGGGATGAAGGAAAAAAAAGTAAAGAAGCTCACAGTCTCATCCAGGACATTAAGTAAAACTTCTAGAGGAAGGAAGAGTTTAACTGAGATCTGAAGGATGAGTAGGAATTAACTAGGCAAAGGAGTTGGGATGACAGAGATAAGAGAGGAGAAAAATCTTCCCAGACTGAGAGAATAGCATGTGCAAAGGCTGAAAGAATGGCCAGTTGGCTGGAGTGCAAAAAGCAAAGGGAGAATGGGAGGAGAAAAGTCTGGGGAGGCCAGTGGAAGCCCACTGGGCAGACCTTTGTAGGCATGTTTAGTATCTTGGTCTTTATCCCAAGGACAATGGGTGGAAAGCCACTAAAGGATATTAAATAGAAGAGAGTGACATGATCACATTTGTATCTGAGAAATTACTGGCACAGATTAGGAGAGGATTGGTGCTGTTGTGAGAAGACAGGGGAGGTTAGGAGGTGACAGTTGAGGTCCCAAGAGAGATGAGGGCAGGGATGGGCTGCTGGTCCTGTTCCATTTGCTTGTCCTCTGACATTTTTACCGTCCTCAGATGCCAGGTTCATGTGAGCAGTGTGTTCTCAGCAGAAGATGATCCTGTGGAGGGCCCAGAAGGGGTATGAAGGTTAGGCTAGTCCCAGTGCCAGCCTTTGGTAGGGAATTAGGACCTGAAATATGGAGAGGGGATTAAGAGACTCTTGCTCCTTACCTTATTCTTTCGCCATTCCAAGTTGCTTTGCTCTAAGAGTAAAACCAAGCTTGATGAAGCCTCTTTAAAATCAGTGACCCTCCATGTGGAAGACCCCATCTCATCTTTACCTAGGGAAGAGCCTAAACCACCTGCTTCAGGGTGTAGTATCCTCCCTGCTGTGTTGCCTTCCAGAATTCAATGTGACAGGCACCCTAAAACCACCTAGCTTGGCAGATTAAGTGGACTTTAAGTAGAGGCATGGATGTGCCCTTTTCAGATTCTGGAGCCTGAACACTAATCTTAATTTGTGACCTTGGGCAAATTCCTTCCTCTCCTTGGGCCTTGGTTCTGGTTCTCCCATCTACAAACTAAAGGTAACCTCAAAGTCCCCACCAGCTGCGGGAGGGACTTCAGGCAGGATGCACTCGGCGCTGCGCCAAGCCCCGAGGTGGGTACTGGGTGGGGACACACCAACGTGGGGTCGGCTACCAGAAGGGAGCTGGCGGAGAGGAAAGCAGAGACTGCGCGGCGGTGCCGGGGACATTGCACGCGCTACCGCGACCCCGCCTCTTGGTGGCCCTCGGCCTCGGGGCCACGAGGTTACGTAAGGAGCCGGGCGGGGCTGGCGCCGCCCGATCGCGGCCGCCCAGCTCCCGGCGGCCCAGCCCCCGCCCCCCGCCTGGCGGCGGCGGCGGCGGCAGCGAGGACAGCGGCAGCAGTGGCCGCGCAGCCCGCGGCATGGAGCGGCGCCTGGGCTAAGCCGGGCGCGCACGGGCCGCCGCATGTGCCGCGCGGGGGGCGGCTGCAAGCGGGCTGAAAGCGAACGCAAGGGCCCCGTCGGAGCGGCCGCCGGAGCAGTGCAGGAGATGGGGTGAGTGAGCCCGCGCCGCGCTCCCCGAGGGCTGCGGGGCTGCAGCTCCGTGCGCTGGCGAGCAGCCCTTGACGGTCCAACCCCGTCCCTGCCTCCTCCAGCCGACTTCTGAGCCTGGGGGGCGCGGACTTTCCCCCCGGAGCTGGGGCCCTTACCCTCCTAGCCAGCCAGCCGTGGGTACACCTGGCACGGACCAGCGCCCTGGCCGGCCTCGGTGCCTCGGCCATTCCGCGGTCCCTTCGCCCCCGGTGCGATCAACTCCAGGGCCTGTGTTTGTGAGTGTGAAAAACAGTTTGTCGTTCTCCATGTTTGGGTTATTCCAAGCAAAATGGAAATCGAAGTTTTCTTGGAAAAGGAACACATCGAATAGTAAAAACCTCCAGCACAGGAGCAGTGGACTTTGAGACATCTTGGAGATGGCTGAAGATGTGGAAGTCTGTAAGGAACCTAGGTGAGGCTTCAGTCTTTTGAAACAACTGAGTAGATGTTCAGGAGGGAAGTTGAAATACTCATTGGAGTGACTAATGCTTCTAAGTATATAAAGTAATTTAAAAAGCAGGATTGATTTCTCCTTAGTGTCTCTTTGAGCAGTAGGTGCTGTGAGTCAGGGAGCCACTGTGCTAATAACACAGTAATTCCTCACATCTGTTCACTGATGTGAGTACGTGGTGGTGTTGTTCTGTCCATATTCAGAGAATGGTTATTGTGCCCATTTTTCAGAAAAGGAAACTGAAGCCCGAATATTTTGATGCTATCTTCCAGGTTGTATAGCTGATGAGCTTTTGGAGAAGGTGGGCACTTAGTATATGGTCATGGGCAGAACCAAGGCCTTTGCCTGATAGTGGGAATGGGGATAAGGAAGTGAACCAGAGTTCCTGAATCTCTTTGTTTTCCTCTGCTGAGCCCAGCGTTCTTCAAACAGACTTTATAAAAATTAATTAATTAATTAATTAATTTTAATTAGGTATATATGACAGCAGAATGCATTTTGATTCATTATACACTTCAAACAGACTTTTACAGAAACCAAAGACTTCTGCTGGGTCTGGAGATCTTGCTTTCTTGTTTGGGATGGGTGGGACATGGGAAGGCAAGGGTGTGTGGAAAGGGGCAAGGTTGTCCTGGTGGCCTGAACCAGCTTCCTTGGGTCAGGGGCTTTATTGTGCCTTACTCCACATAAGTATCTGGAGTCATTTTACCCAGTGAGCCTTATTTATGAAGACTGCAGAGTGTTTGGAGGGAGCACAGGCAGGTCAAGAGGAATTTTGAGAAAGGGAGGCATGAGGGCTGTTAGCCAATATGACCTGGGGGTGGGGGGAAGAGAGGAGAGAGGAAGTTTGTTTAAGATGTTGGTTCCCATCCAAGAGACTTCACACTTATGGCAGCTGTGGGTGATTTTACCAGAGGCACCCTAGCTGTGAGGCAGTGTTTCTGTAACATTTCCGTGATTCCTCAGAGGAACTATGAAAGAGCTGATCTTTGAGCAGTGGGAACCTTTGAGGCTCTCAGATTTCATACTTAAAAAAAAAAATGGGAAGAAGGAGTTGGCAAATGTATGTCTCAAGATGGAAGATAAGAGGAATCTGGTAATTTTAACTCTCTCTGCCCCCCTCCCTTGCCAACACAAAACCAACCCAGCACACTTGTGTGATCAAAAACAAATATTGAAACTGTGGTTGAGATCAAATAAATCTGTGGAAATGAAAATGTTTACTTTTAAAACCTTATAAAGAAAATGTCAGAAAATAATTTTTTGATTGTGGAAAAGCAGGGAGAATAGCTTGGGGATTTAGTTAAATTCAGAACGTGTCTTCATGTAATTTTAATATCATTTTATAAATGTATATTATTCATTTCTTGTAGGTAAAGGCTGGTTTGTAACTCCTACCTACGTCTGCCATTTTTAATATATATGCTGCTTCTATAATTTATGTGAATGTACAAACCATGGTTGTAAATTGAGATTGAGCTAAGAGCAGGGTAAGCAGTTTAGACTGAGGAGGTGGAGGGAGCCATTTTAACCAAAAATAGAACCAATGTCATCCTTTCTGAGTGTTGTGTAGGATGGAGGGGGAAGAACCAAGAAAGGGCAGCCAGTAGGAAACCTTGCCATGGTCCTACGTTTTGTCATGGTTCTACTGTGTAGACATGTCCAGGATTAAAGGAAAAAACAAAACAACAACAAAAAACCCAACCCATCTTAGTTTATCTCTCCCCACCTGACATGCCCTTCCTCCTTCAGACATTCACTGCCATTTCTCACTTCTCTTTTGTGAAGTGTTTTGCATTAAGTGTGTGGTCTCCCTGGTGAGTTTGTGCTGTTACTCCCCAAGGCAAGTATTTCATATCTGCTCCCCTTTTCAGATCTCTCTTCCCTCTTTCTTACACATACTTCACCTCCCTTTTCATGGACAAAATAGCAGCCACAGACCAAGGGAAAGTCTTCGTTTTCCTGCCAGGCCTATAGTCTAATGTGTAGCTGTCATTATCTTCTTCCTGCCTGTTTGCTGGATACCAATCTCTCCTGCTCCCCTAGCAGAGGCCCACTTTTCCTGGTGTAGCCTCTATCCATCCCCTCTCATCTTTTCAGAGGATATCCTTCCTTTCTAACTTCCTTTCTCTCCAGAGTCTTTTCCGTCAGTATAGGAACATGCTTTAGTTTAGCACTGCCCAATAATTTTCTATGGTGCTTGAAATATTCTATACCTACATGGTCTAGTATAGAGGCTACCAGTCATGGGAAGCCACTGGGCTTTTGAAATGTGTCTAGTGTGATTGAGAACCTGAATTTTAAACTTAATTTAAATTTAAATCACCATGTATAAGCTAGTGGCTGCCATATTGGATAGCACAGCTTTAGCGTTTTCCATTTTAAAAAGGACTTCTCGATCGAACCTGCATCCCTTTCCTGCTTCTGTCCACTTATTTGTTCCCCTTCTCCTGAAGACATTTCAAAATATATGTTCAAACCCACCATCTCCACTTTCTTTTCCTACCATTTGTTTGTCCTTCTCCATCTACAGTATAGCTTCTGCTTCCTCCTCTGCATTGAAACTGCCAGATCTCTGCCCTTATCTTGTTATACCTCACAGTGGCATTCTTCACAAATGGCCACTCCCTCCTCCTTGAAACAGCTCCCCTCTCAGCTCCTGTAGCACCACATTTTGCTGACTTTCCTTTTGCCTTCCTGATGGCTCTTTTTCAGTATCCCTACTGGCTGCTCCTTTATCTCAAATGGTAGGGTTGCTTTGGGACTGGTCTTGGTTTTGTTTCTGTGTCAACACTTCCTTCCTAGGTAATAGTATCTTCTCCCAACTTATTCTCCCATTTCCCCATGATGTTATCTGTCAGTGACCCTCATTTATTTATTTATTTTTTAATTTCCAATACAGACCTTTCTCAGGGCTTCTGACTCTTGATACACGGAGCCCTTGATATTCCTTGCAGTTCTCACCTTCCCTCTTGTCTTCTCCATCCTATTCAGTAGCCCCACTATCCCCTTATTTGCGAAGAATCATCTTTGTTTCTTACCTCCTACATTCAGTTGGTCCCATCGGTTCTACTTCCAGTATATATCGGGAGAGTGCTCACCTCAACCCATAATCACAGATCCCATTCTAGTCCTGGCCATCATCACCTCCTTCCTGGACAAACTTCCTAACATACCCGCTTCTGCTTTAGATTACCTCCAGTCCATTCTGCACCCAGGAGCGGGAATGACCAGCTTTTAAAATTGCAAATTTTAAAATTGCAAATCAGATGATGTTATTCTCCTTAAACACCCTTTACCTGACAAGATGCTGTCCCCTGCCCTATTTCCAGCTTTCCCTTTCCCCCTTCCACTTTGTCTCTCATTGCATTCTACTAACTCTTCTCCTCCCTAGGGCCCTTGAACTTGGTGTTTCCTCTGCTTGGATCTACACTTTCTCTTTCTTCAGATTTTTGTCAGGGTCACCTGCTCAGCCTTTCCAACCACCCCATCAAGAATACACTTTCCCAGAACTGTAACACAACTCCACCTTTGTATCCTACAATTGCTTGTCATGACACATGTGTAATCATTTGGACTTTGTTTACTTATTTATAATCAGTCTTCTTCCAATATCAGTCTTCCAATTTAGGGCCTTTCCTTTTTCACCATTGTATCCAGCACCCAGCGCAGTACCTGGCACCTAATAGACCTTCAATAAATATTTTTTGATGGAGTTAGTACTTGAATGCAGTGGCAGTTTTGCTTGGATGCTTGCCTAGAAGTTGTGATAATTTTTGGATTACCTTTTATATAGCTTGACTAATTGGGAATTGTAAGGGCCAAGAGAGAGAGAGAGAGAGAGAGAGAGAGAGAGAGAGAGAGAGAGAGAGAGAGAGAGAGAGTTTTCTTTTAATGTTAAAGCAAGCCAATTCGCTTTCATTGTGATGTGGGTCAATTTTTGGTCTGTCTGCTGTCACCTGCATATAGGGGTTGTAAATTATATTTTTTATTCTTCTGTAAAAGGCTGGCAGAAGAGCCATCTTGTCTGCTGTTGTGACTTTTAGCTGATTTTGTCAGCTTTTACAAACCAGATCTATTGTATTACTGTTTGGCTTCACTTTACACTTATTTATTTTGTTTAGTCAAGATTGCCTTGCAGGGTATGAATGTCACAATCTTGGTAATCTAACACCTCTGGCTGCCTTTCAGTAATCTATACTGATTAACTTTCTTTTGATGTTCATTTCTTCTTTAATTTTCCATTCTTCCTGAATCACACTGAATTACATAGTTCCTACAAATTATAGGGTTTTTCTTTGGGGTGTGAGTTAACTAAAATGGATATAATTTCTCAGATATATTGAAGTAAACTTGTATTGCCTTGGTCCTGTTGTGGGGTTTTTATTTATTTAATTTGTTCTAATTAGTTATACATCACAGCAGAATGCATTTTGACTCATTGTACACAAATGAAGCACAACTTTTCAACTTTTTATTTCTCTGGTTGTACAAGATGTAAAGTCATACCATATGTGCAGTCATACATGTACCTAGGGTAATGATGCTCATCTCATTTCACCATCTTTCTTGCCCCCATGTCCCTTCCCCTTCTTCTCTCCCCTTTGCCCAATCAAAGTTCCTCCATTCTCCCCCCACCCTCCATTATGGATCAGCATCCGCTTATCAGAGAGAACATTTGGCCTTTGGTTTTTTTGGGGATTGGCTTACTTTACTCCACATGGCTTACTTTGCTCCACTTCAGCTCCATCCATTTACCTTAATATGCTGTGCTTTTATTCTCTTTTAATGCTGAGTAGAATTCCATTGTGTATATATGTATCACAGTTTCTTTATCCATTCATCTATTGAAGGGCATCTAGGTTGGTTCCACAGTTTAACTATTGTGAATTGAGCTGTTATAAACATTGATGTGGCTGCATCACTATAGTATGCTGATTTTAAGTCCTTTGGGTATAGACTGAGGAGTAGAATGATTGGGTCAAATGGTGGTTCCATTCCAAGTTTTCTATGGAATTTCCATACTGCATTCCATAGTGGTTGCACCAATTTGCAGTGCTATCAACAATGTGTTGTGGATTTTTTAAACTTAGGTTCTCACAATCCCTTCATCTATAAGGTGATTGGCAAGTGCTGTTGGGGATCCAGAGATGAACAGATCTAGTTAATTCTTGCCTGTGTGGAGTTTATATATTGAAAAGAAAGTTAAGCTACATACACAGCTTCGTGTTTAAATGCCATGAGTTTAAATAAGATTTTACAATCCACAGGTATAAGAGGTGGTGGTGGGTGCCCATCTCTTTGGGGAATTTAGGAAAGATGCTTGTGTACACTATGGGGAGGTGCTGGAATTCTCTTAGCATATAGAATCACCCTCATTCATTGAGATGACCATCTCCATTTTTATCTGAGTTGGAAAAATGTGCAGAATTTGGACGGGAGTAGATGCTAAATGAGTATGTAATGAATGAATACTCTCTTTAGCTTTTTTGTTTTTGCTTTGTTTTATTTGTAAAATACAGTTTATTAGATATCATGAGGAAAGAAGATGTTGAGGTAGAATAAGTTGTAGATAGGGGATCCAGCTGGAAATCCTCACTGAGAAGGAGGCATAAACGACCTGAAGGATGAAGAGTGACCCATGTAGTTATTTTGAGAAGAGTATTCCTGCAGTATGAACAGCAAGTGCAGAGTCCCTGAAGCAGGCACATGCCTGGTATGTTAAAGAACAATAAAGAGGCTGGAGCTAATTAAGTGAGAGGAGGATTAAAGTTGAGGTCAGGGAGGTAGCCATGGCCAGAACATGACTTTGGATTGACTTTTACTTTGGGAAATGTCATCATTCTTTTTGGAAACAGCTCTGAAATCCCTGGCCTTGAGAATTGTTAGGATAGAGTCATAGAGACTATGCCGCTCACATAGTCCGCTGAAGGGGCACTCAGAGCAGAGCAGTTTTTTTTGTTTTTTTTTCTAATGGACTCAATGATTTGTGTAAATTATCAGGTTTGACTTGGAGTCAAATGTATGGTCATCCTTAGCAAATTTATCAGAGCTCATTCATTTCTAGCTCAGTTTTATGGCCCTGCCCTTGTGTTGCCTTTACTTTTCTCCTCTACCACCAAAGATAGCTTTGCTTTTTTCCCCTAATTATAAAAACATTACACATTCCTACTAAAAAATAACAGCATAAAGGATGAAGTGAAAATTACTTGTCTTCCCACATCTTAGGGATAACCCCAGTCAGCATTTGGGCGTCTATCTTTGCAGGCTTTTTCCCATGTAGATGTGACTGTGTGTCTAAGTGTATGTCTACACAGAGCAAATGTATTTTTAACACAATGGAATCATCTCATACATCTGTTTTGTAACATAAGTTTTTCAGCTTAAAATATCTCAAGTGGACATCTTTTCCTGCCAATAACTATAAAATGCAACATTATTTGAATACACACCTATTTCTATTTTGTCATTTTGCCAAATTATAGACATCTTTGTAAACCTATATAAATCCTTTCTAGAACAAGGCAGGGTATTTTTTAAAAAAGATATTTTGACAGTCCTTTAAAGTAGTTGTTTGTTTTAAATGAATTACTGAAGGAAAGAAATGATGGAAGAGACCAAGATCACAATTAACATTGGGTAATTTGCAGTGTCTGTGTAATTTTGGGTGAGTCACTGTTCCTTAGTGAATCTTGGTAAGAACATCAAGTATTCATCGTTGTTGCTAAGGGTGGTAGGTGGACTGAGACCCAACTACTCAGATTGTTTCTTTGTTTGGAAATAACGGGGCAGAGTAATTCTGCTTTAAGAATTGGATGAGAAAGAGACTTCTTTGCAAGCTGAGTACCCATGCCCCCACCTGGAGGGCCCCCTTGTACTTCAAGGGCTCTTTGTCGGGCATATATTACACCCCTTCCTTAAAGGAGAATTATCTTAGTGACAGAGACATATATACAGAAAGGACATTATGTTTCAATTGTAAGGCAAATTAAAAATCTTTTTTTTTTTTTTTTTTTAAACAATAAACCCTAGCTAAATTCAGTAAAGTGTCACCTCAGCCAGCACGGACATCCAAAACCTTTGGAAAAGCATTTACCTTGGGTTCACAGGTTGGGGCAAGGCTTTTTTTCCATTTGACAAGAATAACTCCCTTCACCTTTGTCAAACATGAAGCAAACAGCAGACAAATTGCACATTTACAATAGAGAAAAGGGATTTTTCAGAATGCCAGAAGTCTCTGGCGTACGAAGTCCTGACCTTATAGATCCTGAGAGTTACAATTTGCTTTTCACCAGTGTGAAAATAAATTGAGCAAAAAGATGCATCATGAGGAGTTGGGGCAAAAATATCCCAGTTTGCCTTAGTTTTGATACTAGGGTCTTTTAAGCACTGCTTGTTAAGTGTCTGCATTATCTAGGTATTGCGCATGTAGGCTGCCCCCGGGTTGTATTTATAGGTTTGGAGGTGAGAGCTGGCATCATGAACCAGTTTCCTAGCAGGGTGCATTCTGTGTGGGAAGAGCGGCAGGATGGAAGCGTCTCTAAATGCATGATGAAGTTTCCAGTAGTTCTGCCACCGAGGTGCTGTTAGTCATATGGTATCATTCTGGTAGAAATTATTTAAATTATATTTCAAATTAGCTTGTTAGAATAAAAATATGCTTGTGGGGAACACATTTAGACATTTGTCAAAGACTAGAGAGATTAAAAAAAAAAAAACATTTTTCACAAGCCTGGTTCCTCTGAGAACACTGTGACCATGACTTCTACCTCTGTGTAGACAGGTTTAGGTTAAGGCATTATCCATAGCCCAAGAAGTTAGCCTGTTAAAAAGACCTTTGGTACACAGGTGACTCTACCCAGAGGAGGGCCAAAGTGGGCTCCCAGCTATGCATGGGGCTGTAGCAGCCCCTTTCTTTTCCCTTCCTGAGGGAATCATAACCTGTGATGTGACCAAGCCCAGACAGCTCTTGATAACCTGCGTCTCTGGGGATATCCTGTCTGTGGGTTATAGGGTTGGGACTATCCACAGGGGCCTAATTAGTGAGGAATATTGCAGACCCCACTGCCTGTGCATTATATCCCTTTTGGGATCTTTAATTGGGAAACCTTTTAATTGGAGTTGTTCAGATAAATGGAGAAAAGAAAGTTGCTTTAGCTTCTGTTGTCCTGGGGGAGGAGGGGTGATAGAGAAGGTCCTTATGGGGAAAAGAAATGGAACTTGTTCCAAGATGCTCAAAAGGGCAGGAAAAGAAGCTCCCAGTGGAGGTGCATCCAAGTATATTTCAGTTCAGCTGGTGTGAAGCAGAGCTTTCTAATCCTCTGAGTGGAGTGAGGATATTTGGCTGTTTGATCCTAAGGTAAATTCATTGTCTCAGCAGGTCACCTGCCAGGGGACCAAGGAGGGGTGGTTAAATACACTCAGGTCCAACCCCAGCCCCTTGGCTGTCAATGTAAGCTTGGATAAGTCATTTTATTTCTGTTAAGAAGCTTTATTGTCTGCCCCACACACACCTGTACTGGGCACAGACCTCAGGGTTTCACTTATGCTAAGTAAATTCTCTACTTCTAAGCTGTATCCCCAGCCCAAGCTTCACTGAAATTATCTGTTACATGATTGAGATGATTAAATAGAAAATGTGTGTAAAATGATGCCTGGCACGTAAGTATTTACTAAATGGTGGCCAGGTAAATAGTACCATCATCATTATCATCATCATTTTTACTTTGAGTGGCTAGTGGCTCTTGGGGTGCTTCTGGAGTAGTTGGAATTGAACACTTCTTAATCCCCTCAGTACTCTCTGGGTCCTCACCTACTCTGCACTCTCCTTTGAGATCACCTACTCATTTCTTTCCTGGTCTTCAGCAGTGAGGGCTAGAGTTGGTTTCCTGTCATCAGGTGACCAGACAACATGAGGTTTGCCCTCTGAAGTGTCACCTCATATCACTAAGCCTCAGGTGGTGCATGTAGAAGAATGTCACTGGGAATGTCAAGAGAGCTGACCTGTATATACCAGTAGGAAAACTAGTCTGCCAACTGGTTGCTTTCATTGGGAGGTGCACATAGGGACAAAAGAGGAGGAATTTCTCCCTGTTGTGGGCATTGGCCTAGTGATTTGTGTTGTTGTTTGGGGAATCCTTAATTTGATCATTTATATATTTATTCACTTATTCATTCAAGACATAGTGAACATCCACCAATAGTGGCCTTGTGTTAGGTACTGGTGTAAGTGCTAGGAACACAGTGATGAACATCTTTGGCTCTATGATGCATATAATCTAGTGGAGGAGGTAGACATCAAACAGACATTACCTAATATTTAAGCATGGGAGAATATGATGCCAGGAGCCATGTGGAGTGTTCAGTAGATTTCAAGGTCTCATCTCTTCAATCCCTATTTATTCATATGAATATGAACTCTTTTCTGAGAACCCTTCACTAACTCATATTTCTTTTCTTTTCTTTTTTTTCTTTTTTTTTTTTTTTTGTGGTGATGGGATTGAATCCAGGGTCTTGTGCTTGCTACCTACCAACTGAGCTGTATACCCAACCCTTAATTAGATTTGGGGAGGTAATGTTTGCTCATGCCTGGTTCTTAGCCCCTGTGCAATTTGGCCTCCAATTCTTTTTTTTCCTCGTGCTGTTGGGGATTGAACCCAAGGCCTCATATTCCTTTCTTGACTGTTTTACCTATGAACATCACTTGGATATTTGCACCTTCTCTGGGCTTGGCACTAGGAAAGCCAAGCTTGACAGAACAAGGTTCTTACCCTTGTGAGGGAGATGGGTGGCGAGCAGATATTTAGGGCAGCAATATAAGCCCTGTTATTGGACTATGAACAAGGAGGAAGTGCTGAACCCAGAAGTGAGTTAGAGAAGGCTTCCTGAAGGAGGTGACCTTCATGATGATTCTTGAAGGATGAGTAGGAGTTTCCCAGGCAGACAAAATGAGGAGGTGGGTGTTTAAGTGGAGAATGGTCCCCCAGGAAGCATTGAGGAATGGAGGTCAAGAGCAGTGACCTTGGTCTCCGTCTTGGTTTGAGCATTCACTGGCTATGCCTGGAACAAGATGCTGAGCTTCCATTTCATCATCTGTGAAATGGGAATAACAAAAGAACCAATATCATAGGGTTGTGTAAAGATTAAATAAAATATATTTTGATGTTTTAGTATTAATTATAGGCATGGAGGCAGGCAAAAAAGAATGAGGAGTACAAGATGAGTATGGAGAAGGTCCCAGGAAGGTAAAACTATGAAGGATAGACCTTTGTGTTAAGGCTTTGGGATTTAATCTTGTGGACAGCAGGGAGCTAACAATGGGTGAGGCCGGACCCAGGCAGTGGCATGCAGTGGCTTGGAGAGGAAGAGGTGATGTCAGGTGGGGAACAGAAACATGCTGTAGCATGGACTTTAGTCTGTAGGCAGTGAAGAAAGAGTTTTCATTTTGAAGGGAAGAATAATACTTATTTTAGAAAAATTATTCTAGAGACAATAATGAGGGGTAGTATAGACTGAAGATATTGAAAATTAAGAGACCTCATAGTTAATAACCACAATTTAGGCAAGAAATGTTCAGAGTAGAAAGAATGGAGAGGACAAAGAAGATATGGCACAGATTTATATAATATAAGCCTTCCCCTGTTCTGTAATGAGTTGAGGCAGCCTTTAGGAATGTACATAAACGAGAAACAGATATGTAAAGGTCCTCACAAGAATGAAGAGGTAGAAACCTTGAAGGTCTTTCCTATATAGTTGCTAAATTTGTACACAAATTTGAGCTGTCATTTAATGAGAACATACTAGGTTGGCATCACCATGCAGAGGGCTGTCTATACTCTCATTATATCTCATGTAATTCTCTTAGCATCTCTGCCTTCATAATTGGAGAAACCATATGAGAGATTTAGTAACCTGGCCAAGCTCTCAGCCTTTCTGAGAGTCATGAGGGAGGTGGATTCACAGCCCTTGCTTGTTGGGGTGAGAGAGAGAGGTTGAGTTGTCAGAGGTGTGGATGTTTTTAGGGTCTGTGACTGATAGTGGTTAACATTGACTAAGACTGGGAACATGAGGGGAGTTGTAGTTCTTTTGGAGCAAATGATGAGAATTTAGTTTGGGGTGGATGTGGCTGGTGAATTTCCACTTGTGGTGGGCCATCCATGGGGTTCCCTCTGTAAGTAGAAACTCACTTCTCACACTCAGCCATTAGGTTAGAGTCACATATACAGATTTGGGAGCCATCATCTCTGAGATGGATTTGACCATTCAAGGAGAAAGTAAGTTAAGAAGGAGAAAGATAGAACTACAACTGAAGGGAAGAAAAACAAACCAGTGAATGAGATTGAGAGATGATGAGACCCAGATGGAGGCTGTTGTAGAAGAGGTATTGTAGAAGCCATGGGAAAGAGGCTGCAAAAGGGGTATGCTCAACAAGGTCAAAGGCCTCAGAAAGCTTAGAGGAGGGTGGGGACTGAGAACACTGTAAACTACTGAGAGTGGGATGGTAGGGCCCTGATGAATTTTGAGAACAAGTTCAGCCACATGTGGAAAACAAATCCCTTTGTTGTCAAAATTCATTTAAGGAGTGAGTATGTGGGGAGCAGGTAGAGAAATCTACCTGGAGAGGAGGGTGGACTTGAGGGTGAGTTAGAACTGAGGAAAGACTGATTTTTTTTTTTTTTTTTTTTTTTTTGTGAATTGAACATGTTGGGAGGCTGAGGACAAAGAAAATGAGAGATTGAAAATGGTAGAGAAAGGGGAGACTGTGAGGCTGGAGGCTGGAAGGAACTAGTGCAGAGCTTAAGAGAAGGGATTAGCCTCTAGAAGGGACCCTGGAGGATCATCCTCAGATAACCAGGTGCAGGCACAGAGGCATTTTGAGGCTGTGGTAGGAAAGGAAATAAGGGAGCTGGGTTGGCTAACTTTCTTCTCTGTGTGACCCAAGGAATTGATCTGAAAACCAGGGTGAAGATCAAGAAAAAAGGAAATGGGTTTATATAGCTGCTTATAGGATCTGGGCACAGAGTTAGTAGAAGCAAATACAGATTTATGAATACTTCAAAGGCCACTTGAAGCAAGAAGGTGAGATTCTATAGGTGGCCACAGTTAGATGGCTTGCCAACATGCCAAATGACTTGGGAGGGGGAGCAGAGGCCATCAGTCCCAGACCAGAGAGTGGGTGCACAGGGATGGCCACAGACTCTGAGTGCTTCACTCTCTGAAGCTATGGGACGACTTGTAAGAAGAGAGAGCATGCTCCATCCCTATCAGTCACCTCTCTGCCCTTGTATCTCCCTGTAGCCAGTCATTGTTCTCGTGTTAATAATTCTTCCAGACTTTTTCTAAAAAATGCATTAAAATTCTTGCCAGCATGACCTCTTTGAGTAATGAGATCTGTGAGTTTATTAACCTCTGTGAGAAGAGAATTTCTTTGCTCCATGGGAGCGGATAATCTCTTGGAGGGAGTAGGCATTAATGTGCTGACCTGGAAGGTTAGCTTGACACCTGAGGGCAGAGACAGTGTAGGGGCAGTTTATCTGTGTCTGCTCTCCTCCCCCACACCATGTGACTTGGCCTGTATCCCACGAAGGATGGACTGATTGCTTCTGCATGTCACTGTCCCTGAGCCCACTCACTGAGTCTGGCAGCAGCCCAAAGTTGAGTTGGTCACAGAAACCAAATGATACAAGTCTTTGTTTTTCTCAGTCTAATTCTCTAAGAAAGAGAAAGTTGGAGATGAAAATGTTGAGTCTTATGAAAATGAGAATAACTACACTTGTGTCATTCACAGTGGCCTGGGAATACACTGGAGCTGGGAGGGGTGGCAGGATATTTACTACATGACCATGTTGAGACACATCCTGTGTCATCCAGTGTTGGCCTTCAAATGTGCACATGTAATGGATATTTTACATAAGCAACTTTCAAGGCATCTAGCTAAGTAGCAATGATTCATGACTCCATCTTCATTAGCTTGATAGATGGAACATGCCATAACCTAGCCTGATCTGCCTGCCCCCTGTGTACCCCTGATGGGTCCATGCCATCTATATTGTTTATTACATAAAAAACTTAATCATAATATCCAGTTATCACAACAAATTGTCATTATCTGTGACTCCCCCACTCTTGCAAACCAGACCTGTTCTTTCCAATAAAAATATGATGGCCACATATGCAATTTCACATTTTCTAGTATCCACATTAAAGTGTGACAGGAAGCCAGGCATGGTAGTGCTCTGCTATAATCTCAGTTATTCAGGAGGTTGTGGAAGGAGGATAACAAGTTCAAGGCCAGCCTCAGCAACTTAATGAGGCCCTCTCTCAAAATAAAAAGGGCTGGGGATGTATGTAGCTCAATGGTAGAGGGACTTTGGGTTCAATTTCTAGAACTGAAAACAAACAAACAAAAACCCATATGATGGGCTGAGGATATAGCTCGGTTGGTAGAGTGCATGCCTTGTATGCACAAGGCTCTGGATTCGATCCCCAGCACCAAAAAAAAAAAAAATTAATATTTTAATGCCTTTTAAACCAACATATCAAAAAATGTTATCATTTCAACATGTGATCAGTAGTGAAGTGAGGAAAAGATATGATCCCTCTGTTCATGGAATTTATATTCTAGTGAGTTAGACACACTCCAACTGTCCTTGTGCCCTCCATGTCCTCATGAAAGAAGACCAATCTATACATGGATCCACCAATAAAACCACTGCAGGTTGTTCTCAGTTCCAGAGGGAAAGAAGCAAGGGCTGAGAAACTTTACAGTGTGTGGTTAGGAAATTCCTCTCTGAAGAGGTGACATTTAAGCTGCTCCCTCATGTGAAGAAAGAGAGCAAGGTGTTCTAGGTTAAGGGAGAAGCAAATGCAGGGTACCTAAAGTGGGGAAGGGCTGTCCCAAATATTTGAAAAATTGAAATCAGATCACCATGTCAGGATCAGGATCAAAGCACATGAAGGAAAGAGCCCAGGCTGGGACTGGAGAGAGAGGCAGGTAAGGACGAAATTGGGTAGGACCTTGGAAACTGTGGCAGGGACTGTGGATTTTACTTGAGGTGTAGTGGGATTGAATTCAATTGAATAAGACTAAAGGACTGCCTGCCACTTGGTCCTCGTTAAGTTCTAAGTAGACCACACTAGTGCTCTGTGTTGAAGAGGTTGGGAGGGGGCGAGAATTGAAGCAAAGAGACTGGTGCAAAGCTGAGGCTAGAAAGGTGTCAGAGGAGAGGGAGGGAAGGGGACAAGTTCCACACATGGCTTTTTTAGAAGTTCCTGATGGATGATGACACATAGCATATGGGATGAGGAAGAGAAAGGAAATAAAGAGGATCCCTTTGGTGTTTGGCTTATGCTGCTAGTAGATGTGGGGAAGCTTGTAGGAAGAGCAAGTTAGAAGGAAGGTGAGGGAGCCAAGTTCAGTATCATCAGTTTGAGAGTGTGAGTAGAGCTGGGGAGGAACCAGTTAATTTTATGAACTTAGGCTCAGCAGAGAGGTCAGATGGGAGAAGACTGGGCAAGGTCACTGAGGGAGAAGGCAGGCAGAGAAGGAAGGCTCAGGATCCAGCCTGGGGCACCCATCTTTTAAGTGGCCATAGAGGAGGAGGAGTGGTCAGTGAGAGAGGAGGAAACTAGAGTGGTGGCCAGTTGATCTCAAGAAAGAGGACTTAGACATTGGCATCAAATGCTTCTGGAAGGAGAACTGGGGCCAGGAGTCCTGGCAGCAGCTGGTACCCCCTACCTGAGCCAAGTCAGTGTTGAGGTGGGGCCAGGAGCACAGCAGGTTGGAAGGTAAATGGGAGTCTGGGAAGGGGAGTTGTGTGGAAATGTGTGGACCACTTTTTGGAAGTTGACTATTCAGGGGGCAGAGAAATAGGACAGCAACAGGAGACTGTAGGGAGAGGGAGAAGGTATTAAGGAAGGACACTGATGGGAATGCTGCCAGAGAGGAGGATGAGAGAGGAGCCAAGCCCTTGAGAAGATGAGAAAGTTGGAGTTCAGAGCACCAGGAAAGGATTGTCCTTTGGAGGTGGGAGGGGAAGCACCCTCCCGTGGAAAGGAGGTCACTGTGGGGATGATGCAGGCAGGCTTGGGTGTGGTGGGAAGATATGGGAGTCCCATTTGTGCCTCCTATCTTTTCTCTGAAGTGGAGGCTGGGTCATCAACTGAGAGAGCAGGGGTGGAGGATAAGGTGTGGGAAGTTGGAGAAGAAGGTGATGGAAAATTGGGAGTGGGTGGCAAACCTACCAGAAAAATACAGGCCTGTGGCCATTGTAGAGTGACAGTTTGAGGTCAGAGAATGTGAATTTAAAGTGAAACTCATCCACCCAGTTTTGTAATGTTGCCCAGTGGCTTGGGTGTGGGCATGGAGAAGACAGATGATAGGCATCCGGTTGGGGTTTGCTAGGCTGGGGAGGCACGGTATTGGCCTGGGATTGACAACAGTGGTAGGCCATGGAATGGTTAGGAAGAATGTGAAGCCAGTAGGTGGCCAGTGGGGAGGGGTAAGTCAGTGGATGGAGGGCTCTCTGAGGTGGGATACATCAGAATGAGCTGGAAGTATCAGCCATGTGGGCTGGATGGGAAATATGCAGTTCACATTTTTAGGTGATGAGGGGCCCAGCATATAGCTGTGGGCGAGAGTCACTGAAAGAGAATGGGGAAGAAGGCATTGGCATGAAGGAGGCCAAGGAACTGAGTGCAGGGTATTGAGGGTCATGTGTATAGGTGGAGACAATAGCAGGAGGCAGGTAGAAGAAGAAACTGGGCTGGTTGCTAAAGCTCTTGATTGATGGCAGGAACTTGGAGGCAGGTGATGGTGGGTAGGAGGCAGGTACCTGGAATGTCCCTGCCTCCAGGGGTGTGGAGTGAGCCTCAAGGACCCCAGTCCCCTCCCTTTGTGTCCTGCATGCATAGGAGCACTAGGGACAAAACGGCTTTGTGTGTTTGTTGGAGCATTGTCCTCAGGGACCAGCTGGTTTTAGTTAAAGCATGAAGGTGAAAGGGTATTCTGACAAGAGGTGCTGGTGCCTGCTGTCATGAGCCCATGAGTATTTGGAAGAATAGAGAAGAGTGGAGGACCAGCTCATATTTGTGATGTGCAGAGCAGGAGGTACCCTGACTGATATTAGGTGACTTAGGAAGGTCTAGCCTCCTGGCTGTCCCTAAGGTACAGTGATGGCTTGTGTTTACATCTCGGCTGTGAGAGTAGGGCAGATCTTTTGTGCGTGTGAGAAAGACATGCAGATTTTGAGAGGTGGTGAGCTCTCTGGACCCAGCTCATTGATGCCCTGAATGCTTTGAAGATGTTAGTCAACGTGTATATTTGCCCAAGTCAACTTGGGCATATTTGGCTTTAAGAAAGGAGAACCTGGACCAAGAGGTAAGAGTAGGGGGAGGAAAAAGCTGTCTCCATGTAGATGACCAGCTGCCATTGGTGTTGGACTTGTTCTGTGCCAACCCAATTGGGACTCAAATCAGTAGGGAGGAGCCTAGGTCTGACTCTGTGTGGGTGACTGGGGGGGCTGGTCATCCCTATCACAAATGAGGTATGCACAGAGCAGGTAATAGGAGTTGGCCTTGGATGCCAGCAGCTCCTTTGTCCAAACCTCCTTGTTCTGAGTTGTTGCCAGGTTTCTGTCCTCTTTAGGGAGACAGTCTTGGGTGCTGGGCTTTACTGGGAGTGATGTGACCCCTATAAGTGCACAGCTCAAGTTGTGGCAGCCCCTGGAAGCTTGCCTGCCTGTCTCTTTCTGGAGACAGCATGTCCAGTATCATCTTGGATTAAATGAGCTTGTCTTGGGGACTCAATTCACTTCTCTGTGGTATGAGAACAATGTTTCATCTGGCATTGCTTCTGGGTGTGGGTAGCTCCTCTCCATATCTCTATCAGGATGGTGAGCCCACCTTCACAGGCCCTGAGTTGCCCACTTAAATGGTCTCTGACATTGGGTTGTCTTCCATGACATAGGGCTGTGTCAGTTGAGCGCTGAATTCACCAAGCTGGGATGAGCACAGATTTATCTCTTAGAGAGGGCCTTGTACATGCCATACACAATGTTTCTGAGTGGTGATTATGACTTCTCGCTTATTTTGGCACCAATAGAATCTGACACTAAATTCAAGGGTGACTCCCATGGGATCAAACTGCTAATCAGTCCAGTTTGCCTCTGTCTATCTTTCTTTCCACTCTAAAGACTTGTTTGTTTAAAGCACTCATGCCTTACCAAGGGTGGAATATGCTGAAAAACTGGAATTAGAAGCCTAATTGAAAACCATATCACTTGCTTCAAGCCACTACTTGGCTTCTCCCATGAATTTTGAATGCTCTGAAAGCTCTGCCCCATGAAGGAAACAATGCCTCGTGCCTTAAATAATTAAGTGGAGTACACTGATCATGATGGTATGGACCCAGGCTGGTTGCACTATAGCCCCTGAGGGCCTCTCTTTTAGGAGCAGACCAGGTGGAGACCCAAGGAGGTTGTCCTCATAGCAAAAATTGATGCAGGTTCAAATGGAGGCCTTTTAAGCATTTAGCAAAATTTGCACAACTGTGGAAATGTCACAAAAGAGGATGAAGATGACATGATATGATGTGAGTTTTTCTGAGTGGGTGCATCCATCTCTTTCTGTATCAGACCCATGGATTCTTAGCTTGTCTTATTTTGTTCCTCCATCGCTCTAGAACTGTCCATGTGAGATGACTGTGGCCTCAGGCTAAGTCTATACTTCCTTACCACTGTGGGATTGGAACTGGCTTCTCTCTGTCCTTGGTGGAAATTTCTGGGAAAGCTGTACAGGGAAGAGAAGGTTGCTTTATTTTCTGACAGAAGACCCTTCCTTCAGGAGCAATAATGGCATTTCAGAATTGGCTCATTTCCTGACTGTTTGCCTGTTCTGTGATTGCACAAGATCCTTATCTCCAAGGTCCCAGAACAATATGCTGTGCAGTCAAGGTCATGCCAGATGGTCATTGTGGGATCTTATTTGGTTTCTGTGGAAGAGTGAGTTCTGCCAGGGTAAGGGAACTAATATTTATTGATCATTTATATGTATTGTTTCATTTAAGCTTCACATTTTATGGATGAGGAAGAACCCAAAGTTCAGAGAAGTTAAGTTACTTGGTTAGGATCACACAGTCAGGACACAGAATGGAGCTGGTGAGTATATATGTTGTCCAGCTCTAAGGCAGGTAACTCTAAGGTTTGTATTTTATGACTTTTACAGCTGCATGAGAAAAACAATTTTTATTTCAAAAGTATAATTTGAGGTATAAGAGAAAAGGCACAGATATGCTTCAAGAAAGCTTAATTCATGCAGAATTTTAAAGTAGGGGCTATTCTAATGTTGTGACTAAATCATCTGTAGATTTCTTTTACCCAGGACCTACTGAGCCATTCTGTTATCTTCTGTTTCTCACTCATCTGTGTCCCAGATTTTCCCTGTTGTTTTTCTCAGATTTCAGTAAAGATTCTAAGAATGATAGGTTTTCAGTCTTATTGGACTGTATTTTGCAATCATATTTATTACGTGATATTATTCATACTGTGCACTAGGAATCTAAATGTCAAATAAGTAAACCTGTTGGGCTAGATCTACATTCAGTCAATTGTATTGATGTGTGTGGGCGGGGGTAGGGATACAGCTAAGGGTCTTGTGCATGCTAGGCAAGCAGTCTGCCTCTGAGCTATAGCTCCAACCCAATTATATTGATTTATCTTGATTCAAAGCAAGCTTGCTAGAGCCCACGTTGCTCACTTTCTTTTTGGCTATTAATCAGAGTCTTTTCCACCCTCCTCAGTGTTCACACTTTAGATGGTTACCTGCATTCCTGCATTATTTGTCTCAGAGGTGCATGAGAGGTTTTTGTTTTTGTTTTAGCCAATTGTTGCATTTGCTTGAGTGGAAACATTAAACAGGAAGATGCCTTTGGTGATGTGGATTTTAGGAGTGGTTTCCCAAACAGCACTTTATCTCCATAGAGATTGAGGATTTCAAGGCAGCCAGGTGAGAGGGCAGACTGACTCTGAAATTTGATTCTTTTTGTGCGTCTTACAAAAACTGATAGTTTGGTTTATTTTATATGCCATTTTCTCCTGGAGCAAGTCTTTGACCCACTGAAGGCTAAAGTAACCTAGCAAATCATGAATATATCTTTTTTTTTAAATATTTATTTTTTAGTTTTTGGTGGACATCTTTATTTTTATGTGGTGCTGAGAATCGAACCCAGCGCCCCGTGCATGCCAGGTGGGCGCACTACCACTTGAGCCACATCTCCAGCCTCATGAATACATCTTAATAAGAAAGTCATAGCTTGAAATTATGATCTGACAACTAGATAGGATTTCGTTAAATGTTTATTGCTGGAAGAAGTTCATGGTTGAGGTCTTCTAGGCAATCTGTGTTTAGAATGAAAAATTTTAGTAGCTTCTGGAACTTTTCCTCATAATAGGTAAAATTAATTCCCCCACATCCTTGGGATCAAATGTTTGTGTGGCTGAGGCAGAAACCACTGTCTGTGCTCAAACCTCTGATGTTCCAAGGGCCTCTGATGCTTTATGCTTGGGCTTATCAGAATCAATAGCTTTATTTAGGTCACTTGTGTTCAAGTGGTATCCAGTGAGAACAGAACTGCATACAGGCAGTCCAGGTGGGGGTTACCTTACAAACAGTAGATTTAACCCAGTAAAGCATTTCTTACATCCTGACTTGTTCCTCCTCCTTTTGCTGAATTAATTAATATTTGCTGTGTACCTCCAGGGGTGTTTAAGACAAACTTGGCTCTTGTCCTCATAGACCTCAGTATGGCAGAGAAAATGTGTAATGAATAATTACAGAAATATTTACCCAATTATAACTCATTCATTCACTGAGTTTTGCTTAATATTTAGTGTGTTTTAGGCACTGTTCATGGTACTGGGCACATCAGTAAACCAGAAAACTAAAAATTCCTGCCTTCATGAAGCTTACATTCTAACGAGACCCATAGTACATGAAAATGTAAAAAATAAGTAAATTTTTTGGCATGAATGTTAGAAGGCGGTAAATGTCTTGAGAAACAGCAGAGGCAGGTAAAGGGGATTGGGAGTATAGAGCTGGGCTGGGGAGGGTGTTGAATTTTCTATAGTCTGAATGGTTCTATCCCTACAAAGTTCATATGTTCAAACCTAATCACCAATGAATTGGTATTAGGAGGTAGAACATTTGGGAAGTGAGTAGGTCATGAGCTCTCAGAAATAGGATTAGTGCCCTTAAGAAGAAGTCTCAGCAAGGCTGGGGTTGTTGCTCCATGGTAGAGCACTTGCGTAGCATGTGTGAGGCACTATCCTCATAGATCTCAGCTTTATCAGCATCATATTAAATATAAATAAATAAATGATTTTTGTCCATCTACAACTAAAAAAAAAAAAATCTGGAAAAAAATAAGTCTCAGCTCCCTTGCCCCTTCCACCATTTGAGAACACAGCTAAAAGGTGCTTTCATGAACCAGAAAGTGGGCCCTCATCAGACTTGCTGCACCTTGGTATTGGACTTCCCAGCTTCCAGAACTGTGAGAAATAAACTTCTTTTGTTTATAAGCTACCCAACCTTAGTATGAACAGATTAGGAGAATGTGTATTATTTTCAGAGAATTAACTCTATAAAGTAACAATTATAGATGGGTTGGAGTTACTGGTAATGACAGGTTATGACAGAATTGGAGAGGCTGAGGGAAAGGAAAGAGAAGTTCAAGAACTGAGAGGCCAGTTGGAAGATCATATAATGTATGTATTGAAATAATTGAGAATCACAACAGGTGTAGTGTAGGAGAAATAGACTGTGATCCAGAAGCTAAAATCATCAAGAGAATGAGGGGGAGTAACATGGAGGTTGGTGGTTAATGCTGCCGTGAGGCGTTGACAGAATCTGATGACAAGATAGAATTTTTGGATTGTTCCTTAAAGCCTGGGATGACAGCCTTGGAAGGAAGCATAAGACTGAGCCTATTTACCCAGAGACCAAATAGGCATCTCCAGAGGGCTTCAACCTGAACATGTGGTGGGGCCAGGGGAAGGAAAAGGGCAGAGGGGGCTTAGGAGGAGGGAGGATAGAACAAAGATATGGAACACCACTGGTGAAATGCACAATGGAACAAATGTAAAGAGAACCTGAAGCATCACGTTGGGCTCAGAGACTTAGGTGACTGTCATTTAATAGCCCTGTATGGACTTGGGCAAGTTACCTAATCTTTTTTTCTTTTCTGTTTTCCTTTGTAAAATGAAGACACAGCTGCTGACTTCTCAAGGTTTTAGGAAAGATTAGGTGAGGTCATCTATATGTTGGTGCCCAGCACATAACAGATACTCCATAAACATTACCATTTCCAGGAACTGCCTTTTCCAGGTACTGCTGAGACCTTTGTGGAGTCCATCTCAGCACTGCTATATGACCATGGAAAGGCATTTCCTATTTAGAAAACAGATCTCAGGAAAGAAACATGAATTTCCCCATGATGTTAGTGTGCGTGGAAACATGTGAGTCTGAGGATGGAAACTTGAAGAAGCATGCTTTGAGATTAAAATGAAGTAGGGAGAGGTTGACACACAGACCATCTGGCCCTTTGGAGGAGATGGGTGACATGTCCTTGGCGCAAGGGAACAAGCACGGGCTGTTCTGGGGCCAGCACACATGAGCCCCAGCTGCCTGGACACCTGCTGCTGGCCTCGTTCCGCTAGAAGATGATCATTGAACCTTTTCCAAAAAAGAGAAGAAATTCTTGAAGATCCAGTACTATAGCCCCACATCTGATCAGTCATAACCTGTTACCCGTACAGCAGCCTGAGCATTCCACAGAGTGCACATTCTTCTGTTAGTCACTTATTTCTCCCTATCAGAGACATACCAATGCTCTGAACATTTTCTTTCTAAATCCAAGAAGTATATAAGGAACTTTACTGGGTGTTAAGTGGCTTCCCCTCTTGTTCTCCTGCTGTCTGTGCACCACGCTCTTTTACCTCTGTTGACACATTTTCTGGATGCCTTTCTCTCTCAGTTCTGGTGGGAACATATCATGTAAGACATAGTTGTGGCCATTGAGTTAACCTAGTAGAACTGTGTTTTCCAACTTCTTCTTTTAGGCCAGGCAGGTCATTTTGGAAAAGGACACTTGTGCAGCACACTGGGAGGAGGTTGCTGGTGGGGAAGCCATAAATCAGGCCTCTAGCTACCTGGAGCTTAAAGGGTCAATATGCCTCAGCATGCCTGTGTGTGTATGTGTGTGTGCCTGGGAGGAAAGCAATACCTACTAGTTCTGCTGTAGAGAGGGGTTCTCAGTTCCTTTGGCATTACACAGGGTCCCCCTAGTTGGGAACTGATCCCCTAAGCCCTTTGAGACTTGGGTTCTTCCTAACCTCTGACCACATCTTCAAGCATTTCCTCTATTAAGGCACTGCAAGCACCCCAGAAATGAAGACTTGATACCTGCCCAAAGTGACTTACAGCTTATTTGGGGGGGGGGTGGTGGTGGACAACACACCTATAGCTACTCAAAGATAAGGCACAATGACATAAGGGCCACAAAGGAAGTACAGAGAGAGTTAGGCTCCGGGGAGCATCCAGTACCAGTATGGTTTTGTCCGATGCCTCTCACTTGGAGAATAAGTGGCCAATTTTCATTTTCCCAAGGGTGGTAAGTTTCTGATCAAGAAAAAGAATCAAGTGCACAAAAAGGCTCTCTTCACTTCTGTACCACTTGTTTGAGGTCCACAAGGGCTTTCTATTAAATGTGGCCTCTCTGCTTCCTCCAAACCAGCATACACCCAGTGCTGTGGGGCTCCATAGAGCTGTGGGCACAAACTATTTTTGTACTCTTTCAAATGCCTGTGTTTATTTTTAAACTCAAGCCTTTGTAAAGCAGGGTTGTATCAGGCAGTTTTTGCTTTTGAGTAAAAAGGTTCTCTTAGGCTGATAGAACCTGCAAAAGGTGTTCTTGATTTAAAGTTGTGCAGTGTCACAATGCATGTATCTGGCTTTATAGGGAAGAACTAATATGCTTTTTAAAAAATTCTGAAAAGAGGAAACCCACATACAGTTTACCAATTTCTTAATATATACTGGTAGATCTGTGTAGGGCAGTGATGCTAACACAAGGAAGGGCTCTCTATGTTGGGGTTAGGGGCCTGGGTGTCAAGCTGGGATGAGTCTGAACTTGCCACTTTCTCCAACCACCCAACAACAGGAGCCTAAGGACCAGGGACTTTGAATAGAATGTCTCATCTTTTAAGCATATACAAGTTATAACTGAAAAATTAATGAGATTAACTTAGAGTTCAAGATGGAAGATTCACATGAAATTCATATGGAAAAATAAAAGACCTAGAATAGCAAAAACAATGCTAAGCAGGAAGTGTGAATCAGGCGGTATAGCGATACCAGACTTCAAACTATACTACAGAGCAATAGTAACAAAAACAGCATGGTACTGGTACCAAAACAGGCGGGTGGACCAATGGTACAGAATAGAGGACACAGAAACCAATCCACAAAACTACAACTATCTTATATTTGATAAAGGGGCTAAAAGCATGCAATGGAGGAAGGATAGCATCTTCAACAAATGGTGCTGGGAAAACTGGAAATCCATATGCAACAAAATGAAACTGAATCCCTTTCTCTCGCCATGCACAAAAGTTAATTCAAAATGGATCAAGGAGCTTGATATCAAATCAGAGACACGGCATCTGATAGAAGAAAAAGTTGGCTACGATCTACATACTGTGGGGTCGGGCTCCAAATTCCTCAATAGGACACCCATAGCACAAAAGTTAATAACTAGAATCAACAAATGGGACTTACTGAAACTAAAAAGTTTTTTCTCAGCTAAAGAAACAATAAGAGAGGTAAATAGAGAGCCTACATCCTGGGAACAAATCTTTACTCCTCACACTTCAGACAGAGCCCTAATATCCAGAGTATACAAAGAACTCCAAAAATTAGACAATAAGATAACTAACAACCCAATCAACAAATGGGCCAAGGACCTGAACAGACACTTCTCAGAGGAGGACATACAATCAATCAACAAGTACATGAAAAAATGCTCACCATCTCTAGCAGTCAGAGAAATGCAAATCAAAACCACCCTAAGATACCATCTCACTCCAGTAAGATTGGCAGCCATTATGAAGTCAAACAACAACAAGTGCTGGCGAGGATGTGGGGAAAAGGGTACACTTGTACATTGCTGGTGGGACTGCAAATTGGTTCAGCCAATTTGGAAAGCAGTATGGAGATTTCTTGGAAAGCTGGGAATGGAGCCACCATTTGACCCAGCTATTCCCCTTCTTGGTCTATTCCCTAAAGACCTAAAAAGAGCATGCTACAGGGACACTGCTACATCGATGTTCATAGCAGCTCAATTCACAATAGCAAGACTTTGGAACCAACCCAGATGCCCTTCAATAGACGAATGGATTAAAAAAATGTGGCATTTATACACAATGGAGTATTACTCTGCATTAAAAAATGACAAAATCATAGAATTTGCAGGGAAATGGATGGCACTAGAGCAGATTATGCTAAGTGAAGCTAGCCAATCCCTAAAAAGCAAATGCCAAATGTCTCCTTTGATATAAGGAGAGTAACTAAGAACAGAGTAGGGACGAAGAGCATGAGAAGAAGATTAACATTAAACAGAGATGAGAGGTGGGAGGGAAAGGGAGAGAAAAGGGAAATTGCATGGAAATGGAAGGAGACCCTCAGGGTTATACAAAAGAACATACAAGAGGAAATGAGGGGAAAGGGAAAAATAATACAAGGGGGAGAAATGAAGGTCAATAGAGGGGGTAGAGAGAGAAGAGGGGTGGGGAGGGGAGGGGAGGGGGGATAGTAGAGGATAGGAAAGGTAGCAGAACATGACAGTCACTAGTATGGCAATATGTAAATCAATGGATGTGTAATTGATGTGATTCTGCAATCTGTATATGGGCTAAAAATGGGAGTTCATAACCCACTTGAAGCAAAGTGTGAAAGATGATATATCAAGAACTATGTAATGTTTTGAACAACCAACAATAAAAAAAAATTTAAAAAAAATATCTTTAAAAAAAAAAAAAAAAAAGATGGAAGATTCAGTGCTTGGGTGTATTTATACCTTCTGTCCCAGAACCCATTAAAATGATAATAAAGAGATTATGAAAGGTGTAATCCCAAGACAGCAAAACAAACAGGAGGGAATTATCAGTGGTTGAGAGATTGCAACAAATTTCTGAATGGCAAAAACTGAAGATATGTCAGTGTCAGAAATATAACAAAGAGACTGGGAGGGTGGCACATGCCTATAATCTCAGTGACTTGAGGCTAAGCCAGGAGAACTGCAAGTTTGAGGCCAGCCTCAACAACTTAGCGAGACCCTGTCTCAAAAAAAATCAAGGGGGCTGGGGATGTAGCTCAGTGGTAAAGCACCCCTGTGTTAACCCTTGGTTAAAAAAGAAAAAAAGAGAGAGGGTGGGGAGGAGAGGGAAGGGGAGGGAAGTAGGCAGGCCAGATCCCGAGTCTCCATTGAGCCATAGGAATGAGAAGTGGTACTGAAGCTGAGCCTTCAGTTGGAGGTCTTGGTAACACTTTGCTTAGCAGAGGCAGTGAGGACAAGTCAACAATACTGGCAGAGCCAAGGCCAGGAGTGTGGGTGTTGGCATTCTAGAATAGTCTTCCTTGGTCTGGCATGGTATGTAGAGAGTATTAGGGAAGATCACTTAGGAAAAAGCATGGGGTACTCTAACATTGAGGAGGCAGGAAGAGAAGATGCATAGTGAACTTGGCATCAGATAAGACTGGTGTGAGAAGATAATAAAGCAAGGCCTTCCAAGTAGCTCATTAAGGAAAGTAATTTATTAACCATTTAGAGCCTAAGGACCAGGGACTTTGAATAGAATGTCAAAATTGTTTTATACCCATTGTGATACACATAAAAATGTCCCCCAAAGATACCAGGTTCTCCTCTTTGAAGCCTATAAATGTTACCTTATACGGTAAAGCTAAGGATTTTATGCTAGGGAGGTTATCTTGAATTATCTGGGGCCCAATGCAATTTACTAGTGTCTTGAAGAGAGATGGAGATTTTACTGTACAGACAGACAGAAGTCACAAGGGATGTTAGGACCTCAACAGAGAGAAATTTGAAGGTGCTCTGCTGCAGGCATTGAATTTGGAGCTAGTTTCTATCGCAGCTCTAGAAGCTAGAAAAGGCAGGGAATCTTTAGAGCTTCTGGAGGGAGCACAACCCTGCTGACACCTTGGTTTCAGTGTAGTGAAACTGATTCTGGACTTCTAGCCCCAATAACTGAGAGAATAAATTTCTGTTGTTTGAAGCCACCAAGTTTGTGGTAATTTGGTATAGCAGCTCTAGAAATCTAAGATCTAGCCAGACCAATTACATGTAATGGGGAGAGTAAAGGCCATTACAAACCCAAAGACTTAAATGAACTCATCTTAAGGATCTGCACTTGCAAAACAAATGTGAAAACTATGAAGGAGATGATCAGGAGACAAAAAGAATTAGAGGCATCTGTGAGTCTTTGAACTCCCAGCCAGCCAGCCATGAATTGGCCTTAGAAGCGCTTAGTCTGTCTGAATTAGAACTGGAAGCCAGTGACTCCAAAAATAATATCTTCCAGGACAGAGACTGGACAAGATTCTAGGTAATGGGTAGAGTGAACACCCTTTGAAGACACAAGGATCATGAGAAAATGGGCTGTGTTTCTTTTCTCCTTAGAAAAAGAAGGCAGTAGAAATATATCACAAAAATAAAAATGATTATAAGCACGTTATGTTCCAAACATGAAGCACAGAGATGCCGTCTGCTTTTGAATAGTTGGGATAGTGCTAGAAAGGAGAAGCTCCCCTTGACCTTGATGCTAGGATCTTCTTCCTTTGATTAGCACTTAGCTCTTGACTTTGGAACTGTACATTTCTTGCTGCTGCCTAGAACAATATTTGTCAGAATGATGTTCTCTCTTTTTAAAATTGCTACATAGTACTTCATTGTGTTAATTTGTTGACTTGACTCTTCCAGGTGCTGGACATTCCAGCTAATTGACCTTTTTGTAAAGTGTTGAAATGTGAGGTTAATTTGGTCCATGAAGCCTCTTTCATTGATAGAAAAGGAGTAATATTGTACTAGTTACATATAATGGGGAGAGCCCCAAGTTCAGTTCTGAATTGCACAACTAAATTCTGAATGGAGGAGGTTGGTTGGCTTATCTAATGACCATCCCTGTAGTGGGCTGAGCTGTAGTGCTGGGCATATAACCCAGCAGGCCAGCCTGTCCTTGGTTCTGTATTGACAAATAGCCTAGTATGACTTTGAGTAGGGCCTGTGGGCAGAAAGGAATGCTGGGTGGAGCGTACATGCTGACTTACAGGTTTGGTACAAATGGGATAAACCCATACTTGTTTCTCTGCCAACAGAAAAGATCCTGAAACAGAAGCCATTGTTGTAATCTAGGTCAGTGTTTCCCAATCCTTTTAGCGTCATGGACACATGGAAAATATTTGTACAGCACACAGGCAGATGGACAAGACTGTTCATAATGTTCAGTCCTGGGATTCCAGTTGCCTAGGCCCTGCCATGGTTCCTGAGGGTTGAAGAGATTCCCTTCTGAAAAGACCACTTCCTCCCAGCCCAAATGACGTCTTGATATAAATTAGAAAAAAAAATCACTTCTTTCTCAAGATACCTTCCACATAACTGCCATCTGCCATTCAATTGACATACAAACTATGCAAATCTTTTATAAGAGTTTACTGTGATTGACACCCCTGGAGCTGTGTACTGTGCATCCATTTGCAGGACCAATCTTAGTATACCTGTGGCCCATGGGAGGCCATTGACAGGAAGGAGGCTGAGGAATGGGAGATGTTTCTGACATGCTGAGCATTAGACTCTAGAATTCTGCCATCATGACAGATTGATGGTTTGAGTTCCTGAAATAGGAAATGTACCCAGAAGGGAGGTAAGGTGTGAACTTGGGGTTCAGGGGAAGAGACACCTGAGCTGGAGGTATCTACTAAGGCATCAAAATATGGAGCTGATCTTTGAAACTGTGGAGGTGAGTGAGATGGGAAACTCCATGAAGAAGAACTCAGGGAACAAGCCCCCAGTAGATCACTGTTTTAGACAGCTTAGCATTGCTATTCCCAAAATATTCCACAAGAACAACAGAGGAGGCTGGGCGCAATGGCTCATGCTTGTGATCCCACTGGCTCCGGAGGCTGAGGCAGGATGATCACAAGTTCAAAGCCAGCCCTAGCAAAAGCAAGGCACTAAGCAACTTAGTGAGATCCTGTCTCTAAATAAAATACAAAATAGGGCTGGGGATGTGGCTCAGTGGCTGAGTGTCTCTGAGTTCAATCCCTGGTACCCCCACCCCCACCAAAAAAAAAAAAAAAAAAAAAAAAAAAAAAAAACAGGAGAAATTTATTTATTTTGGCTTATATTGTGACTTATAGTTTTGGAGGTTTGGTCAGCCAAGTCCCCATTGCTCTGGGCCCAAGGTGAGGTGGAAATTCACTGTGGAAGGGCATGGCAGATGAGCACTGCTTATCTCATGGCAGATGTGAAAGAGAAGGGGAAGTGGCCACAGGGAAGATGCACTCTCCCAATACATTCCCCCAGTGACCCACCTCTTCCAGCCACACCCCCATCTGCTTACAGTTACCACCCAGTAAGTTCATTCAAACTAGAATGAACTGATTAGGTTCTAGCTCTCACAATCCATTCATTTCACTTCTGAATATTTCTGCATTAACACAGGAGCTTTTGGGGGACACCTCATATCCAAACCATTACAACTACCAATCCTTACCTGCTAAGATGGGGCCCTAATATTCAAGTAGAATGGAGAAATGAGACCTTAGTGGGAGGGGAATCTTAGCATTTTGGTGTCCTGTCCCATGACTAATGGGCACTGTCCCAGCAAGATCACACTGCCCTTAGAGCAGCATCTGTCTGCTCTAGAGGACCTGGGCCAAGATATCTGGCTATGATACCCAAGCCAGACAGCACCTTAACCGAGTATCTGCACCCTCAAGTACTGGGTTTCTATACCCAGTGTTTACTCCATGTTATTGTCTATGAGGGCTATCAGGAAGGGATGGCATCTATTCATCTTTGGGTCCTTAGGGTCAAATGTTAGGTTTGTGAAGGGCTCTTATGAAGGTGATGTGGGGCTCCATCAGCCTGCCTGCTATCAGTTCCTGATTTCCTTTGGAACATTGCTACCTGTGTGTTCATAATCTCCAATCTGAGCTGTCCCACAGAGCATATGGTCCATCTAGGACCAAGCTGGCTCAGCCTTTGGAGGACTCTAGTCCTCAGCAGCTGTCCCAACCTGAGGGATTGATGGACATCTGCTTTGGCGCCCCCTACATCCTTCCTTGTGGACCAGATGGGACTGGTTATACTTTTGTCCTTGATATTGTGGAAAATAATAGAAAGGAGTTTTGCCTTGCTGGATACATGTGATATAATTTCCATATTATGTCAATGCCAAATAAGCAAGTATTTTTTACCTACTGTATACATAGGGCTGCAGCAAATAAAGGGTTGGTAGGAGGCATATTTCCATGTCTGAGTAAGCTCATCATGGCTCTAGAATAGTGGGTTTACTCTTATGAACTAGGCTTCTTTCCCTGAAAACTTCCCTTAAATATTTTAATCTTGTAATAGTAAATTCTAAAATCATCACTTCTGCCTTAGGTGTATTCTGGAAATAGTTGCTGTCCCCACATACCAGATCTTCCCTGCTTGCACCTTCATGCATGTGTCTTTGGTGTCATGTGCTATGTCTTTGCGTGTGAAAGAAATAGCTATTCCGGCATTTCCCACCCAGCAGCCTGGGAAAGCGGAACAAATGCCCACACTTGCATTATTTCACCAAGACAAAGGGCAGCTGTTCTGCTTTGAGGCTACTTGAGCTGGTAACTAACATATCTTCATTTTTTACCAGAATCCTATCAAATGTTGAGGCCAATGTGATGAATTCCTGCAGATTAGAAAGCAATCTGACAGTCATATGTGACTTAGGCCAGTAAAGAAATGAGAAAATAATGGGGCCCATTCGGAAAAATACAAAAAATAAATGAGTGCTTCTTGAATACTGGGTTGGAAACTAGTGAGTTACAAACAAAACAAAACTAAAAATAAGACCCTTGGCTCTTTCCAGAGTAGTCCATGATTTGGAGGTATTGAGCCAAGTAACTGGGCACTAAGGGACAACTTGGGGAGCTCAGTTCCTTTGGTGCCAAGTCCCTGTCCTGTTTCTGCTATCCAAAGTTCTTTCACATATTTACCATTCTCCTTCTGCCAACTCTAGTGTTTGAGGCTCTCCCACTCCTGTTCTCTTTGGTCCAGGTGATTTTTGCACTTGATCTTTAGCTTGGGAAGCAGTCTCTATTGTTTGAATACAATTTCACATTATAGCAAGCCTCATTGTCTGTACCTTTTATGCATTCAACAAACCTATTTTCAGGCCTTCCAGAGAAAATACAGTTGTGGTCACCATTCCATTCACCTACCCATACAGATAGGTGCTCAAACATGGGCAGTACCAAGCTGCCTGGACTCTTAGGCAGAGACCATTGCTATCTGTTTTTCCTGGGATGTTCTTAGCACTTGCATGGTTCTCCTTGTAGTTGTTCACTACATATTTGTTAAGTTAATATGTACCAGTATGCATATTTACAAGAATAGGAGCAGAATAGGATGCTATTTTGTAACTTACTGTTTTCACTTTACAGTTCTAGTGTTGGGTAGTTATTACTGGAATTCTGGAACCTCTGAGTTCTTTTGTCCCCACATTGTTTTGTTTTCTCTGAGGCAAGGGATGTCAAGTGATGTCAAGTTCTTCAAGGTCTGTTTGATAAAGATGGGCGCAGAGAGGATTGCTACTAGACTGGGACTCTGCAACACTTGGCCTCTTTATTTTGTATAATGTTATGGAGAATAAATCATAACAGGTAAATTTAAAAAGGAACATCTCTCTATGTGAGTAAGTATTCATTTTAATTTATTATAATTTTGAAAGACTGGAATTTCTTGTGAATATATGCTTTGACCATCCCTCTACTTTGGGGCATTTAGGTTCTTTACAGCTTTGCTTTGCTTTTATTTTTTATGTATTTATTTTAAACAAGCAGCTCTTCAGTGATATTCTTTTAGCCTAAGGTCTCTCAGTCTCCTTATTGTTTTTGAACAAATTTCTAGAAATAGAGGTGTTGGGTCCAGGAGGATGCACTTTTAGGGCTTTTGATATGCAATAATAAGCTGACTCCCAGAGAATTCTATCAAATATCACTCCATCCATAATGTAGAAGAGACAGATGCACTCCACTATAGCAGTGAGGTTACAGCACTCTTTTTTTTTTAATTGTGGTAAAGTGTTCCTACCATTAAAATTACTGTTTTAGCCTTTTTTAAGTGTTCACATTAGGATGTTAAGTGCATTTAGATCATTTGTGCCCCCTACCCATCTCCAGAACTTTTTCAGCAAAAACAAAAGAACTTTTTTTAAAAAAAACAAAAAACAATCTCTGTAGTTTGATGCCTAAAAGGATCTTATTGTCTTAATTCATGTTTTTTGTTTGTTTGTTTGTTTGTTTTTACTGAGCAGGTATAAGGTTTTTGGTGCTGGGGATTGAATCTAGGGCCTTGTGCATGCCAGTCAAGTGTTGTACCACTGAACTACATCCCCAGACCTTGAGAAGCTGTAACATTTTATCAAGCTCTGTGGCCAGTTTTCTTTGGGCCCTCTCTAGTCCTCATCCTACTTGGCTCCCTAGCCATCATCCCTGTGGACCATCCCTTCCAGAAACTCTGTTCTTTCCAGGCTTCGCATAATGTGTTTGCATTCTTCTGTCTTCCTTCTTGCCCAGTGTTCTACCTGTTTTTTTTTTTTTTCTTTTTTCCCAGTGTTCTACCTGTTTTTTGCAGTTTTTACTCTGGTGCCTTTGAGCTGTTCTTCAAGGTTGCCCCCCTGAGGACTTGGCTACATCATCAACTCTGTGAAGTGATCCCCAGTCTCACCAGGAGTGGCTGCCAGCATACTTTGTTGGTTGTTGTAAATATACATAATATAAAACTTACTATTTTGATCATTTTAAGTGTATGTTTCAGTGGTATTAAGTATATTGACAGTGTTATATAGCCATCACCACTCGCCATTCTCAGAATATTTTGTCATCCCGAAGTGAAACTGTTACTAATCAACATGGACTTTTTTTGCTCAATTTGTGATAGCAATCACCAAGAGACAAGCAGTACTATCCAAATGAGGCTTTGCTGGGACTTGTGCCCAAGCACCAGTGAGAAGTACATGGGGTAGGATCCTGGTCTGGCCATCTCAGGATGTGAGTAGCAAAGTTTATACTGCCAGAAAGGGTGGGCTCCTGCAGCACAGTCAGCTGTTGCACACAATCTCAGAATTTTTGCACAATCTTGTTTATTCTTTGCTCTTGACACCAGGGTTTGCACTTGACACAGTGACCTGCTTCTGTGTGTTGGTTTTGTCTATGCTTGGCTACCAAAGGATGACAAAAGGTCATCCACCTCAGTAAGGTCATATATGGGTCAAGTTCAGGCCTATTGAACTTGCAGGGGTTGTGGGAAAGCTTAGGGGAGGAGTCAGCAGCTCTGGAACCTGGTCATTGGTGGAAACAATTCTTCAAAAGCAGCTTGCTAAGCAGAAGACCTTGGTGAGGGAGTGAGGGTCTTACCTGTTTTCTCCCAATATTCTGTACCTGTTAAGCAATAACTCCCCATCCCCTTTACCTCAGCTCCTGGGAATTACTGTTCTTTCTGTCTGTATGAATTTGATGCATACAAGTGGACTTATACAGTATTTGTCCTTTTGTGATTTATTTTACTTAGCATAGCTTTTCAAGGTTCATTTGTGTTATAGCACATATCAGACTTTCATTTCTTTTTAAGACTGAAGAATACTCCATTGTATGTGTATACCATATTTCATTTATCTGTTGATGGATATTAAAGTTATTTCTACCTTTTAGCTTTTGTGAGTAGTGCTGTTTTGAACTTGGTCATACAAATATCTGTTTGAGTCTACTTTCAGTTCTTATGGGTATGTACCTAGAAGTGCAATTGCAGAATTATGTGTTAATTTTGTGTGTAACTTTTTGAGGAACCACCACATTATTTGCCACAGTCCAAGCACATTTTTTTGAACTGACCAGAAAACAGATAGCATCTGAGTCTTCTTAGGGAGCCAGGCAGAGGGACTTTGTCTTATGGGTAGTATGGAGAAAGGATTACAGCAGAGGGACTGCAGCAGGAGTATTTCCTAAGGGTGCAAAGCTTGACTAAGTGAACATGTGTCTACCTGTCAGTCGTTTACTCTGCTCAGCAGTGGTTTCTGTTGCTTTAAGGACATTAGGAATACTGAGAGAGTGCTGCTGTAGGGATGAAATAACAGAAGCAAGGGCAGCCTGGAGATAAGGGTAAGGCAGGCTGAGTGCTCTGGGCTGGAGATGCTGGGTCAGACTTGCAGACTTTGCTGACAGGCATCACTTGGTAGGAGCAGCATGGGGTTTTCTAGCTGCATTAGAGAAGTTCTAGAAGGATCTGGAGCTCTCTTCTCAAGGAGGCTCAGGCCTCCTTGGGACAATCAGAATACTTGGAGGCAAAGAAATGTAGATGATCTCTTTGGGTACTGGGTACTTCTATAAGTACCCATCCCCAGGGCATAGAAGTGGCTAGCTTTAACTCTGTCCAGGCCACTCCAGGCAGCAAGGAATGACAGAGCCCATATTTTTCTGTTCTTTGAAATATGCTTGTATTCCCAAGGTTGCATTGCATAAAAATCATTTGCTTATTAATTGCCTAACTCCTTTTTCCCTCTCTAAACTCCAGTTTTCTGTATTTTCAGTATCTTTTTTAAATTATTATTAGTTGTTCAAAACATTACATAGCTCTTGACATATCATATTTCATACATTTGATTCAAGTGGATTATGAACTCCCATTTTTACCCCGTATACAGATTGCAGAATCACATCGGTTACACATCCATGTTTTTACATACTGCCATACTAGTGTCTGTTGTATTCTGTTGCCTTTCCTATCCTCTACTGTCCCCCCTCCCCACCCCTCCCATCTTCTCTCTCTACCCCATCTACTGTAATTCATTTCTCTCCCTTGTTTTTTTTCCCCTTTCCCCTCACTTCTTCTTATATGTAATTTTGTATAACAATGAGGGTCTCCTTCCATTTCCATGCAATTTCCCTTCTCTCTCCCTTTCCCTCCCACCTCTTGTCCCTGTTTAATGTTAATCTTCTTCTCATGCTCTTCCTCAGTATCTTAAAAGACATTTTAAAAATTCTTCTGTTATTAAGAGACCTTGTAATAGAGAGCCTAGTGTGAGGCAGCAACCCAAGAAAGGCAATAGAGGCTCAGAGCAGGTACACACTCTGTCTGCCTATTTGGGGTATAAGTTGCCTTCAGTTAGGTACATGATTATGTCTTTAGAAGTATGTTAAGTATCCCTTACCCTCACTTCATACCCACTAGGATAGCTCTATCAAAAAGACAGACAATAACAAGTATCAGTGAGAATATGGACAAACTAGAACCCTCATACATTGCTGGTGGGAATGCAGAGTAATGAAGAGGCTTTGGAATTTGGCCAGGCAGTTCTTCAAAAAGTTAAACAGAGTAATTATATGACCCAGCAATTTCACTAGTAGGTATATACCCAAGAGCCAAGAAAACATAGTTCACATAAATCCAGTACATGAATATTAATAGAAACATTATTTACAATAGCCTACAGGAAGAAACAAACCAAATATTCATCAACTGGAGAATGGATAAAGTATAGTATATCCACACTATGGAATATTATTTAGCCATAAAAAGAATGAAGTATGATACATGCTGCATCATGGATGAACCTTGAAAACATTATGGCTAGCAAAAAAATCCAGACACAAATAGTCCATATATTGTATGGTTCCATTTATATTAAATGTTCAGAATAGGCAAATCCATAGAGATAGAAAATAGATTAGAGGTTGTCCACAATATATGGGAAGAGAAGAAGAGTGACTGCCAATAAGAATGGGTTTGGGAATGCTCTGAAATTAAGTAGTGGGATGGTTGCATGATTCTGTGATTAAAAGCCACTGAATTGTGTACTTTTAAAAAGGTGAATTTTGGATGTCCATATTACCAAAAGCACTATACAGATTTAATGTAATGCAAATCAAAATGCCAATGACATCCCTCACAGAAACAGAAAAAGCAGTCATGGAAATTCATCTGGAAAAATAAGAGACCCAGAATAGCCAAAGCAACCCTTATCAAAAAAAGTGAAGCAGGAGGCATCACTACACCAGGCGTTAAACTATACTACAGAGCAATAGTAACAAAAACAGCATGATATTGGCACCAAAAATAGACTTGTAGACCAATGGTACAGAATAGAGGACACAGATACAAACCCACATAAATACGATCATCTCATATTAGACAAAGGCGCCAAAAACATATATTGGAGAAAAGATAGCCTCGTCAACAAATGGTGCTTGGAAAACTGGAAATCCATATGCAGCAAAGTGAAATTAAGCTCCTGTCTGTCACCATTCACAAAACTCAACTCAAAGTGGATCAAGGATCTAGGAATTAACCAGAGACCCTATGCTTAATAGAAGAAAAAGTAGGCCCAAATCTTCATCATGTTGGATTAGGCCCCAGCTTCCTTCAATAAGACTCCTATAGCACAAGAATTAAAATCAAGAATCAATAAATGGGATGGATTCAAACTAAAAAGCTTCTTCTGAGCAAAAGAAATAATCAGTGAGGTGATTAGAGAGCCTACAGAAGAGGAACAAATTTTTACTACATGCATATCAGATAGAGCACTAATCTCTGGGATATATAAGGAACTCAAAAATCTTAACACCAAAATAACAAATAACCCAATCAATAAATGGGAACCGAATAGACACTTTTCACAAGATGATATACAATCGTTCAACAAATATATGTAAAAATGTTCAACATTTCTAGCAATCAGAGAAATGCAAATCAAAACTACTCTAAGATTTCATCTCACTCCAGTCAGAATGGCAGCTATTAAGAATACAAACAACAATAAATGTTGGCGAGGATGTGGGGGAAAAAGACACACTCATACATTGCTGTTGGGACTGCAAATTGGTGCAGCCAATCTGGAAAGCAATATGGAAATTCATTGGAAAACTTGAAATGGAACTATCACTTGATCCAGCTATCCCACTCTTTGGTTTATACACAAAGGACTTAAAAACTATAGTGACACAGCTACATCAATGTTTATAGCAGCTCAGTTCACAATAGCTAAATTGTGGAACCAACCTAGATGCCCTTCAGTAGATAAATTGATAAAGAAACTGAGGTATATATACACAATGGAATATTACTTAGCATTAAAAGGGGACAAAATCATGGGATTTGCAGGTAAATGGATGGAGTTGGAGAATATAATGTGAAGTGAAGTAGCCAATCCCCAAAAAACAAACGTTGAATGTTTTCTCTGATATGAGGATGCTGATCCATAATGGGGATGGGGTGGGGAGAGCATGGAAGGAACCTTTAGATAGGGCAAAGGGAGGGAGGTGAAAGGAGGGGGCAGGGCGGGTAGGAAAGATAGTGGAATGAGATGGATATCATTACCTTAAGTACATGTATGAAGACACGAATGGTGTGACTCTACTTTGTGTACAACCAGACATGAAAAATTGTGCTCTATATGATTACTATGAATTGAAATCCATCCTGCTGATCAGAATTAGATAAATTCTAATTAACAAATTAGAATAAATAAATAAATACAGTGAATTTGAGGGCTGAGGTTGTAGCTCAGTGGTAGAGTGCTTGCCTAGCATGTGTGAGGCATTGGGTTCAATTCTCAGCACTGCATACAAATAAATAAAAATAAAAATAAAGGTCTATTCACAACTAATATATATATATATATATATATATATATATATATATATATATATGAATTTTGCTCGAAGCAGGGGTACATGCTTATAAACCCAGTGACTCAGGAGGTTGAGACAGGAGAATTGCAAGTCAGGGCTACTTAGTAAGACCCTAAGCAACTTAGTGAGATCCTGTCTCTCACACACGCACACACACACACACACACACACGTACACACACACACACAAAGTGTTGCTCAGTGGTTAAGTACCCCTGGTTTCAATTCCCAGAATAAAAAAAAAAGGAGGGGGGAGAAAAAGTGAATTTTATGGTATCTGAATTATAGCTCGAATAGAGTTTAAAAAAATTATTCACTGTTTATATGAAATTTAAATGTACTTGGAAATCCTGTATTTTCATCTGCCAAATATGGCAGCTCTATACTTGCCACTGGTTTTTGTAAATAAAGTTTTATGGAATATATATACACACATAAAATATTCATTAGCCAGAGAGACCAACTGATAGCATAAATGAAAACATAAACACTCTTTTGAGGCAAGTCTGCACCTTTGGTTTTGTGTTAACACCTTTGGTTTTGTGTTAACACCTTTTGTAATTGACTTGGCAAGTTACCAGCCTTTTCACACCATGAAATTCTAAACAAGTATCATTCCTAGGAAAACGAAAAGAGCTTTTCTCCCCCTCAAACCCAGATTCAGAGTGGTAGCCATACACTTAAAGGGTTGTCTTCTAGAGCTGGAACTAGAATCCCCTTGTTGCTGCACAGGAGCCTGCAAGCTGCACTGTTGAAAAACCTGAAAAATGAACTGTTAGACCAGTTTGCTAACACTAGTATTACTAATTTGCCAGTAAAGGAAAAAACAAGGCCCAGATGTCTAAATTCTTAAACTTTTAAGAAAACCAAATTTTTAGATTATAAAAGCAGTTATTTGGGGGAGAATTTCTTTGTTTAGTTTGCTGATGCTAATAGGGAGAGAACCAGACTGTCTTTGGGCAGATTCAGCTGTCTAAAGTAAAAAAGGGATTCTCTTCCTTGTAGTAGCATTTTGTGCCTATAATTAACATATTCTAATATTCCTTTAGCAGGATGCTATTAATACAAAAGGGCATTTTGCACCCAACATCACATTTAATCCTAAACCTTTGAGGTGGTTATATTCAGCTTCCACCTCATGGAGAGTGAAGTGGCTTTGTCCCAGATCACAGATGGTCACAGCATCTTAGAAGGCATTGTCTCTTTGAGGTCTCTGAACCAGTTCTTCCTTTACTCTTTATAAGAAGGGAAAGAGCAAAAATTTGTGGAGCAGCCCTCTGCTTGTTTACTTTTGTTCCTAACAGGTAGAAATAGCCCTTATAGAAACTAGTATTTAAAACAAAGCCTGTTAAACAAAGCCTGTTAATGTTCCTGAGACAAAGTGAGGACTGTTAAAGTCTTTCAATGTGTACTTCAGACACCCACCACTTTCTTTTCCTTTCCTAATAAAGGAAAGGCAACATGGTGGCTTTTTTTAATATTTATTTTTTAGTTGTAGTTGGACATAATACCTTTATTTTATTTATTTATTTTTATGTGGTGCTGAGGAACAAACCCAGGGCCTCGCACTTGGTAGGTAAGTGCTGTACCGCTGAGCCACAATCCCAGCCCAACATGGTGGTTTTTAATGTGATATGTAGCCAAGTGGTTTTGGAGAGATCAATCAGCCTCTTACTTAATATACATTTAAGATTCCTCCATGTCTTTTCATGTATTGATAGCTCACTTATTTTTTAGTGCTGAATAATAATCCATTGTCTGGTTGTACCTACAATTTATTTCTCTACTCACCTATGAAGTATATCTTGTGCTTCCAAGGTTTGGTAACTATGAATAGAGTTGCTTTAAACATCCTTGTTCAGGTTTTTGTGTGAACCCGTTTGTTTGGGTCAATACCAAGGAGCAAAATTACTGAGTCATATGGTAAGAGTATGTTTAGATTTATAAGAAACTGTCTTTCAGAGTGGTTGTATATTTTTCACTTTGACCAGTAATGATCCATATCCCCAGCAGCATTTGATGTTATCAGTGTTTTAGATTTTGGCTGTTTTGAAAGGTGTGTAGTGCTATCTCATTGTTGTTTTAATTTATAATTTATAATTCCCTAATGACAGATGATGTTGAATATCTCTCTCTCTGTATTTTATTGCCATCTTCTTTGGTCTAAATGTTCTTGTCCCCTTCAAAAATTCTTATTGAAACAATCCCTAGCGCAGCAGTATTGGGAGATATGGTCTTTGGGGGATAATTGAATTGTGAGGTCTCTGCCTTCTTGAATGAGACTAGGCAAAGGGAATTTGCTCTTTCAGTCTTTTCATGAATTGTAGCTTTGGTGTTATATCTAAAAAGGCATCACCATATTCATAGAAATCTATATTTTCTCCTAATATTACCTTCCAGGGGTTTTATATAAAGTTAAGCAGTTACTTATATAAAGTTAAGCATTTACATTTAGGTATGCAATCCGAATTGTGTTAATTTTATAAAGGGTATAAGGTCTTTGTGTAGATTCTTTTTTCTTTTTGGCACGTGCATGTATAGTTGTTCTAGCACCATTTTTTTGGAAAAGACTATTTGTTCCATTGCAGTGCTTTTGCTTCTTTGTTAAAGATCTTTTGATTGTATTCATGTGGGACTGTTTCTGCTCTGTATTCTGTTTCCTTGATCTATTTTTTTTTATTCTATTGCCTATTCCACACTATCCTGATTATTCTTGCCTTATTTATAATCAGTCTTAAAGTTTGGTAGTATTATCTTCTTTGTTCCTCCCTTTCAGTAGTGAGTTGGTTATTCTGAGTCTTTTGTCCCTCTATCTAAACTTTAGTATGAGTTTGTCAATATCTACAAAATAACTTGCTAGAATTTTGATTGGGATTGAATGGAATCTATAGATTAATTTGGGAAGAAGTGACTTCTGGACAAAAATTGAGTCTTCCTGCCTGTGAACATGGAATATATCTCTGCCATGATTTGGATATGCTTTGAGTGTGTTCCCCAAGGGTTCATGTGTTGGAAGCTTGGTCCCCAGTGTTATACTATGAGAGGCAGTGAAACCTTTTAAGAGGTAGGGTCTGGTGAAAGATAATTAGGTCACTGGGAACACTGCCATTGGAAGGGATTAATACTGGTCTCATGGAGGGAGTTAGTTCTGGGAAGAGTGTGTTGCTGTGAAAGAGCAAGTCTGGCTCCTGAATCTCCCTCTAGCTTCCTGTCTCATCATGTGTTCTTTCCTTCTCTCATCTGCTTCCACCATAATGCCATCTGTCATGCTGTAACCTAACCACTGAAACTCTTACTAGAACTGAGCAGATGCTGTTTCCATGTTCTTGAATCTCCAATTGTAGCATTTTAAATAACCCCTTTTCCTTCATAAAATACCCAGTATCAGGTATTTGGTTTTAGCAACAGAATCAACAAAATCTCTATTTATCTGGTTCTTTGATATTTCTTTCAGAGTTCTATACTATTCCTCATGTAGAGGAGGTGTACTGAGTATTGACCTCAGGGGCACTCAACCACTGAGCCACATTCCCCAGCCCTATTTTGTATTTTATTTAGAGACAGAGTCTCATTGAGTTGTTAGGGATTCACTAAGTTGCTGAGGCTGGCTTTGAACTCAAAATCCTCCTGCCTCAGCCTCCCAAGCTGCTGAGATTACAGGCATGCACCTCTGAGCCTGGCCTTCATGTAGATCTTTTACTTATTTGTTCAATTTATACCTACGTATTTAATTTTTCTGACTGCCTCAAAAATTAAAATACTTGGGAATCAACTTAATGAAAGAGTAAAAGATCTATATAATGAAAATTACAGAACCCTAAGAAAAGAAATCAAAGACGACCTTAGAAAGTGGAAAGATTACCTTGCTCTTGGATAGGCAGAATTAATATTATCAAAATGACCATACTTCCAAAAGCACTATACAGATTTAATGCAATTCTGATCAGAATTCCAATGACATTTCTCATAGAAATAGAAAAAGCAATCATGAAACTCATCTGGAATAATAAGAGACCTAGAATAGCTAAATCCATCCTTAGCAGGAAGAGTGAAGCAGGTAGCATCACTATACCAGACCACAAACTATACTACAGAGCATTAGTAACAAACACAGCATGGTACTGGCACAAAAACAGACTGGTAGACCAATGGTACAGAATAGAGGACATAGAGACTAACCCACAAAACTATAATTATCTTATATTAGACAAAGGTGCCAAAAACATGTACTGGAGAAAAGATAGCATCTTCAACAAACAGTGCTGGGAAAACTGGAAATCCATATGCAACAAAATGAAATTTATCCCCTATCTCTCACCATGCAGAAAACTCAACTCAAAATGGATCAAGGACTTAGGAATACAACAAGAAACCCTGCGTCTAATAGAAGAAAAAGTAGGCCCAAATCTCCATCATGTGGGATTAGGCCCCAACTTCCTTAATAAGACTCCTGTGGCACAAGAATTAAAATAAAGAATCAATAAATGGGATGGACTCAAACTAAAAAATTTCTTCTCAGCAGAAGAAACAATCTGTGAGGTGAATAGAGAGCCTACATCTTGGGAGCAAATCTTTACCCCTCACACATCAGGTAGAGCACTAATCTCTAGGGTATATAAAGAACTCAAAAAGCTAAACATCAAAAAAATAAATAAATAAATAAACCAATCAACAAGTGGGCCAAGGACCTGAAGAGACACTTCTCAGAAGATGATGTACAATCAATCAACGAATACATGAAAAAATGTTCATCATCACTAGCAATTAGAGAAATGCAAATCGAAACCACTCTTAAGATTTCATCTCACTACCCAAAGGACTTAAAAACAGCATACTACAGGGACACAGCCACATCAATATTTATAGCAGCATAATTCACAATAGCTAAACTGCGGAACCAACCTAGGTGCCCTTCAATAGATGAATGGATAAAAAAAAGTGGCATATATACACAATGGAATATTACTCAGCAATAAAAGAGAATAAAATCAAGGCATTTGCAGGTAAATGAATGGAGTTAGAGAAGATAATGCTAAGTGAAGTTAGCCAATCCCAAAAAACCAAATGCCGAATGTTTTCTTTGATATAAGGAGGCTGATTCATAGTGGGATAGGGAGAGGGATTGTGGGAGGAATAGACAAACTCTAGACAGGGGAGAGGAGTTGGAGGGGAAGGGAGGGGGCATGGGGTTATTAATGATGGTGGAATATGATGATCATTATTATCCAAAGTTACAAGTATGAAGACACAAATTGGTGTGAATATACTGTGTATACAACCAGAGATATGAAAAATTGTGCTCTGTAAGTGTAATAAGAATTATAATGCATTCTGTTGTCATATATAAATAAAAAATTAAATTCTTCTTTTTCATTTTAAGTATGCCTTGTAATTTTTAAATTTTTATTTATTTATTTACTTTTGTAGTTGTAGATGGATAGCATGCCTTTATTTTTTTTTGTTTATTTTTATGTGATGCTAAGGATGGAACCCAGTGCCTCACCCATGCAGACAAGCACTTTGCCACTGAGCTACAGCCCCAGCTTTGTAATTTTTTGTTGAAAGGTAACATGATGTATTGGGTAAAAGAAACTGCTCCAAGTGGGCCTTTAGTAATGTGGTACTGTTGGGAAGAGGAAGGTTCTATAGTCCTGTGGTTAGGCCTCAGTCAGGGTGGGCCTGTGCCCCTGCACTGTGAACTTCACCAGTGCTTCTCAGGTTTTTTCCTCCCCCTTTTAGGTGGGTCCAGATGGCTGAGGGTGCTGGAGGAGGGTGTTTCCCTTTGTCCATTCAGAAGACTAGAGGGTACTGGAGGTGGGTATTTCCAGTCTCAAAGGTCAGTGAGGCTCTACTCATACCTCTAGCAGATTGTGCTCTGGTGAATTAGTTTCTCCTGAGCACACACCTTTTAAGAACAGAGAGCTCCGGTGAATTTTATTTGTTTTTATTTTATGTGGGTCAGGAATCGAACCCAGTACCTCACACATGCTATACAAGCACTATACTACTGAGCCACAACTCCTTAGAATGGCTGCTTTCCTTTCTACCAGCTAGAAGCATGGGGGAATTTTTCTTTGAATTTTTTCATAAGAACTTTGTAGACTTCTGGAAGTAAAAGCAACAAAAGTGTGGCAAAGTGTGGCAGCACCCCTATGATGGTGTCCTCATGGAGTTTTAATTCAAATTGGCATACAACAAGCTGAAGACTGTTTGTCATTTACAGTGCAGGTTTTTCAGCCATGGTACTGATTCTCACGAAAGTTTCCATTTATGGGTTTTTGCTCTGGTAAGTTGTGATTCTCTGTCTCTCCAAATTGAGGGGGGTGCTGTGGTTTGCCCTGTGACCTCACTTCTGTGATAGAGTCAAGATACATTGTTGATTGTTGAGTTTGTTCATCTTTTACTAGTAAAGATAGAGTGGCGACTTTCAAGCTCTTTACATGTTAGACCAGAAACCAGAAATTCTGATGCCACATTTTGAAATCTCACTAGCCCACTGCTCCCAGCCAGGCCCCTATCTCTGCATGCCTGGAGAGTTGTGTAGTGCCTCATTAGTATTTTCCAGCCTCTTCTTTCTTCTACACATTCTTAGTACACGTGCTATAATTATTCAACTGGAGCAAACAGTGCTACTCCTTTGCTCAAAAATCAGCATTTTCTGCAAATCAAAACTGCTTTAAGATTTCATCTCACTCCAGTCAGAATGGCAGCTATCAAGAATACAAACAACAATAAGTGTTGGCAAGGATGAGGGGAAAAAGGCACACTCATACATTGCTGTTGGGACTGCAAATTGGTGCAGCCAATCTGGAAAGCAGTATGGAGTTTCCTTGGAAAACTGGGAATGGAACCACCATTTGACCCAGCTATCCCACTCCTTGGTCTATACCCAAAGGACTTAAAAACAGCATACTACAGGGACACAGCCACATCAATGTTTATAGCAGCTCAGTTCACAATAGCTAAATTGTGGAACCAACCTAGATGCACTTAAGTAGATGAATGGATAAAAAAATGTGGTATATATATATACAATGGAATATTATTCAGCATTAAAAGAGAATAAAATCATGGCATTTGCAGGTAAATGAATGCAGTTGGAGAATATTATGCAAAGTGAAAGTTAGCCCATCTACAAAAAGCAAATACCAAATGTTTTCTCTGATTTAAGGATGCTGATTCATAATGGGGTTGGGGGAGACATGGGAGGATTAGATGAACTCTAGATAGGGCAAAGGGGATGGTAGGAAAGACAGTGGAATGAGATGCACATCATTATCCTAATTACATGTATGAAGACATGAATGATGTAACTCTACTTTGTGTACAACCAGATGTGAAAAATTGTGCTCTATATGGGTACTATGAATTGAAATGCATTCTACTGCCCTATATAACAAATTAAAGTTAAAAAAAGGAAAATAAATCAGCATTTCCTAAATTTGTTTTACCATGAGACAGTTTACACATTTTGATATATTAGTGGAAGATCAACGGATCAAAGATTTAGCATACTCTAAGGTAAAGTGGGCAGCAAGATATGATCTCACAGATGATTAGTTGCTGCAAGATTATTCACATTTACATGGGAATAGCTTATTAACTGTAATAGAATAAATCATCAAAGAATGTTATTTTTAGTTTATTAAGATCAAAGTACATTAGTACAAATATTTCATTTCCTTTTTATTGTAGACGAATACAAAAGCCCTTAACATTTAAAATTGAGAACATTATTTTCTTAGTCTTAAAAGACTAAAAATCATATTTGGTTAATATTAGGAATGATGTTGCCAAGTCATAGCCTCACATCGGGTATGGCATAAAGTCTTTTCTTTGCAGATTAATGTGAAAATCTTTGTGCACAGATGTGTTATAGCAAAAGAACACAAACTGTTCTGCAGCAAGATTTTGCACTCTCTTGAATTAGGCTGTCCCAGAAATCATTAATTGTTGTGACTCTGGCAGCTCACCACCTGGTTTTTTAGAAATCATTACTTGGATGTTTTCCAATTCTGGCTTGTGGAATGCACAGTGTGTGAATCATAAAACTGCTTTAAAAAATTAAAATTTACTCTGTTCACCATGGATTCCAGTGGAATGAGTTTTTATAGTGTAAATGTTTAATGTGACATCCATGAATAAAATCATGAATATGTTTTGAAATCCTAAGAAAGATACCTTCCATAGATAGTAAATCATAAATAGAAGGTGTCCATTCTTGCATTGTTTGTATATAATAAGTAGTTTGTAGTTTGTAAGTATAGGTTACATGCCTGTGTGCAGCTCATATGACAGATATGTGCATATCATCTGGCCCCTGTGTTATTTCCTGGAAGAATACCACATCCTAAAGGTGATATTGCATAATTTAAAAAAAAAAAAAAACTATCCAAATGCATTTAACATCTTTCCTACATAATGTGTGTTTTTTTTTTTTTTTTTGGAATATATTCTTTTGTTTTGTTTGGGGTACCAGGCATTGAACCCAGGGCACTGTACTACTGAGCCACATCCCCAGCTCTTTTTATTTTTTGTTTTGAGACAGGGTCTTGCTGAGTTCCTGAGGCTAGCCTCAAACTTGCCATCCTTCTCCCTCAGCCTCCTGAGTGGTTAAGATTACAATCATGTGCCACCAATCCTGGCCTTGAAATGTACTTGGAAGAGAAAATAGCTTTGATGTAAATTTTCCACAGAGCATAGTCAGTAGATGCTAGTCCCAAGATAGATTTCCCTAGCTTGGCACTCAAAGTCCATGGCTCTCTGGCTTGGCCCACATTGAGCCTCATCTCCTACTACCTCTTCCTATAGCTGCAGTGGCCCTTCCTGATTTCTGAGAACACCATTTGTGCCTGTTTTCCCCCTTATCTGCTAAACCTAACAGATTTGCTGAGCTCTGGAGTGGGTTAGAGGGAGAATGCATTGAAGTGGGAGAAGGGTTTCTGTGCAGGAAATGAGGGGTGCCATTTGAATATGAAATGGCATTGCAGTCTTGCTAGTAAGCTTTGTTTATTCTCTCTCCTGTCCCTGGTCAAGACTCACCTTTCCCTCATTCTCTCACAAACTTTTTTCTAAAAAACCTTTATTTTATTTATTTATTTTTATGTGGTGCTGAGGATCGAACCCAGTGCCTCACATGTACTAGGCAAGTGCTCTACCACTGAGCCCCAGCCCCAGCCCCTCACAAACTTTTTAACCTATCCTACATCCTCAGAAAAGCCCCGCATCCACCCATGAAGATATTTGCCTTCCCTCCTGGCTTTGCTTCTTTGCAACTTTGCCTCTCCCTAACTCCCTATCCAGATCTTCACCCACTGCTTAGGACTCACCCATCACTTTCAGAGTTGGGGCAGTTTTCCAGAGCACATTAAAATGAATGTGATGGCCCCTGGGATAACCCTCAGACTATGAACCAGCCCTAGAACTTAGTCAAACTCGTATCACACAAGCAGGCCACAAATATATCAGAAGTATGTTTGGAGCTCCTTAAAAACTGTCAGGTACTCTAGGGAATAAGAGTGTCATTTATTTTCTTTCTTTTCTTTTTCTTTTTTGTGTTGCTGAGGATTGAACCCATATATGCTAGGCAAGTAATCTACCACTGAGCTACACATCCACCCCTGTAGGGATTTTAAAAAATTCATTATGGCTATTTCCGCCATCTCCTCTGAACTATAGAAGTCATTTTACCCAACACTGATCAAAGCAGCTGGAGTAAGGGCCTTGCCATGTATTGTTGATAGGAGAAGTAAACAGCACTAATCAGTGACAGAAGATAGAAGGCAGTAGAGAAATTGAAAGGAATTGACATTTTGGTGAATAATGGCAGCACCATTAGCTTGACTAACACAGTGGAAACACCTATAAAGAAAGTGGTCTTATATCAAATGTGAACTTCAGAGGTACCTGCTTTACTTCCCCATCATGTATTCCTCTTAGGAAAAAGAAAATTGCTCATATCCTCAATCTCAGCACGCTAAATCCTATGTGGTTCAAATGGCACTGTGTTTATATGATTGCTGAGCATGGTATATCTATGTGTGTGCTTGGAATGGTAGAAGAATTTAAAGAATTTAAAGGTGAAGTATCAGTCAATGCCTAATGTCCTAGAATATTACTTATGCTATGGAATGCTGGAAGGATCTGGGATTGAAAGCCAATGTTGAAAAGTTGAGATAATTGCAGTTGCTGCATATTCCCTTCTCAAAAAGCTAAAATGTTTTAAGGGCAATTTTGTTATTGATGAAAATATCTTAGAAGGGGAAGGAATAAATATTTTTAAATATATATATATATATTTTTGGTTGTAGATAGACACGATACCTATATTTTATTTATTTATTTTATGAGGTGCTGAAGATTGAACCCAGTGCCTCACAATTTAGGCAAATGCTTTACCATTGAGCCACAACCCCAGCCCAGGAATAAAAAATTTTGACATCTATGCAATTAAACTGGGCCATCTTTTGTTACCAGATTTCTTAGGTCAACACCCAGATGCAGTTATCAAGCATGTGGAATCATCTGGTGCTATTCTAGAATCTAAAGAAGAGAAGTCAGAGCCACAGTCAAAACTGTGTTCTGGAGCTATGGAGAAACATTTAGAATGAAGGTCTCTCCAATGATGATGATGTGGGAAAGCCATCTATCAGTTTAAACTCATGGGGTGACACGGTGGCATGTGGTTTCTCGATCTGAAAAACAAGGGCAGGAATGTCATACATGGAGAGCCCTCTGTTAGGGCAGATGTGGTGATGAGTATGTCTACCGATGATCCTGTCAAAATGTTTTCAGGGAAACCAAAACCAACAAAGGCATTCATGTCAGGGAAAAAGAAGATTAAAGGAAACATGGCCCTAGCAATCAAACACAGAAGCTAATGAATCAAATGCATTCCAGACTGTGAAGAAAAAGAAACAAAAATGTTGACTATGTTTAAAAAGTAAAAAGGCTCAACAGTTAACATCTAATGTTTGTTGTCTTCTCTATTGTATTATAAGGATATGCATGTTTGGAGAAAAATAGAACTTATATAAGATTTAAAATTGTAATTCACACAACTAGCCAGTCAAACAGAGGCTTCATTAAGTGGCATTCTGAGACGCTGAGTTTTTTGTATTTTACAGATTTTATCCTCTTTGAACCTCATATCTCGGTTACAGCCTTCTTTTAGGAAAAGTATGTGTTTCAAGCAACCTGTCAGGATTAAGCAGTAGAATTAGCCCTTTACAAAGCTTCTTCTCATGTAAATGAAGCGTTCATGTTAAAATTGTATACTAATGAAAATCTTAATGATGTTTTGGATTTTAATATACTTATTTTAAAGAAAATGTGATTTTCAAAGAAATCACACAATAAACTACTTAATAAATAATACTTGTGCAAACTAAATAAAATAAAAATAGTTTTTACCTGTTGATTATCCATCTAGATACATTTATCAATAGGAAAATATTAAAGTAATTCAACTAATTGTAGTATGAGGCCTATTTAAGAAATAAAAAATATATTTTATCTTGCTGTTGTTTTGTCTATTCTGGATATTCCATATAAATTGAGCCATATATGACAAAAATTCATTATAATTTCTATCTGGCTGTCAATCCCAAAAAACCAAAGGCTGAATGTTCTCTATGACATGTGGATGCTAATTTACAATAAGCTGGGGGAGGGAATAGAAGTTCACTAGATTAACAAAGGATAAAGGAAATGGAGGGGGATGGGAATAGGAAAGATAGTAGAATGAATCAAACATAATATTACTGTGTTCAAATATGAATATACAAACAGTATAACTCCACATCATGTACAACCACAAAAATGGCAAGTTATATTCCGTGTATGTTTGTTTGATATATCAAAATACATCCCACTGTCATGTATAACTAAATAGAGCAAATAAAAAATTTTAAAAAATAATAATTTCTATCTGGCTATTTGTATATATAGGAAGGCTATTGATGTATTTTATAGTTAGTCATCTTATACTTAGCTACCTTACTGAATTTTTCACTTTTTCAGTTGATTTTCTTGGGTTTTCTAGATATGCAGTCATATCTGCAAATTATAGTAATCTTATGTGTTTTTCATATGGGAGTAGAATGCCAGTATGCTTGTAAATTTGATTCCTTGCATGGGAGTGTCTGTGAGAAAACGCTCTGTCTGCCTATCCTTTTCCCTAGTTCTCTGTCTAGGCTCTGGGGACTTGGCCCTGCTGGCTGGGGGCCTGATAACCATCTGGAGTGCTGACCAGGAGTCAGGTGAGCCTACCAGGTGGTCCTTTATAATGCATGCTCAGCCAAAAAGCTTGTGCCCTGAAAGGGCTGGGGGTGTGGCTCAGTGGTAGAGTGCTTGCATAGCATGTATAAGTCCCTGGGTTCCATCCTAAGAACCATAGAAACAAACAACAATAACAGAAAGCTGAGAGCATGTGTCAGACCTCAAGAGATACTATGGCAAGACTTAAAATTCTTCAGGCCAAACAGAGGAAGGACATTTGGAGCCCAGTGACAGGCAAGTGCAATGGCATGGACACATGGAAGTACAGATGATGCAGAAGTGCTAGAAGAAATTAACAGAAGCCAGTCTAGTGAGGGGCGAGTGCTAGGTGCTTGTTCCAAAGCTCCTTGAGCTGGTCCTGTCAGGGACAGAGCCTGGGAAGCCTTTGAAGCTGGGTGAGCTATGCCTAACCCATCTGGGGTGGGGGAAAACTTTTCTTGCTGTTGTATGGGTCTTGTTTGAAGGAATTCAAGACTCCAGACTAATAAGGCACCTTATGAGACTTTGAAATACTGTTAAACAGCTGTAAAATAATGTCTGAATAGTTTGTTATAAGTCAAATCAAATAGAAGTAGGAAAAATAAGAATCATGAGGTTTTACAGAGTTGTGTCAGAAAAAAAGGCTAGTGCTAAGTATTGCAAGTGAAGGATTATGACAAGTTAGAACATCATTTTTTTTCTGTAAAAAGTAGTTATTGCCAGTTATTTGCAGAATCATTTCACATGAAGCCAAAAAAAGGAAGAGTGGTCTCTCTGCCGAGTGGTTTTCATATTCCAAACATACATATGCTGCACAGACTGTCTAATTATTCTTGGGGACAATTACTGTCAGGTTCCAAAATGTGTTCAATGAACAGCAATTGGTGTTTATTCAGCTCTAAAAAGACTGTACAAGAGAACAGTAGGTTATATTGTCTGCCTAAAGAAGCATTTTGCCATCCGGAAACATCTGCTTTCTATTTAAAGTAGTGAAGAAGGAATGGGAGTATATTTGAAATATACTCCCTGAGCATTGAACACCAAAGAAAGGAGAATAAAATTGGATATGAAGGCATTTTCTGCTCTCTGGCACACACATTCTTCCACTTTTCCCTGCTGGGAAGGAAATGTGGCCTCTTGGTTGGAAAGTTATGATTCTCTTAAATCTTTCTATTTTTACTGATTTGTACGCTTATAGGAACTGCCTTCTTTGTCCTAGTTCCATATCTTTTACTTTCTCAGGTGAGGCAAAATACTCTTTCAAAGTTGGGGTCTGCTTCTCTGAATTTTGTGGTTGAGTTTGTAAAGTTCTCTGATTTTGCCCTTAAATATGTCGAGATTTGTTGCTCAGGTTGCAGAAGTTGTCTTGAGATGCTCACTTATCTATGTGGATAATGCTGTCCACTAGCAGCCCTTTTGGGAGAAATTTAAATGAGAATATGTATCATTTACTTGGTGTGTAGTAAATTTTCTATGAAAGACAATGTATTAGTTATCTATTGCTTTGTAATAAACACCACAAACTTAGCAACTTAAAACATATTTCTGGAGGCCAGGGGGTATAGAGTGTTTGCCTAGCATGCACAGGTCCTAAGTTTGATCCCCAGAACTGGAAAGAAAAAATATACACACATGCACATAAAAATGTATTTCTGCGGGCAGGGGTTGTGGCTCAGTGGTAGAGTGCTTGCCTAGCAACCATGAGGCACTGAGTTCGATCCTCAGCACCACATAAAATTAAAATAAAGGTATTGTGTTCACCTACAATTAAAAAATGTATTAAAAATGTATTTCTGCAATCTCATTCACAATAGGTACAAAAATATTTAGGAATAAACTTAACCAAGGAAGTGAAAGAAAGATCTCTACAACAAAAATTAGAAAGCACTGGTGAAAAAATTATAGACAACACACAAAAAAATGGAGATATTCTGTGTTCATGAATTGGAAGAAATTACCTTACCACTGAAAATGATCTGTAAATTCAGTGTAATTCCCATCAAAATTCTAATGACTTTATTCATAGAACAGAAAATTTTTTTCTAAAATTCATATGGAACTACAGCCCAGAATAGCTAAAGCAATCCTGGCGGGGAGGGGGAAAGCTGGGAAGCATCACAATACCTGACTTCAAAAGATACTACAAAGCTATTACTAAAACAGCATGGTGGGGCTAGGGACATAGCTCAGTAGGTAAGAGTGTTTACCTAGTGTGCACAGACCCTAAGTTCAATCCCCACCACCACCACCACCACCACCACCCAAAAAAGGTTGGGGTGGTCTAAAACCATATGGTACTGGCATAAAAACAGATGCATAGACCAATGGAACAGAATGGAGATCCAGAAATTAATCCATGCTCATACAGCCAACTGATTTTTGACAAAGGAACCAAAAAATACAGTGGAGAAAAGACAGTCTCTTCAGTAAATTTGGTGGTGTTGGCAAAATTGGATATACATAAGTAGAAGAATGAAACTAGATCCCTTTCTCTCATAATACATAAAATCAACTCAAAATAGATCAGAGACCTAAATCTTAAACCTGAAACAATGAAATTACTACAAGAAAACATAGGGCAAGCACTTCAAGACATTGATATAAGCAAAGTGTTTTTTTTTTTTTTTTTTTTAAAGATAGGACAAAAGCATAGACAACAAAAGTAAAAACAGACTAGTGGGGTTATATCAAGTTAGGAAGCTTCTGCACGGCAAAGGAAACAGTCAACAGGATTAAGGGATAACCTGCAGAATGGGAGAAAATATTGGCAAATGGTACATCCAACAAGGAGTTGACATCCAGAAAGATAAGGGCACTCTCTTGTTTATTGAGCACTATTCATAGTAGCCAAGATATAGAATCAATCTAGGTGCTCTTTAGTGAGGAAATGGATAAAGAAAATGTGGTATGTTTACACAATGGAATTCTACTCAGCTATTAAAAAGAATGGAAAACTGTCATTTGCAGCAACATGGATGGAACTAGAGAGGATTATATTGAGTGAAACAAGACAAATACCACAATGTTCTTACTTGTTTAGGGAAAACAATAAGTCAGTCTTATGGAACTATGAAGCAGAATAGTGGTCACTAAAAATGGTGAAGTGTAGCAAGCAGGGGAAAGAGAAAGAAATTAAGAAGGAACTTTAAGGGAGTGGGAAGGGTGCTGGCAAGAATGGAAAGGGAAGGGGGTTGAGGGTAGAAGGGTGGATGGGCATTATCCATGCATCATGTGTGCATGTATGGAAATAACATAATAAATCCCATTAATTCATACAATTAATATGTGTTAATATAAGAACCATATTTTTGTGGTCAGGAATCTGAATAAGGCTTAGCTGGATCATCTGCTTCAGGGTCTCGTACAAGGCTGTAACCAAAGTGTTAGCCAAGGTATGAGTCTCATCTGATGGCTGTACTGCAGAAAGGTCTGTTCTTGAACTCATGTGTTTGTTGGCAGAATTTCAGTTCCTCCAGGGATATTGGATTAAGGCCTCAGTTCTCTGGTTGTTGGCTGGAGTCCTTTCTCAATTCCTTGAAACTTGGGTTTCCCCATCATCTTAGCTTGTTTCATCAAAGTCAGCAAGAGAAAATCAATGGAGAGAGTCTGCTAGAAAGACAGAAATCACAATCTATGTAAACTCATCACACAAGTGACAACCTATATCCTTTCCCATATTGGTTAAAAGCAAGTCACAGGTCCTGCCCATACTCAAGGGGAGGGGATTACATTGGGAGGCACCTCAGAAGCTGCATACTACAAACAACTCTCATTTTAGGGAAAGAGTATTAACAGGAAGGCTTTCTTTGACACTTAGAACTGACTTCAAAGCTCAAATCTGCCATTTCCTAACGATGTGACACAAGGCAGTTTACCTGGCCTCTTGTTTTTCCATCTGTGTGGCACCTTCCCCATAGGATTGTTGTGAACCTAAGTGAGAAGTCACGTGTAAAGCCTTGTAGAACAGTAAACACTCAGTAAATGTCAGCCACTGGCTGTTCTTTTCATCCTTGCTTCTTGAAATAACAGTAGACTTTTTGAATTTCAGAAGAACAGCCTGAAACTCCCCAGTGCTCTCAGATTTGGTTATTCATGTGGAAATCACAGTCCTATGGGTGGGTACCTGTATACAGTGCTGCTGCCAGTCTGGCTGTGCAGGTTCTCCCATCTGTCCAGGGCCTTGGGACTGAGGAACAAAAGTTTTTGGCCTCAGGAGGGCTATAGCTACCTGCCATGGTGACCACCCTCAGAATGGGGCTGGTGTGACCCCCTGTAGTGTCCCCTCCTGGATCTCTGTGTGAGAGAAGCCACTTCTCTGTGGAGGACTTGGCTATGGTGACCAAGGGTGTGTCCAGCTGAGTTCACCATGCCTCCCTACATCTTTGCATTTCTGGATGGGGTCCCAAGGATAACCCAAGTAACTTCAGTCCATCTGTAGAGCCAAGAACACAGATTTGGAGATGGAGCCCTTTTGGTCTACATGCTCACCTTGGCCTCAATCATGCCAAGAAAATGGCAGGCTGCTTTTGCTTATGACTGATCAGAAAGCCCTGCTGTCTTCTCTTGTCTCCATGCCCTCCTCCTCTACTCTCTCCACATTGTTGTCCTCAGTTTTTCATTCCTATAGGCCCCCAGGGCAGAGAGCGCTTGCAGGAGGGCCCTGCTTGGCCACTGCAAACTGCCCTCCATCATTCCCTTTCTTTCGCCCCTTGCCTCCATTGTTTGCATCTGGAGAACCTGTTTTGGGTCCCATTGCTGGCCCCCTGGAGCTTGGGAGAACTTTGTGGGGATCATGATGTATAATTTTTTTTTTCATTCTGGAGGAGAAATCCTGGTTTTAGGGCTTACTTCTTCCATTTTTCCTTAGATAACCTGATAATATCCAATGTGACCATATTCCCAGCTTCCTTGAAGATAAAAAATCACCCAGAATTCTTATTAGAAGTGGAGTCCTCAGCCCTCTTCCTCAGAGAGCCAGATTCCAGGGGGCATAGGATGGGGCCTGAGAACTCATATTTTTAGTAAGAAATACTAAGCTTGCCAACACCTAGATCTAGTCACTCTACCTCAGTGTAAGGAACAAGATGAAAGATCTGAAAGCCTGGGCTCCTTCCCTAATGAAGAATTCTTTCTGACCCATGGGCCTCCATTCAGTGCTGTGGAAGAGAGAGGCAGAGATTTGAGTACAGTTTTATTCTCTGAAAATTTTCTGTAGTGACTGCCCTTTAAATCACTCTTTCTTCTTACATATGCAAGAGAATGTTGTATGTGAAGAAGTGTTTTTTCTTTATAGTGTTGTATTTAGATGATTAGAAAAATACAGTGCTGTGTTGACAGTGGCACAGCTGGGCCATCCAGACATCAGACTTCCCCATGTGGACTTGATTGCAAGAGCTTGTATTCATTGTGCACATTTTCCTCACAGCCTGGCCTCTTGACAACAGATGTGAGAAATTACAGTGAGAATATTCCTTTTGTTTCCACAGCTGACACCCAGGCACTGGAAGGGGTGTTGGTTTAGGATTGAGTGGGTGGGTGAACTTGGTTTTTATTGAGGGAAGTGAAATATCCTAGTAATCCACATTCCCAGAGTCACTTGTCCTGCTCAGGGGAACCTAGAAAAGAAGTTTCGGGGAGCAAAGAGTGATAGTCTCTGGCTGTTCTTCTGGCTTCTAGAAACAACTGCACTCAAGTAGCATTACTAGCATGCTTTGGAAAAATAGTCATAAAGAAGGTTTCTTCATTTCCCTGAAACTATGCTGACATCATCATGTTATTCCATGTTCCTTGCATGAGGCTCAAATGGCAAATTGCTTTTCTAGGAAAATATTTCTCCTCAAGAGCTTTCTTTTCCAATAATGATTCTTCCACAGTCAGGATGAGTTCAAAGACTGCTTTGCCTAAAAGTACTCCATTCAGAGACCAGTGTACTTAAATTCACTTTCTTTTTTGGCTTTTGTATACACTTGGGTGTCCATTTTTTTTTTATGTCATCTCTTTTGACATTTTAAGAATTTTAAAAATTAATTTGACTAAACTAAAATTAAACCTTTTGATTTAATTTTGTATTTCTAATAAGTCCTTATTAAATATGTAGAATTTTATGCAAAGCTGGTTGCTTTTATTTTTCAATTTTCATCTTATTTTGAACACTTAAAGGATTTTTGAGACAGTTTGCCCAGAGACCCTGTCTTCAGAAATTAATATATTTTGTGATGAGTCTGTGTTATTTTGTGAAGTAGGTACCTTAAAATGTGATTATGTAGTGCAATCCATTGCAGTTTTTATTCATCTGCCTTATTTATTAATGTCTATTGTTAGGATCTAATTAATTCTCCACTAAACAGAAAGAAACACAGATAATGTGCAACTACATGAAGAAAAAGGCAGAAAACTGTAGCTCAAGCATAGCAAAAGAGGTGAATTTGATGATTTCTACATAAAACTTTAAGGCTTGGTCAAGTTGTAAAGTCCTTAAATTATTCCAAAAGTAAATTAAAGAGATAACCAGAAGGATATAAAATCATGATGGAAATTTGAGAAGTACTTAGTAGAAATATAACATTAAGCAATAAATGGCTTGCACAATCTTAAATTTGTTACAGAATCCTCCATAATAAATTTGAAATGGTTCCAAAATCCTAAGAATGTCAACAGGATGTCAGAGAAGGAACTGGACACTTGACAGGGATGCAGAAATTCTCAACAGGGAGTTGCATTTTAAGCAAATTGCTCAATGAGGCCAGTTGCCTTGCAAACAGAGTGTGGGTTGCAGAAACTACTCATTGGTGTGTCTTTTTCTCTTCCATTTTTTTATTTTAATTGTCCTCATGCATATGTATCTTTCTGAATAAGCTATTTAAAGTCTTTTGGGGCACTAGGTAGCCTAGAAATCATAAATTATACATAAAAGTCATGTTGCATCAACTTACATGCCCATCTCTCCTCTTACAGAGAACAGCCCATCTTCACCACCCGAGCGCATGTCTTCCAGATTGACCCCAGCACCAAGAAGAACTGGGTGCCTGCAAGTAAGCAAGCTGTCACTGTTTCCTACTTCTACGATGTCACGAGGAATAGCTATCGGATCATCAGTGTGGATGGAGCCAAGGTACTGCCCCACCTGCTGATTTTAACATTCTCACTTATTTTCTATCCAAAGCAGTACCATCCCTTTGAAAAGTAGGAGGAAAAAGGTGTATCCAGAACCAGCTATCTGAACATGAAAGTTATCATCATAATGTCTGTGTAGTCACGTATCCTGCTCTTCTGTCCTTTTAAAAATATAGCAATCCAGTGAAAAGCAGATTTCCTTGTTACCACACTGTCTTTGTAACTAACATTTTAATTCCTATATAATGATTCCATCAGGGGCCTATAGTGCTCTTAATTTCTCCCTTATGGTTGCATATTTGAGTGGCTTCCAGTTTTTCTCTACTATAGATAATGAACATTTTTGTGTGCTAGATATCCTCAGTTGTTATCACAGTTCTATTGCTTTCTTTTGAATATTCCCTTAGGCTAGATTCCTAGAAGTAATATTAGGCCATAATATTAACACTTTATGGCTCGTGATACATATTGCCAAATTGCTTTCCAAAAGGATTCTTTCTTCCAGCATTATGAAAATGCCAGTTTAGTGTACCCTTACCAGCATTAGGTATTATATCTAGTCTGGTTCTGATATCATTAGACATGGAAGTCAATTTTTATTAAATGTTTGGTGTATTTCGTGAAATACCTTTTTCCTGGCACTTTCGTTATACTGCTGTCTTTCTCCACATTTTTGCCATATTATTATGGGAGTAAAATGAAGGGATGCCAGCAGAAATACCACAAAGTCTTTTTATAAATAAATAAATAAACCCACCACTTTATAGTCTTCAGTCTGCATCTACCCTGCCAGACATTTTTACACGTTGTCATCTGAAATTCAGTGATCCTTTTTATCCTCTAAACCATGTCTCTGTTTTGATTTCCCAACTATTTGGCCTCTAAAAAAAGAACAAAAAACAGCAAGTCATTCCTTTTTCTAAGTTTATCAAATAAATTTGCCTTTGGAATACCTCACATGTAATACTTTCTGTTTTAAGACCTGAACTCTTGCTTAGGCACAGTGTTGCCAGGACCCGTGCAGTAGCCTCTGGCCTTCTCATTTCTATCTGCATTTTCTCCTGACTTCTGCCTCTAGGTTTGCCTTCCTAGGCAACAGGAAGTAGAGAGTTGGAAGCTGTGCTCTAGGTTGGGGCCTGGGTGTAGACTTCTCCCTGCACTTCACAGAGTAGAAGGCATGAGGAAGCCTCCATTGGAAATCCACCCCCCGCCCCGCCCCCACAGTAAGACCTGCTGGAGCCTTCTGATCTAATGAGGATCCCAGTTTTAAGGCAAATTCTCCCTTCAGTCTGTGTTCTCCAAGTGCCTCCTTTGTGTTTCCAGCACCATGGCAACTGCAGATGAAGGTGACTTCTTCCAGTTGCCACAACCCTTTCTCCTATCCAGGGAAAGAGTTCAGAACTCCTCATTTTTTAACCAAGGGTTAAGGGGAGGCAGTGACCTGGCTAAGCTCACACTTCTGAGGAGGCTAGGCAGGCTGGTGCTGGCAAGCATCTTTAGATACACAAGAACTGGCTTTTTCATCTATTAAAGCAGGATGATAGTGCATGGGGTGAGGGTGAGGCTGGTGAATAGTAAGGAAACGTGAAAGTGCCTGGGACATAGTAGTAGTTGCCTTATTTTTATTTTTATTTCATTTTAATTTTTTTCTTTAAGCTTCTGGGAGACATGGGATGGTGCAGTTGTAATTACCACTTCTCTTCCCTAAGTTGGAATCGCCTGGATTCTTTCCAGGATGTTCTGATAGGGATGGGGAATTGAGCTGACCTGCTTTCTTTTATCTGTGTATTCTGTCAGTTCATCTGCCATCCTTAGATGGTTTGTACTTTTGTCAGTTGAACTATCCAAGGATATATTGGGCTTAACTATAGATAAAACAACTTCTTAGAATAAGTGCTTTAGCCCTGTTAGCTAGGCTTTTAGTAATTTGTCAGTGTCAGCCACTGTATCGTTATGGCTTTGCAGTTCCTGAAGGCTATGACAGCTTGGTGAAGTCTGAGCCAACTGAGATGGCTGTGAGAAATCAGATGGGTATAGGAGGGTGGACTAAGGCCATAACTGTGGAGCAGAGCTAATTCAAGCCCAAGGTGGGGGATCCGACAAGTTAGGCACTTAAAAAGTGGAAATTGAAAACCTAGGCCTTGGGGAATTGCTGCAATATAGAGATGGAGACAGAGGATCTCAGGATACCCCCTCCCACCCAATACACACACATTTCACACCATGATGCCCAGCCACCTGGTGTTCCCATAGCCCACTCAGAGTTCTAACTTTACCACTATAGCATCGAGAACTTGACAAAGCCCTGTTCTGCAGAAGGCCCTGGAACATGGAGAGGTAGGGACAGGATTTAGGCACTTAATTATCATTAGCACTCAGGGATTAGAGATAGGGGAAAATTTCTTGCATGGAGAACTGGAACACAGAGCACTGGATGTGATCCCAGCACCATGTCAGCCCTGCTGGACCCACTCTTGACCCAATGAACAACAACAAGTGAAACCAACAGCCAGGTCTTGACCAGATCCTGGGCCTTTAGCTATTCCTCAGTCAAGTGGGGCGTAGAGAAAAGATTAAAGAGCAGTAGCAGCTATGGCCACTGCCTGGTGTTCTGCAGCTTGCACCTTCCTCACTCATGGTTGGGGTACTAATTTCTCTAACCCAGCTTCTACCCTATCTAAATACTCTAGATGGATGGCCTTCCTTCCTGTGGACTGGAATAGGGTCAAGTATGCTGAGATGACTGTTGTTTGTTTGTACTGACACCAATGCCTTCCCCTCAGATTCTTATCCATTGTCTCTGTACAATCAGCTTGGTTGTCCTCTTTGTATTCCTGGCTCCATGTTCACTGGCCTTCCAAGCCTAGAACCCTACTACCTGCTCAGCTGCACATCCTAGGTCTCAGGTGACTAGAGAATGATGTCATGGGCTAGCCACTCAGAGTGGATGCTCCTGGGCTAGAGAAGTATGAATGCTTCCTGGCTTCCCCATCATTGTGTTCTGCCACATTAAGACAACCCATTTCATTTTAGGCCTTTGATCCCAAATGTTGATCCCAACTTAGATGACAGATTAGCCTTTGGGACCATGTGGACTGTATCTCTGTGACCTTGGGCAGATCTGGGACCTATTGCTAGGCTTCTCTTTGTTGTCCTGGCCACATCATATCCTTACCTTGAGCTTCTGCTTGGTACTTCCAAGTCAGTGGTCCTTCACAAGGCAGAGGACTGTTGCTGATGGAAGAGCAAGTCTGCTCTGCCTCTCCAGAGTAGGTGTGCTTCTGTAACAAGGTGCTGGTATGGAAGGGACTTGGAGATCATTTTGAGCAAAGGCCACACCAGACCCAGCCACTGTGAGCAGTCTGAAGAGCACAGACTCCCCAGGAGTGGTGGAGTTGTAGCCAACAGCTTTAGCAGCTGTCATTCCACGCCAGGCTCAGCAAGCTCCTCTTCCCTGTCCAAGCATTTGTCATGCTCTACTTGGTGAAGGATGCATGAAGAGCCAGTCCTACTCCTGAGAGCAATTGGTTCTGCTAATCACAGGAAGACTCTGTATTCAGATTCATTCTTCATTCTTGTTGAAACACTAAGCCATTTCCTTTTTTCAGGGATAGTATTGCATGTGTGAGTTCCAGCTGCTACCTAAAGAAATGAGTGTGTTGCCTCAGTGTTGCCCCAAACTCTAGGAATTATGTGGATTTGTGTCTGTGTATGGGGCTACAGGAGACTGTGAGCTCTCTGGAGGAAGACCATGCCTGGCCCATATTTGGAATTTCAGCACCAATCAGAGTGGGCCACACCAGAGAAGTGGGTGGGGGAGTGAGAAGATGATGAAGTCAGGCCTGGCCACCTCCCCTCCAGGCTGCAGCAGGTATACAGTGTACACAGAAGGATAGTGGGAGGGGGCAAGGTCTCTGCCAAGAAAGAACCAAGGACCAGACCTAGGGTTGCCCTGTTCATGGACAGTGGACAGAGGGCATCTCCCAACTCAGAGCATTACTGTGAGCCATGCAGCACACACCAACAGCCATGATTTATGGTGAGTTTTGGGGCAGAACAGCCAACTGCATTGTAAAGACACTCCGTTTCCAGAGCATTGGTTAATTGAGCCATCATAGCACTTGATTTCATTGTGCTGTTGGCACTCATTACAAACCCAGTTAATCACTGCCATCCTTATGAGGAATTGGCTGTGCCTGTGGGCAAGGCTTGCCTGAAGCAGGTGCTTATCCCAGGTGCTCTGGATAACACTGTTGCCCTTGATTCTCAGTTATTTATAGGATCACAAAAAAGCTCGACTGGAAGAGACCTTAGAGGTCATCTGTTCTACAGATAGCTAGCAGGGTTGTGTCACAAGCCCTGTCTCATTATGATTGTTTAGCTGTTATAAACATCTGAAATCCTGGCTTGTTTCGTATTTTCTTCTAGGAATATAAAATTGCTTTCAAGAACACCCACCATTGTAGTTTCCTCTTTTGAATAAATGTAGAGCACCTTCTGATAAGGGAGTGTGGTGGGAAGGTTCCTACCACACAATAGGGCTTCAATGGATGTTGGTTTTCTTTCTTCCTCATCTGTGTGTGTGTGTTTTTTTTAAAGCACCTATTAACAACTTCCTTGAAAGCAGGCAGCATGTTTTTTAATTGCTGTAACCCAGTCCCAGCCTCTTGAGGAAAACTTTTATGTTTTCTGAACTTGCAACTCCCTGGATTTTAGAGTCTTTCATGAAAGTCATTCATGTGTTGTGCCTCCCCATTTCATGAGCAGCTTCTGGTGATGTCCAGAGCAGGAAAGACTAAAGACTTTTTTGCTTGTCACAAGTAGCTCTTGGTTACAGGTATTTTGTGCATTTTATAAAAACTTGTTTCCAGTGATATGCAGGAACTTGGTCTTTTACACCTAGTAAAGTATCAGAGAAAATTTGCGAGAAAGGTAGGTATATGCAGAACTTGGGACTCCACATTTAAAGTTTGTGCCCAGGGTGCTTTACAAAGCAGCCCCTCTCCCTTCTGGGCTTCAGTTTCTCCCCCCAGACTTCTCTTCCCCACTCCCAAGGAGACACACAGTTCTCATCCAATTCATCATCCTGTTGAGTTAACACCTGTGTTTTCATTCTTTGCTTTCTGGACTTCTAGGAATCTGTTCTTCTGGGATTCCTTCCTAACTTTGTCATAACGTCTGCACTCTTTGACCTGCTCTTTCTCAGTTGCTGCCTAAAGTCACCCTCCTGCCCCAGGCCTCTTCTTTCTTTGTTTCCTCCTGCTGTATGACATCCTTCCCTTCCAAAACCATTTTCCTGCTCATCCCACAGTCATCTTTAGCCCTGTATCTCCTCTGAGACTGGAACCTGCAGGTCCAGCCACTTCTTCTGTCCCCGGCATGATTCTCCAGTGTCTCTATGCAGAAAGGACACTGCCATCTCTCTTCACAATACTCTGCTCACCCTGAAGATTAGCCTCCTTAACAACCAGGTTATTGTTTCGTAGACTTTGTTTTCAACTGTTACATGGTCATTGAACATCTAATAATGTGAACCCTCATGTATTTCCCTTTAGTTGAAGAAGTGCATGCTTTACCACCTTGACTCAGAATGGGTGGATACACTTTGACTTAGAATATTGTCAAATTACAACCTGATCAACCCATGGTTAGTTGAAAATGTCACAAGTTCAAAGTGTATTGAATACACCTCGCCTACTGAATACCCTCACTTAGCCACATGGTACACTGTAGAGCATCAGTTGTTAACCTTCTGATCACGTCATAGCCTGTGAGCTGGGGCTCATTGCTGCTCCCTAGCATCGTGAAACAGAACTGTAGTGCATATCACTAGCCCAGGGACAGATCAAAATTCAAAATTTTAAGTATATTTGTTGAATGAGAATCACTTTCACATCAAAATCAAAGGATCTTAAGTTGAATCATTGTAAGTTGGGGACCATCTGTACTTCAGAAATCCCTTTGTGGGATTCCCTTATCATATGCTCCTCCATTCACCCTCAAGAAATTACCACTGTCTTGAAGTTTGTATTAAGTATTTCCTTGATTTTCTTTGGAGTTTTGCCACATGCATATGTATTTCTAAGCCACGGGTTGGCAAACTTTTTCTTTTTGAGGACCAGAGAGTAATTTTATTTACTTATTTATTTTTTTATAGCCTGTACAGTCTTTGTTGCAGCTATTCCACTTTTCTTTTGTAGCAAGAAAAGAGCCATGGACCAATATGTAAATGAATACATTTTGCTGTGTTCCAATAAAACTTCATTTACAAAAATAGGCTATAGGCTGGATTTGGCCTGAGGGCTATACTTTGCTGACCCCTGTCCTAAACAGTAAGTTAGTTTTGCCTGCTTTTGACTTTTATACAAATAGAATCATACTGGGGACCTTCTTGTATGTTCTTTACAAATCCTTTCCCCCCCCTTTTTAAAATTGTATCTTTGCTGGGCATGGTGGAGCACACCTGTAATCCTAGCAACTCAGGAGGCTGAGGCAGTAGGATTGAAAGTTTGATTCCAGCCTCAGGAATTTAGCAAGGCCCTAAACAACTTAGTGAGACCCTGTCTCAAAATAAAAATAAATAAATAAAATTGAAAAAGGACTGGGAATGGCACTCAAGTGATAAAGTGTCCCTGGGTTCAATCCCCAGTATCAAAAAAAAGAGGGGCTGGGGTTGTGTCTCAGCAGTAGAGGGTGTACCTAGTACATGCGAGGCCCTGGGTTCGATCCTCAGCACCACATAAAAATAAATAAAATAAAGATATTATTTCCAACTACAATTAAAACATAAATATTTATAAAAAAAGAAAAAGAAATTTTCCTGGTAGATATTATTTCATTGTATGAATATATCACAGTTTATCCATTCTGCTGGTGGTAGACATTGTTTTTATAAGTGCTGCTACTGTGAACATTCTTATACATTTCTTCCTATACCTATATAAAAGTTTCTCTGTGGCATATACTCAGGAGTCAAATTGTTGTGTGTTAAAAATGTACATTTTGAACTTTAGTAGAGTAAGCCACCTTGTTTTTCAAATGGTTTTAGTAATCTCTGACAGCTTCTATTACTCCACATCTTTGCCCAAACACTTGGTATCATCTAACATGTTTTGACTTTGGTGAGTTCATAATAATAACAACGGTAAAGCCATTTCCACCTGGTTAGCAAAATTGAGCTTATAACTCAGGTTCATCAAATTCAACTTATTCTTTCCAGTCTCCCAAGAGAAGGATCACTTGCCCAGAACTAAGCCTCCTTCAGTCCCTTTGGCCCCAGCTCTTTGTCCCCAACCTCAGAATGTCCCTGCTGCCCACATGACTGCACATTGCATTCATCACTACAGACCTCAAGCAGAGAAAGATCTTTTCATGTGTGTATTCTTTTCATTCACATCTTAGGTGGGTGAAAGTGAGAAATGAGTCAGAACCTCAAAGAGAAATCGGCCTTCCAAGTGCACAGTTAGCCAGCAATGGAGGGACCCAAGAGGAGCACACACAGAAGGAGCAGAACTTAGAAGCTTCTGTCTGCCCAGCTTGTCAGGAGGGCTTAGTCTTGGCCAAGCCAGGTTTAGCACAGAATGGAGTGACTGTGTTGGTGTGAAGCGAAGGAGGAAGATCCTGGGGTTAACCATTTTTGACAGAGTAATTGCCCAGGATGTCACTCTTGCTGCTTTTGTGAAGGTCAATGCACTGAATTTTCTGGGAGGGACGCCAACCAGCTGTCTCCCTTATTGTGGAGTCGGGCTTACTGTTGTGGCCCTAAGATTGTTCAGATCAACCACATGGTCATGGCCATCTAGGATGGTGTTGAAGGGGTAGATGATGGCTTCTCTTGCCTTTTCTCTTCTTTCCTCCCCTCTGGAGCTAGGAAATCCTAAAGCCCTGGGTAAGCTATTGGGAGCCAGCCAGGGCTTTATAAAGCCCCCAGGGAGCCAGCCTGAGGAATAGTAAGAGCAGCATGGTAAAGAGGGTGGGCTTTCATTTTCTCATCCTGGTCGATCTCCATGTTGTGGAATCCTCTAGATTGTGTTTGATGATTGCCTGGACATCTTGATGCTGGAGATAGGAAGCAGTAGCTGTACTGAGCCAGGATTAAAGCAGTCCCTCAGCAGAGTTGGCCTGTTGTAGGGAATGAGGAGGACAATGCAACTCCCACTGTAGAATTCTAATGAGTTTCCGCAAAACCATCATTTTGTGTCCAAAGAGCGAACAGACCTTTTGTCTACTCTGGCCTATGGTGGTGAGTACACAGTGCAGTTGTGTGGGTAGGAGGAGCATCCTGGGTTTAGAGATGAAGACATGAGACCCAGGGGTCTGAGGGAGGCTTAGTTATGGGTGAGTGAATGGACCCTTCTCTTGGAAGACTGGAGAGAATGAGTTAAGGTGAGTTTGATAGGCAAAAGATGTGGGCTGTGGTCTGAGATCTCAGAATTTGCTCTCCCTGCCCCCTCCCAACATGCTACAGAAGGGAGGAAAGAGATGGGCAGGTGGGATATTAGAGGACTTAGAGAATGGTTGCAGTGTGAAGTCATACTGGTAAGCTGGGATAGCACATCTGGACACAGTTTTGCTTAATTGATATGAGCAGCTCTCTTATAAAAAGGCACATGCTTTCCATTAACGTTATAGAAAAAGTCCCTAGAGACATGTAGTAAATTGCATCTCTGAACTTTTACAGACTCAGCATTTTGCTTGTAAGTAAGGTATATAGATTCCAGCAGGCCAGTGTTCCATTCCCTCTGATAATAAGCAGGAAAAAAATGGATAAATATGATTTAAAGGCATCAGAGTGCTACAGAAATGATGAAGACTAGAGAGATTGAAATTCCAGGGAGATAAAAGAGGACTACTCAAAGATGAAATTGGCAGCTCTCTTTCTTGAGAGCATTTGCCAGTTCTGGGTGTAGGCTAAAGATGGACTTGGCTCAGATAGAGAGATGCTGCTGGTGGAAAGAGAAATAGGCAAAGCATTTAGCAGTGATGTGCCTTTCAAATTCATGGCTGATTTTCACCACAAGATATTTGCTGAATTTCAAGTCTGTGCCAGAGTGCAAAGAGTTAGGCTGCACATTCCTGAGAGGCAGAGTAAAATTCTCAGATTGACTGTGTGAGTGGAGAGCAAAGTTCTACAAAGGAGCTGAAAAAAAAATAATAGAGACTTAAAAGGCCCAGACAGAGTGGGGAATTGACTCTGGACATTTACATATCCATTCACCTGGGCACTTACTGATTCTAGGACCAGTGAGAGGCTTGGGCATCCGGTGTTGGTCCCTGCTGCTACTTGGTTTGCTGCAGGCAGAGAAACTTGCACAAATCTTGATGTTTACATGTAGCTTGAATGACAAAATGAGAGACTTGAGTGGCTCTAAACACGTGGCTGGGCCCCTTCAAGATTTGCTAAATTATGAAGATATGTGGATTTGAAGGCTACAGAACTAAGTCAAAAACTTCTTAAGGACAGTATTGAATCTCTAGCAGCCTTTCATGGCAGAGGAGATGAATATTTACCCAGTCGTCAGTTGAAATCACTTAAAGGCCTGCCCTAAACACAGAGGTGAACCAGAGGTAGACTGAGTTTTACCAGCACTGAACCTCAACCCTGAGAAGTAGGAGTATCCTATCTACCTACTTGTCTAGCAGAAAAAAAGGGAACATTTCCCTGGTAGAAGATAACAGCATGTGGAACCTTAACAATTCTTTCATACCCATTTTCCAACATACAATAAAAAATTACTAGACATGGAAAAACATGAAACCATATATACTTAGGTCAAAATGAAACCCCAGATAATAGAAACAGGTTAAGATATAATCCAAAAAAAAAAAAAAAGATATAATCCAGATGTTAAAGAGTTTTCATCAAGGACTTTAAAATAACCGATTAGTATATTCAAGGAAAAGGAGAAGGAAAATGGATGAAATAGGTGATGGGAAGAAGACTAAGAATTAACTAAGTCTCCCCAGAGACTTAAAATTTATTCAAATGGATATTCTAGAACTAAAAAAAATTGCAATATTTGAAATTAAGAGGTCAGTGGGTAGATTTAACAGCACATTGGTTCAATATCAATAGCCAAGGATGGTGAGCTAGAAAGCAGATCAATAAAAAGTACCGAAATTGAAGCAGGGAAAACCAAGAAAGGAGGGAAAAATAATTGGTGAGTATAAAAAATGCTGGACACACTCAGCAGGTCAGACACGTGTAACTGGAGTCCTAGAAGAGGCAGAGAGATAGTGGAGCAGAAGCAGTGTCTTGGAGGGAGAGTTAAGAAGGTGAGTGAACCTCCAAGCAGGATAGATGGATTCTGCTCTTGAAGTAAAGTAATACATACTTTCTACCCTTTTAGTCATTTTCTAGTTTTATCACATTGAACAAGTCACTTGACCTTGATGAGCCTCAGTTTACCCTTCTGTAAAAATAAGGTTTAGATAAAAGATTCTCTGAAAAGATTCCTTAGAAACAGTTACATTCTAAAGAAATACCAGAGTGTCACTGTCATAATTCCAGCTTGACTGACTCTGGGACAGCCTGGGGCAAACTTGAGAGCTGTGTCCCATACTCTCTTCAGTCTCTGTCTACTGCCATTCAAGGGGACTTGTAAGAGGTTGTGTGACTCACCTCAGGTCATAGGTCTGCAGTGAAGGCAGGCAGAAGAAAATGATTTAAACCCATCAAGTTTCTGGATGTGTCTAGGCATTGTTTTGTCCTTCCCAGATCCTAGAAGTTGGGAAATGACCAGGGTCAGTGTTCTGGAATCGTGAATCCATTCTGATCCACTCTCAGCCACATACCTTCCCTGGGTCTGCCTTGGTCCTTCCATGTCAGTCCTGCCTGGGGCTGAGTCAGAATTCCACCAGTTCCCAAGGTCTCAGGGCCATTCCCCTATACCAGCCCATGGTTTAGATCTGCATTTTTCCACAGCCCTCTCCTCTGCCCCATTTCTTGATTATGTCCAGTGATAGCAGGCAGGTCACTTTACTGTGTTTACTAGCTTTATATCTTTAGTTAAGCTGAAGGCCTGACATATAGTAAATGCTGAATAAGTGTTTATTGATTGAATGATTGCATGGTGTGCTGAATATCATCCCTTTACCCCTCTAGATCCATTCTCTACCCTTCTTCACTCTGTTCTGGTTCCTGAGAGGCTAACCTGCAGATGACATCAATGGGCTTCCAGGTCCTTTTACTTCTGGATGGGTTTGGCAAATAGCAAATGGAGGTCAGAGGGAGATAGGGGACGGTATTTGTTCCCCTGGCTCTTGTTCCTGTGCTGGCTGTGTCCCTCAACAGAAAGTCACCTCCCTTTTCAAGGCAGCCTGCTCCATATGATCCTCCCTTTTCAAGGTGTGTCTTCTTTCCATTCAGTCTTCCTTTTAGGTCAAGAGTAGTGAGAGCTAGCACCAGGGTCCTATTCCATCCTTTACAGTTTCTGCCTTGTTCACACCTATATAATTACTGTCCTTATAAATTAACTCTCCACAAATTATCCTAATTGGAGTGTACCTTTCCTTCCTGCTGGAAAGCAGCAGGCTCTAGTTGCTTATGGAGATTTAAAATGGTTGAACTGGACACTGGAGCTGCAGGTGATTAAAACAGGTATGTAGATCAGTTCTTCTAAGAATGTGTGCTATGGCTACCACTAAGGGTGCTCTGATGTGTGGCAATTTGGGGGCAATAAATAGCAGTTTTGGGTACTATTCTTGACTTACGAGAGGCATTCTCCCACTGATAACATGTAAGATCTTACTTTAGACTGCCTATTTAGTGTCTTAAATTGCCTCTTATCATTGTTGTGAATCTGACTCAACATGGGATGTGCCAGAAGAACGTAGGACCAAATATAAAAGGGCAAGAGAAGTACGCTGTAATTTTAAGACGTGACTGTGGTGTCCAATTCAGTGTTTACATTTCTCCTCTCGAATGTTTTCCTGCAGGTGATCATAAACAGCACAATCACGCCGAATATGACCTTCACCAAAACGTCACAGAAGTTTGGGCAGTGGGCAGACAGCAGAGCCAACACGGTGTTTGGTTTGGGGTTTTCTTCTGAGCAGCAGCTGACAAAGGTACACGGTCCTTTATACAGCATAATAAGCACCACCGCTCTCATTCAGAAATTGCCTACTGAGGAATGGAGTGGTGCTTTCGGTGAGCAAGAATCCTTTATGGTCTTGCACTTCACCCTTCGGGCATCACAGCACTGCCAATGCAGGTGCCCTTCCCCAAATACCAGGTTCCTTGAAAACAGGAAATCCATCTCTTAACAAGTGCCACTTCAGGGACTGAAGCAGTGAGTACAGTCCTTCCTTCCTCCAGTGTCTGCTTCTGCCTTTTGTGTCTGGCAGGGTTAGTGGGCTTGTCTGCCCAATTCTTGTCTACTAGATTTTCAGGATCCATGTGAGGAAAGAGTTGTCAGCAGGTCCTTACCCCTGGACTCCTGAGGAAGAGACTATGATCCTGTTCCCAGCAGCAGTGCATCTTGATGGAACAAACTTGTTACATCTTTTAAAGGATAGCACAGTTTGTCTTTGACATTCATTGCTGTCAGTGATTCTCTGTTTGGAGCCCTCAGAAAAGGGGAGTAAGATAATGCTTAGTAGGAGTTTCTAGCCTGGAGTCCCTACACCCCTTAAAATGCCATACAGTGCTGTGTATGTGTGTGGGAGGTGCTCCCCGCTCCAAAGAGAGGATTCATAGCTGATTCATTCTCCAAGGATCTAGACACACCTGAGAATGACTAGAAAGGTCTTGCAGAGCAGATCATAGCTGACTGCAGAATAGAGGTAGCTGAGGGAACAAACTGATGGTCTCTGAGCAGCCTTACTCAGCCATTTTAAGGGGGCTGAAAGCTGTTTTAGGAGAATAAATTTCCTTTTAGGATTGTAGAAGAGCCCTGTGTAAGTATTAAGAATGTTTGAGTTGAAAGTAATATTGACTAATTTATATGACATAGGAATTTATTAGAAGAATGTCAGAGTATCTCAAGGAATCCAAGGGAAAGTTGAAAAGCTAGGCCAGCTAGAATTAGGCTGGTTTCCAGAAGCATGGCTGAAGAAGGTTTTTTCATCTAGACTGTTGCCATTAACATCTGGCTGACTATCTGGGCAGGTATTTATTGGGCTCCTGCTCTGCTGACACTGTGCTAGGCACTGAGGGTGCAGAGACATTTTAGGAGGAGCTCCATAAAATTCCAGATTCTTGGGGAATTGCATACTACAACCTCAGCTATTTGAGTTCCTGTGTGTACCATGTTGTGAGATGGAAAAGAGGAGCAAGAGCCCTGAGGGCAGAGAGAATTTATGTAAAGTGTAAGCAAGTGTGATTGATGGTGACTGGCAGGGTGAGCAGCCAGAGCCTCTGTCTGGGTTTTGCATGGTTTTCCCTTCAGTAGAGGTGCCCAGTGGGGAAGGGAATGGTGGGAGCACCCCACTCCCCAGGGCTCTCCCAGCTCCCTCATAGCCAGAGGAAGGGGTTTGGGAACCTCAGACTGCTGGGGAGGTTCCTGGGTCCTGACTGGGCTCATCTTCACACAGGCTCCTGATCTTGTCCAGGACCAGGGGTTCCTTCCTGAAGCTCGGGATGCTTTGAGAGAATCAGTGATAGCTTTCCTGGAATAATTTCTTTAGTATTCAGAGGAGTTGAAGTAGCTAGAAGGATAAAGGGAGAAAGTTTCTATGAAAAGAATCAAAAACAAAACTCCAGACAAAAACCTAGAACAAGTTGTTGAAGTTCAATTCTTTGTGCCTCAGAGAGCTGAAGAGACCTTGAGCTGTGCCTGCCTCCAAGGGCGGCCACTTCTAAATTTTCTCAGATAGAAGAAAATGTCCTATCATTAAGGAGGAGTATCCTGTCTTCCTGAGTCATTGAGTCTCTGGCAGCACTAGAGTCTCTGCTCTTTGACTGTGACCTGTCATTATTATAAAGACTTCTCAAATAAACTCTTGGATGAATGTTTCCTTTGTCCAAAATATTTCAAATCAACTTTCCCCATTCTCTTTGAAGGGAGCCATTAACCACACACTGATAAATTATCATGAATTGAAGCCGGCAGTCTTGACAAGTAGCAATTAGCTACACTGAAGGAACTTGGGCCTAAAGGGTTCCCAAGGCGTGTGCTGAGGGACATCTGTGGCTGAGTATTCCTGACTTCCCAGAGCTACCACCCACAGACCCTAGGGGAATTGGTGATCAAACACTCCAGGCTAGAGAAAGGAACCAGCGTGTGCATTTTCATTTATGCCTACTTCTCTCTCTGACCTCCAAAATGAAAATAGATACCTTGGTCTTAACAGCTGTCATTATAAGGACCACTTCACAGCCACAGTCCAGAAAATATTTCAGGGAAACTTTCTACTCTTGAGACAGCCTTTACAAAAATAATAGATGCTGTTTGTTCCCAGAAATAAACTGGGACTCCTCTGTCCACCCACTGGAAAGACACAATACCTCAGCCCACTAAAGAACATTGAAAAGGAGCTTGCATGTTCAGATAAAAGGAAGAGCTTATGAAAAAAAGACAAAAGGAGAGAGAACCAAGTATAAGAATGAACCAATTATTGAAGTTTAGATTCTTTCTGGCATCTGACCTCAAGTTGTCACTGTTCTAAGTTTGGCTTTATCTCATTCATAGAAGGAAACACATTCTTCCATTAAGGAGAGCAGTCCAAGGATGAAGTCATGAGTGCTGCATGGCTTGATTTTTTTTTTGGGGGGGGGGTGGTGCTGGGGATCGAACCCAGGGCTTCGTGCATGTGAGGCAAGCACTCTACCAGCTGAGTACTCCCCAACCCAATGAGTGCTTCATGGTTGATCCATCTCAACCCTAATACACATGTGACATTTGCTTTCAACAAATTTCAGTAATTTTATCCATTATTCAAAAATGTCCCCTCTCTTTACTTCCTTAACTCAGTGTAGTTGTAAGAACATTATCCAGTCTCCTTTTTGTCACCTGATTTAGGGTGAATTTTTTGGGGGGAGGGGGTACCAGGGATTTAATCCAGGACGACTTTACCACTGAGCCACATCCCCACACCTTTTTATTTTTTATTTTTGAGACCAAGTCTCACTAAATTGCTTAGGGCCTTACTAAATTGCTGAGGCTTTCCTTGAACTTGGGATCCTCCTGCCTCAGCCTCCCAAGTTGCTGGGATTATAGAAGTGCACAATGATGCCCCACAAAGGTAACTTTTTAAAAATGTGGGATATTAATCATTCTTTTGATATGTTTCAGATAGAATGCTTTTGACTACAAGTAACAGAAAGCAAATTGTAGTGCTTAAATAAAGAGGGTATTCTTCTCATGCAAAAGAGAAGTCCTGAGATAGGTAGTTGCTGACATGACTTCATAGTGTTAGATCTGAGAGTTCTGCATCATATTTTTGTATGTTTGTTCTTCTATTGACCTTTCCTTCTTGGTGATAAGATGGCTACTTAAGCTCTGTACATAACATCTGCTCTCACAGCAAGATTGGGAGAAAGCAGAACCACAATACTTCCCTTGAAAACTTCATGGCTGACTTCTTAGATTCCATTGTCAGCCCTGGATCCCTAACCCCTTCTCCCTCAAATAATAAATACAAGGAAGTAGGTTGCTATGATCATTCTCCAGCACCTATGAAATTTTTACTCCAGACAAATTTGAGATTCTGTTAAGCTAAGAAAAACGAAAAAAAAAAAAAGATTATGAATGGCAAATGTATTGTCTGCCATAGGTCTTCAGTGGCCAAGACTAAGAAAAACCATAGACAAAATCGAGCACTATTAGTCTGTCATTTTCCATGATAATGGTGGTGATTATTTTGGTCATCTTCTATCTGTGATGAATGAGATAAAGCCAAACTTAGAACTGTAATGTTCTTACAACTACAATTTAAAATTATTACCACAACTTTAAAAACTATATAAAATGATCTTAATAATAAAGACATGAGAATTTGGCAATGTATTTCAGAAACCTTTCTGGTTTGACTTGCCATTGACTTATGGGTTTCATTTACAGGAATGCTTTTGAAAGAAATAATGGCAATGGAGTACAAAGATTTAGCTACAAGGATTTTCCTTGCATCATCATTTTGAAGAACAACCAAAGAAAGGAAAAAAGGGGAGAAAGAATCTAAATAACCAGCAGTAGGAAATTAGTTAAATAACCCGTGCATCCCTCAGCATAATATTGTGCAGCAATTAAGATAATATGGTAGAGGGGCTGGGGATGTGGCTCAAGCGGTAGCGCGCTGGCGTGGCATGCGTGCGGCCTGGGTTCTATCCTCAGCACCATATACAAACAAAGATGTTGTGTCTGCCAATAACTAAAAAATAAATATTAAAAAATTCTCTCTCTCAAAAAAAAGAGTGGAAATGCACATCATTTAAAAAAAAAGATAATGTGGTAGAAAATCATAATTGCATGGAAGTATTACTGTCATATTGTTAATTTCAGAAGAGGCTATAAAATGAGATGTACAACATCATTTCAGTTTTTAAAAGAAATATTTGTATGTATGTGATGGATGCATATATACATATAGAAAATATCAGAAGTTTGTATGGTTAGTGCTTATTTCCAGGTGATAGGACGATAGCTTTTAAAAATATTTAGTTCTAAATATACTTTCCAAATTTTCAAGCATATATGCTTTTATTCAATAATGGGAAAATATTAGAAAACTGTAGACTTCATGAAAATTTTTCACCAAAGGATAATCATTTGGCACCTCTCTTAAGTGGTAAAGTCTCTGAAGGGGACTATTCTTCCATCAACACCCAGAGCTCTCTGGATTGCTTCCAATTTTTCATTATTGTAGGCAAAGCTAGAATTATGATCATTGTGTTGAAGGCTTCCCCTCCCCCCCCATTTTCTCAAGTATTTTTGCAGAATAGTTTCCCAGAAGCTTTATCACTGAGTCAGTAGGTATGAACTTTTTTTTCCACTCATGATACATATTTTCAAATTGCTTCTCAATGGGGCTGTACCAAAACACAATGCTACCAGAAAGATCTTGCCAGCACTGAGGTTGATAATTATATTTAGTGTTTGCTAATTTAGCAGGCAAAGAATTGTTCCTTATTATTTTGATTTGCATTTCCAGCAAGGCTGAACAGTCTTCTCTCTATGTTGTTTAGTTATTCTACTTTTTGTTCATGAATTTTGCCATTTATCTATCGGAATTTTCATATTTTCCTTTTCATCTTGTACAAATTCTTTCTGCACTAAAAATAATAACCCTTTTTTCTGTTGTCCTAGCTTAGCTATAGACCATTTCCCCGACTGCTGTTTTCCTTCTTGTTTTTTTTCCCTTTTATGTTTAAATTGTTATACAGTCAAGCCTGTTACTTTTGTGATTTTCTTTGATTTCTTCCAAGTTTGGAAAATTACCTTCCCACCCTTCAAGTAGAAGTTCAATAAGCATTCAATGTTGTTTGTATCTAGATTTTTTAGTGTTTAACTTTTTTTTCACACTTACCCATTATAACTGATTAGTGATTTAACATGCTGCTGGTTTGTGGTAAGGATTTAAATTCTTTGCCCTACAGTTTTCTAAAGTTATCTTAATTATAATTATAATTATAATTATCTTAATTATAATTAATTATAATTATTAATTATAATTGGGATGCACAGACCTGAACCCAGGGCTCATTCATTCACTGAGCAATCTCATTTGTGCCTGCTTTCTGCCAGGTGTGGAGGAGGGTGCAAAAATGAAGAGGTAGGGACTCCGCCATCATGGAGTGCATGACATGAAGTTTTTCCTGAAGGAAGTTCCTTCCTGAAGAGGAAGGAGGCTTTGTCCATCCCTGCTGAGCTTTACATGTTTCAAGCAAATGATAATGTGATTTTCCTCTGACAGCTTTGGAAAGGTTAAATATGAAGCCCCATGGCTGTGGCTTTATTAACGGGGCCTGCAGCAGCAACTCTGGGCCAAAACCAAAAGGCTGACCTTTTCTGCTTAGACCAGAGTGCTGAGTTCACCAGCATCTGTTATCTGTCAAGATCTCCTTGAAGCATACTACTGTTGTGGGCATTGTGAAGATACTCAGAGGACAGCCTATGCTCACAAATAGATGAGTCCTAAGCAAGACCCTCAGAATTGTCTTTAGCCTTGCAACCTGCAACTTTCTGTTTCTCTTAGGAACTACATTTAGTTCTCCTTGCTTTGTAATATCAGGATTATCTATTAGAAACTGTTCTCTGTTCAAACATCACATTTGCTAATGAAAATCAGTCACCTTGTCAGTGATTGTGAGCCAGTGATTACTTTGATAGCTCTAGGATTTTAAGATTTTTTTTAATATGGAAATGTTAAAACATTTTAAAAAGTAGAGAGCACAGATTAATGAACACTACACATATCACCTAGATTTAACACTTATTAGCATCTTGCCACACTTCCTTATCTCTTTTATTAGTGTACTTTATTTTTTTATTTATTGGTTCTTTTTAGTTCTACATGACAGTAAAATCCATTTTGACATAATTATAAAAGCATGGAATATATCTTGTTAATTCAATCCCCAGTCCGTCTCCTTCCCCTCCCTCACCGACCTCCCTTCCTTCTTCTCTATTGATCTTTCTGCCATTTACCGGTAGTTATTTTATTTTAATTAATTTCTTGTTGATGTACACATGATGAGATTCACTGTGGTATATTCACATATGTATATAGGAAAGTTATTAGTGTACTTTAAACAAATTACATGATGATTAAGGTTATAATCATAGGCTGTATTTGACTGTTTTGTGTCTTTTTCTAAAAAATCTAAGAATAGTTTCCCCAAGGTTTTGGGCATTTTTCTTTTCTGTGGCATTAACTTCTGAGAGTTCTTGGATCTTTTCAATAGGGTTCATTAAGTTTGTCATGGATCCCATCTGTAATGTAGTTATGTTTCTCTTGATGCTTTTGTATTAGTTACTATAAACCTACGGGCTTTGTTTGTTTGTTTGTTTGTTTATCATCGTCAAACTAGCTTCAGTAGCTTTGAAACTGGTTCAGGTCTGACGTGGGCCAATAGTATTTACTAGAAAAATTTCTTATATTCATATATTTTAAACCTCAAATAAAATTATCTTGAGTTTATATAGAATTTATTGGCTTAAAAAGGATACAGAATAATAAAAATGGGTTTTGAATAACAGCCAAGAATAACATTAATAAAAACCTTAATAACTATTTTTGGTATTCAGTTTGCAGATAAGTTCCAGGAGGTAAAAGAAGCTGCCAAATTAGCCAAAGACAAATCCCAGGAGAAAATCGAGACTTCGAGTAATCATTCCCAAGTAAGTCATTTATCCATGAAACAAATCTGAATGTGATTGGTGATCAAGATTCCTCGTTCCTTGGTGCTCTTGGCAAGAAATGAATTTTAGCAGCAGGGTTTTGAAGGCTGTTCACAATAAGGGGTATGTGACATGTTTTTATGAGACTTAAATTTCAACCATAATACTATAGTTTTGACAGAAAATGGTTGATGAGATTGGAATTAACGCATGTCCCTAGACCTTGAGAAACAGGTGGTGGTCATTCTGTGTTTAAATGTTGGCAGCAAAGCAGCATGTTTTCTTGCTGTGTTGGGAGGTGAGGTCTGTATATAGGATTCTCATTGGTGGATGCAGGCACCTGGTACCCATCAGAGAGAAAACTTGATACCAGAGAGCCCTCTGTCTTAGTCCTGTAGATAGGAGTCAGGTAGGAGATGGTATTCCCACAGCTCTGTCTTAGCCAGAGAAGAACTGGCTTTTTCAGGAATTGAGGGTGTCTGTCTGCTATAAAGTATGATGAGTGGCTAAGGATCTACTTTAACCTAAAGTAAAAATACCAGCATTGCTGGTGTCTACACTGATACATGTGGTGGTGATGGAAGGCTTGACAGAGAGATTTCAGGATCAAGGGGTTGGAGTCAGGAATCAGCATGCTGTATTAGCAGCAGTCAGGAGTCTGCCTAGCTGGGCTGAGGTGTGCTGTAGGATGTGTGGGGACGTTCTTGGAGATACTGTGAAAAGACCCAGACTTCTTCATTAGTGGGTAGTTTATTATTTTTTAGCTCCTTGTTTATTACTGGGTAGTTGGTGGACATTGGAGGTTCTACGACTGTTGATCTGGAATTGACCTGAGGGTTGTGTGCAAGTGGAAAGGCAGTTGGGAGTGGCTCAGGGCAGAAAGATTTTTGAGGAAGCTATAGAGGGGAAGGTGGCTGGGCCCTGGTAGCCTCTGGCAAATGACAAAGAAATGGATGTCAGGGACAGCTCCCAGGAAGAGAGCCAAGAGACCCATGCATGTGAAGTGGTCATGCTCAACACTGCAGACTTTACCATCAGTCTCACAGAAGCAATAGCTGAAGCCTGGGTGTACCAGGAAGCAGGGAGGAGAGGAGTGCAAAAGCCCAGCCCTGGAAAGTGAGCCCAGTTACAGAAAAAGAGCCAGTGAAAAGGCAAGGGAGGAAGGAACTCTAGCATCATGGAACCTAAGGCAGTGCTTTCACAGCATTCAGAGCTAACAGAGGAGGGGAGAGGAGGCTGAGAGGGACCCTGGTCTTGTCAGGAGACTTGGTGACTTGGAGTGTTTCACGGATAGGACCTAGTTCTGTCTGGAGTTACATTCCCAACACCTTCTCCTGGGCTCACCATATTAAAGATGCCCCATATGGATTTATGGAAATGAAGTGTATTAGGCTTCAGATAGATGGGAACTTTCTAAATAATCTATAATCTCTATGCTGTTTATTTAGTATTAACACTGTTAATTTAGTTTTATTAATTATTAAGTAATCTCTGAGGATCTATAAAATTGTGTGTAAATTTTATAGAAATTGTCCATGGTATAGAGATTCTAATAAAATGTCTTTTTTCTGAATACAGACTTTATAGTGATATCTTTAAACTTAAACATCTGAATTTCTCTATATGTCTTTGTTTTAAAATTTGTCCCCCCAAAAGTATTTTAAAACTTGGAAAAACCAAGTATACCCAATGTTTGTCTATATACACACACAAACACACACACACACACACACAACACATACATTAATTATATTGGAATGAAATTTTGTCTCTAAGATTTGGTTTTTATTTATTGTTCCTGATATTTCCCCAGAAATCGAGATCATTGTGCATTTTTCTTATTTTTATTCAAAATCAGTTACTTGTTTTCCTGAATCTCTTTGACCAAGATTTCCAAGTAGTTGAAGATTTAAACGACCTAATTTCAAAAACACTAAAAATGAGTTTTGTGACTATAAAAATGATACATATGTATTGTAGAATTAAAACATATACTACAAAAAAAGGAATAAAAATCATCTGCTTTCTTACCACTTAAAGATGCCTTTTTGTAGTATGTTGGTTTGTATCTTTTTTTTAAATATAGCTTTTGAGTAAATTTTTCTATTACGCTTTATAACCTTTATTTATTTATTTTTTTTTTTTGAGAGAGAGAGAGAGAAAGAGAGAGAGAATTTTTTAATGTTTATTTAGTTTTCGGCAGACACAACATCTTTGTTTGTACGTGGTGCTGAGGATTGAACCCGGGCCACACGCACGCCAGGCGAGCGCGCTACCGCTTGAGCCACATCCCCAGCCCACGCTTTATAACCTTTATTAAATTTTTTTATGTCATAATAATTTCTTTGTATTTTCAAGTATTCCCTTTCAAATCTGTTTGTCAGGATTTGTACCATTAGCCTCTTGTGATTTGGGACATCCATGTTGTTTCTCATTTTTCATTATTATAAATAACACTATGATGAGTGTTCTTGCCTCATCTTTGTGCATTTGACAGTTTCTGCAGAATAAATCCTTGAGATGGAGCATGAGTTGAGGTCCTAGGCATTCTTAAAGCTTTTGATGCACACAGTTACACTTGGCCTTCAAAAGTGTGCAGTTCTAGCTCCTACTTCCCCCAAATGAGGCTTTTTCTTCTCATATCCTTGCCAAGAAAGCTTTGTTGATTTGATTTTAAAAAATGTACTTCATTGCCTTTTTCTTCTCTTGTATTTCTTTTCTACTGACATTAGATATTGTTTATGTTTATTAAATGTATACATTTCTTCTTTTGTAAATATCAATAGTCTTTTTCCTTCTTAAAATAAATTGAGGAGACATTTCTCTTATATTGTATTGATTCCTAAGGGGTTTACATATTTTTTTAATATGGAAACTTTTCACATGTAGAAATCTAGGCAGAATTATATAATGAACCTCCACATACATGTAGGTCAGCTTTAATGATTGGTAATCTGTGACCGATATTTTTATCTATGCCCCACACTTTACCCCAACCCCGATATTTTAAAGCAAATCCCTGATATTTCGTCTATAAATATTTCAGTATGTAGCTCTAAAAGATGAGAACTCTTTTTTAATATAGAAAAGATATTAACATTTTGTTTTTAATATCTGCTGCAAATATTTCCCCTGGCTTTTCTTTGCATTTTAATTTTGTTTATGACATTTTGTTTGTAATGCAGAAATTTAGTTAAGTGTATACATCATTTCCTACATGGTTCCTTCCTTTGCCTTTATGCTTATTTAAGGCCAAATAAGATTTTTCTAAGATCTTATCCAAGACCAGATAGATTTCACCTCCTTGTGGTTTGACTTATCACAGAAAACACTTCGGGATATTCATAACAATGCTAAGTAGTAATAGAGAAGCAGACATCCATATCTTATTCCTGTTTTCTTGATGAGTATGTTGATCTAACTCTCCATATCCCCAGGATTTTTAAACTGTCTCAACTCATAATACTTTTTCTCTATCTTCATTAACTATTTCTTATTCTTTGGTGTTTGGAATAATTCCTTCTCCTTTTTTTTTAAAGAGAGAGAGAAATTTTCTAATATTTTTTTAGTTTTGGGTGGACACAACATCTTTATTTTATTTTTATGTGGTGCTGAGGATTGAACCCAGCGCCCTGCGCATGCCAGGCGAGCACACTACCGCTTGAGCCACATCCCCAGCCCCCCTTTTCCCCTTTTAACCTGTAACTTCCATCAGTGGTATTTAAGAAAACCAGATACTCAAGGTTGGTAGATTTTTCTGAAAAGTTTGAATAAAAAGTCTCTGAGCAATGGCCCAGGTGTTCTCTTTTCAATAAAGTACATGGACTTTATAAATGCCATCTGGGTTTTCCAAGGCCTTTTCCTGCCATTATTGACACTCTTTGTTAGCTTGTTTACTTCTTTGTCTTCAGTACTTTCTGGTTAGATGAGTTGGTTTGTCCACAGTCACAACACACAGTTTCTCATTATGACTGATTTGCTGGCAGTGTGAGGATGAGCAATAACGTGTGAAGATAATTCACTTTGGCCAGGAATCTGGGTGTGAAACCCCATCTTCTACTCAGGCATCCAGCGTCAATGGAACGGATGATGAAAAGGCTTCTCATGTGGGTCCAGCTGACACACACCTCAAGTCTGAGAACGACAAACTGAAGATCGCTTTGACACAGAGGTAAGGCTTGTTTAGAATTCACATCCGAGCTGGGCATAGGCCTGTAAACCAGCAACTTGGGAGACTGAGGTAGGAGGATTTCAAGTTGGAGACCAGTCTCTGTAACTTAGTAAGACCCTTTATCAAAATTAAAAGTAAGAAAACAGGACCAGGACTGCAGCTCAATGGTAGAGGGTCCTTGGGTTCAACAATCCCTAGTAGTGGCAGAGATGGGGTGGGGGTCAAGATCCTGTTTTCTTCACGTTCAGAACTTCTGGGAAGCTTATTAGGCTGAGCAGGATTTCAGGAAATTGAGAGAGATGACCGGCTGTCCTGCTTTGAGCATCCATCTCATCTCCCTGGCAAAGGGAGACTAGTTGGCTTCATGGCCCTTCTCTATCTGCCAACCCATCAGCATCAGTTTGTGTGTGTGTGTGTGTGTGTGTATTGACAAAGTGTGTATGGTGATGTAATTGAGTGTGTATGAGGTATATGATAGGGTAAGTGTGTGAGTACATGTGTGAGAAGGGATGTGTGTGTCAGTGTGAATGTATAGTGTGTGAGAGAGTATGTGGTACAGCTTCGAAATTGTACTTTTTTTTTAGAAGATAAATTTATGATAAAATTGAGTCTTGGGCTGGGGATGTGGCTCAAGCGGTAGCGCGCTTGCCTGGCATGTGTGCGGCCCGGGTTCGATCCTCAGCACCACATACAAACAAAGATGTTGTGCCCGCCGAAAACTAAAAAATAAATATTAAAAAAAAAAAATTGAGTCTTGACCAAGAAAAGCATATAAAAACCTAAGAAACTGTGATAAATAATATGAAATCACACACAAGTCAGTAACTTTTTTGTTTAAAAAACCCATCACATTGGTCATATATTTGAAGAAGGTATTTGCTTTACAATATGAACTGGAACCACAAAATACATAAGAATAAACTTGGAAAGAAATGTTCAAGATCATGTAAAGCAAACTTTAAAATGATTTTGAGGATAAAAATTAATCATTTAACAGATAGATAAATTCTTCAAGGTTTTTATTTTGTTTTGTTGTTTTGTTTGAAGTGCTGGGGATTAAACCCAGGGCTCTGCAAGTGGTAGGCAAGTGTTCAGACCACTGAGCCACGCTCCCAGTCCTGAGATAGATTTTTTTAAAAATGTTTTTAAATGTGTGTCTTTTATTTTTAGTTGGGACATAATTATACATATTTGTGAAGTTTAGTGTGACATTTAATACATATATATTATAGGTAATGATCAGATCAGAATAGGTGGCATATCCATCACTTTATATTCAAACATATTATATTGGGCCAGACATGGTAGTGCACACCTGTAATCCCAGAAACTTGGGAGTCTGAGGCAGGAGGATCATGCCAGCCTCAGCAACTTAGCAAGACTTTGTCTCAAAATAATAAAAAGAGCTGGGGATGTGGCTCAGTGGTTAAGCACCCTGGGTTCAATCCTGGTACCCACCCCCAAGGAATATATTTTTAAAAATTATATTAATATAATTATATAAACTTATTTTATATACATATAATTATATTTTAATATAAATATATTTTTTAATTGGGAAATGGTAAGAAGACTTGATATTTTCTAAGGTATCAGTTTTCCTTTAGTAGATCTATATATGTAAATTGATCCCTATACTGATATAAAGGTTTCTTAAATTTTTGATGACATGAGTGGTACTTGCTTTCCTGTGTCTTCAGGGCTGGCCTGTGAGTGCCTTCAGAATCATCCTGCTCACCTGGCCGGGGGCTTTGGCCAACTTCCCTCAGACGTGGAAGAGAAACTATCTTCCTCAGCCCATTTAAGCTGTGTCATATTGGGAGCCATCTGGCAAAATTCTTCCATTGTACAGATGAGGAAACTGAGCCAGTGATTCCCTATGCAAGGTCACATGTCTAAAAGTAAACCTTTCCATCACCTCATACTGCCTGCCCTTCAAAGCTGCAGTTGCAATCTCCTCAGGGATATCCCACAGTCACCAGTCACATTCTATAGCTAGAGTCACTAAAGGGCTGGCACCCATCTCCCCACCTCAAGTGAACTGTCTGGTGCTTGGAGCTTAATTCCTGTGATCTGACCTAGGAATTCCAAAAAACATGTGAGACTCTTAGATCCCGCCACCTACCTTTAGATTTTGGGTCTTTGTCAGGTACTTCAAAGAACAAAACTGTGACCAGTGTCTTTTCTTACTCGTCAGGTGATTGTGAGGACTATTTTTGACTGTTTAAGTCACAGTGAACTGCCTGGATGAAAGTGTTTCACCCCTAAAAATAAATGTTTTCAAATCCTGGTTTAATAAATGGTGTGAAGCCATTTCCCTAAATCAGCTTAAATTCTCAGTCATCAATTCCAAAATTCATCAGATTTTGGAACATTTTACTGTTTTTTCAGTCTGTGGTATTTCAAACTGTGAATATGTATTTTCTAATCACATTCCTAAGTTCTTGAGGCTGTGGGCTGAAAGATAATGCAAATTATTCAGTCACAGTTGCATTTACTTAAAATTTTTGTTTTAAAGTCTTCAGAAAGAACTCTCTTCAGCCAGGGAGAAACCTGATGGGCTTGTCATGTGCAGCTCTGCCCCATCACCTCAGGTCACATTCAGTGCCACAGATATGGGAGCTCCAAGGCACAGAAATTAAAGGAAAGTCGAAAGGGAGAAGTTAGTGAGAGGAACCTGATTCAAATTTGTTTTAAACTTCTTCCTCACTATGCACATAAAACCAAAGGTAAAACAGAAAGCCTTTGTGATGAGGGTAGGGGTTTCATACCTGAGGTGATGCCCCCTGAGGTGACGGCCAGCCAAAGCTCCCTCACACACACTGAGGTTAGGAATACAGTTTTGCTTACAGGGGCCTGATTCCCCATTTGTTTCCTTTGTCCTCAAGCCCTTGATTCACAAATCTGGCTTCCTTTAAGGGCTCGGAGGAGGCACAGGTTAAAATGAGGCCACTTTCACCCAGGCTCTTTCTGTGTTTGTGTTTGTGTGACATCCTTGGACTCTGGAGAGGTTCATGGCTTTCACGATATTCTCAAAGGGTCCCATGGCCTGCCTCAGCAATTTAGAACCTCTCAGAGTGTGCAGTAGGAGGTTAGCCAGGAAGGAGGGGGAGGTGGGTATTTATCATGCTCAGCAGTCTTTCTTTTTAGAAGTCCATTCTTCTTTCTTTAAGAAGTCCATTCTCTTCTAAGGCAATTCTTTAAGAAACTAGCCTGGCAAGGTGACATGTCCACACTAGAAAGTGGTGCCATTGACCCTCTTGGCAGTTGGTAGGTGCAGCCAGACCCAACCCAGCTCACTAGTGGGTGAAGGAGTGGGCTCCCCTCAGGGTGGGCTAAGTGGCAGAGTCCCATTCCCCAGGTGAAAGGAGGTGCACTTTGATGGCTGGCATCCCCCTGCCTGCATCTCCACCACCTATTTCCTGCCCCACAGTGCTGCCAATGTGAAGAAATGGGAGATCGAGCTGCAGACCCTGCGGGAAAGCAATGCTCGGCTGACCACAGCACTGCAGGAGTCAGCAGCCAGCGTGGAACAGTGGAAGAAGCAGTTCTCCATCTGCCGAGATGAGAACGATAGGCTCCGCAACAAGGTGGGCTCCTGGAACAGCAGCCAGCAGGAGGGAGGGCCCGCTGGCTGGGGTGGGCAGCAGGAGGCAGGGGCCACTGTGGTCCTTTCTCCTCTCCTCCCTTCTCCTCCCAGGGGCAGGAGAAAAACCTGCTGCCTGATGCCATTGAACATTCTCCATCCCACTGCTTTTCTTAGTAGAAATTTAGGCCATGTAAACTACATTTACCAAACCAAGTTTTATAATTCCTGTCATTAAGGAGAAGATAAACAAACTGGCAATTGCAGCTTTGTCCTACGCCAAGAGCTCCCTCTGATATGATTTTTGGGCTGGCTGATTGTCACAGTGGTCTTTCCTTAGCACTTCTGTGACTAAGTGATCTTCAGTGGAGGAAAGGAAGTCAGAGGATAAGTGAAAAATAGGCCCAGAACATCCTGAGGATCATTGCTCAGTTTCCATTCAAATCATTATTTCTAAAAATGTAAACCTAGGAGGGAGAAAAGGAATATACTGCTTAAAACATGTAAGGTGGTTGCTGACCACTGCCAGATGCTCTCTATTTTCTAACTTCAATGTCCTGCAATTAGATTTTTTCCAGACTCACCTATAAACTTCCCTGTAATTAATCACTCTCTTTGTGGTATTGCTGAGTTGGTAAAGTGGGTTTGAGGTGACTCCCCAGACTTTCCTGTTCAGGTCTTAAGGTTTCTGTGCTGACCACATTATGATGGTGAGACCATTACCCACCCCTCTAAACCCCACCCCCGTCATGAAGTTTGGAGCTTTGGAGCATGAGCTTTGGAGGCTCCAGGTTTCAGGAGACATGTCACATTTAGATTGGTGTCCACTGTCCCTTGAGCCATTTCTATGACCTGAATGGAGCCGCTATAGACCAGCCCATTGTTTCACTCTTTTCCTTTGGTGCTGATGGCACATAAAGCTGCCTCATGTCATTTTTTATCTCAGAACTGAAAGTGCTGACAGTCGGTTATCCCAGGCCAGCTGCTGACTTTGCATGTTTCTGAACAAAGCTGCCTGGCAGACCTGCCTGCCAGAGTTGCCCTTTCATTTTTTCAAGCAAAGAGTGAATTTGAATTCCTTGCTTTGATTGGAGTATGAAAACCAAAGACAGTGTGGAGGAGTGGAGGAGTAGCATCATTCTCAGAGGAGTGTGGACTTCCCTAGGTGGGACACATTGGGACCTTGATTTCTAGGCTGGAGGGGGAAGTTGGTAGGATTTCCAGCCACAGTTCAGAGGTTCCGACTTTGAGGGGTGATGCAGGCCACCTTCCAAGAATGTCCTCATGGCAACCGCCCCAGTGCCCTTCATATAAAGACCACTGCTGTCTGTGTGTACACTGAGCTGCTTTTGGGTGGTCTCCAAGAAATACTCAGCATCAAACAGTAATATCAGGGTGTCAGGCCTGCATGAGTAACCTTTTTGAGGAGTTAGGCCTTGAAGTAAGGAACGAATGCAGTCCTAGAACTTGCCATTCAGTCTCAAGGAAGAGGCCCACTGGCCAGGCCCCTTCTGCATTCATACACGAAGGAAGGTCATCTTGATATATACTGTTTAAAATGTCATCACATCCCATTTGGTGGCCACTGTTCTACAGAGTTGTTAGAGTCTCTACTCTGCTGGCTTAAATCCTTGAGATGAAATAGAATAATTCAGGACATGATTCAAATGATGTAAAAATCATTCTGGGGAGAAGCAGATCAATTTGGAACATCTTGCCTGTGATAGACCCTTAAAACAAACCTAAACTTACTTCCATGTGACCAAGATAGAAAAACAGAAGTCCAGAGCATTCTGCAGTCAGGTTTCATTACTTATTAGCCCTGCAAGTATTAAGTGAGGCATCCCTTACCAGCAGGGGTAGCAGCTCCATGGGGAGCCGCTTAGAGCGTGTTCATAACCACAAAGAAAAATATTTTAAGTGGGTTAGTTTATGGTTTATTTTAAAAGAAAGTATAAAAATAGCTGGGCATTATGGTGCATACCTATAATCCCAGCTACTCAGGAGGGAAGAGGACCATAAGTTCAAGATCAGCCTTAGTAATTTAGAGAGACCCTGTCCCAAATTTTTAAAAAGGAATAGGGATGTGGCTCAGTGGAGAGCACCTCTGGGTTCAATCCTCAATACAAGAAAGAAAAAAAAGAAAGAAAGAAAGCATAAAAATAGCTTTGGCAGTCTCTTATTTAATGACTAAACTAGCATGTAATGTGTTTGTTGAAGATTGACGAGTTAGAAGAACAGTGCAGTGAGATAAACAGGGAGAAGGAGAAGAATACTCAGCTGAAGAGAAGAATTGAAGAGCTGGAGTCAGAACTCCGAGAAAAGGAGACGGTGAGTAGTGGATACTCTCTAAACATGGTCCTTGGCATTCTCTGGGCCTTGTGGAGTGACCTCTGTGATCTCAACCCAAGGACATAGCAGGTGGCTTGGGGCAAGTGACTAACCCTGGCAGCTTTCTGAACACCAGGACAGAGAGCCAGGAGTCACACCTAGGTACAGATACTCCAGAGCAGAGAACAGGCTCATCATTACCCTCTGCAGCCTCCTCATGTAAGAGTGACCTGAACATTTCTCAGAACACTTGGGCACTTCTATAGATCAAAAGTTGCCATCAAAAGTTGTTCTGCATGTAGTCATTTACATTCTGGGAGGCAAAACAGTTAAGTACACTCACATTTAAGACCATGGGCAAGTTACCAAGCCTCTTTGGGTCTCAGTTTCACCATGTACAAAACAGTAAAACATAACAGTACAAAACATAAAAATACGTGCCTTTTTATGATGGTATTATGGACTTCATATGATCATGCAGAAACACACTTGGCCCTTTGAATCACCTGATAGTTAAGAATAGCATCATCACCACTATTGCTTATGCAGACAGGATGGGCTGCAAAAACAGTATCTATTAGTAAATGCACAGGTTGGTTATTTTCAAGTATACATTTATTTGATTGCTTTCATGTTCTTTTTTGAATTCCTGTATCCTCAAGGAGTTGAAGGATCTCCGAAAACAAAGTGAAATCATACCTCAGCTCATGTCAGAGTGTGAATACGTCTCTGAGAAGTTAGAGGTAAGAGAGGGGCATACCTGTCCTGGCTAGATGAGAAGGCAATTGTCATGTTGCTGGTGTGTCTACTCCCTCTAGCTGTCACTTCTAGGATGATAAAGAGGAGTGAGTTTCTATTTGTAAAAAGCTGGTGTAATCACATGCCCCCTGGCCTTAAAAGCAGACTCAACAGCATTGGTCTTGTGGTTTTTTCGCTTATACAGAGGCATTCTATGTATAACCACAGCATAGGTGGCTAGTTATCTCCCAAAGAAGTTCCTACAAAGCCACAGAGAGAATAAAGAGAGGGACAGAAGGGTGGCCTGAGAGTATAGAGTCAGGGTGCAAGTCCACATCAGCCACTTCCTAGCCCATGACTTTGGGCACTGACCTTGGTCAGCCCTTCCTCCCTATCCTCAGCTTTCTGATCCATAAAAATGAGGGGTTTTAGGTCCTCCTTCACCTCCAGGGATCTCCTCACTTAACATACACAAAGAGCGCTTTATTGAATTACACAGTTCCTGTTCTGTATTGGTAAGTAGTTCCTGGGTACATGTTCAAGAAAGTCCCAGTTTACTCCCATGAAATAAAGCTGTTATTTGACATGAAGTGTACAAGGCTTAAGGCTCATTTAACAACTCATAGCCATCCTGTCTTTGGGAACTGTATCTGATTTACCTAGATTGGATTGTAGGCCCAGCTCTGCAGAAATCTCCATGGTGATGGTATCAGGATGCACAGACTGCCTGTCCCCGAGCCACTGGTATGGCCAGTCCTCCTTAGCCAAGGGCCTGGGACTTGAGGAGGCCTCTCAGGGGAAACAAGCCACTTTTCCATTTATTCTGTTTCTTTCTCAGAGTGGAACTGAAAAGTGGCCTCTGCTGGCCACTCTAGGAGGGGGGCTGAAAATGCCACACCAGGATTTCAAGCCATCCCTGCTGGGCCCTTTGTGAAGGCCCCCCTCAGGCAGCTCTCTGCATTCTGCAATCTGGGTTAGAACTTGGGTTTTGAGGCCAAATGTTGGTCCAGGGAACAGGCAGGAAGAAGGGGCTGAAACACCCACTGCCACCTTTCTGACATCATGATTACAGGCTTGTGTATTGAAGGGCATAACTTGTCTCTAGTGTCTTTGACCCTGGCCCACGCCCGTGGATCTGATGGAGAATGATTGGTTCAGCTGTAGCAGGCTTCGTGGATGGTTCCCATCACTCTTTTCCAGACTCTTCTCCCTTCTGTTTTGTCAGGCGGCAGAGAGAGACAATCAAAACCTGGAAGACAAAGTGCGATCTCTAAAGACCGACATTGAGGAAAGTAAATACCGACAGCGTCATCTGAAGGTAGAGTTGAAGAGCTTCCTGGAGGTGCTGGATGGGAAGATTGATGACCTCCATGACTTCCGCCGAGGCCTCTCCAAGTTGGGTACAGACAACTAGGGCTGGGCACAGACCTGGGCCCTGGATCATGAGTCCCACGTGTGTGTGTGTGTGATGAAATAGGACTAGGATGTTCTCCTGTTAGCATTGCTTCTGTAAGTGCAGGCGCAATTTGTCTTGTTTCCAAACCAGTTGTGCCGTCCACTCACTCCTCTCCAGAATAGAAATCTCTTGCTCCTCTGGCCTCACGAGGTTGTGGACAACTGGAAGATTCTGACTCAGGAATCCAGAACTAGGTCTACCTAAAATGTTTACGCAGTCAGGGCAGGGATGTTTATATCTTTCTTAAGGGCTGTTGCAACCATATGAACCGAAAAACAAGGTAATTTTCTAATTCAAGTATCAGTGTCCCCTTTACAACAGGCCTTTTTGCTCCTTTTACTGAATAGCATTTGGAGTACATGATTGTCCACCAGGCTCCAGTCCATGGGGCAAGGAGGGAGTAACGTCTCTCACAGTAAACATTGAGTCATTTTAAAGCAACCATTTAGTGTGGTGACTTATCTGGAGAAAGAAAGCAAGTTTCTGGGTGAATTTTCTGGTATGGGAATCACTTGTATCCACTATATCCCATCCTCCCTCAGTTTGTATGGTTGCGACAATATTCCTTTTGTTGGTTTTAATTTCTGAGCAGATGCTTGTGCTGTGGGAACAGCACATGGTGAGGGCGCCAAGCACACAGTGCCTGGCACAACGTAGGTGCTTAATAAATATTGTTCAATTAAACATTTAAACAGAATTTAGTGTTTTAATCAAACCCCACAAGTAGAGTCGAGACCCCTATTGAATGATACACCATCTTTTTTGTGTGTGTGCTGGGTAGTTATCAGGAATGAATACTACTGTGATCAAACCTGAGGCTCAGGTGGCCCTTGGGCAGGGAGGGTGGCAGCAGAAGCATCAGGGGCTGATCTGAGGCCCCCTGAGAGCCCAGCCATGGTGCTCTGTCCCTGGCACCATCACCTTCTTCAGGCATGGCATCTTGGAGGCTGAGGATTCCAGAACACTGGCTGTCCATGGTAGGGGCTACCCAGGGTTTCAGAACTAGGGTGCGATCCTATGGTAGGTTTGGATAATTGAGAAAGAAATCATCCAGCCCCATGATGGTGACAGAGTCCTGCTCAGAGGGTGGCCTTGGCCTTAGCACCAAAAAACTCTGCCCAGATTCACCTCTTGCCTCAGTTCCTGCTAAGGAAGGGCCTGGAGCCATAAACCTTTCCTCTGATACAGAGCTTCTCAGTGGGGCCAGTGACCACTTCAATGCCATTAGCATCCTTCATTGTGAAAGATCGCCTGTGTATGGCAAGATAAGTCCCCAGTCCTACATGTTTCTAAATGCCTTGGGCAGAAGAGACTCTGGTGTCACCTTACCTCTCTAGAACTACCTAAGAGAATTTGTTCCTCTAGAAATGTTTTCTCATAGGGAAATTCTTCCTGTCAAATTTGAATTAATGAGAAAACAGCCTGAGGAGGGGGTAGGGTCCACATAGACATGACCCAAGCCCCAAGATGAGTTAGAGTCTGCTACTCCCCTTCCCCTAGCTGAGGCATCTCTCTGAGCAGGGAATTTTTGCCTGGGATATGAAAAGAAAGGAGTCTGTTGATTTGGAGCACCAAAGTACATTAGGGGAGACCCCCACAGGCTAAGTGGGGGTCTTAAATACACAAGGCTCTTAGGTCACCCCTGCTGTGATTCAGGCAAGGGAGCTGCTGGCCCTCTCCTCTCCTCAGAGCTCTAGATGGCTCTCAGGACAGTCAGTAGCAGATCCCGACTGGCTGTGCCAGGAGACCAGAAAGCTGGGCTGGCCATGACATGGTCCTGGGATCCAGCAGTGGGTAAAACAGATTCTTCCCAGGCCAACCTGGTCCTCCTACCAGCAACCTGGGCAAATGGCTTCCCAGGAGCAGTAGACACTGGAATCTCAAACACCCTTCACTGGAATCTTCAGATGACCACCACCTGTGCCCACAGGCAACTTATTAATCCAAAGCAGTGACTTTAAAAAATGTTGGAAGCCATCACACAGTGGGGTTGAGGTACTTGATGCCCATTTATCAAACTACTAAAGAGTTTGGCCAGCATCTTGTAGCTAATAGGTGAGGAGCCTAGTTTCCCTGTACTATTGGGGCTTATCCAGCCTTAGAACTGCTGCAGCCCAGGAGCTAACAGTGTTAGGGGGTCCTTTAAAGTGACAGTTGGTTCTGCAGTGAAAGCACAAAACTTGACATAAGCACTTTTCATCCCTTCAACTTTCCTCTAAAGCCCATAGAATTTCTTTACTTTCTTTTTATTTTCTCTTTTGGTGTGGGTGTGTGTGTGTGCGGGGGGGGAGGGTGGTACTGGGTATTTAACCCAGGGGTTCTGTACCACTGAGCTTCATCCCCAGCCCTTGTTGTTTATTTTGAGATTGGGCTGGCTAAGTTGCCAAGTCTGGCCTCAGATTTGTGATCCTTCTGCCTTAGCCTCCCAAGGGATTACAGCCATGCACCACCACACAAGACTTCATTTACTTTCTTTAAAAAAGAATGGTTCAGGAACAGCCTGGATAGTGAGTCAAGGGATTGGTCTTGTTGGACAGCCTTTGACACTATGAACAGGGGACTCAGTACAATGAAAATGACCCACTGAATTTGTCCCCACTTTCAGTTGAGTTAGTATAATGTGCCCTCATTATGATGTCCGGCCCAGTCACTAGACTGTTGTCGTGGCTGTAAGTCATGTAAGCTTTTCTCTCATAGCCTTTGGAGCCACATTGTGCTGTTCTCCTGGTTTTGACATCTCCAAGACTGGCTTTCTTCACCTTGATTAGCTTTCTTTCTGCATTCATGAAACCTGGGCCTAAAAAGATGCCAAGTAAAACTTTAACCATGGTTGATCCTTAAAATAAACTTTGCTTTCTAGTCAAAATCCAGCTGGATGCATTTCCTAGATGGGATGGGAAAGAGAGAGGATGTCTTCTGGGTGCCCAGGGATTGTAAGCCCACTAGAGTGGCAGGTTGGGAAAGCACAGCCAGGCCTCTAGGGGAAGAGAGCCTGAATTCACTCAGGACATCTGTGTGCTCCATCAATTCCATCTTCCCTGCATGCCATCGCTTTAGATCTCAGATAAGAGAATTGGGCAGGGATTGTTGCCTGCGTTTTGCAGACGTCATGTAGGGACAGTGACATGCCCAGGGTTACCCAGCTGTGATCAGCAACATGGGCTCTGCATCCAGGTCTCCTGGATTTTGGTCCACTATTTTTCCATGAGTCATGTCAATATTGTCCCTTTGGTGACCCATGGGTGCTAAGAGGGAAAAACTCTATTGTATCCTCATAAGAGCACATGCAGTTATATTATCTTAATTCATGTCCACAGCAAAGGACAGTTTACAAGGAGTGTGTCAAAATTACATTTATGTTCATTACAGATAATAAGTTCCATTTTTGAATGATTCTGTCTTTTTAAGGATCCTTTTAAGAAAGTATCAGTTATAAACATGTCTCTGCCCTAAGAGGCCAGTTAACCCAGACTTGTCTTGAGTTCTTTATGGATGGCTTTCATTGAAGCAGGGTAGTCTGTTTAAAACAGGTGGAAGGCCCTGAGATTACAGAGACATAAATAGCATTCTAGTATGGGGCCACCTGTCCAGGAGATTAGCCAGTGCTGGGAAGGGAGCAGACTTGTTCAGTGCTTGGAGCCAGTCACATGGAGCCTGAGCAATACCCAGAAAGACTATTCTCAGGGGGCAGCTGGTCTCCACCCTGCAGGCTCCATGAGCACAGCTTCATGAAGGTGGTTGGTAGGAGTCTGACTTGTATATACCATGTTTGATATGAAACACCAAATAAATGCAGTCAATGTGCTGCCCAGAAGAATCATGGTCTGCCACTTTAAAAGAGTTCTTTTTCTGTAGACAAGCCTCCTTTTCTATAGATCCAGGAACAGTTTGGGACAAGAGCCAAACACCGGGCATGCCAGGGACCATATTGTGGGACCTTCCGTGTGGCCAGGTGTACTCTTGGGAAAAAAGCAGCTACAATATGACTTGGTGTAGTATTTGAAAGATGCTGCCCTTTAAGAAGGAGCAGTTCTACTCTGTTAATAACAGAAAGTGAGTTGTTCGTGCCATTCATCCTTGTAGAAATTAAAATTCTTCTATTCACTGGAAACATGACAGGATTTTGAAGCATTTGGAATATAAACTGGAAGCATAAAAATTGGTGTCCATCTATTTTTAAAGTATATGCATGGTTTAAGCAGACCCAAATTTCTGAGTAAATAGCTTTGCCAAAGAAAAATAGCATATACTTTGGGAATAGTGGGGGTGATGGCATGGAGAGGAATCCTGTAGAGAAATATGTTATTTACATGCCTTTACCATACACCTATCCCAAGAATACGGTTCCTGTTTAAAAGGGCCTAGCAAGAAAATGTTAAGAAATTTGAGCTGGATGGAATGTTGTAGTGAGCTTATGACTGTGTGTGTGTTGGGGAAGAAGCAGCAAGGGGAAGTAGGAAAAACAATAAGGAAGAGTTTTCAATAAAAAATATGTATACTTAAGAGGAGTCTTTATTTGAATATTTCTAGTGGTGGTGTTGTATGTTCTGGAATCCATTTACCAGGAGTCTGTGGGTCTTTTGTTTTGAGTACAATTGTATGGTGCCCTACTCTACACATACAATTGTATGGTGCAGAGCTTGCTGCAGGGTGGTCTCCTGGGCCACAGGGATCCCTGACACACCTGGCAGGAGCCCAGAGCAACCATGATGGAGTCCAAACTCTTGTACATTTTGGAAGATGATTGGTAGGATTCATGATATGCAGCTGTGGGAGATGTGTTTCTGTGTTTACCCTCTTGTACCACTTCCAATAGGAAGCCCTGACTTTAGACCAGTTGTTATAATAGTGTCCCATGATGTGAAAGGCAAGAAGATATATCTTATATCAAATATAAGAGTTTAGTAATAAGAAATAGGGTAGATAAGTGGACCCTCCCAAGAATACCTTTCTTTTTTCCTTTTTGAACAATTTTTAGGTACATAGGTAAAATATACTTTTTAAAAAAAAAGAAATTTAAGTGAAAAGAAAAAAAAACACCTTTATTGCACTGATTATAACCACTGTTAACATTTGATATATATCTGTTCAGACTTTTTTCTATGTGTCTGTATTTGATTAATTACTTTTTCCACGAAATATAATCATGTTATACATAATTTCTGTTATTTGCTTTTTCTCTATATTGTAAATATATTTCTATCTCAGTACATATGTAATCAATTGCTTTTTAACATCTACACAAGTTATACCTTGCTTGGATACTTAAGGCTATTTCCAAATTTTTACAGTTTAGTCAAGGACATGATGAAATTCTTCTGACATCTTTGTTAAACTTCTCAATATTTAGTTAGGATAATTTTCCAAAATTGGACTTGTTGGCTCAAAAATGTGCTTCCTCAAATCTGTGGCTTCTTTCCTTCCTGGGCATACAGGAGACTAATTCTTCAGCCTCCTCCTAGTTGTCCAGGGTTCTGTGACTAACTCCAGCCGATGAAATGTAAGCAGAAGATACATATGAAAATCTAGGCTCAGACCATGACATGCTCATGTGCAGTGCTCCAGTGTCTGTGTTGTCTTGCCTCAGCAAATGATGATGTCCCCTGGTAGAGCCTCTGTTATCCTAGGTCCCTGAGTGACTAAGCAGGTCACTTCCTCCTTTTCCCTCACCCCCACCCACCAACCTGCATGGACATGTAACATGAATAAAGAATAAACCTTAAATCTTACACTGGGATTTCAGGGTTAATTTGTTACTACAGCATAACATATCCTGTTCTGGATGATGATTTAAAAGACATGTACATTTTAAAAACTTTTAATAAATATTACCTCAAATTGCCTCTCAAAGGTGGCCCCAAATTATACTTCCACCAGCAGTATGAGAATGTCTTAATCCCTTTTCAACACTGTTAGCATGGGGGCTGGGAGATAAAGTTTTTGATTAAAATATGACCCTCATTAGCAAAATATATACATATGTATATATGTGTATTTGTATATATACCTGTATTCATATCCTCTGGCCAGTCTTGTCATAGGCATCTAGTAGTTTCATTGATTACTGAGAGATTTTTTAAATAAGAATTGTAAAACAATTTAAGTGATATATATGGCTTTTAAAAAATGTTCAGGCACTTACAAAAAGCTTTTTAGTCAAATATTTTCCTTTTCAGTTGCTGTCTTTGCTTCATGCTTATGAACATCTTTCCTAGTCTAATTTCAAGATTATATTGTCATCAATATTTTGTTCTTGTACATTTATTATTTCTTTTTAATCAGTTAAACCTCTGATCTATTTGAAATTTATTTTATAAATTGTCTCAGCACTGTTTATTGGGAAATCTATCATTTCTCTATTGCTATCAAATCCCATTTTTACCATATACCCAGACCTTTTGTTGGGTGCCTAAGATATGCATTCTACCCTAAAATGTGCTTCTGAGCTTGCCCCTGTGGTTCCTTATCCACCTGTACACTCTAACACTGGTACCACACTGTTTTGATCATTAGTTAAGCTTTGAAAAAAAATTCCGAGTCCATTTTGCATAGTAATATTTCCCAAAGAAATTTAGGATCATTTTGTAACTTAGAAGAGTGAGAAATTGGATTATGTAAAATTTATATATCCTTAGAACTAATATCTTTTATATTTTCTTTTTCACTGAATTTATATTGTTTAATTTTACATCCTTCAGTCTATTTTTTTCTAGTAAAGGTAATTTTTGTAATGGTGGATACTGTTGTCAGTTTGTCCATTGTATTTTCCAACTGCTTATTATTAGTATGTAATTACGCCATTAGTCTTTGATGAAAGTTAAATCCATTGATTTTCTAATTTAAAACATTAAATAAAAGTTTTGTAGATTTAAAGATGAGAAACATAATGTAGCAAAGGGAAGTTCCCATAATTAAAATTCCCCAAGGTAAATAATAACAACTAATGCACAGTCCTCAAATTTCCCCCCTAAAATATATTCTGTCATTTTGATGACATAGTACAACCCTTCTACTACTTGGATTTTTCACTTTGCAATAGATCATGGACATCTTCCTATGTCAGTGAGCATCAGTCTACCTCATTCTGACCTCTGCATAGAGTAATGTGTGGTTGTATGCAAATTTATTTAACTTGGGAACTGGTTATTTTGTATCCGGTCAGTTGCTAAATTATTTTCATTTTGTTTTATTTGCCTTTTTCAGGTAGGTAGTAGTTCTGGTTAGTGATGATAGTTTTATTTCCATGTATTCAATAATCTTATTTCCCTTTTTTCTCTTATCACATTGACCAGCACTTTTAGAGCAGAGTTATGCATATATAATTGTGCTGGTATTGTACACTCTTCTTCATACGTTTTTCCCTTAGTGAGAATATTTCTAGTGATTCTTCAAAAGTATAAATTTGACTATTAGTATAAGACATTCTTAATATTTGAATTTATATGTTAAAGTTATGTAAACTTCTGTTTGTGGTTTGCTAAAAATTTTATCAGTAATGGATGTTGGGATTTTAGTGACTTTTTCATATCTGTCAAGATGATCAAATGATTTTTCTCTATTATGACTTGAGATGAATAATTTTAATAGATTTCCTAATGTCAAGCCCCCTCTGCATTTCTACAAAAACCTGATATAGTCATAAAACATTATTCTTTTAATATACATCTCCTTTCAATGTTAACAGTGGTTATTTATGATAGGTTGGTCCAAGGTGGATTTTTATTTTGTGTTTCTTTTCTGCATTTTCTGACTTTTCTACAAATATTGTGTATTATTTGTATAATAAAGATAAGAGCTTTTCAATGAGAAAATATTCTGGATTTGGTTTGCTTGTTTTATTTTAGAAATTTTTGTATCTTAATAAGATGAACAGTTGGGATTTTTTTCTGCTGTCTTTGTCAGTTATATTTATGTTCTTTAAAAAAAAAAAGAACTTGAGAAGCTCTCTTTTTCTATGCCCTAGAACAGTTTAAATAATATTTAGAATTTTTTGCTCTTTGAAGTTTTTATAACATATATAAAACTGTCCAAGTCTAGTGCCTTTTTAGAAAATAGTTCTTTGATAACATTTTCCATTTTTTTTTCACATTCAATGTTCTCTTCAAACTGCAATGATTCTGTTGATTTTCAAATATGTTGGATTGGAATTGCTTTATTCTTCTTTCTCATTCATAATGTTGTGTGTGTGCTTTCCCTTGTTATTCTTTTGTTTTTCCAGAGCTGGTCTATTTTATTAGTCTTTTAAAAGAACCCGTTCTGGGATTTATACCTGAATTTACCATCTTATGATTTTTATTTGTTTTTGCGCCTATTAAGTCCTTTATTAATTTTTTTTTTAATTTTTCCACCTCCTCAAACTGATTGCCATTATAACTTTTTCTTGCATAGTTACTAGCATTTTAAGCCTATGACTTTTCCTCTGAATATGTCTTTAATTATAGCTCTTAAATTTTTATGTATGGTGTTCTATGTTATAAATAATTTCTGATTTCAGATTTAATGTTATTTTATACTGAAGAGTTATTTGAAATTATAGAATTCCAGATAGTCTGATATTTGTTGTTGATGCTTTTAACATTTGTTACAAACTTCTAGTTTTATTGCCTTGTCAAAGACAGTATGACCTATACAGTTTGTGCATTTGGGAATTTATTGATGTTTTCCTAGGACTTAATAAAATTCTTAGTTTTAATAAATATCCCCAGGAAACTGGAAAAGATATATTCTCTGAAGGGAACAAAATTCAACCTGTATATAATAATTTGGCCTTATTAAGTATATTATAGACCTTTAATTTTTGCCTACTTGATTATTTAAAGACTAAGAAAGATAACATTGGTTCTTGCTACTATTGTATTTGTCTATTTCTCTTGTGTATCTAACCATTTTTGCTTTATGTATTCCTCTTTGATGTTATTTGGCAAATTTTTTTTTATATTTAAGGAAAAAGTTATTTTCCTTTGAAGATTTGTGTATCTTTGTAAGCTTTACCTGATTTTGTTGTAATAGAGTTGTTTATGTAGAAATACATAGTTCGATAAAACATTTGTATCTGTTTTTTTTTTATTTTAGTTGTTGATGGACCTTTATTTTATTCTTATATTTATTTATGGTGCTGAGAATCGAACGCAGTGCTTTTGCACATGCTAGGCAAGCACTCTACCACTGAGCCCCAGCCCCAGCCCCTTGTGTCTGTTTTTAAGCTAACAAAAATCTTTAAGAAGCCCTTTGTGCCTGAACAAGATATTTTGGAAGTTCTTGATGTCCCCAAGTAGGCTTGTGTCCTCTGAGGTCACTTTCTGAGCCAAAGCCAGAGTGGCCATGTGGAGTGAAGCATAGTACTTGGGAACACAAGGAGGGATTTTTTTGTTTTTGTTTTTTGCTTTTTTAGCATGCCAGCGTTTCTGGTTCCTCTTTTGGACAGACGCCTGCACGGGGGTGCTTCCGGGATGCCTGCCTCTGGGCTGATCACATTCTGCCTCACTGGGGCCACACTACAGCTTTTCTCAGACCAGGAGGTGCTTTCCTTGTTCAGAGGCCAGCTTTCTGAGTAGAAGGCAGTGAGAGTGTGTGTTTTTGTGCCTGGCTGCAGGAGAAAAAGCTAATCTCAGAGCCTCATCTTATCAGAAGAGATTTTTCCAAAGCTGTTTCCAAAGATTATTCACATGGCAGAGTCTGTGCCAGGCACAGATCCACCTTTTCCCAGATATGTGTACAAATTGTGAATGCATCTTTTACTCCTATTCAGCTCAAGAATAAAGGAATATGGTCTGCATTTTTCCTCCATTGAAGTTAATTACTGTTTTGATCCCCTGTCCCATCAGACTCATGTAATTTGATTTAAATCAGTTCTGGGACTCAATTTTCTCCAGAAGTGTCTTTGAAGGTTGGGTGGGGGAGACTCACACAGTCCCAACGTGGTCAATGTATAGAACCCACATCTTCTGAGATGTCCTCTGTTCCTGTCCCCACCCTGCTCTACCTTTCCACCACCTCTTCACATGGGAATTATTCAGATGTTCCTTTGCTGCAGAAATCTCCATGAAGTTACCCTTGGCTCTGACTATCTGCTCCCTCTCTGCAGCCTGAGGGCACCAAAGACTTCAGGTCAGGGGTCATTTAACAGAAAGAGATGAGGTAAGCCAGGTGCGAGTTTAGCTGGGAGACCAGAACACTGAGTAGAAATTATTCTGTGGCCATCACCAGGGCAGGCTGGCTTTGCTGATGGCCACAGACCCTCACTGCTCACTTGTGGAATCTCTGACTTTCTTTCCTTGTTCTTAACTTGCCCCTATTCCTTCTTCTTCCCTTCCTCTTCCTATTCGGTTTACACTGGGGTCTCCAAGGCTCTGTCCTGGGCTGTTTTCCTTGGTTCTTTTTCCCTTTGAGTGTCAAGGATTCTGCAGTCCACTGTCAACAGCCACTTGCACCTAGGACATCCCATGCACAGGCACCTGCTCTTGGAGAGCATCTCTGCCCCACCTCACCCACAGGTATACACACCACCTCCCCTTCCCCCGATGCCCCTGCCCACCTTGCCCGCCCTAATGGTGGCCCCACCACTGTGTTGGTGCCATTTCTGCCCTTTTTCTTGCCTCTTGCACAATGAGATGCACAGCCTTGTATTTTCCCTTTGCCATCTCTGTCTCCTTATTCCACCATTGCTACCCTCTTGGCATCATCCCTTTCCTATTTCTGGTCCCTTCACTCCAATATCTTCAACATTTTCTGGTTGCTCTCACATGGAGCTGCCAGAGGTGGCTTCTTCCTGTACCACGGGGCAGATCTGCTTGTGCCTAGGCCTGGCTGTTACATTATCTCTGTGTTCTTGCTCATGCTGTTATCAGTGCCCAGAACCCTTTCTCTGTTGCAGATCCACACCTCTTCTTAGGCCCAGGTCAAGATCCTCCAGATGAAACTCAACCACTACCAGGGGGCTTCTCATTGCCTTTGTACAGTTCTCTCATACTTAATAGCTTTTAAATTATTAACTCCCACGTTCATTTCACAAATATTTATTGATCAGTTTTATGCCTCAGGTCCTGGAAACACAACGATGAAAAGACTTGGTTACTTTCCACATATTTGTTGTGTCCCACTGGAGAGGGGAGATGACCTACTGCAGGTGTTAATGGGACTTGGGAAGCTCCCCTCAAGACAGTTAATGGGGGGCTTGGAGGCTCCCCTCAAGATAGCTCTCATAAGTGGCCAAGAAGCAGGCCCAGAGCATACCTAGCTCTTCCAGGGCTGGAACTACCCCAGGCCATTAGACACTTCACAGCACATCAGGCCTCAAGGCTGCTGACCTTGGGAAGAACCTGCAGTGACTAAGTGTGCCTGCTTCACTCTTTCCTCAGCACCAGCCTCTCCACTCCTCTCTGACTTGGGTGGATGGTATCAGTGTTTTACTGAGGATGATCTGTACACCAGCTGTTATTTGGGGTTCCAGCCCATCTCAGAAAAACCTAGATTAGGACCTTTGTTGCCTGGACCTGAAAAATCTACCTTCTAGCAAATTGCCTTCTACTATACAGAACTCTGACCTTCCTTCAAAGAGGTCCACATCCTAATCCCTGGAACCTTTGACTGTCAGCTTAAAAGGCAAAGGGGGTGCTGGGGTTGTGGCTCAGTGGTAGAGCTCTTGCCTGGCATGTGTGAGGCACTTAGTTCAATCCTCAGCACCACATATAAATAAATAAATGTATTATGTCCACCTAAAGCTAAATATATATATAATTTTTTTAAGGCAAAGGGGATATTACCCTAGACTCTGTGAGTAGATCTGGTCTAATCAAGTTATTTTTCTTTTTTGGGGTACCAGGGGTTGAATTCAGGGATACTCAACCATTGATCCACATCCCCAGACCTATTTTGTATTTTATTTAAAGACAGGGTCTCACTGAGTTGCTTAACACCTCACCATTGCTGAGGCTGGCTTTGAACTCATGATCCTCCTGTCTCAGCCTCCAGAGCCGCTGGGATGACAGGCATGTGCCACCTCACTGGGCATTATTGGAGTTCTTCAAGGCAGAGGTCCTTCCTGGCAGGGGTCAGAAAGAAATGTAATGGTGGAAGAAGAGACAGAGGACCACAGCTGTGCTGGCTTTGAAGACAGGGGTAGAGGAACACAGGGAACCTCTAGATACAAAAGAGGCAAAGAAACAGCTTCTCCCTGGACCCCTGAAGACTGGAGTTTTGTTGAAACCTCAATTTTAGTCCCCTGAAACCCATGTTGCACTTCTGACCTGCAGAACTCTAAAATTTGTGTTGTTTTAAGCAACTGTGTTTCATTATGGCAGCAGTATGCTCCTCATGTGAGTTTACATATTTAACATTTTAAGAACCTCTGCTGTATAAATCCACTCTTCTACATGATCATTAATGATCATGTTCCCCCCTGATCAAAAACCTGATTTAGCTGGGCCCAGTGGTGAATGCCTGTAATCCCAGCAACTCGGGGGTCTGAGACAGGAGGATCACAAGTTCAAGGCCATCTTCAGCAACTTAGCAAGACCCTGTCTCAAAAATAAATAAAAAAGGATTGGGGGTATAGCTCAGTGGTAAAGTTCTCCTGGGCCCAATCCCCAGTACAAAATAAAATCTTCTGATTCAGCTCCTAGAATAACCTGTTGATTCCTGATTTAAATTCTGGAGAGGGAAGGAATAAATGAATAAAGAAGTCTGGTTGACATGATTCCAGGACAATTCATAGGATGCTCTCTGTTATGGATTGGCAGTATCCTATGACCAGATGCCAGTCCCTAATCTAGTCAGCTTGGGAAATAAACCACAGCCCCTCTGACCTGCCTTTGTAGCCAGGGCTATGGATGTAGGAAGCAGAATGGCTGATGTCTAGGACAAGGTGCAGTGGTCTTGTAGGGCAGGAGATACCTCAAAGAGATGACAGCTATGGGGCTGAGACTGAAGAATGGGTCTGGGTTTGCCAGAGCATGGAGCAGACATGGGTGCAATTCCAGGCATTTAAATGCTTCAGAGAGCCGGGCCATTTGGGGGCAGTCAGCAAGCAGCCTGGTGTTGCTGGGGTAAAACCTGCAGGGGGTAAAGGGGACAACAACCCTTTCCTGGGACTTTTATACGCCTCACTGCAGGCCAGTCCTTATTTATTTATTTATTTATTTTTTGATTGGTAAGCCAGGGGGAAACTTTGAGAGGTAAAGATGGATTGATTGGCAGTACTTTGGAGGGTGGACTGGAAATGTTTGAAACTAGACAACAGAAGACATTCTTGTTCCCTCCATCTTGAGTCGTAATTTCCCAAAGCCAGCAGCTGGATTTATTTCAGGGCTTGACTGCAAGAAGCAGGAAAAGGGAAAAATGAAGAGGAGGAGGGGGAGAAGTTTTTGAGGCACTGAAGACACACAAGTGTGCCAGGAACTTTGAAACTTCAAGAGAACTATTTTGAGAATAATATTTTTCTTTTTCCTTTTTTTTTTTTTTTTTGACGGCTTCTCATCTTTGGCAGCCCCTGAAAAGCAAATTCTGAGAATTATCCAAATTGGATTGAACTCTTTGGTGTCTCATAATACTGAAATTATTCTAAGTATTAAAAACGATAACAAACATAATAAGAAAGTCCTACATAGTTCTGATTTTGCCATTTTTGAATATCAGATTCTTTTCAGAGGACTATTTTTATTTGATGCTGAGGTGGGCTTGCCAGTGGTGGGGAAGGAGGCCTGGGGCAAAGGCACAGGACCTGCCTTGGGGATTTGGAAATGAAGCCTGCAAGTAGCCAGCATGGAGCAATTCCCAGTAGAACACATGGGAATCTGTGAGGGAGCTACAGTCCCCAGGGCCCGTGCACAGCCAGGGCTTGCTTCATCAGACACCAAAGCCATGTCAGGCCCAGTGTGGCAGAGACACATTCATGGATTTGAGTTCTAGGAACGTAGGACACATGACAGTCCCAAGGATAATCAGGAAGCAGCCACGCTGGAGGCTCTCTAATCAGGGTAGGGAGGCAGGTCCAGGTTGCAACTACTGAATAAGGACTCAGATGCCTCCCAACTGTATTGAGGCCCTTCAGGTTGGTATGGGCCAGAGTTAAGAAACCAGAAGCAGAAAAACCTTTGGTGTGTAATGGGACTTTTCTCTAGCTTCATCCTATTCTGTGGAAACCCAGGGTCATAGTCACAAACACAAGTAGAATGAGATTAGCAGTTACATTTGGGCAGTTTGAGATCATATATATATAGACTGCTTTGTGTGAGTCCCTTCCTCTCTCCTAATTTTTTGTTCTCCAGGGCTGGAGATTGAATCCAGGGATGCTCCATTACGGAGCCACATCCCCTGCCCTTTTTATTTTTTGAGACAAGGTCTTACTAAGTTGTCCAGGCTAGCCTTGAACTTGCAATCTTCCAGCCTCAGCCTCCTGTGTCTCTGGGATTACAGGCTTCCGCCACTGTACCTAGCTAATTTTAATACAAAGCAAGAAGGAGAAAAAGATTGTAGCCTAAGAGTTCAGTTCCTAAGAGGACCAACACTATTCTCCCACCATTATCTGAAACCCCCCAGGCAAGGAAGCAAGGAAGGCTTGGTTTTTACAGCAGTGAAGAGACTGTTTCCATTTCCTCATGACTGACACCAATGAATTATAAATAATTCTTTATTATGAGTTTACATAGTGCTTGACATATAAAATAAATTTTATTTAAGTATTTAAAATAGTTTCTGAATATAGAAGCAATTTACTCTTATTATTGCTAAAATAATATTCACATTCAAACCTTTTAAATGTGAGGAACCACTATGCTGTATGCACAGGAGAACAGTCAGTAGTCTAATAGTGCTGTTTACCAGAGTAGTGTAAACTTCTTTCAGAATCAAGGAATGATTCTAGATTACCCATGGAGAAAAATATGTACTATTCTTTTAGGCCAGTGACGCTCACAATGGGTTTCTTATCTACTTATGGGTTGGTATGTAATGGTCACATGTGTGTTTCCCTTCTCAGTTTTAAAAGCCACAACACCAAATCCAAGTTGCAATGTCTCACCCAAAACCCCACTAATGTATATATATTTGGATCCTGGGGATTGACCCAGGGGTGCTCCACTACTGAGATACATTCCCAGCCCTTTATTTTTTACTTTGAAACAGGGTCTCTCTAAATTGCTGAGGCTGGCCTCAAACTTGCCATCCTCCTGCCTCAGCCTCCCGAGTTGCTGGGATTCCAGGTATGCGTCACTGCATCAGGCGCCTTTCTGATCTTTTCGGGTGTTGTGTGGCCCATCTACCTTTGTCAGACTTAGAGACATGCTTAATGGTCCCACTCGCTGGGGCTCTGCTCATCACTGTCTTCCTCTGAGTCAGCAGACACTCTCTTGATTCTTTGGAGTGCAGCTTTAATGCTCCTCTCTAGGTCACTGGTTGGCTTGTCGCTGAGGCCTGAGCCCAAGTCTGTGTGGACTTTCCTCAGTTTCACCCCTTGTCTTATGGCAGCCAGAATGTGCTCGTTGACTGACGTGCGGGGAGCAGGCGAAAAGGGCACTTCCGCTTTCTGGAGAGGGCTTCTGCTGTGCCTTAAGGAGGCCAACACTTCATCCATAGATCCTGAAATTGAGCAAACAGAGCAAGTGCTACATCAGTATCATGCTGCCAGAGCATTACTGTGCAAAAGCTAGGAAAAGCAGTTAATGCCATGATTCACACAAATAATCATCAGTCCATTAGACAAAGCCTTGGTTACCTGTTAGACCAATGATAAGCTCTCTGAATCCAGGATAGTTGTTCTGTTTGGTTGCTGTGGTGCTGGGATAGAACCCAGGGCCTTGCACATACTTGGTGAGTCTCTACCAACTGAGCTACTTCCCCAGCCCCAGGATATTTAATAGCTCATATTCTATCTTGACTACTTACTTTCCACTAACATCTTCAAAGCCCTAGCAATTTTCAGGAACAGTCATGTATACCTTTTGTTAGAATGACTGCTTTCAAGACACCCTAAAGAGAATTATGGATGCCTGGGGTGGAAATAATAAGACCCACTGTACCTGAGTTAGATCCCTCTAAATTTATCTCCTCCATTTCTCTTTCCACTTAGAAAATATCCTTTTTTTTTTTAATGTACCCTGCTGTATTTCTCTAACTCCAGTCTTAGATATTAGTCATTGATGACTCATTCTGTGACAATGAAATGAGTAGGTTTCCACACACAGAAAGGCTTGAAATAAAATTCTAATCAGTGGCTCAATGAACAGAGAGGGGGTGGCCCTGGCACTGTTTTCTGTGTAGTGTTTAATTCCACCCACGTCACCCTGGAGTGGTTACATGCTCTATCTTTAAGGGTGTGAATACTGTCAAAACATACATTAGCTCAAAGTTTCCAGATACTGGATAGAAGCGATTTTACACTCTGACACCCTGAGACCCTGAAAGGATAAAATATTTATCTCCTACTGGATGCAAGAGTAAGATGTGGCCATTAAATTAGACATCTTCCAGGTAGGCCTTCAAGATTAAGAGTCATTTCTAGTTGGCTGACAAGGGCTACTTCACTTTGGATTTAAACCTATAACTGATGACAGTTCCCCTCTGGGAGTAATAAGTTTCATAACCACAGTCATTTTCTGGCACTAATTCACACTTTCTTCTTATTCTCAATGTTTGAGTTGAATAGAGCCCCCACAACGTGAGAATTAAGCCTGAGCTAGAACAGGCACCCCCATCAACCTGCCTATACCCAAACTCTGACATAGGCACAGGCACACAAGTGCTCACTTTTCTTTCATGTGATGTTATCACAAACCTTGTGGAAAAGGGCCATTGGGTCTCCACCTGAGAGAGTGACATTTTCAATTGTGCCTGGTGCCAGTAAGTGTACATAGTATTTTGCTAAGATTTATTGAACATACAAACCCTCCTAAAGCAGTAGGCTCCAAATCTGGGTACATTTAAGCTGGTATCCTCAATAGTCTATGTATGAAGTCATGATTAGAATCATGGAGAACTACAGCCTTGTTAAACAAATTTTCAAATGTATTCAGTTTACTGTACTTGCTGACAAAAAGTGACCCACTTTTTCCCCACCAGTCATTCTACATTCTGGCTAATACACAATGCAATAGAATATAACAGAATAATGTGCAAGCAATATCCTTCTTAAAATGCAACAATTTAATCCTGTAAAGGCCTCAAATGCAACAGAAAATCTACAGTAAAGCAGTACTGAAAATTCAATGGCAGAAATCGGATACATACTGAAGTGTTAAGAAAACTAAAATATACTGTGTGTGTGTGTGTGTGTGTTGTGCTAGGGGTGAAACCCAGGGCCTTACACATGCTAACTGATCTACCTCTGAACTTCATCCCCAACCCCTGAATAGACTGATTCTTTAACAGCCTCAGAAATCCCAAGCCATATGATCAAAAGAGATGTTTTTTTCAGGCTAAGTTAGCATTTATCAAACTCGGGTTGTACAAACTACAGTGAAAGACTAATATTCAAGTCAACAGATACTAGAATATTTTAAGACTAGAGAATTCTGAAATATATTTATTTGCAGATGGTAGCTTCTAAAGCTAGAATGCTTCGGCAGCTTAACAACCCCTGGGAGTAGGGACAGAATTCCAGCAGGTTACCTGGGCATTGAAAACTTTCCAAGGAATTGGGTGGTCTCTCAGCAGGTGACCCACACACTAGAGAACGTGGCTGATCATCTTTTACCCAAGTTCCAAGACCTAAGTTCTGATGATTGGCAGCTTGAGAAGAGGCCAGAGCAGGGAGAGGTGGTGGGGGTGGGGGGGGAGGAGGGGGAGGAGGAGGAGGAGGAGGAGGAGAAGGTTGTTGTTGTGGTGGGGACAATGACAGCTCTTCACTGGATTTTAAGTGTGTTCGGTCACCAACTGGAACAAAAATCTGGACAGGGATATTTCTGTGATAGTCTTGAGCCTTGGGGGTTTTCTCAGTATAAACATCAGGTACGAGAGGAGCGCTTCGGGCCTTCCCAGAGCACGGGGGAGCGACTGACACAAGCTGAGAAACTGGTGAGGACCTCTGCCGGGGAAGGTCAGCTGGCAGGTTTGGAGCCCCAGGTTCCAAGCAGGATGTCTGCCGTAAGGATTGAACTGAATATTTCTGAAAATAAAACATGGTTGCAAAAAATTTGACACAAATGCAGACTATCAACATGCTGAAACCATCTAAGAACAAATCTGTAAATAAACACTGACATATGCTTAGAGGACTCTAATTCACAGTGGCTCCCCATCTTTTGTCTAGCCATCCTCGCTACTCAATCTATTCTTATGTGCTAAAAAAGAAGCATTTATATCCTTTGACCAAGTATTACCTTCTCTGTAATAAAATGAAGATATGAATGACTACATAGAGATTAAAAAATATTCATAATATTCTTAGCATGAAAAGTTAGGAGCTCTACATGCCAACAACAAGAAGTTAGTTGAAAATTATGTCAAATTTATTTAAAATAGTAAGCAGCCATGAAAAAGAAGAAATAGTACAAAGCCTGTGAAACACCTAAAAAAAAAATTATGACATTGCATTAAATAAAAATAGCAGGATATAAAAATAATAGGTATTATGATTATAAACATTAGGGTAAAAGGTTTATGAAAAACACAGACATAAAAGAGAATATGGATATTTCTTAACTTTCAGGCTTAGACTAAATTTCATAATTAAAAAAAATTAACTTTGAAAAGTTCTGGTGTCTTAGGTATTCTTTTGATAAAGAAACATCTAATACTACAAAGAACTGTGGTGGGAAGGTTCCCTAAAGAAGGCACAGATTTGCCAATAAAACAAAATATGTAATACCAAGAAGCCATTAAAGTGAACTAGAGCAACATGAATAAATCTCAAAAACAGAATTGGAGCTAAAGAAACTGGCAAAAAATGCATACAATATGACACTTTTATTTATTTGTTTCAGTACTGGGATTGAACCCAAGGGACTCTACCATTGAGTCACATCCCCAGTCCTTTATACTTTTTTACATTGAGACAGGGTCTCACTGAGTGGCTGAGGCTGGCCTCCAACTTGGAATCTTCCTGCCTCAGCCTCCCGAGTTGATGAGATTACAGTCGTGTGCCACTGTGCCCAACAATACTATTAATGTAAACTGAAAACACACACATTGGGCAATTTATGATAAACTCAAAGTACTTCTCTCTTTCCCCACATTCTTCTTTCTCCAGGATAAACAGCAAAGTAATGGCAACAAGCCCCAGACCTCAATGAGCTTTCATCATACAGTGACTCACATTAAGCTGAAGGAAACTAAATCTTCAAGATTCTTTCCCTCTGCATTTAAGCCACTCATTCTCTCCCACTCCATTAAAGCCTTCCTATCCACCCTATGCCAATGTACATCTCTGGTACAGGCTATCAAGAACCTCCCAATGAGGTCAGCCTGTTAGATTTTAACTCACTGTTCCAGTCTGTTGGGAGCTTAGGAGGCCTGAGTCTGCCATTGTAATCTCTCTACCCCTCGCATCTTTATATCATCCACATTTGAGAGGCTGATTTTCCATACTGCCATCCAACTTCCTGACCTGATAGAGTCAGGACCAAGCGGACAGAGTCACTGCCCTTGGATCCCTCCCAGCGGATTCCATTCCCTGCATCGGTACCCTGGTGGTGGCAGGGACAGCCAGCTTCTCTCTACCTGGCTTCACAACCATCTGGGATTCCTGTAGCCCCCCTTCCGTTCATCCTTCCTACTGCGACTCAGGCCCTGATCTGGTACAATGTGAAATCAGGGTCTTTCTGAAGAGCAACGGGAGGAGGAGATCAGGTCTATTTTTTAGAATCAATAAATTCAATTATATTCTTAAATAAGTTCTTATTTACTTTTTTAGTTTTTTAAAAAAAGTCATTCACTTTTAATAGAGCACTTTCACTACACTTAGGTCACAGTGCTTCCTTGGTGACATTTTAAAGAATTCATCACAGCCAGGTATGCTGGCACATGCCTGTAATCCCAGCAACCTGGGAAGCTGAGGCAAGAAGATCACAAGTTCAAGGCCAGCCTTGGCAACCTAGTGAGGTGCTAAGCAACTTAACAAGACTCTGTCTCAAAATAAAAAATCAAAAGGGCTGGAATGTAGTTCAGTGGCAAAGTGCCCCTGAGTCGAATTTATTACAAATGAGGGGGGAAAGGCCAGTTAAAATTGAGGGCAGTTAAATTACTTTCAATTTTCCCTGCTGGTCTGAATGAGTCCCAGTGGGCACGGCTAGCACCACTAGGAGGACCAGGGAGTAGGAACCCAACCATGTTGTGCTGTCAATGCACCAGTTGTTTTAGCAGGGCTTTGGAAACACTGATATGCCACAAATAATAGTATTTCTGGAGCATTTCATATTCTAAGTCATCTGTTCATAATACCTAAGACTTTTCTCCTAGGATAAGTGATCTGCATTTATTTTCCCCGAAAAAGTGAGATGATCATTTCTAGAACTTACCTCTTTATAGGCTCTTAATCGCTGGAGTGTTTTTTGGCGTTCTTGGTTTATCCACTCTTTTTTCTTTTGCTCCTCTTCTTTTATTTTGTCTCTTTTCTATATTTAAACAAATGTATGTATAAGGTGCTCAGAATTCTGATTATATGTCTTGAAACACAAGAAAGATGGGTCTTGACAAAGAAAGGGGCTGTGACTCAACGTTACCCACCCACCGTGTCTGTACCCAGCTGCAAGATGGGAGGAGCGAGGGCTGCGCATCTAGGCAACAAAGCCCGGGTTCCCACACGTACAGGCCACAGCATAACATCATGCAAATACACAACATTTTCTTTCAGGTACTCACCATTTGAATACTATGATGCTGATGAAAATATCTTGTACTTTCTTCAGCCTGTTGCAATCTGAGCCGATGGTTTTCTTTGCACTGATCCTAATGGAATAATATACATCACCTACATGGTTTTTAATATTACCATGGCTGTGGCATAAAAGGTTAAAAGACAAAAGCATTGCATCTGGACTATAGTGTAAGGCATTCATTAATATTAGCTTCTGGTGTGTCTCAACGGTATTGCCATCCCTACTCGTGTGAGAAGGGCTAATTGGCCGCTTACATGAGTAATTTGTTCCCAGGAGAGAGCCTTGAAAGATGAACAAGTGATCCTCCAACAATGAGGGGGCATACAAACAGGCAATTTCCATTTCTTTTTCTTTTCTTTCTTTTTTTGGTGCATTATAATTGTACATAACAGTGAATTTTGTTGTTCCATATTAAAAAATACACATAATTTGGTCAGCTTTGTTCTCTAGTACCTTCCTTTTCTCTCCCCTGGTCGACTTCATCTAATCTACTGTTATCCCTTTTATTTTCACAAGATCCTCCATTACCACCCTTCCCCCCCACCCTTTTCCTCTCTAGCTTCTACATAAGGGAGAACATATTCAACACTTTCTGAGTCTGGCTGTTTCACTTCATGATAGTCTCCATTTCCATCCATTTACCACAGATGCCATAATTTCACTCTTCTTTATGGCTGAGTAAAACTCCATTATGTAGATACCACATTTTCTTTATCCATTCCTCTGTTGACTGGCACCTAGACTAGTTTCAACTTGGTTATTATGAATTATACTGCTATAAACAGTGGTATGCAAGTATCCCTGCAGATGCTGACTTTAATTCTTTTGGATAAATACTGAGGCGTTAGCTGGGTCATGTGCTAGTTACATTCTTAGTCTTTTGAGGAACCTCCAAACTGATTTCCATAATCACTACACCTAAAAAATTATTTTTAAAACTATATCTCACCTATGTCTAACCATTAATGTATTAATGCACATGTGGAAAATAATATAATGATAATACTAACATTTATTGACTATGTCTTAGGTCCCAGCCTCAGTGCCAAGCACTTTATATGCCTTATAACATTTTATTCTCATAATAACCATGAAATAGAGGAGCTTTCTTTTCTGAATCTCTTTATGTTATTATTTTAGTAATCATGCAGTTTTTAAAAATTAAGAAATAACCACTAGCAAATATAAGGTCGATGAGCTGAATATTGCATATGTGATTGATTTTTTTGTAATGCATAATTTATAATAAAATATATTTTAGAATTTGCTACAACTGATTATTAGAAATCCTAGCATGATTTTAAAAACAGCTGTATATACAGTGGGCATTCAACAAATGATTGTTGAATGAGTGAATTACAATCTGGAGATTATGATAAATGCTTAAATCCCCAAAGAAACAATTTAAAAAAAAATAATATTTAAAATATATTTGATGGGAGCCACTGTTATCTACAAACACAAAAATTAATCACTGTTTGGTTAAAAAAAAAAGTCTTATTTTTCAATATCTCTCTCTCTTTTATAAAATAAGAAATCCCTGGAAGAGAAGAGAAAAATCCAGCTAGGGTACCTACCTTTCTGTTCCTGAGCGAGGCTCTCCTGGCACAGATCCTGCCCCGTTTGGCCTCCAGCTTCTGGCACTGCAAGCTGAGTTCTTTCACCTCCAAGTTCCCACCATGCTGCAGGTCGGCTACATGATCCATACCTTTAAGTTCCTCTGGACTTTCACACGGGTCGTAATAGACAACTTCATCCTGTTTCTCTAAAATGTATTAATGATTTTCTTGAAACATATTTTGCTATAAAAAAAATAATGCATAGGGGCTAGGGATATAGCTCAGTTGGTAGAGTGCCTGCCTCGCATGCACAAGGCCTTGGGTTCAATCCCCAGCATCACCCCAAAACAAAACAAAACAAAACCAGCATCAGCAACAGCGAGGCACTAAGTTTAAAAAAATAATGCATAGTTTTTTAATGTTAGCAAAGATTACTTATAATTTTATTATGGGGGAAAATCACTATTACCATTTATGTACATATATACACATACCACATGTATTTAGACATGTCAACAGAGTTCTAAGAAAACATTTTCCATGTGTTAGAAATAAAATTTTAATGGCAACATAGTTTTCTCTAATTTAAGATATTCTCTGTTGTAAGAACATTTTATCATTCCATTATTATCTACTTCTGTGATGAACATCTCTGTGCGTGAATCTTTGTGTATATTATAGTCATAAAACATGAAGAAATAGAGTAATAAGGGGTAGAGCATTTGCCTAGCACTTCCTTAACTGACAAATATTCAAAACTCTTGATACCTCCTGCCAAACTGCCCTCCAGAAAGGAAAGTTATACTGGCAGCACACCAGAAAGTTGCCTTATTTTTATTTAATCTTGATTACATATTGATGTTTTAAAATGTATGCTTAATATATATAACAAATCCAAATCCTACAGAATTGCATTAAATAAAAGGTGATTTTTTTTCTTTTCCCCAAACCTACTGAGTACCATTCCCAGATGAAGACATTATATATAATTTAGTTTACATCCTTCCAGATTAACTTTTTTTTAAATAGACATTTTTCCTAAATATGTAAAATGCTTATAACTTGAAAGTACTGCAAAAATTTTTGAATACCTAGGATTAAACTATATGTTCAGAATGTACATGAAGAAAATTATTAAACTTGGAGGACCTTTAGGGGAAAAAAGATTTTTAAAAATAAAGAGACATACCATGATCTTGAGTGGGAAGAATCAAAATTGGAAAGATTTACAGTTCTCCCCAAAGTAATGTCTAATTTTAAGCATCATCCCAAAAATTCCAGTGAGTTTTTGGTTGTTTTTGTTTTGTTTTATTTAACTTCCCACAGTGATTATAAAGTTTATCTGGAAGAATAAAGAAGTGAAAATAGTCAAAAAACTTGTGAAGGATTAATAAGGGGTGCTTGCCCTACCAGATGTTAAAAAGGTGGGAAGACACTCACAAGTCAGTATAGGACAGTAAAAACTCACAAACAATTCAAAGTCAATCTAATGATTCTGGATATGAGACACAGCCATTCAAATCAGTGGGGGAAAATGTTTTTAAAATTAGTGATTGGAACCAAGAATATGAGGAGCAAATTAAATTCCTAATTGTTTGACAAACAATTGAATAATATCCTTAATATGGAAAATAAATATTTGGAAGGAAAATGAGCAAAGATCATGACTGGGAAGTTCATAAAATAAATATAAATGGCCCACAAACTTTTTTAAAAATTGTATTTGGTATGACTTATAATTAAATAAATTAAAATTAGAAGATGCCATTTTTTCTACAAAGTAACCAAAAATGTCAAGGGATGGCATGAGTATGGAAAAGCAAAGACTCTCATACCTCTGCTGACAAGAGCTTCATTTTGTATAATCTCTCTAGAGGGGCACTGTGTACATGCAATTTAGAAATCAGAAAATAGTATGTTCAGGATCTACATGAAGAAAATTATTAAACCAGGAGGAACTTCCAGTTTGCAAACATTGTTATCATGTTGTTTTAACAGAAATGTTTTAAGATATAAAATACAAAATGTCCTTAACCCAATAAGTCTATCTTTAGAAATTTATTTCTAGGAAATAATTTATCCTACATATAGATATATGTGTAAAAAAGAATTCTCTGCTAATCTGCTAATTGAGACAGTGAAAAACTGGAAATCACAGTATATCTATACAATGGAATACTATGCAGCCATTAAAATTCTGATGTTTTTATTACTTACTGAAATGAAAAGATGGTTATTATATATTAAATGAAAAAGATGTTACCGAATAGTTTATGTAGTTTTACCTTAAAAATTGATATTCATTTATGTACATCTGACATATTAAAAAGGCTACAAAGTTTACAAATATACCACTAAGTATCTCTAAAAAATGGGCTTGGGGTTCTTCCTTCTTTAACAATAAATATATGTGTGTGTGTATGTGTGTGTGTGTGTGTGTGTGTGTGTGTTTGGTACCAGGTATTGAACCCAGGGGCACTTAACCACTGAGCCACATCCCCAGTCCTTTTTTATATTTTATTTAGACATAAAGTCTCACTGAGTTGCTAAGGTTGGCTTTGAACTTGGGATCCTCTCACCTCAGCCTCCTGAGCCAGTGGGATAAATATATTATTTTAATAATAAAAACATGGAAAGGAAACTAAGAAATTTCAACAGGTGTTACAGAAAATTGATATTATTTTTATATTTCTTCAAGTGTGTAATTTAAACATTTTGATCTTATATAAAATATAAATTTACCTTTTATAAGTCTTTTAATAGAGTTCAGCTGTGTAGTAAGAAGTATTTCTTCATTTTTTAATATCTCAAATTTAACCTCATATAGTTCCAATTGAATTTCATAATATTGTATTTCTAATTCATCTACAACATGTATATTTTTTTCTTGTTCTGGAAGATCTTCCACCTTGTTATTATTGAAAAAAGAAGAACAAGTTAAAATAAAATAATTAGTGTGTTAAAAGCAAATTTTAGGTCTGGGTTGTAGCTCAGCGGTAGAGCACTTGCCTAACATGTGAGGCACTGGGTTCGATCCTCAGTACCATGTTAAATAAATAAATAAATAAAGGTATTGTGTCCAACTATAACTTAAAAATACATTTTAAAAATAAATAAATAATATAAAGGTATTGTGTCCATCTACAACTAAAAAAAATTTTTTTTTAAAGTAAACTTTAGAGGCATTCCAGGTATTTTCTCACTTATTTAGTACTAAAGTGTAAAAAGCACACTGGAAAAAGAAACATTTTTCCATTTCATCTAGTCAGATAAAATTTCCTTATTCAACGTTCATTATAGACACTTTATCTTATCTTTGAAACATGAAAATGTTTAGGTTCTGAGGAAAATAAATAGCAATGAGGCACTGTATGAACTATCTTTCCACTCCTCATTTGTATGGTTTTGTTGTTGATGTTGTTGTTTTTAGTTGTAAATGGACACAATACCTTTCTTTTATTTATCTGTTTTTTTGTGGTGTTGAGGATAGAACCTAGGGCCCCACACGTGCTAGACAAGCACTCTACCACTGAGCTACAACCCCAGCCCAGGGTTTAGTGCTCTTTTAGTACTTTCTTTCTCACTCCACGGACACACATTGAGGAAAGGACATGAGACTACACAGCAAGAAGTTGGCTGTCCACAAGCCAGAAAGAGGGCCCTCATCAGACACTGAATCTGAAGATACCTAACCTTGAACTTCCAGCCTCCAGAACTGTAAAAAATAAATTTGTGTTGTGTTAACCACCTGTTTATGGTATTTCCTTATAAAAGTCTGGGATGACAAAGGTATTTACAATGTTCTGTTTTAAAGTCCTAAGATCACAGAAAAAAACTTCATCCTTGGATGAAGCATCTCTTTAATTATTCTAAAGATATATTGGGGTCAGGCATGATAGCACATACCTATAATCCCAGCGACTAGGGAAGTAAGACAGGAAGACTGCAAATTCAAGGCCAGCCTTAGCAATTCAGCAAGACCTGATCTCAAAATAAAAAATAAAAAGGGCTGGGGATGTAGCTCAATGGTAGAGTACCTGCTTAGCACGTGTGAAGAAGCCCTGGGTCCAGTCTCTAGCACTACCAAAAAAAAAAAATACTGAAAATATTGCTGGGTTGATTGTAGAGTAGAAGACTGCCCACTTCAATATTGCAGTCAGTGTCATTATAAATCCTACAATAAAATATCTCAGAAATATCTTGATCAAAGGGAAAGTTTATGGTCAACCTTCCATAAGTCTCTAAAGTCTTATCTACTAGAAGATGATATTTGGAATAAGAAAAGAACTGCATTAACAATACCCAGATAGAAAGATGCTATCTAAAATAAAAGTATATTTTAAAAACAAAGTTATATTTATCTTTATCTTACCTTTCTCTGAATTTGCGCTCTTTTGTGATTTAAACACAGCTCTTTGGCTCTCATGAGTTGCAGGGTCTCTCGAGCTAGCATGAGCTTGAGTTTTTCTAATCTGGGAGTGGCTGTGGCCCAGGCAGCCTGGCCAAATCTCCTCCCATCCTGTTCCATTTGTTTCTGCATTCCTATTGGATTATAATTAATAAAATAAAATTACAACTCATTAAAAGGAGCAAAATTTATTCTGAGCTAATTCTTTGTTTATTGTTTTCCATTATTATATGTAAACCATCCTTTTTAAGAAATTTTGTTTTAATAATTTTTTATTATCACAAAAGTAATATGTGGTCATTGATAGAAAAGTCCAGGTATTTCATTAAAAAGAAAAAAAAATAGTAGCTCATGATCTACCTAGCTGAAGCAATTGCTTCTTACACTTTGGTACATATCTGTCCAGACTTTTTCTGTGTCTACCTAGACAGACAAACAGGCCTATATAGATAATCTGACTAAAAGAAACTACAATCACCATTGTGCTTTATATTTTTTTTTCACTTAATATATTGGGGATTTTTGTAGTTCATTTAAAAAGATAAAGAGGGCTGGGGTTGTGGCTCAGTGGCAGAGCGCTTGCCTCGCACATGTGAGGCACTGGATTCGATCCTCAGCACCATATAAAAAAATGAATAAACAAAATAAAGATATTGTGTCCATGTATAACTAAAAATATTTTTAAAACAGATATAGAGAATTGTGCTTAATAGCTCTATAGTTCTCTGTTTTACAAATGTATTATATCTTATCAAACTGATTGACAGACATGAGGTTGTTTCCTGTCTGGGGCTATGATCAACAACAGTGTAAGATTAGACAAAAGTTGTTTGCTCCACCCCCAAGCATTCTGGTGTCTGACCCCTCCTGCCGAGCATTCTCCCTCCCACTGCACTCTCTGCCATCCAGCCCCTGGGCTTTCTTTAAGCCCCTCATATCTGCCAGGTGCCATCAAGCCAGAGAGCCTTTTGCAAATGCTATTCCATCCAGCACACTCTTTTGCCCTCTCAATTTCCATGAGCCCTTCAGATGTCTGGGCACACATTACTTCTCACAGGACTCTAGTGACCACCCTGATCAAACCCAGTTTCTCTCCCATAGGCTTTCAAAACCCGGTGTTTCTCTTCTCCCTGACCCTTATTGCCACTGCCATTTTCCATGTGCTGAATGAATATATAATGAAATGAACATTTCTCTCCCTTCACCAGACTGTGTGGTGTCTGTTTATGATTATCTTATATAATTCCCAATACCTAGGAAACACAGGTATTATTAGGAGGCACTCAACTTTTTTTAATAGTATGAAAATTAGCTTAGTATAGCATGTTTTTTTTTTTTTATTATCACCTGCTAATGCTTTTACTGTTTCCTTAAAATAATTCACAGTGATCTCCTGAATAGAGACAACAGCTTCTTCAGCACGTCTGCTCCATTCTTTGGCTTCCTTCTGCAGGGCAACTACCCTTTTAGGACCCAGATTATCCTCATCCAGGGACTTCTACAGAGAGCAGAGATAACAGTAGTGTACAGCCATTAGCAATTTAAAAGGAGACTTATTGTCTTATCTACTTTCACTACTACTACTTAGTCAATTAAATTTCCATTCATTCAGCAATCCTTTATTGAGGATGAGCATGGCTCTAAGCTGGGCACCACCTGGAAGACAAAGGGGTACTCTGAGGCATAAAGGGAAAAAAAACCCACTTTCACTTTACATTACTAGAATAACTTTTCTTGGAGAGGAATGCTGTAAAGTTATGATTCTCTCTATTAAAAATAATACACAGTTGCTTAAATGGGATCTGTACTAAGCACGCAGCAGAGTCTGATCCACAGCACTCCAGTGTTAGCTGTTTCTATGGTTTCTTTTAGGGACATGACAATTAGCTTTTCAGGACTATTGTTCTTTTCTATGGGAAAAAATACAATCACCTAAAAAACAATAAACTCTGTATACTCCTGATTATGACATGTATTCCTGGGAACTGAATGTTTGTGTCCACCCCTAAAGTTATATACTGAGGCCTAAATCCCCAATGTTATGGTACAAGGAGGCGGGCCTATGGGAGGTAATTAGTCATGAGGGTGGAGCACTCACAATCGGGATTAATACCCTTATAAAAAGAACAGAAGACAAGAAATCCCTCTCTTTCTTCACCATGTGAAGGTACAGCAAGACAACCATCTATAAACTAGGAAGTGAGCTATCATTGCAAACCAGATCTGCCAGCATCTTGATTTTGGATTTTCCAGCCTCCAGAACTATGAGGGGAAAAAAAATTCTATTGCTTTATAAACCACCCAGTTTACAATATATTGTTACAATAGCCTGAACTAAGACATCCAGCATTCAATTTTCTGTCTACAAAGCATTATTTACTGATATCATATATATAGGATAACCATCAGAGAAATGCAAATCAAAGCTACAGGGGGGAGCTGGGGATGTAGCTCAGTGTGGAGCACTTACCCCACATGTGTGAGGTCCTGAGTTTGATCTACACACACACACACACACACACACATACACACTATAATGAAATCACTTCACACCCACTAGGATGGCTATAATCAATGAGAATATCAATAACAAGTGTTGATGATAATGTGAACACACTGGAACCCTCATTTATGCTGGTCAGAATATAAAATATACTTGCTTTAGAAAACAGACTAGCAGTCCTTCAAAAGTTTAGGCATTAAATGACCATGTGTCCCAGCAATTCCACTCCTCAGGACATACACAAAAGAAATAAAAGCATATGTCTACACAGAAACTTGTACACAAATGTTCATAGCAGCATTATTCATAATAGCCAAAAAAAGTAGAAATAACTCAAATGTCCATCAACTGCTAATGGATAAGTAAAATGTGGTGTATCCTTCTAATGAATATTATTCACAATAAAAGAAATGAAGTCCTGAGACATGCTACAGTGTAGGTGAACCAAGAGAACACTGTGCCAGGTAAAGCAAGCCAGTCATGATTCTGTTTACGTGAAATGTCTAGAAAAGAAAAATCCACAGAGACAAAAAGTAGATTAGTGATTGTCTAAGGTTGGTGTGAAATGGGAATGACTGCTAGTAGAAACATGGTTTGGGGGGAGTTAAAAAATGTTCTGGAATTAGTAGTGGTGGTTGTACAACTCTGAATACACTAAAAACCATTGAACTGTACACTTTACATGTACAGTCTATGAATTTATCTCAACAATCCTGTTACTTAAAACACACACACACACACACACACACACACACGGCAGTAAAGACTCTCCAAACAACAGCCTTTCAAAATAATGAACAGAACAACTTTATCTTCAAGTTATAGTGACATGAGCTTCATCTAAATGAAATACCATTTTTATAATTCAAAAACCTGGCAGAGGTCATGAGAGTACATATGGAAAGATGGCCCAGTGCAGGGGGCAGAAATCAAGAAAACTCTCTGATGTCTTCTGATTCTAGTTGATGAGATCCAAGGCAAGCTGCTTACTTCCTCTGGATTCTAGATTCATTTGCACCTCTGGGATGCAATAGTAATAATAATATCTTTTCTAAATAGGAAAAGTGAAATCAGTGATAACAGCCTTAATAAAGTTTAAGTTAGTGAATTACAATCTAGGACCCTGCTGCTTAAATTTCATACTATTTCTAATAAATCGCCAGGTGTCCTTAGAGGTGAAAAATAAGCTGAATAAGTAAATAAACATCACATCAAAAATAATAAATCAAGCAGGACATGGTAGCAAACACTACAGTCCTAGCTACTCAGGAGGCTTATGCAAGAGGATCACTTGATCCAGAAGTTCAAAGATAACCTGGGCAACAGGCTAGCCTTTTCATTTCACTTCAAAAAATGAAATAAAAAGCCTATGTATCAGCAGAACAAGTGTTTAGCCCTTTAAAATTTATAGTTTTTAAGGTGTTGAGAAGATGACCAATGTAAATGTCTTCATTTAAAAAAATTTTAAAAATTCTTTTTAGTTATACATGAGAGTAGAATGTATTTTGACATATCATACATACATGGAATATAACTGCCCAATATTGTGGTTGTATATCATGTGGAGTTACACTGGTTGTATATTCATATATGAAAATAGGAAAGTTATGTCTGTTCATTTAGAGGTTTTTTCCCATTAAATGCCTTCATTTTTAATCAATATTTTCTCTTTTTTTTTAATTGGTGCTAAAGAGCAAATCCAGAACCTCTGAGCTAAATCCCCAGCCCCAATTTTTAAAATTAATTTTAAATATAAATTCAATAAAGCTATAATATCATTAAATACAAGATGAACCCAAAGAAAGTAAAATACAGATGGAAACTTAAGTGTGACTAAAAATATATATACGACAGATAGATATCTGATAAAATAAAAATATAAGGAAACATACCAAAATACCAAGCTTACATAAAGTTGCAACTTCCCGCATGTCCCTGAATGGCTGCAGTAAATACTGGAAGAACATGGTTGCCATAGTAACCAATTCCTGATAAGCTTCATCTTCCTCTTGATAAATTTTCATCAATGATACCATGTTGTTGGCTTTTTCATGTCCTTGAAGAACCTAGAAGCCAAAACATAAATAAAGCTCAAATCTGCACATTATTTATAAAATCATACCAAACAAAATTAAATAAAAGAAAGCTAATGTTGTCAACTTGAATACATTTTTTTTTTATACTGGGAATTGAACCCAGGGGTGCTTCACCACTGAGTCACATCCCAGCCCATTTTTATTTTTATTTTCAGACACTCAATTTCAAGTGTCTAAGTTGCAAAGGGTCTTGCTAAGTTGCTGAGGCTGGCCTCAAACTTGCAATCCTCCCGACTCAGCCTCCTGAGCTGTTGGGATCACAGGCATGGGCCACCATGTTATTGTCCTCCAATCAAAATGCCCAAGAAAACAAATGTGGTTAAATAAATTATTGTATATCCACAGCAGAATATTATTACTGTAGTCTTTCAACACTGTTTTTTTGAAGACTGCTTAATAATATGAGGATTTTGTAATTTTTTTTTAGTTGTAGATAACACAATGCCTCTATTTTGCTTATTTATTTTTATGTGGTGCTGAGGATTAAACCCAGTGCCTCACACATGCTAGGCAAGTGCTCTACTGCTGAGCCACAGCCCCAGCCAGGATTTTGTAATATTTAATGAGGGAAAAGCAAAGGACAAATTTAAAAAAAAAAATTAGTTGTAGATGGACACAATACCTTTATTTTGTTTATTTATTTTTTTAACATGGTGCTAAGGATCAAACACAGTGCCTCACACATGCAAGGCATGTTAATAGCATTTATCTCCAAGACCAATATTATAGATATTTTTTCATTTAACTCTTCTAACTAAAGGTTTGGTGAGATCATAACTCCTTTTTTCAAAGCTCATAAAGACATTCTAGAGACGTCATCAAGTACTTCTTCAGCAAGTTGAGTCTCTTAATTCCCCAAAGTAAATATTCCATGAAACCACCCACAAAGTAGACTTATTCAGGGAGCCTCAACTATGGCTCTAGTCTCTGCTAAGCATTGTTTCTGATACAGAGCACCAAGCAATTTGTAATCCAGGTGAACTCATTTGGAAATGATCTTTCCCCCAAAAGAGAAAAAATAAAATCAAGTAATGGTACAGATTTGTTTTCAACCAATATATATATTTTTTAATGTTGTTGATGGACCTTTATTTTATTTACTTATTTATTTGTGGTGCTGAGAATCGAACCCAGTGCCTCTTACATGCTAGGCAAGCACTTTACCACTGAGCCACAACCCCAGCCCCTCAACCAATACTTTTTTTTGTTTGTTTTTCTTTTTTAGTATATTTTGATCCAGGGGCTCTGTTTGGCCACTGAACCATATCCCCAGCCATCTTTTATTTTTGAGACAGGGTCTTGCTAAGTTACTTAGGGCCCTGCTAGATTGCTGAGGCTGGCTTTAAACTTGCAATCCTCCTGCCTCAGCCTCCAAAGCTGCTGGGATTACAGGCATGCACCAACGCACCCAGCTCAACCAACACATTTTAAAATTCTTCAATTTCCATCTTTCTACTTAAGAATAATCTGACCTAATCTCAACTGTAGTTTTATCCAGGTAACAATAGTAACATTTAAAAAAACTTTTCCCTCACCAAGATTAAAACACACAGATGCAAAGATTAAAAACTGAAAATTTTCAGCCTTATTCCTTAAGACTATTAAGGAAAAAATTCCAGAGTCAAACATTTAGCTAAATTTTGTAGATACTAGCAATATTATCAACTGGTTTAATTCTAGAATCAATTGCTTTTTTATTCTAAATAAGATTACATACACTTCCATTGACATGATAGGTTTTTACAGTAGTGTGAGCACCTAGCTCAACAGTATGAACTACACTAGTATTATATAACATCCCTGAATAAACTTCAATTTGGGAAAAGTGTAACTTTTATATAGATATAATAATATCTACATAATATATAAATGCTGGAATTTAAGGAGAAAACACTTCTGAGAAATCAAGTGTCTGAAAAACAAGTCTGTTTGATATGAAATGATCAAGCTGAAGATTAAAAGCAGACTGGCATGAAATTCCCCTGGTTTCTTCATATTACAATGTAGAATCAAGGTGGGTTTGGTGGCCCACACTCCTAATCCCAGCTAAGATAAGCCTGGGCAATTCGGTGAGACAAACCCTCAGCAACTTGGTAAGATCCTGTCTGAATTTCTTTTTAAATAAATAATTAATTTAAAAGGGCTGGAATACAGTTCAGTGGTACAGTACTCCTGAGTTCAATCCCCAGTACAGGGCAGGGGGAGTAAAATCAACACATGCTTAGTAGGTGTGTTGATAGCTACACATAAAACCCACAGTATAAAATGATCCCACTAAACTCCATTTATAAAACCATTTTAGTTTTGAAAGTTCATCCTAAATTTAGCTTTAAGGAATATACAGTAATTAAGATTTTGCAATATGCTGGAATTCTTCTCTTACACCTTCCCTTCCTCAAAGCAATTTACAGAAAAATCATTCAGGTTAATATCAGGTTAATAATGTCCAATAATGAGAAAAGGTAAGAGGGGATGTACGGGGCACCAAACCTTGGCTTTCCTTAAATAAATTGTTGCTACTGAAGTCATAATTTCTCCTAATCTTTTTATTCACTGAAAAAATTAATTTTTCTCTCAAATTGCCTGGGGCGGAAGCACTCCTGTTGTTATCATTCTAAACTGATGAATAAAGTGCACTTCCTGTGGGGTTTCCACTTAATCGTCTTTGTTACTTAAAAAACTAAATACCTATTTCCTTAGTAAATTCATCCTCTAAAACATCTTGTCTCTATTCTTGGTGTTCCCTAGAGAATCTACAATTGCTTATATTTAGTCCATGCTATTATTTCCTACAGGTTATGGATTATTTTCCGGTGTGTGTTTGGTTTGTACCCGGGATTGAATCCAGAGGCGCTTAACCACTGAGCCACATCCCAGCCCTTTCAAAAAATATTTTATTTCGAGACAGGGTCTCACTGAGTTGCTTAGGACCTCGAGAAATTGCTGAGGCTGGCTTCGAACTCCCAATCCTCCTGCCTCAGCCTCCCAAGGATAGACGGCCACGGCAACCAGTTATTTTCAGTTTTGCTTTCAGTATTTCTGGGCTTTCCTGGTTACAACATCCTGCTCTGCCAGTATCTTCGGGAGAAAGGTTAAGGGCCTGCCCTAGCCCTAACTGCAAATAAACTTTGACCTAACAGAATGAGCCATCTCTCTCTAGGCCTTAATGCGAGGTCCCTCCGAGTTTCTCCCAGCTGCCCCACACAGGCGCGGGTGACCCTGCGCCTTTCTCTGCACGCGCGGAGGGCAGTCTTTGCTTCCCCCCAGCCGGCAAATCCTCTAAAAGGTCCCGCGCAGCCAACGCCGACCGGCGGAGCGGACGCCGCGCATACCTGGTGCAGCCGCGCTCCCGCCTCGGCCCGCCGCGCGCGCAAGGCCCGCTCCCGGAGCTCGTGCGGGCTCTCGCAGTCGGCCGCGCCGCTTTCCGCGGGGAAGAGCGCGTCGCGCACGGTGACACCGCCGCAGCCGTCGGCCGCTTCAGCCAGATAGCGCTCCAGTTGCCCGCAGAGCTCCAGTAACGCCGTCTCTCCGAGGCCAACGCGCACCGGCCACACTAGCGCCCACAGCCCGCGCCCGCGGTCCCCGGCCCCGCAGCCAGCCACGTCCAGCTCGGGCGGTAGCTGTGGGAAGCTGCGTTCCAGGGGCGGCCACAGCGCCGCCAGCTGCCGGTGCGCCCCGCGGAACCCCGCGGCCGAGAGCAGGCCGGCCCAACTGGGCGCGGCCCCGGCAGGCTCCGGCGCGGTCCCTTCACGCCGCCGCCGCCGCTGCGCCGTGCGGTCGTGACAAGTCACAGCGAACTGGCCCTCCGCGTCGTTCCAGGCCACCAGGAAGCGCAACTGGTGCCGTTCGGGTGAGCTGAAGAGATCCTCGCGGAGTGGCACCCAGCCCTCCAGGCTGTCGGGCTGCTCGTCCTCCATGGCCCCGACGGTCAGCGTCCCGTGAGCGCTGCTCGCCTGGGCCGGGCATCGGTGCTCCTCCTACCACTGGACCGTCCAGGCCGGCACATCCTCCACTAGGCTCTAATCCGCGACAGCGTCCAGCTCTGCGTCCCACCCCCAGCCCGCAACTGATTGGCTGGGCGTCCAGGATTGGTTAGCTGACATAAGGGAGGGTCTGCGACAACCAATGAGAAGGTCAAAACATCTGCCTTTGACCCTGGCGGAACGAAATCAATTTAGCGATCTGGTCTGGAGCCTGGGAAATACTCTTGCCTCACTTTCTCCACCTTTGCACTTAACTGGAGTTGGGGAAATATTTGTTAAATGGACGAGCTAGGTCTGCCTCCTACACCAAAACTCAAACTTCCTGAAGACAGAGACACTGTTGCTTCCGTCTTCTGTCATCAAGTCCTTTTGGAATATAGGCACAAATGTGGTGGGGTGCCCAAACATTCAATTAAAATCAGTAGTTATTTATTGAGCCTAGATGCCAAGCACTGGATAGAAACCAAAAAATTTATTTTTGTCAATTCAGTAAGATTTTGCCTGCTGTGTACTAGTATTGGGGGGAGGTTTGGTGGGGGAGATACAAGAAGACATTTCTGCCTTCAAAGCAGCGTTTAAACAATATATGTTCTAACTCTATTCATTTTAGAGGTAAGGAAACAGACCTAGAAAATGAACTTGTCTTAAGATACAGAATAAACTGGGGCTAAACAAGGTCACCCGGCCACTGATGGCCGGTTTAAGGAGGTATCAGGAATGCCATTTACATGTAGAGATGGAGTGGGAGGCAGAGCTGGATGTGTTTACGCTGCAGAGAACAGGACACCGATAGTCTCTAGCTAGTACAGTACATGGCAGTGTCCATCTGTAAGTGCACTGAAAGGGGTAGAGGAGGCAGGGCAGGGAGGGAATGTTCAGGGAGCTAGGACCAGGAGCCCCTGGCCAAAACAAGGCCTGGAAAGGTCGCTACTCTAGAAGAAATGAAGGAGCATTTGAAGGTTTTGAGCTGGGAAAGCCTAGAATCAGATTTGCCCTTGCTGTTGTCCTCAAGGTTAAACAGCAGCAGAAGAACAACAAATGAAAAAACCAGAGCCAAGTTTGAGCTATGATTAGGGCATCTCTGCATCCTGAAATTGACCTCCACAATGTGTAGCGGGCAACTTGAAGATGGAAAGCTGCCTCTGTTTGAAGGAAAATACCCTTCAAAGCCTGGAGGCAATGGGCCTTGCTCTCACACTCACCCAGTCCTCTTCAGAGATAATCTTTTAGTTGAAGTGATCTATTTCCCCCAAAACTACTTCTAATATATTTAGTTAATATGATCTGTTTACTTTTTTATTTTTTCTTTTTGTAGTGCTGGGGATTCAATCCAGGACCTGACACATTCTCAGCAAGTGCTCTATCCCTGAGCTGTATTTTATAATATCTTATCTCTTCTAGTAGTTTTCTAATTTATTTGTTTTTTCAAAATGAAGCTATGAGTCTTTCTAGTTATAAAAGTAATTGCTAGTTTGTAAGAAGGGAATACATTTGTTTATTTTTAGAAAAGAAGTGTAGAAAAAATATACACCAAACCTAATAGTAGTGTTACCAAGATGCATGACTGGTTTATATTTGCCTTTAGGGTTCTTTTATAGTATTGATTTTTTTGTTTAAGCCAAATAACATGTTACTATTATAATAAAGAGTTGATATTTTAAAGCCTAAGTTATATGTGACCATTATAAATAGACACTAGAAAAGGTATAAATAAGAAGGTAAAGTAACCCAAAAGAAAAAACTGCTCCCATTGTGTGTGTGTGTGTGTGTGTTTTGTCTTATCCATTTGGGCTGCTATAACAGGATACCATAGACGGAGTCACTGATAAACAATAGACATTTATTTCTCACAGTTTTGGAAAATGAGAAGTCTAAGATCAAATCACCACAAATTTGGTGTATAGTGAGGGCCTACTTCCTGATTCATAGTTATAAGGGGCAAGGGAGCCCTTTGGCACTGTCTTCATAAGAGCACTAATCCTGTTCGTGAAGTTTCCACCTTCATGACCTAATCACCTCCCAAGGCCACACTTCCAAATACCATCTCAGTTGAGGATTAAATATCAACATATTAGGTTTTGTTTGTTTGTTTGGGTACTGGGTATTGAACCCAGGGGCACTTAACCACTAAGCCACATCCCCAGCCCTTTTTTATTTTTTATTTTGATACAGGGTCTCACTAAGTTGCTTAGGGTCTCACTAAACTGCTGAGGCTGACTTTGAACTTGTGATTCTCCTACCTCAGCCTCTTGAGCCTCTGGGATTACAGGCATGAGCCACCAACCTGGCTCAACATATTAGTTTTTGGGAGACATAAACATTCAATAGCATATGTGTATATGTCTGTAGCATATGTGTATACATGTAAGACAGTTGATTTTTGTTTGTTCACTTGTCTGGGTCACAGGGGTGTCCAGATATTTGGTCAAAGTTTATTCTGGATGTCTATGAAAGTGTTTCAGGATGAAATTAATATTTGAATCTGGAGACTGAGTAAATCACATGACCCTGCCCAATGTGGGTAGGCTTCTTCCAATTAAAGGTCTGATAACCTCAAAAATGCTAAATGGAAATTCCTCCTGCCTGATGCTTCCAGATTCTGTCCTGCCTTGAGACTCAAACTGAAACATCTGCTCTTTCTAGATCTTGAGCTTCAGCCTTCAGACTAGAAATACCAGACTGCAGATGCTGTCTGCTCTCTGGGTCTTCAGCTTACCAATTGCAGATTGTGGGACTCCATTAATGAGAAGTGGTTTGGGGGGTGGGGTGGGATTGGGGCTCAGTGGTAGAGCACTTGTCTACCACATGCGAGGCACTGGGTTCGATCCTCAGCACCACATAAAAATAAATAAATAAGTATCCAACTACCACTAAAAAAAGAAAAAAAGAAGAAGTATGTATTACTGAGGCTCAAACCCAGGGCACCCTGTCACTGAGTTACATCTCTGGCCATTTTTACTTTTTATTTTAAGACAATCTCACTAAGTTTCCCAGGCTGTCTTCAAACTTGGGATCCTTTTGCTTCAGCTTTCTGAGACATTGGGATTACAGGTATGTGCTACTTTAACCTGTGAGCCAATTTTTTATTATAACTCTTTTTCCATAGATGTAAACATTCTGTTGGTTGTTTCTCTAAAGAACCTTGACTATATGTATGTATGTATGTATGCATGCATCTGTAGTACTATACTGAATGATATTCTACATGTTTTTTTCCAGTTACAAATATATCATGGACATTTGCCATATTAAAAAAAATAGGTATAGAATTTGGGGTATAACTTGGTGGTAGAGTGTGTGCTTAGCATGCACAAGACCTTAGGTTCAATCCCCAGCATCAAAAACAAAACTAGAATAAGTATCTACATCATTATTTTTTATGCTTGAAAATATTGGGTTGACCATTTTATAATTAATGAATACTCTAATAGTAAACATAGGTTAATTTCCATTTTCTGCACATATAAACAATGCTATGTTGGGATGAGGATGTAGCTCAGTGGTAGAGTACATGCTTAGCATGTTTATGGCCCTGGGTTCAATCCCCAGGACCATTAAAAAAAATAAAAAGAAACAAAATGCTGTGGTGACTATTCTTGCACATCCATCTTTGCATAATTTTCTCTTAATTTTTCTTTTGATATTTTATTTTGCTTCTAATATTTTTATTTTACAAATACATGGCAGTAATGTATTTAAAATACTTTCAAAACAATAAATATAAATATAAAAATTCAAAATCAGATCACCATATACAGTCTTTCAAAGGAAATTGTCCAGAACCTGATTCACGCTTCTGAGACCTCTCAGTTAATTGAAGAAATAAATAGGAGTCAAGTAGAGAAAAGAGGCTATTTGAGACAAAGTGCTAGAGGAGTTTCACTGGAGGAAACTGCTCAGGCTGGGGAAGATTTGCCATGCCATCCTCTAGCCCCCCATGAGGGGGTCCTCAAAGGGACCCTTTAGAGAGCTTGATGTGTTTCCTGCATTTGAACTCATGATGGTCTGGGATGAGAGGTTTGGCTTCTTAGGTAACAGAGCCAGTGGGACTGACTGCATTGGAGTCACCTGCATCCCAGAGTTTGACAGGACCATGGATGGGGACTTTTGTCTTAGATCCAAATGTGGGCCAACAGGAAAAGTAACCTAGATCCTGCCCAAAAGAGCTACCTACCTAGAGAAGGAGATCTCAGCTGAGAGATCCTGATGGTGGTCCTCCAGATCCCTGAGGGGAAATAAAAAAGATTGCCTGGAAGAGAGGAGCTGTCAGCTCGTGATGGGAACTTAAGGAGAGGGGTCTCTATAATGGGGATCTCTCGAGATGTATAAAAGATCCCCATGAGAGATTCAGATCTAAGTATCTCCCAGACCCCAGAAACCCAAAGTTAGAACCCACATCCAGCAGCTCAGGGAGGAATGTGGAAGGAGAGGTCCACCTCACTCTGTCTCTCCCCAGAGAGGTTTCCTGCTAAAGAGGCCCAAGCTGGAGAGGGGAGATTTTGATACTGGCTAACAAAGCAGGTTTGGCTTTTTGGTTCATATATTGAATTGGATATTCCATTACTGAATTGACACTATGGCTTCAAGTGACCATAAGACTGTGTGTTAACTAAAAGGGAACAGAAGATCATAGCTTCTTGTAGATTTTCATCCAGAGAGGGGAATAATCCCCACCTTGAACACACTTTAAAGGAATGATCAGAGAAAAATAAAAATAAAATAAATTGCATTTGATTACCTCCAGTGTTGTGCTTGTTCAGAACACTCTGGGAAAGCACAGGAGGAAGGCATACAGCCTAAGGGCTGCCAGATAGCTCCTTCCTAGTCTTGCTGTGACAGCCCCACCCCTCTACATGTGGCCAGCTATCTGAGTCACAGGTCTCAAATGCCCACAGTAAATGAAGTAACTCAGAGCACAGCATGTGACCCCTCCTGATGATACTTGAGCAGTAAGAAGTGGTAGGTCTATATTTGGACTTTCACTCCCAGCAGGCCTGTTGCTATTTGCAGCCCGAGCCAGCTCATGTTACCATCCAGCTTTGGTGTCCCACTTGCAGAATCCTGGTGTAGAATAGGCAGAGGTAGCCCACAGGGCATGCAGAGGTCATCAGGAAAGGAAGCCTGCTGAACATGGAATCGATTTTCTTGCAGAAATCCAGATCCTCTGAATTAAAAGAAGGATTTATGGACCCTTAAATTAGCAGGCAAGTTTCGGGGTAGTCATATTCTTCTAATGCAAACCGTATCATTAGAAACTCTCAACTAAATGCCACTGTTAGTACAATATCTTTCCTTTAGATGGAAAGGGATATCATGGCAAATCCCAGATGTTTAAATTACACCTAACAGTGCAAATGTTTCTGTGACTTCTTGTAGCAGGAATTCGCACTTACTGAATATGGAGTTGGTACCAAGTTTGAAAAGCTGTTATGAGTAGGGAGAAGCTGATGATTCGTGGAATGTTTTTAATGCAGGGCCTCTTTGCTAGATGGTTTGATATTATCTGGCTATACTATACTATTGGGTTGATAAATACTTTTTAAATTTTAATCTGCATGTGAATGCTGGAAATTCATAATTTCATTCTTTGATTCGAATACTGAAAAATAGAATTGTAGTTGCTTCTTGTGGGTGCAGAGAACCTCCTCCCACAGAGTGTTTTCAGGTCTGTGCTGTACCTGAAAAGCTAATCTGAACCAGTTTGCATTACTGTAATGCTAATGCTTTATAGCCAGTTTTCTTTACCTATAGCTCAGGAATTGCTAGGGGCTACATGAATGAGCTTCGATAATTACATACAAAAATGTGTCTTTATGGACTCGCAGGTTTCAGAAGATTCTCAGACAAGCCCATATCCCACAAAAGGTTAAAAAATATTGTTGGAAGACTTTTTAAACTAAAACATAGAGACATACCTCTCATATACAACTTAAGAAAAAAATTTTAACTGACATTATAGCACAGAGATGTGGCAATCTGCCCAAATGTGATGTATTACTTTATTTTCTAAGTCTTCATTTCATGCTTTTTAAATGACAATGTATCATCAACGTTCCTTTCTTCCCAAATTTTGATTCTGGTAAGAAGGTGCAAGAGTATAGATTTTGAGAAAAAAATATATATGTATAATTTGTGGGCTGTGTTGCAAAACTCCTGCTTTGAAACTAAGCATACAGACCAGTTTGTGTTTATGTGTTCAAAAGGCAAACACAGGCTCGGAAAAACATGTTCTCAATAGCATGTGTGTTAAATGTTTTCCAGTCTCTTTCCTGTCTACCTCAGCATTCAAAAAAAATGTTCCTAAGAGTTCAACTTGGTATTTCACATCCCAGCTTCTATTTGAAAGAATTTCTTGTGATGGTTTATAGATAATACAGAATTCTGATTATCTCTCTCTTGGTAGCACATGGAAATGTGTTATTTTTAGTGGGCTGCTCCTCAGTCTGTAGGCAGTGTGATTTAATGGAAACCTGGATTTGAATCCAAGCTCTTTATCTGCCTGGCAGTGTGTCTAGTGCCAGAACAGGGCTAGATACAGAATAGCCAGATAAATCCTTGTTATGTGAAATTGGCCATAAGCAAGGCTCTTGGCCTCATAGGAAGTCAGTTTTGCCATCCTAAAATCTGGATATTGAATTAAGGATCCTCTGACCCTAGAATACCACATCTCTCCTAAGCCTTGGGAACTGTTACTTTGGGGTGCAGAGTGTCCCCATAGCAGTGTCCATGCCTGATTATGATGAGGCTGTTTTGCCAATCATCAACTTCTTTCAAGGGACAAGTGTTCCCATCGTCTCCATAGGTAATACCACACTGCTGCAACCACTGTGGACCTTTACTTCCTGTTCCCAGTCCTCACCCTGCATAAGTAACAAGATAGAAGGCTTCTAAACTGGCCAGATGCTGGTCCAAGTAATGATAATAGTAGTAACAAAACACAAACAATAATAACAGTAGCTAACATTTGCTGAGGGCTTGCTTTTTTGCATTTTATCTTATTTTATTTTTATTTGTTCTTTTTAGATATACATGACAGTAGAGTATATTTTGATACATTATACATATATGGGGAATTTTCTAGTTATAATCCCATTTTTGTGGTTGTACATGGTGTGGAGTTACACTGGTCGTGTATTCATATATGACTATAGGAAAGTTATGTCTGATTCATTCTGGTTTTCCTATTCCCATCCCCCCTCCCATCCCTTCATTCCTTTTTGTCTAATCCAATGAACCTCTATTCTCCCTTACCATCTCTTACTGTATGTTAGCATCCACGTATCAGAGAGAACATTTGTCATTTGGTTTCGGGGGGAATTGGCTTATTTCACTTAGCATGATAACTGAGCACTTACTTTAAGCCATGTACAATGCTAAGCATTTTACCTACTTATACCATTTCATTTAAATGTCAACCTTATAAGGTAGACACTGTTAATGAACCTGTTTTATAGTCCATGAAAGTGAAGCCTGGGGAGGTGGTTTTGTAAGGTCACTCTGCTAGGATGTAGCAAAGATAGAATGCAAACACAGGACTGTATAACTCCAGAGGGCAGTGGCATTGGGAAGGGGTGAAGATGGAGGGAGGACAGATGTTTATCTAGAGATTCAGGACACAAGGCCAGAATCAGCACGAACTGATCATTCATTAGTTTGGCTGACATCAAGGACAAGCTTCTGGTCTCTGATTTGGGTGCTGGAGTTGGGGGAGGGGAGTCATGCTAATGGGCAGCAGGAATGCAGTGGTTCTGTGGAGACTGTGGCAGGCATTTGACTGGGTAGGGGCTTAAGGAACAGTAGTGAGGAGATACTCAACAGGAAGAAGTGTCTGGGCCAAGGCCTGGAAGGGACTTACAGGGAGGACACTGAGAGGGAGCAGAAGGAACAGAGGATGTCCACAGGTGAAGAGGGTGTCCATAGGCTGCTTGGAGAGTGAGGAGCTAGGGAATGGGGCTGGTGCCTGATGTCTAAGGGAGTTAAGACTTATCAATGATGAGGATCTGAGAACATAGGACATCTCAGAACATGAACTTATCACTTCCATCTGAGCAGAGCAGTGAGTGCTGGGCTTATACTTGGCAGGGACACTCAGAGGAAGAGCCACAGGGCACGTGGTCAGCAAATTGTGGAGACAAGGTAGTTTTCAGGAAGATTTCTGCCTACAGGGTACATTCAGGTGATATTGGAGCCAGAAAGAAACTGTGATTTTTGTCTATATGACCAGAGCCTGTGCTTTACAAAGGAGAGGAATCCTGGGTCCTAAGAAAGAGGGAGAAGTTGTGCCCGATCCCTGGGTGGGGTAATTATCACTCACTTGCTTTTCTGGGGCCTCCTTGAGAGCAGGACCTGTCTCTCATTCATTCCACCCCCAGTATCTAGCACCATCCTGTTATCTTTAATCCACTCCTTACCAGGCCCATGAACAGTCATGCTAGAGCAGTGAATGATTCCCAGTGCCACAGTCCCTGCATGCAGTGGGGTCATCCAGAGTCACAGAAGTACCCCAGGTTTCCCCAGATGACTTCTATTTGGATTCAGACATCGCAGGTCACTCCATGATCCCCATAACATATAGGCACCAGAATTTTGGAAACTGTAGAATGACCAGATGGAGCCTAGAGTGCCCCAAGCAGGAGAAGCAGATGTCAGAGCCCAAGTAGAGTGAGGATAGACAATTGCTCCTAAGCCTGGGAGACCTGCTGCTGGCTGACAAGAGGTCCCCAGAGAGGAAGCATGAACCTCCTATCTTCTCAGGTTCTGCTTACAGATCACTTGTTTTCTCCTTATCTTTTTCCTCCTCCACTGCCTTTTCTTCCTCCACTTTCACCACCTCCTCCTGTTACCAGTAGCCAATCCAGGGACTCTGCCTGGATCCCAGCTGGCTGAATTTGGCATAAGAAATAAACAAATGATGTAAAAAAGAAAAATGAATTTTATGCAGTTTGAGCAAACTGGGGGGAAGCAGTTAGATGGTTTCTCTACCAGTCCTATAGAATTGGTTAGGATTTACAAAAACAAGAGCCAGGAGATATACATACGTGGAGTTAGCTAGGCTGTGCCAGCCAGAGAACAGGTCTGTTTTAGCTCCCTTGATGCACACACAGGCCAGTAGGTAGTTCTTTGTTTCCATTCTCAGCATGAGGCAAATCCGGAGCTAAAACTATTCAGAACTTTTAATCTCAAAGTTTCTGTTCCGATTCCCCGTTCCATGTAATGCCAAGTCTGAGCTCATACCAGACATTAGCAATAAGACATTATTTCTGCTCAGTGGGAATAATTGTGATTAGCTGGAAAATCAGACATATTAGAGTGTGAAGGCAGGACCCAGAGCCTCTTAGGACAATAGGCTCTGAGGGTTTTATTGAGAATTCTCCACTAAATAAGGAACTTAAGGACCTAGGATTGATCATGGTGAGAGGAGACAAAGTAGTGTTTCTGTAGCTGAAAGGCAACACTGACCTTGGGAACTACTGAAGGGAGATGTGGGCTAAGGTGCAGGTGATATGCATGGTAACCTGGAGGAGCTAGGAATCCTTTGGGTCTGGCTGGGGAGACTTCCTGGTCCAGATCAGCACTAGTTTTGCAGGGATACAGACCTTTTGTGGGAAGGAGATGTGCCCTGGCACAACTCAAACCACAATTGTATAGCCCTGTGAACAGACTGTACTAGTGAGGATGAGTAGGACTGCCCTAGCCAGGGTCTAATGGTGGGCAGGGTTCTTAGCAATAACCCCTCAAAACACCCAGGTCATAGAACTTTCAAAAATCATAGATGCTCTGGAGGCAAAGTACAGACTTTGGGGCCTGGCAGCCACTTGTTTGTGATGCTGCCTCTAGAAACCTATCTTCATTCATCCCTTCTCCTTGCCCAGGCAATGGACCAGGTCCTGGAAAATCCGGAGGCAAATCCGGAGAGTCCCTGGATTGGCTACTGGTAACAGGAGGAGGTGGTGAAAGTGGAGGAAGAAAAGGAAGTGGAGGAGGAAAAAGATGAGGAAAAAGATGGTGCCAGTTGGCATGGACCAGGACATGGGGCATCTGGTACCTTGTGCATCAGTCTGACTTGATGAAAGTAATTGGATGGTGGTAATAGTTGCTCAGTTCTGTGTATACACTAAAAATTACTAAACTCTATACTTTAAAAGGGTGAACATTATCTTATATAAATTATATCTTAATAAAGCTATCATTTTAAAAATTATAAAAGAGTTTCTGACATATCATAAATATTCATGTTTTCAAATAAACCCATTTAATAACCCTTTTAAATTTATTCATTAGATTCTTAAAAATACTATGGAAGTTTGATATCCTTCATCAAGTATCTTAGAAATGTAAAAACAAACTGTTCTGTAATATTAGAAATTTTACATTGTTCCTTTTTCTCCTCAAACTTGCATTTCTATTCTCAACAGAATTTTGTCCTGATAATATTTTGCTAAGCTTAGAAAATCATTTATTGATCATCTATTATACTTTTCTACAAAAATACAAATGTATTACTTGAGATTTAAATTTTTTTTATTATTTTCCTGGAATCATACATCTCTAAATAGTACTCTCTTTTTCCTTCTGAATTAAGTTACCAATATAATTTTTATAGTCACACATAACTCTCTCTCTCTCTCTCTCTCTCTCTCTATATATATATATATATATATATATATTACAAATTTTGATAAATAATTAATAAACAAAAATAAATCTGAGCTGGGTGCATGGCACATGCCTATTATACTAGCAACTTGGGAGGCCAAGAAAGGAGAATTACAATTTTCTGAGGCTCAGAAACTTAGCAAGGCCTTATGCAACTTAACAAAATCCTGTCTCAAAATAAAAAATTTTTAAAAGGCTGGTGATATGGCTCAGAGGTTAAGCACCCTGGTTCAATCTCCAGTACAAAAATAAAACAAAACAGAAATGTACTTCTTAATGAGGTGGATAGGACTTTTCTTTTTAATTCTTGTGCTCATGAATGAAAATTCTATTACCTATTCTAGAATGCAACAGAAATTATAGTGACTTGTCTTCCTGTTTTCACTTTGTTGATGTAAGCACAGAGTGACCTTGCTCATCTGTATAAGTAGATGGAAATGTAAGAAAGTTATAGTAATGTCATTCAGCTCTTTGAACTCTTTTTGAAATGTATGCTGAAATTATATAGTGATCTATCATGAGAAAAATTTAATAATATATCAGCTGACAACTTGATTAGATCCTCCTTCAATTTTGTTGAAAGCAAAGAACTGGAAACCACTTAGCTTGAAAAATTTTTTCTTACCCATTCATTAATGTCATTCACTCTCTCAACATTGTTACCAATACTTCAAATTGTCCTTTAATTTAGCCCCCTGGAGGTTTTTTAAATTTCCAAGCAATGAAATCTTACAGTGCAATGTAATACTCAGGATGAACGAAGGGTAGTTTTATAATAAAGAGAAGATGGGCTATTGTGCCAAGTGAATCCACATGAAGCCTCAAATACTCATTCCCAGGCAAGTGTCTCTGGGAAAGATTAAATGTGAGATTGAGCATCTGGAAATCCTTAAAACCATCCATGCTTGCATACCCCTTGGAAAGTTTCATGTACACATGACATAGTCTGAAGACCTGTGGTACAAATGCCACCCTCTAAAGGAGCCTGAATGTGAACAAATGAGAGAAAGAATGGTATCAAGAGTGGAAAGCCAGGTGGAAAGGAGTTACTTTTGGGGCTGGGGTTGTGGCTCAGCAATAGAGCACTTGCCTGACATGTGTGAGGCCCTGGGTTCTATCCTCAGCACCACATATCAATCAATAAATAAAGGTATTGTGTCAACTACAACTAAAAAATATTAAAAAAAGGAAGTTACTTTTTATGCTGGGATAATGTATATTATCTATAATGATCTGTTGCAGAACAGATTATTCTAGAACTTGATAGCTTAAAATAAATATTTTATTATTATCTTATATGGTTTATGAGGGTCAAGAATTAAGAATAGCCAGCCAGGCAGTGAGGCAGGAGGATCACAAGCTCGAAGCCACCTCAACAATTTAGCAAGATCCTATCTCAAAATAATAAATAAAGAGGATTGGAGATGTAGCTCAGTGGTAGGTTCTAGCCCCAGTACTGAAAAATGAAATAAAATAAAATAGAGACTTGAGAGTAGTTTATTGGGGGTGATTATGACTCAGGATCTCTCATGAGGCCTTGTGACCACTGTCCCTCCATTCCCACCCAGTCTTGGTTTACTGATGTCTCTGTTTTTCTTGCTTGTGGACCAGCTCTGACCAGGACAACTCAGTGAATTTGTTTGCCATGACACGGGTTGCAATCACAACTTTCTCAATGAGATCTGAACCCCTGTTAAGTTTATCCTTGTTAAGAATGTTTCCCTCTGCCTTACAGTATCCTTTAGAATTCTCCAACTTTATAGTTACTATTCTACTGTAGCTTAATATTTCATGGTAAGTTGTCTTCCTTCCATGTTGTATGTATAGTCCTTAGCAGACTTGTAGATGTCAATCTGGTTTACTTTCCTACTAAAAAGTTGAGGACTGGAATGTTAACTGTTAGGTTAACATTCTTTAACTTGAATGTTATCTTTTCTTTTAGGGTGTCATATATTATTTTGTAGGAAATATCATTTTGTGATATGGAAAAAGTCACAATAACTTAACTCCAATGAATCATTGTCATTGAGAAATTCTAGGGAGGCTTGTCATAATGTATAGATATGAAAAATTAATAACTAAGATAGCCAATCATATGCTGTATATAGGAGACACACTTTAGATTCAAAGATACAAATAGCTTGAAATTAAAAGGACGGAAAAAGACATATTATGTAAACAACATTTATAAAAAAAGCTGGAGTGACTATATTGACATCAGAAAAAGCAGATTTTAAAAATTTAAAAAATTCCTAGAGATAAAAAGAGACATTTTATCCCTATGAAAGAATCAGTACATCAAAAATACATAATAATTATGTATGTATATGCACCTATCAAGAGCACACTAAAATGCAAGAAGCAAAAACTGACATAAATGAAGAAATAGATAATATAAAAATAATAGTTGAAAACTTCAATACTTTACTTCCAATAATGAATAAAACAACTAAGTGAAGATCAACAAGGAAATGGAAGACTTGAATATTATTGTAAACCAACTGAACCTAATAGACTTCTCTACAACACTCTATTCAATAACATCAGAATACACATTCTTCTAAAGAGCATACAGAACATCTTTCAAGATAGCCCATAAAACATTATTATGCTAGCCCATTTTTATAGTACCTCATAAAACAAACCTCAATAATTATAAAAGGATATAAATATTATAAGATATATTCTCCAACCACAATAGAATGTAATTAGAAATCAATAGCCTAAAGAATTTGGGAAACTCACAAATATGTGGAAATTAAACAATACACTCCTAAATAACCAAAATGTACAAGAAGAAATTTAAAGGGAAATTAGAAGATACTTAATAAATAATGAAAATAAAACATATCAAAACTTGTGGGATGCATCCAAAGTTGTACTTAGAGGGAAAATTACACCTATAAATATCTATATTTAAAAAGAAGAGGGCTGGGGATGTGGCTCAAGCAGTAGCGCGCTCGCCTGGCATGCACAGGGCGTTGGGTTCGATCCTCAGCACCACATAAAAATAAAATAAAGATGTTGTGTCCACCGAAAACTAAAAAATAAATATTTAAAAAAATAAAAAGAAGAAAGATCTCAAATCAATACCTGAAGACTCTGGAAAAAAAGAACATCAAACCAAAAAAAGCAAGCAAAAGGAAGGAATTAATTCACTCTAATAAATATTAGAGTGAAATTAAAAATACAAAAGCAATAGGAGAAATCAAAGAACCAAAAAAAAAAAAATGATTCTTTGAAGTGACTAACAAACTGACCAATTTAATTGTAGTTAAATTGGCCCAGAAAAAAAGGGAGAAGACCCAAATGACTAGAATCAGAAATGATTGAGGGGACATTTTTACTAAGCTTACAGAAACCACACACACACAAAAAAAGTCTAAAAAGAAATACTATGAACAATTTTATTTCAATATATTAGATAGCTTAAATGAAATGGGCATTTCATAGAAAGACACAAGCCACCAAAACTGACTTAAGAAGAAATAGTTAATCTGAAAACTTCTATAATAAGAAAAGATTTTGAATTAGTAATTAAAATCTACCCACAAGGAAAGCTCAGGACCATATGACTTCACTATGGTAGTAAATTCTACCAAGCATTTAAAAAAAATTAGTACCAATTCTTCACAAACTCTTTCAAGAAGAAAATGAATGTTTTTTTTTTGTTACTGTAGCTCTGTAGTATAATTTTTTTTTTATTTTAAAGAAAGAGTGAGAGAGGGTGAGAGAATTTTAATATTTATTTTTTAGTTTTCGGCGGACACAACATCTTTGTCTGTATGTGGTGCTGAGGATCGAACTCGGGCCGCACGCATGCCAGGCAAGCGCGCTACCGCTTGAGCCACATCCCCACCCCGAAAATGAATGTTTTCCATCTTATTTTCTGAGCTATGTTGCCCCAATACCAAAACCTGAGAAAGATTAAAAAAAAAAAAAAAAAAAAAAAAAAAAAAAACCCTGCAAAAAAGTTTAACGTGGACCAAGTGAGATTTACCCCAGGAATGCAAGATTTGGCATTAGGTTCCTAGATCTGACATCACAAACACAAACAACAAAAATGAAAAAAAGATAAATTAGACTTCCCCCAAATTAACTTTTTTGTGTGCTTCAAGTAATACCATCAAGAAAATTAAAAGGCAACCTAAGTGTCTCGAGGGGGCAAAATTGCGATGTATGCAGTCGAGGGGAGAAATAAAGAATGTCCACACACTTCTGCCCCTTTCGATGCTTTATTCACTCAAATTACTCAATACAATTTCACTCTATAGGTTCTTAATCAAGAAAACGACAATCCTTAATGCTAGGCACTGCAATAGACATAATCAATTTACAGCAAACAATTCTAGATTAATTCTAAGCACAGCAAAACACACTTAATCACGACAGGTTAATGACAGACATTCCCTCTGCATGCTAAGTTCAAAAGTCTCAAGCCTTAGGCTTTATGTCCAGCAGATGCACACCCACTTAGACTGTGGTGGTCAGATCTGGAACCAAGGCAGGCTTTTCCTGGCATGGAGTGGACCGGTTGAGGAGAAGGTTGCCTCTCTCACCAGAGTCCAGACAAGGCGGTAGAGTTTGAGAACAGTGAGGATCACGCAGAGGATCAGGAACAATGACAAGTAATGGGATGTCAGGTCCTCATCAGGCTCTCCAGCTTGAGTGCATCCTTGTTTTGGTTGGCTGAATCCCTGTTCATTTGCTCTTTTATACTAAATTTTGGGGCTTTTGACCCCCTTTTAATCCTTATCAGCTACCACTGGATTTCTCAGTGATATCATTTACTCTGGGGTCAGAAACATCTGGTCTGGTGGTCTCCACCTTGATCTTCTAGCCTTTCCCTCTTATCAGATGAGGACAGCCTGCCAGGGGCTTTACTCTGTTTATCAGGGTGAGGGGAAGTAACTTGTTTGAGGCCATCCTGGAGGGCTCTGTGGGTATGCCTGGTGAGACTGCAGGTTTCAAACTGGAGTTTTTAAAATGGAGTTGCTTAGGCTCAGGCCTAAGGCCATCCTCACACTAAATATAGGGGAAAATATTTTTTAAATGAAGAATCCAGTAATAAATAGGCTAAGATCTAGAATATTTGAAAAACTTCTCTGTGTGTGTGTGTGTGTGTGTGTGTGTGTGATGTTAATATGTGTGTGCTACAACATGGATGAATCTTGAAAACATTATGCTAAGTGAAAAAAGCCAGCCACAAAATATACTTATATACATTATATCTAAGATATACTATATATATATATATATATATATATATATATATATATATATATATATACTATATGCTAAATATATGATATCTAAGTAACGTGTGTTAATTCCACTACTGGAGCACTTGGGATCATATATTATAAAATCCATTTATGTAAAATGTCCAAACAGGAAAATCAGTAGAGACAGAAAGTAGATTAGTGTTTGCTTAGGCTGGGGAAAATCTAGGGGTGATTACTAAAAAGGTAGAGTTTCTATTTAAGGGGATAAAATGTTCTAAAAGTGCCAGTGATTACTGAACATGTATGTGAATATATTAAAAACCATTGGGCTGAGGATGTGGCTCAAGTGGTAACACGCTCACCTGGCATGTGCAGGGCTCTGGGTTCGATCCTCAGCACCACATAAAAAGAAAATAAAGATGTTGTGTCCACCGAAAACTGAAAAGTAAATATTAAAAAAAATTCTCTCTCTTAAAAACAAAACAAAACAAAACATTGACTTACGCACTTTGTCATTGGATGGCAGCTGTTTGTGAGGAGTGTGTCCTTTGTGCAATGTGGCAATAGGTTTTAGAGAAAAACTAAAATCTCTGGTTAATTATGTTCCCTTGTAGTTGGATATCTGTCTACTGGCTGCCACATAGTCTAAGGCTCAAATCCCTGTTCAACAACTTACTGTGCACTTGCCTGAGATCCCCTCTTGGAACCACAGTCTCCTCTTCTATAAAATGGGTATAATACCGGCCCTACCACATAGGGTTGAGGGAGGATATTAATATATATATATATATATATATTGCATAGCGCAGAAAGAGCACATAGAAAATGCTTTTTAATAAGTAGCAGCTAGTAATAGTGTATTTACTATTACTATTATAGTGTTTTGGTTTTGGTTTGGTTTGGTTTTGGTACCGGGGTGCTATAAGCTATAACCCCAATCCTTTTAATTTTTTGAGGCAAGGTCTCACTAAATTGTTCAGGGCCTCACTAAGTTGATGAGGCTGGCTTTGAACTTACAATCTTCCTGCCTCAGCCTCTGGAGCTACTAGGATTACAGGTTTGAGCCACTGCACCCAGCACTATTATTATTGTTGTTATTTTTCTAGACTTTGTGTACTTCCATTAAAATAGTGGGCATTACATATAGTGAAAATTATGTTCATTTTATTTAATACTACTATAAGTCTTTTTCTAAGTAATTTTTTCTAAGTAATTATTTGTTCTCTGTAAATGTTTTGAGGATGATTTGTATTCTGTACAGTGTATATATATTCTTGTTTACTTAACTGTTCTCTTAACCATTAAGACTTAAAAAAGGTATTTTATGTTATTTTAATTTTTTTTTGTTGTTGTGGACTTTTATATATAGAAATAAATGTTTTCTATGTATGTGGGGTTTCCCCTTGAATTCCAAAAGAGGATTGCTAGGCTAAAAAATACGATCATTGCCAAATTTGTTCTCCAGATGTGGGACATTCTAATCAGTAGCACATGATGCTGTTCACCTCATCATACTCTCACCCAGCTTCAGGTATGATTTTTTTTACAACATTTATTTTTTAGTTGTAGATGGACACAATACCTTCATTTTATTTATTTATTTATTTATTTATTTATAAAGAGAGAGAGAATTTTTTAATATTTATTTTTTAGTTTTTCAGTGGACACAAGATCTTTATTTTATTTTTATGTGGTGCTCAGGATCGAACCCAGAACCTTAAACATGCTAGGCAAGCGCTCTGCCCCTGAGCCACAACTCCAGCCCCCGAGGTATTATTTTTTTTTAATATTTTTTATTTCCTAGTTAGACACAATACCCTTATTTTATTTATTTATTTTTATGTAGTGCTGAGGATCAAACCCAGGGCCTTGAATGTACTAGGCATGTACTCTACTGCTGAGCCACAACCACAGCCCCTCAGGTATCATTTTCATATTTTAAAAATATTTACAAACTGGAAAGGCAAAATGACTTCTTATTTATTTGTTCTCTGTTACTCATAAGTATGGACAGCTTTTCAAATATTTTTTATAGCTAATATATAAAAAGTAATAATCCTGTGAATTATCCTGTACATTCATCTATTTAGATCTTAATTTTTCAATGAGTTACACACATTTTAAAACTGAATAATTAAGCTAGGCGCGGAGGTGCACACCTGTAATCCCAGCAGCTGGGGAGGCTGAGGCAGGAGGATTGAAAGTTCAAAGCCATCCTCAGCAACAGCGAGGCACTAAGCAACTCAGTGAGACCCTGCCTCTAAATAGAATACAAAAAAAGGGATGAGGATGTGGCTCAGTGGCTGAGTACCTCTGAGTTTCACGCCCTAAATAATAACAATAAATAGCTGGCTGTGGTGATGTACATCTTTAATTGCAGTGACTCATGAGGCTGAGGCAAGAGGATCACAAGTTTGAGGCCAGTCTCAGCAACTTAGTGAGACCCTACTTAAAAATAAAAAACAAAAAGGGCTAAGGATGTGGCTCAGTGGTGAAGTACCATGGGGTTCATTCCCTAGTACTGTAAAATAAAGAAAAACAACAAAATAAAATTATATCCTGAAACTCTTCCCATTATTTTCTCTTTGAAGTTTTAGGCTTTTTAAAAAATATTTATTTTGTAGTTGTAGGTAGACACAATACCTTTATTTTGTGTTTATGTGATGCTGAGGATTAAACCCAACACCTCACACATGCTAGGCAAGCACTCTACCACTGAGCCACAACCCCAGCTGTAGGTTTTAGGCTTTTTTTAATGCATAGGAGTCTTTTGTTAGTCAAATATATTGACATTTCTCTTTAAATTTCTTCTCTTAAAGCTTAGAAAGTCCACCCTCCCAGAGAAATCATAGCTTTCCTTTTTTAAAAAAATATATATTTTCAATTATAGATGGACATAATAACTTTATTTTATTTATGTGGCTCAAACCCAGTGCCTCACTCATGCTAGGCAAGTGCTCTACATCTAAGCCACAACTCCAGCCCTGCTCAGATAATTTTTTTAAAAAAATATTTTGTGTGAAGTAGTAGAAACCAAAGATATGACCTCCTCAGGCACTGATTTTTCCCTTGTTTTTGTGTTGTAGGATCTAAGATATTCACTATTAACTGTCCAGGAAGGATTGTTCAAAGGTACTTCCTAGGGTTTCCAGAGTAACAATGGAGGAGGAAGCTGGGGAAGAACCTGGGCTGGACAGGTCTACTGCCCCTAAGGACTTCCACTTTTATAACATGGATCTGTATGACTCTGAAAACAGAATGCAGATTATTCCACAAGAAAACACTAGAATGAGAAGAGAAGTAGTCCAAGCTGAAATGACCAAGGACCCAAGAGGGCCAGGGGAAAGGAAGATTCAAAGAGACCTTCAAGAGGAAGTGGATGATCTTGTCCATTTATATGGACTTGAAGATGAACAGGAGTTAGGGGATGAGTTTGTTGAGGAAAGCAGAATGGGAGTTTCTGGATATCTTCCTTATGGTATGAAGAGGAGAGACCCAACTAGGGAGCAGAGAGACTGGAGACTTGGAGGAGAGGCAGCTGAGGCTGAGGACCTGGGTTATGAAGGGTGGGGCTTGGCTGGCCAGTGCCAGGACTTGCGGGAAGCCTACAGGTATGCCCATGGCCGTGCCAGTGAAGAGTACGAATGCTACGTTATCCCAGAGGAGGAAGACGAGGAAGAAGCTGAGGATGTTTTTTGTGTCACTTGCAAAACTCCAATCAGAGCTGTTGAGAAGGCTTTTGATGAACACAAGGAGCATGAAGTGACCCCTCTCAATAAAGCACTGGAAAGTGCCAAGGTAAATAGATCTCCTGAGTCCTCTGTTTTGATGTCACATTTGTGTCTTGAGACAGGGAATAAATCTAAAATGCCTTCTCCAAGAGAGATAGAGAGCAGATGTAGCATTAACATCTTTTTAAAAATATATATTTATTTTTTAGTTGTAGTCGGACACAATACCTTTTTTTTTTTTTTTTTTTTAATGTGGTGCTGAGGATCGAACCCAGGCCTCGCACGTGCTAGGAGAGTGGTCTACCGCTGAGCCACAACCCTAGCCCAGCATTAACACCTTCTTTGTGATGCTTGTTGGACAGGATGAAATTCACAAAAACATGTACAAATTGGAAAAGCAGATTATTGAGATGGAAAATTTTGCAAGTCACTTGGAAGAGGTTTTCATCACCGTGGAGGTAAGAGTGTGGCTGATGACCTTGACAGACACATGGCTTCCATCAGTGACTGGGCAAGCAACTGTTTCTAATAGAAGTTAGAGAGTCTTTTCTTTAAAATGTGAGGTGTCAGTACTGCCCCCGCCCCTTGCCCTTCCTCCGACCTCTCCTAGCACCAAGCCATAAGCCTGGTGGTACTGATTACCTGCTAGCATTCCCTACTGAGTTGCGTGCTCTGGGTGGGGAGGCTTTTTTTTTTTTTCTGAATTTGTTCATCCCCAGTCCCACTCCAAGGTATGTTTCAAAGCAGGCACTTTATATATTTGTTGTATGGATAAAAGAGGGAAGAATCTCCCTGTTGCAGTCCTGCTTCTTCACAGGCTACTTTTTCTCCCTGTGTCTCTTTACCCTAATCACAAATTGCATGTGGTTTAGAACTCCTGTACTTTTTTAACAAAGACACTTCGTGGTGGTGTCAGCCAGTTAGTGACAGATAAACATTTGCACTCTGGTGTCAAAGAAAGGAACAGCTTTCTTTTGCCCTTGTGTTTTTGCTTGCTTGTTGTTCTTGTTGTAGTGTCCTTTTCCTCCTCCTCCACTCCTTCTCTTTTTCCTTACTCTCTTTCTCTTCCTTCATCTTCTCCTCCTCCTTTTCCCCCTTCTCTTCCTTTTTCTCTTCCTTTTCCTCCTCCTCCTCCTCACACACTGGGTGGTACCTGATGCACTGGCTATGCCACCAGACATGGCGGGGTTCCATGTCGTTCCTTTGTTCTTGGGGATTGTTACTTACAGGCCTTTGGGTACCTATCATGTTTACCACATAAAGTCAGGTGTGGACTGTTGAAGAGTTTTTAGTTGTTTTATGAGGTAATATGCTCATTCTGCCAGTTATCACTGCTCAAACACAGACATTCTGTTAGCTTTGCATGGGTTTCAAAAAATAAGTTAATGTGTTTTCTCTTTCTAGTTAGCTATTTTGTAGATTTTCTTGAGAAATTATGAATTTAGCATGCTGAATTTGGAAGGGACATCCCATCCTTTGAGGCCTGTCTCCTTGCCCATTCTGAAATAGGGAAGTCTGTGGGCTCTTGATCCAGGAGCCAAGATTACTGAGCTAGAAGCTGCTCTTCTGTAACTCTGCTCATGGATTAGATTAGCCCCTAGAGCTAGAACAAGGCTGTCCCCCCTTTTCTAAGCCTGCCTTAACAGGCCATTGCAAGACACCCATCCTATCTTAGATAAGTGTTTTGTTTGTTTGTTTGTTTGTTTGTTGTTTTTTACCTTTTTTGCTATCTAATTCTCATAAGATTAATGTTTCCCTGGGTGCGCCCTAGTAGGTACATAGCATTTCAATGCAATACCAGAGCCTGACCAACTCTTCCTGCCAAGGTAGACCAGGATTGAGGACTATAGGACTTTCCTTCTCCTCTTCATGTGGATGTTCTACTTCTATTAATGCAGCACCAGATTATATCAACAGGATCACCTCACATGGATTAAGAGGGCTTCAACCTCAACCTTAAAAGGGAAGAGAACTATTGCCTTAATGCCCTGTGAAAGACACAAGGGGCAAAGCTTCCCCTTCAAAGCAGAGTGTATGAGAGGTAGTAGGAGGGGTATGAGGACAAAACTCATTATATATTGTTCTGCCAGCTTTTCACAGATCAGAGTATCTTCATCCTCAGAGAGTACTCGAGGCCATCTTTTATAATTCACACTGGGGAGTCATCTATTGCTTTTTCTCACCATTTTTAGCAAGTCTTATGCACATAGTAAGTGTTCATTAATGACTCTGAATGATTGATAAGAGCTTCTTCAGAAATGTCCTCATCACCTGACAAGAATGGCATCAGTCAAAACCCACAAAGCTCTTCTGGGTTTCCAAGATAAGTAATGGGAACCAGAAGCCAATATGCTCTACTTACTATTTTTCAAGTATTGTGCTCCTGGATTAAATGCTGTAGGTACCTACTCTTCTGCTTCCTATATTTTCTCATCCTTCAGGGAGTGCCACCTAGCCACAGTGCTTATTCCTCTTTGCTTTCCTCTTTCCCCAAGTTGTATAATCCCAGTAGATGGAATTGTGATGTCTGTAAGATTCAAATATGAGGAAGTGAAAATGAGCATCATGAGCTATCAAGAGCTCAGGAGGGAATGATAGGTGGGGATCTCTCAGGGCAAGCATTTCCACCTTAAGGTCAAAGTTTCCAGGAACAGGCTGATTGATCATTGATAATCTCCCTGGCTGGTTGTCAAGGTGATAGGAGATAGCTGAAACTGGGAGAGAATTAAAAAATGCCACCAGGAAAGACAGCAGTGCTTTTTCGTAAGATTATTCTTGGGAATCTAGGATGGAGACCACCCCCCCCCCCCCCACAAAGCATTCACCCCAGCATCAGGACAATAGATGACAAAGCAGAGGAACAGAGGGACTAAAACAGCTCTGAGAGGATGTATTTTCCTCCTCCTAATGACTCTAGTCAACATCACATGCCCTTCAATGATGGTTGAGATCAACTGTCTTACAGGAGAATTTTGGAAGACAAGAACAAAACTTTGAGTTACATTACAATGAGATCTTGGAAACGCTGGCTCAAAAATATGAAGAAAAAATACAAACTCTAGGGCAGAAAAAGAAAGAGAAGCTGGAAGCCTTGTATGGACAACTGGTCAGCTGTGGAGAGAACCTTGACACCTGTAAAGAACTGATGGAAACAATAGAGGAGATGTGTCATGAGGAGAAGGTTGATTTCTTAAAGGTCAGTAATGAAATAAAACAGGAAAGAAATGAAATCATGAACTGAAATGACAGTTATGGTTAGGGTAGGTTAGGCTGTTCTCTCTCCATCTGGAGATATTGGAGTTGACTTTTATGGTCAGCATTCATTTGATTCCATTGGGTATTCATGATGGAAAAGCTGTCACTCCATCTTTCTGCATAGTTTTGCCATGATGGCCAAGCTGGCTCATATACAACTGACCCTTCCCCTCTACCATTGTTGAGGTAGCATCAGTCTTTGTTCCTCTGTTCTGGTTACCCAGAGACCTATCCCCTTAACCTGGAGCTGAGCAAAAATAGTGTACTGAGCATTTTATGGTCACCTGAGATGGCCTCTTGGAGCTCTGGGGAAAAAGTTGTCCAGGATAAAAAGTTACCTTAAATTTCCATTATAAGAGTAGTAATTATAAATTTTACTTCATAAACTCAGACATGAACTTAAAAAATCCATTTCTTAATTTTCTTTCAGTTGAATTAAACTTGATATGAGCCCCATGCAGGGCTGTGGGAATTTAAATGTCAGTCAGAGGTAGGGTCCCCTTTCTTCATAAGGCCCCATAGGACTATGGGGTAGATGTGGTATTCAGGATGTGGGGAAGGGACCTCCAGCCTCCTAGTTACTGGGTGTGTTCCCCGACATTGTCCAAGCCCACAGTTGCCCCTCAAAGCCAAGTCACACCTCTTTCCTGCCAGACATGGGTCCATGAATAAAGCCAAAGAACAATTTGCAGGCCCCATGAGAGCCATAAACACTTAATACCTTTTGAATCAACTGTTCTACAGTGCCACTGTGTCTCAAAGACACAATTCAGAATGTGGAGGGTGATACACATGAAATTATTTTACTTACCACTATTTATGATAAAAGATCGGAAGCAACCAATGTCCAACAATAGAGGAACAGTTAAGTAAATGATGGAGTCTCCATTCAATGAATTGTTTGCAGTCTCTCAAATCAATGGTCCAAAAGACCATTTGTGACATGAAAAGTGCTTACATACTGTTGATGGGGAGAAGCAATAGTGTAAAGAAAAACACACAGGTATAAGTGTGGCTTTGTTAGGATGTGGGTATGGCAGATTTTTTTCCTTTTCCTAATTTCCAAGTTTTTTAAAAACATATTCAATTTTAAAAGGAAATTTATTTCCAAAGTCCAATTACTTTTTTTTCCTTTTCCCTTCCTTTGTAGGATGCAGTGGCTATGGCTGACAGGTAATACTTTTGTTCTAACATCTATTTTTGTTTTCTGTTCCTTTCACCTCTAGACTTAGTTCCACTGGGTTATATGCTTCTAGTTTTAGCTTCTGTGCCTGATCCTATGGGTAAAATAGCACTGGCTTCAGAATGATGGTGTGGGATCATGAGAGCCCTCTAGTATTGAATTTCAGAATCTTATGGCTGGAAGGAGCATGTAATGTTGAGGCCCAGCCAGCTCATCTTGATCAAATCTCCTCCACAAACCCCTCATTTTATCAGGAGGACTGAGATCTGTAGAATACTTCCATCATCCCCAAATGTTCTAGGACACAGACTGTGAGGCTGCAGAATGCACACACTTAGAATCAGACAGGTGGGAATTCAGGCCCTGCTATCCCAGGACTGTGGGCAGGTCCAACCAGTCTAAAGACCCACTTTCCCTATGTACAAACACGGGTAGTTTTATGAAAACCTAGTAAGACAATGTCTACAAAGCAATGTGAACACACAAACTTAATTATGTCAGGGTTATACACAGGGTTTGAGCAAAAATAGACCTGGTTTAAAATTCTGGCTTTGCCACTTAAAAATCTGTGTCTGCCAGGAAGTAGTTTGAGAAGACCCAGAGCCCTAAGATTAGCAACTTGAGGGTACTTGGCCAAGTGGAGAGAAAGCTCCTAGGGTCTGAACCCTCTGTACCTTTCGGGGCCTGAGGTAATGTGGGTGTGGGGGTTTCCGGTTTAGATTCTGAGATCCACCAGAAGGTGTGGAGATGCATCTCATCAGAAGATGTCCTCCCAATACCTCTGACAAAATCCTATATTTTCTCATTCCCCTTGTAGGCATAAACCAATCCCACATTGTTATGGTTTGGATGTGAGATGTCCCCTAGAAACTCATGGGTGAGACAATGCAAGAGGTTCAGAGAAGAAATAATTGGGTTATGAGATCCTTAACACAATCAGTGTTTTAATCACCCAATGGGATTAATTGAATGGTAACTGAAGGCAGGTGGGGTAATGGGGCTGTGGCTTTGGGATATGTATTTGTATCTGGCAAGTGGAGATCTTTCTCAGCTTTCTGATCATGTGAGCCACTTCCCTCTGCCACACTCTTCTGCCATGATGTTCAACCTCACCTTGAGCCCTAAGGAATGGAGCCTGCTTTCTATGGATTGAGACGTGACACTTTGAGCACCCAAATAAACTTTTCCTCCTCCTCTTCCTTCCAGTCAGGTCTTTAAGTCATAGCAGCAAAAAAGCTGACTAAAACACACCCATCCTCATTGGTGACCTCCTAGGGCAGTCACCAAGTCAGATAGTTAAAGGCAGCCAGTAGCATGTTAATAAATGAAAATTCAGCAGTCTCTTTAGTTTATTACTAGGGATCAGCACCATAGATTCACCCTAAGGATTGTCCCCTGAGTGCTGTTTTTTGATTTTTGTTTTTAACATGGACCTTTATTTTTTATTTATTTATATGTGGTGCTGGGAATTGAAACCAGTGCCTCACACATGCTAGGAAAGTACTCTTCCAAAGAACTGCAGCCCAGCCCCCCTCCATTCTTGTGTGCATGTGTTTTAACACCAACAGACTTGGGAAATTCCTAAAAACCAAAACAGATGTGGAAATCTCTGCACAGCCTGATTTTGAAGACCAGACTTTGGACTTCTCTGATGTGGAGCAGCTGATGGGATCCATTAACACCATTCCAGGTATGTATCTTACCTGTGTGCATACTTCACAGCAAGCTCAGATTTCCAAGAGAATGTGTGTGTGTTAAGAACAGTTAGCATCAGGGCTGGGGATGTGGCTCAAGTAGTAGCGCGCTCGCCTGGCATGCGTTCGGCCCGGGTTCGATCCTCAGCACCACATACAAACAAAGATGTTGTGTCCGCCGAAAACTAAAAAATAAATATAATTCTCTCTCTCTAAAAAAAAAAAAAAAAGAACAGTTAGCATCATATTGAAATCAGTATGGGTGTACCTCAGAAGACTATATGATCTTGCTATACCACCCCTCAGTATTTATCCTAAAAAAATAAAGCTAGCATACTATAATTATACATGAATACCCATGTTTAAAGTCACACAATTTATAGTAGCCAACTAGTCTAGGTGTCCAGCAACAGATGAATAAATAAAAAAATATGGTATATACACCCAATGAAGTTTTATCCAACCATAGAGAAGAATGAAATTATGTCATTTGTAGGAAAATGGATGTAACTTAAAGCATTATGTTGAACCAAGTAAACCAGACTCAGAAAGCTGAGGTTACTTATGTTTTCTCTCATATATGCAAGGTAGAGAGGGAAAAGGAAAAGAAAGGTAGGGGTAGGCAAGGATCTCATGAAAATTAAAGGGAGACCAGTAGAATAGAGGAAAGGGACCAGGAGGAGGGAGAAAATGAGTGAAGGGAAGGTAATGGGGAAAAATAGTGACCAAATTATATTGTTACACTGTGCGTGTTATGTGAATACATATTAATGAATCCCACTATTAAAATGCACCAATAAAAATAAGGAAAAAAGTACATTTAACATCAGATTTATCCTCTTAATATAAGTAAGAGTGCACAATACCATATTGTTTACTGTAAATCATATATTGGACAGCACATCTTTACAACATAATCATCTTACATAATTGAATCTTTAAAAAAATTTTTTTTCAGTTGTAGACAGACACAATACCTTTCTTTATTTATTTTATGTGGTGCTGAGTCTTTAACCCAGTGCCTCACACATGCACTCTGCCACTGAGCTACAACCCCAGCCCCCTAATAATTGAATCTTAATATCCACGGAGTAACAATTCTCCATTTCTCCCTCCTCCATCCCTTGGAAACCACCATTCTATTCTCTGCTTCTAAGACTTTGACTACTTTAGATATTTCATGTAAAAGGAATCATGCAGTATTTGGCTTATTTTACTTAGCATGCTGACCTGTAGATTCATCTGTGTTGTCACAAATGGTAAGACTTTCTTCTTTTTTAAGGCTAAATAATATTCCATTGTGTATAATTATTATACTTTTTTATCCATTCATCTATCAATGGACATTTAGGTTGTTCCCATATCTTGGCTACTGTGAACATGGGTATGCAAATATGTCTTTGAGATTTCTTATTTCAATTTTTTGAATATATACCCCAAAGTGGGATTGCTGAATCATCTGCAAGTGGTTTTTTTTTTTTTTTTTTTTGTCTGTTTGTTTTGTTTATCAGATGGTTTCACTCTGTTGCCAAGGCTGATCTTAAACTCCTGGATTCAAGTGATCCTCCTGCCTTAGCTTCTCAAATAGCTGGGACTACAGGCATAGGCAGTTCTATTTTTAGTTTTTTGTAGAACCAATATACTGTGTTTTGTTTTGTTTTTTAACAGTGGCTGCACTGATTTGAATTCCCATCAACAGTGTATAAGGGTTCCAATTTGCTGGACATAGTGACACATACCTGTAATCTCAGCAACTTGAGAGGCTGAGGCAGGATCCCAAATTTGAGGGCAGACTGGGAAACTTAGCAAAGCCATAAGCAAATTAGCCAGATCTTGTCTCAAAACAAAAAATAAAAAGGGCTGAGGATATGGCTCAGTGGTAAAGTGCCTCTGGGTTCAATCTCTAATATCAAAAAATAAATAATAATATAATAACAATAATACTCTGTCTCCTTGCCAATACTTGTTATATTCTGTGTTCTGTATTTTGAAAATAGCCATCCTAGCAGGAATGAGGTGATTGATATGTCACTGTGGTTTTGATCAGCTTTTCCCTAATGATTAAGGATGTTAAACACCTTCTTTGTATACTTGGTGGCCATTTGTATGTCTTTGGAGAAATGTCTATCCATTTCCTTTGCTCGTTTTAAATGTAGTTATTTGGAGTTTGATTGTTTGTTTGTTTAATACAGTACTAGGGATTAAACCCAAGAATGTTCTATCTCTGAGCTATATCTCCAGTCCTTTAAAAAAATTTTTTTTTGTTTTGAGACAGGGTCTCACTAAGTTGCCCAGGCTGGCCTCGAACTTGCAATCCTTCTGCCTCAGCCTCCTAAATCATTGGGATTACAGGTGTGCACCACCTCATCTGGCTTATTTTTGTTTGTTTGTTTGCTTGCTATTGAGTTGTAGGAGATTATTAGTCTTTTATCAGATAAATACTGTGCAAATAGTTTATCCCATTCTGTAGAATGTCATTTCACTGTGTTGATTGTTTCCTTTGCTGTGTAGTCGGACATTTGTCTATTTTTTTTTCTTTATTGTCTGTGGGTTTTTAAACATACCTTCATTTTATTTATTTATTTATTTATTTATTTTTATATGGTGCTGAGGATCGAACCCAGTGCCTCACATGTGCAAGCGAGAGCTCTACCACTAAGCTACAATCCCAGCCACTGTGCTTTAAAAAAAAAAAAAAGATCTTTTTAAAAAATATTTTATTAGTTACTAATGGATGGACCTTTATTTTATTTATGTGGTGTGAGACTCAAACCCAGTGTTTCACATATGCTAGGCAAGCACTCTACTACTGAGCCACAACCCCAGCCCCTTTGCCAAGAATTCATTTCAAGACCAATGTCAAGAAATTTTCCCCTTATGTTTTCATTGAGGAGTTTTACAGCTTGGGGTCTTATAGTCAAGTCTTTAATACATTTTGAGTTTATTTTTGAGTACAGTATAATGTAAGGGTGAAAATTAAGTCTTTTTGCCTGTGTATACTCACAAATATGTGGAAATTAAACAACACACATCTAAACAACCAATAGGTCAAAGAAGAAACCAAAAAGGACATTTAAAAAATATGAAACAAATGAAAATGAAACACAGCATATCATAACTCATGGGATGCAAAAGCAGTAGTATAAAGGAAATTTCCAGCAGTAAGTACCTGCATTAAAAAAGAAGAAGAGGGCTGAGGCTGGGGCACAGTGGCAGAGCGCTTGCCTAGCATGTGTGAAGCACTGGGGTTGATTCTCAGCACCACATATCAATAAATAAAATAAAGGTCCATTGACAACTAAAAAAGTATTTAAAAAAAAAGAAGAATCTCAAATAAATGGCCTATCTTTTAATCCTTGAAGAACTAGAAAAAGAACAATCTATTCCAAATGTAACAGAAGAAAGAAATAATAAGTACCAGAGCCAAAATTAATGGAATAGAAAGTAGAAAAGCAATAGAAAAAAATTAATGAAAGAGTTTCTTAGTTGAATAGATACACAAAGTTGACTAAAAAGAGAGATAATGCCAATAAATACAATTAGAAATAAAAGAGGAGACATTACAACTGAGGCCAGAAATGCAACAAGTTATAAAAGAATACTATGAAGATTTCTACACCAGTAGAATTCAGTAACCTAGAAGAAATGGATAAATTCTTTGAAACATAAAAACTGCCAACACTAAATCATGAAGAGATAGAAAATCTGGAGACAGGGTTATAGCTCTGTGGTAGAAGTGCCTGCTTAGCAAACATGAGGCCCTGGGTTCAATCCTCAGTACTGCCAAAAAAGTGGAAAATCTGAACAGAATACTAATAAGTAAGGAGATTAGATCAGTAATCAAAACATCCCAATGAAGAAAAGCTCATGACCAGAGGGCTTCAGTGGCAAATTTTAAAGAAGAATCAATGTCAATCCTTCTCAAACTCTTCCAAAAAATTGAAGAGGGAGAAACACTTTGAAATTCATTTACGAGGCCAGCGTTATCCTCTTACCAAACCCAAAGGCACTATGAAGGGGAAAATAATCACACATCTCTATCTCTGATGAACACAGATAAAAAAAGATTTTCAGCAAAATTATAGCAAATTGAATTAAACAGTACATTTAAAGGATTATATGCTGGGCTTGGTGGTGCATGCCTGTGAGGATAGTGAGTTCAAAGTCAGCCTCAACAACTTAGTGAGGCTCTAAGCAACTTAGTAAGATCCAGTCTCAAAATAAAAATGTAAAAAGGACTGGGGATGTGGCTCAGAGGTTAAGTGCCCCTGAGTTCAATACCTGGTGGAAGAAAGAAAGAAAGAAGCAAAAAAAAAAAAAAAAGAAAGAAAGAAAGAGAAGGAGAGAAAATAAAAAAAAGATAAACCCATGATCAAGTGGGTTTATCTCTGAGATGCAAGAATGGTTCAACATATGCAAATCAATAAGTGTGATAGACCACATTAACAGAATGAAGGATAAATATCACAGGATCATGTCAGAAGATGAAAAGAAAATATTTGACATTTTACTCTTTTGTGATAAAATGGTCAACAAATTAGGAATGTGCCACAACATAATAAAGGCCACTTATGACAAGCCCACAGCTAACTTCATATTTAAAAATGAAAAACAGAAAGCCTTTGTCTCTGAGGTGGAACACAGCAATGATGCCCAGTCTCAACATTCTATTTAATATAGTACTAGAAGTCCTAGACAGAACAACTGGGCAAGAGAAATAAATAAAAGTATCTACACTGGAAAGGAAAAAGTAAATTGTCTGTTTTGTAGATATAACATAATCTTATTGTAGAAAACCCTAAAGACTCCTTGACCTTTGAGTGAGAAACTTTGATGTCTATAAAGTCAAAGATTTAGAAATAAGTATTTTTCCCCTCCAACTTACTACTCTGTCTTTATGGCATGTAAGTATGAGAAGAGAGGCTAATCTATCCAAGGTGCCAACATCTGGCTCTAGGCAACCTTGAAATATTTTCTGTGTAAAGTCTGCCTAACTTTCTAAACATCTGCCTTTCTGCTTAATTCAGACAAAGTGAGAAGTCTGAATTTAGTTTCCTTAAATGTTGTGTTTATGTTGCTCCTGAGCAGCTGTTTTTAGCAGAGTAGCTAAAAAATAAACTTTGGAATTCTATGGAGCTGGTGAGAATCCCAACCTAGCTGTGTAACTCTGGACAATTTACCTAACTTCTCTGAGTCATCTTGGTTTCTTCACCTGTAAAATGCACATCATCATGCTTATAAGACTATGGTGAAAATTAAGTGAGGTAATGCACATAGAACACATTACATGGTGCCAAGTAGCTCTCAAAAATATTATTGTAATATTTATTTCTAAGGATAATACTAGAACTCAGCTTTTTTTTTTTTAACTTCACACCCTTCCTTTCTCACCACCAACAACATTGCGAACAATGTTGTATATATCATTTTAGGGTTTTATTTGCAGATTTTTTATAAAAATAAAATGATTTTGTTCTGTAATCTGCTGGGGTTTTTTAGTAAATTAATTATGATGGGTATTTTTGCACACAGATAGATTCTTCCTCAACATCATTTTAATGGCTATGTACCTTAATCATTTTTACTTAATGCTCAATTGTTGGGGACTAGAATGTTTCTAGTTTTTGCCATTATAAATCATACTGTGATGAGTATCTTTAACCACAAATCTTGGGGTCATTCTTAGAATTATTGGGTCAAGAGAAGATTTCACTGATTTATGATGTTCATTGGATGGTCCTTTCTCTTGTCTAAGGATGGGTGCTACCCAAACAATCAGGCCTAGTCATTTGGAAGGAAAGCCACAAAGGTACGAGTTAGCACTTGAGAAGCATTGACACTTTCCTCAGTGTTCGGCTCCCAAGGAGATGACTCCCCTCCTGCTTGCAGCTGGTGCATCCTGGGTGATTGAAAGCTCCCAAATCATCCCTCCTCTTACACTGCATCTCTTGGTTGGGCTTTCTTGACAGTGTAGAGAAGGGCATCTTCTGGGACCCTGGACTTTGTCCTCTTGGAATGTAGATTCTCTGTCTCCCTCCTTACCCTTGTCACTTTGTGATCTGTGAGTTTCTGGACAGGAAGGAAAGCATGAGCTAGATAAGCTCCTTTAAGATTAACTGTACCGGGGCTGGGCTGGGCCTCAGCGGTAGGGCACTTGCCTGGCATGGGTGAGGCACTGGGTTTGATTCTCAGCACCACATATAAATAAATAAAATAAAGGTCTAGGGGCTGGGGTTGTGGCTCAGTGGTAGAGTGCTCGCCTAGCAAGCATGAAGCACTGGGTTCGATCCTCAGCACCACATAAAAATAAAATAAAGGTATTGTGTCCACCCACATACATATATATATATATATATATATATATATATATATATATATATATTTAAAGGTCTATTAACAATTAAAATATATTTTTTAAAAAAGATAACTGTACCCTTATCCACATTGTTCAATTTCAATTTTCAATTTTGAAACTAAGGGCATTCTTAAAAGACTGGGGTAAAGGGAGGTGCTGGCATGGAAGAAGAGCAGAGAAAAAGCATTACTTGGTTTTCTTCTCATTTGTGTTGTATGTTGGGATGGAGGTGGAAGAAGGATTAACATACAGAGAAGAAGACTCTGAAGAAATTTATTCTGAAAAGTACAATATAGCCACCCCAATCTTCTCTGATTGCCATATGGGAAATGGCCATTGGACCCCTACCTCAGGAAAAGCAGAGCAACTCAGCTAAAGTCTTTCTCTCTGTTCACTCCAGGGCTGGCTGTCCTGTCTTTTCAGATGCCATGGAAGAGCTAGAGGACCCACAACCTGAGGATATGCAAACTGTACCCCAACCTGAGACCCTATCACTGACCCCTGCCCCCCAAACTTATCTGCATTTATCCAAAATGGGTACCCTGGTTGTTCTTGCAGGCTCATGGCTGGAAGGCATTGCGTCTCCATTCTTTTCCACTTTGGGCTCCCAAAGACCATGATTCATTGGGGGATTGCTAATCAATGATCCTATAAAAGGGGCCATCTCATACCACCTAAGCCTCCTCATTTGTTGCTGTTGTTCTATTTTTTTCTTTTCTAGCTCCTTCTGCTCCAGTGATAAATCCACAGGCCCCCAACTCAGCTACAGGTTCCTCGGTCCGGGTGTGCTGGAGCTTATACTCTGATGACACTGTGGAGAGCTATCAGCTATCCTACCGGCCAGTGCAAGACAGCTCACTTGGAAAGGATCAAGCAGGTGAGGCTCTACCAGGAATATGCTCACATCCATGGGAATGGTTCAGGCCCCTCAGAGGACCAGACACTGCCTTCTTGGCAGCTGGGATGGTGAAGAAGAGAGGAGTCTGAATGTGGAGCATCTGGGAATGCCCAGAGTATGGCAGAAAGGGCTAGAAAGGCAAGCTGGGGCCTGACTAAAGAAGACCATAAAGCCATGGGGTCAGAGTTGTCCTTGGGATCAATCTGTGTCCGCTTTGGGTGCAGGAAAGGCTAGTGATGCCCCTTGTTAAGGATAACCAGCTGGGCTGAATTCTAGCATGTCCTGGCAGGTAAAAGTTAAGACTGGCTCTTCCCATAGTAATCCTGTGCTACAGGAGAAACTGGAGGATCCATTTGCAGATTTCATGTAGAGTGAGGGAATTTCTACAAACTATAAGGAATGCTGCTGTCAGATCTACACCTCAGATTGAGACAGCTCCTAGGAATGGCCACCTACCTCCCCTGCTGGCAGCTCTTGGTCCATCTTTTACCCAGGGAAATGGCTGGTATGGGTTTAGGGCTGGAGTAGTCTATCCCTCAATAATTTATAAACTATTCTCCTGTTTAGCAGTATTAGTCAAATTTCCATAACTGTAACAAAAATGCCTGAAGTAAATCAACTTTAAAGGAGGAAAGGTTTATTTGGCTCAGGATTTTTGAAGTTTCAGTCCATGGTCACTTGGTTCCATTGCTTTTGATCCTATGGTGGTAGTTTATTATGGTAGCAGTCCTCACCTTGTCCTCACCTCATGGTAGCTAGGGAGTCTAGAGAGACAGGAAGGAGTTGTGGTCCCAATATCCCCTTCAAGGGCACACCCTCAATGACCTAACTTCCTTCCACTAGGCACTACCTACTAAAGGTTCTACCACCTCTCAATAGCTCCATGGGCTAGGGACCAAGCCTTCAACACACGGGCGTTCAAGGAACACTTATCTAAACCATAGCAAAAAGAAGAATCAGACTGCCCAAAAGACCCCACTAAGTATCTGAAGGAATCAGAGGATCAGGTCTGGCCCAATAGGACCTGTCCTGTGCACCTGGGATTCTAATGAGATTGCTAAAAGAAAATTTAGGATCTCCGTTTTGTGTATGAGGATGCTGAGACCTAGAGAGAAATGAGCTGTTTGTGTGGACCCAGGGAGTTTGGCAGAACCAGGGTGAGAACAGGTCTGAAGGCTCCCTGCCTACTATACCAGGCCATGCAAGTGGAGAGCTCTGAATTCCAGAAGGTGAGGATGATATTTCTATCCAGGGACCAGGAAGGAAGTGAAATGCTTGAGAAAAGAGTAAGTTTATGTGATGATGAGAGAGGAGGGGAGGGTGGATTATATAAACAAGAGAACTTTAAGGGAAGGGAAAAGGGGGGATGGGGATCAAGAAGTCAAACCTGCACACCTGTAATCCCACCAGCTCTGGAGGCAGAGGGAGGATCACAAGTTCAAAGCCAGCCTCAGCAATTTAGCAAGGTGATAAGCTACTCAGTGAGACCCTGTCTCTAATAAAATACAAAATAGGGCTAGGGATATGGCTCAGTGGTCGAGTATCCCTGAGTTCAATCTCTTGTACCACCCCCCCCAACAAAAAAAAAAGAAAAAAAAAGGAAGTCAAACCTGAATAATCACAGCTTTTGCTACAAACTAACCATGCTAGCACCCTCTGCCGACATGCAGAGGCCATTGTGTGGGGGCTATGTCATGGAAATTTTTTGAAGGTCTTTTAAATGGACCCTGCTGTCATAAAAAAACTGGTATCAAATGGTGGATTTGATCACTGCCTTGCAGGTTTCTGAGGAATGGAGTTGTTATCATTTCATTTTTGCTACATAATAATACACCCCCCTACCCTGCAACCTAGTGGCTTCAAATAAAAAAACATTTATGATTTCCTATAACTCTATGGGTTGACTGGACAACTCTGGTCTGAGCCACCTTGAGTAGGACTGGATTGTCTAGGGTGACCTCACTAATCTAGTGCCTCAGCTGGGATGGCTGCAATGGCTTGGGTGCTAGGGCTGTTCCATGTTGTCTCACAACCTCCAAGAGACGGGCTTGGACTTGTTCCCATGAGGTGGAAGCATTCCTAGCAGCCCCTGTGCACTGGCACTTCCCAAGCCTCTGTTTATATCACATTTGTCATTGCCTTATCATCGAAAGCAAGTCCCAGAAGCAAGTCAAATAGGTAAGTCCAGTTTTAAATAATAGCAAGAAAGAACCTCTTAAAAGGAGGAACAACAAAGTCACATTGCAGAGAGCCATCTATATAAGGATGGGTGTAATTTGCAGCCAGTTTTATAATCTACTACAGTAGAATTCAGCACAATGAACTTGGAGCCACTTGGCCTATTAAAGGTTGAATTCTTTTTCCCCCCGCAGAGTTTACAGTGACCGTCAAAGAAACATATTGCTCAGTGGCAAACCTTGAACCAAATACCCAGTATGAATTTTGGGTCATTGCTCAGAACAGAGCTGGCCCCAGTCCTTCCAGCGAGCGTGCAGTATACATGACAGGTAATGAGGACCACTTATTTTCTATAGCAGGGTACACCAGGGTACAGGTTTCTGTAGGTAATAGGGCTCTTGATTTCATTTGAAATGACAGAAAGGGCTGTGTGATTTTTATGTGTGTGTGGTTTTATTTAATACACCAAATATATGTGCCTGATACAGCAGATACATTTTCTTATGGCTGATCTCAAAAAATGTTATACTTTTGGCCACATTGACATTTGAGCATTGAGATATCCTCTGCTCCAAGAATATCAACAGGGATTCCCTGGTGCTGTGTGTGTGTGTGTGTGTGTGTGTGTGTGTGTGTGTGTTGCTGAGGATGGATCCCAGGGTCTCATGCATGCTAGGCAAGTGCTCTACCACTGAGCTACATACCCAACCCCTTCTTGGTACTTTTTACTGCATTGTATCTTTTCTGTGGGAGGAAGAGGGTGGTTAAGATATTTGTCCACGGCTCTGAACAAAATGACTAGAAATGAACATAATGGTTTTTCATCTCTTTTTTCTCCTACATTTAGCCCCATCTCCTCCCATTATAAAAAGCAAAGAGATAAGGAGCTGTGAAGAGGCTGCATTCATTTGCTGGGAGTCTGGGAATCTGAATCCTGTGGACTCATACACAGTGGAGCTGACCCAAGCAGAAACACCAGAAGCCTTGGGAGTAACTGAGTGAGTTATGAGGGCATTTGTTGGGCTACTTAGAAAGTGTGTAGAGTCTGGAGAGAAGTTCAGAATTTGTGACACATAGGAATCTCAATTTTAGATTGCTTGGTTTTCATGAGAAGTAGCTGAAATACTATTATTGAAAGTGAATGATGACCAAGTAAGTAAATAAATGGATAAATCTCATGTTTACTCCCCCCTCCCATTCCCAGTATGGTTTCCCATTCATTCATTCAACAAATATGGAGAGCCTAGGTGGTACCAGGTCCTGGGGAGGGGAGCCACTGGGAATCTAGAAAGACCACTCCCTGCCCTTATGTTAGTCAAACTGAAGAAACAAACAATACCTTGAAAACACCCATGTGTAAAATACTCAGTGCTCTGAAGCACTCAAATGCTAGGAAGAAAAATGAAATGTAATTAATTAGATAATGGAGGTGGATATGGAAACCACCTTTGGATAGAGTAGACATTTAAACTGAGAGCAGGACAGATGGGAGGGACTGAGCTGGAGAGTAGTTGACACCTGGCTTCTCCATCCTTGGACAGGAGCTACCTGACACAGGCCCCAGGGCAGGAGTGAGCTGGAAATGCTAGAGGAACTAAGAAGCCATCTGTCTGGAATTCAGGGAGGAGAGTGAGAGGGGAATGAGGAAAGGCCAGGTATTGCAGTTCAATATACAAAGAATATTGTCTATTGTAGAGGGTTGTCTGGAGGCTCATGTTCACCCAGCTTTTCAGAGCAAAATCATTCGCAAGTAGATGAGGCCTGGACTCCATGACCATCAGGGTCTACAGATCTGATAAGTCAGCTGTGTATAGCAGAGGAAACATAGATGTTCCATTGTCTTGCTACCAGGAGTCCAGAACCTTGTAGAAAGGGAACAAACCCACTAGGCAGGACAGCACCAGCCACTGCATGCAGGACAGCCTGTTGTGAAGCATAGGGGTGCATGGAGCTGGACCTGGAGAAATGGTGGAGGAGTTTGGAGTCAGCTGTAAGGGAAGCAGATTCTTCTGTGCTAAATGCTGGCCTTGGAACCTGACCATTTATACCATCTAGCTCTTCCAGGTGAAGTCTGTGTCCATAGCCCCACTAAGGCTAACCTTGGTTTTCTACTCCTATAGATACTCAGAAATCAGGCAGGGTGGTAGAAGTGTCCACTGCTTCTGGTCACTCTAGTGGTTTAAGTTTTCCTTTGCAGTTTGTGCTGATACCTTCAGAGCACCAGACACCTGGGACAAACCTTTAATGATGGGGCACTCAGAGGGCTTGTCAGTGGCCTGAGTGATCTGGGTGGTGTTTACTCTCCCAGTACAAATACAGCTTTGACCTCCCATTGTGGAAGGAAAGGCAAAACTCCTTCACAGGCTTTGGACCCTTTTGCCTCTCCAGCTCATCCCACACTGGCTCCTCCTCCCTCTTCAGCTCTAGTCACATAGGTCATATTTTAGTTCCTCTTACTTTCCTTGCTCCTCCATGCCATGTGACCTTTCCATATGCTTTGCCTTCCATGTAGAAGACTTTTCTATCCCGCTTTTCTCCAGTTATTTCCTAGTCATTCTTTGGAACTCAACTTCCTCCCCCAGATACTCTACAGCACACTGTGGACTTGTCAAGGTTACCATAGTAATTGCTTGAGGAACACCTTTCTTCCCATCTAGACTGCAAGCTCTAGGAAGGCAGGCATTGCATTTGGTTTTCCCCCAGGCTTCCCTATACAGTATCTAGAACCTAAGGTGCTTAGTTAATATCTACTGAAAGAATAAGCAAAAGTGCCTCTTTGGCCTGAAGCTGCATTCTCCAAGATGGTGTGAACATACTGGCCCTGTATGGATGAGAGTGTTATATCTGTAGATGAGCATAACTCTGAAGATTTTTCTTGCCCACTGGCCTGAAATGGGGTTAAAACCACAGGAATACAGACAGTGGCAATTGTGAGCTTATATTATTGAATAATACAATAGTAATGAATTGGATTATTCCCAATGGGCAGCTTTCCTCCAAGAGCGTGGGTATCAAGGTGGACTTCAGTGGACCCTTTGGTTCTGATCAGTCATTTGTTCATAGACACATACTGAGAACTTTCTTTGGGCCCAGCATGGTACTGCAGTTAATAGTACTCAGTCACTGCCCTCAGAGAGGTCATGATCCTAATAGCCAGATGGAGATATGCTGGATTTTACTACATGAATGATCCATGATGCTGCATTTACCAAGCCTGGTGCTGGGTGCCTGGGAGACTTGGGTAAGGAGTTTGGAAGGGAAACAGCAACAGACACAAGTAAGAAAGTGGACCACAGGTTTTCTAAGGGCAACTGAGGAGGAGCCAATACTTTATACTGCTGCAGGTCAAAAGATGGTGAAAACAAGAGTGAGTGTTTTTAAAATCCCTGTTTTGAAAGGGACATGTGGCACTTGGGCCTGGATGCCCTGACCTCATGCTGACTGCATCTCTGCTTTTGTGCCCAGGTCTGTTGTGGGCATCCCAACCTGTGAGTCCCTGATACAGCTACAGCCCAGGCAGTGCTATATCATCTACGTGAGAGCCCTCAATGTTGGGGGTCCCAGCGCCAGGAGTGAGCCTGCTACAGTCCACACCACAGGTCTGTGCCCTGGCCCACACACTCTGTGACCCAAGGTGGCCACTTCTTGGCACACTCAGTGCTGCTATGACTTAAAAAAAATACAGATGAATATAGGTAGATATGAACACATGGCAAGTCAGGCCTGGAAGGAGCTCATGGGCAATCAAAGCCCTCTATTCTCATTTAACAGATGAAAGACTGAAGGCCCAAGACACTATTTTGTGGCCGAGTGAGCATTAGAACTCAGGGTTTTCCCTTTTTTTTTTTTTTTTTTTTGTAGTTGTAGATGGACAGCATGCCTTTATTTTATTTGTTTTCTTTGCTGAGGATCGAACCCAGTGCCTCACTTATGCTAGGCAAGTACTCTGCAACTGAGCCACAATCCCAGCCCAGAACTCAAGGCTTTTTTTTCAGGCCCAAGTTGGACTAGAGGCTTATCCCACTGGATCTGGGTGGCTCAAGCACATCATATATCTTATACAAATTGAATAACTCCCTTGAGACCAGGTCTTTATGGAATTACCAAAAGTTACTGGCCTCTGCTTACCTCCCTGTTCCTGCTTTGGGTCCAAGCCATCTCCCTAGCTCAAGACCAACTTAAAAGTCAGTTGTCCAGCCTTCTCTTTGGCCCTAGGGGATACTCATATTCCTTCTCATTTACCATTATTCTATCAGAGAACCGTCACATCTCACATCCAAGTCTTGAGTTAGCAGAGACCTCACTAGAAATACCCACACATCTCCTATTATCCTGGCTCTGCTCTCTGAGATTTGCCAAGGTACACAGAAGCCAGGCGGGTCTCCCCACACCTTAGAGCAGAACCAGCCAAGCCAGCTGAGTGAGTGATTTACAGGTAAGCAGCAGAAGCAGGGAGCCTGGCTCCGGGTCAGGGACATTTCCTTAACTAGGATATTTCACTGAGACACATTGTGTTATTTTGTCCTCATTACCAATGCTAGGAGGAGAGGTCTTGCAATTAACCCCCATTTATATTCCTTCCACACAGATGGGAAAAACAAGTTCAAAGGCCACCTAAGGACACAGAGCTGGAAAAGATTACTGCTAGCATTAGGATTTGGGTTTTTCTTTCATCTAGTGCTGGGCCTTCCTTCAGTTGCCTAGTGCTTCAAATTCTTGAGCCAATCTGGTATTTTGAAATACCAAATTCTGTTTCAATAAGAGAATGGAGAGCAAAAGTACAGCCAGCTCAATTATTCAGTAATCTCTGATTTGTTTAAATAATTTTTTAGCATGCACACTATTTTTTTTAAAGAGAGAGAGAGTTTTTTTAATATTTATTTTTTTTTAGTTCTTGGCGGACACAACATCTTTGTTTTTGTAAGTGGTGCTGAGGATCGAACCCAGGCCGCACGCATGCCAGGCAAGCATGCTACCGCTTGAGCCACATCCCCAGCCCCATAGCATGCACACTATTAATGGAAAACTAAAATAAATATGAATCAGGGCTGGGGTTGTGGCTCAGTGGTAGAGCACTTGCCTAGCACGGGTGAGGCACTGGGTTCAATCCTCAGAAACACATTCAAATAAAGATATAGTGTCCATCTACAACAAAAAAATATTTTAAAAAATGAATATGAATCAGCAAAAAACACATATACATACATTTGTATACATTTATATATATATATATATACACACACACACACACACACACACACACACACACACACATACATAAATGTTCATACGTATGTTTGGGACCATAAATCAGCCAATAAGGGCCACACATTGTTAGTTGTGAGGTAGAAACACAGCTCCCCCACCAGTCAGCTCAGATAGTAAATGAAGTTCCCAATAACATCAGATTGTGGGAAATAATCATGAACAGTTTGGTGGTGATGCTTGAACTCATCTGAGACAATTAGAAATGACAAAATGGGACCTTAGAAAAGCTTGACTAAGGGACAGTAATGGCAAATGAGTTGCTATGTTCCTAAAATAATGGGGGGTTTTAATACTGATAATTTTTAATTAGATCTATTTTGAACCACTTTTTGATGAGCTTTCTTTTCATCATGACTTGGGGATGAATGATCTCCTGCCCTAATTGCAAAGTGAAACTTTGATTTTGCTAACCTTTGTCAAGTGGATCATTATAAATTGCCTCAAGGCTTGGCACGTAGCACACACCTGTAGCACACACCTCTAACTACATAGAGGCTGAGGCAATAAGATTGCAAATTTGAGGCCAACTTCTGCAACTTAGTGGGACCCTGTCTCAAAATAAAATTTAAAAAGGGCTAGGGGGATGTAGCTCAGTGGTAAAGCACCCCTAGGTTCACTCTCCGGAATGGCAAAGGGGGGTCATTCCTTCAATTTCTGTTTCTCTTGGTAAAAAAGCTGGAAATTCTTATCCAAGTGCAGGCGTTTACAGCTTACAAATTAAGAGCACAGCCTCTAGAATCAAGTATGGGGTTCAAATCTGTGGTCTATCATGTGCCAGCTGATTTCCTAACCACCTGTGCCTCAGTATCTTCATCTACAAAATAGAACTAGTAACACCTGTTTCTAAGAGTAATCATGAGGACTGAAAGAAGTGAGTCTTGCAAATTGCTTAGGGCTGTGCTAAGCACGCAAGAACTACCCCATACACGGTAAATGTCATCCTGAACTCATAGGATGGCTATAACTGCAAAGAGCAGGCTTAAGCGGATCCCACATGAAGCTAATCCTACCATGCTGTGGAGTAAAATGACTGGCTTCAGGGGATGGGGGGGTGGGGGAGGCGCCAGGAGGGGAATCATCTGGGTCCAGGTATTCCCTTCTTCCACAGGAAGCTACTTTCACCTGAACAAGAACACCTGCCATTCCTGGTTGACCATTTCTAAAGATGGGTTTACAGTGGTGCGAAGTGAAAGGAAAATCCTTACAAGAGAGCTGCTACCCAGCAAGACCCAGTTTACCAGGTACTTTATTGACTGAAATTCCCTAATGACACTGTTATTCAGGGAGAACTGGATTATGTTAAACAGATGCAGCCTAGAAAGAGGAAAAGAAATGAGTGAAGAGGTAGGAGCCTGGTGGAGGGAGATGAGGAGATGATACGGGCAGTTGAGGCCTGGGCTGAGATCATGACACCAAGAGATGTGAGTTAGGCTATTAGACTGTGCAAGAGCACAAACACCACTATTGTCTCCTACTAATTAGTCCAGTGTGCTTCCTCCTACACTGTGGTACAAAACTCCTATAGGATATTGGGCGATGGAATGGCCGGCCCTAAAGCTCATCATTGAGCTTGTATGTGACCTGAATGACGGGTTTCACCAAAGACGCTGGTTGGCTATCTAGTTCTCTAGCTACATCCAGAGCTTAGTACTCGATGTTGAAGTTACTTATTTATACAATCCTCCTTCCCAAAGATGCATAAAAAGGGCAAATAGAGATAGAAACATTAAAGCAACAGGAGAATAAGAACACAGATTGGTTAAATTCAAAAGTTAATTCAGTTTCCATTAAACATGGCCTCTCAAGCCGGTGTTGGTGGCACATGCCTATAACAGCAACTTGGAAGGCTAAGGCAGGAAGATCCCAAGTTCAAGGTAGGAGCCTGGTGGGATGAAGATGAGGAGATGATATGGGCAGTTGAGGCCTGGGCTGAGATCATGGCACCAAGAGATGTGAGTTAGGCTGTCAGGCTGTGCAAGAGCAACATAGTGGGACCTTGTCTCAAACTAACATGAAAAAGTTTGGGAATGTAGGTCAGTGGCAGAGAGCTTGCCTAGCATGTACAAGACCCTGGATTTGATCCCCAGAACCAAACACAATTAAGTTGAAGGTTACCTTATCCACCTTGTAGGAGTGTATCAAGGATCCAATAAGCCATTGTTCAGTAGACATTTGTTGCTGAGGTTGTTGGACTTGGGAGAGAGGCCTGTCTGGGCCCAGATCTAACTCAGATTTTCCTTTGGAAATAATGATGTGATCTGACTTTTTATAGAACATATCATAACTCTGACCTTTGTCAGTATAAATCTCAGTGGAATTTTGGAGGTAGAGTTTGAGGATTTGTGAGGGATGCTTGCTATGTTGCAATTCTTGGGGCAGCCTCTGAATTCTTATCTTCTCCCTGGAGTCATCCATAACATAGGATTACCTCAGACCCCCTTCATGTTTGTTTGGTACCATAAGCAAGTGCTGGCCAATGAACTTCAAGCGTATCATTCCCTTGGCTGCATTCTCTTGAGTTGTTTTTTTTTTTTAATTTTTAATATTTATTTTTAGTTTTCAGCAGACACAACATCTTTGTATATGGTGCTGAGGATTGAACCCGGGCTGCACGCATGCCAGGCGAGCGCGCTACCGCTTGAGCCACATCCCCAGCCCTCTCTTGAGTTTTAAACCCTTTTTTAAGTGAACAAATGAATCTAACCTTTATTACTAGAAAACCCCCAATTTTAAGAGCAAGCAGAACCTATTCTGTGGGTTGTCTTCTCCTCTCCCATCATCAAACAGTGTATGTTTCTCTTAGAACCTTTAGCATCAGCCACTGAGCTTTCACAGCTTTACAAGTAATGTGTCAAGCACCTACGTCCACATTCACAGACTACCTGCTTACTGACACCAGCAGATGGTGTCACTCATCTGCACAGTCAGGCTTGGGACACCCTCAAATCAGACATGCCTCCACTTTCTAAAACCAGGTGTGTTGCTGTCATGGGAAGTCTAATTCCAGTCCGAGGGCGCCACTACTGGGAGGTGGAGGTGGATGAGTGTTTGGACTACACAGTGGGTGTGGCTTTTGAAGATGTCCCTAAGCAGGAAGACCTGGGAGCAAACTGCTACTCCTGGTGCATGAGGCACACATTTGCATCATCAAGGTAAAGTAAAAGCTGAATACTGGAGATTAAAAGTTGAATTTCGGTGAGAGGTTTTCACTAACAATAATTAAGGCCCACATTATGTTTTATAAAATATTCCCACCTGGGAGTTGTTGTCATCCACTTTTCTTAAGTCCAAATGAGAGGATAGCAAGCAACTTTTCTCCAAAAATAACATAAATAAAATTCATAGAGAACTCATTTAGGTGCCAATACTGTTCTATCCTCTTACATGCATTATCTTTACTTTTCACAATTTTATTACCCCATTTTAAAAATAAGGCTGCACCTCATAGGTGTTAGATAAGTCTACCCAATAGATTGAGCTTGAATTCAAACCCAGGCAGTCTGGCTTCACCAACTGAATTCTTAACCAACTAAGTGATTGCTTTTTCATTTATGTTCAGCATCAGTGTTAAGTGGCTGCAGTCTTATTTGAAGCCCCAATTCCATCTTTTTAAGTAAATGTAAGAGGCTTAGTGACTACAGCTTCTGCAGCTGAGCTGTCTTTACATGTGGAATAGTTCAGTGTTGCTGGAAGAAAACTCCGAAAGAATGCAGGCCAATAGACAAAACTTTAGTCTTAAAGGGCTATGTTACAACCTTCGTTACTTCAAAAATTGAACACACACACACATACACACGCACACACAAAAAAAAAACCCCACAACAAAACCCCACATTGCTTTCCCAGCACCTCTTATAATATGGAGCCTTGGACCCGCCTTGGCTTGATGAATCCTAACGTTCATCCAGTGTTCTCTGCTACTCTCTATCGTGGTTATTTAAAACCTTATTGTCATGCCCAAGCATAAATGGCAAGGCTAGCTTTCCCCCATAAGAGATTTAGATTATACTGGACTCTACTGAACTTCAGAACAAGTTTGGGGCATGTTTTTGTCAGCTCTTTTGCCCATGACCAAAAGACCTGACAAGAACAATTTTAGAAGAGGAAAAGTTTATTTGGGACTTATGGTTTCAGAGGTCTGTCCTAGACAGCCAACTCTCCATTGCTCTGGGCCCAAAACAAGGCACCATCAAGGTGGAAGTGTGTGGTGAAGGAAGGCAACTCAGGACATGGTCATCAGGAAGCAGAGAGAGTTGTGCTCTCCAGGAACAAAATAGATACCGCAAAATTAAGCCCCCAATGCCCCCACCTCCTACCTGCTTACAGTGACCACCCAGTTAATCCCTAGCAGGAGATGAATGCACTGATTAGGTCTAAGCTCTCATAAATAAATAATTTTACTTCTATACTTTCTTGCATTGTATTACACATGAGCTTTTGGGGGACATCTCCTATCTAAACCACAACCGGGAGGCAAGAATTACTATGTACTAAGCCAGATATGGGGATTCTGCCTAAAGTAAGAATAAAATTCAAAGTCTCGTTTCAGAAAGGTAAGAACAAGGTCAGGAGAAGCAATGACAGAACATGACAAAAGAGAGCAAAAACAAAGCCTGCAGCTTGAGCAGGAGTGGAGAATGAGGATAAGGTCTGCTAGTGAGCTATAGTTTTTTGATTCATGGTCTTGTACTCTATTGGTGGTGACAGGAAAGGTAGAGAAAGGACTCATTTAACTTCTGGTAGCTGTTCAGGTGAAAAAAGGAGACAAGATAAGGTGAGTTGGATGGAGACAGGCTGGCTTGCTCTGACACATTTAGATCATGTTCTAAGCATACATCCCAGGAGTCTGAACTGGCATGCTGGTGCACAGACCTCTTCAGATGTCTGCATGTTGTAGGATTAGGACATGCCTATGGTTGATTTGGGTTTCAGCCGTTTTCCAAAAGCACACAGGATACAGAATATGGATAAAGGGTGCTCGTGCTACCAAACACCAAAAAAATAGTCCTAGTGACAGCAGATGCCCTGCTTACTTTAAGAACTAGACGCTTCAAGTACCTGTGTACTTAAAAGAGTTTAGACCCAAAGGCCTATTTTATCACCTGAAAGACCACAGGGTTGCACTCAAATGTCTTTATTATAAATGATCTGTACATTTAAGCCTTGAGATCCAAATGTTTCAAATGTGTTCTATTTCTGTACTGTGATGCAGTATGAAATCATGATTTTTTATGTTTCTTAGGTTAACAAGTTGCTCAATAGTTTGAAAATGTGTCTTAGGATATGTTTGAAAAGAGTATAGCTTTGGGGATGGCCTATTTGGTAGTCATTTAATAAAAGAAAATAGCAAAAGTACAGAAGTACTATTAAGTTAATGAGATATTTTATAAATACTTCACGTAGAGAATTTCTGAAGCTTTGTTGTGTCAATGTTTAACTTTCAGGCATAAGTATGAATTTCTGCACAACAGGACAACTCCAGATATACGAATAACAGTTTCCCCGAAGAAGATTGGCATTCTATTAGACTATGAAAATTCAAAATTGTCATTTTTCAACGTAGACATTTCTCAACATCTATACACATTCAATTGTCAGCTTCACCAATTTGTACATCCCTGTTTTTCTTTGGAAAAGCCAGGGTGTCTAAAGATACATAATGGCATTTTAATGCCAATGCATGTCACTTTCTATTAGACCCTCTGATGTCATTTCTTGTCTCTCTTCTGCATTTAACCCTCTCAGTCACTCATCCTCCACTGGCCAAAATTGGCATCCAAGCACCATGTGCTGAGCATAATTTGGCTCATGTTATTATATGGCAGACTGGTGTGCTGCCACTCTTCTCACCTGACCTGGATTCTAGTCCTGAGCAGAGTTATTTGCAAGATGCTAGGGTAGTCACTGTCAGGTCCAGCTGTGAAATGATGGATTGCACTAAATGAACTCATAGGGCTTTCAAGTAGTCAAACTACCATTTGTCAATTTGTATATGTGCAAACTGTAATGAATCTCTAAGTCCTATGGAGCTTGGCAGAGGATAAGGAAAGTCTATGGTTTCAGCAGCCTCTCCATATTCATCACATTTCATTAGTATAAAGAACAGATTTGAGAGGACAAGAAGCTGGCCAAAGAGAGCAAGGGAAGATATGTGCCTTTCTGGAAGTAGAATCTCGCTGTTTCCCAACAGCAGCACTGTGGTGAGATTCCAACCACTGTATGCTTTAATACCTTGCACTCTCCTTCGTGGTGCTCACATTACTAACTTTGAAATTACCCCTATAATGAGTAATTCCATGAAGGTAGGCATGCAAAAGGATCTTTCTTGTCCATCATTTGATCCTCAAATGCTAACATGTAACAGGTGCACACCAAATACTTGTTGAGTAAATGAATATCTTCTTCATCTAACCACTGCTCTTTGGCTGCTCACTGCTCTCCACATGAGGGCTGGCAGGGCTCTTTCAAAACTACAGCAAAGGACCTACATATAGCCAGGAGACGAGCAAAATCTGAAGGGAAATATTAAGAAGGAACAGAAGGATATATATGTCTTGGTAGCAAGACAGGGAAAACCAGGGCACTACTTACTATTAAACACTAACCACAAATGTGGTGCTTTCACTGTGTGCATGTGCCTAAGTGGAGAACTGAGGGAATAGATGGGAAAAAAATTAGAAAACATTAGTTGCAACTGATTCTAGGAATTGTCTTGTAATATAAAGAGCCAGATTTTAAAACAGGAACCTGGGTTTGATTGCTACTTTGTTACTACTTCGCCTTATGACCTGGAAAAAAGTCACCTTATCCAGACCTTCTATTTCCCTTCAAAGGGAAAAATAATACTTGTCTCATAGGACTGGGTGACTTAATAACAAACTGAGAGTGTTTAACAATATGTGGCACAGAGCAAATATACAATTTTTAAAAGAAATCCACCCACCACAGGACAGAGCTGAGTACTGGTGGGAAGAGTGGTGTGCAGCCAGTGGCTCCAGGGCATCGTGTCTCATGGTCCTGGTGCCATTCAGTAACCTTGGTGCCCTGCTCTGTCAGTACATTGTTCTTCAGTTCCAGTTTCTAGATGCCACTTAAACTCTGCACACACAGCATTTCAAAGCTTGAGTCAAACTGCAAAGTAACAACTCCAGATGCTCTCTAAACAACACAAGATATGCCTAACTCTCATCACTTAAGGATCTGTAAATGAAAAAAACCTTTCACTTTGAAATGTTCACACTTGCCAGCACACTCAAAACTGGACACACCAAACACCTCTCACCTCCTACTGAACTTTGCCTACTGGTATAAAGAACAGCTCAGATTCCTGAATTAACCACTTACCGTGCAACAGTTCTTCGTAGATAAACACCTGCCCTACCAAGCTCTACCACCTACTCTGAAATAAGAAAGGTGCAGCAGATATAAGCTCAGAAATGGTTCAAGTTATAAACAATTAAAATACCCATATGTATTTTTAAAGATGTTCTCAGCTACTAAAATAGAAACAACCAAACAGGAAGTATGATATATTAGGCAAATTTTAATTCAGAGTTCTAATAGGCTTTATGTATAGAGTACATCACATGTAATAAGAACATGGATGAATGGATAAAATGATAAAAACTTGACACCTATGGGATTTTAATAAAATTTTATTTGATCAAGAAAAAAACTGTCTAGAATTATCTTTGACTTTTAAAAACCGCTTAAACAAGAAATATGAACAATTTCAATTATCACAATTATTCAGCATAAAGATCACTTATTTAAGGGCTAAGTATGTGGCTCAGTGGTAGAGCATTTGCCTATCATATCCAAGGCCCTGGGTTCCAGTAACTGCCCCCCCCACACACACACACAAAGGAAGAAGAAAAGAACTTTTGTTTAAGTATCATTTCATCTTCTAGAAGAAGAAAAAAAAAAAAAAACATTCAAGAATAAAGTCAAACAAAACTTCTGCTTTTCCTAAGACTCAATTCCTTAAAATACTACTGAACAATCAGCTGAAACTAAATTTCAACAAGGGGCAGGGTTTACCTCATGGCCATGTACACTTGCAACCTGCTGGTAAATCTGTTTAAAAAAAAAAAAAAAAAAGATTTCTTAAAAATTAGACCACTGTAATCACAATCCCTAATATTGGGCAATTAAAAAAAAAATTAAAATCTTTTTTTTTTCTTAGCTTTACCTGTGTCACTTTATAACTCTTGTTACATAAGCTTTGGTTTCCTAGTTTAATGAAGGGGAAAGAGAATATGAACAACTACAGAATCCTGGTGAAAACCACCAAGGGTTTAGTAATCCAAATATTCAGAATTTAAAATACATTTCTAGATGGAATTGGAAAGTTGCTTAGCAACTTGGGACATAAAATGACATTGGTTCCTGGTAAAATTAAATTGTCTTTTATTTATCAAAGTACATGTTTAATAATTGACTTCCTGCTGGTTCAAATGATACACAACGACCTGTACATACCCAGTAAAATATTTCTGAAGCATATACTTGGTCAGGAGTATAAAACAGAGTATATGAGTGGGCAGTGGGACCTTCTTAATACTTCTCATCCTCCAAAATTTGTTAAAATCATAAATCTTAACACAACTCACACCCTGGAAACTGCCCCAGCACAGTTCACTGTGTTGTGGCATTCTGTAAGTAAGACCACATTCGCCTCCATCCAAGGAGGTTCAGGTACCAGAAAACTTTCTGAACTCTCTGAAGCCTGCACTATGAGAAAACATCCTCTCCTCAACTTACCAATACCATTTCTCCCATTTCTAGTAACCTTCCTACGAATTAATAGAGTTAAGATTCTGTGTTCCTTATGCCTTTCTCCACTCTTCTCATCCAATATTTTTTTTCTATGTGCTATAGTTTGATGACATATAACTGCTGTTGGTAGATAAGTAGGTCTTGAATTTTTTTTTTGCAAACAAGACCTGTTCAATCTACCTTTTCATTTAGGAGGCTAAAAACAGAATCAGCTTGACTTCAAGGACTCTATTTTCTTAGTCTCCAGAATATGACCAAGTCCAGCATTTAAAATATCACTCTTTAATATGTCAAGATATTAAATGAAAGGTAATTTACAACTTCAAGTTTTAAGAGCACTGAGCTCTTTACATATGCTCATGTCACTGCAACTAATGGTTAATTTATCTAAATGCAAGATAATAGCTATTTGGAAAGAAGACCCCAGCTAGTTGGCAACTTTTCTGTCAGTAGGAAGTCTACTAGAAGGAACATGACTATGACCTGGACACAGCAACTGTTCCTGAAGTAGTGGTGATTTTATTGGAGTCATTTCTGCACAGGTGCTGATTTGCTTCTTGTTTTCTGCTATTGCCAATCACAGAAAACACCAAGCCTATCAAAGTGTGGAATATGATATGTCAAGAAATTTGTAATGTTTTGAACAACCCACAATAAAAAATTAAAAAAAAAAAAAAAACAAAAAAAAACACCAAGCCTAATTCACAGATGGACAGCTTTTTCTTCATTTTTTCAGACTATGCCAGAATCAGGGTTTTCTATTCTATTTTTACTTACTCAAATCTTGGTGGAATTAAATCTTCATTGGTTTGAAATGTACAAAATAAATAGCCTGTAATTAATTTAAACAACATGCAGTGACTCAGACAGCCAATAAAAATGTTTTTGCGCATGAACTTGGATCCTAGTCTTGCTGTTTCCCCCATTCTCATTCCTAAGCCAAAATGGGAATCTTTTAAGAGATGCCCTTAAATTCAAGCAGTCTGGATTGGCAACAGGAATATAACATATTCAATAGGAAAGTAACCAACCAAAAGAACTGCATTTTAGTAAAGCAGGAACACAGTTTTTAGAGATGGATCTGCATTACTTCTTGGTAAACCTATTATTCTGTCACCCAGATTCCTACCCTTCTATTTCCTTTCACATTCCAAACATCCTTCTAATCAAGGGGTAAAGGAGTAAAACAGAGAAGAAAAAAACAAAAGCATTATCCAGAAGAAGGAAAACACTTTGAAAAACCTGTTAAAATACTTGATTACAATCCTTTGTACCATTTACAATCTACAAACCAGTCACAAATTCCTAGGCATTCAAAATGGAACTCCCATCCTTGTCTACTTACTGCCTGTATAACTCAAAAATCACCTCTGGGAAGTACTGCCTAATTCCTCTCTCTCCCAAACTGAGTTGAGTACCACATACTCACCTACTTTGGAATACTTAAGTGGGAGCTGGATTGCAATGGTGTATGCCTGTAATTCCAGTGGCTCAGGAGAGTAAGGCAGAAGGATTGCAAGTTCAAGGCCAGCCTCAGCAGTTTAGCAAGACCCTGTATCAAAATAAAATAAAAAGGATTGGAAGGGCTGGGGTTGTAGCTCAGTGGTAGAACACTCGTCTAGCACACGAGGCATTGGGCACGATCCTCATGTGCTGTTCGAAACAGCAACACCACATAAAAATAAAATTAAGGTATTGTGTCCACCTACAACTAAAATTTAAATATTTAAAAAATAAAAAGGTTTGGGAAGGTAGCCCAGTGGTATAGCACTTGCCAAGCATGTGCAAGGCCTCAGATTCAATCCCTAGCACCACCACCACAAAAACAAACAAAAAATGCAATGGCTAAACTGGCTTCTCTGCTCCACTTGACTATAAGCAGCTCAAAAGGCAAGGGCTGTGCCTCCATGATCTCCGAATGATAAAGAATATGGAAACAACTGCTTTCAGCTTTCAGAGAGCTCATATACCTGAAAAGACAAGAGACATCAAAGCCTGTTCCAGATCAAAGTAAAAGCCTCTTCTTTTTTTTTTTTTTAATTTTATTTTTTTTTATTGTTGGTTGTTCAAAACATTACATAGTTCTTGATATATCATCTTTCACACTTTGCTTCAAGTGGGTTATGAACTCCCATTTTTAGCCCATATACAGATTGCAGAATCACATCAATAACACATCCATTGATTTACATATTGCCATACTAGTGACTGTCATGTTCTGCTACCTTTCCTATCCTCTACTATCCCCCCTCCCCTCCCCTCCCCACCCCTCTTCTCTCTCTACCCCCTCTATTGACCTTCATTTCTCCCCCTTGTATTATTTTTCCCTTTCCCCTCATTTCCTCTTGTATGTTCTTTTGTATAACCCTGAGGGTCTCCTTCCATTTCCATGCAATTTCCCTTTTCTCTCCCTTTCCCTCCTACCTCTCATCTCTGTTTAATGTTAATCTTCTTCTCATGCTCTTCGTCCCTACTCTGTTCTTAGTTACTCTCCTTATATCAAAGGAGACATTTGGCATTTGCTTTTTAGGGATTGGCTAGCTTCACTTAGCATAATCTGCTCTAGTGCCATCCATTTCCCTGTAAATTCTATGATTTTGTCATTTTTTAATGCAGAGTAATACTCCATTGTGTATAAATGCCACATTTTTTTAATCCATTCGCCTCTTCAACGGAAAGCAAAGCATCCTTCAAATCCGTGGGTGGAGAGTGTGAGGTTAACAACATGGAACAGTCATTTTCAACCTTTCTTCTGTCTCAAAACACCCATGACATCAGACACAAAAGTCCCATCGGTAATTGCACATTGTGGTGACTTCGAATCTGGGAAGACTGGGAAGGGGCATAGAAGAATCCAGGTAGTGGGAAAGATGGCATGTAGTTTAGAACATTCTTCCCATTACTGTAAGATAACTTGAGCACTCACATTTAATATAGTTTTAACTATTCTAAGATAGCCCAAAGACCTACCTGTGTGTATTTTCAATGTTCTGAATTAAACATTTGGCACATAATCCCTAGATGGTTGGTGCATAGAAGTTGCCCACTTGGTCACTAAGTTTGACTGTTTCTCTGGTATTTATAGCACAACACAATTATGTGACTCTAAGCTAGATGCAGAATCTAAGAATTTTACAGAGAAAATTATACCCTGTAGAGGTAATAACAAATTTAGGTATTTATAAATATCATAGGTGATTCCTTCTCAAATGTCAAGTATCTTTAAAACTCATGGGAAAGACTCCTTCACAAATGATAAAAAGCAACAATTAAAGTAGCTCAGTAGCAGCCAGATACAGTAGTGTACACCTCTATTCCCAGCAACTTGGGAGGCTGAGCCAGGAGGATTCAAGTTCCAGGCTAGTCTTGGCAACTTTTCTGAGAATCTGTATTAATTTTTAAAAATAAAAATATTAATTAAAAAAATAAGAGCTGAGATGCAGTTCAGTGGTAAAGCACCTAGGGTTTAAGTACTGGGGTTAAAAAAAAAAAAAAGATATTGTCAGTACCTAACTAACAGTCCTTCTCTAAACAACTTTGGCCAAATTTATATATATATTTTTGTAGGGTAAAAATCAAATGAAGGGGGGCTGGGGATGTGGCTCAAGTAGTAGCGTGCTCGCCTGGCATGCGTGTGGCCCGGGTTCGATCCTCAGCACCACATACAAATAAAAGATGTTGGGCTGGGGATGTGGCTCAAGCGGTAGCGCCTTGGCCTGGCATGTGTGCGTCCGGGTTCGATCCTCAGCACCACAGACAAACAAAGATGTTGTGTTCGCCGAAAACTAAAAAAAAAAAATAATAAATATTAAAAATTCTCTCTTTCTCTCAAAAAAAAAAAAAAAAAACAAATAAAAGATGTTGTGTCTGCTGAAAACTAAAAAAAATAAATATTAAAATTCTCTCTCTTTAAAAAAAAAACCAAATGAAGGGCTGGGGTTGTGGCTCAGTAGTAGAGCACTTGCCTAGCATGTGTGAGGCACTGGGTTCTAGTCTCAGCACCACATATATTTATTTAAATGAATAAAATAAAATTCCATCAACAACTAACAAAAAAAATTTTAATCAAATGGGGGCACTTATCATTATTAAAATCTCAACCTTTCTAAAAAGGGAATGGATAAAAATAAAATAAAATAAAGGCATTCTGTCCATCTACAACTATAAAAAAAAAGGGGAGGAGGATGGATGTCTAAAATTTTCAGTTAGTGGGATCCTGTGTTCCATTATTTTAAATCAGAAATATATGTTTTCTCAGCTTTTCAAAGGACCATAAGCCATTTTCCCACAAAATAACCATATATAACTATTTATCCAGGATTTCTATGTAATATATAGTTTTGTTTTTTGGCTGGGGATCAAATGTAGGGTCTTGCCCATGTTAGGCAAGTACTCCCCCACTGAGCTATATCTCCAGCCTAACATCCAGAAATTTTAAATACCATTTACCCTATTTTACATAACAATTATATTTAGTAGTGAATGTTTTCGTGCAGAACTTATCCATTGAAAAATCATTAGTTTTGGATAGAGAGAAAGAACATGGAAGAGGGAGGCTGTAACACACTAGTGGCTATTGGCAAGGTGAGCAAGAGTTAACTGGCCAAAGAAATGAGCAAAAATAAAAACTGCCCGTGGCTTGTTCATGTCCAAAGCCAATGAACTGGTGGTCTTCTCAGCCCTTGATTCTCCAGGAGTTGGTCTCAACCACTGTCTGAAGCCATATAAAAAAAGCAGTCAAGGCTGGGGTTAAAGCTGAGTGGTAGAGTGCCTGCCTAGCTTGTGCAAGGCCCTGGGTTCAACCTCTCTTACCCTCCAAGAAAACCCAACACGATAAAAAAGAACACAAAATGTATACCTATTTGTGTTCCTTGTGCCTTCAATTATACAGTTTCTGGAGACACAAGACTGCTTGTTATTGCATTTTATATGATACTTCTGTTCATGTCATAATCAAATACAATCATTTATGTAAATAATATAAAAAGTTTTGAAACATTTGCATAAAGCAGTTTTCTTAAAATATGTCCCTCTGAGGACCTCTGAAAGCCCTTCAGGTGTTAGGTCAAAACTGTTTTCATAAGAATACTAATATATTACTTGCCCTTTTCCTTCTCATTCCATGAGTAACAGCAATTTAACTGAAGGCTATCTGATGTGTGAGAACATTTATCACTGACGACTAATAAAGTGTATGCTTGTATATTCTTGTTTTCAAACATTTCTCATCTTTTACTTTCTAATACCATAAATATGGATAGAAATAACCCACAAAAACAAAAGCTCTTTGGAGTCCTCAATAATTTTTAAAGGCATCTTAAGACCAAAAAGGTTGAAATTTGTTTGTATAAAGTAGCCATGGCTCCCCCACAATGAACATCCAGTTGAATTAGTTCATTAGTAGTTACGATTTTCCATTTGCTAAGAGTTTTTCAATATTTGCTGAGGTACAATTTGTTTTCTGGACATCTTACGCTCCCTTACTTTCTCCACAGGCTTGCCATTTTCCTGCACCACATTTACATTTCTCATATGAGAAAGAAGACAGCAATAATGCAAAAACACATTTGAACTGCACAAAGACCAAATGTCATATTACTGTAAAAGACAGCAGAGGTTTAAGTGTAGTATACTCTACAACACCTCACTCAGATTGCGAATAACTTACAAGTTCTTTATAGATGGTCTCATTCACATAGAATTTTGTGTAAACTTCTACAGGTTCTTTTAAGCAAATAGTCACAGCAAAAGGACAGACAAGTAGTCAGCTCTAAGTGTTCTATGACAAACACATATCTTGTTGATCTCCAGTACTTCCTAGACAGAAGTCTGAAACAAGTAATGAAAGTCCCATCTTCACACTGTTATAACATATATACTGCTAAATGGGATATGACAGAAGTGACATGACAGCCTCATCAACATCTATAGAATAACAAAAAGATTCACAGCCTTATCAGCATCTATAGAATATCAAAGACAGATGATTGACAGTTCTCCTGACACATACGACTTATTTCCTTTGATGGATTCATACTGTATCTGAACATATATCACCATTCTCTTCACTCCACACCTTTCACTTCTGACCAAAAGACAAATCATTAGCAATTCAGAGCACAGTGAAGAAAAAAAGGCTTCTTAATTGGAAATGAGAAATTGTACTTTCAGATCAGGCTTTGTAATGAACCAAATGTGACTTTCCATCTGTGTCCTCTCCTTATGCTTCATTCTAAGCTGAAATAACAGGAATAATTAAGATGGCTTTGTTCCACCTCTAATATCAAATGACTTACCGACTTACAGGCAGATTTAGGAAGCTTAAAAATTCAACTTGGGGGCTGGGGATATAGCTCAGTTGGTTGAGTGCTTGCCTTGTACGGGCAAGGCCCTAGGTTCCATCCCCAGCACCAAAAGAAAAAAAAATTGTTATTTATGGCTCATTAGATATTCTATTGGGCTGGGATTGTGGCTCAGCGGTAGAGTGCTCACCTAGCACGGGCAGAACCTGGTTTGATCCTCAGCACCACATAAAAATAAACGCATTGTGTTGTGTCCATCTACACCTAAAAAGTAAATATTAAAAAAAAAAATTCAACTTACATCTGAGTGCTTAAAATTAGTCCAACAGGTACTGCTGTTCACACAGGAGTCACTACCTGAGTTTCTACAGGCCCATATGCGCGTTGCATATGTGAAAACTGATTTTTCTCCTTTTCTAAAAAAGTATTATTGTTATAATTATTATTATTTTCGGGTACAGGGAGTGAACTCAGGCCTCGCATGGGCTGGGCAAGGAATCTACCACTGAACTACACCTCCAGCCCATTTAAAAATTTCGAGACAGGGTCTCGCTGAGGCTGGCCTCAACTTGCGATCTTCCTGCCTCAGCCTACAAAGTAGCTAGGATACAAGCATGCGACACCGCGAACGGCTTTAACTATTTTTTAATTTTTTTTTCTGTGTGAGTGCGTATTTCTCCCTTCCATATTGATTCCTATCACAGTTCCAAGTGCAACCAACCTCAGTTTTCAAAAGATGTGGTGAAAACGAGGACAGCGCACCAAACATGAGGCCCAGTTGGCTGGTGGTACTTAACCTACCCAGTCCCCTCACCTCTACTCCCCTAAAACCCGATAAGGCAGCCAGCCTTCCTGATAGGACGCCAGGGTCACTCCTCTCGCCGGTTACCAGAAGCTAGCCTTACTCTACATTACAGTCGCAGCCAACGACCCGCTGTAGAGTCTCGGTAATAACTCCTCTCATTCCGGCGGACAAGATCCTCTTCTGGTTTCCGGGGCGTGGACAGGAAGTCCCGCCCCACGTAACAACACGACGCAACGGGAGCGGCGAGAGTTCTGTTCGCAGGGTCGGAAGGAATCAGAGTGTTCTGTCAGGGACCGTAGGGGCGATTCCGGAGACCGGAACCTCGGCTCGTACTTCTCTGTCCATAGTCATAGGGAGTGGAGTGGTGGCCTGGATCTCTCCGTGGGGTCTCGGAGAGCCGCAGGACCTTTCTCGTGACCCCGCGGAAATCCACTCGAATTGAGACTCCCTAACCTCAGCTGCCCTAGTTTTCCACTTTGCTCCACCTTCTCTGTATGTAATTTCTTATTGTTTATCCTGTAGCCCCATAGGATGGCCAACTTACATTGCGCATTGGCTTCCTGTCATCTCAGAGTAGTAGAAGCTTCTAAGCGTCTGGTAATTCATTACCACTGGTGCAAACAGCCATTTTTTTTTTTTTAATATTTATTTTTTAGTTTTCGGCGGACACAACATCTTTGTATGTGGTGCTGAGGATCGAACCCGGGCCACACGCATGCCAGGCGAGCGCACTACCGCTTGAGCCACATACCCAGCCCAGCCATTTGTTTACCATAGGAGGCACTGAGCCTGCATCAACCTGGACTGCGCACTGGACATGGGGCTAGGAAAAAACGTAGAAGAAATAATTGTCTTTATACTAATTTTCTGAGATTGCCATAAGAAAGTACCACATACTGAATGACTTAACATATTTGTTTTCTGGCTTTCTGGAATCAAGGCACAAGCATGGTCATGCTTCCTTTGAGATTCTGAGTAGATTCCTTTGTCCCTTCCTAGCTTCTGGTGGTAGCCAACAGTCATTTATGTTCTTTGACTTTTAACTGCACCACTCCACTCTCCTTCTATTGTCAGCTTTTGCTTCTGGTTCTGTGTCTTTTCTTATAAGGACATCAGTCCTATTGGATAGCAGGCCCTTACTCCCATATGACTTGGTCATAACTACTTATATTTGCAGCGACCCTGTTTCAATAAAGAGTTCTAGGCAGGACATGAATTTTAGGGGTGACACTAACCAACCTCATTCAGCTGAGTCTTAAGAAGTGGGCAAACCAAGAACTAACAATAAACAGCTGTAGATCAAATGTATTTAAACGTAATTCATTTGGACTCGAGACGTTTTCACAGTTATTTGGGCCTTGAAAGGTGGGTAGGATTTGGATGTCCCAAGACAGTATTATAGGCAAAAGAAACATCACAGACAAGGAAGTACAGGCTGCACTGTAAAACAAAACAGGTTAAAGAAGGAAGGATCTTGAATTCAAGAATTTGGATTCTAGTCTCTATAAAATTCAGAGTAAATTAAAATGTTTTGGCAGAAGAATTGTGCTTTGAAGATTAAATTGTTACCAATTTAAGCCAAAACCTACTTGTTAATTATTCTAGCTTAAGAATATTTAAATCCTGTTCTATAGGCATAACCTGTGCTTTTTTTCATCCTGGTGTCTGCATATGTTGTCTTCTCTACCTGGAATGCTGCTGTCAAGCTGCGCAATTTTCACTTGCCTGTTTTACTATTGTGGTTTTTATATTTTAGCATGGGGGGTGTTCATTTGACTTTACAGTGTTAATATCCTAATACCAAAACTTGACAAAGATAGCTAGCAGAGAGAAAATTAGGCCAAACTAAGGTAGATACAAAGCTCTATTAGTAAATTCAATCCTATATCTAGAACAAGAAAAGATTTGTCCCGGAAATGATTTAACATCAGAAAACGTATTACTGATGGACATCGGGGCACATGTCTGTAATCCCAGCTGCTCAGGAGGCTGAGGCAGGAGGAGAATCATGAGTTCAAAGCCAGCCTCAGCAAAAGCGAAATGCTAAGCAACTCAGTGAGACTCTGTGTCTAAATAAAACACAAAATAGGGCTGAGGATGTGGCTCAGGGGTAAAATGCCCCTGAGTTCAATCCTTGGTACCAAAAAAAACCTATTACTGCTGGACGTGGTGATGCCCACCCATAATCCCAGCAACTTGAGAGGCTAATTAATGCAGGAAGATTACAAATTCAAGACCAGCCTCAACTTGACCATGTCTCAGAATCTAAAAAAATTGGGGGATGTAGCTCAGTTGTACAGCACCCCTGGGTTTAATTCCAAGTATCAAACAAGCAAACAACAAAAAAAGAAAGATAATCTGTTACTGTAAATCATTGTGTTAGTCAGCTTTCCCTTGCTGTGACAAAATGAGAAAAGCAGAAAGAAAGATTGGCTCATGGTTTCAGTCTATAGTTATTTCGCTGGCCCCATTGCTGCGGACTTGTACTGAAACAGAACATTTTGCTGGGAGTGAATGATGGAGCAAAACTGCTCATCTCATGGCTGCCAAGAAGGCAGGGACAAAAATATGTTCTTCACAGTGACCTACTTCCTCCAAGGAGGCTTTCCCTCCAAGTTTCCACCACCTCCTAATAGCGCCACCAACTGGTACCAAGCCTTCAACAGTCATCATATTAATAAATTAAACATTTAATACTGTATTACTGACTCAGTGGATAGCAAAAAAAAAATGTTTTAAATAAAAATTCAATATCTACTTTGATTTCAAAAAACTTATTAGGAGGCAGGGGCAGGAGAACTGCAAATTCAAGGCCAGCCTGAACAACTTAGTGGGTCTCTGTCTCAGAATAAAATTGAAAAGGGCTGGGAAAGTAGTTCAACATTAGCATGTTTGCTTAGCATGTGTAAGGCCTTGGGTTCAGTCCCCAGTACCATATAAATGCACACACATACTTTTAGCAAAATGGGAATAGATAAATAGTTTGATAAAATGCATTTATCAGAAATCTATAGTATACTTTGTACTTAGTAATAGAATGCAAGCAATCCTAATATTGCTAGGGAAAAGACAACATTGCTAATGTTCAACATGGTGTTAGATTTCCTACTCAATGCAATAAAACAAGAAGAAAAAGCATTAAGGAAATAAGAAATGAAAATGCCATTTTCAAACAATGTGATTTTCTTTCTAAAAAATAAAGTGAAGCTGGGCATGGTGATGCATACCTGTAATCCCAGCAACTTGGGAGGTTGAGGCAGGAGGATTGCAGGTTCAAGGCTGTTCTCAGCAATTTAGGCCCTAAGCAACTTAGTGAGATCCTATCTCAAAAAAGAAAAAGGGCTGGGGATGTAACTCAGTGGTAAAGCACCCCTAGGTACAATTCCCAATACCAAAAAGAAAAAGATATGACAAACTGTTAGATGGCACAGCAAGGTGGCTAAGCAGATTAACATATAAAACATATTTTTCTTCTATACCAGTAATAAAACAGAAAAAAAGGAATTCATCCAAAGATGCCAATATCAAGTACTTAGGAATATGCTAAATGAAAAATATATGTGACTTGTGGGAAAATATGAAATATTGAAAGACATTAAAGGCTTAAGTAACTTGAGAATTTATGTTTCAGGATGGGAGAACCCCATGTTGTAAAGATATCAATCTATTGCAAATTAATAAAAAAATTTTTGATAGGATGACTATTAAAATATTAACAGGATCTTTCCAAATAACTATTTGATGAAAGTATGTTATTTTTTGATACACTATTATGTTCCATTTATTTGTATATTTGATCTCTTAAGAGTGAGATTGGTATGTAGGATTTTTTCCCCCTACTGTATTAATCAGCTATTGATATTTAAAGTTACACTAGATTCCTCAAAATAAATTAGGGAGCATTTTATGTTTTTCTATAGTATGAAATAATTTAAGTAACTTTAGAGTTATCTCCTTTTTTAAAGCTGAATAGCTAATTTGTCTGTGAAACTATTTTGTTATATGATGTAGTATTATATGATTGATTTATAGTCATGTCTCTATTCTATGGTAATTGGAGTATTCAACTTTTATACTTTTTCTGGGTTCAATTGTGGTAATTTGTATTGCTTGGTAATCACCCATTTTAAGGTTTTTCAAATTAGTTGTTATTGAGGAATGCTCTTGTAATTCTTTAATTTGGCCTGCTCATCTGATTGTTTACTGTCTCATTTCTAATTTTTTCTAAGATCCTTCATTTTAATTTTAAAATTTTTAGTTGTAGTTGGACACAATACCTTTATTTGATTTATTTATTTTATGTGGTGCTGAAAATTGAACTCAGCGCCTCATAAAAGCTAGGCGAGCACTCTACTATTGAGCCACAACCCAATCCCCTAAGATCCTTTATTTTAATCTCATTTTTAGTGAAGACATTTTAAGGTTATAAAATTGCCTCTGAATGTAGCTTTGTATTGTGTTCCATACACTTCAGGGCAAAGTGTTCTTTTTCATTACTCTTTATATAGGTTGTAATTAGCTTAAAAAAAAAGAATTTTATTTTTAGAACAGTTTTGGCTTCACAGAAAAATTGAGGGAAAGTTATAGTGATATCCTATATATCCTCTACCCCTACTTGTGCATGTCTTCCCCTATTATCACCGTCTTCCATAACACTTGTTACAGTTGATCAACCTGCATTGGCACATTATCATCAAAAGCCTGTAATTTACATTAGTATTCATTATTGGTGTTGTACATTCTGAAGGTCTGTATAAATGTAAAATAACATATATCTACAATTATAGTATGATACAAAATGTTTTCACTGCCCCCTAAATTCTTTGTGTTCTGTTTTCCCCAACATTTCCCCCAACCCTTTTCACTGTCTCCGTAATTTTGACGTTTCCAGATGTCATATAGTTAAAATCACATAATATGTAACCTGATTTCAGATGGATTTCTTTCACTTAGTAATACATATTTAATTAAGATTCTTCAGTATTTGTGGCTTCGTAGTGCATTTCTGTTTAGCACTGAGTAATATTATTGTGTGAATGTGTTATAGTTTATTTATTCCTTTGCCTACTGAAGCTTTGGCAGTTATGAATAAAGCTTTCACAAACTTCCATGTTCAGATTTTTTTATATATTTATTTTTTAGGTATAGTTGGATATAATACCATTATTTTATTTATTTATTTTTATGTGGTGCTGAGGATCGAACCCAGGGCCTTGCATATACTAGATGAACACTCTACCGCTGAGCCACAACTCCAGCCCCATGTTCAGGTTTTTGTGTGGACATTTTTTTCACCTTCTTTGTGTTTAAGAAGTATAATTGCTATGGGGCTGGGATTGTGGCTCAGCGGTAGAGCACTTGCCTAAAATGAGAGGGACATGGGTTCGATCCTCAGCACCACATAAAAATAAAGGCATTGTGTTGTGTCCATCTATACCTAAAAAATAAATATAAAAAAAGAAGTACAATTGCTAGATTATATGTTACGAATATGACAAGCTGTCTTCCAACTGGCTGTATAATCCTGTCATCCCAACATCAGTGTATCAGAGTTCCTGTTGCTCCAAATGCTCAACAGCATTTAGTGGTGTCAGTGTTCTGGATTTTTGCGATTCTAATAGGTTATAGTGGTTTCTCCTTGTTGTTTTAATTTGCATTTCTGTGATGACATATGATGTACATCATTTTATATGCTTATTTGCCATACAAATGCACCTTCCTTGGGGCGTTATCTGTTAAGGTCTTTGACCCTTTTTTGTTGTTGAGTTTTAGAGTTCTTTGTATATTTTGAATAAGAGTCATTTGTCATGTGTGTCTTTTGCAATTATTTTTCTTCTGGTCTGTGACTTGCCTTTTTGTTCACTTGAAAATATTTCACAGAGCAAAATTTTTAATTGTAATGAAGTTCAGGCTATCTGTTATTTCTTCTTCCATCAATCTTGCCTTTAGAGTCATGTATTAGATTTTCTCCTATGTTATCTTCTAAGAATTTTGTTCTAGGAATTTTTGCGTTTTATATTTAGGCCTGTGATCCATTTTGAGTTAATTTTTGTGAAGAATGTAATGTTTTTGTCTACATTTTAATTTTTTTTGCATGTGGATGTCCAGTTGTTCCTGCATGTTTTTTTAAAAGATTGTCTTTTCTCCATTGTATTGCTTATGTTCCTTTGTCAAATGTCATTTTTATGTGAATTTATTTCTGAGCTATATTTTGTGATCCAGTGATCTGTTTGTCTATTATTTTGCTAGTACTGTACTATCTTTGTTAATTTAGCTTTATAGTAAGTCTTGAAGTCAGGTGGTTTCCATCATTCAGTTTTCTTTCTTTCTTTGTTTATTTGAGAGAGAGAGAGAGAGAGAGAGAGAGAGAGAGAGAGAGAGAGAATTTTTTAATATTTATTTTTTATTTTTTGGTGGATATGACATCTTTTATTTTATTTTTATGTGGTGCTAAGGATCTAACCCAGCGCCCCGCACATGCCAGGAGAGAGTGTTACTGCTTGAGCCACATCCCCAGCCCTCCATCATTCAATTTTCATTGTCACTTTTGATATTGTGTTGTTTATTCTGGGTCCTTTGTTGTTTCACAAAAACTTTAGAATCAGTTTGTCAATATCTACAAAATTACCTGCTGGAATTTTTTTGATACTAGCGATTAAACCCAAGGGCACATAATCACTGAGTCACATCCCCAGCCCTTTTTTATATTTTATTTAGAGACAAGGTCTCACTATGTTGCTTAGGGCCTTGCTAAGTTGCTGAGGATGGCTTTGAACTTGCAATACTCCTGCCTCAGCCTCTCATGCTGCTGGGATTACAGGAGTGTGCCATCACACCCAGCACCTGCTGGAATTTTGATTGGGATTGCATTGAATCTATAGATTAAGCTGAGAAGAACTTGATATATTGACAATATTGAGTCTTTCCTATCCATGAACTTGGGATACCTCTCCATTTATTTAGCTCTTTGATTTCTTTCATAAGTATTTTGCAGTTTTCCTCATATAATCCTACACATATTTTGTTAGATTTCTTTTGCGGGGGGAGGGGTGCTAGTGTAAATAGCTTCCCCTGCCCCAGTATTGGGGATTGAACCCAGGGACGCTCTATCCCGGAGCTACATCCCTAACCATTTTTAACCTTTTATTTGAGACAGGGTCTTGCTTAGTTGCTGAAACTAACCTCAAACTTGCAGTCCTCCTGGGATTACAGGTGTTCACCATGCTACCTGGTGTGTTTTTCTTTCTGCCTTTCTTTCTTTTTGTGGTGCTGGGGATTGAATTTAGAGTCTCATATATGCTGGTTAAGCACTCTACTACTAAACTCCATCTCCACAGCAGGTAGTGTGTTTTGTTTTGTGATATATCTATCTTTCTATCGATTGATATAGATATAGATATAGTAGTTGGACACAATAACTTTATTTTATTTATTTTTATGTGATGCTGAGGATCAAACCCAGCATCTTGCATGTGCTAGGTGAGCACTCTACCACTGAGCCACAACCCCAGCCCCGGGTAGTGTGTTTTTAATTTCAAATTCTACTTTTTCATTGCTGTCAAATAGGAAAAAAATTGACTTTTGAATATTAATCCTGTATCTAGCTACCTTGTTATAATCACTTATTAATTCCAGGACAGTTTTTATTGTTGTTGAATATTTTGGATTTTCTACATGGATAATTATGTCATCTTGTTCCTTCTCAATCTCTATAATTTTTTTTTCCTTTTCTTGTCTTATTATATTAGCTTAGGCTTCCATATGATGTTGGAAAGTAATGGTGAAAGAAGACGTCCTCGCCTTGTTTCTGATCTTAATGAGAAAGTTTCAGGTTCATCACCCTTAAGTATGATGTTCGCTATAGGGTTTGGGGAGATAATCTCTATCAATTAAGGAAGTTTCCCTTTATTATTAGTTTACTGAGTTGTGTTTTTTTTTTTTTTGTACTGGGAATTTAATCCAGAGGTGCGTAACCACTGAGGCATATCCCAGCCCTTTTCAGATATTTTATTTAGAGACAGGGTTCACTAAGTTGCTGAAGCTAGCTTTGAACTTGCGATTATCCTGACAGCATCCTGGGGTGCTAGGATTAGAGGCATGCACCACCATGCCAGGCTTACTAAGATTTTTTAAAAATCATGAGTGGGCTTTAGATTTTGTCAAGTGTTTTTTTCTGTATCTGTCAATATGATAAGGTGATTTTTCTGTTTTGTGCATTGATGCCATCAGTTACTTAAATTGATGTTTGAATGTTGAACTATCCTTGCATACTTGGGATAAACCCCACTTGATTTTGTTGTATAATTCTTTTTCTGCATTGTTGGATTTATTTTGATAATACTTTATTGAGGATTTTTGTGTATGTGTTCATGAGCAATAAATGGTCTGTCATTTCTTCTTTTCTTGTAATGTTTCTGATTTTGGTATGGGGTGATACTGGTCTCCCAGAATAAGTTAAGAAATATTCTCTCTGTTTTTGTCTTCTGAAATATCTTGTAAATATTTGTTATGATTTCTTCCTTAATGTTGGGCAAAATTTACCACTGAATCCATCTGGGCCTGGTGCTTTCTTTTTGGAAAGTTATCAATTATTGATTTAATTCTTTAATAAATAAAATTCTATTAAGATTATTTTTTTCCTTGTGTGAATTTTAGCAGATTATGTCTTTCAAGACATTGGTTTATATTGATTATCAAATATATGAGCATAAAGACATTCATAATATTCCTTTATTACCTCTTTGATGTGCATGGGATCCATACTGATGTTCCCATCTTTCATTTATATTATTAGAAATTTGTGGCCTTTTAATTTTTTCTCAGTTAGCCTGAATAGGCAGGTGTATTGATTTTATTGATCTTCTCCAAGAACCAACTTTTGGTAACACTGTTTTCCTCCATTTCCTGTTTTCAATTTCATTGATTTGATTTATGCTCTAATTTTTATTATCTTCTTCTGCTTATTTTGTGTTTAATTTATTTATTCTTCTTTTTCTGTTTTTCTAAGGTGGAAGCTAAGATGATTAATTTTAGATCTTTCTTTCATATATGTATATATATATATATATATATATATATATATATATATATATATATATGTTGTATGTATATATATTCTCTCTCATATATATATTCAGTGCTGTACATTTACTTCTAATCACTGCTTTGGCTGCATACCACAACTTTTGATAAGTTTTCATTTTCATTTAGTTTAAAATATTTTAAATTTTCTCTTGATATTTCTTTCTTGACTCATGTATTAATTGGAAGTTTTATTGTAGGTATTGGTGGTGTTCCTTCCCAGTCATGTTTAGGCTCAGTGGTTGAGTGTTTACTTAGCAGACAGGAAATCCTCAGTTCAATCCTCACCACTGTTAAAAGAAAAAACATTTTCAGTAATTAAATAAAACCAACCATTTTCAGCGCTGGGGTTTGAATTCAGCACCTTATATATGCTAGGCAAGTACTCTATCACTGAGCTCTACCCCTAGCCTAGATGTATGTTTTTTAATGTCTATGTATTTGGGGATTATCCAACTATCATTACGTGGTCTGTCTTGGTGACTCTTCCATTTGAGTTTAAGAGGAACATGTATTCTGAAGCTGTTAAAAGTGGTAGTCTACCTTTTCCCCCACATCCTCATCAACTCTTAATGTTGTTTGTCTTCATAATAGCTGCCATTCTGACTGGACTGACACGAAATCTAGTAGTTTTGATTTTGATTTTGAGTAGTTTTGATCTGCATTTCTCTAATTGCTAGTGTTGATGAACATTTTTTCATGTATTTGTTGATTGATTGTATATCATCTTCTGAGAAGTGTCTGTTCAGGTCCTTGGCCCATTTATTGACTGGGATATTTGTTTTTTTGATGCTTAGCTTTTGAGTATTTTATATACCCTAGAAATTAGTGCTCTGATGTGTGAGGGGTAAAGATTTGCTCCCAAGATGTAGGCTCTCTATTCACCTCACAGATTGTTTCTTTTGCTGAGAAGAAACTTTTTAGTTTAAGTCCATCCCATTTATTGATTCTTGATTTTAATTCTTATGCCTCAGGAGTCTTATTAAGGAAGTTGGGGCCTAATCCCACATGATGGAGATCATGTATGAAGACACGAATTAGTGTGAATATACTTTGTATAGACAACCAGAGATGAAAAATTGTGCTCTATATGTGTAGAATTGTAATGCATTCTGCTGTCATATATAAATAAAAAAAGAAGTAGTCTATAGATGTCATTTTTACCCAGTTGCTGGATGGTTGGTGTCATTGAATTCAACTATGTTCTTACTGATTTTTCTCTCCATTTTTGATAGAAGGGTATTGTAGTCCCCAGTTAAGACAGTGGACTTATTTATTTTCCTTTGCAGTATTATCAGTTTTTGCCTCATATATTTTGATGCTCTGTTTTTAAGTACATATACTGTAGGATCATTATGTCTTTCTGGAGAAATAACCCCTTCATCATTATGTAATGCTACTTTTTACTCCTGATAAATTTCCTCTCTTTGATGGCTATTTCATTTTAAGTAAATATAGTTATTTCCACTTTCTTTTGATTAGTGTTAGCATAGTATATATTTCTCTATCAATTTACTCTTAATCTATACATGTCCTTACATTTAGAGTGGGTTTTTTTTAAACAATATATAGTTGGATCTTGTTTTTTTAATCCACCCTGACAGTTTCTATCTTTTCATTTTTGCATTTAGACCATTGACAAAGTGATTATTGAAGCAGTTAGATTAACATATACCAAATTTTTTAACATATACCAGGTTTGTTACAGTTTTCTATTTTTAAAAAAATTTTGGGGAGGCTGGGGTTGTGGCTCAGCAGTAGAGCGCTCACCTAGCATGTGCGAGGCCCTGGGTTCGATCCTCAGCACCACATAAAAATAAGTAAATAAAATAAAAGTATTGTATCCAACAACAACTAAAAAATAAATATTTTAAAAAAATTTTTGGTTGTGATAGACCTATATTTTGTTTATATGCAGTACTGAGAATCGAACCCATGTCTCACACAACAGGCAAGTGCACTACCACTGAGCCCCAGCCCCAGCCCCCAGTTTTCTATTTTTTGTCCTTGTTATTTATTTATTTATTTATTTGCCTTTCATTCTCTTGGTGCCTTTTATAGTCTTAACTGAGTATTTTATATGTTCCATTTTTATCACTTTTTTTACATATTTTTAGAGGTTGCTCTAGAGTTTGCAGTGTACATTCACAGCTGATCCAAGCCCACATAACACTATAATGCCATTTCATGGGAGATGTGCATACCCTATGATAATTAAATAACCCTAATATCTCCCTCTCATCTCTTGTATCATTATTATCATTCATATTGCCTATATATGAGTATATAATTAAGTTTACATATGTAATATATATAGAAGAATACATGACTGGATATACCGTTCCACTATTTTTTAAATAACTTTTTGTTATTTTACTTTTAAACCCTTATTTATTTATTTATTTTTATATGGTGCTGAGGATTGAACCCAGTGCCTCACACATGCTAGGCAAGCACTCTGCTATTGAGCCACAACCCCAGCCCCATGTTCCATTATTTTTAACAAACTATTTTCTATTATATCAGTTAAGAATAAGAAAAAGTTTTACATTAAAAATGCTTTTTAACTTTGGAAGTAGGTATAGTAAAAAGGAAATATATCAGTTTTATTACTTTTATTTGGTTGTTTTTTCTTTTTTTTTTTTATATTTGTTCTAATTAGTTATACATGACAGTAGAATGCATTTTGACACATTGTGCACACATGGAGTGCAACTTCTCCTTCCTGTTGCTGAACATGGTATAGAGTCACTGTGGTAATGTCATCATACATGTATACAGGGTAATAATATTTGTCTCATTCCACCGTCCTTCCTATCCCCACACCTCCTCTCCTCCCCTCACTCCCCTCTGCACAATTCAAAGTTCCTTCATTCTTCTCTATCCAACCACTCCCATTATGGATTAGCATCCATTTATTAGAGAAAACATTTGGCCTTTGGTTTATTGGGTTTGGCTTATTTTGCTTAGCTTGATATTCTCCAGCTCCATCCATTTACCTGCAATGCCATAATTTCATTCTTATTTAAGGATGAGTAATATTTCATTGTACATATGTACCACATTTTCTTTATCCATTCATCTGTTGAAGAGCATCTAGGTTGGTTCCATACTTTAACTATTGTGAACTAAACTGCTATAAACATTGATGAGGCCATGTCATTGTAATATGCTGATTTTAAATCCTTTGGTTATAAACCAAGGAGTGGGATAACTGGGTGGTTCCATTCCAAGTTTTCTGAGGAATCTTCATACTGCTTTCCAGAGTGGTTGCACCAATTTGCTGCCCCTCAGCAATGTATGAGTGTACCTTTTCCCTGGCATCCTTGGCAAAACTTGTTGTTGCTTATATTCTTGATAATTGCCGTTCTGACTGAAGTGAGATGAAATATTAGAGTAGTTTTGATTTGCATTTCTCTAATTGATAGAGATTGATAAACATTTTTTCATATGTTTATTGATCGATTATGTTTCTTCTGTTCAGTTCCTTAGCCCATTTGTTGACTGGGTTATTTGTTTTTTTTTTTTTTTTTTTTTTTAGTTCTATATATCCTGGAGATTTGTGCTCTGAGGTAGTGTAAAGATTTTCTCCTGTTCTGTAGGCTCTTTCTTCATATTATTGATTCTTTCCTTTGTTGAGAAGAAGCTTTTTAGTTTGAATCTGTCCCATTTATTGATTTTTGATTTCACTTCTTGCACTTTAGGAGTCTGATTAAGGAAGTCAGTTTCTAAGCTGACATGGTGGAGATTTGGTCCTACTTTTTCCTCTGTTAGGCACAATGTCTCTGTTCTAGTGCCTAAGTCTTTGATCTACTTGAGTTGATTTTTGTGCAGGACGTAAGATAGACATTTAATTTCATTTTGCTACATATGGATTTCCAGTTTTCCCATCACCATCTGTTGAAGAGGCTGTTTTTCTCCAATGTGTTTTTTGTTGCCTTTATCTAATATGAGATAACTGTATTTATGTTAAATACGAGATAACTGTATTTAACTGTATTTATGTGGGCTTCTCTCTGTATCTTCTATTCTGTACCATTGGTCTACATGTCTGTTTTGGTGCCAATACCATTCTGTTTTTGTTACCATAGCTCTGTAGTATAATTCAAGGACTGGTATTATGATTCATCTCACTTCACTTTCCTTGCTAAGGATTTCTTTAGCTATTCTGGGTTTTCTAAATGAATTTCATTACTTTTTTCTATGTTCTTCATAGAAATAGAAGAAGCAGAAACATGTATAGCCATTTTGTCGATATTAACTCTATCTATCCAAGAGCATGTGAGGTCTTTCCATATTTTAAGGTCTTCTTCAATTTTTTTCTTTAGTTCTCTGTAGTTTTCATTGTAGAAGTCTTTCACCTCTTTTGTTAGGTTGATTCCCAAGTATTAAGAGGTGCTCTATTTTGTCAAATGCTTTTTCTGCATCTACTGAGATGAGCATATGATTCTCATCTTTAAGTCTATTGATGTGATGAAGTTTATTGATTTCCATATGTTGAACTAACCTTGCATCCCTGGGATGAACACCACTTGATCATGGTGCATTATCTTTTTAATATGTTTTTTAATTTGCCAGAATTTTATTGAGAATTTTTGCATGTTTGTTCATCAGAGATATTGGTCTGAAGTTTTCTTTCCTTGATGTGTGTTTGTCTGGTTTGATATCAGGGTGATATTAGCCTGGTAGAATGAGTTCAGAAGGGTTCCTTCCTTTTCTATTTCATGGTATAATTTGAGAAGTTTTGTGTTAATTCTCTGAAGGTCTTGTAGAACCCAGCTGAGAGTCTGTCTGTTCCAGGGTTTTTCTTGGTTGGTAGGATTTTGATGGCATCTTCTATTTCATTGCTTGAAATAGATCTTTTTAAATTGTGTATGTCCTCTTGATTTAGTCTGGACAGTTCATACATTTCTAGAAATTTGTCAATGTCTTTGAGATTTTCTATTTTATTGAAGTATAAGTTTTCAAAATAGTTTCTAATTATCTTCTGTATTTCAGTAGTGTCTGTCTTGACAGACATGCTATCCCATATTTCTTGAAATTTCTGTTCATGATTTTTTACCATCTTTTCTGTATGGTCAACTTTATTTTCAAGAGTATATATTTTGTCTTCATTGCCTGAGGTTCTGTCTCCAAGTGGTCTAGACTGTTGATGATGCTTTCTATTGAATTTATAATTTGGTTTAGTGATTCCTTTATTTCCTTTTTCATCATGAATTTTAGTAATTTGGGTTTTCTCTCTCTTTGCTAGTGTAGCTAAGGGTTTATCAATCTAATTTATTTTTCAAAGAACCAATTTTTAGTTTTGTCAATTTTTTGAATTGTTTCTTTTGTTTCAACTTCATTGATTTCAGCTCTCATTTTAATTCTTTCCTGTCTTCTATTGCTTTTGGTGTTGATTTGTTCTTTTTTTTTTCCCTAGGACTTTGAGATGTAATGTTAAGTCATTTATTTGTTGGCTTTTTATTATTTTAATGAATGAGATCAATGCCTTGAACTTTTCTCTTAGCACTGCCTTCATAGTGTCTTATAGATTTTGATATGTTGTATCAGTGTTCTCATCTACCTCTAAGTATTTTTTTATTTCCTCCCTAATGTCTTCTGCTCTCCATTTGTCATTCAATAGCATGTTATTTAATCTCCAGGTGTTGGAGTAGCTTCTATTTTTTATTTTATCATTGATTTATAGTTTTATTTCATTATGATCTGATAGAATGCAGGGTTGTATTTCTATTTTTTAATTTGCTAAGAGTTACTTTGTGCCATATGGTCTATTTTAGAGAAAATAGAGAAAAAAGTGTATTTGCTCAATGATGGATTAAATTCTCTTTTATATGTCCATTAAGTCTAAATTATTGATTGTAATATTTAGTTCTACAGTTTCTTTGTTTAGTTTTTGTTTGGAAGATGTATCCAATGGTGAGAGAAGTATATTAAAGTCACCCAGTATTATTGTGTTATGGTCTATTTGATTCTTGAAATTGAGAAGGATTTGTTTGATGTAGGTAGATGCTCCATTGTTTGGGGCACATATATTTATAATTGCTATGTCTTGTTAATTTATGATTTCATTAAGCAGTATGAAATGTCCTTCTGACTAACTTTGGCTTGAAGTCCACTTTATCTGATATGAATATGGAAACCCCTGCTTGTTTATACAGTCCATGTGAGTGATATGTTTTTTCCCATTCTTTTACCTTCAGTCTGTGGGTGTCTTTTCCTAGGTGGTGAGTCCCTTGAAGACAGCATATTGTTGGGTCTTTTTTTAAAAAATACAATCTGCTAGTCTATGTATTTTGATTGATGAGTTTAGGCCATAAACATTCAGAGTTATTATGGAGATACGATTTGTATTTCTGGTTATTTTTGGTTTAGTTTTGGCTTTTAACTTGACTTAGTTTCTCCTTTAATTGACTTTTCCTTTAGTGTAGTTCCTCCCTTTGCTTCTTTTCTTTTCTTTTTTTTTTTTCATTTCCTCCTCATGGAATATTTTGCTGAGAATGTTCTTTAGTGCAGACTTCTGGTTTTAAATTCTTTTAATTTTTATTTATTATGAAATGTTTTTATTTCATCTTCAAATCTGAAACTTAATTTTGCTGTACATTAAATTTTCAGTTGGCATCCATTTTCTTTTAGAGCTTGGTATATGTTATTCTAGGACCTCCTGGCATTGAGAGTCTGCATTGAGAAATCAGCTGAGATCTGAATTGGTTTCCCCCATTTGTAATTTGATTTTTTTCTCTCTCAGCCTTTAAAATTATATCCTTATTTTGTATGTTAGTCATTCTCATTGCAATGTTTCTTGGTGTGGGTCTCTAATTTTGTACATTTGGGGTCCTATCAGCCTCTTTTAGTTGATTTTTCATTTCAATCTTTTTTTAAAAAATATTTTTTTAGTTGGTGATAGACCTTTATTTTATTTATTTATATGTGGTGCTGAGACTCAAACCCAGTTCCTCAAACATGCCAGGAAAGTGTGCTACCACTGAGCCCCAGCCCCAGTCCCTTCATTTTAATCTTTAGATTTGGGGATTTTTCTGATATTATGTCACTGAAAAGATTGTGCATTCCTTTGGTTTGCATCTCTATATTACATCTCTTTGACTATTCCAACAAATCTTACATTTGGCCTTTTCATGTTATCCATATTTATTGAAATTTCTGTTCATGATTTTTTTACTGTCTTTTCTGTATGGTCAACTTTATTTTCAAGAGTATATATTTTGTCTTCATTGCCTGAGGATCTGTCTTCCAAGTGGTCTAGACTGTTGGTGATGCTTTCTATTGAATTTATAATTTGGTTTAGTGATTCCTTTATTTCGAGGATTTCTGCTTGTTTTTATCCACAATCTCTCTTTATTGAAGTTATCTTTCACTTCCTGTATTTTCGCTTTGATTTCACTCCTTGTACTATCCTTTACTTCACAAATTAATTTAACTATGTATATTCTAAACTCCTCTAACATTTCCTCTACTGTGTTGTCTATGGATTTTATTGTTGGAACATCTTGGTTTGTTTGAGGCACTTTGTTCCCTTGTTTTTTTCATATTGTTTGTGTGTCTTCCCATCTAGAGGTTTGGATCTGAGGCAGTACAATTTCTACCCTGTAGTCTTTTTTTTAAACTTATTTTTCAGTTGTAGTTGGACACAATACCTTTATTTATTTATTTTTATGTGGTGCTGAGGATTGAACCCAGGGCCTCACACGTGCCAGGCGAGCGCTCTACCACTGAGCCACAACCCCAGCTCATACCCTGTAGTCTTACAGTATCCCTGAAGGCTTCCAATACCTCACCTTTAAGGGGAGACCAATATTAATAGCACCCAGTGTAAATAATATACAACCTTAAACCAAATACCTTCTATTGAGGTGTCTACAGTTTTATCACAATGAACAGAAATGATGTGTTCAATTATGTAATGAAAACAGTAAGTTTGCTAAAAGGGTTTACCATTTCAAGTGATGAACAAAGAGAGGACAGAGGTAGCATAGGATGTGATGTTTAAGAGGGAAAAGGAGAGAAGATAGAAGTAAAAAATTATAAGAATGAAGGAGGAATTAATAGAGGTTGGCTGTTAGCTTGAGAGAAGTGAGTAAGAGAATCTAGGGAGACACATAAGTGAGTTAAATTTTTTTTTTAAAGTAAAAACATAAGAATTCACAGCCAAACTGTAATATACTGTTCAGACATCCCACTCCTTAATAAATTGATGCATGCAAAATATTTGGATTTTAAGATGGCAGAGATGTAAGAGAGATAGGGGAAGGAGTCTATGAAAAATTGACTGATTGCTTTCTTTGGCTTTCAAAAATTTTCTCTGCTGCCGGGGTCCTGCCACAGCAGGGTCCAGGGCATACTGAAGGATGAGTGGCATTGGCACAAAGGAAGAGACAAGGAGTCATTCCATTGGAGCAATCTGAGAGAGAGAGAGAGAGAGAGAGAGAGAGAGAGAGAGAGAACGCTCTAATGCAGCTTTCTCTGGGTCATCTTTTATTGCAATTTTTCTCATCATTATGGATTCAGAATACATCAATGATTTTACAATTTCCAGATTTTGCCAAGATGTGACATTTCCTTAACAATCATTATGGGTATAGAAAAACGTGTCATCAATTTGCATTTTTCTAGGATGTGACATTTCCTTATCACTTATTATGGGTACAAAACCACTAATAAAATGCATCACTCATTTACATTTTTCAGATTTCCCCAAGATGTACTATTTTGTTATAAACAGATGCCAAACTACGTAACCAGGCTCTAAGTCGCCCAACCTATCGTTAACCTTTAAGTTTAAAGTACATCTGTATTAAGATCCCCATCTAAAGAAGTCCCCTTAAATCTTATACTTAAAATATCCTAAAGTCTATAAACTATTCTTAAAGCACCTTAAGGACCCATACAGCTAAAAACTTAAGAATTCTAAACTTGGAGCCGGGGTTGTAGCTCAGCGGTAGAGCACTCACCTGGAACGTGCAAGGCTCTGAGTTCAATCCTCAGCACCACATAAACATAAATAAATAAAATGAAAAGTATTGTTTCCAACTATAAAAAAGAATATATTAAAAAAGAATTCTAAACTTAAGAATCTAAATAAAATGATATTTCTAATATTATTCTAAAAATGTATCTTATAAAGCTACTATAATTAGTTCCTACATTTACTCTCATAAAACTGGTTGAGCTGCTTTCTTAAAGAGTTTCTTTGTTTCTTAGTCAAGGTACACTAGTTCTTATATCTTTGTAATCTCTTTCACTGAAAGGCAAGTTCTGAACATTTACCGCCAATATTAACTATGCTCATCATAAGTACCTATGTGAGGTAAAAGAGGATTTATAGAAAAGGCGGTGGTGGGGGAATATATCTTTATTTGCCTTAACTTTCCTAAGTGTATATCATAACTTAACCTTAATCAAATAAAACTATATATGGTGGGCTTTGTTCAATAAGCATAATAATTAGGCTTTCTAAGAGGCCGGAAATATGGGCTTGGGCTCTTAGTTGATATAATCAATGTGGTGCCTAAAGTTCTCATGACCTTTTGGAGAATGATTGTTTTTCATTATCAGTTTTGTCCTCAATGTGCTGAGATAGTAGAACAGCCTTCTATTTTGTCCTCGATATGCTGAGAAGTAGTAGAACAGCCTTCAAGGCATGAAGTACTTGTTACGTTCTAGCTATCTGAAATTTAATTTGGTTTGGTATTAAGCATACTCATGCTTCCTGTCAGGAATATGAGCATGAAAATAAAAAGTCCCAATTACATAAAAAAGTTTTATTTTCCCACCAGTGCAGCTTTCCCAGCACTTATCCTCACTGTGACCTTGTCAAGACAATGGGATGGGGAGCACCTTCACCACTCGGTTTCCCTTCTCTGCCAATAGGTGAGGTTGTCTGGATTTTCCAGTTGGCTGGGTGAGCCGATAGGAAGATGCTCTCATGCCCTCTTCCAGTCTTCCCACCCATTGTAGCCGGCCTCTTCTGTACCTGTATACTTTAGGACTCATTAAGCTGGAGAGAGCCTGATTTTCTCCAACCTGTACTCCCCCACCCCACCCCACCCCCAAACTACCCCCAGTCTCCAGCTTTCCACAGGCTTGACAGGCCCAGACTGGCCCACACAGTCTCAGCTGCAATCTGATGGACCTGGGCTTCAGATTCTCCAGGATTCATCTTGCTGCAGTCCCAAGATATCAATGCCATTCTAACTTGCAGAGAGACCACCAGGGATGTGCTCACACAAAGGAGCAACTCTGCAAAGAGGCAGCAAGATGGCAGCCACTAGCACACCCAGCAGGAGGACCTCAGGTGCAACCAGACCTGCAAATACCCCAACAATATATCTCCAGGCCCTGGATGGTGTACTCAGACTGAGGCAGTCATGCCCCAAGATGGCAGCAGTGGCAGTGACAAACCTGCAGGCCCCTTGGCCCTGGATTCTCAGGCCCTGGCTGGTGTCCCAAGATGGCAGTGGCCATGTGTAACCAAACCTGCAGGTTTCTGACAATGGATTTCCAGGCAACAATGGGCAGTGGGCAGTCTGTGGGTGGTCTGCAGGCAAATGGTGGGCGCTTGGCAGGTGGATGTTGGGTGGTGGATAATCTATTTGGCTATTTCTTAATAGCTGGTACCAAATTCAACAATGAAGCACATGCACAGCCCTTAGAAAAGATGGAAATTTTAATAATGCTAGTGCAAATTGCTGTACCTTCAATGCATTGAAATTGTTCCCTAATTTATGATTCTCTTCCTCACTGAGAGTCAGTTCTTTGGCCCACTATAGTTTGGATTTCATTTAGTGTGCTTTTAGCTCTAGGGAGGTTTCATGTATATGGCTCTTGTCATCTTCCTCTATTCTTTACTTTCTGGTAATATACATGCTGGTAACTTGGACAGGAGAGAAAAAGAATGCCTCCTAAAATTTTACATTTCCATTAATATCCTCTTTAAGTGGTAGACCCAGAATGTATATAGTTAATTCTTCAGTCAGGCCATTATGTTTCTCCTGGGTCACTGCCCAAATTGGGTATGGTTGATAGGTTCCTTGTCAAGGTATAACATGGTGAAGAAAATGGTGGGGCATTTTTAATAACTATAACTACAACATTAATTTTCATAGGCTGAACCAGGGATATATGGATGCTGACAAGGGAGAGCTAAGGTATGATTAATGCCATCAATCCTCTAGAAATTGATGGCAGCTATTTTGAGGGGAGGGACAAAGGGAAGTTTCTTGCTGGATTTCATGGCCAATAAGTAAATCAAATTACTTCATTTTTTAATTTATTGATTCATTTTAGTTATTGATGGACCTTTGTTCTTTATTTATATGTGGTGCTGAGAACTGAACCCAGTGCCTCACACATTTGAGGCGAATGCTCTACCACTGAGCCACAACCCCAGCCACTCAAATACTTCATTTTTAATTTGCATATTTTTACTAAAGGTCTTTGATTGGAAAATTATTTATTTTGCATGTTTGTCAACCATAGATGTATTGAAATGGAAAAGAAAAACATGCTGTTTAAAAAAAATTCCTAAGATTTTTTTTTTTTTTGTGTGTGTGTGTGTTAATATTTGAGTTTCAGTGAAGGAAAGAAACCATTTTTTTAAAAATCAATCTTTGTGGGCTGAGGTTGTGGCTCAGCAGTAGAGCACTCACCTAGCAGGTGTGAGGCCCTGGGTTCGATCCTCAGCACCACATAAAAATAAATAAATAAAATAAAGGTATTGTGTCCAATTACAACTAAAAAATAAATATTAAAAAACAAAAAAAAATCAGTCTTTGTGTTCTAAGATCTTCTTGTAAAAACATAATCCCATTTTAAATTAAATTAAATTTAAATTTTTTTCAGGGTAAAGATTGCTTTATTGGTGCCAGTTAGTACAAGTCAATAAATATTGATCCCCAAAGAAGAGCTCAGTTATTTATCAGACTACTGATCCATAGAGAGCTGAATTAAAATGAACCAAATGATTACTGAGATGACAGCAGTCAGTCTTGCTTCTTGGGAAAGCCATGGCCAACTGATACATGGCATAACCTGTTCCACCAACTGTAAGAATCATGGTGGCTCTATACAGCAGGGCATCAGCTACTCCACCCTTTAGATGCACTGGAATTCCATTATCCTCCTGAAACAGCTTTTGTTTCTCTGGAACGTTATTTTCAAAATGTGTGAAGCAGTGCTAATGGTCCTTTGGGCAATCTGAAGAAAACACAGCAGATTCCGCAGCATCTTGTCTCATTTACTGCCCACCAACCGCAGCAACTGAATGCTGAGATCAAAAATCCGATGTTAAAAATTTTTAACAGTGGGAAAAAAAAAAGAAAAAGTTTTAAATGTTTACTTAGTCCTTCTTTGTTGTACTTTAAGAGATCCGAGTTTCAGACTTATATTATTTTCTTTCTTCCTGAAAAACTTCTTTTAACATTTTGTCATTTTATTCCAACAAATTCCATCAATTTTGTGTGTCTGAGAAAGTCTTTATTACTGCTTTATTACTGAGGGATAATTTCACAGGATACAGATTTCCAGATTGATTTGGGTTCTTTCTTTTTCCCTCCTCAACACTTTCAATCAGTCAACATCTCTCAATCTCTCTCTCTCTCTCTCTCTCTCTCTCTCTCCTTCCCCCTTCTCTCCCCACTCCCTCCCTCTCCAGTCTTTTTTCCAGTACCAGGCATTGAACCCAGGGTGCACAAAAGCTAGGCAGCTGCTCTACCACCAAGCCATGCCCCCGCCCCCCTTTTTATTATTTTTATTTTGAGACATTGTCTCACTGGAATCCTTCTGCCTCAACCAGCTAGCTAGGATTATAGGCATGTGCCTCCACGCCTAGCTCAACTATAGTTAAGGTGTTTTCCCCCCATGGCTTCCCTCAGAATTTTTTTTAAATTGTTGTTGTTGAATACCTTTATTTTTATTTATTTATTTTTATGTGATGCTGAGTGAGGAACCAAAGGCCTCAAGCATGCTAGGCAAGCACTCTACCACTGAGCCACAACCCTAGCCCAGGATTTTTTTTTCTTTAACTTTGTTTTTCTGTTGTGTGAAAATGATATGCCTAATTACAGGTTTGTTTCCTTTGGCATTTATCCTGTTTAGTGTTCTCTGAGCTTCCTAGAACCATAGTCTGGTGTTTGACATTAATTTAGAGGAAATCGTCAGGTCATTATTGTTTCAAACAATATGAATAATTTCTCCTGTTCCTTTTTTTCTCTGTATATAGATTGTATCTTTTGTACATATCAATGGAGTATTGTGATGTTTAAATACATGTACACATTTTATAACTGAGTTAAACATATATATCTACTCAAATATTTATCAATTCTTTATGGAAAAAAATCAAAATCCTTTTAGATTTTTAAAAAAATATTTATTCTTAAATTTTAGATCGACACAGTATCCTTATTTTACATTTATGTGGTGCTGAGGCTCAAACCCAGTGCCTTGTGCTTGCTAGGTGAGCACTCTACCACTGAGCCACAATCCCAGCCCCTTCTTTTAGATTTTTAAGATATACAGTACACAATTGCTATCTATAATCACACCATTGCACAATAACACAATAGAACTTTTTACCCCATCTAACTACAATTTAGTGCCCTTTTACCAATATTTCCCCACCCTCCTCTCTCTCCTACTCTCTCCATCCTCTATTTTTTTACACAATACCTTTATTTTATTTATTTGTTTATATGTGGTGCTGAGGATGGAACCCAGTGCCTCACATGTGCTAGGTGAATGCTCTACTGCTGAGCCACAACCCCAGCCTCCTGTTCTATTTTTTTTTTTGGCAGACACAACATCCTTGTTTGTATGTGGTGCTGAGGATCGAACCCGGGCCGCACGCATGCCAGGCAAGCGCGCTACCACTTGAGCCACATCCCCAGCCCCTCCTGTTCTATTTTTAATATTTTTGTTAGTTGTAGTTGGACAAAATACCTTTATTTGATTTATTTATTTATTTACTTTATGTGGTGCTGAGGATCGAACCCAGGGCCTCGCACATGCTAGGCGAGCACTCTGCCACTGAGCCACAACACAGCCCCTCTATTTGTTTTTATGGTTGTTGTTTTTGATTGGTTTGCTTCATTCTTTATTCTTTAATTTTCAGCTTTGGAAGTTTCTGTTGATATATCATCAAACCCAGACATTGTGTATCTTCTCTACTAATTAGCCCATCAAAGGCATTCTTCACATGGTGAGAGATAGGGGTTTAATTTCATTTTGTTTTATATGAACTTCCAGTTTTCCCAGCACCATTTGTTGAAGAGGCTATCTTTTCTCCGATGCATGTTTTTGGCACCTTTGTCTAATATAAAATAATTGTAATTTTGTGGGTTAGTCTCTGTGTCCTCTATTTTGTACCATTGGTCTATCAGTCTGTTTTTGTGCCAATACCATGCTGTTTTTGTTACTATTGCTCTGCAGTATAGTTTAAGGTATGGTATAGTGATGCCACCTGCTTCACTCTTCCTGCTAAGGATTGCTTTAGTTATTCTGGATCTCTTATTTTTCAGATGAATTTCATGATTGCTTTTAATATTTCTATGAGGAATGCCATTGGGATTTTGATCAGAATTGCATTAAATCTGTATAGTACTTTTGGTAGTATGGTCATTTTGATAATATTAATTCTGCCTATCCAAGAGCAAGGTAGATCTTTCCATGTTCTAAGGTCTTCTTTGATTTCTTTCTTTAGAGTTCTGTAGTTTTCATTGTATACATCTTTCCCCTCTTTTGTTAAGTTGATTCCAAAGTATCTTGATTTGTCACTGATACACAGAAATTCCTTTGATTTATGGGTGTTGATTGTATATCCTGCTACTTTCTGACTTCATTAATTCTAGAAGTTTTAGTTTCATTAGTTCTAGAAGTTTTCTGGTGGAGCTTTTTAGGTCTTCTAGGTATAGAATCATATCATCATCAAATAGTGCTAATTTAAGTTCTTCTTTTCCTATACATATCCTTTTAATTTCTTTTATCTAATTGCTCTGGCCAGTGTCTCAAGAACTGTGTTAAATAGAAGTGGTGAAAGAGGGCATCTCTGTCTTGTTCCAGTTTTAGAGGGAATGTCTTCAATTTTTCTCCACTTAGAATGATGTTGGTCTGAGACTTAGATAGATAGCCTTTATGATGTTGAGATATGCTCCTGTTATCCCTAGTTTTTCTAGTGTTTTGAACATGTAAAGGTGCTGTATTTTGTCAAATATTTTTTCTGCATCTGTTGAGATGATCATATGATTCTTATCTTTGAGTCTATTGATGTGATGAATTACATTTATTCATTTCTGTATGTTGAACCAACCTTGCATCCCTGGGATGAATCCCACTTGATCATGGTGCACTATCTTTTTGATATGTTTTTGCATTCGATTTGCCAGAATTTTATTGAGAATTTTTGCATCTATATTCATTAGGGATACTGGTATAAAGTTTTATTTCTTTGATGTGTCTTGTCTTTGCCTGGTTTTGGGATCAGGGTTGATATTGGCCTCATAGAATGAGTTTGGAAGTGTTGCCTCTTTTTCTATTTCCTTAAATAAATTGAAGAGTATTGGTATTTGTTCTTCTTTAAAGGTCTTGTAGAACTTGGTTGTGTATCCATCCAGTCCTGGGCTTTCTTGGTTGGTAAGCTTTTGATGGCATCTTCTATTTCATCACTTGATATTGGTCTGTTTAAATTGTGTACATCTTCCTGATTCAATCTGGGCAAATTGTATGACTTAAGAAATTTGGATCAAGAGCCTAGGAATTAAAACAGAGACTCTGCGTCTAATAGAAGAAAAAGTAGGCCCTAATCTTCATCATGTGGGCCCCAACTTCCTTAATAAGACTCTTATAGCACAAGAATTAAAACCAAGAATCAATAAGTGGGATGGACTCAAACTAAAAAGTTTCTTCTCTGCAAAAGAACAATCTCTGAGGTGAATAGAGAGCCTACATCCTGGGAGCAAATTTTTACCCCTCACACATCAGGTAGAGCACTAATCTCTAGGGTATATAAAGAACTCAAAAAGCTAAACACCAAAAAAACAAATAACCCAATCAACAAATGGGCCAAGGACCTGAATAGACACTTCTCTACAATCAATCAACAAATATATGAAAACATGCTCATCATCACTAGCAATTAGAGAAATGCAAATCAAAATTACTCTAAGATATCATCTCACTCCAGTCAGAATGGCAGCTCTTATGAAGACAAACAACAATAAGTGTTGGCAAGGATGTGGGGAAAAGGTACAGTCATACATTGCTGGTGGGACTGCAAATTGGTGCAGCCAATATGGAAAGTGGTATGGAGATTCCTTGGAAACCTGGAAATCGAACCACCATTTGACCCAGCTATCCCTCTCCTCAGTCTATACCCAAAGAACTTAAAAACAGCATATTACAGGGACACAGCCACATCAATGTTTATAGCAGCACAATTCACAATAGCTAAACTGTGGAGCCAACCTAGATGTCCTTCAGTGGATGAATGGATAAAAAAAAATGTGGCATATGTACACAATGGAATTTTACTCAGCAATAAAAGAGAATAAAATCATGGCATTTGCAGGTAAATGGATGGTGTTGGAGAAGATAATGCTAAGTGAAGCTAGCCAATCCCAAAAAAACAAATGCTGAATGTTTTCTCTGATATAAGGAGGCTGATTCACAGTGGGGTAGGGAGGGGGAGTGCCAGGTTTCTGTTCTCGAGACTAAAAGGCTCAGGGGTCATTCATGTAAACTGGGCTAACTGGGCTGTGCAAAATAACCACACAAGAGACACAAATACCTTTTTCTTTGGGGTCACTGTGACGGCTCCTCTGAACTTAAAGGTTGGCAGGAAGAGAGAGAGAGCGCGCGCGCGCGCACATACACACACACATACACTGATCCCTTTTATTGAGGAGAAGCTATTCAAATAAGGCAAGGGGTCAGGTTTCAGGGGGCTGAGTCTATCTCCATGATGTCTACTATCAGCAGGTTGACTGACATCTGGGAGTCCACACCCAAGGGCACAGTAAGAGAAGGGAACACACACAAGGCACTTCCATGGAAGATTCTACCCTAAACAGAGGTTATATTACAAAGGAACAGGTGAGCATAGCTCCACCCATGGGGCTGTAGCAAGACACACCCTAGACACCATCCCTCGAACCCAAGAAGGGTGGGGAAAGCTCTGCCACATTTCTATGACTGAGCGCCTCAGCACCCAGCTAGGGAGTGTGACTCAGTCACGTGCAAGTTTGGTCTCCCACAGGGGAGCACAGGAGAAATAGATGAACTCTAGATAGGGCAGAGGGGTGGGAGGGAAAGGGAGGAGGCAGGGGGTTAGCAAGGATGGTGAAATGTGATGGACATCATTATCCAAAGTACATGTATGGGGCTGGGGGTGTGGCTCAGTTGGTAGAGTGCTTGCTTAGCATGTGTGAGGCACTGGGTTCGATTCCCAGCACCACATATAAGTAAATAAATAAAGGTCAATCAATAACTAAAAAAAATTTTTAAAAAGTGCATGTATATGAAGACACGAATTGGTGTCAACATACTTTATATACAACCAGAGATGAGAAATTGTGCAGTATATGTATAATAAGAATTGTAATGCATTCCACTGTCATTTATTTTTTAAAAAATCAATTTAAAAAAGGCATTCTTTGTTTCTAGTAACAGAAACCATTTTTGTAGCATTTCTTTCTATTTTTTTCTTAGGATTTCCATGGTGGGAATTTGAACCCAGGGCATTTTTTCACTGAGGTACATCTCCAGTCCTTTTTATTTTTTATTTTGAGGCAGGATCTCATTCAGTTGCTAAAGCTGACCTGGAACTTGAAATTCTCCTGCCTCAGCCTCCCAAATCATTGTCATTACAGGTATGTGCCACCATACCTGGCTCAGGGTTTCTATTTATTTGCTTACATTGACCACTGCTTACTTTATCTGTTAAAACCCTTAGCATATTAATCAAAGTTGTTTTAAATTTCCTGTCTGATAATTTCAACATCCCTGCTATGTCTGGTTCTTATGCTTGTTTTGTCTCTTTAAATTGTGCTATTTTCCTTTTAGCATGCCTTACAATTTTTTTCTTTTTAGCTGGACAAAATTACTGGGTTAAAAAAAATCTGCTGTAAATATGCCTTTAGCAATGTGGTAGTAAGGCATGGAGGGAGAAGTGTTACTTACAGTCCTGTGATTAGGTCTTTTAATGAGCCCATGCCTCTGGGTTATAAACTTAGGTGTTGCTCAATTTCCTTACCCACAGAAGGAACAGGATGATTACAGTAGGCTGGAATTGGGCATTTCCCTATTCCCAGGTCAATAGATGTAATAAAGCCCTGCAATTTAGGCTCTGATTATATAGTTTTTCCTGAGGATGGACTTTGTTAGGAAATGTTTCAAAATGGTTTCTTCCTCTGTCCTCCTCCTGGAAGCTTTAGGGATTTTTCTCCAGTGTTTATTATGAGAACCTTATCAAACATCCAGAGTTAAAACAACATAAGCATGGGAGCTTCCCTATTTCTGCTTCCTCCTGAAGTTTTTAACTCCTCACTGAGTCTCCAGCAGTTCGTCAATTAGAGTTCAGGTTTTTCTACCCTGGAATTTGTTCCCATGGAGATTTCTTTCTGGGTATATTGTGATCTTGTGTCCACCTGTATGAATCTTCAATATTATGGATAGTTTGTCCTGGTACCTCAGTTTTGCTATCACTAAGAAAATTTGTTGATCTTTTAGTTTGTTTAAGTTTTACTTGTTGTTAGAACAGAGTGGTTCTTAAGTTCCTTAGGTAAGGAACAGGAAACCCAGAAGTCCTGTAGGTTATAATTTTACTTGTAATTTTCTCTTCGATCCAAGAGTTATACAATAGAGTATTATACATTTTTTAGATGTTTGGTTTTTTTGATCTTATTATTTTTTCTAACTTTATTTTATTAAATCAAATAATTCTGTACTTTTTAACCAAGGTTATCTTCTTTGTCAAGTACATGATCAATGTATACATATTCCATGGTCATAAAAATGTATATTTTCTATTTATAATTCAAATTTTGTGTGCCTCTATTTTATCAGGGTTCTTGGTTTTAATATTCAAGTGTATTGATTTTAGAAATCAGCTCCCAGGCAATTATTTCTTTCATCAGTCTATTTTTAAAATTTATAATTTAAATGTAGTTTAGTTTTCTAATGTGGTTTTGTCATGTGCTTAATTACATATGAACATACAGGACTATGATCATTTTTGTGTTCTTTGTAAATTAGGCCTTACCTCAGTTCTGTTTTATCATGTTGCATGTTTTCAATTTGGATCTAACTGTGATGTGATATTAATGTGGTTATTCCTTTTTTCTTCTCTTTTTTTGTTCTGGTTTCTCATAACTCATCCCTTTATTTTCAGCTGCTTATATTACTTTGTTTTATTTATACAAAAAATTGCTCATTGGGCTGGGGATGTGGCTCAAGCGGTAGCGCGCTCGCCTGGCATGCGTGCGGCCCGGGTTCGATCCTCAGCACCACATACAACCAAAGATGTTGTGTCCGCCGAAAACTAAAATAAATAAATAAACATTAAAAAATTCTTTAAAAAAAAAAAAAAAAAAATTGCTCATATAGGTATAACAAAAGAGCAACAACCAAACTGGCCAACAACCGAAACCTGTTATCTTCTTAGTTAGAAACTAATGCTGATTCTATCAATCCTACCTCATAAGGCTCAGCTTTCAGCATAGCTGTCCTGTTCTCACACCCACTTGTGGCTGTAGAATCCCAGAGTGACACCAACACTGCTCAGCGTGCACTTCAGGCCTTTCCAGAAGCTGTCCATATGTTGGAGGCCATAGCACAAACCTATTAGTGATACTTTTGAAAAAAATGAGGGAATAACAATACTTTTGAACCTGCCATCACTTTCTATTATCTAGTAGGCATTTTTCTCTTTCCTAACATGATTGTTTTAATAAATGGCTTTCATACTTTCCCATTTGTTCACAGGATAATTCACATCCTGGCAGGACAGAGCAGAATAGTGTGATATTTTGTCATGTTATGCAGAATGGCATGTTATTTAAAACTTATGAATTGTTCATTTATAGAATTTTCCATGTAATATTTTCAGATTGCTGCTAACTACAGATAACTGAAACTGCAACATAAAACTACAGGTAAGGGAGAAGTATTGTACAGCACCCAGGCAGCAAGGACAAAGATAAAGAATGCATTTTTTACATCTTATATTCTTAATGTGTGTATACTAGATATTGAAAGAAATTAAGAGCTCAGAATATTATATTGGCACCAAGAATTTTGAAGTGGAGGCTGATGGTTGAATACAGAACCATGCAAATAGAGGTACTATACATCATGAAATGTCAAACAGGAATTAAGCTCTGAAACTCCCTCAGTGGCCTGAGCAGTGGGAGCTATAGACCAATCTTAAGTGGCTGGCTGAGTGCTCCAGTCTTTAGTAGGGAACTGCTGGATAGGCACAAAGGGCACTTTCTTGCCTTCTATCTAGTCTGACTTTAGGTTGAATAGTAGTGGACATAAGAGGTAGCACAATCCATTCACCCTGAAATTCCTCCTCAATTCAGATGCATTTTCTAAGAGGAAAAGGGGAGATCAAGAAGAGTCTCAAGCTACATATGCAGGTCACACAGCCTGCAAAAGAGTTTGCAATTCAAATGGTGGACTGGAAGAGAACAGAAGTGATGTAGGATGTGATGATTATGAGGGAGGAGGAGAGAAGATAGAAGTAAAATAAAAATAAAGAAAGAGTGAAAGAGACAACAATAGAGATTGGCTAGTAGCAGAAGAAACAAAAGGGAATCAAGGGAAACAGATAAGTGAAAGAAAAAATATATAAAGTAAAACTTTTTAAAAATAAAAATAAAAGAATATAAAACAAGGTGAAATATACTAATCAAATATCATAGTCCTCAAAATACTGATCCATGAAAAGTAACTGGCTTCAAAAATGCTAGAAATGAGAAAAAAAATGTGAATATATATAAATATACATGAACAATTAAGGTCACAATTAAACAGAGAAAAGAAAAAAAAGAAAAAAAATCTTGATTAACGGTTAAAGAATTTTGTCTGTCTGAGTTCAAAAGATTCTCAGTTTCCCTTCTCAGCAGTATTAGGTGGAGTCTACAGGGTAAGAGAGTTAATCCCATAATTGGAACTCCTGGAGGCAGGATTTAGGCTTAGGTGGGCTCCATTCTTCACTGAATGCCAGTTGGTCTGGAGACTTCAAATCAGTGCATTTCCAGGGCCCAGCAATTGCCAGCCCACACTGGAAGACTACACCCAAGGAATCTCTCCTGGGTTCTGCTCATGTGGTTGAGGAGCCAATTCTTAGTCCAATATGTCACTTGCAGACCTCACATATCCTGGTCTTGGGTTCAGTCTCCAAACTTGGTCTTTCCTACTCCTGCCCTTTCAAATTCCTGGCCAGCTGCAACTCTCCCAGTGGGTTCTGCAAGCAGATGGGCTGCATGGGGAGAGAGCCAGGTGGGGTTCCACTATCCCCTGTGTAAACATCTTTCTAAAATTGATTTTCTCCTGGTAACTTAGGCAGTGTGAATTTTCCAGGCCTATATTTCTAGCCAAACTCGGGTTTGCCAGGAATCAGCTCCCCTAACTGCTGGCCCCCACACTGCAGCTGTAAAATGGTTCCTTCCTCTGTCCTCTGCACGCAGCCTGGAGAGATGGTGGTTTCTTTCCCACACAAGGATATTGTGCAGCACACCTTTCAATTTAGTCAAGCAGTGTCTTTGATCTTTCAACTTTCTGTACCCAGACACAGCTCAGTCCTCCTAAAAATGCTGGTTCCTTTAATTCCCTTATCTCTCCACTTTGCTCACAGAGGGACCTCTCTGGCTGTTGCCTCCAGCCACAACAGTGGCTATGGCACTGGGGATTTCTTTTTTATTTTGTTATATCCAGCCTCCTGAGCCCCGATCTATTTTGAATGTCCAGTATTAAATTCCAGTAAAGTCCCCCTCACCCCTCCTTTTTTTTTGTTTGTTTGTTTATTTGTTTTTGTTCACCTACTTTGCTGAGAAGCTGCCTGTCTGCTTTCTTGGTTTCATGCCATGGAGCAGCCAGAAAAAGCAACCTTCTCTATTCTGCCCAATCATACTGAATTTTTAAAAATTTTTATTTGTTCTAATTTTTTAAAAAATATTCTTTTTAGTTATACATGACAATAGAATATATTTTGACATACATATACAATCATACTATATTTAAACACATACACATCTGTGCACAAAATTTTGGAAGGTTAAACCTAAAAGGAAGAGCCCAAAAAAGCCTCCAGAGAAGGAAAACAGAGGTTACTTAAGAAGGTATGAGAACTGGATTGGCATTTTTTGTTTTTTGTTTTGTTTTTGGTACTAGGGATTGAATCCACAGGCACTTAATCACTGAGCCACATCCCCAGTCCTTTTTTTTTTAATGATTTGAGACAGGGTCTTGCTAAGCTGCTTAGGGCTTCACTAAATTGCTGAGGCTGGCTTTGAACTCACAATCCTCCTGCCTCAACCTACCGAATTGCTGGGATAACAGGCATGGGCCATCACACCCAGCTGGTATATGTTTTATTATTAGCCAAAATTATTATTCTAGAAGACATTGAAACAGTACCTTCAAAGGTGAATAGAAAGTTTTTTGAGTCTAGAATTCTGTACCCAAACAAATAGAAGAGTAAAATAGGTATTCATACATGTAAGAAGTAATGTTTATTTTACTGCATTTTTCTGAAAAATTACTTATGAATATACTCTGGAAAGAATTAAATGTGAGCTAGTAAGAAGAAGGACTCATCCTAGGAAAAGCAATGCAGAAAGCCTGAGAAATAATGGATCCACATTCAAAAAGGATGCCAGAGAGTTAGAAGAATGCCTTGAAACAAAAGCTAGGCTCCAGTTAACAAGCTAAAATTAAGCTGGGTGATCATCACAAAAAATACAGTGGTATATGCTTCAGTTTGTCAAATGACAGAGGTTAGTAGAAACACTAAAGAAAGCAAAGTTTTATAAGAGAATGATAGTTGAAATACAAAAACGAAAATACAACATGTTTTTAGAGCTGCTTGAGTGTAAGAAAAGATTTGACCTTGACCCTTGAAGTGGTCCTCTTTAATTGGCATTGTAATACAAGATTACATTTCCTATTCTGTGGGTTCAAACTAATTTTTTGGTTCTATGATAAATGATATTTATGGAAATACAAGCTATACATACTAGATACTGGTTTTAAATTTTTTAGAATCAATCTATATATACAGGAGACAATTAAAATGACTAAACTAACAACTAGGGCAGGGAAAGTCTTGGCAATGACCAGAGAGGAGAAAACCTCCAGAGTCCTAGAGAAGTCCAAATGCTGAAGCAGTAGGAGGCAGCAATGTGACCTAGAACTGTGGGCCCATCTGACTTTTGTGGCTAACCATTGGTGGCAGTAGTGGTTTCAGAAAGAAGAGTAGCTACAAGGAAATACTTCTGAAAAAAATCAGTGTGAACTCCAACCTGGAGTGAATCTTCTCCTGAGCTCTTTCATTCCAGAATGATAATCCTCTTGTGGGAAAGATCTGTAATAGTGACTGATGGTCGAGTATGAGTGTTGTGCTTGGGATGAAGAATCAGGCTGGTAAAGAAGTTATAGATCTTTCTTCAAACTTCAAACTTTCCTTCTTTACCACCAGAAGATAAATACCTCAACTTCACAAGGCAATTAGAAAATACAGGGAACTTTGCCCACAGTTGCTGAGAATAGAAATACATACCAATGAGCAGATGCTGGAAGAATCTTGACCTCTGCCTGGGTTTCTAGGTGGGATAATATCCAGAATGTGGAGAGGAGGCATCAGTTGTCCTGGAAAAATTGAAGAGACAGCTTGAATGAAAGACCCACAGATAATGTAACTGAGATTGAAAATAAGGGCTTGCTCCCAACACAAAAAGGTACTAGAGTTGCTGAATCATGTAGGAGGAGTTTCTATAGAACTATAACATCTTTACAGTATAAAGTAGAAGCTTTAGTTACTGGTGAGTCGTTACTCAACACCAGAAAGTCCACAATGAAGAGAACATCTTTGAGATCAGTAAGTTTTGAAAGGCTTTTATTTATAATGGATTCTTCCTTTCCTATCAAGAGATTCACTTCAATAAAAAATTCTATCAGAATAAAGAATGTGGGAAAGCTTTTAGCTGTAGTGGGCTTATGTGACATCAAAGAATCGACATGCATCAATGTGGTAACTGTGAGGAGGCCTTTGTTCAGCAAGGAAACCTTATGGAACCCTGGGGAGAGAATGTAAGAATACCTTCATCCAAATCCAGGAGGGAAGAGATTTTATAAATGTGAATGTGGAAATACTTTCCAAAGAATCACCAGTCTTGTTCAACATTGAAGAATTTACACTATAGAGAACCCTTGGCAGTGTAATTAGTATGGAGAAGTCTTCAGACAGAGTTTGGACCTTGCGAAACACCAGTGGATTCATATTAGAAAGTTGTATGGGCTGAGGTCAAGCCTCCACAACAGAATCTCCATGATGCTGAAAAGGTAATGTAATTAATGTAAATGGGCAAGTTGTATAGGGAATGAGTAGTCTAAATTGCTCATTTTAGCCAGTAAAGTCATTAAATGAATGTATCAGATTAAAAAAAAAGAACAAAGAAAAAAGAAAAAAATTAGTAAACTGAGAATAAAGTTTAAAATGCAGCCAATTGAATGAATAAAAGAGGTGCAGAAAGCTGGGGAATAATTTTCTCATATAGAAGTCAGTAGACCTATCCAGAGTAAACAGATTCGATAACTGAGGAACCAATATAAGAAATTAAAACAGCGTAACATATTAGGGACAGATAAGAATAGGCACTGTAAGGGAGCTAACTTCATTTTTCATGGAATTAAGTATTTGGGGTATAGCTCAATGGTACAGCACTTGATTAGCATGTATGAGGCACTGAGTTCAAGCCCCTATATAAGAAAAAATAGATATTTATAAGTTTTTATGGTACTTGATAGTTAAAATGTATATAGAAGAGCAAAACACCAAGAATAGCCACGACAATCTTGAAGAATAAAGCTGGAAGGATTATCCTGCCAGCTACCTGGCCTTATCATAAAGCTATAGTAATTATGTACTGGTATAATATCAGGCGAAATGACTAATAGAAAAATTAGATGTCACAGAAACAGACCCACATATACAGACACTTGGTATGACACAAGGGGCATTGGAGATCAGTGGGGAAAAGAGAAGTTGTTTATTGGACCTGGGATAATTATCAAATTGGAGAGGGAAATGAAAAAAATGCAAGAGAAAATCTTACCTAGGGAGGTTTTCAAATGAAATACAAAATGCCAATTTATATAGAAAAGTTGGGCAAAATTATATTAAAATTAATACTAATGACTTTATTGGCTATTGCTCAATGATAGAGTGCTTGCCTAGCACTTGTGAGGCACTGGGTTCGATCCTCAATACCACATAAACAAAAAAAGGTATTGTGTTCATCTACAACTAAAAAAATTTTTTTTTTAAAGTAATACTATGAGGGCTGGGGATGTGGCTCAAGTGGTAGCGCGCTCGCCTGGCAAGCGTGCGGCCCAGGTTCGACCCTCAGCACCGCATACAAAGATGTTGTGTCCGCCGAAAATTAAAAAATAAATATTAAAAAACTTTAAAAAAAATAAATAAATAAAATAAAGTAATACTATGAAATTACTAAATAGCATCCTAAAGAAAATGAAAGTAATCCACATACTAGGAGATCACAACACATACATCCAATGGATATATTAAATCTCCCCCAAGCCAGTAAGAAAAACCAAGTAATATATTTCATTAGATGCACCATTATTTTATATACCATCAAAAAAAAGACAAATTGATGCTTTCTCATCACTTCCTTTAAGAGAACTTGTAAGAAAATTCAAGAATTTCTCTTCCTAAATGCTAAGGTGTTTGTAAAACAGGTTTTGGGTTTTTTTTTCAACATTTAGCCCTTTTCCATTGAAAATGTTTTCACTGAAAGCATACATACTTTTTGTAGAAAGGGAACGAATCCTATTTTTTTTTTTTAAAGAGAGAGTGAGAGAGAGAGAGAGAATTTTTTTAGTATTTATTTTTTAGTTTTTGGCGGACACAACATCTTTGTTTGTATGTGGTGCTGAGGATCGAACCCTGGCCGCACCCATGCCAGGCGAGCGCGCTACCGCTTGAGCCACATTCCCCAGCCCCAAATCCTATTATTTTAGCCCACTCGTGTTTCATTCATTCGTTTACCAAATACTTATCAAAATTTCCTTTGCATTAAAAACCCAGGATATAAAGATGAATGAGCTTTCTATTATAGCTGGGAAATGATTACAATGCCTTGTGAACATGTTGCAAATGAGGTATGCTGAAAGTGGAAGGAGATGAAAAGACTATTGAAAACTACACATTTGATTCTGAACTTTGGAAGATGAATGACAACTAGACACTGAAAAGGAACAAAGATTTCAAAAGTCTGGAAAAAAACATAGGTCAAGTGAAGTAAGTACACTGATGCTAATGAATCATGACATATGAGGGAAGGAGCAGGAGCCAGCAACTGAAAGATGGAGAGATTTCAACATGATGTATGATAAAGTCATTTTAGACATTGACAGTTGGAACCTATTGTGTTTCTAAATGTTGGAGAATTATTTTGTAGAAAGAATTCTGGATGTTGTTGTAGGAAGTAGACAGAGATTGGTTTGAATCTTAAGTCGTGCTTACAAACAGAAGTACTTTCTAGTGTTCACACTTAAGTCTGCTTTTGCCCAGTTCCCTATCACTGATGAAGCTAAAGTGTACTGGGTGCTATGGTCAGAGTTCACTCGTAGTCAAGATCCTGCCCTCAAGGACTATTGCTCAGTCTTCAAGTTCTTGTTTAAATATCTCCTCTTTGACACCTACTTGGGGTAACCTAATCCCTTTATATAATCTCTAGTAGCATTTGTACAGATATTTGTAATAGTTTCCTTCTGGGCTATTTGTTATATGTCCTGAAACAAAAGCTTCTTCATAGTCAAATGCCAGGAACGTAGTATACATTGTTGAGTGAAGAATTACAATAAATGTGAACTTTTGCTTCCAGCCAAGATGGAGTTAACAGGAACTGGATTTACCCTCCTGCCTGAAATAACAATAAACAGAACAAAGTACATAAACAACAGATTTGAAGGTACTGAACATAAGACAATGAAGTCAGAAATCTCTGAAAGATGAAGATATAAGAAGATCGCTATGATTGCCCCTGTTTACTGTTTTGAAAGTTTCCAAATGGTTAGAAGAAAGAGAACCCAGGAAGAGCAGAATAGGCTCATTTAATTGAAGAGATGGAAGTTAAGAGTCCTATACAATTAAGGCAGTTAGAAATTTTAGGACCATATACCAGAGAGGAGAGAAACAGATCTGCCAAGGTCTCATCTTGAAGATTGAGCTGAGTACTGATAGGTTCAATTGTATGCAAAAAATTACCTGACGCCATGAAAAGAACCACCTGGAAGGATTAGAACAAATAGTACCAGTGCTCACAGAGGGCCAAGAATAATGCCTATTTACCAGCAAGAAAAATAATTCAGTGGATATCAGGGAGATTGCTAAAAATAAAAAAAAAATCTGGCTTTGGTAGTGAGGAATAATTATTCCTCGACAAAACATGCAATTCTAGTTCCACTTAACACATTTTAAAAGCAAAATCTAAAATGATTAAACTGTTTCCAAGTAATTTAACTACGTCTTCAAAAAAATCTCCAAAAGCTCTGTAATAATGAAAAATAATCAGCAGTTAAAAATATGAAATCACAATGTCTAACATCCAGTTGAAACTACCAGGCATGCAAAGAAACTACAACCCATAATGAAGTGAATGATAATTCAATTGAACTCAGGTAGGAAAATATGATCCATAATATGGTAATTAATAAATAAATCAAAACCAACCCAGAACTAACAGAGATGTTAGAATTAGTAGAAAAGAATGTTAGAAGTTATATTTTATATTTTGAATGTTCAAAAATTAACTAGAGAAGTGGAAAATAAAAATATCCAATTGAGATTTTTGATATGAAAAATCTGTCTGAGATTTAAAATAAACTTGGATTAATGACAGATTACACACTACAGAAAATTAGTGAATTTGAAGCATAGTAATTGAAACTATCTAACATGAAACATGGAGGGGGAGTAAATAATTTTGGAAATCAACAGAGGACCAGTGAGCTATGGACAACTCCAAATGATCTGAAGGACACGAGAAAGGGGAGGACAGAAAAAAAAATTAAACAAATAGTGATCAAAAAAATTCCAAAATGGATAAATGCTGTAAAGCCACAGATGGAAGAAGTTCAGAACAACAAGCGGAAAGGAATCTAGATAAAGGCATATCATAATCAAATTTCTCTAAACCAGTGAAAGAAAAATGTAAAAGCAACCAGAGGGGAAAGAAAACACAGGGGAATGAAGATACCATTGACAATAGATAACTCAATGGAAATAACCCAAGAGAAAAGACTAGGGGGAAATACCTCTGAAGGACTACTGAGGGGTGGGATTGGGGGTTGGGGAAACCTATTAATATTAGAATTCTATACCAATTTATAATTTCTTTCAAAATGAAGGTGAAATGAAGACTTTTTAAAGACATTTAAAAAAGCTAAAAGAGGGGCTGGGGATATTGCTCAATGGTAGTACTTGCCTAGCACGTATGAAGCCCTAGGTTTGTTATAGTTAAAGCTTCGTCCTGGGGTTTCATAAACTGACTTCCAGACCACTCACGTATAATCGAATCAAGCCTTTATTGAAGCATACCAGTGGCGACTGACCAGAACATAAAGCTGTTCCCCTGATCAGCCCAGAACAATTGCAAGGGCGTTCCATATAAGCCTGAAAGCTGCAAAAGGGATGTTCAGGGGTCTATCCAATGCAAGCAAGCCAGGTTACAGAAGCGGAAGAGTGTAGTCAAGCGGCAGGAAGCCTAACCAATCACAGTTAACCCAATCATCCCAGTTACAGAAACAGAGCCCCTGTTACCCTAATTACAGAAACAATGCCCCATTGGGTAGTTCTGTGTTCTTAAAGGTTTCTATAGCAAAAGGAAAAGAACATCTTGCCCCAGTCATGACCCTTCTACTTGGCATGGTTGTTTTACAGAATGGAGTCACAAAACAAAATGGAGTCACATTTGCTTTTACTATCACAGGTTCAATCCCCAGCATTAAAAACTAAATAATACCACTTGGGAAGAAGGAAAATAACAATAGATGGAGCTCTGAATCTACCTAAAGAAATGAAGAATACCAGCAATGACAATGCCTGGATGGTATATTTTTTCTTTTCCAAACAGAACAACCCATAATTTCTTAGTAAGAGCTAATCTATTCTTATGACATTTATAAAAAAAGTGTTAAGATGCAATTTTTCCTTATTTCTGTTTGCAATAAGATACAGATCATTGCATCCTATGGTTTCACTTCCCTGATGTAGCAAAAACACTTGAAAAGTTATTTCTGTGACTTTAGCCTCCTAGTCCAGAGGCCTGACTCTAGAGCACCAACAAATCAGATATAGCTACTCACGCCAAAGACTGAACAGAAAAGCAAGGATTAAAAAGAAGGAAAGGAGCTTTAATTGGTGCTGTTACATAGGGAAAAGAAGGGAACCTCATCTTAGCCCTGTCTTCAGGGGTATTGATATGAGCTTCCAGATTATATAGACAAGGGGACCAGAATATGCATAGTCAAGCAGTCTTGGTCAAACTGTGGTCTGGTTGATTATTAGGATTGGTTGGGCAGGGTCTTGTTGAGATGAGAAAGTTGCTGTTGCTTGGGGCATAGTTTCAAGTCATTACAAGATGTTTATGCATCAGTCCTCTTCCTGGGAATCCAAGGTAACTCACAGCAAAGGAGACAGATAGAAAATGGAGGCAAAGATGCTGAATTTTTTAGTCTGCCTTTAATTATCCATTGGACACTTTCAGGGACAGCTGAAAAGTCTCAGTCCTTGTTTTAGCTTTACTAACCTGGAAAAAAAAATTAGTGGTAGAAGGCATTTTGTTTTTTTCCCCTCACTTTTTCTTCAGTGTTTTACCTAGCTTTTTTCTATGGTTATAAAGTGAACAAACTATTTATTCACTCTGAGATATTAAATTTAAAACATTAGCAAGTCCAAAAATTTAGAAATAAAGGTCAATGTGTGGTTTGTGAATTGTATAAGGATCAACTTTACTTTGTATTTTTCAAGATTTTTCACAGGGTTTTCCATTTCAGCCTCACATGTGATTTTACTACTTACTTTTAAAACTTTGATTGAGGATATTTCTCATTTATGTGTGTATTCCTTGTAGGTTTCAGGGATGTTTTTCACTTCTCATTATTGTGAGGATCTTGCCTCAGATCTTATTACAAATAGCAATCTGACAGCTTCAAACCTGTCCAGAATACCTAGCACAGAATGCCTTGGAACATGCATCACAGAGTGTATCCTTCATGTGATCAGATTATCTGATACTTTTCTCAGCTAGTAATGCCAGGTCAATAACAAATAGATAATGGGTCATTTGTAGATGAAAAAAACTTATTAAATAAAAAGCATGCCTCTCAGATCCCAGAATCTTTTTTTATTCCTTCAACTTAGATCCCTAAATATCCTAAATATGAGTGTTCAGATCCTTGTGTGGGGATAAGATCCAGAATAGGATCAGTTCTCTATTTTTCCTACAGGGATACCAAATCCACAAATAAAAGCAAATGCAGAATTCCACAAATGTGCCTTAAAGGTTTTTCCAAGTTCAACACAGATGACCTAATCCAGACACATGTACATTCAGGGTTACATGCAAGATAAAAACTCATTTTCTTTTGAAGAGTCTAAATAATGGCAATATTAACATATAATGGATGGAGTCATATAGACAAAACCATGTAAAAGAATAAGACCTGGGGCTGGGGTTGTAGCTCAGTGTTGATCGCTTGCCTAGCATGTGTGAGTCACTGGATTCAGTTCTTAGCATGAGAACAGTAATACAAGCTCTAAGTCTTGGCTTCTACTACCCAACTGTGAGGATGGCCTTAGGCCTGAGCCTAAGCAACTCCATTTTAAAAAGTCCAGTTTGAAAACTCCAGTCTCATCAGGTACACCTAACAGAGCCCTCCAGTATGGCCTCAAGTTACTTCCCTCACATTGATAAACAGAGAGAAGCCTCCGGCAGGCTGTCTTCACCTGATACGAAGGAAAGGTGAGAAGATCAGGGTGGAGACCACCAGACCAGATGTTTCTGACCCCAGGGTAAATAATGTCATGCAGAAATCTGGTGGTAGCCGATAAGGATTGAAAGGGGGATCAAAAGTCCCCAAATTTAGTATAAATAATAGAGCTAATGAACAGGGATTCAGCCATCCAAAACAAGGATGCCCTTGAGCTGGAAAGCCTGATGAGGACTTGGACTGATATCTCATCACTTGTTATCATTTTCCTGATCCTCTGAGTGATCCTCACTGCTCTCAAACTCTGGACCTTGGTGAGAGCCACAACTTCTCCCTATGACCCTCTCCTCAACGGGTCATCCACTCCAAGGCAGGAAAAGACTGCCTTGGTTCCAGACCTGATCACTGTGGTCTGGGTGAGTGTGCATCTGCTGGACTTAAAGCCTAAGGCTTAAGACTTTTTAACTTAATATGCAGAGGGAATATCTGTCATTAGCCTGTCATAATTAAGTGTGTTTGCAGTGCTTAGAATTAATCTAGAATTGTTTGCTGTGAATTAATTATGTCTATTGCAGTGCCTAGCATTAAGGATTGTTGTTTTCTTGATTAAGAACCTATAGAGTGAAATTGTATTGAGTAATTTGAGTGAATAAAGCATTGAGAGAACAGGCGCAGCGGCCTGCTGAGGGGCAGAGCCGCCCCCTCCCCCCGCGCCTGCAAGGTAGGCGGAACTGTGACCACCGACAGAATAGGCCCAGTGGCCGGTGGAGGGGCAGAGCTGCCAACCATGCCTGCAAGGTAGGCGGACCTCTGACCCCCCGGCAGAACAGGCCCAGCGGCCTGCTGAGGGGCAGAGCCGCCCCCCGCGCCTGCAAGGTAGGCGGACCTGTGACCCACCGGCAGGACAGGCCCAGCATTCCGCGGAGGGGCAGAGCTGCCCCACGCGCCTGCAAGGTAGGCGGACCTGCGACCACCAACAGAACAGGCCAGACCTGCAACCGACAGACAGAACAGGCCCAGCGGCCTGCGGAAGGGTAGAGCCGCCCCCCCCGTGCCTGCAAGGTAGGCGGACCTGCGACCCACTGTCAGAACAGCCCCAGAGGCCTGCAGAGGGACAGTGCCGCTGCCTGCGCCTGCAAAGTAGGCAGAACTGCGACCACCGACAGAACAAGCCTAGTGGCCCGCAGAGGGACAAAGCTGCCACCCGCGCCTGCAAGGTAGGCGGACCTGCTACCGACCGGCAGAGCAGGTCCAGCGGCCTGCCGGCGTGGTAGGCACATTGCCCCAATTGGAGGAGGGGCAGAGCCACCGCCCGCGCCTGCGAGGGAGACTTTGCAACTATACAAGACCAATATAAATATATAGGGGGAAAATTCAATAGCACAACAGTTTCACCAAGTAGAAAGGAACTCGAACAGTATGACGAGACAAGGAAAGAAAGGACCACAAGCAATGCAGGTCAACTCAAGGTTAGAAGAGGTAATATCTGCAGCAGATGGAATGTCAGATAAAGAATTCAGGATATACATGCTTCAGATGATCTGGAGTCTCAAGGAAGACATTAGACAGCAAAATCAGACAATGAAAGATCACTTAAACAATGAATTACATAAACAAATCCAAGAAGCAAAAGATCAACTATACAGGGAGATAGAGGTTATAAAAAACAAACAAACAGAAATCCTAGAAATGCAGGAAGCAATAAACCAACTTAAAAACTCAATTGAGAATACTACCAGCAGAGTAGAACACTTAGAAGATAGAACATCAGACAATGAAGACAAAGTATTTCAACTTGAAAAGAACATAGACAGCTCAGCAAGACTGTTAAGAAACCATGAGCAGAACATCCAAGAAATATGGGATAACATCAAGAGACCAAATTTAAGAGTCATTGGGATACAGGAAGGGATAGAGTTTCAAACCAAAGGAATGAGCAATCTATTCAATGAAATAATACGAGAAAACTTCCCAGACTTGAAGAATGAGACAGAATCCCAAATCCTAGAAGCCTATAGGACACCGAATGTGCAAAATCATAAGAGATCCACACCTAGACACATTATAATGAAGATGCCCAACATACAGAATAAGGAGAGAATTTTAAAAGCTACAAGAGAAAGGAAGCAGATTACATTTAGGGGTAAGCCAATCAGGATAACAGCTGATCTTTCAACACAGACTCTGAAAGCTAGAAGATCCTGGAATAACATATTTCAAACACTGAAAGAAAATGGGTTCCAACCAAGAATTGTGTATCCAGCGAAATTAAGCTTCAGGATGGAAGATGAAATTAAAACCTTCCACGATAAACAAAAGTTAAAAGAATTTGCAGCTAGAAAACCATCTCTTCAAAACATCCTCGGCAAAACATTACAGGAAGAGGAAATGGAAAATAACAATGAAAACCAACAGTGGGAGGTAGGACACTAAAGCGGGGAAAAATAATCAAAGAGGAAAACAAACCATGTTTAGTAACATAAATAAACAAATATGGCTGGAAGAACAACCCATATCTCAATAATAACCCTAAATGTTAATGGCTTAAACTCACTAATTAAGAGACACAGGCTAGTAGAATGGATCACAAAACAAGACCCAACAATATGCTGCCTACAGGAGACGCATTTGATAGGAAAAGACATACAAAGGCTGAAGGTGAAAGGTTTGGAAAAATCATATCACTCATATGGACTTCGGAAACAAGCAGGAGTGTCCATACTCATATCAAATAAAATAGATTTCAAGCCCAAGTTAATCAAAAGGGATAAAGAGGGACACTACATACTGCTCAAGGGAACCATACACCAACAAGACATAACAATCATAAATGTATATGCCCCAAACAATGGTGCAGCTATGTTCATCAAACAAACTCTTCTCAAGTTCAAGAGTCTAATAGACCACCATACAATAATCATGGGAGACTTCAATACACCTCTCTCACCAATGGACAGATCTTCCAAACAAAAGTTGAATAAGGAAACTATAGAACTCAATAACACAATTAATAACCTAGACTTAATTGACATATATAGAATATACTACCCAACATCAAGCAGTCACACTTTTTTCTCAGCAGCACATGGATCCTTCTCAAAAATAGATCATATATTATGTCACAGGGCAACTCTTAGACAATATAAAGGAGTAGAGATAATACCATGCATCTTATCTGATCATAATGGAATGAAACTGAAAATCAACGATAAAAGAAGGAAGGAAAAATCATGCATCACTTGGAGAATGAACAATAGGTTACTGAATGATCAATGGGTTATAGAAGACATCAAGGAGGAAATTAAAAAATTCTTAGAGATAAATGAAAACACAGACACAACATATCGGAATCTATGGGACACATTGAAAACAGTTCTAAGAGGAAAATTCATTGCTTGGAGTTCATTCCTTAAAAAAAGGAAAAACCAACAAATAAATGATCTCATACTTCATCTAAAAATCCTAGAAAAAGAAGAGCAAAACAACAGCAAAAGAAGTAGAAGGCAAGAAATAATTAAAATCAGAGCTGAAATTAATGAAATCGAAACAAAAGAAACAATTGAAAAAATTGACAAAACTAAAAGTTGTTTCTTTGAAAAAATAAATAAAATCGACAGACCCTTAGCCATGCTAACGAAGAGAAGAAGAGAGAGAACTCAAATTACTAGCATACGGGATGAAAAAGGCAATATCACAACAGACACTTCAGAAATACAGAAGATAATTAGAAATTATTTTGAATCCTTATACTCCAATAAATTAGAAGATAGTGAAGGCATCGATAAATTTCTTAAGTCATATGATCTGCCCAGATTGAGTCAGGAGGATATAGACAACCTAAACAGACCAATATCAATTGAGGAAATAGAAGAAACCATCAAAAGACTACCAACTAAGAAAAGCCCAGGACCGGATGGGTATACAGCAGAGTTTTACAAAACCTTTAAAGAGGAACTAATACCAATACTTTTCAAGCTACTTCAGGAAATAGAAAAAGAGGGAGAACTTCCAAATTCATTCTACGAGGCCAACATCACCCTGATTCCTAAACCAGACAAAGACACTTCAAAGAAAGAAAACTACAGACCAATATCTCTAATGAACCTAGATGCAAAAATCCTCAATAAAATTCTGGCGAATCGGATACAAAAACATATCAAAAAAATTGTGCACCATGATCAAGTAGGATTCATCCCTGGGATGCAAGGCTGGTTCAATATACGGAAATCAATAAATGTTATTCACCACATCAATAGACTTAAAAATAAGAACCATATGATCATCTCGATAGATGCGGAAAAAGCATTCGACAAAGTATAGCATCCCTTTATATTCAAAACTCTAGAAAAACTAGGGATAACAGGAACATACCTCAATATTGTAAAAGCAATCTATGCTAAGCCTCAGGCTGGCATCATTCTAAATGGAGAAAAATTGAAGGCATTCCCTCTAAAATCTGGAACAAGACAGGGATGCCCTCTCTCACCACTTCTATTCAATATAGTTCTCAAAATACTAGCCAGAGCAATTAGACAGACAAAAGAAATTAAAGGCATTAAGATAGGAAAAGAAGAACTTAAATTATCACTATTTGCAGATGATATGATCTTATACCTAGAAGACCCAAAAGGGTCTACAAAGAAACTACTAGAGCTAATAAATGAATTCAGCAAAGTGGCAGGATATAAAATCAACACGCATAAATCAAAGGCATTCCTGTATATCAGCGACAAATCTTCTGAAATGGAAATGAGGAAAACCACCCCATTCACAATATCCTCAAAAAAAAAAAATACTTGGGAATCAACCTAACAAAAGAGGTGAAAGATTTATACAATGAAAACTACAGAAACCTAAAGAGAGAAATAGAAGAAGATCTTAGAAGATGGAAAAATATACCCTGTTCATGGATAGGCAGAACTAACATCATCAAAATGGCGATATTACCAAAAGTTCTCTATAGGTTCAATGCAATGCCAATCAAAATCCCAATGGCATTTATTGTAGAAATAGATAAAGCAATCATGAAATTCATATGGAAAAATAAAAGACCCAGAATAGCAACAGCAATTCTAAGCAGGAAGTGTGAATCAGGAGGTATAGCGATATCAGATTTCAAGCTGTTCAAATAGTAACAAAAACAGCATGGTACTGGTACCAAAACAGGTGGGTGGACCAATGGTACAGAATAGAGGACACTGAGACCAATCCACAAAATTACAACTATCTTATATTTGATAAAGGGGCTAAAAGCATGCAATGGAGGAAGGATAGCATCTTCAACAAATGGTGCTGGGAAAACTGGAAATCCATATGCAACAAAATGAAACTGAATCCCTTTCTCTCACCATGCACAAAAGTTAACCCTAAATGGATCAAGGAGCTTGATATCAAATCAGAGACTCTGTGTCTGATAGAAGAAAAAGTTGGCTCCAATCTACATATTGTGGGGTCGGGTTCCAAATTCCTTAATAGGACACCCATAGCACAAGAGTTAAAAACAAGAATCAACAAATGGGACTTACTCAAACTAAAAAGTTTTTTCTCAGCAAGAGAAACAATAAGAGAGGTAAATAGGGAGCCTACATCCTGGGAACAAATCTTTACTCCTCACACTTCAGATAGAGCCCTAATATCCAGAGTATACAAAGAACTCAAAAAAATTAAGCAATAAGAAAACAAATAACCCAATCAACAAATGGGCCAAGGACCTGAACAGACACTTTTCAGAGGAGGATGTACAATCAATCAACAAGTACATGAAAAAATCCTCACCATCTCTAGCAGTCAGAGAAATGCAAATCAAAACCACCCTAAGATACCATCTCACTCCAGTAAGAATGGCAGCCATTATGAAGTCAAACAACAACAAGTGCTGGTGAGGATGTGGGGAAAAGGGTACACTTGTACATTGCTGGTGGGACTGCAAATTGGTGCGACCAATTTGGAAAGCAGTATGGAGATTCCTAGGAAAGCTGGGAATGGAACCACCATTTGACGCAGCTATTGCCCTTCTCGGACTATTCCCTGGAGACCTTAAAAGAGCATACTATAGAGATACTGCTACATCGATGTTCATAGCAGCACAATTCACAATAGCTAGACTGTGGAACCAACTTAGATGCCCTTCAATAGATGAATGGATTTAAAAAATGTGGCATTTATACACAATGGAGTATTACTCAGCACTAAAAAATGACAAAATCATGGCATTTGCAGGGAAATGGATGGCATTAGAGCAGATTATGCTAAGTGAAGCTAGCCAATCCCTAAAAAACAAATGCCAAATGTCTTCTTTGATATAAGGAGAGCAACTAAAAACAGAGCAGGGAGGAAGAGCATGAGAAAAAGATTAACTTTAAACAGGGACGAGAGGTGGGAGGGAAAGGGAGAGAGAAGGGAAATTGCATGGAAATGGAAGGAGACCCTCATTGTTATACAAAATTACATATAAGAGGATGTGAGGGAAAAGGGAAAAAAATCAAGAGAGAGAAATGAATTACAGTAGATGGGGTATAGAGAGAAGACGGGAGGGGAGGGGAGGGGAGGGGGGATAGTAGAGGATAGGAAAGATAGCAGAATACAACAGTCACTAGTATGGCAATATGTAAAATTGTGGATGTGTAACCGATGTGATTCTGCAATCTGTATACGGGGTAAAAATGGGAGTTCATAACCCACTTGAATCAAATGTATGAATTATGATATGTTAAGAGCTTTGTAATGTTTTGAACAACCAATAAAAAAATAGAAAACAATATATATGATAGGTTCAGGTGCATGCTTTTTTTTTTCTTCTTTTGCCTCAGGCTCCAATATACTCTGTACAGCACTTGTCTTTATTTTAAATTATATTATTTTGTTCATTATGGATTGTTTTACATGAATTTTGATTTTTAAAATGTATATGAAAGTATTATTTATCTTGATTATTAGATCTTTTGTGCCCAAGATAAGTACCTCATTTGTCTCCTCCAGTCCTGGCCTGTCAATTAACTCCTTCCTTCACTTTCTAAGCAAAAATCCCTGGAGGGGAGCTTAACTGATTTGTTCTATGTGTGTGAGGATGGTCTTAGGCCTGAGCCTTAGCAACTCCATTTAAAAAAAAAAAAACAACTGTAGTTTGAAACCTATAGTCTCATCAGGCAGGACTAATGGAGCCCTCCATTATGGCCCTCAGGCACAAACAAGTCACTTCATTTTTTTTTGGACATAAAGCTTATGTCCAAAAAAAAAAAAAAAAAAATCTCCCCACCCTGATAAACTCAAGAGTGAAGTCTCTGGCAGCTATGGAGAAGATCAGGGTGGGGACCACCAGACCAGATGTTTTAACCCCAGGGTAAATGATGTCACTGAGAGATCTGGTGGCAGCTGATAAGGATTGAAAGGGGGAGTCAAAAGCCCCCAAATTTGGTATAAATAATAAAGCAAATGAATAGACATTCAGCCAGCTGACAATGATATCTTCACTCTGAGAGCTTGATGAAGACCAGGACTGACATCCCAACACTTTTCATGGTTTGCTGATCCTCTGCATTTTCATCACAGCTCTCCAATTCTACAGCCACATCTTGACCCTGGTGAGAGCTGCAACTTCTCCTTATGACTCTCTCCTCAACCAGCTGTCAGTTCCACCCCAGGAGAAGCCGGCTTTGGTTCTGGACCTGATCACCATGGTCTGAGTGAGTGTGCATCTGCTGTACTTAGAGCCTAAGGCTTAAGACTTTCGATCTGACACTTGAACTTAGCATGCAGAGGGAATGTCTGTCATTAGCCTATCATGATTAAGTGTGTTTGCAGTGCTTAGAATTAATCTAGAATTGTTTGCTGTGAATTAATTAATTTAGAATTGTTTGCTGTGAATTGATTATGTCTATTGCAGTGCCTAGCATTAAGGATTGTCATTTTTATAAGATCAGGCAGCAGTGACCAAAAGGAGGCAGATTTAAAAAGGCTGCTGAATGAGGCTTTATTGAGATGCCGCTCCCCAATGGAATTCTCAGACTGAGTAAGAAGAGTGTATGGACAGACCAGACTGGTACTGAACCAGACTGGAATTTTTATTGGGCTTAGGACAGGAAGGAAGGGCTTGGGACAGGAAAGGGAGGTTTTTAGAGTCCCTGGGACTGGGGTTGGTTGGGGGTAGCTAGCTAAGATCCAGGATTGGCCAGGAGACCCACTGATTGACAGGCAGATCTGTCTGCACTGGATTGATGGTTCTTATTGCTTAATCACCTCAAACCAATCTAACAGTTTTCTTGATTAAGAACCTATAGGGGCTGGGGTTGTGGCTCAGCGATAGAGCGCTCGCCTAGCACATGTGAGGCCCTGGGTTCGATCCTCAACACCACATAAAAATAAATAAACAAAATAAAGGTATTGTGTACAACTAAAAAATAAATATTAAAAAAAAGAAGCTATATATGGGGGCTGGGGTTGTGGCTCAGTGGTAGCGCACTTGCCTAGCATGCTTGAGGCATGTGGTTCGATTCTTAGCACCACATACAAATAAATAAAAATAAAGGTCCATCAAGAACTAAAAAATATTAAAAAGAAAAAAGAACCTATAGAGTGAAATTATATTGAGTGATTTGAGTGAATAAAGCATTGACTAGGGCAGAAGCGTGTGGACATTCTTTATTTCTTTCCCTGGACTGCATAAGTCACACCTTTTGCCCGTAGCAACAATGTATCCTGTATGTCTCCTATGTCACTGTGGGTTAAACCCTTTGTGATCAATAGTCATTAAAGAGCAGAGGTTTTGAAATCAAGCAGACCTGGGTTATGTGACTGGAACTGGTAATGTTACCGCTGTTGACCGGTGATGAGTCCTTGCTTCCCCAATGTTGAAGTATAACACCAGAGAAGCACGCCGAGGCAAGTTTAGAGTGGAAAATAGAAGTTTATTAAAGGATACCAGAAAAAACTTCTCCTGGAGGAAGAAGGGGACCCAAGAGATGGAATCCGTGGAAGTGCGGTTGTTTCCCATTTTTATAGTTCCTTCAGTGATGGAATGTAGGTGAAAAGGCCCGAGGGGTGGGACACAAGTGGGCCAAAGAAGTAATCTGGTCAGGAAGGACTTCTGAGTCAGCACCTTTAAGTTTGCTGGGGGCTGTTCATTAACACTTCTTTGGGATGGGCTATCTTCATGTTTGCTGGGGGCTGTTCATTAACACTTCTTTGGGATGGGCTCTGACCTTGGGCTTTTTCCTGGACTTCATTAATATTCCATGAGTTGTCCTGCGTTTCCTGGAATTTATTCTCAACATGGCCTCCATTTTAGATCTTACTCGATATTAGGCCCCATTTACCTAACTACACTGACTACCTAACTTTAAATCTGGCTTCAGTAACATTAGTCTATTTCTCAGACTCCCATCTGTAAAATGAAACACCAAGTTTATATAGGATTTATATTAGAATTATAATTCTGAATATCAAGTATCATTTATTATTTCTAAAAATAAGTGTTGTTTTACTAGTGTATTATAGTAATAAATAATATATACATAATTTTGACATATTCAAAGATATATTTAATAATTTACTCCATTTTAATCCCCTTTTTCTCTACTCCTCTCTCCCTCTGATCTCCTAACTCTACTTGTCCTGGGGAGCTGCACTCTTAAGTCCAAATTCAAACAAGAGAGCTTTATTTACATGGCCAGGGACTGTCACCCACCCATACCAACTGATGCTCTGTGCGAGAACAGCAATTTCCTGGCCTGTGTCTTGGGAATTTAAAGACAAAAACCACAACTCAGTGGCTTGTTTAGTGTCATATAAGCAACCCAATCATAGAAGTTAAAACAGTAATTAGTGGGACCTAAGCAGGACTGGAATTTTCCAGTCAGCAAGCAAGCAAGTTATAGAAGCTAAAAAAAGCAGTTAGCTTAACTGCATCTGGGGTCCCAACAAGTGTTAGACAACTGTATCCTGAGTTTCAGCTGAGCAGGGGCGAAAATCTGTTTCAAAGTCACATAGACCTATAAATGTACTCAAACCCAGCTTGTAGCTCACCACGACCAAATCCATATCCTGAGTTGGGTACATTCTGTGGGGTACAAAGTACGGAAAAACAATTTTTAAAAGAAGACAGCTTTCATTTCTGTTTCTCAGAAATGGGTCATGCAGTTCCCTCTTCACAGGAGAAGTAACAGAAAAACTAAGATGGAGTCTAAAACAGCTAAGATGGAGTCCCTACGGCTACACTTTTTGTTCGTATAGCCACAGTGACTCCATTCCCGCTATTCCAGTACTAGTGACTTATTTGATGCTTGCAGTTATCTCATTTACTCATCATTTTACTACTGATGTCTCTAAGTCTTATATCTACATGTTTAAGCTAATACAATTGTTCACAACTATATTGATTTAACCTTGTCTATATTAACCTATCAGCCTATATTTATCTATAACTATACTGGCATACTGACTTATCACCTTTCACTGTTCCATATTTTTTTTCCTGTGGCTTAAATCCTATGTCTTATAGTTACATGATCTTGTTACTATTACTTAGGCTTACTCCTGATGAACTTATCTATGAACTTATGTCTTACTGTTGCTTACCTATGATATCTTACCTTATTCCTATAATCTATAAACTATGTCTATGACATTGATTATATTGATCAGTTCACACCACAACATAATGGCATTCCTTCAATTTATTTATTGATTTTATAATTGACACATTATAGTTATACATAAAACTAGAATTCATTGCTGTATATATTCATACATGCATAAAACATAATTTGATCAATTTTTTCCTCAGTTCCTCCCCTTTCTCATACCTCTTCCCTCTCAGTTAATTCCCTTTCTCTACTACACAGTTCTCCCTTATATTTTCATGAGATCCTTCCTTTTAAAATTCCTCATTTCTCTCTAGCTTCTGCATATGAGAGAAAATGTAAGACCCTAGACTTCCAACTTGGTCATGATTTTTGATTCATTTCTAAATTCAATTTACAAATATTTCAGGAGATAGTTTTTGTATCTATGTACTATCCTTATCTTTTATGTCACTACAATGGCCTCACACAATGAGGTAAGGATTTTGACAGATTGGATTGATGTAACAGAGTACTAGTTGTTTCTGTTTGAGAAGATGAAAAAGTTCTGAAAATAAATGGTGATAGTTGCACAACAATATAAATGTACTAAATGCCCTTGAACTGTACACTTAGAAATGTTTAAAATGAGGCTGGGCACAGTGGCACATGTCTGTAAAACCAGGGGCTCAGGAGACTCAGGCAGCAGGATCATGAGTTCAAAGCCAGCCTCAGCAAAATAAAGGTGCTAAGCAACTCAGCGAGACCCTGACTCTGAATCAAATACAAACTAGGGATGTGGCTCAGTGGTCGAGTGCCCTTGAGTTCAATCCCCAGTACCCACCCCCCCAAAAAAAAAAGAAAAGAAAAGAAATGGTTAAAATGATAAATTCTATGTTATATATAATTTATAATTCTTTTTTATTATTATTAAAACCAGGGGCACACTTTTTTCTTTTGCTTCAGGCTCCAATAGAGCTCTGTACAGCTATACAGAACTAACATTATTAAGTTACAAAAATACTAATCCACACAATCCAGAACTAACATCATACTTAATGATAAAAACCTGAAAGCTTCACCTCCAACATCAGGAATACTACAAGGATGTCCACCCTTGTTTCCCCTATTCCACACCTTATTAAAGGCATTAGGCAAAACAAAAAAACAAAAAAACCAAACAGCATCCATATTGGAAAGGATGTAAAATTGTCTCTATTTGAAGATGCATGATCTTATATGTAGATAATCTTAAAGGATCCATATTCACACAAAAGCTAATAGAACTGGTACAAAAGTTGAGTAGCGTTGGAGGATATGAGATCAGTTCACAAAAATATAATACTAATGAACAATTTGAAAATGAAACTCAGAAAACAATTCCATTTACAAAAGAATCTACCAGAATACTTAAGGCTGGGGGTATGACTTAGTAATAGAGGGCTTGCCTAGCATCTGTGAGGCTCTGGATTCAGTCCCTCACACATACACCACACACAAGCCATACAGAGAACTATAAGACTTGTACACTGAAAATACAAAACATTTTCAAAAGAAATTAGAGAAGACCTAAATAGTATGAAGATGTCCCCTATTTCTTTGACTGGAAGACAATATTAAGATGCCAAAGCTTTCTACATTGATCTGTGGTTTGATACAACAATGATGAAAATTCCAACTGCCTTTTCCAGAAACAGAAAAACTTATCCTAAAAATTCTAGGATCATTAGAATTGCAAGTGATCCTAGATAGGCAAAACAATCTTGAAAAAGAACAATAACATTGGAGAATTCACATTGCCCAAATTTAAGCCTATTACAAATCTATAATAATCAAGATAGTATGGTACTAGCATAAGTATATACATATAGGTCAATAGAATAGAACTGAAAATCTATAGTCAATTTATTCTCAGGGGTTGGGATATAGCTCAGTGTTGGAGTGCTTGCTTGGCATGTGTTGGACTGTGGGTTTAATCCCCAGTACCACAAAAAACAACAACAACCAAAAAACCCAACCAAATTGATTCTTAACAAGAGTCCCAAGATTATTCAGTGAAGACAAGACTATTTGTACAAATGGTGCTGTAAAACCTTAATAACCACATGAAAAAGAATGAAGTTGGACTCTTACAGCATATACAAAAATTAACTCAAAATGGATCAAAGGCCTAAATGTTAGAGTTAAACTAGAAAACTCTTAGGAGAAAACAGGTATAAATTTTTGTGACCTTGAGAGTGGTAGAGTACTTTCCTAGCAAATGAGAGGCCTTGGGTTCCACCTTCAGCACAATACTCACACACACAAAAAAAATTGTGACATTGGATTAGGCAATAGTTATGGCATGAAAAGCATAAGCAAACCCCTCCCACCAAAAAAGTGAGTACTTCCAAGTAAAAAAATTTTGTTTATCAATGGACGCTATCAAAGAGAGTGAAAAGACAATGCACAGAATAGGAGAAAAATTGCCAACCATACATATGGTTAATGTGTAGTATCCAGAACATACAAAGAACTCTTACAAGTTAGCAATAAAAAGGCAACCAAATTAAAAATAGTAAGATCGCCAAAGAAGATATATAAAAAGTCAATAAGCACATGAAAAAATGCACAGCATCAGTAGTCATCTGGGAAATACAATTAAAAACCATAGGGTAGCAGCACTTCATACTTGCTAGAATGGCTATAATTTTTTTAAGTGATGGTGAATATATGCTGAAACTGAAACACTACTAATGAAAACATAAAACAGTGCAGATGCTTTGGAAAGCAGTTAGGTATGTCCTCAAAAAATCAAACATGGAATTATCATGTGACCCAGCAATTTTACTTCTAAGTATATATTCAAAAGAATTTAAAATACATGTTCAAACACTCACATATGAATGTTCATGGCAGAATTATTTATAATATTCAAATTTTGGAAACAACCCAAATGTCTATCAACTGATAATTGGATAAACAGAATGCAGTATCTCTATACAATGAAATATTATTCAGCCATAAAAAGCAATGGAATTCAGGTGTGGTGTTGCATGACTATAATCCCAATGCTTTGGGAGTCTGAGGCAGGACTGTGAGTTCAAAGCCAGCCTTGGTTACTTAGCAAGTCCCTAAGCAACTCAGAGAGACCCTATCTCTAAATAAAATATAAAAAAGGGCTGGAGATGAGGCTCAGTGGTTAAGCTCCCTGGGTTCAATCTCTGGTACAAAAAAAAAAAAAGGAATGGAATACTGATAAATGCTATAACATGGATGAATCTGATGATACACTATGTAAAAACCTCCAGCATAAAAGACAACAAAATAGCCAGAAGAGATAAGTTTATAGAGACAAAAACAGATTGGGGGTTACTAGAAAAAGAGAATGGGGAGTGCAATGGGATATTTTAGGGAGTTGTGAGAAAATATTCTAGAATTAGATGATTGTGACTGTGCACCAGCTTGTAAACATGCCAAAAAACCCCACTGAATTATATACATTTTTAGATGATACAGTTGATGGTGTGTAAATTAGACATCAAATAGAAAAGTGGGCAAAAGACTTGGACAAGTGCTTCACCAAAGAGATTATATAGATGGCAATTCAACAAATTAAAACCAGGGCGATGAGTCATTTCAAGAAGAAATGACAAGTAGGTAAAAAAAAGTGGATGTGTAACTGATGTGAATCTGCAATATGTATATAGGGTAAAAATGGGAGTTCATAATCCGCTTGAATCAAATGTATGAAATATGATATGTCAAGAACTTTGTAATGTTTTGAACAACTAATAATAAAAAAACCGGAGAAATGACAACTAAATGTAATATGGCACCAGGGATGGAATCTTGGAACAACAAAAAAAAAGGTCTTTAGGGGACATGATAGAGTATGTGCTTTGTGTTCATGAGGTCCTGGGTTCAATCTCCAACACCAAAATAATTAAAGAAAAAAAAAAAGGATTTTAGCCCAAACTAAGGAAATGTGAATCACTTATGGACCTTAGTTAATTTAAGGTCAGACAACGACGGCAACCAAAAGGAGGCAGATTTTAAAAGGCCGCTGAACAAGGCTTTATTGAGATGTCACTCCCGGGCGGAACTCCGTAAGACTGACAGTAGGAAGAGGGTCTGAGGAGAAACCACATAGGGCCTTGACTGGACTGGAATTTTATGGGGCTTACAGCAGGAAGGGAAGGGCTTGGGACAGGAAAAGGGATGTTTAAAGTCCCTTGTCCCAGTGGTCAAGGGAACTGGCTGAGATCCAGGATTGGCCAGGAGACCCTGCTGATTGACAGGCAGTTCAGTGAGTGCCTGATTGATGTTACCTTTGCCCACACGGGATGCTTGGTGCTTTGTTCCTAAGTCACTGCCACCGACCTGACAATTAATTAATAATATTAATTCATTTATATTATTCATTATTTGTGACAAGTGGATCAGACCAGGATAAGACATTAAAAAGGATTAGATTTTTAGTATGGTGGAACTATTCTGTTGTGTGAAAATATTCATCTTGTTTATGATGAATCTATGCCCATATAAAATTCACAGAAAGGTATAAAAAATAGTTTTACTGAACATCAACTTAAAACATAAAATTTTGAAAATGATTTGGAGGAATTGGAGAGTAATCAAGAGCCAGTAGAACCTGAAGATTTAGCCCTTGAAAGAACAGAATTGCACTGAATGAGATTATATTTCCAAGGCTTTCCTCTTAGGGAACTCTCCAATCTACACAGTGACTAACAGAGTGGCAAACACTTGATCCAGAAAGCCACAGACTTATTAGCTTAAGATAACAGTGGGTAAAGTTCAGAGTTTTTAGAGCAGTTTCAAAAATTTTTTTAACCATTCCAGAGATTTAATTTTTTTTATAAGCAAGAATTTGTTAGAGTGAGAAATTAGCAAGGCATGCAGCATAGAGACTGCATGAACCACCTTGAAAAGAGACCCAAATTTGATTTTTAAAATATTTTTCAATTGTAAATGGATACAATACCTTTATGTTATTTATTTATTTTTATGTGGTACTTAGAATCAAACCCAGGGCTCCACACTTGCAAGGCAAGCGCTCTACCACTGAGCCATAACCCAGCCCCGCAAGATTTAATTTTTAAGAAATGTATTTTTTAAAATTATAATGCATTATAACTATATTTTATGGTGGGGCTGATTATACATGTACATAATTTGATCAATCTCATTTTCCCATACCTCCCCTTTCCTTCCCTTCCTCCTTCTCCCTGATCTACTTGTTCTACTCTGCTGATCTCTGGAGCAGCTATAAATTGATGGAAGATATCCCAGAAAAGAGGGATCTTCATAGAGTGATCCCCCTAAATCTACACATGAAACCCTCAAAAGTCCTTGAATGCTCCCTTAGTGCATATCCACTGGATGCAACTCCAAGAACCCAAGTAGAAAGCAACAGCTGGAAGGCAAAAAGAAAATAACATATACTTCAGCTACTGACTACCAAAAAGAATTTCATAATTTGTAGTTTAATTTCCACAAATGATAGGGATTTGATAAATGCCTTGGACTGTCCACTAAAATACCACAGGATCCATGCCTTAGAAGACTATTCCTGAGAACTGAGGAATTCACCCTAAATAATAAGGATAACACTTTAGGATCACTGTAATAGAGATTTAAACCAAGACCCCACAAATTTGAGGTCACATTCAAACTATTAATTCAATTGCCTGCTAGTACAAAAATCTACATTCTTCAGGGAAAGATAAAGGAATCCAGAATCTCTACTAAGTATCATCCCTGAAGTCCAGTATGTGATTTTTAAAAATCCAAGATATACAAAAAGGAAAAAAGAAAATGTAATTCAACAGTATAAAAGTGAATAGAAGGTCTGGGGCTGTAGTTTAGTGGCAGAGAGCTTGTCTTGAACATGTGAAGTACTGGGTTCAATCTTCAGCACCACATTAAAAATAAGTAAATAAAAATAAAGCCATGCTGTTCATCTACAACTATAAAACAATTTTTTAAAAAAGTGAATAGAAATAGCTGGGCACTGCCACGCACACCTATAATCCCAGCAGCTTGGGAGGTTGAGACAGAAGGATCGTGAGTTCAAAGCCATCCTCAGCAAAAGCAAGGTGCTAAGCAACTCAGCGAGACCCTGTATCTAAATCAAATACAAAATAGGGCTGGGGATGTGGCCCAGTGGCCAAATGCCTATGAGTTCAGTCCCTGTACAACTCCCACAAACACACACAAAGTGAATAGACATAGATGCTAGGATCGCCCAAGTGTTGGAAGCAGGGGTGACTTTGGGGCAGATGTTATAAACATCTACAGAGGACTTCAAGGAAAAAAATATTCATAAGGAACTTGGGAGAAAAAAAAGAAAACTTAAAAATAGAAATTCTAGAACTAAAAAAATTAAAATCAACAATCAAAGAGTGATCTTAATAGTAAATTTGGGGTGTCATAAAAAGAGGTCAATGAAATCAAATAATTATTAAGACCTAACAGTCTCTAAAAAAATCTTATCAAACAATGTTAAGGTCACAGTATTAGCCGGAGTTCTAGAAGAAGAGGAGAAAGAAAGTAGAACAGGAAAAAATGCAAAGGAATAATGGCAAAAGTTGGTAAAGGACAAAAATTAGATTAAAAAATACCAGGGAAGCATAAGATAAATGTGAAGAAAACCACATCATAATCAAACTACTGAAAACAAAGATAAAGAAAATCTTTAAAGCAGCCAGAGATGATGCATTATAATGTGTAGAATAACAATTTAAGTTGTTGAATTCTCACCTGGAACTATGAAGCTCAGACATTTGTAGAGAAAAATCTTTGAAGAGCCATAAGAAAAAAGAATATTAATACAGAACACTGTATCCAACAGGATGAATGAAGATAAAATAAAGGTTTCCAAATAAAACTAAAATAATTCAACAGCAGCAGATTTGCACAAGAAATGCTGAAGAAAATTCTTTAGTCTGAAGGAAAATGAGATGAGAAAAAAAATCTTAGACCTTTAAAAAGGAATGAAGAGGATCAGAAATGGTAAATATCAGAATAAATATAAATGGATTTTCTTCTCACTTACTTTAAAACATGTAGGACAGTTTAAAGCAAAAAATATAACTCTTGTGAAGTATAAAATATATGTTGTTAAAATCCATGTGACAAACAGCATAAAAGATGGTCAGGAGATAGTGGCAAATGAACCTATGTTATCACAAGGCTACAGTTTACATGAACTTGTACAACATCATCTCTTGGTAGACTGAAAAGTTAAGTAGTTATATTGTAATCCCCAGAGAAAACACTACTATATAAAACAGATAATTTTCAATAGATAATTGAAATGGAATTATTTTTTTTAAGAGAGAGAATTTTTAATATTTATTTTTTAGTTTTCGGCGGACACAACATCTTTGTTTGTATGTGGTGCTGAGGATCGAACCCGGGCCGCACAATACCAGGCGAGCACACTACCACTTGAGCCACATCCCCAGCCCTGAAATAATGGAATTCTTAATAATGTTCAAATGGGGGGGGGGAGAGAGAGAGAGAGAGAGAGAGAGAGAGAGAGAGAGAGAGACAAGAATGAAAGAACAAAGGAACAAAAATCAGAAGGAAAAAACAGAAAACAAATAAATAATGGTAGACCTAAATCTAACCATATCAATTATTACATTAAATATCTAAGGACAAAAGAGATTAAAAGGCAGAAAATACCAAAATGAATTTAAAAGCATGACTCGACACTATCTGTAAGAGATACACTTTAAATATTAAGACACAAAGCCAGGCACAGATACTGAGGAGACTGAGAAGTGAAAGATCATTTGGAACCAGAGGTTCTAGACTAGCCTGGGCAACATAGTGAGATACCAGCTCAAAAATGAAAACCAATATAGAGACATAAATAGATTAAAAGTAAATGGGTCAGATAAAATAGACTTCAAATCAAAAAGCATTAGTAGAGGTACAGAGGAATATTCATAATGATAAAAATTCAGTTCATCAGGGGCTGGAGTTGTGGCTCAGCAGTAGAGCACTCGCCTCTCACGTGTGAGACTCTGGGTTCGATCCTCAGCACCACATAAAAATAAATAAACAAAATAAAGATTAAAAAAGAGGCTTTAAAAAATCAATTCATCAGAAAGACATAATAATCATAAAATGTTTATATACCTAATAATGAAATTTCAATATCCAGAGTGAAATTTGACAGAATTAAAGGGAGAAATAGAAAATCCCATAATCATAGTTAGAAGTGTTGACTCTCCTCTCAACTGACAGAAAAACTGAACAAAAAAACCCAATAAAGTCATAGATGATCTGAACATTATCAACCACCTAACTAACTGATGTCTATAGAATACTATACCCTAATCTGCAAAATACACACTTGCAAGTGTGCATATTATATCCACCAGTATAAACCATATGTTAATTCATAAAATAAACCTCATTAAATCTAAAGGGATTGAAATAAGACACTGTCCTCTGACCATAGGTATGAAGCATCTGAGCACCCAGGAGGCCAGTGAAAGGTGAAGAGCCAGTGCTGAGAGCAGGTGCAAGTGGCAGTGATAGCACAAGCAGGGTGGCATAGGGTTGAACATCAGGAGGAGGGGAAAGAGGACACCAGTTACCCACCTTGTCCCCACGCTTAGTGTCTGGCTTCTCACCTACCCCCAGAGGTATAGGGGGAGGGGTTGCTGTTGTCCGGACTGGCTTAGGCACTGATGTCAGAACAGGGCCCCAGGGCTTCCTGCTTGGCCCCTTTATCTGCCCAAGGGATGGACAGCTTTTCCTCTCTGCTCTGGCCATAGAAGAAGATTCTACAAAGTGTGGAGCGGGGCCACTACGAGGTGAGCTGCTTGAATTGGGGGCTTAGTTTCAGGTAGGATCATTGTGTGCCAAGAGGGGGACTTTGTAACCAAAGTCTCTTGTGAAAAAAAAAAAGCCACAATAAGAACTCTGATCTTGTTCTGGCTAAAAATGACTAGCTGGGAGCAGTAACCCCAAAGCCTTGCCTTCCATAGAGGTCCCTTTGTCCAGAGCAAGACTGAAGGGTAAGGGTAGAGGCTGGGAGTTCAGGCCAAATCATGGCCATGGGTGGCTACAATGCCTCCACTGGGTTGAGGTTCTGTAGAGGCCTGGTTTTGTGAGGAAAGGCAGGGCCCTGTGCCCCAGAGAGAATGTAACCCTATTCCCGGTTGCAGGCACCCCCACTACTCTATTCCCCTGAAAGCCTTAGCCAAGGTGAGAAGAGGGAAAGCTCAGGCTGCAAGCAAGGAACCCCAATGGAGTAGGCAGGGTTGTCAGGTGAAGTGCCCTAAAATTGGAATTCTTGTCCCCTGGGCTCTCATAACTCCAGGACCTTGCTCCTTTTCCTTTCTTAAAAAGGAAATGATATCTTAGCCAAATGAAAGTCAAGTGGAAGGGTGACTGTTTCACCAGGTCAGGAAGGATATAGGGGTTGAGGGCTTCCTGGTGGTAGAGTGTGGGGGAAGGGAGACCCCTGTGCTAACAGTATAAGAGGGGAAGTCCTGTACAGTGGTTAAGGACACAGAAGCTAAGCCAGATCATCTCAGCTTGAATCCTGGTTCTGCCACTTTCTATCTTGTAAACTTAGCAACTTCCCCAAACTTCAGTTTCCCCATCTATAAAATAACAATGATAACATTATCTCCTTCTGATGTTGTCAGAGCTAAGCCAGGCTTTAGCACAGTTTCTGGCAATAAATGCTATTATCATTTTGAATAGAGAACCACGTGTGGACATAGATTTCCCTATCTGAAGGGGTATGTTGTGGTCCAGACTCTGACCCAGGAGCTCAGCTGACAGTGGCCAAAGTGTCTCCCTGCCCAACCCCAGTGAGAACTTTAAGAGGGAAAGTTAGAGGTGGGGCCCTGCTTTTCAGGGCCTTTCCAGCTGGGTGATTCCCTTTGAGTTCTGGGGCAGGGGTGACAGGGAGGCCACCAGCCTCTGAGGGCCCATTGTTCTTCTCCTCTGAATTGAGAAAGATATATTCTCCCCACCCTCCTCTTGGCACCCAAATCTGCATGCTCAGGAGCAGATCTTAGATAAACAAACCCTGCCCTCTTGCCTTGTCCAGTGCTTTACAATAGTTATGTGATGTCCAGCCCTCCAACTTTATTGTCCCCAGTTCACAGATGAGGAAATTGAGGCCATACACCAGCATATAGACAGACAAACTCACTGATATAGTATACAGCCTTTGGGGGACGATAGAAGCAGAGAGTCAGGCAGTGATGGTTGTTTTTTGTTTTGTTTTTCTCCCTAGATGAGCTTCACATCCCAGGTAACTAAAGCAGAAGTCCTTGGCTCATCTTGTCTTCTTTCCAGACAGGTGCCTGCTGCCTCAACAGGGGCTAGGACAGTCCATCCTCTTCCACAGCTGTAACATCTGCTTAGCCCATTAGGTTTTGAGGGAGAATGAAGAAGGAAGAAAGTGCACTCCCTACCTAGTAGATATTGGGAGAGTATGACTCAAGACCAAAGTGCTGTTCACATGATAGAGTTCTCCCTGTGGTTTTCTGAAGTCAAGGGTGACCCACTGTCCAAGTTTTCCTGGGTTCCTGGGATGCAAGACTTTCAACTTTAAAACATGCAAAGTCAGACAGACTGGGATGAGTTGGTTACCTGAGTCTTCCACAGGTCCAGTCAGAAAATGGGGCTCACTCAGCAAGGATATTATAGGCTGTGGCCAGGAGGGAAAAGAAGGGTCAAGGTAGACACATGGTGAACCACATAGTGGCTGGCATTATGCATCATGGTCTTGGGCAGCGCCTCATTTGAATCTGAGTCCTTCCTACCCAAGTCAGATATGCTGGAGTCAACCCTTTCTTTCTTCACAAAGATGCCCAGAGACCTGGTACCATGGGTCACTTCCTGTTCCCAGCTCTTCTGTCAGCCAAGGAGAGTTCAGGGGCCCAATAGGCCCACCCCCTTCCCCAGTCTCTGAGGCCAAAGCATAAGCATAGCCCATGCAATGGAGCCATCCTCTCAAGCCCCCAAATCCCTCTGTTCCCAGTAGAGATAGGAGAAACCTGAACTAAACTACCTTTCTCACTTTGTTTTATGGAAGAAGAATATGTGACTGATGTTTAATACCAGGGTCACAGGACACAAAGTCATGTAGGCATATATTAGCTGTGTGAACTCTGGTAAAGTTTGTGAACCTCAGTTTCTTTATCCTGAAAATGGTGATAATGGCCAAATGTGGTGGCATAACCTGTAATACCAACAATTTTAGAGGCTGAGGCAGGAGAATTGCCAAGTTAAAGGCCAGCCCAGGCAATTTAGTGAGACCCTATCTCAAAACAAAAAGGACTGGGGATGTAGCTCAGTGGCAGAGTGCTTGCCTAGCATGTGCAAGGCCCTGGGTTTGATACCCAGCAATACACACACACAACACACACACACACGCACACACATAAATACATGGATACTTAACCCATCTTGTAAGATTACATTAAGGATCCAGTGAGCCACTGCTCAATAGATATTTGCTGTCAAGGTTGTTGGACTTGTCAAATGTATGAAATATGTCAAGAGCTTTGTAATGTTTTGAACAACTAATTAAAAAAAATAAAACCTTCTAGGGAAAAAAAAAAAAAAAGGTTGTTGGACTTGGGAGGAGGGATCTGTCCTGGGTCCAGATCTCACTGAGGTTTTCTTCTTTCTTCAGGTCACCAGCTCAGTCCAGGTACCAGCTGACACCCAGTCCCCAGTATTGCTTTCAGGAATGGCAAGATGGGAAATGGTTGGAGAAAGGGATCCTGGGGCAGAGGAAGAGAATAGAATGGCCAAATTTTGAGATGAGAAGACATAAGTGGATGGAAAGGAGGTCCCAGTTGCTGGAAAATGAGCAGTTCTCAGCCTGGCTCAAGGCCAGGATAATTTGGGCTGTCCCAGTGTCAGGGAAGCAAATGTGGGGCAATGAAGACATTCTGCCTAGGTCCAATCCCAAATCATGTGCCATTTATGATCAGTAGAATGATCCAGCTTCTCTTCAACCAGGTCTGTACAAATGCCCTGCAGTCTATTTCCTTTCTCCTCCCAGTCAATTATTGGGGCATCCAGAACCTTTCAGTTCTTCTTCTCAGAAGCTTTCCTGGGTCAGCACTTTGAAGCTGTGGAGTTGGAACAAAGTGATCCTGAGCCTGGAGACCTCTTCCTGTTTAGGCTGCAGTCCCCAACTGGACGCTGGTGTGGGGCCCATGTGGGTGTATATTGTGGCCACAGAGAAATCATCCACTTTGAGGGTGAGTGTCTTCAGCTGAAATTAAGGCTCAAATGTGCAAAGAGAGATTGCCCAGCCAAGCACACCCCACCAGTGGGTGGGCTACATGGTGATGCAGGCTGTGGTCCTGGGCAGGGGGTGTGGGTCTCTGAAGATAGGGGATTGGGAAGCCAGCATATGGGTACCAGGGCTTCCAGATCCAAAGAAATACAGGTATGGAGCTGCTAAGTATAGCACCTAAGATGATTCTGATGTGTACCTGGCCCGTGATCCCCACAGGCAAGATACCTGGCAATTGTGGGCCACATAAGTTTCTGGGCTCCTGGGAAGGAGTTGTATGCAAACAGGGACAGGGCCCAATGCTGCGCTCCCGGTCCCTCTGGCGTGTGCTTCGTCGACGAGGTGGCATTAACCGCACATTGCTGGAGCTCCGAGTACGCGAAGCTATGGATACAGATCCACCTCCCTATCATCCCACACGCAACAACTGTGTGCACTTTGCACTGCACCTGCTCGGCTTGGACAGAAACCCCAACTCAGTAAGCACAGCCCAGCTACTCATGCAGAATCCCACCCCAATAGGGCCTGCTAACAGCCTTATCAACTGCTCCTGCAAAGTTCAGGCCCTCTCCTCTCAATTCCACTGAGGCCTCATTCCTCCAAACTCAAGATCTGCTTTAGTCTGGCAGGTCCAAAGCCCCCAGAACCAAATAGGCCTAGGCTATTTGTTGAACTTCCAGGTTCTTTGAAACCCTTTTGTGCCCATTCCAAGTAGGCCCCAGGCCTCAACTCACAGATCCTGGCCATATGTATTTACTTCAGCCTACCAACCTCCAAGTCAGGTCCAGCTTCCATCCTAGTCCTGGTCAAGCCCCCATTATTCCCATTCACGCAATACTGAGCCAAGCTCCAACTTTCTAAGCCCCATTCATTTCCAACCAGGTCCACCAGTTCTGGCCTTGGAGACTTCAGGACCCTAGTGCACAGATCAAGACTTAGCTCTTAGGAACTCTCCCACTCTCCAAGTCCAGCCAAGAGACTCCAGTCTCCCAACCTGATGCTCATCTAGATCCAATCCCTTTCCCCAGCCTGGTTCACTATTTTTCCTCTGACTAGACCCTCCTTGCTTGGCCCTTGGGGGTGTTTCAGGCCTTGGGAACTAGAGGCATCACTTCCAGGAGTACTGGCAGATCCTAATCTGATCTCTTCCATTTTCCTTTCTTCTTAGGCATCGGTGGACCTGAAGCTAAGCATGGGCTAGGTATGACCTTGTGCCCTCCTGGGTGGCCAGAGGGGGCTTCAGAAAGGATCATTAAAGTACTTTCCAAAGCTTATTTAGGGAGTTCATTGTCCTCTCTGGTTTGTCTCCCTCCTGTCTGCCAGAAGCCCAGTAAGAGTTCCTCGGTGCTTGCCCATAAATTCCACCTCTTCCAGGAAGCTATTCAGATTCCCACTTAAAAGGCAGAACGACATCAGAGGAGCCTAGATTTTCTAGAAAAGATAGGACAGGAAAGGAAGCATCCTTAGGTCGCTGTGGCTGGTCTTCTGTGTGGTGCTTCCTTCTCCCCTAGGCCTGGGAACGTAGCCTTCCTTTCAACCCATTTCCCCACCCTCCACTTCAGGAGCGTGTGGAACCCTCTAGAGGTCTTTCCACTCAGGTCGGATGATCAGGGATGGGTACAGACGTTGTGCACCCCTTGCCACAGCCACACCTGTCCCCAGAAGTGGAGTGCTTCAGGTCCCTTTAAAGGGCCGGAACCAGCCTTGGGGCGGGGGAGATTTCCGCGAGATTGGGGCGGGGCAGACATTGCAGCCCCTCCCCACCCGCCCCCAGCCGACACGCCCTGAGATCCGCGGCCGCTGGTGCCTTTAAGAACCTCCAAGCGAGGCAGAGAGGGATAAATCCGAGCGCAGCCTCCACCATTGCAGTTTGCAGTTTTGCGGAGCTGGGCTTGCGCCGCGGATCCCTCCTAGGTCCTACGCCCGGTTCCTGGGCCTCCGCCGGACTTCGGCCGCGCGGCCTCCTCTCTGGCGAAGCCTTTTCCCAGCCCCCCTCCCCCCATGTCGACCGCCCCTGCATACAGTGAAGACAAGGGCGGCTCCGCTGGCCCTGGAGAGCCCGAGTACGGCCACGACCCGGCGAGCGGCGGCATCTTCTCCTCCGACTACAAGCGGTGAGGGAGCTGGCCGCGAGGGCCGGGACTTGGCGGATGTCGTGGGCACCATGGACAGCGCCCGGGCCCGCCCGCTGCGGCCGAGCCGACCGGAAGCCCGCCCAGCCCCCTCTCGCGGCGGCCCGGGGCCCCAGAGCCGCCACTCAATCCCTAGGGACCCACCTGGACCCGGATCCGGGGTGGGAGTGTAGGCTGATGGGGGATGGGCCAACCAGCTCGGTTTCGGGAGGACCACCTGTCCCGTTCAGTCCTAGGTGTCTCCTGGTTTCAGCTCAGATTTATAGGCGCCCAGTCTTTCTCGCGTAGGGCTGATTGGCTTAAAAAAAAGTGGGGGAGGGGTCTGAGCCTGTGAACTTGAGTGTGAGCCTCGGGCCTCTCCAGGAAGGTGGGCCTTGGATGTAGACGCAGAAATTCTCAGGCATGGCTCCTCCTACAAATTCATTTTCTCTCGTTCTGGCTCCCATCTGCCGTCAGGCATCTGGCACACACACCTTTGCTGCCCACATTGCCCTTACAGTTCAATTCTACCTTAACTTCCTCCCACCTTTGACTCGTTTGTTCATTTGTTTATGTGTAAATTCTGCAACAAGCATTTATTAAAGGCCTACCATGTAGAGTCCCATGCTAGTCACTGAATACAGATGTGAACACAGAGAAAGTCCTTTTCCTCAAGTTGCTCCAGAGGGAGCACAGATGAAGCAGTCTGTGACAATTCAGTATAAAGAGGGCTGTGGTGTGAGCATGGAGGTGAACACCTGTAATCCCAGCAATTCGGGAGGCTGAGGCAGGAGGATCACAAGTTGGAGGACAGCCTGGGCAATTTAGCAAGAAACTGTCTCATTAAAAAATAAAAAGGGGGGCTGTGGATGTAGTTCAGTTGGTAGAGTGCTTGCCTTGCATGCACAAGGCCCTGAGTTCAATCCCCAACCCTACCAAAAGTAAGTAAATAAATAAATAAATAGGGCTGGACAAGTAGCTCAGTGGTAAAACATTCCTGGGTTTGGTCCCCAGTACTGCAAAAAAGTGGGGAGCCATAGGAGAAAGTGGAGAGCCAAGAGTGAAAGGTTGAAGAATTAAGTCAATCCAGGTTATAAATTTTGTATGTTCTAGTACCGTGTGACCAGAAATGAGGGTAGGAAGGACCATTGAAGGGTTCTAAGAAACTATCACCATCAGGTTTGTATTTTCAAAGGCTCACAGGATGGACTGTGGAGAAGAGATTAGAGGGTTTGTTGAACCAAGCAAGAAATAAGTAATGGGGATGTTGAAGTTGACAGGCAGTTCACATTAGTGGTCTAGAGCAGAAGGACAGAGAATTTAAGGACTGTGAAGAAGAGCAGACCTGACTCGATGATTGGATTTGGGAAATAGGGGTAAGAGGAAGTGGCTGGGAAAAGTTAAGGATGATACTCTGGTTACTAGTTCTTACAGCCAAATAGATGGTAGCAGGATTCAGTGTAATTAAAAATAAAGATGATGTTACAAACGAATTTGTGGAAGTGTTGAGCCCAACTTTGAACATGATAAGACTGAATGTAGACTTTGAGTGGTATTCAAATGTAGTAGGATTTGTATTCTAGGAGAGAGATGAGGACATTGTTAACATATATGTTAATTAAGGCCATAGGAGGCAGTGAAAGTAATCAGGGAAAGGGTCTAAATTCAGATCAGGCATAAGTCTGAACTCAAAGACACTAATGTTAAGGCAAATAGAGAGCTAGGGGAATGTTTCAAGGCACCTGAGAAGAAGTGAACCAAAGGGCAGGAAGAAAATAAAATGCAATTTCAAGAAAGAGAAAGTGAACAGTAGTGTCTATGCCCTTTAGGACCAAGTCAAACAAGATAAGAAATTTGAGACTATTGGTTCACAAAGAGGTCAACTCCTTCCCATTCCACTGCCTACCTCCTGCCCTGCGAGACCAGTTCTGGCAAAGTGAAGACAACAGGAGCCAGATTATTTGTCCCCAACATTCTATTATGAATTATTTTAAACAGTCAGAAAATTTATAATATATATATATATATATATTCATTGCTTTATTCATATATATATATATATATATATATATATATCTCCCATCTAGAATCAAACATCCTTGATAACTTGCTTGCTTTATCTAGCCATCTCTCCATGTCTATTTTGGGTTGAATGGTGTAAGTTGCAGAGATCATGACCCTTCATGACATATATATTCTAAATCAACATCTAAAGCCAGGTTAAAGTGAATAAAGGAACAAATAGGAGGTGAATAAATAATATACAATGGGAATTTTGCTTTTAAGTAGTTTTTAAGGAAAAAGAAAAAGAGTTGGCTGCAGGAGATTATCAGTTCATGGATTTTTTTGGCAGTTATTTTTGTTTGTTTATTATTAGGAAAAAAAATTGAGTGCTGATAAGGAGCCAGTAGCAAGAGAAAGACTGAAGGGAATGAAGTAGCCTCATCCTTGATAGGAATGAACTAGCTTGAGTGCAAGGAGGATCAGCTCTGCCCATAGGGAGAAGAGAGAACATATTGTAGATGCAGAAGTGTGTGAGCCTGGGGTGGGGAGCTGTAGGGGGTTTCTTCTAAAGACTTTCATTCTGGGAGAGGCAGATAGTATAGCTTTGAGAGAAAGGGCAAGGCTGAGGGCTGGGACTTGATGGTCCTAGGGGTTTAAAATATGGTGAATAAAGCAGGGTGGGGCAGTGGATGGCAGTGGGACAGGAGGACCAAGGACAAGAGTGAGAGAGAACAGATGGAGAGAGGGACCCTGGAGCCTGGGAGGGAAGAAGCAGAGATCAATCAGAGAAGGCTAATGGGAAGGAAGACCTCAAGATACTGGCTCTGGAAAGGCAGTGAAGATCAAGAGGCTTGGGGGAAGCATGAAAGGGGGACATACATGCAAGATTTCTGGGGGTAAGCAGTTCTTAGGGACCTGAGGTCCAGTTGGGCTGTGGGATTGGAGGTGAAGAGGGCATTCCTTGCCTCTGCCTGTATCAGAGGGGAGTTCCCTGCCCAGAGATTGGGGTAGACTTTGTCCACAGGCCCTGCCCTTCTGTCCCTTCTGAGATCTCATCTCTGAGTAGGGAAGAGGAAACCAGAACCTCCCTCCTGGCCAGTGTCAGGTTACTTTGGGGCCGGCCTCCTGGTGACTGTGACAGAAAGCCCCAGCTCACTGACCAGCTCAGTCCTATCCTGGAGCAGGACCTGATGCCCAATGCAGCGATTCCTGCAGCTCCCAGGGGCCAGAGGGACCTGTGGGGCAGATCAGGAGGCTTCTAGCCCTGTGCTGGCCCCTGAAGGTGGGCCCCCACCCTGGTACCAGGCCCTGCAGCCTGAGGAACTTCGGTGGCTTCAAGCCCCAGAGGAAGACACAACTCTGGAAGCATCCCCTGAAGGATCTAGCCCAGAGGCCAGCCAAGGCCAGAGCCAGCCATTAAGGTAAAGAGGGACCCCCTAGAGCCCCTAAAACTGGACATCCAGGAAGTCTAGGTAGCCATCACACAGCCCAGCTTCTTCTGGACTGGCATTTAGGGTCCAGGCTCAGGGGCTGGGTGTTGGGTGGCAGCCCAAAGGGAATATATGGGTTGAGAGTATGAGTATGTTGTGGGGATAAGGAGCTTAACTCCCTGGAGGCTCTAAGGGAAGGAGGACAGTAAAATATTTAGGGTCAGTGTCCCACCTTGACTGTTTTTTCTCCCTGCAGACCTTGGTTGGACTGGGCTCTGTTTGGCCAGCTCCTGATTGGTTAGTAGAATGGGACATGGATGATGGGGGCAGGATAAATCACAGACTGTTTGGCCAGCTCCTGCCTGGTTAGTAGACTGGGACATGGATGATGAGGGAAGGCAGATGTACTGGCCTCAAACATCATGTCTGACCTCCCTGGCTGGCTCCAGCCACTCCAGGAGAGTCTCTCAGGTCAGGCCAGGCCAGATCAGACCAGGGGTCAAGACAGAGTGAGTACAGTGTAAGGGGATCTGACTGTGGGAGATGAATGTTTCATGGCTTTGGAGTGTTGCTATGTTCCCTTCCTTTGCCTCTTGGGAACATCCGCTGGTAGAAGCAAGAGTGAGGGACCCAGGGCTACCTCACCCAGGAGGGTGCTGCTGTTTTGAGTCAATGGGCATTTGATGCCCACTGACCTGCTATCTGCTTTACAGCCAGTGACCACTCCCTTCCCTCAGCTCCCTTCTCCCTCAGGGGCCTGGAATGTGTGCAGGAGGTTGGGTGGGGGTGTTGCCCTTGGGTGTGTGCATTTGACAGGGGTCTGTGGCATTTGTGGGTATGAGCAAGTGTGAAGAAGTCAGCTTTAGGAAATGCCCAGAATTAAAGGAGACTGGGCAACTCCTACACCTCCCAAAGAAGGCAAATGAAGAGTCACCCCAGGGTGAGTCCTCAGAAAAAGTCAGAGCAGCCCTGAGGCTAGATGTATTTGATCCTCAAAGCCTAAATTTTTCATTTAAAAAAATCTCAAAAAAGGGCTGGGATTGTGGCTCAGTGGTAGAGCACTTGCCTAGCATGTGTGAGGTACTGGGTTCGGTTCTCAGCACCACCTATAAATAAATAAAATAAAGGTCTACTGACAAATAAAAATATTTAAAAAAATTCAAAAAGGGGTCCACTGGCCATTTTAATGAATGAGATGGGAATGGCTAACTTTTGTCAAAGTTAAATTTTTATTAGGTATGACCTAATGGCATGTGTGACTGCAGGATGTATTATGGGATGAGTATATCTGTGTGGGATATGTAGGTCCCTATGAGGATATGGTAGAGAGATCTTGTTGTAGGGGGATCTATGGGGATGGTAATATGTATTTGTGGGTGCATAGGTATGGGGGTTATGGGTGAGGAGTGTTTCTGAGGGAGGTGTTTATGTTGGGTGTGTGGGTGTGTTTCTCTGGGAGCTATAGATGTGTGTCAGCAGGGGTTGTATGTATATGTGTTTATGTATGGATTGTTTATGTATCTGGGTGTGTGTGGGTCTATCTAGGGGGTATAAGTGTTCCATGATGGGGGATATGGGAGTGTCTGAGGTATGTGTGTATCATACTGGTTGTGAGTGTCTGTGGAGTGTGTAAATTGACTGCATATATAAAGGATCCTGGGTGAACGTTTGTATTTGGGGAAGCTAGTGACCCTCAGTGCTATCCAAACCCACCTGAATGGTCTGTGACACCCCAAATGTTCTGAGCTTGACACCCGTGAGGAACTGACAACCAGGGCTGTTTGAGAGGGTGATAAGATGGTTATATTCTATTCCTGGCTGGGCCATGTTCTCTGGTTTTGGGAGCATTCCCCAGGCTCATGTTAATTTTGATTTAATATGAGCGGGTCTAGGTATCTTCTTCACCCCTAACCTGATAGTTAGCAAAGGCCTCTGTGTTCTGGAAGGTACCATTTTTCTACTTTGCTTTCTATAAAAAATCTTCTCAGGAAAGACATTTTCCGAAGTTACTGGGCCATCAGCATCCTAGGGTTCCTTCTGTCCTTCCTCATTTTATCTGTTAGGCACTTATACACTCTGCAGCCCTGTGACTAGGGCACTAGGGAACATGTTATGTTGGGCTCTTTTCCTGTCAGTGTTGGCCATTTTTCATTTCTCAGTATCAACAGCAGTCACATTTGCCTTTTTTTTTGGTATTGGGGATTGAACCCAGTGGTGAACTACATCTCCTGCCCTTTTATTTTTTATTTTGAGACAGGGTCTTGCTAAAGTTTCAGAGGCTGTCCTTGAACTTGCAGACCTCCTGTCTCTTCCTCCCTAGTAGCTGGATTATTGGCATGTGTCACCACACTCAGCACATTTACCTCTCTTATTATGTTCTTCCCTCTCCTAGCATTTTTGGCCTCAATTTCTATTTTCTATTGTTTGTAAATGCTTCACTTCTCTGACTCACTTTGCATACACTGATTTTTAATTTCTTCCTTTTATGATACTTCTCAGGAATGGGTTCTTGCACTTGAATCAAAAGCTGTCGATTAGCCAGGTGCAGTGGCACATACCTATAATCCTAGTGACTGGCGAGGCTGAGACAGGAGGATGTCAAGTTCAATGCCATCCTGGGCAACTTAGTGAGAACCCTGTCTCAAAATAAAAACAGCTCAGGATGTAACTCAGTGGTAAAGTACTCCTGGGTTCAATCCCCAGTACCAAACAAACAAACAAAAAACAAAAACTCACCAAACCCTGTGGGTTATCAGTGTTATCAGAGTGTCATCTGGGAGATTAGTGTGTGCAGGTCCCCCCCATACAGCTACTCACTACATTTTGAAATTGCCTTGGCAACATGAGGGTATGGTTGCCAACAATTCCATCAGTTATATATAAATACATTCTTCATGTGTTTATTCACAGTTCTATCTTTGCTTTTTGACTACCAGATCCAGGACCTCTGAGTATGGATGGGTTGTTTACTACTCAAGGGTATTTGACCAAGGAAAATGGCCCATGCTCTACTCAGTGAATGGAGAACAACAGCTCAGGGCTCTCTCTATCTGATGGGGCAAGCAGATGACAGATGGGCCTATAGCATCCCTGACAGTGAATGCTGGACACAGATCTTATAAATTTATATCAATTCTTTATCAGTTTTGAGTATTAAACTTTTATTTACCATATACCAAATATTTTCTATTTTGTTCCTACTGTGGGCTAAATTGTGTCCCCCTCAAATTCATATGTTGAAGGCTTAGCCCCCAGTATCTAAGAATATGTCCTTATTTGGAGATAGAGTCCTTAAAGAGGCAATTAAGCTAAAATGAAGTATAGGGTTGGCCCTAATCCAACATGACTTTTTTAAAAAATTTTTTTTATAGTTGTAGATGGACATAATGCCTTTATTTTATTTATTTCATTTTTATGTATGCTGAGGATCGAACCCAGTGCCTCACACATGCTTGGCAAGCACCCTGCTGCTGAGCTACAGCCCCAGCCCATGACTTGGTTCTTTATAAAAAGAGGAAACTTTGACATATGTACACGTAGAGATAAGACCATGTGAAGACACAGGGACAGTGACAAGAGATAGGAAAAAACACAGCGTGTTTAAAAACAAAACAAAGTGTGTTTTTGCAGCTCTCATACACACCACTCACCAGAAAATATCATCTCTGGTAACTAAAATGTGTAAGGATTTCTTCTCACCAACAACCAATTATCTGGCAGATGCCAACTAGGTATCCTAGAATTCAACTTAATTTTGACACTCTCTACCTGGACAGAGTGTCAGATCCCACAGGTCAAGGACTCAGTCCCATAAGACTGCCCCCTGCTTCAGAAATCAATTGCAACTGACCAACTGGCTATAAATTGGGAGTTCCCATAAACCCTTTCCTAGGGTTTAACTCTGACCCACTCTCAAAAACTCTCTGACCCACCTTTCATACTATCTACAAGCCAGAGAGAGAAAGAAACCAACCCCATTGACACCTTGACACACTCAGATTTATAGTCTTCAGAATTATGAGAAAATAAATTTATGTTGCTTAAGTCACCACGTGTGGAACTATTCGGGTTTTTTTTTTTTTTGGCTTTTTGCGTCAGGCCTTGTGCATGCTAGCTAGGCAAGAGCTCCACCACTGAGCTATATCCCAGCCCTATGCATGGGACTTTTAATAGTGGTTCTGGTTGCCATATTTTTTTCTTTAAATTTAGGTGTTTTTTTTTTTTTTCTTTCTTTCTTATACTGGAGATTGAACCCAGGGGCATTCTACAACTAAGTTACATCCCCACATACCCTGCTCTTTTTATTGTATTTTGAGACAGGGTCTTACTAAATTGCTAAGGCTGGCCTCAATAATCCTCCTGCCTCAATCTGTGAAATCTCTGGGATTACGGGCATGCACCACCATGCCTGGTTTAAATTTAGTTTTTATATACCTAAATTAAAAAAAAATTTAGCCATATTGTTACTGGTAATTTTATGCCCTTAAAAATAAAATTTCTGGGGCTGGAGTTATGGCTCAGTGGTAAAGCTCTTGCCTAGTATGGGTGAGGCCCTGGGTTCGATCCTCAGCACCACATAAAAATAAAATAAAGGTATTGTGTCCAACTACAACTAAAACAAAATATTTTTTAAAAAATAAAATAAATAAAATTTCTCGGTTGGGGTTGTAGCTCAGTGGTAGAGCGCTTATCTAGCACATGTAAGGCACTGGGTTCGATCCTCAACACCACATAAATAAATAAAATAAAGGTATTGCATCCATCTATAACTAACCGTATTTTAAAAAATAAAATTTCTGGGCTGGGGTTGTAGCTCAGTAGTAGAATGCTTACTTAGCATGTGTGAGGCACTGGGTTTGATCCTTAGCACCGCATAAAAATAAAAATATTGTGTCCATCTACAATTAAAAAAATATTTTAAAAAATAAAAATAAATAAAATTTCCTCTTTCCTTCCATATTTAAAAATAATTTATAAGTAAATGTGGTATTTATTTTGGTGTGAAGTATGTGCACAACTTAAATTCTTTGGTGCATAGCAGTTGTTCCAACATTGGGGAGTTATTTGTTCCTAAAGTATCAACTTACATCCTTTCATGAAATTTCCCCAGTGACTTTTTTTTTTTTTAATTTTTTTTATTGGTTGTTCAAAACATTATAAAGCTCTTGACATATCATATTTCATACATTAGATTCATGTTGGTTATGAACTCCCAATTTTACCCCAAATACAGATTGCAGAATCACATCGGTTACACATCCACATTTTTACATAATGCCCTATTAGTAACTGTTGTATTCTGCTACCTTTCCTATCCTCTACCATCCCCCCTCCCTCCCCTCCCATCTTCTCTCTCTACCCCATCCACTGTAATTCATATCTCTCCTTGTTTATTTTCCCATTCCCCTCACAACCTCTTATATGTAATTTTGTATAACAATGAGGGTCTCCCTCCATTACCATGCAATTTCCCTTTTCTCTCCCTTTCCATCCCACCTCATGTATCTGTTTAATGTTAATCTTTTCTTCCTGCTCTTCCTCCCTGCTCTGTTCTTAGTTGCTCTCATTATATCAAAGAAGACATTTGGTATTTGTTTTTTAGGGATTGGCTAGCTTCACTAAGCATAATCTGCTCTAGTGCCATCCATTTCCCTGCAAATTCTATGATTTTGTCATTTTTTAGTGCTGCGTAATACTCCATGGTGTATAAATGCCACATTTTTTTTATCCATTCATCTATTGAAGGGCATCTGGGTTGGTTCCACAGTCTAGCAATTATGAATTGTGCTGCTATGAACATCGATGTAGCAGTATCCCTGTAGTACGCTCTTTCAAGGTCTTCAGGGAAAAGTCCAAGAAGGGCAATAGCTGGGTCAAATGGTGGTTCCATTCCCAGCTTTCCCAGGAGTCTCCATACTGTTTTCCAGATTGGCCACACCAGTTTGCAGTCCCACCAGCAATGTACAAGAGTACCCTTTTCCCCACATCCTCTCCAGCACTTGTTGTTGTTTGACTTCATAATGGCTGCCAATCTTACTGGAGTGAGATGGTATCTTAGGGTGGGTTTGATTTGCATTTCTCTGACTGCTAGAGATGGTGAGCATTTTTTCATGTACTTGTTGATTGATTGTATGTCCTCCTCTGAGAAGTGTCTGTTCAGGTCTTTGGCCCATTTGTTGATTGGGTTATTTGTTTTCTTATTGTTTAATTTTTTGAGTTCTTTGTATACTCTGGATATTAGGGCTCTATCTGAAGTGTGAGGAGTAAAAATTTGTTCCCATGATGTAGGCTCCCTATTTACCTCTTTTATTGTTTCTCTTGCTGAGAGAAAACTTTTCAGTTTAAGTAAGTCCCATTTGTTGATTTTTGTTATCAACTTTTGTGCTATGGGTGTCCTATTAAGGAATTTGGAGCCCGACCCTACAATATGTAGATCGGAGCCAACTTTTTCTTCTATCAGACGCAGAGTCTCTGATTTGATATCTAGCTCCTTGATCCACTTTGAGTTAACTTTTGTGCATGGCGAGAGGAGGGGATTCAGTTTCATTTTGTTGCATATGGATTTCCAGTTTTCCCAGCACCATTTGTTGAAGATGCTATCCTCCCTCCATTGCATGCTTTTAGCTCCTTTATCAAATATAAGATAGTTGTAGCTTTGTGGATTAGTCTCTGTGTCCTCTATTCTGTACCATTGGTCCACCCTCCTGTTTTGGTACCAGTACCATGCTGTTTTTGTTACTATTGCTCTGTAATATAGTTTTAAGTCTGGTATCGCTATACCGCCTGATTCGCACTTCCTGCTTAGAATTGCTTTTGCTATTCTGGGTCTTTTATTTTTCCATATGAATTTCATGATTGCTTTATCCATTTCTACAAGAAATGCCATTGGGATTTTGATTGGCATTGCATTAAACCTATAGAGAACTTTTGGTAATATCGCCATTTTGATGATGTTAGTTCTGCCTATCCATGAACAGGGTATATTTTTCCATCTTCTAAGATCTTCTTCTACTTCTCTTTTTAGGGTTTTGTAGTTTTCATTATATAAATCTTTCACCTCTTTTGTTAGGTTGATTCCCAAGTATTTTATTTTTTTTGAGGATATTGTGAATGGAGTGTTTTTCCTCATTTCCGTTTCAGAAGATTTGTCGCTGATATACAGAAATGCCTTTGATTTATGCGTGTTGATTTTATATCCTGCCACTTTGCTGAATTCATTTATTAGTTCTAGTAGTTTTTTTGTAGACCCTTTGGGTCTTCTAGGTATAGAATCATGTCATCTGCAAATAGTGATAATTTAAGTTCTTCCTTTCCTATTTTGATGCCTTTAATTTCTTTCGTCTGTCTAATTGCTCTGGCCAGTGTTTCGAGAACTATATTGAATAGAAGTGGTGATAGAGGGCATCCCTGTCTTGTTCCAGATTTTAGGGGGAATGCCTTCAATTTTTCTCCATTGAGAATGATGCTAGCCTGAGGCTTAGCATAGATAGCTTTTACAATGTCGAGGTAAGTTCCTGTTATCCCTAGTTTTTCTAATGTTTTGAACATAAAGGGATGCTGTACTTTGTCGAATGCTTTTTCTGCGTCTATTGAGATGATCATATGGTTCTTATTTTTAAGTCTATTGATGTGGTGAATAACATTTATTGATTTCCGTATATTGAACCATCCTTGCATCCCAGGGATGAATCCTACTTGATCATGGTGCACAATTTTTTTGATGTGTCTTTGTATCCGATTCGCCAGAATTTTATTGAGGATTTTTGCATCTATGTTCATCAGAGATATTGGTCTGTAGTTTTCTTTCTTTGAGGTGTCTTTGTCTGGTTTCGGAATCAGGGTGATGTTGGCCTCATAGAATGAATTTGGCAGAGCTCCTTCTTTTTCTATTTCCTGAAATAACTTGAAAAGTATTGGTATTAATTCTTCCTTAAAGGTTTTGTAAAACTCCGCTGTATACCCATCCAGTCCTGGGCTTTTCTTGGTTGGAAGTCTTTTGATTGCTTCTTCTATTTCATCTATTGTTATTGGTCTGTTTAAGTTGTGAGTATCCTCCTGACTCAGTCTGGGCAAATCATATGACTTAAGGAATTTATCAATGTCTTCACTATCTTCTATTTTATTGGAATATAGGTTTTCAAAATAATTTCTAATTGTCTTCTGTATTTCTGTAGTGTCTGTTGTGATATTGCCTTTTTCATCCCGTATGTTAGTGATTTGAGTTCTCTCTCTTCTTCTCTTCGTTAGCATGGCTAAGGGTCTGTCGATCTTATTTATTTTTTCAAAGAACCAACTTTTAGTTTTGTTAATTTTTTCAATAGTTTCTTTTGTTTCAATTTCATTGATTTCCGCTCTGATTTTAATTATTTCTTGCCTTCTGCTACATTTGCTGTTGTTTTGCTCTTCCTTTTCTAGGGCTTTGAGATGAAGTGTGAGCTCATTTATTTGTTGGTTTTTCCTTTTTTTGAGGAATGACCTCCAAGCGATGAATTTCCCTCTTAAAACTGCTTTCATTGTGTCCCATAGATTCCGATATGTTGTGTCTGTATTTTCATTTATCTCTAAGAATTTTTTGATTTCTTCCTTTATGTCTTCTGTAACCCATTGATCATTCAGTAACATATTGTTCATTTTCCATGTGATGTAGGATTTTTCCTTCCGTCTTTTATCATTGATTTCCAGTTTCATTCCATTATGATCAGATAAAATGCATGGTATTATCTCCACCCCTGTATATTTACTGAGGGTTGCCCTATGGCATAATATATGGTCTATTTTTGAGGAGGATCCATGTGCTGCTGAGAAAAAAGTATATCCACTTGATGATGGTTGATATATTCTATATATGTCAGTTAAGTCTAGGTTGTTGATTGTGATATTGAGTTCTATAGTTTCTTTATTCAGCTTTTGTTTGGAGGATCTGTCCAATTGTGAGAGAGGTGTGTTGAAGTCACCCATAATTATTGTGTTGTGGTCTATTTGATTCTTGAACTTGAGGAGAATTTGTTTTATGAACGTTGCAGCACCATTATTTGGTGCATAAATATTGATAATTGTTATGTCTTGTTGGTGAATGGTTCCTTTTAACAGTATATAATGTCCTTCCTTATCCCTTTTGATTAATTTAGTCTTGAAGTCAATTTTATTCGATATGAGGATGGCCACCCCTGCTTGCTTACGAGGACCGTGTGCATGGTATATTTTTTCCCAACCTTTCACCTTCAGCCTGTGTATGTCTTTTCCAATCAGATGTGTCTCCTGGAGGCAGCATATTGTTGGATTTGTTTTTTTAATCCATGTTACCAGCCTATGTCGCTTTATTGGAGAGTTTAAGCCATTAATGTTTAGAGTTACTATTGATATATGGTTTGTACTTCCAGCCATGTTTGATTATTTATCTTCTTTTTTTTTTTTTTTTTTTAAATTTAGTTTGTTTCTCCATGGTTAGCTTTCCCCCCGCCCTCTGTCTTTATAGAGGCACTTCCCACTGATGGTTTTGGTTATTGTTTTTCATTTCTTCCTCGTGTAGTGTTTTGCTCAAGATGCTTTGCAATGCTGGTTTTCTGGCTGCAAATTCTTTTAGCTTTTGTTTATCATGAAAGATTTTTATTTCGTTATCGTACCTGAAGCTTAATTTTGCTGGATACAGAATTCTTGGTTGGCATCCATTGTCTTTCAGTGTTTGAAATACGTTGTTCCAGGATCTTCTCGCTTTCAGCGTCTGTGATGAAAAATCCGTTGTTAACCTTATTGGTTTACCCCTGAATGTAATCTGCCTCCTTTCTCTTGTAGCTTTTAGTATTTTCTCTTTGTTCTGTATATTGGATTTCTTCATAACAATGTGTCTTGGCGTTGGTCTACTGTGATTTTGTGTGCTCGGTGTCCTGTATGCATCTACAATTTGTATATCCGTTTCCTTTTTTATTTCTGGAAAGTTTTCTGTAATTATTTCTTTCAGCAGGTTACTCATTCCCTTGGTTTGAATCTCTGTACCTTCTTCTATCCCGATGACTCGTAGGTTTGGTTTCTTTATGTTATCCCATATCTCTTGGATGTTTTTCTCGTGGTTTTTAACCAGCCTTTCTGAGTTGGCTAGGCTCTTTTCAAGATGATATATTTTGTCTTCATTATCTGATGTTCTGGCTTCTACTTGCTCCACTCTGTTAGTGATACTCTCAATTGAGTTTTTAATTTGGTTTATCGTTTCCTTCATTTCTAGAATTATTGTTTGGTTTTTTTTTATAATCTCAATCTCCTGATAAAGATGATTAACTTCTTCTTTTATCTGTCTATGTAATTCATTTTCAAAGTGTTCTTTCACTGTTTGGATTTGCTGTCTCGTATCTTCTTTAAGGTTCCATTCCATCTGTCTAAGGTATTCCTTGAGTTCTTTATATGACCATTTTTCTGCTGACTCTAGGTCCTCCTGAATATTTAGGCTGTCCTTCATTGTTTGTACTCCTTTTCTTCCTTGCTTTTTTATGCTGCTCATGTTACTTCTTGTTCTGTTTGACTGCTGAGTTACTGTTTACTCTTATAGATTTATTTGATGCTTGAGAGGAAAGATATTAGAAGGGAAGGGAAGAAGTCACTAAAGAGAATGAGAGTAGGCAGGTAGAATTCAAGGAAGGGGGAATAAGAAGATTGAAAAGAAATGAAAAGACAAAAGAAACAAGAATAACAAAGATTAGATAATAAAGAAAGAAAGAAAAGACGAAAAAAAAAATTTTAACAAAAATAATAGTGATAATAAAAAATGAAAATTAAAATTAAAATAATAATAATAATAAAATAAAAAAAATTAAAAAAATAGAAACATTGAAAAAAAATTAAAGAACAACAACAAATAAAAATTGAAAATGAAAGAAAAATAAGAAAAAAAAAGAAAAGAAAAAGAAAAGAAAAAAAAATGATAATAATAATAATAATAAATGCAGTCCTAGAGTTCTATTAACTTCTCTTCCAGTAGGTGGAGCTGTGCCCACTGGGCCAAGCTTCTCCTCTCAATAGGTGGGAACCATTCACTGTGCAGCAGCTCTTTCTCCTAGACTGGGCGGGTCTCCAATCCTGAGTGTCTAGGGCCTTGTCTTGTGTTTCCTCAAGCCAGGCCGTGCTCACCTGTGGCGCTCACCACAATACTGGCTACACGCCAGGTCTGCTGCTCCTGGGAGCCCTGTTTTCATGAACACCTGGGCTCACTCTCCCTGTTTGCCTCCCTCAGACCCTAAGTTTGTAGAGCTTGGGGCTGAGATCCCCCAGCGAATTTGCTTGCCCTCCTGTAGCCACGCCCCCAGTAGCTGGTGCAAGAGCCCTCAGTTGTCAGCACTGGTGGGAGCGGTAGCCGGGAGTTCCGCGCCGCGAGTCCCTCGCCACTCCTGATTCCCTCGGTCTGGTTATTGCGTTCACAGGAGAGCTGGGAGTGGCCCTTAAGGTTTCCCTGCTGTGTGGAGAGAGATGGCTAGGGGATTACACACCTGTCGCGCTGGTTTCAATGCAGTTATCTCCTCCGCCCGTGACGCCATTTCTCTGCCATGGTGATATCCCATGCAAATGGTGACCGTTTGTTCCCTTTGCCAGATGACCAATGCAACGGGTGGGTCCTGACTGTCTCTCCCAATCCCCGTTTCAGTCCTGTGGCCACTGCCTATGAAGGCTCGGTTGGCTTTTACCTCTGTAAGTTCCTAAGGGCCGGCCAATTATTTCAGCGGGATCGTTAGTGCTGAGTCACACCAAGCAGGCGAACCGGAGCTTAATTGCCTCCGATTCGGGCTCTGTGTGTGTGTTCTGAGGGGCCCAGCCTGTACACCCCAGATCCACGTCAGCTCAGCATTGCCTAGTGATCCTGAGCAAACAGCATTTAGACAGTTTACGGCTCCCTATGCCCGCGCAGTTGAAGATGTCAGAGACTTGATCTCTCTGCGCCTGCCACCATGTTACATCTCCTCAGTAATATTCATGTTGCCCTTACAGCTTCCTGGTATAAGCAAGTTCTTGGGATTATACAAACTGCTGCTTCTGTTTCCAGTCCAGATTTCTAGAAATGAAACTCTGGGTCGCGCTGACGAGCGTCCGCGCTTGTCTGCGACCGTAGCAGAGCCTCCCTGGCCTCCGCAGCTCTTCAGCCCGGTGCCAGGCCCCAGGGGCCCAAGCGGCTGCCGCTGTGGCTCTCCGTCCCCCTCCTCCGGAGCACGGGTCCCCTGGCAGGGGGGTGCAGAACGACCCCAGAGCAGGCTCTGCCCGAAGGTGCAGCGGCGAACAGGCCACAGAGACGCTCGAGGCTGCAGTCCAGCCTTTGGAGGACAGGGCTCGGCACGCAGCCCAGCTCCAACCTCTAGGTGCGGCTGCCGGACAGTGTATACAGAGCCATCAAGACAGCAAGCAGAAAGCAAATGGCGGCTCCCGCGGAGTGGATTTTCGGCACAGAAACCACAGCCCCGCCAGCAATCCCAATCCACAAACTCTCCCTGTATAAAAAATATTCAAAAAAAAAAAAAAAAAAAAAAAAAAGGCGGGGCGCACTGAGCTTTCTTTGCCTCGGGTACTTACAATCCACTGCTGATTACACATTCAGCTTCTCCGCCCGGAGCGAAGCGAAAGAGGAAGCAGATGGGAGCAAAGCGCCCTCGGCTCTGAGCAGCCAAGCGTCTCTTTTTCGATTTCTTTGTTCTTCCTGCTCCTTGGCAAAGTGGTCCACTACAGATTAACGGTGAAAGGAGCTTTAACAGACTGTGCGAAATCTCTATTAAAGCCGCTGCTTTGAGCACCACCCCCAGTGACTTTTTTTAAAGCATCTTTTTTTAATATTTATTTTTTAGTTTTAGGTGGACACAATATCTTTATTTTGTTTTTATGTGGTGCTGAGAATCGAACCCAGTGCCTCACGCATGTTAGGCGAGCGTGCTACCACTTGAGTCACATCCTCAACCCTAAAGCATCTTTTTTAAAAAAAAAGTTTTGTAGTTGTAGATGTACAGAATGCCTTTATTTTATTTGTTTATTTTTATATAGTGCTAAGGATCAAACCCAATGCCTCACGCAGGCTAGGCAAACGCACTACCACTTGAGCCACATCCTCAACCCTAAAGCATCTTTTTTTTTTTTTTAAGAGAGAGAGAGAGAGAGAGAGAGAGAGAGAATTTTTTAATATTTATTTTTTAGTTTTCGGTGGACACAACATCTTTATTTTTATGTGATGCTGAGGATCGAACCCAGCGTCCCGCGCATGCCAGGCGAGCGCGCTACCGCTTGAGCCACATCCCCAGCCCAAGCATCTTTTTTCAAAAAAAGTTTTGTAGTTGTAGATGGACAGAATGCCTTTATTTTATTTGTTTATTTTCATATGGTGCTAAGGATCAAACCCAGTGCCTCACACATGCTAGGCAAGCACTCTGCCACAGAACTACAGCCACAGCTCCTCCCCAGTGACTTTTGATCTTCTGTTTTTAACCTGGTACAATATGCTTTTATCATTGTCTTTTGTGTTATGTTTTGATATCTAGAGGGATGAGCTGTCTGCCATCCTTCTTTTCCCAAAAAAATATTTTTTGGAGTGCTTACCTACTGATTTTTTTTTTTCCAGATAATGTTCACTATTACTTAACAAAGTTTTAGAAAATTATTGCTTTGGAATTCAGCAGACAGCACGTAAAATTTATGTATTTCTTTTGCTACTATGTTTATTTTCCTCAACCAAGCACAAGGGATCACTTATTCAAATGTTTGTATATTTCTCTCATTAGGATTTTATAACTTCCTTGAATGATTGTTGAATGTTGAGTGATAGATCTGGTCTTTATTGTAAGACTATTTATCTGTAAAGTCTCTGGGACCAGTCTAGTCCTTGGAATCGGTGTTGTCTGTGAGGTCAGGACCTGCAAACACACTAGGTATGGAGCAAAGGCATCCTATTCTTATTGAATACCCACTTCCTTTTTTTTAACATTTATTTTTTAGTTTTAGGTGGACACAATATCTTTATTTTTTATTTTTATGTGGTGTTGAGGATCGAACCTAGTGCCCCGTGCATGCCAGGCGAGCATGCCACCGCTTGAGCCACATCCCCAGTCCTCCCACTTCCTTTTAACTGGTCTTTCTTATCCATTCAATTGACCTTGTTTTCTGAGTACAGTCCATATTTTCCCACCCCTCACCCTTCCTTCGTCTCCTAACTCTCAGTCTCTGGCTATATTAATTTCCTATGTCTGCTGTAACAAAGCACCACAACATCGGTTGCTTAGAAAAAATATATTATTGTCTCATAGTTCTGGGAGCCTAAAGTCTGAACTAGGATGTCTACAGGGTCATGATGTCTCTTTATCCTGTAGGAGAGTACTGTCTTGCCTCTTCCCAGATTCTGGTGGTTTGCTTGCAATCTTTGGCATTCCTTGGCTTCTAGATGCATCTCTTCAATTCTCCTTCTTCACATAGCATTCTTCTTCTATCTTTGTCTCTTCACATGGCTGTCATATTATATAAGATGACCAAGCATATTGGACTAGGAACCCACCCTACTATGGTATGACCTCATTTAACTTATGTGTTAGTCAGCTTTTTATTGCATGACAAAATACCTGAGAAAAACATGTAAAAGAGGAAATTTATTTTGGCTCACAGTCAGAGGTTTCAGTCTGAATGAATGAATAGTTGGCTGGCTCCATTGCTATGAGCCTGTGGTAAGGCAGACAATTATGGTAGAGAGGGCATGGTAGAGCAGAGCTACTCACTTCATGAGAGCCAGAAAGCAGAGAACAAGAGGAAGTGGCTAGGGACAAGATGTACCCTTCATGCCTCCAGTGACCTAGGCCCTACCTCCTACAGTTTCCACCACCTCCCAATAGTTCATTTATTATGAACCCATCAGTGGATTAATTCATTCATGAGGTCAGAGCCCTCATGGACCAATCACTTCCCAAAAGCCCCATCTCTGAACATTTTTGTATTGGGGACCAAGCCCTCAACACATAAGTCTTTGAGGGGCATTCCAAATCCAAACTATAATAGCTTAGGAATAGACAGTCCCTGACTTATATGATGGGTCAATTTATGAGTTTTTGACTATATGATGGTGTGAAAGTGATAAGCACTCAGTAGAAACTACTTTGAATTTTGAATTTTGATCTTTTTCTGGGCAATATGCTATATGATATTTCAGTGCTCAATTCTGTGCTAATGTAAGTGTTCTAAGCATATTTAAGGGAAGATAGGCTAAGCTGTGACATTTGGTAGGTGAAACGTATTCAATTCATTTTCAACTTAGAATATTTTCAACTTATAATGGATTTATGGGGCCGTAACCCTTTTTTAAATGAAAGAGCATCTGTAATCACATCTTTAACAAACCTATTTCCAAATAAGCTCACATTCTGAGGTAATAGGAGTCATAACACTGGCTGGCCCACATGTTTCTCCTGATACCCAGAGTCCCCTAATCTATATTTTATCCCTTTCCAGTCACCTTTGCTCTAGTCCCTCTCCTCTGGTTGGGTCTTGTCTCAGCCTTCCTTGCCTGTGTCCCTTCTTTCTGTCTGGACCCTTGTGATTGATACCCCCACCTCCGTCCTTTGCCCTCAGCTGACCTCTTGTGCCTCCCCCAGGCATGATGATCTGAAAGAGATGTTGGACACCAACAAGGATTCCCTCAAGCTAGAGGCCATGAAGAGGATTGTGGCGGTGAGAGGGGAGGGAAGGGGCCTTCCATTGGGAGGGTCCTGGGTTTAAAGAGCAGCTCTCCTCAGCTTCTTGGACATTCCCCTAATCAGTGCTGTGCCTCTTCTCTTCTTCCTCTGCTTTGACCCCACCACCCAGATGATTGCCCGTGGGAAGAATGCCTCAGACCTGTTTCCTGCTGTGGTGAAGAACGTGGCCTGTAAGAATATAGAGGTGAGCACTACCCAGTGAGGGGCCTCCCATCCCCCCAGTGCCAGGACTAAACTCAAGCTGGATTGGGAATGATAAAGGAAATGAGTCAGCCCTTGAGGGCCCAACATGCTCAGAAATATCCCTGATCCAGAAGACATTGGCTACATATCCCTGAATTGGATATGGATCAGGGTGAAGGGCCTGAAACATTCTCAAGGATGCTATATCCCACTGAAGAATTTGTCCCAGTGGACTGCAATTGACTGGGGTGATGACATCCTGGGAGGTGGATGTACGAGCATCTGCTGAAAAAAATCTCTTGGTGAGAAACCCACTCTCCCCCAGGTGAAGAAGCTTGTCTATGTGTACCTGGTGCGCTACGCTGAGGAACAGCAAGACCTGGCTCTGCTGTCCATCTCCACCTTCCAACGTGGCCTAAAGGTTAGAGATCTCCATTTGCCTTCCTAGGGCCTTAGCTTCATTGGAACTCTGTGGGAAGAGTGGGCCCATATAGAGGCTATGAGCAGGGGAGCAGGCTCTGGAAGTTTCTTCCCACCTGCCAAAAGTTAGGGTCTAAGTCAGAGGACAGGACCAGCCAGGAACTCAGAGAGTGGAGGCCAAGCACAGAAGGGGCATGATAGATCAAGTAGGTACTCAGGGCCCATATCTTTCTACCTCTTAGGAGCCTCTGGTAATGATGGTGTCTTAGTCCATTTTCTGTCGCTATAACTGAATACCACAGACTGGGTAATCTATAAAGAATAGAGGTTTATTCAGCTCACAGTTCTGGAGACTGGAAGGCAAGGTTGAGGGGCCATGTCTGATGAGGAGCTTCTTGCTGGTAGGTATTCTCCAAAATCCTGAGGTGGCATAGGACATCACATGGTGAGAGGGGCAGATATAAATAACAGAGCCAAATTGGCTTTTATAACAGACCCACTGTTTATATAAGCCATTAACTCGTTAATCTGTGAATTTAGAGCCCTCCTGATATGATCACCTTTTAAAGGTCCCACCTGATCCTAAGACCTCAAAATGATGATTAAATTTCAACATCAATTTTGGTGGAGACAATCCAACTATATCAGTCTGCCTCCAGTATGAATCACATGAGCCCCTGACACTAGAGAACCCCTTAGTTCCTGCCTCCACTGGTGTAAAGATGTGAATTGTGGCCATGGCCGGGTAGAAATCAACCTCCTGGGGAAGAATTCTGCAGGGGGAGTGACAATCTGGATTCCTCATTCCTTCATGGATAGGTTCACCTGGTTCTGGTATCCATAGAGAACAATGACCGTCAGAACCTTTTTACCTGGAACTCACTAGGGAGGACAGGGTGTTTCCTGAGAACAAATGAGCTACACAGAGAACAACAGTTTATCATGCATGAGAGTAGCCTTCACTTAGAGGCTGAGTTCTAAGGTCAGCACAAAGGACAAAAACACATAATGTCAAAACTAACCCTGAGAGTTTCATTCTCAATAAGTTTGGTACAGACGATGGTTTCTGAAGAGGTGGAACATATCAGTCTATTCTGTTTAGCACCAGAAGTAGTTGGCTTGTCATGGATGTTCCAGTGTAGTAAAAATGCCCATCTTTAAATACCTGCATCACATCTATTGTGTAATTTGAGGGAGGCAGAAGTTGAAATCACCAAAAGGGAAGGACAATGGGAAAATTCAAGTCCTCTAGAATGGAGTGATGAGCTGAATCACCATACTGTTTTAAACTGTGAATATTCTTACCTTTAGTTTTATTCTGTCCATGATATAGTATTGAATTCATGTATATTAAGTGCATGCATGAGTCTTTAATGGGTGCTTTCCTGGTTAATTTAAGATTTCTCCAGGGATCTGCAGGGATCCTCCAGGGATCTTCAATGAGGTGTGACTCAGTGGTAGAGCAGTTGCCTATCAAGTGCCAGGCCCTAAATTCAATCCCTATCACTCCCTCTCCAGGAAAAAAAAAAAAAATTCTTCCAGGGTACAGGCAGCCTTCTTTCTTCACATCAGATTTTCAGCTCTAATGTAACTTCCCTATTCTTTCCACATTTTTAGTTCAAATACCTGTAAGAGGGACTCTACCTGGCAAGCAGATAATCCATCCTGTTTTTATGCAAACAATCTCTCGAATCGCCTATGAAACCCTACCGTTTTGTTTTATTGGTTTAACACAATATTCAAGCTAAGGTGATTCTGAATTTTAATTTTGTCCCTTTCAACTTTATGTCCTCCTCCAAGTTAAGCTATTTGGAGAGCACAAACTTTGTTCAAATCTTTGGCATATTATGTTTCCAGGTTGACACCAATCTGTTAATAAACCTTCCCCAACCAATTTTTTTTTTTTTTTTTTTTTTTTTTTAAAGAGAGAGTGAGAGAGATAGAGGTAGAGAGAGAGAATTTTTTAATATTTATTTTTTAGTATTTGGCGGACACAACATCTTTGTTTGTATGTGGTGCTGAGGATCGAACCTGGGCCGCACGCATGCCAGGCGAGCGCGCTACCGCTTGAGCCACATCCCCAGCCCCAACCAACCAATTTTTTTTAACAAGTTGTGGATTCACAATGTTTCACTATGTTTAGCCGGTCAGCATTTTCCTGTCTTATAAGGAAGGATCGTAATCAATAGCAAGAAACAAATTTTTAATATCTTTCATGTACAAAGGGCTGTGGGTAATAGAGATAAAACAGAACTGAATTCTGTTCTTAAAAATGCTTACATATGGGCTGGGGTTGTGGCTCAGTGGTAAAGCACTTGCCTAGCATGTGTGAGGCACTGGGTTCGATTCTCAGCACCACATACAAATAAATAAAATAAAAGTCCATCAACAACTAAAAAATATATTTTAAAAAAGTTTACATATTAGGTGAAACAAAAGGGCTATATCAAACATGGCAATGCAGAAAATGTTATGAGAGAGTTCCACCAATGCCTGGCTGAAATCAAGATATAGTTACTAACATCTACTAGCCTCGCTGCACTATCAAAAAGGCAAATAGATTTTTTTTTTTTTGGTGACTCTACATTTATTTCCAAAAATAAAAATGTTTTTTAAAAAAGGAAATCAGGGGGCTGGGGTTGTGGCTCAGCGGTAGAGTGCTTGTCTCACACACGTGGGACCCTGGGTTCGATCCTCAGCACCATGTAAAAAATAATTGAGTGAAATAAAGGTATTTTGTCCAACTATAAAATAAATATTAAAAAAAATTAAAAAGAGAACCAGGTTTTAGCAGTTGATGTGTTATGATTTATCTCTAAGGAAATATAGACTCCTGTTTTTTAAATAAGTGCTTTAAAACCACCTGTTTAAAAATCAGTTCCAGAATTTTTCTAGGGATTGTCATCAATTTCATCTGTGGTTTTGTGACTCTTTCTCCATTTTAGAAAATCAGGGTAACATCTGTCCTCTAGTATTCCAGCGTCTTTCCCATTGTCATTCTTCAAGATAAATAATTTTTAGCTGCTGCTCTTGCTGATGATACTAATAGTGGGAAGACAGCCCTAAGCTCTATGATTATAATACAGTGTGTCTAGAGATTATCAGATATATAGAGGATGCAATAGAAGTAAAGAGGAGGGTGCTATGCAGCTACTTTGTCTTAAACACTGTGGAATAAGAGCAGTTGTTGAGAGGTTGCTGGGAGAGAAGAATTTAAGGGTGACCTCTTTGGAAGAAAGACCAACTTGCATTTGCTGGCAGTACCTCAGGCATAAAAAGACTCTCCAAAGGAACAGGAGGTGTTTAAAGAACTCTAGGGATTCTGAAGATTTTTCACTTTTTCTGAAAGCAGTGCTGCCCCTTGCCACACCTGTCCAGGTGTCATATTTCTTCAGCCGGAGCCAAGAGTCAGTGCCTGCAGGCAATGCCCTCAAATTCTCCAATACTGGCACCTTATCCAGGCTCAGTTCAGGAGGCAGGGATTCAAGAACTGGTCGTAGTAGCCAGAGATAGTGACCTACAGAGGTGTGGTGTCCCCATCCATCAGGGCACTGGTGCCCTCTTACAGCTCTGCCTCCACCTCTGCCCTTAGGATCCCAACCAACTGATTCGTGCCAGTGCCCTCCGCGTCCTTTCTAGCATCCGTGTGCCCATTATAGTGCCCATCATGATGCTAGCCATCAAGGAAGCTGCCTCAGACATGTCACCCTATGTGCGGAAAACTGCTGCCCATGCCATCCCTAAACTCTACAGGTATGTCCCAGCCTTGGCCTTCTCTCCTCAGGGTTCTCACTGGTTCTTAAACCCCAGACTCACCCTGCCATCTCCCAAGTCTTACAGACTGAGAGTTTAAAATAATATCGGGAGCTGGGGATGTGGCTCAAGCGGTAGCGCGCTTGCCTGGCATGCGTGTGGCCCGGGTTCGATCCTCAGCACCACATGCAAAACCAAAAATGTTGTGTCTGCCGAAAACTAAAAAATAAATATTAAAAAATTCTCTCTCTCTCTTTAAAAATAAATAAATAAATAAAATAATATGGGAACTGAGTTGGAGGACAGTGGGGGCTCACATCTCTGGATGAATAGGGCTGGGGTATAGGAGGTGAACATGGTTTGGGAGATACTGAAAAAAATGGGGATAGGAAGGAGTAAATCCTATCAACAATTTCTCCCTCAGTTTGGACTCTGACCAGAAGGACCAACTAATAGAAGTCATTGAGAAGCTTCTGGCTGACAAGACCACGGTGGGTGTGTGATGGGTACACGGGGGGGAGTGGAGAAAATGTTGGGGCAGGTGCTGCCCCAGGGTCCTTTGTCCTTCCTGTTCACTTTCTCTTGCCTTTGTTCCCCAGCTGGTGGCAGGCAGCGTGGTGATGGCTTTCGAGGAGGTATGCCCAGAGCGCATCGACCTGATTCACAAAAACTACCGGAAACTCTGTAATTTGCTCATTGACGTGGAGGAATGGGGCCAGGTGGTCATCATCAGCATGCTCACCCGCTATGCCCGCACACAGTTCCTGAGTCCCACCCAGAACGTGAGTAGGCCAGGATCCCAGCCAACCCTGACTTAGGGCAGAGCTAGTAGGTGTATCACCTAAGGAAGGTGCCCACAGGTGCTACTGTCGCCTCCTCCAGGAATCCCTGCTAGAGGAGAACCCTGAGAAAGCCTTCTATGGCTCAGAGGAAGACGAGGCCAAGGGCACTGGGTCTGAGGAGGCGACTGCCACTCCACTACCCGCTCGAAAGCCCTATGTCATGGATCCTGATCACCGGCTTCTGCTACGCAACACCAAGCCACTGCTGCAGAGCCGCAGTGCTGCGGTGGTGATGGCGGTGGCACAGCTCTACTTCCACCTGGCACCCAAGGCAGAGGTGGGCGTCATCGCCAAGGCACTAGTGCGCCTGTTGCGAAGCCACAGGTTGGTGACACCCCGCAGCGCCTCCTGACTCCCATACCCTGGCTGTTCTGTAGTCCTGGTTGTATTTCACCCTACTGCACCCTCCTCAACCCTCCTCACCATTCCCATACTGCCCTGCATCCTGCCCTTCTCTTACTGGCTCTCTCCTCCCAACTATTTAACCCACTTGTCTTCCTCCCTATTTACTGCCCCTTGCCTCGTCTGAGGGGGCCTGGTACCTCTCACCTGTCCTCTCTGCAGCGAGGTGCAGTACGTAGTACTCCAGAATGTGGCCACCATGTCCATCAAGCGCCGGGTGAGCATGCAATCTGAGCTGACTCTGCCTGGAAGGCTCCTGTGGGCTCTGGAGGCACTATTGCTGGCATAGGGCAAGATGGGGGATTGTTCTTGCTGTGCAAAGTGTGGGAAAGGGAAGATCCCCAAATGCAGGCTAGGAACAAGGCCTGGATCCTGAGGGACCACTGAGTGGGGATGCCCAGTGAAAAAAGAACAAGTCAGATCTGAGATGGGGAGATGAAGACTTGGGAAGGGGAGGGCAGTGGTGAAGCTGGAAGGGTAGTAGGCTCAGTGTCAGGAGGGGAGGGTGGCTCTGGAAGAGTCAGGCCTGGGGATGGGCTGAAACTCCCTGGGGATGCTCTCTTGTACCAGGGTATGTTTGAGCCTTACCTGAAGAGCTTCTACATCAGGTCCACTGATCCCACCCAGATTAAGATCCTAAAGGTGAGTGATGGGCCAAGTGCAGTTGGCCTCTCTAGACCCTCCCTATTACCTCTTCATTCCCACATACTCATTCAAACAGCTGACAGTGGCCACCTTGGTGGTGACCTGTTTCTGGGGCTAAGTCTAGGGCTTCCTATACCGCAGCTGTTTGCTCTGGGAGCCAAAGAGAAGGGGACTGCCCTTTCCCTACTATGCACAAGTTACTCTTCACATAAGAAGTAACTTGATTTTAATAACAACCCTATAAAGTATACATAACCTCCATTTTATAAAAACATAGACTCCGGGAAATGTAGTAACTGCCCCAAGGTCACAAAATTCTCCTGACTCCATACTTTTTCCACAGCAATTTTTGCGTCACCCCTACGCCTGCTCCCCCCAGGCTTTTGTGCAAACAAACATGAACAGAAAGTGGAAGGAGCCTGAACCTCCATCCTATTCCTGCTCTGCTGTGTCATTATTGAGTGATTTCATTAATCCTCCTAACCCTTGGGAGCATCTACTATGTATTAGTCTTATTCCTGGATCTAGTGGATGTAGATGGAGCAAGCTAATCAGGGACCCTCCACTAGGACCCTCTGCTAGTGGATGGGTAGGGTCTCTGTCTACTGTGTCTGTTCGGAAAGAGGAGGAGACATTAAGTAGCTAATCATGAGACACATGGAAAAATCTGTTCCTGAAAGATAGTAAAGTGAGAAGAGGGTAGAAAATTATAAAATGTGGGGAAGGACTTTTTCTAGTTGTGTTAAGGAAGTTTCCCTTGAGAAGTTGAGACTTGAGCTGAGGCTTGAGAAATGAACATGGCTACCTAGGTAAATGCAGAGAAGAACTGTTCCAAACAAATGGAAGAGCATATACAAAAACCCTGAGGTAGAGAAGGGCATATAACTGGAGCATAGAGGACAAGGGGGAGAATAGTGGAAAAGGTGAGTCAGTAACAGTCAGATCCTTCAGGGACTCACAGACCTTAGTTTCTATCCTAATAGCAATAGGAAGCTTTAAGTTTTCAAAGGAGGTAGGAGGTAACATGCTCATACTATAAATATACTCGTCAGAGAATCTATTTAAGAGGCAAACTGGACTTCTTGCATTTTGGACAAGTTTTGTCATCTTTCAGTTTTCTCATTTACCTAAGCACGATGCAGGGCTGTCCTGAGAATTGTTTTCTGGTTTGTGAGGTGTGTTTGAAATGAAAACATGGAAACCCCACTGGCCACCCTGCCCACTTTCTGCTCCTCTACCCCTTCCTGCAGCTAGAAGTGTTGACTAACCTGGCCAATGAAACCAACATTCCTACTGTCCTACGGGAATTTCAGGTATGGTTCAGAGAGCAACTCCTATTCAGAGGGTCCCAGGAGGAGGTATCAGTGACAGTTGCCCTAGTGGGTTATGCCTCTCCTATGAGCCCAAAGCTGGAAAAAGTGTTATCTTGGGTCCCCATTCCAATGTCTTCTGCTGACTTTGGGCTAAGGAAGGACTAGATGGGTATAGGGTTGGGACATCTCTCCCAAGATTAGTCTTTGGCATGATAAGCCATAAAATGAAAGATCAAAATCACCCTAAACTTGCAGAGTCATGAAGGGTTGCTACCTATGGGATGTTACTCTCTCACAATGTCCCACAGACTTACATTCGAAGCATGGACAAAGACTTTGTGGCAGCCACCATCCAGGCCATTGGGCGCTGTGCAACTAACATAGGCCGAGTTCGTGACACCTGCCTCAATGGTCTAGTGCAGCTTCTATCCAACCGTGATGGTCAGTGTTTGCCTGTCTAAGTGTCCAACTTTGATTATCAGTGTATGCCTGCATGTCTGACTCTGGCTAATGAGTATTCTCTATCTATCTAGGCACAATGTGTGTTCATTGGTCTGTCTGGCTCAGTTAGTGTCTGAGTATTCCTATATCTCTGAGAAGTATGGGGGTTGAGGACAAAAGCCAGTGCCATAAAGGCATTGCAGATGTGTCCATCTAGGTGTGGCGATATGATTATCCCTGGGCCCACATACTCATTCTCCTTCCCTAGAGCTTGTGGTCGCAGAGTCAGTGGTGGTCATTAAAAAGCTGCTTCAGATGCAGCCAGCACAGCATGGAGAGATCATCAAACACCTGGCAAAGCTCACAGACAACATCCAGGTGAGGGAGTAATCCCACGTTTCCCAATCCACCCCAATGTTGTCCCTATGATTTTAAGACCTTATAAACTAAATATTCTAGCCCTATAAAAACTCAACTCTGCAAACTTCCACATTGGCTCTAAAAGATCTTCAGGTAGAAGAAAGAGGCTGGATCATGTGATCCTTACCCTGTTGCCTAAGATTTGACTCCTGTTGGGGATCCCTCACTGAGCTCCATAGCCTTTACCACCACTCTCATTTTCTCTCTAAAGCTTTGGCCAGGGATGGCTGACTGACAAATTCTGTGTTTCTCTGTGTCACTGCTGAGTTGAAAAATCCAAACATGACATTCCTGAAGAATAACATAGCAATAGAGTGATGAGGGACAATGAATCCCAAAAATCAGTCTTTTAAACCATGACTAACTTTGGGGTCTGAGTCTCTGCCCATTCTAATGAAACCCTAGGGAAGAGGGAAAGTGCTGTCCAGAAAATGCTTACCTCTAACCTCTCTTCCACCTGCCCCACTCCCACTTTCAGAGAACCCAGAAGACTATGTAGGCCAGCACAAACAGGAGGGATGCCATTTCCTTAGCAGTCCCCATTGCCACTTTTACCCCAGTTCTAACTCCTCTCCTATGCCTACAGGTGCCCATGGCACGAGCCAGCATACTGTGGCTCATCGGAGAGTACTGTGAGCATGTCCCCAGGATGGCACCTGACGTTCTGAGAAAAATGGCCAAGTCATTCACAGCAGAGGAGGACATTGTTAAGCTACAGGTCATCAACCTGGCAGCCAAGCTTTACCTGACCAACTCTAAGCAGGTTAAAGACTCATACACACTCCTCCTATTTTCTAGTCCTCAGAAACTGCCTTAGGCAGTGTTCTTTTGGCATACCTCAGGCAGACTTGAACTACAGTCTCTGTTTGGGGAAAGGTGAATCAGGGGAGGTGGCTAGTCTTCCTAAATAACTAATGCTACTCCAGTATCCATTACTATTCTGGGGAATCAGGAGCCTGGTAGGGCTAGTGTTCACTGTGGAGAGGCTATCCTGTGAGACTGTGATTCATGTCTGCCAATAGAAGTGTCCCTATCTGCCACCTTTGGAACCCTGGGCTGTGAAGAACCACAGTTGATTGGAACTAATGGAAGGGGCCAGCAGTGACAGGCACTGATGGGGGATACATCCTTGGAAGTACAGGCTTTGCTTCTTCCCAAAGCTTGATGATACATGGCCAACCTGTGCTAGGGAAAAGGGAGTAAGTCACTGCTCAGGCTTGGGTGGTACTAGTGATTAACCTCATTCTCAAGGTGAAAGATTCTGAGGGTTACCATAGCCAAGGATGAGGTTTGACTAAAATGGAATATCAGGTGTCAAAAGATTCATGGGTGTCTAGCATTCCCTGAGATGGCTCCAGAGGGTTCTAAGAATAAAGTGTCATGGATAGATCTTTTTCAAGGTATTGGAGACACCAAACACCAGGAAAGTTCCTACCTTCACTATCCCATTCAGTTCATCAAGACAGGAATTGGCAAACTACTGCCCAATGGACTATGTCTTGTCTGCTGCCTGTTTTTGTAAATAAAATTTTGTTTTTGGAACACAGCCATGTTTGTTCAATATGTATTGTCAATGGCTGTTTTTATGCTACAGTGGCAGAGTCGATGAGTTGAAACTGTAGGCCCCCAAAGCCTATAATAGTTACTTTCTGGTCCTTTATAGAGAAAGTTTGTCAATCCTTGAAGCAAAATGTTTGGGTGAATGGGATCTACAGCAGGGCCATTCCCTGGAGACCGCAGCGTCCTAGCCAGGCCTGAAGGTGGCTTCTTATTCTGTGGGAATCTTTGGATGGTTGCACTTGGCTTCTTCACTAGCTCCTCTGATTCATGGTGACTATCATGAGACCAGGGACTCAAGTGAGGTACATAGAGTCCCCAAGTATTGGGATTCTTGTCAGAAGTCCAAAGGATAACATCTACACAGTTGTTGCTGCCATATGGAAGAAACAAAGTACTGCGTCTTGGTATTGTATGGAAGTAGATTAGAGAGAGAAAAGTTAGAGGGAGCACCCTGGGGAAGTATTCCATCAAATGTTTGTGTTATTTCTTTGTTCAGATGAGAGGAAGGAGCAGGTTGAAGGAACATTTGAAATGATGAAACTGGGCTGGGGATGTGGAGTGTAGCTCAGTGATAGAACATGTTTACATGCATAAGGCCCTGGTACACCCTCCCAAAGATGAAGTGGAAAGGGTGGGGAACTGCCCAGGTAGTAGGGGTGGAGGGAGTCTGACATGCCTAGGACTAAACCACAGTCCTGAGATCCAGGGACTAATCTATGGAGAGGTTGGCATGTTTTCATAAGCCTGGTCCTGTCCATATGATCATTGTCACTGCCATGTTGGATGGTGGCACTTGATTTCTGTGTCACTATTCTGATTCATGGTGACTAGCATGAGCCCCAGCCTCAAGCTGAGGTAGGAGGAACCATCAAGTCCTGGGACTCTTAAAAAGTTGTCACTATCAACTACATGTGCATTTGTTTGTTCGTTAATTTAACACACATTTCCTGAGTGCCTGCTATTTACCCAGCACTTAGCCATGTTCTGGGGGATTTGACAATGTATAGGACATGTTTACTAGCATCTAAACGCTCATAACTAAATAAGAGAAACAGCATAAAAATAAACATTTTAAATACAAAGTAGTAAGAATTACAGTCAGGGTTAATGCAGAGAGCTGTGGGTATATACAGCTAAACCCCTCTCCTAGGCAAGATATGAGGGATCCCATCCCCCACCAGGACACCCAGTATGTGCTGTTCAGGCAAATGACTCTGACCCCAAACTATGCTTCAGTTAAAGGTGGGTCTTCTCAGGCATAGGCCCCATAGAATAGGGGAGGACAGGGAGGCCTGTCCTTCTCCTTTCTTTCTTCCCAGCCTGTTCTGGAAGTGGTGGAGAATGGGGAATCTTTGCATACTAGGAGGCAGGCAGCTTGGATGTACACATGGCCATCCTTGCAATACAGCAATGATCCTTCCCTCATCCTGGTACCATAAATAACAATCTGCCTCTGCTACAAGGCCAGAGCAATCCGAGTCATTCCTCCCTCCTTCCTGATTCTGCTGCATGCCATGTCCAGATCAGGCTGAGACCAAGAGGATTACCAAGATGGTGACTGTGTCCTATGATTCATTATAGATAATCAGGTTCTGTTACACACAGACTCAATAGATAAAAGTGACAGAGGGCTTGAGGGACTGGTAAAGAAAGTGGTTATTCAGCCACCTGGTTACAGCATGTGGGATAACTGCCTGGAATGCTTTTGGCAGGTGCTTTTATATGTCAGGTGAGTTGTTCATTTGTAAATTGTCCAATATTTTGAGACTGGGATTGTGGCTCAGTAGTAGAGCGTTGCCTGATATGTGTAAGGCACTAGGTTCAATTCTCAGCACCACATATAAATAAATGAATAAAATAAAGGTCTTAGCAACAACTAAAAAAATTTTTTAATAATTTTAAAAATTTTTTAAATTTTAATAAATTTAAATATTTTAATCTTTTCATTTCTGTTTTCTTCCAGTACTTCCATGTTTAGAAAGTTTTATTAATATTTATTTTTTAGTCTTAGGTGGACACAATATCTTTATTTTACTTTTATTTGGTGCTGAGGATCGAACCCAGTGCCTCATGCATGCTAGGGGAGTACTCTACCTCTGAGCCACAACCCCAGCCCTAGAAAGTTTTTAATATTCACATATCAGTTATATTTTTCATTTACAATTTCCTCCAAACTTTTTTCTGGTTTCAAATTTTTAAATCCATTATATCAGTTTTCTACTGTTTCAGACAAGATAGGTTTATTTTCTCTCAGTTTCTAAACATCAGGGTCCATGAATGATTTTGTTAGGTCTTATGCAAGGCTACCATAGAGCCACACCCATATAGAATATGTTTTCACTTAGAGGTTCTGGAGGGAAGGGTTCACTTTTAAGCTCAAATGGTAGCTAGTTTAGTTTCTCAAGGTTATAGGGCTGAGGCCCTGGCTTCTTGCTGGCAGTTAGCTGTGTTCACCCTTAGCTTCTGGAGGCTGCTGTCAACTACTTCCACATGAGCCTCCCAGTGTGATACTTTTTTCTTAAAAACCAGAACCTGGCTGCTAGCAAGACAGAGTCTTCTATCCCTGTCACCTTTGCTGCATTCTGTTTATCAGAAGCAAGTTCCAGGTCTTGCCTACACTAAGGTGAAGTAATTACACAAAGGTACAAATACTAGTAAGCAGGGACTGGTAGGAAAGACCACAAAGTCTGTGCGCCATACCCATATAGAATGTATTTTTGTGTAGTTTGTGAATTGAGGATGTGTTTTAATTTTTTTTATTTTAATTTTAAATTGTTTTCGGAACTAGGGATTGAACCCAAAGGTACTTTATCAGTGAGCTACACATTTTTGTTTTTCATTTTGAGACAGGGTCTTGCTAAGTTGCTAAGGGTCTCAAGGGGTTGCTGAGGCTGGCCTTGAACCTGTGATTCTCCTGCCTGAGCCTTTATTTATTTATTTTTAATATTGAGAATTGAACCCAAGGCACTTTACCACTGAGCCAAATACCCAGTCCTGTTTTTATTTTTTAATTTTTATGTTGAGACAGGATCTCACTAAGTTGCTTAGGGCCTTGCTAAGTTGCTGAGGCTGATTTTGAACTTGCGATCCTCCTGCCTTGGTCACCTGAACCACTGGGATTATAGGCATGCACCATCATGCTTGGCTATTTTAGTAATTTTTTAGAAAACATTTATTTTTTTTAGCTGTAGACAATACCCTTATTTATTTATTTTTATGTGGTGCTGAGGATTGAACCCAGGGCCTTGCATGTGCTAGGCAAGTGTTCTACTGCTGAGCCACAACCCTAGCCCTATTTTAGTATTTTTTGTATGGTCAATTTTCACAGAATAATAAGTAGTTGCAAGGTGTATGTTAACATAGGTTATTGAAAGGAAGTCAGTGTTCCCCACTTCCATGGCAACTGGGGTCCATTGGTCAGTGGAAGACTTTTCTGTTCTTAAAAGTATATATCCTAGGCTCTCTTGAGCAGCCTTGTAATTCCCATACATCCTGGTGAGCTAAGGTGGGTGTCCTAATGGTGCAGATTAGATACCATAATCCCTGGAGAATAGGTTGTTAGGGTGGAGAAGGGTAATGAATTGTAATCAGCAGATCCTACAGTGAGAGGGTGGACCAGCCCCTTCTTATGTGGGTTGTTGACATGCAGTTAAGGCTGTGGACAGATGAATCCAAATCCCAAAACAATTCTTTCTAGAATGAGGCAAGGAATGAAGAGGATTTATGATAAGTCAGCTGGGAAGTCTGTGAAAGAGGATACCATCCTAAACTAAAAATAGGATCGACAGCATCTTGATAATGGACTACACAGATAAGGACATCTGCCATCCTTGGTTGGTCAAATAATGTCTGGCAAAAGGAGGGGCAGTCTATAATGAAATCCATTATGATATTGCCCTATTTTCATGTTTTAAGATCTATTGCATTAGGGGAGAGAATGAGATTAGAGATATTTATTTGTGACTAGAACTGTATTGCAGGCGCTGTTATGCTGGAAGGGACTGAGCTGAACATCAGGCCATCAAAGTCCCTGTGGGCTATGAGGTAGATTGGAGTGGAGTTACAGTGGTTCCCTAAAGTGATGTGGGGGGAATTCTGCCACAGCAGCTGCTCTCATTCTGGGTTAGCATCTAGGGGGCTCTGCCCCTCATGGACATCTGCCTGATAGCTCTGCTAGATTAGCTAGGTCAGCTGTATCCAAGTATGGATGTGACAATATGTCATCATAAATCTTAGCAAGACCAGAGTCAGTTCCAGGTTTCATCCTGCTGGTCCCCACTGCCCCCAGGAACTTTGGCTATTGACTCCTTGGTGTTTTTGATCTTGGTCACAGGAGATGGAGACATGGAGACCTAGGTCAGGGAAGCCCCCTTACGTCAACATATAAGCAAGGGGGAAGTGGGGCTCCAGTGGGACAGGTTTGAATGCAGAGCTGATGGGTTTCTCAACCTGGGAGGTCACCTAATGATTTTACTTCTTCTCTATAAAATAAGGCAGAAGGGCTGTAGAGACTACATGAGATAGTTGTAGTACATAGTACAGTGCCTAGTACCAGAAAGAACTCCATAAATGATGACCATTACCACTCTCATTGTGTTAAGTAAGGCAGGTTAGATTAAGCCAAGACCAGGGTGGAAATTGAGACTTTAGGTCCTTGACTGCACACTATGAATTCCATGTGATCTCAGCAAACTCATAAGCAACTGCTGTTTGCTCTGATCTTATGACAGCCTTCCAGGAAAAGATTGGTGCCTCCAGGACCCCTAGGCTGCACTGAAACTTTTATGTGGGTTGACAGGGCAGGTAGGCAGCTCCTGCCAAAGTGATCTCCATTTATGCCCCCCTCTTTGTGTTGTTTACTTTTTCCATGGCTGGTGGAGCCTGGAAACCATGAGGTCTAGCAGAATGTTCCAGGCTTCCACTCACCCTGCTGCTCCAGAGTAGAGACTGAAGTGGAGGGGACCATAAACCTGAGGAAGAATGGAGTCTGGGGCCAAGAAACAATAGAGTCTAAAAGAGAAACCTCTCCAAGGTAGTTGTCATAGTTGGGGGCAGGAGTCAGAGCCAGAGAGATTAAATGAAACTGAAATGTGAAGCCTGGGGCCATGACAGATGGGGAGGAAAAGTTGGATGTGGGCAGGCCATTGTAATTGAGGAGAGAAACTCTACTTGGAGATGTCAGCTGAAAGAAGCTGAATCAGAACCTCCTGTGCTCCCATCCTTTCTGTTTGCTGCTGAGCCACCTCATCTTCTTCCTCCAGACCAAGCTGCTGACCCAATATGTGCTGAGTCTGGCCAAATATGACCAGAACTACGACATCCGAGACCGAGCACGCTTCACCCGGCAGCTCATTGTCCCTTCAGAGCAGGGTGGGGCCCTCAGCCGCCATGCCAAGAAGCTCTTCCTGGCACCCAAGCCAGCCCCAGTCTTGGAGTCATCCTTCAAAGGTAAAAGCAGAAATCAAGAGAAACTTCCCCAGGGGAAAGCTGGAATTGGCCAGGTCCCCAGCCCCAACCCTTCCCTGAGGTCCCAGCCTTAGGATTCTGTGGGCAGAACTTCAGGGAAATGCCAGTCCTGGCCCTGGATTACCTCTTTTACCCACTCACAACCACCAGATATATCATCTCACCTGAGTGTATGCCTTCAGGATGGGGTTCTGAATCCTCTCAGGCTCCCTTTCTGCCCTTCTTGAGTATGCTGAAGGCTTGAGAATCTATATTCAGAAGCTAAATACCAAGACACAGGAAGGCAGGAAGAAAAACAGCATACAAGAGAGAGGTGTATATTTATAAGGGGTTCTGAGATGTAGTTGCCAGAACTGTACATAATCATTCGAGATCAGCCCAGATCTCTGGCCCCAGGCCTTCAGCTTGACTCTGTTCATGGGTTTGGTCTGGGAAGGGTCCTCCAGCTGCCTCTCAGGGACCGAATTCAAGAGGGCAGTAGTCCCTTTCTGCCCCAACACTTGGCTCATTCATAGGTCTCTGGGTTGACTTCCTACAGCTGCCCTACCTCTGACTCAAACTCCTTTCCACTCCCATTCTGGCTGCTCAGCTCTCTCCACTGTGTCCAGAGCTAAACCAGACATGCCTCCTCCCCCTTGGCCCAGCCTGACCAGCCTCTTATTCACAGCTGTCAGACAGTTTATCCCACTTTGGCCTCCCTTTAAAACCTGGCTTTGCCCTGAAAGTGAAGTCATACTCTCCCTTCTGCTTCCCCACAGAGAAGATCCAAACAGACAGGCCAGCAGCATCTCTGGGCCCAGAGTTTCCTTCTGCCTGTTTCTGCAGGTCCACCTGTAGCAATCCTCAGTCCCTGGACTGGCCTGGCTGGCAGCTTTTTCTTCCAGCATGTGGGCCTGAAGGTGCAATTAGAGTGCTGAAGCCATTAGAGGACACATCCATTTCCTTTTCCTACATAGCTAGGGAGTCCTGACTAGAATCACCACGTAGTCCCAGTAGAAGACAATTCCTAAGTCATTCCTAGTTTCCACTTCTGATTTCTAAACTTGTTTCCAGACCGGGACCACTTCCAACTGGGCTCACTATCCCACCTGCTCAATGCCAAGGCCACAGGATACCAGGAGCTTCCAGACTGGCCAGAGGAAGCCCCTGACCCGTCTGTGCGCAATGTGGAGGTCAGCGAGGTCGAAGGTGGAATTGTATATGTGTGTATGTGTGAGGGAGAAAAAGAGAGAAAGAGATGGATTTGGGGGAGGCAGGCAGCAGGGAGTACTGACAGTGTTGGCCCAGTCCTCCTGATACCATCCCTATACACAGGAAGAAGACCTCTCCCTTATTGAGACCCACGTGGGCCTGTTGGGCGAATACACTGAGGTCCCCTCTGTGTGCTGTGTACTCTCCTTTCTGCCCCATATTGTACTCCCTGTCCTCATGTGCTATACCCCCAGCCTTCTCTACGCTGTTTCTTCCTTGGGTTGAGCAGTATCCCTCTGTGGTTTGTGCCCATCTTCCCCATTACTCCCTTTTGGGGACAGGATCAGCCAGGGCCCCCAAAAGAGGTATGGTGAAGGGTCAAAAGAGCCTATACTTTCCTTTCCCCTCTCTGACAATGAGAAAATGACCCTCCATCCCACCCCCATCTCCAGGTACCTGAATGGACCAAGTGCTCAAACCGGGAGAAAAGGAAGGAGAAGGAAAAGCCCTTCTACTCAGACTCTGAGGGGGAATCTGGCCCCACAGAGTCTGCAGACAGTGGTGAGGAGACAGGCAGAGCTGGAGTCCTCTGTGCTTCTGCCCACATGCATGCCTGTGTGTTCGAGGGAACTCTGTGTGTGTATTTGTATGGTCAGTGACCTAGGGGTGTGTACCTGCTTGTATTTTTGTGCACCTAAGGGATTCATTTCCATATATGTATGTGCTTATAAATAGCAGCATCTATTCATATGTGTCTACCTGTGCCCTTGTCAATTCCAATTGGCATCTGGGGCTGGGAGCAGGTCAGAGGGTTTTAAGGCTTCAGAGCTGAGTCTAAAGCTGGGAACGTGGGCACCTGCTTTGGACCTAGGGAGGCCTGCATATGAAGGAGAGAGACCTAATACCATTTCTCCACAGAGCCTGAATCTGAGAGTGAATCCGACAGTAAGAGCAGCAGTGAGAGTGGCTCTGGGGAGTCTAGCAGTGAGTCTGACAATGAAGACCAGGATGAGGATGAGGACAAAGGGAGAGGCAGTGAGAGGTAAGAGGAGAATGAGTCAGATGGCTAGTGAGGTTCACAGGTTTCCCCTGGATATAAAAAGCTTATGCTTAGCTTTAGTCAGCCTCCTATGAGGTCCTGAGCTCCTCATGAGTGCTGGGGGCCAGCAGACCACCCATGGGTCAACTCACATGCTGGTTGCTTTGGTCAGCTGCAGAAAGCCTCTGAGACCTCATGGAAATGGTAAGAAGCAATCAGAGCCTTAACTGGTAAGGGTGGTTTAAAACTCTTATGGGGGCCAGACATAGGAGCCCAAGTATGGGTTCTACTGACCCAGATTCCCCGGCTCCCTGCCATTTTTCAGGACTTCCTCTGTTCTTCTATGAGGCAAGAAGGGGGTATCCAGGCTGGACCTGAGGCCTGTTTTCCCCCTCTCTCCTCCAGTGAACAGAGTGAGGAGGAAGGTGAGAAGAAGAAGAGAAAGAAGAGGAAGAAGTTGCCAGAGGGACATGGAGAAGACTCATCCTCAGATGAGGGCAGTGATTCCAGCAGTAGCTCCTCAGAGTCTGAGGTGACTTCAGAGTCTGAGGAGGAGCAAGATGAACCTGCCTCCTGGAAGAGGAAAACAGTGAGGGCCTTACCAATGTTCTCCCTACCCTCTGGACCAGACCCTAACATCTCCTGTTATCTGAAACAGGCCATGCTCTTTCACTCAACCCATTACAGACCAGGGTGCTTCCCTTCCTCACACTCACAATCTATTTTTCTCTTTTAGCCTCCCAGCAGCAAAAGTGCCCCAGCAGCCAAGGAGATCTCCTTGCTTGATCTAGAGGACTGTGAGTTTGGGTGTTGGAAGTCACATCAGGGAGGAGGTCAAGGGATACAGAGCCACTTAAGCTCTGAATCAAGTTCCTACGGTCTGGGGTGGGTGAGCATTTTCCTCCAGGCTGCCATGTGTATCACTGTTCATGGTGCCAAATGATTGCTTCTTGCACTCTGGGCTCCCCATTCAACCCAAGCCAACTTTGCCTCTGCCTCATCATAATCTTATGTCTCCCACAGTCACCCCTCCCAGCATCCAGCCTGTGTCTCCTCCCATGGTTGTGTCCACTAGTCTGGCTGCTGACCTGGAGGGCCTGACACTCACAGACTCCTCTCTGGTACCTTCGGTGAGTAGGACTGGAGAGGGACTGAGCTGAGGGAAGGGACCCATCTCCATGATGCATCCTGTGGTGTGAATTTGTATGTGAGAGGAGATATGATAGAGGGGATAGCTTTGACTCCCATTTGCAGGATGGCCCTTGGTAGGGGCAAGGCTGGGACAGACTCTTTTCTTCCTCCTCCACCACTCTAGCTGCTGAGTCCAGTGCCAGGTGTTGGCAGACAAGAGCTGCTGCACAGAGTAGCTGGCGAGGGGCTGGCTGTGGACTATGCCTTCAGCCGCCAACCTTTCTCCGGGGATCCCCACATGGTGTCTGTGCACATCTACTTCTCCAACAGCTCTGAGACTCCCATCAAGGGCCTACATGTGGGCACCCCCAAACTGCCTGCTGGCATCAGCATCCAAGAATTTCCAGAAATTGGTACAGAAGGGCTTTGCAGAGGAAGGAGGAGGAGGCTTCTGGGCAGAGACAATCTTTTTGTGGTTGATAATTTTTGGGACAAGCAAGGGGCCTGGCTATGGGGACACAGTGATTGTATCTAACATGATCCATAACGTGGTGGATGAGATAGATTAGGAAACAAGCAAGTTTGTGTAAGGGCAGGAAGTACTTGCAGCAGAAGATTAAAGCCTTGGTTGCTTTATAACTGAATTAAATGGGCTGAAGGTAGGTGAGGGAAGACATTTAGATACAAGGAGGAAACTAGAGATGATCTGCAGGGACCCAGAAATCTAGGATTCCATAGAGAACTGGTCGGCTCTGACTGGGAGGGGAGAATGGGGCTTGACTGGGCTCCAAGCCTATCAGGTAATGGTGTCTCCACTCCCCCTTTTCCTTCCTCACATCACTCAGAGTCGCTGGCACCTGGAGAATCTGCCACTGCTATAATGGGCATTAATTTCTGTGACTCAACCCAGGCAGCCAACTTCCAGCTGTGGTATGTGTCCAACTCATATAGGGATGGAAGGGTGGGCTGGAAAGAAGCAACATCAAAGTGAATCAGAGATGGAGGTGGGGGTAGGTGGGGCTACATCAGGATTGGGTGGGTCTGGCAGCCATCTGAAGCCCTGAGTGAGGTCTGACCTCTCTCTTCTGTTGCCTTCACATCCTGCCTCTGAGGGAGTGGGGTGGATGGGTGAGGGGGAAAGATGCTAGCCTCACTTCTTCTCTCTTTCCACTCTTCCCAGCACCCAAACCCGACAGTTCTACGTCTCCATTCAGCCACCTGTTGGGGAGCTTATGGCCCCTGTATTCATGAGTGAGAATGAATTCAAGAAGGAGCAGGGTAAGCAAGCACTCCCTGGGAGTGGGGAAAGAGGAGCGCAGCACCACCCACTACTGTTAAGTTCCACAGTTCAGACGTGTGGGGAAAATCTCAGCTCCCTCAAACAGAGACCCTATAATTTGTGCCTCTAAAAAAGCCTTTACAGATACTGAGGCATTTTGGTGAGGCTTTGGAAAGACTCAGCCAGGCAGAAACATCTAGGACCTCATCCCAGGTGGGGAAACAGCACATGCAGAACTGTGGTGTTGAGTGTTGGGGGAAGATTGGTTAAGGGCATAGAAGTCCCTGGCATAAAGGATTAGTAAAAACAAAGCTAAAAAGCAATATGTGTTTGGTTTCTAATTTTTAGGAATTTCGAATGCCATGCTAAAGGATTGCAGTTCTAGAATTTTGGAGTTGAAAGTAGTCCTAGAGAGATATGACTGCAGACTTTATTTTCCTAGTAGTAGAGAAGTCACTGAAGGAAGGAGCAGGTTCAATCCTTGGCTTTAAAAGAGAAATCTGACAGTACTAGCAGCTAGGATTGGAAGAGCCTATAGAGAAAAAAAAAAAAAAAGAGGCAGCCCAGCACAGATGAGGGAAATAAGGGGCTTCATGAGCCCTAGCTATTATTTCTGAACTTCTGTTCTCTTGGTGTACAATCTTGGGCTAAATTCTGTAACTATACAGTTATTGCAGTAGATCAGATGAGAGATGGTAAGGCAAGGGTCAGAGCTATGGCAAAGAGAAAGAAGGCCTGGGGGTGAATGTTGAGATTGGGAAGAGAGAAGCCATGGGTAGCTGAGAGGGAGGAGAGGTGATATATTAGCATATTCTAGAATTTCTGGCTTGGATAGTAGGAAGATAAATAATGCCCTTCATCTAGAACAGGGTTTGGTGAATTTTTTCTGTAATGGATCATAAAGTAACTGTTTCAGGCTTTCAGGGTTATGTGGTCTCTGTTTCAGTTATTCAGCTTTGCTGTTGTGACACACAAATAGCCATAGACAAGATATAAATGAATGATTGTGGCAGTATTCCAATAACATCTCACTTACAGATATTGAAATTTCAAGTTTATTTAATTTTCATGTGTCACAAAATACTAATATTCTTTTGATTTTTTCTCCCAATATTTCAAAAACATAGACACCATTGTGGGCCTTATAGGTGGTGGCTGATTTGGCCTAGAGGCTATAGTTTGACCAACGTCTGATCTAGAAGAAAGAACAGATTGAGCAAGGCAGGAGGAAAGATCATGGTTAGTTTTGTGAAAGCTAATTTTGAAGTGCATTTGGAAAGTTCAAGAGGAGTCAGTATGCCACTGAACATGGGGGTCTGTGTCCAGGAAACACTTAAATCCTGGAGTCATGAGCATAGAGGCCACAATGGAAGCTGTGAGTATGGATGAGATCACCCTGGCAGAGAGAGTTGGGGAGAGGTGATAAGAAGCCAAGGATAGAACCTTGAGGAAAATCTTTATTCTACAGATAAAAGGGAGGTGAATATGGGGGCTGGGATTGTGGCTCAGTGGTGGAGCACTCGCCTAGCATGAATGAGGCACTGGGTTTGATCCTCAGCACCACATAAATGTAAGGTGAAGATATTGTGTCCACTTAAATCTAAAAAAAAAATATATATATATATTAAAAAAATGACAGTGTGTACTCAGAACTTTAAAAAAAGGGGGGGGAGGTGAATAGGAAGAAGAGCAGAGGGAAGTAAGGGGGAGAATTAGGAGACATGATAAGACAGCAGTGTGCTTTGGGCTGGTCTATAGGCCATGATGACCAAAAACCTGCAGATCCAGCATCTAGAAGACCACTGTCATCCTCACAGAGAGCAAGTCACTACTAAAGGAATCCAGAAGCTAGTTGTAGTGGGTAGGAGGGAGACCAAGGCCTTGAGGTAATGAAGTCCTTTTTGGAAGAGTTTGGTCATGAATGAGGAAGAAGACAAGGAATTGGCATGATGAAAGTATTCTCTTCCAGAATAGTTTTTTAGAAATGGAGAGACTTGAACATGGACAGACTGAGGTACCATGGCAAGATATTAATAGCTAAGAATGGAAGGGGTGGAAGAAACAGGAGGGGCATGTCAGTTGTCTGAAGGAGAAGGATAATGGGATAGGGGAGAAACGGAAGAGCAGCCCTGTGGTATGCAGGAAGGCAGAGAAAGGTGTTCGCAGTTGACCAAGAGCTTGTGAGTGAAGAGAGAGGTCACCCTGTAGAGTAAGAGGTTCTGGGGATGCTGTAAGGGTCTGGGGGTTTCAGGAACTGCTTTGGTAGAGGTTCAATTAAGGCACAATCTATGAGGCTTACATATGACTCCTGGACTCTGGTCAGGAGCCTAGCAACCACTGTCATCTCTTTGTGAGGGCTTAACCTCCAGGAGCTGGAAGAAGTTGACTGGATTGGAGAGTCACATCGGAAAGACCAAAAAGCGTGGGGTCCATGGTGGAAGAAACTTCTAGAACTGTCTGGCCCCCAGGTTTAGTGGCCACTCCCAAGGGACTTGAAGCCCAGATGTCTGACAGCAGGAGGCACCAACAGTCTTTAGTCAGCACCATAGATAAAGCCCTGAGTGGAGGCAGGGAGGCTAGGCCAGACACCAAGGGAAGTACCTCTTCCCCAAAGTCAAAGAAGGAGATGCTGAACTTCCCTTAGCATGAGCCCCGCCCAGCCTAGAAGAACTGAATAAGAATAATCAGCAAGCAGATGCAGGTGCCAGCATCAGTGCCCACTACAACTTCTGTCATCATCATGACCTCTACCCCTAGGAAAGCTGACTGGCATGAATGAGATCACAGAGAAACTCACGCTGCCAGATGCCTGTCGAAGTGACCACATAGTGGTACAGAAAGTGACTGCCACTGCCAACCTGGGTCGTGTTCCTTGCGGGACATCTGATGAGTATAGGTACCGGTAGAGGGGAAGTAAAGGGTTCTTGTGGGGTATGACTTAAAGGAGGGATCCCAAGCCCTAGAGATAAGACCTTTCCAAATACAGTCACCATTAGCAGCTCTTCCCCAACCCCTTTCTCTACTCCTATCTCAGGTTTGCAGGGAGGACACTGACCAGTGGGAGCCTGGTTCTGCTGACTCTGGATGCCCGGCCAACTGGAACTGCCCAGCTGATTGTCAACAGTGAGAAGATGGTAATTGGTACCATGCTGGTGAAGGATGTTATTCAAGCTCTCACCCAGTAACTCCCAAATGCTGTGATGCTGAGACCTCTTTGGTCCTCACATACCCTTCCTCCATGACATCTAAGCTATTAGTCCCTTTCTTTCTCTTTCTTTGTGTCCTATCAGCTTCCTCATGCCAGATAGCATCTGGAATGGGGTCTTCTCTCCCTCAGTAGTCTTTACTATGCCTTCCCCCAAACCCTTCCTCATGGGTTCCTCAGTGACCTGTGCAGAGGGAGACAGTATCTGCTGTCTTCAGCCCTTCCAGCTTTCTGTAGCTATTTGTATAGTAAAATCTCAATAAAATGTCTTCTCCCTAGATGTTGACTTACCTTTCCTTCTAAGAGTGGCTGGCCCTTGTGACCTTGTAAGGGAGGCTATGGTTGGATCCTCAAGGTGACCTTCTCTAGGTTAGGAGGGTATAGGCATCTTTGTGGAAGGACATCTGGGTAGAGATGAAGAAGCCAAACCAGAATTACTCTTTGGTCCTTCAGTGCAGAAGCAAGTCCTCTTCAGTGTTTGTCATGTCCCTTGGTTTCCTTCTTGGACCCTTGGGTAGAAAGGACTCATAATATGGGAAATTCCCTAAACAAAAGTGTGCAGCTCAAAATATGTCAAACTGCATCTGGATACAGAACATGGAAGCCCCACCTGACTAGAGAGATGACTGAACTGGCCATCTTAGAAGGGAAAGAAAAGAAGATATAGAACCATGCTTCTCAAACTGCCTTGCATTAATCACTTGGGGGTCCTATTAACAAGCAGATTCTGATCAGTAGTTCATGGGTGGGGCCTAAGATTCTGCATTTCTAACAAGGTACCAGCTGCCAATGCTGCTGTTCTATGGTCACACTTGAGTAGTAATAATTAGAGCCTCCACACCTGTGACAAACCTGGTGGCCCTCCCTGACACATTTCCTGTTGCGAAGAGGTTGAGTAAACAATTAAGAAGCATTCCATTACCATATGTTCTGCCCCACCAAAAGAAAACAAACAAGAAAAAAAAGAAGAAAAAAGGTCTATGGTCAAATAAGTTTAGAATGAAGCATTAATTTAAATAAAATGAATTTAAGTGAATATTTCCATGCACCTTCTCTGAGCCTTTACTATGCTAATGTGCGTATGACCACCCCTCTCCCCAAAGTGGGGCTACAGTTTGCAGTATACTTAAGCCTGGCTTTGCCTTTGGAATATTTTTTCAATAGAACATTTTGGTTGACTGAGTTATAAGGAACACACACTCCAGTAACAGCTTGAGATGTGGTGCCTCAGCTTCTAATCCTCCATGACCAAGGCTCTAGGTCCTTGGCCATTCCTTCCCACATCCCTGTCATGTAAGTATCCCTGAGTCTGTATGTTCAGGGATAAGCCATGGTGAAGCAGATGTGAGCCTCCTCTTAAGAAGAGAGAAAAAAGCAGTGTCAGGGAACAGCCCTGCCTCTGACTCTGGGGAATTGATGGGCATAGTGGCACCAGAGAGCAGCTGGAGCTACTGCTTTCCTGAGAGCTTTGGGGCCCCACAGTCTCCCAAGGATCACTATTTTTGTAACTGAAGGTTCTGAGATGGGATTTGAATGGTGGACACTTTTTCACTTTTGCCTCTGAATTGGCACTAAGATGGTAGAGGAAATTTTTTTAAAGAAATGTGAACAAGGACCATTAGAGAATTCCTTATAGGTCTTTATTGTACACTCACCTTCAATTGTGATCTGTGGTAGCCAGTCTCCAAGATGGCCCCAGTGATTCTTGCTTCCTGGTATTGCACTCTTATGTCATTCCCTCCCACATTTTTATCAGAGTTGGTATGTGCACACAACAGAATACAAGTAATGGTATATCATTTCTAAGATTAGTTTATAAAAGGCATTGTGCCTTCATCTTAGTCTCACACCCTCTTTTCTCTGTGATCATTTGCTCTGGAGAAAGTCAACTGCCATGTCGTAGGCAGCCCAACAGAGAAGTCCAAGACAAGGAACTGAGGCCTTTGCCAGCACCCACTTGAATGAGCTTGGAAGCAGATCTTCCAATCCTAGGTAAAGCTGAAAATGCCTGTAGTTCTGGCTAACATGAGAGATCCTGAGCCAGAACCACCTAGCTTAGCCATTGTTAAATTCCTGACTCTCAGAAATGGTGAAATAATAAATTTTTATTGTTTTAAGCTACTTAGTCTCCAAACTGGCTATAATGTGTAATGGAGCAGCAATAAATAACTAATATAATCCAGCCTTCAACCCACCTCCAAGGATGTTGGAAAAATTCTCAGAAGGAGCTTGAGACTGCAATCTGCAGAGCAAGTACTTCCACTGTCAGTGTCTGAGTGGTGTGCTGGAGCTGGTTCATCTCGGCTCATGAGGCCAACAGTTATTACAGTTTTCAAGAATTTGTGAGCCGGATGACATCACACTGGCAATTTGAAATCAGCCATGGTGAGAGTGTTTACATCAGGGAAAGAGTCAAATATTACAAACCAGTCCTCCTTCCCCCAGCCAATTATCATTTACCAGCATTTTATTGCCCTGGATGACTCCTACTCCTTGTAGCTTTGAAAAGTTATATTTTAAGTTTAAAGAATAAAATAACCACCTTTGTACTGATCACCCAATTTAAGACTGAAGCACTTATCAATCCAGTCAATACCCCCATCTCTCCACCCCACCCCCCACCATTTCATAAGCTCTTCCTTTCCCACCTGAACTAAATTATCATTCTGCATTTTTTGTTATCAATGCCATGAATTTATGAATGTGTTCATATATATATATATACTCACATATATATATATATATATATATATATATACACATACATACATACTTTGTGATAGTAGTGTGCTGCATGTTTTAAATTTTTATATAAATAGCATCTTAAAATATGTACTTCCTGAATCTTTGCCTTTTTCACCCAATATCAAAACATGCTGATGTGATTAGCTTTATTTCTTTTATATATATGTGTGTGTATAATTTCATTGTATGATTATACCACCATTTATTGATCCACTCTCCTGTTGGTGGATATTTAAGTCTGTTAATTTGTTTTGTTTTTGCAACTATAACAAAATAGCTATGAGCATTTTTACTCATGTCTCTTTAAACACGTATGAAAGCTTCTTTCATGTATTTTCCTAGAAGTAGAATTGGTGGGTCACAGAGTAATACACTTTTTTAACTTAACTAGATAATGTTAAATTGCTCACCAGACTACTGTTTCAAGAATGTTTATTGAAGTTTTAATCATAATAGTCTCCAAACTGAAAACAATTCAAATTCTAAGGAGAATGGAGAAATAATTTCCATACAAAAGAATACCACTTAGCAACATGGATGGATCCCACAGATATATTGAGTGAAGTTCATAATAGGCAAACAAGTCTGTGATGAGAGCAATAACAATTACCTCAAGTAATGAGGAGAGGCATGATAAAGCCCCAGGGGGTTGGTGATGGCTGGGTGGAAAAAGTCTAGTTCTTGATGTGAATGGTAGATACCTGAGTGTACATGTAGATAAGAAGTCACTGAAATTTACACTTAAGACACTCTACTATATGAGTATGGTATAAAAAGTGTGAAAAATAAAACACCAATGAATATGGCTGAACCAGTTTCCACCCTCACTAACAGTGATCCTGCTATTTAGGATAGTGAGACCTTTTCATTTCACCCACTTGAGCTACATGAAATCACATCCAATTATGGTTTCATTTGCATATCCCTGGTTATTGGTGAGGTTGGGCATCTGTTGACAGGTTATTTTCACTATCAATTGCCTGTTCTCGTCTTTTACCCATCTTTCTACAGAATTGTAATTTTTTCTGCATTTATCATAAAAGTTCTTAGGTAGCTGAGAAACTAGACATTTGCAAATATCTTCTAGTCTATGGCTTGCCTTTTCAAGTTTTAAATATTATCTCCCAATAAACTAAACATTTAAATTCCATTGTGGTCAAATTTATCATGTTCCTTTACATCTTCTTATAATTTCTAATTTATAATATTTATTCATAGGCTAAGGTAATAAAAATGTTCTTTTATTCTTTGAAAAAAATCCAAGCAAACTTTTCACAATTATATCTTTAACACCCTTTAAATTTACATTTGTGTATGATGAAAAGTGGGGTTGACCCACTGTCTTTTATTTCACTTAAAAGGACATAGGAGAATAAAAAGAGCATAGTTTCTTTTGGCAAAACCTGAGCAGAGATCATGTGTCTACTTTCTCTTGTGGTCTTGAGTTCCTAAGTGAATCCCCCTTCTTATCTTTTGCAACCAGAAATCACTTTCTCCCAGCAGTCTCCATTCTTCTTCCAGCTCTCTGCTGTGGAAGAAATGAACACCTGAGCATATAAGACTAAAGGTCAGGGCCTGGGGATAAAGCTAAGTGGCAAAGTGCTTGTCTAGCATTTGTGAAGTCCTGGGTTCTATTCAAACTATTCAAACAAAAACACAAATACACACACACACACACACACACACAGAAACTACTGTCCCCCTACAACATGTATTTAAAATTTAATCTGGTCAAATTAACAGTTATATTTGAAACCTGTATTATAAATCTGGGGCTTGACTGCAAAGATGTTGCTAGGTATAACCGGGCTCAAAGGATGTTTGTTGGCTGGGAGAATGGATAATGCTGACTATTCCTGCCAATGATCAGCTGTGCGGATTTGACCAAGTTATTTAATAGCTCTACCCTTGCTGCTTTCCCCATTCAGCCCTGTGGATAGTGGACACCTAGTCAGAGGGATAATCTTTCCTGTATGGCCGACAAGCCTAACTAGGTGAGTGAAAGATTCATCCAAACCTGAGCTATGACTATATTTGAACTTGGTCACCTCTTCCCTCACTATCTGCAGTGAGCTCTGAGGTCATTCACAGGGAGTGAAAGTGCTGGAAGTTTTGTTCTCATCAGCCTATGGAACTAGGACACTGCCTGGGTTTGGATGGGTGCTGTGCCACAGTTGGCTGGAGAGGCGGGGCGGTCCTTGGACAAGATACTTTTAATTTCTTTGAGCTTCAGTTTCTTCGTTTGCAAAATGAGTTAACATAGGTAAAGCACTTTGAGCTGTGTTTAGCAATAATGAGTGCTTAGTGAAGGTGATCTATTGTTACTTGCAACAGAAAGTTTAGGAAGAGGAATTTTAAGCAGCAGAAATTCCTGTTCCAAGTCACCTGAAAAAATGCCTTTACTTTTTAATGAGAGCTCTGAAATGTGAAAGAGCTCTCAGACACCTACCTTCCTTTGGGTCCTCTTCCAGGTTTCATATTCTTATCTAACTCAACTTTGGAGTCACGTGGGAGGATGTAAGGGATTACAAACTGGAAGCCAATAAAGTGCACCGGACCCCTAGATTTAAAGTTTGCATTAAGATAAAAGAATACATATTTTCATTTTTTTTTTTTTTTTGAAAGATGAGCTGAGGTAGGACCTCATTCCTTTATGTTGCCTAGCAGCCAACAGCCCTTTTAGATATGCCTTGGACCTTCAGCGCTCTCACCCTTTTGGCTGCTGTGCTCTAGTGGCATCTCCCTGAGATTTCTAAGTAAAACAGAAGGTATTTTAAACAGCTGTCTTATGCTGCTGGCTCACCAAGATGAGACCTAGGGGTGGGCTGCTCCCTGAGAAAAAGGCCCCAGGAAGGAGCATCCCAGTGAAGCTGCTCCTGCCTTGTCCCTGCTAGTCATCAACCTTTCTATTCAAAACCTCAACAAAACAAGGAAACTCCTGCATGAGGACCTGTAGGGGGATGGAGACTGACTCCTACTCCTTCGTGTCATCCTCCTCATCTTCTCTCCCCTTGACTAAGGCCATAGACTTCCTTTCCTTCCATTACCCTGGACAGAAAACTACAATTACCTGTTTCCCTCCCGTTGGCCATTAGAACCAGGCCAGAGTCACAAACCTCTTAACAAGATGGCAACTCCATCTTGCTCAAGTGCCAGGAGGAGCCTTCAATGTAGTAAATGCTTAAAAACAATATGATGAGAGAGCATGTAAAACAGTAATGCTCAATAAATTCTTGTCCCTTACCCCCACCCCCGCACTCCTTTGTTTCTTTCCTTTTCCGGCCCAACTTCTAAAATCTCCAGCCAGTCAGGCCTTAAAAGACAACTGACAACTCTCAACTCGTTTACAACTCTTTACTAACTTCCAGCTATCCGCAGAATAAAGATCCTTCACAAACTGAAACCAGGCTTCCCTCCTGCGCTCCAAGCACGCGTTATCCCTGGTTTGTTAGAGTAGCTCAGTTCAGTTCTCGCTCTCCGCCTTCTCTCGATCTCTCCGCCTGGAATGCCACCTCCGCCTTGGCGCTTGACTCGGGCTTCCGGTCCGCTCCTGCCCCCGCTGCCCCAGGCTTGTCCTCACCAACAGCGAGTCCCACAGCAGTTCCCTTCACCCCGTGGCTTCCACCCTGTCCCTTCTCTGTAAAGCTTCCTATCGCAGCCTTGTGGGAGCGTTGGAAGCGATTTCCTTAGAGAACCATAGTCCAAAGAGGATGACTGGTGTCTTTGGAACTTTCCGGAATCCCCAGACGCCCAGCGCTCCTCTACCCAGAGCACGGAGCGATCGGGCTTAAGTGAGCGCGCCTCCTGGAGCTCGGGGGCTAAGGTTCTGACAGCGGTGGCGGCTCTCTGCAAGGCTGTCTCTCGCCCTGGAGCAGTCACTGGAAGAAGAGGGGCGTGGACACTTTCCTGACAAAGCACAACACCGCTGAGTCGCAAGGGTTTGTAAATCGCGCCCTATTTCACGATTTACAAACTGAGGCGCAGAAGAGATGGTGACTTGGCCAGGGTCACTAGGTGAGTGGCGTGCTCAGGCGTGAACCTTTGGCTTTCCAGAGGTGCTGCGGCCAGCAGTGAATGCGGCTCTATAGCCCGCCTCCGCCTCGGCGCCGGCTCGGGTGGGCGGCTGAGCCCGGTCTCGCCTGCTAGAGGGAGCCGGAGGGCAGGGCGGGGGCCGGGGCTGGGGCCCGGGCGGGGCCGACACAGGTGCTCCGCATCCGGCCGGGGGGCGGCTCCGCAGAGCTTTATAAGCCACCGGGTGCGGAGCTGCGCGCGGCTCGCTGCAAAAATAGTGCCCACGTGTGTGCGCGTCCCTCGCCCGCCGGCCGGCCCGTCCGCCAGTCCCGCAGGGCCGCGCCGGCCCCATGGCGTTCCCTCTGGTAAGAGCCGCTGCCAAGCCGGGGCGGGGCCCGGTCCAGCGCAGCAGCTAACGGTCCGCGCGCAGCATCGCCAGCCCCGGCGCCCCTCCCCCGCTCCGCGTCCTGGGCTGGCGCGGGTCACATGCGGCGGGCGTGGGGCCGCGTGGAGGGGCGTGCAGCGAGGGGGCAGGGATCCTCCCGTGACTCAGGGCCTTCGGGCTTAAAGGCGCCGCGACTCTTGGGGGCTGTCGCCTGGGCTTGTGAGCTACGCTGCTGGTGGCTTCCAGCGAGCATAGGTCCTGACCAGAGCAGACTGACGGAAGGAAGCCCCGGCGCCCAGAATACTTGCTTCTTTCGCAGCCGTCGCACGTGAGGCCTGAGCCAGCCAGCGCTGGCAGCCCGCGACCCCTCTCTCCTGCCGTGAGCCTCCTGTGCTCCGTCTAGGGTGCGGGGACACCGGGAGGGCGGGCTTGCGGGGGTGAAGAGCCACGTGGAGAACGCCGCGACGGCGTGGGCGCGGCCCCTTTAAGGCGGAGGGATCAGGCCCTCGTGCCAGGCGCGCGCTTTCCTGGCCCGGGGGTCACGTGGCTTCACACGTTCGATAGGCTCCCGGAGGAGTCTTGGAGAGCGCGCGGGTAGGGTCCCGCGCGTGCGACTCAACTTTGAGCGGGAGGCCTGCAAGTCTGGCCAACTCGAGGTGGGTCTTGGGGGCGTGTACGGGTAGGGACCCCTGCGGCCCAGAGACGCAGGTTCCCCACCCTACCCGGCCCGTGTCCTGGGGAGATGTGTGCATATGGTTTGGCTGGCGACGCCGTTTTCCTCAGCCGGGACAAGGCCAGGTGCCTGAGCCCCGAGGTAGGGGAGACTGATGCGGCCTCCAGCCCTGGCTGCAGGCTTGGGAAGCAGTGGTGGGCGCTGAGGGTGGGTCTGACCGGTTGCTTCAGCTAATGGAGATACTAGATGGAAGGGCTGCGCCGGCCTGGGGACATGGGGTTAGGGGGTGCAGACCAGGAAGAGGTCTTCGCCGTTGGTGTCTCATTGGTTGTCCTTGTCTAGGTTTTTTCTTCTCGATCAAGTTGATAATGACTTTGTGCTTCTTGCCTAAAGGACCCCTCGAGACCACAATCCCTGGAAGTGGCCAGAACTGCCAAAGAATGCTAAGAGCTCGCGGGCAACCTGGCTTGGGGATGTGCAGCCCAGTGTGCGTGGTGTTTTCGCCGTGGCATTTTGCTCCTTGCAGGCTGTACTCTGGTTCACGGAGCGCTCAAGCAGGGTTCTGCCTGTAGAAGACGTGCAGGAAACCCCGAGTTCCCCAGAGCAGCCTACTGCCTGTGTCAGGTCTCAAGGATGGCTTGCCCTCCCCGCCGCGGCCTTGGTTAGCTCTGATGAATTGGCATTTCTCTGGCGACCGTCTCCCTGTCTACCACACTGTTTCCCCACGTTCTTCTGGCATCTAAGGAAACTGCTGGTCTTGGTCATTTGTTGGAGTCGGGGCAAGTGGGTTGGACTGGGAGCTCTGGTTGGTGCTCCTCTAGTGATAGGGCTGACCTGTGCCAACTGGCAGAGTGTCTACTGAGGATAGACACTCACCCTTAAATTCAGGTTCTCTTTGAGTCTAGGGATTCATCCTGGGTTAAAAAATGGTAACCAATGGAAACAACAGAATCTTGGAAATACAAGCTGGCGATTGGTTTTGGGGTTTGTTTATGTGGTAAGTAGAAAAGGGGTGGATATTCTGTTTCTGGAGCCCAGTGGTGCTCTGTGATTTTGGGAGCCCCTAAGAACAGTAGTGTTCAGGGCTCACCACTGGTATTTATCTTTACTCTTCCAACTTGCCTGGACCTATAAACTCTACTCCTAGAGCATTGCATCTGCGGAGTTGGTTTTTTTTTTTTTGGGGGGGGGGGGGGGGTTTGGGCTGGGCTTGGTGTTTTTGTTTTTGTCATGGTGACTTAATTTAAATTTGGGTGGCTGGGCAATGCATGCTCCACTTATAGAAATAGTATTTGGAAGTTGAGTACCCTATATGTAAGTATTCCTTTATAAAAATACTTACCATTCCCTTCCCAGTGGTTGTGGTATATACAGCTCACTATAATTAGGCTTTCTTGTGTGGAAGAACGATTTTGCTAACCTGTACAGCAATGCATGGCATAGTGGTGCATGCCTTTAATCCACAGAACTGGGGAGGTTGATGCTGAAGGCTTGTATATTGGAGGCCAACCTGGCAAGTTAGTGAGATTGTCTCAAAGTAAAAAATGTGGCTTTTGAGGTAGCTCAGTGATAAAACACCCCTGGGTTCAGTCCCCTAAGTATTGCCCCCCCAACACACAACCCCAAACAAAAAACTAGTGCATATGGTGAATTATCATGGGAATTTGGTTTGGAATGATTCTGGGGTCTTTCCCAGGCACACATAACAATGTCCATGAGGCAGAAAATGGAGGATGATGATCAAGTTGTAGGACTCCAGGCTCAAACCAAAGTTGTCATAATGATAGTGGTTGCCCCAATGTATTAATTTTTCTGGGAGGGGATACCCAGGATTGAACTCGGGGGCACTCAACCACTAAGCCTCATCCCCAGCCCTATTTTGTATTTTATTTAGAGAGAGAGTCTCACTGAGTTGCTTAGCACCTTGCCATTGCTAAGGCTGGCTTTGAACTCCAGATCCTCCCTCAGCCTCCCAAGCCTCTGGGATTACAGGTGTGCGCCACCTTGCCTGGCTTAATTTTGTTTTTGATCATTAAAATGGGTTGCAAACCAAATTCTACAGGAGCCTGAAGGAAGAGGAAGGAAGCAAGAGTAATACCTATTGCTGCTCTCTAAAGCAGCTGCTAGCTGACCGGTTCCAAGCAAATATGTTGATGGATCTTTGATTTTTTTTTTTCCTAGTCAAGCTGGCCATTTCTATTTTGATGAATTCCCTGACTTTTAAATGTAGCAATTAAAAAATTATCAACTATGTGGACCAGCTGAAATATGTCTTTTGTGTTGTATTTAACCTGAGAGCTAGTTTGGGATCTGTTTTTAAGTCATTCCTGTTAGATTTCCCTCCTGTTTTGCAAATGAGGAAACAGCTCAGATGTCTAGTCTCAAGGCTTTTAATTAATGGAATAACATTTGGGGTCCTTTTGATGCCATAGCCTAACCTATTAATATATGATATATATTATGGTATATCAGAGCACTGGGCATGGGGATTTTATTGGTTGTGGACAGCATAAGAAAAAAAGTAGTGGTCTGTGAACTGGTCCCCTTTATAGATAGAGTGAACCTTAACTGCATTCCTGGAAATCTTTTGCTGTAGAAGTCAGTGTGGGTCTTCTGAGCATTAGTGCAGCAGTGTTGATGTCAGGAGGAATGTGCTGTGTCTATCATTCCAAATGTGTGTGAGAGCAGTTAGTGATCCTGAGAGCTAGAGGTCTGGAGAAATCGGGCTCCTCCCATTATGAGGGTGATCCTCCCAATCCTGTGCACAAAAGACTTTCCTTTTTTAACATACTTAAAATTTCAATAGTCTTTTTCTCCTTTGGAAACAAGGCAAACATAAAATTATATAATTGTTTTAGTACCTATATGAATAGAATCAAGCTTACTAAATCTCACTTTTTCTTAAATAATTGCCATAATGTATCTCAGATTTCTAAAAAGAATTAATAAAGGGTTTGTATATTTATAGGCTTTGGGTATTGAACCCTGGATCTTGCACATGTTGAGCATATGCTATACCACTTAACAACACCCACCTCCCCTAGTAAAGGATTTTTGGCAGTATGTGGTAAAATCTTCAGGGATAAGCCCCAACAGCATAAAAGAATCCTGCCCCAGAAAAATAAAGGGCTAGAGTTTTAACTCTGGGTAAAACTTAGAATCTCAGCCTTATACATAGCCACACTAGTAGATATAAAGGGACTATAAGCATTTCTGTACCTTCCTCCTAAGAATTCAATGTGGCAAAGTCTTTGCCAAAGGGATTTTTCTATAAGAATGCAACTCGGGTACAAGCTGGGTTGCTTTCTTACCTGTGGCCTGAAAAGTTTTAGGAAAGATAGGAACTTTAAAATGATAAGTTTCCCTACCCACTTCTTTAGCAATCTTTACTAGCCAAGTAGTCAGCTATGAGTTCAATGTTTGTAGATTCTAGGAGTGGGGAGGACTATGTGTGTGTGTATGAAGGTAGGGTGGGGTGGGGGAGGTTGATTACTGTCTTTGCTGGTGTCTTTTTGTTTTATGTTAAATTTTGTGTGTGCAAGCTTTCTCATTCACTGATTTCAGGTCCCTTGTGAAATGGCCATTCCCTAAAATTGTTTAAAGGTCAAATTAATTAAGGGGTTTATACTTCTGGTTTAAAATTTGGGTAGGATTGTACACCAAACACAGATATTAATGTTTTAGACTATTGTCTTCAGTAGATAGTGGTGGAGGCAGTAAAAGAATCATGGCATCAAATAGCAAATTATTTTTTCTGCTGTGGAAGAGCTGTTATAATCTCATCCTGTTCTGCAAATCTGCTCTTCCTAGGCAGTATCTTAAGAGGAACTGACTCTGGGAATTTGCCAGAATGCATGTTGGGGGAGGATACATAAAGAATTTTGCTTCTGTTTTTTTGATTTAAAACCAAGAAGCATGGACTGGACCCTTTCAATGTTAAGTTTTTTGGATGCTACTAACTCTGCCTCCTTTTCCCCCCACGTTGCAACTTTGAAAATTTGCCTTGTTTTTTTTCCCCCTGCCATCATCGAATCCTGTTTTTGGTTAAACTGCTCATGTAAGCACAAATTCCAAGCTCAGAAAGTTTTTAATGTTGCTAGGACCCCAAAATATAGTATACTGGCTGAAAAATTGAACTAAAAGGTACATAATCATATAATATTTACATTTTTGTAGGAAAATTATATCTGACCTTCCATAAAAAGTCTCCAAATTTTTTTGGCGGGGTGCATACCAGGGATTGAAGTCAGGGGCACTCCACCACTGAGCCACTATTCCAGCTCAATTTTGTATTTTATTTAGAGAAAGGGTCTCACTGAGTTGCTTAGCACCTTGTTTTTGCCGAGACTGTCTTTGAATTTGTGATCCTCCTGTCTCAGCCTCCCAGAGCTGCTGGGATTACAGGCATATACCACCGCATCTGGTTAAAAGTATCCAAATTTTATAATATTGAACCATCATTATAGGTGTAATTTCCAGTGACTTTTTGTTACTGAAATTTATTTATTTTTAAATTAAATTCAGGGCTAGGCTAATTGGAACTCACTAGTCACATTGAAATTGTATGCAGGTTTATCTTATTTATGGTGCTGGGGATGAAACCCAGGGCCTTATGCATGCTATGCAAACACTCTACCATTGAGCTGCACCTCCAACCCCTGTTATTAGGATTTAAAAAGATACCTGTTAGGGATCATTTTGTTGCTTTAATGGATATGTGCTTTTAACTAGCAGGCATGTATTGGGGGAGTACCTGGATAAATTGGACTGAGTTTTACCTTCGGTAGTTCAAGAAAAAGAAAACATTTTAGCATGTTTTACCTTTGAATTCTGCCTTGTTTTTTTCCTTAAGTATTCCTGTATGGTTGGAACAGTCCTTTCAGATTATAGTGAGTTAACACTCTTTGTCTCTATTTTGTAAGGTGTTTTGTGCTGACTTCCCTTGAGGTAACTGGAGAATCCCCAGAAGGGCAGGTCTAAAGATTTGTGTGCTAAAAATGGGCCACTGTTGATTCTGGGAATAACTTGACTAATCCTATTACTGGTTTCTTTATTCTTAGCCAGTATAATATGCTGATATAGTATCATACAGATGGGTTTAACCCCATTGCCTACATCTTCTTTAATAAAGTCATGAGCATAGCTTTTCTTTGTTGGAAGAGAGCAGTTATCTTGAAGAGCATGTTGGGGTTTTTGTGTGTCTTTTGACAGAACACTTAATCTTTTACTACTTAACACCTGTGCTGTCATCATTCTGGGTTTGTGCCCCTGAATTCTGGCTCTGACACCATCTGTTTCATGAGTTGGCCTTATCTCCTGAGACTTTTTTTTTAAAGCTATAATCTTGGAATTGTTTTGAACTTAAAAGGTGTAAGAGATCTGTCTTCCAGGTATAATTTGGAGTTGATACCAAGCCCGGTTTTAATTTCTGACTCTCTCTTTTTATAGACAAAGGAGAGTTAAGCTTAGAATTAAAACAATTATTTCAGTCTTATACAGTGAATAGGTGATAGAACCAGAACTGGAATGCTCATTTTCTCATTTCTAGGCTAGTGTTATTTTTAGAATTCACACAACTTGACCTCTGCAATGTTGGTGTCTTATTATTTCATTTCACTGAAAATTTCTGTTTGGTTCACAAGACTATGAATTTCTGATTTTTCTTATTGATATATTTGCAGGCTTCCTCTTCTCCCTCAATGCTACATTCTCTATGGTTCAGTCTATTGGATCATTTCTGTGCCTTTATTCAGAGGGTCCATGTATTCTGCACCAGTTATCTGTGTGACTAAGTTTTAGTTTGAGCGTTTCACCCCTGATTGTTCTCAAGATTTATAGTTCTGATTGGGCCACTGGATACATGTATTTGTTTGAGGCATATTAAACCCAGCAGGTTTTGATTCTAAAAACAGAATCAGTTTCTTTCCTTTTCTCATTTCTTGGAGCTAATCTGATTCTATCCTCTGTACACAATTAGTCTAATTTTTTTCCCCTGTTAGACTCTAGTGTCCTTTTGGGGCAAAAACTGCATTTGGGTGTTATGCTTTTTCCACATCAGAGGTTCTGCTACAGAAGGATGCTAGATAAGTACATGGTTTTAGCTTTTCCTTTGGAAACCTCTTCCAGTTTGTGTAACTACAAAGCCTTGATATGACCCTACCTTTGTGTTTCCTGTAGCTCTTGTATCCTTTCATTACTTCTCCTTGCTCATTGCTGATTCTCTAGTTTGAGTCTTGTTGCATGATTGTTTGCAATCTGCTTTTTCCATCATCCTCTTCAATTTTTCATATACATTCACACCTGCCACTCTGTGGAGCCTTGCCTCAATAGTGTTCTCATTATTCACTAGGCCTATCTCTTTGGCCCTTGGTCTGTATGGAATGTCACATCTCCCAAGCTGGACATGAGTTCCTGGATCCTTCCTATCTCCATCCCACACCCTTATGAAGAAAAAGATAAAACATTCGATTACCAGTTCCACCAGTTGTTGTCAAAGCTTGTAGGTACTCGATAATTTCAGGATTGGGGGTTTTAAGTTTGGACCAAATACAATTTAGCATGGGAAAAAGCCCAATAAACTCAAATACCACATGAATAGTATTATATAATTAGGGATCCAAAGATTACCATTATATTTATTGGTTGCTTTCTCATCATATACTGGGACCATTTGGGGGATTGCAAATAAATAAGAAAGATCCAGCTCGCAAGGAGTTAATAGTCTAATAGGAACACAAGCACATAAAATAGTTATGTGCTATATTGTAAATCCAACAATTAAATATATACAGAAATAACATGGGGGATAGACATGTAAAAGAATTAAAGGTTTGCTTGAACAGACCAAGGGAGAACATTTTAGGCAATAGAACAACACGAATAAAGACAAGGAGGTATGAAAGAGGATTGCATTTAAGTAACTAATTTCAATATTGACAGAATTTTAAATGCAGTGGTTACTATCCTAAGACTTACCAGTTGCACTGTATTCTTATATGCAGGAGAAGTTAGTATACAATCACACTAAAAAGATATAAATAAAATTGCTGCAAATATTCTTATAATATTCAAAATGTTAAAAAATAAAAACAAATGCCCATTGTGTCAGGGATCCCCAAGAGTATTCCAAGGGAAAATAGGGCAAAGTCTGGAAAGCATGTTCAAATTCCCTAGGGTTCTATGCTAGGGGAGTCAGACAGGACCCCATTTAATTCCCACAGCTGACAGTGCTTGTAGAATGTTGTCGGTCAACAAAGCCTGTTAGAACTTGATGTATAGGGTGTTGTGTGTGTTTTTTATTTTGGTTTTGTCAACCACGCAGCCTCTGCTTAGAATGTACCCAAATTCCAAGCTCCAGTGGGAGAGAGTATTTGGCATAAACCATATTGTTTGTCCAGTTTACATATAGTAGGTCATGCTTTTCAGTAATGCAGATGGTGCGTCAAAATCCAAGTTCCCAGATGTCAACCAGAAGACAGCAGTAAGGCCTGCTATTTAATTAACTCTTTTCTGCACACCTATAAGCAGAAATATGGATAAATTATATGATTACATCTGTTACCTTGTGTTTTTTTTGGATTTTCCCCTTACTTCTCTCCCACTGGGACAGAGGACCTTGTGCAAGCTGGGCAAGTGCTCTGCCACTGAACTAAATCCCCAACCCCTCATTACATCTATAACACTAAGCAGTAATAAAACCACTGAGCTGCACTGCAACATGTAGAAATCTCATGCTAAGTAGAAAGAAAAGCCAGACCCAGAAGAGTACCTGTTACATGATTCCATTTATAAGAAGTTAAAGTGTGACAACAGAAATCTCCAGTAAGCTCTTTTGGGGAGGAGTTGAGTATCAGGAGCAGGAAAGAGCACAGGGGAACCTATAGATCATAAAAATGTTCTGAATCTTGACACATGTGGTAGTTACTCAGGTAGGTATAAACATGAATATTGATCAAGTATAACTAGTACCCTTTATTGCAAGTATGTTATCCTCCCATTAAAAAAGGAGTAAACCAGTCGGGATTTAACTTGGTCACTAAGCCGAAGCCAGACCATGAAGAGTTTTTTTTTTGTTTGTTTGTTTTAATATTTATGGCTTAGAAACCTGACCTTTATTCTGATAGCAGGTCTCAAAGCTAGGTCTTTGTACCCCTGTAAATCCACAAAACCCTTTAATAATTCAAAGTCAAAACTATTTTCATAATTTTAAGACATTAGTTGCTTTGTAAACTGTGTTGACATTTGCAATGGTGGTGAAGAATTAATGGGGGTGGATGAAGCTGCTGGCACCTTAGCAGGAATTAAGGCAATAGCCAATTTCACAAACAGATGTCCTTAAGGAAGCAGTATAAATTAATCTTATTAAACCACAAACCTTGAGTATGCCTTTAACATTCTGTGTGACAAATGGGAAGTCAATGCGTCATATCTCAATACAATGACTGTCAAAGAAAAGTTCTTATGTGATTGAGTTTCAAGAAGAATAAGCCTCTTTTTCATGAAACACCTTTTCTTACTTGAAAACTAGAAAACTGGTTATTGAACTTTGTATATTTAACATACATTTAAAATTTTTTTTAGTTGTAGTTGGACACAATGTCTTTATTTATTTTTATGTGGTGCTGAGGATCGAACCCAGCACCTTGCACTTCACTAGATGAGTGCTCTACCGCTGAGCCATAACCCCAACCCCTTGAGCAGACTCATTATTGAATATTCTTTTCATGTTCTCATAAGCCTGTTGTGGCACTAATAGTATTTCTTTTTCCAGACTGACTTAATAGAGCTCAAATAATATTGGGTAATAGAAATGTAATAATAACTAGAGTAGGAAAGGGAAAGTTAGGATAAAGTAGCTTCTGGATTGAATGGAAAGTGGATAAGGATCAGATATCTCAAAGATTCCAAGTAAGATAGACTTGGTTGGGTTTGGCAGGTAGGAAGTTATTAATTTAAGAGTAGTTGTGTAATGTTTTTGCAGGGAGTGTGCTGGCAGAATCTTGTGGATTGAGCCGGTGAACAGGAGGTTAAATAAAGATAGCATATTTTTTGGAAGGTTGATCTTAGAATAAAGAAGCCTGTGGCTTGGAGAGCATGTTTTCATTAAGGAAGGCATGTCTTTTAAGGTGAAAGAGTCTTGAGCATACTTAAAAGAGTTAGGGGAAGGAGCCAGTGGAGAAAAGAAGAAAGACCAGGAAAGGAGAAATATCTTGTATCTGTTGAGGATTCACTATCTCTTTTGATACACACAGAAAGTAAGGATCTGCAGCCCTATCTCCTTTATTCCTTGTGAAACTCCCTGTCCAGCCCTGTGACAGCACTTCTTTGCTTGAATTTACTATATTCTGTATTCTCCTCTGCCTGTTTTTTTCCCTCATACCTGCTTGTTGAAATTCTGCTTCTGCATTATTCTCTAGCTTAGAAGTTATAATTGTGAAACCATTCCAGACACCTTGATTTGCTTTTTATTTTTTTCTCTCGTGCAGCATTTTGTGCTTCCCTTGCTTTCCATTTACTTAACTGGATTTATTTCTCCCACTTAATGAAGTCTCCTGAGACAAGGATTATGTTTTATCCATTTCTGTAATTTCAACAACTAACCTAGCAGTTTTTCAGTGTTCTTGAAATATTAGATTGAGCTATGTGAAATTGCCATTTTCTTATTTGAAAAAGGTGGAATATTGACAATTTCTTATGGAGCAACTGAACATGTTATTTCTTACATTTTTGTGTGAAAGACTTGAGATGGAGAATGGAGGAAAAAGTTAAATATAGAAGCATTTCTTTATTTTATCATTTTTATGTGATGCTGAGGATCGAACCCAGTGCCTCCCACGTGCTAGCCACGAGAAGCATTTTTAAATATATATAGTTAATAAAAGTTTAGCCAGAAACTTGGCATTGAGTGATCTGGTGACTTAAAGCAAACAGAAATTTTGCCAGAGGATCTATATTCTTCCATAAGGAAAATAATTCTTCATGGGAAATTAGAATTTTATAATCTTTTATCCAAATCATGCTTCTCTTTATGGGTACTCATATAAGGGCTGTTCAAAATTATAGTAAACAATATGTTCAAAATCATGAATACAAATGTTATAGAGGTTTTGTTCAGCTGTATTGTTTAGTATAAAACTAAGGGCAAATTGCCAAACTACATCTTGGTAGAACCAGTACTTTGGGGACATCTAATATATTGCTTTCTGTTGCTCTGGCTTAATTAAAAAACAAAGTATACATGTTCAGTACAAATTTTTTTAAACTAAAAAACTAAATGGAAGAAAATCTTTTTCTCAGATTTTTAGTGTCATCACAATTTTGCAGAGGATTCACAAGATTCCAATCTATGGATACCAGTTTTAAAACCCTATCTGTGTACGCCTCAATCTTCCATAATAAATCTCATTTGTTTTAATGAATCCACTGTAGTTGATTAGCTGTAATAATCTTGAAGGAGACTATAATGTTGATATGATGTTAATTAAAAGCAACTGAAAAAAAATTCAGATACTGGATACATTGGCACACACCTGTCATCCCAGCTACATGGGAGGCTGAGGCAGAAGGATCACTAGTTTGAGGCCAGTCTGGGCAACTTAGCATGACTCTGTCTCAAAAAACAAAAAACAACCACCACAACAAAAAAAACCCAATAAATAAAAAGGACTGGGAATATAACTCAGTGGTAGAGCACCTGTGAGTTTACTCCCCAGTCAGAAAAACAAAAATTGATAGATTTGGCATTTATTTTTGACAACTGAATAACCCCAATCTAGGATTTTGACCTGAGGAATGGCCATCTCATCTCCGTGCTGAGCTTAAAGAGTATGGTAACTGAAGGTAAGGCCAGGGATTTTAAATTAGGCAATTCTAGATTTGTTCTGTCACACAAATAAGTATAAAATTTTGGAATCTCGTTTTTTAGCAAATAAATTCACATCGGATGGTTTCATATTTTTAAAGAAAGTGATATGAGTTATAGTTCCAAAAATTAAAATAAAAGAAGAAGAAACAACGCAGTTATAAGCTAGAACAAGTAAATAAAGTTCTTGGTGAACTTGGCTAGATTGATTTGATCACCTATATGGAATTGGACAGCTGCCACTAGTAAGTTATTTGTTGAGTATTTCCATGCATGCACCTTATTTCCAATTAGTACAAAGTAGGTGGTACTCTATTTTATATCTTAGATAACTAAGGTTTAGATGGATATTCAAGTGGTAGAACTGGTATTTATACTCCAGAGCCAGTGTTCTTCCTGCTTTTTTTAAATTGTTTTTTATTCTAATTTGTTATATATGACAGCAAAATGCATTATAATTCATATTATACATATAGAGCACAATTTTTCATATTTCTGGTTGTACACAAAGTATATTCACACCATTTGTGTCTTCATACATGTACTTGGGGTAATAATGTCCATCTCATTCCACCATCTTTTTTTTTTTTTTTTTTTTTTTACCCCCATGCTCTTTTCCTTCCCCTCCTACCCCTTTGCCCTATCTAGAGTTTGTCTAATCCTCCCATGTTCCCCCTCCCAGACCCGCTACGAATCAGCCTCCTGATATCAGAGAAAACATTGAGCATTTGGTTTTTTGGGATTGGCTAACTTCACTTAGCATTATATTCTCCACCTCCATCCATTTTCCTGCAAATGGCGTGATTTTATTCTCCTTTATTGCTGAGTAATATTTCATTGTGTATATATACCACATTTAGAGAAATGCAAATCAGAACTACTCTAAGATTTCATCTCACTCCAGTCAGAATGGCGGCTATTAAGAATACAAACAACAATAAGTGTTGGTGAGGATGTGGGGGAAAAGGCACACTCATACATTGCTGGTGGGACTGCAAATTGGTGCAGCTAATATCGAAAGCAGTATGGAGAATCCTTGGAAAACTGGGAATGGAACCATCATGTGACCCAGCTATCCCACTCCTCGGTCTATACCCAAAGAACTTAAAAATAGCATATTACAGGGACACAGCCACATCAGTGTTTATAGCAGCACAGTTCATAATAGCTAAACTGTGGAACCAATGTAGATGCCCTTCAGTAGGTGAATGGATAAAGAAAATGTGGTATATATTCTTTTTGCCTTTTGAAATAGTTATTCACATTTTTGGCAGGGGAATTTTTTCTTTTGGAAAATGAAATGCTTTTTTATAGACGGTGTCCCCCACTCTACCTACCTTACATCTCAGTTGAAGATCACTCTCTTACCATTGGGAGTATCAACTCTGTTGAAAAGGAGGAAATTGATCTAAAATAATATGTCAGGATTCTTCATGAGGGGCTGGGGTTGTGGCTCAGTGGTAGAGCGCTCACCTCACACGTGTGACACCCTGGGTTCGATCCTCAGCACCACAAAAATAAATAAAGTTATTGTGTCATCTACAACTAAAATATATTATATATATATAATATATATAAAAGATTCCTCATGAGCCATTCTAATAGCAGAAAGGTAGATTGGACTAGTTTTATCTTGAGGCTATTTTTTTTTCTCTATTGGCATTAAAGTTGAAAAGATTACTATTTTTCTAGCACTGCAAAGTAATTTTTCCTGTTGACCTGTGATTTTCAGTAGAATTAAAGTCTGTGTTCTAAGTCTCTGCGCAGTCTTTTTTTTAATATTTATTTTTTAGTTGTAGTTGGACACAATAGCTTTATTTTATTCATATATTTTTTTATGTGGCGCTGAGGACCAAACCCAGGATCTCGCAGGTGCGAGGCGTGCGCTCTACCGCTGAGCCACAACCCCAGCCCATCTGTGCAGTCTTAAAGGCTACTTTCCTAATCACTGAAAAAGATCAATTAAAGGTTAAAATAAAAGCTGCAAAATTATCTCTTTTTATGACATGATATGTCAAAGGTAATAGCAGAAGCTACAAGGCAATAAAACAACCAAGAAGAAAAAACACTTTTCATCATATTAAAACATTGATCTGATCTTAGAACTAAATATTGCTAAAAGTTAAAGCAAACTGTGCAAAGTAAATGCAACTATGATTATAGGAGTGGATAGTGGGTTTCCATTTTGAAAATGAGAAACAATTCATTTAACTGGAGAATTTACAAAAATCAATATATTCTGTAGTAGATTCAGATTTTAGGGAGTTTCCATTTTGAAACTATAATAGTTTCCATTTTGGAAATAATGAATTCATTGAACTAGAGAATTTATAAGGATCAGTATGTTCTGTAGTAGATTTCAGATTTTAGACAGTTCTATTTGTACCATGTATCCAGTATTTTAATTAAGCTTCCTAAGTAGTGGGAAGAGTTATGAGTATAGAACGGCCTGGGATCATCAGAAGAGTAGATGCCCTATGTAGTGTACTGTTTTTTTTTTCCTTCATTTAATGATCAAATAAATCCTTTTCCTCAAAGATCCCTGAGGTAGCCTCTAATCCCATGGTATAGTAATAATACTATTGACAAGCAACATTAATTTGCTCAGCACATAATTATGTGCCAGTACTGTGTGTGTATTGATTCACAGAACCCCCTATGAGATGGTATTACTACTTTTATCCCTATTGTACTTGTAAGAAAAGTGAGAGAACTGTTTTTTATTGGACAGTGCTGACTTTGATTTTTTTGGGTTTGTTTTTGTTTTTTTGCTTCCAAATTGGTCATTCAAGGCAAACATTGGCATTTACTGATAAGATCAAGCAGTTTGGGATAATCCTAATTACCCAGTCATCTTAAGCTAGATCTCTGATTTGGTATATGTGAGAAGGAGAAGGGAAGAATGCCAGATGTCATTTGTCCAGTTTGGGAATAAGATGCATATTCCTTCATGAGATTAGGAGTAGGGCAGGGTGGCCAGATATGTTCCTAAATTGGATTTTTTTTTTTCAGGCTGTTTGAGGTAAGGTTTCAGACCTTCCTGAGGAATAAATTTTTTCCAGAAGGCCTCTAAATCTGCCTTTGCTCCTAGATTACTATGACACTTTTCTCACTGGTCCTTCTCTCATCTCTCCAATTTTTGTGGATAGTCTCCTAAGACTTACATACAGTAGTCATTTACTTGATTTCAGATGTGGCCAGGATCTGGGAATCCACATATACAATACTTCTTTTATAGTAAGTAAATTTGTGTGTGTGTGTGTGTGTGTGCGTGCGCGCGCGAAAATCTTCCTGCAAAGTTGATAAACTGTAAATGCATTTGGTCATTTCTCCTTTTAAGGAGCTTTTAACAATTTGGTAATCTCTGATCTGTAAAACAATGCTAACTAACTCCTGGCGTGTCAGGCTGCCTTTCCAGTGTCGTTCTTTACTCCTATACCTAATGCTATGCCACACTGGAACACTCTAATGCCTCTTTACTGTCTATATTCTTCAGACCTTCCTCTTTTCCCCACTTCCAGGAGCCACTTCTAGCCACCTTGGCCCAGCAGACAACATATTTTTACAGCACATTGTAGCTTGTAGTGTGGTTGTTTACAACACAATCAGTTCTTAGTTCCTTGTCCCAATTTCAAAACTGTTTTGATTCTTTAAATCTCCTGACCTTTGTGGTGCTCACTGTAGATAGCAGACAATTGGTTAATATTTATTAGTCAGTGAATAAACGAGGCACATAGCCTTAAGATCTGCAGACCAAAGCCGGTGGCACCCACCTGTAATTCAAACTTCTGGGGAGGCTGAGGCAGGAGGACACCAAGTTGGAGGTCAGCCCAGGCAACTTAGCCAGACATTGACTCAAAAATAAAAAGGGCTGGGGATATAGGTCAGTGACAGTGCCCCTAGGTCCAATCCCCAGTACCAAAAAAAAAAAAAAAAAAAAAAATTGTGGACTAAATTCTTGCATCTTAGCCTTTATAAAATTACTTTAGTGAAATTGAGAATCATCTTAGAAATGAACTGTTGTAAAAAAGGGCCTTATAATGGTACCTTTCAGAGGGTTTGGGAAAACAAGATTAAATGATATTTTGGTTATCCTCAGGGCTTGCAAAAAATACCAGTTTGGGGTTCAAGTTGTGCATCTAAAGTCTTCCTGCAAAGTTGATGAATTGTAAATGCATTTGGTCATTTCTCATGCTTACCTGGACTTTAAAAGCTAAACAAAGTGATATCAGGCTTATTTTTTTTTTAATGAGACCAGCTGTCAGATAAGTGTCAGTTTCTTTACTTGGTCTGCTTTCTATTTGTTTTCCCCAAGATAATTGGGAATGATCAGATTTGGTAAAGCAGACTCCCCTTAGAAAATTCAGTCTGTCCCACCAGTGTTTCACTATTTACAATGTCAGGAATGAATGTGGAAAGTGAGAGAAATGAAGAATGAAGAATGTATGTCTTTGGGCACATGGTGGATAGCAGTGGTATTAAGATAAAACCAAAATAACAGTTTTTCCATACGGTTTAATTCATGATTCTGTATCTTGGAGTTTTTTTTTTTTTCTTTTCGTTAATGTTTTACATGTCTTATGCCAGTAAATAGTTGTATGTACTTTTTTTTTTTTTTGGTCAGTACCAGGGGTTAAATTAGGGTCTTGAGCATGCTAGACAGGCTGTCTCTACCACTAAACTATACCCCCCAGCCCTTTTTATTTTTTTTTACTTTGAGACCAGGTATGGCTAAGTTGTCTAGGCTGGCCTTGAACTTGTGATCCTCCTATCTTAACATCATGAGTTGCTTAATGCTTACCCCATCCTCTCTTATAATTATATCTTCAGATGTAAAAATAATGGCTACTGTATGGCAGGTGCCAGGCTAAATGCTTTATACATGTCATGAAAAAGTTGTGGGTGCCCTTTTCCCATTTCACAAATGGGGAAACCAAGGCACAAGGTTTAAATACCTGATATAACATAGTTAATAAATAGTAGAAGCAAAAATTTTTAAATAGTTGTATTAAGATATAATTTATGCATCATAAAATTCACCTTTCAACATTAATTCATTGGTTATTTTTAGTATATTTACAGAGCTGTGCAACTATCACCATAATGTAATTTTAGGATATTTCTGTTGCCTCAAAAAGGAACCTTTTACTCATAAGCCACTGCCCCCTAATCATCCCTCCAGCCCTGGGCAAGTAATCTTTAGATTTCCTTATTATTTATCTTTGTATCTATTGGTACTGGCAGTTGAATCCAGGAGTACTGTACTACTGAACCACATCCCCAGCCCTATTTTAATATTTCTCTTGAGACAGTGTATTGCTAAGTTGCCCAGGCTGGCCTTGAACATGGTGTCCTCCTGCCTCAACTTCCCAAGTTAAGATTAATCATACGCAACTATGCCCAACTGTCTTACATTTCATTTTTAAAATTTTATTTTATTGGTTCTTTATAGTTATACATGACAGTAGAATCCATTTTGACATAATTACAGAGCATGGTATATATCTTATTTTAATTCTGACCCCAGTACCTCTCTCCTTCCCTTTCCCTACATCCTGCTTCTTTCTCTCTTTTTATCTTTCATTTACCCATAGTTATTTTTTAAAATTAATTTCTTGTGGAGGTATATGACTGTGAGATTCCACTTTGATGTGCTCATATTTGTACATAGGACAGTTATGTCACACTGCTATCTTCAGTTTTATTGGGTATTTTATTTAAATGAATTCATAACATGTACCATATTTACCACATAATCATTACAGATTTTATGCCATTTTTTTTTTTTTGCAAAAAAGTGGGGCATGACCATTATGTGAAGCCTTTTTTAAAAAGAATTTTTCATTCCATGAAATCTCTTTCCACAGGTATTTCCAAGCTGTTCAGTGAACATAATCATTTTCATCTTGAAGCCTACAGAATAGTTTTTATATTGACCCATAATAAAAAAGAAATACTTCACCTGTTAATAATGTATTGCTGGCAGATGAACTATATGGTTTAGTTATCATGGAAAGATGTGAGTCTTACCATATCACATGACTTACTCTTGGCAGCTTTGCTATATACCTGCTCCCCTGGGCTTACTGCTCCTCATTGAATTGAGTGACAATACTTTTAGTACTGTAGCACTCTAAACAAATCACAAAAGTTGGTCACTGACAGTCACCATGGACTGAGAATTCTAGGCTCATGGCTGGCTGGGCAGGAGAAGACGAATGCACATCCATATGTCATTGGTGAATACATTGCTGCTCTGTTTACCTTTTAAGTGGCATGGTGAATGGAATTATACCATATAATAATTACATGATGTAAGAGTATAAAGAAGTCTTTGAACTGAAAAAAAAACTGGGACAATTATGTAGTGGTGACCATTATGCAGTGACATGTTGTATTATGTTACTGATTTCTTTGCTTAGTATAATGTTTTTGAGGTTTATCCATGTTGTAGCTTTCAGTACTGCATTCCTGTATGTCAAACAATGTTCCAGTGTATACATATACCCCCCCCCCCAATATTTGAATCAAGTCTGTCTAGTTGTGTAACTTATGCTGCTGCTAACTTGTCATGTGAATTCCTACGTATCCTATTTGACTAGGAAGTTTCTGAGATCTTCATATTTTGGTTAATGCTATTACAGTTCTCTGAGTACTTTGTTCATAGTAAACACTTGTTTAGTGTTTTACTACAGAGTTAAGAAACTCAAGCCCTTTTTACTTTAACTTATGAGGGGGCAGTACAGTGTCTCTGTGTTTACCATAAAGGAGTGTAGGAAACCTAAGTATTTTTTCTCTGTGTCCAGGAAGAAGAAGTGGGAAGGATAAAAGATTGCTGGGACAACCAGGAAGCGCCTGCACTCTCCACGTGTAGCAATGCCAATATTTTTCGAAGGATAAATGCCATATTGGACAATTCTCTGGATTTCAGTAGAGTCTGCACTACACCCTTAAACCGAGGAATTCATGATCATTTGCCAGGTGATTTAGATTTGAAAACTTGGGTGTGCTAGGTTTATAAACAGAACTGCTTCTAGGCAGTACATGTAGGAGCGCTTCCTTGGGAAGCCTTGGAGAATGATATTGGGTCTCTGGTAGCACTTGTTCTTCTTACAGTTTGCTTTTTGGATTGGATTGGATTCTGCTCTGGGTGAAGACTGCTTACGATCAAAATGTAGAAATCTATTTTATGATGCATATGAAGATTGAGGGAAAAGGATAGGCCAAAGTAACAAGAGTACTTACGTACAAAAATATAATGTGAATCCCATACAAAAATATAATGTGAATCACACGTTATAGATTTTCTATTAGCCATATTAAAAAAGTAAAAGGAAACAGATTAAATGAATTTATTTAGTCCAACATGTACAAAATATTGCCATGGCAACATACAACTAGTATAAAAGTTGTATCTTTTTTTAAAAATATATGTCACACTCATTTTATTTTTATTTTTTATTTTTTTGTGGTGCTGAGGATTGAACCCATGGCTTTGTGCATGTGAGGCAAGCACTCTACCAGCTGAGCTATATCCCCAGCCCAAGTTGTATCTTTTAATTAGTACTAAGACTTCAAAATCCAGTATGTGTTCTACACTAAACAGCATAAAACAAAACCAACTATTCCAGGTGCTCGCTGGCCACATGTGACTAGTGGCTATTATGTTGAACAGTGTAGCTCTTGAATGCTTTAATAGCTTTTTAAACATGAGTACAGGTCAGTAGGCATCTAATTTTATAGTATATGAGATACTGCACAGATAGTGGAGGGAGAGGGCAGATTCTTTCCTAAGAAATGTGAATGTTCTGACAGTGTTCAGTAGTTTTAGTGGGAGTTGCAACATGTTATAAGAATGTTGATGGAATGTTTTCTATTATTTTAGATGAAAGAATATATTTTTAATTTTTAAAATGGACCTTGAAAAATTTGGCACCAGCGAGTTTTCTCAGTACAAAGACTGATAATTACTTTTGATTTAGTTTTTAACTTAGCCTTGGAAGTAATTCTCACAAAGATGCTGGGAGTGTGTGATCATTAAGTAGCTTCATATTTGAAAGAGTCTCTTTAAGGAGACTAAGTGGGGCATGGTGACACACACCTGCAATCCCAGCAGCTTGAGAAGCTAAGGCAAGAGGGTTGCAAGTTCAAAACCAACTTTACCAATTTAGCAAGGCCCTAAGTAACCTAGTGAGACCCTATCTCAAAATAAAAAATAAGGGGCTATGGTTTATTGGTTGAGCACCCTGGGCTCAATCCTTGGTACAAAAAAAAAAAGACCCATGTGTTCCATCTATAGAATTTTTTTAAAAAAATTAAATTCTATGAGAAGGCACATGAGAAAGGGGCATACCACCGAAGGGTTGGGGGCTTGACTTTTCTAAGTTCCAAAAAAGAGTATATGTATGATGTAAGTAATGAGCTAACCCTCCGTAAGCTTATGCCAAGTTTAAAATTCAGGTATTTAGTTAGTCTTCTTGGTTCAAATATGTGTTCCATTTTTCTTGTCTGAGAAAATTGCATATATTACATCCCAATAAGAATGACATTTGGACTGGGGAGGTAGCTCAGTAGTAGAGCATATACTTAGCATCTCAAGGCCCTGGGTTTGTTCCCCACCTCAACAGTGGCTTAAACTGGATTACTTCAGACATCATAGAAACCTTTCTATTTTATAGGAAAGTATGTTTTAACTAGTGCTATGTTGTCTTAATGGGACAAGATCTATGTTTAATGAGCAAAGAACTTGCAGGAGTGATTGTATGTTGGCAGTTGGCTAGGGAGCCCAGTGGTCTCACTGGTGAAATGTCAGACTCTGGTGAGAGTATTCTCATAATACTTCTAAGGTCAGTGGCCAGCCAAACTACAAGGAAGAGGTTCTTTAGACCTTTCTCAGGTCTGAAGAGATCAGTTTCCCCACCTGTAGGACAGAAAGATACCTGCCTGACCTGCTTCACAGATTTCTTATGGGGCTTAGATGCAAAGGTAAGACTGCATATTTAAGGGAGCTCCAGGATTACAATTCCTGTCAAGGAAGCTGCCTTCAAGTCCTTTTTATCTATAGGCCTAGCCCTTCTGTATGGTTAGCACGCTTTCTACCTCCCTCCTGAAAATGTCAACTCAGGGCTATGGGCCTTTGTTCTTGTGTGGTGACAGGAATGCCTGACCTACAGAAAATTCCCTGCGTTTCTCCAGCAAAAATCCTCTAAGGACTAGGCTGCAGAAATGCCACTGTTGTGGTTAACTAGGGAAAATTTTTTCATGAAGATTTTTAAGAAACAACTTGATCAAAAGTAATTTTTTTGGGCTGGGGTGGTAGCTCAGTGGTAGAGTGCTTGCTTAGCACATGTGAGGCACTGGTTCAATCCAAAAAAATAAATAAATAAGATAAAGGTATTGTGTCCATCTGCAACAACAACAATGAAAATAATTTTGTTTAAAATGATCAGAATTGTAAAAATTTAAGAACAATATTGTTTATGGCAGCATTATAACTAAGGAGAATTCAGCATCAGCAGGTTAAGGAAATCATAGCACAGCCATGCAGTGGGCTTTTCTGCACCACTAATTATGATGTTCGTAGAAGACTACTTAATGGCAAAGAAAGATAATCACAGTATCTGCTATGAAAAAAGCAAACAGTTTGGCCTTAAGGATATACATATGAATAGAAAAAAGACTAGAGGGATTTACATGTAACAGTGAAGTTGTTATGGACTGTTTTTTCCCCCCTGTGTACTTTCCCTCACTAATTCTTCTATAATACAGATTTTATAATAAAAATTTTAAAAAATGGTATCTTTTGAACACAGTGTTTTATATTGCTATTTGCATTGATCCCACTTAATTTCTTTCCTAGGCTCTGGCACAAGGTAAAAGTTCTTCTTTATTACTGTCTTGCTAACATTTTGTTCATACTTGGTTATCTGTCAGAATTTACATGGCACAGTTAACTTGTTTCACATAGGTAAATTTAACTTTGCAGAAGTTGTCTGTTTTTTTCTCCCATTTGAGCAGTTGAGTGTAAGTTACTTGCAAGGCTGTATGCTAGCTATGATAAAATATTTCAAGACATACTGTGCAGTGAAAGTGACAACAGAAATATGTGCTTGAAAGGTGTGGTGGTATACACGTGTAATTCCAGCAGTTCCGGAGTCCGAAGCAGGAAGATCAGAAGTTCAAGGCCAGTCTGGGCAATTAGTAAGACTTGTCTCAAAAAAGGGCTAGGAATTTAGCTCAGTGGTAGAGCACCCGTGGGTTCAGTTTCTAGCACTGAACAACAACAGGAGCAGCAAAAAAAATCAGTTGACCAACTGTTTTTTGGAAAACTGATGTGACAGAATCAAGTGGAGAGAGTTTGCTTAGGGTACTGGGAAACAGTTTTGAGAGCAGAACATTTGAAATATCTTTAAAGATAACTATAATTATTTTGGCATAGCTGGATATTGAGTAGATTTTTTTTTTGTTTCCCTAGAATTGGCTATGAGAGCCCAAAGCTGAGAAAAAGTTAAGTGACCTGTGGCGTGATGAAAACCCTTAAGAAGTGGGGCCAGCTCTGGGTGTGGCTCATCAAGAGACCTTTAGATCCCCAGAACCACAAAAACAAAGTGAGAACAGATAGTTTCTCCTGCCACAAACATTGCAGCCCTTCCCTGATCTGCACTGCACAGTATAAGAAGACCACATAGGGAGGACAGCAATTGAAGTGATTCCCATCCTTTTAATAAGAGGAGAGTAAAGTGGATGCTACTTCCCCCTGCAAGCCAAGCAAGGGGAGTCTCTTTCAGGAGAAGTATGAAGCATGTTTATAGATTGTAGGTGCTTCCAGGAGAAAGGCAAGGTCAAACCTGTTTGGACAGCAAACTTGTTATCTGCCCAACTGAGTAAAGATGAATTGAGAAATGTGGTGGGACAGAATAGGGTAGCTGGGGTTTTCTGAATTCCCCCAGTTGATACACAAGAAAGTTGTGACCTATGGTTCAGGAAAGATCTGCAAAAGGTCCGAACTTTTTAATTATTATCCCACTAAGAAAAGAGCCCATGTTGCATGAGGGGTTGTGGGAGCTGGTGTGGGGCTGAAAGACCAGGCCAGGTATGCATCTCCTACTCAATCAACAGTGTAGTTGGGATGTACCCATTTCTTATGAGGTTACCTGCCACCTAGAGGGCCTCTTCACATTCTCTGTCCTTAAAGCATGAATCTGTTGAATTATGGGGAATGGTGGAAATGAGCTATAAATGATAGGTGATAAAAGTATTAGAAGTAAGTTTTAGTAACTATCTATAAAGGGTATGGTAAGATATCATTTAACTGCTAGATGAGTTAGGGCCGTTTAATCTATAGGATGGCTGGGGGCACCAACTGGAGAAAAAAATTTCATGTTAACTCACTAAGATGAGACTTCTTAGTAACCAGTTAAAAGGGATTGATTAGCCAAAGTAGTTCAAAGTAAGATTTAAGACTGATTTTAAAGGTTTTGTTTTGATTTACCTGAAGTATGATACACATGGGAAGTGCATATCATAGGCAAGGAGCTCCAACTTTCTCAAACCGAGCATAGTCAGTATTTATATCTAAATGGTCTGCTAAAGTTTGAGACAAAAATAATTGTAAAATTGTAGCCTGATACTGAATTTCTGGTTTCCTTTTTTATTCTACAGGATCATAAACAGTTGTCATCATTAAATTATCCATAAAGTTATTCCAAAATTGAGTTTAATCATTTTGTCCCAGGTAATGAGGTGATTGAAATTATTCTCAGCAAGTCTAGCTTCTGACAAAACAGAAAATTTTTGTGGAACATTAATATATGACTTTAACAGTTAAGTGATAAAGATTTAACATTTTATTTAAGCATAATAAAAAGTATGACTTTTTATTGAAGTGTTAACAGATTGTTACCAATTTCTTATAAGAACCAGAAAAATACAGTTTTATTTGAAAAGGTACATTATTTTCTTTCTTTCTCACACACATTTTGTACATACAGAAAAGTATGCAAATATAAGTGTATTGTTCATTGAATTTTCATATACTGAACACATCTTTTGTAACCACTCACATAAAGAGGCAAAAATTAGGGCTCAATGGTAGAGTGCTCGCCTAGCATGCACAAGCACCAGGTTTGATCCTCAGCACCACATAAATGTAAAATAAAAATATAGTGTCCACCTAAAGCTTAAGAATAAATATTTTTTAAAAAGAGCCAAAAATTAACAATTTATCAGAAGCCCTCCTTACATCTTTTTCAGATGAAGGATAATCACCATACTAATGTCTAATTGCATAGATTATTTTGAGCTTGTATAAATAGAATCACCAATACATACTCATTAGCTATGAAATTCACCCATATTAAAAAGATTTCACCTGTATTACAACCAGTGGTTGTGGATCATTGCTATATAATATCCCCTTATATGAATATAGATGAATGTTCATTTATTTTGTTAATAGGCATTTGGGTATTCCACAGTTTGGGGCCATTATTAGTAGTGCTGTTATAAGCATGTCTTTTGATGAATTTATATCTGTTTGGTATATTCCTAGAAGAGGGATTGTTGGGTCATAGGGCAGGCTTTTAAGGGGTGCCAGTTTTTCACAGCAGTTATACCAGTTTGCACTTGAAGTAATATGTGAAAGCTTGGGATACTCCACATCCTTACTAACAACTGAAATTGTCTTCTTCATTTTGATCATTTTGGTTAGTATGTAGTGGTATCTCCATTGTAGTTTTTCATTTCCCTAATTACTAATGAAATTGAGCATTTTTTAATGTTTATTGACCTTTGGTTATCTTCTTTCCTGAAGTGCCTCTTCAGGTCTTGCATTCATTCTTCTAGAGTTATCTACTTTTTTTCTAATTATAGTAGTTCATTATATATTCTGCACATGAGTTCTGTGGTTTTTTTAAACCATCAAAATGGTTTTATTTTTGTCATTGTCAACATGTACAGCACTGGAATTGTGTTATTTTGTTTTCTTAAATATTACTTAAGTATGCGTTTAAAATATGCATTTAAAGCCTGGGAGTTCTGTGTATGAAATGTATGTTACAAATATTTTCTTCCAGTATATTTTCTGCCAATCTCCCAATCACTGGTTTGCCTTTATGCTTTTTGTATTTGTTTGAAATGGAGTCTCACCATTTTGCCCAGCCCCTGGTCTCACACTCCAATGATCCTCCTACACTCAGCTTCTTGAGCAGCTGTTAGCTACAGGTCCATACCACCAGCATTTATATTCTTTTTGTTGTTGTTGTTTCTTTCTTTTTTATTTTGGGGAGGGTACCAGGGATTGAACTTGGGGCACTTGAACACTGAGCCATATCCCCAGCCCTATTTCGTATTTTATTTAGAGACAGGGTCTCACTAGTTGCTTAGTGCCTTGCTTTTGCCAAGGCTGGCTTTGAACTTGTGATCCTCTTGCCTCACAGCCTCCTGAGCCACTGGGATTACAGGTGTGCATGCCCAGTGTTCATTTATATTCTTCAGTGATATATTTTGAATAAGAGAAATTTTGACTTTGAATTGAACAATTTACTGATCTTTTCCATTTTATTTAAATGTTCTGTGTCCTGTTTAAGAAATGTTTTCCTACTCCAAGGTCATGAAGGTAATATACTTTACCTTATATACTTAGATTTGCAACCCATCTGAAATTTAGTTTTGCATGGTGCAAGGTAGAAAGTCAAGATCCATTTTGTTCTCTGTGTGTGGATAACCAGTTGACCTAGCAGCATTCAGGGGTGAAAATTCCTTTTTAATCACACTACTGTGTCTCCTTTCTCATAAACCGGATGTGCATAGTATAGTGCATATCTGTTTCAGAATATTCTGTTTTCTCCATTGATCTGCGTATCTGTCCTTATGTCTTACTATAGCTTTATAATTGGTTTTGATAGTTGATAGTAATTCTTGGCTTTTCTTAGATCTTTGCATTTCCATGTAAATAGATTTTGATATTTTTTAGGGTCTTTCTTTTTTCTTTGCTGTCTGGCAGTCCTCTTGGGTGGGCTCTAAAACTGGGTAAGCAGGTTTAGGACAATTGGGTACTTGTTAACATCCAAATGAAGATCACAGTATTTCTGAGAGTAGTTTTATTGCTTTTGTTGATCTGTATAGCTTTTGGAGGCTGATTGGATAAATTTGGATTTGGGCAGCTGCAAGAACCAAAGTCTGATCTTTTTTGAAAAAAATATATATACATATTCACAACATATACATATAGATTTCTGTATATAATCACCTGTATCTATGCATATAAGTGAAATATACACCAAAGTTAACAATGTACATGCCTATTAGAATGTCTAAAATTAGGAAGACAAACCTTCCAAGAATTGGCAAAAATGGGAGACCTGGAACTTCCATACATTGCTGGTAGGAATGCAAAATGGTACAGATATTAGGAAATCAGTTTGGCATGTTATTAAAAAGTTTAAATGTTTACCTACCATATGACTCAATGATTCTTGGATTTTTAATTTTTTTTAGGTGTAGATGGATACAATACCTTATTTATTTATTTATTTATTTTTATGTGGTGCTGAGGATCTACCCAGTGTCTCACATGTACTAGGCAACTCCAGCCTGATTCTTAGATATTTTAAGGATGAATTTTTACTTTTAGAGTAGTTCTCGATTTGTAGAAAACTTAGTTACAGACTTCAAATGTATCCTTCATGAAGTTTTCCCTTTTGCTAACACCTTATCTTAATATGGTGAGTTTGTCATACCTAATGAATCCAGGTTGATACTGTAGTCAATATTTTATTTGGATGCCTTACTTTTTACCTAATGTCCTCTTTCTGTGCCAGGATCTCATTCAGAATATCATTTAACATTTAGTTATCACTATTTATTAGGCTCTTATAGATCCCATCAGTTTCTTCGAATCTTCTTGGTTTTGATCACTTAGCAGTTTTGAGTGGCATTAGTTAGACGCTTTAATTTCTTCTGAATTTATCCATACACAAACTTATACACAAATGTCTACTTATAAGAGCCCCAAACTGAAAACAACCCAGATGTGAACAGGTGAATGGATAAACGAATTATAGTATATCCATACAAATGAATATTGCTGAGTAGTATGCTACAACATCGGTGAATCTCGAGATGATTATGGTCAGTGAAAGAAGCCAGACCAAAGAGAGTCTATATTATATAATTCCATTTGCACCAAATTCTAGAAAATGCCTACTAACTTTAGTGACAGAAAGCAATGCCGTGGTTGCCTAGGGTAAGAACCCCAGGGATAGGTGGGAAAGACAAAGGGCATGAAGAAACTTCAGGGAATGATGGATATGTTTATTAATCCTTTTTTTAAAAAAAAAAAGAATTTAACTTTTATTTGTTTGTTTTAATGTGCTGAGGGTAATGATGTTCATCTTGTTCCACCATCTTTCCTGCCCCCATCTCCCCTCCCCATTGCCCAATCAAAGTTCCTCCATTTTCCCCATGCTCCCCCCACAATTATGGATCAGCATCCACTTATCAGAGAGAACATTTGGTGTTGGTTTTTTTGGGATTGGCTTATTTGCTTAGCGTGATATTCTCCAACTCTATCCACTTACCTGTAAATGCCATAATTTTTGTTCTCTTTTAATGCTGAGTAGTATTCCATTGTGTGTATATACCACAGTTTATCCATTCTAATGAAGAGCATCTGGGTTGGTTCCATAGCTTAGCTACTGTGAATTCAGCTGCTATAAACATTGATGTGGCTGCATCACTGTAGTATGCTGATTTGAAGTCCTTTAGGTATATACCGAGGAGTGGGATAACTGGGTCAAATGGTGGTTCCATTCCAAGATTTCTAAGGAATCTCCATATGTTTTCCAGATTGGTTGCACCAATTTGTAGTCCCACCAGCAATGTATAAGTGTACCTTTTCCCCCACATCCTTGCCAACATTTATTGTTGTCTGTATTTTTGATAATGGCCATTCTGACTGGCATGAGATGAAATCTTAGAGTAGTTTTGATTTGCATTTCTCTAATCACTAGAGATGAACTTTTTTTTTTATATATTTGTTGATCGAATGCATAACTTCTTCTGAGAAGTGTAATGGCCTCTTCTGATGTTTAGAATTACCAGTATACTTGACATTGGTAGTATGCTTTTTTTTTCCCCCTTATCTGATTTACTGATCTTTTAAAATTTTGGCTTTGATTCCCCTCTTTGTTCTAGTATATAATATTTTTATACTATTGATTTTTTTATTCTTCTTTTGCTTTCTTTGGGTCTAATTTACTGTTTTCTCAAACATTTTGAGGTGGAAATTTTTTAGAGCATTGACCTTTTGATTGATACAAAATTTACATACAATGTATTCACCATTTAAAAGTGTAAAATCAGTGGATTTTAATAAGTTCACAAAATTGTGACACTGTCACTACTAATTTCAGAACATTTTAATCACCTCCAAAAGAAACCTCATACCCATTAGCCATCATTCCCCTATGTCATTTTCCCATTTCCTGGCAGCCACTAATCTTGCTTTTGGTCTCTCCAAAGTAGTCTACTCTGAATATTTCATACAAATGAAATAATTTACTATGTGGTCTTTTGTATCTGGCTTCTTTTAGCAGTGTTTTTAAGCTTCGTGTTAAACCATAAATCTGTATACTATTTCTTTTTTTATTCTGTTTAGATATACATGACAGTAGAGTGTGTTTACACATATTCCACTACATTATGGAGTGTAACTTAGGATCCCGTTCTCGTGGTTGTACATGATTTGGAGTTTCACTGATTTGAGTATTCATATATGAACATAGGAAAGTTATGTCCTATTCATTCTACTGTCTTTCCTATTTCATCCCCCCTCCTTCCCTTCATTCCCCTTTATCTAATCCAGTGAACTTTTGTCCTCCCCATTGTGTGTTAACATTCACATCAGAGAGAAGGTTCGGCCTTTGTTTTTGGGGGGTTGACTTATTTCACTTAGCATGATAGTCTCCACTTCCGTCTGTTTACCAGCAAATGCCATAATTTCATTCTTTATGGCAAAGTAATATTCCATTGTATATAACACATTTTCTTTATCCATTCATCTGTTGAGGGGACATAGGTTGGTTCTGTAGCTTAGCTATTGTGAAAAACAAACAACCCAATCAGTAAATGGGCAAAGGAACTGATATGGGAAAAAAAACACATGTTCAATATCTCTAGCAATTAGAGAATTGCAAATTAAAACTACACTGAGCCAGGTGTGGTGGTGCATACCTATAATCCCAGTGGCTTGGTGAGGCTGAGGCAGGAGGATCATAAGTTCAAAGCTGGCTTCAGCAAAAGCAAGATGCAAAGCAATTCAGTGAGATCCTGTTTCTAACTAAAAAACAGAATAGGGCTGGGGATGTGGCTCAGTAATCAAGTGCCCCTGAGTTTAATCCCTGGTACGAAACAAAACAAAAAAAAAAACACACTGAGATTCCATCTCACCCTAGTCAGAATGGCAATTATCAAGAATACAAGTAATGGGCTGGGGTTGTGGCTCAGTAGCAGAGTATTTGCCTAGCATGTGTGAGGCACTGGGTTCGATCTTAAGCATCACAAAAAATAAATAAAATAAAGATGTATATCCATCTACAACTAAAAAATATTTTTAAAAATCTTAAAAAGAATACAAGTAACAATAAATGTTGGTGAGGATGTGGAGAAAAAGGTACACTCATGTGTTGCTGGTGGGACTGCAAATTGGTGTAACACCATGCAAAGCAGTTTGGAGATTCCTCAGAAAACTTGGAATGGAACCACCATTTGACCAGTTATCCCACTCCTCAGTATATACCTAAAGAACTTCAAATCATAATACAGTGATGCAGCCACATCAATGTTGACAGCAGCTGAATTCACAGTAGCTAAACAACGGAACCAACCTAGATGCACCATTCCTTTTTATGATTTAGTAATATTTCGTTGTGTAGATGTGTCACATTTTGTTTATCCATCATCGGTTCACAAACATTTAGGTTGTTGCCATTTCTTGGCTATTATGAATACACACATACCTACAATTTTTTGTGAAAATATATTTTTAGGGATTAGGAAAGTAGCTCAGTGGTGAACTGCTTGCCTAGCATGGGCAAGGCCTTGGGTTTGATACCTCAGTGCAAAAAAATATATATATATATACACACACACACACACACACAAATACAATATAAATATTTTCAGTTCTCACTGTGTATATAGCAATGAATGGGTCATACAGTAGTAGCTCAGTATTCATCTTTTTGAGGAATTGCCAAACTGTTTTCCAAAGTAATTATATAATTTTGTATTCCTACCTGCAGTGTATGAGGGTTTGAGTTTCCCCATCTCAACACATTTTATTGTCTGTTATAGTCAAAAGTAGTCCAAATACAATCTCATTGTGGGTTTTGTGTGGGTGGGTAGTGCTGGCAATCAAACTCAGGACTTCATATGTGCTAGCATGATAGTCTCCTATCATTTTAAAAAAACCTAAATTTATCCCCACAGACCACTTTTCTACATAGCTCTACTGACAGTCTTCAAAGAGCTAAATGGATCAAACAGAATGTGACTAAAAGGAAATGGAATTCATTAGTTTGTTCAAAGGAAATGCAGAATAAACAATACTAAAGGCGAACATAAGCATGATCAGTTTGAAAATAAAGTATCATCCAGTTATACTGTTCAATATATGAAGGGAGACACGAGGGGAAAAACACTGTTGTGATCTGCAGCTGCTTTTCAACCACTTCCATCCTGATAATGCAGAGAAGCAGTACAGGTATTTACTAGATTCCTCAGTAATTTAGCCAGCAGCACCTTTTCCATCCCACAACTCCACATAAACTCATACACTTGACAATAAAGTACAGTGCTCTACCACTGAGCTAAATCCTCAGCCCCTTAGAAATAACATCAATGCATAGCCACTGGTATGCATTTCTGTAGTGAAGTTGAGTTCATTGGTCATGTATGTATTTTTTTGGATGTATTTTTTATTCAGTTTTTTTTTTTTGTTCTTTTGTTTGCTCCTGGGGATCAAATCTAGGGTCTTAAGAATACTAAGTGTGCACTTTACCACTGAGCTACACGCCTGCCACTCCCCAAAATTTTGTTTTCATTTGTAAATTGGCAAATTATTGTTGTATATTTTTGGAATATGGTGATGTTATATTTTTATCAATACAATGTGGAATACTAAGTCAAGCTAATTAACATATCTATCACCTCAAATACTTAATTTTTGTGATAAGAAAATCTAAAATTTATTTTCTTGGTTATTTTGAAATGTATGATAAATTTGTATTTATTCATTTTGATGTGCAATATAGCTCAGATAAAAATTTTATTAGTAAATAAATTTAATTTTGTCATTGTAATGAGTTCTTTATATAATCTCGATGCTTAGATTCTTATCATATACAAGATTCCAAATACTTTCTCCATTCTCTGTGTTCTCTTTACTTTCTTTTTTTTTTTTTTTTTTTTTTTTTTTAATTTTTTATTGTGGGTTGTTCAAAACATTACAAATTTCTTGACATATCATATTCCACACTTTGATTCTAGTGGGTTATGAACTCCCACCTTCACCCCATACACAGATTGCAGATTCACATCAGTTACACATCCATTGATTTACAAATTGCCATACTAGTGTCTGCTGTGCTCCGCTGCCTTTCCCATCATCCACCCTCCCCCCTCCCCACCTCTCCCCTCCCCTCCCCTCCTCTCTCTCTACCCCCTCCACTGTATAACCCTGAGGGTCTCCTTCCATTACCGTGCAATTTACCTTCTCTCTCCCTTTCCCTCCCACCTCTCATCCCTGTTAAATGTTAATCTTCTTCTCCTGTTCTTCATCCCTACTCTGTTCTTAGTTACTTTCCTTATATCAAAGAAGACATTTGGCATTTGTTTTTTAGGGATTGGCTAGCTTCACTTAGCATAATCTGCTCTAATGCCATCCATTTCCCTGTAAATTCTATGATTTTGTCATTTTTTAATGCAGAGTAATACTCCATTGTGTATAAATGCCACATTTTTTTTATCCATTCGTCTATTGAAGGGCATCTAGGTTGGTTCCACAGTCTTGCTATTGTGAACTGTGCTGCTATGAACATCGATGTAGCAGTGTCCCTGTAGCATGCTCTTTTTAGGTCTTTAGGGAATAGACCAAGAAGGGGAATAGCTGGGTCAAATGGTGGCTCCATTCCCAGCTTTCCAAGAAATCTCCATACTGCTTTCCAAATTGGCTGCACCAATCTGCAGTCCCACCAGCAATGTACAAGTGTACCCTTTTCCCCACATCCTCGCCAGCACTTGTTGTTGTTTGACTTCCTAATGGCTGCCAATCTTACTGGAGTGAGATGGTATCTTAGGGTTGTTTTGATTTGCATTTCTCTGACAGCTAGAGATGTTGAGCATTTTTTCATGTACTTGTTGATTGACTGTATGTCCTCCTCTGTGAAGTGTCTGTTCAGGTCCTTGGCCCATTTGTTGATTGGGTTGTTTGTTCTCTTATTGTCTAATTTTTTGAGTTCTTTGTATACTCTGGATATTAGGGCTCTATCTGAAGTGTGAGGAGTAAAGATTTGTTCCCAGGATGTAGGCTCCCTATTTACCTCTCTTATTGTTTCTTTTGCTGAGAAAAAACTTTTTAGTTTGAGTAAGTCCCATTTGTTGATTCTAGTTATTAACTTTTGTGCTATGGGTGTCCTATTGAGGAATTTGGAGCCCGACCCCACCGACTGTAGATCGTAGCCAACTTTTTCTTCTATCAGACGGCGCGTCTCTGATTTGATATCAAGTTCCTTGATCCATTTTGAATTCACTTTTGTGCATGGCAAGAGAAAGGGATTCAGTTTCATTTTGTTGCATATGGATTTCCAGTTTTCCCAGCACCATTTGTTGAAGATGCTATCCTTCCTCCATTGCATGCTTTTAGCCCCTTTATCAAATATAAGATAGTTGTAGTTTTGTGGATTGGTTTCTGTGTCCTCTATTCTGTACCATTGGTCCACACGCCTGTTTTGGTACCAGTACCATGCTGTTTTTGTTACTATTGCTCTGTAGTATAGTTTGAAGTCTGGTATCGCTATACCGCCTGATTCACACTTCTTGCTTAGCATTGTTTTTGCTATTCTGGGTCTTTTATTTTTCCATATGAATTTCATGATTGCTTTCTCTATTTCTACAAGAAATGCCGTTGGGATTTTGATTGGCATTGCATTAAACCTATAGAGAACTTTTGGTAATATCGCCATTTTGATGATGTTAGTTCTGCCTATCCATGAACAGGGTATATTTTTCCATCTTCTAAGATCTTCTTCTATTTCTCTCTTTAGGGTTCTGTAGTTTTCATTGTATAAGTCTTTCACCTCTTTTGTTAGGTTGATTCCCAAGTATTTTATTTTTTTTGAAGATATTTTGAATGGAGTGGTTGTCCTCATTTCCATTTCAGAGGATTTGTCGCTGATATACAGGAATGCCTTTGATTTATGCGTGTTGATTTTAAATCCTGCCACTTTGCTGAATTCATTTATTAGCTCTAATAGTTTCTTTGTAGAGCCTTTTGGGTCTGCTAGATATAGAATCATATCATCTGCAAATAGTGATAATTTAATTTCTTCTTTTCCTATTTTTATGCCTTTAATTTCTTTCGTCTGTCTAATTGCTCTGGCCAGTGTTTCGAGAACTATGTTGAAGAGAAGTGGAGAGAGAGGGCATCCCTGTCTTGTTCCAGATTTTAGAGGGAATGCCTTCAGTTTTTCTCCATTCAGAATAATGCTAGCCTGAGGCTTAGCATAGATTGCTTTTACAATATTGAGGTATGTTCCTGTTATCCCTAGTTTTTCTAGAGTTTTGAACATAAAGGGATGCTGTACTTTGTCAAATGCTTTTTCCGCATCTATCGAGATGATCATATAGTTCTTATTTTTAAGTCTATTGATGTGGTGAATAACATTTATTGATTTCCGTATATTGAACCAGCCTTGCATCCCAGGGATGAATCCTACTTGATCATGGTGTACAATTTTTTTTATATGTTTTTGTATCCGATTCGCCAGAATTTTATTGAGGATTTTTGCATCTAGGTTCATTAGAGATATTGGTCTGTAGTTTTCTTTCTTTGAAGTGTCTTTGTCTGGTTTAGGTATCAGGGTGATGTTGGCCTCATAGAATGAATTTGGAAGTTCTCCCTCCTTTTCTATTTCCTGAAGTAGCTTGAAAAGTATTGGTATTAGTTCTTCTTTAAAGGTTTTGTAAAATTCTGCTGTATACCCATCGGGACCTGGGCTTTTCTTAGTTGGTAGTCTTTTTATGGTTTCTTCTATCTCCTCAATTGATATTGGTCTGTTTAGGTTTTCTATATCCTCCTGACTCAATCTGGGCAGATCATATGACTTAAGAAATTTATCTATGCCTTCACTATCTTCTAATTTATTGGAGTATAAGGATTCAAAATAGTTTTTGATTATCTTCTGTATTTCTGAAGTGTCTGTTGTGATATTGCCTTTTTCATCCCGTATGCTAGTAATTTGAGTTCTCTCTCTCCTTCTCTTCACTAGCATCGCTAAGGGTCTGTCGATTTTGTTTATTTTTTCAAAGAACCAACTTTTAGTTTTGTCAATTTTTTCAATTGTTTCTTTTGTTTCGATTTCATTAATTTCAGCTCTGATTTTAATTATTTCTTGCCTTCTACTTCTTTTGCTGTTGTTTTGCTCTTCTTTTTCAAGGATTTTGAGATGAAGTATGAGATCATTTATTTGTTGGTTTTTTCTTTTTTTAAGGAATGAACTCCAAGCAATGAATTTTCCTCTTAGAACTGCTTTCAATGTGTCCCATAGATTCCGATATGTTGTGTCTGTGTTTTCATTTATCTCTAAGAATTTTTTAATTTCCTCCTTGATGTCTTCTATAACCCATTGATCATTCAGTAACCTATTGTTCATTCTCCAATTGATGTATGCTTTTTCCTTCCTTCTTTTATCGTTGATTTTCAGTTTCATTCCATTATGATCAGATAAGATGCATGGTAATATCTCTACTCCTTTATATTGTCTAAGAGTTGCCCTGTGACATAATATATGATCTATTTTTGAGAAGGATCCATGTGCTGCTGAGAAAAAAGTGTAACTGCTTGATGTTGGGTGGTATACTCTATATATGTCAATTAGGTCTAGGTTATTAATAGTGTTATTGAGTTCTATAGTTTCCTTATTCAACTTTTGTTTGGAAGATCTGTCCAGTGGCGAGAGAGGTGTGTTGAAGTCTCCCATGATTATGGTGTGGTGGTCTATTAGACTCTTGAACTTGAGAAGAGTTTGTTTGACGAACATAGCTGCACCATTGTTTGGGGCATAAATATTTATGATTGTTATGTCTTGTTGGTGTATGGTTCCCTTAAGCAGTATGTAGTGTCCCTCTTTATCTCTTTTGATTAACTTTGGCTTGAAATCTATTTTATTTGATATGAGTATGGACACTCCTGCTTGTTTCCGAAGTCCATATGAGTGATATGATTTTTCCCAACCTTTCACCTTCAGCCTATGTATGTCTTTTCCTATCAAATGCGTCTCCTGTAGGCAGCATATTGTTGGGTCTTGTTTTGTGATCCATTCTACTAGCCTGTGTCTCTTAATTGGTGAGTTTAAGCCATTAACATTTAGGGTTATTATTGAGATATGGGTTGTTCTTGCAGCCATATTTGTTTATTTCTGTTACTAAACATTGTTTGTTTTCCTCTTTGATTGTTTCCCCCCCTTTACTGTCCTACCTCCCACTGTTGGTTTTCATTGTTATTTTCCATTTCCTCTTCCTGTAATACTTTGGCTAGGATGTTTTGAAGAGATGGTTTTCTAGCTGCGAATTCTTTAAACTTTTGTTTATCGTGGAAGGTTTTAATTTCATTCTCCATCCTGAAGCTTAATTTCGCTGGATACACAATTCTTGGTTGGAACCCATTATCTTTCAGTGTTTGAAATATGTTATTCCAGGATCTTCTAGCTTTCAGAGTCTGTGTTGAAAGATCAGCTGTTATCCTGATTGGCTTACCCCTAAATGTAATCTGCTTCCTTTCTCTTGTAGCTTTTAAAATTCTCTCCTTATTCTGTATGTTGGGCATCTTCATTATAATGTGTCTAGGTGTGGATCTCTTATGATTTTGCACATTCGGCGTCCTGTAGGCTTCTAGGATTTGGGATTCTGTCTCATTCTTCAAGTCTGGGAAGTTTTCTTGTATTATTTCATTGAATAGACTGCTCATTCCTTTGGTTTGGAGCTCTGTACCTTCCTGTATCCCAATGACTCTTTTAAGTTTGGTCTCTTAATGTTATCCCATATTTCTTGGATGTTCTGCTCATGGTTTCTTAACAGTCTTGCTGAGCTGTCTATGTTCTTTTCCAGTTGAAATACTTTGTCTTCATTGTCTGATGTTCTATCTTCTAAGTGTTCTACTCTGTTGGTAGTATTCTCCATTGAGTTTTTAAGTTGGTTTATTGCTTCCTGCATTTCTAGGATTTCTGATTGCTTGTTTTTTATAACCTCTATCTCCCTGTATAGTTGATCCTTTGCTTCCTGGATTTGTTTGCGTAATTCGTTGTCGAAGTGATCTTTCATTGTCTGATTTTGCTGTTTAATGTCTTCCTTGATACTCCAGATCATCTGAAGCATGTATATCCTGAATTCTTTATCTGACATTCCATCTGCTGCAGCTGTTACCTCTTCTAAAGTTGCGTTGACCTGCATTGCTTGTGGTCCTTTCTTTCCTTGTCTTTTCATACTGCTTGCGTATCTTTCCTGCAGGTGCGGGCGGCGGCTCTGCTCTCTCCTTATTCCAATTGGGGTGTCGTGGCTACCACGCCGGCAGGTCACTGGGCCTGTTCTGGGAGCTGGTGGCGGCTCTGTTCTGCCCCTACTCCAATTGGGGTGACGTGTCTGTCGTACCAGCAGGCCACTGGGCCTGTCCCGCTGGTCGGTCGCAGATCTGCCCACCTTTCGGGCACGGGTGGAGGCTCTGCTTTGCCCCTACTCCAATTGGGGTGTCGTGACTACCCCGCCTGCAGGATGCTGGGTCTGTTCCTGGCAAGGGAGGCGACTCTGCTCTGTCACTACTCCAATTAGGGTGGTGTTTGTACCCCGCCGGCAGGCTCCTGGGCCTGATCCGCCGGTCTGTTGTAGGTCTGCCTACCTTGAAGGCGCGGGCGGCGGATCTGCCCTGCCCCTCCTACCACGCCTGCGGACCCCTGGGCCTGATCTGCAGGTTGATCACTGGTCTGCTCACCCTGCGGGCACGGGTGGCGGTTCCGCTCCACCCCCACTCCAATTGGGGTCACGTGACCACCACACCGGCAGGGCCTGATCCGGGCGTGGGATAAGGATCTGCTCTGCCCCTACTCGAGTTGGGGTGACGTGTGTACCACACTGGCAGGCCACTGGGCCTGACCCGCCAGGCTGTCACAGGTCTGTTTACCTTGCAAGCGCGAAGGGCGGCTCTGCCCTGCCCCTCCTACCACGCCCATGTACTACTGGGTCGTGGGTCTGCCCACCTGGCGGGTGTGGGTGGCGGCTCCGCTCCGCCCCCTCTCCAATTGGGGTCACGCGGTCACCACGCTGGCGAGCCGCTGGGCCTGCTCCGGGGGCTGGCGGCGGCCCGGCTCCTTCCCTCTGGCTCGAGGACAAATTGAGGAGACTCGGGTGACTGAGCCTCACCCCCCTTACCAGGAGACCAACTGCTTATGTCACCGCTGGTATTGATGAAGATCTCTCCTCCACCGCTTTCTGCTGACATCAGATCTCTGCCATGTTGGTATCCTATGCGAATGGCAGCATTTCGTTCCCCTTGCCAGGCAACCCAAGCAATGGGTGAGTCCTGACCTGCCCTCAGCAGGACCCGGACCGAGACACAGTTTCCGCGGGCTCCTAGCCCCGGTCCAGGGAAGTTCCGGGAGCCGGAACTCGGCCGCTCCGTGCTCGGTGTAAGCTCCTATAAGTGTAAGCTCCAAGAAGCAGCCCCCGCGGGCTCAATTCCGGGAGCCGGAATTCGGCCGCTTAGTGCTTGGTGTATGCTCTGATAGTAGCAGGGTCCAAGAAGCAGCCTCCGCGGGCTCCGCAGCCCTGAGCCAGGGCGGTTCCGGGACCTCTCTTTACTTTCTTGATGGAATCCTCCTTTGAAGCACAAGCTTTTTTATTTTGTTGAATGTAATTCATCTTTTTTCCGCCCTTTGGTTGATACTTGGTTTGGTGTCATTTCTGCAAAACCATTTTCTTATTCAGTACTGCAAAGGTTTATCCGTATGTTTTTTCTAAGATTTTTTCCAGTTTTAGCTCTTATAGTTAAATCTGTGATCCATTTGAGTATGTTTTTATACATAATGTGAGGTAGGGATTTTTTGGCTTTCTTCTTTTTTTATGTGGATATCCAGTTGTCCACAAGTCCTTTTTTGGAAAAAAAAAATTCCCCATTGACCTTATAGAAAAATCAGTTGACTGTAAATGTTAAGAATTTGTTTCTGGCCTCTCAATTTTATTTAATTTAGTGGTATATCCTTAGGTAGGTACTACATTGTCTTAATTACTATAAGTTTTGTATTAAGTTTTGAAATTTGGATGTGTAATCTTCTAAATTTATTTTTTTTAAAGATTTTATTCTGGGTCCTTTGAAATTCCATATGAATTTTAAGATCAGCTTGTCGACTTCTGCCAAAAAAAGACAGAAAAGAAAAATCAGAAAAGGCAGTTCATCCCTTGCTAGGCATTGCATTGACTCTGTAGATCATTTTGGAGACATGATATATTAACAATATTAATCCTTTCAGCCCCTGAACATGGGATGTCTTTCAACTTTAGTTTCTTCTAAAGATGTTTTGTAGTTTTCAGTATATAAACTTTGCACTTCATAAGTATTTTTATTCTCTCTGATACTATTATAAATGAAATTGTTTCAATTAATTTTATTTTTATATTGGTCATTTCTAGTGTACAGAAATATAATTGATTTTTGTATGTTGTTTTTTTTTATTCTGACATTTTGCCAAATTCATTATTAGCTCTAGTAGTTTTTTGGTGAATTGCCTAGGATTTGTTATATTTAGGGTCACGTCATCTCTGAGTGTAGTTTTACTTCATCCTTTCCATCTAGATGGTTTTTTCTTTGTTCTCTTGCCAAATCGCCCCCACTATAACCTCTAGTACAGTTTTGAATAGCAATGGAATGAGCGACATCCTTGTTTTTTTGCTGAAAGCTTTCAGTTAATATGATGTCGGGTGTGGGTTTTTTATAGAAGACCTTTATCAGGTTGAGGATGTTTTCTTCTGTTCCTAGTTTATTGAATGTTTTTCATCATAAAAAGGTGTAGTATTTTTGTCTAGTATTTTTCTGTGTATATCAAGATGATCATGTGCCATTTTTTTCTTCCCCTCTATTAATATGGTACATTTTACTGGTTTTTATTATTAGTTATCTTGCCATTAATTATTATTAATTAATTATTAATTATCTTGCCATTTCACTGGTATCACCGGATCATTAATTTTTAATATTCCTAGTACCTATACCAAAGATTATAAATTTCCTTCTAAGCATGGATTTAAGTGCATTCAATAAGTTTTAAAGTCTTTTTAATTATTAATCAGTTGAAAATATTTTCTAATATCCAGTATATTCTCCTGAAGAAGTATGTAATTGAGCTTCAAAATATTTGGTACTTCTTAGTTGTCTTTTTGTTTTATGTATTTTTATCTTAATTTCACTATGATCATAGAACATCTTTCATATGACTGGTTTATGTTTCAACATGTGCTCTACTTTGTTAAATGTTCTGAGTACACTTATAAGGAAAGTATATCTAACAGATATTGGATGCTATGTTCCATTGTGTCAGTTGGGTCAAATTTGTTAATTTTACATTTCAGATCTTATGTATTCTTTTTTTGGGAGGGAGGGGATTCTACTTGTTCTACCAATTAACTAGAGAAATGCATTAAAATGTCTAGTTTTTATTGTAGTCTAGATTATCTCTCTTGTTGCATTTATTTTTATTGAGGGGATTTCTTTATAGATTTTTGAAAAATGGTTAGTAAATTTTAGAATTCTGTCTTTGTTGTGGATTGGTCTTTGGATATTTATGAGATGCCCTCCTTTATATCTCATGTTTCTACCTTAAAGTACTTTGATGTGTTTTCAGTTATACCAGCTTTCTTTGGTTGGTATGAGGATGACATAACTTTTTTCCATATATTTTCAACCGGTTAGTGATGTTATATTTTTAAGGTGTGATCCATAAGAATTTTTTAAGAGATCCTCTAATCCCAGGGGCACATTCCTGTAGTCCTAGCTACTCAGGAGGCTGAGAATGGAGGCACACTTAAGCCCAGAGGTTTAAGACCAGCCTAGACAGCATAGTGAGATCTCTCTGGAAAAAAAAATTTTTTTTAATTTATTTGAAATGAATTGGGTAAGAAAGCTGTGCTGCCATCAAGATTCAGTCCAAGTTTTGCCCCATACTTGCTAGTGCTGAGTGCTATAATTTTTCTGGGCTTCAGTGGAAATGAGCCCTATTTGGTTTTGGCATTCTTGTGGGGTAGGATATTTCTCAAGTCACTTTTACTTAACACTTTCCCCCTCCATCTCTTTCCCGCCTCCTGCAGTGTATTTGTTGAGAAAACCAGATCATTTGTCCTGTAGTATAATATCTACAGTATTGATTTTATTGGCTGCATTCCCATGGCAGTTTTTTTTTATTTTTTTAAAGAGAATTTTAATATTTATTTTTTAGTTTTCGGCGGACACAACATCTTTGTTTGTATGTGGTGCTGAGGATCGAACCCGGGCCGCACGCATGCCAGGCTAGCGCACTACCGCTTGAGCCACATCCCCAGCCCCCATGGCAGTTTTTAACATGCCCTCTGTCCCCTGTTTTTTCTATTAACTGGTGGATATAGAGACTTGAACAGACTTAGACTTTTTTTTTTCTTTTTCTTTTTTTAGTAAGACTACTTTATAGCTGATATTGGACATGCCTGTCAAGTAACAGCAACCACAGATACTAACTACTAATGCATTAGTACATTAGCATTTGCCAAATAGATTTCTAATTCTCCCTTTCAGCTATTAGCTGATATATTTTTACAAAAGAAAACTTTCTTTCATCAACTGTTTAGTTAACCTAAAAAAATAGAGTATTTAGGAAAGGCAAATGCTTGATTTTTTTTCCCCTTTATTTCTTAATACTGAGATTATTATATTATCAATCATTGTCCAAATTGTTTTTTCATTTTCACCATGAGTTCATGGATTTAATATGTTTGATGTGTCTTAATCTGTTGAAATAAATTATCCTCTTTTTGTTGTTGTTCATATGGTCCGATCTTTGAACAACTAAACCTCTTCACATCCATTAGGATGCTATATACTTTTTTTAAAAAAGTAGTGACAATAAAAAAAAAAAAAAGTAGTGACATTGACTGATTTAGAAGGTGGAAAAACTGGAACTTTCATACATTGCTAATGTGAAATGTTGTAGTTGCTTTGGAAAACAGTTTGACAATACTCAAAAGGTCAAGCATAGTGTTACTATATGACCCAGGATTTATTCCTAGGTATATACTTTAGAGAAATGAAAATATAGTTCCACATAAAAACTCGTACATGACCATTTATAATAGCATTATTAATAACATCCCAAATACAGAAACAACTCTCAAATATCCATCAAATGAAGAGTAGATTACACTCCATTGTATCAACATTTTTTATTAGGTATAAAAAGGAATCATGTATTTATGTTGCAACATGGGTGAACCTTAAACACATCATGCCAGGTTTAAAAAGCTTTTTTAAAAATACCACATACTGGGGCTGGGGTTGAGCTCAGTGGTGGAGCGCTTGCCTAGCACTTGCAAGACCCTGGCTTCAATCCTCAGCACCACATAAAAATAAATAAAATAAAGGTATTGTGTCCAGCTACAACTAAAAAATTTAAAAAAATACATACTGGCCAGGTGTGGTGGTACACACATATAATCCCAGCAACTTGGGAGGCTGAGGCAGAAGGACCGTAAGTTTGAGGCCAGCCTCAGCAACTTAGTGAGACCAGGTCTCAAAAAGAGACCCTTTTGTTTCAGTGGTTCAGCACCCCTGAGTTCAGTCCCCCATATGGCACCCCAAAAATTACATATTGTATGATTCCATTTATGTTAAAGGTCCAGAAAGGCAAATTATAAATACAGAAAGTAGATTAGTGGTTTCCTAAGGGTGGAAGAAGGGAGAAGTTAAAGGGAAATAGGAATGATGACTCGAATATATGAATTTCTTTTTGAGGTGATGAAATATTATACTTAACAATTAGACAATTGTACATATATTAAAAACTATTGAATTGTACAATTTATTTTATATAAAAATTAAAAAAAATTGTTGAGACAGGGTTGTTGCCCAGGCTGGTCTAAATCATGCACTCAGCTTTTAGCTTCTCTAGTAGTTGAGACTACAGGTGTGTACCACTGCATCTGTCTTTGAGTTATTCCACTTGAATGGATGAATATGTGACCAAGAGGAAAAAAATATTCACAATGCGTAACAGTGGATTGACTTTCTTAAATTAGAATGTTCTTAAGAATTAATGAGACTAAGCTGGGCACAGTGATGCATGCCCGTAATCCAGCTACTCAGGAGACTGAGGCAGGAGGATCACAAATTCAAGGCCCAGCTGGGCAACTTAGAGACTCTCTCTCAATGTAAAATTAAAGATAGGGGAGTGCTGGAACTCTTGCTCAGAGATAGTATGTTCCTGGATTCGATCCATAGTATGGGAGAAAAAAAAAAGTATTAATGAGACTAACAAGCCCATTTTTTTAAAATAAGGAGAGGGAAAAGATCTTTTAGTTGACTCTAATCAAGCTGTTCTAGGTAGTATGAAATCAGATGTGAGCAGATCAGACACAGTGCCTGCCATCCTGTAGAGAAGCTATGAATCATATGAGTGTAACTATAGGAGAATGATGGGGAATAGTACAAACAATATCATCTAAAATTGTTAATGTTTTGGTTTTGTTTTTGGTAGTAATGGGGTTGGAATCTAGGGCAAGTGCTCTACCCCTGAGCCACATCCCCAGCCCAATACCATCTAAAACTATGCTAAGTGTTATGAAAAATAAACAGTGGGACAGGACAGGGAAGGATTAGAATAGTGATAGTGGTTACATCAATTTCTTGTGTGTGGGAAACAATTTAGGGAAGGCCATTTCTCTGAGAAAGTGATATTTAAGCTGAATAACTTAATGACAATGTAGCCAGCAACATGGGAACTGGTTTAAGACCAGGGTAAGAGTATAAAAACTGAGTGAACAGCAAGACCTTTCAGGTAAACAACTATTCCCAGTTTTTCACCATTGCTAGCATTGTGACAAACATCTGTATGGGAAAAATCTTTCTTATAATTTTAGTATTCACTTAGAGATTCTTACAGTTATGGGGTTAAGTAGTTCTAAAATGTTTAAACTTTTGATATTGTGTGGAAATGCTGTCCTCCTTTAGTCCCTTCTACAGTTTGAGAGAGTGCTGTCTCACCATATATATGTAGAGAAGAAAATTAATCAAATGACTCATCACCACTGAGTATTGCAACTTTGATTCTTCTAGCAGAATTCTCATTTTAATTCCCATTTCCTTTATGAGTGGATTTTTTTTCAGCTTTCTTTTTAATCTTTTTCCATGTTGAATTTGTTTTCCATGTTGAATTTTTTTCCTCCCTCTATTGGAATAGAAAGCTACCAGGTACACTGAAAAATCAAATTGCCTTAAATATAGTTGTGAATGCTTCCTTTGTTGAAGTTAAAACAAGATATATAGTTTTTCAGTTTATTGATATCCCTAATAAAAATCCCTTGGAGAAAATGCTTTTAAATGGATTTATACCAGCAAACATCTTTTACTAACAACTTTAACTTCTTGAAATGTTAATGATGGCTAGAAATAGTAATCATCTTGAATTCACACCTGTGCAGTTCTGTATCCCTAAGTATAAAGGTGTATGTGTAGTTGTGAATCCATATTTAGAATAGCTGTGAAACCACCTTAAACTTATGTCCTTAGATTCTTGTCTAATTAATAGATACATTCTTATCTAAGTAATATGATTCAGCTTAATACAGACCAGTTGAGCTTTGCTTTTTACCAGCTATCTGGGCAAAATGTAACTGAACCAAAACCAACGAAAACTCAAGAGACATCAAATTTTTTAATATAACTTTTAAAAAATTTTTTAAATTTATTTTTAGGTGTAGATGGATACAACGCAATGCCTTTATTTTTATGTGATGCTGTGAATAGAACCCGGGTCCCGCTCGTGCTAGGTGAGCACTCTACCGCTGAGCCACAATCCCAGCCCAAACTTTTTTTTTTTTTTTTTTTTTTTTAAGGAGAATGAGATTTAAAACTAGGATGTCTATGAATCTAGGGTTTAACATGCTTCAAATATTACCTAGCGCTTAGCAAATGTAATCAAATTATTTTCCAAGTGTTGTGCTTAACCTTGTAGAGGACAATAAATACCGACTCAATAATGTAAAGGAAGGCTCTGGGGTTGTGGCTCAGTGAAAGAACGCTCGCCTAGCATGTGTGCGGCCCTGGGTTCGATCCTCAGCACCACATAAAAAATAAATAAATAAATAAAAAGTCAACTAAAATAAATAAATATTAAAAAAATAATAATCTGTCATTAACCCATAGCATCTGCAAGAAATAAACTTTGTTAAAAAATAATAATGTAAAGGAAATGCCATATGATAAGAATTGCTAAAAGATGGCAAAGGATATGAACTGAAAACTTATATCTCCTGGCTGTTTTTACTCTTTGGGGGAAAATACTTCAACTCTCTAATAATCTGGGACATTACAAACGAGATTAACAATCTTGGTGAAAAGCATATACTTACACAGGTAAATTTTAATCACAACTCTCCCTTTCGGCTAAGAAGCTCCCTCATGTACTTTCATAACATCATGTCTCATTCCTTTTTAACACTTCACCCACATATAGTTTTGTCATTTGTATGATTATTTGGCTTATCTCTATCACTAGACTTATAACTCCATAAAGGCAAGAACTATAGCTGTTTTTGCTTGTTTCCATTGCCTGCCTAGTCAGTGCCTAGCACACCACACTCTTGCTTATTAGATTCTTTCCTTATCGATCACATTGGCAGAACTTAAAAGTTGGATAGTATCAGTGTTGGAAAAGGTATTCATAATTGCATTGAATGGTGTAGAATGGATATCTCTTCAACCATTAATTCAGAGGAGAGTAGGGTTTAGGATGAAGTGTATTACAGGAATACGAAAGTGATCTTTTACCTTTTACTCATATTTGTATATTGTCCAGGTTCTTCTAAACAAAATGAAATTTTGCAATAAAATGTAAAATTATAAAACAGGGTATCATGGGAAAAGGACATGGGTTTGGAATGAGATCTGAGAGTTAGCTGTGTGACCATGATCAAATTGCTTTATCCCTTTTGAACCCAACACTTACAGAATGCATAATGTCTTCCTGCTTGATGGGATTGTTTTGAAGATTATGGTGATGCTTTTAAGTTACCTAGCTCCTCTTAGACTTCAAAAATAACTTTTCTGCCCTTTTCTCACTTAAAAATAAAGGAATATGATGTTTAATTTCTAAAAATTTTGTCTGCCTGTTGCCTGCCCGTCTGCTGGAATGCCAGAGCTTCCCTACTGAGAGCAATCTTGATTGCATCTCCATCACATTTAGGATTACTTCCATTTTGGCGTGCATGTTCCAGTTTCCAAATGGAGGTATTTTATATCTTTTTGACTAAAGAAGAAATGAATGCAGTTATCAGAGAGGGAAGAGGCTGTGCGGAGATCGAGGATTAAGGATTCTGGAATTCATTCTAGGGAGGATGTTTCTGCTGTGAAATGAGTGGATTGGTCTAAGTTCCTTCTGTTTTTAATGTTTTGTGGCTTATTGTATTTCAGTTGTATTATAAACCTAATTTCATTTTGTCATTGAGCCCCTGATATAAGATTTGAAATTTGCCTTTAGGGATTTTCTTTGCAAAAATTAAAAATTTCAAGTTATTTAGAATTTGTTAAATAAGTCACCTTACCCTGTTCAGTAACTTGTATTTTTTCTTATTGTAATAGTTTGATTATATTTTAAAAAGTTGCAAACAAATAGAAGGGGAAAAATCACATGTAATCCCACTACCTAGACATAACTATTGTTTTTTTGTTCAATAGTGCATTGTAGTTATAAATAATGTTAGGGTTCATCTGGACATATTCATACACACATGGAATATAATTTGCTCCGTTTCAGTCCCCAGTGCTTCCTCTTTCCTTCCTCCCCGCTGTCCCTCTTGTTCCTGTTTCTTTACTTCCTTCTATTTATTTATTGCATTTTAAAAATTGGTGTCTTGATAGTTATTATATATAGGTGGGATTGACTAGTATATTTGTGTGTGTGTGTGTGTATATATATATATATATATACACACACACACACACATACATACATATACACATAGCATGATTTTGTCATTTTTATTCTGGTTTTCTCCATCCTTCTTTCCCCTGAATTTCTTTTCTTTATTCCACTGATCTCCCCTCTATTTTTGTGGGATCCTCCTCCCCCTTACCCCTTATTTTGCTCTAGTTTCCACATATGAGAGAGAATATTCAACCCTTAACTTTCCAGTTCTGGCTTATTTCACTTAGTATGATGTTTTCCATTTCCATCCATTTACCAGGAAATGCCCTAATTTCATTCTTCTTCATGACTGAGTAAAATTCCATTGTGTATATATAACATATTTATCTGTTCATCTGTTGATGGGTACTTAGGCTGGTTCCATAACTTGGCTATTGTGGATTGCCTTGCTGTAAGCATTGATGTACCTGGAGATAGCTAATGTTAGCATTTTGATCTATCTAGCCAGTATTTTTCTAACATATATATTACATATATATGAAGTATTTCTAAACATACTATATATTAATTTTCCTTTGTATTCCTTTTATCTTTGTGTCAATAATTTTTTATATCTTTGCATAGCTTTTTACTGTGTAGATGATAAAATATGGGATTCTTAACTTTGGTGTATGCATAGAATTCAGGGGGTCCAGTAATTTAGACAGATAAAAACTTGCATCTTTATTTTAACCACTGTTTAACTAAACCATGACTTTTCTTTCTGTTGTAAATTTATGCAACTGATTATAACTGCGTTAGCAGGACCTGATCTGTTGACATTAGTATGATGGTCAAATAGTTCACATTTGATTCCTTTATAATCCTTGCACTTGCATTGCAATGTTAATATTTTTAAATGATTTATTTGATATATTTACAACATTCTTAGATGTCCGTAGGCTTTAACAGACTGCCAAATGGCTCATGGTATAAAAAAAAGATTAAGAAACGGGCATTCAGTTTCTTGTTTTAGAGATACAGATAGGTGTCTGTTTTGTACACTAGTGAGGAGTACCTGTGGCTAAAGCTTTTGCCTACATCTTGTGATTATTTGGAGATAAGGTCCCCAAAAGTAACTTTCTTGATCTAAGAATAAATTATCTTCCAGGAATGCCGTACCAGTTTAAACTCTGTAGTTTATAAATGTACCCCATCTTCCTTTTTTAGATTATGGGCTTTCATACACTCTAGGTCCATTGCACTGTAAGGGATCACCAATAGAGGTCTCCAGTTTTGTGTAATGTTCAAAATCTGAACAGTGTATTTCCAGGTAAAATAATATTTCATTGTGTTTTGATTATATGGGTTTTACATACAATGTGGGACAATACTAGATAGCATGTTGTGCTCCAGGACTCTAGACTAAAAGCCTCGAGATAATTTCTTGAAACCCCCTATTCCAGATACCATGGACTGGGTGAAGCTGGCCTTAAATCATTGGGCTGCTTTTTTGCTTTTGATGAGGAAGAAGTAAAACTGTCACCTCAAAAATAATATATGCAGGAGCTGGGTTGTTGCTCAGTGTGGGGTAGAATGCTTGCCTAGCATGTGTGAAGCACTGGGTTTGATCCCCAAAACCACATTAGAAATAAATAAATAAAAATAAAGGTATTGTATGCATCTACAAGTAAGAAAAATTAAAAATATGCAGCTGATCATGCTCATAGTCCCAGGGATCAGGGAAACTGACCAGCCTAGCAACTTAGTGAGACTCTCTCAAAATAAAAAATAGGACTTTAGATGCAGCTCAGTGGTAAAGTGCCTCTGGATCTCAGTACCAAAGATGAAATAATGTGTGATTTGACAATGAAATCTTAGAAACACCAGAATGTGAAATTGTCTTTTTATAGAGTAAGTGAAAAATGGTGATAAGAGTAGGGGAGAAGGGAAAGGATCTAGTATTAGCAATTGAACTTCTGGTAGGACCAGATGGGTTTAAGTACATAAATCCTTTGGGACCTAAGTGAAGATGAAGAAATCTATTGATAGCTTACTGATAAAACAAATCTGACCGGGGTTATGTATGAGTACAGACCTGGGCCTAGGAAGTGTCCCAGAGTAGGAAAGAAATAGGGGAGTAAATTGGTCCCTGGATTTAGGACCAATAGGACTAGATTTGGATCCTACTGCTGCCACTTTAAACTTCTTTAGGTCTTGTTTTCTCTCTAGTAAAGTGAGGGAATTTGACTAGTGGACTTTTAGTTCCTTTCTTGCTTCCCTTTGTGTCTGACTTTCTCATTTGGGACGTGTAAGGGCTTTTGTCCCAGAGATTCTTAACCCTGCATGTAGTAATAATTTGGTCAATCCTTATTAAAGGGCCTGAATTAAGAGCACTCTTATTCTCAAATGATCAAACAACCTAATGAGAATTAACTTCAGCAAAATGTGAGTCATGTTGGGAGGCTCTTGATATGTAGTTCATAGAATTAAGAAGGAATCACTCAAAAGATAGGGATGCTGGATTCTGGGCCTCCAATTTTGTCAAAACCATGCCTCTATCTTTCCTCTGCCTATTTCACAATATGGATTTGATTTTTCTCCTTTTGAAGACTTGCCTGTTATTGGAGGAAGAAGATATATTCAAATCTTCTGCATTATGAACAATTAGGAAATGATCCTTTGTTATCTGTGTGCAGTTAGAGAAATCTCAAGGAAGGACTCCCTTCTAGCTTTTTTTGAATCATTCTCGTACCTAGACTGGTCTCTGTAGTCATAGAAATTGTTTTTTCTTGTCTAGCTTGGGTCAAATGCCCATATTTGTGGAATGGAATATCGTCATATATTTTGAGTGTTTCTCCCAAAAGTTGGTGTTGGAAGCTTGGAACTCAGTGTAGTAATCTTGAGGGGGGTGGTGTGATCTTTTAAGAAGTGGGGCCTAGTTAAGAGGTCAGTAAATTATAGGGGGCATTGTCCTTGAAAGGGATTAAGGTGGTTTTCATAGGACCATAAATAGTTCTCTGAGAGGGTTGTTATGAAAAGACCTAGTCTGCCCTTTTCTTCCCTTTGTCTCCTGACTTGCCATGGGATCTCTCTCTCTCACACACACACATGCTCTTCCCATGTTGCTATCCATCATGAGGTTCTTACCAGAATTGAGCCAGTGCCATGTCCTTGAACCTCCAAAACTGTGAGCTAATTAAACCTCTTTTCTTTATAAAATAACCAGCCTCAGGTATCTTATTATTCAGTAATAAAATGTACCAGTACATCCACCTATATGGACCATAACTGTGACAAGTATGGTAGAATCCTGCAAAAAGATGGCATTTGATTCTAGGACAACTTGAATGACATAAGGAAAAAACCATTTAACAAAAACTTGGTTTGTGGGAGATTTTTAGAAAACACAGTGTTGGAAATTCATGAAATAGGCATTAGCCATATGAATATTTATATACAACCTACTATTCTTTAAAAAAAAAAAAAGTACCCCACAATTAGTTATTAACGTACACTCACTAGTATGGCTATTATATAACAACAGCAGAGAGAAACTCTAGAAAATAACAAGTTTTGATGAGGATCACAAGAAATTGGAACACTTATGACTTGCTGGTGGGAATATAAAGTGTTGTGGCCACTATGGAAAATAGTATGGTGCTTCCTAAAAAAAAAAATAATAATAAATGTAGAATGACATAATCTAGCAATTTCACTTCTAGGTATATACCTAAAAGAATTGAAAGCAGGGACTTGAACACATGTGTACCTTAGAGTTCATAACAGCACTATTCATAGTCGACAAATGGTGGAAGAAGATCAATGTCCATCAGCAGATGAATGGGTAAATAAAATGTATAACTGCATAGTGGAAATACCATCAGCCTTAAAAGGGACAGAAATTTTGGTACATGTTTTAACACAAACATCAAAAACATTATGCATTATGCTAAGTGAAATAGAAAAGACACAATGGATACTATGAGTCCACTTATATGACATCCCTTAAATAGTTGAATTCATAGAGAAAGAAAGACAAATAGTGGTTACCAGGGTCTTGGGAAGAGAGGTAGTAATGAATTAATGTTTAATGCTAGAGTTTCACCTTAGGATGAGAGGGTTCTGGAGGTGAATAGTGGTGATGGTTACTAAAAAATGTAATGTATTTAATACCTCTGAATAATGTACTTAAAATGGTTAAAGGGATAAATTTTGTTATATGTATTTTACCACAATAAGAAGTTTAATTCAAATACCCTTTGTACATTTCACTTGATTTGTAATAGGGAGATTAGAAACCTCTCATCTGTTTAAAAATATGTAGCTTATTGGTAGAATGTGTATTTAGCATGTGTGAGTACCTGAATTTGATCCTCAACACTATTTTTTTAAAAAATGCAAATCAGTTCTTTAACAGTGGGAAATTTTAAAATATTTCTTTTCTCCTTTACTTATGTTTCTAGTTCACTTCTGCAGAGTTTTAGCCTGCTGTAACATTTTATGCTAAAGAGTCTTTTGATGATCACATGTCATACTTATCTTCTACAAAAAAGTATATAAGTTGAACTTTAGTTTCCTATTTAAACACTTACATGCTTATCATGGATTGTTATGATAATTGATAGGACAATTGATAAAGCAATCTAAATGTTATACATTTTGATAGGAATTTTGTTTAATAATTGTTTTTTGAAAATATTTCTTAATGAGATAAATGAGACCTTTTTAAAACTCATAATTTTTGGATGACTTTATGATTGCTGCAATGACTCAGGGTTTTCAACACTAACTACATTTCTTTTTTTTTATTTTATAGGTCTTGTACTCTGAGTAAACTTATTCACATAAGTAGAAGCAGTGTCACTCAACTCCTAGAACTCTTTTGAGTTCTTTGCAAAAAAAATCAGTCATCTATCATTAGTTTTAGTCATCTACTTGATGACATTTCCATTCATTCCTCCTTCATATTTGATACAAAAAAAGAAACTGGAAACCATCTAATTTATGAAAAGATTGTTACCTAGTCATACAGACATCAAATTACAGTTTCTTGGAAGCATATGAAAATACTTCCATGTTTTTCTCTGACTTAAAGACACCTTATTTAACTCATTTTACCTAAAGGATTGGGGAAATTTAAATATTGTTAGTATAAAAGTATAAAATATAGGGGCTGGGGTTGTGGCTCAGTGGTAGAGAGCTTGCCTAGCACAGGCGAGACCCGGGTTCGATCCTCCAGCACTACATAAAAATAAAGACATTGTGTTGTGTCCATCTACACCTAAAAAATATTTTTTAAAAAAATATATATATGTAAAATATATTTTAGGGGGTACTAGAGATGTAGCCTGGGGGGTGCTTTACCCCTGAGCTACAACCCAGCTCTCCCCCTGCTCTTTTTTTGAGACAGAATTTTGCTTAATTACCTGGAGCCTTGCTAAGTCGCTGAGGCTGGCCTTGAATTTGCTATCCTCTTGTCTCAGCCTCCTGAGCTGCTGGGACTATAGGTGTGCCGCTGTGCACAGCTAAAACTATATCTTACCCAATAAAATATTATAAAATGTTTTCTTATCTTGTCACTTGCATTAATCATGTCATTTCATGTACCTTGGGCCCATAGATTTAACTTAACCTACAGAAAATGTACAACATACAACCTAACTTTTGGAAATTTTTACTGTCAGAAAAGTAAACTTACTTCACTGAGACCTAGTTCTCTTCTTTCTTTTCCCTTTTTTTTTCTTTTCCTTTCTTCATTTGTTTGGGGATTGAACCCAGGGGCACTCTACCACTCAGCTATCTATATCCCCACTACCTTCTTTAAATTTTATTTTGAGACAGAGTCTAAGTTGCTGAGGCAGACCTTGAACTTGGGATTTTTCTGTGTGCAGCCTTCTTGAGTAGCTAGGATTGCAGGCATGTGCCGCCACATCCAGCCAGATTAACCTTTTATCAGAAAAAGTCTGACTTCATTTTTGCTCCAACATTTTGTTAAGAACATTTCAAGCAGTCATGTGAAAGAATTATAAAGTGAACCTTCTTAACACTTATCACTTAAACAATGAATGTTTTTGTCATATTTACTTGTTATCCATTTATTTATCTATACCCTAGCTGTTTATCAGTACATCTTATTTTATTATTCAATATAAATAAGTTGTAGACATGGGTAGAGTTCACCTCTAAATGCTTAAGCATATGTACCATTAACTAGTGTACAATATTTGTTTACAACTTTTTCTTTGGTCAAATTTATGTGGAGTGGAACACATAAATCTTAAGTGTATTGTTGGATGCATCCTGTCAGATGTGTGCACCTGACTCCCATCAAAATATAGAGTATTACAGCTGGGTGCAGTGGTGCATGCCTGTAATCCCATTGGCTTGGGAGGCTGAGGCAGGAGGATCGAGAGTTCAAAGCCAGCCTCAGCAAAAAGCAAGGCATTAAGCAACTCAATGAGACCCTGTCTCTAAATAAAATACAAAATGGGGATGGGGATGTGGCTCAGTTGTTGAGTGCCTTTGAGTTCAATCCCAAGTACTCCCCCAAAAGAAATTACACACACACACACACACACACACACACAGTTACAATCTCCTTGAAAAGTTGCTTTGTGCCCTTTACAAGTCTGTTCCAAATGTTGCCTTACAGGGGCAATCACCTGATGTTTTTCACCATTTATTAGTTTTGTCTGTTCTAGAAATTCATATAAATAGGATCATAAATAGGTACACTTACCTAAGACTTCTTTCATTTATAATTCTTTTGAGATTCATCCATGTTATTTCTTGTATCAGTATTTATTCCTTTATTGCTGAGTAATGTGACAATATATGCAAATACCACATTTAGTTTTGTTGATGTTCACTTGGACTTCATCCAGTATTTAATGGTTGTAAATACAGCCACTGTCACCATTCTTGTATAGATCTTTTCATAGACATGCACTTCAATTCCTTTTAGTTGAATTTATAGGAGAATTGCTGGGTCACAGGATTTTGTGTGTTTAATTGTATAAGAAGTTGGCAGATATTTTTCCAAGGTGGTGGTACCATTGTATGATAATGTATGGAAGTTCTTATGGTCAAAACCAAATGTTGGCAAAATATGGAAAAGTTCTTTTAATTTTAGCCATCTGGTATATGTATTGTATTATTAACTTGCATTTCTGTAATGACTAATGATTCTGAGCATTCTTTCAAGTTCTTATTGACGATTTATATGTCCTTATGAAGTGCTTTTCAGATTTTTGTAACCCTTTCAAGTATTTGTTATTGTTTTGCTAATTTGCTGAGATTGGCCTTGAATTTAGGATCCTCCTGCCTCACCATCCTGAGTCACTGGGATGGGTGTGTGCCACCATACCTGGCAAAACTAGTATTTCATAAACTTTTAAGTTTTCTTCTGTACTATTTTATACTAGGCATTCATTGGATATAGTTGTGAATGTTTTCTCACATTTTGTGACTTGCCTAGTTATTAATGATGTCTTGAGCCGAAGTGTTTTTTTAAATAGAGAAAAGAGGTTTATTTAGCTTTATAAATTATGAGGTTGGACTGGAGTTGTAGCTCAGTGGAAGATCACTTGCCTAACATGTGTGAAGCACCGAGTTTGATTCTCAGCACTACATATAAGTAAATAAATGAAATAAAGGTCCATCAACAACTAAAAAAATAAAAATTAAATAAGTCTCTTTCTTTTTTTAACTTGGAGGCTGAAAGTCCAAGATTGAGTGACCCTATCTGTTTGGTCTCTGGTGAAGATGTTACAGTCGATGACATTATAGTGGCAGGAGTTGAGCAGAAGTTTTAATTGTGATAGAATTTTCAATTTATCAAATTTTTTCTCAGGATCATTAAATTGAAAAACCTTTGTAGCCAGGTGTATTGGTGCATTTCTGTAATCCCAGCGGCTTGGGAGGCTGAGGCAGGAGAAATCTTGAGTTCAAGGCCAGCCTCAGCACTGTAATGAAGCCTTAAGCAACTTGGCGAGAACCTGTCTCTAAGTAAAATATAGAAAGGGCTGGGGATATGGCTCAGTGGTCAAGCACCCTTGGATTCAATCCCCAGTACCAAAAAACAAAACAAAAAACTTTGCTTCCCTTCATCTCCCTTCCCCCACCAAGTTACAAAGATAATTTCTTATAGAAGTTTTGTAGTTATATTTGGCTTTTACTTTTAGTTCTTTCAGACCCCTATTAATGTTCATATATGGTATGAGGCAGAGGGTCAAGGTTCATTTTTACCCTCATAGAAGTATCTGGTTGTTCCAGCTCCATTTGTTTAAAAAATCTTTGCCAGTGACTTACTTGAATGCAGGTATTATTATTAGAATTGTACTATATGTATTAATTTGGTAGAAAATAACTTGTTAACAATATTTGTTCTTCTAGTATGTGAATGTGGTATGTCTCTTTTTTTTGTTTTGTTTTTTAGTTATAGCATTTTCATGTGGTTTGTTTTTTTTTTTTTTTTTTTTTACAGTACCAACAAAAGTAAAACAGATGCAATTTTTGAGTACAGCGAAGTACAGACTGGTGACTTTTTTCTCTTCAAGAGTCTTATGATTCTTCATTTTTAGTTAATTTGCTCTTTATTTTACTATCTGTAAATGTACCTCCCTCACCCTGGTATTTACCATAAAGTTGTAAAAAGGGGGTTAAAGAAAAGTTTTCTTGTTAGTTTCTACCATATGAAATATGCTATATTCTACTTTGCCAGGGCCAATGTATGGAAAATATCTAAATGTACTACAAATATGAAACAGTAAAAAGATTATGGCTAAAAAGGATAGTAAATGAAAATAATATATATTTAAAGAATCCAAAATAGGCCAGCAATAAAAGGTTAATATAAAAAAGCTCTAAGTGTACTATAAGCATTATAGGTTTTTCCTGTGTTTTTAATTTTTTTTGTAGTTGTGTATGGACAGAATGCCTTTATTTTATTTGTTAATTTTTGTGTGGTGCTAAGGATTGAACCTAGTGCCTCACACTTGCAAGGCAAAGAGATATACCACTGAGCTACAACCCAGGCCTTCCTGTGTGTTTTTAAACAATGAAAGGGTCAAAAAAAAAAAAAAAAAAAGGATCAGCAGTGTTAGACTAAATTTTTATTGTATATTCTGCTTTGAATGGAACCTTTGTATTATAATTATCATAGAATAACATAGTTTCCATCAGGTGATGGCAATTTATGCTAAATGAAAATCTTCCATAGTTCTTTTATTTTGAAATATCTTATAAACAATTAAATCACCACAGCATGATTATACAACAGTAAAATTTTCTCTTCATTAAATTGAAGACATTTAATTTAAAAAAGGGGAGAGAATATAGAAAGGTATTTAGAGCTTTCTGAGTACACAGTATCTCAGACAGTTCAAGGCATCATAGTCTCCATCAAGAACAACAAAATAATTTTTGTCATGCTGTTAAATTCATGATTAACTAGTGCACATTGGTCAAATAGATTCAACAAACACTGATGTCCATGGTGGCATATTGGCAACGATACATAAGTGGTTGTCAGTAGAGAGTTTAAAAGACCTTCCCTTTCTTTTTATTCGTTTTTGAGGTTCTCAAGAGAGTTCTATTGTTCTAAGATATTTTAAATGTCCTAGTTGGCTTTCTCATTCTCAAACTGTATGACATTTTCCTTTCTTAATCCTTTTTGCTGTGCTTCCAAATTATTTTTCATTTGTTTATGGTGCTCTTAAGCTCACCTTCAAAGTCATTCACATTTTGAATTTTTTCTTTTGACCTTCATCTCAAACACCTGCTCATGTTCATCTTCATCTTAGCTGCATGCTCCCTTCTTTCTTTCTTTTGTGACAGAGGGTTCTTAGTAAGCCACCCTTTAATATTGTTATCAATTCCAATGTAAGTCAACTGCCAGTTTTTGTTTCTGTAGTTCATAGTGTTCATTATTGATAACAGCGTTCAAATCTTGCATGTGTGTTCATATCAGTATATTATAGTTGTAAAATCAGTGTTCAATACTTTAAACTTCAGTAACACCCCAAGGATACTGCCTTTCTGACCCTTTTGCTATTAATTTCAGTGATGGTTATTACTGCCTACCACAGCAAGAGGAAACAGTCCTTTATCTTTTTAAGAAGCTTACTTTTTTCATCTTTTGTTTCTAGAAATTTATATTCAGGCCCTGGCTTACTTTTTATTACTTCTAATATTCAGTGAGATAAAATATTCTATGTTCTTGAATTTCTTTCATTTTTTTAAACTCTTGGTGTCAACTGTTAGTGTCCTCCAGTATGAGTGCATCTGCTTTGGCAATAAGCAGAATGATGCTCTTTCATGCAAAGACTTCATACACTCAAAATTGAGTGGTTTAAGTCTATATCCTAAAGGAGCGACATAGTATAAACAGTATTGTGCCCTGTTATCAGGCATCTGACATCTCTTTGCTCAATTCTGCATTTAGGCAGTCCTCAGATTTACTATCAGTGTAGTCAGTAGTAGGCTACCAACAATTATTGTTAGCCAGTGCACCTTCAGATGCTGGAGTGTCCACTTCTGTGAGCAGTAACTGAATACCACCTTGTTTGATTAAAACTCTGGATTGTTTCATGTATGATTTTTTTTTTAATTCCTTGGGAAGGACTCGGGTACTCTGGAGAATACAAATCAGGAAGGAATATTGACTTGATTGAGTAATGTCAACTTTGCCAGCTCAGATTTACATAAGTGTGAGTGCAGACCCTCTTTTCCCTGATTTTCTGAGTGCTTGATTTGAGTGACTGGCAGATCCCACGTAACCCTTAAGGTTCTTGGGTAGTGGTGCTGCATGGTGCCACTGTTGATGTGCCTCTCCTCAGCAACAGCAGATCTCATGCTGACCACAGCACCCCCCCCCAATCCCTCTGCAGCCAGCCCCCGCACTGTGCTATTATGACATTTTAGAATCTAAGTATGTTAATGTTTTAAGGGCTATTATAGAAATCAGTTTGAAATAATTTACAGAATTTGAAGATTATTAAACGCAGTCAAGATTAAAGTAATCCAACGATCATATTTTATAATGGTAAGAACAAAAGAAACCTAATGCTCTTTCCCTCTACCTTAATCTGTAATGTAATTTAATATGTGGTTAAACTTGTAAGGAAGTGATCCTTGATTATCCTAGCCAAATGTAAGGAAGTGATCCTTGATTATCCTCACCATCATGCATTCATTGCCTTCTGAACTATTTCTCTTATTAACAGACAGATTAACAGTAAATCCTTCTCTAGAGTGTGAACTTCTAGGGACTTGTGCTTAATTCACATTTAGCCTTTTATGTTCAATGAATAGTGTGAAATAAGGTTAAAAAGGAAACCAGGACCTGCATATGGGCTTTGATCTGAGAAGCAACAGGGAACTGTTTAAACTTGGGAGAGTGAGCACCATGAAGAAAGTGGTGGTGTGGAAGGATGGCATAAATTAACCTGGAAGACGGAATCTAAGGTGGAAAGTTAAAAATAAAATGGATTTATTTTAAATGTTAACTCCTTCAAGTGTGGTCAGCATACCAGTAGTACTATCACCTGGAGGTTTGTTAGATAAATTCTGGGGCCAAACCCAGACCTACTGAAATGAGATTTGTATTCACATTAAAGTTGGAAAAGCAGTGCTCTAGAGGAACTTGGAGCCACCATTGTGTGTGAATGGGTAAGGGCCAGAGGGCAAACAGTAGTTGAAGTGACAGGTCACATGACAGATGTCAGACTTTTTGCATGCTTATTTTCTCTCTTTAAGCCACCAAAACTGATTTATCCAAATTAGCATTTTGGTTTTCTTGATTTGGGGGAGAAAATAATATCCAGACTCTTTAGAAATACATTCTTAGAAGTGCTGCTCTTTGGGCTTGCCAGAACTTTAAAAAGAACCATAAATCATTGATTTCAGTCATCTCAGCTGACTGAAGTAAATATAACTGAAATAATCTAATGGGGTCAAATGACCCAGTGTCCCTATTTTGTTACTCCCAGGGACTGGAATTTGGGGACGAAGTAGAGATTTTATAAAAGAGCCCAAATGTCGTTGATATACAAACTATAATAGTGTACTTGTTAAAAATCTAGAAAAAAAAATCGGGAAAGGACAGAATTTACTTTGTTTTGTAAAAACTAAAGGAAAAAATCTGTTAGCAGAATGCTACTCTCATATGCATTATCTGTTCATAGTTTATGTTCCTTTATCAACTTGTCCATCAAAATACAATTTTCAGGGCTGGGGTTGTGGCTCAGTGGTAGAGCGCTCACCTAGCACCTGCAAGGTGCTGGGTTTGATCCTCAGCACCACATAAACATAAATGAATAAAATAAAGGTATGTGTCCAACTATAACTAAAAAAAATACAGTTTTCATATAGTGATAATCATAGTATAAATGTAACAGTCTGTCATTTAACTTATTTCACTTGTTGATGTGACATACACCGGGTTTCCCTAAATTTGTCCTTATCTCTAAAGGCAACCTTTAGAATGCCTTGCCTCATTGGTTTTTCAGGTGAGGACTAAAGGCACCGTTTTGTTTTCTCTCTTACCCTCCTTGCCAGGTGCTTGAGAATAACACTTGCAGAGGACTCTGAGCAATTTTGTGCTAATTTTTGGTGGCAGAGGATCCATTAGAAGATAGAAGATTTTTATGCTGAAAAAAGAATCAGGGTTGAGGCTGTAACACTTTGATTCTTGGAACATGAGTCTAGCTGCATTTTGCGTCTGTGCAGGGGTACTCTATTTTAGACTAGTCTTTGTCCATTTTCTGTTTCTCTGACAAAATAACTGAGGCTGAGTATTTCTAAAGAACAGAAGTTTATTTGGCACACAGTTATGCAGTCTGGGGAGTCTAGGAGCATGATGCCAACATCTGCCACATCGTAGTATAATGGAGGGCATCACATGAGGAAAAAGAACAAGCATGACTAGCTCTAGTCATTCTCCTTCTAATGTCATCCAGAGGGTTCCACCTGGTTTACCTCATCTATCCCTAATTACCTCTTAAAGGCCTCACTTTAAGATACCATTAACATGAATTTGGGAATTAAATTCCTAAAAGATGAACTTCTGAGGGACACATTCAAACCATAGCAAGATTGTAGCAAATTTTGAACTTCAAGTTAGTTTACTTATTTCCCTGAGTTGCTCAGTTGTTCATGAATTTGGAATACTTAACTATAGAGAAGATAATAATTATTTTCAAAGGGAAACAATTTTAAAATTTTGAATTTCCAACTTAAGTTGGAAGGATAAGTAAGTATTGATAAAAAGAAATTTGAAGGAAAAGGCATTTGAGACATTGTTCAAGTAGATTGCCTTTAGAATGTGAATTGTCACTTCAACTTGTATTAGGTACCAGTTTTTGTCTGGTTGGTTCTTGGCAAAGGATTAGAAAAAATGTCTTTCAGTAAAAAGGGCCAAGTGCCTATCTGACTTTAGATGTGAATTTGAGAAGTGCAGTGGGCTTTTGTTTACTAAAATTAGCCTTTGCTTCTTAGCTCCCCCCCCCCTTTTTAAAGAAATTCTAGATGTTATACAAATGCACAGAGGCGGACACATTTTTAAAAAATATTTATTTATTAGTTATAGATGGACATAATATCTTTATGTGATGCGTCACACATGGTAGTCAAGCGCTCTGCCTCTGAGCCACAACATCAGCCCCAGCTTCTTGGGCCTTTTGACTCATGCATGATAGTCTGTGTTGACCATTTGCTTCTTAACTTTCCTTTCAGTACGGCATGAAAGGACAGAATATTTAGAATGAGTAAGTTTGGAGAGCTGGGATCAGGGAGCCATTAGAAAGGAGGCTTTTTGAGTGAAATGTTTCTGAACATCAGTGGCTGTGGCTACGGATAGAGTGATTGTATCTCTCAGTTTGTCTACCAGTTTTTGTTGAAGCTTGTAGTCCTGATCTTAGTATTAATATGTGCCCCCTTTTTCTTTGAAAAATGTCCTGGTTTGGGTAATAAATGATCCAGTCACCCCCACAGGTAAAGTGCTTTGCATCAGACACTGTATCAGCTTTTTTCTTTAATCCTCATAAAACGCCTGAAAAGGGTAGCCACTGTTGTCAGTTTCAGTTTAATTTACAAATGAAAATATACTCAGGAACATTGAATGACTTGACTGAGGTCTCCTGGTGGCAGACTTGATGAGCAGAGGAAGGACTGTCACCTTGTTCAGTCCTTGTTCTGCACACCAGGTCTCAACAAGACTTCCAAAGCTACTTGACTTCTCCCAGCCTGATGCACCAAGGTTTAATGTGTACGGCCTCCATTGATACTTTAGATCTAGTGAAGGTATTCCTGTAATGATTAGGGAGAAACTGTGGATTGGGAGTCTGGAAAAAAATTAAGGTGAGGCCTGTGTTGGGGCTATTGCGGGAGGGTAGAGTTCTGTGATATGTAGACCTCCAGGCTTCATCTGGTCCTTGAAGGGTTTAGCCAACTTGTTGCTCAGGCCTGCGGTCTTTGAGCTTGAGATGAGAAGGGTTGGTAGTTTTATTGATTGGCCCTGCTCAGATTTTAATGTTCATATATATTAGAAATCTTGTAAAAATGTAGCTTAATTCCATAGGTCCGTATGGGGCCCGAGACTTAGTATTTGTAACAGGCTCTTGGTATGCTGATTTTACTGGTCTACCACATTGTCTTTGAATAGCAGGGGCATAGCTGATGATTAAATTCTCTCTGCCTGGGGTACAGAAGTAGCCGTTCATACAACAGATGTTCTGACTAGGACTGAGGGGATTATATACCTTCGTAATTTAGAAGGGAATAGATATTTAAATATGGATGCTTTAAAAGGAAACATTTTGCTTTTGTAATGAATGCATGTGGGTTAATTTTAAAATATATCCTTAGCTTGGAGGAAGGGAGGACATAGAATCTCAGGAAGGAGTAGTGTGAGGTGGGGGGCAATACCCACATGGGTGAGCTACTGCTTAGCTTGTGCAGTGTTGAACACAGCTTTGACAAACACAGACAGGAGCAAGCAGAGTGTCTACAGCCAGACAGGAATAGCGTGGATGGATGACACAGCAGCAAAGCTTAAAAAAAAAAAAAAAAAGCCTCCAAAGGGAGGAGTTCTTCCCACAGACTGACCATTTTTCCCCCTCAGGCTCTGTGCCTGAGTGTGCTGAGAGTATGCTGCTGGAAGCTCTGGCCAACTATTCATGTATTGGACAGCATTATACCCCGCTCTGTCCTGCCTTGCTCAAATCCTGCCTGGGCATATCCCAGGTGGGACTGCTTCCTGTATCTGCTTGCTTGCTTCTTGCAACAGGGGAGAACAAGAGGATGAAGTGCTACCAGCCTATACAGGTGTAAGCAGTCTTCCTGCTGAGGCTGAGACTCTTGCTATGAACCCCGCCCGCCCCCCGCATGCACCCCCCCACACACAGACATGAGGAAGAATCCCAGTGACAAGGGATCGTGTTGGAAAAGGCCTGACACAGGAGGAGACATTGGTGAAAAGGAAATGGCAGGGGCTCCAGAAGTTGGACTTTCTTAGGCTTTGTTGCTGGAGCTGAGAGTGGTCACAGAAATAGGTTGTTGGTCCTGGTAGCAACCCTGAGAAAAGGCTCAGTAATTAAAGATGCTAGTGACCACCTTCAATGCTGGCATTACCCCAAGGGCTTCTAGAAGGTCAAAGTCAAGAAAAGTAGTATTGACAGAGCCAGATATTGTGAGCTCCTGAACATGGTGTTTCTGATAGGGCATAAAAATACTTCTGAGATGGTTTCTCTTGTTTGGGTGTGTCCATGAGTGCTTTGGGAATGTTGCCTTAAGTTGCAGGAAGGAGGGGAGGCACTGGATCCATATGTCTGCTCATGACTGGTGCCCCTTCTGTTATGCTAAGGGGAGCCTGTGAGAGCAGATCTCACTCTAGCATTTGGGTTGTGGACCATGTCCTTTGAGAGATACCTGAAACAGCCTAGTGACTCTCCCTCCCTTTGCCAAAGCTGACCCCTTTTCTCTGTTTAAGGTGCTCCAGACAAGCCTGAAGCACTAGTGGTGTTCCCCGGGGTTCAAGTGCTCAGTGTTTTTCTGAAGGTTACTCCATTCCTCAGTAATAAACATTGCTGTGTCAGGGTGCTGTTCAGGGGCCACTTGGAGCACATAGATTTTTGCTAGCAGGATTGTGAAGCTTTGCATTGGGCTGCAAAGCCAGGGCTTGAGCCAGCAGCTGGAGAGAGTCCAGGACTAGAGTGTTTTTGGGTTTGGGGGTGGAGAGCAGAGGGAGGGGCAGGAGGGCAGAGCCACAGAAGCAGGCAGTCAGCTAGCTGCTTTGGCTTTGCCATCAGCAGATAGGACTTTAATTGTGGCTGAGGGCCACTTGGCTACCATTTCTGGAGAGTGGAGGGTCTGCCTCACAACCTGGACTTACCAGCACTGCACCTAGACTATTCCAAGTAGCTCTTGTAGCTGTCTTTTCCCTGGGAGGCAAGTCTCCTCCCCGTTGTCCCTCCTGCTCCTCCCCCGTTCTGAGGGATGATGCCGCTCTCTATTGCACGGCTCAGCCGGCTGATGTCACTGGCAGCGGGAAGCATCAGCAGCCTGATCACATGCTGGCCCAGTCTGTAATGCAGACGGGATAGGGGTGTGTGTGTGGGGAGGGGGCTGTATGGCAACTGCTTTTGCTCCGACGCCCCCAAAAGTGCAGAGGCAGCCGCTGCAGCATCTAGCCAGCTTGGATGTCTGGCCCCCGAGCCTGCAGAAACTATTATTAATAATACTTATTGTTGATAATATTGGGGAAAACAACCGTTAACTCTGGGATTTCTGCTGTCTTCCTATCCAAAGCAGAGTTCCAGGACTCCGAAGAAACAGTTACAAGCAGGATGCTTTTCCCCACCTCTGCGCAAGAATCTTCCCGTGGCCTCCCAGATGCAAATGACTTGTGCCTTGGCCTGCAGTCCCTCAGTCTGACGGGCTGGGACCGACCCTGGAGCACCCAGGACTCAGACTCCTCAGCTCAGAGCAGCTCACACTCGGGTGAGTGCCAGAGAATGAGTTGGCTGGGGGAGGGGGATGCATGGGGTAGCAAAGGAAAATATCCACAGCAACAGTTGTTCTCTTCCCTTTTGCATCACCCCCCCCCCCCCCAAACACACAACATGGAGCTGTTTTGCAAGAGATGGAAATGCTAGCTGTGAGCCTGGCAGGACAGATGGCTGCTCGTAAAGGCAGACATGCCTTTTCCACTTAACCCTGATAATTCCCTGGAGTTGTTAGTCTACACCTGGGTGGCTGTGAGAAGGGTCCCCAAGGTGGCAGCCTTATGCAGAAAAGATCCACTAACCCCCTGGAACACAGGCCTGTCTTGGAGATGATGAAGCAAAACACTTTTAGGTGGGGGGAGGGGACTTAAGGGATTTACTACTAGGTGACCAGGTTCTCCCCCCTCCTCTGGCTTTTAAAACTTGGGAGCTATGAATGAAGGGTGGGTGGTCTCTGGGTAATGGCAAGGGAAGAATTTTAACCTCAAGTGGGTATTAACACTAGGCTAGGTATCATTCCTGGTATATTAGAATTGCCTTAACGTAAAGTTAAGAGCATTGATTTTGAAAAGGGGTAGGCAGTGAGCAGGGTGGGGTAACTCCCAGCTCCAGAGGCTTTTTTTCCCTTTTCTTTGTGTTGAGGGTAACCAGAGGGAGGAAAGAAGAGCCACTCCCCTTTAGGATCCCTTCTTGTCTTCATAGTCTTTGATGGGGAGAAATTAAAGGGACTTCTTGGCAACCCCTTAAATTGCTTCTGCTCAGACTTTCCCATTACCCATTTATTTCCCTCTTGTGACACAAGGGGAAGGTTGGCAGATACAAGTCTTAGAGTACTTGGAAAGAAATGTGAACTTAAATACTATAGGTATACATATTTTACTTTATGTAAGTTATACATAATAAAAGGTAGTGACAATTCTATGGAGGAAGATAGAAGGCACAACATGCATTCCATTTGCTCTTGATGCTGACAATGGGATACACTGAGCCTGTTGTCCTTCCCTATCTCCCCATCCAGGGACCAGCAGTCATGGCAGCAAGGTACTGTCATGTTGAATTCTCTGGCCTCCACCTTTTTTAGACTAGGTCTTTTTTTTAGAATGCTTTGCAAAGCCTGGGATTGTTGTGTTTGTTAGGTATTTTGAGGCACATTTCCTTTGGTAAAATCCTATTTGGGAGAAGGAGATTGGAGATAAATATATTTATTTATTTATTTTATATATATTTATTTATTTTAATTTGAATGTGGGTAGGGAGATGCTTTGCTTTAAGTAAGTACTTCTGGGTTACGGTGGGATCTCTCAAAATACTGACCTTCAGCTGACTCAGGCTGTTCTGGAAAGGTTGGTAACTGTCCTGTTCCTTTGAACAGTGGAGATAGTGTCACTGTTTGGTTCATTGGCTGCACCTTGACTTGGACGCCACGGTACTTTGTGTGTTCTTTGAAGCCAACCATGTCTTGTCATCCCTCCCACTGGATCTGAACAAAAGACTGAAGAGTTCACATGGGAGATGGACACCTATCTGTGGGTAATTGGTGTTTGATCAAGCCCTTGTACTGGTATCAAATTAGGGTGTGGTCCTTCTTTGGCTCTGGTTTTTTAGTAGCTACTAGGGACATTCTGAAATATATCTTTGGATCCATAGAAATGCAGATGTGTCCCGTTTGGGGCTTAGAGAGCTTGGTCTGACAGTTACTGTGAAATTAGGATATAAAAAAGAGCTTGGCTAGGTGCGATTATGCCTGTAATCTCAGCTACTCCAGGAGGCTGAGGCGAGAAGATTGTTGAGTCTAGGAGTTCTCAGCCAGCTAGAACAACATAGCAAGACCCAGTCTTTAAAAAGAGAAACAAAATAAGGCTTGGTATCCAGTCGTAATTTCCCCAGTCTGCCACCACTTGAAAACTGTGCTTGTAGCTGTTTGTCTGTGGAGTCATCTTTTTTTTTTTTTTTCCTTTTCCACCTTGCATCTCAAGCACTTTAGTGATAAATATTACATGATTTTGTGGATCAGGGAAGGATTTCAGTCTGAGCCTCAGATTCATAAGGAGTGGAGGGTTGTCCCAGCAGTATGATCTGGTTGGGGGCAGTGTTAGCCTGAATATTTCTCCCCTCTGAGGATTGAGGACACACCCATCCCTAATCGACATGTTGTCTTTGGTTTTTGGAACTGTGGTGGCAGCCATCTCTCTTATTTGCCTGAGCTGTGGGCCTTCTTGGAAAGCCCACATGTGGGTACTGCCTCCTAGAGTAGGATGCAGCCCTCCCACCAACCAGCTGCAGTGCCAGATCGAGCACCCTTGCCAGCAATGCGGGAACATGCAGCCCACATTCCAGTGCCTACACTGCCTTCCCATATGAAAACCAACTAGGTCAGTTTCTTCAGGGAGGGAGGAGATATTTCAGCAACATTGGGCTATCTTGGAGATTCCTTGTAGAGTCGGCCTCATACCCTTTTGTGTCTGTGTGGAGTCCAGAGTGCAAACTTATTTCTTGGGCTTTGCTTTTTGACATATTGCCCCAGGCAGCTAGGGCTTCATCTGATCATCCTTTAAACTTTTAAGTATTTGGAAAGGTTGAAGAACAGGACTCTTGACTAAAAATTTTTGACGGAATTCATTCAGCAGGTATTAAGCACCAAAAAGTATGCCAGTCACTGTGTTAGGCACTGGAGGTACCTAACCCCGATCATAGGACAAAATTAAGATTCTCCATGAGTATCAAGGGAAAACAGATGAGAAAGCATACCAAATGTAGCACAATAACTCAATAACTACTGTAATTGGGGCTTCCATTTTCTATCCTAAGGATTTTGTGTGTGTGTGTGTGTGTGTGTGTGTGTGTATATATATATATATATATATATATATATATATATATATATATATATATATTTTTTTTTTTTTAGTTGTCAATGTACCTTTATTTTGTTTATTTATATGCGGTGCTGAGAATCAAACCCAGTGCCTCACACGTGCTAGGCAAATGCTCTACCACTGAGCCACAACCCCCAACCTTACCCTAAGGATTTTTTGTACTAGGATACCCTTCCACTGGATTCTTAGCTTGAGGCTGGTACATGTGGTACAGGGAGAATATTCTCCAGGGGCTAGAGTGCTTTTTTTTTTTTGGTACTGGGGATTGAACCCAGGGTGCTTAACCACTAAGCCGAATTCCCAGCCCTTTTGTAATATTTTATTTAGAGACAGGGTCTCTCTGAGTTGTTAAGTGCCTTGCTAATTTGCTGAAACTGGCTTCGAACTCCTGATCCTCCTGCCTCAGCCTCTGGAACTGCTGCTATTACAGGGGTACATCACTGCTCATGGAAGGTAGAGTGCTTTTGCTATGTAGATTTCTTTGACCTCAGAGGCTTGCTGGAAGACCCTCAATGGAGTCTGTTTTTGAGAGTTGCCCCTGTAAGGCCAGCTTCTCCTTTGCAAGCTCCTCCCGTCTAGTCTGTACACCCCTTGCTGGAATGGAAGTCATAAAAGCAAGATGAATGTTAGAAGTGCATTTTTCTAAAAGACCTCATTGGCAGATGTCCAGGGGTACTTTTTTCCTTCTTGTAGTATCTTAAGCCCTGTATGCTATAGGAGGGCTGTGGAAGCTATCCACAATATCCTAGGATAGGGATGGAGTGACTAATAGCCACAATTTATCAACTACTTTTTATGCTGAGCATGTCGTGATTTTTTAATACTTATTTTTTAGTTGTAGTTGGACACAATACCTTTATTTTATTTTATGTGGTGCTGAGGAGCGAACCCAGGACCTCACACATGCTAGGCGAATGCTCTACCTTTGAGCCACAAAAATCCCAGCTCGTGTCATGTGATTTTAATGCTTGCATAGATAAGGAAATAAGCTCACAGAGGCTGCAAAGTGACACAACTACACAGACCCAGCTTTCCAACCCTGTCCTAAAACTCCCATGTTCCCTGTTAAACTTGTGTTCCAACGGAGAATCTTAATGTTGGACAAGTAAGACTTAAGATCATCTCCATATGCGGTACAAGGGACTGTTTAGCCAGAGCTTAGGTGCTCCCTTGATAAGGTCTCTAACAGCGAGGGCATTGGATACAGTTCCCACTGTCCCTCCCACCCCTGAGTCTCAGTTCATCAGCTGTACCACCTGCTGGATTTGTCTTTTGCCTCCCCCTTGTTAGTCTTCCCTGTGTAGTGTTACTCAGCAGGAGAATGGGGCTAACTCTTTTGAGAATATACTTTGAGGGATCTAGAAACAAGGACTCTTGATGAACAGAATCCCAGTGGAGAAACCAGATGCTCAGTCTAAAATTGCCGATACATCCTGTCTCTTCCCACTCTCTTTAGGAGTCCCATGGAAATTAACCTGTGTGCCCTCTCAGGTTTCTACCTAACCAGTGAATAGAATGTTCCCTGTGCTATGTCACTTGCAGGCTCCCTATTGATGTGTGGGAAAGATCAGCCTGGAATGAGAAGGAAATCTTATAGCATTTTGCTTCTTTACTTCCAGTGTCTTCTAAATGAAGTTCTGAGACAATATTTAGAATAGGGTTAGGTGTCTCCTATATAGCACTTGGACTTCCCGCCCAACCAAGTTCCCTTATAAATATGACTTAACTTCTAATTCTCCATTACTGTATTCCCATCATATAACACAGTGCCTGGCTCATGTCTGCTTAATAAATATTTGCTGCATTAATGATGAATTCTGAGCCACTGTATTCTATTCCATTCATGCTGGGTAGCTTCCCCCCCCCCCCGCCCCCACAGTTGCTGGGGATTGAATCTAGGGCCTCATATATTCAAGATAAGCCCTCTACCACTGAGTTATATACCCAGCCTATACTGGGTGTTTTTTTTTTTTTAAAGTGCATAGTTCAAACAAGGTCTCTCCTATCCTGCCTCCTACTTGTGTTGATAACTTAGATGGGCCCATTCTTTAAAGTTAGTGTCTTTGACCCAGTAACTTCTAGGGCATGATAATGCACTTATACAAAATTTTTATCATAGAGCAGAGCTCGAATTCTATCATGGAACCTAGTATTTGGGAACAGTTTTTGGTGTAGAGAAGAGGGAAAATCTAGGAAGCAGTATAACAGCCGGTGCCTCTTATCTAAGAAAGAAGTTGAGGTGGTTTGGATGTATGCTGATTTTACATAGGACTTAAGTATGTCTTCTTTGCAATAATGGAACTTGCTCAGTGATCAAGATTGGGGATATACTAGGAAAAAGGCTATGCTTTATACAACTTGGGCCTGTGGGATCTAGAGTTGGTGGAGGGAGCTCACACTCATATGTAAACTACTTTTTTTAAAAAATATATTTTTAGTTATACATGGACACAATATCTTTATTTTATTTATTTATTTTTATATGGTGCTGAGGATTGAACCCTGTGCTTCGTATGTGCGAGGCAAGCGCTCTACCACTGAGCCACAATCCTAGCCCTCATATGTCAACTACTTGAATTAGGATATGTTTTAGAGTTGCAGAATTGGGGTCTCAGACCAAAATGTGGTCTATTTTCATACCTGGAATGAATGCTGCCTCCCCTCTTTCCTCTCTCTATGCCTTCATATAGATTCTCAGTAAGTAGTCTAGAATCAAGGATGGAGATGGGCAAGAACAGCATATGTGGCCTCTTAGGCTAGAAGTAATGGCTCCTGGTATGAATTTTTGACATAAAGTCAAAAACAAGTATTTGACTTTATGTCTTAGACCTAATCTCCACTTCAGCTGAGCGCAAGCTAAAACAGTAACTTACAATGCAAGTATCCAGGGCCAGACCCTGCCATTGCCAATGCTACCATCAGACTCTTGATGCCTTTGTACCCTTGGTGAAGCCTTCAGAAAATTTGAACAGTGACTCAGCTCTAAAACCCACAGGAGCTGGCATAGAAGGGTGAAAGTAGAGAAAGTTAACAATCAGTCTAAAAATATTACTGCTGATTTGGTCTCTTGTACTCTCTGAGGTAGCATTAATGAGCTGGAACCCTCTGCCAGGTTGGGCTATAGAGGGACAGTCAGGTCACTCTAGGGCATCTGACCAGTGTCAGAGTTTCCAGAAACTTGGCTCATTCTGTGGTTTGAAGGAAATCTCAGAATTCTGTTGTTGACATACATTTTAACCCCATGTACTTTCATCATTCTCTATCTCTGTTTTTTTTTCCTGAACCATTAAGAATATTACAAAAGGGGCTGGGGATGTGGCTCAAGCGGTAGCGCGCTCGCCTAGCGTGCGTGCGGCCCGGGTTCGATGCTCAGCACCATGTACAAACAAAGATGTTGTGTCTGCCAATAACTGAAAAATAAAATGTTAGAGCTCTCTCTCTCTCCCTCTCTCTGTGCCTCTCTCTCTCCTTAAAAAAAAAAAAATTAAAAAAAGAGAATATTACAAAAAAGGAATTTAAGTTACCTTAAAATTGATAACAATACTTAAAAACTGGCATTTATATTCCAATTTTAGCATTTTTCTCTTCCTTCTCTCTTAACACGCATCAGCCCAAACTTTAGGCCCTAGCTCTTCTTGTTCTTGCTCAGAATGAGCTTACAAAGTCCCTTAATTGTCTTGAACATACTTTTTCATGAAAGTATAATTACTGTTCCTTGCCACTGTTTTTGTATTATTTGTTCCTGGTACTGTGTTATGCCACTTTTTTGCTTCTCCCTGTACCCCACTCGAGTGTTATCAGAGTTAACACTATTTGAGGGCGAGTCCTGTACAGCCACCTGGATTGCTTTGGTACCCTCCCTTCTATTTTTTCTTTCCAGTGTGGGTTGCTGTTGTGTCCTAAGAGCTGTATTTATATTATAATCTCTAGTCTTTAAATCAAAGGAAATATATATGAAAGATATTTGGGTGAGGTAAAGGGGTTGATTAGGAACTTGAAGTAATAAGCCTCATTTTTTCTAGATTAGTGCTTCTTAAATTTTAATGTACATGCAGATCTCTTGGGATCTTGTTAAAATGCAGATTCTGATTCACGTGGGGTCCAAGATGCATTTTTTAATGAGTTCCTACAATGGCAAAGCCTAGCTAAAGTTTGAGACCTGCATGCTTTGGTCCTGTGGCACCAATTTCTGGTAGGTGAGATTGCTCATTTGTAGTTGATGGTCTTAAAGAATTTGAACAGAAAGGAGAGATGCCAGGACCAAGAAGACAAAGAGATATGGGATCCTGGCAGTTTGTATCGGTGGGGGAGGAGGGTTTGTTGAGGATTCAATCCAGAGCCTCATGCATGCTGGTTGAGTGCTCTGAGTTTCATCTCCATCCCCCTGACAATTTTTTTTAATTAACAAATAAATGGTGTACTATGGAATATGAAGCATGGTGTCAGAAAGGATCAGGTCCCATTTTGTCACTCATGAACTGCGACTTACACATATTGACTACCCCCTGACTCATGATTTCCTGTGTTAAGATGGTGTAATATCCACTTTTTAGGATCCAGTAAAGTTTATTTTCCTGAAGTACTTCTGGCATGTGTTGGATGTTCAATAAATGGAAGTTGCCATTAGTGTTAGGGACTTGATTGAACCTGGTGCAGATTGTGGAACAAATGACTGACCATGAGCTGTCAGCACTTGAGGAAGTATAATTCATTAGTGACCACCATGGGATGTCATACCATTTTCTATTTAGACAGGCTTGTTACCATAGTAGAGGAGTGCTGTAGACATAAAATTCCTAGCTATAAGCCAGAAACTTGACAAAGCCTCAAGTTCCCTATGTAGGTACAGTAGAAATTTACAGTTTAGTTGAGATAGACATGTATCAATAGAATAGTTAATAGGAATTGGCATGAATGAGAAAAAGTGACCTGTAGCAACTACTAGGTTGGTTTTTGACTCTTTTCAATGCACCTTTTTAAAAATGTAGGTGAAGACATAGCCCATATTTGTCTCCTTGGTCCCCCCACGTCAAACCCTGTGGATTAGTCAGCCATTCTTCAACATTTTTTTTCATAGTCCTTTTGCTAGATCTTGCTTATAACTCTCAGAGCTAGTCAATACTGTGCTGCATGAAACTCCCCTCTTCCAGGATTAACTAACTACCTTTAATCCTGTTTATCACTGGTGAATGCTCCTTCTAACTTCTGCTTTAGCTGAAGGATTTTCTTAAAAATCCTGCTTTGCCCAGTGGAACCTACTCTTTCTCCCAAACCATACCTACCTCAGGGTCATTCTTTTTGTTCCTTCTTACAGCTTGCAGTCTTTCTCCTGAAGATTTCAATACCTGGGTTTCTTTCTTTCTTTTTTTAACCCTGGTCCCAAGTATCACCATGAATTCTTTTAATATTCATATGGATGTTGAACATAATGTCTGATATTTCAGACTTTACCCATTCTAGTTCAGCCACCTGTATTTTTCATACTCTGGACTTTGCCACATTTGGAACTCTGAATAGTTACAGTCCTTCCTCTTCCTGTTTATCCTATAATGCTTTCTTTAATCTTCTCACAGTCCTTAGAACTTGCTGTTTCTCTGTATATTTCCTCCCAATCTAATGTCTCTTTTCTGTCTTTAGCCTATAACATCTGACCCTCTCCTTATCTCCTCTCTTGATGTCAGTATCAACTCTGTTGTCCCATTTTCTCCTTCACACCATCTCGGGGGAAAATCACAGCCCTCTGTGGGTCCAGTGCCCATTCAGGTACCTGAGCTCTGCTGTTCTGTTAAGTCCAACTTAAATACTTGGTCTCCCTCTCTGCTGGGAGCTAGGCAATTGTGGCTGTCTTCGTCAGATTTCCTAGCCAGCCTCTTTTGTTATCCCCTCAGCAGTTTTTCACATCATTTCTTCAGTGTCTCTCAGTCACCCTTAGGATAAAATCAAAATTCACTAATCTGGTTGTTAAGACTTTTTATGATTTGATTGTTACCTCATTGTTCACCTCCCTGAGCTCGTTTTTTTTGTAAAATTCGAAGGAGGACAAGGCCCTCTAGGGCATTGGAACCACTTTTAAGACTGATGCATGTGATCTGTGGGTTTCTCGGTGCTTTGCTGCATCAGGGAAGAACCTTGAGTAAATGTTTATACATCCTGCCTTTTCAGGGCAGATTTTCCACTTCTTTCAGGCAGGGGTTTGTCAAGGATTACCTGAAGTTTTGTCAAGATTATTTTTGATGGGCATCAGAATGGAAGTTTTTTGAGATACTTAGTTTCACCATACAGTTAAGTGTTGCATATATACAGTTCCAAGCTAGTGCTTAGAAAACTGCTTTGAAAGGCCAAGGTAAAACACTGTTTTCTTGAAAAAATAGTAAACAAGCTCCTTGGTGGCTGTAGTATGGCTCCACCCACCTTCATAAATATTAGACTGGCTAAAATTAAAAAGACTGACCATACCAGATATTGGCCAGGATTTGGGGAGACTGAAACTCATCATTGCTGTTGAGACTGTAAGATGGTATATCTACTTTTTTTAATTAAAAATATTTTTTCCATTATAGAATAACAATTTTGCAAATATATCTTCACTGTCTCCTGCATTTAAAAAAAAAAAAGTTATATCTAGAAAGGGAGATCGCATGCCAAGGAGATTGGATTGGTCTGATCCCATGGTAACAACTGTTTTGGATTTTGTGCACGCATATGTTCTGTCATGAATGGCAGTGTGTTTGATACTCTTGAGACCATGTCTTGACTTTGGTTGGTTTCTGCCTCTTGGTACTCACTCCAGACCCAGCCAAGCATTCAGTCTAACTTGGAGGCCTGGGAAAAAATAAGCTCTAGGTGGCCTATGTTTCACTTAATTGCTACTCTAGGCTAAAGGAGACCCAGTAACAGGCTTGTTCATTGATCACCTATATTATTTTGGATTCACCTAGGCCATTTTGAAAAATGTTTTATCAGTTATTCAGATGAAAAAAATACCAAATTAAGGGTTCTATCCTAGCTTTAGTGCCCCCATGGCTCAACAAAGCCCTCTTACTCTTCATTCTCATGGGCAAAGGTTGTGCTTTGCTCAGATCCCTCATTTCCCCAAGACCATGTGTGGAGAAATACTGTTCTTTTTCAATGTATGATATTTAAATATTGTGTGCTAGGCACCCTCTACTGAGTACTTTCCATCTGCTGTCTGATTAAGTCCTCCTAACAATGTTATGAAATAGTTGGTATTCCACTGAAGATGCCAGTGAGAAAGGGGAGGCTCAGAGAGTCGAGTGAGCTTCCCAGAGCTTGAAACATCTGCAGGAGGTATTAGGCCCAGGATTTTATCCTGGTTCATCTTAAGTCATAGAGTGGGCTTAACCATGCCATTCTGTTTCCATCCTAAATGTTTCAAATTAAGGGGTGCATAGAAGATAATTTGTGGGTAAGAAAGAAAGCTAGGAGTGTAAGCTAGGAGTTTGATGCTTGTACTATACCAAAGTTGTGGGATGTGGTATGTATTCCTGAATTTCAACTGTGTAACATTAAAAAGTTGGGAATTTTTCTAATAAGCAGATTGACAGGCAGAAAAGAATATGGTTTGGGATTACTAATTGTGCTATAGGTGTATTCAGGTATTATCAGCAGTTGAGATCAAGGTCCCCAGATGTTGGCACTAATCATTAAGTCTTGTGACAGAGAGCAGACTTTTTTGCAGGAACTCTGGTCTTCAAATAGTATCCTCTAACTGCCTTTCATGAGCTGTGGGGGTTCAGGTCTCAGAAGTGGATGGTAATTTGTTAATTATATTCTGTGTTTCTGGTATGCTTTCAGTGGTCCTACCTTAGATAGCTGTTGGAGGGGAAAAGAAGGACTTTTGGCTGGAAAAACTAAAAAATCATATGGTTTCTTTCTTTTTTTTTTTTTTTTTTGGTCCTAGTACTGAGCATGCTTCATAATCCGCTGGGAAATGTCCTAGGAAAACCCCCATTGAGCTTCCTGCCTCTGGATCCCCTTGGGTCTGATTTGGACAAGTTTCCAGCACCTTCTAGAGGATCCCGCCTGGACACTCGGCCCATCCTGGATTCCCGTTCTAGCAGCCCCTCTGACTCAGACACGAGTGGCTTCAGCTCTGGATCAGATCATCTCTCAGACTTGATTGTATGTAACATATTCAGAAAGGGAGTTTGAGGGTTGTGTTGCCTGTGTGTGTCCAAGGGGAATGAGGATGCAGTGTCTGTCTTAGAGCTTGAATGCAAGCTGGAAGATAGGATGATAGGAGACATGGAGGCCAGTGTGCATATTTGCAGAGACTTATTTTCAACAGAACCAAGGATCCTTTGAGTATCCATGAGTAATACATTTCAGATCCTAGGCTGAAGATATTTTAATAGTTACTCTAAAAGCTGGAAAACAGTTAATTTTAAAAGTAAATTTGGGGATCCTGGAGTGCTCTATTTTTTGACCTACTTGGGTGGTTAGCTTTTAAACAATAACATTTATTGTACCTTTTTGAATGCTATCTCAAAAATTTTATTAATTTTTTAAAAATAATCTTGACAGCGCTAGGATTTTAATCCAAATTGGATTCTAGCTCTTATGTTTTTTCCACTGACCCCTGCCCACTCTGAATACAAGACGATGGTAAATCTATGAAATATTGCTTCAGAGTTAATTTATGTATCTCATATTCCTTATTCGTGTATGATATGTGTGATCTCCATGATAAGTAGAGTTGGCAAATGGATTAGAGTAGGTGGCCAGGATATAGCTAGTATAGATAGAATTGCATAGAAAAGGGATAGAAATAAATATGTGGAATTGGCAGTAAGACATCTTCCTGAAATAAAATACAGTTTCAGGTACTTTCTGAGCCTTGCATTTCTAATTCCAAATCCCCTGAGCTGAATGTTGAATGAATATAGAATGGTTTGTTTTCTCAGACTCTTCTTTTCCATCTAAGGCTTAGCGATATTATTATGGTCATGGTTTCCTATTCATGACCCATCCTGTTTTCTGTCAGCCTGTCCTAGACTGTGAAAGCTGGCATTGGTGTTCACACTGCCCATTGGTTTTGTCTTTTCAAACTGTGTATTTCTAGAAGAGCAGCCACAATAGGCCCTTTCCTTCTCTGGGCTACAGTCTGTTGCCCTGTGAGCTGCTTCTAGTTCTGTTTATGTACTTTAGATGGAACTAAAGTACTTGGGAATGTACCTCAGAACTAATATTGGGGATTTTGTTTAAAGAACTTTCTTAGCTACCCTGCTCCAAGAGCTAATTAGGGGAGAAACAAGGATGACCCAGAAGAGAATATAGTGATAGTATTAGAACTTAAAATATTCTATCAATCAGTTATTTTGACCTTTTTTTGATAATATGGTATCATTTTACCCTAAATTAGAATTTAAAAGCCTTGACAGAAGCATGTTATATAACTCATGTTTCTATACCTTTCTGATAGAACACTTGTCCCTTGTATAAAGCACTTTGGCATTCTACTTCTAATAATTTGACCAAAGAAAGCACAAGATAATGAAGCAGCCTCCACCCTCCACTGTGCTGGGGATTAAACCCAGGGCCTTGTGCATGCTAGGCAAGCTGTCTACCACTAAGTTAAACACCCTAGCCCAGAAGAAGCAGCATCTTAAAATTTTTATTGATGATTTTGAAAACTCGAAAAGAGAATCTAAATATTTAACAGTAGGCAAATGGGTCAGTGAAATGTAGCTTGTTTCCTAAATAAAACATGATAAATTCATTGAACTATCTGGCAGTGTGGAAAAATGTTGAATGGGGAAAGGAAGAGAATTTAATTGTAGTATAAGTACAGTTGATCTTAAAAATGCACAGGAAGAAAGTCTGAGAAAATGTATCAAATGATAAAATGTATGTTAGGTATTTTTCAGTATTACTTTATAACAAAACCTTAAAAAAAAAAACTGTCTCCTTTTTCTTCCTCTAGTCAAGCCTTCGCATTTCCCCTCCTCTGCCTTTCCTGTCTTTGACTGGGGGTGGTCCCAGAGACCCTTTAAAGATGGGGGTTGGGTCCCGTATGGACCAAGAGCAAGCTGCTCTAGCCGCAGTCACTCCCTCACCAACCAGTGCTTCAAAGAGATGGCCAGGAGCTTCTGTGTGGCCATCCTGGGACCTTCTTGAAGCTCCCAAAGACCCCTTCAGCATAGAGAGAGAGGCCAGGCTGCACCGGCAAGCTGCAGGTGAGTGTGGCTTGAGAATGTTTGGGGCCTGACGCCTTATTCTCGGAGCAGAGAGAAAGTAACCTTGGTTCACACCATGATGAACTGTCTAGAAGAGATTTGGTTGCCTGGTGAATTCTCTAGATACACAATGAATCATTTGTTCTGTGGAGTAAGGAACAATTTTGAGGTTGAGAGGAAAGAGACAGATAATCAGGTACACAAAGCTGTGCCACAACATAGGGGTTAGATCCATCTCTTGCTTGTTTTCTTCCATGGAGATAGCTTTGTGCTGCCCTTGATTTGATTCTTTTAAGGGTGGATGCCTCCAGAGAAACTTTGGAAATGATGCCTGAGATTTTGTCTACCTCTCTACCCCTTTTCTGATTCAAAGACTTGCCAGCCACAATACATGCTGGGGCTTTCTTCCCTAAGGCTTTCTGATTGGTACACTCAGGGATGCACTGGGGATGGGTGGTCCATTTGGCAGTGTCTAAGGTATGAGATGTCATCAAGTGCCTGGTCTCTTAAGAGATCTTAAATACATATTAAATTGTTTTTTCTTTATCTATCAGTGCTTTGAAGTAAATGAGCTATATATGCCATTGACTACTAATGTTTCAGGGAAATGCTCACCAACCACTGTTCTGAGGTCTTGGAGTTGATGACTAAGTGCATGATAGTTTCTCTATTCCAATTGTCTCCTTAGGCTTTAGTTTCTTTCTACTTAGAGAGCTAGTTCAGATCTCATTCTCTCCTAACAATGCTGCTGCTGCCCTTGTCATCTAATGGTTTTGGCAGCCCACCTTTGTACTTTCTCTGGTGCCATTGTTTTCCTGTGAATTGATATTACCATGCTTTCAAATGAGGCCATTATATTGATTTTCACTTTGGTCCTAAAATCTACTGATCGTTATGCCCAATTTCTTGCTGTATCGAGACATTGGGCCTGTGCCTGTTAGGGAATGGGCTTCCATATCCTTGTCTTACATGAAAATGATGGTTTATTTGGATGTCTACCTCAGTATTGAAGAAATAGGGCAAAATGGTAAGGACTAGCCACAATCCCCACCTAGTTTAGTTTTTTTGATCAAGAAAGGCACAGACTGGGTGGAGACAGGATTACGTACTGATAGGTGACTGAATTGGTCATCAAGAACATGTCTCTAGAAATAGTTAAGGATGGGCCAAACAGAAGAAAGTTCCTATAGAGCAAAAAGGGCTTTTAAACAAGGTATTTGTGTTTGGTGTAAATAGGAAGTGCCAAATCCATTATTGTTCAGTATTGGCATCAAGGAGGGCCCTGTGTCATGGTTCTGACTTGGGGAACAGTGTGACATTTCTGATTTTTTGAGTTGCTAGTGGTAGTATATTGGCAGTGTTATGACTTCCATGATTGAGTTCAGAGCCAAGACAGGATAAGAGTAGAACAATAGTTTCTCATTCAAACATTGGGGAGAGGGCCTATTTGGATCAATAAGCCTATAGGACATTTTTATTTATAGGACATTTATATAAAATACTCTATTTACTTGCAAGTAATTAGAAATTTATTTAATACTATAAGCATAATATCCAGATAAAACTGTTTTGTGGTTAGCACTATCAGTTATATGTTTGAAAATAGCTTGGGATGTGATGATTGTTTACCTTATATGTCTGATTTGGCATTCCTTTCAATGTTAGTGGGGACAAAATTGTTAAATTAGGATTATCCAACTAAACTGAGTAGATTTATGAGATATGACATTTCTTGCCTTTCAGAATAGTTGTGGATATTCTCCCAGGCAGCCAAGTTAGCATTGTGGCTGGTTTATTTCTTCCTGGACAGGTTCATTCCGAGGAAGCTTGGTGACTTTGTCAATTCATTGACCCTTTGTTTGTTTCTTCATCTTCTTCCAAAGCTGTGAATGAAGCCACCTGTACCTGGAGTGGCCAGCTTCCTCCCCGCAACTATAAGAACCCCATCTACTCCTGCAAGGTGTTCCTAGGAGGTGTTCCCTGGGATATTACGGAAGGTGAGATGCCTTCAAGACCTGCCACAGAGTTGAAGGTGGGGAATGTCTTTCAGGAGACGAGAGGCTGCATCTCTGCCTCAGCACAGTGTGTTACTGGAGCGGGTGAGGAGACAGGTGCATTTCATAGACTCCCTTAGTGCTTCGTTTCTGGTATTTACATCTGTCACTTGAGACCAGAGTTCAGTTCCAAATTGTTCATCAAGAAAGATGAGCCTATGCTGTGCTTTTCCTAGGGAGAATGGTGCCTCAGTTTCTACTGTTCTTTCCCATCTCTTTACAGCTGGATTGGTTAACACCTTCCGTGTTTTTGGCTCTCTAAGTGTGGAGTGGCCTGGTAAGGATGGCAAGCACCCCCGGTGTCCTCCCAAAGGTAATATGCCTAAAGGTAATAAAGACATGGTAGGAACTTTTATTTCCCCTCCTTAGTACATAATCTCACCAAAGGGTGATGGGATGTCACAGCCGCATGCTGGTAACATGGTGGGCACTCCAGGGCACATATCTTCCAGTGTTCAGCATTTCCTCTTTGATTTGTCACATCCCTCTGTTTCTTCTGGGCTAATGTGTATCTCTCTCCTTCCCTCTCAGAATGAGGCATTTGAAAAGCTTTCCCTTGCCTGACTTTGCTGCCCAGTTATGTTGCTGCCCGACCTAATTCTGAGATCCCTTTGGAGTTGGCAGGAATGAGGACCAAACACCTGATTCCTCACTGTTCTCTAAAATGAGATCCCTTCCCTGTAGAAAGGAGAAGGAGCTATTTTCAACTCTGCCCCTCTTCATGAAACTGAACCAATGGTTTAACTAGGCTTTTAAAGCAATACTTGTATCCCTTGGCAGACTGGGTACAGACCTGCCATCCCTCCTGGCTCTGCTGACCAGAGTATATTCTATCCTGGAATAAAGAGCTGGGGGGCAGTGGTGGGGTCCTTTATCTTAGGTTGCCATTCTTTCAGGTGGGAGATGGTATCTCTCTCTCCCTTGGCCTGGCATATGGCGCATTAAGTGCTTCCATTCCACAAGACTTTCCAGGAGTAGAACAAAAATTATCTTGTACTCAAGGCCTCCTCTCTTGGAAGAAACCACTGTTGTAAAGCCAAGGCTGAGGAGTAGTCACCTGAGGAATGTTAATGTAATTTTTTCTCTCATTGGGAATAGGGTACGTGTATCTGGTTTTTGAGCTAGAGAAGTCTGTCCGGGCCTTGCTTCAGGCTTGCTCTCATGACCCACTGAGCCCAGATGGCCTGAGTGAATATTACTTCAAGATGTCCAGCCGAAGGATGCGCTGTAAGGAGGTGAGTTATTAGCATGGTGTCCTTTCTGGGTCCAGGTGGTAGATGGAGGCACTGGATTTCCTTGGGATGGGTAAATATTGCAGACTGCAAGAGGCAAGAGGTATTCCCATTGAGCTAAGAGATCTGTTCTTCTTGTCATACAATAAATAGAACAATATCTTCTAATTACACTTTTAACAACCAACTTTTGTACCTTAATGTACCTTAATGGGCTAAGAATGCATGCACGCATACACATATACTCTTGCCTATAGAGATCATATTATCTCCCAGCTCATTCCCCCTCCCCCAAACCCCCCTTATTTTTATTAGTTTTTTTTTTTTTTTTGCCCTTCTGGGGATCATATCTAGGGTCTCATGCATGCCAGGCATGTGCTGTACCACTAAGCCATGTCCCTAGCCCTCCTACCCTCCCCTTTTTCTAGCCTATACTTTCATCCCAAACCTCTTACCTTAGAGATGAAATTGAGAACAGCATTGTTCTCTTGGATTAATTAGTAAAACCACAGGTACTTTCTCTAGTTTGGCTCTTCTGACCTCCCAGTATCTAGTGGGTAAATCCCCCACCATGTCGTCTTCATTCTCATTCAGGGCTTTATTAGTTAGTTTTCTCCATATAACTCTTTCCTTATGCTTCTTTGGTTTCAGCCTGGGTGTTCTTGGCATTATGGAGTTATCTCACCTGGGGATCTCGTAGCAGATCCTTGTCTCAGGCTTACTGGGTAGTCTGGGTGGAGTTTAGGAATCTTGACTATAATAGGCGATCCATTGGTTTTAGTGGATAGAATCTGAGACCATTTGTTTAGAGTTCAGGAATTGTTGTAGGGTTTTTAAAAATGTGATTCCAGAACACAACACTTTTAAAACATTAGATTACGTTTCTGAAATTTTGTTTCCTCATCGGCTAGAATAACCTTTTTATTAAAAAGATCAGAGAGGCATACATAGGCAAAGCACAAAGAATATTCAGGGCAGCAAAACTATTCTGTATGATAATACATATAATTCAGCATGTAGTGGTAGATACATGTCATTACATGTTAGTCCAAACACTTGGAATGTTCAACAGACATCAAGAGGGAACCTAGCCAGGCACAATTGCTTGCAATTCCAGCTTCTTGGGAGGTTGAGGCAGGAGGATCGTAAGTTTGCAGCTAGCCTCAGCAACTTTTCAAGGCCTAAGCAACTTAGTGAGACCCTATTTCAAAACAAAATAAATGAAAAGGGTTTAGTAGTAAAACCCCTCTGGGTTTAACCCTACCAAAAAAAAAAAAAAAAGAGTAAACCTAATATAAACTAGGGACTTAATGTGATGATGTATGAAATTAATCAGTCATAACAAATCTATCTACTGGTGCAGAATGTGATGGTAAGGGAGGCTAGGCAAATTTCAGTTTTACTGTGAGCCTAAAACTACTCTAAAAAGTATAATCTACTTTTTAAAGATGTATGATATGGGGGAAAATACCTATTTCTTCTTTTATTTCAGCAGGAAAACCGATTTCAACCCATTTATTTTTTAATTTTTTTATACCTTTATTTTATTTATTTTTATGTGGTGCTGAGGATTGAACCCAGCACCTTGCACACTCTAGGCGAGTGCTTTACCACTGAGCCACAACCCCAGCCCCTATTTATTTTTTAATAGATATAAAATATTTATTTACAAATAATTTTTCTCAACAGATAGCAATTACACATTTTTATGGGCTTCAGTGTGATATTTTAGTACATGTATATAATGCATAATCAGATCAGGTCAAGTGGCATACCAATCACCTCATATTTTGTTTTCAGTTATTTATCAGAAAAATACCTATTTTTCTGGGGTGAACATATCACATTTAAATAATCCATGTAACAAATTTGACTCTGTTTTATGGGTGTTCCCTGTGTCACTCACTTTCTTAGTGACAGGGCATGTTCATCTTCTGGCTGCCCATGGTGATTCCTGGTCCCCCTACCTTCTCTCCTGTCTTGCTGTGTGGCTCTCGGGCAGCAAGCAAGAGTTCATTATATTCCAGGACTTAGTTCACATGCTGCTTCTCCCGTGTGCCCTGCTTTCACACTCGAGACTGTGATGTTCACACCACAGACCATTTCTCTAGTGTTTCTGTGACACCTTCCCCATCTCCCATTCCCTTCTTGTCACCTTGTAGAGATTTAGTATTTTTCTCTGATGCATTGGCTGTAGGCTGTCCTTGTTCTCCTACTTCTCTGGCTTTTTTAAAAAAATATTTTTTAGTTGTAGATGGACACAATACCTTTATTTTACTTATTTATTTTTTATGTGGTGCTGAGGATCGAACCCAGTGCCTCATACATGCTAGGCTAGCGTTCTACCACTCGGCCCCAGCTCATCTGACTCTGTTTTCACCGTGACCACCACCACCACCATAAACACAGTCAGTATTTGACTCCCGGCTCACTTCTTTTTCATCTCAGATAATTTATCCACTCTGCTCTCTAGGTTCCTGTTCTGAGTCCCACTTTTCTGGGGACCCTTCTTTTGTGTGTTCTATAATTCCGAACTCTTTGGTATGTAAAATGGGATTTTTCATCTTCTGCTGGCTCCTCTCATCCTGGAGTCATATAGACCTAGATCTCATCAATCCTGATTCTTCCTTGTTTGCCTACCATGCTCAGGTGGTCTGAGTTCTGAAGATCTGAAGAAAAATCTACTTGGGGGCTGGGGATGTGGCTCAAGCGGTAGCGTGCTCGCCTGGCATGCGTGCGGCCTGGGTTCGATCCTCAGCACCACATACAAACAAAGATGTTGTGTTCACCGAAAACTAAAAAATAAATATTAAAAAAAAATCTACTTGGTCTTGTCCTGTTCTGGGCTTATTGCCACCAGCCTTGTCCATATCTTAATCACCTGTCATCTGAATTACTGTTTTTGCCTCCTTCCTGGTTTCTGCTTCATATCTCTTCTTGTTTCAAGACTTGGAAAAAAAAAAAAAGATCCTCACAGATTAATTTTCTAAAAACATCTGGTCATCTGTCAACTCACTTCATGTGACCTCCTACCAGGTTTTGTTCTGGACCCAGAGAATTCAGAGGTAAAAGACTTTGTCAGCTCCTAACCTGGTGTTACTCAAGATCTCGGGTCTCTGTGTGTGACTTTCTGCCATTTCAGGTGTTCCTGACACAAGTCCTCTGGTGCATATGTTGGGCCAGTGACCATCTCACAAATATCATTAGCATGCTCACCCCTCTGTTCTTCAGACCCCTACTTCCTTTCTTGAGGAGCCACACTTTCTGTTAATCAATTTTTGTGGTCTTTGATTAGAACATACAGTTGGAGATTATGACAGATTGCTGGATTTTGGGGTATGACATTTTGGAACAGTTTTGTTTACTCTCCAGGATGAGTGAGTGCTATTCTTCCCTCTACCTTCAGCATTCTAGACACATGAACTCGGTAAAATTCAAATTGGGATGGGTAAGGGTGTCTTACTAGATGCCTGTGGGCTTGAAATGGGTGAGGATGCCTTCTCACCCCTGCATGGGCCTCAGTAGCCCCAACCATACTACTTTTAGAGCATATTCTCTGCCAATCAAGAGCCTCTCTCTGTGGCTTTCTGCCAGAGCTGATATACCTTTGGGGGGTTTTCAGGTGCAGGTGATCCCCTGGGTGTTGGCTGACAGCAACTTTGTCCGGAGCCCTTCTCAGAGGCTGGACCCTAGCAGAACAGTGTTTGTTGGTGCCCTGCATGGGATGCTCAATGCTGAGGCACTGGCTGCCATCTTGAATGACCTATTTGGTGGAGTCGTGTATGCTGGGATTGACACAGATAAGCACAAGTATCCCATTGGTAAGTGTCCTATTTTTGTGTGGGAAAGCTTGGTGGCCCCTGGGAATAGGCCAAGATTGTGGTACTTTCTCTTGGGAGTGGAAAAAGAGGCCTGACCTAGGTCTGTGGATCAGCTTATTTTAGTGGCATAGCATGTTTTCTAGACAAGTCACCAGTATTGGACCCTCTGCACCCAGCCTTCTATCCCCACCTCCCACACAAAGAAGAGAAAAGTTATCAGAGGCTCTGCAAGGTGATTAGTGATAATTAGACAAGAACTTTGTTGGAAGCTCAAAGTTCATAGCCAAACCAGTTTGGGATAGACAATGGGTAATATTTTATTAAAAGGTCACACTTTTCTGAACTTACCCAGTTTCCTTTATTAAAAATTCTTGAGAAGCTCTGGTGTTGTCTCAGGTCAGAAACCAGGTCAAGCTGGGGGAGGATTTTCTGGATGACTCTGGTAACAGTGCAGTCATAGCCTGACTGTCCCAGGTAGGTGAGTCTGTGGGTCTGACCACTAGGTTTCAGTCTGACCACTCCTAACCTCTGATGGGTTAGGAGGTAGAGCAGAGCCTGAACTCTCTGATCAAGACATGGTAACCCACCTCGCCAGATGCTTAGTCTGCCCACCCACACTGAATCTGGTCAGGAAGGAGCACCATGTGCTCATCAGTGCTGTGCCACAGATTGAGAACAAGGACTTCAGAGACTGTAGAGGCGGAGGCGGCACTTGGCAAGAGGAGGCTTCTGCAGTTCTTCTACTAGGACTCCAGGTTACCTCCAGGCCAGAAGGGGTGTGTCTTTTGGGCCTCCTCTTCAGAGAGATATTCTGTCTGCATCTTGGTTTCTACCCTGAACCCTTACCCCTACCTGTGCATTTTCCTATACTGGAAGAATCCCTTTTCTGAATGATTTGTGACAACGTGGTCTATAACTGCCTTAATATGGTAGCCACCAACTAAATGTGATGATTGAGCACTTGAAATGCAGCTTCTTCCGTATGTTAAAATATTTTGGACACAGGGTTAAATAAAATATATTATTAAAAATTAATTCCACCGTTTTTGTTTTGGTATAGCTTAAGAATCATGTAAGTACCCGATATTTTTGTTGGACAGCACTGCTAAAGAAATAAGGTTTCTTGAGTATAGCTTAAGAATCATGTAAGTACCCCATATTTTTGTTGGACAGCACTGCTATAGAAATAGGATTTCTTGAGTGTCGAAGAGTGGCATTTGGGAGAATTTGGCGAGAAAGTAAGCCCATGTCTATTATTCCTAGGGTCTGGTCGTGTGACATTCAATAACCAACGTAGTTACCTGAAAGCAGTCAGTGCTGCTTTTGTGGAAATCAAAACTACCAAGTTCACCAAGAAGGTAAGTGGGCTGGTGTGTGCCCTTACTCTGGGGCATCTCAGAGGGACTTGGTTTTTAGTTACTACCCAGGGCAGGACTGTGACTGAGAAAGTGAACCAAACCACAGAATTAACATGACGATTGGGTGGGCCTGATTTGCGTAGGCTCAGGAGGAAAGGAACTGAGATGATTGAGCCACCTGAGAGAGCGGGCAGTTTCCCTCAGTGTTATATTCATCTGGTATTGCTAAATAGCTTACTTCCCTTTATCCCTTTTCTGAATCCTCTGAACACTTGCCTATTACTAAGTTATAGAGGGCCAAGATACAGTTTTCTGAAAAGAGTAGGCCATAAGGGGTGTGGTTGTCTGAGTCCTCAAGGCAGCCATGTGGCTCTGCATGGTGTGAATCTGCCATCTAGTTTCGCTGTCTATGTTCTCTTCCCATAATTCTCTCTAGTTGCCATTAAAACAAATATCCAATAATGTGCCCAATAATGTGTTCCTGCAGCTCACCTAGCCTCCTGGTGAGAAGAGCCATTTCATCTTCCTCTGTTGCTTTTCTGCAGGTTCAGATTGACCCCTATCTAGAAGATTCTCTGTGTCATGTCTGCAGTTCTCAACCTGGTCCTTTCTTCTGTCGAGATCAGGTGAGTCCCCTGGGCACTGATGTCTGTGAAGTTCCTGTGTCAATTAAAAATTAAGCCATGTTTGTGACATTGAGTGTTGGAGTTCTGAGGTACTTCATGTCTGAGAACACAGAGGAATAGGTAGTAGTCATGGGATACACTATAGATAGTTGTACCAGAGCTCTTGGGGAAGCTTATTGAATTGAATTTTGATACTTCAGCCTTCTTCCTGGGCTGCTGCTATGCAGTGACATTGTTGGTTGGTGGTTTTGTAGATACCTGTGTGGTTGGCTCAGTGGTACCTGTGAGCCAGGTACTGCTGCTCTGGCTCTGAGACCCTTTGGATTTTTCCCAACTCAAGGACCCTCTTCTGGACTGCTCTGATTTTTATGCCTGGGCCATACCCACAGTTGTCAGAAATAGCAGCATGGAAACTTTCTATTGACTGTTTCTGGGTGGTGGATTGTGGATGGATCTGGATGTGTTTGGCATTACTTCTCAAAGTAGAAGGTACATATGCCTCATCAGAGAATCTTGTTGAAATGCAGATTCTGATTCAGTAGATTTGGGGTAGATCCTGAGATATTTCATGTTTATAACACATTTCCATGTGGCATCTGCATTGCTGGTTTGAATCACACTTTGACAAGTTTTGGGGGAAGTTTTGGGGCCTCTTAGGTCACTAGTAGTCCACCCATGCTTAGCTTTGTTTGTTTTGTAGTGATAGTTTTCATTCAGTTTGGAGTCTCTGGTTAGATAATCAAACTAAGACTCCCAAGTGAGAGTTTGAAGTTTGGATAGTTAGGTAAAGCCTAAAAATGAGTAACTTTCTGATCAACTTTCTCAGGAGGTCTTTTATGGACCAAATCTTTCACAGGTGGTCCCCATTTTCAGAGAATTGCTTAGAAGTTAACAGTTTTTGCCAGGCGTGGTGGCACAAACCTGTAGTCCTAGTGACTCAGGAGGCTGAGGCAGGAGGATTGCAAGTTCAATGCCAGCCTCAACGACTTAGTAAGTCACTAAGCAATTCTGTGAGACTCTGTCTCGAAATAAAATATACAAAAAGGGATGGGCATGTGGCTCAATGGTGGATTCTCTGGTATGGGGTGGAGGAATGGGAGAAGACTTCCCTGAGGTTACCCAGCTAGCAAGAGTTGGGGCTGAGACTGAGGTCCAAACCCAATCACCTCTCCTTACTTACTGGGAAATGAGCCTGGCATTAGAATCTGTACTCAGCTTTTCAGACATTCTCTCATATTAGCAGCCACGTGATAGAGCTACTCTGTGGGAGGTGAGAAGGGTAGGGGAATAGAAGACCAGATGCTGTTATGAGAGAGGAAAACTGCACAGTATTTGTACATACTTGGAGCCCAACATGTTTACTTAAGAGACCCACAGAAATAAGACTGGATTTGCTATGGTTGGTCCAGGGCTTTGTTAGATTGAGAGGGCTTGCAGGAACCATCTCTTCTAGCCTCACAGAGACCATGGGGGTCTCCAGTGTCCTCTCCAAGCAGAACAAGCAGCTCATGCAAACAGCCCCTATGCCTAGTGCTGAAATAGGCATGACATTCCTCTTTTATCCCCAGGTCTGCTTCAAGTACTTTTGCCGGAGCTGCTGGCACTGGCGGCATAGCATGGAAGGTCTGCGTCACCACAGCCCCCTGATGCGGAACCAGAAGAACCGAGATTCCAGCTAGAGGAGCTGGCCTTGCCCAGTGGCCTGTGGAGCCCAAGGCTGGCAGGTCAGGCAGCAGCCTGTACCACTGTGCCACTGGCAACCAGGGAGCTGGTTTCCCGAGGACAAGGGAAAATTGTAGTCACCTTTGCACTTGCTGAATCTGTCTTTGTTTCTGCACTAATTAATGCACAATGAGTTTTGTTGGGTTTTGTTTTCAGGGGGTGTGCCAGGGCAAGGGCCCTCTGGACCACCCTCCAAGCGACTCGGTAGTTTTCCCAGATTTTAGTTCCTCATTTTGCAGATGAAAAGCAAAAAAAAAAAAAAAGAAGAAGAAGAAAAAAAAACTGTGTCCAGAAGGTATTGACACGGATGCCTACATCTAGGTTTATTTATTAAAGCGCTTTTTTACATTCCTTGCAATACTGATGGTGATGATGCGCAGGTCTCATTGGTTTCATTCTTGCAGTTGCCATACAGTGCCTTTCCATTTATTTAACCCCCACCTGAACGGCATAAACTGAGTGTTCAGCTGGTGTTTTTTACTGTAAACAACAAGGAGACTTTGCTCTTCATTTAAACCAAAATCATATTTCATATTTTACGCTCGAGGGTTTTTACCGGTTCCTTTTTACACTCCTTAAAACAGTTTTTAAGTCGTTTGGAACAAGAGATTTTTTTCTTTCCTGGCAGCTTTTAACATTATAGCAAATTTGTGTCTGGGGGGACTGCTGGTCACTGTTTCTCACAGTTGCAAATCAAAGCATTTGCAACCAAGAAAAAAATTTGTTTTATTTGAAACTGGACCGGAAAAACGGTGTTTGAGTGGCTGCTGTATATAGTTTTAAATGGTTTATTGCACCTTCTTAAGTTGCACTTACATGGGGGGGAGGGTTGATAGAAGTTTTTAATCACAAAATCACAGGACTTTTTTTCTTTTGTAACTGAGCTAAAAAAAAAAAAAAGGGCTGCTTTTTTTGGTGGGGGCAGATGAAGGCTCACAGGAGCCCTTTCTTTTAGAGGGGACAAGTACCCTTCCTTAATATATTTCATTTGAGGAATGTATGAATCAACATTTGCAGTTGACTGAAATGCTACTGGAATTTGAAAACTTGACTCTTTTCTTTCCTTCTTTCTTTCTTTTATTTTAATACTACTTGCCCCTCTTAGGGAAGCTGTGTGCCAAAGAACCAGTGTCATAACCCCCTCCTCCCTCCTGCTGAGCTGATGTTGCATTGTTGCATATCCCAGCTACTCTGTGGGTTTTGTGAAGCTGTGTGTGAAGTCTCTACCTCATTGTAGTATATGCAGGCAAGACTGCACTCTCCTACAACAGATGTGTGGAGTAAGCTGTGGTGTAGTTTTTTTGGCACATAATAAACACGTTGCAGCAGAATTCTGGCTTTGTCTTTGTATCTTGAGATGTGGGTGATAGATTCCTAAGAAAAACTTGTTTCCTTGGATTTTCTGTGGTGGGATTCTAGTCCAGGATGATGGTGGAACCATGTGGGAGACATACTCTTGTGAGTTCTGGGTCTCTTCCATAGCCAAATGTACTTTTGGAGATGCCTCTCCAGTAGGTGGTTGCTTCATGTAAGAAGCTCTCACACTGAAGTTTCTTGCAGCCTCCACATGAAGCTTGGAAAATGTGCAGGTATATCTGCCCAGGTGTCAGGAGCCACTTGTTCTCGTCTTCTGTGAGCCCTTGCATGTTTTTTCTTTTTCTTTTTAACAAAAAATAAATATATATATATTTTTTTTAGTTGGACACAATACCATTATTTTATTTCTTTATGTGGTGCTGAGGATAGAACCCAGGGTCTTACACATGCTAGGTTAGTGCTCTACCATTGAGTCACAACCCCAGCCTCTGCAGGTTTCTTCCTGGGAGGCTTCTCAACCTCTTGAACTTGTCTATGCTGATAATTCAGCTTTTTGCTGGTCTTCAGGGAGCCCTATCAATCACTGGACTCTTAACAGGTTTCCAGAACTTGGGACAGAGTCTCATGACTTTTTTTTTTTTTTTTCAGGTAGAGTAGGCTGAGCCCAGCTGTTTGATTCTTTAGGAGATTATGATTTAGTCTGAGGTATAGAGTCCTGCAAACTGAAGCATCACCTCTGTGAGGTGGAAGAGTTTATATTGGGTAGGGCTGGGGAGACCCCTCAAACAAGACTGAGATTTGATCTTGTACTTTGGGCCTGACAGTTTGGGTTAAACTTCATTGGAAGCTTACTGATAAAGGAAGTTCCTACAACTCTGAGATTCTGACCCTTTTTGTATCCTCTTTTAACTTTCCTGTATCATAGAGGCATCCCTTCCCCGCCCCCCCCCCCTTTTTTTGTCCACATGCTACTTTCAGGGTGAAGGCTTCCTGCCCTTTATCCTTCCATCCCCAATAAGTTGGAAATTTGGAGTGGCTGAGACAAGTTGAGGAATGTGGCATAGTCCTGGACTCTTAATACATCTAACCTGGCCTTTCTATAAGTTAAGTGTGACCTAAGACTCTCCAGCCCAGGGAGCAGACCTGGAGAAGGAGGGCGGGGACGGGGCCCTCCCCTTCCTAAGCTGATAAGGGCAAAAGGGACAAACTGCTGGTGGCTTCAGAAAGGCCTAATTTTGGGGATGGGTAAGGCAGAACAGTCTGGAGACTGCAGTGGTGGGTGGAGGAAGGAGAAAGCACTTTCACTTGTTGGGAGTGCTGCAGGTGAACTAGGACCCTTGTTTATTTAAATGAGAGCTTGCTCTGTGCCAGGCACTGTTCTAGCACTAGGGATTAGCTAAACAAAAGGGCCCTTGCTGTCATGGGGCTCAGCCTTTGTTTCTTGACAGGTGCCTTAGCACTAAGAGCAGTATTAAAGGAGTACTGTACATAAATTGTAGGGAAAGACTGATAGTGTGTTTGAGCTAACGAAGAAATCAGACAATTTCTCTTAGTACACCCATTTCTCCTCCAGATTAGACATGACAAATCTGATCCACAGACGCAATGAGGTCCCTTGGAGGGGTGCCATCCCTTTCTCGTCTTCCCAAGCCTCAAAGCCTATTCTTTTCGACCTGGAGTGTGTGGGAGAGAGGCATCCCTCCTGGTCCAGAGCTCATCCTAACAGGAACAGCATGACAAGGGCCTGGGCCACTAGGTAAAGCCAGAACGGAGGGGGTAGCACCGCCCACTGGAGCCGGACGCGAAACACCCCGCTTCCGCCCCATGCCGCCAGAGGCCGCTGTGGTACTCCCGAGCGAATTCCGCAATTCTCGCCTGAGCGGAAGTGGCTTTCTGGCCGGCGCTTTATATTGCCTCTCTCGTACTTCCTGTTTCCTCTTTTGCCAGGACCCGCCAACATGGTAGGTGTTTTCGCTTGAGTGCTCGCTCCTCCTCAATCGTTGTCCATCCTTAGTTTTCCCGGACCCTGGCCCACAATGGGAGACTTTGGGCCAGTCGGAAGCGGGTTCCCGTTAGGCTGGAATTGCGACGGGCGCGGTTTCTGTAGAGCTGGGGTTGCGGTCGGCGCTAGTTACTCCCTCCCGTCCAGGTTCACCTTTCTCCTGCGGTGATTCTGGTTCTTTAACCCGGACTTGCCGGCTTGCTAGTGATCTCGTCTCTGCCCGCAGGGCCGCGTTCGCACCAAAACTGTGAAGAAGGCCGCCCGGGTTATCATCGAGAAGTACTACACGCGCCTGGGCAACGACTTTCATACCAACAAGCGCGTGTGCGAGGAGATCGCCATTATTCCCAGCAAGAAGCTCCGCAACAAGATCGCAGGGTGAGTGAAGGCCTGGAAAAAGGTGCAGAACTGTGACCGCGGGAGTTGCCGTCCTCGGATTTGGGGAAGACTTTTCCCCCCCCCCCCCCTGATGGTTTTGTTAGCGCCAAGCTCCCTGGTACTCTAGAGGGAGTTGGAGGTTTGTTTTTGCAGATTTTGCTGGGATGTTTGGGTTATGACTGGCTGTCATGGTTAAGGTAATCGAAGTCAGATCTCTGGACTTAAGTCTTACTTGGTTTTTATTTGCTTTTAATAAAAATTACTCATTGTTGCTATTACTCAAAAAATTGGTAGAACTATGTGCGAGAAACCAAAGGAACAGAAATACTTCACTAAGGGGTTCTGAGTGGGAGGTTCTTCGATGGGGAATCCTCTTTTCTCTTGTGAAAAGAAGTAAAACTGATGTGTATCCAGATGTCCTGGGTACCAGTAAAAGTCCAGTGTGTTCTTACTGTGTGTACTTACAGCTATGTCACACATCTGATGAAGCGGATACAGAGAGGCCCTGTGAGAGGTATCTCCATCAAGCTGCAGGAAGAGGAGAGAGAAAGGAGAGACAATTATGTTCCTGAGGTAAGTTTTTTGGATCTTTAGGTTTCTGGCTTCCAAAGGGACCTCCACTGAGAGTTTAAGGAGGCCTTTTACCAATGCACCCTCAACCAACTTGTAGGTGCCTATTATCTCCTGTTTGGTGGTCTTTTTTGTGACCTCTTGGAAGCAGGTTAAGTCTGTTTTTCCACATGAAAGACCTCTTGCCCCTAACAGTGTTTTTAAAATGCAAGTTCTGTCTTAATGGTTTTCTGGGTAGTCAATGGGGCCCAGGAAGATAAAAGCAGAACAGCTTCTTGGGGCCTCTTTTACTGCTACAACAGACTTGATCACGTTATGGGTTCCTAACCTTTCTCTCCAGCCCCAGTACCCTCTTCTGGGTATGGGGAGGGGTTTGTTTTTACTTCCTATCTGCTAATTTAAGAATGGGGGACAGTTGAGGTGAGGGAGAGCTCAGTGGTTGATATTTTGGGTCTGTCTCCCTTCTAGGTCTCTGCCCTGGATCAGGAGATTATTGAAGTAGATCCTGACACTAAGGAAATGCTGAAGCTTTTGGTGAGTGTCCCTTAGATTTCTAAAGTAAGAACTCCTTGGTCAAGATCCATAGTAGCTTTCTACTATTTGTAATGGCAGTAGATCAAGTCCAAGGTCACAACTAGTAAATGGCACTAAACAGATTGCTTTTAAAGTGGTTTAGCTAGTATTGAGTGCTGGGTGGTTTGAGAATTGATTGATTACTCATCACAAGATAATCCCAATGCAGTGGTATCCAGTATATCCTTCTTAGTTTCTTCCATTTTCTTTTTGGTTCTGTGGCTGACTTATCACATACACCCCCTTTGTCGAAGTCCTGCCTCACTCCTTGGGTTACTGAATGTTTGAATGCTCATCTAAGAAATGAGCTGTGATCTCACTTGTAGATACACACCAGGCACTATTTAGATGGTTGACAGCTATTTTCAGTACAATTTGATAATGTTTCTCTTTGGCTTATCTTTGTCCTTTTACATTAAGTTGGTGAAAATAGCATGGGCCTCAAAGTCTATGGTGCTGTTGGTGACTTCAAGCTTCTCCCCTCTCCATTTCTTATCTTTAAATGTTAAATCATTCAAAAAGAGTAAAAAATGAACTCCTATGTACCTAACACCCAGTTTCCAAAAAACAGACTGCTGTGGGCTGTGAACCTTTACCTTCTGAAATAACCTTTGTTTGAAATGCAGCTTTTTATTTTTTTTCCCCCTTGTTTGAACTGTAAAATGGGTTTTTGAGAATGAAATAGGAGAATGAAGCAGGCCCTAATCTGGTCCTGTTTCCACTTTCCTTGGTAACTTGTATTCCTGGTGTTGAACTTTTGCCTGAAGCTGGTCCTGAAAATGACGTTTTGTGTCATGGAGGATTTGTTCCAGTAACCCCCCACTGTAATAAAATCTGGATGCTCAGTGGCATGTTTGCATATGACCTACACATTCTGTCCTGTACTTTTTAAGTCATCTTAGATTATACCTAGTGTCAAATCTGTGTCAGTTGTTACGCAGTATTGTTTAGGGAATAATGACCTAATGAGCATATATGTTCAGACAGATTGTGGGTTTTTTTCTGAATACTTTTAACCATGTTTGGTTAGATCCATGGATATGGAGAGCCAATCCTATTCTCAAAGGATGGGTCTTGTCTAGGGCACGAGTCAGCCATCTAGTGGGTAGAAGCCAGGGGATGCTGGCACACGTTCAGAGTGCAGAGTAGTACCCTCTAACATATCTAGGCCAGTGTATCTGTAGTACCAAATTTAATAAGCACTGTTTTGGGATGAAAATGAGTTGTGAAAACAAGAGCTGTATGGCAGGTTTGTGAAAGTTAGAAACAGTGGTTTAAGCAGAGATTTTAAGTAGCTAGGCATTGTTGAAGAAAGGTCACTAGTGGAAAGTGGAAGTCTCCTAACAGCCAACTGCTCAAGAAGAGGGGTTCTTCAGATATTGCCTAGACCTTCCTCAGTGTTATGGCCCTAGCAGCAGAAGACATTTTTTGTGCCGCGTCCCACCAGTCTAACTACATACTATTGGGGGCTGGCAGCAGTCTCGCAGTGTTGCTATGGGGCAGACCACAGATCTCGCCTGTTCAGCTCACATTGAATCCGTTTTGTTGTTCCAGGACTTTGGCAGTCTCTCCAACTTGCAGGTCACTCAGCCTACCGTGGGGATGAATTTCAAAACACCACGTGGAGCTGTTTGAATCTTTCTGCTATGCTGTAATATTTTCAATAAACCTGGGAAAACAACTTTGCCTGTGTCATCTGTGGTGTTGGGTGTGGATGGAGTTAACTGCTGGCAGTTGCTTGAGATTTCAAGGAGCCATGTCCTATGATTTAGGAGTGGGTTCACCTGAATTCAGTAAAGGAGAAAATGTTAGCTGGATTCCTAGTACTAAGAAAAGGTGTGAATGTGAGTACTGAAGCCTGAAGAGAGGTTGGGGCATGTCCAGAGGCTGCAATGCTTTTTCAGTTTCCTCTTTCATGCCCTGGGTCCTTGCTCTTTACCCTTTTAAGGATACACATAAATTGTGAGATATTTTTGAGGCTTATGATCCTGTTCATCTTTTACTATTTTTGGTACCTGTTGATATTCCAACTCCATCATTATACAGTATTCTGTAATGAGCTTTTTCCCTTACCTGTTCACAGCTAGCTTTGGTTTACATTTTTTTCTTTTGGTGAGGAGGTCAACTGTTCTCACCTGTACATAAAGGAGCTTCCCCCACTAGGGTCTCCCACAGGTAGCTCATGAGGCTGAGGCAGGAGGATCGATAGTTCAAATCCAGCCTCAGCAGTTTAGCAAGGCACTAAGCAACTCAGTGAGACCCTGTCTCTAATAAAATACAAAATGGGCTGGGGATGTGTCTCAGTGGTGGATTGCCCCTGAGTTCAATCCCTGGTACCCAAAACAAAACAAAAACCAATAAAATGTGAAACTGGTAAATTAGCTACTGCTTATTTTTGCTTTGCTCTTCCACTGGGGGGCAGCATCACCGTTATTTTGACTCCACCTGTAAGACCTTTCCTGCTGGATAACTTGGCTGCAGGTTAGGGAGTTGAAAGAGGGGCCCAGGTGACTGCATTAGGGGAGGGCAAAGCAGCTGTTACCAGTGCCCTAGCAGGATGGATAACCTCTCTAGGCCTCAGTTCTTTCACCTGTAGTACAGGACTAATAATAATGCTCATTGGAGCTCCCTCCCCACCCCAGTGGATTTTAAGCAGCTGGCAAGGAGAAGGACAAACTTATTTACAGTAAAGGGATGTAGAAATAAATGTAGTGGACACAACTAAAATTCACAATGAGGATGTCAACTGAAGCGCTAACTGAAGAATTTTGTTTGCATGGATCTAGGCAAGAATCATCTACAACTGACAGTTGTAAAATAGCTCAAAGGCAATGAAAGGTACAGATCTATAGGATCCCAGTTGCAACCCAGGTTATTGTTTAACTGTGCATGGTGTTTCACTGAAGCATGTTTCCCCCATATTTGTAAATTCACATTTGCTTTCTGTATTACTTATGTTAAGACTTTTAATTTTACTATAATAGTAAATAGTGTTCTTGTAATTGACTATCTCATGTATCATTTTTTTGATGTTTTCTTTTCTAAATTAATCAAATGCTTGACTATTTTTTGATAGTTTCAAAGAACCAGCACCTCATTTCACTTCCCCTTTCTTTTCCTCTTCCCTCCTCTTTCCTCCCTCCTTTACTTGAGTACCTTCAACTTGAAGTTGTTTTTTTTAAAAAATATAATTAGAAGTCACAGTGAGAAATATGACTAATGCTCATTTCCTTTTTTTTACAACTGCAGAGGTCAGCTAACTGGCTGGTTTATATATGAATTTTGATATAAGAATGGCTTTATCCATTTCTGAAAGTTTAAAAAAAACGAGTGAGTTTAAAAAAATGAACTACCACTGGGGGTGTAGCTCAGTGGTAGAGTGCTTGCCTAGCATGCTATCCTGAGTTTAATCCCTAGTACCCCCCATCCTCAAAAAAAAAAAAAAAAAAAGAAGTGCTGAATCCTTATCATTCTACCAAAAATGGAAAAAACTGGACTTGGAATGTCATGAGCTTTTGAGTGGACTATTGGTTGGACAGGCAAAGAAAGCTATTTACTGATGGTGAAGAAATTTGACCAGAGAAAATAAACTCATCTTAAAACTATTTGCAATTGGAGAATGGTTGCCTCAAGAGCTAAGAATACTGGGAATAATATAATAGCCAATTAAAAAATGAGGCAAATTATTTTGACTGCTTTTGACAGATCAAAAGATGTTACTAGATCAGCTTAGGTGTTTATTCAAGGAGTCAGTGTCAACTTTGAAGAGATGGAAAATTAGCCTCTATAACTGGTCTTTATGGAATAGCTTTGAGTCAGAATATTGTTGAAGATGAGAAATAGGCCGGGTATGATCACACATGCCTGTAATTCCAGTGGTTCAGGAAGCTGAAGCAGGAGGATTGCAAGTTCAACACAGACATAGTTTAGTAAGACTTTGTCTCAAAATTTTAAAAATGCAGAGGAGGACTGGGGATGTAGCTTCTTAGAGGTAGAGCACCCCTGGGTTAAATCCCCAGTACCCGCCTTCCCCAAAATAAAAAAATAAAGTTGATAAATCACTAATTCAGTATTACTTACCCTGAAGTGGGAATCTGCTGAACTGTTAAAACTAATGGTAGCAAAAATTTATGTGGAGCAGAAAAAAGCTTATTTGGAGAAATTATACTTGTAAAAGTGTAAGGTGGTTAAAACCTATGGTGATTCATTATATTATTCAGCAAATATTTTAAGGAAAATAGCTAAATCTTCTATGTATAAAGAACAATAAACTTCATTCACTCTTATAGACTGAACAAAATTTGTGGATTTGATGATAACTTAATTGTAATAAAATATATGTAACAGTATAATTTTGATAAAGTTTAAGTGTACAGTTCAGTGGTAGTGTCATACATTTATAATGTGGTATTACTTGCTGTACTCAAAATTTTCTCCCCATCACCAATAAAAACTGATCCACTAAATAGCTCCTCATTTCCTTTTCTCTCCAATCACAGGTAGCCTCTAGTGCTTTCTACCTCTATGGATTTTCCTATTCTAGGCACTTTATATAAGTGGAATTATGCAATATTTGTCGTTCAGTGCCAGAATTCTTTCACTAAGCATGAAATATTTTCAAGGTCCATCAATGTTGTTAACATATTGAAATTATATTCTTTTTGTCTCTGAGTATAGTACAATGTGTTTATTTGTATTTCTCTTGTATTGCTTGTTCAAATATGTATTTGAAACCCTGATTTCAATGTTTTGGGTACTGACCCTTGACCCAGAGTGGAATTGCTGGGCATATGTTAATTTTTATTTCTAAGTATTCCTAAGAAGTATTTGTAAGACTATTTACTTTTTTAAGACAGTTTAGGCAATTTGTATATTTCTAGAAATTTGTCCGTTTCATTTAGCTTCAAGTTTTTAGTGTATACTTAATAGTTTTCTGTGGTAATTCTTTTTATTTCTTTGTTCAGTAAAAATGTCCCTGCTTTCATTTTTTTTTAAATTGTTTTGGTACCAGGGATTGAACCCAGGGGTGCTTTACCATTGGACTAGATTCCCAGCCCTTTTTATTTGTTTGTTTTAATTTAGAGGTATGGTCTCCGTAAATTGCTGAGGGCCTTCCTCTCAAACTTGTGAACCTCCTGCCTTAGCCTTCTGAACTGCTGGGATTACAGATGTGAGATACCATGCCTAGCCCTGCTTTCATTTCTGATTGTAGGTATTTGTATCTTTTCTTTTTTGAGAGTTTAGCTAGAGATATGTCAAAATTGATCTTTTGAAAGAATAGACTTTTGGTTGTATTGATCTCTCTTGCTTTTCCATGATCTATTTTATTTTGTTTCTTCCTCTTTCCATCCTTTTCTTACTCTTGCCCTCCCTTTCTTCCTTCTTCCTTAGCTTTAGGCTTAGTTAGCCTTTTGTGTGGGGGGGTATGGGGGTCAGGGTATGGGTACTTGGGATTAAACCACCGATCTGTACCCCCCAGCCTTTTTTATTTCTTATTTTGAGACAGTCTCATTAAGTTGCTCAGGCTGACCTCAAACTTGCAATCTTCTTGCTTCAGCCTTCCAAGTTGCTGGGATTACAGGTGTGCACCACAGCACCTGGCTAGTTTGCCTTTTTTCTAGTTGCTTACTGTGTAAAGTTAGTTTGTTGACTTGAGATCTTTCTTCTTTCTTTATGTGGGCATATTGTCCCCCTGATCATACTGCCTTTTCTGTATTCTCTAAGTTTTGATATGTTGTGTTTTCATTTTTATTTGTCTCCAAGTATATTCTAATTTCTTTTGTGATTTCTCTGATCTATTAGTTGTCCGAGGACATGTTGTTTATTTGTCGAATCCATATGAATTTTCTAGTTTTTCCTATTGTTAATATTTAGCCTCATTCCAATGTGATCAGAAAAGATACTTTGTATGATTTCAAACTTAAAATTTATTAATACTTGTTTGGTCTATCCTGGAGAATTTTCCATGTACACTTAAGAAAATATATACTCTGCTATTGGGTGGAATTTTTTTATATCTTTTTAAAAAATGTGTATAACATCAAGTTTAATTAAGAGAATCAGATCCTCATCCTAGGATGAGATGGGATAGTTTAGGTTGTTCACATCAACTGGGACATCTGTCTCTTATTGGTGAGTTAGGAGAAAGGTAATAAGGCAGAACATATACTGTTCCAAAGGTTGCCAATCAAGAGGGATGTACACAATTTCCATTCACATTTCATTGCCAAGGTAGTCACCGTGGGTCTGTTGCTTCTGCACAGATGTAATAGTTGCCCTGTGCTTCCATGTGGCTTCTTTCTCATTCTCCTGCAGAGTGGCTTGAACTCTCATATGGTGGTCTCAGTGTTCTTACTGAGAAGTAGTATTCCTGCTGCTTGAATCAGGAGCCATGGAGCTACTAGGAATGCAGCCTTCCTCTAACCCATCATCTTGAATCTTCCTCTATATATCTTGAAGCCTTGTGAGTTTTTAGTATTGTTCAAGCTACTATATCTTTACTGACCTTTTATCTCACTTCTGTATCCATTATTAAAAGTGGGGAGCCAGGTGTGGTGTTGCATTCCTATAGTCCCAGTGACTCATGATTTAAAGGCCAGCTTCAGCAACTTAGTGAGACCTTGACTCTAAATAAAATATTTAAAAAGGGCTGGGGATGTGGCTCAGTGTTTAAACACCCCTGGGTTCAATCCCCTGCACGCACGCGCACGCACACACACACAAGTGCAAAAAAAAAAAAAGTGGTGCACTGAAGTTTACAACAATTATTATAGAATCACCTTTCCCTTTAAGTCTGTCAATATTTGTTACATATTTGGAAATCTGATGTCCGGTGCATATATTTTTATAATTGCTATATCCTCTTGGTGAACTGACTCTTGTATTAATGTATAATGTCCTTTTGTCCCTTATAATAATTTTTGACATAAAGCTTATTTTGTCCAATATAGTATAGCAACATTAGCTTTCCTTTGGTTACTATCTGCATGGAATATCTTTTTCGATCTTTTTGAATCTAAAGTGTGTTTCTTGAAGACAGCATATAGTTGGTTCTTTTTTTTAAAAATCCATTCTGTTATTCTTTATATTAGATTTGGATAGTTAAAGAATTCTGCCATTTTCTATGTTTTTTGGTATATCTTTTTGTCTTTCATTTCCTCCTCTATTTGTATTTAGTTGACTCTCAGTAGTGAATCATTTTTTATTCCTTCCTTATTTCCTTTTGTGAGTATATTCTATTGATATTTATGAACTCATAGCTTAATGGACTATTGTGAAATAGCAGAGATTTAAAACAATAGGGCCTGGTTGGAGGTCATTGAGGGTGTGCATTTGTCCCTGGCCCCTCTGTCTCTTTCTCTGCTTCACAGGTTCCATGAGGTAAACAGCATCCTCTGCCATATGCTCCCATTGCCATGATGTTCTGCCTCACCATAGGCCCAGAAGCAACTGGGCCAACCATGGACTGAAGCCTCTGAAACGGTGAGCCAAAATAGACATTTCATACTATAAGTTGAATTATGTCAGGTATTTTGTCACAGTGATAAAAAACTGACTAAAACATCTGTATTAACTTTGTAGGACTGCCATAACAAAATACTATAGAATTGGTGAATGAAACAACAGAAATTTATTTTCTTACTATTCTGGAGGCTAGAAGTTAGAGAAATGTCAGTAGAAGGATTTCTTTCAGTACTTTAAATATGCCATCCCACTGCCTTCCAGCTTCCATGATATCTGATGTCTGGTGTATATATCTGATGAAAAATTGACTGCTAATCTTATATGATCCCTTGTACATCAAGATTGCATCATGTCTTGCCAATTCTACGTTATGCTGGGCATGGTGGCACATACCTGTAATCCCAGCGGCTCAGGAGGCTGAGGCAGGAGGATCGCAAGTTCAAAGCCAGCCTCAGCAAAAGTGAGGCTCCATGAGACCCTGTCTTTAAATAAAATACAAAGTAGGGCTAGGGATGTGGCTCAGTAGCCAAGTGCCCCGAGTTCAATCTGGTACCCCAAAAGAATCTATCTGTGGCTTTTGGCAGACTGAGTATGATGTGTCTCAATGTGGTTTATTTTACTTGTAGATTCATGGATTTATATATTCATGTCTTTCAACAAATTTGCAACCCAAGACTTTTTAACTTTTCTATTTTTTTTCTTTATTTAAAACATTTTATTTTCAGTCAAATACTATTCATCGAGTATTTTGTTGAGGTTATTTATCTTATTGTATAAATATTTTAGATATAATACAGTGAGTATTTTTGTATAAGTTAAAATGTTTTCATTCCCTATGAGTAATCAATCACTCGGAACCTACGGGGCTAGTTCATAATATATTTGATTTTTTTTCTTTTTGTGTTCATTATAGCTAGCAGATCCTCTTTTGGAGGAGGACATGACTAATTTTCTTTTCTTTTTTTTAAGTTTCTGGGCTAGGGTACAGTATTCCTTGGGTTGATGAAGCCCTTGTGTGATATTATGAATATGTATTTGGTCTTTGATCCATTCCTGACATACAACTCCCAGAAGACTTGGAAGCCAGGTTCCATGGCACAGGCCTGTAATCCCAGTGATTCAGGAGGCTGAGGCAGGAGGACTACAAGTGTGAGGCTAGCCTCAGGAATTTAGTAAAACCCTATTTCAAATAAAAAGGGCTGGGGGATGTAGTTTTGTAGTATAGTACACTTGGGTTCAATGCCCAGCACTAGCCAGCCCCACAACACACAGAAGACTTGAAACATCTGGAGTTATGAATATCTTTTTGTATGCTAATGAGATGACTGGTAGCTGAAGGTCGCTAAATAACTCCAGGATGGGGCTAGTCACAGAAAAGACTAAGACATGATATTCCTTGGCTCATAGATGCATCATTGCCATCCTCTATCTTCACACAGTAGGACTTCTAGCCCTATGCCCCAGTCTGCAGGGAAGGGAGAGGGACTGAAGGTTAATTTGATCACCAATGGCCAAGCATTTAATCAGTTATGACTATGTAATGAAGCTTTCAAAAAACCTCAAAGGACTTGGAAATCCAGCCAAATGTGGAGTTTCCCAAAGGGTGATATACCTAGAGAGTGAATGGAAGCTTCTGTACTCTTTCTCTCATACCTTGCCCTTTGCATCTCTTCCATTTAGTTATTCCATTTAACATTTAATTTAACATCCATTTTATCGATATTTTTCCTTTGGGTTACTATGACTTATAATTGTTTTCTTCTAAATGTTTTATCGTTTTAGCTCTTTCATTGGGTGCTTGATCCATTTGTATTAATTTCTGTAAGAGGTGTGAGATAGGAGTCCAGCTCCTCTCTGTGGGTGATATCCATTTATCCCAGCCCCTTTATTGAAGACTGCCTTTTTCCATTGAGTGGTCTCTATTATGGTCAGCCAACCATAATGTCAAGGTTTGTTTGTGGACTCTCAGTTCTGTTCCATATCACAAAGTCTTGTTTACTGTAGCTTTGTAATAAAATTTGAAATTTCAGTGCGAGTCCTACAACTTTTTTTCTTGTTTTCTTAATCAGGGTTTCCCTTTTTCCCCACGTGAGTTTTTAGCATCAGCTTGCCAATTTCTTTCCCTCTCCACTCCCCCTGCCCCCCAACCCCTTTTTTTTCTCTCACCTTCCCCTCAGGGTTTTGCCATGTTGCTCAGTCTGGTCTCTAAACTTGTGGGCCTAGGTGATCCTCCCACCCCAGACTCCTGAATAACTGAGATTATAACAGTGTGCCCAGTTTAGCTTGTTAATTTCTGCAATAAAGGTAAACCGGACTTTTAATAGGGATTGCATTGGATTTGTAGATCAATTTGGGAACTTTATTCTTGGGCTGTTGATGCAAAGTAGACCACAAAATAAATAGCTTAAATCAATATAAATATATTGTCTCAGAATTCTTTGGGCTGGAAATCCACAGTTAAGGTATGTCCAGGGCAGTGTTCCCTCTGAAATTTGTATGGGAATCTTTGTTTCTTCTTAGTTTCTGGTGTTTTGCCAGCAATTTTGATATTCCTTGGCTCATAGATGCATCATTGCCAACCTCTGTCTTCACACAGCATTCTTGTGTCTCTCTGTTTTTTCACATGGGTCTTTTTTTTTTTTTTTTAATGAGGACACTAATCATAGTGGATTAGGAGCCCACCCTACTCTAGTATGAGCTTATCTTAACTAATTACATGTGTAAATAGCCCTAAATGAGGTCATTTAGAGATACTGAAGTTAGGACTTTGTCCATTTTATGTTTTTGTAACAGAATACCACAGACTAGGTAATTTATAATGAGCAGAAAGTTATTTGACCAGGATTCTGGAAGTTGGGAAATTCAGGAACCTGATGCTGGCATCTGGTAAAGTCTTTATCCATCATTTCATGTTGGAAGATGGAAGAGCAAAAGAGGAGGCCAAATTTGCTTTTATAACAACCCACTTTCATTGTCTCCTGCAATGACATTTATCCCTTCATCTAGCAAAGCCCTCTTGACCTAATTACCTGTCCAAGTTTCTGTCTCCCAACACTGTTGTACTGGGTGTTAATTTTCTAGCAAATGAACTATGGGGACACATTCAGACCACAGCTGACTTCAGCATATCATTTTTTTTGTAGAAACTTCAAAACCAAATTCAAAACAATTCAAACCATATCAGGGATTATGGCCATTTTAATAATATTAAGTCTTCCAATCTGAACAGGGTATGTCTTTATATTTCTTTTCAGCGATGTTTAGTAGCTTTCACTATACAAGTCTTACACTTCTTTATTCCTGAATAGTTTTATTCATTTTGATGCTATTGTTAATAGAATTATTCTTAATTTCATTTTTGTAGTGATCATTAATAGTATATAGAAATGCAACTGACTTTTTGCTGGGTGTGGTGGCATATGCCTGTAATCCTAGGAACTTGGGAGGCTGAGGCAGGAGGACTGCAAGTTTTAGGCCAACCTGGGCAACTTATAAGGATATAGCTTAGTGATAGGGATCCTGAGTTCAATCCCTGATATCAGGAAAAAAAAGAAAAGAAATAACAACTGTTTTTTTTTTTTTTTTTTTTTTAAGTAAAACAAAATGTATTACATGTATAGTTCAAGTTATTCTGACAGTAGTGTCCATTGCACACTTCTGAGTCCATTTGTAAGATATTACCTTGTTGTATACATTTTATAATCTATGGCATGAAGGGTTATCTGGATTTGGATGACATAGCAGTGAACAAGTAGGTAAAAGAACTTTTGACCACTGTCATCTTAGTATATCAAGACAAATACTGCTATTACTGATAATATTTGGATGATAAATTCTTATAAATGCAACCTTAGATGCTTTGAAGGGATAATTTGTAGAAAAATGAGTTGTCAACATCAGTATACTGCCTTGATATGGACTGTCATTAGATCCCATAATTGTGGCTTGCCAGTGAAAAACAACATCCCTAACTGGACCTACAGAGCATTGTATTGATCTTAGACCAAATCACTAAGATCCTTATTCATCTATTTTAGTGTCATACTCTGTACATTTCATCTGGTTCTTCACTATTCCAGTGTGTGCTCACATGTCTGGCTGAAATTCTTGATTATTGATTATTCTTGTGGTAGGGAAGGAGTGTCTCTTGGGGAGAGATGTTTTTAGTCAAAATTAAAAAGATAGGACAAAAAATTTAAAGTTCAAACTACATAAGAAAACATTTGGCTTATTATAAAAAAAAAAAAAAAAAAAAAAAAAAAAAAAAAACAACTCCAAGAAAAGAGGGTAATGAGGAACCCAATTTTTTTTTTTTTTTTTTTTTTTTGGAAAACAGCTCAAAATGAGAAAAGAAGGAATAAAATCACTTTTCCCCAATTAAAATATTGGGAGCCAAAATTATTTCTGTATAGCTTAATTTAGTTTCAACCTAATTTTAAAAATAAATTGCTCTATGAACATCTGTTGATTAAGAGAGATAAATAACTAACCACAAATATTCTTTTAACCTTATTAAATTATTCTGTCACAACCAATAATCATTTGGTATCTCATCCAGGCTCTTCCAGACTTAGGAGGTCCCAGCGCTGGGACCTCCTTCAAGCTGCAGGCTTGGCTTCTCCCCTGACCCTCCAGGGCTCATGCACAAAACAGTCAGGAGATCTTCAATTGATTTTTACCAATTGCTTTTTTTTTTTTTTTCCCCAATACTGGGATTGAATACAGGGTTGCTTTATCATTGAATTACATCCCCCACCCTTTTCAAAAATTTTTAAACTTCTGAGACAGCATCTTGCTATGTTGCCCAGGCTGGCCTTGAACTTGTGATCCTCTTGGCCTCAGCCTTCCAAGTCTCAGATTACAGGCTTATACCACCACACTTAAATTTATCTGTTGCCATTTTATCCTGAAGTCTTGCTACATCTGATTATTAACTCTAATGGTTTTTATATGTAGATTTATTAAGGTTTTCTATATAAGAGATCGTTCTATTTTCAAATAGATATAGTTGTAACTTTTCCTTTCTAATCTATATACCTCTTCTTGCCTAATTGCTCTTTGTCTCATTCCTGATTTAAGGGGTGAAAGCTTTTGTCTTTCACTATTACCTATAATGTTAGCTATGTTGTTTTGTTTTTGATAGAAGTCTTTATCAGGTTGAGACAATTCCTTTCTATTATAGTTTATAATTAGGTCATGAGTGTTTTTATTTATTTGTTGGTGCCAGGGATTGAACCCAGAGGCAAACCTGGTCCTTCTTTTTTTTTGGTCTTGCTAAGTTGTTTAGGGCCTTGTTAAGTTGCAGAGGCCGGCTCTGAACTTGTAGTTCTCCTGCTTTAGCCTTCCTAACCACTGGGATGGGTCAGGAATTTTTGTTTGTTTGTTTTGCAAGGAGTGTTTTTATCTTTATATATGGTTGCATCAGTCAGCTTTCAATTACTGTAACAGATACCTGAAGTAATCAAAATATAAAGAGAAAAGGTTTATTTTGGCTACATTTTTTGGAGGTTTATTTTTGGAGGTTTCAATCCATGGTGACTTTGCTTTTGGGTCTGTGGTGAGGAAAGGAGCATGTGGTGGAGCAAAGCTGCTCACCTTATGGGTGGATATAAGTAAGTAAATAAAGAGAAAGAAGAGACTGGGATCCCACAGTTCCTTTCCAGGGCACACTCCCAATGGCCCAAGATCTCCCTCTAGGCCTCACCTCTTTTTTTTTTTTTTTTTTTTAATATTTTTTTTTAGTTGTCAATGGACCTTTATTTTATTTATTTATATGTGGTGCTGAGAATCGAAACCGGTGCCTTACACATGCCAGGCAAGCACTCTACCACTGAGCCACAATCCCAGCCCTAGGCCCCACCTCTTAAAAAGTTCTGTCACTTCCCATTAGCACCACACTGGAACAAGCCTTTACCTGATGGGCTTTTGAGGGAACATTTAAGATTCAAAATTATAGCCAATGGTGTATTGCATTGATTTTTTTAAAATATTTTTTTAGTTGTAGATAAACACAATATCTATATTTATTTTTATGTAGTGCTGAGGATTGAAGCCAGTGTCTCACATGTGCAAGGCAAGTGCTCTACCACTGAGCTACAGCCCCAGCCCTTATATTGATTTTTGTATGTGGAACCAATACTGCCTTCTTGAGATAAAAATACAACTTGCCTGTGGTATAAGATCATTTTATATATTGCAGCATTCAGTTTGCTAGTATATTAGAGAGGATTTTTGGGGGACGGGGGTAAGGGAGATTGAACTCAACCACTGAGCCACATCCCTAGCTGTTTTGTATTTAGGATCTCACTTAGTTGCTTAGTGCCCGTTACTGAGGCTTGCTTTGAACTTAGGATCCTCTTGTCTCAGCCTCCCGAGCTGCTGGGATTATAGGCTTGCCTGCTGCACCCAGCCTAGAGAGGATTCTAATGTCCATATTCATGACATATTGGTCTATAGTTTTCTTTCATTGTTATAGTCAATTTTCTTTGCTTTTGGTATCAGGGTAATACTGGCCTCCCAAAATGAGTTGGAAAGTATTCTCTTCGATTTTTAAGAAGAGTTTGAGAATGGTATTGGTTCTTTTTTGAAACATTTGGAAGAATTCAATGGTAAAGCCATTTGGTCCTGGATCTTTGTGGAAATTCTTTTGATTACTAATTCTATCAGTTATTTGTTAAAAGTTTTGCCTTTCTTATTGAGTCAGCTTCATTACCTTTGTCTAGGAATTTCTACATGTCACCTAAGTTGTCTAATATATTGGCATACAATTACTCATGGCACTCCCTTTTATTAATCCTTTATTTAATCCTTTTTATTTCTATAAAGATAGTAATGCTATCTGCCATTTCATTTTAGCAACATAAGTCTTCTCTCTTTATTAGCCAGTCTATCTCAAGGTTTGTTAATTTGTTCATCCTTTTGATGAACCCACTTTTGATTTTTAAAAAATTTATGCTATAATCTTTGTTCTTTTTAAATTTTATTAGTCCATTGTAATTATACATAATAATGAATTCATTGTCACATTTTCATATTGTTGTTTTCTTTATTGGGCTTGCTTTGGGTTTAGTTTGCACTTTTTAACTAATTTAGTAAAGTAAAATTTAGATTATTGATTTCTTTTTTTAATATATAATTTCTAACTGAATTTCTTCTGAGCAATCTTTCACTGATTTCATACATTTGGGTTGATTATGTTTTAATTTTTATTTTTTAATTTTCTTTGTGATATTCTTTGATCTATTGATGATTTAGGATTGTACTGTTTAAATTTCACAAACCTGTGTATTTCCTTTTGTTATTTCTAATTTCATTCCAGTAGGGTCAGAGAATATATTTTGTATGAATTCATTTATTTAAAAACTTACTGAGAATTGAGGGCCCAACATATGTCTATCCTGGAGAATATGCACTGGAGAAGAATATACATTCTTATGTTGTTTGATAAATCCCTTTTAAGTAAATATGGCTTATGGTATTGTTCAAATTCTCTATTTCCATATTGATCTTCTGTCTAGTTATTTTATCCATAAACAAAAATGTGGTATCAGGAATGGAGATGTTATTCAGTGGTAGTGTACTCAGTGTCCAAGGCCCTGAGTTTAATCCCCAGGACTGCACACACACAAAGTGGGATATCAGAGACTTCAGCAATTACTGTTAAAATTATTTAAATCTCCCCTCAGATCTTTCCATTTTTGCTTCTTTTTTTTTTAAGAGAGAGAGACAGAGAATTTTAATATTTATTTTTTAGTTATCGGTGGACATAACATCTTTGTCTGTATGTGGTGCTGAGGATCGAACCCAGGCCGCACGCATGCCAGGCGAACGCGCTACCGCTTGAGCCACATCCCCAGCCCCATTTTTGCTTCTTGTATTCTGTTGTATATAAGATCTCTGTGTGTGTATACACAAATATATATATTATTATGTCTTAGTAGATTGACACTTACATCATAAAATATCCTTCTTTGTCTCTAGCAATTATTTTTTTATTTCTTATTGGTTCATATAAGTTACACATAACATTAGGATTCATTCTGACATAATTATAAATGCATGGAATATAATTTGCTCTAATTCAGTTCCCAGTATGGGGAGGACGATGGCCAGCATCTCATTAAAGGGGTCTTCTTCCTACCCAGAATAATCCAAGCCACCCTAAAACTACAATCTCAAATAATTAGTAAAATAACAAAGCACAAATACACAGAAATATATTTACAGAAAGTGAAGCCCCTGATATATCTAGTCCACATGGATTCTGGAACTAGACAAAGGAAAAATGGCTCCTGTGGTTTATTTAAGGGGGTAGGTACATCAAAGGCAGAGATAAGGTTTCAAGGGCAGAGTGATGCTTCCTGATGTCTTGCAGTTAGCAAGGTGATTGACATCTTGGCAGGTCACACCCATCTTGGATGCTCTGTGGTCCCTGGCAGAGTGGGATAGAGATTCACATTGTCCCTGGGCAATTGGCCAGTGGAAATGTCCACTGGTCATTCCAGACACCAGATGTCTTCATCCATGAGGCTTCCGTGCATGGAGACCCACAGGTAACCCAATGACGGCTCCCCCATTCTTAATTTATAACTTCAAGTCACTGGATCCTTGATCTGAGGGCGTCATGATCTATTATGACATAAAAAGAATTAGTAGCAAACATATCATTTCAATAACATACCACATGTTTTTAGGATAGGAGCCAATCTACAAAAGTATTCAACCAGCTAGAGATGCAGGGCCTATGAGATTGGTCCTGCTTTTTTTTAAAGTATCCTGCCTGGGTGTTTAGATGTATCCCTACAAGGTTTAAGCTGTTATTATTGTTAAGCTAAACGTCTATCAGATGATTTCTAATATTTTCCAAATATTTTGGGGAAGCATGAAATTTGGCTACAGAAATACACACATATTTATGTTTAGCACAGCATTTAAGCCTTTGTTTAAATTTGAGAGCAGAAATCTTATTATTGATACCTATAATAGTGGCTTTTAGAATATTTAATCTCGTAAACTCTTATCAATACTTACCTGATTATATACGACTATAGAAATATTTTGGGTCAAATTATTAAGAAAATTAGCTTAGTTAGATTACATTTTTTTACAATTTACAAAAATTTACAGGATATCTATTATGTCTCCAACAATTAAAACATAAGAGGATTAAATATAGGTTCACAGGCCACAGCAGGAACCCTCCTTGTGGTTCCTGCCTGTAGATATGAGGCCATTTGTAAGATGGAGAAAATGAGGCAACAATTAAATGCTAGAGATCTTTTCTGGATATCATCTTGCTGAAAGTTAGCATATTACCAATGAAACTTTCAGGGGTCATCGAATCATGAGAGAATGAATTATGTCCATAAACAAGGTTAATATGGAGACAGATATAATAAGCCTGAAAGAATACATTAAGATATATAGGATCCAAATTACCATCAAATAAGAAGTGACTGTTATAAATCCAGATGTGAGTTATTGACCTTTCTACAGTGACATCAGTTTGCCAGCTTAATTTGGCTTTCATTATACAGCTGTAAATAATTCCCAAACAATAGGGAGTAATTTAAATCATATGGACTTTTAAAGAGTCAAAAGGATAGTATACCTAATCTTATTTTTGTATTCTGAAAATAGTTTTAGATAAGTCAATTATATTTCTAGCTTCTTAGATATTTTTCTAAATTAAGAATCCAAATTAAACATGGTTGTTTGCAAATTTCTTTTAAGAAGTAGAAGTGAAACATTTAGTGACAGTACTTCCATGTTAAGTCCTCCTGGCTTTGTATTTCGTGTAGGAAGTGGCATCTTTTATTTATTTATTTATTTATTTATTTATTTTTTAGTTTTTGGTGGACACAACATCTTTTATTTTATTTTATTTTTATGTGGTGCTGAGGATCGAACCCAGCACCCTGCGCATGCCAGGCAAGTGTGCTACAGCTTGAGCCACATCCCAAGCCCATGGCATCTTGAAATAATTATCTTTTATCAATTTTTTGAAGATCAATCCAAAACATATCTATCACCTCTAGAGATTTTATGTTGCACTGGCAAAGCATTTGTATACTTTATTTATTCAGGAAAGATGCTAAATTTATTGTAGAATGATTAAGGCAGTAAAATATTGGAGGATATTGTGTGGAAATAACTGGCTTGTTATGAGAAAGTTCTATTTCAATAATCATTCTATTTTAACAACTGTATAAATACAATCTTAAATTTTAAGGACCAGTATGATTGGATGGTCTAAGTCCTTCCCATGTCATTCTTTCCTCAAAAGTTACTTTTAAATAGCCAGTATGTTCCTTATGGACCAACATGTAGTTAGGTTCCTCCTGTGGCCAATATGCTTAAATCTAGTCACAGGGATGGAACTAATATGAGTATCATTAATAAGCACTGGGATGGATTCTCTCAGTCCATATTGCAAGGTACATTAAAGGTGAACTTTGGGAGCAGGTCATAGAAATTTCTCCATAGATTTTACTTAACCTGATAGCTCACGAGGTCTACATAGCTATAGAGCACTGTGGTTAGAGATTTACCTTCCTGTGTCAGGTTTTTCAGCCATTTCCACAATGACAGGTTTAGATTTTATCCTTTGACATCTGATTTATCCAACTGTACCATGTGTTGCTTGGCAGCAGTAAGACTTTTAGTATCATAATTTAAACAAGTTTTAAAAAATATTTTTGTGAGATTTAGTAGGTACATGTAAGATCCTGTTTTCCCCCTTTTTTATTTTTAAAATTGAAGAAAAAGTTGATATAAGTCAGAGTATCATTAGCCTTAAGTTGTATACAATGGCCTAGTACAGATTTCAATAATAAGAGATTTACTATCTTTAGTTGGCCAGGAAACTTGGCAAGAGTTACTTATTAGGCATGTAAAGGCCAATAATATTGAGTTGTAAGGGATTATAGTAAATGAAAGCTTAATTTTTATGTATGATTTGATTTTGACTCTAGTAATAGGCTGAGCAATAAAATTATAAAAGAGAGTCAGTATAGATGTTGAAAGCCATTTTTATAACTTGTTTGTTATATATGTATAGCCTTATTATCTGAATTAACTTAAGTTGTTATATAAGAATTGATACTTGTAAGGCATTAATAAACAGTAGCTGTAAGGTTTGTAGGGAAAATATAAAAATATAAAATTAATAAGAGTAAAAAGATACTTAATTATTATAATATCTATGAATTAAAGATTATAATTTTGTATAATTGTTTCCATGTATGTAGTATTTATAGTAAAAAATTTATATTTTGAACATAACTTTAAATGGACTTGTGATTATCTTAACTTGGAATGAGGTGAGAGGCAGAGTTTTAACTTGGGAGAGGTGGCCTTTACAAAGGACATGAAAGATATAAACATTCTTTTTCAGAATAAGAAATATGTTTAATGAGCATAGGAAAAATATTTTATCTATTACTCATAATAAAAAATGAAATAGAAGAATGAATAGTCTTTTACTAATTTAGGAAAAATTTTTATTATCATTAAATCTAATGTTGATCTAAGAATTGGGGAATCAGTACTTTAAATATTGATGGGTAAAATCAAATCAGTGGTATTGCTTAGGACAGTGATCTAATGAATTATTTTTTAAAAATTTAGAATTTTAACAGAATACATATATGATGTTGTAATGAGAAAATTGATCCATTTCAATGTTGTATCTAGAATATGAAATGGACAAATTAAGAGATATTTTAATCCCTTCTTGAGAGAAGGTCTTAAAACATTTTTATATCTTGTAATGTTACCCTTTAAATAAGTTAGCTTCTCGCAACTGCTTAAAAATATAGCTAAGTTTACTTCCCAGTATAAAGTAACATATAAGTTTTATGTTGTATAATTAGAAGAATAAATCATGATTAGATTTTTTAATTATTTTGTTGTTATTATATGAGTTGGTGAGAGACCATTATAAAAAAAATGTAGGGCATCAGTTTAGTAAAATGTTTTCTTAAATCTTATACTTTAAAGACTTACATACTTAGGAAACAGAGATACAATTGATATGTAAAAATTAGTAATAATTATCATAATTATTGATGTTTTTAAATCAATAAAATTTAACTTTTACAGAGTAGTTTGAAACTTGGAATGTAAGGTGGCATTTGAAAATAATTATCGTTTAAGTAAAATGTGTGAATCTTAATAAAAATTAGTTCTTTTTTAAACAATAAAATTACTAGACATAAGTAATTATTCTGTTGGAATGAGGTAGATTAATATTTTAAGAAGTTCCTGTTATCTCAAATGTATAGGTTAACATTTTGGTTTATATTAGCACATTAATATTTGTTTTTAGGGGAAGCCTCAAATTTTTAATTGACTGTTTTATATATTTACAACCAATTAGTCATATGCAAATCTGTTTTCTATGTACTCAAACCTTTTACAACATCTATTTAGCTTTTGTATATAATCATATAAAGATTCCTCTACTAGAAAAATCTTTTTTTTCCTATCATTAAAGTCTTGAATTTTACCTTTTTACCCAGAGACATTTTCTTTTCTTTTTTTTTTTTTTAAAGGGGAGAAAGGAGAGAGAGAGAGAGAGAGAGAGAGAGAGAGAGAGAGAGAGAGAGAGAGAGAATGAATGAGAATATGAGAGAATCTTTTTTGTAGATGGACACAACACAATGCCTTTTTATTTTTATGTGGTGCTGAGAATCCAACCCGGGTCCCGCCCGCGCTAGGCGAGCGCTCTACCGCTGAGCCAGGATCCCAGCCCAAGACATTTTCTTTATTTCTTCTAGGACTCTCCATTTTTTGTTTCCTTTTGTAGAAGCATTTCTTTCTTTCCTTCTAGAATTCTTATTTTTAGTTAAATTTTGGAAAAATTCCTGTAAATCTTTGAATCTAGATAAATTATTATATTTTAATAAGAAATATTTCAATGGAAATGCAGCCAAAGTTTTTGGACACCTTTATATAGAGAATTATATTTGTTTGCCACTTTATGAAAATCTAAGCAGTAGTTAGGAGTTAAGATTACATCTTAACTTTATAAATTAATAAATATGTGTTTAAACAGGTATTTATGTAATGAATTACATTTACTTTGAATATCCCTAACAGTAAAAGGCAGGGCATTAGGTAAATGTACATAATAATATGAGTTATGTGTTTCCTGTTGAAGAAAAACCATTATAAGCAAATAGACATATTAATTATTCATAAATTAAAATTATATAGATTATTAAACCAGCTGGAAAAATATAAAGAATGAAGACATAATTTATTTTTATTTAATTATCCAGTCTGAATTGAATCTTATTAAATCATGTGATTTAAAAATATTTGGATCCAGGCATCGGGGTTGTGGCTCAGTGGTAGAGTGCTTGCATAGAATGTATGAGGCACTAGGTTCGACCCCCGGCACCACATAAAAATAAACAAATAAAATAAAGGTATTGTGTCCATCTACAACTAAAAATAAAAAATAAAAAACAATATTTGGACCCATTTTTATTTTACTTTAAATATGAGTGCACTCTTATCTGTGTAAACTCTGACATTATGTAATGCAGTTAAAATAGAATTTTTGTGCATGTATGTATTTAATCCTTCTATTTACATACTTAGAAGAATAAAAATTTTGGCCATTATGAGAACATTGTGTGAGCAAACGCTTTAGATGCCGGCTTTTTGTTCTCACAAATGGTCAAATCTATCTCTAAAATCCCTAAAAAGAAAGTTAGTGTGTGAGCAAACTCAAGTAGAACATCTTTTATCAACGTAATACATTTTTTATAACTCTTCCTTTGTAGCATAACTATAAAGAAAAGAGGATTAGAAATCAATTTTTCTTAGCATCAGGAAAGAATTAAGCAAAAGACTTTAGTTGAAGATGCAGAAGTTCGTTCATTCAGACTTTGTCAACTAGCATTCACTTAGAAACATGAAAGGAAGTTTTGTAGCTGGGTGCTCCTCTCTAAGGAACAGAGATGCAACAGGTAGGCTCAGCAAAGCTGGAAGGCAGGGCAGAAGTCCCGCCCTAATGACGTTGGGAGGGTCAAAGAAGAAGCCGTGAATCCGCCACATTGCCCCAGCCGCGTGTTCAGAGCTGACTTTCCGTGCCTTCCATGGGACCCGAAATTTTGCCTGTAGCTATGGGGTCCCCACCCTGTTCGTTGTCTGACTTGAGGGCTTCCTATGTTTGCCCATCTGAAGTTAGAATATCGGTAGTCCTGGCTGGGCCCAAGGAAGTTATGCCTGGCTCCAGTAGCCTGGAGCTGCCTGGCAAGCGTTCCTGCTGCCCTTCGCCCTGTTTTGTTTCATTCCATTGGCCTGTTTGCCTGTGCCCATTTTGCACTGCTAGATTTTGGCCTCATAAATTGCTACCACCGCTGTTACTGCCACCATGCGGCTTTTTAAAAAAATATTTTTAGTTGTAGATGGATACAGTATCTTTATTTATTTATTTTTGTGTGGTGCTGAGGATCGAATCCAGTGCCTCACACATCCTAGGCAAGTGCTCTACCACTGAGCTATGACCCCAGATCCATTCTACTGTTTTTCCCTTATCCAGTCTCCCCCTCAATTTCCTTCTTCTATTCCACTAATTTCTCTTATTTTGATGGAATTCCCCTCACTTCCCATTCTGTTCTCTCTTTTTTTTTCTTATTTTAGACTAGCTTCAACATATGAGAGAAAATATTATACCTTTGACTTTCTGGGTGTGGCTTATTTCACTTAGCATTATCATCTCCAGATCCATCCATTTATTGGCAAATGACATAATTTCATTCTTCTTTATGGCAGAATAATACTCCATTGTACTGATCCTATGGATTTCAGTAGTGCCTATGGTGATATTTCCTTTTTCATCTCTAATTTTGTTAATTTGAGTCTTCTATTTCTTTTGGTTAGTTTGGCTAAGGGTTTATCAATCTTGTTTATCCTTTCAAAAGCTAACTATTTCATTGATCTTTTGTATTTCTTTTTATTCTCAATTTCATTGATTTTGGTCCAGATTTTAATAATTTACTGTATTCTGCTGATATGTGTGTGTTAGTTTGTTCATTTTCTAGGGCCTTGAGATGTAATGTAAGATTATTTATTTGCAGTTTTTCTAGTTTTTCAATGTATGAACTCAGTGCTACAAACTTTCCTCCTAGAACTGCCTTATTAATGTCCCTGAGGTTTTGATGTATCATTATTCTCATTTGCTTCTAAGATTTTTTTTATTCCTCTGCTGATTTCTTCTGCTATCCATTCATTATTCAAAACTGTATTATTTGATCTCCAGGTATTAGAGTGGTTTCTGTTTTTTATCTTGTCATTGATTTCTAATTTCATTCCACCATGAACTGATAGGATGCAAAGAATTATTTCTATTTTTTTTTTTTTTTTTGTATTTGCTAAGCTTTGCTTTGTGACTTAAAATATGGTCTAGTTCAGAAAATGTTCTATGTGCTGCGAAGAAGAAAGGGAATTCAGTCATTGATGGATTAAATATTCTCCAGATATCTATTAGGGTCATTTGTTTTAATAGTAGTTTTTAGTTCGGAAGAATCTTTATATCTGGATGATCTATCTAGTGATATATTGAAATCACCCAGTATTGTTGCATTGTGGTCCATTTGATTCTTCAATTGAGAAGGGTTTGTTTTATGTATGTAGACACACCATTGTTTGGGGCATAAATATTTACAGTTATTTATTCTTGTTGGATGATTCCCTTAACCAGTATGAAGTTGTTATGGTTTTGATGTAAGGTGTCTCCCAAAAGCGAATGTGTGAGACAATGCCACAATGTTCAGAAAATAAATGATTCCGAGAACCTTAATCCAATCAGTAAGTTAACACCCCCTGATGGGATTAATCCAGTGGTAACTGGAGGAGGTGGGTCATTGGGAGCGTGGCTTTGGGTATATATTTGTTTTTGGCAAGTGGTGATCTCAATCTCTCTCTCTCTCTCTCTCTCTGTTTTCTGATCATCATGTGAGCTGCTTCCCTCTGCTACACTCTTCTACCATGATGTTCAGTCCCACCTCGGGCTCTAAGAAATGTAGCTGGCTGTCAATGGAATGAGACCTCTGAAACCGTGAGCCCCTAAATAAAACTTCTTCCTCTAAAATTGTTATTATGGGTCTTTTAGTCACAGCAATGAAAAAGCTGACTAAAATAGAAGTAATCTTCTTTGTCTCTTATTAATTTTGGCTTGAAGTCCACTTTTTTAATATTTAATTTTTAGTTTTAGGTGGATACAATATTTTTATTTTATTTTCATGTGTTGCTGAGGATCAAACCCAGTGCCTCACGTGTGCCAGGCGAGCACTCTACCACTTGAGCCACAACCCCAGCCCTTGAAGTCCACTTGGTCTGACTTGAGAACAGCTATCCCTGCTTGCTTATAGCTACCTTTTACATGGTATATATTTTCCCATCCTTTCATCTTCAGACTCTGAATGCCTTTGTCTACAAGGCGAGTCTCTTGTAAACAATGTATTGTTGGGTCTTCTTTTTTAATCAAATTAGCCAATCTATTTGATTAAAGAGTTTAGACCATTTATACTCAATGTTATTATAGAGGTGATTTTTATTTCCTGCCATTTTGATTTATTTCTCAAGTCTAATTCAGACTAGAGTCTCCTTTAATTAACTATTCTTTTAGTACAATTTATCCTATGCTGGCTGTCATTTTTACTCATTTCTTCTTTTTGAAATATTTCATTGAGTATGTTTTGTAGTATAGGCTTTGTGATTTGTTTATCATGGAAAGTTTTATTTCATCTTCAGTTCTAAAGATAATTTTGCTAAGTGTAGTAAGTTTGGTTGACACCCATTTTCTTTCATAGCTTCGTGTATATTATTCCATGCCCTCCTGGCCTTTAGGATCTGGATTGAGAAATCAGTTGAAATCTGAATCAGTTAACCACTAAATATGACTTGCTGTTTTTCTCACATCTTTAAAAATTCTATTCTTATTCTGTATATTAGGCATTTTTATTTTGTGTATTGGAGAAAATGTATTCTGATTCTAATTGGAGTTTCTTATGCCTCTTGTATTTGAATTTCCATATCATTCCTGAGATTTGAAAATTTTTCTTATTATTTCATTGTAAAGATTGTATATCCCTTTAGGCTGTATTTCAGATCCTTCATCTATTCAATTCAAATGACTCTTAAATTTGGTCTCTTGATGTTATACCAGATTTCTTGAGTATTCTGGTCATGGTCTCTTAACATCTTTTCTTTATGATCAAATTTATTTTCAAGATTATATACTTTGTCTTCAAGGCCTGAAAATCTATCTTCAAAGTGGTCTGATCTATTGGTGATGCTTTCCATTGAATTTTAAATTTGATTTATTGAGACTTTCTAGGATTTCTGTTTGGTTCTTTTTCAGAATCTCTTATTGAAGTGACCTTTCACTTCCTGAATTTTCTCTCTAATTTACATATTCTTTTAGTTTATTGAACATTTTAACTGTGAGCTTTTAAAATTCTTTCTCTGACTTTCCTCCACTGTGGTGTCAATGGAGTCAGTTGTTGAAGTATTATGGGCTGTTTCGTATTATTTTTTTCCCTTGCTTTTTCATATTGCTGGTACGTCTACCCATTTATTGGGATGGTTATCATTTCTTCTTTTAAGCAATGGTTCTTTCTCTTAGGAGCCCTGCTTTGGGCGATATGCAGTTATTCACACTTTAACTTAGTGTATGTCCTCTGTTGATCCTAGTAGCAGCACCACTTTGAGAGAAGCCACTGAACCCTTCTACAATCACTTCAGAGCCAAGTCATGTAGTATTCGACTTATGGAAAAAAAAAAAAAAAACCTTGATATTATTCTCATCAATTCCTCTAATCCAGATATAAATTTATAGTAAAGTTCTGGAATAAGTTGAAAAATTAGTTATTATATACATGAAACTGCTGTAACATTCTATGGGGATTAAAAGGAGGAAGACAAAAGATTAGGTGAAAGGGAGAGAAAAAACTGAAAAAAGAAAAAATGATACACATCAAGGTCAAAAGGAGAAAAAGGTAGATGGGGGATTTATACTAGTAGCAGATGTGTAAGAGGAAGAATAGTGGGTAGGAGGAGAGCTAAGAAAACAAAGATAAGAAATATGTGTCATTAGCAGAAATACATTCAAATGGGTTGAAGATACAAAGTTGATTATTAGGGTAACAACTATCAATCAAGATATGTGTATGTATATGTATAATCATATTTGATAATGTGATATGTATAATGAAATTTGACCTTAGAGTTATTTATTTATTTTTAGAGAGAGACAGAGAGAAGTTTTTAATATTCATTTTTCAGTTTTCGGTGAACACAACATCTTTATTTTATTTTATGTGATGCTCTGGATCGAATCCAGCGCCCCGCACATGCCAGGCGAGCGCATTACTGCTTGAGCCACATCCCCAGCCCCTTAGAGTTATTTATAATCCATGCCAAAGTAAAGAAAGTTCTTGTTAGATACTGATAGGTAGTCAAGCAAATGGGGCTGAGGCAAATAGGATTAAAATGATATGCTAAAGATCTAAAGGCAGCTCTCTGTCATTGGCCCTTGCTTTCTGATTCTAATCAGAACTTGTGTTTTTATAGCTTTTATGGTTGGTGAGTTTTGCTTCTAATTATCCTTCCTGAGTCTTGGAATGTCTGCTCTGTATAAAGATTACAGAAGTCGGGCTGTGTTGTGGCTCAGTGGTAGAATGCTCGCCTAGCATGTGTTAGACACTGGGTTCGATCCTCAGCACCAAATAAATAAATAAACAAATAAATAAAGGTTTTGTGTCTATCTACAACTAAGAAAATTTAAAACAACAACAACAACAACAAAAAGATTACTAATGTCCCCCTTTGGGATAATTCATGTTCTTATTGGTAGAGAGGAGTCTTAAATGCCTTCACCCTAACAGTAGTTCTACAGATAACAGGTTGTTTGCCACAGTATTTAACATATCCTATTGACTTAAGCCAGCACAAGGCCAGACTGGTCTCAGGTAAATTGCTTTTTGGGTCAAATGCTTTTTAAGAGAAAATAGGGAGTGTCAGTACACAGGTCTAGTCTATAGAATTATCCCCTTAATGTCATGTTCCTACTTCTTCTGTCTATAGGCTCCCTGTCAATCTGGGGACAGTGACCTACAGTTGGTGAGATGGCAGCTTTCCAGTGGGCTGTGAGTGTCAATAATAAATCCAGCCTTGGATCTTTGTTCTTGGGGTCTTGGGTTTTGTTTCTGGTAACAGAGATTGAACCCAGGGGTGCTTAACACTAAGCCACATCCCCAGCCCTTTTTATATTTTATTTTGAGACAGGTCTAACTAAGTTGCTTAGGGCCTCACCTGTTGCTGAGGCTGGCTTTGAACTTGTTATCCCCTTGCTTCAGCTTCTCCAGCTGCTGGAATTACAGGCACGCGCCACTGCGTTTGACTGTTCTTCGGGTCTTGATGTCACAGTACAAGTACAGAATTTAGTTAAAAGTTACCTTACAGAATATCCCACATAGGGGAAATTTTCTAAAATCTCTACCAAGATAAGACTTCTAGACAACTGGCTTATTTTATCATTATTATTATTGAATTGATCTTGTTTTGTTTATACTTTGGCTGCTAGGAAACTCCAAGTTAAATGTAGTCCTCTTTTATAGTAATTTTGGGACTCTATAGCAAGTTTAATCCTTGCATAAGCTTTTTTTTTTTTTTTTTTGTGGGTCATTCTGTAGACTACAGAGCATGTTAAAAGTAATATTTTTAATTTTCAATTTTCAAAAGATCCTTTAAGGGAAACATAAGTCTCACTCATAAAATCACCCCTTATAAAATCATGTGGAAGGAAAATAATTGTTTTCTTCTAAAGTCATTTTTCTTTTGGAGGTTCCCTGCCACTTTTGGGCAATGATTTTAAACCAGGTTCATGGCCATATCACTTGATACATTGGGGATGATTTGAGCTAAACCATTCAGTCAGACATTGATACCGTATTGAAGGCCAATCTTTCTGTCAAAGAAGGAAGATCATTTTAAAAATATTTATTTTTTTAGTTGTAGTTGGGCACAATACCTTTATTTATTTATTTTTATGTGGTGCTGAGGATGGAACCCAGGGCCTCGCACGTGCTAGGCGAGCGCTCTACCTCTGAGCTACAACCCTAGCCCAGAAAGATCATTTTTAATAAAGGCAAATCCTCAGATACATTGTTAAACCATCACTCTAATTTTTAGAAAACTGCACAACCCACTCCCCATTTGTGGAATTTGTACTCCAGTCTCCTTTCTTTCCTAGAGACCATAACCAACAGGAGAAGCCATCCTAATGGTCCTGTATTGTTCTCAGCCTCAGTGTTGTTCTTGGCTCCTCCACTAATGCTATTGCTTCCTGCTTGCCGAGTGTGCTTCCTCCCTTTCTAGATTAAATAGAACCTATCCCATGGGACAAGAATGGGGCTTTTCAGGTGGGGTTTGAGGCTTTGGTGAGTTGAGGGTTGGAAGAAACAGGAAGGGTGGCTTTTGAAAACACCTCTGTGCCAGGCTGTTTCTTTTGCAGAGAAGGCATTGGGCAAGGTAGGCTTCCCATGTGGTGGTGTGTGCAGGCTCCAGATGCCAGGCTCCACTGGTCCCTGATGCCAGTGTTGCTGCTCTGGAGTCTCCTTTGAGCAGTGAGGATCAGAGGGCTTTGCTTTCTTGTATTTTCTTTGCATTTCTTTCACGACTCAAGCTCATTTAAGTAAAGTAAAAGGGTGTGTAACTACATACACATGATAGTTCTTAATGTTTTGAAATTTCCTCTTGGTATAGCAGGATGAGACAAATTGTTCAAAAGTTTATTCAGCTTCTTCCTGAGCTTGTTGTGAGCTGGTGGCTTTCATACTCCCTGTCCTCATTGTTTTTGCTCCCAATGGGGAAAAGGCTTCCTTGTGACTCAGAAGCCAGTTCTTCCACATCCAATTATTTCTTTGAAGAAAATGGGGGAGCAAAACTGCTTCCTACTTTTTTTTTGACCTTTCCTTCGGAAAGATTCGGCCCAAGTGAGGTAGGCATAAAAACCTTTGTCTTTTTCCAGGTTTGTAGCTTTTGCTTCTTTTTAAAATGTCACTACTCTGCCTCTCATTCATAAGGGACACACTAGCAGAGTTCACTCACTGTTGTCCTCCCCAAGCAGCCCTCAAACGCCTCTGAGGGTGCTCATCCAGGAGGTGCTGCCATTGCCTTTTCCATTAAAACGTTGGGATGTCTGGGGGCCTCCATGGCTGCCATGTGCACCCTGGATATAGCACACCCTCTTTCCACTTCACTATTTCAATGCTTGTGTCACGTTTGGGGGGCTAAACACAGCACAGGTCTACTAGACTCCCAGCATCTATTTCCAAATGGGATCCTCTCCCTGGATGTCCACAAGCTCTACTCTCATGTCCTAATCTGAACTGATTTTCTTCCTTTGAAAGTTGGATAGGTCTCTAGCATTGCCCTGTTATGTGACTCACCGCTTTCTCAGTTACTCTGATTTTAAAACTTAGGACTTTTAAATTTTTTTTTTTTTTTTTTTTTTTTTGAGACAAGGTCTCTCTAAGTTGCAGAGGTTGGCCTGGAACTTGTGATCCTTCGGCTCATACCTCTCAAATGTCTGGGATTACAGGCATGCACCACCATCTCACCAGGGACAAAGGCATCCCCAGTGAGCTACCTCCTCCGTCTACACCCTACCTGAGTACAGTTACCACCCAGTTAATCCAGTCAAGTGGATTAATGCACTGGTTAGGTTAAGGCTCTCATAACTCAATCATTTTACCTCTAAACTTTCTTGTATTGTCTCACATATGAGCTTCTGGGGAACACCTCATATCTAAACCATAACAAAAAGTAATCCCATGTGTTTGAGAAAAGCACAAAGCAGCAAATAAGTCACCTGAAATCTCAGCCTCTAGGAAAAACCAGTGTAAATAAGTGTATTTCCTTCCCATCTTTTTCCTGACCACTTATTTCTTCCCTCTCCATCCTGAGTCATTCAATATATGCTGTTCTACAGTGTGTTTTCACACTTTATATATGCTTATTTGTCAATTGTATACCTCTTGGTGAGGGCTCTGTTAAGGCCTTTTTTTAATATTTATTTTTTAGTTTTAGTGGTACACAATATCTTTTATTTTATTTTTTATGTGGTGCTGAGGATTGAACCCAGTGCTAGGCAAGCACTCTACCCCTGAGCTACAACCCTAGCCCCTTCTTATAGTATTTAAAGGATTCTTTATGTATTTTAGATCGCAGTCCTTTTTCAGGTGTGTGTTTTGCAATTTTTCTTCCATTCTGTGTTTTTTCTTTTCATTTTCTTGATATTATATTTCACAGAGTAGGAAGTTTTCAATAAAGTCCAGTTTATCAGTTACTTATTTCATGGATTATGTCTTTGGTATTGCAACTAAAAAATCATCGGCATACCCAAGGCCATCTAGTTTTTCTTTTATGTTAACTTCTAGTGTTTTATAGTTTCACATTTTATATTTAGGTCTATTATCCACTTGGAGTTAATTTTTGTGAAGGATGTAATGTCTGCATCTAGAGTCACTTTTCTGCATGTAGATGTCCAGCTATTCCAGCCCCATTTGATTAAAAGACTTTTAAAAAATTTTATTGGCACCTAACAATTATACAGAATAGTGGATCTCATTATGGCATGTTTGTACATGCATATAACATAATTTGATCAGTTCTGTTCCTCAGAATCTCCTCTTGCCCTTCCCTTTAATGCCCTTCCTGTGTCCTCCTAGTCTCCCTCTTATTTTCATGGGTACCTTTTATCCTTTCCTTCTTTCTTTTCTTATTTTCTTTCTCTAGTTCTCTGGTTCCATCCATTTTCCTGAAAATGACACAATTTTGTTTTTCTTTATGGCTGAATAAAACTCTATTGTACATATATGCCATATTTTCTTTATCCATTCATTTTTTGACAGACACCTAGTCTGGTTCCATAGCTTGGCTATTGTGAATTGTGCTTGCTATAAACATGGGTATGTATGTATTGCTATAGTATGCCGACTTAATTCTTTAGGATAAATACCAAGGAGTGGTATTTATATACCAGTTGGTCATATAGTGGTTGCATTCCTTGTCTTATGAGGAAGCCTCACATTGATTTCCATAGTGGTTGCACTGTTATGGGCCAGGCTATACGGGCAATGACCAAACAGACTCCATTTTGCTCTGAGACTCCACATCATGTAAGAAATGCTTCTCCCATGGAAAGCCCCACTTCTGTACAACCATCAACAGTTGCTTAGCATAGCATATTTGGCAACACAAAATGGCAATTCTTATACAATGTGAAAGTGTTCTCTTTTTGGTTCCTGTTTTTCTTGAATAATGTACCCTGTCAGAGATTGATTGTCTAGATGTTAGTAACCACTTGTACACAGCTAGGGACATTTTGGCCCATTCCCTTTTCTGCTTATGATTTTAGATCACATCTGATTATGGTTTCAATCATAGCAACAACCATTTATCCTTTAATATGGTTTTGGACTATAAAAGATGTATTCAAATCCCGGGAGGGGGTCGAAGGGTATAGATTTGCAGCCTACCCCTTGGCCCGCCAGCTAGCTGGTGGATCCAGACCACCGGCTGGTAAATGAAGGTTCCGTCTCCTGCTTTAAGATTGACTGGGTGATGTATTGCAATCTCACCTTGACAGCACTAATTTATAATCCCACTAACATTGTTTAAGAGTTCTCTTTCCCCCATATCCTCTCCAGCATTTATTATTTGTTGTCTTAATGATTATCATTCTAGCTCAGTGAGATGAAATCTCAGTGTAATTTTGATTTGCATTTCCCTGATTACTAAAGATGTAGAACATTTTTTTCATTTGATTGTTGGCCATTTGTATTTCTTTTAAGACATGTGTTTAGTTTATTTGCCCATTTATTGATTTTTTTTAAATTGGTGTTTTTTGAATTCTTTATGTATTCTGGATATTAATCTTCTGTCAGAAGAGTAGTTGGCAAAGATTTTCTCCCATTCTGTAGGCTCTCTCATAATGTTATTAATCATTTCCTTTGATGTGTGGAAGCTTTTAAATTTGATGTTGTCCCATTTGTTGATAATTAGTATTTTTTTTTTTTTTGAGCTATAGGAGTTCTACTGAGGAAGTTGTTGCCTGGACCTACATGATAAAGTATTTCTCTTGTTTTCTTCTAAATATTGCTAAGTTTCTGGTCTTATTACTGGGTATTTGATCCATTTTGAGTTGACTTTTCTGCAGGATGAGAAATAGGGCTCTAGTCTCATTCTTCTACTTATAAATATCTGGTTTTCCCAGTATCATTTGTTAAAAAGACATCTTTTCTCCAATATGTTTTAGGCATCCTTGTCAAGGATCAGATGATTTTATCTGTGGGTTTGTTTTTATGTCTTCTATTCTGTTCCACTGGTCTGCATGCCTTGTTTTTATGCCAATATCATGCTGTTTTTGTTATTATGGCTTTGTACTATAATTTGAAATTGGATATTGTGATGCGCCAGTTTTTCTTTTTTGGCTTACAACTGGCAATTCTGGGTCTTGTTTTTCCATATGATTTTCAGGACTGTCTTTTCTAGTTCTGTGAAGAATGTCATTGGTATTTTAATGGGATTTTCACTATAAAGTAGATTACTTTATAGATTACTTTTGGTAATGTGGCCATTTTAACAATATAAGTCTACCTATCCACAAACAGGGAAGGTCTTAAAAAGATTATCTTTGCTCCATTGTATTGCTTTTGCTCCTTTGTTAAAGATCAGTAGATTGTATGAATGTGGGCTCTGTATTCTGTTTCATTAACACATTTTATCTATTTTTTCTCACCAATACCACACCTTCTTGATTATAGTGAGTCTGAAGTCAAGTAATATCAGTTTTCCAGTTCTGTTCCATTCTTTCAACTTTGTGTTGACTATTTTGGGTCTTTTTCTCCTCCAATAAAATGAGAATCAGTTCATCAATATCTACAAAATAACTTGCTGGTATTTTGATTGGGGTTGCATCAAATCTATAGATCAACTTAACACTGAGTCTTCCTACATGTGAACAAGGACTATCTGTCCATTTATCTAGTTCTTCTGTGATTCTTTCACCAGAATTTTGTAGTTTTCTTCATATAGGTCTTATATGTATTTATTTTAGGTTTATAACTAAGTATTTCATTTCTGGATAGTGGGGAACAATGCAAATGATATATTTTTTATAGAATAAATTAATTTTATTGACTGTTATGAAATTTAACACTGATAAACATTTTGGTACAATTGAGAAGGATTTGTAGGTTAGAATTTCTCTCTCAACCACAACCCTCTGAAGGATATGAAATGACTGCTATTACTGTTATTTAAAAAATAATAGTAATTTCCAAGTTAAATGAATTAATGTGGGCTGGGGTTGTGGCTCAGTGAGGGGCACTGGGTTTGATCCTCAGTACCACATAAATAAATAAAGGTGTTGTCCATCTACAGCTAAAAAAAAATTTAAAAATTAAATGAGTTAATGTAAAACCAAATAATGTCAAAAGCAAAACTATAAAATTCTTTGCAAAAAAAAAATTTACAGTAACACACTACACAAGGTAAGCTATAGATGCAGTTGAGCAGGTATGTGTGATAAGGTTGGGGCTCCCAAAAGTTTAAGGGATGGAGACCAATCAAGTTTTTTTTTTTTAAATAACCCTGCCTTGCTCTTAGTTGGCCTATGCTCTGTGTTGAATGGATGGATAGATGGATGGAAGTGTGGGTGGGTAGATGGATGGGAGTGTGGAGATTCTGAATCTCATGTCTTGAGCTAGACTTCTTTTCTGGAATGAATTTATCTCAGGGGCCTTCCCTCAGCCTTGGATGGGCAGCTCTATCCACCTGTAGGTTTTCCTGCTGAATCCTTAGGTCAAAGATTAGAGAGTTGATCTTCTTTGTTACTACCTTCAAAGGATACAGGCCTCATACATAAATTGATCTACAGTCTCATCTCACTGCTTTGTGTGCCAGGATATCTCCATAAATGGTTACTATTTTTATTAAAAGTTTTTTGCAGTGTTGGGGAGATGATCATGTCATCTGCAAACAAAATTTTATTTTTTTTCCCTTTCCCAATCAATATATGTTTTTTTTCTTTTTCTGTACTGGGGCATTAAACCCAGGGGTGCTTTTCCACTGAACTGCATCCCCAGTCCTTTTTAATTTTTATTTTGAAACAATGTCTTGCCTCCAAGAGGAGAGGGGCTGCGTGATGGCAACCGCAGAGGGGACTCTGGCCGAGCGGGAAGCTGGGGTGGCCTGGAGATTCTGAGACCAGAAATAAGATGAAACAGTGGAAGTCAAAGATGGAAATATCTGAAGAAAAAGATTCAGCAAGAGCTTCACCAGAAAGACTTCAAAGGCTCATCTCCCAGGAATGTGAGTTAGTCAATACCAGTGAACCTGAGGACCAGATTTTGAAGCACTGAATAAACCCCTTGGAAGATGCAGTGAGACATCTCCCATCCCAAGAGAGAGTTATCAGGGAAGTGAATCTCATCTCCAAGAAATCCATGGCAGGAGACCAACGCCAAGGATGTCATGGAGAAAAAATACTTTCTGTAGGAGAAAGATCCCATAAGATATGAGGTCTGTGGCCAAACCTTCAAACAGAACTCAAGACTGACTGAATATCAGGAAGTTCATAATATAAATAAGACCTATGATTGTAAGGAATGTGGGAAAATCTTTAACCAGAGCTCAAACATGATCATACATCAGAGAATTCACATGGGGAAGAAACCATATGTATTTAATGAATGTGGAAAAGACTTTAATTAGAGTTCAAATCTTCTTATACATCAGAGAATCCATACTGGAAAGAAACCATACATATGCCATGAATGTGGAAAAGACTTCAACCAGAGCTCTAATCTGGTTAGACATAAAAGAATTCACAATGGCAAAAATCGCTATGAATGTAAAGAGTGTGGAAAGGCCTTTAAGGGAAATTCAAACCTTCTCCTACACCTGAGAATCCCTATATGTGCAGTGAATGTGGGAAAGCCTTCAATCAAAGCTCAGATCTTATACATCCCTATACATCACAGAATTCACACTAGTGAGAAACCCTATGAGTGTTACCACTGTGGACAAATGTTCAGTCCGAGTTCACACCTAGTTACTCATCAGAGAATTCATACTGGAGAAAAACCCTTCAAGTGTAATGAATGTGAAAAAGTCTTCAGGCAGCGTTCTCGCCTTACTGAACACTAGAGACTCCACAGTGGAGAAAAACTCTATGCATGTCAAGAATGTGGGAAATCTTTCACTGGATGCAGAGCTTTTCTTAAACATCAGAGACTACATACTGGAAGGAAACTTGAATGTGAAAAAGCTTCCATTTCTGACTTGGACCTTAGCAAACATAAGGAAGAAAAACCTTATGAATGTACTGAATGTGGAAAAACTTTCCGGGCAAGTTCAGATCTAATTCGGCATTGGATAATTCATACAGGAGAGAAGCCCTATGAATGCAGTGAATGTGGAAAAGCCTTTTAGCCAGAGGTCACACCTTGTTACACACCAAAAAATTCATACAGGAGAGAATCCCTATGAATGTAAAGAATGTGGAAAAGTCTTCATTTGGCACACAGTCTTTCTAAAACATAAAAGACTTCATACTGGAGACAAACTTGAAGAATGTGAAAAAGTCTTCAGCAAGGATGAGGAACTTAGGGAAGTGCAGAGAATTCACCAAGAAGAAAACACTTCACAGTGTAATCAGGGTAGTAGAACTTACAGAGGTAGCTCCAACCTTGTCAGATATCAGGAAACTCATACAGGAGAGAAACCATATGAATGTAAGAATGTGAGAAAACTTAATCAGAGCTCAGATCTGATGAGACATCATAGAGTTCATAGTGGAGAAAAACCTTATGTATGCAATAAATGTGGAAAATCCTTTAGGGGAAGCTCAGATCTTATTAAACACCATCGTGTTCATACTGGAGAGAAGCCCTATAAGTGCCCTGAATGTGGGAAAGCCTTCAGTCAGAATTCACACCTTATTTGTCATTAGAGAATTCACACTGGGGAGAGACCTTTTGAATGCAGCCACTGTGGGAAGGCCTTCAGTGGGCGTGCAGCTTTTCTGAAACATCAGAAACGTCATACTGGAAAGGAATTTGGGGACTTCAAATAGGACTTATTTGAAGAGTCTTCAAATAGGACTTATTATAACAGGTAGGATAAATCTAATGAATGTAGGAAAAGTTTAGTTGGGGACTACACCTTAGCAAACATAAGGAAGAAAAACCTTAGGAATGTACTGAATGTGGAAAAACTATAGATAATTTTTTTTAATTATTAGAAAAAAATTCTGAAAGCAGAAAACAATTAGAAAATCCTCTTGTGAAAAACATACAAGTGTAATCAAGTGGAAAAGCTAAAAGTTCTTGGGCATAATAGCCTTCTGCTTCCGTATTTACACTGGAATATGGTCCGAGAATGTTTTAGGGGATTTCCGTCATTAAAATCATTAGAAATCACTGTGGCAGCAACCCCAAAACTAAATTATTTGTGGAAAGAGTTGTTTCAATCTCACCTAGTTCAGAGATGATATAAATCTGTTTTTTTTTTTTTAAAGAGACATGTTTGGCTAAATTGCTGAAGCTAGCCTCGAACTTGCAATTCTTCTGCCTCAGCCTCCTAAGGCAGTTGAATTACAGGTGTGAGATGGAGTCTTGTTGCTCACACTGATATTGAACTCCTGGGCTAAAGAAGTCCTCCTGCCTCAGTCAGCCCCCCAAGAGCTGGGATTACAGGCAGGCACATGCTACTGTGCCTGGCTTCCAATCAGTTGTATCTTTTGTTTCCTTTTCTTGTCTTATTACTTAGCTAGGACTTCCTGAACAGGAATGGCAAGAAGAGATATCCTTATTTTCCTGCTCTTAGTGGGAAAGCTTCTAGTTTCTCACCATTAAATATGATATTATGTGGGCTGGGGATGTGGCTCAAGCGGTAGCGCACTCGCCTGGCATGGGTGCAGCCCGGGTTCAATCCTCAGCACCACATACAAACAAAGATGTTGTGTCTGCCGAAAACTAAAAAATAAATATTAAAATTCTCTCTCTCTCTCTCTCTTTAAAAAAAATATATGATATTATGTTATCAGTTTGGGGTAGATATTTACCAAGCTGAAAGAGTTCCCCTTTTTCCTAGTTTACTGAGTTTTTTTTTTTTACCATGAATGGATAGTAGGTTCTGTCAAACGCTTTTTCTGCATACATCAATGTGATTGTGTGAATTTTCCTTCTTAGTCTGTTTATATGATAGATTACATTCAATTTTGAATTTTAATCCATATGTATCTACATTTAAGGTGAATTTCTTGCAGACAACATACTGTTGTGTTTATTTTGATCCACTCTGACAATCTATCCTTTGATTGTTCATTTGATGTTTAAAGCGATTATTCACAAAGGTTAATATCTCCCATGTTTCTTACTATTTTCTATTTGTTGCCTTTGTTCTTCATTTCTATTTTTGTTTTTCACTCTTTTTAAACTGACTTTGGTGGTTTTTACTGAGCATTTTATGATTCCATTTTTATTCCTTTCTCAGAATATCGGTTAAACACGTTTCACTCATTTTAGTACTTAGATTTTTAAATTTATATTCACAAATCTAGGCCCATTTTTAAGTACACTGTATGATTTTATGGATAGTGTATCTTATGATAAAATTATCCTAACTCCTCCTTCTTGTGCCATGTATCATTGCCACCACTTATTTCACATATATAGCCATACATATGATATATATTATATACACACAAACATCCATAATAGAATACATTGTTCTACTATTTTGAGCAAAATGTTCCTTAAGATTAATAATTTCTTATTTACCTTCATTTATTCTTTCTTTGAATCTTTTTCCTCTCCCTCCTGTCCCTCTCCTCCTTCTCCTTTCCCCTCTCCTTTTTGTCTTCCTCCTCCTCCTTTTTCTTTGTACTGTGTATCAAACCCAGGTGTACTTCAACACTGAGCTATATTCCCAGCCCTAAAAGTTTGAAACAGGGTTTTGCTAAGTTGCTGAGGCTTCTCTGTGTTGATGAGGCTGCCTTCAAATTTTGATTCTCTTATCTCAACCTCCCAAATCACTGGGATTCCAGGTTTGTGCCATCATGCCCAGCCTGATAGTCTTTCCTTAGAAGACCGAGTTTTTGACCTATATTATATTCCTTCTCTGTAAAGAACTTCTTAAAACTTTGTGCAAAGCAGGTCTTTTGGCAACAAGTTTCTTCAGTTTTTATTTTTCTCTCTTTCTTTTATTTGTTCTAATTAGTTATATATGACAGTAGAATGCATTTGGATACATCATACATAGATGGAGTATGACTTTTCATTTGTCTGGTTGTTCATGGTATGGAGTTACACAGGTCATGTAATCATATATGCACATAGAGTAATAATGTATGATCCATCCACTGTCATTCTTACCTCCATACCCGCTTCCCTCCCTTCTATTTAGTCCTAAATACCACTATTCTCCACACCTCCCCACGCATTGTGAATTAGCGTCTGCATATCAGAGAAAACATTCAGCCTTTGGTTCTCTGGGACTGGCTTTTTTAAAAAAAATTTTATTTATTTTAATTAGTTATACATGACAGTAGAATGCATTTATGCACTTTGATATATAATACATAGATGGATATAATTTCTCATTTTTCTGAGTGTACATGTTGCAGAATCATTGGTCATGCAGTCATATATATATATATATATACACAGTAAATCATGTCTGTTTCTTTTTTTAATATTTATTATTTTTTTAGTTATAGGTGTAGACAGTATCTTTATTTTATTTTTATGTGGTGCTGAGGATCGAACCCAGTGCTCCACTGATGCTAGGTGCGTGCTCTACCTCTGAGCCACAACCCCAGCCCTATAATGTCTGTTTCATTCTACTATCTTTCCTATCCCTACATCCCCTCCCCTCCTTTCCCATCACTTCTCTCTACCTAATCTAAGGTAATGCTATTTTTCCCTAGCTAATTGCTTTAACTATTCTAGTTCTCTTATTTTTCCTTAATGTGAATTACATCCGCATATTAGAGAAAATATTTGGCCTTTGGTTTTGTGGGATTGGCTTATTTCACTTAGCATCATATTCTCCAACTCCAACCATTTACTGGCAAATTCCATAATTTTACTCTTCTTTAAAGCTGAATAATATTCCTTTGAGTATATATACCACATTTTCTTTATCCATTCATCTATTGAGGGACACCTAGGTTGGTTCCATAGTTTAGCTATTGTGTATTGAGCTGCAATAAACACTGATGTGGCTGCTTCACTGTAGTATGCTGACTTTAAGTCCTTTGGGTATAAATCAAGGGTTGGAAGAATTGGATCAAATGGTGGTTCCATTCCCAGTTTTCCAAGGGATCTCCATACTGCTTTCCATAGTGGTTGCACCAATTTGCAGTTCCACCAGCAACATATAAATGTACCTTTTCCTCCAGATCCTTGCCAACATTTATTGTTGTGTATATTCTTGATGACTACCATTCTGACTGGAATGAGGTGGAATCTCAGTGTAGTTTTGATTTTCATTTCTCTAATTGCTAGAGATGTTGACCATTTTTTCATATATTTGTTGATCAATTGTATTTATTCTTCTGTGAAGTGTCTTTTAAGTTCCTTTGCCCATTTATTGACTGGGTTATTTGGTTTTCAATGTTAAGTTTTTTTGAGTACTTTATATATCTTGGAGAGATTAGTGCTTTAAGTGAGATGTATGTGGTAAAGATTTTCTCCCATTCTGTGGGTGCTCTCTTCATGTGAAGAAACTTAAAAGTTTGATTCCATCCCATTTATTGATTCTTGATTTTACTTCTTGCACTTTAAGAGTTTTGTAAAGGAAGTTAGATCCTAGGCTGATGTGGTAAAAATTTGGGCCTATTTTTTCTTCTATAAGGTGCAGGGTCTCTGTTCTAGTGCCAAAGTCTTTGATCTACTTTGAGTTGATTTTTGTGCAGGGTGAGAGATAGAGGTTTAATTTCATTTTGCTACATATGGTTTTCCAGTTTTGCCAGCACCATTTGTTGAACAGGCTATCTTTTCTCCAGTGAATGGTTTTGGCACCCTTGTCTAGTATGAGATAATCGTATTTATGTGGGTTTGTCTCTTATCCTCTATTCTGTACCATTGGTCTACAAATCTGTTTTGGTGCCAATAACATGCTGTTTTGTTACTATAGCTCTATAGTATAGTTTAAGGTCTGGTATTGTGATGCCTCCTGTTTTCACTTTTCTTGCTAAGGATTGCTTTAGCTATTCTAGGTCTCTTATGTTTCCCAAATAAATTTCATGATTGCTTTTTCTATTTCTATGAAGAATGTCATTGGGACTTTAATAGGAATTGCATTAAATCTGTATAATGCTTTTGGTAGTATATGGCCATTTTGACAATATTAATTCTGCCTATCCAGGAGCATGGGAGATCTTTCCATCTTCTGAGGTTTTCTTCAATTTCTTTCTGTGGTGTTCTGTAGTTTTCATTGTAGAGGTCTTTCACCTCTTTTGTTAGATTGATTCCCAGTTTTTGTTTTGTTTTGTTGAGGCTATTGTGAATGGAGTAGTTAGTTTCTAATTTATCTTTCAGTGGGTTCATCACTGATGTATAGTAATGCATTTGATTTATGGGTGTTGATTTTATATCTTGCTACTTTGGTGAATTCATTTATTAGTTCTAGATGTTTTCTGGTGGAATTTTTTGGATCTTCTAGATATAGAATCATCATTAAATAGTGATAGTTTGAGTTCTTCTTTACCTATTTTTATCACTTTAATTTTTTTTGTTTTGTATAATTGCTCTGGCTAGAGTTTCAAGGATGATGTTGAATAGAAGTGGTGAAAGAGGACATCCTTGTCTTGTTCAAGTTTTTAGCAGGAATGCTTTTGATTTTTCTCCATTTAGAATGATGCTGGCCTTGGTTTAGCATATATAGCTTTTACAATGTTGAGGTATGTTCCTACTATCCCTAGTTTTTCTAGTGTTTTGAACATGAAGGTGTATGGTATTTTGTCAAATGCTTTTTCCGCATCTATTGAGATGATCACATGACTCTTCTTTTTAAGACTATTAGTATGATGAATTATGTTTATTGATTTCCTTTTGTTGAACCAACCCTGCATCCCTGGGATGAATCCCACTTATCGTGGTGCACTATCTTTTTAATATGTTTTTGTATGCAATTTGCCAGAATTTTATTGATAATTTTTGCATTATGTTCATCAGGGATATTAGTTTGATATCCCTTGATGTGTGTTTGTCTAGTTTTAGTATCAGGGTGATATTAGCCTCATAGAATGAGTTTGGAAGGGTTCCCTCCTTTTCTATTTTATGGATACTTTGAGGAGTATTGGTGTTAATTCTTCTTTGAAAGTCTTGTAGAACTCGGCTGAGAATCCATATAGTCCTAGGCTTTTCTTGGTTGGTAGGCTTTTGATGGCATTTTCTATTTTATTACTTGAAATTGATCTGTTTAATGCATGTATGACCTCCTCCTTCAGTTTGGGTAGGTCTTATGTCTCTAGAAACTTGTTGATGTCTTCGAAATTTTCTATTTTATTAGAGTATAAATTTTCAAAATAGTTTCTATATCTTCTGTATTTCAGACATGTCCATCGTGATATTTCCTTCTTCATCGTGTATTTTAGTAATTTGAGTTTTCTCTTTTTCTCTTTGTTAGCAAGACTAGGGGTTTATCTGTTTTTATTTATTTTTTTCAAAGAACCAACTTTTTGTTCTGTCAATTGTTTCAATTGTTTCTTTTGTTTTGATTTCATTAATTTCATCCCTGATTTTAACTATTTCCTGTCTCCTACTGCTTTTGGTGTTGATTTGTTCTTCTTTTCCTAGGGCTTTGAGATGTAGTATTGTATTTATTTGTTGACATTTTGTTCTTTTAATAAATGCACTCAATGCAATAAACTTTCCTCTTAGTACTCCCTTCATAGTGTCCCAGAGATTTTGATATGTTGTATCATTGTTCTCATTTACCTCTAAGAATTTTTTTTATTTCACCCTTGATTTCTTCTACTATCCATTCATCATTCAATTATGTATTATTTAGTCTCCATTTGTTACAGTATCTTCTGTTTTTAATTTTATCAGTGATTTCTAATTTCATTCAGTTGTGGTCTGATAAAATGCAGGGTATTATCTCTGTTTTTTTGTATTACTGAGTTGCTTTGTGGAATAAGATATGGTCTATTTTAGAGAAAGACTCATGTGCTGCTGAAAAGAAAGTATATTTGCTCGTTGACGGATGAAATATTCTATATATATATCTGTTAAGTCTAAATTATTGATTGTATTATTTAGTTCTGTAGATTCCTTATTTAGTTTTTTCCTTATTTAGTTTTTATTTGGAAGACCTGACCAGTAGTGAGAGAGGTGTGTTAAAGTCACCCAATATTATGGTATTGTGGTCTATTTGACTCTTGAAATTGAGAAGGGTTTGTTTTATATACATAGATGCTCCATTGTTTGGGGCATAAATATTTATAATTGTTATGCCCTGCTTATATATACTAACCTTAAGAAGTATGGAATGTTCTTCTTTGTCTCTTCTCATTAACTTTGGTTTTAAGTCTACTTTATCTGAAATGAGAATGGAAACTCCTGCTTGTTGAAGCAATTCATGAGTGATATATTTTTTTCCCATCCTTTCACCTTTAATGTCTTTGCCCATGAGGTAAGTCTCTTGAGGACAGCATATTGCTGGGCCTTGCTTTTTAATCCAATCTGCCAGTCTCTGTCTTTTGATTGATAAGTTTAGGCTGTTAACATTCAAGTTATTATTGAGATATTACTTGTATTCTCTATCATTTTGATTTATTTCTGGTTTTCGATTTGTCGTAGTTTCTCATTTGGTTGAATGTCCCTCTAGTGCAGATCCTCCCTTTGTTGGTTTTCACTTTTTTTTTTTCACTTCATCCTCATGGAATATTTTGTTGAGAATGCTCTGTAGTGTAGGCTTTCTAGCTGTGAATTCTTTTAATTTTTGTTTATCAGAAAATGTTTTAATTTCATCTTCAAATCTGAAACTTATTTTTTCTGGATATAAAATTCTTGGTTGACCTCCATTTTTTTTTAGAGCTTGAAATATATTATTCCAGGACCTCTAGCTCTGAGGGTCTGGGTTGAGAAATCAGTTGAGGTCCAAATTGGTTTTCCCCTATATATAGTTTGATTTTCTTTGTCTCTTACAGCTGACTTCCATACCACTCACGTGGTCACTCCTTATAAGCCTGAAAACCGCAAAGGGGATGTTCGGGGGGGGGGGGGGGTCTAGCCAATGCAAGCAAGCCAGGTTACAGAAGCAGGACAGTGCAGTCAAGTGGAGGGAAGCCTAACCAATCAGTTATCAAAGTCACCCCAGTTACAGTATCAGAGCCCAGTTACCCTAGTTACAGAAACAGTAGTTCTGTAACTATTAGGTAATTCCGTGTTCTTAAAGGTTTCTATAGCAAAAGGAAAAGAACATCTTGCTCCAGTCATGACTCTTGTACTTGGCATGGTTGTTTTACAGGATGAAGTCATAAAACAAAATGGAGTCACTTTTGCTCCTACTATCACATTCCCCACTGGTTTTAGTAGGTTTGATGTCAATCTTGCACATCATTAGGCCTCAGTTTTTGTTCCAACCTTCTGTGTCTAAGGGACTAAACTGGGCTCGCAAGACCATAAGTCTGACCTCACCTACATTCTTTTGTATATGGTTTAGGAGGGATTTTAAGAGGCAGGTCCTACAGTAATACCAATCAGGAGAAGGACTAGGGGCCCAACTATGGCTGAAATGATGGTAGTCAACCAAGAGGACCATGAGAATAGGTTTTGGAACCAATTGCCTGAAGTTTCTAGTGTTTCATCTCTTTCATTTAACCTGTTTTTCACAAGCGCCAAACTGTTCTTTATTATCCCAGAATGGTTTTCATAGAGTCAAGTTTCTCCTGGAGCCATACAAAGTCCTCCTTGTTTCAGAAAGAGACCATCTAGACCTCATCTGTTTTGTAAGACTATTTCTGTCAAACTAAAGTGAAACCTTTAGTTTGGAGATTGATCTTTCTAGTTTTTCTAAATCTATATCTATTTGATGGCTGAGGGATTCCAAAACCAGCCAGGAGGGGAACTAAAATGGGGGTAGCCAGTCTATGTTGATAAATCAGTAGGGGCCTGGCCTTTTAAAAAGTCCAGGTGTTCTTTTCCCTTTACTCCATCAAAATAGTAGGTTACATAGTTCAGAATTATTGACAGGTTGGAGATATAGGCATGGAGTTAGAAGTGGGAACCGAGAAGCACAATTTTTGGTGAATGGGGGAGTTGTCCCACTTATAAGTTAGGTTGTGGAAGCAAGTGTCTCTTTATGGGAGATCACCCAGGGTGATCTTGGGAGTAGTTTCCCAGGTACATCTTCCTGAGCTAGACATATTGGCGAACATCTATGTTGACTGTAATTTTTCCTCTAATATTAGGGACCTCCAACTGCTGTAAGGGAAAAGGGCGATGACTGTTCTTGCTACTTCCAGCTGAAAGGGGGGCGATGTGCAGTGGGCAAGCAGTTTGGAGTCCCTTTTAAGAAACTGAGTGGGTCAAGGAGTCCATGGTAAAAATCTGGCTCAGGAAGAACAGGATGTAAATTCACCTGGGGTGGGCACTTCTATGAGAGAAACAGAAAGACATGAGTACTGAAGTAAGATTAATACAAAATAGCAGTTGTAGCATCTGGAACCTGTCCATGAATATCATGAAAATGACAGAAACTAATAATTGTTTACCAGGAGGCAGAAGACCTGAGAAAATGTCCCCATAACAAGGCCTAACAAAGCCTAATAAGGCACTTTTTTAGGGAACATAAATCTTTAACATTGTCAGAATTATCAGTTAAATTTATTATTTATTTAGTTAAATTAGTTAATGTCATCTGAGTTTTGTAAAAATACCTTTTTGGCATGACCACTGTGTTCAGTAAAGATCCTTTTGTTACTTAAGGCTAGATAATTATATTAATAAATATTGATTACATCTACCTGTGTAGGAAGTTAGGAAGATCTATAGGCCTTGAACTGACTAAAAACTTCTGGCAGTTTTTTATTGATAGTTATCAGGCATTTTTGCCTAAGAATTTTTCTTTTATTGCCTCCAGTCTTATTTTGGTGGATGCTAACACTAGTGTACATTTTAAGTTACATTAAAATAACTGTTGTTTCTTTTTAAATGTCCAGGAATGGCTGTGCCTTTTGGTTTTAACTGTTTTTGCTAGGTGTTTAAGACCAAGCTGGCCAAACTGACCTTGTTTCTATCTATTGGTAAGAGTCAGCTGAGTTTCCTCGGAGGACATTCTTGGGGAACGTGTGAGTAGCATTTTAGTTCTGTTAGTGTCATCTGCATTAGGATGGGTCAAGGTCTTGCTGACCAAATGGCTTCCCTTGGAAGCATCAGGCATGTCTCCTTTTTAAATGACCCTCCTGTTTTGCAGCATGTACACTCATTGGCTTTCTGTTCTCCATTGGTCTCATTAATCTCCCTTATCGGGAGGTTATGTGGCCCGGAGTTGCAAAGCTTTTCCCCCTGTCCTGGGTTCAGGCTGACTTAGAGGGCAAGGGCCAAATATTGGTTTCTTTTGCCCCTTTATTTTAACCTTAATATTTAAATTTGGCCTTAAACATCCAGCAAGTCAGTTTTACCAGTTTTAAAGTAAGAATGCTGGGCTTTAACTTTAATCTTTATAACTTTACAGTTTATTTTTTCATAACACAATATCCTTATTTTATTTATAAATTTACGTAATGCTGAAGATCTGCCTGAAGGCAGAAGATGACACCTTAGCATCTACTGTATGATCCAATCACTGTATGCCAACAAGGCAGCTTGCAGACCCAGAGACCCCATTAGATTTTGGCTATAAAAACTCTCTCTTGCCAGGTCCTCCCTCTCTTGCTCTCTCCTTTTTCTCTCACTTTCCCTCTCATTTACTTTTTTCCTTCTCTCTCTCTCTCTCCCTCCCTCCCTCCCTCCCTCCCTCCCTCTCTTTGCGTTAATCAGACACTGTCACAGTAAAGGCCTCTTAGTTGCTCTGAGTGTAGTGGTCACATTTTTTTAGTCATAATGAAAATACAAAGTGAAATTAACAATAGTAAAAACATATTTAGCTTGTATATAATTTTGAACCTTGGCTGAGTTATACATTATATTTTCTATTTGAGATCACAGTAATCTTTGTAATAAAATTAATCTTTGAATATAACTTTAAATTAACTGAAATCTGGCCTACTTTGAAGTTATTCTGACATGCTGTAAGGTGGGAGGCAGAGCCTTATCTCAGGTAAGGCAGGGCTCTTCACAATCTTAGGTAAAGTGTTTTAGTTCTAAAGCTGATCTTTGCTCTCTTTTTAGATATCATTTTATAAAGTTTACATATATTGTTTTCTTACTCTGTATGAATGTTAGCTAGCACAAAATGACATATATTTGAAACATTAATTAAGGAAAGGCTGAGAGCCCTTAACATTTTTTTCCATATGGAAAAGTGACAAAATGTTTTATAATATTAATTTTGAAACAGATCAGGCTTTCATTATCTTTTAAAATACCTTTAAAATTTTATATCTTAGTGTAAAAGTTAACATAAGATTTGGTTATAAAACATCAAATAATATAAATAAATCCCCAATAAAATCTATTATCTTTATAAGTTTAAATTACCATTACAGACAATTTTAGTTTGGAGAATACCAGCTTGATAAAATGTTTCTTTAATGCTTTTACCTTAAAGACTTGTATACCTGAAAGATATGAACACATTTAATCTGTAAAGAAGAGTAATGTACCACACTTTTATTGATGTTTTTATATTAACCAAGGTTAGCTTTTAAAGGAAAATCTAGACTTTGTAATGTAGGACAATACTTTAAAATAACAGTTGCTGTTTAGCCACAGATGTACAAACCTTAATTTCTCCAAGATTACTTGCTCTAAGGGATAAAACTTAACAGACATAATGTAATTAATATTTTTAGAAGTTCTTGTAATTTTAACATATAAATATATCAGTACATTATTATTTGTCCTTAGGGAACAACCTTGAATAGTTTTAACTATTTGTGTTACATATATAACCAACTTAGTTACATATAAACCTTTTAATATTTGTCTTTTATTTATAGACCCTTATATAACTTAATTAGACCTTTTGTTGTTTACTTAGATGTATTATAATTATACTTTACCACATAAAGACTTTTTACCTGGAAATGTTTTTCATTAAATATATTTTTATATTTAGAACTTTTTAATGAATTTTTAATCCATTGACCATTTTTTTGTTTGTATCTTGAAATAAAACTTATAAATTTTTGAATTTAGATAAATTAATCTATTTTAATAAGATGAAATATTTGTAATGTACAGTACTTTAATTGAAGTACAGTTGAAACCTCTTGACTCCTTATATGTAGAATTATACCTGTTGGGACTTTGTAATTTACAGTAACCTTGTTTTTATAATAACACAAGATAATTTTAAATTTCCTTTTTAGTTTACCAATTTATGAAAACACCAACATTGTTTAAATATTTTACCTTCTGGAATTTAAGGAGTTAAGAGTACTTGATATTATATTTAACAGTCAGCATTTTAACTTTGTAAACCAATTCGATGTCTCTAACAAACACATCCATGATTAATTTCATATACCTTTAGATGAAATTTATGTATCTTTTTTTAAAAAAACAAGGTATCAGACAAGTGTATTGAATAGTATTAGCAATCTTTTTTGTGTTGTTGAATAAAAATCCTAGAGAAGATGGATGTCAGACACTTTATAGACATTAACATTTTAACAGCTGTTTAACCATCTAGAAACAAAACTGTGCATTAGTAACTTTAAAGACATTTGTATTTTATTTATTTTCCCAATTTGAATTGAACCTTTTAAATTATATTAACCAAAAGTATTTGGATTCATTTTTTAAAATTTTAATTTATGAGCTCATATGTCAATTTTTTTTGTACCAAATACATGTAGACATGGCAATACATATAGACAGACAGTACACTGGTGCACCCACACAAAGCAAACAAACAAAAGCCTTGTAGCTTATTTTTTAAAACCTATTAGATTGAGAGTTAACCCTTGTAAATTGGCCTTAGAATAAAGCAGAGCATAATCAGAAAAACATATTAACTTAGGTATATTGGATCAAAATTTTGAATTTAACAAATATAGAATTTTAAAAGTTTTCTGACCTTTTTCCTGAGGTGGTCCTGTTCATGAAAGCTGAAAAGAGTTGAGGGAACATAGACAAATGAAGGGGGCTTATTTTTCCCTGGAGGAACTTCCCAAAGATGCAGCTTCATTGGTCTCCTTAGGAGAATTCCCCCAGGTTGAGGTCCCATTTTAAACTGGTTTTTCTGGTTTGTTGGATAGCGGCCACCAACTTTTAGCCTGACATTGAAAAATCTTTGAACTATTTTTTATAGTTGGGAGTTATTCATGCTTGCAAATACTGAGAGACAAAAGCCAAATTTTCTAGATAAAATTATGTTTTTTGTTATACAATTTAGGAATAATAATTTTATTAAACACTTTAGTTTTAATCTGTCCTCTATAGGAACTGACATGATTTACCCAATTGGCCACCTGGCCCAGTTCCTAAATGAAGACAATCTCTAGAATGCCTTTTTCTTTTTACCTTTAGCTTTTACTTTTGACAATTCTTTTAGTCCTGTTGGCAGCACTTTACATTTTAATGCAAGCTGTAGTGAGCACAGTTAAAACCATTTTAACCATTTTTTTTTCATTAGAAACAAACTGAGGTAGAAATTAACACAGAACACAAAGGGAACAAACAAAAACAAACCAACAGACAAAGTCCTGAAAATTGTTAAGAAAACAAGTTAAAGGGGTCCAGGTAGAGAGCTCTGTAGCGCTTCCTTGTCCCATGATGTCGGTGGAGTGAAGGAGTCCTGATGAAAGAAGAGTGGTTATGAGAGCAAGAAAAGGGCCCGCGCACAACACACGGACAGATAAACACAAGACAAACGGCCGGCGAACAGACACGGGACAAATGACAAACAGCAAGAAGACGCTGGAGAAACGACAAACAGCAGAACAGATACAGGACAAGCAACAATCGCTGAGATCACACAGGGAGACCTCTAATGGGGCAGAGACCCCGCAAACAGAACAAACGGCCAGCGAACTGACATTGGACAAATGACCAACAGCAGAAGACACTGGAGAAATAACAGCAGAACAGACACAGGACAAGCAACAATCGCTGAGGTCACACAGGGAGACCTCTAATGGGGCAGAGACCATGTCTCGTCCTGCCCCCAGACAGATGAGGCCCTGCAGGGAGGCCTCCAGTGGGCCCCAGATACAGACAGATGAGGTCTCACAGGGAGACCTCCAGGGAGACAGTGACAATGTCTCGTCCTGTCCCGGGGAAGGTGTAAGCGACTGCATCCAATCTGACCTTTTCCCCCAAAGAGTCGACTCACCAGAACTGACAGCCGGCAGGAGGCTATTCAGAGCGTCCTAGGATGGATTGGAGTCATCCTTGGAATGAGGCTGAGGAACGTCTCTTAGGAGCTCCCCTCTATTCCAGGGCCAAGGTCCAAAGGCCCGTCGTTGGAGGAAAATTTGGTGTGAGGGTAGGGAAGAAATGGATCCCGGACGAGCCCCCAAATATTATAGTTAAAGCTTCGTCCCAGGGTTTCATAAGCTGACTTCCAGACCACTCATGTATAATCGAATCAAGCCTTTATTGAAGCACACCGGTGGCGGCTGACCAGAACATAAAGCTGTTCCCCTGATCAGCCCCGAACAATTGCAAGGGCACTCCTTATAAGCCTGAAAACCGCAAAAGGGATGTTCGGGGGGTCTAGCCAATGCAAGCAAGCCAGGTTACAGAAGCGGGACAGTGCAGTCAAGCGGAGGGAAGCCTGACCAATCACAGTTATCCCAGTCACCCCAGTTACAGAAACAGAGCCAGTTACCCTAGTTATAGAAACAATACCCCATTAGGTAGTTCCGTGTTCTTAAAAGTTTCTATAGCAAAAGGAAAAGAACATCTTGCTCCAGTCATGACGCTTCTACTTGGCATGGTTGTTTTACAGGATGAAGTCATAAAACAAAATGGAGTCACATTTGCTCCTACTATCACACAGCCTTTAAGATTTTATCTTTATTCTGAGTGTTAGTCATTCTCATTGTAATGTGTCTTGGTGTGGGTCTGCTGTCCCTTTGTACATTTAGGGTTCTTGTATTTGATTTTCCATTCCATTCGTTAGGCTTGGGAAATTTTCTGCTATTATATCATTGAAAAGATTGTGCATTTCTTTGGTTTGTATCTGCTCCTTCATCTGTTCCGATAACTCTTAAATTTGGCCTTTTCATGTTATCCCATAATTCTTGAATGCTCTGTTCAAGGTTTCTTACCATCTTCTCTGCATGTTCAACTCTACTTTCAAGGTTATATATTTTGTCTTCATTGTTTGAGGTTCTGTCTTCCAAGTGGTCTAATCTGTTGGTGATGCTTTCTATTTAATTTATAATTTTGGTTTACTGATTCCTTCATTTCGAGGATTCTGCTTCCCCCGCCCCCCACAATCTCTAACTCTTTATTGAAGTGGTCTTTTACTTCCTGTATCTTTTCTTTGATTTCACTCCTTATACTATCCTTTACTTCACATATCAATTTAACTATATACAATCAGAATTCCTTCTTGGACATTTCTTCTACTGTGTTATCAGTGGCTTCTGTTGTTGGAAGTATCTTGGTTTGTTTGGGGCGCTTTATTCCCTTTTTTTCTCATGTTGTTAGTGTGTTTTCCCATCTAAAAGTATGGATCTAAGGCAGGATAAATTCTACCCTATAGATCCATAGTGTCCCTGAATGTTTCCAGTGCTTTGCCTTTACTGATGAGATCAATATCAACAGCACACAGTGTACACAATATATAGCCATAAACCTAATAGCTCCCACTGAGGCATCTACTGCTTTCTCACATTAAACCAACATGATGAGTTCAATAACTGTCTATAGTACAAACAGAATATTTGTTAAAACAATTTACAATTTTTAAATTTTTTTTATTATTTTTATTTATTTATTTTTATTGGTTGTTCAAAACATTACAAAGCTCTTGACATATCATATTTCATACATTTGATTCAAGTGGGTTATGAACTCCCATTTTTACCCTGTATAACAATTTACAATTTTAAATGGTGGATGAGAGAACAGAAGTAGTGCTATATGCAGTATTCGTGAGGAAGGAAGAGAGAAGCTAGAAGTAAAAATTCACAGGATGAGTGGAAGAGGAGCTGACAGAGATTGGCTGTTGGTTGGAGAAAAGTTGGAAAGAAAATAGACGACAGAGAGGAAGAATACGAACAAAGAGAAAAATGTAAAGACATAAGAATAAAACAAAAATGCAAAATACCATTCATATATCATTGTCCTCCACATACTGATGGATAAAAACATCCTGTTCCAAATATAATAGATATATCAGAGAATCAAAAAATAAAAAAAAAATCTTGCTGGAAAGTTGAACTGTCTCTGTCAGTGTTCAACAGTTTCTCAGCCCTGTCTCTGATCTCTCTTGGGATCATCAAACCCAGATCAGCCCTCACAAACCCAGTCTCTATCCCACCAATCTGGGCTTCAGATACCTCAGGCTCAGCCACGCTGTAGTCCCAAGATCTCAATGCTGCTCCTATTGCAGAGAGATCACCAAGGATACACTCAAGCAAAGGTGCAACCCCAAGATGCAGCAGCAAGACAAGGGCCACCAGAACTCTCAGCAGGAAGATCTCAGGTTCCTCCAAACCTACAGGCACCCTACCCTGGATGTGTAGGTCCCAGCTGGAGTCCCTAGACAGAAGCTCTTGTGATGGTAAACCTGCTGGCACCCAGGCCCCAGGCCCTTGGCTGTGTCCCAAAAAGGGTGCTGCCATGTACAACCAAACCTGGAGTCTTCCCGGAAGCAGTCCTCTAGGGGGTGGTAGCAGCCATAGTGACTGTGGTTGTTGGCAGCAGGCAACGGGTCAGCAGTAGCTGCAGCTGCAGTGGCAGTGTCACCAGGCGATCTTGGGGGGTCAGCAGCAGTGTTGGCTTCAGCTGCATCCAGGGCAGCAGTGTCTTCTGTGACAGCAGCACCCAGAAAGAAAACCTCCAGGCAACCTCAGGCTGGCAGCAGCAGAATCAGAGGCAGCATGGTGATAGCGGTGCAGACAGCAATTGACTGACAGGAGACTTCTGGTTCAGCAGCAGTGACCACCGCGGAAGCAGCAGGATTCCCAGAGGAGGTAACAGAGGCCATGCCCAGAGAAGAGACCTCAGTGTCTGCTGCCTCCAACAATTCTTTGATTCCAGTTCAGGTTTTCCTGCCCTAGCTCTGGTTCTTATGGCTGTTATGAGTCTGTTCCAGAAAGCCATGATTTCTTGTATTGCCTATTGGTCTTTCCTGTTTTTGAGATAGCCATTTGTTCTGTCCTTACTTTTATACATTCAAGAAGTTTTTATGCTAGTCTATTCAGTTTTACACTTGTTAGAACCTCTGAGCTCCTTAAATGTGGGAAATGTAAAACAAGTGTCTCATTTTTTATAGTTGCATGGTATTCCATTGTATAGACATACCATAACTAATTTTCTTGCTTTTTGTGAATGATATACATTTAATCCTTTTTTCAATCTTTTACTGTTACAAACAGTAACAGTAAATAATTTGGTGGACATCATTTCCCACATGTGTGAAAATATCTTATTTTTTAGTTTTGGGTGTATATTTATTCTTTCATTCATTTATTTATTTATATGTGGTGCTGAGAATCAAACCCAGTGTCTCACCACATGCTAGGCAAGTACTCTACCACTAAGCCACAACCCCAGCCCTGTGAATATCTTTAGGCCAAAATTTTTGAAGTAGAATTGCTGCATCACTGTGCATGTACATTTGTAATTTAGAAAGGTTTGGCAGATCTGTCCTCCATGGAGGTTGTACTAACTTACACTTACCTGCCAGTATGAGAGCACCTGTTTCCATACATATTAACATGCTATCTTCAGTCTGAAAGCTGAAAAAATGTAGTCAAATTGGTTCTAATTTGCTATAGATTAATTTCAGCATGAACTTTAGTTTTAAGAACCTTTTATATATTTTCTATGAACTTTTTGTTATTTTCCTATTTTTTTTTTTCCCCTACTGAATATCCACGGGTGGTGGCACATGTCTGCAATCTTAGCAATTTGGGATGCTGAGGCAAGAGGACTGACAGTTTGAGGCCAGCCTGCCGCAAAATAGTGAGGCCCTGTCTCAAAATTTTAAAATGCTTTAAAAGGCTGGAGATGTAGCTCACTGGTAGAGTGTCCTGGGTTCAATCCCCTCAATCCCCAGAAGTGAGAGAAGAAAGTTTCTAAAAATCAATATTGTAAAAATAAGCTTTTTATAAAATGAATTAGATGTTTCCCCATTGATATATAAAATATTTTAATTTTCAGGTTTTCAAAATATGGCTTCCATTTATGTATACTAATCAGAAAGACTTTTCCTTTTTATTAATAACTTTTTTTAATGTGGTGCTAGGCAAGGGCTCTACCACTGAGCCACAACCCCAGCCCTCAGACTTTCTATACTGAAAGACAAAATATTCTTATAGATTCTTGTTACCAGACATGGTCTCCATATATTTTTAAAAAATTATGGAAGATTTCAGGATGTAGTATAGCAATAAATACTCTCAAAAACCAATGTACTCACTGCCAGACTTAAAATCATTTTGCTTATATATATGCTTTAGTTTGGTTTTAGTTTAGGGTTTTTTGTTTTTGCTTTTTTCCATTGAAAACAAAAAATGTAGAGGTAGTTCTTTCTGAAGGTCTCCTCAGTACTGTACCCTCTCCAACAGCCAACGTCACTGCCATTGTGGAGCTGGAGTGTATGCTTTTGGTCTTGGTCAGAGACCTTATTAATTTCATGGGCCTGGGTGTGGCTCAGCAGGAGAGCGCTTGCCTGGCATGCACCAGGCCCTGTTGTATCCCCAGCACCATCAAAAAAAAAAAAAGAAGGCAGTGTGAACATGGAGACAGAGATTAGAATGTTGCATCTACCTGACAAGGAACATCAAGGATTGCTGACAATTACCAAAAGCTAAAAATGAAGTATGGGATGGTTTCTCCCTCAAAGTCTACCTTCTTTTCAGACTTCTGGCTGCAGGAAGAAGGAGAGAATAAATTTACATTGTTTTAAGACACCCAGTTGGTGATAATTTGTTAAAGTATCCCTTGGAAACTAATATATTTCCTTTTGTAGCCAAAAGTGGAAGTGGCATTCTATCACGTTTGCTATATCTTTAGCTAGAAGGAAGTTGGTAAATACCAAGAGGCAGGGATCATTGGGAGCCATCTTAGGAACTGTCTACCACCCCATGCCCCTCTCTGAATACCCTATCACAATTTCTTTATCCATTCTTCTACTGAAGATATTTATACTGTCTCTACTTTTTCACCATGACAGAATTCTAGAGTAAAAATTCTTCAAGTGTTTTTCTTTTTCAATATTTTAGGGTTGTCAATGGACTTTTAATTAATTAATTAATTAATTTGGGTGCTGAGAATCGAACCCAGTGCCTCACACAAGCTAGGCAAGAGCTCTACCACTGAGCCACAATGCCAGCCCCTTCAATGTGTTTTGTAATGCATTTTTGTAAGGTCCTATTGAATCAAAAAATAAAGTTGCTGATTGGGAAAATTTAGCTTTTTCCAAATTGCTCTCCAAAGTGGTTGAACCAATCATTTGTTCCTATTATTAATATTTGAAAGTTCTCATTTTCCCATACTCCCATCAATACTTGGTATGATCAGACTTTAAAACTGTTGTTAATCTGAAGGGTGTAAAATAGTTTGGGTTTTGCCCATATTGACTTATAGGTATTTTAATATAAACTCTGGCTATGAATATTTTGCTAGTTGTAGAGGTCATCTCCAAATCTGTGGCATTTTTTTAAAGCTTGGTTTATATCTTTTGTCATATAGAATTTTTATACTTTTTTTTGCGGGATGGTACCAGGGATTTAACTCAGGGACACTCAAACCACTGAGCCACATCCCCAGCACTACTTTGTATTTTATTTAGAGACAGGGTCTCACTGAGCTGCTTAGCACCTCACTTTTGCTGAAGCTGGCTTTGAACTCGTGATCCTCCTGCCTCAGCCTTGAGAGCCACTGGGATTACAGGCGTGCATCACCATGCCTGACTGAATTTTTGTACTTCTTTTGTGTTAAATCTTTGTCGTTTTAAGAATGTTCTCCACATTTCAATGTCAAAAGGATTTTTTTTAACAGAAATCTTTTCTCATCTTTTATTTGTACTTCTGCCATTATCTTTTGCAACTCATGCCTTTTCTTTATATCTGTCTTTAATTGGGTGCATTAATAACATTGTTTTTCTTTGGTTTCTTTTCAATGATCTTGAGTTCCATACCTTATTATTTTGATAATTTCCCTAAACTTAAAACAAATCTCTCTTGACCTCCTAAACATTTAGCTTACCTATTTTGTATACGTGCTTTCCTTCGTTCCTGCTTGTCCCTGGTAGTTTTTTCTCCAAAATACTGTGTTGTCCAACTGTTTACCAGTCTCTGTATGCTCACCTTCTGCAACCTACCTCTTTTTATGGGATTCATCTTACAGAAGTGCATCTCTTAGCAGTTCTCTACACAGCATTCTGTGATGAACTCTGTCTATATGTTTGAAATTATTTTACCTTCATCTTGAATTACAGTTAGGTAAGTAATTTTAGGTTGATAATTTCCTTCAGTATTTTCAAAATGTTATTCTTTTGTCTTCTGGTTGTTACAGATGAAATGTCTGATGGCAGTCTACTTCCTTTGTCAGGGATCTGTCTTAGTTTTTAAGTTCTACTTTTTGTGCTCAATGTTACCTGGTTTAACTGTGTTATGTGGATTTGTTTTATGTATTGAAATACATAAAGGACTCCAAAGGCCCATGTTGTAAAAACTTAGTCCCCAGTTTGGTGTTATTGGGAACAGATGGGCGTAGTCAGGAAATCCTCTGGTCATTGAGAACTGCCCTTGAAGGGGACAGTGGGACCCCAGTCCCTCCTCTTCCTCTCCCTCTCTCTCAATTGCCTACCATGAGATAAGCAGCCTTGCTCTAGTATGATTGGTTGCCAAAGGTCCAAAGCAACAGGGCCAATAGGTCATGGTCTGAAACCTCCAAAAGTATAAGCCAAAACTGACATTTCACTTTATAAGTTGATCAGATATTTGTCACAGTAATGGAAAGCTAACACATATCCTACTTGGAATTCATCACGAGGAACTCTCAGTCTTCCTCTGAGTAGTGCCTCTCCCCATTTATTCTCCTTTCTGGATCTGTTAAAACATATTTTGAAGTATTTCATTCTACCCTCATATTTTAAGTTTTCTTTTGGTATCTTCCATTTTTATTTCTCTATACTACACTCTAAGTGAGTCCTTGACTTGTTTTCCAATTTACAAATTCTCTTTTTAGTCACATCTGGTTTCCCATTAAACCTATACACTGTTTGACTATATCATCCATAGCTTGATAGTCTATATGGTTCTTTTCCAAATTTATCTATTCTGTTAAAAAATTATCTTGGTTTATTGTAGTTAATTGCTTCTTTTATCTCTTCAGACAAGTTAAGCATATGCAGCTTGGTGTCTCTTTCAGATTATTCAATTACTATTGGCTCTTTGTGGTGAAAATTCCATATATTATATGCACTGCTGTCTCCAACCTCATGATGGCTGAGTTGCTCATGTGGTTCATTTTCTTTTTGTTCTTGGCACCTGGAGGAGGAGGAGAGAGCTTTCTACCTAGCTCAGTACACAATGATCAGACTGCCTTAATACAGAAAAAAGGATCCTTTGTTTCCCTAGACAAAGAGACCCCTTCAGGCTGGCCCTGTTGGCCCTCCACTGTTCTGACATCTCTTAATGGGTACCAGGTACCCAAAGACCCATCTTTGAGCAAAGTCTCTCTGTCATCCCTCTCATGTGCCCTAGGCTGCTGAATTAAAGTTAATTCCAATAATTTTCAATATAATCATCTGGACTCATGCCACCTTGGAAAAATCATTCACTAATCTGGTCTGTAAAATAAAGATGTATTTGTTGAGAAAAAGATTAACCCAAAGAAAGGGCAACAAATGATTTCTTAAAAACAAAAAGTTTAATTTCATTTTTATCTGGAAAAAACATACCAGCTTAAAATGAAACAACTAATGCTTTGACCTGTCATCAAGTGTCATTTTTTTATGGCATTATGCTTATTCAAAATGTGAAGATACAGAACCCTTATAAATTTCTGGAATCAAAGATTCCCCACTGCAGATGAAAACTGGTTGGTTATAAAATGTCAATTCATTAAATATTCCATGTTTGTTTGCATTTTATTTTTATAGGGAATGTTTTTTAGAAACAGTACAAAATGAAGCAGACTTTTGGAAATCCAATTATAGAATTTTAAGAAAAAGTTATTAAGTCCTAATTTTTCTTTACAAATCAAGAAGGGTGTAATTTTACTTTGGGATGTCACTTGCAAAGCACATCAATCAGCCTGTTCAGAGCCTAGATTCTATATGATGAAAGGAGTCTTCTCCTTTAGTTCTCTACTATAAGTCCAAACCAAACCATTTTTTTTTCAAATAGTATCAATCAGAAAGGAGTTTAACATACACAAATATTTCTATAGTGAAGTAAAAATGTATCATTTTTTAATTTGCATTATGAAAATAAGTCTGTACACCAAGTAATGCATAATGATACCAATCGTGTAAATTTGGTCATGGCGTGTGATGTTGGCTTTGGCTTTGAAGTGTTTTTAAACTCATAGAAAATATGGACTTCCAATAAAATAAATAAACATTTTAATAACTGATTAATAATCAACTACAAAATTTCTCTTTTGTTTATTTGCTACTCAATTTTAAAAGAGAAGTCACTTTCAGTAGTGTTCCAAAGTGAGTGATTGCACCTTCTATGATGTGAAAAAAGTTGCTAAAGATCCGATTGCCACTAGCTGTTCTGAAGTGCTGAACATATTTGAGAGCAACTGTTTGCAGACAGACAGTCTGTCACTGGCAGGAAATCCATCAGTACCCCTCTGTAGGTATGACCGAGGCTTCATGTGAACAGGAGGCTGATGCAAACTGGTTCTCAGGTGCTTTTCTGAAGAGCCCCTGCAGCCCTTGCTAGTGGCCAAGGCTCACATTATGGTATCGGTTGGTGACTGCAGGTGGTTACTGATGTCACCATGTGTTTTACAGGCTTTGCAGATGAGGGAATGGTTCTGCTTAATACTGAAGGCCTAAGGAACTCTGGCTGCCCTCAGGAATTCCAAATGACTGGAGGCACAAGATTTCAGGGCCCATGAGGCCTCCTGCTCTACTCAGGAGGAGGTCGGAGGCTCCGAAGCTTCATTTCATCCAGTCCTTTCCAGTATTTAAAGTTGTTGTCAAGATGCTGCATTAAGTCAGGAAGGTCCACAAAGGCTGGAGAGAAAGACAGGAATGCAATGTCCTTTTGTGACTTTGTTAAACAGATTTAGGCTTGCCTTTTTTTCTTTTTTTCCCCTAGACTGGGGATGGAACCCAGAACCCTCCACAATTCTAGGCAAGAGCTCACCACTGAGCCACACCCCAGCCCCTAGTTTTAGTGAGAGCATTTTAAGGAACAGAGACAGATGGAGTAGGCACATAATGCCAAGGAGATGTGGGAAAACACACCCAGAAGCTGGAATGAAATTAACTCCTGAATCAGCCCTAGCACTCTGATCAGCTTCACTGGATCTGGCATTTATCTGTTGTGCAGCCCTCAGGGCACAAGGAGCCCAGGGAATATCAGTGGGGTCTTTTTCTCTGATAATCTTTTATTTGATAGGCTTTTTGCCCCCTCCTGCAGGTTGGGGTATTAGTGAGAAAATGCACAAAGAACACCCATCCCTCCATGATGGTTCATTTCTTCTCATCCCCTCTTAAAAGTCTAAGCCCCAAAGTGTGTTCTGGGTTCAGATGCACTATTTGCTATTTAATATGCAGTTTCTTGTTTTTTAAAGGAAGATATGCTATAAGATTTCTTACCGTCCCAAGCATCAAACATGTCTGTGATGAAGTAATCTATAAAAGAGATCTGGGATTTGGGGATGCTGCAGGTGTTTCTGTCAAAAACCGGCATTACCACAGGCAAGTTCTGCTGCTTCTCTTCATCAGTCTGCAAAGCAGAAAATGTCCAGGTCTCCAGATCCATGTCTGGCTCCATCCCACTTCTGAGCAGCCCTTCCCTGATGTCCCCTGGTAGCTTGTGGGGAGAAGCCGCACAGCGCTAATCAAGCAAACTAGATGCCACGTTGTTCTGAGTGGGAAGGATTCCATGCTGAGGGGCTTGAGGATCCCCCAACTCAATCCAAAATCTAGAAGTCTTTTAGGTAAGAGTTTCAAATGGTATCTGCAGTCAGCCAGCTGTCTACTGCCATCCTTCCATTGTGGGGAAGGCCCCCTTAATTGGGCTCCATAGTAAGAAACAGCCCCATTCACAGAGAAGCATCTAGTGGCTGCTTCTTATCTACCACTGAATTATCTTACTTAAAAAGGTTCTGAATAGACCTCTAACTAGTAAGGAGATTGGATCAACAGCTAAAAATCCTTCATACAAAAGAAATTCTGGGTCAGATGGCTTTACTGGTGAATTCTATGAAACATTTTTAAAGAATTAAGGGGCTGGGGACGTAGCTCAGTGGTGGAGCATCTGCCTAGCAGGCATAAGGCCCTGAGTTCAATCCCCAGCACCACCAAAAACAAAACAAATATTTAAAGAATTAAGAGTCCTTCTCACGCTCTTCCAAGAAGTTGGACAGGAAGAAACACTTTCTAACTCATTCTGAAATTGAGCAGCACTGTATCAACAAAGCCAGACAAAGACGCTACCAAAAAAACTATAGGCCAGAATACTTTATGAATGTTGATATAAAAATCCTCAACAAAATACTAGGATGAATTTAGTATATTAAAAGGACCATGACCGCAGAATTTTTTCCTGGAATGTAAGGATGGTTCAACACATGAAACTCAATAAAAGAATAAAGAAAAAGCCCTATATGATCTAAACAGTAAATTTTATGTATATAAATTTTACCACAAAAAAAGGAAAGAAACCTGTGTCCCAAAGTGCTTGCAGAATTTTATATACCTGTCACTGATAGCAGTCTAGTTACCTCACATTTTCACCAACATCTGATCAGTTTTTAAATTGTTAGCCATTCTGCTGGATATGTGGTAATATTAATTTCAATTTTCCTGATGAATAATGATGTGCAGTACTTTTTCATGTGCTTATTGGCCATTCATAGTATTTTTTTAAATATTTACTTTTTAGGTGCAGATGGACACAACACAATGCCTTTATTTTAATGTGGTGCTAAGGATTGAACCCGGGTCCCACCAGTGCTAGGTGAGCGCTCCACCGCTGAGCCACAATCCCAGCCCCATTCATAGTATTTTCTTTTTGTCTAGTAAAATAATTGCCCATTTTTAATTGGTGTTTGTCTTTTACTATTATGTCGTAGTTCTTTAAATACCCTGGACAGAATTCTTTGTCAGAAATGACGTGTGAATACTTCCTTCTAGTGTGACTTGCCTACTCATTTTCTTGTCTGTGTTTGGAAGAACAGGGTTTTTTTGGTGGTAGTGGTTGGGGGTTGAGGCTTGAACCCAGGGCCTTGTGCATGCTAGGCAAGTGCTCTGCCAACCGAACTACATCCCCATCCCTGGATAAGTATAATTTTTAGCAAAGTCCAATTTTCTTTTTATGGTTATTGCTTTCTGTACCTAAGACATCTTTGTCCATTTCCAAGTCACTGAGGACATTCTGCTGTGGTTTCCTCTAAAAGTTTCATGGTTTTAGCTTTTGTATACAGATCTATGATTCACTGTGAACTGATAATTCTCTATGGCATGAGACAGGAGGAGTTGTGGTTCTTTTGTTTTCTTGGCACAGAGATATCCTCTCACTCTAACAACACTTACTGAAAAAAATTTGCTTTCCCTACCGTTTGTATAAATGTGATCTGTTTCTATTTCTTTCCTTAGATGTATCTGCTATCTTTACACTAGTACCACACTGTGTTGGTTACTGTATTAAAGCCAGATATTAAGTCTTCCAACTTTTTTTTTTTAAGTTTGGTTTACTTATTCAAGGTCCTTCACATTTCCATATACAATTCAGATTCCATTTTTTCAAATTCTCCAACTGGGATTGTATCAAATTGAGACATCAATCTGGGAGAAATCAAATCTTAGCATTTGTACCTTCTGATATATGAACATAGTATATACCTCGCTATTTATTCAGGTGTTCGTTAATTTCTCAGCAATGTTTTGTGATTTTCATTGTTAAGGTCTAGTCATCTGTAAGTAATTTTTTGCTTTTTGCTATTATAAACAGGACTGTATTTTTAGTTTCATTTTCTGATTGCTGCTAGTACATAAAACACAACTGACTGAGGTATATTGATATTGTTAAATCAAATTTACCTATTAATGCTAGTAATTTTTGTACCTTCCTTTGGAATTTTTACATAAAAAGTGTCACCTGCAAATAGAACAAACATTTATACTATTTTCTGTTCTTTATGACTGTTTTTTCCCCCTTGTTTATTGTCATGGCAAGAATAGGCACCCTTGCCTTATATCCAGTCTTGGGGATTCAATACTGCACCATTAAATATATAATGTTAGCTAAGTTTTTGTAAATTTTTTTTAAAAAAGTAATTTCTATCTTGTTCAAGTTTGCTAATAGTTTCTATGATGAGTAAATGTTGAATTGACATTGTTTTTCTGTACCTATAATCTCGTGTGTTTTTTCTCCTTCATTCACTTAGTAAGATAATTTAAAATAATTTGTTTTTCTAGTAGTAAATTAACATTGCATTACTGGGAACAACCGATTTGGTGATGACATATTATCCCCTCTACATATTAATTTGATTAAATGCTCTGCATCCATGCTCATGAGAATAATAAACTGTGATTTTTTTTTCTCCTGGTATTTTCTCTGTCAGTTTTAGGTAACAGGCCTCATAAAATGAGATTCTCTATTTTTTGTTACAATCTGTAAGAGGGACATTATTTCTTCCTTAAAAGGTTGATATAAAGATTCCTCAGTTTTCGTTGTGGGAGAGTTTTTTAATAGGGTTTCTTTAAAAAGGATTTACATAGGTTAGTTTTGGTAGGTTTCAAGGAATCTGTCCTTTAAGTTGTCAAATATGTTAGTATAAAGTTCACAATTATTTATTATCCTTCTAAAGTCTGAGACTTATTGTGACTATCCCCCTTTCATTTCTGATATTGGTTATTTGTGATCTCTTTTCCTCTTGATTAGTCTGGGTGTACTTACCAATTTCATTAATTAATCTTATTAAAGAACCAACTTTTGGCTTTAAATTTTTACTGTTTTCTAGTAGCTTGAGGTATTTCTTTTTCCCCAATAATAAAGTAAAATTATAAATCTTCCTCTAAGCACTGTTTAAGCTGCATCCCAAAATTTTATTTTTATTATCATTTAATTTTAATTATTTTCTCATTTGCCTTATGTTTGACCCATGAATTATTCAGAAGTGTTTGATTTCTAAATGTTTGGTATTTTCCTAGATATCTTACTTTTAATTATTTCTGATTTAATTGTACTGTGGTCAGAGAACATATTCCATCTGATTTTTTTCCCCCCTGAGGCTAGCCTCAAACCTTTTTTAAATTTTTATTGGTTCTTTTTATTATACATGAGAGTAGAATTCATTTTGATATAATTATAGAAGCATGGAATATACCTTATTCTGAGTAGGACCCCATGCTTATGGATGTACACAATGCTGGGATTTACTATGTGCATTCATATATGTACATAGGAAAATTATTTCAGACCGGCCTCGACCTTGTGATCCTCCTGCCTCAGCCTCTCGAGTCACTTGGATTGCTGACAGGCACCACCATGCCAGCTTCAGCCTCTGCTTTGAAACCTTGAGTGAAAAGCAAAAACCAACCAACCAACCAACCAGACTCTTGAGTGTTTAGTCCTAGCTTTTAGGATACCTGTGTTTGGCACTTAAGGCCCTGAAAGAAACATCACCCTATTTGCCGGCTGTATCCTTAGCTCTACTGTTCTTCTTCAGAAAATCCAAAAGCCAATTATTTCACATAAAGATGAGGGCCAGGACTGCAAGACCTTCTAAACAAGACCCAGCTCCTCTGCTGATGCATGTACACGTGGTCCTAAGGGGTGATCACAGGACTGCTGTAGTTAGGTACACAATGAAGGGGAGGACCAGAGGGAGATTAGATCAGTGGTGAAGCTCATCACCGAAGACCACATGGAAATGAGAGCATGAATTAGGCAATGAGCCTCCATCCCCCATTTCTCTATGTCAGTTTTCCAGGAGAAGTTTAATAATGGGGATTCAGAGGTCAAGGCTGTGCACCTTGAATGTGTCTTGGTTCATCTTCTGGTCCCTCCTGGAACCCACCCCCAGCAACAAAGGGAAGAGGCGAGGGACCTGATTTCCCAACCTGTCTTCCAATCTCTGCTCCTCCATCTGATTTTTTTTTTTTTTTTTTGCGGGAAGGGGGTACCAAGGAATGAACTCAGGGTCACTCAACAACTGAGCCACATCCCCAGCCCTATTTTGTATTTTATTTAGAGACAGGATCTCATGAGTTGCTTAGTGCCTCTCACTTTTGCTGAGGCTGGCTTTGAATTTGTGATCCTCCTGCCTCAGCCTCCCGAGCCTTTGGGATTATAGGAGTGCACCACTGTTCCTGGCCTCCATCTGATTTTAATCCTTTCTGAAGGCCCAGCCCATGCTCCATCTTGGTGAGTGCACCCTTTTAGTTAAAGGCTGTGTGTCCTGCAGACAGCCTCTGTATTCTCTAAGTAGTAACTTAAGTCAGTTGGCTGACCTTATTTAGATCTCTTGTGTCTTCACTGATACTTTAATCTGGTTCTGTCAATAGATGAATGGGGGTTTTAAAATCTGATTGCAGAATTGTCTATTTCTCTCTTTGATTCTGTCATTTTTGCTTCATTTATTTTGAAACTGATATTAGGTTTCTATACATTTATAATTATTATGTGTTCTTATAGAACCGAACCTTTTATCATTATAAAGTCTCCCATTGTATCTCTGGAAATATCCTTTGTTTTGATGTCTATTTTGTCTGAAATTAATATGGCCAGTCCAGTCTTCTTATACTTTAAATCTGCATGGTATATCTTCTTCCATCTATTTATTCTAAACCTATCTGTTCTTTATATTTAAAATATGTCTTCTAGACTCTGTATTGTTTTGTTTTTTTAAACCAATGCTGAAGAATGTCCTTTTAAGGGAAGTGTTTTGTCCACTAACATTTTAATGGAACTGAATTTAATAGTATTGATATTGTTTGTCAGAGCTAGCATGTTACTGTTTTCTTTGTTCCCTTGTTTTTTTTTCCTGTTTCTCCCTTGAAATATTCTATTTTAATATATTTTCAATTCCATTATAGTATGTCTATTAGTTTTTAGACTACAGTGATTGCTCTTGGGATTACTATGTATCCTTCACATTGGACTCCACTGAGCTAATACTGTAACACTTTGTGTAAAATCTAGAACCTTGGACCCTTGTTAAGTCTATTTTCTTTCTTTCATTCTTTGTTTTAGTTGTCATATAGACCTTACAGCTATACATTATACATCCTATGATACAGTGTTAGAAGTTTTGTTTAAAATGGTCCTTTTTGTTTAAAATGGTTTAAAATTCAGAGAAATTTAGAGAACAAAAAAGTCACCCAGGTATTTACCTGTTTAGGTGCTTTTCATTCCTTCTTGAAGATCCAGGTTGGCACATCATTTCCTTTCAGCCTTAAGCACTTCCTTTAACAATTCTTGTATTGTAGATTTACAGGTAATGTATTAGTTTTTCCTTATCTGAGAATTTTTTTGAAATATTTTTCTTTGATTCTTGAAGGACATTTCACTGGATATAAAGTTCTGGGTTGACAATTTTCTTCTAATAGAAATTTAAAGATGTTTCAGTGTCTTCTGGCCTTCACGGTTTCTGACAGGAAGTCAGAAAACATGAGATCATTTTTCTTCTGATAAGTCAAGTGTTATTTTTCTCTGGCCAATTTCAAGATTTTTTTCTGTATCTTTGACTTGCCTCACAATTTAATCCTCAACAGGCTTTTGGAATCTGTATGCATGTCCTCTATCAAATCTGGAAAATTCTTAGATAATATATGTTCTGATTTTTTTTTCCCCTAACCCAAGACAATATGGAGGACAGATGACTCCCTTAAAGTGTTTTTAGGAGAAATCTGTCAACCCAGGATTCCATACCCAGCAAAAATTTCTGCAAGAATGAAGACAGAATAAACAAGTTCTCAGATAAATGAAAACAAAACTCATTATCAGTAAATATGCAATACAAGAAATGTTCTTCAGGGACAGGATTTCTTTAAGAATTCTATTTCCTGGTTTTAAGTCCTTTACCACTGATGATTTCCATCTGTGTGTGTGTGTCAAGGTACTTATGAGGCACCATCTTACCTGAGAAAAATATTCTTCTGAGATGCGTGCAGCCCACTCAATGCAGTGCTCCAGGGGCCGGCAGGGGTTGGACACATCAGCACATTTAATCAGCATTCGTTTGATCAGAGTGCGGTTCTCTGGAGCCCTGAGCATAGTGTTTACGGCTTCCTGGTCTTTTTCAGTTTCCTGAAACATGAGAAGAATTCAAAGTGATCAAAATGGGTCCTTTGTGCCAAGCCCCCTCTTACTTGGTAGGGCCCCACTGTAAGCACAAAAAAGCTTTGGCCAGGATCCATAGAGTTAAGGGTCTCACAAAACAGCTCAGCAGGACCAGGGGCTGGCGCACACACCCTTCCCCTTGCCTCTTCCTTCTTTTCCTCTTACTCCTAAATCTTTTACAGTTGCCTTTTTCTTTCTGTTCCACTATTTCTCTTTCCCTCTTTCTTACTGAAGATCAGTTTTATTTTTTTATTATACTTACTAAAAAAAAGTATGAACTGGAAAAAAATAAAACAATTTTTCCATCCTCATAACAAAGGGGTTCTTGTGGTCCCTCAGGCTTCCTGCTTCCTACAACACAGGCCTCTGATAGGTGTGTGTTTGGGGAATTTTTAGCCTTCAGTATACCTAGATCATTCAGATATAGTGATATTCCATTATGCTGCTATAAAATTTTTGATGTACAAAAGACTTAAGTCATTCTCTTTTAATTTCCACTCACAAGAAGACTTTATGGAGAACGTGGAAAGTTTTACTATTAAATTTTATAAAAGAACACTGGGATCAGAGGTGAAATAACCAATCCAGAGCTCCCCAGCTAAGCCAGGATAAGAACTTAAGTTCTACCTTTTAGTCCCACATCCTCCCACTCACATGCTGTCTCCTTCACGAGGAGCCCTGGTCCATAGTGTAACAGACCACCTGGCTGTAGGCACTTTGAAGAGAACTTGGGTTGGAAGAGTGCACCAGGGTAGTCAGCAGTGACAGAGCGATCACTCCCTTTTGAGCAGTGTTCCCTTATTAACTGATTTAGACATGTGATTTCAATGTGCAACAGCAGTTGAAGGAGGCCCAACAGTCCCATCTCAGCAGGGACAGATCTACCATCAAGGGGTTAGGTAATAACTAGTAATGAGCAGTGAAATACATGGCAAGGTCACAAGTATTCTTTAAATTACTTCAGGGTCTTCTTTTAACTATTCTCAAAGTGGACGAAAAAGAAAATGGTGACAGTTAATCTGTTAAAAACATAAAAGCATAGGAGCTCACTGGAAGATACATCATGAATAAGAGGTTTAATGGAACTAACTCTTGCCAGACAGGGTCCATTGAGGTTGATGTGAAGCTAGAAATTATGGTCATACATGTCTCCATCTATCTGGGAAGGAAGATTCCTTTAGTAGTTCAGGTGCGCTAAGGTAATTTCTGACCAGCTACTAACCCCACATCAACACAGCTCACATCAACACAGGATTGATAGTAGATGAAGCCCCTCTGAATAGGATGGCTATCATGACAGTTCTGAAGAGGATGAACTAAGGTCAAAAACTCCACTACTCAGGAGTTGAACACCTGACTGGCAAAGGTTGCTGAAGGAGGACCCAAATTTTCAAGTCAACCATAGAACAGTAATAAATTTGGAGAAAGCATTATCTCCTTTATTGTTCTCTGCTCAGAGATGGCCCTCTCTTGAGGGCCTCAGTTTCTGCTCTCACAGTGGATCTGGTGTGATGCCCATCCATCTTATGCCTTAAGCTTCCCCCTCCCCACTATACAGAAACGGAAATGGTACTGAAAACTAGGGCGAGCACTGAGCCATGCCTGTTTCCACAGCTGGGGTCTCCTGCCTGGCTAGATGTTTAATGTTACCCTTGCCAAGTAGTTGTGGATTTCATGCCTCAAATCCACAAATTAGGAGCAAAAATGTTGCCCTGTGACCCAAATTCAGGGTCCTTCCTGACCCCACCCTACTGTGAGGGGAGCTGTTGCTACCATGGAATGAATGTGTCTCAGTGGGGAGTATCCGAGAAAAGGCTCCAACTGGCCCTAGAATGCCCAAGAGGAGAAGAGAGGAGATATTTATGAGAAAGGGAGCAGGAATGGTGAGTTTTCACTCAACTCTTTCTGCTAAGTTTTTATACTCAATGATTTTTTAACCAAATGAAAACCAATTTAGGGCTGGGGATGTAGTTCAGCTGTAGAACGCTGGCCTAGAACATGTGGGGCCCTTATTCCACTCTCTCATACTGCAAAAACAAAAACCAATTCAGTGAAGGAAGGAAGCCCCTCACATGGCTCAGGGACTTGTGATCCATGTTATGCACAACACATAGGCACAGGAGGCCCAGATATGGGTCCTCTTTAAATAAATTTCACTTACCTCATCTTGTTCTAGTGTTGCCAAGGGCTTGTTAACACTATTAACAAATTTGTTGACATGTTCGAAGTGCTTTGTCATTTCTGTGGCTAAGACCATGTCAATAATATTCTGGCGCAGTGTCCGATAGTCATTCCTGTTTCAGATGACAAATAAGAGGCTGCTATAGATTATTTATCCAGACAGGTACTCCTGGAAACAATCTGTTATTCAGGATGCATGTCCACTATGGCTACAAGTACAATGCCACTGTAAGTCTCACTTTGAAAGAATGCGGAAAACTAACCTAAACTAGGGTTCCTCAGAACCCTAAAGAGAGAAATAGAAGAAGATCTTAGAAGATGGAAAAATATACCCTGTTCATGGATAGGCAGAACTAACATCATCAAAATGGCGATATTACCAAAAGTTCTCTATAGGTTTAATGCAATGCCAATCAAAATCCCAACGGCATTTCTTGTAGAAATAGAGAAAGCAATCATGAAATTCATATGGAAAAATAAAAGACCCAGAATAGCAAAAACAATGCTAAGCAGGAAGTGTGAATCAGGCGGTATAGCGATACCAGACTTCAAACTATACTACAGAGCAATAGTAACAAAAACAGCATGGTACTGGTACCAAAACAGGCGGGTGGACCAATGGTACAGAATAGGGGACACAGAAACCAATCCACAAAACTACAACTATCTTATATTTGATAAAGGGGCTAAAAGCATGCAATGGAGGAAGGATAGCATCTTCAACAAATGGTGCTGGGAAAACTGGAAATCCATATGCAACAAAATGAAACTGAATCCCTTTCTCTCGCCATGCACAAAAGTGAATTCAAAATGGATCAAGGAGCTTGATATCAAATCAGAGACACGCCGTCTGATAGAAGAAAAAGTTGGCTACGATCTACATTCGGTGGGGTCGGGCTCCATATTCCTCAATAGGATACCCATAGCACAAAAGTTAATAACTAGAATCAACAAATGGGACTTACTCAAACTAAAAAGTTTTTTCTCAGAAAAAGAAACAATAAGAGAGGTAAATAGGGAGCCTACATCCTGGGAACAAATCTTTACTCCTCACACTTCAGATAGAGCCCTAATATCCAGAGTATACAAAGAACTCAAAAAATTAGACAATAAGAGAACAAACAACCCAATCAACAAATGGGCCAAGGACCCGAACAGACACTTCTCAGAGGAGGACATACAGTCAATCAACAAGTACATGGAAAAATGCTCACCATCTCTAGCTGTCAGAGAAATGCAAATCAAAACCACCCTAAGATACCATCTCACTCCAGTAAGATTGGCAGCCATTATGAAGTCAAACAACAACAAGTGCTGGCGAGGATGTGGGGAAAAGGGTACACTTGTACATTGCTGGGGGGACTGCAGATTGGTGCAGCCAATTTGGAAAGCAGTATGGAGATTTCTTGGAAAGCTGGGAATGGAGCCACCATTTGACCCAGCTATTCCCCTTCTTGGTCTATTCCCTAAAGACCTAAAAAGAGCATGCTACAGGGACACTGCTACATCAATGTTCATAGCAGCACAATTCACAATAGCAAGACTGTGGAACCAACCTAGATGCCCTTCAATAGACGAATGGATAAAAAAAATGTGGCATTTATACACAATGGAGTATTACTCTGCATTAAAAAATGACAAAATCATAGAATTTGCAGGGAAATGGATGGCATTAGAGCAGATTATGCTAAGTGAAGCTAGCCAATCCCTAAAAAACAAATGCCAAATGTCTTCTTTGATATAAGAAGAGTAACTAAGAACAGAGTAGGGACGAAGAGCAGGAGAAGAAGATTAACATTAAACAGGGATGAGAGGTGGGAGGGAAAGGGAGAGAGAAGGGAAATTGCATGGAAATGGAAGGAGACCCTCAGGGTTATACAAAAGTACATTCAAGAGGAAGTGAGGGGAAAGGGAAAAATAATACAAGGGGGAGAAATGAATGACAGTAGAGGGGGTAGAGAGAGAAGAGGGGAGGGGAGGGGAGGGGAGGGGTATAGTAGAGGATAGGAAAGGCAGCAGAACACAACAGACACTAGTATGGCAATATGTAAATCAATGGATGTGTAACTGATGTAATTCTGCAATCTGTATATGGGGTAAAAATGGGAGTTCATAACCCACTTGAATCAAAGTGTGAAATATGATATATCAAGAAATTTGTAATGTTTTGAACAACCAACAATAAAAAATTAAAAAAAAAAAAAGAATGTACTCTATGGGACTGGGTTGTGGCTCAGCGGTAGAGCGCTTGCCTGGCATGTGTGAAACCCTGGGTTTGATCCTCAGCACTGCATATAAATACACAAAGTAAAAAATCCATTGGCAACTAAAAAATATTAAAAAAACAAAACAAAAACAAAAACAAAAACAATGTACCCTGTGATCCAAAATGTTACTACCCAGAGAACTTAGAGGCTAGATCTTCTGAGAGCTGAGAAAATCACAGAAAGTACTTGACAGCTCTTCCTGTAGCCCTTGTTTTTATTTTAATATTTTTTAAATTTGTATTTTTTGAAGAAGCAATCCATATAATTCAAAATTCAAAAGGTATAAAAGAGTATAGAACAAAGTCTCTGTTCAACTTCTTTTCTGCAGTCATCCTGTTCCTTTACCTGGAAACTAAAGTTAGCAGGGTTTTACATATTTTTCCAAAGATGAATGAAATGATGTATCTACAGGTGAATGTGAATGAAACCCAAGTCCATCTCTAAATTCCTAGGATAGAGCAGGAGGTAGTTTTGGGAAATTGGCATATCCTTACAATCCCATATAAAACTTTCTTAAGGGCTGGGATTGTTGCTCAGCGGTAGAGTGCTTGCCTAGCATGGGCGAGACCCGGGTTCGATCCTTGGCACCACATAAAAATAAAGGCATTGTGTTATGTCCATCTACACCTAAAAAATAAATATTTTTTTAAAAAACTTTCTGAAAAACACAAACTGAAACATTTTCTTTCTTCAGCTGATATGCACTATGTCCCTACTATGTACCAGGTGCTAACTGGACTAGATAGGGAAGATACAGTGACATGACACCCAAGACCTTACAGAGCTTGAAAATCTGATCAGATATTATACAAATAAACTTAAAAATTATTTAATAAAAATATGATACATGCTATGAATGAAATTAGGATTGCATAATTAGAAGGCTTAACTGAGTGTGAGGGACCAGGGAAGGAAGATCACCTCTCCAAAGAAATGACACATAAATAGACAATGGTGAGGAGAACCACCGGGCACAGTGGGCATAGGAGTGGCTTCAGGCGAATGTGTAAGATGCCACTTTCTGAACTGCCAAGAGCTCAAGACATCAGCGTTATATTGTTTTCATGAACTGTCAGAATACAAAGGGACCAAACCTTGAAGACACTACGTTAAGTGAGAGAAGACAGTCACAAAAGACCACTTACTACATATGATTCCATTTATAAAAAGTGTCCTGAACTGGGAAATCGATGTGGATGTCCAGGGGTAGGAGGCTGGGTGGGGAACTGGATGTCAAGGGATTGCTGTGGGTTTGAGGGTTTTGTAAGGGATATGAAAAATGCTTTCAAGTGACTGGGTGATGGTTTTACAGCTCTGTGACTACACTAAAGCCTACTGTACACTCCAGATGGGTGGACTTTCTTTAATAACACTGTTTTTATAAAAAGACAGGGACTAGGGCTGGGGATGTGGCTCAAGTGGTAGCGCGCTCGCCTGGCATGCATGCGGCCCGGGTTCAATCCTCAGCACCACATACAAACAAAGATGTTGTGTCCGCCGAAAACTAAAAAAAATAAATATTAAAAAAATTCTCTCTCTCTCTCTCTCAAAAAAAAAAAAGACAGGGACTGGGATGTAGCTCAGTATAGAACACTTACCTAACATGCAGACCTTACATTCTTTGCCCAAGTACCAAAAAAAAAAAAAAAAAAAAAAAAAACCCAACCAACATGTCATTGTTCTTACCTCTCCACATTTTTGAAGATATTGCATTTGTCATCTCTAACAGTCAGCTGGAAGGCCAAGGCTGCGTGATGGCTCTCTAGCACAGCAGTGTCATTGTACAAAATGGCCAGCTCGCTCCCTGCATTGCACAAGAAGGAGTTGGTCCTCCCAGGGTGATCCACATCGTGAATGGTGGCTGCGATGAGAGCAGCGACCTCATCAACTGGATCTAAACTTTCCTGAAAACAGAGATCTTTTTAAAACTGGGGTATGGCACTGTAGACATATATAGCTTCCTCTGCCCTGTTACTTGAAGGTAAGAATACCTCAGATTTCTGAGAAAAGCACATACATTTTCCTCTCTCCACTCTGAAACAGCGATCTCTCCACATATGTGTTTACTAGAGAACATTCTGATACTCAGGATGAACAAGTTAAGGACTTAACCAAATGGAAGGTGTCCTCAACAGACACAAGTTACCTCCTCAGCCAGTCTTTCTCCAAACCTCACAAAAAAGATATTTAGAGATATTTACTTAAACTAACATATGCCAACATTATAAGAGAAAAATAACTTCAAAATATACATTACTTAAACATGGAAAAATTCTTCAAAGGGCCAAAGAACTTAACATAATGAAGACATTACGTTATGTGAGTCAGGAGAAAGGCAGATTTTGAAGAAATTGATAATTTAACATTTATTTCTGTGATACTGACCTAGGAAATTTAGAAGTTTATTGAGACATATGTTCTACTACGAGATCACATTTGAAAATATTCTACAGATACTTGAAAAGAAGGTGTGCATCTAGTAAATCAGCCTTGTCAGTTAATTTGACTTAAATTAAAATTTAATATTCTTAGCTTTAAATGGGTGAATTGTATGGTGTATGAATTATACTTCAATAAATGTTTTTAACTACTTTTGTAAATTTAAATTAGCTCTGAATATATATTTATAGAGTAGTTCAAAAGCAATAAGTATAGTAAAAATGGGTGGTTTTTATATGCTAAGTCATACTGATACAGACGTCCCTTGACACTTGTTTTCATAATTTGTAAAATAGTTCTCTCTGGACTTTTATTCTACCTGTGGTCTTGATCTTTAAAATAACAGAAGAATGAAGGGTAAGGGAAACTGAAAGATCCTGCTCCGAGGTCTGCCTTTCAGAGAGGAATTACCTTTTGCTCAAGCCCTCCACATGCCAGAACATCCTTCACCTTATTCAATTACACATACTAGTCTCGTGTTATGCAGGACAAAATGTGACCAGAAGGCAACAAATCCTGTGGGACTTGGTCTTAGGCAGAAGCTTCAGACACTAAACTACTTTGGCAAGGCCCAAATGTGGCCTGTGTGTCTGAAAGGAATCATCACTCCACTTTAAATCCCTGCAGGAGATGGGAAGCTGCTGCTTCAGACAGAATATCTGGCAGCAATGCAAGCAAGTTCTTGAGAAGGACAGTCAGGAATAACTGTCTAGATGAGAAATGATGGGGACAGGAGGAGGGAGAGATGAATCTGATACCATTTAGATGCAGGATCAGATGTCGAGGGGGAGAGGGCTTGAGGAGCAGAAGAACTGAGGATGATTCTAGATTTCTGACTTGGGTTATCTGGATGAATGATGGACCCTAGACCAGGCAGATAACCTGGGGTGGGAGTAGTGCTGGAGCAAAGATGGCAGAATTGGGCTCTGACCCTCACTGACTAAGAGGTGCTATGCAACAGCTATTTGGCTGCATCTGCCTACAGACTCAGGGTGAGATCCCCACAAGAACCTGTCCTTCCTGGCTCTCTCTCCATGGACCAAATCCTGTTTCTTGTACTCCCACAGAATGGCTGGAAGTAGGTTATGAATTCACATAGTAATTCCTCAGAAATACAAATGTTGCTTCCTGCCTGAATTCTCAAGTGAGCTCTCCATGTGTATGCCAGGCTGCACCTGAGTGGTCACTCTGCCTATCACTTGGTGGAGGCAGAAACACTAGACTCTTCCCCCACTGCTCCTGCCATTAAAAATGGAGTACAAGCATGGGCTCACCTTTATCCTCTGTTTGTATAGAAAATAGGCAGTGGCGTGAAGAACATCAGCAGCATGTGTAGAATTGTGGTAGGGGTTAGAAGAATGATAGTTTGCTTCAATAATTTGTAACCACGATTTCAGTGTTGACTCCGAGCAGTTTAAGAATTCACAGATTCCAAAGTGAGCAAATATTTTGAGACCAAGATAAATCAAAGGTCTACAGATAAAAACATATACCAAATATAAACAAAGAAAAGAAACAGGCTAAGTGTTCTGAGCCCCAAATAGATTCAGATCTAATAAGCAAATCCAAACCAGACTGCAGAGTGTGCAGGGCAGCCAACTGGAGTTGCCTCGGATGTGCTATCCTCTCTGCAGCAGTTGACAACCCTGTGCAGCTTCTAGCTTCAGAGGGCCAAGATGGGTGAGAGCTGGCTGCTCACAATAGCCAACTTCTGGCCCAGCCTCCTTTGGAGTCTCCCCATCTGCTGGGGGGAGGTTTGCTACCTGCCCTTCCTTATTCAGATTTCTACTTGCACTACTGGGTTCCTCAAAATAATCCTTTGTCCAGGCTACTTTTATGCCACTTTGAACCCTATCCTCTCACTGGACTTGCTGGACATATGTCAGATGTCCTGCCTAGAAGAAAATTTCCTGAGAATTACATCTGAGTGGTCTTCTCTACTCCACTTGTCTGTGTTAGGGCCCAGGGAAGTAGAAAATATCAGAAGGTGAACTGATTTTGCATAAGCAAAGTGGAGGCCTCCTGGGGACAGTTTATCCAGACTGGGATGAGTCCTGATAAATCATCCACAGCCCACCAGAGTACACCTCTCCTGAAATCCCTGCCAGTAGCCCTGGTGGCATCAACTGTGTGAATGCCCCCTTTCTGCATGCCAAGCTCACCCCTTTGGTTAACACCTCTCAACCAGCAAGGTACAAAATGAAGCAAGATCCCATTCCTGCCCCTGCTCTGCAATTGAACCCAGATGAGGACAACTGGGGTTTTGAATGTCCCCATGCCTGTCACCAACATGGACAGCTCTTAAAAATGTGTGTGTGTGTTCCTAATCAATGTTGGTTCAAGACTCTGGGTGATGGTAGTGGGGTGTTGCTGCTATTGTCAATAATTACACTACAAAATAAATCAGTATCCTATTTCACGGAAAAAACCCTCCACTATTTGGAGGCATGAAGTCACTTGCTCAGTTTTGTGCTTTCCACTAACCTGCCATCTCTGTGGTATCCAGGCAAGGGCTCCCTCCAGAAAACTCCTTCCTCAGCTTTTCTCCCTAGACCAGGGCCTCGTTCTTCATGCAACCCATGCTCCTTGGCAGGCCTCCTCCATGCAGGCCCCTGGAGCGCAGCTCTCCATCTGCAGAGTTCCCCACACTCACCTATTATGGGTGGCAGCCTCCAGTTCAAAAATATCAAAGTCCCAGTATTCCACATTTTCCAGGCCTCGAGCTATCCGCGATGGGACATCGTGAAGGGAAATGGGAGTGATTATACTATGTGAAACCTGTTGAAGGTCTGCAAAGTGATGTAATGTAGAGACCAAAATTAGTAGGTTAATAGCATTTGCTGTTTCTTAAGGAGGACAGAACTGCATCAAGGGATGGCTGCTTTGTTTCTGAGGCTTTATGATACACCAAGAAACCTCTTACTGATGAGAAAATTTATTTTCATCCATTAAACCTTGACTTTTATTATAGGAAGTGATCCAAAAATTAAAAACAAAAAAACTTACTTTTTGTTGAAAGAACATATTCATTCCCTGATAATCTTCGCAAACCATCCTGATAAAAAAACAAGGAAACAAGAAAAAGAAGTCATGGCTGTTCTTTCCTCTGTGAAAACTCTAGCTGGTCAGCCCCAGAGGATGGCTCAGGGCAGCCCTCCCCTTCCTGAACACCAGGGAGGTTAGCTCCAGACAGGCGTTGGAAGCCCAGCATTCCTGCCTCACTCGGGGGCTGCTCTGGTATCTTAGAGACAACTCCCCTCTGCCCTCAGTCTTTCCCCACCATTTTCTTGCTACTCTCTTCACCCTAAGGACACTGTATCTCTATGGAACACTGGATCTTTTCTTGCCTTCTAAGTGACTTCAGTTTCCCCTGGTGACTTTCCTGGGCTCCTCTCCACTGCTCCCAGAGCTTGGGGCCTGGTTTGTAGGCACCCATCTGCTTCAGTCCATGGTCCTTCTCATCTGACTTCCAGGGGACTTGCCCACCCTGCTCCCATCATTCTCATTCCTGGCCTACAGGCTGGAGAAGCCTTTGTCACAAGGCCACAGTTAGAGAGCCATTCTACCTCCAATAGTTTGCCTAAAACCCTATTTTTATGAAATCAAATGGTGAATTCAATTCCTAACCAAGAAAACAGCTGGCAGAGAAGAATGGATGAGCTGTGTTCTTGTGAGAGCTCCACTCTAGACAAGCTAGAGAAGGCGTCCAGGGTCCCCCAGGAATTTACACACAAAACCCCCTTCTAGTGACATTCTCTTCCTATGGCCTTTTTTCCTCTGTAGTTATCCAAACTGGAATGCTTTGGAGGGGAAACTTCCCCACCCACCGGCACCTTTTTAGACACATATGCCAGGAAAAAGACAGTCTTCCTGTTTTGCAATTTGAGATGCAACATTCAATATGTGTTTTTCTGTCCCAGTTTTCTAAGACTTTAATAAAAAGTTTTATTTAAATAAATTACTCATTAAAACCTCAGGAACACTGGAGACTGGGACCAGTAAACTGTCTAGAATATTGTCCATCCTTCTCTGCTCCAGACTGAGGTTCCCTAGGAGGTGAGCAGCAGGTGGGTGACAGCTGGGCAGGAGAACAGATGAACCCAGATATGGGGGAGTTTAGTCCTTGATGAGCCCCACACATGATGCCCTGTTTGCCTCTTTGTTTAAACAAATAATCTCTGAGAAAACAAGCTCTTAGCTAATAGCCTGGTCAAATAAACTTACAGACATTAAGCCCCCGACGAGGTCATTGGCATGAGGATCATCATCCTTAGCACCGAACTGTGGTGAATATAACTCAGTGGTTCTCAAAATTTCTAACACACGGTCCAAGGCTTCTGTCACAGGCATGGGACTATTTTCCTGGGCAGCATTGATGATATTGATTACCTACATTATAGAAAGAAAAGATCAAAGTTTCCAACCTTAAAACAATTGGACAGCAATGGGGAGTCAAACTTGACAGTGCTTAACTATGCCACTACACTAACTTAAGACTAGGTAAAATGTTCTTGAAACATCCTCTTCAGCACCACACAACTATAAGAGCCATCTTATTGTTGTGGGTCCCTGTCTTGTCAGGGTAACAATGCCCTGAGAGTACAGGGGTCTCTGCTCAGTGGAGACTGATCACCGCACTTCACCTTGGTGATGGGTGCCTCGATCGTCATGGAATGTATCCGGGCCAGGGAGGAGTGTCGTCTCTGGTTGTTAACTGTGGAGGAAGGATCAGAAATCAGGGTGTGCACAGCCTTGTTCCCTGACAGCCCAGGGATCCCTGACCTCCCTCCCTCTCCAGGCCTCAGTGTGCTCAACTGCATTACGGGAGTGGAGGTGGGGCACGACTAGAGCTGCAGGGCTTCAGAGCTTCCTTCCTATCCTGACAACCTTGCATTCTGGTACAGCCCGCTCTGCTTCCTGCAGTTCTAGGCACTAGGATGCACACATGTCCCCATGGATTAACTACTGATGTCACAGCCACAGAGAAAACAATCTAGCAAGTCAAGGCCAAATAGCCCCTTTTTTGTATCTGTAACAATAGGCTTTATAATTTTTCTGACTTGTGCTCTCCAGGAATAAAAATGTTCTGGAAGACAATGCCACACAGGCTCTTTGTTTTATATATGGCAGGAACAATATTAAATTCACCATTAACTGAAATAAATCACTTTCTGGATAAATTTTAATAAGTCTCTCTGATGTTCTATACTGTTAGGCTTAATCTAGGCTGATTAATAACTGAAATGAAGCAAGTTGCAACTCTTAGGCTCAAAGTAAATTTGTGTTGCTCCTGTCAAGACATGGCTCCTTTGAGGTAGGAGAGGCCTGGGAAATGGATAGGCAGGAGAAACTGATTTAGAGACCACTGTAAATCTGAACACCCACTGTCAGGCCAGCTGCTGCTTTCCCAGAGGCCATCTAGGTCAGGGCCTATTCCACAGCTGATGCATCAGTCTCACTGTACCAATAGAGAAGCTGAGGCCCAAGGAGATACGCTATTCAAAGTTAACCAGGCCGGTGTTCTCAAATGCTTTAAATTTTGGAGACCAACAAAACTTCTTAAATCTAATTATAGTATATAGTTGTCTAATTTCCTTATACAATCAGTCATTAAACAAAAAAACAACTCCTATTTTATCATTGTCAAAAAGGGACTTGTTCTAATTTTAAAATATTATAATAAGCCAGATGCAAGGCAAACACCTATAATCCCAGTCACTTGGAAGCTGAAGCAGGAGGATCACAAGTTCCAGGCCAGACTTAGCAACTTAGCGAGACCCTGTCTCAAAATTTTAAAAAACTTCAAAAATGGTTGTGGATGTAGCTCAGTGGTAAAGCACCCTTGGGTTCAACCCATAGTACCAAAATAAACAAATACAATAAATAAAAAAATCAACAAGTTTATTAAAAAAACAATAGAGATCTATTGTATGTTACTATTAAAGCAATAACAATGTCTTAATTATTTAAAACTGCTAAGAGTAGATTGTAATTGTTCTCATCACACACAAAAAAATAAGGATGTGAAGTAATATATGTATTAATTAGCTCCATTTAGTCATTTTCCAGGGTATAAACCTAGGTGAACCTCAAAAACATTAAAATGAGTGAAAGAAGTTTGACTGAAGAGAATAAGTATGATATGATTCCATTTCCATGAAGCACAAGAAGAGACCGAATTGATTTAGGGTGCTAGAGATCAGTGGTGAAAGGTGTGTGTAAACATAGATTTCCTGTATCTATTTTGTGTGAAGGTTACATGAGCGAAACAGGTTGTCAAAATCCACTGAACTAAAATTTGATATCTGATTAAAAATGATTTCAAAAAGCAAATGATTAAAAAAAACAGAAATGGGGCTGAGGTTGTGGCTCAGTGGTAGAGCGCTCGCCTAGCACGTGTGAGGCCCTGGGTTCAATCCTCAGCACCACATATAAATAAATAAAGATATTGAGTCCAACTACAACTAAAAAATAAATATAAAAAAACCCAGAAATGTACAAAGGCCCAACAGAAGTAATAGAGAATCATGGGAATGCCATGATGATAGCCACACTGAAGATGATGATGGTAGTTAATCCTCAGACAGTCCCTGGGCAGTGCCATCATCCTTAGGATACAGATATGGCAGTGGAAGCACAGAAGTCTACTCTCAAGATGAACCTGGGACTGAACCAAGGTCATTCTGATGCCAAAGCCCATTCTCCTTCCAATAGCACCACACTTTCCCAGCTGGCCCCCAACCCTGCCCTTGCAGCAGGGATGTAATCTGTACAGTCCTCCCAGTGCAAGCACCCACAGCATGTCATCTGAGCTGCACTACAAACCTGTGGAGGGCACCAGGGCAGATATAATTCTAGCTATCTCCTTTACTCTGTTTATCTTTTGAATGAGTAATAGCTAGCCTTGTGTCTTTCCTATTCATCTTTTGGCCAAAGAATGTACATAACTAGCAGTCATATTTGCCTCCTCAGTCTATGAACAATTTTTAGTACATTAAAAATGCCACATCATTCAGGCTATGCATCTCCATGACCTTCTTAAAAAAAAGTTCATGGGGCTGGGGTTGTGGCTCAGTGGCAGAACACTTGCCTAGCATGTGTGAGGCACCAGGTTTGAACCTTAGTACCACATATAAATAAATAAAAAATAAAAGTACGTGAACAACTAAAAAATATTATATTCATTTAGAACTTAAATAATATTTGCTTAATGAGAATCTCACAATCTCCAAATCGGTTCACCCCTTCCCCAAAGGTAAGCTTCCATAGCAAACTGCAAGTTGTAAGGGAATCCTGGAGTTACCAGGTGTCATTATATAACTACAAGAGATCAAATGACATCTGCTGTTGTAGTTTAGAAAATCCACATAGAATATGCAGTAAATGTTTCTTTTCTTTTTCCTTATTCCCTAACTATTAAAAGCTTGAAATGGAGCCAACTGGCAAGGGTGTGGGAGGGAATGGACCCCTTCTGTGGAAGCCTAGTGCAAGGTGACCAGGCCATAAGACTGGGAGGGTGGGTTGGGCATTATCCTATTTTCTTCTCCCATCTTTGTCACTCACCTTCACTTCGAGAGGCAACAGATTTAATGTCGAGTGAGCTTTTCCTCCTGTCTTTATGTTTGCCTGTCTGATTATCTGTGGAAACAATTGGATTATAAATCATCTTTTCAGAGATGTTAACAACATATTAGCAAAGGAAATCAAGCTGAATTTTTAACAACATCAAATTTAAGAACTAGAACACCGTTTAAGATGCCCCCCAAATCAGCGCAGCGTAAAGAAGAACGAAGAACCCAGTCTTGAGGGGGTGGACATTCTCAAAATGTCCTGGAGGGGGCATTCATAAATAAGAGCTTCAACAGTCCCATGATACAAGGCAAGCTTTTCCATCCTTCCCGCCACTCCTCTGTGCACTTGCTGTGTACCCCCTGTGGTACTGGATCCTTCCTGTCTACCCTTGTATCTCCATTTCACAGATGAGGAAATGGAGCCCAGCTGCAGATGTCCATATGGCTGGGCAGGAACTCTGGATGGGCTCTCCTCATGCTCAAGGAGGGGCTTCTCTTGTCTCACTTGGCATCTTCATCTCGACCCTTTCAATCCCCTACTCACAGACGAGACCCCAGTGCAGGCCCTTAGTCCTCCTTCTGTACCATCAAGAAATTTCTCACCTGCTCTTTGTGGAAGCCTGATTGTCTTCTCTGTGGACACAGTGACTTGTCAAGATCACCAATGACCTATTTGTTACTCTGAAGACCACAACTCAGTTCTTAACCCGATCAGACACAACTGCTCCCCTTAAGATTGTCCTGTTTTGTGAAATGCACACTCTCCTCGTTTTCCTTCTACCTCTTAACTGATTCTTCCTTTGCTCCTTTTCTTGGCCCTCTGGTTACTTTCCAAAGTTTCTAGCTTTAGCCTTTCTTCTCTTCTCAGGAAACACAACCTCCGTGGAAGATATTACTCCTTCCTACAGTTTTAATCAATTCCTGCATTATCTGTCTGCCTCTGGCCTCTCTCCTGAGGTCCAGATTTACGACTTACAGATGCCAGTCACTTCCATTTGAACACTCTTCAGGTACTGCAATGGACTCACTGACCCATTTTCTGAAGCTGCTCTTTATTCCAGGTCACAGAACTGCATCTAACTTTTGTTTAAGGTAGAGGCAAGTCATCCATGACTTCTTCCCTTCTCTCCCTCAAATGGTCAACCAAATCCATGAACTCTACCTCCTAAATACCTCTTTCTCTACCCATGCTCTGTCCCTGTCCTAGTTCAGACATTCATCGTAATAACAAGTGTCCTCCAAGACCCCAACCTTGCCCATTCTCTACCGGCAGCACAACAAGCCTGGGCTCAATGGCTCACCAATATTTAGGAAAAGATTTAAACTCTTCAGTGTGGCACCCAGAGGTCCCACAAGATCTGGAACTCCCCTCTAAAGCCATCATCTCACAAACATTGGTACCAACTGCTGCTTGGGAATGTACCTCCTTCCCAACTCTGATCCTCTGTGAAGAGGCAGTTCAGGAACCATAAGCTGTGGGAAATTTTCCCATACCATCCCAATAGAGCAGGGAGATGTCTGGCTTTACTGTCTTCCTTGCCAACTGTGAACAACCTGAGAGCAGGGACAGTCCTCCCTAGGTGACCAGCACTGCACTAGCATATACTAACAGATGCTCGATAAATATGCACCTGCTTTGCCAAACACCTACATACTCTGTGCACAAATGAAAGTGCTGTTAAAGACAACCACCCCTACATGGAATCCTCCAGTACCTCAGAGATTAAAGAATGGCTTCAAGCTACAATCTGCCTGCAGAGGCCTGCCTCTCCCTCACACTGGCCTTAACTATGTGTTGCATCAGCACAACTGCTTTGCCCCATCTCTGGAACAGCCTTGACAACGGCTGCTCCTGTGGGATAAAAATGTACCCTCCCTAGATGCTCACTCCTTCAAAGGGCACCTTCTCTCAACCAATGCTCTCAATGCTGCGCCACATCTCCTTTCTCTTGAGCTTCGTGATGACTTATGTCCACACTGCTGTCTACCAACACTGGGCCGTGAGCTTATCGTTTGTTCCTTGTTCTGTTCCCTTTTATCCATTCAACAAATATTCACTGGGCACCTATGCTGTGTCAGGCCCTAAGACTGGTATTATAATCTGGTTTCTGAATGTCCCCCAAGGGCCCATGGGTTTAAAGCTTTGGTTCCCAGAGTGGCATTACTGAGAAGTGGTAGAAGCTTTAAGAACTAGGGCCTAGTGGGAGGGCTTCAGTCGCAAGTTAATTACCTCAGATATTTTGTTATAGTGAGAGAAAACTAACACTACTAGCACTAGGGATGGAAGATGAATAAGATGTAGTCCATGTCCTCAAAAGGGGTGGCCTAATGAGGAGCAAGGGCAGATAAACCAAGAGTTAAAGCAACCATTCTGAAGGCAGGAGGAGTCAAGCAGTGTGTGTATCAGAGGTGGGCAAGAGTGGAAGAAACAGATGCAAATTTAATTTTTCTTTTCTTTTTTTTTTTTGAGAGAGAGAGAGAATTTTTAATATATATATATATATATATATATATATATATATATATATATATATTTTTTTTTTTTTTTTTTTTAGTTTTCGGCGGACACAACATCTTTGTATGTGGTGCTGAGGATCAAAACCGGGCCGCACGCATGCCAGGCGAGCGCGCTACCGCTTGAGCCACATCCCCAGCTCCTGTAAATTTAATTTCTACTGAGACATTTTAAAGCTACTTTATGTAAATACTAGATCCTCTTGTTTCCAACAGCCCTGGTAGGATTTTTGCTCCCTTCAGTCCCTGTAGCATGTCATAAATGCTTCTTAAGCAATTTTTACCCCGTGGGTGGAGATGGGCCATGCACACCTCAACCCTGTCTGCCCAGTGCCCAGTTCTTAGAAGTTGAATACCAGGGGATAAAAGAGGAAGTGTGACCTTCAATTCCTACAGACTGTGGCTCCTGAAGGGCCACATACTTAGTGAATGCTCAACAAATGCAGACCCGCCTCAAGTACCAGGCCTGTCAGTGGAGAGAACACAGAAGAGGACTCTGTAGCTGTGGTCTGGGCCCAGCACCACCTGCCACTTCACCTTCCTGCTTTTGTTTTCCTGTTCTGTAAAACGAGATCCTTAACCAGCTAAGTCCCATCATCCCAGGTGTGGGACATGTATAAAAACTCAAACTGAGCAAAAAATATATACAACTCAGTAACTTTTGAAATAGATTTTTTTTTTAAAAGTTCTGTTCTTTTGAGAAAAGAATGATTAGGTGAATGATTAGAGCACTCATACATATGAAAAATATATAAAGGAAATATGAGCTGTAGATTATGATTTCCAACCCATTTTAATGTACCTCTGCCAATTTCATTGAAATATTTGCAGAACTGAAAATTTGGAACTTAATGGGTTAAATTCTGCCCTTTTTTTTTTAGTACAGAAACATCAGCAGTATGTTTTTGGCCCCCTGGGTAAATCCAGGAAATGTTGGAGAAGCAGTGGGGGAAGGGAGAGATGGTAGCCAGCCACCACCCCTCACCTGCAGCAACTTCCTCCCAACTGCATTAACCCTGCAGCTTGGCAGTAGGAGTTTCAGTATGGAAATAGGAAGAGCTCAAGTCCCCAAGTCACTGTGCCAAGACCTCAGCCGACTGCTTGAGCCCTTGCATGGGCACTCTCTATAGTGCAGGCACATGTGGAATGCTGCTCTGCATCAGCACCACCTGTGGACAGCCAGTTACACAGCTGTCTGCCACCTGTGCTCTCTGGCCTCTCTACTGGATGGTGAACACTGACTATCCACTCTTCTGGAGCAGGCTTACTTCCCCAGGTACAGGATGAGGTTCCAAGTCTCCAGTGATCTGTGGGGCTTACAGCAATGGTCCCAACCCTGGCAACAATCGACAAGACCACAGCATGAAAAGCATGCTGCGGCCTGGGCCACACTCCATGCCAACAGAGCCATAGCTTGCCTTGTTACTAGCATTCCTTGCCCACCTCCCATGTGCTGCTTCATTTTTCTGCACAGAACTTAGTACCACCTGATATGCCATTTGTTTACTGTGGATCTCACCCCTCAGCTGCAATGCAGGTTCTTCCCAAGCACAGACAGTGCTGGCTGAGTGAATGAATTCTACATCTTGCTCCCTGCCCATCTCTTAAATGTCTATTGTTGCCAGGTGCCATTCCTAGGACTTTCTTCCTGCCTTACTTCCTCTCTTTAGGAGAGCTGGCCCAGGGCCCAGAGTTTTGCCTATCACTGAATGCCACCAAACAGCTACACTAGAATGTTACAGGACTTCATTTGTAATAAATTCAAACCTAAACCTTCTGTTTTCTCCTGTACAAATCTGCTATTTCTCATGACCATCTTATTTTCACTTATTATTTTTAATCAGTGTTATCCACAGGTCAAGCTGGAAGTGTTGGTGTCATCTGCAAATCTTTTCTCTCTCCTGCACAGTATGCCAGTTCCCTGACTACTCTAAGGAGCTCTTCAACACTGTCACTCCACTGTCTCTTTGCCTTTGGTCTCTATACCATCACACTTTTTAAGATCTGACCCCTTCAACTCACCCATTTATGAAGACATGGCCTCCCCCGCAGCTTCCCCAAACTGGCTCACCCGCTTACCTGACTCCATGCCTTTATGCATGTGGCTCCTTCCATTCTGTCCTGTGGCTGACCCCCACTTCTCTTCCAAACACCTGCTCAACCATCATCATCACTGGAAGTGTCCCCATTTCCCCCCAGTGTGGTATTACAAGGTAAAGTGTGCTCAGAATATTTCCATCTTCCATCAGGCAGTGATTCTGTGTTCAGCCAAGGTGGGGGCCTGACCCAGAACAAATCCAGGTTTAGAGAATGGACCACTGTCACTAGACCATCAGTGAGACACAGTGTCATGTGCAAGCAAGACACAGACCAGGGAAAGGGAGTATGCTGGGGCTTTATTACTTCTCTAGACACCTGGAATCAGCCTTCTTTCTCAGTTTGGGGGTTCCAAGGCTCCCACCACAGAAGGGAAGAGCTGGAGGTTCCCTTGCTCCACACCAAGGAAGTTATGAAGAAGCAGGTGGCCCACGCCAGCCAAATGAGTGCTTTCTCCCCAGTCTGCACTGGAGTGAGGTGAGCAAGGGAGTGAGGAAGCCATTTTGCCCATGATGGTGGCAGCAACACCTCTCCCACACCCCACCAGAGCCAGTGGTGTGCAACCATGCTGCTTCTATGGCATGCCTAGGACAGTGGGGACATTTGCCCAGTTTCTCTTTTTCCCACCCCCTTTCCAAAACTAACTAAGCTTTCCTGTCCAATCTGAAAGCTACTCTATCTCCTTCCAAATAAACTCCATTTCTATTTAAGAATTAATTTTTGTTGTATCTTACTGAGGAGTTGAGATAGTCCATAAGAGCTTCACCTGCTCTGCCAAGGCCAGCCAGCTAGGCCCTTCAAACATAAAGCTGGTTATGCTGCCACGGGGGACTCAGATGGGGCAGGAGGGTGGCTCAACTGGGTGATGGGTAAGATTCCTAAGTGAGTGCTGTTCAGGTGAAATGACTAAATGACTCGGCAGAGCAGCGCTGTTTGAGGGGTTCTTCCCTGGCCTAACATTTCTTACAACAGTCTCACTAACTCTCCTTTCTAGTGCCAGCTGTCACTTCCTGACTGTCCAAGTCAGGCTGTCACTGAATTTTTCTGAGCCTCAGTTTCTTCTGTAATAAAGTGTTAATGACAGCCATGCCTACTTCACAGGGCTATTCCGAAGAATTTAAATAAAACAAACAAACAAACAAACAACAACAACAACAAAAAATCAAACAGGAGAAATGCCCTGTAAGCTTGCAGTGTAGGACTGTTGCATATAGGACCACATTGGTCATGTTTATTCTGATTATTCTGTCTCCTGCAATTTGGCTTCTGCACTTATTCTTCTCCTGAAACCACACTTATACTGGTCACGTGAGCTCCTGAACATGAAAGTCCGCATAGCTGGCTCTGCTCCATGCTATCCAGCCCTCACCACTCCTCCCTTCTCCCTGTTCTGGGCAGCAGTGACACCCTACACACTCCCTCCTCCACACCCCTAGGCATGGCTTCCTCGTTCTCTGAGGCAGGTGGTCTCCAGGATGCTGCCTCACCCCTCTGCTCCTTTTCCTGTCATTCTCTTCCACAGTAACCTCAAAGTTTCCATTCCCCTTTACCATTCCTGGACTCCACCTCATCTGTTCCGTGGCTGTTGCTTGCTAATGCTTTTGCTGGTCTGAAACATCTGCACCTCTAACCCTTATCTCTCTGCAAAGCACAGGAACCAGTGGCCAGCAGGTAGGTGCTCAAAGAAATGTGTACCGTGAGTAAACAGAGGAGTGAATAAACACAGCTGCCTAGCTGCCCACTCACACGGAAAGCATTCTGCATTGTCCTCCCCAGCCCTGTCACCACACTCTAAGTCTCCAGACTGAGCCAGGTCTTCTCAATTGCTCCCTGGTTCCACACTGGCCTCACATGTGGTCATTCCTCTCTTCCTACCCCCATCACATCATTATTCCTTGCCAATGCTTTCTCTCCTCTCAGCCACAGTACTTCTGTCCCTCCTTCCATGTGAACTGTGTTACAGGCACAATCTAAGGACTTCTAGAGCTCAAGTGTTTTCTCACACCCCTGCTTGAACATCCTCTGTCTCCTGATGCCTATAAATGAAAAGCTAACTTCCTGCCTACCATTTAAGGATCATATTGATCCAAACTCCTTTCCCCCCATTACCCCTTTATACTGGTCTACATTTAGTACTTGGTTTTTCTAGAACACACCTTGTACTTTCCCTCTTCTGTGCCTGTTTTTATTGCTTTTCCCTTCCCCACCCCTATTCTTATTCAAATCTGCCTCTCTCAATCTGGAACATCCTCTCTTCTGTGAGCCATCATGGCTCCACTGGCCCCTCCCCATCCGTGCTGACCACTTCCCATCACTTGCCTGGTGTCTCTTCTTGTCAGATGAAAGCTCTGGTTGCTCTTGGGGCACCTATAAGAACTGTTTCTGCATGTGCTTCAGAAATTTGAAGCCAGCATTTCGAGATTCAAGATCAACCCCTGCCACCTCCTACGTGAACATCCTTGGGCAAATTATTTAGCCTGTCTATTTTCTTACCTGTGAAAAGGGAACTTCATCTATCAATTACTACACTTCCTTGGGCTACTCCAGGACCTCAGTTAAATAAACCACACATAAAGCACTTAGCACAGTGTCATGGAACAGTGAGCGCTCAGAAAAACATAGTAAACACTCCTAGAATCCATGAATAAACTCTTGTGGTGCTGTAGAAAGCATGACACTAACAGCACAAAGGTATGGAACGTGGTCTTCTCCCTGGAGGCCCTTATAGATTAGTTGCAACCAAAGCACAGTGCCTGGGCATGGCGGGGTGGTACAGTGTCCACACAAGCACCTGATGGAATGCCACTCACCACCCCCATCTGTGAGGATAGAGCAGGAAGGGGTTTGCTGACTCCATGAAATATCTGAAGGAAGGAAATAGGTGACTCCAGGCCAGGGCATTTGTAGTAACACAGATTGGGGATGAACACGTGGTATCCCAGGAATGGGTGGGAGACAGGAGATGAGGCAAGTCTGAAGGGCCCAGTGACCATCCTATGGGCTGGTGGGGACTGTGTCAGGGCAGGTGAAGATGTCCCCAAAGTTCTGGGTGTGACAACAATACTGTCTGCTTCTTACAGCACAGATTGGGTTTAAAACATACATTCAATACATCTTGACATAAGTCCCGTGTTTGAGTTGACCGGTCAGCAGGCTGAGACTACCCTCAGCATCTATCTGTCAGAATGCACACCAGTGCTTGGGTCCTTGAACTCCTAACCCACCATGGGGATGCTATGGTGCTAGAAAAATAGGGTCCCACCACGATATCCACAGACTTGTCAAAGGAAGGTTCTGTTTTTATTTTTTCTCCTAAAGCTCAACAGAATATAAGATACCATACCTGTATGAGTGTCAGACTGAACACCTTCTGGTATTTTCTCAGCCTAAAAAGAAATTTTAAAAGCCATTAATTCTGGCCAGGCATGGTGGCACATGCCTGTAATCCCAGTGGCTCAGGAGGCCGAGACAGGAGGATTGAGAGTTCAAAGCCAGCCTCAGCAAAAGCAAGGTGCTAAGCAGCTCAGTGAGACCCTGTCTCTAAATAAAATACAAAATAGGGCTGGGGATTTGGCTCAGTGGTTAAATGCCCCTGAGTTCAATCCCCAGTAGCCCCCCAACCAAAAAAAAAAAAAAAACCATTAGTTCTGAATGCCTGGAAATCTTGCTGCGGTGAGCTTGGGGTCCTAGGGCTCTTCTCACATACCTTATTGTTGCCACTGCATACTCTGATAATGGACACATAGTGTCTAATTTTTCTGCAAATACAAAACAATGCATTATTTCTCTCCTGACATGAATTTGATGGACATGTAGTTAATTTTTCATTATGAAAAGAGCTCCTCCTTTTCACAACACAAAATGCTTTAAGAGCATTTCTATTTTTTGGTGGCCAAGGTCAACAATAAATGAACAAACGTTTATAAACATCCTATGGTGTCTCTGGAGAAAAGAAGTGACTTCAGTAAAAACAAAATTTGTCCCCAGTCATGACAACAAACAGTAAAAAATAAATATTTTAAAAATGTATTGCATGTTGACCAACCAAGAGCCTTCAGTTTCCCAACATGCTATGGATCTCACTACCCTTTATATTGACGCCCTTTTTTGACTTCTGACAAACCATCTGTTCATAGTCACTCATGGAAACAGCCAGAGGCCAACACTGGGGCCAAGGTTTCCCCTGACCTTGGTTAACCAGACTCTAAAACAAAGCATTGAGAACTGAGCTCAGAAGCTGCTGACTCTTTCCCCCATTTATTTATTGTTCCTTCAGTTTTTTCACTTTTCCCCCCTTGATAATCAAATCCCTATGCACTTATCATTAAAAAAAAAATTGGAAAGGACATAAAAGGGCATAGAATCAGAACAGAGAACCCACACAGATCCAGTTCCCCGAGGCGATCGCCAACTGGCAGCACAGCCTGGTGACATAGAGCATGTGAGCTGTGCAGTCAGTGCTGAGGGCTGTGACTGGCACCAGCACACGCGGAAGTCCACACTAGGGTTAGAAACTGAATCTCTCTAAGCCTCAGTTTCTTCATGTGTAAAATGAAAACAATCATGGTGGCAGCCTCACAGGGCTGCAGTTAGGATGAAGTGGCCTGTCTGGCAAACATGGGGCGCCGAGGATGGTGGGAGACCTGCAATTGCCAGAGCCAAGCTTCTCCTATTTGCCTCCTTTCTTATCTATGACTGATCACAAACTAGGTCTGACTTCACATTTTGCTTTTTGCATTTAACATGATATCATACACTTTCCCTGTATAATTAGTGTTTTATGATCATCATTTTTAGTGGTTACATGTCTTCTATTGGGTGTTCCACAGTTCATATGCATAATTTTTCACTTTCCAAATTATTTCAATTAGGTTCTAAGATGAACCATCTGATTTTTTGTTTTGGTTCCTGATACATAATGATTTACCATCTGTAGTCATATCTGTTTTACATAAGAATTTCCATAACTGATAGCATTTAAAATATTTTTAACAAATTTGATAGGCCTTTGCAGAAATGGTATATAGATTATAATCAAATTAGATACAAATCTTTTAAATATTAGGGAGCATTCTTATCACACAGCTTTGAAAACTGACATTTTAGATGGATGTGGTGCTGCATGCCTATAATTTCAGCTACCCAGGAGCCTGCAGTAAGTTCCAGGTCAGCCCTGGTAACTTAGTAAGACCCTGTCTTGAAATAAAAAAGATTGGGGATTAGCTCAGTGGTAGAGCGCCCCTAGGTTTAGTACCCACACTGAGAAAAAAAAAGCCAAAACCAACCAACCAAACAACAACAAAACAAAAAACCAACCACACAAAAATAAAACACCTGACATGCTGATTTAAATACTTCAGACTGTCCCAAATCTGGTGTCTCTGGGCTGCAGGTGGAGGGTCAGCCTGCAGCTGTGAGAAAGTCATAAAGGAAACACTACCCTGGGAGATCATTCTGGTTGATACCTGGCCTTATTACAAGGCTTTTAAGTTCTGCAAGCAGTTCTGAACTTAAGTATTGAAAGCAAATTTTGCAATAACCCAAAACATTCTGGAATGCTAACTGAAGGACATTTCCCCCCCACTTACCCTCCCTGTCCAATGACAGGTATTATCTTCACATTTTGCTGTATACTATCTCCATTTTTCTTTTTGGTATAGTGAGTTCCTTGCCACTCCTATAAGTGGAATATAAGCATCATTACTCTTTGTGTTCAAAACATAAGCCCAAGAACATTTTCCACTTCAGTTCTGATTCATTTGCTAAAGCAATTAGGATAAAGAATTAGGTTCCAAATCCCAAACCTAATTTCAGGTAATCCAACAATTCTTCCTTAAACATCCAAAAATAACCTCCTGTCACACTGCTGATGAAAGTCAGTCACCTCAATCTAAGATGTCCTATGCTTTCAATGGTCATCTGCTGGCAAGAGGGGTCCTGGGCTCCAAATAAAGAGCACTCCCTGCTCCTCAGAACTCCTACCACTATAGTAGAGGAGGGAGCTTGGCCCAGCCCTTGATTTTGGAGAAGAAAAGTCTCAGGATGGGGCATGGAAGGAGCCATTCTGTGGCTACTTCCATCATGAACTGCTTCCAGCTTCTTTCTCTGAATGACTCAAGGCCTCCATGGGATGTGGGAGGGTTTCAGTCCCTCTTGCAGACAGGGTGGGAAGAATGAAAGCAGCCAGGACTGAACTTGGGTACCAAACTTGGGTAGAACAAACAGGTAAAACCTCAAAACGCAGGGGTGCAACTGTGTCTGTCATGCCCTCAAGGTCAGACAGGCCTGGCGATTCCCTCAGTAGGGAAGGGCAGTGCAGAAGCAGGGACATGATAAGGGCTGTGCTGTGGTGCTTCCACTTCTTTTGAGGTTTTAAGGAAGGCAGGAAGGGAGCTGGGTCTTATCACCATCCTAAAAGATTTTGAATTCAATCAAGCAGTCAGCACTTTAAAAATATATATTCAGCTTGAATCCATCCCATTTACTGATTCTTGGTTTTAATTCTTGCACTATAGGAGTCTTATTAAGGAAGTTGGGGCCTTCTTCTCAGCAAAAGAAACAATCTGTGAGGTGAATAGAGACCCTACATTTTGGGAGCAAATCTTTATCCCTCACACTTCAGATAGAGCCCTAATATCCAGAATATACAAAGAACTCAAAAAATTAAATAAGATAACAAATAATCCAATCAACAAATGGGCCAAGGACCTGAACAGACACTTCACAGAGGAGGACATACAATCAATCAACAAGTACATGAGCATTTTTTCTCTAGCAGTCAGAGAAATGCAAATCAAAACCACCCTAAGATACCATCTCACTCCAGTAAGATTGGCAGCCATTATGAAGTCAAACAACAATAAGTGTTGGCAAGGATGTGGGGAAAAGGGTACACTTGTACACTGCTGGTGGGACTGCAAATTGGTGAGGTCAATTTGGAAAGCAGTATGGAGATTCCTGGGAAAGCTGGGAATGGATCCACCATTTGACCAGCTATCGCCCTTCTCGGATTATTCCCTGAGGATCTTAAAAGAGCTCACTATAGGGATACTGCCACATCAATGATCATAGCGGCACAATTCACAATAGCTAGACTGTGGAACCAACCTAGATGCCCTTCAATAGATGAATGGATAAAAAAAAACGTGGCATCTATACACAATGGAGTATTACGCAACACTAAAAAATGACAAAATCATAGAATTTGCAGGGAAATGGATGGCATTAGAACAGATTATGCTAAGCGAAGCTAGCCAATCCTTAAAAAACAAATGTCTTCTTTGATATAAAGAGAGCAACTAAGAACAGAACAGGGAGGAAGAGCATGAGGAAAAGATTAACACTAAACAGAGACGAGTGGGGGGAGAGAGAAGGGAAAGCATATGGAAATGGTTGGAGACCCTCAATGTTACACAAAATTACATATAAGAGGTTGTGAGGGGAAAGGGGGGGGGAAACAAGGGAGAGAATTGAACAACAGCAGATGAGGTAGAGAGGGAAGATGGGAGGGGAGGGGAGGGGGGATAGTAGGGGATAGGAAAGGTAGCAGAATACAACAGTCACTAATATGCCATTATGTAAAAACGTGAGCGTGTAACTGATGTGATTCTGCAATTTGTATTTGGGGTAAAATTGGGAGTTCATAACCCAATTGAGTCAAATGTATGAAAGATGATATATCATGAGCTTTGTAATGTTTTGAATGTTTCCAATCTAGAGTTCGTCTATTCCTCCATGCTCCCCCTCCCTACCCCATATTCTCTAGATTGGAAGAGGGATGGGAGGGGAAGGGAGGGGGCAGGGGATTAGCAAGGATAGTGGAATGTGATAGACATCGTTATTCAAAGTACATGTATGAAGACATGAATTTATGTGAGCATACTTTATATAGAAACAGAGATGTGAAAAATTGTGCTGTATATGTGTAATAAGAATTGTAATGCATTCTGCTGTAATTTTTTAAAAAAATCAATTAAAAAATTTATATATATATATATATATATATATATATATATATTTTTTATTCAGGATCTTCTTCTCTAGTCCTTTCTGAATAATCATGCAGCTGACAGACCCCAAGCCAAGGTATAACAGGCTGTACCAGCCAAAACTCCATGGTCCCCAAAGGAGCAGGATGAATAGCCAATAATGTGGGTTAGGTGACAGAGTTCTTTCTAAGTTTTCTGGTTGCCAATGGAAACAAAAAATTTCCTTAGCATAAACCATATTTACTTATAAACATATAAAAATACTTTTTATGGATATCATGTAAGCTTTAATTCCTACAAACAACAGTACTACCTTAGAATGCTGTCAAAAAGATTTAGTTGAATAATGTACACAGGCTCTTAGCCATGTCTTCTCGCACCAGAAGCTTTCAGTAAGTAGCCTGCTGCAGATGCATGTGGTTCTGCACAGGCATCTGTCTCCAGGAGAACCCTCTGCAGCACAGCAGTAAAGGCCCATACCTCCCTTTTTTCCAGTACAAGCTAGTAACCAAGCTGGGCTTCTCTGGCTACTGATGCAGCCCTTCTTGGCACCCAGTGCCTTGAGAATTAAATCATTGTCACCCAGCTGTCCTACCACGGAGCCAGCACAGTGCTTGCACATAGTAAACAATCAAGGAACACTTGGGGCTTTATTTACTGAGAGGCTGAGGTCAACAACAGAATCCTGGCCACCAGGCTAAGGAATCTGAGCACTACATTGAGGGAGTGATGTGATGATTTAATAAGACTATTCATATGACAATAAAAGGTGGACTGAGTGGAGGTACAGAGTAGGAAAGGGGGAATTGCAAGAGAGAAAAGAGGAAGCATCACAGAAGTTAAGGAAGGTCAAAGTTTAAAACAGCCAAATGGCCCTGAATCTGCACACATTATTAGATAAAGGTAAATAAGCAGTCATTTATCCTGCATCTAGTATATACTAGAGGAAGAACAACAAAAGGGAAAAAATTAAGGATTTCTAGAAGAGAAGACGGCCGAGGTGTCTGAGAGGAGAGGAGACTATGGGTCCTAGAACCCTGACAGAGCAGTCTTGGGGAAAAGTAAAAATGAGAAAAATCTATCAAGGATATAAATGGAGGATGCAAGGAAGCATGTGTGGGGGATAAAATCAAGGTGCCTTCTACTCCTTCCCCAGAGAGAGGCAGCTGGGAAAAATGGGCAGAGGGCTATGAGAAGAGTGGCTAGTGTCTACAAAGTTCTCTGCTTGAGCAGCTCCAGAATCTTCCCTCTGCCCGCAACAGTATCCAACTTAGAAAACCAACACCTAGAATCTGAAATTCCAGGGTCCACAGCCATGGCCATCTGACTACTTGCTGAAAGTCTCCATTCTGCCATGCTAGTTAATCCTCAGTGGACATCTCTGGAGGGATCACAGCACTGTGGCTCCCTGAGGTTGCTGACCTCCAAATGAGCCCTTCTCCTGGAGAGACTGAATTAGAAAACTGTCTATTCTTTTGCCTTTCACCTCAGGAACCTAAGAGGCCTGACCTGCTAGTGCTGCCAGAAAACCAGCAGGTCACTGACAAAGGATAAAGAAAGGGATGCCTTTTCACTCTCCCCAAGAACTCTGAAATATACAATGCAAATGGAAGACTCCTTTTAGAACAAAGCAGTACAGGGGCAGTAATACGATAATCTTTCCTAGTCTTTATTCACAATAAATTCAGAGGTTAGAAAACAGGTCTCCTGCTAGTCAAGTCTGAGGCCATCTATACCTGGTACCCAACAGTATGCATCCAGCAGACACCAGGTGCATCCTAGAGCTTACAGCCAATCCCCCAACATCCCTCCCTATCTCCACCTGCCCTCCTCAGTGAAAGGGACACAGGTGCATGTGGTCATCCTGGTCTTATCTTCGAAAAAACCACTGGTCGACCCAAAATTCCAGAATTGGGACAGCCACTGTAGAGCCCCTTTCACAGCTACTGTGGTCTGGGAGGACTGGTGCTCTGTGGCTTCTTTCTGAAGACATGTTTCTCAGTCACAGTAGGAACCACTCTATCTGACCTGCGCAGTGCACCTTAGCATCTCATCATACATTTCAACCTTTGTTTCTCTCTTCCCAGAAGACCCTCCACTCCTTCTAGTAAGAAAACTAACCTAGACAGAAAAGTTGAAGGCAAACAGGACTCACACAGCATCTGCTTTTGACACTATCCTGACAGTGCCCCATTGGCCCTTCCTTGTTCTCAGGTCAAGGCAACCTTGTGGGCTCAGACACAAGGGAAAGCCAAAGGAAAGAGGCCCAGGCCAAGGGCGGTAAGTTTGGCATGACACCTGCCATACTAGGCTACAAGGTTGTGCTGTGGAGCATGTACTGGCTAATGGCAACGGGGAGAGGGCATCACTTCTCCTGGCACCTCCACAGGTCACTCATTTTGCAAATGTTTCAAATAATCAGATTAATAGTCCCTATCCAACATTTAAAAGTGAAGAAAAGTCCAGCAGAAAGACTGAAAGCGACTGTGAGCAGCAGCAAACTCTTCTTCTCATTTCACCTTAAAGCCTCATGACAGTGAGGCACATCAGAGAAAGAAACATCTTTCAGACAGACTCTGCCCTTCTTCTGTCTATTATGTGACCACTCACAGTATTATGTAATGATTCCTTCTATTTCCAACTCTGGAAAATGAGCCCTCTAAAGAAAGAATTCTCGTTGTGTTATTCTTTTTACACTAGGATCTAACATAATACCTGACATACAGCAGGCATTTAAAAAATTCTGAATGAGTGACTGAGGCTGGAGAACTGCTGGGCTCAGATATGCTCTGAGAAAGTGCTGTTTTCACTGGCACCTCTAACCCAGAACAATGTGACAATATCTACCATTAGAAAACCAATTATCAGGGGCTAGGGTTGTGGCTCTGCAGTAGAGTGCTTGCCTAGCACATGTGAGGCCCTGGGTTCAATCCTCAGCACCACATAAAAATAAATAAATAAAGGTATTGTGTCCAACTACAATTAAAATAAATATTTTTTAAAAATAAAACCAATTATTAGAAAGATCAATTATTCACCTATCACAAAGGTGAGAACAATGATTTTAAGGGTTAATTCAAGTTATTCTGCTTATAGTCCAATCATAACAAATACTTTCTTGACTTTGGATCCTCAGCTGCAAAATGGGAATAACAGGGACAACACTATCTATACTTCCTGGGACTACTCTTCCGAAAGACTGAGTACCTGGCACATGCAGTATTCAGGGAACATGCATACTCCTTCCCTCTTTATTACACGAAAGTGATAAAGGTACTGATTCCTACTTACCTTGCCTATCCTGATGCATGAATTTATAGTATCAAGCAATTCAGCTTTTTTTTCATTTATAGGCACTTCTGCTAACTCCTTCCCTATTAATTCACCTGACTGATAGCCCATTGTTGTTTCAAATGCAGGATTTGCATACTGGGGAGAGACAAAAGAAAAAAAAAAAAACATCAAGTGAATTAAAAAAAACATTTTGAAAAGAGGACAATCTAGGTCTTTTATCTGGGCATCCTGTTTTTTCCCCAGAAACGTCAGGAGCTAGGACCTCACCATGGTGGTTCTAGAGCCACAAGAGTACAACCCCAGAAGAATTCTGGAGCCCTGAGAAAAGTGATATCTGGCTGGGCTTGTACATGTCAGCAAGGACCATGGAAGGCAGCTGCTCTGGGACAGTCCAGGGGCTGCCAAGATGGTGCCCTGTGGAATAAAACACCAGGCTGGGACGTGTAGCATTAGGCTCCACTCTCCTCCACACACTGCTGGGCTTCTGCAAGTTACTTCACACAGCTGAATCTCTAGTTCCTCCTCTGGATAACAGGAAGGAAATCCTGATCTTGCTTCTCTCATATAATTCAAATAAATAATGTGTGTAGAAAGCAGGCCATGAACTAGGAAGGGTTTACAAATACAATGCTTTATAGTTTAAGTTTCAAAAACAACTACAAGATGAGGAAAAATACTTAGCAAAGCTGTGATGTGTTGATAATGATGATAAAGACAGTAACGGATACTGTTTATCAAGATGTTTTCCTTGTTGGACACAACAATAAACACTTCATACACATTAACTCATTTAGTTCTCAAAACCACCTTCCCAAATGTAGGTGACTATTATTATTTATATTATCCTCTGCACAGAGAAGGCAGATTCAGCCAGATTAAGGGTCTTGTCCCAGGTTGCTTGCTCAGTTGAGGTGGATGGGAACTAAAGCCTGGGCCCCCAACCACTGGCCTACCTCATCCCTCGGGATACCAAATCCCAAAAGTCAGCACCAGCAAGAGAGTCACAAATTAGATTAAAGTGAGACTAGGGTGTGCCCAGATGTAAAACCAAAATGGGGCAGATTCTCATACTAAATGAATGTTTCTTTGCCATAACTATCCTTTTTGCTGTTATCCAAAGTATGAGCTATGCTATCTTAAGTGACAAATAAACCCACTGTGCTATTAGGGTCTTCATTCTGTAATTACTAGGTCTCTTGTTTGTGACATTTTTAGTAATTGCTAGTAAGCTTCTGTAAGTATGAACTATCTTCAAAACCAGTGAAAGGTGTAAGCACAGTGAGGAAGGCTTCCAGGCCTATGGTCAGAGCACTGCCCCTACTGCAGTAGCCCTGCCCACCCAAGTAACAATCCTCTTGAATAAAAGCCTCTCCTTGCCAGGCACGGTTGCACATGCCTGTAATTTTAGGAACTCAGGAGGCTGGTGAGGGAGACCACAAGTTCAAAGCCAGCCTCAGCAACTGAGTGATAACCTGTCTTAAGATTAAAAAAAAAGTAAAAAGGGCTAGGGATGTGGCTTAATGGAGAGCGTCCCTGGTTCCATCCCCAGTACTTCTAAATAAAATAAAATTAAATTAAAATCCTCTCCTTACTAAACATACACAGAGTGTCTCTCTTTCTCTCTCTCTCTCTCAGTCCCCTCCCCCATACCCTCTTTCCAGTGAGAAATAATGAATGTAACTGTGGTATTCCTACAGATATTTTCTAGAACCATAAGTAATTATTAATATATTTTAATTAATATATTTTCTTATCTAGAAAGCTTATTTTAAATATTCATTTTGTTCTATAATCCCTTAAGGAAAATCTGGTCTCTTAAACTCCAAAAAGAAAAAAAAAACAACCAAATTGGAGAGGTTCAATACTAATAATGAGAACAAGCAAAACAATAAATCCAAAGGACAAATCTCCCAAATAACAAACCTGTATAATGTGGTCTTCACTTGTAATTTCAATTGCTTCTTGACTTTTCTCTAATGCAGTGAATATTGAGTTACAAGCCCTTTATGGATAGAAACAAAATAACTGATTAATATAAATACTATCAAATCAAATACAATCTTGGAGTATTATATTAGCTTATTTAAGTTGTGTTTTTGTCTGATGTATGAAGTTAATGTGTGCTCATTCAAGAAAAGGGAAGGTAAATAATAAAAGTATGAAGACGACACCCAGTGCTGCCCCAGCACTTCGGATCACCACTGCAGACGCTGTTGTCTTTCTTTCCCTTGTGAAGGGGCAGGGGGCCTAGATGGTCACACACCAGGGTCAGATCACAGCTCTCACAGCTGTAGGACCGAACCCCACAGAGTGTCTCTTCTCAGTATCAAGAGTCCTCGTCAGGAGAACTGAGCAAAAAGTGCCACAGTCTGTCAGAGAAGAGACAATAAAACATTTGTAGCTATTATAGAATTATTTTAAATTATTTTTCACAAAATTGGGGACATCTGGAACAACTAGCTTTGTTCCCTGATTTCTTCACTTTGGTTTATACTGCGAGCATTTTCTAATATCCAAGTAACAAATGTTTACTGATAAAAAATTTAAAATACAGATAAAAACAAATAAGATAGCGTATCACTCCACTAGAATAATCAAAAAGACAGGTAATAGTAAGTGCTGTAAGGAATCCTCATACACTGCTGGTGGGCATATAAAATGGTACAGTCTCATTTTGGGAAACATCTAGAAGTTATTCAAATAGCTAAATAAGGAACTATCATATGATTCAGCTATTCCGCTCATAGATATATAACCAACAGAAATGAAAATATGCTTTACAAAAGTAAACACATATTTTCAGGGAAGTTCAGGGAAGTATTATTCATAATAGTCAAGAAGTATAAACAGTATAAACAGCCCATCACTGAAGAATGAATAAACAAAATGTGGTATATCCATGTAATGGAATATTATGCAGACACAAAAAGAACTGAAGTCTTGATATAGACCATGACATGAATGAACCTTAAAAAAAATCAGTGTTAGTGAAAGAAGCCAGTCACAGAGGACCCACATACTATATGATTCCATTTAATATGAAATGTCCAGAATAGGCAAATCTACAAATACAAAGTAGATATGGGGTTGAGGTTAATGAAAATGTTCTAAAATCGTGGTGATAGGTATACAATTGTCTGAATACAATAAAAGCCATTAAATTATGCACTTAAAATAGGTGTACTGTATGGTATATAAATTATCTTAAAGTTGTTTATAAACAAAAGAAATCAAAACATCTGAAATCAATACCCAGACAATATCTTTTCAATCAATAATTACAGTTATTTGAGGGGGGTAGGTGGAGAACCAGGGCTCACACAAATTAGGCAAGTGCTCTACCACTGAGCTACATCCCCAGCCCTTCTTATTTTGAAACAAGATCACACTAAGTTGCAGAAGCTAGCCTCAAACTTGTGATCCCCCTGCCCTAGCATTTTGAGTCACTGGGATTATAGGTGTGTGCCATTATCACTTTAAATAACCATAGAATATTCTATTGTAAAGTCATAGCATAAACAGCTGGAGATGTGGCTCAGTGGCAGAGTGCTTGCCTAACGTGTGAGGCACTGGGTTCAATTCTCAGCACTGTATATAAATAAGCAAAATAAAGATCCACTGACAACTAAAAAAAGCCATACCATAAGTAGTTCAACAAATCCCCTATGATCAGACATGTATGCTGCATCTGGATTTTTTTCTATATAAGAAATCTCCCAAATTAGGAGGCTCTCTTGCCTCAGATTGAGAGGGTTAGTTGCTCAGAAAGTACCGAGATATTAAGAAATAAATTATAAACTTTAAGTTAAACAACAGATAGGCACAGTGGTACCTACCTGTAATCCCAGTTACTTAGAAGGCTGAGGTAGGAGGACCCCAAATTTGAGGCCAGCTTGGGCAACTTAGCAAGACCCTGTCTCAAAATAAAATAAAAATGGCTGGGGAGTGGTACCACTCCCTAGTTCAGTGGTAGCTAGTGGCAGAACCTAGGTTCAAACCCTCGTACTCAAAAACAAACAAACAAACAAACAAAAACCAAAGCTTTTACATTATTTTTTTGTATTATAAACTCTCTTTTTTGGGGGGGCCAGGTACCAGGAATTGAACTCAGGGGCACTTGACCACTGAGCCACATCCCCAGCCCTATTTTGTATTTTATTTAGAGACAGGGTCTCACTGAGTTGTTTAGTGCCTTGCCATTGTTGAGGCTAGCTTTGAACTCATGATCCTCCTATCTCAGCCTCCCCAGCAGCTGGGACTATAGGCGTGCGCCACCACCCAGCTGTATTACTAAACTCTGTTGTTAAATAAAATTAAACAGCTCAGCCAGTAAAAATTAGTTTTTGGAAATGTAAAAATCAAGAGACAGTATGTGAATTATACCTCAAAAAACTTAAAAACAGGGGCTGGGGATGTGGCTTAAGCAGTAACGCACTTGCCTGGCAAGCGCAGGGCGCGGGGTTCGATCCTCAGCACCACATAAAATAAAATAAAGATGTTGTGTCCACCAAAAAATAAATATTTAAAAAAAAATTCTCGTTGTGTCCGCCAAAAACTAAAAGAAATAAATAATAAAATTCTCTCTCTCTTTAAAAAAGAAAGACTGCTTGTCTTAAAAAAAAAATTCTCTCTCTCTCTAAAAAAAAAAAAAAAAAAAAAAACTTAAAAAACAAGCTGAGCCTGGTGTACAAACCTGTAATGCCAGTGGTTTGGGAGGCTGAGGCAGGAGGATCACTAGTTCAAAGCCAGTCTCAGCAATTTAGCAAGGCCCTAAGTAACTTAGAGAGACCCTGCTGTAAATAAAATATTAAAAGGGTCTGGGGGCATTGGGGATATACCTCAGTTGGCAGAGTGCTTGCCTCGTATGCACAAGGCCCCAGCACCACAAAAAAGTGGGAGGAGGTGGCTCAGTGGTTAAGCACCTCTGGGTTCAATCTCCAGTACTAATAAACAAACAAACAATGAGAAGTTAGTTCTCATCTCTGATACAGCAATTGTAAGAGGGGATAGATCTGTGAGAAGTCCTACATGGTTTTATCATTCTTTTCTAACTTTTGCAGATCTGGTAAATTTTTAAAATGTTATATAATTTTCATTTGCTTTCTTTTATTAATAGTGTGGCTGAACATCTTTCCATGTTTATCATCTGCTTCTACTGGAGTGTTTCAATTTTTAAATTTATTCATCAAAGCTCCTTATTTAAGACACTGGCCTAGTACCTGTCCTATATGAAAACAGTCATCACAGTGCCATTCACTGAAAAGTCCACCCTTTCCCATGTTGACTTGCAATGTTAATCATATACTAAATATACTCAAGTCTATTTCTAGACATTATATTCTAGTTTATTAATCTAGCATTAATACAAAGTTGCTTGTTATAGCTTTCTGGTGACTGGGAGAACAAGTTCCTACTTCTCCCAAGTCCCTAACTCATATTTCCATTTCCCTTCCTATTTGTCTCTTTCCCTTTTTAATGGACATCTCCATTTGGTTGTCACCTGGAGAGGGCATAATGGGAGATGTGAACAGTGATGTAAATGTTAGACAACTGTGGAGAGTGTTGGAAATGCATTTTGGAATCTGGAGTTTATTTTGAAGGCAGTGGAGAATTGCAGGATAGAAATAGATGGAGTTATGTGTTACTTGAATTTGAAGAATGAACAAGAGGGAGTCAAGGCTAGATATAAGGAGATAGACTGATGGATTCAATAATCCAAGTTAAAAAAAAAACAACAAAACAGTAACCATAATGACAAGATGAAGTTAAGTAGACAAAACCCAGAGATACTCAGAGGTAAGATCAATAGGACGTGGTAAGGGATAGGCCTTAGGCATGGATGAAGGAGATACAGGGGTTTCAATATATGTCCATAGGTTGGTAAGGTGTGTTAACTAAGCTATTTAGAAAGGTTTGAGGTTAGTTAGATTTAGAAATGGGAAAAGACAACTGCAGAAAATGTGAACTATCTTTGCCATTTGCTACTTACAAAAATCTGATATGTGAGTTAGTGCATTTCCTTAGATTTCATTTTCTGCACCTTGATTGGATAAAATAAGGTCCAACGTCTTTACTGCTCCAAAATTAATTCTGTTCTCTTCTAAGAGAGGGTGGTAGCATAATGTGTGGCAGCATGCCCTGTTAGGCTGCGGATAGCTCAACAGGGAGAAGGCTCACAGGCCCAAGGGCATGGGGCTACCTCAAGTTTCTTTGAAAAGTCTGGCAACTAAAGGGGCTCTTCTAGCTAGGCACAGTGGTACGCTCTGTAATCCCAGAGACCTGGGGAGTCTGAGGTAGGAGCATCACAAGTTCAAACCTCAGCAATTTAGTAAGGACCTAAGCAACTTAGTGATACCCTGTCTCAAAAAATTAAAAAGGGCTGGGGATGCAACTCAGTGGTATAGCACCCCTGGGTTCAATCCCCAGTACCAAAAGGTAAATAAAAGGGTCCTTCTGTACGTCAAACCAGCCTCTACACAACTGCTGCTCAGCAGCACTTCTCCACTACCTTACGCCCTGCCTGCTAGCCATTCACTTCACTTGATCTATGAAGTACTTTTTTTCCCTGTATGTAGAGCCCTGCACTGGTTCTTACTAATCTTAATACTCTAATTCTGATCCTTGTTTTCTCTGCCTGGGGCATAAACAAACAGAATGATCCAATTCTCCTTGATCCCTGGTAAAGGAAAAGTTAAACAGTAGGACACCCAAGTAATAAACTTAGAATGACAGAAATATGCTGACTTTATGTCAAGCTGACATAATTTTACTAATTTTTCTGCTTTCCTTGCTCTACAAAGAGCTAAGCTTGAACTCATTTCACTTATTAAAAAAAACAACAACAACAAAACAAAAACCTGTTTATCAAGAGCAAATTATGTCTATTAAAGAAAAGTTAAAAATGTCACTACCAGAGATAACATTATTAACAGGTTGGATATATGTAAAATACATGTTTTTCTTCAAACACAAAGCAGAACATTCAGCATGTGCAGTTTTGAATTCTACCTTTCCTCATTTTCTATTACTTTAGGGCCCCATATTTAAATGTGAGTCTCCATTCACTAACATGACCCTTTACTAAATATCCAAGCAGATACCAGAAAGCCTGGATAAGCAGTCACCACTGGATCACCCCATCTGGTCTTAGCAGGTCAGTTATAACCAAAAGGTCTCCACTTGTAGCATCATCCTGCGTGGCCTGGAGGGCTTTCCAGAAGTGATAGAATTACCTGAGTTTCAGTTGTGATCGCACCTCTCCAAATTCCAGCTGGAGCAGTTCATTGTAACAGGCCATGATACTGGGGTTTTCTATATACCTCTATAAACAGAAAGGGGAATTTTGTGGATAAAGAAAGAAGCACTTTAAAATAATTATGTATGCCAATAAAAAGTAATTCTTCTAAACAAATTTCTCAATTTGGCAACTAAAATCTAAATAATACTTTCAGTCATTAATGGTGAAAAGGAGGTGAGAGATGAAATTTGTTGAAATCAAATTAGCTTTTTAAAAAATAAGGTTTTCTTTGAGGGCCTTAAGAGCACTTTGGTTGTAGCATGTCACTGACAAAGCAGAGGCTAGAATATATTGAGGAGGAAATTTGTTAACAATATCATAGTTATGTTAGGTTTTCAGAGTAAATTCAGGAACAATATTTTGTCCTCTAGTCAGACAAGCTCATGGTGAGAAAAAGCATGCTACAGTTCACAGAGGAAACTCCTCCTCAGGCAATACTTTCCTCCATGACTCTCCAAAGTGGCTGGTGATGACTATCCCCCACAGCAGGAGCCAGGGATTTGCCCAGTGTCTCTTACTGATGTGGACAGTAGCTTGTATAATAACCTCTACATGCTGGAAACATCCCAAGGCAAAGCACATAATTTTAAGAAGCTGGACCAAGTCCACCATCAAATGATGTGGTTCATGAGAATATCTTAGACATCATTGTGTTGTCATGTTATCCCTTAATATCCACAAGGAATTAGTTCCAAGACATGCCCCCCCACTACTCCAGGATTCCAGAATCCATACATACTCAAATTCCTTTTTTAAAAATGGCACAGTATTTACATATAACCTACACCATTCTCCTGTTACTTTAAATCATCTCTAAAATACTTATAATCCCTAATGCAATGTAAATTCTATATAGACAGTTGTTTTGCTGTATTGTTTAGATTTAGTGATGGAAAAGTCTATGTGCTCTGTACAGAAAAAATATTTTCCCCATATATTTTCAATCTGCAAATGGTGAAATCTGCTAATGCAGATAAGGGACTCATGGATAGTGAAGGCCAACTGTTGTTTTATGCAGATGTTAAAATATTTATGAACATTTATTACCTCCTATTTCTGTAAGGGATTCTTCACTTTTACCCACACAATAAATGAACAATATCTGAGGAGGAAGCGAGGCCTAGCAAGTGAAGCTCCACAAGCCGCTATCACCAGCCCCAGCCAGATCAATCTGGGCATATGGTTCCTCAAGGAGTTCCCTCTATTGCCCTAATGAAGGCAGTTGTCCTGTTCAACAGCAATCAGGGTCTTGACTGGGTATCAAGCAACTTAAATATTCAGCCAGTTCATGCCTTAAAAAGCTATGTGATCCTAAATTAAGCACTTAGTCTTCCTAAACATGCTTCCTCATCTGTAATAAAACAAGTAAGTAATACTGTTGCTGTGACCACAATGAGAAAAAAAAGCTGCCACCTATAAACCGCTGCATGAATGTACAGAATAGTGAGTGCAACCCCCAGGAGGAACATCGAAGACTGCTGGCCAGAGGCATGCTGGTTCCCAAGCCTGTAGGCCAAAACAGTCCTCCTCACCCAAGAGATCTAGCGGAGATGACATGACACACCTTCCAGCTTCCAGAGAGTGCTGGACCTGCTGCCCATGTCAGGACTCCATGGGAACATCCAAGAATGCTGCCTGTCCACACAGGCACTCAATGCTGACAGGGAGGAGGAATCTCTGAGCACAAGGCTTGAACTGCTTAAGCAGACAAGGGATGGTGGTGAGCCCTTGAGATAGTTGGGGCACATGCATTTATCCACTTCAACAAAGGCCCTCCCATGCAACCAGATGTTTCACTGGATATGAATATTAAATATCCAAACTTTTTTACCCAAAAGGCAAAAGTCAAAGTTTTAAAACCTGACATCTTGCTCCTTCTGTCTATACTTCCTTTTTATTACCTTTGCCTTTGTTCTGTGTATCTAAATAACTCATCTTTACTGCCCTTCTCCAAGTTCCAATTCTGTCCCAAGGACCCCACAGGACAAAGCAGGTGAAGAAGGTGCAGGGATCCCTCAGGAAGCGGGCTGCTATTCCCGCAACTTAAAGAGCAGCCAATTTCCTCTCCCCAGTTCCATCCCAGGAGAGATCTGGGGCTATAAATTCTGCAGGCTTCTTAATATGATTGGACCTCACTTTCTCAAGGCAGACCACACAGCTGCTGGACCTAAGCCCCACCTTGGTAGGCCTCTCCAAGTCTCTCTCAACACTTGGCTGTATGTTAAAATAACCCACAATTTGAAAAACAATATAGCATGCAATCTCCTCCCCAGACTCTCCAGAGACACTCTTCAGGGACTTCTAATCAGCAATGAGAGGTACCAAATCCCAACCCTAGAGATTTTAGTCAGCAAATGCTCAATCACCAAGTCCATACGAGGGCAGAAAGACATCCTCCATTTACTTTCCCATCCTAAGCCATGGCTAATGCACAAAACACCAAACACCAAACATCAAAGCTCATGGTGGTGTTGGTTTTCAGTTCAAGCTTCAGCACCACTGCCTCTAGGGCAGGAGACCTGGGAGAATCCCTTTCCCATTCTCTAGCTGTTCTCTGCATCCTATACACCCTTTTGTCACAAGAAGATTAGGGACTCTGGATGAGAAGATTAGTTAGTACTCATGGTCTCTGAGGAATGGCCACCCACCTGGATTCCTCATCTATAAAACTGTGGGCCTGACATTATCTACTGGTCTCCCTAGTCAGGGAGATTTTGTGCTTTTGCATGGAATGGTCTCATGAGTGCATTCACCTAAAAGTGGTACAGATAAAGGCTTCAGGGAACACCCTGGCTAGTGGTACACAGGCAAGGGGACAGGAAGAGAGTGTATGTGTGAGTTACTCATGAATTTTCAAGCTTGCTCCATTGCAACTCAATTTACTGAGAAATACAAGGACCATGGTTGACAGGACCTTCTATTGGAATGCTCCTTCCCATTCACCTAGCTGTGCCGATGGACTTTCTATACAGAATTTTGAACACAGACTTTTGAACGCAGAAATTTCCAGCTCTGCATCTATATATTTTCAAAGAGACCTCATATAATACAAGGTTTAGTGGTCTCAGAAGGCTGCAGGTGAGCACATTAATAGCAAGGCAGTGGGAATAATCTATCTCCTTAAGTTTCATTAGAAAATGGATGATTTTAAGGGCCTTGGCAATAGCCAAGTTTGCAGCCTCAGGGTAATATAAAAAGATCTTCAAATTTACCTGGGAAAGCCTTTTATTTTTCTTCATGTGAATGATTTTCTAAGAAAATCATTTCTACTCAACCAAACAATGCTCCGGCCATCCACAGCAGCTTCTCTCCAAATGTCAGCGCCAGCCCCAGTCAAAAAAGCTTGAAATCTACCAGGCTGAAGGACTTGGTGCTGTGCCCTGGTCTCCCACATTTTCCCTGAGCATTCTCAGGAACCTGGCAACAGATGTCACCACAATCCTTAGAACACATGCGTCACATGGTTGTACTATGGCTAATACTTGTTGCATGAAGGAACGAATAGGAATGAAAAGAGTCTTCCTAGAGAAGAAGGAAAATGGATCAACAATCCAGAAAGAAAAGTCGTTGGGGCACAAGTAAAAGGAATAAACAGCAGAGCCATCCTCTGTGACCTGGGATGTCACAATACAGTCCGTCCTCTATATCCATGGGTTCTTCGTCTACAGGTTTAACCAACTATCAATCAAAAATATTTGAGAGGGCTGGGGTTGGGGCTCGGTGGTGGAGCACTTGTCTAGCATGTGTGAGGCACTGGGTTCAATTCTCAGCACCACATATAAATAAGTAACTCCCATTGACAACTAAATTTTTTTTTTTTTAATTTTGAGAAAAATCACACGTTTACAGACCTTTTTCCACATTATTGTTTCCTAAACAATACTGTGGACTGGCACAGTGGTACACACTTGTAATCTCAGCAGCTTGGGAGGCTGAGGCAGGAGGATCCCAAGTCTGAGGCCAGCCTCAGCAACTTAGTGAGATCCTATATCCAAAAAAAAGGTTGTGGGGCTGGGGTTGAGGATGTAGCTCAGTGGTAGAGCACCCTGGGTTCAATCCCCAGTACTTTGTCCCTCAAGATACTGCATAACAACTATTCACATGGCATTTGTGTTGTATTAAGTATCAAAAGTAATCTCCAGATATTTTGAACTATATGGGAGGATGTGCAGGGGTTATATTAAAATATTGTAAAAGGAACTTAAGCATCTGAGGACTTTGACATTAATGGGGGTAGAAGGTCCTGGAATCAATCCCTTGAAGATACCAAGGAACAACTGTATTCCCACTTCTGTTTGATATAGGCCAAGTACTAGCCAAATACAATTATGAATGACCAACTTTTTTTTTTTTCTCAGTACTGGGGATTGGACCCAGTACCGTAGCTGTTAACTCCATACTAAGCTAAACCCCACTCTTTTTCACTTTAAAATTTTGAGATAGGGTCTCAGGGTCTCCCTAGGTCACCCAAGCTGGCCTTGAACTTGTTATCCTCCTGCCTCTGCCTTTGAGATGGCTGTGTTATAGGCAGCACCACCATGCTTGGCTAGTGACTGACCAACTTTTGACATGGAGCAATTATGTTAAACCCCAATCTAATTCCCAGTCTCGTCACATTGGGGGTTGGGGACTTGGACTTGGTTTAGTGGTAGAGCAGGAATTTGGCACGCATTAGACCCCAAGTTCAATTCCCAGCATGTGTGCAGGACACACACACACACACCCCAACACCAGTTAGTTTAGTAGAAACTACTAAGTCACCTGTGGCTTATTTACCTAATGTCCATTCTCTTTGCTGGGTGTTACCCAGGAGGGCAAGAGGGATGGTTGTTGAGGACCCAGGATGCTAACCACCCTTTTCCTGTATGATGGCTTTACTTTCTTTCTTTTTTTTAAGTTGTAGTTGGACACAGTATTTTATTTATTTATTTATTTACTTTATTTAATTTATTTATTTCTATGTGGTGCTGAGGATCGTACCAAGGGTCTCGCACATGCTAGCAAGCGCTCTACCACCGAGCCACAACCCTGGCCTTTAGCTTTAATTTTCCTTAGCTCCTTCTACTCATTTTCTTGGACCTCTTATCCTGTGTTCTGCCTCCTTGCAGACAAGATGGATATGTGAGCACCAAGGATCTTTCGTTCCTGCCTGTTCTGTTTCATGGGAATTAGCATCACCAGCTCAGTGGAAGGAACCTGGGGTCTGAAATAGGAGGACAGATCTGGATTGGAATTATACAACACAACCAATCAGGCAGTGAAGACTTTCCTGCCTTGTCACCAAGCCTGGTAAACTAAGAAGAGCTAGAGTGTCCCTACCCCTATGGCTGTACTGTATGGAGCAGCTGAGGGTTTCTACAGGGGACACATGTAGGATCTGCCTGGCTTTAGGAAGTGAGAGGCCTGAATTCACACTTAATGGCATCCAGTCCGCCTAAGTCCTACCTGAGAATCAGGTGTGGATTTACCAGTAGCCCCTCACCCGCCAACTCCCTGGGTTTGGAGAGAAGGCAGATCTATAACAGCAGCCAGAGGTGCCCCCTGAGCCTGGTGCTTGGTGCAAGGCTTCTCCTGGAGCTAGAGCTTATGCATAAAGCAAACTGGGAGCCCCAAACCTGGGAAGATAGGATTTGTGGGAGCACATAAGAAAGAAACACACTGCTGTTGCAGCTACCTGGGAGTGGAAGGCCCTCCTGCAGAGGCCGAGGGGGCTCTGGGCTGTGCAGCAAGGCACCCAATTATTCATCCTGCTCCTCTCCTCCTTCCTCCCTGAACCCCACCCTCCCCTTTTCAAAGGAACAACCATCTGGATTAACCTGTGGGATGCTGCATCCTGTCACCCACTTGGCCCAGAGAGGATGCCAGCTCCTTACAAATCCTCCAGTAGGATCAGTGCTTTAAAATCATACCGCGTTGTCCAGCTGTCATTGACAGAGGAGGACAGAAACATTTGTCCAGGTGTCCCCTCGAGCTCTTTCTCACCCCCATAGCCATTTAAAGTGTCCCTCAAGGCTGCATTTAAAGTATCACCTTACTGGGCCTGGGAGGAGCTTGGTGGGAGCCCCATTCAAGCACCAGCACAATAACAACGAAAAAATAAAGAACCCCTCCACAACACCTTACTGTTTGGTGTTTGTTATTTACCAAAATTAAATAAAAGCCTATAAACCATTTTAAAAAAAAGAAAAAGAAAATCATTTCTAAGGGATGAACTGAAGATCCACAGGAAATAGGTGGTCAACAACTCCCAACCTGGGACTCCTTGTTTAAAGGAGTCACCTTCATGCTGGTGGACTAGGTTGTTCTCACACAATGGAGGTCAGGGGATGGGGCAGTGCTACATCAGGTTGCACGTTGTCAAAAAAAGGGGGGGGGACAAAACAGCCACAAAACTATGCAATGATAATTTAATGTATCATTTTACATAAAATTGTGTATACACATACAATGTTCTGTGTTATCTGATATGATATTGTTATTTCTGTGTACTTTGGGTCTACTTTTACTTGCTACCTTGTTGATCTTTTTTTATTAAGTTCCTTTTATCACTTTATGTGTTGTATAATTGTTCTTTTTTAACCCAATCTAATAGCCCATCTTTAAAGGGAAATGCCAGTCCATAGTTTTTATCTCACTTTATGTTTAAAACCCACTGTACATTGTTGGGTTTTTTCCTCCTTGTGTTCGCCAGTTTGATCAAGTTGCTATAAATTTCATATTTCCTTTGGTTAATTTAAAAGATTTATTAAGCTTTTCTGTTCTATTAATGATTACCTTCATTTTCACTGACCTCAAATGCAGACAGATTTGTTGACTATTATTTGGAAACCTGGTATCCACTACTCCCAAAGCAAAGTATCTCCCACAGAATGATACTCTAGTCTGCATATTTCCCACAAAGATGAAAAATTCAGAATATTCCCATGGCCCATCCTCATTCCATAACTCCTAGATAAGGCTATAAGAATATATTTATTCTCACCTGCCCACAAACTTGCAAACACCTGGGGTTGGCTATCACAGTCTAGGGTTTGCATATTAGGCTATTATTAAATTTTCTCTTTGAGTATGTTTCTTCTATCAGAGAGTATTATATATTCCAGACTACATTTATTCTTTGGGGACTTATTTTATACATAGACAGACATAAATTAAACAGACATGTGTGTGTGTGTGTGTGTGTGTGTGTGTGTGTGTGTGTAGAGAGAGAGAGGGAGGGAGGGAGGAAAAGTCTGAGAGGGGAAGCAGGCACATGGCAGGGATTATTGCTCTCTACTACCTCTTGTCCTCTTCATTTTCCCTCATCTTGGTGTTTCTGTTCTAGTATTGTTACTTCATTTCTTGCACTGTTAGAATTCTTTACTCAATAATTTTCCTTTTCTCTCTATAACCTCTAATTGCATATTATTACTATTTTATGCATTAAATATGTGTTTATATTTACCCCCATATTCACCATTTTCTTTGCTCTTTGTTTCTTGCATTGCAGACCTTCCACCTGAGATTCACATTCTTTCTGGATGAAGCACATCCTTTAGAATTTCCTTATGAAAATTTGCTAATTACAAACTCTCTCAGTTTCCATGTCTCTGAATATCTTTCTTTCACCTTCATTTTAAAAAGATATTTATGGTGGTTATAAAATTCTAGATTGGTAGTTAATTTCTTTTATCATATTGACAATATTATTCCACTAAATTCTGCTTTCCACTTGCTGCTGAGAAATTAGCTGTTAGTCTCTTGTTCTTCTAAAGGTCATCTTTTTTCTCTGGTTGATTTTAAAATCTATTTTTCTCATTGGTTTTTTGCTGGGTTTTGTTGTTGTTGTTTGTTTGTTACAGTTTCGCTATGACATGACCTCTTCTTTTAATTCACTTCAAGTTTGGATTTGTTGAAATCTTTAAATCTGTGGACTGGTTTTTCATCATGTGCTGGGAAATTATCAGCCATTTACTCTTCAAATTTATCCTACTCCCCATTCTTCCTTTTCTTCCCCTGGAACTTAGTTTTATACACACTGAATGCTCACATTCTATCTTCCATATTTCTTAACCTAACTTACTACCTGTTGCATCTCTGTGCTACATGCTGAATAATTTTGTCTTGCCTTCTAAATTTAAGTTATTTCTCAAAATTTAATTTTGCAACCTCCCACAGATGAGGATCTTCTGGGGAGGATCTATATTTAATTCTGTCAGTTCCCAGGAGCACCATCCATTTTAGACCACTTTAAAGTCATGGCTTGAAAAAAATTAAAAAAATAAAGTCATGGCTTGAGATTTCTGAACTACCTGACTGATACAAACTAGGGCCAAAAATCAGCCTGAGGGTCAGCATCACTTAAGTCTCCATCATAATTCCCAAGGCCTCATTTGTAACCAGTTGATCAAAATCCTCCACAACCTTTTGGCTTAGGAGAAACCAACAGACTGAAGCTAGGGGTAGAGGAAAAGGGAGTCATGGTTGGGTTTCCTAATTTCTGAACCTTTGACCGAGCTTTAAAAACTGCATGTATACATTGAAGTATCATAACAACACTTCTATGGTAGAATTTTTAATGAATATGCCATTATAGGAAATTTAATTATGTTTATATGACTTAATAGGCATAGTTTTTCCCCTAAAATAAGAACCATTTATGTTTAAATTAGTTTGTTTGAAATAGGCAAGAAAATATTCTTTAAGTAAAATGAATCAACTGAAATTGATAGAAAGTGATTAGAACTTGTTAATGAATTACGTTAACCAGAGACAACGGTGGTCAATGTGGCAAAACTTATTTTCAAAGAGATATTTTTTCAAGATGAACAAGAAAAAGAAAAAATGGAGAATCTAATAAATCCCCAAATAAATTGTACAAATAAATAACCATAGATATTTCATTTAAAGTGCTCATGACTCATCTGAGTCATGAGCACTTTAAAATGTATTACACATATAGCATATTTACTGAATTCTTCTTTATTGTGCAGGATTCTCTACAGTTTTGCTGGGCACTAAAAGTAGAAATAAAGTAATTTCTCCACAATAAGCAATATGTGTATAAAAGTGGATACATACCCTTGTAAAGCCAGCAGAAATTAAGGGCATTACAGACAACTCTTCTCTGTCCACCCTTCAGAAGAATATCATAAAGGGTTAGACAAAAGTTTTTATCAATTACATCTCTTTTCTTTTACTATTCACTAATTTACATACTTTCACTGTCATTTAACAAGTACTTTTAGAGGAATTAGATTAATATACTAATGTAAAATTGAAAATGATTTTCTGTTTCAATCTCATAGTTACCTTTTTGGCAGTATATATGCTACTATTTCCCCGCTTTCTATGTTTCCCAGGCTGGTTTTGAATTCCTGATTCAAGTGATCCTCCAGGTTTAGCTGGGACTACAAGAAATGCACCACTGTGCCCAGCTATTATAATACTTGAAATATAACAAATGAAATAGGAGTGGCCAAAAATCTTCTTATTATGTTAAAATTTTTAACAAAATTAAATTCTTTTAGATTTTCTTTTACTTCCAGTTTTTTAAAATATACCCTCCCTCCTATAGCTCAGAGAAAAAGATTAAAAGATACAGAAATATTTCTTCTATCTATAAAAATACACATTATAAATGACTATCTGAATATTTTTCCTCTTTATATGCTTACCTTCTTTCCTTACTCCAATTTATTAAGATTCTCCCCATTTATATAGAATTCTTTTTTTTTAACACTGGGGATTGAACCCAGGAGTACTTTACCTCTGAGCTATGTCCCTAGTATTTTTATTTTTTATTTTGAGACAGGGTCACACTAAGTTCTCAAGGTTGGCCTTGAACTTGCAATCCTCCTGCCTTAGCCTCCCAAGTTGCACATGCCACCACATAAGGCTCCCATTTATGTATAATTCAAATCCCCAGGGAGGTCTGGAGGTAGAGGACCTAGGAAGATACCCCAGAAACCTCCACACTTTTAGGAATGGAATTCTCTCAGGGTTTGCCTACTGTTGAAGCAAAATCAGAATGACTAGCTTGAGAACAGAACTTGCTCCATAAAGTTAACTGGAGAAGTAAAATAAATACAAAAGAATAAATAAAAAGTCAAATTTCAAAGGGGTTTTCCAGTTACAGCATGGAGACCCTAACTTGACTATCTGATAAGAGGAAGCATTACACTGATACCTGGGTTTCAACATAAAAAAAAAAGTAATAAAACAACAAAAATTTACCTGCGTACTACACCAACAATAACTGTGTTTTCTGCGAGTTTTGATGATCTGATAGACCTTAAAAAACAAAAAATTAAATATGAAAATAGTTCTCAAAAAACAAATAAATAAATTTGATACAGCAATTAAAAGTTCAGGGTGAGGGATACAAGGGAAGAAAAGGTCACTCCATATTCTGGATTCACCTTCTTAGCTACTTGATCTTTTTCTTTTTCTCTTTGGGGACAAAGTCCTAATCAGTAAATAGCAATAACCATAAAATTATGGAATGACTGTTCACAGTAGAGATGAAGTTATGTGCCGTCTACCCACTTTTGTTTTGCTAACTGGTTGTTTTGGATGGAGAATTTCCTCTATCCTCTGCTTATGTGAAAGGGACTACACAGTTGTAGTCCCTTTCTTCCTACTAAAGGGAAATGCAAGTTTATGTGTATTAAAGGCTGATGGCTGTGCAGACTGTGGGGATGAAAGAGCTCAAAGGCCAGCTCTTCACTCTATTCTAAGCAGCAAAAAAAAAAAAAAAAAAAAAAAAAAAAAAATTGAAGAGTTCCTGGGTAAAATGAAGGCAAAATTAACACCACCACAAATCCTAACTAGGAAATGCAAGATATTATTCTATGAAGAGCATCAACACCTGTGAGAAGTGGTTAATCATGGAGGCCTGGTGGAGAAAAGTAAAAGACTGCTCCACTGAAGGTACTGAGAGAGTATGAGGCTCAGAGACCCTGGGGATAAGAATATAGCTTTAAAGATCGGGGGGGGGGGGGGGTGTAAATATGACACAGAGGAATAGGAGAAGGAAAAGGAAGAGCTCCGCTGGAGGTCTGCATCAGCTCCGAATACATCCTCCAGTGGGGCTGTCTGAAGAATGTCCAGGTGACCAAAGAAGGAAGGAACTCTGCCCAGACAGAGGAAGAGGACTCACATGGGGGACTTTAGAAGAAGAGGAATAGTAAGGACCATACCCAGCTTGTGCTAGCCAAGGGAGAAGCATGCTGGCCTCCTAGAGAATGTGTCCAGAGAGCTGAGGCTGGTAACAAAACTTCAAGATCTAGAACCATTTCTAAATTACAAAACACAAACTATTTGAATAACTATTTCTCAATTCTCCTAAAGACAGTACATAACATAAGCTTTCTAGATGTGTCAGAGATTCTGCATATACATTGGAGGGCCTCAGTGTTGGCAAACTTTCTGGTAAAGAGCCAGGAAGTAAATATTTTAGGTTTTGTGAGCCATATGGATCCATATGAACTCTGTCCCAACGACCTAACTCTGACATTGAATGCAGTCACAGGCTATACACAAATGAACGGGCAAGGCTGTGTCTTAGGGCCTTCAGGATAAATTTCCTTAGGGGTCCCAGGCTGAGAAAGGCTTGCTGTAATATAGATGCAGAGTATCCTGTGGTAGGAGTGTTGCTCAGGAACAGGAAAGCAGCTCTAGGGACTAACTTCTCTAGCTCCCACCTGCCTATGCTCTCAAAAAGAGCCAACCTAACACACACTACATGGTTCAATAGGAAGAGACCATCCAAACAGGCCACTGCAGGGCTTGCAGACCAAGTGTCTAACCCTGGTTCAGGCCTAGAAGGGTTGCTGAGTGGCAGACACTCGTGAAGGCTAATGTCCATCCCAGCATTCATCTCAAAACAAGGAGCAAGAGAGACACAGTCACACAGTGGTTTTTTCATGACTTCAAAGAACACTGTATCTGTTCTTGTATTTATGTTTCTATCGTATCACATAGATCTAGAAGAAGGAAAAGGAGATTTAAGTACCCAGCCAGCCATTTAAACCAGCTCTAGCTTTTTAGAAAAACAGATACCTGAATGATGGAATGGCACATAGGCAACCACACAGATGATCTCAGTAAGAAAGTTTGGGTGGCCTTCTCATAACTGGAAATACAAGAACAAGGGGCTGTGGCTAAGGAAGAAGTGGAAGGGAGGACCATGTTTAATTGGAGCAAGCCCTTCAAAGGAGCTCTAAAAGTGAAAAGAAGGTAGAGGCGTACTCTTGACTTTTTCTAGTGCATTTAGAGGAGGAACTGCTAGAAAAGGGACATCCTTTAGAATCATAAAAATTAGGAAAGAAATGACTCGGCCCAGTCAATAAGTACACCTGGACAATAGGAGGCAGATTTAAGAAGGAGCGCTATCCTGCAGAATGAGATTCTGTGAGAGCAAAGCGTGATTCTCTGAAAACCATGTTACCTGGTGTACTAGTAGGAGTCAACTTGGCTACACATGATAGAAAGCCCCAAAGAAGAGTTACTTAACTATATGTACCCGTCTCACACATAAAAGATATACAGAGGAAGAGAGTCCAGGGCTGCCATAGTACTTTGAACAGCCAGGAACCTGGCCTCTTCCATTAGTTATTTTTCCAATATTGTCTATACATGGTTTCTTCCTCATAATCCAAGAGTTGTTGAGTGCTAGTCATAATGTCCACATTCCAGACAGCAGGAAAAAGGGTGTGCTCCCTCTCTTCAGCAGGAGACCTAAGTATGCAGGAATAGCACATAGGCAACCCACAGATGATCTCAGGATAGCTCCACTGGCCACGTTCAAGAAAAGCTAGCAAATGCAATATTGTTTCTCAGTGGCCATAGGCCCAGCTAAATATCAGAAATTCTGTTATTAGGAAAAGATCAGAAATGGATATGGGGAGCAACTAATTACAGTCTCAAGTCACCTGGGCTGCCTACAAATAATTCTGTTGATGGTCTTGGCAAAACACTGGAAAAACAGCCACATGATGGAGGCTCACAATACGAACATGGTAAAGCTCTTTATAGAGTTAAATTTTGCATAAGCACAACTCATTGTGCTTTTGCTACTGTTCTCTGCCACATGGAGTGAATTTCAGATAAAAAATAATGAAATTTCCAATGGTAAAAAGGATCTGCAGACCAAGGTGAATCAAGAAATTACACGAAAGCATCTGGAACCGAGTCAATCTTGCTTCTGCACTCAACACAGATTTTAATTTTGTTAATGCGCTTTGGGTTTCCATGTAGTGTTTCTTCCATCTCCTTTTACAAAACCTTCCTTTTCATTACAGAGCCATGCTCCTATAGCACAAAGGAATATTTCTTCACTTCTTCAGAGTACACTCAGCGTATGTCTCCAAAAAGATTTTCAGTTTCTTATAAAAAAAATGATGCTCCTTAGGGCTATTCTTCCCTGAAGATATGCCAAGGCAGATCTTCATAGGTCCCCTGCTTCATCCTGTTCACTCACCACTGAAAAGGAGCAGCACCTACCCAGGCTGAGAGTTTGTCAGAAAAGAGGGTCAAAGTTTCCTTAGCACCCCTGCACTGGACCCTAGGTGCCAGCAACTCCTTCTGAGCTCTGAGCTGCAGGTCAGGTGGACAGGTGCAGTCAGGCTTGGCGAGGGCAGGCAGTGGGTGGGCGCATCTACTGCACAGTGTGACTCCTGGACTGCTCTCCTTGTTCTCAAACTAAATTTTAGAATTGATGTAGTTTGCTGTTCTAAAACTGCAGTATGTGAAGGACTGTTTCAGCCTCCTTGTGCTTCTGTTCCTTTCTACAACACAACAGGAAAAACCATGGCTCTGTCCAATCCCATCTCAGGTTTCTAAACACACAGAATGTGAAGAACAAAGCGGCAACAGGGGTAGCAGTGGGGCCTCTGGCAAGCTCACAGAAGACCTGCTGACCAGCTGGGGCTTGGCTGTCTGTTTCTTTAGTGCAACTCCTACATCCCAAACTTAGCAGATGCAGTGGGAGAGAATTAAAGCCTCTTCCCACTGCCTTCCTTTAGGGCCACCGGTACTTAAGCTTCAGAAACTGAAGTGTGTGGAGCACACTCTTATGATATTTCCCCAGTACAACAGATCAGAGTGGAAACCCCTGTCCTTTTCTGCTTCCCCAGCTTCTTCTATCTCTATTGTCTTATCTTTGCTTTTTTATTGCGTGATCTTCTCTCTTGCTATCTTTTGGATCTCCTGACAGGAAATACAGGTACTGCACAAAATGGCCTCCAGCAGCCCCACCACAGGCTCACCTGCCTCTACTCCTCCTGTCTTCAACACTATCCTCTACTTTGTGCCAAGTGATCTTCCATCTTCTCCTGGAACTGCCCTGCACAGAATATGCTAGTGTCTTAATTGCCCAAAGGGTAGAATTCAGAGCCTTTGGCTCAGCACACTGGGCCTCCAGACCTGGCTTGTGTCTGCTGCTTCAGTCTACTAAACCATGATCCTCATCTGACTGGCTGGCAGCCACCAGCACTGAGCAGAGGAGCCCAGACACCCTCATTTTCCTACCCGGTAGAAGCTCCCTCTATCAGAAAGTTTCTTTCAAAGTTTATATCCACCCTTCAGGACTCAACCCAAATATCCTCTGTGTAGCCCTCCTTAACACAGGTACCCAGAGCACTATGTGTAAACCTCTTCTGTGGGCACTTGTAACTCTGTACTGTAGTCACTCACTTGTCCTCTGTATGAGTTGATGTGTCTACTCCAAAATTGAGGTGGTATCAATGTGACAGCATTAAGAGTGGGGTCTTTAAGAGGTGCATAGGCCATAAGGGTTCCTCTCTCATGAATGGGATCAAGGCTCTTAAAAGAGGGACTGAATGCAGCCTTTGAGGATGCAGCACTCACCAGACAACCAAACCTGCAAGCCCCTTGATCTGAGATTTCCTAGCCTCCAGAACTAAGAGAAAAATTATTTTCTATTCTTTATAGATTACCATTCTCAAGAAATTCTGATATACTATGCATAGTGAGGTGACTACAGGTAACAGTAATATACTGTACATTTCAAAAAGTTATAAGAAAGAATTCTGAAAGTTTTCACCATAAAGAAATGATGCATATTTGAGGAGATAAATATGTTTAACCTGATTTAAACATTACACAATGCATACATGTACTGAATATCATAAGGTACCACACATTAGTATGTACAATTTTGTTAGTTTAAAAGCATAGTAATAAATAAATTACCTAGTCTCAAGTATTTTGTTAAAGCAGTACAAAACAAAGACATACTCCAGCTAGAAAATTAGTTCCTTGAAGGTGAGAATCATGTCTTATTCATCTATATGGCTCTAGTATCAAATGCAGACTGAGACTTGCAAAGTAGGGCCCCTAAATCATGAATGTGGAAATACAGCACAGAATATTTGACCTTCAGGAAGGCAACTCATAAGGAGTGTAAGGAATTCCAAATGCCCCCAGTTATTTGAACAAGTCAGCAACTGATGAAAAATCCTTCAAAGACCACAGGTGTCAATTAGGCATCCTAAAAGGGAAGACAGAGGGAAGGACAATCCTCCCTCAAGGCTAAGGACTCATTGGTTGTGCAGGTCTCCTGGGAGAAACAGTAAGCCAATTAAGGAGCAGAGTCTATAGAGAGTTCTTGAAGAAGCAGTCTATAGCAAGCAGGCATCCCTCTAGGGAGATGTACAGGGAGATGAACCTGGTAAGAGCCAGAATCAAGATGAAATTAACTTAGGATAATAAATTAAGGCCTGCTCCTGCGTCTAGAAAATTCAATATGAATGGTAGGAAAGACCCAAACCCCACCCCAAACTCTTACCCAATAAGATGAAGATGCTGTGGTAGGAAAAAGCTAGAGAGAAAGACTTGAGATTCTTGGCCCAGGCGAGAATGCAGCCATCAGGAAAGGAATGTGACCAGAGTCTGCTTTTGTAAAGGTCTGCTCTCTGGTAGGGGAAGGGAGGGTACTGTTCTGTTTGCTCTTCACTGGTCCATCCAAACTTATTGTGAACTTTCAGTTCAGAGCCAGGTTTACAAGAGCTATTAATTGGAAGAGGATCCCCAGATGGGGTGAGAATCTGAAACCACACTCTTATGAGGGGCCACTAACAGCAATGAGGATGTGCTCAATTCAGCAAAGACATATCTTGAAGGAACACAATTTCTGTCTTCAAATGTTGGAGATTCATTCCGGGAAAGAGGAACAGATCTATCTGGCAACCAAATCCAGACAAGTTGGGCTCAACCTGAAGGAGAAATTCTGAAACTCAGGAGCTTTCCCTTGGGGAACTGGAGGACCCCAAAAGAGGTTGGATAAAGGGTGGTGGGTACTCTGTAGAAGTGAATATCATAGATGACATTCTGCATTTCTTAAGAACCATGTTAGGCAATTTAGTTCCTACTCTTTGTTTAAAAATTATATAAAATAGTCCTTTATATGATGAAAAAATGATTATAATATTTATGGAATTTGGTATTTGTATTTTTTCTCAGTAGTATGTAACTTAATTTCTCAGTAGTATGTAGCTTAATTTTATTTACTTTTGTATAAACAAAATTTTCTTATATAGGGCTCTATAAAATTTTGTTAAATTAATTAACCCTATGTGTTTAGAATATTCCCAAAATACACAACAGTGTATTTTCTTCCCTTAAAAAGTGGGCTGGGGATGTGGCTCAAGTGGTAGCGCCCCCGCCTGGCATGCGTGAGGCACTGGGTTCAATCCTCAGCACCACATGAAAATTAAAAAAAAAAAAAAAAAAAAGTGGAGCAGAGGCCAGGCGCAGAGGTACATACCTATAATCCTGACTAACTGGGAGCCTGAGGCAGGAGGATAGCCAGTTGAGGGCCAGCCTGAGAAAGCCAGACCCTGTCTTGAAATTAAAAAAAAAAAAAAAAGGTGGTGGTGGGGTAGTGGCTTAGTTAGTGGTGGTTCATCCTCACTACCAAAAAACAAAAAAACAAAAAAAGTGGAGTATGTTATGTATATTTTATCATGATTTAAAAAGTGGAGCATAACTAATATAACTTAGTTTTTCTTTCATAATACAGGATGATCCAGCAGTCACCTTTATGAATATAAATTTCCATTGTCCAGCACATACCAGTGGCTATGTTTGAGCCTGCAGAAGACAGGGAAAGAGGCTAAGTTTTCCTTAGCATTTCCTCCCATCCCCTGCCTCAGCTTTTCTAACTTGGCATCCCTTTGTCCTTCCTTAGATATCTCTCCTGCCTTGCAGCATTCCACCAACATACTCAGACATCACATAATTTATATATTTCCTGCCCTTCCTTTGAGTGATACCCATCAGATGTTAGGGAAAGAAGAGATCTTGGAAAATAAGTGTTCCAAATTTACAGCTGATGGTCCACACCAGCCCACACGGGACCCAGGCTCACAGTAGGTCTAGTCCACCCCTCCACCAGTGGGGCAGACACCCACCAGAGCCTAACCTCTGGCACAGAACTGCCTCTTCCCAACAGCAGACTACCTCAGAAGGTCGAGCCCAGCAGTCCAGATCCACCCACTCCAACTTGCACAGAACCTAATCTAGGATGCAGTAGCATTCGTTGAGGAACACCAGAAGGGTCTGGAAGCCCAACATCAAGGTGAGATACAGACAATCTGCATGGGTACTACAAGAATGTAGGGAAGAAACTGTAATATCTCAGATCCACACTGCAAGAAAGGAAGACACATAGACAACATGAAAAAAACATGGGAGGAAAGTGCCTCAAACAAACCAGGACTCTACAGTAACAGAACCCATGGAGAGTGAAGTTGATGAAATGTCAGAGAATGGGTTCAGAAGGTTCATAATTAAAATGATCTGTGAATTAAAGAATGACCTAAATGAGCGAATACAGGCAAAAATTGATCACTCCAACAATGAGGTAAGAGAGCAAATACAGGTAGCAAAAGATTACTTCAAGAAAGAGATAGAGACTCTGAAAAAAAAAACCAGAAATCCTTGAAATGAAGGATACAATAAATCAAATAAAAAAAACTCAACGGAAAGCATATCCAACAGACTAGATCACTTGGAAGAAAGGATGTCAGATAATGAAGACAAAATATACAATCTGGAAAATAAAGTTGATCACACAGTGATGATAGTAAGAAACCATGAACAGACATTCCAAGAATTATGGGACAGCATCAAAAGACCAAATCTAAGAGTTACTGGGATAGAGTAAGGCACAGATTTTTCAAACCAAAGGAATGCACAATCTCCTCAATGAGATAATATCAGAAAATTTCCCAAGCATGAAGAACAAATTGGAAAACCAAATACAAGAGGCTTACAGGACACCAAATGTACAAAATTACAACAGATCTACACCAAGGCACATTATAGTGAAAATGCCTAGCATACAGAATAAGGATCTTCAAAGCCGCAATAAAGAGAAATTAAATCACATATGGGGGAGACAAATTTGAATCTCAGAAGATTTTTCAACCCAGACCCCCAAAGCCAGGAGATCGTGGAACAACATATAAAAAGCTCTGAAAGAAAATGAATGCCAACCGAGAATCTTATATCCAGCAAAACTAAGCTTTAGATTTAATGATGAAATAAAAACCTTCCATGATAAACAAAAATTAAAAGAATTTACAACTAGAAAGCCTGTACTACAGAACATCCTCAGCAAAATATTCCAAGAAGAGAAAATGAACCAACCTAGATGCCCTTCAATGGATGAATGGATAAAAAAAATGTGGCATTTATACACAATGGAGTATTACTCTGCATTAAAAAATGACAAAATCATAGAATTTACAGGGAAATGGATGGCATTAGAGCAGATTATGCTAAGTGAAGCTAGCCAATCCCTAAAAAACAAATGCCAAATGTCTTCTTTGATATAAGGAGAGTAACTAAGAACAGAGTAGGGACGAAGAGCAGGATAAGAAGATTAACATTAAACAGGGATGAGAGGTGGGAGGGAAAGGGAGAGAGAAGGGAAAATGCATGGAAATGGAAGGAGACCCTCAGAGTTATACAAAAGTACATACAAGAGGAAGTGAGGGGAAGGGGAAAAATAATATAAGGGGGACAAACGAATGTCAGTAGAGGGAGCAGAGAGAGAAGAGGGGAGGGGAGGGGAGGGGAGGGGAGGGGAGGGGGGATAGTAGAGGATAGGAAAGGCAGCAGAATACAACAGACACTAGTATGGCAATATGCAAATCAATGGATGTGTAACTGATGTGATTCTGCAATCTGTATATGGGGTAAAAATGGGAGCTCATAACCCACTTGAATCAAATTGTGAAATATGATATATCAAGAACTATGTAATGTTTTGAACAGCCAACAATAAAAAATTTAAAAAATAAAAATAAATAAATAAATAAAATAAAAAAAAGAAAAAAAAAAAAGAAAAACAATGATGAAAATAAGCAGAAGGAGGTATTATACTAAAGAAAAATTGAATCAGAGAAGAAACCAAGTCACATTAAATATCAAAAATAAACAAAAATGGCTGGGAATACAAATCATGTTTCAATAATAACCCTGAATGTTAATAGCCTAAACTCACCAACCAAAAGAAATAGTCTAGCAGATTGGATCAAAAAAAAAAAAAAAAAAAAAAAAAAGACCCAACAATATGCTGCCTCCAAGAGACTCATCTCATAGGAAAAGACATCCATAGACTGAAGGTGAAGGGTTGGGAAAAATCATACCACTCACATGGACTGTGGAAGCAAACAGCAGTTTCCATCCTCATATCAAATAAAGTAGATTTCAAACTAAAGTCAATCAAAAAGGATAAAGAAGGACACTACATACTGCTCAAAGGAACCATAAACCAACAAGACTTAAAAATTATAAATAAATATGCCCCAAACAATGAAGCATCTACATTCATCAAACAAACTCTTCTCAAATTCAAGAGTCAAATAGACCACAACACAATAATTTTGGGTGAGTTTAACACACCTCTTTCATGGCTAGACAGATCTTCCAAATAAAAGCTGAACAAAGAAACTATAGAACTCAATAATACAATCAATAACTTAGACTTAACGGACATGTATAGAATATCCCATCCTTTAACGAAAGAATATACTTTCTTCTCAGCAGCATATGGGTCCTTCTCTAAAATAGACCATATACTATGCCACAAAGCAACTCTTAGCAAATATAAATAAGTAGAGATACTACCCTGCATTCTATCAGATCATAATGAAATTAAATTAGAAATCAATGATAAAATAAGAAATAAAATCCATTCCAACACCTGGAGACTAAATAATATGCTACTAAATGAACAATGGGTTGCAGAAGACATCAAGGAGAAGATTAAAAAAATTTTAGAGGTGAATGAGAACGCAGATACAATATATTGAAATCTCTGGGACACTATGAAAACAGTTCTAAGAGAAAAGTTCATTGCATGGAGTTCATTCCTTAAAAGAAGAAAATCAACAAATAAATGACTTAACATTATATCTCAAAGCCCTAGAAAAAGAAGAACAAGTCAACACCAAGAGCAGAAGATAGGAAATAATTAAAATCAGAGCTGAAATCAATGAAATTGAAATAATTGACAGAAAAAAAATTTGGTTCTTTGAAAAAATAAATAAAATTGACAGACCCTTAGCCATGCTAATGAAGAGAAGAATAGAGAAAACTCAAATCATTAACATACATGATGAAAAAGGAAATATCACAACAGACATTATAGAAGTACAGAAGATAATTAGAAATTATTTTGAAAACTTGTACCCCAATAAAATATAAAATATCAAAGGCATCGACAAATTTCTAGAGTCATATAATTTGCCCAAATTGAATCAGGATGATACACAATTTAAACAGATCAATTTAAAGTGACAAAATAGCAGATACCATCAAAAGTCTACCAACCAAGAAAAGCCCAGGACTGGATGGATACACAGCCGAGTTCTACAAGACCTTTAAAGAAGAACTAATACCAATACTCTTCAATTCATTTCAGGAAATAGAAAAAGAGGCAGCACTTCCAAACTCATTGAATGAGGCCAGTATCACCCTGATTCCAAAATCAGGCAAAGATACATCAAAAAATGAAAACTTCAGACCAATATCTCCAATGAACATGGATGCAAAAAAAAATTCTCAACAAAATTCTGGCAAATTGAATACAAAAACATATCAAAAGATGGTGCACGATGATCAAGTGGGATTCATCCCAGGGATGTAAGGTTGGTTCAACATACAGAAATCAATAAATGTAATTCATCACATCAATAGACTTAAAGATAAGAATCATATGATCATCTCAATAGACACAGAAAAAGCATTTGACAAAATGCAGCACCCCCTTTATGTTCAAAACGCTAGAAAAATTAGAGATAATAGGAACATACCTCAACATCATAGAGGCTATCTATGCTAAGCCCCAGGCCAACATCATTCTAAATGGAGAAAAATTGAAGACATTCCCTCTAAAAACTGGAACAAGACAGGGATGCCCTCTTTCACCACTGCTATTTAACATAGTTCTTGAAACACTGGACAGAGCAATTAGACGAAATAAATTAAAGGATACATACAGAAAAAGAAGAACTCAAATTGGCACTATTTGCTGATGATATGATTCTATACCTAGAAGACTCTAAAAGTTCCACCAGAAAACTTCTAGAACCAGTAAATGAATTCAGCGAAGTAGCAGGATATAAAATCAACACCCATAAATCAACGGCATTTCTGTATCAGTGACAAATTCTCAGAAAGGGAAACGAGGAAAACTATCCCATTCTCAATAGCCTCAAAAAAAAAAATAAAATAAAATACTTGGGAATCAACTTAACAAAAGAGGTGAAAGATCTATATAATGAAAATTATGGAATCCTAAAGAAAAAAGTCAAAGAAGACCTTAGAAGATACAAAGATCTACCTTGCTCTTGGATAGGCAGAATTAATATTATCAAAATGACCATACTTCCAAAAGCACTATACAGATTTAATGCAGTTCCGATCAAAATTCCAATGACATTCCTCATAGAAAGAGAAAAAGCAATCATGAAACTCATCTGGAAAAATAAGAGTCCCAGAATAGCTAAAGCAATCCTTAGCAGGAAGAGTGAAGCAGGTGGCATCACTACATGAGACCTTAAACTATACTACAGAGCAATAATAACAAAAACAGCATGGTACTGGCACCAAAACAGACTGGTAGACCAATGGTACAGAATAGAGGACACAGAGACTAACCCACAAAATTAAAATTATCTTATATTAGACAAAGGTGTCAAAAACATGCATTGGAGAAAAGATAGCCTCTTCAACAAATGGTGCTGGGAAAACTGGAAATCCATATGCAACAAAATGAAATTAAATCCCTATCTCTCACCATGCACAAAACTCAACTCAAAATGGATCAAGGACTTAGGAATAAAACTAGAAACCTTGAGTCTAATAAAAGAAAAAGTAGGCCCTAATTTCCACCATGTGGGATTAGGCCCCAGCTTCCTTAATAAGAAGAACTAATACCAATACTCTTCAATTTATCCTGTGGCACAAGAATTAAAAATCAAGAATCAATAAATGGGATGGACTCAAACTAAAAGTTTCTTCTCAGCAAAAGAAATAATCTGTGAGGTGAATAGAGAGCCTACATCTTGGGAGCAAATCTCTACCCCTCACACATCAGATAGAGCACTAATCTCTAGGGTATATAAAGAACTCAAAATGATGATATGATTCAAAAAGCTAAGCACCGGGGCTGGGGCTGGGGCTGAGCGGTGGAGCACTCGCCTAGCATGTGAGGGAAGCTGGGTTCAATCCTCAGCACCACACAAAAATAAATAAAATAAAGGTATTGTGTCCAACTACAACAACAACAACAAAAAGCTAAGCACCATAAAAACAAATAACCCAATCAATAAGTGGGCCAAGGATCTGAAGAGACACTTCTTAGAAAATGATATACAATCAATCAATATATGAAAAAATGTTCATCATCTCTAGCAATTAGAGAAATGCAAATCAAAACCACTCTAAGATTTCATCTCTCTCAGGTCAGAATGGCAGCTATTATGAAGACAACAATAAATGTTGGTGAGGATGTGGGGGAAAAAGTACATTCATACACTGCTGGTGGGACTGCAAATTGGTGCAGCCAATATGGAAAGCAGTATGGAGATTTCTTGGAAAATTGGGAATGGAACCACCATTTGACCCAACTATCTGTCTCCTTAGTCTATACTCAAAGGACTTAAAAACAGCATACTACAGGGACACAGCCACATCAATGTTTATAACAACACAATTCATAATAACTAAACTGTGAAATCAACCTAGATACCCTTCAATAGATGAATGTATTAAAAAGATGGAATATTACTCAGCAATAAAAGAGAATAAAATCATGGCATTTGCAGGTAAATTGATGGCACTGGAGGAGATAATGCTAAGTGCAGTTAGCCAATCCCAAAAAAACAAATGCTGAATGTTTTTTTGATATAAGGAGGCTGATTCATAGTGGGATAGGGAGAGGCAGCTTGGGAGGAATAGACGAACTCTAGATAGGGCAGAGGGGTTGGAGGGGAAGGAAGGTGACATGGGGTTATAAATGATGGTGGAATGTGATGATCATTATTATCCAAAGTACAGGTATGAAGATACAAATTGATGTGAATATACTTTGTATACAATCAGAGATATGAAAAATTGTGCTCTATATGTGTAGTAAGAATTGTAATGCATTTTACTTTTTTGTATTTTGTATTTGTTATTTTGTATAAATAACAACAACAACAACAAAAATAATGCTGAAAAAAATAATTTACAGCTGAGATAAAACATCTCCAGAGAAGGCAGAGTTACCCAGCCCAGCAGGTGGTCAGGGGAAAAGCTGAGCTAGGACGTTTGCTTCCCTCTGCCCAGGCCAGAGCTTTCTCTATTTCCCTTGGTGACTGACCAGACAAGATGTCAAATAGTTCTGTACTATAGTGATAATGCCTTGCTGCAGAGTCAATTGGCAAGGAATATAGGCAGCACTTCAGCTACTAGATCAAGGTCAGAGAGGAAACTACAAATACAAACATACTAGGGTGAAAGCCACCTGGTCTTACTATCAGAAATGTGGGCTCTTGCCACCAAGAAAGCAAGCACATGAAGAAATAACTAGGTACCCCCGCAAACAACCTTTTGATATGATGCTATTTGTCATGTCAATTTTTAACTCTTAATATTTGGCTTAAATCTTTTTTTATCAAAAGTCAAGATTTTAAATATCCTAACTATGTTATATAATTAAATAAATATCCTATAACTATGGTATATAGTACATTATACTAAAGTCATGACTTGTCTTTCCCCTATTAAATAAAATGGTAGTTTACTTCACTTTGCATCTATCAGCAGCAAAAAAAATTTCTTAAATTTTAAAGAAGCATTTTTAGATTTATGCCTGCAACCCAAAATTCTCTCATGATATTAATATTGTTGCATGCATTATAAATGAAGTACATTTCTCTAATATTAGAAAACAATTCTGAAATTTTTTAAATTAAAAAACAATCTGGAAAATTATTATAATTTTTGTCACAGTAACATGCAGTTGATAACTATGCTTAATTAAACATTGAGTTTCATCTTAACCCTTAATGGTTCTCATTCACATTTTTTAAAACTTTTTTAAACAAAGCAAAGCCACACAAAACAAGAGAGATTAGTCTAAGAAATAATGAGGTTCTAATGTCTTGCTTACTTTCCAATGAGAGACTGAATTCAACTCAATGTTTCTAGGAGACATTTTTTGTTACAAATGCCAGTGGGATTATTTAGGCTTGAGTAGTGCGCTTACCTGCACAATGCCTCTGCATCCAGCTGACGGGGATTTCTGTGGTCTATGATGATGATGTCATGATGTTTGTCCAAGAAACAGTCAAGGACTGTTTGTGCCTCCTTGGTTACTGTACACTTAAATCCTGCTTTTTCACATGCCCTGCAGAATCCCTTACACTGGTTATCTTCTTTGGTAAACACTAAAAGTACCTGAATCAAAAAGAGCATATACACATTTTTTTCAGAGATGTTTTTAGAATTGTTATTTATTAACTATGATTTCCCAACTCTTTTCAGGCAAGGTCATACAAGAACATAATCATCAAATTCAAATCCTTCTTCTATACATAACTCACAGCATTCTCATTCAGTTCCCCGAATCAGTGTTATTATCTATCTACTCTTAGTCTAGAAGTTCAAGTGCATGGCTCATATACTTACTTCTTTTGCTAATAAACCCACTGGCAGAACTCAACAAAGACTTAATAGAGCATTTTATATTGAAACTGAATCAATTAAAATACACAATATTTATTTAGTAAACAGAAACTTAATGGAGTATGCCTCTGATGACAAATGCTAATATTTCAGTGAAACTATAGAAACACTCAATTATTTCAATATTGTATTTAAAAGTTTTGACACCAAATTTTATATAGTTCCTTCAAGTTAAAAAAATCACTCTGATTGTAAAAGTAACAATAGGTAGACTGAAATATTACATTTCAAAGCCTACCACTTAAGTGACAAAGGAACAATACCAGGTGTGATAGGCAACATCTGTGTGGATGATAGGACAAGAGCTGGCTATGCTAGCTCCAGCCCCAGATCTGGGAGGCCTGGATCTACTACCTCTTCCCTCTCCATCCAGGGCCCAACCAGAGCTGGCTCCTGAACCAGAACATGGCTCCATCTCTTCAGAGCCAGACTCATTAATGTGGTAACAGTAATGGGTCAGGTGGAGATGGAGCAGCCATTATAAATGTTCATCTCCCTAAAGATTGCCCTAGAGGGGATGCCTGCCTGCTATGGACTGTTTCTTCAAAGCTAACAGAAACACTCTTCCCCACGGTTTACTTCCTTCAAGTATACCCACAGCACAAATACCACGAATGCAAGGAACTAAGAGCATATACTTCCACCAGCCCTTTCCATATTTCTAAAAATGTAACAGTGAACATGTGTTTGCATGTGTGCAGGGAGCCCCAAATAATCTGGTTAAATTTTAATGGAATACTTTGTTTCCTGCTTATGATTAAACAAATGATAGATATTGCTAAACCAGCTTAATGTAGACTGCAGACACATCTGTATCCCTAAATATCTCAATGTACATTTCTAAGGATGGTCTCTTACGTAAGTATAGTATTGTTGTCAAGGCCAGGAAATTTAATATTGATCCAATATTGCTATCTAACAGAGAAGACTTTATATTTTATACTGTTCTTGTTTTGTTTTGTACTAGGGATTGAACCCAGGGGCACTTAACCACTTCCCCAGTCCTTTTTATATTTTTTAAATTTTGACACAGAATCTCACTAAGTTTGCTTAGGGCTTGCTAAATTGCTAAGACTGGCTTTGAACACACGATCTGCCTGCCTCAGCCTCCCAAATTGATGGGATTACAGATGTATACCACCACACCTGGCTATATTTTAAATATATAACTTTATTTTTTAATGAAAGTCAACATGTGAAAATCACAGCATGGTTCATTAGTACCTGAAGTTGATCTTGATGAAATCTCATGGGGCCAAATTGTACGTCAGCCACTGCTCCCTGTAAGAAAGAGATTTGCTGTTTAACAAGGGAGAATCTTGCTTAAATTTTCTGTTTAATCAGTGCTACAGATGAAAGTAAAATGTCTACTCTAGAAAACAATTACATAAAGTAGATAGACAAATGTTCATCTCCCTAAAGATGAATTAAGAAAATTCCTAAGGATTTCCTTATAGCCCCCAGGAAAAACTGGAGCAGGAAAGGAGAAATAAAATTAATCTGATCTTGGTGCTACCTTTTACAGTGTGCAACTTTAAGTGAATTACTCAACCATTCTCAGCCTTGATTTCTTGTTTTATAAATATCAAATGACACCAAATAAACACCAAATAAACCTTGGTGCCCTCGATACCTATTTCTGCCTTTCTCCTGATAGCAATGAAATCTTATATCCAAATGGGCATATGAATAATGCAATCCAGCAGTCAAAACCACAGAATATCAAAGAAACCTCTGAGAAATAGTTGATGCTTTGTTTTACAGAGACAGGTAATAGCACTTGACAATAAGTGCTTATCCATATAAGAACTTATCATTAAAACATACCATGACATACCCAACCCCAGTGAGCAGCCATAAACCAAATCAGGGATTGCCTGTTCTTGTCTCTGTGCTTAGGACTGAACATGTTATTTCACTAAATTATCTCAGCAACATGGTGATCCGAGGTTCCCAGTATTTTGCTTAGGACCATACAGCTAGAAAGTGGTATTGCTGGGATTCTAATCCAGGTCTATTTAGTTCCATACCCTGTGCTGCAAAGTTAGGGCTACCAGAAGGTTTGGGCAACTTGTTCTCTGCATAAAGGAGCCCAAAAGAGGGAAAAGGAAACCCAGTACCAGGTAATGAACTCTGGCACTGAGATTCTGACGTAGGAACAGTCACACTTTGCAATCTACATGTATTGAAGGGAACCTTATCCTAGTCCTCTGGTGATGGTAGGTTTCATACCTAGAGCAGCAACCAAAGAACTGGATCTATAAGAAACTTCCTACAAAACATTTCCTACTTGACTACCAACTCCTATCTCCCCCTGCAAACAGTAAGCTATAGTAAGCACATGTAACAAAATTCTTAGTGATAAGGGAACCATGAGAAGCTGATGTTTACTAATCTCCTAATTATGGGCCCCTGGCTAATTTCTGATTTTTCTTTTTGTCTTTCAAAAGGCATAAAAAAGGGGCTAGAGTTGTAGCTCAGTGGTAGAGTGCCTGCCTCACACATCTGAGGCACTGAGTTTGATCCTCAGCATCACATAAAAATAAATAAATAAATAAAGATATTGTGTTCATCCACAACTAAAAAAAATGTTTTTTTAAAAAAGGCATAAAAATGGGGCTGGAGTTGTGGCTCAGTCATAGAGTGCTCACCTAGTATGCATAAGGTACTGGGTTCAATCCTCAGTACCACATAAATATAAAATAAAGATATTGTGTCAATCTAAAACTTAAAAAAAAAAAAGGCATAAAAAGAATGAGGGTCTCTACTGTTTCAGATCTAAGACTAGGAGAAGATTCTTTGGAAAGGAGGCAGAGTAAGGAAAACAGACAGCTTGAGGCACTGCACATCCTCTTGGGCTATGGAACTACTAGCCAGGCTCACAAAATAGAATTTCTGAAAGAGAAGATGGTCTAAGAGCCTGGAGGAGTCTAAAAAGAACTAGATAGAAGATGGAGGAATCTCCAATCTCTGTCCTAGTAGAATGTGTCTGTTTGGGGAACTCTTGGACTTGCAAATTCTAGAAGAAGCTTAGATAGTAAACTGAGATTAATTTCAGGCAATGTTAGCTCTTAGTCCATTGCAGCGGCCCAGCCCAACCTACAGGAGGCAGCTGTATATGTGTTTCCAAAACAACCTGAACACATATAGCAAAAAGGATTCCATTCTGCAAATTTCAGAGATCTGGGCTCTGCTCACTGAATGCTGCTTCTCATCAGATACAGTGGCCAAGAAGTGGACAGCAACAAAAACAATGTTGAGGGGTTAATATACAGCTATAAGCATTTACAGTGAAAATCAAACAAGAAGGCTGGGGTATGCCTAGCATGCTCAAATCCCTGGGCTCAACCCGCAGTACCAAAAAATAATAAAATTAAAAATTAAAAACAATCAGTCAAGATCACAAATTATCAAATTAACTTTACAATTTAAGGAAATAGAAAAAGAACAAACTAAACCCAAATCTAGTAGGAGGAAGGAAATAATAAAGATTTACAGCAGAGATAAATGCAAAAGAGAATATACAAATAACAGAAAAATCAATGGAACCAAAAGTTCTTAGGAAAAAAACAATAAGTTTAAAAAAACTTTTAACTAGGTGGAAATAAAGAGATTAGACTCAAATTTCTAAAAATCACAAATGAAAGTGGGGACATTGCTACCAATTCCATAGAAATAATATTTATAGGGGTCCTATGAACAACTGCATACTAACAAGTTGGATAACATGGATGAAATGGACAAATTACTAGAAATACAAAACTTGTCAAGATTAAATCACAAAAAAATAGAGAATCCAGATAGATCTAAAACTAGCAAAAAGATTCAATCAGTAATATTAATAATAATAATAAACCCCATGACAGAAGAGCCCTGGATCTGATGGCTTCATGGGCAAGTTCTATTAAATATTTAATTCCAATCCTTCTCAAATTTTTTCCAACAATTGAAGAAAAGGAAACACCTCCCTACTTATTTTATAAGTCCAGTGTTACTCTGATATCAAGACTAAACAAAGACACTAAGAAAACTATAGATCAATATCCTTTAAGAAAATGGATGCAAAAACTTTCAACAAATGCTAGCAAACTGAATTCAGCAGCACACTTTGATAACATATGACCAAATGATGATGGTCATGGTGTATAATGCAAGAATAGTTCAATAACCAAGGCCCAAGATCGGGAGGAGAGGCCCGTCCGCCACATGCAGCCCAGAGACTGGGAGGAGAGGCCTGTCCCGGGCCCAGAGACACGTGGTGAGCCACCCCGCACTGGGGTTCCTTACTCACCAAAGCATGGCTCCACAGCCCAACAGCAGGGTACATATAGGCTTGAGGCTGCCACCACCACAAAACTGGGATATCACCACTTGTATCAAGGGACAACAATAAGGACCTGGTAAGACATCATCAAGGTTCCTGTGGCCTGGCTACACCATGGGTGTCCCTACTAGGGGTGCTAATAGTTATCCTGTTGCTGAGGTAACAGGGAGTCTTGCATGGGGTTGCCTATCTCTTGTTTCTCCTACTAACAGCCAACTTCTTATGATTACCCTCTCACTATCATATAATCTAATACTTCCATATTCTAACATCCTACCTCATACACATCTCAGCCAACCCCCTAGGCCACCTCCTACTATTAGAAACTGTAAACCATTATGCAAACCTATTGACTATAAGGTAGAAGATAACCAAACTCATCATTTTTGATTTTAGTGAAAAACTGTAAATGTAAAAATAGAAGCTAACCAATATATGGCTGCACATTGGGTACAATGAGTGCTGGAATACTGATTCTCTCCCTTAAAAGGTATTGGTAATCTATAGTGACACTATAAGACAACAGGGCAGAAGCTGTCATACCTCAGATCTACACTGTAAGAGAGGAAGACTCTTAGACATCATGAAAAAACAAGGGCGGAAAGTGCCCCAAACAAACCGAAATACTACAACAATAGTATTGGCCAGGCTCACAAGATAGAATTTCTGAAAGAGAAGATGGTCTAAGAGCCCTGGAGGAGTCTAAAAAGAACTAGGTAGAAGATGGAGGAATCTCCAATCTCTGTCCTAGTAGAATGTGTCTAATTCAACTGTTTGGGGAACTCTGGGGTCTATTAAAGACTTGCAACTTCCAGAAGAAGCTTAGATAGTAAATTGAGATTAATTTCAGGCATATTCGTAGATAGCAAAGCAGGTGAACTGTCAGAGAAGGAGTTCAGAATATATATAATTAAAATGATTTGGGAATTAAAGAACAACCTAAGTGAGCAGATACAGGCAAAAACCAATCACTCCAACAAAGAGATAAGAGAGCAAGAGAGCAAATACAAGTTTCTAGAGACTACTTCAAGAAAGAGATAGAGGTGCTTGGGGGGTAAAAAAAACATAGAAATCCCTGAAATGAAAGAAACAATAAACCAATTAAAAAACTCAATAAATAGCATCCCCAACAGACTAGATCACTTGGAAGTCAGAACTTCAGACAATAAGGACAAAAATATACAATCTTGAAAATAAAGTTGACCACACAGTGAAGACAGTACGAAACCATAAAGAGAATATCCAAGAATTATGGAATACCATCAAAAGACCAAATTTAAAATTTATTGGGATAGAGGAAGGTTCAGAGATTCAAACCAAAGGAATGTACAATCTCTTCAATGAAATAATAGCAGAAAATTTCCCAAGCATGAAGAATGAACTGGAAAATCAAATACAAGAGGCCTATAGGACACCAAATGTACAAAATTACAACAGAGTTACATCAAGACACATTATAATGAAAATGCCCCGCATAGAGAATAAGGATAGAATTTTAAAGGCCGCAAGAGAAAATGATCAGATTACCTATAATGGAAGACCAATTCAGATCTCAGTAAATTTTCCAACCCAAACTCTCAAAGCCAGGAAATCCAGGAACAACATATACCAAGCTCTAAAAGATAATGGATGCCAACCAAGAATCTTATATCCAGCAAAATTAAGCTTCACATTTGATGATGAACTAAAAAATTTCCATGATAAACAAAAGCTAAAAGAATTTACAGCAAGAAAGCCTGCACTATAGAGCATTCTTGGCAAAATATTCCACAAGGAGGAAATAAAAATCAATAATGAAAATCTGTAAAGGGAAGAACTACAATAAAGGAAAAGCCAACCAAAAGTTAAAAACAAAGTCAAGTTAAATATCAAAAATAAACAAAAATGACCTGTAATACAATTCATGTCTCTTTAACTTTTTGATAAATTTTTACACATAAAAAGTTTAACTACAATATCATCTAATTTTTCAGGTTTTTGTTTATTTCATATTTTTTGTTTTCCATTTATCTTCACAAAGTTATACAAATATGTTCTTAAAAAGTTTTAATATTTTATATGCTATATTTTAATACATAATTAATTTGGTATATGTATATACATTGCCTGTCATATGAAATGAGGTATATTTTACACTCTCTTATAATTTGAAATCCATTATTCAGGATTCAAGGATGAAAAAAGATCAATCAGAGTAAAACTTGTTTAATAAGGTATTTATAAAGGTAAGGGCAAGGTTGAGGGAAACCAACAAATTTTGTGAAGCACCTTTCCTTCTGTAAACTTGGAGAGGTAGGAAGTGAAATAAAAGAGAGCCATCATGAAAAAAGGAGAAGGTGACCTAACTGAAGTTATTCCCACCAAAATCATGTGAAAACCAACTGACATTCTAATAGAGTCTTATAGGGAGGAGGAATAAAACACCTCACTGAACTCAACAAGAAACCACGTAACAAAGGGACTTATCACGCAGCCTACAGCATATGTCTCAACAAAAGGTGAAAGATGGAGAAAGGAGCCAATATAGCAGCCATTGGTTACATGAGGCCACTGAGTATCTGAAATGAGTCTAGTCTGAATTGAGGTGTGCTATGTATTAAATAGATATTAGATTCCAAAGAATTACTAGGACAAAGAAAATGGACATGAAATATCTTGCTAACAATTATTTTCTTTGCAAATTATGTTGGTAATCCATTGGGTTAAATGAAAATATATTAAAATTAATTACTCTATTTGTTTAAAAAAAAGAAGTAAAGAAGAACAAGGTAACATTCTGTATCTTGATGGTATATATCCATATATATGTTGTCATTTTTTATATTTGTGTTATCAAAATTCATATAACTATAGGGGTTGGGGTTGTGGCTCAGTGGTAGAGCACTCACCTAGCATGCACAAGGCACTGGGTTCGATCCTCAGCACTACATAAATGTAAAATAAAGATATTGTGTCCACCTAAAACTTAATAATAAATATTTTTTTAAAAAATTCATGTAACTATAAAAATAAATAGGGTAAATTGTACCATACAGAAATCATATCTCAACAACAACAAAAAAAGTTCAAAGCCAGCCTCAGCAATGGTGAGGCGCTAAGCAACTCAGTGAGACCCTGTCTCTAAATAAATCAAATACGAAACAGGGCTGGGGATGTGGCTCAGTGGTTGAGTGCCCCCAAGTTCGATCCCTGGTATCCCCCACCCAAAAAATTATTTCTTGATTGTAGGACTTTTTCAGTCTTTAATATTCCATTTGAGCTGGGCATGGTGGTGCGCACTTATAATTCCACCTATTCAGTGAGGTTGAGGGTGCCGGACTATAAGTTCAAAGACAGCCTGAGTGATTTACTAACTTATGATTTACAAAAATTATGAAGTTCTGTTCAATGGTAGAGTACCCCTGGGCTCCATTCCCAGCACCCCCCCAAAAAAAGAAAGAAGGTAACCTGATGTTAACCAACCAGTTGTTTGTGCATTGTTTTGTCTCCCTGCCCCTTCCTTTTAAAGAAAATATCTCTGATATTTAAAAAAAAATAGTTCAACAGATGAAAATCAATCAATGTAATACAGCACATTAACAGAATAAAGGGAAGCCCCACATGATCACTTTAATTAGTGTAGAAAAAGCATATGGCAAAACTCAATAGCCTTTCATGACCAAAAACACTCAACAAATTAGGAATAGAAGGAAAATATCTCAATAAAGTCATACATGAAAAACCCACAACTAACATCAAACTCAATGGTGAAACACTGAAAGCTTTTCCTCTGAGACAAAAACAAGGAAAGAAGACTACTTTCACCACTTCTATTCAAAACATTACTGGAAAGTTCTAGCCAAAGCAATTAAGCAAGAAAAATACATGAGGCATCAAAATGGAAAAAAATGATTAAAACTATCTTTGTTCATAAATGATATAATCCCATATGTAGAAAATCCTAAAGGTTATACATAAAAAGCTGTCAGAACTAATAAATGAATTCAGTAAAACAGCAGATACAAAAATCAAATGCATTACTAGATACTAACAATGATCAATCTGAAAAGGAAATTACAAAAAGAATTCCATTGACAATAGTATCAAAAAGAATAAACTGCTTGACACAAATGAATGGCAGTACATCCCAATGTATATGGATTAGAAGATAATATTGTAGGGGCTGGGGATGTGGCTCAAGCGGTAGTGCGCTCGCCTGGCATGCATGCGGCCAGGGTTCAATCCTCAGCACCACATACAAACAAAGATGTCGTGTCTGCTGAAAACTAAAAAATAAATATTAAAAATTCTCTCTCTCTCTCTCTCTCTCTCTCTCCCTCCCTCTCTCTCTCTCACTCTCTCTTTAAAAAAAAGATAATATTGCTAAGATATCAATATTACCTAAAGCAATCTACATAGTTATACTCTCTATTAAAATCTCAATGATGACCATCACATTCCACAATCCTTGCTATTCCCTTCCCCTCCTCCCTTTCCTTCCGACCCCTCCTCACTATCTAGAAATAATGGTCATCATTATACAAAATACATGTATGAAGATTTGAATTTGGTGTCAACATACCTTATATACAAACAGAGATATGAAAATTTGTGATATATATGTGTATTAAGAATTGTAATGCAAAAAAAAGAGTACATGTATAATGGCATAATTTGGTGTGAACTTACTTTATATACAGAGTTACGAAAAAATGTGCTGATATAAGTAATAATGAGTATAATGCATTCCACTATTGTCATGTATTTAAAAAAAATCTCAATGATGTTTTTTGCAGTAATAGATAAATCTATCATAGAATTCATATGGAATCACAAGGGATCCTAAATATCCAAAACAATCTTGAAAAAGAACAAAATAGAAAGACTCACAATTCCTGATTTCAAAACCTAGTATAGGGGCTGGTGTTGTGGCTCAGTGGTGGAGTGCTCACCTAGCATGCACAAGGCACTGGGTTCGATCCTCAGCACCACATATTTGTGAAATGAAGATATTGTGTCCACCTAAAACTTAAGAATAAATATTTTAAAAACTAGTATAAGGCAAAGTGGTACTGGCACAAAGAGAGACATACAGGCCAGTGGGATTAAACAGAGTCCAAAATTCTTGCATATGTGATAAATTAATCTTTAGCAAGGGTGCCAACAATATTCAGTGGGGGGAAGGACAATCTTTTCAACAAATGCTGCTAGAATACTATAGTGATCCATGTATATTGATGTTTTTTAAGTAGTGCAATTCACAATACCAAAATTCTGGAAATAGCATTGGTATCTGCCCACAGATTAATGGATAAAGAAAATGTAGTATATAGGGCTGGGGATGTAGCTCAGTGATAACACACTTACCTAGCATGCATGAGGATCTGGGTTTGATTCCCAGCACTGCACCAAGAAAGAAAATAAGTATATATACACACACAAGTTTTACTCAGCCATAAAGATGAAATTATGCCATTTGTTAGTAAATAGAACTACAAAAGATCATGCTAAGTGAAATAAGCCAGACTCAGAAACTCAAGGGTTATATGTTTTCTCTCATATGTAGAAGCTGGAGGGAGGGGTACAGAGAATAAAAAAGGCAAACTCATGAAAATTGAAGGGAAACCAGTAGAGTAGAAGGGAGTAAGGGAAAGAGAAGAAAGAAGAAAAAGGGGAGAAGAAAAAGGGTAAATAAAATCAACCAAATTATGCATGCATGAATATATCACAAACAAATCTCACTTCATGTACAATTATAACACATCATTTTAAAAAATGGTGCTGAGAAAACCAGATATTCACATTCAGAGAATGAAGCTGGACATTTACCTAACACCATATTAAAAAATTAACCAAAAATGGATCAAAGATCTCTCTGCTCCCTCGTTGCAATGTCCTAAGCTGTCATGCCATTCCTTCCACCAGGATGTTCTGCTTCACTCTGGGCCCACAGCAATGGAGTCAACCACTTAAGGATTGACCTCTAAAACCATAAGCCAGAATAAAATGTTCTTCTTCTACACTGTTCTCGTCAGGTCTTTTGGTCACAGTAACAAAAGCTGACTGAAATAGAAACTGAATTATTATAAAAAACTGAATTCTTAGGGTATTAAGAATAGGGGTTGTAACTGTCATAGAAATGTACAACACAGAGTGAAACCCCCCTCCCCAATGTAAACTATGGACTTCAGTTAATAATGTGCCAATATGGGTTCACTGATTATAACACATGTACAATATAAAGCAAGATGTTAATTATAAGGAAACTGTGCATGGGAGTAAGCGGAGAATATATGGGAACTCTGTAAATTTTGTTCAACATTAATATAAATCTAAATTGCTCTAAAAATAAACTCTATTGTTTTTTTTTAAAAAAAAGAATAGGGGTTGTTCCTATAACTAACCTGACCATGTGGTTTGGAATCATTTGGGAACTGACTTGTGAGAGAAGTTTGGGAGTTTGGAGATGCAGGCTGGAAAAGCTTTAGGATGTTGTAATCAGAACTTAATAGGTGATTCTGGTGGGAGCTCAGAGACCAGAATGCTGACAAGACTGCAGACAGTAAAGACTGGGCTCATGAGTTTTCACAGGAGGAGGACCTATTAGGACTTGGACTAGAGGTTATTCAAGTTATGTTCTGGAAAATAAGTTTTCTACATTTTACTCATGTCTTAATACTTGTTGTGAGGCTGAATTTAAAGATGATGTACTAATTAATCTGGCAGAGGAAAGTTCAAGGCAGGATAGCATTCAGCAACAGCATGATATTGCTAGCAGTATTTGGTCAAGTTTATTGTGATATCAGAATGAGAAAACACAGCAGAAAGTTTTGAAAAACTTGTACTTTGGCCAGAAAAGTGCAAGTAAAACTGAGACTAAGGTAGTTGTAGTTGTTAAAGAGATTAAAAGAAAAAGAGATGCTAAGTACTTTACCCAGAGACAATAGAAAAGATGGCTCAAGGGCATCTCAGGAATTGGGACCACACTCATCACAGACTCAAGGATGTAAAAGTAAAATTTCCTTTGAGAAGAGACCATGGGGACATTCTGCTTGCACAGGAGGACCTAGGAAGCTTCTTCACCATGTTCAGTCACCCAGGCACTCAAAAACTGCCTCAGCCATGGCCCCAGAAGGCTTGGCTACTCTGCCAGATGGCGGCAGATCTTAATATTAACCACATGGTTCTGGTTCTGCAGGAATGCAGGATGCTGAAGTTAGAGGGTCCGAGAGGTTTTCACTGAGATTTCAAAGGAAGGCCTGGGAGGTCAGGCAAAGTATAGCAAGGTTGGAGTTCCTGTGGGCTGGCCCTAACAGGGTGATATATGAAGAAGTGAGAAGGAAGTTGAAGTTGCAGTATGAACCCTGTGATTAAGAGATGCCAGTAACAAGGGGCATCTGCAGAGGAAAGCTGCAGGAATCAAGCAGAAAAAAAACAAGAGAGAGGTCATGTGGGTTGCAATCAGTAAGGCCATAGGGACCAAGCTACAAAAGCCCTTTGGAAAGAAAATCACAATTCCACATGCCCCAGATGCTAGATGTGGAAAACTTGTTTGCCAGCTAGATTTTGGTCTGTCTTTAGTCCCTTTCCTTTTTTCTTTACCCCTATCTCTCCCTTTTGGAATAGAAAGAGCATACAAGATATATGTTTTAAAAATCAAATACATAAATGTAAGACTTAAAATACAAAACTCTTAGTTTTTTTCCTAAGAGTTTTTCCACTTTTTATATAGGTCAAAGGTTTCATAATACTTATTTTGGCAATAATTGCTTAGATATGACACCAAAGGCACAGGGAGCAAAAGAAAAAATAGACAAACAACAAAATTAAAACTTTTGTGCATCAAAAGACAATGCCAACATAGTAAATAGGCAACCCACAGAACAGGAGAAAATATTTATAAATCATATATATGATAAGGGATCAATATAGACTATATGGAGAACTACCACTACTCAATAACAACCTGCTTCAAAAAGAGGCAAAGGATTTGAATAAACAGACATTTCTCCAAAGAAAATATATAACAGCCAATAAGCACATGAAAGGATGTTCAACATCACTAATAATTAGGGAAATGCAAATCAAAGCCACATGAGACACCACTTCGACCCTATTAGGATGGCTACTATTAAAACACACACACACACACACACACACACACACAGAGGGAGGGGGGGGAGGGAGGGTGTAAGGATACAGAGAAACTAGAAACCTTAGCATAGTTGGTAGAAATATAAAATGATATAGCTACTGCAGAACATAGTATGTTAATTTGGCAAAAAAAAAATAACAATAGGGGCTGGGGATGTGGCTCAGCAGTAGAGCACTTGCCTAGAATGTACAAGGCTCTGGATTCAATCCCTAGCACAGAAAAAAAAAAAAAAAAAAAAAAAAAAACCCACAATAGAAATACCAAATGATTCAGCAATTCCACTTCTAGGTATAAGCCCCAAAGAACTGTAAGCAGATATTTGACACCCAAGTTCATAGCATAATTATTCACAATAGCTGAAATGTGGAAGCAACCCAAGCAACCCTTTTGTCAACAGATGAATGGAAAAGATACAAGAAAAGGTTCAAAATGAGGTACATACATGCAATGGAATATTTTCAGCTATAAATACTATATATATGACCATGTGGTTTGGAATCATTTGGGAACTGGCTTGTGAGAGAAGTTTGGGAGTTTGGAGATGCAGGCTGGAAAAGCTTTAGGATGTTGTAATCAGAACTTAATAGCATATAAAATATATGCTATAACATGAATGAACCTTAAAGACATTATGCTAATGAAATAAGTCAGTCACAAAAATATAAATTCTAGATGATTACATTTAATCAGAGAAAGAAAGTAGAAGGGTGGATGCCTGGGTCTAGGCAAACAGGGGAATGGTAAATTATTGCTGAATAGATATAACAGAGTTTCTGCTTTACAAAACGAAAGTTTTGGAGATAGATGCACATAATGAATTTACCTGTACACTTAAGTTCATAAATTGTGTTATGTGTATTTACCAAATTATTAAAAATCAGGGTGGGCATGGAGAGATCTGACCTATGTAATCATATTCTCACAGTGCAGTAAGAAGGCAAGAGGTACTGAGTTTTGCTTTTTTTTTTTTTTTCATACTTTGCAGAACCAGGAGTGCTCTCCACTGATCTACATCCCCAGTCCTTTTTATTTTATCTTACTTTGAGATAGGTCTCATTAAGTTGCCCAGGCTGGCCTTGAGTTTTGCAATCCTCCCCCTCCCAAGCAGCTGGGATTACAGGCATATGCCACACTGCACCTGGCTTTGTCAGTAGTTGTTTTATTTTAATATTTTTTTTAGTTGTTGATAGACCTTTATTGTATTTATTTATATGTGGTGCTGAGAATTTAACCCAGTGCCTCACATATGCCAGGCAAGTGCACTACCTAGCCCCAGCCCTGTTAGTTGTTTTTTTTTTTTTTTTTTTTTTTTTAATGAACAAAACTTAAAGCAATGCATGAATGAAAGAATAAGGAAGGAAATAGGCCTATGTGTTGGAGATTACAGTAGAACTGCTCAGGAAGAAAGGAATAAAATGACAAAAAAAAGAAAGAAAAATAATTTTGCTGATTTTCTATGGGGTGCAGCACAGTTTCATAACAGAAAGAAAAAAAAAGAATTAAGAGGAGGAAAGCTGCTACTGCCCAAGATAAAGCAGTGGTTAGAGAGCACTTGAGTCCTTCACCTGAATTAGGGTTTTCAGCCTCTGACAGAAAACTCATTTGCTACGAAGGATCAAGTGAAAAAAAAAATAAAGCCTAAATGGAAAGAAAGAGAAATTATTTAAGAATATTATAAAATAATATGATATACTAGGTCACAAAGAAACACTTAAAAAATTCCCTTTTTTAATTAGAACTTTATACATAGTAACTTTTACATAGTAACTGGGCTCATCTCAACATTTAACAAATTTCTAGATTAAAAATTGTAGTTCTTATTTCTCAGTCACAATGCAATCAAACCAGAGATTAAAAAGAGAACTTTAAAATTCCCTATCTCTAGAAGTTTAAGAATATTAACTCACACAATTGCTGAATCAAAGAGGGAAATGTCAACTATAGTGACAGATTATTTGGAAAAAATACATGAGAATACCATGAAATAAAACTTGAAGACACTGCTAAATTATAGGGAGACACAAAATTCACAGTCTAAAACTTTTTATCATTAAACAAGAATCAAATAACTATACTAAGCTTTCAAATCATTAAGTTTGAAGAAGTCAAAAGTAAAAAACAGTAGAAAAATAAACTTAAAGGCAATAATTAATAAATGGTTTAAATGCTGGTGATGAAAGTGAGAAAAAAAACATCCATATATAAAATGTATAGTGTTGGTCACAGCTGAGGGATGAAATAAATATGAGTAGTCCAGGGCAAAAAGATCATTCCTGCTGAGGAAACACCACCAAGAACACTGTCTACATTAAAAGTTGATGAGATAAAACTTTTACAAAGGAAAAATAACTTTATGATCCCAGCTTATAAAAATGACTCACTATTGGATCTACTTTAAGAAAACAAAACCATTGGGGCTGGGATTGTAGCTCAGTGGTAGAGAGCTCACCTAGCACGGTGTGAGGCCTGGGGTTCGATCCTCAGTACCACATCAAAATAAAATAAAGATATTGTGTTCAACTACAACAAAAAAATAAATATTTTTAAAAAAGAAAACAAAACTAGAGATTCATTTTTATAAGATTTAAGACAACGAATTTTGCCATAGTATAATTTTAGCAATATCGTTTTAAAATGTTCATGTTTCAGCAAGTCTATTTTATCATTGAACACTCACTTTATTTACTTAACAACATTGCATTTAGCCTCATATCCTGTCTACGGGAAATATCCGGCTCTCAGGACCTCTGTGGAACAGAGTCTCAGCACAGCCGGACAACTACTTACCACTGTCCCCCCAAAATAACCACCACCAGGAAATCTGATGACATTACTCAGTGAGCAGACGTCAGCACTGGGCCCTCCAAAGAGTAAACAACTTCCCATCTGTTCTGGATAAGGGGATTGGAACCACTGGAATTCTAGCATCCATTGTGTATGAAATCAGAATCAAACTAACCTAATGCTTTAGGCCATAGCCCTCTTAGTAATAATTTATTTTTCATGTTAATATTTAGAAGGGAATAGTCGTTTTCAAATCAATTTTAATAATGTGTCTCTGATATAATCTTACAGCATCAAAAGCAATTGATGTTTTCAGATAACACAAACTACAATATGTTCAAAGGATATTAGTAATGATACAAGTTGTTTAGACTTTTGGATTTTTAAATATTTCTGTATTAAGATTTATTATTTTTAAAAGCTTATAAAATTAGACTATCAGATAATAAGGATATTGATTTGCAATTTAATACTTTTAAGTAATTTTTTGTGAATATGGCTGAATAAAATATGAAACAAAGTATTATTAGAAGCTTTGATAAACCACTTTATTTTGATTATCTGACTAATCTTATTTTTTTAAATATTTTTTTAGTTCTTGATAGACTGTATTTTATTTATTTATATGTGGTGCTGAGAATTGAACCCAGTGCCTCACACATGCCAGGCAAGTATGCTAACACTGAGCCACAACCCCTGCCACAACCTTATTTTTTTTTAAATATACATTTTTTTAATATTTATTTTTTAGTTTTAGGTGGACACAATATCTTTATTTTGTTTTTATGTGGTGCTGAGAATCGAACCCAGTGCCTCACACATGCTAGGCAAGCCCGCTAACACTTCAGCCACATCCCCACATCCTCAGCCCTAAATACACATATTTTAATATTTAGTTTTTAGTTATAGTTGGACACAATACCTTTATTTTTAAATTTATTTATTTATATGTGGTGCTGAGGATTGAACCCAGGGCTTTGCACATGTTAGGCAAGTGCTCTACTGCTGAGCCACAACCCCAGGCCCCCCCAACCTTATATTTTGATAGGACACAAAAAGGCAAAGTTACTACTGTGAGTCTTGACTGAAGATGGGAGGTGGGAAAGAGACATACTGTATAATTCCAACCTCTTTAAAAATTCCCATTTTCTTCAACCCTTCCTGTCCCCTTGCCTATTGTATTTTCTCTTCTTAGCTCCTACTCACCATTTAATAGAAGGTCTATTTTATTATTTTCTTTATCATCCATTTCTCCCACTAGAATGTAAATTTTGGTTCTAGGACAATAGGAATTTATCTGATTTATTTACTGTTGTCTTCCCAACACCCAAAACAGTACCTGCTTAACATAAGAAGAAATAGAAATGGTCAAAAAATATATGAAAACAGGGCTGGGGACGTGGCTCAAGCGGTAGCTCACTCGCCTGGCATGCACGCAGTGCTGGGTTCGATCCTCAACACCACATACAAATAAAGATGTTGTGTCCGCCAAAAACTAAAAAATAAATATTAAAAAAAAATTAAAAAATAAACATTATAAAAAAATATATGAAAACAATGTTCAACATCTCTAGCAATTAGAGAAATATAAACAAAAACTACACTGAGACTTTATCTTACTGCAGTCAGAACGACAATTATCATTGTATTTTATCTTAAAAACAAGCAACAATAAATGTTGCTGAGGATGTGGGGGGAAAGGTATACTCATCCATTGCTCATGGTACTGCAAATTGGTGCAACCACTATGGAAAGCAATATGGAGATTCCTCAGAAAACTGGGAATGGAACCACCATTTGATCCAGTTATACCACTCCTTGGTGTATACCCAAAGGACTTAAAAATCAGCATACTACAGTGATGCAGCCACATCAATTTTGCTGCTCAATTCACAATAGCAAAGCTATGGAACCAACCTAGGTGTCCTTCAACAGATGAATGGAAAAAGAAAATCTGATATATACCACATACACACGATGGAATATTACTCATCCATGAAGAATGAAATTATGGCATTTGCTGGTAAGTGAATGAAAACTGGAGAGTATCATGCTAAGTGAAATAAGCCAGTCCCCAAAAACCAAAGGCTGAATGTTTTCTCTGATATATGAATGCTAACCTGCAACAAGGGAGGGTGGGGAGGGGAAGAACAGAAGTTCATTACATAAGACAAAGGGGAATGAAGGGATGGGAATAGGAAAAATAGTAGAATGAATTGGACATAACTATCCTTATATGTGAATACATGACCCGAATAATTCCACATAATGTACAACCACAAAAACAGGATCCTAATTAGAATAAGTCACATTCCGTGTATGTATAAATATATCAAAATATACTCTACTATCATGACTATCTAAAAAGAACAAATTTTAAAAAACAGTGCCTAGCACATGGTAGGCATTCAAAAATATTTTCAAATGAATGTTTACTCAACAGCTAATCTTTTTGAGCCAATCATGTATCTAGAAATTATACTAGCTTATTATACATTTGTGTATATGTAATACAGTATTTCTAGTTTAACACATATATTAAATTATGTAGAGACATTAATGAACAAGAGCAAGTCGTGGCAGCTGCAGTAAAACAGGCTTTAGATGCCAGAGACATTAATGAACAAGGGCAAATTGTGGCAGCTGCAGTAAAACAGGCTTTAGATGCCAGGCCAAGAACATGCTACAATTGTGAACAAACAGGACATTTTAAAAGGAATTGCCCCATAGGAGGATGGTTTAACAAAACTAGGTATCAAAGGAGTAGAATACCAGGTATTTGCCCACGATGCCGTAGAGGGAGACATTGGGCTAATGAATGCCGTTCTCAAACCACCATAGAGGGTACTCCATTATCAAAAAACGAACAAGGACCAGGTGTTTATCCATGATATCGTGGAGAAAGGCATCGGGCTCCACTGCCAAAAAATGGACAGGGGGGCCCAATGCTCCAGGGCCCAAAACCACAAACATACGGAGCACTGGAGGAACCCAGAAACCCCATCAGGGTAGTGCCCAGGACACATTGTCCATCAGATCCCTCATCAGACAAACCAGAGGGAGAGCAGGGTTGGACATCTGCGCCTCCGCAAGAGCAGTACTAACTCCAGAGATGGGAGTTCAAATCATTCCCACAGGGGTAAAAGGACCTCTTCCCAAAGGAACAGTAGGCTTATTATTGGGACGCAGCTCTTCTACTCTAAAAGGACTTATGATAAGTCCTGGGGTAATTGATCCCGATTATGAAGGTGAAATAAAAATTATAGCCAGTTCTCCAAAGGGTATATCAGTAATTTCACCAGGAGATAGAATAGCACAGTTACTAATAATACCCAGCCTACATGATAAATTTTCCAGTCGTACTGTAGAAAGAGGTTCCAAGGGATTAGGCTCCACAGGTGTAGATTGGGCTATGCTTTCTTTAAATTTAGATTCTCGCCCCATGCTAAAACTAAATATTCAAGGACATGAATTTAATGGGCTACTGGATACAGGTGCAGACCTTAGCATCATCTCTCGTCAAGAATGGCCAAAACATTGGCCATTACAACAAGCCACTCGAACGCTTCGAGGCCTAGGAGTGGCGACTAATCCCCATAGAAGTGCAATGGTATTAGATTGGAAGGATCCTGAAGGATGTGAAGGAACTATACAGCCATATGTATTGGATCATCTTCCCGTAAATTTATGGGGACGAGATGTCCTAGATCAATTAGGTTTGACATTAACAAATAACATCAATCAAAATGCACCCACTATTATGGCTAGACAAGGTTTTAGGAAAGGAAAAAGATTAGAAAAACAAGAACAAGGTATAGCAGCACCAATACAAATAGATCAAGGAACAGACAGACATGGGTTGGATTTTCAGAAAGGGCCACTGAGACAATAAAAATTACTTGGAAATCAGAAAGACCAGTATGGGTTCCTCAGTGGCCCCTGACTAAAGAAAAGATACAAGCAGCCCATGACCTGGTCAAACAATAATTAGCGGAAGGACATATACAACCTTCTGTATCTCCCCATAATACTCCCATTTTTGTCATCAAAAAGAAATCTGGTAAATGGAGATTATTGCAAGATTTAAGAGCCATTAATAATGAGATGGTTATTATGGGACCTGCTCAATCGGGGATTCCTCAATTGTCTGCTTTGCCAAAAACTTGGTATGTTTTAGTTATAGATATTAAAGATTGTTTTTTTTTCAATTCCAATTCATCCTGAGGATAGTCCACATTTTGCATTTACTATCCCTGCACTGAATCATGAAGGTCCTGATCAGAGATATGAATGGAAAGTACTCCCTCAAGGGATGGCTAACAGCCCAACTATGTGTCAAATTTATGTTAACAAAGTAATCCAGCCACTTAGAAATCAAAATCCTGAACTACAAATATTTCACTATATGGATGATGTATTATCAGCACACAAAGATAAAAACACATTGCTAGAATGGTATGCCACACTTACAAACTTATTAAAAAATTATAATCTAGAGATAGCAATAGATAAAGTACAATTAAATCTTCTAATTAATTATTTAGGAGTTCTATTATCCTCAACCATGGTCCATCCACCAAAAATTCAAATACGAGTAGATCAACTCAAATCACTTAATGACTTTCAAAAGCTATTAGGAGACATAAATTGGATAAGGCCTTATCTAGGTATACCAACAGGAGAGTTGGGACCTTTATTTGATATCCTAAAAGGTCCATCACATCCAAATTCACCCCGAATGTTAACGCCTGAAGCAAGAAAGGCATTAAAAATCATTGAGACATATATGGAAAATATGCATTTGGATAGAATTGATATAAGTTTGCCTTTATTATTTATTGTACTACCAACAAAAAATATTCCTACAGGAGTATTTTGGCAAGAAGGTCCATTATTATGGATACATTTATCTTATTCTCCTAACACTATTCTTACTAGGTATCCTGAGGCTGTAGGACAATTAATATTCAATGGAATAAAAGCAGCAAAGGGAGTGTTTGTAATTTCTCCCAATAAAATTATTACTCCATATACTATGAATCAAATTGATGAGTTAGCTAATGAGTTAAATACTTGGGCAATAATCATGTGCAAATCTAATGTTTCATTTGATAACCACTTACCATCTAATCCTTTATTGTCTTTTTGGTCATTGCATCCTGTAATTTTTCCAAAAATGACAAGAAAAACACCTATCATGAATGCTCCAAATATATTCACTGATGGATCAAATAATGGTACAGCAGCAATAGTTACACCTGATCAAACTTTTACATTTTTAGTACCCAAACAATCAGCTCAAAAGGTAGAGCTTAATGCAGTATTACAAGCTTTTGTGATGTTTAAAGATTCTGTATTTAATTTATTTTCTGATAGTCAGTATATAGTTAATGCTATAGTATCCCTTGAAGATGCTGGTAGGATTTCCCCTTCCTCTACTGTTTTCTCTTTGCTTTCCACTATACAAAGTCTAATCTGGGACAGAAAAGATCCGTTCTTTATAGGACATATCAGGGCACATACAGGATTGCCTGGAGCCCTTAGTTTGGGCAATGATTTAGCAGATAAAACTACACGACATACATATTTTCTCTACACTAGAAGAAGCTACAAATTTTCATAAAAAGTTCCATGTCAATGCTAATACTTTACAAAAGCGTTTTAAAATAACTAAAGAACAAGCTAGACAAATAATAAAACAATGTCAAAATTGTGTGACCTTTTTACCACAAGTTAATCTTGGAGTCAATCCTAGAGGATTGATACCTAACCATATTTGGCAGATGGACGTCACACACTTGCCAGAATTTGGAAAATTAAAATATTTGCATGTTACAGTTGATACTTCTTCTGGATTTTTGATGGGCTCCCTTCAAGCCGGAGAAAAAACTAAAGATGTTATAGCTCATTGCTTACAAAATTTTGCCACTGTGGGCATTCCAAAACAGTTAAAAACAGATAATGCCCCTGGTTATACTTCTACCTCTTTTAAACAATTTTGCTCAACATTTGGCATTACTCATATAACAGGAATCCCATACAATCCACAGGGACAAGGCATAGTTGAAAGAGCTCATCAAACTATTAAAATGTACTTATTAAAGCAAAAAGGAATTGGGAAGGGGTATATATTCCCCAAAGATAAACTTAAAATAACCCTTTTTACTCTAAACTTTTTAAATTTGGATTCATCAGGGCTTAGTGCTGCGGAAAGGCATATGTGTCCAAAAAATGTACATAAGCCCAAGGTACTTTGGAAGGATATTCTAACAGGACAATGGAAAGGTCCTGACCCAGTAATTGTCTGGAGTCAGGGGTCTGTTTGTGTGTTTCCACAGGGAGAACAGCAGCCGATTTGGATTCCAGAGAGATTAACTAAGGTCCTGACCCAATGATTGCCTGGAGTCGGGGGTCTGTTTATGTGTTTCCACAGGGAGAACAGCAGCCGATTTGGATTCCAGAGAGATTAACTAAAGCGATTTCTACAGACCAAAAAGAAGATGATTTGGCTCAAATCCATAACAGCTGATATCCAGAACTCCAGTTTGGCTATTCTTACATCTGCGACAGAACCAGGATGCTTTTTTCAATATCTATTTTATTATTGCCCTTTCCCATATCATGAAGTTCTATTTTGTTTTTTGAGCTCATACAGACCTAGGTTAATGTTTTGCTGATCAGTTCTATTTTTTTGACTATAGAGTTTTTAAACATTGCAATGGAGATTTCACCTGTAAAAAGTTATAAGGCCTTTACTATTATGTTATGTGTTGTATGTATTATATTATGTGTGCACACTTGTGTTTTGTGTTATATGTTTGAATGTACGTATGTCCATATATCACATATGATGAGCGCTCATGAAAAAATGGATCCAAATATTTTTTTATTCACGTGATTTAAATGGTTTAATTTAAATTGGGTAAACAGCTGTTGAGAATTGTTTTAAAATGTGAACAAAAAAGGAGGTTAACAGATCTGTTTGTTTACTTTCACCTTTCCTTTTCATTATATTTAATAATTCTCTTCAAGACAATGTAAATTGTTAAGAAAATTGTTTTCTTTTAGTGCCTGCTGGAATGTTACATAATTTTTTCTTTAGCCATTATTGCCAGAATTCCTATCTTCATCCCAGTGCCGGTGAAGACAAAGATAAAACCAATCTACAGCTTCTGCAATAGCCATCACTGAACTGCTTGCAGAACTTGCCTGGACTATGTATCACTTGTATGCATTGTGAACTCACCTGCATGCATTGTGAACTATCTGTTGGTGCAGCGACTTGTGGTAGTGTTGGGGTATTTTTGCTGATGATGTCATCGGTGGTACAATTTTTCCAAAAGGAGCCGTCAATTGGCTTGGTGTATCTTCCTCCCTTCTGCTTGTCATGGTCGTTCAGCTAAAATTTGGGGGCCAACAGAGGTGAGGCAAAGAACCTCACCCCCCCCCGCCCCCGCTGGTACAAAGACCTCTCCACAGGTGTGGCTGTATACTGGACCGGTAGTCAGTGACAGGTAAGATCCAATTGCAATGGTACCAACCTAAGACAGGAGGCTGACTCCTTGCGGTCAGCTCATCCGATAACGGGTAAGGACCATATGTACTACTGGACAACCTAAGGCAGGCACGGTCCCTAAGCCACATGCTTGTTGTTTAAACAGAGAGGGGGAGATGTTGAGAGCCACAGCCAAGGGGCCCCAGCAAACTTTCAGACTACCAGCTGATGATTGGCTCACAGCAGCCCCAGCAACATCTAGCTGATTGGCTCCTCTGCGGTGATGTTCATTGGGCTGTTTCCCCGCCTTTCAGACTACAGAGCTGCTCATTGGGGGACTTTTTTGGCTCCGCCCACGCGACCCAGCCAATCGGCCTCAAGAGCAGGAGGAGTGGGGGAGGTAGAGAGGCTTGTGGGAAGCCAGTGGTGGCAGTTGGGCTCTGAGGCTTTTTCCTGAGGAGCTGTTTTGTTAGGCCTGTGTGGTTCTAAAAATAAAGTTCGTTTCTTTTGACAAGTGGCTCCTGAATTGTGCCCAGCCAGACTGCGGCACAGAGTTATTTCATATATACTTTATTTCATTAGGAACAAAAAGGAAAGAATTTTATGACAACCTCAATAAGTAGAAACCACAAAGGAATTATGAAATTTTTTTTCCAATGTTCCCATTATTAGAAACAAAAAGTTTTGCTAGGATCAATTTAAGTTAAGTCCCAAATTTTTAATTCTCAAAACATAATAAATATTCAATTATTATTTCAAAGTTACCATAAGTGGTTTATTTGTTGCTCACTTTAAGCTCTTGTAGGTATTCTACATCTAAGACAATGGGAAAAAATGGGTTAACAGTATATATAAATATAATTTTGGCCTGAACCACACTGTCCCTTCAGGTTTTGCCTGTTAAGCCAGTGGTCATCTTGTCTGTCCATCTCTCAAAGGAGAAATAACTTAATCAGAGAGCCCAAGCCTGGATGAGTCAGGAGATAACAGTTCTTAGGTGTGTAAGAGTTGTCTAAATTAATGCAGACATTTGTAACTGCCTATTACTATGTGAGAAAATAAGCACGTTGCTGGCTACTGGGGGTACTTAGCCCTGTCCTTGAATAGTAGGATGGAAAAAAATATAATTAACAAGACAATGCAGAAAAAGTACCTACTATGTGTTAAATACTTTGTTTCTAACCATATTTAAATGCAATTTAGTTCTACTCTAAGCTTGTTAACTCCATTTTACTGTTAAAAAAACTGTAGCTCTGAACTGAATGGTTAAACAGCTCATATGCAGCAATGTGGAATGGGACTTGGTTCTGTCTGAATTTAATTTCTATGATCCTTTCATATTCTATTAGGAAAGGTATAAAATCACCTGACTCTGATCTATATCTAGCTGAAATAAGATCAAGAAACTGGAAAGCAGCCTTCATCAATTTGACAAGTCTTTTACAAGCACCCACAGTATGCCAAATGGTTTCCTAGGACAGACAGGACCAATGTGAGTAACTGGGCTGCTATTTCAAAGAAAGAGTCAAAGAAGGCCTCTCTATGGCAGAGATTGGACCATGAGTTCTGAAAAACAAGAAGCAGCCAGCCAGGAGAGGAACACCAGGAGGAAGGAGCACTAGGAGAGGAACAGCTGCTCTAAGGGACTTAAACTGAAACAAGGGACACTAGAAGGAACGAAGGGAAAGAGGATCAGAAGATGAGGTCATGGCTAGGCAGGAGCCATATGAAATAGAGAGCTTTGTAAAACATGAAAAAATATTTGGATTTTATTCTACATTTCATCAATAGCTACAAGGTATTATACAAGAAGATAGTATGATCTGGTTTGTTTGTTTATTTGTTTATTTATTTATTTAAAAGATTCCTTTGGTTGTGAGAGAGTGAGAACAGAGAGCAGGAGATCTGAAAGGAAGCTTCTGCAGGGCTGGGGCTGCAACTCAGTGGTAGAGCACCTGCCTTGCAGGTGTAAGGCCCTGGGTTCAATCCTCAGCACCCCATAAAAATAAATAAACAAATAGAGCTAGAGCTGTGGCTCAGTGGTAGAGCACTTTCCAGCATGTGTAAGGTACTGGGTTCAGCTCTCAGCACCACATATAAATAAATGAATAAAATAAAGGCACATGATTGATAGATAGATAGATAGATTTTTTTTTTTAATCTGGAAGCTTCTGCAGTAGTCCAAGCAAAAAAGGGCAGTGGCCAAGGAGATGAGTGGATGGATTTGGGATGTGTTTTGGAGGCCGAGTGATCAAGACTTGATGAACAAGACAATCCGACTGACCCATTGTTCCTAGACCAAAGTTCTGATACCGGCCCTGCAATTTGATACTAGTGTTGTGTGGAAATGCTGGGCTCCGCAAGGCACCCTAGAGGATGTTGAGAGTCTACTTGCTCCTTTCCAGATCCACCCACAAGATGGCACCAAGATCTACTCTGAGGCAAAGCTTTCCTGGGACCTCCCACTGATAGTCATACCCACAGTCCTAGTCTTTTTTTTTTTTTTCTCCCCTCACCTATTCCTAATTTTCCCTTAGATAAATTTAAATAGCAAATATTTACTAAGAGCATTTTATGTTACCCCAACTGAATGCCAAAACTGAGTTGCCTGCTAGGGTGAAACCATTCAGATCCTTTTTTCCCAAACCCATAGTGTTGGGCAAAAAACAGTATCTGGACAAAATGAGCTGTGTCAAGTGCTTGTACCTTACACTGAACAAATGCCCAATAAATTTCCAATATCTACAGCAAAGATTTTTCTAATACTTTTGGCTATGAAACTATAATTTTATATGCATACACATTATCAGGCATTTTTAAAATTACTTTTCCCAGAAAGCCATTTCTTTCAGAATATTAAGGTAATAATCTCTAATTAGAGCCATTAACTTCATAACTTGAAATACTATACAAAGTAGGATCCAATTCATAATATCATATTACTGTATTTGATACAGGGGACAAATATTTTCCTGATATGCTAAAATAAAATTACCTTTGAAAGTGAAACTTACTACTAACAATCAACCCATAAAAAATGGGAATGACTATAGGATAACTCAATCCATGAGATTCTCAGGCATATTTACATTGATCTGTCATGTTTATGAAACACAAATCACATTCAGACGGCAGGGAGCTTTATTCAGAGGTTCTACAGCAGCCTGCCTGCCTCTCTGGTCATTTCTAGCATCCTGACTACAAAGGCCAGACTAGGTTTTTCTGGATTATCTAATAAACCTTAATGAGATCCAAAAGGGTTACACTGAGAATGACAATCCACACAACAGAATGATCTAAAATCATCAAGAGAGTTTCCATAACCAGCATTGCACAGGCTGGACCCCTCTTCCTGATAAACTGTGTAACATTAGGCAAATTTCTTCCCTTTGCTATAAGCCTCACCTGGAAAAATGATTTAGAAGATTACATGATTTAACAGATATGCAGCTCCTGGCTCAGTGCTGAGCTCGAAGTTCAATGCTCCATTATGAGAAGACACTATTAGTGGAAGGAAAGACATGACAATTCACAAAGTCCCTCCGTTGGCTCTAAAACAGGGAAGAAATCATTGACCAGGTATGTGGAGGCTAAACACTTTATCTTCATCACAGCATTTAGTAGAAAGTAGGTTTTCAGGCTAAATACTATTTGAAAAAGTCTACCACAAACTGCTTGTTCCAATCTCCCTCCTGTTTTAAAGCATAAATGCAGTCCCCCACTTGTGGCTCTGCTATTGAACCCATCTCTCAATATTCTTTCATGAGAAATACATAAGTATTCTCAGCAACTTGCCTATGCTATTTTTTTAAACAATGTTGGTTTCTTGTTTTTTTTAACACTACTAATTATGATTACATTTCAAATCATCTTAGAAAGTCAAAGAGTTCTTCTTTGTGTCATAGGAAAATGAACATTGGATTTCAGAGGAGAAGCTACAGGAAAAATAGGAAAGTATATAGTAAAAGAAGTAACAGCAACAGAGAATGTTAGAAGTCCTGGGGCATATGAAGGCCTTCTGTTCAAGAATGGGGGACTAAGGGCAAGTGTAGAGGTAAGGTCATGGCCTTGGATAATCACTGCCAGCTCCTTACTTGCAGATAGCAGCAACAGTCTGTACTACAGGTTTAGGAAACCTACAGCTCTCCCAAGGGAGACCTTTCTTCCTAAGGGTTTAAATCTTGACCAGAAGTTGTCTGGGTGTTTATGTGGGGAAAATGTATATTTACATCCTCAAAGAAAACCACTCAATACATTTTTAATAAAACAATGGGAGGGAAGTCTCAAATTATAACCCAGATATACTTGTTAAATGATCATAGTAATCATAACTGCATAAGCATTTTGAAAAGCACAGTGTCAAAGGAGACAGGCATCTCAGAAGTTCTATGCGGTGAAGAGAGGGACATCCGGCATCATCCTCGAAGGAATGACTCTGCCTACCTTTGGCAGTCAGGAAAGGGCAGGCAAACTGCTCTTAGTGGATTCAAACCAATGTGTTAATAATCATATTGTTTGGTGATAAGAAAATGATATTTTTAAGCACTTAAAATCTTAAAATGCTAGATGCTATTTTTGTATAATTTTTACTAAGTTTCAGTTATGCTTTAGGAAGTAGCTTCAGGGTTTTGAATTAACTTGTAATGAATTGCAATTCTTCCTACTAAAAATAATAAGAAATGGGGGGGTGGGGTTGTAGCTCAGTGGTAGAGCACTCAGCTAGATGTGTGAAGCACTGGGTTCAATCCTCATTACCACATAAAGATAAATAAATAAATAAGTAAAGGTATTGTGTCCATCTACAAGTAAAAAAAATTTAATAATAATAAGAAATGGCTACTGGTTGAAATTTTCACTTACAGAATGTGATATTAAGGGACCAGTTATTGAGGTTAAATAAAAAATGCCTGCATTTGCCTTACCTTGTGACCCAGTACAGTAGTAAGCCTGGGCCTAATCACAAAGATCCAGAAGGAGATGTGTGTAAAAATGTTTGTCTGGGGTTACGGGTGGCAGCAGGCAATTACAGGCATTTGGTGTATACTTAATTGGGAACAATAATATGATGGATTCTTAAAAACATATACTATGTGAGAAAATAAAGAGAATGAGGTTCATGATATTAATAATATCATTTATATAAATTAAAAATACAAAAGCAATTAAACAAAAGGGAATGAAGGGAAGGGAGGGGGCATGAGAATGGGAAAGACAGTGGAATGAATTTGACATAACTTTCCTATGTACATATATGAATACACCACAGTGAATCTCACCCATCACATATATCCACAAGACTGAGATCCTAATTAGAATAAGATATATTCCAAGCTTGTATAAATACATATAAAAAGTATATATAAAATTGTATAAAATGGATTCTACTGTCATGTATAACTAAAAATAACATAAAAATTTAAAAAATACACAAGCACATAATATATACTTTATAAAAACACATAAAAACAAAATAACATACATTAAACATATTAGAACAGAGGCCTATGGGAATCGGGAGGGAAAAGGAGCAGAGAGGATCAGACAGAAATAAAACAATGAAAGAGAGGAACCTCAAGGCAAACATTTCTTTTTTTAATATGTCATTTCTTTGTGGTAAGAACATTTAAAATCCTCTTTCAGTTCTTATGAAATATATATTATTGTTGACTATAGTCACCATAAAGTACCACAAATCACCAGAACTTATTCCTATTTACTAAATAGAAATAAGTTTGACTAATGGCTGGCCTTTTCTCATCTACCCCTACCTAGCCTCTGGGAACCACTATTCTGCTCTCTTTTTATGAGTTCAACTCTTTTAGAGTCCACATACAAGTGAGATCATACAGCAGTTTTCTCTCTCTACCCTATTTCACTAAGCATAATGTCCTCTAGGTGAATCCATGTTATCACAAGTGACAGAATTACTTGCTTTTTAAAGGCCAAATAATGTTCCATCATATGCACGTGTATGTGTGTATGTATATTTTTAATTCATTCATCTAATGATGGGCACTTCAGTTGTTCCCATATCTCAGCTATTGTGAATAATGCTGCAATGAACATTGGAGTGCAGCCATCTCTTCGAAATACTAATTTCAATTTCTTTGGATATATGCCCAGAAGTGAGACCACTGGATCCTGTGGTAATTCTATTTTTAGTTTTTGAAGAAACTCCATACTGTTTCCCAAAGTGGTTGTACTAATAATCCACAATACCACCAACAGCATACAATCCTTTTCCCTACATTCTTGCCGACATATGCTGTCTTTCATGTTTTTGGAAATAGGCAATTTAACCAGTACGATGTGATAGTTCATTGTGGTTTCAGTGTGCACTTCTCTGATGATTCAAGATAATGAGATTTTGGGTTCATTTATCTACTGGCCAGTATTTTCTTTTGAGAAATGTCTACTCAGGTCCTTTGCCTATTTTAATTTGATTACTTGTTTTCTTGTTATTGAGTAGCTTGAATTCCTTGTGTATTTTGGATATTAGCTCTTTATCTGATGTAGGATTTGCAAGTATTTTCTCCCAGTCTGCATGTTGTCTCTTCACTCTGTTTGTTTCCTTTACTATGTAGAAACTTTTAGTTTGATGCAATCCCATTTGTCTCATTTTTCCTTTCAATGCAGCAAAAATCTTCTTAACCAGACACAAAAAAGGACTAATCAGGGCTGGGGATGTGGCTCAAGCGGTAGTGCACTCGCCTGGCATGCGTGCAACCTGGGTTTGATCCTCAGCACCACATACAAACAAAGATGTTGTGTCCGCCGAAAACTAAAAATAAATAAATATTAAAAAATTCTCTCCCTCTCTCTCTCTCTCTCTCCCTGTCTCTCTCTTTAAAAAAAAAAGGAATAATCAAAAAAGAAAGGATAAGTTGGATTTTAAAGTTAAGAATTCATATTCACTAAAAGATCCTAGTAAAAGTATGAAAAAGTTAGCCTCAAATTTGGAGAAGGCATCTACAAAATATTTAAGCAACAAAGGACTCATACCTACAATATATGAAGAATGCCTGAAGATCAATAAGAAAAAATAAACAAATGATAGATAATCCCACTGAAGAGAGCCTTGCAGACAGATGATGCCAAGATGCCAAGAACAGAGAAGGACAATTCAATCCTCTGCATCTGGATTCAATTTGAAAAAGAAAGCAAGCTCAAAAAAAAATTTTATGCTTTACCAATGTTATAAGAATGTATGTAAACAGACACTAGTATGGCAATTTGTAAATCAATGGATGTGTAACTGATGTGAATCTGCAATCTGTGTATGGGGTGAAGGTGGGAGTTCATAACCCACTAGAATCAAAGTGTGGAATATGATATGTCAAGAAATTTGTAATGTTTTGAACAACCCACAATAAAAAATTAAAAAAAAAAAAAAAAAAGAATGTATGTAAGCTGGGAAGTTGAGCAGATATTTTAAATATTATAAAACATACAAACAAATGTCACTGGCTAAGGTCTCTTCTATTTTAAGAATTTTGGGAAAAGAAGCTACAATTTGTGTATCTACAGGGGGAAGAGGGTTACTCATGAAACTACTACACAGTAGAAAGCTTTGTTTCCATAGAGATTATGACATAACTGATTTAGGCCTTAAATTAGAATATTCTGATTTGAATTGAGAAATGATCTTTTTGTCTACATGAATAGTGTATTCAGTGTGAATAAAAGCTCTGCTCATCTGCTGATATCATTTCCTCAACTTAGTAAGAATAATGAGAATACATCTATACAAATCCTTAAAAGGAATTTATACCCCCAAAATCTCATAAGTGCCTGTAAATACTGGGAATTACACATTGCTACAGGATTTACAAAAATACTGACCATAAAAAGCCAATATAAAACACAGTGACATATTTCACGCCTATTACATTTAAGCATTCTCTTATAATCTAAAGAGCAAGACAAGTCAATTCTGTTTGCCTTCATCACTATTATCTGATTTCAAAAGACAAGCTGTATACTTGGGAAGGAGGAGACATGCATAAATTTATTAATCCAAAGCACAAAAATATCTGAGCTGTTAAATTTGAAAATAATTAAAACATATGATGCATAAATAAAGCATGGGTAAAATCCTTCAGGGGTACCATACTGCCCTGGCTAAAACCAAGATGACCTGATACGGCATACAATGCTCATAGAGTCCTTGAAGCCTGAGTCTCAACTTCCCCAAACCACTTATAACCTGAAAGCTTATCTCTCACTATGGTACTATGGCCATGTGGCTCACTGAACCTGGCAAATTCCTGCTTTCTTCCTCTTTCCTAACTCCTCAATCTTTAAGAGTCAAGCATAGGGGAGCTACTCCTATGCCTCTGGCCTCAACCTCTGCCTAGATGAGGGGCCATTTCTGTGTGTTCCCAAGGCACCCTGGGCTAGTTGTCATCACAGTGGGACTCTGAGCACATATTTTTCCCACCAGACTAAGTTCTAGGTTCTACTCACTTGCATAAAGCTTTCTAGTAAAGTGCAGTGTTCCATAACCACCAGCTGAATGAACAAATTACTGAATAACTGAAGTCCCCGCCATTTCCTCATATTTTGATAATGAACATTTAAAGGAAACGTCTAAGAAAAAAAGATAAGCAATCCCAGTTATTAGAGTAAAATGAAGACTAGCCAGATTTCCTGACAAGCTTATATTATAAATCATTCTGCTCTTTTTCTAATTTCACTGCGAAATCTTTCCCAATGAATGGATATTCTGTCTCATTCTCAAAAGTCTCCAAGGAAATGATGCAATCTTTAATTTTGTTACAGTTGAGCATATCCTCTGCTTAACCAAATATTCAAAGTTCTATTGATTAGATTTTTATCTTGTTGCTACTCTTGGGCATTTTAGCCCCCATATAAATTTTCAACTGTGTTTTGTTTAGATATCATAGAAAGTGTTTAACTCCTTTCCCCTCCCCTCCCCTCCCCTCTCTCTACCCCCTCCACTGTATAACCCTGAGGGTCTCCTTCCATTACCATGCAATTTCCCTTCTCTCTCCCTTTCCCTCCCACCCCTCATCCCTGTTAAATGTTAATCTTCTTCTCCTGCTCTTCGTCCCTACTCTGATCTTAGTTACTCTCCTTATATCAAAGAAGACATTTGGCATTTGTTTTTTAGGGATTGGCTAGCTTCACTTAGCATAATCTGCTCTAATGCCATCCATTTCCCTGTAAATTCTATGATTTTGTCATTTTTTAATGCAGAGTAATACTCCATTGTGTATAAATGCCACATTTTTTTTATCCATTCATCTATTGAAGGGCATCTAGGTTGGTTCCACAGTCTTGCTATTGTGAACTATGCTGCTATGAACATCGATGTAGCAGTGTCCCTGTAGCATGCTCTTTTTAGGTCTTTAGGGAATAGACCAAGAAGGGGAATAGCTGGGTCAAATGGTGGCTCCATTCCCAGCTTTCCAAGAAATCTCCATACTGCTTTCCAAATTGGCTGCACCAATCTGCAGTCCCACCAGCAATGTACAAGTGTACCCTTTTCCCCACATCCTCGCCAGCACTTGTTGTTGTTTGACTTCATAATGGCTGCCAATCTTACTGGAGTGAGATGGTATCTTAGGGTGGTTTTGATTTGCATTTCTCTGACAGCTAGAGATGGTGAGCATTTTTTCATGTACTTGTTGATTGACTGTATGTCCTCCTCTGAGAAGTGTCTGTTCAGGTCCTTGGCCCATTTGTTGATTGGGTTGTTTGTTCTCTTATTGTCTAATTTTTTGAGTTCTTTGTATACTCTGGATATTAGGGCTCTACCTGAAGTGTGAGGAGTAAAGATTTGTTCCCAGGGTGTAGGCTCCCTATTTACCTCTCTTATTGTTTCTTTTGCTGAGAAAAAACTTTTTAGTTTGAGTAAGTCCCATTTGTTGATTCTAGTTATTAACTTTTGTGCTATGGGTGTCCTATTGAGGAATTTGGAGCCCGACCCCACCGACTGTAGATCGTAGCCAACTTTTTCTTCTATCAGACGGCGCGTCTCTGATTTGATATCAAGCTCCTTGATCCATTGTGAATTCACTTTTGTGCATGGCGAGAGAAAGGGATTCAGTTTCATTTTGTTGCATATGGATTTCCAGTTTTCCCAGCACCATTTGTTGAAGATGCTATCCTTCCTCCATTGCATGCTTTTAGCCCCTTTATCAAATATAAGATAGTTGTAGTTTTGTGGATTGGTTTCTGTGTCCTCTATTCTGTACCATTGGTCCACCCCAAAGGCAGCGGAGCACAACAGACACTAGTATGGCAATATGTAAATCAATGGATGTGTAACTGATGTGATTCTGCAATCTGTGTATGGGGTGAAGGTGGGAGTTCATAACCCACTTGAATCAAAGTGTGGAATATGATATGTCAAGAAATTTGTAATGTTTTGAACAACAATAAAAAATTAAAAATAAAAAAAAAAATAAAAAAAAAGAAACCATTACTTCCAGTGTCCCCCAAAACAATGCATTCAATAAAACAGCTGTTTTCTGGCAAAAAAAAAAAAAAAAAAAAGAAAGTGTTTAACTCCTTTTGAAAAAAAAAGCTTTCCATTTAAATTATAAGTTATAATAAGTGAAAAACAGCACTGGTCTTGAGCATACATAACTAACTCTGAAAAGAAAGTACAATATGCACCATATAGTTTAAGCTGTCCGTTTCAATTAAAGGCACAAGTTTCATATAAAAAAATGTTAGGATATGACCACATGGTTTTGTAGAAAAATTTATACAACCAGAAATAAATAAAGCAAAAATACTTACGTGTACATATACATTAAAAATATCTTTACAAGGCTGGGGTTGTGGCTCAGTGGTAGAGCACCTGCCTAGCATGTGTGAGGCACTAGGTTTGATTCTCAGCACTGCATATAAATTTAAAAAAAAATAAAGGTCCATCAAAAACTAAAAAGTTAAAAAAATTAAAAATCTTTATATATCAAACTAAAGTGAAATTTAAATTTCATCATGAAGACTTAATAGTATAAATCACTAGAAAGGGGTTATTAGAAATGGAGAGAGGACCAAATATACATGGGGTGACAAGTAATAAAAATGATACATGAAATTATAATTGCCCTAAGATAAAGAAATTATGGCACACGGCTTCTATAGGGGACTGTTTTCACTTACTACATGCTAATTTTTCTGAAACAGTGTTCTACAAACAGGTGGCTGAAGGAAATGGGGAAGTTCACAGGTTCCCAGCACAGTGATGACTTCTCATGAGAAAGGTAGTCCAAGGGCTAACTTAATTCATCTTGTCAGAGGTGGCATGTAAAAAGACCATTGACAGAAGAGAACAAGAAGTTTAAATGTGCAGTTTTGTTTTTATAACCTTTTAACTTTGTTCTGCTCTATGTACTCAACAGGCAGAGCAATCACTTGGCAGCATTTGAGCTGTGGTGGAATAAGGGCAGGATCAGGCCCCTTTAGGCATCACTGAACTTCCCCCACTTGGAGGTGAATGTGCTTCAGGACATTTGACTCACTTAGGAAAAAAAAAAAAGCTTGATAATGAAAGACAATGCATGAAATAAATTTGGGGTCAGTTTTACACTCATTGCTTCTCCCCTTTGGAGAGTGAACACTCAAGATCTAATATTCTGTGTTAGCCAACAGTTTGCTTCCATATTAGTAGACTAGATAAATAAAGCTCTTGCAAGCTAACAACAACAAAAAAAAATTTAAGTCATTTCCCCACCACTTTAAACCTGCTCAATGGGTCTAGTGCTTCCTCTACTATTGAAACTTGAACAAATCTCATAACTTTTTTGCCCACTTTTTTTTTTCTGTTTATGTGTGTGTAGAACTAGGGATTGAACCCAGGGGTGCTCAACAACTGAGCTACATCCCCAGCCATTTTTAATTTTAGACAGCATCTCTCTAAGTTGCCCACACTGGCCTCAAAAATGAGATCCTCCTACCTTGGCCTCTTGAGTAGCCAAGATTCCAGGCATGCACCACCACATCCCACTACCCATTCTTTCTTAATACAACCTCCCAGAGATGCATTGTATTAGTTTCTAGGGCTGCTGCAACAAATTATAACAAACTGGGTGGCTTAAAACAAAAGGAAGTTATTCTCTCACTGTTGAGGAGACCTGAAGTCCAAACATCAAGGGATAGGTGTAGCTGGTTCCTTCTGAAATCTTGAGAAAGAAACTGTGTCATGCATCTCTCCTAGTTCCTATTGTTTGCCAGAAATCCTTGGTATTCCTTGACTTGTGGCTGCATCACTCAAATCTCTGCCTATGTTATCACACTGCCTTTTTATGAGGATACCACTCACTGATTTAAGGCCAGTATGACTTCATTTAACCCAGTATGACTTCATCTTAACTAATTACATCTGCAAAGGCCCTATTTCCAAATAAGGTCACATTCTGAAGTTCCGGGGAAAATAAATTGGAAGAGAGAGATTATTTAATCCAGTACACACATTAAGTAACAGAAACAGAATCATTCAGTATTTAAAAGTGATCAGTTAATTTAAGTAAAGTTCAAACTGGGCAAAATTAATCTTAAGTATATTTTGTGAGGTGGGAGGGGTGACAGAATATAGGGTGTTTTATGGGGTACGATAATATTCTATTTCTTGATCTGGGTAATGGTTGTATTTTTTGAAAATTATTAAGTTATACATTTATAATTTATGTATCAATTGCTTATGTTACACTTTCAAAATAGATTTTTTGTTTTTTGGTACTGGGGATTGAACCCAGAGGCATTCTACCACTGGCTACATCCATAGGCCTTTGTATTTTCTATTTTTAGACATGTCTCCATAAGTTGCCCAGGCTGGCCTTGAATTTGCAATCTTCTTGCCTCAGCCTCCTGAGTAACTGGGATTATAGTTCAGTATTTTAAGAGCTCTTCAACTTTCACTGGAAGAAAAAACCTCTCTCTCCATGGGCAAGGCCAGCTACCAGGACAGCCTACCTTTGGGGAAGAAGGGGTAGGGGCTGCTTCCAACTCCCTCACTTCTTATTCCACCTGCCAGCTGCTGTTTCTGAGGCAGGAAGGGCAGGAAAGAGCCAAAGAAGTTTTTGACTAATATGAAGATTTGTCACTCTTGGGGACTGATGAATGTTTAAAACATGTTCTCTGAAATCATTTTTGTGATTTCTCTGGAGATTCTCCTACTCTGTCCCTCCTATTACAGCTCCATTCAGGTGTTCAGTGCCTCTCTTCTAGCTGGCTTTCCTCAATCCTTCCACATTTTCTACCAAAATATAGAATCCACAGCCTTTAGTACTGGGTTCCCATCAACCTGGTAGGTTAATAGGCAAGAACTCTTTCAGAATAACCCCATGTCAACAGTCTACCTAGGTCCAGCACATGCCCAAAGCCAAGTGTGCATGCTCACAGCCCTGCTCTGAGTGAGCACTAGTGTACTGTGTGGTAGAAGGGAAGGCTGATATATCTAGGTTCAAGCCCATGTTCTGTAGGGTAAAGTGTTTTTGCCTGCCTGGCTTGAGTACTCTGTCCTTCAATGTTCATGGTCAACTATGTGGTGCTTCTTCTTATTCCACCATTTTTACTAGTGGGAGGCTATAAAAAGCATTCCCATTCACTGCTCCCTATATGCTGAGCTGAAACCTGAATGGATGGATATAGCATAAAGAACCAAAAGGAAGTGAAAAGAGCTTTTGTACTTTTGATTTATGCTGTAGTTTTTTGTTGTTGTTGTTGTTTGTTTGTTTGTTTTTTAAAGAAAGGGAAAGCAAACCTGACTGCTGTTAAAAGAAGCACCCACATAAGTAAAGGGATTTGGATAGCTACAACACTAACCAAGAGGCAGACCACAAGGAAGACAGTAAGTCTTACTATTTTCTTTCAAGTTTGCAGGTGTGATAAGTCTGTCTAAAATGGGGGGTTTGCAATTCAATTCCATCAGCCCTCAATAGGTACTTCCCTTAGGCCTATGCTTTTGGTATTATGAGTTTCCAACTTCAGATACAACATGATAACTTAGGAAGGTGATAGCTAGATGTTATTTAAACTAGAACATGTATATTTATACCTACCTATACATAATACATACACCATTCCCATGAAACCAGGATTAGATAAGGACTTAGTTCTGAGGTTCATGAAACAAAGAACACATTAGACAATACTATACTGAACCACATATTATTGACACTTCAGGCAGATGGCCTGTTTATATTCCAAGAGGTTCTAAACCCCAAATGTCATATTTTTCTGTTCCTCATAATAGTTTAGAGAAAAGAACTTCATTAAAACCTCCAACATAACTATTCAAAATAAATCATAGTTTAGTCTTTCCTAGTTTCATTCATTCATTTTTAGTCTTGAATTCTTCAAAGTAAATGAAGCTAATCACCTAAAATCAAACACTAAGTATATTCACTTTAACTAGATGAATGAAAAGATCAGTTTAAAATGAACACCTGGAGATAAGATGGTGCTCTTGTTAACCTCAAAGCTTCTGAAACATTAGGTTTTGAGTTGCTCCTTCTGCCAAGGAACCACACTGAAGTAAACGTGAGTTGACTTCCTGATGACTTAGCTGGTGGATGGCATCTCATGACCCCCAACTCCCATTTATACTTTTGGATACAACCAATATTGGCTTTAGTTCTATCAATTACTTTTGTTACCCTTTGTAGAGACTGTTTTCATATATATTTTCAAATTTGGTTTCCATTTTTGTCTGGTAATTACTTTTCTTAATAACTATAAACTTTGATTTCATTATATATCTATTTAATCCTGTATGAAAAATGATGGAATCAAAACATTTTCCTCTCCTGCACCATCCCTTCAGTATTTTACTTTTCAATATGGTATATTTTACTGTTCAGTTTTGTTCTCTTAAATAAATCTACACCTCCATTAGTTTATCTGATAGCTTTAAATGGTACCTTGTGAACCCTCACTATTAAAGATGGCATCAGCAGCTCACATTAAGCTTTAAATGCTGTTCTACTGCACTGAGCTCCACATTTGTTTTGACCCACAGTTAAATAGAGTTAATGCTCATCATCATTCTTTTGCTATAATTTTTCTAGCTATCTCTTACTGGACTCAAGTTTGTCTTTGAATAGATTCCTCAAGAAGGATTTCATGAGAATATTCTTTCTCAATTTCTTATGTTTAAAAACTCACTTGATGTTTTTATACTTAAAAAACTATTTCACTGGGGGCTGGAGCTGTGGCTCAGTGGCAGCGCACTTGCCTGGCATGTGTGAGGCACAGGGTTCAATTCTCAGCAACACATATAAATAAATAAAATAAAGGCCTATCAACAACTAAAATACAAAAATTTAGAAACTATTTCTTTTTTTTTTTTTTTTTTTAATTTTTTTTTTATTGGTTGTTCAAAACATTATAAAGCTCTTCACATATCATATTTCATACATTAGATTCAAGTTGGTTATGAACTCCCAATTTTACCCCAAATACAGATTGCAGAATCACATCGGTTACACATCCACATTTTTACATAATGCCCTATTAGTAACTGTTGTATTCTGCTACCTTTCCTATCCTCTACCATCCCCCCTCCCTCCCCTCCCATCTTCTCTCTCTGCCCCATCCACTGTAATTCATATCTCTCCTTGTTTATTTTCCCATTCCCCTCACAACCTCTTATATGTAATTTTGTATAACAATGAGGGTCTCCCTCCATTACCATGCAATTTCCCTTTTCTCTCCCTTTCCATCCCACCTCATGTATCTGTTTAATGTTAATCTTTTCTTCCTGCTCTTCCTCCCTGCTCTGTTCTTAGTTGCTCTCATTATATCAAAGAAGACATTTGGTATTTGTTTTTTAGGGATTGGCTAGCTTCACTAAGCATAATCTGCTCTAGTGCCATCCATTTCCCTGCAAATTCTATGATTTTGTCATTTTTTAGTGCTGCGTAATACTCCATGGTGTATAAATGCCACATTTTTTTTATCCATTCATCTATTGAAGGGCATCTGGGTTGGTTCCACAGTCTAGCAATTGTGAATTGTGCTGCTATGAACATCGATGTAGCAGTATCCCTGTAGTATGCTCTTTTAAGGTCTTCAGGGAAAAGTCCAAGAAGGGCAATAGCTGGGTCAAATGGTGGTTCCATTCCCAGCTTTCCCAGGAGTCTCCATACTGTTTTCCAGATTGGCCGCACCAGTTTGCAGTCCCACCAGCAATGTACAAGAGTACCCTTTTCCCCACATCCTCTCCAGCACTTGTTGTTGTTTGTCTTCATAATGGCTGCCAATCTTACTGGAGTGAGATGGTATCTTAGGGTGGTTTTGATTTGCATTTCTCTGACTGCTAGAGATGGTGAGCATTTTTTCATGTACTTGTTGATTGATTGTATGTCCTCCTCTGAGAAGTGTCTGTTCAGGTCTTTGGCCCATTTGTTGATTGGGTTATTTGTTTTCTTATTGTTTAATTTTTTGAGTTCTTTGTATACTCTGGATATTAGGGCTCTATCTGAAGTGTGAGGAGTAAAAATTTGTTCCCATGATGTAGGCTCCCTATTTACCTCTTTTATTGTTTCTCTTGCTGAGAGAAAACTTTTCAGTTTAAGTAAGTCCCATTTGTTGATTTTTGTTATCAACTTTTGTGCTATGGGTGTCCTATTAAGGAATTTGGAGCCCGACCCTACAATATGTAGATCGGAGCCAACTTTTTCTTCTATCAGACGCAGAGTCTCTGATTTGATATCTAGCTCCTTGATCCACTTTGAGTTAACTTTTGTGCATGGCGAGAGGAGGGGATTCAGTTTCATTTTGTTGCATATGGATTTCCAGTTTTCCCAGCACCATTTGTTGAAGATGCTATCCTCCCGCCATTGCATGCTTTTAGCTCCTTTATCAAATATAAGATAGTTGTAGCTTTGTGGATTAGTCTCTGTGTCCTCTATTCTGTACCATTGGTCCACCCTCCTGTTTTGGTACCAGTACCATGCTGTTTTTGTTACTATTGCTCTGTAATATAGTTTTAAGTCTGGTATCGCTATACCGCCTGATTCACACTTCCTGCTTAGAATTGCTTTTGCTATTCTGGGTCTTTTATTTTTCCATATGAATTTCATGATTGCTTTATCCATTTCTACAAGAAATGCCGTTGGGATTTTGATTGGCATTGCATTAAACCTATAGAGAACTTTTGGTAATATCGCCATTTTGATGATGTTAGTTCTGCCTATCCATGAACAGGGTATATTTTTCCATCTTCTAAGATCTTCTTCTACTTCTCTTTTTAGGGTTTTGTAGTTTTCATTATATAAATCTTTCACCTCTCTTGTTAGGTTGATTCCCAAGTATTTTATTTTTTTTGAGGATATTGTGAATGGAGTGTTTTTCCTCATTTCCGTTTCAGAAGTTTTGTCGCTGATATACAGAAATGCCTTTGATTTATGCGTGTTGATTTTATATCCTGCCACTTTGCTGAATTCATTTATTAGTTCTAGTAGTTTTTTTGTAGACCCTTTTGGGTCTTCTAGGTATAGAATCATGTCATCTGCAAATAGTGATAATTTAAGTTCTTCCTTTCCTATTTTTATGCCTTTAATTTCTTTCGTCTGTCTAATTGCTCTGGCCAGTGTTTCGAGAACTATATTGAATAGAAGTGGTGATAGAGGGCATCCCTGTCTTGTTCCAGATTTTAGGGGGAATGCCTTCAATTTTTCTCCATTGAGAATGATGCTAGCCTGAGGCTTAGCATAGATAGCTTTTACAATGTCGAGGTAAGTTCCTGTTATCCCTAGTTTTTCTAATGTTTTGAACATAAAGGGATGCTGTACTTTGTCGAATGCTTTTTCTGCGTCTATTGAGATGATCATATGGTTCTTATTTTTAAGTCTATTGATGTGGTGAATAACATTTATTGATTTCCGTATATTGAACCATCCTTGCATCCCAGGGATGAATCCTACTTGATCATGGTGCACAATTTTTTTGATGTGCCTTTGTATCCGGTTCGCCAGAATTTTATTGAGGATTTTTGCATCTATGTTCATCAGAGATATTGGTCTGTAGTTTTCTTTCTTTGAGGTGTCTTTGTCTGGTTTCGGAATCAGGGTGATGTTGGCCTCATAGAATGAATTTGGCAGAGCTCCTTCTTTTTCTATTTCCTGAAATAACTTGAAAAGTATTGGTATTAATTCTTCCTTAAAGGTTTTGTAAAACTCCGCTGTATACCCATCCGGTCCTGGGCTTTTCTTGGTTGGAAGTCTTTTGATTGCTTCTTCTATTTCATCTATTGTTATTGGTCTGTTTAAGTTGTGAGTATCCTCCTGACTCAGTCTGGGCAAATCATATGACTTAAGGAATTTATCAATGTCTTCACTATCTTCTATTTTATTGGAATATAGGTTTTCAAAATAATTTCTAATTGTCTTCTGTATTTCTGTAGTGTCTGTTGTGATATTGCCTTTTTCATCCCGTATGTTAGTGATTTGAGTTCTCTCTCTTCTTCTCTTCGTTAGCATGGCTAAGGGTCTGTCGATCTTATTTATTTTTTCAAAGAACCAACTTTTAGTTTTGTTAATTTTTTCAATAGTTTCTTTTGTTTCAATTTCATTGATTTCCGCTCTGATTTTAATTATTTCTTGCCTTCTGCTACATTTGCTGTTGTTTTGCTCTTCCTTTTCTAGGGCTTTGAGATGAAGTGTGAGCTCATTTATTTGTTGGTTTTTCCTTTTTTTGAGGAATGACCTCCAAGCGATGAATTTCCCTCTTAAAACTGCTTTCATTGTGTCCCATAGATTCCGATATGTTGTGTCTGTATTTTCATTTATCTCTAAGAATTTTTTGATTTCTTCCTTTATGTCTTCTGTAACCCATTGATCATTCAGTAACATATTGTTCATTTTCCATGTGATGTAGGATTTTTCCTTCCTTCTTTTATCATTGATTTCCAGTTTCATTCCATTATGATCAGATAAAATGCATGGTATTATCTCCACCCCTGTATATTTACTGAGGGTTGCCCTATGGCATAATATATGGTCTATTTTTGAGGAGGATCCATGTGCTGCTGAGAAAAAAGTATATCCACTTGATGATGGTTGATATATTCTATATATGTCAGTTAAGTCTAGGTTGTTGATTGTGATATTGAGTTCTATAGTTTCTTTATTCAGCTTTTGTTTGGAGGATCTGTCCAATTGTGAGAGAGGTGTGTTGAAGTCACCCATAATTATTGTGTTGTGGTCTATTTGATTCTTGAACTTGAGGAGAATTTGTTTTATGAACGTCGCAGCACCATTATTTGGTGCATAAATATTGATAATTGTTATGTCTTGTTGGTAAATGGTTCCTTTTAACAGTATATAATGTCCTTCCTTATCCCTTTTGATTAATTTAGTCTTGAAGTCAATTTTATTCGATATGAGGATGGCCACCCCTGCTTGCTTACGAGGACCGTGTGCATGGTATATTTTTTCCCAACCTTTCACCTTCAGCCTGTGTATGTCTTTTCCAATCAGATGTGTCTCCTGGAGGCAGCATATTGTTGGATTTGTTTTTTTAATCCATGTTACCAGCCTATGTCGCTTTATTGGAGAGTTTAAGCCATTAATGTTTAGAGTTACTATTGATATATGGTTTGTACTTCCAGCCATGTTTGATTATTTATCTTCTTTTTTTTTTTTTTAATTTAGTTTGTTTCTCCATGGTTAGCTTTCCCCCCACCCTCTGTCTTTATAGAGGCACTTCCCACTGATGGTTTTGGTTATTGTTTTTCATTTCTTCCTCGTGTAGTGTTTTGCTCAAGATGCTTTGCAATGCTGGTTTTCTGGCTGCAAATTCTTTTAGCTTTTGTTTATCATGAAAGATTTTTATTTCGTTATCGTACCTGAAGCTTAATTTTGCTGGATACAGAATTCTTGGTTGGCATCCATTGTCTTTCAGTGTTTGAAATACGTTGTTCCAGGATCTTCTCGCTTTCAGCGTCTGTGATGAAAAATCTGTTGTTAACCTTATTGGTTTACCCCTGAATGTAATCTGCCTCCTTTCTCTTGTAGCTTTTAGTATTTTCTCTTTGTTCTGTATATTGGATATCTTCATAACAATGTGTCTTGGCGTTGGTCTACTGTGATTTTGTGTGCTCGGTGTCCTGTATGCATCTACAATTTGTATATCCATTTCCTTTTTTATTTCTGGAAAGTTTTCTGTAATTATTTCTTTCAGCAGGTTACTCATTCCCTTGGTTTGAATCTCTGTACCTTCTTCTATCCCGATGACTCGTAGGTTTGGTTTCTTTATGTTATCCCATATCTCTTGGATGTTTTTCTCGTGGTTTTTAACCAGCCTTTCTGAGTTGGCTAGGCTCTTTTCAAGATGATATATTTTGTCTAGAAACTATTTCACTGAATATAAAATCGTTGAGTCACAAGGATTTTTGTCGCTGTTCCTTCAGAGTCCTCCCATGTTGCCTGATAATACACTGGGAATTTCCCCTTTTAGAATAGGGCCTTGGTCTTTCAGTCAGGACACCCAAATAGTTCTTTTCACTTGAAGTCCAGTAACTACTGAGCTACACTGCAAGGCTGGCCATTCTGAACACATTGTGTCCTTTCAAAGTGTAGACTCATGCTTTCTCGTCTATCTAGAAACTTTCCTGGTTTATAACTTAAAATTTTTGTGCTTCTCAACCATACCACTTACTTCATTCTTGTTTTCGATATGTTGTCTTGTGTTACTTTAAATTTTGTCTTTGCTTCTTTAATGATTTTCTTTTCCCCTTCACTTTCTTCCCTGAACTCATGTTCCTTTTCCTCCTAGCTTAACGTCTTGTCCCTGAGGTTTTGTATTTTTGATTTACACTCTAGTTTTTTTTATTGTAATTTATTATATATGACAGCAGAATGCATTACAATTCATATTACACGTATAGAAAACAATTTTTCATATCTCTGGTTGTACACAAAGTATAGACACACCATTTGTGTCTTTTATACATGTACTTAGGGTAACGATGTCTATCTCATTCCACCATCTTTTCTACCCCTATGCCCCCTCCCTTCCCCACCCACCCCTTTGCCCTATCTAGAGTTCATCTAATCCTCCCATGCTCTACCCACCCAAACCCCATTATGAATAAGCATCCTTATATCAAAGAAAATATTCGGCATTTGGTTTTTTGGGATTGGCTAACTTCACTTAGCATTATATTCTCTTGACTCCATCCATTTTACCTGCAAATGCCACGATTTTATTCTCTTTTAATGCTGAATAATATTCCACTGTGTATATATACCATAGTTTCTTTATCCATTCATCTACTGAAGGGCATCTAGATTGGTTCCACAGTTGAGCTATTATGAATTGTGCTGCTAAAAACATGGATGTGGCTGTGTCCCTGTAGTATACAGTTAGTCAATGGGTTAACACTTTTTTTTAACTCGTAAAGCATTTGGTTATGATTTTCATTTGTTCTGTGCCAACATCTTTTCTAGTACTGTTCCTGGGCATCTTTTTGTTTCTTATGTTCTTTTTTTATCATTTTTCTTATGTCTGACTAGATCCTGAATTTGTATGCATTTTCTGATTACTCATTTTTGAAGACAGTTTTTCCTTGATCAATTCTCTGAAGAAGATTCACTTGGGAGAAGAGCCAGGGCCATCTTTTTTCAGACAGAACTGAGTCTTCGTGCACGTAGGGTGGGGAAGGTATTCCTGAGCTGCTCTCCCCAATCTAAAGCCACGGGGGGCCTTGAGGCTCATGTAGAAGTTTTTCTCCCTTCTTGCAACCACATGGTCAGATCACTTCCTGCAAATGCTACTTGTCTAAGTCCTCATTCAGTCCTGTCTCCAATGCATTGTGAAGTCAAACTGGATCTAGGAAAGCTCCTGCCACCAACTTGTATACTTATTTCCTTTATTTTGAATGAAGGATCTTGATTTTGAATTCCATAGTATATCCCCCACCTTGGAAAATGCTATGTGCCAGTTTGTCTTTGTTTTTGCTTCTTTTTTCCTAAGATCTGTAGCTCCAAATGTTTTTTTGTTTGTTTGTTTGTTTGTTTTTGTCTATTTCCTCTTCTACTACTCCTGGTTTAATCTATTAAAAAACTTTCTGGGGCTGGGATTGTGGCTCAGCAGTAGAACGCTTGCCTAGCATGGGTTCAATTCTCAGCACCACATAAAAATAAAGGCATTGTGTTGTGTCCATCTACACCTAAAACTAAATATTAAAAAAAAAAAACTTTCTACTTATTTTCCAGCTTGGGGTTTTAGACATCTAATTGCTTCACAGATGGGAGTTTTTATTCATGTGTCTTTTTCTCCTAGGTACTTGGGATAATTTCCCTAGGAAGGATACAAAAAGACTGAATTTACCAAGTTCAAATGTTTGTCTTTAAAATTATTTTGAATATAGGGTAATACATGGTCACTTAAAATTCCACACAATACAGAGAAGAGGAAAAAATAAAAAGCTATTCCTTGAGATCTTATTACTCTAAAATAATCCTTGTTAACATACAAACACATATCCCCTTTTTTTTCAATGCACAGAAATCAAATTTATCCCCATGATTTTATTCTCAGTTAAAACTGGGTCTTTTCTTGGACATACAGATCTAAATTACAATTTTAATTGCTTCCTGATATTCAAGAGAATGTCCTTTTAACCAAGAGTATCATAAGACACTGAAATGTTAAACTTTAAAATAAACAACCCCATAAACCAGAAGTCATGCCCCTTAAAGATCAAATTTTCCACATTTTAGTTTCCTTGTAAATCAGAGAAAATGAGGGGTTTATTCCACAGTCCTTTAGAAATAAACTAAGCAGACATAGGTCTTTAAAAGTTAGGTAACCAAGAGTTCTTTTTAAAAGTTACTGTTTCCATGACCTTTGTTCCCTCCATAATAAATATGCTGTATTTTCCTGGTTTCTCATTTACAAGATGGATAAAATCCAAACAAAATGGTCCCAGTCTCATACTGTTGGTGAACGGTCTCTACAGGTCATTAATCAGAGAGACAGTCAAGATAATTACAGACCACTCCTTTTCACATCAACAGGTGAGCTTGAGCTGTGATGTCAAGCAAGTGGACTTGTACAGACTGCCTGCAGTCTGAGTTTTCATTAGGCTGTCTTTTCTAATCCATTTCCTTAATTAGGAGAGACTTAGAGCTATACAAGCAAGGAACTGCAAAGCTGGCTGTAGCTGTGAAGCAAGGAGAGAAAACATTCTGTTCTTTCCCTCAGCAGACCTTAGAAACAACTTTTTCAAAGAAACATCCCCTACACAAATGAATAAACCTCCAGATGGCAAAGCACTAGCATATGCCAAGGAACAAAATTATAAGTAAATGTTATTTACAAAAATATTCTAACAAGTGTTTGAGGGTTGGGATATGTGCCTTACAAAACTGGGTAACCCTGATTCAGCAAACCAGCAATCAGGCACAAGACCTGGAATGAGACAAGGCCAGTAATCAGCCTCCAGCAAGTCATCAAGCAAGTCACCACCAATAATGATAGCCCATGATGTCTGTTTGTTTACTGTATATCAATCCTGTAAAGTAGGAGCTGTTATTATTACTCCTAATCATAGATCTGGAAGCAGACTCTGAGAGGCTAACCTGTCACACTGTTAGTAGGCAGGGGTATGGAACTTGGACCCAGGCGTTGGTGCCCCACAAGGCTCACTCAGTCACTGTACTGCACAGCCTCATGTGTTAACCAGCTGTGGAAACCCAGAAGAGGTTGCAGGAGATTTTAATTGAGATGGTCAGAAAAGGCAGTAATCAGGTTGGGAACAGAACGCTAGACGGGACTCTGGCAAGCAGAGAGGCAGAGAAAAGTCCAGTAGAGTTTCAAAAGCACAGGAGAGAGGAAGGAAAAAAACAAGCCTTTGACAACCACACGCCATTTCTAATAACAAATCTCCCTCATCTAGCTAGTTAGATGGTGTTAACAACTGGAAGGTAAGGGATAAGAGATGAAGATCTGGAAGTCTGGTCCCAGCCCCGCCTCTCATTATCACGTGGCCTTAGGCTAGCTGCTAATCCAGGGTAGGCCTCAGTCTAGTCTGCCAAGTAAGAAAGTAATAGGCTATCAGGTTCAGTTTTAAATAACTGAATATTTTAATATATATTAACTTCCTATCTAAGGAGAATAAAAAGCTATTAAATCAGCAGATTCAGATGTGAAATTGTCATTCATTTCAACAAATACTTATAGAGTACCTTTTATGAAATAAGCCTACAGAGTATTAAATTATAGAAATAAAAATATGGATCCCCATCTTACAGAAGATAAATATAGAAAGATTAAAAGAATAAGCAGACAATTACAACATTTTGTGAATGTTTAACAACAAAAACTTGTACAGTATGAGACTGAGAGGTAACTAATTAACTTTGCCTAAAGGAAAGAATAAAAATCACAAAAATTTTCAGTAAAGTGATGCCTGTTGAGGTAAATTTTGAAGAAAAAACAGGGCTCTGATAGGTATAAAGAACATTCTAGAAAGAGAAAACATTATGTGCAAAGGCATGGAGTTCGGGGGAAGCTCAGTTACAAGGCCAAGTGTGGTTGAGATGGAAGATTCCATATTAGATGAGGCTGCAGAGCGGGTGGGGTCAGATGATAGAATGCTGCAGTCAGGTGAGCACTTAAGTGTCCAGGCACAAATGCCAGGTTAAAACAATAAAGTTCATTTCGGATACTCCTAGATAGCTCACAGGCAGAGCTGATCCTACATCCACCACTCTGATCATTGCCAGTGCTGAAAGTGAGTGACTAATTCTTGCCTGTCACAGGAGAGGAAAACCAGTGACTGTGGCTAGGGATAGGGAGGCAAGAAAAACCACAGCACAGGTTCAAAGAACTGAAGACACAGCAGGAGCCAAAACTCAGGCAGAGTCATAGGAGCTATTCTGAAACATCTCTAGGATATCACAAAGGAAAGAGCTCAAACAGACGTGAGCTCAGTACAGCTAGAGCTCACCTGTGGAATAACAGGAGAGGCTAGAGCCCCACATCAGGGAGAATCACACCTGTGACAGCCTCTAAAGGTCACTTAGCTGCATTCTTTTCTTCACCCTCACCTTTGATAGCAGCAGAGACCACTAGATGCTTCTGCTCAGCCTTCTCTGCAGCAGAGCATCAGTGTGCAGAACCCCTGGGCAGTAGGACAGGAGGGAAGGGCTGCTGACAGGGAAAAGGTTTTATGAGAAACTTCTTCCTCCCTGTTAAAAGTAAGAGTCTCCCTGCCTGCCTTTGACATTGCCATGTGAGTAAATGATGTTTGAAAACATGACTACCACCTGATACCCAGAGAGAAGTTGTCCCAGGAGTGCCCAAATCACCATTCTTAACTTCACTCCTCAAGAATTCTTGTAATGTAAGAAAAGTAAGTAGCATCTTAGCAATAAATGCTTTTGGTTGTAGCTGAAGAGTCCTCACTGACAGTTCTAACCCTCAGAGATGAACAATGACAGAATATGCAGCTTCAAAATGCTCTGGCAACGGCTTGGCAGGACTGTCCAGTGGAGCCAGGCACCAAAAAAGTTTCTATCTCCAGGTTTTATATGCTGCATTTTACTACTGTATCTTCTAATTTCACTCAGCACATCTCCCTCTCCCTCTCCCTTCCCCACCTCTCTCTCACAAACACAAACAATTCAGTAGCACAAAAGCAGTAAATGGAAGTAAAATGCTATATATCTGGGAAGAAAATGAAGGATATAAGGAAAAACATAATGGATGTTATAAACACAGAAAATAGTCTCTGGTTTAAAAAAATGGGCAGGGAGGAAACTGCCCATTGTCTTTGTAAATTTTTGAATGATACTCTAAAGTTTTAAACAAAGTTATTTTAAACAAACAAACAAAGACTCATGAGAACAGAACAGACCTGAAGGACTTTCAAATAAATACAAGGTATGCAGGGAAGAGAATGGCAGTAAGAGAAATATAAGATTCTCACTATAGCCAACACTAACTTATTGGGAAAATGTCTTTTAATGGAAAGTTAGGACATTCGAAAAGAATCCTGGTTTGGGGAGAATCCTTCTACCTATGGTTAAAACAAACAAAAAAAAATGACAAAATGTCATCCATTGTTTACAAAGAGTTTGAAGGCTAGGTTGCCTAAATGAAATACCAGAATGATGTCCTTTCCAGATTACCTTTGCATAGTCTTCAACTTGACAAACATTTTTTTAAAAAAATTTTTAGTTGTAGATGGACACAATAACTTTATTTTATTTACTAATTTTTATGTGGTGCTGAGGATCAAATCCAGTGCCTCATACATGGTAGGCAACAGTTTTGACAACAAGTATGTCTTCTCTAACAGACCTCAATCTCAATATTTTCTTTCAGTTTCCACACCAATTTTCTGGAAATTGTTTTACCACAAACACCACCTTCTTCAGGCAGGGTGCTGTCTATTATGGGTCATGATTCTGCTTCCAGATGCTTCCAGAATTTTGGATTGCCTGCAAAAAAGAATTATGCCCTTCTTATTTCACATCTGTTTGCTATGCTTTTAGGAAACTGGCAAAGATTAGGCCAAAATTGAGGTACATTGTGACTGCTGGTCTGCACCCCAGCCTGTTCTGCAATGCAAAGAATCTCCAAGTCTGGTCCAACAGAGCCTTGAAGGCTTCCTAGTGGGCAAGGAAAATGGGTCCAAAAAAGAGAGGTCCTTCTTTTGTCCCAGCAAAAGTATCCAACCAATTCCTTAGGTTCTCATCTTTACTTGTAAGAACAATCAATACCTATGATCTTTGCTACTAAGTGGTTTTTGGTTGTAATCAATTAATTAAAGTACCAAGAGATTAAAAGCTGGCATTCATAAACCAAATTAGCTATAGTTAAGCAATTAAAAATTTTTTTGTCGATAGTAAGAAAAACGGGAATATACAGACACATATTACAATTGAAATGCAAGTCTTATAATACTTATTTGTACTACACATGAAGCACTGTTATTTCATATTCTATCTTGTTTTAAAATAAAGTTAACAGTTTTCAAAACACCTGCAAATGTTTTGACCCTACACCCATTGAAAGGTGGGAACCTATGTCCCTCTCCTGGAATATGGGTAAGCTCCTACCAATCAAGATCATGTGACTTCTTAAGCAAGGTTATTAAGTGTCATGTAAATATATACCCTGGGCTCTTGAAAAGCTAGCTCTCTAGAGGCTTCCTTGGAACCCAGCCACCAAGCTATGAGAAGCCCCAACAATGTGAAGAGGCTAACTACAGGCACTGGCCATCAGTCCCAGCTGATCTAATCAGCCTTCAAGGTTCCCCAGCACAGGCACCAGAAATGTGTATCAAACAGTCTCCAAATGATTCCACAATACTCCCCCCCCACACACACACACACACACTGTTATCATGGTACAAGTAAACTATTCCCTATTATGCCCTGCCCAAATTCCTGACCCACAGAATCCATGAGTATAATAAAATAGCTATGGTTTAATGCCACTCAGTTTGGGGTGGTTTGTTTCGTAGCAATAGTAACCAGAACAATAGTACTAGATATAACCTGCTAACCTGATGTCATGACTCATTAGTGGGCAGTTTGACAAACACTGGTTCAGAGGACTCTAATTCGATATTTGGAGCCTGGCATTCAATGGTACAGAGTTCCCACAAAGTCTGCACATATTCAGATACGTTGGAATTGCTGCAGTTGGTAACAGATGGGAAGGGTGGAATGGGGCAAAGCAGACTGTGGGGTTCTGTGATACACACACACACAAACACACACACCAGCATCAGAAAGGTTTGAGACCCACTGGGGTCAAAGCCTGAAGCATGAAGGTAGGACATATTGTTCTGGCCTGAATTTCTAGAAGTTCCCAGCTTTCTGAGGCTGATCTGATGCTCCTGCATACTATCTACCAAAATAGATACTTACAGTCCCCATGTTCTGGAAAGACTTTTTGGTCTAAACACGGCCTGTAAACCTTCAAGGCTGTCAACCCCTCTTCAGTTTCAGACTTTTCTGTTAATGGATAACTTTCATCTAAATATAAACTCAGATTAACCTGCTAAAGGATTACCAGAGTCTAAAAAGGGAGGAGGAGGGGAGTAAGAAGCATTTCTGGTGGATGCGAGTGCTCAGCAGACCAGACAACTTAAGTGAAATCGGTTCATGGGGTTTCTTTCTTTAAATGTCACTAATCATGCTACAATTATAGAATTGGCCCTGGAAAAAGAAAAATGCATGGCTAGGACAGGGCCCCATGAACACCTGGAAATGGTGGCTTTGAGGAACCCTGCTCCCGAAAGAGGAGGACATTCTTAAAGCAAGCTCCTCATGAAAGTAGGTCATCTCAGGGAACTGACTTCAGGGAGGGCCCCTCAAAATGGAAGGTCCAATTCAGAGGGGTAGCAGGATGAGGGATGGGAAGAAGCCTGCAACCAGAATTCATCTGTCTTCAAGGAGAAGAGATCTGATGCATAACTTACAGTGAAGAGCATTCTTACATTACCTTCTTGGTGACCACAAAAACAAGAACAACCAACTCTTGAGAAGATCAGCTAGGAAGGGGAACAGGAATCTACTGAAAATGCCCAAACTAACTTACCTGATTTACACACAGCATGTCTCCCCCAACTAATAAAGGGAAATGTTTTACTATTATTTTAGATAAACCTGAAATCTGGATATGCTGTTGTTCAGTGCTCTTTTTAATGTATAATGCATGCAGATGATTAAGTTTCTGGAAAACTGTATCTAGAACAACTGGTAATCTAAAGTCACTTTTGAAAAGAGTGAATGACAAGCACAGAAGCAACAGCAGCCCCATCAAGACATTTAAGCCAACAGACTCCAGCATGGGATGGGACACACCAGAAGGAGAATACTAGACTGAGTCCTGATTTCTATGTGGCACTTAGATAACTCAGTAAGAATCAACAGGAGGATGAAACCCATGGACAAAGAGCTGAGAAACTGGGGCAACAGGGGAAGACTGAGTACAAAGTTTCTTTTGGCCCTTTCTACAGAATAGAGAAAAATGCAGAAGAAAAGGAAGTCAACAAAACAAAACCCTAAGCAGGGTTGAATAGGTTGACTGTTCCACATGAATGTTTGTTGGTCACGGAGAAAGAAACTTCTCTGTTTATCTGCATGGAACTTGGCTAAAGCAAAACTAAGAATGGAGCATGAGACTTCAGAAACTAAGACTGAAGATGAACTGACAAAGGAAAGTTGCCTATTAGGCAGAGGGATAACAAACTGGAACAAATTTACTTACTAAATGACAATTTCATACTATTTAGCCAAATATATGCAAAGAATGCAAAGACAGGGAAGTTACAGTCTCAATGAGGCAAGAACAGTGATGATGACAGAGTGTGCTTCCTGCTAAGTTAGAGGAAAGCATGAGGAGTGATGGGGATAGAGAGACAGACCACAGGGGGCAAGAAAGATTTCCTGGAAAAGGTGATCTCACAGCTCATTCTTTAAGGGCTAGCTGGAGTGGGCCAGGTAGAGAAGGGAGGGAAAGGAAGACTGCTATAGGAAAAAGAAATGATATAACTACCCAATTACCAACTTCTGGCTATAGACAAAAGCCAGCTCCAGCAAGTCTCCAGATCCAATGATCCTTGATTCCTTGGCAGCCAAAATTCCACCTGTGTTGAAGGTTGTTTGTGCTATTTGTATATAATATTCATTCTTATTTGACTCTCCTCCTTTTCTGAACACTTGGAACAATCATGCCCCTCCACCAATGCCCTGCCATCAACTTGGTGGTGTCACTGTCCAGCCAGCAATGTCAACAAGTTTCATCCCACCTCAGTAATCTTCAACTCCACCCCACTTCACTTGGAACCCTCACAACCCAAAAGTGTCCCACACTGGAAATTTTAACTCTAAATCCTAGTCTCTGACCAACTTATCTATCCTGCTGACAATCCTGAACCCTATTCTTTCCCTATTAATTCTCAGACGGCCAATCCTTTCACTTGTATTCTCTCCTCCCAGCCCAACTCCCCAATCTTTATAGACCTTGGAGTCTCAAACTATGATACCTTACTCAACCACCTCTCCCATACTCTTTCGTTCCACCTTCTGCTCTCCTGCTTCCACAATATGTGGCAAAGCAACAACCCTCAATCAACCTTCCTGTTCATTTCCTCTGCTTCTACACCCAGGCTGCTGAGCACTGCTGGAGAAAATCACGTGGCCTTATGGACCAAGGCCATGAAGAATTCATGGTCTCTGTTACCAGCTGCCTGGAAATCCTTTGATGAGCTCCAACAATGTACTTAGTCTTCATAACACTCTCCCTAACCAATGATGTCCTCCTGTACTCCTTTACTCTAAGAATATGATCTCACTCCTATTTCACAAAGAAAAAAAATGAGGAAACCATGCAGTAACTTCTTGCCTGTGTATCACCTACAAAAATAACGGCATTCAATTCTTTCTTTACAATGTTTTCCTAAAATAAGCGTCCTCCTTCTAGCTCAAGAGTTAATCTTACCACCTAGGCTTACCTTTTCAGAGATCCCTCAAAATAACTCTATCTTGATCATTTGTTTTCCTCTAATGACTTTGCCCTTTAGTGTGTAAATATATTCATATATTTTTCCATTCAACAAAACGAACAAATCTTCTCTTGACTCTTATATAGACTCCATGACACGCTACAATACTGAAGCCCCTTCTGAAAAAAGAAGGCTTGGCTAATTTATTCTACTTGATATGATCTGTGTCACAGATATCATTTAAAAAACACACACACACACACACACGTTTAGTATTACCATGTTCCTTCTTGCTGGGCTCTCCTCTTTTCCTGAACACTTGAAAAACAAGTCACACCCCTCCACCAATGCCCTGCATTCAACTTGGCAGTGGACCAAAATTAGGAGTGAGCTAGAGGACAGCAGATGGGCAGAGGCAAACAGTATCCAATCTATCAAGCAGGGGGTGAGACCTGAACTCAATATTAAATCTTCTCGAAGGAGATGTAAGACAGGTGAAGCAACCATGAGTCTGAACCACTGTTAAGACCTCGCTGCTCTTCTCCATAAAGCTGCTGTGTATCTCAACCATAAAAGACTTGAGACAGACACCATGTAGCTAAAAAACAAGCTGTCAAAAAGTGCTTCCCAGGAGTTAAAACTCACCATTTGGTAATCATCATGGTTTTGTTTCAGGCAAAAATCAATGAATACTAAAACTAGTTGTAGAAGTTTAAAAAATTAAGAGGTATTTACATAGTCTCAAATTATTCCCTCCCCCGAGATATTTATTCATTTCAGAAGGGAAAAACAAGAGGAAACCTGAAAAAGCCCATTCTAATCCAGTGACCACAGGGAACATCATCAGTAATAGAACCAACAGACAGAAGGGACCTTCTGCTATGATACATTGAGGTGACAGAATGTCACCTCTGTGACATTCCTGCCCAAAGTGTACAAACTGAATCTATAGTGAGAAAACATCAGACAGAGCTAACATAAGAAAAACTATACAAAACACCTGGTCTGTGCTCTTCAAAAATGCTCAGATCTCAATGGATAAATCCTGAGGAACTGTCTCAGACTAAAACCTAAAATGACACAACAATTAAATGCATAATCCTGGACTGGAACCCTGGATCAGAAAATAATAATATTTTTCTTTTGCTATTATATTAGTTTGTGCTGCTTTAACAAAATACAGGCTAAGCATCCCTAAGCCAAGAATCTAAAATCCAAGTTGGGCCTAGTGGCATGTGCCTAAGGAAGCCACTAAGCCACTAAGGAAGCTGGAACACGAGGATCACATGAGCCCAGGAATTTGAGGCCATCAGAACATCATAACAGACCCTGTCTCAAAAAGAAAGAAAAAAAAATTCTTTTTTTTTTTTTTAAATAAGGGTTTGGGCTGTAGCTCTGCAGTAGAGTACTTGCCTAGCATGCACAGAGCCCTAGGTTTGATCCTTAACACCATGTACATGCATACTCCCCACACATACAAATAGTAATAATAATAACAGCCCTCAAAAAGGTGAAGTCTATATAAATATTCCAAAATTTAAAAAAATCCAAAATCTGAAAAACTTCTCTGGTCCTAAGTATTTTGAATAAGTGGTGCTCAACTTGTGTCTTAAACTGATAATTTATAAACAATATAAATTTACTGCTCACAGTTCTGGAGAGTGGAAAAATCCAAGATCAAGATGTTAGCAGATTCAGAGTCTGGGGTAAGGTCTGTCTCTTCTGTAAAGGCACAAATCCCATCCTCATTTCCTAATCACCTCCTAAAAGCTGCACTTCTATTATACATATATTATATATATATATATATATATATATCAATCATATAGAATAGAATACATAAAAATATAATATATAAATGTATATATTTTATATATAAATATACTATATATATATATATATATATATATATATATATATATATAAAAGTTGTAGATGGACACAATATCTTTATTTTTATTTATTTTTAAGTAGTGCTGAGGATCAAACCCAGGGCCTCACACGTGTGAGGCAAGTGCTCTACCACTGAGCTATAACCACAGTCCAAGGCTGCACTTCTTAATACAACTGCATTGGCCCAACATATAAATTTTACAGAGGGGACACAAATATTCAGACTTAGGAGCCATAAAGGAAATTAGTGAGACAAATGGCAAATTTGAATAAGGTCTGTGAATTAGATAACAGTGCTAATTTCATGATTTTGACAGCTGTATTGATAACAGTATATCCTTGTTTTTAAGAAATATACACTTAAGGACTATAAAAGGACATCATATATATTCATTTTCAAATGGTCCAAAATAATAATATGGATACAGATACAATAAAAGATAGTAAAATACCATTTCAGTAATATCAGTAAAGAGAATGCAGGAAGTATTTATACTATATTTTTTCAAAACTCTTCTAATAAGCCTAAAATTAATTCAAAATTTTAAAAGTTTTTTTTTTCTTTTTTGTTTTGTTTGTTTTTTCAACAGCCCAGAGCTGTGAATATTATAAGGAGAAATTGACTGAAATCATAACTCTGGTAAATGCCTTGGAAGATGGGGTACAAAACATGGACTCAGGATCTAGAAGAGTAGAAAGTTGATTTAGTAGCAAGTTTATGTAGCTGGTATGCTTCAAAATTTGTACCTGAAAGAGAACATATAATTTACAAATGACCATGGACATTTTAAATAAGAAGGTAATAATAAGCCTCCTCCTTTGACTTCTTCCTGTCTTTTTTTAATTTATTTTTTAGTTTTAGGTGGACACAATATCTTTATTTTATTTTTATGTGGTGCTGAGAATCGAACCCAGTGCCTCACGCATGCTAGGCGAGTACGCTACCACTGAGCCATATCCCCAGCCCCTCTTCCTGTCTTTTATGGCTTTTTCTGGTAAAGATCACACCATCTAAAGTGTACCAGTAAAAGGGCCCAAGAAGACAACACTCGCCACAGAGAAGCCAAAGAAAACAGCCCCCCACCAAAAAAAAAAAAGCGCTCCAAAGAACTTAGAGTCTTGTTTAAATGAAAGTTTCCAAACACACATGAAAATAATAATATTGAGAACCCTCATATATCTATCACCCAAATGGTGTGACAACTATCATAATTGTGACACATTTGCTACATAGATTTTTTCCTGTAATATTTTCAAGAAAATTTCTGAAATTTTTCCCAAAGAGCATAAACAAAATATATGGCAAAAATATAAATAATAATTCCAAAAATATATGAAAATATTTTACTATAATCAAATAAGTACATATTCAAATGATGACTTGCTATCCAAGAAAAGTTTCTTTTTAATTGGGATGGCAAAAATATGGCTCTGTAAGTGGATACAACCTCTCTAGAGAACAATTTGTCAATATGTTCCAAAATCCTTATTCTGTTTCCAGGAGTTACTCTAAAGAAATTATAAGATATACATACATAGTTGTATCAGTAAGAATTTCTAAGCAATATTATTTATTTCTTTTTTTAACTTTTTTTTAATATTTATTTTTTAGGTGTAGATAGACACAACACAATGCCTTTATTTTTATGTGGTGCTGAGAATTGAACCCAGGTCCCGCTCATGCTAGGCAAGCGCTCTTCTGCTGAGCCACAATCCCAGCCCAATATTATTTATTTCTAATACAGAAATAAAGATGATAGGGAGGCTAAACACATAAATGTCCAAAACTAAGAGAATGAGTAAATAATTCATGGCTTGTCCCTAAGATGGAAATACTAGACACCAGTGTTGCTGAAAGTGTGGCCCCTGAACTGGTGGGTTGTGGTCTACAATTAAATACAGAGTTTAAGCCAGAATGTGAATCAACAACAAAAAAATTGTTAATAGCTAGACATTCTGGATGAAGACATCCGACATAGGCTCCTTACTTTGTCCTAAAACTATATGAAACAGTTTGTCTACATGACCACAGACTACCTCCAGAACACATCCCCAGTTTGCTTACATCTTTCCACCAAACCAAGACTACCTCTTTGAACAGCTGCAAAAGCCCTTTAGCCTACTGCTATTTCTGTGCCCCCTATAATTCATTTTTCACTAAAGTGATTGTTTTGAAATACTCACGAAACCATGTTTATATGGGATATGTTGCAAATAATATTTTAAATCTTAAGAACAACTGCCTGGAATCAAACTGAAATTTATAGAAGTAGAATAAAACCCAAACATGGAAGAAACTAAAAAGATTAAAGAATTAGCACCCCACCACCATCCAGAGGGAAAAAAAAAAAAACTCTATTGGGCAGGGATTCTCAACACATCCATATCTGGTTCTCTTCCTTCCCAAGCCCACAGGAAGATTACCCTTTCCCATCCCTTGCAGTTACTAGTTTCATCCAAGAGCCTGAGCTGTCACTAAAGCATTTAGCTGAGGATGTGCAAGTCCTCCAGTATTTCCTGCTCTGACAAAATAAACACTTAAGTAAGTGTTCAGATGGCAATTCAGAGGTAATGCCTCTGAGCTTTGGTTAAACCTCTTTTTTTCTATGCATTTTCAAAATTAAAATTAGACAGTAATGGAATCCTACCATATTTCTTAAAACATATTTTTAGTTGTAGATGGACACAATACCTTTACTTCACTTATTTTTTTTAATGTGGTGCTGTGGATCGAACCCAGTGCCTCACACGTGCTAGGCGAGCACTCTACCACTGAGCCACAATCCCAGCCCCCTACCACATTTTTTATTACCTCAATATACTAAATATTTTCCCTGTCATCAGTAGTTGATAATAACTATTGAAAATTCACCAACTACTGAGAAAATATTACACTACAAAGTTGAGAGATGGATAACAGCAAAATTAATTTCTACCATTCTTGAGTATATCTCACCCAGTGCTTTGAAAAGAAGCAAAATGAATAAATAAATACTTTCTCCATATAATTTCCTTCCTTGTTTCCTTTTATTCAGCATAAAAATCTGGTAAATTTTCATGGAGAAAAAGTAGAATTTTCTTGACAAAATTAGAAACAAGACTATTTTACATCAAAATATTATCCTCTTGGGGCTAAGGTGATAAGCTCAGTGATAAAGCGCTTGCCTAGCTTGTGTGAAGCACTGGGTTCGGTCCTCAGCACCACATAAAAAATAAATTAATAAAATAAAGGTATTACGTTCATCTACAACTAAAAATATATTTTTAAAAATACTATCCTCTTTACTTTTTAACATGTATTAGAGATACTATCCAATGCAATTAGATAAGAGACTACAATTAGTGATCTAAAAATTAGAAAAGAGGTAAGCTCAATTTACAACAATATGTCTGGGAACCCTAAAGAATTGATGAAAGAAGTACTACTATAAATCAGAAAATTTAGCAGGTTATACAATAAACATATCAAAAATCAATAAGATTCATTTATTTTAGAAAAAGAAAATCAGAAAAATCTAATGGAAGAGAAAATCCTACTTGTAAAAGCAAAAAAAAAAAAATCTAAAGCATAAGCTTAATAAGGACAACTATGGTAAAAACACTCCCGTAAAACAACAGATCTAAACAATTGCAAAGATATACTAAGACACATCATCATCAAGGTATTAGTTCTCCCTGTACTAATTTATACATTTAACATAATCCCAATAAAAATCTCAATTTTCTTTTTGGAGGTGGGCAAACTGATTAAAAAGTCCATCTGTTAAAAACAAACAAAAAGCATGCAATGAATGGCAGGAGAAACTGAAAAGGGAAATAAATGAGGGCTAGCCTTAACAGTTATTAAAACATATACAAATGCCTTATAATTACAACAATGTTGTAATGGTGTACACTAAACATATCTGACTCTTAGAAGAGAAAATCCAAATATGGACAGAATTATGTATGAAATTTATCATAAAGCATATTAAATTAGTAGGGGAAATGGTGCTGGGAAAAATTCCACAGCCATATCAATAAGCCAAGATAAATTTCAAAGGGATCAGAGAAGTAAATGTGAAAAATAAAACTCATTGAGTGCAACAGTAAATATATTATAATGTGAGAGTAAGGAAAAGTTGCCTACTATGACTCAAAGTCCAGAAGCAATAAGGAAAACATTATTAAAATTAATTACATAAAAAATTTAAATTTGCATGACAAGTTACCTTAAAGTAAAAATAAGAATGTAAGAAACTGAAAAATATATACTTGTAAATTCAGAAAGGGAAGCCAAAAAGGGAATGAAAACCCTTTAGAGAAATAATCTAGAATAATACAAACAGATAATTCACAGAAAAAAGAATGCAAACAGCTTTTAAACACATGAAAAGATGTTCAATTACTCGATTATGAAAAATATAAACTAAAATGTCAACTAAAACTACAATGAGATATAATAAAATACTACTCTATCACAGACCAGTGAAGAATAGAATTTCTGAAATGCTCCTAGTAAAAATTCAAAATGGTACAAGCCCATAAAGAATTCAGCAAAATTTAGCAATATTACACATGAAAAATGAAAGAATAATGATGTAAAAAGTCATTTAATAACAAGTTTGGAAACAACTCAAATGTTCTCTAATGTGTGCTGACTGACTAGAGTACAGACAGATCAGTTCAGTGGAATACTCCTATTCTCCTAATACTACTAAAAAGAAATGGAGAGTTGATTCTAACCACAGCATGGATGAACCTTGAAAACATCATATAAAGTGAAAACAGTCAGACACAAAGGTCAGAAATTAAATGATTCCATTTAAATGAATGTCTATTGGCAAATGAAATGTCCACTGGCAAATCCAAAGAGACAGAAAGTAGATTAGTGGTTGCCAGGCCTGAGTAAAGGGCAGGAACAGGAGGCAATGGAGAGCAACTACAAATGGGTACATCGTTTCTTTGATAAAAAAAACGTTTCTTTGATTAAAAAAACATTTTAGAATCAGTGGTAAAGGTTGTGCAATTCTGTGAATATGCTAAATACCATCAAATTACAAGAGTGCGTATAATGAATTATATCTTTTTTTTTTTTAATGTACGCCTCCACATCCGGCTATGGAGTGATCAAGAATATATTGTTAAATGAGAAAAAGTAAAAAATACAACATGTAGTGTTACCATTCATTATAAAGGGATATAAATACATAAATGTACCTATCAATATAGATAAATGCAACAGACTAAAACACTCATTATGTTAAAATCTTTTGATTTAATAATAATATCTTGGGCAGGGGTTGTGGCTCAGAGGCAGACTGCTCACCTAGCATGTGTGAGGCACTGGGTTCGATCCTCAGCACCACACGAAAATAAAATAAAGATATTGTGTCCACCTACAACCAAAAAATAAATATTTACCAAAAAAAATATTTTTAAATATAATTTAGCTGGCCCTCTTTTAAGGATGCTAGCAAGCCAAATCATTATTCTAACAACTGGTAAATAAAGAGCAAGAAACAAGCATTTATCTTGCCTGTGCTATTCAAACTTTATCAAATAATTAGTGAGGGGAGTATTAAATGAAAAAAGAATAACAATATTAGAACATCATCAGTTGTCACCACATCATCACTAATGAACTACAGATGTGATGATTATCACAAGATTTTATATGGTCTCCACCCCCACTGAGTTATCGAGGTTTCTACAACAAACAGAATATGGTGGAACTGATGATATCTAACATCCCAGACTACATCAGAAAGGGCATTGTAAGGATTGCCTTGACCTCTTGGACTGCTTTTTTGGGAGAAGCCAACAATCACACTGTGAGGACACTTGAGCAGCCCTGAGATGATGACCCATCTTCATACCATCCTGCACTAACTTGGTCAATTATGTGAGTGAACTATCTTGGAAGTAAGTCCTAGTCAAGCCTAGGATGACTGTAGGCCCTGCCAACACCTGACTGCAACCTCACAGAGACTCTGAGCCAGACACTTTCAAATTCCTGACCCACAGAAACAGTGAGAAATCAATGACTATTACTGCTATAAGCCACTAAATTTTGGGTCATTGTTATACAACAAATATAATACTATTCTACTTTCATATATTATAATTCTCCACAAAGAAATGGTTCATAATACTAAACAAACTAATTGCAATTAATCCTTTTTATCTTCCTTTTTTTGGTATTGGGGATTGAACCCAAAAACACTCTACCGCTGAGCTATGTCACCAGCTCTTTTTTATTTTATTTTGAAACAGGGTCTTGCTAGGTTGCCTAGGTTGGCATCCTACCTGCAATCCTTCTGCAATCTGTCTATTGAACAGAATTCCTTTATTCTTGCCAGAGCATATATTTGGTTAAGTTGAAGTGGGGAAAAAAAAGAGCTAATAAAAACTCACTCCTTTATATTTATCTCACTGTCTCATAGGAAAAGTATCATTATCACATTTTTTCAAAAACTCAATAAGGTAGAATTTATCATTTCTATTTTGTAAGTTAGGAAGGCAACACCCAGAGAAGTTAGTAACTTGTTCACAGTGTACAGTGGCAGAGGCAGGATATCGAGAGTCTCTGTTCTTTCCACCACATTTCAAAGCCCTTATGACCTTATAATTTCCCCATCAAACCCTTTAGGACCAAAGTTGCTAAGGTCCAAATCTATACATTTTAATGTAATTACCATCTCCCATTCTTTGCAAAACATTTCTCAGCCTTCCCTTTTCTCAATAACAAATACAGGGTCATTTAGTGTAGCCCTTAAAACCAGAGCAAATAAAAACTACTGGAGAAAGGAAAAATGAAGAACTCATGGCTCCAATTAACATTCCCAGCTTCCTGTGAAATTCTGGATGGGGCTGTTCTTCAGGAAACATTATTAAGAGGTGAAGTTTATCAGGTTCTCCAAAATTGTCACCCCCCACCCCGACCCCACTCCACTCTTGTTTCTAAAACAAAATGGGGTGGGAAGAATTATACAAATCAATATAATGATATTATACCTCCTTCTTAATTCTCAAGGGTAAACTGTATAATTGGTATTGGGGATTGAACTGGTATACATAATCATATTGGGTATGCATAATCATTTTTAAGTTACCAAAATTAATTTTTAAATATATTCTTAAACAAAAAGGCCTAATCAACTTTTTAGAATCTTAATAGGTACTATAGATTTAAACCATTCTTTTTCTAACAATAAAGTTGAATCTTCCATTTTAGGGTACCTGCTATTTATTGAATGTTCATAATATTTTAGGCAGACCATTTTTACATTCAAAAGTTAATTAAATCTTAACAACTACTCCCATTTTACAAATAAGAAAAAGCTGAGGTTATGAGACTTGCCAAAAGGCTGGGATTTGGACTGATAGTGTCTGGCTCTAGACATGTCTCCTAACCACATTACACAAGAAGGAAAAAGCCCAACAAAAATCATCCAACAAATAAAGTCTAAATGTAAATGTATTTCTTAAATTTTTCTTCCTACTGGGTTAACTGGAGCATTGCTTTTGGCTAAAAGCTGTCACATTAGCATGGTAAATAAGAATGTGCCATTTTCCTAAATCTGGTTGGAAAAGAACTTTCATTAAGGGAAAGAGCAAAATTGAGAATATTCATGATACTCGCAAAGCTGTTCTGGGGGAGGAGATGAAGGGGATAGCCAATACTTCAATACAAAGGAAAGAAAAAGGAAATAAGGACTTTGGAACTGACTTCCAGGACATATTTCTCAGGCTTAAAATAAACTTGACCTTAGGATTGTCATGAGAAAAGCCAGAACAAATGAAGTCATAATATATAAACTACTCATTCTCAGGAACATGATTAGTGGACATAGAACTAGGTTAAGGGACACCAATGAGCCAATACTGCTTCTATCTCTCAGCTGAGTTTTCCTACAGATCACCCTCTAAAGTTATTAAAGTTATGATAATCTCAAAAATGTTCCAGGCAACCTTCACAGGGCTTCAACTTCACAGCTCCTTCAAGCTCTCACTTTCCTGAACTAGAAGTCAAAGGACAGGGGAGGAATTGTTGCTCCCTCTGGAACTGGGCAATTTGGTGCATTCACCTGACAGTACCAATGAGTGTAAGCACAGTGGCAGTACCTGAAACACAGTGAGTGGCTTGACTGGCCCAGCCTCCACTCTCCTGGAACTCACACACCAGCAGCAGATTAGCTACTCACACGGGTGAAATCAGAGCTGTGCCACTAACAGCACATCAAATAGGCAAACTGGACCCAGCATGTGTGGAGAAGGGAGGGAAAGAACTGCTCAGGGAAGACTGCCCAAAGGATGGGTGACAAGGAGGAAGAGTTAGCACATGTCAAGTCCCTAAGGCCGGAAGGGACATACATACATCTCTAACTCAAGTATAGTACATACTGGGGTGGGGAGTGGGTAATAGATATATTTATTGAAGATTAATATAAGTGTATAGCCTGGTGAATTATCACAAAGTGAACTCACCTGTATAAGTACCACCAGGTAATAAACCAGCACACTACCAGTATCCAGAGCCCTCACACCTTCTCCAAATCACTACCCCTCCCTCTTTCCCAGAGGTCAGCATCTCCTGAATTAGGCACCACAGTTCTGCCTGAGCTTGAACTTCATAGAAACCAAATCATATAACACATAATCTTTTGATATGTGGCTTCTTTCGCTCAACACTTATGAAATTCATCCATGCTACTGCACCTAGCAATGGTACTTTCATTTCCATTCTTATAAAGTATTTCATTGTTTGCTTACACCACAACTTATTCTCCTTTTGATGGATTATGAGATTATTTCTAGTTGTTAGTATGAGTAAATAGTACAATGAACATTCTAGCACTACATGACTTTTGGTAAAACTAGAATTGGTAGGTTAGAGAATATGCTTATTAAAATTTATTTACTAGTTCTAATCAGTTATACCTGACAATAGAAAACTCTTCAATTCATTGTACACAAATGGAGCAGAAATTTTCACTTCTCTGGTTGTGCATAGAGCCGAGTCACACAATTCGTGCAATCATACATGTACCTAGGGTAATAAAGTCCCTCTGAGAATATGCTTATTTTCAACTTCAGTAAATATTATCAACAACTTTCCAATCCTTACTAATATACATTCTTAACAGCTTATAACATTTGTTTTGTGTATACTTGGCTTTTCTCCTAATAGACAAGATAACCTACCACAGTCTGGAGAAAATCTAAACTTTTGATGAAAATTGGCCAAGAAAAAGTGACGGCCAGTTGTCCCTCTCTGAACTAAAATCCTTATGTGTATTCCTTTACATAAATTCCATCATTACCCTCCCCATAATTCCTAAATTTTACAAAGGGTAAGCTTTTAGGACAGCAAATCCCATTATAAAAATTGATTTATAACCTCATTATTCTCAGGTCATAGAAAATATGTGGGAATAGAATTTCACTGGTCTAATTATAAAACATTCTATATTACCTACAGACCCAAATTTTTTTTAAATATCTTTATTTTTTATTTATTTATTTTTATGTTGTGTTGAGGATCAAACCCAGGGCCTCACGTGTGCAAGGCAAGCACTCTACCACTGAGCCACAACCTAGCCCTGCCAAATGGTTTTTTAAAAAAATTTTTTACTTGTAGATGAACTATACCCCAGCCCCTGAAAATGATTTTTTTGAAAAACCACTTTCAAAAGAAAAGAGGCCTAGATTTATAACACTTGTACCATATGAGTAGGTAGAAGAGCACCACACTTAGTCTATAGGTTGGCTCCTTCGACTATCTTTGCCTAGTCCCAAAATAAAAATTACTTTTCGATTCTCCTACCCTTCTCCACTTTAAATGTCCTCATTCCCTAACTAACATCATACAACATACACCCAGGAAGAATAAGGCAAAAGGGTAGAAGTTACATAAGCAGTACTTCCTTTAGTTTTCTTTCTTTCTTTCTTTTTTAATAATGTTGCCCACTGTCAGAACAGGAGCCCTGAAGACAAAGGACAGGCTGACCTGGGAGCTGGGTGCCCAGGAAACCTCGGAGGCTCATTAAGGTAGAGTCCCACCTGATTACTCAGAGGCAGGAGAGGCAGGCTTCACCCCCCAGACAATGCTGGCAGACATGACTGCCTCAGGGAGAGTCAGGAAAATGCAATGGCTCAGCAGGCAGGGGTGGGAAAGGATGAGGTGAAGGTGGTAGCAAAGGCAGAAGAGTCAGAGGATGAAAGGAAGTCCTTGTCAAGTGAGAGGATCTCATCCTTGGGGTAAGGGTCAGAAAAGGGTTTGGCCAAAATCAAAGAAGACCCCAGCTGTGGGGCAAGCATCAGGCAGTCCTGACAAGGTGTAAGAAACAAGGCCTGCACCTGGCGGCAGAATTTCAGATGAGAGAATAACTGCCACTAGGCCCAGGGGGTGGGATAAGAATAAACTTCCTCCAGTGTCACTGAAGTTACAGAGTATGGAAAAAGGATCTGGTGGGGAGAAATATCTAGGCAAGATTCCCAGGAAAAGGTAGAAACAGCGAGCCAAGCAGACCATTACAGGTATCAGAAGACTGAGAATAGAATTCTGAAAACACTAAAACAGATGTAATTAATTCATATTTCAATGACACAACAGCAAATATCTCCTGGCTTCTGACGCTTCTCTGGGCTACTAACTGCACAGGCACAGAGACTCCTGGAAAAGCCCTGGAACAGGACTCTGCAAAGGCCACAGCTACACTCCTCCAGACCACTCCACTACCGCTCTCAAAGAAGCACTCCACTCCTAGGCCTCTGAGGCCCACAGCTATAAGGTGACATCACCCAGGAATGCCACCTTCACCACTTTCCCTTGATCTCTGGACCACTCACATTCACTAAGGACCTCAGTGCCCCAAGCTCCATCTTCTCCATCCCAAGTCTGACACCACCCCCTCACAGTTCCTTATATTTTATTGTGACTATGACCTGCAGCCCAATCCCACTCTGAGGACCCCAGCCCCACCCCAGATATTGATTGGCAGAATGTCCAGGAGCAATCTGACCACAATCTCTCAATTCATCAGCTTTCCCTCAGACATTCTCATTTATAATAATAACCATTACTAACAAAAATCACTAATAATCACTAATACTCAGGGAGTATTTGTTGGACATGTATCAACTCATTTCATCCTCGTGACACTCTCTGATGTAGGTGTTATTATTATTATTTTACATGATTTGAAATATGAGGGCAGAGAGGTAAAGTAAAATTTGCCCAAGGCCCCACAGCTATAAGGTGACAAGAGCCTGGACATGAAAACAAGTGGTCTGACATCCAAGTGTACATTCATTCTTTTTCTTTCCTTTTTTACACCTCATTAATATACACAGAAAATGTACACATATTTATGTACTTTTACTAGTAGATGCATCTTTGCAAATTGAACATACCTGTATAACCAGCACCCAGATCAAGAAGCAAAATCAGGGGCTGAGGTTGGGGGCTCAGTGGTAGAGTGCTTGCCTAGTATGTGTGAGGCACTGGGTTTGATTCTCAGCACCACATATAAATTAATAAATAAACAAAGGTCCATCAACAACTAAAAATTTTTTAAAAAGAAACGAAATCACCAGCACACCAGGTACCCCCAGAATCCTTTTCCAGTACCAATATGCTAACTTCCAACAGCACGGATCAGCTTTGCGTATTTCTGCACTTTTGTGGCTGGCAGTCTTCACTACCATAGACTGAGTTAAAGGTGTTCAGCAATTCCACCTATTATGCACTATGCTAAGCCCATAACCTCCTGTCCCCTTTAAATGATGTTTCCTTGCCCTCATCTCCACCTGTTCTTCTAGTTCCCCAGGTTCCTCTAATGCCTGTTACTTCTGTTAAACCCAGCACCCTCATTCCTACTCTCTCATCCACCTTGTTAGTAGCTAGTGGACCTTCTGCAAAATGCAAAACTCCAATTCTAGATCCATCCAATTGTTCACATTAGACCTCCACCACACTAAAGGGCAGCCAAGCACTGCTGAAGAAAGAGATCACACAACTTTGTAAAACAGCACATAAATGCACAATGTCCCAAGATGGCTGGGCACCAAGCCCATGTTCCTGACCACTCCTCTCCTCCTCATGAACACACATTTATTAGGGGAACACTAGTAAGCACCCCATTTCTCAAAAAGGACCCAGGAGAGTAATTTCTCTGGGCCTTAGCTCAGAAACAACTGTTCCTGAGTCATTGCTAAATTCCCTCTTTGATGAGACTATGGGAAACTCAGAGCCAAATGTGTGACAACCATGCATGTCCCTGTGGCAATATGTCTACAAACTGCTGACTCTTGACTTCACTGATTAAACCCCCTTACATTCCCTTGACCCCAATTCCTTTTTCTATTTTCATCCTGCTGTAAGTATTCTGAAGTTACCTCAAAGCCTTTCTGAAAACAAAGTCAGTTCTACTGCTGAGGCTGTCACCTCTCTGCTAGTTCTCTATGTTCTGAGGAATTAATCAGGCTGGTTTGTGGGGTGTTTTGTTGTTGTTGTTGTTGGTTTGTTTGTTTTTGCAGGGGGGGTGCGGTTTACCAGGAATTGAACTCAGGAGTACCCAACCACTGAGCCAGATCCCAGCCCTATTTTGTATTTTATTTAGAGACAGGGACTCACTGAGTTGCTTAGCCCTCACTTTTGCTAAGACTGGCTTTGAACTCATGATCCTCTTGTCTCAGCCTTCTGAGCCATTAGGATTATAGGCATGCACCACCACAATTGGCTCAGATTGGATCTTGATGCTGTACATTTGTTACCACATGTGTATGAGGTGTCTTTGTGTTGAGCCAGGGGCTTCTGGTTGTGTACATGAGCTTCTTAAACAACAGTCCATGCATACTTAGCAGGTTATTCAAACTGCCTTACTGAATACAACATGATTCTCCTAAAATGTTCTTTCAGGAACCCCATGGGACATTTTTTTCAAATTGAAGGTGCTACATAAAATCAACAAATTTGACAAACTATTCAAAAGGGTTTGGAACATTCAACTAAAAATTACTAAAACAGAGATAATATACAGCTATAAATGTGTATGATATATCTATTATATACACCTGCTTGATGAAAAGACAAATTTTAGAGAATCTGCTAAAATATGGGAAAAGAAATCATGTGTCTATATTCCATTCATTTTGGTAGATGTGTCATAATTTATTCCTCAAAAGAACTATGTATTATTCAAAGAGAAATCATTGTATAAGAGTTTTTTTTAAAAAAAAGAATTTAAAAGAATAGAATGATCCCTGCTGTAATTCTAAGGATTTGGGAAATCAAGCTTCGATACCATCTAATCAGACCTTGCTGGGGAGTATTCAAATATTCAAGAAACACCACATAAATGTCAACAATGAAAGGAAAAGGAACTTAAGATCCAGGTTCTAACCTTTTTCTTTCCCTTCTCCCTTTCCATTTTATAAGTTGTATCGATCAGAATGCTTGTGGTTGCAAGCAGAGAAAATTAACCTCAAATTATTATGCGATAAAGTAAATTTAATGACTCCTATTGATGCAAAGTCCGAATCAGCTCTTGTGCACTTCAGGCAAGGTTCAAAGGACTCTAACTCTGATTCTGCAATTCTCTAAGCTTGTTCTCCAAGAGTTGGTTCTGCCATCAAGATGGAGTGGTTTTCCCTCCACCATTTTACAGCAATTGGGACAGTTAGCCTCATATGCTTGTCCCTGAACTATTAATCGGGACCTGAGGCTTTCCAAGCCCTGCCCAGTCTGGGCCTGGGTCATGTTTCTATTTTTGAACCAATAACTGGGGCAAGGAGAACTGGGGCAGAGAGTGAGCTCAATCCCACCCAAACGACACAACTGCCATGTATGGGAAAGGGGGAAAATAACAAAAGTTACCAAGAAGTGTGGAGACTGTCTAGCTATTCAAACCCAGTTCCTCTTCTTCCTGGACACTCAGCTAGACCACATTTCCCAGTCTCTGGTGAAGTCAGTATGACCATGTGACCAACAGAATGTGAACAAACTGACATGGATCACTTCAGACCTGGTTCTGGAGCGTGTCCATACCAATAAGCACAGTGACCTTGGGACCCATATGTTGAAGACAGCAGAGCCACAGATGATCCCCTGAAATACGCATTTTAAATTTTACATAATCAAGACTCTTCTATCAGCCTCTCTTAACAGGTTAAAATCCACAAGGTTAGATAACCCACCAAAGATATAGTGAAGAATATATAGCTGAAGAATCAGAACACAGGATGCAGTGATCTTATCACTGGAATAAAAAAAAAGAATTATGAGCAAATAATAACTATGAAAGTACCAGTACAAAAACAAGTAATGGGGCTGGGATTGTGGCTCAGTGGTACAGCAGTCGCCTAGCACGTGTGAGGCCCTAGGTTCGATCTTCAGCACCACACAAAAATAAATAAATAAATAAGAAGTAATGAAGAGCAGAGTAATTAAATTGTAACTCCAGCCTCAATAATACACACAATAATACACAGAATAAGACAATGTCAAATAGGAAGCCCTTTCTATGTCAAACATTGATGAAATTTTCCCATGTGTTATCATCCATTGTTCTCTTGGCAAATAGAGTGAGTGGAAAGTTTCTGATAATTCAGAATGCAAGCTATCTCAGAATCAGCATAAAGAATGACTGTCATTATATATAAAAGTAGCATTAATTCTTAAGCTGAGAAGCCTGGGCAGAATCCCAGTGTAAGAGCAGCTTTGTTCTCTCTGACCAACACCCTTCCTTCATCTGGGTATTCCTCCCCATTCCAAATGCCCAGTTTTGTGAAAGCTGTTTCCTATCATGGAGGCCACCCACAGGCCACTGAGACAGGCTGGTATTCCAGGTCAGGCCCATCTTAGCTCCTCCCCTGGACTTTTCAAGTTGGAATTAATGAAAAAAACATCTCCATTTATAAGCTACAAAATGAAGCCAGTGGCATTGTTTCCTAGTGAACAGCAAAAAACAGCACAAGAAAAAGAAGGTAACTGGTAAGAGGAAAAGATGGAACAAATCTTGGTTTCATTTGTCTCAGGGTTAGCAAACCCATGTCCTTTCCTTGGTTTGTTTATGTAAGCCAGGCTATGACAGCCCACAAATTCCTCTTCTGGCCTCAGAGCACACTGGACTTGCAGTCCAAAGAATCCTGACTAACATACATTCAGCCTCTTCTGTATCTGTGGGCTCTGTGTCCACAAATTCAACCAACCATGGATAGAAAATAATCAGAAAAAATACTGCATCTGTACTGAATGTGTACAGATTCTTGTCACTATTCCCTAAACAATAAGTAAAACAACTATTACACAGCATGTACAGGTATTATAAGTAATCTAGACATGATTAATGACATGCTAATTATATGCAAACATTATATCATATACAGGACTTCAGCATACACAGATTATGCTATGGGTGGGGGGAATCCTAGAATCAATTCCCCTGTGCATACTGAGAGACAACTGTAATTAGAAAAAGGGTCTCAAAAAACCCACCATAGTAAGAATGGAGAAGTTCTGGAAAGGTACCTTAGAAGCAGTTCTGGTAGAATTATCGGGAGTTACTGATCCAAACTTTCTCTCAAAATGTGAAAATAAATGCAAGATTTTGGGAATTGACACTGAAAGGGCCATTCTACAATTGGATAGCTATGTTCTTTTCTGGGGAGTATGAAAATATTTTTAGAACTCATGTTGTATCTGAAGAAAATGTTGAAAATGCAGATGCAGAAGGCAATAATAAAATAGAGCTAAAATATAATACAATACAATGAAGAAGTTCAGCATGACAAGAACTCTTATGACAGAACAGAAGAAAGGAGAAGAAAACATAGGTGGGGCAGAATGGCTACAAATGAAGGATAATATTTCTCCTATAGACCCAACATGATTTGTAGCTTTCTACACGAAAATGAAGTTGAATTGTAACTCCAGCCTCAATAAACCTTTGGAGTTAGAAGAGCAAGAGATGTAAATGAACGATAGTTCAAACCTGATTTATGAACAGAAGAAACCACTGCACTTGGATATAGAGAAATTTGGTCCTCTTGTCGATATCCCTTCTTCTGAGATGGAAGGTTCTAAGTTTTTATGGAAACTCCAAGATGCTGCCTTAAAAATCACTCCTAGATGAAATGATTTTCCTAATAACTAATCATGAACTTTTTAAAAAAGACTTTTTATGCTAAATAATCAACTGTGTAGCTTTCAGTCAGTTCCATATATTTTATTGTTTTTCTTGGCCATATGTTTCCAGTTAGGGCACAACTTAATACACCAGATTCATTCAAGACCAGATATGAATTAAATTTTTAAAATATGTAAAAAAAATTTATGTGACATCTATTAAACTCAAAAATAAAATGAAAAATACAAACATACCAAAGTCAGAATTAAAGAAACATATTCAAGTTGGAATTAATAAGAAAGCATAGTTGGACATAAGAAGAAATAAGTACAGTTCCTGGCTAACAACTTCTTTTTGTTACAATGCCTTTTGTCCTGAAACAACTCAGGAGCATCTCTAGAAAAATCAAGGTGTAAGAAGCATCCTTTGTTGTTCATCATAAGTCCCTTTCTTTTTAATTTTTTTTTAGTTGTAGTTGGACACAATACCTTTATTTATTTATTTTTATGTGATGCTGAGGATCGAACCCAGGGCCTCGAATGTGCTAGGTGAGTGCTCTACCGCTGAGCCACAACCCCAGCCCCATCACAAGTCCCTTTCAACCACAGTTGAGTTTATTAATGATTTCCGAAAAGCTCTTGTATAACCAACCATAGGATGGGGGGCTAGTTGTCAGGGGAATCTACCAGGTGATTAGAGTGCTGAAATTATCAGGTCCCCCTGAAAAAAAAAAAAGACAAGAGAGAAAAGTTGAGTTGAGGATTTAATCAATCATGTTATATAATGATGCTTCTGTAAATATCCACAAAGATGGGTCAAGGAGCTTCCAAGTTGTTTAAAGAAAACACACCATGTGTTAGGAGGGTGGCACACCTAAGTCTACAGGGACAGAAGCTGCTGTGCCTGGAACTTTTCCAAACCTTACCCTATATTTCTCCATCTGCCTGTTCTGTGTATCCTTTAATATTTCCTATATAATCAACCACCAACCTAATAAGAAAAGTGTTCTCCAAGATTCTGAGAGCCACTCTAGCAAATTATTGAACCAAAAAAGGAGCTAAATTATTGTTATATTATCTCAGTTTTAGCAGATTTCCAGGTTAGTGGTCTATGCTTTAATAAGTTGTCACAACTAGATAAAAACAAGTGCCAAGCTTATCACAGAAAAGTCTGTTTGTCCCACATGCTCATGCAGTGATCTCATAACCCAACCCTTGGTAGTATGCCATCAACCCCAGAACACCTCTGATTTATGATGACAGGAGAGCTTCTTCAGGTGCCCTACATAGTAGGCCACTGCAGCAGCCTTGGACTCCACCAGGAGTTCAGAGAAATGCCACCCACAACCTCCCCTGGTCCCTACAACATCCATCTGCCCTCTGGTGACCTTCTTCAGCTCTCATGGCCATAGCCAAACAGCTGGGAGGGCCGAACACCATCCAAGAACAGCCCCCAGGCCCTCCCTATCCTGAGTATGCTTGACCTGGCCAGGAAAAACCCTCTATCCCATTTTAGTCTTGCTTTGTTTCTGTACTGAAATAGCACAAACACGAAATTCTGAGGAATTTGTTCCACACATAAAACCCTTCCTCTAACAGTTACCTACTTCTCTCTCAGAGCGCTACCTTCATCAAGGGTCTTCTGTCGTTGTGCTAAGTTGGGGAGAATTTCTCAGCAGAGCATCGGCAAGGAACTGAATGGTTGAAATGTCCAGAATTCACTGAATATACGTACTTGAGGTGTTTAGTGTGTACAGCACAGGATGAAGCAGGAGAGAGGGCAAGAGCCCAAGCAGCCTGGGCCCCAGAGGACAAAGACAGGAGTGAATGTGACAAGGTGGAGTCACAGAGGGCTTTAAGCAGGGCAATGGCACAACCATACTTGCATTGTTTACTTTGCTCCTTTTCTGAACTTCTGTATCAGGTTCTAGTTAGCTGGGAACTACAGAAACGAGATCTGAAAACATACTATTCAGAAAAACAGATAAAGTGTAATTGAGATTCCAGAAAATTTTCTCATGAAAGAGAAAAATAAGGCGAATTATTTTAGCAAACTGGCTCTACAGAAGTAGAAAAAGCTAAGAATGCTGAGGGCAGGAGCAAAGCCTTCACAGCCACTGTTTAGAAGCTGGTGTCTCCACACCGACCTGATGGGGAGAAGAAAGGCCCAGATGAAGTGCCACGACCAGAGGTCTGTCCAGGCCTAGGTATGGGAAAGGTACCCTACCCTGATGGCAAGTGTCTGCAAAAGGGAAGGACAGGTTCAACTCTTAGGAGCCTTGACCAGAAACCACTCCCAGCAGGAAATGAGGATAGTAAGCAAAAGCTAGCTCATAAACAACCCAACCTAAACCAAAACCGTGTGATGATCCAAGAGATTCACCGTGGGATCTGAAGCTATCCTACATTGTAGAAACATTCTTGGCCTCTCAAGACAAACACAAGTTTTTGGCACTGAAAATTGTTTTTTGGTTTACAGGCCAGAAAAGCAGTATACCCCTGTTTATTTTTCCATTATCAGAATATTCAGCAGCACTGAAAGAATTATAACAGAGCTTCCTTCTCCATTGACCCTTTATTGAGAAAACAATTCTGGATAACAAGCAATGAGAATCAAGAAACGTCTATCATTCCTATGATGCGTAACAGTTTAGAAGTTATGTTTCCATACATTCTCTCATAGTCATATTTTCCATACAAAGAACTGTATGCATTTACACAGTTAAAAAAAGTACCAAAGCTGGGCTGGGGTTGTGGTTCAGTGGTTGAGCGCTTGCCTAGCACGTTGAGACACTGGGTTCAATCCTCAGCTCCACATAAAAATTAATAAACAAAATAAAGGTATTGTGTCCATCTATAGCTAAAAAATATTTTTTAAAAAGTACCAAAGTCAAAATTCAAACCTAAATCTTATGATTCCAATTCCTCTGCCCCCTGTGACAATATGACAGTAACAGTATGTTCAGATTTTGAACAGGCACTCTAGAACCCAGGGGCAGGGGAGACGCATACATTTAGAGGCAAGCTCATCTTCCACTGAGCAGATCATCTAAAAAGGGAGGCCACATCTTACTCATCTTCATGTGGCCAGAAAATGACTAGTAAAGTTCCTGGCCCACAGTAAGCACTAAATGAATATATGCTGAATGACTGAGGAAATATTTTATTGTTCAATAAGGAATTAGTGACCTCCTTATCACAAACATTTACCAAACTAAAGTTCTCTGTGTAGATGGAGAATTGAAGAAAGAATGCCTACAATGGAATTCAAGAAGTGAGACTTAGAAGACCACTCAAACACTTCCTAACTCTCAGCCTCTGAAAACTAATCTCTAGAGATCAGAGTCCCAGAGAGGTCTTCTGAGACTTCTGATAATCCTGCTGAACCACAGGGCCACACTGGATGCCACACCTGCCTTCTTTATCTCAAGGCAAAGTTCTACTATAGCTCACCTTCCTTAGAATTTTTGGCTTTTCAAGATCCTATTTCTTAACTTTAGAAAAAACAGAAAAGACATGGCATAATGAGTTAAAGGAGAAAAAGGAACCAAAACTTTCTACTTTTATCTAAAAATGTTAAAACAGTAAAAGAACTGGTCAAATATCCAGAGAGTGATTATGTAAATGCTATATAGGTCTCACTGCATGCCAACTCCAACTCCATACACTCAGGATGCAAACTAAAAAGGAAAAACAAACATGTATAATGGTCTTTAAAGTAAAAACAAAGCCATTTTGCAATAATGAAGCAATTCCCTAATGGTATCCAAGCTTAGAAATTCCATGTATTCAATTTCTTTATCGCCTCTGATACAGCAAAACCAAGGGACAAGAGTACACCTCACAAACCTGAATTAGGAGAGCAATTTGGTTTGATGCCTGGATAGCTCATGAAATGACTACAGAAAATAACTATCTCTAGCCTACTTTTCACAAATATAAACAGTACCAGGGAAATAAGGAGCAAGTGCTAACTTGGGGTTCTTGTCTTGGCTTTGCCAAAACTTGCAGTGTAATCTTGGATATGTTTCCCAAATGCCTGAGGCTTTCAAGTTCTTCCCCACAAAACAAGGAAGTTGGTTATGGTAAAGTCAAAGATCCTATTAGGAAATAAAACTATTCAGAAAATGAAAGATTTCAATAAGAAAATATAACTAATCTGAGTCAAATTTATACATAAATTTTAAGAAAATATAATCCTTTTTCTTTGCAGAGTACCCCAAAATGTTGTAAAACCTGACCTAACAGAATTGTTTTCTAAACCAAGACTTAAAAGTAGATTCAACTTCTAAGAATAAATTCAAGAAAATGATCACACTTGTACATACTTTTGTAGGAAGATATACATGGCAGCATTAGCATCATATAAGTTGTTTTGAAAAAATTTTTAATAACCTTTAAAATAGCTGCAATTTTTTATAAAATTTAGGAGTCAAGATATAAAATAATATGAGAAATTATTTTTTAAAAATTCATGATTAAGGGGCTGGGGTCGGGGCTCAGTGGTACAGCACTTGCCTGGTATGTGTGAGGCACTGGGTTTGATCCTCAGCACCACATAAAAATAAAATAAAGGTACTGTGTTCATCTATAACTAAAAAAAAAAAAATTTAAATAAAATTCATGATTAAAATTTTAAATTTAGGTATAATGTTGTAGCTCAGTGGTAGAGCATTAGACTAGCATGCCTGAGGCCCTGGGTTTGAGCTCCAACACAACAGAAAAAATTTTTTTTAAATTTTAAATTCCTATGCATGTGCCAGGTATGATGGCACACACATGTAATTCCCGCAGAATTACATGTATATATGTATGATGGCACACACATGTAATTACGCAGAAGGTGAGGCAAAAGGATCACAAGTTCAAAGCCAGCCTCAGCAACTCAGCAAGGCCCTAGGTAACTTAGCAAGATCCTATCTTAAAACAAAGAATAAGAAGGGCTATGGAAGTGGCTCAGTGGTTAAGCCCTGCTGGGTTCAATCACTGGGACCAAAAAATAAAAAATAAATAAAACTTCAGATGGTGGAATGAAACTGCCCAAACTATCCTTAGTACATGTATGAATATACCAGAGTGAATTTCACCTTTATGTGTATCTATAATGCACTAATTTAAAAAAAAAAACTATAAATAGAAGAAAGACCAATAAGTAAAGGGAAGGGAACAGGTGGAGGGAAGTAGGAAGGGAAAAGGGAAGTACTGGGGACTGAATCAGAGTAAATTATATTCCATGTTTGTATAATTGTCAAAACAAACCCCAATACTACATTAACTATAATACAATAATAAAAAGAAAAGAATTTTAAAAAGTATTCCTTCAGAAAGACCCAAAACGATCAGTCGGGTAATAACATAAACATCTATCCCAATAATCCCAAATATCATACACTTAGAATATGTATGTATTTCAAAACCAATCTGCTGAAAAACTATAAGAATGTTTAGAAAATAGTTTTTTCAACAACATCAAATATTTTATCTAACTAATGAGACAAGAGTTAATGAAAAACTACTCTGACCACATGAAAGCCTCCTAAAAAGATATCAAAATCATATGAAAATATATAAAAATAAGATAAATGAATAATAAATATCACATTACTGGACAGAAAAAAGAAATATTATTGGTTTGACTATGGTGTGGATGTATCCCGCAAGGGTTCATGTGTTGGTAGCTTGATCCTCGATGTGGTAATACTGGGAAGTAGTAGAACCTTTAAAAGCGGGAGCAGGAGCCTATGGAAGGCAATTGGGTCACTGGGGTCATTGCCTTCAATATAGTTTCTGTGGGATCCTGTTAGTTCCTACAAGAAAGTTGTTATAAAAGAGCAAGTGTGGTCTTCACCTACTCTCTGGCTTCCTCTCTTATCATGTGATCTCTCCAACATACACTCCTGCCATGATTCCATCTGCCAAGAAGTAACACAGTCAAGGAGGTCCTCAGAAGAAGCTGAATCAATGGAGCCACTTATCTCAAACTTTCAAGACTTAGAAAATTCAGTTAGCTAAATAAATCTCTTTGCTTTATAAAGTACTCAGCCTCGAGTATTCTGTTTTGGCAATGGAAAATGGACTACTACAACAACTTTAAAGTTATCCATTCTTCCCAAATTACAGTGGATTTGACTACAATATGATCAGAATCTCCCCTCACCAACAACAAATTTGCAGGTAAAATAAAATTATTATAAAATTGGTAGGGGGTGAGTACAAGTGGTGGAGCACATTCTTGGCATGCACTAGGCCCTGAGTTTAATCTCCAGCATCAAATAATTAAAATTGGCATGGAAGAAGAATAAACGATAATTGAGTTAAGAAAAAAATTTAAGTGAGGCATAAAGAAAGGGATTAACCTTACCAAACACTGAATTAAAATGTGATATAAAGTCATAAAAATGAAATCAGTGTAGTAACAGCATAGGAATAGATAATCCAAAGAAGTATAAATGTAAAAGTATAAACCAGCTGGGAAAAAAAGGAATAGCTCACATAAAAGCGGCTAAAGTAACTAGTTATTTCAACTAAAGTAACTAGTTATTATCCTTACCTCACATCATGTGCTCAAATTTCAAATTTAAAAACTAAATGAAGAAATTAAATAAATAAAATAAAAACTGTAAAATGTATGACTGAATACTTAACTATTATATATCTGGATAGACAAGGACTTAAGCTTAAAAGCAAAGGAAGACAAACCAAAGTTGGTGTAAGAGGAAAATGATACATTACAAAAAAATCAAACATATTAAAATAAGCAACTGAACTATTAAACCTAAATTGAAACATAAATATGTATTTCTGGAGGGTCTTACTATACACATTTTCCAGATCTAGCCATTAAAATGACCCCCAAATAATACCACTTCTAGAGTAATGAGTATCCCTAGCTCCTAGACTGTAGTTTCTAACACCACTTCCCTGAGAGGAACCAGGGCACCTTGGAGAAAAAGTCCATTCTTGGCCTAGGACAAGGAAGATACAAGTTGAGGCTGAAACAACTGATTGTTTATGCTTTCAAAGATTAACAGACTGTAAGTTGAGTTATGGCTTAGTGGTGAAGCGCTTGCCTAGCATGCATGAGGCACTGGGTTCGATCCCCAGCACCATATAAAAAAACTAAACAAATGTATTGTGTCCCTCTACAACATTAAAAAAAAAAAATTTAATAGGATTGTGTCAAAAAACACAGAAGTCAATTTGAAGGAGCTCTGACTAGCCAAAGGTAGTTTAATACAATTTCAGTCTTAAAAAAAATGCATAACTGTAATAGATCTAAATACATGCAACCAATACAAATTTGTGTCCACAATTAAGTCAAAAAGAAAAGTGAGGGCTGGGGTTGTGGCTCAATGGTAGAGCACTTGCCTAGCATGTGTGAGGCACTGTGTTTGATTCTCAGCACCACATAAAAATAAACGAATACAATAAAGGTTCATCAACATCTAAAAAAATTATAAAAAAGTGAAATTCAGTAAAAAAAAAAAAACAGTACTCTTTACCATTTGAGGCAATAGCCCTTTACTATTAAAATGTTAATTAAAGCAAAAAAATTATTAATCTTGCCTTTTCAATATGGATAGTTTACTGTCATCAAACCACCCCAAATGATCAGGGGAACTTCTACTGTAAAAAAGAACACTAATTATTAAATATAGGGAAAAAAAACTGGATGAGGAAACATTTCTGGTTAACTCTAATCAGAGAGTTGTTTTATATAGGATTGCCAATTGGTTCTTAAAAAAAAATGAATGAATGAATGAATAAAAGAAAGAAACAGAGCCACCAGCCAGCCAGCCATAGGTGAAGGGCCAATGGTGAATTGAATATCTGTACGATGACAAATGCCATATAGATCACTTTCAGGTCAAATGAAGGAACTGTATTAGTCAACTTTCTGTCAATTTTACACAATCCTTGAGCTAAACTGCTTATCAGGAGGAAAGGTTTATTTTGGCTCCCAGTTTGAGAAATTTCAATCCATGATCAGTTGGCCCCTTTGCTTCTGGACTGGAGAAGAGGCAGTACATCACAGTAGGGCGCATGCACAGAAAGAGAAACTGCTCACCTCATAACAGCCAGGAGGCAAAGAAAAAGCAAAAGGAGGGATCAGGGTCAAATTTCTCCAAGGGCATGCCTCCAATGACCTAACTTCTTTCCATCAGTCCCCAACTCCTAAAGGATCCATCACATCCAACAGCACCACAAATTGTGACAAGACTTTAACATCTGGGCCTTGTGGAGACACTTATCTAACCATAGAGGAACTTAACCCAACAACAGAGGGATCAGACTGTTATACTCACCTAGTCAATCTGAACATCTTTTACTGGTGGCTTGTCTTCTGATGTCATTCATGAATGACCAATGATATATTTTAACCAAAATACTTACCATGAATCCATTATAGATACAATTTCCAGTTTACAAGAAAGATGGCAGGTAGAAAGCTAAATGACAGCTCAACGAAGCAAGCTGGGACCCAAGTGGCCAGGCCTCTTTAAAAAGGGTGTGTATAAAAAGAAATATAAGGATCATAAGCAAATGAAATGCAGGACATTTCTGAGATAATAGGGAATACTGATATGGTATGATATGAATATTAGATAAAAATTTTATAAATTGCTGAAATGGAGCTAGGCATGGTGGCACATGTCTATTATATAGCCATTCAGGAGGCTGAGGCAAGAGGATTGTAAATTTGAGGCCAGCCTCATCAACTTAGTGAGACCCTATCTTAAAATAAAAGTTAAAAAGGATTAGGAATGTAGCTCAGTGGTCGAGCACCCTGGGTTCAATTCCCAGTACCAAAAACTTATTATTATTATTATTATTATTATTATTATTATTATTATTGAAACAGAAATGTACAATTAGCTGAAACATTGCAAAATAGTATATACTTATGATAGATCCTCAAAAAATTAAAATCAGCAATTTTACCTCTGGATATATTTCCAAAAGAACTAAAAGCAGGGAATCCATGTTCACAGCAGCACTGTTCACAATAGCCAAAAGTTGGAGCAACCCCAGTGTCCATCAGTGATTGAAAAAACAATGTGGTAGGCTGGGGGTGTAGCTCAACAGTAGAGCACTTGGCCTAGCATGTATGAGGCACTGGGTTCAACCCCCAGCACCATATAAAAATAAATAATTAAAAATAAATGTATTGTGTTCATCTACAACTAAAAATATTTTTTAAAAAAACAATGTGGTACATACAACAATGGAATATTATTCAGTCTTCAAAAGGAACTGATTATAAAAATGGTATAATCATGAAGTCAAACATATTAAAATAAGCAACTGGATTATTAAAATATGACACATGGTATAACCCTTGACACCATTATGCTAAGTAAGATAAGCCAGTCACAAAAGAACAACTGTAAGATTCCACTTAAAGGAGGTACCTTCAATAGTTGAGTTCACAGAGAATGGAGAATGGAGGTTGCCAGAGGCAGGAAAGAGAATTAGCAGTTATTGGTTAATGGATGTGCAATTTCAGTTTTTACAAGATGAAAAAGTTACAAAGATGGATGGTGGTGATGCTTGCATAAAAATGTGAATATATGGGGCAGTAGAGCGCTTGCCTCATACATGTGAGACACTGAGTTCAAGCCTCAGCACCACATAAAAATAAATAAAATAAATATAAAGATATTGTTTCCATCTTAAAAAAATCTAAAAAAATGTGAATATACTTTAGGTATACTGAACTGTATACCTAAAAATAGTTTAAGTAATATGCAGTATGCTTGAGGTTTTCAAAATAAAATGTTTAAAATTCTAAAAACCACTGCAGAGACCTATGGCAGCCTTCTGAAGTACAGGAAATGTTCTGTCTTGATCTGAGTGATGGTCAACTGGGAGCATACATAGGTATAAATTCATCAAGCTGTACACTTAAGGATTTTGTATACTTTGCTGCCCACATTATACCATAATAAAAAATGTTTTAAATAAACAGCAATCAGAATAGGACTTTAAAGTGAGTATAATTAATATCCTCAAAGAGATAAGGGAGTATGTTGTAACCATAAAACATGAATAAGCAATTATGAAAAAAGAACAAACCATAAATCTTGAACACAAAACTAGTCAAATTTAAAAATTCAATGGGCTAAGGAGCTGTGTAGGCCTTGAGGAATGGATTAGTGAGCTAAAAGACTGAACCAAGACATCTTCCCAAAGACAGCATCCCAAAGACAGCATCAAGAGAGGAAGGAAAAGAAAGGCAGGAGGCATGCAGATCAAGCTGTGTCTAAATCCTCTCTTTTGGGAAGCTGCAAAAGGAAGAAGAGAAATGAGAGAAAAGGGGGGAAATATTTGAGTAAATAATAGCTAAATATTTCCTAGAACTAAAGAACAAATCTGTTTTTAAAAGTTTTTAATTACAGTTATTTAAAGCAATAAACGTGAATGGAAGGAAACACGCCACCATTTTATGAGAGGCTGTCTCCTGACCATGCAATTCAAGTAACTTCTTAGTGAACTTTGTTGTTTCCTGTATGTTTCAAGTTTCAGCAATAAACATGGTGGAATGAGTGAAATGAGGAAAAGTAAATGCTTACTTTTAGAAAACCTTTTAAAAAGGTTTTCTAAAAAACTCCCTAAACTCTCTCTCCTCTGGCATTTACCCTATGCTATTAAAGTGAACCTGTTTCTGTAGTTGGTCACCACAAACTTGGAGAGTTTCTGCTTCTTTAAGTCTTAAACAGGGAAAATAAAATCCCTCCTTTCTACCTCACAGGGGATGAGATGATGTACAAAAATAGCATCTGGCAAACCATAAAGCACTGTACAAATTGTGGCCTGTTATCACAGTCCTTCTAAGCCCGTAAACCCAAATCTCTGAGTCACCCTTCATTTCTCTACCCCTTCACTGCACAAATCCAATCTGTTCCAGCCTCTGTTCCTCCTTTGCTCATTTCCTCCTTTCCCAAATCACCTGGTCATACCTCCTGCTTGAACCACCGCCACAGGACCTGGTTGGTGCCCACCTCTAGCTTTTCTTCACTCACCACTGCAATTTCTGCCTAAAACTTAATCTTCATAAAACATGTTTATCCTATAACCACCCTGCTGAAAATGAAAGGCCTTTGGGAGCTTTCTGAGGTTTACAAGATAGACTTCAAACTCTTCATCCTGGTTTTCAGGCCTTCCTTTCTATCCCAGAAGCCTCCTCATGATCTCAAGCCACCATTTCCCTTGCCACCCTCTTCCCCCATTTTCCACTCACCCAAGTCCTCTTCTCAGCCCAGGTCAAAACCCTCTCTGCACCTCATGACCAATTCAGACCAAGCTCTTGCCTCCTCCTTATACATCAATTCCATCCCTCAAGGCCCATCAGTCACTTTCAGGTCAGAGACCTATCCAACTTCCCTAAAAAGTAAAATGGCAGAGTCTGGCACATTCCTCCTATATCCTCTATATTAGGCACTCAACCCATTAACCATTTAAATCCTTAAACTTTGTCTAACTGAAAAAATTTTTAACAAATTGTATATTTTATTTATTTATTTCTATGTGGTACTGAGAATCAAACCCAGTGCCTCACATGTACCAGGCAAGTGCTCTACCACTGAGCCATAACCCCAGCTCCCTGTCTAACTGAATTTTATAATAATTGTTTCTTTGATTTTCTTCATAGCTTTAACATCTCTGGGTGTGCATATATTCCTATATATTGCTTAGCTATTAAGTTTTAAATAAAAATTTTTTTTAAATAAAAAGAATTGTACTTTGCAAAATTCTTCCATAACTTGACCTTCTCTCAACATTAAGCTGAGATTGACCTATAGCTATACCTGAACCTATAATACATTTTATGGTGGTAAAGTATTCCTTTCTTTTTTTATATTATTTTTAAATATTTTTTTAATTGTAGATACAATACCTTTATTTTGTTTATTTATTTATTTTTTTTAATGTGGTGTTGAGGTTGGAACACAATGCCTCACACATGCTAGGCAAACACTCTACCACTAAGCCACAACCCCAGCTCAAGTATTCCTTTCTTAAAAGTGTATCACAACTTGTTTTATCTTTTATGTTGTTGATGGACATTCTGGTTTATGGAAAAGTTTCAGACTTAAAACTATGCCGCTATGCACATTCTAGTACACATTTCTAGTAAAGATGTGTAAGTGTTTCTGGGAGCAAAATTGGTAGGTCACAGAGTCACATGTTCACTTTCATTGTTGTTACTAAGTAACAACAATGGGTTTCCCTTAATGGTTGGAACAATTTACACCTCTAAGGACAGTGTCCAGGAATTTCTCAAAATACTGTCAGGCTTTTAATATTTGCCAATTTGGGAGATGTAAAACGTTATTTTGCTGTGGTTTTAATTTGCATTTCCCCCAATAACAATCTTTTCATAGAAGTATTAGGAATTTGATTGCCTCTTTAGTGAAATGCCTCTCCAAGTCTGCATCCATTTTTCAACTGGCTGTCTTTTTCTTATTGACTTATAAGAGCTCCTATTTACTAACTGATTCATTGATTTACTTTAGAACTAAAGACAGAACTTTACCACTGAGCTACATCCCCAGCCCTTTTTATTTTTTAAGACAGTGTCTAAATTGCTGAGGCTGACCTGGAACTTGAAATCCTCTTGCCTCAGCCTCCCAGAGTTGTTGGCATTACAAATGTTGGCCACTGTATCCAGCAGTTCCAAATATATTTTAGATACTAATCCTTTATTGACATTAGGTACTAAAAATATGTTTCTTCCAGTCAGTGGCTCTCCTTTCCATTCTCTTTTGATGAAAAGTTAATATACTGAATTTATTGACACTTTCCTTTATGGTTAATCCCTTGTGTAACTTGCTCATTAATAAGTCCTTCCCTACCCAGAGATTATTATGTTTACATTTCCTTTTGATTAAAAAGTGTTAAAAACTTCAAAAGGAAAGTTACATAAATAAATGATCAATAACCACATGAAAAAGTACTCAAAATCACCAACCACCAAGGAAATGCAAACAAAAACCACAACGAAATACCATCCTCTGGTACAAAAAAAAAAAAAAAAAAGGATACTGAGAAAATGATCAATCCTTGCATGTGATAATGTCTTAGAATTCACAAAACACTTTCACAGAGATTATTTTAAGTAATCCTCATTACAATCCAGGTATTCTAACCTCATTTTACACTTGAGAAAACCCAAGATCAGAACTTACCAAATATCACATGGCCTAAACCTAAGTCTCTGGCTCCTATTCCTGTATTCTTAAACATCTCACTGGGGAACTGCTTCAAACTCCAAACATCCCAGGATAACATGGGAACTTTTGAGATCTTCCACTAGCAAAGTGAGAGAGCAGCCATTCTGTAGTGACAGAGATGAACTCAACAGACCAAAGGTGCATTTTTCAACCCATACAGAATAAAAGCACTGGCAAGCCCACCATCCTAGAGTTCCTTGAGATCATGCTCAAAGTTCAGGGAACTTTGCAATATCCTTCTGGTCTGTGTGGATGGTCAAACTGCACATCACGCCTGTAGCTAAGAAACTGCAGCACAAAACTTGTCAAAACAATGCTCTAACATGATATTTCACCACTCTTCTTACCAAACAGAGCATAACAAAAGTAGAACAGAAGGAGGGGACCTAGGAACACTGCTCAACCTGAACACTGCCAAAACTAGAGGCAAAAGTTTTTCTAATAACCCCAAAGATTAATCACTGGCTCAAGGATATTCTGGCTTTTTCTTAAAATACATACAACAATACCCTAATAATTTTTGTTAAATATAAACAAGGTGATAGACCTGGGGAACATGAAGCCCTGACAGCCTCAAAGACTAATGTATTTATCCAAGTATTTGCTAAGTATGCCAAGCATTTAGGAACTGAAATAAAACCAGGGCATAGTCCTTACCCTTAAGTAGCCTACAATCTAGGAGAAGACCCCAAATAGTAATTCTAGGCTTACAAAGGTTACAGGGGGTCAAGTTCCCAAGAACACAGAAAAGAGTGCAAGCCCAGCCAGGGGCTCAGGAAAATTTCCAGCTGGCCTTTAATAACTCTTGGAGGATGCCAACATGCAGGCCTAAGGGAAAGGCACTTCTGGCAGAAGTCAGTGGGAAGAATCAGCTCCTGGCTAAGGAAGGCTGTCTGTAGCCTGAGCAGGAGGGAGAAGGGAAAGAGTCCCAAGGATTCCCCACCAACTGGTGTTTCAGACAACAAAGAGGAAAGACCAGAGAGTGTCACAAGATGGTTAATTTCAGGAGTTAACTGGAATAGGGCTGAAGATGTTACAACTTCCACAAACCCAGGAGCCTAAGATAGGGCTATAACCAATTTTTTCACAAAGACTTAAAATCCTGGTGATGCAAATTCAGAATGACTGCTTTTTAAGCAGTCACCTAAAGCCTAAGAGAGGGCCAGAGAATGGAAGATGCAATGCAACCTAGGTAGTTATCGGCACAACCAAATGATGAGGGCCAGGAACAATGGATTTGATCCCAGCTTAAATGTATGACCCTGGGAAAGTATCTAACCTAGTATCTGCCTCATCTGCAAAAGGGGAAATGATGCCAGCCACCCACAGGGTTTCAAGGATTAAATGAGAACATCTGAGATACATCTAGCAGGGTGCTTAAAACATAAAGGGTATCTAAGAAATGGTGATATTACTAATAAAATAGTTTGCACTCTAAGAACTTGAGGGTCCATTGCCTCCTACTGCCTCACTGTACTAAAAAACCAGGCTGAAGCCACAGCCCTTGGGCAAAACTAAGGGCTTACTCATATCCTAAGTAACTTCTCTTTCTGTTTTGTTTAATTTATATATATATATTTATTTATATATATATATATATATATATATATATATATATATATTCTGTCCTTTAAGGCATTTTATTTTATTCTGAGACAGCTGTCTCGCTCTGTGGCCTCACATCTTGACCCTTCTCCTGTTTAAGAACCCAGTCCAAATGGGCAAGCCATCCAAAGGAAACCAGTGTCACAAGCCACTTCAAAGGGAACACTGGTTCAAGAAGGGACCACAGGCCCCATCACCACCCTCACTTCAACAAAGAAAGAGTCCATCCAGGTTGTGCTGGGGTGGGTCTGAGGTGAAAGAATTATGACATAATGTACATCTTGAAAATCACACTTAAAGTTATGGTGGTAATGATAGTAAGCAATATATATATATATATATATATATATATATATATGAATGATATAAATACAAAACATTTTATGTATATACTGGAATTTAAGAAAATGTAAAAAAAAAACTCTTTGTAGTTAAGCATGTTGAGACAGTAAGATCCTATATACTAAAAGGCACCATGCAATGATAAAACTCACCACCATGAACTGTAGAGATACATTATAGTCATTTATGATAGGAGCGGAAAGTTAGGTCTCATTTTCTCAATTATACTTTCAGAAGAAAACTTTCAATAATTCCATAGATCTGTCAAAGGTCAAAAGATCTCTAGGTGGAGAAACAAAATCAGTCTCAGTCTCTCTCTCTCTCTCTCTCTCTCTCTCTCTCTCTCTCTCTCACACACACACACACACACACACACAATTAGTTTAGGTGAATATAAAAATGTGATTAATCTACTTATAAATTCAGAATAGGCAACCAGGTATGATGGTGTATGCCTACAATCTTAACAATTGGAGAAGCTGAGGCAGGAGGATCTGGGTAACTTAGTGAGACCCTGTCTCAAAATAAAACAAAATTTAAAAACCAGACAACAAACTGTATTCAATAGCTAAGAAATACTGAGAAACCACTGAACTTTGTTTCTAAAATGGCTAGTTTGGCTAGTTTTATGGAGGAAAGGGGGCTGGTAGGAAAAAGCAAGGAGGCAGACTGGAGAAAGAGAGGAAGAGATAATGAAAAAGAAAAGCCAATGGAGAAAAAGAATCAAAGAAGCAAAAGGGAGCATAGTCTGACAAGCTATGAGTGAGCATTCTCAGCGAGCCCTCAAAGATATGAACACTTGGTCAGAGTTTAGCATTGCTGCATCTTATCAGTCACCTGTGGTGTACTACCCACCCAGCTGCACTAATCCTTAGAGCTTTATAGAGAAATTGATGCTGCTCACTAGGGTGGAATAAAAGATTTTACTGAAGAGAGTTTTCTACAAAACAAATCCAAACTTTATAGGAAAACTGGTTTCTCTTTCTCCTTTAGATGAGCTAGGTAGATTTTCCACTGATTCACACAATCCTCTAATTCAAGGAATGTTTACAGAAGGCCTACTATGCTTCAGGCCTGGGGGACACAGCAAAACAATTGTGACTGCCACCTCATAAAGTTGATCAGTGAGACTCTGAGCAGGGTGACTAACCATTTAGCAGTGCACCCAGAGTTTGTAAAAAGCAAGGGAGGATAAGCCTAGGGTTTCCTCTAGCAGGCCTTCCCCCACACATGAACATTTCAAGGGCAATTTGAGTCCTAGCTAAGGAAAAGGGAAATGGAGTAAATCACAGACTGACAAGAAAATATTGAAATGTTACAGTTAAAGCTCACACTGATTAAAAATAAACAAAACTATGAGTGTTCAAACTGAACACAGCACTCATTATCTGTAACCACACAGACTATAACTCCTGAAATGAATAAACAGTCAGAGAGTATTTTTAGTAATACTTAAAAAAGTTCATAGAGCCATCCCAGCCTAATGTACTACAAGATCCTACAGTACCTTTGGAATCATTAAGAAGTAAATTACATTTGTTGAGTTTTACTGTTAGGTGTATTTCCTGTACTTTGAATACTGGTATCTCAAGTAAGCAATCAGGTCTTAACAAGGGCCTACCCAAGATATACCTCAAGAAAAGTGCTCCATAATCAAACAAGTTGGGGAAATGCTGTACACACTAAACACCACTTGAGATTCATGGGCTATTTTAAGAAATTAAGTTCTCTGACAAGTCCTGTATGAAAAAAGTTAGCTAAACAGTTTGAGCCAGTATTTTCCAAACTGATTTGACCATGGAACCGGTTTGTTTTTGTTTTTGTTTTGTGTGTGTGTGTGTGTGTGTGTAATACTTATTAACAGGTCACAAACTGCTCCACTGACAGTGTATGAGATACTTTATAGTATAGGGCACATACTGTTTAATCTGAAAATGCATTTAATTATCAATCTCCTCACTACTAAGGAACTGCCATTTACTACATGCTACAGAAATAGAAAAACTTTTCCCACTGAATTTGTTGAAATCCACTCAAATATATACTGAAGTTTCAAGAAGAAACTTTTACTGAACTAAAAGTAGATCTTGGGGGCTGGGGTTGTAGCTCTGTGGCAGACCGCTTGCCTCGCATGCGTGAGGCCCTGGGTTCAGTCCCCAACACCACACAAAAATAAACAAAAATAAATATATTATGTCCATCTACAACTAAAAAAAAGATTTTAAAAAAACTGGATCTTGGGGTGATAATATAAAGAAACTCAAAACAATTGTATAATAATTTGAGCTTGCTAGATTGCAAGTTTATCTTTTTCTCTAACATGTAATTCTCAATTTCCAGAGTATATGTATATCTTAATTTTAATTGAAAAAATACTGAACTTTGGGCTGGGGTTGTAGCTCAGTGATATTACACTTGCCTAGCACATGTGATCCTTGACACCACATAAAAAAATTAATAGGGGCTGGGATGTGGCTCAAGCGGTAGCGCGCTTGCCTGGCACGCGTGCGGCCCGGGTTCGATCCTCAGCACCACATACAAAGATGTTGTGTCCGCCGATATCTAAAAAATAAATATTAAAATTCTAAAAAATAAAAAAAAATAATAAATAAAATAAAGGCATTTTGTTCATCTACAGTTTAAAATTTTTTTAAAAAAAATACTAAACTTTAAAAAAGCTATTTACCTCTGCCATATTGCCTGTTATACTCAAAAACGAATATCTGTAACTGAGAAATGGTATCAGATGTACAACTCATGAATAACAAGTATGGGAGGGACTATTATGTCTGTGATTGTATTGCTGATATTTATAATCTGACTTTTCCTCTGGAAATATCTTAATTTTTACCTTAGAGGCTTTATGGAATCAAATTATAGTAACTGAAAAAGTATAATCGTTCAGTGAACAATTTAAAAAGTACTAAACATTTGTTAAGCCCCTACTATATGCATGCCACTGGATTAGGCACTGTGAGGATGAATTTATTTTCTGGGCCCCAAAAAAAGGAAATGGTCTGCCAAGGTAGCAGAATATCTGAAATGAGGACTCTTAGAAACTCAGGGATCTACCAGCATATGGAGTAAATTGCTGCACTGGAGAAGCTTACAAGATACCTAAGTGAATTTAAGGACATCCAGGCAGCCATAAAAAGACCTGTAAGAATCAAATCCTTCTTACTAAAAGGGTTACTCTGGTAATCTAAAAGTTCAATATTACTTAATGCAAAATAATCAATGTGAGATTTGGGTCAAAAGCTTGAAAGTTGTTAAAGTTTTCATGTTAAGCTTCACCTGTGTAATTATGCTTTTCTTTTCTTTTTTAAGCTAGTTAGTCAGGTTTAATGCAAAAGTTTCCCGCTGACAATTAAAAGCAGTGTGGCTTAATAATCTAATAATCACAGGTTTCTTCAAAGAATCTATTGAAGGAATTCAACTTCTGGTAATGAGAACAAAGTGGAATATTCACTTATAGTAAGGGAGAGGTGAGAAATCATTTCAGTTATGCAACACTGAAAAAAAACTTTTCCTTTTCATAGAGACAAAGCAGAAATTTGTACTAGAAATTGAAGACAGGGGGCTGGAGTTGTGGCTCAGTGACAGGCACTGGGTTTGATCCCCCACACCACATAAACATAAACAAATAAAACAAAGGTATTGTGTCCATCTACAATTAAAAATATATTTTAAAAAATAAAATAAAGGTTCATCAACAACTAAAAAAATATATATAAGCAGTGAGTCCACACACAACTAGAAAAAAATTTTAAAAAAAGAAATTGAAGACAATAAGTGATCAAACTATATCCTTCCAATTTGGGAGATTTACCTGTTCTCCGTAATCAAGGAAATAAAAATTTCTGCCAATGACTCTTAAAAATGGGTAATGATGAGACTAAAAATTTCTGCCAATGACTCTTAAAAATGGGTAATGATGAGACGGATGATATTCAACCATCTGCAGCCAAGCCCACCAAAGTTTTCTGTTTTACTACTTTAATAAAACATAAACCAGTGCATGAGTGCTAGCTCTAAAATTCCAAACCAGAGAACTAGAAAACTGCTGCTAGGTATGTTAATGAACTTTCTTCACCCCCCCACCACCACCTTTTATATTTCCTTTAGAAAACCTTAACTAAGTCTAAAAACTTTGACAAAGCGCAAGCCAAGGCAATACGTGCTGGAGAAGACATGCAATATTTAAAAAAAGGAAAAAAGAAAAAACTGTCACAAAAGGTCCCAGAGAGACTGTTCAATAAAAGATCAACTTCGTTCTACTGAATGTTTCAAAAATCGCATTTCGGATAGCATTTTCTAATTACATTCACTTTAAATACAATATGTATGCTAATAAACGTGAACCTCAAATACATGTGCAATGAAGCAAAACTGATGTTGTTCCAGATTACATTTTAATAGTCCCAAAGAAAATGGAAAATTGCGCGTCCAAAGCTGACAGAGGGAAAACTCCGGATGACAGGGTTCTACGCCCTACACAGGATCAGCCGCCCTTCCCTTCCTACCACCGGCACCTCAAGGGGCGCGCCAGAATGCCCTGAGTGTTCCCTCCAGGGGGAAACTGATTCTGGTGCCTCCGCTGGCCCTGCTGCTCCAGGAGTCGGGTCTGACCCAGGAACCAACCCCGCGCTTCGGATGGCGTCCTAGGCGCAGCCCCGTAGATCCGGGGCCAGGGACTGGTGGGTCCTCTAGGCGCTGCGGTCCGTCGAGGCCATCCAACGCCCGGCAGGGGCACCGCGGCGTGAGACCGCGCCCACCCACCCTTGGGGGAAGCTGCCGCTCGCCGCCCGAGTGTCACCGCGCACCGGCCCGCCGTCCCTTACCTGCGCGCCGGTGCCGTCGCGAGCCTCGTTCTCCGCGCGGCCGGCGCCGCGGGGCCTGGGCTGGGCGTCCCTCTTCGAGTAGTGAGGGAGGAGCGGCCGAACGGACGGCTGCCGCGGCGCCGCAGGGACCGGCGCGTCCTCAGCCTCCTTGCCGCCGGGATGTGCTGCCCGGCTCTCGGAAATGCGGATGCTCGGCGCGCAGCCCATACTGGCGGCGGCGTGGCGGACACGCTGGCGGCGGCGGTGGCCGCGGTCCGGTCAGCAAACGGCCCGCCCGGCGCCACGGGGCCGCCGCGGGCGCCGTGTCATCGCCGCTTCGGCGGGCGGCGGCGAGCGGGGTCTCGCGTCAGGCAGAGCGGCCGCCCTTTTATCGCGGAGCGGGCGCGGCGGCGGCAGCGGCCGCGGGGAGGGGGCGCTGGGGCGGGCGGCGCTCCGCGGCCGCCCCTCCGAACATGCCCTTCCTGAGGCGGGGGCCGCCGCCTCCCTCACATCGCCGCGCTCGCTGCGCCGCGCCGCGCTTCCGGGGAATTTCGGGGAGGAGATCTGCGCTCTCCCAGCTCCAGCAGACAGCCCGCGCCGCGCTGGCAACGCCGCCCTCCGGAGCGCCGCGAGGCCCGAAGAGATGCTCTCCCGCCTTGCTAGTCACTGCGCCGCCGCAGCGGGGTTCGACCCCGCCTGTCGGTCCGCCGCCCCGCGAAAAGGACCCCTGGGTCTAGCGACGGTGGGGTACCGCTGTTCACTTGCTCCTGCTGACAGGACTGAGGAGCCAGCGGTGGCAGCCGGACGGTGAACGAAGCAGCTGGCTACGGCGGGGCCTGGGGCCGCGCCGTCGAGGAGCGCAGAGCGGCTGCGCGCGGCAGGAGTTGCACGCGGCGAGGCTCGGGCTCCGGCTCCGGTTCAAGTTCCGGGCCGGGTCTTACAGACGGTACGCCGCGCCCAGCCCCCAGCGGTGACCTCCAGCGGCTGCTGGCGTCAGTGCAAAGCTGCTGGGCGCCCGCCGCTTCTTGGGGCTCCGCCCGCAACTGAGCATGCGCAGCCAGCCCAGCGAAGGGAAAGAGACTTGCCCAAGGATACACAGCCTTCTTTGACTCAGGGTCATTAGAACCTAGACCTGCAGGTTCCGTCCCCGCTTGTAACTTCAAGGCTGCATGACGTTCGTGTCACTGAGCCTTGGAGCTGTCATCCAGCATGCTGTTCCTGAATGCTACTCCGCTGCCCCGCACGCCCAGAACTGATCCCCACGCTCGGTGCTGCACCAGCGTGAGGCGGCCGCAGGACTGGGTACCTACTGTGCGTGGCAGGCTGGAACGCGGTCCTCTCCTAACCAAAGGACTAGGCCTGCCATAGGACCCCAGGACTCCTTTATTTGCAGAATCAGAATCTGGGGAGGGGCTCACGCTGTGCAAGACTGGGATGTCTGAGGACCCCAGGAGCATAGTCAGAACAACGCGCTACCACCATCTGTGTGACCCTGGGCAAGTCACTTAACCTCTCTGTGACTGGGGTTCCTCCCCTGCCAGCTGGAGGACGGCGCTGCTGGAAGTCCATCACGTATTTCAGAGCGAGTTACTTTGGAGCTTCCTGCCTTCTGGGCGCTCTGGGTCCACTGAGACACCCCCCACCCCTCCACCCCTGGCGCCGCCCCGGACCCTTGCTTCCCTTTCTGTGTCCACATCTTTTCCAGCGCCGCGGTGGAAGGCTGCGGCTTCCTCCCAGACCCACTCTTGTAAAGACCCTGAGGCTGCCGGGCTGGAGTACAGTTGCTGTGGGGGTGGCTGTCAGAGGACTCTGGTTCCAGATACCCCGCTGCAAACTTGACGCCACTCGAGCCTGGTTCTTCCTGGCCTGGGGAGAGCACCGAACGGTTTCCCGACGGCGGCAGAGTAAAAAGGTCAGCCCGAGGGTAGCTCTGTGCAATTCTCCCTCTTTTCTGGCCAAACTGGCCCAAACCACCAGCAAGTGGCTCCTTTTTCAAGTTAAACCACATTAAGCAATATTTATGCCTCCCTATCTTAAAATTACCATTGGCTTGATGAAGATGTCTTAAAAATAGGAAAAGATTTTTAATGTCACCCCGTTTCATTTTTTCACCTATATATATATATATATATATATATATATATATATAGTAGAGTGTTTTCAGCCTTAACCAGTCATTTTAGAAGGTAATTTTTCCGGATAGAGTCTAGATCTCTGTAAATAGTGATTCCTGCAGAAAATGCTTTGAGTCACCTAAGTTCATAGAAGTCCAACTCGCTCTCTCTTTTCCCCTCTCCCCCTAGAAGTCTGGCCTTGAGAACTCTGAGCGCTGACCTTGCAGCCTCCGAGGCTCCAGACAGCTCCAGTCCTCTTGGCCCTCCCCTCTCAGGCCAGACCTCCTTCCCTGCCTCTCCAGAGCCTTATGCTAATGATGGGGGTAGGGTCTAGGGCAGCTTGTGCTCCGCCCCTCACCTCACTGACCACTTGGCTGCCTTCTTGTCCTCTTGAGCTGGTCATTGACCCTCTGTTCCCAAAAGCTGTGTTTACTGTTTCGTGCTCTGGAGTATGGATCCCAGACAGTAAAGGTAGGAATCATCTGCCTGCTTCTGGGCACACACAAAAATGCAGAACCCTAGCCTGGGAAACTCCAGACATCACAGCTCCAACCACCTGAAAACAACCCAACCCACTCTTTCCCCAGCTGTAAATTGCATCTGGAGGTCCCTGCACACTACCCTGTGAAAGGAGTTTCCACTGCCTTCAGTGACCTTTACCACAAAGAATCACACTAACAAAAGTAACCCAAGCCTCCCTGGATGTAGCACCACCCAGCTTCTCAGACTCCAGAGTAGTCAGAGGCCTCCCAGGCTGAGTAAAGAATCCTACCCCTCCATGCCTGTCAGTGGTAGCCTTGGGCTCCTGTAGCACCTAGAGCACAATCCACCAGCAGTCTCAATCCATTCACTTGGGGACTCCAAACAGAGCAGCTGGACCCCCACAAATAAATTGAATATCTATTTCAGTTCTTACTCCAGGACTCATGCATGAGGTTAGTGGGGCTGGGAAGGGAGACAAACCTCGGGGCCTAGGCCCAGTCTCCTTCCTGCCTAGCTAATGGCCGCAGTTTTTTATGTTACGGGTCAGTCCATTCCCAGGAGACTCAGTGCTCAAGGCCCTCTTTGCCAGATCATTAGACACATGAGAATGCTGGGTCCCAGACAGTCTTGGCTTCTACTTCCCTATGTTGCCACTTGTTCCCCACCCCCACCCCACTGAACTGTACTGGAGGCCGCCCAAGGAGGAACTTTGGCACCAAGGTCTGAATCCCCACCCTGCCCCCTCCTAGACCTTGGGTTGCTAACTTCATCTCTCTGAGCTGCTTTTCTCCACCCTAAATCTAGGATTAATGGTATCTACCTCACAGAGATTAAGTGGGCTAACCAATGTCAAATGCCTAGAATAACTACTGAGTCCCCTGTGCCTCAGCTTCCCATCTCCCTTTGGGAACATTCAACATCACCTTCTTTGGCCTAGACTGCTAAAAAACAATGGAAGGAATAAAATTACCATGAGGATCAATATCCCCATGAATCTATGATTTCCAACTTCATCAGGTTCTTTTCCCTAACTTTCAAAATTTTATATAACATATTTTTTAAATGATCATCATTTTAAAGTGGGACATGGTGGTACACACCTGTAATCCCAGCTAGTAGAGAGACTAAAGTGGGAAGACCACAATTCTAGGCCAACTAGGGCAACTTAGACCCTGTTTCAAATTTTTAAAAAGTCATTGTTTTTAAATGACATAGCCTTCAATTTACACATGAATACATGATGGAACAAATAGTAAAACATTCAAACTAAGCAAAGGTATATTAAGTGTGCAGAAGCAAAGGAAACTCTCTCCCTTCTCCTTCTCCTCCCCCCACCCTCTTATAGAGATAATTATTGCTAATAGTTTGGACTATACACTTCCAGACCTTGTCACAACATTAAATATGTTTTACATATACACACACACATACACACACACACCCCACCCATGCATACACATATGTACCTATTACAATATTACAAACCAGACTTCAGTGAACATCCTTGAATATTGTTTTGTGGAATCTTTAAAGTGGAATTGCTTAATCTAAAGGTGTGTACCCCACCTCTGAGCTCCAGAAGGGATGAGGGGAAATAAAATCAGAGAGTGCCCTGCTGCAGCTGAGAGATTGCCTGTCCTCTCTGCCCCTAGAAAAGGGGGTCTAGCCAAACCCAGGGGCAAGCCTCTCTTGGTCATCTTCTTCAGATTCATTAGCCTCCTTATTTTTACTTCTTGATATCCCCCAAGGCTTTATAAAGTGTTTTATAATGTTCCAGCCTTTTTCAGGTAAAGAAAGGACTGGGAAGGCTGGAGTTGTGGCTCAGTGGTGGAGTGCTTGCCTGGCATGTGTGAGTCTCTGAGTTTGATCCCCAAGACCGAATATAAATAAATAAAAGATCCATTGACAATTAAAAATATTTTTTTTAAAGGAAGGACTGGGAGACCACCTTTAGACCAAACCATAAGTAAGGAGCAGTGCCCCCTGGGAGCCAGAATGGTGAGAGAGACCCCAGGAGAATGCATCATCTATCTCCAAAATTCATGGGTGTATATGCAGTCCCCCCTCTATTTGGCTCCAGACCTTGGTTCTTAATAGTTTACCTAGAGCCATTGTGTCAACTCAGTGTGGGCTCCCTTTCTCAAAATGGCCTTATTAACTCCCACAGTCTCAGACTTCTCCACCTCCAGCAAAAGGCTCTGTCCCTAATGCCTGCCAACGGGCTCTGCTCTGTGGCTCCATCTACTCTTTCCTACAAGGCAAGGGGGCCCAATTCTCCATGGGCTTAGGAGCCCCAGGCCTCCACCTGCACAGCCCCATGACTACACTATTGATTTCCACCCCAAAAAACAAGTTCCCTGTCCCAAGTGTTTTTGTTTTTTTTAAGAGAGAGAGACTTTTTTAATATTTATTTTTTAGTTTTCAGTGGACTCAACATCTTTTTTATTATGTGGTGCTTAGGATCAAACCCAGCGCCCCGCGCTTGAGCCACATCCCCAGCCCCTGTCCCAAGTTCTTTTTTTTTTTTTAACGAGAGAATTTTTTAATATTTATATTTCAGTTTTTGGTGGATACAACATCTTTATTTCATTTTTATGTGGTGCTGAGGATCGAACCCAGTGCCCCGCGCATGCCAGGTGAGCACGTTATCGCTTGAGCCACATCCCCAGCCCCCAAGTTCTTAATATGTAATGTTCGAGGACATGTCTATCACTGCCCCCCTGGAGCTGACTCCCATGCAGTCGGGAGCACTTAGAAGAACTTCTACTCTTGGTTTAATGTTTTGATGTTACCATCTTGGGAATGGATGGTAATTATTAATTATTATTAATTATCATTAATTATTATCAATAATTATTATTGAACACAAAGGCTCCACATCTTCATTTTGCCCCGGACCCCACAAATTATGTAGCAGATCCTGCTTACCCCCCCTCAAAAGTGCACTGCTCAGGTGGATATAGGAAAGAGAAGCAAGGTGGCAGTGTGTGGAGTTTCTGTGGTGGTTCAGAAGAACTTCATGGAGTCTGCTTAGGCAGGTCATGTTGGATCTAATATCAAGAATTCTCAGCCAGGCTTGGTGGTGCACGCCTGTTATCCCAGTGGCTAGGGAGGCTGAGGCAGTAGGATCGCAAGTTCAAAGCCAACCTCAGGAACTTAGTAAGGCACTATGCAACTCAGTGAGACCCTGTCTCTAAATGAAATACAAAAGGGCTGGGGATGTGGCTCAGTGGTCGTGTGCCCCTGAGTTCAATCCCCAGTACCAAAAAAAAAAAAAAAGAACTCTCTCCTCACTCTGCACCAGGCCCAGTCCTTGCACCTCACTCAATTGACCCTGCTGTGTGGGCCAGGCCTCAGAGACCACCCTCCGGAAACATGCCACACAGGGGGCCAGTGAGGCACTGAGGCCCCATAACTGGATGGACAGAGGCAGGACACCCATACTCCTCTAGCTCTTGGTCTTCCTCTTGGAGGAATCTCCTTCCCCACCTCTCCAGTCTCCTAACTGGCCAGCCTGAATCTTTCTACCAAATGCTACCTGAAAAGTTTGGGTTCTGGGACTGGGTTCTCTGTTGGCCACTCCTCTGTGAAGGTATTAGTAGGGGCACAGGGTTTCCTGGCCTGGAGGAGAAGTTAAGATAGCCCCAGTATGGGACCTGGGACAGCAGTGACACCTGTCAGTGTGATAGTATTGGACTCCCTGTCAAGCATTTCACATGTGTTACCTCATTTCATTCTTCTTAACAGTCAGGTGATTGTTCTTATCTCTCCCACTCCTTCATTCCCCTTACCCTATTTTGTAGAGAAGGACACTGAGGTTTTATAGAACCAGGGATGCTGCAGGTCTTTAATAAAATCCAATATCCTTGGGCTGGGGTTGTAGCTCAGTGGTAGAGCACTTGCCTAACACATGTGAGGCATTGGGTTAACTTCTCAGCACTGCATATAAATAAATAAAGTCCATCAACAACTAATTTTTTTTTTAAAAAAATCCAATGTCACCCTTTATAAAGACTCTTTTTTTTTAGAGAGAGAGAGAATTTTTTAATATTTATTTTTTAGTTCTCGGCAGATACATCTTTGTTTGTATGTGGTGCTGAGGATCGAACCCGGGCTGCACGCATGCCAGGCGAGCACGCTGCCACTTGAGCCACATCCCCAGCCCTATAAGGACTCTTAAAAACAGAAAGATGTTACTTGTCATAGTGGTGCATGCCTGTAACCCCAGAAACTTGGAAAGCTCAAGCAGGGAGATTGAAAGTTCAAGGTCAGTCTGGGCAATTTAGCAAGACCCTGTCTCAAAGTGAAAAGGGCTGGGGAATCTAACTCAGTGATAGAGTATTTGCCTAGCATGCAGGATGCCCTGGGTTTGATCTCCAGGGAAGGAAGGAAGGAAGGAAGGAAGGAAGGAAGGAAGGAAGGAAGGAAGGGAGGGAGGGAGGGAGGGAGGGAGGGAGGAAGGGGCTCCTTTAATACAGAAAAGATAGCCAGGGGTGGTAGTGCATGCCTATAATTCCAGTGACTAAGGAGACTGAGGCAGGAGGATCATAAGTTCAAGGCTAGCCTCTGCAACTTAGGGAGACCCTGTCTGAAAATAAAAAATAAAAAGGTTGGAAGGTTGGGGATGCAGCTCAGTGATAGAGTGTCCCTGGGTTCAATCTCCAATACAAAATAATACTAATAATAATAATAATAATAATACAATGAGGACTACTTCCAGCTAAGAGCTTTTGAGATATTTATTAATAGGGAATCACTAGACCGACTCTCACAGCTGGAACTCAGCAGGACTACTTATGAAGAGTATTCCAACCCCAAGAAACACTTCACTGGAGCATTTGGCTAATGGAATCAGGGATAAATAAAACAAAGGGCACTTGCTATCACAAGTTCTACGTCAGCCTCTGCAACTTAGGGAGATCCTGTCTCAAAATAAAAAATAAAGGCTAGTGAGTTAGCTCAATGGTAGGATGCCCCTGGGTTCAGTCCCCAGTACCAAAAAGTTTTTTAAATCACAGCAAATGCCGGGTACTATGTGGACCACTATGTGGACTATTGTATGGAACCTAAGTTTCCTCAGGCCTCACCTGATGACATATAACCCATATTTTGTTAGCTCTTCCCCCATCTTCTAACCTAGGTCTCTGACCTCTTGCAAAACTTCAGCCAGTTATTTCTGGGTATGTCTGAGAAGAGGTAAGGTTTGTTATCTCCACCCCAGTGGTCTATGCCAGGTTAGTGGTTGGACCCCAGGCACTGACTCTGATGCTGGGAAATCTGAGGCTCCATAGTCCTCAAGAACCTGAAGCTCTTCAGTGTCAGGCACCACTTAGACATAACACACTCACAGGGTGGCCAACTCTGTCTCCATTTTAATGTTGAAAGTCCTGCATTCAGGAAACCCCTCAGTCCTAGGCAAACCAGGATGGCTGCCCATCCTACACCTTCTTCACAGCCTTCCTCCCCTGTAGTCCTATGTGGAAGTCCCACAGTGTCTCCTAGGCTCTGCAGGTCTAGATCTTGTAGAATTTATATCTGGGCAAGTAGCCCTTCCAGTTCTGTCCACAGACTTCCTCTTGGGGACTCAGACTCACACCCACACCATGGCAGGACACAGAGATACCAGAGCTGGGCTGGCTTCCCCATTCTCCTGCCTCATACAAGATACATGCTTCTTCTCACTCTTTCTGCCATCCCCCCATAGCACAGGCTGCATAGAAACCTCTGTGTCTAAATCTCCCCAAAGCCCTGCAAGCTTGACATTATTGTCCTCACTCCATTGGGGAGGGAGTGGAGACTCGGAGAGTTTCAGTAACTCAGTTACTCAGTAGATGTCAGAAGCAAGTTGCCCACTGCAGCCTATCTGATCTCAAAGCCCAGTGTGTCTACGCTGTGCAAGAACTTCCATGAAAATAAACTTTGGCAATGGTAAGTTAAATACGGGAGACTGAGGAGCCAAACATCACTGAGGGTTGAGAAGCAGAAAATGAAATATGATACACCTCAGAGCAACTGTGGGCAGCTTCATTCGCAGAATAAACGGGAGGCAAACTGCAAAGCAGCACACTGGTTACCAAAAGTATTTGGGCCTTTTAAAATGTCAGCCACAATGATCATGAATCACTCTTTTTAAAGTTCTTAATCCAGACTAACCTCCTTTTTCCCCCCAGTTCCCTTCTGATTCACTGAGTCCCCTCGACTGGCCTGAATCACACGTCCCAAGTTGCAGAACTCAGGCCTACCAGATCCCATGGGAAAATTGTCTCTCAGGGGAGAGAATGGTTAAATGTCCCAAAGTCTGCTTGTAGAGGAGGGAAAACTTGATATCTAGGTGATGATGCAGTTGAAAACTCAAATAGGCTGGGCCTAGTCCCAACTAGGTTCCAAATTCATCCCTTCCTGTAGGTTCCAGGCCCAACACAAAGAATGCAATGCTTACACAGCAGCCCTACCTGGGCTGGGGTAGAGTGCTCGCCGAGCGTGTGTGAGGCCCTGGGTTCCATCCACAACCACAAAGGAAAGAGAGAAAAAAGAAAGAGAGAGAGGGAGAGAGAGAGAGAGAGAGAGAGAGAGAGAGAGAGAGAGAGAGAGAGAGAGCGCCTATCTTTTTGGAGTTCATATTCTGGTGTGGGTGGGCATCATCCAAGTTCACAAGAATGTAATTACAAGCTGATGAATGCCTGATGTACAAGCTGTGAATATGTATCACAGTAAGAAATGACTTCATCTTGGATAAAGAAGGAGTGAGCACCCAGCAGGCTTTTCCAGAGCAGAGACATGAGAAGACAGCAGTTTTTCATGCCCTGAACCCATTCATCCTTCTTATAATTGTCCCTGATGTTTTCTGGGAAACCACAGAAGTTATTTGGATGGGATGGTTAGTGTGGGTGGCCATATCAATTGGTTAAGATGGGCATCTGAGCCAAATCACAATCATTAGTTGAGTCCCTGATCAAGCCATACCTGAAGTTAAAATTATAGTTGGACTTTTCAGCTTTAATAAGCAATAACTTCTGTTCTTGCTTAAGTCACTTTGGGTCCATGTTTGGATCTCCTATAACCAAAAACATCAACTCGGTACCAGGAAGATGATTCAGAAATATTGAGAAAATATTTTATACACACACACACATACACACACACACATATTTAAAGAACATTCCAGGAAGAAGTAAGAGAAAGTACAAGGAACTGAAAGAGAACCTAGATGTATGTCTAAAGAAAGCTTGGAGCCTGATAAAGTGGTACTGTGCCTGTAATTCCAAAGACTTGATGGTAGCCTGAGGCAGAAGGATCTTTGGAGCCCAGGGTTTGGGGTCAGACTGGGCAAGGAAGTGATACCTTGCCTCAGAAACAGAAAGGAAGAAAGAAAGAGGAAGGGAGGGAGAGAGTAAGGAGAAAAGAAAAGAAAGCATGGCGGTAAGTGGCAAAAATGAGGTGGAGAGATGAGCAAGGGATAAAGTGGGAGCATACAGGACCTTGCCAGCCACTACTAGGTCTTTAGCCTGAGAACAATGGGAATCTACATATAAGCAGAAAGGTTGTCAGTCTGAAGGAGGTGGCCACAGGTCAGAGGAGAGTCACTCAAGGAATCCATTAGTCTCTAAAGAATTCAGCCAATTATGAGATCAGTCACCAGTGTGATGGAATCCATGTGAGCTTTTGTCATTTTATCTTTCCTCTCATGAGACTGAAAACATAACTGTTATTGTGGAAATTTGAGAACTTTTGGGAAATTCAAAGGGGGTCCTAGTAAAATACCTGTGAAAGCCCCAACTGGCCCCCAGAAGAGTACTATGGTCAGAAGCTTTGGGATGATTGAAGATGGCAGTGACGATGAAAGGGTTTTGTGATCATTCTAAGCTTCGGGATACTGTGCTAAAGTCCTTCAGAGTAATTTTCTTCTTGAGTTTCTTTTTTTTAAAATTTTTTTTTCTGAAAATGAAGGCATTAAATTTCACTTCCCATGTAATATCCACTTATTTTATTTTGAATTTCCAGAATGGTGTGATGTTAATATCAATAAAACCACTTTTTTAAAGAGAGAGAGAGAATTTTAATATTTATTTTTTAGTTTTCAGCGGACACAACATCTTTGTTTGTACGTGGTGCTGAGGATCGAACCCGGGCCGCACGCATGCTAGGCCAGGGCGCTACCGCTTGAGCCACATCCCCAGCCCTCTTCTTGAGTTTTCACAGTACCACTCTGAAATACATGTATTATAATTTCTATTTTACAAATAAATAAATTAAGACTTTATGGCTGGGTTAATGGCTTGTAGCAGTTTGGCAATGAGGTGTGTGGGCTCCTGGGATACATAACTTCCTGATTTCTGGGTTACACCCTTGTCATGCTTTTGCTCCTCCAGCCCTTTCAACATCTCTATGACCAATCTTCTTTACTACAACAGCTCTATGGAAAAATCTCCAATGGTTTCCATTTTCCTGACTGGCCACTGATTGATACAATCTCACCAACAAGGTGCCTGTTAGGAGCTGCTACTCTCCACAGCAGAAATATCACTGCCTGTGTCTGCCAGGGAATTCTGCTGGTATCAGTCAACAGCAGATAAGGGAGGGGTAATAGTCGAACCTGTTGTCTGCCTGAAAAATCTTCTTTCCACTGTATCATAGCAACTTCATACTAGTGTTCTGCTGGGCTTAGAGACATACAAGCTTCGGAGCTTGAGTCAGTTCTAAAAAATCATGTCCCTGTTGGGCACAGTGGCACATGCCTATAATCTCAGCAACTCAGGAGACTGAGGCAGGAGGATCAAAAGTTCAAGGCCAGCTTGGGTACCAAAGGGAAACCTGGTCTCAAGATAAAAAATAATAAGAACTGGGGATGTAGCTCAGTGGTACAGCACCCGTGGGTTCAATCCTTGGTAATGCTTTCAGACCATGACTTAAGATGATGCTAAAAGGAAAAGTTTTCACAGAGAATCAGAGTTCTAGTTCTTGGCTTGAGCCCACTGAGGTCAGAAGCAACAGGTTATGATAAGTGGCTTATCCAAAAGTCAGAACTGAGTTCACTCCAACTGCCTGCCACCAATTCTTGTAGGACTAGGTATGAGGAAATGTCTCTCAGGCTCATGTCCTCTTCTGTGAGAAGAAGAGCTGAGCTGGGGCAGAGTTGGTTTCCTTCCCAACCAGTTTCCAGTTGCCCACCTCCTGCCACCCCATTCTTCTCGTTTTTCTTTCTGGGCTTCATGGAACCTTTCCCACACCCCAGGGGTGAAGGTTGACTGGTTTCAGTTAACCATGGTCACTCCTTTCTCCATGTCCCATGTCAGGGATTGGTTTGGCCATGGGCATGTGACATAACCTGATAATGAGATGCAGGGGGATGGCCGGTGCGGGGGGGATGGTGTGGATAGAGGTTTCTGGCAAAGTTTTCCTTATGCTGAAAAAGGGAGGAAGGGAGGAAAAAGATGAAGAAGGAAAGGAGGAAGGAAGCTAACCATTTTCTTCCTCAACTGGCTTGGTGAAAAAGTGATACCTGGAGTTATTTCAGCTACCTAGCCATCAGGAGGCGCTGTTGACAACATCTGAGGGCAGAAAAGTGGAAAGATAACCAACTCTGGAACCACCCAGCATCCGGATTTATTATGTGGTATATAATATATTTTTGTTGTTTAAGCTATTTTTGGTAGGATCCTGTTACCTGCTGCCAAAAGCATTCCACTTTACATATTAGGTCACCAGACAAATTTCTTGGTCCTTCTTACATCTGACATTTTGTGATTCAATTTATTCTCCTTCTCTCTCTCAAAAAATTTTTTTAGTTTTATATTTTTTGGTGGTATCGATTTACTGGTTGAACCCAGAGGGATTCTACCTCTGCATTACATCCTCAGCTCTTTTTTATTTTATTTTATTTTATTTTGAGACAGGGTCTCCTAAGTAACCCAGGCTGGCCTCAAACTTGAGATCCTCCTGCCTCAGCCTTCCAAGTTGCTGGAATTACAGGAATGTGCCACTGCTCCCAGCAATTTATTTTCTTTCAAAGAAAAAAAAAATGAGACTTAGCAAGAGTGAAATTGTCAAATATCACACCTACACATGTGTGCAGAGCCAGGATCTCAACTCTGCTGCATTCTCTCCCACTCCACCCCTTTGCCCAAGCCCAAGGCAATGATGGAGAAGATTGCTAAATAAATCTTATTTCTAAGAAATGCTTAATTTTTCTACTGACCTGTTGCTTCTCTGGGTTTCAGAGAGTATACGATTGAATGAACATAATCATTATATAATTTTCCACTCCACAGCCTGCCCCACTGCAAGTGTGCCATTGGGACCCAGAAGATGACACAAGTTTAGCAGGGGGCAGGATGATGATTTCCCCAGCACATAATGGCCATGCTTGGCAGTGATGATGCTCCAGCTTCTGTGGCCACCCAGCCACTCTGCTCCCAGCTGCAGCTGATCCAGAAGATCAGAATGTGAGTTCAAAAAGGTTATTCTTTCTTCTGAAATGGGAAAGCATGCCAGTGCCCACATGCAGGCAACACAGAGCTCGGTGAATCCTAATCTTCTAGTCTACTTTTGATAGGAGACCAGATTTGTATAAACTCAGCCTCTTTCTGGCTCATGGTCAGAACTTCAGAGATTCTTCTAGATGCTGGCCATCCAAGTGACAATGCCTGGGCATATCTGCTGGGATTTGCCCAACCCCCAGGTTTATCTGGGAATCCAAGGAAGGAGAGAAAGAGGAAGAAGGAGTCCGTTGCTGTGGAGGAGCTCAGCCACAGATCCAGCTGGAGAAGCAAGCAGAACCAGTCATATCATTACTGCAAGCGTTTTTCTTGCTTTCTTTTTAATTTTAACTAACCATAGCTTTTTACACATGTAAAAGCCAGGTTTCCTCTCCCTCACAGTGCTTGTTCTTCAGCTCTAGAAAACCAAGCCAGGTTTGTGAGGTTCAGAGTGAGAGTGCCCACAACCCAGGATGATGGTCTGGGCTACCTCTCTGGCCTCAGTCAGGGGCTCTGGTTGTTAGTCACAGAATCCAACACTGGTTACCTTAGCAAAAAAGAAACTTTGGACAAAAAAGGAATTTGAGGGAAGGAATACCTCTGGGCTATATGTAGCTCAATAACACCAGGATTTCTTAGACTATGTAGCAGAAGTCGACTAGTGACTTCTATGCCAAATTTGGTTCAGCAGCTCCATGAGGTCACTATGGTAGCAGCCCTCAAGATAGCTAGGTCAGCTGGGTGTGGTGGCACATGTTGTTAATCCCAGCTACTCAGAAGCCTGGGGCAGGAAGATCACATATTCAAGGCCAGCCTGGAAAACTTAGTGAGATCCTGTCTCAAAATAAAATTACTGGGGATATAGCTGGATTCAATCTCCAGTGAAAGAAAGAAAGAAAAAGGAAGGAAGGAAGGAAGGAAGGAAGGAAGGAAGGAAGAGAAAAAGAAAAGGGTCAGAGATGCAGCTCAGTGGTACAGCACATGCCTAGCATGTGCAAGGCCCTAGGTTCCAAACCCAGTACTGAAAAAAAAGGGTCATAAAAGACATTGATTGTGGCTTTTACCTTGTCACTCACTCTGCTAGCTGCTACATTATGAAGAAACTCAAGCAGTCCAGGAAGAGGCCCATGTATAGAGGAACTGAGGCTTCCTGCCAAGAGCCTTATGAGTAAGACGTGTTGGCAGTGGCCCTTCCAGCCCCAGACAGCTGCAGCCTTATAGGAGACCCTGAACTGGAATGACCAACTGAGCCACATCCAACTAGGCATTGAACTAAGTTTTTACATCCTGGCCTCACGACATCTATGAAAGAAATTTTATTATTAATTACTCCATGCTGCAGAAGGGGAAACTGAGACAAGCAGAAAGTGACTGAGATGGGACACAACAAAGCCTTCTCTTGAAGGGTTGAGCTGGGACAACAAGCCCAGCTCTGCTTATCTAGATATACTTTCACAAATTCCCTTATCTATGCCTCTTGTCCTGAGTGCCAAGGCCCCCATTTATTCCTCAAGTATAAGGCTCTGCCTGGACCTTTCAAGGTACCTGACAGCAAAACCAGAGTGAAAGCCTGACTCCCAGGATCACTAAATTTCAGTCTGCCTTTTTTTTTTCCAGCCTCTCAAATACATCTGCACATGCCTCTGCTGTGTACCCCTTATTCTCTGGACCTGTAGACCACACTCAGACTTATCCTTAGACCCATGTGATTCCTAGGTTGCCCAATGTGCCTGAAACCAGTATTTCCAGGAACAGGCTATGTTTTGTTAGAAACAATGGTCACCTGGGGCATGATGCAACACTCCCAGGGGCTGGTAGGTTCCCTTCCCAAGGTGGCCCCCAGAGAAGTGTCCATAGCAGCAAGTCCCGTGCCAGCAACATCCTCTAGTATCAGGTCTCCTCGAAGGGGGAGGGTTAGGCTTATGCAACTTTTTCTAGGATTTAACTCTTTCTTTTTGGTCTTTATGTTCATAATTATGTCTGAATGAATTTTGTGCAGTTCATATGTACATGATCAAGCAGTGACTTAAGTTGCTGGGAAGAAATGGTCAGAGTCCTCACCATCCCTTTTAGAACCTATGGCTTTCTAATTGCTTTTCAGGAAGGAACCATTTAGTCCGGTATTCAGCCACTCCAGCTGAAACGTTACCATAACGCTGGTCACGAACTCCTTTCAAGGTGTAGCTTCTGAGGCATCTCTATGAAAAATGTCTCACACTTTTAGGACCAAAATCCCTCCCCCAACATGCCCAACAAGCAGCATAACAAGGCATTCTGAACCCCTAGGAGTCAACAAAGCTTTAGTCCTGTTTCTATATCACTTAGGATTAGGTGGAGCTGTTTGTGACAGAAACTCCAAAATAGCAGAAGCTTCAACAAGTTTATTTTTCTCTCAGATAAACAAAGCTTATAGGGAGTAATCAGAGATTGGGGCTCAGTGCCCCTCTCCATAGTGACCTAAAAGCAATGTGCCAGCACTGTTCCAGCAGCCCAATCTTTCAAAATCCATATTGTGTGGCTTCTATCTCATGGGCTCAAGGTGGCTTCTACCTCATAGGCCCAAGATGGCTTCCATCACACTCAAATTCTTGCCAGGAGGAAGGATCAGGTAATGAAGAAAGTGACTAATTGGTTTGCACAGGCCTGAGGGATTTCCTGGATTGTAGGACTTTCAATGTTAAAACCAGCAAAGTCTGAGGCAAACCAGGATAAATTGGTTACCTTGGAGGAGGGCATGGTTCCACTGATTTGGAAACCCTTCGGTTTGTGGGAATGTGGGGAGACACACAAACTCTATGCTCAAGGTCCACACTCCTGGAGTGTTCCATACAACCATCCCCTCCAACCACTGCCTAAAATCAGTACATGGGACCTTTCCCACTTCTTCCAGCCCTAGTTAACTCTGCCCTTTTCCTATTCTGGGTTAAAAATCTTTCCCTCTTCCTCCTTGCTGCTCTCAAAGGACTACCCTTTCTTCTTTCTGCCTGTAGGATAAAAAATATTAGGGCACAGTGGCTCATGCCTTGATCCCAGCAATTTGGGAGGCTGAAGCAGGACAATGGCAAGTTTGAGGCCAACCTGTACAACTTAGTTAGACTCTGCCTCAAAATAAAATAAAAAGGGATGTAGCTCGGTGGTAGAGTGTTCCTGCGTTCAATCCCCAGTTCCTCAAAAAGAAAAAAGAAAGAAGGAAAGAAGAAAGATTCAACGACAGAAGCTTTTAGGCTCTTACCACCCAAAATACCCAAGGAGCAAGGGAATACCAAGGGACTGACTGACTTTCTGCTTAAAAGAGCCTGGGGAGGAGGAAATATAAATCAAATGATGATGCAGTAACAATCTTAGAATCTCAGTGGTTTACAGTCATCAAGATTTATCTCTCACTCAGTCTGGGTTGGCTAGGGGTTGTTGTGACTCTGTTCTGAGCCTTGTCTTCCAGGCTGAAAGAGTAGCCTCTTCATGAACCATTCTGGTCCCCTGGCAGACTCTTTGATGGTTCAGCACACAGCCTTCCACTCAGATAATCCTGTGCAAAAATCCCTGTATTATCAGAAGTAACACAACACTCCTAGGAGTTAGAAGGTAATATATTTCTCACTTTACGGATGAGAAATCTGAGGCTCAGAAAGGTTATCTTGGCTAAAGACACACAAGAATGTGAAGAAGTGCAACTGAAACTCACCCACAAATCTGTCTGGCTCCAAAGCCTATGTTCTCAGTCCCTCTGCTATTCTGCAAGTTCAAGGCCACCCTGGGAAAATTATAGCAAGACCCTCAGCAACTTAGTGAGTCCCTGTTTCAAAATAAGAAATTCAAAATTTCAAAATAAAAAGGGCTGGGTATGTAGCTTAGTGGTAAAACAGCCCTGGGGGAGGGGGGAACCACACACCACAATCAATTGAACACATGCATTTAGCACTATTCTCTCAAAACCCCAATAAAAAAGCCTTGCAAAAAAAAATATATATATATATATATCAAAATGGACAAAGAGAATGAGAGCAGCAACAATAAAGATAAAAGATAATAACAGGCTGGAGATATAGCTCAATTGGTAGAGTGCTTGCCTCAAATGCACAAGGCACTGGGTTCAATCCTCAGCAACACACACACACAAACATACACACACACACACAAAAGATGATAACAAAAATTTTGGAAGATGACAAGCAGGAGGAGGACTGGTGGCAGAGCTGAGAGAGCAGTACCTCAAAGCTCAGGAATCAGAACATCTGTCACTGCAAAAGCTGGGGGGAAGGGTGAGGCTGAAACAGGGAGCTTGGCTGAGGGTCTCCCTACAGCCAGGTGGCTGCCTCTTCTCTGACAGGATACTGCAGTTTTATAGTAGGAGAGCTGGAACCAGGGCAGCAGGCATGGTGAAGGGAAGAGTTTCTGTATTCTTAAGTCAAGTGAGAACTTATAACTTGAATGTTGGGCACCTCTTCCTACTCCTTGGTCTGCTCCTTCCTCAGAATCCTCATCACTCTAAGTAAACCCCTAGGTAGCAGACTAGAAGATATTCCTCTGGAGAATCATGAGGGCCCCAGAAAAGAGATCTATAGATACTGACATCTGGGAGACACCCCCAATGAAATGGTGGTGTTCCAGCCCAGTTACCCCATAATGAGACCCACCAGCTGAAAAACCCTATCCCTTGCTGCCCTCCACCCAAATCCAAACAACTCCAGTAAATAAACAGCTCTTTAGGGACTCATTATTAAATATGTATGAACAAGAAGCAAAAGATCACCATACATTTGAGGAAAGCATCCAATATAGAAGACAGATTAAAACAAACAACAGAAAAGGGAATGGCAATAAGTTGGGGAGAGAAGGATAGAAGTTCATTGGATTAGACAAAGGGGAATGAAGAAAAGAGAGGGGGGATGGGAATAGAAAAGAGAGTAGAATGAATCGAACATAACTTTCCTATGCTCACATATGAACACAAGACCAGTGTAAATCCACATCATGTACAACCACAAGAATGGGAAGTTATACTCCATGTATGTATAATATCTCAAAATATACACTCTAGGGCTGGGGCTGCGGCTGAGTGGTGGAGTGCTCGCCTGGTGCATGTGGGGCACTGGGTTTGGTCCTCAGCACCATGTAAAAAATAAAATAAAAGGTATTGTGTCCACCTACAATTAAAAGTTAACAAATATACTCTACTGTCACGTATATCTAAAAAGAGCAAATTAAAAAAAAAAAAAAAAAGGAATGGAGAGGCCAGAGGCGATGCAGATGGACAGAGAAAATGCCTTAAAACTATTATTATCCTCAGAGACAGGAAAATGATATTACACACACAAAAAAAAAAAAACAGGAAGAGGATATTAGAAACAAAGAAAATCTAACCAGAAGGAAAGAGCTTTTGAAAATTAAAATTATGATATCAGGAAAAAAGTTCAAAGAAAGTTGAGACAAGCTTAGAGACAATTTCCAAAAAAGCAAATAAAATCACAGTGAGTGGAGAAGGCAACAGAAGAAAGGTAAAAATATTAGAAAATAAATCCAGGGGCTGGGGATGTGGCTCAAGCGTTAGCGCGCTAGCCTGGCATTCGCGGGGCACTGGGTTCAATCCTCAGCACCACATACAAATAAAATAAAGATGTTGTGTCCACGGAAAACTAAAAAAATAAATATTAAAAAATTCTCTCTCTCTCTCTCTTAAAAAAAGAAAGAAAAGAAAAGAAAGAAAGAAAGAAAGAAAGAAAGAAAGAAAGAAAGAAAGAAAAGAAATCCAGTTGGGCATGGTGGCACACACCTGTAACCCCAGTAACTGGGGAGGCTGCGGCAGGAGGACTGCAAGTTTGAGGCCAGCCTTGGCAACTTAGTGAGATCCTGTCTCAAAATTTTAAAAAGGAGTTGGAGATGTACTTAGCAGCAAAGCACCCTTGGGTTAAATCTTACCAATAAATAGAGAAAAAAAGGGAGGGGGCGAGGAATAAGGAGGTAAGAATTAGAAGAGGAAGAGAATTGCTTAAAATGTTTTTGTTGTTGCTGCTGTGATAAAACTCATGGTACTCTTTCACTTAAAACTCATGTATATATTATAGTGCACACATACTTTGATTTGAATGGAACGGAAAAAAGATGTGGCGGAAGGATGCGGGGAATTGGAGCTTCTTCATGAATCTCAACCTTCAGTGAGGATGAAGAGAACTGAGTGACACCCCAACCTGAGGTCCGATGGGAGGGGAAAATGAGCAGCACTGAGCGGCTCCATTGTAGTTAAAGCGAATCCCCTTATAAAGGGAGGTTGGTGGGTGTGCAGTGGGAGGGCAGAGCCTGCCAGGGGAATTTTGTTTTCAGGTCCTCGCCTCCTTCAGAGGCACTGATCTTCTCAAAAGAAGGGGGAGGCTCACGGCAATAGTTATACCCAGGCTCTTCTGGGGCTGTGCCCTCTACAGCCTTGGAGCTCAGGACCCAGGCTGGGGTGAGTCAGCCACCATCCTGTTGAACCAGAGGAACTCATTCTTCCAAGGCCAAGGGGAGCCCAGAGGAGGCAACTGTTGGTGCATCCACCCCACCTGGTGGAGGAAGCGAGATTGCAGCACAGGGCAACCAGAATTTTTCCAATGGCTTCTGGGTTGTGAAGAATCATTGCTTTGCTACTCTATTGAGACAAGACAATCCTTGATTTCATCTTCTCATTCCAGATGCTCCATGGCCAGGCATCTTTGATTCCTATCGTGGGGCTGTTCCAGTTATCTTTTGCTAAGTAATAAAGCATATTAAACTTAGTTGCTTAAAACAATCACTACCATGCTCAAGGATTCAACGCTTCAGGAATTCATGTGGGGGCATCGTAGGATGGCTTGGTTGGTTGGTTGGTCGGTCCTGGGTATTGAATCCAGGGGTGCTCTACCACTGAACTACATTCTCAGCCCTTTTTATTTTTTTAGTTTGAGACAGGGTCTTGCTAAATTGAACAGGCTGGCCTCAAACTAGCAATCCTCCTGCCTCAGACTTCCAAGTCACTGGGATTATAGGCATGTGCCACTGTGCATGGTTTGGATGACTTTTTTTAAAAAAATATTTTATTTACATTTTAGTTTTTGGCAGAGACAACATCTTTGTTTGTATGTGGTGCTGAGGATCGAACCCGGGCGGCACACATGCCAGGCGAGTGCGCTACCACTTGAGCCACATCCCCAGCCCGGTTTGGATGACTTTTTAATGTTCCATGTCTGAGGCCTCAACTGGGAAGATTCAAGTGGCTGGGCCCTGGAATCACTTGGAAGTATCTTCACTCATGTTTAGCCCCTGGGCTGACATGATGGGAAGACTGGTTTCAGCTGGGAATATTGACTCAGCATCTGCATATTACCCTTCCTTGTGGCTTGGGCCTCACAGTACGCAAGCTGGAGGGCGGCGCTGAGATCTTTTATGGGGGTAGATCAGAATGCAAGGAGCCACTGTCCCAGTAAATAAGACCAAACTTGTCCGCCCTTTTATGACCCAACCTCAGACATCACACAGGATTGTTCTGACTATACTATACCATTCAAAGCAGTAACAAACCAGCCCACATGAACAGGGAGGGTACATAGACCTAACTACTCAGTGTAAGAAGTATTAGAGAATGTGCACCCAAGATTAAAGCTACCATAGAAACCCAATATTATTAATCAGAATTAGAAAAATTTACTGTACTTTATACATATGTTTGTTCATTGGGTTGATTATGAAGAAGCCAATGTATTATGATGGCTAAATGCCTGGAATTAACGTTAAACAGAACTGGTTTCAAAGCCTGGCTCAGTCATTCAGCTGTGTGACCTTGAGCCAACCACCTCCTTTCTCTCAGTATTCAGCTTCCCCTAATATTTGATTGGTTGATTTTGAAGATTACTCAGAGAGCAACACGCAAAAAATTTGTCCCTCAGTAAGCATTTAGAAAATGTTAATTCCTCTTTCCTAAGTGATTTCAGAAGCAACATTTCAATTATTTCTATTATCTCAGACTTTCAAAGATGTGTTACCATTATAATTCTTTATAGATAAATGGAAAGAATGGTTGCCTTTCTTCAGGGAACAACACCCCCATTCTTTGGGGGAACTGCTTCTTCTCCCTCCAACCCTGCTGCCCAAATAGAAGCTGCCAGCTGCTACTTCCCTGTTCACCAGTGATTGCCCCAGGGGAGGACAGAAGAGTCAGACTGAACTGATCTTCACATCCTATTTTCTAGGCCTTGTTGATTGGTCTGGAGGAAGGCACATGATCCTCATGCAACAATCGTGTTCCTGAAGGGTTGCTCAACTCACCCTCCTCAAGTAGCTGTTAGGAAAGCAGGCTCACATGTGAATCTCTGATTTTCTAGAAGACATAAACCCAATGCAAGCAGAGGCTGAGAGCTAGACAGTACCAAAATCCTGAAGTCCCTGGGTTCAGTTGCCTGTAGCTATCCTTGTTCCCCATGGTGCCCATTAATTCCTCTCCTTCCAAACTATTTTATTTTTATTCTGTCATTTGCAATTAGAAGAATCCTGAGTAATATACCACTCAAACATATATATATGTACATAGATGTATTTACAAAAAGGTAAATTGTGCATAAACTACAGTATTTGCACTGTTACAGGTGAACCAATTAATTATTGTAACACCCAGCAAGTGATCTAATAACAACCCCCTCCCCAGCACATTGACAGCTGCTGACATGAGCTTCCTGAAATTCATCAGAACTTAAATAGTTGAAGATAATTCACTGAATTCAAAACTCTTCATGAGGAGGATTTTTTCTGCACTACCCAGCAGACTTTCTCACCTCGGGCTTCAGTTCCTACCCTGGGGCCATATTCTGGCTCAGTGCAGTGGGCATCCAAATAATGACATGCCCCAAGCACAAACAAATGAGAGGAGAGGAAATTAGAGATATTTGCCTTCTGGGAACTGCCCAAGGTAGGGAAAAATCCCTTGAAAGTGGTGTGCTTTGATACACTTTAATTCTCATCTAATAAAGGCTTTGAGGGAAAAAGAAAAGTTTAGTAAGAAAATAAACAAGGGCTTCCTCTAAAAGTAGAAGAGAATGTTGAAGGGATAAAAGAAACATTTCACTTACAAAGAGTTTCCCATCCCTAGATGACTTTCTTTTTTTTTTTTTTTTTTTTCCTTGTATAAGAAAAACAAAGTTTTGCTGGGAGGAGGGTAGGTGATATGTCCTTTGTCAGGGGGAACTGAGTGGCAGAAGCAGCCCATGTAGAAGCTCTGCTAGCTTCACCACGCTCAGTTATTTAGGCACTGGGAGTCATGGGATGCGAGATATTGACAGCCATTTAGGAGAATCTGCAGCATCCCCATGTGGCAGTCCTGGGAGCAGACCTGATCTGGGGGTGATTGCTTGTCTTATTCATACATGAGAAATAAGGAATCCCACCTTGGAAAGATGTGAAAGGTGTCTATATGGCGAGAATTGAGTAGCACAACCTGTGAGGGAACATGAAACCTCTTTCAAAGAGTCCTTGTAGGATTCTCTCTTCCTTGTGTTCGTTGCTCTGTACAATGCTTGGTGGGTAGGAGGGGAGCTGGTTGGTTTGCTGACAGTGACTTGTTCTTCTGGTCCTATCTTACTGTTTTCTGGAGAGAACAAGAGGAGGGAACAGGGATCTGATTGTTATCCTGAGACTTGCTTACAAATGGATCAAGTTACAAGGGGGATCGAGGTTCTACACATGGGATTGGACTCTTCCTCTTTCTGCTCCAGTGACTGTGAGGCTGGAAGTTGTCTTGACCTTATCCTGACCCTTCTTTATCTTTCTAGTACAATCCTGTTGTGAGCTGAATTGGAAAATTTTGCAGTTGGGCCCTGGGTCTCTTTCTCTGTTGCCCCTCAATGTGTATTCTATCTTTCCTTTAAAAAAAAAAAAAAACAAACATATATATATATATATATATATATATATATATATATATATATATATATAGTTGTTGTTGTTGTTGTTGTTGTAGATGGACAGAATGCCTTTATTTTATTTGTTTATTTTTATGTCATGTTAAAGATCTAACCCAGTGCTTCACATGTGTTAGGCAGGCACTCTGCCACTGAGCTACAGCCCCAGCCCCAGCATTCTGTCTTCTTAAGGTCTGGTGGCTGGTGGAAAATTTATTTCAAGATTTGGATTTGTCAGAGGGAATGATTCTATTTAGGGCTTCAGTTGATTGCACCAGTCCCACTTTGCCAGAAAACCAGCAGTTCAGGGGTGATGGGCACTTGGTTAATAGAATCTTGTTTTCCATTTGTTCATTAGAAGCCACAGGAAAGAGTCAAACATGCTCTTGCTCACTACCTGTCTTGTTCTTCCTTCCAATGGCAGGGTACATGTAACAGAGATCCCAAATAATGACCTAAACAAGATAGAAATTTATTCCTTCCCCATAAGGGCTATTTTGGGAGGTGTGGTGGGGGGTGGTGGGGGTACTAGGTATTGAACCCAGGGATGATTTACCACTGAGCTACACCCATAGTTCTTTTTATTTTTTATTTTGAGACAGGGTCTTGCTAGGTTGCTGAGGGTCTCACTAAATTGCCAAGACTAGCTTCAAACTTGTGATCCACCTGCCTCATCTTCCTGACTTGCTGTGATCACAGGTGTACACCCCCATGCCCTGCTTAGTCTATTTTAAAAAAATTTTTTTTTAGTTGTAGATGGACACAATATCTTTATTTATTTATTTTATTTATTTTTATGTGTGCTGAGGATCGAACCCAGAGTCTCACACCTGCTAGGCAAGTACTCTACCACTGAGCTACAGCCCCAGCCCTTAGTGGTTTTTTTTTTTTTTTTAATAGCAACCTTGCAATATAAAAGCAGCAGGGACCCAGGCTCCCTGTAACTTGAGGCTGCTCCATCTCCAGGATGTTGCCTTTATCTTTGTCTTCATGGTCCAAGTTGGCTAACCTTTTCTTCCACATTCCAAATGGTATAGAGCAAAATTTTGAAATGGATCAGGGACACATAGGGATGAGCCTTTTACTTAAGGCAGGGATCAGCAAACTACAGCCAACATGGTAGCCATATGTTTTAATAAATGAAATTTTATTAGAACACACACACTTTTTTATATATTTAAGTATTTATTGTCTGTGGCTGCTTTCAAACTATAAGGGCAGAGTTGAATAGTTGTAATAGAGATAATGTGACCCATAAAACCAAAAATATGTATTATCTGGCCCTTTAAGAAAAAAAAATCTGCCCACCCATTTCACCCTATTGGCCAGACCTTAGTCACATGGTCACTGGATACAAGAAGTTTGGGAAATATAGTCTTCATCCTAAGAGGCCATGTGCCTAGCAAGACAATTAGCTATTACTAAAGGAAAAGGGGGACAATGATTATTGGAGAACAAATAGCCTTTTTTTTCTATGCTGGGTCAGTGTCTTTCAGCCAGTTTGTGGTGCCTGTTAAAATTCTGTGCTTACGAGGAAGACTCTGATATTCATTTCTAGCCATGTTGGTTTATCTTATTTCCTTTTCTTCCTCATTGGAATGTTTTGTCATAACAGTCAGGGTTCCATTTAACAGTTAACTTTCCTTTCAGAGGCTCTCTCTCTTTTTGTGGTACTGATACTGGGAAAGGAACCCAGGGCACTTTACCACTGAACTACATCACAGCCCTTTGATTTTTTTTTTTTTTTTTAATTTTGAGACAGGGTCTCACTAAGTTGCCAAGGCTGCCCTTAAATTTGTGATCCTCCTGTCTCAGCCTTGTGAGTTCCTGGGATTACAGGTATGTGACACTGCACCTGGTTTCAGAGTCTCTTTTCTGATCGCCTTTATCCTAAAGTGTGGATTAAGTGCTTGGCTGTGTTGGCCTTCCTTTCACTTTCAGTCACAAAGTCTCTATTGATACAGTTACTCCTATATCACCATTTCACCTCTTTGTCAGAACTTGGTCCAAAGCAGCAATTCCCTACCAACTCTGGGACTGAGAAGCAATCTCCAGGTATGTTAGGAACTGGTTGCAACCCTGATGGTAGGCAAATAGGATGACCCAGTAGACAAGGCCCTACCTACCCCATTCCTGCTCTCTCCTGTCGCTGGTCCAATTTGTGATCTAGGCTAGAACTTCCTCTCATTCTCTCCCTTTATGGCAACCCATCCTCACGTTTCACCCTCAATATGCAAACCTTCAGGTTTGAGAATTCTAGAAGTAATCCTGTAGCTTCTTGACACTCTTCCTTCCTAATAACTGCCTCTTTTGAGTGCCCTCCCAAGCTACATCCAGTGTTTAGTCCCAACACATCATCTTGGTTACACCCATGAAATCATATTCACCACACTGTGTTCTGGCTTCATCTTGAACTTGCTCATGACTCATGTACTGTCTGTATACAAATGCAGAACAACTAAATTCAGGTCTGGGGAACTTTTTGATACTCTGCTATGTATTATGTCAGGAATAACTGAAAGAATTAAGGGTTCCTGGCTCAGAGAAGGGAAATCTGGATGGTCACCATCTTCAAAGAGTTGAAGTCCTGTCGTATAGAAAGGGACTAGAACATTCCTGCAAGATTTAGAAAATAATGAGCAACTATTATTTTGGTATGTAAGAAAAAAGAACAGCAGTGTTATATACATGAGATGAGACCTCTGCTGAATGGCTCAGAATGGTAAAAGTGGGATCAAAGTGAAGCACCTTTAATGAATATGAAATTGGTTGCACTGAGAAGTTATGAAGTTCTTGTCTTTGGTGGGATTTAAGCAAATGATAAATGGCCACTTGATTCCAAGCAGAAAAGGATCATGTGTTTAACCACACAGTATCCCCCCAAAAAGCTCATATGTGAGATAATGCAAGAATGTTCAGAGGTGAAATTATTAAATGATTAAATTATGGGAGTTGTAACTAGTCAGTATATTAATCCACTGATATTAATCCAACTGAATGGCAACTGTAAACTGGAAGAGGTAGGTCACTGAGGGTGTGCCTCGGGGGTTTATATTTTGTTCCAGGTGAGCAGAGTTCTCTGTTTCCTGTTGCTATGGACTGAGCCACTTCTTTCTACCATGCCCTTCCACTATGATATTCTGCTCCACTTTGGGCCCAGAGATATGAAGCCAGGTGACCATGGACTGAACCTCTAAAACCACGAGCCAAAATAAACTTTTCCTTCTTTATGTTGTTCTTGTTAGGCCTTTTGGCCATAATGATGCAAAAGCTGTCTAAAACAGGAGGAAAAGTTTAATTAAGTGGCTATCCTCGGCAATGTATTTTTGACTATGAAGAGGAACCTTCTCAAATTAGTTCAGATTAAAGGAAATTTCTGGAAAGAATTCAGCTTTCACATAATTCAAAGAAAAGCTGAACAACTAGGCTGCCACAAGGGTGGATATGAGATCAACTCTAAGACAGCCCCACCATGGTGACTCAGCTCCCAGCTCTCTGTTTCTGGGTTTTATAATTCATATTATTTCTTGAGAGTCTGAAAGGCACTTGGCAAGAATATGGACTTGGCTTGCCCCGGGTCATGCATTCAGTCCTGGTTGAATCAGTGAATTACTCTTAGAAGTAGAGTCTCATGATTCAAACATAAAAATGTGGTGTCAGACACCATCCATGCAGTGGGTGTAAAAATTCTCAGAAAAGCTGGGGCGGAGGTGAGGGAGCACAGTCACCTTCAAAATGATGTTTAAAGGTCCTGTCCAAATGCAGGGCTCACTATTTCCTGAGTCAAAAATAATTTCAAGCAGATGATATTCTTCACATGGTTTGGACAAAGTTCAGGACTAATTAATATTCAGCTGAAGGCGGATACTTGAATTTAAAGTGAGGAGACAGCAGGGGTGAGAGCAGGGCCATGGGAAGAAGAGGCAGAAATGCAGTTCCCTGGTCAGGTCCTAGACTTCAGTGAGCTACCTGTTGGGATGTGCATAGCCTAGGACAGAGCTACCCTGGCACTGAATCATAAGTAGCCCTGCACCTGTATCCAAGCAGGTTTAGATTTACAGAAAGGTTGCAAAAATAACACAGTTTTCGTGTATCCCACACCCAGTTTCCTCTATTATTAGTATCTTACATTATTACCATGTACTGCAGTGTGAATGTTTGTGTCCCTGCACAAAATCCTAACCCCCTAAGGTGTGGTATTTTAAAGTGGGGCTTTTGGGGAGTGATTTAGTGCTGCGACAAAACTACCTGACAAGAACGACTTAGAGAAGGAAAAGTTTATCTTGGGCTCAAGTTTCAGAAGTTCAGTCCATGATTGGCTGACTCCATTCCCAGCCTGAAGTGAAGTAAAGCATCATGACAGAAGGGTGTGGTGGGAAAGCACTGATTCAGTCATGGCAGCCAGAAAGGGGGGAGGGGGGAGAGAGAGAGAGAGAAGCCAGGGGACAAAATACAATCCCCAATGACCTACTTCCTATAGCCAAGCCTCATCTGCCTATAGTTAACACCTAGTGTTCCATTGAATGGATTAACCCACTGATCAGGTCACATCTATCATAATCTAATCATTTCACCTGTGAACATTCCTGCATTATCTCACACATGAGCTTTGGGGAAACACCTCATATGTAAGCCACGGCAGAGCCTTTATACAGGGCACAATGGCACACACCTGTAATCCAAGCAACTCAGGAGGCTGACATAGGAGGAATTCAAGTTCAAAGTCAGCATGAATACCTTAGCAAAACCTGTCACAAAATAAAATATGGAAAGAGTTAGAGATATAACTCAGTGATCACCTTTGGGTTCAATCCCCAGTACCAAAATAAATAAATAAAATCTGAAGGAGCTCATTTGATCCTTCTACCATGTAAGAACATAGCAAAGCAGCCATCCATGAGGAATGGGCCCTCCTCAGACTCTGAATCTGCCAGCGCCTTGATCTGGAACTTCCTAGCCTCCAGAACTGTGAGAAATAAATTTTTTGTTGTTTATAAGCCATTTGTGGTATTTTGTTATAGCAGCTGTGTTGGTCAGCTTTTCATTGCTGTGACAAAATACCTGAGAGAATCTACTTAAGGGAAGAAATATTTATTTTGGCTCACAGTTTCAAAGGCTTTTGACCATGGTCAGCTAGTTCCATTGTTTCTGGGCCCATGGTGAGGCAGTATATCATGATGGAAACACATGGCAAAACAAAGCTGCTCATTTCATGGAAGACAAGAAGCAGGGTGGAGCGGACACAGGACATACCCTTCCAGCCCATGCTCCTAGTGACCTATTTCTTCCAATTAGCCCACCTCCAAAATTTCTTCCTCCTATAGTTTCTATAAGAGTCCTCATGATCTACATTTGAACATGGCTAATACATTTGGAACCAAGCCTTTAAAAAAATATATATATATATAAATATATATATATATATATATATACACACACACACACACACACACACACACATATGTTGTCAATGGACCTTTATTTTATTTATAGGCAGTGCTGAGAATTGAACCCAGTGCCTCACACATGCTAGGCAAGCGCCATACCACTGAGCCACAACCCCAGCCAAAAATACAGATGTCTTTAGAGGACATTTAAGCAGTAGGAATAATGCTCCACCCACTGAGAGGGAATCATTTGCATAAATTATTTGGACTTCTTCCATTGTTAATACAATTTTATATGCCTTATCTCATATGAAAGGCAAAGTTTCATGGGTTCTAACAAGCCTCCTACTGCCTTTTCCCATCTATCCTGAGAGAATTAGAAATGTGGGGCAAGCCTCTGAGCAGATAATTCTCTGCAGTTTTCATTAATAGAAGTACTATGAAGGCAGAACTATTCAAAATGTGGGCCATGGACCACCATGATTTACATCTGTTTATGGGTCTAGGAATAATGTAAGTACAGAAATTGAGAGCAACATTTAGGAGTTTTCATGGCAAAATAAATAGTAACTGTATTGACTCTAACAATAAATAATTGAGGCTTGTACAAGCTGCCCTCTGTATTTATGGGTTCTACATCCATAGATAACAGATAATATTCTTTTAACAAATTCTTTCTGTACTGAACAAGAACAAACTTTACTTCTTATCATCATTCCTTCAACAATATAGCACAACACTATTTATGTAGCATTTCCAAATTTTAATAAACACAGTCTAGCACCATTTATTTAGCATGAACATTTTCATTACTATAAAAAATACCTGAAATAATCAACTTTAAAGGAGGAAAATCTTATTTTGGCTCATAAGTTCATGATCACTTCAACCTTTTGCTTTGGGCCTAATGGTGTCACAGTACAAATAACCTAGAGAGGGTCTAAAGTGTAAGGGAGGATGAACTTAGGTTATATGTAAATACTACACCATTTTATATAAGGAACTTGAGTACCCATGATTTGGATATCTGCCAGGGATCCTGAAACCAATCCCCAACAGGTACCAATGGATGACTGTACTTCATCTGTCTTTACTATTTTTTTTCCAATGATTCATTTTTATTTTCTTTATAAAAGTATTGGCCTCCGACAGATTAGGGGGAAATGGCATTCAGTACCAAGTGGAGAAAGCCTACTGTAGGAAGTTGTGTGGATCAGTCTGATTGATTTGTGTGCCTCATACAGACTAGAATTTTGGGCTCTCCTTTACCTTACCCACATCCATATGTCCTCCTTGTTCTCTAGATGTGACAATGAGGCCTGGGCCCATCACCAACAGGCCAACATCCCAGCCTTACCCCACTGAGCTCCTGGCTCTCTCCTTAGAGCATGCTGTCCCTACCTTCCCCTGGCAGGCCCTGCACCATCTTGGAAGCAGGATAGCCCCTCTCTAGTTGCTCCGAGCCTGGCTACAGGCAGCTCCCTGGATGGCCACCGCCAGCCCTGCTGCATGGGTTCTGCTCTCATCATGCTTGGGGTCTCCAGTCATTTCCATGAGCAAAGCCCATTCAGTTCTTTTGTTGGGGATCAAGACTATGCAGGGGACAACAGGAGGGGTCAGGAGCCTTCCGCCCATGAAAGATGTCAATGTGGACTTTTGCTAATATCTCCAAATTAAGTCATTCATATGGTCACAGGTCTGAAAGGAATTCAACACATCACCCCACTAGAACTTAATTTAAAATAACAATTGAGGGGCTGGGGTTGTGGCTCAGTGGTAGAGTGTTCGCCTAGCATGCACAGGGTCCTGTGTTTGATCCTCAGCACCACATAAAAATAAACGAATGGAATAAAGGTATTTAAAAAAAGAAGTTTACATTTAAAAAATTAAAAATTAAATAAAATAACAATTGAATCTTGTATGTTGATTATTATTACACTAAATATAGAAGAACACAGAATCTACTTGTTTCTTTCTTTTTATTTTATTTTATTTTATTTTTATTTTTGTAGTTGTAGTTGAACAGCATGCCTTTATTTTATTTGATTATTTTTATGTGGAGCTAAAGATCAAACCCAGTGGCTGATATGTGCTAGACAGATGCTCTGCCACTGAGCTACAGCCCCAGCCCTGAATCTACTTGTTTCAAGAAACATATTTATGTAAAAATGTGTGATCACATTGACATACTTGATATAAATAAAAATGGATTTTATTATTAATAATAATTTTTTATGTAAAAAAATCATTATCTTTTAGTTAGCCCAATATTGCAGTATATTCTGTGTTAAAGTAGATAACACTATAAACCATAATTTGTATAATCCTACCCTGGCCTTATTTTTACTTTATAATATCTAATTAGTCTCAAAAATGCCATTAGCAGATCTACCAATGGAAACCTGAGAAGTCCTCCTAGAGATCATTTCCCTCCTCCTTCTTCTCAAGGTCTGCTCACTGCAAGAGGCTCTTAGGATTTCCTTTTCCAGTCCCTCTTCTCTAAGGAAGATTCCACTCCTTTAGCTCATTAGAGTTTGGTTCTCAGCTGTTCTCTCAGTTTTAGCTCAGAGTCTGGCACATAGTAGGGCTTTATAGACTGTATTATATCCCCCCTTAATTGATATGTTGAAGCTCCAACCCCCAGTGGGATGGGATTTGCTGGTGGGGCCTTTGGCAGATAATTAGGTTCTGATGACATCATGAGGGTGGGGGCTCTTAGTTCAGACTCTATAACAAAATATCATCAACTGGGTGGTTCATAAACAAAATTTATTTCTCACAGATCTTGGGGCTGGGAGTCCAGGGTCAGGGTGCCAGCATGGTTGAATTCTGGCTTGCAGAGTGACAACTTCTCACTCTAACCTCACATGGTGGGTGAGGAAACTCTCCAGAGCCTTTATAAGGGCTCTGATCCCATTTGTGTGAGCTCCACCCTCATGACCTAATCATACCCCAAAGGCCCCACCTCTTAATGCCATCATCATGAAGTTACAATTTCAACATATGAATTTTGTGATAGTTTTAGAATAGAAGAATTACTTACATGACTTCCATTGTTTGTGGGAATCCCTCTGTTTCGTACCTCTTTTAATTTCTAAAGTCTTTTTACAAAAACTTCAATCCCTTTTACATAAACTCAATGGTAGTTTGGATCTATTTCATAGCATAGAGGTAGCAAATATTTATCTCCTGAAAAGGCACCTTGAACCACTTGTTAGTGGGCTTATCTAATGCTGAGCTGTTACAGAATCTGAAGTTTCTTCTAGAGGCAGTGAGAGGAGTTCTGTGATAGATTAGCAATGCCTGCCATGACTGTGGGAGGGGTTGGTAGAGGAATCTGTGTCAACCCTGACTTAGAAGCTGCTGCTTCTGTGCCTGGGTTACAGTTAAGCCTGGGCATCTGGTATCAGCACTGGGGCCTCCTCGAAACCATATGTATTTGCAGCCTCATCCTCACGGGGCTCCCAACTTCTGTGGGTGCAAGATAAGAAAGAAGGAGCATGGTGGGTGATGGAGAGGGTAAAAATCTGCTGCTCTATGATGAAGGAGCTCTTAATCTTGCCTGTCCCCCAGATCACAACAGCAATCTATCCTATACAGCATGTTCTACACACGGAGCCCCTTAGAGAAGCTGCAATTCAACTCTACAAACATTTATTCAGCGCCTTTCATGAGTCCAGCACTGTGCTAGGCACTGGGGAGAAAACAGAAGTATTGTGAGCCTGGTGTCCCAGGGACTTATAGTCTTCCAGGGAATGCCACTGGCCATGTGAGGTGTGCAGGAATCTGGGGATGCTGCACGGGGGCATCCATGGACTATTCCAAGATCTGACTGGAGGGGCTGAAGCCATTAGATAGTAGGAAAGGGGCAGGTAGTGATCCTGGGAGATGGTTGTGTGGTCATCCTACCAACAGCCCAAGGGGAGCTGGAGCAGGGGCAGGGGCTGAGTAGGGAGCTGCGGAGAGCAAGGCAGGGACCATAGCCCTCAGGTGTGGGATTAGGCCAAGCTCCGTTCTGCAGGGCTAAGGGAAGGACTCAGGCTTTGAGTCAGTCAGCCTGTGGTGGTCAAGGGGCAGAGCCAGCACCCACTGACAGACAGATGCAGGACTTGGCCCACTGTGGCTGAACCTGGTAGCTGCCACCCAGGGCAGCTGAACTGGAAAGGAAGTGAGATGTGGTGAGTGGGGGTGAAGGTGCCAATTCCCAGTGACCACAGGGACAAGGTGCTTTGCAGGTCACTGAAGCCAAAGCTGCTGGGGAAAATGATCACTGAAATGGGAACAGCACAGGCTGGAAGGAGATGGAGAGGATCCAGAAAAAGGTGACAACATCTGACCCCCGTGGAGCAGAGGGCTTGGATTGGAAGAAAAGGCAGGGGGAGGAGGTGAGGGCAAGATACCTAACAGAGTTCTTCCAACACTAGCAGCCAACAGAGGTTAACACCATGCAGTAGATTTGGATGCCCTGGGTTTGAAACCTACCTGTCCTCCTTGCATCACTCTGGGCAAGTTACTTAACCTCTTGGGGACTCTGATTCCTCAACTTGGGCTGAGAGTAGTATCAATCTCATAGGATTACTATAAGAATTGAGTTAAAACATATAAAACACCAAGAACGGTACCTGGCACAAAGGGCTTTGTAAACATTTGCTAGTCAAGAAGGTAAAGTAGTTTGAGCATTAACCAATATTTCCCCAGATGTATTCCATGAAACTTCAAACAGGAGATGCTCTCATCAAAAAAGTTTTTATGCGCTGGGCACTGTATTGCATGCCTAAAATCCCAGCTACTTGGGAGGCTGAGACAGGAGGATCACAAGGCCAGCCTCGGCAACTTAGTGAGATCCTGTCTCAAAACAGTAACAACAACAACAACAACAACAACAAAGGCTGGGTAAAGTACCCCTGGATTTAATCCCCAGTACCAAAAAAAAAAAATTCTTATGATAAAATAAATTTGGAAAACATATAATATCCCTATGAATTGTGGACAAGTCCACGGTAAAAAAAAAATAAAAAATAATAAACAAACAAACAAACAACAACAAAACCCCCAACCCTATCTAACTTTATTTCCAAACCTGGTGGATCCTGAAATCCTCTGACTGCCCCATGGGACAATGTTCCACAGGACACCAATTTGGGAAACGCCATGGGGAAGGGAGTGCGGGAGTCTGAAAGCAGAGGAAGGGTCTCCAGAAGACAACTTCTAGCAGAAGATGACACAAAGACAGTCCGGCACTCAGGGAGGGAAGAGGGGAGAGAAGGAGGCTTTGGGTGTGACACACTTGTGATGATACAAGGGAAGGTGTACACGAGAGACCCCAAGGAGAGAGAAACAGAAAGGCCCATAGTGCTGTTAGAAGTAGAGGCGAGAGAGGAGAAGGTAGAGGTGACTCTGAGAATTCAAGTTTGGGGAACTAGGAAACAGAGGAGTGGACAGGAGATCAGGAGTGGGAGGTGTCCCGCCACAGTCTGGCTGGGCACAAATGCCGCAGTCTGGCTGGGCACACAATCACGAGCCACCACACAGCTTGTAGATTCAAACAGCAACTCTTTATTCCCGAACTCACACCAGCCGTCTACAATCACGTTCTGGGGAAATCCACGTTCTCTTCCCAAATCCACCTCCACTGGGCTTCCATCTCCAAAATATACTGTCTGAATCCCGTGAGAACTCAAGGGGAACTCAGGCAGCAGGATACGCCCTATTCCCAGCAGGAATAATCTTAAACCTTAAACCTGGAACCTAAACTGGGAACGCCCTAAACACGATTATCTTAAAACCGGGAACACCCTAATCTGCCTTGGTCCTTGAGCAAGATCACCTACATTCAATGTCACTGCAACATGTCAGCAACATGGGGTACGCTGGCAAGGAAATTGTCATACCTACTTGGCTAATGGCTCCCAGCAGTGTCCTCCATTTTCTTATGTCCCCACTCACTTCCCACTTGCTCTGTCACCCTCCCAATTGTGGGACGGAGGCAGGTCTAGCCCTGTGGCTTCCTAGAATGGGAAGGGTGAGGACTGATGCTTCCTGGGAAGAATGGCCCCAAAGATGTTTTGTCCCCGCTATGTACAGACTGTATGGTTGTAAAATCGACAGCAGTTGTCCAGCGCCACTGGGCTGAACTCCAGACTGGTGCTGAAAAGAAAGCAAAGGTACAGTGTGAGCTCCAGGCCTACCTCTGCCGGCCAGGTTGTGCACCCTGGGAAAGTCATTCTGCTTCTCTGGTCCACACTTCCTCCCCAGATTTGGTCCTCAAGTCTTCCCTTCCTCCTCCCCATGTCACATCAGCTATAGCCAGGACATTTTCTACCCTATCTGCCTGTGCCAAAGGCATCCAGGCACTTGGGTGCTGTGTGCTCCCTCACACTTTGCTCCTCCACTCCCCCCATGGCCCAGGATCTTACTTTTGGAAGGCTTGGCGGCAGCAGTTGTACACCTCAAAACTGCTGCTGCTGAGGGTGCTATTCAGGAGGGACACACAGTCAACCTCAGCCCCCCTGGGCACATACAGGATTCCTGTGGAGGGAAAGCCACTGGTGGGCACAGCCCAGGGGCCAGCTAGAAGATTAGGGCTCCAAGTCCCAAGCCCACTGGCCTGAACTCACCTGCCACGCAGGCATTCATCAGGGACACGCAGGCTCCCGTGAAGAGCGCACGGAGCACAACCTGAGAGAAGTCACTCTTCCGCTGGGGGACCAGGGAGGCTGCAAGGGGACAAGAGTGCTCAGGGCCAGGGATTCCATGTGCCTCTCCGACCACAGATTGTGGTCTGGCTCATCTGCTGATTCTCCTCTTCTGCATGGTCAGAGGACAGATGTTGTCCCTGCCGGTCACCCGAGTTTGGGAGTCCTCTAAGGCCTGGCTCCTGCCCCCTAGGATATGATCCAGTCGTCCTCCACGCATCATCAGTGGCAGATGCAGAAAAAGAATTTAACTATCAAATCTGGCAGACCTGGGACTAAATATAGGCTCAGACACTTGTTAGTTGAATGAATTGGGCTGTTATTTTACTCTCAGAGATCCAGTTTCCTGCTCTGTAAAATGGGTTGATTAGGGCTGGGGGTGTAGGCTCGTGGTAGAGTGCTTGCCTAGCACATACAAGGTTCTAGGTTTGATCCCCAGCACTATAGAAACAATCACACACACACACACACACACACACACACACAGGCTGATTGCACCACAGGGTGGCTGTAAAAAGAGGATGTTATTGTTGAAGAGCTAAGAACAGCCAGCTGTGGTGGCACATGCCTGTAATCCCAACAACTCAAGAGGCTGAGGTGGGAGGATCAAAAGTTGGAGGCCAGCCTCAGCAACTTGTGTGTGTGTGTGAGAGAGAGAGAGAGAGAGAGAGAGTGTGGTGCTGGGGATTGCCCCCAGAGGCCTTGTGCACGTGAAGCAAGCATTCTACCAACTGAGCTATAGCCCCAGCCCTCGGCCTCAGCAACTTCAAAATAAAAAGGGTTGGGGGATGTGGCTCCGTGGTTCAAGTTCTAGTACAACCCCCACCCCCTGCAAAAAGCTGAGAACAGTGTGGAAACTTCCTCTCTACTGTTGGGATGTGGAGGGGAAAAGGGAGAAAACACATTTGCAGAAGCACTCACATTGCCCCTGAGAACTCACATTTGGGGAAGTAGGAAATGGGAAACAGAAGGGGTGGGAAGTGTCCTTCCTTTATTTATGTCCCCAACTCACTCTCCGCTCACTCACTTCATCACCCCTTTCAACTGTGGGACTAAGCCCTGAGGCTTCCTGAAGGAGGACCTGGAGAGGGGCCATCCCCTGCAGCAGAGAAATCATGGAACTCTAGGACTGGGCTGCTGAGCCCCACGGCCATCTTGTTCAGGCTCCTGCCTTAGACAAGTGGGACAACTGAGGCCTGAGTCCCCAGTGAGTTCAGGTTCCTGACTCCCTCAGATGCTGGGGCGGGGTGGGGGTCCCCACAGGACTCACTCAGGCCTCCCAGCATGATCCCAATAGAGGTGAAGTTGGCGAATCCACAGAGGGCGTACGTCGTGAGAATTTCTGCTCTGTCCTGAAAATACAGACGGTGTGTGAGGACGGGCTGCCCTCAGTTGGGACAAGAGCACTCCCACGCTGCCCAGGCTCTGGCTTTGTTTTTACCCACTTTCCATGTGCCCTTGACTTCTGAACCTCTCTGTGCTGCCCCTTTCCTGGTCTTGCTCTCCCACATCTAAGTCAGCTGGAATTCTGCCACTTCAACAACATAGCTGCCCTCGATCCTCTCATCTTCAACCCCCTGTTCTTAAATACCAGCCTTTTGGGGTGTGATTCAGCCTGGTTCTCACTCTGGCCAGAGGGGGCGCTTGGAGAAGGGCCCCGCTTCTGGTGCTCTATAGTCTTCTGCTTCCGGTGGCTGTGAAAGCCCTGGGCTGAGAGACCTTGTGGGGAACTGTCAGGCTGAGAGGGGACAGTGGGCCCCACTGGAAAGAGTAAGGCACCCGGCGTCCAGCTTGGCTTCCAGGCTTGTCCCCACTATGGGCAGGTCAGCAGCTTCTTGAAGCTTCAGGACTGTGATAAGGATTATATTATGATATATGGGAAATACCAGGCATTGAGTGGGCAATTAAACAAGGTAGTGCTTCTGTTTTGTTCTGAAGTGTTTTGTTTTGTTTTGTTTTGTTTTTTAATTTTCCAGAAAGAAGCATTAAGACCCAAAATGGAACAATTTGGGGGGAAAAATTGGCTTAGATCCATATCTCACATTGTATATAAAATTCCCTTCAGATCATAGAAGCAGATAAATATTTTAAATGTAGAATGATAGAAAATTTAGGATAATAATAATTATAGTTACAAGATAGTATTACACTCATTTTGGAGAGGACCAAACTGAGACTCAGGTTCAGTAAGAAGTTCACACAGCAAGAAGGTGACTTTGTCAGAATTTGAACTCAGTTATAACTATAAAATTGATTATCTTAATGACTTCCTTGCCTTGTTCCAGGGATTTAATACTTACCAGATATCATTTTAGCATATAAATTACAGAAATAATAGGAGAAATCACAAAGGAAAAGATTTGGTGTAAAAATCTATGTTGAGAAAACAAATCCCTATATAGAAAATGAAGGGGAAAAGAAAGAAGAAACAGGAAAAATATATAGAGGAAATATGAAAAGAGTTAATTTCATTATAACATAACTAATTTATGCACCAAAACTAGATAAATAAAGGAGTGAAGAAAATAGAGTAGGGAGAATGGGGGAGGGACGAGGGGAGGGAAAATGGGGAAATGGGGATTGAAATCAAATTCCTTGCATGTATTAGTTTGTTAAAATGAACTCAAATACTATGTATAATTATAACGCTCTAATTTTAAAAGTTTATGCAAATATTAATTGAAAAAATATTAAGGTATCTTATTCCTGCTTGCTCACGTACAATGGTGCTTTATAGACCAGCTAAACAACCTTCTTCTTCTTCTTCTTTTTAATACTGAGAGTGTGAACCAGTGTTTTACCACTGAGCTACATCCCAGTCCTTTTTATTTTTATTTTGAGACAGGGTCTTGCTAAGTTACTGAGGCTGACCTCGAATTTGTGATCCTCCTGCCTCAGCCTCCTGAATGGCTGGAAATTATAGGTGTGCAACACCATGCCCAGCTCATATGACTTTCTTAAGATGTAAAAGGTCAAGTCTTCAGTGACTTCCTATACTCCCTGGGTCATACTCTCACAATATGCTCTAGCTGTACTACCCTCAGTTCTCTGAGCATACTATGTGCTTTCAATCTCAGGGCCTTTGCACATGCCTCTTCATTTGTCTAGAATAGTCTTCCCTTCAAGTCTTGGCCTAAATGTTACACCTCAAGGAGACTTTCTTCAACCAGTTCAGCCAAGAGAACCCCCCTCCCTGTTTTTATTTGTTTTTCCTTTATAGAATTTACCACAAATTGTGGTAATCTTTCATTGCTTTGCTTTACTGTGTTTTGCCTATGTCTCTCAATAAGAGAGATATGAGACCAGGAATCATGGTTGTTTAAGTCCCCTTTTTATCCTTTTTTTGCCTAGCAGAGTGCCTCGCACCTAAATGATCTCCACAAATACTTGATGAAAGAATAAGATTCATTAAAAATCTGAGCACAGGACCAGGCATGGTGGTGCAAGCCTGTAATCCCAGTGGCTCAGGAGGCTGAGACAGGAAGATCCTAAATCCAGACCAGCCTCAGCAATTTAGAGAGGCACCAAGCAACTCAGTGAGACCCTGTCTCTAAATAAAAATACAAATAGGGCTGGGGATATGGCTCAGTGGTTGAGTGCCTCTGAGTTCAATCCCTGGCACCTCCTACAAAAAAAAAATTATGAAGAATCAGACACTTGATTACCTCTGAGGTGTGGTGAGATCAAAGCAAGAACAAGGAGTGAGGGGAAACATGCTGTTACTTCATACACTTTTTTAAAAAAAACTAAAAAACATATTCATTTACAACTTATTTTAAGTTGTAGTTGGAAGCTGGGCTACTGGAAGCATAATGCCTATAATCTCAGCTACTCAGGAGGCTGGAGGATCACAAGTTCTAGGCCAGTTTGGGCAACTGAGTGATGATACTCTGTCTCAAAACTAAATAAATAAATAAAAAGGGCTGGATGTAGTTCAGTGGTAGAGCACTCCTGGGTGTAGTCCCAAGTGTGGTGAGGGTGGGTGGGGAGAGACTTAAAAATAATTGAAGTTAAGAAAAATTTCTTACTAAAATTTCTCAGTCACCCAAGAATGAAAAATAAAACAATGAGCTACTATTTGCCCATTAAAGTAGCAAAACTTGTTTCTAAGTAGAAACTCCCTAGTGCTATTCAGCATGTGGTGAGATAAATGCTCACGGGCACAGCTGGTGGCAATTTCAGTTGTTCCAACCCTTTGGGAAAATTACTGGCAGCAACCACAGGAGGACTCATGCTATGTGATTCAACCAGCCCACATCTGGGAAAGCTCCTGCGGAAATGACCCAAGAGGTGGGAACAGTACTATACACAAAGATTCACTTCCACACTGTATGGCATGTACAGCCAAGTAATGGAATTCATCTGAATGACCCAACAGCGGGAGATTGGTTAAATTACGTGAGGATACACACATCAAAAATCATGTGGGGGCTGGGGTTGTGGCTCAGGGGTAGAGCACTCACCTTGCACATGCAAGGCCCTGGGTTCAATCCTCAGCACACATAAAAATAAATAAATAAAACAAATGTATTGTGTCCAACTACAACTAAAAAATAATAAATATTTTTAAAAATTATGTGGGCTGGGGGTGTAGCTCAGTGGTAAAGCTCATGCTTAGCCTGTACTAGGTACTAGGTTCCTGGCACCGCCACATTTTTAAGAAATGATGCTAATTTCATAATAGTAAGCAAAGAAAAGAAGAAAGGGAGAAAGGAAGGAAAGAAAGAAGGAAGGAAGGAAGGAAGGAAGGAAGGAAGGAAGGAAGGAAGGAAATCCAATATATTAACAGGGACCGTGGTGGGAGGTCACCCGGCACACTACAATATAGTATGGATGCTTTAGTAGAGATTATGTAAATTCTCTTTAAGAGAGTAGAATAAAATAGATAAACAATAGCTATAGTTTTAGTATGATGAGATTATAGGTAATTTTTGCATTCGTGTGTGTGTGTGTGTGTGTGTGTTTGTGGTACTGGGGATTGAATAATTCAGGGGTGTTCTATCACTGAGCTACATCTCCAACCCTTTTTAATTTTTAATTTTGAGACAGGGTCTGGATAAATTGCCCAGGCTGGCCTCGAACTTGCCATCCTCCTTTCTCAGCCTCCAAAATTGCTGGGATTACAAGTATGCACCACCACATCTGGCAATTTTTTCATTCTCAATGTTACCAGAGTTAGTGTTTTTATTTTAGAAGGGTTAATTTTTATAGCATCTTATAGTTCTTAAAATAAAATTTCACAGAAAGAGCCAATTCCTAAACTGAATCCAATATATTAACAGGGACCGTGATGGGAGGTCACTCGGCACACTCATGTATGTAGCCCACTGGACATTCACATGTATTTCTTTGGGGTAGACAGAGTATTAGACTCCTGTTTTCCAACAGAAGACAGGTGGTGCAATGGCTAGCCTAATGCCACAGCCAATGGTGGCCCACCTAGAGCAGGGTCTCAGATACTTCAAACAATGCTCTTCTCCAGCACCGCAGCCTCCTGAGAGGTCTTGAGGAAGATGGCAGTAAGCCTGATGCTGTCCTGTCTCCCAGGACAATAAATAACATGGGTGGTTAAACATCGCCACAGTGTGTCTTAGCCAGGTAGCCAGGAAAGTAGCTTTGTGTGTGTGTGGTGGAGCGGTTGTCCCTCAGGAGCAACTGTGTCATTCCCCACCATAGAAAGGGGACCAAGATACTCACAGAGATCCACTGCTTCTTTGCACCAACCCACTCCTCGACCCCTGCCAGGCGGCGCTGCCTGTACTGAGATAGTTCCTGATATGCCACAAACTCATTCAGAAACAGCTTGATTCCTAGCAGCTCAGCCACCACTGGGCAGTCCTCCCAGGCAACGCCCATCAGGAAGGCCACAGGCCTTAAGATGTAGGAGCAGATGAGCTGAGGGTACAAGAGCAAGAAGACTGATTAGGACTGAGGGCAAAGCCTGGGCTTTGCTGGGTCACCACCCACCACCCCCAACCCCAGGATCTTCCCCTCCACATCCGGGAACCCCACCTGGAAGCTGAGCCCTTGGATCTCCACCATGTCTCCCAGCCAGGAGAGGGCAGCATTGACAAAGGCCAGCACAGACAGAAACGCAATCAGGTTGGAGGCGATGTTGGCAATCATCTTCACTGAGATGGCAGCCCCACCGCTGGCTGCTTCCACGAGGTTTTGGGCCTCTCTGTTATTGGGATGAAGAGTGATCATGATTGCCCACCAACAAGGGTCCCCATCCTAGAAGTTCCAGGAGGAACCTTGGACAGGTTGTTTCAGAATCAGAGAATCCTTACTTTCTCTGAGACCCAAAGGAAGGAGCCAGCACTGGGATAAGACCCACATTTCTAGCACTGCACTGTCCATGGCAGCAGCCATTAGCCCCATATGGCTTGTGACCACTTGAAAGGAAGCTGGTCCAAATTGAGTTCTGTTTTAAGTGCAAAATATATAGATTTTTGAGGATTTCGTATTTTAAAGAAAAAGAATGCAAAATATCCTTAGTACTTTTTACACTGAATATATGATGAAATGACAATATTTTAGATGTATTTGGCTAAGTAAAATATTTTATTAAAATCACCAGTTTCTTTTTACTGTTTTCAAGACAGTGACTAAAGAATGTAAAGCGATAGACCTCATGGCTAGCAGTGTTATTTCCGTAGGACAGTGCTGCTGTAGAGCTTCAGGAGGTTTGAGGTTGGGCTACCCATTGTGTCCTCAAGCATATTAATCCAAAGTGGTACCCTTTCAATATCTTTATTTTATTTTTAATCTTATTTTATTGTTTGTTTATTTTTGGTACTGGGGACTGAACCCAGGGACCCTTTACCACTGAGCTGCACCCCAAGTCCTTCTTATTTTGCGGCAAGGACTCGAACTCGGGATCCTCCCGCCTCAATCTCCCGAGTTGCTGGAATTATAGGCATGCACCATTGCGTCTGGATCTTTCCAACATTTTTAAAGGATTAATATAGGCTGGGGGTGTAGCTCAGGGGTGGAGCATTTGCTTAGCACTCAGGAGGTCCTCCGACACACCCCCTGCCCCCCCAGGCCCCCGATTAAATGTTTTTAAGACCATGGTGATGACATGTTAGTAGTCACTGACATCAAGTTGGCTCTTATATATCAGTACGTGGTGCCACCTGGTGGTCAGAGCTCTGCACACAGGGAACTTGGCCCGGAGCCTTTCCATGGCCCTCCTACACCTCCAGGGACCAGGGCCCCACCCCTAGGAGCCGGGCCCCACCCACAGGCTTTGACCAGTCTGTTGTAAGATGTGAGAACTGGAGTCTGTTTTAGCAAGTGAAGCCACAATCAGAGCAGTGACCGCAGAGGTGGTCCTAGCCCCAGGAAGCCAGTAATAGGCAGAGAGAACACGTGCTATTGCCCTCCACCTCTGCTCTGGGTCCTGGGCACCACCGCCCTCTCTGCCAGCCCCCTTGCTGCTCTCACCCGTGACTCAGTTTCACTCCTTCCTTACTCTTGAACTTGGACTCCTCCACCTCTGGGTACATCAGCTTGGAGAGGGCCAAGGCACAAGGGGCAGCCATCACAGACGCAGCAACTAATGACGCAGGATCGATCTGCAAGATGAGAGAGAGGACAGTTAAAGGAAAGGGCCACTGCCAAGGAGAGTGACCCAGGGCAACAGGGGAAATATGTACTCAGTCCCACTGGTATATCCTCATTGTCATTAATGTCCTCATTGTCATTTTCATTGTACTAATAATTATACCTTTTATATATAGAGGGTCACAGGCTACATGTAAAAGCCCACATATTTCCTCCCAGTACTTCTGTAAACTGGGCATGGCAAGTATTGTTACCCTCCATTTATAGGTGGGGAAAGGGAAGGTTTGTTATCCACATTTTATAGTTAGGGAAACTGAGAGCAAACCATATTTAATCCTTTGGGGCCTCAGTTTCCCTACCTATAAAAGAATTAAAACTCATCATATCTTTTGGCTTCAGGTTCAAGGTTCTTCCTTCCTTTCTAGACTGTCTCTCTTTAACCCCTCATGCCCATGAGCTGAGATTTCCATTAACTAAAGGGTTTGTGATGGATCAAACAAAGCTCCAGAACCTGAGAGTTGAGACAGATGGAAGATGTAACCCAATTCAATCTTGTCAGGTTATGTTCTGTGTGGGATTATAATCCCTGAATTGGATCCATCTTTGAATACTTACTATAATGGGGAACTCACCACTTCAGGGCAGCTCATCACACCCTCTCTTGCAGTTAGGGAACTGTTAGGAAATCTGCCTCCTCTAAGAGCCATCTGTGGTCCTGGGTCTGCCTCTGGGAGCCACTCTGTAAAAGCCCTCCCCAGCAAGACAGTGAAGCATCAGCTCCTAGAGTTTTCCCTTCCAGAAGCTTTATCCTCAATGTGGTCCCAAACCCTTTGCTTTCTCTGTTCTCTTCCACAGAGATAGATGAGGCTCTTTCCCCCACCCCAACCTGTTGTTTACAAATGGTAAAACTAGAAGCGACTCAAACATCTAACATTGGAAGAATGGCTAAACGCAGTCAGGCTGCCATCACAAACCACAGTTACAAGGTCTCCTGATGACACAAGGAAGTGCCCACAAAACTGCACATAGAGCAGAACCACAACCATGGGAGAAAGACAACTCCAAAACTATGCATAAAAAGAAGAGCAGATGTTGGTGACAAGGAGAATATGCAAGGGTGAAGGCAGGAGATAGATGGGAAATCTCTCTATCTTGCTCTCAATTTTGTTGCTCTAAAAAAAAATAGTCATTAAAAAAAAAGGTCAGAAATACTCCAAATTGCCCCTGGCTGGCAAGTGGGGCCAGGAGTCATTTTTCTCTTCTTGGTGCATTTTGACATCTTTACAATACCCAGAACAGCAAAACAATCTTTTTCTCCTTTAAGTTTATATTAAGCCAATAGCATGTTTGTTTGTTTTTTTAATCACTGTTGTTTTGGATTTTTTTTTTGCAGTGGGGTGGGTACTAGAGATTGAACCCAGGGCACTTGACCACTGAGTCATATCCCCAGCCCTATTTTGTATTTTTTTTTTTTTTTTAGAGACAGGGTCTCACTGAGTTTAGTGCCTTGCTTTTGCTAGGCTGGCTTTGAACTCGTGATCTTCCTGACTCAGCCTCCCTCACTGCTGGGATTGCAGGCACATGCCTCTGTGGACAGCTGTTATTTTGGATTTTGTTTTTGTTTTTTGGTACTGGGGATTGAACCCAGGGGCACCTTACCACTGAGCTACATCTCTAGCCCTTTTTATATTTTATTTGGTCTTGAATTTGTGATCCTCATGTTTCAACCTCCCAAGTAGCTGCCAATCTCAGTTTTTAAATTTTTTAAAAAAGTAAAAGAAGTAGGGAGGTAAGTTGAAGACATATGCTCTGCTAATAAAAGCAGAGTACAGAAGAAATGGTGGGATAGCTTATCATCATCTAAGGGAAGTATAGGAAGTGCAGATGAGGAACCAGGGCTGGAGACCATCTCAGGCTCTGATACACAGGCTATGCCTTCTTTTTCTAAACCCCAGTTGTTTCTTTTCAATGAAGTGCAGACACCCCTTGAAATACAAACAAGAACCAGCAGCAGCCCTGACACCTCCTCAGGCCAGGCACTTGGGAACTCAGAGGATAAAGCCTACCTGGGGGCAGGGGACTTCACTTGCTTTCTCCTAGGCTGCCTGCCTCCAGGGGGACAGTGTTACATCTGTCATGGCTTTCCCCTCTGCCAGACACGACATTGCCTTTTCCTCCAGTTTAGAGATTACATCTGGCTTATAAACTTGATTTCCAGCAGGCACACACTCTGCCGTTGTCATATTGCTGGACTCCGTCCTTTAAGTGGGCTGGTTGTGACCACAGCTGGTCATTCCCTGCTCTTCATAGAAAGGGCTGAGTCTTGTACAGACAGTCAACTTGGGTGCTGGCTCAGCCCATGTGGCCCTCCACTGCCAGCCACTCTGCAGGGTCATGCTGTCCCTTGCCTCCCAGGCACCAGCTTAGGAATCCATTTCCTCTTTCCCAGCATCCCAGGCCTTCCCGTGCCCAACGACCTCCACTCTCTACCCACAAAGTCCCATGTAGAGAGAGAGAGGATAAGAACACTCTGCTTCAATTTTCGAATGGATTTTTACTGAGAAAGGGAATAAACCCAGTACAAACCATAAAATGGGCCATGTGGGACAGATTTCTGACTCTAATATGTCAGGAAAAGAACTACTACTTCTTTAACACCATGCTCTTAAGCGTTTTCTGCCTATTATTATTATACTGCTGGGAGGTGGCCAGTAGGTCTGCTCTTCTGCGGGATGTGGAAACTAAGCAGTAGGCTCACAGACCCTGTCTCTGAGGCAGCCATTCTTGCACAACTTATTGGGGAACTTGAATGGACAACTAATTCATGTCACTGGCCAGCCTGTTTTCAGTGCTTGAGGTACACATCTGGTTCTCGCTCAGGGTGGCCTCTGAGCCAGAGTAGAGATGTGAGTTTCTAGGCATCAGCACAGAAAGCTGGTGCCTACTCCAGAGGCTTGGGGAAAACAGTGAAGACGGAGCCATATGTGGAGGTCACCATTGAAATAATTCCATTGAGTGACCCCTTGGAGCTGGGGACTATGGGAGAAAGCCTAGACCAGCATTGTCCAATACAAATATAAAGGGAAGCACATCCATAATTTCACATTTTCTAGTAGCTGCATTTTAAAAGTAAAAATAAATAGTTAAAATTCAATTTTAACAATGTTTTAATTAACCCAATATATCCAAATATGTTCTTTCCACAATGTAATCAGTATCAACTTATTAATAAAATATTTTTTTGTGCTAAGTTTTGCAGCACATCTCATTTTGGATTAACCTTATTTCAGGTGCTCAATAGCCATGTGTGGCTAGTGGCCATTGTGTTGGACCCTGTGGGACTGGAACTATGCGGATATGGGCCATAGGAAGGGTGAGGAAAAGGGAGTTAGAAGTTGAGCCATAAAGAAAAAGGTCTTAAGAAACTGGTAGCTTGGAGGAGAGAGCAAGAGGGATCTTTCTGGAATTCAGGGGTTGAGGGAAGAACCAGAGATACCCCAAGGAGCTAGCCTTGAGAAGGAGTTGAGAGGAAACCATGGGGAAAGCCCAGGACTGGGCAAAGGAGGCCCAGAGCCAGGTGGGGGCAGAAGAGAGCTGCTCTGGAACCAGATTTGAGGTGGATCCAGTAGGAGGAGGGAAGGAGAAGGAAGGAGGAAGGTGTTAGGTGACCTTTTCCTCCCCAGGCCACTATGGCTGTAGCCAGGGGCTTCCAAGCCCAGAAATCTGTGATCACATGGCTCATCCTGGGTGCCTCTGCACATTCTATGGAGCTAAAGGAGGTGGGCACTGAGGCCCTGTCAGTTAGGAGGCTAGACTGCCTAGGACTGGGTGGACTCTGGAGTAAGAAAGGGAAGAAGGGGGACTGAGTTTTAAGCCAGATTGTGTAAAAGGGAGGGAGTTCTTCCAGCACAGATCATTTTCAGCTTAACAACGTTTCAACTGCCTGATTTTTTACTTTAAGATAGTGTGAAAGTGATACACACTATAGACACTGTACTTTGAATTTTTTGGTTTTAATTTTTTTGTAACCTTTACTTTCTTTGTTTATTTTTATGTGGTGCTGAGGATCAAACCAGTGCCTCATGCATGCTAGGCAAGCACTCTGCCACTGAGCTTCAGCCCCAGCCCTGTACTTTGAATTTTGAAGTTTGATCTTTCCTAGGCTAGTCACATTCATGTTATTATGCTAATAGCATGCAAGATACTCTTGCAATGCTGGTGGCAGCAGCTCCCAGGCAGCTGAGCCAAAATGGTCCAGTCTAGGAAACATCTCAATGCTCTGCATGCAGTGCACTATGTGGCTAAGTCAGAATGGTCCATAGTTAAGTATATGCATTTTCAACTCACCATGGGTTTATCAGGATGTGGCCCCATTGTAAGTTTAGGAGCGCCCATAGTTAACTTTTAAGTAATGGTAGAAGTCTCGGCACTGCCCATGTGCTAAAAAGAATACCAGGCATATTCTTATAACTCTCGGAGCCTGAGAAATATAAAAACATTTAAAGGCCCTAAGTCCAAAAATATTATGTCATCTCCTTTCCCTAGTATTTTACCATGAAAAAGGTTTTAGGAACAAAGTTCTGAGTTCCCAATTTGAAATATCAAATTCCTTCCAAAAAACCATTGGTAGTGAGGTAAGCGGGGATGCATTTGGATCTTGGTAAGACAAGATGCAAATCAAATGATGGTTCTGGAATACTAAACAGGAGGGTGCCAGGCTGGAAGACAAAGCCACAGAGTGCAAAGGGCTTTCTTTAAAAGTTACACAACCACCAATTCTGCCCAGGTAGTTCATGGAAATATGGAGCTGATCTTATTGGTGTGGTAAAAGGTCCTGAGTGAAAGAGGGACTAGGGGGTAGGCTGGCTTATCCTGTCATCCATCCCCACCAGCCACCTCAAGATCATAAATGGGATAGGTGGAATTTGGGACTGTGAATGGAACAGTGGGTCATTCTGTCCTTCCAGTGCCTATATACACATAGTACAAGGGTGAGGTGGGGCAAGCAAAGATAGCTCAGTTGGTACCCACAACTTCTCTCACTCCAAGCACTGAATGGCATCACATTGTATGGACTAACTCACTCACTCATCCAGCTTATTATTGGATTATTATTATTATTATTATCCCAACAATAAGTTGGACATTTAGGTTGTTTCCAAGTTTCTTGCTATTAGAACTAATGTCAAAATTTTGCATTTTAAAACATTTGTGAAAACATTTCTATATCATAATCTCCCTAGCTGGATCAAGGGGAAGAAACTTTTTTTTTTAACTTGGTATTAAACCCATTAAACCAAAATTATTTTTAATTTTGAGACAGGATCTCGCTGATTTGCTTAGGGCCTCCCTAAGTTGCTGAGGCTGCCCTCAAACTTGTGGTCCTCCTGACTCAGCCTCCTGAATCAATGGGATCACAGGAGTGTACTACTGTACTCAGCTGGGAAGGAACATTTTTAAATTGACTGATAGATAGATGTTCTCCACAGAGACTCCGGCAAATTTTATTCCCACAACGAGTGGATAAGCACCCCACATCCTTGCGATTTAGAGGTATGTAAAGTATTGTGACTCATTTAGAAAAAAACATGAAGTAAATATTGTTTTAATTTCTTTGAACATCTGCACACTTTTTATAATAACCATTTTCTCCAGATAATTTTTTAAATATAGATGTTCCCTACCTTCTGTGTGTAATGATTTTGTCCATACAGAATGTTTTCCATTTTTATTAGCTCTGTCAACCTTCTTTATACTTCTGTATTTTTGTGTCATGCTCAGAATATATAAGAAAAAAGCAAGTTGCAGAAAAGTATGGGTAGAAGTATCTCATCTTTTATAAAGAAATAAAGTGTGTGTGCATTCAGGTGTAAATAAATCATTATTTACACAGAAGGATCTGGAATGACATATTTTAAGTCAGTGAGTCTCTAGCATCAGAGTCACTGGAAGGCTTGCTCAGTAGGTTTGCAGTGGGCCCAAGTATAGACATTTAAAAAAATTCTCAGATGATACTGGTCCATGAACCACACTTTGAGAACCATTGTTTTAAGCAATTAAAAGCAGTCACCATGGATTTGTTTTATAATGAGACAGGGTTCTCAAGGTCTCACTATGTTGTGCAGGTTGGCTCTGAGCTTCTGTTGCTGAAGCAGTTTCTCATGCCTCAGCCTCCCAGTAGCAGGGACTACAGCCATGTGCCACCAGTAAGGAAGAGAGAGGTTTTTTATTTTTTATTTTATTTTATTATTTATTTATTTATTTTGAGTAGTGGGGATTGAACCCAAAAGCATGCTACCACTGAAATACCTCCCTTGTCCTTTTAATTTTTTTTTTTTTTTTAATTTTGAGACAGGATCTCTCTAAGTTACTGCAGCTATCACTAAGTTGCCTAGGCTGTCCTCAAACTTGCAATCCTCCTGCCTTAACCTCCCCAATTAGGATTATAGGCATGCACAACTGCATGGAAGAGAAATTTCTAAAAACTTTATTCACTTCCACAATAACTAAGAATTTCTTTGATTGTTAAAAAAATAAGATTTTGACAATTTGTATATGAAAGCAAAAATAAGAACAAGGTATATTATAAATATATAACATTGTTAACTCAGCAATTTGTAGGGAACATATTTGAAGATTCCTTTCCACCTACCAGGAAGTAGTACTGTGGTTGATTTAAGGGACCAATTCACACCACTGGAATTTAACCTATGAATGCACTGTGCTCTGTAAGTTGCACAGCAATAATTTAGGAGAAGAGGAAGGACCTAAGCCCAAAGATTGTAGGGAGGCAATTGGTGGAGAGTAACACAGACCTCCACGGACAGCCTCTGTGTGAGTTCTTGGAGAAATGAGCATGAATTTTGGAATCACATATATCTGGACTCAGATCCTAGCTTTAAGCATTACTTGTTCTCTGAGCCTCAATTTTCTCACTGTAAAATGGGGATATTAAAACGTCTAGCATATTGCCTGGCATGTAGTAGGTGCTCAGTAAAGAGAACCCTGGGAATCTTTGTCTCCAGTGATCATGTAAGAAGAATGAACAAGTGGTCCAGCCCTTCAGGCCTGTGTCACTCAGGTGAGGTGTCTTCTCACACCAGCCCAGCAACTGAGCTTGAGGCCCAAGAGAGAACATCCCAGGGATGCCCTGGCCCAGATCTGCATGGGGTGCCCCCAAAGGTGGGTTTCTGGCCCTCAGTATAGCCAAGCAGAGGGAAAGTTGTCCCTACCCCAAAGGAGATGTAGACGCCCAGCAGGCTTCCCGCGATGGTGGCAAAGCCTCCAGTCATGACCACATGGACTTCAGAGAGCGTCATGTCTGCCAAGTAGGGCTGGATCAGTAGAGGAGCCTCAGTCTACAAATGGGAAAGATGGCAGAGGGCTGAGCTGGGGTGATTGGGTACTTTCCCCGCCCAGCCTCTTCCCTGAGAGCCAGGAGGTCAGAGAAAGCATTGAGGAGTCCTTAGGGAAGAGACATCGGGGGTGAGGTCAGAACTGTGATCTGTACTTGGCTGAGCCTCTCTGAACCTCCGTGTTGGCCCACTTCTATGGAAGGTCCCCCGTGCCTCCCTCTTGGTTTGATAATGCTCCCATGTGTGGACTGCTGCCATGTGACAGGCACCCCACTAAGCACCTCACTGTCATGACTCTCAACCTTTTGAGGCAGAACTGGGCATCCCATTTCCAGGAGAGCAAAGAGAGTTTCAGGGAGGTGCCGAGAATTACCTGTGTTCATGCAAAGGGGTGGGAAGCACAGGTTAACTCCAGGTCTGAGCTTCTCATAAAGCCATGAGGCTTGTTGTAAAGAAATGAGTCAGGGCATACAAGGTAGGTTTATTTCAGAGCATGTGGGGAGGCCTGGAGCCCCTCATTATCCATTAAGTAAATAGTTATGGAGCACCTAGGCACTGTTTTGTAGGATGAGGATACCATGGTAAATAGTTTATATCCTGGGAGCAATGGAAGGTGGGAGAGGGGTTTTATGGAGGGAGAGAGGTTATGGATAATCAATAAGGAGCCAAGTAGATAAATAATGTAACTAGAGATAAAGAGATGGAATAAAAGCATGCTTAGTAGTTAGAGGTATTTATTTATAGTAGTAGGGATTGAACCCAGGGTCTCATGCATGGTAAGTAAGCTCACTGCCACTGAGCTGCATCCCCAGCCACTTATTTAATTTTTATTTTGAGATAAGGTCTTGCTAAATTGCCGAAGCTGGCCTTGAACTTGTGATCCTCTTGCCTCAGGCTCTGAGTTGCTGGGATTACAAGTGTGTGCCACTGTACCTGGCCTTAGACGTGTTTTGTGTTTTTTTTTTTGTTTGTTTTGTTTTGTTTTTTAAGAGAGAGAGAGAGAGAGAGAGAGAGAGAGAGAGAATTTTTTAATATTTATTTTTCAGTTTTCATTGGACACAACATCATTATTTTTTTTGTTTTTATGTGGTGCTGAGGATCGAACCTAGCGCCCTGTGCATGCCAGGCGAGTGCATTACTGCTTGAGCCACATCCTCAGCCCTTAGAGGTGTTTTTGATGGGTCACTCAGGCAGATATAAAAAAGGATGGATAGGAGAGGTGGGATGGAAGCAGGGAGAACAGGCAGGTGAAAGCACCATCCAGGTGAGAGACGGGGTGGCTAGTAGCAAGGAAGAAGGGCAGAGGGCCAGTGTGCATGTGACGTGGAGGCAGAGCTGCAGGACTTGCTGACAGGTGGGGGTGCATGGAGCAAGAGAAGCAGAGGAAGGAAGGATGGCTCTTAGTTCTGTCTGAACAACGTGGTGGAAGGTGACATAATTTACCGAGAAGAGAAAGTCTTAGAGAGAGGCACAGCTGTGATGAGGGAGAAAGTCAAGCGTCCTGTATTTACGATTTAGCCTATTGAATTTGAGATATCCAAGAGGAAGGATAAAAAACCAGTTGACACGTCAGTCAAGTTCAGAGGAGTATTCAGGGCTCCAGAATGGGATATGAGAGACATTTCAAGCATTTAAGGGCAGGCATGGTGGAGCACACCTGTAATCCCAGGTATGCAGGAGAGTGAAGCTGGAGGATCAAATTTCAGCCCAGCTTGGGTAATGTAGCTCAAAAAAATGATTAATTAATTAAACATTTAAAGCAACGGGGTTGGTGCAAACCCCTAGGGAGGTAGTGGACCCAGGCCTGACACATTTACAGGTTGAAATGATGCCAGTAATCTTTGAAGGTTCCCCATCTCCTCCCCTTGAAGGAAATGAGGCAGAAATCTAGGTCAACTTGACCAACCACTTGTGCAAAGTTAATTTACCTTGGGAGCTCTTTATGTCACCCAGTGACACATTCAATGCAATTTATATTTTATCAGTAGAAACAGATTGCATTTGCAGCCTCTCATATAATGTAAATGCCTTTGTATATCTGTATTCTTTCTTACTCTATTTATTTATTAATTTATTTAGTACTGAGGACTGAACCCAGGGCTTTGCACGTACTAGGTAAGTGCTCTGCCACTGAGCTACATTTCTAGCCTTATTTTGAACATTTTAAGGAATATTTGGGACACTCTGCCTGTCAGCACATCTGTCTTAGTTGGCTAAAAATAAACAAAAAATATTTGAAATCAACACATACCACAGCAAAAAAAGATGCAAATAGTTTCCAAAGTTTCATAAACTATTCAAATATGGCATCTTTTGACAAGTGTGTCCCTCGGGGACTCAAATGTTAGGTAGATGGGCCAGGATAGACCCTGAAAAGGCCTCCAGAGTCTTACTCACTCAAGAGGGTTGGGCATGAAGGGACTCGGGACTCATGGCACCTTCAGAGTCATGTTTACTTTGGGAAATTCACTTTCAGAAAGAGAGTGGGGGTAAAAAAGACAAAATGGTGTAGCAGAAAGAACACTGGCGAGGAAGGAAAAAATCTGGATTCTAAGTCTTGGCTTATACTGTGGGCTACTGACCACACTGTTCCCATCCCAGGAGCCTCAGTTTTCTCATGTAGGATTTGTGAGTCACTAAGCTAATGAAATCAGCCGAGGGTTAGAGTGGCAGCAGGTGCCAGGCAGGTCCTCTCTGGCATGAGCTAGGCAAAGAGCATAGCCTCCATATGGAGGACCTTTGGGGCAGCCTTTGGTGACCTTGGGAGAAGGTTTAAATGGCTCTTCAGTGGACTGAATCAGAGCTCCATGGCTTCAGGGCCTCCACCCTCTTAGAGAAATTTATAGTACTCACCTGGCCCACAAAGATGTTTCCTGCCACACTCAGGGTCTCAGTGGCTGTGGTTCCCATGGTGACCTGCATCAGCCAGGCAATCTAAAAGCAAGCAGGCTGCTTTTTGGGAGCTGAATTATCAAGCTCCAGAATCAGAGAGTCTTGCAAGTCTTCTAACTGTCAGCACAGCACAGGACATTGATATATTTTGATTGTCCTCCCCAAAACTCACATTGAAATTTCATTGCTGTTGTGACCTCTTTTTAAGTTTAATTTTATTATTTTTGGTGGTCTGGGAACCAAACTCACTCATACTAAGCAAGCACTTTAGCACTGAGCTATATCCCCAGCCCTTTTTATTTTAGTTTGAGATGGGGTCTTGCTAAATTGCCCAGTCTGGGCTGGAACTTGCGATCTTCCTGCCTCAGTCTCCCAAGTCACTGGGATTACAGGCACATGTCACTGCACCTAGCTTCAGTAATATTTATTAACATGCTAGGGAACTAGAGTTTTCGTGGAAAAGGTTCTAGAAAACACTGTATCAAAAAGATCTTCCTTTCTAGTCAAGATGAAATCTGCTTCCCTTGAAATTTCTCTCCACTGCTAGTACCTCCCTGGCTGCCCTTTCCAAAGTCTCTCTTCTGTAAGTATTTAAAGATGGCTTTCTTATCCCTAATTTCTTCTATTCCAGGCCCATTGTTCCTTATCCCTTCCACTGTTCTGTGGAAGGCATGGTTTCAAGTCCTTTCACTCTCTTGATTAAAAATCTATTTGTACCAGCCCTGAGGTTGAACACATTCTCCAAATCTGGGGACAATCACCTCCCTCACACCATGCAATGTGTGCTCTTAACATAAGCACAGGTTGTTTTTGCATCCTGGCAGCCACCTGATGGTGCTGATTTATGCTGAGCTTAATCAGCTAAAATCTCAGAATCTTTGCCAGGCCCAATGCTGTCTCCCACATCCTGGTTTTATGCAGCAGATTTTATGAACACAAGCACAGAATTTGACATATTTACATGTGAAGTTTGTTCACTGTGGCCCACTGTTACAGTCTCTCAAGGTTATTATTATTATTGTTATTATTATTATTAGTGCTGGGGATGGACCAAGGCCTCATGCATACCAGGCAAGCACTTTACCACTGAGCTACATTCCCAGCCCTCTCAAGATCTTTTGAGTATGTCACTTTTATTTTTTCCCTAACAACTCAGTATAGCCCAATGACTACAACCCTCTCTCCCATGGAAACCACATTGGATCTGGGTGCCATTTCTCCTTAGTATCATAACCAGAGAGCTTGTGAAAGATGTTTGGTTAGTGGTAGGTCCTGGAAGAATGTGGCATCATGGGAGCAGTGGATTCTGGGAAGGTATAGACCTCAGGAGCAAAGGATTTGGGGAGGGTGAGGGCCCAGGGGGCAGGCGATTTGGGGAAAGTATGAACCCTGGAATCAAAGGATTTTGGGAGGCTGTGGACCTTGGGAGCTGGTGACTGCAAAAGAGCCCAGGCCTGGGTACAGGGTACTTACCTTCAAGATTACCCACTGCATTAGGCCTAGATAGTAGAGAACTGACATGACACAGCTGAAGAAAATAATGATGGGCAAAACCTGCCAGGAAAGAGAGCACAAGACCCCAGGTTAGAAGAAGGGAGGTGGCAGGAGGCCAGGCAGGGCCCTAACAGCCCACTCCATCCCAAGGCCTTGCTTCTCAGAGGCCTGACAGTCCAGTATTGTACAGAAGCTCTGGGTCCCCTATGGCTGGCAGACCTGGAGTGACCGAGTTCACCTGCACCATTGTCAATTAGGGAAGAAGCTCTATTTTTAGTGCAGAAAACCCCAGGTGCTATGCATGTGGGGCCTCTTTGGAGGCACTACTATTCTCTTCATTTCCTCTCAATAGCAACATCCACCAGGCCACACTCCCTCTCTCCTCCCCACATACAGGCCTGCATGTGCTGGGAGCAGGGGTTGAGTGTGCTACTTGCTCACTTGCTTCTTTGTTTCCAGAATGGGATAAAATGCTCACTCCTCAGGGTTGTTTTGAAAGTTAAATTAGGAGCTTGCCTGGGACCTAGCACTTGCACCACATCCCCTCCTCCAGGAGCTCAATGTCGGCTTATAACTCTGCCCTTTATCACCTTCCCATACTCTGGGCCAATGCATTCTGGTGTTCCACTTCCACTCACCGCCAACAAGCTCAGAATAGATTCATCCTGGACCAGCAACCAGCACCTCGTCCTGTCACCCCGCTTCCTACTACCATCCTTAACCTGCCTCTTCATTCACTCCAAGATTCATTACCTACCTCTTCCTTCAAAATTTCCCTCACATCTATTCCTTCCTTTCCAGGCCCCTGGCCCCACCCCAGTGCTTTCTTATTGTGGTCTCATTTATAATTCAGACTGGCAAAAACTGACATATCTAAAAGACAGAGGACTAGTTTAATAACCTCTGGCATGACCACACAATGGTGCACTAAATCAGAACACAAGAATGAGGAAGCTTTCTATAGAAATTTGTGGACCGATTTCCAAGTTAGTTAGTTAGGCAAAGAAAGAGAAGATATATGGGGGGTGGGGTTATTGAGGGGTGGGGGTGTATGCCATGCTGTTATGGGGAAAAAAGTGAGAGAGCATTGTGTTGTGGTCTTATGTGACATGGGACATCACTAGGACATGAGTGTGACCAGCGTCAGCAGGTGCCTTGGAGAGGAGTAGAATTTGCTTTTTCCCTTTTGCCTTTTTGTGTCTTTTGCCTTTTTTCTACTCATGTGTTATCTTCCAAACAGTTGTTAACTAATCAATTTTGAAGTCATGCAGAACTGGAAATAATCTGGGAACATTCTTGTGCTAAAATATTAAATGGGAAAATTGGAATATTAAAAATATAGAAAGGAACCTGGAAGGCAGTGCTCTCTGATAGTAAAAGGACTGGCTTCTGTGAGTGGGGGCTGAAGGAATTTTGTTTTCTTTTTTCCTCTATTTCTGAATTTCCCTGCCTTTCCTATAATTTTCTATAATAGATGGACATTTCTCAAGGCAGAGGGGCAAAGGCAGAGGAGAGGTCTGGGGGAAGTTCACTTTGGACTTGATGGGTTTGAGATGCCCATGGAACATCCTAGTAGAGTATCAAGTGGGAAGCTAGATAAAAGGGTTAAGAGCTAAGGGGAAATCCGGGTCAGATCAAGTTGGGACTCATCCATAAAAAGTGAAGGGTGAGATGATGGGGTGTGATACACTGAGAAAACTGCCTGGGGTGAGCTGAGCAGGAGCTAAGGACAGGGCCCTGGGGTCATCATCACAGAAGGATAAGAGGGGAAAGAGGGGAAATAGCCAGAGGTTGGAAAACAACCAAAGAGGCATGTGACACAAACTGAGAGGGCATGCCCGGTCAGCTGAGGGGTGCCTCAGAGCTCTGGTAAGATAAGGCCTGAGGCTAATTGTTGGCACTTAGTGATTCAGAAGTCTCAGGCAATCTAGGTGGGAGCAGTATCAGAGGAAGGGTGGGGATACCCAAGGAGGGGAGAAAATAAAAGGCATAGAGGCAATGAGTCCAGCTAGCCCTTTCAAGACCCTGGGCTGTGCAGGAAGAGCAGCCTGGCTAGAAGCAGGTGAGGATCAAGGCCCTGTTGATTTGATTTTGAAGAAGGAAGAGTCTAGAGCAATCAAACTTAGGTTCTCGTTCAAAACGAATGGGAATGGGGCATCGTGGTGCATGCCTATAATTCCAGTGAGTAGGTAGGATGAGACAGGAGGATCACAAGTTTGAGGCCAGCTTCGGCAATGTCTTAAAATTTAAAAAAGAAAAAAAAAACATAAAAAGAGCTGGGGATGTAGTTCTGTAGTAGAGCACCCCTGGGTTCAATCCCCAGTACTGCACAAAGTAAAAAAAAAAAGGAGGGGCGAGGGGAATACAAAGAAGGTTCCTAGTGAGAGGGAGCTCCTGTGCTCTGGCTGGCTGGGCTGGAAATGAGAAGCAAGCCCTGCTGGCTGGGGTGGGGGACTATCCTCTCCTTTCCCAGAACTCCCCAGTTCTTATCTGGACTTGTTTCACTTCACATCTGTCACCAATTTCACTGCAGTTGCGGATGTCACCTGACAGGGATCACAGACGCTGGCTCCAGAAATCCATTTCCTGCCCTGTGACTCCTCCACTGCCGGGGGCTAGAAGCACCACCAGCGTGGAGCGGTGATATCATTCTGTTTTCCTGGGAGTGAGATGCACAGAAGATCATGTACTGTCTAGACTGCCCATCTAGTTGCTCATGTGAGGGACAGCAGGGCAGCTGGCAGGGCCACAGAGATGGACACAAGCCAGGAAGGAGGCACTCAGGGTGGCAGGACCCAAATCCAGATTTAGCACCAAGAGATATATTTTATCTGCATGATGGAGGTTTTCGGTGGAAAGGAAGCTGGGTTTTGGATTAAGTGGTGACTTTCTAGGGTGTGAGAGGAAATGGAAGAGAAGCGATCCCCAATTTTCTAAGGTGGGGTATTTAATACTAAATAAGGTCCCTGTGTCTAATATGATCTCCCAGCCCAGAAACACCTCTGGGACCTGCAGTACATGACATGATAGAAGAACAGGTAGCTCAGGGCAGTATTGTCATAGAAGGACGAGAAAAGTGCAAGAAGTCCTACTATGTGCTTATTATAAAGTCCTACTGTGTTCTAGGTAACCAAAGTGCGGTGACTTGTTGATCCTCAAAGCCACTAAGGTAGAAGTAACTGTCTCCTCTTCACAGATAGGTACACTGAGGCTCTAAGTTGTGGGCTACCTGCCCAAAGTCACTTACATGAAAAGATACAGAGACCTCCTGGTCACCAGACAGGTTGCTTTGGTCCTCAGTGACCCAAAGGAGTTGCCCAAGAAGGATCTTGTACTTCTGTCTTCAGGGGTAGCATGTGTCCCTGTTATAGACTGAATGTTGTTGTCTGTCCTCCACCCCCTACAAATTTATATGCTGAAACCTAATCCCCAGTGGTATTAGGAAGAGGGCTTTTGAGAAGTGATTAAGTCATGGGGGTGGAGCCCTCATGAATGGGATTAATATCCTTATAAAAGAGGTCCCAGAGGATTCTCTTGTCCTTCCACCATGTGAGGACCCAGAGAGAAAACCATCTATGGCCAGGAAAAGGGCCCTCATCGGGACCCACCCATGCTGGCACTCTGATCTCATTTCCAGCTTCCAGAACTGTGAGGAATAAATTTCTGTTGTTCAATTGCCACCCAATCTGTTTTTTTTTTTTTTTTTTTTGTGATAGCATCCCAGGTAGACTATGACAATTCCCTTTGAGGAAGAGCCAAATAAGTCCTGACGATGGAACTCCTAGCTTTTCCAGGCCAGCAGTGGGTGCTCAGAGTGTGGTCATGTGAGGATTCGTTAGAAATGCACATTTTGAGCCCCTCCTCCAGAATTTCAGATTCAGTAAGTTTAGGGCAGGGTCTAATATTTGGGTCTTTCCAGGACTCTTGGTACTACTGGTCTGGACACCATACCCTGAGAACCACTGTTCCAGAGTGCAGACCACACGCTCTGAGTGAACTTGGCCTGGAACAGGGCTAAGCCCACTGGGGATGTGGCCCAGCTCCCTCTTTTCCTTGAAGGGAGCTGAACCAAGGCTCTTGATGACTTCCTAAGGCTGTCTGGGCAAAGCTCCATGTCCCCAGACCCCACGACCTAATCACTTGTAGACAGTGCCATCACCAGTCCCAGGCCATGAGGAACCATAGAAACCCAAAGCTGGAAGGCCCCTCAGAGGCCGTAGCAATGTTATAACACCAACATGACCCAAAAGCAGAATGGACTTGTTGGGCTGAACACTGGTGAGTTCCTAGGAAAGCTTGCAGTGAGATTAAAAAGGATTCTGAAAGAGTGTGATAACAGCGGAAATGGAGAGGAGGAGCTGGTCACTTATTTCTAATCTTTAGATGAGGATCTAAACAGGATAACCCTGGTGGTAAAGTACTTAAGAAACATCTGAGGAAATTCATCTGTGCAGTGGTCATGCAACCTATCCTCTATATTTCCCTGGCTCGTAGGCATGCCATGGCCCTCCAGTGCATTCCAGCCTGACCGCTGAGGAGTAAGTAATAAAATGTCTATTGAGTTCTTCAAGTTCTTCCTTTGGGATCAGTAAACTGTATGCTTGGGGCATTTTCAACCTTGGGGTTGAATAATTGGCATGATTGGCCAGGATCCCAAAGAAGGCTACGTCGAGGTAACTCTGGAATTGGGAAAGGGCATGAAGTCTGGGGGGTAGGAGGGGATATCAGACTGGCTACCACCTTGATGTGGTTTGGGGTGCCTTCCCTATTGGAGGAGGGAGGACCACTATTCATAGGAATAGGAAAGATAGTGGAATGAATTGGACATAACTTTCCTATGTATATAAATGATTACACCACAGTGAATCTCCACATCATGTAAAACCATAAGACTGGGATCCTAATTAAGTAAGAAGTACTACACGTTTGTATAAATATGTCAAAACATACTCTACTGTTATGTAACTAAAAAGAACAAACAAAAAAATATTCATAGTAATAGCATTGGTGGACATGGGAGCTGAGTGTACATTGATTTACAGTAATCCTAACAAATTCTCAGCAAGTTAACTGCTATTGAAGGATATGGGGGAAAAACAGCAAGAGTCCAAGCCATAATGTGGACTCTGTGGTTTGGGCACCTGCCCTTTACCTCCTATCCAGTGTTTATAGCCCCCACATCTGAAAATATAATGAGTGGCGATATCTTGTGCAGTAAATGCCTATCGACTACTGCAGGGGAGTTCCATTTGCATTGCCATGAGATTGAACGCATGTCAGTTGTAAAGTCAATATTAAGGGGGCACGCTAAATACTCTCTGTTATTTTGCCTGAATACTCTCTGTTATTTTGCTGCTGAATTGTTTCCACCAAACAATATCAGTGGCCATTAGGAGATAATGGAGACTATATATGAATTGGCTAAAGTAAATATAATTTTCCCAGCCCACAGACCTTTTTGACTCCCCTGTGTAGCTGATAAGAAAGCAGGATGGAACTTGGTACATGACAGTGGATTACAGAAAATTAAATAAGGTGACCCTTCCACTTTATGCAACTGTTCCCAACATAGCTGTTATTCTAGTAGAGCTACGTACTCAGCTGAGAACATCTTGCTGTGTGCTGGACCTTGCTAATACCTTCTTTATCACAAATAAAGTTCAAATCCCATTGGCCTTCAAGTGGGAAGGCCATGGTAGATATTTACAGTGTTACCTCAAGGGTATCTCCATTGCCCCACCTTGTGTCATGGTATGATAATAAACCTGATGCCAACCTTAGTTGAAAAAAATGTTTAACTAACGATAACACCTGATTCTTGTTAAGTGTTCACCAAGGCTACCCTCACACTTTTGACTCATTTCCAAGGAAAGGATGGACCATAAACCCTGACAAAGTGCAGGGCCGCAACTTGTCGGTGAAATTCTGGGTGTTGTTTGGGTAAGACGAAGGTTATACTTCAGGCTGTAATAATAAAGTTCAGGAATTTTCCATTTCCCAACATAGTAAAACAAATACAAGAATGTGTGAGGCTATTGGGTCATTGGAGGCTCTCATCCCTCATCTCACTCAATATTAAGACCCCTAGATAATTTGTATAGGAGGGGTGCAGTGTGGGACTCGGCTGATTGGCATACTGAGGCTTCTACTCAGGCCAAATGGACAGTAAAACAGGCACAAGCTCCTGGGACCCTGGGCACAACAAAACCTGCTAAGCTTACCATCCATGTCACTCTGGATGGTTTTGGATGGGGCTTATGGCAGCAGATGAAGGGACATAAGACCCCCATTGGATTTGGGTCACAATTATGGAAGGGAGCAAAGGAATGTTAAAGCTTTTTTAAAAACAATTGTGTGCCACTAAGGCTGCCCTTCTTGCCAAGGAGCCCATCACCAAAGAAGCACCAGGCAAGGTTGTACAAAGCACCAGTTGGCAAAGATAAGATGGCTGGAGGAGGGCTGGGGTTGTGGCTCAGTGGTAGGACGTTTGATCTTCAGCACCACATAAAAATAAGTAAATAAAGTTATGTTCATCTACAACTAAAAATATATTAAAAGAAAAAGAAAAACAAAAAAAGATTGCTGGAGGAAGCCCTAGCAAAAGAAACTTCCACTTGGCTACATGGTGGATTAAAGCACGCAGGTCAGAAGGGTATGTGGGCAGCTGTGACACTCTGGAGGCTGCCCCTAATGAGGTCCGATGTTGCTGCTGCGTGTCAGAACTGTCTTGTCTGCTCTCAGTGCTACCCATGATGATGACTAAATGCCACAGAGGGGCATATCAAACAAGGTGATTTCCCTCTTTAGTGATGGCAGATAGATTGTACTGGTTCTCTCCCACTTTCAGAAGGGACCAAATATGCATTGACTTGTGTGGACACAGTTACAGGCTTGATCTAAGTCTTTCTCAGCAAAAGAGCCAATCAAAGGACAACAATTAAGGAACTGATCCAGCTGAGTGCCAGGTATGGCACACCACAGCTAAATGAGAATGACCAAGGAACCCATTTCACAGGTCATAACATACAACAGTGGGCTCAAGACCAGGACATATTATGGATCTTCCACCTGCCATACAATCCAACAGGAGCTGGATTAGGTGAAAGAATGAATGACTTGCTGAAATAAGCCTTAAGGATTGAAAGTAACTCTATTCAGCTGTGGGCTGCTTGTCAGCCTGAGGCACAGAGGACACCAAATGAGAAACCCATACATCATCTCACCCATGGCTGCCAGCCTTATGGTTGCAGATAAAGGCTATTATACCTTAGGCTATAATAAATTGAGCATTTCTTAAACCAGCCAGGGGAAACAAGTAACAACTTACAACTGAGTCTTCTTGACTTCCACATTGAAGACAAGAAGACTTAGTTGACCATGGACTGTACAAGTCAGCCCCCAGTGGTTTGCCTTACCAACCCCTGTGGGGAGGGAGAATGTCTGATTTTACAAGTAAGTCCTACTGTGCTGGGAACCTGGCCCTCACAAGTACAGGTGATGTTACTCTTGGGTGTCATCACCCAAGGAATACTGTGTATCAGTTTAAGACAATTATATATTCCCAAGGTGTCTTATTCTTTCTATATCCCTGAAGTGTAAACAAATTGATTGATATTATACCCAGGCAAGCCTACTGTTCAGGCTGCTTTACTAACACAAGATCATACAGTAGCCTGTATATCAGCTCCTGTATATGGAGCTTATAAGTAAGTAATCTATTCCTGGACTGAGTATTGGAAGCTACACACACCAATCAGATTGACTGTTGGACCTGCTCAGAACTCCATGTGACTGCAACACAAGGACTTTCCTGGGTAGTCCAACTTACAAATGAGATGGATAGATTTGAACAAAACAGAACTGGACTAAAATACAATATTTCTCATGCTTTAACTCCAGTGTCAAAACAAATTAATCTTATCTTTATTACCCATGCATACTTGCTGACAGGTTCTTGCTCTTCGTACTGCTATTATGGAATATGAAAGCAGTGTGCCTGTCCCAAGAACTATCTGGAAGATATGGGACAGTCTGAGATTGTGAGGGACATTAAGGGGCTTCTAAGGCCTTAAATGGGTGGAGTATTGGGTTAAACACTAACCAGTTCCTAGGAAAGCTTACAATGAGATAAGAAAGACTCTAAAGAAGGTGATAATGAAGAAATAGAGAGAGGGAGCTGGCCACTTTTCTCCAATCTTAAGAAGAGATAGAGTGACCCTAGTTGTAAAGTAAAGGAATACACTCATAAAACATATGAGGAAATCCACCTGCTCAATGGGCATGGGACCCATACTATCCCCTCACTTGTAGGCATGGTGCAACCCTTATATCCCAGCCTGCCACTATCAAGAAGTGAATAAATAATAAAGTGTTAGAGTCTGTAAACAAGTCAAAAATAACACCTGGCATTTTGCCAGGGGAATGTTAGAGTTCGTAAACAAGTCTGGATGGTGCCTGGCAAAATGCCAGAGGGAGCGGTTTGAGAAGTAACAAAAGCGAGCCATTAAGTCTAGAGATTCCTTATTGGTTGACTGATGTATCTAGTTTATGCTAATTAGATAAGCTCTGTGGAATGTATAAATACTGCTCCTGTCCTGCAATAAACGGCTCCCACTCCTGCTGTATCAACATACACAAGTTATTCGTCACCCCCCGGTTATTTTGCTGCAGCCAGATAGACTGCGGCAATAAAGTACCCAAGACCTCCCTATTGAGTCCTCCAAGTTCTTCCTTTGAGATGGGTAAACAGTATGCTTGGGGTGTTTACTGCCATGAAGTTGAAGGGCTCCAGGTCCAGGTAAAGTGGGTTACTGCTGTCCACTGGACATGTCTCCTGATTTCCTGTTTGTGTCCAGGATGACCTTTCCAAACGGCCCCCTCATGTCCTCTGCCTTCATGCCACATTCTCAATAGAGCTCTCTTGCCTCAATGGTCCCATGTCCCTCCTTTCAGCTGTCCTGCTCCAGCCTCCGCTCACTTCCCACTCCTCCCTCTGAAAACCATTCTCACTAAGGTTGCCCACAACCCCTTAATCACAAATTCACCTTTAAATCCATATCTTATTTTATCTTTTGTGTGTGTGTATGTGTACATTCTGACACTAGGGATTATGGAGTCTGCCTCAGGCAAACACAACAAAATTCTCAGGAGACAGAAACATCTTCCTTCACCGTAAGGGCTCCTCAGGGAGAGCACTGAACAGCACTGCTAAGCTCAGTAGATGGAAGCATGTCTCAGAAGCCGCAGGAGAGTGAGAGAATGAGTGGGTGTGTTCCTAGGTTGGTGAGGAATGAGAAGGATGCAGGGCCTGGGGTGGGTGGCATTATGGATGGAAAGTCATTAGAAGGGAAGTGGAATTACTAATCAAGCTAATCTAGCCAAGAGCTGGCTGCCATGTTGACAGTGCTAGACTCTAGGCCCAGAGTAGGTTGAAGGCAGAAGTCCCACAAAAAGACTCGCCTTTCTGGAGAAGACATCTGCTGGACCATGGCACTCTAGGAAATAGCTTAGATTCTGACAGTCTGAGTGAATTTAGGGACTCCCCCAGGCTGAAGTTTGCCATAGGCCTTGGACTAGATCCACATGATTCACAAGAACAGATGGAAAATTCCTGAGTCTTCCATTCAACTCAGCACTCAACAGAGCTATCCCCACCTGAAGGTAAGTCCAAAGAGTGAAAAGTGTATGTATATGTGTGTGTGTGTGTGTGTGTGTGTGTGTGTTGTGTATGAGAGAGAGAGAGAGAAAGAGAGAAAGAGATGGATAGAGTGTGTGAATGAGATTTTGTGATTAGTTATTGTGGTAGGAAAGAGAATTCTATAGCCAGAAAGCATTTGTCTTAAGACCTCTCTCATCTGGCTTAGCATTGCTAAGGATGCCACTGGCCAATACATTGGCCAGGAATTTATCTAGAGGTTATCATCTCCCAGGGTCCAGAAAATTCTTCATGTTCAACTGCAAAATACTGAGCCTGGTTAAAGATAAATCCACCACACTTATTATTTCTCTCTTAACTGAATATCAAATCTCAGTCTTTTGCTACCATGGATATGTTTTTCAAAAGGTCATTTTTTGCTATGAAGGGTACTTTTTATATATTTAGAGGAGAAACATGATCCTGCTGATTTCTACTCATAGTGTGAGGAAGGAGATGTCCCTTGATTGGAAGTGCAGTGATGGAGTCCTGCTCTGGCCCTGTCTTTCCTCAAGGGTGAGCACAAGACCCCTTTTGCTCCAACTGCAGTATCTCAAGGCTCTGCGGTTAGTGATTGGTCCAAGGGTGGTCACATGATCTGAGTCAGACCAATAAGAATCTGTCCTAGGACTTGAGCTGGGAGAAAAGAGTTGCCCCCATCCTGGGGGCTGCACCTTGAGAATGAGCATATGGGGGCCAGGAGCATATCTTGTATGAGAGAATAGGGTTGACATCCACAGGTAAACAGAGATCTTGGCAAAACTGGGCCCTGAGTTCTGGCGTTCACCAGCTCTACCTTGCCCTTCAGTTTGTGAGCCTTATAAGAGGCAGCCCTTCCCAATCCTGCCTTTAGAGTGAGTTGCAAATGGGTTTCTGTCACTTATAACTGAGTAGACCTAAGGAATATTATTTCCTATAAATTGGAGGAACCAATGAATGTTCCTCAGGTCAAGGAACCTTTGTTACCATTAACTAAAGAGCTCTGATATCAGGGCATTGAATCTAATAAGCAAGAGTGTTGGATCCGGGCTCCAATCTTGACTCTAGCCCTCACCAGTTTTGTGATCTTGTAGGAGCAAAAGTCACTCTGAACCTTCTCTGTAAAAGGGGAGTAATAGTATTTTCCCTGAAGGTTTGCTGTAAGGGTGAAATGAGTGGCAGAAATTCCCTTTCTGTAAGCGGGAACTGTTATTATGATTTCTTTAACCTTTGCTTTTTCCCTAAGCTTTTCTTCTCTGGTCCTCCAGGACGTCAAGCATAGAGGAGGACAAAATGGTTTATAATGGCTCTGAATTTACTTCCAATCGTCTGTGTATCTCGTGGCCCTAGAAGGCTGAGAAGTGCTGGCTCCCTCTGGGACGGGTGAAGAAAGATCTTAACTCTGATACTGAAGCACAGGGAAAGCCACTCAAGGTCTTTCCACAAGATAATGGTGGCCCAGCTTGGAGAGGTTGGCTGTATGGAATACAACTAGTAGCAGGGGACACATGGAGCAAAGCTTCCCCAGAAGGTGCAGGAGGGCTTCCCAGGGCACATGAGAATCATCACTTAGTTCAGTCATTGAGTAAGGAGCAGAGTAGCTGGTAGGGCTTTGTAGGGTTCAAGATTGGGCAAAGGACACAAAGATGAGTAAGATCCAAGCCTCTTCCTAAATAGCTAAATGCAACCACAGCAGCTAAGCAATGAGCTCCACCCAGCTGTCTCTGTCCCCCATCCCGTGTCCTCTGGGTGACTTTTTCTCCTGGATTATGAAACAACCTCCTTGCTTGCATACATATTCATTCTCTCTCTCTCTCTCTCTCTCTCCCTCCCTCCCTCCCCCCCCACTCCCCACCTCAGTCCCTCTCTCTTTCTCTCTGCAGCATCATGGCTATAATCCTTTCTACCCACTATTGACATGTTAACCACCCAAAACTCCAATAAAATAATCTCCAATGGCTCCACCTTTACTGGAGACAAAACCCAGATGTCCCAGCCTGGCATTTAAGACCTTTCAAGATATAGCCCGACCAAACTTGCTGACATATGCTCCCTCAAAACAGCTTTCACACTGAACCCTGTACCCTGGACATCCCAACATATTCTCACCTCCATGCTTTTGTCCAAGCCATTTTTTCCTCCTGCTCCTAGCTCCACATGTCCCAGTCCTCCCTGTCCTGAAGCTCCATGTCAAATGCCACATCCTCAGGGAGTTTTCCTTGCTGATCCTAGTTACCAACAATCTCTCCCTACAGGGGGCTCCCCAAGCACTTTCTTTGCGCCTCTCTTACAGCACTGAACCCAGCTGCCCTGGGTGGTGGAATTGCAGAGTGTGTGTGTTTTGAAATCTGAGAAACTGCTGGAGCTTCTGTGTTGTAGCCACAAGAAGTCACCCTGAAGCAGATCTTCACTGTTCTTCCTGCAAGCTTGGGTGGCCTCCTTCTTGGTTATGCAGATAAGAAGGGAGCAGCCTATACTGCCTTAAGGGGGTGGTGTTAGGGGACTTCTGGGGGGTGACCCATATATCTATCTTATACAGAACTGACCTCAGAAATCATGACAGGAAAATCTGTACAGGAGACAAGACTCCTGAGAAGATAAGCAATGTCCCCTCCCTTTCCTTTTAGGGCTGGCATGATTAAAACTCCTTAGATGGGCTGGAGATTCCTCAGACAGTCTGCTAGCCCAACAAACACCAAGGGTCCAAGGGGGACCCACCAGAGGTCAGGGTCAGAACTGGGAAGGGGGATCTAGGCTCAATACCAGTGCAGAAGTCCAGGGCCAAGTCCAAGCCTTAGGCTGGAAGCTTCCTGGATCCAACACTCCCATAGGAGTTGGGAGGCTCTGGAAAAAGTGGCCAGAGTAATGATAAAAAGCAGAAACCTCTGGGACCTACACATAGGGGCCTGTGTAGTCCCTCTGAGGGACAGTGGTCCAGGACATGCCAGGTAGGCAGCAGCAATTTTCCTCCATGGTACTATGACATTAGTGGCAGAAAACTGGAGCCAGGTACTAAGTAAACAGGGCCCCAGGTCTGTCTGTCTGTCTGTCTCTCTCTCTCTCTTTCTCTCTCTCTCAGCCTGGCATTTAGAAATGGAGCTTAAGCCTGGAATGAATCTAGGTGTCTCTAGAAAATTTGGGTGTGAGGTAGAAAAAGACAATACTAGAGTCCTCAATAAACAAGGTATTTAGGGGATTGAAGAGGTAACTGAAGAAATACAACCATATTTCCACTCAGTACAGCAAAGTGGGTCATACCAGTAGCATCCTCATCACAGGCTGCCCTGTTTTAAATCAAGGCCAGTGTCTACTATTAGAAATTAAGTGCTTTGAAACAGAACAGTGTATTCAATCTCAATTTCCTCTATAATATTTTGTGTGGCAGTATGCTGGGCGCAGTGGCCAGCATACTTACAATCCCAGAGACTTGGAAGGTTGAGGCAAGAGTATAAGTTTGAGGCCAGCCTGGGCAACTTGGCCGGACCTGTCTCAAAGTTAAAAAATAAAAAGGGCTAGAAATGTGGCTCAGTGGTAGAGCACCCCTGGGTTTAATTCCTAGTATAGGAAAAAAATTGTGTAACAGTAGCTGCACGATAAATTTTTGTTGGAAAAAGAGAGAGTGGGAAGGAGAGAAGCCCGGGGAGGAGGGAGCTATAGTTTGCTGCTGAACTAAGAAGAACAGCTTCCTGGCAGAGAGGTGGGTTGTGAGGGACCTTGAAGGAAGAGCACCATGAGAAGACTGTTCGAGTCTTTGGAAACTGTCCCTTATAGGCCCAGAGTCCCTGCAGCATGTTAGGGGCTAGTGTCTCAGCAGGAGCCATCCCCATGCTCCCCACCTCCTCTTCTTGTCATCAGCCTCCCAGCAATTCTGTCATATATTCTTCTTTAGGGAAAAGCATACAGAATAGTTGACTTTCCTAAATTTAATGCACTGCTGGGCCCCTCCCAGGGCCCAGGAGCTAAAGCTTCATTAACTTTCCAAGAACCAGCCTGTGCCCACAAGAACCCTCCCTGCTGGGGGCCTTGCCCTCTCCTCTCAGCCTGGCCCCACCCAGCTGGCTCAGACTCCCCACTAGCTGGAGACCTGGGCAGCAGTTGCCTTAGACCAAGAGTGAGGCTGACCTGAAAGGCAAAGACATTCTTGACCAGAGTCTCCCCAAACACGAAGCTGGAGCCGGCCTCAGTGTAGCTCAGGAAGGTCTGAAAGGCAAAAAAAAAAAAAAAAGTACACTCATACACACAAGAAAAGCATGGGGTGAGTCTAGGAAGGAAGGAGAGAGGGAACTGTGGGCAGAGTCCCAGGCTGGGGTGAGCAGGGGCCTGGCCCTGGTCCAGGTGGGAGAGAGGGATGCCAAAGCCACAGGCCCTCCCTGGCCCAGGCAGGTCGCCCTTGAAACACACCTCCCCTCACCCGCCCCGTCCCTGTCAGGGGTGGGGCACTGCCTAGGAACAGACACTAAAGTGACAATCATTGTTCTTTCAGAGCATGTTCTGCAGGAGAGATACTTTTTTGGTCAATTTTAAATTTTAAATACCCTGATATGAGAGTTGTGAAAACATTAAAGAAGGGCTGGGGACATGGTTCAAGTAGTAGTGCGCTCGCCTAGCATGCGTGAGGCACTGGGTTTGATCCTCAGCACCACATAAAAATAAAAAATAAAGATATTGTGTCCACCTAAAGCTAAAAAATAAATATTTTAAAAAACATTAAAGAAGATATAATAAGGAAACAAGACCTTAAGCTGTGTTGAAGAAGGCTGTTAAAGGGGGTGTCTTTTGTGCCTGCTTCGTCCCTGACAGCCAATGGTATACTGTTTCCATGTCCTGTCTCCATCCCAGACTCGTAGCCTTAATGTGGGAGTCCACACTCACTTCTGCAGGAGATCTGGCATTGTGACTGCAGGAACAAGTCACTTCTCTTATCCAGGAGTCAACGTTCTCATCTATAAATTGAGGATATGCTACTAGGAAGGCTGAGGCTGGAGGATTGCAAGTTTGAGGCTAGTGTGGGCAACTCAGCAAGACTCTATTTCAAAATAAAAAATAAAAAGGACTGGGGATGTAGCTCAGTGGTATATTGCCCCTGGGTTCAATCCCCAGTACCACAAGAAAATAAAATAAAATGGGGACATGACCAGAGCAGCAACTCTTAGCCTTTTCTTCTATAATACCTAGGCTGGTGCCATCAGCAAAGCCAATAGGTGGGCACAGACCCCAGGAATGATCCTGGCTCCACCCCACACAGAGCACGTGGACATTTGAGCTGGTGAGAAGAGGGTGAGTAGAGGTTCAAAACTTGGGTCCTCAATCACTTATATTTGAAACAGTAAATTATGAGCTGTGGGTGTAGCTGGTGGTAGAGCATTTGCTTAGAATGCAAAAAGCCTGGGGTTCATTCCCCAGCACTGGGGGGAAAAAAAGTAAAATCATGATGGTTGCTCAACAATGTGCATGAACTTAATGATGGTTAAAATGGTAAATTTTGTCTTATGTGTATTTTACCACAGGAAAAAAAAAGAAATATTATAACCTCAGTCGGGTGCTATAATCTCAGGTACTTGGGAGGTTGAAGTAGGAGGATCACAAGTTTGAGGCCACTTAGTGAGGCCCTGTCTTAAAAAAAAAAAAAAAAAAGAGGTCTGGGGATGTAGCTCAGTGGTAGAATGCTTGCCTCTCATGTGTGAGGGCCTGGGCTCAATCCCCAGTACCACACACACACAAATTATGATTTCAGTAGACATTTCTAAGAACACACACATATACACACATAGAGCAAATCATTTGCAGGGTTTTGTTTTTAAGCAATTTTAACACTATAAGTCCTGAGTCACAGGTGACCTTGGCAGGCCACACTTCTGAGGGACTCTCTTCCATATCAGACTCTGCTCTGTCCCTCAGGTCAGAGTTCCTGGCTTGAGGGAAGCAGTACCTGGCCCTGCTGGCCCTCAGCAGTCCACCTGGCCTGGGCCCCAATCCATACCTACCCCCTAGTCCCAAACTATCTCTATGGCCTCCCCACCCACCTTCCCCCACAACCAAGTGGCTTCTCCCCCATTCCCTGATGACCTAAGGTGCTCTCAACAGTCAGGCCCCATGTACAAACCTGGATCTGATCACCCAGCCACTGGAATGCTACAAATCCTGGTTCTGTTCTGATGACAAAGAGTCCGAGTACAAACTGTAGCCCAAGGCCCCAGGACACGGTCCGCCAAGAAACCTGCCACCCAATAAAAAGGGCTTGGTGAGCTTCGCTCCTTGGGTGGTCCACAGAGAACAGGATGAGGGGTGAGGGTGGAGAGCACAGAACTGCTGGGGGTGATGGGAGCTTTGCCCTGCCTGGAGGCCAGAGCCCTAAGCCTGCTGCCAATAGTCACTCCCTCCCTAGGATTCAGAATAGGCCATGCTCTTAGCGGCCATGAGGTGGGCAGTGGGCAGGGGTGGCTCAAGATTCCAATCAAGGACCCTTGAGAAGCCAGCCCAGCTTTGAACATGCCAAGGCATTTAGTTTCTGAGTCATGGCCTCAGGACATGGACATCGGCCTGCCCAGCTCATTGTGTAACCTCCATCTGCCTGAACCCTCTCCATCTGTCCTCCATTGGCAGGATTCCCAAACCCCACTCCCTTGAGGCCCACCCTGTACAGGAGAGCTGTATTCCTTTGGGTTGCTATTCTCTCTCAGCACCTAAAGACTCCTTACCGAATCCTGAGCTCTGAAACTTGGCTATAGCCTGGGGAAAGTAGTAACAACACTATGAAGCAGAGAGGGGTCCTGATTCCAGAGGATGGGAGAGAGAAAAAGGAGGCAGAGGAAGAGAAAGTCCATCTGACCAATCCAGTAGGGCCAACCAGCTGTGCGTAGGCAGGGACCTCCCAAATAGGCAGATGAACACTTTGTTATGCATCAGAATTATCCAGAGGCCTGTTGAAATGAAGATAGCTGAGCCTCACGGTGGAGAGCAGTGATTTGAATTATGGCTTGTCTGACTCTCGTGGCTGTGTCTGAGCTGGGAGCTGCCTGTGTGAAGTGCAGGTCAAGATGCCCCAGTTGCTATGGTAACACTGGCCAGGGAGGGCTACTGTGAAGGCTCATGGCTCTGGCTCTATCAGTTGAAGCCTTGAGTTCAGCACCAACTCCCAGGAATAGTGAATTCTGAGCAAAACAAGATGACCCTAATGTCTCACCAGTCCAGCATCCTTCAGATTGCCTGTTTGCTGAAACTTTTCCACAGATAACTTTTTGATGAAACCTATATAATAAACTTGCTGAGCTGGTTCTAGAGTCACTCAAGCCTCACCAGGGCTTGGCTGCCCACCTGGCTACAACTTTTACTCTCTATGTGTATCTGTCTTTTCTCTATCCCCTCATCACTCCTGAACATCTGGTATCTCCCTTGATTAATGGCCATGACCAAGAGAGATGAGAGGGTTGTGGTATCTCACCCCAGTTTTTGACTATGAAAATTAGCATTTTTAAGCTGTGTGCAGTGGTATACACCTATAATCCCAGCTACTTGGGAGGCTGAGGCAGGAGGATCATGAGTTCAAGGCCAGCCTCAGACTTAGTGAGATCCCATCTCAAAATAAAAAATAAAAGGGTCTGGAGGTGTAGCTCACTGGTAGTGCACCCTGTGTTCAATCCCCAGTACAGAGGAGGAGAAGGAAAAGAGGAGGAGGAGCACTGTTTTATACTAATAATACCAAGAAACCTTTGGTTCTTCACATAGACTCTGGAGTCTGATTCTGTGTTTTCCAGGGTAATGGGGATGATTTCTGAGACTACAAACTTGAGGACATGTCACCAAGGAAAGAAATGCCTCCAGTGGCCTCTTGGTTTGGAGAAATGCAGCAAATCTGTCTATCCAGTGTCCTTGCCCCCCCTTGGGGAGCTTGAGGACTTCTGCTAAGAGAGGTGACTACTCACTTGGGGTCTCCAGTTCCAGGATGTCCCTCACCTGCTTCATAGGAAGCCTATCCTGATGTACAGTCATTCCCAGGCTCTGAGCCTTGGGTGTTCTCCCAACAGGAGCCTCTGCTCCCACCCAGTTCCCAGCCCCAGCCAAGGGGCAAAAGAAAGAACACACTGGCTTCCAGCCCCAGCTGTCAGCTAAGCACTCACAGCACCGTGATGTTTCGAGCAGGCAAAGAGTAGGATGATGAACACGCAGGTTCCTGCAAATGACACCAGCTGCTCAGGCCTCTGGAAGGTGTCTAGAGCCAGCCACAAGACCAAGGCCAAGACAGCAGCAAGGGCTAGACCTCTGCAAGAGAGAGGGAGAAATCCATCACCCTCAGCATCTTACACACACACACACACCAAATAGTACCCAGGGCCCCAGAGGAAAGGTGAGCCAAGACACTTCTTAGTACTCTGTACAATGCCCTATGGATTGTGGGTTTGCCCACAATGTGTCAGGAGTAGACACTCTTCCTGGCCCTCTGATTCCAAGCACAGTTCCCTCTCATCCTTGTGGGTAGTTCCTATATAGCCCAGGAAATAGTTTCCTAGTAGTAAACTATTAGGAGTAGTTTCCTCAGATATATTTGCTGATCAGAATTCAACTGGTCATTTCAGGGGGCTTTTGCAGATCTCTGGAATTGTCACTCTTGACAGCTTCTCTTCTTTGATGCTCTGCAATGTGCTGCTACTCCAGAGGGCACAGGCAATAAGCCTGGGCAGCGTCCTCCACCATGTGGTGTTTTCTGCAGACATGCAGAACACAAGGGCTATGGAAGTATGGTTTCCTCCACCTAGATTTCAAAGAATGCTATGAAGAGTCTGGAGGACCATGCTGAGACCTGCACAGGAGGGTGAGACTGCCTTTGAGACCCCTGAACAGTAGAGACACGTGTGGCATGTGATGCCAACCTGGGAGAGCTGAAGGCTGCATGCAAATCCAGCCATGAGAGCAGCCATGTGGACTGAGTTCAGCAAAGCCATAGGGCAAGGTTGCCTAAGGTTTTAGAGGCCCAGCTAACCCAATGTGTCTGGAAGGAAGCACACAGTGTGAAAATTTATTCTGGAATATATATATATATTTAAATTTTGGTCAGTAGTACTGGGGATTAAACCTAGGTTTGCTCTGCCACTGAACTACATCTTGAATTTGCAATCCTCCAGTCTTAACCTCCTGAGTCACTGGGATAAGGATGTGCTACCACCCCGGGCTTATTCTGGCTTTTTTTTTTTTTTAATTGAAACCGTGGGTGCTCAACCACTGAACCACATTTTCGTCCCTTTGTTATATTTTATTTTGACATAGGGTCTTGCTCAGTTGTTGAGGCTGCCTTTGAACTCACTATCCTCCTGCCTCAGCCTCCTGAGCTATTGGAATTAAGGCGTGTGACACTGCCCCCAACTTATTCTGACATCTTAAGAGTTAAGGTCTTGCCTTCTTGGGTTTCAGACTAGCTTGGGACCTGTTGTTCCTTTCTTTCTACCTCTCTCTCCCTTTTGAGATTGTGAGTGTTTTCCCTTTGCCTATCCCAACCACTGAATTTTGGAAGTAGATAACTGGTCTTGATTTATAGGCTCCCCCACAGCTGGAAGGAGTTTGCCTTGTGTCTCAGATGAGACTGGACTTCAGAGTTTGAGTTGGTGTCGGATTAAGTTAAGACTTTGGGAACTATCGGGATGGAATGATTTTATTTTTTTAATGTGAGAAAGACATGAATTTTAGGGAGTCAGGATGAAATGCTATGACTTGGACATGGTTTGTTCCCACCTCAACTCATAATGAAATGAACTGCCACCGTGGCAGTGTTTGGGTGGTGGGGTCTTTAAGAAGTCATCAGGTTTTTTTCTATGAGGAATGGGTTAATACTTACAGGCATGGATCAATTCTTGCTCTCACAGGACTGGATTAGTTACTGGTAGCACTGTGAGTGTGATTCATTTTAAATCAAGGCTGCTTTTTTTTTTTTTTTAATCAGGGATTGAAACCAGGGTACTTAACCACTGAACCACATCTCCAGCCCTTTTTTCTGTATTTTATTTAGAGATGGCTCTTATTGAGTTGCTTAGGGCCTTGATAAATTGCTGAGGCTAGCTTTGAACTCTCGACCCTCCTGCCTCAGCCCCCAGAGTCACTGGAATTACAGGCCTGTGCCACCACATCCAGCTGCTTCTACTTTGTCTCCTCTGCAGGCACCCCACTTGCTTTCTGCTATGAGCTGAAGCAGCCCAAGGCCTCACCAGAAGCTAAGATGCTGCACCCTGTTCTTGGACTCCCCAGCCTCCAGAACCAGGACCAAAATAAACTTCTATTCTTTATAAACCACCCAGTCTAGTATTCAGTTATAGCAGTAGAAAATGACTAAGACAGGGGTTTGATGTTCTCTTCCCTAACCTACATTATGGCGTCTCCATTGTTTCCAGAGCTCCAAGGAATCTTGTTTCAGAATCAAGAGATCCCACCCCAAACGTGTCCAGGGACATGAGTGACTACACCAGAATCGACTGGGGGATAATTAAAAATACTAGCACCTGGACCCCAATCTAGCCTGCTAAGCCAGACTCCAGGGGTGGTCCCTGGCAGCCATATGTCTCCCACTTGCCCCAGGGGATCCTATGGGAGGCACTGAGAAGGGCCCTCCCTGCTTGGATGGGCTGGGCTCTCGGAACCTAAGAAACAGTCCAGTCCTGTCTCAGCCATCACAGTCCCTATTGTAACTGAGGCTGAGAACTGGCAAAACACAACAGAGATGGCTGCTGCCTTTGAATCCACCCCGCAACTCCTGCCCCCAAGCCCAGAAGGCAAACAGGGTAGGGAGTGGTCTCTGACATGGGAACCCTCCGGTAGGCCAGGGCTGAGGCTGCTGCCTCCTGCCCACCCCAGGCTGCCAGCTCACTCACCTCTTAAACCACAGGATGAGGCGGGGATGGCCCTGGAGTTTCACACACCTCCTCAGTTTTGGCCCCAGTAACTTCTTCAGCAGCCTGCAGGCCAGGGAGACAAAGACCACACAGGCAAGGACAAACAGCGCCAGGGCCCTCCGGAAATCCAGGAGGCAGGCAACGAGCAGGAAGGCAGCAAATGCTGGGGGATGGAACAGAGAAAGGATCAACCATCTTTCCAGGCCCTGCAGCCTCACATGCTGGCTCCATCTCACTCCATCCAAAGCACAGAGGGCAGGAAATTCACCCAGACTCTCTGGTTTCTCTTTCCTTATTTGGAAATGAGAACACTCATCCCTGCCATGTCAGATTTTGTTACAAATTAGCTGGTAGAATGTGTGTGAATGGGCTTTGTAAACTGTGAAGTGCTAACCAAATGTGAGGAGATGTAAATAGAGCAGGTGAGACAAGACAGCATAAATCTCTGGGCATCAATGGAGCGCCTGCTACCATCTAGAACCATGCTACGTCCCATGAAGGATGGAGCTGAATCAGTGACTCCATGAAGTAATCAATCACTGATGATTAATCAACGACCATTTTCTTCCTGAAGTTTCCTTTTTTACCTTTTGCCTTTCTCTCCTGTGAGCAGCTGAGCCAGTCTGGGCTTGTTCCTCAACAAGCAGAGACCACAGGGGAAATGTGTCTCCTTGGGATTTCAAATTTCAAAATCAAGGGCCCTTGCCAGGTGTGGTAGGACCTTCCTGTAATTCTAGCTTCTTGGGAGAATGAGACAGGAGGATAGCAGGCTTAGCAAGACCCTGTATCAAAATAAAAATAAAAATAAAAAGGAAGGGATGCAACTCAGTGGTAGAGAGCATCCCTGGGATCAATCCCCAATATAAATACACACAAAAAAAATTTTTAATTAAAAAAATGGCCTTAAGGGATTGGAAAGGACTTAGAGCCATGGATTAAAAATGTGGAATGAAACATCATGAGGAAATAGGTCCCACCCTGCCCCCTCTGCTATCAGACTAGTTAGAGAATAACAGAGCAAAGACACTGATGGGTCCCAGAGAGGCCTGAGCCTGGCAAGGTGGCCAGCACCCAGTGGGTTTGTGGCACAGTAAGCAGAAGAGCCATGTGCCTTGCTTCCAGGGTGGAGCCCCAGGGAGACACTAAGACTTCAGAGAGCATCACTACGTGGTATGGGGTCAGGCAGAGCCCCAGAAAGCTTGTAAGTATGTACACTCTGTAGTCACTAAGTAGGGGAAGTGAGGAAGACAAGAGAGGTGGGAAACCAGGGCAGGCCTGTGGTGGGGAAGGGACATCTCCAGGGCTCCCTGCCAGCATGGAGAACTTAGGACCACCTGGAGAAGTGGGCTGGTCAGAAGAAACCTGAGGAGTGATCGTGGCTAAGGCCTCCTGGGGTCTGCCAGGGAAAGGGGTGAAGGGAGTTTCCAAATAGACATAAATTAAGTTCCTGCCACTCCCCGGGATGATAAAATGAAAACGGAAAATAAATCGAGTTGTAGAAATAAAGCTCCCTTCCACACAGAAGCTTGTGGACTGGGATTCCTGTTGTATGAGTGGCATTTAGAGGCACAGGTAGAGCCCTTCAGAGCCCAGCCTGGGATGCAGGTAGGCTCTGGAAGTTAAGGAGAAGAGGACAGGTTGAGGTGCCATGGTCACCAAGCGCTGAGATCAGCACTTTATATACATTTTCACAATGAATTCTCATGCCATCATACAAGGTCATTGCTGTGGTGATGCCCACTTAGATGGTGATGAAACAGGCCAGACAAGTTAAATGTCTCACACAGGGGGGATGTTAGGCCCTAATTAGGTCCATCTGCCTAGGTGCTAGTGCCTCAGAGGTGGGCTGTAGCAGGCCAGGGAGGAAGGAAGGGTCTGGAAAGGCCAAGACAGGGTGGAGCACTTGCCTAGCACCTGGGAGGTACTGGGTTTGATCCTCAGCACCACATAAAAAATAAGTGAATAAAATAAAGGTATCGTGTCCATCTACAACATATATATATATATATATATATATATATATATATATATAGAGAGAGAGAGAGAGAGAGAGAGAGAGAGAGAGAGAGAGGTACATGAACAAAGCTGTACCAATCAAAGACCTCCCTTGGACTTTGGCTAGAATGATAGGCAAAGTCTTCTAAGACCAGGGACAATAAAGCCATCCATGTTAGTCCTTTCTCTACTAGAGTCTATGCAATCACTCCTTCAAGGGAAGCATATCTGAATCTGAGTAAAGTTAATAGCATAGAAAGCAGAGGAGACCTGATTTCAGACCCTGCCAAAGAATGACTTCACAGTCTTAGACACCATCTCTGAAGGAAACTATGAGCAACTTCTATGGTTTGAATGTGGTTTGAGTGTTTCCTCTAAAGGGTTCATGTGTTAGAAGTTCAATTCATGTGTGGTAATTTTGAGAGGTAGTGTAACCTTTAAGAGGTGGAGCCTAATGGAAGATAATTAGGTCATTGGGGATATGCCCTCAGAAGTGATGAACTTTTCTAGCTGATGTGTCCATGAGCATGATAGTGCCATGTCCATGAGCATCCAAAACTATGAACTACATAAATCTTTCCTTTATAAAGTATCTAGCTTCAGATATTTCACTATAGCAACAGAAAACTGACTAATATAGAAACCATGAACCCACCCCACCTCAGCAGATGAACTTGTTTTTAAGTACCTCAAGAAACTAGGGCCATTTCTGCCACCTCTCTCACTATCCTCTCCCCTCCCTAGCTACCTATTATGGTCTCTATATCCACACCCATCTTCCTCTCTTTACTTCCAACCTGACAGAGATAAGTCTTAGCCTACAAAGACCTGTCCCTCCACCTGGGCCCAGGTACCTTCTCTGGGGAATGTCCTCTTTCTACAAAGCCCCCACTTCAGCTCACAAACATGTTCCAAGTGTCTCCCATCACAAACACATGTCTATCATTGATCTTTTGTCAAATCCTAACCATTAATATTTCCTCTCTGTTCTCATAAAAATTTCTCTAAAGAGTTTCCATACTTGCTGTCTGTACTGCCTCACCTCCCATTTACTCCAATTTAGTTTTTGCACTTATGCTCTAAGTCACAACCACCTCTTTGCCCCTAAATTAATGGACTTGACTCTGTCCTTGCTCTGTTTACCCTTTGCAGAGATGTTATTGATCTTCCATGTGGATGGTCCCAGGCTTCTGTCCTTGACCCACTTCTCAATTCATTCTCCAAGTAACTTCTCCAGGGGAAACTTTCTCTTGCCCTGGATGACCTGGTGGTGCTACCTCCAATAGACTGTCCAAATCACCTCCCTCTTAGCAAGACCGTCTCTTCCACCTGTGTTCTATAGCTCTGCAGGAAGCTCCATAATCCACCCATCACCCATGCAGAAACCCAAGGCAACCTTGATTCAAGGTCTCCTTCATCCTGCACATCTGGTCACCTCCCAAGTTACACTGGCATTGCTTCTCTAGGATTTCTCAAATCTAGCCCTGTCCCTCTTCCATCACTTAATTCTCAAACATATCATGGCCCTCAATGTCTCCTTCTCCCTCTGTCTCCCCAGGATCCCAGAGTATGAATTCCACCTGGACATGTCTGTGTTTTCAATCTTTTGATGGCTCTCTTGAGAGTAAAATCAAAATCACTGAGAATCCTCCCCCATAATCCACTTCCAATTCCAGACCCTTTCCTAGCCTTCTAACCTCATGCACTGGCATTCCTTATAAACTCTATCCTCCAGCCACACTAGACTTCATCAAATTCCACACCATGATGGTTTTCATCTCTGCTCTGTGACTCCTCTCACTCCTTATTGTCCTTCCCTCACTTCCTATTCACCCTCATGAGACTTGAAGTTCACTTCCTCCTGAAAGTCCTCCCTGACTCCCAGATGGCTCACTGAATCATGTGGGCATATTGGTGCCACTTCCTAGCTGATGAGGGAGTGACTTCAGAATGAGATCTGGTCTGGTTTAACTGGTGCCTCAGTTCCTAGCCTGGGAGCTGTCCCTGAGTTGGTGCTCAGCAAACATTTGTTGACTGATTGGTAAAGTGAATGACCCTGTCCTGAGGCTGGGGAGGCAGTGATTTCTGGGTAGGGCTTTGTCCCCAGCTCACCAGTACAGAACAGGCCTATATAGATCCATCGGAACAACTGTGCGTGCTTCCTGTAGAAGCTTCGTGCTCTCAGGACTGGCTGCAGGCTCCTCCTGGGGAGAGGACCAACAGTGTTCATGAGTGGCCCTTTTACTCCCATAAAAGTAATCCCAGTATGGATCCTCAACACCTTCAGGTAGAAACCACTCAAATGTGTTCCTAGTACAATGGTGAAAGAGGGCAAGCCAGGCTCTGGCCTTGACATTCCACAGGGTTGCCAGGCAACCCCAGCCCAGAATAAACTGAGCCATGGTTCAGACCTCCCTGCCTCTAGGTCTACACAAGTTGGGCCTTTGGACTGGAGCAGTTCCAGCAGGCTCCATTACCCCAGGAATAAATCCTGTTTCCAAGCTGAGGGAATTGATAGGGAAGAACCTTATCAACATACAGAAATATACAAAGATGATGGCCTTCACATCCCTGATTTCCACCTGTCCATGGAGCAAGATACATTAGCTTCCTGTTCTTCATTTGCTTCCTTTGGATCAGGACACTCGTCATCTAAGTCAGCACTACCTATTCCAGAGGGAGGGAGTGTAGCACTACTTATTCCAGAGGGAGGCAGCCTGGCCCCTGCCCAACTGTGACTACCTTCAGACCCAGTCCAAACGCTAATTCTTACCTGGTCATTTGGTCATCTGTTTGTCCCTGGAGGAACGATAGGTACCTCTAGTAGATGTGCACGCAGTGCTCATGGAATTCAACCACCAGGAGCAATTTTATCCTCCTGTCCCCTCTCTGGAGGGTAAGTGAGGCATCTTCCTGAGTCCCTCCATCCAGACAATAGATGGATCCCTCCCCCATTGCCACTCCAGATCCTTCATTCTGTGCTCATTTCAGGATCCTGCCACCGAGGACACTCTGGCTGGTCCTTTTCCCTCCATATAAAATGTGAACCTGGGTCAGTCAAGAGTTTTAAACTGAGCTTCAGCTTTCCCCTTAAGTTCCCTCAGAGGCAGGACCAGGTATAAGGGGGATGGGGGAGGTTAAAGGGGAGGCCCTGACTGGTTCAGGGCCTCCTCCCCAACTTCCACCAGAGCAGCCCACTGTACATGTTGGGGTTTCTGGCTGCTTATGAGCAGGTAGGGCCTGTGGCCTGGCTTACCTCTGAGGGAGAGGACAGCATGGCTCATCTAGGTGCAAGAAATGGCTGAAGTGCCTTGGTTCCTCCTTCAACAAAGGTATCCAGCTCCCACATGTGCCAGGAGGCCAGGGTCCCCATCCTATTTCCCTGACTAGTCTATAATCCTCACAGAGATCACCTACCATCTAGAAAAGGACTTCGGGTCAGCTTTGCTCCAGCTGCCCTCGTGCTCTATGGGGCTGGAGTCACTGCCAGGAAGCCGGCCTTCCTCCTAAAGCCATCAGGGAGACATCAGGGCCAGCCTTCCCACCTGAGAGATAGAAGAGCTGAGGGGCCCAGAGAGGTGAGAGACCCAGACCACCCCAAGGTACCCATAGGCCCTCATCAGTAGACTGAGGTGAGAATGGGACTTTTGCACAAGAAATAATCAGAGGGTTACTTAATTAAATTCTGCAAAGCATACCATGAGCACCTACTATGTTCAGGGCTCTGTGTTAGACATATTCTGCCTTCAGGGAGCTTGCAATCTGCATCAAGGAGGAACACTTTGACTGGTTGGGGGCCAAGAGGAAGCCTCTAAGGAAAGTCCCAGGCAAGGTTACCTCATTGTATGTCTAAAGAATGCCATTTACCCCACAGTCCTTGGAGTTATTGGGTGGGGGACATTCTTGCAAGGTGACATTGTGAAAGCTGCCTCCTGGGGTGCACAGGGCAGCATAGGGAAGGGGTCTGGTCACAGAAGGTTGGGAGAGGAAAGGGTGCCATGTTATGCTCCAAAGACCAGGTTGTGATCCTCAACTTGGCCAGTGGAGAGGAAGGAGAAGATTAGGAGCTCCTGGAAGGCTGAGGCTTTCTCAGAGACTCACCCCATCATCTTGTTTCTCTTCTCATCTTTCAGATTGGAGCTTAAATGTTACTTCCACATCGGAAATTTCTCTGACCTTTCAGACTTGGATGGGTTATATTGGCACATAGTAGGTGCCCAATAAATGTTTCATGAGTGAAATAAAGGGGGCTGAGTTATACAGGGATTCCAGCTCATCAGAGTTGCCTTAATTATGCAAGCAAATAGCTGAGGAGGCCAAAGAAGATGGATGTGTAAGAAGGTGGGCATAGACCCTCCCACTGTGGGTTAGGACTCAAACCCAAAGACTGAGGAGGCTGGGGAAGGGGACAGACCAGGCTCTTCAAGAACTCAGCCTCCGTGTTCTCCAAGCCATGGGTTGCAGGTTTGAGAGAAATGAACTCTCCTTGTTTGGGTGTCTGTTTCTCCATGGGCCAGATCTTCCAGCTGAAAGACAAAGACAGAGAGGGCCCAAAAGCTAAAGGGAGAGCCTGCAGGATCCAGGAGCGGGGGTTGAGGAAGGGAAGAGGATGGAGTGGGGAAGAGGGCAGGGTGGCAGGAGCAGAAGCCTGGAAGCATGGTGCTTGGGGGTTGCATAAGCCATCCCAGAGCTGGCTCCTCATTGTGCCTCGGACCTCGGCCTGGGCCCCTCCAACACATGGAGGAGGTGGCCCTTCTTACAGTCCCTTCTGAACCTGTCCTGTAAGCTCCAGGAGTTCCAGGCCAAAACAACAAATTCTGCCCATTTCATAGGGAAGGAAAGGAAGGAAATAAGTATGTATCTGATACAGGCATTTTTCTGAAGAGAGGCCCTGGCTTGCCTCACTCCACACAACAGGTTAAAATCACTTGCCATTAAGTGATATGCTCACATGTTGATGGACACACAAAAAATAAACCATGGTAAAAAAATAACTCCTATACTGCCCTCAAAAAAGAATCTGCAATTAATGTCAGTCAAGATCCATCTTTGTGCCAGGTGCGGTGGTGCATGACTGTAATCCTAATGGCTCGGGAGGCTGAGGCAGGAGGATTGCAAGTCAAAGCTAGCCTTAGCAAAAGTGAGGCACTAAGCGACTCAGTGAGACTCTATCTCTAAATAAAATGCAAAATAGGGCTGGGGATGTGGCTCAGTGGTTGAGTGCCCCTGAATTCAATCCCTTGTATCAAAAAAATTCATCTTTGCAAAAAATCTGATTTCCACATTTAGCCAGTATAGCCAGCAGATATTTCTGATCCATAATGCATGGATTCCTTCAAAGAAAAAATCAATCATTAAACAAACTTTTTAAAATTAAAAACAACAACGTTCTTATAAGGTAAATAATGTATTTAGCATGAAGCATGAATTATTTTCATATAAATATAGAAAATAGAGAAAAGGCCATGCCTCTCATTTGAAAGCCCTTAGGATTAGAGATTCTTTGTTTCCTCCTTTTCTCCTTTCTCTTTCTTTCCTTTTTTCTTTTTCTCCACTCCCCCCCTCCCTGGGATGGGGGCAGGGAGGTAGTTTTGTTTTGGTTTTTTGAAGCAGGTGTTTAAGGTTTAATCTTCTTCATGGAAAAATTATGACTGTTGGAGGACTTACTGTGCAATATAAAAATCTCCTCATGCTCTGGCAGGGCTTGGATGGTTCAACTCTACGCTGCCTGCCTGCACTCGGCCCCAGCGCCCTCTGATTCTCTACTGAAGAGCATATCCTTCTCTTTAATGCAATATTTCAAGGGAAAAAAGTAGTGATATGCTTATTGTATTATACTTTTCCACACTTGAAAAATGGAGACACAATATCCTGAAGACAGCAATCTGGTCCCTAGATAACTACCCCTGGACTTTTTCATGCCAAGAGCCAATAGTTCCTTTTATTTTTTTCCCCCAACATTGGGGATTGAACCCAGGGGTGCTCTACCATTGAGTTATATCCCCAGTCATTTTTATATTTTTATTTTGAAACAGGGTCTAGCTAAATTATTGAGGCTGGCCTCAAACTTGCAATCCTCCTGCTTCAACCTCTGGAGTTACTAGGAGTGAGCCACTACACTCAGTCTATAGTTCCTTTTTTGCTGAAGCTCAATTCATAGGCTTCAGCTCATCTGTAAATAAAGTCCTAAGTACGACCCTGTCTCCCTATTCTCATTCCTCCTCCTTTTTTCCCTTTGGGGATTACCGTACTCTATCCCAACAGCAGACTGGTTAAGATAACACACCCAGACATACATACAAACAAGCAGGGACACACATTGAGTACATATGCACACACACACACACACACACACAAACACACAGCCTTAGAAGCCCTGATTCCAGCACACACACAGATACAGCTGCACAGAGAGGACAGGACCTTATTCCTACTCACATATTTGTGGTGACAGGTGGTTCTCAGGAAGAGATGGAAGCACAGGTTTCTCTAGGGATGAGCTGAGCCAGCCTGCTTGTGCTTTGGCCTGTCTTCACCTTTCAATGGAAATTCCTGGGCAAGGTCCAGAACTGCAGTAGGTTGGGCCTCCCCAGAGTCCAGCGACACAAGGCTGCCGCAGGATCCCAACCCTTATTGAGGGGAAAAGGGGGTGGGAAAGGGAGCCTACAGAGGTCTGGCCCAGTGTAGCTTCTGCCCCACCTGGCTGCCTCCCGCCAGAAATGCCCTCCCTCCACTCTTCCTGCTCCTGAACTGACCTCTTCCAAGGCCAGATCTGGTTCTCCTCCTCCAGGAAGCAACCTTTGTATTCCTGCTCTCCTCCTTCCGGTTTCCATCTGTCATCCCCTGTATTTCACCTTCCATTTTGCATCTCACTCTCTCTTCCTCCCTGGATTAGTAATTAGTATAACAACCTATTTTCCTAAGCTGGAAGATAGGGAAGCTGTGTAGCTGTCACAAATAGGAAGCGTGTTGCAGGTCTAAGCATTGAAACAATCATGAAAGCAAAACAAAATCCCACTGTTTCCTCTTCGTTTCTTTCTTTCTTTTTTTCCCCCTTTAAGCTAAATGCCTAAGCAACATTGTGCAAAGTCAAGGGACAAACAATTTAGTTTTTCAGTCTTCAAGCTAAGCATTAAGCTTATCTGACAAGATTAACAAACATTTCTTTAATAATTAATAGTACACACTAAGGACAAAATCCTTTATGGCACAAAACTACTTCCTGGTAACATAAAAGCAGAGCACCTGGTACAGGTACGCAAGTTGTTTTAGAAGTTTAGATGACGGATGGATGGAGGGACCCCTATTCTCTAAAAACTTCCTTTTCTTTGCCCTTTTTTGTTTGTTTTGCGGTACTGAGGGTTGAACCCAGGAGCACTTTACCACTGAGTGAGATTCCTGGCACTTTTTATTTTTTATTTTGAGACAGGGTCTTACTAAATTGCTGAGGTTGGCCTCAACCCTGCGATTCTCCGGTTTCAGCCTCCTGAGTTGCTGGGCACATGCCACTGCACCTGGCTTCTTTTTCTCTTTCATTCTAATTATCAAAACATTAGCTGGGCTCATTGGTGCATACCTGTAACCCCAGCTATTGGGGACTGAGTGGTGGAGGGGGGTGGTTTTGAAGCAGGAAGATTGCAAGTTTGAGCCCGCCTGGGTAACTTTAGGGAGACCCTATCTTAAAATGAAATAAATTTTTAAAGGCATGTGTGTGGGGGTGGGGCTGGAGATATAACTCAGTGGAAAAGCACTGTGGGTTCAGTCCCCAATACAAAAAATAAAAAAATCTAATTACCGAAGTAATGACACATACATTTAAATCTTATAGAAAAATACAGAAAGCATTAAAATCCCCCTAATCTGAGGCCTTCCACAGATAAGGATTATTGAGTACATGGAATTTCCCACCTATTTTCCCCCTAACTGTATACAATTTTCTGTTATTCATTTTCCAACAGAGATCCACAACGTGTCCACTCACATTGATGGGGCCACATGTCCCCTTGATGGTAGACCGATTGTTTACCTTGAGCAAGACACAGATGGACTCAAAGCTGCCTAAAAGGGGGCCTCCTTGAGCCCCAATGAAGGGCAAAGGACTATAATTAACTTCTCCACCTCTGCCCCTTCCAGCTCCTCCTGTCGCCCCTTCCTCCTGTCATCCTCCCCTCCCGTCCCCGCTTGGTGTCTGTTGGTGCTCAGAGGGAAGCCAGTGTATCCAGTGGCAACCAGGTTGGTTTCAAAACATTCATTGCAGCTTCATGAGCCTGATCTCTAGAACAAGAGTCCAACAGGCTGTGTGTTCATGGGATGAACCTGGAGCACAGAGCCCTAAGTTCTATGTTCTAAGTGAGATTCACTCACTCCAGACTCTCCAAGTTAACTTGATTCCTCATCTGTGAGCTGGTGAAGGTAGGTAAAGTACCTCGGAGAATTAAATGACATGCTGGAGAGAGAGCCCAGCACCTGAGGCCTTCTTCTTCTTCTTCTTCTTCTTCTTTTTTTTTTTTTTGTGGTGCTGGGGATTGAACCCAGGGCCTTGTGCATGCAAGGCAAGCACTCTACCACTGAGCTACACCTTCGGCCCCCTGAGAGCATCTTAACACACTGGACCCCTCTCCAAATCAGGGGACCAGTGCCTATTCCCTGCTTCTCCCCTCATGGACTAGTGGCTGGCAGGGATCCCAGGCCTTGTGAAGCCAAACTCTTTTTAGGTAGCATTTGGCTGAAAACCCAGCGCCAGCAACTGGGAGGCTGGAGAGATGAGGACTGAGACTCCCCAGGAGAAGACCAAGAGCTGAAGTGGGTGTCCTGCTCCTACCCATCCAGCTGAGTGGCCTCAGTACCTCAATGACCCCCTATGTGGCATACTTCCCGAGGAGATGACCTCTGATACCCAGTCGACCCAGAGGGACTAGTGAAGTACAGGACAGGGCCAGGATGAGGACAGGACCACATGAAAACACATATATAGCCTCCCTGTCATCAAAACAGCACTTTGGGTTATAGTTCAGTAGCATGCACAAGGCCCTGGCTTCAAGCCCCAGCACAAAGAACAAAAATAAAAACAAACCAAAAACACAAACAAGTACCCCAACACTTAGAAGGGTTAATAGTGAAGGGGCTGTTCCACCTCTCCCATCCCTGTGCCTCTCTTCAGAGGCGACTGATTATCTGACCATCTCCTGTGTTAGGGAAATTCTTAGCCAAAGAATTGGAAAGGATCCTTTTACCTTACCAGGCTGCTTTAATAAACAGGATACATATTTTTTTTATAAATAGTGAATAAAACACTCAGCACTCTAAGAGGCAGACATCATCAGGATTGTTCAGCCATCTTTTGATTTTCTTCTCACGACTTTGCCTACGCTTATTTCTTGGCTTTTTGCCAGTGTCATCTCTTTCATTGTGTTGATTCAGGTGTCCTAACAGTGGACAAATAGACAAGCTCAAAGTTCATGAGTATAACCTTGTCATTCTTCTCTCCTTAAGCCTGGGAATATTGTCAGAATAAAAGCCTAGTACAATTTTGTTGTTCTCATTTTAAAAATGATGTCTGCCTCGGCCTGGGGTCGTAGCTCAGTGGTAGAGCACTTGCTTAGCACATGTGAGGTACTGGATTCGATCCCCAGCACCACATTAAAAATAAATGAAATAAAGGTGTTGTGTCCATTTACAACTAAAAAAAATTTAAAAAAAAATCTGCCTCTTTCAGTTATGAAAGAGGAAGTTTCACTTACTAACTAGAAATTAGTATGTTTCACTTACTAATTAGAAAAATATCCTGTTCATTGTAGCAGAGCCTTATAACAAGAAGGGAACTATTTCAACTACAGTACATAGCAGAAATATTAAAAAATATTAAGCTTTTGGGGGTTTGTGGTTTCAGAGGTTCTGTCCATGGTTGTCCAACTCCATTGCTCTGGGTTGGAAGTCAGGCAGAACATCAGGGCAGAAGGGCAGGGTGGAGGAGAGTTGCTCAGCCCAGGGTAACTAGGAAGCAGAGAGAGTGTACAAAAGGAGCCAGGGACAAGATACAATCCCTCTATTCAAAAAAAATTTATGACATGAACAAAACACAAAGACTGAAGAAATAGCTTAGGCTTTTATACTCTCTGCTTGTAAATCATAATAAATTTTCTTTCAGGAATGGATTATTCCAAGTCTTACAGCATGGTACTCTTTTAGCAACTATATAAGTGCAGGTGTTTGCAGGGAAAGAAGCATTCTAATAATACACATAAGGCAGACCCCCGCCCCCCACTCTCAGCCTGCTTGGTATGATTATCCCAGGGTTCCCAGATGTACTCTGCCCCTTGACCCTTTCTACTCATTGGGAACAGATGGACATTAATGGCCATAATACAACACAGAATGAAAGGATGAGTCTGGGGCTCATCTACCTCAACAACAGTGGAGGGCTGGTAGAATAAGGACACCTGCATACCCATGACAATTCAAGGCCACCAATCAGGGAAGTTTACCCAAGAAGTTCAGACATCACTATTTCCAAATATTTAGTTGGTTGCTGCTTTGTAAAGAATATTTCCCTTGTTCTTCTTGTTTTACCTTCTATCCCTCCTGCCTCTCCATCTCATATTTGCTCTGTATATACTGAATTTTAAGGTTAGATCTTTGATATTGCTCAGAAAGCTCATGTATTGGAAGCATGGTCCCTGATACAGTGAGGAACAGAGATAAGCTTTTAGGCAATGGTGAGAGTGGTAACCTCATCAGTGGATTAATCCATTTGATGAATTAATAATTTGAATGGACTACTGGGTGATACTTATAGACAGGTGAGGCATGACTGGAGGAAGTAGGTCACTGGGGATGTGCCCTTGAGATTTATATATTGTTCTTGGCATTCTGCACACTCTCTCTGCTTCCTTGATACCACGAGCTGAGCAGCTTTCATTTGCCACAAACTCCCACCATGATGTTCTGCCTCACTGTGGACTAGAGCAAGGGAGTTGGCCAACCATGGACTTAACCTCTGAAACCATGAGCTCAAAATACATTTTTCCTCCCCTAAGTTTTTGTTGTCAGGCAAAATCATAGCGACAAAAATCTGACTGACAGAGCGAGACATTGAAATATTTATTTTTCAGTTTGATCCAGATTAAGATAACCTACAAACCCAGGTAGGTTTTAATTCACAACATCTTGTTGGGTTCCAGGACGATGTCCCTGGCTTCTATGGGGTTTATACCAAAGGCGTATCCTCCTTCTGAGTGCATCATTTTCCTCTAGCCATTAGCAAGGGATATGGGACTATTCATTTTTTACCAAATTAATAAGACCAGTTCTCTTATTGGCTAAGAACTCAACATAGAGTCGCTGTTGATAAGTTGATTTAGTTTATATAAGAAAATTTTTCTTGATTGTTCCATTTTTTTTTCCCATCAGAGAAGTAATCTGATGTGACGACACCCACTGAGCCTTAGAGCAAAACCAAGTTTTTTTTTTTTTTCTTTTTTTTTAACCAAGGTTGCCATAAACAGGACTTAGGCACCTGGGAAGAGCTAAGAAAATGAAGTTCCTAAAGCCAGCAGTGTTCGCACTGAATATATAGATGAGTGGGTGTCACAAATGAAATACAATTGTTAGGAGGGACAAAAATGGATACCTTTGAGTGTCACATCGAACAGGCATTGTAACTGCTTTGTCAGTTTTTTCTTTGCTGCAACCAAAAGACCTGACAAGAATAATTTTAGATGATGAAGAGTTTATTTGAGGGTCTCATGGCTTCAGAGGTCTCAGTCCATAAACAGCTGGCTCCATTCCTCAGGGCTCAAAGTGAGGCAGAACATCTTGACAGAAGGGTGTGGCTCAGGACATCCCACCAGGAAGCAGAGAGAGAGAGGGAGAGAGAGACTAAGCCCAGCTCACAAAATATATATCCCAAAGGTGGGCCCTCAATGACCCACCTTCTCCAGCCACACCCTACTTGCCTACAGTCACCAGTTAATCCCTATCAGGGGACTAACACACTGATTGAGTTACGCCTCTCATAACCCAATCATTTCAACTCTAAACTTTCTTGCATTGTCTCACACATGAGCTTTTGGGGGACACCCTAATATCCAAACCATAACAGGAACTTTCTAGGTATATCCTTTCTCCTTCCACCCTGGTGGAATTCCACCAATAATAATATGGCAAAGGATCAAAGGCACATCCACATCTCTTGTTCTATTTTACTCTCAGTAGTACCAACTGTTCTTCCTTATGAACCTGCCAGTTAGATCCCATGACTCATTTTGAAACACTCCTTCCCACTTCACCATGCTGTAGAAGCAAGTTTCATTATTCTAAAGATTGTGTGCATTTCCGTGAGTTCTGTGACTGTGGGGATTTGTAGGAGAATTTGCCCCATCACAGGAGCAAACCATTGGCCAGCTCATGTGCCAGGAGCCTCCACTGCAGCAGTTTCCTATTGGGTCCCACCAGTCCTCCATTCCAAGGGCAGAGATGACTGTTTTCAAAAAGGACAGGAGCTGGGAAGTCAGTATTCAGGAGTTTGGGCAGAGATCTTTGCCAACCACCCACCTGCAGGGAATGGAGAAACAGCAGGGCTCCCAGCATGGAGGAGAAGAGCAGAATGTGTGTGGGCCCAGAGACGAATCCTGAAGTCCCGAGAGATGATGACACAACTGGCACATCTGAGAGCTGGGTAGATGACAGGCTTTGTGCTAAAATCTTTACCTGAACTATCTCAATAAATCCTCACAATAGCTCAGTGAGGTAGGTACCAGCCACCCTTTTTCATACCTGCCCTCCATGAAAGCGTGTGATAAGGGAACCAGTACCTTAAAGAAGCAACTATTGAGAAATTGAACAGACTGAGGTAGAACTAGGAAGTGCCATGCTACATGCTGGTATTTGTAAGCTCTGAGCTGGCACTTGATATGACTATCCCATGTAGCCATCTCAGGCTGCTTGGCTAGCTGGATTCTGGGCCAGTGTTTGGAATTGTGTTTTCTGGTCAAAATTCCTGTAGCTTGGGACAGTGCCTGATTGACTTCTGCATAAGACCCAGTGTGAATGCTGCAGTAGCTGACTTACTAGACAGTCAGGCTAATATCCTAAATTAGGAATCCAACTGCTCCAAGAACATTTGCTTTGCCTTGATAACTGCAGTGAAAATTTTGTCCTCAAGAGTCAACATAGAAGGATATCTGATGGATCTGAGGCAGATTCCTCAGCCTGAGATGGGAAATCTTATTTAAGTGATATATTAGGGGAGGGCCTTTGGCAGAGGGAGTGAGGGAGACAGAATAAGGAGAGGGTAAGAAGCAAGAGTTTGTTCTCTGCTATAGCCTGGCTTTCATCGTCTGATCCCACAGGGAAATTTTGCAGTGCAAACTTGCCATGGAGATAGTCCCTCCTTGAGGTGACACCAGGCCAGGCCAGCCTCTCATACTCTTTGCCAATCATGTACCAACAATGGGCGAAGGGCGGGAGTGAATTTTGCCTCCAAGTAAGGTAATTTCCATTTGGTCCAGGGCAATGCTTCAAATAAGGGCAGCTGTGAGCTGTTACCTATTCTCTTGCAGCTCCTGGCAAATGAGTGTCCTCAATAACGGGTCTGGGCAGAGTGCCAGCAAGGGACTGTTGGCACTATTGGTAAGGACTGATTGCTGGAAGCAGGCACAGGCTTCTGTGGCATAGGCCCATGACAAGGTAGGGTTCCTTCCCCATAGGATCTGCTTGCTTCAGGAGCCTCAGGGAGGGCCCGGGGAGGGCAGCCTGTTCCAAGAATCTGTCAGAGGTTTGGTGAAACCAAAGAGGCTTAGTGGGAAACCAGGGTATTTAATTTGGTCAGAACTGTCAGCTGATTGAATTCATGGGGATGTGTCCCAAACTGAGCCTGGAAATAGTACTGTAACCAATAAAAGCCAGTGGCCAGAGTAATTGGCTAGACCACTACCTCAGCTTAGAAATCCATATATTCATGATCTGCTGTAACTTTACCATCCATGTCTGTGCCTCCATTCCACAGTGAGGGTCCTTCATCCCCCTGAGTGGTGCATCCTGAGACTATGTGTACACAGTGGCTGAGACCCACCCTTTGGAAATAAGATAGAGACATCTCTGATAATCAGGGAGGTGAGATTCCAAGACCTCTGGCTACCAGTAGGGGGCGCCTCCCACTCAGAAGTCAGGGCAGCTGTACCCCAAGAGCCTCCCTTAAGAGAGTCACTTGGTCTCAAAAATCTATTAGTCTCACACAATGGAGCTCAAATTTGTCCCAGTTGAGTGGGATATGCCCCTTTGGGCAGTGCCTGGAGTAGGAGGAGGAGAATTTCCTCTCTAAGTCTTTCCTCTCTAAGTACAGTCCAAATAAGCGAGCAACAAAGGGAGTGATTTCTTTTTTTGTGTGGTACTGGGAATTGAACTTAGGAGTGCTCTGCCACTGAGACACACCCCCAGCCCTTTTTATTTTTTTTATTTTGAGATAAGGTCTTACTAAGTTGCTCTGGCTGGTCTCAGCCTTGTGACCCCCCTGCCTCCTGAGTTACCAATGTGCCTGGCTGACCATTAACTTTCTGATCTTAGCTCAAATGTCAAGCTCGGGGAGGCTCCCAAGACCCCCCCAATCAGAATTAGATTCCACCCTGATTAGTTTTTTCTACTTTATAGCACTTATGTCTTCTGTATTTGCCATCATACATTTATTGGTGTATTTGTTAATGTTTGTCTCCTCCAGTAAACTATAAGCTCCCTGAGGGAGGATTATATATCTGTCCTGTTCACTGTTAGAAACACAGCAATACAATTATCACATATTATAGGCAGTCCAAAAATATTAGTAAAAATATTTTTTTTAAAAAAATGAGGCAACTTAGTAAAACATCAGAGGCTTGTTGGACTTGTTCTAAGCCCACCAAACCTGATAATTTGGCTCCCCTTCAGTTCAGAAGTAACCAAGAATTTTGTTCCAGTCCACGGAATGGTTCCGTTTCTCATTGAAAATGAGCAAAATGAGTTTTAGTGTGCAAGTTCCATTTTCTTGTAAATTTAACCAGAATGAGGCAGTCTCCTTGTGTTTGATCAGCTCAAGGTACTGAGAGCATCAAGTTACAAAAGTGTGGCCCACAGCCTGCCCTAGGATAGATTTGCCAGGTTAGTGACATGCATCAAAGCCGCTGGGGTCCAGTGTAAGGCCTCTCCAGGGCAACAACACTTGTGCTAAGAGCCGCCTGTAACATTTCCAGCAGGTTCTATCTGGCACACAGAAAAAGCCAGGACTCTCCTACTTTGTATTCTCTACAAACCATTTTTTAGAAGTATATGCCTCTTTTGGGGGATGAGAGGGGAGAAGAAATCACGCCTCCTGGGTCTCATGGCACTCCTGCTACCCTGGCCTCAGGAAGACATATGACCAGTGCTAAGCCTGTCTTTCTGGAGTAGAAACCATAGTCACACAAGGGAGTCAGGTTTGAATTATGAGAAGGGAACATCTCGGGTGATGGCCTGCAGGGTCCTGAGGCCACAGACCTTAGCTGACCTAGTTACCATCTTCCCTTAGCCCTGTTTTCCAGGGCTTCCTTCAGACCCATGAGCTACTCTGGCACCTTTGGTTCTTGTGCAAGTCAGAGCTGGTTTCTGTTGCTACCAGTCAGAGACCCAAACAGATGCAGATGTTCTCACTAGAGAAAATGGTGAAGGATATGGATGGGCTCTCCCCTCCCCAAGAACTGAGGGTTTTATTTTAAAAGTTGTTATGAAGGTGAGATTGGGGAAGAGCATTGAAATGCCTGTTCCTGTGCTGGAATGGGAAAATAACAGTCTTTGTGCATCAGTGGACACCTTTTAAAGCTAGAGGAAGATAGTTTAAATCTTCTTACCTCAGGGCATGGATGACCTTTCTATTACTGTGTAGGAATCTCCTTACAGCTCGAATCCATTGAGTTTGTTTAAAAATAAACTCAGAGATTAATTCTGTAAAATTTCTGAATTCACCAGTAGCTGAATTCACAATCTCACCCCATCTCAGAATAGGGTAGAATTTTGTCAATTGGATCAATGATGTCTGGGAATATTCAGAGGATATAAAAACACCGAATGTAATCCCACAGAAACATTTACTTTAGCAAGAAAGCATACCTCACTCTTGTAGGAGAAGCAAAGCACTTCCCTCCTGCCCCACAGTACACTACTATTCAACTCCACAGTTGACATAACCCCAGAGGATAAGAAGCAGAATCACAGGTCTGGGGGATATAGATCAGTAGAACAGCACTTGCTTAGAATGCCCAAAGCTGGGTTGGATACATAGCACAGTGGGATGGTAATGAAAAAGAAAGATTCTTAGGAGAAACTATCAATTAGAGAATATATGTTGTCAAAAACATATAGAGCCAGGTGGGTGGCGCATACCTACAATCCTAGTGGCTTAGGAGCCTGAGGCAGGAGGATCACAAGTTCAAAGACAGCCTCAGCAATTTAGTGAGGCCCTGTCTCAAAATAAAAACTAAAAAGAGCTAGGGATGTGGCTCGTGGTTTAGCATCCCTGGGTTTAATCCTCAGTACCCCCCACCCCCAAAAAAAGGGATATTTATTATTGTTTGACCAAGATGAGCAGAACATACTTTTGGTTTAGGTTGTATTTATTGATATGTTCACTTATCAGAGATTCTTTGCTCACTATAGAAACTCATAGCCAGATATGGTTCTAACTAATTTAGGGGGCCTTGGATAATATAATTCTAGACTAAATGTTGGCTCATGCTAGATTATATTAAAAGACTTAACAAGCCAAGTATGGTAGTGTGTGTCTATAATCCCAGGTACTTGGGAGGCTGAAGCAGAAATATCACTTGAACCCAGATGTTTGGGGCCAGGCTGAACAACATATCAAGACTCTCATATCATTTAAAAAAAGTCCAAGAAAGGAAGGAATTCAAAGATTTCAGAAGACAAAAATGCTTTATTGGGTCCCTGGCATGTATCCAACCCACCTGCCCTCTCATTGTCCTCTAGCAGGATTGGAAGGTGGGCTCCCTCCTTGCCCTGAGAAATAAATGAGTGAGGCTCTGCTGGCTTCCTCTCTATCTCTAGGCCTGGAATGCTGGTTGGAAGAGCTGCTATAAATACAAACTCCCTGACTTCAGCTTCAGAGATAGTCAGAAGGAACAAAGTTGGATGGTCAGGAAAATAGCCATGAACATGGAAACCAGACCTTGAGCTGTGGTTAATCAATCGCTGAGTCCTGGGAATGAAAAAGGACAGGCAGTTCCTAAAATATCACCTAGTAAGTCTTGTAACTGGTTGAGCAATAATTCCTGGTTGGGCCAACAGGTCTGTTTCAAGCTGCCAAGATAAAGTCAAGATCTCCTTCCCTAGGCTTTAACTGGAGAGGAAGTCAAATATCCAAATATCTTTTTTTAAGTATTTTTTTTTTAGTTGTAGATGGACACAATATCTTTCTTCCTTTATTTTTTTATGTGGTGCTGAGGAGCAAACCCAGTGCCTCATGCATGGGAGACAAGCGCTCAACCACTGAGCCACAACCCCAGCCCCCAAATATCTTTTTGAAGGAAAGGCTTATTTTAACTTTTGATGCATATTGTGACCCTTCCTTGCAGCCTTCCCCCAAAGGGATCTGTGTCCATCTATCTAGGTCTATAGAAGGGTCTGGGGGTCCACAGTTTCCCTAGGTGCCTTAGGGGTAAGACATATGAAAGTCAGAGGTAAGAGATAAATCACATGAAAAACAAACAATACAAACATTGCTTTGCCTTGATATGTTTGAAAATGTTCTGGGGGTTGACTATTTCCTTCATAATATGGGCCAAACTCCTTACCACTAAGGCTATTAGGCCTGGAATTGTCCAGGCAACGTGTGCCACCTTGGGGCATCGTACTCCAAACCAATTACTGACTGATCTAGTAAGTTGCCAGCTCTGGGCTGCTCCTAGAGCGAGTGAAAGCTCTCCTACTGGAAAAGCCTTTTGTACAACTGGTTCTGCCACCAAGTCATATGACCTTCCAGATTCAATGTGTCTGTGTGTGGCACATCAGGAAGCCATGTGGAGCCTGTGACGGAGCAGAGTGCTCTAGGGAACGTGTGATAAGTCCTGCTAAGAGATATGTGGTAGGGGAATTCAGCATTCAGAACCAAGCGAGGCTCAGGCCAACAGGTATTTTGAGAAATACCCCTCTGGCTCTCCACTAGGTTCTAGGCACTAGTCACTTCAGGATGGGACTCTAAAGGCACAAGCAGTACATGTGGATGGCTCACTCACTCCCCCACTATGCCACCTCCTACCACACTGCTGAGCTTCCCTCCATCTACACCTATGGCCCTAAGAGGGCTCAGTCACTTGTTCTGGATTTGGATTGGTTTTCCTTACCCATCATGCCTCTCCCACCATCAATATGCATCAAATACCACAAACATCATTGTGGTATCCTCACACCTTGCACTCAACCAAAGAACTCAGTTTACAACAAAAGTCATGGGTTAGTATATAGGACCTTCATTCATCTTGTGAGATTCCCACAGACCATTTGACTTGATAGCATGGTGAAATGGTGTGTTGAAAACATGGCACCAAATACAACAACCTGAGAGGCTGATTCAGGCCTGCAGGAGGAGGTATAAACTTTGTGAACTGTCAATCAAACATGGTGTCATTTCTCCTACAGGGCTAGAAAAAAGTGAGGAGATGGACATGCTATCACCATATCTCACTGCTTTTCTCATACTTAAGGTTTGGAACCAGTCTGGTGTAGAGGTTTTAGTCCCCAAGGGAGAAACACATCCTCAAAGAGAGAGTAATGATTCAACTGAAAAGGAAGTTTCGGGTTCCTTATGCCTCTAAGGGACAGAGAACAAGAGGTTGAGGGTATAGCTAGGATGATGAACTCCAAGGAGGGAAAATATGGTTGCTGCTACATAGCCAGGACTAGAGACGGACATGGGAGATTCTTAGTGTGCTTCCTTGTATTGCCATGTCTAGCAGTTCCTGTCATAAAGGCAATACCACTAAGGGCTGCACTTCAGAGCTGAACTCCAACAGGCTGAAAAGCCCTAATCATAGACACTAGTTCTCATGACCAGCTGTAGAAATGGTGTAGAAATGGTCTTTACCTATACCACCTTTCTTGCTGGGTTATATAATTTCGGTTGAACATGGTTAATTTCATCAGTTAATCCACAGGCTACAGGATTTCAAAGTGGGATTTAGTGTGAAAAAACTAAAAGAGGTAGATTATTACTAGTGACAACTGGACTTTGGGGGAAACCATAGCCCTGTCATTACCTCTGGACTTAGTAGTTGGATATGACCTAGAGTTTCTTAAGCAGAGAGGAATTTGTTTTGGGTTGTATTTGGGAGAGTCAATACATCAGATAGGAATAACCATGTGTGTGTCAGGGAATATCTCTTAGTTTTATACTTCAAACCCCTTTCTACCCTTCCACTCTCCATAATTCTTCTGGTAAGAATCCTCATCCTTTGGGAAAGTGCCTCTCTCTCACTCTGTGAGGCCCTGAGCTCCAGGCCAGCTTCTCTTACCTGGAATTTGGATCCTGAATAGAGGGAGACACTGGGACCTACAGCAACAGCTCCTGGGGGCAAGCACTGGAGCTGCCCTGGTTCCTGCTCTCTCCAAGGCTAATTAATTGTTCAATAATTCTTTTGGTTCCATGAGCTACCCCAACATCTTTCCCATGAACCCTTCTTTTGCTTAAGTTGGTCCAATTTAATTTCTGTTGCTCAAAATTCAAACTCCAAGGATGGGCATTCTCTCCTAAGACTGCCTATACATCTTTTCCTCCCAGCATAAATGGGGCTGGCATAAAGTAGGTGCTCACAATTTGTCTGCTGAATGAATGAGTGAATGATTAATGAATGACAATATCCAACTCTCAGTTCACCAAAGTAAGCTGGGTATGTAGGCTGGGAGAACTAAGGGCCCCCTGGGGCAAGAGAAGGAAGTAGGGAGCCACCGGAGCAAAGAGGAGGTAGAGAAGTTAAAATCATGAGGATGGAAGAGGAAACTTCAGGTGAGGGAAAGCCCTGGGTGGGGTGAGGTGGGACTGAGAAGCATGTAAGGGTCAGCTGGTAGCTGGGGGCAGATGCTGCTTGACATCCAGACCAGTCCTGCTGTGGCAGAGGCGGCCAGAGATACGGGGAGTTTCTGCTGAGTCCCCAGCTCTGTTCTTCCTTTCTAGGTTCCTTCTTTCATGTTCTCTTCCAAACGAAGGTGCAATTCCAAAGTCATCAAGTCCCCAAACACCTTGCTAAGGGGCACAAGCCATCAGCTGAATTGTGCAACAGACTGTCCAGCTGCAGCCAGAGAAGACTGAGATGGAACTTCAGGCTAGGAACCAAAACGTTGATTCATTTTTCCAGTAGACCCAGGAACTATAGGATACCTTAGACAGCCTGCAGTACCACTGGGAAGAGGGGTCCTGACTATAACCACACCAGATGAGGGCAAGCAGGACACACGGTTGCTGCCTTTATTGCATTCCAGGGGAGCAGGCTAGCTCCAGACCTGCCCCACTCCAGGTCTCAAGGAGGGATGTCCAGGGTGTTGGGCCCAGCACAGAATTTCCTCAGAAGCCCAGGCATGAGGGCGCAGAGCTGGAGCCCCAGGATCAAGAGCTAATGGTTGGGGGGTAGGGGTCCTAATTCCCAGATAGAGACACACTCCACCCAAGCATGTGAACGGATGCTTCCTAGAACACCCATGTGGACTCCCCTGTGAGGAAGAGTCCCAGCCCTCCACCCCTTTGAGAGGCTGGTGCAAAACTCACTGTAACCCCACTCCTTTCAATGTTGAGCATGAAGCCTCTCAAAGTCAACGCCCTCCCTCTGGCTATTGCTGCTGGCACCCTCATGCCAGTTCTCACCTCATGAGCAGAGAACCTGGGAGAGGTAGAGGAAGAGGGCACCAGGATGGAGGGAGAGGCCAGAGGGGCTTGGCCTCAGGTTGTGGGTCAGGCCTAGGGAAGGTCTGGGACAAAGGGACAAGCAAAGAATTGATGAAGGGCAGTCAGCAGGCTGCAACTCAAAGCATGAAGGTACAAGGGAACATGGGAGCAGGGGAGTGGGTGTCTGAGTGATGGGAAGGAACAGCAGGAACACACATCATCAAAGACCACCGCAGAAGGACACGACAGGCTCGGAAGGGCCCCGAGCACTGTGCATGCTCAGGACAGGTTAGTTGAGGGAGAAGCTGGGCTGAATGAAGCTAAGTAGCGGGAAGGAGAAGATCCCCTGAACATCACCAAGCCAGACCCACCAGAGGAAGTCTGGAGCCCTGATGACAGGGAGAGATAGGGGCCAAACAGGGGCAAAACAGCAAATGTTGGCCCCCAGAGTACAACATTAACTGAAGGGTTTGGCTGGGGAAAGGGGACGGGCTACAGAAATCATGCAGAGGACTTGGGGAAGCCTCCAGCAGTGGCCTGTGTAAACTTCAAGAAGGGCCTAGATCTCCAGGCCCTTGGAGGTGGGGCCTGCTTAAGGCCTGCAAGCCCTGGATAACAATGGCACCAGGAGAGGCCAATGGGCTGTGTGCTGTGCCCAGAGCCATCCAATGAGGAGTTGACTGAGGAGAGGCTGCTCAGAGAGGTCCCCAAGAAGTGCCTCCTTAGGTCACCTTCTCTGGTTTGTTCTGTGTTGAGAATATCTCCATCCGGTTCAAGCTGCTTCCTGGTTGGTCTGCTGCTGGGTGGAGGCCCCCAGCCTCCTGTTGGGGCTACCGCATGCCCTGGGCCTTGGAGCCTCCATCTTGGATGGGAGGCTGTCCCGATGACTGGATAGTGGCTGCCTCTGAAGCCTGAGAGGTCTTGGAGCTTGGAGCACTCTTCCGGGTGCCCTGAGGACTAGGGAGGCCTTTCTTCTGGGGCTGAGGACTCAGCTGGGGGCCCTTCCTGCCAGCAGATGGACTCTTAGAGCCTTTGGCCTTGGCTTGGGGATGGGCAGTCTCAGGGGCCTTGAGGGGTTTCAGCCCCAGCATCGCACAGTAGGTGTTGCACTGATGGGAAGAGACAAACTGGTCCAGCAGGGCAGGGAAACAGCTCTCCTTGAGGCCTTGGTATCTGCAGCCAAACAGTAAGAGCTGAGTGGGTCGCACCCCGAGTGACAGGCCCTTGGGGGCTGACTTTGGGGTGGCCATCACCAGGGTATATCCTACCCTATTCCCCTGGGTTCTACCTCAGGTGGCAGCATCCTAAACATTGATTTTAAAACTGGTCTCATTACACCTTGACACACAGGATTCACTTTTGGGCCATCCTGTAGTGTGAGGAGAGTTTGCCTTTTAAATATAAACTGATGCAGAATTGAGGTCAACCGTCTAATCCCAGGGCCCTTGCCCATCCGCATTCTGATGAACATTCTCAAGCGAGAAGGAGTGGAGAAGTCCCTGAAGGCCCAGAATTTCAGGAGAACGTAGATATGGGTATTGATTACAGCTGGTAGTCCAGACCTGGGGTCAAGGGCACCAGGGTGGGTGGGGGGGAATTAATGGCCTCAGGGTGTCACCCATACCCCAGGGATGGAAATCAGAAGGAATTAGGATGCCCAACATCCTGAGAAGACTAGAGTGTGCTATCCCCAAGAACCACTCACCCTCGCAGTTTGGTAGCAATCTGCACATCAGTCATTTTCCAGTCAACCCCTGAAAAGAGAGAAAGTCAGGGGTTGATGGCAGCCTGGCTAGGTCCTAGGCTTCCATGTCTTCAGCAAGGACATCACTTTAGATGGGAACTTCCCAGATCCTCTCAAAGGTCATCACCACCAGCCTGACTCAAAGGCACTGCACAAGCCTCTATATGACTAGTTGTTACGGTTTTGATCTGGAATGTCCCTCAGAAGCTCATGTGGTAAAGCTTGGTTCCCCAATGCAGCAATGTCCAGAGGTGGGACTTATAGGAAATGATGGAACATGAGAGCTCTGACCTCATCAATAGATTAATCCACTTGATGGATCAATAATTTGAATGAGTTATTGGGAGGTGGGACCTATTTAGAAGAAGGTCAGTAGGTGTGTTCCCTGGAAGGATTTAGCTTGTTCTCAGCCTCCCAGCACCTCTGTCTGTCTTTCTCTCTTTCCCTGCTGCCGTGAACTGAGTAGCTCTCCTCTGCCACACCCTTCTGCCATGATGTTCTGCCTCACCTCAGGCCCAGAGCAATGGAGTTGGCCAACCATGGACTGAACCTCTGAAACCATGAGCAAAAATAAACTTTTTGTTTGTGTCAGGTATTTGGTCACAATGACAAAAACCTAACTAACACCCTGGTAGTTAGTCATCTTCCCATTTTTAAGATAGCTCAGAGTTCAATGACTTGGGAAATTCATGCTTATTTTATAATAACTGAGCACTGATTGTGCAATGATCATTGTGAGTCAAAGTAAATGTTTAGTTTTACTGACTCCTAAAGCCAAAACTCTTCCAGCTATGCAAGCCTGCCTCTACTAGATCAAACCAGGTCACAAACTGGACTGGATTCTGGCTTTGGACTAAAACCTCCTTTCTCTTAGATTAGTAGCCTATCCAAGATAGAGAAGATGGCAATGAGAGAAAAGTCAGGTATGGGCCAGCAGAAAGGTATCACTGGAAAAAAGTGTCTTCTACCCTACTCGTAAAGGCAGCAGGCAAATTCTTCAGGAAGCCAGATGGTTAGGACAGCCTTGGAAGAACACAGCCTGGCAAACTGATGATGGAGAGAAAAATTTGCCACCCTGCTCAGTCCACCCTAGCATCTCAGCATTCATGTATTAGATTTGTGACCCTCTTTCCCTATTTTCAAACTGCCCAGGATTTTTCTAAGGGGCTGCCTTTCACTAACAGGGCTGAGGATTGTCACATGATGGAGTAGCACAAGTGTTAGCTTTAGAACCAGACAGATCTAGATTTATGTTTCAGCTCTCTCATTTCTAGGCCATGTGAATTTACCAAGTCATGTAATCCTCTAATCTGCAACTGTGAAAGAGAGAATAATAATGCCCATCTTACAGGGGTTTTGAGAAGATCACAATACATGTAGGACTCTGGCTCGGTGTCTGAAGCACAGTAGTTATGAAATAAATGTCAATTTCTTTGTCATTTCTCACATTCCATTTGTATTATAATAATGATCTCTCACACTTGCACAGAATTTCAGTTTGCAGGTTTTCCCAAATATGATCTCATTTAATCCTGAAAACAGGTAAGAAGACAGTATTCCTAGAGAGGGAAAGGCAATTAAAAGACATAACCTGTCTGAACTTTGGTTTTCTTCTTTGAGAAACAGAGAAAACAATGTGGTAATAGGGTCTGGTCTTAAACTATTCTGACTCCTAAGTCTTTTTCCTATGACACCATGTTGTCATTTCATGGTAGAAGCTATTTCTCACAGCTTCTTGAAGACAGTGACTACTACCAATTTATCTTGTATTTTCCAAATATTTAATAAATATTGGATAGAAGAGTGGGAGCATGAATTTGTGACTTAATAGATTGAATAATGGTGGCTTGATGTTATCTAGATCCCCTCGTCTGACATATGGAATTATATATACAATAATTATTGTATAGCCTAACCCCAGTGAAAAGCTACTTGGAGTCCATTTTATATCTCTTGTCCTTGATCTTCTTATTTTTACTTATTTATTTATTTATGGTACTTGGGATTGAGCCCAGGAGCTCTTTGCCACTGAGCTACATCCCTAGCCCTTACTTTTTATTTCTAGACAGGGTCTCACTGTTACCCAGGCTGGCATTGAATTTTCAATCCTATGGCCTTAGTCTCATGAGTCTCTGGGATTATAAGCATGTGCCACCACACCTGGCTGGTCTCACTTTTTGCCTCAGAGACAAGACTTAACAATGTGTGATATTCCCAGCTTCCTTTCCTCCCACTGTAGACAGCAGTTTTTCTTTTTCTCTCCCCTGTCCAGTTCTGGTTAAAGAGCTTGGCCTGAAAGAATTGGTCAAACAATAAAGGAGAATTCATGCTTCCCGCCTTCTTTTGTTAAGGAGTTTCTGGGTAACAGGGACATAGAGATACAACTCAAAGGGGCTGGAGCTGAGGCTCAGTCGTAGAGCACTTGCCCCACAAGTATGAAGCACTGGGTTCAATCCTAGCACCACATAAAATCAAATAAAGGCATACAAAACTAAAAAAATATATTTAAAAAAGATAAAACTAAAAGAAAGCCAGACAGGCTTATATTTAAAGACTAACAAAAATGGAGGAAGATGAGGAGTGACTATAAAGCTATTCGTACTAGGATGGAAGAGAGTTTGGGAGATTTGGAGAGTGAAAAAATCCAAAGCCAAGCTGCAGAGATAGGAAGTTTTGAAAAGGGAAAGGGTAATTGTGGGTTTTGAAATAGATCCTATGTAACATTACTTGAAACAGATTTCTTTTAACTTTAAGTGGGCTGGATCTGACTCCTTTAAATGCAACTGCAGTTATAAATGGGGTGACACAAGGGTGTATATTAGGATTGCATTCAAAATGGTCTCTGTCCAATCTACATTACAAGACTGTTATGAAAAGCAAAGGAGGGCTGGGGATGTGGCACAAGTGGTAGTGGGCTCGCTTAGCATGCATGAGGCACTGGGTTCAATTCTCAGCACCACATAAAAATAAAATAAAGCTATTGTGTCCACCTAAAACTAAAAAATAAATACTTTTTTTAAAAAGCAAAGGAGAAAAAAATGCAAACGTGCTTTATAAATTATCAAACACGCACTACAGCTCTGCCTTTTCTGCATGCTTTTATATCCATGCACCTATGCATTCTCACACCTTCATACCTGCCAAATCTGTGACAAGGAAGCTGCCATTTGTCCACTGATACAGCCAGTGCTGGAAGGTCTGGCATTTCTGCAAGGCCTCAGAGCTGCTGGATGCTGTTGGAACCCCAGTACAGCTCCATTCCCGGGAACAGTAAGACTCCAGGGGCTTGCCCAGATCCTCCTCCAGGGTAGCATAGGGGATATTGTTGGCAGGCCGGTAGATCAGATAGAGTGGGATGATCCTAAACATAGTGGAACTCTGCAGTAAGCAGCAAATGTGGCCCCAGAGAGCTCCTCTCTCCAACCCCATTCTATATTTATTCTTGGATCTAAAAGAAGGGCCTTTCCCAGAGGCTCCATCCTGAGTTCAGGAAAGGAAATGGAGGCCATTGACATCAGAGTCCTGTCTATTCTCTACGATCAATGGGACCAGAACCAAATCCTGCTATGGTCCCAGGTCAACCATGCTTGGATAAGGGCTGAGGCCAGTATGTGTCAAATAGAAAGGTTACCTCCAGAGCAGATTCAAACAGATCATGATCCAATACCAGTTAAACCCCAGATATGCAAGGGTCAGAGTTCAAGTCTCAGAACAGAAACAATTATGACTTACAGTTGACTCCTACGGAAGTCCACACAGACCCTGCCTGCCCATGGCAGGAGAGTCCTGACCAGTTTATTTAGATGAGCCCACCCCACATCTTCCACAGAGACCCAGAATCTGGTATGCACAACACGTAATTGGTAAAATCTGGGTTAAAAAGTGAGGAATTAGGGTGGGTGGGAGGAGACTCAACCAGAGACTTTTCTCAAGTAGGGAGTGAATCTTGAGGTTTTCATTTCTAGATTTTGTGGGACCTTTGAGCTGAGCATGGGGTAGCATGAGCCTATTTGTACCTGGCCATAGGATGCCCCGTGAGGGGTTGGGAAATCACTGTCTTTGCAGAAGTGGGAGGCAACAGCTCCGCACACTGCATTTCCCACCTCCCGTGCACTTACTCAGGCACCTCTCCAAAGCCGGATGCTGCCCGGGCTTCAGCTGCAAAGATTTTGCAGTACTCCCTGCTCATGTTCTGGATCTTGCACCCCTGCGGATTAGAGGAAACCGAATCTAATTAGCAAGGAACCTCCCCAGCTCTCTCTCATGCCTAGGTCTAAGTAGGCGGGCCACCTGCTAAGGGACTCCAGGAGGATGCCAACCCTGGGGTACAATGGGGCTCACTCCTTCCTGTTCCCTACTCTGTGACTCATCTTCTCATTTGAATCACAAGGGGCTGTGGACTTTTTTCAGTTTGAGGTTTTCAAAATGGTTTCTAAACTATGTTTCCTGGAGACTTAATGCTAGGAGGCAGTGCCCTGGGGTCCCTCAGTGGAAAGAAGGGTAGACCACCCCTACCCACATCATTCCTTCTTTATCTACCATGTAAAAAAGACCTCTAGGAGAGATCAAACTATATATAGGTTTCAAACCTAGGGCCCAAATGGTTTTGAAGCTCTCAAGCTCTTTGAGGCCATGTCTAGATTCCAGGCTACATCTCAGTTTCTCCTCTAGGGCCACTATAGGAACCTCATAGGCTGAGATTGAGGTGGCTTCTGCTCCACATTGGGCTTCCCAACAGGACCCAGGCTTGGAAAGGGAAGGAGGTAAGACAGTACAGTGACAGGAAGTAGTACCTGAATGGTGACATCGTAGTTTCTGCCCAGGAGAGAAGTCTCATTGCTGGGTCCAAACACAAGCAGGCTGGACACCTTGATGATGCATGTGCGGCCTGACTCAAAGATGGGTTCCAGGCCATAGATGACCTTGGCTTGGGAGGCCTTCCGAAGGTTACACCCATGTCCATCCCCTCGGAGCTCCTCGCTCACCAGTCGCCCAAAGAGCTTGTCCCCCCAGCAGCCAGAGTCAGCCAGACCCTTAGCAAACACCATGGGGGTCATCTCAATCTCTTCTCCAACTGAAGGGGAACAGGAGAAATGTGGGAACTAGAAGACCCTGCCTGAACAATGTGAGATCCACAGGGATAAAAAGGCCAGAACAGTCTCCCACCTGTCTACCTGTGTGCTCCCTGTCTGTCCATAAGTGCTCTGCTGTATACACCTTGATGCCCCTACCAGACTGAAAGCTGCTTGGGGCAGAAATTGCATCTGATTCAACCTTTGCCATTTAACAATCTCAGGTGGTACCCATTCTATAGTAAGTGTCCAGAAAGTACCCAAGTAGGCAGGAGTGTTCTTGTGGCAGTAGCAGTCAATACAGAATACCAGAATTACTTTGTTCTAGACTTAGGTATAATAAAGACTCCATCTCAACCAACATGTTTGATGGAATAAAAACTTTGGAGGACCAATCCAGTAGCAGTGAGCACCCCTAATGCTCAAATTGTGATTGCTAAAGACCATTTCCCACCAAAAGGAATCAGAGCTCCCTAAAGAAATGGTAGGCTGGGGCTGGGGTAGTAGCTCAGTGGAAGAGCACTTGCCTAGTATGTGTGAGGTACTGGGTTCATTTCTCAGCATCACATATAAATAAATAAAATAAAGGTCCATCAACAACTAAAAAATATGTTTAAAATATTTTTTTAAAAAGAAAGAAATGGTAGGGTATAGCACTTAGTAGGAAGTATACAGAACAGATCTGAAATATTCTGTGAGATAAGAAAACTGTCAAAAACTACTGGAAGCTCGGGGCTGGGGTTGTGGCTGAGCAGTAGAGCGCTCACCTTGCAGGTGTGAGATTCTGGGTTCTATCCTTAGCGCCACATAAAAATAAATAAGTGAAATAAAAGTATTGTGTCCAACTACAACTAAAAAATAAATATTAAAAAAAAACTACTGTGTTGTGGCTCAGTGGTAGTGCACTTGCTTGGCATATGTGAGGCACTAGGTTTGATTCTCAGCACCACATATAAATAAATAGATAAGGGTCTATAAATAAGTTAAAAAAAAAACTATTGGAAGCTATTTGAGGCCTGGGCAACTTAGCAAGACCCTGTCTCAAAAAAATGACTTTTTTTTTTTTTTTTTTTTTGGTACCAGGGATTGAACCCAGGGGTGCTTAACCACGGAGCCACATCTCCAGTCTTTTTATATATTTTATTTTGAGACAGGGTCTCTCTAAATTGCTTAAGGCCTTGCTAAATTGCTGAGGCTGGCTTTGAACTTGCAATCCTCCTGCCTCAGCTTCCCAAGATGCTAGGATAGCAGGCATGTGATATCATGCCCAGCTCAAAATAAGATTTTTTAAATAGGCTAGGGATGTAGCTCAGCAGTAGAGAGCTCACCTAGCATGTGCAAGGCCCTCTCCATTTAATTCCCAGCACTGAAGAGGGAAAAAAAACTACTGCTACTGGAGACTTGTCAAAAGGACACAGTGGCACACTCCTGCAATACCAGCAGCTCAGGAGGCTGAGGCAGGAGGATTGCAAATTCAAAGCCAACTTCAGCAATTTAGTGAGGCTCTAAGAAATTTTGTGAGACCCTGTCTCAAAATAAAATCTGAAAAAAAGAGCTGGAGATGTGGCTCAGTGATTAAGAGACCTGGATTCAATCCCCAGTACAAAAAAAAAAGCCCACAGAAACTAACTGCAAACAAAACTTTGACCAAAACTGAAACAATCTTAGCCACAAAGGTAATTATTGCATGTAGTACACATATCATACATGTTTAAAGTTCATTTGTTCATAATGGTAACTGGCAAAAAAAAAATAATAATAATTAGCAGGGCACAGTAGCAAATGACTGTAATCCCAGCTACTCAGGAAGCAGAGGCAAGAGGATTTCAAATTTGAGGTCATCCTCCAACTTAGCAAGACTTCGTCTCAAAATAAAAAATCAGGGCTAGGGATATAGCTCAGTGGTAAAGCACCCCTAGGTTCAATCCTTACTACCCAAATAGTAAAAATAAAATAAAAAGGTGGGTATGGAGCCCAGTGATAAAGTTCAATCCCTGGTACTAATAAACAATTTCCTCTATCAAAAGAAACAAACCTCATTGGTCACCTCTGGAGGATGCTAGAATACAAACTCACTATTCTGAAATCTAGTGAATACAGAGGGGAAAAAGGCAAGTACTTATTCATTTTCTGCTGGATCTGTATGTATCAGGATAACCAAATAATCATACAGAAAAATTCCAGCTACTAAAGACAAAATGATAGAATTAAAATACCTCCATATTGTCACTCTTAATGAAATAATGGATTTAGACAATAATTAGTGACTGCTAAAACCCCAAGATAATAAAGGGGGTTGTGTCAGAATTTTTTATTTTTCATGCTGGGAGTTGAACTCAGGGCCTCACACATACTAGACAAGCTCTTTACCACAAGCTCTTTATCCCAACCCTTTTTTAAAAATCTTATTTTAAGACGGCATCTTGCTAAGTTGCCCAGGCCTCAAACTTGTGATCCTCATGCTTCAGCCTCCTAGGTAGCTAGGATTACAGGTGTGCAGCACCATGCCCAGCTATTTTTCTAATTTAAAAAGGAATTGATCAGGACTGGTGATGCAGCTCAGTGGTCAAGCACTTTCCTAGCATGCTCAAGGCCCTCTGTTCAATCCCCAGCACCACACACACACACACAAAAAAAAAAAAAACCACCAAAATTTTAAATTATTTGATAACTGAACAAAAAACACTGGTTGGGTGAACATGTGATCGAATGTGATAGAATGAACAAAAGAATTAATGTGTCTGCTAGCAAGTGAAGCTCCTTGGGTGTCTCCATCACTGGTATCTTCCTGGGCCTAAGCCTTAGCGTAAGTCTTGCAGGTGCAACATGGACTCTCCCCCTGATTTCTGAGGCTTTGAAGTGTTTGTTACACTTTAGGGGTGTCTCACCATCACCAAATGCATTGCTCCTAGGTCCTTCCTAGACATTAAGGATGTCTGCAGTGGAGACCAACCTGCATTTTTAGCAGGCTCCTTGTATGAGTCTAATGCAGGAATCCATAGAGCATGGTGAGGAAACTCTGGGTGGGTAGCTGGTAGGATAAGGCATGCCCTGGTGGTCAGTCCTGCTCTTGATCAAGGACTCTGACATAGGCAGAGAGCCCAGAGCTGAATTAAATTCTGATGGAATTGTCCTCCTTAGCCACTTTCTCTCCTACAGCCTCTGAAACATCAGTTTCCTTCTCCATTCCACCCCGCTCAATCATATCATAAACTGGGCAGTAAAGGGCAGCATCTTGTGGACTGGGGACAGAGTCCAAGCCTTTACTGAAGATCTTGTCTGTAGAGGGCAGGGGTGGGCAGGAAGACCCGTCCCTCCTCCCCCAGAGGGGCCACATACCTTCACCTTCCTCCCTGGAGACGAATCCAGACAACACTATGTGAGAAAAAGAAGAGGGAGCTGTTTGCTGCCTTCAGACTGGTTTACCCAGGTGACTGCCCCCACCCTGAAGGGGCCAAGCTGGACAGACCTCCCCCCACCTCACCCCATAGGACACACTCACCCTCAGGGCTGAGGCAGAAGTCAGTGGAGGCGGAGCCATGCTCATTGTGGATGGTGCATCGATACACGCCACAGTCTACGGGGGAAGCCTGCACAATGGCCAGGGCTGCAGGTCCCTCATCCCCTGCACTGCAGAGAATGGAGACCCTTCTCATGAGGGCCATCACAGTGACACAAGGCCTTCAACCCCACTCTCAGAGGCTGCTAGGAACACAGCTCTGGGAGCCCCTGGGAGGCAGTAAGAGGTTCCATGGTCAAGAACAGGCCCTGGATCATATGGGTCTGGTTTACAGTCATGAAACCTACTAGCTATGTGGCTTAAGACCTCTGAGCCTCAATTTCCTTGTCTCTACTATGGGAATAACATGGGAATAACAGAATCTCTTCATAACATTATTGTGGTGACTAAATGCGGTATAGATTTAAAGCATTAAGACAATACCCAACATGATTATTGTAATTAGGGAGCCAAGTCAGTTGAAGATGGAATCCAGGCTACTTACCTCCTGGCCACCTCACCCACTGGGCGCTGATCCTTGGCCCAAGTCAGGACTGAGTCACTAAGAATGTTGAAAAACTGGCACCAGAGCTTCAGGCTACCAGAGGCATCAGGAAATTGCTCCACCCTAATCTTCCGAATCACCTGTGGGGCTGAGAGCAGGAACCCAGTTAGGTGGCAGGGGCCACATCCCCCAATCTGTGCCCTCTCTGGCCATATCCCTGCTTCCCTGGGCCTCCTTGGTAGAATAGGCAAGGTGAAAACAGAATTCCAGACTCCACACAAACCCACCACTTCATAGTCCCAGCTGCCTCCCACTGTACCTCAGGTGTCTGCCCCAACCCCCAGAGCACACATCAGAACTAGAATGAACCCACAACTCCACCCCATCACAGGCCAGGGATGTCGTCACAGAGGACAAAGAAAACCACCAAGAGAGGATCTTCAGTGTGCATTTTAGGCCCCTTACTCCAGAAACCTGCATCTGAATCCTTTTTCACTACTTTGCAATCATGAACCAAATCTGTAAAGAGATGATTATGGTGATGGAAGGAGGATACTACTGAAGCCAGACATTGTACTAAGTCCTTGGTATATCTACTTCACAACGTTACAAGGTTGGTACTGCATATTATTATCTCCATTTTGCAGGGATAAAGAGCCAAGCAAGAGCCAGGCCTTTATCTATCTGTCTGTCTGTCTATCTATCTATCTATCCATCCATCCATCCATTTATCTATGGTACTGGGAATTGAACCCAGCAGCACTCTACCACTGAACTATACCTCCAGCCCTTTTCATTTTTATTTTGAGACAGGGCCTTGCTAAGTTGCCCAGGCTGGCTTTGAATTTGTTATCCTCTTGCCTCGGCCTCCTGAGTAGCTGGGATTACAGGCATGGGCCACCATGCCTGGCTAGGACCAGGCCTTTCTGAGAGATAGATCATGAAATAAGAACATGATTTGTAAACCCCTAGTAGGGATGTGCTACCCCTGTGAGTAGCAGCACCTCTCTGCGGGTTTTTGGAAGCCTTCTTCAACCCTCTAGGTTGCTCACCTTTCAGCAGGTCTTTGGCTTTCTTGGGTTTGGCCAGAGCTTCCTGCTTGCCTTCATCCAGGGCAGGCTCTGTGTCCAGGCCACTGGCCTTGGTACTGGAGCCCAGGTCTCCTGCAGCCGGCTCCTCTTCTGCCCTGGGCACCTCCAACATGCTCGCCTTCCTGCCCTGGGTAGGGGAGCGTCTCTCCCGCCCTGGAGTCCCTGGAGACCCAGGTGCCAGGCTCTTCCTGGATCCCCGGGGAGAAACACTAGGGCTCTCCCTTTCTTCAGGCTTGACCACCTCTCCATCTCCTGCTGCTCTGACCTTAGGGAGAAATCTCTTCCTCCGGGCCCCTAGAGCCAGTTCCTCGGGTGTGGCAGCAGGGAGATCTGTCAGAGCCTCCCCTGGGACCTCCTCCTCTGGGAAGAGTTCCTGAGTTTTGCTCTCTGCTGTTTGCCTGCCCCCCTCCCCCAATGGCCCACCCATACCACTTTCCTGGGAGGCTCCCCAGAGACCAGGCCCCTCAAGGGAAACCTCTCCCTCACCCACACTGAATCCTTCTGAGGTCAGCCCAGAGCCCTCCTCGCCCACCACAATGGTGGGGACCGTGAGTGGGCTGGGGGCCTGGAAGCCCTGGGCAGCAGCCAGGGCCTGCTGGCCAGCCTGCACCTCACGGTCCAAGAGGCCAGTGAGACGTCGGGAGGTACAGGGGCTCAGCAGCAGGGACTGCGCACTCTGCACCAGATGGTTGTTCTCCACACGCTCCAGGATGCGCCTTGATGTCCGGGGACTCAGCCCAGCCACTTCCACGGCGGGGGCCAGAGTGGATGAGGGCTCCAGACCTCCCGTGGCAGCCTCCACCTGGGACTCAGCTGCTGCTTCACTTGCCTGAGTGTTGGATAGCTTTAGCAGCAGAAGCAGGTAGTTCTTCAGAGAATCTATGAGGCCAGGGTCACAGCTCCGGGTGCCTGAGGGCCTCCCCTCCATATCTGGCTCCTTGGCACAGGCCCCCTCACCACTGGTGGCCATGGCTTCTGCTGGGTGACTCTGAGTGGTGGGCCTCGGCCCCAGGTTCAGTGCGGGGGCAGAACTCAGCAAGGCCTGATCCCCAGAGGACAGGAAGGCAGCTGTGCTCATGTGCTGAGAGGTCAGGGTACTGTGCAGCCCCTCCTCAGTCCCAGGAAGAGAGAGCATGGTGGACACCTCCCGGCTTGGGCCACCTAGACCCCCACATAGCATATCCCCTGGCCACTGCTCCTTGGGGCCCTGGAGCAGGCTGTCCTCTGACTTGGCCTTGACCAGGCCTGACCACTCTGGCCCTTGACGTCTCTCTCCTCCCACCTGTTCCAAGTTCCTCCTAGGAGGCAGCTGTGCTGGGTGCCCAAGATTCCCCAACAGGGGATCCAATACAGTGTCCGGATGGTTCCTGGAGGCTGTTACTGCTGGCTCCTCAGATCTGACCATGATGCCAGGTTTTTCTAGGATACAAGATGTTTCTGGGGTCTGTACAAAACATTCAGTAATCTGAGAAGACCTAGATTGCTCTGAAGGTGGGAGTTTAGAGGCTCTGCATGGTGGGCTGAGGCTGGTCACAGACCGATTGTCTGATTGATTTTTGATAGCTGCAGGAACACTGTCCTCTGACTGTGTCCCCCTTTCTTCCTGCATCCTTGTGTCTTCCTGTATCGTCCCATCTGCCTGTGTCTTTCTATCTTTCTGCATCCTCTCATCTGCCTGCATCCTTTCTACCCGTGTCTCCACCCTTCTCTGTGCCACCACATCCTTCTCTGAGTTCCTGTCTAACTGCAACCTCTCACTGTCTTGTGTCACAACATCCACCTGTGTCTTTCTGTCTGCCTGCGTCTTCTGGGCTACTTGTGATCTGTCTCCCTGGGTCTTCCCATCTGCCGGCATCTTTCCATCTGTCTGTGTGTTCTTCTGGCTTTCAGTTCTTCTGTCAGCAGATGTTCTCCCATGCTCCTGGGTTTCTGTATCCATGGGCTCGATGATACCTTGACTTCTAGAGGTGCTACAGTCAACAGAGGCTCCTCCAGAGCTGCTGCTAGCAGATATGGTAGGAGCCATGATTGCCTGGGACTCCGGGACCTGAGGACCACACAGACAAAAGCAAAGAGTTAACTGCACATGCACTAGGAGCTCTTCAAATTACCATCCTGACCTCCTCTGATCATGCAGAACTGCTCTGAAGGAAATCCTACCACGTGGTTTCTGAGGCCTGCTGGAAGTTGGGAGGCAGACCTAGGACAAAGTCACAAAGCCTCATGCCCACCCACAATAATCCTTGATCCCAGAAACTAGACTAGGGACTATCCAGAATCCAGGCCCAGCCCTGGTCCTTCTGACCTCTCCCTGAAAAAAAATTCTGCCTTGCCCGAAAGATCTTGCTCCTGGGGAATCCCACCCTCAGCCCTGCCACCTGCAGGACAGTGACCCCCCAGGTTCCCAGAGCTATCAATCTTTTCTTCTCTGGTGTACAAATTGCCCTAGATAGACTTATGAATGAAGTAGGAATGTGCTAAAGTGTGTTCTGACAATGCCTCAAAGACAGCATCCACTAGGGACACTGGGCTCATGGAATAACATGATAACCATCCAAACAGAGTTAATGGAACCGTGAATGGCATCTATATCAAGAAATCAACGAAACATTATAATGTTACCTTTAGAACACCTACTATTTGCAAAGCATTATGCTATCCCCCTATGTGTTATACTTATGACCTTACTCTGCATAATGATGGGAAATTCTTCTTCTTCTTCTTTTTTTTTTTTTTTTTTTTGGTGCCAGGGATTGAACCAGGGACACTTAACCACTGAGTCAGATTTCCAGCTCTTTTTTATATTTTATTTTGAGACAGGGTCTTGTTAAGTTGCTTAGGGCCTTGCTAAATTGTTGAGGGAGGCCTCCAACTTGGTATCCTCCTCATAGGCATGTGCCGCCATGCTCAGCCACAATGAGAAATTCTTATGAGAATTATCCCCATTTTAGAGATGAGAAGAATGATGGTCAAAGAAGGGATGTGATTTGTCCATTTTTAGATAGTTAGTGGCAGAGTTTAGATCAGAAGGCAGGTATATCTAGTTCCAAACCCCATTTTCTTTGCTGTTATACCATAGTGCCACACATTTAAACATAATTAAGGGCTGGGCATGGCAGGGTGGTGTGTCACACCTGTAATCCCAGCAACTCAGAAGGCTAAGGCAGGATCCCAACTTCAAGACCAGCCTGGGCAATTTAGCAAGACCCTGCCTCAAATAAAATGTAAATAGGGCTATAGATGTAGCTCAGGCCTAGCATGCACGAGACTCTGGATTCAATCCTCAGTATTACTAATATAAATAAATAAATAAATAAATAAATAAATAAATAAATAAATAAAATTAAGAACTTACTGCCTAAATGTTGATATAAGTCAGTAACTTGCCTCTTTTCCTCCTGGATACCACCAATACTAACAAAGTAAACAAGAAAAGACTAAAGCAAACTTTTCTTCAGTGAAACTAGAGGCAAATAAAACCTATAGTGTCGAAAAACAAACCAAGGATAAGGCCGCCAGAAGCAAATCCATGTAGACACTGGTAGGCTGAGGAGGAACCAAAGCTATGGAGGCGGGGGGCACTAGAGAAGCCGTTCAAGGGGTGAACTGTGAAACAGAATATGCCAGCAAAAACACGCACACCGCAGAGGAGGGACTCTCCCTGAGGTGACAAATCCACGAGCTCATGAACACAGCTGTAGGATTCTGGAGGACTGGGTGGGAGCTGAGCAGAAGACATGGGGACAGTGTCCAGCAGAGACAGGGTCAGGGGAGTGGAATGGCCCTGTGGCAGCAGATCTCAGAAAAATATACTCCAGAAGAAAACTGAAATATACGCCAGAAGAAACCTGAAAATTGCTAAGCTAAGAAATCTGGTTTTGAACATACAAAGACTTAAAGAATATCTCATTCCCATGAGCACAGAGAACAAGCTTCAGTCAACCCAACAAGATCAAGGAAGCAAAAGAGCTGAAGGAAAGCACTAAATATATTCATATTATATTAACATAAAGCCAAGACTAAAGCCAAGCTGAACTGGGCCCAATGGTGCACACCTGTAATCCCAGAGACTTGGGAGGCTGAGGCAGAAGGAACTCCAATTTGAGGCCAGCAACTTAATGAGACCTTGTCTCAAAATAAAAAATAAAAAGGGCTGGGGGTGTAGCTCAGTGGTAGAGTACCCCTAGGTTCAATCTCCAGTACCACAAAAAAATAAAATAAAAGGCCAGGAATGAGATATTACTAAAAGCTGAGAATCCAAGTAACAGAAATATAGGATATTTAACTACATAATCATATAGAAATAAAATCTTTGGCTACTATAAGATAGAAGATGAACAGGGAAAATGGGAAGAACATATAAACACTTTGTTATTGCTCATGTAAAAAAAAATTAGTAGATATTGACTGAACAGATCAAAGAATTAACTGTATTACATAAAATTCAAATTATAAATTAAATCACTACATACAAGTGTTTTTAATTTCAAGCCACACACAAAGCAGACAGATCACATTAATGAAAGACTTTTAAAAAATATATGTAACATATATTTAAATTAAGTATAGAATTTAAAGTTCCTTTACTAAATATAGAATTTTGAATGAATTTTCCCATATTTATATGTGGGAAAAATTAGTTTTCTAAATATCAGGAATAAGTTTGACCAAAGAATTTTAATAGAAATGCTCTTCCAACTTCTCCGACAACAAGGAAGATACTAACAGACAAAAATGCCTTAGAGCCAACAAGTAGTAATACCTGGGGACCTTCTTTTAACTTGTGACTTTTAGGATCTATAAATTTACAAAGAAAGTACTAACTTGGTTCCCAAGCCTACTTTCTGCTGGTAGCAAGACTCCTACTTAAAGCCGCCTCCACTCCTGCTTACCCATGCAGCCTGATCAGTCCCTTGAGCCTATGTCCCTTTACCTCAAAATTCATTCCCCCTGTTTCCATTGCCAAGTGCCTCGTTCAAGCTGCCCACATGGCGGCTGTGACTGGACTACTGGACAGCCTCCTAAATCGGCAGCCAGGACGCTAATCTTTGCCTCTGCTAAACTTTTTTCCTCACTGCAGCCTAGTGATCTTTCTGTAGTACAGATTGGACTTTGGCATTCCCCTGCTTAAAAACCTCTCAGTGGGGGCTGGGGATGTGGCTCAGTGGTTGAGCGCTTGCCTGGCATGATGAGGTCCTGGGTTCAAGTCCTAGCACTGCAAAATAAAAACAATCAAACAAATAACAATAACAGAAAATGTCTCAGCATCTTACCAGCGCTTATAGGACAAAGCCTAAGAGCCCTAGCCTAAAAGAGCAAAAGGTTAAAAATACTCTCCATTAGCCAGGGTGTGGAGAAACAGGCTGTGGCACAGCTTCTACAGATAGCAATGTGGCGTTATTTATTAAAATTAAAAATACTTATGGTCTTTGGGGCCGGGACTGTAGCTAGGTGGTAGAGCACTTGCCTGGAACATGTGAGAAACTGGGTTCAATCATCAGCACCACATAAAATAAATAAATAAAATAAAGGTATTGTGTCCACCTACAACTAAAAATATATTTTAAAAAGGGGGTGGGTGGGTTAGGGATGTAGCTCAGTAGTAGAGTGCCCTTGGATTCAATCCCTAGGACTGTAAAAATAAATAAAATAAAGCAAGGTGCAGAAAAGAGAGTACAGAATTCAAGCTTTGTCTAGAAAACATACCAGTACACATATACATTTGTAAATGCAAAGAAAATAGCTCTTGGAGGATACCTAAGGAACTAACTTCAGGAGAAGGTGGATAAAGGAGAGATGTAATGTTCTTTATACACCTTTTTCTACTTTTAAATTTTTATGCCATACACATGGCACATATTCAACAAAAACTCAATTAAAAATGAAAAAAGTAAGGGAATAAACTCTTGTGTGATGAATGAGACCTATTCTTTAGTAACGATCCCAGACCTCCCTCTCTAGGTTCATCTCTAGGGTCCCTCCACCTGACACTAAGTAACTGTACTGGTGCTATTTTGTAACTACTTTGCTCTTTCTCTGTCAGACATTTTCATACTTCTCTTTGCCCAGCTGGAGAAGATCCATTTAAGATCGTGAAGATTTCATTTAAGTTTATTCTTTTCCTTGAGGATTTTTCAAGATTACTCCTCAACCTCAAATAGCATTACTGGCTTCCTAACCTATATATTCATAGCACATGTAACTAATTCCATCATTAAACCCTCATTCTGTGTGGTAGTTATTTGTCTCATGTATAGGTCACCTGCTAATCTGGGAACTCTACCCCTCTGCAGAGGGCCCAACACAGGCCAGAGTCAGATTTATAGATCAACAAATATCTGATGGATGACTGAATTCTTTCAGTACACTTCTACAAGGGCTAAGCCCTCTACACACTAGGGGATGCATGTGTGTGTGTGTGTGTGTGTGTGTGTGTGTGTACATCTACGGTGCATTTCTGAAAAACAAAAATTATGTGAGCAGAGTGAACCTAGTTGGTTTTAGGAAAGTTTTTTTCACTACAAATAACATTATTAGGTCTTATTTGCTGTCATGTCTTTCTCTCTTGGCTCGTAAATTCTCAGGGATTAGGGTTCCTAATCCTAGTCTGATTCAATATTGCATCCTTCACAGCCCTGAGTACATACAGGGTTCACAGGAATGAACAACTGAATAACTAGTCTGGCTGGTAACCTGCAAGAGGCATGACCCTGGAGCACTGACTTTGGGGGACAGGAGTAAAAGCTAGGAGCTTAACAGGCATGGGACAGGGCAGTGTCAAGACCTGAAGCCAGACCTAGGGCTGCTACTGGGTTTTATTATATTAAATGTTTGGGAGAAATCCCCAGTGAAACCTTCTGGTCCTGAAGATTTCTTTGCTGGAAATTTATACTACAAATTCAATGTATTTAATACTTATATGATTATTCAAATTATCAATTTCATTTTTGTATCAGTTTTGGTAGTTTGTAATTTTTATAGAATTGGTCTATTTCATCTAAATTGTTGAATTTATGTGCATTTTTCATAGACTTTTATTACCCCCTTTAAAAAAATTTTTTGTAGTGCAGATAAACAGAATGCCTTTATTTTAACTTGCTTATTTTTATGTGGTGCTGAGGATCGAACCCAGTGCCTCACGCATGCTAGGCAAGCGCTCTGTCACTGAGCTACAGCCCCAGCCCCTTATTACCCTTTTAATGTTCACAAGGTCTGCAGTGATATCCTCTCTTATATTCTTAATATTGGTATTTTGTGTCTCCTCTCTTGTTTTGAGTCTTGCTAGAAGTATATAAATATTACCAATCTTTTCAAATAACCAACTTTGGGTTTAATTTATTTCCTCTCATTTGTCTTTTATTTCCTTTATTCTGCTTGTTTTGGGTTCATTCTGTTCTTTCAAAATATTTTTTAAGTTGAAGATGGACATAAGTAATACCTTTATTTTATTTATTTTTTAGTTGTACATGGACACACAATATCTTTATTTCATTTTTATGTGGTGCTCAGTAGTGCTTCGTGCATGCTAGGAGAGCACTCTACCACTGAGCCACAACCCTAGCCCTTATTTATTTATTTTTGTGAGGTGCTGAGGATCAAACCCATTACCTCGTACATGCTAGGCAAGTGCTCTACCACTAAGCTACAGCCTCAGCCCTCTTCTCTAGTTTTCTAAGGTAAGGGCTTAGGTAATTGGTTTTAGACCTTTCTTCTAATATAAACCTTTAATGCTATAAAATTTCCTCAAAACATTGATTAAGCAGATTCCAAACTTTCATATTTTCATTTTCATTCAATTCAAAATGTTTACCAATTGCCCTTAAAATTTCCTCCTTGAGCTGGGCATGGTAATGCACATCCGTAACCCCAGCCACTTGGGAGGCTGAGGCAGGAGGAATCCAAATTTGAGAGCAGCCTGGGCAACTAACAGAGATTCTGTCTCAAAATAAAATAGAGGGATGGGTATGTAGCACAATGGTAGAGAACCCCTGGGTTCAATCCCCAGTACTACAACAACAGAAATAAAATCAAAAACCTTCCTCTTTGAACCCATAAAACTATTTTCTTTAATTTAAAAGTATTTGGAGATTTTCCTATTATTTTTCTGTCATTAATTTCTAGTTTAATTCCATTTTGGTCAGAGAACATATTTTCTATTATTTTAATTATTTCACATTTGTTAAGGTTTGTTTTATGATTCTGGATATGATCTATTTGGTGAATTTTTATATGCACTTGAATTAGTATTATATAAATGTCTATTAGCTCCAGTTGATTGACAGTGCTATTCAGTTCTTTTATATTCTTTCTGATTTTCTATCTACTATATCTATGAATTACTGAGAGAGGAGTGTTAAAGTTTCCAACTGTCTATTTCTCCTTTCAGTTCTACCAGTTTTTGTTTCATGTATTTTGAAGCTATATTATTAGATACATACCCATTTTCGTTATTATGCTTTCTTGAATAAGTCAATTTATTGTTTTGTATTTGTTATCTGTGTTAATTAGCTTTTAATTACTATAAAAAATAGTTGAGAAAACCAACTATTATTTTATTAGAAAATCAACTAGTTATTTTCTTTGCTTTGATGTCTTTGCTTGATAATAATATGGCCACTCCAACTTTTGTTTGCTTAGTATTTACAGAATATATATAATTCTATTATTTTACTTTTAAAAATGATTTTAGTTTTAGATGGACATAATACATAATACATAGATGGACATAATACCTTTATTTTATTTTTATATTTGTATGTGTTGCTAAGGATCAAACCCAGTGCCTCACACATGCTAGGCAAGAGCTCTACAACCGAGCTACAACCCTAGCCTTATTATTTTACCCTATTATTTTACCTTTAATTACCTATATCATTATATTTGAAATGAATTTCTTGTATGAAGGGTTGGGAATGTTTTGTTTTATTTATTAATTTTTATTCATACTGGGGATCTAACCCAGGGACCCTGAACTACATCCCCAACTCTTTTTTATTTTTAATTTGAGACAGGGTCTCACTAAGTTGCTTAGGGCCTTGCTAAACTGCTGCAGCTGGCCTTGGACTTGCAATCCTCCTGTTACAGCCTCTGAAGTTGCTGGGATTACAGGTGTGTGCCACTGCACCTAGCTAGGGAATGTTTTTTGATTCAGTCTCATAATCTCTTGTCTTTTAATTGGTGTATTTATACCATTTACATTTAGTATTTAATTATTTACATGGTTTAATTATTTACATAGTTGTAGATGGACACAATACCTTTATTTTTATTTATTTTTATGTGGTTCTGAGGATCAAACCTAGTGCCTCACACCTGCTAGGCAAGCAGTAAAAAAGTCAATTTATTATTTGTTTTGTATTTGTTATCTGTGTTAGTTAGCTTTCCATTACTATAAAAAATAGTTGAAAAAAATCAACTTATTAAAAAGAAAAAATTAAGGGTTGGGTTGTAACTTAGTGGTAGAGCACTTGCCTTACCCATATGAGGTACCACATAAAAATAAATAAATAAAATAAAGATTGGTGTCCATCTACAACTAAAAAAATTTCTTTTTTAGTTTATTTTTGCTCACAGTTTTGAAGAGTTCAGTCCACGGTCAGTTGGCCCTGTTGCTTTTGGGCCTGCAGCAAGGCAGTGCATCACGACAGGGAGCATGTGATGAAATAAGTTGTTCACTTCATGGCAGCCAGGAAGTAAAAACGAAAGGGAGGAAGGGGTTGGGGTCCAATGTCCCTTTCAAGGGCATGCCCCCAATGACTGGAAGACTCCAACTAGTCCCCACCTCTTAAAGTTTTACCACCTCCCAATAGTGCCACATTGGGACTTTTTACCTTTCACACATGTGCCTTTTGGGACTTTTAAGATCCAAACTACAGAATTCTCTCTGTTTTTCCTTCCAGTTTCCCCTCTCTTGACTTCTTTAGATTATATGAATTTTTGGAGGAGCAAGTACTGGGGCACTCAACCACTGAGCCACATCACCAGTCCTATTTTGTATTTTATTTTAAGACAGTGTCTCACTGAGTTACTTAGCACCTCACTAAATTGCTGAGGCTGGCTTTGAACTTGTGATCCTTCTGCCTCAGCCTCTGGAGCTGCTGGGATTATGGGCATGTGCCATGCACTCAGCTTGTTTTTTAATATTCTACTTTCACATATATTGTGCTTTTTACTCTTGTATATTGTTTTAGTTGATGCTCTAGGAATTACAATATACATACTTAACTTGCACAGTCTATTTACTGTCAATATTTGACCACTTTAAATGACATGTAGTAATCTCACCACCATAAAGGACTTCTTACCCTCTCCCTCTTTATGTTGTAGTTAACTTATATATTCACATATATTAAAAACTCCAGCAGACAATGCTGTAGTTTCTAGCTTCAAACATATTTTAAATTTTTTTAGTTGTAGATGGACACAACATCTTTATTCATTTACTTATTTGTATGTGGTACTGAGGATTGAACCCAGCTTGTAGCTTCAAACATATTTTAAAGAATTCAAGAGGAAAAGACTAATCTATCATATTTACCATTTCTGTTCCTCTTCCTTCATTCTTTTTTAAAAACATTAAATTTTTTTTTTGGTTGTAGAAGGACACAATACCTTTATTTTTATTTATTTTTATGTGGTTCTGAGGATCAAACCTAGTGCCTCATACCTGCTAGGCAAGCACTCTACCACTGACCCACAATCCCAGACCTCTTCTTCCATTCTTCATTTTGCAAGTTTCCTTCTAAAATCAGTTCTTTTTGTTGGTGGTGGTGGTGATATCAGGGATTGAACCGAGGGGCACTTAACCACTGAGCCACATCACCAGCCAGCACTCTTTTCACTTTTATTTTGAGACAGGGTCTCACTAAGTTGCTTAGGGCCTCTCACTAAGTTGCTGAGGCTGGCCTCAAACTTGCAATTCTGCCTCAGCCACCTGGGTCACTGAGGTTACAGGTGTGTGCCACCACACCTGGCTCAGTTCCCTTCTTAAACATTTACTTTAGCAATTCTTCTAAAGTAAATGAGATCTGCTGCTGGTGTATTCTCTTAATTTTTTTCTTTATCTGAGAATGACTTTATTTTGCCTTCAATACTTCAAGATATTTATGTTAAATATAAAATTATAGGTAAGTCTTTTTCTTCCAGCATTTAAAAGATGTTGTTCCTCTTTTTAATTTTCTTAGTTGTAGACGGACACAATATCTCCATTTATTTATTTATATGCGGTGCTGAGGATCGAACCCAGTGCTTCACACATGCAAGGCAAGCACTCTACTACTGAGCTACGGCCCCAGCCCTGTTCCTCTTCCTTGTGAACTCATTGTCTCATATGAGAAATTGCAGTCATTCAAATCATTGTTTCTCTTCTTTGTTATTTTTTCTGGCTAATTTAAATATTTTTTCCAGCAATTCAATTGTTTCTGGATGAGGAACTATGCAGGCTTATCCTGTTTGAGGTTTATTAAACTTCTTGATCTATAGGTTCATGTTTTTTGCCAAATTAGGAAAGTTTTCAGCCATTACTTCTTCACATATTTTTTAAAATTCTGTACCATGCTCTTTCTCCTCTCCTGGTTATTTAATGACATTTTGATATTACATCCTAGGTCTCTGAGGCTCTGTTCATTTATTTTTCTAATTTTTTTTATCTCTATTGTTCAGAAATAAATTATTTCTTTTTCTATAATTTCAAGTTAATTAGCCATTTATATGTATTTATATTTTGAGACAGGGTCTCACTAAGTTGTCGAGGTTGGCCTTGAACTTTCTATCCTCCTGCCTCAACTTCCCAAATAGCTGGGATTACAGGTGTGTACCACTGTGCCCAGCTCTTTTATTTCTTTGTATCTTTCCATTCATTTCCAATGTTCACCCTTACTTGTCATATGTTTACTGTAACAATTCTTAAGTCAGATAATTCCAATATATCTATGTCTTCTTGGTACTGGCATTCTTTGATTGTCTCTCCCATGAAAATGAGATTTTCTTCATATGCCAAATAATTATGGTTACATCCTGGACATTACAAGACTCTGGTTCTTGTTTAAATCCTATGGAGAATGTTCATATTTTTGTCTTAGCAGGCAATCTACCTGGTTGTGTTCTGGCTGCAACCCTATGAGGTTGTAGTTTTAAAGTCATTCCCAATTTCAAAGTCTTTCCAGTGCTATTTGGATCTTTCCTCTGTGTGTGCCACCCAGTTGGCAGTCTGGAACTTGGATAAGGATCTGTTAGTTCCATTCTCAATGTTTTTGATATGTTGTTCAGAATCAGATCCTTGTATGACCAGCTTTGGAAATGAGCCCAGAAATTTGTAAAGAGCTTATAAACTCAGAGGTCATTAATGACTCTCAGAGGTCATTTTCCCAAGCTTCTCCCTCTCCATGATCTCCTCGATGCTTTATAGATCCCTAGGGCTTCTCTTTTCAATCCTCTGGCCAAATAGCTGGGGCTCCATTTACCCCACTCTGCCACATACTTTCACACACGAGCCTTGCCCTGGACCAAGAACAAGACAACAGGGTTTCATCCACCCTCTTAGGCCCAGAGTTTCTCTGAACGAAGAGGAGGATTCTTCTCCTTCAAAGTTTTAGGCATCTATGGCCTCTGCTGCTACTACTGTCCTTACTGGAAGATCCCTTTCCCATTCCTCAAGCCTAGTCTAGAGGGTTTCTCTAGACTCTCTGTCCATATTGATGCTTACCTAGGGTTTCGGATTGCAGTAAGACCAGGCCAGGAAATGCCAGAACAGGGAAATTAAGGTAAACACTGCTGATTCAATCAATGGTATTTGTGTGTATGTGGTGCTTGGGATCAAACCCAGAGCCTTGAATATGCCAGGCAAGTACTCTAACACTGAGCTATGTCCCAGCCTTTTTTATTTTTTTCCTTTCTTTCTTTTCTCTTTCTCTTTTCTTCTTCTGCTTCTTCTTTTTTCTTTTCTTTTAAGAAAGGGTCTCACTATGTAGCCCAGCAGGTCTCAAATTCCTGGGCTGAGGTGATCCTACTACCTCAGCTTCCAGAGGAGCTGGGACTACAGCCACATGCCACCACACACAGCTTTGGCAGGACTTTAAATTCTGGACTCCTCCAATCGATTACTATTATTTGCTTTTCAAAATTATCAAATAACTGTACCATGCATTTTGCCTAAGTTTTTAACCTTCATTCAATGGGATGTACAGGGGGAAGTGTGAGAATTGTAGCTGCCATAACCAGAGTAAATAATTTAATTTTTTATTCCTGGAATTCTAGCTGGCTTATTTTCTTTTTTGCAGTATTGAGGGTTGAACCTATGGTCTTGCTCATGGTAGGCAAGTAATCTACCTCTGAGTTGTACCCCCTGCTCTTTTTATATTTTGAGACAAGGTCTAAGTAGTTTCTCACACTGGCCTCAAACTTCCAATCCTCCTGTCTTAGTCTCCTAGCTGAGATTACAAGCATAAACTACCATATCTGGCTACTTTGTATAGTTAATAGTTCTCTGCTACTTTGTATGGTTAATAGTTTCCAGTCTTGATTTTTTACCCTCTTGAATATAGAAGTAGAGTTTTAGATTTTTTGTTTTGTTTTTTTTTCTTTTTTCTTTTCCTTTCTTTTTTTTTTTTTTTTTTTTTAGTACTTGAGACTGAACCCAAGGCCTCAGCTTGCAAATACTCTACTGCTGAACTACATCCCCAGCCCTTTCTATTTTTTATTTTGAAATAGGGTCTCGCTAAAATGCCAAGACCTGCCTCAGCCTCCCAAGTAGCTAGGATTACAAATGTGTGCCACCATATCTGGCAAGTTTTGTAGCTCATGTCTGATAATTCCAAAAGTTGGAACTCCGTGGGCTTGTTTTTATTGTCTGCTGGGATAGTTCTTTTCATGTTTTCTTTTCCTGCTCATCTTAGTTTGGTGGTAAATATTAATCTTGAAACTCTTTTTTTTTAAAGTAATTTGAGGAATAAGATGATACTGAGACCCTTCAGATATGATTTTTGATTACTTCTGCCAGGGTCTGTTGGTACTAGATGTCTTGAATCACCTTGATCTAGTTTCATAAACTGAGATACTTCTTAGTCATCCAGATGATTCAGAGTGCATCAATACCTCAATTCCTGGTTCCCCTTATTTCTATAGTACAAAATTCTAGGTCCCAACCCAAAGCCCAAGGGGCCTGTCAGGGCTCCCATTCTTGAGATCATAGACTCCATTTTTTGCTTCCTTAGTTCCATAAGAATGTCTAAAATACTGCCCAGTCTCATTCTCCTATTTTAGAGTGGTAAACACCCCTAGAACAAAAGCTATGCCAAATACTGGGCCCACCATTCTTGATTCCCACCTCCTCCTAGACATTGGATCAGTCATTCTTCATTTTGTTAGCTTTCCAATGTTTTGAAAAGACATGTTTATATTTTGACCAGATTTTCTAGTTGTCCTCAGTGATAAAGTTGATCTGAATTATCTAACCTAGCACTAATGGAAGCTAATATTCAATAAACCAGTTCTTTCTTCTTTCTGCCTCACTCCTTAACCCTAGATAATGTTAGAATTGATGCAGAAACAATAACAACAACAAAAAAGGCAAGCAAAACACAAGACATAGATGGGAAGAAAACGTGTTGAGAAGCTTCTAATTCATCAGGCATTAAATTAGGACAGGCTGGTTTTGTAGTCTATGCTTCACCTGACCTATGCTTCATACTAGTCATCTTTTCTAAGGTGTCTTCCTTCCTCTCTTTCAGCTATCTAAAGTGTCTATCTGGGGATATTATAGGCATTATTTTATATATTTTTTTAAAAATTCTATTTGATGTTTGTCTTTTTCTTTTAAGAGTGTTCTACCACTGAGCCACACCTCTAGCACTTTTTATTTGAGATAGGTTCTCGAAAAGTTGTTGAGGGCCTTGCTAAATTACCCAAAGTGGCCTTAAACTTGTGATCCTCCTGCCTCAGCCTCCTGAGCCATTGGGATTACAGGCATTCACCACTGTGCCCAGCTATTCAATGTTTTTCTAATATGACATTTCCAGGATTAAATCCTTTACATGCTATCTACAGTCTGGTCACTTTCCAGATGCCTTCCCTGATGACTCCAGATCACAACACTCTCCCTGTGTGGAAACGCACTGCAGTTACCATTCTCAATACCCTCCTTGATCCTATTGTCTGGTGTGAGTCTCATCCCCACTATTTAGTAGACAATTTCTCAGGACAAGGATCATGTTTCTCTTCAAGCTCTGCTCTGTGTATTTTATATACACAATACTTACATGTGTATTCCCTGAAAACCAAAGAGCTCTTAGTGTGAGCAGGGAGTTCCCATATCTCAGAATGACTGTCCTCAAGACTTACAATGTTTCTCAGTCAGAGACATTTTTTTCCCTTCATCTCTAGCCCTTTTTATTTTTATTCCCCATACTGGCCTTGAACTTGTATTCCTCCTACCTCAGCCTCCTGAGTCACTGGGATTGTAGGTGTATGCCACTGATACCAGCAGAAAGAGACATCCTTAGGTCTCGAATAATTCAGCAGAGCTCTCCCATACATACCCTGTCCCCTCTGAAGATTTGGCAGACCAGGCATTTTATCAGGTCTGCATATTCCTGGACTCCAGAGATCTGAAGCAATCTCAGAAAACATGTCAGGTTAGGGCACTAAAAAGCAGCTGCATCCTATTCCAGAAGCAGAGACTCTTAAAGTACCCAGCCCTGACAAAAGACGTGCTGGGAAGAAAAAAACAGAGAAAGAAAGAAAGGAAGGAAGGAAGGAAGGAAGGAAGGAAGGAAGGAAGGAAGGAAGGAAGGAAGGAAGGAAGGAAGGGAAATTTGAGTAATGAAAATAAATACCCCAAATGAATTCTTATGCTTAATGCAATCCCAATCAAAATATCAATGAGGGTTCAATGGTAGAACACTTGTCTAGCACGTGTTCTAGTGTGAGGCACTTAAGTTGGAGCCTGATCACCAAATAAATAAATAAATAAAATACAGTTATAAAAAAATCAATGATATTAAGAAAGAAAGTAGATTAGTGGTTGCCCTGGTTTGGAGTGGGAACAGGAATGGACTACAAAAGGGAAGAGGGATCTTTTTGGCATGGTGGAAATGTTCTAAAACTGGATTGTGAATGATAGTTATACAGTTCTGAACTGTGTACATTAAACTATATACCTAGTTGGGGGGTAGTGCATGCCTGTAATCCAAGCTACTCAGGAGGCTAAGGCAGGAGGATTGCGAGTTTGAGGCCAGCCTGGGCAACTTAGACCCTGTCTCAAAGGGGAAAAAAATGGGGCTGGGAATGTAGTTCAGTGGTAAAACTGTGCCCCTCTTTTCAAGTCCCAGTACAAAAATAAGTAAATAAATTATATATTTAAAATAAATAAATGATTTCATTATATGTAAATTATATCTCAATAAAGCTATTTTAAAATACATATCTAACAAGTTTTCCAAAAGATTATTCAAAATGCAAATCTGGGGGCTGGTATAGCTCAGTGGTAGAGGCCCTGAAATCAATTCCAAGGACAGTAAAAAGAAAAAAAAATTCAAGTCTTCCTTTAGTTATTCATGAAAGGATTTAATTGGCTTTATAATCTTATTAAAAGTAAGTCATCACTTTTTTAAAGATAAATTTTGTTAAAATGGTGAACATAGAGATATAAAGTAAAGGCCAGGTGTGGTGGTGCATGCCTATAATACCTGCAACTTTAGAGATTGAGGCAGGAGAATTTCAGGTTTGAAACCAGCCTTGGCAACTTGGCAAGGTCCTAAGCAACTTAGTGAGACCCTGTCTCAAAATAAAAAATAAACAAGGGGGCTGGGGATGTGGCTCAAGCCGTTTCGCGCTCGCCTGGCATGCGTGCGGCCCGGGTTCGATCCTCAGCACCACATACAAACAAAGATGTTGTGTCCGCCAAATACTAAAAAATAAGTATAAAAAATAATAATAAAAAAAACAAACAAGGATGGGGATGTGGCTCAGTGGTGAAGCAACCCTGGTTTCAATCCCCAGTGCCATCAAAAAATAAATAAATAAAAATCATACACATAGAAAGTATTTAGAAACCTTAGTGAAATGTTCATGAAATGAGAATAAAGAATGATATAAAGCTAAATCAGATAAGTACACGTATGAAGACACGAATGGTGTGATTCTACTTTCTACTTTGTGTACAACCAGAGAAATGAAAAATTGTGCTCTATATGTGTACTATGAATTGAAATGCATTCTGCCGTCATGTATAACAAATTAGAATAAATAAATGAATTTTTAAAAAAACTAAATCAGAGTAACAGTGAAAATTAAATTTTAAAAATTAAAAAGTAATAAAACTGTGTATATTAGAGACTGTTAGAGTCACCATGATATAACACCATCTCTTGGATAATGGCTCTCTCTGAATAGTAGATTATAGATGAATTTTACTTTCTCCTTTTAATTTTTAGGGTTTCTCCTATATTTTCTTTTTTTTTAAGTTGTCAATGGACTTTTATTTTATTTATTTATATGTGGTGCTGAAAAATCAAACCCACTGCCTCACATATGCTAGGTAAGTGCTCTACCACTGAGCTACAAGCACAGCCCTTCTCCCATATTTTCTATATTTCCTCTTATAATCAGAAAAATAAGATTTTTTATTAGCTGGAATCTTTAATATGTATTAGCATAAAGTTAACAACTCTGAGGATTGCTCTTCAAACTTGATTTGTTAAAGCACATAATATCATACCAACATAACTGGTTTGTTCTGACAGATTATTCTGCCACTCTTTTTAAAAAATAGGATTTTTGTACTGAAGATTAAACCCAGGGGTGCTGTACCACCAGGCTACAACACCAGCCATTTTTATTTTTATTTTGAGACAGGGTCTCACTAAGTGGCCCAGGCTGTTCTCAAACTTGGGATCCTGCTGCTCAGCCTCCCAAGTAACTAGAATTACAGAATTACATGTGCTAGCACACCTTGACTTAATTTTATTTTTAATTTGGTAGGATAAAAATATGAAAAACCAAATTTGTTCACTAAAAAAACAACAACTTAAAAATATGCATCTATGTTAAATATATTTTTCATGTGTATATTTAAAAAAAAACTTTTTAAATTAGAAAAAAATTCTGATCATGGCGATATGCCTGTAATCCTAGCAACTTGGAAGGCTGAGGTGGAAGGATCACAAGTTCAAGGCCAGTCTCAGAAATTTAATGAGGCCATAAGCAAGTTTCAAAATAAAAACTAAAAACTAAAAAGGGGGCTGGGAATGTGGCTCAGCAGTTAAATGTCCCTGAGTTCCATCCCTGGTACAAAAAGAAAAAAAAATCATTAGTTAATTAATTTAAAAAAATTAAAATCACACAAGGTTTTGCAGAAGTAATGAAATCAATTCAACCTCTCAGATGCCTGCACTATCCCTGCCATCCCCCACCTTTGGAAGGGGTGGGACTGGCACATCCTGCCTGGGACCTGCCTGGAAGATGCAGCCACCCTGGTGTGGGGTTCCCCATACCCAGTGAAGTGAGATTCACACACAGACTTGGCAATCAGCCTACTCACTTCCGAAGTGAAATCCCTAGGGATCTACAAGGGCCATCTCTCCAGAAAGGCCCTGCAGTCCAACATGTAGGCTGTCAGGCATGTGGAGCAGTCCCAGCAAGCTTTCCCTGGGCCCCCAAGAATTTGGCACACCAGTACCCCATATTACCTGAGACCAAGCACAAAGAGTCAAGTAAGCAATAGAGTCCAGAGTCCGGTCCAAGGTCCTTGAGGTTTGCCCCACTCCAAAGCCCTCTGAAATAACTGTTTCCACAGTCTGACCTTAGCATCCACTGAAATAAAGCCATGTCCCTGGTCACCCTTGAACATGGGCTCTCCTTAACCTCCACCAAGCACTCTTTTCCCTTTGCTCTCCCAGAGGTGCTGTATCAGCTTGTCCCTTGTGTGTTTACTGTTTCAAGAAACCATCTGTCCTCTGTCCACACACTTGTGAAACACTACTGCCCAATCTTCTTCCTGTTCTTCAGAAAGCCTCTATTTCCCCAGTGCAGGAATCCTGCTTCCTCTACCCTTAGAAAAAGTCTATCTTAGTTCCTGCCAAAATCAGAAGCTATCTCCACTTAGGATTGCCAGATTTAGTAAAAAGAATTACAGGACACCCAATTCAATCAGAATTTTAGATAAGCAATTGATAATTTCTTATTATAAATATGTCCCTGCACGCCTATAAACCCAGCTACTGGCTCAGTGGTTAAGCTCCCTGAGTTCAATCCCTGGTATCAAGAAATGAAATTTAAAAAGTAAATAAATTTTTAAAATAAAAAAAAAGGCTGGGAACAGAGCTCAGTGGTAGAGTGCTTGCCTAGCATGCATGAAGCCCTAGGTTCCCTCCCTAGTACCGCTAATCAAACAAATAAACAGATAGATAAATATGTTCTATCTATTTTATCTACTTCACCATCACTCTTGAAACTCATAAGAACTATTGTCTTCTTTCTATCATGCTGTACAACACCCGCTCCCTAAACCCCTGGGAAATCCTGCCCACCCTCTGCCCCTGGAACATAAAACATGAACCCTACTGTTAATCTTATCAGTCCTGATCCTCCAGTTCCTTAGTGTCTAGACCCATTTGCCTCTGCCCTTAACAAGTGGACACCCCAATACCCCTGCACCTCACACAAAACCTCCTCTTTTCTCTGTTGTCTACCTTCTCCCCAGAAACTGATGGTACTCTTGTTCCCAGAATATTAATATTTTATACCAACTGCTATTTATTTAGTTCTTAATGTGTCAGGCTAAGCACCTTAGTTCCCACAACAGCCCTATGAAGTTCGTATTGTTAATATTATTTTATGACGGGCCCAATATCACAAGTTGGTAAGGTAGTTTGGTATATACCTGACTCTAAAACCTTACATAAGCCCAGATTAAACCAGCATGTCCTAGACATTCAGTATGTTTAAAAATCTAATGAGCATTCAGGTTGAGACCTGCCACTGGACACTCCACCACACTCCTACTGCTCAGTCCTCCCACCCATGGAATGTGGGGGGCATCTCTCCACTGGCCCATTCCTCCCCCAGAGAACGTCTTCCTTCCCTCCTCTGAGGCACAGCCCCCTTGGCTGTGAACTCCCACATCTCAGAAGAGAAAGACACAGTCAAGCTGTGCTGCCTACATGTCTGGCAAGTGGAGATTGGCTGAGCAAGGTTCATGCCTATGGTCCCCTGCTCCTGGCTGGCACTCCCTTGCCTCCCCACCCCCTTCTATAAATAGTCCACTGCTCACTGGCTGCCAAGCTGTTACGGCAAGAGTTTCCATGAGGTCAGCTTCCCAGAGCAGCCTCCAAGTACCCAACACCCACACTCACCTCTCCTGGAGTCCTGTGGCCTGCTCGCCCCTGCAAGGGGCTGTCCCGAGTGCCATGTCTCCGGCGGGCAGGGGGTGTTGGCACGGGGGCAGAAGCCTGAGACGGGGCTTTCCCTAAGTTCTGGGCCTCATGTTCTGGAGCTTGACCCGAAGAAGAAATGGGCTTGCTGTCAGCGGTGGGCTCGCCTTTGGGCTTTGGAGGGGCAAATCTCTTCCTGTTGAAAGGCCGAGCTGGCTGGGGAGCCAAGGAGGATGTAGGCTGGCCAGAGGTGGCAGGTGCCCCCTCACCTCTTGCCTTGATGGGTACCTTCCCCAAGGGACTGTTTCCAGATGCCTTGACACTTGGGGGTGGGGACTCCTCCTCCCCCTGAGGCCCGATAGCTTGAGAGTTCTCCATGTACATGTCCTTCAGGGAGAAATACACTTGCTGGTCTGCACTTAGGGCTGGGACAGGGGCTGGGGGCTGGGAATGGGTTAGGGCAGAGGCATCCTGGGCCTTGTCTTGAGTGCCCACAGTAGAGGCTGGCTGCCTGGTGCTATCTGTTCCAGAAGACTCAGGTCCCCGTGCCACCCTGCCTCTAGGATGGGTCTGAACCTCCTCCATGTCCATGGGACCCTGTGTCCCGCGAGGACCAGGTTTGTTTGAGCTGGAGACAGAGTTTTCTGAAGAGCGGTGGCTTCGGGCTGCCTTCTCTATTTCTGGCTTCTGCCGATCTGGCTTAGATTTCTCATCTTTTCTTTTCTTCTTGGCCCCAGACTCCTTTTGGGGGGCTCTCTGAGGCCCCAGCTCCATGGCCTCACAGATGTATGTCAGCAAGCCATGCTCCCCATCCTCCCCATTCTCGGGGGCAGGCTCCCCATTGGTGGGCACCTCTCCAGGAGCAAAACTGTTGATCAGACCCAGACCAGGGTGCTCAGATTCACTTTCTCCTTCCTGCCAAGCTGCCGAGGTCCCATCTTCAGCCTCCCTGGTTGGGGCTGAGGACACTGGCACTTCAGCCCCGCTCAGTCGCCGCTTTCGCTGGAAGCGGTCAGGGCTGAGCTTGCGCAGGGTGTCCACCTCATCTGCAGCATCCTTCCCATGCTTCCAGCTCTGCTCAATCTCCCGCAATTTGGCTGCAGCCTTGCGCTTCAACTTGGCAAACCAGCGCTGGTGGATCTTGTACTCTGTCATGGTGCCCACTTCCAGGACCCCTGAGCAGGACACAATGCCCTTGGAGTTCCGGGCAGAGGCCTGGTAGATGGCGGCATCTTCTTCTCGACACCTAGAAGTAGGAGCATGAGGTGCCACCCCCCACCCCGGAGGTGACAGCCCACCCCGGAGGTGACAGCCCCCCCCTGCTCCCCACAGCCAGAACCTTCCAGAGCTGAGCATGCACCCTCTCCCCATCACCAGACGGGCCCTGAGTGCCACATCCCATCTCAGATGTCACCACAGCCCTCACCCTCTGTTAGAATTGAAGGAACTGAGGCCACAAGAAGGTGGCAGCTGACCAAGTTCATGCTGTCCCAGGAGGGATTAGATTAGACTTGGGGCTCAGGAGAGCTCCCTTCAGAAGCAGGTGACCAGCGCAGCCCCTTGTGAAGTCACGATGACAGAGTTGCTTTTTTTGGCTGCCGACCTCATGGAAAATGTGGGTCAGGATCTCCTCTGGTTGCACTCAGCTCTGTGACTGTCAGAAATACTCCCACCCTGGCCTTAGGAGATCCCGGCCACTGGCAGGCAAACAGTTATCCAGGTGGTTCAACTCAGTGGCAGACCTGCCTCTCGTTTCAGATAGTGCCTGGGTACCTCCACCCAGCCTGCTCCATCTCTGAGGGCACAATCCAGGTGCAGGACCCTTAGGAGGGCAGAGAGTGCAGAACAGGCCACTCTCCCTCACCTGTACAGCTGCAGTGTGTGACGGTTACCCTGATGAGTGATCTCATATTTTGGCAAACCACAGTATCGGTCCAGTTCTATGTCATCCTTGTACCAAGTCACCTCTGGTTCTGGGTATCCTGAGAAGGAAGCAGATTGGGTTGCAGGAAGGTGAGTTCCAAAATAGTGGGAGGAGAGAAAAGGAAGCCAGGATTTCCTCAGAGCACCTGAAAAGAATTGGACAGGACCACCTGCCTCAGGCCTTCTGGAAGCACAGGGCCCTTTGTGTGACTCAGCTTATTTTTAGAAATTAGAAAAAAATGTGAGAGCTGAAAACATTTACACTTCCAGCTAAAAGGGAAATATGGAGGAGAAACTTCCTAGCTTCATGTAGAAATGGTAGTGAAGAATTTCCAAAAATCGTTGACTGGTAGTAATGAGCTCTCTTTCTATGTGGCCCATTTTACCTCCTCAATTGTAGTAAGGGCTTCATCCTCAGAGGTCTCCCCAAAATTCCACTACTACCATCAATGCCAAGAGTCCTCCTCTTTTCATTACAAGTTCCTGGGCTGCATTATTTGACAACACAACTAAAACATCCATCTGTCCATCCATCCATTCATTCATTCATCACCCATCTATACACCCATCCACACCTATCTACCCACTCAGTCACTATAGTGAGACTGACTGAGGTGTCTACCCAGCCCCTCTTTTCTGAAGACTCCCAGCCACCCACAGAGAAGAGATCCCAACTATTACAGTCAAATATTTCTTGCCTGCCTGGCCACAGCTGATCAGCCCAGTAGTAGACATCAAAAGAACTAAATGAATCCAATCCTTTGACCTAGGATTTGAGAAACAGGACCAAGAAACAGTTTACCATTGTGTCTAGAAATATATCTCAAAGGGGCAAAGTAGTTATGCTTTGCCACATGAACTAAGAAGTAGATAAAGCTGGTCTGCAGTGTGATGGGAAAATGAAATTGACATTCAGGATAGAATCAGAGCTTCCAAAAACTGCTTCCAAATACTGGTACCATTCCTTGTCTGCACACAGTCTGACCAGTGAATTCTGCTTCATTTCTTGAGCTACCTCCAACTGATTAGCATCACTTGTTAGAAATCAAAGACTCCTAACATTCATTTACTTAAACACACACAGCATGTAAGCCAGGGACTCTGTTCTCAGGGAATTTATCTTCCTGTAGAAAAGATATGTGCCCACGCACGGGAGCAGTGTACCTGGCACCTGCACGCACTCTGCCTTCCCTACTGTCTGTGGACAAACCACACTTTTGTCAAGAGCAGACCCTCACTGGACTCCACCTCCTCTCGTCAATCAAGGCCATCTCTCCAACAATCGTTCCAGCTCTCTCCTGCATCATCCAAATTTTTTTCTTTATTACATCATTCCTGTCCACATACAAGCCTGCTGAAGTGTTGTCCTTCTTTAAAAAGAACTTCCTTTGGTCCCACAACTTCCTTAGTGCCTGCCCCCATTTCTCTGCTTTCTCCTTTACAGCAAAAGTATTTTTAAAAGTTGTATATCAACAGGGCGCCTACTAATCCCAGTGACTAGGGAGTCTAAGGCAGGAGGATCCCAGGTTCAAAGCCAGCCTGGGCAATTTAGAAAAATCCTGCCTCAAAATAAAAAATGAAAAGGGCTGTGGGGCTGGGGATGTAGCTCCGTGGTAGAGCAATTGCCTAACATGTGTAAGGCACTGGGTTTGATTCTCAGCACCACATAAAAATAAATAAAGGTATTATGTCCAATTACAACTTAAAAAAAGTGTGTTTTTTTAATAAAAAAGGCTGTGGATATAGCCATTATGTAGGCATAAGAATTGGCCATCATATTCAGTAATGCCAAGTGGGTGACCTTGGCAGGAGCAATTCTGATGCAGTGATAAGTGAAAAGCCTGGTTGGAAGAGGGAAGTGAAGATAGCAAGTATAGACAAATTTTTTATTTCTTTTTTTGCAGTACGGGGCTTGAACCCAGGGGTGCTCTACATTGAGCTACACCCCCAGCCCTTTTTTATTTTGTATTTTATTTTTCACTAAGATGCTTAGGACCTCACTAAATTGCCCAGGCTGGCCTTGAATTTGTGATCCTCCTGCCTCAGCCTCCCAAGCTGCTGGGAATTATAGGCATAAGCCACTGCACCCAACTGATCCTTTTTCATTCCTTTCTTTTGCTCACATCTACTCCCTTAGAAATCACATCAGCCCTCCCTTTAGAATAGATCTCAAGTGTGATCACCTTGCCATTCCCCACCCAACCTCAGTGTGGTCCATATCACCATCATCTCCACTTGGATATCTGCAATAACTCAGCTGATCTCACCACTCCCATCCTGACCATTTTTCAGCTCATTCTTGGCACAACAGCCAGAATAAGCCTTTTGAAATAGAGTCAGCTCATGGCATACCTCTGCTCAAAACCTGACAGCTCCTGTCTCACCCAAGCTCTCCTGGTAAGGGCCCGGGTGCCTCATTTCCTACCACACCCCAGTCATGTGGTCCCACTGTTCACCTAACATACCACAAAAGCATCACATCTCAGTTCCCACGGGTCTCTGTTCTTCTGTTACCTCCTCATAGAGGCCTTCCTTATGCCCTGGGCAAAATATGCCCCCCCCAGAACTTCCTATCCACCCCCAACTTCTTTTTTTGTCAGTACTGGGGATTGAACCCAAGAGTATTCATATTCTTCTGAGATACCTCCCTAGCCCTTTTTATTTTTATTTTGAAATAAGATCTTGCCAAGTTTCCCAGGTTGGCGTTGAACTTGCAATCAACCTGCCTCAGCCTCCCAAGTAACTGGAATTATAGGTATGCACACTGCACACAGCTCTGATCCTGGTTAATGTTTATTTGTCTTCAAAGAATACATTGCTACCTGATATACACTATGAGTTTGTTAGGTTATGAGCATCCTGCCCAACACTGTCTCCCATCCCCTGTGGAATATCAGCTCTGTGACAGCAGGGATTTATCTATGTTATTCACCGCTGTGTCCCCAGTTCCTAGAATAGCACCTGATATGGAATCAACACTCATTAAATATTTATAGATGCATACATAAGCACCGTACAAAGAGCTCAGGGTGAAGGGAAGGGAGCAATCAACTCCAGCTGGGAAATCAGGGAAGGCTTTTGGAGTAAGTGGCATTTGAATTAGACTTAAAGAATAGGCAGAATTTCAGAAAATTTGGGTTTAGCACCTCCAATCAGTTCTAACACCATCTGTACTTCTCCTTCATAGCTAATTATAATATTGTAATAGACTATTTCCTTGTCTCTTTCTCCTGCTAGTCTCAGGTCCCATGTGGGCAGGAATTTAGCCTGGTTAACCTAACATGGTACCTGGAACATAGTAGTTACTTACTTAAACCTGTTGGATGAGTGAGTAAATGAGTAAGAAAATGAGTGAGCAAACAAGAAGTGGATGGGAAGGGTGTGCTTGACAAAAACCCAACAGCAACAGAGTGTGAGAGGGAAAGCAAAGGGCACTCTGGGGAACTGTGTACAGGAGCAGGGAGCAAGGGAGGCAAGGCTGCAGCTGGCTCCACCAGGATAAACTTCAGGCAGCCCTGGCTGTAAAGTGAGCCCCATGTTTCCACTGTGGTTAAAGCCCCTGGTTACATCACCCTCTCTCTCTCTCTCTCTCTCTCTCTCTCTCTCTCTCTGTGTGTGTGTGTGTGTGTGTGTGTGTGTGTGTATGGCCAGGGCCAGCACAGGTGTCCTCACCATCCCGTGGAATGATCTCATCCCTGCAAGGGCCCAGCTCAGTCTCCCTGCCCCCATGACCTGCCCAGCACGCCTCAGCCTCCAGGGCATCTGAGTCCAGAGAAGCTGGGGAAGGGAGGAGGGGCGGGGCAAGGAGAGGGATGTTGAGTGGACTGCGCAGCCCCATGGGCCCCATGGCTGGGTCCTCAGCCCCCATGCCACCCTCTTGTGCCTCTACACAAAGTGCAGGTCAACAGCTTAGGGCTTCATAGTGACATTGGACTTGGAAGCAAATTTATTTGGGAGAAAATACTGCCTTGTCCCATCTATATTCTAAAATAAACAAAAGCAGGAGGGGTCTGGGTGCTTTGCGCCCAGCTGCTCACACATGCATGTTTTCACATGTGTGCTTATAGGAAGGTGCTTACACACACATTTGGCTCAGGGCTGCAGTACCATGTTGGTTCCTGAACATGTGGCCCTCCCTCTGCCCTTTCCCACTCCGTGATCTCTGTTTCACAGCCAGCAGGTTTGACTGGGGAAGCCAACTCAGAGATCTGCAGTCTCACCCCAATGGATTCTGGTTAAGAGAAGCTCAGATTCAGAAGAAGAAAAGGAAATGAACATTTAAAGTTTTCAAAGAACTTTCAAATACATAATTTCATTTGGGCCTCAGAATAACTCTGTGCAAAAAAAACTGTTCACATTTACTGAAGACTTACTGTATGCCAGATACTGAGATGAATGCTTTTCACGTATACAGGACTTTTTTTTTTTTAACCCAGGAGCTACATCCCTAGCTCTTTTTAAAATTGTAAATGTTGAGACAGGGTCCTGCTAAATTATGCCAAGGCTGGCCTTGAATTTGCAATCCTCCTGCCTCAGCCTCCTGGGTGGCTGGGATTATAGGTGTGTACTTATAGGACTGGCTCTTTTTGTGTATTATCATCTAATTCTTACAAAAATTCAGTGAGGAGTACACTATTACAAACCCTCAATTTAAGGAAGAGGAAATCAAGGCTCATGAAATTAAGGCTCTTGCCCCAAGTCATCTGGCTAGTAAGCAAAAGAGCCAGAATTTAAATCTCTCTCTGCTATAAAATGGCAGGTGTTTTAATCCCTACTTTACAGAAAAGGGAAAGGAGGCTCAGAGAAGTTAAGTAATGTGCAGGGTCACACGGCAGCATGTGACATAGCCCCAGGTTTCCTTTTTCTTTTTCCAGTGCCCTTTCCAATAGGCATTCTTAGACCAACATATGAGTTTTGCTCACAGCAGCCATAGTAAACATGTTTCTCTAAAAAAGACTTATTCTGGAACTTTGGTTCTTTCTAAAGGCTCAGTCCCTCTGTCCAGCCTGCCTATGGCTGATGCTTCCTCATCTCACTCCAACATACATGTACTCGCATGCACTTGCACACATATCCCAACACAGAACCAGCGAGGGTTGAAGAGAGTGGAGGAGGGAAGCCACCATGCCAGACCAAGATGGACAGGTTCAGTGAAGATAGCAGCACTCCAGTCAAGGGGTGGTGACAGAGACCTCTTTCCTAATATGCCTCATAAAACTCAGGCAACCCGAGTTCATTCTTATCATCAATGTTTTTTGCTTGTTTTTGGTTTTAGTGCTGGGAATTGAACCCAGGGGTACTTTACCACTGAATTATATCCCCAGCCCTTTTTATTTTGTATTTTGAGACAGTGTCTCTCTAAATTACCCAGGTTAGCCTCAAACTTGGAATCCTCCTGCCTTAGACTACCCGAGTTTCTGGGATTATAAAGCATATGCTATCCTCTCCCAGCGTAACGTGAGATTTTGGGTGTATGTGGGGACAGGTAAAGGGAAAGTGAAACAATGGACTAAGGGGTGGATATGAAAGACAGCCAGAACCTTAGAAACTGTAGACTCAATTGGTAGTGACTTAGATCTTAGCAGGCAGGTGCTCCAGAGCAGAAGGCCCTGGCTGGTGGTCACAAGATATAGGTATAAAAGTTTTCTCCTGGCCAGGTGTGATGGCACATGCCTGTAATCCCAGCTACTCAGCACATCTGAGATAAGGACATCGCAAGTTTGAGGCCAGCCTGGGTAATTTAGCAAGGCCCTGTCTCAAAATTTAAAAAGGGTTAGGGATATAGGTCAGTGGTAGGGTGCTTGCCTAGCATACATAAGGCCTTGGGTTTGATCCCCAACTGAAATGAATGAGTAAATAAATAATTTGCTTACTTGGATTGGGCTTGAAACAGGAAAAACTTAGCTCCATAATGACATTGGGAGTTTTCAATATAATGATCCAAGATTATATATGCCAGTATGTATGCCAGATGAATTTCTGGCATCTCCACACTTCTCTCAGAGTTCATGACTTCAAAGGACAGGAAAGAAGGGGGAGCTATGCCTGATGCTTGCTCCTCTTGAGTGGTCCCCAGACACCAGAGCAGCTGCTGTTACCACAGCACCCAAGCCACAGCTGAGGTAAACAGACAATGTGGAAAGTAAAGATACTGATTTTGACATCAGCACGAGTCAAGGTTCACTGTGGTCATCTAGCAAATATATACTGAACGTTTTCTTTGTACCAGGTCCAGAGAGGCACGAAGTGACAGGGGGTGACCTGTCCTTGCATATCTCATGATCTTCTTGGAAACAGAAGTGTGAACAAGCTGTGCCACGGAGCAGGGGCTCCCCTGGAAGTACTGGAATGACTTTCCAGGGGATCAGCCTTTGAGCTGGACCTTAAAGGAGAAGAAGAATTTGCCAGGCAAAGAAGCAGTAGGCTCCTAGGTTAAAAGGCAGAATGGGCCTAGTATGGTTGTCCGTGGCTATAATCCCAGTGTCTCAGGAGGCTGAGGCAGGAGAATTACAAGTTAGAGACCAGCCTTGGCAACTTTAGTGAGATCTTCAACAACCTAGCAAGATCTTGTCTCAAAATAAAAAATTTTTTAAAAGGACAGGGTTGTAGCTCAGTGAGTGATAAAGCACCCCGGGGATAAGTCCCTAGTACCAAAAACAAAAAACAAAACAAAACAAAAACAGAGGAAATCTCCCAGAAAGTAGAACAAAAGACAAATGAAAGGAGAGAGGATAAGAAAACAGAACAAGGGCTGGGGGTATAATTCTTTGGTAGAGCACTTGCCCAGCATGTTCTACCCCAGCAGTGTAATAATAATAATAATAATAATATTAAAAAATAAAATAATAAGAAGAGAGTAAGTCCACAGGAGCAGATATCCAAAGAGAAGCAAGAATAGAGAAACAAGGAGTAAGAAATCAACATCAAGGGGCTGGGGATGTAGTTCAGTGGTAGAGTGCCTGCGTAGCACATGCAAGTCCCTAGATTCCATCTCCAACACCACCAAAAAATAAACAAATAAAAGGAAATCAACATAATCAACATCAAAACAATCCCACATTTCCAAGAACTACAGGCTCTCAGTTTCCAACTAAAAGCATCCAAGCGTGTTGCAGGATGAAGAGACCCATATCAAAATACATCATTATGAAATATCATAACACTCTTACAAGTTTCCAGAAAGAGAAAACAGTCACATGCAAAGAATTAGGAGCAAACTGTCTTCCTACTTTGAGCAGCAACTTTGGAAGCAAGAGGATAAGAGGGTAGTGTCTAAAATTCTGAAGGAAAAGTATCTTCAACTTAGAATTCTATAGACAGCCAAACTTTCAACCAAGCATAAAGTAGTAAAAGAGACATTTTTACAGAAAGTCCAACATTTACTTCCCATGTACTATTTCTAGGAAACTACCCAAACCAGAATGTAATCAAGAAAGAGAAAAATGTAGCTCAACAGTAGAGCACTTGCCTAGCACATGTGAGGCCTGGATTCGATCCTCAGCACCACATAAAAATAAATAAATAAAATAAAGTTATTAAAAAAAAAAAAGCTCTTAGGGGCTGGGGTTGTAGCTCGGTAGTAGAGCGCTTGCCTAGCATATGTGAGGCCCTGGGTTCGGTCCTCAGCACCACATAAAAAGATAAATAAATAAAAATAAAGGTTTTGTGTCCATCTACAACTAATATGTATATTAAGAAGTATAAGAAAAATTAGCTGCTGGGCATGTGGGCATGCACCTACCCTGGAGTCCGAACCCAACCTAAGAACTTAGTGAGACCACATCTCCTCCTACCATCAAATAAAAAACCTGGGACTTGTGATGTACACCATAACCCAGCTACTCAGGAGCCTGAGACAGAAGGATCACAAATTCAAGGCCAACCTCAGCCACTTAGTGAGACCATGTCCTCCCCAAAATAAAAAGGATGGGAGGTAATGGGGGTATAGCTCAGTTGGTAGAGTGCTTGCCTTGCATGCACAAGGCCCTGGGTTCAATCCCAGCACCACCAAAAAAAAAAAAAAAAAAAGGAGAATGGTGGGGATTTAGTTCAGTAGTAAAGTGTCTTTGGATTCAAGCCCCAGTACCAAAAAGCAAAAACAAAAAGAAAAATAAAACATTAGAAATACCAAAAAACTAAACAAATAAAAAACTAAGGAAAGCACTAACTTCAGGAAAAACAGAGAAAATACAATCACCTACAGTATGATTATAATCTACAATGTATACATAATTATTATGTTATGTATACATGCTCATATATTGTATATACAATGTATATAATCATTGGCAGTGTGATTATAACATAGTACACTATTATGGTATAACATTATGTACTACAATATTCAGTTATGACTCATAGCACAAAGGCATAATAAGGGAAACAGTAAATACTGATTTAAGCAAAAATCACATTATAACTATATGGAAGAGATAAAAAATGGAAATAGAGAAAATGAAGATATAAAAGATAATTTCTGGCAGGGTGCAATGTCTTACTCCTATAGTCCCAGCTACTCAGGAGACTAAGGTAGGAGGACCACAAGTTTGAATCCAACCTGGCAAACTGGCAAGATCCTGTCTCAAAATAAAATTTTAAAAAGAGCTGGGGACTGAGCTTACTGGTAGAGTATCCCTGGGTACAATTCCCAGTACCACAAAAAAAAAAAAAAAAAAAAAAAAAACTCAAGAGTTAGAAGTATTTACTTATTACTCAGCACCGTGGAAATGTATACAGGCTGCAAAAGACCACTAAAAACTACAAATGGTTGCTTCTGGGAAGACAAATCGGTGGGAGGCATGAACTGTTATGGTAATGTTTTTTAGTATAATTTGAACTACATGCATGCATTAATTTGATAAAATTTAATTTTCTTCAAAAATAGGGATTATCAACATCCTAAATGAAGAAGAAACCACAGAGTGGTGAAAGAACCAGATTATTCTAGAAAACTGTTAGTGCTGAAGTGGCAAGGAAATGCAGGTGTGGACACTGCAGAGAAAAAGCAGGACCTCCTCCTCACCAGTCCTGTGGAACTAGACAGGTCACCCAGGCAGTTTTCAACTCTGCAAAACTTGACTAATAATAGCACTTACTTCACAGGGTTTTGCAAGGTTTCAATGACAATGGAAACAAATATTGCAAAATGCACTGTGCTGGGCCCAGGTAGGGGACACAGGTAACTCTGTCCCTCGAGCAGTGTTCTCAGCCTGGTGCTGCAGGGTTCTAGGGAAGGCAGAGAACTGTCTATGGGAATCCCAATCCCAAAGAAGCTGTTTAGCTGGGGGGGGGGGGGTAGATGAAAGCCCCAGAATCAAGAAATGTCACAGCTGGAAATCACCCATGCCCTTGACTAACTGAGAAAATGGGCTCTCAAAGGAAGCTGGGATAGGGACCCTTGACCTGGTGGCTGTGTAGCTGGGAGGGGTAGAGACCCATGGAGGTGGATATTCTGCAGGCCCTGAGGCAGGTCAGTCCCTGCAACTAGGCTATGCTTTGGTGAGGGGAGGGAATGACTCCTGGAGCCAACTTCCCAGTGCTCCCAGCTCCCATTCTCCCCTTCTAAGGGTATCACTCTGCTTCCTAGTTTGCCAAAATTACTCCAAATTCTACCATGGAGCTCAGTGAAATACAAACAACCGTAGTCTTAATTCCTAATACTTGCATAGTACTTACTTGTATGCCTGGTACTGTTCCAAATGCTTTCCATGTATTAACTCAGTTTTACAATCCTATGAAATTCATTGTATTATTGTTCCCACTTTACAGACGAGGCAGCTAAGAAGTGATATAAGCTACTTAATACCATATACTACAAAGGAGCTGAGCCAGGATTCCAAGTCAGGCAGTTTGCCTCTAGGATCTGAAATCAGAATTACCACATCATTGCCTCTCAGGATTGATACTTGCAAGCCACAAACTGCTCAACTGTGAAAATGGGGCATTCAGAGAGATGGCTTCAAAGATCAACTCATCAGGGATGTAAGTATGCCTGAGGGTGAGGAAACTTTACTGAGGACAGATTTTGAAGAATAACAGTGTATAAATGGGACTCCAGAAGGGGAGGACAAAGGGACACTTGCCCACACAGAGAGATCAAACTGGAGACAAAGCTGGAAAGCAAATGTCAACTTGCACAGTTTTGTACACATGACCCATCACCCCGCCACACCTGTCCCCCCTGCCACCCTGGACCCTGCTCCATGCAGAGGCCTTGGCATGGACCATAGACAGTCTCATTACCTGTGACAATGCAGGTGAACCTGACGTCGCTGTCCTCGGACACAGCCCGGGACTTGAGTGTGGTTTCGAATAGTGGCTGGGTCTCCTCTGTTAGCTGAGCAATGATGGAGCAGAAGGTGCTCCTAGGAAAGGCAAAGAGCTGTTCAGAGCGGCCCTCCCCCAGGAAACTTACCATAGCCTGAACTTGTCCAGGACAGCTTAAATCTTACCATGTCTGTCTGTCATCCTATGGCCAAAGCTCCAGCCCTTTCTTTCTTCAAGGAAGCCTGGGCCTCTTGGCCAGGTGGGGTAGGGATGGTACCAAGGTGTTGGATGGAATCTTGACCCACACCCATCACAACAGGCAGGCTGCTGCCCATAGGCTCCTGGTCCCCAAACAGGGCCTTGGACCAGCACTGGAAAGCCAGGGATGAGTCTCCTGCTCCATCCCTGGACACCACATGCTGAAGTGAAAACAGGGCTGGCAAATCCAGGACCAACCAGCAGGGCTGCCAAGCCAAACAGACCCACTCCCGCAAAAGCCAGGGACTCTTAGTGCCCCTGTGATGGTCCATCTCCCAGAATTCAGGGTCACCCATGGGCTTACTGAGTCCAGAACAAACTCACCAACACTGCTCAAGGCTTATGGTCCACTCTTTCCTGGACACAGGAAGCAAACCAAACCACAGTGCCAACCCCTTTCACGGGCCAGCAGACATAGTGCGTTCCCAGGCATGAAGCGCAACCACATAGACAGGTGGTGTGGTGCTCAAGCTGTGCCCAGCTCCCCTCCCCCTCCCAGGCACACACCCTCTGTGAGCAGCAGGGACAATGAGGGGAAAGAGTGGGCAGAGCAGGAGGAACTGTGGAGGAAGACAAACATTCAAAGGTGCCTTTTTCCAGGTCTCGGAGGAAGAGGTGGTCCCCCAAGGGCAACGGTCATCTGTCTACGACTCTTCATCAGGGGTGGAGTGAGTTATGGGAGCACAAGCAACCTAAGTACTTTTCAGGGAGGAGCTCTACATTCAGTGTATCTTTTCTGTGAATATTGTTCTGGACTTGAGTTTGAGGAGAAAGGTTGAGACCCAGGAAGAGCGTCTCAAATCAAAAAAGACTTCTGGATTGATGGGGGTCTACTGTAGCTTCTCCACAGACACTGGGGCATTCAGGGAGTTGACAGGAGGCCTCCCCCCAAAAAAAATCTATTGAGGATGGGGATCCCAACTTCTCAAACACCTGCACACTGCACAGCTGCAATCAGATGCATTCTGAACATTCTCTGCAATACCCTCTCACCTAGAACTCACCTGTCTGATAAGCTAAGTCACTCAAACAGAGTGTCTTTTGAGACGGAAGCTATCAACTCTCTGAACACTCAGAAAATATTAACATCTAGAAATGTTTCTTGCTGCTGTCATACTGATAGCAATTTCTGACTGGGAAAATACCAAACTTCCATTAACACTTTCTAGAAAATTTCAGGCCAAATGTAATTCAATGTCTATGATTCTGTAACTAATTCAAAACATCCCTAAGTATGAACCCCTACAGAATTTATATCCTATCTCATCTGTGTACAAGTCTGGATCCAATATTCTGCTCAGACTCTTAGGGAGAAAGCTCTTGGGCAAGTCTAAGAAAATCATTTCACTACTGGATAAGTAAGTAAACTGCTTCAAGAAAATTTGCAGAGATAAGTGCTCATGCTAGACTTATTTTGAATGGAATAAAAACTTTTCTTGAATTTTCCACACAAAGACCTAAACTATATCATAAAATAGTTTATATTAGAAAACCATAGGTAAACTAAGTGTGGCTAGAAAGCCCTCCCTCTAGGGAAGTGGGCTTGGGATGCATCTGGGGAGACAGGGAAAAATCACTGTATACACTGTCATATTTTGCTGAATGTCTACAGCTTCTTGTTCCTATCCTCAAAACCATTCAGATGTGCATGGACTGAGTGTGCTCCATTAGGTCCCCTAGAAAGCTGGGAGGTCTGTGCACATTTGGGAATGATCTTTCCAACCCTGACATCTCTGAGTCCTTCCCATTTCATGACTTCATAAGGACATCACTCACTGATCACATGTCTCCAAAGAACATCGGAATCGTTGGTTTTCATGATGTTCAATGGAAACTAACCTTGCTCTTAGATTTGGTAGGTACCTTACTTTGAATAAATCCCAGATCCTCTCTCTTTCAGCATTTCCACACTCTTTGAATCAGTTGGGATATACTCTTTTCCAACCCTGAGCCACCCAGAACAAAGTCTCCTCGATGTTCATCAACATCAAGGACATGTGCTTAGTAGGCACTAACCATGCCTGTAGACATGGTTAGCTACTCAGAAAACATCCTCTGTCATGAAAAGGTAGCCACTCTCCCTGAATCTTCTGGAGTCTGGGATGGGGCCATGGGGTGGGAAGTAGCCAGGAAATGTTCCCACTGTGATGGTAACAGTTTAACCAGGGGTAGAGAGTTGTCCCCAGCTTGGGAGGCAAGAGGACAGACAGTCTTTCCACCAGTAAACATCAACCGTGGGCTTGCTCAGGCCCTGCCCTGGCTCTGCAGCAGGTTGAGAACAAGCTAATGCAGGAATACAGTAATATGATATTCTCTGATTTCACGGAGTTCACAGTCTGCAGCAGCGGAGATGAGTCAAGAAAAGGAAAAAATCAGAGAAAGAGAAGGTGAAAGAAGAACTTAAGGGACTGTGGGAAAATATAAATGTTAAAGGCAGGAGCCATGGTTAGAAGATGAATAAGGTGTCAAACCTAGATATGTAGTTACAAAAAACATGAAAACTTAGGATGAGGAAGGAGTGGGTCATGTAACTGGTGGCTCTCTGTTTTGTTCTCATGGTATCTGTCCCAAAGGCAAAGAGAGGTCACTGCAGGCATCTGAGAGCCCGGCCCATATCTCTATTCCTGGGTCCCTGTGGCCCTTTGAAATGGCCCATGCAAGCATCATCTCTGGTTCCTGACCATGCTCACGTGAGTACCCTCTCACCTCCCACCCTCCCCTCAACCCATGCAGTCTGGTTAGTGCACAAGCAGTCACCCATTGGCCCCTCGAGGCCCAGACCCAAGAAAAAAGCAGTCCGAGAAATGTAATGCAATGTGCATTTACCTTCCAGAGCTGGGGTGAGACAACCGGTTGCTTGATAAGCTAAGCAAAAACAGCAAATGGAATCATTAGGCCAAAAAAGCAAAGAGAGGATGAGGCAAAATCAACAACATTCGCGAAGTATTAATCGGCCACCATCTGGGGCCCCAGAGGCCTTTCTATTAAAAGGGACCAGCTGTCTTAGTTGGCTTGCTCCAGTTAGCAAGTGGCCTCACCACTGGACACCAATGTATCTGAAACCAAGAGCTGGTTAAAGGCAGCAGAGTCCAGAAAAATGGTTAGGCAGGAAGGAGGTCCTTGGGGCTGAGCTGGGAGAAAGGTGTGCCTGGGGCACTTGGGTCTCTGTTCCCAGAGAGAGCCTTATGCCAATTCCCCAGCACACAGCACACCAGGCTGGGGGCAGCTCCTGCTTCCACTCTCCCTCCTTTTGAGAGGGAGAGCCTCATTCCTGGAAATTCCCTTCACAAGCTAAGAAGAAGACAGGTGGCTTGGAGAACACCCACTATTAATATGTTAAAGTTGGTTAAAGAGCAAGGCAAACCAGCTGGGAGAGTGAAGAGGAGAAAAAACAAAGCAGTTAATCCAGCAGGAGCCCGGAGGGACCCAGATTGCTCAGACCAACACGAGGCCCCTCCAACCTTGAGGCACTGATCACCCTCCTGCCTGAGGCACTAACCAGGGCCTGGTTGTGCACCGAGGGAGGAGGCCCCACACAAGGCTGCTCCAAGGGAACTCTAGGCCCTTGGTATGAAACTGACTTCTACCTCTCCCTCTACCTTTTCTAACACAAATATTTCCTGTGGAGCCCTGGATCTCAGCTCTTTGGGACATGGCCAAGGCCATCAGCCCATATCCCCTCCAGCTGCAGAAATACTCTCCCTTCCTTTTTGACAGCCCAGCCTGTACAATGGCAATTGTGATCTACATTTCTAACCACAGAAAGCTCTAAGACTGCATACAGCATGTGCCCATGTGAACTTGTTGTTGTTGTTTTTGTTTTGTAGATCTCTCTCTCTCTCTCTCTCTCTCTCTCTCTCTCTCTCTCTCTCTCTCTCTCTCTCTCTCTCTCTCTACCAGGGATTGAATTCAGGGGCATTTGGCCACAGAGCCACATCCCCAGCCCTATTTTGTATTTTATTTAGAGACAGGGAATCCCTGAGTTACTTAGCACCCTGCTATTGCTGAGGCTGGCTTTGAACCCATGATCCTCCTGTCTCAGCCTCCTGAGCCACTGGGATTACAGGCATGAGCTATCGTGCCTGACTTTCTTTCTCCTTCCTTCCTTCCTTCCTTCCTTCTTTCCTTCCTTCCTTCCTTTTCGTACTAGGGATTGAACTCAGGGGTGCTCTAGGACTGAGCCACATTCCCAGTCCTTTTATTTTTTATATTGAAACCACCAGGTCTCACTAAGCTTCCTGGGCTATCCTTGAATTTGTGATTTTCCTGCCTCAGCTTCCAGAAGAGCTGGGATTATAGGTTTGCACCACTGCGTTTGGCATGGGTTTGGTTTTGCGGTCATAAAGAAATGATCTTAGCTGGGCATGGTGGCACATGCCTATAATCCCAGCAACTCAGGGCTGAGGCAGGAGAATGGCAAGTTCCAGGCCAGCCTCGGCAATTTAGTGAGACCCTGCCTCAAAATCAAAAGTAAAAGGGCATGGTGGAGCACACCCACAATCCCAGCGATTTGGGAGACTGAGGCAGGAGAATCACAAGTTAAAAGCCAGCCTCAGCAACTTAGTGATATCTTAAGCAACTTAAGGAGACTATATATATATATATATATTTTTTTTAAGATAATAAATGGATAAAAAGGACTGGGGATGTGGCTCAGTGGTTAAGTACCCCTAGGTTCAATCCCTGGTACCAAAAAATAAAATAAAAGGGATGGGGATGTAGTAGAGTAACCCAAGTTTCAATCCCCAGTACCACCAAAAGAAAACACACACACAAAACAAACAAACAAACAAAACCCACGTATCCTGTTCCCTAAAACCTGGCTTTCCCTCCGATACTCCTGGGTTTGTAGATACCACAAGCATTCTCTCAAATTCCTAAGGTCAAAATATACCATCTTGGACTCCTTCTCTCCTCCATGCCTCAAATCTAGTCAGGCAGTAATTCTCAGCCTTTTTCTCTTTCTCTCTGCTCCTACTGTTGGGCTCTGATCTAGATCCTCATGGCTCCATGTTTGATGATCACCTCAATCTCCTTCCTCTTTAACCCCAAACTCCACCTCTGAACAAATGCTGCAGAATCAGCATTATATTGAGACCCAACTCCCTGACTCTGTATTTAAGGCCCTCCTTGATCTGCTCTCAGCCACACTACAAGTACGGTTCTCTCACTTTCCCAATGGAACTCGGGTTCCATGGAGCCAGACCTGTCCCTGATTGGCATGGTTGTGTCCATGGCCTTTACTTTTGTCCTCCCAGCTCTAAAAGTCCTCTCTCCTTCCTTCTGTTCAACTAAGTCCTACCCATCAAGCTTTCAAATCTAGATCTTTTTGTAGTTTCTGTAGCTCCTAGCACAGTGCCAGGCAGACAATACGTATTCAACCCACGTTCTCTGAAAAGAGAGGGGGAAAGGAGAGAGAAAGGAAGAAGGGGGAAGGGAAGACAGGGAGGGGAGAAGAAGTGTAAGAACGCATTTGTCAAACAGGAAGGGTCCTGTCCCCCAGAGGGAGCTGCTGCTCCAGAAAAAAATGGTAAGGAGGAGCAAGAATGCAGCTGCTTTTGCTCAGAGCCTTAAAAATCCTCTGGAGGCTGTGTGGGCGAACTTCCCTTGGTTCTGAGGCACTGGCCAACTCCATTCTTTCCTTTGTCTCTCTCCTTAGAAATGAGATGTTTCTCCTTCTTTGGGTTTGGATTTCTTCCCTGGGAAGGAGAGGGGGAGAGTCAGCTTTCTAAATTAGAGAGGAAATGACAAGTTCCACCTGCACGTGGGCATGGGACTGAACTAGAATAATGAGCCCTCCCACCAGCTCTCTCCAGGCTGTTTGTGAAGCTCTGCATCCTGGCCCCAAGTCCTGCTTTCTCTAGGTCTTGCTCTTACATGTTAGATCAGGAGGAATCCTGGGTGATGGAGCTCCTTGTCTTCAGAAGGTAGAAGACCTGCCAGTACCCCATTGGCTCTGGCCCCGGCAGGGAGCTCCACATTTGCTGTCTTTGAGGAGTCTTGAATCAGAGAAATCAAATGTTGGGACAGAAAGACTTTATTTAAAGAGTTCTTTGTGTTGCTTTCATATTTTAGAATGGGAATTCAAGGCCCAGGAAAGAAAGGTGTCTGCATAAAGAAGTAAAGTAGACCTGGGGAGGGAACAAGGAGTATCATAGAAGCTGGGGGCCTGCCGTTCTTTCTGCATTTCATAAAAGACATGGAAAGTCCTGGCCTGATGCCTCAGTTGCCCTAACCCTAGACATCCAACCCTAAAGAATAGCAAAGCTTGTTTTGGAGATATCTGTAATAACATGATAGTTCTGCTGTTCCTCTGAGTCTACCAGGACCTGGGACTCCATGAAATGAAATGAAATTTCTACCTATAGCCATACCAACCTGAATGTGCCCGATCTCATCTGAAATAAAACGTCTGTGTGTCCCATAAAAGCAAATTCATCATAAATGCTTTCACTCCTCATCCTATTCTAGGTAGCCATATGCCACTTTCCTATAGGAGCAAGGTCCTACGGGCTGGGTGACTGAAGAGGCTTGGCCTCTCAGTCCAGACAGCTTGGTGGAACTCTCTACACACCTTTAACCTCGGTAAGTACTGGAAATATTCTTGAGCTGACATTGGACTGGAAACCCCTCCAAGGGTCTTGGGGCAGAGGGAAGGAAGATGTGCATAGGGACATAGAATCTAGACCGGGACCAAGGCTTCTGGAGCCTCAGCCATTGCCCAGCTGCTCATAGACTCTCAGGGAGAACCCACACTCACAAGAACCCTTGAGAATAATGCCTCAAGAGCTCCATGTAAAAGTATACCCAGAAAATGTTTGAGTGGAGTCAAGAGTGAGTGGGGGGGGCAGAACTTTGCCTTACAGTTAGGACCCTGGGATAGTCAAGGCTCAGCTGGACGGAGCCAGATATAGTTGACAAGTCCTTAAAGGACCCTCTTTCTCCCTTGGGCACTCTACCTGTCCCCACAGGCAGTCAAGCTGTTCTGAGGGACAGCAGACTCTGTGGTGCCTCATCCAGCTGGCCCTCCCCAGGCAGTCCCATTCACATTGTCCCTTCTTTGCCAAAGGCTCTTCCAGAGGCCAAATAATTCTTTCTCCTTGTCTCACAGAACCTGTGAAGGGGGTGGGGTGGGGGTCCAGTTGTGTCTAGTTGGCAGGAAACAGAAAACTACAGGGGCATAACATAGTCCAAAATCTAAGACTGAAAAACCTTCTTTCCCACTGTGCCTATCTTGTCCCTCTAAAGGCAAAGAGACTCCTTTTGGATGTGGGGCTGTAGCTCAGTGGTAGAGCACTTGACTTGCATGTGTAAGGCCCTGGGTTCAACCCTCAGGTTCAATCCTTTTAGGAGCATCCCCATTCAGGCCCAAGGGGCCTTGAGACTGCCACTTCTTTCCCACCTGCTGCTCTCTGGCTGACACTCAACTTTGAGTACATCAAATATGCAATAAAAATGTCCATCACACAACTGCTCAGCCAGACAGCAGCACTGTGTACACTCTCCAGCCTTGTTCCTAACAGTCTTCCCCAATCCACCTGGATTTTGAAGCACCTTTCCTTCTCTTCCTCATCACTGCTCTAAAAAGAATCCTGCTTTCTGTCTCCTTGTTGCACTGGTATTGGACAAGGCCAGAAGCAGGCGACAGACCCCAGATAAGCCAGGTATGGTAGTGCACACCTATATCCCAGCGCCTCTGAAGGCTGAGGCTGGAGATCTTAAGTTCAAAACCAGCCTGGGCAATTTAGGGAAACCTATATCAAAATAAAAAAATAAAAAGGGCTGGAGATGTGGCTCAGTGGTAGAGCACCTCTGGGTTCAATCCCCATTACTAAAAACTAAAAAATTTTAAAAGCCCAGACAAGTCACTGTGACAAATGTGAGGCCCCCACAGGGAGTGCCCTTCATTAAAGTCCAGAACAAATGACCACATTTCATTCCCGCGTTTAAGTAGAGACAGTACTTAAGAGGAAGGGGCATTTTTTCCTGGCAGCCAGGGACCTTCTCAAGTCTGACTCAATCACTAACAGGAGCCCTCAGCCCTGCCCCAGACATGTGACACCATTTGACGTGTTTTATGCAGAAACAGGTTCCGGTTACATTTGAACTTTTCCAACTCCAAGGTCAATAGGACTCAGCCAATCCTAGAGGAAGTGCCCAGGACTTTTCCCGAAAGTCCTTGATGTCTGTTTTTATGCTGTTTAATGAAGGGAGAATAAGAGATCTCTAGACAGTGTCTCACAGTAAAGTCTAATTTCTGCATAATACACAACAAATTCTGACCAGGAAACAACACTATCCCCATAGCCAAACCTTCACATTCCCCTTTGAAAACAGGCTCCAGAGTGAAAGGAAACTTAGTTGCCCAGAATGGGCAGGAAGTGTCTGTCTTCCTGGCAATACATGTATCCTTCTCCGTGCCTGTATGCTTGTCAATTGTCTATGTGTCCCTATATCTGTGGGCAGCCTCCTCCTAAAACAAAGTCTCCATACTCTTTATCTCTGGGAAGACCAGTGAAGGGCTCATCAGTTCCATCCCTCTCTGGCACCTCACCCCCACCCCCAACAGGGCAGGACAATTGGCTCCCTCAGAGCTTCAGGTCCTCAATCCCTGGTATCCCAGATAGGAACCAGCCCTTGATTCTACCCCTTCATCTCACCAGCCCTGACGTAGACCCTGGGAAGAAGACCAATGCCCTGGGCCCAGAGGAGGACCCTTACTTATTACAAGGTTTCTTTCTTCCTGGTCAATGTCCCCCACCCTGAGCTAATCAGGTCCCATTCAGGGCAGTCCCCCGTCCCTCTTCCCTGCCACCAGTGCGCTCCCCCTCTCTACCAGCAGGGAGGAATTTCAGCCTCTCTGACTTTCCTTATCGCTAGCTCTGGAATCCAGTCCCAGGGAGTAGCCGGGTGTGGGGTGGGGAGATAAGGAAAACCTTCAGGCCCTGTGAAATCCCCCAAATAGGGCCTTGCTCCTCTCTTGGGTCTCTCAGTTGCCAGAGGCCTGAGGCCCTTGAGCCACGAGGGGTCAGGAGAAGCCATGAGGGGCATTCTGGCCTGTCCCTGTCTCCAAGCCTTAGGCTTTAGGCTGAGCGCTCGAGGGCGCGGGCCCCACCCAGGTCTCCAAGGAGGAGCAGCCCCGAGCCAGCAGGGGCGCAGGCGGCACCCTGAGCTTCGCCCGCCCCAGAGGAGCCCTACCCGGCGCTGCCCAGCCCCTCAGCGCTATTCACCTGGTCTCGGGTCGCACGCTGAGCAGGTAGCTGCGGCTGGCCGGGCTGGGGATCCACACCGGCCCATCGTCCTCGCCGTCGGCCCCCGTCCCCGCCCGCCCGCCCAGGCCCCAGCCGCGACTGGGGACCCTCCGCGACTCCATGGCGCCGTCGCCCTGCCCGCCCTCCAGCCGGCCTCCAGCCCCGCCGCCGGCCCCTGCCGCCCGCGCGACGCTCCCCTATTTATAGCCCGAAACCGCGCCGTCACCTGCTGCTGTCCCTCCCCCGCCGGCCCGCCACGGCATGCCTGGAGGGGCCGGCGCGAGTCCCTTGGCCACCCCTCCACTGACCCACGACGGCTGTCAAGCTGCGCTGGCGTGGCGGCGCAAAGCCCAGGGAGGAGGGAAGCGCTGTCCTTGAAACAGAACTGTGAATGGGCCCCTCAATGGAGACCCCACGACCCCCGCTTCTGTCCACACTCCTTCATTGCTCCCTTCGGATTTTGCCAGTGAGGAACCTCCCGAAGCTGATTTAGAGAAGCAGCCCCGGGGATGGGGAGCCAGGCATGCTGCTTGGGAGCTTGAACTAGATCCACAGGAGCCAAGGCGGTCTAAGATCCAGGCCTCTTGTGGCAGCAGCCCCACCCCCACCTTCATGACCTCTTAGACTGCTGATCCACTTACACAAACCCAACCATCTCCATTGGTGACTCCCATCCTGGAGGCAGGAACTCTTCTGGATGTGTGTCTTGTGTCTTCCCCTATCTCTCCCAGGATCTAATATAAATCAGGGGTTTTAATAAATGCTTCTAGAGTAATCGAACCTCCTCCATCCCTTCAGCCTTTATTTCCCAGTACCAGGGGCGGGAAATGGGTTGAGGACTAATAAAGCCCAGAAGAATAATTAAGTTTCATCCAACAATTGCCAGAGTGAAGTGCTAAGCACCGCCTAAACCTGTTGCTGAATATTAGGAGTAACCATAATCTTTTTGCTGGTCCTTCCTTTTCCTATATCGCTGAGTGCAACCAGAAAGTGTTTGGAGCTAAGTGAATATAATGGTTAGAAAGTGGGAATAAAGGAGTTCAACCCCTCAGTTCTCCAGGTTGCACCCACATCCCCATTCCTTTTGGAAATTGTTTTCCCCCTCTGCATGGTTCCAAATGGCATCCCATCCCTGAGCTCAGCCAACTGACATTTGACCCAAACCAGGCTATTCATGGTACCCCATCTTCCTGACCACAGACACCAAGCTGTGTCTGTGAAAGTTCTCCATCAAAACATTCTTTGCTGGAATTGGGAGTGAAAGCTGGTGTCTCTGTGGTAGAAAGCTATGAGATTCAAGCTGTCCGCAGCCATACTTCCTACTATATGGAGGAGGCCAATCTTCATTGAGGAAGAAGGAAGTCTTCAGAGGAGGGGAGGGCCACAGGGTCCTGAAAGCTTTCAGGTACTTTGTTGCAGGTATTCCCAGATTTGTCAGCTTTGTCCTTGGCCTTCCTGCAGGTTGGCATTTCAACTTTTCCTTGGAATCTGAGTGCCAAAAAAATCTCTCTTTTGCTCAAGCTACTTCAAATTAGGCTTCTATTGGTGGAATCTAAGAACTGATCAATACTAAAGTATTTTCTCCTAGGAGCCCAAATCCGTCTCTTGATCACATGCCTCCATTCAGCCTGTTCTTGGGTCTTTGAAGGTGTGTGCATTAACATCCCTTTAGTCATCTACAGTGTGGTCCATCAAACATTTGAAAACCACTAAAAGTTTTGGTTCATTTGTTTAAATCAAGAGAGTATCAGGCTAGGGCAGCTGTGTTAGAAACAGGGATCACATGATCTCTGCCTGCAAGAAGCTTAAGTCTAATAGGGGAGACAGGCATATAAATAAAATACAACACAGGGTGAAACATACAATTACAAAACTATGTATAAGGGAACATTAAAGTACTAGAAAAGAGCCGAGTGTGGTTGTGTATGACTGTAATCCCAGCAACTCAGGAGGCTGAGGCAGGAGGATCACATGTTCAAGGTCAGCCCCAGCAACTTAGAGAGACCCTGTCTCAACATAAAAAAAATTTAAAAAGGGCTAAGGATGTAGCTCAGTGGTAGAGGCCCTCTTGGTTGCTTTACTAGTGCCCCCCCCCAAAAAAAAAAAGAAAGAAAAAATAAGAAAGAGAAAAGAAAGTAATTCTGCCTGGGAATTTTCTTTCCCTTCTTTTAATCCTGGGGATTGAACCCAGGGTGCTCTGCTGCTAAACTGCATCCCACCCCTTTTTATTTTTTTATTTTGAGACAGGGTTTCACTAGTTACTGAGGCTGACCTTGAACTTGCAATCCTCTTGCCTTAGTCACTAGGATTCTAGCTCTGTCTAGGGATTTGGTTAGGACAGTTTTGTTTTGTTTTTTTAATTTTTTCATTGTAGTTGGACACCATACCCTTATTTTATTTATTTGTTTTTATATGATGCTGAGGATCAAACCCAGTGCCCCGCATGTGCTAGGCCAAAGCTCCACTACTGAGCCGCAACTCCAGCCCCTGGTTAGGACAGTCTTAAAAGGAAGGAGGTGGGCTGGGGTTGTGGCTCAGTGGTAGAGTGCTTGCCTAGCACATGTGAGGCCCTGGGTTCGATCCTCAGCATCACATAAAGATATTGTGTTCACCTACAACTAAAAAATAAATAAATTCCTTTTAAGGAAGGAGGTAAATACTGAGAAAGATTTTGAAAATAGGTACTCACCAACTAGATTGTTGGCAGAACATTCCAGATAGAGGAGATGGTATGCATAAACATATAGCAGTATGCATGTCATTCAAGTGTGCAGAAGTGAACAAATGGAGGAGACTGAGTCTGGAGGCCTTGTGTAGCACATTGTGGGATTGGACTTTCCCTCTAGGCCATTTCTCATGTAACAGTGGGTATGGTAGCCCTAGCTACCCTAGGTATATCCTCCAGCTCATCAGTTTTTTTTTTTGTTTGTTTGTTTGTTTGTTTTAAATGTGGCCCCTGCAGAGGTTAGATTAGAGTAGCTATAACAAAATTAGCATCTCTCTGCTTTTGTACTCTACCCACTAATAACTTTCTTGGCGGTCACATTATTTCATTGATTCCTTAGTCTACAAGTTTTCAACATGTACCCCTATTCACCTAAGGTCTCCCTACTCCTACCTATTTAAAATCTTTTTATGCTAAGTGCAAAAATCTTACCCTGGTTTCAGTTTTGTTTTTAGTTAAAGCTCATCTTTTTCTCACACTCACTTTCCTTCTGACCTAGATCTTTTTGAATTCTGCCCTGTCATCCAGTGTTAATCTATAGGATAATCCATCTTTCTCAGTTCTTGCTATCTGCAGATTTAACAAGCAGATTTCCTTTGTCTTCAACCACATTTATAGGGCCAGGGATGGAGCTCAGTAGTAAAGATCCTGTCTAGCAGGCTCAAGGTTCTAGGTTTCATCCCCAGAATGGGTGGTTAGGGGAAAGACAACCAAATTTCTGGTGAAGGGTCAAAGTTGAGTAAAGCTTGTGATGGCAGAAATGGAGAGATCAATAATATTTTCCTCTCTGAGCTTTCAGTCCAGCAAGAGGAGAGAGGACACGTAAAGTGGTGTTGTCCTAGGAAGACTAGGTTAAGAGTCTGGAAACTAATCCTGTTCTGCCACTGAGCAACTGTGTGACCTTGGGCAAGCAGCTTACCATCCCTGGGCTTTAGCTTTCTCCATTGTTGCCCAAGCTGGATTGAATTTGCAATCCTAGGCCATTTCTCACATAACAGTGAGTATGATAGCCCTAGCTACCCTAGGTATATCCTCCAGCTCATCAGTTTTTTCTTTTTTTTAATGTGGACCCTGCAGAGGTTATATTAGTGTAGCTATAACAAAATTAGCATCTCTCTGCTTTTGTACTCTACCCACTAATAACTTTCTTGGTGGTCTGTTTCAGACTCTCAAGTCTCTGGGATCATGGATGTGTGCCACTGTGTCCGGCTAGCTTTCATCTTTGTAAAAGGGAGTGGGGCATTCTATTTATTATCCTGAAGGTCATAGTTGCTCATTCAACAAGCACTTAAGCAACAACTAACTACTCCATGCCAGGCTTTATGCCAGGTGCTGAGGGTTCAGAAACTAATGTGGTCTAGTCTCTGCCCTTGAGACTCGATCTCTCAAGCCTGAAGGAAAGATAGAAAAATTAAAACAGCCATAAATCCTTTGCTAGAGATTTGTACATGATGCTAGAAGAGTCCAGAGGAGTGCATGCTCTGGTTCTCTGGTAGGAATAATCAAGCACAATGCAGTCAGTGTTTGTCATTAAACATGAGCACTGATGAAGAGCTGGACGAACTTGCTATTGGTGCCAGCATCCCTCGTTCCAGTTGTTTCAAACTTCCTGGGGGCCCAGAGTAAACTGGGTGCTTACTGTAGGAAAATGCTGGGCTACTGTTAACATACTTAGCCTAATGGGAAGCTGCTCCCTGCCAGAGCACAGTGGAATCTCCCCAGATACTCTGGCTCTCTTACCTCAGCCCCTTTCACCAAGGTTTGGATGAATTTGAACATGACTTGTATTTTAACTTAATTGCATCTTTTCTCCTTCCTACTCAGTTTTCTCCCTCCCAAAGCTAACAAATGTCAAAGGAATATTTAATAATAAATTTAATAATAATAAATTGTAGTGAAGGGAAGGATAAATGTCTTAGGGAAAAATTAACATTAGATATTTTTCATAACTGTGGGGAAGGAAACAGGCAGGAGAGCTATTAGAACAAGATGGCTGAGAAGGCCAGAAGTTTGGGAGCCGTGAAAGGGACATTTAATAATAATAAATCCATCCTCCTTCGAAGCTTTGACCAGAGCATACATTACCCAATACTTACCCCTGATTTATTTGTTGGTTTTGTGGTACTGGGGATTGAACCCAGGAATCCCTTTTGATTTTTTGGAGACAAGGTCTTGCTAAGTTGCTGAGGCTGTGCTGAGGATAAGCTGCTAGAACTTGTGATTTTCCTGCCTCAGCTTTTACCCTCAATATTTATTAGCTATCAGGACATTATACCACATTTGTCACCACCCTCCACCTGAACTTATTAAAAACAATGACTGACTCACATAAAGTTCCACTGTGCTACATCAGTCTCTGGCCCCCCACCATCATTCTAGCTCTTCTGATGACTTAGTCAACCCCCCAGCAGCAGGTCCCTTGGCCTCATTCTCTCAAAGGCCTTCACTCTTACTAGCCTTTGGTAATCCAATCAAATGCCCACCACTGGGGCTGGGGATGTGGCTCAAGCGGTAGCGCGCTCACCTGGCATGCGTGCGGCCCGGGTTCGATCCTCAGCACCACATACAAACAAAGATGTTGTGCCAGCCGAAAACTAAAAAGTAAATATTAAAAGATTCTCTCTTTAACCAATTAAAAAAAACAACTTTGTAATGTTTTGAACAACCAATAAAAAAAGAGAATACAAACAAACAAAAAACAAATGTCCACCACTGGAACCTTATCACCAGGTTTTCCATCACCTCTAAAATGACACACTGTTATCTTTCTACTTTCCAAGCCTGTCCTTGGCTTCAGGCCAGCTCTAGGCCTCAACTCCCCACCCCTCACCTCTACACTCTCACATTCCTTCCTGACTTCTCTTATCCACTCTGACCACAAATGGACATAGTGGAGAGTGGACAGTAGCTTCAACTACCCTTTCCTCAGGGATTTCCTTTCACTTGCCCGTTGACCTTCTACTAGACTAACCTTATTGGTGGAATCTGGAATCTGGCTGTGGCTACTTCTTGCTCTGGAGAGGGCCAACATTTCTAGTGTTCAATTTGAGGCTGGTCTCCTACAGTTTGGCAATCCTTTGACATTCTCCCAAGCTGACCTTTTTCTTTCCCTATAGCAAATATTTCAAAGAAGATTCCAACCTCCCTTTCCTCTTCCTCACTTCCAAGGGTCAACTGTTCCTTCAACACACAGGAGAAATTAGGTCATTGGGCAAGAATGTCAACTCTGAAGGACAGGCTAGCTTTATCATTCCTGTGTCCCACCAACCTCTACTTTTTATTTTAAAATTTTTTTAGATGTTGATGGACCTTTATTTTATTCATTTATTTATATGTGGTGCTAAGAATCGAATCCAGTGCCTCACACATGCTGGGCAAGCACTCTACCACTGAGCTACAACTCCAGCCCCTCAACCTCTACTTTTAAATGTATTGTTGTTCCCTTTCCCAGCTCCCAAACTTCTGGCCTTCTCAGCCACTTTGCTCCAATAGCTTCTGTCCCCTGACTGGCTTTCCTCCCCACAGCTGTGAAGATTATCTAATGCTAATTTTTCCCTAAGACATTTATCCTTCCCTTCACAACCAAACTTCTCAAAAGAGCCCAAGGGTAACCAGTCACAATATCGAGCAGTAATAGGTTATCAGAATTGTGTTATAGTGTGCAACCATTGGCTTTCGGAACAAGGCAGAAGCAATCCAATGGCTGGAGCTGTAACATAAGGTCAGAATCAGGCATGCCCAACAAAAGTGACCAATCGCCAGTCCCTGAGGGTTAGTTGACATGGAACTCCAAAGCTCCGACTTGGTTCCTGGCCGGGGAGAGGGGGAAGTGAGGGGAAGAACATATAGCTCTAGCTATGTGCCAGAGAGGAGATATGAGGCAGAAGCAGTCAGCATTGGCAGGAAGGGAACTTGGCCATCATTAAGTACTCCCCACCTCAATCCCCACCCTGCCCTTGCAGGGAGGGTCTCAGGGCTATCTAGGGTACTCCTATAAAGGTGTCCCAGCCTGTGCAAGGGCATCCCCAGAGGATGGAATATGCCTCTCTGCCAGGCATCCGGTTTCATTTTTAGGAGGATTTTCCTTTTATTCGAAGTCGAATTCTGTTCAGAGGTCCCATGGAGGTCTAGTTCCTTTTTGATAGAACAGCCCTGCAAAGGTGTGAAAAGAGTGCCTATATTTCTTTTCCTGAAGAAATATCAAGTTCCTTCAACAGCTCCTTTTGTTAAATGGCACCGTGAGCCCCATGCCATGCAGGATGTTCCTCTCTGGACATGTCTGCTTTGCCGATGTCCATCTCAGGCTACTGTGCTATATAAATGGTTACTCTTCACCTGTGAGCTTTACAGGGCAAAATGGACACAAGTATCACCAACTTCACTATGACTGGTAGATTTTTCAGGTCTTAATTTCTTTCTTTCTTTTTGGCACCTACATGGACTCATACTGAGGTGGCTTGTTCCATAAGCTGTGGCACAGGACTAGGAGAGACATCAGGGAGGACCTCCTCATGCATCATCATCGGCTTCCACTGCAGCCCTCAAAGTTCCCCCGACTAAATCAAACACCTGTGCACTCCCTCCAGATCTCCTCTTTCGGTTCTCCTTCTCTTGATTCCATTTATTCTAAAGTCTTGGCTCTAAGCTCAACAAAACCCAAATCTCTGCTGGTCCTGCCCTCCCACAGGAATCTACTCTCCTGCACTGCAAACAACCCTTTCTGCTGGCTGATCTGCAGTGCTCTTGACTGCCTGACTGATTTCCTCCTGGAGCTGCCAGAGGTCTCAGCTCAGACAGCTGAGCCTCTGTTCCTGGAGGGTGGAGCCTCCAGGTCCTGCTGCCCTGGGATGAGCTAGCTACTCTGGCATGTTTGAATCCAGGGACTGGTGATGTGGCCACAGCTGTGCTTGTGTAAGTGGACACCAATGAAAGGACTGCTGGCAACAAGAAACCACTCCTAATTCCATTTTGATTGAAAGGGGAGTTGGGGGCTCACGTTAGGGCTACCCCAGCTAGGGGTCCTCCCCAATCTACTTACTCTGATTTCACAATCAGACTGCCACAAATCTAGGCACTTTCCAGGTGAGAGGGTGACTCTGTGGTCAGGGGCAGCAATTAGTTAGATCCAGGATACAACACATCTTTTTTTAGGACCTAAGAAAGGTTGTTCTCAACCCATGCATCTCCAACCAGAGTGAACCAGCCTTTTTCCTTCAGGTTTTTTCCCAAGGGAACACAGCCCCACCACCCCCCTCTCCGATTCCCCACCACCACACACACACACACACACACACACATACAGGGAAATTGAATGCAGGGGCCTCTGTCATTGAGTTATATCTCTAACATTTTTTTAAATAGTACTGGGGATTGAATGTGGAGAAGGGGCACATTACCAATGAGGTACATCTCAGACCTTTATTTTTTATTTTGAGTGAGGGTCTCCCTAAGTTGCTGAAGTTGACCTCAAATTTGAGATCCTTCTGCCTCAAACTCCTGAGTAGCTGGGATTATAGGCTTGCACCTCCATGCGTGGTTGACTAAGGGAATGTTTTGTATTTCAGCCTTCCTTTTCCTCAACACCTGTATTTTCTCACTCTTCTAAAAACTTGAATACCTCCCTGCCTCAGTTGCCATCATTACTGCCCACCCAAGGGATGCCATGGACAAATCAAGCCACCACCTCTTTCACTGTCATAGGAGTCAAGTGCATTTTTTCCAAGCTTTAAACTCTGTTTGTTCAAACTCTCCTGCCTGTTCCTCACAACTTTTTTCTTTTGTGATGCTGGGAATGGAACAGCGCCTTGAGTGTGCTAGGCAAGCACTCTACCACTGAGCTGTTCCCCAGCTTTTCTCAACTTTCTAACCCTTTCTCTGCCATCACCTCCATACTGTTCACTCAACCCCTCAACCTCTGTCTTTGCCTTTGCCCATTTTTAAGTCATATCCCAAGCCCTCTTCAAAATCAGTCAAGGAAAGAAATGTGAATCTTTCTCTATTGACAAAGAGCTTCTTAAAAAGCTATACCCACCCTCCTCAGATACCCAAAATATTCTGTCCTGACTATGCACAATGAATTTAGGGGGAAATTCTAAGCAGATTGGTCTGTGGACTAGAAAGACCCAGAGTAGAATATTGTTTACAGTGTGTCCTGGGCTGTAATTGAGAAGAGAGGCTTGGAAACAATGGGGTTTCCCAGTTTAATGAATGGCAGGTGGAAGAGAATTTTAACCACTCTCTCAAATAAAAGCACAATCAGCAGTCCCCTTTTTCACAGAGAATAGAGGCAAAGGTGATGGGCTTCAATTTTAGAAAGTCTAATAGGTCTGGACAATTGATGTTTATGCAATACCATGACCACCCTTGAAGTGATCTGGTGCTACAGTCCACTATCATTTGAGCACAATTATGGGGACTCATTCCAGACAGAAATTGTAAATAGCTTTATCACATCCTTCCATCTTTCATATGATCAATGACATGTTTATTGATTTTTATTTATTTATTTATTTGATACATAGGGGATTGAACCCAGGAGGACTTAACCACTGAGCTACATCCCCAGAAGGTTTTTTTTGGGATTTCAGGTATGCACCACCACACCTGGCTCTTTGTTGATTTTTTTCTTTTGATACGGGGATTGAACCCAGGGGTGCTTAATCACTGAGCCACATCCCAGCCCTTCTTATGTTTTACTTTGAAACAAGTTCTCACTAAGCTGCTTAGGGCCTTGCTTAACTGCTGAGGCTGGCTTTGAACCTGTGATCCTCCTGTCTCAGCCTCCCAAATTATTGGGATTACAGGCGTGAGTCACCACGCTGGGCTCTTTGTTGATTTTTTTTTTTTTTATTCCTTCACTAAACACACTTTAAATTTACAAATGGTTAAAAGAAAGGAAAAAAAAAAGCATTTTAAAGGGCCAGTACGTAGCACAATGAACTTGCTAAGAAATTCATCTGAATATAGGTGCCTAATGTGCTTGAATGATGGAAGGGTTTAGGGATGCTTGGGAATGATCCATAGTTCAAACTTAGACAGTCTCAACAAAAGCCAAAGAAAATAGTCATAAAAGAGCTAATTTATCCCCATTCCCCACCCCACCCAACCCCGGTGCTACAGATGGAGCCCAGAGGTCTCTGTCACTGAGCTACATCTCTAACCCTTCTTCTTCTTCTTTTTTTTTTTTTTTTTGAGACATATCCCTGCTAAGTTGCTGAGGCTGGCCTTGAACTTGTGATTCTCCTGCCTCAGTCTCCCAAGTTGCTGGGATTACAGGCATATGACACTGTGCCTGATGAGCTAGAACTCTATCTGAAAAAACATAAATCTGATGTTAATTGAAATTACAAATTGAAATAAAAGTGATACATCTGGGCGGGGGAGCAAAGGGAGGTCTTTTCCATTTCTTTATATATCTAGGCCAAAAGTAAATAAGCAAAGGGAAAATACTGTAAGAATTCTTGCTTTTGGGAAGGTCTTCTCTACTTTGACCTGAATATATACAGAAATAAGAAGACACAATTTGGCAAACTCAAGATATCCAGCTATATAAACCAATCTCCTCATTTGACTGGTGAGAGAACTGACGATAAATGACTTTGTCAATAGAGACTGGAACCTAAGGGCTTTTAACTTTTAGTCTCTGGCCTGCTCCATTCTATCACATTGCCATTACTCAAGGAAAAATAGGGACAAACTCCTGAGGAAATAATTCTGCAGAAGCAAAAGGCTGTATGACCAACATTTTTCATTTCCCTGATGAAGTGGGAAATGGAAGTGTTAAGCAGGAAGTGGTTAAGTAAATTATGTTGATTTGGCATGATGAAATAATTGAAAATATTTCAAGGCTATGTAGAAACTCAGAAAATGTTCATGTCGTAACGGTAAGTGGAGAGAAGTATGTTTTGAAATTAGAGACAATAGAGTGTTAGTTATACTAACACTGGGTACGAAATCCCAGCTCTGTCCCTTGCTAACTTTGTAGCTCTAGAGAAATCATTCAGCCACTCTGAACCTCAATTGCACTGACTCCGAAATAATACTAGTAGTATCTATCACATAGGATTGTTATGAGGCTAAGTAAAAGAATGAATGTAAGCTGGGTGTGGTGGCACATGCCAATAATCTCAATGGCTTGGGAGGCTGAGGTAGGAGGACCACAAGCTCAAAGCTGGCCTCAGCAACTTAGTGAGACCCTGTCTCAAAATAAAAAGGACTAGGAATGTGGCTCAATGGTGAAGCGCCCCTGGGTTCAATCCCCAGAACCCTCGTCCCCACCCTACCCCCCAAAAAATGTAAGAATGTCTGCTACTGTTTGTATTAAAATAGATATATACATAGAAATGTTCAATATGAACCACTGTTGTTACAACGATTATGCCATAAATTAACCTAACAAATGTGTTGAGCAAGGACTGGAATGTGATATAACAAAAATGATACTGCAATGGTAAAAGGACGAGATTACAAATATGCATATTTTCTATCTTCTCCAATGTTACACTGTTTTCCAATAAGAAGGAGACATTTTGAGGGGCTGGGGATATGGCTCAAGCGGTCGCATGCTCACCTAGCATGCGTGCGGCCCGGGTTCAATCCTCAGCACCACATACAAATAAAGATGTGTCTACCAAAAACTAAAAAATAAAATATTAAAATTCTCTCTCTCTCTCTCTCTCTCTCTCAAAAAAAAAAAAAAAAAAAAAAAGCTTTAAAAAAAAAAAAGGAGACATTTTAAATAGAGACCTGGGGGAAAAAAATCCCATACTCCAGAGCAGAGCTCTAGGCTCTGCTCTTTCCTCCAGGGGCCCAGGTCATCCTGTGTCCACTTCCTAGGGCTGCTGTAGCATCTACAGAGAAGGTGAACAACAGCCTGAATTCCTTGGAAAACAAGAGGATAAAAGCAGGTCAGACCCTGAGAGAACTTTGTAGTTACCATTTGAATCAGATTTATTCATTCATGCACACATTCATTCACTCATCCATACACTTTTAGAAGCATTATTGTATGCAAAGAACTGTGCTAGAAGCTTTCAAAGAATTACAATAACCGATAACCCAGCCTGAGTTTGGAACAATCTCCAAACTACTGTGTAAGTGAAAAAAGCAAGCTTCAGAACACTGTGTACAGAATGCTACCATTTGTATTAAAAATAGATATATAAATATACATATTTATAAATTTTTAAATGCATAGAATTGCTCTGAAAGGATATACAAGATATCAATAACAGTGATTAACTTTGGAGAGGGGACTGGAGGCTGACCTCCTTTGGGAGTTTACTTTTTATTGTATACCCTTATATTGTTGAATGTCTTACCATGTATATGTATTAATTTTTCAAAACAAACAAAAAATAAAAGAAACAGCCTGGTACTGCATATACAGTGGTGAACAGGACAGAAGTTCCTTAGTCTTGGGGGAGGCAAAATGTGGAACTTGCTGGGCCACAACTAGTATGTTTTAAAATCCAGACTGTTTACATAAGTTGAAAGTTCTTTCTACAACAATTAGCTCATAGTAATTCAGCATATCATTTTACAGAGATAAAGCAGTTGGAGAATAAATACTAGTCATTTGTCAAGCTTCAGAGTGTATTAAATGATAGTTTGTACAGAGCAGGCATCTTATCTGTTTAACTTGATCAGCAGAGCATTCACTGCAGCAGTTAAGTGCCTGTTACAGCAAGCATTCTCTGATGATGACAAATGATAGCACAACCATTAAAAAAAATCATGAAAAAGAAGATCAGAAGATATTGGACTCTGAGGGAACCATGTGTACCCTATGAAGGTTAGGCAACATTTTTTAGACAATCCTTTAAAAAAATGATGGTATTCAAATGGCAAAGTGAATCCCCATGAGAATGAATGTTTGTAGACACTGCATGTACTTTAGGACCACACAAGCAGGTGCGATGCACAGGGTGACAAGGCATAGATGGACTCTGAAGAGAACCTGGCACTTGTGGGGCACCCCAACTCTATGGGAAGCAGAAAAGTGGACTTCAGGATGTCTGCAAACCACTGATGAGCAGGCAGCCAGCCTAAATAGCTTTGGTCACTAAAGCAGCACAGTGGTTTGACAGGTTTGACTTGCTTGTACTGTCACCACAAGTGACATGTCCATCATTCAATCTGAGTCTCAGTTTTCTTCTCTGTAAAATGGGGGATAACTGAGATCTTTGTGAGGGTTAATTTAGAGAGTCATCAAAAAGTGTCGAGCATGCTGGGCACGTGAGTGGGGCTTACAACTCTATCATCTCTACTACTAAATAATGGAGCTGTGCCAGGCCAATTCTGAACTAAAGTCAGCATCCAGCTGTGAATGGAAGGCATGTGCCACTCTCCAAGCCTTCAAGTATGGATTCCCCATGTTCATATAGCATTGTATAAACTAGAAGTATGGGCACATTCATGATCTCATAAAAGCCTGTGAAGGGAGTTGAGTAAGAATTACTAGTTACATTTTGAAGGAGAGAGGCCCATGGTTGAGAGTTGGTTAAGGGCAGAATCCAGGTCATGACCCAGGATTCCCAGTGGGCAGCTCACATTCTTCCACACTAGGAGGAGAGACGGGTCTGGGTCTCTGCCTGTGCTCTAGCTACCATGTTTCTAAGCAGGAAGGAATTCAGCCATCCACTTCAAACACCTTTATCTGCCTCCTTCCTCCAGAACCTGTTTTTGCAAATGGACCTAGGGCACAGGGCTAGCTCCCTGCAATTGGAATTAGGAAAGGGACAATAGCTAAGCAGGGGCTTGCTCTGGCTTTACAGGCAGCCAGAAACAGACCCAACTTGCCCTCACTGCCAGCTTTGAAAGCAGGGACCATGGTGGACTTGCCAGAAAGAGCAGTCATTAAAATGGTACAGATGGCCAAAGTCTCTCTGAAACTGAGCAAGTGCTAACCTTTCCCACTGCCATTAGCATTTCCATCAAAAATTTGGCATTTGATAGAAGAAAAAAATGTGTTGTTTTTTCAATTGTGGAAAGACATATTTATCTGACTTAATTTATAATTGCCTCCCCTTAAAGATCACCTCTGAGTACCTAGCCAGTACTAGATCCTACTGGGCCTGGGCCCAGGCCACTTGGGTCAGATGACAGAGGACAGCCTACTCCTTGTGCTTGGGCAGGTTCTAAATCCATCATCAGTGAAAGGACAGACCTACCTCCCCAGTCTAATCCCTATTCTGCCACATCTGAGTTCTCTGTGGCAGAAGACAGACCAAGGTCTCGAATGCTGCCAGAGAATTACAGAATTCCTCCTGTTCATCCCTTTACCAGCAGAAGGTTACACTAGGTTGAAAATTACTATGTAAGAAAGATGGAGACGCTCAGAGAAGTTTGATAGGCCTTAAGGCATTAGCCCAGGGGAGACCTGGAAGGTGACTTTTGACAGGCATTGAGACCTCCCCCTGTTCCTTCAGAAGGTCTCTAGAGAACCAAGAAGTATGGGGTTCCCAGTTTCCTCACCACAAGTGCCAGAATCTAGAGGATCTTCCTCTGCCAATAGGAAGCATTATTTTCCCTCAGAGATGGAATAAACATCGGAAGTCTGGGGGAAAGACCCTCAGGTGGAGCAGGGAAGGGCCAGGCTCACTTGAAGAGGAATACAAGAGCCTACCTGTATGGTAAGAAGATTTTTTTATTTGAAATATAGTCTGAGCAACATGAGAATAGCCGAGAGGAGGAGGGCTGGTCTGCCTGGGGCAGCAGCCTCTCTAATGGCACAGGAGCAAGAATACAAATATTCCAATGTCTGTGTGCCCCGAACCCCACTTGTCAAGGAAGGCAGACAACAGCAGTGCAAAGACCCACCCACAGCTCCTACTGAAGGAGATCTGGCTCTCGGCACCTGCCTTTGCCATACCTCCTGCTGTCCCTGGTTTCAAACAGGGGTGTGCTGAAGTTTCTCCCACCCACAGAGACATGATGAGCCAGTATAACAATTAGTTCTCGAGACTATTTTTGAGGAAAAGAATCAAAGACAGGAAGGAAGGGCAAGGTGAGCAAGGGCCCTGGCCAAGCCAGGCTGGGAAGAGCTCTCCTAGAGGGACTGTCAGCACCCCTCATTCTGCTCCTTCTCAGGCTCTGAAGGAAGGAAGGAGAGCTAGTATCTGCAGGCAAATAGAGCTCTGAGGAGTCTCCTGGCTAAAGGCAGCAAGCAGGAGCCTCCTGGAAGAGCAGACGCAGAGGGGTTTCGAGCTGAGTTGACAGCACTGGAATTAGGCCACACAGCAGCCTGGGGTTGGAAGGACACAGACAAGAGTTGGGGTACCAAGAAGCAGCACAAAGGCATAAATAACAGAAGCAAATTCAGAGCTGTGAGGGTCCTGGGTGACCCCATATTTCCTGGGGTTAGGGGACACCCAGGACCCACAGCTCAGAGCAGACACTGCTCTAGGGCACAATGGCCACGCACACACCAGGGCAGAGCCTTTTATTTCCCACAGTCTGCACGGCAGGTGAAGGATACCGTGGCCCACCCTGACCTCACACATTGCAAAGCTTCCAGTCACACCTGAGGGGATAGTGCATGGCTGTCCTGGTCCTGAGAGGCCTGGGGTTGACTCTGAGCATCTTGGGCACTGTCCTCCTCTGGGGCCAGACCTAATGATCTCCTTGCCCCTGGATCAGCTGACAAAGGCTCTCCAGCGTATTCTTCTAGTCCATTTTCTCTAGTTTCCATGGCCACCTCCTCCCCAGAGCCCTCCTCCGGCTCTGCTGCCTCCACCTTCACTTCCACTATCTCCTCCTCCTCTTCCTCTTCCTCCTGGTCTCTCACTTTGTGGACAATGAAGAGATGGCGACTGAGAGAGCTGGCAGAGGTATAGCACAAGCCACAGAGAAGACACTGGGCTGTGGAGCTGTCCACCTGGTGCTGAGGTATGTGGCTCTGAAACTCGAGCCCCGAGTCTGTGGCAAAGCTACATTTTGCACACTGAAAAAGAGACTTGTGCCTTTTGGTGGAAGAGACAGTTGTGCCATTGCTGGTGCCTGGAGCATCCCCTGCTGCGCTGACTGGTCTTTTCAGATGGTTCACCTGAAAGGAGAGAGAACATGAGCAGAATCAAGGCCAAGCCCTTGACATGAGCCCCCAGACATGACCAGGTTAGCCAAAGGCCTCAAAGAAGACACTTCCTGGGCCAGGGTCACCCAGACCTAAACACTGGTTTGGTTCATTTCCAATCTTTGTGTATTTTTTGGTGTAACATACATGTGGCACAAACATTCCAAATATATGAACATTTTAAGGCCCTCCTACCACATTCCCCAGGCCTGCTCTCCAAAGAACATGACAGTACCATTTTGTAGCCTCTCCAAGAGATTTTTTTTTTCCCTGTGATTCTGGGAATTGATCCTGGGGGTGCTTTACCACTGAGCTATACCCCCAGCCCTTTTTTATTTTTAGTTTTTGAGTCTAAGCTGCCAAGGCTGGCTTCAAACTTAGGATCCCCCTGCCTCAGCCTTCCCAGTAGCCGGGATTACAGGTGTGTGCCACTGTGCCTGGGAAAAGTTATCCTATGCACATACAAAAATAAAGCTATTGTATTTTACAAAATGAATCATGTGCCATGCACACTTCTCTTCACACTGCAGTTTTTACTTAACAACATATACTGGAGCTTGTCTCCATGAAAGCACACACAGAGGCTTCATTCTTCTAATGGCAGCACACTGACCCATTGTGGGGATGACAGTCCCCACTGGCAAACATTGGTTGAGTTCTATCTTTGTTACTACACACAGCAGTGCAGTGAACATCCTTGAACACACTTCTTTATGCCCAAGGCCAAAGCTTTCTACAGATAAGCCCCATAAACAGAATTGCTGGATCAGAAAGTATGTGCATTTTGGGGGGAAGGAAGAATGCACATTTTCCTTATGGAAAGAAAATATCGATTGCACCCTACCTACTATGTGTGAAAGGGCCTTTGCCATCAAGCACCACTCTGAATAGACCAAGAAAGTTTTGAGAATGCCTTGGAACTCCAGGCAGCCCTCAGAGTTTCTCAGACATGGCAAGAGTCTGCAGTTAGGAGGGGATATAGGCTGCTCCAAAGCTTAGCAAAAATAGGAATAGGGCACAGAATAGAGATGAAGTCAGAAAAAGGGCCTAGAGAGCAGGTCTAGACCTGGCTTTTCCCATAACTAGTCAGACAAGGAGGTAACTAACACTGACGTCATGATTCTCACCTGACAGGGCAGCCCTGCCTCACAGGACTGCTATGAAACAGAAGCAAGATGGTGTCTGTGAAAATGCTCCAATGTCCACGGAGCACACACACACTGAAGAGGGGGTGGTTACAGTGACAGGGAAACAATAGCAACAGAAGGCTGACAGGCCATGTTGTCCTGTTCTCTACTTGTGTGCATTGCCCATGTAGGTCACAGACTAGAGTGACCCACACTAAGGGAAGTAATCACAGGTTGCTCCATGGCTGTGAGTACCAATGGACTCCCTGTGCTCCTCCTAATGACTCCCAAACCCCAGGCCTAACTGAGCAGGCAGCCCACACTTACCTGAGGGGAATGTGCACCTGGAGGTCTGACTTTGGATGTCTGGCTCAAGTCAGGGTTTCTGATGCCATGCATAAGGCTGATGTGGCTCTCTAGGAGTGAGGGCCGAGGAAAGCTGGGGCTGTCCTCAGAGCAGTACCTGCAAGAGCCAGTCAGAGAATTGGGGTAAGACTCCAGGCTGCAGGCTTCCTTGGTGCTCTTCAAATGAACACCAGGAAGAATGAAGCAGGCAGACAGCTGTGTCCTTAGACGGCCTGGTACTGGGTGCTCCCAGTGAGATCCAGACAGCAAGCCAGTCAAGGTGGCAGACAATAGCAGGTCAGCCTGCCTGCACACTTGCCACCTGGCCCTCAGCCACCATCTTGCTCCCTGATATCACTGCCCAGAAGCCTCAGTGCTGGCTGGGCTAGTAGTCAGAGTGAAAGGACCAGGGTACATGCTGAAGCATGGGCAGATGATCACAGGAGTGGGGCAAGAATGCATCACATTACCTCACTCTTTTTAAACCTCAGGGTCCCTCACAACTGGCTATGTTGGCTGGGGCTGAGGAGACAGAGAAAGCTCAGGAGCCACCAGGTCTTGGAAGCTGGTATCTCCCTGACTTCTGAATTAGTGACAGTGTTTTTCAAGTTAGAAACTCATTCATCTCCTGCCTCAGACTCCTGATCTCGCAGCAGAGAAAAGCCCTAGAGGGGCCACAGGCAATCTTTTGAATTTTAGGCCTGTTCCCCTCCACCTCCAGGGACTCACCCACAAGTATAGACCTTCTTTACTGTGTCATGGTTGTTGCGGATGTGTTTGCGCAGGCTGTTAGGGGTGTGGAACGACTGTTCACACTGCCGACACGGGTACCGCTTCAATGTCTAAGGGAAGAGGTGACAAGTCACAAAGCATCAGAACCAGAAGATAGTTCTAGGTGCATCTTTATTCTCACATGATACGGACAGAAAGGAAGACCTCAAGGTCTGTGGCACCAACCTGCCCTAAGGTCTGTGGCACCAACCTGCCCTAAGTACCAGGAACCCTATGGGGTCAGCTACATAAGGGGGCCTTAACTTCACAGGACAAAAGTCCAGTGACTCTTGCACTGTACTGTGACCTTGTGGCTGCACTTACCCGACCATGACTCTTTTTCATGTGGGACACATAGCTTTCTCGATCGGGAACCCATTCCTGGCACTCCTGGCAGGTCCAGCCAGTGTTCCTCAGCCGAGGCCTAGCTTCAACCCTGCGATGGGCTTCGGGCCTACCCCAGCGGCCAGAGGGCAGGGAACTGCCCCGTCCAGCCACACTGGTAGCTGGGGACTCAGTGGGAACTCGGGAGCCAGGGCGGCTGGAGGACGTGTCCGCTGAAGACTGGAGGCTTGATAGCTCGTCCACGTTTCGGGGAACACCGTGGGTGCTCTGGGGATGGGGAGAGCGATTACTGACTGGGCAGGGGGAAAGATGCACAGAGTCAGACCCCCGGCCTGAGGTACCCTCCTCCCCAGCCTCCACCCCCAAGGCAGCCCACCTTGACGTGCTGCATCAATTCTGGCTTCTGTAGGAATAGGAGTGGGCACTCAGGGCACTTGAAGACGCCTGCCTGCGCCTTGCTGACATTCTGGTAAAAATGCTGCTGAATGTGCCTCTTCTTGTTGAAGACCATTTCACAGGAGCACTTATAAATGAGCCTGATGAGACAAGCCCCAGGGTATGAGGCAGCCAAGGCTCTGCTGCAGAACCACACAGCCCCTCACCCCTTCTCTGCTCTCTCTGAACCACAGTTAGGTTTGGGAAAGCACTACCCTGAGCCACTGTAGATACTCCCCTGCCTAAGGATGTCTTCAACAGTCTCCAGGTATCTCTGCCTCTAGCCTCAGCTTCCCAGTCCATCCCTAAACCACCCCTTACAGCACCCAGGCCACTCCTCTCTGCCCCACAGAACCCACTGGCCTTGGAGCTGCACTCACTGGGAGGGTCTGTGGGGCTGTGTGGGGTGCTGGGTGGCACTGTGGTCCGCGGTACTGCTGGCAGTCTTGAAGGCCATGGGGCAGAATGCACATTTGTGGAAAACCTGACAGTGTCGCTCCTGGATGTGGCTTTTCAGCAAGGCCAAGGTCAGGTGGACAACACCACAGTGGATACACCTGGATGACAGAGGGGAGGGAATGTTAGACCCAGGGGTGGGGCTGGAAGAGGAGGGTTAGAGGACAGGAAAAGAGCCACCTCACAGAAATTTTCTCTACCTCACTGAGGCACTCAGGCTTCCATCTTCCATACAAACATCCTGAGAGCATGCTTGCTGCAATTAGGCACAGCACAGATACCCATGGCTCCTCAAGCCCAAGATCATGCCTGGTAGAGAAGGAGGGAGAAACCCCACCTCTCCCTCTAATGGCCAGAGAATATGCTTCTGCAGACCATTAACCTGAGCCCACCAAAGAGAAGGTGGGAGTGGCAAGGGAGGAGAATGATTTAGTAGTCACATAAACAGTATTGATTTAAAGTGTGACCCAACTGTAGAAGTCCAGAAGGAGGCTGCAGAAAGCCTTTGCCTTTCCCTGGGCTGGTATTGAGTTAGCAGGGATGCCACCTAATGAAATGTGCAGTCAGGAAATGCTTTGCTCACCTAATAATCAATAGAGTAAAACAAACAACTCTTAGAGATCAGCAGGAGGTACTCCAAAGCAGCATTCACCAGTGGCATTTACTGTGATAAAGGAAATGTTCTGTGCTGTACTGTCCACATGGTTGTTTAAATTTAAATCAATGAAATCAAATTAAAAGTCCCACTTCTTAGCTACACTGGCCACATTGCAAGCATTCAATAGCCATGCATGACTGGCACCATTCTGGACAGTGCAGCTCTAAAGTGTCATGACAACTCCTTGGTAGGACTGCAGTTAACTTTTTATTTATTTTTTCTCCCTACCAATTTGTATTTTCTAAGTTTTGTTTGGTATATATACATTTTTATTATGTATGAAAAAATAAAATAAGGAATCATCTTAAGTCATTTTTCTAAAATCAAGGCCATGTAAAACACTTCTTCAACCTCAAAACATCTCTCTAGAAATACTGTCTTTCTTTTTTCAGTATTAGAGAAAAGGAGTGTTTCCTCCTATCTGTAAACACACATAGGGGTTTCCCTTCATGATACCTTCTCTGCTCCCTGCTGTTTCTTTTTATCTTTCTTTTGTAGCAATATTGCTTGCCACTCTGACTTTAACTTGCCAGGAGGCATTAGAAGAGAGATTCTTGCTTTACTCAAAGGACCTGCTTTCACTTAAGTAAATTCTTTTACTCCTATGTCTAGCATGGTGGTGCACACCTGTAATCTCAATCTCAGGAGCTCAGGCAGGAAGATGGCAAGTTCAAGGTCAGTTTCAACAATTTAATGAGACTGCCTCAAAATTAAAAAAGGGTGGTGGGGGGTGCATGCCTATAATCCCAGTGACTCAACAGGCTGAGGCAGGAGAATGACAAGTTTGAGGCCAGCCTCAGCAACTTAGCAAGACCCTGCCTCAAAATAAAAATAAAAAGAGCTGGGAATGTAGTTTGGCAGTGCAGTGCTCCTGGGTTCAACCCCCAATACCAGTACCAGAAAAGAAGAAGAATTCTTTGACTCCTGAATGTCAACCTTTATTATATTAGTCCTTTTCCACAATCCACATAATCATCCCAGAATTCTGATAAATTCTTTTTTTTTTTCCTTGTATGGGCAGGGTTTGAGGGGTAAAGGAAAATAGAATCACTTCTGCAAATCTCAGCAATGACGATCAACCTGTAGAACTAGAAAGTTATTTGCATTAAACTATGAAGCCCATTCAGTACTAAAATTATACATGCTTTAAATTACAAAGATTCTATACAAATTATTCATTTATTTCTTTTCTCTCCTGGGAAACAAAATAATGAAATTGAAGGACCTGGGTTCTATCTTCAGAACAAGAAAAAAGAAAGTGAAACCAACTTCTAGCACACAGAAGTATTTCCACACTGCAAGATATTATGAGGAAAAAAGTCACATGTTTCCAAATTCATCCAAAATGGACAAACCTGATGTGTGTTAAGTGCAGTTTTTGCTAAATTCCTACAGAAACAACTTAAATGTACTTTTCACAAATGCCACAGAGAATTCGTTCTATTTATCCAGTAGATGTTCTTTGAGAAACCTCACTAAAGGCAGAACATAAAGGATAGAGCTGGGGCTGTACTAGCCTTCATCACAAGCAAAGTAGCCTCTGTGAAGGACTGAATCCAGCAGGGTTTACAAATTGATGAAAAAGCATCCATAAAAGAAATCCAACTTTGTGACACAAACTTTGACCGCATTTTAAAATAGACAACAGCATCATATTTGTGAAATATGAGAAGTTTCAGAAAAAAGAATGTAAAATATTTAACTTCACTAATGATCACAAATAAGAAAATAATATATTATTAAAACAGTCTGTGGGCTGGGGTTGTGGCTCAGTGGTGGAGTGCTTGCCTAGCATGTGTAAGGCACTGGGTTCGATTCTCAGCACCACATAGAAATCAATAAAAAATAAAGGTCCATTGACAACTAAAAAAATATTAAAAGAAAAAAAAAATTCAAAAAGTCTAATCTTGCTTCCTTATGATATTATTGGCTATTCTCCAAATTATTAACAAAGAGGCTGGGGATATAGCTTAGTTGGTAGAGTGCTTCCCTTGAATGCACAAGGCCCTGGATTCAATCCCCAGCATCACAGGAAAAAAAAAAAAAAAGAATCAAATATCAACAAAGAACAGAAAAAGTTTTAAAATTTGAATATAATACACACACACATATATAATAATATAAATTATGTATATACACATATAGACTTTTTTTACATTGTCTTTAAGAAAAAGCAAAAATTATAAAACATTAAAAAATTTAAAACTCTTTAATACAGCTCAATAAAATGGAACATAGGTATCTTTTTAAAGTCTACTTTTAAAAAGCACTAACACCAAGAGAGTGAAGAGAAATACTTGCTAATCATAGCTAACAAAGAACTTATATCCAGAATATATAAAATAAGTCTTACAACTCAATAAGATGACAGGGTATAGGAATGTGGCTCGGTGGGAGAGTGCTTGCCTAGCCTGCAGAGACCCTGGGTTTAAAGCCCAGCACTTTTCTCTTAAAAAAAAAAAATCAATAAGATGACAAATAACCTAATTTTAAAAATGGGCAAAGGATCTGACTAGACATGTCTCAAAAGAAAATATAAAATGACCAAAAGGTACTTGAAAGGATGCTCATGCCCAATATCATTATCTATTAGGAGAATTGTAAATTTTCATAAAGATAGTTAACAACCAAAAGTCAGACAATAATGAGCATTGGTAAGGATACAGAGGGGTAAGGATACAGAGAGGTCAAAAACTTCATGAATTCCTGATAGGATGTAAAAATGATACAACCACTTTCAAAAACAATCTGGCATCTCCTCAAAAAGCTAAACATGGCTGGGTATAGTGGTGCACACCTATAATCCCAGTGACTCAGGAGGCTGAGGCAGGAGGATTGTGAGTTCAAAGTTAGTCTCAGCAATTTAGTGAGGCCCTAAGCAACTTAGTGACACCCTATCTCAAAATAAAAAATAAAAAGGGCTAGGGATGTAGCTCAGTGGTTAAGTGCCCTTGGGTTCAATCCCTGGGACTTAAAAAAAAAAAAAAAATTAAACATGATTTGACCCAACTATTGCACTCCTAGGTACACACTCAAAAGAAAGGAAAACAGGGCTAGAGATGGAGCACTTGCCTAGTGTGTTCATGACCCTGGATTCAATCAGCATCACAAAAAGAAAAGAAACATGTTCACACAATATGTACATTTATGTTCATAGGCAGAAAATGGAAATAATCCAAGTATCTAACAACTGATGAATGGAAAAAAATGTGTATAACCATACAACGAAATATCATCCTGCCGTGAAAAGGAATGAAATACTGATATATGTTACAACATGTGTGAATCTTATAACATTATGCTAAGACCATGTTTACATGAGTTCATTTATATGAAATGTCCAGAATAGGTAAACCTATGAAACAGAGACAGAAAGTAAATTTGTGAAGGGATGGAAATATTGGTGAACGTGGAGTTTCTTTTAGGGGGCTGAAAATGTTCTGAAATTATCTGTGGTAATTGTACAACTCTGTGAATATACTTAAGACCACTGCATTATATACAATACTTTAAATGGGTGAATAGTATGGCATGCAAATTATATAAAAATTACAAGAAAATGAATAGTTGACTTAGTTGTATGTCTTCTGAGTTCAACCACAGATCACTGAAGATTTTAGTGTCACTCTCTTCAGTAATTTCTCTAGCTGAATCACAACATTTTTTTATCTAACATTTTTTATCTACATGCCTTGCAAGCATGAGGCCCTGGGTTAAATTTCCAGCACTGCAAAAAAAAAAAAAAAAAAAAAAATCAAAATACATTGGAGAAACGATAACTTTTTCAACAAATAGTGCTGGAAAACTGGAAATCCATATGTAGCAAAATGAAATTAAACCGCTATTGCCCACCTTGCACAAAACTCAACTCAAAGCGGATCAAGGACCTAGGAATTAGACCAGAGACCCGGCATCTAATAGAAGAAAAAGTAGGCTCAAATCTTCGTCATGTCAGATTAGGCCCTGACTTCCTTAATAAGACTCCTAAAGCACAAAAAATAAAATCAAGAATCAATAAATGGTATGGATTCAAACTAAAAAGCTTCTTCTCAGAAAAAGAAATAATCACTGAGGTGAAGAGAGAGCCTACAGTATGGGAGCAAAGTTTTACCACACACACATCAGACAGAGCACTAATCTCCAGGATGTATAAAGAACTCAAAAAACTTAATACCAAAGCAACAACAACAACAACAAAAAACCCCAATCAATAAATGGTCTAAGGAACTGAACAGAAGACGACATACAAGCGGTCAACAAATATATGAAAAAGTGTTCAATATCTTCAGTAATTAGAGAAATGCAAATTAAAATTACTCTAAGATTTCATCTCACCCCAGAAAGAATGCCAGTTATCAAGAATACAAATAATAGTAAGTGTTGGAGAGGATGTGGGGGAAAAGGTACTCACATACATTGCTGGTGGGACTGCAAATTGGTGCTACCACTTTGGAAAGCAGTGTGGAGATTCCAAAGAAAACTTAGAATGGAACCACCATTTGACCGAGCTATCCCACTCCTCGGTCTATACTCCAAGGACTTAAAATCGCATATTATGGTGCATAACCACACCAATGTTTATAGCAGCTAAATTCACAATAGCTAAACTCTGGAACCAACCTAGATGCCCATGAATAAATGAATCGATAAAGAAACTGTGGTATATATACAAAATGGAATATTACTCAGCATTAAAAGAGAATAAAATTATGTCATTTGCAGGTAAATGGTTGGAGTTGGAGAATGTTATGCTAATTGAAGTAAGCCAATCCCAAAAAAACTAAAAGTTGGAATGTTTTCTCTGATTAGTGGATGCTGATCTATAATTGGGGGTGGGGGCATGGGAAGAATGGAGGAACTTTGGATTGGGCAAAAGTGAGGGGTTGAGAGGGTAGGAAAGATGGTGGAATGAGATGGATATCATTACCCTAGGTACATGTATGATTGCATAAATGATACATCTCTACACGGTGGTACAACCAGATAATTGAAATGTTGCACTCCATTTGTATGATATATTGAAATGCATTCTGCTATCATGTACAACTAAGTAGAACAAGTAAAAAATTTTTAAAAAGATTCAAAGATAAATATTTCAGTATTGACTGCACGGTTACTTATTGATCCAAATAAGCAGTGTGTGTTCAAGTCATAGTTTGAAAGGTATTTTTAAATGTTACAGAATACTATAAAACACATGCTCTAACCTGGGCATGGTGGTACACACCTATAATCCTAGAAACTTGGAAGGCTGAAGCAGGAGGGCTGAAATAGAAGGATTGAAAGTTCAAGGCCAGCCTGAGCAATTTATCAAGACTCTGTCTCAAAATTTTAAAAAGTTAAAAAAAAAAAAAAAAAAAAGATGAGAACATGGCTCAGTGGTAAAGCCACCCTGGGTTCAATCCACCCAGTACCATAAAAAATGTATCCTGGGATGCTGCCAAGTAATGCTCTTACCAACCCTGGTGGTAAGGCCTCTGTATAACCCCATCTTCAGTTTGTTTTGTTTCTAACACACTTTAGATAATCCAAACTCCATAATCAAAAAAAAAAAAAATCAGCTTACATTTGCAATTGTTTACAAGTCAACAACCAGGGAGTCATCACTAACCCTTCCCGCACCACTCTCTCCCACATAAAAGCTACTATCAAGTCCTAATGCTTCTAATTCCTAAGCCCCTTTTCTATATCCCCATAGCTATGCCCCCCACACACACACACCTTTTTTTGAGACAGAGCCTATTGTTGCCCAGGCTGGCCTTGAACTCACCATCCCCTTGCCTCTGTCTCCTGAGTAGTGAGGCTTACAGGATGGGATGTGCCACTGTGCCCAGCACAGCTATCTATGTCTTAGCTGAAGCCCTCAGCATCTCATTTGGACCATTACACTTACTTCTCAGGCAGTTTCCACTCTTTCCCTTGTGTAATTCCTGTGTCAAATTCCCAGAATGATCTCTCTAAAATAGATGAGCCAGATTATACCTCTACTACAAATATCTGTAGCTCCTCACTGTTCACTGGATAAAATCCAAATGTCTGGTAAGGAGCACAGGTCTTGCATGTCCTGGTCTCTGCCAATTCCCCAGGATTGTCTCATCACTCCCAGGTCCATCCTGACATCTCTATGCAACTGTTTATCATTCCTGTAACACTTTTTTTTTTTTTATGTCTGTTGGACTCCCTACCTGTACCCTTGCCAGATATGCTCTTCCCCTTTTTTTGCCTAGAAAACTCCCTAATATCTCCTTTAGAAAACTTTTCTGACCATTCCACTACTATGGGAGCACTGAATTACAATTACCAGATGAAAGCCTGCTTGAGGGCAAGAGCTGTTCATAATCATCTTTGTATCCTGAGTATCGAGAATAATGCCCAAAACATACGACATAAATATACACAACAAAAAGTCAAATGAACTAAATAAAAAAATCCTGAAATTCCAAAGAGTAGGAAACTTGACCAAATTTGATCAAAATTATTTTCAAAAGTGAAAATAAAGTAGGAGCTCCTAACTAGGAGACCTAATTGGGTCAATGAAAACATTAAAGATCAATAAATTTTCTCCCCCCATTTTGATCTATTTCCTAAAAATGACTTCTTGCCTATAAATGTTTAACATAATGGAAGACATTTCAGTCAAAATAAGAATTTTCTTGGTTTTACTATATGGCTGATCATTTTTTTCCATACTCAGGTTTTGTCTGTTTCTCACATATTGACAAAAACTAACTAAAATGAAGACATGAGAGCCCTTTGAGGTTGGTGTCATACAGCCCCATTTGTTAATAGAAACCAGAAACATTTCAAAGTACTATAATTAGTAAATTTTTATTGAAACAGTGCTTAAAATTTAGTATGCCAAACACAGAAATTTGTGAACAAATTAAATGTAAACTTTTTAAAAAAATATTCTTTTAGTTGTCAATGTATCTTTTTTTTTCTTAATATGTGGTGCTGAGAATCAAACTCAGTGCCTCACACATGCTAGGCAAGTACTCTACTACTGAGCTACAACACCAGCCCTGTATATACCTTTTAAAACCAAGTTGACAACATGTTTAACCTCCCCCAAACCTTCCCCTTCAAAGCTTTTTTAAAAATATATTTAATATTTTAAAAAATCATTCTTTCCTCTTGTTAATCCTGCCTTCTATAAAATAAAAACATCTGTCCACATACCAACCAATGTTCTTATTTTATTAGGCTTTAAGTCCAAATCTCTCAGTCTCAGAAAAAGGAACAACCATTGGGCAATACCAGGACAGTAATCCAAGAAGCACCCACCTGTAGCCCACCTTACGGGCATAGTGCAGGCAATTCTCCTTTACATGGGTCTGGAAGTAGGCAGAGCGACAGAGGACCCCACATTCTGGACAGCAGTAGGGGGACTTGTGTGCATGAATCCGCTGGTGGGCACAGAAACTGCACTGGTTGGGCAGCAGCATCTGGCACACCTGGCAGGTCTAGGAAAGAACACCAAGAAAACAGATCATGCAGGTGCTGTAGACCTGTGACTTTCCTATCAGAGCTGTCTGGCTCTCCCAAGAGAGCAGTCAGAATAACCTCCTTCCCCAATCATTCTTATTTCCAACTCTTTTAGGACATTGTGACATCTCCAGACCTCCTTACAAGTGCTGCTACTGACACCCAAGCAAGTGTTGTCAGCCACCTTATTAGTCAGTGACAGATCTGGCCCTGTTTTCTCTACATACCTCTAAGATCATGTTTCTTTCCTCTAATAGGCAGAACCCAGACAGTCCAGAAGGGGACAGCAACAAACAGAGCTGGGACCTAAATCTTGGAGGGGACTTTTCTATTTTTTTAGTGATTAGGGGATACTTGTACTACTCACTAAGGGGACCACTGACCTGGAGGTAGAGATGCTCAGAGGGACAAATTAATAGGGAAGATGGGAAAAGATCTCTGCTTTAATCAGAAAATTCAGAATGAGGGACTTCTATAGGACTAACAACCCAGTGTTTTAAAAAATTGCAAGGGGAAAAAAAAAAGGACAGAGAGGAAAGGGGAATTTATAAATTAAACCAATTGCAACATTCAGCCTATATTTGAATCTTGATTCAAACAAGCAAGTATAAAAAGAAAGGAGACAATTAAAGATATTTAAAAATTAACATTTAAAATATTTAAATTAAAAAGATATTTAAAATTAAGGATGAGAATATTAGGATATTTCACACAATATTAAGATTTAATTTAATTATTATTATTTTATTGGTTTGTCTTTTGGGTGCTAGGTGTTACACCCAGGGCCTTGCACATGATGGACAACTGTTCTATCATTGAGCTACACCCCCAGGTCTATGTAGTGAATTTTTCTTTCTTTCTTTCTTTTCTTTTCTTAATATTAAGATTTAATTTAATTATTATTATTTTATTGGTTTGTCTTTTGGGTGCTAGGTGTTACACCCAGGGCCTTGCACATGATGGACAACTGCTCTATCATTGAGCTACACCCCCAGGTCTATGTAGTGTATTTTTCTTTCTTTCTTTTCTTTTCTTTCTTTCTTTTTTTTTTTTTTTTTTTTGTGGTGCTGGGGTTTGAACCCAGGACCTTATGCATGCAAGGCAAGCACTCTACCAACTGAGATATATCCCCAGCCCCCTATGTAGTGTATTTTGACACAGGGTCTTGCTAAGTTGCCTAGATTGGCCTTGAACTTGCAATATTCCTGACTCAGCCTACTGAGTAGCTGGGATTATAGGTGTGTATTACTGCTCTTGCAGCTATTATTGACCTGGGATTGAACTCAGGGCACTTAACCACTGAGCCACATCCCAGCCCTTTTTGGTATTTTATTTGTTTCCCCCTTTTACATCCTGGCTGTGATGTGAATCATTTTATTCCACCACACACTTTGGCCATGATGTGTTACCACAGGACCAAAGCAATGGGGCCAATTGGTAATGGACTAAAATCTCCAAACCTATAGGCCAAAATATTTTTATCCATAAAATGATCATCTCAGGTATTTTTTACAAAACATAAATTTGAAGAACACATAGCTACATACTAGAATATTTACAGACACAATAATGCTAACATTTGTTTAAAAATAGCAGGCACATGGCACACACCTGTAATCCTAGCAACTTGGGAGTCTGAGGCATGAGTATTCCAAGTTCAAAGTCAACCTCAGCAACTTAAGGGAGGACCTAAGCAACTTAGCAAAATTCTAAAACACTAAAAAGGCTGAGGATATGGCTCAGTGGTTAAGCACCCCTGGACTCAAACCCTAGTTATCAAGAGGGGACATAGGAGCCAGCTTGAAGGGGATCCAACTGACCAAAGATGGGATGACCTGAGCATCCAAAAAGAATACTGAATGCTGCAGCTCTTTTAGAATTTGTCTAGCAGGATTTCTGGCTATGGCAGGAGGCTCACCCCATGCAATTTGTACTTATCAACAGAGTTGGTTTTCCTGCAAAAAATAATAATAGAATATATAAACATACTGAATATATACCAATGAGTTCATGATGACACTAAAAACAATAGAGACAATTATATCACACTCATTAGGTTAACTAATAAAATTTTTAAAAATAATGTGATGGGGCTGGGGCTGTAGCTCAGTGGCAGAGTACTTGCCTAGCATATATGAGGCACTGGGTTCCATCCTTAGCACCACATAAAAATGAAACAAATAAAATAAAGGCATGCTGTCCATATACAACTACAAAAAAATTTTTTAAATAATGTGAGAATGTAGAAAAACTGGGCCCCTTGTGCACTGCTGATGGGAATGTAAAACGGTATAGTTGCTGTGGAAAATAGTACGGTGGTTCCTTAAAAATTAAACACAATTACCATATGATCCAGTAATACCATTTCTAGGTATACAACTAAAAGAATTGAAAACAAAGTCCCAAAGAGATAATGCTACACCATATTCATCTTAGCAGTATTCAGACTAGTTAATTCATGAAAGAGGGCTGGGAGTGTAGCTCAGTGGTAGAGCTCTCACCTCACACATGGGAGGCAATGGGTTTGATCCTCAGCACCACATAAAAATAAAATAAATGGATTGTGTCCAAATACAACTAATAATATATTTTAAAAATGAAATAAATCCAAGTACCCATAAATGGATTAATGGATAAACAAAATGCATATACACATGAACAAAATGGAATACTATTGAGACTTTTAAAAGAAAGAAATTCTAGGTAGGTTCAATGGTATACACGCTATAATCCTAGCTACCCAGCAGGTTGAGGTGGGAGGATTCCTTGAGTCCAGGAGTTTGGGGCCAGACTGGCCAACATAGTAAGATACCCAAACCCTCTCAACCCATAAATAAAGGAAATTCTGATACATGCTATATTGATCAAACTTGAGGTCATGGCAAGCAAGATAAGTGACTCACAAGAGTTTCTGAGGACAGTCAAATTCACAGACACAGAAAACAGAATGGTGATTGCCAGGGATTTCAGGTAGAGGGGAAAATGCAAGTTGTTGTCTAATGGGTACCAGCTTTCAGTTTTGCAAGACCAAAAGCATTCTCGAGATTGAGTGCACAACAATGTAAATGTACTTAGCTAAATTATATATTTTTTGTTAATTTTAACTAGGTACAACAACAAACAGTTAAATAAAAGCTTAAAAACATTAAAGAATAGTCCCTCTGTACTGAAATACTTCCCTAACAAGGTGACTTGTAACACAAGAGGAAGGATGAAAAGACCCCTTCAGTCACCACAGAGGGAGGCAGATTCAGTTCAGGGGTAGACTTCCAAGAAGAAGATGGAGAGCCCAAACATGTTGTCCATTCAGTCCCTGCTCTGGCGTGGAGCCCCACCCCACCCCATCTGTGCACACCCTGCACGGGACACGTGGCCTAAAGCCTGAGTACTGTCACAGGGAAACCCAAGTCCAGCAGCCTCCAAGGCTAGTTTTCGAACCCAGAGCTCCACCCCAAGACTCAGAAGCTCCATTTAGTGGTAGGAAATTTTATAAAAGATTGGAGCTAGGCTGAGAGAAGCCTGACAGCCTTCCTGGGCCTGCCCACCCTTCCTGTCTGGGGGGGTGTGCTTGTGGGGCTCCCACAAAGGGGAGAATAACAAAGAGAACTATAGGAAAAGAAGAGTGCCAGCCTGGGGTCCTACACTCTGATCCTTGTGTACGTAGATTGTAGAAGATGGATGAGAAGCAGTATGAAAAACCCACACGCCCCTAGGTCCACTGCCAGAGGTGCTCAATCACATGACTTGTAGAAAGGACCTGAGTAAACTCAAACATGCTGGACAGCAAGAACACTGAATCCCCTGGGGAAGCGGCCAGGTGACCACACTCCATTTGACTTATCAGAAGGAAAATGAGACAGAGAGAAGGCAATGATGAGAGGCCACAAAGTGACCCCCATATGGTACCCCCTAACTCCTTTAGGGCCAAGTTCTCTACAGAACCCCTGCAGACCTACCCCGCTTGCCCTCCTGCCTCTGCCCCCACACTGATCGTCAGTCTCATACCCAACAACTCCCTGCCCCTCAAACCCACTCTGCACTTGTTCCCCATACCCAGAGTACCCTATCTCTCCCTCTTCCAAACTCAACCTTGCAGGTCAGGAAGAGACCAAGGGCATGTCTGGAGACCACCTTCCTGAAGGGACCTGCTTCAGAAGGTGCCAAAGGGTATGTTTATGACATATACATGGGTATATGACAGCCTTTAAAAAAAAAACAAGCCTCATCAAGTATAACCAAGAATGAGAACAAGCAGACAAGCTCAACTACTTCCCTGAAGAGATGAGAACATGGATCAAAGAAGGGGCCCCCAAAGTCTCTGCCATAGGCCCACATACCCATCTACCCTCCTTTCTTTCACCTCAGCCCTACTGATGGTCCTACTGAAGTATCCCCAAAAGGACTCTGCAAAACAGCTGTGTCCACTGCAGGGCAGAACAAAATGTAAAGGCAGGTCTTAGAGGAACAGAGTTAGGCAGGGGCAGTGACTCACCTACCTCTGTCCCTAGGCACATGTAAGACTGGGCTGATACCTTCCAGAAACCAGAAAAAGATCATCCAGCATTGAAAGGTCCCACAGTGGACCTGAGAGCCCACTGGAGTGGGAATTGAGTAGGACATGGGGCACGTCCACAAACACATTTGCTAAATCTTCATGGTCTCCTTTAGTTATGGGTAGGACATCTTTCCCACTAAACACAAAGCATTATTTATTCAGGTGGGCCACTAACCATTAAGCCAGATGTCCTCTTCTAAGACATCTGCTCCTGCATCAATGAGCTTTCCTCTCCATGCTCAATCAGAACCCATGTAAGCCAGGGGCCTGACACACATCATAGTGCAGGTCTGTGCTTACCAGCCCCTCGGTTTCCTCTGATGTCCTCTGGAAATGTGCAGCCAGGACCATGTAGTCCCTCATCTGCTTGTGACATTCAGGACATTTGGTTCCATACCGGATGAGCCTCACAGGGTCTGGGTAAAGAGGAAAGGCTGGAGGTGGGGGGCTGGGGCTGGTACTGCCCAAAATGGGGCCATGTTTGGGGGAGGAGGAAGGGGCTGGGGTTGCTGGTGCCGTGGAGTTTGCAGGAGCCGACACGAACATCTGGTCCGCAGAGATGGGTTTCACAAGCAGCTGAGAACACTGCATGACGAGCCCCTTGCTCTTGTGGTCACGGGCATGACGGAGCAGGCTGCACTTGTTGAAGAAGAGCAGTGTCTTGGAGCACAGTGTGCACAGCACCTCGATGTGGACACTCCGCCGGCCATAGTGCTGGCTTAGACTCTTCTCTAAGGCAAATGCGTCTCCACACTCCAGGCAGCAGTACCCACTGGCCGGCACGTGGATCCTGCTGTCTGCAGGTGGGCTGAGATTTGGCGCGTAGAGGGGCACAGGGTTGGAACTGTGGAGGACCTTATTGAAGACCTCCACAATCAGAGGGGCAGCCTTTTTCACCTGGTGGACCAGGGGCACCGACATTTGTGTAAGCTGAGGCTGGTTCCGTCTCTGGGCTGAGGACTTGGCCGTCACAGATGCAGCAACACTGTGGGGGACCAGGTTCAGGTTGGCCAGGTGCACGGCTTTGGGCAGAAGATTGGCAGGGGCCAGGGTTGATGCCTGCAGTGCTGTGCTCTGTTGCTTCCTGCCCACCTGTGAGCTGGAGGCAGCCGCCTTTGGGACCCGGGGCCCAGAGCTACAGCAGGGAGATGTAGAGTCAACAGCCTTTGTCATGCTTTCATCTTCTTTCTTGTCACTCTGGGGACTCCCTGAATTTATGCCTACCTCAGGAAAGTGCTCCTCTACAGGTACAGCTGTGCCCTCATCCCCTGGCACCTCGCTTGGGGCCTCAGCAATGGCACTCCCTACAGGTGACCCGATAGGGGACTTACTTGGATCATCAGGGTCTGGCAAAATCCTGGTAACTGTCCGTTTGATCTCCCCTGATGATGTTTTAATGGTTTTGATTCTAACTTTGGGAATTGCTGGTGGGGAGCTGGCAGCCACTGAAGGGGAGCCTTTGCTACTGCTGTCACTGCAAATGCTCCGAGGGCTATCTGATGGCTTGATACTTTTTCTAGTGGCCTCCAGAGGGCTCCGGGGACTCTTTGGTGACTTGGGCATTTTGGGGCTGCCTTTAGAACCCTCTTTAGTGGGCCCAGAGGGATCCTTTGTGTGGCCAGACTGATCCTCCTTGGTAACACTAGCCACCCTTTTTGCTTGCAGGGCCACCAAGGCTGCAACACAAGAGGACAATTTGGAATGAGCGGGCTTAAGACGCTGCCTAGGAGGGACTGATGAGCGGGTACCAAGATCTGGGACAAGTTTCTTAGGCTCTCCGATACTGTTACTAGGGTGACTATTGAACCCCAGAGCTTCTCCAAAGAATCGACTGGAATCCAGCTCCTCGTGAGGCTCCACCTTCGGCCCAACTCGCTCGCGCTCCTCGTGGCTCTCTAGAGACAAGGGTTCTGGCTTCGGTTCTTTCTTACAAAATTGATCAAACATGTGCAGCTCTGGGACTGGAAACTTGGCCAAAGCTTCCAGGACTGGACCCCCCACAGCCCCGCACCCAGGAGTGGGTGGGAAATAACTGTCAGAATGTTTAGGCTTTATCCCAAACCCATTATCTTTGATGGGATCCTCAGGTTCTGGGCTGGAAATTGGACTGAACTGGTTGAAGGTGGGTAATGGCTCTGACTTGGGAGGCTCCAGCTTCCCAGGGAAACTCCGAGAACTGTCTCCATTCATGAAAGTAGCATCAAATTTTCCACAGTTGTGGGGGTCTGGAGGCAGGTCTGAGCCCCGGAATCCATTGTGGAGGAGGCTGGGAGCAATGTGGTCTTTCTCTGCTTCAAATGACTCCTGGCGGCTGGTGTTCTTGACAATGACACTCACGACTGGCACATCTGGAGCTGATCCTGAGTGAGACAAGGACACACTCTCATCTATACACATGCCTGATGGCTTGAGGGGACTCTCATTCTCCTCGCTGGGAGCCTGGATGGCCTCCTTGGCATCAAGGCTGGTAGGGTCTGGGATGTCAAAGGCAGCCAGAAGGTCATCAAAATCTGGGGTTTTCATATCCCCCATGGCTGGATGCTGGCAAGGGCTATGACAGAAACAGAGAACAGAGTCAGTGAACACCAGGGCCTCACTGGACTGTCCTGCATCATCTTCACTGGACACCTGTCACACTAACACACATAAACAGCTGGAATTCCAAAGCAGAACCCCATGTTCTGTGATAGAAAGTCACAAATCTGAGACGAAATTCTAGAAGGGAGCAGAGGGGTTAAAAGAGTTTATATGTAATGACAAGCCTATCTGGAAGACCTTAAACCTCAATACCTAGAAATTAACTGGCTAGCTGCATGGCCAAAAAAGAAGGTAGACTCTTACCACATTCCAAACACCATGGTCATGTGCACTAGCCAAAAGCCAAACACTCAGCCCCTCCCCCCTTTTTAAAAGCATTGTTCAACACTTCCTTCCTTGAGAAAACTTCTGATTCATATATGAGATTTGACCTTGTACGCCTCCGTGGTAGTTTCTTCTCTATTCAGCAAATGTGCTTGATTCCTTATTTTGGTTTGTTTGGTTGGTTGATGGTTGTTTTGTTTTTGTGGTACTGAGGATTTTGCTCTTACTATTGAGCTACATCCCCTGTTCTTTCTAGTATTTTTTATTTCAAGACAGGGTCTTGATAAGTTGCTGAGGCTGGCCTTGATCTTATGATCCTCCTGAATCGGCCTTCCAAATCACTGGGATTTCAGATGTGTGCCATCATACTTGGCTGATTCCTTGATTTTTTTTTTACCCTAAAATTGTTATTGGTTGAATGGAGCATTAAGCCTGAGAAACAGAGTGACTCAAGGTACCACATAGTTATCAAACTGAGCAGGTGACTGTTTTGGGGAAGACTAAATTCTATTTTAACTTAATATACAAAAAACAGAATAACAATTCCAGTTTGACTTAATATACCTGTTTCCTTCTTAGTCTAGGGAAATAGAACTACAGAAACATTGTGACAAAAGAAACTAAGGCCCTAAGAAGAGGCCTTCCAGAAAGGCTGATGGTGCACGTCTATAATCCCAACAACTTGGGAGTCTGAGGTAGGAGGATCACAAATTCAAGGCCAGCCTCAGTAACTTAGTGAAATCTTGTCTCAAAATCAAAAATTAAAAAAGATTGAGGATGTAGCTCAGTGTTGGACAGTCCCTGAGTTCAGTTGCCAATATCAAAATAAACAAACAACAACAAAAACCCCACAAGAGTCCTTCCATATGAGAAGTTACTGTAACGGTCACACTTAGATGAAAGATGAAACTGGCTGGCTCAAACCTGCTGGAGAAAAGAAGAAAACCATCATCTCCCTTATTCAGCCCTTAAACCTTAATTTCTGTTTCAACATCCCAAGGCCTTTCTGACTTGCATATTTCTTACATCGTGTTGATGCTAAAAATCATTGTGGAAGCAGATGGACACAACACTGTTACAAAGCAGCAAGGTCACTACACAGTACCAGGAAAGTGGCAAAGTCTTAAGTCCAGGAATCCCACTTCCAGAAATTTATCCTAAGAACAAAAATTCCCAAAGGCTATACACAAAATTATGCTGAAACAGCACAAAAAAGCCAGGTGTGGCAGCATGTACTTATAGTTACAGAACTCAGGAAGCTCAGGCAGGAGGATCAATTGGGTTCAGGAATTTGAGACCAGCCTGGGCAATAGTGAGACCCTGTCTTGCCTAGCATGCACAAGGCTATGGGTTCAATCCCCAGCACCAAAATAAATAAGTAATAAATAAATAAATAATACGAAATATATATATGATAGATTATATATGTAGACAAGGATAACAATGTAAACTAAATATGTATCTAAGCCATGATTAAAAGAAAAATGCAGGGTGGTAAGATTACTGCTAGGTTATTTTTTCAAAACTTTTTTGGGGGCTAATAGACTGCTTTATAATTCCCACCACCCCATTGGTGGCACTGAGGATTAAACCCAGGGGAATTCTACCACTGAGCTACATCCCCAGCCCTTTTGTTAAACAAATGTATTTTGAGAAGTCTGGCCTCAAACTTGTGATCCTCCTGCCCCAACCTCCCAAGTACCTGGGATTATAGGCGCATACCACCATATCCAACTACTTCTACAATTTCTTTTTTTTTTTTTTAATTTTTTTATAGAGAATTTTTTTAATGTTTATTTTTTAGTTTTCGGCAGACACAACATCTTTGTATGTGGTGCTGAGGATCGAACCCAGGCCGCACGCATGCCAGGCGAGCGCGCTACCGCTTGAGCCACATCCCCAGCCCATACTTCTACAATTTCTAAAAGGGAAAATAAAGCACACTTCGACTACAAGAAGAGCAGGTGGCATGGCAGAATATATCTCTTACCTCCCCATGGGATGATCAGGTTTGCAGATTTGGTTTCTACCCCACCCCCAAAAAACACATTTGCCTGTAAATGTTCCCACAGAAAATGAAATATAGACCCCTCCCCACTGGGAAAACACTTAATTAGGGTAGGTAATCATAAAGTGAAATACCAATTATCTAAACACGAGTTGGCAGGACATCTGACTAAAATGAATTTTTGTTGTTTTGCAGGGCTGAGAATGGAACCCAGGGCTTCCCATATGCTTGGCAAACACTTTCCATTGAGCCACACTCCCAGCCCTGAGATACATTTTATAATAGAACAAACAATTAGCTCCTAGAGTCCATAAACAAAGGGAAAATACTGAATATCACTGAAAGCACTGACATCCCAATACCAAGTGACTATTATACAGGGTGATCATAACTATGAAGAGACACCTCTTGGTATTTATGCTCTTATTCCTTTCTCCTCTCCACACCCTTCCTCATCTCTCTCTCTCTCTCTCTCTCTCTCTCTCTCTCTCTCTCTCTCTTGAAGGGCAGAATAGATTGGTCCTTCAAAGAGACGGTAAGAGCATGTGAGAGAGGATGGGGAATAGTTGGTGGAGTGAGAAGAATTAGCTGGGAGCCAGTTGTCATCTAACAGAAAGTTTTAGGGGCTTGACGCAGAGAGATATTACATCAGAAGAACGTGATATACTCCTCTCAGAGACGTTCAGGGATAGCTGAAAACAGTCAGAGGTTCAAGTATCTTTTACTAGAAAATCAGAGCTAGTAAATGGTATGGCAGCTCAATATCAGCAGCAGGAAAAACCTCCATAAGGATTTTAAATATCAAAGCTGATGTTTTTAAAAGCCAAAGACCACATCCTGTTTTCTATTTAGCTTTGGTAAGGAACACCATAACAGCAGAAATTAGTAACAGTGACTAAGAGACTCACCATACCTAAAAGTTCATATTTCTTTGAACCTTGCTCTAAAGTGAGCATCACATTGTTTATAAGTAGAAAATACAAATTAAAGAAAATGTATTCTGTTATAAAAGCAAATAAGAGGGCTGGGGATATAGCTCAGTTGGTAGAGTGCTTGCCTTGCAAGCACTAGGCCCTGAGTTCGATCCCCAGCACAAAAAAAAAAAAAAAAAAAGCAAAGAAGAAACTGTAAAGAAAAAGACAACCAATGCCAGGCATGGTAGCACACACATGTAATCCCAGCAATTTGGGAAGCTGAGGTAGGAGGATTGCAAATTTGAGGTCAGCCTGAGCAAATTAGCAAGACAAAATAAAAATACACACATCTGAGATGCAGCTCGGTGGTAGAACACCCCTCAGTTCCATCCTCAAATCTTCAGGTATCAGGGAAAAAAAAGAAAGAAAGAAAAGAAAAGAAACAGGGGCTGGGGCTGGGGCTCAGTGGTAGGGTGCCTGCCGTGCACATGTGAGGCCCTGGGTTTGATCCTCAGCACCACACAAAAATAAATAAAGATATTGTGTCCATCTACAACTAAAAAAATGTTTTAAAAAAAGAAAAGAAACAGTCACAATCACTAATATCTTAATATGTTAAAAAAAAAAACTTACAAAGCAATAAGTACAAAATAAGCAACTCAGTTAAGGTGATGAGCAGGCTATTTTTAAATGAAACACAAGTGGACAAATAATATGTATTTTTTTATAAAAGTTACAACCTCATAATAAATTGGAGAAACACAAACTAAAGTAATAAGAAACTACTTTTGGCTTATAAAATTGACCAGTTTTTCTTTAATTGAACAGTATTTTAAAAAGTTGGCAGAGATTTGGCAAAATAAGAAGTATAGGGGCTAGGATTGTGGCTCGGCAGGAGAGCACGTGCGAGATGCTGGGTTCGATCCTCAGCACCACATAAAAATAAATAAAATAAAGGTATTGTGTCCAACTACAACTAAAAAAATATTTTTAAAAAATAAGAAGTATAAAATTTGTAAGTAGTATAAATTAATATAACTTGTCTAAAGGACAATTTAATAGTGGACACAGAAAGTCCAATAATTCTACTTCCAGAAATATATCCTAAGGAAATACAGATGCTTATGAAAAAGACAATTACAGAATTTATAACAAAAAATGACACACAGCCTAAAAATCCAATAATAAGAATATAAGAATACATTCAAGAAATTACAGTACTATTTATAATTATATGTAAATATATTAACATCAATACAATTAAATACTAGGCATCAGTATTGATAACATTACAGATAAATATTTAAGGCTATGGACTGCTCTTGGGCCAGACACAGAGACATACACCCTAAATCCCAGCAATCTAGGAGGCTGAAGCAGGAGGATCACAAGTTCAAAGCCAGCCCCAAAAATTTAGCAAGGCCCTAAGCAGTTTAGCAAGACCCTGTCCCAAAAATAAAAAATAAAAAAGGGCTGAGGTTGTGGCTCAGTGGTTAAGCACCCTGAGTTTAATACCCAGTACAAATAATAATAATAATAATAATAATAACAACAACAACAACAACAATGCTCCTGATATAAAATGAGAAAAACGATACTGCAGCATATAACATTTACTTAAAACAAAAATTTTAAAGTATACATTTTTGTAAAAAAGGCAATAATACTCCCAAAGGTATCTCCAGATGATGAAACTATTTTCTTTCATTTATCATCATTTTCAACTTATTCAAATTTATTTCAGATTCTATTACTTATAAAATTTTATTAGTTTATTTTTTAATATACAAAAAGAAGAGGAAAATAGGCAGGCCAAAACATTTGAAAAGGTCCTGTACAAGACTCTAAACTATATTTTTTAAAAATTCTTTTTCTTAATTTTATACTTTACTATATTTTTTTTAATAAAAAATTCTTAAAACACATTTGTGGGGCTGGGGCTGTAGCTCAGTGTCAGAGTGCTTGCCTATCATGTCTGAGGCACTGGGTTTAATCCTTAGCACCACATAAAAATAAAATAAAGGCATTCTGTCCATTCACAACCACGAAAAAGAAAGTTTAAAAATATATATATTAGGCATGACTTGGTAGGGAAATGCTAGCTAGAAAATCAATGGAGTAATTTAAAATAAAAGACATGTCAAAATAAAAAGCTTCAGCATACACCAGTGTCTGCAAACTGTTGAAAGCAACAAGCAAAATTGGGAAGAGCAAGCATCTACCTACCTTGCTTGGGGACAGTCACCCAGGGCCCAAAGTCATGTGTGCAAATAACAGCCTAGGAACCATGGTCCACCATGCAGAGCATCTGGCAGAGGTTCACCCTGAAGCATCTGAACAAACTAGATCCAGGCCTAGTGAGCTCACTGATTTGGAGTGGCCTGGTCAACAGGCAAGGCAAGATCACTGGTTCTCTTTGGCCTAGGATGAGAGCAAATTTCACCCAAGCTCCCTTGATAGTGGAACTATCCAACAATATGTACAACCCCCTGGGAGATAGAGAACAACTCCAAGACTGACAGACTAACACTATACCCTCTTCTTAGGATAAGTTTCCAATCCAGGGAAGATCTATAAATTTTTTAATAGTGAATAACAAATTTCCATTGTTTGTTATAGGGTCTACTAACTTATCCAAGAAATTTGACACAATACTTAAGTAAACATATCAACTGGGTGGGAGGAAGGAGCATCTTAACTCTGGAAGGGCCTTGTCAGGTCTAATCAGCCTATTAGAATTCTTCAAGGAGATAAAAACAGTATGATTTTATATGATTCTGGCAGAACTAGTAGTGAGAATTTCTGTAGATTTTACTTGTCAAAATTCTACCAAAACCAGCTGGTCATGGTAGTGCACGCCTGTAATCCCAGCTGCTTGAGAGGCTGAGGTAGGAGGATCACGGTTCAAAGCCAGCCTCAGCAATTAGCAAGACTATAAGCAACCTATTGAGGCCCTATCTCAAAATTTTCTTTAAAATTAATAAATAAGTGGTAAGGATTAAAAAAAAAAAAGTAAATGTTTAAAAAAATAAATAAAGTGTAACAATATGTTTTATTTTTTTTTTCTTTTTTTTTTTTTTCTTTTTATTTTTTTTATTTTTTATTTTTTTATTGTGGGTTGTTCAAAACATTACAAATTTCTTGACATATCATATTCCACACTTTGATTCTAGTGGGTTATGAACTCCCACCTTCACCCCATACACAGATTGCAGATTCACATCAGTTACACATCCATTGATTTACAAATTGCCATACTAGTGTCTGTTGTGCTCCACTGCCTTTCCCATCATCCACCCTCCCCCCTCCCCACCTCTCCCCTCCCCTCCCCTCCCCTCCTCTCTACCCCCTCCACTGTATAACCCTGAGGGTCTCCTTCCATTACCGTGCAATTTACCTTCTCTCTCCCTTTCCCTCCCACCTCTCATCCCTGTTAAATGTTAATCTTCTTCTCCTGTTCTTCGTCCCTACTCTGTTCTTAGTTACTTTCCTTATATCAAAGAAGACATTTGGCATTTGTTTTTTAGGGATTGGCTAGCTTCACTTAGCATAATCTGCTCTAATGCCATCCATTTCCCTGTAAATTCTATGATTTTGTCATTTTTTAATGCAGAGTAATACTCCATTGTGTATAAATGCCACATTTTTTTTATCCATTCGTCTATTGAAGGGCATCTAGGTTGGTTCCACAGTCTTGCTATTGTGAACTGTGCTGCTATGAACATCGATGTAGCAGTGTCCCTGTAGCATGCTCTTTTTAGGTCTTTAGGGAATAGACCAAGAAGGGGAATAGCTGGGTCAAATGGTGGCTCCATTCCCAGCTTTCCAAGAAATCTCCATACTGCTTTCCAAATTGGCTGCACCAATCTGCAGTCCCACCAGCAATGTACAAGTGTACCCTTTTCCCCACATCCTCGCCAGCACTTGTTGTTGTTTGACTTCCTAATGGCTGCCAATCTTACTGGAGTGAGATGGTATCTTAGGGTGGTTTTGATTTGCATTTCTCTGACAGCTAGAGATGTTGAGCATTTTTTCATGTACTTGTTGATTGACTGTATGTCCTCCTCTGTGAAGTGTCTGTTCAGGTCCTTGGCCCATTTGTTGATTGGGTTGTTTGTTCTCTTATTGTCTAATTTTTTGAGTTCTTTGTATACTATGGATATTAGGGCTCTATCTGAAGTGTGAGGAGTAAAGATTTGTTCCCAGGATGTAGGCTCCCTATTTACCTCTCTTATTGTTTCTTTTGCTGAGAAAAAACTTCTTAGTTTGAGTAAGTCCCATTTGTTGATTCTAGTTATTAACTTTTGTGCTATGGGTGTCCTATTGAGGAATTTGGAGCCCGACCCCACCGACTGTAGATCGTAGCCAACTTTTTCTTCTATCAGACGGCGCGTCTCTGATTTGATATCAAGTTCCTTGATCCATTTTGAATTCACTTTTGTGCATGGCGAGAGAAAGGGATTCAGTTTCATTTTGTTGCATATGGATTTCCAGTTTTCCCAGCACCATTTGTTGAAGATGCTATCCTTCCTCCATTGCATGCTTTTAGCCCCTTTATCAAATATAAGATAGTTGTAGTTTTGTGGATTGGTTTCTGTGTCCTCTATTCTGTACCATTGGTCCACACGCCTGTTTTGGTACCAGTACCATGCTGTTTTTGTTACTATTGCTCTGTAGTATAGTTTGAAGTCTGGTATCGCTATACCGCCTGATTCACACTTCTTGCTTAGCATTGTTTTTGCTATTCTGGGTCTTTTATTTTTCCATATGAATTTCATGATTGCTTTCTCTATTTCTACAAGAAATGCCATTGGGATTTTGATTGGCATTGCATTAAACCTATAGAGAACTTTTGGTAATATCGCCATTTTGATGATGTTAGTTCTGCCTATCCATGAACAGGGTATATTTTTCCATCTTCTAAGATCTTCTTCTATTTCTCTCTTTAGGGTTCTGTAGTTTTCATTGTATAAGTCTTTCACCTCTTTTGTTAGGTTGATTCCCAAGTATTTTATTTTTTTTGAAGATATTTTGAATGGAGTGGTTGTCCTCATTTCCATTTCAGAGGATTTGTCGCTGATATACAGGAATGCCTTTGATTTATGCGTGTTGATTTTAAATCCTGCCACTTTGCTGAATTCATTTATTAGCTCTAATAGTTTCTTTGTAGAGCCTTTTGGGTCTGCTAGATATAGAATCATATCATCTGCAAATAGTGATAATTTAATTTCTTCTTTTCCTATTTTTATGCCTTTAATTTCTTTCGTCTAATTGCTCTGGCCAGTGTTTCGAGAACTATGTTGAAGAGAAGTGGAGAGAGAGGGCATCCCTGTCTTGTTCCAGATTTTAGAGGGAATGCCTTCAGTTTTTCTCCATTCAGAATAATGCTAGCCTGAGGCTTAGCATAGATTGCTTTTACAATATTGAGGTATGTTCCTGTTATCCCTAGTTTTTCTAGAGTTTTGAACATAAAGGGATGCTGTACTTTGTCAAATGCTTTTTCCGCATCTATCGAGATGATCATATGGTTCTTATTTTTAAGTCTATTGATGTGGTGAATAACATTTATTGATTTCCGTATATTGAACCAGCCTTGCATCCCAGGGATGAATCCTACTTGATCATGGTGTACAATTTTTTTTATATGTTTTTGTATCCGATTCGCCAGAATTTTATTGAGGATTTTTGCATCTAGGTTCATTAGAGATATTGGTCTGTAGTTTTCTTTCTTTGAAGTGTCTTTGTCTGGTTTAGGTATCAGGGTGATGTTGGCCTCATAGAATGAATTTGGAAGTTCTCCCTCCTTTTCTATTTCCTGAAGTAGCTTGAAAAGTATTGGTATTAGTTCTTCTTTAAAGGTTTTGTAAAATTCTGCTGTATACCCATCGGGACCTGGGCTTTTCTTAGTTGGTAGTCTTTTGATGGTTTCTTCTATCTCCTCAATTGATATTGGTCTGTTTAGGTTTTCTATATCCTCCTGACTCAATCTGGGCAGATCATATGACTTAAGAAATTTATCTATGCCTTCACTATCTTCTAATTTATTGGAGTATAAGGATTCAAAATAGTTTTTGATTATCTTCTGTATTTCTGAAGTGTCTGTTGTGATATTGCCTTTTTCATCCCGTATGCTAGTAATTTGAGTTCTCTCTCTTCTTCTCTTCACTAGCATCGCTAAGGGTCTGTCGATTTTGTTTATTTTTTCAAAGAACCAACTTTTAGTTTTGTCAATTTTTTCAATTGTTTCTTTTGTTTCGATTTCATTAATTTCAGCTCTGATTTTAATTATTTCTTGCCTTCTACTTCTTTTGCTGTTGTTTTGCTCTTCTTTTTCAAGGATTTTGAGATGAAGTATGAGATCATTTATTTGTTGGTTTTTTCTTTTTTTAAGGAATGAACTCCAAGCAATGAATTTTCCTCTTAGAACTGCTTTCAATGTGTCCCATAGATTCCGATATGTTGTGTCTGTGTTTTCATTTATCTCTAAGAATTTTTTAATTTCCTCCTTGATGTCTTCTATAACCCATTGATCATTCAGTAACCTATTGTTCATTCTCCAATTGATGTATGCTTTTTCCTTCCTTCTTTTATCGTTGATTTTCAGTTTCATTCCATTATGATCAGATAAGATGCATGGTAATATCTCTACTCCTTTATATTGTCTAAGAGTTGCCCTGTGACATAATATATGATCTATTTTTGAGAAGGATCCATGTGCTGCTGAGAAAAAAGTGTAACTGCTTGATGTTGGGTGGTATACTCTATATATGTCAATTAGGTCTAGGTTATTAATAGTGTTATTGAGTTCTATAGTTTCCTTATTCAACTTTTGTTTGGAAGATCTGTCCAGTGGCGAGAGAGGTGTGTTGAAGTCTCCCATGATTATGGTGTGGTGGTCTATTAGACTCTTGAACTTGAGAAGAGTTTGTTTGACGAACATAGCTGCACCATTGTTTGGGGCATAAATATTTATGATTGTTATGTCTTGTTGGTGTATGGTTCCCTTAAGCAGTATGTAGTGTCCTTCTTTATCTCTTTTGATTAACTTTGGCTTGAAATCTATTTTATTTGATATGAGTATGGACACGCCTGCTTGTTTCCGAAGTCCATATGAGTGATATGATTTTTCCCAACCTTTCACCTTCAGCCTATGTATGTCTTTTCCTATCAAATGCGTCTCCTGTAGGCAGCATATTGTTGGGTCTTGTTTTGTGATCCATTCTACTAGCCTGTGTCTCTTAATTGGTGAGTTTAAGCCATTAACATTTAGGGTTATTATTGAGATATGGGTTGTTCTTCCAGCCATATTTGTTTATTTCTGTTACTAAACATTGTTTGTTTTCCTCTTTGATTGTTTCCCCCCCCCTTTACTGTCCTACCTCCCACTGTTGGTTTTCATTGTTATTTTCCATTTCCTCTTCCTGTAATGCTTTGGCGAGGATGTTTTGAAGAGATGGTTTTCTAGCTGCGAATTCTTTAAACTTTTGTTTATCGTGGAAGGTTTTAATTTCATTCTCCATCCTGAAGCTTAATTTCGCTGGATACACAATTCTTGGTTGGAACCCATTATCTTTCAGTGTTTGAAATATGTTATTCCAGGATCTTCTAGCTTTCAGAGTCTGTGTTGAAAGATCAGCTGTTATCCTGATTGGCTTGCCCCTAAATGTAATCTGCTTCCTTTCTCTTGTAGCTTTTAAAATTCTCTCCTTATTCTGTATGTTGGGCATCTTCATTATAATGTGTCTAGGTGTGGATCTCTTATGATTTTGCACATTCGGCGTCCTGTAGGCTTCTAGGATTTGGGATTCTGTCTCATTCTTCAAGTCTGGGAAGTTTTCTTGTATTATTTCATTGAATAGACTGCTCATTCCTTTGGTTTGGAGCTCTGTACCTTCCTGTATCCCAATGACTCTTAAGTTTGGTCTCTTAATGTTATCCCATATTTCTTGGATGTTCTGCTCATGGTTTCTTAACAGTCTTGCTGAGCTGTCTATGTTCTTTTCCAGTTGAAATACTTTGTCTTCATTGTCTGATGTTCTATCTTCTAAGTGTTCTACTCTGTTGGTAGTATTCTCCATTGAGTTTTTAAGTTGGTTTATTGCTTCCTGCATTTCTAGGATTTCTGATTGCTTGTTTTTTATAACCTCTATCTCCCTGTATAGTTGATCCTTTGCTTCCTGGATTTGTTTGCGTAATTCGTTGTCGAAGTGATCTTTCATTGTCTGATTTTGCTGTTTAATGTCTTCCTTGATACTCCAGATCATCTGAAGCATGTATATCCTGAATTCTTTATCTGACATTCCATCTGCTGCAGCTGTTACCTCTTCTAAAGTTGCGTTGACCTGCATTGCTTGTGGTCCTTTCTTTCCTTGTCTTTTCATACTGCTTGCGTATCTTTCCTGCAGGTGCGGGCGGCGGCTCTGCTCTCTCCTTATTCCAATTGGGGTGTCGTGGCTACCACGCCGGCAGGTCACTGGGCCTGTTCTGGGAGCTGGTGGCGGCTCTGTTCTGCCCCTACTCCAATTGGGGTGACGTGTCTGTCGTACCAGCAGGCCACTGGGCCTGTCCCGCTGGTCGGTCGCAGATCTGCCCACCTTTCGGGCACGGGTGGAGGCTCTGCTTTGCCCCTACTCCAATTGGGGTGTCGTGACTACCCCGCCTGCAGGATGCTGGGTCTGTTCCTGGCAAGGGAGGCGACTCTGCTCTGTCACTACTCCAATTAGGGTGGTGTTTGTACCCCGCCGGCAGGCTCCTGGGCCTGATCCGCAGGTCTGTTGTAGGTCTGCCTACCTTGAAGGCGCGGGCGGCGGATCTGCCCTGCCCCTCCTACCACGCCTGCGGACCCCTGGGCCTGATCTGCAGGTTGATCACTGGTCTGCTCACCCTGCGGGCACGGGTGGCGGTTCCGCTCCACCCCCACTCCAATTGGGGTCACGTGACCACCACACCGGCAGGGCCTGATCCGGGCGTGGGATAAGGATCTGCTCTGCCCCTACTCGAGTTGGGGTGACGTGTGTACCACACTGGCAGGCCACTGGGCCTGACCCGCCAGGCTGTCACAGGTCTGTTTACCTTGCAAGCGCGAAGGGCGGCTCTGCCCTGCCCCTCCTACCACGCCCATGTACTACTGGGTCGTGGGTCTGCCCACCTGGCGGGTGTGGGTGGCGGCTCCGCTCCGCCCCCTCTCCAATTGGGGTCACGCGGTCACCACGCTGGCGAGCCGCTGGGCCTGCTCCGGGGGCTGGCGGCGGCCAGGCTCCTTCCCTCTGGCTCGAGGACAAATTGAGGAGACTCGGGTGACTGAGCCTCACCCCCCTTACCAGGAGACCAACTGCTTATGTCACCGCTGGTATTGATGAAGATCTCTCCTCCACCGCTTTCTGCTGACATCAGATCTCTGCCATGTTGGTATCCTATGCGAATGGCAGCATTTCGTTCCCCTTGCCAGGCAACCCAAGCAATGGGTGAGTCCTGACCTGCCCTCAGCAGGACCCGGACCGAGACACAGTTTCCGCGGGCTCCTAGCCCCGGTCCAGGGAAGTTCCGGGAGCCGGAACTTGGCTGCTCCGTGCTCGGTGTAAGCTCCTATAAGTGTAAGCTCCAAGAAGCAGCCCCCGCGGGCTCAGTTCCGGGAGCCGGAATTCGGCCGCTTAGTGCTTGGTGTATGCTCTGATAGTAGCAGGGTCCAAGAAGCAGCCTCCGCGGGCTCCGCAGCCCTGAGCCAGGGCGGTTCCGGGACGGTTCCGGGAGCCGGAACTCGGCCGCTCTGTGCTCGGTGTAAGCTCCTATAAGTGTAAGCTCCAAGAAGCAGTCCCCGCGGGCTCAGTTCCGGGAGCTGGAATTCGGCTTCTTGGTGCTTCGTGTTTGCTCTGATATTAGCAGGGTCCAAGAAGCAGCCTCCGCAGGCTCCGCAGCCCGGAGCCAGGGCGGTTCCGGGACGGTTCCGGGAGCCGGAACTCGGCCGCCCCGCGCTCCGTGTTCACTCCGATAAGATCAGATTTTAAGAAGCCCCCAGGCGCTGAACCCTAGCAATCTGTCTGCAAGCCGCAGGCGAATTGCAGCCTGAAATTACCTGTTCTATGGCTGAATGAGCTGCGGTCAGTCAAAAACAGGTGTGGTGACGTCAGTTTACCAACATGGTGGCTGCTGGCCTCCTCTGTGGTCTGACCGGTGTGGAGAACCGAGATGGACCGCTTCCTTCCCCGTCTCGAACCCAGAATTCAGCCCTGAGTGCGGTGCTTGCGCGTCTGGCAGAAACTGCAGCGCTGTAACCCTGCGTCTCTATCCCAGCGCGCCTTGCAGACTCTAGCCGCGGGGCGATTTGCTTAATAAGCAGTGTTACCCTCCGTGCGACAAACCTCTCGCGTTTGAGTCCCCGTAGCCGATCCTCATGCGATGGAAATCCTTCCTCCAGGTTCCGGCGCACCCCACTATTGCTGGAAATTCCTAACAAGATATCCTTTAGCCGTCCTGACTTGTCATACTCCCACACAGTGAAGCAGCACACGGGGGTAATGCACTCCCCTCGCCGCCATCTTCTCTGGTTCTCTCAATATGTTTTAATTTTAAAAAAATGAACTGCCCTAATAAAAAACTTAAAAAGAAAAAAAACTTAAAAAGTTTTTTAAAAATATTATAACTAGGGGCTGGGGGTGTGGCTCAGTGGTAGAGCGCTCACCTAGTGAGGCCCTGGGTTTAATCTTTAGCACCACAAAAAAATAAATAAATAAAATAAGTGTACCTGTCCAACTACAACTAAAAAAATAAATATAAAAAAATATAACTATTTCATTTTGAAGACATGAGGATTTAGGGGAAAGGGGAAATCATAACTTTTTATTCTGTTTTTTTTATTCTGTTTATTTGATAAATAGGTTTATTCATCAAATCTGAAAATATCAGAGAGGGAAGAGCAATATTTTAAAATTTTAAATTAAAAATGTAGACAAATAAAAAGTGAGTTTATCCATTAGTCAGAAAATACACTAAAGTTGTTACAGGGCAAAAAAAAATTATATATACATACACATACACACACACACACACATACATGCGCACGCTGGGGATGTAGTTCAGTGGTAAAGCTTTTACACAGCATGCCCAAATTCAATCCCCAGCAATGCAAAATATATATATGTGGTTATAAAACATTATGTTATTATTTATATAAATATAAATGTAATAATAGATACATATTTAAATATTGAAGAAAAAAAGAAGAGAAAAAAGGCTCTAAAGAACTAAGAACGGGGCTGGGGTTGTGGCTCAGCGGTAGAGCATTCACCTAGCACATGCGAGGCCCTGGGTTCAATCCTCAACATCACATAAAAAAAATAAATAAATAAAATAAAAGTATTGTGTCCAACTGCAACTAAAAAAATAAAATTAAAATAAAATATATTTAAAAAAAGAAAAAAAGAACTAAGAACAAAGACTTGGTACTAAACCTGTGAGCTTTCTTTCCCCCTAAGCAACAAAACCTTCAAATTTCAAATAATATTAAACTTGGTCATCTATTTTTCTTAGCAATGTTAAATTCAGTAACAGCAGATTAATAAAAGTTAAGTAACAGAACATCAAGGAGGTAGAAGCACTCCAAAAGCATTATGAAAAGTCTGATCTCTATTCAGTGCATTTGGTTTATTAAGGGAAACAACATGAAGCAGATTTACATAAGAAAAGTGAAGAGTCTGGTGCAATGGTGCACACCTGTAATCCTAGCAACTTGGGAGGCTGAGGCAAGAGGACTGCAAGTCTAAGATCAATCTCAGCAATTTTGTGAGATCCTGTCACAAAATAAAAAATATAAAGGTCTGGAAATGTAGCTCAGTGGTAGAGTACCTGCCTAGCATATGCAAAGCTCTGGGTTTAATCAGTAGTACTAAAGGAAAAAAAAAAAAAGGAAAGCGAAAGGCAGCATGGTTTTAGGAACAATGAACTGGAGGACAACAAAACTAAGTTTCGTGGATGGTTTTGTGTGTTAAACATGTTGCCATGTTTGTTGGATGAGGCGAGAAGAAGGTGGATGTTTTTCAACCTGTAAACTCTTAATTCTGCTCCCCCACATGATTACCTACAGCTTACATACTGACATCACCTGTGCTCGATTATTATAAGAGTCAAGGATTTTTTTTTTAAAGAAAGAGTGAGAGAGGGAGACATTTTTAATATTTATTTTTTAGTTTTTGGTGGACACAACATCTTTGTTTGTATGTGGTGCTGAGGATCGAACCCGGGCCGCTGGCATGCCAGGTAAGCGCGCTACCGCTTGAGCCACATCCCCAGCCCCAAGAGTCAAGGATTTTTAAATGGGTAAATGAAAGTTGCCCTCAGTTGTCTAGAAAAGAGCATCCCAGAGAACAGAGGAAAAATAAATAAATAACTCAAGTTATGGGATGCAAAGAGGGTCTAGGGGCCTGCAGGGCAGCGAATAAGGAAGTAGGGAGACAGAGGGAGAGGGAAAAAGAGATGGAAGAACAGAAATAGAAGGATGGGGAGGCGCACACACAGGACAGGAAGGGCAGAAGGAGGGGCAATTGTTCCTTAGCAGTAGCTGACCAGAAGGAAGCATTGTTGAGTTGGGTACCAGGCAGAGGCACTTCTTTTGTACCAGAAACGAAGGCTGGACAAGAGGAAAGACAGAATGAGCAAACAAGGTCCAGAGAATGCCTCTGCTCCCAAGACCTGAAGGAACTTGCTCCTGGACTCTGACAGAAACACTGATCAGAGGGAGGCATTGCTTCCACAGGTGGTGATGAAGGGAGCTCAGTGAAACTTTGACCAGATCAAATAAAACCGTAAAAAGTCTCATGTTCCTGGATTCAGAATGAAGTCCCAACCAGGAATGACAAAGCCAAAATAATAAGGAATTGTGAACCACAGGAACCAAATCTCTTCCCTCTGCTGTCACTAATTGACTACATGGAGACCTTGGGAAAGTCTTGAATTAATATGTAAAATTAAACTACCTTTAAGGACCTCTGAGTTCTTGAACCGGTTAAGCCGCAACAGCTGAGCAAATTAACCTAGTGCTAATGGATCCATACATATACTAACTCCTAATGTGGAAAAGCAGAAGTCCACCATGTACACATCACAGTTCCCCCACCCCAAGTACAGCCAGGCCTGCTCACAGGTCAGGTGGCCCCAAGTCACAGATGTTCCTAGTCAGTCAGTGTCCAGGGTTTCATTTCATGAGACACCTGGTGCTCAAAACCATTAGCAAAAAATGGCCCAAAATATTCCCAGCAGTGTACAGGAAATAGCTGTCCCAATGGGCCCAGGCAAAACAACATTTTTCAGTTGTCTTCTCCCCGCTCCAGTTTAATTCCTCCAATGTACTCTGCCAGAATGGTTGCTGTGAAACACACATTGGATTAAAAATGTCCCTGCTCAAAATCCCCATCATCAAGATAGAGGTCAACTGCTCAGTCTCACAGGGAGCTCCATTCTGATCTGGTCTCCACCCAACTCCAGCCATTTCCCAGGGTACCTCTTATCCTAATCATACTGGGGCCTCTCGCTTTCTCCTGCCTCTGTGTGTGAGCCCAAGCTGTTTCACCTGACTAAAGAATACCTGAGAGCCCAGCCCTACCAAGGCTCCAAACACTAATCTGCCATCCTTCTGTTTCCTTAGGCCAAAACCTTTCTTTCCTTCAAACCCTTCATCTAATCCGCAAGTAAATCTGTCAACTCTACTTTCAAAATATACCCGAATCTAACCACTTTTCACCATCTCCCACCATCATCATCTCTTCTGGATTCCCACCAATGCCTGCTAACTGGTAACCTTGCTTCTGCCCTTGCCTCAACCAGTCATTCTGAAGCAGCCAAAATGTTGCTTTGAAAATCTAAGTCAGGGAGCTGGGTGTGTGGCTCATGGTAGAGCATTTGCCTGGCATGCATGAGGCCCTGAATGCAATCCCATCACTGCAAAACAAAAACAAAAAAATACACCTATATCAAATCATGGACAACCCTGCCTTAAAATCCTCCAAAGCTGTCACATTTCCCCCAAGTAAAAGCCATTTTTTTCTGCCCGTCTCCCAAATGCCTCCCTCATATCCAGTGTTTCCCAGCACACAAAGACTCCTCACCATTTCTCAAGTATGTTGGCCACATCCTGCCTCAGGACCAATGAATTCACTATTTCCTTTGCTTGAAAGGTTCTTGCCTCAGATCTCTGTGGCTCACTCCCTCAGGTCCTTAAGGTCTTTAATCCTATGTCACTTTATCAGGCACTTTCCATGACCAGCCTACATGAGATACCAATCCCCACCCTCAATCTCTAGCTCTTTACTATGCTTTGTTTCTCTTCCTGGCATGAATCACCACTGGACATACATTATTGTTCATTGCTTTACTGTCTGTTTATAAGTTTCATTCTGTTTACTAGAAGATATCCACCATTAGAATTTGACAGGTTCATCTATTGAGAGCTAAGATTGTTCAAGGACACCCACAGATTCCCAAGCAGGTTAAACGGTTGGTAAATATGCAACATACTGTGTTTAGCTTTTAAAACTTGCGTGTGCATGCACTCGCGCAAATGCACACTCAAGCATATATACTGGAGATTAACCCCAGGGCTTCACACATGCTAAACATATGCTTTTCCACTGAGCTACACCCCCAGCCCTTTAAAATTTTTTATAAATACTGAGACCTTGATGGGACCTCACCAGTGAGAAGGGACCTACACAAAAGTAGCCCTTTCTATGTACCCTGGGCCCCTTCAGGGGCTTATTAGATTTTTATTAGATTTTTTTTTTTGGAGTGGGTACTAGGGAGTGAACCCAGGGGCTCTTAACCACTGAGACGCATCACAGCCATTTTTTATTTTTTATTTTGAGACAGGTTCTTGCTAAGTTGCTTAGAGCCTTGCTAAGTTGCTGAGGCTGGCTTTGAACTTGCAATCCTCCTGCCTCAGCCTCCTAAACTGCTGGCATTACAGGCTGGCACCATTGTACCTGGCTAGATTTAAATATTTTATCAGTGGAAAATGCCTCCTGGCCAAGGCCCCCACAATAAGGAGATCTGTGTTGATGAGTATGACACCAGTGGAGTGGGAAAGCTAGCTCTAAGAACCATAGGGAAGAAGGCAGAGTCTTGAATCTTAAGACATGGGGATACAATTCTGTGAACAGACTAAAAAGTGGGGAAATTGTGTGATATGTGAATTATATCTCAATAAAGCTGTTATATTAGAAGAAAAAAAGAGAACTAGAGGGGGTTGGGATTATACCCAACTACAAGGTTAACAGAGAAGTAGAAACTAGGTATAGGCAGCAAAGTTTACAGACCTGAGAATTTAGATAAATATGGGTACTTTATAATCTTCACTCCTTTCACCTTTCCTTACTTTGAAACTGATTAATCATTATTTGGGGCACTCCAATTTGTGAGAACAGGACCCAGAGTCTTGAAAGAGGTACAGGATTCTTCTTGCTCACATGCCATCCTGTGGGCATCATCTCTTGGGAGTAAGGACTCCCAGATTTAACCAAAAAGCCTAACAGCCTCAGACCTGCTGGAAATCAGACCTCAATTCCTGAGAAGATAAAATGGACATTCTGCCAGACTCTGAGCCACCACCAGTCTCATCTACCACAAGGAAATGACAGTCCCAAAGATTCGAAAAGTGAAAAGATTGTAGGGGAAAAAGGGAGCATGCCATTAGTCTTCAGGTATCTCAGGTTACTTTAGATTTCTACATGAGTTAGGAGCTGGTGAAGCAAGGGGCTAATGGAGAAATTCTCTCCCAGGTCTTCTGCTTTCTCATTCCCTTTCTTCTTCTTCTTCTTCTCCTCTCTTTCTCTCCTCTCATATATGAATATATTCCTCAGCTTACGATGGGATTATACCCCTAGAAACCCATTGTAAATTGAAAATATTGTAAGTCAAAATGCACTTAGGCTGCGCATGATGGCACATGCCTCCAGGAGCTCAGGAGGCTAAGGCAAGAGGACTGTGAGTTCAAATCCAGCCTCAGCGACTTATCGAGGCCCTAACTCAAAATAAATAAAAAAGTGCTGAGGATGTGGCTCAGTGGTTAAGTGCCCCTGGGTTTGATCACTAGTATTGCCTCCCCACAAAAAAGAAAGAAAGAAAGAAAGAAAGAAAGAAAGAAAGAAAGAAAGAAAGAAAGAAAGAAAGAAAGAAAAAGACAAAAAGAAAAGAAATCACATTGTAATGGCATTAAGGGGTGGGGCTTCTGAGAGTTCATTAGACCATGAGGGTTTCACCCTCAGGAATGGATTCATGATGGCAGGAGTGAGTTCCCTGATAAAAAGAATGAATTCGTCCAGATTCTGTATCTCACACATATGCGCACTAACCCTTTTATCAGTGTTATGACACAGCAAGAAGGCCTTCACCAAATGTAGCCCTTTGATCCTGGGACTTCCCAGCCTCTAGAACCATAAGCTAAATAAATTTCTATTGTCTATAAATTACCCAGTCTGTGGTATTTTGTTATATGAGCAGAAAACAAACTAAGACATCAAACCTCATAGTCTAACAACACAATACACTGAAGAATATCAGTGGTTCATTCTCATGATCTCATAGCTGACTAGGAATTGTGACTGGGAACTGCCCAGCAACAAATCACATATCAACAGCCAGAGACACAAACAAAATTTCAAAACTAAAGTGTGCATATATGCACAGCACTTTCACACCATTGTAAAGTCAAACTAGAAAGCTGGGAACCATCTGTACTCTTCTCTTTCTCATCCTTTCTCCCCCTATTCCTTTCTCCATGGTGTATTACTGACTTACTCCCATTCTCACTCTCTTCCTCATTCCCTTCTTCCTCCCTCTTCTCTTCACAGAGACCTGGGTGGCCTCTCCAAAAAGACTGTTTCAATCTAAGGGCAGTCAGTTTTCTGCAGGAAATCAGGGCCCCAGCCATGGCAGCCTTTCCCTGAACAACCCAGCATGGCAATAGATCTAACGTTCACATGTGTTCATGTGTGCCCTCTGCATATGTCCCTGTTGATTCAAGAGAATGATAGGGAATAATCTTCTCAAAGGTACAACTCTATATGCCTTTCTATCATCAGAAAAAAATTTATTAGTAGGAGCCCTTATCCTAACCAGGTACAATGGTATGTGACTATAGTTCTAACTAGTCAGGAGACTGAAACAGGCATTCTAGGCCAACCTGGAGACCACATCTCAACAAAACAAAACAAAGCCCCTTTTAAGATACATAGTGAAATGCTTACAGATACAATGATATGGTGTCTGGGATTTGCCTCAAAATAACACAGGGCAAGAAGAAAACAGGGAGGGAACATAAATCAAACAAGATTGGTCATAAATTGTTAACTGTTGAATTAGGGTGAGGAATACATGGAAGTCTCTGTCAAATTATTTTTTCTACTTTATACATTCTAGGACAACAGGGAACCAGCCTATTGGGTGGACTCCATGGGTCCAACTAGATAACCACCAAGGATATTTACGCCCATCAGGATGGCTATTTTTTTTTTTTTTTTTTAGGATGGCTATTTAAAAAAAAAAAAATCACCAGAAAATAGTAAACTGTTGATGAGAATGTGAGAAACTGGAACCCTTGTGCACTGTTTTCTTGGGAATATAAAATGGTATAGCCATGGGGCTGGAGTTGTGGCTCAGTGGTAGAGCACTTGCCTAGCATGTGTGAGGTATTGGGTTCCATTTGCAGCACCGCATATACATAAAATAAAGATCCATTGACAACTAACAAATATTTTTAAAAAATGGTATAGCCACTATGGAAAATGGTATGGCAGTTCCTCAAAAAATTAAACACAAAGCTGTGCATGGTGGTACACACCTATAATCTCAGCATGTCAAGAGACTGAGGCAGGTCAGTTTCAGTGATTTAGCAAGACCTGTCTCAAAATAAAAAATAAAAAGGGGCTGGGAATGTAGTTCAGTGGTAGAGCACCCCTGGGTTCAATGCCCAGTACTGAAAAAAAAAAAAAAAAAAAGAAAAGAAAAATTAAACATGGAATAACACATGATTCAGCAAATCTGTTCCTAGGTGTATACTCAAAAGAATTCAAAGTAAGGTCTCAAAATATCTGAACACCCATGTTCATAGAAGCTTTATTCACAAAAGGTAGAAGCAACCCACATATCCATCAATGGATGATATCAATGGATAAACAAAATGTGGAATAAGCATAAATATTATTTAGCTTTTAAGAGGAAGCAGGTTGAGGGTAAGGTTCAGTGGTAGAGCACTTGCCTAGCATGAGTGAGGCCCTGAATTCAATCACCAGCACCACTTTTTAAAAAAAAGGAAGGAAGTTGACACATATTACAACATGGGTGAACCTTGCAGACATTATGCTAAGTGATATAATAAGCAAATACTGAATGATTCCACTTATATGACATCCCTAGAGTAGGTAAACTAACAGAATAGAATGGTGGTTGCCAGGGGTGTAGGGTAGAGTTGTTTGATGTATACTGAGTTTCAATATGGGATGGAGATAGATGATGGTAATGGTTGCACAAATGTGAATATACTTAATGCCACTGAACTGTATACTTTAAAATGACAAATTTTGTTGTATTTTAACACCAAAACAAAACAAAACCCAAGGAACAGAAAAGCTCTCTTGTGTCCAAAACTCAGCTCTTCAAGGCCAGCTCAGGTCAGCCTAGACATCATACCTTAGTGAGGTTCTCAAAACAAGGGTGTGGTGAGCGTTGCTGGGGGAGTAGAGCTGCGGAGAAAGGAAAAACTACCTAGGCACATGGTCTAGTGTCCAAACACCACCTACGGAAAGAAGAAAAACAAAATGTTTTTTAAATGAGTTTGAAGGTAAATGTTAAAGTTAGGAAAGAGAGTTTAAAAACTAATAATAATCATTCCAGGGAAGACTCTGAGAAAAATCTCCAAACAAATTAAAAGCAGGCCCCAAAGGCAGTCAAAAAATAAACTCTTCCCAGCCCCAGATCTGCTCCCCTCCCGCTATCATCATGCAGAAATTCAGAGCAGACTCCACTAGATTCAAATCCCAGCTCAACCGCTTACTAGCCATTTAATATTGGGCAAGATGCTGCACCTGTATGTCAGCTTCCCCATATATAAAATGGGGCTATTAAAGAGATTCAGTAAGTTAATATTTGTAAAGCTCTTACCATACTGCCTTTCACACAGCAAATGCATGTGTTTGGGAAGTACTCTGCCACCAACCCCAGTAGCCAGCAGGCTTTCCTTTACATGTCGTCAGTGTGCCCTGGTAGCTCACTGATGGGAAGCATGCACAGAGGACAGAGAGGCAAGGCAAGTGAAACCAGTTTACCCCTCTACACAGCTTCTCCGCCAGTGCTCAGGATGCCTGATAAAGCTGAGGAAACAGAGTCAGGGGACAGGGACAGGTGGCAGGTAAGCTGAGAAAATCAAATAAGGTGGGGGAGAGGCAAAGGGGGTAAGCACTGAGCAGATGAGAATAAGAAAAGAAATGGAAAAGCTGCAGGGCACCATGGTGCATAATAATATAATCCCAGCAACTCAGGAGACTAAAACAGGAGAATCACAAGTTTGAGGCCAGCCTCAGCAACTTAAGCTCTAAGCAACTTATTAAGGCCCTGTCTCAAAATAAAAAATAAAAATGGCTGGGGATGTAGCTCAGTGGTTAAGCACCCTTGGGTTCAATCCCCATTACCAAAAAAAAAAATAAAATGGGGAATGGCAGAAACCATTTTTCTGAAGTAGATAGTTTTTAATTGTGACCAAATTGAGAATCACCTTGTGAATTTTGGAAACTACTAATAGTTGCCAACGATCTATCAAGATTCAGATTTAAGGGCTGGGGATGTGGCTAAAGCGGTAGCGCGCTCGCCTGGCATGCGTGCGGTCCGGGTTCGATCCTCAGCACCACGTACAAACAAAGATGATGTGTCCGCCAAAAACTGAATAATAAATATTAAAAATTCTTTCTCTCTCTCCCTCCTCTCTCTCTCTCTCTTTAAAAAAAAAAAAGATTCAGATTTAACTGGTCAATGTTCAGAAAAACAGGCTAATGCTGTCAGGTGTATGTATTCACAAATAACAGAATCAAAATCTTACCCTTGAACTTTTAATTCTGCCCTTTTTTATTCTAATCCTGCATTCTTAACCTCATCTTTGTCTTAACCTTGCCAGACTAGCATTTAGTTTGGGTTCTAAATTGGAGATAGAGACTTTTTAATTCCACCCCCCTGGCAAGTGCTCTACCCCTGAGTTACATTCCCAGTGAGATATAGAAAATATTAACAGAAAAATTTGGAAGGTAAGAGAAGGAAGCCAGTTATCCCAATTCTACAGAAGGGAAATAGGGATAACTTTTCTGAAGTTTTCCTTTTCTTATTCACATCTTCACATTTCAAAACATAAACTAATGAGCAGACACTATAATGTCTAAATGAGAGGAGCCTGGATGTGTCTTGGGTCTATTGTTCAATAGCAAATAAATTCAGAGGTGCTCCAAAGAGAGTACCTGGCTATTTACTCCAGGATCACTTCAGTGCCTCCAGCAATAGGATTCTGTAAGGCTATGCAGATAGTAAATGCAGCTAGTCTGCAGAGAGGAGCTAACAATCCTGAGCATCAGGCTTCACTAACCCAGGAAGGCTTCTTCTCCCAGATTAATTACATACTCATGGGTAGATGTATGGGAGCTTTACAGTTTACAACTATTTCTATTTCACAAGGTCTTACCAGTGAGTGAGCTAGGACTAGCTCTCAAATGAGACCTCAGGGCTCCTGCCTGCCTCCAAGGACCAAGTTGCCCTGTATGCTCTAAACTGGGAGGTCAGTTTCACATTTCACATTTCCCAATACCTTCATCTTCCCATACTAGATAGGGCACAAATTTTCCTTCAATTTGGTATTGAGACATTTGCTCTAACCCTTGCCATAATTATGACATACCTTAGCATGTTGTAAGACTGGGATTAGAAAACATTGTTCTACAACAGTATTCTAGATTAGAGGTTTTTCCAAGATCAGAAACATCAAGGACTTTCAGAGCCAAGAAGACTTTAGGAAACTATTGAATTTAAGCCACTTACTCTACAAACAAGGAAACTGAGGCCCAGAGACATGAGGTAATCAAATTAGAAACGGTACATAAACTGAAAAAAAAAATAGTTTTTATTACTGTGGAAGATTCCTGTTATTCCTAAGTAATAGGGCCCTAAATAACCTTCCCATCAGAAGGGTTGAAGTCTCCTATTCACAGTTACCCATTCAAATCTCTCCATCAAATATCCAGAAAAGGGTTGATTTAACCCTTCAACCCAGTGATCCTCAGCCCTGCAAGCACAATAGAAACACCTAGGGAGCAGACCATCTTCATGGTGGGCCTCTGCTCCTGTACCTCCTTTCCCTCACACTATTCCTAAGCACCTTAAGTACTCTGGCCTCCAGGGCTTTTGATTAGTCCTCCCTATTTGCATGGCTCTCTCTCTCTTACCTCCTTCTTACCTCAACTCAATATCTTTTCATCAGTGATATTTCTCTCTTTTTTTTTAACTAGTGATTGAACCCAAGAGCACTTAACATCCCCAGTGCCCCCCACCCCTTTTTAAAGTACTGGTTTCAAGCCCTTTTTTATATTTTATTTAGAGACAGGGTCTCTCTCAGTTGCTTAGGGCCTTGCTAAATTGTGGAGGCTGGTTTTGAACTCAAGAGCCTCCTGCCTCAGCCTCCCAAACCACTGTAATTACAGGCACGTGCCACCAGATCCAGCTTTCTCTAACTTATTTATTGTATTTATTTATTTTAATTTTTCAGATGTGCTATCATTATATTGCCCAGGCTGGTCTTGAACTTGCAATCCTTCTGCCTCAGCCTCCTAAGTAGCCAGGATTATAGGTGTGCACCATCTTCTCCAGTTTGACTTTTCCAATAAAATAGGAAATCTGTCTACTAAACCCCCATCCACTATCCTTGCTTTATTTTTCTCCATATATTTTTCACCATCTCTCATCCTTAATATTTTTCTTGTTCATTGTCTATAAACCCACAATCACTAGAATGAGTTCCTTGAGAGGAAGATTTTAATTTTGTTCCCTACCCAGTACCTGGAACAGCACCTGGTACACGCAAACCCTCAAATATTTATTCAAGAAATTAATTAAGGGCTGGGGTTGTGGCTCAGTGGTAGAGGACTCGCCTAGGGCATGCAAGGCCCTGGGTTCAATCCTCAGCACCACATAAAAATAAATAAATAAAACAAAGGTATTGTCTAACTATAACTAAAAAAAAAGAAATTAATGAATACATCATAAACACCAATCTTAAGACATGATTTGTACCAAAAACAAAATTAAAAATAAAAAAAAAAATAAAGAGGCTCTTCTCCACTGATTCCATCTTGGGAAAAGCCTTTTTTTAAAACAGCCTAGAACTCTAACAAAAGAGAAAACATTCAGAAATAAGTATTTCCAGTCGATTAATCCAACCCAAACGGACCTATGAGTTGAAGACAATTTATCCTGAGAAACAGAAAGACAAAAAATGAAGTTAAAAGATGATAGAGGGATTGAGGCTGTAGTTCAATGGTAGAGCCAATGCCTAATGAGGCCCTGTGTTCAATCCCCAGTACCATCAAAAAAAAAAAAAAAGGAAAGGAAAGAAAAGAAATTTACTCTTCTCTACATCTCATCCATCAATCAGGAAAAATTATGAGGGATCTGTTTTCTCCTTTAATGTTTCCTTTTTTTTTTTTTAACCCTGGGCATATGTTATTTTTTAAATAAGAAAAAAAATAATAAAAACAATCTTCCCAACCCTTGCAGGCTCCCCTCAAATTCTACCTCTGTTACAAAGCCCCTGTACTGGGGCTAGCCCACTCTATACCCCATTCTTCTGCCAACAGGACCATCAGATGGGCCCAGTATCAGCAAGGAGGTGTCTCAGCAGCGCTGCCTGCAGAAACTGATTTGCATGAAAAGTTTCTTTTGCTGCCTTCACTTCTCTCCTGTCATGAAAGAGTGTGTCCCTTCAGACACCCTTGCCCCGAGGTGTCTGCCTGGGTCCCAGTCTTTGTTTCAGTTGACTTTAATTAATTCCTGGTAATTAAAGCTACTGATTGCTGATGAACTACTAAGAGTATGACCTCTCCCAAGTGGTGTAAATATTTTAAAAGAGATCTCTAAACTGGAAAGGCAAAAGTCTTAGACTTAGGAATAGAGTATAATGGTGGAATGGTAGGTCCTGGAGTTCATATTTTGGCGCCAGAGGATCCCTCCTACTACAGAGTGCAGGCACTATGGGAAACAGTGTCAAGCAGAGATAAGTGAAGTAATGAAAGATGAGATTACATCACTGCCACAACTCCTCCCAAACGGCTGTTCAATCCATCTTTATACTATAAAATGTTCCCCAAACGTAACCCCAGTCACCTCAAAGAGTGACCTGTGGTGAGTAGCCACCATCCTCAGAAAGAAAGCCTACTTAAGACACTTTTGGTCTAGAAGCAAATTGTTCTCTAATTGCTTTCAGTGGGAGAACCCCTGAGGGCAAAGTTCATCTCACTTGATTCTTTTATGCTCCACAGAGCATCAGCTCTGAGTTGGGCCCAGGGTAGGCCTTTCACATCCAACTGTAGATTACAGATCAATGATGGCCCAGTTGCAAAGAGGCCCTGCAGAATTTTAAATACAAGTAATTCTAATTAAGAAAACAGTAATATTAATCACACATGTAATATTTTTAAGGGCCTGAGATTTATAGCCTTAATGAAATATTAGACAATGAAGTTTTTACAATCTCAGCTAGTTCTATTTAGGCCTGGAGGTCTAACAAGGAAAAGACAGTAAGCAGTCCGTCCAAGCCCAGAAGAATTTGAACAGCTGCTCAGTGCCCACCCCTCTGAAAATGCCAAAGCTCTGCCTCAGATGTGTTTTCAGACCCTGGAACAGCCCGGAAATGGTTTGCAGTTACAATGGACAAATACCTTCAAAACCCCTCCCAATGGCCTCACTCTGCCCTTTGGCTTGCTAAAGGAACACATTCAACTTCAGAAACTAAATTAGCAGAAAGGAGTAGAATGCTGTAAACTGCAGCAAACCTGGGAAATAAAAGTAGAGCCACAGTCCATCCCACTGCCTCCCACTCAGCTCCAGCTTGCCAAGGACAGTGTGGGTAAAATGTTCCTGCATCCAAAGACTAGAAGAAGGAAGAGGCAGACCCCACTTCACCCCAGGATGGGCTGAGACCCAAAAGGGAGAGAATCCCAGGAAGGTATGTGAGGCTTACATGGAACTGCCTCTCTTTACAGTCCCTTGGCCCTCAAGTAATAACACCAAAACCTCTAGCCACTCCATATGGGTTTGGGGGAGACTGAACCCAATGGTCCACAGAAGACCCATGGCTCCTCTAAAGAAAGTGTCCAGCCAGGTGCGTGACACATGCTTATAATCCAGCTACTTGTAAGGCTAAGACAAGAGGATCACAAAATCTAGGCCTGCCTGGACCTTGAACAACTTAGAAGACCCTGTCTCAGAATAAAATTTTTAAAAAGGGCTGGGGATATAGCTGCAAGGTAGAACACTCCTGGGTTCAAACCCCAGTACTGCAAAAAAACAAAACAAAAAAACATAAAAACATCCCAACAAATGAACCTAGAAGCCAAGTCACACTCTGCTCATCTGAATTTAGGGACTATCCCAATCAGAGGTGCTAGCCTAATGCACCTGGCAGGTTGGGCTGCCACAAATGCATATCTAACAAAAGAATCCCCCCCCCCGCCCGCCAGAATGACCTAGGAGGTATAGGCAATTCCAACATCATACCTCTTCTAGAGGGGCACAGTTCTAGGCAATGAGTTTTTTATTTAGAGCCTTCAATGTTTGTCTCTGAAATGAAAACAGATTTACCAGGTGCTTTTTATAAACACCTTTGTTTTTGTAAAGACAAGATAGAAGCCTGTATAAAATTCAAATAATAGTGAAAATATACATAAATATTAATGTAATAGGGGCTTCAGTTGGGACTCAGTGGTTGAGTGCTTGCCTAGCATGTATGAAGCACTTGGTTTGATCCTTGGCACCACATAAAAATAAATGAATAAGATAAAGGCATTGTATCCATCTATAATTTTTTAAAAAAGGTTAACATAATAACCATCCTAATTCCATCCCTCAGAGGTAAGAAGATCTTATGGCAAACTCTGTCTTACAGAGTGGAATCAAGGCTATTCTGAGTTAGACTTGGGGTGCCACTCTTACATTCTCTGGATAAGCCTGTGAATTTGTTTTTGTGGAGGATTCTTAATGCCGCCACTGGAAGGAGGAGTTACAGTTAAAATAAAGATTTAAAAACATTTTAAAGTTTCAGAATCTTCAAAGGAGCCCCAATAATCCTGGAGCTCTTAAAAACAGATACAAGTTAAAGTCCCAAGACCCTCCCCCACCACCCAAACACATACTGATTTGAGAGCAGGAGTTAATCTGCTCCTGACCAGGATCAGACACACTCCTCTTCTTCACTCAACATTGTGGCAGTCCTCCCACAACCAACCATACATACAGATATCACACCCGTTTCATTCCCTGGTATAAGTTAATGAGAGAAAGGGGGAGGATTTATTTATTTATTCATTCATTCATTCATTTATTTAAACTAGGGATTGAGACCAGAGATACTCTAACCTCTGAGTTACAGCCCCAGTTCTTCTGAGACAGGGTCTCCCTAAATTGCTGAGACTGGCCTAGAACTTGTGATCCTCCTGCCTCAGCTTCCTGAGTCCCTAGGAATACAGGTGTGTGCCACTGCACCTGGCTCACCATTATCTCTTGATAAACACATCTTCAGAATCTAAAATGGAGATGGTAAAGAACCTAACCAAAGTCACAGCAGAAGACAATCCAAACTTTGGTGACCTCAAACTTGAAAAGTATTCATTAACTTTTCTTGGGACTCATAAAATGGATCTATTGTTATTTCAACATACATTTATTTCCCTGCTGTTAAGTAAAAGCAAATGGTTGGGTGGAAAAATTCTCAAATGTAATTAGATAATTAATATTACATCCTGCATCCCTACAGCAAGCAAAGGGGAAGGTACCAGACCAGATGCCTACAAATGAAAACATTCAGATTCTGGGTACATGCAATTGCTCTACCGCATGGACATCAACTGTCAAAACTTTCTCCTATTCAGGATGTTGCTATTTTTGTAAGAAAAGAAGTTAAACATACATGTATAAATAGGGATGGAGATAAAGGCCTAATACAAATACCAAAATATTGAGATGTTAACAATGGCTCTAGATTGTAGAATTTATCAGTGAGCTTTATTTCCTTTGTATAGCCATCTATATTTCCTAAATCTCCCAAAGGAATATGTATTTCTATTTTTTTTCTACTGGGAATTGAACCCAGGGGACTCTTGTTATTTTAAAACAGGGTCTCACTAAGTTGCTTAGAGCCTTGCTAAATTGCCTAGGCTGGGGATGTGGCTCAAGCGGTAACGTGCTCGCCTGGCATGCGTAGGGTGCTGGGTTCGATCCTCAGCACCACATAAAAATAAATAAAGATGGTGTGTCAACTGAAAAATAAATATTAAAAAAATTGCCTAGACTGGCTTTGAACTTATGATACTCTTGCCTCAGCCTTCCAAGTCACTGGGATTATAGGTATGTGCCACTGTGCCTGGCTTGAATATGTATTTCTTGCATAATTATTTTCAGAGTTTCAAAAGCAAAATAATTAACCCAAAATCTGTGTTAATCTATTTGGACTTATTTTTCACTAAAGAAAAATAAAGATTCTAAACCAGGCACAGTGATACACACCTGTAATCCCAGTAACTAGGGAGACTGAGTCAGGAGGATCACAAATTCATGACCAGCCTGGGCAATTTAGTGACTTGGTCTCAAAATAAAAAATAAAAAGGGCTGTGGATGTAACTCAGTAGCCGAGCACATCTCCTGTGGTTAATTTTTTTTTAAGATTCTAAACTCTAGGGGGTCTATATTACTCTTCCCACCATTGCAGAAGAAATATAACATAGAGTTCAACTTCATGAAAATTCCAGTCCAATAGGAAAGCTCACCCAGTGACTGAACAGGTTAAGGGTATGAATTATTACTTCATTATGTAGGAAAGACAATGATTCTAAAATAATCTCTCCAAGTGCAACCAAAAACTCCCTACCAGCTCCAAGAGTTCACAGACCTCTGCTCCCAGAATAGTTTTCAATACATGTGTCCCACACCACAAAATTACCCATACAACTTAGAATCTGCATACCTTCTCCATTAACCCAAATCTAGGAACCTCCTTTTTGGATATTTCTAAAAAGTTATTCCTACCAGGCATAGTGGTACGTGACTGTAAATCCCAGCTACTCATAAGACTAAGGCAAGAGGATCACAAGTTTGAGGCCAGCCTCAACAACTTAGAGAGACCTTGTCTCAAAATAAAATAAAAAGGGCTGTGGAGGTAGTTCAGTGGTGTGGCATTTGTCTAGAATGTATGAGGCCCTGGGTTCAGAGACAGGGGTGGGGGAGGTTATTCCTCCTCTTAAGTTTCACAATCACCCAATTATACACAATCACTCATTCTATCCATTAATAATGACTGCTGACTACATCGAATAGTACGAATAGTACGTAAGGAATGATTATGTTCGGAGAAAGGGTTCGTTTTTAAGCAATCTGAGAGAAACAAACAAATTGAGGAGTGAGAGTTTGTTAGTGTCCCAGCCCTGGCCAGAAAAGGGGGGAGGGGTGGAATGGCCAAAGGACAGAAACATCTGTCATTCAGCAGTTTCATTTCTCATGGTCAGTTAATATCCTAAGTTTATTCATCAGTCTCTTCCAAGTTTGGTGAGTGAGTCAGTCTCCCTGGACCCAATCAACTGAGTACCCTACAAAACTAAATTTGTAGTCTACAAAGTTGAGAACCAGATCTCAAAGCACAGTGATCCCACAGATAAAAATTTGCCTTAGGATGACACCTATAACGACTCTGTAACTGCAACACCCCTCACAGAATGAATTTGATGTACCTAATACTTTCCAGTACTCCCCATGGTCCAAAATCCTTGATCTGCTTTTCACAACCCCTAGTCAGCCTTCCAGCCTCATTCCCAAACAGGACCTCTCATTGCTCTGCATTTTCATATTTATGCCTCTCTCTGCCTAGAATGTCCTTTGCTCAATCTTATTTGCCTGCAAAACTCCTATCTTCCTCCAAAGCCCATTTCAAAAGTCACCTTCTCCCTGAAAGCCTTCCTGACTTCACCAGGTATTTTATTCTTACTTTTCCCAACAGCTCTTTAACCACAACTGTAATAGAGAATTTAAATATATACTGTAGCTCTTTCTTTATTTGACTTCTCCTGGATACTCAGCTCCTGGAAAGAAGGAACTCACTTTGTATCCACAACTTCTAGTACAGTGTCAAAGCATGAAATAAGAGATCAATGTTGAATGATTGATCACATTGGAACACAGCATTAAGTTATCAAGAAAAGTGGAGAGAAAAAGATAGCTACACAAAATTCAGGAACTCAATTATCTATATATTTAATCTTATCCAAAATGACCACAACATGACTGGGAAGCAGCATGGATATTTTATTTATTTTTAGCCTGGACATTTTAAAAATTTAAATAATAGCAACTGACATTTAAACTAAGAGCTAAACTATCTACATGGCTTCATTTGATCTGCACAACGATCTTATAAGGTAGGGACTTTTATTTGCATTTAAGATGAGGAAACTGAGGGACAGATAGATTAAATAACTGAAGATCTTTTGATTGGTAAGTAGCAGAAATAAAATACAAACTTCAATGGTCAGGGTCCAGAGCCACCAGTGGGTTCTGGAATCAGAGATACATGGGTTTGAATTCAAGACTGTAACAAATGTGACTTTGGATAAATCATCTATCCCCTCTGGGCTTGTTTCCTTGTAAAATAGGTATGATAACCTTTCTCCTAGAGAACAGAGAGGATTAAATTAAATATGATTACATATACAAAAATCATTAAAATCGGTTCTCCAACCTAGCAGGCACTCCGTAACGCCAATTCAGTTTTCCCTTCCCTTTCTAAAAGCTGGGTAAAGCCCACTCACAAAGGAAAAGGATCTCCCAGGGACTCCTTAAGACTTTTTCAAACAGATCAGGTAGTTAGGACACTCAGCATAGAAACCACCCTGGCGTTACTGGCTTATCTCAAAGTACATTCCCTGCATGGGGCCAGAGACCTTTTAAAATGTAAATGTTCCTAATTACACTAGAGACACAATCCAAACTAAAGAGGGAAAGCATTTCCCTCAGGCCTGGTCGCTCTGACCCGCCATACCTCTCTGCAGACATTTATCTCCCCTCTCCCCTCACCCCACTCCCTTTCCTCCTCCAGACCCACAGGCCTCTTTCACTTCCTCCAACTTGCCAACCTCTACTGTTCCACACATGGTTAACTCTTAACCCTCTCAGGTTCTGGCCTAAATGTCACTTCCTCAGGGAAACCTTCCCCAAAGCCCCCCACTCAAATCAATCTCTTTTACTTCCTTCTCCCCAGTTTGAAATTATTAGTTTACCACTTTCTTCAAAGTTTTATTCCAAAGACACCTTCTGGGGCTGGGATGTAATTCAACAGTGAAGCAGGAGGCCCTGGCTTGATAACAACAACCAAAAAAAAAAAAAAAACCCAGGCCACTTAAGTGTAAATCCAACCCCCACCCCTGATACCTCAGATTCTCTTTCCCTGTTTTCCTCTTTAGCGGTTAGCACTTTTTAACATGATATTATTACATATTTTATTGTCTACCCCCCCACACACACACACACACACTAGCATGAAAACTCAAGGGCAGTTATTTTGCTTGCTTTATTCACTGCATCTACAACAATGTTTTGCACACATTTGTTGACAAATATTTGTTGCTGAATGAATTTTCTTTGTTATTTATTATTGAACTGTCCCACTAGGCTAAGAGCTCCAAAACTAAAAGATGGTGTCTTTCTGGTTTACCTCAATACCCTCAATACCCAGCTCAGTCATGGGCATGTAATAAGTGCTCAGTAAAAATTTACAGTCAGACATGGTAGTGTCTGCCTGTAGGCCCAGCTACTTGGGAAGCTGAGGTAAGAGGATCACTTGAACTCAGGGGCTGGAGGTCAGCCTGGGCACACAATGAGAACTCATCTCAAAAAAAAAAAAAAAATTAACTAAATGAATCAGTCATGATCACTGGAAGAATTGGAAAACGGTCAAAATAGTCCCAGTAGCATGACATTTCTTCCTCTCCTTCACTGTGTAATTTACCTGTGAGTTTTAGGAAATAGATCCCTGAAATCCCACGGGGTACCAACCAGGCCAAGCACCTATGTGTGCACATCCTGTGTTCTTAGCCACACTGTACACTTGACAGAAGTGCCCTACAGGCCCTACATGAACAGAGGACTGAATGCAAGTTGGAAAACCCTGGGGTAAAAATCATTCTACACGCCCCCCACCCCAAATCCAGGATAGTCCTGGATGCTAAAAAAAAAAAAAAAAAAAAAAAAGCCTCCCTGGGTGGGCCTACGGATTTATTCCAATCCAGCACTTTTAATGTCACCTCCAGCCTACTGGGGGGAAAAAAAGTTAAAAATCCCTGAACAGCTCTAATAATCCTGCGATTCTCAAGAGCAGGCACACCTAAGGTCATATGGACCCCTCCCCCTCACAAACGCTGATCCAAGGCCAGGAGGCCATCTGCCCAGCAGACGCTCCCCTGTCCTCCCTCGGGTCACACTGAGCCTTCCCCCAACCCCCAGGTTGGCAAGAAGAGTCCCTGCAGAGAGACAATTTCTACTCTAATCAACAGGACCGTTCTCCCCAGAGGACCCTAACTCTGGAGCAGGAATACCTGTCTGCTCCGGGAGAACCTTCTCTGGGTCAGAACTTGGGCGGAGGGGAGGGGAGGCGGAGGGGCGCGAAGAGGGTCGATCCTCGAAGTGCCTGCCCCATGACGGAGCCAGCTCTTCGGGCGGCAGGGACAGTCGGGCTGACAGGGAGTCCTGGCGGGGCAAAGTGGCACCGTTATCCCCGCCCGGGCGGGGGGCCGCGGGCTGTCTCCTAGGGCGGCCGCGCGTCCCGCGCAGGGAGGACAGCGGCGCGCCCGGCCCGCCCGGAGCGGCGATCACGGCGGTGGAAGGGGCCGGTAGCCGCGGCCAGTGGCTGGGTTGGGTGGCGGCCGGGCCCGCCAGGCGACCGTCCCGGCAGTGGCTGCCGCCTCGGGCGGCGGGCAGGGTCCGCAGGCTGCAGGGCCCGGCCGCGCGCGGGCGCAAGCTTGGTCCTAGTGCCGCTCGACCCTAGCTTGCGCTGGGGCGACCCGGCGGCGGCCCTGGCGCAGTCCCGCCCGGCCCGGGCCCGGGGGGCGCTTACCTGGCGGCGGCGGCGGCGGCTGCAGGCCCCGGGCTCAGCCGCGCGCGTCCCCAGCGCCGGCTGCGGGCGCCACAACATGGCGACGGCGGCGGCGGGCGGGGCCGCGGCTCCGGGGGCGGAGCGGGGGCGGGCGCCGGCGGCAGGGCCCGGCCGGGCGCGGGCGGGGCGCGGGCGGAAGGGACTCGGACCTGGGCACCGGCCAGGACGGTGCGGCCGAAGGGCTGCCCGGCGCGGGCCGGCCTCCGCCTCCCGCCTGAGGCGGATGCGCGGCGGGGCCGACGGCGGCGGGCGGGGCGGGGCCGGCGCCGCGCAAGGCTACAAACGACCCCGCGGCCCCCACCGGATCCCTCCCGCCGGGTCCGCTGGACTCCCGGGTCAGGGCCTGCGGCCGCTCCCTGCAACCTAAGCCTCCAGTCCTCTGGCGTGCCTGGGACAGGGGCCTTCAGTGGGGTGATAGCCGCCCACTAGAGGGACCAAACCTGCCCACGCGACTGTTTCGCCTTGGAGGACCGCGAGCGCCTCAGGAGCCGGGACGGCGTCCTCCCGGACGGCGTCCTCTTCATTTAGATCTGACGTGTACTGGGGCCTAGTAAAAGCTGTTAAGTGAAAGGAAGCAGGGGTGGCGTGGGCCTGGCACTCAGGTGCTCACTAAACATCTGGCCATTGCTGGATATAAAGACATGCACGTAGGCTTGGAGGCGCTGGGCGCTCTGACAACGTTGTCTCTGGGGTGACCGAGGAACGCGCGGTCAGCCGAGCTGGGGCACTGGCATCGGGTGCCTCTCACTGTAGACTGGGAGGCTCTCAAGGGTTTTACCAGGGAAGCTATGATTGCCCAAGTGAAAACTCGGAGAGGCGGGCAGGACCTTCCAAGAACCCGACATACCTGGAAATGGGTCTGCACCATTAAAGCAGCAAGAAAGTTAGGGTGTGGGAATGCACGTACGAGGCTCTGGAGACGCGGTGAGAACCAACTAACCACGGAGAAATTCCTTTTGAAGAACCCGGAAAGACAGGACACCGCAAGAGACTGGAAATGACACTCAACCGGGCCTGCTGTGCACCAGGCCCTGAGCCCAGTTGAGCCTTGGGTAAGGAGTAAGAAGAATGTTGGTAATGAAGGCAGTAAAGGGTGAGGAGTCTTTCCAGAAGTTTGGCAGGGAGAGATAATAAAAGTAGGCTTATGGACGGGCGCTGTGATGCACTCCTGTAATCCCAGTGGCTCAGGAGGCTGAGGCAGGAGGATCGCAAATCCTAAACCAGCTTTGGCAAAAGCGAGACACAAAGCAACTCAGTGAGACCCTGTCTCTAAATAAAATACAAATAATAGGGCTGGGGATGTGGCTCAGTGCCCCTGAGTTCAATCTCTGGTACCCCACCCCCGCAAAAAAAAAAAAAAAAAACAAGGCTTAGTAAGAATAAAAAAGAGATTTTGTGTGTGTGTGTGTGTATTTGCTGTCCTTTAAAACTTAAGAACAATTGATTCAAATCCCTATACCACTTATCATGGGAAACTCCACATACTTGCCAGTATCTCCAGAGATTCCTGGTAAACTTGTATTTCTTTCTTTATTTATTTATTTAGTTAGTCAGTTAGTTAGCTGTTGTCAATGGACCTTTATTTATTTATATGTGGTGCTGAGAATCACACCCAGTGCCTCACACTTGCTAAGCAAGTGCTCCACCACTGAACCACAACCCCAGCCCCTGTATTTCTTGTAATTATCTCTGGTCCCATTTTTTTTTTCTTTTTTCCAGTACTGGGAAATGAATCCAGGAACACTTTGCCACTACCCTTTTAATTTTTCACTTTGAAACAAGGGCTCCCTAAGCTGCTGAGGATGGCCTCAAACGGTTGACCCTCCTGCATCAACCTTCTAAATAGTTAAAATTACAGGTTTTGGCACCACTTTGAGCTGAGATTTGGCTTGAGCCCAAGTTTCTTGTTTATAAATTTTGTATTGTGCTCTTTAAGGAAATTTGGCACCATACACTGGATATCACCCATATATTCTCTCCCAACATTGTGTACATTCATGTAAACAAAATGGCAATGTTATGACTGTTAAATTAGTTTATGTGTAGCCATTAAAAATCATGTTGAAGAAAAAGACTTAGTGACATAAGAAATACTTGTAATTAAAAAACACTGTAAGGAAATATAATATGTATCATGAATAGATTAAAAATGGGACTTTTATATTTTCTCTGACTTCTGTATTTTCTTACTTTTACAGTGCATTTATATTTCTCTTAGACATAGAGAAAATAATTTTTAAAATATTTTTTAGTTATAGATGAATGCAATATCTTTATTTTGCTTATTAATTTTTTTATGTGGTGCTGAGGATCGAACCCAGTGCCTCACATGTGCGAGGAAGGCACTCTGCCACTGAGCCCCAGCCCCAGCCCTAGAAGATAATTTTTTAAACTATGCTTTTAAAGTATTTTAGGAGGAATTTTTAAAAGATATTCATTAAGTTGGAAAGGAAAACATATTAGGATTCAAGAAAAGGAAATTGAAAGTGGAATCTGTGATGTGTGGGTGGGACTTTAGCAAGCAGAGATAGATGAGGTCAGGAGACTCTCCCAGGCAGAAGGAACAATGCAATCAAAAACCCAGAGTAGGGGTTAGGGCTGTGATTCAGCAGTGGCACACTTGCCTGGCATGCGTAAGGCACTGACTTGGATTCTCAGCACCGCATATAAATAAATAAAATAAAGGGAGGAAAAAGTAGGAAATTGATGGTGTGCTTAGGGAACACCAAGAGATCTGTTTGGCTGGAATACAGGATTAGTGTGAGGGAGATCAGTCTGGAAAGTTCAAATAGGGTCCTGAATGCCAAGGTGAATCCTTTGGACTTTGTGGGTCAAGAGGACCAATGGGACTAGGCAGATAAGTTTTTTTTTTTTCCAGTTATGGGGATCAAACCCAAGGCCTTGCACATGCAAAGCAAGCTCTCTAGTGCTGATCTACATCCCTAGCCCACAGATGATAAATCTTGAGGTAGATTTTTCTATAATCTCTTACTTAGTGAGGTGGTAGGTCTTCGCCCTTCAGTCCTAATATTTGAACATGTGATTGACTCTGAACAATGAGGTAGGGACAACAGTCATTGCATTCCAGCTATTTATAGAGTGAGATTGAGTCTTACATCTCTGGTTATTACTATAATTTTTATTCACTAGATGATGGCAGAGTTTTGGAGACAGAGTTAATTAGCAAAGCAAGTAAAGAGAGAAGAAACCAGGGGTTTAAAAACTTTTTAATTGTGATCCTCCATAAGAAATGCACATCTACATCTCAACCCAGGATATACACATGTGTACACACATAAAAACACTTCTAAAGCAAAAGTTTCATGAAGTATCACCCTTATTTTATACAATATATGATGATATTTTAAGTTTTATTTCCTTTTAAATGTTGATCAGTACTGATCCCATTGACTCTATTACCCTCTACCACATTACAACATGACTTAAAGAAATTGAAAAGAAGCTAGACTATCCCCTGCTATTTTCCAGTTCTAACTGTGAATAATCTTATAGCATATGACCTTAAGCTTGCCATGTTTACATGTCCCAGAAATCAACAGGGCAGACAAGATCCGCACAAGAAGATGTGGGGGAGGTGATAGAAGGGTTGGCAAGAACCATGTTTAGGTTCCTTCCTCTTCATTTCTCAGTAAATATTTCCTATTATCAGTATTTCTTAGAGGCTGTAAATATTTTGTCCAACTTAAGATACAGATTGAAACCTCAAACAAGGCAACTATTGCATGCAGACTAGAGACAATTTTTCATTTAAATGAAAAAAAAAATCATGGACTTCAAAGAAAAATGTATCCCAATTGTGACTGTTATTTGTGACAATACATGGAATCTGTTTTATTCAACTCTTTTGGAGAATTATAGGAACAGTAAGTATCATCCCCTCCTCATAAATTTGCATCTAATGAACAGGGCACAGTTGTGCATGCCTAGAGTGCATTCTTGGCAAAATCTGTCTCAAAAAGGGGCTGGGGTTATGGCTCAATGGTAGCCATTTGCCTGGCATGTGTGAGGCACTGGGTTGGATTCTCAGCACCTCATATAAATAAGTTAAATAAAGGTCTATCAACAACTAAAAAAAAAAAAAAAAAAGACTGGGGATGTGATTAGTGGTAAAGCATCAATGGGTTCAGTCCCCAGTAGCCATCAGTCAACCCCCCAAAAGGCCATACATACAACACCCAGTCTTTAATTTTCACTTGAAAACTATAAGGAACACCCATTTAGCTTTTTTTTTTTTTTTTTTTTTTTTGGTACTGAGCTCTTCCCCAGCTCTTTTTATTTTTCATTGAGACAGGGTCTCACTAAGTTACTGAAGCAGTCCTTGAACTTGTGATCCTCCTGTCTCAGCTTCCTAAGTCACTGGAATTGCAGGCCTGCACCACTGGGCCTGGCCCATTTAACACTCTTTAGATGTGGGCTATCCCTTTTCTGATTATGGTTCCTGAACCATATTTCTTTACTTTTGTGGGGGTGGGGGTGGGGAGAGGTTGGGTTTTGTTTTTTTGTTTGTTTTTAAATTTTTTATTATTTTTAGTTATACATGACAGTAGGAAGTATTTTGACATCATACATACATGGGATATAACTTCCCATTTTTGTGGTTGTACATGGTGTGGAGTTACACTGGTCATGTATTCATATAAGAACATAGGAAAGTTACATCCAATTCATTCTACTGTCTTTCTAATTCCCATCTCTGCCTCCCTTCCCTTCATTTCCATTTGTCTAGTCCAGTGAACTTCTATTCTTCCCTCCTTCCCACTTACTGTGAGTTAGTATCCACATATCAGAGAGAACATTTGGCCTTTGGTTTTTTGGGACTGGCTTATTTCACTTGGCATGAAAGTCTCCAGTTCCATCCATTTACCGGCAAATGCCATAATTTCATTCTTGTTTATGGCTGAGTAATAATTCATTGTCTGTACATACCACATTTTCTTTATCCATTCTTGAACCATCTATAAATTGTATTAATGATGCATTTTCTATGATTTCCAATTTGTTTCTTTAAAATTGAAGAACTGGGTGCCATGTCAAGAGGTTAAGGCAGGAGGAGCACAAGTTCAAAGCCATCCTCAGCAATATAGTGAGGCCCTAAGCAACTTAGCGAGACCTGACTCAAAATAACAAAAAATGAAAAGGGGAAGCTAAGGATGTGGCTCAGAGGTTGAGTGCCCCTGGGTTCAATCCTTGGTACCAATAAAATAAAATATATGAAGAGTTAAAACCTCTTACAAAGCAATATAAACAGTAGTTCCCTCTTTTTAGAAAAAAAAATCCTGTTTTGTTGAGGGCTGTGGTGGTGGCCAGGATGGTGCCATACTGGCCTTTAAGAAGCATAGTTCAAAGAAGAAGGGGAAACTGATATGTAAACAAGGTAAGGAAGCTAATGAGAAAGAGGAATGTTGGAGAGCAAATCACTTACTTTTTCTCTATCCCATTCCCTCAAAAAATCACTGTCCCTCCAGTCACTTAGCTAAAAGTAGCTTTAATATGTTTGTTTGTTTTCAAGGTGTCAGGGAACAAACCCATGGCTTTCCTCTTATTGCCTCAGGCAAGTACTCTACCACTGAGTTATACCCTGAATCCCAAAATGGCTCTAATTTTATTTATTCAGTACTGGAAATTGAACCTAGGGGTGATTTACCACTGAGCTACATCCCCGGTCCTTTTTATTTTTTATTTTTATTTTGAGACAGGGTCTCATGAAGTTGCTGAGGGTCTTGTTAAATTGCTGAGGCTGCCCTCCAATTTAGTGTACTCCTGCCTCAGCCTCCCAAGTATCTGGAATTATAGACACGTGCCATCACACCCAACTACATAATGGTTTAAATGATTTAGGGTTTGTATGACTATCAAAGAAGTTCAAATCATAAGATTACCTAATAAATTAGCAAAATATACTGTGAATAAGTATTTTCCAATGCTAATGAGATGTCGCAACTGGTATATTCAGAGCAAGCTGTGGCTGGGTAAATTAGTGTAATCCTTTAGAAAAGCCATTTGACAGTACTCTGAAGAGCCTAAATAGAGAAGTGACTCTCTTTTGACTCATCAGTACCACTCCTAGAAACTTTTTTCTTGAGAAGTAATCCTCCCCCAAAGAGAGTAGCCCCACCACAACAGTATTTGTTATAATCTTATTTGTGATAGTAAAAATTTGGAAACATAATAAATGATTAAGTAACTAATACTATGCAACATTGTTTAACTTGACATTTAACTTGACACAGAGAAGGAGGTAACTTGGAAAACATTTGATTACATATTAAATGAAAAATATGATACAGTTCACTAAAGTGTACTAAGAACCATGGAACTATACTTTTTTTTTTTGGGGGGGGGGTACCAGGGATTGAACCCAGGGGAGTGCTTATTGAGCCACATCCTCAGCTGCTGGGGGCCATCTATGAGCTGAGTATGAACTGGGCAATGTTGGAACTATTAGGCAGAGAAGCTGCTCTTTTGGGAACAACTGGGCAGAACCCCCCAGTTGGACAATGTCCAAATCATGCTGGCACCCTGACCTAGCTCATAGCTTCAATTCAAACACAGCCTCAGAGATGAGAGTAATCCACCAAGAACCAAATAACCTGTTTACTGAAGGACCCCTGCCACATCAAGAAGCAAGCACCGAAAAAAGACTCCTCCTACACTGAAACCTTGTACCTACCAGTTCCCTTTGATCTGCATCGCTATAAATAAAGCAAGTGCCGGCTGCTTCTTTATTAGAAGCCAGACCCCTTGGGTCGGCTCAACTGGTCATGCCCCTGCTTTCAAAATATCCTTCCCTTTTGCCTTTATTTCTGATATATTACTTTATTTCTGATATATTACTTTCATAGCTTTTATTTCACAGCAAGCCCATTCCTCTGACTGGTACCCCTTCCCTCACCCACATGGGACATGAGCAAGACTAAGCCCTTTTTATATTTTGTTTAGAAACAAGGTCTCACTAAGTTGATGAGGCTGGCTTTGAACTCACCACCCTCCTGCCGCAGCCTCCCAAGCTGCTGGGATTACAGGCATGCACCACCACACCCAGCAAGAACCATGGAACTACAGACTTTTGAAGGATAAATTTTGTGGCTCATAGCTCAATTTTTCTTAAAAAGATACAATTGTGGGGCTGTGGTTGTGGCTCAGTAGTAGAGTGTTTGCCTTGCACACATGAGGCACTAGATTCGATCCTCAGCACCACATAAAGTAAACAAATAAGAAAAATAAAGGTATTCTGCCCATGTTCAATTCCAGAGCCACTGGGATTACAGGCATTTTTAATGTGTAACTTAACATTTAAAAAGCAACAATGTACAAAGATGTGGGCAGGGTTGAGGAAAAACAGAATGGAAAGTGAAGGACACACAACACTACCTCTTAATTTTTCTCTCAGCTCTCCTGCAGTACCTACCACTGGTAGGGCCCAAACAGGAAGCCTAAAGGTAAGTAAGCCCAAATGACACTGCTCTTTAAGACCAGCCTGTGGAGTTAAAGAGCAGAGTCTAGGGAGGTGGAGAGTAGGATCAGAAGAGGCAAAGGCAGAATAGCTGGCAGGTTTGGGGGATTTTTCCATTTTCCCCCTCCTTTCTGTGGTACTGGAGATTGAACCCAGGACCTAACACACACTAGGCAAATAGTCTACCATTGAGCTATATCTTCAGCCCAGAACATGCAGCAGGTGGGCTTGGGGATGTAGCTCAAAGGTAGAGTACTTGCCCAGTATATGTGAGGCTCTGGGTTCAATCCCTGTTTAAAAGGAGAGAAGAGGCTGGGGTATAACTCAGTGGTAAAGTGCCTGCCTAGCATGTATGAGGCCCTGGGTTTGATCCCCAATGCTGGAAAAAAAAAATAGAAGAGAAAAAAAAAAAAACAAGAAGAAAGGAAAGAATATTCGGCAGGTATATGATCAACTAATAATGTGAAAACTGGGGCCAGCAAGACCCTGTGTGAAAATTAAAAATTAAAAACGCAGGGAGAGGGCCGGGATATGGCTCAATGGTTAAGCCACAAGAGGCTGGACACAAGAAGTGTCCCTGTCTAAGTGGCCAAGGACTTCCAGGAAGCCTGGAAAAAAGCTCTGGTAGCCATAAGGTGGGTAGGAGAGGTAGAAAGGGAAGTAAATTATTTACTCATGCTGAAACAAGGATAAGAACCAGAAGTTGGACCATTTTATTGTTTCACTATAATAGTGAGCTGGAGCCAGGCATGGTGGCATATGCCTGTAATCCCAGTGACTCTTAAGGCTGATGCAGGAGGATCACAAGTTCAAAACCAGTATCAACAACTTGGTGAGATCCTATCTCAAAATTTAAAAAAGGACAGGGATGTAGCTCAGTGACAAAGCACCCCTGTAATCAATCCTAAGCACCCCTCACCCCCCCCCAAAAAAAGAAAGAAAGAATATTAGTAATACTGAATTGGAGTCTGAGCTGGGGAGGAGTTAATCAGAGACATGTGTGAGTTAAATTGGATTGGAGCATTAAAAATTCTTCCCCTATAGGACATTAGCTTATATATTTCTTTTAACCTTTGTTTATTTGTTTATTTATTTTTATGTGGTGCTAAGGATAGAACCCAGGGCCTCACATGCATTAGGCAAGCTCTCAACCCCAGCCTCTATATATTTCTTTTTCCTAGCAACACTTTATGCATTCAACAAATAATTATTTGCTACCTATACTGTGCCAGGAACTACTAGGCCCTAGGGAATTAGGAGGAAACAAAGTTAACCTTGCTGTATGGAGTTTCATCCTGGTGGGGGTGTGCAAACAATAGATAAGTAAATATGTTAAATCAATAGGCATAAATAACCCTGAACTCATGCACTCTTCAAGAACTCCTGGATTCGTGGGCTATTTTGAAGAGTGAAATGAAGAAGCTGCAGCATGTGCTTACTGATTCAGGCATACTTATTGAGCTCCTACAGGCAAGGAGCTGTACTGAGTGACACCATCCAGTATGAGGCATGAGGTGAAGGGTTGTGTAGGGTTGCAGGGTAGTCAAAGGCAAACTCTGAGCCCAACTCTCTGGCTTCAAAACCCTGCCAGGTGACCTTGGCTAATTTACTCAAGCCATCTGTACATCACAGGTGCTTTATAGGGGCAGTACTCTCACCACCTTCATGGGCTGTTGTGAGGATTAAATGAATCATCTATAAAGCACTTAGAATTCAGGGCATGCAGTGGAACCCTGGCAGAGCCTTCGGGCAGAAACCAGAGTGGAATGCAAGAAGAGAAAGTGTAGAGAGTCTGGGCTTGATTTCCAGAACTCTGACTGAAATAAAGGAGAGAGGCAACTAGTGGGGAAAGTAAGAACAGGAAGAATTTAAAATACTGACAAGGGGGATGTAGCAGAGCAGAAGTCACTGAAGACACATCACTGATGATCTGCCCAAATGGCAGGAGGGGAGAGATCTGAGTAAAAGGTGGAGGCCCAGCTTGAAGACACTTCCCTTGTGAGATGGAGGGGAGGAGTCCAGAGTGGGTGCAGGTGCTGACTCTCATGTAACCACAGGCAAGTGAGAAGGAATGTTACCAGTGGGGGAGGGGAAAGTTTGTGAAACACCATTTCCAAGAGGGGAGAGGGAAAGATGAGAGCACCAGAGATTGATTTCAGAACAGTGAACTGATAGGGACACTGATCTGCCTAGTTGGGTAAGTTCTGGTGGTTATGGGAGATATAAGTGGAGAAAAATCATTCCCCAAAGGGGCAGTGAGTGTCCAATGTCATCATAATGAAGCTAGGAAGAATAGAGCTGAATAAGGGATTGCTGGATTTGCCAACTGTGTGGCAATAGACTGAAGTAGAATCTTTTTTTTTTTCTTTAAAATCAGTCCTGGGGATTGAACACAGGGCCTCACAAGTGCTTTACCACTGAGCCACATCTCCAGCCCCTGAAGTAGAATCTTTAGGATCACTATAATGTTAAAGCAAATGATACATGGCAGAGAAGAATGGAGAGAAAGAAAGGTGAGGCTATAAGCCACATGCCATCCAAGAACACAAGAACTGTCTAAGTGGCCAAGGACTTCCTAACTAACTCTGAAAAGGAAAAATAAGACATTAACTAGAGAGAATTCCAGAGTCAAGTGAGGAATATTTTTCTTTCTAAAGGTCAAGAAAGCTACACTTATTTTTTCTTCTTCCCTTAAGACAAAACTAGGAATTGTAGATACTGGCAAGAAAGGGAATTAAATGGGGGCTGACGTTGTGGCTCAGCGGTAGAGCACTCGCCTAGCACATGCGAGGCCCTGGGTTCGATCCTCAGCACCACATACAAACAAAGATGTTGTCCGCTGAAAACTAAAAACAAATAAATAAATATTAAGATTCTCTCTCTCTCTCTCTCTCTCACTCTCTCTTTAAAAAAAAAAAAAAGAACTGAGGAAGGAAGAATTAGAAGAGGCTCATATACTTATGATTTATGCTTATTTTTTGCTTGGAATTATTTTCCTTCCCTCTTGCATATATAAACATGTGGACCTTTAAAACTGGCATGATTGAGAAAGTCTCATTTTATGTAGAAGTAAATTCAGGCCAAAGAATCTGGCTTAGTTTTTCTGTAGTCAGAGAATGAATTAGACATGGCCAAGAAAGTTCCTGCTGAAGACTCAGGACAATTGTGTGGCCCATTCATTCACCCAACCCTCTATCCAAATGAATGCCTTATGGGAGAATTAATTCTCTTTTAATTCAAAAGAATGTAGGGGAAAACAGTTTGTACATATCTGCAAGTTGTTTGTGGCAATTATAAGGATTTTGAGATGTATTTGTCATCTATCAGTATTTTCTGGTGGAAGTCTTCAAAATATCTGCCTAGGAGCTGGGGATATACCTTAGCAGTAGAGCATATGCTTGACATGTGTGAGGCCCTGGATTTGTTTCCCCCAGCACCAAAAAATTTATATATATATATATATATATATATATATATATATATACACACACACACACATATATATACACACACACATACATACATATATACACACACATATGTATATATATTCACACACACATACATATATAATGTATACATATAAAATGTATAATGCATGCATACATGTGTATGCATATTAATATATATACATTACATGTGATACATTTTCTATACATATATGAATATGCACATATATGTGTGTTCATACATTATATATACACATATATAATATACATATATGTGTATATTATATGGGTGAGGCCTGGGTTTGATTGCCTGGCACCAAAAATGTTACATATATACATATGTATAATATACATACATGTGTATATATAATGTAAACATGTATATACAATGTATATATGTAATGTATGATATTTACACATATAACATATGCATATATAGATATATGTATGTGTATATATAATTTTTTGGTGCTTGGGAATCAAACCCAAGGCCTCACCCATGCCAAGCAAATGCTCTACTGCTGAGCTACATCCCCAGCCCCTAGGCATATTTTATATATATTTCTATATATGTATATTATATGTGTGTGTCTAAAGAACAAACCCATGTATTTTTGTCAAACTCCCACATGGAATGAACGCAGAAAATTCCAAAACAGGGGCCATGGATGTAGCTTAGTGGTAGATCAGTGCTAGAGTATTTGTCTAGTATGTTTGTGACTCTGGGTTCCATCCCCAGCATCATGCACGTGCACGTATACACACACACACACACACACACACACACACACACAAATTCCACCAAACCAAACCATAAAGCAAAAGAACTGTGTAATGTCCATAGTCAGGTCATAGGCACAGGCTAGAGACAGAGACATGAAAACTGGGAGCTCTGGTGAGCAAACTGTGCAAACAGGACCCAAGGTCCAGGACATGATGAGCAGATCCTGTCCCCACACATATGACTCAGCCCCAGAGGTCACACCAAAGGTAGATGAGAAAATGCCAGGATTCAAGGGCTTTTAGTAGATCAATAAATGATTGAAAAAGCCAATCTAAGTGGGTTGGGGATGTGGCTCAAGCGCCTGGCATGCGTGCGGCCTGGGTTGGATCCTCAGCACCACATACAAAGATGTTGTGTCCGCCGAAAACTAAAAAATAAATATTAAAATTCTCTCTCTCTCCCCCCCCCAAAAAAAGCCAATCTAAGTGAAAAAGAAATAACCATCTGATCCAGCTTGTAAATTAGCCCCATGTGCCCAGTTCACCCACTTCTCAGAAGAATCCTATTCCTTATATAGAAATATAATACTATGTGTGAATGTGGTATTGAATATTTTGTGTATAATTATAAGGCACAAATTATAAATAAATAAATAAGAGATGAGTAGAGTAGATGAAAAGGATGGTGAGGGAGGTTCAGAGAAAGGAGAATCCCTAGGGATTTAAATGAAACAGATTTTGTTATGTGCACATATGACTAACTCACAATGAACCCATTATTATGTATAATTATGATGCACTAGTAAAAACACAAAAACAAAAACAAAAAAGAAATACAAACAAGCCAGGTGCTGTGGGGTACACAGCTATAATCCCAGGGACTTGGGGGGCTGAGGCAGGAAGATCACAAGTTTGAGACCAGTCTGGAAAAGCCCTATACAATTTCTTTTCTTGTTTTTGTTTGCTTGTTTGTTTGTTCTCCCCCTCCTCCTCCTTATTCTCCTGGCCCTACACAATTGAACAAGAGTCTGTCTCAAATTTAAATATATGTATATATATGAACTAGGATGTATTTCAGAAGCAAAGCACACACCTGGGTTCAATCCTTGGTACCAAAACAAAAAAGAAAGAAAGAATTTTTTTAAAAAAAAGGAAGAAAGAAAGAAAAAGAAATATGATGGGAGCCACATATACAATTTTAAAATGTAAAAAAAAAACAAGTGAAATTAATTTTAATAACATACTTTAGCTCAACATATTAAAATAATTGTCATCCTACTTGTAATCAATATAATGATTGGTTTCCATTTCTTCATGCTGTCTTCAAGATCTTGATATATTTATCACACACAGAATATCTCAGTGTGAACTAGCCTCATTTCAAGTGCTCCCAGGTCACATGTGACTAGAGGCTTTTGTGTCGGACAGTATGCAGAAAACCATACTTGACCTTAGAGTATTTTGCTGTTGTTTTTCCATATTTCTTCTTTCCTCTTTTCTACCTTTTTAAAAATTTTATGATTTTAAAAAAATTGGGGTGAACATGGGGCATGGCTTAATGATAAAGTGCTTATCTCTCAATTGTGGGGCCCTGCCTGGGTTTGAATCCCAGCACCAAAAAAAAAAAAAAATGGTCCCACGGATCTGTCCCTAGCTTCAACAATGTTTGGACTGCACAGACCCAGAGACTCCCTTTCTTCTAGCTTCCAATTGCCTTCCAATCTGATCTCCATTTGCAACCTCCAGGACCATCTTTTCGCCCATCACCTGCTTTCAAGACCAGCAACTCCGTTTTTTTGTGGTTAGCTCCTTATTGCCCACCAACCATGATCTCCCAGATTCAGAATTATTCCACTGATGTGGAGGCTGTTATCAACCGCCTGGTCAATTTGCGTCTGTGCAGCTGGGCATGGGGACACATGCCTGTAATCCCAGTGGCTAGGGAGACTAAGGCAGGAGGATCACGAGTTCAAAGCCAACCTCAGCAATTTAGCGTGGCACTAAGCAATTCAATGAGATCCTGTCTATAATAAAATATTAAAAAGGGCTGGAGATGTGGCTCGATGGGTACCCCCAGGTTCAATTCACAGTACCAAAAACAAACAAACAAACAAAAAAAGGAATCTGTACACCTCCTACACTCACCCCTCCCTCTGGGCTACTATTTCGACCATGGTGATATGGACCACTTCCTCAAGTTGGCAGAGGAGAAGGGCAAAGTCTCCTGAAGATGTTAAAACAAAGCAGGGGCCTTTTCCAGGACTCGCAGAAACCTCAAGATGAGTGAGGCAACACCTAGGCAGATTTTTAATCACTGTGGAGCCCTTCCCAAGCCTTGGACCAAATGAAAATAAAGCTTTTTCCAGGAAAAACAAATTAGTTTTTTCTTTCTTTTCTTTTCTTTCTTTTTTCTTTTCTTTCTTTCTTTTTTTTTTTTTTTTGATAGTGTCTTGCTATATTGCCCAAACTAGCCCTGAATTCCTGGGCTCAAGTGATCCTCCTGCCACAGCAACCCTAGTAGCTGGGGATCAAAAGCAGGGCCTTGAACATTCAAGGCAACTGCTTTAGCACTCAGCTACACTCACTGCCATCTTCCTTTCAACAGGTTGAATTGGGTAGGACTGATTTTGGTATGACTGATTTTTTTAAGAAAGTGGGAAAACATTCTCATACTAAGAGTCTCTAGTTTGAATTTTTACTTATTCATTTATTTTAATTTTCAAGCCACTGGGGATTGACTCCAAGGTGCTTTACCACTGAGCCCTTTTAGCTTTTGTTTTCAGATAGGATCTTGCTGAGGCTGATCTTGAATTTACAATCTTTCCTGCCTCAGCCTCCTGGGTCACTTGGATTATAGGTATACACCCAGCTCAGCTTTAGTTTGAAATTTTAAATGTTACAGAAAGCCCTCTTGGTCAATTTTCTTTCTATCCCTGAGAGATGGCTTTTTGTTTTGTTTTGTTTTGTTTTTCTGTTTTTAAAACTTCTGGGTATACAGACTCTTTTAAAATTTTTTTTGATATATATTTTTAGATTGTTAATGGATCTTTGTTTCATTCATTTATTTATATGCAGTGCTGAGAATGGAACCCAGTGCCCCACACATGCCAGGCAAGCACTCTACCACTAAGCCACAACTCTAGTCCACGGGTACATAGACTTTTCTGGGAAGAGAAAAAGGAGGCTGAGGCAGGAAAGATTGTAAATTCAAGGCAACTGCTTTAGCACTCAGCTACACCCACTGCCATCTTCCTGGGGAATGTGATACAGACTGCTGCTAAACATTTATTCCTTCTAGTCATTTTTTTTGTCCTTTCCTCCCCATCCCTTTCTGCAGTACTGGGGATGGAACCTAGGGCTGTGCATATGGTAGCCAAGTGCTCTACTATGGGGCAACATTCCCCAACCCCTAACCCCACATTTTCATTTTCTTGTCTTTTCCTTTCCTTTCCTTTCCTTCCCTTCCCTCCCTCCCTCCCTCCCTCCTTTCCTCCCTCCCTCCTTTCCTTCTTTCTTTCCTTCCTTCTCTCTCTCTCTCTCTCTCTCTCTCTCTCTCTCTCTCTCTCTCTCTCTCTCTCTTTCTTTCTTTCTTTCTTTTACCAGAGATTGAACTCAGGGGCACTCAACCATTGACCCACATCATGAGCCATATTTAGTATTTTATTTACAGAAAAGTTCTCACTGAATTGCTTAGTGCCTCACCACTGTTGAAGCTGGCTTTAAACTTGAAATCCTCCTGTCACAGCCTCCTGAGCCACTGGGATTACAGGCCTGAGCCACCATTCCCGGCCCCATATTTTCTCTTAATAGTTAATAAACATCAACTATGGGTCAGAGATTCTGCCTAGAGATAGCTGTACAGACATACTGCCTGGTTTACAAGTCTACTATTTAGCAGAAAAAAACACAAATACTTTCAATAAAATGGGATAAATATTGATAGAGGGAAGATGAGGAGCGAAGTGGCTACCTAGAAGAATAATTTAATCCATTTTGGTAGATGAGAGATGGCTTGGGGGTGGGTGGAGGGAATGATGTCTAAATTGGAACCTGAAGATTGAATAAAAGATGCCTAAGAAAAGGGAGAAGGGAGGGCTGGAGAATGCCAGAAATAGCGGCTTTAAGAAAGACTGAACTTACCATTATGTACAACTATAATGCACCAATAAAAAAACATGGAAAAAGAAAAAATATAATATATATATATATACACACACAGAGATATATATATTTTTAAAAGAAATCTAAAGTTGATCTGCTCAAGACTGTGTAGCCAGAATTGGAACTCAAATTTAAGTTGCTTAAAATCTATATTTTCTACTGTTTCTGAATATTCTATTTGTGAAATTTAATTTTAAAAAGAAAGAAAGGCCCAGAAGCCGAGCATGGTGGTACATGCCTATAATCCCAGCAACTTTGGAGGCTAAAGCAGGAGGATGGCCAGTTCTAGTCCAGCCTCAGCAATTTATCAAGACCCTGTCTCAAAATTAAAAAAAAAATAAAAAGATCTAGGAATGTAGCTCAGTGGTAGAGTCCCCCTGGATGGATTCAATCCCCAGTATGTGTGTGTGTATGTGTGTGTGTGTGTGTGTGTATGTATATATATGTATGTATATTATGTATCTATATATATATATATATAAGAAAAGGAGAAAAAAGGAAAGACAAAGATGGCTTAGGGGGAACTGAAAAGAGTTCAATGTGGTTGGGACCTACAGGGTGAATGGTGAGGTTGGTATTGTACATTATTCTCTGGGCAGTCTAGTTAATGGTGGGAGTTGGGAGGCAGGATGTTGACAAATCTGGAATAGACAGGCCCAATACAGGAAGTACTCCATCCCAAAAATATTCCTTCACCAGTTCAGTTCAAGTTCACCAGTTGCAGAGTTAAATGTATTAACAAATTTTTCTTTAGAAAAGCATGAATCTCTGATATAGCAATTATTCTCTTTTCAGATTATATCAGGCCTTAAACCTTTATTTTGGATTCAGAAAATTGAACATGATTAAAGTTTCATATCATAAAATACATACAAAAATGCATATAAAATATAAGAATGGAGCTGAGCATGCCTATAATTCCAGATTGCTTCAGAGGCTGAGGCAGGAGGATCCCAAGTTTGAGGCCAGCCTGGGCAACTTAGTGAGACTGTATCAAAATAAAGTAATATTTTAAAAGAACTGGGGATGTAGCTCAATGGTAGAGTTCCTGCCTAGCACATGCAAGGCCCTTAGTTTAATCCCCAGTATTGCAAAGACCAAAGAGGAGAAAGAGGAGGAGGAACCTAGACATTATAATCACTGCTTACAGATGAAGACACTGAGATACAGGTATATAAAATAACTTGTATAGAATCACACATTTGTAAGATTTAGAGCAGCTTGACTCCAGAGTTCACTTCATTAACACCTATGCCTTTCCAGGGCCTGTAGATGATTGGATACGTCTGGAGTATAGGGTAAAGAGTTGGCAAGAAACATTAGAGATAACGCCAATGAAGGATAAAGGAGGCAGGGGTCAAATGCCAAAGTTTCAGCATGAACACAATTATTAGGTAAATAATTTTTATTACTAAATCCATATATAAGTGATTACTAATCTTTGAATGTGGTTGCATTAAAAGAACATTACAGCCGGATGCAGTAGCACACACATGTAATGCCAGCAGCTCAAGAGGCTGAGACAGGAGGATTACAAATTCAAAGCTAGCCTCAGCTACTTAGCAAGGCCCCAAGCAACTTAGCAAGGCCCCAGCCACTTAGTGAAAACCTGTCTCTAAATAAAATATTTTTGCAAAGGAGCTGGGGATATGGCTCAGTGGTTAAGCCCCCTGGGTTCAATCCCTGGAAAAGAGAAAACAACAACAGAACATTACAGCTATGCAAGGTGGCACATGCCTGTTATCCAAGTGACTCCAGAAGCTGAGGCATGAGGAGTACAAGTTCGAGGCCAGCCCGTGCAACTTAGCAAGACCTAGTCTCAAAGCAAGAAAAAATAAAAGAACTGGGGATGTAGTTCTATGGTAATTCCTCCCTGGGTTAAATCCCCAGTACCAAAAAATAAGTTAGTTAATTAATCCCCAGTTGGAGAAGAGAGGCTGAAGTGATGGGTGATGTGGTTCCCACTCTTGGCCCTCTACCTGCGGGCATTCCACATTCACAAGACTCTCTTCTAAGACCTTATAAAACCAAAGCCCCTTTCTTCTTTTAGCCAAAGCAGTATTACCAAGCAGGAAACTGTGGTGTCAATGTGTCCCCCTCACTTTCTCTCTCCATCATCACATATATACACATATCAATCCAGAAGCCTGGTGCTTCCTTCTCTCAGCTGCTCTTGCAGCTGTTTGGGACTTCTTTTTAAAGAGAGCTTTCCAGGGAGACTTGAGTGACTTTAGTAATCTCTCTTCACAGAAGGTTCCTTTGATTTGGGAGACTAAACTTTTTCTCCAACACCCCATACTGTACAGAGGTGCTGCATCTTTTTATATCATAGTATCTGATTCCATTAACCTGAGTCAGTAAGCAGAAAGATGCATCTTGGCAGCCCCTGGCCTGACCTCCAGGAGATGAAATGGATGGACCCTCCCAGTAAACTCAGATTGTTTCAGGAAGAGCCACGTCTCCCGTGTGGTCTATGTACCAGCTTACTGTGATATGCCTGGGCCACTTCCTTTCTTGGGATGGTTATAGGGAAACTTTCCCCTTTTACCCACCACTTCCTTCATTTAAAAGGTCAAGCAGCAGCCAGTGATATAATATTTTCTTTCTTTCTTTGCTTCCTTCCTTTCTGTGCTCAGAATTGAACCCAGGGCCTTACATGTGTTTGGCAAGAGGTCTACCATTGAGCTACATCCCAGCTTATTTATTCTTGTATTGGCAATTGAACCCAGGGCCTCAGGCACACTGAACACATGATCTTAAATCCCAACTCCTAGGATTACAGTTATTTGGGGCGGGGGGCGGGGTGGATACCAGAGATTGAACTCAACCACCAAATCACATCCCCAGCCCTATTTTGTATGTTATTAGAGACAGGGTCTCACTGAGTTGCTTAGAGCCTCCCTTTTGCTGAAGCTGGCTTTGAACTCCTGATCCTCCTGCCTCAGCCTCCTGAGCTATTGGAATTACAGGCATATGTCACCAAGCCTAGCTACAGTTATTGTAAATTAGAGTTTTTTTGTCGAGTCTATTTTCTTTTGCTATTAGACATACTTACATGTACTATTTTGTTTCATCCACAAATTATGTGAATTCTTTGTTATTCCCAATTTACACACCAGAAAACTGAGGATAAAATAGAGTTAACTGATTGGCCCAAGATGATCTGTAGTTCAAAGTCAAGTGAGTCAGACTTAACCTTTAGACAGGCAGCAGGCTATCTTTGAAAGAAAATACCAGACATGCCATTGTGATTGATGAGGTCCAAAAGACTTATGTGTTAGGAAGATTGGCATCTCAGTCAGCAGAGAAGATAGCATGTCAGAGTCCGACATTTGGAAAATTTAATTCCTTAGGCTTTACATCTTTTTCTAGTCGGGATCACCTGTCCTAAATATCTGAATTATTTTCATAAGACACACTTGTATCTGTTGTACAACTGCAGGAAATCTCATTAAGCCTTTCCAGATCCCTCTTACTTTCTCCTAGTTCTGCTCCTTACTAATGCTTTCTTACAATACCAATTATTTCTTTTTCAGTCTGTCTTCACAAAACTATTAACCTTGCTGGGTGTGGTGGCACATGCCTATAATCCCAACTCAGGAGGCCAAGGCAGGAGGAGTACAAGTTTGAGGCCAGCCTGGGTAATTTAGCAAAACCCTGTCTTAAAATAGAAATTAAAAAGTGTCCCCAGGTTTGATCCCCAGCACTATTTAAAAAAAAAAAAAAAAGGGCCTGGAAATATAGCTCAGTGGTAAAGTGTTCCTGGGTTCAACCCTAGTACCACCACAACAACAAAACTCTTAACGGCAACCTGGATATCAACCATCTCCTATAACCAGCACTCTTTCTAACAAAATGCTCTCTTTTTTTTTTTTTTTAACAGTGCTGGGATCAAACCTGGGGACACTCTACCATGGACCTACCTCCTCAACCCTTTATATTTTTAATTTTGAGACAGGGCTTCACTAAGTTGCCCAGGCTGGCCTTGAACTTGTGATTGTCTTGCCTCAGGCTCCTGAGTTGCTGGAGTAGCAAGCTCCACCATGGGGGGCCTCATCAATGTCTTTGAGTGTTTATTCAAGCAAAATGCTGATGGTAAAAAGATAAGTAACAAGGCGCATGCCCCCAGGAAATTCAGGGTCTGGTGAATTTGCTGGGAGGAAAAGTGCATTGAAGGCATTCCAGAGGAAGTGATGCATGAGCTGGACTCAAAGGAAGGAGCAATAGTAAATGTTGTGGTGGGATGGGGCTGGAGAGGGCTTCAGGCAGGGGAAGCAGTTTACACAAGAGTGAGAGCATGCATCATTCAGGAAATTCCATACTCTGAAGCGGGAGAGGAGACCTGGTCAGAGAGGTAGGCAGGGACCAGCTGTAAAGTGCCTTTTATAGCATGCTAAGGAAATTGACCTTTCCCTGAAAGTCATGGGAATCCACTGAAAGATTTTGAGTTAAGGAATATAGAGGGGAGCCGTCTCGGACCTGGCAATAGAAATAAGGTAACTGAGTCTGTGTGTTTTATTTCGATCTCTTCTAGCTAACTTTTATGCCAAGAACCTCATTAATGAAACCATTGCGCTGGCCGCTTGGTGGAATTGGCGCCAAACCCACAGAATATAAGTCAGATGTAGTGGTGCACAATTATAATAATAGCAATTCAGAAGGCTGAGGCAGGAGGATTGCAATTTTAAGGGCTGCCTCAGCAATTTGGCAAGGCCCTAATCAACTTAATGAGAAGCTGCCTCAAAATAAAATAAAAAAATAGGGGCTGGGGTTGTGGCTCCGCGGTAGAGTGCTCACCTCACATGTGTGAGACCCTGGGTTCGATCCTCAGCACCACATAAAAATAAATAAATAAAATAAAGATATTGTGCCCATGTATAAATAAACAAATATTTAAAAATAAATAAAATTAAAAATTAAAAAATTAAAGGATAGAGATATAGCTTAGTTGTAAAGCACCCTTGGGTTCAATCCCCAGTCCCCCCCAAAAAAGGGAGGGGGGTGGTCCATAACTGGGCTGGAGGTATAGCTCAGTGGTAGAGTGCTTTCCTAGCATGCATGAGGTCCTGGGTTCAATTCCCAATATCACACACACAAAAAAAAAAAAAAAGAAAAGAAAGGAAAAATTTCAAAACAGCTTGAAATACCCATTTTTTTTAAAGGAAAAAAAACCAAATTTATGCTTTGGATATATCATTCCAGCTGCAGGGTAGAGAATAGATTGGAGTGAGGCAAGATGTGGGAGCAAGACTACAGGCCAGTAGACCTATTAAGAGTTGACTGCAGTGTCAGTAGCAAGAACCAATGCAGAGACAATGGGGATAAAGAAAGTGGACATTAAGAAAGTAGACTAGGGCTGGGGTTGTGGCTCAGCGGTAGAGCGCTCACCTAGCATGTGCGAGGCCCTGGGTTCGATCCTCAGCACCACATAAAAATAAAATAAAGGTATTGTGTCCAACTACAACTAAAATAAACAAAATATAAAAAAGAAAGAAAGAAAGAAGACTAGCCATGTTGAGAGTGGTGATGCATGACTGTAATCCCAGAAGGTTGAGGCAGGAAGATTAAAAGTTCAAAGCCAGCCTCAGTAATTTAGCAATGCCCTAAGCAATTTATCAAGATCCTGTCTCAAAATAAAAATAATAATAATAAAAGATCTGGGGATGTGGCTCAATGATTAAGCACCTCTGGGCTCAATCCCTGGTACCCAAAAGTAAGAAAGTAGACTAGACAGGCATGGTGGTGCACACCTGTAATCCCAGCAATTTGGGAGACTGAGGCAGGAGGATCGCACAAGGTCAGCCTCATCAATTTAGTGAAGCCCTGTCTCAAAATAAAATTTAAAAACAAAAAGGGGCAAAAAGGGCTGGTGGTATAGCTTAGTAGCAGCATTTATTTAGAATGTGCAAGGGCCTGGGTTCAATCCCTAGTACTAGAAAAGGAAAAAAAAACAAAGAAAGAAAATGGATTAATTGGACTTGAGAACAATTTGGGAGAGAGGTTTTTTGTTGTGTTTTGTTTTTTTGGTACTGGGAATTGAACCCGAGGTGCTGTCACTGAGCTACATCCTCAGTCCCTTTAATTTTTTTTTTTTTTCATTTTGAGACAGGGTCTCATTAAGTTGTTGAGGGTCCTGGTTAGGTTGCCAAGGCTGGCCTCAAACTTGTAATCCTCCTGCCTCAATCTCCTGACTCACTGGGATTATGGGTGTATACCACTGCATCCTGCTAGAAGTGAGGGAGGGGGAAGAATCAAGAATGACAATCAGACTTCTTATATTTGTGATTGGATGGTGGCATTCATGGAGATTTGGAAAAAACAATGTTTATGTCTGATACCCAGGGCCTAGTTGACTTTTTATTTTATTTTATTTTAATATTTTTTAGTTTTTGATGGACCTTTATTTTATTTATTTGTATATGGTGCTGAGAATCAAACCTAGTGTGTCATACATGCTAGGGAAGCGCGCTACCACTGAGCCACAACCTCAGCTCCATAGTTGATTTTTTAAAAAAATATTTTAGGTTGTAGGTGGACACAGTACCTTTATTTTATTTATTTATTTTTATGTGGTGCTGAGGATTGAACCCAGGCCATACCTGGGGAACATTCTACCATTGAGCAACAACCCAGCCCATGATTTTTTTTTTTTGTACGAAGAATTGAATCTAGGGGTGATTAACCACTGAGCTACATCCCAGCACTATTTATTTTTTTATTTTTGGTACTGGGGATTGAACCCAGTGGTGCTTAATCACTGAGCCACATCTCCAGACTTTTTTATGTTTTATTTTGATGCAGGGTTTCCCTAAATTGCTTAGAACCTTTCTAAGTTGCTGAGTTTGGTCTCAAACTTGCAATCCTTCTGCCTCAGTCTCCCAAATCATTGGGAATACAGGCATGCACCACTGTTCCTGGCCCTAGCCCTTTTAAATTTTTTATTTTGAGATACAATCTCACTAAATTGCCCATTCTAGCTTTGGAGCTTGCAATTTTCCTGCCTCAGGCTCCTGAGTCAATGAGATTACAGGTGTGTGTCACTGTGCCCAAGTAGGGGCATAGGTATTTGAGAGTTGATTACAGAGGAAGTAGTTGAAGCCATGAGAACAGATAAGATCACCTAGAGACAGTGGGTTAGGTGAGAAGATACTGCAAGATTCCTTCATTTAAGGAGCAAGCTGAAAAGTCCATGATGGAGGCTGAGCATGATCAGCCAGAGAAGTAGGAGGCCGAATTCAGCAGTAGAATGGGGACAAAAGCCAAATTTCAGTAAATTAAAGAAGAATGCATGAGATGGGAGGATCACTTGAGCCCATAAATTAGAGTCCTACCTAGGCAACATAACAAGACCCCATGTTAAAAACAGAGGATGTAGATTATGGTTAAATGTTGAGATTCATTGGGTCATATATTTATCACTTGTGCATTTTATTGTTTGTAAATTATGCCTCCATAATTTATCCAGAATAAATCTTTGTAAGAAATATTTGAATATGGGCTGGGGTCATAGCTCAGTGGTAGAGCGCTTGCCTAGCATGCATAAGGCACTGGGTTTGATCCTCAGCACCACATAAAAAAATAAATAAATAAAATAAAGGTATTATGTCCATCTACAACATATATATATATATATATATATATATATATATATATATTATAAAAATATTTGAATATGATCATGTATTAGAAAAAGAGAAGTTAAGGAAGACAAAGTGAGAGAGAAAAGACATTTTTAATGGAAACAGGTTCCAAGGAAGTAGAACGGATAAGCTTAGGTAGGTGACTTGGTTTAGACAGGAGGAAAGATGTCTCTTTCACTGATCTAGGAATAAAAGGAGACAAGGAGGTATTTTGTTTTGTTTCAAGACCAGGGATTGAATCCAGAACTTCACACATATTAGGCAAGGGCACTACCACTGAGCTACATCTCTAGTCCTTTTTTATTTAGAGTTAATGTCTGGCTAAATTATCCAGGGTGACCTCCAACTTGCCATCTTTCTGCCTTGGTCTCCCAAGTACCTGAAACTACAGGTGTATGCCATCCTGTCTGACTGACAGGGAGTTTACTGAAGCAGATAAAGTGAGTAGGAAGTAAGGTAGGAAATCGAAACAGTTTGTATTTAATTATTTCTTTTCCCCTGGGGGAAAAGCTGGGCCCCAGATGTGGTATTTAAAAAATGTCTACAAATTCTTTAATATTCATCCCTTCAAAAGATGGAATGTAATTGGACACAGTAGCACAGGTCTATAATCCCAGCAGTTCAGAAGGCTGAGGCAGGAGGATCGAAAGTTCAAAGCCAGCCTCAAAAACTTAGTGAGACCCTAAGCAAAGACCCTGTCTCAAAATTTAAAAACAAAAATAGAAAGCGCTGGGATGTGGCTGAATGGATAAGTATCCCTGGGTTCAATCCCTGATTTAAAAAGAAGAAAGTAGGGAAGGAGGAGGAGGAGGAGGAACTTAGTCCTTCCTCTTTTTTTGAATCTGTCCTGGATGATTCTAGTGAAAAGAATATGAAAGAAATAATGATATGTTACCTCCACAATTAGGTTTTTTTTTTTTCTTACCCAGATAGGAGTGTCACTATGTTGCCCAGGCTGGCCTTGAACTCTTGGGCTCAATCAATCAATCTTCCTGCTTCAGCGTCCCAAGTAGCTATGATTAGGGCAGGTGCCACTATTCCCGGCTCACAATTAAAGGCTGTAACTTTTGTCTTTTTTTTTTAATTGAAAATTTGTTATTTATTTGACAGATAACTTCTGAATTAAAAAAGAAATGACAATAAGTTGTATATAAATAAATTCAAACATTTTCACTAAGCACCAAGTTTCCAATCTTTTCACCAAAAACAACTTTATCATTGAAAGACTGTCTCAAACTTAGTTTATTTAGGTTTTAAATCAAGAAACCTAAAGCTGGGGCTGGGGTTGTGGCTCAGTGGGGAGCACTTGAAAAATAACCTATACAGTCCAACAGAGGGGATCTGCTGGTCTCAGGCTGGTCATAACAGGTCATTGCTCCACAGGCCAAATATCATCCTCACAGCACACAAACAAAAAGAGTAATAAGTATATACACAGTGAGTACAAAGTATCTTATCAATATATGTTCATAGGTATACACTGCAGCAAGAGGTATAGAAACAGATACCATTCACTAGCCAACAAGGGAGAACCTAGCCCTGACAGTAGAAGGAATAAAAATTCCTGTGCCCTGGAATGGAGTGGAGGCTTTGTGGGCCAGGAGGCATCCAGGTCAGACAAGGAACATGAGTGGATATCAAGGCACATGGGGAGGAATCTTCAGGGCTGGAGAGGACAAAACACACCAAGACACAGCCACAGACCTACTGACTATTCAGAAGACAGTGGAGTATGTGTGCTGGCTGAAGGGATATAATCGAAGAGATACATAAAACAGAAAAGAAAACCTCCACCAACAACAGGACAAAATACCTTCCCCACAGAGGATCCACATACTCTCCAAGAAGGTGAAGTAGTTGAAGATCACTCTGAAGGTCACCCTCCACCTCAAGGCCCTAGTCCCTGGGAATCAAATCCATAAGCAAGAATCTTCCTTCATGTAAACTGCCTTTTCTCTAAAAAGTAAAGCAAAAACACAAGCAAACAAAACAAAACTCAAAAGAAAAATAATCAGGCCAAGTTTGACCCCCTTATACTTCATTTATGTCCCAGCTGTCACACTAGGGAGGCAGGGTCAAGTTATCAAAGAGAGAGCAAGTTATCAAAGAGGACGTCGGGGAACTAAGGAATGAATTGCAGCAGAAACATACCTGGTGCTGAAGCACTTGAAAGGCATTGCCGGCACGTGCTGGAGGACATCGAAGAGCAACACAAAAAGCCAGCCAAGTCCCTAGGGCTCCTTGGCCTACCTGGAGCAGGCGTCTGCCAATAACCCTGTGCCTCTGAAGTAGACCTGAGAGGAGTCTGGCCTACAAGGTAGCCAGCCCCCTGTAGACAGTGTTGACAAAACTCTTTCTGTGTGTAGGGGTATTTTAGAAGACCTATTTGGTAGATAAAGACGAGTTGGTGTTAATTTTGTTTCCACCTAACAATTTCTCCCAATTTTTATAAGCTGTTAATAACTTGAGTACTTTATGAAATGCGAATAGCTTGGCAAATGAAGTGAGGTTTTTTGTTTTGTTTTTGTTTGTAGCAAGGTTTAGACTATGAGTTTGATGACACAGATTCTTTCTTGTATGACTTTATATAGTTTTTTTCTATTTTCTTTTTTCCAGTTGTTAGTGTGTTATGATCTGAGCAGGGAAATTAATACTCTGAGAATGGGGGTGGGTAAATAGTTTGGTTTTAGGTCTTTTATGATAACTACGCTGAGATTGTGGCTCAGCGGTAGAGTGCCCTCCTAGCACAGGAGGGACCGGGGTTCGATCCTCAGCACCACATAAAATAAATAAATAAATAAATGCACTGTGTTGTGTCCATCTACACCTAAAAAAAAAAAACATTTTGTCTGTCTTGCAATATCCAGAAACTTCTGGATACACTGATCAACATCAGTTTAAATTTCTTCCTGATTGGTGCCACTGACATAATCCTGACTCACACTAGAAGCAAGCTAACCACAAATGACGACTCCAACTCGCCCATCAAGGTGCTGCTGCAAGTTCTCGGTGCGCCAGGCACTGCCTGAAGAAACAAGGTCTGGCCAGGAAGTCCCGGCAGGGGTGATGGCAACCCCAGGGCTGCTGGGAGAACATACTGCCCAGCAGAGCTATCATGTTTGGGATGGCAGGCCGAGGCCCACAGATTTTTGTCTTGATAGGGTCACCAAAAGTCCTGTTTTACCTGGAAGTGATAAGTTTCCTGGGATGTGAAACTTTCAGTGCAAAAACTAGGACAGTTCAGGGCAAATCAGGACAAGTTGGTCACCCTAGTCCCTTCTCATATCATTTTCTCTAGTGGAAGCCAACGGTTATATTGTGAGCTGTCCTATAGAGAGGCCCACATGGCCCAAAACTCAGGTCAAAACTCAACCATGAAATAAGGCTTCAATCCAACAGCACAAAGAAGTGAGACCTTATACTAACCACATGAATAGAGCCTTGAAGATCCTCTCCCATGCAAACCTTCAAATGAGACTGTAGCCCCTTTATGAAAGATCATCTAGCTATGCTAGCTCCAAATTTCTGACTGACTAAAATTGTTAGATAATATTGTTTTAAGTTGTTAAGTTTTAAGTTGTTACTTTGTAGAAACAGATAACAAATTCAGAAGATCAATGAAAATGAGCGAAGTGGTGGGATGAGTTTCTCAGGCCTTGCAAAGTTGGATAACTTCTCCAGCAGTTTTAGACAACTCAGACTCTGTGCTCATCTACTTTCTATGCCACTGGTATGCCAACAGTATCTTTTTTTTTAACAGTATCTTTTTGGCAAAGGAATTTTGCCAGATTATTTTGCTTTCCTATGAAGTGTGTGTTTGTGTGTGTGTGTGCGCGCATGCTTATTTTCCCCACTCCCCTGCTCTAAGTACTGGGGATTGAACCCAGGGCACTTTACCACTAAGCTATGTCCCCAGTCCTTTTTATTTTTTGTTTTGATACATATTTTTGCTAAGTTGTTAAAAGTTTAAGTTGCTGAGTTTGGCCTTGAACTTGCAATCCTCCTGCCTCATGCTCCCAAGTCACTGGGATCACAGGCAGCTTTAGGAAGCATATTGATCATTAACATTGTCACTGACTTTAGAAATTTCTTGGCAAGAATATGACTAGTCACTGTTTTGGCTATGAAAAGTACAATTTTGGTGGGCATGGTGGTGCACAGCTATAATCTCAATGGCTCAGGAGGCTGAGGCGGGAGGATCTCAAGTTTAAAGCCTGTCTCAGCAAGTTAGTTAGGCCCTAAGAAACCTAGTAAGACCCTTACTTAAAATAAAAAATAAAAAGGGCTAGAGATGTGGCTTAATGGTTAAGTGTCCCTGGGTTCAAACCCCAGTACTGAAGAAAGAAAGAAAGGAACAAAGGAAGAAAGAAGGGAGGGAGGGAGGGAGGAAAAGGGGGAGGGAGGGAGGAAAGAAAATTTCAATATTTATTTATTTAGTTGTAGTTGGACACATACCTTTATTTTATTTATTTTTATGTGGTGCTGAGGATCGAACCCAGGGCCTTGCACATGCTAGGCAAATGCTCTACCGCTGAGCCACAACCCCAGCCCACTTCTCTAATATTTAGGGAAAAAAAATCTCACTATTGTATGTTAGAAAGCATTATTTTGTGTTTTTCCCCTTGAAAAACCTGTTTTAATTATCACATTGGCTACTTAATTGTTTTCTAATAACACTAAAGCTTCAGTGGCCTTTTTGCCATTATTATACTATTATTTTTCTCTTTTCTTTGTTCTAGAGACAACATTTACTGTGCTCTCAGGCTGGCCTCAAATTCTGGCCTCAACGTCCCAAGTAGCTAGAACCACAGGTGTGTGTCACTATACCCAATTTAGACCACTGTTTGACCAAAGTTCATAATATAATGTACTGGGAACCATGGGCAAATAGATCACCAGTTTTAAAAAACTTGATTCTTAGAGGTTTAGTATGTTTCCTATTAGCACTTCTTTTTCAGCTGCTCATCAGGAAACAACACTTATGGATAACCCAGACCCAACACAGTCAGATTCACCCTGTGTATTTATTTGCACTGGATTTCCGGTAATATAACATTTTTTTTTCCCTGAGTTTAAAAGTACAATCTTCTGTCTTCCTTTTTTTTTTTTTTTTGTCTTAAGTTTGCATAATCTAATTGATCCTTTCTAAATGATTAAACCATTGAACAAAACTGTCTTTAAATAATCTAAAAACTTTAGCAAAAACCTGTGACTTTAAAAAATTGACTTTTGGGGGCTGGGATTGTGGCTCAGGGGGCTGGGATTGTGACTCAGCGGTAGAGTGCTCACCTAGCACAGGCGGGACCCGGGTTCGATCCTCAGCACCACATACAAATAAAGGCATTGTGTTGTGTTCATCTACACTTAAAAAAAATATTTATAAAAAAATTGACTTTATTGAAGTATAATCCCCAACATTCTACTTGTGATTCTTTTGCCTGAGCCTCCATAAGGAGCTGAGGTTGGTTATAGGCATGTGCTAACTCACCAGTTATTTCACAAAATTTAAATGACAGATTATTTTAAACTTTCTCAGAAAACATGTTACACTCTCAATAACCATTTTGCTTTGAAATTTTAGGTTGTATTGATTCACAGCATTTCTCAGCTAATAGTTAATAGGATGTAGCTAATCTAAATCACCATATTATTTTATATGTGTGTTATTGTTTATGGACCAATTTTGAAATTTCATTGTGTTATACTTTTTTTTGTTTTGTTTTGTTTTGTTGGAACTAGGGATTGAACTTAGTGGTACTTAACCACTGAGCCACATCCCCAGCCTTTTCTATGATTTATTATGAGACAGGGTCTTGCTAAATTGCTTAGGGCCTCACTAAGATGCTGAGGCTGGCTTCTAACTTGTGATTCTCCTTCCTCAGCTTCCGGAGTTGCTGGGATTACAGATGGTGCCACCCCAGCCTATCAGCATCTTTCCAACACATGGTCCCTAGACCAGAAATAGCAGTACTGAGAATTGAATATAAGGTCTAGCACATGCTAAGCAAGCACTCTATCATTGAGCTACATCTTCAGCCCCCTTTTTTAAAATTTTGAGGCAAGTTCTAACACCCAGGCTGGTCTCAAATTTGTTTGTTTCTTTCTTTCTTTCCTTCCCCTTCGCCCCCCCCCCCTTCTCCCTCCCTCCCTCCCTCCTTTCTTTCTTTCTTTCATACCAAGGATTGAACCCAGGGTGCTTAACCACTGAGCCACAACCCCAGCTATTTTATTTTTATTTTAAGACAGGGTTTCACTAAGTTGCCTAGGGCCTCACTAAACTGCTGAGGCTGGCCTCAAACTTGTGATCCTCTTACCTCAGCCTCCAGAATTGCTGGGATTACAGGCATGTGCCACTTTATTTTCAATTCACAAAACATTTATTAATTATAAACACTGGGATTTAACCTAGGGCCACTGAGCTACATCCCAATCCTTTTATTCTATTTGAGACAAAATCTCATTAAATTGCCCAGGCTAACCTTGAATTTATGACATATTCTCCTGCCTTAGCCTCCCAAGTAGCTGAGACTATATATGTATAGCACCACACCTCACCTGCTTATCTTGTTTTAACCTTTTACAATGAAAATATAGTCATGTCTTTGTATAATTTAAAATATATAGAGGGAAAAAAGTAATTATCAGAAGGTGGGTTATGAGAGCATAATGTTTTAGCTTTAGAGCAGTACTTAGATGTGGCTGTGAGCAGGAATTGTATAACTCTAACAAGTGACATTTTAAGCTTGCTCAAGCCTCCTCAGTAACTAGAGAACACCTGCAGGCCAGACTAATCTGGTTCTTTATGGGATGGGTAAGGTTGGAAAATAAAACTGAATTATTATTATTATTATTATTAGGCACTGGGGATTGAACTCAGGGGCATTCGACAACTGAGCCAGATCCTCAGCCCTATTTTGTATTTTATTTATAGACAGGGTCTCACTGAGTTGCTTAATGCTCCTTTTGCTGAGGCTGGCTTTGAACTCTCAATCTTCTTGCCTCAGCTTCTAGAGTTGCTAGATTACAGGCATGTGCCACTGCACCCGGCTCAAACTGAATTCTTAAAATGTATTTTCCAGTTTCCTGCCTCTGGACCTCTATTCCTGCAATTCCCCTCATTCAGTGTATTCTTTCATCTGCCAACCTTACCCATGTGTTAAGGGAATTTTATGCATGCCTCAAATGTTTTCTCCAAGATCTTTCTTCAGCTCCCAAACTAAACTGACCTTTTCTACAGGAATTTGTGCCTCTCTTAGAGCTCTTCACAGTACAAGAAGTGGAGCCAGGTACTGTACATCCCTGTAATCTCGGTTATTTGTTAGGCTGAAGCAGGTAGACTGCAAATTCAATGCCAGCATGAGCAATCTCTCTCTCTCTCTCTCTCTCTCTCTCTCTCTCTCTCTCTCTCTCTCTCTCTCTCTCTTTTGTAACAGAGATTGAACCCATGGATGCCTAACCACTGAGAAATACTCCCAGCCCTTTTTATTTTGAGACAGAATTTCATTAAGTTGCTTAGAGCTTAAGTTGCTGATGCAGGCCTCAAACTTGGAGGTCCTCCTGCCACAGCCTCCCAAGCCCCTGGAATTACAGATGTGTACCACCACATCCAAAGATCACCTTTAGATTGAATTCAACATTAGCAAGCATAGAACAAAGGTTCTACTAGCCAGAATTTAGATTATAATCTATATTCAACAATTATTAACAAATGTTTAGTTTGTGCTACAAGACTGGCACTGTTACAGAAGCTGGAGTACAGAGGTGAACAAGATAAGGGTCCTGCCCTCAGAGTCTACATGTATTTTCTTCCACAGGCCTTCCTAATTTGGAGAAATCAAGAACTCATGTTTTGGAGCTGAGATGTAGCTCAGTGGTAGAGCACTTGCCTAGCATATTAAAAAATAATTTATTTTTCAAGTTAGTACATACAGGTATGGTAGCATCATGACTAGTGGTAGCAGTTGGAGATTATATACACACACAATTTTAAATTTGACAAATATTCATTGGTACCTGGTATGTGCCAGGCTATGTGTATACATACCATTGGGAATTTAGTAGTGAACCAGTGTTTTGTTTTTCTTTCTTTCTCACAGTAGCTTCATTGTGATATAATTCCCATGCTGTACAATTCACCAATTTAAAATGTGCAGTTTGGGCCAGGGATGTAGCCAGTGGTAGAACACTTACCTGGAATGTACAAAGACTTGAGTTCACTACCCAGGTCTGCAAAATAAGTAAATGTGCAATTCAATGGTTTTCAGTATATTCACAGAGTTGTACCACTATTACCCTCCAAAGAAACCCCATAATGGGCTGGGGTTGTGGCTCAGCGGTAAAGCGCTTGCCTCGCACGTGCGAGACCCTGGGTTCAATCCTCAGTACCACATAAAAATAAATAAGTGAAATAAAGGTATTGTGTCCAACCACAACTAAAAAATAAATATTTATATATATAAAAAGAAACTCCATAACCATTAACATTCACCCATTACCCTCAACTCTCTTAGCCCTGTGCAACCAGGTTTTTGTCCCTATAGATTTGCCTATTCTGGACACTTAACATAAATGGAATAATATAATACTTGGTCCTTTATGACCATGTATTATATGATTTTTACACTAAATATACTGTTTTTTTTAAAAATTCTTTTTGTAGTTGTAGATAAACAGCATACCTTTATTTTATTTATTTTTATGTGGCTGAGGAACAAACTCAGTGCCTCACACGTGCTAGGCAAACACTCTGCCACTGAGCTACAGCCCCAGGCCGATATACTGTTTTTTTTTTTTTTAAGGTTCATCCATTTTGTAGTATTTCTTTTTATTGTCAAATCATTCCATTGTACATATATTGTATGTTCTTTTTAAAAAATATTTATTATTTTTTAGTTGTAGGTGTACACAGTTCTTTATTTTATTTTTATGTGGTGGTGAGGATCGAACCCAGGGCTTCACACATGCTAGGTGAGCGCTCTACCTCTGAGCCACAATCCCAGCCCTTACATATTCTTTTTCTCTTCATCAGTTGATGAACATTTGGGTTATTTTTTATTTTGGGTACCAGGGATTGAACCTAGCTGTGCTTTACCACTGAACTACACCTCTGTCCTTTTTCTGTTTTCTTTCAAAACAGGTTCTTGCTAAATTGCTAAGGCTGGTCTCTAACTTGCAATCCTCCTGTCTCAGCCTTCTGAATTGCTAGGATTATAGACATGTGCCACCATATCCAGCTTATTTATTTTTGGCTATAATAGTGCTATAAACATTCATGTACAAGTTTTTGTTTGTTTGGGCTCTAGGATTGAACCCAGGGAAGTTCTACCACTGAAAAAATTCTCAGCTGGCCTAAATTTGCAATCTTCCTGCCTCAACCTCCCAGTTGCTGGGATTACAGGCCTGTACCACCACCCCTGGTTCATGTACGAATTTTTAAAAATATTTTATTTTTTAGTTGTAGATGGGCACAACACCTTTATTTTATGTATTATTATTATTATTTATATCGTGCTGAGGATCAACCCTAGAGCCTCACATTTGCCTAGGTGAGTGCTCTACCACTGAGCCACAACCCCAGTCCCTTATGTACAAATTTTTTGTGGACAATTTTTTTCAATTCTCTTGAGTAAACACATAGGTGTGGAATTGCTGATTAATATGCTTAACTTTATATTCAACCTTTTGAGGAAGGGCAGCTATTTTACAAAATGCCTGCTACATTCCCATCAGATCTTTCTGAGGGTTACAATTTCCCTATGACCTCTCCCAAAGTTATTATCTGATTTTTTTTTTTAAATCAGAGCCGTGATCCAATATACTTTTGGGCTTTATTTATTTAAAAATAAATTTTCACTAGAGGCTGAACCCAGTGGCACTCTATCACTGAGCTACATTTACCACCTCTCACATTTTTATTTATTTATTTGTGGGTACAGGGTATTGAACTCAGGGGCACTCGACAACAGAGCCACATCCCCAGCCCTATTTTGTATTTTATTTAGAGAGAGGGTCTCCTTGAGTTGCTTGGGGCCTCGCTTTTGCTGAGGCTGGCTTAACTCTCGATCCATTTGCCCTCCTGAGCCGCTGGGATTACAGATGTGCGCCACCTCGCCCGGCCACATTTTTACTTTTTATTTGAAGATAGGGTCTTGCTAAGTTGTCCTCTTGCCTACATGGGGCATGCTCATGATCCCAGCGAGTTGGGAGGCTGAGGCAGGAAGATGGCAAGTTCAAGGCCAGCCTCACTAACTTAGTGAGAACTTCACCTAAAGAAGACCCTATCTAAAAATAACTAGTGGTTCAATGATAAAGCATTCCTGGGTTCTATCTCCAGTACCAAAAGAAAAAAAAAAAAAGAGAGAGAAGTAATAGCATGAGATCAGTTGGGCACTAGGAGATTACAAAGGTCAAAACAAAGGATGTTTATATAGAAAGGAGACAGAAGGCAGATGTGAAAAACAGGTCGTATCAAAGTGCCAGAAGGTAGAATTCAAGGAAATAAAACCACAATTTGTTAGCAAGAGTCAAGATTGGGGAGGAATGGACTTCCTGACCAGGGTCATCAGCGGTGGTCTCATCATGCTGTTGCAGAGCTTGGTCATTTTCTAATTGCATCAGGCTGTTTTCTCTCCAACCTGACTGTAAATTCGATTTGGGGGTTGAGGGGCGCTGGGGTTGGAACCTAGGGTCCTGAACATGATACAAGTGTTCTATCACCGAATCACCGACAGCCTTCGGACTGTGAAATCAGACAGTGCTTTGAAAGTTTCAAGCCTGCTACCTCTACGCGAAAAGCACCTACTGACACCAGCTTAGTCGTCAGCTTCCAGGAGCACGGAACCGCAAGTGCTCGACCAGAGAACTGCCTGCCTGCCAGGAGACACGTCCAGGGCCACGCCCAGCCAGCGCAAGCCCGCTCGGGAGCTCGGGTCGCTTCAGCCCGCCCGGCACTGAGATTCGGCTTCCGACTGGCCAGGAGCACACGAGGCCCGCCCTCCAAAGGTCGCAGGCTGGTCTAGCCATCACTTCCACCAGGAGCCGCCAAGCTGAACCGGACACCGCATGATCCCGTCGGTTCCCAGCCGTCAAGGGCCAAACCCGGAAGGTTCTCCCACCGCAAATGCACCCCGGACTGCACTAGGAGGGTTGTGACTTTCTCGTCCCTCTGCACTGAGAGGGCGGGCCGCGTCGGCTCCCGCCCCGGAAGCGGAAGTGCAGGCGCCGCGGGGTCCCGTCCACTGTGAGCCCGGCCAGCGCGCCAGCGGTTTCGCCGGGTAGTCAATAGTGCTTCCTCGCTGCCGGTGTCCCGCTAGTCGGTCCCGCCATGCTGTCTCTAGACTTTTTGGACGATGTGCGGCGGATGAACAAGAGGCAGGTGAGGTTGACTCCCCTGTTTCCTCGGGTTCTTCTTGTCGTTTCGAAGCTGCTCTGCGGGCCCCGGAGGAGCTCTGAGCCGGGTGGAGGGCCTGCGCGGTTTGACGCTGGATCATCCCCTTTCTTTGGAGTTGGTGGCCAGACGCCCTTTGTCCACCAGTTGTGTTTAACCCCCTAACTGATTTTGGGTCTGTCTGGGACGCAGCGGGACGGAGTGTCTTCATGTGCCATTCTTCCCAGTGAGATAGAAATCGTGGAGCGCTTTATGGGAGTTGAGGTTTCTTATTGTTTTACACAGTGAAGGCAGTCAACTCGGTTTCTCCAGTAGAAGCCACTGCCGCTGGGGTCCGGAGAAGGTCCAGGGAGATAAGATTTAGCAGTTCGGAAAGGTGATTGTAGGCCCTACAAAAGCCGTTCCTATTTTCATTCCGTCGCTATCTTTCCAGTCCAGCTGGGCCCCAGCGGGCTGCACCGACTTTAACTTGGACGACTCTAAGCTTGGAGTTGAAATAGTTACTCTACTTGTTCTTGAGTCCACTTAGCAAGAAGTGGGCATTCTTGTGAATCTTTGGTTTTACCGTGCGATGTCAGTGACACAAGGATCTTGAAATTTAGGTCTCCAGATTTTACCCCTAAAGCTTACTTTGTCTTGATCTTGTTAGTACCAAAAGGTACTGAGAGTACTTTTGCAGTTATTTGATTATTACAAAAAGGTTGCTCCTTTTTGTCTTCTACACCATGTATGTCTGTAGATCAGTTTTGCTTGAAGTCAATCTTTTTTTCGTTTTGCTGTTAAGAATTATCCCGATGTCACTATTAAAGCCCCCCCACCCCCATTTGTATTTCGCATGGTTTATAATTGCCATTTAGGGAAGTAGGTATACACCCTTCCCTTACTCTTCTTCAGACTTTAGCTAGCTCGGTATCATCACCTCTTAAATGTGTCTACAAAATTGAGAGGTTCCAGTCAGATATTAGGAACATCTTTAAAGAGGAACTGACATTTAAACTGTAATTTGAAAGTTTTTTTTTTTTTTTTTGGTGTGTGTGTGTGTGTTTGTGTATGCTGGGGTTTGAATCCAGGGCCTTGTGCATGCAAGACAAGCACTGTACCAACTAACTGACTGTATCCCCAGCCCAAGATCTTTATTTTTGGTGCTGGGGATTGTACACAGTCTAAGCACTTTTCTGTCACTGAGCTACACACCTTGCCTTGAAAGACCTTAACGTTTTTGTGGGTTGTTTAGCATTTTGATAATTCAAGAGAAAAAGAATGGGAGAACATTCACTGAATACTTGTAGACATACTGTGTGGCAGGCTCTTGAGTCCACAGACATGTACAGGGCATACTTCCTGCTCGTGGTTTACCAGTCTAAAAGAAAAACAAAGAAAAATGTCAACTATTGATAACTTCTATAATAAATTATAGACAGGAACATGGTGAGAGAATTAGTAGGCTACCCTTTTTATATCCCTACTATGGAATGACTGGTTCAGAATCCATTACGTCCAGGACATTCAGGATTAGTGGAAGAGTATATGGTAAAATTGTCCTCCCTAACTTCTCAGGTTGTTAGGAATGGATGGGAAGGATTAGATAGCATAGGATGATGTGAGGGAGAGTTGAAATGAGGTTTTACCTGTATATATTATTTGGAAAAAAGAATTGACAGTGATTATAGAGACTGAGTTAATCAAATGAAGGAAAATAGGATTTTGATCTGTCTTCTTCCTCCTAGAATTGCTGTCACTTGCATAACTTTTCTATTTATGCCTATTTATATATGGCACACATAACAAATGTCTGATTATTTAGTCTTGTTTTAATTTTTTCTTATTAGGTTATGGATAAATATTTTATTAAATAAAGTCTGTACATTGAGTACAAAGCATGCCATTTAATGAGTTTGTAGTTAGGTGCACAATCAAGATACAGAATGTTTCTGTTACCCCCAGGATCCTTTTTTCCTCTTTGTAGTTCATCTCACCCAGCCCTAAGCAACTGCTGCTTTGCTTTTTGTCGGTGTGGAGGGGTTTACACTTTATATATGGAATCACAGATTATGTACAGTTTTAATTAATTTTTTTCTCTAATCTCCTTAACCTCCTCTGTGGTCATGAAAAATCAAATTCAGGGAAGTACTCCCACTGAACCACATCCCCAGCCCTTGTAAAATTTTGTTTTGAGACCGGATCTCTCTTAAATTGCCCAGGCTGGCCTGAAACTTGTTATCCTCCTGCTTCAGCTTCTTGAATAGCTCAGATTACAGGCAGGCATCACTGTGCCAGGCCTCTATTTAATTTTTTAAAGAGGGTTTTAGGTTCATGGCAAAGTTGAGAGGAAGGTACAGAATTTCCCTTATACTTTGTCCTCTGACACGTGTCTACCCTCTGGGCATACCAACATCCCCTATCATACTGGTACATTTGTACATTTGATAAACTACATTGATACATCATAATCACATAAAGTCCATAGTTTAAGGTTCACTCTTGATATTGTACAGTCTATGGGTTTGGACAAATGTGTAATGACATGTATCCACTATAGTATATAAGAATAATTTCATTGCCCTAAAAGTCCTCTGTGCGTCACCTGTTCATCCTCCCAAACCCTGACAACATTGATCTGTTTATGTCTTCATAGTTTTGCCTTTTCTAGAATGTCATGTGCTTGGAATCATAAGAGTATATAACCTTTTCAGATAGGTTTCTTTCACTTAATAGTTTGCACTTAAGGTCCCCCACTAATTTTTTTAGAACTGAATAGTATTCCATTTTCTGGATGTACCAAAGTGTATCCATTCACCTACTTAAAGACATCTTAGTCACTTACCAGTTTTGGGAGTTAGGAATAGCACTGCTATAAACATCTGTGTTCTGTTTTTTTTTTTTTTTTTTTGGTGGGGGAGGTTACTGAGAATTGAACCCAGGGCGCTTTACCACTGAGCTAAGTCCTCAGACCTTTTTAAATTTTTGCCAAGTTGTTTGGTGCCTGGCAAAGGAGCTGAGGCTGGCCTTGAACTTGGATCTTCCTGCTTCAGCCTCCCAAGTCACTGGGATTACAGGTGTGCACAACCACACCGATTTTATATTTATTATTGACAGCAGTGTATTCTGCAGTTGGCTTGAGAATTGTTAAAAATATTATTGTTTTTACTCCATCATACCATTGGTTAATAGCATTTCTGATGCACATTGAGATGGCTTTTTTTTCCTCAATAGTTAGAAAAGCCTATTCAGTGTTATCTTTAGTTTTAAAAAATTAATACTTATAAAAGTTAAATTTTATTTATTCATTTATTGCAGTGCTGAGGCTTGAACTCAGGGCTTCCCCAGTGCTAGGCCAGTGCTTTACCACCGAGCTATATCCCCAGCTTATAAAAGCTAAAATTTTGAAACTAAGTTTTGGAATATGGGGTTTAAAAACAACAACACTGGGAGGCTGAGGCAAGAGGATCAAAAGTTTGAGGCGAGCCTTGACAACCTAGGAGACCTTGTCTCAAAATAAAATAAAAAGGACTGGGGATGTAGCTCAGTGGTAAAATGCCCAGTTGGTTTAAGTCAGTACCAAAAAATAAAAATATTTTAAAAATTTAAAAAATTAACAAAAAAAAGCAACAATTTAGTTTTGAAGCTTTTCAAATCAATACACAAATGTTATCCTATATAAAGTGTAGCAAATTTTTTTTTTTACTAGTTGTTGGTGGACCTTTATTTATTTATTTAAATATTTATTTTTTAGTTGTAGTTGGACACAATCCTTTATTTTAATGTGGTGCTGATAATCGAACCCAGGGCCTTGCACATGCTAGGTGAGAGCTCTGCTGCTGAGCTACAACCCCAGCCTCAACCTTTATTTATTTTTATGTGGTGCTGAGAATCAAACCCAGTGTCTCACACATGCTAGGCAAATGCTGTACCACTGAGTCACAACTCCAGCCCAAGTGTAGCAAATTTTAACAATTTTGTTTTTCTAGCAGTACCAGGGATTGAACCCAGGGCTTCATGCATGCTAGTCAAGTGTGTGATTTACGACTGAGCTACATCCCCAGCCCCCACCCTGACTTTTTTGTTTGTTTGTTTTAATTTTGATACAGAGTCTGACTGATTTGCCTAGACTGGCTTTGAACTGCAGTCCTCTTACTTTAGCCTCTAAAGTAACTGAGATTATAGGTGTGTATCATCACACCATGCTAAAAATTTCATTTTCAATTACAAATCACCTGAAATTAAAAGATGTTTATTCACTAAGTAAATAAATATGTCATGCTGGATTATTTTTATGTTTACTTTCATTTTATGGTTACTTTCATTACAGGGGATTGAACCCCCAAGGGCACTGCTACATCCCCAGCCCTTTTTTAAATTTTGGGACAGGGTCTCACTAAGTTGCTGAGGCTGGTCTTCAATTTTCTATCCTCTTATCTTAGCCTCCTAAGTATCTGGAATTAGAGGTGTGAGTCCTTTCACTTTTTCACATATAATTTTTGGAATTTTCTTCTCTGTGCTGAAATTTTTTAATGGCTAGGGGATATTGGCAAGAATGTGATTGGATCTGTGTCTGAGTCCTGATGTGACTAATCTCTAATAGAAGTTTGCTTAGCTACCCCCAGGTTGATTATTTAATTGAATTTTCTATTACTTTACTTGCTTGATTGAATTTTCTTTGGGTTTTCTGTGTTTTTCTGCTTAAATGTGAAGTCCTTAAAACTTGATAGACTCCATCATTCTTTTAATATCTTTCTCTTAAGATTGCCAAACTCATTTGGGAAGAGGGGAGGTACTGGGGATTGAACTCAGGGGCACTGAACCACTGAGCCACATCCTCAGCCCTTTTTTGTATTTTCTTCAGAGATAGGGTCTCATTGAGTTGCTTAGCACCTTCTTTTTGCTGAGGTTGGCTTTGAACTGTTGTTGATCCTCCTGCCTCACTGCTAGAATTACAGCTGTGTGCCACCACGCCCATCATTGACTACCCAACTCTTAATGGCTATTGCAGTATCTGATTGAATTTAAGGTATGTTTGATAATTTTGTTGTTGTAATGAATTGACCCTCTTAAGACGTGCACATATTTTTTTTTCTTTGAAACAGGGGCTCACTAAATTATTAAGGCTGGCCTGGAACTTTCTATCCTCCTGCCTCACGCCCCCTCCCCTGCCGCCAATAGCTGGGAATACCAGTGTGTTGCACTACTGTAATGGCTGCACCCAGATTTTTCTTAGGTTGGACCTAATATGAGTAAATGTGCAGCAAATCGGAGGTGTATGCAACACAGAAAATCCATTACTGTTCTTTGCCTTTTTTTCTTTTTTGATGATTGGAAACTAATCTGATCTTGTTTAGGAACAGGAAAGTTTTAGGGTGTCAGCATTTCTTAACAAATTGCCACATTTCATTGTAGAAATATTAACATCAATCTCCATTACATACACAAGGAAATTACACGGAAAAAAAAATTAAACTGCCTTTAGCCATCCACAGGTATGTTCTTCTTGACCATCTAGAAATCATTTTCTGCCCTGTGTAACTGAAAAATCCAGAATGTAGCACCTAGCAAGGATTACAGATGTTTCTTGCTACTGTCCCTTCATACTTCACATCCTCATAACATTCTGTCCATGGACATAAAAACAAGCATGGTTATTTATTCTCAACAGTAGACGGTACAAGACTAAAACAATAGAGATGAGCTCTACTTAAGCAGAAATTGTGATTACAGTATAACTCTTCTCCAAAAGGGTTGTCTTCTGATTTCAAGGAAGAAAGATAGAATTCAAGCTAAGATATTTCTGTCTAAGGTGCTGTAATTATCCTTTGTTTCTGTAATTGGTCACATGGTCATGGCTGTTTTCTTCCTGTACCCTCCACAAGAACCTAAATTGGTCATGGTTTCTTGCCTGATGCAGTGACTCAAATTCTCCTTACTGAAGAGTTAATGTCATGAGCAGTCCTACCTGAATTGCCTTTTTTTTTGTATGTGTGTGGTACTGGAGATTGAACCCAGGAGCATTCTACTCAGCTATATCTCTAACCCTTTTTATTTTTTATTTTGAGACAGGATCTCATTAAGTTGCTCTTGCTGGCATTGTACTTATGATCCTCTTGCCTTAGCCTCTTGAGTAACTTGTGCCATCACTCATGACCTACTTTTTTCTTCTTGAAATCAATTTTTATTTTCATCAAAATATTATATATACTTATATACAAGAGATATATAATAAAAAACAGCAATACAAGAGATATATAATAAAAAACAGCAATATTCTAGCTATAGCAGAATTTTCTTTATTTTTTATTTTTTTAATTGTAGATGGATACAATACCTTTATTTTATTTTGTTTATTTTTATGTGGTGCCGGGGATCAAACCCAGTGCCTCACGCATGCTAGGCAAGTGCTCTACCACTGAGCCACAACCCCAGCCCAACATTTTCATTTCTTACAATTGTTTTTTTCTGGTTTACCCCCATGTATCTAAAAACTAATTGTTTATCTTGTTTCATAATAGGTAGTTAATACATGAGGTTAAAAATTTTATGATGATGTATTTAGCTTTCTTATACTTGCCTGAACCTCCCCCAAACAAGCCACAGCACCTGACTTGTTTTTCTTAACTTTTATGTGGGAGCCTTAGATGGGCATCAGAGGATTGCTGTCACCAGAAATTGAGCAATGAATATTTAATATAAAACATTGTTAACTAAGGGCTGGGAATGTATCTCAGTGGTAGAGTGCTTGCCTAGCATGTGTGAAGCCCTGGGTTCAATCCCCAACATTGGGGGGGGGGAGTTAAATAGTAAAAGATACTTCACTACAAGAAAGGTAAAAGAGAACTCTTAAGGGGTTTAGAGGTAGCATAGGCAGAAAATAGCATTACCCAGTAGGATAAGGAGAGAGCTAACAAAGTACTTTCCTACAACCACCCTTCCTAAACTGAGATTTAGACCTCTTTGAAGAAGATGTGTAACTGCCACAGGAATTTGCAACCTGTTATTGCATGGCAGTGACATTTGACAGATTAGTAAGCTGGATCTGGTTCAGATTAGTAAGCTGGATCTGGCCTAATGAGAAGCTGAGAAATTTGCCAGAGACTGGGTAGTATCTAGAGCCCAACTATGATGTTCCCTGAGGTGAGCACTACTAGGCTCCTAGACACAGATCCACTACTACTGTGTCGTATATAAACACCACTGGAACCAGGAGAATCCCCTTACTCCCTCTGTTGCCTAGCAGTGGCCCTTCAGCGCTCCCTCCCCCACTTTTTTTTTTTTTTTTTTTTGGCAGTAATAGGGATTGAACCCAGTGACACTCTACCACTAAGTTATGTTCCCAGCCTCTCTACCCTCTCCACTGCTTTTTTTTTTGAGACAAGGTCTCACTAAGTTGCCCAGGCTGGCCTTGAACTTGGGCACCTCCTCTTCAGCCTCCCAAATTGGTGGGAATCCAGATGTGCCCCACCTTTTATTAATAAAACCTGACATTGTTTAACCAGCTGGCAAAGGAGAATGTTATAAAATCACCTCAAGTAACACTTACAAGGGTGTATTTGAAGTTGAGAGAGAATAAGTTGATAACTGGCCTACCTCCACTGTTCTTTCACACAAGATTTTTGAAGGCTGTGGAGGACATAGTAAGACATTTTACAATCTTGTGCTTACTACTGTGGTTTAGTTGCCATAAAATACGTTTTGTGATCAAAAGCAGTTTGTTTGGGACACTGTGATGCAGAATAAGGCCTTCCATAACGTTATGAATGGTGATTTTGATAGGAACACTGAGGACAAGGAAGCGTGCCATCAGGCTTCATGATCACTTCTGAGGTTGTAATATCATAGCTGTCTACTTTGGGTTGGTGCTAGGTGATTTATGTAGAAAGATAGAAACCAGGTCTAGAGTCTTCCATAGTCATCTGGGAACTCCCTGTGAGATAGTAAATGCAGGGTGAGGGAGGAAGCTCTCTCTGTAGTAAGGTTAGGAACCATGGGTAGAATGCATAGTGTTAACAAAAACAACCTAAAATGTAAACCCTTTCAACTCAGGGTCTTGTGCATGCCAGGGAAATGCTGTACCACTGAGTTATAACCTCTAAAACTATAAAAATTCCCTCTATGTCCACTGTATTAGGCATATCCCACACTTTTTACAATGTTGTATTTTTATTCAGTTCAAATACTTTCTAATTTCCAATTTCTTCTTTTACCATTAGTTATCTAGAAATGTGTTATTTGATTTCTGAATATTTGGGATTGTTCAGATGTCTTTCTATTATTGATTTTCATTCCATTGTAAACAGAGAATACACTTTGTATAATTTACATTATATAATTGAGATTTGTTTTGTAGTCCTGATGGTCTGTCTTGGTAAATGTTCTGTATGTACTTAAAAGGAATTTAATATGCGTTTGCTGGTGTTGGGTGTTGAGCTGAATGTTCTGTAAATATCAATTAAGTCAAGTTGATTGGAAGTGTTGTTCAAATCTTTTATATCCTTATTGATTTTCTGTTTTCTTGCTGTATCAGTTACTAACAGAGTGGTTTTGAAATTTCTGACTATAACTGGGCACGGTCGCACCCGCCTGTAATCCCAGCAGCTCAGGAGGCTGAGACAGGAGGATTCAAAGCCAGCCTCAGCAACAGTGAGGTGCTAAGCAACTCAGTGAGACCCTATATCTAAATAAAAAATACAAAATAAAACTGGGGATGTGGTGCAGCGGTAGAGTATCCCTGAATTCAATCCTCAATATCCAAAAAAAAACAGAAAAGAAATTTCTGACTATAAAAATTCCTATATTTGCTGTATTTTGAAGCTAAGTTGTTTGTTACATAAGCATTTAAGATTGTTATATCCTCATGGACAAACTTACTTTTTTATCATTATGAAATGACCACCATTGTCCCTGGTAATATTTTTTTGCAGAAAAATCTCTGTATGATATTAATGCAGCCACTGCTGCTTTCTTTTTCCTTACTTATTTATTTTTGCAGTACTGAGAATTAAACCCAGGGACAAACTTTCACTGAACTACACCCCTGGCTCAATTTATTTGTTTTTTTATTTTTGATTTATTTTTTAGTTATAGGTAGACACAATTTTTTTTTTAAGAGAGAGAGAGAGAGAATTTTTTAATATTTATTTTTTAGTTCTCGGCAGACACAACATCTTTGTTTGTATGTGGTGCTGAGGATCGAACCCAGCCGCACACATGCCAGGCTAGCAAGCTGCTGCTTGAGCCACATCCCCAGCCCACACAATATTTTTATTTTATTTTTATGTGGTTCTGAGGATCGAACCCAGTGCCTCACACATGGTAGGCAAGTGCTGTACCTCTGAGCCACAACCCAGCCCTATTTTTTGTTTTGAGACAGGGTATTGCTATTGAGCCTGGCCTCAAACTTGTGGTCCTCCTGCCTCAGCCTCCCAAGTCATTGGATTACAGGCAAGACCACCACAATTGACTTCTTTCAGTACTTAAAGGTTTTGCTCTATGTCTTCTGGCTTTTGATGCTTTCAAAGAGAAGCTGATGTTTTTTATCATTGTTTCTTTTTACATAATTTTTTCTTGCTTTTTATTTATTTATTTATTTTGATACTGAGCACTTTGTCACTGAGCTACATCCCCAGCTTTTTTTACTTTTTATTTTGAGACAGGGCCTGGCAAAATTGCTGAGGCTTGCTTTGAACTTGTAATCCTCCTTCCTCAGCCTCCCAAGTTGCTGGGATCAGAGGCATGCACCACCCGACCTAGCCAATGTTCTTTTTATCAATGATTTTAAGCAGTTTGATGATCATGTGTTTTGTTATAATTTTCCTCATGTTTCTTTTGCTTGTTGTTTGCTGTGCTTCTTGAATTGGTGGGTTTATGGTCTTAGTCAAATTTGGATAAATTTTGTTTATGATTTCTTCAATTTTTTTTTCTGTCTTACCCCTCCTGTGGAATCCAATTACATTATGTTAGACTGCTTGATATTATTTTTCAATTGCTTTGTTCCCTTTTTTCCGATCTTTTTTTTCCTTTCCTAATCACTTTTTTATTTGAGATTATTTCTATTGCTGTGACTTCAAATTGCTAAACTTTTCTGTGGTATCTAATCTGCTATTTTACTTGTGTAAGTTTTATTTCAGACATTGTGTTTTTTAATTTGCAGAAGTTTGATTTATGTCTTTTTTTTTTTTTAATACCAGGGATTACCCAGCAGCACTTAACCACTGAGTCACATCCCCAGCCCTCTTTTATTTGATGATAATGATGATGATGATGATGATGATTTCTGAGACAGGGTCTCACTAAATTGCTGAGGCTGAACTTGAACTTGGGATCCTCCTGCCCCAGCCTTCTGAACCTCTGGAATTACAAGCATATGCCACTGTGCCCTGCTGTCTTGGATATTCATTTCTTTTTCTACTTAACATGCTCAATCTTTTTCTGAACATGCTATTTTAATGTCCTTGTTTACTAGTCCTACCACCTCAGTCATTTCTGGGTCTGTTTCCATTGATTTTTCTCATCTGGGTCATATTTGCTATTCTCTTTGTATGTCTGGTTTGTTTTTGTTTTGTTTTGCACTGCAGGGGTTGGAACCCTAGGGCCTCACACATGCTAGGCAAGTGCTTTACCACTCAGCTATTGCTCCAACCTTCATCTGGTAATTTTTTATTGGTTGCCCAACTTTGTGAATTTTACCTTTTTGGGTACTAGATATTTTCATGTTTGCATAAATATTCTTGAGCTTTATTCAGAGATGCAGGCAGGTTACTTGGAAACAGTTTAGTCCTTTCAAGGCTCTTTTGAACCTTAGGTAGATTCAGAGTAGCCTTTAGTCTAGGAGTACCATAAGTGACTAAAATCTTTCTGCATATTCTATTGAAAGCCCCATCTGTTAAGATTTCCGCTCCAGCTGGTAGAAGCAAACTGTTCCTACCCCATGTGAGCTTTGAGAATTATTCTGTCTGTTCCTTTTAAATGGTTTAAATCCTCAGTTTCCTCACATGCATGCACTGATCATCACCTAGTCCAAGACTTGAGAAGAAACCCTCTGCAGATCTCTGTGTAGTTCTTATTTCTGCACTGTTTTGTAGTCTCTAGATGCCTTTACCTCCTTGAATTACCATTTCTTTTCCTTTTTTGATACCAAGGATTGAACCCAGGAGCACTCAACACTGAGCCACATCCTCAGTCCCTTTTTTGTATATTATTTAGAGACCGGGTCTCACCAAGTTGCTAAGGGCTCACTTAAGTTATGGAGGCTGGCTTTGAGTTCATGACTCTCATGCCTCATCCTCCCAAGCCACTGGAATTAAAGGTGTTTGCCACTGCTCCTCGCTATAAACTACCATTTCTTTATCCTTCAAGTAAACTACTGAGCTCTATCCTGTGGTCTGGAAATTGTATTTGGTCTATAGGTTAGAGCAACTAGTCTCCCCCTGTTAGTTTCTGCTTTCTAAGTAATCACAGCCATATGCTACCTGGACACAGCCACATGTCCAATGCCTGAAACCCTTGTTTTATATGTTTTTCTCAGTGTTTTAGTTATTTTAGGCAGGTAGGTGAATTTGGCTAAAACAGCATATTTTTGAGATTCACCTATATTGAATGTATCAATTCATTCCTTTCTATTCCTGAGTAGTGTTTGATTATCTGGAAATATTGCAGTTCATTTACTCACTGTTGATGGACACTTGAGTTATTTCAACGTTGAGGCTATTGGGTTCAAGTGATTCTCCTGCCTCAACCTCACAATTAATTGGAATTACAGGCACAAGTCACCTTACCTGGGCTGATGGGTCAGATTTTTGAAAGATGCAGCGTACATTTATTTATTTGTTTATTTGGTGCTCAGAATTGAGCCCAGAGCCTTGTATATGCTAAACACACTCTACCACTGAGCTACACCCTCAACCCAGATTTTTAAAAAATTAAATTTAAATTTACTTTACTATTATTGATATTATGCTTGTTTAAAAAGGATTTTTAAAAATTATCACTTAAGGTACATGCTGGGGCCTTTGGTGATTTTATTGGGTCACAGTAAAAGTAGGTATCCTGAGCTTACTTCAATTTTGCCAGCACCACAAGTTTCACAGTTTCTAAGTACTCCTGTTCCTGTGAGTTAGAAAACAGAATTGTGTTTATAGATTAATGGTTTCTTAGTTTGAGGTCTTAAAATAAATGGAATTTAAGACTTACACAAACTACTGTTTTGTAGTCTAAAACACATTTTTGCTTCCATGGTCAATACTATCTTTGCTTGAAATTGCCATAAGTCTAAGTTTTGTGAAAATATTCTATATGTTTTTGTTTTTTACACTGCTAGGAATTGAATCCAGGGCCTCATACCTGCTAGACAAGCTCTCTACCACTGAACTTTGTCCCTTGCTCCCAAATATCCTATGTATTGAACTTCACATAATCTCTTAAAAGAATTGGAAACATAATGGTATGTTTGATAACTGTAGTAGATATAACTGGATGTAATTTCCAGATTATGGACTATTAAATTATAGTATTTTAATTAATCTCAGCTATTTTTTTAAAAGATAGAGAGAGAGAAGAGAGAGAGAGAGAATTTTAATATTTATTTTTTAGTTTTCGGCGGACACAACATTGTATGTGGTACTGAGGATCAAACCCGGGCTGCACGCATGCCAGGCGAGCGCGCTACCACTTGAGCCACATCCCCAGCCCATAATCTCAGCTATTATTTGCTGAATTTTTTTGTCTTATAATAGAGGGGTTTTTTTGTTTGTTTGTTTGTTTGTTTTTTTGGTACCAGGGATTGAACCCAGGGGTGCTTAACCACTGAGCCACATCCCCAGTTCTTTTTTAATTTTGTTTTTTTAAATAATATTGATAAAGGGTCCCGCTAAGTTGCTGTGGTTGACTTTGAACTTATGATCTTCCTGCCTCGGCCTTTCAAGCGGCTGGGATAACAGGCATATGCCACTGCACCCACCTCATTGGTTTTAATAATATTGTTTTTAGTTTCACCTTGAACATTGAGGAACATACTGTTCTAGTCACTTCTTAGAAAACAATAATAGGGCTATTCAATTCTGTGGTTGTTATTCTACACACGCCACAATGTCTTATTAATAGTTAGCTTGATGTGGTCAAATGGTATGAGTTTAAGTAGCTGCCACTTTATTTCTGCCAATACCAGATAAAACCTTTTTCTGATAATATACATTCATAAGCATTCAGATGTAGTGGTAAAGAAAGCAGGTACTAGAGGGGCAGTAAGTTTCACTTTTTTTTTTTTCCTACTTTTAAAAAATAAGTTTGACTTTTGAGTGAAGATCATTGGCAGGAAAAGAGGAGGAAAAAGAAAGGGAGTAGAGTATAATACTTTTCAAACTGTTTTTTAGATAGGGTATTTGTTTTAGCAAATAATATGCTTCTTTCTAAGTTTTTGCCCATAGATTGACTTAGCAGTGTTATACACAGGCACCTTTTAATGAACATACCAGTTAAACACAGTGAGGGACATTTAACTTTTGTATGAAAGGTGAAGAGGATGTGGTCTGGGGTTGTAGAACATATGCCTAGTGTGTGCAAGGCCCTGGCTTTCCATCCCTAGTACCATTTTTAAAAAGAAGCCAGGCATGGTGGCAGCGCCCATAATTTCAGTAGCCTAGTAGGCTTGGCAGGAGGAATGCTAGTTCAAAGCCAGCAATTTAGTGAGGTTCTATGCAACTTTGTGAGACCCTTTACCAAAATTTTAAAAAGGGGGGCTGGGGTTGTGGCTCATCAATAGAGCACTTGCCTTGCACATGTGGGGAGCTGGGTTCAATCCTCAGCACCACATAAAAAATAAAATAAAATTTTAAAAAGGGCTGGGGATGTGATTCAGTGGTTAAGCACCCCTGGGTTCAATCCCTGGCACCCCCCCTAAAAAAAAGAAGAGGAGGATCTTGATAAATTTCACAATAATGATTCTATAGTAAATGTAGCATGACATGTCTAAGGAAAAGGTTAAATATGGATGGGATAATGAGTTCCTTGCCAGAGATATAGGAAATTATAAAATTTATGTCATTTATTTTTCACTTAAAAGATAAATCATTGGAATAGGGGTGTAGCTCTGTGGTAGAACGCTTGCCTAGCTCAAGCATGGCCCTGGATTCAATCCTCAGCACCGCAAAAAAATTAAATAAATGATTGCAGAGGGCACAATGGAGTGCTTCTGTGGTCCCAGCTACTCTGGAGACTGAAGCAGGACAACCTGGCCACCCTGGGCAACAAAGCCAGTCTCAAAATAAAAAAAAAGTAATCTTTTTGGGTATCTTATTAAGTAACTCTTCTGACAGTTCTATGTCTCAATCTTTCTGAAGACAAAAAGTTTTCCTCAACACAATATACTTGACTTGATAGGGGTGTAACTATTTTGATTTCTTATTTGTTTTACTGTGTATTTTTATGTTCATTTTATGAGGAAATATTAATATGTTTGATTATGGGATGTTGCCATAGGCCCTGCTTAGAATAGCATATGTGGTCCATGCAGGTATTGTGTTTTAAAAATCTGGCTGATTCTGAATTCTAAAACATATCTGATCTCCCAAGGATTTTGAATAAGGGATTATGGAACTAAACTTCCTAGTTTTTGTAAAATCCCCCAACCCCTCCCTCAGAGGTTCTGGATTGGGGCCTACAACCTATCATTTACAAATTGGTATTATAAATGATATTTTTTGTATGGAAAGTTGAAAAATGAAGACTAAGCTGAATTCATGATTTTTTACCCCTGGTTGACCATGGTTACTTCTCAGAAGCTAGTTTTCTTCCTTTTATCATCTCTCCCTCCACTTCCTGAAATTAGTCATCTGAATAAAAAGATTGGTTTTATCTTTTTGAAAGCCTCCATCTTGAAGAGATGGTATTAGTTGCTGCTCTTTCTGCCAGTTGCTTTGCAGTCATCAGTACCTCATTTAGCCTCTCTGTGCCTCAATTTTCTCAACTAGAAGGGAAGGTGTCAGACTGATCAGATGACTTATATGTTCCTACTATTCCATTATTCAGGGAACAGCAAATATTTCCAAATGTATCTTAGAAAATGTCCATGTATTCTTTGTGGATGATGTTTGTTAATTATACTGATATAGTACGTTATTCATGTTAATTGGAATGCCAGAAAAATTGTATCCTGGCTATCAGTATGGACTTAAGAAAATAAACAGTTTATTTATCTATGTGTTTTTATTGCTGGGGATTGAACTTAGGGCTTTGTGCATGCTAAATATGTGCTCTGTCACAGATCCACACCTCTAGACCCTTAAGCAGTTATATTTGAGTAGGTAATACTTGCATAAAGTAGAAACTTTAAAAACATGAAACTATGTATTAGAAGGTATTTCCCTTCCACTCTGACTCCTAGTCTCTCTTCCCAGAGGCAGCCACTCTCCCCAGTTTGTTTATTTTTATGTGGTGCTGAGGATCAAACCTAGTGCCTCACATGTGCGAGCAAGCACTGGGCCGTTGAGCTACAGCCCCAGCCCTCTAGAGATTCTTGTTTTTTGTTTTTTTTTTAAATTTATATATATATGTATGTGTATATATATATATATATATATATATATATATATATATATATACACACACACACACACACGCACACACACATATTAGTTGTAGATGGACACAATATTTTTATTTTATTTATTATTTTTATGTGGTGCTGAGGATTGAACCCATGCCTTGCACTTGCTAGGCAAGCTCTCTACCGCTGAGCCACAACCTCAGCACCTCTAGAGATTCTTAATAAGAATAAGTAAAAATAATTTGTGTGTGTGTGTGTGTGTGTGTGTGTGTGTGTGGTACTGGGAATTGAACCCAGGAGTGCTCTTCATCTGAGCTATATCCCCAGACCTTTTTTTATTTTATTTTATTTTGATACACGGTGTCACTGAGTTGCCCAGGCTGACCTTAAATTTGTTATCCTTCTGCCTCAGCCTTGAAGTAGTTAGGATTACAGGCATGAGCCTATATTATATATATTTTTGAAACTTGTTTTTGAACTTTATATTGTGAATGCTTTTTCAGGCCCATATTTTAGTCCTACATTTAAGAATCTTTGTAATCTGACCTTAGTATGCTTTGTCAGATTTCTCTAGTATTTTCCAGCACCATTCTTTCATTTCTTGAAATATTTGCCTTGGGATACATTTATCCTCTCTAAGTTTACCAATTTTCTAATCTTGCCCCAACACACTTAGCTCACTTGAAATGCCTTTCTGTTCTATTTGCTTATTCAAGTCATAAAAACTTTAGGTTTGTAGAGTAGTGGAAATTTAGTAAGACAGAAACTGGTCTTCAAGGCTTAACTATGTGTCTGATAAGCTTAGAACTCTATGAAGTCTTTTCTCTCTGAGTTTTCTCAAGTATAAAATGAGGAAGTGGAGTTAAATGTTGTTGACTATCTTGTGGTTGTCAAGGAAGAAGTACTATAGAAAATTAAGTTCTAAAGTTCAGAAGCAAAGCTACATTACTGTCACTGTTAGTGCATGTGGATGCTGTTGAATTTAAGCTAAATTATTATGAAGCCCAAATGAAATAGTTTATGTGAAAAGTTCTGAAAATATTATGTTGTAATAAAGGTGTAATTAGTGTTTTAGTAAAAAAAATGGAGCAGGGTACTTTAGGTGAGAGGAGGATTGTTCTGGGATGCTCAGGGTTTAATTATTATAGTATTTTAAAGAATGTCTCAGAACTTCAGCTGCCCTAAGGGTACTACTTGAAACTTTTAAATTAATGGATACTACTTTCACTTGCTTTCCTGGTTGGGGATAATAGTGGATCTGATTTGTTCTCTTTTGTTCCTACAGCTGTATTATCAAGTCCTAAATTTTGGAATGATTGTCTCCTCGGCACTAATGATCTGGAAGGGGTTAATGGTAATAACTGGAAGTGAAAGTCCAATTGTAGTGGTGCTCAGGTAACAATTTTTCTTTTCAAGGCATGAAATTGCATGGCATTACTTGGAAAAAATTTGAGATATTGAGTAACTTTTATTTCAGTCCCTTAGAAAAACTCTTTCCCAGAAGAAGGCCTAGAAAAAAATTAGTTACTATTTCTCAATTATGAGAAATTCTCACCTTCTCAGGCACTCCATCAGAACCTTAAAGGGCCCATGACCTTTCTATAGAAGGTTAGTATGGGAGGGGTTGGGGCTATAGCTCAGTGGCAGAGCACTTGCCTACCATGTGGGAGGCACTGGATTCCATCCCTAGCACCACATAAAAATAAATAAATAAAATAAAACAATTTAAAAAAAGGATATTATGGTGAGCTTTATTTTTGGTACATCCCTCAATAAAATTTCACTGTACTTTATTTTCCTGAAATTCTGTCGTTCATTCCTTACTTTGATAATTTAGTTGTTGGTTCATTATATTTTATAGTATCTCTAGAAATTAAAAGAGTTTTTATGTAGTAAGAAGCATCACTAATTATTTCCTTATTTTCTGTTGACCTTTAAATATCAGTTCTAAACTAGACTGTACGAATTTTGAGGTATTAATTCCATCTTCTAAGGTGAAGATAATACTAAATTTCTTTTTCCACTCTCATCTTTGTATTTATACTCTTAGTGATTTTAAAATCTATTTTAGTATCTCATTTTTGGAGAATTATCAATTATTTAATTGAATTATTATATTCTATCTTATTTTAGGCTTAATTTTATAATCATTTCAAATCTTTTCTGGAAATAATAGAGTACAAATAGAAAATAAATAGAATCATTAACATTATCTATAATGTAGATAATAGTACATTACACTTTTTTCTTAACCACTTTACTGAGGTACAGTTGATATTAAAAAAGCAGTTGTTGTTTTTTTCTTCCCCTTTTTCTTTTTTGCAGTACTAGGAATTTGGACCCAGGAACATGTACTGCTGAGCTACATCCCTAGCCCTTTTTTGTTTTTTATTTATTTTTTATTTTTTTATTTTTTGGGGATAGTGGGGATTGAACTCAGGGGCCCTCAACCACAGAGCCACATTCCAGCCCCATTTTATATTTTATTTAGAGACAGGGTCTCACTGAGTTGCTTAGCCCCTCACCGTTGCTGAGGCTGGCTTTGAACTCATGATCCTCCTGTCTCAGCCTCTGGAGCCACTGTGATTATAGGCATGCACCACCACACCCAGCTTGGTTTTTTATTTTGAGGCAGGGTCTTACTAAGTTGCTCAGGCTGTCCATGAACTCGGATCTTTCTGCCTCAGCCTCCCAAATTGCTGGGATTATAGGTGTACACCACCACTCTCAGTTTAACATTACCATTATCAAGATGAACCTGACTATTTTGTTTTCATTTTTTCATACTTCCAGGTTGAAGACATTAGGTCTCTGGTTTATTTTTTACTTTTCAGTACTAGGAATTGAACTCAGAGGTACTTTACTGAGGCGTATCCCCAGCCCCCGCACCCCACACTTTTTTTTTTTTGAGATATAGTCTTGCTGAGTTGGTGAGGATGGTCTTGAATTTGTGATTCTCCTTTCTCAGCCTCCTGAGTCACTGGGATTATAGATGTATGCCACCATACTGGCTAGGTCTTTGATTTTGTTTTCAACCTTTATTTTATTGCTTTATTTTTATGTGGTGTTGAGGGTTAAACCCAGTGCCTCACACATGCTAGGCAAGTTCTCTACCATTGAGCTACAACCCCAGCTCTAGGTCTCTGATTACTTATACTTGTACTTTAATTCTCTCCTTATTAATCAAATGCAACTATGATTTTAGAGATCCAAAGAAATGTATGAATCTTGTTAGCCAGGAAAGCATTTAATGTATTACTCTGTGAGTATAAATCTCTGGCTCTTTGATTGTCCAGCTACAACCTTGGGCAAGTCACTTACTTATTCACTAAACCACAATTTCCTCGTCTATAAAATGATCTCTGGCTCTTTGATTGTCCAGCTACAACCTTGGGCAAATCACTTACTTATTCACTAAACCACAGTTTCCTCATCTATAAAATGAAGGTTAAGTTTTTTTTTTTTTTTTTTTTTAAAGAAATAAAGGGGGCTGGGATGTGGCTCAAGTGGTAGCGCGCTCACCTGGCATTGAGTGAGGCACTGGGTTTGACCCTGAGCACCACATAAAAATAGAATAAAGATATTATGTCCACCTAAAACTAAAAAATATATTAAAAAAAAAGAAATGAAGGTTAAATTTTTTTTTTAAAAGAAATGAAGGTTAGACCTGGGGATGATGTCAGAAGACCTCTCTAGTTCTGAAATTATGTGCCCCTAAATTCCCAGCCTTGAATTCAGTAAGAGAGCTTCAGTTTGCAAAGTATTTAAACAACCAACAGAAGGAGAATCCATACTAATTGGCACTCTGGGGAAAAGTTGTAGAGAAAGGGCCAATGAAGCCTTCTTTTGGAGATTCTTCTGGGACTCTTTCAGATTTAGTTCCCTTCAGTGGAGGTGTTTAAGGAAAATCAGCCTCTAAACTGAGGGTACTGGAGTAAACAGGGAATTAGACTAGAGGACCTGCTCAAAATATTGGTGATCCTGAAAGTAGCCTATTCTTCTGTAACTGAAAAATTTGTTTTATGAGTTGGTACTTAAAAGCCACATTTGGACAGTTAGGTAGCTAGGGTGTTTATATATTAATAAGCTTTTTTGTTTGCGAATCTAAGATCAAGAAAAGAAATTAAGAGAGACCAGGTTATATTAGAGAAGACTTTGGTCAAGACTAGAAGGAAAGTAGTCATTAGAGAACGGTAAAAAATTAAAAAAAAATTTTTTTTCTATGCTGGGAATTGAACCCAGGAACTTATATATGCTGGGTAAGAGCTTTAATACTGAGCTACACTCTAACTCTAGAGGAAGGTAATCTATATGATTACAGGGAGGCCAGGTAGGTTTTACCTGGTCAGGGTTTTGTGTAACTTCAAGGAATATAATTTTTACCTGAAACCAAATATGTCTCAGAGGACTCAGGGTGACTGCATATCCACTTTTAGGATTTTTATTTATTTATTTTTATGTAGTGTTGAGGATCAAACCCAGGGCCTCATGCATGCAAGGCAAGTGCTCTAACACTGAGCTCTACCCCAGCCCCACTTTTAGGATTTTTGTGACGCTTTGGCTATAAAGACACTTCCATATTATTTTATTAACTAAAATTTCAGGTAATATTCAGAACCTAATGTTTTCCTTTATGAAGCATAACTCTGTTTTTAAAAAAATTAACATTTTTTATATACCTTCTAAAAAATGGTTGCTCAGAAAATTAAAGTAGAACTTTTATATGATCCAGCAATCCCACTATTGGCTATATATCCAAAAGAAGTAAAATCATATGTTGAAGAGACATCTTCAACTCCAGTGTTTATTGCAGCACTGTTCATGGTAATGAAGAAATGGAAACAACTTCAGTGTGTCCATCAACTGAAGAATGGTAAAGAAAATGTGGTACATGTATACAGTGGAATTCTATTCTACCGTAAAGATGAAATCCTGCCATTTGCATGGATAGAGCTGAATGGTTATTGTGTTACATGAAATGACCAGGCACAGAAAGACAACTTCTCATTCAAGTTGAAAGTAGAATACTGGGTAGCAAAGGCTAGGCAGAGTAAGGGAGAGTGAAAGGTGGGGAAAGACTGATCTGTGGGTACTAAGTTATAGTTAGGAGAAATAAATTCTAGTGTCTCATTACATAATTAGGGTGACCATAGATAATGATAATGTACTCTGTATTTCAAAAGGGCAAAAAGAAAGAATTTTGAATGTTTTCACTGTAAGAAATTATGTTTGAAGTGATGTATTAACCCTAATTTGAACATTATACAACATATACCCATGTCAAAACATGACACCCTGTAAATATGTACAATTGAATGTGTTAATTAAAAAATAAAATTTGGGCTGGGGTTGTGGCTCAAGCGGTAGCACGCTCGCCTGGCATGCGTGCGGCCGGGTTCGATCCTCAGCACCACATACAAACAAAGATGTTGTGCCCGCTGAAAAACTAAAAAATAAATAAATAAATAAAATTTATCATGATTGATATAATAAATTTAAAAGTATAGTTAAATCAGATAATAGTAAGGTTTGCTAATGATTTATTTAATGTTTAAGAAGTTTTCCCCAACTTGGCACCATGGCACACGCCTATAATCGCAATGCCTCTGGAGACTAAGGCAGGAGGATCTCAAGTTTGGGGCCAGCCTGAGCAAGTTAGTGAGACCCTGTCTCAAAAAATAAAAAGGACTGAAGATGTGGGCTCAGTAGTAGAGTACTCCTGGGTTCAATCCCAGTACTACAAGAATAAAAATAAAGCTTTCCCCTGTTAATTATTTAAGAAAATATTTTATTTGTTCTTTGTAGTTATACATGACAGTAGAATGTATTTTGACATATCATACATACATGAAGTATAATTTCCCATTCTAGTGGTTGTACATGATGTGAAGTTACACTGGTCATGTATTCATATATGGACATAAGAAAGTTATGTCCGTTTCCTTCTACTGTCTTTACTATTCCCATCCCCGCTCTCTTCCCTTCATTCCCCTTTGTCTAATCCAATGAACTTTTTTTTCCTTCCCTCCTCCTCCCCCCCAGTTTAATTCTCTAATGGTCCTCTTGGACTGGGAATGTAGCTCAGTAGTAGAGCAGTTGCCTAGAATGAACAAAGGACTGGATTCAATCCCCAGCACTACAAAAAATAATAATGAAAGTTTAAATGATCCTCTCACTTCATACTTTCATATATTTTAATTGCTGTATATATCTGAATTCCTAAGTCTGTTTCTCACCCAGCTTGCTTCACTGAAGTCTAGACTCTTGTTTTCACCCCATATTTGGACATCTCTATTTGGATGTTGACCAGGCATTTAAATCTCTACAAAATAAATTTGAAATACATCTCCTTTTCTCAAAACCACTCTCTCATTTCTGCGACTAACACTGCCATCTGTTCAGTTGCCAGTGTTAAAACCTAGGAGTCATTGTTGATTCTTCCTTCTGCCATATCTAATTGGCCACCAAATTTGTTATTTTCCCTCTATCATTTTATAGTTGTTCTCCCTGCTGTTTTTCTATTTTAGGTTGTTGTCATTTCCTGCCTGGGCTGTTGTACTGACCTTTAAAAAAATGCTTTTATAATCAGGAAAAATGTTAATATATTTTTATTATAGGAAATGTTGAAAACATACAAAAAATTAGATGGAACTGTCACTCGTAATTCTGAGATATAATTAACTGTTAACTTTTTAGTCTTTTTATGTATATTTTTAATATAATTGAGGTAATTGTCTATGTGCATCCTTTGTCTAAAAATGTCTATTTTTTCTCATTATTTGCCTATATCCATTTTTACAAAGAAGTGGGTTTTTTTGTTTTTATTGTGTTGTTGGAAATTGAACCCAGGGTCTGGAACTTGAGTTCCTCCAGCCTCAGCCTTCCAAGTAGCTGGGGCTACAGGCCTGTGCCATTATGCCCAGCTACAAAGAGGTTTTTTTTTTTTTTTTTTTTTTTTTTAAATATTTATTTTTTAGGTGTAGATGGACACAACACAATGCCTTTATTTTTATGTGGTGCTGAGGATCAAACCCGGGTCCCGCCTGTGCGAGGAGAGTGCTCTACTGAGCACTCTACTGCTGAGCCACAATCCCAGCCCACTACTAAGAGTTTTAAGTGATACTTTTAACAGTTACCAAGTGTTCCAATTACAGTAACAACTAAGCATTCATTTATAATAATAACCTAGAAAGTTGTTCTCCCAATCTGTCTTATCATTTTTCCAGTTTGCTTATTAATTTAAAAATATTTGTGTGTCTTCTATATACTCTATAACTTCTGAGATGATTTTTCTTTAATGTAAATATAATTATGGTACTCCCTGCTTAAAATTCTAGAGTGGCTCAGAGGCAATTTAGCTTAGCAAGAGTTGATTATATGGGATTTCTTTAAATCAAATCTCACCCTTCTCATTTTATTGATGTATAACTTCTTGGACTTTTATAAGCATCAGCCTTCCCATCTGTAAGTTGGAATAATTATAGTACCTATATCATAAAGCTGTTTTAAGGAATTGCTTGAAAAAGACTTAGAATAGCACTTTGTATATAAGGGCCCAATAAAGACAAGCTATTCAACCAGAGCAGCTCAAATTTTATCTGTTTTATTTATATACTTTTTCAGGTAAGGTTTTATTTGAAGAAAAAGTGTCACTAATTTTAAAAATTAATCAAAGTGAAAGTTTGAAGTTTTTGTGTCTTGAATATCTTCTCTAATGTTTTCACCAGACACGCATTCCTTCTGACTGGATATTTGCCGAAGAAGAGAACTCACTGCTCCTCAAGGAACCTGAACAAGAGCTTTAATAACAAATGTACAAAAACCCATGTTCTTAGTGGTTTCCAAATTTTGTTATGCATTGGAATCGGTGGGATCTGAAAAATGATACCTACCTCCCATTTCCAGGCATTCTGGTATAAATGGTTTGGTGTTTGACCTGGACATGTTTTTTTTTTAAAGTTCTCTAGGTCATTCCAATGTGCAGTGAAGTTTGGGAATCACTTCCATTATTCCCTTGTTTAGAGGAACGGAATTCTTCAAACAAAAATGTTTGTACTTTGAAGTTATTTCTGCCCACTATCCCTGGTACTAATAGTTGAATTTAGGAGTGCTCTACTACTGAGCTACATATCTAGCCCTTTTTATTTTTTTATTTTTGACACAGAGTCTTGCTTAGTGGCCCAGGCTGGTCTCAAAATTGTGATCTTCCAGCCTCAGCTCTGAAGTCGCTGGAATTAAAAGCATGCATCATTATGTTCAATGATATTCCTATTTTGAATTTTATTTCTTACCTATTTTAGTCTTACTTCAGAACTATTGAAATTAAAAACTGAAGCTTGTGTCCTGAAATTATACTGATGTGCTATTTTTTCAGAGATGAGATTATTAATTAGTGAAATATTTAAGGACCTTATCAGAACATGGTGTAAGGTAAAACACGTGAGAGTTAAGACTATGTTCTGTAGAATTTTCTTACTTTTTACCATAGAATTGACTAAAAATCTCGGCCATAACCACCTTTTTTTTTTTTCTTGTTTCTCTTTTAAAAATAAATAAATTGGTAACACAGTGTTATCTCTGTAGCTGACAGTTCTTTGACTTGATGAGCTGTTTTTCTCCATGATGGGTTGAGCCCATAAGGTCATCTTGGTCTCTATCTTTATAAAAGGCAAAAGAAGATGATCCAGTTCTTATTTGAATATGTTTAGTGTTTTCAGATGAGGTGGGTATAAGGGCAGTATTTTAAAGTTCATTCTTTTATATTCTGTTTGTCATTTGAAATTTTAAAAGGTTAAGGAATTAGCAACACTGCCCTTTTCAAGACTTAAGCTCCTTTGAATAGAAATGCTTGAAATGGAACTAGTTAGTAAAGACCAATAATTTAAAAATTCTTTATTAGTTCAGGCCATGCCAAAGTCATATGCCTAGGTCATATGCCAAAATCAGAAAGTCTGGGAATGGGAAGCAGGCATCTTTCTTTTTTTTTTTTTTTTTTAAAGATCCCTGTGATTTCAATGTACAGCAAAGTTTTTAATGTTTCTAAAAATGTATTTTAAGAAAAATATGCATTTTGGTGAGATAGTTCTTTTTTTAATATTTATTTTTTAGTTTTAGGTGGTCACAATATCTTTATTATTTTTTTTTACATGGTGCTGAGAATCGAATCCAGTGCCTCACGCATGCTAGGCGAGCACGCTACCACTTGAGCCACATCCCCAGCCCCAAGAGATAGTTCTTAAAGTGTTGTGTATAGTAAAAGGTTGATACTTTTGACTTAGTGTTGAATATCTAATTTAAAAAGTAAATTTAACCTCATGCTTTTTCTTTCTCTCCCAGCGGCAGCATGGAACCTGCATTTCATAGAGGAGATCTTCTCTTTCTAACAAATAGAGTTGAAGATCCCATACGAGTGGGAGAAATTGTTGTTTTTAGAATAGAAGGAAGAGAAATTCCTATAGTTCACCGAGTCTTAAAGATTCATGAAAAGTAGGTACACATTATGTCTTTCTCGGTTTTTGTTGTTGTTTGTTTATTTGTTTGGGAGACTGGGGATTGAATGGGGAGGGTACTTGATCCCTGAACTACATCCCCAGACCTTTTTATTTTTTATTTTGAGATAAGGTCTCAATAAATTGCTTAGGGCTATGCTAAGTTGTTGAGACTGGCCTTGAACATGCAATCCTTCTGTCTCAGCCTCCTGAATTGCCAGGATTATAGGCATGTGCCACCATGCTCTGCTCTTTCCTGTTTTTAAACATTTATTAGTGTTTAATTATTATTATTATTATTTTTAGTCTTTAGTTTTGATAGCATAACAATTATTATAGAACAAGAAACCACTGGGCCCAGTCCATTTTTATGAACATCTGAGGATTTGAACATTTGGAAAACTTGAAGTAGTTATTTATTAATTTATTTATTTCCTTGATTTTTCCAGAGGTTTTTCTTGGTTCTTCTCTACTTCCCTGTCAATTAGTAAGCATGGATATAACTCCCATAATCATGATAAAAAATTGATCCTATAAAAATTCTTATGATATAATGGAATAAAGCAGTTCTGATCTTAAAAAAAAAGAACTATAAGACAATGTAACTATAACATACATTTCAAATAAGTTAGAATAAATTCATCAACTTTTAAAACTCAAAATTTCTGAAGTATGAACTATGTCTTTAAATATAGAATTGTAACATTTTAGAACCAGAAAAGATATTTATAAACCTTTAGATTGTTTTTGTTTGTTTGATATTGGGCATTAAACCCAGTGGCACTTTACCCTGAGCTACATCCCAGCCCTTTTTATGTTGAGACAGGGTCTTGCTGAGTTGCTGAGGCTGGCCTTAAACTTGAGGTCCTCCTGCCTCAGCTTCCCAAATTGTTGGAATTTCAGACCTATGCCACCATGCTCAATGTTAGCTCTTTATATTACAGATAAGGCGGTTGAGACACAGAGTGAAATTTTTTCCCTAGATGTTATGCCCCACATCCATCCTGACATGATTCTAAAGGTTTTACAGCTGGGTGGGGTGGTGCACTCCTGTCATCTCAGTGACTTAGGAGGCTGAGGCAGGAGGATGGCAAGTTTGAGGACAGCCTGGGCTGCTTTACAAGACCCTGTTTCAAAATAGAAAGGGCTCAAAATAAAGTGAAATAGGATTTTGCTCAGCAGTAAAGGGTCTCTTGGTTCAACCCCTAGTACTGTAAAATAAACAGATAAATAATAAATCAATAAGTAAATAAATAATATATATATTTTAAAGTTCATCTTGTTTCAGGACAGATTTATTGACAGATAATATGTTAATTACAAGTTCCTTATATTTTAGAATAATTTTTAACAGAATTCTGAAAATTTTAAGGTGTATGGCACTTATAATCAGGGGTTTTGGGTGATTTATTTTATATTCATGAGATACCCCCAAATTACCATCTTGTTTAGGTAACAGATTCTATTAATTTTCAGAAGTTTTCAGTTTCCTCTTTTGGGGTGATGAAAACACCTGTTGGAATCATGGTTTTTTTTTTTCCTTTTGGTGTTGGCAGTTATTATTTGGTTTAATAGTGTTAACATTGTCTTTAAATGTGAGGTCAGTTGACAACCAAATGTATATAAATATAAGTAAGTTCAGTCTTTAAGAAGTATTATAATATGATAATATTGAACACTGGCATGAGACCAGTTAATTATTTCAAAGGGGAAATTTGGCCATTGGGATGACTGATTTGAGCCCTTAGTTTTGTTTTATTTTGTTTTCTCTTGTATACAGATTCGTTATTCTGCCCCTAATTGGCTTTTGGGGTCTTATTTTTTTCTCATCTTTGAAGTGGTTATTTCTTCCTTCCTAGTGTCACAGTATTGTGATGAATGAATTAAATTTTAATGCTTTTGAGCTCCTTGGTGGTAGATCATATTAAATATTTGGTCCCTGTGTTAGCAGGGGAGGAGTCCTATATAAATGTTCCTCCAATCACTATTTTGAGTCAATGAATTGTGAAGTGCTAGAGTATGTCTTAATAGGTCTAATAAGAGCTGTTCACCACCAGAGAATATTTTTTCCACCATTAAGTGGATGGATAGCTATGATTTTTCAAAAAAACTTATTGTGATCTCTCCTGATTACAGGCTAGTAGAGGAAAATTGGTTGTATCTGATTGTTTTGCTGACACATCAAGTCTTTGGAAATAGACCAGATCAGTAGCATTCCCTTCCTTCCATGCAGAGTTTCCCATTTCCTGTTTGGTTTTTTTTTGTTTTGTTTGTTTTTTGTTTTGTCTTCATATCTGATTTCACTTTTCAGCATCTATGCAGTTGATGTGTTTTCCTGGTTGAACTGATTCTTTCTTCCTGATGCTCCTGACTTGGACTATAGCAGCCAGACCCTTCTGTTACCTACCCTCTTTTACCCTCCAAGATTTCTCAGACATTCTTTCACTTACTGAATTGTAAGCTACAGGTTACTTTTCTCTGTATATATTTGCATTTTTTTATTACTGGAATACCATTTTTGATGTGAAGTTTGCACTTAACTGTCTTTGGTGTTTGCAACACCTCCCAATTTAGTTTCATCTGCAGATTTAGTGTCTAGTGAGGCAGTTTCTGACTTAGAATTAAAGTGAATATTAGTCAGTAGAAATTTGAAGCTAATTTTCTTTTCTAGTACAGTGGTTAGCTCAAATACTTGAATTAATTTTAGGCTGGACTATAAAATATGCTTTGCTTTTAGTTAAAAATTTAAATTACTATCAGCCTCATAGTAGAATTAAATTAACAGTTTCTGATCAAGCAAGATTCTATTCCTGTATATCCTAGCATGAAGAATTGGGGTGGGGGCTGGGGATGTGGCTCAAGCGGTAGCGCGCTCGCCTGGCATGCATGCGGCCCGGGTTCGATTCTCAGCACCACATACAAACAAAGATGTTGTGTCCACCAAAAACTGAAAAATAAATATCAAAAATTCTCTCTCTCTCTCTCTCTCTCACCTCTCTCTTAAAAAAAAAAAAAAGAATTGGGGTGTTTTTTCTTTTAAAGTTAGCTTCTTTTTCTAGTAAAGTAATATATGTTGGTTAGAGAAAGAAAAAAAGAATGGTAATCTACAGAAAGTCATAGATAGCCACTGTTTATGCCTTTATGTATGTTATTTTATATATTGTTTAATACACTTTTTTATATTCTGTTTTTTGAATTTGGAAATTTTCTAACATGCACAGAAGAGTATTATAAACCCCATGTATCTATCACCATTCCCAATAATAATTAATGTGGAACCAATTCTGCCCCATCTACATTCTCTCCTCTTCCCCCTCTCCTATATTATTTTGAATCAAATCTTTGATATCATATCATGTCATGTATAAGCATTTCAGTAAGTATCTACCAAGCTTTACTACTAAACTTTTATAAAACTTAACAATTAGTGTGGTTATGTCACCATAAAGGGTTCTGAAGAGTTTTCTCCAGAAGCAAAGGAGACCTCTATGGGGATCGTCCAGGTACATGACATGTCGACATGTCACAGATTTGGATTTTAGCAGAGTATAGCTTTATTAGAACCAGGCATCATGGCATACACCTGTAATCCCAGGGACCCAGGAGGCTAAGGTAGTAGGATCATAAGTTTGAGGCCAGCTTCAGTAACTTAGCAAGACCTTCTCTCCAAATAAAAAATAAAAAGGTCTGGGAATGTAGCTCAGTTGTAGTCATCCCTAGGTTCAATCCCTGATACCATAAAAAAGCTTCATTAGAAGGTGAAAGCTGAAGATACATTCTGAATGAAGACCACCCTCTGAAGAGTTAAAAATGCTTTGGGGGTCTTGGGTACTTCTTTTTTTTTTTTTTTTTTTCTAACTTTTTTTTTTTAATAGAAGTAGTTGGACACAATACCTTTATTTTATTTATTTATTTTTACATGGTGCTGAGGATTAAACCCAGGGCCTCACAAGTGCTAGATGAGCGCTCTACTGCTGAGCCACAATCCCAGCCCTTGGATACTTCTTTTTTATTGTTCTTGTGTGTGATACTAGGATTGAACCCAGGACCTCATGCATGCTAGGCAAGCACTGTACCACTGAGCTACATCCCCACCTCTTCTGCGGGAGAGTGGGTAGGTGTTTGGTAACAAGGACATTTTGCCAAACTCAGCTCTTTGGTCATGAATTACGTGATATTTATGGTGGTCTGGTTTTCCAGGATCTTCACTTGTCTCTTCTATCTACATAACATTTGGAATGTGCCTGTTTTATAGGTTTCTTAAAATACATCTCCCTTGCCGGGTGCTGTGGCACACACCTGTAATCCCAGTGGCTTCAGAGGCTGAGGCAGGAGGATCACAAGTTCAAAGCCAGCCTCAGCAAAATGAAGGCACTAAGCAACTCAGTGAAACCCTGTCTCTAAATAAAATACAGAATAGGGCTGGGGATGTGGCTCAGTGGCTGAGTGCCCCTGAGTTCAATCCCTGGTCTCCTCCCCCCCCCGCCCCCCGCCCCCGCCAGAATCTCCCTTTGTTTTATCTAATCTGAAAACACATAATGTGCACTTAATAAAGCTTTAATCAAAATTAGCTAATTTTCATACATGAGTAAATTTACAGTAACTCTAAGATTTATAGATTTCTCAGAAATTAGGGAGTAATAGTCCTAGAGGAAAAATCAGGTCTGGGGAGTAAAGTCTGATCGTGGGGCTTTTAGATTTACAGCTACAGTCTCTGTTTTCTTTTGTCTCCTTTCTACCTCTTTATTCATTCTATTCTATCTCAGTTACACTTTAAAAAAAAAGAACAGTAATTGCTTACATCATTGTTTCTAATCTTTGTTCAAATTCCCAAATAGGTCATAAGTTTAACAGTTTATTTGAATCTGGATTCAAATAAAGTCCTTGGCTAAATAGGTTGATGTGTTTTTATAGTCTTATTTCATCTAGAGGTTCTTTCTCCAACTTTCTTTGTTTCTTGCAAATTATTTGAAATAACTAGGTCATTCTGTTGTTTCCGAACGTCTACATTTTGTCAGTTACATCCTGTATTGCTTTACTCAGTTAATATTTCTAGAAAATTTATTGTATGTATTTTATTGTAAAAACTAGATGATTCTGGGGCTGGGGTTGTGGCTCAGCAGTAGAGCACTTGCCTAGCAATGTGTGAAGCACTGATTTCAATCCTTAGCATCCCATATAAATAAATAAAATAAAGGTGTTGTGTCCACCTACAACTAAATATCTATCTATCTATCTATCTATAACACACACACATACACACACATATAATTTTTTTAAAATTTAAAAATGAGATGGATTCTGTGTGCTATTTTTAAAATTGGTGCATTATTATTATACATAACAGTGGGATTTGTTGTTGCATATTCATACATGCACATAACATAATTTGGTCAGTTTCATTCCCCAGTATGTACATGGTGTTTTGTAACCTTTCTTTCACTTAGTAAAATTTGTATGATCTTCCAGTGCCATTAAATATTCTTCTACAACTTTGTTTTTAATTTTAATGCTTGCATAGTATTTCAGTTCCTAAATTTGAACTTTTTGAGACTGGGGATGTGGCTCAAGCGGTGGCGCGCTCGCCTGGCACATGCGGGGCGCTGGGTTCGATCCTCAGCACCACATAAAAATAACATAAAGATGTTGTGTCCATCGAAAACTAAAAAATAAATATTAAAAAAATTCTCTCTCTCACTCTAAAAAAAAATTGAACTTTTTATTTTTAATCTTTATTTTAAACACAGTAATTATATTTTTTAGTTAAAGAGTTATTTTAATGCTAGGAATTGTGATAATGTACCTCAGTGCCACAGGAATTTTGGGTTAACAAGAGCATATTTTGTGCTTTCACATGCCATGAAGAGGTATGTAATGACTTGAGTTTACCTTACTCTTTCAAGGCAAAATGGGCATATCAAGTTTTTGACCAAAGGAGATAATAATGCTGTTGATGACCGAGGCCTCTATAAACAAGGACAACACTGGCTAGAGAAAAAAGATGTTGTGGGGAGAGCCAGAGGGTAAGTATAGAGGGGAACGTCTTGAAATTTTATGTCACTTGAAACATGGCCCTCTCAATCATATTATCTGATCATTTGCAACTGAATACGTAGCATTTTGGCCCTGGTTTCACCATATCATATTTGTGTCATTTGAAAAATGTGCTTCTTAAAATTTACCCATATGGGGATGAACTTGGGTACAATAAAAGAGATAGTGAATTGGATGTGACAATTTAAAAATTCATATTTATTCAGTTTGCTCAAGAAATATCAGGTGCGGGGCTGAGGTTGTGGCTCAGCAGTAAAGCACTTGCCTAGCATGTGTGAGGCACTGGATTCAATTCTCAGCACCACATATAAATAAATAAAATAAAAGTCTATTGACAACTAAAAAAATATTTTAAAAAAATTAAAAAAAAGAAAAGAAATATTGGGTGCTTTTTTTATGCTCTGTTGTCTGTATTGGGTAAGGCTGTGAGGATTTGGAACAGTATTAATCCTGCTTCCTGAAATAATTTCTTAGGAATTTACTGAGTCAACAACTTAAAAGTGTTCATCTAAATTAATTTTATCATGTCCATTTATTCCATACTGTTTTATTTCTAGTCTTGAAATTGATGAGGTAATATGAAATTTAAAAATTATATTAAGCCTGTTTATTTCAGATTTTATCAGGAGAACAGATCAGTGGAGAACAGGAATTGTAAGTTACTGGTATAAAGAAGTATGGAATTGTTAACTACCTTAATGTTATTAATAGTATTAACAATAACTCACCTTCATTAGGGTTTACTATTTATCAGAGACTGATTGTGAATGCTTTATAGGTATTACCTCATTTTAACCTTGGAACAACCCTAATATTCCCATTCTACAGATGAGGAAACTCAGAGGAATTAGGTTACTTATCAAAAATCACACTGATAGTAGTAAGTGGCTGGCAGCTCCAGGGCCTACCCTCTTAACCATCACACCAGAATTACTGGCATAACATTGCTGAACAGGGTGGTTACTGGTTCTCACTATTTCAGTGCTTCATGGCACTCTTAATGCTATCACAATCTGTGGTCCTTCTGACCTATAATAGACTGTGTGAATCCAGAGTTATTACACTGATAAGCAGGCCACCACAATGAAAAATTGTACTGTACAGACTGAAGTGCAGGTTACAAGTGAACGTTGCCTCAGTTATAGCATGAGAGATGCTCTTTTTTGAGCCAAAAAGATCAGATTTTAGAACCTTCAGGGCTGGTGTGCATGTGTACACGCATACACACATGTACTTATGCCCCTGCTTTAGGAGAATTTCATTTATTATGACAGACAAATCCAAATTAAGTCATCAGTGCTTCAAGAAATAATAGTACCCATCTCCCACAATTCCAAAGATGCCCCTAATATTATTCAGACTTGTCAACCCCTTTGAGTATTTTTGTTTTCCCTTTAATTGCAAAAAAACAGATAGATGTAGATACATAAGGAAATACCAGTCATCAAAAAGCAAAGTCACTTTACTGTCCTTCTTCTCTACTTCTATAAGTATTTATTGTTAGCCTTTTGGTTTAAGTTCTTTTAAGTCTTTATATAGAGAGATAAAGATGCAGGTATTAATAGATATGTTTCTAGATACATTAACACATGTATGGAGGACAACTATTTTAATAGATCATATTATTATTTAGTCATTCTCCTGTTATTTAGATATTCTGACTGTATCTAGTTTTTGCTTCTATTTTTAATCTAGTTTTTTGTTTAATTGTGAACAATGTTATGGTGAACATCCTTGTTATATATATCTCAGTGCCTCTGCCCGAGCAATCTTTTTTTTTTTTTTGTACTGGGGATTGAACCTAGGGCGCTTAACCACCAAGGCACATCCACAGCCCTTTTTGTATATTATTTAGAGACAGGGTTGCCTAGAGCCTCGCTAAGTTACTAAGGCTGGTTTTTTAACTTGAAACCCTCCTGCCTTACCTTCCCAAGATGCTGGGATTACTGTAATGCCAGTAATTCCAATCAGTGGAACTATTGGGTAAAACATGTATATGTTAAAGTCTTTCAACAAATTTTGCCATACTTTTATGTATGCTTCTACATGTGTCTCCCTTTATGTGGGTCTTGATTCTAAAGTATTTATTACAGCTGTGTATTCTCACTCTGGCCCTTTGTTGAATAAAAGATACCATGTTCTAAAACGTTGGGGAAGCCAGACTTTCACTGAAGTAACTTATCTTTCTGAAGAAGTTTTGAAAAATCCCAAACTATACATACCAATATTTCTGTACTGCCACCTTTAAAAATATACAATGTTTTGGTGGCTTTTAATTAAACAATGCAGCCAGCTGTGGTGGCACATGCTTGTAATCCCAGTGACTCAGAAGGCTGAGGCAGGAAGATCACAAGTTCGAGGCCAGTCTTGACAACTTGGCAAGACCCTCAGCAACTTAGTAAGACCCTGCCAAATAATAAAAAGAACTGGGGCTGTAGCACAGTGGTAGAATGTCCCTGGTTTCAATCACTAGTACCACAAAAAAGGGAGGGGGGAGGGAGAAGGAACGAAGGAAGGAAGGGGGGAGGGAGGGAAAAGAAAAGAAAGTAATAGTCTGTTACTCTCTGTATTAAGTAAATTTCTATGAAGTATAAACATACAGTACATGAACAGCAGGAGGACAGACTCTTGACTGTACAAATTCACTTTCCATTGATTATACCACCACTTACTTTGACATGTAATGTAATTTATCACATTCTCTTGTGGAAATTGTATTTATAAAACACTAAGCTGATAAGTCAGGCTGTGCCAAACCTTGACAATAGAGTTTTTCTGCAGACAAGTTTGTGACTGTGGTACAAACATCCCTTTAGGCATTTTAAAAAATGTTTTGATTTTTTGAACAGTTGTACACTGGGGCCTAAAGCCCCAAATCAAAATTATCTAAGAAAAATTTTTTATTGAAATAGAATTTTCATATATTGGGATATAAAATTCACCATTTTAAAGTGTCCAATTTAGTGGATTTTATTTTATTCACAGGGTTGTGAAACTATCACCACTAATTCCAAAGCATTTCCATCAATCCCAAAATAAAACTCCATGCTCATTAGCAGTCACTTCCCATCCCCTCCTTCCCTGCAGCCCTTGACAACCACTAATCTACTTTGTGTCTCTATGGATTTGCCTGTTCTGGGTATTTCATATAACAGAACCATACCATTTTTAGTCTTTTATGTCTGGCTTCTTTCACTTGTCCTAATTTTTAGGGTTCATTCATCTTGTAACATATAGTAAAAACAATTTTAGAAAATGAAACTGATATTGGCCCCATTAAGCATTTAGTAGGGGTGATTCTTTCTAAATTCAGGAAGTTGAAAAACACAAGAGAGGACCTCTTTTTCAAAGAGCAACAAGAGAAAAGGCTAAAAGCCTGGCAGAAGATCAGGAAATAGAAGTATTAATAATGAAAAGAAAAGAACAAAAATATAAGGAAGAACTATAATAGAGAAGCTTGAAGTTTCCAAACAAAGCAATGATAAAGAAATGGAAATGCTAACTCCCTTGATTTGAAAAATGTTGAAAAAATGTACCAGTATTACATGTTAAGCCAAAATTTAAAATATATAGATATAAGATATAAGGAGCAGAGTATCTGAGCTCTCTGTTGACTGAAATCAGTTTTATAAATAAGTCTTTTAAAATGTATTTTTACTTGAAACAAGTCACAGATCATTCTAGAAACAAAATGATCCATTTTGGATAATTGCATATTCTCTTAGTTGGCTGCTGGGGTCCAAATTCCCTTAAGATCCCTTTCAATATCTGACAAAACAGTTCTGGGTTCTCCTCTTATTTTTTTTTTTTTTTCAGGGTTGGGAAGCTTATCTCCTTTACTGTTTGATCTTTTCTTTTTAATCATTTTTCCCCAAAAAAACATCAGCCAAAGAGGCTATTTCTGAATAGCACCTTTGATCCCAAGAGTTCCCAGGGAAATATGTTCAACCATACTCTACCATTTAGGTGTTAACTTGGCGAAGGCTGCTATTGGAGTTGGCCTTGTGAATGGTATTTATTTTATTTACTTTAAACCTTGTTCTGCTTATCATCAACTCTCCTTTAATATATGAGTTTACCTGAGCAGAATAGGGAAAAAGTACGATTAATGCCTTTAAGATAATTGATGATACCGCTTTATATACTTCATTATTAATTCTGCTATCTCTGTCTATGGCAGGAAGGAGTGGTAGAAGTAATTAACTCTTTGGTTTGGCTTGCCATATGTTTTTCTTATATTACCCGTAAAGATGAAGTTGCTTTTGGGGCTGGGGTGGTGGCTCAGCGGTGGAGCATTCCCCTAGCCCGTTCGAGGCCCTGGGTTCAATCTCCAGTACCATATAAAACAATAAATAAATAAAGGTATTGTGTCCAACTACAACTAAAAAATAAATATTGAAAAAAAAAAAGATGAGGTTGCTTTCATTTTAACCTATACTGTACAAGGAAAAGCCAAAAACAGCAACAACAAAAAAGTTTCCATGAATTTCTCCTAAGCAAATTGTGGTCTGTGGTTGTGTTTCTTTGGGCATATATACCATTGTGTGGAGATAACAGAAGAAAGCTTCTACCTATGAGAATGGCTGCTGGTCATCAGATCAGAATTAGCTTGATGTTTTATAGAAAACAGATGTTTTTATAGGTCTTAATCTGCATTTTACTGTGAGGCATTTGCCATTATGTCCTTAAATTAGATGATTTACCTTCACTGAAAGTGATTGCTTTTATGAAGGGTTAAAAATGACAAGACATATATTGCAATTTAAAAAATATGTATAAAACAATATAGACAGCCTCTATCTTCCCTCCTAGAGCTTAGCAATACCATTCTATAGAGACTGTCACTTTTCAGCTCTTGAAGGACCCAGGAGTTGAAACTAAGACATAGGCCCCAAGAGTTGATATTCTTTTCACCACACACCTGTGCTGTGTACCTCACACTAGAGCTAGACTTTTTGAAATTGAGTGTGCAAGAACATCATTTGGAGATCATCTTTCAGAGATTTCCTAACCCAGTAAATCTGGGGAAGATTGAAGAGTATGCATTTTGGGGGTGGGGGTGGGGGGTTACCAGGGATTGAACTCAGGCACTCAGCCACTGAACTACATCCCAGCCCTATTTTGTATTTTATTAGAGACAGGGTTTCACTGGGTTGCTTAGTGCCTCACTTTTGCTGAGACTGGCTTTAAACTCAATGATCCTCCTGCCTCAGCCTCCAAAGCTGCTGGGATTATAGGCATGTGCCACTGTGCCTGGCAAGAATATGCATTTTTAACAAGTCATTCAAATGATTGTGACAAAGGAGGTCTAAGTTTTAAGAAACACCAATGTATGTAGAAGGGAAGTTTGTGGGAAGAGAGAACAGGAAAAGGGTGAGGAGAGGAGACAGGAGTAAGGGACGTTTTTGTTTGTTTGTATTTTTGTGGGTTTTTTTTTAAAACATGGATTGAAGCCAGGGGCAGTTAACCACTGAGCCACATCCCCAGCCCTTTTTGTATTTTTTTAAATTTAGAGACAAGGTCTCTAAGTTTCTGTGGCTGGCTTTGAACTTGTGATCCTCCTGCTTCAGCCTCCCAAGCCACTGGAATTAGGAAGTGAAATACACCAAAGACAAAATGTCCATTCTTGAAATTTACCTTAGGCTTTGATGGTGGAAGTGTTACATGGGAGATAATTTCTGTTTCCGCTGCCTTTGGCATGGGATGAAGGTGCGAAGGTTGTCCGTGCCCTGAATACAAATCTGTGGGCTGTTACAAAGTGTACAAAGATCAGCTTCCGCTTTGGCTTTCTTCTGTATGATAGCAGAGGTAGGTGGAGAAACAAATTTGTTACAGATAGATAAAAAATATCCAAGGAGGAGAGATTTCAAGACAAGTTGTGGTCATCGACGTCAAATGCTGTAGACATGTAAAGAAAGATGGAGGCTGAGATTAGTTTGTTCTGTATGGTGTTTTAAACTGTTTTAAATTTCAGGATTAAGAGGGCCAAACCCAAATTACAGGTGGTTCAAATAAGAGGGCAGTGAAATCCTAAGTACATCTATATAAGAGCTCTTACATTTACTTTGTGGCCACTTAACATGAAATACCTTGTAATATTCTGGCTGTGTTTGCCTTGTCTCCCCAACTAGGTTGACAGCTCCCTAAAGCTTGTTAAGACACACCCTGTATCAGTATTACCAACTAGAGATCTAAGACCTCTCATGTCTAGTAGCAGTTTCACCACAAGGAAGCTATGTGCCTTGGGCATGATCAGCTGTTTCCTCATCTATAAAATGGTTATATTCCTAACTTCCCTATCATGAGCTATTGGAAGGAATAAATAGAATAATATATACAAAGGATCTTTGTGAACTGAAAATTAGTTTTCTCTGAAAGATATGGATGTTTGGTAAATGATAACAGCTGCTTTGCTTAGGAAATTCTGTGATGATCATGTTTTTGTTTATTTTAGATTTGTTCCTTATATTGGAATTGTGACGATCCTCATGAATGACTATCCTAAATTTAAGGTGAGAGATTATACCATATGTTTCATTAAAAATGTGATCTTGGACCTGGTATTGTGGTGCATGCCTATAATCCCAGCTACTCTGGAGGCTGAGGCAGGAGGATCACAAGTTCCAGGCCAGCCCGGGCAACTTAGCAAGACCCTATCTCAAAATAAAAAGGACTGGGGATGTATCTCAATAGTAAAGTGCCCACCCTGGGTTCAAGCCTCAGTACCACCACCAAAAAAAAAAAGTGACTTCAAGCTGAGGGTGTAACTCAGTGGTAGAGTTTATGCACCTAGAATGCATGAGGTCCTGGGTTAAAGCCTCTAAACAGTGATCTTTTGCTTAATTTCGGAAACTTTAAGTGGATTATGGTTGAAACATGAAAAAATAATAGTTTAAATATATCATGGCCAAAAAGTCTAGTTTATTAATTGATTCTGAGAACTTAAGAACTTTTAAAAGCATCTCTGACTTGTGTTTCTGTCTTTATTTTGTAGTATGCAGTACTTTTTTTGCTGGGTTTATTCGTGCTGGTCCATCGTGAGTAAGAAGTCTGCCTTGCTGTTCCTGGGAAGATGCCGTACTTTTTGTTACTGAATGTTTGGAGTAGCTGTTGGTCTGTGATTGGTGGAATGGAGAACACACATGTTGGCGCTTCTCAGTAGCCCTGGTTTACGTTAGTTTATGTTTCCACGCCAGAATCTGTTTGGGCGGGTGCGTGTGCACTAGAGTGCACTCAAGGGGACTTTCAATCACAGAATTTCATATGTTGTCATTGTCACACTTTCACATTTTTGTACATCAGTGAATTTTTATATTAAAAGGTTGAGCCAAAGCCCCCAGTGTTTGTATTTTGAAGCCAAGCTTCACTTCTAAAGTGCCTACAGAGTTCTGTAAATGAAAATGCAGCTCTGCACGAGTTTGAAACTGTCATTCCTCCTTATAATGGGAATGGCACATACTGAGGTGGTCATAAGTCTTTAACTTTTCAGAATTTTAAATAAAAGACTTTGCACATTGAACCCCTTATCCCTGGATTGTGTTTGTCCAGAAAGCTCCTGAGATTTGCCTTCCTTGGATGGTTTTAGTACTCCTTGTGGGGGTATAAAAGCTTTGGGTTGAAGAGCCCTTCAGCTAAGAAGATTGCCCTAATACTGTTATTTTTTTGTTTTGTTTTGTTTTGTTTTTGTTTTTGTTTTTGTGAAGCAAAAGTAGCCATTGACGTTCATAGGCAATCTCTTAGTCATAAAATTGATTCTTCACTAGGGCGTGACTCAGATGTGTATAAACCCAACTAGTGTTCCTGAGAGATTCAGAAAATCTCACTGGCCTGTAAAAACTCATAGCCCTTTGTACACTTCAGACATTCTCAGTCCTTTGTATACCAGGGCATGTGCAGGAGGCAGGACAGGGTGGTGGATGGCAAGCATTGTACTTGTCTTTAAATTCTAATTTGCCTGAATGTGTTCTTTTAAGTGCGTGGCTCTGCTTTTCTCTAATGCAAACTTAAGGCAGAGTTTAAAGCAACGACTGCAAAGCTCAGTTGTGCATTTTCTTTTAATATTGAGACCGATAGGGAAACAGGAAGTGTAGGGTAAGCCAGTATGTTTTAAGCACAAAATACTCATTAAGTCTTTCTATTCTCTTCTTGTATTAATGCATAAGTCTCAAAATAGGCAAGTTTTCTGTTTTGGGCTACATGATCTAGTTCTATTATTTGTTCAACTGAGGTGGAAGTCAGTTCAAGCTGTTATGCTAATGGAATGAGAACAGAGACACACTTCTGCAGCCCTCCCCTGCAGAGCACAGTGCCACCCTTGAATCCATTAACTAGGCTTTAGCCTTCTAACTTTGGATATGGGTGCTTAATGGTCTCAACAGTGTGTGAAATTTGTCAAGTCACTGTTAACAAATGCTCTTTTGAACCTGTCCTTATATAATATTTACATTTTCTCATGAAAAGGAGAGTGCTGAAACAGCTCCTTGTGTGGAATGGCAGAATATTACTATATTACCTTCTTTCTTTCTACCTAATCATCTATAGAGAAAGATAGCTGTTCAGCCCTATCAGTCCACTGGAGATAGTGTGCTTTCCTGGCCAAAGTTGGGATCACATCGTCTTCTGCAATCCTGTCTAGCCAGATATAAACACCCTTAGATTTGTATCTCCTTCCTTTCCAATTTCTCCTCCTTAGACACTAAATGGGAGGAAAACAATACTTTTCCTCACTTGCATGTTTCAGTAAAAGTATCATTCTTTCTCCTTTACTAGATGCTCCAGTTTTAAGCAATGGATAAAACTCTCTGAAAAAGTATTCAAAGCTGTTAAAAACATTTGAACCATTTCATTAACCAGAAAAAGATTATTTTTGGGAAGAGGTATTTTATGTTCCTAATTATATATTGTGTAGATTAGCACTAAAAATAAGACTTAAATATATGAGATTTTATTAGTAAATATGTTTTAAATGCTCTTTGAAAAATGCAAGAAATGCCAGAGAGGTTTAATTTGGTAATTGAATGGACGTATCAGCTCTTTGAGATTTAGCAGAGTGTGTGGCAAATTGGAGACTCAACGTGGTGAATGAAAGGAATTAGAAAACAGTATGAGAACTATAAAACTTTAAGAATTTGATAATGAGATCATCTCTTGGCTACTTATCTACTCTCATAACACCAACTGCCTATCCTCAGTCCTAGTTTTTTTGTCTCTCTTCCCCCTGGACCCTTTCACTTGATTGTTCCATCTTTAAACTCAAGTTTGTAGTGATTCCCTCAAACTTCCCCTTCAGTGTTCATATGTTCAGTGAAGGAATACTTCCCTAGATTTTTCATTTTCCTACTATATCTGTTCACCTCCCATCACAGTGTTCCATTGTATGCCTATTTTAGATAATTACCACCTGCTAATTAGTTTCAGTGTACTTTTTATTTTCAGAAATGTCTGTTGCTTGGACCATAAATTTTATGTCTCTCCTACCTTTGAAACTTTGAATTCAGCTAACATTAAGCATCCCTGTTCTGTATTCCCTGGGTTTTCACATTATCATCTTTTTTTTTTTCCCCCTGACATGCTGGGGACTGAACCCAGGGTTTCATGTGTGCTAGGCAAGCACTCTACCACTGAGCTAAATCCCCAGCAATTTTTCACATTAGTATTGTATATATACCCTTATCTTTGCTAGTCTTTGAGTCTTACCATCTTCACAATTAATTATTCTACTGCCACTCGGTATTGGCTGTCTCGTACTGTTTAAGTTTATGGATATGGCCTCAAGATCCCCCAGCAGATTGGAAACTTTTCCAGTGTAAGGGTCTCATATTATAGACACTATGCTGTATTTCCCTGGTAACATGAAGCAGCATATATTAAATGTTCAGTATAATCATGCTTTGGAACCATAGGCAGTAATTTCAGTTAGCATTGTTGCTGAACTATTATTCTGGAGTAGAGCATATGAATCATTAAAGTGATTTGCGCTTTCCTGTTATTTAGTAAGTACATTCTCTTGATCTTGCCAAATTTGAATCTGAAAACTTCATTTCTCCATGATTCCATTTAAGCTGCATGTACCTTTTCCAGATTTTTCTTATGTTAATCCTGTTTCTTTTTTGTTCTTGGACTCTTCTTGTGTCCTCTTTCTTGATGGTATTTGCGAAAGTGGTTGTTTGCATAAGTTTTACCAAGACCAACTAACCCTTCATAACATAGTAGGGGACTATTTCAGCACCTGAGGTCAGCCTCCTCATGACAATATATTTAACATTGTTAAGAGTCAGAGATGATCCAGCTGATTCTATCTGGTTAAATGGATTGTCTACCTTTCTCACAATCCTCTTTCAGTTGCTATAGCCTGTTCAGTCTGTTTGCTGGCTAGGCATGTCTTCATCTCCCTTCTTCCCTTCATGGGCTCTTAGAAGTCAAACAACAAACAGCATCCTTCATACACAAGATGAGTGGGTGTGGAAAGAATACTGTGTAACCAAGTAGTATTACGGAAACTAGAATGTTCAGGACTTACCAAAAAGATGGCAAAAACCTTATCTTCCAAGTGTCCTTCTGGACTTTTCCAGTCTCGGCTCTCCCCAGGTCCCACATTGTTGCATCTACATAGGTTTCACCGTACAGACATAACCTGTCTTTGCTTATGCTAGTCCCTGCCTGGGGTCCCTGCTCACTTCACTTGCTGAAAACTTTCTCAATTCATTCAGCAGACGTTTATTGAGCATTTAATGTGTAGAGTTTCAGCTAGTCTTTGAGGATACAAAAGTAAGGCAAAGTCCTTCTTGCTTTGCCAGAAACTCTGCCTTAATAAGGCAATATGCATAAACAAATTTTTCAGTATAGGATCATAAGTATAATAATAGATGCATAGAAAGCCCCCCAAAGGGGTTTTCTTTTCTTTTTTGTCAAACTTGGGGTTAAACCCAAGGTACTGAGCTACATCCCCAGACCATTTTATTTTTTATTTTGAGACAGGGTCTCACTCAGTTGCCCAGGTTGGTCTTGAACTTGTGATTCTCTTGCCTCAGCCTCCCGAGTACTTGGGAATACAGGTATACACACCTGCCCCCTGCTTGTTTCTTATTCTTGATTAAGCTTTCAAATTTATATAGTGCTACTTCCTCCGGACTGCCCTGTACTTTGTTCATATTCCTCTTTAACATTGTCCTCAGAGTGGTTGCTTTCTGTTTGTCCCTCTCTCCCACCCCAGGGAAGGCCAGTTCCTTGAAGGTATCAAGACAAGACCAGCTTCAGTTTCATCTTTGTATATATCATAGTACTTTACTTATTTTAGATTTATTTATACACTGCCTTGGTTTCATAAAAGATATACCTAGCACTATATGATAAATATAAAATAATTAAAGAGGGCCAGGTGAAACCTATGTAGATGCAATAAGCTGCTGGGATCACACCTTAGGAGCTTAGGATACCGAGGCAGGAAGATGGCAATTCTGAGGCCAGTGCTGGAAATTTAGTGAGATCCTTTCTTAAAAAAAATTTCAAAAAGGGCTGGGGATAGCTCAGGGATAAAGCATTCCTGGATTCAAATTCCCTGTGCTGGGGGGGGGGGAACTAAAATTAACATAATACAATTTAATTATTGAAGAATTCAGGGATGAAGTAAGTGTGGAGAAAGAAAAGGATGGAATTGGAGTCGAGAGTAGTACCTATAAGATGTCAGAAGATTCTTTTGTCTGCTAGAAGAGATCCATACATTTGACTCTCATCCTTAGCATCTAATGCAAAGAGAGAAATAGTTATTTCTGTGCTCTGTGGAATTTTAAAAAATTGTTTTTGTAATAATACCTGAGAACCAAGAAACATACTGTGATGTTGTGTGATTTTTTTTCTAATTAGCATAATGATTTTCATGGAGCAATTTCATAGAAAGTTCATCCATACATGGTATAGTTTGTCAGTCTCTGCAAAAAGCCTCATAATCTAATCAGCCAAGAACTTTCAACTTCTCTCTAGAACAGTGTTTTGTGATTTTTTTTAAGAGAGAGAGAGAATTTTTTTTTTAAAAAAATATATTTATTTATTTATTTATTTTAGTTTTCGGCGGACACAACATCTTTGTATGTGGTGCTGAGGATCGAACCCGGGCTGCACGCATGCCAGGCGAGCGCGCTACCGCTTGAGCCACATCCCCAGCCCCGAGAGAATTTTTTAATATTTATTTTTTTTAGTTTTTTCGGCGGATACAACATCTTTGTTTGTATGTGGTGCTGAGGATCGAACCCAGGCTGCACGCATGCCAGGAGAGCGCGCTACCGCTTGAGCCACATACCCAGCCCAATGTGTTTTGTGATCTTTAAAAACCTCATGGCTATTGTGCATGGTGGTGCACAACTATAATCTCAACTTGTAAGGCTGAGGCAGAAGGATCACAAGTTTGAGGCCAGTCTCAGCAACTTTTGAGACCCTGTTTCAAAATAAAAAGGGCTAGGCATGTAGTTCAGTGATTGTACCACTGGCTTCAATCCCCAGCACCAAAAAAAGAAAAAAGCCCACTCATGGCCTTTTAGAAAACATGAAAATCTCATACCTCATTTTCATTCTGATAAGTACTTCCCTCTTATCCTCATCAATGAAGAATATTTTAAATTTCTTTTTCTTAAGTTTGTATTATAAAAACAATCTTCTTTTCTCAATAGCTATGTTATTATTTTGAGTATGACTTTCAAACCATATGTGGAGTATAGAATTCTTTTCTTGAAATTGGTCAAGAGTTTAGGTAGATGTGCTGGCATTTTGGTTTATCAAACAGCTTAAGATATAATAGGCATGCTGCCAGAGCTAGGCCCTATTGTGTAAGCACTGTGGTCTTTGCTGCTAGCAAGCGAACATTTCCCTCTGTCATGGGCTTCAGATTTAAAGCGGGTTTTGCTTTCCTAGGATCCAGCTAATAATATTGAGTACTTAGAATGTGCCAGATGCTCTGCTAAGTGCTTTATAGTTTACAACAAACACTTTCTCTCATTTTATAAATCTCAAAATAACCTCCATCCTACAAAGGAGAGAAGTCAGGAGAAGTTCAGGGATTTGACCAGGATCTTCTAATGCATATATGGCAGAATCAGACTTGAGCTGTGTTACTTTTACCACAGCACCATGCTGGAGGTCTTAATCCGGTTATTTTACCCTGTAAAGTCAAATGGGAATTTTTGATTGGCCAAAGGTTTTTCCTCCTCAGATTTGCTCAGATTATTAATACTGAGATTCTCCACCAGATTTCCAAGCCTTTTTAACCCTCTTTGGAGTTGAACGCATATTTACTTCAATTATGGAAATGTCTCCTTAAATACATGAATATTACATGCAAGTAATTATGAATTATTAATGTTGCCTGGGGCTTCTTGCTTTCTTAGGTTTTCATGGTGTCCCTGAGCACTTGAGCCATTTAGCTGAACAGTAGCTTCTTAGCCACTGTTGAAGTGTTCATCCTTTTTCATTAGATGTAGGTCTTTCCTTCCTTCCTGAGTTCTTGTTTTTTGTTGTTGTTTTGGTTTTGATTTTGGTTTGTTTGTTTGTTTAGTACTAGGGATTGAACCCAGGTGCACTTAAGCATTGAGCTACACCCCCAACCCTTTTTGACAGGGTCTAAGTTGCCAAGACTGTCCTTAAATTTGCAATCCTCCTGCCTCAGTCTCCTGGGGAGCTGGATTACAAGCATTTGGCCATCTGTGGATTTCTTCTTAATAGTACTTCTTAATGGTTACTGTTCTGATCTTACAGAACAGCTAAAACTCCTATGTATTCCCCCTGACTTCAGGAAATTCTTTCACAAATCCCTGACTCTCCCTTCCTTTCTCCTTTCTTGAAGATTCTATTCTTTTCCTGATTTTATAAACTCCTTTTGATTGTAAAACTAAAGAGCAGGACCTGAGCATTCCCAAGATGTTTCTCTTCATTTCTGCAGGCCACACAAATGGAGAACTGTGTGCAGAGGTCTACCAGGACAGACTTCACACTGTCCTGCTCTACACAGCTCTAGTTTCTGAGACTTCACCTAGACTCATTTATGTCTAATTTAAATTTCTGCTTTTCCCTTTTCTGTCATCCTCTGTACTTGTGTTACAAGTCTACAGTCTGGTTTTCTTCATTTGTTTCCTGTCTCTTACTAACTTGCTTTCTATGTGAGTTAACTCATTTATAAAATGGGCATGGTACTAGTCTTTTCTACTTCAAATCCACGCTGAGAATCAATCATGTATCAACAGACATGAAAGTGTTTTTAGAAAACAGGCAAAAAAGACTGAGTTATGAAAAGGTGTTACTTGTAATTGATTTCAATGTAATGAAGACATGAAAAAACATTAATATTTATGTCCTTTATTTCAAACTGTTTTGGATTTTAAAACTTGGTGCAGTTTAAAGGTTTGGTTTTGGTTTTTGGTTTTTGGTGCTAGGGATTGAACTCAGGTGCACTCAATCACTGAGCCACATCACCAGCCCTATTTTGTATTTTATTTAAAGATAGAGTCTCACATTTGCTGAGGTTGGTTTTGAATGTATCGGGCCTTCCAGGCCTCTGAGATTATAGGCATGCACCACTGCACCTGGCTACTTTAAATGTTTTGTTGATGCTAGTTATAATGGGATTTGCCATATAGCTTTCATCCCTTTGGTCATCCTTTGATCATCCTGTGAATCTTCTCCCCATTTTCCACGGATGTTCTTGAATGTTGTAGAATTCTGGAAGGGTCATGAGTAAACCCTGAAGATATGATGAAACCCATATACTTTGATATGAAAACACACTGTGAGTCTCTCCCCGTGGGATGAAACCTTTGGTCTTCCCTTGTCATCAGCATGTATATAGGGAATATATGCGATGAGCAGTTGAAGTCCTCATGCTAAACCCAAAGCCCAGCACTGCCTTGGACTAGCCATCCTTTCTGCGGTAGCTCCTTCCACTCCCCCAGGGAAGCCCAGTCTCTTGGACAGTGTTATATAGCTGGCTTTAGAGCTGCTGCTTTTTCTGGGTCCTCAGGGACCCTTTTTTCCTGTGCTGGGCTGACATTTCAAATAGTCCTGAGGGCTTCTGGAGCCAATCTCAGAGCCGTGAACCTGGGCTTGTGTTAGAGGAAGCTTAGCTTAATATAAATAAATCTGTAAGAAAAGGTCACAGGTCACTGTCAGGAAAGAAGTAAAAAATACAGTGTTCACTCCCTTTCCTCCCTGAGAAATTGAAGCCCAACTTGGTGTTGAAATGGGATGGTAAAACAGGAATGGGTCTGAGAATTTGGGGAGATCTGTATCTGCCCTCACAGCTTTGGGGACCTGATACAGTGATCCCAACAGACCTGAAGCCAGACGCCAGTGAGATATCTAAGCAAGTGACTCTTTCATCCTGTTTCCACCAGTTAAGGGAGAGAAACATAAAATAATTTCGTTCAAGCATTTAAGCAAGTAAGAATCACTAAATATGAGCTTCCACTAATTTTTACATCCATGGACCAGAGAAGGTAGGATGGGAGTGTAATGGATGCAAAGGGAATGATTATTATAGGAAGGTGATAAGAGCTATATCTGCACACCATGGGGATCTGTGACAAGAAAGCAGAGAGGTGTAAATGCCAGGGCAAGAGTAATAATAGCAGGTGTCATTATTAAGTCAGAAAAAATAATTCTTAAAGATAATTGTAGTAAGCTCTGTCACATTCATACTGTCCAGTGTCCAGCAAGGAGCCCAGGGCTTGGCCCACACCCCACTCTTCCATCAGTCTCTCCTTGTACCATTTCTAGTGAGAGGGATAGCTCTCTTGGGAGTAGGGAATTTGACTCCCCTCCTGCTGTGGCATTCATGGGGCTCTGATTATTGGTGTTCAGTAAATGTTTAAGAAAAAATAAATGGGGGCTGGGGTTGTGGCTCAGCAGTAAAGCCCTCGCCTAGCACGTGTGAGGTGCTGGGTTCAATCCTCAGCACCACATAAAAATAAATAAAAGTATTGTGTCCAACTATAAAAACTAAAAAATATTTTTAAAAAAAGAAAAAGAAAAAAAATAAATGGATTATTCTGGAGCATAGTGTCTTTATCTTCTCATTAAGTGATACCACTAATCCAAAAGTTCTTTTCAAGTAGGAGGACGATAGTGCTGGGTGTGAAAGGGCAGGTCCTATAAAACTGCTGCTTCCTGCCACAAAATAATTGTGTTTATGTAAAACTATAAAAAATAAGGCGAGGGCTGGGGTTGTGGCTCAGTGGTAGAGTGCTTGCCTAGCACATGTCAGGCACTGGGTTCAATCCTCGGCACAACATAAAAAATAAATATATAAATATATTGTGTCCATCTACAAGTAAAAAAATAATAATTTTTTAAAAAAGATGATTTAGGGCTGGGGTAATGGCTCAGTGGTAGAGCGCTTGCCTAGCATGTGTGAAGCACTGGGTTAGATTCTCAGCACCACATACAAATAAATGAATAAAATTAAGGTCCATCAACATCTAAAAAAAATTTAAAAATAAGGCGATGTGGTTATTTCCATTTTATACTTGAAAGTGAAGTAGAGTTGGTCCAATGCTCTTTCCTCTCCCCGGACCCACAGATGTCTGCCTCCTGCCTACAGTTAAGGCGGGCCCTCCAGCGGATGCCTTCTCCCGGGAGTGGGACGAGCCAGATGCTCCAAGAATGAGGGGTGTCGAGAATTAATTATGGAGCTCCTCTGGTGCCTGGCACTTGCCTGAGTGGCATAAAGATGCCCGTGCTGTGCAGGAGGAGGACTTCTTTGCCCCACTTTTAGTCTCCTAGAGAAGCTCAGGGTTTGAAGTTATTACTTGGTGGCCAAAAGCCAGCGGCCGTGGCGAGCGAGGTCCCGGAACTGTCTTGCTGCGGGGGCGGCGGGAGGGTAGGAGGCTCAATCCAGGACCCATGGAGGAGGCAGTGCCCACCCCGCCAGGAGCAGGTGCGGGGCGGGGCCGCTATGGGCGGCAGGGCGGGGCTCCTGCTGCAGCTCCGCCCCAGGCGCAGGTTTAAAAGGAGGGAAGGCGGGCCCCCTGGAGCCAGCTGCGGGCGCGGGCTGGCAGACGGAGCTGTAGGTACGGCCATGGCCCGGCACGCGGGGGGCGCTTGGGGGCTTAGTGGCCTCCTGCTCTTCGCGCTGCTGGCAGCCGGTGTCGCCCCGCTCAACTGGGATCTTCCGGAATCCCGGGGCCGAACAAGCAAGATCCGAGTGCACCCGCGGGGCAACCTCTGGGCTACCGGTAAGTCTTAGGGGACCCCAGCAAGCGTCCCTCACCCCGCTCTGGCCCCGTTTCTTTCTCAACACTGTGGCCCCTCCTAGTGTCCGAGCACGTGGGGACACTAGGGGATCATCTAATTTAGTAGATAGAGAAGTTGAGTAATTTGGCTAAGATAGTAACTTGGCTAAGATCTCTTAGCAAGTTTAAGGCAGAGCTGGGTTTGAATCCTAGGTCGACTGCCAACCGGTGTCCTTCCCTTAAGCAAGACTGCTTATAACCTCTGGTGTGTCTTTCTGCACATTCATCTTCCAGGCACCTCTTCATTCCCTACTTCTTTCCTTGCCCTTTTCTGACCCTCCTCCAAGCAGGCAGTACAACTGGCAGTTTCCCCCTGGTCCTAGTTTGTCCCACCTTCCTTCCAACTGTGCTGTCCCTACACCTGTTCAGGAAAAGCTGAGGTAGCAGTCTTTGTCACCACCCCAATGTCTTTGTGGCTCCTTGGTGAAGAGAATGAAGGTTTCCTGTCTTCCTTCCAAGAGAAGTGAAAAGTGGGAAAGATGGGGAACTTTCCCACTGGGGCAGGATCCTCACTCCCTGACTTCCATGTACCTGGGCACCTCCTTTCTAGGTCACTTCATGGGGAAGAAGAGTCTGGAGTCCCCCAGAGCATTCCCGTTGGGGACAACTCCCCATACCTCCCTGAGGGACCAGAGACTGCAGCTGAGTCATGATCTGCTCAGGATCCTACAGATAAAGAAAGCTCTGAGCATGAGCTTCAGCAGCCCAGCACCCCAAACCCAGGTGAGCCAGGCCTCCACCCCAATACCAGGATGGTTTAGCTAAGGCCACGTAGGATCCAGCATGGAGGAATTACCACCCAGGATTGGGTGTGATTACACAGCCAGGGCATAATGGGTATAAACCCCAGAAAGCCAGGATTCTGGGCCTTCCCTGTGTCCCAAGGCTTAAAGGAGACACTCTCCAAAGAAGGGAAGCTGACCTTCCCACCAGACTCCATGGAGCAAGAAGTAGGGGAAAGAAGTTCCCCATCACTCAGTCTAAAGTCACAGGCTGGCCTCTTGGCAGCAGAATCTTCTCCCCTAACTACACAGCTTTGTTCCACTCCAGATGTCCCCTACTATATAAACCAAGTGTACATTTGCTGTGCCTTACATATGGTTATGACCAGAGCTAGGACCCTGAGAACCAGAGAGGGCAAGAGAAGTCAGCAACCAAGACAGAATTAAAACCTTGTTCACGTTCACCAGTGCTCTTGACATTCTAGGCTGGATAATTCTTTGCTGTGGGCATCCCTGCACATTGTCGGATGTTTAGCCATGTCTGTGGTTTCTACCCACTAGATGTCAATAGCACCTTGCCTCTCCTAAGTTGTGACAAACAAAATTATTTCTGAGCCAGGTGTTGTGGTATACACCTGTAATCCTGGCAACTTGGTAAATTGAGGCAGGAGGATCCCCTGAGCCCAGGAGTTTGAGGTCAGCCTGGGCAACATAGCAAGACCCTGTCTTTAAAAAAAAAAAAAAATACTTCCAGACATTGCCAAGTGTCTCCCAGAGTGGGGCAAATCACTCTTGGTGGTAAACCAACGATCTATGGGGTTCAAGGTCCTAAAGCTGGAAGTAAGCCACCCTTCCCGGCTAGCATGGGAGGGTGGCTGCTCCTCCATTTGCTGCTCCCAGTGCTATCCCTACTGCACATACCCTCCTTGGTACTGTTACCATGTGCAGAAAGCAGTGTGATGTGGCAGAATGTGGGCTCTGGCCACTGTGCTGGGCTCAAAACCTAGCTACTCAATAGCTATATAACCTTAGAATGTCACTTACCTACTCAAAGGCTCATCTTCCTCATCCATAAAGTGGAAATACAGGCCCTTCTCCCATTATGTCATTTGTGCAGCATGGTGCTGACACATAGAAAGCCCTCAGTAAACAGGAGCACTTACCAGTAGTTTCTGGCAGTACCTGTTGGTGCCTCAGTTTTGTATCTGCCACTGTGTCTACCATAAAGTATGCATATGTTGAAAGAAGAGAGGGGCATTCCCTAGAAAAGGTCTAGCCCCAGCCCACATCCCTGACTTTCAGATGCATAGCTCCTGGGAACCTCACATAATAAGGACTAGGAGGTTGGGCTGGCTATCTGAAGGAAGACTATTATCACCTCTAGGGCCATGGAATTTGAAGGCCTAAAACGTACAGATTAACTAGAGAATCCCTAGCTATGGGGCTGGGGGAACTTGAGGGGGGTCTGGGCAGAGCTTGGGGTAGGGGGAATAAAGACACTGACAATGGCCCAGTGCCAGACACCATACTTTTACTTGACTTCCATGATCTCCTTTAATTGTCATGCCTGCCCTGTGCTATTGGGGCTGTGTTCTGAGAAAACCACCACCCCTAATTCCTCTCAGGACTTTCAGAGAGAAAGTGCTCCGCGGCCTGCCTCAATTGAGAGTCTGTCTCTGCCCACATCTGCAAACACCCAGCACTTAGAAATGGCAGCATGGCTTTATCATTTTCCCCTCTCCCCAGGTCATTTCTTCTCTTTGTTTTCCTTCAGTACAGGAGGCTGCTGGTGCAGATACTGCAGAAGTGATGCCAGTAATGGGGCAGACACAACATGGCTTAGATTGTGCCCACCCAGGCAAGTTGCTGAATGGAACCCTAGTGGTGGCCCCATCTGGATGTAAATCCTGAGCTTGAATCTGTTATTCCATTACTGTGATTTCCGTTTGGTTCGCCAGAAATATTGCAGTTGCAAACACAACCTATGTTCCTGCTGTTTTTCTTGCTTCTCTGATGAAGTTGTGAATAAAACCCTGCTGTTTATATATAGAATGCATGGTCCTCTCTTTCCAGCCACGTTTAAGGGAAGGGAAGAGGAAGGGAACTGGAGGGTGGGGTGTTCAGTGAAATGGGGTGGGCTCTAAAAAGCCCAGGACACCCCCATGTCTGGCATCAGCCTGGCAGTGACTGAGCTCTTACTCCATTCATTCAGCAAGGAGTTACTCAATGCCCACTGTATGCTGGGTCTCCTTCCAGTTGCGGGATTCTTCTCTCTCCTCTGCCACCTACTGGTGCAGGCAAATGTCTCTTCCGTTTCCTCGCCTCTAACGAGGGTACTACACTATACTAACACTACACTACTGGGCTTTACTTAATCTCATCATATTTCATTTCCACGCCAAGTTTCTAGAGGAATACCTAATGCGTGGAGAGAGAGAGCCTGGTGAGATTCCAGACCCAGCTATCTGCCTGCTCTCTTCTCTGAACTTAAGTAGAGTTGCCAGAATTAGCAAATAAAAAATGGACACCCGGTAAAATTCGAATTTCAGATAAAAAAAAAAAAAATTCGTGTAAAATGTCCTAAAAATTGCATGGGCATACTCACACAAAGAATATTGTTCATTGTTTATCTGAAATTTCAGTTTAGCCGGATGGTTTTGTAATATTCCTGGCCTTGGGATACTGACCGCCGTTTTCTGGGCTGCAAATACCTGGATCTAAAACAGGTATTTGGTCCGTCCAGCCCTGCTCCGAGCGAACATCGGAGTCTTTCTTCCCTTTTCCGGGAGCTTTTCCCCAAAGATTTCCCAGCACAGCCCAGCGAGGGCGGGGCGCAAGGGCAAGCCAGCTGGGACACCGCGGGCCCCGCCCGCCAGAGGGAGGCCACGCCCTCTCCTCGCGAGAGGGCCACGGATGTCCTGGAAGGCTTGGAAGCGGAAGCGGGGTGCCGGAAGCGGCAGTTGCCATGGATCCCGCGGAGGACTGGCTTGTGGAATCCTTGCGCTTGTAAATCGTGAGGGATTGGGAGCTGAGCCTGGGCCTGAAATGCGTCTGGTGGGCGGATGAGTGTGGGTGGAGGCACGTAGGGAATCCTGGTATGAGGGGGACGCGTAGCTGGGTCTATGCGGAATGACTCTTCTTGGGCCTCGGATTTTTTATCTGGAAAATGGCCCGTTCTGCGTGCTAGTGGTGTTAAGAGCTGTGCTAGTGATGGATAATAATACCAACACAGATGATCAGTTATTTTGCTCCAGCCTCTAGGTTAAACATTGAACACAGATTGACTAATTGGATCTTCACATCAACTTTGGGTGTCCTGGGAGTTCCAGAGATGAAAACCGAAGCTCAGGGCCTAGTGTTTGGCCTAGTCCCAGACACACGGGGTGTAAAATAGGAACTAAGACACAGTCCCTTGGGCTGGGGATATAGCTCAAGCAGTAACATGCTCGCCTGGCATGCGCAGGGTGCTGGGTTCAATCCTCAGCACCACATAAAAATAAAATAAAGATGTTGTGTCCACTAAAAACTGGAAAAAAAAAAAAAAGACAGTCCCTTGTCTGCCTGACTCCAGATCCAGGTCCCTAACCACCGAATTCTGTTATTTTTGTCAGCTATACAGTTCCATGCATAGTGTGATTATGTCCCTTTTGTGCAGGTACCAGGATTTCCATGCATTCGACCTCTCAGGAGCCACACGAGTCCTTGAATGGATTGGTGACAAAGGTGATAAAACTTGCCTGGCCCTAAAGGAAATGGAATCACATTTCTCAGGCTGAGAGTCAGGGGCTCAGTCTAGAGGGACCCAGGATACTCTTCTGGGAGCCTGAGGGCCTACTGGTCACTTGTTGAAATTTGGTGCCCCATCAGCATTTACCTTCCTTTTATTAAGACCCTCCATCCCCTGATTCAAGGCTGTACACTGATGGGGAAGGAATTTATCCCTGATTGGGCGGATTTGGCAGGAATTTATAGATCCACCCATTGTCTATAATAATCTTCCTAATGATTTGTCACAGCTGCTTCTTTTTTCCAGGAGTCTTTGTTGCTGGCTATGAAAGCCTGAAAAAAAATGAGATTCTTCATCTGATACTACCTCTCAGACTTTCTGTAAAGGAAAACCAGGTAATTTGAAATATAAGTATATATGTTCATTTTTATTTATTAAGCATTTGAAAACTCCTGTTACACACCAGGTATTGTCCTGGATGCTGGAGAGACACACACACACAGTGGTCATGCCCTTACAGTCTACTAGAGGGAGACAAGTTTGAACAGAGATAAGTGTTATACAATCTCATGTGATTCACAGAGGGCTACTAGAGGAAGAGGTCAGTTTTATTAAAAATAGATTTGGGGGGTGGGGCTGTAGCTCAGTGGTAGAGCACTTGCCTCACATGCATGAGGCACTGGGTTCGACCCTCAGCACCACATAAAAATAAATAAATAAAGACATTTTAAAAAAATAGATTTAGGGCTGGCCAGATGATGCATGCCAATAATCCCAATGGCTTGAGAGGCTGAGACAGGAGGATCACAAGTTGAAAGCCAGCCACACCAACAGCGAGGTGCTAAGCAACTCAGTGAGATGCTGTCTCTAACTAAAATACAAAATAGGGAGCTTGGGTTGTGGCTCAGTGGTAGAGTGTTCACCTAGCATGTGCGAGGCCCTGGGTTTGATCCTCAACACCACATAAAAATAAAGGTATTGTGTCCGACTACAACTAAAAAATAAATATTTAAAAAAAAATAAAATACAAAATAGGGCTCAGGATGTGGCTGAATGGCTAAGTGCCCCTGGGTTCAACCCCTGATACCCACTACCACCACCAAAAAAAATAGATTAGGAAGCCATTAGGGTATAGAAAGTAGTTGTAGTCCTTAGAATAGTTTAGATTGCCTAGAATAATATGTACTATATTAGATTAAGAGAAGACAGCTAAGGACAGAACTTCAGGAGACACAGTTAAAGGGACAGGTATAAGAATTGGAACCCCCAAGAAATACTAAGGATAGTCTTTAATGTAGGAGGAGTTTCAGAAAAGGTCCAAATGCAAAAGAAGAAAACATGTCAAGAAGAGTCTATAGGGCTGGGGTTGTAGCTTAATGGTAAAACATTTGCCTAGTATAGTGAGGCCCTGTGTTTGATCCTCAGCACAAGATAAAAACAAATAAATAAAGGTCAAATTCTTTAAAAAAGAAGAAAAGTCAATAACTATGTAATGTTACTATAAAATCATTCAGGTGAGGATTGAAGTTTGTTTATTAGATTGGCAATTGGGAAGATCTTGGTGACCTCTGGCACAGCATTTTAATGATGGTCAGGGCCAAAGACTGAGAGAAAGGAGGAAGTGGAGATGCAGGAAGGGAAGAAATCAGAACAATAACTAGTCAGAAACAGACTTGAAGAGGGAGGATTTCCTAAAGCCAGAAGTGTTAGCAGAGTTACAACCTGAGGAGAAGTAGCTCTTAAAGAAGGAGAGAATGTAGATGTAGGAGTGAGGGAATAACAGGAAAAAATTATCCTAACCTCCAGTGATAGAAAAAGATCCTGCTTCCCCAAAATGGGAAGGGTGAGGCATACAGTTAAATAACTGAAAGGCCATGTAGGAATAGGAATTTGAAAATGTTTGTTTCTGAATAAACAAATTTATTTATTTGTTTGTTTGTTTTTGCAATACTGGGGATTGAACCCAGGGCCTTGTACATGCTCTACAACTGAGCTACACCCTTAGCCCTTTAAAATTCTTTAATAAGAAACCAAGTTATCTTACAGGGTAACCATGGCATAGTTAAGCTGAAGGTTTAGAATAGATGACAGGGTAGACAGGAACCTATAAAGGGATTATTAAGACCAGGAGAGGCTGAGTCCCAGGCAGCCATAGCCCAGTGTTTCTCACAGTAGCCTGAAGACCACCTGTATCCAAGCTATTAAGGTTGCTGGCTAAAATGCAAATTCCTGGGCCCATTCCCAGACTGATTGTATTAGAATTTCAAGAGGTAAAGCTCAGAAAAATGCCAAGTGTTCCTTTGAAGAGCAGACTGTATCTGATTGGCCAACCCTTTGTATTTTAGGGCTTATTCCCAGAAAGAGATTTTAAATTGCGCCATGGCGGATTTTCAGACGGACCTGTCTTTGATCTAAAGCATGTGCCAGATACCAGGTATGGTCAGTTCTATGACTCAGACCTTCCATTTCAAGATGGGATGGCTGAAAATACCCAGGGGTGTCCTGCTTTTTTATTACCTCCTCAGCTCTAACTGCACACAGACATGTGAATGTGCACACAGATCTAGAACATAAAACCATTATCTCCATACCTACTTTGATTAATGTAACCACCAGGTCACTGGAATTGCTCTAGGGACTAGATAGATACAGGATAAAAAGGATGCTCTTAATCTTTCAGAGAGCTGATGTATTAGATAGTTTGTGTAACTAGCTCAGTTAGAGGAAGCTAAGTTTGTAGGTCAGAGTTGTATGTTCAGGCTCCTCATTGGTGTCCTCTCTAGATGGCTGAGCCTGAGCTCAGTCCCATGGCTCTCTATGAGCTGTGGGCCCATCCCCAAAGCAGAGCAAGCTGCTCATCTGTTAAATAAGGATGGCTGGTTTTGATCCTGCAGTACAAATTTTTGTTATGGGAGGTGAACAGATCCTAAGCTATGTGGACTGGAAAGGGGAAAACTGTTGGGGTTTGGGGAGGAGCTCCCCAGTATCTGGACTGATTTTCTATCTATCCTGAATAGGTTGCTGGTGACCAGTGGCCTTCCAGGTTGTTATCTGCAGGTGTGGCAGTTTGCAGAAGACAGTGGTGAGTGAATTTCACTTGGTGGAGGTTGAGGTTTAAGGAAAGTATATGACTTACACACTCCTGCCCCCTACTCTTGAGTCAGGAAATATGTAGACTCTGAGTCAGGGGCAGGAGAATATAGAATCTACTTTTATGGTGGCAAAAAGACAAATTAGCAACCACAGCATGGCAGACAAGCCCCAAATGAATCTTCCCTGAACTTACTCCAAGAGTTGAGTTTACCCAACCCAGCCATAGATGGACTGCCCAGAAAACCACAGGCCTCTCCATTAAGCAAGACGGAGGCCAGGGCAGAACTAGGGCTAATCCGAAGTGCTTTCCTCTTGGAGGAGGAGGATGGGAGAGAGAGAAAAAAAAAGAAGTTATTTCTCTCTACAACATGTTCCCTGGGAAGGAAAATAGCTAATGAGCAAGGTTGACTAGCCAGTTTTCTTCTCAGAGAAGTCACTCTGCTTCCTATCCATTCTCGAAGTGGAAGGAAGTTCCCTCATGGGGAATAGGCTTCCCTCCAGCTGTGGAGATTTGCAGGTCCTCTGTCAGGCAGGCACCAGAGCGGGCAGCCTTCTGACCTGATTTAGTCCCCTCCCTCCCTCCTCCAGCATTAAAGTGTGTGTGCCCCCTGTTGCCTCAGTTGGAAGCTTCCCAGAAGTAGCCTGGTGGCTGCTGGTCCCTCCCCAGGCTTCACTGCTGCAGAAAAGTACTCTTGTGTTTATTGCTTTCTGAGGTCACTGGCCCTGTGGGCTATCTTTATTGTTTTCCTTGTCACCTGTCCTATGCTATAGTTTTTACTTATTTATATCACTTACTTAGCAGTTGTAGTGGTTTATTTTTTTAAATAATTTTACTGAGGTGTATTTTATCTGTCATTTAATTCACACATTTTGAGTGTACAGTTCAGGATGTTTTTAAAATACATATTGTAGCCATCACTTATAAATTCGTTTTAGAATACTTTCATGACCCCAGTAATACTTTCATGGAATTTACTGTTAATTCCCGTTCCCATATATTAGATTTGCCTTTTCTGGACATATCATATCAATGGGAACATATATGTGGCATCTTTCTCTTAATCCTTTTAAAGTCCATCCATGTTATAGTGTGTATCAGTAGTTTGTTCCTTTTTATGACTGAATAGTATTCCATTATGGCTGTATGGATGTATCTCATATTTTGTCTACCAGTTATTGGATCCAGTTTTGGGCTATTATGAATAATGCAGATAAGAACATTAATGTACAAATCTTCATGTGGACAAATGTGTCTTAGGTGTCTTGGGTAGACACCTAAGAATGAAATTGCTGTGTCATATGGTAAATTTATGTTTGCTTTTTTAAGGAAACTTTCAAAATTTTCCAAAATGGCTTTATTTACATTCCCACCACAGTGTATAAGAGTCCACGTTTTTTTCCAAGTCTTCATCAACATTTGTCGCTGTCTTTTTGTGTCCTTGTGGTTTTCATTTGCATTTCCATAATGACTAATAATGTTGTGTCTTTTCTTTTTTTTTTTTTTTTTTAAAGAGAGAGAGAGAGAGAGAGAGAATTTTTTTTAAATTTATTTTTTAGTTTTCGGCAGACACAACATCTTTGTTTGTATGTGGTGCTGACAGGCGAGCGCGCTACCGCTTGAGCCACATCCCCAGCCCCTGTTGAGTGTCTTTTCATGTGCTTATTAACCATTCATTTATCTTGCAAAATGCCTATTTTTTATTGGGTTGTTGGTCTTTGGTCCTTGTACATTCTAGATACAAATTCTTCATTTGGTATACTTTGCTAATATTTTTTCAAAGTCTGTTACTTGTCTTTTCAAGGTATCCTTTGAAGCATAAAAGCTTTAAATTTTGATAATGTCCAGTTTATCCATGGTTTTTTGTTGTTGCAGGGGGATCCTGAACTATTTTTTCATAGCTACGAAGTCTTTACCTAATTCATAAATTTTTCTCTTATATTTTTTTCCAAAAGTCTTGTTATTAGGTCCAACATTTGAATCTATGATCCATTTTTAGTTAATTTTTGTGTATAATGTGAGGTAAGGATCTAAGTTATTCTTTTTGCATGTGGATTTTCAATTGTTCTCACACTAATTGTTGAAAAATCCATCCTTTCTCCATTAATTTGCCATGGCACCTTTGTTGAAAATCAGTTTACCATAAATACAAAGATTTAGTTCTGGACTCTGGGTGCTGTTCCATTGATTTCTGTGTCCAAACTTATGCCAGGAAGTTACAGTTGTTTTTTTTAATCTTTTCCCCAAAATTGTCTAGATGGGGCAGCAAGGGTTTAAAGACAAGAGAGAAGGAGTCTTACTAATCATTTGATAGTGCTTGAGTACTGGTGTCTCGTAGAGTCTGTAGTGTAGACCAAGGAGAGTTAACAAGTCAAGGGGACTTGTTCTGACACTAAAGTGTGTAGAAAGTCAGAGTCATTATTCTCTAGATATTAGTGCAAGAATATTCCAGAGCTGAGGGAAGACTTTGTCTGCTATTTTTCTAGAAGCTTTCATGTTATCTTGGTAAGTTTTCTGAAGTCTGCTGTTGACCCACAGCCCCAAGGCTGATTTTGTGAGCACATACAGAACAAGCTAATAGAGGCAGTGCTCACTAGACTCACCAGACTGCTGTATATATCAGCATGCAGTTTTATTAGTTTACAATGAAAAAGCAAATATTTTATGGACTATTCTATTTTATAACAAGCTTTGCTTAGAGAAGATATAGCCTATTCAGAGTCTGCATGATAAACGCAGTGAGAACAAGAGAAGTCAGCTCTTGAGATTTCCAAATTGCTTTTTCATAAGACAGACAACTTGTGAACACGTTGCTGCCTGAGCCTTATGCTGCCCCTGCCCTTGGAGCCAAAGCCTCTTCTCTCAGCTCTGGGGATGTAGAAACCATTGAGTTGGATGATTACAGTGCTAGGGTCTCAGCTGAATGTCACTTGTTCATTCCACTTGAAACACTTGAAACTTAAATATGCAGCCAGGCCTGGTGGTTTACTCCTGTACTACCAGCAGCTTAGGAGGCTGAGACAAGAGGATCACAAGTTCCAGACCAGCCTCAGCAACTTAGGGAGGCCCTAAGCAACTTAGCAAGACCCTCTCTCAAAATAAAAAATAAAAAGGACTGGGAATGTGACTCAGTGGTTAGGCGCCCCTGGGTGAAGTCACCAGTACCCAAATTAAAAAAATAAAGAAACTTATTCATGGTGTGGCTTCTCTTCTGAACAAGCCCAGTATTTTATTTGCCTCTGACTCAACAGCCCCCTCTCATGGACACCACTTTTCTTTACTTGTATTATCACACTTGCTCATGATTGCAGGTCTGGGAGCTGCCCTGATTCCTAAGGGCCTTTGCCTGCCTCTGCTCTGATGCTTTCTGTGTTGGTTCTTAGAAACAACCTGCCTTTTCTTTCCAAGTTCTTGGAGGTACTTCACTGTCTTGCCTTCATTTGGAGTAGTTTGCCTTTTTAGTTGGGGCTAGTTTGGTAAATTTGGTGTAGATTTCCTAGGAGAGGGCACTGTACCACTGACTAGAGAAGAAGACCTATGGGATGGAAACCAAGGCCTGGTGCATGCTAGGCTAGCACCACAACAGAGGTATATCCCCCAACCCCTCTGATTTCTTTCTTACTATAATTATAGAGCAGCTTCCTAGTAGGAGGCCCTTAAGCCTTTGTTTTTCCACTGAATCTTTGAAATATATCTCCTTCCTTCCAGAGAGGAGAGATCATAGCTGAGAACCATCCTCTGGCTTAGAGTAGCAGGTTCTGGGAGAATTGTCCAGACTCTTCTGAGTCTGTGAAAGGGGAAGAAGGGACTGATTTAAATGTGACCCAGGAGAGTCAGGCAGGCTCTGGCCAGATGGCTTGAACTACAGCCTCATCAGTACTCCCTAGAGACAAACTCTGACCCTAAGGCCCAGCTGTTGTGTCTGTGACAAACCCCCACAGCTCATGTGGTTGGAACAGTCAGATTCAGCCAGTCTGATTAAGTGCACTGAGAGGCCTGTGGGCCCTGGGAGCAGTACTGGAGGGCCCTCTGAGTACTAACCCAGCCCATGTAGGTCCTTCTGGGCATGTCTTTTGTGGGAACTGTTATAAGGGAACTTGTAGCCACACATTGGCTTGATGAACTATGTGAGTATCCTCATATCTATTCTGCCCTCATCATTCTGATTTATGCCTCTCCTTCAGAGTTGAAAAAATACACAGATGTTCATTTTCTTCAAAGAATGTAGAAACTGGGATGGGGGTGTGGCTCAGCGGTAGAGAATTTGTCTAGCATGTGCTAGGCCCTGAATTCAGTCCCCATTACCAGGGGGTGGAAATAGCCAGACACAACGGTACACACTTGTAATCCCAGCTACTTAGGAGGTTGAGACAGGAGTATTGCAAGTTCAAGGCCAGCCTCTGCAACTTAGCAAGACCCTGTCTCAAAATAGAAAGGTCTGGGGATATAGCTCAGTGGTAGAGTGCCCCTGGATTCAATCCCCAATACTGCAAGGAAAAAAAAAAAAGAGAGAGAAGCATCAAATGATACAGAAAGCAGAAAAGAGAACTGGCCTGCTAACCAAGCAGGTGGAAACAAAACTAAAACTTGTTCCTACTTGAGGCCCAATATGTCTTTGTTCCATTTACTTTTTAAAAAAAATGTGGTCTTTCTTATTGTCTAGTTTACATTTTAAGTCAGTGATATCTGCAGTGTAACATTTACTTGCTAGATTTTTAACAAGTTGCTTCAGGTCATGGACTATGTTTTTAAAAGAAATAATACTAGCTCATTAACTCTGTACCTGTTACTTTTCACCAAAGGTGTAAGTGACATCAGTAGTGAATGTTCATTCCTTTTCCTCTATTTGCTCTCTACCAAATTATAAAAAGCAAGAACTGATTGTGGAGTTTTGAGATTACAATGACTCATAATTTCCCATTTGCAAAAATAATTCATATGATAAGTTATAAAGAAATTAAAGTGATTCTGACTATTTGAAAAATGTAAATATAACCCAGAGTGTTTATGACTCAACATTCTCAAACTGTCAGTTCTTTCTTCCTTTTTTTATTTTTTACTTTGAGGTAAGGTCTCCCTAAGTTACCAAGGCTGGCCTCAAACTTACCATCCTCTTGCCTCAGCTTCCCAAGTTGCTGAGATTACAGGTGTATGCCACTCACCCAGCTTCTCTTTCTTTCTTAACCACCTTTTTTGGGGGGGTGAGTGGGTACCAGGGATTGAACTCGGGGGCACTCAACCACTGAGCCACATCCCCAGCCCTATTTTGTATTTTATTTAGAGACAGGGTCTAAGGGTCAATGCTGAGTTGCTCAGCACCTCACCATTGCTGAGGCTGGGTTTGAACTCACTGTCCTCCTGTCTCAGCCTCCTGAGCTGTTGGGATTACAGGTATGTGCCACTTTGCCCAGCTCTTTCTTGACCTTCTCAATGTCCAGGATAAGATGGCTGGCCTATGCCATGTCATTTTTCAAAACCGTCATTAACATTCTGGGCTTTCATTACTTCCCTTTTCCTCCTAGATGTCATTAAGGCTGTCAGCACCATTGCAGTTCATGAAAAAGAGAGAAACCTCTGGCCTAGAGTGGATGTCTTCTCCTCAATGGTTCCTGGAGTCCTCCATGGGGCACGGCTCAGTGATCTGAAGATTGTGGATCTGGAATCCCAGAAGGTCACGTATAGCTCAGGTACTGCAGTAGTTCACCTCTTGCTGGCTCTTTCAGCCAACATCTGGCCTTCGGCCCAACTCAGCACATTTGAAACCTAATGCAAACTGTCCGTTCCATGTGCTGGAGAAACTTGCTGAATAAGAGATAGGCTCTGGCCTTTGAGGGCTCCCATTCTGGGGTGGGGAGGGGCAGTCCCAGGGACCAGCAACCACCCAGTGAAGCAGACTATGGCAAGATGAATGGGAGGAGGGGAATGATTCATTTTGCTTAGGACTGTTGTGACCAGCAAGCCCTGCCAAATTGCCTGGCCTAATTCTTCTTTGCCTTTGGTCTTCCAGACACCAGTGACAGTGAGGAGCTGAGTAGCCTGCAGGTCCTAGATGCAAACACTTTTGCTTTCTGCTGCACCTCTGGTCATCTGGGGCTTGTCGATACCCGCCAGAAGTGGGCACCATTGGAGAACATCAGCCCGAACCCTGGGTCTGGTGGAGAGAGATGGTGTGCAAAAGTTAGGGGCATGGGCCAAGGCCCAGGATCCTATATTGCAAGCCTTGGCTCAGAGGGGCAGCTCCAACTTCTTGACCCCCGGGATCTCTGCCATTCTGTCAGCTCAGTCCAGTGCCCAGTGTCCACACCTAGCCCCAACCCAGAGTTGCTGCGAGTAACGTGGGCCCCAGCCCTGGACAACTGCTTAGCCATTTCAGGTACTGCTGAACAGGCTGTCATGTCTTATTAGATCTCTCTTTTCCTGAGGATGGTAGAGTGCTCAGGAAGAAGACTGCAGCCCCACGATCAATCTGGTTCCAAAAGAATCTGGCTCCAAAAGTTAGAAGTTGCCCAAGAGAGCTCCAGATTAACTCTTCAGGTTCCTCAGTGGTAGGCCCTTCCCTGCCCTGGCCTCTAAACTTCCATGCACAAACACCAGCCTCTCCAAGCCTAGCAGGGATTCAGATTTCTGATCATTTGAGAGAAATGCAGATAGTAAAATGCTGGGATAGCCATGAAGCTGTACCAGAAAGGGGACAGGATTTTTTTGTTTTGTTTTAATTAGATACACATGACAGTACAATGACCTTGACGTATCATATATTTGAATCAGATGGGATATAATATCTCATTTTTCTGAGTATACAGGTTGCAGAAACATATTGGTCATGCATTCACATATATACACACAGTAATAATAATGTCTGTTTCATTCTACTATCCTTCCTATCCCCCAATCCCTCCCCTCCCCTCCCATCACTTCTCTCTACCTAATCTAAGGTACGCTATTTTTTTTTCTCATGTCTTCATACATGTATTTTGTATAACAATGAGGGTCTTTTTCCACCATCCATGCAATTCCCTTTCTCCCTCCCTTTCCCTCCCACCCCTCTTCCCTATGTAGAGGTAATCTTCTTCCCATTTTGAGTCACCCCCCCTCATATCAGAGAAGACATTCAGCATTTGTTTTTTTGGGATTGGCTAACTTCACTTAGCATAATCTGCTCTAATGCCATCCGTTTCCCTGCAAATGCCATGATCTTATTATTTTTTAGTGCTGAGTAATATTCCATTGTATATATGTGCCACATTTTTTTTTTTATCCATTCACATATTGAAGGGCATCTAGGTTGGTTCCACAGTTCAGCTATTGTGAATTGTGCTGCTATAAACATTCATGTGGCTGTGTCCCTGTAGTGTGCTGTTTTCAGGTCTTTTGGGTATAGTCTGAGAAGAGGAATAGCTGGGTCAAATGGTGGTTCCATTCCCAGTTTTCCAAAGAATCTCCATACTGCTTTTCAAATTGGCTGCACCAATTTGCAGTACCACCAGCAGTGTATGAGTGTAGGGACAGGATTTCAAGGATGCTTCTCAACCTACTTTCATTTTAAGTTATGCAAGCCAGCCAGGTCAAGCTCCTGGGCCTGGTGGAATCTAGTTGCATGGAGTATGGAATGAGGGCAGTAGATGCCAATGGGGAGGATCCATTGTGGGGGAGGGGCTGAAAGAATAGAAGAGAGCACAGGAAAGAAAGCACCAGGATTCATAAAGAGCAGAAGAAAAGAACCAGGCTCTGTGGAGGGAACAGGAAGATGGCAGGATAGCGTGAGTGCAGATGTAACTCAGTTTTGGGGGACGTGAGGGTGTGCCTCTCTTAAGGCTTCTTCTACTTCCCTCTTTAAGGCCATTTGCTGAGAGGGACAAGCATGGGGGAGATTGGAATTTGGGACAAGTTAGAAAGGTTTGATAAGTCTCTTAAGCCTCCATTTCCTGGGGAAAATAGTCTCTACTTCAAATGGTTGTAAGGATTAAGAGATAGGGCATGTCCAGGATCAGCCCTGGACCTGGTCTGTAACAGGTGAACCACAGATGATCATGGTGACATGCCCGGGAGGCCAGCACTGGGGCAGAGGTCACATTTCCAGTAGTTGGCTTTTAAGTATCTTGCTACTACTATGTGAGAACTCATCCTTGGCCTGTTTTGGTGCCATTGAGCAAATAGCATTGTTTTAGGGATTCAGGGTTGATGCTCCTTTTCTATATTCTTCCTCAGGTTTTGATGGGACTGTTCAGGTCTATGATGTCACATCTTGGGATGGAACAGGGATCCAGGTGGAACCTCTCTTCACTCACAGAGGTCACCTCTTCCACGATGAAAACAAAATGGATACTGCACCACAGGTTACCACCCACACCTGGCACCCCTGCAAACCCAGGACTTTGTTATCAGCAGCAAGTGATGCCTCCCTGCACGTGTGGGACTGGGTGGACCTCTGTGCTTCCTGCTGACACCAGCATCTTCCTGCCTTGGCCATTAGGAAGAGAAGGAGATGCTGGAGTGGCAGGGGCACTGATTCAGTTCTTGAGTGACTACAGATCCCTGCTACCAGCTGTATGGCCTTGGCAAGTCAGTCTGTCTCTTGCCCCCAGTTTTCTTTTCTGTAAAATGAGGAAAGAAATAACTACCTTGCTGGGACTGGTGGCAAACACCTGTAATCCTAGATGCTTGGGTGGCTGAGGCAGTAGGACACAAGTTCAAAGCCAGCCTCAGCAACTTAGCAAGGCCCTAAGAAATTAGTGAAATCCTGTCTCAAGAAATTAAAAAGAGCTGGGGATGTGGCTCAGTGGTTAAGCTTCTCTGGGTTCAATCCCTAGTACCAAAAAAAAAAAAGACTACTTTGCGGGGTTATTGGGAAAGTTAAAAGTGACATAAAGAATAGTTTTTGTAGGACACATGGCACAATAAATTACCTGGTAGCTGAGGGCTCCACTTTCCCCAGTGTGAAGTGGCAGTGTTTTGTCCCTCCCTTCTTCACAGTATCAGAGTAAAAATCAGAAGAGCTTGTGGATGTAATTGTGTTATGTGAACTTTTTTTTTTTTTTTTAAAGAGAGAGTGGGGGAGAGAGAGAGAGAATTTTTTAATATTTATTTTTTAGTTCTCAGCGGACACAACATCTTTGTTTGTATGTGGTGCTGAGGATCGAACCCGGGCAGCACGCATGCCAGGCGAGCGCGCTACCGCTTGAGCCACATCCCCAGCCCTGTGAACTTTTTTAACAGAAAAAAAAAAATGTATTAGGGCAAGTGAACATGAAGAAAACGTCAACCCTAGTAGAAATTAAGAAAAGATTGTACCATTTTTTGCCTGTCAGATTGCCAAATATCAAAGCCTTATTGCTTTGAGGAGCTGATGGAGGTTCTGTGGTACTCTGAAGGGCGCAGGAGAGGCAGGCTCTTCATTCCTGCTGTATACTGTACCTTGTGCATTTGAACCAGAACACATACATCCAGCTCCCTATTAAAGGGCAGTTACATTTTCCTCATCCTTTCTTATTGTGTGATGAACAACTTTTGTTTCCATAAACAATATGTTTTTAGGATAAATTTGTAAAAAATAAAATTGCTGAGGCAGAGAATATATGCATATTGAAACACTGCCAAGGTGCCCTCCTTAGAGAGTATGTCATTTTCCCCCAAACATTGATTGATGCCTCTCTCTCATCCTTGCTAACAAAGTCTATTTAGTGGCTTTTGACCTTTGCCAGTCTGATGAATGAAAAGTCATTACTCATAGCCTTAGTATGCATTTCTCTTGAGAAGTTGGTACTCTTCAGCCAGGCATGGTGGTGTGTGCCTATAACCCCAGTGACTTGGGAGGCTGAGGCAATAGGATCATGAGTAGTTCAAAGCCAGCCTCAGCAAAACTTAGCAAGACCTGTCTCTAAATAAAAAATTAAAAGGGCGGGGGAGGGGCCGGGGTTGTGGCTCAGAGGCAGAACTTCCCTCTCACATGTGAGGCACTGTGTTCAATCCTTAGCAACACATAAAAATAAGTCAACAAAGTAAAGATTAAAAAAAAAGGTGGGGGATATGGCTCAGTGGTTAAAACTAATGGGTTCAATCCCAAGCCAAAGTGTGAAAATAGTTGTTTGTGCTCAGCACCAACCACAACACAAGAAGTTCAAACAGATCCTAGCTGTCTTCTTCTCCCTCACTAGAACACAGCCTTCCCCAGGGTGGTACTTTCTATGCTATTCCCCAGGGGAATCCACATGAGGGGCATTTCCTTTTGGGGGCTCCACAAACATTCCTGTTTGGGGATCCATAGCAAATATTAAAGTTATATGCATCTCCCTGTTGTATACAATATCTCACTGTTGCATTTATTAAAGGGGTTTTTTTTATGAATTTTGCTTTTGAAGTTATGTGGGAAGCCATTCTCACACGTGATTGGGCACCTCCTGGATTGGATGTGAGGCATTCTGGCCAAACTGTGTCGGAGCTATCCCCACCCTCTCCAGGTGCAAGAGCCTGTCCATGTGGGGGTGTGACTGACCACTGACCCTGAGGCCAGTCACTGACCCTGACCTTGGAATGCTGCCCCCCTCGACCTTCATTGGATGGAATTTTCCCCTGAATTTCTTGTTCCCCAATAAAAAGCCACTCCCTGGCGTTCTCTCTCTCTCTCTCTCTCTCTCTCTCCCTCTCCTGAGTAAGCCTTGCTGCCCCACCGGGTGGTTCGAGGTGAGAGCCAGAGAGGGGAGAGCCATCTCAGACCTGGTCATAGAAAAAGGTAATTGAGTCTGTGTTTTATTTTGATCTCACTAGTTAACTTCTATGCCAGGAACCTCTTTAATGAAACCAGCATGCTGGTCGCCTGGTGGAAAGTTAGTTGATTATTAGTCACAATTTGGATTTTGTTTTTGTTTGTGTGTGCACACTCGTGTGGGTGCGTGCATACCATGTTGCACTGGAATGAAACCCCAGGCTGGCTTATGCTAGGCAAGTGCCTTTCTTCCTCTGCTTATAAGGCCACCAGTCCTACTGGATTAGAACCTTATCCTGATGGCTTCATTTAACCTTAATTACCTCCATAAAACCCCATCTCCAAATGCAGTCACACTGGGGGTTGATTCTTCAACATACCAATTTAAGTGAGGGGGGCACAACAGTCCATAGCACTGGGAATTTTTTTTCCTCAGCAGTTCTAGGGATTGAACCTGGGGCCTCACTCATGCCAGGCAATTGCTTTTCCACTAAACTACATCTCCAACCTCCCAACATGTATTTTTTAAAAGAAATATATATATTCTTTTTTGAGACAAAATCTTGTTATGTTACCCAAGCTATCTTCCAACTTGGAAATTCAAGTGACCCTCCAACCTCAACCTCCTGAGTAGCTCAGACTATAGGAATATGCCACCATGTACAGTTCAGAAATGAATTTTTTGATTACTTAATCTAACAATGAAGTTGATGGAATATTACATTTTGGGGACATTTAAATTTTCCAATTTCAAGATGTGATCATTCTTAACCATTTCCTGAAGCCGCCTCAATCATTCCTCCCTCCACCTAAGAATTGATTCTGTAGCTCTCTTTCTAGCTGTGTGTACAGTGATATTACACTGACAGCTTGAAATTGGCCATGGCAGAAATATTTACATATCAGAAATTGGCAAATATTATAAAGCAGAGCTTTTTGTTTTTCCCTCAGAGATTTGAATTACCAGCATGCCACTGACTAAGCTATAGAATCTCACCAAGTAAAATCACAAGTGAGTAATTTAGAAAATAGTAGAATTGCTGCCTGAATTTAAAAGCTGCTTTGCAGAAGTGTATTGACAAAACGTGTAGTCATGGTCTGGTCAGGAAGACTGAACCCACACTAAGTAATTTAGTTGAGAGAATTTAAATTTAATGATGAGGTATCTGAAAGAGGAAGCAAAGCGAGGCACTCTGAGTGAGCAATGGCAGGAAGTTGCCATACAAGGATAAAAAGAGGTGGTGGATGTGGCCAGAACCCAGGGTTTGGCCTCCTGGTGACAAACAGCAGAACCCTATCTGTCCAGAGCTGGGGTCATGGGGCAGGGGGCTACATCAAAGGTACTAAAACTGCAGAAGAGACATCTGAGGACTACAAGAAGTACAGAGTCACCTGGCTTTTCTCCTTCCCCTTCAATATCCTGCTAGTGCTATTGGTCAAACCTACATGGGGCTTATTGGCAAGGGACTTCTGGGAGGGTAGTGAGCAGGAGTCGGTCCCCTGCAGTACAAAACAGAGCTGGAGAAGGACCCAGAATGAATCTGAGGAGAAAAGACAAATGACTAGTACCACATTCAAACCTCAACAACCAAGAAAAAGGAAGGACCGAAGGTGTCACACTGGTCATGTGCTTGCCTAATGTACACAAGGCCCTGGGTTCTATCCCTGGCACTACAAAAGAAAGGAAAAAAAAAAAAAATGTGTGGAACTTTGGGTTTGATCCACAATACCACACACACAACAAAGTAGAAAATAGAACAAGGATTTTAAGAATGTGTATAATTACATATTAATTCAGAGATTAATTTATTATAAATTTTTGGCAGGAAATCAGAATTATCCAATACTCAAGAAAGGACAGTCATTCCAGGGATACATCAAAGGGGATATTAAGGGCTAGGGGTGTAGCTCAGGGTTAAAGCACATGTTTAGCACATGTGAAGCCTGGGTAATATCCCCAGCACTGAACCAGAAGAATCCCAAGTTCAAAACCAGCCTCAGCAATTTAGCAAGGCGGCCCTAAGCAATTTAGCAATACCTTGTGTCAAAATAAAACCTAAGAGGCTAAGGATAGCCTTGAGTAAGTTCCTGCTCTTTGACAACTCTGCCCAGCCCCGCCCTGCCCCCACCCCCAAGTTCTTTGGCTGGTTCTAATCTTATTTATTTACTTATTTATTTTTGGACTGGGAATTGAACTCAGGGGCACTCAACCACTGAGCCACATCTCCAGCCCTATTTTGTATTTAGAGACAGGATCTCACTGAGTTGCTTAGCATCTCACTAAGTTGCTTAGCACCTCACTAAGTTGCTGAGGCTGTCTTTGAACTGATACTCTCAGCCACTGGAGCCACTGCGATTACAGACTTGGGGCCACCTCCAGGCTCCTAGTTCTAATCTTATCTGACCACCTACAGTGACTCTTTGCATTCACTCTTTGCCCTGTGTTCAGCTCTCTAAACCTCTGTGGCTACCTTAATCCTTTCCTAGCCTTTCTGTAATGCAAACACACACACACATAAAATTGTGTAAAGTGTGATTTGTGACTTGAGTATTACAGATACTAGTAATTAAAATTGTAATAAAAGAACCTGGGGGCTGGGGCTGTAGCTCAGCGGCAGAGTGCTTGCCTAGCATGTGTGAGGCACTGTGTTTGATCCTCAGCACCACATAAAAATAAACAAATAAAATAAAGGCATTCTGTCCATCTACAACCACAAAACAAAAATTAAAAACAAAACCTGGGCTGGGCATGGTAGGGCATGCCTGTAATCTCAGTGGAGACTGAGATAGGAGGATCACAAGTTCAAAGCCAGCTTCAGCAACTTAGGCTCTAAATAATTTAGTGAGACCCTAACTCAAGATAAAACAAAAAAAGTGGGGGGGGGGGCTGGAATTGTGGCGCGGTGGCAGAGCACTTGCCTAGTATGTGTGAGGCACTGGGTTCGATTCTCAGCACCATGTATCAATAAATAAAGGCCCATTGACAATTTTAAAAATATATTTTTTTTAAAAAAAAGGGGGGGCTAGAGATGTGGCTCAGTGGTTAAGTACTCCTGGATTCAATCCCTAATGCCAAAAAAAAAGAACCTGTGATTGCCTGGCTTAAGACTACCAGGTGACCCACAAGTCTTCTGTGAACTGCCACTGGTGAGAGTGGTCTAGCCTGTGAGTTACTGTTATGAATTTAATGTTATGGAAAGGCACAAACGTGTGTGGTCTACGTTAATGACAGCATGCTCACAACAGGTTTTCTCAGCAATTCTAGGAAGATGCCCCAGAGAATCCTAAAAGGAACCAAAAAAAAAAAAAAAAACCAATAAATCATTCACAATGATGTCAACACCGGATTCCAGTCCAGCTGCAAGCTGGGACAGAGGAGGCAGCAGCATATAAATGAGAGAAACTTCAGGAACTGTTTCGGTCTCACAAAATTTCAAGGTAATTTAATAGAAAAACTAAGCAGCAATTTGAAGGGAGTGAAAGAGGAAGGCACAAGAAATCCAGCAATCTGCCACGTAGCAACAATAATTCAGCTTGGGGTATTTCTTGCAGGTGTGTGTGTTCATAAAGAAGTTCTAGAATAGAACATGTTTAGGTAAAGAAGGATGTCATCAGGGGAGGGGCATGTTGGGGCTTATACAGGGAGTGAGGGGTGTTCTTAAAGGCCCCATCTCCAGGGGCTAGGCCCAAATTCCCTTCCTTAGAACTGCCTCTCACACAAACCCTTTAAAGGGATGTGTTAGTCCACCTGGCCAGAGCTGCTTGCATCAGGGTTGGACATCTGACATCTTTAACTCACTAGGATGTAAGTTAAAGAGCTGAAGTAAATGCCAAGATCAGCTGCATTGTTCTGAGCGAGCTAAGCCACTAACATAGACCCAACACGTTTGTGTCTGTCATGTCAGAATTTATTCAATAACAACACATTCACAAGCTACATCACTTTCATAGGTTGCAGTTCACCACGTACTCATGTGTCACTTGGTAGTCACAAGCCAGGCAATCACAGGTTCTCTTATTCCAATTTTAATTGCTAATATCTGTAACACTCAAGTTACACATCACACATACAACAATAGATAAAAGTAAGAAAAGGCTAAGGAGGGGTTAAAGTGGCACCAGGGCTCAGGAGGAGAGCCCTGGAGAGCTGACACAAATGCAAAAGAATCACTGCGGGTGGTCAGATAATGTTAGGAACCAACCAAAGAATTTGTTCAGTGGCAGAGCTGGAGGTGAGAGGCATTTCAAAACAGCATGTGGTTTCAAAATGGGCCACATCAAGCAGGGAGAGCAAGCTAAGCTGAAGACCAGGGAGAGTCCAGAATTTTGGAGACTTGACCTTGTGACCTTGTGACTCTTTCAAGGGGAACTTGTGACTTGTTCACCTGATGCCAAGGTGTGCTGCTACAAACAGTCTTGGGATGCTTCTCCTTTAATGTGTTCCAGGTGAGGGGTCTACTTCATTAGTGGTCTGGTGCATTTGATAAGCTCACAGGCCTAATTTTTGCTTCTGATTTAAATTTGTAAGTTCACAGGTGGTTTGTTGGTTGGTTTGGGGCTGTTTTTTTGTTTTGTTTTGTTGTTGTTGGTGGTGGTGGTGTTGTTTTTGGTACCAGGGATTGAACCCAGGGATGCTCAACCATTGAGCCACATCCCCAGCCCTTTTTATATTTTGTTCTGAGACAGGGTCTCGCTAAATTGCTGGCTTTGAACTCACCGTCCCCTTGCCTGAGCCTCCTGAGCCTCTGGGATTACAGGTGTGCACCACCACGCCTGGCTACGGGTGGCCATTTTTAATAGCACAATTAATTTATCAGTTTGTGCCTATGACTGTGCTGTGCAGACAGTGCTGGGTATTGCAGCCAGGTGTCATATTGCTAGGCAAGTGCTCTACCACTCAGCTACCTTCACAGTCCTGTTGGTGGTTGTTTACTTATACAACGTGTAGAGGCATTCTACCTTAGCACTTGTACTCAAAATGAAGTAACTCAGGGCTGGGGATGTAGCTCAGTGGTACAGCACTTGCCTAGCATGATGTATGAAACACTAGGTTCAATCCCCAGCAACACCACAGAAAAAGAAAAATGGAGTTAACTCCTGGCAAACTACTACTTTACAAAATGGAGTAACTCAGAGCCAGGCACAGCCCGCTTTCCAAATCCACCAAGTATAAGGCTGGATTTCTGGGGAGCAGGAACAGAGCCTGAGGAAAGAGCCAGGCCACAGAGCATGTGAAGAGAAAAGCAGCCATGAAAAAGAAAACAGCAGCATGAGACAAATGGACAAGAGAATGGATGCAACAAAAGTGGAATGAACAGAGTCTATCACAGAAGTCTCTGCAACTGGCTATTATGTGTGAATGCACCCAGTTACTGGAGGCTCGGGAAGGAGGCAGGTGTTCCCTGGCAGTTGGAGAGGTGATGCTATAGGTTATGATTCTCTCAAGTAGCCTCTCTGAGAGTTGCTTTGTGTTATGTACCACACAGATGCTAGGTCATGGGAAGTGTGGAGCTATATAAAACATGACTCTGGCCAGGCATGGTAGTGCATGCCTATAATCCCAGCAGCAGCCTGGGAGGCTGAGGCAGGAGGATCACAAGTTCAAACCAGCCTCAACAATTTAGCAAAGCTATAAGCAACCCAGTGAGACCCTGTCTCAAAAATTTTAAAAAGGCTGGGGATTTGACTCAGTGGTTAAGTGCCCCTGGATGGTTACTGGGATTATTTGATTCCACTAGGCAGGAAGAGCAAAGATATGTGATAATGTGTTTTATTTTATTTTTTAAATAAATAAAAATTTAAAAAATAAAATAAAACATGACTCTGCCAGCAGGCAATTGGGGAGAACCCAGCGAGAGAAGGGGTCATATGTTCTGGGAACACTTCTTACTTAGAGACCATGTATGAACAAGGAAGGTCACGTGACCTCTGAGTTGTTTCCTACCTTCGGGCAGAAGAGAAGGTGGGTTCTTCCAGGCAGAAGGATCAACATATGAAAAGACAGAAGTGAGAAAGACACAGCCCCAGCCCAGGGAGCAAGGGGAGTTGGAATGCAATTAAGTAGATAAACTAACCAGGCACCGTGGTGCACGACTGTAATCCCAGCTGCTGAGGAGGCTGAGACAGGAGGATGGTGAGTTCAAACCCAGCCTCAGCGATGGCGAGGTGCTAAACAACTCAATGAGACCCTATCTTTAAATAAAATACAAAAAAGGGCTGGGGATGTGGCTCAGTGGTTGAGTGCCCCTGAGTTCAATCCCTGGTACCAAAAAAAAAAAAGAAGAAGGAAGAAGAAAGGGAAAAGGAGGAGGAAAAAAGAGGAGGGAGGAGGAGGGAGGAAGAAGAAGAAGAAGAAGAGGAGGAGGAAGAGGAAGAGGAGGAAGAGGGGGAAAAGAAGGAGGAGAAGGAGGAGGAGGAGAAGAAGGAGAAGGAGGAGAAGGAGAAGGAGGAGAAGAAGGGGAGGAGGAAGAGGAGTCTAGGAGTCTGACAGAACATAATGATTAAAACACCAGTGGAAGAGTCAGACTAACCAGGGCCCAAGCCCCAGCTCTGTGTTCAGTTCCCTCCATTCTGTAAAATGGGTCTGATCAGAGTACAAGCTCATGGAGTGGCTGACATGGTTAACTGAGCCCCTGTGGATTAAGTGCTTAGCACAGAATCTGACACACTATGAATACTGATTAACTGTGTTGTGGTGAAGAACCTGGAAAATCAGAGCCCTGGAGAGGAACAAAGAAAGAAAATCATTTGGGAGATTGGAGCAGATTCATGGGACACAGAGAGGGAGGCTCCTGTTCTGGAGTGAGTCGCAGGGGAGGCCTGGATCACGCTTACCACCAACAGTGGTATTTGCAAGTCCCCATCATGGCCTCTATATTCTTTGCAGATATCAGTCTTATACCAGTCTCTGTCCAGAAGCTTAGAGTCTAATAATAAATCTGATTAAAACAAAACACCTCCTCTGACCATGCCACTCACAGGATTCACTTGGAATTAATTTATCTAATGGGTTAATATACTTACATCAGCTTTTGCTAGCAGGATTAGTGCCTGGAAATCCAATGCTAGTGTTTCCTGCTAGCTGTAAATGGAAATGAGAATCAATTTTTTTTCAGGGGGGGATTACCAGGGATTGATCTCAGGGGCACTTGACCACTGAGCCACACCCCCAGCCCTGTTTTGTATTTTATTTAGAGACAAGGTCTCACTGAGTTGCTTAGCACCTCGCTTTTGCTGAGGTTGGCTTTGAACTCACGATCCTCCTGCCTCAGCCTTCTGAACTGCTGGGATTATAGGTGTGTACCACCACACCCTGCGAGAATCAATATTTAAAAATTTTTTATTCTAATTTGTTATACATAACAGCAGAATGCTTTACAATTCATATTATACACATATCTCTGGAGAATCAATATTTTTGCTGTAAGTTTCTTCTACAAAAATTTCTCAGGGGCTGGGGATATAGCTCACTTGGTAGAGTGCTTGCCTCACATGCACAAGGCCCTGGGTTCCATCCCTAGGACCACACACACACACACACACACACACACAGAGTAAAAAAATTTTTTTTCAATGTATAATTTGATAAACAAAATGTATAATCTATTGCAATATTTTAGTAATATAAGTGAACTTTATACACTCTCAACTGTATCTTTCATTATTTTTTTTTAAAGGGGAAAGATTAGGGGACGGGGTTGTGGCTCAGTGTTAGAGTACTTGCCTAGCATGCGTGAGGCACTGGGTTCAATCCCTAGCACCACATAAAAATAAAAACAAATAAAATAAAGGTATTGTGTCCATCTACAACTAAAAAAAAATTTAAAAAGAGGAGTAACATTCCATTATGTATATATGCCACATGATTCATGGTGGGATAGGGAAAGGGAGCATGAGAGGAATAGATGAACTCTATATAGGGCAGAGGGGTGAGAGGGGAAGAGAGGGGCATGGGGTTATTAATGATGGTGGAATGTGAGGATCATTATTATCCAAAGTACAGGTATGAAGACACAAATTGGTGTGAATATACTTTGTATACAACCAGAGATATGAAAAACTGTGCTCTATATGGGTAATAAGAATTGTAATACATTCTGCTGTCATATGTAAATTTAAAAAAGGATGGGTTCACTTGTGCATATATGCAAAAAAAAAAAAAGAGGAAAGAAAGGTTTATTTTGGTTCATCATTACCATCTTCATCTTGAGATATCTTCAAGAAAATGACTTACAGAAGCCACTGCTGCTTGTCTTGTTCACATACTTAGAAGCCATAACTGTTAGTTTGTACTGAGTTAAAACTAAGAGCCTCCAGAGCCATGGTGGCACACATCTGTAATCCCAGCAGCTTGGGAGGCTGAGGCAGGAGGATCATGAGTTCAAAGCCAGCCTCAGTAACTTAGTGAGGCCCTAAGCAACTCAGTAAGACCCTGTCTGTAAATAAAAATATTAAAAAAGGATAAGGATGTGGTTCAGTGGTTGGGCACCCCAGTTCCAAAACTTAACATAAATAAATAAATAAAACGAGCTTCCAGAACTCTGTTCATCCCATAGAGTGGCAGATAAAAAAGTAAATCAAAACACTTTTGAATAAGATGGTGGATGATACCATTTCAAATAAAAATTAGGACACTGTAAAATTCATATCACATGATTCAATGAGAAACATCTCTATGTTAACTATTAAGCCACAATTCACTGTTGTAAGTATCCCATTTAGGAAGACTGATAGCAAACATTATTTAAAGCAACTAACATGTCTTCCTCTAAGATCCTTATGGAATACTGACAATTTCCAGCTTAATTTCTCCACTATTTCATTAAGGGGAAAATATATGAGATGACATTATATGACTATATATTTCTTTCTTTTTTTTTTTTTGTAAGAGTTAAGAGAGAGAGAGAAATTTTTTTTTAATATTTATTTTTTAGTTTTCGGCGGACACAACATCTTTGATTGTATGTGGTGCTGAGGATCCAACCCGGGCCGCACACATGCCAGGCGAGCGCGCTACCACTTGAGCCACATCCCAGCCCATAATCGACTATATATTTCTATATATTTGAATCTTCTTATTCCATCCAAAAGAAAAATGATGTCAAAAATTTTCAAAAGAGAATCTGGTTGTTCCCAAAGTCTTTTAGGGGGTGGGATTGGGGATTGAAGCCAGGGGCACTTTACCACTGAGCTCCATCCCCAGCACCTTTATTTATCTATTTTTTGTTGTAACACGGTCTCACTAAATTACTGAGGCTGGCCTCAAATTTTTGATCCTCCTGCCTCAGCCTCCCAAGTCATTGGGATTACAGGCATGCACCACCACACCTGGTCTCCAAAGTCATTTTATAATGCAGAGCTACCTCAGGTATTAGTAGGATGAATTTCTACCTAAGAATTTCTCATTGAAAGAGTAAAATAATATCAAGTGATCCATATCAATTTTATTTCCTGGTCTTGACAAATATTCTAAATTCCAATTTCTGGAATACCTCTTTGAAAATTGTCTCCCAACAACAGACCCTGAAAAGTCTCCTTAATGGCAGTGAATTGACATCCTTTGAAGAGATTCTATTTTTGGAAAGCAAAAACTGAGTAGAGCCCAGTCTCATGGATAAGACAGATGATTAGGCTGGATAAAAAAGGTGTTTGTTCCATCAGCATTTATTAAACTTTTCTAGTGTATAAGACATTAACTACCCTACATGCTGGGAAGGCATGTAGTCAAATCCTACAGAAAAACTCAAAAGAACTTCTTGAATAACCACAATAACATGAAGTCCACAGCCCATTAAATAACCAATTTTGACAGACATTTATTTGGCTAAGTGTTTTTATGTTAAAAAAGAAGCCTTATTACTGAGTTAGCCTTATTATAATAATTATTAATCTAATTAAGTACAATTGTAATATGTGTAGATTGTGCTTTGTTTTATAATGAGATTCTGGGAGGTTGTGGGAAAATATTTAAAAATCAAACACAATGGGCACTATTTTAAGAGGAAGAAACTGTGTTCCATTTTTTTTCTAAGCCCCATTTGTTCTGTGCATCAGAGTCTATCCAGGGACTCTGCTGTGCTCTTGTGCAGAGACTGAAATCTGTGGGAATCTGTTGCCCGAAGGATCAGGATACCCTGGCTCTGAGAAGCCTGAAGCACAGACAGGAATTAGTGGGCTTGTCAAAGGCATGTGACATAGAAGTAAATCCTTTAGGGACTTTTTAATACCATGGTTCTTAGTTTTTGCTCTGGGCATATCTACAAAGAGAAAGGTCTTTACCCACCTATTTATCCTGCTTCATATCTTCTAGACCCAGCTTCACCTTTTTAGGATTCAGTATGAGCTGCTGGCCATTGGGAACACAATTGCAGACATTCTACTTAGATCGAATCATAAAATTGCTAGTTTGTAGATCAGCAATGGCAATCTCATATGGTTCAATCTAATATTTTGGGAGAGGGAAGTTATAGTTTAGAAAGCCAAACCTAACATTGTTCTTTCTTCCTTTTCCCTCCCCCATGTAATAGAGCACTTTCCTCTATGAATCTAGAAATTTTCTATAAATTCCTGCAAATCCTAAGGAGGGTGGGGAAATGTACGAATCCTGAGCCCCAATCCTCCCACAGGGAGAACAATGGTACATTAGAAATTTTATTATAAACTTTTGTCTAGTGCCCAAACACTGCTGGCTCCATAGCTGACCCATCTCCATTAACATGATCAGGGCAGGACAGTGCCCTGTCTATCTGTGAGGGAGGATCTCAGGGATGAGAAAATTAAGGCACAGAATCACAATGAAGACACACTGAAATGGGGACATAGTCAAATTCAGAATTAGTTTCTGAATTCTCTGGAAATTGGCTTCCATTGCAACAGCATAGATAAGGAAACCCTGAGGAATATTTCCATAAGCCAAGCATTTAGAGAGAGAAACAAAACAAAGTCTTTTGGACTGTGACTTAAATTCTTATCTCAGGTTGGTGACAGGTTATAGAATTAAAGGCAAAAAAGACTCTTTTATGGGACAAACTCCTTAGAATTGCCAGACTTGGTGCTTTAAAGACATTTTCCCAATATACCGGACACATCAGAGTCTCTCTCCCACATAGGTTCTCCAATGTGGCTAAAATTTGCTGTCCAATTGCCTCTCACATTTGTTACATTCATCGGGCTTTTCTCCTTGTGTATAATGAGACTTGAGCTCTGATTGAAGCTTTTCCTACATTCCCCACATTTATAGGGTCTCTCCAGTGTGAATTCACCAGTGGGTAATGAGGCTTGAGTAGTCACTGAAACTTCTCCCACACTCGAGATACTTGTAGGATTTCTCCTATGGATCCTCTGGTGGCTGGTGAGGACAGAACCCTTAGTGAACTTTCCCCAATCAAAGTGCAAGCTATTGGGGAATCTTCTTCCATACCCATTACATTTATGGGGTTTCTCTCCTCTGTGGATTCTCTGGTGCATAATAATGTTTGAGCTCTGGTTAACACTTCCAGCTCTCTGCACATTTATAGGGCTTTTCTCCTGTGTGGATTCTCTGGTGTCCTGTGAGGTTAGAATGATCACAGAAGCCTTTCTCATATTCAGGGCCCTGGGAAGGCTTCTCCCCAGTGTAGGTTCTCTGATGGCAGATTAGATGTGAGCTTTGGCAAAGCTTTTCCCACAATGGCTATATTCATAAGGTTTCTTTTCTCCTGTGTGGCTGACCTATGGATGGCTAGATATGGTTGAAGTTTTTTCCATAGTCAAAACACATACTGGATTTTTCTTCTGCATAGGTACCCTGAGGACCTATGACTTTATCTACATCTCTTTCTGGAGGAGAGACTGACTCTAGTCCAACTTGCAGCAGGGCTATTCCCCATTGCTGTTCTGCCCCATATCTGTTTTCCCAGTCTTTCCAGCAATTACAGTATTGGAAAACATCCATTTGGGAGCTTTCTAATGATACCCTCAGTAGTTCCACCTTCCCTGAAATGCCCTGGTTTGAATTTTCCTCATACTCAGTTCTTGCTCCAAGATCTGAAAGAATGAAATGAGACTAACTACAATTGAAACCTATATTCTGAAACCAGAAAAATGGAAACAAGGTGGAAGAGGTCTTCACTGGATGCTTAAAAATAAGCTATTAAAGGTGACAGAATATGGTCAATTTTACATTCACCAGGATCAAATAAACCAGAGTATAGTGGAACCATGGTCAATGTGGATAGACTTACGGGTCTTACTCATTTTTCCAGCTTCTAGACAAGTTCATATGGACAAAATCTGTGAAAAGGAGGGAGGCAGAATCTAGACCATTCCTCATTAGCCAGATTCTAGACCATTCCTTGTTAGCCAGAGCAGCTACCCCCTCCTCAGGAGCTCTGACCCAAGTATGGCTTCTCCTTTTCTCCCATCTCCACCTATCAACAGGAAATACTAAAAGCCACCTTTCTCTTCTAGATACTGTCTTTGGGGTGAAAGGATACTTCTTAGACTAATTCTACTGGCCTTTCTCCATCCTCTGACTTAGAAGTGGGAGAAATGGCTTCTTTGATTAATGAGGAGCTGGGCATACAAGGCTCAGAGACCATTAGCAAAGGCTTTATCTTTTAAGAATGAGGCTGGGGTAGTCCATACTGCTAGTGGCTGGATAAGTCAATCTGCTGGATCCTGGGGTTATTAGGAAGCCCTCTGTGGCCACAGGCCTCAGTTGCATTCTCAACAGTCCCCCCAGTTAAAGCTGCCATTTTCATCTCAATGTCTAACTCTTAAATCTCTCCCAGTTGATCTAGATTCTGGGTAGGAGAAGAAGAATACCCCCTAAATTCCAACAAAATTCCTAAAATTCTTCTCCTCTAGGGAGGGGAACTTATCTTAACAATAAGAAATTCATCCCATCAATAATCTAGGGTTGACTACAGTTTTAATTTGGAGTTTTCCATGCTCACTTTTTCTTAAACTTTGCTTTGTTTTGTTTTTGTGCTTGCTGTACTGGGAATCAAACCCAGTGCCTCACACATGCTAGGAAATTATCCCCAGCTGAGCTACATGCTCAGTCCTTTTTATTTCCAGACAGGCTCTTGCTATATGGCCCAGGCTGCCCTTGAAAAGCTTTGATCCTCCCACCTCCTAATCAGCTGAGGCATGCCCCACCATATCCATGCTCACTTTTTCCACTGACCTGGTCAAGTGATAGTTAATTTTAGCTAAAATTCAGATACAGGGCTAGGGATGTAGCTCAGGGGTAGAGCACTTGGCCTAGCATGTGCCAAGTCCTGGGTTCGATCTCCAGCACTAGGATCAATCAATTCACCAATTAATACAATAAAATTCAGACAGAAATTTAAAAGAAGGGGCTAGGGGCATAGATCAGTGGTAGAGAGCCTGCCTAGAATACATGATGTTCCAGGTTTAATCCCCAGTATTCTGAAAAAAAGAAGAAAGAAAGGGAGGGGGAAATGCTGGGAGCCATTAGCCAAGTAGGTATGACAATTTCCTTGCCAGCGTACCCCATGTTGCTGACATGTTGCAGTGACATTGAATGTAAGTGACCTTGCTCAAGGACCAAGGCAGATTAGGGTGTTCCCGGTTTTAAGATAATCGTGTTTAGGGCGTTCCCGGTTTAGGTTCCAGGTTTAAGGTTTAAGATTATTCCTGCTGGGAATAGGGCGTATCCTGCTGCCTGAGTTCCCCTTGAGTTCTCACGGGATTTAGACAGTATACTTTGGAGATAGAAGCCCAGTGGAGGGGATTTGGGAAGAGAACGTGGATTTCCCCAGAACGTGTTTGTAGACGGCTGGTGTGAGTTCGGGAATAAAGAGTTGCTGTTTGAATCTACAAGCTGTGTGGTGGCTCGTGATTGTGTGCCCAGCCAGACTGCGGCATTTGTGCCCAGCCAGACTGCGGCATTTGGTGGCCCGTACGGGGAACTTCTGAAGCTTAGAGGTAAGTGAAATTTCTCACCCTTGAGGAAGAGAGAAAGAATGGGTGACCAATTCAAAAAACAATGTGTTCTCATTTTGATTTATTTTGTTTTTATTTCAAGTTGCCTGTTCCTAGAACTTTCTCAGGCAAACTGGGGAAAATGGTTGACTCAAGGTTTGAAGTTATTCGCCTCCGAGCAAAAGAAATTGTTAGAGGAAGGAGGCACCCCAGTGAGACCAAGAACAATTAGGGCATATGTTGATACAATACAAAAATGTAGCCCATGGCTTTTTAAAGACGAGTTATTAAGTATATCAATGGGACCATCATGGTATCCTGTAGAAGGATTTTTCTTCAAGAAAGAGAGGGCTAGTTCTGTTTACTACATTTGTCTAAGATCTTGGTTTTTACAGACATTTGATTAATTTACAAGGCTAAAGTGTTAAAATATCAACCACTAAATATGAAATCAAGTACTCTTTACTTATTAAGTCCCATAAGGTAATATATTTAAACATTATGTGTGTTTTCATAAATTGGTAAATGGAAAAATGTTTAATATTGCTTGTGTCTGTGTCTTTGCTAAAACAAGGTTATTAAGTGTTAAGATTCTATCATGTGTAATTTATATACAAAGAGTAGAAAAATTTTCAGTTGGGTTTCAATTATAGTATTATAGTATCAAAAAACATGAAAGTCTTTCATCTTATTAAAGTGGAGTAATTTGTCTAAATCAGAAATTTTATAAGAGTTGTTTCAAAATGTGAATTTATAAAAAGGGTTAACGGTTAAAAAAGAGAAAAAGATTCAAGATGTGGAATATATTTTAATATGGAAGGTTAAAAGAAAAAGAAATGTTTCTAGATGAGATAATCTCTGTGTGGTAAAGTAAAAAGTTGTAAAATGCCGTTTAAAAAGATTTTGAGGAAACTAGACTTACTTTAAAAGCTTGAGAAAGGAAGAAAGAAAAAAAAGGTATTTGTACATGGCAGATTGAGACAAAGTTTCTCAATGGAGTTAAAAAAAAAAAAGCCTTTGGTTGAAAGGCAGCCATGTAAACTAACATTAAAGCGATTTAAACAGAATCTAAGCCTCGTTTAAAAGAGTGAAGTTGTAGGTGGTGAAAAAGTACATTTAAAAGTACAGTATAGATGATAATTGGAAGGCTTTAAAAGGTTAAATTGAAGGTGGTTAAAATGCCTTCATGACGAGGAAAGATTGTGTCATTCAAAGCCTAGTTAATCATAAAGGCATTACTTAAAAAAAATGGGAAGATAATAGGATAAAAGATATTTAGATAAAGAAGATTAAAAATTTAAAGTGAAACTTTAAAGACAGAAGTACAGAAAGGTAAAAAAAGAGAAAAGATGTAGAAAGATAGATTAAAAATTTGAAGTGAAAAACTTTAAAGACAGAAGTATAGAAAGTTAAAAAAAAGATAAAAAAGATATAGGAAGATAGAAAAGATGTAGGAAGACAATAATTTTAAACCCACAAAATAGGAAACAAAAAAACTAAAAAAAAAAAAAAAGCAACTAAGGGTGAATGTACTAACCTTAAAGGAAAACTAGAAGATAGAAACAAGATTAAAAAATGGTTAAAAATGTTAAGCAAAGGTATTTCAGATAAAAAATACAAAAAGCTAAGACAACTATTAGATACAGACATACTTATTAAAGCAAAAAGAGGGAATTGGAAGGGGGTATATATCCCCCAAAGATAAACTTAAAATAACGCTTTTTACTCTAAACTTTTTAAATTTGGATTCATCAGGACTTAGTGCTGCGGAAAGACACATGTATCCAAAAAATGTACATAAGCCTAAAGTACTTTGGAAAGATATTCTAACAGGACAATGGAAAGGTCCTGACCCAGTGATTGTCTGGAGTCAGGGGTCTGTTTGTGTTTTTCCACAGGGAGAACAACAGCCGATTTGGATTCCAGAGAGATTAACTAAAACAGTTTCTACAGATCGAAAAGAAGATGATTTGACTCAAATCCATAACAGCTGATATCCAGAACTCCAGCTTGGCCATTCTTACATCTGCGACAGTGATTAACCAGGATGCTTTTTTCAATAGCTATTTTATTATTGCATTTTTCCACATCATAAGGTTCTATTTTTATTTTTTGAGCTCATACAAACCTAGGTTAATGTTTTTCTGATCAGTTTTATTTTTTGACTGTGGAGTTTTTAAACATTGCAATGGAGATTTCACCTAGGTAAAGCTACAAGGCCTTTACTATTTTCTTATGTGTTGTACGTTTGTGTACACTCTTGTGTTTTGTGTTGTATGTCTGTATGTGCGTATGTCCATATTTCTTATATGAGGAGCGCTCATGAAAAAATGGATCCGAATTATTATTATTTTTTTATTCACGTGATTTAAATGGTTTAATTTAAATTAGGTAAACAGCTGTTAAGGATTGTTTTTAAAGGTGGTTAACAGATCTGTTTGTTTACTAGTTTAAATTAGGTAAAAGGCTGTTAAGGATTGTTTTTAAAGTAGGTTAACAGATCTGTTTGTTTACTTTCACCTTTCCTTTTCATTATATTTAATAATTCTTTTCAGGATAATGTCTCTTTAGCATCATTGCCAGAATTCCTATCTCCATCCCAGTGCCGGTGAAGAACTCAACAAGTAATGCTCAATCAAAGAGTCAACTTACTTTGGGGAGGAAACGGATTTTGGGAGGAAATGGACATATTGATAGATTCCTCTGCTTTGAACTGCTTGCAGAACTTGCCTGGACTATGTAACTATCGTTTGATGGTGTCACTAGTGATGCAATTTTTATTTCCTTGCCAGCGCACCCCATGTTAATTGTGGTAGTGCTGACATATCTTTGCTGATGGTGTCACCAGTGATGCAATTTTTCCCAAGGAGCCGTCAATTGGCTTGGTGTCGTGGCATTTCTGTATCCTCCTCCCTTCTGCTAGTGATGGTCTAAAATTTGGGGGCCAATGGCTTATGCTGGACTGGTAGTCAGTGACGGGTATGATCCAATTGTAGTGGTATCAACCTAAGACAGGAGGCTGACACCTAAAGGTCAGTTTTCCGATGACGGGTAAGAACCATATGTTGAATTGGACAACCTACCAGGCACGGTCCATAAGCCACATTAACCTCACTCCCCCACTGGCACCAAGGCCAAATTTGGGGGCCAACAGAGGTGAGGCAAAGAACCTCACCCCCCCACTGGTGCATAGACCTATCCACAAGTATGGCTGTATGCTGGACCGGTAGTCAGTGACGGGTATGATTCAATTGCAGTGGTATCAACCTAAGACAGGAGGCTGACGCCTAAAGGTCAGTTTTTCCCATGACGGGTAAGAACCATATGTTGAATTGGACAACCTACCAGGCACGGTCCTTAAGCCACATTGCTTGTTGTTTAATTAATCAGAAGGGGGGAGATGCTGGGAGCCATTAGCCAAGTAGGTATGACAATTTCCTTGCCAGCGTACCCCATGTTGCTGACATGTTGCAGTGACATTGAATGTAAGTGACCTTGCTCAAGGACCAAGGCAGATTAGGGTGTTCCCGGTTTTAAGATAATCGTGTTTAGGGCGTTCCCGGTTTAGGTTCCAGGTTTAAGGTTTAAGATTATTCCTGCTGGGAATAGGGCGTATCCTGCTGCCTGAGTTCCCCTTGAGTTCTCACGGGATTTAGACAGTATACTTTGGAGATAGAAGCCCAGTGGAGGGGATTTGGGAAGAGAACGTGGATTTCCCCAGAACGTGTTTGTAGACGGCTGGTGTGAGTTCGGGAATAAAGAGTTGCTGTTTGAATCTACAAGCTGTGTGGTGGCTCGTGATTGTGTGCCCAGCCAGACTGCGGCATTTGTGCCCAGCCAGACTGCGGCAGGGAAAGAGGGAGGGAAGAAGAAAGAAAGAGGGAGGAAGGGAGGAGGAAGAGGGAGGGAAGAATAAAGGAGGAAAGAAAGAGAAAGGAAGAAATATTTTTTAAAAAATAATTTTTAATTGTAGATGTATCAATATCTTTAATGATTTTTATGTGGTGCTGAGGATAAAACCCAGTGCCTCACACTTGTGACTCAAGCGCTCTACCACTGAGCTACAGCTACAGCCCATTAAGAGGAAAATTATAGCTCAGAATTTGGTTTTATCTTTTTTCCAAGGAAACTAAATTTTCAACCTAGGAAACAAGCTTATCTGGGTGCCATTTGCTTCTCGTTCATTTCTCAACTCTTTAATGATAAACTAGAGAACATTAAGAGCTTGGGTTCCTGTTATGATTTAGATATTAGGTGTTCCCAAAAGCTCATATGGAAGACAATGCAAGAACATTCAGAGTTGATATGACTAGGTTATAAAAGTCTTAACCCTGTTGGGGATTAACTGAGTGGTAACTGAAGGCAGGCAGGGTATGGCTGGAGGAGGTGGGCACTGAGGGCGTGCCTTTGGAGAGTGTGTGTGTGTGTGTGTGTATGTGCATGTATGTGTATATATATATTTGTTTGTTTGTTTGTTTTTTGGTACTAAGGATTGAACTCAGGGGCACTCAACCACTGAGCCACATCGCCAGACTTATTTTGTATTTTATTTAGAGACAGGGTCTCGCTGAGTTGCTTTAGGACCTTATTTTTACTGAGGCTGGCTTTGAACTTGTGATCCTCCAGTCTCAGCCTCCAGAGCTGCTAGGATTACAGGCGTGTGCCTCCACACCCAGCTGGAGCATATATTTTTTATATGGTGAGTGGAGTCTCTCCTTCTGCTTCCTGATCATCATGTGAGCTACTTCCCTCCACCATGCTTCTACCGTGATATTCTGCCTCACCTCCATCCTTGAGGAATGGAGCTGGCTGTCTATGGACTTAGACCCCTGAAACTGTGAGCCCCCAAATAAACTTTTCCTCCTCTAAAATTGTTCTTGTCGGATCTTTTAGTCAGAGCAGCAAAAAAGCTGACTAAAACAATTCCTTTCCCAGGGTTGGCTTGTCCATGTCCAGAATTCCAGGGCTGGCTACTTTGTTGGTAGTCAGCCAACTATTTTGTTGGGCTAGTTCCCACTCATTTTCTACCTGTGCAGGAAGTTTCCAAATTTCCTTGAAGTCCTGGAGATGACCATTCCAAAGTGCTTCACTCCTCTTCAGCTTGGAGTAGAAATGGAAGTCCTATCCAAGGAAAAGCAAGAAGGAACATTGAGTTTTTCTGTTAATTCACTTTTTGTTTATCTGGAAGTGGTATATGAAATGAGAATGGAAATACCTCCCAGAAAGGTCTAGTTTTCAAAAGAAAAAGTTAATAACTCAGGAAACTTTCCCTCTTTCATTCCCTTGAGGAGTATATGACAATGAACTTATCTATTTTTAAAATCATTCTAATGACCAGGCATGGTAACCCCAGGAGCTTAGAAGGCTGAGACAGGAAGATTACAAAGTTAAGGTCAGCCTGGACAACTTAGTGAGACCCTGTCTCAAAATAAGAAATAAACAGGGTTGGGGAAATAGCACCTCTAGGTTTAATCGCTAGTGCCAGAAGGAGAAAAAAAAATGATGATGATAACTAACATTTTCTGAGCGCTAACAATGTGTCAGGTCTTAGTAACATCCAGTGAGGTGGATACCATTATGTCCATTTTAAAGATGAGAAAATGGAGGCTCAGAATGTTTAACCAGTTTGCCCCAAAACAGACAAGTCTTTTTTTTTTTTTTTTAATTTAAGTTCTAATTAGTTACACATAACATTAGCAGACACGTCTTTTTTGGGAGGGCGCTGCTAAGGATTGAACCCAGGGCTTCGTGCATGCTAAGCACAAACTCTACCACTGAGCTATACCCACAGCCCCTAGACAAGTCTTTTATTTTGGGGGGGGGGGGTACAAGGAATTGAACTCAGGGTCACTCAACCACCGAGCCACATTCCAGCCCTATTTTTTATTTTGCTTAGAGACTGGGTCTCACTGAGTTGCTTAGTGCCTCACCGCTGCTGAGGCTGGCTTTGAACTCGCAATCCTTCTATCTCAGCCTCCTGAGCCTATGGGATTACAGTTGTGTGTCACCATGCCCAACCCTAGACAAGTCTTTAAGTGATCAACATATAAGCAAAGTTCACCTCTATGGGGTGCTTTAGATGAAAACGAAGGACTGAAAAGAAAAAGAAAACAAAGGACTAAAACTTTAAGAACCTCCAACTTTTATCTTCTCTGTATCTACTATATTGTTACTGAAAGTAGTCGGGAAGAACCCATTCCTACACAAAATGTTCTTAATGAGTCAGCCTGGACTACTAGTTCAGCAGAGGGCTGAGCTGAATAATATTTGAGGATAGGAAGTAAACAACATTTTCTCAAAGACATGTCCATTTTACTCCTGATGAGGTCATTCCAGACTAGAGGCAGCAGAGCCAGGGCAATAATCATGTTATGTCTCTGGACTCCCAATCTCCAATGCCTCCCATAGGACTTCATCTCTGCCACTGTTCTGAAGTGTTCTGGGGAGGAGAGTTTGCCACTGGAATCCTTCCTCAATCCTTAGGGACTAAGTCTTCTCAGATCATCTTGAGACTCCTCTGTTATTTCATGACCGTGTCCTGTTGTACCTTCTGATGCTGTCTCCCACATCCCTTGGGATTGCCCTCTATCCTGCAGGAGGCCTCCTGCCACCTCTAAGACATCATGGGTATTAGCTAGGGTCCCGGGACTCATCAGGACATCCATCTCATCATAGAAGGCACAGGTGCCTGGCATATGGGTGTTCTTGGCTTTGTTGTTCTGAAAGTTTTTGAACCAGTAGCAACACTGCTCCAGCGTCCACAAAAAGCCACATTATCCCACAGCTGCCCAGCCACAATCTGGTATACCTGATGGCTCTGATGCAGCTGCAAGTTTCTTATGAATGTAGGGCTTACAAGAATTCTCAGGTAAATTTTAGTTTCTTTATACCCCCAATGCATACCTAGGGGAAAGGGATAGTGGTTAAATCAGGATGACACCCCAGTTTTATAATAAAGATGACAGAAGACACTCTTCCACATTCCTTCCACAGCATTTCAGTGATTTCCTAAGAAACAAACAAATGGGTTTTCTCCCTCTATGACAAGACTTGATGTGACAACATGCATATATTTATTTTTAGACATATGAACACTATTCTTATGTAACACAGCTCCTCCTTTTTATCCATTGTTCAGGCAAACAAATGGTTCTTCCATTTGTATATAAAAATAGTCTTTCCTGGCTCTTCCCAAACCATTACAATATGCCATGAATGCATGTTGTACCCTGAGAAAATAAGGGCCTCAGCCATGTGAGGTAAGTACTCTTACACTGTGCTACATTCCCTTTTTTTTTTTTTTTTTTTTTTTAGAGAGAGAGAATTTTTTAATATTTATTTTTTAGCGGACACAACATCTTTGTTTGTATGTGGTGCTGAGGATCGAACCCGGGCCGCACGCATGCCAGGCAAGCGTGCTACCGCTTGAGCCACATCCCCAGCCCCAATGTGCTACATTCCCTTTTGATTTTGTTTTGAGACAGCTAAGCTACCCAGGCTGGTCTGAAACTTGTCATGCCTCAGTCTCCAGAGTAGCTGGGATTACAAACTGTGCCCAGCAGAGAACTGGTTGGGATGAGGTTCTCTCCAATCCTGTTAACTAACACCCTACTTCCCCAATATTGTGATAACAAGGTCTTACCAGGAGGACTCTGAAACAGGGCTGTGAAACCAGGGCTTCTCCAGGCTTCTTCAGCCCCCCATTTCTTCCCCCTCAGAATCTGCTGTCATGGCTCCCACATGTTATTCTTCTAAAAATGCTGCTGTATGACCTAGGTTCTGTCCCTGCTTCCCTGACCCAGCTTCTGACACATTTTTATCCAGCATTGCCATCTCCTGTTCCCAACAACCAATGAGCAGTTCTTGCTCCACAATGTGCTGCCCAAGAAGACAACCTGCCACCTCTGGGATGGGGGTGGCAACCTGTGGGCACATCCGGGTATCCATCTCATCACAGAGGTACAGATGCCTGGCATATGGGTGCTCCTGGCTTTGCACTAGTTGGTTTGCAGGTTTTTGAACTGCTCCAGGATCCACAGGAAGCCACATTCTCAAAGCCATTTAGCTACAGTCTGACATACCTAGCAGTTCTGGTACAGATATAATATTTTTCATGGACCCTTGACTCACTGAGAATTCCCAGAAAAATCTTGGTTTCCTCATAGTCCCATCCTCCAGGCCTTGTCACTTCTGCTTATTCCAGGCCTTGGATTTTATCAAGATTGGCACTTGGGCCAGGTGTGGTGGTACATGCCTGCAAGCCTACCAGCACAGGAAGATCTTGAGTTCAAAGCCAGCCTTGGCAACTTAGTGAGGCCCTAAGCAACTTAAGGACACTCTGTCTCAAAATAAAAAGTAAAAAGGGCTGGGGATGTAACTCAGTGGTAGAACACTCCTGGGTTAAATCCTTAGTACCAAAAAAAAAAAAAAAAAAGAAAAAAAAAGGTATTTGGCCAGCTTTGGCTCTTACCCACTCACCGAGCACTCTCCCCCACTCTCCTCTCTCCTTCTCTCTGCAGTGGTAAAGATCTGGGCTCTGTAATTACTCCTGCTCACTCTAGGCCTGTAGATTGGAAAATCTGTTTGTAGGGAGACAAAGAGACATAGGGTTTGGTGAATCTAATCCCAACTACATTACAGAATTGGGAGGAAAGAGAATAATTTTTTTTAAAAAAAAGTCTAAGGGAATTCTTATAAAGCCTCAATGAAAATAATATTAAGGACTATAAAGGAACAATAAGAAAAAAATTCAGACCCATGCTCATGTATTGTGTAATAAATAAAACTAAGATGAGCTTCCAATCTAATGTCTTTTTGGGCTCAAGAAATTCATCCTTAGAGGGGCTGGGGTTGTGGCTCAGAGATAATGTGCTCGCCTAGCACATGCAAGGCCCTGGGTTCGATCCTCAGCACCACATATAAATAAATAAAATGAAAGTATTGTGTCCAACTACAATTAAAAAAAATAAAAATTAAAAAAAAGAAATTCATCCCTAGAGATGCTAATATGATGTTGGATTTCTGTTTCTTTTCAAGTAGAATTAAAGAAGGGAGTAAATTTGAAAAATTCAACCCCAAAAATGTCTGAGGTAGGGAATACTACAGAAACCCTTCAGTTAACTTTAGACTCCTTTAGACATCCTTACCTAGTGGGATGCCCCCTTTGCAGAATTCTCCCAAGTTATTTTTAGGTGGCTCTTCTGTCCAGGTTCTGGTTGCTCCTGTGCCTTCTGGGAGACATACACAGACACATAACCAAATGTCACCAGCTCCTGAAGAAACATAATACCCCTCCTCAAAACACATGCCTGGGAACTGGAGATGCAGCTCAGAGGTAAAGCACTTGCCTAGCATGTGTGAGGCCCTGGGCTGGATCCACAGTACTAAAAAACAAAACAAACAAAAAACAACACATAACCTTGCCTGGGGGTGTGGCTCAGTGGTAGTCTAGCATAAGCAATGTTTGAATTTTCAACCTCCCCACATCCCACATATACAAAATTGGGACAAAATACCTGAGTCAGAGGAGGGCAAGTGACAAAACACACATAACAAACCAGAAAGGAGTACTTTGGATTTTATATGCAATAAAGAAAACAGGACAAGGGAGAAGGAATAGAGAAAAACAAAGAAAGAAAGAAAGAAAGAAGCTAATTTTTACTGAACACTCATATTATAAGCTTTACATATTTGCTCAAAATGACACAGCTAATACAGGACTTACTGGAATTTGAACTCAGGACTAACTGTAGTTTTTAACTTTTTGTTTCTTTCCCCACTACACAATATTTCAGCCATTGAACAATATCTGGATAGAGAATGAAGGAAGTAATCAGGACCTTTAAAGCAAACAAGCAAATCAATATAATATGATGATTTTAGAATCAAGAAAAACAGCAATTTAAATACAGTTCCTCAGTACCATGGAGATTTGGGCAACCTTTTGTAGTCTGATGAAATTTTGGAGTCTATTGTATAAGTTACTGGGCTTCCCTTCTTGGTAAAATTCTTTGGGAATTTCTTAGTGCAGAGAGCCCCATTCAAGTAGTAAAAGGTAATTTAAATAAGAGAAAAATATGATTCATCAACTGCTGCTCACTGTCCCCTGGTCACCATTGTGCTTTTCTGCAGGAAGCTAGAGGATCAGGCAGGGCTAGGGAAGAGAATCAGAACATTAAGAGAATATGGTTCTTAATTCCTTTCAGAAACAAGCCTGACTGAGTTCAGGAACAGAAGACTCTCTGTATCTCCTTTTTCCTATCAAAGAAAGACTGGCAAAAACCCCAAATAAGGGCAACCCCTATCTTGCCCCTGCAAGAGTTCTGTTTCTATTCTTCACACTTGAATGAATTTTACTTCTTTCACTCTTAAAAAAATGATACATTTCTAAGTTGAATGTTCTAGATTTTTTTCTCTTCCATATTCATCCAGGCACTGACAGTCAGGATTTTATGACCTGTTTTTCAGTTTGGGTAATATACTTGAGTCATCTGAATTCATCTGGGGATAATTACCTGTTTAAGGATTATTACACTTAAGTTTAACATTATCTTTTGCTTTTCCTACCAAATAACCTTAAAATATGTCCCCACCATAATATGGGACTATCACTCTTCACTCATATAAACAGAAGGGCTGCAGGCTCTCTTAAGTGATTTTACAAAATATGCCAATTGGAGTCCTTCCCTTTGGAGGTACCTAGTTAGGCTCTCACAGATTCACACCATCAGCCTCAGTTTACAAGCTGCATCTTCCAGGTGGCAGGGAGCTGTATCTTATATCTTACATCCTGCACTCAGAGGGTGCTTTCATGCCCTCTCCATAGTCAGTGCCCCCTCCAACCCCATTAGCTACTGCTTACCATTACCATGGAAGGATGGGAACTCTATTTTGCGGCTTGACTGTTCCTCTGTTTCTGGATGCCAGTTCTTCACTGCTTGAAACAGACACATGGGTTGTTTGTGCTTATGGTAGATGTTTAGGGAACTCAGTACTAATTCTGAGGGTTCATTCTCCTCTGAAAGGACAATCTCCATTCAAGGACTGCAAGTGCTCAAAATCCTGTAGGAACTAAAACTGAAACATCTCCAGATTCAAAGAAGAAAATGCAAAAGTAAGTCTTGTGCAAATATCTGCAGCAGCAAAGAATGTGCATATGTGGAAGATTTCACAGAGATAAGGTCTAGAACCCAAGCCCACTGCAACCTGACCATCCAGCTCTCCTTGGCATGCTCCTACTTGTCTTGCCAACATGTAAGCAAAATATGTAGGCATGACCAATAATTCAACTATTTTGCAATAAGCTCAATAGTGTCACTAATGACCAGTAAAGTAACTTGCTTCCTCCAGCTCACCCAGAAAATGAGAACTGCCATTTTCAGCAATTCTGTGTAGTGCTGGGAATCGAACCCAGGGCTTTGTACATGCTAGGAAGGTGCTCTACCACTGAGCTATATCCTCAACTGAGCTACATCCTCAACCCCAGAAATTCTCTTATTTAATGGCAGAAACCAATACTCAGAGCAGCCAATGTACATATTCTTTGAAGAGATAGTCTGCACTGAGAAGAAAAGCTGCAGTGACCAGGATCAGGGAACAAGCAAACTCCATTTTGACATAAATAGCAAAGTACTATGCCTCATCTACACAGCTGACAATCCATGGAGGCTGTCTCTCACATTCTTCTACTTTGGCCAGTCAGAAATTTATTTCCTTATCTCACCTGTAACCCCTGTCTTCCCATTTCTTTCTGCAAATCTTCCACCAGGGCCACGGCCTCCTCTCCAATCTCTGTATGCTGCTGTCTAATCCAGATATGGATCTCTTGGGGGAAAGACAGGAACTGTTCTAGAACTAGTAATTCCAGGATCTGTTCTTTCATTAACTTCTGGTCTCAGCCACTGGTGAAAAATCTTCCAGAGTTGAATAAGGGCCTCCTTGAGTCCAGCTTCTTCTTCTTCCTTTCTTCTTTTCTCCTTCTCCTCCTCCTTCTTTTTTGTACCAGGGATTCAACCCAGGGGCACTCAATCCCTGAGCAACATCCCCAGTCCTTCTTTTATTTTTTTATCTTGAGACAGGGTCTTGTTCAGTTACTTAAGGCCTCACTAAATTGTTGAGGCTGGCTATGAACTTGCAATCCTCCTGCCTTAGCCTCCAACAGCCAGATGCTTCTTGATAGTGGAAATGCCAAAAGCTCTGGCAGGAGGTCTTCAGCACAGAGTCATTCCCTTGAAAGGAAATTTCCTGCTCCCAGCAGGAATCTTCTAGTTTCTACTTGCAACCTTCTTGCACTTGAAGAGTCTGGATCTGTTGAGTCACAGCTACAGCCCTTATTCAGCTCAGAGAACCTTGCAACTATAAAGCTCAAATCTCTTTGTCTCATTGAGAAGTCACCCTTACTTGAGTCACTAGGTGGACCTTCTCTTGAAATCCTAGAACCGAAGACATATATTAGAGTGAAAATCACAAGTGCTAGCCTAACAGAATTGAAGAAGGCAGCCTTCCTATCTGCCTCTCTCCATGTCCTGCTGCCTGTGGAATGTGGCTCTCTATCACTGAGGAGGCAACTTTATAAGGTTGATAAAAGTGGTCAAGAGCTGGTAACTGATGGGAAAGGAGGGGAGCTTAAAGGTATTTGCACAATAGTTTACTTAAGGCTCAGAAAATACCAGTTATCCACACTGAAGAATGAGGATGAGTTTATGGAGATTATATATGAGACAATAAACTGCCTCTCTTCCCAAGCCACTGGGCTTTAGAATCATAAGAGTGTTACAAAGTGAAGGTCCAGTAAAAGTCAGACTGAGCATAATGTAGCAGCACCTTGGAGAGCAGCATCTGGGTGTTGCCGTCTCCAAGTCCAGAAATTCTAATATTCCAAACTCGCCCCTGGCTAGGTTCTCGACTTAGCACACTGTTCAGGATCCCTTAGCCCTAGCATCATAACCCTCTACCAACAGTGTGATCTACTCTACAAGCTCTAAAAGCAAGGACAATAAAAATACAGGGTCACAGGATGTCAGAGTTGGAAGGAAAGTTATTATTTAACTCCACCTTCAACTCTTGGACCTGATACAATCGAGGTTTAGAGATCCCCAGAAACTTGCCCAAGGTCATAGAGCTGGTTTACCGCAGGAAAAGGCACGAGTGGCCATCAGAACATAACCTATACTGGAAGACTATTCTGCTATGCGGGGCATCTTCTTTGGAAGCTTTTTGGGAACAAATGCAGTCCTTGTGAACCGGGCTGCTTTGAAGGCTAGAGAGCCAGGGACATGCCCTCCCAACCGTGGATGGTGAGCAGAAGAAGGCCGCCAGCACGAGGGGGCGCATCCTTGCAGGACGCCGGGCCAGGGCCCAGAGCATACCGCCCAAGGCGTCAGCTTGCCTCGCTCACCCTGCAGGGGCGGCCCAGGCCCAGGCCCAGGTGAGAGCCGCTCTTGCTAGCTGAGGCCCGGCGGCTACGGGCCACTCGGCCAAGCGGCACTTTCTCCGAAGTCACACAACGTCCCCCGTGACACTTAAAATCCGAGCTCATTACCCGAAGCTCAGGCATTCGGAGGGCCACAAAACCCCGGCGGCGTAAACTCGAGCCTCGGAAGGACTCGGTGTGTCGGAACTACGTTTCCCAAAGGTCTCCGCCCTTAGACTGACAGCAGCGTTAACCAATAAAGTGTGGGAACGTCTCTGGCGCCTATGACCTTCAGACAAATCACTGACAGGGGACGGAATTTTCCCACACTACGCTGCAATTATAATTGACCCGGTGGGTGTCTGTGGGCCCTGGTTCCTTGGAGCCTGGCTCGCTCTACCGGGCCCTGTTGGCGCTGAGCTACAGGAATCATTCTTTCTTTGGTTACCAGGGATTGGACCCAGGGATTGAGCTACATCCCTACCCCCTTTTATATTTTATTTTGAAACAGAATCTCGCTGTATTGCTTAGGGCCTCATTAAATTGCTGAGGCTGGCTTTGAACTCTCAATCTCCTGCTTCAGCCTCCCGAACTGCTGGGATTATGGGGGAGCACGCCACCGCGCCCAGCTCGGAACCTCTCTTTACAAAACGTTTTCCCTTAGGGTTAAGCGCGGCTGTTATCCCTGTTGTGGGCGTAAATAAACCGAAGTCACTTGGGCGGGAGTTCCTTTGGCGTGGAAATGGGATTCCAATTCCGACTTTTTTTTTTTTTTTTTTTGTCACTTGACAGTGTCCTCCTTTGGCGTGGATGCCTGCTATGGTAATGCTTCATCCCCACAATATTCCTCCTTGCCCACCATACACACATAGTCAGTCACTCTTTCTCCCTCCCTCCTTCCCTCCCTTCCTCTCTCCCACACTCCCTTTCTCCTTCTATTGTGTGCACTGTTTAGGTTGGTCCAAGATGAATACCATTTGAGGAACCCATTTTAAAAAATTATTTTTATGTAGTTGGACACAATACCTTTATTTTATTAATTTGTTTTCATGTGGTGCTGAGAATCAAACCCAGCACCTGGCACGCTGCTAGGCGAGCCGTCTGTCGCTGAGCCACAACCCCAGCCCCTGATTCCATTTTAAGATTGGGAGCCATCTCATCACAAACTCATGAAAAGTTCCTTTCTGTTTTATTTCTATTTGGCCTGACCATACTCTGATGGTTAAACTTGTTTGGAATTCCTGCCTGTGTTCTGAACTCACCCAGGCCTGGCTCTCCTTGACCAGATAACAACCCTCCCTAAAACCTCAGCAGCTCCTCATAAGTTCTGATGTTGGAATCTCAATTTACTCCCTACCATGAAATGTTAAGCCATGTAGATCATTAACCTGCTATCTGCCTTTGTATTACACTTGCCAGAACCCTGTTAGCTGTTAAGTTCTCAAAACACTCACTTTGTAACTTTTTGTCTTTAAAAACCTTTCTTTCCTGGGAGTTGTCACTGTTCTCTGGCCCTGGTTTCGGTTGAGACAGTCACTGGCCAGCTCTCTTTGTGTACGCAATATAAGCTTGCTTTAATTTGGTTTAAAATTGGGGTCAGTGGTCTTTTCTTTGTGTCGTGGGTTCAACACATTGACAATTCATTTAACAACCAAATGTGTGACATCTACTTTGGACCAAGCATTGGACCAGGAGTGTGCTCTGGTGACTGGGAGAAAAAAAAAGCAAAACACTCCCTCTTAAGGAATATAATCCAGGGCACAGTGCTCTTCTAGAATGGTGCTATGAACAACTCAAATAACTTCAATGCAGGATGCTTAGTGCAAAATACAGGCATATTCAAAGTACATGTTGCGGAGCTGGGGGTGTAGCTCAGTGGTAGAGCACTTGCTGAGCACATGTGAGGCACTAAGTTGATCCTCAACACTGCTTAAAAATAAATAAAGGTATTGGGTCCATCTACAATTAAAAAAAAAAAAAAGTACATGTTGGGAAAGAAATGCTGGGAAGGCCCAGAAGGGGAAAAGGTGCAGCCTCAGGAATGGGGAAAGGAAGCTATTCAGTATCTACTTTACACATTTTAAATCCAGTGCCTTAGGCAGCATGCTTGTGCTCTACCACTGGGAATACTCCCAAATCCCTCTCACTTCCCATTTAACAGATAACAGGTCCAAAACACAGTTGAAGATAAGTGAATAGGTGAAGCTGCTTTTTTCTTCCCTCCACAGGAAGAGCAAGCAGCCTGTGGAGAAGTGAGGGACCGGCAGGTTGATAGGAGAGACTCTCCAGAGAGTCAGTGGGCATGGAGAATTTTTCCTCCTCTCTCTGATCTTATGTAGACCCTCAGGCCAGCACTTTTGACCTGCACATGCAACTAGTTTCCAAACCATTCCCTCTAGACCAGTCCAGAAGTTTCAGAGAGCTGACTCGCACCAGCTGGGTGAGGCAAAGGCCTGGCCTAGAAAAGAGCTTTGGATTTTCATCCTCCTGTCACCTGAGTAGCTCTGCTTTTATGTGTTTCACCTGATCTGTGAGCCGCAAGGGACCCAGGGCAAAGTACTCATTGGTGTGAAACCCTCTTACTCCCAGCAGATTCTCCAGCAGCTGCCTCAGGCAGATGGATGGAAAATTCTGAGTTGGAACACTGATAAGATTGAGAAGCAGGGAGGGATTCAGGGGAAGGTGGGCCCTGGAGCCACAGCCTTCGCTCAGATTCGAGGCATGAGCTCAGTTGCAACAACAGTTGTTGGTGAAAAGCCAAAAAGAACCCCTCTAACTCAAAATCTTCCTTTCACCCACACAATTCTTCCACTTTCCCTAGAGTTTGGGGTCATTTTGTCAAGAGGATAAAAAAAGGAAAGACTAATTTTGTCAAAGATCTGAAAAAGTTCAGCTGAGCTCTCCATGTGAAAATCTCCAGGGCTATCTGAGAGACTGGATGCAGCAATCCCAGCACACTGGACCCCTATAGAACTTCCTGATTATGAGACAGGACCCTTCACCAACCCCATCAGAGCTAAAGGGCCAGGAAAGGTGACCACCTGTCTCATGCAAGGATAGACCATTTACAGTTGTAGATAGTACTGTTACTAATGAGGGAAAAAGACTAAAAACTGTATTTTTTTTTATACCAGGGATTGAGCCCAGGGGCACTAAACCACTAAGCCATATCCCCAACCCTTTTTGTGTTTTGATACAGGGTCTCACTGGGTTGCTTAGGGCCTTGTTAAATTTCTGAGGCTGTGAGGCTGGCTTTGAACAGAGTGGTTAAGTGACAGAACCTGGGTTATTTACTTACTAAATCTCCCTTCTCTCACCTGTACAATGAGTCTACTTACCCACTTCCCAGGGTGGTTGTCAGGATTGAGATAGCATGTTAAAGACCTTGGCCCAGTGCTGGTACATAGTAACTGCTCTTTATATCTTTACTGTAAGCTATTATGACTTATTGCAAATTATAAACACAACCTAAAAGGATCTATGGGGAAAAAATCCATCACATTATGACCTACCTCAAAAATCTCTAATAAAATTGAAGGTATGTAATTAGTGACAAATTAGTCTAGAACCAGATCTGTCCAGTTCTCTATACCCCATCCACAACTCCACAAACTTCAGGGCAAGGCAGGGCAAGGCAGGAGAGAGACAAGGTATGGACTTGGAGGGAGGGTACAAATGGGCTTTTCTGGGTGCTGCTCAACTGTTTCTTTTTGGAGGGGGCGGGTAGTGGGGATTGAACCAAAGGGCGCTTAACCACTGAGCCACACACCCCAGCCTTTTTTTATATTTTATTTAGAGACAGGGTCTCACTGAGTCACTTGAGGTCTCACTAAGTTGCTGAGGCTGACTTTGAACTCGCAATCCTCCTGCCTCAGACTCCTGAGCCGCTGGGATCACAGGTCTGCGCTACCATGCCCAGCTGCTCGGTTGTTTCTTTTTTTTTTTTTTCTTTAATTTTTATTGTTGGTTGTTCAAAACATTACATAGTTCTTGACATATCATATTTCACCCTTTGATTCAAGTGGGTTATGAACTCCCATTTTTACCCCGTATACAGATTGCAGCATCACATCGGTTACACATCCACTGTTTTACATATTGCTATACTAGTGTCTGTTGTATTCTGCTGCCTTTCCTATCCTCTACTATCCCCCATCCCCTCCCCTCCCATCTTCTCTCTCTACCCCATCTACTGTAATTCATTTCTCCCCCTTGTTTTTTCCCCCCCTCAGTTGTTTCTTGATCTGGGTGCTGGTTACACAAGTATGTGTGATTTACAAAAATTCAAATTGTTGACGCTTTTGTGCACTTTTCAACTATATTTCAGTAAAAAGTTGAAAATAAAAGGAACCATCTCAGTGCTGGGGAATCAGGTCCCAGATTCCAGCCTCAGTTTTGAGGACTAACACTAACTAGATATTTAATTTTGGAAATGCCTCTGGGCCTCAGTTTTTTCATTTTTAAAATGAGAATATGGCAACCATCAGTTCTCAATGTTTTTTCAGCCTCTGTATCCTTTGTTCCAAAGAAGTTTTACATGTCAGGGATGAGGAGGAAAGATATGGGGGCAGTAGGGAGGGTGTCTCACCCTTACTCGGTCAGAATGGTTTTTTTAAATATTGAATTTTCGTTGGAGGTAGACTTCTTTTAAACAAATGGTTCTGTAAATAAAATATATTAGAAAAAAAAAGGAACCATCTCAGGATATAGTTATATGAATACACTGGATTAAGGAGTAAGAATAATATAAATTGTCTTAAGTTTCAATGATTATCCAAATAGAAACAAAACATCCAAATGGTGAACCACAGACTCAGCTACAATAATGAAAGTGTATAGTCAGGTACTGTGGTGCACACCTGTAATTCCAGCAACTTGGGAAGCTGAAGAAGGTGGATTACATGTTTAAGGCCAATACCTTAGCAAGACCCTGTCTCAAAAAATAAAAAGGGCTGGATATGTAGCTCAGTGGTAGAGCACCCCTGTAGTGGAAAAAAAAATTTAAGTGTGGTTTCACTAGATTTTGATTATCTGTGACATTTCAAAAATATAAGTCATTTCATTAGTATACTTGTTGGTTTTTATAAGTCTTTAGCTGTGTAACTTACGTGGATATAAGTCTTTAACTGTGTAACTTAAGTGGGTAAATACTGAGAAGACACTAAGGTTAAAATCAACATATTTATCATATTACCAAAGGAAAATGTAGGGGAGAGCTCCATCTGTCTTTTGCATACATATATAAGGGATATATATCCACACACACACACATATATATATATATATATATATATATATATATATATATATGTGTGTGTGTGTGTGTGTGTGTATACACACACACACTCCTTTCACCCAGTGATTGAAATAGCTCCATGAAGAGAACCAATTGGTGAATATTTACTGAGTTTCCATTGCATGCATTGAGCTGGTGCTAAAGATAAGAGCTTGGATCTTCAGGATGGGTATGGACATAAGAAACAGAAGAGGAGGAGTGGGGAAAAGTTTCCTTAATAATCAAGCTATAGAACTTAAATTTCAGCTGGAAACCATCCTATCTGTTCTCTCTTACTAGCAAGACAGCTCTTGCATTTTCACAGAAGGATGAGAATCCTTGTCTGATTGGACAAGTCTTGGGACTTTTTGTTCACAATCTTTCCCCAGTACCTTGCTCAGTGAGTCCTCAATGAATATTTCCCAAAAAAGTGAAGGAATGGAATTAGCAATTGGCATTTCATAGCCTACTTGGTTTAGTTTGACCCTCATCACTGACTAGAACTTCTATCATGTGTCTAATTCTACTAGCTCTGGATAGAGATGATTCCCAATGGTCTCCTCAGGATGCCATGTGACTCCTCAGCCAAAGCCATGGCATCAAATCTTGTCGACAGACTGTACTTTGCAAAGAGCAGTGGGAAGGGTATAGGTTCACCCAGAGGTGTGCTCTTTGAAGTGACTCAGTTCCTGAAGGTTCTGGGGTAGGAGGCTGGTGGGGTGAGGAAGTGAGGTGTATGTTTGTTAATAGTCAAGTGCAGGTTTTAAAACACACATTAAAAGGCAGACCCAGGAAAAGAATGGGACTCTACTTTATTAGGCAATATTGAGTATCCATCCTATAAGAAAAAGGTCTCTTCTGAGCACAGAAACTGCCACCTCCATATATAGGAGGTGGCAGTTTCACATTTCCCAAAGATGCCTTATATATTTTCTCCTCTTTCCTTGTAACAAACCCTCTCATCTGCTGTCATTCTCATCTTCATTGTTTCAAGGCTCAGAATTCCAAGAACAAAGCCACGATGGCAACCAAGATCAAGTATGTAACTGCAGGGCAAACTCCTGGTTCCAACCCAAATCTCTCCAGGGGATTTTGATATCCTCAAAATAAACACTTCCTTAAAAATATGTTCTTAGATTACAAAAGCTATCAGATGGAATTCTAGATCTGCATATATAGAAAATTTAAGAACAGGGAGAAAACAAGTGCATAGAAAACTGAAAAATAATTATGCAGCGTGCAGGACTTTTCCCCTTGATGGTACAAAAACTGCTACCCACCATGGATGGACAGCTGGGGGTCGAAGGCTTCACACTCCAAACCCAAACCCCATGAGAACAAGTGTGCTCCCCTGGCAGCTGAGTCACCATAGGACAGCAAGCAGAGACAAAAGCAAGCACACAAATCTCAGTTTATACCTTTCCTGGCAGACCCCAGTCCCTCTTATAATGGAAGAAACATTGGGACACAGGTTCCAGGCCATACTTCCTCAAGCTAGTCTGCTCCCGACACTTTCTGGAAACAGAAAATGGTTTTACCTTCATGTAGATGATTCAAAACTGGAGAAGTCCCATCATATTGACCTGAAATCAAGACACTACATGGGCAGGGGCCCTGGGACGCTAGCAGCTTGGCGTAAAGGCACCTTAGCCCAACAAAGTGGCAGCAAAAACAACCAGAACCACACATACAGATTTCCAGTATTTCTCTGAGGACTCAGATAGCCTGGAGGCCACATGAGTTCCACATGGAGAAACATTTCCCCATTTTACTGAAGAGGAAACTGAGGCACAGAGGAATCAGGAGACAGTCAATCAAATAATGAAATGTAACAGATAAAGACCCAGCTTTCTGGACCTTCCATTCCTATGCTCTGTTCTTGAACCAACAGGGGCTTGACTCCAACCAACTAAGATGACAGTGTCCTAGATGTGAGGGTGAGCAGGGGTAAAAGATTTTGGCAAAAAATTCCAAAGAAAGTTCAAGGAAAAATGGCTCTTATAGAGGGAAATCACTATTTGGGGCACTGACAATTCCCTTTCCCAGGCCAGTCTCTGCCTCACTTTCCCTCTCTGCCACTTCAATAAAGTTTCTCTTTCATGTGAGTTCTCTGGTGTGTAATAAAATTGGAGCTATTGCTGAAGCCTTTGCCGCACTCAGGGCATTTATAGGGCTTCTCCCCTGTATGGATTCGCTGGTGTATGATGAGAACTGAATTCCAGCTAAAACCTTTCCCACACTCAGGACACCTGTAGGGCTTGTCTCCCAAATGGGCTCTCTGGTGCATGACCAGGATGGAGCCCCGGCTGAAGCTCTTGCCACACATGAGGCATTTATAGGGCTTCTCCCCTGTGTGGGTCCGCTGATGCACCACCAGTTGGGAGCGCTGGCTGAAGCACTTCCCACACTCGCCACATTTATAGGGCTTCTCTCCCGTGTGGATCCTCTGGTGTTTGATGAGGTTGGAGCTCCAGCTGAAGCTCTCACCGCATGTCAGACATTCGTAGGGTTTCTCCCCCGTGTGCATGCCCTGGTGCGCGATCAGACTTGAGCTCTGGCTGAAGCTCTTCCCACACACCCCACACTTATAGGGCTTCTCCACCATATGGGTTCTCCGGTGTGTGGCCAGATTGGAGCTGCGGCTAAAGCTTTTACCACACTCGCTGCACTGATAGGGTTTTTCTCCGGTGTGAGTTCTCCTGTGCGTAATGAGAGCTGAGCTCTGGCTAAACCTCTGCCCGCAGTCGGTGCATTTGTATGGTTTCTCTCCTGTGTGGATTCTCTGGTGTCTGATCAGGTTGGAGTTGTAACTGAAGCTTTCACCACACTCTTTGCACTCATAGGGTTTTTCTCCAGTGTGGATTCCCTGATGCGTGTTGAGGCTGGACCGGTTGCCAAAGCTCTTTCCGCACTCGGGGCAAGAGTACGGCTTCTCTCCAGTGTGAGTGCGCTGATGGGCAATAAGATTGGGGCTCCTGCTGAAACTCTTGCCACACTCGGCACACTGAAAGGGTTTCTCTCCTGTGTGGATCCTCTGGTGGGTTATGAGATTTGCACTCCGGCTAAAGCTCTTCCCGCAATCCCTGCATTTGTAGGGTTTCTCTCCAGTGTGAGTTGTTTGGTGTCGACTAAAGTTTGAGCCATCACTAAAGCTCTTTCCACATTCGTCACATTTGTAGTGTTTTTCTCCTGTGTGGGTCCTTACATGGGTAATTAGATGAGATTTCCGGCTGAAGGTTTTCCCACACTCAGGGCATTCATAGGGCTTCTCGCCCAGGTAGGTGCCTTGAAGGCCAATGAGCTGGCCAACTTCCTTGCCCTTGGATGGCATCTGCCTGCGGTCCTTACCCTGAGGCCTCCCGGAGCCACAGTCTCTCTCAAAGTCACTCTCCCCATCAGACTGCTGACCACCTTCCCCTTCGGGCATTTCCAAGAACATCTCATGTGATTCCATCTCCTCAAACACATCTTGATTAGAATTCTCCCCGTTTTCACTCTGTATCTCAAAATCTGAAACAAAAAACACAATGGCCACTCAATTCCCTATCATGACAAGAAAAGGAAACCAAAGGGAACTTTAAAAATATTACATTTCTAGTGAAAATAAAGAAGCTAGAAAATCCTCAAAACTCCTGAAGCCAGGTTTAGGGATGGGGATGTATCTTAGCGGAAGAGCATATGCTTAGCATTTGTAAGGCCCTGAGTTAAATCCCCAGCACCCAAAAAAATCAATCAATCAATCCAGGCTTATTTAGTTGCCAGGCTTCCTATATTTGTGGTAATCATCCAGATTTCCAGAGTCTTAAAAGATTTGGGTTTCATATGTCTACCTGTTTCTCCACTTGAAAATGAGGTCAGGAAGGTATTTGAAAATCCTAACTGAAGGACAGCAATAAAAAACACAATGATCCCCAACTCTCACCATGGTGCCTGATGCTTAGTAGGTGTTCAATTAAAGTTGACAAAAGGATGAATGTTTTTTATTGGTATCACAGAAAGATCCCTATAGCGTTTCCTTTCCAAAAGAGCTTATATAATAATCTCTTGCATTAAAATATGTCTGGTGTTTACAATCTTTTTAACATTTAATTAAGACAAACAAGATGACAGAGGCCCTGCAACAAGGATCCTATGTGTCTATACATAAATGTCTGAAAACAAGTGGGAACTTAAATTTGTCTACAATGGAAGCCAGTAGAAAGAACTTTAATTGGTAATACAAAATACCTTGAACCTGTCAATCCTCTACTGCCCAATGTGTGGCAAACATTTTAATGAAAGAAGTAATAAGGGAGGATTGCTGGATAAATATAGTCCCTTCCTTAGATAAAAGACTCTAAAATCCACCCAAGGATGAAGCTAGATCAGCAGACATCCATGAGATTGGATCACTCTGTTCTGACCCCCAGATGAACTGTTTACTGAACTGTATGTTGATTTAATGGCCCTGGATGATACTGATGTACACTAAAGGAAGTATCATTAGAAATAATGTTGCTAGGAAGTTGTTGATGACATTGCTTACATCACACAATGTCTTCTTGAAGAGCACGAAGAGGAAGATTTCCTCTTGACCTCAATACCAAAAAGAGCTATCCTGAATGACTGATCTGGGTTTTCCTGATGGCAGTGGTTGTAGATTTCTTTTTGTCTTGCCTGCTTGGAAGCTCAGAGCCAAAAGCTCAGAGCAAGAATAGTGGGTTAATTTTTAGCAGGGTGTGGTGATACTTTCCTGTAATCCCAATGACTCAGGAGGCTGATTATTCCTAAACCCCAACATCAGACTTTCTAAGAATGTAGGGAAGACAATTACTAAAATAATTTCATAATGACATTTCCATTTATAAAACTAACATAACAGTTAATTTAGGATTAGATATTCAATATGTGTAAATTTCCACATACTTAGTGGCATCCCTTTCTGAGGGAGAACCTGGGTTCCAGTCATGCCTTTAATCAAGATAAGATCCTATTTAAAAGCCAGGCACAGTGGCCCTGCTTACAACCCCAGCTACTCAGGAGGTTGAGGCAAAAGTATAGCAAGTGCCAGCCCAGCCTGGGCAACTTAGTAAGACTCTGTCTCAAAATAAAAAACAAAAAGGGATAGGGGCCAGGCACAGTGGTGTACACCTGTAAATCCAGCAGCTCAGGAGGCTGAGGCAGGAGGATTGCGTGTTCAAAGCCAGTCTCAGCAACTTAGAGAGGCCCTCAGCAACTTAGTGACACCCTATCTCTAAATAAAACTACAAAAAAGGGATGGAGATGTGGCTCAGTGGTTGAGTGCCTGTGGGTTCAATCACTGGTATCAAAAGAAAAAAAAAGGGATAGGGATGTAGCCTGATGATATGCTTTTCTGATGCTTTAAAATCAGAATTGGTTTTAGTATGAACTCATGAAGCAACAGGGAAAACAAGTAAAAATTCAAACTTAATTTTCAATGAAATTAAAAGGAAGATATAATTTGAAGAAACCAAAATACATGTCAAGGCTTCTAAAAATAGCAGACTGGGTAGAAGCACTGAGAAAAGAAGTGTAGAGAACAAGCATGGAAGGGAGTGGGTGAGAGGTGCTCAGGAGCAGATCTCAGAAAGTTCAGGCAGAAAATCACTTCCTGAAGGTTTGGGACTCACCCTCCAGTGCAACAGTGCATTTGGAAACTGGGGTAACCAGAGCTGGCTTCTTTGGTTCAGAGAAGCAAAGGAGATGAGGCTACAATCAGAATCACACAGATGGGCCGTGTATGCAGGAAGTTGTTTCTGTAAAGCAGAGAAGGAGAGAGCCTTTGACTTGCAACATTAATCAGGGAACTTATTATTATTGAGAAAAGTGATCATTTCCAACCAAAATAGGTAAATGAAGCAACTGCCTCTGTAGAACTAAAGAACTTGAAGAAGAGATGGTGAGATGACAGAAAGAGATTTCATGAAATGTGAAGGACTTGGGAAAGAAGTGAAATATCATCCAGAGAAATAAAGACAAGATAGGAACACAGGAAACTAAGTATCTTGAAAAGCACAGAAAAGAGGAACAAAATGAGAAAAGCAATTAAATGAATGGAAACAAAGAAAGAGTTGAAATGGTTAAAGAGAACGATAGAAACAGAAGTTAGCCAATAGGAAAATCAATAAACTTACTGGAGTTCTCAAAGAAGAAAACTACAACAAAGGAACAGAATAAATTCTTTTGTTTTTCTCTTGATGCTGGGGATCAAACCCAAGGCAAGCACTCTACCACTGAGCTACATCCCCAGTCCCTAGAAATTATATCTTTAAGAATTTGTTCTTGGGGCTGGGAATTATTTCAGTGGTAGAGTACATACCTAGTATCTATGAAGCCCTGGGTTCCAATCCCCAACAAATGAGAAAAAAGAGAAGAAAAGAAATGACATGAATTAAAATTGGGAGTGGGGGTCATAAGGTAGGATATAGTATGTTTATTGTCACAAGAAAACGTACTCATCTATAATAAGGATAACATTTAAAACTGATAAATCATGTAACTGAATTTTGTTTATTTAGTTTTTTTAAGTGGTGTTGAGAATGTAATTGAATTTTAAATGTACAAAAATAAATATTAAGAAGGAAAGATTATTAACTGAAGTCAGAGGGACAGGGAGGAGAAAAACTATCTCTGTCAGATGTTAAAACATGAAATGATGGGCTGGGGCTGGGGCTCAGGGGTAGAGAGCTTGCCTAGCATGTGTGAGGCCCTGGGTTCAATTCTCAGCACCACATATAAACAAATAAATAAATATTTAAAAAAACATGAAATGCAATTAAAACATTAATAGGGACTAAGGATTAGCTCAGTGGCAGTGCACTTTCCTAGCATGTGTGAAGCCTTGTGTTCAATCTCCAGCACCGCAAAAAAAAAAAAAAGAAAGAAAAAAAAAACTGAACATAAACACCATAAATAGATTCAACTAACATATGAATATTGAATTTTATATCAGTGACACATAAATGCAGACCACGAACAGAAAAAGTTATTGATATAATGACTAGGGGAATTTAGCATATTTGGTCTGTCAAATCCATGTAAAGACCCAACATTCAACAAACAATCTAGGAGTGGGGGCAGTGTAGCTCAGAAGTAGAACATGTGTTTAGCATATGCAAGGTCCTGCATTTAATCCCCAGCACAAATAAATAAATAAAGCAATCAAGCTAGATAGGCCAAATGGGAAAATTCGAGTTGGACCTATATTAGGACAAATTTCAAATGAATCAAAAATTTAAATGTAAAAGAAAGAAATGACAGAGCTGGGCACAGCATAATATGATGTATACACAATCCTAGCAACTTGGGAGGCTGAGATAAGGAGGAATGCAAGTTTCAGGCCAGACTGAACAACTTAATGAGACCCTGTATCAAAATTTAAAAAAATAATAAAGGCCAGGGATGAAACTTTAGTGTTAAAGTGTCCCTGGGTTCAATCCCCAGTATTGCCAATAAATAAATAACAGAATCAAGCTATTAAATAAAAATTTCTTTGAAATCACTTCAAATATGATAAATTGTGGAGTTATCTTCTATCATCTTCTGAGCAGAATCCTGCCCCAATTAACTCCTCACTAAAAGCCTATCCTATTATTTTTTTACATAGACAAAGCATCAAGATGGTTAGAGTTGGGGCTGGGTTTGTGGTTCAGTGGTAGAGCGCTCACGTAGCATGTGCAAGGCCCTGGGATCGATCCTCAACACCACATAAAAATAAATAAAATAAAGGTATTTACAACTAACTAAAAAATATATATATATATATATATATATATATATATATATATATATATATAAAGATGGTTAGAGCATATACTCCAGGGAAAACCAAAGGAAAGTTGGGCAAAGTTTAGAAGTTGCCTCTGGTAACAGAGACACAGGAATTCTTCTAAGGATAAAAAAGAGCAGCCTTCTGATGTTCTTCAAATGGGAAAAAGTCACAGAGCTGGGAAGGATGAGGAAACGCTGGCTCCTTCCAAACGCCTACTCAGGAAGGCCAGGCAACTATGAATTTCAAGTGAACAGGACAAAGTAGAGCACATTAAAGTGCGTTCGGTTCCCTCCTTTCTTAGTAGCCAATTATTAGGAAAATGAAAACTCAAAAACTGGTTTGGGTCAGAGATAAGGGCTGGAGATATAGGTCAGTTGGGAGAGTGTTTGCCTCCCATGCACAAGGCAATCCCCAGCACCACACACACACACACACACACACACACACACACACACACAAAAGGAAATCATTTTTAGCTGGGTGCAGTGGCACATGCCTATAATCCCAATGGCTCGGGAGGCTGAGACAGGAGGATCGCAGGTTCAAAGCCAGCCTCAGCAAAAGTGAGACACTAAGCACTCAGTGAGACCTTGTCTCTATTTTGTAATAAAATACAAAATAGGGCTGGGGATGTTGCTCAGTGGTAGAGTGTTCTTGAGTTCAATACCCAGTACCAAAAAATAAATAAAATAAACCCAGAGATAAGTATTTTCACCAACGTGTTAAGAGTGGAGATGGAATGAGATGGTAGGAGTTAGGAATCTTTTTTTTTTTAAGGAACTTTACTGATAAAAATAGTGTTATCCCAAGGTACAAACAGGAAGAGCATATTTTATAAAGAGATGAGACTAGATATAGGGAGGCAGGCTTGTTTGGGAGGCCCATATTTCCAGTAGAGAAAACCTACTAAGGAAATGGAAAGGAAAAGGTTTCATTTTCTAAATGTTACTGACCTCCCCCCAAACTACTGAAGTGGATAGGAAGTCAGCTTATCTATGCAGAGACTTTAAATAAGGGCTTTGGACTATCCTGTGCAGTTTGAAAGTTGATGAACCTCACAAAATATACATTCTACTACACAAAATACAGATATATCACATTATCTGATTTCAGAGAGTGTATTAAAAGGAAATAAAATGGGGTAATGTGAAAAGCAAACAACTGGAGGCATCCTTGGAGATAACATTTGGCCAAGATTGGAATGCCATTCTAACTGATCTTACTAGTTATCCACACAATATTGATCCATTTTTTTATTCTTATGCTTAATTGTAAACACAATTAACAAACTTGTTCTTGGATATAACAATTTCTTGCTCAATAACACAATGAAGCATATATATACTCGTCAATGACTAATTTTAGGTTGCAGAAAGCATAAACAGATTAACAAAAGTCTGTTCCTGAGACAGACTAAAAAATATACATGGTTTTCCCCTGTGCATGGCTGGTAAAATGGTACAACATACTGTGTGGAAAACAGGATGGGAGTTCCTAAAAAAATTAAAAATAGAATTACCATATGATCCAGCAATTCTACTTCTGGGTGTATACCAAAAGAACCAAAAGCCAAGCCTGGAACAGATAATTGTGTATCTGTGTGTTCATGTATTATTTATGACAGTCAAAGGTGGAAACAACCCAAATATCCATCAGCAGTTAAATAAACAAAATATGGTATATATAGTGAATATTATTCATCTTTGAAAAGGAATGAATTTCTGACTCATGCTTTAATGTTGATGAATCTTGAGGACATTATGCTAGGTGAAATAAGCCACACACAAAAAAACTCTTCTTATATGAGGTACCCAGAGTCATCAAAATCATAATATAAGCTAGGTGTGAAGGCCCACTACAGTCCCAGCTACTCAGGAGGCTAAGGCAGGAGGATTGTTTGAGCTCAGGAATCTAGGGTCAGCCTGGGTAATATAGCAAGATCCCAATTCTTTAAAAAAAAATCATAGAGACAGAAAATAGAACAGTGGTTGCCAAGGGCTAGAGAGAGGGAAGAACAGAGAGTTACTGTTTAGAGGGTATAGAGTTTCAGTTTGAGAAGGGGAAACAGTTCTGGAGATCGATGCTTTAACCATGTGAACTGAGGGTACTTAATATCACTCAATTGGCTACCTAAAAATGACGAATGTTATGCTATATATATTTTATCACAATACACAAAGAATATATAATTCCAACATACAATTTTATGTACTCTATCAAATTTAAAATATGTCACTGCCTACTAGAAAAATTCTGAAAAAAAATTTTTTTCTTGTGCTGGGAATAAAATCCAGTCTTGCTTTACTACTAACTTAAACCCCCAGCCCATGAAATTAATTTTTAAAGATTGTGTAAAGTTCACAAGGGCAGTGAATTCTTAGAAAAACTCAAATTTAATAGTCTAATAAGCAAAAGAATAGTATCTTGCTTAAATGGGTATTTCCCCAATATAAGGTTGAACACCTTTTCATATGTTTATAATCTAAATTTCTTCATTCTAAAATTGACTGTTAACATCTTTTATCCTATTGGATTGACCTATAAATTTACAGGTCTTGTAGATCAAGAATTTTTTTTTTCTTTCAAGTAGAAAAAACTGAACCCAAGAACATTCTACCATCACATCACCTTTTTTATTTTGAGACAGGATCTCATTAATTTGCTAAGACTAGTCTCAAACTTGGAATACTCCTGCTTCGGTATTCTCAGGTGCTGGGATTATAGATATGCACCACTGTGCCTGGCCCCCATGGTATCTTTTTTATATAAAGGATTTTTCTTCTGTGTCATGAGTCAAATCTAGTTTTGATGATTTCTGTAATTCTTATAAAGTCCTTTCCAACCCAAGATTACAAAAATATTTTCCTATATATCATTTTATATTTTGTATAGTATAGCTATAATCTACTTGAATTTATTTTTGTGTAACTTGTGAAGCAGAGTCTATTTCTGTTTAAGTTACTATGTGCAGACTCAATTTTTGTTTTTTCAAAAATATAAGACCACTGTTCAAAAAGCATTCACTAAACAGTTCTTGAATTGCGCTCTTATCAATTAGTACACAAAAATTGCAATTGTAGCATGGTCTAAATCAATAGCTTTTGTACTTTCCCACCCCTCACACACACTCTGGATTCAAGAGCACATCACATTTCTTTTCTTTTCTTTTTTTAAAATATTTTTTAGTTGTAAGTGGATCTTTTCTTTTATTTATTTATTTATATGCGGTGCTGAGGATCTAACCCAGGGCCTCACACATGCCAGGCAAGTGCTCAACCACTGAGCCATAACTCCAGCCCCAGGACACATCACATTTCTACGGCTGTGTACTTTCTGCCATGCCACAGACCTCCTTTTTCTGACCCACGATAGAAAGCATACCAGAATGAGCATAAGAGAAACTTATGTCAGTAGCGGGATAAACTTGAATTTGCTGGACAGTCTCTTCTAATCCCCACTCTTACTTTCTAAGGTTTCAAGGTTTTATTTACCCTTGGTCAAATAAGGTTCAAAAATATTAAATGAAATATTCCAGAATTAGGTCATTCATAAGTTTTAAATAACTTTTACTACAGTATATTGCTATAATTGTTTTATTTTAGTCACTGTGGTCAAACTCTTGCCATACTTAAAATTTATCATAGCTGTGTACATATTTATAAGAAACAAAACAGTACATATAACATTTGGTACTATCTGTAACTTCAGAAAACCACTAAGGGTCGTGGAATGAGTCCCACGTGGATAAAGGGAGACTACTGTAATCTATAACAATGAAATAAACTGGTCACAAACTTTGATGCTTTAGTGTATGTTTGGCTCAAAATCCTTCCAAAGTCCTTCCTGCCAGATTGTGACATACACGATGGCTGGAACCACTGATTTAAAATACAGAAGTGATTCTGACTCAAGGTAGGCCCAAAGTAGGTTCCATTCTGACTTGAGCTCTCCCCTAGCCTGGAAACCCTGGCAGAAACCTGCCTGAGAGACTTGGAGCAGTGTTCCAACTAAACTCTGGTTGCCTGAAAAACTAACCACTGATAAAAACAGCAGTGAACTCTGTTGTGTGTAAATGAATGACTGACAAACATTTTACTGTTACAAGGTTACCTTTCCCTAAGAGTTCTGGATGGTTTACATTTCAAAACTTCAAGTGAATTAAAATTTTGTTTGGGGCTGGGGATGTGGCTCAAGTGGTAGCGCGCTCGCCTGGCATGCATGCGGCCCTGGTTCGATCCTCAGCACCACATACAAAGATGTTGTGTCCGCCAAAAACTAATAAATATTAAATTCTCTCTTTCTCTCTCTCTAAAAAAAAAAAAAATTAAAATTTTGTTTTGAAGGTAAGAACTGTACTTTAAAAAAACAGATACCAAGATGGCAGGACAGAAGGAGGCAGCATTCTGTGTTGCTCCATGATCTGGGACTCAAGTAGTGAGAATACTACTTCTCTGTCAGTGATAGTCTTGCTCCCACACAGGAATCATGACAACCATGCCCTTCCAGGGCTCCAGGCCACAGCAACAGAGTAGATCACTTAACTACTTGCCCACACTGGACTACGGGGTACCTGAGTGGGCACCATCTACACCCCTATAGAACTTTTGGCCACGTACCGGAGCAGGAATCACCGACGCCACTTACATGCAGGACACCTAGCAGCTTCCCACATGCAGGAACTCCGGCCTCCACTCCCGTGTGGACCCCATCTACCAACATGGGGCTCCCCCGTCACTGCCATCTTGGAACTCAGCAGCAGTGGAGATACTCCATACAGTAGCCTGACTGCACCCAGGGACTTCGCACAGGCTCTTAAGTCAGCCACAGCCACAAACTGCATGCCACAAAGCTCTCTGAACTCATCGTCCAAGCCATCACTCGGCTTCCCGCACACGATCCAACAGCCCACCGCTGAAAGCAAATTAAAGGATGATATAAGAGAGCAAATATAGTCAGCAAGACCATTTTGACAAAGAGCTACATAAACAAATACAGGAAGCAAAAGATTACTTCAATAAAAAAAGTAAACAAACAGAAACCCTTGAACTGAAAGAAACAATAAATCAAATTAAAAGTTCAACTGAAAGCATCACCAACAGATTAGACCACTTGGAAGACAGGACCTCAGACAATGAAGACAAAATATATAATCTTGAAAAGAATGTAGACAACATAGTGAAAATGGTAAGAAACCATGAGCAGAATATTCAAGAAATATGGGACAGCATAAAAAGACCACATTTAAGAGTTATTGGGATAGAGGAAGGAATAGAGTTCCAAACCAAAGGAATGAGCAATCTATTCAATGAAATAATATAGAAAATTTTCCAAACATGAAGAATGAATTGGAAAACCAAATTCAAGAGGCTATAGGACACCAAATGTACAAAAATCACAACAGATCCACACTAAGGCACATTATAATGAAAATACCTAACATACAGAATAAGGAGAGAATATTAAAAGCCATGAGAGAAAGGAATCAGATTACATATAGGGGAAAACCAATTAGGATATCTGCAGATTTTTCAACCCAGACCCTGAAAGCTAGAAGATCCTGGAACAACATATATTAAGTTCTGAAAGAAAATGGATGCCAACCAATTATATTCAGCAAAATTAAGCTTTAGATTTGATGATGAAATAAAAACCTTCCATGATAAAAGTTAAAAGAATTTACAACTCAAAAGCCTGCACTATAGAATATCCTTGGCAAAATTTTCATGAAGAGGGACTGAAAAACAACAATGAAAATCAGCAAAGAGAGATATTACACTAAAGGAAAAACTAATTAAAGGAGAAACCAAGTCAAGTTAAATACCAAAAATAAACAAAAATGGCTGGGAGTACAAATCATGTCTTAATAATAACCCTGAATATTAATGGCCTAAACTCACCAATTAGAAGACATAGACTGGCAGATTGGATTAAAAATAGACCCAATAATATGCTGCCTCCAAGAGATTCATCTCATAGGAAAAGACATCCACAGACTGAAGGTGAAAGGATGGGAAAAATCATACCACTCACATGGACTGCAGAAGCAAGCAGGGGTTTCCAACCTCATATCAAATAAAGTAGACTTCAAGCCAAAGTTAATCAAAAAGGATAAAGAAAGAGATTTCATACTGCTTAAGGGAACCATTCATTAACAAGACATAACAATAATAAATTTATATGCCCCAAACAATGGAGCATTGATGTCTATACTCATCAAACAAACTCTTCTCAGGTTCAAGAGTCAAATAGGCCACAACACAATAATTCTAGGTGACTTTAACACACCTCTTTCACCACTGGATAGATCGTCCAAATAAAAGCTGAACAAAGAAAGTACTGAACTCAATAATACAATCAATAACTTAAGACTTAACTGACGTATATAGAATATTACATCCTTCAATGAATGAATACACTTTCTTCTCAGTAGCACATGGATCCTTCTCTAAAATAGACCATATATTATGCCACAAAGCAACCTTAGCAAATATAAAAAAGTAGAGATACTACTACTCTGCATTCTATCAGATCATAATGGAATATAATTAGAAATCAATGATAAAATAAAAAATCAAAGTTATTCCAATACCTGGAGACTAAATAATATGCTACTAAATGAACAATGGATTGCAAAAGACATTAAAGAGGAGATTTAAAAATTCTTAAAGGTGAATGAGAACACAGATACAACATTGAAATCTCTGGGACACTATGAAGGCAGTGCTAAGAGAAAAGTTCATTGCATGGAGTCCATTCCTTAAAAGAAGAAAAAGCCAACAAATAAATGACTTAACATTACATCTCAAAGCCCTAGAAAAAAGAAAAATCAACATCAAAAGCAGTAGAAGACAGGAAATAATTAAAATCAAGCTGAAATAAATGAAATTGAAACAAAAGAAACAATTGAAAAAATTGACTAAACAAAAAGTTGGTTCTTTGAAAAAATAAATAAAATTGACAAACCTTAGCCATGCTAATGAAGAGAAGGAGAGAGAAAACTCAAATTACTAACATACGTGATGAAAAAGGAAATATGACAACAGACACTACAGAAATACAGAAGATAATTAGAAATTATTTTGAAAACTTGTACTCCAATAAAATAGAAAATATCAAAGGCATTGACAAATTTCTAGAGTCATATGATATGCCCAAATTGAATCAGGATGATATACACAATTTAAACAGATCAATTTCAAGTGATGAAATAGAAGATGCTATCAGAAGCCTACCAACTAAGAAAAGCCCAGGACCAGATGGATAAACAGCCGAGTTCTACATAACCTTTAAAGAAAAACTAGTACCAATACTCTTCAATTTATTTCAGGAAACAGACAAAGACGGAGCACTTCCAAACTCATTCTATGAAGCCAATATCACCCTGATTCCAAAACCAGGCAAAGACACATCAAAGAAAGAAAATTTCAAAAAAAAAAAAAAGAAAAAGAAAAAGAAAGAAAGAAAAAAGAAAACTTTAGAAAAATAAGAGACCCAGAATAGCTAAAGCAATCCTTAGCAAGAAGACTGAAGCAGGTGGGATCACTATACCAGACCTTAAACTATACTACAGAGCAATAGTAACAAAAACAGCATGGTATTGGCACCAAAACAGACTAATAGACCAATGGTACAGAACAGAGGACACAGAGACTAACGCACATAATTATAGTTATCTTGTATTAGACAAAGGTGCCAAAAACATACACTGGAGAAAAGACAGCTTCTTCAACAAATGGTGCTGGGAAAACTGGAAATCCATGTGCAACAAAATGAAATTAAACCCCTATCTCTCACCATGCACAAAACTCAACTCAAAGTGGATCAAGGACCTAGGAATTAAACCAGAGGTCCTGCATCTAATAGAAGAAAAAGTGGGCCCAAATCTCCATCGTATCGGATTAGTCCCCTACTTCCTTAATAAGACTCCTATAGCGCAAGAATTAATAAATGGGATGGATTCAAACTAAAAAGCTTCTTCTCAGCAAAAGAAACAATCAATGAGGTGAATAAAGAGCCTAAGCTTGGGAGCAAATTTTTACCATGTGCACATCAGATAGAGCACTAATCTCTAGGGTATACAAAGAACTCAAAAGCTAAACACCAGGGAATGGGGTTGTGGTTCAGTGGTAGTGCACTTGCCTAGCATGCGTGAGGCACTGAGTTCGATTCTCAGCACCACATACAAATAAATAAAATAAAGGTCCATCAACAAATAAAAAATATATTTTTTAAAAAAGATAAATACAAAAAAAACCCACAAATAACCCAATCAATAAATGGGCCAAGGAACTGAACAGACACTTCTCAGAAGGTGATATAAAATCAATCAACAAATATATGAAAAAATGTTCAACATCTCTAGCAACTAGAGAAATGCAAATCAAAACTACTCTAAGATTTCATCTCACTCCAGTCAGAATGGCAGCTATTAAGAATACAAACAACAATAAGTGTTGTCGAGGATGTGGGGAAAAGGCACACTCACACATTGCTGGTGAGATTGCAAAAGGGTGCAGCCAATGTGTAAAGCAGTATGGAGATTCCTTGGAAATTTTGGAATGAAACCATCTTTTGACCCACCTATCCCACTCCTTGGTCTATACCTAAAGAACTAAAAACAGCATAATACAGGGACACAGCCACATCAATGTTTATTGCAGCACAATTCACAATAGTTAAACTGTGGAACCAACCTAGATGCCCTTCAGTAGATGAATGGATAAAGAAAATGTTTGTTTGTGTGTGTGTCACAATGGAATATTACTCAGCAATAAAAGAGAATAAAATCATGGCATTTGCAGGTAAATGGATGGAGCTGGAGAATACAATGCTTAAGTGAAGTTAGCCAATCCCAAAAATCCAAATGCCAAATGTTTTCTCTACTCTAAGGAGGCTCATTCATAGTGGGGTTGGAAGGGGGAGCGTGGGTAGATTAGATAAACTCTAGATAGGGCAAAGAGGAGGGGAGAGGCCAAGGGAGTAAAAAAGATGGTGGAATGAGATGACATCATTACCCTAAGTACACGTATGAAGACACGAATGGTGTGAATATACTTTGTATACAACCAGAGATATGAAAAGTTGTGTTCTATATATGTAATATGAATTGTAATGTATTCTGCTGTCATATATTATAACAAATTAAAATAAAAAATTTAAAAAAGAGACAAATACCTCTACAGCCTTCCAATACTGCCCATTACCTTTCTTGCTAAGAAAAATAAATATATGTGTGTGTGTGTGTGTGTGTGGTCATGAAGGAGCATTCTGCTGGGGCAGCAAGCTGTAACCACTGAACACCAAATGATGCTCAGGATAGCCGGGAGGTCAGCTGTGACTCTTTGGCTCAACTATTGGACAAGAGAAGGTTTCAAGTTGACGACCTCCATTCCTCTCTAGTCTAGGATAGGCTTCTCAAACTTAAAAGTCCTTAACAATTATCTGAAGATCTTGTTAAATGCAGATCTACTTCATGGGGCTGAGGTGAGATTGATTACATTTATAGCAAGCTCCCAGGTGATGTTAATGGTGTTGGTCCTGGGAATGCTCTTTGAGTTAAAAAGCTCTATAAAAGTGGTTTTTAAATTCTGCTGCATAATAGAGTCACTGGAGAACTCTCGAAAATCCCTTTCTTGGGGTTGAGAGTTTAGCTCAGGGGCAGAGTGTTTTCCTAGGATGCACAAGGCCCTGATGTGGCCCTCAGTCCTGGGTGGGAAAAAAATCCCCTTGCCTTTTAGAGATAGGATTGTTGCTCAGTGGTAGAGCATTTGCTTAGCATGTGGAAGGCCCTAGGCTCAATCTCCAGAGCGTGTGACATGGGTGCCCAGACTTACAGACACACATCCCTTGCCTGGGCCATAACCTATGTCCAATTAAACCAGAAAATCAGAATCTCAGAGAAAGAGTCCCACATGATTCCCATCCTCCCCACCCACCCTGCCACAAGATGGTTTATTCTATCTTACAGAACATTGCTTATGAGTACCATATTACCACTTTAGGTTATCATTAACAAAGGCTGCTAATGACCATTGTTATCAAGTTAGATAAAAGATGCCTGGTAAGCCAGGCAAATTATTACAACACAGTACTTTGTTTTGAAATATAGGTCATCTTTCATCACACACAAGGAGGGTAACCCAATCCAAGGAGAACACAGACACCTGATTTCTGAAGAATGGAAAAGCAAAGAGGCTCCCAAAATGCATCCCTAGAAACATGGGGTTAAATCATACAAGCAAGAGGAATGTTCATGGAGCCTATGCCACAGAATCTTAGACTGACAGTAATAGAATGATGTGAATTTCCTGAGCCTCTGCCAGTAATGTCTTCCATGTGGAAGGCTCTATTATAATATGTACACTATACACATTACAATAATCACCACAAAATAATTATGAGGATAACAATGATAGCTTACATTTGTATAATTCACAAGACACAGCACCTGCTTTCTTATTTAATCCTTTGTTGGCTCCTTCATTTGGAGATCTGCACAGCTACAGGCCTAAACCATGGCTGTCAAGGGAACTTTTCTTCACTCCATTCCAGGCTGCCATTCCTCCCATAGAAGGTCAGTCTTCCATTGATAGTACTGGAAATTGGCTCATGGTCTCTATGTTTCCCTGAATGTTTACTGGGTCTGTCTTTTTTTAAATATTTTTTTTAGCTGTAGATGGTCACAGTACCTTTATTTTATTTGTTTTTTATGTGGGGGATTGAACCCAGTGCCTCACACATACTAGGCAAGCGCTCTACCACTGAGCCACAGCCCCGCCCCATACTGGGTCTGTCTTTAATGTGGGATTCTCCTGGCAGCTAAGAAGGTGTAAACATTCAGGGAAACATAGAGACCATGATCCAGGCTCCAGTACTATCAATGGAAGACAAACCTTCTATGGGAGAAATGGCAACCTGGACTGGAGTGAAGGAAAGTACCCTCGACAGCCATGGGCAGATCTCCAAATGAAGGAGCCAACAAAGGATTCTTCCTAGGAATTTATCGATTTTGAGACCCCAAATTTCACCTTTGCTCCCCCCTCTGATGGCAGCAGTATATTTTTGGTAATGGGCTTCCATAATATCAAATGTTCTGCTAAGAGAGTATCATTTCCCCTTCCACTCTGATGATGCAAATAAGCTGGATGTAGTGGTACACACTGTAATCCCAGTGACTCTAAAGGCTGAGTGAGGAAGGAGAATTGCAAATTCTTTGAGGCCAGCCTCAGCATCTTAGTGAGATTCAGTCTCAAAATTAAAAAATAGAAATGGCTGGGGATGTGGCTCATGGTGGAGAGCTCTTGGGTTCAATCTCCAGTATAAATAAATAAATAAATAAATAATCATAATGATGCAAAAACCCTGATGTCTGGGGCAATTTGAGAGATGCCACTGTTGCATGAATTCACTGATCTCCTGGTCCCTGAGGGTGTTTTTCTGCTACCTCACATAAAAAAGTTGAATGAAATTGGGTACAGCAATTAGCAGTGCAGAAGCACACCTTTTTTTTTAATTTTTTTTTTTTAGTTGGAGATGGACACACAATATCTTTATTTATTTGTATGTGGTGCTAAGGATCGAACCCAATGCCTTACACATGCCAGGCAAGTGCGCTACTGCTGAGCTACAACCCGAGCCCCAGAAGCACACCAATAACAACAACTTGGGTGGCTGAGACAGGAAGATCACAAGGTCAAGGGCAGCCTCAGCAACTTAGGGAGACCCTGTCTCAAAATTAATAAGTAGAAAAGACTGGGGATGTAGCTCAGTGGTTGAGTGCCCTTAGGTTCAATTCCCAGCACCAAAGAAAAAAAGAAAAAAAAAGCAGTTCAGAGACAAACTGTCTCAATTCTATAAATTTCTGGGACCCAAAATCAGGAAATACAATTTGATAAATGATTCCTTGCCCCAGGCTTACAGGTAGGAATGGTATGGGTTAGCTGCTAATTTATTAAAATGTGAGGCTGGTTTTGATGATTTACAAAGACAAATATTTAAAATTCAGAATTGTCCTAGAAAATCTGGGTTGTCATTTCCCATATCACTCAGGAAAAAAAAAATCTGAAGTATTCTGGTTTTTGCAACAGTTAACCTGTAACCAAAAAATAGAGTTACTAAGACTTTTTATAAGTGCTCTTTTAACTGACCTCCAGCAGACTGAAAACACAGCAGGCAGACATGAATGATGTGGTCAGCTAGTCTAAACCCAAAGGCTAAGTCACTGGAAAAATAATCTCCACAGGAGCAGTGATGTTCTCCTGAGGCTTGCCAGTGAAGTTCTTAAGTTTTTCTTTTCTTTTTGCAGTGCTGGAAATCAAACCTAGAGCCTTGGGTTACTAGGCAAGTACTCTACCACTGAGCTATACCCCCAACCCCAGAGAGCTTCAGGCAAATGTCCTCCCCTACCAGTGTGGATTCACCATAATCTAGGTTTCCAAATTCAAAAATTGCCTATTCAAATAAATGCTGTCCAACTCAAACACAATGCCTGCAGTCAGCATAGATAACAACAGATGAAAGGACTACCTATTGGTTTATATTTAGGTCAGGTAAAAATGATTTTCATGAGCCTTTGCAGTTTGAGAAGTGGGAATAGCACACACCTTCATACTCAGAAATATCCTATTTTAAAAAAACATATTAACACAAATGATAACATTCATTGGGTTGATTGAATATAAACAAATGATTAAATATAGCTTTTATTCTTAAATGAAAACCCTGAAGGCTAAGAGTAAGTGCTCCTTTACAGGACTAAGCTGCCTGACTTATCTACTGGCCTGAGTATTTCCCTAGGTCTAAACTGAAGTCTATTTACTCCCTTTTGCAGATTCAGAAGTATCCCTGGTTATATGTTGCTGAATTTGAGATTGACCCCATTTTGCTTTAAAATAAAAGCTTAGCCTGGATTTCTTGAGAAAAAGCAGATGTCAGGCTCCTTGTTTCCACCAATGAAGCTAGAATGAGGTAGCTGTCTGTCTGCCTCTTTCATGGGCTGAGCAGATGAACCTCTCCCAACTTCCAGTGGGGGAGGATTCAGTTATTCATCCCAAGAATACATACAGAATTCCCATTATGTGTGGGGCACTGTTAGAGAGGACAAGAGAGAAGAAAAGGAGGAAAAGGAGGAGGCAGAAAAGCAGATTCTTTGCTTTCCATGATTTTGCAGGTTCCTAGAAGAAATGAGTATTCACATAGAAAATGTGAATAGAAAATAGAAAACAAGATGGACCATAATAAAAGCCAAAAGAGAAGAAGAATCCAATTCCTGGGAGATATGATTAAAGACACTTCCATGTGTGTGCAACTGGGGACGGGAGAGAAAAGGAATTAGGGATGACTTATGGAGAGGATCTCCAAGAGTGAGTATTCAGGATTGGGGAATACAGCTCAGTGGTAAAGCACTTACCTAGCATTCTCAGGGCCATGAGTTTGATCCCTAGTGTCACAAATAAATAAATAAATAAATAAATTCAAAGGACACCAGGATTTCACCCTATAGAGATGGGACAGAGACATTCCAAACAAAAATTCAGGAGCAAAAGTCAATGCTAGAAAGTACACGCTATGTTCAAGAAACAGCAAGATCTTATCTGAATGGAACAAGGGCTACAGCAAAGGGATCAGGGAAGGAACCAGGCTGCAGAGGACTGGGCCAGGTCACATAGAGCCATGGGTTCTACACAAAACAAGGAGGTCATGCTTGATTTGGTAAACACTGGTGAACTCATGAAGATTTTTTTAACAGATCACCCTAGCAGGAGTGGAAGAGCTGCAGTGAAAGGGAAAAAGAATGAAGGCAAGTTCAGTTTGGACTGAACTTAGTTTTGCAGGCTGCTGCAAAAATTCAGGTAAGAAATCCTAAGAGCCTGAATTAGGACTGGGTATGAGATTAAAATGTCCTTGAGAAACATTCAAAAATAGAGATGACCTTTACCATGTAAACTAGTACTACAAGTCTGATCTTGATTGAAATTAAAAGACTTTAAATGTGAGCATCTGGAAGTGCCTATTAGTCAAACATTAAGCCACCACCATCTAACCAGGCCTTGAAATGTCCTGTGCTGGGTAAATATGTCCAAAGATCCTGAGCTGGACAAACAAAATAGAGGTCAAGTGATCCTATGCTGAGTGAATGTTTGAGCTGGGATGAAATAAAGTACAGATATTCCTGTAAACAACTATGAGAAAAGTGGGCAGAATTTGTTAAATAAATGAAAGGCCAACAAAGACAATCTCAAAGTCAGAAATCAGAGGACAAACCCACTCCTCTGCGGGGAGAGGGGTCCCCATTTCAGATGTCCAGTGAAAGAAGAAAGGCACCAAAGACCCTACAATGAGCCAGGGGCTGAGGGTTGTAATCACTTCTGCTCTGTGATCTCCCCAACTAAATAACCAACACAGAAGTTTCTCCTCAGCACTCAGTCTCTCTATAGTATCTGCTGGAGATCTTGAAGTTCATTACAAACTTGTCCCATCCATCAAGAAGCAAGTAACAAAACTCAGAAACAGAATGAGAGGATTTTCTTTCCTTTTTGGGGAAGTACTAGGGATTGGACCCAGAGTGCTCCACCACTGAGCTACCTCCCCAACCCTTTTGTTGTTTATTTTGAGATAGGGTCTCTTTAAGTTGCCAAGGCTGGCCTTGAACTCCTTCTCCTCAGCCTCTGAGTCACTGGAATACCTTCTTAAAGAAATAATAAAATTCTAAGTTATTGGGCTGAGGATGTAGCTCAGCGGAAAAGTGTTTGGCTAGTATGTTCAAGGGCCTGGCTTCTATCCCCAACACTACAAAAAGAAAACAAAGTTACTTTTCTGGGCCAAAGAAAATCCAGTACTTACTTCAAATAAAATCCAGGACCTACCAAACTCATGTGGAAGCAAACACTCCTGAGTTAATCCAGCTCCACTACTTAATAACGATGACCTTGCTGAGCTTCCATTTCCTATCCACCCAACTCACAAGAATTCTTTGTGAAATGGGCACATGTAAGGTGTCTGGTGCAGTACTGGGTCACATTTGGCCTTCATTGTCAGTCCCTTTCACCAGAAGATGACTTTAATTATATCACTTGATCCCAGGAGATTGTCAGAACCTTTGCCTCAAACCACCACTCCTTTCCCTCCCAGCCAGTCTTCTAAATCCTCCAGACTAGATGCTATTGAGTTAGTCCCTTGTCTTCCTATTCTGCATCCCCTCCTTCCAACACCCCACTAAAAACTGTCACTATCAGATATGTGATGAAATGCTTAAGAATATGCACCACGTTCTCAGGCACATAAATTTGAATCCTGGTTCTACCTCAGACTAGCTGCTGATCTTAAAGCAGTCACCTGACCTCTCTGGTGATAATAACCCTGCTTATCTCCCAAGGTGGTGAAATTTATAGGAGTTCTGCCTATTAGATGTTAAGCACACTGCCTAGCCTACAAAAAGAACTCAATAAATGCCAGTGATTGCTACTATTATTCCATTAGTTCTTTTTCCGACGTGTCCAATCTCCACTTCCTTTATTATTCATATCTTAGCCTGACCCTCATCGTTGTATACCTTATAACTAGCTAACTTCCTGGCTGCTCTCTGTCTCTAACCTCTTCCCACTCTTTGTGTTTTTATGTGTGTGTGCGTGCATGTGTGTTACTAGGGATTGAGCCCATAGTTGTGCTATCACTGAGCTACATCCCCAACCCTTTTTATTTTTTATTTTGAGATAGGGTCTCACTAATTTGTTGAGGCTGCCATTGAACCTATATTCCTCCTGCCTCAGCCTCCCAAGTAGCTGGGAGGAGCTAGGAGTACCGGTATACACTACCTTGCCCAGCTAGGCTCTCCCTACTCTAATCAAACCTATATCCTGGTTGCCAAACTCAGCTTCCTCCTATGGCCACTGGTTCAAGAACTTGCTGAGGCCAACTACTTCAGTCCAAATCTCCATCTACCCTTCCCCCAAATCCTTACCACTTCCTAAAAACACATTTTCCACTTCCATCAGCCGGGCCTTCTCACTTTCGTCTGAAGGAAGCCACTATGCTGGTTCCCTCTCTTTAAAGCCTTGGCTTAAGACCACCCTTCTCAGTTGCCACAGCCTCCTCCCTGCCCTATGACTTTCCAAATACTACTTCATCCTGCAACCTTCCCTCACTTTTCATGTCATCTGTAAAGATTTCTCTGACCTAAGCTCTCCCCTCTCCTCTCCACACTCTTAACCCCTGAAGTTCTGGTCAATGCAAAAGCAGTTATATTCCCTGGGCCCTGAAATTGTCTTAATGGCACAGGTAGACCTGGAGTAAATATTTGGTGATCATGTCCTGTCAAGTGAAGGCCAAATGGAGAAACAGTAGTTGAATGGCATGTTAGGATTTTGGAAATTACTAGCAACACAGGAAACAAACAGTAACTATTATAAAGAGTTCAAATTTGGAATGATTCTTAAAAGAGTCCAGGATGACTTTATACCACAGAAAGTCCTTTGGTATTAGCTGGTTTACTTGTCTTTTATCTTGGATTCATAAAAATAATCACTTTGAAAAAATTAGATTGTTCTTTTCTAATTGTTGGAACTACCTGAATATTTGTTATATAACCTAGTAAAGATGCCAAGCAAAGGATTATATGTCAACTCCTCTCCCCATTACCTCTATCCACTTCCCAACCACTCCAAATAAACATGTAAGTAAAAAAACTGGCTTTACTGTGCAAATGTAACTCCAGGAATGGTCTGTTAAGCCCCTCCTGTACTGAAATTTTGTAGCTACCACTGCACCCAATGATGGCATTAAAAGGATAATGAACACCCTGTCTGCCATGGACACAGAGCAGAAGGAGGGCACCATCCTGTATATCAACTACTCCTCCACAAACATCACATTTCTCCACCTAGGAATGGTGCTTTCACCCTCTCCTTATGAGGTTCTGCATCTTACCACTGTCCCGAAGGGTCTGAGTCAAGTCTTCCACAAGAGCCACTGCCTCTTCACTATTTTCAGGTCGATGCTCTTGCAGCCAGGCCTGAATTTCCTTTGGAAGCACAGTCAACATCTGCTCCTTGGTATGTACCTCTGGCCTTAGCCAGCGTCGACAGAGTTCTCGGAGGCGACCAAGTGCACCCTGTGGTCCCCCAGCTATTGCCTCATCCTGAGGGATGCCCTTGCCAGCATTCTGGGAAAAAGGCTCAGACTCAGGGCCATCCTCCTGCAGTACAGCTTCCTGCACCCAGGAGTCATCCTCCAGGATCATAGTGGTGACCTCCTCCTCCTGATTGTCTTCCTCTTGCGGCACCTGGACCAAAGGACTGAGAGGAGTGGTCACTGTTGGCATGTCTGCAGCCATTATCCACCTTCTAGGGTGATCACTCAGGCTTTTAAGCCTTGAACGTCAGTCTTCTCTAGCCACACTTCTCTGAGAAGACACCTCCCTCCTTCAACAAAAAGACCTGCTGAGACATAAGACAGAGAACCAGAATCAGTAAGTGTCCTAAAGCAATCTAACTCATAGCAGCCCAGGTCAGGCCACCAACTGATTCTTACTGCCCTAAACCAAAAGAAGTTCCTGGCCCTCTTAAAAGAAGAATTCCTTATTCTTGAAAATATATTTCTCTATGGTAAGAAGTAAAGAAGTATCACCAGCACAAAATATACAACACTGTTCTTTCAAAACCAAAGTATCAGAAATGCAATGTTCTAAAAAAAAGGACTGACTTTTCCTGCCCATCAGTTCAGACTTGCTGCAGAGTAAGTGACCTTGACCTGACCTAACATACAAATTAGTCACTTGATCTCAGTGACCACCTAATAAATATAGATAATAACACTCATCCTTCTTATGGGGACATCTTAAGGATTAGCAATGGATCAGATGCTGAGGCTCTTTTAATTTAACTGAAAGGAAGGCAATATCTCAAGCATCATTACCATATTTTTTTTTTAGAGAGAGAGAATTTTTTAATATTTATTTTTTAGTTTTTGGTGGACACAACATCTTTATTTTTATGTGGTGCTGAGGATCGAACCCAGCGCCCCATGCATGCCAGGTGAGCACATTAGCACTTGAGCCACATCCCCAGACCTCATTACCATATTTTAAAGTACATTAGTCCCTCAGATTCCTCAGAGGACTAGTTCCAGGAACCCCTGCAGATACCAAAATCTGAATGTTCAAGTCCCTTACATAAAATGGTATAGAATCTGCATATAATTTGTGCACGTCTTCCTGTATACCTTTAAATCGTCTCCAGATTACACATAATACCCAATACAATGTAAATGCTCTGCAAATAGTTGTTATCTGTACTGAAATGTTGATAAGAAAAAAAATCTACACATGTCCAATACAGAGGTTTTTTAAAAAGTATTTTTGATCTTGAGGATACAGAGGGCCCACTGAAATTTTAAAGATGTTCACATTCAGTCAAGCATGGTGGTGCAGACTTGTAATCATAGTTATTTACAGGCTGAAGTAGGAGGATCACAAGTTTGAGCCCAGTGAGCCTTTCTCAAAATAAAATTTAAAAGGAGCTGGGCATGTACTTCAGTAGTAGAGAAGCTTGCCTGGTATTCCCTGTCCAGGGAGGGGGAAAAATGTTCATACTCTCCATCCAGTCCTGGCCCTTCATGAATTTAATTTTAAAATAACATTTTTATATGTATGAAGATTTGAAGTTGGTGTCAACATACCTTATATACAAACAGAAATATGAAAAATTGTGGCATATATGTGTATTAAGAATTGTAATGCAGGGGCTGGGATTGTGGCTCAGCGGTAGAGCACTTACCTAGCATGTGCGAGGCTCTGGGTTAAATCCTCAGCACCACATGAAAATAAATAAATAAAATAAAAGGTATTGTGTCCAACTACAACTAAAAAATAAATATTTAAAAAAAAAGAACTGTAATGCAAAAAAAAGAGTAGGTGTATAATGGCATAATTTGGCGTGAACATACTTTATATACAGAGTTACGAAAACTTGTGCTGTAAATGGGTAATAATGAGTGTGATGCATTCCACTATTGTCATATATGTAATAAATAAATAATTTTTTAAAAATAACATCTTTGCAAAAAGAAATTTATTTGCAAGGATACACAACCATGGCGTTGTTTCTAATTGCAAAAAGTTGATAACCTTTAAACTCTAGCAGTAGGAGTGCTGGGCATAGTGGTAAAAGCCACTTGGAAGGATGAGGTAGGATTGTGAGTTAGAGGCCAGCGTGGGTAACTTAGTGAGACAGTGTCTCAAAATTAAATAAAAAGAGCAGGGGAACGTAGCTCAGGGATAGAGTGGCCTGGGTTCAATCCCCAGCACCCAGCTGGTGAGGAATCCAGCAGCAGGGAAATGGTTAAAAATCAATAGCACCTCTATACAGTAAAATATATTAAAAGGTATTCTAGGAGTAACTCAGTGGTAAAGCACTTGTCTTGCATATGCAAGACTCTGGGTTCAATCCCTATCATCACATAAATAAATAAATAAATAAATGCATACATACATACATCTAACATGATAATAGGTGGTATTGTCTGGGAAGGGGCTCAACGGAAATTAAGCCAAAAGGCTTCACACAAGTAGGCAAGCACTCTACCACTGAGTTACATCACCAGCCCAATATTTTTAAAATTACACTGACAAAGATTATTAATCATTAATGATTTCAGATAATTCTCCTGATATGAAAATAACGTATAAAAAGAAAACCAGAAAGGTAAAACACCATAGACAGTAAGAACCCAATTCCCTTTAAAAATAAACACACACTAGAAAAAGGAGGACCTGGTCAGCAACTCTAGAAAATACTGAGAAAACTAGAATTACAAAGAACTAAATGAAATATTTTAAAAGCAATAAAAAACATTTTCAAAAAGCATTACATCATAAAGACTCAAATAACACTCCCTGGAATTATTAAAGAAAATAATAAAAAGAAAACCTAAAAACAATAGCAACAACAAAAAGAAAAGCTAGTGGGAAAACCCAAGCTCTCAACGTGTATTTACCCAAATGACTAGATGAAATGCAAATATAACAGAACTCTTAATTGGGAACCGGGTACAATGCGCAGAGACCCCCAATTCGCCGTCTAAGCCAAGACAAGACACGCCCCCTCTGAACCTCAGTTTCCCCACTTGTACAATGAGGAGGCTGCGCAGGACGTGGTCAAACATCCCTTCTCAGTTCAAAATCCTGCGCTTCCCGCTTGGATGTGAAAGGAGCTCTACCGGGGAGAAAAGACCCGGTCCGTTCACAGAGCCGGGCGAGTAACTCCAAGCGCCCGGCAGCGGGCACGAACAGGGCACCCACGCCCCTCCCCCAGCAGGCTGCCGCAGCTGGCTGCAGGCCCGTTATCCTCGCCGCGGGCTGTTCCCCGGTCCACGCGGCTTCAGGCCTGCCTCTCCAGCTCACCTCCCCGGAGTCCAGGTCCAGCTCAGGCGGCCGCTCCTCGCGCAAAAGCGCCCCCGGGCTCGCCCGGCCCCTCTGAATTCACCTCAGCTCAAGCCCGTGGGGCACAGAGAACAATGGACGGGAGAGGCCCGCCCTCTGCCATGTTCATTGGCTGTAGAGGATGGCCCCTGGGAACTCTGCTCTCCTACTGGAGGAGACAGTGCTCAGTCTACCAGCGGGAGGGAGACTGGGCCCGAGGCATTATGGGAGATGTAGTGCATCCGGAGACAACCAAATCGCCGTCCGGGAGCGAGTTAGGGGTAGATAGCCTAGACGGTGCCCAAGGGCAATAGAGAAAAATCCGCGGACTGGTTGTCGGTACCCCAGTGTGCCAAGGCTGTACCCTGAGACACATTATTTCACTTCTCTAAGTCCTCCCTGTATTTGTCTATAAAAAGTGAAAGTTGGATGGGGGAAAAATCCTTTTCAGCAGAGAACTGTATGGCAAGTGATGTTGGCACCCCAGACAGGCGAGTACAGACTCTGAACAGGAAAGGGATCCGTGCAGGAAAAGGACTCAACGCTCACCCTGGCTCTTCTCCCCGCAACTTGCAACTCTGCACATGCACCCAGCTTTCGCACACCCCTTTGTTGTCACACGTGGTGATTCTACGTCGGGGGAAAGCCCCGCCCTGCCTTCACTGCCTCCTATCTTTCGGATCCTCCTTGAAGCTTGCCCCATCATCACCTACCTAGTCTGAGATACCTTCCCAAGAATACCTGTTTGACAGCTCCGTTTCGTTCTTACAGAATTGCTTGTTAATTTCAGCAGTGGGTGTGTAGGAGTAAGAGTTTGACTTCTGTCTTGGTATTCCCATGGTTGGTGCTGCTGAAGAAATAATTGCCCCAACACTACATAAAAACAGTGGAAATACTTCCCGGAAACCCAAGTGGGAATCTAAGAAAGGAGAGAAACACACTCTTAATGGTCTGTGATAGAATAATTGTATGTGTTTGTACAGAGTAATTACTGGAGGCACACACAATCAAATGCTGCATTTATGTATGTTTGTTTTGGGGTATTGTGATTTGAACCCCAGGCTTGTGCATGCTAGACTCGCACTCTACCACTGAGCTATATCCCTGACCCTATTAACTTTATTTTGAGACAGAATCTCCTTAAATTGCCCAGGTTGACTTCGAACTTGTGATTATCCTGCCTCAGTCTCCTGAGTAACTGAGATTTCAGGCATTTTTCCACCATGTTCAGCTTGATTTTAAATTTTGTTTATTTAAGAGTGTTTCATTTCTTACTAGTGACTTTAATCTCATTTTCTGTGAATTGATTACATTCTTTTCCACTTTTTAAATCAAGTTTATTTGTAAAAGTTCTTTGTATATTAAGAAAAGTATTCCTTTGCTGCAGAAGTTGCTGCTATTTTTCTCAGGTTGCTGTTTACTTTCTGGTGTTTATTAAATTTAGAAATTTGAATTTTTCACCAGACATAGTTGTGCATGTATGCCTGTAATCCCAGCTACTCAGGAGGCTGAGGCAGGAGGATCGCAAGTTTATGGCCAGCTTCAGCAATTTAACAAGGCCTGTCTCAAAAGTTAAAGGGGGGGAAGGGGGTGTTAGGGTGGCAAAGCATCCCCAGAACAGAAGAAAAAGAAGGAGGTCGAGGAGAAAGAAAGAAAGAGAGAGAGAGAGAGAGAGAGAGAGAGAGAGAGGAAGGAAGAAAGGAAGAAAGGAAGGAAGAAAGGAACTCAAAAAGAAAAAAAAATATTTTTTAAAATTTTTCATGTGGTCAAATTTGTTAATCTTGGTGTTGTTTTTTTTTTATAGATTCTGAGTTTTGTGTTAGTCCTCTGCCCCACTCCAAAGATCATTTGAAATTCACATGTTTTTCACTAATTAACCTTCTTAATTAATTCAAATACAAAGATGCAAAGTAACATTCAGCTTTGCCATTAGGTGACTGGATTGAATCCTGCCACCAATAGCTACACTCTAGTAGCATCTTAATTTATTAGCTCAAACTGACACAAGCAAACAGCACCACCTCCAGGCCACACTGAGAAGTCTACACTAAGGTTTCTGGAAGCAAATTCCTGGCCAACATTTATTCAAGTTGTCAGCATTCCTAGGAGATCTGAAAAATGATCAGGGATGATGACTTTGGGGGAAGACCTTGAATTAACAAAGATTTGTATCTCCACTTTCTATCCTTAAGAGCAATGAACTTCACGCAAAAGGCAAACGATTTGAGGGGATAGGGAGATGCACAGCTGAAAATTTCCAGCAGCCCAAGTCCATTTATCTCTGCTCCCATCCCAAGTCAACCATTGGCCATAAGAACAGGCACCAACTCACCACAGGAGAGTCCTAAAGCCAGATGTCTCTGCTCTGGGCCTGATTTTCTGGGAAGCTGGTCCTGGCCAATGTCAACTGTCCTAGGTAAGACAGAGAGCAAGTCGTGTTTCAGACAAATTCATGGCATAATGATCCAATTGGGAAGGGCTCTGGTACCCAAGCCAGTTACCAAGACTAGCCCAGAACTGTAGGGCAATCCCAGAAACTCAGCCAAGTTCAGGGTTTCTTCTCCAAGTAATTTCTTTCTATATTGGCCAAATCACAGAAGCTCTGTCCTAGCAAGGGAAATTCTTGGTTAAAGCTTCAGAAAACTACTCTGGCTAATTTAAGCAAAAGGGACTTAATGAATGACTGTCAAGAAATTCATAGGTTGGATGGAAGCTGAAAGATCCAGCTTGAGAGTAATTGGGAACTATGAAACAAAGTATAAGGCCCTAAGAACCACAACAACAACCTCTTATCATAAACAGTCCATCCTGCCCACATTAGGAACCCTGGTGATACTATAGCCATTTCTGTTTTTCTGTCTTCCTCATTCTGATTTCCAAATGCAAAGAAAGAGCATTTTAAGTTTTCTATTTCAGTTTGGCACCTAACTTTCCTTACTACATCACAAAAAGACAGATTCTCCATTCCAGAGACTGAAGGCCAGTTCAGAAAAACTGGACAGGCAAAAATTACGTGTGCCACTACTTATCTTTAGATGCCAAAGGGACGTTGCCCCAAGAAATGCCCAGCCTAAGACTTTCCAGACCCTTTGCTCAATCAGAATTGATAGAGATGATGACTGTAGGAATGGGGAGAACCTGCTTTCCCTAATATCTTGCACCTTCAGTAAGTAAAAGGTGCAAGTACCTGTTTCTACCTAAGACCTCCATCATCATTTCTTAATACAATCTACTTCTTCAATTTCAGAGCAGGAAAAAAGTCTCTTCTGATTGTACACAGTGGGGTATCTCATTTTTGCTAGTTAGGCCATAGACCCTGGGCTACTTAATGTGACTGGGGAAAGACTAAATGAACAATCTGGAAAAAGTGGTTAGACTGGCTTAAAGAAAAGGAAAAGACCAAAGGGCCTCTTACCATATGAAGGCCCTGACAGAAAGAGGAAACTAGAGAATGAGATCAGGGAAATATTTATTTTAAAGAGGGAAGAGTGAAATTCAGTCCAAGAAAATATCACTGAACGATTGTGAAATTAAGTATCACATGACATATACCCATGTAAAAATAATAACTTTTTTTAAGAGTGAAATTTTTTCCATTCCCCAAGGCTAGTATGTTTTCCTGCTTTTTCTTAATGGTTTGCATTTAGTGCGACTGAGGAAGGGCCTTTAGGCTTTGGGCCTTTGGACCTTGTGTTATTCCTTGGGGGCTGCTGGCTTTTCTCTTAGTTGTCTTATGTTGGCCTGTGCTTCTCTGGGACTGGACACCCTAGGCCCTGTTCCAGCCCCCTTCGTGCCAAGAAGAGGGAGGAGAATGCATTTACAACCTCTGGCCAGTTCCCATGCCCTATTCTGAACTGCTCTATTCAAGGATATTTGTGGGAAGACATAAGTGTGTTCTGGTCTGCACAAAATGCTGCAGAAGCAGCCCCCGGTGGGGTGGTCCTTGCCAAGACACAGAGACAAGAGTGGAATCAGGGGTGTCTTGGGACAGAGTGTGCTCTAGAGGGAATTTATCTCCATAATCTGCAATGGCCCTATTACAAGTAAAAACTAGTTATAAAGACAGGAAGAAAAAGGAAAAGTGGAATTTTTAAATACATAGGCATAGTCCCTACATTGTTTGGTAAGTAGGAAGAAAATTATGCCTAGAATAGTCTGCTAGCCATTGAAAAGGAAAGGAAAAAATATATATTGCAACCTTCAGTAGAAGCAATGAACTTGGCAAACCAAAAGCAACTTTCAGACAAGTTCTCTAACCAGATTGTCAAACCAGACTGCTGCTTCTAAGCCATTACTATTACAAATATTAAAGCTGCTAATCACGAGAACCATGTGATTTACTAAGCCACATGGCCTGGGAAATTGAAACCTCCTCAAGGAATTGTTTAGTGTCAAAGACTCTTCCCCTAATGGGCTTTTACTACTACTATTTGTTTCATACACACTCACACAAGCAACTTGAATTTTCTTCTAATTATAAAACAGATGCACTCAGAAATCAGGAAGAAAATAACAATAATTTAGAACACACAAAATAAAAAATATTTGCACCACATCAAAGACCATAAATGAAATCAAAAGCAAAATTTAAAAATAGGAAAAATATGCACAACACATGTAACAAAGGGCTACTTCCTAATTGACTATGACTTTATATAAATGAGCATGAAAAAGATCAAAAGTTGGACAGAAAAAAATAGGTAAAGTATAATGATAACAAAGTCACAGGGATGGGGTTGTGGCTCAGTGGTAGGGCACTTACTTGCCTGGCATGTGTGAGGTGCTGGGTTCAATTCTCAGCACTGCATATAAATGAATAAAATAAACATCCATCAACATCTAAAATAATAATAATAATAACAAAGTCACAAAGAGAGAGGAAAAAAGGGCTCACCTCACTAATAATTTTTATTTTATTATTTTTTTAAAAATTATTTATTTATTTACTTAGGTCCTGGGGATTGAACCCAGAGGCACTTTGCCACTAAGCTACATCCCCAGTGCTTTTTATTTTTTATTTTGAGGTAAGGTCTCTCTAAATTGCTTAGGGCCTTGCCAGATTGCCGAAGCTGGCCCTGAACTTGCAATCCTTCTCTCTCAATCCCTCTATTACTGGGATTAAAGGCATTCACCACCATGCCTGGCCTCACTAATTAATGTACCAAGTGTAGTGGTATACACCTGTAATCCCAGTGGCTCGGTAGGCTGAGGCAAGAGGATTGTGAGTTCAAAGCCATTCTCAGCAATTTAATGAAAGGCCTTAAGGAACTTAGCAAGACCCTGTCACAAAATAAAATATAAAAAAGGGCTGGAAATGTGACTCAGTGTTTAAGCACGCTTGGATTCAATCTTCTGTATAAATAAATAAAAGTGTGATAGTACACAGTGGAGTTAATAGGAAGATAATTCACTCTCATACTGTCAGTGATATTATTAATGAATAGTCATTTTGATGGGCAATTCTATTGCCAAGAATATATCTTATAATCATAAAAATATGCCAAGATGTATACAAGAATGTTTATTATAGCAGTACTTACAACAAATAGAATAAAAATAAATTAAATGTTCATAGACAAAAGCCTAGTTAAAAATATTTTGAACACGTATACCTCCAGAATTCTATTCAACAATAATTTAAAAAAAGGGATTGAGGGTTAGGAATGTAGTTCAGTGATAGAACATACAACAGGGCCCTGGGGTCAATCCCCAGCACACACACACACACACAAAAATCTATATTCTAATATAGAAAGATCTTCAGATGGAGGAAAAAAGCAAAATACAAGAGATTTCTAACAAATTTTTCTTGTTGCATCTACAAGAAAGTGGTAATGGTGATTTGGTTTCTTTTTCTTTCTTTTCTTTTTTAACAAAAATAGTGGATTGAGGTTTTTTTCTTCAAACTTTTTGTATTATATTTTAAAAAGCAGTAGCACATGCTTATGTTGAAACTTTAAAAATACAGAAACTTTTAAAGATATAAAAGTCATGCATAAACTGAACACCCAAAATAACTTCTGTTACCATTGTGGTATGTTTCCTTTCTTTGTTTTTTTTTTTTTTTTCCCTATGCATTTAAGTGTGACCAATGTGATCACACTATCACGATGCATTTAAATTTTTTTCCAAAATAAATGGAAGTAAAACTACCCGAATTAGCCACTTACCTCCTTGTTGAAGCTGCCTCTTCTCTGGGATTGTGGGGGACCAGAGTTTGAGTGATACACGAAGGAGTCCCAAGGACATTCACATCCTAGAAGCTGGGCTGTGGCTGTTTCTGCCATTACCCTTCACCACCACAAGGTATCACTCTCTGATTCCCACCGAAGTGACTGCCGCCAGTCCTTGTCACAGGCCTGGGAGATCCTTGGAAAGAATTCCTCTTTCTTAGTACCAGATAACAAAGAGATCCTTACCAGTTCCCAGGCTTAATTTTTAACCTTTCAGGACCCATTCCCTTTGAGCCTGCACATTACCCCCAGTGCTTTCTCGGTATTGGCTTAGGTGAACACCAATTCCAGACAACTAACAACTTTTCTCTTTCTTGCCTAGAGGTTTTCAACAGTTAAATTAGATTGGGTTTATTCTACTTCCCTCCTGGGCCATAGAGCTCCAAATTATACCCCAGCCCCCCAAGAGTGACTTCCAATAAGTTTTGGGGTATTCCATACCTTCTTCTTTCCGTGCTGTATTCACACAAAAGGATCATTACTGGTCCCCCACCTTCCCTGACAATAGGACCTGATTGCCCTCAGCAGAGCCTAGTCTTCATAACAGCTAATTCTGTTTCTTTCCCCCAGAGGAAGAGGACCTTTCTTGGAGTCAACTGCCCAGGAAAAGATTTTCTGGCATCTTTTATTAGAGTAAGGAAAATGCAACCCCCAATTTTTATATGCTTAGTAAATATCTGTGCTACATATGAACATATATACATATATATGTATATGTACATATATACATATATTTATATATATATATATATATATATAAAATGTGCGTGTGTGTGTGTGTGTGTGTGTGTATTGCAGTGCTGGAGATTGTGCATATAGTTTTGTAAAGTCGTGAACACCCTATATATAGGACAATATGCTGATTTACTTATTTATTTATTTTGTGGGTGTTGGGAATCAATCCCAGGGACTCATGCTTACTGAGCCATGCTCTACCACTGAATTACATCCTAGGCCTTTTCTAAATTTTATTTTGAGATAGGATCTTGCTAAGTTGCTGAGGGTCCCACCAAGTTGCCCAAGCTGGCCTCCAACTTGGAATCCTGTTTCCTGCCTCAGCTTCCCAGAAACATGCTACTGTTTGTATTTGTGTGGAGATTTTCCTACCCTCTTTTCAAGGCCTTATCATTGGAGATGCCTATGAGTAGTCGGAGAGTTTCTGGGGGCCAATCACTTTTTTCATTAGTTTCTAGTAATAAATTCTTAAATTACTCTCAAAATGTTTGTGAATAATTTCCCTAGTGACGCTGAAGTCTTTACGAATATATGAGAGAATCCAGTAGGTCTCAAAGAGGAAGAGAGCAAAGCAAGGTAATGCAGGGGAAATACATCCAGAACAATTATCTCCCCCATGGCAGGTGGCCCAGAGCTCTGATCTTAGCTCCAGATTTTGCATTCCTCTTTTATTTTCCCATCTCCTCCTTACTTCCTTAGGCAAGTCAGATGGCAAGGCCCAGGACAGCTGGGAGGAAAGAAAATGGAGAATGGTACTAGGGTGAGAGCTGTGCTGGATGGTCACACCCCTCTGCCTGGGTAATGTTGAGGCCATTTTTGTCAGCCTGAAAGTTGCAGAAGTAGATGGCGGGAATCCCCCACTTAGAGAATGATACTGTAGGTAGACTTGAAAGTTGGAGAACAGGAACTCTAGGCCACTAGCAGGAACATGGTTGAAGACCCAAGCTTGGAAAGATAGAAAAGGAACAATAAGCAAGGAAGCAGAAGAGGTCGAGGCAAGGGGAAAAAAAAAAGGCAGTTTTAGTTAGTATAAGAGAAAGAGGGAAATATGACTAGGAGGGTGGAGTTGGGAGGTTAAACTGGAAGCAGCACTTGGTGCAGTGACGCATTCCTATAATCCCAGGGGCTCTGGAGGCTAAGGCATCAGGATGATTGCAAGTTCAAGACTAGTCTCTGCAAATTAGTGAGATCTTGTCTCAAAATAAAAAATAAAAAGGGGGGCTGGGGATGTGGCTCAAGCGGTAGCGCACTCGCCTGGCATGCGTGCTGCCCAGGTTCGATCCTCTGCACCACATATAAACAAGATGTTGTGTCCACCGAAAACTAAAAAAAATAAATAAATATTTTTTAAAATAAATAAAAAGGGCTGGGGATGGTTAAGCACCCCTGGGTTCAATCTCTAGTACCACACACAAAAAAAAAAAAAAAAAAAAAACACTAGAAGCAGGGGCTGGGGATGTGGCTCAAGCGGTAGCACACTTGCCTGGCATGCGTGCGGCCCGGGTTCGATCCTCAGCACCACATACAAACAAAGATGTTGTGTCCCCAAAAAACTAAACAATAAATATTAAAAAAAAACTAGAAGCAGCTTCTCCAGGCATGGTGATACAAGCCTGTAATTCCAAGGACTCCAGAGCTGGAGGCAGGAGGATAAAGACCAGACTTTGCAAATTAGTAAGACCCTGTCTCAAAATAAAATAAAAAGAGCTGGATATGTAACTCAATGGTACAGTGCCCCTTGTGTTCAATCTTCAGTACTATTAAAAAAAATTTAACAAATGAAAGCAGAGAAGAGGAATGGAATGGAGAGTGCAGAGGGATGAGTTTGGACAAAAATGAGAAAAGACTGGAAGAAGGTGATGTACCATGCTTTGCTGAAGGAAAAACTGATAACTCCAAATGTGCTGGGCGTGGTGGTGCACACTGATAATCTCAGTGATTTGGGAAGCTAATCTCAGTGATTTGGGAAGCTGAGGCAAGAGGATGGTAAATTCCAGGTCAAACTTAGCAATTTAGCATGTCTCTGTGTCAAAATTTTAAAAAGGGGGCAGGGAATGTAGCTCAGTTGTAGAGCACCTGGGGTTTAATCCCCAGCACAGGAAAAGAAAAAGAAAACTGCAAGTACAGTTTTGAAGCTGGATCTGGTTTTGAATCCTGGCTCAGCCATTTAGCTGTGTGACCCTGAACAGGTCACACCTCAGTTTTCTCCTTGCAAAATGATGATACTAACAGTTCTCACTTCAGAGAGAGAGAGATAAGCACTCTATGAAAATTAGGCAATTAGGTAATAATATACTTGGTTTAAAAAAATAAAGATAAAATAAGCAGTACAAAGTAAATCTTCCTGCCTGGCAGGTGGAGCAGCCTATAATCCCAGTGGCTTGGGAGCCTGAGGCACTAGGGGTCCCAAGTTCAAAGTCAGCCTCAGCAATTTAGCAATACCCTGTCTCAAAATAAAAAGGTCTGGGGATGTTGTTCAGTGTTAAGCATCTCTGGGTTCAATCTCCAGTACCAAAACAAAAAATAAGTCTCTTACCTCTGTCCCTCAGGCCACATGCCTCGGGTTTCGTTCTCCAGAAGTAAGTATTGTTGGCAGTTCCTTTTCCCTCTATTTTCTTTGAATTTTTGTGGTACTGGGTATCCAACCCAAGAACACTTTACCACTAAGCTACATCTCTAGCCTTTTTTTTTTTTTAGTTTGAGACAAAGTCATGTTAAACTGTCCACCAGGCTGGACTCAAACTTTCTATCCTCCTGCCTTAGCCTCCCAAGTAGCTGGAATTACAAGTGTGCACCACTGTGCCCAACTTCTTAGCAGCTTCTTATGAATCCTTCCAGGGATACTCAGTGAATTTTAGAAATGTGTATATAGATCCTTTACATTTTTTTTTCTTTTCCGGTTTTTTCTTTTCTTTCTTTCTTTCTTTCTCTCCTTTTAAAAAAAATTATTTGATTTTTTGGGGAGGTCGGCACAGGGGATTGAACTCAGGGGCACTTAACCACTGAGCCACATCCCCAGATTTTTTTTTTTTTTTTGAGACAGGGTCTTGCTAAAGTGACGAGGCTGGCCTTGAACTTGTGATCCTCTTGCCTCAGACTTCGAGTTGCTGGGATTATAGGCATGTGTCACCATCTTGCATACACATCTTTAACGCACATTCTTAAGTATCTGTTAGGTAAATTCCTAGAAGTGGAAATGCTGGGTCCAAGGAGCTATTATTATCATTAATTATTATTACTATTAGTCTTTAAGAGATCAGATATTGGCTGTATTCTTTCCTTCTTAAGTAATACTGTAGCTTTTCATCTCAGCATAAAAAAGTCTTCTATATCTAATACATTTTTTGAATGAAAAATCATTCAGTCCTGGTACTGATGTCTTGAAAAATTCTAATATGCCCCTGCTACCTGTCTTCTCTCTTCACACCCCTGTTTTCCTGTGTTCATTGGTACCTGACTCCATCCTCACAAAATGTGTCAGTTCAGATGATGATTTAGCCTGTTTGCTAAGTTTTGCTGAAATACTAACATTTAATGGGGGTATGTCATCTCAGGAAAACAGGAGTGAAAGTCAATTGGAGAGTAATGCAAGGAAATAGGAAAGGAAAGTATAAAACCAAGCATCATTCTGCTGGCCACAACTGTGAGTACAATTCTTCCTCAGTCTCAAGATATCTTTGATCCAGGCACAGTGGTGCAGGCCTCTAAACCCAGCAGCTCAAAGGTCTAAGGCAGGAGGATTGCAAGTTCGAAGCCAGCCTTAGCAATTTAGAGTGGCCCTAAGTAACTTAGCAAGACACTGTTCCAAAATAAAAAATAAAAAGGGAGTGGGGATATGGCTCAGTGGTCAAGCACCCCTGGGTTCATTCCCCAGTATATGTGTGTGTGTGTGTGTGTGTATCTTTGAGAAGTCAGGTAAAAGTTTGTGAATAGTGTGTGGGGCCACAGAGAGGTGTGCAGAAAGCAAGGAGATGGATCAGTTTATCTTCAGTGTGCCATCTCAGTCAAACTTGCCCCTCATGGTGTCAACTCTTCACTTCTTTTTTGATGCTGGGAACTGAACCTAGGGGGCCTCAGCTCATGCTAAGCATGCAATCTACCACTGAGCTACAACCCTAGCCCTCCTTTTTCATAGTTGAGCTGCTTGAGTCCTCCAGCAGCCACAGAGAAAGATAGAACTCAAGATAGCAGTGGAATCCTCTGTAGCCAAGCATGTACTTGCAGGGCAAGCCAGTATGCGTGTGTGGTTTTGAGGTGGTCCATGGGGTCTCTTACATCAATAGTAATATATTAACCCACATGGCAGAAAGAGATGGTGGTATGAGACCAGGTGCTGTTATTTTAAAATGCCCTCATAGGATATGAGGAACTTGGAGCAGCCACCATAAAAGTAGGCATTACCAGAGTTCTGGTCAAAAAGCAAGACTAATATAGGATTTGTAATGGCATACAAAGTATGTCGGGTACATATGGGAACATTGCCATGTTTCACTCATCCTAAGACATGGCTTTTATTACCTTTTGGCATTACTGTAATCAGGATTAATCTTACAAGTGTCAGTTTAATTAGCAGTTCTGTTCTCTTTCTCAGGGGTACAATAATGAAATAATGGAATTTATTTAGGTACAATAATGAAATAATGGAATTTATTTAGGCACATAATAAAACAATGTAATTTATTTAGTTTGATATATATCAACAGGTTTCTTGATAGCTTTGGTCCAGAAATGTTCTCACAAAAGAGGCCTCTAAAGGGACTGGGGTTGTGGCTCAGCTGTACAGCACTCACCTAACACATGTGATGCGCTGTGTTTGATCCTCAGCACCACATAAAAAAATAAATAAGGCTGGGGCTGGGGCTCAGCAGTAGCACACTTGCCTGGCATGTGCGAGGTACTGGGTTCAATTCTCAGCACCATGTATAAAAAAATAAAATAAAGGTCTATCAACAACTAATATATATATATATATATATATATATATATATATATATATTTTAATTTTAAAATAAATAAAATAAAGGTATTGTGTCCAATACAACTAAAAAAATATTTAAAAACAAAACAAAAAGGCCTCCACATCTCCAATGGAAAAGATCCATATAATAAAGAAGAGCAATTAGCAAATTTCATAAACCATGGATCTTATAGTTCCATTGTCTATAATAAGCATTCATGACAATTAATATGACTTTATATTGTTGCTTGTAGGTATCAGTGCTTAAAAAATGTTTGCTAAGATGGGTGTGGTAGCACACTCTTGTAATCCTAGCAACTCAGGAGGCTGAGGCAGAAGAATCAAGAGTTCAAAGCCAGCCACAGCAACTTAGTGAAGCCTTAATCAACTCAGTGAGACCCTGTCTCAAAAAAAAAAAAAAAAAATTTTAAATGTACTGGACTGGGGATGTGGCTCAGTGATTAATGCTCCTGGGTTCAATCCCTGGTACAAAAAAAAAAAAAAAAAAAAAAAGGTTGCTCAGCTCAAGTTGAGGCTGTGAAACAGAAGTTCTTTCATGTGCTCATGATGAGTAATGGCTTGGATGAAGGCAGAACTCCAAGCTAAAGATTAATACTTCATTAGCCTTTCTAAAAGAAGTTACTGTAATAGGGCCTCTACTGGGCCTGGGCTGGGATTCAGAGACTGGCTGCATTTAGACCTAATGGGTCATGATCCTTTTATGCATTTATTTGTGTGAGTCATTTTGTCCTTAAATATGGTTAAGTTAAAGAAACAAGTTAGTAAATACTATTCACAGCATGATTTTACTCTTGTTTTTTAATGTATATAAGTGTGTTTAACCAGTATGTCAAAGGTTCATGTTTGCATTAATGTCTTAAATCGCTATGCTCTAGATTGTAGGCTTAAGAGTCTAAATCCTGGGCTGGGGTTGTGACTCAGTGGTAGAGCACTTGCCTAGCAAGTGCAAGGCCCTGGGTTCAATCCTCAGCACCACATAAAAAAATAAATTAAATAAAGGTATTGTGTCCAATATATATATATATATATATATATATATATATATATATATATATAAATTTTTAAAAAGAGTCTAAATCCTCACTACTCAAAGTGTCATCCTCAAATCAACACTATTGGGCAACACTTGAGAATTTGTTAGAAAGCAGAATCTCAGGTCCCATCCTCAACCTACTGAATCAGAATATGTATTTGAAATGCAAGCTCCCATATCAACTTGTGCCACTGCACCTGGTGCAACACATTAATGGATAAAATATGGTCTATCCAAGCAGTGGAATATTATTAAGTCATAAAAAGGAGCAAAATACAGATAAAGGCTAGACATGGATAAACCTTGACGATATTATGATAACTCAAAAAAGTGAGATATAGTAGACCCTAAACTACATGACTCCATTTATATGAAAAGTCCAAAATAGGCAAATCCATAGAGACAGAAAGCAGTGTTGCCTAGGGGTTAGAGGAAGGGGGAAATTGGGAGACATTGATAATAGGTACAAAATTCCTTTTTGGAGTGATAGAAGCACTCTGGAATTCAAGAGTGGTAATGATTACATAACATTGTGAAAAAACTAAAAATCACTGAGTTAGTACACTTGCTTGTTTTTTGTTTTGTACTGGGGATTGAACCCAGAGTACTTTACTGCTGAGTTACATCCCAGTCCTTTTAATTTTTAAATTTTGAGACAGGGTCTCACCAAGTTACTGAAGCTAGTCTCAACTTGCGATTCTCCTGCCTCAGCCTCCCAAGTTGTTGGAATCATAGGCATGCATCACCACACCCAGCTGGCTTTAAAACATCGAAATTTATTTATTTATCTATTTATTTATTTATTTATTTCAGTGCTGGGGATCTACTAGACAAAGCCTCAACACTGAGCTCACTCCTAGTCCATCCCCCAAATTTTAATCTTATGCTGTGAATTAAAAACAAACAAACAACAACAAAAAAAAAACTAAAACCAACATTGTACTTTGTCTATAATCTTTAGAAAATAATGTGCTGCACCAGGCACAGTGGCACAAGTCTGATATCCCAGCTACTCGAAACTGAGGCAGGAGGATCATGAGTTTGAGGCCAACCTGGGCAATTTAGTGAGACCCTGTTTCAAATAAAAGTAAAAGGCTGGGGATGTAGCTCAGTGGTAAATCACATCAGGGTTTAATCACCACTCACTTGGGGAAAAAAAAAGAACACACACACACACACATACACTTCCTTTTGTTCCCACAGCTTAAATTGTCATATTCTAAAGAGAATGCCATGTTTTTTATTGTTCCCTGAGTAGCACCACTCAAAAATCCTGTGAATTTATTGTAAATCTTTGTACAGATTCTCTATAAATTAAATGCTGCTACTGACATCATTAAAAGTCAAAATGATCAGGGGTAGGGATGTAGTCCAGTGGTAGAGAGCTGGCCTGACATAAAAGGTCCTGGATTTAATCCTCAGCACAGGGGTGAGGTAAAGTTTTGTTTTGTTTTGTTCCCCTTAAAGCAAAATCCCCAGATGATTCATTGTATATTAAAGTTTGAGAAATAATTTGAGAAACACCACCTCCCAATCTTCAAGAACTCAATGTCCTTCCCCACCCTCACCTGGAAAGTTCTTCCTCTTCTGAGAATCCTCAGATGTGGTACTATTTCACACATTAAGAAAGTCCCTCCAGCAGGGCTTGGTGTTGCACACCTATAATGTCTTCAACTTGTCCAGAGGTGGAGGCAGAAGAATGGAAAATTTAAAGCCAGCCTCAGCGATTTAGGGAGACCCTAAGCAATTTAAGGAGGCCATAAGCAATTTAGAGAGACCTTGTCTCAAAATAAAAAATAAAAAGGATTGAGAATTTAACTCAGTGGTAAAGTGCCCCTGGGTTCAATCCCCAGTACTAAGAAAAAGCAACAACAACAAGAACAAAACAAACCATGTCCTTCTTCCCAGTCTCTTTTCTTTCTCCCTGCTGCCTCTGCAACAGCTATTTTCCTTAAGGATGTTGGTTCCACCCCAGTCTGTGACTGGTTGGGAGAGGACCTCTCTTCCTCAGGTTCCGAGTTGCATGGCATTGCCTGCCAAGATTGACCCAAGATGGTACCAAAGATCCCATGGAACCCAGCATCTTATGCAGCCTCTGTTCTCATTTGCTGTCATGTGGTAGATTATCCTCCTCCTTTCTCACCTGGCACATCTGCACCAAAACTCTCTCCTCCTTTAAATCAAAAAAAAAAAAAAAAAAAAAAAAAAAAAAAAAGAGAGAGAGAGAGAAAGAAAGAAAGAAAGACAAAATAACAAAAGCCAGGTACCAACACATTAAGAGGGTTCCAAAGGAAGTTGGGAAAACAAGGAGTCTCCCCTTCTCCAGAGAGGTGTCTGAACTCTAGCTTCTGCTCAGTCCAAGTTTTCTATTACAGGAGAGATATTTTAATAGTGAGGTGTTTCCCCTCCCCCTGTGGTCGGATTTTTCATTTCTATTTACCTTACTTCTATTTTTTTTTTTAAATGAGTGTATAGGGTCTGGGGATGTAACTCAGTAGTAGAGTGCTTGCATAGCATGTGCAGGGCCCTGAGTTTGAGTCCTAGAACTGGAAAAAAAAATCCACAGAATTTATATTTCTTATGAAATCATAAAAAATAAAGCATTTTGTTAGAGGAAATGAGAAACTCCCCATGATGAAGGACTATGTGATTTCAAAAACAAGCTTAAACAGATCATTTCTGTCTTGTAAAAATCATGAAGGTCCTAAAATGTTCCTCATGGGGACCTCAGTACACTGAGAAGTCTTTTATAGGGATGTGTGGTTCCAGAGACAGGAAAGGAAGTTGGTTTTAAGATTTTGGCAGGAGTTGGTGGGGAGGCTCTCTAGAAATCTTCTCAGCCTTCCCTCCCTGAAATGATCAAATGATGTCATACTAACCTGTTATCTACAAAGAGGTGGCATTCTTATTTATTTTTTATTTTTAATTTCTTTCTTTCTTTCTTTCTTTTTTAATTTCCCCTTAAAGGGGGCTGTTTGTCTTGCTTTCTTGCTTATGCTAACCTCAGACTATTATATATAGTGGCTGGGGAAGCAGGATGCTAGGCTATATCACTTGGTGCTCTACAAATATTTGGAGTAAAATTGACAGGAAAATGAATTTTATTAAAAACCGGTTTTGAATAAAATTTCCATCTTCAGAGGCTCTGAGGGAAGAGAAAAATTGGCAAAGTGAGACCAAAGACAGGAAATATACATGTGCAAATGGAGTTAGCCTGTGCTACACAGGCCAGGGCTGGGGACAATCTCCCACTCTCAGCTTCCTTGGTATTATCAGCCCAGGGAGGCAGCCCCTCAGCCTCTGCTCTCAGCTTAATCAAGTTATTCTCCATTTCTGAAGGACCCCCAACTTCATAGGGGACATTTCACTTATGCCTCAGCTTCTAGAGCAGCTAGAACTACAAACAGTTAGTACATCTCATGTGTTTAGAGGGGGCTGTGTGTGTGTGTGTGTGTGTGTGTGTGTGTCTGTGAGTTGGAGAGCGAACCCAGGGGCATTTTACCATTGAGCTACATCCCCAGACCTTTTTATTTTTTATTTTGAGACAGGGTCTTGTTAAGCTTAGGGCATTGCTAAATTACTGAAGCTGGCTTCAACTTGCAATACTCTTGCTCAGCCTTCTGGGTGGTTACGATTACAGGGCTGGGACACTTCAATTGGCTAGAGGGAGCATTTTTAAAAAGAATGTTTTGAGGGAGCTGGGGTTGTGGCTCAGCAGTAGAGCGCTCACCTCGCACATTCGAGACCCTGGGTTCGGTCCTCAGCACCACATAAAAATAAATAAGTGAAACAAAGGTATTGTGTCCAACTACAACTAAAAAATAATAATTTTTTTAAAAAAGAGTTTTCTTGATTGTAGATGGACACAATACCTTTATTTTATTTATTTATTTTTACATGTTGCTGCAGATCAAAGCCAGTGCTTCACACATGCTAGGCAAGCGCACTACCACTAAGCCACAACCACAGGGATCATTTTTAAGATAACTTTCCCATTATTGTACCAATTTATAATAATCCCCACTTGGTTATTTTTATCACTCAGGCATAGGCATTAGATGCTTTGTTTGGAATTTCTACCAAGGAGTTGAATTGCTTGATTATCCTGGAAGTGGTTCAGCTTAAAAAGGGTTTAAAATAATTTTGCTATTATTTTATTATTAGCAAGAATAAAAATTGTTCATTTTGTTTTTAATTTATTCCTTCTTGTGTAAATTATCTAAATGCTTTACAATGAGTAGATTTAAGTGGGTAATTCTTTTTAAACTGAATTAAAACTAATGTGTTCATTGAAGAAGACTAAAAATATAGAAAAACATTCCTATCACCAGGATGGGTGTCCTGAGGAGGTCCCCTAAAATGAAGGTGGTCCTTGACTCAGACCATAGCTGGAAAAAGGAATTTAAGGATGGGTCAAAGTGTGGCATGGATTGGTTTTATTGGGAGAAAGAAAGATGCACACGTTCTGAGAGACAGGGTGGGGTGTGGGCATTGCAGAGGAATGTGCTAGGTATATCTTAACTAGGCATATATAAATACATGTAAAATCTGCAGGAGAGACACGACCTAAGAAGGTGTTTTTAGTTCTCCTTTGTGTTGGTAACTAGGCATGTTGACCATTACTAGAATGAAGGGTCATTTTCTTCTTTGTTTTTAATGTGTTCTGCTTTGTAAATTTAAACAGTACTACATTGGTGTGCCTGTGGATAAGGTCTAATAACTGATTTAACAGTGCTGTTAGTGACCTTTAAATCTTGACTCTTAGCCCTTGTGAAAGTGGACTTTAAATCATGGCCACTCTTGTTTTGTCCCACATGTCTCCTTTCTACCTATCCTTATGTCTTCTATCTTACCTTATTCCTATACATGTATACATATATGTATGTGAGTTTACGTGTGTGTGTGTGTTACACATGGTTGGATTTTGTTTTTTAAACAGAAATTGTGCATAGTGGGGAATTCTAAAATTGAAAAGAAAAATGCAAGTGACTGAATTTTACTACTCAAAGCTTAGGTAAGGAAGGAAAGTTTAATGACACATAAAACAAACCTAAGAAAAAGTCAAGAGTTATTTCTGGCCTCAGTGACCCAGAACTCAAATGTTCTCTGGTATCTCTCTCAACTTCTCCTCCCCACTTCCCCTCTCTGTGTCCATCTCATTCACTCAGACTATAGCTCAGCTGTCAGGAAATCCAGCTGCTCCAGATGGGCATGGTAACATGCACCTGTAATTCCTGTGACTTAAGAGGCAAGTTCCATACCAGCCTCAGCAATTTACCAAGGCCCTAAACAACTAAGTGAGACCCTGTCTCTGAATAAAATATAAAAAAGGGCTGGGGATGTAGCTCAGTGGTTAAGCATCCCTGGGTTCAATCCCAGTTTAAAAAAAAAAAAGTAATAATAATAAAAACGAAAATAGAAAGGACCAAAGATGTAGCTCAACGGTAGAGCACCCCTGGGGTCAATCACCAGTACTGAAAAACAGCAACAATAAAATAAAAACACAACAGCCATAGCCCACACCTTATGAATGCCCATTTTTACCTCCATAGAGAAAAAGATCTTTTTCTTTGGGTTCTAAGGTAGAATGTAAGAGATAAAAAATAGGTAGCGAGAAGACATACAGGAAGGACAAGAAAATATAATTTTAAGTTCCACATATTTTTCTAGGCCTATACCTCCCAGATTTCTGGGAAATCTATAAATCTTAAAGTTAACCATAAATTCACTCACTGATGATAATTGCCTTTTGTACTTTTAATTAGTCCATCAATAAATAGATTAAGCAAAGAGAGATAGGATATTTTGAGAAAGCTATAATTTAGGAGTTTCCAGTGTTATCTACAAATCAGATAATGGAGACCATGTTAGTCTAAGAATCCTGAGAGTGACCAGACCACTATAAACCATCTTGTAGTCAATCACCAGTCTGATGTTAGACCTACATACCTTTTCATACCCATCCCTCAACAATTTTCCTTTAAAAGAAAAAACTGGAACCCTGAAAGCACATTTCTCACTCTCGAGATGGCCTATATTCTCCTTTGAATGTATAGTCCTTGTTTTCCTAAGTAAATCTCTGTGCCTCTCCTGACATATGCTAAGATTCTTTTTTCCATACATATGTCAAGGATCCTGATGGTCCTGAATCAAGTTCTCCTCTCACCAAGGAATTCCTCTGGACTCTTTCCTAGAGATACCTTTTCTTAGGAGAGAGTTCCTGTTTAAAAAGTCTCAGGGAAAGATGGGGGTTGTGGCTCAGTGATAGAGCACTTGTCTCGCATGTGTGGGGCACTGGGTTCGATCCTCAGCACCACATAAATAAATAAAATAAAGGTGATGTGCCCATCTACAACTAAAAAAAAAAAAAGTCCTTAAAAAAAAGTCCCAGAGAGGGCTGGGGATGTGGCTCAAGCGGTAGCGCGCTCGCCTGGCATGCGTGCGGCCCGGGTTCGATCCTCAGCACCACATACAAACAAACGTTGTGTCCGCCAAAAACTAAAAAATAAATATTAAAAATTCTCTCTCTCTCTCTCTCTCTCTCTCTCTTAAAAACAATATTCTCTTAAAAAAAATCCCAGGGAAAATCACTGACAGGCTCTGTTCAAGTCACTTGCTCTCCCTGACAATTCATCATGATCAAAGTGGCATGGTTCTACAACTGGGTCAATTGCCCACTTTTTTAACCCAAACTTGATGGAAAGACAGAATCAGGTAAGATGGCAACTCCCATTCAAACCACAGGATGCTGATTTGTAATGAAAAAGCCAAGCAGGGAGTGGTGATGTTCACCTGTAATCCTAGCAATTCAGGAGGATGAGGAATGAGGATCTCAGGCTTGAGACCACCCTCAGCATCTTAGTGAGACCCTAATCAACTTAATGAGATCCTGTCTCAAAATAAAAAAAAAATAAAATGGCTGGTGATGTGTTCAGTGGTTAAGTGCCTCTGTGTTCAATCTGCAGTACCAAAAAAGAAAGAAAGAAAGAAATCTGATGTTATCTCCCATAGAAAGATAATATACTGGTAGACAAATGACAGCTATTCACCACATACAAATAGGACCATACTTTCTGTAAATGTTTTGCCATATGCTTTTCTACATTTTTCATTTGTCTATGTTCTATGATATAACTTCGGTGCTAATGGTATTTAATGGCAGAATAATATTCTATTTTGGAATATAGTCACAATGATTGGATATGACCTCAAGAACAAGAGCCACACACCTTCCTGGCAAAGCAGAAAGACAGAGGACATCCAGGTCCTTGATGGTATCCTGGAGTTGCTATACCAGTCCTGTATTACCCACTTCTAGACTTCTTAATACATATGAAAAAAAAAATCCCTGATTTGGCTACACCACACTAGCTAGTGCCATTCATTATAGATATACTTTTTTCTTTAATTGAAAAAATTTGGAGATAGGATTTCTCTGTTTCCCAGGCTGGCCTCAAATTCACAATCCTCTTGCCTCAACTTCCTGAGTAGCAGGAATTATAAACACCTGTGCCACCATACCTGGCTAAATACAATTTTCTTTTGTTTTTGTTTTTGCAGTTCTGTGGATTGAACCCAAGGTTGCTCTACAACTGAGCTATATCCCCAGTCCTTTTTATTTTTTATTTGGAGACAAGACCTCACTAAATTGCCCAGACTGGGTTTGAACTTGAGATCCTCCTGCCTCAGCCTCCTAAATTGCTGGAGTTACAGGCATGTGCCACCTTGATATATTTCCTGACAGTCTTCTACTGTTAAAGGTAAGCCAAGAAATCTATCAGTGGGAAGGGGAGGGTGAGGGAGAAGTTAAAAGAGAAGCTGAAATAAAGGAAATTGTAGCCTACTTTTTGTTGTTGTGTTTGGATGCTAAGGATCAAATCCAAGCCTTGGGCATGCTACAAATGCATTCCACCATTGAAGTACACCCCCCAACACCTACTTTTTTTTCAACTGTTAAAGGAAATGGGCCCACAGAGTTCCCCTGAGCCAACATGTGCAGCAGAGTAGACATGGCAGCCATGCCTGAATTAAGTCAGAGGTAGAATCAGAGATTTCTTTGATCCTATGTAGCATGAAGGGTTCTACAAGTTTCCAAGTGCTCCCAATGAGGGTAATAGGAACAGCTGAAGTTGAAAACTAAGAAGTCTCCCAAATGATCCCCACATGACTAAGGGCCTTCCAAGAAACTGTCACCACAGCTTCAGGGTAACAGCCTCAGTGGGCACCAAAGAGAACAGGCCACTAGGCTTAAATGGGTCGATAAGGGTTGTGATGAGGTCAGAGGTCATGCAATGATCTGGCGAGTTTAGCTGAATCTCAAGTGGAGTGAGTGGGTGCTCATGGAAAAGATGTTAGAGAACCAAGTTTTCTCTGAGAGGATAAAATAAATGAGGTGTGGGTCACCATAGTGCACACCTGTAATCCTAGCAACTCAGTTGGAGGCTAAAAGGGGAGGATCACAATCAAGACCAGCCTCAGCAATTTAGCAAAGCTCTAAGCAACTTAGCAAGACTTTGTCTCAAAATTAAAACAAATAAGGGGCTGAGGATGTGGCTCAAGTGGTAGTGCACTCGCCTGGCATGCGTGCGGCCCGGGTTCAATCCTCAGCACCACATACAAACAAAGATGTTGTGTCCGCCGAAAACTAAAAAATAAATATTGAAAATTCTTTCTCTCTCTCTCTTTAAAAAAGAAAATTAAAACAAATAAATAAATGGGGCTGGAAATGTAGTCCTGTGGTTAAGTGCCCCTGGGTTTAATCCCCAGTAGAAAAAAAAATAAAAATAAAAAATAATAAGGATAGGTAGAAAGGAAGGGAGGAACTCTGTAATTTAATTATGAGAAGCTCCACAAACACCCTTACCTTTACTCCCCAAGCCTTTTTACTTCTAGGCCTGAATTTGTTAAATAAATAAATAAATAAACCTTGAATCTTAGGTTGAATTGTGAGTCCAGATAAGAAATGGCTACATACATTGCCAGTTTACATAATATATTGTCTTTAGATTAAATAAACCAATGGAAAATTTGTTAGAAACTTAGGATAGGGATATATTCCAAACATTATCTATTGACTGAATGACATCAATCTCGAAATCCTGAAAGCACCAGACCACCATGACCTGCCCTGTGCAATACAATTAAGAAAACTGAACTCATCAGTTTGACATCATCCCCCCTACACACATGCTTCCCATGTTTACTGTTTACAGAGTTTCTATGCATGTATGATTATGTTGAAACAAACTCCAATATTATATATAACTATCATGTACTATTTTTTTTTTTTTTTTGCAGCTGGGATTAAACCCAGGGGTGCTTAACCACTGAGCAACATCCCCATCCCTTTTATGTATTTTATTTTATTTTAAGACAGGATCTCACTAAGTTGCTCAGGGGGCCTCACTAAATTGCTGAGGTTGGCTTTGAACTTGCGATCCTCTTGCCTCAGCTTCCAGAGCAGGTAGGGTTATAGGCGTGCCCCACCATACCTGGCCAATAATTTTTTTTTTTTTGAGAGAGAGAGAGAGAGAATTTTAATATTTATTTATTTATTTTTTTAGTTTTCAGCGGACACAACATCTTTGTTTGTGTGTGGTGCTGAGGATCGAACCCAGGCCGCACGCATGCCAGGCGAGCGCGCTACCACTTGAGCCACATCCCCAGCCCCAGCCAATAAAAAAACTATGGGGGAAAAAAAAAGAGCCCAAGACTCAAAATAGCACCTCACCCTTGAGTGCCCACATTCCTCCCTTTGAGTATGTATCCTGCTCTATAGCTTTCCTAAACAAATCTTTTTACTTTCTTAAATAAATCTTTGTTTCTCTTTTGATGTGTCCAGAAATTCCTTTCTGAGGCATAAGAACCTGCTAGGACCAAGTTGAGATCTCCCTCTTCCTTTTGGGGACCTCCCCAGACCCCTTTCCCTGTGACACTTTCCCCCAGGGTGGAGAACCAGGCCCTTTACACCTAGAAAATGTCATGGGAAGGAAGAAGTAGAAAGGAAACTTTGGAGGAGACAACTCTCATAGGACTTTTTTTTTTTAATGTTTGTTTTTTGGTTGAATATGGGTACAATACCTTTATTTTATTTATTTTTTTATTTGGTGCTGAGGATCAAATCCAGTGCCTCATGCATGCTAGGCAAGCGCTCTACCACTGAGCCACAACCCCAACCCTCTTCTAAGACTTTTGAACATTAAATTAACTAAGACTTACCCCAAATTAGTCTGTTTAAAACCCCAAGGAGACTTATTTTTACCTGGTAACCTGAACAACTGCACAATAATAAGAATCTCCTGAAGAATCTTAGTTCAATTATAGAGACATTCTGAGTTAACTCCTCATACATATAGGTTTTATTATTTATTTATTTTTACTGTAAGTTTCCTAAAGAGGTATCACAGGAGTCTGACAGAGCAAGGCACTTTAAACCCTCTGATAGCTCGGTGTGGTGGTGCATGCCTATAATCCCAGATAACTAATATATACCCTCTCTTGGGAAGCTGAGGCACATGATTGTTAGTTAGAGGACAGTCTCAGCAAGTTAGTGAGGAACGAAGCAACTTTAAGACCCTGTTTCAGAACTTAAAAAGCAAAAGGACTGGGGATGTAGTTCCTGGGAAGAGGCCCCTGGTCCTTTTGTAGTCCTCTCCCGCACTGTACCAAGGTGTGACCAATCACTTACGGCAGAAATTATGGTATATCACTTGCAAGATTAGATAACTTCTGTGTCTTTCTCTCTTAAATCACTCACTCTGGGGAAATTAGCTGTATTGTGAGAAGAGACCACAAGTGGGAACAGCTTCTCCAAGGAGTTTGGAATCAAATCCTCCAGCTCTGAGCAAGCCTTAGATAACTACAGCACCAACCAGTGTCTAGACTGTAATCTCATGGTATATTGTCAGTCATAGACACTCAACTAAACTGTTCCAGTTTCCTGACTGACAGAAGTGATACTTAATAAATGTTTGTTATATAAAACCATTAAGTATCCTGGTCCAATGGCACATGCCAGTGATAACAGCAACTAGGTGGCTGAAGCAGGATTGCAAGTTAAGGCCAGCCAAAGCAAGTTATTAATACCCTACCTCAAAATTTAAAAAGTGTAAAAAGGGCTTGGGATGTAGCTTAGTGGTAGAGTACCCCTGGGTTCAATACCCAGTACCAAAACATAAATAAATAAAATAAAACCACTAAATCGTTGGGTGCAGTGCTGTGCATCTGCAGTCCCAACTATCAGGGAGGCTGAGGGGGAAAATCACTGGAGTCCAGGAATTCAAGACCAACGTGGACAACACAGTGAGACCCTGTCTCAAAAATAAATAAATAAATAGATAGATAAATAGACCCACTAAGTTTGGTGGTGGATTGTTACAAAGCAACAAATAACTGATATATACCCTCTCTTTCATAATTTAGTGATAAATCACTCAGGGTGGTATAAGATGACAGTCCCTGATACTCAAGAGGATAGAGCAGGAGGATCACTTGAACTCAGAAGTTCAAGACCAGCCTACGCAATATAGTGAGACCACATCTTAAAAAAAAAAAAAAATCCTTTCTCTCTCTCCTCTACTTTCTCCTCTTCTCCACACCAGTAAGCACTCAACTTCCATTATCTCATGGTCCTTTCTTTATGTGGCCACCTGGGATACAAGGTCTTATTTTCTTTACTGACTTGTTGTGAGATCAAGCTTCCCCTCCTGGATAATTGCTCTGTGGTGAAATGATGAGAGAACAAATAGGGATAGAAGGAATGAAAGAGAGGCAGGGAATAGACAACAGCCAGATTTTGTGAATCTTCATTCATCTCCATTTCCTATTCACTGTGAATGGATTGAAGAGCCACAAAATCTACCTGACAACAAAATATTAGAAAGACTCCTTAGGGGCCTGGAGATGCCTTCAGTTCTCCAGGTCCTGAACTATGTTATAGTCACATGAGGCCTAGTGATCTCTAGGTCTCCTAAGGTCCTGTGAGATTTCCATTTTCCTCATTTTCATTTTTCCCCATGTTTTTTAACAGGTACATTATAATTATGCATAATGGTGGAATTCATTGTTACATATTCATATATGTACACAATTTCTCACTTTCATTTAACTAAGATACAACTGCTAACCAAAACCAGATATATGATTATAGTGTTCAAAATCCCCCAAATGCTAATGGTTATCTTATAAATGTCTATAAATATGTAGCTAAATAACTAAGATGCCACTGTCTGTATGAAAAAGAAAGAAAAAAGAAAAACATTTCTTGGCATTTTAATCTTTTATTTTATTATTACTTTATTTATTTATTTTTGGTGGTACTTGGGATTGGATTCAAGATCTTGTTCATGCTAAGCAATAAGCAAGCTCTCTACCACTGAGCTATATCTTCAGCCCTTTCTATTTTTTATTTTGAGATAGGGTCTTGCTATTTTGCCCAGGCTGGCCTCAAAGTTGTGATCCTTCCTCCTCAGTCTCCTAGAGAGCTAGGATTACAAGTACATGCTACTATGCCCCCAGGTTGATTTTAATATGTTTTGTGGCTGATCTCCCCTGTTAGGCTGTGAGTTTCATGAAAGCAAGGGCCATGCTGATTCCTGTGGGTAACCACAGAGTTCAGAATGATCTTAAATACAGAATGTTTATAGAGTGTTCTCAATAAATATCTGTTGGAGGATGTACCATGTGTGTTTGTTGGAGGGTGTACCTTGCCTGTTTGTTGAAGGACTGGTGGAATTAGCATCAAAGGAATTTTCCACAGGAGCCATTTGTCTGGTAATTCTAAGTATCTTAGAGTCCTTCACAAACGAAAACAAAACCAAAACACTTTATTTTTCATTGCATTGAGTTAACAGAGTAGACAGGTCCCCGTCCCCCTTCTTTTTGTTCTTTTTCTTCTCCTTTTTCTTCTTCTTTTTCTCTCACCAAAATGCTCACTGTCTCTCACATAAGACTCAGGAGCCTCTCCAGTTTGGAACCCAATACCACATTTCCCACAATACTTACCATTGACGTCCTCGTCTGCATTCTCTATTAATAGTTGTATGAATCAATGGAAACGGAATATGTCTGGAAGCATGAGGCTAATGGAAGGAAGCAGAACGTCTGTTTTCGTTGTTTGTTTGTTTGTTTCTTAACAAACGGTTTTCCCCGGCGGGTCTCGGGGGTTTCTTATGCCTAGTCCGAGTTGGTGTGGAACTCGGCCGGCAACACACAGCCCCTGCAGTTTCTAGCTGCCCAGAGTGAGGCGAAGGACTCGTGGCAGAAAGGATCTGCAGAAAGGCAGAGCGATGAGCTGTTCTTGCTTGGTAGGGGCGAAGTGTAAGAGCCAGGGAGATAACGCCAGGGTACCAGGCTGCTCCACAGTAGTCCGGTGAGACCTGGAGTTTCGCATTAGATCCTCCTCTGAGGTACAGCATTTAGATCTGGCCCTCGGCTCTGGAGAGGCGATTCCCGTGGTTCAGTAGCTCGAGAAATGGGTTTAGTACTTGTCAAGCACTTGGAACTGGGCACCACAGAACTCGGAATCCTTTGCGAGCTAGTTAAGGACTACATTTCCCAGGAGGCTTTGCAATGATTGACGGCTAATTGCCCAATAACTCAGGAGAATTTCAAGTTGTGGTAACAGAGAAACCAATGGAGTGAGCCAGGGGCGGCGTTTTCCGGCTGCTGGCTGTCGAACCCTGAGTCCCACCTGTGTCCTTACAGCCCTGACACGAATCCCAGTCAGGTTCTGGAAGGACCTGCTCAGTTTTGCCGGCTGGGTGCGGCTCGGCGGCGGACTCCTGCTTCCTGCTCCATCCCCGGCTGGGCCTGGGGCGGTGAGTGATCCAGGGAGGGAGTCTGAGGCTACACCTCACCAGCTGCTGAGGGGCGTGGAGGGGGGCTCGCCTGCCTACCCGACGTTGTCCACGCCAGGTCCAGGCTCTCGCCCTGTAGGAGCCCCGGGTCTTGCTGAGCTGTGGGGAGATGCAGTTTCTATACCACCCTCGGTATAGAGTGCATCATCTTAGTCAATTTTCTTGCTCCTTAGTGGTGGTCCCCGGGTTTCAGCTTATCTCTGTGACCCTATGACCGCTGCACCCTGATTAAGGCCTGGAGCGCCGCGAGGAAGAACGGGTGTCAGCCCCACCGGTGCGGTCATGTTCCTATTAATAAACCCAGGAGGAAACTCGCACATCTCACAATGGCACTTAGTCATAGCACCTTAGCATTCCAAGGCCTTTGGGGTCACTTGTACAGGAGAAAGGAGACTGGGTGGGAAACAGTTTTTTTTTTTTTTTTTTTATAAAAACATAGCTAAGAATGATCTCTCCTTCAATCACACTATCTACTGCAAGTGAGCTCTGCAGTTATGTGTTTTGTAATGAATGTAGAAATAAAATCTGTAGTCAAAACTTATAAATTTTACTTCCTAATGACATTATTTCTGATAAGGTTTTAAGTTAGAGAGATGAAGTGTACTCCTACAATGTTTAGATCCTTAAAAATATAAATGAGCAATAGCAGTGTCTGTAAATACCTAAATATTTCTATTAAAACGGTGTATATTCAAATAGTAAGCAGGTACTTTGCTTAATGGAACAAAAGATGTTAAAGAGCCTGACACAGTGGCTCATGCCTGTATTCCCAGCCACTTCGGAGACTAAGGCAAGAGGAGTGCAAGTTTAAGGCCAGCCACAGAATCTTTGGGAGACCCTATCTCAAAATAAAAGATAAAGGACTGGGGCTGGGGTTGTGGTTCAGTGGTAGCAAGCTTGCCTGGCACGCATAAGGCACTGGGTTCAATTCTCAGCACCACATATAAATAAAATAAAGGTCCATCAACAACTTTAAAATATTTTTGTAAATTTATTTTTTAGTTTTAGGTAGACACAACATCTTTATTTTATTTTTATGTGGTGCTGAGAATCGAACCCAGTGCCTCACCCATGCTAGGCGAGCATGATACCACTTGAGCCACATCCTCAGCCCACAACTTTAAAATATTAAAAAAATAAAAATAAAAAAATAAAGGACTGGGGGAGTAGCTTAGGTACAGTGCCCCAAGATTCAATCCCTGGGACCAAAAAACAAAAGCAAAACAAAAAGATGTGAAAGACTAATACCTCCTCACTCCAGTCTGGTTTTTCTTCCACTGAAATGCAGAATTCTTTGTAGGGGATGGTCCACCAGCTGGCTGACTTGGGGTTTCTATTGAAAACTCTTTAAGCGGTAGGGGGAACTCCTACTGCCTTACACTATGTTAATTACTGAAGGATTTACAGATTTATCCAGTAATAACTCCTACCATTCTCCCTCAAAATAATCTTTTCATGATTCTGCTGTCAATGTTATGACAGTTTTCAGCATTAAGGGATGTGTTTTGTGCTTCTCCCCATTGAGTTTTACTTATTTTACAACTTATCCATTTTTTTTTAGCCCATGTATTTTTACATCTCATTTTTGAAGCCATTAAACCTTGAAATAGAATGGTTCCCAGCAAAATTCCCCTTGGGATTCTGCATAGTCTTTTCCTTGAGGTTGATCCCAAATCTATAAGCCAAGAAGAGTCTGCTGTTCTCAAACTAAAATAAGAAAAGGCCACAATTTTCTAATTTGCTGAGTAAAATGTAGTTGGAGAGAACTGAAAGCTTTTCAGAAATTGAATTATACTTGCAATCTCTCTCCTTTATCTTTTTCCATTATGAACACTAGGTTCCTTAAAAAGTTAAGCTATCAAAAAGATTGAGGGTTTTGTAGATGTATCTGGGAGGTCCAGACCTCTCTTAGTGATGGGAAAGTTGGCTATGTGAAGGATTATGTGAAAACATAATAAGAAAAGAAATCCCCAGGCTCAGTAGCACATACCTGTAATCCCAGCAACTCAGGAGGCTGAGGCAGGAGGATTGCAAGATCGAAGCCAGAGACCCTGTCTCAAAATGAAATAAAAAGAGCTGGGTATGGTGGCCCACACCTGTAATCCCAGTGATTTTTGAGGCTGAGGCAAGAGGATCATAAGTTCAAAGCCAGCATCAGCAACAGTGAGGTGCTAAGCAACTCAGTGAGACCCTATCTCTAAATAAAATATAAAATAGGGCTGGGGATATGGCTCAGTGGTTAAGTGTTCCCCCTGAGTTCAACCCCCAGTACCGCCCCCCCCCACCCCCGCAAAAAAAAGGTCTGTGGATGTAGCTCATTGGTATAGCATCCCTGGGTTCCATTGCCAGTACAAAAAAAGGAAGAAAGAAAGAAAGAGAAAGAAAGAAAGGCAACTCTTCTGTCATTGACAGAATTTACCTCAAGACTGTTCTAGTCAAGGGGCTTTTTGTTTGGTTTGGGTATACAGTGTCCATCTTTTGGTTTTCAGACAATAGTGAGAATATCTAGGGAGCTATTGATGCATATTGAGGTTTCTTGCTTTAGGAACTGATGACCCTCAATGATGTGGCTGGGGACTTCAGGGAAGAGTGGGTTACCTGGACACTGCTTAAAGAATTCTCTTCAGGGATGCCACCCAGCACAGTTAGAAGAATGGGCTCTCAAAGGGTAAGGATGTTACTCTCCTTAAGCTTTAAAACTTAAGCCAGGTGCAATGGTGCATGCCTGTAATCCCAGAAGCTTGGGAGGCTGAGGCAGGAGGATCGCCAGTTCAAAGTCAGCCTCAGCAATAAGCAAGGTACTAAGCAACTCAGTGAGACCCTATCTCTAAATAAAATACAAAATATGGCTGGAGATGTGGTTTGGTGATTGAATGCCCCTGAGTTCAATCCCCGGGACTGCCTTGCCCACCAAAATTTAAAATTTAGATATTTTGAAAGGGCCCAAGTCTGAGTGGTATCTGGGGACACTGGTTTCTTAGATTCCTAGACATATCTGAAATTAATTGTTGCTCCTTGGCAGAAAAAGACTAAGAGTGACTTCTATTTTTATATTTTTATGGCACTTTATGTTTTTCAGGGTTGTGTTTTTTGGGGGTTTTTTTTGTTGTTTTTTTTTAAACGATACTGGGAATTGAACCCAGCATTATACTAAGCTACATCCTCAGCCCTAAAAAAAAAATAAATAAAAAATAAAATTTTGAAACAGGATCTTGCTAAATTGCTCAGGCTGGCCTTGAGCTTGTAATCTTTCTACCTCATCATCCTGAGTAGCCAGGATTGCATGCATGGGCCACTGTGCTTGGCAACAGATATCTTTGATATTTATCATTTTCTTACTATCTCACTATAATATTTTGATAGATATGCTACTGTTCTCTTTTTCTAGTGAAGAACACTGACACTCAGAAGGGGCAGAGGTAAAAATCCAACCCAGGTCTTTGTGGAAAAGGGAGGACTGTCCCCATGGGGTTTTTACCTATCACTTAAACAAAAAAAAATACTTCCAGTGCTTTTTCTAAAATACCAATGGACTGGAGAAGTAAGTCACTGATAGAGCTCTTGCTTATAGCATGCATAAGGCCTTGGATTCAATCCCCAGTAAAAAAATTAATACTCACTGATGAAAAAGACAGGCAAAATGAAAACAGAAGTCACCCCTAATCCTATCACTAGTGAGTTACTAACTACCAGCTTTTATTTATTTATTTGTTTGTTTGTTTTTGTGGTGCTGGGGATTGAACCCCAGGGCCTTATGCATGTGTGGCAAGCACTCTACCAACTGAGCTATATCCCTAGCTCCCTACCAGCCTTTTTATAAGCATATATAAAATTTATAAAACAAAATAAAAAATGAGGATGGTGGCATATACTTGTAATTCCAGCTACTCTAGAGGCTGAGACAGGAGAATCATGGCTCAAGAGCAGTTTAGACACAGGGGAGACTCTTTATCAAAAAAATAAAAGCTGAGCTTGGTGGCCCATGCTTGTATTCCTAGCAACTCTAGAGGCTGATGCAGGAGGATCAAAAGTTCAAAGTCAGCCAGGAGTTTAGCAAGACTATATCTCAAAATAAAAAATAAAAAGGGCTGGGGATGTAGCTCAGTGGTAAAGCATCCCCAAGTTCATTGCCAGTACCAAAAAAAAAAAAAAAGAGAGAGAGAGAGAGAGAGAGAAAGGAAAAAACCCCAAAACCACAAAAGAATATTTGAATTATACTGTACATTCAATTGTGCCTATATTGTGAATGTATATTTTGGTAATAATATCTTTCTGTACATTACTTAACATAACCACTTCACATTTTGTTAAATTATTTTAGTTGTAAATGAACACAATACCTTTATTTTTATTTACTTTTATGTGGTGCTGAGGATCGAACCCAGTGCCTCACACAGTGTTCTACCACTGAGTCACAACCCCAGCCCGAGAGTGGATACATTTCTAAGGTATTTAAGGTATTTGGTAGTTTGCCAAGTTCCTTACAAGAAGATTGAATCAATTATATATTACCATGGCAGTAAATTAAAATGTTCATTTCTTTCTATTTTATCTATGAGAGTGAATATTCTAATTTAAGAGTTGGGGTAAAATAACAATGATAGGGTGTTTTAAAGAGTTAAACTTAATCCTCAAGAAAAATCCTCTAATGTAGACCTTATTATCTTTTTTTTTTTTTTTTTTTGGGGGGGGGGATCTTGCTAAATTGCTTAGGGCCTGGCTAAATTGCTGAGGCTGGCCTTGAACTTGCAGTCCTCCTGCCTCCTCCTTCTCCATAGTTGCTGGGATTAAAGGCATGTGTCACTATATCCAGCTCATATTTAATTTATTTATTTAAAAATATGGAACACATCATAAATTTGCATGTCATTCTTGGGAAGGGGCCTTGCTAATCTCTGTATCATTCCAATTTTTGTATAGGTGCTGCTGAAGTGAGCACTAACCCTATTTTATTGATGAAGACACTGAGACACAGAGTTTAAATAGCATTTCCGAGGTCACCAGCTTGTAAATGGCAGGGTTAACATTCATATTCAGGCATATGACTCTTGAGTTTGTATTCTTTACCTCTATACTGTATTACCTAAGTAGATCATTGTTCTAATTTGAATTTTTTCTGTCAATGGTAAAGTTAAGGGTTTGTCATACATTTATAGGCTGCTTTTTTTCTTTCGTCCAATTGCCTCTTCACATTCTTTTTTTTTTAGTTGCCAATGGACCTGTATTTAATTTATTTATTTATATGCGGTGCTGGCTCAAACCCAGGGCCTCATATATGCCAGGCAAGTGCTCCACCACTGAGCTACAACTATAGCCCCCTATTCACATTCTTTGTCCATTTTTTTTCCCCCCTTAACAAGTTTTTGTCTTTTTCTCATGGCTGTATCAACAGCCGCCTTTCTGGGAAAATTGTAAAGCCAAACATTATTGTTAACTCCCTTGATTCTTTTTAATGGTTAGATTATGGCAGCTTTGTTTCTGATGAGTTTATCGTTCTACATTGGTTTAACCTTGTGTCTTCAGAAATGAATTATGGTGCTTATTCCAGAGTGTCTATCATCCAAGTCTGGCTTGTGTGAATGTGTGAGTGAGTGAGTGTGTGTGTGTGTGTGTGTGTGTGCACGCGCGCATGCATGCATGTGCTTTCCCAGGGCTGGGAATCGAATCCAGAACCTTGTGCATGCTAAGCAAGTGCTCGACCACTAGTTACCCAGCCCCATGTTTTTGTTTTTGTTTTTAATCAGAGGAAAAAAGCTTTTTCCCCTTTAGCCTCCTGTAGCAACCATTCTCTATTAGCACTTCACCTGGTTGCTTTTTTTTCCCCCATTACTGGGGATTGAACCTAGAAGTGCTATACATTGAGCACTTTTTAATTTTTATTTTGAGACAGGGTCTCACTAAGTTGCTGAGGCTGGCCTCAAACTTGTCATCCTCCTGCCTCAGCCTCCCGAGTCACTGGGATTCCAGGCATGTGCCCCACACTCTGGTTGCCCTTTTAATGAGCCCAAACACACATTAACAGTCCACTTATGTTCTTTACCTAGGGAAAGTAGAGAGCTTGGTGTCTGGTCAGGCCTTGTATGCTTGGCTCATATTCACATCCTATGTTCATTCATCTTCCTGTGTAGGATTTCTAGACCAAGTGTAATCTCCCAGCTGGAGCAGAAAGAAGCACCATGGGTTCTACCACTACAAAACTTTGAAACAATGACAATCCTAAGGAAAAGTCACACAGGTGAGACGTTAGTGCTACCTAGTAGGAGGAAATCTAGAATTTTAGCTCTTCTTTAGATGAAAAATTTTGACTGCTTCCCTGACTTTTTTTTTCCAGGAAAAAAAATGCAAAAATATATAATAACCTAAGTCACAGGAGTATTAAACTCTTGCCCTAGCCTTTTGTTTTTATTAGCAAAGTTTACATTTGATTTCTTGGGCAGTCAGTCAGAAATTGACTTCATTTTGAGTAAGCATTTCACTTTATCTATACTATAACATCTTTAAAGGAAGTTGCCCAATTTTGACAATATATGGTATACCTTTTTTTCTCCATTGCAAGGAATTGAATGCAGGGCCTCATGCATGGTAGGCAAGCACCTTACCCTGAGCCGCACTTAGTCCTCAACAAACTTTGCAAATAAAATAACAAGCAGAGTGATCAAATTAAGTGTAGCCTACTGCTACTGTAATTTTAATCATTCTTAACTGATTTTTTATGTTCTTTTCTTACAACTGATAACTTTATTCTGTGTTATTTCCATTAATTTTTCAGACTTTGACCATCAGGTGGCAAAACTCAGTCAGGACATTTCTGAAACAACAGAACAATGTGGAACATCCTCAGAAAGGACCAATAAAAATATTTCTCATGTTCCTAATTGGGGAGGAAACTGGGACAGGGCCCTTGAAGTAGGAGAGCAACATAGAATGCTTCCAGGAGAGGGCCAGCAGGAGCCCTTTGCACAGGCCAGGGATTTAAACAAGTTCCTGCGTGGATATGTAGGAAAGAAGCCTATGTGTGCAGAATGTGGGAAAAGCTTTAACCAGAGTTCTTATCTCATAAGACACCTAAGAACCCATACTGGTGAGAGACCTTATAAATGCATCGAGTGTGGGAAAGGCTTCAAACAGAGCTCAGACCTCGTCACTCATCGCAGAACACACACAGGAGAGAAGCCCTACCAATGCAGCAAGTGTGAGAAAAAATTCAGCGACAGCTCAACTCTCATCAAACATCAGAGAACCCACACAGGGGAGAGACCTTATGGGTGCCCAGAGTGTGGGAAGACTTTTGGACGGAAGCCACACCTCACAATGCACCAAAGAACCCACACAGGAGAAAAGCCCTACACGTGCCTCGAATGTCATAAAAGCTTCAGTCGAAGCTCAAATTTCATCACCCACCAGAGGATTCACACAGGCGTGAAGCCTTACAGGTGTAACGACTGTGGGGACAGTTTTAGCCAGAGCTCAGATTTGATTAAGCACCAACGAACCCACACAGGAGAACGGCCTTTTAAATGCCCAGAGTGTAGGAAGGGCTTCAGAGACAGTTCTCATTTTGTAGCACACATGAGTACTCACTCAGGAGAAAGGCCTTTCAGTTGTCCTGAGTGCCACAAAAGTTTCAGTCAGAGTTCCCATCTGGTTACACACCAGAGGACACATACCGGTGAGAGACCTTTTAAGTGCAAAGACTGTGGGAAGGGATTTGCTGATAGCTCTGCCCTCATTAAGCACCAACGAATCCACACAGGAGAAAGACCCTACAAATGTGGCGAGTGTGGAAAGAGCTTCAATCAGAGCTCCCATTTCACTACCCACCAACGCATTCACATAGGAGACAGACCCTACCCCTGTCCCGAATGTGGCAAGACCTTCAACCAGCGTTCCCATTTTCTCACGCACCAGAGAACACATACAGGAGAAAAACCATTTCACTGTAGTAAATGTGATAAGAGCTTCCGGCAGAAAGCTCATCTCTTATGCCATCAAAACACCCATTTGATTTAGGAAATGGTCTTTAGTGGTTCTGCTATTACTTTTCAAATTTCCATTGCTACTGTCTTCAGATACCCCAAATAGAGAAAACCTGGGCATTGGTGACTCAAGTCAGACCCTAATCTGTTCTCTTTCTTTTCTGTGTTACAATGAAGAGGATGAACTTATAGGGTCCAAATAATGTTCTGAACACAAAAGACATTACTTCAGTGTATGTAACTCACCCTTAGGGAAATATGTGTTTAAATGATTAATGTCTGGTTACTAGAGGTGAAAGGAATGTGGCCTAGAGATCTCATGTAAACCATCTGGTACAGTGCCTGGCACAAAGTAGGTGCTCGATGATTAATATTTGAGGTCTTGGGCTGTGGGTATAGTCTGTCTATGAGGCCTCTGAATTTGATCCCCAGCACTGCTAAAAAAACAAAAACAAAAACAAAAAAAATATTTTTTGAGTTCTTATATAAAGTCCTTAAAAGCAGTGTCTGGGCCTTAAAAGATATTCAATATAATATAATATAATATAATATATATAATACAGTCTATAACTCAATAAGAAATTTATAATTCAAGCCACTCTAGTTCAGAACTTACAAGGTCTGGGGTCTGAACACCTAAATTTAATAAAATGGAAACTCTCTCTTACTAGTGCTATACAGGCTTTAGTCACCAGATGTCTCATCACCATGACAAGGCAGAATTACCATAGAGGATGTTTGTGGTTTTGTGACTTAGAGGCTAAAAGAATCTCAGATCTCTTTGTAGGACAGTGTGTGAGGTTTTTCCACTATAGGTTTGCTGTCATTTGAGGCATAGAAAATGATGAACAAGCCAGAAGGACCTGGAGGAAGACTGTAAAACTGTGGAAGCAAAATTGCTGAAAATGTCAAATGATATTACAGGAATCCTTCCTGGCATTTAGCTAAAGGAAGCAATCTTGTTTTCTAATTTGCTGGGTCATTGTGTCCCTTTACTTTTAAGTTAATGCAACTCTCTGACCCTTGTAGGGCCATTCATTTTATGCACTAGAACATTCCTATATTTAATTGAAATAAATCAAGGGAAGTCAGGTTATTGGAAAGAACACTGACTTCATTGAGAAGGTAAAGTGTTTGAGTCCTAGCCCTGGCCCTTAAATTTGCTAGACTTTTATCTCCTCTCAAGCCTGAGTGATACTTAACTTACCTTCCGCCCAAGGTTTTATTTATCTGAAATACATGCGGGTTCGTGCACACACACACACACACATTTTGTTGTTGAATTATAAATGTAATGTCTCTAGAGTTTCTTGTTAAACTACTATTACTAATGTCTTTTTTTTTTTCCCAGGAAATTCTGGCTATGTCTCTAGGTGTCCCTCAGTCTTATAATGAGGAACTTTTTTTTTTAATCTATTGGAAAACTAAGGTGCAAAAATGGTAAATGACATGACTCATTAGTTCACATGGTTATAAAAGAGCCAGATCTGGTTCCTGGTGACTAGGTTTCCAATCTGCGGTTCTTTCTCTTCAACAACATGGACCAGACCAGGTCTAGGATTTGTTAGTGCCTCTGGGACACAGAACTGGAGGAATCATATTCCATCCATTAAGCACTGTGGATTTAGAAATGACTGAGGGATGTAGTCCAATTCTGAGGGAGCTTTACAGGATCCTAGGCTGGGGTCTTTGATTCTGATGGAATAAGAATGGAGGGCTAAGGGTGCAATGAGCTAAGGAGGGAACTGAGTGCTCATCGCTTTTTTTTTTTTTTGGTGGTGTGGGGCCCTTTGTTTTGATAATGGGGATTGAGTCCTTGGTTGCTCTACCACTGAGTACTTCTTATTTTTTATTTTGAGACAGGGTCTTGCTACATTGCTGAGGCTGGCCTTAAATTTGCAATCCTCCTGCCTCTAAATCACTGGGATTATAGGTGTGTGCCACCACACCCTCCTTCTTTTCTCTCTTCTTATGATGTTAGTAGCCATTGGTAATCCCTTATTTTATTTGGGGTTGCCAAATGGTAACATTTTATTCCAATCATTTCTTCTTCATTTATTAGCTGGAATATTTCTATAAAGACCACTCTCCTTTATCTACTATGTGGTTCCTTTGAAATATAGTTTGCATAGGAATAGCACAATAATTGCCTGATTAACCAGGCACAGTGACTTGGGAGGCTGAGGCAGAAGGATTGAAAATTCAAGGTCAGCCTTAGTGACTTAGTGAGGTGATCAGTAACTTAGTGAGATCCTATCTCAAAATAAAAAAAAAAAAGCGGGGACTAGGGGCTTAGCACAGTGGTAAAGGGCCACTTCAATCCCCAGTTTAAAAATAAAAAAGTAGCTGCCTGATTAGAACTCTCTGACTTTTTTAATATTGCCATCTAAATTTTGGCCTCCATGACCCACATCTCTAAGCCCCTTTCCATTGACAGACCCTGTCTGATGGGAAATTTCTAAATGCATAAATCTCATAATAATTTTCCTCCCGTACTTCCTTCTAGTTTGTCTAGGTCCCTCATAAAACATTGTGCTAAAGAGTGATTTCTTAGGGATGGAATCTCTAGCTTGCCAATTAATATTTCTTAATACTTTCCTGGCCAGAATCAGGAGAGAAAAACTACATCCCTATTACTTAGGAATGATTTTACATCCCATTTTTTTGTAAATTGAGAATATGCCATCTTCATTTATTTTGCCTATCCAAGTGTTGTTCTAAATCAAATGCCATCGGTATGTATAAAAGAACAACATTTGTAAAAATCAAATGAGAAGGTAAAAGAGGAGCCCAGCAAGCAGAGGTAAGGGGTGATTTACATGAGATTCAGGGGCTTCATCTCTCCAGAAATGGAAATGTTTTGGCCAGAGGCTAGAATGAGAAAGCACAGAATTGAATGTCCCTCAGAAGAGCCATTTTGAGAATTTGCAGTGGATTGATATAAGATGTCCTGGAAGGATGTCCCACAAGAGGGAGCCTGTTAGAGGAATTTAAGAGAAACAAGACATTACCACAAAGACTCATAACCACAAACCCAGTTAGGAACCTGATTTGTGCATTTTTTTTTTTTTTATGTGAGTGACCCTAGATTTTTGGCAGGATCTGGGAGCATCACAGAACCAGGGATCAGAAGATCCAACTTCTAGCTAGATATAATGGCCTGTAAACCCTGTGACTCAGAAGGCCAGCCTCAGTGACTTAGGGAGACCTTGTCTCAAAATAAAAAATAAAAGGGTTGGGGATATAGCTCAGTGGTAGAGCACCCTTGGGTCCAATCCAGCTTCTAGTTTTGGTGCAGTTATTTACTAGCCAATTCTTTTCAGGTCAGTTAATCACTCTAGGCTTTAGTGTATTTGTTATACCAGATATCTGATATCTTCTGGCTCTTAAACTTTACAAATTAGATCCTACTGGTGTCACATGTTGGGAGCAGGCTCTTCCATGTGTGAATTTTCATGTTTAGAGAGGACAGAAGTAGGTAGGCTGAATCTCTGGTTCCTCTCCTGCTCCTTGGCTTGCCCCCATATTCTCAGAGGAAAGGTAAAAATTTATTTCTGCCAGTAGAGTTGGCATATTCCTTCCCAACTAAACGCCACTTCAACCTAGCCTTTAGCCTCTCCTATTCCTACTTCGTAACAGTATTTTGCAGACAGAGCTTAATGGGTTGTCACATATATTGAGTCTTATTCCTAAGAGTTTGTTTTTTGTATTGCACATCTACTGATGCACTTATGCTGTGAGATGTGAGCTCTTGAGTGGTAATGTGTGACTTACTTATGAACCTGCCACCCACCTTCCTCTGTCCTCTCTGTGCCACTCCCAATACAGAGATTTTTTTTTTTTTTTTGGCAGTGCTAGGAATTGAATCCAGCACCTTTCACATACTATGCAAGAGTTCTACTACTGAGCTCTATCTCCAACCCAAGCAGGAGTTATTATTACTACTACTACTATTATTATTTTATTTATTTATTATACCAGGTATTGAACTCAGGGATGCTCACCACTGAGCCACATCCCCCTCCCTGTTTTTATTTTCTATTTTGAGACAGGGTCACCCTAAGTTGCTTAGGGCCTCTCCAAGTTGCTTTGAACTTGTGATCTTCCTGCCTCAGGCTCCTGAGCTTCTGAGTGCACCACCATGCTCAACTTCAAACAGGAACTATTAAATGCTATTGGTGGGAGTGGAGGTTACTGTCTTTCAATATTTTTCCTAGTTCCTATCCTTATGACTGGACAATCAGCTTCTTGCATATGTTCCCTGTGTCCTCTCTACAAATTCTAAGTCACTGCATAGCACTCTCAGTTTTACCTCTTAGATTCCTCTCAAGCATATTATCAAACCTTTCCATCTCCACTGCCACTCTCCCACAATGAACCACCCACGTCTCTTACCTGAACTCTTGCAGCAGCCTACTAACTTATCTCAATTTTATTTTTGCTCAAATTTCCTCTTACATAAGCCAGAAAATCCTAACTCTAATCATATCACCTATCTGCTTAACATCAGCACCTTCCCATTGCTTTTAAGATAAAGACCCAAACTCTTATCCAGGTCTATGAAGCCCCTGTCATTTGGACTCTTCCCCTTTCAAATTCTTCTGATGTCGCCTTCCTCTCCCTTGCTATGCCTCAGCACACTTGCATTCTCTGTTCTTAAGTCATGCCAAGGTTGTGTGCACCCACAGAGCCTTGGTACTAACTGTTCTCTCTGCCCAGAATGTTCTTTGCCCAGATCTTTGTAGAGGCTTCTTTTTTTTCCAACCAGGTTTCAGCCTAAACACAACTCCTTACCAACACTTTCCCTTATGATCCTGTCTAAATTAGGTTTCCTCCCCCAACAGTCACTCTCTACCACATTTTCCTTTTTTATTTTCACCAAAGTTCTTAGTACCTGCCAGATAATTTATTTTATTTTGGTAAATTCCATGACAGGAAGGAGCATTTCTCTTGTTTCCATTCTCTTTTTTTCATCACTGTGACCAAAATACCCAACAAGAACAACTTAGAAGAGGAAAAGCTTATTTGGGGCTTGTGATTTCAGAGTTCTAAGTCCATAGAGGGCTGAGTCCACTGCTCTGGGCCCAAAGTGAGGCAGCACATCATGGGGGAAGGGCCCAGCAGAGGAGCGCTGCTCAACTTGTGGTGGGGTCAAGAAACAAAGCAAGGTAGGGAAGGGGCTGCAGGGAAGAGGCACCCTTTCAGGGCACATCCCCAGTGACCCACTTCTCCCAACCACCCACATCTCCCTATAGTTACCACCCAATCAATTCATTTGAACTAAAGACTGATTAAGTTACAGCTTTTATAATCGAATCACTTTGCCTCTGAATATTCCTGCATTAACAGGTGTTCTGTGGGGGTTACTCATATCCAAATCATAACACATTCTTTCATGGTAAGTGCTCAATAAAAACTTATTGGATCTCAGCAGCTCAGGAGGCTGAGTTCAAAGCCAGCCTCAGCAAAAGTGAGGTGCTAAACAACTCAGTGAGACCCTATCTCTAAATAAAATGCAAAAAAAAAAAAGGGCTGGGGATGAGGCTCAATGGTCAAGTGACCCCGAGTTCAATCCCCGGTACTAAAAAAAAAAAAAATGAATGAATGAATGAATACACGCTCATAGGCAGCACAGTGAGGTGAAGATGTGAAGAGTCACACCAACAAGTCTCTAAATAGCCAAACTGAGGAGTTTGGATCTTACTCTCTGGGGAATGAGATGTCATCACTAATGGTTTTTCATAAAAGGATGACTTGGCTGCTACATCAGGGTCATAGTACAGAGAAGAAAGCTGAAGACTTGAGACAGTCTGTGATGAAGAGGGGTTTGCACAGTGCCACATAGCGAGTCTCCTACAAGAGGTCATTATCACAAATCACCATGGTGAGATTGTTAAACTATCTTCTCACCTCACATGCATTCTTCCTAGACCCTATCTTCATATTCCTTTCCTTTCCCTTTTGTCAAACTTGTACTCACACATACTTATTCTCAGAGCTATTGTTTTTAGGTACTTTTTTCTTCTTCGGTATTGGGGATTAAATCCAGGGACAGGGATGCTAGGTCACTGAGCTACACACTAAACCCTTTTTATTTTTTGTTTTTTTAAAATATTATTTAGTTGTACATGGACATGATACCTTTATTTTTTTATTCTTTTTTTTTTAAACCCAGTGCCTCACACGAGCTAAGCAATTGCTCTACCATTGAGCCACAATCCTAGGCCCCCTTTGTTATTTTTTTATTTTGAGACAGGTCTCACTAAATTGCCCAGGCTAGCCTCTAACTTGCAATCCTCCTGCCTCAGCTTCCCATATGTCTGGGATTACAGACAAGTACCACCACTCCTGGCTTGCATGCTAGTCTTGTATCTTCGACTATCATCTCTCAGAACAGGAGCCTGGTCCAACCTCTTTCTATAACTTCAGACCTATAAGTTCAGCTACTTGGTAGATAAGGAGGACCCACCAATTCACAAGCTCAGAATATCCAAATTACAGTCAATATCTCTTCCCAAAGCATCCTATGATGTTTTTCTTCAAATGATTCTATACTCTTCTACATAGCCTTCCCAGAAATTGCTGGTCAACTTGAGATTCTTCTCCCTCATTTCCTATTTTTTGTTGGTACCAAGTCACATAGTCTCTGCCTCTGCTGTCTGTCCTCCTCTACACACACACTTTTAAATTGCAAAAGCACCTTGTTCTTGTAAAGATTTCCAAAAAAGACAGAAGTGCTCAAAGCAAAAGAATGCAAAGGTCTTGTCTCTTTCTTGTCCCTCCTCTAGTCCCTCTCCCTGGATTCCAGCTCTGTAACAGTTTGGCATGCCACGTCTTGCCTCCAGCTCTTCTTTTCCATTCCCACTGCCATCATCTGAACTCCACAATTTTCCATTTGGTCTCCTGGCTTTTCCTTTCAGTTCAGCTCAACAAATGTATAAGAAGTGCCTTCCACATACCAAATCCCAGAGGTACAAAAATGTGTAAGATAAAGAGGTCCACATTTAAAAGTTGTTTAACTTTGGGCAAGTTACTTACTCTCTCTGACTGCTATTTCCTTACCTGTAAAATGAGGACAATCATAGTGCCTTCTTCATAGGGCTGGGTGAGGATTAATAAGATAATACACATAAAACTCTTTGTACAGTATCTCTGTAAATGTCAATGTCAACAATGAGAAAGATGATAATCTGCCTTGAAGGAGTTTACCATTTAATGGGAGAATTGAAGAATAAAAATTATCTAGATGAAGATAGATAACCAAATGGTTTTGGAAAAGGTAGAGAAGCAGTTTAAAATTAAAAGGCTTAGGGAGTTAGGAGACAGAGAGTTAAGAGATTAGACTTTATTCTCTAAGACATTAATTATCAAAATGTGAAACAACCACCACCTTCATCAGTCTTACCTGGGGTGCTTATTCAAATATGGTCATTCAGATAGTGGAATACTATACAACTGGAAAATAAACAAACTCTAGTTACATGTACCACTACAGATAAACATCAAAAATCATGTTTGCTGGGTATGGTGGCACACACCTATAATCCCAGCTACTTGGGATTCTGAAATAAGAGGATTTCAAGTTCCAGGACAGGCTGGGTAACTTAGCAAGACCCTCTCTCAAAATAAAAAAAATAAAAAGAACTAAGGTTATAGCTCAATGGTTAGAGCACCCCTGAGTTCAATCCCTAGTACCACAAAAAAAAAAAAAAAAAGGGAAAAATCCTTTTAATTAATGTGTATAACTTCTATATCTTTTCTTATTTCACAAGAAAACACACACAGGTGAGGTGTTGTAAGCCTGTAATCCCAGTGGCTCAGGAGCCTGAGGCAGGAAGATCATCTGTTCAAAGCCAGCCTCAGCAATATATCGAGGCCCTAAGCATCTCAGTGAGACCCTGTCTCTAAATAAAATACAAAAAAGGGAGGGGGGTGTGGCTCAGTGGTTAAGTGCCCTGGGTTCTATTCCTAACACCAAAACACACATACACATGCACACACACACACACACAAAAAAAAAACCCAAGAAAATGATGTTCTTGTAAAGACTCATCTTTCCCTCTTAAATCTCATGAAGTTGAGTTATAGTGAAAAAAAGACAATCTAAAGTGTCTGAACCCTCAACAGACACTAGGCCAGTACCCTTCATTCTCTCGATTATACACACACCTTCTTATTTTCCTTTCAGACAAAATTTCAAAATCCCCTCCCCTTGTATATATCTTTTTGTGTATATGATGCTGGTAACTGAACCCAGGGCTTGCATGCCAGGCAAGTGCCCTACCACTGAACTAACTACACTGCCATACCCACTTATGTGTAACAGTGCAAATTAAATGTTCAAAAGGTTACAGGCCCTCCCATCCATAAATAGCCAAACTAGGACCTGCTGTCTGAATGGAGGATGCCCTGCTACATTAATAATGTTCATATAAACATGTTTATTTTCCTCCAGAAAAAAAATGCTTCCACATTTTAGATTATTTCCACAGGGTGTGAACATTTTTACAGTTCTACTTACTTGATGCCAAATCATTTTCTAAGTGAATTGTACCAATTTACAATGTTATCAGCAGTAAATGACTACCAATTTCACCACACCCTCATCTTTGAGAAACAGTATTGTTAACATAATTGATGATTCTTGTGTATTGTTTTAATTTGCATATCTTCGATTGCTTGTGATGTGATTACTTTTGAAATTTGTTCTTACTTTAGCTACTTTCTTGTATTCTGTCGTTAACTATGTGTGTCCTCAGAGCAGGATGGAAAATAAAAACTTGGCGCTGGGGATGTGGCTCAAGCGGTAGCGCACTTGCCTGGCATGTGCGTGTCACTGCGTTCGATCCTCAGCACCACATACAAATAAAGATGTTGTGTCCGCCGAAAACTAAAAAATTCTCTCTCTCTCTCTCTCTCTCAAAAAAAAAATAAAAATAAAAACTTGACCATTTGATTTTGAGGAAGTTGTTTACATTTTTCCTGTTATCTTCCTCCTCCCACCTTTATTTTTTTTTCAAATTTCTTACTTCCTAAGCTTCTACATTTATAGAACTATCAGAAACTACAGTTAAGTCAACAAACAAAAGAGTAAAATCACCTGTATCTCTCATTCTATATAACCACTATTATTTGTTGCATATCCTTTTAAACTTTTTTCTCTTCCAGCAATATACATAAATATATTATCTAATCTTTCTGAGCCTATTTTCTCATCTATAAAATGAGGATGCTGGTCCTTCACGTTGATAATTTTTTTTTAATTATTTATTTATTTGGCGGACGCAACATCTTTGTATGTGGTGCTGAGGATCGAACCCGGGCCACACGCATGCCAGGCGAGCGCGCTACCGCTTGAGCCACATCCCCAGCCCCCATGTTGATAATTAAATGATCTGGCATGTATGAAAATGTTTTATAAAGTACAGGATGCTGTTCAAGTGGAAGTTGCCACTCTTATGTCAAAAATAAAATTTAAAAAATCTCTTTATTCCACCAAGCAGATGATGACACTTTGTTCCCTGAACACAGCCTGCTGTCTAGAGTACAGTTTCTTGTCTCTAGAAGGACTTCTTACTTCAATTACTCCTGCTGAACTACTATGAGCTATTATCCACTCTTTTTTTTTTTTGGTGGTGCTGAGGATCAAACCCAGGGCCTTGAGCATGCAAGGCAAGCACTCTACCAACTGAGCTATGTCCCCAGCCCTTCTTTTTTTCTCTTTGAAATACTGAGGATGGAACCCAGGCCTTGCATATGTGAGACAAGCGCTCTATCATTGAGCACCAGTCCCCCTCCCCGATCTTTTAAATTTAAAATTTAATAAAAAATGGTGGTGTTAACCTGTAATCCCAGAGACAAGAGGACCACAAGTTTGAGATCAGCCTCAGCAATTTAGACAGAACTTGTCTCAAAATAAAAAAAAAATAAAAAGAGCTGGGGTTATGACTCAATGTTCCCAGGTTTTAAAATAATAATAATAATAATGACTGAGGATGTAGTTCAGTTGTAGAATGCCCCCTGGGTTTGGTTCAATTTATAAAACCAAGATAATAAAAAGATTTTAAAAAGAAAGATGCTGAGCCAGGTATGGTGGCTTATGCCTGTAATCCCAGAGGTTTTGAAGGCTGAGACAGGAGGATTGCAAGTTCAAAGCCAGCCTCAGCAATGGCAAGTTGCTAAGCAACTCAGTGAGACCCTGTCTCTAAATAAAGTACAAAAATAAGGCTGGGGGTGTGGCTCAGTGGTTGAGTGCCCCTGAGTTCAATCTGTGGTGGGGGGGGGGGAGAAAGAAAGAAAGATGCTGAAACCAGAAACTTGCTTTTTTACTGAGCAGGGCTTTTGCACTGAATCTTTTTTTTTTTTTAAAGAGAGAGAGCGAAAGAGAGAGAGAGAGAGAGAGAGAGAATTTTTAGTATTTATGTTTTAGTTTTCGGGGGACACAACATCTTTGTTTGTATATGGTGCTGAGGATCGAACCGGGGCTGCACACATGCCAGGCGAGCGCACTACCGCTTGAGGCACATCCCCAGCCCCAGAATCTGTCATTTAATCTGGGCTTAATTAAGGTAACTTGAAGGGCTGGGGATGTGGCTCAAGCGGTAGCGCGCTCGCCTGGCATGCGTGCGGCCCGGGTTCGATCCTCAGCACCACATACAAACAAAGATGTTGTGTCCGCCGAAAACTAAAAAATAAATATTAAAAAAAAAAAATTCTCTCTCTCTCTCGCTCTCTCCCTCCCTCTCTCTCTCTAGCTTTAAAAAAAAAAAAAAAAAAAAAAAAAAAGGTAACTTGAAGCATGCTACCTTCAGCACCTAATCCTTGAATCTAGGCCCTAATGAGGCCTGTCCTCACTCTTTAGAGTCAGAAGCATAGACAGAAAATATATGAATACAGATCTAACCCCATGTTGTATTTCTCCAGAGTTCTGTACTGTGAGAAGTCAGTTACAACCTGGCCATTTTCCTATCAGACTGGACATATGTCAGTTAACTGGAGTCTTCTTATTTTGTAGAACTGAGGATTGAATCCAGGGCCACTCAACCTCTGATAAATATATGTCCCCAGCCCTTTTTATTTTTTATGTTGGGACAGGATCTCACTAAATTGCCCAGGTTGGTAGCATGCCTGAGGCACTGGGTTCAATTCTCAGACCACGTAAAAAAAATAAATAAATAAAATAAAGGTATTGTGTTCACCTACAACTAAAAAAATAAATATTAAAAAATAAATAAAATAAAATTTTTTTTAAAAATTGTCCAGGTTGGCCTCAAATTTGTGATGCTCCTGCCTCAGCCTCCAGAGTCTCTGGGATTATCAGCACGCACCACTGTGCCAAGAAAACTGACTGGAGTCTTAAGAAGGAATGTTGTTGTATAGGTGTGTTTTGTCCCCAGGCCTCCCCTGTCTTTGTGTGTGTGTGTGTGTGTGTGTGTCTGTGTGTGTTGGTCTTTACATATCTCAATGGTGAACAAAGTCTTGCAGTATTCTACATTGCCTTGTTCTGGCAATATTAGTGGTAGCAGAAATGTCCCCAGTTGTCTATAATCTCCTGAGAGAGACCCAGTAAGATTTTTTCTTTACTCTATACCTGGAGGAACCTATAGGAAAGTGGCACTCCACAGGGATATCAGTTGTCATCCAAATTCCAATCCTAGAGAGAGTGAGAAGTAACAAGAGGAAAGGTATTTACAACCCCTCTCACCCCAAGTGTTCACCCATTCTTCACCCAGCAATCTGGTCCCTGAGGAAAGAGGAGGTTCCATCCTCTACCAAGGATGGGGCATTTTTCCAAAGAGGTTCCACTTGAACTTTTGGATTGTTGTTTGGTTTCCGCTCTTTGAGAAGGCTGGAGAGAAGGGAGCTAGGCAGAGAGAGGGCACAATCACATGAGCACACACCCACACAAAATACCTCTTCATGACTTCCTGGCTTTGTTTATACTGTTTCCTCAACTTGTGCCCTTTCTCACCCTTTCCTTTGGTTGTCCCTGGAGGACTTGTTTAAATAATACTTCTTCTAGGAAACCTTGTATGATCCAGTAAAAATTGACCGTTTTCTTTCTTTCCTTTTTTTTTTTTTTTTGGTGTCGGGGGGCACTGAGTCTTGACCCCATGGGTTCTACCACAACCTTTTATTTTTTATTTTGAAACAGGGTCTTGCTAACTCATTAAGGCTGGCCTCACGCTTGCATTCCACTTGCCTTAGCTTCCTGAGTTGCTGGGATTATAGTCATGCATCAACTGTTCTCTTATCTGTGCTTTCAGATCTATGTCCTGATGTCTGAAAGCTCCTGGAGATTGCTTTGTCATCTTTGTGTCCATTACATTCTTTGGTGGATGTGACTTCTCAAATCTTTCAACTTGGCTTTCTAGGTAGCTAATACCTGGATGGAAGTGGCACATAAGTGGAGAGTAGGGTTCACAGACATGGGCTTTGGGTCAAGTGCAGTTTTAATGCTGGCTAATTCACTAACTACTTTATAATCTTTGGAAAATTAGTTAGCTTTTCTGAATCTTAAGGACTTATCTTTGAATTAGAGAATTCTACTTCAAAGACCTATCGTGAAGGTCAAATGAGGCGATGCACATACTTAGAACTGAGTTTACAGGGCACTCATTACAAGTTAGCTACTGTTACTTGCTTTCTTGTTTGTTTGGTACTAGGGATTGAGCCCAGTCACTTAATCACTGAGCCACATTCCAACCCCTTTTATTATTTTATTTTATTTTTTTGGGACCAGGGATTGAACTCAGGGGCACTCAACCACTGAGCCACATCCCCAGCCCTTTTTTATTTTATTTAGAGACAGAGTCTCACTGAGTTGCTTAGTGCCTCCCTGATGCTGAAACTTGCTTTGAACTCTCAATCCTCCTGTCTCAGCCTCCTGAGCTGCTGGGATTACAGGCGTTTGCCACTGTGCCTGGCCTCTCTTTATTTTTTATTTTTAGACAGGGTCTCACTAAGTTGCTTAGGGCTTCACTAAATTGCTGAGGCTGGCCTTGAACTTGTGATCCTTTTGCTTCAGCCTCCCAAGTTGCTGATGTTATACCATGTACCGGAGTGCCTTGTTAGCTACTGTTACTTGTGACCCATTGTCATTCCTATAGATGTTTAAGAGGCATGCCATGGGCGACCCTGCCTTTGCAGGCTTGTCTCCAGATCTTAAATCTTAACGTGGAGTTTGATTTTTCTTGTCCCACCCACCTCTCTTTTCTTTTTTCTTTTTGGTGGTACTAGGGATTGAACCCAGGGCTTTGTGCATTTGAGGCAAGCACTCTACCAACTGAGCCATATCCCCAGCCCCCAACCTCTCTTTTCTTTATACTTTGGTCTGACCACCCGCTGAGCTCACAATTCCTAACCATGTTTCTTGGTGGATCATAGATTTGATTTGTGTCTTTAGCTTAGAGACATCAATAGGAACTTGTGGGCTGTTTTAACCCCAATCATGAAACTAATACCCTGGTTCCATTATGGGTGACTTCCTTGCTTCCTCCTGCAACTTCTACCTCTCTGTTTTTGTAAGTTGTCTCTAGGTCAGGACATGAGTATTTGTAAATGTTCGAAGAAGATTTCCAGAGACAACTGGGAAGTGAATGAGCAGAAAAGAATGGACACCTTCTTCTTACTGATAAGCTGCCATAAACCAGGCGGTGATGTTGAATGATGATTTGCCAGAGATTTTAGAATCAGAAAGACCTAGACTTGATTCCCAGCCCTGAAACCTCTGACCTTAAGCAAAATACCTGTTTTGAGTGAGCAAACACTCATTTGCCGAATGAGGATAATCTTGCTTTCTTTACAGGGTTGTTGTGAGAAAGTATATCTAAAGCACTAGCATGTTCTGGAACACGGTAAACAGTGAGTAAATGGCTTTGATTACAAATAGGTAGTTTAAAAACTTTTGTTCCTTTTGAAAAAATGAAGAATTGAAGAAGTATCTAAAGTTATCTTATTGGCAGGAGCTATGTCAGATCAATAAGATTCAGAATATCTGAGTACCTGAAGGACAAGGCAAAATATATTTTCTTCAAGCAAGGAGAACAATGTATAACACTTTAAAGTTTAACAAAAAATAGCTATGTGGGGCTGGGGTTGTGGCTCAGTGGCAGAGTGCTTGATTGGCATTTATGAGGCACTGGGTTTGATCCTTAGCACCACATAAAAATAAAATAAATAAAATAAAGTTATGGTGTCCATCTACAAAATATTTTTAAAAATTGCCTATGTAGGGGTTGGGGTTGTGGCTCAGTGGTAGAGGGCTTGCCTCTTATGTGTGAGGCCCTGGGTTCGAGTCTCAGCACTACATCTAAATAAATAAAATAAAGGTCCATTGACAACTAAAATAAAGATATATTTTTAAAAATTGGCTAAGCACAGTGGTGTACACCTGTAATCACAAACATGCAGGAGGCTGAGGCAGCAGGAACATAAATTCAAGGCTACCCTTAGCAGCTTAGGGAGACTCTGTCTCGAAATAAAAAATAAAAAGGACCAGGAATGTAGGTCAGTGGTAAAGTACCTCTGGGTTCCATCTCCAGCTCCCCAAACAAACAAACTCCAAAACTACAACAGCAAAGATACTTGATTGAATTACTTATCAGCCTATATTTATTACAGGAATTACTTATCAGCCTCTTCTTTGAAGTTGCACCCAAAATTGTTTTTTTTTTTAACTTTTATGAGTTTTATTTATTTATTTTTAATTTATTTTTTGGTGTAGATGGACACAACACAATGCCTTTATTTATTTATTTTTTTATGTGGTGCTGAGGATCGAACCAGGGTCCTGCCGTGCTAGGTGAGCGCTCTACTGCTGAGCCACAATACCAGCCCCAAAATTGGTTTTTTAAAAATATTTTTTTAGTTGTCGATGGACCTTTATTTTTATTTACTTATTTCTATGTGGTGCTGGGAATCAAACCCAATGCCTTACACGTGCTAGGTGAGCACTCTACCGCTGAGCCACAACCCCAGCCAGCACCCAAAGTTTTTGTGAAGAACTTAATTCTGTTTCAATTCGGTTACTCCTAAACTGGGAATCTGATATCAATTCTAACTCTGAAAGTTCCCTAAGTTCACACATTTGCAAGCAATATCAATTGGTTTTCTCCTCCTCCTCCTCCTCCTCCTCCTCCTTCTTCTTTCTTCTTCTTCTATGTTGGTACTGGGAATAGAAACCAAGGGCACTCAGCCTCTGAGCCACATCCTTAGCCCTTTTTATTTTTTATTTTAAGACCGTTTCTTAGGGTTTCATTAAGTTTCTGAGGCTAAGTGTCTTAGGGTCTCATTAAGTTTCTGAGACTAGCCTTGAACTTGGGATCCTCCTGACTTAACCTCCCAAGCCACTGTATATTACTTCTTTATCTATTTTTCTAAGTTCTAGGTTTTTAAAATATTGATTACAAGAAGGCCTATCCTGATTTCAGAAGCATTTAAATGTGAAAAAAAACTTGAGACTTATATTTGAAGACATATGGTTTTTAAAATGCTACTGGGAAACACATGAGGAAGTGATTAATTTTGTCTGGATGACAAGGTGACATTTGAGTCTAGTATGGGAAGTTGTGTAGGAGTTTCCCATGCAGATAAGAGGCTAAAGGGTATTCCAAGCCAAGGGAAACCTCTATTATGGTGCTTATCTCAATCTATTCTGTATATTGCTCCACTCCCACCAGCTTGTAAATTCCTTGAGATCAAGAACAAATTTGATTTCCCAAAATGACCATATAGCTCGTTATTTTGCCATTTTTTTACTAGTTCATTTCATATTTATTAATTTTATTCATATTTATATTTACTGAAAAAACAGTATTTCTTGTAGCTCATTGTAAAAAACTGGTAAATTCAAAGAGGCAAACACCACCCCACACAAATTTCTGGCAGTAGTCAGAGGCGGAGGCAATGAAGTTGTTTGTTTGTTTGTTTTTAGTACCAGGGATTGAACCCACTGGCACTTAACCCTGAGCCATATTCCTAGCCCCTGCCTCCCCACCAACCCCCTGCTTTTTAAATTTTTTTATTTGAGACAGCGTTTTGCTAATTGCTTAGGGTCTCACTGAGTTTCTGAGGCTGGCTTTGAAGTTGCCATCCTCCTGCCTCATCTTCCTGATCTGAGTTGAAGAAGTATCTCAAGTTATAATAGTTAGAGCACTATGGCATCTGGAAATGCAATGAGTTTTGAAGTCCATAACATAATATAAAGAGGAGCTTAAAATGACAGCTGGGGCTGGGCGAGGTGGCCCACGCCTGTAATCCCAGCAGCTCAGGAGGAGGAGGCAGGAGGATTGCAAGTTTAAAGCCAGCCTCAGAAATTTAGGGAAATGCTAAGGAACTCAATAAGACTTTGTCTCTAATAAAATACCAAATATAGATAGTGATGTGGCTCAGTGGTCGAGTGCCCCAGAATTCAATCCCTGGTACCCCAAACAAACAAAAAACCAAACAACTGGCATAATGAAAAGAAGATTCTGGGCTGGGTGTGGTGGATTACAGCACATCTGTAATCCCAGTGACTGGGGAGGTTGAGGCAGGAGGATCACAAGTTTACAGGCCAGCCTCTTCCCAATTTAGTCAGACTATCTCAAAATAAAAAGCACCCCTGGGTTTAATCCCCAGTATCCACCACCTGACCCCCATCCAAAGGAAAAAATAATAATGGCTCTCAAAGTCTGCAGCTTCAGATGTGGCACTGAGAATGGAACCCAGTGCCTCATACATGCTAGGCAAGCACTGTGCCACTGAGCCACAACTTCAGCCCCAAGACCTATTTTAAATACATAGTTTCAGACTTAGGTTTTTGAGTTGAAACCTTACCAAGTTTATGCATGGAAGTGGATCATCTAAATTTCATAATTTTTTTTTTGTATTGTAGATTGAATTCAGGTACGTTTAACGACTGAGCCACATCCCCATCTCTTTTTATATTTTATTTAGAGACAGGGTCTCACTAAATTGCTGAAGCTGGCTTTGAATTCGTGATCCTCTTGCTTCAGCCTCCCAAGCGGGTGGGATTACAGGCATGTGTCCGGCTAACGTCATTATCTTTATATATATATATATATATATATATTTTTTTTTTTTTTTTTTTTTGGGGGGGGGTGGGTAGGGGTGGGGGTGAGGAGCTACTAGAGATTGAACCCAGTGGTGTTTTACCACTAAGCTTCATCTCTGACTCTATTTATTTTTTACATTGAGACAGTCTTTATCACTGATCTACATCTCTAACTCCTTTTATTTTGTATGTTGAAACAGGGTCTTACTAAATTGCTGAGGGTGGCTTTGAGCTTGCAATCCCCTGCCTTAACCTCCAAAGTTGCTGTGATTATAGGTGTGTGCTACCTCACTTGCCTAGTTTCATTATATTTGTAAATATATTTGATTTGTAAGGATTACAAAACTTTGAAAAGTTTCTAGGTCAGACAAGTGAAGGAATTAAAAAGAAAATCTAATATTTTTAGGTTTAGGTTAAAATTACGTTTAGGTTATAAACATAATTTTAAATGTTTGATGATGCTGGGTTAAGTTAATGAATGGGATAAAAATGATTTGGTTTCTAAACAGTGATTAGTAAAAAGTGCTAGACTTAGAATAATAAAACTTGTAAGCTTAATCTAAAAGCCTAAGAAGAATGCTCCAGGCTCTCTGGCACATGCTTATAGTCCCAGCTGCTCCAGATGCTGAGTCAGGAGGCTTGCTTGAGCCCAAGAGATAGGCCAGCCTGGGTAATATAGCAAGACCCATCTTAAAAAACAAACAAAACAACTAACAAAATCCCCACCAAAATAAAACAAAAAAACCCTTAATAAATAAATAACTTTTGATTTTGTAGCTATAATAAATTAAACCCTTGCCCCTTTATTTCTATGGGGATATTTTGTTCTTATAGGATTTTAAGTATTTCACTTCCATAGTTTGAGGGCTGGGGTATAGCTTAGTGGTAGAGTGCTTGCTTGGCATGTGTGAGGCCATGGGTTGAATTCCCAGCACTGTAACAAAAAAATTAAAGGAAGAGTGAACAAATTGAAAATGGCTAAAGCAAAAAGACTGGTCAGCTTGTAAAGAGGTTTATTTGGTATGTTAAGGAACTTGGACCATATTGTGACTGAAGTAATAGGAAAAGTATAGATTTGAAAGATGAACACATTGCATTTGCACTTTGGAAAGAACACTGTGATAACTTTGAGGGTCTAGTTGGCAGAAGGGAAAACAGAGATGATGATAATCTAAACAGTGTAATCACAGGGGCATAGAGATAAAAGCTAGACATTTCAGAAATAACACATATTAGATGTAGGGCATGAGACAAGGAGCCTGGTGTGTCCCACTGAGAATTGAGTACTTCCATTAATAGAGACTATAGCAAAAGCTGATCAATGCTTGACACATGGAATTTGAAGTATCTGCAGGATAAACAGATAAAAGTGCTCACTAGACAGTTGAATATACGGAGGGGCTTCCAGACAGTCTGGTTTGGTGATAGATATTTAAGGAAAGAAAGCGAAAGAAAGAAAGAAAGAGAGAGAGAAAGAAAGAAAGAAAGAGAGAAAGAAAGGGAGAAAGAGAAAGAGAAAGAGAGAAAGAAAGAGAGAAAGAAAGGGAAGAAGAAAGAGAGGAAGACAGGAAGAAAGAGGAAGAAAAGAAAAAAAAGAAAGAAACAAAGAAAAGGAAGGAAGGAAGGAAGGAAGGAAGGAAGGAAGGAAGGAAGGAAGGAAGGAAGGAAGGAAAGGGCTGGGGTTGTAGCTCAGCGGTAGAGCGCTCACCTAGCACGTGTGAGGCCCTGGGTTCGATCCTCAGCACTACATAAAAATAAAATAAAATAAAGATATTGTGCCCAACTACAACTAATAAATAAATAAATATTTTAAAAAAGGAAGGAAGAGAGGAAGAAAGAAAGAATTTTTCCTTCGATTACCATGCTTTCAGGGAGGTTTACAAGGTGTAGGGCATTACCATGCTTTCAGGGAGGTTTACAAGGTGCAGGGGAAAGAGGCATCCCCAGTAGGGCAAAGACCCCCTTCAAACAAGAACTTGCAAAGAAAAACGGCAGGGAATCAAAAGAAAGTTTGGGTAAACATGTTTCTGCTTTAAGAATCAACGTTTCAAATACGTGAGAGACTGAACAGTTCTACTCTGGAGACTACTGGCAAATCTGGGCGGACTGAGGCCAGATTGACAGACTGTGCTGACTGGGATTGGAATCCCTTATGGTAGTGTGTCCAACAAGAACACACCCTGGGCCATCTGTAAGGACGCCTTCCATGATCCGTGTTGTAGCGGAAGTTAACTTAGCTGGCAGGGCAAGGGAGGCGGCCCAAGGTTTTGATTTCAAGCTTCTGACTTCGCGGTCTGAGTTGGGGATGGGGCGGTGGCCGGTAGGGAGGGGCTGCAGGCCTGGGCAGCCTTCCTGGTAGAGCCCCCGGGAGCGCGGGCCCCGCCTCCTTCCTTCCGGCAGCCGAGGGTGCTGCGGGATGCGGGGGAGGGTCGAGGTGAGGGGGGGGGGGGGCATATATAGGGCGGGGCCTAGAGGCTATGGCCACGCCTCCCCGACAGCTCCGGGCAGCGCGGCTGGGCGGGGCCTACGGGGCGGGGCTGACAGCGCCGGGCGAGGCCTCAGGTTCCCTACAGCCCGCGAACTCGGCAGGAGCTGCAGCTGCTGCCGCCCGTGTCTTCAAGGTCTCACCGCTCGTTCAGCAGAGACCCGGGCTCGGCCGCCATGTCCGTCGTGGACGAGGTTGATGGACTGGGCGTGGCTCGGCCGCACTATGGCTGTGAGTGCGGGGCTTTGCTGCGCGAGGGCTTTGGGTATGGGCTCCCTGCCTCCTAGGCGAGGTTTTCCCGGTGGCTCGGCCGGGCGGGTGGGGCAGGGCGGCTGTCGACTGCGCGGACCCGGAAGAGCCGGCTTGGCTGGGTGGAGGGCTGGAGGCCCGGGCCCGCGCCCCCTCCGGCTTGGAGGCGGGTAGGACCCCGGAGGTCTCACTGCCTCGGCACCCACTGCGGCAGAAGGAGCCCACCCGGCCCCTCTCGCCACCCAGCTGGGCCGAGATTGGGGGAGATGGCCTGGGGTGAGGTGGCAGGAGGACGGGGCAGGGCGTGTCCCGGGACCGGAGACTGGGGCTCTGCTCTGGCTTCTTGGAAAGGTATGCCCCGAGTGGTGCCTGCGAGCCGACTCAGGGTCCAGACCTCCCTGGCTCCATGCTAGGCGAGGTGCGGTACGGTCCTGAGCAAGTCACTTCGGCTTTCTCGGGCTTAGTTCCTTCGTCAGGATTTCAAAAGTTAAAGAAAAAAAAAAAAAAGCCACCGAAAACCTCTGACTTCTTTATTTTCTGTCGTCATCCTTGGGATATCAATGAACTGCAGGTGGGGTGGTTACCATTGGCTACTGGAATCTACTTTGGGGTCTCGAAGTTTTCTATTTTTATTTTACATTATGGAAATAATGGTATTTTTTTTAAAGGGTGATTTTATTTATCACAGTTATAATGCGGTGCCACGTTTGTGAAATTGGGCATGAGTAAGACCAGGCCCTGCCTTCAAAGAATTTTTTAATCAGATAGGTGTACAAGCTAGTGATAATAAGGTGCAATAAAGACAAGAGGTTCGATAACAGGCATACAGAGTAATGTGAAAATGGGTTTAGGGTAGTCATTGTAAACATAGGTGGTGACATTTGAATTTTCTTGAATGAAACTGTACAGAAAAGTTTGACAGATGGGGCAAGAGACCAGACTCCAGGTAGAGTGTGGAAGAGTACAGGTACACTGTGTGTGTTGTGTGTGGAACTGAGTGGTGTGGAGTGCACAGTGATAGGAGGAAAGGGGAAAAGTTTTTAAAAGTAGTGGAGGTCAGATTCGAAAGGCCTTGATTGCCTTCCCAAGGAGTTAGGAATTTAATACCCTGGATGCTAGTGTAGGAGGCAGGTAGCTTCAAGGTTAAGCCCTTGGGTATAGAAGGCTGTCTGCATTTGAACCCAGGGCCCTCTTCTTAATTAGCCCTGGGGCTGAGCTCACAGGCCTCAATTTCCTCATCTGTAAAATAAGAGCTGATAATCACAGGATTGTTGTGGGCTTCAGGGAGAGAATGCATATAAAATGCTTAGCACAATTACTACCACTTAGTTCTCAATAACTGCTGGTTTTGGTTATTAATAAAAGGGGGAAATATGATGAGATCTGTATTTAGAATGAGCTCTGACACAAGAACAAAAGCAGGCCCAAATCTCAAGTCTGTATTTTTCATATTACTATACATTTTTAATAAAGGGCAAGATGAATGTAGTTGAAACTCTATAGGTCTCTCCCCGTCTTTCTGTAATTTTTTTTTTTTTTTTGTCATACTGGGGCCTTGGGCACTGAGCTATATCCCCATCCTTTTTCTATTTTGCGATAGGATCTGGCTCAATTTCCAAGTCTGTCCTTGAACTTGTGATCCTCCTACCTTAGCCACGTTGAGTAGCTGGGATTACAGGTGTGCACTATTGCATACAACTCCCATAGGTCTCTTTTTAGGAAAGTCATTGTACACCTGGCTATCCACACAACCACCTGACCTTCAAGGTGACTAGCAGGAATTTGATGGCTGTGGCATTCTTTTATCACTGAGGAAGATTACAGATCCTGGTATTTACAGTCTTTCTTTCATGTTTTAGCTGTCCTGGATAATGAGAGACTCACTGCAGAGGAGATGGATGAAAGGAGACGTCAGAATGTGGCTTATGAGTACCTTTGTCATTTGGAAGAAGCCAAAAGGTAAAGATGGGCTGGCTGGAGAAAAGATTGGGAGAAGGGAACTGATATGGTGTGAACAGAGATAAAGATTTCTCTGTATTTTGTATGTGGGATTTTGGGAGGCTTCTAGTTGATGGATAAGTACAGATAGGGCATTTATTAGTGGGAGCAAGTCGCCTTGATGGTAGCTTATCATGAAACACTGTGATGTGCATTTATGTTTCCTGAACATTTTCTATATTTTGCTGTTTGCATTTATGCTTATGGTGCTTGTTTTGGGTATTGTCAGCTATCTGAGAGAAATAGCATTTTTAGAATTTGGAAGTTCTTGATCTTAATGTTTTTCTGATTCTTCACTGGTTTTGATTTATATATGAATGAGTCTCCTCCCACCATGTCTTATGGAGTGGGTATTAGATTTGGGAGGCTTAAGAGGGTAGTGTTGTGGATATTGGTCCACACAACATCATCTGTATTCTTTGTGAAGTGAATGTACAACTGCAGTTTTTCATTTTCAGATGCCCAAGACCTGTGTTAAGGGTGTCAATTTACTATCAGTAATTCATTTCTTTTGTTCTGGTGCTTATGTTCCTTTGTAATGTCCCAGGAGAAGTAATTTCAGATTATGTATTCTTTAAGTGAGCTTTGGTGGAAGTCTAGTGAGGGATAATAAAAGGTATTTGTCACCATAGTTTAATGAAAATCAAGGATGTTTCAAATGGGGTTAATGAACAAGAGTGGTGATGGATATTTTGTTTTAATAATTCTGAAAAAATTTTTTTTTTCTTTTTATGGTTCTAGGGAATAAACCTAGGGTTTTGTGTAAGCATTCTCCTGCTGGGCTACATTCCAATTATTTTGAGACAGAGTCTCTTTTTAGTTGCCCAGGTTGACCTCAACATTTGCAATCGTCTAGCCTTAGCCTCTTGAGTTGCTGGGATTTCAGGAGTGCTCCACTGCTCCTGGCTAATTCTGAAGATAAAATATTACAGGATAGTCCAGAGAACAAGATAACAAACATATTTGTATCTTAGGACTAACCTGTTAACCCTTCAGATCTTTCCCTTCCTCTAAAAAAATGAAAAAAATAAGAAAAAAGTAATAATCTTTTGTTCCCCTCTTTGGTCCTATTCTTCTTCCCTTTGTGTGGTAACCACCAACATGCATTTGGGTGGGCCTTCTTGAATCTAGGTTGCTTTTCTGAGTTTAAAGTCCTTCTAGGAAATCAGGGTAGGAGTATTAGTAATGATTTAACTTGGGATAAGTGATACTGATGCTTACTTTTCTAAGTGGAAGTTTAGAAAACTGAGGCCTGAGTTTTCTTGGTCTACTTGTAGTTTCTTGATCAGGGAATAGTTTCCATCATTTTGTGCAGTAATTATTTAGGTATGTGCATTCAAATCACCTGGAGAATTTTAAAACAAATACAGAGGGCTGGGATTGTAGCTCAGTGGTAGAGCACTTGCCTAGAAGTGAGGCACTGGGTTTGATTCTCAGCACCACAAGTAAAAAATGAAGATCCATTGACAACTAAAAAAATAATTTAAAAAATACAGATATCTGGGTCTAACCACGGAGATTCTGGTTTAGTGTGTCTGGAGTGGGTTATACTCATATATTTTATTTGTTGTTGTTTTGTGTTTGCATGCTAGGAATTGAACCCAGGCCCTTGTGCACGCTAGGCAAGCGTGTTCTACCACTGATCTATATTCCCAGCTCCACATCTGTGTGTTTTAAAAGCCTCTGGTGGTTCTGATGGTTCTCCTCCTCATTGAGAAACAGAATTTAAAATGTTTTTAGAGCTGGGTGTGGTGATGCATGCCTGCCATCCCAGCTACTTGGGAGTCTGAAGAAAAGGAGTTGCAAGTTCTTTTTTAGTACTGGGGACTGAACCCAGGGGTGCTTTACCGAGTTACCTCCCCAGTTTTTTTTTTTTGTTTTGTTTTGTTTTGTTTTTTTAAATTTTTATTTTGAGACAGGTTCTGGCTAAGTTGCCAAGACTGTCCTCAAACTTGATTCTCCTGCCTCAGCTTCCTGAGTTGTTGAGATTACAGGCATGCATCACTGTGCCTGGCTGAGGGTTGTAAGTTTGATGCCAGCCTGGGTAACATAGTAAGACCTTGTCTCAAAAAAAAAAAAAAAAAAAATATATATATATATATATATATTTTTTTTAGAGCTCTGCCTCATACTGAGATATGTTAGCCAGGATAGAATGATACTCTTCAGCATATTTCTCCTCCTCAGGTGCTGCAAGGCATTTCATTTGCATCTACTCCAGAGTATGTTCTTTTCTGTCAGTTTTTTTTTTTTTTTTTTTCCAGTATAGAAAAGTGGCCCATTTGCTTTAAAAAAAATCCATCTAAGGGCTATTATCCTGTGGTGTGTTTTTTAGTTGGGTGCTTAGGAAGTGATTCAAGTAGTGGAGACATTTATGATAGTCTTTGTTTTTTATACTTTGGGTTAAAAGGGAGGTCATAATACTTGCAATATTGCTCTGGCACACTCTGCTCTTGGCCTAGAATTGTGGAAATACCCCTGCTTTATTTCATGTAGGCAATCATAAAAATCTGGATGTGATTTTTGTTTGTTTTTGCTTAAAACTTTGATTAGAAAATCACCTTTTTAGATTTTACAACTAAATAGTACCAGGAAGTCTGGGAATTTTGTGGTGAGAAAAGGGGGACTAGGAGCCCTATGAGCCACCTAACGTGGTTGCTGCTACTCCTAAAAAATTTTCTGGGTGCCCACTGGTGAATGGCATGCTTTTTGTTATTAGCTAGGGCTTCATCTCCTAGTTGTTTGCCCTGAGGAGCTGGGCTGCACATATTATGTGTTCCTAGGGCTCCTCTTTCCTCTTTAGCACAAGGCCTAAAGTTGCCGTTTTGGGTTGGCCTGGTCTAGTTTTCTCTCAAGTTGAAGGAGCCCCAAGGCCTGGAATTTATAGCGGCTCCAAAGGCAGAAATAAAGATCAAAGAAATCCAAGGGAGAAAAGGTTTCCTTCTTCAGTTCTATTTATAATGTCTCTACTCCTCCCACTAAAAATTCCACCTTTTAGTACAGTGGCCCCATTGTGTATCAGGGCACTCACCTTTAATTTAATCCCCCCCCCCCCTGTACCTTTAATAGAGCTCTTTCTTGAGAAAGAGAGAGGAGAGAGTGTAGAGTGAGTATGAGCATGTGGAGACTGTGGGTATGGGTTAAGTGGGAAAATTTAATAGTTATTTCATAAAAGTATATACTGGGAATGGTTGGGAAGTAGAATATATAGATATTTCTGTTTCTTTATTGTTTGAAAGGTAGTTTCAATACAGAAATTAAGCTGTTGTTCTAAGATTTAAGGCTTTTTACTAAGGGCTGTACTGTGGAACAAGGACTTAAAAGAGACATCTTAAGTTATTATTTATGCTTAAATGTACATAAATTTGCTTTCCTTCTTTTGCTTGTTCTGATTGAACTTTACATTTGGTTTGGCTGTGGAGCAGTTGTATGGGAGAGATGAATACCACTTTTGCCCAGTTGAAAGAGGTGATCTTTAAATATGTGAGGTATGTAGGTGCTCAGATCTCAGATAGGAGAAAAGTAATAGAGAAAGATCAGAAGAAAAGTTCAAGTGAAAAGAAAAAAACCAAGAGGAGAACACATCAGGAAAGCAGAATAGGGAAGACTGTAGGTGTGGAGGAAGTATGAATGGTTCTAGAAATGGAAGAAAATTCAGTTAGGATAAAGGTCGTTGGGATAAAGTTTATTATAACACCTGGTTCATTTAGGGTTCCCTCTTTCAGAGACTTGGTATGTCTGTTTTGGATCACCTTTCTCCTGCTTTGCAGTTATGGATTCTTCTACTTTCTTCCCCTTGTAGAAAGGAAAGTACGGACTTATGGTTTTTTGGAGAGTGTCAGAAACTACAGAGTTAACAGAATTTAGCGCTAAATACAAGCATTTTTGCCTCTGTAATTAAGTGAAATTGAAAAAGTACTTGGAAAGAAATCAGTTCTTGAGAACAAATTCTCTTTTGTGTACATATCTTTATTGGCATAGAACATTTTCTGGGTTGTGTTCTTCAGATCTCCTCTCCCTCTAAATGGTGTTAGAATCCAGGAATATCTGATATTTCCCTCATGGCACTCAGTGATCATGGAAACAGAAGTTAAGACATTTAAGAGGCAAGAACACATGAATAGGTGAGGTAACTAGGAAGAATACCATGGACACCACCTTCTAGGATTTTCAGATGAGAAGCATCACTTAAAGATTGAGCGAGTTGCACCCCTGTAAGCCTAGCTAATTGGGAGGCTGAGGCAGGAGGATTGCAAATGGAGGCCAGCCTTGTCAATTTAGTGATACCCAGTCTCAAATAAAAAGGGGTGGGGCCAAGCACAGTGGTGTACTCCTGTAATCTCAGCAATCAGGGAGGCTGAGGCAGGAGGATCACAAGTTATAGGCCAGCCTTAACAATTTACAGAGAGAGACTTGTCTCAAAATAAAATAATAAAAAGGGCTGGGGATGTAGCTAATTGGTAAAGTGCCTGAGGGTTCAATCCCTAATACAAAAAAAAAAAAAAGGGGGGGTGGGGGGGAATGAGAGCTGGAAATATAGCTCAGTAGAGTGTTCGACTAATATGTGTGATGCCCTGGGTTCCATCGCAAGTATAGTGTGTGTGTGTGGGGGGGGGGGGGCGGGCAAATATTGAGGGAGATCATTTTTAGGAGATTGACCCAAACTCTCCTTTCATAGGCGAGAAAACTAGTCATTTCTACAGAAGTAGTGTGATTCAGAATCTATGGCATATACTACTTAATGGCCCTTTTTGAGACTAGGAACTGGATGCATTTATGTAGTCATCATTCGCAAGGAGAGATATGGAGTAGCACTTATCCTTAATTCTTGAAATTGTGTTGTAGAAGGAAACCACCATTCTTTTTTTGAAACATTTTAGTTCAGTTGCCTTGAACAAATTCCACCCCAAGAAATGGGTTGCATTTAAAAGTGTTATTTGTTAAAGTTCTTGAAACTTAAGTGCTTTCTCACATAGTAACAATGTAACAAATGTAAGTATTAGTTCTTAGTGTGGTCATCAAAAGCTTTTTACCCCAAGTCATAGCTGAAACATTTTGCAAAATTTGGTTAAGAAATGTGGATCTAAAACTTAAAAGAAAGAAATGTGGAGCTGGGGGTGTGGCTCAGGGGTAGAGCACATGCTTAGTATAGAGGCCCTAGATTGAATCCTCTCTTCCTCCTCACAAAAAGGTGGAGAGTAGTCTGGTAAAAGGCAGTCTGTTAGCTGGTAGATACCATTATTACTAACAAAAGTCATGTGACTACACTCATATAATTAGTTAAAACAGAAATTCAAAAAAGTTAAATAAAATGTCCTTGCAAATCTTGAATGTTGGGATATTTTGGTTAAATGAAAAGAATCAGACTTTCAGTTTTGGCAGGTGTGCCTTCTGATTCTGGTTTTGCAAGCTGCTTAACCTCAAAAAGTAAGCTTACATTTGTACTTTGCAAAATGGGAATACTATGTATTTTACAGAGTTGCTGCAGGGTTTTTAGGTGCCTGGCATGGTTTAATACAGAAATATTCAATAAATGTTTTTTGGTTTGTTTTTTTTTTTTTTTTTTTTTGAGAGAGAGAGAGAGAGAGAATTTTAAATTTATATTTTAGTTTTCGGCGGACACAATATCTTTGTTTTTGTATGTGGTGCTGAGGATCGAACCCGGGCTGCACGCATGGCAGGTGAGCGCGCTACCTGCTATCGCTTGAGCCACATCCCCAGCCCAATAAATGTGTTTTTTATACACATTTATTGGCAAAAGCAGATTTAATATTAAGATAATGAGGTGTTAGTATACTTTTGGGGGGAATAGTCTGTGTATTTTCAAGATCCTAAAAGTTGGTAGTCCTAGTTTTTTCACTTCAGACTTAATTAAACTTTAGTCTGAAAGGAAGCACCAGAAACAGGATACCTCTAAGGAGTAGAATGGGGGTGGAGGGTGTGAGAAGACTTCCTTTTTTGGCAGTATTAGGAATTGAATGCCTGACCTCCCAGTGCTAGGCAAGTGCTCAACCACTGAACCAAGTCCCCATCCCAAGACTTTTACTTTTTATTTATTATATAAAAATGCTTTTTACAATGATAATTAATGTTATAATAAAGAAAAAGGGAAGGGATTAAGAGAAAACCTGTAAGTACATAATTTAAAAATATAATCACAAATTCAAATATTTTAATTATTATTGTTTCATTTATTTAATTTTTTTTTTTTTTTGTATCTGGGATTGAATCCAGCAGTGCTTAACCACTCACCCACATATACAGCCCTTTTGATTTTGAGACAAGGTCTCACTAAGTTGTTTAGGGCCTTGCTAAATTGCTGAGGCTGGCCTCGAATTTGCAATCCTCTGGCCTCAGCCTTCTGAGTTGCTGGGATTATGGGTATGTGCTCTACATGCCTGGCTAAATTGCTGTTTCTTAATTTTTTATTTTTTGGTACTGGGGTTTGAACCCAAAGGTGAATTTAACCACTGAGCCACATCTCCATTCCTTTTTATTTATTATTGTTATTTTATTTGAGACAGAGTCTCACAGGATCTTGCAGCTTAGGGCTTTCCTAAATTGCTGAGACTGTCTTCTAATTTTTGATTCTCCTATTCAGGCTCCTGAGTAGCTGGCATTTCTGACATGTGCCACCATGCACTGCTTAATTATTCTTTTCAATGTCTATTCAATATCTATAATTCGTTTAGGTTTATTTCAGTTTAAAATTCTATTGCTTTGGTTACTGGAGAAATTAAGCATTTTCCTACACATTTGTTTACCAATTTTATTTTCTTAGGCAAATTTCCTTCTTCCAGGGTCATATTAACTGTTGTGATCTCTCTTATAATATGCATGTTAACTTTCTGATATTTGTTGCAAACATTGTTCCTTGATTTTCCATTTTTTGTTTCATTATGGCTTAAAATTTTATGGCATTTACTGTGTGTGTGTGTGTGTGTGTGTGTGTGTGTGTGTGTGTTGATGCTGGGGTTTGACCTTAAGGCCTCATGCATGCTAGGCAAGTGCTCTACCACTGAGCTATATCCCCAACCAAAGATCTTTCTTGATTTATAGTATCTTTTGTTTATTTTCATTCTAGGGATTTATTCATTATACCTGTAATAATTGGTTTTGACTCATTAGTTCTGTCTTGGGAGTGAGGTCTGCATTGTTTCTTTTATGTTTCTTCAGTTTTTTGCTTATGTTAAATCATAACAATGATGATTTAACATAAACCATCATCTAGAACATTCTCTTTTTTTTTTCTTTTTTCGAAGTACTTTTTATTTTTTATTTTTGGTATCAAGGATTGAACCCAGAAGTGCTTAACCACTGAACCACATCCTCAGCCCATTTTATTTTTTATTTTGAGACAGGGTCTTGCTAAGTTACTGAGGCTGGCTTTAAACTTACAGTCCTCTTGCCTCAGCTTCCCTTCTCTCTGGGATTCCAGGCATGTGCTACTAAGCCCCCTTTTATTTTTTATTTTAAAATAGGGTTTTGCTAAGTTCCCAAGGCTAGCTTCAACTTGTGATCTTCCTGCCTCTGCCTCCTGAGTTGCTGGGTAGAACATTCATTCTAGATGTGTGCTTCACGTATATCTTTTGTTTCACTGATTTGATTTTCTGTAGTCTTTTTTTCTTGGTACTGTTATTGGTAGTTGCTTTTTCCTATTGTAATTTTCATTTTGAACTATTAAGTTCTTTTCCCTCTCTACTCTGGTAAATAGAATAGGTGACTTTGTTTAGTTTATGAAGAATAGTGTGATACATAAAAAATCCTATTTGAGGTAGAAAGAAGGAGTGGCTTATCAAGGGTGTTAGGTTCAGTACTTTACCAGTTCTCCTTACAATCAGTAGGAGTTAAGATGGATTTGACCACAAGACACTACTATTAACTGGCCAGTTGAGTGTATGAATTGTCCACCAGTCAAGGTTGGGAAAGTCTTCCTGTGTTAAGTGGCTCATTAATTTTGACCTAATTTGGCAAATGTTTTCTGGTCTTAAGAGATCAAAGTAGTAATTATGATCATATATATATATTTTATGATCATATATTTTTAAATCCCTAATGACAAAATAATGAAAATATATTTGAAGTCCAAATTTGCCAAATTCTAGGAATTTCATTTTCGTACTTGTCTCTGATTTTTGTATAATTTCTTCTGCTTCACAATGTAGCAATGGAGCAGGTCTTGTTTTGAACATTTTAAGCTATGTGGTGGACTTTTGGTTGTTTCCAGTCAGGGCTGCCTAAATAAACCTCTTGACAAGTATTTGTGTAAGAAATTGCTGGTAGGCAAAATGAGACCTTCCGGAAGTGATTCATATTCCTGCGGCTGTTTGTTTAGTTTGGGACTTGGTTGCTTAGAGACCATATCTTTGAGCAAGCTGAGTGAAGTACCAGTTGAATATGCTTAGGGCTCTTAGCCTACTTGATCAAGTTAGACCTCTACTGCTTGATATTTTTCTTCTGCAAGGCTCTTAACAGTGGCTCGATAGTAAAAAAAAAAAAAAAAAAAAAAAATTAAACATAAGTAAAAAAAATCTGGTTAGAGGTTTATTTTGAAAAGTAAGAGTTTACTTATTTAAGTTTGATTAAAAAAATTCTTATAATTGTATGTTAGGAAGAATTGGCTATTTCAGTAAGACTTTTTTTTTTTTTTTAATAGAAACCTTAATCCTCTACCTTTAAGGTAGTTAAAAGGAAGCCAAAGTTCCCTCCAAAGTCATATACCACCCGAATGTGTCATTTACATGGCCAGCATGACTGAAAATATGTCCCATGTTCCAAAGTCAATGTCTTCCTCTTGCTTCTCCCCTCTTCCTCATTGTCATCATTAGCACCATTTATTGAGTACTTACAATGTGCTAGGCCCTGTGCTAAACACTTTATATGCTTTTATCTGATTAGTTGCTCTTGATATGCCATGAGGTGCTTCTTATTTACATTTAACAAATAGGTAAGCAAAACTCAGAGGTTAGTCACCCATCTCATAAGTGGTGGATCCAGATTTCAGGTTTGGCAAGCACTCCAAAGCCCATGCTCTTAACTACCATGTCAATTTGCTGCTATTGTAGTAATGCTTCTGTTTCTACAAATGACAACAGTAGTAACTATCATTAATTAGGCAGAATGATAAATGTACATAGAACGGTACTGTGGGATAGACATGATTTTTATGTGATGTTATGCTGTGTTGGGGATTGAACCCAGGCCTTAAGCATGCGAGGCAGCTGCCCTACCATTGAGCTCCTCTCTCTCTCTGCCCCCCTATATATGTGTGTGTGTGTGTATATATATATATACACACACACACACATATATATATATATATGTATGTATAAATTATATATAAATATATTTTTTATAAAAGGCAGGAAAGTTGTTGATGTTTAATTATTGATGGACCTTTATTTTATTCATTTATTTATGTGTGCTGAGGATCGAACCCAGTGTGTCACACATGCTAGGCAAGCGCTCTACCACTGAGCCACAACCCTAGCCCCTCATTTTAGTTTTTTAAAGAGAGAGAGAGAATTTTTTTTTTAATATTTATTTTTTGGTGGACACAAAATCTTTATTTTTATTTTTATGTGGTGCTGAGGATCAAACCCAGTGCCCTGCGCATGCTAGGCAAGTGCGCTACCGCTTGAGCCCCATCCCCAGCCTCCTCATTTTATTTTAAAAGGAAAAAATGAGTTAATGTCATTTATCCCAAGGTTATATAACTATCTGAGGAATCCAAACCCAGGACTGCGTAACACCAATGCTAGTGCTCTTAACCTTTGTAGGCATGGAAGGGGAAAGATTTAAGTCCAATCAAGTTAGCTGTTACCCAGAGACATTAGTAATTGGTCTAGCTGTCAAGTGACTGATGGAATTAGAGATGTTTCCTGCCTCTTATTACAGAATCTCCCAACCTACCACTCTGCATGAGGGCAAGTCTCCAATTTGTCTCATGTATTTTTGTGTTAATTAGATTTTTGGACTTTTCCTGATTGTTTTTCTTCTTCATAACCAGTTGACTGCATTGGATTCCGCTTAGACTTTTCTTTTCTATCACTTTCTCATTTGTTGAATAATGACCTCATACAGACAGGAGTGGCAAATTGTATTGGAAATTGCCTTGGATCATTTGGCAAGAACTGTATTGGGGGGGGGGCATTGTGGGTGGAGGAAAGACTTGTCTAAAGGCCTGTATTTCTTCTTTACTCAGAGAATACCTTCCTGTTGACTCATTGGAAATCATAATGAAAAGCAGAAGGAACACTGAAGAGGTAGCTGCCAGCCCAGGGCTTGGCTGCTGTTGTGACAGATATTTGGGGACTGAGAGAATGCTGGGCTCTAAGAATTGTGAGATTTTTGTAGTAGAAAGAAGTACTATTATTGTGATAGGTTTTTGTCCATAACATTAAAAAGTATCAAATTGTTGCTTGGAATCATTGATCAGCAACATAAGAAACAAAAAATTTTCTTGATTGGGTTTAATTGACTTTCTTAAACACCAGATAGGAGAAACAGAGGAATAACAGAGGAATGGGGAAATTTAGAAAAAGAAAAGTTGGAAAGGAAAAAATAGGATCATTAAAGATAGGAAAATGATAAAATGTAAATAGAAAAAGTCTCACAGATATGCAGTTGTCACTAATAGCAGGTCATTTCATAACATATACATATTTCAGATGATTCTTTTTTTTTTTTTTTTAGAGAATTTTTTTTTTTTTAATATTTATTTTTTAGTTCTCGGTGGACACAACATCATTGTTTGTATGTGGTGCTGAGGATCGAACCCGGGTCGCACGCATGCCAGGCGAGCGCGCTACTGCTTGAGCCACATCCCCAGCCCATCAGATGATTCTTAAAATAGCTATAAACAAATAAAAATTACCTTCTACTTAACTGATTCACAAGGAAATATTTTTCTGCCTTGAAGACATATGCTGTGTCTTGGGTGATACATATTTGGACATTAGTAATTTGTAAAGAGTAGTACTTAATAAAGGTTTGGGGATTTCCTTAAAAAATTTCAGAATCCCTGCAATTTTTTTTAGATTAATTTGGTCTTAATAAAAAATATTTTATTTAAAGCATTTTTTCCTTAATTAAAAACATATGAGTAGCTGGGCATGGTGGTACACTTCTGAAATCCCAGCAACTCAAGAGGCTGAGACAGGAGGATTGCAAGGTCCAGACCAGACTCAGCAACTTAGTGAGACTCTGTCTCAAAATAGAAATTAAAGTGGGCTGGGGATGTGGCTCAGTGGTTAAGTGCTTCTAGGTTCAATATCTAGTGCCAAAAAAACCAAAACAAATAAATAAACAAAAAAAAAAAATGAGGAAGACTGAGGTAGAAGGATCACAAGTTCGAGGCTAGCCTCCTCAACTTAGCAAGACCTTGTATCAAAATTAAAAAAAAAAAGGTCTGGGGATATAGTTCTGTGGCAAAACACCCCTGGATTCAATCCCTAGATGGGGCTGGGGCCATAGCTCAGTGGAAGGCACAAGGCCCTGAGTTCAATCCCCAGCACCATAAATAAATAAATACATACATACATACATACCTGGACATGACGTGTAATTCAGAAGCTATGTAAGGATATACAGCGTTAAAATATCTATCTACAGTGTAAAAGTATCTATCTACAGTGTAAAAATATCTATACATACATACATACATACATACTCGGACATGACGTGTAATTCAGAAGCTATGTAAGGATATACAGCGTTAAAATATCTATCTACAGTGTAAAAATATCTATCTTCCAAGGCAGGGTATAGCTCAGTGGTAAAATGCTTGCCTATCATGCAAGAGGCCCTTGATTTGATTCCCATCACCACATACACCCAAAAGTCTGTATCCTTAGTTCTCTAAAGTCTCTCAGTTATCTTCCCCATATGGCACCACTGTTATGATTATGTTACCTCTCTCTTCCAGAGAGGTTCTGTGCATGTACATACAAATCACTTTTTTTCTTTCTTTAGAAGTGGAAGCACACTACGCATTTTGCTTGTTATCTTGAAACTCATTCTACATGAATGCAGTGTCGTGCCTCATTTTTATTTTTCACAGTTGCTTAGTTTTTAGTTTTGGATTTAAACCTCAATGGACATTTTCTCCCTTAATTTTTGTTATTATGAACAATACTGTGTTTAGTAGCTTTGTGTATGTACCATTGTGCATGTGTAAGCTAAACGTGGGATTTCCTGGGCAAAGGGAATATGCATACTGCCAATTTGCACTTTTTGGAGGTTGTACTGGTTTACATGCTTCTCTATCAAAAATGTATAAAATAACTATAGTTCACATAAATTCACCAACCCAGAGTATTATAGTTTTTTTTAATAGCTGACAGTTTCATAGGTGAAAACGGTTGCTTCATTGTAGTTTTTTTATTATTATTATTATTATTATTCTTTTTCTTTGGTACTGGGGAGGCACTCAGCCACTGAGCCACATCCTCAGTCCTATATTTATTTAGAGACAGGGTCTCACTGAATTGCTTAGTGGCTTGCCATTGCTGAGGCTGGCTTTGAACTCAGGATCCTTGTGCCTCAGCCTCCAGAGCTGCTAGGATTATAGGCTTGCCCTACTGGGCCTGAGTAGTTTCATTTTTAGATTATCTATTTATGAGTGAAGCTTAGCATATGTTTAAAGGTCATTTGAATATCCTTTTCTGTGAACTTTTGGCAGAATTCTTTGCTTGTTTTTCTAATGGATTCTTAAATATTTTGTATTGATTAGTAAGAGCTTTTTATATATTGAGGAAATTGGCCCTTTATATGCTATATGTGTTGTAAATATTTCAGTCTATTCTTTAAATCTTGATTTTGTGTAAGCTGTTTGAAATAATGAGGAATTCTTAAACATTTGAATTTATTAATTTTTTAGTTTTGCATTTGGGATTTTTTTTGGAGGGGGAGAGGTAATTTTTAGAGAATATTTATCAAAACTGCAACTATGCTAGGTGCACTGGAACATGTCTATAATCCCAGTGACTCAGGAGGCTGAGGCAGGAGGATCATGAATTCAAAGCCAGCCTCAGCAAAAGGGAGGCGCTAAGAAACTCAGTTGAGACCCTGTCTCTAAATAAAATAGGGCTGGGGATGTGGCTCAGTGGTCGAGTACCCCTGAGTTCAATCCCTGGTGCCCCTCCAAAGAAAACAAAAACCAAAAATTTGCTTTTTTTTTTTTTTTTTTCTGGACATATGTTTTCAGTTTTCTTCTAGGATAGAAAAAGTTTTAGCATTTTGCTGGGCATAGTGGCACACACCTATAATCCCAAAGGCTCAGGAGGCTGAGGCAGAGGACCACTAGTTCAAAGCCAGTCTCTAGTATCTTAATGAGGCCTTAAGCAACTCAGCAAGACCCTGTCTCTAAACAAAATACAAAAAAGGGAATGTGGTTCAGTGGTTAGGTGCCTCTGGGTTTAATTCCTGGTACCAAAAAAAAAAAAGAGTTTCAGCATTTCACTCAGTGAGCCATTTAGAATTTATTTTTATGTGAGGAGTGGGGTAGAGATCCTATTGTTTAACTTTTCTCCAGATAATTTTTGGATAATATCTTAGACTTCTCTATTTATTTTCACTGGGGATCAAATCTGGGGGGCTTTACCACTGAACTGTATCCCTGCCCCTTTTTGATTTTTTATGTTGAGATGGGGTCTCCTTAAGTTACTCAAGGCCTTGCTAAATTTCTGAGGTTGGCTTTGAATTTACCATTCTCCAGCCTCAGCCTCCCAAGTTGCTGGGAGTTCAGGCCTGTGCTGCTACACCTGGCAATATAAAATTTTTAGCATCAGTGGCAACTTTCTTATGAAATGCAAGTCTGGAGTGCAGTATATATGTGAACTTATGTATGGTGTGTGAACTGATATCTTAATCACCCCCCTCCCCTCAACAAGGCAACTTCAACTGTTGAGATTTTTGAAACAAATGGTTTACACATCCTTTGAGGGAAATTGGCCAGAGTTTTCTAGAGTGCTTTCAAGCAAGTTGTATTGTGATGTTAAACAGATTAATAGTGTGGAATGAAGTTGGCCTTGAGGAAACTGGTTTGGGATTAAAAGTTTTTGAAGACCTTGAAGAGATGAGCAGACTTGCCAAACCAACAGAACAGAGCCTTTGTGCTAAAGGAGAGTACAAGTTTGGACTTTAAGAAACTGTGACTGACTTTCTAGACAACAGGTCTGTAACTGAACTATATACCCCTTTTTATTTATTTATTTTGAGACAGGGTCTTACTAAATTGCCCAAGCTAGCCTCGGTTTTCTTTTGGCATTACTGGGGATTGAACCCAAGGACACTTTACCATTGAGCTACATCCCGATCCCTCGCCCTTTTAAAAAGTTTTTTCTTTTTCTTGAGACCAGACCTCAGTTAAGCTGCTGAGGCTGGCATACAACATGTGATCTCCTGCCTCAGCCTCCCTCATGGCTGGGATTACAGGTGTGTGCCACCAGACCTGGCTTGAGGTATGTTGTGTTGATGAATGCTTCAGTATTAAAGAAGAAAGAATTTAGTGGTAAAATAAATTTCAAAATACTGGAATATACCAAATAAGATGATTATTTTACTGGCAGGTTACTAAAACTCTTTATCATGGATGGATTCATTCTGAATTCTAAGGGAGAGGTAAATATTCCTCAAACTTAGTTGTCAGACTCTTTTCTCACAGATTGCCTCTCTTAGTACTAGTGTTCCAAGCTGGGAAATGCTGTTCTCTCTCAACTGGCACATGTGCTCTCTCTCTGTCTTCAGTGTTAGGGTAGATTTCAGGGCTGCTTTATGACTGAATATATCCCTAGGCCTTTTTTTTTTAATATTTATTTGTTAGTTTTCGGTGGACACAACGTTTTTATTTTATTTGTATGTGGTGCTGAGGATCGAACCCAGTGCCCCGCGCATGCCAGGTGAATGCACTACGGCTTGAGCCACATCCCCAGCCCTCCCTAGGCCTTTTTATTTTTATTTTGAAACAGGGTCTCTCTCTCTTTTGGGTACTGGGGATTGAACTCAAGGGCACATAAACACTGAGTCACATCCCCAGCCCTATTTAGTAATTTATTTAGGGTCAAGGTCTCACTGAGTTGCTTAGTGCTTCGCTGTTGCTGGCTTTGAACTCTTGATCCTCCTGTTTTAGCCTCCTGAGCTGCTGGGATCATAGGTATGTGTCACTGCACCTGGCTGGAGTCTCTCTTAATTGCTGAGGATCTTGTTAGGTAGTGCAGGCTGGCCAGGGAGTTGGCATCCTCCTTCTTCAGCCTTCCAAGTCTCTGGGATTATAGGCATGTGTCACCATGCTCAGTGTTTTGTAATTTCTTAAAATTCTCCACTGAGTTCTCATATTTTCTGGGTTTAATAGCTTATATTAAAGCCCTAATTTGTTAGATGTAATTGCTAAACGTAGTCAGTGATCTTTAAAACACTGTACAGGGGCTAGGGTTGTGGCTCAGCAGTGGAGTGCTCACTTAGCACATGCAGAGCCCTGGGTTTGATCCTCAGCACCACATAAAAATAATAAAATAAAGGTATTGTGTCCAATTACAACTAAAAAAATAAATATTTTAAAAAACTTAAAAAAACCCACTGTAAAGTACAGGAGTATTTTTTTTTAAACAGAATACAAATGTAGTAATTATTTAAAAGGAAAAATAGATATTACAAATTCTGACATCTATCTTTTCTTTTTTAATAATTTCTGGCAAAAGCTGGATGCAGTGGTGCACACCTGTAATCCCAGTGACTTGGGAGGCTGAGGCAGGAGGATTGCAAGTTTGAGGCTCACTTCAGCAATTTAGTGAGGCCCTAAGCAGTTTAGCAAGACTCTGTCTCAAAATAAAAGAATTAAAAAGGACTGGGATATAGGTCAGTGGTAAAGGACCCCTGGCAAATCCCTAGTACAAAAACAAAACAAAAACTTGGCAAAATTTTAGAGTATGGTCAAATATATAATTTATGAGCACTTAAGGAGAAAATAAATGATGCTTAGGAGAAAACGTGGACTCCTTAAGAAACCATGTCACATTATTATTTATTTTTGAACATGGTCATCAGATTTGTGAGTCAAGAGAAAAACACAGTACTGTCTAGATTGTAACAAGGCATTTGAAAGCATGTCTTATGATACTGTTGCAGACAGGGTTGGATAAATATGAACTAGATTACAATGTAATTAAGATTCATAACGGGCTAGGGATACAGCTCAATGGGAGAGCATTTGCCTAGCATGCATAAGGCCTTGGATTCACTCCCTAGTACTGCCAAAACAATAATAATAAAAACAACAACAACAATAATGATAATTGTAACTGGCTGAATAAACTAGATTCAAATAAAGCTGCTAGGTGGAATGATTGCTTAATGGGAGTGGTGAAAGTGTTCTGGAATTTGTAATGATCTTACAACATTGTGAATATACTAAAAGTCACTATTGCATGCTTTAAAATGGTTTAAAAAGGTGAACTTGAATTTTATTTTCAAAAAGAAGTATTAGGTTTTTAATTTAAGAAAAAGATCTTTGGCACATGTTATGTTGTTATATATAAAATGTTGGGAAATATGAAGGCATCAGTGATATGTTGATCCAGGTGGGACTTGACTTTGGGGTGCTGAAGAGATCGTTAATAAATTGCATGACAAATTCTGTTTTTATTTCTTAAAATATTTATTTTTTAGTTGTAGTTGGATGCAATACCTTTATTTATTTATTTTTATGTGGTGCTGAGGATTGAACCCAGAGCCTCACACGTGCTAGGTGAGTGCTCTACTGCTGAGCCACAACCCCAGCCCACAGATTCTGCTTTTAAATACCCTAAAATGGATAGTTTTAAAGGTATTGTGATAAATGTGAATTCCTACATTGGGGTTCAAAAAATGTCTAATTACAGGATAGGTAGCACTAATGGGAAAAGAAAATGAAAGAAATATGGTATGTTTATTAACCACTAATAGAAATGTGATATTTACAGCAAAGAAAGAGATGTTTTCAGTGCCTTCTGAATTCATGAGAAAACTGACTGAAATTGGTGTTCAATTCTGGAGGCCATACTTTAAGAGGGAACTTGAAGGCTGGGCATATGGTAGAGTACTTGCCTCATGCTGGGAGGCTCTGGGTTTCATCCCTAGTACCATACACACAAAGGGGAATTTGATAATCTAGAGCAGGACTGGTGGATCTGAGGTTGGTTCCTTCTACCTGCAGCCAACACTGCTGATAGATCAGAGTCCTTTTCAACATAGAATCGGAAGAGCCACTTCTAATCAGTGATCTGATCAGGTGTTGGTCCGCTAGTTGAGACCTGACTATTGCTCTAGAAATGAGAGCAGGTTGGATGAGCATATCCTGATGATGAAGAGTCTATAAATTGTGATTTATAAAGAATAATTGAAAGGACTGAGGCTATTTAATGAGAAAACAAGATTTAGAGGGAACATAGAACCTGAATCTCAGAAGTTCAGCCTCTCAGCCAGTATAAGAATTTTTTCACTTGTTCTTTAATATTTAATATTACTGTGGAATGTAAGAGAGATTCAGTTTATCATCTGTGTGGTACCAGGCAAACAAAACTAGGTAATATGAATATGCTTAATATGAGGAAGAACTTAATAACAACAAGAAATTGCCAAAAAGTGAGCTGCTTTGGGAAAATCCATGTAGCAGAACTGACTGTAGTTTTAATGGGAAGTTATTATTATGTTTTAAGTATTTTCTCAAGTTATTTAAAAGTAAGTTTTTATTTTCTTTTTTTTCTGCATAGTTAATAGCTGTTTTTAATTTGAATGACTTGATAGTATTCCTTTATTCATTTTTTCTGATGTGATTAAAGAATTGGGGAAAATGCCTTCAGTGAAACAAATTACTATTTTTAAAACAAGTAAAAACACTTTGGAGTTTCTCTATTATTCAGAACATCCTGGTAGAACTGGAAAAGATGCAAAACTATATCCTAGTCCTGCCATTGGGAGGTTTCCAGATTAATTGGACAGATGGAGCATAAACTTTAGAAAATTTACCTAGCAGTAAAGAATGAAAAGTAAAAAATGTCACAAGGCAATATATATGATTGCTAAAGAAGTGATGCAAACTGTCACTGTGTGAGAGTTTAGATGAGGAAAAGATTATTTTATGACTGGGTTTTGCAAGAGAAGCTGAAATTGTATGGGAGAGAAAGCAAAAGCCTACCTTACATATTCTTTTGTGTTTTTTAAGAGTTGGGACTATCTTTTTCTATTTCTTGGTACCCAATAGTATCTCTCACCCCACCCCCTCCTTTTGGGTACAGGTATGTTTTACTGCTGAGATATATCCCCAGCTCTTTCTATTAAAAAAAAAAAGTTTTTAAAAAATTAGTGTATAATAGTTATACATGATATCGGGATTCATTTTGACATACAAGCATGGATTATAATTTGTTCAAGTTCAGTGCCTAGTACTTCCCCTTTCCCTCACCTCCTCCCCCACCCCTTCTCTTCCCTTTACTCTGCTGGTCTTCTATTTATTCGTAGTTTCTTTCTAATTTGTTTTGAATCAGGGTCTTGCTAAGTTGCCCAGGCTGGCCTAGAACTTTGAACCTTTCTCCCTCAGCCTTTCTGTACCATGGGGCTAGGCCCAATAGCAACTCTTATCACAGTGCTTTTCACAAAGTAGATGCTCAGGAATATGGTTCTGTTGAATTAGCACAAAGTTGTATGAAATGTGGGTATTGTGGTGGGTTAGAAAACTGCAGTAGTAAAGTGATAAGAACTTGGCATAATTTTATGATTATTTTTCTTCTTCTTTGATTAGAATTGAGACCAGGAGTAGTATGTTCTTTGAGAGAGAACGATGGTAATGTATAGGTGGTTCAAGATTTTTTTTCATAATGTTATCCTTTACATGATAATTTTCACACATATTTTCCCAATAGCTAATCCCATAGTTAATTCTATGAATTAATATTTCAATAAATCTGTGATTGTGAAACACTAATAACTCAATTATATTATTTTAAAACATTTTATAATGCCTCAATGAGCAATGATAAAACTAGTATTAAGAGCAAAAAAAATAAATAAAAATAAAAAGAGAGAGAATGATGGCTTGTATCTTTCCAAGTTAGAGCACCATGCTTCAAAAATAAATTAGAAAATAATTCCACCCATATGTTGACATATTGCTGTTTTAGGAGGTAAAGAAATACCTGCCATAGGAAAATTTATAGAAAGTTTTGGGGAAAGAAGGGATTATTTCCAGGGGTAAATAATGGAAGATTTCATGGAGGAGGTGATTTTTGAAGGTAATATTTGAATTGATAAGCAATGTCTACTTTTATTAAATATACAACTCCATCCTTAGCTTCCTACAGTGATAAGGTCAATGGCTCATTGACCTAATTTTCTCTACAAACTCCTTCAAATTTGGGCCTTAAAAATATATATCACAATTCATTTAACATGCCATCTTGGCCTCCTTCCCTCTAGCAGTGGGAGAAATCTCTTTCCTTTTAATACTTGGCTTTCTATTTGTGGTCCTTCTTGTCTTCTAGGGTTCTTTTTCCAGTGTGATTTAACATACGTGTTGTTTGGCTGTTTCTTCTCAGCATGTAAACATTCTCATCCATTCAAGATATATACTCTGTTGGACTGAGATTGTGGCTCATTGGCAGAGCACTTGCCTAGCATGTGTGAGGCATTGAGTTCAATTCTCAGCACTGCATATAAATAAATAAAATAAAGGTCCATTGACAACTAAAAAATGTTTTTTTTTTTTAAAAAAAGATATACTCTGTTAATTCTAAACTGTTCTGATTATTGACCCATGTCTTCCTTCAAGGAAAACTTCCTATATTCACTTCTTCATTCACATGGGTGTGACTCTTGTACCTTTCTTTCACTCAATGAAATTTCTCACCCTGATCACTAATTGCTTTGTCCACTAATTGCTTTGTAGGACTTTTTCCGTAGTCAGTTAATATCTGCTGTACGTGCCACTCTTACTTGTTCACTCTGTGAAGTCTCCCTGACTCCCACTTTCTTATTTTGCAGTGTGGGCAATGAATCCAGGACCTTGCACATGCTAGGCAAATGCTCTACCATTCAGTTACATCCCCAGCCCTATTTTCTTCCTTTAAGTGAATATCTTTTCATACTTTTTAAAGTTTGAACTGTATATTGAAGTATTGACCTATGATGATAATTTAGTTAGTATTACTTCAAGAAACTTAACTGGATACCGGCCCTTACTCCAGCTCTGAGTTAGATGCTCCTCTCTTGTGTTCTATAACCCCCTCTATTTATCTTTATTATAATTTTTCATAGTGTAAGTGTCTTGTACATATTTTTTCTCCTAATATGCTGTGACCCTTAGAGGGCTCTGCCTAATACAGTCTAAGTAATGGATCTGAAATTAAATTTTTGATGTATACTTGCATGTCAAGAGATTCCCCTCAGGGCTCTAGCAGAGGATTGCCTTTGCAAAGACCTGTGTACCTGTCTTCCGTTTTGTAGAGGACTTACGTCTTTTATAAGAGCTGCTCAAAATGACCAGTCTGGATCTGCAGAGACTTAGCTATCATCTAGATTTCAGCAGTTTCTTTTTCCACTTAGGATTAAAAGATCTTTCATGTTTTATGATGTATATTAAATGAGACAGAGATGGATAGGTAGACAGAATGGACATGGTAATGTTTTGCTAGACTCTGGATCTGTAAGTCTTGATCTGGGTGTAAGTTGTTAATCCTATTAACTGTTAACATTTTAAAAACTTTATTGACCTAATTTGCATATCACAAAATTCAACTGTTTTTAATGTACAATTCACATTACCAAAGTCTAGTGATTAATAAGATCAGGGACTCTATTTTTAAAAATTAATTAATTTATTTTACAGTAGAATGCATTTTGACATACTATATACAAATGGAGCACAACTTCTCATTCCTCTGGCTGTACATGGTGCAGTCATTCCAGTAGTGTAATCATCCATGTATATAGGGTAATAATTTCTGTCTCATTCTATTGTTCAGGGACCCTATTGAAATTGGATAATAACTAGACATTAATTTTGTCAGGAAGACTTACCCTTACCTAATTCAGCTAGTAATGAAATGGTTTGCTCAGGGATGGGCCTGTATTAGGTGTAAATAAACACAGAAGTTATATTACCTAAGAGAAGAAAGACTGTTTCTGGGGTTTTGTTTGTTTGTTTTGTTTTTTTACTTATTCCTGTAGTTTTTTTTTAAAAAATATTTTTAGTTGTAGATGGACATAATACCTATATTTTATTTATTTATTTTTATGTGGTGCTGAGGATTGAACTAGTGCCTCACCCGTGCTAGGCTAGCGCTCTACCACTGAGCCACAACCTGTCCCCCTATAGCTTTTCAAATCTGTTTAATTGATACTTAGAAATTTCTTTTAAAATTGATGTTATTGAGAGTTTTCATTTTGCTAGATGGGTTGAAATAGAAGCTTTTATCTTCTCTTGCCTGAATTACTGCAGTACTTTCTTTAGTGCCTCTTCTCCCCACTGGCTCCTCCTAATCCATACAGCTCGGAATGATCTTTTAACTCAAAGCTATGCGTTCCTTCCTGTTTCAAATCCCCAAAGGGTCTACACATTCTTCTTTGGAGTGATGTGTTCTCCTCTGTCACCACCATAAAGTCCCTCCAGGCCTAAATACCATTCTCTCTGGTATGATGAAGAATCATATGATGAAGAATGAGTATTCTGGGGCTGGGGTTGTGGCTCAGCGGTAGAGTGCTCGCCTAGCATGTGTGAGGCCCTGGGTTCGATCCTCAGCACCACATAAAAATAAAAAAATAAAGATATTGTGTTCATCTACAACTAAAAAATGAAAATATATTTAAAAAAAAAAAAGAATGAGTATTCTGCATTTCTTCCTCTCAAGACTTGCACTTTGCACACAATATTGAAATCGCAAGCACCACCACCTCGGTGGTGCTCCTGTGTGTTAGTGGTTTAGTGGAGTCCCAATTGTGGGAGAAGACAGCCAAATTTGGGAGTTTTTTAGCATAGAGTAACCCTGACATTGGGGGAAGGGTGAAAGCACTGAGGGATGGGTGTGGTAGCAGAGGAGCTGTTCCTGGAGGAACTGAATCTCAGTGGCTTGGAGAGTCAGTTCCGGCATTGGTATGTTCCGCTTCTGTATTGCAGAGCAGGGAAACCGCTGAAGTCATGTGCTCTGCAAAACTCGTTCAGCTGGTTTCCTCTTCACAGACCCCTAATTCAGATTCCCACCCAGTTCTTTTCTACATATGCCTTTGGCCTGGGCTTGTTTTAAGGCTTACCTTCTCATTATAGTTATTTCTTTGTTTTGCTGAGGCAGAGTGGGTAGGACCCTGTTTTTACTCCCTTTGAGAAATGTTATCAGCAGGACAAGGTAGACAGGTATTATGTAAATTTCTGTGTGTCAGACTCTAGAGGTAGGTTTATTTCTGGGGATCTGGCACACACACTCATGTGTACATGCACATATATACGACTAACATTGTTTAGAGCCTTCTAGTGCTTCACATATCTCATTTAATCCTTACAACTTTATGAAGTTAGGTGTTACCCTGGTACTGAATTACAGTCAGGAAATGGAAGGTCAGAGGGGTCAGTTAGATAACATGTCATTCTTGCTCATTTTTATTTCCTTCCCTCTTTTCTCAGGGAAGAAGTAGGGGTATGTTTCTTTCTGTAGCAAGCTGCCACCTCTCTGCTCATCAGAACCTTGTCGTCGTCGTCTTTTTTTTTTTTTTTTTAATATTTTTAGTTGTAGATGGACACAATGCATTTACTTTATTCACTATTTTTTTTTTTTCTTTTAATGTGGTGCTGAGGATTGAACCCAGTGACTCACATATGCTAGGCAAGCTCTCTACCCCAGCCCTGTTTTTTATTCTTGTATTTTAGGTACCTGCTTTACTTATTCTTTTTTTACAGGCTGTACAAATATGTGCTTCTTCTACAGCCATTAAAAACAAAAACAGGGCTAGGATTGTGGCTCAGTGATAGAGTGCTCGCCTAGCATGTTTGAGGCACTGAGTTCGATCCTCAGCACCACATAAATGTAAAATAAAGATATTGTGTACACGTAAAACTAAAAAATAAATACTTAAACAAAACAAAACAAAACACCTTCCCTTTGACATGCCACCATCTCAGACTAACCCATTCTCCATTCCCCTAATTTCTCTTCTCTCTTTTTTTTTTTTTTAAGGTCATATCTTTTATTAACTCATGCACAATTACTTGTCTTTTGGTTTGTTGAAACAATAAGCCAGACATTTTTCATAATAATGTGTGTCAAAGTGACTGGCCATAAAAACTCTATCAGCATTCTTCTGAAGGGTGCTCCTGACAAGGTGATTAATTTTGCAATTATCATCTTCCTTGTAGTGTTTTAGGATCGTCAGCTTAACCTTTTTTCTCATATGCTCATTCTTGGGAGTGGTATAAGACTTTTTTCCCTTTTTTAGTGTTACCACGAAGTCTCAATATAAGGTAAAGAGTGGACTCCTTTTGAATGTTGTAGTGAGACAAAGTGCATCCATCTTCTAGTTTCCTGCCAGCAAAGATTAGCCTTTGCTGATGAGGAGGAATGCCTTTTATATCCTGGGTCTTGGCCTTTACATTTTCTATAGTATTTGAAAGTTAAGCTTTGAGCTCTCTTATTGGTCTTCTCAATAAGAATGTGTACCCCACCTTCCACCCCAGTACTGGGGTTTAAACCCAAAGTCTTGTACATGCTAGGCAAGTCCTCTACCATGGAACTACATACCAGCCCTTTTTATTTTGAGACAAGATCTCACTAAATTAGTTTTAGGCTGGCCTAAAACTTGGAATCCTCCTGCCTCAGCCTCCTGAGCAGCTGCAATTATAGGAGTACATCACCAAACCCTGCTTCTCAGTAAGGTTTTTGTTTTTGTTTTGTTACTGGAGATTGAATAAGGGTGCTTTACCACTGAGCTTCATCCCCAGTCCTTTTTGTGTATTATTATTTTAAAAATTTTGAGACAGGGTCTTGCTAAGTTACTTAGGGCTTTGCTAAATTGCTGAGGCTGGCCTCAAACTTGTGATCCTCCTGCCCTAGCCTCCTGTGTGGTTGGAATTACAGATGTGCTTATCCCCAATGAGCTTTTTATGAAACTCTACATTGTGGTTGCAGTACTACTTCAGATGGCATACCAGAAAACTCTTTTTCCCTTCTTAAACTTGATAAAGAAGATTGTACTTGCTCTCCTTCCCCACATCTAGTTATTTTTCTACTTAGGATCACTTGTCTAGTTACTGTACTCTGATTCCTCCCTCACCACTCCACTGAGGCTCCCCTTACAGAGGTTACAGATGAACTTCCTATTTGCCACATCCTTTTTCTCATTTTATTTATTTTTCATATTTCTTCAATTTTATTTAGAGGACCTGTGTGTATGTTGCTTCCTTGAAGCTAAGGCCATTTTTAAAAAAAATATTTATTTATTTATTTTTTGGCGGACACAACATCTTTGTTTGTTTGTGGTGCTGAGGATCGAACCCGGGCCGCACGCGTGCCAGGCAAGCACGCTACCGCTTGAGCCACATCCCCAGCCCGCTAAGGCCATTTTATTTGCCACATTCTTTTCTTTCTGTTACCTGTCTTTCTGCAGCATTCAAAGATGATGACTGTCCTCCAGATTCTTGAAATTTTTTCCTTCCTTGATTGCCATTATGTGACTCTCCTCTGATTCTCATTTTACCTACCACAGTGACTTTCATCTGTCAAATATTGGTGTCTTTGAGACACAGTCTTTCGTCTTTGATATTTTTCTCTTTAACTTGTTTCCCTGAGGATCTCATCTCCTTTCCAGATTTGAAAATGGTGCCATTTTTCCAACTCAGGTTTTCCTCTTGAGTTTCACACTTGTATTTCCAACTGCCTGCAGGATGTTATTACCCAGATGTCTTTTTGACATTTCAAGCTGAATATGTTTCAGTCATGAATTTATCATCCTCTACTTCTGTGGGTGTCCCAGTCTTGTTCAATGGCATCATCTTCTTCTGTGGGTGTCCCAGTCTTGTTTAATGGCATTATCTTTTATTTAGTCATCCATGCCCCCAGCCACCAAGTCAGTTTTTAAAAATAAAACGTTTTCCTTTTCCTTATATAGAAATTTCTGTAATTTTGCTGTAGATGGTATGTGGTGCCAGATTTTTTTCTGGAAGTGTAAGAATGTGTGTTTTCCACACACACTGGATAATAAAGTATTCTTTTAAAAACCTTTGGTAATCTGATAGCTGAAGATAGTTATATTGTTATTTTAATTTGCATGTCTCTGATTTGTAGTAAGATTGAGACATTTTCATGTTATTATTTGTTTCTTCTTTTATGAGTTGTCTATTTGTTTCTAGACCATTTTTCAAAGGAAATATTTGTGATTTTATTTGTCATTGGTTTTTTTTTTTTTTTTAGTATTTATTTATTTAATGAGTGGTGCTGGGAAGTGGACCCCAGGGCCTTATGCCTGCTAGGCAAGTGCTCCACCACTAAGCCACATCCCCAGCCCTTTTCTTTTCATTTATTTTGAATATTTAAAAATGTTTAAAAATACATATAAAAGTTTTAAAATATATATAGCTTACATATAAAGGTTATAGGAGTTCGTTAGCTCTTTGTTGTATGTTGCCTCCCCCCTTCAGTTTCTTTCTTTTCCTTGCCTTTTATTTATTTATTTATTATTATTATTATTATTATTATTATTATTATTTTGTGGTGATGAGAATTGAACCAGGGTCTACCTCACACTAGACAAGGGCTCTCTCACTGAGTTGCATCCTTAGCCCAGTTCTTTAAAAGTTTTAGTTTTTAAAACTTGCTTTAATTACAGGTGGAGAGGCAAAACCAGCCCTGGCAACTTAGTGAGGGCCTAAGCAACTCCCAAGAGCCGTCTCTAAATAAAGTATAAAAAGAGGGCTGGTGGGGTGACTGGAGTTGTGGCTTGTCTAGCATGTGTGAGGTCCTGGATTTGATGCTCCGTGTCACATAAAAATAAATAAGTAAAGGTATTATGTCCATCTACAACTAAAATAAAGCATCGGCAGTGGGGGGAGGGGTGCTAGGGATGTGGCTCAGTGGTTAAGTGCCCTTGGGTTCAATCCCTGGTACCAACCCCCCCCCCCAAATAAATAAATAAATAAATAAATAAAACTTGCCTTACAGAAATTTAAATAGCCATTTTATTTATCTTTTTCTTTCTGATTTCCAGTGTTTAATAAATTTCTTTCCCACAACTATTCATATATAGAAATGCACACTTCTATTATATTTAAATCTCTAATCCACTTAGTGCTCATGTTAATTGCAAAATGTGAGATCAAGAGTTAGCTAAACCCCACACCTTTCCAGTTGTCTATGAAACCATTTTCCTCACTACCCTCCTTCTTTTCCACCTATCAGACCGTCAGTTGGAATGAATCTAACTTTGTAATTGTTCCTTATCCTTTTTTTGTCCCTGTAGTTGCCTCAAAGACCTTATTATTTTTTGAGTTTATGAAATAATTGTATAATATTTCTCCTTTGAATCTGTCTTTCATGTTTCTGTCCTAGTTAAACTTCTAATTCTCAGATCTGACCAGGCCACTAATCTGGAAAACTTCTGGTGGTTCCTGCTGCCTGCAGGATAAAATACTGATAGTCCAAATACATCTTCATACATCTTCACCTAGTCCCCTACTACATTGATTTGTCATTCCCAGAGTATGCTCTTTGATTTCATACTTTTTTGCTCTTTGTTTTTGCTGTTATTGTCTTAGATGTCTCCTTTCCCTATTTTTTATCTAACTTGCAAAGTCGAGTTCAAATATCTTCTATTGTAACTAGTTGTTTAAGCATCTCCGTTCCCAGTGAGTACATTCCTTGAAGATAAGGGACTGCTATTTAGCACATATCACTTCACTGATAAGTGTTGCCCAGAGGAGTCACAAATGTTTCCTGAGTGAATATGTGTCACTGGATTTTATTTTATTTTTTTTTGATAATTGATTTAGAAGATGTATAAATAAACAAAACTTTATAAAAACAGACCAAATATAAAAGGAAAGTAAGATTCTTAGATAATTATATTAAAGATAGGCTTTTGTTTAGGCACTCATTTTTCACACTAATTCTGTCAGCTCAACCTATTAATAGGCTTCTCTCTCTCTGTCTCTCTCTCTCTCTCTCTGCTTGGTAGAGTGAGGGTTGTCAATGTGGTCATATGCTGCACTGTGGGATACCTCAGGAACCCTCTTTTAGAGCTTGAGCTTTTGTTATTGAGCTTTCTGTAGGTGGTAGCTGTTAATATTTTTAAAGGAGGTGGTGTATTATAGCAAATTATTGTCAAATAATATGTAGTATTACATTATTATATATTATATTATTATATATAGTATTATATTAAATCAACTTAGGTTCGAGGGTGAGCTTACTAGTTGAGTAATCTTGGACAGGTTATTTTACTTTTTGAACTCCAGTTGTCTGTAAAATAAGAATGATACTACTACTTAAAAGGTTGTTGCAAACATCAAGTGAGATAATGTGTATATGTAGCATTATATCTGCTATATGGTGTTAGATTTTTTTCCCCCCAGTTCTGGGTTCAAACTCCGGATCACATGCTAGACAAGTGCTCTACCACTGAACATGTATCTGCCCTTTTTATTTTATTTGGAGAACAGAGTCCCCCTAAGTGTACCAGGCTGACTACACTTTTGATCCTCCTACCTTAAGCTACCTTGTAGCTGGAAGGTATGTGCCACTGTGCTGGCTAAAAAAAAAAAAAAATTGTTTGAAGTTTTATTTATGTTGAAAATGAACTATTCAGATGTTGCTGTTTTCCTGTTCAGTAGTTGTTTCAGATCTTATATCACTTTAAAAAATAATTTGCATTTTAGTTAGATTTGCTAAAACAGTTTTGGGGTTAAACTCAGGAGGAGAAATTGTTGAGTGTTTATATCCTTTGTGAGAAGAACTAAGAACTCTACTCTCCACTGTATTCACAAGTATGAGTTTTGCACTAAGCTCTATTTCTGGCAGTGGCTGAGAGTCCTGGTCACATGTAAGTGTTCTGATGTCGTCACTCTGTTTGATATTCTAAGAACATTTTCTGGAGGGGGCAGGTATTGGAAGTTGAACCCAGAGTTACTTTGCCACTGAGCTATTTCCCCAACCCTTTTTATTTTTTTTAATTTTAAGACAGGGTCTCCCTCAGTTGCTTAATTCCTTCCTAAATTGCTGAGGCTGGCCTTGAACTTATGGTCCTCCTGCCTCAGCCTTTGGGTAGCTGGGATTAAGGTGTGTACCACAGAACCTGGCTACAAGTGAGGTTTTAATATAGAATTAAAGCAGCTCTTCTTGGAAAAAATAAGAATTTCTGTTGAGTGGAAAAGTCTAATAAAATAATTTAATCTGAGGATTTGTTTGTGATTCTGGAGTGTTTAGAATGAAGAAGGTGATAGTCCCCTTCCGTTTTGGGCTGGTTGGACCATACTTGGAACTTGGGGTTCAGTCAGAGAATGTTCAGAGATGAGTTAGAAAGACATGAGGATCAGGGAGTCATGTCCTGCAGTCCTGGTAGTACCAGGTAACCTTTTTTTTTTTTTTTTTGGTACCAGGGATTGAACTCAGGGGCACTTGGCCACTGAACCACATCCCCAGCCCTATTTTGTATTTTATTTAGAGACAGGGTCTCACTGAGTTGCTTAGTGCCTTGCCATTGCTGAGGCTGGGTTTGAACTTGTGATCCTCCTGTCTCAGCCTCCCAAGCTGCTGGAATTGCAGGCATACACCACTATGACCTGCCTAGGTAAACTTTTGAGCATCAGGCACTATTCTCAGTACATTGTTGTGTTCTCCTTAATCCTCCTAAATATTCTGTGGGGAAATGCTACTATTAGTTTTGAATACTACTTGAAGGATCTGAAATTATTGTACTTGACAGACGTGCCTGCATCATAGAGGAGGAGGGACTGGATAAGTATTTTTTCAATAACCAGTCAAGCACTGTACTACCTTCTGCTTTACTTGCAGTGTTAATTTTCATCAGCAAACTCTTTGGAAGGTGGTGTTATCCTCTTTTAACAAATGAAGAGATGGGTAGATGGCTTGCTGTCTTTATAGGTGCCAGAGACAGAATATAAATCTAGGTCTTTCTAAGTTTATGGCCAGTGCTGGTCACATTATATCTTTGGTCCATACGTTATAAAAAATGGTTTTTAATATGGTTATTTAAAAAAATTGGATTGGCCAATGATTTTTTTTCTTTTGTGAATATATTGATTGATTGATTGATTGTACCAGGGATTGAACTCAGCCCCCTGAGCCACATCCCCAGCTCTATTTTGTATTTTATTTAGAGACAGGGTGTCACTGAGTTTCTTAGTGCCTCAGCCTCCTGAGCCACTGGGATTACGGTGTGTACTACCATGCCCAGCTGAGATTTATTTTTAAATGTATTTATAAAACGGAATTAAATGCTTATGTTTTATAAGATGGTTTTGCATCTGAGTTAAGAATTGGTGGTATATTCATAATTAAGCTAAAATGCTTAAAACCCCAGTAAGTGGACAGAATGTGGAGCAGCCTTTTTCTGCATGGGTTGTCTGAAAATTTGTTCCATTTGATCAACCCTGTGGAATGCAGTCTGTTAGGGACTTACCGTGATAAGGTAAGAACCACACTGGTATAGTGAGGAGGTTTTTAAAGGAGAAATCTGTCTTCTTACTCCACCTTTGCCATTTAACTAGCAGGTAGCCTTGAATAAACTTCATTCTTGTTTGTAAATGAGATTGTGCAAATGAGGTACAGCTTTGGGGTAGGCTTTGGGGCAATAAAAAAGCACTTTTAAAAGTTAATAATTTGGGGCTGGGGATGTGGCTCAAGCGGTAGTGCGCTTGCCTGGCATGTGTGCGGCCCGGGTTCGATCCTCAGCCCCACATACAAACAAAGATGTTGTGTCTGCCGAAAACTAAAAAATAAATATTAAAATTCTCTCTCTCTAAAAAAAAAGTTAATAATTCATATTTGTATGTATTTTTTAGTACTGGAGGGCCCACACACATGTGCTCTACCACTGAGCTTACACCCCCTCTTCCCCAGCTGAGTTATACTTCTTAGGGCCTCTCCTAAGGAATTAACTCTAAATATAGAAGAACATTGTACACAATGATATTCCTTGCAATATTGATTATTTAATGGTTCAAAACATTTGTGAATGACATAAATGGCCAACAAAGGGTGACTGATTATGCACTTGGTGGGATTTTCATGCAATTTAAAACTCTTCAGAAACTAGATAATAACATGGGAAATAATCATACAATTTTGAGAAATGTTAAATAATTTTTTAATGGGTTTGTATTATATTTAAAAACAAAAATGAAGAAACAAAATCAAAGGGATTTACCCTAGAAGTGCATTTGGTTTCTGGCTCTTGTACTTTGTGATTATGTGATTAAGTTAACACTGAGGTTATATAGTATGGCACCCTACTTTTTCTAAGTATTCTCTCCTGATTTAACTTATTTTTATAAACAAGCCAGGTGGTACTCCATTGTGAGGCATTTTTACTGGAGGGTGAGCCACACTTGTGGTGACTTGGAGGCCACCTTCTGTATTTTGCCTGTTTATTCTAGCTTTCTTCCTCTGCTTATCTACTTCCATCTGGTCACAGTTCTGATCTGATTTTTATGTGATGTGCAAAGAATTCTACCTCTCTATAGAAAAGTTACAAGTCAAATTATTAATCTGATTGCTATAAAATAGCAATCACATTCATAATTTTTTTCAGAAGAAATGACTGCCTTCTTTTTTAAAATTCTTATTCGTTATACACGATAGCAGAATGCATGTCAGTTCATTGTACACAACTGGAGCACAATTTTTTCTCCGGTTGTACACAATGTAGAGTCGTACCACATATGCAGTCATACATGTACCTAGGGTAATGATGTTCATCTCATTCCACCATCTTTCCTACTCCCATGTCCCCTCCCCTTCACTTTCCTTTGCCCGATCAAAATTGCTTCATTCTCCCCCTTCGCCATGCCCCCCGCCCCCGCCAATCCATTAAGGATCTGTATCTACTTCTAGTTATCAGTGAGAACATTCATTTTTTGGGGGGGGGATTGGCTTACTTCGCTTAGTATGATATTCTCCAACTCCATCTGTTTACCTGCAAATGCCATAATTTTATTCTGTTTTAGTGTTGAGTAATATTCCATTGTGTATATGTATCACAGTTTCTTTATCCATTCTCTATTGAAGAGCATCTAGGTTGCTTCCTTTTTTTAAAAAATTTTAATCTGATAATTTCAGAGAAGAACCTAACTACTTCCTATATCTCCAGCCCTTTTATTTTGAGACAGGATCTGTGTTGCTGAGGGTCTCACTGGTAACTCTTTCTGGCACTGATTCAAGACAAAATATCTATTGTGCCTTTTACCATAGTCTTCCCTACATATTCTCATTTTGAGAAAAAAATAATTTTTTCTTTGTGTGTTTATATGCTAGAGGGCTGTTTTTGGCTTAGATTATCATTCAGGTTAATAGGAACCTGAATTGATTGTCCCCTGAGATGTGGGGTTGCCAGCAGTTGTTTGCTAGAATGATTTTATCCATATCCTTTTTAGCAGTAAAATATTGGAAAGAAAATTATATGATACATGTCTTTGGATTACTGCTATTTTTCTTACCAACAACTGCCATTGTTTTAATACTGCCCTTCTGGTCTTTAGGCTCTTGAAGAGGGATAGTTCAGATTTTGTAGCTGTTGCAAATTGGTATATAATTTAGTTACTCTGGCAGCTCCTCTGGAAAACTTGTTTCTTTTCCCTCCCCTTTCTGACATTGGGTATAGGAAACAACTAGAAAAGTATCAGTTCTATTCACAGGTCTATCCAGCCTTTATTAAAGTACCTACCAGTAGCCAGCTTCAGCAACTTAATGACACCTTATCTCAAAGTTAAAATGGTTGAGCCGGGGTGGGATGGAGGGTGTGGTGGTGCACACCTATAATCCCAGCAGTTTGGGAGACTGAAGCAGGAGGATCACAAGTTCAAAGCCAGCCTCAGTAGTGTAGCAAGGTCTTAAGCAACTTAATGAGACTCTGTCTCAAAATTTTTTAAAAGGGCTGGGGATGTGTCTCAGTGGTTAAGTGCCCCTAGGTTAAATCACTGATAACCCCCCCCCCCAAAAAAAAAGTATCTACTGTGTTTCAGGCAGTATACTAGCTGCCTTAAGGGTAAAATAGATTTGAAAATGAAAGTTGTTGCTTTTCTTTAATATTCTGAACGTTTTTTTCAATTTGAAAAGGTAGAATTGATAAAGGAAATTGAATTCTGAATTTAAGTGTAACAACTTATAATAAAAGTGTGATGAATTCATATTCTATAGTCCTACAATTTATTAATACAAAGAATATGTAAAACATAAATGGAATAATAAATGCATTTACATGTTATTTGGCCTGTATTTCTATTGGCTTGGTGTTTTACAAATTTTTGTGAAGGTGGAGATTATGACATATTTAGATTTTTTTTTCAGTTTTATTTGCTTTATAATTTAAAATTCTAGAGCTGGGGATATGTGTGGCTCAGTGGTAGAGAGTGCATGCTCCAGTCCCCAGCACTGCAAAAACAAAACAGGGAACGTCTGTGTATCAGTAAACATTATAAATGTTTCATTTTTGTGTGGCAGTAATTATTATTATTATTATTATTTTTGGTGGAGATTGAACCCAAGGCTTAGCACATGGTAGGCAAGCAAGCATTCTACCATTGAGCCACTTGAGTTTTTTTCGTTTGGCTTTCAAAGTTTTATTATAGTGGTCAAACAGTCCAAAGTCAAAACACAGTGTTTTGGAAACATTTTTCTTAGTATGGTAAAGAATGTGAGAATAATATTAACCTTATAAAATTTGAGTGGAATTTTTTTTTAAATTAGGGGTTTATTTATTTATTTATTTATTTTACAGTAGAATGCATTTTGACATGAAGTGCACAAATGGAGCACATCTCATTCCTCTGGCTATACACGGTTCAATGTCACTCCACTATTATAATCATACATGTATATAGGGTAATAATGTTTGTCTCTTTCTACTGTTCTTCCCATCCCCACAGCCCCACCCCTCACCTGACTCTCCTCTACACAAACCAAAGTTCCTTCATTCTTCCCTAAATTAGGAGTTCTTAATCTGGGTTTCATAAAGTCAATGAAATGTCTGAAATTATTTGTAAAATTTAAGTGTATGAACATTTTTCTGCAGAACAGTCTATAGATATTCATAGGATAATGTGGCTTAAAAAGTGGTTTAAAAACCATTGCTGTAAAGGAATTTTAGTTACCTACATTTCTGTTGTTAGAAAATAGATAGGTATTGGGGCTGGGGCTGTGGCTCAGTGGTAGAGCACTCGTCTGACGTGCTTGGGACACCGAGTTCAATCCTCAGCACCACATAAAAATAAAATAGTAAAATAAAGATGTTGTGCCCACCTATAACTAAAAAATAAATATTAAAAAAAAATAGATAGGTGTACCTAAACCTTCCTTTGTTTTATCTTAGCCTTTTCTGAATATTTGAGTGGAAAAGATAAAGTTTTGTTTTCTTTTCTCTTTACAACCTTTTTTTTCTGCCTTTAAAATCACCTTCAAGAATTGTTTACTGCTTCCATAGGAATTTCTTTTGGTATTTTAGCTAATTGTCTGTTTTGATAATCCTTAAGCCACCTCAAAATCTGAACTGAGAAATTCACTGTTTGGATTCTGAATTCTGAAACTGAAAAAGAACATAAGCAACAGATAGGAGATTTTGAACAGTTAGAATGGTGGTTTCAGTCATACTTTTTTTTTTTTTAAAGAACTTCTTCAGGAAGTAACGTAAAGGTTCAGGAAAGAGTCTGCCATTCATGGGATAGTAAGGATATGGGGAGTCAGTGGCTCTATTGGTGTAGCAGGGGAAAGTGAAAGTAGAGAAGATGGCATTGGTGATCAGGCATTTCCTAAGTTCTCTGCCTTGCAGATTTTTTTTTCTTTCTTTCTTTCTTTCTTTTTTGGTACTGGGGATCAACCCAGGGTCACTTAACCACTGAGCTGCATCTTTAGCCACTCCCCCACCACCACCTTTAAATTTTGAGACAGGGTCTTGGTAAGCTACTGAGGCTAGCCTGGAACTTGTGATCCTCCTCTCTCAGCTGCCAGAGTTGCTGACTATTGTACCTGGCTCTGTTTCATAGATCTGAATGGTTCACGGCTCTTTGTGGAAATGGGTCTTAAAAGAGTTGCTAGGACTGAGTGTGTAGCTGAGTGGCAGATCTCTTGTCTAACAAGGTTTTTGTGAGGCCCTGGGTTCAGTCTCCAGCATTGCAACAGACAAAAAAACAAACTAAAAAACCAACAAATCCAGAGAGTGTTGATATACTGAATTTAAAACTTCAGAGAAAGTGGAAGTTAAGCATAAACTTTCTTAAGAAAGATTTCTGACTTGCCTTCTCTTTTTTCATGTGCTCTCCTGCTTTTTGTGCAGGTGGATGGAAGCATGCCTAGGAGAGGGTTTGCCACCCACCACAGAACTGGAGGAAGGGCTTCGGAATGGGGTCTACCTTGCCAAACTAGGAAACTTCTTCTCTCCGAAAGTGGTGTCTTTGAAAAAAATCTATGATCGAGAGCAGACCAGATACAAGGTGAGTTCTACTTTACTTGGTGCTTAGATGTTTCTATAAAGTTGAGAAAGAAGGCTAGCGAACTGTATTCTGAGAGCAGTTGAGAAGTATGTGTAAGATGTGTTTGCTCCAATAAAGTATGGCCTTTAAAATACCTGGAAGAATGGAGGAAATAGTGCAAAAGAAATATGTAGTAGTAAAAGAACTTTGTCTCTCTGTATTTCTGTTAGAATTCTCTTTTTGGTGCTAGGAATTGAACCTATGTCTTCACTCATGCTGGACAAGCACTCTACCACTGAGCTATATATCCTGGCCCCAGTAGAATTCTTATGTTGCTGTGTGTCCAGAAATTTTCATAATCCTAATCCTAGATGAAATTTTTCATTCTTGGAAAGTAGAGGAAGTAATTAGGGGAATTACTTTTATTTATTTAGGTACCAGGGATTGAACCCAGGGGCACTTAAAAACTGAACCACATCTCTAGCCCTATTTTATTTATTTATTTATTTATTTTAATTTTGAAACATGGCCTTTCTTAGGCTGGCTTTGAACTTGCAATCCTCCTGTCTCAGCCTCCCTAGCCACTGGTGGTATTACAGGTATGTGCCACTGTGCCCAGTAGGAAATTACTCTTTAAATCTAATTTTAACCAAGTGCTGAGATTTATTGGCAAATAGAAATCCATAGCAACTTCAGGCAAAAGCATTACTCTGTAATATCAGGTAATATGCAAGGTTAAATGCAAAAATGACTCAATTTCAGAAAATTAAAATTAATAAAATGGTTTGATTTCTGTGACTCAGGGCCCTGAAAAAGACTATTAAACTAAATTGGAATATTGATAAGGAGCAAATTTTGTTGTCTACAGAACTCCTAAAGGGACTTTGCTCATCAGCTCTTACTTGTAACAGCATGAGTATGAAAAAAATGGCGGAGGACAGCATAGCTAATGGTGAATGTAAGAGTGGTCAACTCTCAGAATTGGGCCATACATCATAATGAGCTCAGACTACAGATGATGTGAAGAAAGATTTTTACATTGTGTGTTGAAATTCAGGTGAAAATAGAGAAGGTATAGACCCTAAACCAAAATTAATATCTTAAACAGAAACTTTTCTTAGTCAAAAAACAAAACACATTGAGTTTTAAGTAAGCAGTTATTCTGAAGACAACTCTGGAGCTGTTCTTTAGACAAAATAGAAGGATAATAAAGGAGAGTAGAAACTTCACAGCCATGATTTTTTAAAAAATATCCTATCTTTGTATGGATTTACTCTTGAAAGTAAATCTTGTTCAGAAACAGCAGACATAGGGACAGTGGGTGTATGTAGCTCTATGCTAAAGCACTTGACTAATGTACTCTCAGCCCTGAGTTCAAACCATACCACTTCAAAAAGAAAAAGATGTTTAGAAGAGGGTATTTTTATGTGTAATGTGAAAACCCTGATTGATGTATTATAATATTTGTCATTTTATTGGTAACTTCTATTTTTTATATGACACAATAATTGCTTTATGTACTTTATCTCATAATCTTTTCAATAAATATATAAGGTAGGTGTTATAGAGGGGGAACCACAGACTGAAAGGGTGAAGTGACTTGTTTATGTTACCAGTTGATGCCATGAATTGAATCCAGGATTGTGAAACTCCAAAGCCTGTATTCTGTGAAGCACACTGTATACAGGATGGTTTTCTGAGTGATTCCTAAGTGAGAGGAGCTGATGTATAAATTGGCTTCTTGGTATTGGAATGTGAATATAGTGACTTTAAATTTGAGGGGAGCTTGTAAACTCTCAGGAGGAAACTTCTGTCAGGAGAGTTTTTATTTAGTATTTGCCAATAGTACTTAATGGTCTTTTATTTCTTCTAGGCAACTGGCCTACACTTTAGACACACTGATAATGTAATTCAGTGGTTGAATGCCATGGATGATATTGGATTGCCTAAGGTAACTTGCCTGATATTCATAGTTCTGCCTGTTTCAGTAAAATAGTTCTCATTCTATCTATAAAATTATTCTCAGGATGTTTGTTTTGTGCTACTGGAGATTGAATCCAGGGGTGCTCTACCATTAACCTTCATACCCAGCCTTTTTTATTTTGAGATAGCCTCTTGCCTTAAACTTTCAGTTCTCCTGCCTCAGCCTCATGAGTAGGTGGGGATTATGGGAATGTGTCTCCTTACTGGTGGTTAATTTTTTGTTTAATGCTAAAGATTCTTTTTTTCTTTTCAATTTGTTCTTTTTTTTTTTATTTCCTTATACCTGTTTTGTTTTACTCTAGTGAAATTCCCTATGATGGTAATTACTTTTACTACATTAATTTTAAGACTTTTTATATTAAAGTGTTTTTTCTTAAATAGAATTTACATACTCTAAATTTCATCATTTTAAAGTGTACAGATAGTGGCTTTTATTTATTCAGAAGTTATTACATTAAAAATATGAAGTTAGGCCAGGTGTGGTCATGCACATCTATAATCCTAGCAGCTTAGGAGGCTAAGACAGAAGGATTAAAAGTTCAAGGCCAGCCTCAGCAACTTAGCAAGGCCCTAAGCAACTTAGTGAGGCCCTGTCTCAAATTTAAAAGAAAAAAGTCTGTGGTCATAGCTCAGAGGTAAAACACCCCTGGATTATATATCCGGTACCCATCCCCCCAAAATTAAAAAAATATATATTTATATATACACACACACATGTGGAAGTATTTTAGAGATGTCATTTTCCAGCTTCAGAGTAACCAAAATCCATAGGTTATTTTATATTTCAAATTGTCAAGGCAATATAATGACATTTCTCCCTGTGTCTGTTTTTGGTGGTGGTTGTATAGCAATATGCATATTCTGCATTTTTTCTCAGGAGTTTATTTTTGTGCTGCTATTAGTGAAATTGCTACTCACTAGATACCCATAAAGGCCATGTCGTCCTTGGAGGCATGGTTAAGTTTGTCTTTGACCTACTTTTAAGAATTTATTTCCCCTCAAACAATTAGAAAAACACAAAAGATGTATTTGTAAGGATTTTCCAGCCTGCTTATAATAGAAAAATTGATAGCAAACCACTTGTTCCTTCACTAGGGATACTATTGGTGTTAAAGTCAAATATGGGTGCCATTATATGTCCGCTTATGTAGACAAAGGAGCTGTCTTCACGTATTAAGTAGGGGGAAGGAAACCAGTTTACGGTTATAAGAGCTTGTGTCCGGCTAACTCATTTCTGTGTGTTGGGATTAAGAGGTGGTTTTTATTTTCATTATATGTAGCTGTGGAGTCCAAATGTTTATAACTAAAGAAAGAATAAGAATAGTGATGTGTGAAGTATCAGAAAGTGGCTTACACCACTTGGAAATGAATATTTGATATTTAGTGTACTGCTGAGCTCAGTATTAGCTCATGTCTGTTGAAATGAGTTAAATCCAGAGCTGAGTCTTTGTAAAAGACCAGCTTTTATCCTCTTTTTTTCAGAGCAGAGTGCTGAAATTCTGTTCCTTGCCACTGGTATGTTTGAGAATTAGGCCCTACAAATGTCAGGAAATGCAATGTGTCAAAATGTTTACAGCTGCTTGGCCTTTCTGTGCACCTGTAACTTCCTGTTCCTGTTTTTTTATATAGTGTATCGCCAGTGGTCAATGACAATTTAACTTCTGTTGAATGGTACTAAGAGCTTTTTTAATATTTGCTACTGCTGGTAGTGTTATTACTATAAGATGCCTTCTTATTGATGTAATTTTAATTACTTTTTTGTTTGTTTGTTTACTAACAGTAGTAACAAACATAGAGTTCCCCAAAGGCTTTCAGGGACAGCATGGTAATCATGTCTGTAGCCTTGGAATATCTACCATACATGATGTAGGTCCAGAAGGCTTCTGAGTAACATGAACTAAAGATACTTCAGCCTAAAAATATATTGATACCCATAAAATAATGTATGGTGTGTAATTTACAGTACATATGTAGTGTTTTGGGATGTCTTTCTTAATCTCCTATGATAAGTATAGAAAATTAATACAATGATCTTTTGCTTCCTGTCCTTTCTTTTTTTTAAAGAAAATTTTTTTTTAGTTATTGGTGAACACAATATCTTTATTTTATTTTCATGTGGTGCTGAGGATCAAACCCAGTGCCTCACACATGCTAGGCAAGTGCTCTACCATTGAGCCACAACCTCAGCCCCTCTTCCTGTCCTTTCTGATTTTTTATTGTAATTGATATTGTTGGCCACCTTCTCCCTGAAATCTTTTCTGATTTTGAGTTTTTAAATTGTTTTTAATTTGCCCAAGTATTCTTGATTACTTGAACTCTTCCACTTTTGTTTAACTCTGTCAATGGGCATTTTTAAAGATGCAATCTTTTTAAAGCTATTTCTCCCATTTTTGTGGTTTCCGTTATTAAGATTCATTTGCTATAAGAAGAACATGGTACCTTCAGTTGGTTGCGATCATTTCTCCTTGGATAGCTTTTTATCACCTAGAATTTTTTATATCTAAAACTAAACCTTTCTTTTCCCCAAGTAAACGTGCCCTTCTCTATGATAAGTGAGACCATGTCATCATTATTACAGTCATCCAAGCTTAGAACCTTGGTGAGATCTTAGTCTAACCAGTCATTTCGAAAACCTTCTTCATTTATGTGAGATTATCTCTTTTATCCATCCACTGTTTTATATATATAAGAACTCCCCGGCCTGCCTCTCCAGCTCCAGTCTTTTCATTATTCAATATATCCTATGTCCTGTCTCCAGTCAGATCTTCCTAAAGCTGTTTTTATCCTTACCCTTAGTTCCAAAGCTAGGGGTTTTCTTTATGTCCTGCTTATCAAGATCAAAATTGTCTGGCTTTTAAGTTGCTCATAGTAATCTGATTCCATCATACTGACCCAACCTTATTTTTCTATTACTTTCTAGAAGATATTCTGTATATTCTTGAAAGCAATGGGCTATATATTTCCTTACTCACAAATATGGTTATTATTGCTTTAACTTATTCTTTTTTCTTGGTATCAGGGATTGAACCCAGCGGCACTTTACCACTGAACTATACCCCTAGTCCTTTTATTTTTTATTTTGAGGCAGGGTCTGAGTTGTTTAGGGTCTCATTAAGTTACTTTTATTTTTTATTAAGTTACTGAGGCTGGCCTCTAACATGTGATCCTCCTGCCTCAGTCTCCTGTGTAATTGGGATTATAGGCATGTACCATTACACCCAACTCTGCTTCATTTGTTCTTATAGTTTCTCTTGGTTGGAAAATCTTTTACTGTCTATTAGGATTCACTCATTAGTTTAGGACTTCATAGTCTGTTTTCCAAGAGGTCTTTATTACTCTCCAGATTCTTCTAATCAACTCATTATTCAGTCTTTTGCTTCCTATCCTCTGTTACCCTTTATTTCTCTAAATCACAGATTGGGTTGTATGGTGCCACTCTACTAGAGAATAGGTCTTCAAATTCAAAGCTATTGCCAGTCTAAACCTAATGCTGTTGCTATTCTACCTCATTGGTTAACCTGTCAAATATATAGGATCTTCAGTGACCCTGGCTCTGAATTTGACATTAAATTAGCAGTAACATAGACCTAGTTCCCTGCCTTTCTGGGGCTTTTAGTCTGTTGGAGTAGCCATTACCGATAACCATAGGTAATTAGTTAATTGCACTAAGTGCTTTCAGGGAAAAATACCTGTCTTCTACATTCCCATATCCACCCTCTACTATATATACTTTATTTTTCTATCTTTCTACTTCTTCAAAGTATTATAGTACATTTCATATTTAATGTTTTTTTTTTTTTAGTGTCTAAATATAGTAGTTTGCATACACTAAAAAGCATGTAGTGTTTGTTGTTGAAGTATTAATCTGACATAGTAACTAAAAAGATTGTGGTCCTTTAACGCCTCATACACTTGCCACTGATTTAAACTGAAATAGAACTTGGGTTTCATTTACCTGTGTCTGGGTCTGAAGTAACTAAATCACTTTTTACACGTCTAATGAAATTCAGTGGGTTGACCAAATAAGGATTCCCCAAATACTTTTCATTATGTATTGCCACATCTTACTCCTTGCAGTGCTTATGATGAAATGTTTGTTCAACCTAATGAAGTGATTTTCTGAATGCCAACAATGTTTTTTAATTGTCCATAGTTTTATTTGTTTTATCGATGATTGGTGAATGATTACATGAAATCAGTGGATGGATAACTTACTCTGCTTGTTTTATTTCTTCCTAGATTTTTTACCCAGAAACCACAGATATCTATGATCGAAAGAACATGCCAAAATGTATCTACTGTATTCATGCACTCAGGTAATTAGATTTTCTTGGTAAAATAAGCAGTTTAGGAGTGACATCTCAATTGAGTGTGTGTCTTTGTCCATTGGAAGAGTGAACACATTTTTTCTTTAGCTTCAGGATTTTCAAATAGGATAGAAAGCTGCTAACCTCACACAGTGGTGAGAAACAGCTGTGTTTTTCCAGGGAGTAAAGAGAATGGATTTATTTATTCCCATAATAACAGATAGTTTTGTTGTAAAAACACGGCAAAATCTTTCATTATTGATCTAGTGTCTCTGTGACCTCCGCATTTCACGCCGGTGCTGTCTTTTGTTTAGTCATCTAGGTCCTTGCCTTTATTAAGCTATTTGTTCACTCATTCAGTAATTTTTATACCAACATAAATATGATAATAGGAACTGAAACAAATTATTTTTTGCACAGCTTCATGGTAAATTGGGAACATGATTTAATTTCATATCCCTCATTCTTAGAATCAACAGGTGTATTCGATTGGAAGGAAAAGGCGATATCTCTGGAGGGAGGGGGGAATGGGAAGAGAGGGGATGCCTATCATATACTACAGTAATGTAGAATAATGTAGTATTTTAGTAGACTTATTTGATGGCCACAGGACTAACGGAGAAGATGGGAAAAGTGAGTGAGACATGAATATAAGATTTCTTTGTTTGGATTGTACCTTTTTAGATAGCATCTTATGTGTGTGCTTAATAAATGTTGATTACATGAATGAAGGTATTGTATAATATTGATCTATAAGAAGCCTATTGTCACTCCATGGGGTGCTGCACTCTGTAATCATAGCTATTCATCAGGAGGCTGAGATAGGAGGTTTATAAGTTTGAGGTCAGCCTGGGCAACCAAGAGAGACCCTGATTCAAAATAAAATTAGATAAAAAGGGCTGGGGGTGTAGCTTAGTGGTAGAGTGCTTGCATAGTATGCACAAGACCCTGGGTTCAATCCCTGGTGCTACCAAAAAAAAAAAAAACCTATTTTTCTGAGTTTCTCTTCTTTCATTTTTATTCCTGGTACTAGAGATTGAACCTAGGGCTTCACACAAGCTAAGTACACACTGTACCACTGAGCTACAACTCCAGCCTGTTTACAGTGTGTTGATCACACATAATGCTGGTATCATTGGAACCAATGTGAAACACACAAAAGAATGAATACAGCTAAGGACTAGTGTACTCTTGTATTGAGAATATAGCAATTTCATATGTGTGTGTGTCTAAGCCAAAATCAGATTGATTCTGAGATTGTGATTGGCTTAGTGTCCTCAGTATTGATGATTTTAATTTTAATTTTATTTTTTGTCAATAACCTTATTAAAATTGTACCTATAATGGCTTTCTGAACTTGGCAAATGCAGAGGCTAAATTGGCAGAATTTCTCTCTACTAGTACTATAGCAGTAATGTAACCAGGGTCCCAGGCTTCAGTTCTCTGAAATACAGATGAGGATTAACTGTACCTTTCTCATGATGGAGTCAGAATGACAAAAGGGGGAGGTCCACTATTGTTTTCCATTTCTCTTGCATATGCAGTCTATGCTTAGAAAGTCTACACAGAGCAGTGTGTTCTGCTTTGAGATTTATAGTTTCTTTCCTCTCATTTGGTGTTTTTCCTGAAAGTGGGTTGGCACTTCCTACTTGATGATTAAGTAGGAAGTGTGTGTAATTTTTCAGAGCCTCTTCTTTTACCATAAGACACAACAGTGTTCCAGGCATGTTCCTCACCTCACACGTATTGGGGGTGGCATCACCTCCCTTTGGATCAACTGTGATAAAGAAGTATTATTTATGTTTTCTTTCTGCCCTGCCCTCCCTCTTTAAAAGTCATTTGTTAAGGCATTATTCCAGGCATGATCATTGTACTTCAGTCATAGTTATTTTTTTAAATTTTTTTTCATTATAATGGAAATAAATTCTTTTTTTTTCTTTTATTGATTTTTTTAAAAATACACAACAGCAGTGGAATGCATTACAATTCTTATTACACATAGAACACAGTTTTTCATATCTCTGTATATAAAGTATGTTCACGCCAATTTATGCCTTTATACATGTACTTTTTTGTATTACAATTCTTAATACACATGTATACCACAATTTTTCATCTCTGTTTGTATATGAAGTATGTTGACATCCAATTCAAGTCTTCATACATGTACTTTGTATAATGATGTCCATCACATTCCACCATCCTTGCTAATCCCCTGCCCCCTCCCTTTCCCTCCCACCCCTCTTCCCTATCTAGAATTCATCTAATCCTCCCATGCTCTCCCTCCCTACCCCACTATGAGTCAGCCTCCATATATCAGAGAAAACATTCGGCATTTGTTTTTTAGGGGATTGGCTAACTTCACTTAGCATTATCTTCTTCAACGCCATTCATTTACCTGCAAATGCCATGATTTTGTTCTTTTTTAATGCTGAGTAAAATTCCATTGTGTAATATGCCACATTTTTTAAAGCCATTAATCTACTGAAGGACATCTAGGTGGGTTCCACTGTTCAGCTATTGTGAATTGTGCTGCTATAAACATTGATGTGGCTGTGTCCCTGTAGTATGCTGTTTTTAAATCCTTTGGGTATAGTCCAAGGAGAGGAATAGCTGGGTCAAATGGTGGTTCCATTCCTAGGTTTCCAAGGAATCTCCGTACTGCTTTCCATATTGGCTGCACTAATTTGCAGTCCCACCAGCAATGTATGAGTGTACCTTTTTCCCCACATCCTTGCCAACACTTATTGTTGTTTGTCTTCATAATAGCTGCCATTCTGACTGGAGTGAGATGAAATCTTAGAGTAGTTTTGATTTACATTTCTCTGATTGCTAGAGATGATGAGCATTTTTTCATATATTTGTTGATTGATTGCATATCCTCGTCTGAGAAGTATCTGTTCAGGTCTTTGGCCCATTTGTTGATTGGGGTTATTTGTTTTTTTGGTGTTTAGCATTTTGAGTTCCCTAGCTTTTTTATATTCCCTAGAGATTAGTGCTCTATGTGATGTGTGAGGGATAAAAATTTGCTCCCAGGATGTAGGCTTTCTGTTCACCTCACAGATTGTTTGCTGAGAAGAAACTTTTTAGTTTGATTCCATTCCATTTATTGATTCTTGGTTTTAATTCTTGTGCTATAAGAGTCTTATTAAGGAAGTTGGGGCTGGGGATGTGGCTCAAGTGGTAGCGTGCTCGCCTGGCATGCGTGCGGCCTGGGTTCCATCCTCAGCACCACGTACAAACAAAGATGTTGTGTCCGCCAATAACTGAAAAAATAAATGTTAAAGTTCTTTCTCTCCCTCTCTCTCTGACTCTCTCTCTCTCTTTAAAAACAAAAAAAAACAAACAAACAAAAAAGGAAGTTGGGGCCTAATCCCACATGATGAAGATTGGGCCTACTTTTTCTTCTATTAGACGCAGTCTCTGGTTTAATTCCTAGGTCCTTGATCCATTTTGAGTTAAATTTTGTGCATGGTTAGAGATAGGGGTTTAATTTTATTTTGTTGCATATGGATTTCCAGTTTTCCCAGCACCATTTGTTGAAGATGCTTTTTTTTCCCCACAGTCATAGTTATTTTTAAAGATAACACTCTATTCTTCATTATTCTTAATGTATTTGTATACTTTCCATTTCCCCCTAAGTTTTGCTATTCTGAGAATACATTGGAGACTTGGGGGTGTGTAGCTTAGTGGTAGAGCAATTGCTTAGCATGCAGGAGGCCCTGATTTTGATCACCAGTATTGCCAAAAAAGAATTCATTTGGGGGTCAAATAGGCCCCTAATCCCAAATTAAAAAAAAAAAAACTTAATATTGGGGCTGGGCCTGTGGCTCAGTGGTAATGCACATGCCTGGTATGTGTGAGGCACTGGGTTCGATTCTCAGCACTGCGTATTAAAAAAATAAAGATCTATCAGCAACTAAAAAAAAAATTTTAAACAAAACAAAAAAACCTTAATATTTCTGAAAATAAAGTTTTAGTGCAAGCTCTTTTGTTGGCAAAACCTGGTAAGGATTAATTGAGGTTATTTAGAATATTTATGTATACTTGTATGTTTCTCTGCAGAAAAGCAATGTATTGATTATGGGTGCTGCCCCAGCACATCCTGGGAATGTCTTCTAATACCATGTACACTATAGAATCTTTTTAATATTTGAAACATTTCTACATTGATGCATGTCTGGCTCAAAGAATTTAGATAAAGGACTGTGTATGGATTCTGTTTGCTAATTAACTGTCATAAGAGTTCTTATTAATAATCTTTGAGATTAGTTTATTGATTTCTATTTTACTCTGTGTCAGCAAAGATAGTTGGAATCAAGATTAGCCAACACAGCTTGCTTCTTGTTATTGCTACAAAATGTAGCTTAAATAGGGAAAAAGAAAAGTCTAAGCTTAATGACACGCTGACCAGATACAGGTGTTTTTAGTTAGAAGCATGAAGCAGCCTGAGTGAAGGTTGGGAAGTAATGTTCACTGGTAGGGTTTTTAAGTTTTGAGTTTGAAGCTAAGTGCTTTTTGTGCTGGATTAGAGTATTTGAGTGGCTATTATGATTCTATTTATAGCTCCAGTGTTTCCATAAAATACTCCTAAACACTTCCTCATAAGTAAGGAAAGGTACAAGAAAGATGGTGCCCACACTCCTACTTTTTTCATCAGCCAGTGGTATCTTTGTACACTTTTAATTTACCATCAGATGACATTAAAAGTGACATTTTATGTCTCTTGGGCTATGAAAGTAATGTCCTTAAGTTTTTTAAAATGTGGCAACCATTTTTCTATTTTATAATGGGAATAAAAGGGGAAGAAATTCCTGGAGAAAATACCCTTACTACTGGGCACAGTGGTGCATACCTGTACTCCCAGAGGATTGGGAGGCTGAGGCAGGAGGATCGCAAGTTCAAAGCCAGCCTCAACAATTTAGAAAGGCCCTAAGCAATTCAGAGACTCTGTCTCTAAATAAAATGTAAAAAAGGACTGGGGATGTGGCTCCTTGGGTTCAATCCCTGGTACTATAGATAGATTGATTAGATAGACAGATAGATAGGGCTAGGGATATAGCTCAGTGGTAAAGCTCCTCTGGGTTCAATCCCCAGTACAAAAAAAGATTAAATACTGTTATTAATCAGAATATAAGTCAGGCATATTAATGGAGAAAATATATAAGGGGACCTATTACATGTATAGAAAGTTATTGATTATTTTTATTTTGCTCTGGAAAACTTCTTGAGTAGTTATAAAATCTTCTGAGAGAGCAACTTTATATGGTTTCATTTTGAATGTTTTGCCCCAAAGGAAAACACTTAATCATATACATGGCACTTCTCTGAGAAAATATTTAACTGCTGTGGATATATAAACAGAAAATTCAGTGTGTTTTCAGTTCTACATTTGGGTTTATTGTATACAATTTAAGTTTTGATCAGTTCTGTGAATGCAGTGTGCATGATGCCTATATATATTTAAATGATGCTGAAGTTTATAGATAATTTGCAAAAACTGTAGACAATTAAATTTCTAGGATTTGTTTCTGATGTATTTTTTTGTCTTCTCCCTTATTGTTAACTGTCAATGTCTGTGAACTGTCCATTTGATCTCTTCTAACTTAATCAAATCTAGTCTGCTATAGTGTTATAATACACTAACCTTACCCAAGTTTACAGACACTTTCTATATCTGAGATATAGATTCATGTTTATGATCTATAGGCTCTGAGTGGATATTAGTGAATGAGACTTTTATTGTTCCTTCTTTCATGGAGCTTAGAGTCTAATGAATTTCTTTTCTTTGTTTGTTTGTTTAATTTAAAGATTAAGGTACATAATATGTACTTTATTAAAACTCTTGAATTACCTGAATTAAAATTTTATATCAGTAATATGAATTCAGTGTAAGATTTACTGTCTCAGAATGACAATTTTTCATGACAGTTTTTAAAGTGTCACCTAAAAGTTATTGATTATAGGAAGATAAACAGAAACCAAGAGACCTCACTAATATTAGTTATGTTAAAATTAATACTAACACCTAATTATACATTATGTTTATGCCAGAACTTGGATTTGAATTTATGTCTGCTGATTTCCCTGACTGCCAGTTTTCTTTAAGAGCAGCAGGTAGGTACTGCTGGGAGGCCTAACTCTTATATATTATGTCTTCTAGTTTGTACCTGTTTAAACTAGGCCTGGCTCCTCAGATTCAAGACCTATATGGAAAAGTTGACTTCACAGGTAAGAAGCTACATGCTTGGCAGGAAATGTTTGATTTATTTGAAACAGGCTGGAAAGTCAGCAGCACCAATTTTAAAGAACTAGGGCTTTAAAAATACTCTGGAAAAAATGATGAAAGAAATATAAATAACTTGCCTTTCTTAATGTGATGGACAGAACACTAAACTTGGAATTTCAGGCTGTGTTCTGTCACTTACAACCTAGGTATGATTAGTAAATCTGTTTTCTCATATGTAAATTGAGTAATTTTAATTTGTAATATATATAAAACATAATTGTATTAACATCTAACATTAAATGTTCATGTATGGTAAAAAGAAAGTTTATAAGTCCTTCCCATTCCTGTTGTGGGCAAAGCAAAGGCAAATGAATAGGAAGTGAAAAGATGCAAAGATAGCATTTTAGTAATTTTAAAGTTTAACCATCTTTGGGTGGGTGTTTTTATACATATTAGTCTTTTATTCCTGTTACAAAATACCTGAGACACTTTATAAAGAAAAGAGGCTACCAGGCACATTGGTGCACACCTGTAATTCCAGCAACTCCAGAGGCTAAGGGAGGATCCCAAATTTAAGGCCAGCCTTGGCAATTTAGTTATTCAGCGAGACTGTCTCCAAATTTAAAAAAAGGCGGGGGGGGCTGGGGATGTAGCTCAGTGATAAGAGCTGGGTTCAGACATCAGTTACCCGTACCCCCTAACCCCCCACATATAAGAAACAAGGCTTATTTAGCTCATAGTTTTGTAGGGTGAAAATATAAGATCAGGTGACCCTACTGATTTGGTTAGGCCTCTGGCAGATGGTATGGCAGAAGCATATCTGTGAATAGGGGATCACCTTGCAAGAGAGGTGCCAGAGAGCTAGGTGGGGCCAGAATTTTTTTTAACAGTGTCTTCTGAGAACTAACTCAAGGTTAGTTCCAGATCTACCTGCGTCCTGAGAGCAGTATCACCAGTGACCCTAGAGCCTCCCAGTAGATGCCACCTCTTAAAGGTTCTACCACCTCTCACATTATTGCACCTAGTACTAAGCCTTTAACACATGAACCCCTTAGACAAACTGGTAGCATTATGTGTATTTTCTGTAGTCAGGTGCTTGAAGAGGATGCTTGGGGAGAAAAAAAGCAGAGGTTAATATTGGTTAGGGGTAAAAGAGATTCAAGTTTTTTGAACTAGTGATTATTTTTTAGGCCTGGGAGTTTAAGAATTAATAAGAAAGCTTTTATCTGTGACATTTTTCCTTCCAGGGAAGTTGTTGACCAGATGTGGGGCAAAGGTCAAACCTTACATGTTGTTTTCTTTATCATTTGGCTTTCTGTCTTAGAAACAAAGTTATTGAGTAGCAGCTACTGATTTGGATTTTAAAGACTGAGATAACTGTGATTCACTTTTTGAGCTCCCTTTAAAGCTTCCATTTGTAAGTTAATTGTAGGAAATGCCATAAGTAGCAGTTTTGAAAACTTTCCCATAGGGTCTTCTCACTTTATAGTTAACGTTCAATGCCTAATTAATGTTTATTGATTACAAATTATATAGTAGGTACTATGTTACATGCTCCCATGTATTATTTCATTAAATCCTTTTAATAACCCTAAGGAGTAGATGCCATTTTCACTCATTTTATAGCTAAGGAATCTGTTTCCTTCTCTGAGTTGTGAAAGGGTACTTAATTTGCTTGGTTGGGTCTTCATTCTTTTCTGTAGAAGAAGAAATCAACAACATGAAGATTGAACTAGAGAAGTATGGGATCCAGATGCCTGCCTTCAGCAAGATTGGGGGCATCCTGGCTAATGAGCTGTCTGTGGATGAAGCTGCATGTAAGAAGAGAGAGATTTTCTGGGTTCAAGTGGGATTGTTACTATAACTTGTAGTGATTAATACTGTGGTGATGATCTTGGACAATAGGAATTCTGCTATCAAGTTTAAGTCTATAGATGGGATTTTAAACATTGCTATAGTCTTCCATGCCATTGTTATTTGGAAATGAATTATCAATTTTGATTAAAAGAAAAACATTTAGAAAGTGAGTTCTACATTTCATTGCCTTTTTTTTTTCTTTTTTAAAAAAAATTTTAAAGATATTGATAGACCTTTATTTTATTTATTTATATGCGGGGCTGAGAATTGAACCCAGTACCTCACATATGCCAGGCAAGTGTGCTAATGCTGAGTCCCAGCCCCGGCCCCAGCCTCCATTTCATTGCCTTTTGAAGGGTTTCTTATTTTCTTTATGGTATTCACTAGGTCATTAAGGGTGAACATTTTCCATACCAAATAAATGTTCCTTCTAGTGTTCCCTCATGAGTATTTCCCTGTGTGACTGTAAATTCAACATGGATCATAGGCAGAGCTGTGGCTTTGTGCATCAGAGACTAGGTTTGCAGGATCTAGGGAGTTACTCCTCTAGCTCCAAGTGTTTTTACTCTTATTTATGCAAAGGAACCTTTTGCTGGGTGTGGTCACACACACCTGTAATCCCATCAACTCGTGAGGTTGAGGCAGAAGAATTGCAAGTTCATGGCGAGCCTAAGCAATTTAGTGAGACTCTGTCTCAAAACTAAAAGAAAAAAGAAAAGAGCTGGGGACATAGCTCTGTGGCAAAGCACACTGGGGTTCAATTCCCAGTACAGGAAAAAAAAAAAGTTTTTCTCTGTAATAGGGGATGCAATGTTGTTTTGTATCTGTATATATCCTTTAGTAATTTCAGTATTCTATGCTTTGAATTTTTTTTTTTTTTTAGTACATGCTGCTGTTATTGCTATTAATGAAGCTATTGATCGTAGAATTCCAGCTGACACGTTTGCAGCTTTGAAAAACCCCAACGCAATGCTTGTAAATCTTGAAGAGCCTCTGGCTTCTACTTACCAGGACATACTTTATCAGGCCAAGCAAGACAAAATGACAAATGCTAAAAACAGGGTAAAAATGGAATATTTTTATAATTAATTTATATTCTTCTATCATTCGGTATGACTCCACTTTAAAAAAGTTTTATTAAAGTATAATTTACATACAATAAAATCCATGCATTTTAAGTATACAATTTGAGTTTTACAAATGTATGTGGCTGTTTAACTATTTCACTGAAGAGTTCCCTGACTCCTCTTTGCAGTCAATCTCCATCTGCCCATCCCTCCTCCAGACAACTACCAACCTGTTTTTCTCACTATATCATACCATTTCTAGAATTTCATTGAAATGCAATTATACAATATGTAGTCTCTTGGTATTAGGTTCCATTTTGACCTCTTGTTTTCTTTTTGAATTTTGTGCAAATGAAGTTTTGGATTGTGGCCATTAAAAATTAATTATATCCTTTGGAAAGATGATTTCCAAATCATTTTCCCCAGCCCCTCTGGAGTGAATTTTTTTTTAACCATTTTATCACTGTGTAGAAGTCAGCTGAATGATTCTGACTTGAAAAAGAAAAATGAGGCTAAGAATGTCCTATAAGACTTCACTCAAATTTATTCACCCCTTGAAATTAATGATTAAAATGTTTCAGTTCTTTGGAAAATATTCAGATGATAAAATGAAGTCAACTCTGCTCTCAGAATATTCTTTAAATCTCTTATCATTGAGCAGGGATTTCAACCCCCAAAACAGGTGCCCAATTGATCTGCAGATTTGTAATTGCAGCCCTGCCCCTGTTTGTGCCACCAGTGAAGCTTCAAGATTGGTACCCATGTGTGCCCATTCTGCTCACGTCTGAGGCAAGATGTGGGTCATTAGTCCCACCACCTCACAGGGTTTATCTAGTGCTTCCTTCACTTGTCTAGCTCTGCAACATCCCAGTGCTTATTAACAAGTAGATCTAGTCAGGTTTTTAGTTGTAATCACGCAGCATTCTGCTCTTTTTTTTTTTTTACAAAGGATTGAAGTCACATACACACTTGTTCTTAATTGTGTTGAATGGTGGTAGAGAGGTACAAATGTATTTCTGTGCCTTCTTAGAGACCTGAACTAATTTAATTATACTTTTTACTCATCCTCAGACAGAAAACTCCGAGAGAGAAAGGGACGTTTATGAGGAGCTACTCACTCAAGCTGAAATTCAAGGCAATATAAATAAAGTCAATAGTAAGTATGTTCTTGAATAAGCACCTAAGGGGATATTACAGAATAATGTTTGTGTTGTTCTACTCTTGGACTTAAGACATGGTTTAGCTGGGCGCAGTGGTGCATGCCTGTAATCCCAGTGGCTCGGGAGGCTGAGGCAGGAGGATCAGGAGTTCAAAGCCAGCCTCAGCAACTTAGTGAGGCCCTAAGCAATTGAGTAAGACCCTGTCTCTAAATAAAATATTCAAAAAAGGGCTGGAGATGTGGCTCAGTGGTTAACTGCCCCTTGGTTCAATCTCCAGTACCCCCACCCACCCACATCCCCCCCAAAAAAAGAAAGAAAAAAAAAAGACATGGTTTAATTGTAGACTTTAGTGGATTTGTTTAGGAATGATTATTTATTACAGTATTGTGTATTCTTGTGTCTGTTTGAACTATCATTGCCCTCAGATGACCCTTGTTCTTATACCTGCAAGGGCTTCTGGGCTTTCTTTTTTGATTATTTTATCTTGTTAAAAATATTTTAAAAACATGTTTTCTGACCAGGCATGGTGGAGCATATTTGTAATCCCAACAGAGGATTGAGAGGCCAAGGAAGGCAAATCACAAGTTGGAGGGCAAGTGACTTCTGTCATGGAGCCACACCCCCAGCTGTTTACTTTTAATATTTTGAGTTAGGATATCACTAAGTTAATGAGGCATGCCTTGAACTTGGAATCCTTCTGCCTTAACCTTCCAGGTATCTGTGATTACAGGTGTGGACTACCATGTCCAGCTCCTCATTTTTTTGAACATCTTTGTAAATTCCTTCAGTTAGAGATTATTCTGCTTCTTTTGAAATTTTTATAATTCCCAGCATAGTGTTATACTCAACAAAAGAACAAAAATTTTTATTATAATCAATTAGACCGAATTTTGATTTGTTTTGCTCAAGATAATAATATAGTAATCATTTATTTATTGGAGGTTCTAATTTGTTGTTTGAACTAATAATACTCTTGATAACTAGAGAGGAGTTTGGAAGAATTTCATCAACTCCATTTGATACAGAGATCTAAATCTTGACCAAGATTCTTTGTATTCTATTATATTATGGTTCATTTATTTAGGATAATGACCTTCTGAACAGAGTAATAGTTCCCTTCAAGTATGATTGATTTCTTGTGCTGTATCTCTCTGAATACTTAGGTTAGCAAATATAAACTGGACTGTGCTTATACTTAGTACTCTGTATGAGAAGAAAGTCCAGCATGTTTCCTGTTGCATAAAGTATATAAAATATTTTTTTGCTTTACTAAGGAGTTTTTCCTACAATATTGTTCAGGGTTTTATAACCTTTATTGCTTTCCTTGCTAATTATATGAGAATTATAAACTTGCAAGAAAATAATCATAAGTGTGTGTACTCGGTGTTCTATGCACATTGTTCTGATATGGTCACAGAAGTTCTTTCAAATAAACTCAATATAGTGGGGAAGGTAGCTATGCAAATGAATAATTTCAGGACAGCTTTATTATAACAAGGTAGCAAAGATATATGAGGTGCAGTCATAAAGAAGGGAATGGTAACTTCTCAAGGTTGGGGTAAGTTTTCAGTGCATGTGAATATTCACTGAGAATATGAGGAATATTATGTTCTTAGGAAGATATAGGACTTTTTCATCTTAATGTAATTATAGATAGAGGGTTTTTGTTGTTGTTGTTGTTGTTGTTAGGGTATGAGAACCAGCAACACTGCTCATTAACACTGCCCCAGAGGAAATCTGCAGGCTGAGTAGTTAGAAAGCAGAAAATATTTTATTTTTTGTTAAGTAGGATAATAAAATTAAAGTTAATAATTAAAGTTCAGTGAGAGAAAGTATTTAAATGTTCTATTCATATTTTTACCTATGAAAATGGTAAATTTAAAAAAAAAAAAAAAGAAAATGGTAAATTTATGCTTCCAAAGAAAGCATAATTGACTAGAGGCTTTTGTAGCAGATACTCAGATTCTGTAGTTCATACTTAGACAAAATCTGGTTGCTCTCTGAATTGATTTTATTTTCTGCCCCTACTATAAAAAAATAATAAAAATTTTAAAAAACCTCAGTGAGGATGGGGATATTTGTTTTGTTAACTGCTGTTTTCACAGCATATCGCAGGACCTCGGTGAATATTATGGAAGGAATAATGGTCATGTAGACCTTCAGCTGTGATTCAAGAAGATTGTGTATACCTTGGCGCAGGGCTCAGGTAGTTGAATTACAGGCATAATCATTAGAAAGAAATAAGCAGTCTCCCAGGAACCTACAATGAGATCATAAATCCAGAGCAGTTTTTTCTTTCTTTTACCTTTTGGTTTTATTAGTTTTGCTTCTCCCCTATTGGTTGTACCTGCTCCCTACCCCCATAGTAACAGGCATATGTTTATTGAAGGAATAAGAAAAGGGAAAGGGGACACTTTCGAGGGAGATACTGGGTCCTCTCAGAGGGGAGAAGGGCTGCCATTTTCCATTTTATTTAAAACTTTATTTTCCCGTGAGTTGTTTTGTCTTTCTAAGAACTTATATTAATAGTTGATTTTTTTAATGAAATCATTTTAAACTAATAAGTTTTGTTATGACCTAGATATTTTGAATTTTTGTGTTTTATTGGTTTCTTTTTGCTCATTGGTGATAAAATCAGATGTTCATCACTGAGTAGTGGAGTAATAGTCCATTTTTTTCTAAAAAAGAAAAAAAGAGGGCTGGGGGTATAGCTCAGGTGGTTTAGTGCTTGCCTAGCATGCACAAGGCCCTGGGTTCAATCCCCAGCACCACAATACACACACACACAAAAAAAACAAAAAAAAAAAACAAAAAAAAAAAACCCACAAACAAACAATAAAGTAAGTATGATTTCTGACTGGGTATAATTTCTGAAATCAGAAATTATTCTAACTTTGAACTTAATAACACCTTATTTATTTTACAATATATGAAGGGCTTTCATGAGTATTTCATTTAATCGTAAAAATCACCCTATCAGCTCAGCATGATGTCATGAACCTATATTCCACAGTACTTGGGAGGCTGAAGCAGGAGGATTGCTTGAACCCAGGAGTTTGAAATAGCCTGGGCAACATAGTGAGATACTGTGTCTTTAAAAAAAAAAAAAAAAATCACCCTTTACTATTACATTCAGATGAATGAATATCTGGGTTTCCATTGTCAGATGTTACATTAAAGAACTTGTGTGACATTGGAGTCTATGGCTAGAAATAGAAAGTGTTTATTTAGTGTTTTTTTTTCCCAGTGTGGTACTGGGATGGAACTCAGTGCTTCATGCATGCCAGGCAAGCACTCTACCACTGAGCCACAACCCCAGCCCTAGAAGTAGAGGTTGAGAGGGGGAAGACAGCTCCTTCCACTCTGCAGTTGATGTCTGGACACTGACTACCATGGCTTGAGAGTGTTCAGGAAATATCAGGATAATGAATGGATTCAAAATGATGCTATGTAAGAAATGGTTGAAGAAACTCAGGCTCTTGGTAAGGAATGCATTGTCATAGGAAGCCAGAGGAGTTAAATACATTCTGTGTGAACTCTAGGATAGGAACTTTAAAAAGTCTTTGAAACAAAATTGTCAAAAATGTAATAAATTGTCATATTCTATACTTTTATCTGTTTAATAGTCTATAAACATAATCTGCTCAACTACTGGGCATTTTAGAAAGTCTGGATTGGTGGCTTCTATTAGTGCCAAGCTATCTACATCTGGAAGCTTTTAAGTAAGCTTGGGTGTGGCTTAGGAATCTGTATGGAATTTGGTGAACAACCTGGTTAAGACCCCCTGGACTGGATAACTTTAAGATTATCTTCTAATGCACAATGGAATTTTACTTAGCCATAAAGAAGAAAGAAATTATGGCATTTGTTGGTAAATGGATGAAACTGGGGAACATCGTGCTAAATGAAATAAACCAGATTCAGAAAATCAAGGGTCAGATGTTCTTTCCCACGTACAGAAGCTAGAGCAAAGTAAGGGGAATAAAAAAAGGGCATGGGTAGTCAGATATCATAAAGACAGAGGGAAGATCAGCAGAGTAGGAGATTGACTAGAAAGGGGAGGAAATACAGAATGAATTTCACAAAATTAGGTTATATCTATAAAGTGCCAATTAAATATATAAATGAGTGGAAGGTAGATCAGTAGAATAGAAGAAGGGGAGTAGGTAGAGGGAAAGTGGGGGACACTGGGGACTGAAATGGACTAAATATAAATTCCATGCATAAATTATTATGTCAAAATGAAGCTAGCTATTATGCACAACTATAATGCACCAATAAAAGCAAAAAAAAATTATCTTCTAATCCTAAAATCTGAAATATTACAGATAAAGGCCAAATAATATTCCCCTAATCTGGAACTGAGTTTGAGGCTATTATACTAATATGGTATCTCTTTTTAAAGCCTTTTGTCTTTTTCTTCCTCCTCAGCATTTTCTGCATTAGCAAATATTGACCTGGCTTTAGAGCAGGGAGATGCCCTGGCCTTATTCAAGGCTCTGCAGTCTCCTGCTCTGGGTCTTCGAGGACTCCAGCAACAGAACAGTGACTGGTACTTCAAGCAGCTCCTGAGTGATAAGCAGCAGAAGAGACAGGTGAACATACTCTGGGTGGAACCTGCAAGAGTTCCTGTACATCCATTTGATTTTTGTTTGTCTTTTGATATTGGGCATTGAACTCAGGTACATTAACCATCGAGACACATCTCCAGCCCTTTTTATTTTTTATTTTGAGACAGGGTCTTGCTAGGTTGCTGAGGCTGGCATTGAATTTGCCATCCTCCTCCCTCAGTCTCCCTAATTACTGGAATTACAGGCATGCACCACTGCACCCAGCTATTTACATCCATTTGAATTTCATGCTGTCATTTAAAGATATGGCCTTTTCTTATTCCTAATTTCTTTTCCATCATTAGTTGAAAAAAACTTTCCTTAGCTAAATTACACATTATCTTCAGCCCTCTTTTGCTTTTAGAGCTGTGAATCCTCTTTTAAAATAATTAATACCCTGAATCTAACCACTTCTTCACTTCAGTTCTCCTGCTCCTCCCTGAGAAAAAGCCTTTGAAGGAAAACAAAATCTGAATTTTTTTACATTATTACTTGGGAATTTCCACTTTAAAACAAACACACACCCCACACTAGTTTGCCTTGGCCAACACTGGGAAAATACTTAATTTTTTCTATGGGTAGATTATGTGAATTAAATTTTGTGGAGTTTTGGGTTTTTGTTTTTGTTTTTTTAAAGAACAAACATGAAGGGCTTTCTTTTTTATCTAAATAAGGGCAAATATACATTTTACAAATTCTCTGTATGTTGGTTAGAGAAAGTAGCATTAATGTGCTCTAATGATTCTATAAACATTTTCTCTCAGAACATTTTGATGCTTTTCACAAAATAGTTTAAAAAATGTGCTGATATCTGGAAAGTCACTCTAGTCCAGATTTGTCTCTAGCCAAGCTGATACTTGGCTCCATGTAGCCCGTAGCTGTCACTTGTGTTCGCCCTGTGTCTGCTGCTAAGATATGAAAACTATCAGGTCTAGAGGCATAGGCATGAGTAATGTCTTCATAAATGTCCTTTGCTTTTCTCAGAGTGGTCATACTGATCCCCTGCAAAAAGAGGAGCTGCAATCTGGAGTAGATGCTGCAAACATTGCTGCCCAGCAATATCAGAGAAGTAAGAATCCTCTCAGCTGGGTGTCCCCTGAAATATTTAGGAAGGGAGGAAATTTGTGGCTTTATGTCAATAAGGGTATGAGGTTAGCATCTATTACCCCTCACCCTCTGCCCCAAGCCTACTAGCCATAATAACTACCAAGTACTTTGGGAGGCTGTAGGGTTCTTCCATTTTTTTTTTTTTGGCGGGGTGGGAAGTGTTGGCGTGGGTACCAGGGATTGATCTCAGGGGCATTTGACCACTGAGCCTCATTCCCAGCCCTACTTTGTATTTTATTTAGAGACAGGGTCTCACTAAGTTGCTTAGTGCCTCGCTTTTGCTGAGGCTGGCTTTGAACTGGCAATCCTCCTTCCTCCGCCTCCAGAGCTGCTGGGATTACAGGCGTGCACCACTGCGCCTAATGGGTTCTTCCAGTTTTAAAAGTAGAAGTAGAGTTAATGCAGGCTCACTTTGGCCAATAAGCACTTTATAGTCAGGGAAATATCTAGAGGAGGAGATACTAGATTGGTAAAATTTGAATTGTGAATGAGGAAAAGAAGAATGTTCCTTATGTGAGACAATAAGGAAGAAAGTGGGAGCAGGGGTGCAAAAGGTGAGCAATTCATTTAAGGAAATGGTGGTTAGAATAAAATTTTTATTTATGTTTTGGGTTGAATAAAGTCAGACAAAGTGTTAGAAAAGACTGTGGAATGCTTTGAATTGTAGCCTAAGATGTATTTGCTGGACTCCAGGGGAAAGAAAAGATGTTTTAGGTGGAGATAATATTGGCATATGGGATGAGTTGAGTAGAAAGAAAACACTGATGAGGAGAATGATTAGGAGGCTGCCCTTATTGAAATATGGTTCACATGTCATACATCATGCAAAAGAAGCAACATTTAAAAGATGAAAGATCCACTTCAAGCTTCATAGCCTGATATTTCATAGCTTCAGTGAAAATTGTCACCTCCTTTCCCATAGGGCTGTCTAAGCCTGCTGCATTTCTGACCTCCTATTTTCTGCATAGGATTGGCAGCAGTGGCAGCAATTAATGCTGCAATCCAGAAGGGTGTTGCTGAGAAGACTGTTTTGGAACTAATGAATCATGAAGCGCAGCTGCCCCAGGTGTATCCATTTGCTGCTGATCTTTATCAGAAGGAACTTGCTACTCTGCAGCAACAGAGTCCTGAAGTAAGTTAGTCAATCCTCTCTTGTTTGTAAGCCAAATGGGGTGGAAGTAAATTTAATACCCACATCTTAGTAAGCTTAGGTAGAATGTTTTTCCAGAAACTTACTTTTCTTATAGTTTATTTAAACTTCCGTCTCTCTTGGTATTGGAGAATACCTCCACTTACTGTGTTTTCTTTCTCCCTTTCTGTACAGCATAACCTCACCCATCCAGAGCTCTCTGTTGCTGTGGAGATGCTATCATCAGTGGCCCTAATCAACAGGGCACTGGAATCAGGAGACATTAGTACAGTGTGGAAGCAATTGAGCAGTTCAGTTACAGGCCTTACCAACATTGAGGAAGAAAACTGTCAGAGGTGGGTGCCCACAGTAAATGCATTGAGTCCATTACATACCTGATATCCCTGCATTTCATCTATCTTCTCTTCTGTTTTCTCTGCAGGCATTATGACTATAGTGTAATCATTCTTTTTTGTTGTTGTTGTTCTGCTTTGATTCTTTTTATTCTGTATTATGCTGAAGCATTTACAGTACATTACAGATACCATGATGTTCCTCTCCTAAATACATGTGCTTATCTAAATTTGTTATATAGCCAAAATAACACTGTACTATCAGCAATATTAATACTTCTTTTAATATCTTCTAAATCTTAGTTGTTGTTGTTTTTTTTTTTCATTCTTGTTCAGTTGTTCCAAAACTGTCTTTTATAACTGGTTTATTCAAACCGGGATCTAGACCAGGACCATGTGTGGCATCTGGCTTATGTCTCTTAGGTTTCTTTTAATCTAGAATAGATCCTCTTTTTCATGACACTGACTTGTTAATGAGATGGGGCTAGTTGTTCTATAAAATTTCTCATGTATAGTTCTAGGAGCTTTCTCATGTTGCTTATTCTTATAAATTGGAAATTGGATCTAAAGGCTTAACATGATTTAGTTCACCATTTTTGTGATGTGAATATGATATGATATCAAAATTGACATATAAGATCTATTTTTTCTTCTATTTGAGATTCTTAGATTTTATCCTTGGGTCAGGGAGACAGTTTAAACACCATTGCATATTTTTTCCTTTAACAACAGGATATCATTTCTTTTTTAAAAAAACTTTTTTTTTTGAGAGAGAGAGAGAATTTTTTAAATATTTATTTATTTTTAGTTTTCGGTGGACACAACATCTTTATTTGTATGTGGTGCTGAGGATCGAACCCAGGCTGCACGCATGCCAGGCGAGCATGCTACTGCTTGAGCCACATCCCCAGCCCCAGGATATCATTTCTTTTTGAACCTTTTACATCATCAAAGTGCTCCTTTCCCATTAACTGTTCACAGAATATTTTTTAACCCAATAGAGAATTTTTGCTTAAATCAGCACTTTAAAAGTTGCTGAATAATGATTTGTTCATCTGTCATTGCTTCTACATGCTCATGTGTCTGGTTGAGGGGGTGCTGGGAATTTAGCTCAGGGCCTCATGTGTGCTAGGCAGATGCTCTAGCATTGAGCTACACACCCAGTTTTTTTTTTTTTTTTTTTTTTTTTGGTCATTAAAGGAATTGCTTCAGTTGTTGCCCTTGATTCTATATATAACAAGCTATTGAATAAGTGACTTCCTTACATTTTCACATTTTGTTTAAGGGAACTCCTCAATCCCAAAACTTGCCTATAGATTATATCAAACAGTTGGGGTACCCTAGAGTCCTTTGTTCTTTGAGTACTTTGTTCCTTAGTCTTCTCATTTCTATTATCATCCTGAAGGTCTTTTGTTCTTGATTGGGGTTGGGGGCAGGTATCTCGATGAGTTGATGAAACTGAAAGCTCAGGCACATGCAGAGAATAATGAATTCATCACATGGAATGATATCCAAGCTTGTGTGGACCATGTGAACCTGGTGGTACAAGAGGAACATGAACGTGAGTAATCATCCTGCTCCTCAAGTAATGTCACTATTAAAGATGATGCAATTTCCACTAACTGGTTCTAGATATCGTTGCTAAAAATAACTTTTTTTGGGGGGGGGTACCAGGGATTGAACTTGAACTTGGGGGCACTCAACCACGGAGCCACATCCCCAGCCTTATTTTATATTTTATTTAGGGACAGAGTCCCACTGAGTTGCTTAGTGCCTCGCTTTTGCTGAGGCTGGCTTTGAACTTGTAATCCTCCTGCCTCAGCCTCCCAAGCTCCTGGGATAACAGGCATGTGCTCCACACCTTGCTAGAATAACTTGTGTGTGTGTGTATGTATGGTGCTGGAGATTGAACCTAGGGCCTTGTGCTTGCAAGGCAAGCACTCTACCAACTGAGCCCCTAGAATAACTTTTGAGAGAAAAATATTTATAAAACTCAAAAAGCTAAGGTTGGGGGGCTGGGGTTGTGGCTCAGTGGTACAGCACTTGTCTAGCATGTACGAAGCACTGGGTTCAGTTCTCAGCACCACATATAAATAAGTAAATAAAATAAAGGTCCATGAACAACTAATAAAAATATTTTTTAAAAAAAGCTAACATTGGATACTGTTTTCAAAACACTAGGCAATTGCTATAGTTAGGTATGAATCTAATAAATAAGTTTGAGGGACTGGGGATGTAGCTCCAGTGGTAGGACACTTATTTAACATGCATGGGGCCCTGGGTTCAATCCCTAGTATTACTGCCAAAGAAACGAAACAAAACAATAAGAAATTTGGGGCTGGGGTTGTGGCTCAGCGGTAGAGTACTCACCTAGCACGTGCAAGGCCCTGGGTTCGATCCTCAGCACCATATAAAAATAAATAAATAAAATAAAGGTATTGTGTCCAACTACAACTAAAAACAATAAATATTTTTTAAAAAATAAATTTTTCAGGAGGTGAATTGAATGTGATATATTACTGTTAAATGCTATTTTTTGGTGGGTTTTTTTTTTTTGTGTGTGTGTGGTGTGTATATATATATATATACACACATATGTGTGTTGCTTTGCTCAGGTCGAGGGCACTATCCTCCACAAGAATCCTCTTGCTTTAGATATCTGTCTTAAGTTCCAGGCGGGGTTCTTAGGTCACTGCACTTGTGAACAACTGGCTATAAATTTGGGGGTTCCTTCTGTCCCCTCAGGCTCAATAGTTTGCTATTGAGGACTGGAAAAAGTGCTAGACTTATGATAATAGTTTTATTACAAAGATATAAATTAGGGCAATCAAATGAAGAGACCCATAGGGCAATATTTGGGAGGGTCTCAAATACAAGGCTCTGTGCCTTCAGTTCGTGTCTTCCTCCTGATATTGATGTATATCACCCACCTGAGAAGCTCACCTGAGCAGTTTTTATTTGGGCTTCATTATTTACACATGGTTGACTGAATTAATTGTCCAAGTGATTAAACTCAGTACCCATTCTGCTTTCTCTTCCTGGCAATCAGGAGGCCAGGCTGGTATCACATGACTCTAAGCCCCAGTCTTAACAATAATGTGATTGATCTTTCCAGCATGGCTAGTTCCCATCCTCAGATTACCTAGAGGCCCACTAGCAGTTGTTGGTTAGCATAAAGGCAGTTTTGGTGTAAGGATCCACTATAAAGAACACAGATACACCTGTCACCCAGGTTATTCTAAGGATTTTAGAGGCTCCCTCCCAGGAACTAGGGACAAAGACCAGCCAAATTTTGCATGTATAAGAGTCCTTATCAAAATACACAGTTGCCTAAATACTTCTCATTTTACTTTCCTTTAAGAAATAACAGCTCATTCAGAGGGAAAGAGATTTGCCTTGGAATGGTGGTGGTGATGGTGGTGGTGGTGGTGGGGGGGCTAGGTTTAAATCTTCCATCTGCCTCTTGTTTAATATATTATCTTAAGAGAAAAGATTCTTAAACTTTCTCTTTTCTTCTATAAAAATATTTAATTAGGGGCTGGGGCTGTGGCTCAGTGGTCGAGTGCTCACCTAGCACTAAGAACCCTTAAACTCTGACTTTTTATGAGTCAGGAGTAGTTGATTACATTTTTTTAAATGCAAATATTTCACAATACTGAATTTTTAAAAAATACCTTTATTTATTTATTTATGTGGGTGGGGGCGCTGAGGATCGAACCCAGGGCCTTCATGTGCTAGGTGAGCACTCTACTGCTGAGTTACAACCCCAGCCCTATTACATATTTGATTGTACCTGAAAGCTATAAAGCCAGTTTCATGAAAATTCCCTGTCAATTTTAAGTTAGAAGAATTAAAAAAACAAAACAAAACAAAAAAACTTTGGCTTTCAATAGGAATGAATATGAGGGACTCTAGATTAAATAAGAACTAAATTATTTTTTTTTAAACATTTTCTTTTATTTGTAGATGGACACAATACTTTTATTTTATTTATTTATATGTGGTGCTGAGGATCAAACCCAATGCCCCACGTGTGCTAGGCAAGTGCTTGACCACTGAGCTACCATCCCAGCCCACACTAAATTATTTTTAAAAAGTATTTCTTACTGGGTAACAAATGGTGGTCTGATTCATGGTTACTCTGGTGGACATATGATTAGCATGTTTCAAGATTTATTTTTAGAAAGAGGTCTCAGCCAAATTTGCCAAATTTTATTCTATTGTGTGCATGTGCTAATATGTAACAACAAATCCACCATTATATACTATTATAATGCACCGATAAAAATGGGGAAAAATGGAAAATGAGTCTCACTATATTGCATATGCTGATCTTGAGCTTGTGGATTCAAGAGGTCCTTCCCCCTCAGACACCTGAGTAACTGCTACTACAAGTGTTCACCACCATGCTTGGATAAGATTGATTTGTTTATACATTTTGTAATTTTAAAAAATAACCTTTTTCTTTGTATATCTAGGGATTTTGGCCATTGGTTTAATTAATGAAGCCCTGGATGAAGGTGATGCCCAAAAAACTCTGCAGACCCTGCAAATTCCTGCAGCTAAACTTGAAGGAGTTCTTGCAGAAGTAGCCCAGCATTACCAAGATACACTGATTAGAGCAAAGAGAGAAAAGGCCCAGGTGAGCAGTGTTGGATTTATTCTTTTTGTTTAGAGCAATTCATCCTTTGTAAAGATGGGATGTCTCTTTGATGTATTTATTGACAATTTTCTGGTCCCCCATAGATTAAGAGCACTGGAGAGAGTGAGCTATGAGAATTAGAGACTCCACTTTCCTGAAGTTCATGCTATTTTTCATATTTGGGGTTTTGTTTTTGTTGTTAGTTGTAGACATTTCTCTTAGGGTAAATTCTTTATTGAAATATAAGATCCAGAAAAATGCACAAACTATATAAGTATTCAAGTTACATAAATTTTTAAAACTTAACATGCCTGTGTAATTGGTATACAGAGTATAGGAAACATTACCAGCATCCCTCAAATCTCCTTAATGTCCTCTGCTGCCCTGTCCATTCTGCCATTTGGTGGTAACCACTATCCTGATTTTTAACACCATAGCTCATTTTGGCCCATTTTTAAACTATATTTAAATTGAACCATGCACTATGTATTCTTTTGGTATTGAGCTTCTGTTGCCCAACATGTTAGTGATGTTCATCTGTGTGGCAACATGTAATAATAGTTTATTCATTCTCATTGTTTTGCACTATCCTATTGTACAATGATGTATTCTATTATTGGTGAAATTTTGTTTGTTTTTTTTCTCCCATTACTGGGGATTAAACCTATGGATGCTCTACCACTGAGCTCTCTCTCCAGCCATTTTATTTAATTATTTTTTATGATTTTATTTTTTGATACTAGAAAAGGAACCCAGGGGTGCTTTACCATTGACTGCATCCTTAATCCTTTTTATTTTGAAACAGAGTCTTGCTTAATTGTCCAGGCTGGCCTTGAACTTGTGATCCTCCTCTGCCTCAGCCTTCTGAATTGCTGGGATTACAGGCATGTGTGAACATGCCTGACACTTTTTTTAGACAGGGTGTCCCTAAGTTGTGGAGGCTGGCCTCAAACTTTCATCATCCTAAAAAGGAACCAAATCATGCTATATATGTTCCTTTGTGACTGGCTGCTCTCCCCCGCCACCTGTAATGGGAATTGAACTCGGGGCTACTCTTTTCAATCAGGCCCTTTTTTCAATTATGAAACAGGGTCTTACTAAGTTGCCCAGGCTGGCCTTGAACTTGCCATCCTCTTTCCTCAATCTCCCAAAAAGCTAGGTTTACAGGCATGCACTACTGTGTCTTGTGTGACTAGCTTCTTAGATGTAGCTTGATTTATTCAACCGTAATATGTATCAGTACTTCATTTTTTTTTATTACTGAATAATATTCTGTTGCAGACATTTTATTTTTTTCATTGATAAGTCAATGGCTGTATAGGTTATTTCTACTTTATTTCTATTAGGAATAATGCTGCTATAAAAGTGCTTTTAAAATTAATTGTATAAACCCATCTTTTAAAAAGTTTATTGGTTGTGGTTCCTAGCTAGTTTGTTGGGGAAACTGAAAATAATTTATACTTCTTTTTATGCTGTTGTTGTCTAGGAAGTTGCCTTGTATGTAGTAGGCCTCATGTATTAGTTGCATGATTAAAACATAATTACATCTATTTTTCTAATTGTGATTTTTTAAGTTCTTTCTAAGTAATAACAGCTAAATAGGAAGAACCATGGCTTCCTTTTCTGTCTTAGAAAATCCCTCAAGTGATATTCTTAGAGGGACTTGAAAAGCTAAAAGGAAATTTTAATTCAAGGAGTCGGATTCTTTCTGGGAAGTCAGAGATAAAAAAAAAAAAATAGCTGAAGGCTCTAGTGTATGGGAGGAGTTGCTTATACACTGACACCATGCAGGCACTATAAATTTGGATTGGAGTGAAAGAGTTGTGGGTAATATTATAGTGTTAACTGATGATCTCCTTTGATTCCCTTGCTATGAAAGTAGTTGACAATTTACATGTCCTAAACACGTGAGTGTAGTGGTTGTAGGTTTTCTTTAAGAGGCACATTATTATGCAGAATGTCACCTGATCCCATGCAGAGCATTGAATCAACTCCTATTTCACAGGCAAGAAATGGAGACTAAGGGATCATCTGATTTCATGTATTTGAGTAAGAAGGAGTTGGCTTTGGAGAAGCTAGAATCTGAGGTCTCAGTCTTTCATTTATTCATTGAACTTGCCAATCATCAGAAAAGTAATTTAAAAATACATATTTCTAAATTTTAATTCTACTGATTTAGAATATCAGCTGTGGGGCTTGGCTGCAATGATTCTGTATAGTTTGGAGGTAATAGTGTTTGCTTTCAGGAATGTCCAAAGGAGCCTTATATCGGACTGTCAGAAGAGTGGAATTTGGGAGAATATACTAGGTTGAGCTCCATATCTAAAGAGGAAAGTAGATAGTACAGAATGTGCATAGTCCTCACTCATGTTGTAAGGCTGTTTGCTCTTTTTTTAATGGTACTGAGGGTTGAACCCAGGGGTTCTCTACCACCAAACTGTGTCCTCAGCCCTTTTTATTTTTTATTTTTGGGTCTCCTTAAGTTGTCAAGACTGGCTTCAAACTTAACGATCTTCTTGCCTCAGCCCCTCAAAGTAGCCTGGGATTACAGGTCTTTCAGTTTGCCTAGCTCTGTTTACTCCTTTTGTTTGCATCATGGGAGTTAAACTTTAAGAGGATGTGAGTGGAGTTTGAAGCATTTCCTTTTGCTGTGGAATAACTTTTCAGAGTTCATCAAAGTGGAGGAAGGGTAGAGTTGAAGAAAAATTTGCTTAACTTTGTCAGGTCCCAGCTTCATCAACTGCACTGTAGGTGGAATTGTCTTTTTGAAGCTTCAGGATTTTTTTTTAATATTTATTTTTTAGTTATATGTGGACACAAAATCTTTATTATTATTATTATTTTTATGTGGTGCTGAGGATCGAACCCAGGGCCTCATGCATGCTAGGCGAGCACTCTACCTCTGAGCCACAACTCTAGCCCTGAAGCTTCAGTTTTTCTTCCAAGTTTCTATGAGTCATTTTGGGAATGGTTTTTTTTTTTTTTAATTTATTTATTTTTAATTTTTTATTGTTGGTTGTTCAAATCATTACATAGTTCTTGACATATCATATTTCACACTTTGATTCAAGTGGGTTATGAACTCCCATTTTTACCCCATATACAGATTGCAGAATCACACCAGTTACACATCCATTGATTTACATATTGCCATACTAGTGTCTGTTGTGTTCTGCTGCCTTTCCTATCCTCTATTATCCCCCCTCCCCTCCCCTTCCCTCCCCTCCCCTCTTCTCTCTCTACCCCCTCTACTGTCATTCATTTCTCCCCCTTGTATTATTTTTCCCTTTCCCCTCACTTCCTCTTGTATGTACTTTTGTATAACCCTGAGGGTCTCCTTCCATTTCCATGCAATTTCCCTTCTCTCTCCCTTTCCCTCCCACCTCTCATCCCTGTTTAATGTTAATCTTCTTCTCCTGCTCTTCGTCCCTACTCTGTTCTTAGTTACTCTCCTTATATCAAAGAAGACGTTTGGCATTTGTTTTTTAGGGATTGGCTAGCTTCACTTAGCATAATCTGCTCTAATGCCATCCATTTCCCTGCAAATTCTAATAAATATCACTGCATTCCAAATTTTGTAAGCAAAATACCTTCATTTGTTTTCTTGTAGTATCTTTGTGTATACTCTTGGTATTGAGTAATACTGGTCTTATAGAGTGATTTGGAAATCATCCTATAAGGAATTATTTCCTTATAGAAAGAGTTTGGAAGTATTTCTAAAGGTTTGGTTAATTGTTCTTTAAACATTTGATAGAATTCACCAGGAAAGCCATATGACCCTGGGGTTGTAGGGTTTTTTTTTGATGGTGATGGGTGGGGTTTGATTATGAATTCTGCTTCTATGCTTGACATCAGTCAATTTACATTATCTGGAAGTATTCTTTCTGCCCCTTTTTCTTCTTGTCTTCAGGGAATCTCATCATGCGCACCTCAGCATAATGGTGGCCAGATCTCAGACTTTGTCCATTTTTCTTTATTATTTTTCTTGCTGATTCTCAGATCATCTCGATTCACCTATTTCAAGTTTTCTTCTTCTTATTCTTATTATTATTATTTGTATATGAACACAATACCTTTGTTTTATTTGTTTATTTTTTTTAATGTGGTGTGGGGATTGAATCCAGTGTCTCACACATGCCAGGCAAGCGTGCTACCACTGAGCTACAACCCCAGTCCAAGTTTGCTAATTTTTTCTTTCACTTGATCAAATCTATTTTGAACCTCTCTAGTGAATTTTTCTTTCAGCTATTGTACTTTTCAATTCCAGAATTTCAGTTTTAGTGTAGTTTGATTTCTCTTGGTGAGACATACTTTTCTTTAATTCTCTAGACATGATTTCCTTTAGTTCTCTAACATACTTAAAATAGCTGAATTAAGCCTTTGTAAGTCTAATTTTGGGCTTCCTTAAGGATGCTTTCCCTTTGTTTATGTTTTTGGAAACTAGACAATTTATTAATCAAATGTGGCAACCCTGGAAATCAAATTTCACTCCTTCTTGAGGGTTTGTTCAGTGACTTTTCTGACTTTTCTGAATTCTGTAAGGCATATTCCTATCATGGGTCCCCTGATGTCAGCTGGGTTAGCTAGTGGTGAACTAATGTTAAATCATTTCCTTCAATCCCAAAGCCAATAAGGCTCCCAGCTGTTGCAGAGGGGCTCTGTGCACATGTTGGAGCACAACTTCAACAATTAAACCAGTTTGTAATTCTGTCTTAACCTTCACTTCATATTGCCCAGATGCTCAAGGTCCGCCCAAGGTGAGACTTGTAGCTTTATCATATCTTCTCTGAGTATGTGCAAATCTCACAAATTCACTGTGACCTTCTAGATTCCCATCCCAGGAATATGTCACATTTTTAAAGTTCTCCCTGGATATCTTATTATCAGGCTTTTCCTTCTAAGCTTTTTGGTTAGTCTATGTTTGCCCAAACTCTTATCCATTGCTGCAGGTCTCCATGATGTTGAATTTACCTCTTACTGCCCCAGGAGGAAAGTCTGCACAGTTAGTTATGTCAAATAAGGACAGACAGGCAAGTGTGATCCTCCAGGGAACCACCAAACAGGCCAATTAATGACAGTTCTCTGGGGGAGCTTTGAAGTCAGGGTGGGGACAGGTGGGAATATGACAGTTAAAAGCTTACCACTAAAAGCTGAATATTCTTACCAAGATTTACTATTTTGAGTTAGCCCTCCCAATAGCTGCAAGCCTTTGATTAATCACCGTCGTTTTTTAAAAAATTTGATTCTATTTTCCTCTCCTTGTATTTGTTCCTTTTATACCTCTTTCTCTAAACTTCCACTATGCAGCAACTAACAGATTAATATCTAACCAGCAGGAACCAAAAGGGTTATGCTCTATTCTGATAGTTTATGTTGTGTAGTTGATAAATGTTAAGTAGAGTCACATATGTGTTAATGTGTATGTGTTATGTCCAGGTCTGTGGCTATGTACATGTGTATATGTAATATTTTGACTATCACACACATAAACAATGTCACATAATAAAAGAGAGGGTTTAAAGAAAGTTTTAAGGGGTAAGAAGTACCCCATAGAGTTGTGTTTTTGTGCTTTCCATATATATATACACACACACATACATACATACATACATATATACATATATACATAAAATAGCCATTCTTTTACCCTTCTCTTTTCCTTTCCCCATGTTTTCTGGCTCTCTTACCACTTTTTCTTCCCAATAGTATTGGGGATTGAACCCAGGGGCACTCTACCACTGAACTATGTGTCCAACCTCCCCTTTAAAAAAAAATTGACATAGGATTTTGCCAAGTTGTTCAGGTTGGCCTTGAACTTAACCATCCTCCTGCCTCAGCCTCTCAAATAGCTTGAGATTACAGGTGTGTGCCACCATGCTTGGCTCCTTTACCTCTTTAACCTCCAGTTATTGCTCACTCCTTTTTAAAAATTCTTATTTCTGGTCCTTATCCATCCATCTACCCCCACCCCCAAAGGTACAAACTTTTTTTTTTTTTAAATGCTTTTATTTATTTACTTTTATGTGGTGCTGAGGATTGAACCCAGTGCCTCACAAGTGCTAGGCAAGTGCTCTACCATTGAGTCACAACCCCACACCCTGGTCCTTATCTCTTTACCTCTTTTGAAATGTAATCATGTTCCTAAGTGCCTATCAGAGTTGTTAGGGGGCTGTATTTTATTTTGAATAGCATTTTCACATTAAATCTTTTTTGTCTCAGTATTCTCTGTGATACCTAGCTCAGGGTTTTAATACCATCCTCAGTGATTTGAGTTAATCTTGGATTATCTCTTTAGAACAAACTTCACTGATCGTGAGTTTTATGATCTTATTTGATCTTATTCAATGTACTTGGAGCAATAAGAACCTGCTCTTCCTTTACACTGGGATGAGGTGAAATATGCTGTGTTTCTTCTCTTCAGTCTGCTGAAAGGTATTTCTCTAACATGTTTCCTGAACATACTTGAGATACTAATCCATTCTCTTTTTCTTGCTTTTGACAGTGTCACTCTATTGCTTCTTTCTTAGAGGAATATGTATGGAAGATTTACCTTAATCACTTTACTTTAGTTTGCATGGGGCAGGAAAGACAGAATTCTTCCAAAGCTCTGCCTTCCTCTCCCTGCAAGGGAGGGAAAGAGCTTTGCTTATAGCACATTTTATTCAAGGATAATCACTATGGGATCAGGCAAAAAGTGAACCAAAAGTGTCTTGGTTCTGTGGAAATGCCTCTGTATGTGTGTGTGTGTGTGTGTGTGTGTTTGTTTGTTTTGAATGCAAGTGTTTTTAGGCTGCTTCCCTTGGAGACTGGAGGTTTAGCCTGTTGCTTATGACTTCTCAATTTGCAGTTTCACAAGCCTGTTCCTGACTCATCGTAGTTTCACATTGGATCTATTGTTTCACATTTCCAGCACTTACTTTTAAGACTCTAGGGGATTGTGTGTGGTCATTTTCTATTTTCAGTAACAGAAGGTGGCTAGTGGGTAGGAGAGTCTAGTAGCTATTCGGTGATTTTTTTTTTTTTCTTTCTCTTTATCAGTTTACTCTTTTTCCTTTCTCAAGACTGTGAACTTTTTAAAATTGGGACTGGTCTGCCACCCACATAATTTGGTTAAATGATCTTCTCTGTAACTTTGGGATTTTTGTTTTTATTTTTTGTGGTGCTCGAACCTAGGGCTTTGTGCATACTAAACAAGTGCTCTACCACTGAGCCACATTTCTAGCCCCATGATCTCTCTTTCTAAAACTCCATATTTGAGAAATATGAATGCTCTCAATTTCACATTTGGTGGGGTGTGGGTTACCCTTTGAGCAGTAGTCTTTATAGCTTTCAGGGATATGGCTGCTCTGCTCTGCTGAGTGAAATGTTGTGTTACTCTCTACAATAAGACAGGAAGAAAGCCAGTCTCCCCTAACATTTTGTGGCTTCAGCTTTTGGGCAGTACAATTTTCCACTTTGCCCCAAAGCCCAGACACTGCCTCATCTAGCTACACAGTCAAGATTATTGACTAAGTTCTTTATTCTGCCTCACTGGTGCCTTGGCAAACTATATTCACATCAAGTAATTTCACTGGTTGTTTGAACTACTGTTTATCCCAATTGCTATTAGCACAATCCTCAGGAGCATGGTAATTTTGTTAGGCCTGCCAAGATCACCATAAATGTGCATCTCACAACCTGGCCATTTAAAAATCTGAGGTGTCTTGCCCATTCTGAAGAAGGCTGCCACAGTCATCTGATGAATTGATGCTCTGTATAAAGATTTTAGAGATATCTTATAAAACAAAGCACTCTCACTCTTTTGGAACAGGTAGCTTATGTAACTATAAGTCCAACCATTGAAATCTAAGTAGGTGTCAGAGGTGGTTTCCAATTCTGACTCTCAGACTGAGAATAGGTAGACAATAGAATATCTATTGTGCTAACTAATAGTAACAGAAGTACTACCTACTACTTTACTACCTACTACTTTACTAAATCGTACTTTGTTAGCCAGATTTGTGAAAATTGGCAGGTATTAGAGCAAGATATTTCTGGTAATCCAGTGCCTTTCATGATCACCAGTATCCTATTTAAAAAAGTATACCCATAACACATTGTCTGTGAGCTGAGGACTAGGCAAAGCACTTGCCTAGCATGCACAAGGCCTTGGGTTTGATACACAGCACCATATACATACGAAAAAAGAAAGAAAGGTCTAAAGCTATATTTAGAAAGACGGAAATAAGTCATTTCTATGACATCACCTCTGTTCCCAGTAGTCAACTCAAAGTACATTGTGGGGTAATGAGCTTTTGTTGAGCATATTAAGGAAACTAATCATCATTTATTGGTGTGTTTCTCTGAAAATGTGTTTTTAATTTCACAAGAACTGATTTAACATGAAAATGTTAGAATATAATCTGGTGATAAGTTTAGATTGCCTGTAGTAATTCATTTCTTTAAATGTGGTAATTTAAAAAGTTCTGTTTAAATTAAGACTTGACAGGCATTGGTAATCACAGAGAATATTAACTTCCTCTGAATATTTTAAACAAAGGAGACTTTCTAAAGAAAGTGCTACATATTCATATACTTGCTTTAGTCTTTGTCAAAGTCCCTGGGTCCTTTCCCAGTTTTTCTGCTAATTTTGTACCTTCTAGCTGCTCTTGACTTCTTCAACCACTTGAGTTCATTATTTATTTATTTGTAGTTTTAGATGGACAGCATGTTATTTTTTTATTTTTATGTGGTGCTAAGGATGGAACCCAGTGCCTCACAAGTGCTTTGCCACTGAGCTTCAGCCCTGTGCATTTTTATTTGTCCTCCATTACATCTGAGCCATTACCCCTTAAAACCTTTATCAGTTTTTTGATGCCTGTCTTCTTCCATCTGACTAATATATTTGGAACTTCTTCCTCCATATCTAATTGAGTCTCAGAAGCCCCCCTCATCACTTCTACATTGGTTTCATGATTCTCATTTTGCTTTTAATAATATGTAGGAAACCCAGGATGAGTCAGCTGTGTTATGGTTGGATGAAATTCAAGGTGGAATTTGGCAGTCCAACAAAGACACCCAAGAAGCACAGAAGTGTATGTATCAGCTATTTTATTTCTGTTTTTTTGTGGAGGGTATGGGTGGTGAGGTATTCCATATCTCCATGTTCAGCTTGACCAAGATAGATATGGGGGCAATAGTTGGCCAGTAGGTATTATTAGGTGAACTAGTGTTTGAACTCAAACAGTTTCAGGTTATTAACAATTCTTTTCTGGGATAGTTGCCTTAGGAATCTTTGCCATTAATGAGGCAGTAGAAAGTGGTGATGTTGGCAAAACACTGAGTGCCCTTCGTTCCCCTGATGTTGGCTTGTATGGAGTCATTCCTGAGTGTGGTGAAACTTACCAGAGTGACCTTGCCGAAGTCAAGAAGAAAAAACTGTCAGCAGGTGCGTTATGGAAAAGTGCATATGTGCCTAAAGCTAAGAACTTCAGTATGTGAAGAGACAGATATAGAAGAAGGGAACAATCTTATGGAAAGATGTTTTAATGTAGAAGTACAGTGTTTAGGCTCATTTTATTATGTATTTGTTTATTTTTGCAGCAGTGTGGATTGAACCCAGTGAGCTACATCTCCACCCCTTTATATTTACTTTGAGATAGGATCTCGCTAAGTTGCCCAGGCTAGCCTTGAACTTGAAATTCTCCTGCCTTAGTCTCCTGAGTCACTGGGATAACAGGTGTGCATCACTACACCTGATTACTCTTACTTTAGAGCAAATATTATCCCAATTTTTGAAAATACTCTTTTTTTTTCCTTGCAAATGAGCTGTTAGTTATTTTTATGAGAATGTGGAAAGGATTTTTGACCATTTATCTATTATAGGATTTCAATACCTCTGGTTATCTTTAACTTACAGGCAGTTAAAAATAGTGTATCTGAAAACAAAAATAAGACAATTTTATGGCCCTTTGTTTCTTAACTGGATATGTTGAATGGTTGCAAATTTTTTTTGTACTGCAGATTGAACCCAGGACTGCTTTACCACAGAGCTGCATCCCCAGCCTTTTTATTTTTTAATTTTGAGACAGAGTCTTGCTAAGTTGCTGAGGCTGGCCTTGAACTTTTGATCCTCCTGCCTCAGGCTTTCAAGTTGTTGGGATTGTAGCATGTGCCACCACACTTGGCATTTGCAAATCTTTTATCAGAACAGTTTTCCAGCACAGGCCTTAGACATAGACATTGGAAAGGACAGCCAATCATGGTTAGTTTCATAATTTGACTTCATAGGTATTTTCTTTTTATAATACAGATCTGAATAAACTAAATTAGATATTATATAACCATTATTTAATGTAGTCTTAGAATGAACCTTTACTTACAAAGATCCAAGGAGCTAGTTTTGGGAATGGTTTTCATTAAGATTGTTAAAACCTGACTAAAATAACCCTATAGTATTAGACATATAAATGTGGTGTGTGTGTGTGTGTGTGTGCGTGTGTGGCTATGGGTTTCTTTTATCTTTCCTTTATTATTATTATTTTTTTAAAATTTTTAGTTGTAGATGGACACAATACTTTGTTAATTTTTTTTTAATATGTGCTTCTAATCGAACCCAGTGCCTCATTCGTGCTATGCAAGCTCTGTATTACTGAGCCACAACCCCACTCCTTATCTTTCCTTTATTTTCTGCCAGGAGATAATAATAGCAAGTGGGTGAAGCATTGGGTGAAAGGCGGATATTATTATTACCACAATCTGGAGACCCGGAAAGGAGGATGGGATGAACCCTCAGACTTTGTGCAAAATTCTGTGCAGCTTTCTCGGGAAGAGATCCAGGTAAGTCACATTTCTTCATTTGAGAAGGGTCTGAGAGAAAGTGTTTAGAACTAATATTAGTTGAGGGGAGAAGGACATGTGGTCAGAAGTCTTAGACTAAATTTCAGCTATATAATGTTTTGGAGTAATTTTTATATATATATACCTTTATTTATTTATTTATTTATTTATTTATTTATATTTTTGTATGTGGTGCTGAGGATCAAACCCATTGGCTCACACATGCTAGGCAAGCACTCTACCACTGAGCTATACAACCCTAAGCCCAGAGTAATGTTTTTTAGTGGCTTGGGGGACGACTAAAGGTAAAACATCTGAATAGTAGAATTTAGTGAGATAAATTGTGTGCTTATTAAAGGAAATTTGATTGATCCAGAGATTATCTGCCTTTCATTTGTTCACAGTATTGTGAAAACAGCTGACACAGAACTGAGTCCAGCAGTGTAAGGCAGGGAAAAGTAGGGGCTCTAATAATACAGTGATGGAAATGTTAAGGAAAAGTTAATTCTGTGCTGTAAAAAGATATTATAGGCAATATTTTAGCAGGTCAGAAAAAGAGGAAAGGCCCTTTTGGGCAGAAAAGACATGTGGGGAAAGGCACTGAGAAAGAACATAGACTATTTAAGGATTAACGCATTAGTGTTGTTGACTGGCATACTGATGGTACTGCATTAAAGGAGGCAGAGGGGGACAGTCTAATAGGCACTATGCTGAGAAATCCAGGCTCCATCTTCTACCAGAGTAGTGTGTAACCCTTGCTGGGTCATGTGCCTTTGAGAATCTTACCTCCAGAGAAACACTCATGTCTAGTGTTTTGCAGGTATGTCAGGACCTAAGAATTTAAAGATGGGGTGATATTACCTGGCTTTATGAACATGACCTTAGTGATCCGACTATCAAGTTAGCAGTCCAGACAGAATGTAAGAAGGGGAAGAAAAGCTACAGGGCATACTGCCAGCTCCCTGTCTTCAGGAGCTTTCCCAAAGGTCTCACCTAACCATGCCTACTCAAAGCAGGGGTGGTTTAAATGCTCATGGTGGTGTGGGGGATGCTAGAGGGGAGAAGACTCTAACACCACAGAAAAGGGAGAATGTGGGTATTAAATGGGTAACCAGAAGCTCTTCCTCCCCATTCTCACTGCTGCTGCCTTCATTAAGCCCAGGTCCTCTCACTTCCATTATGACGGCAGCTTTCTGATTCACTCACTTTCTTAAAGTTTCTCCTCACTCCATTCTGTCAGCTTTTCTTCTAATAGTATTATTTTTTTTTAAATAAATCTGATCGTTAATTTCTTTGCTTCAAGGTTTTCTGGTTCTCCAGTTCCTACAGCAACAGTCCAAAACCTAGATTGCTTTTTAAGATCATTTGCAGTCTGTGTAGGATGCCACACTTTGGCATCCTGGGGGCCACCTGTGCAGAGTACACAGCCCTGTAGTGGTACCAATCACTATATTCCTGTCAACAGTGACTCCTTCTCGGCTAGTATAGTGGAGATAGTTGGGTGGATAAAAGATAACTTGTAAAAGAAGACCAAGCTGGCCCTGAAAAAACACACCTGAGGTTTATTTCTATTGCTCAGGTGAAAATCTAATAGAGATTTAGGAAGCAGTGAGAGTTAGATTTGTGCTTTGAATGAAACTTTGGTAAAATTAGTGTCCATTCTCAATTTTGGATATCTTTGAATGTGAACCACTGTTTTTTCAGAGTTCCATCTCTGGGGTGACTGCTGCATATAACCGAGAACAGCTTTGGTTGGCCAATGAAGGCTTGATCACCAAGCTGCAAGCTTGCTGCCGTGGCTACTTAGTTCGACAGGAATTCCGGTCCAGAATGAATTTCCTGAAGAAACAAATTCCTGCCATCACCTGCATTCAGGTATTTCAGAGTGTATTATACACACAGCAAGAAGGCTTCTAGATCAGGGGCAATAAACTGTCAGCTCCTAAAATCAAAGGTGTGAGTGTGTTTCTTAACTTCTGACCTTTTTTTCTCCTCTTAACAAATACATTTTCTTTGCTACCATTGTAATCAGTGTGCTTAATGTTTAATGTGTGCTTAGTATTTAATGATGGTACAGTGGCAGTTCTTGTGCGGCCTCTTCTTCTCTCTAACACTATGCCTTTGTGTAAAATTTGAATCTTGAGAGAAAAAACTGGTTTTGCTTTATAACATGGTAGCACAGTGTCGTCACAGGAAGAATCCTGAGTTAGGATTCTTAGGAATTATGGTGCCACTCATACCAGACACTGGTGAATCTTAAGTTTGCTTCTTCATCTGTAGAATGGGAATACTAATTTTTAGCTTCCTTAATAGATTTATTGTTAAGGAACCAGTCAGCGAGTCTTTATGCTGCACTTTAAAAGATGTCCAGGAAGTGGAATGTAGCCACCGTTCTCCTGGAGGAGGTGTGGCCAGGCCCTCCTTCTAGTGTCACTGCTGGAAGCAGTCCTTTCTAAAGCTTCATCATGAACTTGTACTTGGATGATATGTCAGGATGAGATTTTTTTTTAACTTCCACTGATCCTTGGGAAATAACATGTCACCTATAATATTTGATGACTGCAGTCGCAGTGGAGAGGATACAAGCAGAAGAAGGCATATCAAGATCGTTTAGCTTACCTGCGCTCCCATAAAGATGAAGTTGTGAAGGTATGGTAGCCTGAGTGAGGTTCCTCCAGGTGGGGTGCAAACATGGCATGTTTAAAGAAGGACTCTTCTAAGTTCCAGGATCCCTTTTCCACAGATTCAGTCCCTGGCAAGGATGCATCAAGCTAGAAAGCGCTATAGAGATCGCCTACAGTATTTCCGAGACCATGTAAGTACTCTTAGGTAACATGGACCAGTTATATTGCTTCTACTACATATTTGTTAGAAGAATGAGCAAAGGCATTTCTTTTTCTTTGCTTCTCAGATAAATGACATTATCAAAATCCAGGCTTTTATTCGGGCAAACAAAGCTCGTGATGACTACAAGACTCTCAGTGAGTAACTTGGGAGGAGTTGAGGCAGTGCTTGGGAGCCGTCAGGTTCTGGGTGTTCACCACAGATCTCTTTGGTTGTCCTGAAGGCAAGCCTTGGTGGGAAGGTACTACTTGGGATTTAAGCCCCTTTTCTAATGTGGCTAAATGTCTTGTTGCTTGCTGCGTTAGCCATTGTTGTAACATAGCAATAGTATGATAGAGGAGGCTGCACTTGATATATCTAAGACGTCTCAAAAATTTTCAAGATAATGCAGATACTTCCTGGACCTTAGAACTTTTTTTGATAACTCTTGTTCTTTGTGTGATATATGTTTTTCCTTCTGTCAGTCAATGCTGAGGATCCTCCTATGATTGTGGTTCGAAAATTTGTCCACCTGCTGGACCAAAGTGACCAGGATTTTCAGGAGGAGCTTGATCTTATGAAGATGCGGGAAGAAGTCATCACCCTCATTCGTTCCAACCAGCAACTAGAGAATGACCTCAATCTCATGGATATCAAAATTGGACTGCTAGTGAAAAATAAAATTACATTGCAGGTATGACCCAATGCCCATGGGACCCTACAGCACTTTGTGTCCTGCTTTGTCACCTCTGCTTTACCTTTTCTGATCCTCAGGGGGCATAGAGGCTTATAACTTTTTTTCAGCTAATGACATTTTTTTTAAAAGTTTCATATGAAGTAAAATAATGGAATTTTAGAAAATAAAAAATCCTCCCCTAATTCCACTACTCCGTAATCATTTTTTATCCTACTTTTTGTTTTGTTTTTGTTTGCTTTTGTGCTGCTGGAGATCAACCCAAGGCTTCACACATACTAGGCAAGCACCCTACCACTCAGCTACATGCCCAGGCCTCCTAGATATATATATATATTTTTTTTTTTAGTTGTAGGTGGACACAATATATTTTATTTTTATGTGGTGCTGAGGATCGAACCCAGTGCCTCATACGTCCTCCTACATTTTAATGTTAGAGGATAAGACTCTTTTTCCATGTGATAAATATTGTAAGTAATCTAAGGGCAGTATAATACTTCATTAGAAGATACATTTTGAAGGGCTGGGGATGTGGCTCAAACGGTAGCGCGCTCGCCTGGCATGCGCGGGGTGTTGGGTTCGATCCTCAGTACCACATAAAAATAAAAACAAAGATGTTGTGTCCACCGAAAATTAAAAAATAAATATTTTTTCTTTTTTTCTATTTATGTTTTTTTTTTTTTTTATTGGTTGTTCAAAACATTACACAGCTCATGACATATCATCTTCCATACATTTGATTCAAGTGGGTTATGAACTCCCATTTTTTACTCCAAATACAAGTTGCAGAATCACATCGGTTACACATCCACATTTTTACATAATACCATATTAGTGACTGTTGTATTCTGCTACCTTTCCTATCCCCTACTATCCCCCCTCCCCTTCCCTCTCATCTTCCCTCTCTACCCCATCTGCTGTAAAAAATAAATATTAAAAAATTCTCTCTTAAAAAAAAAAAAAAAAAGATACACTTGATTTGCCTCATTTTCCCCTACTGTTTTGACATTTAGGTTGTTTCCCGAGTTTTTATTATAAATAAAATAGCGGTTAATATCTCAAATGATGTTTTTATTATATTTGAATTTTTCTTTTTGAGATGGGATCACACTATGCTGCCCAGGCTGTCCTTGAACTCTTAGACTCAAATAATCCTCCTTCCTCATCCTCCCAAGTAGCCGGGACTATCACTGTGTACAAGATTTGTTTTTCTTTTTTGTGTGTGGGTTTTTTGTTTTGTTTTGTTTTTGCTTGCTTGTTTGTTTTCTGTACTAGGATTCCCCTTAGGGCCTTGTACATAGGCAAGTGTTCTACCACTGAGCTGCATCCCAGCCCTCCCGACTTTTTCTTTCTTTGAGATAGGATCTTGCTAATTTGTCTTGGTTGGCCATGAACTTGTGACCATTCTGCTTCAACCTTCTGAGTACCTGGGATTATAGGCATATACTAACCATGACTGGCTTAAGATGCTTTGTTGTTGGTGGTGGTGGTTTTGTTTTATTTTATTTTATTTTTGGGGGGAGGTACTGGGGATTGAACCAGGGTGCTCTATATTTTTAAGATAAATTCCTAGAAGGTGGTTTCCTGATTCCATGGACTGTTCTTTTTTTGTTTTTTGTTTTTTTGTTATCCCTGAGCCTATATGAAAAACCACCCATATAGCTCATATTCCTTATAGGAAGGCAGAAGTCGGAATGGAGTTGATTGGAATACTAGGCTAAAATAGGATATTTTAGTGGTTCAAAAATATTTAGTGGGAATCTGCCAGCATAGAAGACCTTCATGTAAGTGTGCAAGTACTAAAAGACCTTTTCACATGCCCAGAGTTTCCTTTTAGAAAACTTTTCAATCTGTGTGTTGGTTTCTGTTTATAGGATGTGGTTTCCCACAGTAAAAAACTTACCAAAAAAAATAAGGAACAGTTGTCTGATATGATGATGATAAATAAACAGAAGGGAGGTCTCAAGGCTTTGAGCAAGGAGAAGAGAGAGAAGTTAGAAGCTTATCAGCACCTGTTTTATTTACTGCAGGTGAGTGGCTCCTCAAATTGGTATTGCAACATTTAGTTCATTTACTTTCCCACAAGGAAATCTTACCCATACATCTCTTGAAAGTATTTCTGATTTCTACCGAGGGTATGTGCAGGGCTGTCTTATTTTTCTTTACTTATCTAACCCTTCAAATTAAAAAAAAAAAAAATTTTGTCAGTCTTCATGTTATCTAGGAATTACTTATCCCTTGGTTTTATTTCAGACCAACCCCACCTATCTGGCCAAGCTGATTTTTCAGATGCCCCAGAACAAGTCCACAAAGTTCATGGACTCTGTAATCTTCACACTCTACAACTATGCATCCAATCAGCGAGAGGAGTACCTGCTACTGCGACTGTTTAAGACAGCTCTCCAGGAGGAGATCAAGTACGCAGGGAATGCTGCAGAGTGGCGCCCCTTCCAACCATCACAGATGCTCATAGTTTCAGAATCAGTCCTGCCCAGGCCTTTTCTTTATCTCAGTTAATTTGTGAGAAGTACTTTCTAAAGAAGCATCCACTTTTTAAAAATTATATATAAAGTATATAATATAAAGTTTTGCTTCTGGGAGAATAAGATATTTGCTAAGTTAATTTTAGAAATATTTTATTGTCAGATACAATTCCAAATAAAGCTGATCCAAACATAATGGCCCCATATGTCTGTCTAAGAGGCCCTCATCATGACTCCATGAGTCAGTATATAGCTGCAGGAAGGTCCCATGAGTGTTGGGAAAATTTTCAACTTGCTCTGTTCCCAAGGATATGGGAATGTATAAATAGGAATGCTCTTTAAGATGATAAATTCTGAGATTAAATTGAATTGTATCTGATGTTTTATAGGTCAAAGGTAGATCAGATTCAAGAGATTGTGACAGGAAATCCTACAGTTATTAAGATGGTTGTAAGTTTCAACCGTGGTGCCCGGGGCCAGAATGCACTGAGACAGATCTTGGCCCCTGTCGTGAAAGAGATTATGGATGACAAATCTCTCAACATCAAAACTGACCCTGTGGACATCTACAAATCTTGGGTTAACCAGATGGAGTCCCAGACAGGAGAGGCAAGGTATGATAGTTGTACCACTTTTTCTTTCCTGTTTTTATTACTTTCTCTGCCTTTTAAAAAATGTAGTCACCTTTGATTTACAAAATAATAATGGTTCAAATAGCTTTTCCTTAGAAAACCTGTTCTTTAAATTGCTAAACTGGTAACAAATTTGCTTGTTTAACAAATGTTTATTGAGTATTTACTATGTCCCAGGCACTGTGTTAGATACACATATAGTAAAACATATAATAATGAGAGAAACAAACATGCTTTTTGCCCTCTCTTTATAGTTTATTAGATAAGAGAGACAACAAATAGATACATAAAAATAATGATAAATCAAGGGAAGTTTTGGGAGGTTTAATGTAGGGTACTATAGTAGAAAATACAAGAGAAAGCAGTGTAGATAGGGTGGTTAGGGAGACTCTGACTGAGGAGGTGGAATTTCATTTGGCTGAGGCCTTGGTACAGAGTGTTCATGCCTCAGTGCCCTACAGTCGAGGGTCTAGGACCTGAAAGGATCCTGATATAACTAGAGATTCAGTTGAATGAATAGGAAGGCTGCAGATGGGTGAGACCATCCTATTTGATTAAAGTAAAATTTTAAAAATGGTATAGGGTGAATGGCCAGCTGCCCTGGTACACTGAGACTAACTAAATTAATTTATTATAGGAGATTTCTGTGCCAGGCCTATAGTTTAACCACCAATGTTAACTTACCTAAAGCACAGGTTTGTCAGTCAAATATGGGTAATACTGGTAAAACAAAGTTAAAGAAAGCCGAAATGTTTCAGGTTTTATTGAGCTTGAGTGAGGAATGGAGATATGAGCAGCTTGATGTCTGGTGTTTTTCTTCTTATAGAGTAGGGTTAGCTCATGCATAAAGCTCCCGGGAGTCCACACCATTGCAATTCAAAGTGTGGTTTGCAGGCCAGTTATGGGAGATCTTGTGTGTAACAGTTTAGTTCAGCTGACGTTTCTCAATGAGGAAAACTGTACATTGATTTTCATTCTGGCTCAATCTCCTCATCTTGTCTTCCACTGGTTAAAGACTGGCACTGATCCACAATTTGAATAACACTGTTCTACATCATTCTACTTTGTATCTGGACGCCATGCAAAGGAGGAAGTGTACCCTCCGTGAAGAACAGAACATGCTGACTCCTAGAAAGAACTTATCCCTGCTGGGACTCATTTGACATCTGATTTTTGTTCTCAGTACTTTTAGTCTTTCACCAGGATTCAGATCATTGCTTGGTGTGATGAAATACTTGTGTGGGAAGTTTTCTCTTCCTTCCTTCTCCCTCTCATTCTCTTTTATGTCTCCCTCTCGACCCTTTTCTTTCTCCTTCCTTCTCTCCCTCACCACCTCTCTGTCCCTCTTATCCTTTCCTTTCTGGTATGGAAGGAACTCAGCCTTATGCATACTAGGTACACATGGTAGCCCTGAGCTACACCCCTAGCCTTGTCTGGGAAGTTTTGCTGGCAGCCTAGAGCTTCTCTGGTTAACAGCCCATGGACAATGGCTCAAGGGTACTAAGTTATTCCCCTTGATGGTCCATGAGTCAGTGCTATTTAGATCAGAATTCCAGTGGCCATTTTTTTTCTCTTATGGCTATCAGTAAGAAACTCTTGTTTCCTTTTACTTTTCAGAAAATGGAAATTGATTTTAATATTTTTTTGATACCAGTAACTGTGAGGTGTGGTGGGAACCATCCTATGTGTGGACATCACAAAGGCTAGAGCCTTCCTCTTCTCTTGCAGCTACCACTCAAGCAGGCCATGACCTTGTCACCTCTTGGGAAGAATAGTCACCTCTGAAACCTTAAAAGGTTTAATCTTTTCTCTGACTACAACCATTGATTTTAGTACTTTTGTTCCCTTTGCTCATTGCTTTGTTTTCCTTGTTTATTTTTTTTTTAATTAAAGAAATATTTTGGGGGGCTGGGGTTGTGGCTCATTGCAGAGCACTTGATATATATATTTCTTTTTTTTTTTTTTCTTTTTTCTGTACTAGGGATGGAACCCAGGGCCTTGTGTATAGTTAGGAAAGTACTTTACCACTGAGCTACATTCTAGCCCCACTATAATAAGGCTATTATAGATTTTACTAATATTAAATAGTAAGATACATAGTACAACTTTTTATAAATTCCAAATTGCTTATTGTTTCTCACTGAATGTTACTATTGAGCTGAATTCATGTATTATAGTCTACCTGTGGAGTATTTGACACTATGACAGAGTCATAACCCTATCTACTTGTATTAGTTTCCTAGGGTTGCTATAACAAATCACCACAGATTTCTTAAACAATAGAAATTTGCCTGGTTTGTTGGGTGTAATCCCAGCAACTCAGGAGGCTGAGGCAGGAGTGTCAGAAGTCCCAGGCCAGCCTCAGCAACTTAACCAGAACCTGTCTCAAAATTAAAAAAATAAGAAGGACTAGGGATGTATCTCCATGGTAAAGTTCAATCCTCTATATGGGAAGGAAGTGGGGGATTTATTCTCTCACTGTTCTGGAGGCAAGAAATCTGATGTCAATATGACTGTGCTGAAATCAAGGAACTGGCGGGGCTGTGTTCCCTCTGGAGGCTCTGGTTAGAAATCTGTTCCTTGCTTCTTCCAGCTTTTGGTGGCTGTTAGTATCCCATTACTTGTGGCCATATTGCTGGTCTCTGCCTCTCTAGTCACATTGCTTCCTCCTCTTCTGGGTATATGAAATCTGCCTCTGCCTTTCTCTCATAAGGCCCTTGGGCTTAGGGCTCATCTGGATAATCCAATATAATTGTTACTATTTTTTGACTTTATGAAAGTACCAAAACCATGATCTCTGCATTTCATTTTGTGTTTCAACTTCCTCTGTCCTCCCTCCCATTCTGGTTAAGCCGTTCTAGCACATCTACTGTTCCCATGCCAGTTCTGACTCATTCAGTGCCCTCTCCTTAAGTAATCTCATTAGTGCCTCTGGCTCCGATTCCTGTATGTAACTGTCTACTCCCTTCAGCATCCAAAAGGCCTCAGATTCTATTAAATGTAGTTTATCTACTTTATATCCATCAGATTTTTTTCTCTTGGTCCCCACTGCTGCACCCTTGGTCATACTCAGGATTTCTTCATCAGGCTGTGACATTGATCTCCTGCCTCTTTCATCTGTGTCTGTCCGTATTTAATTCATTACTTACCAGAGCAGTCTTCCTCAAAATGCATATCTCCTAACTTTTGATAGTTTCCACTGGCTTCTGATTACTAACAAGTCCAGATTTTGTTAGTGTATATGCATGTCCCTCCTCCCTTTCTTTGCATTTGATCTTCATTCCTGGAAGACCCTTCTCTCTTTTTCCTGAGTTCAGTTGTCTCTTCCTTTTGGAAGCCACCTTTGCTTTCTGCAGTCTGAGTGGTAGTCTGTAGTCCTGCAGCACTTCTGGTCAACTTCTGTTTGTTTATACTGATCCCTGTCTGTGTCTCCCACGGGACTGGAAGATTATCAAGAGAAGATATATCTTGTCTTTAATCCTAAGTGTTTATCATAGTGCTGGCACAAAATTCATGACACCTAATTCACAATTTGAAAAACTGAGTTCAAATTCTAGCCTTGGGCTGGGTTGTGGCTCAACGGTAGACCGCTTGCCTTGTATGTGCGAGACTCTGGGTTCGATCCTCAGCTCCACATAAAAATAAATAAGTGAAATAAAGGTATTGTGCTCAACTACAACTAAAAAATAAATATTAAAAAAAAAATTCTAGCCTTACCACTTAACAGCTCTGTGAGCGTAAGTGTAAGTTACCTAACCTTTCTAGATCTTTCTGTGTATAAAAGTCATGGTTCCTGGCTGTCAGTCTAACATAGTTGGGGGGAATTTCTGCTTTTCCAGCAAACTGCCCTATGATGTGACCCCTGAGCAGGCTCTGGCTCATGAAGAAGTGAAGACACGGCTAGACAACTCTATTAGGAACATGAGGGCTGTGACAGACAAGTTCCTCTCAGCCATCATCAGCTCTGTCGACAAAATCCCGTGAGTGCTATCAGTTTTTATGACCCCAAATATAGCCCAGTGTTAGTGTCTTGCTGTTCGTTTGACCCTTCTCACTGTTTATCCATCCCACAGTTATGGGATGCGCTTCATTGCCAAAGTGCTGAAGGACTCCTTGCATGAGAAGTTCCCTGATGCTGGTGAGGACGAGCTGCTGAAGGTAAGAGTCTGAAAACCGACAGAATCCTGCCCTTCTAATAACCCTTTGAAGAAAAAGTTACAAAATTAGTCCTGACAGACCATTAGTGGGTGCCTAAGCATAGTTTCTGGCATAATTCACCATTGATTGTGAACTCTTGAAAGCAATTGTAAATAGTAAATCATGGCTCTCTTGGTATGAAACAGTTCCTATTCAATTTGAATGGCACTCAGTGTACCTTAAACACAAGTAGAGAAAGATGGATTTTTTTTCCTGTCTCATTAAATTTCTGAGTTCTATCTTCTCGCTGAAGAATTGCTCCCTCTGCTGGTGGCCAGGTGAAAAATAGCAAGCACAATTGTTTCTGCTAAAGCTATTGCTGAAAAAACTTTCTTACTCAGCTACACTCTTTTCTTCTTCTTTTTTTTTAATCTGAACGCTTTTTTCTTCTCTCTCCTAGTTCTGTGCTTTCCACAGTGAGGCCTCGATTCTAGACTTTCTGTTCAGGTGAATTAATTTTATTTTTTCTGAATGAAACCTCTAGGGGAAATGCTGTGACTGTCCTTGAATTCTTCTGCAATAGAGATGTATGTTGAGTGATTTCATTTCAGAGGCATAAAGTTTGCCTTTGAAGTCTGCAGCATGAGGATGATGGGGGTTGGACAGCTTGCACTATGCTAAGTAGATTGTGTTTAAGTACTTATCTTAACTATGTTTATTAGCTTCTTATAATGAAAAGCCCACCTGTGTGAAAGTAAAAAGTGCATGTGAATGACAGCAACCTTATTTGCTACCATGATATATGAACAAAAGATGCCCTTAAGTCTATCATTTTTATTTCTGAATCTCTTTTTTCATCAGTTACTGGTAGTGGTTCTCTCTTTTTTCCCCACACCCAACAAAATAATTTTTATTCTAATTCTAGGCCCTGAGAGAAAGTTTATCTATGCATGGTGCATGTGCGTGTGTGTGTATGTGTTTTATTTTTTTTCCTCACAGGATTGCATTTTCTCGTTTTCTTTGCTAGCAAAGTCATTAGTGGTGTATTTGGTGATATGGTTTTTAATAGCCAGCATTATTTTTTATCTGTTTCCAGATTATTGGTAACTTGCTTTACTACCGATACATGAATCCAGCCATTGTTGCTCCTGATGCCTTTGACATCATTGACCTGTCGGCAGGAGGCCAACTTACCACTGACCAACGCCGAAATCTGGGCTCCATTGCAAAGATGCTCCAACATGCAGCTTCCAATAAGATGTTCCTGGGAGATAATGCCCACTTAAGCATCATTAATGAGTATCTTTCCCAGTCCTACCAGAAATTTAGGTAAGAGAAAGGCACAAAATATCTGAAAGATTCTGTGAGCATATTTTAATCTCTGAGGGAAAAGAAAAGGTTAAATACCACCTCTAGCTTTCCCTGGACTGAGCTGCCATATCGCAAGATACATGTTTGATATACTCAGGGCTCCAAAGGATGGTGCATTCGTTATGAAGAAGATTTTCTTATGACATAGACAGTACTTAATATAAAAACAGTAGTTATAGGTTAGGCCCATGTTTCTTTGTAATCAAAGAAGAATTGAGTGCTCTTAATTTTGATTAATTAACAGTTTTGGATTCACTGCTTCAGAGTATTATCCTACAGGTAAATGGCATGGGTGTCTGAGAACTGTCTTAAATTGTAGTTGAGTGGTTTTTGTGGGAAGAACTAAAACTAGATATAGAACAGAATTATTTGAACCAGTATCCCAAAGCATCAAATATGCAGTAGTTTCTCTAGAATTAATTCTCTTCACTAGCTTCTGTCTGAACTCATTGCTTGAAAGGTTTGTGGACTATCTTCTTGCAAGCTTCTCATGTGTGTGTCACTTGTTGGGGGGCTGCCTCCTGTGTTTATTTTCAGACGATTTTTCCAAACTGCTTGTGATGTCCCAGAGCTGCAGGATAAATTTAATGTGGATGAGTATTCTGATTTAGTAACCCTCACCAAACCAGTTATCTACATTTCCATTGGTGAAATCATCAACACCCACACTGTAAGTATTTTTCTTTAGTTACTTAATTTCATTACTCTGTCATTAATTAATTATCTTCCTTGGCTGCTGTTTACTATGTCTGGTGGTCAAGTGTCTCAGCATCCTGTGATGTTAATGACACCAAATCTTGTTGTCTTTCTTCCTTTGCCTCTCCCCTACTCCCCGACAATTCTGGGTATCGAAACTATAGCCTCTTGCATGCCTAGTTTCTGGAAATTATTCCCAGGTCACCTACATTAGAATTATCAAGTTGCCTGACCCCACCACAGGTGGACTGAGTGAGTCAGAATCCCTGGGCTCCAAAATGTATATTGTGAGCACTTATCTAGTGGCTTGAAAAAATTGTATTTTTTAAAACATTATCTAGAATACCAATTTCTTCCTCTCTGTAGCCTTGGAGTGACTCCCCCATCCTTGGAAGCTCCTGTTTCCATAGAGTTTTCAAATAATTTCTTTCCCCTTTGGGGACATGCAGAAAAAGAAATGAGGATGTATGTGAAATATAAGTGAAATTTCAGGGACTGTCATTTCTGAGAATATAACCTATGATAATACCATCTTGAGGGCTTGATAATGAAATATTCATTTGGTGTGCTTTTCACTGAATTAAAAGATATTGTGCCAGGCATGGTGGCACACACCTGTAATCCCAGCAGCTCAGGAGGCTGAGGCTGGAGGACTACTAGTTCAAAACCAGCTAAGTGCCCCTAGGTTCAATCCCTGGTACCAAAAAAACAATATTATACACTGGCTACATTTGATCTCCCACGGTGGGGGTTAGGGTGCCCACAAGATATTCTACCCTGGAAGCATTTACAGTCTGAATGTGAGTTATTTGAACTGGCAGTAGGCTATATTGGTGAATTTAGATATTGAAGTCTGTGGATTTCATTGGGGCCGTGAGGTTTAAAGAGTATCAGTGTTTCTTCTCCATACATCATAACATACGTCAGTCAATGGAGCCTATTGTGCTACTTAATATATTTTGTTTTTATTTGATTTAATTGGCTGAGGGTTAGCTTGTCAGTGTTTTGAACATACGAGCTTTGTTGTCTGGCCTCCTTTGTATAGATCACTGGTAGGCATCATGGGTGGGGATGGGGGCTAGACAGCTGGGTATGAAAATGGCATTGAAAATAGGATCTTTTCAGCTCCTGTTAGACCACCAGGATGCCATTGCTCCAGAGCACAATGATCCAATCCATGAACTGCTGGACGACCTTGGAGAGGTGCCCACCATTGAGTCCCTGATAGGTAATGTTCTGACTTAACTGCCCAGAAGATGAGAGGTGAACACGACAGAAAAGTGTTGTATTGTCATCACCTCCTCTGATTTTACACTTTACCAAATTCTGGATATGTATTGGGAAACAAAAACAAATGTGGCCCCTTTCTGTGAGAAGTTGAAGTCCAATGGAAGAGATCATTTTAAGTATAAATAATCATACAATTAGAAAGTCCTGTAAGGAAGAGATTTTGAGAGAGAATTGTGATATTGCAGTGTTAAAATTATTTGTCAGCTATTTATGAAATTATTTCATTATGGATCCTTTGCCTTTTTAGTTTTGGCATAATATTTTCTTTTATTTCTGAGTAAAAAATATTCTTGCCACACTGTGTTGTCTTATTCAAGTATCATCTTAGATTTGCATATTTTATTTGTATACTATCGCCCAAATATCTCCTCCTTTTATTATATTAACTCTCCTCTCTCCCCCACCCCCAAACCTTCAGGGGAAAGCGCTGGCAATTTAAATGACCCAAATAAGGAGGCACTGGCTAAGACAGAAGTGTCTCTCACATTGACTAATAAGTTTGATGTGCCTGGAGATGAGAATGCAGAAATGGATGCTCGGACCATCTTATTGAAGTGAGTATTGAAAGTAGGAAGAATGAAGTGAATATAATTCAAAGATCCTTGGACTTTTGGTGAGAGAGCAAACTGGATTGTACCTGAAATGATCCTCCTGGCCTTCGTAACCATCATAATTCTGGTTATCTCTTATGTTATGCATGGCATTTTAATACCTTATTTGTATAAGTATTTGTCTATCTTACTTTGCTAATGTTCTAAAATAAAATTTAAATCTCAGAAATCATAACCCTGGTACCTACTGTGTTGTAATTGTGTAAATAAGCCCAGGGCCTCAAGTACCTTGTATCACCAGCTGTCTGCTGGCATCTCTGTGAAATGATATTTGTATTGCTATTGCTTCGGTTCACTTAAAAGGAAGCAAAATACACAGTATAATGTTTAAATGCTTTCTCATCTCATTTTAGCACAAAACGTTTAATTGTGGATGTCATCCGATTCCAGCCAGGAGAGACCTTAACTGAAATCCTAGAAATACCAGCCACCAGTGAACAGGTAAAATTTTAGGTTTAACTTAACATCTTCCTAAGGTAGATAAGCTTTTCCAGGGTTAAAGGAGGTGGACACAGATAAGAGACTGTGATCTAGGGTGACTGGATTTAACCAGAGGATGGTGGTAATTAGGACTAGTTTGAGAAAGTTGTTAGTTCCAGAACATCCAGAAAATGTTCTTAGGACATAAAGCTCTCTGACATGTACATGCAGAGAGTGAGTCATTTTAACCTGGGGCAGAAGCAATGAGTTCATTTAGTAATTTATTGAATATTTTATAGTTGGAATTCTATCAACCTTGGTATATAGAAGAAAAGTACAGAATGTGGCTCCTAAATTTAATGATTTTAAGATTCTGGGACTGGGGATGTGGCTCAAGCGGTAGCGCGCTCGCCTGGCATGCATGCGGCCCGGGTTCGATCCTCAGCACCACATACAAAAAAAAGATGTTGTGTCTGCCGATATCTAAAAAAAAAAGAAAGAAAGAAAAAGATTCTGTTGGGGAAATGTGACCTATATACTGGAAACAGTGATAAAACCATTTAAAATTAACTCTATACAGAGTATAAAAATGATATAAGTTTGAGGAAAGAGGTGAATGAGGAGGAGGGCATCAGGAAGGCTCCATGAAAAAGTGGAACTTGCAGAATGAGCAGGATCTGGATGTGCATTTAAGTCAAGAGAAGGCATTCTGTGCAGGAGAGCCCACATGAACAAAGGTGCAAAGGAGAGGAAGAGCGTGACGTGATCAGACTACATATCTAGGATGAAGATGTGAGCAGAAGGAAGTAGTGAGGAAAAAAAAAAAATCGCACAAGACCAAATTATTTAGAACCCAAAAGCTAGACAGGAATTTAGCCCTGCAGAGATAAGAACTAAAGCATGTTTGTAAACCCTGAGGTCATTTAATATTGATTAATTGGGCAAAGTTGTCAGGGAAGATGGTGGTTGAATTATCTAAATGTGTGATAAAGTCTCAGAGTGAGGGGTGGAATGGGGAGGTAGGCTTTGGGAAGGGTTGGTGGGTCCACTTCATGTTTAAAACTTGTTTCTCATTTGTCAGATGAGAAAGTTGGTCAAGTCATTTTTTTTTTCATGTTTTAATCATGGGAATTTTCTTCATTAAGTTGATAACTTACTTAGAAGCCCACTATAAAAGGGAGATTGGTAGAGGAAAAGGACCAGGGGGGAACAGGAAGAGTTGAGTGAGGGGGAGGTAGTGGGGAGTGATATTATCAAATTACATAGATAAATCATGTGCATGTACAAATATGTAACAACAAACCCCATTATTATATACAACTACAATCCACCAGTGAAAATGTGGGAAGAGGTAGGGAAAGCCCCCTATAAACCAAACATGGTGGGAACATCTGAAACCCAAGCTACTCAGGAGACTGAGGCAGAAAAATCACAAGTTCGACGCCATCCTGGGCAAAGTTGATAAAAACCTTATCTCAAAATAAAATTTTTGAAAAGTCCTGGGGATGTGGCTCAGTAGTAGAGGACCTTTTAAAGGTTCAATCCTTAGTACTGGGGTGGGGTGGGTAGGGCAAGTAAAACTAGAGCTACTTTGAGAGTTCCAAGAACAGGGCACCTGGAACTTGGCCCTCCAGGACTCATGGTACTTCTAGGAAATCCTCAAGGCTACACAGAGAACTGTTTGAAAACCACTGTTTTAAATGAATTCTCAGCTTTTAGACACTACAATGTATTACTACTTAGGTGTGTATGAGGGACAAGAAAAGGTATGCCCAATAACTGCAGCATCTTTAATCTGGAAGGAAATTTGAAGTAGGAAAGCAGGAACCATCCTCTATTGAAAATCTATTATTTGTTAGTACTTCTATTAATCTTTTGTTTTTCATTTATTCCTCACATCATCCCTATGAGGTGAGTCTTTTCATCCCTGTTTTACAAATTAAGAAACCAAGACCCTTACAGGTTAAGATCACCAGCCTGTTGCAAAAAAACAGACTTGGATCCAGTCTGTCTGACTCCAGAGGCTGCATTCTTTTGCATTATGGGATGCACAGTTGTCTTGACATTAGAAGAAAGAGGGATAGTGGGAAAGGGGAAAGGGAATCACTGTATTTGGGAGGAATTACAAATTTGAACTACAAGCCACTGCAAATGTAACTTCCCATTATAAGCAGTTCAAAACATACTGGCTGGGCATGGTGGCACACACCTGTAGTCCAAGTGACTCAGGAGTCTGAGGCAGGCAGATCAAAGCCCTAAGCAACTTAGACCCTGTCTCAAAAAAAAAAAAAAAAAAAAGAACTGGGGATGTAACGGGGGTAAAATGCCTCTGGGTTAAATCCCCAGTATCAAGAAAACAAAAAGCGCCACCAGAGCCTTTTATGCAAAGATTTGGATTCTATCACCATAAAGGTGATCATTAAAGTATTGAAAATATATAAAGAGAAATGGTCATGGGTCACTTGGAAGTATCAAACCCATGCAGAAAAAATGCAGAGCAGATGAGCAAAGTGACAACCAAGAAAAGTTATTGGATTTGGGGTGGGAGAATGGTAATTGGTGATGAGAGCTGTAGATACTGAAGTTGTTGAAGAAGAAAATGCTAAAAGACTGGAATAGCAAGTGTAGATCATTTGTTGGGCAGAGATGTAACTGACAAATGAATGATAACAAGGAAAGATGGCAGAATTGAAGGAAGGTTGTTTTGTTGTTGTTATTGTTTTTTGTAGTTATACATGGACAGAATGTCTTTATTTTACTTGTTTATTTTTATGCTAAGGATTAAACCTAGTGCCTCATGAGTGCTTGGCAAGTGCTCTGCCATTGAGCTACAGCCTCAGCCCTCCAAGGAAGGTTTTTCCCTTCTTAAGATATTGTCATTTGCAGTATGTTTGAAAGCAGAGGGATGGCTTGATTCAGCCTAGACAAGGTGGCCAAAGGATTAGCAAGGTTTTACTGGTCACTGATGTTGTTATTGTAGTTATGACATTTGTGGAGCCAGGTTTTGAAAAATTTAAAAGCACATGGTATCTATGATTACCTTCCTCTGCTTCATGAAGTTTCTCGTTTGTCATTTGGTAGAGGGGCATAACTTGTTCCCCTCTGTTTCTAGAATGAAATTTGAGAACTGTATAAATTCAGATACAAATAAGCTATGTAAATCCAATTTTAGAATCAGTGTGGCAACCTTGCCAAGAAATTGTTTTTCTCATCTGTAGGAAGCAGAACATCAGAGGGCCATGCAGAGACGGGCTATTCGTGATGCTAAAACTCCTGATAAGATGAAAAAGTCAAAGACTGTGAAGGAAGACAACAACCTCACTCTCCAGGAGAAGAAAGAGAAGATCCAGACAGGCTTAAAGAAGCTAACGGAACTTGGGACTGTGAACCCAAAGAACAAATACCAGGAACTGATTAACGACATTGCCAGGGTACTGAATTTGGGGGACAGTAATGGCCTTGCCTTGTTTAAAGTTATTTCAGGGGCTCATAAAGGGATAGTAGTTGCTCAGAGAAAAGCTTCAGTTCACGAATTATCATCTTCCCCTCTGAGAAACTGTTTCTGACTCTGACTTGAGGACCTTGCTTGTCCTGCTATAGATTATTCCATAGCCTAAATTAACAGGGAGAGGATCTTATATTAGAGTTTCCTGGGTCTAAACTTGTCCTTGGCCTTAAAGAATTCTTCAGATCTTTTTCATAGTTACTGTGAAGTATAAAGTTGGTCATCAGATCCTTGATTTGTATGATTCATTTCAAGTGAGGGGCTCTAACGTAAGCTGAGAATTTTAGGCATTCTCTGTTATTGCACTAAGGATACCAGGCACACCTAAGAACTCGGTGATTGGTGTTCTTCTTTTCTCTCTCTCTTGACAATATATATTAATTTGTGAACCCAGATTGCTGCTTGTCAGGAATGTGTGTTCATGCTCAAGACAGAGTTAAGCATTGCTGGGGTCTAGTGCTGAATAAACCACGATGATTCAAGAAGCACATGGTATCATTATTTTCCTAATCTTAATACTTATGTTTCAGGACATTCGGAATCAGCGGAGATACCGGCAAAGGAGAAAGGCCGAACTGGTGAAATTGCAACAAACATATGCTGCTCTGAATTCTAAAGCCACCTTTTATGGGGAGCAGGTGGATTACTATAAAAGCTATATCAAAACCTGCTTGGATAACTTAGCCAGCAAGGGCAAGTGAGTATTAAAAAAAAAAAAATCAATCCAAGGAAAGAATAGGATTGAGTGGGGAAAGAGTACAGGCTATTGAAGTGACATTGAAAAGTTTTACCTAACACAGCCTGGATCTGTTTATCACATTAGTTCTCTATTTGGCTTCTCGTTATTTGCATAATTGGCTACCTCCATTCACTAGTGTATGATGGAAATAATGCAGAGGATGGGGGTAATTTCAAGGATGCTTACACCAGAGCATTCCTAGTTCCAAAATACCTCCTTGAGCTTATAGAAATTAGAGAATCATGAAGATTGGTCATCTAGTGGTCGCAAAATCCAAGTGTGCTTTCAAGTCTCTTAAGGAATATTAGACAAATTTGGATTCCCTAGCCCCTGGGGACAAGATCAGAATCTGAGGAAAATCTGGTACAGCTTTCCTAGAGCTAGTCACAAACCATCAGCATACTCATTACAGGGAGAGACTGAACACCCAGAGAAGTGAGGTGATGAGTGCAGGTTCTACTTGTGAGGTTGGTTTACTTTTCACCCTTAACTCTAACCTCAAGAATTTTCAGCCAGGCACAGCAGTGCATGTCGAAAATCCCAGTGGTTTGGGAGGCTGAGGCAGGAGGATCACGAGTTCAAAGCCAGCCTCAGCAACTTAGCAAGGCCCTAAGCAACTAAGCAAGACCCTGACTCAAAAAATAAAAAGGGCTAGGGATGTCACTCAGTGGTTAAATACTCCTGGATTCAATCCCTGGTACAAAAAAAAAAAAAAAAGAATTTTCAAACTTCAGAAAGGTTGATTGAATAGAACAATAAGCACCCATGTATCCTTCACCTAGATTCACTAGTTTTTCATGTTTTGCTGCGTCTGCTTCTCTGTGACTTCTTCACTCTTACATAGGTATACTTTTCGTTGTTTCTCTGGAATGAGGCAGGGCTGATATTTAAGGGATGGGAACCAGACTCACCTAACCTAGCTTGCAGAGCTGACTTCTGTGTCTTTTTGACATGTGTCTGTCATTCCTTGTACATTTCCTGCCTGTCTGGCACATGGTGTTTCAAGTTCAACTTGTAGCTTTGCCTCCCTGGACCTGGAATGAATTATTTGTGCATCATCACCAATTCTAGTTAATGGTGTTTAGAAACCAAAAATATCTAACAATGAGATGTGCTCATTGCCCAAGTGGCCACTGCTTTTAGACATTCTAAGCAGACATAGCCAGGTCCTCATTTCTTTTTTTAATGACTACATACATACTAATCCATTGTGTAGACAGATAAAACACTTTATTTAATTAATTCTCTGGATAAACTTGTATGTTTGTCATTTTGCAAATGTGACCTTTATTTCTGAAAATTGATTCCTAGAAGAGGAATTGCCAAGTCAGAATTTCTCTGCAACCATAATTTTGATATTTCTATATACCTTTCATGGTAATTGTTCCCATTTGCACTCCTTACCAGCATTTCTGAAAACCTTCCCCTTGGGAGCCCCAAATCTATAGATCTCATTTGTCTCTCCTTCCCTTGCTTACTTATCAACTTCATATCTTGATTATCAAGATATTATCACAATTTGATTATCTTAATAGTCTTCTAATACCTGTTTGTTTTTCCTTACTCCCATTTCTGTGATTGCTATGCTGGCTTAAATGCTTAAAAATTATTTGTGTGAAAAAATTTTCCCCATATATCCTAGGGTTTTGGAATTACTCCTTAACCCAGGGACTTGTTATGGTTGCCTCAGGCTTGCTTACTTGCTAGTTAGATGTCTAGGTTCCAAGAAGGACATAGAAGCATTAAGACATTGTTGGATCCATCGCAGTATTCTCAAGTATAACTTAAACTAAAGCAGAAGCAGTATAATAATATTTCCCTTCCCGAGACCACCCTGACAAATCCCAACACTGTTCACCATTCTACAAGTGCTGTGTTACTTAGGCTTATGTAATGAGTTTTCTGGCCTCATTTCTGAATGACCAGTGACTAAGACCCATAGAAAATAGTTACTTATAAAAAAGTGACATATGGGCTGGATTTGTGGCTCAGTGGTAGAGTGCTCACCTCGCATGTGCGGGATCCTAGGTTCGATCCTCAGCACCACATAAAAATAAATAAATAAAAATAGAGGTATTGGGCTGGGGCTTTAGCTCAGTTGGTAGAGTGCTTGCTTTGCATGTACAAGGCCCTGGGTTCAATCCCTAGCACCACTAAATAAATAAATAAATAAAGGTATTATGTCCAATCGCAACTAAAAAATAATATTTTTTAAAAATGACTTCCCCCCCCAAAAAAAACAGAGTCTCCAAAAAGCCTAGGGAAATGAAGGGAAAGAAAAGCAAAAAGATCTCTCTGAAATATACAGCAGCAAGACTTCATGAAAAAGGAGTTCTTCTGGAGATTGAGGACCTACAAGTGAATCAGTGAGTATTTATCTTTTTTTCCCCCTTTTACTTTGTTGGTTTTTAAATTTTTGCATTCATCACTTCTTCTTGCCTTTATTTCTCTTTCCTGGTGGCTGCTTTGTATTTTTTATGTATTAATACACATATACATATACAAATAAATATACATATAAAGAAATATATACACCCAATTTTTTTATGTGCAAAGGATTTGGCCTCATACAAAATTAATTTGTCATAAAAGAAAATGTATTTCTCTTCTTTGTGGAACATTTGTCTCAGAGCACAATCACACTTGTTTCTGTGTGTGCCTCATCTTAATTTTTCCTTTTTAAAGCAGGAATCCATTTCTTCTGTGTAAACCAAAAATAAGATAACAATAATAAGAAGCATTTACTTGTTGACACCAGCCTGTTATTCCAGTTGCGCAGGAGGCTGAGGCAGGAGGATCTCAAGTTTAAGGTCAATCTCAGCATCTTAGTAACTTAGTGAGACCCTGTTTCAAAATTAAAAGGATTGGGGATATAGAACAGTGGTAGAATGTTTGCCTAGCATGAATGAAGCCCTGGATTCAGTCCCCAGTACCAAAAAAACAAACAAACAAGAGTAAAAGCACTTTATTCTACTTGTAGAATTTTCATTTTCTTTTCTGGGAAGCACCAGCTTGCTTTGTGGATCTGACCCTATGTCTTCCTGAAGGTCCAGAATCATTCACAAACGCAAATATTTATTGAGAGCATCTGCTTAGTTAGCCCCATTGACTTCAGACTGCTGAGCTATTTCTTCTTGTATCTATTCAAAAGGAAACTTTTGGGCTGGGGCTATAGCTCAGTGGCAGAGCACTTGTCTAGCATGTAAGAGGCACTGGGTTCAATCATTAGCTGCATAAAAATAAATAAATAAAATAAAAGGTGTGTTGTCCATATACAACTACAAAAAAAAGTTGAAACTTTTATAGTTTTTTTATTCTAAAATATATATTCAGGGGGCCGGGGTTGTGGCTCAGTGGTAGAGCGCTTGCCCAGCATGTACGAGGCACTGGGTTCGATCCTCAGCACCACATAAATGTAAAATAAAGATATTGTGTCCACCTGAAACTAAAAAAATAAATAAATATAAATATATATACACATATATATATGTGTGTGTGTGTGTGTGTGTGTGTCTATATATATATATATTCATTATTGAACTTTGAAAATATGATAAAGCAAAAAGGAAAAGAAAAAGCATTTTTATTCCCATAAGTGAGAGATAACCACTGAAAATCATTTTAGTATATTTTCTTCTGTTCCCCTGTTCACATGAAGAATATCTATTTTGCCCCACTTAATCTACCTACACACACACACACACATACATATATATATATGTATGTTGTAGATGGACACATTCTCTATTTTATTTTTATGTGGTACTGAGGAATGAACCCAGTGCCTCACTCATACTAGGTGAGCCACATTCCCCTACTTATTTTCTTAATGTAAATTAGTATGATATTGTTTATTATCAAGTAATCTTTTTTTATTTTTGTTTTGTTTTTAGAGAGAGAATTTTTTAATATTTATTTAGTTTTTTTTAGTTTTTGGCGGACACAACTTCTTTGTTTGTATGTGGTGCTGAAATCGAACCTGGGCCGCGCACATGCCTGGCGAGCGCGCTACCGTTTGAACCACATCCCCACCCCCAAGAGAGAGAATTTTTTAATATTTATTTTTTAGTTTTCGGCGGACACAACATTTTGTTTGTATGTGGTGCTGAGGATCGAACCCGGGCCGCACGCATGCCAGTAATTTAGCCTATTGTAAACTGCTTAAATTGATTATATTGGGTGGGGGGAGTAGGAGACAAGGTCTTGCTATGCTGCCCAGGCTGGTCTTAGGTTCCAGGACTCAAGCAGTCCTCCCCTCTAACTGGGACTAGAGGCCCATGCCACCACTCTAGTATTTGTTTTAAATAGTAGATGTCTAGAAATGGAATTTCTGGTTAAATAAGTTTAAAAAATTATTTTATTATAAAAAATGCTATCAACCATTTTTAAGGGTACAGTTTATCTGTGTTCAATGTATTCACATTGTTGTGCAACAGACCTCTGAAGTTTTTCATCTTGCAAAATTCTACCCATTAAATGGCATCTCCCTGTTTCCCCCTCCTGCCAGTCTCTGGCAACCACCGTTTTAGTTTCTGTTGTGTGAATTTGACCATGTTACCTCATAAATGAAATCAGACACTATTTATCTTCATTTCTGGCTTATTTCACATACCATAATGTCTCAAGGTTCATCCATGTGACAGGATTTCCTTCCTTTTTAAGGCTGACTAATATTCTATTGTATGTATTACCACATTTTGTTTATCCATTCATCCGTTGATGGATGCATGTGTCGTTTCCACCTCTTGGCTAGTGTGAATAGTGTTGGAACAAATGTGGATATGAGATCCTGCTTTTAATTCTTTGGATATGTACCCTAAAATGAGATTGCTATATCAGATGTCAATTCTAGTTTAAATTTTTTGAGGAGCTGTCATACCGTTTTCCAGTTATATTCTTATCAAGGTGGGAGAAGGAGATAAAAAGAAGACCCCTTTGGGGGAAAATTGTCTCTGTTCAGCTGAGCTTGGGAAAGAGCCGAAAGAAGCCAAGTGTTTCAGTGTGTCTAATTTAGCCTGTGCACTCTGATTTCATTTATGAGGTTGAAGGAAAAATATAAGCTCTTAACACATGTTGCCAAAATATTTCCCATTAGTGTCTGAAGTATATATGAGTACCTCTCTCACTATTTCCTTGCCACCACTGAATAATGAATAAGATAATTTTTTATGTTTTTTTAATTTTAATAGTTAAAAATATCTCCTTAAAATTGTGGGTATTTAGACTGAGTAATACAATAATAGCAGTTTTACTTTGGTCATTCTCAGTGCATTTAAATATATAGCACCTACCCTTTCCAGAAAACCTCCTCTTCCTCTTGTTCCTATTACTAACTCCCTTTGCTTTACTTACTCAATTCTCCCAATCCTCAAATGTGCATGCATCCTGCACCCAAACACAGATGCTCTCCCTCCAGCCACTTTCCTCCTGGTTCTCCGTTTATAACCAAGTTTCAGCAGTGGCCATATGGAAGACCAGGAATTCTCTGATGTCATCCTTTCACAGGTCTCTTGTGGTATTCCCCAGTGGCTCCTCTTTGAGTAGAATGCAAATGCTGTGGAGAGAGGTCACCATTCTTCCCTCCAGGTCCCAAAACAAAGGGTACCGAGCAATGGCAGTCCATGCGCCTTCACCTGCAGCAGGACTTTGAACCTGTACTTCTGCCCCTTTTCACCCATGAAGACTGAATTCATCCCTTTTCCCAGTTCGCAGAATATTGTTCTATGAGAACATAAAAAGTGCACCCATATGTTATGTTTCAACAGGTTTAAAAATGTTATCTTTGAAATCAATCCAACAGAAGAAGTTGGAGACTTTGAAGTGAAAGCCAAATTCATGGGAGTTCAAATGGAGACATTTATGCTACACTATCAGGTGGGTATGCACAGGTAGAACCAAAAGCTTCTCTGTGAGGTAAGTTATATTCTTATCAAGGTGGGAGAAGGAGATAAAAAGAAGACCCCTTTGGAGGAAAACTGTCTATGTTCAGTTGAGCTTGGGAAAGAGCCAAAAGAAGCCAAGTGTCTCAATGTGTCTAATTTGGCCTGTGTACTCTGCAGAGCTTTCCAAGATGTGTAAATCTTCAGGAAGTGTTTAAAGGAATCTTCCATCTAAGTGTTGCCAATAAATTGAGCTGATACCTTGGACTTGAATGAAAGGCTTAGGTGTAAGGGTTAACAGTATAGTTTGAGTTTTTTTTCTTCTTTGATTTGATATTAGTACTTAAAGTTTAGTTTTTGTCTTTTTTTGGTACTGGGGATTGAACCCAGGGTTCTTTACCACTGAACTACATCCCCAGTCCTTTTTATTTTTGATTTTGAGACAGGGTCTCACTAAGTTGTTGAGGCTGAACTGGAACTTGTGATCCTCCTGGCTCAGCCTCTGAGTCCCTGGGATTACTGGCGTGCACCACTGCACCCTGCTAGGTAGGGTTAGATGTTTTCTGATGAGGTGTGTGTAAATTGTGTCTTTGTAAATTGAGTCCCATTTTAAATTCAAAAAGAACTCAGCAGGGAATCCCTGTTGAGTTCTTTTTGAATTTAAAAATCTAATATTTTCACATTTAAAAAATATTAGGGGGGCTGGGGATATGGCTCAAGTGGTAGCGTGCTCGCCTAGCATGTGTGAGGCACTGGGTTTGATTCTCGGTACCATATAAAAATAAAGATATTAAAAAATATATTAGGGCATTTGAGAGGATTTCTAGCAATGTGTAACACTTTATAAATTTTGTTTTGTTTTGTTTTGTTTTCCTTCTGTGCTGAAGATCAAACCCAGAGCCTCATGCATACTGGTCAGGCTCTCTGCCACCAAGCTGCACCCCAGGCTCTATAGGCTGTTACTGTCCCATTTCTCATAGTGCTACACTCTGTCAACTGGGCGGGTGCCTTGCTGTAAACATGCACATGAACATGTTGCTCCCTTTACTTGGGCGCCCTTCCTCTCCTTCCCATCCCTTTTATTCCTCCATCTAATAATGAATACTTGTCCCCAGCCATACTGCAATAGTTGGTCACCCCTTTGCCTTAGTAGCCCTGAGAGACATCCTTTGTTTATAGTACATGTTGACGCATTTCCCTCCCAACCCCCAAAACTGTGCCACTCCTTAAGAACAGGTAGTATATCTTAGTCATCTTTGTTTCTTTCTCAGAAGCCAGTAGCCTCTCAAAGTATATTGGCCAAACAAATGTGAAATGATTTTGTAATACAAATAGCTGTTTCCACACAAAAAGGATCCACTTTTTCCCTCATTTTCACCAAATGCATATAGGCCTACCAGTCTGCCTAAGGCAGTTTATTCATTCCTGCTCAAGTTCCAGACTTGATGTGAGGTGCCAGGTGTTATGTTAGGTATAGGCGACACAATGGTCCCCACTCTCTGGAACTGCTAAGATTTATCCAAAAGATGAATTTTGAACTTTTGGGTTCCTTTGAGCCCTTTGACCCTTGCTTTTGCATTTCCACTCCTCTATAGTATACAGGTGGGAGGACTACACCAATAGTAGTGAAAGCAGCAGCTTTGAAATCAGATCTGGAGTCAACATGACCAATTCTGTTCTGCTGAGCACATCATTCAGCATCTCTGAGCCTTAGGAGATCATCTTCAAACCTGGTGTGATCTCATTTCATAGGTTTTTTGTGAGGACTTAAAAACATACTATATAATGTGCCTAAACAATGCCAGCACAGAGTAGGCTCCTTAATAAATGTTTTATCTCTTGCCTTCAAGACAGAAAAAATTTCTCACGTGAAACGGAAATTAATTAAGAATCTAATGGGCAGGGGGCATAGCTCAGTGGTAGAGCAGACGTTAGCATGCAAGAGACCTTGGGTTCAATCCCTAGTTTAAAAAAAAAAAAAGAATCTGATAGATATTATGAAGCCATTACTAGCCTTGTCTCACTTTTTTTTTTTTTTTTTTTTGGTGCTGGGGATCGAACCCAGGGCCTGTGCATGCAAGGCAAGCACTCTACCAACTGAGCTATATCCTCAGCCCCTCTTTCTTCTTTTAAAATATTTTTTTAGTTGTAGATGGACACAATACCTTTACTTTACTTATTTATTTATTTTTATGTTGTGCTGAGGATTGAACCCAGTGTTTCCAATCCGCTAGGCAAGCGCTCTACCACTGAACTATAACCCCAGCCCCTCTTGCCTCACTTTCAGTGATTAGTATATTTCATCATGTCTTGCAATGCTTCTACCTTTTCTAGATTTATTAAACCTGGTGACCCACAATGAAATGAAGTGGGAAAATGTCATTTTAACTTCTGAAATAAAAAGAGTTTTGCAATGCTGGGAATGGAAGCCAGGGTCCTACACATGGTAGGCAAGTGCTGTACCACTGAGCCACATCCCTAGCCCCCTGAAATAAAAAGGGCTTAGAAGCATATGCGTGATAACTGAACATACTTTTTCTTTTCATGTTTGGTGTGTTTTAAATATAAGCAGAATGTCTCCCTATTGCCAGATTAACCAGAAGTTCCCTTGGCCAACTTGTCTATATGTTCCTGCTCCCAGGGTAGCTGTGCAGGGGACAGATAGTTCTGTATCTAGACACTTCTATCTCACCCCGCTTTGCATCTGGCACACGAGGCATGCTTTATTCCTTCTGGATCCCTCACTAAATTGTGTCCTTTCTTGTTCCACAGATTTGATTGACTGTCAAAATGGTTGTTTTGTTTTGTTTTTAGGACCTGCTGCAGCTACAGTATGAAGGCGTTGCCGTCATGAAATTATTTGATAGAGCTAAAGTAAATGTCAACCTCCTGATCTTCCTTCTCAACAAAAAGTTCTACGGGAAGTAATTGATCATTTGCTGCCAGCCCAGAAGGGTGAAGGAAAGAAACACCTCACCGCTTCTTTCTAGGATCCTTCTTTACTCGTTGGAAGCAGAGGCTCACCCCACAATGATGCCCACTTCAGTACTCTCCCAATGCCCCATTTTATCTTCTTCACTCTAAGAGACATTTGTTGCCCATTTTTTCATAGAGAAATTGTATTTCAGACTTAGTATGACCCTTCTGCTTCCTTTGTTTTCTTTCATCATTTAGGAAAGAGTGGAAACTCCACCAAAATCCCTTGCTGTTGTTATAGCCTTTGAAGTGGTATTACTATTTTGTAAGCTTTGGTGTTTGTTTTACTTAGTAATAAGGATAGTGGAGTTCAAATTATTGTTATTTAGAAGTGGAAGTTATTAGCATCAATAACAGGTACACATACACAAAATGTCAGGTTATCAACAGTTATTAGGTTGTCATTTAAAAGTGAAGCTCTCTCCTGGGCATGGCGGTGCACGTCTGTAATCCCAGCAACTTGGGAGGCTAAGGCAGGAGGATCACAAGTTGGAGGACAGCCTCAGCAACTCAGTGAAACCCTGTCTGTAAATAATATACAAAATAGGGCTGGGGATGTGGCTCAGTGGTAAAGTGCCCCTGGGTTCAATCCCCAGTAGTACCAAAAAAAAAAGAAAAGTAAGGCTCCTTTATATTTCTGTCCCACCAGTAAAATCAAAGGATATAGAGGATCATTGATTCTCTTCCATTCTTTTTTTCTTTGTAGGCAGGAGCTAATACAAATCACTGTTCTCTGTTCAAATAAAACAGGTTTAGAAAAAAAATTGTGTTTAAACTTCACTATCAAATTTGGGCAATGTTGTTAGTACAACCCCTTCTCCATTGGATGAGAGAGTCCCACTGATAATGTTCAGCTGTCTAAGTAGACACAGAGTGGGCTGAGTGCCCACCTGTGTACACCCATGTGCAGAGAATTCAAAGTCTTCTCCATCCGAAAGGAATGGGTTAGCCTTAGGGTAGAAGGTAATTATTTTTTAAACTGTTTTGTCTTCAGAGTGCCTTATTAAAGCATAGATTTATTTCTTAAAATGTGAGTGATAGGAATTTTAAAGATTTATATAATGCTTCAAAAGTCTTTGGAATACTCTTGAGAAAAGGTTTTTTAAAATCGTTTTATCTGTATATCTGAACTCTTGAAACTTTCTTATAGCTAAAACACTAGGTTTTATCTGCAGTATTGCAGAGAGATAATCCTGCCTTAAATAGCCAAAATAAAAATCAGCAAACCTATATTATACTTGAGATTAAAATAAAATTTTCTTCCCATTTCTTTCTCTTCTCTTGCTGTTGACAATTGTGCCTTTATTTTATGAACCCCAATTTTCTAGGCTTAGTTAAAACCAATTCCAAACATTGAGTTTAGGAAGCTTTTGGTTCTTGGATAAAAAGTCATAAGTGCTACACGCCGCCCCCCCTTAAGTCCACTGAGCCTCCCAATTTTTTCTGAAGTTTTGGTTCAGTATTTTTTTAATCATAAAACATATTATGAACTAACATTTAAAATTTTACTTATGTATATTTAAGGCCAATAAACTGTTTTGATGAATAGAAAGTTATGTGGTGTGTCCCTATGACAAATGTTAAGTCTTGGATAAGTGTTTTGCATGACAGGCTGTCTGTGCAGCCTGGGTGCAGCCCACAGGGATCTGCCACTTGCCCTGTCCTTGTTTTTGGAAGACAATTTTTTTAGCAAATGTTTTCCTCAGATGAAAAGAAGATGCTATTACAACCAACATCACCTCAAAAACTGGAACTAAAAAAGCGTGTCAACCCTGTTTCCTTAAAAGAGGATACCCATCCCAAATACGTCCCAAAACCTGCTTCCAAGACAGGAATGAACAAAGTTTACAACTCCTTTAATAAAATAGGATAACTGAATTATTTTAAATATTTTGTTCCCAAAATAACAATTTCTAATGCAAAGTAACCCAAATGCACTTCAGGAGTTTTGGTGCCAGATGTGTAGAATTACTGTTTTAATAGCACAGGTATCACTCCAACAAGCTCTGAAGTCACAACACTGACACCATGTAGCATTTTTATTTTTTTAGCGGTAGCATTCCCTGTCTCATCTCACTTTTTCTTTGACCTTCTCTTTGACCAACCATCATGACATTTACCATGAATTTACTTCCTCCCAAGAATTTGAACTGCCCATCAGATTGTTACTACACACAATTGCCTGTATATCTCTGTATGAAATAAAAGGTCATTTGTTCCTGTTTATGTTTATTTTTCTCAGTTTCATTGTTAGCAGTTCCTGCTAAACAGTGTTGACTAGGGTGAGATTTAATAATTAAAAACCACAACAAAAGCAACCCCTCTACATCCTTAGCCTTTTTTTTTTTTTTTTTTTTTTAAGTTGCTGAAGCTGGTCTTGAACTTTTGATTTATCTGCCTCAGCCTCCCCAGTAGCTGGGATTATAGATTGAGCACTAGATTTCAAAGTAAAGTTTACCAGGATCCAGGGCTTCACACATGCTAGGCAAGCACTCTACCACTGAGCTAAATCCCCAGCCCTCCATTTTATTTTTTATTTTGAGTTAGGGTCTTGCAAAGTTGCCCAAATTGGCCTTGAATTTGGATTCACCTGCCTTTACTTCCCAGTGGCTAGGATTTTCAAGCATGTGTACCACAATGCCCAGCTCCTTAAGTGATTTTTAATGTGCAAATTTAGCCTTTTAAATTTCATTACACTTAAAGTAGTCTTAAAAGGAATGTGGGGATGGGCTGGGGTGTGGCTCAGTGGTAGAGCTTATCTTTATGTGTGAGGCATCACATAAATAAATAAAGGTATGGTGCTCATCTACAACTAAAAAAAAAAGTCAAAAAATGTGGGGGGCAGACTAATGCCACTTAAATTCTGATTGGCTAATTAATGACCAAAGGTTTAAATTGCAGCAAGTTTTCACCTTTTTGCAGGTACTAGGGATTGAATCCAGAGGTGCTATACCAGTGAGCTATATCCCCTACCGCCACCATCTTTTTAAATTTTTTTCTTTGAGACAGGTTCTTGCTAAGTTGCCCAAGCTGGCCTTGGAATTTGAAATCCTGCCTCAGTCACCTGAGTACCTGGGATTACAGGCATGTGCCGTCATGCCCACCTTACATTATTCTACGGACAGCAGTACACCAGGTGTTGAGCATGCAGTCATGATGCGCTTCTCCAGGTGGGGGCTTCTGCTAAGTGCAAGTCACCAGAGAAGACTGGGGGCTGTTGGGGACAAAAAGTAAACAGCAATAATAAAAAGGAAAAAAATGGCCTCGTTAAAAGGCAACCTTACATAAAAATGCATGTATGTAAGCATCCTGTTGTCTTTGAACACCAGCCAAACTGTTGGAAAATTAGTATGAAATTTGAGGGAAACTGAATCACACTGTAAGTAGGCCTATGTGAAGAGTTGGGAGGTGATGGTTTGTGTGAGTGGCTGACAATGACTCCCGACAGCTCTGAGAAAGAGCCTGTCTTTCCCTGCTGGGGGACCTTTAGGAATTTATCCCTATCTTTGGTTTTCTTTTTCTGGAACTGAGATAGTGTTGCATGGTATGTTTGTTATTGAAAATTCAGGTAGGTTTTAAGGACTTGTGCTCTACATTTTCCTTCAAGGGAGTGAGGTGTTTATCCAGGGCTAACATTCAATAAGGAAAACAAGACAGGGAAGATCAAAATAGGAAGGTTGCATGGAACCTGGGAGTGACACTGGTAAAGGAAGTGAAGATCAGAATCTTTGGGCTGCCCAGAGCCATCACAGCAGTGCTGGTTGCACAATTGTTGCCCATTTAGCTCTGAAAAGAATTTGGGAAAACTTACATGTTCTCTATACATTTTAAGTGTGACGACTTAAAAAAAAATTATGAGTGTATCATTGCAAACATATTGTGAATTCTGAGATAAAAATTACTTGGAAGTAAGAAATGGAACCCACCATCATTCATTTTTAAAGGTACATAAACAAAGCTCTTGGCTAATTAGAAATTTTGTATCTTTTTAAATTCATGTTTCTATTCCACTTCCCTCACACTTTTATACTAGTTTTGTTTGGGTACTAGAGATGGAACTCAAGTCCTTGAGCATGCTAGGCAAGCACTTGACCACTGAACTACATTCCCAGCCCCCTAATGTAATATTTCAAAACCATTTTTTATCATCTTGTCATAATTGCTAAAAACTTATTTTGTGATCATAATATTTTGCATCATTACAATTATTGTTAGTACATGTTTGATCATAGTAACAGTGTATTGTCTTAACAAAGGATTCTAAAAAGTATTTGGAATTCATTTCTTGAGATAAATGGTTTTTTCAAAGTGAAATGTTGTTTTAAAAAAGTAATCCCAGTAACTTGGGAGTCTGAGGCACGAGGATCCCAAGTTCCGAGGCCAGCCTCAGCAACTTGGCAAGAAAAAAATAGTTGTTAAAAAGGACTAGAGGGCTGGAGTTGTGGCTCAGCAGTAGAACACTCGCTTAGCACCGTGCGAGGCTCTGGGTTCGATCCTCGACACCATATAAAAATAAATAAAATAAAGGTATTGTATCCAACTACAACTAAAAAAAATTTTTTTTTTTAAAGTCTGTAGTTGTAGTGCAGTGTACAGCACTTAACCTAGCATGTCTGAGGGCCCTGGGTTCAATTCCCAGTACTGCAAAAAAAAAAAAAAAAAAAAAAAGAAATTTATGAATAAATATATTCTTACTAGAATGAGAAAGTTTATGACCAATTTTTCATGTTTATAAATATAAGCCCTGAAAAACATTGAGGTGTTGGTGTTTTATTATAGCAGTGTTACTTATTTCTTAAGACACCTTGGGCGGGGGGGGGACCCTTAATGACTTATAACAAAAAAAGTACAGCCTGATTAGAATCCCCAATTTTGTTGATAGCAAAAATGAAGGTTTAGGTTGTAGTTCTGTGGCACAATGCTTGCCTAGCACAAGTGGGGCCTTGGGTTTTATCCCCAGCACCACAAAAGAAAAAAGAAAATTATCAGAATTGGAAAAGGAATTATTATTCAGTCATTATTCCTTTCTTGGACTTGAGCAGTAGACAAGGGTCTTGACCAAGACTTTTAAAAGATTTTTTTTTTGGAGGGGGGCGGTGCCAGGGACTTTACCACTGAACTACATCCCCAGTACTTTTCATTTTTATTTTTTTAATTTTGAGACCATCTTGCTAAGTTGCTGAAGCTACCCTTGAACTTGAGTTCCTCCTGCCCCATCCTTCAGAACTGCTGGGGTTATGGGCATGTGCTACCATAGCTGGCAAAAAATGGCTATGAATTTTACATGAGGAAAACATTTTTATCATTCTGTCATAATCTATAACTAAAAATTAGTTACTTTTGATTTAAAATCAGCTTGTTTTATACAATATGCTAATGCTTCTTTGGGGAAATGAAAATAATACTCCTTTGGCACTACACTTTTTAACTTTTATTCTGGAAAACTAATAACATAAACACAGAGGGAACAATATAATGAACTCCCATGTGTCCACCTTCCAGCCTCAACAATTGTCAACACATGGTCAGACTCATTTCACTTCTACTTCTGCCTATAACACCCTTGGGTTATTTTGACAATCCCAGGTATAATATCATTTTAATCATAAATACTTCTGTATATATTTCTAGCACTGTTTCTTGACACAGGGGCAATTTTGTCTGTAATCCCAGCAACTCTGGAGGCTGAGGCAGGAAGGTGGCAAGTTCAAGGCCAGCCTCTGCAACTTAATGAGATCCTTAGCAGCTTAGCAAGACCCTGACTCAAGATTTCAAAAAAAAAAAAAAAAAAAAAGGAGCAGTTTTACTCCCTAAGAGACATTTGGCAGTGTTTGGAGATAGCTTTCACTGGTCTCACAAAGGAGTGCTATTAGCATACCTAGTGGGTAGAGGGTTTAAGGGTGATGCTGAACATTAGAGTACAACCAGATAGCACCCACAGCGAAGAATTATCCAGTTCAAAATGTTAGTAGTGACTGCTGTTGAAGCTCTACTCTACAAATGAGGGAAAATCCTCATACTATTATACATTTTTTTAAAAATTAAAAATATCAAATATGCAGTCAGTGTTGAGATTTTTCCATTTATCTTAAAATTGTTTAAACAGTTTTTGTTTGGTTTTATATTTATTTATTTGCAGCACTAGGAATTGAACTAGCACCACTGAACCACATCCCCAGTGCTGCCCCTCCTACCCGGCCCTTTTTTTTTTTCTTTTCAGAAGGGGCCTCGCTAAATTGCTGAGGCTGGCCTCGAACTTGCAATCCTTCTGCCTCAGTTTCCCTGGTTGCTGGGATTATAGGCACACACCACTGCACTCAGCCACAGTTTGTATGTAATGTAAAGACTGATCATTGGATTTAGATATTGCCAGTTTGACCTGTTCATTATAAAGATTCTCATCAGGGCTGGAGCTCAGTAGTTGAGCTCAGTAGTTGAGTGCCTGCCTACATAGAAGTATGAAGCCCTGGATTTGATTCCCCAATACTGAAAAATAAGTAAAATATATACATATATATTTTTTTTTCCATCAGCTTTTCATCTTTTATCAAATGGATTCAGCAAATAATGACCACCTAGATTTCTGATTTCATCAGGGTTTGCAAAGTGGTGAAACCCTGTCATTCCTTCTTCATTGATCAGAATTCTTCTAAAAAGAACCTGCCTCTCATCACCTATTTCATTATCTTGTGAAACATCCATACAGAAAAAGATGGCAAATGTTTTATTCTTTTTATTTACCAGTTTTCAGAATAAGTGGTTCCCTAGCATCCATCTTCCAAAGGTAACCAATGAGGTTTTGTTTTTTAAAAATCATTATGAGCTCCCAGACATTTAATATATTTAATGTTTTTCAATTCATGTTTTTATATATATATATAAACATGAATATAAATGTATGTGTGTGTGTATATATATATATATTCTTGTTTTTTTATATTAAACACATATTTTTGAATGTTCAAATTGTGCACTTTTTGGCCAGTAGAAATACCTACATGGTAACTCTTGAGTTCTTTTTACCTGACCCTGGGAATCTTAGTTTCCTTCTTTTCCAATATAAGAACCAGTTCATCTCATTCTATGTTCTATTTCTCACCCAGACCTGGAATCAGCCATTCTCTGAGGAGTAATGATTACTTTTAGTGGGAAATAGTATTCAGAGAATATAGGAGCTGGGCACAGGGGTACTCACATTTAATTCTATCTACTTGGGAGGCTGAAGCAGGAGGATCACAAGTTCAAGGCCAGCCTCAGCAAATTAATGAGATCCTGTTTAAAAATAAAAAGGGCTAGGGATATACCTTTGTGGTAGAGCATCGCCAGGTTCAATCCCCAGTACTACTCCTGGGGGGGAAAATCAATATATTCAGCTCATTAAAAGAAAAAAAAATGCCTTGATTGGTAGTTTTGCCAAGTCTATAGTGTAAATTCTTGCCCAGAGCTGATTTTAACCTACCAAACAGATCAGTTTGTTCACTGAAAGTAGAATTGGGAAGAGATTACTGACAGTTTTTCAGAACTAGTAAACTTCTGGTTTTATTTCAAGGATAATGGGGAGCAGTTGATAAATTAATTTAAAGAGCAAGAGAGGTTCAGAGATGTGGGCTTTAGAAATATAGAGCATGGGCCAGGTATGGTGGCATACACCTATTCCCAGTGACTCAGGAGGCTGAGGCTGGAGGAGTGCAGGTTCCAGGCCAGCCTCAGCAACTTAGTGAGATCTGGTCTCAAAAAAGAAAAACAAAACAAAAAACCAAAAGGGTGGAGGATGTAGCTCAGAGAGCACCCCTGGGTTCAATCCTTAGTGAGATACACACACACACACGGATTGGGCGTGGGGAGTCAAAACTTAAGACAGATTATATTGAATAGCTTATATCTGTCCCTTAGGATTCATTCTCTATACCTTCCCCTCCTCGGCCCAGGGAAGTTGGCCACATGGACAGTGCATCACTGTCTCCCTGCAGCTTCCTGTTAGGTTTGGCCAGTGGGAGGTACCACCAAGAAACTGGAGGAGGTTAGAACTTGTTCTGCCAGGTCTCTGAATTGACTGCCTTTCTCTACCAAAGCTGTGGCTGCTCCGGCTCCTACAGGCAGCTCCTTCCAAACAATCACTTCTCGTGGCAGCAAGCAGTCCCCCTACAAGTCCCCTCAGGCTTGAGAACTAATGATTCCTGCTAGAACTAGCCCCACGGGTACTGTGTTGTTCCTAATCCCTGCCCTATCTCTTAATGAACTTCTCTTAAATTACTGAGTTTGAGTGTGCTACCTGTTTTCTGCTGGGACCTTGACTAATACACAAGTGGACCAATTAAGGTCTCAATTAGCAAGGGATTTTGTGAGCTCAGTTGTGTCTTTGGATACAAAGAAATAAATTTTAAAGATTTTTAGGAAGTAGAATTATTTACTGGATGTTGGAAAAGAAAATTAAACACTGAAACAAACAAGCATTGCTCAGGGACTATTGTGTGACCAAAACAACTGGGAAGGTATATATCTCATCATTCCCTATCGAAGGTCACAACACATTAAGAAGCTTTGAGGACTGGGGTTGTGGCTCAGTAGTAGAGCACTTGCCTAGCATGTGTGAGGCACTGGGTTCATTCCTCAGCACCACATAAAAATAAATAAGTAAAATAAAAGTATTGTGTCCATCTACAATTAAAAAGAAGAAGAAGAGGAGGAGGAGGAGGAGGCAGCAGCTCTGAGCTGGGCATGGTGGTGCATCCCTCTAATCCCAGCAACTCAGGAGGCTGAGGCAGGAGGATCACAAGTTCTAGGTAGCCTCAGCAACTCAGCAAAGCCCTACTCAGCTTATCAAGACCCTGTCTCAAAATAAAATAAAAAGGGCTGGGGTTGTAGCACACTGATAGAACATCCCTGGATTCAATCCCCAGTACATACCCCACCCTACCCTCCAAAAAGAAAAGGAAGTAGCAACTCCAGCAGATCTGAGAAGCCCTATTGGAAAGAAACCTGCTGAACTTCTTATTACCTAGCTTTCCCAAATGTATTTGACCACATAATCCCATCCCTCTTACTCTTCCAGAAGCTTCCTGCTAGCCATCAACCCTGGAGATCAATAGGTAAAATAGGGTAACAGATGTTGCAGCCAGATCTCCCTCACATCCTTCCTGTTAGTGATCAGTGAAACTCATGTTCCATTGAACAAACTCTGAAATCTGGAGAAAGAGGAGGCTAGAACAGAATGTGACTCTAGGTGTTCAATAAATTGTAAATATTACTTAGTAAACAAAAGCACAAATGTGCATTTGTGTGTCACATTTGCTTTAGAACTTTGGACTTTGTTCTAGTTTGGTAAATTTGTTAATTTGTTTATTATTATTATTATATATTTTTTTGCTTTGGGCTGGGAATGTGTGGCTCAGTGACAGAGCTTTTGCTTATCATACATGAGGCCCAGGATTCTATTCTCAACACCAAAGAACAATGTAACAAACTCTTTTGGTCTAAATTTGTAGATACTGGTTAAATATAACTTTTGTCCTTATTTATCTAGAATATAGTTTTGATAAGAATAAGAAAAGTATGCTTCCTTGCTGAGCATGGTGGCACACATCTGAAATCCCAATGACTTGGGAGGCTGAGGCAGGAGGATCAAGAGTTCAAAGCCAGCCTCAGCAACTTAGTGAGGCCCTAAGCAACTTAGTGAGACTCTGTCTCTAAATAAAATAATAAAAAAGCTGAGGATATGGCTCAGTAGGTAAGCGCCCCTGGGTTCAATCCCCAGGACCAAAAAAAAAAGTATGCTTCATAAGTTTACTGTACTTGCTCATTTCCGCTGGCCTTTGTCGTTAGAAAAACACATGTCCAATTCCTATAGATACAGAGGCATAGAGATCTGAACAGTGGAGCCACAATCTGGAGATAAGGGAGAAAGGATGATGAGATGGGAATTAAAGAATAGTTCCTCCCAGCCAGTGCACCCGGCTCACTTTGGGAGGCTGAGGCAGGAGGTACCCAAGTTTGAAGCCCATCTCAGCAATTTAGCAGTACCCTGTCTGAACAACAACAACAAAATACAAAGGGCTGGGGATGTGTCTTAGTGTTAATGTGCTCCTGCTTTAATCCCCAGTACCACTCCCCTACTCCACCCACACACACAAATCTTCAAGGCAGTCAATTTAGGAAAATGCTGGATCACAGAGTGCGGACCTTCCACCATCTCTACTTTGACTTTCCTCTGCTGCAACAACAGAGACAACTTGTTTAATATCTTGATATACAGTAACAACACTGCAAAATAACCAAGGACAAGAGACACATTATCTATAAAGTAACATTAATTAAACTAACAGCAGAAAAGAAGCCAGAACAAAAATCAACTATAACCTTCTGAGTTTGACCTGCGAATAACTGATACAGATAATGGAAAAATTGTCTTGCAAACTTTATCAAGGATGAAAATGGATCAGAACAACTTAGACCAAGAATCAGCAAGCTAGTTAGTGAACCAAATTTGCCCGTCTGCCTGATTTTCTAAATAAAGTTTTATCAGAGTACAACCACATCTGCTTATTTATGTTATTACCTATGTCTGCTTTCATGTGACAATGGCAAAGGTGAGTAGTTATTTGGGAGACAAGACCATTTCCTCTAAAACATTTACTATATAATCCTTTACAGAAAAAAAAATTTGTCTGGGAGCTGTGGCATATGTCTTTAATCTCAGACATGGATGGCTGGGGCAGGAGGATCACAAATTAGAGGCCAGCCTCAGCACCACAGCGAGATCCTCAACAACTTACTGAGATCCTGCATCAAAATAAAAAATAAAAGGCTGGGGATGTAGTAGCTCCATGGTGAAGTGCTTGCCTGGCGTGCAAAAAGCCCTGGGTTCAATCCCCAGCACCACCAAATGAAATTTTAAAAGGACTGGGAATGGAGCTCAGTGGTAAAGTGTCCCTGTGCTCCATCCCCAATACCAAAAAAGAAAAGATAAAGAAAAACAGTTGACCAGCCCCTGCTTAGGCAAAGGATACATCTGAGTAGGAATTCCCAGAATATCCTTTCAATTCCCCAGAGGGGGATGCCCCAGGTGCTATAATCAACCAAAACAAACAACCAAAAAGAAACCTCTCAGGTTTTGAATTCTATCTTCTGCCAGAGCAGCCGCATTAATACCTGAAAACAACTAAGCTTATAGTGTAACACAGGGAAATCATTTTGCCCCTCTGTAAGCCAGGTCATCTGGGTCCTGATTCAGAGCCAAGGAGCCAGATCTAATCCTAAAATTCACGATGTGCCTTTCTTGTGCAATTTCTCCTTGCCTATGTCTTAACTTTTTAAAATTTATTTACTTTGGCAGGACGGGGGCTGGACCCAGGTCCTCATGCATATTAGGCAAGTCCTGTACCACTGAGCTCCAGGGCTTGACCCCTGACCCTATGCATTAGCTTTTAATCTCTGTCCAAGTAGAGGCCTCCCAGGGGCAGGCCCACTCTGTCATGGCCCACTCTAAGATGGCTCCTCCTTTCCCTCCCCAGCAGCATCCAGGTCAGTAATCAACAAAGTAGAACATAGAAGACCAAACCAAAGATGAAGGGGAAAAGGTAAGAATCAGCAAGCTGATTTATACCAAAGGACTACAGAAAGAGACCCAGAGGAACCCAAAGGCAGGAGCCACAGGGTTGAAAACACATAGAATGATGAGAGGTACGTGTGAGGAGAAGTTAGATGTCCAGATCCCCTCCCCAAGTCCACAAACCAGAGATCACCCTTTCTTCTCTGGCAGTAGACAAGAGGTCAACCCGGGGGAATTTTGGGCAAAAAGGACTTCAAGTGAGACAGCAAAAGCTTGGAGTGAGGGCATCAAAAGAAAGTCTGCACATTGAATAGTGAGACCTTCAGTTTCCCTTTTCTCTTTCCCATAGCACCTAGACCACCAGCAGCCAGGCTTGTTCTCCTGGGTAGTAGGTTAAAGGGCTTTTCAGGCAGGGGAGAAAACAAACAAATAAAAACATCAAGCAAATGAAAAAACAGGCCACTGGGGAGGCTGAGGCAGGAGGATCAGCAACTTAGCAAGGCCCTGAGCAACTTAGTAAAACCCTGTCTTAAGATAAAATATAAAAAGAGGCTGTGGTTGTGGCTCAGTGGTTAAGCACCCTTGGTTCAACCCCCAGTATGGAAAAAAAAAGAAAAGAAAACAAAAAACAGGTCACAAACTAAGAGATACTGCTATTTATGGAACAACAATGAAAAAACTGGGTCTCTACTCAAAGCTCACCAGTCAAGAACTCCCCCTTACCCCAACCATACACACACACAGCTGCTGCTCAGTTGTTTAGACTTAACGGCATTCTTTATTATCCCCTCCCTCCCCATTTTAACAGTAATAATATTTGCTTTTAAAAAATGCAGATAGTTTAGGAATGTATAAAGTAGAGGATAAAAGTTTCCCAGTAGTTTTTGTATTCTCCAAAGGCAGCATCTTTTTAAATATTAATTTTTTAGTTGTAATTGGACACAATACCTTTATTTATTTATTTTTATGTGGTGCTGAGGATCGAGCCCAGGGCCTCGAATGTGCTAGGTGAGCTCTCTACTGCTGAGCCACAACCCCAGCCCTCCAAAGGCAGCATTTCTTAGGCATATCTTTTTAAAATTTTTTTTGAGGTGGACATGATGGTACATGCCTGTAATCCCAGTGACTCCGGAAGTTGAGGCAGGAAGATCCCAAGCTGGAGGCTAGCCTTAGCAATTTAGCAAGGACCAAGCAACTTAGCAAGACCCTGTCTCAAAATTAAAAATGAAAAGAGCTGGGATGTGGCTTGGTGGTTAAGCACCCCTGACTTCAATCTCTGAAACCACCACCCTGCCAGGCATGGTGGCACATAATCCCTGTGAATCCCTGTGTGATCCCTGTGAATCAGAAGGCTGAGGCAGGAGGATTGCAAGGTAAAGCCAGACTAGGTAACTTAGTAAGTAACTTAGTTATTTTATTTTGACACAGGATCTTACTAAGTTACCAGCCTGGGTAACTTAGTAAGACCCTGTGTCAAAATAAAAAAATAAAGGGCTGGGGAGAGACTGGGGTTGTGGCTCAGTGGTACAATGCTTGCCTAGCACATATGAGTCACTGAATTCAGTCCCCAGCACTGCTTAAATAAAGGTATTGTGTTGATCTACAACTAAAAAAAATTTTTTAAATAAAAAGGGTTGGGGATATAACTTAGTGGGTTCAGTCCTCAGTGCTCCAAAAAAAAAAAAAAAAAAAAAAAAAGGGAGAGACAGAGACAGATAAAAGTTCAACAGAGGAGAAGATAAAGTTGAGAAAGTTTATTGGGAAACAGAACTACAGGGAAAGATAAAGACAATAGAGACTAGAAAAGAGAAGATAAGAAAGTGAGAAGAGCAATCTGGGACACCCATTAACTAACTAAAAGAAACTGGGCTCAGTGATACATGCCTATAATCCTAGTGATTTGAGATTTGGAAAGCTGAGGCAGAAGAATCATAAATTCAAGGCCAGCCTCCTGGATTTAGCAAGAACTTGTCTCAAAATAAAATAAAAAGGGCTGAGGATGTAGCTGAGAATATAGCCTTCTATGTCTGAGGCCCTGGGTTCCAACCTCAGTTCAGAGGGAAAAAATTCAAGAAAGAGCAAAGAATATAATAAAAAATATAAGACAATGTGGGGTTGGAGTGGGGAACAAAAATAAGCAATTTTTTAAAAAAATCGGGTTACCTACACACACACACACACACACACGAACAAAGTGTGAATGGACTTCCTAGTAACAACACTATGAGAAAACAGTGAAATGAAACATTCAAAAATCTAACTAGGAAGGACTTCAAATGAAGAGAACTAGTCTTACTTAGCCAAACTGACAATCAAGTATGAGGGTAAAATAAAAAATTAGTTGTGTTCTTATACTCCGATAATGAATCAGCTGAAAGAGAAATTAGGAAAACAATCCATTCACACAGCCTCCCCCAAAATAAAATACTTAGAAATCAATCTAACAAAAGAGGTGAAGGATCTCTACAGTGAAAACTACAGAACACCAAGGAAATTGAGGAAGACCTTAGCAGATGGAAAGATGTCTCATGTTCTTGGACAGGCAGAATTAACATTGTCAAAATGGCTGTACTACTAAAAACACTATATAGATTTAAGGCAATTTTCATTAAAATTCCAATGACATTCTTCATAGAAACAGAAAAAGCAGTCATGAAATTCATTTGGAAAAATAAGAGGTGCAGAAGAGCCAGAGAAATCCCTTTTGAGAAAGCAAGATACATCACAATACCAGACCTTAAACCATAGTACAGAGCTAGAGTAACGAAAACAACATGGTATTGGCACCAAAAAAAGACTTGAAGACCAACAGAACAGAACAGAAGAAACAGAGACAGACCCACATTCATAGTAGACAAGGGTGCCATAAACAGACATTGAAGAAAACACAGCCTCTTCAACAAATGGTACTGGGAAAACTGGAAATCCATATGTAATAGAATGAAAGTTAAACCATATTCTCACCCTGCACAAAAATCAACTCTTCAACAGACCAAAGACCTAGAAATTAAACCAGAAACCCTGCACTTACTAGAAGAAAAGGTAGAACCAACACTTCAACTTCAGGCACTGACTTCCTGAACAAAACTCCTGAAGCACAAGAAATAAAATAAAAAATCAATAATGGAATGGCATCAAACTAAAAAGCTTCTTTATAGCAAAAGAAATAATCAAGGGGCTGAGTTGTAGCTTAGTGGTAGAGTGCTTGTCTAGCATGTATGACACGCTGGGTTGGATCCTTAGCACTACATAAAAATAAAATAAAATAAAATAAAGGTATTTCACATATTATAACTAAAAAAACTTTAAAAAAGAAATAATCAAGAGCATGAAGAGAGAACTACAGAATGGGAGAAAAATCTTTGCCACCTGCAATTTAGATAGGGTAAACAAAGAACTCAAAAAGCTTAATACCAAAAAAATCAAACAACTGAATCAATAAATGGACAAAGAAACTGAATAGACCCATCACAGAAGAAGAAATACAGTTGGACAACAAATACATATAAAAAAATGTTCAACATCTCTAGCAATTAGAGAAATGCAAATTAAACCTGCACTGAGATTTCATCTCACTCCAGTAAGAATGGCAATTATCAAGAAAACAAGTAAGAAAAAATGTCGGTGAGGATGTGGGGAAAAAGGAACACTCATAAATTGTTGGTGAGACTGCAAATTGGTGCAACCCCACTGGAAAGTAGTATGGAGATCCCTCAAAAAACTAGTACTGGAACCACCATTTGACCCAGTTATTCTACTCCTTGGTATATATCCAAAGAATTTAAAATCAGCAAACTTCAGGGACAGAGCCACATTAATGTTCATAGTAGCACAATTCACAACAGCTAAGCTATAGAACCAACCTAGATGCTCTTCAATAGATGAATGAATAAATAAATTGTGATAATGTGCAAAATGGAATATTATTTATCTATAAAGAAGAATGACTTTATGAAATTTGCTAGTATATGGATAGATCTGGACAATATCATGCTAACGGAAATAAACCAATCTCAAAAAAAAAAGGTCAAATGTTTTGCTGATATGTAGAAGCTAAACTGCAATAAAATGTGTGTGGGGGGAGAAGAGACATTCAATAGAATAGACAAAGGAGAATGAATGGGAGAGGGGATAGGAATAGGAAAGACAATCAAATAAATCTAACATAATTTTTCTATGTACATATATTAAAATATCTAAGTGAATCCCACCATTGTTCCCACCCATAAGAATGGGGTTCCAATTAGAATAAGATATATCCCATGCTTGTATAATTTTATCAAAATGGATTCTGTCATGTATAACTAAGAAGAACCAACAAAATAAAAAAATGTGGTATGTACACACCACACACACACAAACAACATCTGTGCACACACTAAGTCTCAAGATATCACCTCTTTTATTTATTTTTTTGTTGGTTCATTCTTTCTTTCTTCTTTTCCCCCTAGTACTGGGGCTTGAACCTGGGGAACTTCTACCATTGAGCTAGATTCCCCATCCTTTTTATTTTTTATTTTAAAAATATTTTTTAGTTGTAAATGGATCTTTTTATTTATTTATTTACATGCCGTGCGGAGGATAGAACCCAGGGCCTCATACATGCCTGGCAAGTCCTCTACCACTGAGCCACAACTCCAGCCCTTATTTTTTATTTTAAGATAGGGCCTTGATAAATTGCCAAGACTGGCCTCAAAGCAATCCTTCTGCTTCAGTTTCCCAAGTAGCTGGGATTACAGGCCCACGTTACCATGCCTAGCTCTTTTATAAAAATTTTAAGCCTGTACAATTGTTTTAAATAATTCTCATGTATTTACTTGAATAAAAACTAAATTTAGGAGCTACGTATGGTGGCACATGGGGTAATCCCAGTGAATGGGGAGGGTGAGGTAGGAGGACTACAAGTTCCAGTTCAGGCTTGGAATTTAGGTAGGCCCTGCCTCAAAATAAAAAGGACTGGGATGTAACCCAGTGGTAGAATGATTGTCTAGCATGTGTGAGTCCCTGGGCTCATTCTACAATACCTCCTTCTCTTCCCCTATTCTCCATCCTCACAAAGAAAACCAGTAAATGATAAAGTTGCAAAAAGATTATTCAGCATAATTTTTTGTTAAAATTTCAAATTTGGTATTCTATATGTAGTTATTAGAGCCAAAAGCATAAAAACAAGAACAGAAGTGATATATATCAACTTGAGCACAGCAAGCCTCTGGAAAAGAAGGAAAGGGTAGAGCTTTAGTTATGTTTAATTTTAGTGTCTTTATAAATCCAAGTTTATGGGCTGGGGTTGTGGTTCAGCTGTAAAGCACTTGCCTAGTATGTTCGAGGCGCTGGTTTCGATCCTCAGCACCACATATAAATAAATAAGTAAATAAAATAAAAATGTTTAAAAAATAAATAAATCCAAGTTTATGTGGCAAAATCATCTGTGTGTATGTATGTGTGTGTCTGTGTGTGTGTATATATCTTTATTTTATTTATTTTTTATGTGGTGCTGAGGATCAAACCCAGTGCCTCACACACGCTAGTCAAGCGCTGTACCACTGAGCTACAATGCTAGCCCTGGCAAAATGCCTTTTTAATTAATTATTTGTGTGTGTGTGTGTGTGTGTGCCAGGGATTGAATCTAGAGGTGCTTAACCACTGAGCCACACATCCCAGCCCTTTTTATTTATTTTGAGCCGGGGTCTCTTTAAATTGCTTAGGGCCTTGATATGTTCTGAGGCTGTCATGGAATATGCGATTCTCCTGCCTCAGCCTCCTGAGTTGCTGGGATTACAGGGAAACACCACTGCCCCAGGCTTAATTTAAAAAAAAATAAATAAATAATTTATTTATTTTTAGGTGAAGATGGATACAACACAATGCCTTTATTTTTATGTGATGCTGAGAATGGAACCTCCTTCTGCTAGTGCTAGGCGAGCACTCTACCGCTGAGCCACAATCCCAGCCCCTAAATTATTTTTTGCACTGCTGGGGATCCAATCCAGGGCGTTGGGATATTAGGCAAGCCTCTACCACTAAGATACAGGCCTGTCCTTAATTTTAATTTTTTAAAATAATTAATTAGTTAATTTTTGCTGTACTGGGGATTGAACCCAGGGGCACTTTACCACTGAACTCCATCCCCAGTCTTTTTAATTTCTCAGCCTCAAACTTGCCATCCTCCTGCCTCAGCCTCCCTTGTTGCTGAGATTAAAGGATTTTACTGGCTTTAATTTTTATTGTTGTTGTGTCTGGCAGACATCTAAGGCCTCCGCTCTATCACTGAACTGCATCCTCAGCCCTTGCAAAATGTTTTGATGTCTGTTTATTTATTATTATTGTTATATTTTTGGTATTGACGATTTAACCCAGGGCACTGTACTGAGCTACATCCCCAGCCCTTTTTTATTTTTTATTTTGAGACAGGGCCTCAGCTCAGAGGCTAGCATCGAATTTTGGTTCTTCCTGCCTCAGCCTCCCCCAATCACTGGCATTGCAGCCACCAAGCCGGGCTGATATCTATTTAATTGTGACAGAGATGTGTATTTTTGTACTCTTCTGCATGTCTCTAATCCTTCCTAATTTACAAAACTCAGACACACAGTCAGGGCTCCCAAAGTCATTTTTTTTTTAAAGAGAGAGAGAATTTTTTAATATTTATTTTTTTAGTTTTCGGTGGACACAACATCTTTATTTTATTTTTATGTGGTGCTGAGGATCGAACCCAGCGCCCCGCGCATGCCAGGCGAGTGCCAGGCGAGTGCGTTACTGCTTGAGCCACATCCCCAACCCCCCAAGGTCATTTTTTTAATATTTATTTTTTAGTTATAGGTGGGCACAATATCTTTATTTTATATTTATATGGTGCTAAGGATCGAACCCAGTGCCTCATGTATGCTAGGCAAGCGCACTACCTCTGAGCCACGACCTCATCCCCCCCTCCCCCGCCCCCGCAAGGACATTTTTATACACATCAACATTTATGAGAGCAGTTTCTGTACTGAAGAAGGGGAAATCAGCTGAGGCCACTGGGCTGGTTTTAAAAAGTGAGGTTGGCATGTTGCAGAAGCTGGGGTTTGGAGAGGCCATAGGGTCACTTGGGAAAGAACCTGGGAAATGGGCCAGGGCTGCGGACGGAAAGGGTTGCGCCCGGCCGGAGGGTGTTTGTGCAAAAGTGAGATCCAGGTTGGGGAAGATTTGGTGGTAGTGGTGGGGTGGCTCCAGCTCCAAGGCGGCCTTCCTGGGAAACACGGAGGGAAGCGGGCACAGGAGGAGGACCGGTGGTAGACTTTAGGCCCTGCGCTGAATCAGCGCGCCCCCAACGCGAGGGTTGAGGAAAAGGCTCATTCAAGGTTAGGTCGCCCAAGTTTCACCCGTGAAGTTAAATCGGGGTCGCCCGAGGAGGGTGGGATACGGACAAAACTCTTCTAAACGAGGCACGTCAATCCAAGGGCCATCCCTGAGGCTGGGGAGGGGCAGCGGAGTGGTCCCCAGCGGCTGCCGCACACCGGCTCCCTTCTGCTCCGCTCTCCGGGTCTCCAGAGGCTGCGGGTCCTGAGCCAGGCTCCAGAGCACCGGCGAGGCCCTCGGTCCGCCCGCGCAGGGCCGGGCTGCCGGCGCGCGGCCCGGCCGGAGGCGGGAGGCAGGCGGGCGGCGGGAGGCCGGGCGCGCCGAGGGCAGGGCGGGGCGGGGCCCGGCGCGGGGCGGGCCTCAGTGCGCTCGCTGCCGCTCGCTGGCTCCGGGGCCGCGGCGGCTCCTCTGCCGGGTCGCGCCGGACGACTGGCTTCGGGCGGCGGCTTGGGTGGCCTGCGGACGGACGGGTGGGTCGAGACGCAGGCCCGCGCCTGCGGTCTCGCCTCCTGCCAGCGCGGGGCCCGCGCCATGGCCGCGTCGCCGGGCTCCGGCAGCGCCAACCCGCGGAAGTTCAGTGAGAAGATCGCGCTGCACACGCAGCGGCAGGCCGAGGAGACGCGGGCCTTCGAGCAGCTCATGACCGACCTCACCCTGTCGCGGGTGAGGCCCCGGCGGCGCAGCGAAGCGGGCGCGGGCGGGACCCGCGCGGCGGGTGAGAGGTCGAGGGGCTGAGACGACTGCGGGGCCGCGCGGGGGCCGCTCCGGGGCGGCCGCGGCCTCGGCGCTACCCAGCCTTCCGACACCCGCTTGCCATTTGCCATCTCCGAGGAGTGGGAGGGTCGCCCGCCTGGGTGCGGGGGTCGGAGAAGGGGCCGGCTCAGTGGAGTCCGGCGGCGGTGTGAGGGCTGCCTGAACCGGAGGGTGACCTGGAGCGCGGAGAGGAAATAGCAAAAGGCGCGGAGGCCAGACGGAGCCGGGGCAGTGGGGCTTCTCACTGCTTGGTCACCCACCATAGCCAGCCCTCCTGGACTGTGGCGTGGAAGGCCGCGGGGCCCGAGGGTCCCACACGCTCCATCAGGGGAGCTTGGTGCACACAGCAGTAAATCCAGGGCCCCGTGGTAGCGTGGGGTCTTGGTACCACGATGCGAGTCTGTCGAGTTTGTGACTTTCCTCCTTTGCTTTGAAGGCATTTTATTAGATCCAGTTTGCTTTGTTCAGCACTAGATATTTAGTGTGGACTGACAAGGTGCACAGAGTGGCTGATGAATGACAGGCACCCAGAGGAATAAATAAGGCTCTAGCAAGGACTAACACCTGGCAAGGTTAGGTGACTGGATTGCAGCAGAGGAAGATGGAGAGCCAACAGGAGTGCCAGCGCGACTCGCAGAAGAGGGTCAGCATGGGCGGTGCAGGCCTTGAGGATCCTGAGTGCTGACCTTGAAGGACCACAGGGAGGATGTGTAGATGCTGAGGGCCAGGGGTGAAGTGGGGAGCCCAAAGCAGAACTGCCAGCAGAGTTGCAAACTGGTGGTCTCTTGATCTCTGGCTGAAGAGTTACTTTTTTTGGTCAGCGTAGTGTTTGGGGAAAAACTTTGAATTTGTTGCCAGATTTTTTTTTTTTCACTGGGAGATTTCCACATAAAATCTAAATTTACTTATATATTTCTATTAAAGTTTGGAAGAGCTGATAACACTAATCCTGAATTCTCCTGTGACAATACCCTGCTGGGTGGTGGTTTTCTCTCTCAAATGGAGCATGAACCCTAGTTTGTTCACAACATTCCCTGTTTCAGTCCCCCAAGCAGGTCCCCCATGCTGAGGCCATTTATCATATTTATTATAGTGTTTTAGTGAAGTTAAGAGGAAAGTAAAATATTTTCTGTACTTACGTTTCTATCACACTGAGAAAAAAAATAATGTATATCTCTAGCTTCTATCTATCTATCTATGGATAGAGAAGGCCCAGTATTTCAAGAAATTTTTTTCTCATGCCCTGATCAGCTTCATTCATTATGGGCTGGTATCCATAGGCATTTACATTTGTGACCTTGGTTAGATTGGGGGATGTGTTTGACAAACTTGGAGCAGATTGAAAAAACTGGGTAGATGAAGACTGAGGTCTGTGCTGTTATGTGTTATATAGATATTTATATTGTTTATATACAAATACATGCAATGTGCATGTCTGAAACCAATCTCCCACCCAATTCATAAATCCCCTCTCATCGGTGAGGTCATGAGTAATATATAGACTTTCTTTTTTTTTATTTTTGCAGAACTAGGGATTGAACCAGGCCCTCACACATACGCTAGGCAAACACTCTACCTAGAGATACATCCCTATCCTTTTTTCAGTTTTATTTTGAGACTGGGTCTCACTGAGTTGCCCAGATGGGTCTCAAACTTATGATCCTCCTGTCTCTGCCTCCCTAGTAACTGGGTGGGAGTATAGTGTGTATCCTTGAGCCTGGTTCGGACTCTTGTTTTTTAGTACTAGGGATTGAACCCAGGGGCCCTTTATCACTGAACTACATCTCCAGCCCTTTTTTGTTTTTTGAGAAATGATTTCACTAAGTTGCTTAGATTCCTGCTAAATTGCTGAGGCTGGCCTTGAACTGGCAAGCCTCCTGCTTTAGCCTCCCAGTTTCCTGAAATTACAGACATGTATCATGGTGCCTGGTCTGGCTCAGACTCCTAAAGGCAAAATTTTTTTCCACATATCCTCAGTGTTAATTTAAATTAGTTTGATTATATTACTCCTGTATGTTCAAGCATAAACTCATATATAAAGTCCTTTGCTTATAGCTGTGAGCATCCATAAACCAAAATGTGTGTTACAAATGCAGTAAATCCAAATTAACATTAATGTGACGAAAGCTACTTTGCTATACTGAATTGAAGCTATCAGTGTGAATATTGTGAATTTAGCACTCATAAATAACTATGACCCATGTGATAATTCAGTCATTATTTTATTTTAATTATGATGCTACTTTACCCTTTGTTCAGTACAGAGAGTCATTTACATGTTAATTCTTCTTGGTTTTTTCCCCTCACCAATTGCAGGAAAATACTAGTAGTTGGATCCATTATATTCATAAACATGAAAATGATTACATTGAATTTGCCTACTAATTTTTACTGATTTAAAAATTTTAAGGGTTATTTTCATAAAGAAATCACAAAACTGAAATACTTCTTATAGAAAACTCAGGTCCCCAAGCATGTATCTATAACATCCAAAACTCCAAAGATGCTAACTAGAAAAGAATCTATCTAGTTCATAAATTGGTTGGCAACATCCTGACCTTCTATTATTAACCCATGTCAGGCACAGTAATCAGGGGGATAGACATCACTAATTGATCTAAATACTCTAATTTCTACTCTGAGCTTGTGTTGGACTTCAAGTTTGTCTTCTTATAATCATAGCCGATCCCTTCAGAGTTGGTCTTAAATCCTGTTCTCCAAATAGGTGGGATGAACTAGATTATTATTATTATTTTTTTCTATTCTAGCTTTAGAGGTTCAGCCTTATCAGGATATATTGGGAGATTTTTGAGAAGGGAGTGGTAGGAGGATTCTTTCCAAGGTGGTACCTGGGATGGGAAGGAAGTGGAGGCAGGTATGTCAGGGGAAAGACTATTTATCGTGTTGTTCATTCATTAATGTATTTATTTGTTAGCATTTGAGAAATAATTATGTAGTTAATAATGTGTGTGTGTGTGTGTGTGTGTGTGTGTGTGTAGGGGGTAAAGACATGGTGCTTCCCTTTAAAGATCTTATTAGTTTGTTCAACAAATACTGAGTCCCTAGTATGTTCCAGAGATTATAATGGTCATTGGGGATATATAGTAGTGAGTGAGCAAATCAGTCTTGTGATGGATTTTAGGATCTAGTGGGGAAGACATTTAACAAAAAAGGCCACATTTTGATAAATGATACACAAACGGAAGTAGATAGAACTCTGGGCTTGTATGGTATGAGAGTCCTCGCCTCTTCTGATGGCCTGAAGGATCAGAGGGCATGGGGAAGGCATTCAAAGGTGTATGTGTTAAGGGAGGGAGTGTTGCAGGCACAGAGAATGGAGGTTCATGGGGGAATGAGGAGGGTGATTTCAGATGGGACTGGAGACTTCTCAGGGATCAGATTGTAGAGATGGGATTTGGGAGTTGATCCTAAGGACAATGGGAGGTCATTGAAGAGGTGAAACAAGGGAGATTTACATTTTCAAAAGATCCTTCTAACTCCATAATGGTGGCTAGAATCAAGGAAGAGGTAGCTGCAGAGAAACTACCATATTTGTCTAGGAGATGTGTTGGTAGCATCCACTAGGGTAGTAGTGATGAGAAGAGAGGGGAACAGATTGATACTTAGGAAGTACAAAGGACCAGATTTGGTGAACAAATGGGAGAAGTAAGAAAGGAGGGCTCAAGAGTGATTCCTAGCCTTAGGCATAAGCCATTTCAGGGTGTTCTTCATTAAGCAGACACTGGCAGCAGGGTTGGTCTGTGAGGGGATATTGAGTTTGCGGTGCCTGTGAGGCCAGTAAGTGGAGATGGTTCAGCAGGCAGTTGTTTAACTGGTCCTGGGGCTCAGGAGGGAAGGCTGGGTTAACCATACAAATTTGGGGGTCTTTGGTGTGTAGCCACAGGAAATTCAGATGCCTATGAAGAATTTGTAAAACAGATATTGCTGCATCTTATTTTTGGCTTTCTCATGTATTCTTATTTTTGTTCTCTTTAGCCCCAAATGTAGATTTTTGTTGTTGTTGTTTTTGTGTTGTGTTTTGTTTTTTTATTAGGACCAGCAATGAGTATTGGGATTTTACATTAAAATCTAGACTCTGGCTTCTTTTGAAAAATGAGATCATTTAGTGACACACCCCACATTTCTACATGGCAGCAATTGCTGGGAGCTGAATATTGGCTGCCCCTTTAGATAGGGCATGTATGTGGTCTTCAGTTTGCCACAGTACCTGCCACTCCCTATGATATTCCTCATGATTCCAGACTTCTTTACTTGCTTATCTTTTCTACTTGGCAACTGTAGGCATTCGAATTTGTTTCCTTCCTATGAAGTAAAACATAGAAGAGGACCTAGGAGAAACCCAAGGAGCCCCACCATTTAAAGGGGAAGTAGAGGAGGAGGACCCAGCAAAGAAGACTGAAGGACAACCATAGAGGCAGGGGTGGGGAACACCAGAAGGATTATTGTGAAGAGGAGAGAAGTGGGCCAGCTGTGCCCAGTGCTGCTGACTTGAACTGACATGAGGAGGATATGTCTTTTGGTCTAGTCATGTGGAGGTCACTGGTAACTTTGGTGAGAGCCACAGCATTTACATGATGCTTGGTAGAAGGTTCATTGTGAGGCTCTGAGGATTGGAGAAAATGGAGACAGGTTGGAAACTGTTCAAGAAGTTTGGCTGTGAAAGGCAGCTTGTGTTGAAAAAACTACAGGATAAACTCAGCACGTCAACATGGAATGTTAATTTGGTTTGAATATTTGGGAAACAACAACATCATCATCATCATCATCATCATTATCATTGTTGTTGTTGTTGTTGTCATCATCATCATTATTTCGTGGTTCTGGGAATGGAACCCAGAGCCTTTCTGCCAATGAGTCACACCCCCAGCCCTTTTTATTTTATTTTGAGACAAGGTCTCCCTAAATTGCCCAGATTGGCCTTGAATTTGGGATGTTCCTGCCTTACCTCCCAAGTCACTGGGATTACGGGTGTTGGCTAACATGTCTAGCTGGAAAAACCATTATTTTTATATTAAAGTAAATAAACCATAGAAATATTATAGAATAGTGAGGCCTCTGAGAGAAAAATGGACAGAGAAGACTAGAAAGATTAGGTTTGGGCTAAATATTGAGTGCTGTCCTTTGGTGGGCACTGGGCTAATCCCTTTGTGTTATCTCCTATAGTCCTGAGAATGACCCTCTAGTCTGTATTGAGAATTTCCTTTGTTTTGTGGAGGAGTATCTAGAGATTTGGAGAGGTTACATGGCTGGTAAATGGCAGAGCTAGGGTTTGAATCTGCCTGTCATGTTGAATGCCAGTATACTCAAAAATGTCCCCCACAAGGACATTCAGTTGTTTCAGCAGCATTTGTTAAAAAGTCTTTTCTGTCCCTATTGAGTTGCTGTGGCAGTTTGGTAAAAGATCAGTTGGCCATATATGTGAGAGTCTATTTTTGTACTCTCTTCTGTTTCATTGGTATATAGATCTCTCTTTTTGATAATAGCACACTCTCTGGATTGCTTATGTAACTTTATAGTAAGTCTTGAAATCAGTTTGTCCTCCAGTTTAGCTCTTTTTAAAAATTGCTTTGGTTATTTTAGTTAGATCATTTGCACATCTATAATTTTAGAATGATCTCATCAATTTCAATAAAAAAGATTTGCTTTTTGTTGTTGTTTGATCTTGGTGCTGGGTATTGAACTCAGGGCCTCAAGCATGCTAAGCATGTGCTCTACCACTGGGCACTACCCTTAGCCCTCTTGCTGGAATTTTGACTGGAATTGTGTTGCTATTGTGAGACTTTTCTTTTTTTTTTTAAATATTTATTTTTGGTTAGACACAATTCCTTTATTTTGTTTATTTAAATTTACTTTTTTAGAAGTAGTTGGACACAATACCTTTATTTTATTTATTTATTTTTGTGTGGTGCTGAGGATTGAACTCAGGGCCTCGAACGTGCTAGATGAACGCTCTACCGCTGAGCCACAAACCCAGCCCTATTGTGAGACTTTTCTAAAAAGGAATTTGGGAGGCTTTGGTCTCATTTCATATAGGTATTTAAAGAAATTCCGCTGAAGTGTGTGACCATAGGTTCCTAACTCAAGTTATAAGCTGAGGTCTGTAAGGAAAATGAGTAGAGGGGCCAGGAATGAGATGATAAATGGTAGATTATTCTGGCCATAATGGAGGAATAATAGAGTATGCCTTGGATTTGGGCAAACAGGACAACCCAAGCCCTGTCCGAGCCACTTGATACTTTGGGGCTCTATCCAGTGTTGCCATGCAAGCATATAGATTCAGTGTTTTTGAACTTTCAGTCAAGAGAAGTTGGAAGTCTAGATTTTTATGCAGTCTTCTACTTTTTAAAAATTGAAATTTAAAACATTGAGTGGGTTAACATCTTGTGGTTCAAGCAGAACTCTGTCTAGGCTGTCAGTCTGTGACCTCTATCTTAGGCTAATCATTTTTTAGTCTTCATTTTCAATCATCTGTGAATATGAAGATGTTGAATACAGACTCAAGTTTCTTTAGCTCAATGATTCTAAATTTCAAAAGAGGAAAATATAAATATAACTCAAAGTTTTAGCTGGTTTGAGAAGTTGTCCAGGGCTTTACATATCATGTTATTTATTTATTTATTTATTTATTTATTTATTTATTTATTTATTTTGGTACCAGGGATTGAAGCCAGGGTGCTTAGCCACTGAGCCACATCCCAAGCCCTTTTTAATTTTTTTTTTTTTTTTTTTTAGAGACAGGGTCTCACTGGGTTGCTTAGGGCCTTGTTAAGTTGCTTAGGCTGGCTTTGAATTCGTGATCCTCCTGCCTCAGCCTCCTGAGCTGTTGGGATTATAGGTGTGCACCATTGTGCCTGGCTATGTCTTTTCTCTCTTAATTCTTTATGAAGGAGGCAACAGAATAATTTGGCCAACTACATGAAAGCTCTAGGTTACAAGGTCAGGTATTTAGATTCCAAATTCAGTGTTCTTTATACTATAGGGCAACAGTCTCTGGAAATAGGCCCCTTGAGAGGGAGAGCAGGAATGGGGCACTGTGAGAGGGCCTTGAGCTCAGTTGAAGGCAGGTACTTAACTGGAGTTAGAATTTAGCTTGGTTGAAGTATTGAGGTTTTGGGGTAAGGGTTGAAGCTTTTGTGAGAACTTTCTGAGGGCAGGAACTTTGGCATATGATCATTTTAGTAAGCCAGTGCCTGGCATTCTACTTACTGACACACAGTTAAAGTTTTTATACAAGTGAATAAATGGATTGATTGATCCTTTGAAGAAGGAATCAAAGGCTTTAGATCAAGGTGTTCAAGAGTTTTGTTTGGAGAATTTCAAGGATGGATGGAGTCAAATGTTTCTGGTAAATGCTTTTAGAATGTTAAGATTGAAGGCTGAGAGACTTATAACTCAGCTCACAGGTGGGAAAAGCTTGCCATGTTCTCTTTCTCATATTTGACTCTGAGATCTGGATTTTGATTAATATATTATAACTATCTCCCTCTGTCGTATGTTGGAGAAATCAGATACTATGGGTATAAGGAAGTTAAAGATACCAAAGAATTTTATATGCTTTTAAGATTTCCAAACAGGTACATATTGAAATATGGAATGATAAAATGTCTGGGATTTCATTTCTTTCTTTCTTTTTTTCTGCTGGGGATTGAACCCACAGGCACTTTACCACTGAGCTATATCCCCAGTCTTTTATTTATTTATTTATTTATTTTTTGAGAGAGAGAGAGAGAATTTTTAATATTTATTTTTTAGTTTTCAGCAGACACAACATCTTTGTTTGTATGTGGTGCTGAGGATCGAACCCGGGCCGCACGCATGCCAGGCGAGTGCACTACCACTTGAGCCACATCCCCAGCACCCCCAGTCCTTTTTATTTTTAATTTTGAGAAAGGCTCTCACTAAGTTGTTGAGGCTGACCTCAAACTTAAATCCTCCTGCCTCAGCCTCCTGAGTTGCTGGAATTACATGTATGCCCCACCACGACAGCTATCTGGGATTTCTTTCAGTGGGTAATGGATGGGGTAAAGAAGAAATAAGATTGAACCTAACTTGACAATCATTGAAGCTTTAAGATGGACAGGTGGGGTTTCATTGTATTCATCTCTATTTTGTATGTATTTGAAATTTTTCATGATAAATATTTTTTAAAATCAGAGAGCTTTATAGGCTCAGCAGTACATTTAGTTCACTGGCCTTTTTGTGAGTCTGTAAGTAGTGAAGTTGCTGAGAGAAATGGGAGAAAGGAAAAGAATATGGCCGAAATAGGAACGTGAGCTTTGAGTGAGGTAACTGTGGCTTGACCTTGAGCAAGTCACTGAACTTCCTTGAGTCTGGGACCCCAGGTCAGTAAAAAACAGAGTAATGCACTCTCCCTTGCATGGTTTTAGGGAAGGTTAGGGACGAAGTGGGCAAAGCATAGGAGGACAGCACCCCATCCATCCTAGGAGCTCAGATCTGGTAGTTTTTATTATTATTAATAAACAGTAATGAAAGAGTCAAAATCTGCCTCAGGCTCTCATCTATGACCTCTTTCTTCCTATATGAATTATAAGTACCAAGGGTTATATAACCACAGAGCTAATTTATTACTTTAGAAATAGAATTCATAAGACCAGACTGGACTACTTTGGGGTTTTTAAGAATTGTAATTAGTTTACTGCCTTTTGTAAAGAAATATAAGAAAGAACTTATAGAAGAAAGGCTTATTAAATCAGTGGGGTACCATTTTATACCTACTGACTTGGCCTCCTTCACAAAAATCCATATTCAGGGTAGATTTGGAGATCTGTAGAGGAAAGGGACCAAGGAGAGGGAGGCAAGGAGGGAGCCAGGGGTGGGATACTGGGGAGTGATATTGGTAAATTATATTATATTGTGAGCATGAATGAATATGTAATAGTAAATCCCATGATTACGTATAACTGTAATCCACCAGTAAAGAAAAAAAAAAAAAAGAAAGTTAAAAAAAAAAAATCCAGGCCAAGTGTGATGGTGGTGCGCTCCTATAATCCCAGTGGCTCAGGAGGCTGAGGCAAGTGGACCACAAGTTGAAAGCCAGCCTCAACAACTAAGAGACACTAAGCAACTCAGTGTGACCCTGTCTCTAAATAAAATACAAAATAGGGCTGGGGATGTGGCGCAGGGGTTGAGTGCCCCTGAGTTCAATCTCTAGTACAAAAAAAAAAAAACAACCAACAATCCATATCTAGAGATTTAGTAATTGCTCTTTGGAATATGTTCTAAGGCAGTGATTCAGAAGAAGAAATATTATATGGCTACAAAAAATGATTGTGTAGCCAGGCACATATAGGGGCATGCCTATAATCCTAGTGACCCTTGGGATAATGAGGTGGGAAGATTGAAAATTGGAAGCCAACCTCAGCAATTTAGCAAAACCCTGTTTCAAAAAAAAAAAAAAAGGCTGAGTATTGTTTCAGTGATACCCTCAAAAAAGGAAAAGAAAAAAAAACAAGATTATCTGTTGACATAGAAAAGTTTGTAATGTAAGGGTGCAAAATTGTACTTATGATCTCAAATATGAGTTACTTCAAATGAGTGTAAATGGAGACTGGGAAAGAGCATGGAATAAGGGTTGTAGATAATGGCTTAGTTTTTAAGAAATTCTTTGTTATTGTTAAAGATTATGCCTCAATGACTACACTTATACACTCAAAGACCTTGCAAGAGTACCTTACTGTCCTGGCAGGTGACATTTGGATCATGGGTAGGTTCTTTCCAAAAATGGAGAAGTAATCAAATACCAGAAAGCACCGGAAACTTGAAGGTTATGTTCATTTAAGTAGAGAAGAAACTGAAACCAAGACTCATTCTTGGACTTTTCCACTACAAAATAACGCATTTTGATGCTTGCTGTCATCTCTGAACAGTCTTGAAATTGTTTTGTTTCCAGGTTCAGTTTCAGAAGCTTCAGCAACTGCGCCTTACACAGTATCATGGAGGATCCTTACCAAATGTGAGCCAGCTGCGGAGCAGTGCCTCAGAGTTTCAGGTACTTTCAGATATGTACTTTTTTGACGCTGAATGGAGTGTAAAAAGTTAGGCAAAGATTATCTCTAAAAAGATTAGATTTTGAAGGATAAACTGGGCCTATATACAGTTTAGTCTTTTTCTTGGAATTCTATCAATATTCTCTTTTGTAGTTTCTATAGTACAAGTAATATTATTTCACAAATGACCAAAGACAGCACTATCAAACATGCTGTAGATCCTGGGTTTTATCTCTAGCACTGCAAAAAAATAAAAAATAATGGGGCTGGGGTTGTGGCTCAGCGATAGAGTGCTTGCCTAGCATGTGCGAGGCCCTGGGTTCGATCCTCAGTACCATATAAAAAATAAATAAGTAAATAAAGGTAAAAAAAAAATCTTAAAAAAATAATAAAAATAAAAAAAAAAAAAATATTAACCACAAATGTAATTTGGAATTTTCTAATAGCCACACTAAAGAAAAATAAACCATAGAATTAATTTTAATATCATTTAAATAATTTGAATAATTGTTTAACCTAATATGTCCAAAATATGATCATTTCAACATGTAAATCAACATAAAAAATATGAGATGTTTCACATGCTTTTTTTTGTACTAAGTCTTTGAAATCTATTGTGTACTTTACACTTAAAGCACTTTTCAGTCTGGATTAACCGTATTTTCCTATCTTCATGTGACTAATGGCTACCTTGTTGGACAGGGTAGGTCTAAGGCATAGATAAGTGGTCTGTATTGCCTCTAGCTTAGTGCAGCGTCATCACATGCTTTAATCATTTACTTCAAGAGCCTCATGCAAAACAATGTGGAATCAATGTTTCAGACAATGGTATTCTGATACTGTTGTTAAGATCTGAATTGGACCCACTCTGATATCTCAGTCTCTGAAAAAGTAGGAGCCTGTCATTCTAATCACATAACTTAAGATTTGGTGTCAGCCTTTAAGGTGAAGCAAAACTTGATTCCTTTGGATGCCTTTCCATTTTTAAAACACTGTCTTTGTTGTAGAAACTGCGCTCACTTTTTCAGAGATAATCTGAAGTATTTTGGAGCATTTTGGATTTCAGAATTTTGAATTAAGGATGTTCAGCTGGCTAGATCTATATTTGCATTCTAAATTCTGGAAAGTTCTGAAATCTTAGACACTTCTGGTTTCAGGCATTTTGTATAAAGAATACTTAACCTGTACTTTTTTTTTTTTTTTTTTTTACTTTGAAACAATTGTAAACTTACAGAAAAATTGAGAGTATAGTACTAATAACATTTTCCCTTTGAGAATAAGTTGCTGATGTGATGCCCTGTAACTCCAGAATATTTAAATTGTATCCTAGAAGCAAGGATGTTGTCCTATATAACTAAATATAGCCATCAAAAAATATTAATAGCCATGCATTATTACCATCTAATCCTCAGACCTCATTTAGATTTTACCAAATAGCCTTGTATTGTCCTCTATAACTGGGTCTAAGAAGATCTAGTTCAGAATCATAGATATTTAGTTATTATTGTCTGTAGTCTTCTTTGATTGGAATAGTTTTGAGTCTTTTATTTTTGACATTAAAAATTTATTTTTGACTGTTGTGGACCTTGCCACTTTTGAAGATTATTTTGCAGAGTGTCCCTCAGTTGGGGTTTGTCTGTTGTATCTTTGTGATTAGATCCAGATTATGCCTCTTTGGCAGGAATAACATAGAGTGCTTCTGTTATTATATCCAGTAGGCACCTGATTTTGAGTGGTCCTGTTAACTGAGGTGGATCTGTCAACTAAGGTGAATCTGTAACGCTTCTCCACTCTAAAGTAACTCTTTTCCCCTTTGTAATGAGGTGATACATCTTTGTGAGGCAATACATTCTCCTGATCTTCATTAAACTTTCAATTTACACTTATTTATTTATCTCCCAGTATGGTTTTATGGGGGTTTCCTATTTTATTCAATGGATTTTAGTCTATAACTAAAATTATTTTCATTTCAATGCTTACATAATAGGAATTCTTACATGATAGGAATTCTCTTCCAAACAGAAAAATTTTGACATACTGGTGAAATAAAGGGAGTTCATTCCCCCCCCCCCCCCAATTTTTTAAAGTAAATCTCTTTGGGGTACAATTTACAATTTACAACTCTATGCCATATAATCTTTACCACCATAATCAAGAAGCAGAACTGTCTGCCATCCTAGAAAGTTCCCTTCTGTCCCTTGATAATGAACTTCCACCCCAACCTTCAGTCTCTGGGGACAACTGATCTGTAGTTTTGCCTTTTCCAGATTGTCCTGGAAATCAAAAGTGTGTGAGTCTTTCTGTGTGTATTTGTATGTCTCTGTTAGCAAATCTCCCTCTTTCTTCTCTTACAAAGATACCTTCTCTTACGAAATTAGGGCTCATGCCAATCCAGTATGACCTCATTTTAACTTGATTACATCTACAAAGGTTCTATTTTCCCCTCCCTTCCTTCCTTTCTTTCTTCCAATAGAATCTAGGGATACTTTATCCCCTGCCCCCACCTCTGCTTTATTTTAAATTTTTTAGGCAGGATGTGCCTAAGTGATTGAGGCTGGCCTCAAATTTTTAATCCTCTTGCTTCAAGCCTCCTGAGTCTGTGGGATTATAGGTGTGCTCAGTGCCAAGTTTCTGTTTTCAAATAAAATTACTTTCACAGGTTCTGGGGGTTAGGACTTAAACATATTTAAGTTCTCCAGAAACATTTTTTTGGGCTGGACATAATTCAACCTATTACATGCTTTTATCAGTTATTCATTCCTTCTATTGCCAACTAATGTGGTATGGGTGTATATAATTTGTTTACCTATTCATCAGTTGATGGGCATTTTGATTGTTTTCCACCTTTTATTATTGATAAAGACACTATTGCTGGGTGTGGTGGCACACACCTATAATTCCAGTTTCTTGGGAAGCTGAGGCAGGAGGATAATGAGTTTGAGGCCAGCTTCAGCAATTTAGTGAGATCCTCAGCATCTTAGTGGGACCCTGTCTCAAAATAAATAATAAAAGGGAGGCTAATCTCAGCAATTTAGAGAGAACCTGTCTCAAAAAAAAAAAAAAATTGTTGGGGTTGTGGCTCAGTGGTAGAGTGCTTGCCTAGCATGTGTGAGGCTGGATTCAATTCTCAGCACCACATATAAATAAGTAAAATAAAGATCCATTGAAAACTAAAAAATAAAAATAAAAAAATTAGGGCTGGGGTTGTGGCTCAGTGGTAGAGTGCTCGTCTAGCACATGTGAGGCCCTGGGTTCGATCCTCAGCACCACATAAAAAAACAAATAAATAAAATAAAGATGTTGTGTCCAGTTAAACTAAAAAATAAATTTAAAAAAATTTTTAAAAAATTAAAAAGAACTGGAGATGTAGCTCAGTGGTGGAGTGCCCTTGGGTTTAATTCCCAGTACCAATAAAACAAAACATACAAACAACAACAAAAAAGCCACCTACACCCAACCCAAAATAAAGTGGCTTTGTTATTTCACATTTCCACTAGTAAGGTGTGAGAATTTCAGTGACTCTGTATCTTTTCCAGCACTTAATGTATCAGTTTTCTTTAATAGCTTTATTTTATTCATTTATTTTATGTGGTGCAGAGGATTGAACCTAGGGTCTCACATGTGCTAGGCAAGCACTCTACCACTGAGCTACCACCCAGCCCCTGTATCAGTTTTTAAAAATTATGGTGGAAAAAAAACACATATTTGTTATCTTAATCACTTAAAAATGTACAGTTCAGTGGCATTAAGTAAATTCATATTGTGCAAACTCTCTCCAGAAGTTTTGGATCTTACAAAACTGAAACTCTGCACTCATTAAACAACAGTTCTTTTTCCCACTTTCCCAACCTATGGCAATCACTGTTCTACTTTCTGTCTCTATGAATTTGACTACTCTAGGTGCCTCATGTTGAGTGAATCATACACTATTTGTCTTTTTGTGACTGGTTTGTTTTACTTAGTATAATGTTCTCAAGTTTCATCCATGTTGTAGCATGTGACAGGATTTCCTTCCTTTTTAAGGCTGAATAATATTCCATTGTGTGTGTCTAGCACATTTTGCTTATCCATTCACCCACTTGGATTTTTTCCATCTCTTGGTTTTAGTGATCAGTGTTGCTCTGAACATGGTGTATAAATATCTCTTTGAGATTCTGTTTTCAATTCTTTTAAACATATACCCATAAGTGGGGTTGCTAGATCATGTGGTAGTACAGTTTTAATTATCTCAGGAGCTGCCTCAGTGTTTGCTATAGCAGCTGCTTCACTTCACATTCTTACCTGTAGAACACAGGGTTCTAGTTTCTCTGCATCCTAGCCCATAGTCCTAACTTTCTATGTTTTGTATTTTGTCCCCCCCACCCCAGTAATAGCCATTGTAATAGGTGTGAGATGGTGGTATTTCAGTTTTAAATATTTTGGTTCTTCTAGTACATGTGTAGTGGTATCTCCTTGTGGCTTTAATTTTGCATTTTCCTAATAACTAATGATGGCGAGTATCTTTTTGTATGGTAAAATGTCTCTAGATCTTTGCTCCAGTTTTTAAATTGAGTTGTTAATTTTCTTATTATTGAGATGTGAGATTTCTTTTTATATTTTGGATACCAGCTCTTTAATCAGATATGTGTTTTGCACTTATTTTCCCCAGTGTGTGGCTAATTTTTTCATATTCTTAATAAAAATTTGAAGAGCAGAATTTTTACATTTGATGGAGTTCTGTTTATCATTTTCGTCGTTCTTTTGTGATTTAGGCTCTTTGTGCCATATATAAGAATTCTTTGCGTAACTCACTATGATTTTTTCCTATGTGGTTTTCTAGAATTTTTATAGTCTTAGGTTTTGCATGTAGATAATTATGAGTTATCTTTTCTTATGTGGCATAAAGTATGGGTTGAGGCCTTGCAGATAGGGTTTTGAATTGCTTTGGCACTGTCTGTTGAAAAGACTTTCCTTTTGTATTGAATTGCCTTGTCATGTTTGTTGAAAATCAATTGACCATATACATATGAGTCTATTTTTAGACATTATCTTCAGTTCTGTTGGCCTCTTTGTCTATCGTTTTGCTAATACTACACTGTCTGATTGCTGTAACTTTATAGGAAGTTTAGAATCAGGTGGTGAGAGTCCTCCAACTTTGTTCTTTTTTAAAGTTGCTTTTATGTATTTTATTTCCTTTACTTATTCATAAAATTTTAGAATCAGCTTGTTGATTTCTATTTTTAAAAACCTGCAGGGATTTCAAATGGGCTTACAAGACTCTGTGGACAGGTTGGGGAAATTGATATCTTATTATTATAATTGATATCTTATTATTAATATGGAGTCTTCAGTCTTGAAATGGTTCCAAATCTGAACATGGGTACAGAAGCACAGATTTTGATTCAAGTTTATCTGCATATAATTATTTATATACAATTCTCCTCTTTACGTGTTTTTTCCTTTATTATATTTATTTTTTAATAGACAAATAATTGCATATGTATATTTACATTATACAACATATTTTGATGTATGTATACACAGTTGAATGGCTAAATTAAACTAACATTTGCATTACCTTGGTCCTTATCCTTTCTTTGTGATAAGAATTTACTCTTAGCAGTTTTTAAGTTTTAATATGATATATACTACTATTAATTCTAGTCACCATGATGTACAATGAACTTGTTTCTCTTGTCCACTCTTTTTGTATTTGTAGAACTATTTGGAGTTTACAGAATGCTTCTACACTTGTTATTTTACTTGATTATTATTATAACATTGGCTGGTTAGTACTGTTTAAATATGGTTAAAGAAAATTAATTTGGTTATAATTAATATGGTTATAGAAAATTGTTTCTATTCCTAATGGAGGATCTAAAAGCACATTCTTTTCCTCTAACTCAATGGGCTGTTATACAGAGAACTCAGGCTTAACAAATGAGTTTTTTAAAAAAATACAAGCTTTGCAGACTATTTTCTGAGAATCTTTAGCAAGGGGCGGGTCATCAGTCAAGGGGTGGTTAGGGTCAAAGCCCTTGGATCTCTAGGCAGGACCTGGCACATGCCCACTGAAGACAGAGAGGAGGAAGTACACAGTACCTTCTCTGAGGGCTAGGATTGTCCCTTTTGGTTAGGGGAGGGATAAGCTTTCCACTAGTGTGTTCCAACCTGAATAACAGCTAGGATACCTGTTGCCTCTTTGTCCTGATTGTTGGGCAGCCACAGAAATAGGTACTGAGTGCTTTTCTTTGCATAAGGCTATATGGGTATAATTGTTAACTTTTCATAGCCTTCTTGTAACTGTCTAGCCCTTTCAAAATATATCACTGAAAAACGATTGCACTTTTTACATTTCTGACTTCTACATTTTAACAGAATTGCATGATCTTTTTTATACTTGAGGGTTTACAAGTTCTAACTAATTTAGGGAACAATATAGCGGCCAAGGGAGAAAGCTCTTTCACATGGCAGCAAAGACTTGTAGGGCCAGATCCAAAAGGGTGATTTTTCTGACACTCACTACCTCTATAATGAGGCCAGAATTTGCATAACAATTACATTAGAGAGCCAGGACTTAAAAAAATCAAATCTTTGACTCTCAGTGACTTTCCATTATTGCATTTCCTTTCCAAAAAAAAATTTTTTTTCGGTACCAGAGATTAAATCCAGGGGCACTTAACTACCGAGCTTCATCCTCAGCCCTTTTAAATATTTTATTAGAGACAGGGTCTCACTGAGTTTCTTAGGGCCTTGCTAAGTTGCTGAGGCTGGGTTTGAACTTGTGATCCTCCCGCCTCAGCCTCCCTAGTTGCTGGGATTATAGGCATGGGCCCTACCTCCAGGCCTTTTCAAATTTTTATGAGGTTCAAAAACAAAAACAATGAAACAAAAAAAATGGAGCTGTGCAGTGGCTTGTAATCCCATCTGCTCAGCAGGCTGAGACAGAAGGATCATAAATTCAAGGCCAGCCTAGCAAGTTAGTGAGACCTTGTCACAAAATAAAATTAAAAGAGGATTGGAGATGTAGCTCAGTGGTACAGTTCCTGCCTAGCATGCAGGAGGCCCTAGGTTTAATATCCAATGCCAACAAACAAACATTAAAAAAAAAAGAAAGAAAGAAAAGGAAAAAATTTACACAAATGGAAAAAAGCAGGAATATTCATCTCAAAATACTACTACTACTGCTGCTGTTGCTGCTATTTCTACTGGCCAGCTATTACTAAGCTCGGGTTGTGTGTCAGACACTGTTATGTTTTCTACATAGATTATTTAATCTTCACAGAATCCCTTTGGGATTGGTATATGTATTTGGTAATTATCATAACATTATTTGACTTTAATGTGATGAGATAACATAGCAATAAGTTGCTAAAAACAAAAACTCCTGGTAAGTAATAACATGCCAATAGCATAATCGCAGATTATGATGGCTGAACCAATATTTTTAAAAGTCAGAAGATGTGAATATAAATAAGGAAAAAACATAAATATTGATGTATGTAGGCAGAACAATAATAAAGGAAGTAAAGAGACATTTGAGAGGCTGAGGTAGGAGGATCGCAAGTTCAAGATCAGCTTGGGTAACTTAGCAAGAACCTATATCAAAATAAAAAATTGGAAGGGCTAGGGATGTAGCTCAGTGGCACAGTGCCCCTGGGTTCAATCCCCAGTACCCCTTCCCCCCACCTTTCACTAAGGAAAATTTCAAATATATTTACATTCATTTTTGTGTATATTTTATCCCATGACAAGAGCCCTCGGCCTAGGATGATTTACATTTACAAATTTATATTAAATATAAAAAAATCATTGCCCTTATATTTTTTCTACCTGGTTTCTGAGTCTGTAGAGAATATCTGAAGGAAGATTGCAGAAAACATTTTAGTAACTTGGTACAATGATAGGCAGAAAGAACTTGTTTGAAATAGCTGTGTCTTTGTCATTGTCCCCCTTAATTGTCAAGCAGCGTTTGGAATCTCTGTTGTCCTCATGATAAAACCCAGTCCCACATGCATATTTTCATGTCAGATCTTGAGACCTGCAATTTTGAATTTCAGAGTTATAATGTAAGTGGCATGAAGATGTCAGCATGTATAATATGGGACACCTTTGCTTTCCACAGTGGAATCTAACCTCTTTAGAACTCTCCAGGTTTCTGTCCTCCTCACTGGTGTGTGTATGGAGGGGTCAAGTTTGGAAAAGGGGAGCAGAAACAGGTTTGGAAGAGAAATGACCTCTACCCACTCACAGCCTAATATGCCTAATGCCAAGGAGCTGAATACCAAGTAGGTGAGAAGCTTATGGAGTAAAAAAGAGACTGACTCTCACTGAATATTTTCGGAATTTTTTAAAAGGTTTTTTTGTAGATCTAGTTGGACACAATAACTTTATTTGTTTGTTTATTTATTTTTATGTGATGCTGAGGATCGAACCCAGGGCCTTGCATGTGCAAGGCGAGTGCTCTACCGCTGAGCCATAACCCTAGCCCCTGAATATTTTCAGAATTTTGTAGAATAAAATGATGAGATTGACAGGCATTGGTCCATCCTATACTTCCCTTTTCCTAAAGAAAGAGGTGAAATCCTTGCCATATGGACAGCTTTGCTGTTAAATGACCAGAGCCCTGTTTCACTGAGTCTCTTTAAGCAAATCTCAGAATTCTCTGAGTCTCATTTATAAATGATGATAATGACAATTACTTGATAGGGTTGTTATAAGATCTTGAAAATGTAGAATAAATGCAGATGTTAGAAAACTGTCAAGTCCTAAGCAAGTTAGCAGTATAGTAATGCATATAGGGCTTAGGAACAGTTTTGAAGTAGAAAGTTTGTATTTATCACTTTCTACTTCCTGTGTTTTCCTTACCTAACCCCACTCCCCCCACCCCCCACCCCCGCCCACAAGTCCTGTGTTATCCAATGTTCATCGATATCCATACATGGCTATTTACATTTAAATTAATTAGGATTAAAAACAGGCTGGGGATGGAGCTCAGTGTAGGGATCTTGTCTAGTAGTCACAAGGCTCTGGGTTCAATCCCCAGCACTGTGAAAGAGATGCGGGTAGGGGGAGAAAGAAAGAAGATTAAATACAATTAGAAATTCAGTTCCTTGGTTGCATAAGCTGCATTTCAAGAGCTGATAGCCACATGTGACTGGTGGCTGCCGTATTGGATGGAGCTGCCCCAGTTAGCATTCTCATGCTGCACTCTAGTTCCCATTTTCAGCCACAGATTAAGTCCTCACCTTCCCCTAAAAGCCCAGAGCTTTAAGGTGATACTTCTCTCCCTCCTTTCCTTCTTCTGCCAATTAGATTTTTTTTCTTTCTTTCTTCTTCTTCTTTTTTTAATCAGAATTCTTTTATTTATTTATTTGCGGTGCTGGGGTTCAAACCCAGGGCCTCACTCATGCTAGGCAAATGTTCCACCACTGATCTACAACCCCAGCTGCGCCAATCAGATTTCTATATCTTAGCTTAATAAGTGCTTTGATTAAATTTCATATCAAGAACTTTTATGTTGCACTTTTAAGTACTTTCAGGTACATGCATTTCAAAAGAGGACACTTGCAAAATCAAATCGCTGCTAGTAGACTGTCACACTGTCAAGGTAGCAGTGGTTCTGTAGGTTGTGTGGCAGGGATCACCTGTGTATCACCACACACACTGGTGGTCAAGATGAGCAAACTGCCCTGTGAGGGTTTTCAGTTCTCCTATTCCCTCCCTCCTCTGAAAGAGGAGTTAAGTACTTTTACTTTTCTCTTTCATTCTTCTTCTTTTTTTTTTTTAAGTTTTTTTTTTTTAGTTGTAGATGGACACAATACTTTTTTTTTAATATTTATTTTTTAGTTAAAGGTCAACACAATACCTTTATTTTATTTCTTTTAAATATTTATTTTTTAGTTGTAGTTGGACACAATACCTTTATTTTACTTACTTATTTTTATGTGGATCGAACCCAGGGCCTTGCTCATGCTAGGTGAGCACTCTACCGCTGAGCCACAATCTCAGCCGCCTTTATTTTTATGTGGTGCTGAGGATCGAACCCAGTGCCTCATGCATGCTAGGCCAGCGCTCTACCCCTGAGCTCCAACCCCAGCCCCTCCCTTTCATTCTAAAAGAAATAAATGCTGCAGATGTTTCTCAAGCACCAGCTATAGTGGCAGGCTTCATATTATGCATATTAGATCCTCATTTAACATTGTCAGCTTTGTGTCCAGAATCAGAGGCCTAGGCAGTCTATGTCCAGCCACTGCCCCTTACTGAAGAAGGGCTGCTCTGCTTTAAGCCACAAATGACCTTGGAATCTCGGACACTATCCCAGAGTGGTTTTGTGTTGAGTCATAGCTCAGAGTCTCTCCAGAGACCTCAGAATAGCTTCTTGTGCCATCTCATGGTCTTCAGAAAGTCTGTCTATATCTCTAGGGTTGACGCCCAGTTCCTTGTGTCTCCTGAGTATCTCTCATGTAATTCCTTTGTCTTCTGGAATTTTGGCAGTGACTTGCTCTAAGCCTCTACTTCTTCTGTACTGTTGAGGAAGACCTATGGTGTGATGAAGAGTGTGGTCCTGGGTGTCACACAGATCTGGGTGCTTCACCATTACTTTGATCTATGCTTTTGGGTGTTTCTTCAACCTCTCTAGGCCCCCCTTTTTGTATATATAGAAGGGGTGAGAGAATAAACTGAGGTCAGGGGAGACATGGAGGCATTGACCAACGGTTTTGGAAATTGGAGTGTGTTGAGGGAACTAGAGTGTAAAGATAACTGATATTTACCAAGTCACTAACTGGCTTTGTTCATTTGTCATAGTGTGTGGCTTTTGTGGCAGAGTCATCTGCTCAAAACTTTGTTCTCAAGGTCATAAACCTTAGCCAGCCCGGCTATTGGGTACAGCATGCTCTCTGCCAACCCTGAAACAATACTTTTTCATCCAAATACTATTAGATAAAATGAGATAGAGCAGTGACCTTGAGTCTCTACATGAGACTCAGAACACCACATTTATAAATTATTTTAGCATGAATTATTTCCAGGAAAGATTTCCACTGACTTCCGGTGTCAGCTATTTTATGTTGTGTCTTACTTTCTTTTCCAGAGAATGACATTTTCTGACCTTGTCTCTTAAATTTTTCATAGGAGTCTGTACCTCCCAAACTATATGTACTTTGCAAGTATGATTCTTCTGTCTCTGTGTTTGATTTGCTCCCTATTTGCTTTTGATTTTTACTTCTAGCAGTATGTTGCGGTGGTGCACACCTGTAATCCCAGCAGCTCGGGAGGCTGAGGCAGGAGGATCACAAGTTCAAAGCCAGCCTCAGCAATTTAGCAAGGTGCCAAGCAACTTAGTGAGACCCCATCTTTATATAAAATACAAAAAAAGAGCTGGGCTGGGGATGTGGCTCAGTCGTTAAGCACCCCTGAGTTCAATCCCCAGTACCAAAAAAAAAAAAAATCTTCTTTGTTGTACTAGAGATTGAGCCCATGGTGCTCTACCACCTAGCTATCTCCCCAGCCCTTTTGTATTTTGAGACAGGGTCTTGCTAACCTGTCAAGGCAGGCCTCCAACTTGTGATTCTCCTGCCTCAGCCTCTTGAGTAACTGAGATTATAGGCGTGTGCCCTGCATCCAGCAGCATGTTCTTCTCTGCTGCTAAGGAAATAGAAGCACAGAAAATTAGTGACTTACTTAATAGTTTTGGAATGTACATCTGTCCCAAAATAGGAACTGTGACCAAGAATATGTTTGTCATCTTTTTAATACCAATTTCAATTGTGCTTCTTTTCCTCTTTTCTTTTTATCTAACCGTATGTGTTGAATAAAAGACTTATAGAATGAGGGAGAAAACAGACAACTCATGAATCTTTAGTAGTCTGGAATAAAGCCCTATTTGAAATTATAGAAGGAGCAAGGAAATGTTGGCCCGACACACTGAATTAGGAACATCTGTATCCATAAAAGCTTAAGTCAGAACATTGAACAAATGGAATATAGCTATTTTCATTCTGCCTTCCATGTGCTTACAATACTTAATGCAGTATAGGGTCAGCGACAACATAGGTACTTGAGGTCACTTGCCAGGGTGCTTTAAAAGACCAAGTATAGTCAGTTGTGGTGGCATCTGCCTTTCATCCCAGCTACTCAGGAGGATCTCTAGAGCCCAAGAATTTGAGCAACATAGACCTGGTCTCTTGAGAGAGAGAGAGAGAGAGAGAGAGAGAGAGAGAGAGAGAGAGAGAGAGAGAGAAAGGGAAAGGACTGGGTTATGTTCTCTTAATTTAAAATCTTTATTCCAGAAAAGTTGGAAGAGATGGGAAGTTCTTTTCCAAAGTCTGTCCATTGGATAAAACCAGTGTCTTATTTTAAAAGAAATACCATAAGGATTAAAGCAACAACATATGTTTGGCTTTAAAATAAAACCTATACGGCAGTATAGACTACCTAGTAAGCCAGGCAAAAGGTCAAACTCTTAATTCAAATGCAGCCTCTGTCACTTTCTGGTTTTGACCTTGGCCAAATAATTTAGCAACTCTGCCTCAATATCCCTACCTGTAAAATGGAGATAGTGGTGATACCAATATCTTTGGCATTTTTGTTTTGAAGTATAAATGAAACATTATCATACGTAACACCTTTAGAACAGGCAAGAGGTAAGCAGGTTAGAGATGTTTCCTGTTATGATTATAGTTGTTACTACTATTTCTGCTACTACTGTTGGAATTGCTTCTGCTATAATTGTTCCCTCTGTTGCTGCTACTGCAACCTAGGCAGGAGTCCTGCCCTGTGTTAGAGTTCTAGTGCTGCCACTCAGTAGCTGAGTGTCCTGAAATGGGCAGTTTAACATTTAGTCTTTTTGTGCTATTAGAGATTGAATCAAGGTTGTCACACATGCTAGGCAAGCACTCTACCACTGAGCTATACCCTCCAGCCTGAAATGCACCAACACTCTGGTGTGGGCAACTCCTTGTTTGAAAGTGATCATGGTGCCTGTTATAATAAGTATTTATTGCATTGACTTTTTCTTTTTGGTACCAGGGATTGAGTCCAGGGGCACTTTACTACTGAGCTATATCCTCAGCCCTTTTTATTTTTTATTTTAAGACAGAGTCTCTGAGCTAAGTTGCTCAGGCTGGACTTAAACTTGCGATCCTCTTGCCTCAGCCTCCTGAGTTGCTGGGATTACAGGTATGCTCCACTGTACCTGGTGATGTTATTGTTGTCACTGTGGCAGCTCTCAACCAAGGAGTCACTTATGCTATAGTGTTACAGTCTGTTCTAAGTTGTGTCACACATAATTTGTTCTTACTAATGAAGTACTAGTACTTGAGAATTATTTTCAAAAATAATAGAGCTAAATCAAAGCTGTTCCCACCATCACGTTATTGCTGTTATCTTCCATTTTGAGAATCTTATACCCCCAAGGATTGGCCACATCTTGGCTATACCCCTGGGGACAAGGGTTCTATAGGAGAGTGCTTTGTGTGGAGACAGAAAACAAGCTTGAGAGTTTTAAGCCTTGGGGTGCTGTTATTTCTGCCACCAACACTATCTATGTGCTTCCATGTTCACTTTCTTCTATGTGGTATACCTCTGTTCCTACTGATTGCCAGACCAAAGCACCATAATGCTCCAAAGCCCAAATGTTTTTCTTTTCCAGACATATTTATATACCAGGAAAATACTTGTTTTGACTATTAAACTCACTTTTTCTATTACATTAAATAGCCATTATAATTTGCCATGGGTTTATTTATTAATTAATATCAAGTGCTTCTTATAAGTATTATTTGATTTATGAAGATGATTTAGAGAATGTTTCTTTAAGAAGCTTTTAGCCAAATATGATAGACTGAGTACATACATAATAATTGTAAAACAAAACTCATTGACTCTTGTTTTTTTTTTTACCTTTTTAGCTACTGCTTTTGTATTTTTACATTGTGGTCATTTACAACTTGATCTTTAATTCTTTGTTTTTCATTATAAATAATATATGCTCATGTATAAAATTTGGAAGATACTTTAAAATTAAAAAGGAACAGAAAAATTAGCCATATTTTATTAACTGGAAATTACCATTTTAGTGTTTTATTTTAGTCATTCCTCATGTATCTTTCATACAGGTGATATCATTCTGTCTATATATGCCTTTTTTTATGGTCCTGGGGGTTGAATGTAGGGTCTGGAGCTTGCTAGGTAAGCACTTTAGCACTGTATTACACTTCCAGCTCTCACTCTCCCTATTTATGTAATTTTTTTTTCTATTTCAGCCATTATGTAATAATTATTTCCCCACATCATTAAAAGACCTTATATGTATAATTTTAATAGCTCAATAATATTTCACTATCTTTGACTTACAATTTATGACCATTCCTCATTAGATTCTGATTTTTCTTTTTTGGGGTGATTCTGAGGTTTTTTTTAAATTATTTTATTTTTTTTAGTTGTAGATGGAAACAATGTCTATATTTTATGTATTTATCTTTTTATGTGGTGCTGAGGATCGAACCCAGGGCCTCATATATGCTAGACAAGCACTCTACCTTTAACCCCACAAGTCCAATCCTCACTTCTGGGCTTTAAATCCAGGGGTGCTCTACCACTGTGCTAAATCCTCAGCCTTTTTTAATTTTTATTTTGATACATGGTTTCACTAAGTTGCTGAGCCTGTACTTGAATTTGCAATCCTTCTGCTTCAGCCTCCCAAGTAGCTAGATTACAGGCTTGGGCCATTTTATTATATTTTATTATAAACAATGTAATAATACGCAAATTTATGCATGAGTCATCTATATTTCTAATCATAGATTCCCACAAGTAGAATTAGTCAAAGGGTAGAAATCATTGCAAAGTTGTTACTTTGTGGTTTCATTGCTTTTTGGCAATAATATTTAACTTATCAAAAATTTTCACACTTATGAATTTGTATATTTATGACAAATATATATATACATATATATATATATATTTATGACAAATAAATCTCTTAAAACAGGAGATCCTTAGCCTTTTCAGATGTAACATTCAAAGTATGTGTTGACTATTCAAGAATGACTCCAGAGTTCATGACATAATGTAGTTTGCATATTTACTGAAGCACAAAATTTAATCACACGGGCTAAGAGGCTGGTGAGTTACCAACACTATCTAGCAAATGTTGTCACTGGGCTTCATAGCTCTCTCTGCAATACCTGTCATATATTGACTTTAAAACCTAACGTTTTTGAATATAGAGAACTTTTGTGAAAGTTGAGGAGGCTGTTAATTTATGGTATATGCATATGTATAGGAAATCTGCCTGTTGTAGAAATGTGGGTCAAGAAAAAAGTCAGGAGTTTATACAGACACTTCCAACCAGAGGTTTGCAAATGTCTACTGCTTTCTAATTGCTTGATAGTGTGCATTAACCTGTCGCTTCTAGAAAATAAACCCAATTTCATTCTTAGTGCCAACTAAACAAATTATTTTCTGCATAATAAATCATAAAATGGTTTTATAGGTGTATCTTTATTAAAAAATAAATCCACTAGTGAAAATATCAGTGAGCCACTGTAGATGTTTTCCCCTTATTTGCTTTAATTTTAAAAGAAGTTCTTTGTATTTTGGTGGAAATGTCTTATTTTCTGGGTGGGAAAGAAAGGGTGTAGAAAAGTATGTCTTGGAAATTCAAAAACAAATTTGGCAAACTGACATTACTTAGTCCAATTTCACCTTAGTTTTTCTGCTCAACTTTACACTTTTAAGAAGAACTACCCACCTTGCCTGCCCCCAATTTGAGAGCAACTTCCCCCTCCCCAACTTTTAAAACCATCCTTCTTGAGATTGCTTTCCTTCCCTTTGCTGACAGGGAGATAATGGTAGCTACATTGCCTCCCATCTGGTCCCAAAATGTTTCTTGCTTTTATCTCACAGTTCCCTGGCCAACTAACACTCCCAAGTCCTTCCTATCCCAGACCCATCTTTTCCCCTCTGAAGGTATCAGACATATGAAATGGTACCCCTCTTGGAGGGGCTCACATTTCTGCCTGTCTGGTCCTTTCATATAGTGATTTGTTCAAGGCATGGTCTCAATCTATAATAATCCAATATCGCCCTTATGCTATGGTATGAGTGCTGGAGAAGATGGAGTCAATTCTTTCTGGCTTCTGGCTTTTTTTGTTGCCTTCTTCCCCAGGCTCCTAACCCTTACTAGTCACTAGCCTCTTTCCCATTTCTAGATTGCAGCCTGATCTGAAGTAGATGGACTGAGGCTACTGCACACTCTGTAATTTGGCCTCAAGTCGCTGTGTTGGCCTTGTGCCTCAGCTCTGATAACTGGACTCTTGTCTGGTTTCTCTGTGCCAGAATCCCATGGTAACCTGCCTCATTTCTCTATGCTTTGTTTTTATCAGCCTCCCTCCCAGGGACTAAAGTCCTGTCTTGAAACTCTGTCCAATGTGCTTTTCTGATTGCCTTTCTGATTGGATTCCAGAGCACCTTAAATTTCTCATTGTTCCGCAGTGCCTGCAGTCAGGAAGCCTCTGTTCTGGACACTTACTTCAGTAAATGGCAACTCCATTTTTCCAGTTACTCAGGCCAAAACCTTGGAGTCATCTTAACTCCTCTCATTCTCTCATACTCCACGTCTGAGCTTTCATATCCAAAATCTGATCACCCTGATCTGACCCACCATCATCTCTTCCCTGCATTCTTGTAATAGCCTCCCTACTGGACTTGCATTAGGAGAGTCCTATCCCATTTCAGTGTATTCTCAACAATGCCATCTGAGTGATCCTTTTACTTATTTTTTTAGTACTGTGGATTAAATCCAGGGCCTCATGCATGCTAGGTATGTACTCTACCACTGAGTTATATTTTAGGTGTTTTTTTTTTTTTTTGAGACAGGGTCTTGCTAGGTTGCCCAGTCTGATCTTGAACTTGTGATCCTCCTGCCTCATCCTCCCAAGTAGTTAGGATTATAGGAGTGTGACACTGTCCTAGATTTTATAAAAAAATTAAGTTGTAGGAGCTTTTTTATATTTATTTTTTAGTTTTAGGTGGATACAATATCTTTATTTTATTTTTATGTGGTGCTGAGAATCGAACCCAGCACCTCACGCATGCTAGGTGAGAGTACTACCACTTGAGCCACATCCCCAGCCCCTGTAGGAGCTTTTTGAATATTAGAGATACATGTTGTCTTAAAAAAGTTTTCCTCACACTATCTAATTTATTGTTTTATAAATTTTTTTATTCATATAGGTAGAGGTCCTATATTAGGGATCAATCAAATCAGTGAGAATACAGATTTATTCATTCACAAAAAATTTACTGAAGGCCAGAACTTGTGGCCTATTCATTTAGTCAGGACAGCTTCAAATCCTGACTTCTACTTCACATAACTGACGGTGGCTTTCAGCTTTAGTTTTAGCAGATACTTGAAAGAGAATGTGTTTTCTCAGAGCCAAGTAGCCCCAAACATTTCCCAGGTTTTGGCCACATAATCAGAAATTTCAAAAGTGTTCTGGAATTTATGGACTCAGCTCTAAGTTACTAGGATCAGGCATACAGTGTCTTCCCTGTGTGTAGTTTGCTTTCACCATGCTTTATTTTCCCTCAATTGTGTGCCATGAATAGGGCAGATGATGAATGCTTCAGTCCTCTGCGGGGTGAACTCCAAAGGCAGCCTCAGAATCTAGACACATAATACATATGGTTGAAAGCTGGTAGGCTCTTTTGAAATCTTGTGGCTTCCTATCAGACCACCAGCTCTGCAGATCTCCAATTTCTGGTTGTTGCTGAACTGGGGGATGAGTGTAGCACCTCGAGGCTTGCCTACCTGAGTGAGCTATGGGTTTTGTTTGAGTCTGAACAATACATAAAAGGCTCTTGAATAAATCTCCAGCGTTCCTGTTTTTTCACCCTCCAGGTCTAAGTTTGATTTGTGCTGATGTCTCCTGCAAGAACTGCTTTTTTGTGTGGTGCTGGGGATTGAATCCAGAGCCTATGTGCATGCAAGGCAGGCACTCTACCAACTGAGCTATATACCCAGCCCCAAGAACTGTCTTTTTTTTTTTTTTTTTTAAAGGGAGAGTGAGAGAGGGAGAGAGAATTTTTAATATTTTATTTTTTAGTTTTCGGCAGACACAACATCTTTGTTTGTATGTGGTGCTGAGGATCAAACCCTGGCCGCACGCATGCCAGGCGGGCGTGCTACCGCTTGAGCCACATCCCCAGCCCCCCAAGAACTGTCTTGTAAGCCACTTCGGAGTTCAATAAAATGGGTCTCTCAGATGCCTTTAACACCAAACAAGTTATTTTCTTGGTAAAGCAGCTTCAGTGAATCTCTTCTATAAGTCTTTTTAGCTTGCTCTCTGGTGCATAAAATAAATCAAATTTTCATTCTCTTCTTTGGTGTCTTAGAATGGTGGTCAAAAAGGTACCCTTGGGCTGGGGACGTAGCTCAAGCGGTAACGCGCTTGCCTGGCATGCGCAGGGTGCTGGGTTCGATCCTCAGCACCACATAAAAATAAAATAAAGATGTTGTGTCCACCAAAAACTGAAAAAATAGATATTAAAAAAAAAAGAAGGTACCCTTAAGGGGCTGGGGTTGTGGCTCAGTAGTGGAGGGCTTGCCTAGCACATGTGAGGCACTGGGTTTGATCCTCAGTACCACTTATAAATAAAATAAAGGTATTATGACCATCTACAAATAAAAAAAATATACATATATTTTAAAAAGAATGGATCCTTAAAACATACTGTGGGGATCTCATTACCAGCTTCCCACTAGGTAACATTGGGACCTTAGACAAGATCCTTAGCCACTCTGTGCCTTGGCTCATTTATCTATAAGCTGTGGTTACTAAGATAAATTTGTGAAGATTAAATTAGTTAATGCATGTGCTTCCCAGAATAATGCTCAACACATAGTTATTACCAATAAATGTTGCAAATTTCCTGTACAAACTCTTCTATTGAGGGAAACACTGGGCATATTAGCTTTCTAATGTTTCCAATGAATGTTGATGTAATTTTTCCTCTCTATGCAGGTACCCCCATGTAGAGAAATAAGCTTTTGCTATTTATATAAAGCTTCTTAAATTTGATACGAGTTACTTACATCCTAGTAATTCCTCAATGGCTAGATAAAAATACTTTTTGCTGAAGTCTTAATTGGCCTGTGCTGAGGTCAGCCAGGCTGTATATTAATGCCCTGATACCATGTAGCTTCAAGGAGAAGCAGAGAAAATATCCAGAGAGAAGACATACCTGGATGGTGGCAGAGCTAGGACCAGGATGGAAACTAGGTTTCTAGATTACTTACATTTTTAGTCCATTTAAATTCAAATCATATTAATATGAAGCAGTCCTCTTGCCTCTGTCCTTGAACCCAGTCTCTGTCTGTCAGGTCATAAAAGATAGGGAAACAAGGCCCTACATTTTAAAGTAGGGATTGTCTCTAAACTTTTAAGTCGCCACATGTTTTGGTAGTTGAATAAGCACAAGTTTTGTTCCAATTCCCTACAAAATTTCACAATAGTCAGGAGTTAGAATTGGTCCCTATGTTATGAAACAGTCAGTTTTTATACTTTAAACTTTAAAGCAAGGCTTTAGTTGTTGATTATTACTTTGGACATATTTCAAGAATCAGAATACCATCTGTGGAAGATTCTACACAGGCCTTAATTCCTGTTCAAAGACAATAGTCTGCACTTTGAGGAGCTCCCTGGGTATAGAAATTGGCTGCCCTGACAACAAATAGCTCATGTCTTAGCTTTTTTCTGTCTTTACCCTCAACCTCTTGGGATGTGAATTCAGACAGCTCTCCCCTCCCATCTTCTCCTGGAAACCTCTCTGGAAGCAGTCACCACAGTAACCACCTTCTTTTATGCTAGATTTCTGGAGCACAAGGAAGAATACTTCCCCAGAGAAGTTAGGAGGTTTTAAATTTCTTTTCCCCTTCTTGTATTTGTTTTGTTGGTGCTGGGATGAACCCATGGCCTCCAGTGTACTCTACCCCTTGTGCCACACCCCAGCCAAGAGGCAGGCGTTCAACATGAGTGAGAAGAGTAGGCAGTTTCTAAGGACCAAAGCTGGACTTTGTGTATCCTGTGTCACATAATCTTCACTTCAGCTCTCTGAGATAGTTGTTATCATCCCCATTTTACTGATGCTTAAAAAGTAGCATGCTCTGGGTCACACACGTGGCAAGTGACAGCGTCAGAATTCTAACCGAGGTTTATCTTTCCCAGGCCTTTGCTCTTATTTAGCAAATTAAACAAGTATAGATAAACAAAATCAATTCATTTTCAGTTAGGAAAGAGGTTTTATTCCTTCTTTTTCTCAGTGTGGATAAATGCCTTTTTCTGGTCCCTTGGGGCCTTCAGAAGCCCAGTTCAGTGTCACTTTGGGTTAGTTCCTTCTCTTAGATTATATTCTGTTTATTTACTCCTTCAGCCCTCTGAGAAATCTTTTTGTTAGTGTAATCCTACTTTTAGTCTTAAGAAAACTTTTCTTCCTTGGCTACCAAAGAAATTTGTCCTTGGGTTTGTTTTGTTTTGAGACTGGGTCTTGCTAAATTGTCAAAGCTGGCCTTGAATTTAGGATCCTCCTACCTTAGCCTCCTGAATCTCTGGGATTACAGGCATGAACCACCATGCCTAGCTCAGTCCTTGGCTTAGACTTAATTCTCCCCTGAACGCTCTAGAATTTCATACTGGAACTTGGTCAGGAAAGGCCAGAATTAGGAGGCTATAGCTTAGATGGAAGAGGGGATCAATTAACACAAAAGGGAGCAAGCCAGACCAGGAGGGCAAGCAAGGTCCAAAAGATCAGAAGGCCAGTGAGGTTGGGTCAACAGGAGCAGATGTAGCTACATAGATCATCACTCTGTGAAGCTTTGGCTTTTGAGTGCTTTTAATCTCTGTTTTTCTCTTCTCAGTATCTCTTACCTGCCATCTTGTCATTCATAAAATTGCTCAAAGAACATGTTCTACTGGTCTGTGCATGTTCAGTCTCAGATGTAATATATAAATGAGGTTCATTTATAGTTAATTAATTTAGAACTATTATTTAAAAGTTTTGATAAGTAGCCAGGTACAGTGGCACACACCTGTAATCCCAGTAACTTGGGAGGCTGAGGCAGAAGAATCATAAATTTGAGGCCAGTCTCAGCAACTTGGTGAGACCCTAAGCAACTTAGTGAGACACTGACTGAAAATAAAAAAATAAAAAGGGCTGGGGACTTAGCTCAGTGGCAGAGTACCCATAAAATTAAAAATTAAACAAAAAGGGGGTTTTTTAGTGGTACTAGGGGTTGAACCCAGGACCTTATATATGTTAGGTAATCACTGAGCTACACCTCCAGCCCTTTTTATTTTTTATTTTGATGCAGGGTCTTGCTAAGGTTCCCAGGCTGGCCTTGAACTTGCAATCTTCCTGCCTCAACTTCCTGAGTCGTTGGGATTACAGGTGTGTACCACCATGCCTGGCTAAAAGAATAAAACTTTCGAAGCAGTTTATAGCTTAAAATGTAACTCTATGAAGCAGAAAGAAGACTATTTAAAGGGAAGCATTTATGAGAGGCAAAGCATAGCCTTGACTGGGTTTCTGCCAATAATGAATGGCTCCAGTTTGGCACAAACATCTTTCCATTTTGACTTGTTTCCCTGGAAGACAAATTACAATTTGTAGAACAAGAGTGGATCCTGAAGCTCTTTGGATGTTTGGATGCATGGGTCAGAAAACTGAAAGCAAGGGGGAAAAAGTTAGGTAATTAGCTTAAAGTTATTCAACTTATAAATAGCATAGAACTCAAGTTCTGCTCACTTAATTTAAAGTTTTTCAAACCCTGCAGACCATTTGATCACTATATTTTCCTTTGTTTCTGTAATGGAACAGAAAAAAAATTACTTCTTTTCTTCTGTCTTCTCTCTCCTTTTCTTTCAAACAAGGTTTCTACTATTAGTATTTAATGCTACTACCATTTATGTCACTACCACCATACTCAGTGTGTATCTGGCATTATGCTAAATGCTTTGCCCACATTATTTAGTCCCCCTAGTAACCCCAGAGTAGGTACTATTACTGTCCCTACTTATAGGGGGCATGAGGAAGGACAAGAAGGATTAAATAACTTCCTAGACCACAAAGTCCTAAGTGGTGAAGTCAGATGTCAAGTCTGGGCTCTTTGATGTTGGAATTCATTCTTGTAACTACTAGTTATCCTTCAAGCAGTTTTTTGTTTTTTTGTTGGATTACTGAAACAACTATTTTCTCTGAATGCAGAAGTTGAAACCCATTAAGGAAATTCAACCAGAGTATTTCTTGAAGAAAAAAGAAACCATTTCCTGATTTCTTCATGTGTTAACCTTGTGCCATCACTAGGACCCTTACTAGCTACTGTCACATTAGCTTTTGCTATTAATGCTGTCTTGCCCATTATCAAAACCTTAACTATGGAATCCTAACTTCCAAGCTACCTTGACTCTTTGGATTTGTTTGGTATTTGCTTTGGAGAGAAAAAATTGGAAAATAGGAAGCTTAACTAGCAAAAAATGTGAGAGTTTGTTTATTCTCACTTTTGGAAATGGCACGTGGATTAAAACTTTAATGAAACACATAGGTAGAAGTGATTGGCGTATGATCTCAGGAGTTAAACAAAGATTCAAAGGCTGTCTCCACCCTTCATGAGATTTACATTTGAGAGTTTAAGCTTTCCAAGCCTAATTTTCCCCATCTGTATTACGGGAATAATAACTATCACTTCATGAGGTTGTTGTGAGATTTAAATAAGATAATGAATGTGTAGCTGGGTGCAGTGGCACATGCCTGTAATCCGAGTGGTTTGGAAGGCTGAGGCAGGAAAATCCCAAGTTGGAGGCCAGCATTAGCAATTTAACAAGGACTAGGCAACTTAGCAAGACCCTGTCTCAAAATGAAAAATAAAGAGAGCTGGGATGTGACTCAGTGGCTGAGCACCCCTGGGTTTTATCCATGGTACCAAAAAGTAAATAAAGAAAGAAAGAAAAAGATGAATGTATATTATCTAGCACTATGCCTGGAACATTGTAAATACCAATAAAATTTAATTATTATCAAAGTAAAAATTTAGCCTTCTTAACTTTTTTATCCATTAAGTTAAGGAAAATTTTTTAATTAATACTCACTGCTAGTGAGGGAGTAATGAAACTTCTTGTATACATTTTTACAAACATTGTAAATTGATATGCATATTTTTAAAAACTATTTAAGACTATGCTTATATTAGCATAAAGAATGTTAAGATATTCGTATTCTTTTTTTTTTTTTTTTAGAGAGAGAGAGGGAGAATTTTAATATTTATTTTTTAGTTTTTTTTTCCCCGGCGGACACAACATCTTTGTTTGTATGTGGTGCTGAGGATGGAACCTGGGCCGCAAGCATGCCAGGCGATCGCGCTACCGCTTGAGCCACATCCCCAGCCCTATATTCGTATTCTTTGATGGATTCTACTTTTAGTACTCTCCTAATAATCCAAGATATGAAAGTTTTAGGCCTGGTAGCTTGCGATATTATTTATTTTAGTATATAATTGATTTCAGTATAATATATCTGTTCTGTGCTGCTTAAATTTACGAATGAAAAGACTCTACAGCTACATGAAAAAATAATTGTATTATTATATTAAGCAAAACATTTAAAAAGGTGTACAAAATTGTATAAACTGATGATTATGGGAGTATATGAAATTTTCGTCCAGCTGCTGGGACATAACTGATTTGTCTCTAGTGCCTTTTTGACACTGCCACTCTGACACTACTCATTTTTTAAATGAGGCTAAAATAATTGTCAAGTAATGAACCTAATCCCACACCCAAATCTCATCCCCATTGCCAATTTACCCTCATTGTGGTAAGGGCTGAGGAGTAGTGAGGGATGATGCAGGGCTCAGAGATACTCTAAGGATTCCCTTGCATCTTACGTGGGTTTCTTCTCAGTTTTATTTGTGTTTTTATTTTTATCCCCAGTACTGGGGATTGAACCCAGGGCCTTGCATATGCTAGACTAGCACTCTGACACTGAGCTACCTCGATAGGCCTTTTTATTTTTTGTTTTGAGACGGGGTCTCACTAAGTTCCCTAGACTGATCTCAGACTTGTGATCCTCCAGCCTTACTCTCACAGGTAATTGAGATTACAGGTGTGCACCACCACACCTGGCCTTTTCAAATTCTTGAACCTCTCTTTGTAAAAGTCACGCAAGTAGGAAATAGGGAGGGATACGTGGGCATCGATGTAAATATGATCTCTTATTCTTTTAAAAATCTTTTAAAGTCTTTTCTCCATGATTCTGAGGATCAAACCCAGGGCCTTATGCATGCTAGGCAATTACTCTGCCTCTGAGCTACATCCCCAGCCCTTGATCTCTGACTTTTGACATCACCACATCTTTAAAGAAATTCCTAATGGTTTCCTCAGTAACACACACGTTACTTTAATGTTCAAATAACACTCCTTTATCATGATCATTTTGGGAAAATTTTAGATGCTAACTCAGTAAGCTATAAACTAACTCATTGCTTTAAAAATATTATTATTGTAATGCATTCTCATGAGAGTTCAAGCACCCTAGTAATTACTGAAGTACAAAGTCCCCAGAAATGAGAGTAAGGATGGGTCTGGGCTGCCTTTGGTATATTGAACACGTCACTTGATGATGAAAACAGTGATCTTTACTTTGGTTTACAAAAGGCTCATGCTTCAAGGGGTGCAGCAAAATGTTCCTTAACCAAACTGACTGTGTCAGAAGGGTTTTATTGAAATGTCCATCTTGGGAATACAGCTATGCAAAAACATGCACGGGGGCTGGGGATGTAGCTCAGTGGTATAGTGCTTGCCTAGCATGTGAGAAGCCCTAGGTTTGAGCCCCTGGACCACAAAAAACACAAACAGGGAACCAAAAACACTGGATACAAACAGCAGTTGTATTTGGATAGTTTGAATATAATCCCTCTCCCCTTTTTATGTTCTTAGATTGTCTGTTTCTCTTGTGATAGAAGATATTTGAACAAATATTTATTGAACACAATCTATGTTGCAGATACTCTGCTTGATGCTAGAGATACAATGACCCAGATAGGCATGGTCACTGCTTGGCTGAACTTCAATGCAGTGGGAGAAGCAGATGATTTTACAAATTATTGTAATGCCATGTCACAACCCCACAATAGAAGAATTCAGAGAGAGGCTGGAGCACTCAGCATGGTCCTAACCCATACCATGGCCAGGGGACCCAGGAAGGCTTCCTGGGGGAAGAGATGTCTCAGGGCAACTGGGGACTATGTAATTAAAGGATGGAATGGGGACTATTCTAAGCAAAAGAAACAGCTTTTGGCATAGAAAGTCTGGATATAGGAGAAAGCGTGTCTTGTTTGAGGAACTGAAAGTTTTATGATACTCAAATATATATTGAATATGTGATGTGGGGGTGGTGAGAGATGAAGCTGGAGAGCAAAGCAGGAACAAGATCATGAAAAACTTATTTTTTTTTATTAAGGAATTTAAATTTTGACTTTAAGGATAACATAAAGCTAATAGGAGAATATTTATTAATTTGTTGCCTGCTTGCTCATTTATGTGTTCTTCCAAGTTAAAAAAATAAATAAATGTTTGTTGCTAAATACAGTGGCACATGCCTGTAATCCTAGTGACTGAGGAGGCTGAGGCAGGAGGATCGCAAATTTGAGGGCAGCCTCAGCAACTTAGTGAGACCATGCCTCAAAACAAAACAAAAGATAAAAAAGAGGTAGGGATGCAGCTCGGTGGTAAAGCACTCCTGGGTTCAATCTCCAGGACCAAAACCCATTTTTTTTTTCCTGGTACTAGGGATTGAACTCGGGGCACTGTACCACTGAGCCACATCCCCAGCCCTGTTTTATATTTTATTTAGAGACAGAATCTCACTGAGTTGCTCAGTGCCTTGCTGCTGCTGAGGCTGGCTTTGAACATGTGATCCTCCTGCCTCAGGCTCCCAAGCTGCTGGGATTATAGGCGTACACCCAGCCCAAAACCTATTTTTTGCTATTGTGAAAACTCAAATAATATAGAAACATGTGAAATGAAAAGCAAAAATCTTCCTTTTTCTCTGTCATACCCTCCCTGAGTTCTAATTCCCAGAAGTATCTGTTGCTGAGTATGTCTTTTGTATCTTTCCAGAAGTTTTTGTGTATATGCAGGCATGTATGTATATATACACACTTTGTATTTACTCAAATGAAATCATGCCATACTAAATAATTTCCCTCTTAAAACAAGAAAAACTTGATATATCTTCGCCATCTTTCCATATCAGTACATAAAAATCTATATTCTTTTTTTTCCCCACCATGCTGGAGATTAAACCAGAGCCTCTCATAAGTTAAGTGTGTACTCTACCACTGGGCTACATCCCCAGCCATCCCCAAAGTATATTTTGAGATAGAGTCTTGCTAAATTGTGCAGGCTGGTCAATCCTCCTGCCTCAGCTCCCAACTAGCTGGGATTACAGGTGTGTACCACCATACCCAGCGGTCTATAATGGCAACACTGTATCTATAGCTGTCCCATCATTTACTAAACTAGTCTCTTATTGAGAGACATTTAGATTATGTCTAGTTTTTTACTATTACAAAGCAAAACTGCAGCAAACATCTTTGTTATAATATATTTTGGGGTATTTATCTAAGGGTGTCTCTAGGATAGGTTCCTAGAGTTAAAAGAGCTGAGTGAGTATATATATTTACAATTAATGTAGATAGTACCAAATTATCCCTTGTACAGTTAATATCAATTTTTACTCTCACCAACATTGGGAGACACATGCCTATAATCTCAGTGACTTAAGAAGATCACAAGATCAAGGCCATCCTGGGCAATTTAGTGAGACCTTGTCTCAAAATAAAAAGTGCTGGGGATGTAGCTCAGTGGTAGAGTACTTGCCTTTGCCTAACACATGCAAGGTTCTATGTTTAATCCCTAGTACTACAAAAACAAACAAAAAACTGTGGTTAATTGAACACATAACTTAAAACATTATCTTTTATCATCATTATCATCATCACCATTATTTGTAATACTGGGGATCTAAGATGTTTATTTTTATTTTTTATTTTTGGTGCTGGGGATCAAACCCAGGGCCTTGTACATGCAAGGCAAGCATTCTACCAACTGAGCTATATCCCCAGCCCCAGATGTTTATTATTTTTAAGTGTATATTTCAAGAGTGTTAAGTATACTTAACATGGGTCAAAATGGATCTCCATAACATTTTCATCTATTAACCAATAACTTTCCGTTCCTCCTCTCTCTGCCCCTGTCTCTGGTAACCACCATTCTCCTGTTTCTGTGAATTTGACTCTTCTAGGTGCCTCATAAGTGAAATCATATATTTTTTCTCTTTGTGTGACCAGTTTTATTTTACATAGCATAATGTACTCCAGGTTCATCCACATTGTAGTGACAGGATTTCCTTCCTTTTTAAGTCTTGGTGATATTCCATTGTATGTATGTACCACATTTGGTTTACCCATTCATCCGATGATGGATGCTTAGGTGGTTTCCATTTCTTGGTTATTGTGGATAATGCTGCTATGAAAATGGTTATAGAAATATTTCTTTGAGACTCAATCATTTTGGATACATGTCCAGAAAAGGGGTTGCTGATTCTTATGCTAATTTTATTTTTAGGTTTGTTTGTTTTGAGATGGAGTCCCACTGTGTTGCCCAGGCTGGTCTTTTAAACACCTGAGCTTACATGGCCTTCCTAAGTAGCTGGAACTACAGGCACATGCCACTATGCCTGGCTTGATTTTTAGTTTTTTGAGTAACTGCAATACTGTCTTCCACAGCAGCTACTCCATTTTACATCCTCACCAACAATGAATACAGGTCCTAATTTGTTTATAGCCTTGTTATTACTTGTTATTTTCTATTTTTGTTTGTTTGTTTGTTTGTTACTGTGTTTTGTTGTTGTTGTCTTTTATGGTAGCTATCCTATTGGGTATGAAGTGATTCATTGTGATTTTGATTTGCATTTCTCAAGTCATTACCGAAAATGAATATCTTTTCACATGCTTACTGATCATTTGTGTACCATCTTTGAAGAAATGTTTATTTAGGTTATACCCATTTTTATCTTTGCCAAGAATCTATGGATTAAAAATGGCATTTTATTGTTTAAATTGTCATTTCTTTTATTATTCATTCATTCAACAAATAAATACTGAATGACTCCTTCGTGTCTGACAGTGTTTTAAATTGCTACAATCTAGCTAGCACACAAGATAGTTTGTGCATCTTTTATGTTTCTATGGCATTTTGTATTTCTTGTTCTGTAGATTGAATTTGTAAGTCTTTTGCTCATTTTTCTATTGAGTACTTTATCTTTTTATTGTCATATAAGAACTCTTTATTATATGCTAAGTAAATGGGCTTTTGTGTATTCATTTTCTATTACCATGTTTAAATGACCACTAGTTTGATGGCTTATAGTAACACACATTTTACATCCACAGTTTCAGTAGGGAAGAAGTCACAGGCATGGCTTTACTGGGTTCTCAGCTTCAGGGTTTCGCCAGGTTGCCATTCAGATATTCGCTGGGACTGTGGTCTCATGGGAGACTCCACTGGACATGTGCTTCCATGCTTCCTTGGATTGTTGGCAGAATTCATTTTCTTGTGACACTGAGGGTCAGTTTTTGCTGGTATCTCCTTTTAGCTCCTACAGGGTACTCACACTCCTATGCCATGTGGCCTTCTCCAGTATGTCCATTCACTTCATGGCAGCTTACTTCTTCACAGCCATCGAGGAGAGGTGTCTTTCTAGTGCCTCTGCTAGCAAGAATTGTCTTAACAAGTATCATAATAGTCGTGGGAGTGACAGTCCACCCTCATTGCTGAAACCTACTGGTAAGAAGCAAATTGCAGGGCTGGGGATGTGGCTCAAGTGGTAGCGTGATCACCTGGCATGCGTGCGGCCCGAGTTCGATCCTCAGCACCACATACAAACAAAGATGTTGTGTCTGCCAAAAACTAAAAAATAAATATTAAAAAATTCTCTCTCTCTCTCTCTCTCTCTCTCTCTCTCTAAAAAAAAAAAAGAAAAGCAAGTTGCAGGGCTGAGGCTGTGGTAGAGTGCTTGCCTAGCATGCATAACGCACTGGGTTCAATCCCTGGCACCACATAAAAATAAACAAATAAAATAAAGGTACTGTGTGCATCTACAACTAAAAAATAAAAATAATAGTAATAAAAAGAAGTTGCAGTACTGCCTACACTCAAGGGCAGGGAATTCTGCAAAGATGTGATTGCTGGGGACACCTTAGTGTGTATTCATCACAATCTTCCAGGGGTATTCCAAATATTTTCACAATATTAATAATATTGAGGAGTTTTCTGCTCTTTCTTTCTCTCTCTCTTTTTTTTTTTTTGGTATCAGGGATTGAACTCAGGGGTACTAGACCACTGAGCCACATCCCCAGCCCTATTTTGTATTTTATTTAGAGACAGGGTCTCACAAAGTTGCTTAGTGCCTTGCTTTTGCTGAGGCTGACTTTGAATTCACGATTCTCCTGCCTCAGCCTCTGGAGTGGCTGGAATTATAAGTATGTGCCACCACTCTGCTCTCTTTTTGAGTCAAATGTGTTGGTCTTTTTTGTAGCTGCTGTGTTACAGTTTGTAGTATTTTTAGTGTGGATTTTATCACTCCAAGATTTTGTAAATGTTTACCTTGTTTTGATAACCCATATTTTATTCTAATCCTATTATTATTTTAGAATTTATTTATGTATTTTAATGTGAGATTTGAAGCAGAGATCCCAATTTTTTCCCCTCTCTGGCCAAATTATTATCTTAATTTTTGAATGATTTATTTTTAATATGGTTCTTTTGTTTTTTTTCTTTTCTTTTTCTGTTTTGTTCCATTGATACAGCAATCTGTTCCACTGTGTTTCCATATTTTTGCATTATTGTAGCTTTGTAATATAGTCTTGACTTTAATTTTTGTTATATGCATTTTGGATAGATATATATGAACACACACACACACACACACACACATATTCATGTGATCCAAAATTAAAAATAAGCAAAAGAATGTATAGTCTAAAGCGTTTTTTCTGTCTCTGTTCTAAACAACAGTTCACTCCTTGCAGAGAACCAGTGTCATGTTTGTTTATTCCCTTAGGGATATTTTATGTACATATCAGCAGATGGGAATATATAATCCATTAGTTTACCCAGAAGGTGGTGTAACCATATACATTTCTGTATCTTGCATTTTTTCATTTAATAAACCTTGGAGATCTTTCTTTATCAGTTTACAAAAAGCATTATTATTTTTTTAATGAGTCCCCAGTCTTCTACTATAGGAATTTACCACAATTTACTCAACTAATTTTCTATGTACAGATTAAACACATACACATGCACACAAGCACACACAATGCTGCAGTGAACATTGTACATATATACCTGTATATGCATTGCAGGTATAGCTGCAAGAAGAATTTCTAGAAGTGGAATTGCTGAGGCAATGAATATTATGCATTTACAGTTTTGATACATATTGTCAGTTCATCCTCCTTAGAAGTTGTACCAGTTTACATCCCTACTTTCCCTTTCTGCGAATACCTGTTTGCCCACATCCTCCCAACTCAGTATTTTGTCAAACTTTTTGATCTTTGTTAATTCAGTTGAAAAATCACATCTGTGTGTAGTTTTAATTTGTATTCCTCTTATGAGTGAGGTAGTTTTTTCTCCTGTTTATGAGCCATTTGTATTATCTTTACATTAAATAATCTGTTTCTGTATTTTGCCCGTAATTGTTTGTATTTTTAAAGAGCTTTTAAAATATTGAAAAAAGTGACCATTTATTTGTGATGTGAGTTGTAAATATTTTCATAGTTTGCCATTTGTCATTTGACTTTCTTTGTCATAGGATTTTTTTTTTCCAAGCAGACATATAAACTTTGTCAAAATCTGGGGGCTGGGCTTATGGCTCAGTGGTAGAGCACTTGCCTTGCACAATGAGGCATTGGATTCAATCCTTAGCACCACATAAAATAAATAAATATGTAGAACAAAGGTATGGTGTTCATGTTCAACTAAAAAAATTTTGTGTATCAAAATTTTCAAGTAGTAAAATTTTATGCCATTTTTATTGCATCTAAGTTTTTTATTTGTTTTCCCTGCAGTGCTAGAAATTGAATCCTGGGCCTTCTAATGCTAGGCAAGAACTTTATCACTGAACTATGTCCCTAATCCTAAGTTTTTGGTCATAGTTAGAAAATTGTCTTCTCTTGCTTCTTGCAACACTTTATGCCTTTATTTTTAAATTCAAAGGTTTGCTCTATTAGGAGTTTATGCTAATATAAGATATGGAGTGTGGCTCTGTCTTTAAATTTTTTGGTTTCCTAGCTCATTGACCCTATACTATTTATTGAATAATCATTTTTACTAATTTAAAATCATCTTTACAATACCATTTATTGAATAATCATCTTTACTTTGGAGATTATTGTGTGATACACTAAATTCTCACACTTGATTATATTTTGGGACTTTCTATTTGCTTTTATTATCTACATGTCTTCTCATGTACCAGTACTATATTTTAATTAAATATTATAGCTTTGTACTCCATTTTAAAAATCAAGAAGGGTTAATTGGTTTCTATGCTGCTTTTCAGGGATTTTTCCAAGCTATTTTTGCATGTTTGTTTTTCCAAATGAACTTTAAAATGACTTGTTAGAGTCTTCTAAGAAATCCCATCTTTAATAAGTTTTATGCATCTGAATGATGTGATCAGGTTTGTGTTTTAGAAGATTATTCTGACTTCAGTGTGCAAAACTAAGTTGAAAGACACAGAGTAGAAGCAAAAATATCAATTACAAGTTTGAGTTACCCAAGGGAAAGAAGATAGATGGGTAATTGAGGATCATTGTCAGTTTGAGAGGTATTTAGTAGATCAAAATAACCGGACTTTGATGATGACTGGGATAGGGAGGCAAGGAGAAAGTATTTAAGGATAATCCTAAACTTTCTGGGTTAGGCAGTTGAGCAGTACCATTCCCAGAAATTCAAAGCTTTCAAGGCATGATTATTTCAGGAGAAAGATGGCAGATTTACTTCTAAAGGTGTTGAGTTTGAAATGCCTGCAGGCAGTCCTACAAGAGTTGTCCAGTCAACTGTTGAATGTACAAGTCTGCAACTCTGGAGAGATGGGGAAGCAATACAGAGTTGTGTGACAGAGCCCAGAAAAGAACCCAGCATTTAAAGGATGGTCAGGACATTCAGGAGTTGGCAAAGGAATCTAGAAAGAAACACCCAGAGAGAGAGGAAAACAGGATAGCATGGAGTCCTGGGATTCAGGAGAAGAATGTTTTCAAAAGAGAATAAATTGCCAATAATTTCAGATACTTTCAAGAGATCAAGTGATTTATGAGCTGAAAAAGTCCATTTGGACTTAGTAGCAAGGAAAGACCACAGTTACCTCAGGAAATTTCAGTGGAATAGGAAGTTGGGAGTTGAGAGCTGAATAGGAGTTGAGCTCCTCCTTTACCTTGAAGCTTGGCTCTTCAGAGTAGGAGAGACAAGGTGAGGAGGAGAACCATTCCCCAAATCACATTACCCTCCTGCCCCGAGCTTTACACTGGAGAGGGTTGGCCATGGTTAAATGCACCTGGAAAGAACTGAGGAGAAAGAGGCTCGTCTTCCTGTTGTTTGAGGGTTGGATAATACTGGGGAGAATATAAGGCTTAGAGAAATTAGCCAACATGATCTGTCTGAAGAGAGTGATCCACTTAACAGTGTGGTGTGTGTGCCATGACAGGTTTGACTAGATTTTGTTTTGAGTTTTCCAATATTTTTGAGATACACAGAGTGTCTAAGACATTGGAATCAGCCTTAAGAATTTAATGGGAGATTAAAAGCATGGGAATGGTGTATTAGTACACCATTTGTATATATAAAAAAAGAAACAGAAGTAATATAAATATGAATTTGCTTACACACATAATCAATGTTAGTAGGATTTCCAAAAAGCTAATACTCTGGTTATTCTTTGGGAGATGGGAACTGGATAGAAGGGAAACAAGAAGTTTGCTTTGTCACTGTCCATCTTTATAATTTTTGTTTGTTAAGAATATAAATATGGGGGCTGGGATTGTGGCTCAACAGTAGAGCGCTTTCCTAGTACATGGGAGGCCCTGGGTTCAATCCTCAGTACTACATAAAAATAAATAAAATAAAGATATTGTGTCAAAAAAAAAAAGAATATAAATATGATCCTAGCAAATTGGAAAGCTGAGGCAGAAGGATCATGAGTTCAAGGCCAGTCTTGGCAATTTAGTGAGACCCTGTATCAAAATTAAAGCAAAAGCTGGGGATGGGACTATGAATGTAAGTCAGTGGTAAAGTACTCTTGGGTTTTATCCCCAGTACCAACAACAAATGTGAATATGTTATTTATTAAAATAGCTAGTTGTCTTCCTTTATTTTTGGTACTAGGAACTGAACCCAAGGGCCCTTTACCACATCCCCAGCTCTTTTTATTTATTATTTTGGGACAGGGTCTTGCTAAGTTACTTGTGGCCTTGCTAAGTTGCTGAGGCTAGCCTCGAGCTTGTGATCCTCCTGCCTCAGCCTCCCAAGTTGCTAGGGTTACACTTGTGTGCCTTGCACCTGGCTTAGTTATCTTTCAAAGTAATGATTCTAGAGCCTGAATCATTACTAATAACTCTAAGTGTGTCTGTGATCTGTCTGCTCTTATGCATCTCAGAGCTCCTAAGAAGCAAACCTTTGCTTTGTGCCTTTGAGGTGTGGACTTCTACCTTTGCTCCACTCTCCCCACATGGGGATTTGCAGCTTTGGGGAAACAGACAGTGTTGGATCTGGGTTAAGGAAGAAGACTGTGGTCTGGAATATACTGGTTCTGTTAGCTGTAGCTTGGCAGAGTGGGTCTAAGGCTTACAGGGAATGAAAAACGAAAGGGGGCAGTTATTATCCTGAAGCAGGCTAACACCTCATGCTGGTTTTCTACCTTCCAGCTAGGACACATGTGTGTGATGGTTAATCCTGCAATTTTTCGGTCTTCCCATTACTATTATAAATCATTCCCAGAAACTGAAAAATCTCAAAAATTTCCCTAAAAACAAATCAAAGTAAGATATTCAGAAAAGGATTAAAAATTTTCAGCATTTCTCATTAAGTTTCATTATAGTTTTAGAGAAAATATCTAGATTATTGCATGAACTAAACATTTTACATTTAAAGTTTAATTTGTATATTCCATGCTGATTATATACCTTTACTTTGGAGCATTAGCAGAAATACAAAACAAAATACAAAACAAAAAAAACCTCAAAACATTCAACTCTAGGCCTGGGAGTATGGCTCACTGATAAAGCACTTTCCTAACAAGTAGGAGGCCAGCACTGCAAAAAAGAAAAGAAACAAATAAAGAATCCATGAAAAATAACCAAATTCACTAATGATTATTTCTCCTCATCCATTTTTAGCATACCAAGTAAAGTAGATCCCCTGACTTGGAGAATATGTGTAGTTTGTACTATATTTAATGGTGCCTAATCTGACTTCAAATTTCACTGATTAAAATCCTCAGCTGAACTATAAATATCATAAATCTAGAGTTTGAAGAAGTAGTTTAATCACTGTTCCTTGGTCTGGGTTATCACTGATAAGGTGTCTGTAAGAAGCCCATAGAAAATCAAATTATTAGCTTTATTCCTGGCAGCTCAGTAACTCTGAAAGCCCCATTGGCTGGGCTCTGTGATCAACATGAAACTGTCTTCCCTCCTTCCTCTTCCCAAAGTGAACCAGCTAAACCTGCAGAGGCTGGGCTAACAGGGCTTCCCTCTTCAGTTGCATGCTGAGGAGCTGGGGAATGTCCACCTTCTTTGCCAGGGAGAGAGCCTGCTGAGACTGTCAGGAACCAAGAAGCTTTCTGCACTCCAGCCAGGCTTGTTAACACATTAGCCCATCCAAAAGAGAGGGCTAGCTCAGAATAGTAGCTCTCAACAGTCAGAATGGTCAGCTTTCCCTTCCATGTCTACAGACAGAAGTGGGACTAGAGGAGAGGAAAAAGCTCCCTCATATGGGTTCTGCCAGTTTTTCTGTTGTTTGACAAAAGAAATTGAATTAAGTTGTCAAGCCAGCTTAATTCTCTCTAAGCAAGCAGCCAGATCCAGTTGTTCTTTTGACTCAAGTTAAATGGAGAATCTGGTTCTCCAGACCAATTCTTCTACTTTTGGTAGCTTGGTTCTTCATGGGGATGAATGATCTGATGGAGATGGATTTTTAGCATCCTCTTATCTGGGCAGATACCCTCAAGAGATGATGAATTCTGTAAGGACACTTTATAGCCTGAAGAACATACCAGAAGCATGGCTATGTGAAAAAGAAGTGGCCTGCTGGGAATGTCATAGGCTGATCCCATCTTCAAAGGGTTCTGGTAGCAGCTGGATGACCATTGGTGAGGATGCTGTGTAGTTGACCTGGCTGACTTGGAAGTCATTCCTAATTCTCGTAACTGTGTGAATCCAGCAGGATACCTTGTATGTCTCTTCATGAAGTAGCCAAATGAGGAAAACTACCTATGCTCTTTAAAATGAAAAACAGGATATAAGTTTTTTTAATCCAATATGCTTTATTTAGAATTATTATGTTCTGTTTTATTTAACTAAATATTCCAGATTTATTATTTCCAGACACATTTTCTCTTAAACATTTATAGTTACTTTGTGAAATTATATACTTATTTTATTCTTTAAAGACATTAATAGTATGGAGGAAAAGGTTGTTGACTACATGGTAGAAAACTTGGCTTTCATCTCTCTCTCTCTCTAAAATGTAGATAGACGTTATTGTGGGTAAAAGCTGAAAAATACCTTTGATTTGTTATAGCATTATAAATTTAATTAAATAAGCTTTTTATTTGGAAATTTAAAATGTACCTCAAGGCTGGGAATATAGCTCAGTGGTAGAGTGCTTGCCTGGCATGCCTGGGCCCTGGGTTTAATTCCTAAAGCACCACACACATATACTATATATATGTTTCAAAGTAGAGAATTGAGTAAAGAATTCCCATGTATACTCATCACTAGTTTAGGACATTTTGCCTTTCTTGTTTCATCTGTCCCCTTAGTTTTTTTTTTTAATCTAAATTACAGATCTCTCACAAACTCAATGAAGTCTTTCACCAAGCATAATCACAGTGGTGAATCTGGTGTGATTTGGATGCAGTGGGACCAGAAGGAGGGGAGCAGGACAGGTGCCCCATGACTGTCTCCTACTCCCATTTCCTAAGGCCTGTACTTTGACTGCTTTACTTCTTGACCTAAGGTACCCACCTGACCTTTGGGCCTTCCAGGATTCCATTCTCCTTCCTATTTTAATATACTTCTAGCTCTCACTTCTTCTGCCCTGCCCTGGCTCAGCTTAAGCATCCATATGTCAAAAAACAATTCTTCCACCAGGTGCTGTAGCACACACCCAGAGGCTCAGGAAGCTGAGACAGGAGGATCTCGAGTTCAAAGCCAGCCTCAGCAGAAGTGAGGCGCTAAGCAATTCAATGAGACCCTGTCTCTAAATAAAATACAAAATAGGGTTGGGGATATGCCCTTGAGTTCAATCCCTGGAACCCCCCAAAAAAACCCAGCCAAAACCAAGCCAAACCAAAACAAACAAACAAAAAACAATTCTTCCACAGTTCTTTCCATCACTGTCAGAAACAAAATCAGCTGCCTCTGGATATCAATGGGCAGACCTTTTTTACCCTGACCGAATTTCTCGGGTCATTATCCTATTAGCATCAAAGGGGAACTACACTCAACAGAAGGCCTCCCTCATTAGAACACATTATCCCAGGCCAGGAGGTGGGGTGGGAACTGGCAGTTTAAAACTTGTACTTCTCTGGGGGCCTGGGCAGCATGCCGTGAAGAGAGTGAAATGCCTTTAAAGATAGGGGTCTGCATTATCCCCTGCCCTGCTTTGGCTATCCCTGAGGATTCAGAGTTGAAATTCTTCATTGTATTATGGAAAATAGTCACCCTTGCCTGCCTGGGGTGATGTGCTGGGTAGTAAGGGAAGCCTTTCCTTTAAACATTGAGTGTAGTTCCTCTTTTAACTTTGATACTAATAGGTCAACTGGAGGAATTTGTTCTGGGTAAATAAGTTCTGTCCATTGATCTCTAGAGGCAGCTGAGTTTCTTCTTACCATGATGGAAAAGTAAGAAGAATAGAATAATCTTTCATACATAGGCATTGCCAGTTTTAATAATGCCATTTGTACTTTTTTCATCATGATCCTAGCAGTAAGTTTTGTGCCAAGTTTGGTGGCACACATGTAATCCCAACAGCTGGGGAGGCTGAGGCAGGAGGATTGCAAGTTCAAGGGTAGCCTCAGCAACTTAGTGAGGGTAAGCAACTTTTAGCAAGACCCTGTCACAAAATAAAATATATATTTTTAAAAAGGACTGGGGATATGGCTCAATGGTTAAGTGCTCCTGGATTCAATCCCCAGTGCTGAGAGAGGGATTGGGGGGAGAGGGAGAAAGAGAGAGTGTTAAGAGTTTTGTATGTTGTTTGTTTATAAATTTTATACATATCCCTCTTTACTGTTATATACACAAAAAATAGGAAACTAAGTGAGAACAGAACTTCTAATGTTTCCTCCATACCCATCCCCCATGAAAGGCATGCACTCCACTTTGGAGCCTGATTAGCTAGAAACATTATATAATTCATCAAATATGTTGGAACCCATTATGTGGCAGCACTGTGTGGGGTGCTGGAGGGAAGATGCAGAAGACAAGATCTGAGGTCTCACTGCTGACAGCCAGGGGAACATAATCTGATCTCTCCAGGTAAGAGGCCCAGAGATGTTGGCCTCTTCTCATCCACTTCTTGAGTAGGAGCTCTCAGTGTGAACCTGAGCCCCAGGCTCTGGGCATGCTTTATGCTTTGTTGTTATTTCTTATTTTGACAGAGTATTTTGTCTGGCTCTCTGCCGTCATTCTGATTGTTTGATTTTGACCATAAAACAACCTAAAAACAACTAACCCCCCAAATCTGTTTTCTCTCTGTCATTTTTTGGAGTGATCTTATAGTTTAGTTTATCTATTTAACTTTATTTCCCTTTTATTAATTTATCATCATCATCATCATCATCATCATCATCATCATTATTATTTTGGTACCAGGATTGAACCCAGGGGCATTCTACCACTAAGATATGCCCCCAACCCCTTTTATTTTATTCTAAGACAGGGTCTTGATAAATTGTTCAGACTTCCCTTTAAATTTGTGATCCTCTTGCCTCCCAAGTCACTGAGATTATAGGCTTGTGCCTATAATCTGCTTCCCTTTTATATATCATTCAAAAATAGGACTAAGGCAGGGTGCATTCCCGTAATCCCAGTGATTCAGGAGGATGAGGCAGGAGGATCGAAAGTCCGAGGCCAGTGTCAGCAAATTAACATGACCCTAAGCAAGTTAGCAAGATCCTGTCTCAAAATAAATAAAAAGGGCTAGGGATGTAGCTCAATGGTAAAGTGCCATGCATTCAGTTCCCAGTACCTAATAATAACAATAAAAATAGAACTAAGAAGGGGCAACACAAAGGATACCAATATGATGACAGGCAGGGTCTCAAGTCAGAAGGTGGGTGCTAACCCCTTCTCTGGTCTGCTCTTCTCTTAGCTCCTTTCATTGCTCATAGCAGGACTCCTTGGTATTTTGGAGAAGAATGGATCTCAAATTCAGTCAGTCAAAAAAGGTATACCTTCTATGTTTAAAAAAAAAAAGCCTACCTATCCAGGTGGTTCAGGGCTCTGAGAGTCTAATTACCTCTGCCAGACTGGCATAGATCTGCCCCAGGATAGTGCAGTACTGACAGATTGCAGAAGAAGAGCCTTATCCTGTTCCCAAGACTGTTAGGAGCTTTTCAGAAGTTTTGTGAACTGAAGATCCCATCCTCAGAGCATGCATATATATATATATATATATATATATATATATGTGTGTGTGTGTGTGTGTACACACACATATATATATTATGTATGTACACACACACACACACACACTCTCCCATCTACTGATGTGTTCTGACACTGCAGAGGACAAAGGAAGTGAGGAGTACTGTACTGAGGGAGGCTGGCAGGGTGCTGGCAAGTCTGATCTGAGATTTGTATTTCTCTCTCTCTCCTCCAACCAAACTATGAAATCCATTTTTATGTTGCCCAGTCCATAAAATGGAGTTAAAATGGCCCCAGGCTTGAGTAAACGGCATCCTTTTTTTTTGTGTGTGTGTGTGTGTGGCCAGATCTTCTTACCCTCCCCACCTTGTTCTGGGAAGTAAAAGGTGCTGGCTGTGGCTAGAATGATTTGCTGGGGTCCCAAGAGAGGCAAAGTTGTTTCTTGGTTACATTTGCTCTTTTTAAAAGGGGGAGCCTAGCCAGGCGCAGTGGTGCACGCCTGTAATCTCAGTGGCTCGGAGACTGAGGCAGGAAGATTGCAAGTTCAAAGCCAGCCTCAGCAAAAGCAAGGCAATAAGCAACCCAGTAAGACCCTGCCTCTAAATAAAATACAAAATAGGGCTGGGGATGTAGCTCAGTGGTACAGTGCCCCTGAGTTCAGTCCCCGCTACTCCAAAAAAATAAAATAAAATAGATAGCCTATAACATCTTCCACTAACTAGTCTATGTATCAGTGAAAAGCCCTGCTTAAGGAACTTGCCTAATCTAAACTTGTTAAGTCTCTACTCTTCCCCAACAGAAATTTATTTAGTACTAGGGGCCAATATTTGACATTTAACAAGAACTAAAGAAACAGAAACAGACACCATTCTGGGCAAGCAGGAGGTTGTCTGGTAGAGCTTACTAATAAGTGCAAGTATGACCTTAGGGCCAAGCCCAACTCACTCTATCTGGTACCCTTCCTACCAGCTTAACCTCTCACCAGCCTCCTACCTATTAGGAAGGTGAGAAACAGATGTGGGCCTAAGTATATGGAAGAATCTAGAATGACTGAGGTAGTGTTTTAATTTTAAAGGAGGAAGCATAGGTTGTGATTTTTAACCATTTATGAAATAAGTTAGATACTAACCCAAATCAGATAACTGGATATAATAGCAAGCTGTACATGTGCTGTATAAACTGTAATATCATCACATATCATAACAGGACTATTATCCTTTCTTTGAATCTTAGCTTGTCAGTAGATTTTTAAGAACACAATAAAATTTAAATGAAAGAAAACTTTTTGTGGTGGTGGGGATTGAACCCAGGGCTTTGTGCATGCCTACCACCTGCTCTACGACTGAGCTATAGTCCTGTCCCAGAAAAATTCTTAATAAAGTCATCTTTTTTGCTTTCTTCCATATATATCAACAAAATATCCCCTTAAAGTCTCAAACAATAATTATTTTTATACCCTACTTAGCAAAGAAGGCAAAGTGAAGAGAACATTTAATGAGGCTTAGGACTGTGAGTTCAGGCTGGTATGTACTAGCCATGTGACCTTAAGAAAAATCACTGTCCTCTGGATCTTGGTTTCTCATCTGTAGAAGAAAAAAAAAACAGAACTGAATTTTCTTGTGGTCAGCAGTACTTCCTCTTATTTGTGTAAAGCCACCAGCCCCTGCTCCCTTGCTTTGCCTGTCCTACCTTAGTTTTCTGGACTGTGAGTTGAAAACAAGGTGACAAAATACTCCCTTCTCAGTGCTCTCCTTTAGGTTTCCCCTCTGCTTCTGTTTTCTGGAAGACTTATTTGCTTCCTGGTTCACTGCTGAGATGTTTGAAGTTGCCATATAAATGACCCCCTAGGTCAGGCTAACACATTGTCCTCATAGCATAAAAAGGTGACATCACATCCAGTGCAACTCTCTATAATATTGAAGCTTCATGCCAATATGTGTTTCCAGCATTGATAGTGGTATTCTGTTGCCCTTGAAGGAGTTTTATCAAATTTTTCTTGACCTCTATTCATCAAAATTTCTATAAATTAAGCTACTAAGATTTGTCTTATATAGAATTACTTCTGTGCGAGAATATTGATTAGGTACCTCTCTGTAAATACACTGATATTATGTTATATTCTGGATCATACTTTTCAATGAGCCATGTGTAGGCTTAACCCTGGTTTTATGCATGTTTTTTCTGTTTCTTTTTGGTGCTGGGGGCTCAAACCTAGGGACTTATGCATGCTAAGTGAGTACAATGTATTTTTTTATATATTATTTTTTAGTTATAGGTGGACACAATATTTTTTTTAATTTTTATTGTTGGTTGTTCAAAACATTACATAGTTCTTGACATATCATATTTCACACTTTGATTCAAGTGGGTTATGAATGGACACAATATTTTTATTTTATTTTTATGTAGTGCTGAGGATCAAATCCATGCCTCACATATGGTAGGTGAGAGCTCTCCCTCTGAGCCACAACCCCAGCCCCAGTACAATGTATTTTTAAAAACTTGATAGAACTACTTTGTTTTTTTCTCCCAGTACTGTGGATAGAACCCAGATGTGCTTTTACCACAACACTTTTTGTTTTGAGACAGGGTCTCACTAAGTTGACCAAGCAGGACTTGAACTTGCAATACTCTTCCCTCAGAAGTTGCTGGGACTATAGGAGTGTGCCACCACACCCAACCTTGATATAACTCCTTATATGCAATAATGTTATTTGGTCATCCTATTAACACTTAGAAACCCATATTTTACTTGAAGATATTTGCAAATCACATTTCTTCTGCTTCTCATAATTGTATAGAGATACAACCTTATGCTAGGGTTGATTTTTTTCTATTTTGCTACAGAAGAAAAGAGTGTTATTGTTCACACATAAAGTATATACTGGGGCTGGGGCTGTAGCTCAGTGGTAGAGTGCATGCCTAGCATGTGTGAGGCACTGTGTTCGATCCTTAGCACCACATAAAAATAAATAAAATGAAGGCATGCTGTCCATAAACACCTACCAAAAAATGTTAAAAAAAAAAAAAAGAATATACTGTAGTTGGGCACAGTAGTGCACGCCTGTAATCCCAGTGGCTTGGGAGGCTGAAGCAAGAGGATCACGAGTTCATAGCCAACCTTAGCAACAGTGAGATGCTTAGCAATTCAGTGAGACCCTGTCTCTAAATAAAATACAAAATAGGGCTGGGGATGTGGCTCAGTGACCAAGTGTCCCTGAGTTCAATCCCCAGTACTCCCCCACACCAAAAATAAAAAAGGTTGGGTACAGTGGCTCACCTATAATCCTAGCAACTTGGGAGGTGAGGTAGGAGTGTCACAAGTTCAAGGTCAGTCTGGGCAATCTAGGGAGACCCTGTTCTTGGATTACTGGGTCTACCATCCTTTTATGTATTTCAGGAAAAAAAAAATGTGTGTGTGTATGTGTGTGTGTATGCCTGCCTGGGATATAGCTTAGTGATAAAGCACCCTGGGTTTAGTCTCTAGTACTCTCCACTACCACCACCACCCCCACCAAAACAAAAACAAAAACAAACCAGAAATCTAGGAGCCTGTAATCCTGTAATATAAGGAGAGCCTGAGACAAGGGCTTTCAACAGTTCGACATCTACTTCTCACTTTGGACATGCCTTCTTCCCCCATAACTCACTCATAGAAGCAAAGAAAGATTTGGCCATAGCCCTCTATTGCCCACCCTGATATCACTCTCACCCTATTGCCTGCCTCATGAGGTTCCATCGAACCTTGGTGTTTGAATTGTTCTCTATCTTCAGTCTGCCCTCCCTTAGATTTGGTGACTCAGACCCAGAATCCACCTTTTCCCTGCCTTGGGTTACCACCCAGTCATTACTTCATGTTCAGTCCCAGCAATTAGGCTGTGTTGTGAAGCAGAATCTAGTAGGCCAGCCCTTGACAAAGGTGTGTGCGCCTCCCAGTGCTAACCTGCCTATCAGGCTGTTGATACTGATATCTCTACTTTGTCTCAGGCTGCTTCTTACAGCATTATTCCCATGGGGCCATAGCCTTTCTGATGTCTAAGGCCTATGCTGGCCCCAGGTTCTCAGATATACTGGGCCTACCCTCACTATATGTATTTCAGAATAAAAACTAGAATGCCATTCAAAAGCAAACAAAAAGCTAAAGAAATTCAGTGAAATTCTTATTCTTCCCACAAGGAATGCTTGGACCATTACTGGAAATTCTTTGAAATTGACTTTTCCTCCTCAGTGTTGCCTCTGCCATGTTAGTCTTCTGAGCACATGTTCAGTCTCCCTTGGGTGGGTCTGCATCCCATACATTGAGTGGAATAGCTTTTGTATACAGAAGCACAGAGGCCTCCCTCCCTTCTTAACAGGTATCTGGGTCTAATGTTCTGAAACAGAATAGTGCTTTTCAGAGCCTGAGGCCACAGCCTCCTCAAAGTATATAGGTGCTGATTTTGACTTTATGCCTCTTTATTGCCTGTCAAGAAAAATTGGGCTCTCCATCTCAGTGTCATCGCTCTCTGCCATCACTGCTATGTCAGCCAGCTTGACTACAGTAACAACCAATCCAAAAACTCTGGGACTTTGAACATTTATTTTTCACTCATATTACAGCACCTACTGAAGCTCTCCTCCTTGTATTTTTTTCTATAGTTGAGTCTGAAGGAGCATCTTCTATTTGGAACCTGCCATTTTCATGGCAGAAGGAAAGGAGAATGAGTTTCTGTTTGAACAAGTATATATCATGGGCTGAGGGTGTAACTCAGTGATAGGGCACTTATCCAGCCTATGTGACACCTTGAGTTAAATGTCCAGTACTGCTAAAAAAAAAAAAAAAAAAAAAGTACATCATATCTGTTCATAAGCCATTGACCAAAAAAAGTCATGTGGTTCCCTGTGTTAGACAGCGCTTTTCATTGCTGTGGCAAGATACCTGAGAGAAACAACTTCAAGGAGGAAAGATTTATTTTGTGTCATGGTTCCAAAGATTTCAGTCTATGGTCACTTGGTTCTGTTGATTCTGGGACCATGGTGAGGAAGAACATCATAGTTGGGAGAACATTATGGTGGAGACTCACCTCGTGGCAGCCAGGAAGCAGGAGGGAGAGAGGAGGGAGCCACAGACAAGACAGTTCCCAAGGGCATTCCTCCAAGAACCCACTCCCTATGAACAGGTCCCACGGCCTACAGTTTCTACCACCTTCCAATAATCCACTTAGATTGATGAAGTTAGAGCCCTCAAGATCCAATCATTTCCAAAATCCCCACCTCTCTATATTGCTGCACTGGGAATCAAGTGTTCAAAACATGAGCCTTTGGGGAATGTTCCAGATCCATACCATAAAACCCACTCAACTTTTTTCAGCCATCATTCCAGGCTGCAGCTGTTCAAGGTGATGAGGTGTGAGCAACAAGTAGTGCCTCACTAAGATGTAGGTCTCTTCAGGGAGATTGGGCGGGGGGGGGGGGGGCTCTGAATGCTGGGGAAGCTAACAAGGCTGCTGCTGCTCCTCCAGATCACAAAAAGTGGTCTTCAGGGTGACCTTGACATGATCCTTCCTAGTAAATCCAACCTGAGGACAATGCTGACATTCCTTCTTCCTGCTAATACCCAGGTATTCCTGGGAGACGGCATCTTATTTTCTCAGCAAGACTGTGAGGAAGTTATCATCAGCATCTTTCCTATTTTATGGATAAGGAAGATGAAGTAACTTGTTTGTAAGTGGAGGACCCTGAGCTTGAACGTGGAATGTTGGTCTTATGAACATTAGAAATGGAATACTATATAATTATTGAATTAACAAATATAAGTATTATGAAATATATGGGGAATTGTTTATATAATAATAAGTACAAAAATAGATATCAAAAGAATACATACTCTGTGGGTATAACCATATAAAAGTTGGAAGTACTTGGCCTTTTGGGGTGGTAGAGTTTTATCTCTTTTTAGGAGGAAAGATTTATTTTGTTTTAAAGTTGACTTAATAATACATTTTTAAATAACAAAATTTTAACTTTCAGTAAACAAGAGATTGAAACGTGGTGGGGAAAGGAGAATTATGTGTCTGTCACTATATTTTTTTAGAACTTAGGGGCTGAGCACTGGCAGAAACATTTAAAAAACCCAAACCACAGAGAAAAAAAAAAAAGAACTTAGGGGCTTTGACCAACTGGCAGATAACCATGCTGTTTGACAGACTTCTTCATTTTTTTTTTTTTTCTTGCAGTGCTAATCTAGGGATTGAACCCAAGACCTTGCACAAGCTAGGCAAGAGCTATACCTCCAGCTCCCTCCTCTTCACTGTTCAACCTCCTCAGTGCCCTGCTTCCCTAGCTGAACAACTGCTCTACCTCATTTGATGAGCAAATTAGGTCCCTGTGAATTGAGAAGACTAAAACCAAATATAGTTTAGATTGGATTAAGATCAGATACTACAGAGATAGTTGAGGTTGAGCCATGGTGAGGAAGAGAAGAAAATATCAAATGTCAACCGAGATTATTCCCTGCAAACTGAGTCCAAGTAGTAATAAGGGATTTGAGCCAGCAGAAGTTAATGCTAAAGAGGCAACTGTAAATAGAAAATATAGGCATGATAGGAAGTCTAGATGACATTTCAGAGCTCTTTGCTTTTGGAGACCCCTTCTAAAGACCCTCAGCTATATATGTTGGCCTCCCAGAGCCCGTCTGTCAGTAACTGTGCCCTGAGTCTATTCAGTGAAAATTCTATATTTTTAACTACATTTAACACTATTGTAGTGAATATATCATCATATTTAACAAAGGGACCCTCTCCAGCTTTTCGGCATAGAAGCATCTGTCTCTTAAAATTATTTCAATCTTGCTTAATCAGGTTTCTTTTTCTTTTCTTTCTTTCTTTTTCTTTTTCTTTTCTTTTTTTTTTTTTTTTTTTTTTTTTTGATACCAGGGGATTGTACCCAGCAGTGCTTAACAATTGAGCTACACTGCCAGCCTTTTTAATTTTTTATTTTGTGGCAAGGTCTCACTTTTGCTTAGGGCCTCTCTAGGTTGCTGAGACTGGCTTTGTACTTGTGATCCTCTTGCCTCAGCCTCCTGAGCCGCTGAGTTGACAGGCATGTGCCATTGCACCTGATGGAGAATCAGGTTTCTGATAATAAAATATGCTACAGGCATAATCCTCTTAATTAGCAAAAACATTTCTATGTTTTCATTTTTGTATTAATAGTAAGTATTTTTATTTAGATATATTTTTGTTTAAGTCATATTTCCTGCCATACAACATGAACATAGTTAAAAATCATTAAACATCTCTTATCCCACATATCACTAGGCCCTATAACCTAAAATTATAAAAGGATAAATTTTATGTGGACAGTAGCCTAAAGATTATGTATTTTTGCCCAAGTCAATAATGTTGTAATTATTTTTTCAAGGTAGACTTAATAATTTTAAAAAATAACAAAAGTAATGGTCATATTTTAAGTCAATCTAAAGATTTATTTGATTTTGAAGTCATTCAAATTTTAGAAAAGAGGTAAGTCCTGCTTCAGTATCTGTGCCTTTATCAGATTTTAGACTTATAAACTTTTCATTTTGAAAAAATTTCAAACCTTGCAAGAATAGAACAATGATTTTGTGTATACCCCTTCACATAAACTCACTAATTGTTAACATTTTGCCCCATTTTCTTTCTCTTTCATTCTCTTAATATGTGTGTATACATGCTATGTCTACTTATTTCCTGTGTCTCTTAACAATAAGGAATTCTTTTACCTAACCATGGCCACGCTATAATGATCAACTAAAGGATATTTTATATTAATGTCAGTATCATTTACTGTATAGACATTCAGAATTTGCCAACTATGTCAGTATTGTCATTTATAACATGCCATATATCCTCATCTCCTTTAATCCAGAATAGTTCCTTGGGGTTGTTTTGGTTGTGGTCTTTCATGACTGCAATTTGAGAAGAAGACAGGCTGTTTGTTCTGCAGAATAGTTCTCAGTGGGGGCTTGTCTGATGGTTCATGAGTGATGCTGGGAACTTCTCGTGGCATCATTCCTCAAAGCACCTGATGTTGGTTTGTCCTATTATTTTATAGGTATTTCAATTTGTTATTTCTTAGAATAGTATGTCCTGTTACATGAGATCAAATCCAGCTTATCTGTTGTAATAAATGTTTTTCTTCTAGCTCTGAAATTGTTCCTTACTACAATCTCTTTATTTTACAAAATCATAGATTTGCTTTGTGGAAATAGGTTGGAACTGTTAAACTAAATTAGCCTAGACTTTATCAGCCCTCTTAAGTGAAATAGGAGTAATTCCCAATATGAGAAAATCCATATGTTTAACAAAGAAACATTAGCAATTAGTTCTTAACTAAGGAAGCTCCCTTATAAAAACATTCTCTCATAGAATTCCTTTCTTGGTAAGCTAGCTAATTTATGTAGGATTCAATTTACCTAAAATAAAATATGTTTTAAATGATAAGTATGTGACCCAATGGACTGTTAATTTGTTTGATTTATTCATCTGACAGTGTATACATGTATCAAAACATCACATTATATGCTGTAAATATATACAGTCCTCTTACCTCATATTGAAGATTAAACCCAGGGGTGCTTTACCACTGAACTACATCCCCAGCCCTTTTTATTTTTTTATTTTGAGATAGGATCTCATTCAATTGCCAGCGTTGGCCTCTAACTTGTTATCCTCCTGCCCCAGCCTTCCAGTAACTAAGATTATAGTCATGTGCCACTGTGCCCAGTTATATAATTTTTATTTACTATTATACCTTAATAAAACTAGGGGTAGGGTTTTAATATAGGGGTGGGTTTCATATAGTTAACAACACATCTATTATGTAATGTTGTATACACATTGCCCTGTTCTGTAATATTTAATGGTGCAGCCTGGAATTTGGTCTTGGACAACCAAAAAGGTTGCCCTTTATGATGCAGCCTCAAAAATGTCAAGCAATGTACCTCAAGCATTGTTTAACAAAGGATTTTGGATTTATTCACCATGGATTTGCCTCAAATGTTTTATAGTTTCATTTGTATCCTTTGGGAAACAGAGTTGCGTGTTTTCCACTTATATTTAGGCAGTATTCCTTTTTTCCTCTTTAACTCAAGGTTGCAAACTTAGATGTCCGACCTAATGAGTCAGGGAGGTGATCCTGGTGTGAGTATTAAAAGCAGGAGTGTGGGTGTCCCACCTACAGGGAACCACTACTGTTAGCTTCAGCCATGTGGGACTGTGGATCGATATGGCCACAATGTTCTGAGTTTTCCCTAGAAGCCTCAAATCCAAATTTTTAAACATTGTGAATCCAATCAAAAATTTAAAAGACTGTGCAGAACAAGTTGATATCCCATCACTTATCAGTGTATTTTTATCTTAAATATATTTCTTTTACATGTCTCATACATCAGTGTTTTGGGGATTTGGTACATGAATTCATAATACAGGGTATATGAATCCCCAATTCTCCACCTCCTAATTGTGACAATTTTATGTATCATTCTTTCTGCTTTCATCTTAACCTGATAAAATTATTTTAAACTATTCTGTAATTGGGTAGAAATAGTGCCACTCACTACATTATTTTATTTACCTTGACTGAACGCATGCCAGTTATAATCTCAGTCTTTTCATCTGTTGTTACTAGTTTTTGCTCTTGAGGGTGAGTGGCAATTCCAAAGTCAGAGGCTAATTCTTCTTTCCATATCTCTACAGCCATCATTTCATCAAGTTGATAACATACGTGGAACCCGCCACCATGGGTTGGTGGAGAGGCCAGCCAGAAACCGCTTCCACCCCCTTCACCGAAGGTCTGGGGACAAGCCAGGACGACAAATATCCTTTATCACTGTCTGAAGGGAGTGTAAGTTTTGAAATGTTTGAAAGATTTTCAGAATTTATCTTCCCTATAGTTCTCCTGCAACCTCAGAATCTTCATTTTATCTGATGCATGGAGGCAATAAAAGTAAATGATTCAAAACTAGAAACATCTCTACAGCTTTAGGTGTTTAATTTATGAAAGCATTGATAACGTTCAGTTTCATGAGATAACTGAATATAAACAACATGTGATTTATTCAGCTTAATCCCGAGACTTCTCAGCATTTTCTTCACAAATTGTCAACCTGAGAGTTAAGCCTGACTTTGAATTGAGTTAGAGAGATTTGGTCCACCCAGCAAAAATGGATAGATAGATTTGTGATTCATTTGTATTTCTGTTGACCTGGTGACCTGATTTTGGAACTGAAAGAAGAAATCTCATACAATTTTCTATTTGTAGATGTTCAAATTCAATAAATGACAACAAAAATATAAACTTGGTATTTAGGAAAAATAGTATATCATGATGTATACTTGACACCAAACTCTGTGTTGCTAAGTAGCAATAAAGACAAGGAGAAGCAAATTCACCTTATAGTTTTATTTAACTAGTACTTATTGGCGGGCGCAAGAACAGGATGGAGGTACTGCTGCCTGACCAGCATGGTTCTGAGGGTTTTGGGGATACTGAAATGAGATGGATTTTTGGGGAGAGGACACAAAGGTGTGCCAGGAGGGCCTCTGTATCCCTTCACTCTTCTCAGAACACAGGCACAGGGGTGGAGAAAAGAGAAGAAAGGCGTGGTGAATCTCGCAGAGAGCTGAATTCCTGGCAGTGATGGTAGGGCTGGCTTCACAAGCCTAGAAACCAGGAAGTGGGGGAGGGCACTTATGCTTACTGAGCACCTACCCATACCAGGCACTGTGCTGGGCAAGTTATATGTCATTTAGTCCTCAGAGTTCATTGAGTCGTTTATTTTTTTAACCCCCATTTTCCCATGAGAAAACTGAGTGTTGTAGTAACTGGTCCAGGATTCCACTGCTGTGGTTGGAGGAGCCTGGGATCAATCTAGGTCCAGCTGAAGCCCAGCTGACGCCCAGCTGTACTCCTGCCCTCCACCCAAGTTCACTGGTGATGAGGACTACATTGGTACAAGAGTGACTCTGGTGTGAAGAGTTGTGGTGGGTATACATAGAAATCCCCAACTTCCTGGCCTCAAAGCTTTTCTGGTTTTTAATGTCTTTGGAATAGAGGATAATGACTCCAGGGAATGTGATTTCTCCCTTCTCTCCCATCCCCAGAACAACACATTTGGTCCCTTCTAGTTTTGTACATTATATGGCCATTACCAGGGAACATGAAGGTGACACATGATCTTGATTCCTTTCTGGAAAGTGTGCTAACTTTAACACAAAATGCAAAAGGTAAAAGGGGACTGAGGCAATTCAGCTGATTGCGCATGTGGGGATGGAGTAGTTTATCAGAGCTGGTCCAAATTGCTTGGAATTCTCAGGCAAAATATTGTTTCTTTGCCTGATTTAACAACACAGTGTAGGGCTGGGGCTGTAGCTCAGTGGCAGAGCACTTGCCTGGCACATGTGAGTCACTGGTTTCAATCCTCAGCACCACATAAAAATAAATAAATAAAATAAAGATATTGTGTCCATCTACAACCTAAAAATATAAAAAAAAAAACACACAGTGTATTTTTTTTTTCTTAAATTTCTTAATATTCTCTCTCTCTCTCTCTCTCTCTTTGTTTTTGGTACCAGGGATTGACCTCAGGGGCACTTGACCACTGAGCCACATCCCATCCCCAGCCTTATTTTGTATTTTCTTTAAAGACAGGGTCTCACTGAGTTGCTTAGTGCCTCAGTTTTGCTAAGGCTGGCTTTGAACTTGGGATCCTCCTGCCTTAGTCTCTGAGCCTCTGGGATTACAGGTGTGCACCACCACATCTGGCCCCTCTTTCTGTTGTCAGTGTTCTTTCATATGTTGTATGTATTTGTGTAAATATGTATGTGTATGGCCATCTCACGTACTTTCTAAAAAATGTGTAGTCTATACACATACATGTATGTATATATGTATATAGCTTTATTAACCAAAGGAATAGATGAGGGAATTGAAGAAAAGAGAAAGAGAAGAATGTTCATTCACTTCAAAATTATTTGTGAAGTGTCTGCTAGTGGACAGGCACCATTTTAGACACTTTAGTCATAACAGTGGAAGTACTGTGGTCCCTGTCCTCAAACTGCTTATGGTCTAGTGGTGGCAGTGAAACCAGCAGGTGGCCAAAGCACAGTGTGGTGCTGGAACTGAGGCAGCTCCGGAGCAGTGTGGATACATAGGAGGGGCAGCTCACATGTCCTGGAGGACCAGAGAAGGAGGGAAATCAGAGGCTTGGAGTGTGAATAAGAAGGGGTTGATGTGTCCATTTATTCAACAGATAAATATAGCACCTTCCCTGTTCCAGGCATTGTCCTAAGCACTGGGAATGCAGTGATAAACTTTACCCACCCTCTTGAGTTTCCGGTTCTTTGGGAGATGACAGATAGCAAAGAGGCAAAAAAGAAAAAATGAAATTAAGGAAAGTGATTTCAGATAATGAAATGTGATATATGAGAGTAAGCAGTTGGGCAGGGACTGTTCAATAGTGGGAACGGAAATGAACAAAGTTGCAGAAGGGGTTGTGCTGAATGTTCAAGGAATCCTGTCTCTTCCCAGGTAATATAGTCTAGGGGATAACCTGACTCTATATACAAATCAGTTTGTGAAAGCATCAGCAAAAACGACTCAATGAACTCAGGACTAAAAGACATATTTGTGAAAGCATCAGCAAAGCTCATAGACTCCTAAGGGAAGGAGAGGCCAAAACCAAATTAATATACAGGTAAATTTGTTCAGCAGACAATCTGAGTCTGACTCACTGATCATCAGGTCTCTCTCTGTGGTCCCTAATTGGGGTCCTGAGATTGGACATTTGCTGATACAAAGAAAGTTCTTTGGCTTAGTTCTTTAGTCCGGCTACTCACTGATGAAGCAGTGAGTCTCTTAAAGAATCAAGGGACCATGAACTTCAAGTAAAATATAAAAGCAGGATTATGATTTTACATCAAAGGTGTTAATTTATTCAGGAGAACTTGGAGGAGATAAGCCTAAGTCCTTTACTTACATGGCCTGTTTTCTGTTGCTTATGAAATAAATTGCTTAAAATGGTTGCCTTTCACATGTCTGTTAATATTTATTTTTTTAGTTGTAGTTGTACACAATACCTTTATTCCATTCATTTATTTTTATGTGGTGCTGAGGATCAAACCCAGGGCCCGGCATATGCTAGGTGAGTGCTCTACCGCTGAGCCACAATCCCAGCCCCTCTGTTACCTTTTTTTAAAAAAATTTTTTTTTTTAGTTGTAGATGGACACAAAATCTTTTATTTTTATTTATTTATTTTTATGTGGTGCTGAGGATTGAACCCAGGGCCTCACACATTCAAGGCAAGCGCTCTGCTACTGAGCTGCTACCTTTTTAATGAAGTTGTATCATTTGAAAATATGAAAACTGTTTTGAATCTTTGTTGATAGAAATAGGAAAAAATGTATTCAGAATTCTGTTATCACATTTGTTTTCTTGGTTTGGGTGTTATAGAATGAGCAGACTGTCTTAGCTAAGAGTTCAATCTAGGGATATAATAATCACAAATGAAACGAACATTGTTCAAAAAATAATCCAGCTTCTTCCCAGAGTGGGCAGCTACAACAAGCAGATCCCAGACATAGAGATTCCTCCTACTGTGGGCGGCCATACTGCAGAAAGGGCTAGAGTAGTGGGCTGTGCTGTTGACATGGTGGCTGCCACAAGCAAAGGCCAGGGCACCACCACAGCTGGGCCCTGGCTGGGCCCCCCACAGGCAGAGAGGTGCCACCAGGGTTTGTTCCTGGCCGGGGGCCTGGGCAGGAAAGCTCAGACTACAAACTCTTCTCCCTGTTTACAGCTGCCAGGCTGTTAATAGCCCTCCTTGCTCCCGTTCCCTGAGGTCAGTTAGCATGCTGTATTCCATACGCCTAACACTCACATAATATCAAGGGACAAGGAAACATTATTAGTCTTTAGAGTTTTAAGGGAAAAATGTTCTTGACTTAAAATTCCACATGAAGCCTATTGCCACCCATGAGGAGGGAAACAGGAAGATGCAAAGACTCAAAAAGATTCTGCTCATATACCTCCTTTAAAATTCACTTTAAAGGGCTGGAGTTGGAGCTCAGTGATAAAGTGCTTGCCTAGCATGTGCGAGGCACTGGGTTTGATTCTCAGCACTCAGATAAATAAATAAAAGAAAGACACATAGACAACTAAAAAATTATTTTTTTAAAAAAATTGACTTTAAGTTGTATTCAAGAGGGACATAGTTAGAAGTTAAGGGACAAGAGGATGTGGGGTAACAGTAAAGACATGGCTGAGAAATTAGAAAGGAAAAAATTGTGACCAGTTTTATATATTAAATGTGACTCTGGAATTTGTCTTGGTTGGTGGGTTCTCTTAAGCAGATTCCAAGTCCACTGACCTTGCCAGTTGCATGGAAGGTCACAGGCCTCAGCCACAAAGTGTGTCCCTAGGAGAACAGAGTTTAAGAGGGTAGAAGAGATAATGGCTGACCTCCAGAAGGCTGTTCTAAGTCTGCCCCAGGTGCAATTACCAAATGGAGACTGGAAGCCAAGAGAAGAACCCAGGCCTTGTCAGCCTGACTAGTCAGGCAGCACACAAACAAAAAAAAAGACAGGGTGGAACTTGTTTTGAGATTCTGTGGCTCAGTGACTCCGCCCACTATTGGTAAATGGCCCACAGAGCCTCTCTTATCAACAAAAAGAAGAGCTATTCCCCTTCTGGGGAAGAGGGAATGAGAGCTGTTTCCTTTAACACCCTCTTGTTGTGAGGAGTTGGGTCTCCTTGTCCATGGATTGAACTTTAGAAGGATTTTCTTCAACTGACCACAGAGACTTGGAGAGGGAGGAGAGACTGGTGATTCTGAGATCCCAGCTTGAGCAACTGAATGGATGGCCCCTCATTGAATAAGATGGAGCATAAGAAGAAGGGCAGATGGCGGGTGGGAGAGGGTGAGTAGCAATTGGTTGAATTTTAGGTGGCATGTGAGGTGTCTGATGTACTTTTTTTTTGTACTAAGGATTGAACCCAGCCCTTTTTTTTAATATATATATATATATATATATATATATATATATATATATATATATATTTTTTTTAGATGTAGGTGAACACAATATCTTTACTTCATTTTTTTTAATTGGTTGCTCAAAACATTACAAAGCTCATGACATATCATCTTTCATACATTTGACTCAAGTGGGTTATGAAGTCCCATTTTTACCCCAAATACAAATTGCAGAATCACATCGGTTACACATTCACATTTTTACAAAATGGCATATTAGTGACTGTTGTATTCTGCTACCTTTCCTATCCCCTACTATCCCCCCTCTCTTTACTTCATTTTTATGTGGTGCTGAGGACCGAACCCAGGGCCTCATGTGTGCTAGACAAGAACTCTACCACTAAGCCACAAACCCCAGCCCTCCCAGCCCTTTTTATTTTTAATTTTGAAACAGGGTCTCGCTAAATTGCTTAGGGCCTCACTAAATTGTTGAGGCTGACCTCGAACTTGTGATCCTCCTGCCTCAGGTTCTTGAGTTGCTGGGATTACAGCCTCCAGTGTGATTTTGGAATAGAAACCAAGTAGGCAGTTGGAAATTGGGACTTGTGGTTCACAAGAACTTCTGGGAGCTAGAGGCATGGATTTGAGAGTTCCCAAGGTAAGGATGCAGTGAAGGTAGGCTTCTCCACCCAAGGGGGCACTGGTCAGAGGCTTTAGCTTCCCCCTGCTCCCACACTACTTGGTACCCTATAGTCTCATCCTGTCCCTGGAAAGTAATGCCAGTCATTGTAGAATGAAGCTGCAGGACCTCAGGGAACATCTGTTGGAAGGTAGAGGAGTAAGAGCCAAGGAGGGGAAGATAAAATGTTCATGGTAGGTATAGGGACATTTTTTTAGACTCAATTTCTATTTCTATCCATTGCACCCACCTCTTCCTTGCTTACTTTTTAAGACTTAACTAGCTAACTAAGCTTAACTGCTGAAGGAGGTACTAAAGAAGGAGCCAGTGTGACTTCTTAAAAACCCTAGCCAAGTATGGTGGCACATTCCTGTAATCCCAGTGACTCAAGAGGCTGGGCAGGAGGATCACAAATCCAAGACCAGCCTCATCAACTTAGCGTAAGCAACTTAGTGAAACCCTGTCTTAAAAATAAAAAATAAGAAAAAAAGGCTGGGACTATGGCTCAGTGGTTAAGTACCCCTGGGTTCAATCTCTGGTACCAAAAAACAAAACAAACAAACAAAAAATCATATCCTGGAGGCTAGCAGGGAGGCTCAAGGGTGGCTCAATGGTAGAGTGCTTGCCTAACATGTACAAGGCCCTGTGTTCTATCCCTAGAAAGAACAAAATATCACTCTGTATCTTGTGCTTCTCTTATGTTTGTATGCCAGCAACTAGCAAGCCCTCCAAAGCTGCTTGTTGAATTAAAAACAAATTTAAGTTTACAAATAATGGTAAATCATTAAGAACTCATTAGTCCCCATATTTTTTAAGTTTTATTTTTGTTGAGTTTAACTGTAAGCTTGTAATTTTAGTGATTCTCTTGGTACCCACACTTGGGCTTTAAAAATACCTACCAAAATAAATGAGACAGTAAGAAATAATAGAGCTCAGAGGTCACACATTTAAACTTTTTTTTTGGCAGGGGGCGTGGGTACTGGGGATGAATGAACTCAGGAACACTAGGCCACTGAGCCACATCCCTAGCCCTGTTTCGTATTTTATTGAGAGAAGGATCTCACTGAATTGTGTAGTGCCTTGCTTTTGCCAAGTCTGGCTTTGAACTTTCGATCCTCCTGCCTCAGCCTCCCAAGCCACTGGGATTACAGGCATGCACCACTGTGCCCAGCTACATCTTTTAACTTTTGATACCTCATCTTAATCATGTGAAAAATGTCAGGAATTTACTACATTTTCATGTTGTTAATAGACATCAGGAAGGTTGAAATGCTCTCTAATAGCTCAACATTGAAATAACCAATATTGGGTCATTATAATTATGTCACTACATTCTAATTTGAATTCTCAATACTGTGTAGTCAGACTTAATGGTTTTAAGGATGGCAGTGTAGTGAGGAAAATGGTAAACATTTGCTTCATGGAATTAAGTTTTTCTGGGCAGATTCATCAAATCCTACAGAAAAGAAAAAGCAGCTAACCACAGATTGTGAGACTCCCTAATGGCCTTGCCAGCTGTGCTCATTGTCTCACAGGGCCTTTGGATTTTTTTTTAATATTTATTCCTAAGCTTTAGGTGGACACATATCTTTATTTTATATTTATGTGGTGCTGAGGATTGAACCCGGTGCCTTGTGCATGCTAGGCAAGCACTCTACCACTGAGCCACAACCCTAGCCCTGGATTTCTTTATCACTTTTTCCTCTTCTGTTTCCTCCTGTGATCTGCTCTAACCTTTACTTCACATACATTAAGCCTAATAGCAAAAGTTGAAGAACTACCCTTCTTGAAAATATCTGTTTTATTGTATTAGCTCAGGGTCAGATTAAGAAAGAAGATGATGAGACATGACAAAGAAAATGAATACCTAGAAGAGGAAACTGCAATTTAATGCTTCTCTGGGCAAAGGGAATGTTTTATGCTAAATCATTAAGAACTCATTATTACCCATATCTTTCTAATTCCAGATTCTGTATTCCCTTGAGATGCCCAGCCTAGGCATACGCAACAGGTACCTTCTCCATTAAGAATCCCATTCCCCCCTGAGTCCAAACCAGTGATAATTTCTTTTCTAGCACCTGTCCTTCTTCCCAGAACCTTCCAGGTATATATAGTTTATTTTCTGGGCACTTGGTGCTAGTTCAGTCTTTACTGTGTGACTTTGTGAAGAGCTCTTGAACTTTGGAGCCAGTGAGCTGTACATTTGACCCTTCATCTGCCATGCTTGCTGCCTTGGATTGCTCAGCATTTCTAGGACTAAGCCTCAGTTTGTTTAACTATAAAAAGGAGATAAAATCATCTCCCTCCCAGGATGGTTACAATTAAGTTGAAGGACAAATTCAGCATAGGCCTGGCACATAGTATGAGCTTATTGTGTCCATTTTCACATTGCTGATGTCTTAATGCACTTGTATCTTCTTTATTATTTATACTTTAAGAAATAAGGGTTTGGGGGCTGGGGTTGTGGCTTAGTGGTAGAGTGCTTGCCTAGCATGCATGAGGCACTGGGTTCAATCCTCAGCACCACATAAAAAATAAAATAAAGATAGGGCTGGGGTTGTGGCCCAGTGGTAAAGTACTCACCTAGCATATATAAGGCACTGGGTTCGATCCTCAGCACCACATAAATGTAAAATAAAGATATTGTATCCACCTAAAGCTTAAGAATAAATATGAAAAAAAATAAAATAAAGATATTGTGTCCATCTAAAACTAAAAATAAATATTTAAAAAAAAAAGAAATGAGTATTTGGAGGGCTGAGGTTGTGGCTCAGTGGTAGACATTTGCCTGGCATGTGTCAGGCACTGGGTTCAATTCTCAGCACCACATATAAATAAATGAATAAAAATAAAGGTCCATCAACTACTAAAAATATATATTTAAAAAGAAGAAGAAGAGTTTGGAGCCAGGCATAGTGGCACACCCCTGTAATCCTAGCGGTCTGGGAGGCCAACACTAGAGGACTGCAAGTTTAAAGCCAGCCTCAGCAATTTAGCAAGGCCCTAAGCAACTTAGTGAAACCCTGTCTCAAAATGAAAATTAAAAAAGGGCTGGGGATGTGGTTTGGGATCAAAAGCATTATTGGTGCATTTTATCCAATCAGTGATAAAAGAGACAAAAAGAATTGACTTGATTTTGGTGAGGGTGACAAGGAGGAGAGCCAGGCCTTTGAGGAGGCTGTGTTCCACATGGGAGCAGAGGAGAGGGAAATGGATTAGCAAAGGCAAAGAGGCAGGAAAGACAGGATATATTTGTGGAACCCAGACAGCTGGAGGTAAGAGCAAACAAGTACTGTGCAGCCAAATTTGATTTTGCCTTCCAGGTGGAAGAGAATCATCAAAGGTTTTCAATGCAAGAGAACAATATGATTTAAAATGCCCTAAGACAATCCCTTGGGTACAATTAACTAAATGCAGATAGCTCTACTATACTTGGTATGTACAGTGCAGCATCCCATTTCTTTACTCTATCTGGAACATGTTCTAAGGCATGCTAGACCCAAGGAACAAAACAGAATTTATGAAAGTATCTCCATAAGTCTAATGCACCTGTCTTTGGTTATAAGTATCATGAACTCACCTTAACTTGGAAGAAGGAGATTTATTGGCTTGCCACTAGAAACTCAAGAGCTAGATCCAGGGTTCTGTAGTTCTGTGGTGCTACCCCTGTGTTGACTTCATGTACTGGCAGGCTTTCTCCAAAGGGAGCTGTCAGACTCAAATAGCCTGGGCGTTTGCCACCTTTATTTGTGGCACTCCTTTCTCCCCCTTCAGAAGCATTCTTCCAGCTAGGTGGGTGGCCTATGTTTGTAATCCCAGCAGCTTAGGAGGCTGAGACAGAAGGATTATTAGTTCAAAGCCAGCCTCAGAAATTTAACCAGGCCCTAAGCAACTCTCAGTGAGACCCTGTCTCTAAATAAAATATATAAAAGGGCTGGGGATATGGCTTAGTGGTGGTTAAGCACCCTTGGGTTCAATCCCCAGTACCACCCCCTCAAAAAAGCATTCTTCCTTGGTCCTGCTTGTGTCATAAGCCCATCCTTGAACCAATCATTGTTTCCAGGGAGATGAAGTGCCTTGACTGGGTCCATCCGTGGAATGGGGAGGCCTGCACAGAATGGCAGCCTAACTGGGTTTGGGATGGGTATGGAGGTTGTTCTTGAAAACAGAAGATGCTGGGCATGCAGAAAAATAAGAAATGCCTCAAATGAATCATGCAAAGAAAACACTGGTTAGAAGATAAAAAGAATAGACTGTCCTAGAGGAAGTTGATAAGAGAAGGCATAAAGAAAGAACTGTCAGGTGTAGAGATGAAGATAAGAGCAAAAGACACAGTTTTTAGCTCTTCACAATTTCAGCTTCTTAATTTTGCTTCAACTTTCCATTATTTTTCCTTTATTAAAAATTCTACTTTGATGGTAGTACTTTTGGAGCCAATTACTCTTCACAGCCCCTGGATGAGAGTTGGCCAAGGTAAGCAAGCTACATTTAAAAGATATTTTAAAAGATATACAGATGTTATTTTTAAAATGATTTTACTTTATTTCATTCACCTTGAATGTTGTTTTAGAATAAAAGAGAGTCTGGTTTTCTCTTATAAAACTTAAGTCTTTTGATGTATAATCATGGGCTTGTATGAAAGTATAAAGTGAAAAATTAAGTAAATCTAGATCTTCCTACTTAAAAATCAAATAAAAACACATTTGGGATATATTTGCCAACAGAATACTCAGACTGGGTATTCTTCTATTTGAGACATGGAAAAATAAATGCCTTTTCTCAGGGTGTCTTCATAAGCAACTAAAAGGAATAAAAAACTCCTAAAATGGTAATATGCACAGTGATTTGACTTAGGATCTCTTTGAGTACTTGTGTACAAAAAATTAACTGAAAAGGACTTCTGCATCTGTTTGTATGGTTTCATTTTCAGATTTTGTGCGTGTTTATGTGTACTGAGGATCAAACCTAGGGCCTTACACATGCTAGGCAACACACTACTGCTGAGCCACATCCCCAGCCCCATGATATCATTCTCAGGTCACCAAGGCTCATTTAGGAGGCATTTGGAATGTACATATATATTTTTAAAAATTTGCTTTCTGGGTTGAGGTCTTTTCTCTGGGCAAATCTTGACCAAGCACTTACTACTGATATATAGTCCCAATCTGGAAAAGGAAATAAAGACAGGAACAGCTGGCCCCAATCTCGAGCGGGTTTTTAATTACCTTTAAGAATCTTTTTAAGAATCTTAGGATTCAAGTTTTTTGGATAAATACAGCATATTATTTTAAATCAGAAAAAGCATATCTCCAAACTGGTACTTTTCTTACATGTATCCAATAAAAAGTATCTTAATGTATAACAAATTAGAATAAAATAAATAAATAAACAAATAAAGTGTCTTATGCTTTCCAGAGCAGTAGGATTAGTCAGAGTAGTAGTTTCATTCTCTTGATGACTATAACAATTATAGTCCTCTTCATGTCCATCCAAATGGGAATGCAAAATATTTGTATCCAGGATTGCTTATGCACCCCCTACACATAATCAAGTTATGTGATAAGGATTAATATTTTTACACATCTAGAGTAAGACCTCATGTCACCTAAAGAGGACTCAGTCATGCAGTTGGCCAGTTTCAAAAAGTTTTCAGAGATGTTTATTTGCCCTTTTGTTAATGTTTTATATGTTCAGCTAGCTAATCCTATTCTTGTAGGTTTGGGGTGGTTATACTGGATATTAGAGCTCCTAGGTACTGAGAAATCATTTAGTCTAGCCTTGTTTTCACAATAATGAGAAAGTGAATGAGGCCTGGGGCATTTTTAAGTGACTCAGGTTATGGGTCTAGGTGTGTAGAGACCTTTTCTCAAACCCAGATCCAAGGCTCTCTTTTGCTCCTGTGGATTAAACTTCTTTTCCTCGTATGCTTATGTTGTTCTGGTTTTTAAAGGCAGCAACCTCCTTGGAAAGAAGAAAAGCATCCTGGGTTCAGGCTAACATCTGCACTTAACAGGTACGTGGGCTGTTTCATACTAGAAGTAGATTTTAAAGAAGACCCAACAATTTGATTGTTCTGGTATTCTTTATAAATTATCTGGCTGCCAAGTGTGTTTATGCCTATTGTGATGAAGTGTTAGAACAAAACAAAAAGTTCACCATTTATTGAGTGTGCAGGGCACAGTGTAAGAACATGAGGTCTGGAGTAGATTAACTTCGGTTTGCCTCAATTGGCTTATCTGAAAACTGTAGATAATTATAACTCATGGGATGGTTATGAGGATTAAAAAGGATAAAAAGACACATGAGAAGCATAAGTGTATGCTTAAGCGTAAGTGTAACATCAACAATTGTCATGATCACTTTGGATTCTTCTCCATAAGTAAATGTTCTATCTGGTCATTTTTTTCATACATGGCAAGAATGAGTATTAAATTTCTGCTTTAAGAGGCCAAATGACTTGTCCAAGTTCCCTCAGCTAATATGTGAAGGACTGGAATTTTAAAAAGGCAAAATCCCTTCTAATATTGCAAAACTTTAAACATACACAAAAGAGAATATTGTAAGGGGCCCCTTGTGCCCATCCCTCAATTCAGTCTCGATTGGCATTCCACCAGTCTCGTTTCTTCTCTACCTTCCACTTCATACCCCAACCTACAACTGGCTAGATAAAATATTTTACCTGCAAATATCTCTTACCAGAACAAGGCCAATGAGAAATCTTAAAAAGAAAAGAAAAATTCTGTTATTACACTTAACAAAATTAACAATAATTCTTTAACATCATCTAATATCCAGTTTATATTCACATTTTCACAACTGTCTGCATTTGATTGATATACTCTTGAGTTTCTTTGAATCTGTAAAGGAGATGGAAGCTGAACCTGGGTCTCTGCTCCCAGAGCCCACGCTCATCCTGTTGTATCACGTGGGTTCTTATCTTGTTGGTCTAGTCCCTTGTCTGAAGCCACATGGCTTAATGGTTACATGAGGCTGTCACCTGGATTGGACCACAGAAAACCATTTTAGACTAGCTTGACATGTCTCACATGTACTTCTTGTGGCAGACAGTTTGACCCTTGGATGAGATAAATAATTGTCTCTTGAAACAGAGGCTCTATATAAACTAAAGGAGAATTTCAGAAATTTGCTATTGATCAGCATTTCCCATATTTCTTGTCTTAGGACTTCTTTATACCCTTAAAAAATATGGAAGCCCTCAAAGAATATTTGTTTATGTGAATATGTATTGATATTAAAATTTAAATTGAGAGATTTAAAAAATACCTGTTAATGCATTCAAAAATAATATAAATATATCTCTTTTAAAGAAACACAATCATATTTTCCAAAACAAAAAAAAAAATGCTGAGAATAGTTACATCATTATACCTTTTACAAAGCTCTTGAAAGCAGTGGGCTTCTCTGCTGGTGCTTTCAATCTGTGATGGCTTCACATATCACACAGCTGTTGGGAAAACTGCACTGGGTGAACCAGAAAGGCCAGGAACTCTGTAGTGTTATTTTGAAAACAGTCTTGACCTTGCATTTACCCTAAAAGAACCTTTTCTGGGGGGTCCTTCACTTCAGAATGGGCACTTTCAGATAGGGAAAACTTAGTGGAGCTGCATATTGTATGCGTCATAGCCATCTTCTGAGTGGCAAAGAAGAAAAGGAAGGTCTTAGAGGGAAGCCATGAATGTGAGAACTGCCTTGTTGAAATAGTTCACCATGCTGAGCTTCAAAGTATAAGGCTATGTGAGTATAAATTAAAATCTTTTGGAGTGGCGATCCTTAGATTGCTATTGATGTAAGACATTACAGGTAGGTCCTGACCCTTCATTTTTTTGGATGATTATAAGTCTGTTGTTCTTGCCTTTCTTTCCTGTTGGTAATCTTCAGCAAAGAATACTGCATTTCAGCCAGACTCTCTCCTCCCTTCCTTAGGACCAATTCTGATTCTGCTCTTCACACGAGTGCTCTGAGCACCAAGCCCCAGGACCCCTATGGAGGAGGGGGCCAGTCAGCCTGGCCTGCCCCATATATGGGTAAGACACGCAGGGCCCTGCTAACAGTATCTGTGCTTTTTCATTCTGTCTGTAGGAACTGAGAGTGAAAAGCTTATGAGGAGCACATACTTCCCTAGTTTGGTGGTCTTCAGAGAAGCTCATGGCAGGGGAAGTGGGTGTGTTCATGATGAAGTTAGGATATATCTTTTCCTTGCTTCTTCTGTGAAAAATGGTCCCTTGTCGGCATGTCTTGGCCCTTGGTCTTCCTCCTCCTTCATGGCATTGCCCTTCTTCTAGGCACTGATTATCTTTTTCATAGACTTTCGTATTAACTTACTAACTGGTCTCTTTATTTCCAATTCATATCCTGTCAGTCCAATTTTCTGTTAGGTTCTCTTAGGGTCCTCCTCTGTTGATAAGACCAGGTTGGAGGAAATGGCTTCCTTTCCTGGATCCCTGGACCTTTTATGACTGAAGCTCAAGATGAGGCAGACTCGGGGCTGGGGATATTGTTCAAGCGGTAGCGCGCTCACCTCGAATGCGTGCGGCCCGGGTTCGATCCTCAACACCACATACAAACAAAGATGTTGTGTCCGCCAAAAAACTAAAAAAATAAATATTAAAAAATTCTCTCTCTCTTTCTAAAAAAAAAAAAAAAAAAGATGAGGCAGACTCTCCAGTGGCTGGCAGCCCTGGTGCAAGATCTTCCCCTATGGGAGAAGTATTCAGACAAGACTTGGGCAGGGAGGAGCAGAGGAGAAGTTTTCGTGCTCTGTGCAGGAAAACTTGCCCCTGGGAAGGAGGAAGAGAGGGAGCAGAACTGGAGCTGAGCACTACCTGCTCCCTCTTTCCCTATTTTGCTGTTCAGATCACCATTCTACCTCCTTTGGGCCAGAGTGAGTCCAGGAGAGAAAGGCCAAGAGTGAAGGAGTGGGGTAAAGGCACACTCACACCATCTGAACCCAAGTCCTACTCTTGTTCCTGTCCTGAAAGCCAGCAGTGCCACTTACTTACCCCTAGGAGAAAGAGTCCAGATCTCTTTTCTGGAGTGACATGTACCCCAGGATTGGGCACTTGCCTGCCTCTTCCCTCTGCTCCCCAGCCTCATTCCCTGAGTCAGCCTTGGAGTTCTGCTGTTTCATCCTGTTCCCATCTCTTCCTCTTGTAACTCGTTCCTGGTCCACCTGGCCAACACTTCAACTGTGAACTTCAACTTGTGTCAGCATTTCTGTGTAGCCTTCTGGAACCTTCCTATCTCTGTTGGCCCCCAACTACCCCTGTCTTTCTAACATCCTGAAGTATTAATTGCAGATGGACTTAACACCTGGGACACTTGACTGCTTTTTCATACACATGCTTCTTTCACTCTCCTAGGGGAAATTTCTCAAAGGCAACATCTACTGGTCACGTTCTTTCTTATACCTAACAGTCCCTGGCACAGAGGAATCCTCATAATGGAGAAGGGCAGAGAAAACACACAGTGGCTCACACATTCAGAGCACTTGCTAAAACATGTTAGGCACTGACATTTGACCCTCACCTGAAATGAGTCTGGTTCATTTAGTCACATTCCACACCCACCTTTTGGGGGCTTATAATCTAGAAAGAACTACTATCTTGAATTATCCATTCCATCTACAGACTGAGAGAAAGAGGATTGAGAATAAATATTGTTTTACTAAAGTACCAGTTTTTCTAGTTTTCTTTATTTTGGACTAAAGTCTTAATAGCCTCTGTTCTTTCCAAGGAGAATATTCATGGTTATATTTTTTGCATATCGTAGGGATGGGTTTTAATAACAATTGTTGCTGTATTTGTTCCCTTGGTACAATTTAGAAAAGACTCCACTTGCTTAAATGATTTCTTGTAAAGTATGAGGTCTTTCAGAATTGGTGGGACATGGGTATATGAGAGTGAAGTTGGTGGAGATGTTGAAATTGGATATGGGTCGATTGCTCCCTACTTATAGAAGTGGGATGTGTGGGAAGATGGAACAGTTTAGCTTCAGGGTAGGTAGATGGGAATATATAAACAAAGCCTAAAAAAGCCAAGAATATAATCAGCGGAGTACCTGTGGGTACAGCAGGTCTTAGTGTCCCTGGACTGGGAGCAAACCAGCTTGATAGATCTTTGCCCTGGAACTCATGCGTTTCTACATCAGCATGGCCTTTGCATTTTGAGCAAAGTTTATGCTTCTTTAGAAGGGACTGAAGGCCTCAAGAGAATAAGGGAACCATAGATAATTTAAGGAGTTTTTGAGGCTTGCATGCAAAGAGAAAAGAAAGTAATTAAAGAAAGTGGTTACTTGAATTGGAAGTGTTTATACTAAGGGTGATTTAGCCTGAGATGAGAAATGTCAGGCCAGGCCAGATCCACATGACTCGGGAGGCTGAATTGCAGGAGGATTGCAAATTAGAGGCCAGCCTCAGCAACTTAGTGAGACCTTTAGCATCTTAGCAAGACCCTGTCTCTAAATAAAATATAAAAAAAGGCTATGGATGTAGCTCAATGATAGAGTGCCCTTAGGTTCAAACTCCAATACCACACACACACACACACACAAAGTCAGAATATGTGAATATGAATAAGAAAAATGAAAAAAACAATGTTGATACAGATAGGCAGAACAATAATAAAAGAAGTAAAGAGATACCTGGGAGGCTGAGGCAAGTTCGAGGCCAACCTCAGCAACTTAGCAAGACCCTGTCTCAAAATAAAAAAGGACGGGGGATGGAGCTTATTGGTAGAGCACTCCTGGTTAGTTTCTCAGTTCCAAAAGGTGGGGTTAGGGGACAGGAAGGGAAAAAATTCTGAAGCAGGGCTCCTGAGTTGACATGAGAATCTGATGATCTCACCTTTTCAAATCAGAAGTTAGAAAAGGGCCACAATATCTGACCACCATGGAAGGTGGGCCATTCTCCAGCTTGGATGTCTGAACCGTGTGCCTGCTCCTGCAATTGCCCTGCAAGTACAGCAGAACTCAGAAACACATCCAAATATGGATGTGTTTACATGGGAAAGCCAGTGTGTTTAAAATATTATTCAAGTCTCTAAGGATGGGAATTATTTCTGGAGAATTCTATTTGTTGGTGGGAGCTATTTTAAATAGTTTTATGTGTTTTCTCCCTGTAATTCATTGAAGTTTTTCATTTTCTTTCCTTTAGGATTTTAAAAATATCAACTAGCTTTACAAAAAGGTATTTCTTTTTATAGGACCAACCAAATAAAGTAAAAATTAAAAAGGGGATGGGAAAATATAATTGGAGCCCAGAACCAGGTTCTGTGGTGGGAGCAATAATAACCGACGTTTCCCTAGGAATCTTTGCTCAGTGTAGTGAGGGACCCCACTTAGTTGTTGTTATTTTCGGGAGCAGATGATAAGGGAGCATCTGCACAATGGCTTAACTACATGAGCAGGAAACTCTGATACATTCGTAAGTGAAGGTTCATGTCCCCAGAAAATAAAGCCATTAGTTTGATACATGCTTAGTAATTTTCGTAATGGTTTTTAACTCGCATGATAATTAGCAGTGATAAGCAGTGGTAAATGCCAGAAATAAACTTTTATACAATCAAATGGGATTTTTATAATTTCTGTCTTCTTGTTTAAGTAGGCAGAATCTATAAAGAGAAGGATTGACCATTTCCCTGGCAGCATGTGCAGTTTAATTACCATTTTGCACACCCATGCAGATAGCAAGCACTAGGGCTGTCTGTGACACTTGCCCTGCTTCACGGCCTGGGGCTATCCCTAGACTCCCCTCCTCTAATGGCCAGCATATGGAGGAGGGAGCTGGAGCAGGCCTTGATCTCTCAAGGAGCAGTCTAGGGTCAAGCACAGAAGAGCATGTGACTTGTCTTCACACCCAGAGCAGTAGGAGTTGAATATCGCCATCTTTGGGGAGTACAGTCCTTTGCTCCTACTCTAGAGGGGCTGATATTCTTTGTACCTCAGTGACCTTTCAACTGGCAATAAACTTTGACTGCAGAGTTAAGAAGAAGGTTTTAAATAACCCTAAGAGATGTAAGCCTAATAATGACATTTGATTGTCTGGCACAAGCATCCCAGGTCTGAAGAGGGGCAAAAGGAGTGTTGCTGAGGTGGCAAGAGGGCCCAGGATGTGGAGGCTGAAATTCCAGAGCTCACTCTAATTAAGGGATCCGCCTTTTGACTTCTCTTGTACCTCAAATCAAGACCATGTGAGGAGTTATATTAGACTTGCCAGGCATGGGAACGTGCAGAAGGAACGTGGTCTCAGATGCACTTAGGTCAGCTCTCTGAGGCCCCGGCGCTGTGAGAATTCCTGGAACACAGATACAGCCTCAGTCATTGCTGTCCCATCCCCTGTGGGACTGAAGTGAATTAATTCCCTCTGTTTTCAGATACTCAGTCACAACTGGTTCCTTTTTAAATTTTTTACCCTTAATTTATAATTATATCTTCTGGTATTTTTTATTTGGTGGGAAGAATCCAGCCTTGGACATTTTGCTTATGCTAACTTGGTGCTAACATATCAGTTATTACCATCCTCATCCTCTAATCGTTTAAGATAACACTTAAGAGTTATATTTAATGACCCTTGTTCTCCTTCCCCTTGCACCCATACAATAGCCAAATTCTGATCATTCTATCCCTGTAATGAATCTCAAGCCTTCTTCTTATTTTCTGTACTCACTGCCAGTACCCCACTTTGTGTCTATTATATTGGTTTTCTGCCAGGTTTCCCTGCCTTGAGGCTTTCTCTTTTCAGTTGGTCTCATATTCTTCTGCAAGAGGAGTGTCTAAAATCTTTTATTCCCCAACTCATGTCCAATTACTGGAAGACCTCTTCACTCCAGCCTTATCTCCCATTCCTTCCCCCTTGAGCTGCAGCCAGGCTTCCGCATCCTCTGCCTTGCCCTACATACACATCTTCTTCTTCCCTTTCTCCCTCTTCTCCATACCCCTTCCCCACTCCTCCTCCTGTCTCCATTTCATAATCAACTTTACTTCCAACTGTCTAAATCCTTCTGGTTCAACAAATTGTCTTGGGACATGGTCATGGATACTCATAATTTTCTAGAAGAGCTTATCAGAAGAATAATATAATCAGCGGTCATCAACCTTTGCAGGGGAGTCCTTGTCCTAGAACCAGCAGTGTGGTCTCGGACATGATAATAGCACCTATGTCAAAGAGTTCCTGCTAGAATTACCGGAACTCATCTTTGAGAAGTGCCTGACCCATCATAAGTGCTCAATAATGCTGGCTGTTATTATCATCTTTCTCATTGTCCTTCAATGCCTAACTCAGACATGAAGCCTTCCTTCTGCCCCAGTCTGATGGAGAGGGTGGCACTAATGGGATGTCATGTGGGGAATCTGATGGCCTCTCTGACAGTTTTACATGGTAGCTCTCAGTTGCATCTTCATGTTTCAAGGACAAGTCAGTCTTAATCGGTATCTTGAATATAATATTATTCCACATACCGTACTAATTTACTATATAGAACTTAGTTTTAAATTCTTAGTAGGATAACTACATTTTTTTTGTATTGAGCCTAAAAGCGCTTTTTTTGTATTGAGCCCAAAAGGCTTCCACTGAGCCACATCCCCAGCCCTTATTTTATACTTTATTTAGAGATAGGATCTCGCTGAGTTGCTAAGTACTTCACTAATCTGCCGAGGCTGGCTTTGAACTCTTCCTGCCTCAGCCTCCCGAGTTGCTGGGATTTCAGGTGTGCACCACTGTGCCTGGCTCCCAGCTCTTTGTAGTTTTTATTATAAGACAAAGTCTCACTGAGTTGGCCAGACTGGCCTTGAACTTGAAGTTCTCTTGCCTCAGCCTCCCAAGTAACTGGGATTATTTTTAGGCATGCACTACCACACCCCAGGGCAATCACATTTTACTGATCAGAATGGTCAAGTTTCCCTGCCCTTTCCCAAAAAGCCAAAATGTGAATCAAGAGTTTTCCTTCCTCTCCTTTTGACAGTGCTGACAGCAGGGCTACATCTTTTGTCTTTCTGTACTTGGCTTTTTAAGGTTCTCCTGTTCACATGGCTTTTCTTTAGAGGTGCTAAATTACTGATGAAGTAAGTGGCAGCCTAGTCCAAGTCTCTCTAAAGAGTGAGCCAATGACCTTCTGCAGGAGAGTCCCCAGAGATGATTATTGAAGACAGATTCCTCAGCCAGTTCTCACACTTTTGGAGTCAACATCTTTTAGGGTTGGACCCAAGAACCTGCATTTTAACAAGCTTACCCAAAAGGTCTTTTGTGCACTAAAATAAACTTTTCAATCACTAACTTAGATTCTGTTCCTATGGGCTGGAAAGAAATTGTCTTTGTTTGTGTGCTTAATTTCAGGATCTCTTAGTGCTTCTGGGGACTCTCAGTGTAGCCCTGGCCCTTAGGCTCCACTAGATAATTCATGGATTAAATATTCTTTATTCAGCCAGAACTTATTCCAAGTCAAATTTTTAAAACTTTGGAAATAGCTATCACATGTGCCCTTTAAAATGACTTTGACTCCAGGTACATTTTTTAAAAAGTTAACTTGACTTTGTAAGAAATATATATTAACAACATCCAGCATGGAGTTTCCACTTTGTTCCTATAAACACCCATATTAAGTCTAAGACAGTGACATGGTCTCTTAAAAATACGTACCCTCCCCCAGCTTACATTTGGAAGAGTTTCAAGCCAGACTTCTTTTTGATTCAAAGAGAGGTTCTCAGGCTTCATAAAAGTTGTTCTCTCAGGACAGAGGCAGTAAGAAAATTTCAGACAGACAATTTTAAAGGAAAAGAAAAGTAGACAGGCACCAACTTTAGACTCAGACTACATCTAATTTTAGTATAAACACTAAAGCACATTGAACAAGCATTGATATATTAAAACTGCTTTAGAATTTTCAAAAAATTGTATTACAAATCAGAAAGTTACTAATTCATGAATAAATGAAAATTAAAGCACCACATAAAAGTGTTTTTTTCTTTCCCACCAGGTTTCTGTGATGGTGAGAATGATGGACACCGGGAAGGTATGAATCGGTTTTACTTACCTGTGTTGGAGTGGGATGCTGGTCCTCATATGCATAACCTTCTTTCAACAGTTGAACTAATTAATACTCATATTTTTAAGACTCCCCTGCAAAGGTTGATGACCACTGATTGTATATTATTCTGATATGCTCTTCTAGAAAATTATGAGTATCCATGACCAAAACTTTAAGAAAGGAAATAGGTGATTAGGTTGTGAAGTTTCATTGTTACCCAAGTCCCCACAGTCATAAGGTTGTGCAGGAGAACAAAAGTCTTAACTGCATAAAAATATGAATTAACCCATCAGTTAAATAATTAGTTATTCCAATATCCCTCTCTCATCAACATTGTCTCTGCCCATTTAGTCTTCATGATTCAGTAATTGACAGATTTAAATAAGAAATGCAAGGAAAATGTAAATTGATCACAAAATGAAATGATAAATTTTGCAGAAGATACCGAGTTTCTTTTCTTCTTTTTTTTTTGGGGGGGGGGGGTACCAGAGATTGAACCAAGGGGCGCTTAACCACCGAGCCGTATCCCCAGCCCTTTTTTATATTTTATTAGAGACAGGGTCTTGCTGAGTTGCTTAGGGCCTCACTGAGTTGCTGAGGCTGTGTTTGAACTCGTGATCCTCCTGCCTCAGCCTCCCAAGTCACTAGGATTATAGGCATGTGCCACTGTGCACAGCGATACTGAGTTTCTTTATAAAGCCAATTAAAATAATGCTGGAGGTCTGCTGAAATGACACTCAAAGCCTTGGATAAATGAGAGTCCAACACTTCATTTATTCATTTGGGACCAGGCAGTATTTTCTTTTCCCTAAATCTTCATAAATTGAAATTTAATTTTCATGAACTGAAGCTGAACAGCTAAATTAGATTTATATGTCATAGAGATAAGGCTCATGGGTAATATGATAAATGAGGAAAATCCTGCTTGAGAGACACAGTTGTCTCTCATCCTGCAAACTCCTTTTCTGAACAAGCTGTTTCAGGCATTAAATGAAAGCATGAAAATATCAATAAGCATCTAATCCATTAGGATAGAAATGAAGAAATGCCTTCAAGGTTGTTTGCACACAGGCGTGTGTGCGCGCGCGCGCACACACACACACACACACACACACACACACATACACATATCCCGTGGATTCTTTGAAGAATTCCCATCAAATTTTGGATGAAAAACAAATGAGGGCTAGGGATATAGCTCAGCTGGTAGAGTGCTTGCCTCACATGCATAAGGCCCTGGGTTTAATCCCAGCACTACCAAAAAAAAAAAAAAAAGTGGAAAACAAATAAAAAATAATGAGCTTCTCACAGAAAACAATCCCTGTTATCTCTCTGGTAGCCTTGAGTCTAACTCAGCCCTTAGGACTTCTCCTGGTGTCCCGACACCTATGAGAGCACTTTCCTCCCTCCCTTTCCCCCACCCCCTTTTGTCTATATGGGGATTGAACCCAGGGGTGCTGCTGTACTACTAAATTACATAGGAACTTATCAAATTGCTGAAGCTGGCCTTGAATTTACAATCCTCCTGCCTCTGCTTCCCAAATTGCTGGGATTATAGGCCTGTGTCACCATGCCCAGATCACTTTTTTCTTCTTGATTTCCTATTGTCCTGGTTTAGAAAGGCTCTCAAGACCTGTTATTCTTGTCCTCCAGTTTGTGGGCAGACAGTTTTAGGATCCAAATTTCCCAAGCACTATTTTAAGTTTCTCCCCACAGCCAGTGAAACATAGATCCGGCCCTGTCCTTGTGAAGTTTCTGAAGCAGTTTATATTAATGATTAGACCAGGTAACATCAGGAGAAAAGAAAATCCACAAGGATGTTGACAAAATAAGCCCTTCAAAAGAGTAATTTGGTCTGAGGATGCAGCTTAAATTGTAGAGTGAGCACATACATCACAGGCTGTCAATCCCTAGCACCATTTAAAAAGAGAGGGAGAGGGGTATTTGAATATCAAGATTGAGAGACACCTGGGAACATTGATAAAGCGTGAGCTATTTTTGCAGAAATGACATTGTGGTGATGATGCTGGTAAGATTAACTGTGAAGATCATTGTATCATTCCCTTGCGGTGCTATCAGAGGAATTATACACTCTATCCATACTTAATTCTAGGAATTCATGATTGTAATTATATCCTAAGTTTCATTAAATAGAAATAAACTTATTTTAAAGTATTTTAAACCCTTTTATCAAAATTACTTTGAAATTTTGGCCCTTGGTTTGTTTTGTTTTAGGCACTGGGGATTAAACCCAGGAGTGCTTAACCATTGAGCCACATTGCCAGCCCTCTTTATTTTTTGAGACGGGGCCTCAATAAATTGCTGGGGCCTTGCTAAATTGCTGAGGCTGGCCTTGAATTTGAAATCCTCTTATCTCAGCCTCCCAAGTTGCTGGGTTTACAGTCTGGTTCCTGTTTTAAGTGACTTCTTTCTGGGGTCCATTATCCATGCTGTGTGGGGTTAGGACTAGACAGTCCTGACACAGTGGAGCTACATGGTCACCAGAACATAACAGCATTCCTCGTTCTGAACAGTCAACCAGCATCTGATGCTGATTCCCCTCCTAACATCAGATCCTGTGTTTCCTCAGGGTCAGCCCTCGTCCTCTGGCCCGTCTTTGAGAACAGAAAGCTTTCATTTGTTTTGTGGATCAGCATTCTTATTTTACCTGGAATGACTGATAGTGTTAAAGCAGAAGGCCCTGGTATGGGCCCTTCACACACAGCCAGGTTGTTTTAGAGCTTTTGAGGCCGCTAGGACTCCTCAGCTGACCATCCTCAAATCTGCTGGGTTACTAATTCCTCTTTATTCCCTGTCCTAGCCTATTACCAAGCACCTTCATTGCCATCATGGCTTCCACATGCTCTTTCTATTTTCCGTCTCATTCTTCCCTAGATTATTGTGTGCCTCTTCTTACCACTTTTTCCAAGCTTGCAGGGCCATTCCCTACCTAGTCTTAATCTTTTACATTTTATTTCCAACCACTCTTTTACCTAGCCTATGTTCCACATGATAAGAACTACTCGATGCTATCGTTGCCCATAATTTTCTCTCTCCTTAGGCCTTTTTCTTAATTTTTCCTCCTTGGAATGTCTTCCCAGGGTCTTTAAAGGGCTGCCCAGAACACTTATCTCCAGAGCCTCCCTGGATTCATTCTTTCCTGTAAGGCAGCAGCACTGTACCAGTGATTCTCCTGGGCATCCCCTGGTTTCTTCTCTCAGTGGTGTTATTTATGTGTTGACCTCATATGGGCTAGGTTACAAATTCCTTACAGTTGAATCCATGTCTGCTTACTATCTATGCAACCCCACAGTGATGCTGAAAGCACTTTCCCTTGTAAACAGTTAATAAATATTTTTTAAATAAATTGTGTTTTTACAAAGATAATTTGTTTATCCAAAGATAGGATGGCTGCCCTCTAATGCAATGAATTTTCTTTCCCCCCTTTTAGTGGCATCTTTCCCTGGCCCATTGAAAGAAGAAAATCTGTTAAATGTTCCAAAGCCACTGCCAAAACAACTATGGGAGACCAAGGAGGTGGGTGAACAGTATTTAACTGTGCTTGTTGTCACTGGATGTTTGCACTCCAGAGGTATTATAAAATCCTGCAGAGGCGGAAACAAGAGGAGTGGGGAGACAGAGAGGAAAAATATAGTTGGGAATGATTTCTCAAGTAAAAATGATCACATTTGTGTTGATGAATCAGTACACTGATCTTTGACTTCCTGATTTTCATGGGAATTTATTCATTCAAAAAAAGAAACCTTTTAAGCCCTATGTGTTTTATTCATGTTGTTAAAAGCTCTGAAACCTGGTAACAAGTCATAGCTGATCTCTCTGTTTTGTAAGCCATCACCTTCTTCTGGTCTCCAGTTTATGTCCAGAATTATTATTGCAGCAGATAATCCTTTCTTTGACTTGTATTCTCCAGGAGCCAGTAAATGAGTCATCTGTTTTACTGTGATTTTGATGAGCCTTTGAGCATTTGTATCTAAAATTGTGCTAGCTGACCTCCACCCTGTTCACCCACTGTGGGCGAAAGGGAGGCCCCATAGTACTTGATATGACCTTCCTTCCTGTAAGGAAGCTGTCTTGATTTTGAAAGAAAAGTTCATCTGTTCCACCCCTTAACGATGCTCTGTTGTAATCACTTATACTGTCTCTGTACTTAACCTGTTAGGATCCCTTTGGTCTAGCTCCGTTTTCTTCCACCAACCATACCAAAGTCTCTGCTAGCATTAGAGTAGGCTTAACAAATTTTTAATAAAGTCAAGGTGTATTTGATGTTAATCTTTGGGGGGATAAAAAGCTATGATTTAAAATTTACATATTTAAGCATAGGAGAAGCAGTTGTATGGTATGTTTTTGGTCAAGTGGTTTTGGAGGCTTTTATCAGAGGATGGCTTTGACTTCTCTAGCCAAGCAAGCACTGGCTTTCCCCCTGAGGACCAGGGGCTGCTGTCTCTGAGAAGAGGTGCTCATCTTTTTCAGTTCTTATGGATTTATAGTACTCACTCCCGCCCCCCCAGAGTTTATCTAATTGAATTATTTTTTTCTTTTGACATTCATTTCATCTTTCTTTACCATATTTTGCTTTTCTATTTCCTTCTTATCCTCAAGCCAATTGGGAAAAAATGTTTACTTAAAAGCTCTATATGTAAAATATTGGCTTTTTTGAAGGAAATAATATTCATCTAGAATATACACTAATAAAGCATCATCAAAGTAAGAGAATATATTACTGTTATATCTCCCTTGTGTCTGGAAGCTGAAGAATTTTAAAAGCCTCTTCAGAACCCAAATGGGTGCTCTGTGAGGCTGCTTTTGGTGAGCACTGCTCTCAGCTGTACTGACTGGAGTCCCAAGATCCCCACGAAGATACTTTTCAAAAATTTGAATTAGCGTTGCGGTAAGTGAGCCCAGTTTTCTTTGTCTCTTCCCAGATTCAGTCCTTGTCAGGGCGTCCTCGATCCTGTGATGTTGGAGGTGGCAAGTAAGTAATGTTCATTCTGCTGAAGGTTTTCCCAAGAGGAAAGTCTTACTGCTTTGTCACAGAACTCTGAAACTTATGGCTATGTGTAAATTGAAAGTCAACTGCATTTTCATAAAAACAGCCATCTTTTTTTTTTTTTTTTTTGGTACCGGGGATTGAACTCAGGGACATTTGACCACTGAGCCACATTCCCAGCCCTATTTTATATTTTACTCAGAGACAAGGTCTCACTGAGTTTCTTAGCACCTCACTTTTGCCAAGGCTGGCTTTGAATTTGAGATCCTTCTGCTGCTGGGATTACAAGCATGCACCACCGCGCCCAGCACAGCCATCTCTTTTGATACTCATATTGCATGTACATTAATTCAATTCTGTAACTGCAATAGCAATTAAATGGCCTTATATATATTTGAGAATAACACAACTGACCCTGGGCAGGCATACAACTAGCCTGGCAGCCATAGAAGCAGGCAAGGGCTGAAGGGAACCCACCAGCCTCCTGCCTATGGCCCAACATGGGCATAGCTGACACATTGTCCAGAGAAAAAGAAAGCATCAGTTATCCTGGAAATCGTTTATATAGAAGTTGATTAAGAGAGTTCTGTGAATGTATTTAATGCCACTAACCTGTGCCCTTAAAACTGGGTAAGACAGTAAATTTTATGGTACATAAATACCATAATTTTGAAGAAACAAATGGAGAATGAATAAATGGGAAGATTTGCCATATGAAAAAAAGACTTTCTATGAAACTATTAATTAATTAATTTCATACTATACAACTTTACTCTCTAAAAAGTATGAGGCAGTGCTGGACTTGATGGCCCACACCTGTAATCCCAGAGACTCAGGAGGCTGAGGAAGGAGAATCACAAGTTTGAGGCTACCCTCAGCAACTTGGTGAGGCCCTAAGCAACTTAGGGAGATCCTGTCTCAAAATATAAAAAGGGCTGGGGATGTGGCTCAGTGGTAAAGCACCCCTAAGATCAATCCCCAGTACCTCATCCCATCAAATTGAGGCAATTTATAAAAATATATGTAGTACAAAGAAATTTAAAAAAAAAAAAAAGAAGAGGTTTTTGAGGAAGTTTAGACTAAGGAAGAAAAAGGAGACTAATGAAATCCAGGTATTCGCAGACACTCAAAGAAGGACTGATGCCACCTCTTGCTACTGTGGCTGACTGGAAGAACCCTCTGCCATGGGTCTACAGAGAGGACCCCTTAGGACTTGCTTGGCAGTGTCTTGAGAGAACACTGAGAGATCAGTGCAGGGATTTTTGTCACAGCATTCTCAGTATAGTTCCACAGTCTGGAACTGAAGCCAATTCAGAAATAGCCAGTCTTGGGTGGGGTTGGGGCTCAGGAGTAGAGCACTTGCCTACCATGCACAGTTCTTTGTTTACTTGGTAAACAGCAGGAACAGCAGGTCTTTCCAGGGCCAAAACAGTGTGAAGTGAAAATGGGACCCTGGTATGATCTGGTTTGGTCCAAGAACCCATGTTAGGGGGTCTGTGGGTGAACTAAATCAACTTCAGGCCATCCTTAAATATTGTTCCCCAAAAAAGCTTTCCAGAAGTGCCTTCAGGTCACTCCCTACTGAATACCTGGGACCCAGACATTCTTTTTGGCTGGTTAAATATAAATTAAGTAATTAGCAGCCTGCTGAGCTATAAAGGGAGTTGACCTTCTCTTCAGAAAGTCATAAAGCTTGCCAAGCACCCAGAAGGACAAGGAGACCAGCCCACCCGGGGTGCAGGACCTGTCTTCAGAGAGGTCCAAGATTTTCCTCAAGAACAGTTTTGGCCAAACCCTCAGACAAATGGATGCTCCAGGCTCTGGAGGCTGATGTCATGGAACTGAGCTATGATATGTTAACCCTGAAGTGTTAAAGCCAGTGTTTCTTAGATAAAGAAAGTTGCTTTCTTGCTCTTCTGTTAGAGGTAGCATTCCATTCAGTGGCTCCTATTCATGCAATATTTATTGACTTCCTAATTCCAGGTGCCAGGTAGAACAATGAACAAAGCAGATCAAGTCCCTGTTTACAAGGAGCTAATGTTCTTGTGGAGTAAGATAGGCAAAAACAAATCAGCACATCAATAGTATGTGTGTCATATGTTAGGAAATGAAATGAAGAAAAAGAAAAATAAGGATATGGGCCATGATGAGTGATAAGGAAGGACTTTCTAGTAGGATGACATGTGCCCAGAATCTAGAATGAAGTGAGGAGAAGAAGGTTCCAGGCAGACCACAGGCAGGATTGGATGTGGAACACAATGAGGCTGGCTTAGCCTGAACTGTACTCAGAGAAGATGAAAGTCATTGGAGGATTTTGAGCCAGGGAGAATGTTACCTGCCTATTATCAGGTCCACTGATGACTCTCATAGATAGTAACGATATTTGGAAACTGACCATTTGTCTTTCTTCCTCTAATCTGCAGGGAAGTTGGGGTTTTTGTTTTGGTTTGGTTTTGGTACTAGAGATTGAACCCAGGGCCACTTAACCAGTGAGCTACAACCCTAGCCCTTTTTATTTTTTTATTTTGAGACAGGATCTCCCTAAGTTGCTTAGGGCATTGCTAAATTGCTGAGGCTGTCCTCTTACTTGCGATCCCTCTGCCTCAGACTTCCAAGTCACTGGGATTACAGGCATGTGCCACCATGCCCCACAAGAAGTTGTTTAGAATGTTACTGCTGACTCTAGGGTATACCATCCTCCTTTTTTACTCTCAGGACACAGGTCCTTCCTATTCAAGAAGGATGGCTTTCTCTATTTCCCCACCCTTATCCCCTTTGCCCTTTTGAGGTATCTCCACTACTTCTTCCTTCTGCTTCCCAAAATTCTTAGACTTTAGTCCACGGCCAGCACAGACAATATATGAAGGTTCGGCTATGTGGGAAATCCTAAGGGAGTTTAAATTAAAGACACAGACTCCATTTACCTTTAAACCAGCTCCAGGACGGCTTCTCAAACCCCCAGCCTCTAGCTACCCATTAAAGTAGCGAGGTTTACTGAAGAGGCCAGTGAGAGAGAACACGCCAGGGAGAGGACTTTTATTGGGGAACAAAAAATTCTAGGGAAAATTCCATCCAATGAAGATTAAGGGGATCATTGTTCCAAGGTCAGGTGAGACGTTTGGATCTTCAGGGGCTGTGGTTAAGCACGCCTCCACATGGACAAGCCCTCGGACCCAAGAAGGGTGGGGAAAGCTGTTAACACATAGAAAAGGAAAAGTGTCTGAGCCCCTCACACCCAGCCAGGGAGGTAACTCAATTACGTGCAAGGCTGGCCTCCCACATTAGACAAATTTATTTTTTTAGAGCATTAAGTTATGTTGGGTTCATTTTGACAAAAATCACACATGCATAGAATTTGATTTACTCCATATTAGTTCCTTGTCCCTCCCTCATTCTCTCTCCTTGTCCCTCCCTCATTCTCCTTCCGCTACTTATCTTCCTTTTGCTTATTTTTTTATTATTCCACACCTTTCAAAGGAATATTCACTGTATGTTTGTGGCGGGGGAGGGAGGGGTTTCTAGGGATTGAACCCAGGGCCTTGTGCATGTGGGGCAGGCACTCTACCAACTGAGCTATAGCCCAGTCCTGAGTATTTACTCTTTTTTTTCTTTAATATTCATTTTTTAGTTGTAGTTGGACACAATACCTTTATTTTTATTTATTTATTTTTCTGTGGTGCTGAGAATAGAACTCAGGCTAGGCTAGCACTGTACCGCTGAGCCACAACCCCAGTATTTACACACACACACACACACACACACTCACCGTATTTACAACCAGTATTTACACACCTCCTCCCCCCAGTATCTGCTCTTCAACCAATCATGGCCTGGCTTCCACCTCCACTGTTCTAATGGAACTGTCCTTGAGGATGTCATTTACCTCCTCTAAAACTTAACTGAGTGAGAGACATCCCACTGAATTTCTCAATGTCATTCTCTAGCTTGCCCTAGGTTCACTCATATCATACTATATGAAAAACCTCAAAAAAGTGCCTAAAATAGCAATCATATTACCCATACCCCACCTTTACACCTGGTCTACTTGTATGCCTCCAGGGTTCCTATCTTAGTGAGTGGTTCCACCAGTCCCCATGCCAAAAACCCAGGGACCATTCTTGACCTTCTATAGATGTCTTTAGAATCCATCCACGCTTCTGCATCCCCATGCTGTTGTAATGTCTCATGTCACAGCTTTTCTCTGCCTCCAGGCTGTGCTTGCCCCCAAGGTCTGTTAGCCACATTGCCCTAAAAAAGGCTAGATCCATCTCCCCTCTGCTTTCAGCCTTCCCCTGGCTTCTTGTCTTGCTTTCAGTTCCAGCCTCAGGTGCTCAAGGCCTGCTCCTCCAATATCACCTCTCATCACTATCTACCCCTTCTAAACTTGACCCTTTGTGGTGGCCTAGTCCTCACAGTTTCTAGGGCACACTGCTGGCTTCATGCCTCCCTGCTTTTGCCCATGCTGCGAACTCTTCTTGGAGTGATTTTTCTGCCTAGATCACCTGGATTAGCCTGCAAACTCAGTTCAGAGTCTTCCAGGAAGCCTCCTCCACCAGGTGCTACCAGCCTGTCATTTTACTGCTGAGTTGTATTACACTGCGACACGTTCTTTATGGCTATCTCCCTTTGTCTGAGTCTCTTACAGGCTCTAATGCCAGTGGTTGTATCTGGTTGGTGCTCTACTGTGTGTCACTGTGTTGAGTGAAGTATCCTCAGTCCCAGGTTCCTGGCTGATGGTGCTTTCTGGGTGTGGCCAGAGCTTCTTCAATTACATCATTCTTTTCCTAGATCAGACCTGGGCCACTGCAGGAGCATTCTCTCCCTGACTCTTTCTGCTCACTTATGCCATCTTCCACTCTATAACCATAGTAGAATTTCTCAGTGTCATGCTCTAGCTTGCCCTAGGTTCCCTCATTGCTGTACAGTTCCTGACCCAGACCATAACAGTACATAGTCTTCCTTCCTGTTTTCCTACCCACCTTTCTCTTCTACTCCATCTCCTGCTACCCTCCCTTCCCTGTACTCTGCCCTGACATCTGACACCTCAACCATGCCAAGCTCCTTGTAGTTCCTTGAACATACTATGTCATGTCCTTGGCAAAGCCTTCACCTCCATAACCCCTGACACTGACAACACATGCTTTTGTGCTCCCAGTGTCATTTGTAACTCCTGGTTGTACCGGCCCCCTTCAAACCTGGCACAGCATGCTTCCTACCGTGTTACAATTGCTTGTTTGACCATTCTGTTTCTCCTGCCAGTGTGTGAACACCAAGAATAGTGTCCTCTCAGAACAGGGCTGGAGGCCCTGCCTTTTAGAGGGTCCCACCCCCATGGAATGGAGTTCAAGGGGTCACAGAGATCCACAGAGCACTCACCCTAATCCGAATGGTTGGGGGATGCAGGGTGTGGCCAGAGCTTGGCTGTGGAGGCTACCCCCCCCACCCCAGCCACCTGTGTGCCCTGAGGCATAGAACAGGGCTGTGACAGGAAGAGAGGGGTGTGGTCTGAGGATGGGACTGCCTCTCCCTCTGTGTTCTAGTGCAGAGAACTAAGAAGTTGGAGAAGTCTATATTTGAATCTGGCTATTATGAAGGTATTATTTGTCAAGGTACAAAGAGAACAAAGTTCATTTAAGGGTTTGTTCATTTGATTTATGACTTATACAAATTGGAACAGATGGTGTGCTGGCCTCCATTTATAATCTTGCCCCAGGCCTGCAAACGTTAGGGGCAGGCCTGACTGTGAATACAGCACCTTGCTTGTTCATAATTGTACCTTTAGCACTGAGCCCAGTGCCTGACACACAGTCACCAGCCAACAGATGTCGATCGATGATGGATGGCAACAAGTTTTTCTCACTCCTTTTTTTTTTGTATTGGGGATTGACTCCAGGGGTGCTCTACCACTCAGCTACATCCCTAGCCATTTTATTTTAAGACAGGGTCTTGCTAAATTTTTGGTGCTGGCCTCAAACTTGTAGTCCTCCTGCCTCAGCCTCCTGAATTGCTGGGATTTACAGGTGTGCCTGGCTGATTTTTCTCATTTTAAAGTTTTGAAAACTATAATTGAAACAGTATATCTTGTTTTTCCACCTACCTGCCTCTTCCACTCCATCTCCTGCTACCCTCCCTTCCCTGTACTCTGCCCTGACATTTGACACCTCAGCCATGCTAAACTCCTTACAGTTGCAGTTCCATGAACACACTATGTCATGTCCTTGGCAAAGCCTTCATCTCCATAACCCATCCTGACACTGACAACACATGCTTTCATGCTCCCAGTGTCACTTGTTGCTCATAAATTTCTTTTTTTTTTTTTTTTTGGCGGGGGTAATGGGAAGAGGTAGGAAAGACAATTTATAAATGATTTATAAATCTAATAAAAATAACTATAAATATAAAGTAGTGCCTCACATTTTATATAGTAGCTTAAAATTTTCAAAATGCTTTTGCATCCATAATGTAGTCTGGTCTTTAAAATATTCCTGTACAGTAGGCATAGATGACATCATTACTCCTGTTTAATAGGTAAGGAAATTGTATTTCAGAGAGATTAATCCCGAATTCCCAGTTCTCAAAACAAGGGAGAGGCAAAGCCTACTCTAGGACTTTGATCTTTGATAGCCACTGTTCTTATTTGACAACAGCCAAATGCATTGCAGAAATTAATACTTATCTTTCTTTTCTTTTCTTTTTTTATAGTGCTTTTCCACATAATGGCCAAAACATAGGCCTCTCACCCTTTCTGGGGACCCTGAACACTGGAGGGTCATTGCCAGATTTAACCAACCTCCATTACTCGGTGCCCCTGCCTGCCTCCCTGGATACCAGTGACAACCTCTTTGGTAGTATGAGTGTGGGGAATAGTGTGGGAAACCTCCCAGCTGCTATGACTCACCTGGGGATAAGAAGCTCCTCTGGTAAGTATTCCCTGCTTAGGAAGGACCTTGGTTGTTCTCCTTGGTGCTTAATCCCTTGTGTCCCCAGCTATGTAGTATCTGTTCCATGCATCTTTGAATGTGAGTGGTGGTAGTGTGCCTCCCTGCTGACAATTTGCTTTGGAAGTTCTATTTCTGCTCTATTTGATAAGCTCTGGGGTAGCTCTGCTGAACCTCATTCTTCATTGTTGTCACAAACCCATGTATTAAGTGGTCTTGAGGAAGAAGATTTGGGAATCAAGAAATAAGCATCCACTCTACGTTGGCTGGAAAATGTTAGCATCTCTTATCAATGTATGGTGATGTTTTATCATTTAAGCTATCTCTATTGATTCTGCCAATTTCTATTGGATTTCAAAAGAGAGTATTTGAATTTTAGAAAATTTACAGTGGATTTGATAGAATTATTTATACTTAGTATGTGTATATTAAATAGAAATCTACAGTTCAAAATTATTCATTTGCATTTTCAGAAGTGCTTAAAGATATGGCATTAGCTGTATTAAAATGCTGCCCAAAGGGCTGGGGTTGTGGCTCAGTGGTAGAGCACTCGCCTAGCATGCACAAGGCACTGGATTTGATCCTCAGCACCACATAAATGTAAAATAAAGATATTGTGTCCACCTAAAACTAAAAAATAAATATTTTTTAAAAATGCTGCCCATAATGTGGCTTGGGTATTACTGCATGGGTTGTTGCCCACAGCTCAGTGTCAAAACCTGTCTACATTTTCTAGAACCTGCAGATACTTTTGTCAGTGTCTAGGGAAGATTTGAACCCCTCCTACTCTCAGCAGTACAGTGCAGCCCCTGGTCATAATGGTCCTCTTACGTTGTGTAGCATTCCATTTGAAAGGAACCCTTCACAATGGTGTTTGGATGGAGGAAATGTTTGCTGGTTTCAGCTCTGAATAAAATGAGACTTAATCAAGCAAATCAGAACTTGCCACTTAAATGAGAGTGGTCCTCTTCAGGGCAGTAACCTGGAAGCTTCTCTAGTGGTGGCAGCAATGCTCTGTACAACATAATTTCAGGTTTGCAGAATTGATTTCAGAGACCACCTTTACTTTTGTTTGGTGTTTTTTGTTATCATTTTATTATCTTTAATAATAAGTTAGTCTTGGGCTGGGGATATGGCTCAAGTGGTAACGCGCTCACCTGGCATGCTCAGGGCACTGGGTTCAATCCTCAGCACCACAAAAAATGAAATAAAGATGTTGTGTCCATTGAAAACTAAAAAATAAATATTAATATTAATAATAATAATAATGTTAGTCTTGAAAAAAAGTAATAAGTGAGTCTTGAGCCAAGTGTGGTGGCACATGCCTGTAATCCCAGCGACTCTGAAGACTGAGGCAGGAAGATGGCAAGTTTGAGGCCAGCCTCAGAAACTTAGCCAGACCTTGTCTCAAAATAAAAAATAAAAAGAGCTGAGGATATCATATATAACAAATTAGAATTTTTTTAAAAAAAGCAAGGGAAAAAAGGGCTAAGGATGTAGCTCAGTGGTAGAGCACTCCTGGGTTTAATTTCCAGTACTGGGAAAACAAGTCTTTCATATACTGATTCTGGGTTTTAATTTTTAGAAATCAAGTCAGTCATGTATGGGTGAATCTAATGTAAAGTTAAGTGGCCAAGCCACATGGCACTATTTAATATCCAGGGTATGGGGCTAGGGTTGTGGCTCAGCGGTAGAGCACTTGCCTAGCACATGGGAGGCCCTGGGTTTGATCCTCAGTACCACATAAAAATAAATAAATAAAGATATTGTGTCCAACTAAAAAATAAATTAAAAAAAAAAAAAGATCCAGAGTGTTTCAGGGAATGTGTTCTGAGGGGCCCATGCGGCTTTTTTTTTTTTTTAAGAGAGAGAGAACTTTTTAATATTTTATTTTTTAGTTTTCGGCAGACACCACATCTTTGTTTGTATGTGGTGCTGAGGATTGAACCCAGGGCCACACGCATGCCAGGCGAGCGTGCTACCGCTTGAGCCACATCCCCAGCCCGAATTTTTTTTTTTTTTTTTTTTTTTAGTTTTCAATGGACCTTTATTTTATTTATTGATACGTGGTGCTGAGAATCAAACCCAGTGCCTCACACATGCTAGGCAAGCACTCTGCCACTGAGCCACAGCCCCAGCCCCCACGCTGCTTTTTTAAGAAAAGAGCCCCGCCTCTCGGCTCTGAGGTTACTTAATTTGTTTCATAATAGAAGCTCTCAAAATCTTTAGGATTTGTGGATTAAGAAATTATTTTGGGGTGAATTCTCAGTGAACAAGGATATCCAGGGTCATGGAAATAAAGCAACAACATCACCCATAATTGCCCTGGGTTTTGAGGAAGCTGGCGTTTTTTAGAATAAGTTTGGATGCTTTGCTTCAAGCTGAAAATCTCATGTTTAATCATAGGCTGTTATCCTCAGAAAAAGTATCATGTCATCCCAGCGACTTAGGAGGCCGAGGCGGGAGAATCACAAGTTCAAGGCCAGCTTCAGCAACTTAACAAGACCCTGTTTCAAAATAAAATGACTAGGGATGTAGCTCAGTGGTAAGGCACCCCTGGGTTCAATCCCCACTACCAAAAAAAGAAAAAAAAAAAAGCATCATTTTTTTTTCCCAGAACACAACAGAACTAGTGTCAAATTTTATAGTTTCTATATACTCCTTAAAATGCATGGTATACCACAGTGAATACACCACAGTGAATCTCACCATCATGTACATCCACAAGACTGGGATCCTAATTAGAATAAGATATTCCATGTTTGCGTAAACATATCAAAATAGATTCTACTGTCATATATGACTAAAAAGAACAAATAGGGTTGGGGTTGTAGCTCAGTTGTAGAGCACTTGCCTCCCATGCGTGAGGCATTGGGTTTGATCCTCAGCACCACATAAAAATAAATAAATAAAACAAAGATATTGTGTCCATCTACAACTAGAAAAATTTTTATAAAAAAAGGACAAATAAAAATTTTAAAAATATTTTAAATGCATAGTACACATTTTTAAAAGATGTTTGAGCTTTTTTCTAAATGACTATTTTTTTTAAAATATAAATTCAAATCTTTAGCTCTAATTATTACCTGAGCTAACCCAATCTGTGACCTTTTCATGCATTGTTGAGTGGTGGAATAATGACCTGGATTTTATCATAGACAAATTCCTATCTTTAAAAAATAATTTTGCCAGCTAAAATGCCTGAGTTTGTCATTTCTTCATTTCCAATTTTTATCAAACACTTCATTTTTTACCAATACAAAACAACACACAGTTCTGGTCACCTCAACTGCTGGCACAAGAATGATGGGCTGAAGCTTAAAACATAGATATTGCCAGTTGAGATATATGCAGCAACAGCGGCATTTTTCATTCATGGAGTGAAACTGCTCCAGACTAGAGCCCTGCCAGGTGCTAAGGATCCAGCAGGGCATAAGATAGGGTCCTGGTTTTATGGAGCTCATGACTAGCAGCCTGTGCTATGGAAACACTTTTCCCAAACTGCCTTGTTCATGCTAAGATTCGCCCTCCCTGAAAAAAGAAACACGGGACCAGCAAAACTTTCCTTTCCCTGAATTGGAATAGACTATGACGAACAATTTCCCAGGAGCCTGAAAAGCAAAAGAGAGAGAGACCCTAGAAAGGGAGATATGGGAGAGTGTCCCTTCCTGACTCCTGAGAGCAATGGGAAGACTTCTTGAGAGCCACAGCTTTCAGTGAAAGGAAGTTCTCCAAAGGCAGCAGAAGATCCAGGGAGTGTGCCCAAGACAGAGGCATTTAAGGACTCTAAACAGCATTTGTTGTACAGCCCTAGTCTCCAGGCCCTAGATTGGAGCTGAGCACTCTGAACCTTCACCTCCGACCCCCTCTCCTTACCTAGTCTTGCTCTCCCAGCAGTTGTTTATAAGATCTCATTCCTCTTTGGAAAAATTCTCTTCTTGCTCATGCTAGATAAGCACCCTCTTAACTATGGGTGCATTTTTTCCTTGTCATTGGTACATCTGAAACATTTCTGGTAATATAATGTCATCACATTCAAAATCATCATCACATCTAAAGAGTGGGAAGAAAACTTTCATCTTTGGAAAACAAAAGATTTGGTCTGAAATTACAAGTAACTTGTGAATTTGTTGTCTTCCAGGTCTCCAGAGTTCTCGGAGTAACCCTTCCATCCAAGCCACGCTCAATAAGATCGCGCTTTCCTCTTCCCTAAATAGCCACCCACAGACATCAGTTGCCAACGCGTCTGCTCTTCACCCTTCACTCCGATTATTTTCCCTTAGCAACCCATCTCTCCCCACCACAAATCTAAGTGGCCCTTCTCGGCGCAGGCAGCCTCCCGTCAGCCCTCTCACACTTTCTCCTGGCCCTGAAGCACATCAAGGTTTCAGCAGACAGCTCTCTTCAACCAGCCCACTGAACCCATATCCTGCCTCCCAGGTAAAAAAAAAAAAAAAAAAAAAGACACAGACAAACTATAGCACAACAGGCTGAAGTATCTAGGAGCTGTTTGCTTTCTCTAGGCAATTTTGGATTAGGTCCAAGCATCCATGAGATCTCAAATGCACAGTTCATTCTTATATGTGAAAGGAGAGAGAACACAAGTGTGAATAATTCAGAAGGCATTAATGACTGTATAATAGCAGATTTACTGTGTTGATTACTCCTAAGCAAATATTGAACAATTTTCAGTTACTAACTCATGAATTTTGTGTTAGGGAAAGAGTAAGGTATAGAGATATGTCTGAGACAGCTAAGGGAAACCAGGTTAGGATTTCAAATTTGGTATGGAAAATCAATTATTGACTGTATAAATACATTAAGCCACAGGGGAGAGCCAATGAAAACACTTAAAACCTTCCTGAAGCTTCAATATGGGATTAGACCTCTTCCCTAATTACAACTACAGATTTTGAGAAACAATACTTTTATTGTTCGTGAAATACTAGATGTAGTGAGGACTACAACTCTGTAAAAGGACTAAAAGAAGACTGTTTAGAAAGAGGCACAGGGCTGGGGATGTGGCTCAAGTGGTAGCGCGCTCGCCTGGCATGCGTGCGGCCCGGGTTCGATCCTCAGCACCACATACAAAAAAAAAGACAAAGATGTTGTATCTGCCGATAACTAAAAAATAAATTTTAAAATTCTCTCTCTCTCTCTCTCCTCTCTCACTCTCTCTTTAAAAAAAAAAAAGATTCTCTACTTCATTTTTAAAAAAAAAAAAAAAGAAAAGAAAGAGGCACATTTTGAAGTCACAGCCTGTTATAGAAATACAGGAGTTGAAATGTCACATTTTGACTTGTTGACTTTGTTTTCTTTCTAAACTCTTAGGGTGGTTCTCCTTACGGTAACCATCAATGAATATATTTTTAACTTACTGGTCACACCTTAGATACATTATAACATCATTAACTACTTACCACTTCACTGTAAATGAATAATGGTTTAGCAAGGAGGAGTTGATAGAATACACGGGAAGAAGTTAGAAGATCATATTAGTCACTCTTTACCAGTTACTGGCTATGGGACCTTGACTATATGAGTAATCCCATTTTAAGGAAGGAAAGAGGCTGTTTTGTAACTGTTTTTTGAAGATTCTGTGCTTGTTATTGGATTGCCTTTAGTCTTATTTTGCAAGATTATTTTCTAGGACATGAAGGTAATCTTCTTACTGTTTTCATTTGATTAATATTTAGATTTTTTAAAGTGATATTATTCATGCCCATGATTTAAAAGGCAAATAGTTGTTTTTTTTTTTAAATGTTTATTTTTTAGTTTTTTAGGTGAACACAATATCTTTACTTTATTTTTATGTGGTGCTGAGGATCGAACCCAGTGCCTCACACATGCCAGGTGAGCACGCTACCACTTGAGCCACATCCCAAGCCCCCAAGGCAAATAGTTTTGAAGAACTTGTTATGAAATAACAGCTGTCTTTTCTCCTTTCCCATTAACCATATTTTTCACTGCTTAGAGATGGCTGCTTAAAATTACTACTTTCAACCATATTAGCTAATCTCTTTGGTATGACCATGTTATTTCATCCTTATTTTGTTCTAAATTTTTGGTGTTAGGTATTATCTAATGACATCTTACTCTTAAAGATTAGGACTTAGTTCTCTTTCAACTGTCCTACAACCTCATCTTCCCCAACACACACACACTACTTACCCTTCTCATTTATTATAACTATGGTTAAAATAATGCTCAGTGTTTGGTGTTTCTAATGTAGTCAGAACCAAACCATATAGTATACTATGAAATAAAATGAACATTTCCTTTTCCTTTGGGAGTTAATAAATATCTGACTTACTATTGTTGTTAGTCTGGTTTTCTGTGTATGCATTACTAATTCAGCTCCAAATTCTTGCAGTTAAGTGACTCTCCTCTCAAAAAATTTAAAAGTAAATCCTCTATTAGCTTTATAAGAAAGAGTGCATGTGACTTTGCCTAACTTAAAATGTCTTTATTTTGCTGGGGCACAGTGACGCACGCCTGTAATCCCAGCAGCTCAGGAGGCTGAGGCAAGAGGATCACAAGTTGAAAGCCAGCCTCAGAAACTCAGTGAGACCCTGTCTGTAAAATACAAAATAGGGCTGGGGATATGGCTCAGTAGTCAAGTGCCCCAAATACAATCCCTGGTACAAAGAAAAAAATATCTTTATTCTGCTTGACATTTAATTAATTCGGTTGGATATAGAATTCTAAATTTGAAATAGTTTTCCCCTGGAATTTTGAAGTTGTTGATTCATTGCTGTTTAGTTTTTATTTAGAGTTGCTACTGAGAGTTGCTAATTCCACTCTGAGTCTTAATACTTCAAATTTCCTTTTTTTCCTCCCCTGCCAGGTCTTTTGTCCTCAGTGCTCTAAAACTTCAAAATATTGTAGCATGCATGAGACTAGGTGTTTGTCTGGTTACTTTAGTCTGGAACATTTATTTCTGGAAAATTTTCTTTAGTTATTTCTTCAATTATTTCTTCCCTTTAGTTTTCTGTTCTGTCTAGAACTCCTATTATATGACTATCATGCTTCATTTTCCTCTTTTACTCCTTATATTTTCTTCTCTCTCCTCCCTCCTTTTTCTTTTCTTTCCTTTTTTTCCCCCTTACATTCTTACATTTTTGTTTTGGTCTGCTTTCTGGAAGAATTTCTTAATACTCGTTTTTCGTTTCTGCTTTCATTTTTAAATTCACAAGAATTCTTTTTTGTTCTCTGAATGTTCCTTTTTTATATATAGCATCATAACCTGTTCTATGAATGCAACATCATCTTTCATGTCTTTGAGGTTTTTAGTGGTAGTTTTGTTTCAGTTTCTTTTATTTTTATTTTTTATGATGGGATTGTTTTCCAAATTGCATATAAGTAGAGAACTTAATATAATGAATCCTCCTATACTCGTCATCCAGCCTCAATCAACATTATTATCTTGTTTTATCAACATCTCTATTTTTTAAAAAAAGTAGATATAGAGCCAGGCACAGAAGTCTACAATCCCAGAGACTCAGGAGGTTGAGGCAGGAGGACAACAAATTTGAGGCCAGCCTTGGCAATTTTGTAAGACAGTGTTTCAACATAAAAAGTAAAAAGGGCTGGGAATGTGGGGCTGAGGTTGTAACTCAGCGGTATTGCACTTGCCTAGCATGTGGAAAGCACTGGGTTCGATCCTCAGCACCACATACAAATAAATAAAGATATTGTGTGTCCATCTCCAACTAAAACCAAAATATTAAAAAAAAAGAAGGACTGGGGATGTTGCTCTGTGGTAGAGTGCCCCTGGTGGGTTCAATCCCCAGAACTACCCCCAAAAATGTATATAGGCATACATCATAAATATTTCAATATATATGTCTTTAACAGATAAGGATTTTTTAATAACTTAAATATGATAGTGATGATTTTGTTTCTTCATGACCACTTCTCCTGAATAGGTCTCTCTAGGTTTCTCTCCCTCTGTATCTACCTTGGTCTCTGTCATTCCAGTTGCTTCTCTCATGGCCTTATAGTTCTTGGGCTCTGCTCATGGTTAAGGACATAGCACAGAAAAGCTGACTGGCAGCTATGTGTAGATGGGTAAGCTTGATTGTGGCTTATCATAAAGTTTTGGGTTTTCTCTTGGCTGGTGACATGTGGGCATGTCTAGATTCTAGCATCCTGAGGACCAATCTGGGAAAGAAAGGCATAGGTCTCAATATCTGATGGTGAGATGTTTCTCAAGCCCTGTGTTTTTAGTAGAAAGCCTCACCTTCTAGGGTCCCCTACCCTCACTCTCTCCAGAGGCCAGCCCTCCAATCTCCTAGCAAGTGGAAGGAAGGCCATGGTGGGGGGCCGTGAGGTGAGAGTTCTGCCCCTTATAGAAATTTTGACCAGACCCACCTGGTAGAGCCTCACCTCCTGCTTCCTGCTGTCCCCAGCTCCAGAGCTGTTCAAGAATTTGGTGATTAAATTAAATCACTCTCACTTTTTCCCCACTGCCAACTCAGCATTTGACTTTGTCACTCAGCTGTTTTCCAGATTTTCTTGCCATTTTCTTCTCTCCTGATATCCCTGTCCTATGTTATTTATCATTTTAGTGTTGTTTATTATTGTTTTGTTGATGTTTAATGTTTATTGTTTAGTTTTGACTTAGTAGGGGTTTGGAAGACAGCTTAGCTAAGTGCCTTTTTCAACTTTCTATCTTCAACTAGAAGGTAGCATTAAATACAAAACATAATTTTCATAGAGAAAGCAAAGAGAAAATTGGTTAAATTTGCTGTATTCTTTCTTGTTTATCTTTTAAGACAATAGAAATGTCATTGAATGGGTAATGCTTTGTGGAAAAGCGAGATTTGAGTTACACTTGGAAGACTGGGAATTTACTCCATGGTACAGTGCTTGCTTGTGTGAGGCCCACACATATACCCTAGCACCTTAAAAAAAAAGTTGATGTTATACTTGAGGGATCAGGAACAGGCTTTTCACAGCAGGGCATAGAATGCTATGTGAGGACAACCTCAGACTTTTCTCTCATCTTGACATTTCCTAATCCCAAAGGACTTACTGCTAGAACTCAGAAGCTAATTCAAGCCATTGTTGGTCTGTGTGTTTTCTAGATGGTGTCCTCAGAGCGAAGCCCACTTTCCTTCTTGCCCACAGAAGCTCAAGCTCAAGTATCCCCACCACCCCCTTACCCCACACCCCAGGAGCTCACCCAGCCTCTCCTACAGCAGCCCCACACTCAAGAGCCCCCTGCCCAGCAGCCCCAGGCAGCCTCATCCCTGCCACAATCAGACTTCCAGCTTCTCACGTCCCAGGTAAGTCCTCGCCAGAAATATTGGTGAGGAGGGAATGAGTATTTTGCTCTGAGTTCCAAGCTAAATGGTCACCTCCTTATTCCCTAAAGGGCTCGTCTTTGACCAACTTCTTCCCAGATGTGGGCTTTGACCAGCAGTCTGTGAGGCCAGGCTCAGCCTTTCCTCAACAGGTAGGTGATCACCCCCTGCATCTCCCTTCCTTGGTACATAAATGGCATGATTTAGGCTATCTGATGTGTAGACCCCACAACCAAATAAATGTGGTACTTGCTTTCCCTGGTTTCAGATGTGTTCTGTGGCTACAAGACCCTGGAACATTCCCTCACCGTAGAATGCTGATGCTGACTACTTGTTCAGTGTCAGGACTCAGCAGAGGAACAAGTGCCAGAGACTTGGGGATGGGGATGTATCTCAGTGGTAGGGTCCTTTTCTAGCATTTGCGGGGCCCTGGATTCTATCTCTAGCTCCACAGGAAAAGAAAAAAAAAAAAACAAGTTCAAGTTCCAGAGACTTTTGATTACACTGTAGTCACAGCAGGGTTATTGAATCAGTAATACTGGAAAAGACCATAGCTACTGATTGATCTCATGTTGAGGAAATTGAGGCACAAGGAGAGGCAGCACCTGGCTCCAATAACAGACTTAGAAAGTGGCACAGCAATGTGCCTACAGGCCTGGTTGGAACACCCAGCACTATAAGTGACCACATTAGGCAAGCCCAGTCCAGGGATGGAGTGGGGGATAGTTCCTCTGTAAGATGTTTTTATTCAGCCACTTTTTAAAAAAAATTTTTTTAAAGTTTTTTTTGTAGTTGTAAGTGGATACAATATCTTAATTTTATTTATTTTTATGTGGTACTGAGGATTGAACCCAGGGCCTCACACGTGCACTCTACCACTGAGCCACAACCCTGGTGCCTCAGCCACTTTTTTGTCTCTCCCTCTCAGTGAACATTTTTTTTTTTAGGTGTAGATGGATACAACACAATGCCTTTATTTTTATGTGGTGCTGAGGATCATCGAACCCAGGTCCCGCCCATGCTAGGCCAGCGCTATACCGCTGAGCCACAATCCCAGCCCCTCTCAGTGATCATTTTTAGTATTTGGAGATTTTTTAATGTTCGGGAAGTATAGATCAGGCTAGGCTCCAGGAGGGATTAAGGAGTAAAGGAAGAGTTAAGCAGTTTCCAGAACTTAATAAAACAAAGATAGCTATTTCCCAGGTAGGCCATGGTGAAGTCTGGAAAGAACCAGTAGTCCCTGCCTTTCTGTTTTGGGGGTTTGTTGGTTTATTTTGATGGTTCTAGGGATTTACTCCAGGGCCAAGAAAGTGCTCTACCATTGCACTACACCCCAACTCTGTCTCCCTGTTTTCTAAACAGTCCATTTCAGTGGAAAATCAACATTTTCCTGAAACGATGGAAACTCCTTTTGAGACATTTTAAGAAATGATTTGGAAAAATTAATTTTAGGAAAGGTACCTAAAGTAGATCCTAATTTTAACCAATCCTCACAGAGGTTTTATCATAGAGAGGCAATGGCCTGAGGTCCCTCCTTCTCTATGTAAAAGGGAAAGGCTTCCATTTTCTCATTTTTCCAGAACCCAGTGAGATAAGGAGAACATTACTTCCTTGATTACAGATGAAGCCTTTGAAGGGTTTCCACCAATGGCAGTTTGCAAAGGCCTTTGTTAGGATGAAGAGAAGGGGTGTCTGAGACCCAGAGGTGCTGCAGAAACCATGACTATTGGTATCTCTTGGGATTATATAGTGGGCTGGGCAGTTGTGATTAGGAATAAGTCAACCACAGTGTGGGCCTCAGGAATCCATCCACCACTGCAGGGTCTGCCTACCTGACAAGAATAGTCTGCCTTTGGGCTTGGGTTATGGTTCAGTGGTAGAGCATTTGACTAGCACACGTGAGGCACTGGGTTTAAATAAATAAATAAATAGCGTCATTGTTAAATAAATAAATAAATAAATAAATAAATAAATAAATAAATAGAGTTATTGTTTAAAAAAAATATGCCTACATTAATTAGCATGTCAGCAGAGCGCTCTGGGATCCTAGAAAGAAGGACTATGAGTCAGTTTGCATGTCTGGTGCTGTTCTGGGAGCACATAACACTGTTCCCTCTCTCTGAGAAGCAGAGACTCTTCCTCACAATGTGACCTTTGTTGCTTCCAGGTGCCCCTGGTGCAACAAAGTCATCGAGAACAACCGGAGTCATTTCATTTGAGACCTAACCTATATTCCAACTGCGGGAACTTCCCCAACACAATCCTGACAGGTGAGTGTGAGCCACCCCTCAGCTTCTACACTGATTGCTGGGTTTTTACAGATAGTTTAAGCCATTTAACATTAGATAAAGCAAAAAACAAAAATCCCCTGCTCAGCTTTACTTTTTGGAGATGCAGGTGTTCAGCCCCAGACCTTGTGAGATAGTAGGGAAAGGGCCTACTGGTCAAAACTTTTCAGAAATATGTAGTCTCAGCTGATTGACAACCCTTGTAAAGGAGAAAATCTGCAAAAATTGCCAGTTGTGGAACTGTTGAGAATGTCAATTCCAAGCCGGATGCATTGGTGCACATCTGTAATCCCAGCAACTTGGGAGGCTGAGGCAGAAGGATCACAAATTCAAAGCCAGCCTCAGTAACTTAGTGAGGCCCTAAGCAACTCAGCGAGACCCTATCTCTAAATAAAATACAAAAAAGGGGGCTGGGGAGTGCCCCTGAGTTCAATCCCTAGTACCAAAAAAAAAAAAAAAAAAAGAAGAAGAAGAAGAATGTCAATTCCAAGTTGAGTATAGTGACATATACCTGTAATTCCAAGGCAGGGGATTGCAAGTTTGAGGCCAATTTAGACCTTGTTTCCAATAAAATATAAAGGACTAGGGATTAGTTCAGTAGTAGTGCAACTTGGATTCAATTCCTAGTACCAAAACAAAGAATGTTGATTCTAGGGCAAGAGGTGTGGTCCTATAAATGATGGGTACATGGGTGTTTAATGTCCTGGCTGGGAAGTTGGTAGGATAACATTTTGGGGATTATTGTCAGTTCTTCTCCTAGTAGCCTGGGGCTTTCACGCCTCCTAAACAGCACTCTTTTCCTCTCTCACTGCTCCTTGCAGAAGATTCAAGCACCAGCCTGTTCAAAGACCTGAGCAGTGCATTAGCAGGCATGCCTGAGGTCAGCCTGAATGTGGACACTCCATTTCCATTGGAAGAGGAGCTCCAAATTGAACCCCTGAGCCTGGACGGACTCAGCATGTTGAGTGACTCCAGCATGGGTCTGCTGGACCCCTCTGTGGAAGAGACATTTCGAGCTGACCGACTGTGAGCAGAAAGCACCAGAACAGGAGAATCCCTGAAACGGCCAAAACAAAGCAAAATAGAATGGAGCCAATGAACACCCTGGACTTCAGTTATCTCGACATGGAAGGAATCAACCCCATGGTTCCAGGCTTTCAGCTGAGGTTCAGTTTCAGACTCCATGGCTTTTTCTAGACACAGCTATGTCCTGCCTCCGAGGCCTGTGGCACAAGTTGTGCTGCTGCAGGCAGGCTGCTTTAGAGCTTCCAGTGAACTGGAAAGCTCATCCTGTGACCCCCTCCATCTTTTTATTGGCCGTTTAGTTGGTCAATACATAAAAGTAGAAAATATCATGTAATGGGAGGCCTCAGTAGTGTCATGTAGTGCTCAGAACCACTGATCTCAATCAACACTGAAGACAGGACATGGGACTGAAGACACCAGAGGCAGGCAGAGGCTGTGGGCCCATAGCATTGGCTCAGCATTGTGCAACGGTACCAAAGCACCACAATGCCCTCTTTGATCTGGCTGTTCATGCCAGGCACCCTCCAGCTGGAGGACATTCCAGGGCTTAGGCAAGAGCCATGTTTCTCTCAGATGCCTTACTTATAATATGAAGAAGTTTAACCACAAATCCAAGGACAGGCTTGAGTTCAGCAAACCAACTGCTAGTTTTTATCCCAGTTTGTAATCTCTTTACTGCTGCTTCAATACACCTTTTCCTTATGGACAGGAGGAAAAGGAAGACTATTTTATTCAGTCACTGAAAAAAGATCCCTGGTAATGGATGAGCCTGAGTAGAACATGCTCCTTCCTGGAGACTTGGCAAGAAAGAGAGGGGACTGTAGGTATCTCAGACACAGGATGACCTCCAGACAAACTCCAGACAAGCACAGTTCTCCCTACACACCAGCTGGAAGGAACAGATGGAGGTTCTTTCACTCACCCAGCAACTGAATTTCCCTGTCCTTCCGAGTGGCTTCTCTGTGGGTCTAGACCATAAGCTCCTAGAGGGCAGGGGCTGTGCCTTATTCCTTATTTAACCCATAGTACCCAAAAAGTGCCTGGCATGGAATAAGTGCCTCGTGACTGTGTATTGAATACACGCACGTGTGTTCGTGAGCATGAATGAATGAATGAATGAATGAACAGATCTGCCATGCTGTAAGGCAGTCTAATCTATAGCTATCCCCACTCCCTACCAAATCTTCTCAGAGCTTTAGCTGTTCTAATGCTTGTGCCTGTGCTTAAGTTAAGCATGCACTTTAATATGCTTTTAACACTAGGTGACCAAATCTACCACTAGACTTGGGATCATGCTCCATAGCAGATAGGTGGCAAGGCCCCCAAGTGCTGGTACCTAAGGGATCCTGACTAGGCCTCCACCTCAAAAGATCTTCCCTCTCAGATCCATGCTTTTCTGTAAATGGCTTCAAACATGCTTTTGAGGTAGAAGAAGTAATTTTATAGTAAATGAAGTTTTGGTTCATGGTTATTCATTAATACCTTATCATAAAATGGTTTGATCATATTTCCATCTGCCTCCTCTAACTTAGCCCCTGAACGGAAAACATGACGTTGCCCACAGAGCACTGAAAGGGAAGAGCTAAGCAATGAGAAGACAGCATGGGGAGGAAGAGAGCCCTGGAGGAGGGATAAGATGCTAGAACCTTTGCTTGGACTGCTCCCACCCGAAGAATTAAGACTACACAAGGAGGGTCTGAATCTGACACCTCTGTGCCTGTGGCAAGAAGAGTCTGGTAGAGGACCCTGGCTGGGTGGCTCTCCAGACCTCAATCCTTGGCCTTGTCTCTGATTTTTCAAACAACCCTGATGGTGCCTTCACTCCACCTACCTTCGGAACCCAAGAATTCCTGTTTTTACCATTTTCCCTGAATCTGCTGTTAAATTAGGAAACCAACCAAGTCTTCCTTGCCTGATTTCTGCTTCAGGAAGGGGCTCTTAGCCTCCCCTGGCAAGCCTTATTCCCAATTAAACTTTCAAATCCCTTTATGTAGATCTCAGAGGGGAGTAACTTTTTGTTAAAATAAAAGTGCCTTCCAGTTGTAAAGCTACCCAAAACCCCAGTGTGCTAATAGAAGCCAGCTCCTACGTCAGAGGCCCCCAAATCAGATCTTGCCTTTCAGACAGAGAATGGTACAGATGTCATAAGAGTATGTTATTTGAGGAGAGGGGGGTCCCAACGTAATCCGCTCTTTGCATAGTACCTTACTCATGGGAGTCATGGCATCAGAGTCCCAGTTCATGTTACACAGCAGCCCTGCCTTGCAACAGAGACCCCAAGACCCACAGGATGAGTTGCACTGCCCCTGGGACATTTTCTAGGTTACTGTAGAAGTGTAGACACCCAGGGGAAGTCAGTAATGAGGACAATGTGGTTTAGCACTGAATTAAATCTGCCCTTAGCTCCATCAGTCTGGTCTTTTCTTGTGAAAAGATTCTGGGCATTATAAAGCCCGCCTTACCTAGATGGTATTAGGGACACCGGGGACAGCGTTACCTGCCCCTCAGCATGTAAGCCTGCACTCACTGCTGCCTTTGTAACAAGCCAGTCTTGGTCCTTAGCATTGGAAATAGCTACAGACTTCAGAAAAAAAAAAACAAAACAAAACTATTTTTGAATATTTAGTGTTGTCACAAGACATCAATCATACTACTCTCATTTACTAGCAGTTAAAAATCATAGTACTAAAAACCTATTTGTTTCCGTTTTTAATTTCTGTATGGTTGTGGTTTTTAGGACATACGGTGTTAGGAGAAAATTTTCTTGGTCAGATCAAGATCTTCATCAGTTCTGGGCTGGGGATATAGCTCAGTTGGTAGAGTGCTTGTCTTACATGCACAAGGCCCTGGGTTCAATCCCCAGCACCACACACACAAAACAACAACAACAAAAATCAATTCTCCTTTGTCCTATTTCTTTTCTCCTAAGTCTACTGTATTTTACCTGAGCTGAAATGTTGTGTATCCAAGTCCATGCGCATATTTGAAGACATTTTCGGTTCTAACCCTTGGTGGCTCCTCTGATTTATGCACAGGTGGTTCCTAGTGTGTCTCCATTTCTTCATGGATGGGACCATCACAGCAGCTAATCAGACTTCCTGCCAGTGTCCTGGATCCCAGGGCCCATTGTTAAACAATATTTAAAGATTGGAATTTGTATAAAATAGCTTCCAAGTTTTATAATGCATCATTTTACATCTTTCGTAATTAAAAGCAGCACAATAAGGTTGTATCTGCATTTGGTGTTTTTCTCCTGCCTCAGATGCTGTGAATTGGTATGAGGCTTCTCACATGACACATTCTTACTCCTTTGAAACTGGGTGCCAAGGACAGAGGGCACCCTGGAGGTGGCTCAGACTTCTGCCTCCGTCCTTCTTCTGCTGGAAGTCTTTCCCCTCTTTTCCAGCTGCTCTGTCCTGGACCTGGTTGGACACATCTTCCCCACACTTTCTGCCCATCCTGCCTGCCCTCCCCAGTCAGATATCCTCATTTCCTTCAGAGTTTCTGCCTCAGCCATGCCTAGCACTGGTTGTAAAGGTGATTCCTAAAGCCTTACTCAGAAATCCCACCCTGGAGCTGGGGTTGTAGCTCAGTTGTAGAGTGCTTGCCTGTGTGTAGAAGGCACTGGGTTTGAGCCTCAGCACCACACACAAAAAAATAAAGGTATTGTGTCCATCAACAACTAAAAAAATAAATAAATAAATGAAATCCCACCCCTGACCCAAATTCCCCAGGCTCCCATTTCTGCTCTAGTCCCCACACGTACCTCATTTGCTGATCCTACTGTGAATTCTGTCCCTTATTCCTCTTAGTTTGTCCTCTTCTGACTCCTCTCCCTGTTCCCAGTGGGGTCCACTGGGTTATAATGGTTTCCATTATGTCCTCAGGACCCACCTCCTGCTCTGACCCACCACACCTTGGCCTTTCCCTGCAGAAAAACTCAGCAATCCCACTCTGCCCACTAATCCAATCTCCTGCCCACTGAGGCACCTGCACCCCCCCCCCTCCTCCAGGCCTTCATCAAACTCTGCAAGTCCTCTCCAAGCAGGCCCAGCTTTCCCACCTCCTTCCTGCTCCCCATTTGGTTCCCTCTCCTCTATAAACTTACTCAAACCTATCTCCAATGTACTTCCTCCCCTCATCCCTCTGCCCCACCGGTGTTTTCGTTTCTCACTCCTGCCATTGATGTGATCTTCCTCCAAGGACATGCTGCCCCTCCCCCAAGACTTCTATCTAGCCCTCTCCAAGAGCTCTTTCCCACTAGCCCTTGAATATGTCTCAGTCTCCTCCTTCCTAAAACAGAAAACAGCTCTGTCCTCACCTCAGCTTCTCTTCAGACCACAAGCTGTCTCCTTCCTTTCCTGGAAGAGGAACTCATGTTCCACTCCATTCTTGTCCCTTCCTGCCCACACCCCATCTGCAAACTCCCTCTGCCCAACACGATTCTGAACTCCTCTGACCAAGTCCAAGTCCTGTCCAATTTCAGTGCCTGTCCTGCCCAATGCTTCACTGACACGAGAACCCTTTGTCCACTCCCTTTCCCACCAAATCCTGTCTTTGACTCCAATAAACTTTTTCTTCTTGTTCCACCACTCAGGGCATACATTTCCTCAGCGCATCCTCCTTCTCCACCATCTTTTCTTCTTTGGATCAACCATCCTTCCCTGACTATCTTGTCCAGTCCTCCAAAGTGGTGACCCTCACCTCCAGCCCCAATCCCCATTGCCTGTCAGCTCAGGCTCATCCACACTCCACCCACCTTCCTTCTGCTTAGATCTGTATAACACAGTAAGCATTCATCAGCAGCCTTTAACGTCTGCCTTCCCCATAGGGCTTGGATCTACAAGGACAGGGGCCATGCTTGTGTACTTGAATCCTATATCCCAGTACCTGGCATGCAGTAGATGCTCCATAAATATCTTCCGACTATTGATCCTATACTTATACTCCCTCTGGGATCACAGCTTCCACCCTATTGCTCAAGCTGGAAAGCAAACCACACTCCACACTTCTCCTTCACCTCTCAACTCCAGTCTGAGACCCTGTGGACCATGCCAGACCCCCATCCTCTCTCAGGTCTTGCACTCTTTTTCTGTCTAGCTCCCTCTTCATCTTCTGCCCCTCCGGGCAGCCTCTGCCTCCCTTGGGAGTTAGCCAAATGACAATTTTTACTTAATCTCTCTTTTCCTCAGTGTCCTTATGTCTAAAATAGCACAATAAGCACCCAATTTCATGGCATTTTGAGGGTGAAACAAACTTACACAATTCAAACACTTAGAATTTATCCAGCACATTGGAAGTGCTCAACAAATGTCAATTATTATAATATTTAACTATTATTTGTTGCATAAATCTGTTATCCTTTCAAAGACAGTATACACAAAACCTTAGACATTCTAATACCTGCTTTGACACCCCAAAGCTTAGTACTGGGAAGAATTTTTTAAACTGATATTATTTTTGTCCCTTTTGCTTAATGAGTGCTCAATGCAAGTGTGGAAATTAAGATTTGCAGCAAGTTCTTATGTATAGCTGTGTCCTGATGTGGACACTAGATGGAGCTGAGACTATAGCAGTGGCTCTTAGGACCCTAAACCAACCAGATAGAGCCACCCTCCCCTCATAACTTAAGACTTTGGATGGGGTTGAGAGAGGTATTGGTGAAAGTGGAATAATGTGATGATAGAAAGTCGTTACGTATCCTTAGTGACCATTACAGACTATCAGTGGCACTGCACTGGTCACATCCCTCACATCAGCATGAATGTAAGGCCAGGCAAGGATGGCTCCGTCAGTTTTCAGATGAGGAAACAGGCCAGAGGAGCAGAAGAATGGAGTCACACAGCCCTGAACCCAGGGAGCACTGACTTCCAAGGCCTCTGGACACTTCCAAGGCCTCCCCACTTGCCAGAGCATTGATTCTCAAGACTTAAAAGTGCACCTTGAGGCTTCTGCCTGGTCAACAAGTATCTCTACCACTGGGTCACCAGTAAATGAACTGTACCCCTCACCCTGCAGAGGAAGGCTCTGAGCAGGCCTGGAAATGATCCCATGGAGCAGGCTCAGCTTGCACCCTAGGTGTTGTTCTGGGCAAGGCAGTTGGCAATAGTGAGATGGGCCTACCAAAGGAGTGCATTTTCCCCTGCTTCTCCAAAAATGTGTTTTAACTTTTTTAAGCTTCTATTTTTATTATTTTTTTCCTTTTTGCTATATTAGAGATAGAACCCAGGGAGACTCTTAACATGGAGTTACATCTCCAGCCCTTTTATCTTTTATTTTGAGACAGGATCTTGCTAAATGGCAAAGGCTGGTCTCAAACATGTGTTCCTTTGGTCTCAGCCTCCCAAATAGCTGGAATTACAGGTGTGTAACCTTGTGCACAGCCATAACTACTATTTGCTGGGGGCAGGGTAATAGGGATTGAATCCAGTCTCATGCATTCTTTTTTTTTTCTTTTTAATATTTTTAGTTGTAGTTGGATACAATATCCTTATTTAATTAATTAATTTATTTTTTTGTGGAGCTGAGGATCGAACCCAGCACCTCGCACATGCTAGGTAAGTGCTCTACCACTGAGCCACACCCCCAGCCCCTCGTGTATTCTTGGCAAGCACTCTACCACCAAGCCACATCCTCAGTCAGCCCTAATTTTTAATTTTTTAAAAAAAAATTTTTTTAAGCATTAACCGGGGATTGAACGCAGGGCCTCACAAATGCTAGGCAAGTGCTCTACTCCAGTCCCTCAAAGCCTTTTCTAAAAAATTACGACTGGCTCGAAGTGTAGCTCAGTGGTAGAGCACTTGCCTAGTATGCATGAATCTCTGGGCTCAATCCCCAGCATGGAAAAAAAAAAGTTTTGCTTTTATAAAATAGTGCATGCTCATTATAAGCAATGCAAGTGATACTGAATAGTACCAAAACAAAATTTTTAAGTGGTCCAGAAAACCAGCACCTCCAAAATAATCATGACTGCCACTCAGAGAACATCAATGGAAACATCATCTCTCTATGCATATATTCAGAGAAAAGGACGGACAGATGGTTGGAAGTTTTTACAAAAATGGTCTCTTATAGTACATGCTCCTTTTAGTAAAAGTATTTAAATTAAATAGAACAAAAGGAAACCTAAATGAAACTAAAGAAATTGCCAAGCCACAAATAATTATGCTGCTTTTTTTGTTTCTAGATGCTTTCTTCAAAAGAAAAAAAATAGTAGGTGGCTATATGGATTTGTCCTTTCAACAGGTTTCAACTGTAGATGGCATTGCTCAACAACCTGCAATTTAGGCCGAGGAAATGAGCTCACCACCACTTCCTAGCTCCTTCCCCTCCCAAATTTTGCGAGTTTATATTTTTACATTGTTAAAGTTTATACTATTTACATCCTGTCCCATTACCATCTTTCCCACGATTGTTTGACCTCAGGTCTGTGTGTGGATTCCCTACTCACTACCTGTCCTGATTTCCTGATTATTGTTGTTGTTGTTGTTGTTGTTAAAATTGTTGTTTGGTTCCAGGGATTGAACCACTGAGCCACATCCCCAACTCTTTTTTAAAATATTTTAGTTAGAGACATATTCTTGCTAAATTGCTGAGGCTGGCTTTGAACTCTTGATCTTCCTGCCTCAGCCTCCCAAGCCACCGGGATTACAGTCATGCACCATCACCCCAGGCTCCCACTCCTGATTATTCTTCTTCACCCCACAGCTGCAGCTTTGACATAAAGAGCCCTTTCAAAAATGGCTGAGCTAGACACAGTCACTGGGCTACAACCCTGAAGCCTGGTATGTGGGCTGTAAGACTGACTAACTTAAGCCCAGTGGAATTTACATAAAAGGGACCAACACTACACCTTTCAATATGATTACTTGCTTAAAAAACTTGAGTCTTGAACTTGTATTTGGTGACATGGAGTTGGAAGTTTAGAATTTGGAAATTTTTTAAAAATGACTGGAGTTGGGTGCAGTGACATACACATAAAATCCCAGCAATTTGGGAGGCCTGAGGCAGGAGGATCCCAAGTTCAAGGCCAGCCTCAGCAAATTTGCAAGGCTGTGTCTCAAAATGGAAAGTATAAAGGACTGGAGATGTAGCTCAGTGGTAGAGCACCCCTGAGTTCAATCCCTAGTACAAAAAAAAAAAAAAGTGAGGGAGGGAGGGAAAGAGAAAAAGAAAATGGCAGGGGTGGAGGCCTAGAGAATAATATATTCAAAGAAAGGACACTTCGGGGACTCACCCTGCTATTCTAACAGCGCCTCTCAACATACACACCCCCTTTGAAGGTAGTGTCCTAACCCATCTTCACTGGGAAAAATTCAACTTCTCTGACAAGGCCTATGTCAAATAATGCCACCTCTGTGAAACATTCTGTGAGATTTGGATTATTGTTTGGCAAATATTTACTGTGGGAAGAATGTGTCTCAAGCCTTCCCGCACCCCCAATCTTTTTAAAAGATTTTCTGTCAATAGCTCTGGCAGTCTGCTATCCACTTAATTCCCAAGCCAGACAGTAGGCATCTTCTGGCTTTATGGCAATCCCCAAAGGCTGCCTCCAGGTCCTTTTGCTCTGTGACTGACTTTGGCCAATGAGATATTTAGAGACATGTCCCAGGGCAAAGCCTTGACGTGGACTCAGTGGCACAGCTTGTCCTTTTGTACCTCTGCAATTGCCATGAGCAATGCTTCCCCCTGTGTATCTCTTATTTTCAGAAGAGTGAGAAAGACAGGACAGACCTCCACCAAGCCTGTGCCCAGGAGCCAATCTAGTCACACCCAGCTGAAATTGGCAGGGCTTCCCCAGACAATTTGCAGACACATGAGCCAGAAATAAATGCTTATAATAATAAGCCACTGAATTTATAGGGCCACTTGTTATGCAGCACTGCAAATAGTTGTTTGATACACTTTCTGTTTGTTTCCTCTTTGTGTTTGAGTTTCACTTTGTTCTCAGGGATTCTCAAGGATTCTCTTTCTTAACTGTAGAGCTGACTTTATTTTACTTTGCCTTCTCACTGGTTTTTGAGTCACTTGAGGCAAAGACTATGTTTGATTTAGTTCTGACTCCTTGGTACACAACTAAAAGACATCCAGTGTCATGATTTCCATCCTTTCCGTCTACATCCTGTCCAGGACAGCTCAGTCTGAGTGGAGAGCCCAGGAGAGCCTCTGCTTCCAGGACTTACCTGCAAATTCAGTCAAGAATGTTAAAAATTTGGTCAAGAATGTTCCTGAGTTTTGGTATCACCCCTGGGGAAAACAACTCAGGCACTGCTTCCCTCACCAGGGACTACAGTGCCTATTTTCTTGACCAAACTCATGCATGAAAACAAGGGAAGACCTTCTTAAGTACTATATTCCCCCCTTATCCACCAGGGGTAGGTTCCAAGACAATCTGTGGATACCTGAAATTGCAAATAGTACCAAACCCTATATAAACTCTGCTTTTGGCTATATTTGCATACATATGGTAAAAATTTATCAGTGGGCACAGTAAGAGATTAGCAACAACTAATAATAATTCAGAACAGTTGCACCAGTATACTATAATAAAGTTATTTTACATTTATGAATTGTAGTTAGGTACCATGGTACATGTTTGTCATCCTAGCTACTTGGGAGGCTGAAGCAGGAGGATCACTTGAGCCTGGGAATTTGGGACTATCTGGCTAACAATAACAAGACCCTGGAGTTAGAGAAATCTGGGTCCCACCCTTCCTGGCTGTGAAGAAGAGGCAACTCAGTGGATTCTCTGTTTCTTTTTTTTTAATATTTATTTTTTAGATTTACACAATACCTTTATTTTGTTTACTTATTTTTATGTGGTGCTGAGGATCGAACCCAGGGCCTTGCATGTGCTAGGCGAGCACTCTACGGCTGAGCCACAATCCCAGCCCTCTGTTTCTTTATCTATAAAATGTAGATGATGATGCCCACATTGTGAGTTTGTGCCTGCCCCTAGGAATCACTTCCTAAATGTTGGCTACCATTTTTGCTGTTATGCTTTCAATTAAATGGGTCCATTATTGCTAGACCTCATAAACACAAGAATAGAATGTGTTAAGGACCAAGCCCATGATACTCTAAGAGGAGCACTGAACACAGTTTTCTGAACACACTGAGGCTTCTGTCAGAGCCTGACCCCATCCTCTCAAGCCAGTCTGGTTGGGGTGGCCACAGGCATCCTCCATCTTCTCAAGGCCCAGCTTTCAGATCCAGGAGCCACAATCAACTTCTTACTGTTTACTTGCTCTAAGCCTGATCTTCTAAGAACTAAATCTCCATCCATTGATTTTTCACAGGGGCCTTTGCTTCCTTTCAATAAGATTTGCAAATCTCCAGAGGCCTTTTTATTGGTTCCAGGGTGGAACCATGAGTCTGCCTGGGCCCCTCCCTTCCCAGAAGCCAGGCTGGTGTCAGCCTACCTCATGATGCTTTTTCAGTCCATGTAGGCTAATCAGATATTGTCTCCCAGGAGTTTGAAGCTTGAAAGGGAGAGATCCAAAGTCTAGGAGTCATAGAAACTGAACCACATTAATGGCAATGCCCTGGAAAGAAGATTTTGGAAGGCCTGGTTGTTCAGCAGTTCCTGGGAGTCAAGGTGCTGCTCCACTAACTTTCTCCCAGGTCCCCCTGGGGCCAAGTTGCTTCAGCTTACCAGCTTGGGAAGACAGAATTCCCCAAGGAAAGGCCTGGGAATGCTGGCCTGGGTGGCTGGCCTGCCATCTGGGCTCCTTGACATGGTTGTTAACGTTTCTCAACCTATTTGTACCTTCAACCCTTTCTCTCTGGAATGCCTCGTTGGGCCAATATTCTTTCTGTAGAACCCACAGGAAAAGGCAAGGAAACAGGTAGGGATGGATGAGGGCATGACAGGGGAGAATTAGAGATTCTGAAAGGACCAAAGGATGGAACAAAAAAAAAAAAAAGAAAAAGCACAAGAAAAGGACAAGAGGACACCACAGTGCTTCCAACATGGAGGACCAAATGGACCTAGGCTTCATCTGTTGATTGTCAATATAATGTAAATGAATGGCCAAGAAAGCACACTTGAGACCGTTCTGTTGCTTCTCCAGTGAAGAGCTCCCCCTGGTGACCTCTCTCTGCCTTGCAACAACCATTACCCGGCATCCAGCCCACCACCTACCTACCCGTTGGTAGCCAAAGGCTAGGAGTCAATTTTTGGTTTTTTGTTTTTATTCTTTTATTTTTATTTACTTATTTTTGTACCAGGGATTGAACCCAGGGGCACTCAACCACTGAGCCACACCCCAGCCCTTTTTCTTTTTTATTTTGAGGTAGGGTCTCAGTAAGTTACTGAGGCTCACCTTGAACTTGCATGCCTCCTCCCTCAACCTCTGAACTGGGCTGGAATTACAGGCGTGCACCACCACACTCAGCTGATTTTGGGTTTTTAATTTAAAAAATGCTGGGCTGGGGATGTGGCTCAAGTGGTAGCACGCTCTTCTGGCATGCGTGCGGCCCGGGTTCGATCCTCAGTACCACATACAAGCAAAGCTGTTGTGTCCGCCGAAAACTAAAAAAAAATGAATATTAAAAAAAATTTTTTTTTTTAAATTCCTGCTTGGGCATCCCATTCATATAACTCACAAATACAAGCTCGTTAGTCAAATGCCTGGTAAAATTATCATTGTTTGCAGATGACATGTTTCCAAGATTATAAGTTTGGAGAAAAACAAATTTTAAAATTGCAAAAAACAAGAGATATCAGTTATATGTTTGTATATTAAAAAAAATAACAAGGGAGACAGTGAATCAAGATGGCAGCTTGAACACTTGTTCCAGCTTTCCCATCTCAACCCAAATCTCTAAACATGATCAAAAAATATGTAGCTTTAAAATCTACAATGGGGCTAGAAAACACAGAGGGATGTTTTCAGTTCAGAAATGATGAGGAATAAAGAACCTTCAAAAATGAAAGGCAAATAGCTGGAATAAATTCAAGGTGAATGATCCGGCCCTTATGATCAGGAGAGGACTCCTGTAAAGAGCAGGGCCAGGACAGGAAGCAGCAGAGGCCCTGGCAGCTGCGAGGTGACTGACTGGTGAGGTGGGACAAGGGCTGCTCTTCCCTCATCCCACCACCCAGTTGGCAACATGTTGCAGAGATAAGGACCAACTGAGGGAGAAATTATTCACCACACAGATGAGGACTCAGGCAGGACTCCATTTCCTTTATAAACAAAAGAGCCCTTTATCAATTAGATAAAGCTTCACAGGCCAAAAGAAAACCAGGACAAGGATATAACCAGACATTCACAGAGAGAGAAACACAAATAACTAATAACCATATGAAAAGATCCTGGTTTTCACTCATAATTAATGATATGCTGATTTAAACAACTATGAGAGTCACATTGCTCAACATTAGCAAAGATTTTTAAAAGATTGCCCATGCTCAGGGCTGGCAAGGGTACGGAGAACTCTACTGCTGATGGGATGTAAATTGGCACAACCTTTATGGAGGACAATTTGGTATCACTATCAAACAGAATGATTGAGGTCCTAGAAGAAAACAAGTTAAAATATTTTTATATTGGTGGAGTACAGAAATCCTTTCTAAGCAAAATCTAGAGGCCCTAAAGGGGGGGGGGGAAGCAGATTTGACCTCATAAAAATTGAAAAGTTCTAGAGAGATTGAGACTACAACAAAGATAAAGGACAAATGATAGACACAATGTGCAATATGCATAATAACCCTAAAATACAAAGAGTCCCTTCATATCAAAGGATAAAGCTTTATAGCCCCATATATAAATGGTCAAGGGATAAGAACAGGTAATTCACAAGAGCAGACAGTTGAGATGGTCATCAGTTGAGAAATGAGATTTATGCTCACTAGAGATCAAAGAAATGCAAGTTTAAAAACTGATAATATCTACCACTGGCAAAAGAAAGAGACCTCCCATATGCTGCTGGCATTCTATGTTAGTAGGTTTTTTTTGCAGACTTTTTTTTAAGGCACTAGGGATTGAACCCAGAGGTACTCTTCCACTGAGTTAAATCCCTAGCACACCCCCCCCTTTTTAAAAATATTTTTTAGTTGTCATTGAACCTTTATTTTATTTATTTATATGCGGTGCTGAGATTCGAACCCAGTGCCTCACACATGCTAGGCAAGTGCTCTACCACTGAGCCACAACCCCAGCCCCATCCCTAGCCCTTTTTATTTTTTTGAGATAGAGCCTTGCTAAGTTGCCCAAGGCTAGCCTAAAACTTACGATCCTCCTGCCTCAGCCTCCTGAGTTGCTGGGAATATAGGCATGTGCCATCTCACCCAGCAGATGTAGTTTTTTGAAGGCCATTTGAAAGAACCTATCAAACATCAAATATGTAGACTTACAGCAGTTCATCCTTTGGAAATCCCAGCTCAGTTGGACTTGGATATGTGAACAAACATACCACATCAAAGGATTATTTGTATTAGAGAAAAATTGGGGGTAATCTAAATAATCAAAGATTGGGAAGAGAAGAGGGTATTCACTTTTCATATTTTGTATTGTTTAGGTAGTTTTTTTTAATAGTTTTGTATTTCATAGATTTTGTAATTAATACTAAAAGGGAAGATGACCCAAAAAGTTGCTGTATATCTGACTTTCTGGATGTTTCTAGAATGACCTGAGATTCTGGCACCTCTATCCCTAAATCCCATGAAAATGCCCTGGACATCCAACCTTCAAGCACAGTCAGAACAAAGGAGGAGGAACCAAGCTCAGAAGCCTGAATCCATATATTCTAGCCCCTCCTAAGGGGAAGGAAAGAGAGGAGGGCTCTGTTCCCACAGCCCCATCCCACCTGACTGGAGAGACTAATAGTGGGCAGGGTGCATCCACCACTGCACTAAGGATACAGAGAAAGTGACTCCTCCTGTGGGCCAGGGCCTGTGCCCAGCCCACTTAAGATAACTAGGACAACAGCCCAACCCTCCAGCTTCAGGTCTGGAATTGCTCTGGATGGAGAGAGGAAGAGAACTCACCTATGTAAGCCCAAGTTGTGTAGTATTTACAGTGAGGACATAGAAGTTGGGATGCAGTAAGATCCAAGACCATAGTTAATCTGGGCTGCAGATCTTTGCTCTGTCTTCCTCCAAATAACATGAGCGACTCAGGCCTCCCCAGGTTGCTGCTGATCTTTCTGCCTCCACCGTTTAGTCTCCTCTCACTTACTACCCTATGTCATCACTCAACCGCAGGATTGATGGTCAAAATACCTACCAACTACTAATGCATGGGCACCCACCAATCAGACCACACTCTAGCTGTGAATAATAGGGAGAGGTAGCAAATCAGTCCCAAACTTGGTGACTTAAAACAACATACATTTGCAATCTCACACATTTATGGGTCAGGAATTTGGCAATACTTAGCTGGGTAGTTCTGGCTCGGGTCTCTCATGGAGTTGTAGTCAAGATGGTGGTTGAAGAAGGCTTGGCAGGGACTGGAGGATCTGCTTCCAAGATGTCTCACTCACAAGGCTGTTGGCAGGAGGCCTTAGCGCCTCACCAGAGGGCTTCTCTGAAGGGCTGCTTGAGTGTCCTCACCAAATGGATGTTCAGTTAATGAACTGTGTTTACAAATTCCCTCCCACACTGAATAGGGCTGCCCCTAGGATATTACAGAAATGACAATATGTGACTTTGAAGCCTCAGCTCCCATGGCTAACGGCCTCATTGGTTAGATATTTTCATGTACTATCCCAGAAAAGAGGAATCTGATTAGCTCATCTGTTCTGTTTGTACCAAGTCATGCCATAGATTGTCAGAGATCTATAAAGTGGAGGCTCTGGGGGGAGATGTCTGCCCACTAGTCAGTCAGAAGGGGTACGGCCTCCCAGACACTGTGGTTGACAAGTCTAGTACAATGGGGTCATATCTTATCTGAGGATCGATTCTAACATCTCTGTGTAAAACTTTATCCCATATGGTCAGAGTTACTCATGCAAATTCTTTAAATTACCCATAAATTTCTATACTACACAGTACCAAACGATCAAAAATCCAGCTCAGCCAGTTTTTCTTCCAAAAAGAGGACAGATGGCTGTTTCTTTGGTTGAGCACCAGATGAAGTAGATGGTTTGTTTTATGGGTCATGTTGTTTGAAAAATGTAGTTCTTTAGACATTAGAGTCACACGTCTCATGATGAGACACCCAGTGTAAGAGGCACATGGGAACCACGTGAGAACCACTGAGAGATGCAGAGTTGGGTCAAATCTCTGTCTCTAGGAGCAGAACAGGGAGGAGAATCTCAGACACTATTTAAATGCTCTGCCCCCCTCCCTCTCTTTCCTCCTCTCCTCTTCCTCTTTTGAACACATACACACTGCAAAGTTTAGCAACTTTTTTTAACATCCACTTGTTCTTGTTGGGTTCACACGTGAATTGCAAGGAAGTCTAAATAAAAGAGGAAGAAAATTAATCTGATCCCAGTGAGAAAGCACTGAGCATTGAAGTAAAAGAAGCAGAAAAACCATATTGATAATCCCATCCTCTGAGATAGATCTCTCACATGAAATGCAAGGTGATTTTAGAACACAGTTATTACCTATTCTCAACAAGATCAGACAACAAACGACACGCAGGGCAGGTGGGTGCTTCATCATATTAGATTGTCCCTGGAAGCCATGATGAACGGGCTCCCAGGAAATTGGATTATTAAACAGAAGATAGACAAGAGGAACCTCTGTGGCAAGTGGGGATATTAATGAAGAGATGAAAAGAAAGCAGGGACAATTCCAGGCTTTTAGATTAAAGCATGAAGATAGAACGTGGGGTAGGGCAAACAAACCTTAAATTTCTGGATAAACCAAATAGAACAAAATCAGTAATCAAAAACTTGGTTATTCCCTCTGTCCTCCCTGCTCACTTGCTCTCTCTCTCTCTCTCTCTCTCTCTCTCTCTCTCTCTCACACACACACACACACACACACCCCATAATTGTAAAATCCACAAGGACAAAGTTTTGCCTGTTTTCTTACTGCTATCTCCCTAGAACTTAAACCAGTACCTAGCATATAGTAAGCACTCAGTAAACGGTTGTCAAATAAATGAGTAAAAGATATTTCAAATGAAGTAAGATGGGTCATTTTGTACCAATCAAGAAGGCAACCCAACCCTAAGACTTTATTTTATTGATCTACTTTTTGAGATACAGTCTTGCTATGTTGCCCAGGCTGGTCTCAAGCTGCTGATTTCAAGGGATCCTCCCACCTCCACCTCCCAAATGCTAGGATTATAGGCATGTGCCACCTATAATTCTTGAGCTTGGTATAAAAATAAAGATTTCTCCCAAAGTTGAAAGAGAAAAAAAACAGGCAATTTTTAAAGATCTTAATTATGTTAGTCAGCTTTTCGTTGCGGTGACTAAGATACCTGACAAGAACAATTTAGAGGAGGAAAAGTTTATTTTGAGCTCATGGCTTCAGAGGTTCAGTCCCTGATCAGGCAACTCCATCCCTCTGGAGTTGAGATGAGGCAGAACATCCTGGCGGAAGGGCCTGGTGGAGGAAAGCCTATCTGTTCTGCAGCCAGGAAACAGAGAGAGTGAGGAGCCAGGGACAAGGTATAATCCTCAAGGCACACCTCCAGTTACCCACTTCCTCAGCCACACCCTACCTGCCTACAGTTATCACCAGTACATCAATCCATGCAAATTATTTACCCATCAAAAGGATTAACACACTGATGAGGTTACACTCTTAATCTAATCGTTTTACCTCTCATGCTATATTGTCTCCTGAGCTTTTAGGGACACCTCATATTCAAAGCATAATGATCAAGACAGCCTTGAACTTCACACAACAGCAGTCAATGCATGAGACAATGGGATGAAAAGTATCCAATCCTTAAGGGAAAAATGTCTCCCAGGACTCCCGAAGCCAGCAGTGATGTCAACCTCACAGGAAGACAATTGAAGGAAATCTCAAACCTGGAAACTCAGAAAAATGCCTCTCAGACTCCAGGGAGACCCAGAGAATGAAGGACCCCTGGAAGGAAGAGCACTTCACTGTTCTACCCCTGGTTCTGGGTCGCCTACTGTGGGCCGCCCGCCCCTGTTCTCTCCCAGACTCAGGTGGCCAATGAGCAGATGAACATCAGCGATCAGAGGGCAGCTTCGGCCCCTGCCGTAAGGTCAGGGCTGGCAGGGCAACTGGGAGGTTGTAGCCTCACCACCTTGGGCAGCATCAGCTCTAGGACATTGCAGGCCTCTTGGTGACCTAAAGAATACTCTTCCCAGACCCTACATGCCACTGGATAAGGCTCGGCCTGGACACCTCCCCCTGAAGAATTGAGACACAGATGTGTACGTGCAGAGCCCCCAGGAAGTGAAGGGTATAGGATGGGAAGTAGGGAGAGAAGGCCATCAGCCCAGCATGGTGTTTGTCATGAGGAGGGAAGGGCTGCCAGGGTCCCTGTCTCAGGTCCCCTCTCTGGATCCCAGCCTAGTGAGCTGGTTTTCTCTGAACGGCCTAATCTCTCTTCCCCCGAGCCCAAGAGTCCATGATGGGTCCAGGTATTGGACCCTCCCCAGGCGTGTTTCATTGTCAGCCACATGAAAGGGGGGGTGCCCCCAGAGACACACCTGGAAGTGGAGGAGACCTGAAGCCCACATCCTCAATCCCTGCTACCTTCCCATCCATTCCTGTTGCTGTGGCCGGTATACCTCCCTGGGGACATCAATTTCATGCTTTCAACCTGTATTTATTGAGCACCTACTATGACAATGAGTTGATGGACAAAACACTCATCAAACCTGTCATCCTGGGGTTGTCGCTCCACAGAGATCAGCAAGGCAGCCTCTGCATGGGACCAGCTGCTCTGAGCTTCCTGAGTGCTCCCCAGCCTTGCTCCACATTCCCATCCTGTGCTCACTAAGAAAGTAGGCAGCACTTTTTGTACCTTGGGGACAAAAATAAAAACCCAGTCACTTAAGTGTCACTCCTACAGCAATGTTGACTTCATGACTGGAGATGGCGGGGAACCGTGTCTGAACAAAGAGACATACTTAGCAAGTTTTATTATCCTGACTGACATGCCAATTCCCATCCCTTCGGGGGGAAAAAAAGCACTGAATGCCCATCCCCACCCTCAAAAAGAATAAAAATAAATTACCGGAACAGACACACAACAGCAGCTTAGCTCCCCACGAGCCCAAGAACTGTCTGGTGGCTGAGTCACCAGGGAATGTGCAGATGCAAGGGACAGAGTCCCTTCCTCCAGGTTAAGAAGTGGGGCAGCAGGGCCAGCTCCCAGAATCCTGGGCTGAGGGCAGAGATGTGGGGCAGCCAGAACAGGGTCTTCCTGTCCCTCTGTCTTTCTCAATCTGTGCCTCTGTCTCTTCTCTGATTTTCCTGGCATCATCTCTCTCTCTTTTTCCTCTTACTATGTCTCTCTCTCTTTGTCCTCCCATCTCTCCATCACTTGGCCCCCCCCTCTCTCTGGTAGCAGGCACTGAACCCAGGGGCGCTTTACCATTGAGCCACATCCCCATCCTTTTTTCATGTTTTATTTAAAGACAGGGTCTCACTAAGCTGCTTAGGGCCTCGCTAAGTTGCTGAGGCTGGCTTTGAACTGACCGACCTTGTGCCTCAGCCTCCTGAGCTGCTGGGATTATAGGTGTGTGCCACTGAGCCCAGCACTTGGTCTCTCTTTTTGACTTTGCCTCCAGCCATCTCTGGATCTCAGGACAGAGTCATCTCCTTGCTTCCCTGAACGTCTGCTTCCCAACCCACTGGCTCTACAGACCAGCCAATATTCTCATATCCCTAACAAGTTCGGTGCCTACATATGTTAACTGACCCTGTCATTACGTGTCCCCATTCCAAATCTCCAGGGCAGAGGGCAGTTGGCCCAGCCTTGGGATATTTCCTTCTGGATCAGTTGTCCCTTTTGTCCTAAGGCTGCTGTGAGTCTAGGCAAGTATGTTTAGAGTGGGGACAGAGCTCAGTCCTGGGAGTAGCAATGGGTGTGACATACCAAAGATTGAACCCAGGGGTGCTCTTCCAATGAGCCACATCCCCAGCTCTATTGATTGATTGATTGATTGATTGATTGAGACAGGGTCTTGCTAAATTTCTTAGGCCTTGTCTAAGTTGCTGAGGCTGGTCTCAAACTTGTGATCCTCCTGCCTCAGCCTCCTGAGATGCTGGCATTATGGCATGCACCTCCATACCCATCTTGGAGTGAGAGTTTTTAGATACAGGGGGAAAACCTGGGGTACACATCAAAATAAGACTTCTATCTAAATAAGGGAGTGAACATTTTGTGTGGCACTATAATGGTGGACACATGTCATTATATATTTGTCCAAACCTATATGAAAAGAACAAAAAAAGGTTTTACAAAGCATGCACCAAAACTATGGGCTTGGGTGGGGGATGTTGATAATGGAAGAGGCTGTGCATATCTGGGGAAGGGGAATATAGGAACTCTCCGTACCAGCCTCTTTATTTTATTTATTTATTTATTTATTTTTACTTATAGATGGACAGCATGCCTTTATTTTATTTTATTATTATTTTTTAATGTGATGCTAAGGATTGAACTCTGAACCTTACACGTGCTAGGCAAGCACTCTATATCCCCAGCCCCTGCCTCTTTATTTTACTATAAACCTAAAACTGTTCTAAATAAAGTCTTTAAAAATTTAAATTAAGCCAGGAATGGTGATGCCTGCCCATAATCCCAGTGATTGAGAGCCTGACACAAGAGAATTGCAAATACGAGGCCAGCTTCAGAAATTTAGCAAGGGCTGGGGATGTGGCTCAAGCGGTAGCGTGCTCGCCTGGCATGCGTGCGGCCCGGGTTCAATCCTCAGCACCACATACAAACAAAGATGTTGTGACTGCCGAAAACTAAAAAAATAAATATTAAAAGAAATTCTCTCTCTCAAAAAAAAAAAAAAAAAAAAAAAAAAAAGAAATTTAGCAAAATCCCATCTTAAAATAAAAAGGGCTGGTGATGGAGCTTAGTAGTAAAGCACCCCTAGATTTAATCCCCAGTACCAAAAGAAATTAATTAAAAATAAAACCACGGGGGTTGGGGATGTGGCTCAAGCGGTAGTGCACTCACCTGGCATTCGTACGGCCTGGGTTTGATCCTCAGCACCACATACAAATAAAGATGCTGTGTCCGCCGAAAACTAAAAAATAAATATTAACATTCTCTCTCTCTTTAAAAAAAATAAATAAAAAATAAAACCACGCACACACAAAAAAGGAAAAACCTTCAATGTTAAAAGTTCCACAAAGAGAGGTGTTCTAGAAGTCTGGGGAAGACTTGCATGTAGTCATGTCATGCAACTCTCCTATTGCTTTGTAAAACCTTTTTTGTTCTTTTCTTTTTCTTTCAGTTTTTGTCTTGTTTTGTTTTGTTATTAGGGATTGAACCCAGGGGCACTTATCAGATAGAGCTATATCCCCAGCTTTTTTGTTTTTTTGTTTTTTTTGTACCAGGGACTGAACCCAAAGGTGCTTAACCACTGAGCTGCATCCCCAGCCCTTTTTATTTTTCACTGTGAGATTGGGTTTCACTAAGTTGCTAGGTCCTTGCTAAGTTGCTGAGGCTGGCCTCAAACTTGTGATCCTCCTGCCTCAGCCTTCTGAGTTGCTGGCATTACAGGTGTACACACCACACCCAGCTCCTTTTTGCAGATTGTATAAATACATATATATCCCTAAGACTTATCAAAGATTACCTTCACATGTGACTGGAAATAATACAGTAAAAAGATGTTCTTGTTCTCCATAATTCAAGCTGGGAAGTTTTCTAAGTGCAGTATGCTGCATTAGCATCCTCACACAGCCTCTTCTTAATTTAAAGATACTATAATTATGTATCATGGCTTGACATTGCTGAGACTCTATGTAAAAACTTGGCCTGGGAATAACTTAATCAAAATATGCAGTTTCTTTGATTTAATATGGCCAAGATTTTGTCAGGAAAAAAAATTATTCATGTTGTTAGAGACAGCTCTGGGAACAGAGCTCTTTTCCTGGCTCTTTCTGAAGATACCCTCCCTGAATCTCTATGAAGAACCAGGAAGGCTCATGAGCAGCCAGCAGAAACCGCTCTGGCTGATTGGTGTTGTGGTGCATGCCTATAATCCCAGCTGCTCTGGAGGCTGAGGCAGGAGGATTGCAAGTTTGAGATCAGCCTCAACAATTTAGCAAGATCCTGGGGGTGTAGCTCAGTATTAGAGGGCCCCTGGGTTCAATTCCTAGTACAAATTCAAAAAGAGTTAGCGGTGGGGAGGAGAAAGAAACCATCTGAAAGACACAGCTGCCCACAGGAGGTGAAGGGCAAGGGATGATTCATAGCTTTCAGGCACAATGGCCTTGGGAGATTCCAGCTTCCAGATTCTTGACTGTTGACTTAGCCACAAAAGAGAGAAGTCTGCATTGGCTTCTTTGTAGAAACTAAATGCAACCAAGTGCTGCCATCCTGAACCACAGACAGTGACTATTGTTTAAGTGGCTATTTCTCACCCAAGGCACTGGATGGTTCTCACTCTTCCTGGAGAATTGTGTGAGACCCATGGGATCCATCCAGTTTCCCACGGCACTCTGAGAGTCTCAGGGATAGGCAGGGGCCAAGGTCTGCCCTCCAACTCTAAGCAAAGCAGCTCCAATTCAATCTGTTTCACTTATTTTCCTAATTTAATTCTTTCATTAGTTGTGTTGTAAACACCAGTTTAATAGTAATGGTTCCCTAATCCAGTTCTGCAAAGGTCAAACTCTTAATTTCTATTTTGGTATTTATTTCTGTCATTCTAAATACTATGCTTATACGACTATTGTTTTTTTATTTTTATTTGAATCATCATCTAACTTCTGACTTCCTACTATGGAAGATGAAGATTAAACTCTCTCTTATCATATACCCTGTCCCTCCTGTTGGGGACCGCAAATCAAGTCAAGATGACGCCTGGCAGTTTGCCAGGAGGAGTGGTTTGCGAAGCAATGCCACCAAGCCATTAAGTTGATGGAGATTCCTTATTGGCTGATTGCCATAACTGGATGATGCTAATTGAGTCAAGCTGTGTGTAACCAGTTAGGTATATATACCTCTGCGGTTTTGCAATAAGGCGGCTCCTGCTACCTTGGGTGCCGGCTACCTTGAGTTCCCGCTCAGTTCCTGCTGAGTTTCCCCCGCAATAAAGCAGTTCCCGCTTCAACCTTCAAGTTGCTTGTCACCTCCCGGTTATTTTGCCGAGCCGGACTGCGGCACCCTCCCCCATACACTCCCGTGCACCACACAAACACACCTTTCCTCTCCTCATCTTGTAAATATCACAATATTTAATTAAATCAATAGTGTTTATATCAGTACTATAGAAGGTGCTATTAATACACACACACACACACACACACACACACAGACACCATCGTGGGTAGGGTACTTAGCCCTAAGTGTGCAATCAGGGACACATTTCCAGAACAAGTGACAGAGAATGTGAGCTTAACAAGCAAGCCTAAGATAGCAAGAGGATGGGGGGAGGGTGCATGGACAGGTAGAGCAAAAGAGGAGACCCCAGTGCAGAGGCCCAGAGAATGCAGGAAAGCAAGGTCTCCTGAGGAGGCTGAGGGGAGGCAGTGGCTGGGGAGCAGTGAGCGACAGCTGGGAGGTCAGCAGGGAGTCACCTGCGCTTAGAAAAGTGGGAACCTGGAGGAGGAGAATGCAGAGTTGTGTGGAGACCAGATTTGTATTTGGGGAGGCCTATGGTACCCCTTGGGGATGGATGGGAGGGGTGGCCCAGAAACGGTTACCTGGGTAAGAAATGACACTGGCCTGGAGGTGGCAGTCAGGGAGCCCCGAGCATCTGGTCAGAGGGGAATGCCAATCATGAGAGTGAAGGAGAAAAGTCTGGCTTAGACAGAAGGAAGATGAGCCTGAGGTTCCTGTGGGATATGTGGGGCTGGAGCTGAAAGGGAAAAAAAAGAAGGGCTGAAACAAGGTGGAGAATTTTTTTTTTTTTAATTAATAGTTGGTTTCAGAACTTCTGTTAAGAAATTGACTTTGTGTGGGAAATGTCGTGCTAAGAGTTTGCTAAGCTCTTGCTTTAGATGGTGAAACTCCCACTCTCCAGGGGCCCAGTCAGATCTTGAGATTCAGAGGAGATGAAGATGCTTCAGATGATGGGGAGGACTTGGGAGTTGCCAGAACAAATGAAAGGTAGGAAAGAGAAACTTGGAAGGAAAGAAAGCAAGATGGTGGGAGGCTGGGCAAGGCCCAATAAGACCTCCAGACTTGGAATGCCACCCTCCTCCAAAATCCTTGGCACAATCTGATGACCCCACAGTGGAGTGTGATTAAATTGTGGGAAAAGAAAAGAAAAGGTTGAGGTGTCCATCAGACTCAATCTGGTGCAAACAGGCAGCACACAAGGAAGCCAGATACTAAGAGAAGATGAGGCCCGAGTTCCTAGGAATCAGAAGTAACCTGGAGAAGCCTTGAGTTCTGCCATTTGTGAGATTGGTGACTCCCTAGATTTCAAGAGGATAGGGACCCCTAGCTGAATTGTGCCAGTGTGACATGGAGTGGACAAGGTCCCCAGAATGGGGTAGAAAGAGAAGGTTAGGAGGTCTAAGCCATCTAAGGCCTGTGTGTGTGAGCTGCCCGGAGAGAGCAGATCCATAGATGGAGAGGAAAGGGAAGATTTCAAGGGAGAAAAGACCCAAAATTTAAGTGGTACAAAGAGGCTGAGAATGATGAGAACTGAAGAGAGTCTGCTGGCTCTTGTGAGGAGTTGGCAGGGCCTGAGGGGAGAGCTCCTGTCTCCCCAGATTCATCTATTGAAATCCTAACCTCAAGGTATTAGGAAGTAGAACTTTTCGGAATTGATTAGGTCATAAGGATGGGACCCTCAGGAATGGGGTTAGTGCCCATATTAAAGGATTCCAGGTATCTCTCTCTTCCTCCTCCCTCTGCTCTCCACCATGTGAGGATACAATGAGGAATCAGCAAATCTGAAGCCCAGAAGAGGATCCCCACTGGACCTGACTGTGTAGGTACCCTGATCTCATTTCCAGCCTCCAGAGCTGTGAATAATAAATTTCTGTTGTTTATAAGTCATTGAGTCTATAGTATTTTGTTCTAGCAGCATGAATGGACTGAAAAAAAATAGGAGATACATAAAAGCACAAAGGACACAAAACTTTCTAGAAATTACTGTGAAGATATCCCAGGAGGGCCTTGATTAAATTTTCCTCCAAAAGCCCAAAGCCTGGGTGATACCATTATGCAACTATTTGATTTTCCTCTCCCTGAAAAAGAAACAGAACAATCTGATCATGATTCAAAATCCCTCCACAATATGTATGACTCTTTCTCACAAAGACATGTCTTGCATATTTATTCAAAATTAATATAGGGAGCAGGGCACAGTGGTGCATACCTGTAATTCCAGCATCTCAGGAGCCTGAGGCAGGAGGATTGCAAATTTCATGCTGGTCTGGGCTACTTAGCAAGGCCTGTCTCAAAATAGAAAGGACTGGGGAGGTAGCTTAGTGGTAGAGCACCCCTGGGTTCAGTTCCCAATGTCACAAAATAAAATAATAATAATGATGATGATGATAATAACAACAATAATAAATGGGGTATTTTCAAAAGTTTTCAGGCTATTCTGGGCTACTTAGCCCAGATGGGAAAGACTTGAGCATGTTTAAATGCAAATGAGAAGGACACTGTCTGGAGGAAAGAAGTTGAAGACATGGGAGAGACATGTTGGTTTTGTGGTCCCAGACCAATAGGAGGAAATGGGAGAACTCAGGGGAGGGACTGGCCTTAAATAGGGAGAAAAGGATGTAGGTACAGAGGATTAAGTGCAGGGTGGGGACAAGAGGAGAAGTGGAAAGAACCAGAGGGGTTCTCTTTGCTCGGTGCATGGGAAAGGGAGTGTTTGCTCAGAGAGGTGGGGGCAAGGGTTGAGCTAAGAGATTTGCAAAGCTTTTGTGAGGAAAGAGAAAAGATCTGACTAGGGCCAGTGGAGGGGTGGCCCAGTGCTCCCAAAGGCTCAGGAGGCTGAGGCAGGAGGACTGTGAATTCAAAAACCAGTCTCAGCAATTTAGCGAGGTACTAAGTAACTCAGTGCGATCCTGTCTCTAAATAAAATATTTTTAAAATGGGCTGGGGATGTGGCTCAGTGGTTAAGGTCCCCTGGGTTCAATCCCTGGTACCAAAAATAAATAAATTAATAAAAATAAAAAAGAACTGACCAGGGAGGTAGAGTAGGGTGGCTCCCTTTCTTCCATTGTCACCCAAGGATCAGGGACAGGTTTGGAGTTTTTGTTTGTTGTTATTTGTTGCTTACTTCGCTTCTTCCCAGGCCCCCCATATCCACCACAGACCTCCTTTTTGATGGGTTCAAGAGGCCCCACTACACTTCTGATGGAGACTATGGACTCCAGCAAATGCCCAAGCTTCCTTCTCTGTGCCAGGGGCTGCATTTCCCAAGACTCTGAACCCACTTGCCAAGAGTTTCCAGCAGCATCAAAGGACCCAATCTTAAGTTGCCCCTGTTGGTATCATGGCCCCCCTGGGAGGAGAGGAGAGGAGGAGCACCTGGCCAAGTTAGAGAGATGATGGTCTCTGCACCATAATACAATGTGAATGTTGCTTAACATTGTGATATTCTTGTACACTGACTTTTCTTTCTATTAATTTTTAAAGAATTATTATTATTATTATTATACCAGAGATTGAACCCAGGAGTGCTTTACCACTGAGCCACATCCGTAGCTTTTTTAAAATATATTATTTAGACACAGGGTCTCACTGAATTACTTAGGGCCTCAGTAAGTTGCTGAGACTGGCTTTGAACTCACGATCCTCCTGCTTCAGCCTCATGAGCCACTAGGATTACAAGCATGCGCCACCACACCTGGTAAGAGCTATTATTAAATATGATATACAAAGAGGCATAAAAAATAATAGAGAACTGGGAAGGTCGCTCAGTGGTAGACAGCTTGCCTAGCATATGCAAGGTCCTGGGTTCAAATCCTCAGCACCAAAATAAATAAATAAATAAATAACACCCACATAATCCCTGTCACCCCATTTAAAGAAAACATTAGGGGGAGAGTTGAAGCCCCTAGAATGTCTCCCTGACTGCATCCTTTCACCTGGTCTTACCACGGCAGCACAAGAAGAAGTCCTCCATGGGGGGTATTAAAGTTTGGATCTGGAATGTCCCCCAAAGGCTCATGTGTTGAAGGTCCCCAATGTAGCAATGTTCAGAGGTGGGGCTTTTGAGTAGTGATTGGATCACAAAGGCTTTACCTTCATCAGAGGATTAATCCAGTGATGGATTCATAGCCTAATAATATTATTGGGAGGTGGTAGAAACTTTAGTGAGTGGAGCTTAGCTAGAGAAAATCCATCACTGGGAGCATGTCCTTGAAGGATATATCTTGTCCCTGTTCCTGACTCATTCTGTGCTGCCCAGTCACCATGAGGTGACAGCTTTGCTCTGCCACACCTTTCCACCATGATGTCTTACCTCACCTTAGGCCCAAAACAATGAAGCCAGACAACCATGGACTGAAATCATGAACTAAAATAAGTCTTTCCTCCTCTAAATTGATTTTCTCAGGTATTTCATCACAGAGACAAAAAGCTGACCAATATTTGGGGCATCGTGTTGCAGGTGAGTGAATAGACTACATTGCAACATTGCAGAAAAATAAGAGGAATCATGGACACAACAAAAAAGAAATGAAAACTCCACTTTAGAGATAAAAATACATGTAGTTGCAGAGAAAGGGATGAAAAGCTTTCTATCATTAGTACATTAATACACAGTGACAAGTTTGGAGTGACAAGTCTGGGAGGAGAGGGCTTTCTTAGGACACAGAAGCTGCTAAGGGGATAACCCACAGGACAATGAAGAAGTAAGGAGGTGGGGCTGTACCAAGATTCACCCCTCTGAGATACTTCTGTCCAAAATTTTACCAATATTCAGGTAAGGGAGGCTGCTATTTAATACCAGGGAGAGCTGTGGCTATACCAGTACGTTGTTTTCAAAGGCTCATTGTTGGCTGGCTGGTACATTACTGTGGTTCATTCCAAGGTGTGGGTTAGTTTTTCCTAACAAGTCAGTGCTCAGATGGGTCTACCCACCAGGCTCACGCTTGGATCAAGAATGCAAAATGAGGCTCTATTGGATTGTTGGGATGTCTTGGAGCACTTCCTCAAGGACAGATGGGTGAGAGGCTGTTGGTTGACATTTAACTACAGTTCCAAATGGATCAAACATCTTCTTACAATCTGTCCAAGTCAGCCTGGAAGTGGACTGGACTTCTACTGCCCGCCCTCCAGGCTGTCAACTAGCACTCTCCTCCCACTCCATGCTGGGTACCCATCACCAGCGTGGATTGTGGGTCAGATGCCCAAGCTCCCAGCAAGGGTAGTTTTATGTTACATATTTCTTTCTCCTCTCTTTTTGATATAGGGCACATGGTGTGTTAGTATACTTAGACTGCCATAACAAAATACCATTAAAAGGGTGGCTTAAATAAAATGGTTTATTTTATTATGGCTCAGGAGACAGGGATACCCAAGGTCAAGGTGCTGGCAAGTTAGGTTTCATTCTGAGACCTCTTCTCTTGGCTTGTAGATGTCTACCGTCTCACTGTGTGTTCACATGATTTTTCCTTTGTGTATTCCTTGAGACAGTGCTGGCTTTTCTTTTCTTTTTTTTTTAAGGATACCAATCCTATGGATTCTCTTTTCTTCTTATAAGGACACCCCATACTTAGCCCCTTAGTTAATTTTTCCTAAAGATCTCATCTCCAAATAAAGTCACACTGAAACTTAAGTCTTCAACATATGAAGTTCTGGGGAACACAATTCAGTCTATAGTGAATGGATAACCCAACCACTTGTTTATAATATGATCTGCAATTCCACAGAGAAAAGGAAGAGCAACCCTCCTTTAAGTATTGGAAATGTTTTGTCTGGGTGGTACTTAAATTGTGCGTGTGTGTGTGTGTGCATGCACATGCACATGCATGTGTTAGTTTTTCATCACTGTGATCCAAAATACCTAACAAAAACAACTTAGAGGAGAAAAAGTTTATTTTGGCTCATGGTTTTAGAGGTTTAGTCCATGGTGCACCAACTCCATTGTTCTGGGCCCAAGGTGAAGCAGAGCATCATGGCAGAAGGGTGTGGTGGAGGAGCGCTGCTCTGTTCATGGCAGCCAGGAAGCAGAGAGAGGGAGGAGGGGGGAAGAGGCCTCAGGGAAGATGCACCTCTCCAACCACCCAACTTCTCCAGCCACCACCCCCACCCCCGCCTACAGTTACCACCCAGTCAGTCCATTGAAAGTAGGATGAATGGATGGGGCTACAGCTCTCACAATCCAGTCTTGTCCTCTGAACATTTCTGCATCAACACAGGGAGCTTTTGGGAGACATCCAAACCACAGTAGTATGTACGTAAAAATTCTTGAAATAATGAATTTCAGATATGTGTACTTTACTATGTGTATGTTATGCCTCCATTTTAAATTTTTCTAAATGAACAAATATATACACATGAAAGAGAGAGAAAGAGAGAGAAAGGAGAATAAGAAAGGAAGGATTGAAGGGAGGAAGGAAGAAGAAAGGAAAAACCAATTAAATCTCTGAGGCCTTCAGGAATGAAGAAGGTAGTCCATGGTATCCTTAGGCTGAGAACTAACTCCAAGGATTTAACTTGCAGGAAGGGAAATGGTTTAGTCGGGGTGGTTTTGGCTATAAGAAAAAGTCCTCACAGTGTAGCTCAGTTATAAAGAATAAATTCAAGAGAATCTCAACCCCTAGGCCTCACAAGACAGACCCATGAGGTATTCCCCAATCCTTAGTGAGTTTGTTCTCTCAGGCAGTTTCTGCCCGTACCTATACATCTGCTCCATTCATCTCTTCAGACCTTTCTATTCTCCTCATGGTTCCAATGCTACAGCTACTTGATTGATAAGAGTCTCCATCCTCAGCTCCTATAGTCAACTATTCCTTCACTTTGCATCTCTTAGACCAACCTTCTAAGAGAGTATCTGAATAGTTCCAGCACACCTTTTCAAGCCAAACTCCAGAAAGAGGCTAAATGGCTGCCCTTGGGTTCAAAGACCTGGAACCATAGAGATCATACAGTATAGTTTAAGGCTATTAAAGGGCCAGGTTATGAGTGAGGACAATTATTTTTCAAAAAATCTGAAAAGGGACCAGAGGTGTAGGTCAGTGGTAGAATGCTTGCCTAGCATGTGTGAGGAGGCCCTGTGTTTAGTCCCTAGCACATAAAAACAAAACAAAACAAGCAAACAAAAAACAGCTGTGGAGGCAAACAATGAGTGATTAATGTCTTAAGAACTGTTTCCTTTTTAGCAGGTAGTGGGATTTTAAGAATTCCCATATATTTTCTTGAATGTGTTTGTTTTTGGTGTCTTGGTTAATACTTGTTTCAATGACAGTTTGGGGGAAAAACTACAAATTACATTTCTTTATAAGTAGAGGGCATTCTTTTTGAATGAGTTTTGGTAGTTTGAGTCTTTCAAGGAAGATATCCATTTTACCTAAGTTATCAATCTGTTGACATAAAGTTGTTTATGTTTCTTGTTATTCCTTCAATATCTGTAGAATCTGTAGTGATGTCTCCCCTCTCATTCCTGGTATGGTTTGAATCTTATATGTTCTCTTGAAAGCCCACAGACTGGTGCTACTGGGAAGATTTCAGTAGAGGGTTTCAGCCTAGTGGAAGGAAGTTAGGTCATTGAGTGGGGTGCCCTTGAAGGGAATAGTGGAGTCCAAGGTCCCCAGTTTCACTTCTCAGTACTCACTATTATGTTCTGCCTTATCACAGGCCCCAAACAATGGAACCAAGTGACTATGGATTAAAACTTCTTTTTTTCTTTTTGAATCAAGGATTGAATCCAGGGATCCTCAACCACTGAGCAACATCTGCAGCCCTTTTTATTTTGAGACAGAGTCTTGCTAAGTTGCTTAGGGCCTTGATAAATTGCCTAAGCTGGCTTTGAACTTAGGATCCTCCTGCCTCAGCCTCCCATGCTGCTGGGATTAAAGATGTGCACCATTGCACCTGGCATAGATTGAAACCTCTGAACAATGCACCAAAATAAATTTTTCCTTCTTTCAAGTTGATTATCTCAGATATTCAATCACAGTGACAGAAATCTAACACATTTCCTGATATTGGTAATTTGTATTTTCTTTTTTTTCTAATTAGTCTAACTAGAGAGTTATCAGTTTTATTGATATTCTCGAAGAACCAGCTTTTGGTTTCTTTGATTTTCTCAATTATTCTGTTTTTCCATTTCACTGATTTTTTTCTTTGATCTTTATTGTTTTCTTTGTTTGCTTAACTTATATTTAATTTGCTCTTTTTCTTCTAGTTTCTTAAGGTAGAGGCTGAGCATTGACTTGAGATCTTTCTTCTTTTCTAGTATAATCATTTAGTGTGATGAGGACACTGGGCCTTGATGACATTCCTGACCATTGGATCAAGGCTTCTCTGAGGGCACCCTGAATCCAGACCATTTGTTCTCAGCTCTGGCTACACATTAGAAGAACCTGATCAGCTTCCAAAAAACAGCCATGCCTCAACCCCACACCAGGCCTATTAAACCAAATCTCTGGGAAGGAGCCCCACATTAGGAGTTGTCAAAGCTCATCAGAGGATTCTAATGTGCAGCCCAACCACCCTGGACCACTGTTTTTTAAACTATTTGTGATAATAGTGATTTTATTTTTTATTTCCGGAGTCACACCATTTGTGCAATCCTACATGTACATAGGGTAATAATGTCTGTCTCATTCCACCATCTTTAACCACCTCCATACCCCCTCTCCTCCCTTCACTCCCCTCCGCCTAATCCACTCCCATCACCTCTTAAATGAAGGTATTTTCACTGTTCTTTAGCATTATCAAAAATGGAGGAAAGGAAGTTTATAGAAAGATGATCATGCAATGGATATTTCAACAATGGAGTTTTCTCATTGTGGAGGAAAAACAGTTTGTGGGCCACTGAGGCTGAGGACCATATTTTGAGTAGCACTATCTGGCTTCTTGACTATATGAGTGTATAATTTCTCTTCATTGTTTAAATTTATTTGAGTTGGGTTTTCAGTTATAAAGGGAAGATTCCAATTGAAGCAGCCTATCATGGAGTGTCCATCTGTGCTGCAATCATCTGTTCTCCCAGATCTGGCTCTTTCTTTCTCTTTCCCACACTAGCTCTGCAACTATCCCAGAGTATGTGTTCAATCATGGTTTGACAGTGATTACGTGATCAATGTGCATCCTCATTCTGGTTTCCTTTCCAGAGAAGCTAATTACATGAGCTCAACAGAGGCAATACAGACTTCACTCCCTCCATTGTTGATAATACTGAAGAAAAATGAGACTACCTATGTTTAAAAGGGAACCGAGCATGGTGGTACACACCTGTCACCCTAGCTACTGTGGAAGCTGAAGCAGGAGAATCATAAGTTTGAAGTCAAACCTGGGCAACTTAGCAAGACCCTATCTCAAAAATAAAAAGGTGTGGGGATGTGACTCAATGGTAAAGTGCCTCTGGTTTAATCCCCAGTACCAAAAAATAAAAACAAAAGGGTAATGGAAGCATTATTTTTTAATAAAGGAAACAGTCTACAGGTTATATGATTCTGAGGTAGCTTTTCACCTTTTTATCACAAGCTCCTCTTTCAATTTGCAGACTTGGATTTTAAAACATTGTTGCATTATTCTTGCTTCTCAAATCATTCTGTGTGGGAAGTCATTCTCGCACGTGATTGGGCACCTCCCAGATTGGGTGTGAGGCGCTCTGGCTAAACTGTGTTCCAGCTTTCCCCACCCTCTCCAGGTGCGAGAGCCTGTCCGTGTGGGGGTGTGACTGACCACTGACCCTGAGGCCAATCACTGACCCTGACCTCGGAATGCTGCCCCCCTCGACCTTCATTGGATGGAATTTTCCCCTGAATTTCTTGTTCCCCAATAAAAGGCCACTCCCTGGCGTGCTCTCTCTTTCTCTCTCCTGATAGCCCTGAGTAAGCCTTGCTGCCCTACCGGGTGGTTCAAGGTGTGAACCAGAGAGGTGAGAGCCGTCTTGGACCTGGTCATAGAAAAAGGTAACTGAGTCTGTGTGTTTTATTTTTATCTCACTAGTTAACTTTTATGCCACGAACCTCTTTAATGAAACCAGTGTGCTGGTCGCCTGGTGGAATTCTGTCTTTGGCCAGAGACAAAACCCCTTCATGTTGACTCCTGTGTCCTTTCTCTCTCTCTCTCTCTCTCTCTGCTACCAAGGATTGTACCCTAGGGCACTTAACCATCGAGCCACATCCTTTGTGTTTTTTTTTATTTTGATACGATCTCATTAAGTTGCTTAGGGCCTTGCTGAATTGCTGAGTCTGGCTTTGAACCTATGATCCTCCTGCCTCAGCCTCCTGAGCCACTGGGATGGCAGGCATACTCCACTGCACCCAGCTCCCTGTGTCCTTTTGACAGAGCCCTGTGGTCTCTGATGCCTTCGTCATTCATTGGTTCCAGGCCTGGTTCAGCCATTGCTCAGGAGCCCTGGTTCCTTTTAGTGGAGAACAGTGTTTAGAGACTGAGGTCTAGGCAAGACACATATTCTTTTTAAACAGAATAAAATCACATCATTTTTCATGTTTTCACTGTAGGTATACCTTTCCATTAAGTCAGTTAGTGGCCTGACAATCATCACATCACTTGGGATTTGGGGTCAGTTTGGATTAGAGCAAGGTTTGCCAATCCCAGCACTCTTGACCTGTGGGCTTAATAATGCTTGATGTTTGAATTACAGGATGACCAGCAGCAGCCCTGCCCTCTACACAAAACTAGGCGCCAGCTGCACCTCCCAAGCTGTGGCAACCAAAAATGTGTCCAGGCATTGCCCTGTGCCCCTCAGGTTGGCAAAATCATCCCTCATTAAAAAACACTGAATGTCCTCTGGGATTCTGTGGAAGACTTCCTGGAATAAACCAGAGAAAATCTGGCTCCTGATGTGAAATTCATCACAACTTCCTGCCTCAGTTTCTCCATTTGTCTAATTGAGATAATGGCTGCAGAGTATACAACCTCATTATGGGAAGCTATTTGACCTGCAAGGAGTCATCCATGTGACAGTGAGAAGCAGACATTATGTCACAAGCAGCACCACCCTGCAGCCGCATGTCGCTTATGGCTAACTTTGCTGAGACGGTACAGCATCTGACTGAACTGACTCAGGCCCTAAAGATTGCTCAAACTCCTAAATTCCCACCAGGCCTCTGCTTAATGTTAGCCTTGTTTAAAATCTTCGTTTTACTGCCACCAAGAGAAAGTCCCACTTAATTCATACCAGATGCTGAGTGAGTTGTCATGAATCAATACAACATCACCCAAAAACCACCAAAATGAATCATAAGGACAAACAGGATTTTTTTTTTCTCCCTGCAAAACAGTGACTAAAATAGTGTCTTGCCCTTTTAGAGGGGAAAAAAAAAAAAAGAAACACAAGGTTAAGAAGAGGCTTAGGGTCCTGCTTATCAGAGAGTGTTAAAGAGTTAAACTGCTGGTTACCTGCAGTTGACAGGCTATTGAAGGAGGGATTCTAGACCAAGGATGCAGTGAGCCTTTGAAACTATTGTGCAGTCCTGATTTCGTCCAAGGTGTCTAAAACTCAGAGTTTAGTGATCTCCTGCTGTGGTGGAGGTAGTTTATCTCCTAAAGGTTCATGTGTGGGAAGCTTAGTCCCCAGTGTGGCAATGTTAAAAGAAGAGGTGGGACCTAGTGGAAGGCCACTAGGTCATTGGAGGTGCTGTTCTTCGATGGGATTAAGGAAGTTCTGTGAGACCTTCAGTTGGTTCTTGAGAGAGGGTTGTCATAAAAGAACAAGCCTGGCCACACCCCAGTCTCTTGGTTCCTGTTTGTCTTTGTGATCTCTCCTTCCCCATCTTATGTACTCTTACCACTGTTACCATCCCCCACATGGTCCTCACCAGAGCCCAAGCATTGTTGGCATCCCTGCTCTTGAACCTCCACAACCATGAGCCAAATAAACTTTTTTTCTTTATAAAGTAACCAGACAGACTCAGGTATTTCATTATAGCTATGAAAAATGGGTTAATTTTTTTTTAATTCCATTGTGGAGGAAGGAGGCTATAGGGAATGGTAGGAGGTCTTCCAGGAGACAAGCATTCTAGAATTCTTTTGATAAAGTCAAAGAAGTCCGTGAGCTTCCTGTACATTTGTTTTCTTAGTCCTGCTTCTATTTCCCTGGATTCTGGGAACGGCATTCTGATTGTCTATAGGAATCCAAAGCTCTGTCTGTCCTCTCTGGGGAAGTGGGGTGGGGTTAGCACTGACCCATCTAGGCATGCTAATGGAAAGAAGCAAAGGCAGAGAAGTTGGAGCTAGCATGTCCCTATAGGTGGCCAGACAGGACTGTCAGCTCCTGGTTCTGGGTCCTTGGGACCTCCTCTGTTCTTTCTAGACCAGGTTCTTTAATTTTATGAGGGACTCCGCATTCTTCCAGCTAGTTTTCCTTGTGGTGAGGTTCAATGTCTATTGCTTACCACCCCAACATCAAGCTGTTCCATTTCCTTAGAAGGCACCCACGGCTGCATCTAGACTTATGCAGGAGCAGTTGGGAACATGAGAGCTAGAGCTATGTTCAATGTCACTGATGAGATGCAAATCAGAAGGTCTCCCCTTTTGGAAAGGCAGAAATGAAGGAAAGGAGGCTGAGGGCCCCCTGCAGTGACTGTGTTAGCACTAATCAAGGAACTGACTCATCTGATGTGGGCTAGTGAGGGATGCCGAAGTTGGACTAGTGACAACTCAGACCTTCAACAAGAGAAGATGAAACTATTAACAGAGAGAACCCTTAGTGGCACTCCAGTTTTAGCCATGCTATGCTGAGGGTCCTGGGTGATAAACACCAGTACACAGAGGTTTTGCAATGAGGTCCCATAGAAGGTCCCTCCCCAGATGATCTTCAGAAATCGGTCCTGGCTCCACCTCCCCACCCCTCCATTCTCTCACATGTTGTCTGTGGCCATCACTACACTTTGGCAGCCCTACCACATGTCATCTAGCTCCCCTACTACTACTAAAAATGACTATTTCAATTCTTTGTTTTCTCAAGCCCCCAGGGTCCTCCCATCCCCACATCCAGCCGAAGATGAGCCTATGTGCCATGAAAAAGTTTCCATCATTCAAGGACTCTTTCTTTCAGGGGGCTGGGATTGTGGCTCATAGGCAGAGCACTCGCCTAACATGTGTGAGGCACTGGGTTCAATCCTCAGCACCACATAAATATAAAATAAAGATATTGTGTCCATCTATAACTAAAACATAAGTACTTTTTTTTAAAAAAGGATTCTTTTAGCTTACTGACACAAACCCTACACTCTCCTCCCCTCTCCACTGCCCTGTCCTGTGCACTGGAGAATATCTGGCAGCCTCCCTGGCCTCTGCCCACTAGATGACCCCTGTTAGTAGTACCTCCTATTCATGATCGTCAAAAATGTCTTTGGACATTGCAAAATGTCTCCTTGGGTGTAAAATCACCCTAGGTAAGAAACAAATGCTCCGGATCAACTTCCACCCCCACTCTCTCCTGCACTTGTGGTCCACATCTGCTCCATGGGAAATGCATGCATTTGATTGATCTTCACCCATCTCTCAAGCAGATCCCTTTTCAAAGCCAGTGGGCTGTGACAGGAAGCCACAGCCACGTCATCTCTGTAAATATCCAGGTGTGGGTGAGACACCCTGGGACTCCCTGGGTCTAGGCACCACCCTTCATGTTCTCCAGGTGCCCTCCTCTCCAGTGATTTGAGGAACATCCCTAGCATGCCTCCCACAAGAGTGGCTAGGGGATGAGCCCCACCATCCAAGTCTCTCCAAAAGAAATTGACTTTATGGTCTCTGTGTCTCTCTCATGGCTGCTGATCCAGCCTCTTTACAAGCTGGAGGTGGGTGGTCAAGATAGTGACTCAAACCGAGCTCTCAGCTGTTTCCCTTCCAGATCCTGCTTAGGTGGTCTAGCATCCTGCGTTGAAATTGGGGAGGGGCTGCCCACTTGTCTGGGGCCTCAGCCAACTCCAAGGCAGTAAGAACCAGAAAGAAGCTCATGCTAACATTTAAGTGCTCATTAGAGGCACCTCCTCTCCTCTCAGGATTCTTTCTCACTCCTGTTTATTCAACCTCTCCCTCCTAACTGGAACCTTCCTGCTGACATTCAAGCATGTTTAAATCTCTCTTGAAATTTAAAAAAAACTACTTTGACCCCAAATCTCCTTGCAGCCATCATCCTAATCTCTCCTCCCTTTCGAAGTCAAACTTGTAAAAAAGCCGTCTGGATCTACGGTCTTCTTTTCCTCACCTCCCACAGTTTTCCAGTCTGGCTTCCTCCCTCATCCATCCCTGGAAACAGCTTTCACTAAGATGGCCAGTGATCTCCAGCAAGCTGAGCTAAGGTTGGAGAGGAGGAGGCCAGAGAGACCCCTGGATGAACCGGCCACGGGGGCAGCAGCAGGGGATGGTAGCAGTTGGCGCCACCCAGGGTTATTAGTGGGAACTGTAGGTGATAAAATGGATCTTCTGAGGAGTTCCAGAAAGAGTACCTGGACACTGGGAATGTGTCAGAATCTCCTCACTTTCATTCATTTGTATATCATTCATTCATTCACTCCTTAATTCAGAATATCTTTATAGAGCACAACTTGGGCCAGACACTGAGATAGACTGTTGAGTCAGAGTCGTAAAAATACACAATGACAACTGAGATGATTGATGGAGGAAAAGTACAGAGTGTATACAGTGGACTCTGATCTGACTGGAAGCCAGAGAAGAGATTTTTAGGCTGAGGTGTAGCAGATGAGTAGAAATTAGCTGGTCCAGGAGGAGTGTGGGAGAAGGAGATGATAAAAGGATTGGAAGAACCAGGAGTAATGACACATGCCTATAATCCCAGCAACTTGGGAGGCTGAGGCTGGAGGATTGCAAGTTCAAGGCCAGCCTCAGCAACTTAGTAAGGCCATAAGCAACTTAGTGAGACCCTGTCTCAAAAAAAATAAAGAGGGCTTTTTCTGCTTCCGGGTTGCCATGAGTCACCTCTGCTACATGCTCCCAAAGCAAAAGGGCCCAGCAACATAGACTGAAACCTCTGAAACTGAGCCAAGATGAACCTTTCCTCTCTATAAGAGGAAGGTCCCTAAATAAGAAGAAAAACTTAAAGCACAGGTTGGAGAGGATGTGGGGGAAAATGCATGGCTTTCTCTGGCCCTTGCTCTCTCAGTCTAATCTGGAGGAGTTGAGTTTTCTAGCTGCAGATCTTTGGCTAGCTCTACATATTGAGAAGCTTTCGCTACTTCCACCCATCTATAAAAAAAAAGGTATGAACCAGGTCATCTGGGGTAAGTAGAGTGAGAAGTGAGAGGGCTGACAGAGTCAGAGGAACAAAACTTCTGTGTGGCCAGAAGAGGAAGAATGGCTGAAGTAGTCTAATGAGAAATGATCAGAGGCATAACATCCAGAAGGGTGTGGTATCAAAGTAAGAGGAGAAGAGTGGTTCAATAACAAAAGAACCACCAACAAATGCCTCAAAAGCAAACACATCATGCTCTTCTCCCTACTTTCCTCAACTAGGGTTCTGTAAGAGAATTAAGTCCTATGGAAAATTATTTGAGTCACTTTTTCTCATTTTTCCCCTAAGGATAGTACTTAGATCCTACTGTTTTTGTGCATAAAATGCCTTAGAAACTTAGAGCAAAATTATTTGGAGGAACATACATCATCTGGATCTTTGACTTTCCTCTGCTTAGAATATCTTCTCTCCCCACTGTTTTTATCTTTACTAATTCTTCAGGTCTCAATCCAAATACCATTTAATCTGGGAAGTCTTCCATAACACTACTCTATACTGGGGATTCCAACTATGCAATCTCATAGCAGCCTATAAAGCACAACTTGTTATGTTAGTATAACATAGCATTTAGATTGCTTTGTTATTGCTAATATATACAAAGAACATAAAAAACTGAACACCAAAAAACAAGTAACCCAATCAATAAATGGGCAAAGGAACTGAACACTTCACAGAAGTAATACAATTGATCAATAAATATATGAAAAATATTCGGCACCTCTAGCAATTAGAGAAATGCAAATCAAAACTACTGTAAGATTTTATCTCACTCCAGTCTAAACAGCAATTATCAAGAATGTTAGCAACAATAAATGTTGGTGAGGATATGAGGATTTTGGTGAGTCCCACTCATACATTGCTGGTGGGACTGCAAATTGGTGCAACCACTATGGAAAATAGTATGGAGAGTCTTCAGAAAACTTGGAATGGAACCACTATTTGATCCAGCTATCTTACTCCTTGGTTTATACCAAAGGACTTAAAATAAGCCTACTACATTGATGCAGCCACATCAAGGTTTATAATAGCTCAATTCACAATAGCTAAACTATGGAACCAACCTCAGTGCCCTTCAACAGATGAACGGATAAAGAAAATATTATATATACACACACACACACACACACACACATACACATACAATGGGATATTACTCGACCTTAAAGAAGAATGAGATTATGGCATTTGCCAGTAAATGGATGGAGCTAGGGAATATGCTAAGCAAAATAAGCCAATCCCCAAATATCAAAGGCAGAATGTTTTCTCTTGATATGTGATGCTAATTCACAATAAAGGGGTGAGGGTGCTGGGGAAGAATAGAGGTACTTTGGATTAGGCAGAGGGGAGAGGGTATGGAGGTAGGAAGGATAGTAGAATGAATCAGACATTAATACCCTATGTGCATATATGACTACACAACTGGTGTGATCCTTCATCATATACAACTAGAAGAATGAGAAGTTATACTCCATTCATGTCTGATGTGTCAGAATGCATTCTGCTGTCATGCATAACTAATCAGAACAAATAAAAAATAAGTAAAAAAATAAATAAAAAATAAAAAGGGCTGGGGATGCGGCTCAGTGGTACAGCACTACTGGGTTGAATTTCAATCCCCAATGCTGCAAAAAAAAAAAAAAAAAAGGATTGGAAGGAAGAGATTCCAGAGTAGAAAGGACCTGCCCCAGGCAAGTGGGGGAAGGGTGAGGCAAGCTGGAAGAAATCAGATTTTTACCTCTGTCCCATCCTGTTTGTTCCAAGCTCTTTGTTTGTTTTTGGTATTAGGGATTGAATCCAGGTATGCTGAATCACTCTCCAGCACTTTTTATTTTTTAATTTAAGACAGGTTCTCACTAAGTGGCTTAGAGCCTCACCAAGTTGCTGAGGCTAACTTCCAATTTGAAATCCTCCTGCCTCAGTCTCCTGAGTCACTGGGATTAAAGACATATGCCACTACACCCAGCTGTGCCAATTCTTCTCCTGCCTCATTCTGAGAGACTTCAGCACCTTTGCTCTCTCTCTCTGGTTAGCCTCTTTAGTTCCCCTTTCTCCCAGGACCATGTGTTCCGTGGTCTAGTTCTTTCACGGCCCTCCTCTAATCTGACTGGGAGTGTCCCAGGGGTCTACCTAGGCCTTACTCCCCTTCTGCACTTTTTTTTTCCAGTCTCCAAAGTGGGGTTTGAACCCAGGGATGCTTTACTACTACTACTACATTCCCAGCCCTTTTTGTTTTTTTATTTTGAGATGGGTCTCACTAAGTTTCTGAGACTGGCCCTAAACGTGTGATCCTCTTGCCTCAGCCTCCTGAATTGCTGGGATTACAGTGTGCACCACCACACCTGATACAGACTATTGAACTATCACCTCTAAGAGACCTCCAATCCCAGAACTCTCCCTTGTGATCCAGGTTTATGGATCTATTTACCCAATGTGGATGCCCTGTTCACCGTCTTAAACACAGCAGATTATAGAATTAGAAAATAGAAGTCTCGCTTTTGTTGAAAAATGTAGAAAATAATACAAAGCCTTCTTTTTTCTCTTGATTAAAAAGGGATCAACTAAAACAAAGGATCTTGAACAGGGCCTAAGTATGTGACCACGACCTATGAAACTTGCTGCAGCTGGTGAGTCGTGAATAGCCTTTCTTTACTGATAAGGAAAATGAATTAAACAAAGAGCTTTGATTAGCTGACTAATCGAGTCGAAGCAAGCTCCCAGTAAAGCTAAATTTAACTCTGCCCTGCTGTAGATCCTACTGCAGACTTCCTCTTTCATAATTCTTTCCCACTCAGTGGAACAGGATTGTTGAGTCTGGGTGGTGGGTATATGAGTGGTCTGTCACACTATTCTTCTGTGCATGTTTGAGATATTTCATAAAAAAAGTTTTCTTTTTCTCCACTAACCACTTCATCTTGATTCATTGATTGATGCTTATGTGCAATATAATCCTTAACTTCTTGCTTTGATAGAGTTGCCTGGACTCATAAAGTGGGTGACCTTGCAGGAAATCAGGTGATATGGGATACAGAACTGTGCTCTGAAGTTGCAAGTGACATCATTAATGAATTATTTTTCTCTTTGCTCCTTTTCTTTGTTCTTCTAACCATATGTGTATGTAAGTGTGCATGTGTGTGTGTGTGTGTGAGTGTGTGTGTACTCCCAGAATTTCTGAGCAGGGAGGAAGTGGTTCAATCTGCTCGTCTCTGAGCAGCTGTTGGTTTTTAGAATAAAGAAGTGGCTCTGCCTTGTCTCTGATTCCGATGCAACATGAGACTTGCTTTCATCCACAATGTCTAAATTTAAACGCCTGCCTTCTCCCCCTGTAAAACTTAATCCTCTCCCTCCATAATATTGTAGGAGAAAAAAAAAATTGGCTTTCCATGATGTTTAGATCTGCAGGAGCAACTTAAGCATTAAGTTAAGAAACTTCAAGGAGAGAATGCAAATGGCATGGAACCCTAATGCAGCTCAGAAAACTCCATGTGGCAAGGGCCGCACCTGGCTGATGTAGGCATCCAGGTCAGAAGGCTGTGCACTGGAATGAAATCAGTCCCCGCCATGGCTGGGGTGCATCTAAGGACCCAGCCCTCTTAATTCTTCAACCATAACTCCTTCCCACGCTTCTCCCACTCCTGTCTTCATATTAGCAGAAAAAGATAATCTCTTTGATCAAAATTGGAGGCCTATCATAGTATAGGTTTGCACATTTCGCCCATTTTGTTTAAATTTTTATTTTTATATAATTTCAAACATACAGAAACATTGCAATAACAGTACAAAGAACCACTGAAGAGCATTTGTGCTGGTCCTACTTTTATTTTTCTCCCTCCCCACCCCTCACTTCTCTCTCTCTTTCTAAGTCTTGCTAGGGTTTATGAATTTTATTAATTTTCAAAGAACCAAATTTTATTTTCCCTAATCTTATTGGGATTTTTATTTCACTGATTTCTGCCCTTGCTTTTATTATTTCCTTTCCCCCTGTTACTTTGAATTTATTTTTCTTTTTCTAGATACTTGAGGTGAAATATCAAATTCATTAATTTGAAACTTTTATAGCATAATCATTTAAAGCTATAAACCTCTTTCTAAAATCAGCTTTACCTGCATTCCATAATATGGGCATAATATATTATCATTATCTTTTAGTTCAAGTGTTTTTGTTTTTGTTTTTGTTTTTTCCAGTATTGGGGATTGAATTCAGGGCTTCATGAATGTTAGGGAAACACTGAGCTGCATCCCTAGCCCTTTTTATTTTATTTTGAGACAGTGTCTCACTAAGTTGTCTAAGCTGGTCTTGAATTTGTGATCCTTTTGCCTCAGCCTCCCAAGTAGCTGAACATACAGGCATGAGCTACCATGCTAGTTTAAGATATTTAAGTTTTCCTTATGATTTCTTCTTTGACCCATTAGTTATTTAGTAGTGTGTTGTTTAGCTTCCAAATACTTGGGGCTTTTCTAGATGTGTGCTGTTATTTGAAACTATAATTTCATGATGGTCTTTGAATATAATCTATAAAATGTTAATCCTTTAATATTTATTGACTCATTTGTAGTTCAGCATATTGACTCATTTGTCTTTGAAAAAGAGTACATTCTACAATTATTGAGCATATATATATATTTTTTGTAAATGTCAAGTAGGCTGTGTTAGCTTTGTGTTGCTGTGACCAAAATACCTGACAAGAACAACTTAGAGGAGAGGAAGTTTATTTTGGCTCATGGTTTCAGAGGTTCAGTCCATGGTGAGCCAACTCCATTGCTCTGGGCCCAAGGTGAGGCAGAGCATCATGGAGGAAGGGTGTGGTGGAGGGAGACTGCTTTGTTCATGACAGCCAGGAAGCAGGGAGGAAGGAGGGGACAAGAGGCCACAGGGAAGATGAGCCCTTCTAGGGCACACCCCAGTGACCCACCTCCTCTAGCCACATCCTACCTGCCTACATTTGCCACCCAGTCCATTTAAACTTAAGAGGGACTGACGAGGTTCCAGCTTTCACAATCCAATAATTTCCTCTCTGAAAATTCCTGCATCAACAAAAGGGCTTTTGGGGGACACCTCATATCTGAACCTAACAGCTGGTTAATTATGGTTCTTCAAGTCTTCTGTATCCTTACTGATTATTGTTTCCTTGATCTATCACTTACTGACAATGTTAACATCTCCAATCACAGCTCTGGAATTGTCTAGTTATCTCTTTAGTTTTGTTAGTTTTTGCCTCACATGGGGCAAAACCCCATATCTTGTGGGGTTTTTGTTATTGTTTATTTATTTGTTTGTCTATTTTGTCTTAGTGGTTGTGAGGAATTGAACTCAGGGCTTTGCACATGCTAGGTAAGTGCTCTACCACTTTGCCACACCTCCAACCCCTCTGCCTCAAGTATTTTGAAGCTCCACTACTGTTATGGACTGAATAATGCCCTCCCTAAAAATTCCTGAAGTCCTAAATCCAAGTACATTTGTACTATATTTGGAGAAAAGGTCTTTACAGAGGGAATTAAGTTTAAAATGAAGCTGAGCACTGTGGTGTATGCCTGTAAACTCAGACTCAGGAGGCCGAGACAGGAAGATTGCATGTTCAAGGCCATTCTGGGGCAACTTAGCAAGACCCTGTCTCAAAATAAAAAAATGAAAGGCCTGGGGATGTAGCTCAGTGGTAGAGCACCCCTGGATTCAATCCCAGTACTGGGGGGAAAATTGTTAAAATGAGATGATTAGCATGGGTTCTAGTCCAGTATTACTGGTATCCTTATAAGAAGAAGAAATCTGGACACAGACAACAACAGAGGGGAAAAGATGTGAAGGTACAGGGAGAAGGCGGCCTTTGGAGGGAACCAACCCTGCCAATTTCACGGTCTCAAGTGTCTAAACTGTGAGAAAAATAAATTTCTGTTAGTGAAGCCACCCAGTCTGTGGTACTTTGTAATAGCAACCCTAGAAAACTAGTACAGTTAATAATTGTACACAATAATTGTTAAGTCTTCTTGGTGAATTGACCCTTTTATCAATATTAAAACTCTCTCCTTATCTTGAAGCTTACTTTATTTGATATAAATATAATCACACCTGATTTTTTATTTGTTCTCATTCTTTTGTATTTCTTTATTTCCTGTACTAGGTCTATATAACATACTTTATTTTCACTTTATCTGCCTCTATATATTTAAAATAAGTTCCTTAAGACAGAATAGATTTGGATTATTGTTATCTAGTTTGATAATCTTCTGTCCTTTAATTTAAGCGTTTGAACCACTTACATTTAATGCAACAATTGATATGATTGTGTTTAAATCTACCACTTGATATTTGTTTTTCACTTGCCTCACATTTTTTTGTTGTCCTTTTCCTCCTTTCAACTTATCAAATATTTTAAGAGTTCATTTTACTTTCTCTATTGGTTTTTTAGCTCCAACTCTTTATATAATATTATCAGTTTAGCAATAAGTGATTATAGTATTAACCCTTGATTTATCACATTCTTCTTACAATTAATTTATATCAACTTCCATAAAATCTATAACCTAAAAAAGAATGATTCTTCCAGGTAATCGCAGGTACTCAAGAGGCTGAGGCAGGAGGGTTGCAAGTTTGAAGCCAGCTGCAGCAACTTAGGGAGACACTGTCTCACAAAAAAAAAAAAAAAAAAAGAAGAAGAAGAAAGTAAAAGAAAAAGAAAAGACCCATGTCTCAAAATAAAAAGGCGGGGTGGGGGGTGTATCTTAAAATTTTTTTTAAAGGGGCTGGAGATGTAGATCAGTAGTACAGCACTCCTGAGTTCAATCCCCAATATCACACACAGAAAAACAAACAAACAAGCAAACAAACAAAACAAATAAATAAGTAAGTAAAAAGAATAATAATTCCATTGCAGGCACAGTGGTACATGCTTGTAATCCCAGTGGCTCAGGAGTCTGAGGCAGGAGATTGCAATTTTGAGACCAGTCTCAGCAATTTAATGAAACCCTGTCTCAAAATAAACCATAAAAAGGGCTGGGGATGTAGCTCAGTGGTAGAGTGCCGCTGAGTTCAATACTCTGTACCCTGGGTTCATCCTCAGTAACAACAACAAAAAATTTCATTTACACTTCCTTATGCAATGCTATTATTGTCACATGTTTTACTCTCACATGTTTTAAACCCTATCATAAATAGTTGCTACTTTTGCTTGAAATAGTTAGGTATCTTTTAAAGAAAATATCAAATATACAGTGCTTTATATTACCCATATATGATGTTTTTTATTCTTTCCTGTGGATGCAAGTTTTTCTGTATTATCCTTGCCCTTCAGCCTGATGAGCAAGCTTTAGCACTTCTTATAGTGCAGGTCTGATAAGAATTAATTATTTCAGCTTTTGTTATATGAAAATGTCTACATTTCATGTCATGGAATCCAAGAACTGTAAGTCCTATGTGAACACAGCCACTAAGAAAAGATGTATAGCCTGGCTCAGTGGTGCACAACTATAATGCCAGTGACTCAGGAGACTGAGGCAGGAGGATCACAAGTTTGAGGCCAGTGTTACCAGCTTAGCAAGACCCTCAGCAACTCAGTGAGATCCTGTATTAAAATGAAAAATAAAAAGGACTGGGGATAGAGTTCAGTGGTACAGCACCTCTGGGTTCAACCCCCAGTACCACACCCATGCACACACAGGCAGAAATGTCAAAGTTCTTAGTATGCTGGTATGTCAGTCAAAGCAAAGCATCATTTTCTTTCTTTCTTTCTTTTTTCTTCTTCTTCTTTTTTTTTTTTGATGAGGTGATGAGTGAAAAATGAGAATTATAACCAAGTGGGTGGCCAACACTATAGGATACAGTGGTTTTTCACAAACTTGTTGGGCTGGCAAAAATATCTTTGTTTTGAGGTTGCAAATCCTCTTCAATCAAATTGGAAGTTGAAATAAAGATCTGGGATCATCCATAGCAATAAGGAAGAGTAAAGGCACACGGACAGCCCCTGGTGACTGCGCCTCACAAAGCACAAATAACAGCAGTGGTTGTTTCCCCAGCTGCTCTTGGTTTTTGTTTTGTTTTTTGCTTTTTAGGGGCAAAGCTGTAAGCACACTGTGCTGCCTCTACACTCCCCGCTCCCCATATAGGAACAAAAGTCCTTTTGCAGTGATGGAGTCAAGGTCAGAGATCCCTATAGTATAGTTTCAACGAAGTCCTTTTTTTTTTTTTTTTTTTTTTCCTTCCTGGAGAACTTTGATGTATATACCAGCATTAGGCTACACAGCAGCAAGGTTTACCTGGGATGGTTGGTTTCTTAGGTTTGGTTCTTGAAAGCAAATATTGAGACAGCAGTCATGTGTAAATGATTTGGTAAGGAAGTGCTCCTAAGAGACACAATTAAAGGAATGGGGAAAAGAAGTAGAAGAAGGGAAGAAACCAAGTAAGGACATGATGTTAGCCAAGTCCTAACCTCAGTCTGATTGGGGTTGGGGGAGCTTTTAAGGGATTATTACGCTTCAGAGTTTGTTCCATTTTGAACAAGGAAGCTGGGCCTGGACACTGGGAGGCTGGGCCCATAAATTCTCAGGCAATCCCAGCTTCCTCTGCGTGTTGGTGTGCAAAGCAAAGTAGCCCAAGGCTACAAAAGCCACTGGAAACAAAGTGTTCAGTGCATGAGGCCCTGGGTTCAGTCCCCAGCACTAAGGAAAAAGAGAGAAAAGGAGAGAAAAGGAGTGAAAAGGAAAAGAATCAAAAGGCCCAGAAGCTGGAGAATAACAGAGCAAAAGTGGTAAAAGGGTTCAGGGGCAAAGGGGTGACAACAGCATTTGCTACAGCAGGACTTGGGGACAGAAGCCCTTGACACACTTCTTAAAAAATGCTTTGCAGTAATTTAGTAGACTGTCATTTAATATGTGATTTCTTTTAAGTTGCTTCCCCAGGGAGTATAGTGGGGAAGTGTCGTGGGCCAATCTATGAATATTTCAAGATGAAAAAGTCTTGGCCCTTTGATAATATGCATCTTGTACTTGCAGGGGCTTTGGGCAAGATCTAGGCTGCTTGAATCAGGTTACTTAACCAATTTAATTTTCAAAATCCTATTTTGTCATTTTCCCTCCCACCTTAGCTGAATGTATAGTGAAAGTCTTATTATGTCTGAGGGGATTCACAGACTTTCTTTCCTGTTTGACCTATTAAGTGTACATCCAGTTACATTAAAGGACAGGCTATTTCAAATCTGAGGTATGAAAACTTTTAACAACTCTTTGATGACAAAGGCATATTCTATTTTGCATATGGTGGTATTTCTGTACATCACTGAACATACATTTCTATTTATATGATCAATATTTTTTCATCTGGATGAAATAATAATATAGTTGCTGGATTGTATGGGAAGACTATGTTTTGTTTTATAAGAAACTACCAAACGTCCCAGCAACTCAAGAAGCTGAGGTAGAAGGATCACAAGTTTGAGGCCAGCCTTAGCAACTGGGTGAGACTCTGTCTCAAAATAAAAAATAAAAAGAACTGGAGATGTAGTTCAGGGGTAAAGCATCTTTGAATTCAATTCCCAGTACAAAAGAAGAAAAAGAAGGAGGAGGAGAAGGAGGAGGAGGAGGAGGAGGAGGAGGAGAAGAAGAAGAAGAAAAGAGAATAGAGAAGAGAAGAAGGGAAGAAAGATAAAAGGAGAAAGAAAGAAGAAAGAAGCTGTCGTGCACACCTGTAGCCCCATCAGCTCAGAAGACTGGGACAGAAGGATTGCAAGTTCAATGTCAGCCTCAGCAACTTAGCAAGGCCCCCAATCAACTTAGGAGACCCTGTCTCAAATTTTTTAAAAAAGGACTGGGAATGTAGCTTACTGGTAAATTGCCCCCGGGTTAAATCCTCATTCCCCCAACCCACACACTCCCTCCAAAAAGAAAAAACTAAAGAAAAGAAACTGCCAAATTATCTTCTAAAGTAACAGTACCATTTTGCATTTCCAGCCGCAGTGAATGAACTCCGCATCTTTGCTAGCATTTGGTAGCGTCAGTGTTCTGGATCTTGGCCATTCTAATAGGTATGTAGTGGTAGTTATTATTGTTTTAATTTGCATTTCCCTATGACATATATTGTGGAGCATCTTTTCATATGCTTATTTGCCATCTGTTTAGGGGAGGTGTCTGTTAAAGTCTTTGGCCTTTTTAAAAATCAGATTGTTGGGGCTGGGGTTGTGGCTCAGCAGTAGAGCGCCCACCTAGCATGTGCGAGGCCCTGGGTTCAATCCTCAGCACCACATAATAATAAATAAATAAAATAAAATAAAGGTGTTGTGTCCAATTACAACTGAAAAATTAAAATAAAAAATATTTTAAAAATCGGATTGTGGGGCTGGGGATGTGGCTCAAGCGGTAGTGCGCTCGCCTGGCATACATGTGGCCTGGATTCAATCCTCAGCACCACATACAAACAAAGATGTTGTGTCTGCCGAAAACTAAAAAATAAATATTAAAATTCTCTCTCTCTCTCTCTCTTTAAAAAAAATCAGATTGTTTTCTTTTTGTTATTTTTTAAAGCTTTTTGTGTATACTTTTTAAAAATATTTTTTAGTTGTAGTTGAACACAATACCTTTATTTTATTTATTTAAATCTATGTGGTGCTGAGGATCAAACCCAGGACCTTGCATGTGCTAAATGAGCACTCTGCCACTGAGCCACAACCCCAACCCTTTTTGTATATTTTTAATAACAATCTAATACCAGATATGTTTTTTGCAAATATTTTCTCCCAGTCTGTGACTTGTCTTTGTATTCTCTTGACAGTATCTTTATCACAAAGGAGCTTTTTTTTTTTTTTTTTTTTTGTAGCACTGCCTAGGCTGGCCAGCAACTCCTGGGCTCAAGTGATTGTCCTGCTTCAGCCTCCTCAATATCAGAGACTATAAGAGCATACAGTCTGGATCTTGGAACAGAAGTTTTTAATTTTAGTGAAGTCCAGCTTATTCGTTTTTTCTTTCTTTCTTTCTTTCTTTCTTTAAAGAGAGAGACAGAGAGAGAATTTTTAATATTTATTTTTTAGTTTTCGGCGGACACAACATCTTTGTTTGTATGTGGTCCTGAGGATGGAACCCAGGCCGCACGCATGCCAGGCGAGCACGCTACCGCTTGAGCCACATCCCCAGCCCGAATTTTTTTTTTCTTTCTTTTTCCTTAACAGTACTAGGTATTACACTTAGAGCTTCACACATGCTAGGCAAGTGCTCTACCACTGAGCTATGTCCCCAGCCCTTTTTATTTTTTACTTTGAGACAAGGTCTTGCCCAGGCTGGCCTTGAATTTGTGATACTCCTTCCTCAGCCTCCAGCCTAGCTGGAATTACAGGTTTCTACCACCATGACCACACCTAGCACAGTTTGTCCATTCTCTTTCATGGATCATGTCTTTGATGTCATATCTAAAATGTCATCATCAAACCCTAGTCGATCTATTTTCATCTGGGACATCTCAGAAGGCTTCTTTAGAATACACTTATAGGCATGTAAAAGTCATGAATCCAAAGATATTTGGGGCTCTGTTTCTCCTCGTTGTTTTCCCATAAGCATGAGCAACCCAAAATTTATAGTTGAAATCAATAAAAATATTGACAGATTTATTGGAAGGGTACATATTTTGATGAAAGCAATAAATTCACCATCTGTGCAGAATGTAAGAAATCTCATGACCTGAAACCAAGGAACAGATCCATATATGTAAAAGATGATTGTAAGATGACCTTAAAGCCAGTACAGGTTCAGTCAGGTGGACAGTAATCCAACATACCAGTCAGGGTCCTAGAAGAAAACAGATGACACACTCAAAAGAAGACATTTCCCCTGAGGAAGGGGTTATTTATAAATACATAGAAAGGGTCAAGGAATCAAAAAGGGATGGAACCGGTCATAGATAAAAGCTACCACCACACTTGACAGGGTAAAGGAAAGGAGTGATTATTGGGATCCGATGAGAAGGACAGTGCTATGATTGGTATATGGTTTGACCATGTCCCCCCACATGTTCGTGTACTGGAGGCTTCATCCCTACTGTGGCAGAATTTAGGTGGTGGAACCTTTAAGATGTGGGGCCTGAGGGAAAGTCATTAGATCATGGAAGCATGATCCTCAAAAGGGATGAGTGATGGTCCTTACAGAGTTAGTTCTCACAAGGACAAGTTGTTATAAAGACCACACCATGGCTTGGCTCTTTCCCTTCGACTTCTCTGCTATATTGTGACATAGCCATGGGACACTCACCAGTGGCCAAATAGCTGAGGCTGCCTGATCTGGATTTTCAGGCTCCAAAACTGTGAGTTAAATAAACCTCTTTTCTTTCTTTCTTCCCATTCCCCAGGGGATTGAACCCAGGGGTGTTCTACCACTAAACTATTCCTCAGACCTTTCTATTTTATTTTTGAAACAGGGTCTTACTATATTGCCATCAGTCCTTGAACTTGCAATCCTCCTGCCTCAGCCTCCTGAGTAGCTACCGTTACAGGCATGTGCCACCTCATCCAGCTTTAATCTCTTTATAAAGTGCCCGGCCTCCGGTATTTTGTTATGAAAACATAAAACAAACTAAGATGCATAACTATACTAGAAAGGGGATCTGGCAAGAGCTTAAACCTTGGTCAAAGATGTGGTCAGTGTTGAACCATGACCTGGCTCCTACCCTTTGATCTACAGCATATGCATGCCACTGGCCAAATCCAACCTACCAATTCTTGGAAGGAGTGGAAAGAGAATCTAAAGATTCAAACAGAAAAAAAAAATATATATATATATATATGTGTGTGTGTGTGTGTGTGTGTGTGTGTGTGTATAAAATTCTCAACTTCAACTTGGCTTCTAAAAATTAGAGCAAGCTGGGTGTGGTGGCACACACCTGTAATTCTAGTGACTCGGGAGGCTGAGACAGGAGGATTGCAAGTTCAAAGCTAGCCTCACCAACTTAGCAAGACCCTGTCTCAAAATAGAAAATGAAAAGGGCTGGGGATGTTGCTCAGTGTTTAAGCCCCCCTGGGTTCCAACCCTGATACCAAATAAATAAATAAATAAACAAACCAGTGCAATTTATTACCTCATTGAGTAAGATTTCCTGACACAGGGCATACCCATGGCTGGTATATTCAGTGATGTTGTGGAGGACCCAGAGTCCTGTCTTTTTTCCTCTATATTCCCCAGACTAGATTCTGTCCTAACCACAAGAATGCTACTACAGCTCCAGGGACAATATTCAGACCCAACATTGATCAGAAAAAGAGAATGGGAGTCTGTTTATGGAAGTGTAGGAGCTTTTCTTGGAAGCCTCACTATAAGATTGCTCTTGTATCTCATTGGCTAGAACCATATCACATGTCTAGGCTGGACTAATCCCCACCCAGGAGAGAGTGCCTATCCAATCCTTGCCTGGCATGGTGTCTCAAGCCTGTAATCCCATCAGCTTCGGAGGAGTCTGAGGCAGGAAGATTGTGAGTTCAAAACCAGCCTCAGCAATTTAGTGAGGTCGCAAATAACTCAGTGAGATCCTGTCTCTAAATAAAAATACCAAAAAGTGCTGGGGATGTAGCTCTGTGGTTAAAGTGCCCCAAGTTCAATCCCGGTACCAACAAAAAAGACTTGCCCTTTAGCTGGGGATAGCCTCAGTTGGAGGTGGGAACATAGATGTCCAGACAAAAATCAGGATTTTGTTAACAAAAAAGATGGGAATGTGGTGGCCTGCATGCCTGTCATCCCAGTGGCTCCCGGTGCTGAGGCAGGAGCATCACAAGTTCAAGGCCAGCATAGGCAATTTTGCTAGACCTTTTCTCAAAATAAAAAATTAAAATGGGCTGGGGATGTATCTCAGTGGTTGAGCACCCCTGGGTTTCATCCCCTTTCTCCCTCCCTCCCTCTCTTCCCTCCTTCTTTCTTTCCTTCCTTCCTCTTTCTCTCTTTCTCTCCCTCTCCCTCTCCTCCCCCAACAAAAGGGGGTAAGATATGTGAAAGTAGAAGTATATGAAAAAATCTGCAAAACAATTTTTAGGTTTTTAATAAGTTGGCATTAGCAGTAAAGATGCTGGTTTTATCTGGTGCCTGCGTAAGGATATTATTATCAGCAAAGATGAGTAAAATGCAATATTTATTTACTCAGTAGATAAGAATTGTGGTTTTGTTTTTTTTTAACTTTTTGTTTTCTTTTTTAATACATAAAAACATCATACAGTGCAAAGAAATACAAAATTTATCATAAGTTTTTTGATATTTGTCTGAAGGTAACTGACAGCAATGGCTAAGATAACCATGCTGTTAATTTACCTCTAAGTTTGTTTATCACATGTTTTGATTTTTAGATGAAAAGATGTACTTAAGGTAAGCAGGCCCATTTAGAGGGGATCCAGGAAGAAAACTGAACTAATGGGAAGTGGACTAGGATAGATGTTTTCACCACAGAACATAGACTGAGGGCACAGGAGATGCTAAAAGGGCAAGTTACAAGGGGGTAATAGGGAGTTGCTCTGTTAGTCTGGGTCTGTATGACCAAGGTCAATTTAAATTTTTTTTTTTTTTGTATTGGGGATTGTTGAACCCAGGGGTGCTCTACCACTGAGCCCATTTTATTTTAGACAGGGTATCACTAAGTTGCTGACACTGGCCTTCAACTTGTGATCCTCCTGCCTCAGCCTCCCAAGTAGCTAGAATTACACCACCATGCCCAGCTCCTTTAAAAAAAAAATTATTTTTTAAGGCTGGGGCTGTAGCTCAGTGGTAGAGCACCTGCCTCACATGCTCACATGTGTGAGGCTCTGGGTTCAATCTCAGCATCACATAAAATAAATAAATAAAGATATTGTGTCCATCTACAACTAAAAAATATTTTTAAAGAAATATCTATTTATTTTTGTTGTTGTTGTTGTTGTTGTTGGACACAATACCATTATTTATTTATTTATGTATTTATTTATTTATTTTTATGTGGTGCTGAGGGTCAAACCCAGGACCTCGCATGTCGTAAGTGAGTGCTCTATTGCTGAGCCACAACCCCAGCGCCCCCCTTTTTTTCCAACAGCAGAAAAGAACAAAGTCCTTTCTGTAATCAGGAATACCTACTGCTCAGATTGCAAGGACTTGTTAAAGTGAAGAAAAAACTTCTTAGGTTTTAAGACCAAGGCTATTATTTAATGCTGTTAGCTGGAGTTAAAATGTAATAGAGGTTTTGGGGCCGGGGTTGTGCCTCAGTGGTAGTAGCACTTGCCTAGCATGTGCCCTGGGTTTGATCCCCAGCAACACATAAAAATAAACAAATAAAATAAAGACATTGTGTCCATTTACAACTAAAAAATTTTTTAAATGTAATAGAGGTCTTGTATTTGAAATATATTTTAATATTGACTGTCAGCAAAGGCAAGGCATGTCCAAGAAGGTGAAAGGCATTTGTGAAATTGTGGTGAGCCCAGGTCCTTTGAGGATAGCTAGTTCCCTAGAAGAAAGTGAGTGTCTCTTTTTCACTGATTTATCATGTCCAAGTAATGGGCTTGGGACAAGCATAATTGTAATTTATTTTAGCAGCTTTGTGGCCCTTAAGGACAAAGAAAGGCAGATTAAGAAATCTCTTTTGAGGCCTTTTAATGAGGGAGAGGCCAACAGAAAGCTGCTAACATATTGAATGAGAACAGTTTCCAGGGAATGTTATGTAAATCATTTTTAAGAATTAGGAAGTACAGGAGTTCCTTGCACATTAAACATGGACATCTAGATTGTTCCCTCCAAACCCCTGCTAAAGTAGTTTATAGTAAAGTATTTTTTTAAACTATAAATCTATTAGGATAAGAAGAGAAGGGATAACAATAATTAGTTTAGGGAAAGTTCAAGATCAAGAGGCCTATATACGTTGAGTGCTTATCCTATGGCAGAAGGGAAAGAAGGCAAGAGAGAACAAGAGAGGGCCAAATTCACTTATTTTCTTTTTTCTGGGGATTGAACCCAGGGGTGCTTTACCACTGAGCCACAAACCCAGCCCTATTTATTTATTTATCTTTGGTGCTGGAGATTGAACTCAGGGACTCTCGCTTAACCACTTAGCCCCCAGCCCTTTTTATTTTTTATTCTGAGACAGTGTCTTGCTAAATTGCTTAGGGTCTCTCCAAGTTGTCCATGCTGGCCTTGAACTCAAGTCTCAGCCTCCCAAATTGCTGGGATTACTGGCAGGCAACACAAGGACAGGCTCCAGATTAACTTTTATAACAAACCCATTTTTATGATAATTAAACCACTTCGGTGATAATGCATCAATTTATTCATGAGGGCAAAGTCTGAGTCAGAATAATGAAGAAGTCCCTTCGGTTTTACCCTCACAAAAAGGAATCCAAATCAAGTGTAGTAGCCCATGCATGCCTGTAATCCCAGTGGTTTGGGAGACTGAAGCAGGAGAATCACAAATTCAAAGCCAGCCTCAGCAATTTATTGAGGCCCTAAGCCACTTAGTGAGACCCTGTCTCAAAAAATAAAAAGGGGGTTGAGGATACAGCTCAGTTGGTAGGGTGCTTGCCTAGCATGCACTAAGTCCCTGAGTTCAATTCCAGCACCACCTAAATAAATAAATAAATAAATAGGACCGGGACGTGGTTCAATGGGTAAGCAACCCTGGGTTCCATTCCCAATACCAAAAAGTACAACAAGTAATCCAAAGTAACCTGATGTTAACCAATTATTTTTCTACTGTTCTCTTTCCTTGTTCCTACCTTACAAAACCTATCATTCTGCTGTTGCCCGGTGGGAGCCATCATTTAGTTCTGTAGAATGCTGCTTTATTTGTGAATTCTGAATTAAAAAGTCAATTAGGAAATTCGCTAATTTGTACAATTTTTTTTTTTTTTGCTACTGGGGATTGAACCCTGGGGTATTTTCCCAGAGAGCTACATCTCTAACCCTCTTTTCTTATTTATTTATTTATTTGTTTGCTTATTTATTTATTTATAGTTGTAGATGGACATAATACTTTTATTTTATTTATTTTTAATATGATATGGAGGATTGCCCAGTGCCTCACATGTGCTAGGCAAGTGCTCTACCACTGAGCTACAGCCCCAATCCTTAGTTTTTTTAGTTTGAAACATGCTTAGTGAGACCCACTAAATTGTTGAGGGTCGTGCTAAGTTGCTGAGACTGGCCTCAAACTTGTGATTTTCCTGCCTCAGTCTCCCAGGTCTCTGTGATTTCAGGCATGTGTCATCATGGCTGGCTAATTTGTATGATTAATATTCATGGACACTTTATTTTTTTTTGTACTGGGGATTGAACTCAGGGGCACTTAAACACTGACCCACATCCCCAGCCCTTTTTTATATTTTATTTAGAGACAGGGTCTCCTTGAGTTGCTTAGGGCCTTACTATGTCACTGAGGTTGGATTTGAACTTGTGATCTTCCTGCCTCAGCCTCCTGAGCTACTGGGATTATAGGTATATGCCACGGTGCCTTGCTTAACAACTAATTTTTAAAAACCAATTAAAGTTAAAACTAAATTTGTTGTGAGTCTTTTGACAAAGCCAAATTGTCATCAAATGAGGCTATGGCATCATTGTTCTTTTGGATATAGAATGCTTTCCACTGAGGCTGCTTGGAACAAACTGGAGCTTATCAAATAAATACTCAAAGGGAAGCTGAGGAAGAATTGGTTGGGGACAGACAGGAGACCAAAAGAAAAAAGTGACAGTTGGAGTGGGGGGAATAAAAACTTTTGTTTTTATTCTAAAAGATTTTCTTTAAGGAGGGCTGGGGATGTGGCTCAAGCAGTAGCGCTCTCGCCTGGCATGTGTGCGGCCGGGGTTCGATCCTCAACACCACATACAAACAAAGATGTTGTGTCCGCCGAAAACTAAAGAATAAATATTAAAATTCTTTCTCTCTCTTTAAAAAAAAAAGCTTTTCTTTAAGGAGCTGTAGCTCAGTGGTGGAGCACTTGCCTCCCATGTGTGAGGCACTGGGTTCAATCCTTAGCACCACATAGAAAGAAAGATATTGTTTCCATCTACGACTAAAAAAATATTTTAAAAAATAGATTTTCTTTAAGACTGAAAAAAAAAGAGGACAGAATACGTTGGAGATAGGGGCCACTTCAGGAGAAGCTGGCATCTTGTGGCTCCAGGCCCTTCCCCTCCCCTTTCCTCTTATCAGCTTGAGACAGAAACTAAAAACCATCCTGTCAGGCTGATAAAAGGCTAAGATAGGAAGAAAAAAAGTGTTTGTGTGTGTGGGGTGCCCTATGTAGAGAAAGAGAAAATAAAAAGTAAAAAAATCATGTATGTATATAATATCTGTTTTAACATAAACACAGAATAAATTATACATGATACATACTTGTAACCCACATGTATCACATATAATTTCTCTCTATATATGACATTGTTAAATAAAAATTACAGGAAACAGAGTAAATTCCTGCATTGGGCCCCAAAATGAAGTCACTCATGCTGAGGTTCTATGTCTGACTTTCCTGGAAATACAGAGCGCTAGAAAGAGAGAGAAAGAGAAACAGCCAAGTTTCCTAAACAGGCAAATTTCAATTGGCATGAAATTGAAGTTCCCTCTGCTTTCATCCTTTAATCCTTTAATCCTTACAAAAAATAATCTGAGGTAACCTGATGTTAAAATGAATCAGCTTCTTTTCTATTGTTGTATTTCTTTGTTTGCCTTACAAGGAAATTTACTTTGAAAAGACCAATCCACTTTTTGTTGTTTGTTTCTGCTTTCTTCAGTCTTTCTCTATCTATAAAACCAACTTTTTATTTTTTTCCATATTTTATATCAGTGCATTATAGTTGTACATAATGGTGGAATTTATTATTACATATTCATACATGCAGAAAATATTACAATGTAATTTGATCAATATCTTTCTCCAGTATTCCCCTTTCCCTCCCCTCCTCCCTTGTGTCTTTCCTCTATTAATCTCCCTTCTGTTTTCATGAGATCTCCCCAACTTTCTTTTCCTTTTTCTTCTCTAGCTTTCACATATGAGAGAAAACATACAACCCTTGACCTTCTGAGTATAGCTTATTTCACTTAACATAATGTTCTCAAGTTCCATCCATTTTCCTACAAATGACATAATATTTGTCTTTATGGCTTAATAAAACTTGAGTGTATATTACCACATTTTCTTTATTCATTCATACACTGATGAATACTGGTTCCATATGTTATAAACATGGGCTTGCATGTATCACTATAATATGATGACTTTAATTCTTCATCAAGGAGTGGTATAGCTGGATCATATAGTGGTTCCATTATTAGTCTTCTGAAGAAAAAACAGCCTCTTCTGCTGGGCCCATTAGAACATTCTTTTAATTTTGGGGAGGGGGAAGGCAGGAGTGCCAGATATTGAACTCAGGGGCCCTCAACCACTGAGCCACATCCCCAGCCCTATTTTGTATTTTATTTAGAGACAGGTCTCACTGAGTTGCTTAGTGCCTCTCCATTGCTGAGGCTGGCTTTGAACTTGAGATCCTCCTGCCTCAGTCTCCAGAGCCGCTGAGATTACAATCATTCAATTTTATAGAATTAACTGTTGCTGGATCTTAGAATTGAAAAAAAAAAGGCTAATTAAGATCTTTAATTTGTTGTAATTTTGTCATTTGACAACATTTAACTACATTAAAACAGAGACCCTTAATTTGATTCAATTGGAAATCCAAAATTCCTATAATAATATTTCTATACTGAATTTATATGATTAAAAAAGGGGACACTGTTTAGCTTTTGTTCCTCTACAACCTAGGTTCTAAGTTAACTTTAGCTTTCCTAAAAAGTACCAATTGACAAAACTTTATGGGCTAATCAATATTCGGGCACAAATTACAGTGCCCCAATAATTATGCATATTATACCTGTATGGGTATTTCACCAAATTTAAACATAACGCCCCCTATAGTCTTAAAATACGTATGTAAGCCAGGCATGATGGCACACACCTGTAATACCAAAGTCACTGAAGACTGAGGCAGGAGAATCCCAAGTTTGAGGTTATCTTGTGCAATTTAGTGAGACCCCCATCTCAAAAGAAAACAAACAGGAATTGGGATGTAGATCAGGGTGGAATGCCCCAATTTCAATTCCCAGTAATGCAGAAGAAAAATAAATTAAACTTAAAAAAATTTAAAAGGTAACTTCATGTAAAGAATGGATGTACCATGCTGGGGATGTGGCTCAAGCGGTAGCGCGCTCGCCTGGCATGCGTGCGGCCTGGGTTCGATCCTCAGCACCACATACAAACAAAGATGTTGTGTCCGCCGAAAACTAAAAAATAAAAAAAAAAGAATGGATGTACCTCACTTAAATTGTAGTGTTGCTTAAATTCCCCAGTCATGGTACCCAATACCCTAAAAGAATCTTATATTAGGCTGTGAGTGTAGCTCAGTGGTAGAGTGCTTGCCCTCTATGTGTAAGGTTCTGGGTTCCATTGCTAGCACTACAAAAGAGAGAGGGGGGGGGAGGGAGGGAAGGAAGGAGGGAATGAAGAAAAGAAATAGAGAAAGAAAGAAAAAGAAAGGAAGGAAGGTTCATTGATCTCTACCTTTGGTGCAGACTTAGGAGAAAAACAATCCTATCAGATTAGGGGTCCATTCTTATGACTTCACTTAACCTAATTAGCTCCTCAAACGCAGTATCTTAAAAAAAAAAATCCACAGTAGGTGCTAGGATTTTGACATATGAAATCGGGAAGACACAAACAGTTTGTTCATAGTGGTTGCTTTTTAATGGATTACTACATTCTCTCCCTCTCTTTTTCTTTCTCTCTCTCTCTGTACTGGGATTTAACTCAGGAGCAATTTGCTACTGAGCTACATTCCCAAACGTTTTTTTTTTTTGAGGCACAGGGTCTCATAAGTTGTTTAGGACCTCACTAAATTGCTGAGGCTGGCCTTGACCTTGTGATTCTCCTGTCTCAGCCTTTTCCAAGCTGCTGGGATTACAGTTGTGTGCCACCATGCCTGGTTGATTACTACATTCTTATTTCTGTGTTCCCATTCATTAGGACTCCTGCACCTAGTATCTAATATTACTAAAATTACTGAATCTAACCAATCACCAACTTGTAAATAATTTGCTTTTATAGTTTTGGTTAGTATGATATGTTCAGGATCTATTTCGACAAGCTTTCAGCTGTAATTTGCCTTTGTCTCTGAAGGAACACAATGTCCATTTTCTAAGCTCAGGGTACAGTTTACCACCACATACAGTTTGATCTTGACTGCACTGGCTTTTCTCCAGGAGCACAGGTGTGACATTACACTGATGATGTTCTTCAAGGAAACTTATCTGACCCACCCATTATAAACATATAAATCCAACATCTTTTGGGGTTTCTCGTAGCAGCATATTGTTCATTTACAAGTTTCACTTTCAAATTAAAAATCTTCAGGCAATCCCATTAGTACCGTCAGAAACTCTTGTACTGAAGAGGCTTTGGCAACCTCTTCTCAGGCCTCCTGCCATCTCCAAACCACATATGATGACCAGAAGTTGCTCCAGGGCTTCTGATGCAAGAAACTACTTACATTCTTTGCCTCCTGCTGTATATCATTAAATCAAAAATAACTAGCTCCATACTGGGTTCTCCTGGAAATAGAGGCACTTGCAGACCTTGAGCCTGTGACCCTCCATACCTAGCTGCCTAGTATATTTCAGATCATGGAAACTGTACCCCACAAGCTCAGCACAGCCTCCTTAAGATTGAATGAAGCCCAACCTGGACCCTATAGTATTACATTCCACCTACAGGAATTGGTGGCTGTCAGATCAGGTGGGGGAAGCATCATTGAGATATCACTCCCGGGTGGAACTCAATCAGACCCACAGAGGGGACAGGGGAAGGGTCTGAGGAGAAACCGCGTGGAAGCTCGACCGGACTGGACTTTTATGGGGCTTACAGCAGGAAGGGAAGGGCTTGGGACAGGAAAAGGTGTTTCTAGGGTCCCTTGCCCCCTTGAAGTTGGTCAGGGGAGTTGGCTGAACTCCAAGATTGGCCAGGGGGTCCTACTGATTGACAGGCGTTAGTCAGGAGATCTGGCTGATTGACAGGCGTTTCCAACGGCATCTGATTGATGTTTTTTTCTGGCACGGGCTGCTTTGCTCTAAGTTGCCACTAAGTCGCCACCAAGTCGCCACCGACCTAACAGCGGCTTCCTCTGTCCTTAGTCCCTTGCCAGATATAATGCTGCTGGAGAAACTCAGTCTCCTGCAGATCCCTTGGCTACCTGGAAGCCTCCTTGGGATTAAAGGATTGAACAGCAATGTGAACTCATAGACAATATGAATCCCACTGCCAGGCGTCACATGTGGTGGAGCTCAGTGGAATGTTGCTACTTTCCAATTCTTAACCAGGACATCCCTGATAAAGAGCAACATGGAAGTATCAACACACTAGGCCAAACTTCTAGCAGTCCTCTTAGTATGGGATGATTTGGTCGGCAAATATCCCGTTTCACATTTATTAAAAACTGTTGGACCATTACCTTAAAATTGTTTCCTTCAAGGTAAAGGACACTGAGAACTCTTGTCTCACACTCTTTTAAATCAGAATCACAAGATGTCTCTGCATGTATTGAGGCCAAAATACAAGCCCTTAACAAAACACTCCTTGTTCCCTTTGGAGTTACTGACATTACGGGGAGGAACCAAGATATTTGTTTCTCTTTTCAAAATTTACAATGTTGGGCTCTTGGAAAAGACATTCAATAGAATTTTTATGTCTCTAAGAGGTCCCAAATAGCTGGTTTCACTGAGAGACACAGTAGTCTCTTCAAACAGCTTCTTTCAAAATTCCAGCCTGACAAATAAACCTCTAAATGAAACTCTGTTTTCTGCTGGCATTATCTTATTTTTTTTTTTCTTTTGGTATGGGGATTGACCCCAGGGGTGCTTAAGCACCGAACCACATATTCAGTACTTTTTATTTTTTATTTTGGGAAAGGGTCTCACTAAGTCGTTTAGGGCCTTGTGAAGTTGCTGAGGCTGGCTTTAAACTCACAATCCTCCTCCACAGCTTCTTGAGTCGCTGGGATTATGGGTATATGCCAAGGCGCCCAGTATTAATTTATCTTTATACATTTTTTTCCACTCTTGAGGATTGAACCCAGTGAAGCTCTACCACTGAGCTACATCCCTACCTCTTTTTATTGTTATTTTGAGGCAGGGTCTCAATAAGCTGCCCAGGTTGACCTCAAACTTGCAATCCTCCTGCCTCAGCCACTCAAATCACTGGACTTTTTATTCTTTTTGTAGATTTCCTTACCTTTACCTTGTCTATAGTCTGTTTCTTGCTTGGCTATTTTGCTATTAAAAATATGCTAATTTTAGCTAAGTGTAATGGCACATGCCTGTAATCCCAGCTACTTTGGAGGCTGAAGCAGGAGGCTTAAAAGTTTGAGGACAGCCTAAAAAATAATATAAAGTAAAATAAAATAAAAGGTTTGGGGATATGGCTTAGTGGTAGAATGCTTGACTAGGAAAAAGAAAAGGCAGGAAAAAAATTGACAGATTTCACATAGAAAATGTCACTAATAAAGTAGAAACATATTTGTGGGGTTTTTTATTTGTTTTCGTGGTACTGGGGATTGAACACAGGGTCTCACATGTGCTAGTCAGGTGCTCTACCACTGAGCTACTTCCTCCAATCTTTTTATTTTGAGATAGGGTCTAAGTTGCCCAGTCTGTCCTCAAACTTGCAATCCTCCTGCTTCAACCTCTTGTGTATTTGAAAGGATTATCAGGTTTTGTTTTATTTCTACCAAGGATTGAACCTTGGGGCGCTTGACCACTGCACCACATCCCCAGCCCCCCCCCCTTTTTTTTTAAAATTTTTTGAGACAGGGTCTACTAAATTGCTTAGGGATTTGCTATGTTTTTGAGGCTGGCTTAGTGATCCTCTTGCCTCAGCCTACCAAACCACTGGGATTACAGCGGTGCCACTGCACTGGCAGATTTTCAGCTTTTTTTTTTAGTTGTAAATACTTTTTTATTTATTTGTTTTTATGTGGTGCTGAGGATCGAACCCAGGGTCTCGCAAGCGCTAGGCGAATGTTCTATCGCTGAGCCACAACCCCAATCCCAGATCAGCTTTTTGAAAAATAAATTTCATTGTGTATATTTAAGGCATAATACATATGTTTGTGTATATATACAGATAGTAAAAAGATTACTATCTTCAAGAAAAAAACATATCCATCATCTCAGTTAACCCTTTTTTTTCTTTCTGCGATGAGAGGCTAAAAAACTACTAAGCATGAATGCAATATATGGAATATATTTATTACTTATAGTGCTCATGTTGTACATGAGACCTCTAGATGTGTTCATTCTGTGTATCTGCTACTTTGAATCCTCTGAACTACCTCTCTGCACTCCACCAGTGTTTTCTCTATATCTGTATATTTGAGCTTTTTTTTAGTTTTTATATTTCTCATATAAGATCATGCAATATTTTTATTTTGAGACAGGATCTCGCTAGTTGTTAAGGTCCTCACTAAGTTGCTGAGGCTGGCCTCAAACTTGTGATCGTTTTTGCAGCAGCCTACAGAGTCCTGGGATTTCAGGCGGGCGCCATTACACCCAGCCAACGCTGAGATTTTCAATCCTGTCACAGTCCGGATCCCAGATGCTTGTTCCACATAAACCCTTCACCAATACTAAGCAATACACAAAAAAACATTGACTCCACAACCAGCCCTAGAGGCCCGGGATTTACTGTCACTTGACCTTCCTTTTTGGACTCTGATTGGGTTTCCTACAGTCATCCCCCCCCCTAGGGGGCGGGAATAACTGCCAGTGGCAATGTTATTGGTCAACTGCCTCAGGACGTAGCCAATCAGGACCCTCCGACTTGTGGCGCGCAGTGGGCTGGCGCCCGGCGCGGAGGCCGTGGTGGCGGCGCGCGGAGTTTGGATTCTGGTTCGGCCCAGCAGTATCGTGCGTGAGGGGTGAGTGCCTTGAGCCGCTTGTGAAATTACGTGTGGGCTCTCATGGGCCTAGTTCCTTTCCCGGCAGCCCGGCTCAGAGCTGGAGGCCTCGCTGCTTCCCCTGTTGTTTACCGGTTCTCTTAGGCTCCCCGAGGCCTACCGAAACAGAGGCCCGGGGAAGAGGCCAACCTTGCCGGGTCCCTCCCGGCGTCGGTGGCAGAGCCGGGCCTACCACGCATCCTGTTGACCACGTACTCCCGTGGCTAACACAGTAATTGCGTAGAGTAACCGCGGCGTGATCTTGACCCCGAGTCTGGCACTGCCCCCATTTCCCTCCCGAGGGGAAATTCAAATGCCTTGCTCTGTTTGAGTGTCTATTGTGTGCCATGTGCCTCGCCCCCATTATCGTGCAATTGTAGCTTTACTGCACTCTCGCAAAGCGTTGTGGTTAAGAACAGACTGCATCAGATTGCCAGGGTTTGAATCCTGGCTCTTGACGCACTAGCTCTATTCACATGTTACTTAGTTTCCGTCAGTCACAAGGGAAAAAAATGATCTTCCTGAAGTTTTATTAGGATTAAATGATTTAATATATGCAGTAAATGCTTCGAAGAGTTCCTGGAACACGGTAAGGGTTCTGTTATTACCCAGAAGTAGGGAAATTTGTCTGCATTTTAGGCATGAAGAATTTGAGCCACAAAGAGATGATCTCATAAATGATAGAGATCTGAACTAAAAGCTGCCTGACCCCAAAGCATCAAACTCACATCATCAGGCTTTCTTCCACACCCCTCCGCCTTTAAATCAGAAGGTTAAATGTTGGTATGAGATGAAGTAGGCACCTGGAAGCGCCTGATGCCACCAATTTAGATAAATAGGCACTCATGTACCACAGTCTAAGGGGCAGGAATGAGAGACTGGGTGAGAGATCAGGAAACAAAGGATGCAGGTAGAACTTTGGAGAATAGATTCAGTTGAATCAGCATTTTGTTAGATGGGCTGGTATACTGTCAGAAAGTTGCTTATAGTTTACTTGGAGGAAACGAGATTTCTAGGTCTTAAGTCTTTTTGAGGGGTGATGGTGGTACTGAGAATTGAACCCTCTGCCACTGAGCCACACCCCAGCCCTTTTTATTTTATTTTGAGAGGGTCTTGAAAAGTTGCAGAGCCTGACCTGGAACTTGATATCCTCTGCTTCAGCCTCCTGAATAGCTGGGATTACCAGTATGTACCACCATGCTCTAAGTCACTTTCAAGGCCAATCACCAAAACAGGCACCTTATCCATATAATTTGTAATCCTACCAGTAACCCAGAAAGGTAATTATTGCCTTCATTTTACTGATTAAGAGTTGAAAATTAGACAAAGACCATCATATTAAATGTGTAGTAAAAGAACAATATGCAGGGGAAATATGTACTTCTACTTAAGAATAATCAGTATTAACTATGGGAGTTAAGGATGGGAAGGAGTGGGATTTCATAAAATCTGAAATGTTTTTTGCCTTTAAAAGAGGAATAGTGGGGCTGGGGATGTGGCTCAAGTGGTAGCGCGCTCGCCTGGCATGCGTGGGGCCCGGGTTCGATCCTCAGCACCACATACAAACAAAGATGTTGTGTCTGCCAAATGCTAAAAAATAATAAATATTATAAAAAAATAAAAAATAAAAAAAAAATAAAAGAGGAATAGTGGGGCTGGGGTTGTGGCTCAGTGGTAAGAGCACTTGCCAAGCATGTGTAAAGTATGAAGTTCAATCCTCAGCTCCACATATAAATAAATAAATAAATAAGGGTATTGTGTCCATCTACAACTTAAAAAAAGGAATAGGACAGAATTTAATTTTTATATATTTATTTATTTATTTATTTTAACTGTAGGTGGACACAATACCTTCACTTGTGCTGCGGATCAGACCCAGTGCCTCACGCCTGCTAGGCAAGCACTCTACCACTGAGTCACAACCCCAGCCCTGAATTTAAGTTTGGTTGGAAGATACATGAATATCACTCTGTTTTTCATACTTTTGTATATGTATCTTTTTTAAGGTTTTTTTTTTTTAGTTGCAGATGGACACAGTACCTTTATTTTATTTATTTATTTTTATGTGGTGCTGAGGATTGAACCCAATGCCTCACACATATGAGGTAAAGGCTCTACCACTGAGCTACAACCCCAGCCCCTGTATATTTATTTTTTTCAAGGGAAGAAGGGATAGAATAAAAAGGTCCAAGGTAATTGAAAAATAATTTTGGGAACTTAGTGTTCAAAGCCTCTGGGGGGATCTCAATAACCTGTAGGATAAAATCTCAACTCCTTAGCATAGATTAGGCCTTTGAGCAGTCTGTTTCTCTAACCACATACTCTGCCATCTCCGTTTTAAGTGCACATAGTGCATAGACTACTCTTTACAAACTCAGTCTTGTCTGGAAGGTTCCACTTTTGTTTTAAGATCCTATTCAGTGTTCTTTGAAAAGCTTCCCTATGATTTTTCTGTTTTTCCTTCCTCTGAGAAACCGTAATGCTTTTAAAGACTTTATTGTGAGACTTATCCCATTACATTGTAATTACTTGTTGGCATGTCTATTTCCACTAGTTTAAAAGCATTAATTATGTCTTGCTCTTCTCTACTTCAATGCCTACTGGGCTGCCTGGAACCAAGAAGTTACTGGGTAAATATTAGCTGAATGAAAAATAAAAGTGAAGTTGAATGACGTATTTATGTTGTTCTCTAGAATGGCAAGGAAATATTTGAGTTTACTTTGTTTAAAAATTCTATGTTACTGAAACATTCTCAGTATCATTTCAGAAAAACATTTCTGGCATAATCCAATCGTTCACTCACATTACCTGTTTTCATTTTTCATGAATCCTTTCTACATTTTAGCTATAAAATAAGCTGTACATATTTTCTTAGGTAGCTATATTCATAGTGTACTCATAATTTGTTATTTTCCTTTTTTTAGTATTAAATTATTCTATGTAACTATTCAGTCTTTCTGGTTGTCACTTATCTTGTAAATTATCACAAAATTCTTCTTGGTGTGAAATGGTGCCTCATGCTATTAAAAAAAGTCAGACATTTTCCATCAGTTTATTTAGTGTCTATATAATTCTGGTGAACTATGCGTTTATTTACTTATTTATTTTGATCATTTGTTCATAGATACTTGGATGATCTTAACATTTTTTTATTTTTATTTTTTGTGATGAGGATTGAACTCAAGGAAGGATTCACATATGCGAAGCAAGTTGCTCTACCACTGAGCCACATCCCTAGCCCACATATTTTTTAATATTAATCCTTTGTTATTTGTATGTAATTTCTCTTTTTAAAAATTTTATTTTATTTTTTTAAGTGAATTCTCTTTTTTTTTTTTAAAGAGAGAGAGAGAGAATTTTTTTTAATATTTTTTAGTTATCGGTGGACACAACATCTTTGTTTGTATGTGGTACTGAGGATCAAACCTGGGCCGCACACATGCCAGGCGAGCGTGCTATCGCTTGAGCCACATCCCCAGCCCCTTTAAAAATTTTATTATGAGCAACATGATACAGTTAGAAATCATAACTCTTTTTTTTTTTTTGAGAGAGAGAATTTTTCAATATTTATTTTTTAGCTTTCTGCGGACACAACATCTTTGTTGGTATGTGGTGCTGAGGATCAAACCCAGGCCGCACACATGCCAGGTGAGTGCGCCACCGCTTGAGCCACATCCCCAGCCCCTAGAAATCATAACTCTTTTAGAATTTGTTTAGCAGGTTTTTCAGAAACGCTTCTCTAAAAAAAAATATGTTGTACAAATAGTAAATATAAATGCTAATTTTAAAATTATAATTACATGTAACCATCAGTGAGATCAAGAAATAAAACATGGGCTGGGTTGTAGCTCAGTGAGTGCTCGCCTCACACGTGGAAGGCACTGGGTTCCATCCTCAGCACCATGTAAAAATAAAAGGTATTGTGTCCATCTACAACTAAAAAAATATTTAAGAAAGAAAGAAATAGAACATGATCAATACCTCAGAAGTATGTATTCCTAGAATAGATAAAAGTTTTTTCATTTTAAATATTTTCTATGATTTTAATATGTCTTAATTTATTTTTATTGCTGTTAAATATTTCATTACATTTCCATTCCTACATCAGCCTCCTGAATAGCTGGGAGTACTTGTGTGTACTGCTATACCTGGCTACAATGGAATATTACTAAGCCTTAAAAAAGATGGAAATCCTGCAATATGAAAGATCACAGATGAACCTTCAAGTCTTATTATTATTTGAAATATACCAGTCACAGGACAAATACTACATGATTCTACTTATATGAGGTATCTAAAATAATCCAACTACTGGCAAGTTTTTTTGAAGTCTACTTGTTTTAATTTTATTGTGGTAACATCAAATCTACCATGAATAATTAGCTGTTTTAAAAATGAACAATACAATACAGGCACAATGTTGTACTATTCATTGTAGAAATACTCATCTTTTTTTTTTTAATATTTATTTTTTAGTTTTCGGTGGACACAACATCTTTGTTTGTATGTGGTGGTGAGGATCGAACCTGGGCCGCATGCATGCCAGGCGAGCACGCTACTGCTTGAGCCACATCCCCAGCCCAGTACTCATCTTCTTTTACTAAAACTTTATACTCTGTGATTAGCAACTTCTTATTCCCTCATCCTCCTATAGCACACCTGGCAACCACCATTCTTCACCTCTCTGATTTTGACTATTTTAGATACCTTATACAAACAGAATCATGTAGGATTTGACCTGTGATTAGCTTATTTCAAATAGCAATATGACCTCAAGGTTCATCTGTGTTGTTTCATATTGCAGGATTTCCATCTTTTTATAAGGCTGTGTAATAGTCCATTGTAGCCAGGTATAGTGGTACACACTTGTCCTCCCAGCTACTTTGGGAGGCTGAGGCAAGAGGATCACAAGTTCAAGGCCAGCCTGGGCAACTTATGAGATCCTGTCTCAAAATTTAAAAGAGCTGGTGCTGTAGCTAAGTGGTGTAGTGTTTGCCTAGTGTACGAGAGGCCCTCGGTTCAATTTCCAGTACTACAAACAAAAAACACTCCAGGGCTTGGGTTATAGCTCAGTGTGGTAGGGCACTTGACTAGCATGTGTGAAGCACTGGGTTCAATTCTCAGACCGACATATAAATAAGTAAAATAATAATTTTAAAAAAGAAGTCACATTATTTATTGAAAAAAAAATTCTATTGTATGTGTATACTACTGCAAGGGAAATCCCATATCCTGGGGTCTGGGCATACCTGTAATCCCAGTGATTTCAGAGGCTGAGGCACAAGTGTCATTCGTTCAAGGCCAGCCTTGATAGACATACTGGTTCAAAGTAAAGTTTTTAGAAAGGGCTGGGGATATTAGTTCTGGGTGAGAGAGAAATCCCATATCCTCTCTCTTCTATAACCACATAAAAGTTCATTTCTGACATAATGATTATGTTATGAATAGCAATGAACTTTTCCCCCACAACAGTAATTCTTCATGTCTCCATCCGGTAACCACTGACCATCTACCATTTGACTCAGTTCTGTCACTGTAGACACCCCCTGCCCCCATGTTAAGAGCTCATTCCCACCAGACTGTACCTCCTGCACTCTTTGCTTCTGCTTCAGACTTCAATCATGAGTGGTGGATCCCCACATTATCCACAACTTCTGTCCAGATTGACTATAAATCAGAACCCCATTTGGGTTTCCATAATTTGCTAAAACAGGTCACAGAACTCCAGGGAGAACAGTTTGCTTACTAGATTACAGCTTATTAGAAAAGAATACAACTCAGACAGCCAGATGGAAGAGGTAAGGAATGTGGGAAAGGGACATTAAGCTTTTATGCCCTCTCCAGTTGTACATCTTCACCAACCCAGAAGCTCTCTGAGTCTCATCCTTTTGGGTTATTATGTAGGCTTTGTTGCCTAGGCATAATTGACTATGTAATTGGCCATTAGTGATTAAATCAATCTCTAGCACCTCCCTGCGCGCCCCTCCCTAGAGGAAGTGTGTTTTAAATGTAAACTGTTGACAACAAGAGTATGATGATGCATGTTTGTAGTCCCAGCTGCTTAGAAACTGAGGCAGGAGGATTGCAGAGTTTCACAAAGTTCCTTAGAGAAACACTAAATTGCTGAGGCTGGCTTTGAACTTGCAATCCTCCTGCCTCAGCCTCCTGAGTTCCACGCCCAGCAATACCTCAATGTTTTTTTTTTTTTAGTTTTAGGTGGACACAGTATTTTTATTTTTTATATTTATGTGGTGCTAAGGATCGAACCCAGTGCCTCATTCATGCTAGGCAAGCCCTCTACCACTGAGCCACGACCCTGGCATACCTCAATGTTTTTAAAATGATTTTTTCATTAGACTTTATATAATCTTGCTTTTTGGTTGTTTTTGAAATTTTGCATCTCCATATAAATCTGAACTTAGCAATTAAGTTCATGTTGGAAAAAACGTTAGCATTTTGATTGGAATTGCATCAAGTCATACATCAACTTGGGAGAACTGCATCTTTTTTTTTTTTTTTACCCTGGTATTGGGAATTGAATCCAGGGGTGCTCTACCATTGCACCACATCCCCACCGCTTTTTCGGTTTTTATTTTGAGACAAGGTCTTGGTAAGTTGCCCAGGCTAGCTTCAAAATTGCTATCCTTTTTTTTTTTTTTTTTTGTGGGGAGGGGTACCAGGGATTGAACTCAGGGGTACTCGACCACTGACCCGCATCCCCAGTCCTATTTTGTATTTTATTTTAAGACACAGTGTCACTGAGTTTCTTAGTACCTTTCTTACTTTTGCTGAGGTTGTCTTTGAACTCATGATCCTCCTGCCTCAGCCTCTGAGCTGCGAAGATTACAGGCAAGGGCTGCCATGCCTGGCAAAAATTGCTAACCTTTTACTTTAATCTCCCAAGTCACTAGAATTACAGGCATATGCCACCCTCCCTGGTTAGAATTAACATCTTCACAGTATTGTTTTCTAATCACGAATATAGTTCATTTGTTTATTTGTTTCTTAATAAAAATAATGATATACTGTTTTCTGAATAGATATAATGGCCATAATTTTTGTATATTTTGGGGAGTATTTAAATTTTGATTTTATTATAAATAAGGTTTCTGAAGTTTTCTAGCTGTTTATTGCTGATATATAAAAATAGAATTAATGTTTGTATATTGATCTTATATCTAGCAGTTTTCATAAATAGCTGCTGTATCAAATTACCACAAAGTTAGTGGCTTAAAAAGACACAGATTTATCTTACTGTTCTGTAGTTTAGAAACTGACTGTATCTTACTGGCTAAAATTGAGGTGTTGGCAGGCTGTGTTCCTTTTTGAGGGCTCTAGGGGAGAATGCACTTTCTTTCCCTTTTCAGTTTCTGGAGGCTAATCACATCCCTTAGCTTGTCTTGTTCCCCCTGTTATTAGAGCCAGTCAACACTGGGCTGAATCCTTCTCAAGTTGCCATCTCTGATTCTGTCACATGATTCTCTTTCCCACTTAAAAGGGTACTTATGATTATATGGGGACCAACTGCATAATTCAGTATAGTTTTCCTGTTTTTCTTTCTTGCCTTGGTTTTATTTCATTTTGATCCTACTTAAATAAATATTTAAATACCTTTGCTATGCTTGACAAACTTCCCAAAATCAAATTTTTTTTTTTTTAAAGAGAGAGAGAGAATTTTTTAATATTTATTTTTTAGTTTTCAATAGACACAACATCTTTATTTTTTATTTTATTTTTTTTATGTGGTGCTGAGGATGGAACCCAGTGCCCCGCACATGCCAGGCGAGCGTGCTACCTACCGCTTGAGCCACATCCCCAGCCCCCAAAATCAAATTCTAAAATTAAGTCTTTTCAGTCGAGAGCTAACTTTGGGATTTCCATAGGGGCCCTGGAAGTACCAAAGGCATGTATTACACTTACATTCGTCAAAGGCATGTATTACACTTACATTCGTATGAGTACATTGGGTTTCTTTGGTATTGGGGATTGAACCCAGAGGCACTTAACCACCAAACCATATCCCTAGTCTTTTTTATTTTTTATTTTGATCTAGGTTATTTTTGTTTTTTTTAAGAGAGAGAGAGAGAGAGAATATGAATTTTTAAAATATTTATTGTTTAGTTTTCTGCAGACACAACATCTTTATTTTATTTGTATGTGGTGCTTAGGATGAACCCAGCGCCACAGGCATGCCAGGCGAGCACGCTACCGCTAGAGCTACATCCCTAGCCTCTGATCTAGGTTCTTGATAAGTTGCTGAAGCTAGCCAAACTTGTGATCCTCCTGCCTCAGCTTCCTGAGTTGCTGGAATTATAGATGTGTACCACCCCTTTTGATTTTTTATTTTGAGATAGGTCTCTCTAAGTTGCTGAGACTGGCCTTGAACTTGGGATCCCTCTACTTTAGCCCCCTGAGTTGCTGGGATTATAGTCATGTGCCTCTACACCTGGCATGTATGAATGTATTATTATTATTATTTTTAACCATTATGTGGTGAGAATCGAACCCAGTGCCCCACATGTGCTAGGCAAGTGCTCTATCATTGAGCTACAACCCCAGTCCCATATGAATGCATTGTTAATATGTATTTCAAAATTGTATGAGAGTCCTAAAATTTTCATTTTTCTTGATACATGTTTTTTTTTTTTTTTTTTTCAATACTGGGGATTGAACCCAGAAGGCATGCTATCTCTGAGCTACATTCTTAGCCCTTTTTATTTTATTTTGGGACAGGGTCCTCCTAAATTGCCCAGGCTGACCTGGAACTTGGGATGATCCTTTTGTCTCATATACCTGTGTAGCTGGGATTACAGATATGTTACCACCCCTGGCTATCTTACTGTATGTTGTGTCATAATTGTAATGTTAAATTATTGTATGCTGCAGAAATAACGATTTCTTTATCCTTTGTGAATGGTCATTGGATCTTTAATCATGGCTGTTTTAGTCTTGCCACAGCTAAATTGCTTTATTCTGATGCCTTTCTGGAAGGTTTTGTAAATAACTATCTTTTTTTTGAGGGGGGTGGGTATCAGGGATCTCAGGGGCACTTGACCACTGAGCTACATCCCCAGCCCTATTTTATATTTTATTTAGAGACAGGTCTCACACTGAGTTGCTAAGTGCCTCGCTTTTGCTGAGGCTGGCTTTGAACTCGAGATCCTCCTGCCTCAGCCTCCTGAACTGTTGGGATTATAGGTGTGTACCGTTGTGCCTGGCATCAAAAGCTATATCTAAAAGTGCAGTGCCATAAAGGAGGTTCACAGAAACTGAAAAGTATTGTGACAAATACAGATTTCCAATAACTTTGGACTGGGTAAGAATTTTTCAAAACTCTAATGATGAAACCGATGAGTTCAAGAAAATGCTAACCAAAATTTGGAAGAGGAAAATTAATTACCATGAGTATAAATGAAGTGATAAAAAAGTATAATTTAAAAAATGAAAAAAATGTGTTATTTAGTCTTCCTATTTTAAGATCAGCTGTTTAGCAGCCTTAATTCCATCTGTGATAATAATTCGCTTTTATCACATAACCAAACTTATTCACAGCTTTGAAGTGTTATTATGTAGACTTTGGATCATAGGCTCCAGGGCATTATTCAGCCATTTACACTCACTTAAGAATTTTAATAATTAGCCAGGCACAATGGCTCATGCCTGTAATCCTGGTGGCTCAGGAGGCTGAGGCAAGAGGATTGAGAGTTCAAAACCAGGCTTAACAATTGAGTGAGTCCCTAAGTTACTTAGTGAGACCCTGTCTCCAAATAAAATATAAAAAGGGCTGGGGATGTGGCTCAGAGGTTAAGTACCCCTGGATTCAATCCCTGGTACACACACACAAACACAAAAGAATTTTAATAATTAAACTGAAGATTCTTCTAGATCTCTCTATGTACAGTCATATCATTTGTGATTCCTAATGGTTTTGCTTCTTTTCAATTATTGTACTCCCCCTCCCCCATTTTTGGCACTGGGGATTGACACAGGGGCAGTTTACCACTGAGCTACTTCCCCAGCCCTTTTCATTTTTTATTTTGAGACAAGGTCTCACTAAATTGCCAAGGCTGGTCTCAAACTTGTGATCCTCCTGTCTCAGCCTCCCAAGTGGCTGGGATTATAGCTATGTGTCACCATGCCCAAAAGTTATTGTACCTTTTATTTGTTTTTCTTATTTACTGCTCTGGCTTGGATTCCCAGTGCATAAAAGTGGTGATAATGGGCATTCTTGATTCTTGTATTGAATTTTTTTTTTAACTTTCCTCTAGTCAGTTTTAATGAATGGTAGTTATTGTGTAATATGTTATACAAGTTCAGGGTGAAGATTTTCTAATAAATCTTCTCTAATACTAAAATTGCTTCTTTTTCATAGCATCCAAAGGCCCACTCTGAGATGGGAGAAGACTGGGCCCTGAGTTTCTTGGAAGAAATCATACCTCTTTACAAAGAGATAGCACAGGGAGAGCCAGTTCTAGACCCAAAGAAGGTTTTATAGGCAATAAACATGCAGCTCTATTCTTCTAAAAAATGAACTACTTTTTAATCCCCAGGTAATTTTCAACAGTGCAGTGGTTTATGAGGTTTTTTGTTTGTGTGTGTGTGGCAGAGGGCCTTGGGCTCCTCTGGGAACCTTTCCTCTCCCTCTACCAACAATGGTAGTGAGCCAGGGCTCAGTTGGCCTTGGCCCTCTTGTACGAGTTGTGCTTCGTGATCACAGGGCCCTTGTTGTGAAAGGCCTGCAGAAGCCTGTGTGACGGCTTCTTCAGCATCAGCGCTTATTCTCTCCATCATTCAGTGATCATCCATTACATGGCTAGGAAGCAACAACACTGGTTGGCTAGGGGCAAGGGGACCTGGTAGAATGGCAACCCTTAAGGATGGTACCAGCCCAGTCACAGACTCATTGTTTTTTAGTGCTTGATGGAAGATGGTTTAGGGGTCGTGTTTGATGTTTGCTTGTTCCTCTCCAGAAGTGGCATTGTACTTCTCAAACTGCTTGCTTTTTACAGATTCCAGAGTCTGGTTCATGAGGGATCTGGCCAGTACTTTGTTTCCTCTTTTTATCATCATGTTGGTGAATCTACTGATCACTACATCTTCAAACACAGTTTGTTTTTGTCATTGGGGCAGAGCTGAGTTTTCTTGAGCTCCTGGTCATATTTCTCTTGCTCAGTGAGCTCAGTCACAGGCTTGTGGTAATGTTCTTTGTCAATTGGGGATTCCCCAAATTCAGGACCACAGATTCTCCACATTACCTGGGTTTGCCCTAGAAGTGGACAGACAGTACACTGCATGCCTAGTGTCAGGCCCAACCAGCCTCAAAGAGACTTCAGTGTGGGGCTCTTGTATTATTCCTTTTTTTTTTTTTTTTTAAAGAGAGAGAGAGAGAGAATTTTTTAATATTTATTTTTCAGTTTTTTCGGCGGACACAACATCTTTGTTTGTACATGGTGCTGAGGATCGAACCTGGGCCACACTCATGCCAGGCAAGCGCGCCACCCCTTGAGCCACATCCCCAGCCCTTGTATTATTCTTGATCTAAAAGGAAAAGCTTTCCAAAGTTCACCTTACTGCAGATTATTATATTTTAAAATATATATCCCTCTGTCAGGTTAGGGGAGTTCCCTTCTATTTCTTGTTCAATAAGTATTTTCGTCATGAATGGATTTCATTGTGAATGGATGTTTAATTATTCTGTTTATTTTGTAGATCTTGGAAGTGATATTTATATGACTTTCTGCTTTCATTTTATATTATGATGAGTTTATTAGTTGATTTTTTTCTAATGCTGAACCAACCTTGCATTACTGAGATAACAGAACTTGGTCATGGCTTATTTTATGTATGCTGGATTTGGTTTGCTAATTTAGTGTTTGAAATTTTTGCATCTATTTTTGTGAATAAGAATTAGCCTGGAATTTTTCACAGTTGAACTGCCCTTGAAGGATTCAGTTTCAAGATCGTGCTAGCTTTGTAGATTGAGGTGGGAAGTTCCTTCTTCTAAACTTTGGAGTAGTTTATGTAAAATTGGAATCTTTTATTGCCATAAATGTTCATAAAAAATAATATATATGGTCTTGATGTTATCCTTATGGGTAGAATTTTTTTTTTTACTGTAGATATGACTTCTTAAGTTTCTGTTTCTTTTTGTTTGTTTTTACAAATTAATCTTTTAAAAATTTACCCATTTCATATAAATTTTAAAATTTATTGCCACAGTTGTTCATAACAACCAATTATTATGTGTTCATATCTATGCTGTATGCAAAGATTCTTTTCAATCCTTAAATTATTTGTGTATGTCCTTGTTAGCTTTCTGCCACTATAACAAAGTAATTGAGATAATTAACTTATGAAGAAAATAGGTTTATGGTGGCTGTTAATCTTAGAGGGTCCATCTATGATTGATTGGTCCTGTTTCTTTGGGCCTGTGGTGGTACATCATGGTGGGAATGTGGCAAAACAAAAGTGCTCGCTCATAGCCAGGAAACAAAAACATGAAAGCAATTAGGTTCCCATGGTCCCCTTTAAGGCCATGTCCCCTGTGACCTTAAGACCTTCCACTAGGTCCCACCTCTTAAATGCTGTAACACCTCCCAATAGAATCAAACTGGGGAGTAAGGCTAAACCACAGGGACAATTAGGGGATACTTATCCAAACCATACTAGTGTCTTTTCTGTTGGTTTTGATAAGTCTTCACAGAACAAACTTGGTTTATTAATCTCCTCTGTTATATGTTTATTACATTTTACTTTTCTTTCTATAAGTTCCTTTTTTTTTCTATTTTCATTAGGTGTATTTTTTCATTTTCTAACTTCATTAGTTTCTGCTCATTAATTTGAAAATTAATTTTTTATACTGGGGATCAAACCCAGGATCACTTTACTACTGAACTATATAACATGCCCCACCCCCCAGCTTTTTTAAGTTTTATTTTTGTTTTGAGAGAGGGCCTCAGTGGCAGAGACTGGTCTCAAACTTGTGATTCTTCTGCCTCAGCCTCCTTAGTAGCTAGGGTTACAGGCAGGCATCACTGTGCCTGATTTGTTTATTTTTTAAAGCAGCTAACTTGATATAAATGTATATAGTAAAGTATATACATTTTTAATGCATACATTTTGATCCATTTTACACACATGCATTATCATCACCACTACAATCAAGTTAATGAACACATTCATCACTCCCATAAGATTCCTCATATCTCTTTGTAATTCTCCTCTTCCCCTGGTCATTAATCTGGTTTCTGTCACTATAGTTTTTGATAAATGAAATCATAGAAGATTTTTTAAAATTTGATTTCTTTTACACATAAATCACATTTCTTTTTAGCATAATTATTCTTCCATCAGTTTTTGTGAACCAAGTATAAAATTATATACAAATTAGATAAAGATAGCACATACACAAAAAGAAAACTAAAGATACATCATACTTATAAATATCTATGAAAAAGTTCTAAAATATTGCCAGATAAAATCCTGTATAACATTATAAAAATATTAGCTCATGACCAAGTAAGATTTATACCAGGAATGAAAAGATGGTTCATTATTAGAATCATTGATACTATTTGCCATGTTGACAAGTCTCACAAGACATGGTATATAATTACTGGAGGCATTTTTATTAAGATCAAGGAAAAGGAAAAGATATCAATTCCAATCATTTGACATTGCACTGGAGTCTTAGCCAATGTAATTAGATAAGAGAAATCAATCAGAGGCATAAGATTTAGAGAATAAAAAGTAATATTGTCCCTGTTTGCAGATGATATAGTAATATATCTGGAATACTACACATGATCAATAAGAAAAGCAATGCAAGAAAGAATGTCATAAAAAAAAAAAACAAGGGGGAGAAATGAATTACAGTAGATGGGGTAGAGAGAGAAGATGGGAGGGGAGGGGATGGGGGATAGTAGAGGATAGGAAAGGCAGCAGAATACAACAGACACTAGTATAGCAATATGTAAAACAGTGGATGTGTAACCGATGTGATGCTGCAATCTGTATACGGGGTAAAAAGGGGAGTTCATAACCCACTTGAATCAAAGTGTGAAATATGATATGTCAAGAACTATGTAATGTTTTGAACAACCAACAATAAAAATTAAAGGAAAAAAAAAGAAAGAATGTCATAAGCTAACAATAGGCAATTAACATTCAGAAGGCAGTAGTCTTAATATATACAGATAAACAATATATAATGAAGGGGGAAATCCCATTACAGTGACAATTAAAAGAAATAAAATATTTAGGAATTTAAAATCATGTAGAACCTAAATGAAGAAATGTTTAAAATACTTCTAAGTAACACAAAAATTGCCTTAATTAAATAAAAAGACATCCACACTTCCAAGATAGGTCAACACAACATCATAAAAGTAACATTTCTAGAATCTCAGTAAAAATACCAGTATAGGGCTAGGGTTGTAGCTTAGTGGTAGAGTGCTTGCCTACCAAATGTGAGCCCTGAGTTTGATCCTCAGCACCACGTAAAGATAAATAAAATAAAGGTATTGTGTCCATCTACAAGTACAAAAAAATTTTTTTTAAATCAATATAAAATATCGGTACTAGGTAAGTTGATTCCAAAGTTCATATAGGAAGAAGAAAACATGCAGCAGCTAGGGAAAACACTGAGAAAAATATTACAGAGATTAGACTTTTAGATGTTGAAATAAATTACAAAAACCCTTTTCATGAAAATATTTCCATTTCTTACCTATCAGATTTGTAGTAATTAGAAAATTTAAGAAGCAGTGTGAGACTATGGGAAATGTAAACTGATAAAACCTTTTTTGGTTTTAAATTTTTTTTTTTTTTTAAAGAGAGAGAGAGAATTTTAATATTTATTTTTTAGTTTTCGGCAGACACAACATCTTTGTTTTGTATGTGGTGCTGAGGATTGAACCTGGGCCACACGCATGCCAGGCAAGCGCGCTACCGCTTGAGCCACATCCCCAGCCCACCTTTTTTGGTTTTAGCAAAGAAATACAATTAAATTTGAGCTATTCTTTGTAGTTTTTTGTTTGTTTGTGTAGTAATAAGAGTGTAATTTGGTAATATCTTACAAGTTACATATGCATATACACTTTGGCCTAGCAATTCCACTTGCAGGAATTTTCCATATATATATATATATATATATATATATATTTTTTTTTTTTTTTTAATTAATTAACTTTTTTGCACTACTGGGTATTGAACTCAGTGGTGCTCTACCACTTAGTCACATACCCAGCCTTTTTTATTTTTTTAGAGTACCAGGGATTGAACTCAGGGGCACTTGACCCCTGAGCCACATTGCTAGCCCTATTTTGTATTTTATTAGAGACTAAGGCAGGAGAGATCACAAGTTTGAGGTTAGTCTCAGCAACTTAGCAAGACCCTGTCTTAAAATAAAATTAAGTCCGGGCTTGGTGGCCCATATCTGTAATACCAGGGAGGCAAAGGCATGTGGATTACGAATTCAAAGCCAGCCTCAGCAATTTAGGAGGCACTAAGCAACTCAGTTAGACGCTGTCTCTAAAGACTAAACCAGAAATTAATGAAATTGATAGCCCTAAGGAGGTAGACAAGGAAAGGAATGGGGAGGCTGCTTCTCTGGAAAAAAAATCTGTTTATGTAGTTTTGAATTTTGAGAGTTTATCAGTGCTTTATGTATCAAAACATTAAGTTAACCCAGTACCACACACACAGAAATCCACAAGAAGGGTATAAACACAAACTAATAAATCAATTTCAAGTAATTAACATAATCACACTGAAAATGGGTTGAAAGGACTAATCAAGTAACTTTTGAGTATAATAATTTGATTATATAACCACAATGTAAAGAAGAAATCTGGGCTAGGGTTGTGGCTCAGTTTAGAGCGCTCACCTAGCATAAATAAAATAAAGGTATTGTGTCCAACTACAACTGAAAGTGTGTGTGTGTATGAAATTCAATTGAAATTGAACTATTCTTAGTAGGTTTTTTGGTTTATATAGTGATAAGAGTTTAGCAATTCTGAAATACTTCCTGTAATTCAGGATTGTGCAAATGAGTAAATATGTGATAGTTTTTTCTTCTAAGATCTTCTTTAATTTCTTTCTTTAATGTTCTGAATTTTCATTGTAGAGATCTTTTACCTCTTTCTTTAAGTTAATTCCCAAATATTTTTTTTGCAGGGGGTGGGGGTGGCTATTGTTAATGGTGAAATTTTCCTCTTTTCTCTTTCAGAGGATTTGTTACTGATGTACAGAAATGCCTTTGATTTATAGGTGTTGATTTTATATTTTGCTACTTTGCCAAATTCATTTATTAGTTCTAGAAGTTTTCTTGTGTAATTTTTTTGGATCTTCTAGGTATAGAATTATATCGTCAGCAAATAGTGATAATTTGAGTTCTTCTTTTCCTATTCATATGTCTTTAATTTCTTTCATCTAATTGCTTTGGCTAGAGTTTCAAGAACTGTGTTAAATAGTAATGGTGAAAGAGGGCATCTCTGTTTTTAGAGGGAATGCTTTCAATTTTTCTCCATTTAGAATGATGTTGGCCTGGGCTTACCATAGATAACTTTTATAATGTTGAGATATGTTTCTGTTATCCCTAGTTTTTCTAGTGTTTTGGACATGAAGGGGTGCTATGTTTTGTCAAATGCTTTTTCTGCATCTATTGAAATGGTCATATGATTCTTTAAGTCTATTGGTGTGATGAATTACATTTCTTGATTTCCTTATGTTGAACCAACCTTGCATCCCTGGGATGAACCCCACTTGATCATGGTGCATTATCTTTTTGATATGTTTTTGTATTTGATTTGCCAGAATTTTTTTTTTTTTAAAGAGAGAGGGAGAGGGAGAGAATTTTAATATTTATTTTTTAGTTTTTGGTGGACAAAACATCATTGTTTGTATGTGGTGCTGAGGATCGAACCCGGGCCGCACGCATGCCAGGCGAGTGCGCTACCGCTTGAGCCACATCCCAGCCCTTTGCCAGATTTTATTGAGAATTTTTGCATCTATTTTCATTAGAGGTATTGGTCTGAAGTTTTCTTTCTTTGAGGTATTTTTGTCTGGTTTTGGAATCAGGATGATATTGGCCTCATAGAATGAGTTTGGAAGTGTTCCCTCTTTTTCTATTTTATGAAATAATTTGAGGAGTATTGGTATTAGTTCTTTGAAGGTCTTGTAGAACTCAGCTGTGTGTCCACCTGGTCCTTGGTTGGTAGGCTTCTGATGGTATCTTCTATTTCATTGCTTGAAATTGATTGTTTAAATTGTGTATATCATCCTGATTCAGTTTGGGCAAATCATCTGACTCTAGAAATTTGTCAATGCTTTTGATATTTTCTATTTTATTGGTGTACAAATTTTCAAAATAATTTCTAATTATCTTCTGTATTTCTGTAGTGTCCATCATGATATTTCCTTTTTCATCACAGATGTTAGTAATTTGAGTTTTCTCCTTTTTTCCAATAGCATGGCTAAGGGTTTATCAATTTTTTTCAAAGAACGAACTTTTTGTTTTGTCAATTTTTTCATTTGTTTCAGTTTAATTGACTTCAGCTCTGATTTTAATTATTTCCTGTCTTCTGCTTTAATTATTTACTGCTTTTGGTGTTGATTTGTTTCTTCTTTTTCTAGGGCTTTAAGATGTAATGTTAGGTCATTTATTTGTTGACCTTAGAAGAAAGAGTATTTGTTGCTACTTAGAAGAAAGTGTATTCACTCATTGATGGATGAAATATTCTATATATGTCTGTTAAGTCTAAGTTTTCTATTGTATTATTGAGTTCTGTAGTTTCTTTGTTTAGCTTTTATATGGAAGATCTATTCAGTGTGAAAGAGGTGTGTTAAAGTTACCCAGAATTTTTATGTTGTGGTCTATTTGACTCTTGAACTTGAGAAGAGTTTGATGAATTTGGATGTTCCATTGTTTGGGGCATATGTATTTATAATTGTTGATGTGTGGTTCCCTTCTTTATCCCTTTTGATTAACTTTGGCTTGATCTTTATTTGATAAGAGGATTTAAACCCCTGCTTATTTCTGCAGTCCATGTGAGTGGTATGTTTTTTCCCATCCTTTCACCTTCAGTCTGTGGGTGTCTTTTCCTATGAGATGAGTATCTTGAAGACAGCATATTGTTGGGTCTTTTTTTTTTTTAAATTTGCTTAATTAAATTAAATTTAATTTGATTGGTGAGTTTAGGCCATTAAACATTCAGAGTTATTATTGAGACGTGGTTTGTATTGTCATTTTTTGTTTATATTTCATATTTAATTTGACTTACTTTCTCCTTTGATTAGTTTTTCCTTTAGTGTAATACCTCCCTTTGCTGATTTTCATTGTTGTTTTTCATTTCCTCCTCATGGAATATTTTGCCGAGGGTGTTCTGTAGTGCAGGCTTTCTAGTTGTAAATTCTTCTAACTTTTGTTTACTATGGAAGGTTTTCATTTTTGTCATCAAATCTAAAGGTTAATTATCCTGGATATAAGATTCTCGGTTGGCATCCATTTTCTTTCAGAGCTTGATATATATTGTTCTAGGATCTTCTAGCTTTCAGGGTCTGGGTTGAAAAATCTGCAGATATTCTAATTGGTTTCCCCCTATATGTTAATCTGATTCCTTTATCTTGTGGTTTTTAAAATTCTCTCCTTATTTTGTATGTTAGACATTTTCATTATAGTGTGCCTTGGTGTGCATCGTTGTGATTTTGTACATTTGGTGTCCTGTAAGCCTCTTGTATTTGATTTTCCAATTTATTCTTTATGTTTGGAAAATTTTCTGATATTATTTAATTGAATAGATTGTTCATTCCTTTGGTTTGGAACTCTGTGCCTTCCTCTATTCCAGTAATTCTTAATTGATCTTTTTGTTAACCCATAATTAGTGTTTTTTTTTGTTGTTGTTGTTAGACACACTACCTTTATTTTGTTTATTTATTTATGTTTATGTGGTGTTGAGGATCGAACCCAGGGCCTCGCGCATGCCAGGTGAGTGCTCTACCGCTGAGCCACAACCCCAGCCCTGTTATCCCATAATTCTTGAATGTTCTGCTCATAGTTTCATACCAACTTCACTGTGTGGTCAATGTTATTTTCAAGAATATATATTTTGTCTTCATTGTCTGATGTCCTGTCTTCCAAATGATATCATCTGTTTGTGATGCTTTCTATTGAGCTTTTAATTTTGTTTATTGTCTCTTTCATTTCAAGGATTTCTGTTTGTTTGTTTTTTTTTCAGAACCTCTATTTCTTTATTGAAGTAATCTTTTGCTTCCTGTATTTGCTTATGTAACACTTTATCAAAATGATCTCTTGCTACTTGTATTTTCTCTCTTATATCATCCTTTAATTCACAGAACATTTTAATTATGTACATCCTGAACTCCTTCTCTGTCATTTCTTCTATTGTGCTGGCCATGGATTCTAGTAATGTAATATCTTAGTTTGTTGGGGGCACTTTCTTCCCTTCTTATGTTTTTTGTGTATCTTCCCTACTATCACTGCAGATCTGAAGCTTTACAGTTTTTACCCTATAGGCTTACAATGTCCCTGCAGATTTCCAATGCCTCTCCTTTAAGGAAGAGAACAATGTGAACAGATTCTAATTCAAACAGTATACAACCTTAAACCAAACAGCTGCTATTTAGATGTTTATAGTTTTGTCACAATATGCAGAAATGGGGGGCTGGGGTTGTGGCTCAGTGGTAGAGTGCTCGCTGAGCATGTGCGAGGCACTGGGTTCGATCCTCAGCACTACATAAAAATAAATAAAATTAAGATATTGTGTCCAACTACAACTAAAAAAATTTAAAAATAAATAAATAAATACAGAAATGGTAAGTTCAATTATTACCTACAATATAAACAGTAGCGTTCCAAAAGAGTCTACAGTTTCTGATGGTGGACAAAGAATGGGGGGTGAGTTGTAGGATGAGATTTTGAAGGGGTAGGAGTTGAGGATATAGTTATTAGATCTTAGAAAGCATGAAGAGAATCTAAAGAAGTTGGTTAGTAGCAGGAGAAGAGAAAGTAATTTTGGGGAGATAAGTAAGTGTGAAGACGCAGAGTTAAAAACAAACAAACAAACATAAATATTAAGAAAAGTAAAGAATGTAAAAATAGGAGATTAAAAAAATATACAACACCACTGTAATATACTATTCCAACATCTCCGTCCTCAGTAGCCTAATTCATGAAAAGTACTTGATTTCACAAATGTTGATGTGAGGGTGGGAGAAGAGAGTGAGAGGGGAAAAGAAAAATCTCAAGGAAGATACAAGGATTGTTTTTGTTGGCGATGAGTATCTTTCCAGGTTCCCTTCTCATCCAATAGATGAGGTTGTCTGTTTTCTGGTATCTCCACTCTCAGGATGCTGAAGGTTATTAGGATGGAAGGGTTGGTCTTGGGGGTATGGCTCCTGGAGGTGGGGTATAGTACTTGCCCATCGCCAAAGGGCAATGTACTTTACAAGGATCTACTTTGAGGCCCACTCGTGTGATATCGGCGTGATATCGGCGCCTGGTCTTATCTTCTTATAGACCTTGAAATTCCTGGTCTCTAATTTAGTCTCTAAACTATACTTCACTCACCCCTCCCTTTCTATTTCCCAATCAAGAACCTTTCTCTCCAGAGGTCTTGTGGGCTGCATTCTGGGGGATGTGCATCTCTCACGGAAAGTTATTTTATATTGGGCAGTTTAGGACCCAGTTTTGTGACCTGGTTTTGTGAGCTAATGACTGGACACGTAGCCGGAGGCACTGTGCAGAGTTACCGGCTGCCAGGGAGAGAAGGGAGTTGCCCCAACTAAAGATGGTGATGAAGGTGTCCCAAGATGGAGGTGACTGCTTTCAGCGTTGGGGTGTCACGTAGGATAGGGCCAGGCCGTGTTGTTGAGCAACGTGTTCAGAGATACAGCTCTGTGGCATGCAGTATTGTGGCTGGTGGCTGTCACCGGACTCAGTGCAGTGCCCCCAGGTGCAGGCTACCATGTATAGGGGACTGTGGCAGTGTTTGCAGTGCCCCCAGAGGGAGCAACTAGAGGAGCCCCATGCTGGTAGATGGTGGTCCATACGGGAGTGGCAGCCGGAGTTCCTTTGCCCAGGTTGCAGCTGTGTATCCTGCATGGTTGCTAATGCCAGTGGTCCTACTTGGGCACCTGGAGGACCTGCGTGGACAAGTGACTGATAGTCCTGTGCTGATGCTGAGGCCTGGGGACCCCTGGGAGCAGCTGTCAGGGGTCATCTAATCACAGAGTAACAGTATTCCCACTACTTGAATCCCAGGTCTCAGAATGACACAGAATGCAGCCTCCCTTAGCCCACCATCTTGGATCTATAATATTTTTTAATACATAAAAATGTTTATAAGCTGGGCGCATTGGCGCACATCTGTAATCCCAGTGGCTCGGGAGGCTGAGGCAGGAGGATCGTGAGTTCAACCAAGCCTCTACAATTTAATGAAGCCCTAAGCAACCCAGTAAGACCCTTTCTCCAAATAAAATATAAAAAAGTGCTGGGGATGTGGCTCAGTGATTAAGCACCCCTGGGTTCAATCCCTAGGACCCCCCAAAAATAAAAAAATGTTTATAAGAGAACACTATGAGCATTTGTATACCAACTAGTATGATTTGAGGGTGTCCACTAAAGACCCTTATTCCTCAGCATGGCAGTGTTGACAGATGGGGCCTAGTAGGAGGTGTTTGGGTCTTAGGGACAGAGCTCTCATGCCTCTCTCATAGGACTTCTGCTCCATTTTCTCTCCTCTGCACATGCGCCCTTGCCCTTTCACCAAGAGGGCCTCATCTGAAACCTAGCAGATATTGGCTCTGTGTTTTTGTATGTTCCAGCTTCTAGAACTGTGTAAACTTTCCTTTAGGTGGGCTGGTTTGGCTTATGCCTGTAATCTCCATGACTTAGGAGGCTGAGGCAAGAGGATCACTAATTTGAGGCCAGCCTCAGCAATTTAGCAAGATCCTTAAGCAATTTAGTGGAACCCTGTCTCAAAATAAAACATTAAAAAAGTGCTGGGGATGTGACTCAGTGTCACCCCTGGGTTAAATACCCAGTACAAAACTTTACAAAAGACCTAGGCTCAAGTATCTTTTATAGCACAGACAATAGATACCACATATCCAAAACATTTGATAAAGAAGATAAAATGGATAAGTTCTAGAAACATAACCACCAAGTCTGAATCATGAAGAAAAAATCTGAATAGACCCGTGACTTAAGGAGATTGAATCAGAAATCAGGAGCCTCCCAATGAAGAAAAGCTCAGAACCAAATGATTTCACTGATTTTTAACAACATTTAAAGGAGGCTTAAGCCAGGTATGGTGGCCCATGCCTGTAATTGCAGCAATTCAGGAGGCTGAGGCAAGAGGATGATCACAAGTTCAAAGCCAGCCTCAGCAATTTAGCAAGGCCATAAGCAACTAAGTGGGACCCTGTCTCAAAATATATTTTTTACAAAACGGCTGGAGATGTGGCTCAGTGGTTAAGCTCCCCTGTAATCCTCCTACCCACCCTCACCGCCCCCCCAAAAAAAAAATAAAGAAGATTTAACCTAATCCTCCTCAGATTCTTCCAACTAATCATATATGATAAGGGACTAATATATAGAATATATAAACAACTATAGCTCAACAAATAAAAAAAATAATTGCCTTAAAAAGTGGGTAAAGGTCTTAAACAGTCATTTTTTTTAGAGAATATATGCTATGATCAATAAGCATATAAAAAGATGCCCATTTTTACTGATCATTAGTGAATTGCAAATCAATCAGGAGATACAACCTCACAACCATTAAAAACAAAGTCAGGTGCAATAGTGCACACTTATAATCCCAGTATGTACAAGCCTGAGGCAGGAGCATTGGAAGTTCAAAGCCAGCCAACATTGAGACCTTATTTCACCAGGGATGTGGCTCAGTGGTATATACTAGCATGCATGCACAAGTTCCTGAGTTCAATCCTAAGTATGTGGAAAAGTTGGAAGCCTTGTTTGCTATTGAAAGAATTGAAAAGAACTGAAAGCCAGATCTCAAAAAAAAAAAAAAAAAACCCCAAACACTATACCCATGTTTATAGCATTATTATTCACAGTAGCCAAAGGTAGAAGCAACCCAGACATCCTTTGATAGATGAAAAGATAAATAAGATGTAATATTAGTATACAATAGAATGTTACTGATCTTTAAAGGAGGGAAATTCTTTTATTTTGTACCAGGGATTGACCTGGGGGTGCTTCACTACTGAGCTACATCCTAGTCCCACCACCTTTTTTGTGGATGGACACAGTACCTTTATTTTATTTATTTATTTTTATGTAGTGCTGAGGATTGAACCCAGTGCCTCACACATTCTAGGTGAGTACTCTACCACTGAGCCACAACTCCAGCCCCTACCTGGAGTTTTATTTTTTATTTTGAGACAGGGTTTCACTAAGTTAGTTGCTTAGGGCCTTGCTAAATTGCTGAGGCTGGCTTTGAACTTGGGATCTTCCTGCCTCAGCCTCCTGAGCCACTGGAATTACAGGCGTCAGCCACCATGCCCGGCTTAAAAGGAGGGAAATTCTTACACTTGCTACAATATGGATGAACCTTGAAGATACTGTGCTAAGTAAAATAAGTCAGTTACAACAAGATAAATACTGTATGATTCCACTTATAAGAGGTGTCTAGAAAGTCTAACTCAGAAATTGAAAATAGAATGATAGTTGCTAGGGGCTGAAAGGAGGTGGTAACGAGAACTACTTGTTTAATGGATATTGTTTCAGTGTCAAGAATGAAAAACTTCTGGGGTGAATATGAATATATGTAACACTTCAGACTTGGACCTTTAAAAATGATAATGATGAGAAATCATGTGTTATGTGTATTTTACCACAATAAAAAAGGACTTGGGCAACCAGAAGAATGAGAAGTTATACCTCATTTATGTATGATGTGTCAAAATGCATTCTACTTTCATGTATAACTAATTAGTACAAAAGGTGGGGGGCATCTTGAAGGAACTGTATTTCCACTGGCCAAATAGGATGTTTTGAGCATCAAAATACAGCTTTCCCTTGGTACCTATTGGGGATTGTAGTTGGATACTCCTTAGGTTCCAAAATCCAAGGATGTCCAAATCCTTTATATAAAATGGCCTGGTCTCTCAGTGGCAAGCTGTTGTTTTAATACTGGGAATGAACCCAGGGCTTCATTCATGCTGGGCAAGTGCTCTACCACTGAGCTGTTTTCCCAACCCAAGGTACATGTTTATGAGAATCTCAAAATGTCTTTCTTTATTTCTCGTTACTTCCAAAATAATAGCTTTATGGAGACGTATTTCACATATCGTAAAATTCACCCATTTTATGTGTACAGTTAAGTGTCTTTAGCCCAAAGAGGAACCCCACACCCTTTGCCATTCTTCCCCAAATCCTCTCATCCTTCTGAACCCTAGGCAATCTTACTCTTTTTTCTGTCTCTGCAGATTTTCCCATTCTTGTTCATTCCACATAAATGGAATCAGAATCAATACATGGCTCTTTGAGACTGTCTTCTTTCACTTAGCATAATGTTTTCAAGGTTAATTATCATTTTGTATTTATTAGTACTATATTCCTTCATATGATCAAATGACACATTATGTATACATACACATTTAATTTATTCACATCAGTTGAGGGCTATTTGCCTAGTTTTCACTTTTGGGTTATTATGCATAATGTTCCTGGGAACGTTTGTGTATTTGTTTGAATACTTATGGTTTAGATCTGGAATGTCCCTCAAAGGCTCATGTGTTGAAGACTTGGGCCACAATGCAATAATCTTCAGAGGTATGGATTAGGGAACTGATTGAATCATGAGGACTCTGATCTCATTGATGGATTGATATGTTTATGGGTTCATAATCAAATGGACTATTGAGGTGGTAGAAACTAGGAGGTGGGACCTAGTTGGAGGAAGTAGCTCACTGCTTGTGCCCTGGAAGGTTATAGCTTGTCTCTCTCCTTGCTTCCTGGCTGCTATGAAGTAACCAGCTTTGTGCTGCTACACCGTTCTGGCCATAATGTCCTGCTTAATCATAAGCCCATAGCAAGAGGCCCAAATGGACTAAACCTCCGAAACCATGAACAGAAAATAAATCTATATTAGTCAGGGTTCTTTAGACAAATAGAACCAATTATATATTAAAAGGGAATATATTAAATTGAGTCACATGATCAGAGGCTGGATAGTCCTACAATGATACCTATAACACTGGAGAGCAGGAGAAACCAGTAGTTGCTCAGTCTAAGAAGCTGGAAGCCTCAAAACCAGAGAGATGAATGATATAGTCCCAGTCCCAGACTGAAAGCATAGAAACTCCCTGGAAAGTTTCTGGTTTGAGTCCATGTTGAAGGGCTGAAGAAGTTGAAGTCTGATGTTCATGGGTAATGACAGCCATGAAAGATGCACCTATGCAAGAAGAATTGAGTTTGTACTGCTGGCAAACTTCCTCCTTTCATTTTTGTTCCATCCAGGTCCCCAGCTTATTGGACAGAGCTGCTCACATTCAGGGTGTGTCTTTCTTCTTCCATTTGCTGTCTCACATGCTAGTCATCTCTGGAAGCACCCTTGAAAACACCCAACATGGTGTTTTATTAATTTTCTAAGTATATTTCTCAATCTAATCAAGTTGACAATCAAGATTAACTGTTACAGGGCTGGGGATGTGGCTCAAGCAGTAGCAAGCTTGCCTGGCATGCCTGCGGCCCGGGTTCGATCCTCAGCACCACATACAAAGATGTTGTGTCCGCCGAAAAAACTAAAAAATAAATATTAAAAACTCTCTCTCTCTCTCTCTCTTAAAAAAAAAAAAAAAAAAAAAAAGATTAACTGTTACAGCTTGTCCCCCCCCCCTTTTTTTTGGTGGGGTGCCGGGTACCAGGGATTGAACTTAGAGGCACTCGACCACTGAGCCACATCCCCAGCCCTATTTTGTATTTTAGAGACAGGATCTCACTGAGTTGCTTAGTACCTTGCTTTTGCTGAGGCTGGCTTTGAACTTGCAATCCTCCTGCTTCAGCCTCCTGAGCCACTGGGCTTACAGGTATGCACAACCATGCCCAGCTTGTTTTCCATTCTTTTGGGTATATACTTAGGAGTGAAATTGCTCTGTCATATGGTAATCCTATGTGTAGCCTCCTAGAGTACTACACAACTTCACCAAACTGGCTGAACCATTTTACATTCACACCAGCAAAGTGTAAGAGAGTTTTGATTTCTCCACATCTTCACTAGCACTATCTGTTGATTTTGTTGTAGTTAGTTTTTTTTTTTTTTTAAGTTGTAGTTGGACACAATACCTTTATTTATTTTTATATGGTGCTGAGGATCCAACCCAGGGCCTCGCACGCACGAGTTAGGCGAGTACTCTACCGCTGAGCCACAACCCAGCCCCTGTAGTTAGTTTTTTAAAAAACAAAAGCTTCATTGAGATTGTTTATTCACCTTTTAAAAGTATACAGTTCAGCCAGTTACACTGGTGCATGCCTGTAATCCCAGTGACTCAGGAGGCTAAGATAGGAGGATCACAAGTTCAAGGCCAGCCTCAACAACTTAGGAAGACCCTAAGTAACTTAGTGAGACCCTGTCACTAATAATAAAAATAAAAGGGCTGGGGAATGTTGCTCAGTGGTAAAGCACTCCTGGGTTTAATCAAGTACCATTTAGCAGGGCTGGGGATGTAACTCAGTGGTAGAGCATTTGCCTAGCATGAATGAGACCCTGGGTTTGACACTCAGCACCATGAAGAAAAAGTGTACAATTCAGTATTTTTTGAGGGGACTACTAGGGATTGAACCCAGGGCTGGAACTGAGCCACATCCCCATCTCTATTTTTATATTTTATTTAGAGACAGGATCTCACTGGGTTGCTTAGGGCCTAGCAAAATTGCTGAGGCTGCCTTTGAACTTTCAATCTTCCTGCCTCAGCCTCCCCGGCAGCTAGGATTACAGGTATGAATCCTATACCTGGCTCTTCTTTTTTTTCTTGTACCAAGGATTGAACCCAGGGCCCCTCAACTACTGATCCATATCCCCAGACTTTTTTTTTTTTGAGACAAGGTTTTACTAAGTTTCTTAGGTCCTCACTAAGTTGTTGAGGCTGGCTTTGAACTTGTGATCCTCTTTGCCTCGCCTTCCGCTGCTGGGATTACAGGTGTATGCTACCACGCCTGGCAATATCCTTATTTTTATTTATTTGTTTACTTTTGTCCCAAGAATTGAACCCAGGGGCTTAACCCCTGAGTCACATCCCCAGCCTTTTTATTTTGAGGCGAGACCTCACTAAGTTGCTTAGGGCCTTGCTAAGTTGCTAAAGCTGGTCTTGAACTTTTGATCCTTCTGCCCTAGTCTCGAGTCAGTCACTGGGATTACAGATATACACCACCAAGCCTACCTTAATTTTTAAAGTAAATTTGAGGAGCATGCTGGGGATTCAACACAGGGCCTTACACATGCTAAGAACATGCTCTACTACTGAACTATTACCCCAGGTGAGAAATCAATATTTTGCCCAAATGTCACACATGAAATTTATGTCTCCTGCTTGGAATTTCTGGGCTTTCTTGAATCTGAGGACTTATATATTTAATTAGTTCTGGAAAAGTCCCAAACATATTATCCAATATTAATTCTGCCCTGTTTTTTCTGTGGAACTTTTGCTAGATTTATGTTAGACTTTCTTACTCTACCAAGTCTCTTCTCATATTTTCTGTTGTCTTTGTGTCTCTGCATATGTCTCAATTAAATCAGAGACTATAAAAGTTCTGAATTGTATTCTACTTGTAAGATAGCAATTTAGCCTGCTACAATTTTTTACACACACATACACACACACACTGACAAGACACAAGACTCCTGGTCAGATATAGATAAAAATGCACCAGCAGTATCACACATCACTTTCCCTTGTCCCAGTTCCTACAAGGTTTTGTGATGAAGACCGAAGAATAGTGCAGATCCGGTTCAGTGCAGAACAGGAGAGACTCTGAACTTCTGTGGAGTTGCTGGTCCATCGGCATGCCCTCCCCTTCAGAGAGACTACACATTACTCTGGAATGGAGACAGATCTCTCCTGATTCTGAAGGGGAAGGTACTTTGATATTTCCTCTCTGAAATGTAAGGAAATATCACCTGGGAGACATGAGAGGGCTTTGTCGTTACTACTCAGGATGTCTTTGGGAATGCATGGCCCCAGATCTCTCTGGAGTGATCACTGTTATCTTCAGTTTTCAAGGTCATTTGCCACTAAACATGTCCTTTGCTCAGAAGTCTTGGACTACAATGTAGAAATGTGAGAAATCCGGGAAGAGTGTTGTGGTTTGGATGCAAGGTGTCCTGCAAAAGCTCATTTATGATACAATGTAAGAAGAATGTTCAGAGGTGAAATTAGTAGATTATGAGAGCTGTAAATAAATGGATTAATCCACTTGAATAGATTAACTGGGTGGGAACTGTAGGCAGATAGTATGTGGCTAGAGGAAGTAGGTCATTGGGGGCATGCCTTTGGGGTTTTTGTCCCTGGTGAGGGGAATGTTCACTCACTGTTTTTGCTTCCTGGCTGTCATGAACTGAACAACTTCCCTCCACCGCACCCTTCTGCCATGATGTTCTGCCTCATCTTGGGCCCAGAGCTATGGAGTTGGCTGGACATGGACTTAACCCCTGAAAGCCAAAATAAACTTTTCCTCCTCTCACTTTTTTTTTTTTTTTTTTTTTTGACACCAGGAATTGAACGCAAGGGCACTCAACCCCTGAGCCACATCCCCTTCCCTTTTTTTTTTTTTTTTAATTTTATTTTGAGACAGGATCTTGCTAAGTTGCTAAGGCTGGCTTTGAACTTGCAATTCTCCTGCCTCAGACTTTGCTGCTGGGATTACAGGAGTGCATCACCGTGTCCAGATCTAAATTGTTCTAGTTGAGTATTGGTCACAGCAATACAAAACTAACAAAAAGAGGATCCTGAATGCTTTCATGTGACTTTTCTGCTAGCTTACTGTCTTTTTAGCTTTGTGTAATCTGGTTACTCTGTTAATTTTGGTTGTTTTTTAGCTTAGAAATTCTTTTGGCAAGGTAATTTTTTTTTTTGAATTTTTAAATATTTTTATTTTTTAGTTTTTGGTGGACACAACATCTTTTTTTAATACATTTTTTAAAATTTGTTTTAATTAGTTACACATGACAGTACAATGATCTTGATATATCATACATTTGAAATCAAATGGGGTATAATTACTCCTTTTTCTGAGTATATAGGTTGCTGAATCACATTGGTCGTACAGTCACGTATATACATACAGCAATAGTAGTGCCTATTTTATTCTGCTGTCCTTCCTATCCCTGGACACAACATCTTTATTTTATTTCATGTGGTGCTGAGGATCGAACCAGCGCCCTGCGCATGCCAGGCGAGCGCGTTACTGCTTGAGCCACATCCCCAGCCCCAATTTTTCCTATTTTTCTATCTTGCATATTCTTCCTAGCTTGGCTTTCCTTCCTTTCTTCCTCTTCCCCACCCTGCTCTCTCTTTCTCACAGTACGGAGGATTGAACTCAGGGACCCTTGACCATTAAGGTACACCCCTACTCACTACCCCACCCTTTTTTTGACACAGGGTCTTTTTTTGACACTAGGTTCCTGAGGCTGGCCTTAACTTCCAGTCCTCCTGCCTTAGCCTCCAGAGTTGCTGGGATTACAGGCATGCACTACTGCATCTGGCCTTTGCCTTTTATTTCTCTCATAATATATAGAGTTGCTTTATATTCTTACACCTCAAAGTATTTCTCTATGTTTACTAGTTCTTTCTCATTCCTGGTACCTTGTTTCCATGCATGCTTGGCTATGCACTGTCCTTGAAAATTTTTTTGTAATAATTAATTAAGGCATAGGATAAAGGTATATTCCTCCAGAGACAGTTTTGTACTTGCCAAGTACCTTGAGGTTAAACTCATTTTAATCTAAATTCATTGCTTGCTTTCTTTTTTTAATTGTGCAGGTGATGAAAATTGGTTTGAAAAGTTTCAGAAGTTTATGATTTCAGCATCTTCTGTAGTTAGTCCTTCAGGAACAAATAACTTTTTTATTTTGTTTTCCTTCCTCCCTCCCTCCCTCCCTTCCTTCCTTCCTTCCTCCCTCCCTCCCTCATTCCCTCCCAGGCTGGCCTGGAACTTAATCCTCCTATCTCAGCCTCCTAGATAGCTGGGATTATAGGTGTATGCCACTGCACCTGACAGTAACTTTACTTTTTCTTCTAAATTCTTGGGAATGGAAGTGGAATTTGATTTTGGCCCCAAAGACATAGTTCTTTGGCATTGCTGGTTTATATAGGAAGACTTCTCACAATAGGAAGGCTCTAACTTCGATTTCTGTCCATCCTTTTCCACCAAGGCTATCAAAACTGATGTTCAGGTTCTCAGGATTAGACAGATATCCTCAGAACAGAAGCAACTTCTAGCTTACCTTACCTTCCTGGGTTCTCAATTTCATTGAGATTTTGTCCTGAGCATTTTTTATTTAAATTGTCAAAGATTTGATGTATTTAGGAATTTCTTTTTTTTTTTTTTCTAGCAATAGTCTAAGGCAATGGTCAAAAAGCCTTTTCTATAAAGGATCAGATTGTAAATATTTTAGGCTTTGTGTACCAGATAGTCTCTATTGTAACTACTCACTTGTTATGCAGAAGCAACCATTGGCAGTATGTGAACAAATGCAAAACTACAAAAATAGGTAGCAGTTCTTATTTGATCTGTGAGTCATAGTTTGCACATTTCTGATCTAGGGTATATTGCTTACTTACTATCCTAAAGACATTCGTTAAATACTGATTCCTTTTCCTATTTTCTTCTTTCATTATACATTATATTTTGGGGACTAGGTTTTTGTTTTTCTTTTTTTAAAGATATATAACATTCTTTTTTTAAAAAAAAATATGTGTGTGTGTATATATATATATATATATGTATGTGTGTGTGTGTGTATATATATATATATATATATATATATATATTGGTTCCCATTCCAGTGTTTAGAATTTTTGTCTCTTGTTTTTGTCAAAGGAAAGGATATCAGATAAAAGTCAAACCATTTTTGTTGAGTTTTATGAATTATTCTTATGGCATTTTAATTGGAATTTTGTTGTTCCAGAAATTAATTCGTGAAGAAATGTTATCTTTATGATATTTAGACCTTTCTTTCTTTTTCTTTTTGTAATATTGTTCTTTTTAGACATACATGACAGTGGAGTATATTTTGACATATTTATACAAACATGGAGTATATCTTATTCTAATTAGGATCCTAGTCTTGTAGCTGTACACGATGAAGACCTTTCATTTAAGAACATGAAATATTTCTCGGTTCACATCTTTATTTCTCTCAGTAATATTTGGTCACTTTCTTTCAGTTATGAATGTCTTTTGTTAAGTTAATTACTACTTGTTTAATATTTTTCTTTGCTATTGCTAGTTGAATGCCTTTAAAAAATTGCATTTTCTAGTTAGTTATTATTACTTCATGAGAATGCATTTAGCTTTTGAGAATTTATATTTATCTTTTACTTCACTTTCCTGAAGTTTTAATTAGCCATTGTTATGACTGATTTTCTTTGGATTTTGTTGGTATATAATCAAGTTGTCCACATGTAATGATAATCTTGTCTTTCCTAGTATTTTCTTTTTTGAACATTTTTGCATTGGCAAGAATGCTCAATTTGATAGTGAAAATGAGAGAATAGTCTTGTTCCCAGTCTTGCCCCTGATTTTAATGAATTCACTCCCATTATAAAATATAAGATATTATATTGGTTCTTGATTTTAAATACTTCTAATTCTGTGTTTTGATGTGTTTGCTTAAAATGGTTTGATTTTTATCTGATCCTTTCAAAAATGCATTGGTGATAGATACTGTATGATTCCATATATGTGCAAGAATTTTAAGAAGAGTAAAGCAACTCTAACTAGGAAAGAGCACCTGGAAGCCTGCTTTGGTGCTAGAACATTCTTTGCTTTGATTTAACTGTTATTTATTCAGTTGTATATGTAAGTGAAACTATTGAGCCACACACTTAAGTGCCTTTTACTGCAGGGACATTATATTTTTAAATCAGTCGATCTGATTGTATTGATTTTTGTTCATTAAACTATTGAATTGATACATTATTAGTGATTTCACTTAATGTATCAGCTTTTCATCTCTTGGATAAGCCATAATTGACCACAGTTATAAAAACCTTGATATATTTTATATATTTTTTAACATTGTTTTTTAATTCTCATTCAATAAATGTCAAAATGCAATTACAATAGCTAGTACAATTGAAAACCGTTATTGTAAGTGTATTATAGGGGAACTTTTCTTTATCAGACTCTTAATATTGCTTACTATCTTCCAAACACCATTCTTAGCACTTCATAAATATTGATTTAATTTGTATGATAGTTATATAAGGTGGGTAGGCATTTTAGAGATGAGGAATAATGATATGTTCAAGGACACTTAGCTAATGAGTGATAGATCCAGAATACAAACCCACATATTCTGCCTCAGAGCTCATGCTCATAACCACCATTACGCTACTGCCTAAATTGACAAGGAAGGAGGAGTAGAAATGAACTGTGAAGAGCATCTGAAAGAAGGCATGTGTTTCAGGAAGGGTGATGTAGTCAGCTGCTTTGTGTGCCAGGAGGTTAGGACAGATAGGAATTGAAAGAGTGTGTTGAATTAATTAAAATGGAAATCATATTGACCCTATTCAGGGTGTTAGAATTGTGATCAGGTTAAAGCCAGATTTATAATAGAAGAGTCATTGGGCTTAGAGAAATGGAGAATGAAGCCTCTCAAGAAGTTCAGCTGTGCAAGTAAAGAGAGATCAGTAAGTGTAGGAGACGTAAGGAGTCTTGTAGGTATTGTGTTTTCTTATTTCCCCTAAAGAGTCTCTCATATATATACAATCTAAAAGGAAAACTAGTTGAGAAAGAGGACTAATTATACAGAGTAAGAGTATTAAATGTAAGTAATAGATTACATTTTTTGAAAAGATGGGAGATCTGTATGGGTCCTAAAGTTTCCGTAGAGAGCTTGAGGTGGTCAAAGAGGGTAGGCCGGGTCCGAATCAGGTGGTCTTGCATGTTTGGCAGCTGGAAGATGAAGGAGTTCCATGTGTTGGTTTCTGCTTTCTCTGTGTCATAGAAGGGAAGTCATCTGCTAAGAGTGAGGAATAGGAAATTTTGAGAAAGTGGTTATAGAAAGAGAGAAAATAAGTGGATCAGAGAAACATAGTTTTGCCAGGCAGAGTTGCAGGTTTCTTTGAGGTTGGCAAACAAGAATTCATGTTTTTTATTTTGTTTTAATGAAGCTTTAAGGTCAAGATCATGTTTATTTTATAGAATGAATTTTGGTACTTTTTTAAAAACTATTTTTAAATTCTTCTGTTTTGACAGTTCATTTTGTTTTTGTCAATATTGATTTAAATCTATTTAATTTAGATTTTAAAATCATTAATATACTATGGTATTTATGGTTCTGTTTTTCTTATATTTCATTTCTTTATATGTTACTTTCATCCTTTATATTTTATTTTACTATTTGCCATTTTATTATCTTTATCTTCTTCATCTTTTCTGCCATTTCTCTCAAAATTTTTTAAAATATATTTTTAGTTGTAGATGGACACAATACCTTTATTTTATCTATTTATTTTTATGTGGTGCTTAGGATCACAATGTGGGCTTAGCCACAACACCAGCCCACATTTCTCTCAAATTTTGAATTGTTATTCTGTGCTCTAAGATCTGTAACTTATATAATTTATTCATTGCTTTCCTCTCCTTTGCCAGGAGAGGAAAAGGCCGAGGCAGGAAGACCACAAGTTGCAAGGCCAACCTGAGCAACTTTGTGAGAACCTGTCTCAATATAATAAATAAAAAGGGCTGGGGGTGTAGCTAAGTGGTTAGAGCATTTCAGATTCAATCCCCAGCACTGGGGGCTGGGTGCGGGGAAATAGGGAGAAAAAAGAATATGAATTAAAACCTATGTGGAAAAAAAACCCTCTGAAAGATCCTTGGAAAATGGGCTTGGAGACCATATGATATCCAATAATTAATACATTTTCTTTTCTTGTGGGAAATAATGAGATAAATTTTGACAACAGTATGTCATACATAGTCTTCATTCATTCAAGTTTGTTTGTTTATTGTTTCAGGGAATTGAACACAGGGGACACTTAACTACTGAGCCATATCCCCAGCCCTTTTTTGGGGGGAGGGGGGTTGTTTGTTTGTTTGTTTGTTTGTTTTGAGACAAGGTCTTGCTGAATTGGTGAGTCTGGCTTTGAACTTGCAATCCTCCTGCGACAGCCTTCCAGCTGTTGGGATTACAGGCATGTGCCACCATGCCTGGCCCACCTGTATTTTTGTTGTTGTTGTTGCAGGGGATTAAATTTAGGAGTACTCAACCATTAAGCCACATCTCCAGCACTATTTTATATCTTATTTAGAGACAGGGTCTCACTGAGTTGCTTAGCACCTGCTGTTGCTGAGGCTGGCTTTGAACTCGAAATCCTCCTGTCTCAGTCTCCTGGGTTGCTGGGATTACAGGCATGCACCCCTGCACCTGGCCCACCACTATTTTTTATTTTATTTATCTTTTTGGAGAGAGAGAGAGAAAATTTTTTTTTAATATTTATTTTTTAGTTTTTGGCGGACACACATCTTTGTTTGTCTGTGGTGCTGAGGATCGAATCCAGGCCGCACGCATGCCAGGCGAGCGCGCTACCACTTGAGCCACATCCCCAGCCCCTACCACCACTATTTTTTAAAGGTTGTTTTATATCTTACTTTTTTTGTTATAATTATGTACTTCCTAGCAATAGTTCTTTTTTCCATTAATATTATTACAATGTGTTTAATAGATCCAGTTAATTCAGATCATATGACTTTTTAAAATTTTAGGGCACTGTTACTATTTGAACAATATTTATTTTTTTAGCTGTAGTTGGACATAATACCTTTATTTTATTTTTATTTTTAGGTAGTACTGAGGATCGTACCCAGGGCCTCGCACGTGCTAGGCAAGTGCTCTACCGCTGAGCCACAACCCCAGCCCTGAAGAATTCTTAATAGCCAGTTTTAAAGATAACATTTGAAACCTACTATATAACTAATGACTAAAGTCTTTTTTATCGCCTTTAAATTCCATAAAGATATTTCTCTTGAAAGTTGCCTGGGCCTTTTTACCTGGTAGTCTTTTGTTGTTGTTTTGGTTTTGTTTTTTGATATAGGGATTGAACCCAGGGGTGCTTTACTTCTGAGTTACATCCCCAGCACTTTTTTATTTTGAGATGGATCTTGATAAATTGCTGAGGCTGGCCTCAAACTTGTGATCTTTCTGCCTCAGCCTCCTTACTGGGATTGCAGGGGTGTGCCACCACACTGCACTTTCTGATTATCTTTGTGTTAGACTTCTGTGTGTCACTGTGACCAAAATGCCTGACAAGAACAACTTAAATGAGAAAAAATTTATTTTGGTTCACAGTTCAAGAGGTTTAGTCTGTGGTTGGTCAGCCCACTAAGTTGAACTTCATGGCAGAAAGGTGTGACCGGTGTGACCGAGAAAAGCTGCTCAGCTTGTGGCAGCCAGAAAGCAGAGAAGGGAGTGAGGGAAGGAAGGGAGGGAGAGAAAGCAAGAGAGATAGGGGGCAAGGGGAGGAAAGGGCTTGGGACAGGGGTTGTCCAAGGCATACTAGTGGATTAATCCAGTGATTTGAATTGGTTCACTGATAAGGCCAGAGCCCTAATGATTGCCCAAAAACCCAACCTCTGAACCTTGTTGCATCAGGGATCATGCTTTCAAAACATGAACTTTTGATTGGGAGGACATTCCAGATCCAAACCATAACAATCCTATAAATGTTCTCTGTATTGCTCAGAAGTAGAAGTAATTCTGTTTGTTACTTTTATTCTGATTTTTTTCCTGTTTATAACTTCTTGTAGGATTTAATTTTTTTCCTTTTAGTTCAATGTCATAAGACTATCTCTTATTATCTTAATGTAGTTGTTAAATGTAGGTCCTCTCAACTTCTGGCCTAAGTTCTTTTTATTAATTCAAGACATTTTTCAGATAGAACTCTTTTAATCATTTATTCTTTGCCATTGGTTTCTTTTACTACTCCAAGGAGTGTTTTTGCTGTGTGTGTGTGTGTGTGTGTGTGTGTTGTGTATGTATTTAAATTCAAGCTCTGGATGATCTTTCTTTCATCCCATCTTTTACTGATTTATGTTTTTTAATGTATGGATATATTTTTTTAGCTTGGTTTGTTTTACTCATTACAGGGTTTGTATTATTTAATCAGCTTTTTGCTTATTTATATTCTATTACAATGGCATAACTTCTTTTCTATATGTAAAGGAAAATTTTAATCGTTTTCCAAGTTGTACTTATGATTCTTGTGTTGAGTTTAATTCAGATTTGTTTTCAGTTAATTTTTCTCCTTTAATTTTATCATTGATTTTTATGTTTGAGGTGAAAAGCTTTTATGTGTTTCAAATAATTTTATTTATATTTTCATAGAATATGTAACCTGTACATACCCTATTGCAAAATTTGACCAGTGAGATTACATCAAACTAAAAAGTTTCTGTACAACAAAGGAAATAATCAACAGAGTGAAGATACAACATACTCAACAACTTCATGAAAGCATTCTCACTGAAGGTTTCAGTAGGGAAATGCTATTTTTCACTACCATGACTTTGATTAGGACTTTGACTGGAGTAATGGCCAAAAAGTAGTGCATTATAAAACTTGGGAAAGGTACTCCTAGGATTAAGGTATAGTAATGAGATAATTAATAAACTGTTATATTACTGGGATGAATAAATATACATATAAAATCATGCTATGATATAATGTAGAAAACCTCTACTATTATAAAACCATGGCTGACTTTGATCTGAAAATAATTAAGATATAGAAGGAATGTAGAAAACAGTAAGTAATGATGTCATGGACCATTTTGTTCTGCTTAGTGCCTTGAGGCTGAATGTATTTATTTGTATCTCTGCCTGTTTGTCAGCAGTGTTTGGCTGATGTTGAAATTCTGAGAGGGCTGTAGTCTGGGAAAGACTTTCACATTGGACAGGACTCTAGAGAGAGCATGCTTCAATAAAAGACCAGTGTTTTTAAGATGGGGAGGGGAGTTGGGCACAGTTTTGTGCACCTATAATCACAGTTACTCAGAAGTTTCAGTTGGGAGCGTTACTTGAGCCTAGGAATTAAAGTCCAGCCTGGAAACATAGCAAGTCACTACCTCTTGGGACACGGGGGTATACAAAAAAGTGTTAGACCTCATGAATGAATTCACTAAAGTCACAGGATTTAAATAGTAGTTTTTAAAATATATACCAATAACAAAATTGCTGATAAAGAAATAAAGAAAGCAGTCCCATTCATAAGTGCTCACACATATGCACAGGAGTAAATTTTATCAAGGACGTTAATGATCTCTATAATGAAAATTACAGAACACTTTAGAAAGAAATTTTGAGAACACCAAAAACTGGAAAAACATCCCATGTTCATGGAATGGAATACTTAATATTGTTAAAATGTCCATACTGTTCAAAGTGATGAACAGATTCAGTGTAATACCTAGTAAAATACCAAGGGCATTCTTCACAGAGCTAGAAAAAAGAGGGGGGAGTCACAAAATTCATATGGAATCACGAAAGACCTTAAATACCCACAGCAACTACAAATAAAAAATAAATATTAAAAAAAAAGAACCTAGAAATTCACACACTTACAAAAATCAGCCAATTGATTTTTGACAAAGGTAGCAAGCATATATATTGGAAAAAAAGTCTCTGCAATAAATGGTGCTGGAAAAAACATAAATGGTACTGGGGAAACTGAATAGCCACTTACAGAAGAAAGAAATTAAATCCCTGTTCCTTATCGTGTATGAAAATTAACTCAAATTGGATCAAAGACTTATATTTAAGACCTGAAACTTTGAAACTATTAGAAGAAAATATAGGGAAACATTTCAGAACATTGGTGTGGGCAAAGATTTTTTTGGATATGACCCCCAAAAGCACAGTCAACAAAAGCAAAATTTGACCAGTGAGATTACATCAAACTAAAAAGTTTCTGTGCAACAAAGGAAATAATCAACAGAGTGAAGATACAACATACAGAATGGGAGAAAATATTTGCAAACTATGTGTCTAACAAGGGGTTAATTTTCAGGATATATAAGGAGCTCAACAGCAAAGAAGGACAAATATTCCCATTTTAAAATGGGCAAATCACCTAAACATACATTTTTCAAAAGAGGATATACAAATGGCCAACAAATGTCACCCTTTTCATAGGTGGGCTTCTAGAATGGTGGAGTGAGGACCTTGGGGTATGCATGTAGGGTTCGGTGGCACATGCCTGTAATCCCAGCATCTTGGCAGGCTGAGGCAAGAGGATCATGAGTTCAAAGCCAGCCTCAGCAAAAGCAAGGAACTAATAAGCAACTCAGTGACACCCTGTATCTAAATAAAATACAAAATAGGACTGGATATGTGACTCAGTGGTCCAGTGTCTCTGAGTTCAATCCCCGGTAACCCCCACCCCCTAGAAAAACAATATTGAATGTATTTGATAATTGATGCATCTGGGTGATAGGTATGTAGGGATTCATAATACTCTCCTGTATACTTTTTAAAATTTTTAGTAATAACTTCATTGAGATATAATTCACATACCAAGCTGAATTATTCAGTGATTATTAAATAATTAGTTATATTACCTAAAACATCTTGAAGAAACAGTAGAAGAAATAATTCTTTCCTCTGGAGAAGTTAGGAGGAAATCTATACCATAGTCATCCTCATCCAACTCAATATGTGAGATTTCTCAAGTGAGTATTCAGTTTCTAAATTTTTCTTCTCACTACCATGGAAATTAAAACAGTTAATAAACATTGTTATTTATTTTTGGAAGTTGATACTAATGTATACATTTATAGGGTACAGTTATATTTGGATAAATATATACAGCGTACAATGATCAAACAGGGTAATTATAATTAGCATGTCCATCACCTTGAACATTTATCATTTCTTCGTAAACATTGGTTATTTTTATTTTAATAATTAATGAGTAAAATGCAATTTTTGTAAAACTTCATATTCCCATTAATGTCATCTAGTATTGTTTAATCCTTTTTCCTAAGATACATGGCATAAAAATAAAAGTAGATCTCTGGTAAAGATAGAGTGGGAAGGGTGAGGGTTTAACTCAATTTTAGAGTACTTGCCTAGGCCCTGGGGAAGGAAGGAAGTGAGGGAGGGAAAGAAAGAAGAGAAAAATAAGAGTGGGAAAAAAGGGTTATAACTATCAGTTAAAATTAAAATGTCTTTCTATGCATAGATTACAACCCTTCCTTCCCTCCTCTCTTTCTTTCATCTGGGGTTTAAACCCTGGGTGCTTTACCACAGAGCCACATCTCTAGCCTTTTTAATTTTTTATTTTGAGACAGGGTCTCACTGAGTTGCTTAGGGCCTTGCTAAATTGCTGAGGTTGGCCTCGACCTTATGATCCTCCTGCCTCAGAGGGATACAGGTATGCACCAGAACACCCAGCTAGCTCGAGTAATTTTAAGGTGCCTTGAGCTGTACATTATCTTGGGAAATAATAGCTCAGTACCACTACAGTTTGTTACACAAGAATGGAAATGTGCTTGTAGGAGTATTTTTTCAGGTTGAAACCAGATGATTATAAAGCATAGTATCTTGCTGGTAAACTCATTGGTGGTGGTGTTTTAATATCTAGTGTGCTTATTTTAGTGTGTATGGAGGAAAAGAGGGGAAAATAGGTCATTTTCTTTTTCAAGTTCATTAAAGATTATATATTTCAAATGTCACCAAATGTAAATATCAAAACATTGTTGACCAAAAAAAAAAAAAAAGTCATTACTCTGGGTATAGGTGGAACAATGCCTTTTTGAATTAAGGCATTCCTCTTGATAAATATCATGATTAATGTAAAATTCCTAACTTCACTGACATTTTTTCCCCCTCACCATTTAGGATCATGGCTGCTGTCCCTCTAAATAATCTACAGGAGCAACTAGAGCGTCACTCAGCTAGAAAACTTAATAGTAAATTAAGTCTTTCAAAACCCAAGTCTTCGTAAGTATGTTGGTTATTTTTCTGTCATAGGCACTAATTCATCGTGTCTTTTTTTTTTTTAAATTGGTTACACATGACAGTACAATGATCTTGACAATTCATACATTTGAATCAAATGGGATATAATTTCTCATTTTTCTGATTGTACAGGTTGCAGAATCACATTGGTCATACAGTCACCTATATACATACAGCAATAATAAAATCTATTTTATTCTGCTGTCCTTCCTATCCCCCCTTCCCTCATCATGTCTTAACAAGTAAGATCTCGTTTTTCAATTTTTTTTTAGTTATAGATGGACACAGTACCTTTATTTTGTTTATTTATTTATTTATTTATTTTGTATTTGGTGCTGAGTATCAAATCCAGTGCCTAACACATGCTAGGCTAGTGCTCTACCACTAAGCTACAACCCTAGCACTTTTCTTTTTTCTTTTTTTTTTTTTTTTATATTTATTTTTTAGCTTTAGGTGGACACAATATCTTTATTTTATACTTATGTGGTACTGAGGATCAAACCCAGTGCCTCGTGCATGCTAGGTGAGCACTCTACCACTGAGCCACAACCCCAGCCTCAATTTCTTAATTGTGCATATGAGGAAATGAAGCTGAGAGGTTCAATGATTTTTCCATTTTGCAAATTAATGGTAGCATTTTTTACCAGCATCAAGTAATAATTGTGTAGCACCTTTACAGAGTTCCTGGCACATTATACTTTTTCAGTAAAGAAATAATGAATTTTTTGTGTGAATTTGTGATAGGTATATATAATATTTTAATATAATTTCTTTTCCTTTCCAAAAGAATGTATAATGAAACTACAGCTCTTCAGTTTTGTAAGCTATAATCTACACTCCTAATGATAACTAACAATAATTTGTATTATGTATATACTGTGCCTTTACCATTTTCAGACACTGTTCTGGGTGCTTGGCTTTAAGTCACTACAGACTTTCATGCCATTAAACCTAGCAGATATTCAGGATTCCTGCCTCCTTTATTTCTCCTTCAGATCTCATCAGAGCTAGTAATTTATAATTCTTTTTCCCTCAAAATTTTTATCAGAGTAGCAAAAGGTAGCTACATTTGGTTCTCTTTACACAAATGTTACTCCTTCCTTTTGGAGGTGCTAGGATTAGTAGCCCAAGAATAGAGTGTGGAAATGGCCTGGGGACTCTCAAAACCAAATAATTAGCCCCTGAATGAGAAGAATCAGAGCATACGAATTATAACTTGTTGTCTAATAAATTTTAAAATTACAGAGGGAAATAAATTTTTTGCCTACTTGTAGTGCAATTAATATAACTTGTCATGAATTAGTAAAAAAAATAATAAAATAGACTATTGTAGCGTGAATGGGTTTGTTAAAAATGAATTCATCTGGAGGTTGGGGGTGTAGCTTAGTTGTAGAAAGTCTGCTAGCATACAAGAAGCCCTGGTTCAGTCCCCAGCACCACCAACCAATGAATTTATCTAATCCATTTTTTTCCATTATTTTTCAGGGGTTTTACTTTTAAGAAGAAATCATCTTCAGATAATGATGCATCTGTAGCTTCTGTAACTAGCGTGTCCGTAGCAAAAACACCTGTGTTAAGTGATAAAGACGTGAATGTGTCAGAGGCCTTTTCCTTCAATGAGTCTCTGTCCCACAACCCAAATCAGCAGACCACGATCAATGACTTCTTTAAAAATGTTCCAGCAGGACAGCACACCAAGGCTACTAGTTCAAAATCATTATTGCCTAATATGTTGCGGATTCCGCAGGAAGTTTTATGTACTACCCAAAACACACCAGCAATAAAGACCCCCTGCAGTGCTGTTTTCAAGAAATTAGAATTTAGTTCTTCACCAGATTCTTTCAGCGTTATGAATGATTGGGATGATATGGATGACTTTGATACTTCAAAAAAATTTTCTACACCACCCGAAAATCACTTTGTTAGAGTAAGCACTGCTCAGAAATCAAAAAAGGCTAAGAGAAACTTTATAAAACCACAGCCTCATAAAACAAATACAGTAAAAACTGATTTGACTCCCTCATCCTCTGAAAGCCAGCAAATTGATTTGGCTAAGGACCAGAAGGATGACTCGGAATGGTTAAGTAGTGGTGTGATCTGCATCGATGATGACCCTGTTTCTGAAACGCTTATAAATGACAATACTCAGGAAAGTTACTCTTTGAAAACTCATTTGGGAGATGAAAGAGGTAAAAGTTATTTTATCAATTTATACTTACATTGACTTTTTTTTTTTTTTTTAATTTAAAGCTAAGCATTGGGGAGGCTGGGATTGTGGCCCAACTGTAAAGTGCTCACCTAACACATGCAAGGCCCTGGGTTTGGTCCTCAGCACCATATAAAAGTAAATAAATAAAATAAAAGTATTGTGTTCAACTACAACTAAAAAATAAACATTAAAAAAAAAAAAAGCTAAGCATTGGGAATAGTAGTAAGAATAGATAGAGCTTTTATCCTTAAGGACTTTAGGACCTAGTGAGATGCTTGTTGAATAATCTGTTGGCTACATTCTTAAGGTAGGACATACTGATGAATTAGAAAGTTTTATTCTGCTAATATGATTTTCATATTAACACTATCGACAGGTCTGTGATTTTATATATGAAGAAAATAAGGTCCACCAAGGTTAAAATGGCTAGTTACTGATAGAACTGGAAAGTGAGATTAAGCCTTCCTACATATATAATTCCTTAAGGGCTTGTTACCATAAATTATACACCAAATATTTATGTATAATATGATCTAATCATGCTACTGAAGTATAGCCAGGCCCACTTAATGACAATATATTCTAAGAAATGTGATATTAGACCATTTCATTGTTATGCAAACATCACAGAGGATACTTCCATAAACCCAAGGTACAGCCTTCTACACACCTAGGTGTAGCCTGTGGCTCCTAGGCACAAACCTGTACAGCATGCTAATGGACTGACTACTATAGATAATTGTAACTACAGTGCTAAATATCTATGTATCTAAAAATATATAAAATATAGAAAACGTTATAAAATATGATCTAGAAGATTTAAAGAAAAAAAAGCAGGTATTATATAGAACACTTAACATGAATGGAGCTTATAAGCCTGACAATGCTCTGGGTGAGTCACTAAGTGGCTAGTGATTATAAAGGCTTGGGACATTATAGTATCATTGACTTTATAAATGCTATACTCTTGGGTTTCACTAAATTTATTTAAATTTTTTTTCTTCAATAATAAGTTAATCTTAGCACACTAATATTTTATTTTACTAACTTAATTTTTTAACTTTTTGACTCTTGTAGTCACACTTAAAACATAAGCACATAGTATAGTTGTACATAAATGTTTTCTTTGCTTTATCCTTCTCTGTAAGCTTTCTTTTTACTTTTTAAACATTTGTTGATAACTAAGGTGCAAACACATAGTAACTTACGTCTTCTACTTCCGTTTCTTGTCCCACTGGAAGGTATTCAGGGACAGTAACACAAATGGAATAAGTAGAGAGCATACACTCTAAAATAACAATAAAAAGTATAGTATAGTAGGCTGGGCACAGTGATGCACACCTGAAATCCCAGCTACTGAGGAGACTGAGGCAGGAGGATTATAAGTTTGAGTCCAGTATTTAGTGAAAACTTGTCTCAAAAAAAAAAGTATAACATAGTAAACACATTAACCAGTAACAGATGTTTGTTTACTATCATTACACCAAATATAATGCATAGTACTCATCGTCATAAACATATGAGTAATAAGTTGCACCGTTACACAATATATCCCATTTTTATCTTACAGGACCACCATCCTGTATGTGGTCTGTTGTTGAACAAAAACATAATGTGATATGTGGCTATATTATAAATTACGTTCAAAGTATTTTCTGGATAGGTCTTAGTTATTTGATGTCCAAAATGTGCTAAGATTAACCACCATGTGGAAGTAAGCCACCTTATGATATGGTTATAAATATTAGACTTTAAAAAATAACTTTTTAAAGAGAAAGGTCCTGCTATGTTGCCCAGACTGACCCCAAAACTCCTAGACTTAACTCTTCTGTCTTAGCCTTCCTAGTAGCTAGAGCTACTGGTATACCATTCCCCAAGAGTAAAATTTTTTTTATATCAATCTCATCAAGGTTGCTGTAGGGTAAGAGAGAACTGAAAAATAATAATAAGTAAAACAAAAAAGAATAAGTATCTTCTTTTAGATTCAACTACATATCACATTAGTGCTCTCTAGTTTACCTATCAGAAAGTGTTACTTGAATAACTAGGAAAGCTCTGTGGTAAAGTAGAGGCAGTTTATCCATAAAGGCAGCAGTGTTTGAGCTATTAGACTTTTCACTGCACATTATCCTTATTTAAATATGAGTGAAAAATAGAGACATGACAATGTTGATACTAAGCATGGCTTTCAAAATTTAACTGGAGATAGGCACGAAAATCCCTAAGCAAATCTTCAGCCTCAATCCAGCATTCATTGGACTTAATCCAGTGACTCACTAATTATTTATGAAGAAATCAGCAAATATTCCCGTGTGAAAGGAGAGGACTCCTGTACAGAGTGGTGTGATTATTTATGACTTGCCCAAAGCATTCACTTGTAAGTACTCATGCCCAGTTCTTTCTGTCTCATTAATTATTAAAATAGCCTATGTTTATTAACTGTTTTACCTTAGGTAATGGTGAAAAGAAGAAAAATGTAGAAGAAGTTGAATTACGTTCAACTGAGAAGCTTCCACATATTGATTTTGATGATGATGACTACGACATAGATTTTGTTCCACCTTCTCCAGAAGAAGAAATTATTTCTGGTGCTTCTTCCTCTTTGAAAAGCTTTAGGTAAACTAGCTAATGATCAGAAACATTGTTTCTTTCTGGATGCTTTATTATCATTATTACATAAATGTATTTTTTGTTACTTGAGATCAAAGGGAGAGAGAGAGATCCAGGATTGTACAGAGCATGACAGAAGCATTATCAAGGGCAGCAGCTGGACCAATGGATCCCTACCATTTGAGTCAAAGGGGGCTCATATTGTGGTCAGGACAAACATGACTTTCAGCCAACTTGCAATGTGCTTGATTTATCTCAAGCTAAGATCAAAGAAGTGGGCACAGGGCTGGGTAGGTCAGTGGTAGAGTGCTTGCCTACCACATGTGAGTCACTGGTTTCGATCCTCAGCACCACATAAAAAATAAAGGTATTGTGTCCATCTACAACTGAAAAATATTTAAAAAAGAGGAGGTTGGGCACATTCCTGACACTGATGGTACCAGCGTCCTGTGGTAAAGCTATACATATCACTCTGGTGGTTTTGTTGATTTATAGTGTGCTGGAAAAGTACATGGGGAGATAGATCAGGGTTACTAAGCTACACATATTACTCTGGTGGTTTTGTTGATTTATAGTGTGCTGGAAAAGTACATGGGGAGATAGATCAGGGTTACTAAGCTACACATATCACTCTGGTGGTTTTGTTGATTTATAGTGTGCTGGAAAAGTACATGGGGAGATAGGGTTACTAAGGAGCACTCATGGACAACAGGACTCAGAAGGCTAAAGCCATGTCAAACTAAATCTACATCTTCCTTCCCTCCCCTCCAGCCAGAGACATTTGCTGTTATCTGGAGATATTTTGGAGAGGTGGTGCTGCTGCTATCTAGTGGGTAGAGACCAGGGTACCTAGCATTTTGTGAGTCACTGGGTTCAGTTCTCAGAACCACATATAAATAAATAAAATAAAGGTCCATTGACATTTAAAAAATATTTTTTAAAAAAGGTAGGCACAGTGCCACACATCTGTGATCCCAGCAACTAAAGAGGCTGAGGCAGGAGGATCACAAGTTTGAGGCCAGACTGAGCAACTTAACAAGACCCTGTTTCCAAAAAAAAAAAAAAAAAAAAGGATATAACTCAGTGGTAAAGCACCACTGAATTTATTATTATACCTCAAGAAAAAGGAAAAAATTAAAAAGTAGAGCTGAAAGGATTTGGGTTTGGACATGAAGAACAAGAGAAAATAAGACCAAATGTGATTTTAAGAACTGGGTGCCTTGGCACATACTGGTAATCCCACCTACCCAAGAGGATCATAAATACAAGGCCAAAGCATCAGAAAATCTCCATTTAAGTTACTAGTAGTCTTTTTTGGTGGGAAGTGGGTACTGAGGATTGAATCCAGGGGGCATGCTACCATTGAGCTGTATCCCCAGTCCTTTTTTTTTTAAGAATTTTTCTTCAAAGCACCTTTATTCTATTTATTTATTTTTATGTGGTGCTGAGAATCGAATCCAGAGCCTTACATGTGCTAGGCAAGTGCTCTACCACTGAGCTACAACCCCAGCTCCCCAGTCCTTTTTATTTTTTTATTTTGAGGCAGGCTATCATACCACTAAGTTGCCAGGGCAGGCCTTAAATTTTTTTTTTTTAAGGTGTAGGTGGACACAACACAATGCCTTTATTTTTATGTGGTGCTGAAGATTTAACCCGGGTGCCGGCCGTGCTAGGCGAGCACTTTACCGCTGAGCCACAATCCCAGCCCCCTGGCCTTAAATTTGTGATCCTCTTGTCTTAGCCTCATCACTGGGATTTTAGGTGTACAGCACCTTGCCCAGCAATTAGTAGTGTTCTTAAAATGTCAAGTCTCATTCTCACTAATTATATGGAACCTCCAAAAATATTTTATGTAGTTTGCTTGCTTTTAATTTTGTGTCAGGGCCTTGATAAGTTGCTGAGGCTGGCCTGGAACTTGTAATCCTCCTGCCTCAGCCTCCTAAGAGGCTGGGATTACAGGTATATGTTTGTATGTATGTAATCTGGCTATGCAGTTGATTTTGACATGAGAACTATATTCCAAAAAAATATATTTCTGAACTCCTGGACTGAACTGACACTAAGTTAATGCATTATTTGAGAATGAGTCAGCATATAATATATTGCTCTCTTTATCCTATAAGAGAGAATTGACCATTGTATTTGTCATTCACTGAATTTTAACAAATTAGTGACACAATTGCTCAGTAGCATAAATTACTAATTAACATTATTACCAACTTGCTCCAATTGAAATCTCAGTCCATTTGAGTAGTGGAGTATATACCATATTATTTAATCAATATTTTGGTGAGAAACAGATCCCTGTAGTATATCATCTTAGTTAAGGAAGGAATGAGATGTTTTATGTATGACCTAGGTTAGTTCTCCTAGTTTGTCTTTAACAGATGTGTTGGGATGTTTAAAGAGGAGGGAGAGATTTAAGTATGGTTACCATTTGATGACAAAACTAAAGAATCCTAAGAACTTCCCTCCTCTTTTCCTTTCTGATAAAAATTCATACAGAAGTATAGAAAGTTACAAAACCGAGCAAAAGTTCACATCGTATTAAAACTCAATAAAGTCATTAAAAGGACTAAAAATATGTAGCAATATGGAATATGCTTTAAAATAATCTTTTTACAACTTTTTAAAGTTTAAAAAACTTTTTTAAACTTTATTTTTAATTAAAATTAAAATTTTGATTATTTTATTTAATTTTAATTAAAAATTTTAAAAAATTACAAAACAAAAGATTATTTTAAAAGCATATTCCATATTGCTACATATTTTTAATCCTTTGAATGACTTTGTAATTTATTGAGTTGTAATGCTATAAATAGCTTCACCAAGACTTTTAACAATTGGAAAATGACTATTTGCAAGGTTGATTGTCTCTACATTTTCCATTGTAACCTAGTATACATATTTGTATTTTTTGTAAAACTGAAATAGAATTTCCTCAAATGATACTTTAGGTACAGTATACATTTAAATTTTATGTGCATTCTTTTTTTCCTCTTTTATTTTTTAATGCTGATTATAACCTGAATTTTGAGGTTGAATGGACAGTGTAACAGTACAGAGGATCATGTATTATCTCCTGTATTTCAAAACCTCTTTAGCTGGCCCTCAAAATTCTTTATCTTCTGATCTCAAATTACCTTTTCTCAGCTGTGGTTTTTTTGTTTGTTTTCTTTTTTTTAAAATATTTTTTTAGTTATTTATATGTGGTACTGAGGATCAAACCCAGGGCTTCACACATGCTAGTTGAACACTCTACCACTGAGCCACAACTCCAGTTCTGTTTGTTTTCTTTTAAAGAGATAAGGTCTTACTATGTTGCCCAGGCTGACCTTTAATTCCTGAACTCAAGTAATCCTCTTGCCCAGACTCTTAAGAGTGTCTGGGACTGCAGGCATGAGACCACTCCCTTCAGTTTTATCTCCAATTATGCTGTTGTAATAACCCAGAGTTCCAGTGAGACTAATGAGTTAGGCCAATAAGAAAGAACTGCTAAAAATATGACCTTTTTTATTATATATTGTTATTTGAAAAGCAATATAAAAAGTTATTCATCACTGTTTTGATTTCGTTAGAAAAATGCATTTTGAAATCCTACTTTAGGAAAATACAGTTGATTCCTGGATATCAAGTGAACAGATACTCTTTTTTTTTTAATCTTTCCTTCATAGTCTGAAGTTTTGCTCAGATCCCATCTCCTCAACAAAAACTTCTCAAACTCCAAAAAATGTTAACTTTCCTTGGGTTTCCACAGTATCCTCTTCTTAACACTCAGTTCTAATTTATTTTGTTATTTTTCTATCCCATTAGACTGACCATGCTTATAGTTGATATATTTTTGGATATTCTATGTGAAATAATTATATATACAAAAACAGATACATACATACATATTGGCATTATATAAGAAGTCCAGATAAAGTGCTTTGGAATCTCAGAAGAGAGAAATGTTAGTAAACACTTGCTGGAGAAAACAGAAGTAACACTTGGGCTGGACCTATGAGAACAGCTATTACTTGGTATAAAGAGTTTACTGGGCTGAGGTTGTGGCTCATCGGTAGCGCGCTTGCCTAGCACGCGTGAGGCACTGGGTTCAATTCTCAGCACCACATATAAACAAATAAAAAAAAAATAAAGGTCCATCAACAATTAAAAAATATTAAAAAAAAGTGTTTACCATGGCAGGTTTTTTTTTTTTTAATTTGAGAGAAGAACAGAGGCAAAACCTTAAAATAAATAATGCAGCATTTGTAAGGAATATAAATGGTGCAGTGTGATTGGAGCCTGGTGGTGTTACTGAAAGGGCATAATTGGAGATAAAAGTTGAAAAGTATCTTGGGACCAGATAAAGAAAGACTTTGAGGAACAGCTAAAGAGGCTTTAGAATAGAGGAGATATAAAATAATTTTTCTTATCTGTTGTATACTGTCAAACCAGTTGTAGAAAAATGTTAGGATAGCTGGGTGTGGTGGTACACACCTGTAATCACAGTGGCTTGGGAAGCTGAGGCAGAAGGATCACAAGTTCAAAGCCAGCCTCAGCAATTTAGCGAGACCCTTAGCAACTTAGCAAGACCTTGTCTCAAAATAAAAACTAAAAAGGTCTGGGGATGTGGTTCAGTGGTTAAGTGCCCCTAGGTTCAATTCTCAATATCAAAAAAGAAAAAGGAAAACTGTTAGGGGAAAAATAATACATTTATTTGGTCAAGTCTACAGTATGATTGGTTTAACTTTTTTTTTTTTTAAGTATGTTAAAGGATCTTGATGCCTCTGACAGAGAGAAGGATGTTCTCAGCACATCAAAAGATGTTTTATCAAAACCAGAGAAGATGACTACTCAGGAGCCCAATCCAGAAACTAATAAAGACTGTGATGGTACAAAAAGCATTAGAGACATATCACATATTTCAGCTACTTACTTTTGTTTATAAAGTTAAGATTTATATTTTCATCCTGTATAGTTAAAATGGCAAATTTTTTTGTGCCTTTTGTTCTAATATCATAGAATTCTTCTTCTTCATTGGTTAACTAGCATTTTCTTGAACATGCATAAGGTTATAGTTTCACAAGATTCATCTCTACCTTGAAAATACTGCTTGTTAAAAAAATCATCTCACATTTCCAGAATTTACCTTCCTATAACTTTAATCCTAGTGAGATAAATACAGAGGGAATCTTAGAAGTCCCTCTCCCCAATCAAAATACTGTTTAATCTTTTTAACTCTTACACATATTGATTTCTAGACCTTTCATTCTCCTGGTTCTCCCTTGTATGTGCTCTGAGCCTGGACTTGATGAAAATGTAGTACTTTTTTTTTATTTGCTTCAATTATTTCTGAGGGGTTCTGTTTGTTTTTTTCTCTTTTTTCAGGGGGCCATGTGGTAGGGTCTGTGGATTTTTTTAACCCAGAATCTTGCATATACTAAGGAAATGCTATACTACTGAGCTACATCCCCAACTTTTTAAACTATTATTTTGTGACAGAGTCTGGCTAAATTGCTGAGACTGGCCTTGAACTTGGAATCCTCCTGCATCAGCCTCCCAAATAGCTGGGATTATAACTGTACACTTCCACATCTGCCTTACTTTTTAAAATTTTTCTATTAAATATCTAGTATAAATAATCCAGTTGTTCATAAGTTGAAAAACAGCAGTCCCCTTTTCCACCCTTAATTTCTTCCCAAAGGCACTTTCTTTTTATTTTCTTTTATTATTTTTATCTTTTAACTTTTTTGGGGGGGGTGGGGGATGGGTACCGGGGATTGAACTCAGGGGCACTTGACCACTGAGCCACATCCCCAGCCCTGTTTTGTATTTTATTTAGAGACAGGGTCTCACCAAGTTGCTTAATGCCTTGCTTTTGCTAAGATTGGCTTTGAACTCACAATCCTGTCTCAGCCTCCTGCTCCACCGCACCCAGCTATTTTTTAGCTTTTTATAGGATAAAAGATGGAGAAAAGATCTTTTTTTCTCCCCATATTTTTTTTTTATTGGTACATAATAGTTGTATATACTAATGGGGTATTTGAACATACACACCATACACAATACAACAATGTAATTTGGCCACTATCACTCCCCAGCACTTTCTCCTTCCCCCCACCTCCCATCCATCTTTTTTATTTTTTAATTTTGAGACAGGGTTTTGCTAAATTACTGGGTCTGACCTTGATCCTCCTGCCTCAGCCTTCTGAGTCTCTAGGATTATAAGTGTGTGCCACTGTCCCCAGCTGCCAGAGGCACTTCATTCTAGAAATTTGTGTACTTCTATTCTGTAAGTTTTTCTGGTATTATTTATTTTTTATTGTTTTTTTCTTCTCTTTGAATCCTCCTAGAATTTCTATTATTTGTATGTTAGACATCCATTAATTACCTTATCTTTCATCTCTTGCTTTTCTACTTTTTAGGAGATTTTCTCTGTTTTATCTAACTTTTCTATGAAATTTTTCATTTTTATCAGCTCAACTTCCCAGAGCTATTTTTGTTCTCTGAATATTTCTGTGAAGCGCAATACTCTTGTTTGACAGATGCTGAACTTTTTCTTATGGGGGCTGTGTATGTGCACGTTTGTAGTGTTTTCTGTTCTGTCTGCTCGTGTCTTTTATTTTGGTCTCTGAATTTATTGTTAGGGATGTTCCTGAAATATCTGATCTTCTCAGCACTAATTCAGTCCTTACACCAGCCCTTGGAGATAGTTCTCTTATCTTCATCATACATATAAGGAATCTAAGGTACGGAAGAGTTAAATAATTATACATGTTCACAGAATTAGATAGCAGCAGAGCTGGAATTTGAACCCAGCAATCTTGAGGCTTTTGAGCTCACACTGATAACCACTGTACTATGTTTGTCTCTGTGTCATTAAGTTTCACTGATAAATTCATTCCTAGGATAGGGGCATGGACAGAGCCCTACAGAATGCCACTAGAATAGGCCTCTGTCTTAGTTGACATTCATCACCACTTCCTGTTCAACTAGTTACATATCTACCTTCCAATTATATTTTTCTTCCTTTTCCGTGGAATGCAAAAGACAAGGTCTTAATCCAAAAAGGTCAAGGCAGCAAGAGGCAATGGATGGGCATCAGCTCTAGAGCAGGTAGATATTTAATTTTATGTTGAACTTACGTTAAGATCACCAGCCTATAACTTTTGACAGTCACCTTCAACATTTTTTTGAAAATTAGAACAATGTCTGCCTTAATTTTTCATCATCTCTTGTTCACTAGATGCCTCTTATATCAGCAACAGGGTCTCTGAGATCTTACTTATGGATTTCCTATGTAGTCTGAGGTGTAGTGTGTCCACTAGGCAGACCGAGCTCTTTCCCAACTGGGAAGGTATTTGTGTCTATCTTTGAGCCTTTCTTGACTTTCACTATCTTCAGACCAGTACACAATCTCCTTGCATAGAAAACAGAAGTTACATAGGAATTGAGCAGTTCTTCTTTTATCATCTCATACCTCACATCCCTACTTCCTCACAGTCACCAGTAGAAACCCAAATTTCCCACTTCATTCTCATGCAGATGGTTGTCCCCACACTATTCTGTCCTCCCCTGTTCTCTCTTCCTCTCCTCCTCTCCTTCCTGCCCTTTAAAGCCTTCACCAACAGCTTCTGCTGTTGGTTGTAGCCTCTGTGGCCTCATGCTCTTTGAACATTTAATCTCTTTCTTTCCTCGTACCCTGAAAATACCATTTCTCCTAAAGCCCCCAAACTGATTTTTTTTTCCTCCTACATATCACAAGCTCTTGAGGTGGAGCAGACATCTTCTTTGCTTCTTATTGCTACCCTAGACTATTTGTTTTCTTCCATTAACTCCTTTGAAATTCTAATTCCTAGTTATATGGCTTAATAAAAAAAATTGAAATTTATTTTTTAAAAAACAAAGCGCATGGAGCTTGCTGGTTGAATTCCAAACATTATCATCATTTATTCTCCCATACACTTACTTGCCTTTTCTTTCTACTCTTCTGTCACATCTCTCCATCTCAGCCATATCTCATCTCATTCATCTTTATTTTCTGCTTTCCCTTATGCAGATTTTTTTTTTTTTTTTTTTTTTTAAATATTTATTTTCTTTAGTTTTCAGCGGACACAACATCTTTGTTTGTATGTGGTGCTGAGGATCGAACCCGGGCCACACGCATGCCAGGCGAGCGCGCTACCGCTTGAGCCACATCCCCAGCCCCCTTATGCAGATTTTATTCTCAAGCTGTTTGTCCTTCCTGGATGGTAGCAAAGATGGCCACCATCAGCATTTCAGGCTTGTTGAAAAGAGGTGCTCTTTCTCAGTGAAAGTTGAAAGATTTCCAGAGCTCATTCTCCTTGGGCTACCTTATAGCAGATGCCCACTGAAGGAGTAGGACAGAGGAGGCCTCCAAAAAAGTCCAGGTATCGTGCTATGAGCATTCAAGGAAAGCCTGGACCAATCAGGCAGGCCAAAACAAGTGGGGCTCTTGCCTGCCAGCCCTTACCTACATATAATGACATTTATATGTGTAATTAATCAAAAAAATCATAGTGAATTGATAAATTTGTATCTTCCAATGACCTTGCTACCCTAAGAGAAATATTATCATGAAATTAAATGAAAACAGTTATGAGCTCTCATTGGAGATAATCTGATCTCAATTCACAGGCAGATATTAGAACACTATATAGCTGTTTATGGTTTCACATTTTACATGTGTGACTTAAAAGTTTAAGTCTTTATTGTTTTTAAGAAAAAATATTAATAACATAATTGTTTTATAGCTAGACAGATAAATTTAAAGCAGCAGCTTATTCATGTGATGGACCACATCTGCAAATTAGTTGATATGATTCCTGTTGATGATCTGAAAGCTTTGAATTGTGGGAATGAGCTGCTTCAACAGCGGAATATAAGGTATCTTGATTTTTCTCATTCTGAAAAATACCAAATTCATTTCCACTACTCATCAAAAAAAAAAAAAAAAAAAAGCCGGGTGTAGTGGCACATGCCTGTAATCCCAGTGGCTTGGGAGGCTGAAACAAGAGAATTGCAGGTTCAAAGCCAGCCTCAGCAACAGTGAGGCACCAAGCAACTCAGTGAGACACTGTCTCTAATAAAAAACAATAGGGCTGGGGATGTGATTGAGTGTCCCTGAGTTCAATCCCCAGTACCAAAAAAAAAAAAAAAAAAAGGATAGGGCCAGGCCAGCCTTTCTGACCTGGGAATTACATAAGGATAATTGTCATATTTCTGTGTGTTTTAAATTTGTTTGCTTTTCAAACTGTTCCTTTTGCATGTGTATTCAAATTTTTGAGACTGGGAAAAATGAGATATTTTGCCACAATTTCTGTTTGGGTTGAAAACTAAAAATTATTTTGTGACCTACCATAGTAAACTACTTACATTGAATGGGTTGTTTTCTTTTCTCTCTTCAGAAGGAAACTCCTAGCTGAAGCAGATTTTAATGGAAATGATGTCAGTCTTTTTGGTTCAGTGTGGAGACACAGGCCTGCTTCACTTGATAACCCAGTGGAGGGTGATTTCTGCCCAAGGGGGAATTCTGTTAAGGAGTTAAACTTTCCACACCTTCCCTCAAATTCTCTTTCCACTGGGAAATGTTTACTGACCACTACCCCAGAGAAGACAGAATCCTCAGACACCTTGAAGAATCTCTTTGAAAGACCGTTATTCACTTCCCATTTACAGAAGTCCTTTGTAAGTGGCAACTGGGCTGAAACACCAAGGATAGAAAAAAGAAATGAAAGAAATGTTCTTACAAGCACGGCTATAAAAAATCAGAATAAAAACATTGCTTCAAAGAATGACTTAGAAGGAGAAATCCAGGCTTCCTATGATATTGATAATTTTGACATAGATGACTTCGATGATGATGAGGACTGGGAAAATATAATGCATAATTTAACAGCCAGCAAATCCTCCATAGCTGCCTATCATCCTATCAAGGAAGGTAGACCAATTAAATCAGTATCAGAGAAGATTTCTTCAGCCAAGACAATCTGTCTTTCAGTGGCATCTACTGCTGAAAATAAAAGCTTTTCAGAATCAATTCAGAATCACACTGGTAAGTTTAAAATAAATTGAATGCTTAAATATTATAGGAAAACAAAACTGTCCAAAATAGGAATTGTATAAGAAAAAACATAGCAAAAGTCATCATTGCCTGAAAACTACATTGTTTCTATGCAAATTTCTACTGATAATATGCATTACAAATCGAAATTTCAAAAGCAAGATGCTCTTTTGTCTCTGTAGCAGCTGTAGTTTTATAAAATGTATAATTATAACCTATTGTAGTAAAGCCCTAAAATCATTTACAAATGTGCTTTGCCTTTAAATTAACATCTTTAGTCCCTAAAACAATAAAGCTCATTATGAAGGTCAAGTTTTATGGGCATAAAGAAAAAATTTATATGTTAAAATGTATGTGTATCTTAATTTTTTATTTGTTTTAATTAGTTACACATTACAGTATAATGACCTTGACATATCATAATTTGAATCAGATGGTATATAATTTCTCATTTTTCTGAGTGTACAGGTTGCAGAATCATATTGGTCATGCAGTCACATATATACACATAGTAATAATAATGTCTATTTCATTCTACTATCCTTCCTATCCCCCCACAGAAATTTCTTAAAGCCATCAGATTACTTCTTTCAGCCTAGAATCTTTTTCATTCATTCATTCAACAAATATGTGTTAAGTGCTCACAATGTGCCATGTACTGTGCTGGGTCTGGTAATACTCTAAAGATAGATAACAAATATTTCCTCCCCTCTTGGAGCTAACAGTTTAATGAGTTTTTGGAGGAGTGAATTTAGCCACTTTAAAGATCCAGAATAAAGCCAAAATTAATTTTAAAACTTTACATCAGCCCTGTAAAGTTATTACATAGTGCTTTTTAACTGAACCAAGTGTACATGTGCAGAGTTTTATAAACTACAGCTTTCCTATTTTTGCCATTGATGACTTAATACTCGGAGGTTGTACTTGCAGTTACGCCATTGAGCTTTAAAATAGTCATTAATGGATTTATTTTGGTATGTTAGAATGTGTCATACTTGGTGTTTGCAATCATCTTTGAGACAGTTGAGTGTTGGGGTGAGGGTAGCTGCCAGAGCTGGCATGAGTACCTTTGTTCACTACTGAGCCAGAGTTGCCACAGAGAGGATGAAGAGCCAGGAGTGGATGTGAGAGACGTTGTGAAAGAAGAATCTGAGAAGTTCAGATGACTCTGAGGTTTCAGACCCTCAAGACTGAAGTGACTGAGAAAACTATGACACCATTCACAGAAATAGGGGAATCAGGAAGCAGAGTCAGGTTGGAGAAAAGCTGAGGACGGCTATTTTTAAGATTGGTTGACCTTAAAGTGTTGTTAAGTCATTCAGGTAGAAATGTCTTGCAGATGAGTGGAAATGCGTGCAGGATAGGAACTTAGTAGGGTATCAGAAGACATCCAGGCATTTTCTGTGCATGTAGGTTATGTTTAAGATCACAGGACTAGGAAAATTCCAGGTACCTGGAAGCCTTCCAAATTTAAGAGATAAGAAGAGAAATTAGAGTCAGAAAAGGGAATGCAAATCCAGTAGAGGGGCTCAAGGTATATAACTCAGTTGAAGAGAGTGGCCTAACATGCCGGAGGACTGGCAATGTAGCTCAGTGGTAGAGTGTTAGCCTAGTGTACATGACCCCTGGGTTTACGCCCCAGGACCACAAAACATAAAAATGAAGCAAGAAGAAAACTCATGATTACCTTAAAGGTCAAGAAAGAAGAGAAAGAGAATAAATAGTAGGGATAGACACTGTAGAAGTCAATAAAAGAATTGATTTGTTCCCTTAAGAATTTTCTGAAAGCCAGGTGTGGTAGCATATACCTGTAATCCCAAGGATTTGGGAGGCTGAGGCAAGAGGATCACAAGTTCAAAGCCAGCCTCAGCAACTTAGAGAGGCCCTAAGCAACTCAATGAGACCCTGTCTCAAAATAAAACATAACAGGGCTGGGGTTGTGGCTCAGTGGCAAAGCGCTTGCCTAGCATGCATGAGGCACTGGGTTCAATCCTTTGCACCACATATAAATAAATAAATAAATAAATAAAGGTACATCAACAACTAAAAATTATTTTTAAAAATTAAAAATAAAAAAAGAGGGCTAGGGATGTGGCTCACTGGTAAAGCACCCCTTGGTTAAATCCTCAGTACCAAAAAAAAAAAAAAAAAAAGCCGGGGAGCACCCGGGGGTGTCAGGGGATTTTCTCACACTCTTTGGAAAGGAAACCATGTGAACAGTTAAGGTGTGCTGGAGAGAACTAGGTGCACAGTGATCCTGCAGGGGGAATGGTAAATGCTAAAACTGTGTTATTACCTGAATGCACTGATTTTTCTTAACATTGTTTTTCTAGACAACTTGGCGCAGAATTTAGCATCTACAAATCTGAAACACGAGCGTTTCCAAGGTCTCAGTTTTTCTCATACAAAAGAAATGATGAAGATTTTTCATAAAAAATTTGGCCTGCATAATTTTAGAACTAATCAGCTAGAGGCGATCAATGCTACACTGCTTGGTGAAGACTGCTTTATCCTAATGCCCACTGGTATGTATTTTTAGATATAAATTGGCAGGAATCCATTGGCAGATGTTAAATGAAAGCCCTTTAATAGAAATAAAAAGAACACCTACACAGTATTTCTATTGTTCAGGGACCTCTTAAACCTCCCATGCCATAGTAAGAAAGTGTTTCACCTCCTATCTATTCTAGTTGTTGACAGGATAAAGTTTATAGCTCTTTAAGATCTTTTTTCTTTCTGAGTAGGAGGATGGGTGCTGGAGATTGAACCCAGGGGTGCTCTAACACTTAGCTACATCCCCAGCCCTTTTTATTTATTTATTTATTTATTTATTTTCGTATTGATTGATTGATTAAGACAGGATCTCACTAAGTTGCCCAAGCTAGTCTTGAACTTGCAGTTCTCCTGCCTCAGCCTCCCAAATCACTGGGATTATACGCTTGTGTCACCATGCCCATTTTTAACTTAAAATTTATTGTATTTGACTTGATCTAGAATTTTTCTTTTTTTCTAATCTAAATAAGACTTGAAAAGTGAACCAAAAAAAAAAAATCACCGTCAAATACCAGAACTAGGCGCTGGGGTTGTGGCTCAGTGGTAGAGTGTTTGCCTACCTAGCACGTGTGAGTCACTGGGTTCGATCCTGAGCACCACATAAAAATAAACAAAATAAAGATATTATGTTTGTCTATGACTAAAAAAAAAAAAAATCAGAACCATTTTGGGAATTTATTTCATCAGGTTTGGTATAGTGGCCTGGGATTAAAGTGTAGCTCTTGCTTATGAACAGCATGACCATGGGCAAGACACTTCACCCCCTTTACCCATTTCCTTTGTATCCATAGGGATAAATAATAAAGTTCTTGCTTCACAGTGTCATGAAGATTAAATGTAAAGCGTTGAATGCTGTTTTTTCTTGGCTCCAGTTTCAAAAAGTCCAAGACTTTTCGTTATGTTAGTAAAGCTATAACAGCTGTCCTATGATTTGTAGCCATATATATAAGAATATGAAATAAAATGTTAGGTTAGGAAGTAGGGAGAATTTGGAGTTTCAGTCCCTACTTGTAGTCCTCTGTTGTTTGCTTGCCTTGTTTTATGAAATTTAAATGATATAAGCTTAGTAATCAGCATTTCAAATTTTATTAACATGTTGTCACTCTACCTTCTATTTTATTCTTAATTTAGTACTTGAAAACTCTATTACTGGAAGGCTGGGGATGTGGCTCAAGCACGGCCCGGGTTCAATCCTCAGCACCACATACAAACAAAGATGTTGTGTCCGCCGAGGACTAAAAAATAAATATTAAAAACAAAACAAAACAAAAAAACTCTATTACTGGAAAGGACCCTGGTATAAGCCACTGATTCTCAGAGGTTTTTATGGTCCTTTAAGGTTTTAAGGGGATGTTTTTTAAGTCCTCTAAGTGGACTGAAGGTGTAGCTCAGTGGAGGAATGCTTGCCTAGCACATGCAAGGTCCTGGGTTGGACCCTTAGCACTGCAAAAACAAAAACAAAAAAAAAAAAAAACAAAGTAAATTAAGGTCCTTCCTTAATTTCAACTTCTTCGCTTACATGTACATGTGCACACATACGCGCGCGTGCACACACACACACATTTCAGATAAGGTTTCTTTTAGACAAAAATAGTTTTTTTAAGTACTGATCTAGTACATTTTATAGTTGATAAAATTGAGGGAGGACAAGTAAGATTAAATAGCATCTCATAGTCCTACAACTATGAACACACATACAACTATGATTATTAATAAACTAATAAGCAGGTCTCTTTATTCTCAGTATCCTTTTGTTTCCTTGACATTTCTACATATATACCAAAATGAAATTCATATGAAAAAGAAGAAATATAATATATAGTTTGAAAAAAGCTAAGGTCCTAAAACAGCCTCTGCCATTAGTAGATAGGTAAAATTGAAAATTAATTGCTACGTAATCATTTTAGTCAGCTTGAAATGTGTACTTTGGGCTGGAATGCTTGCCTAGGGCAGATGCCTTGTTATCATAATCTCCAGCACAGCAAGCAAAAACAAAAACATAATTTGGTTTACTGTCCTGTTGATTTGAGTGAGAGTTACATAGCAACAATTGTTTTGGTCTTTTGAAATTTCTTTTCAACTTCTGCTCATACCTACAAATGTAGTCTCTCCTTTTATTTCAAAGTGAGATTGGGACTGTTCTTACTGATGAGAGTACTGGGAGTTCAAGCTATGACAGTCAGTGTCAGAAGGCCCATAATGATTTTAAAAAGCTGAGATCTTGAAAGTGACTTCTGGATCATAGAGACATACTGATCAATGTGTTTTTGATTTTCAGTTTTGTATATTTTATTATATTCTAGTTCTTAAAAAATAAATTTTAGAGGTGGATTGTGGCTTAGTGGTAGAGCGCTCGCCTAGCATATGTGGGGCTCTGGGTTCAATCTTCAGCACCACGTAAAAATAAATAAATAAAATAAAGGTATCATATCCAACTACAACTAAATGTGCGTGTGTGTTTATTAAAAATAAATAAATAAATTTTATGGGGGTGGGGTTGTGGCTCAGTGGTAGAGTGCCTGCCTAGCACATGTGGGGCGCTGAGTTCAATCCTCAGCACCACAATAAATAAATAAATAAATATGAAGTTTTTATATCCATCTGTAACTAAAAAATATTTAAAAATAAATAAATTAAGAAGAAATTATTTTAATCCTAGGATCATGGTTTTTAGAGATCTCTTATATTGCTAGAAATAAAAAAACTTGCTATGTTTAAGTGTCCCAGGTAGACCTTTTAAGTAATTCCATTGTATTTAAGTATTTTTGCCCTGATTCATGCTTTTGCTGTTGCACGTGCTTGTATAAGAAGCCCTAAAAGACATTTTTATGCTTTATTTAAATTGCTCATTCAAAGCCAGCCTCAGCAACTGAGTGAGGCCTTAAGCAACTTAATGAGACTCTGTCTCCAAATAGAAAAACAAAAAGGGATGAGGATGTGGCTCAGTGGTAAAGCATCTCTGGTTTCAGTCCCAGCACCAAAATTAATTAATTAATTAACTGCTTGAATAGTTTGGCTCAGGGGTACAGCAAATTGGACCATGAACAATATCACTTGATATCCTATCAACTATTTTGATTATTATATGTGGTTTCCCTTATAACTTTTACCTTCGTTCTCTCAAGATAAAAGCTGACAGATTTTTTTTTAATATTAAAACACTTTATGAAACAATGTATATGTAGCATGATGGCATAGGATGTATTTTATTGGTACTGTACATGATCAGAAAAACTTCTCCAGTAACAAACTATAGAAATGACCCCTGAAAGTATGGTCTTGCTGACAAATTTTTTTTTTTTTCGTTTCTCTTTTAGGAGGTGGTAAAAGTTTGTGTTACCAGCTGCCTGCCTGTGTTTCTCCTGGGGTCACTATTGTCATTTCTCCCTTGAGATCACTAATAATAGATCAAGTCCAAAAGCTGACTTCCTTGGATGTAAGTTATAACATACGAATACTAATAAAAGTATACCTTCTACTGAATTACGTTTCAGTGTACTAGATAACTTTTTTATTAAATAATTCATGAATTATAATAATAAAGCATAACAGTTAAGTTGTACAGTTAAACACAAACAAGCATTTGAAAATTCTGATACAGGTAATGGTGTGTAAAATTCAATCTTTTATTCTTTTATGAGAATTATTTTAGTAAGAGCTTTTAGTCTATATTTTCTAGTATATATATATATATATATTTTTTTTTTACTAATATAAAGAGATTTCTCTTTTTACGGTGGCCGGATCAGCATGGTTCTCTTTCCAGTGTGTCTTGAAGTGCATGCATATGTGCATGCCCACATACATATATCCTTTTTCTTCAGGGCTCAGTTGACGGAAATATATGACTACATTCTACTATATTCTTCATATTAATATAGCCATACATAGGACTCAAATCTCTTGGACACTAAATTCATATTTATCTTATTTACAAATGTGAAAAGTAAATCAAAGAAAAGGTAATAAGCAGGGCTGGGGCTGGGGCTGGGTCTCAGCAGTAGAGCACTCAGTTAGCATTTGTGAGGCCCTGGGTTTGATCCTCAGCACCACATAAAAATAAATAAATAAAATAATGGTATTATGTCCAACTACAACTATAAAATGAGTATTTAAGGGCTGGGGATGTGGCTCAAGTGGTAGCGCGCTCGCCTGGCATGCGTGCGGCCCGGGTTCGATCCTCAGCACCACATACAAACAAAGATGTTGTGTCTGCTGAGAACTGAAAAATAAATATTAAAAAATTCAAAAAAAAATGAGTATTTAAAAAAAAGAAAAGTTAATAAGCAATGGGAAGGCTGTTGTAAGTTATACTTAATAAGGGTTTTTCCAAAATGTGTGTCCTCATTATTTGTTATTGTAGTGAGATACATTTCCTTTGATAGATCTGATATGACTTGTAAAATATTTATAAAACCTAAAAGTAAATAAACTTTTGTCAGATGAATGTATAAAATTTAAATGTTTGTTACTTTTACACTTAGATTCCAGCTACATATCTGACAGGTGATAAGACTGACTCAGAAGCTACAAGTATTTATCTCCAATTATCAAAAAAAGACCCAATTATAAAACTTCTGTATGTTACTCCAGAGAAGGTTTGTGTATTTATATAATTATTTTTAAATATAATATTTAAAGCCACTAGAATTATATATTTTTAAAACTTTGACATCATTTTTGATGTATAGTATATTGCAAAGAATTCCTGTAGGGCTGGGGATGTGGCTCAAGTGGTAGCGCACTCGCCTGGCATGCATGCGGCCCGGGTTCAATCCCCAGCACCACATACAAACAAAGATGTTGTGTCCGCCGAAAATTAAAAAATAAAATATTAAAATTCTCTCTCTCTCTCTCTCTCTTTAAAAAAAAAAAAAAAAGAATGCCTGTAAACATTTCACCCAGAAACCCTAAAGGAAAACATTTCACTCTAATTACTTTATCATTCTTTCTATTTTTTTTTTCCTCAAACATTTGATTTAGATAGTAGGTACCGTATCACAAGGAAAAGCTTTCCCTTTAATTGAACGTATTTATTTCTATCAGTATGAATTCATGGATTCTTAATTTATTCAGTGGGTTACAATCAATTATCATTCTGTATTTTGACATTCTCTTTGTCCTAGATTTGACCAGTGAGAGTGCTCCATCAAGCTGGCTTCTATGTCCTCTTCCTGTGTCCCTTTCAAGATGTGGGTGCTACATGTGCTTGTTGCTACTGGGATGTCATTTCTACTAGGCCTTGTCATGGACAAAGCTACAAAATACATACATACTTATATCTATATGTACAATATATTCACACATGTGATTTTTTTCCCCAAACAACATGCACAAACATAACACATATCTGTAACCCCATTAACAGTGTAAACATGTGTTGGACCATGTATTGAGGCAGAAAAATGTAACTTAATAAGTAAACTGTTGGCTAAACATGGATGAATGTCTAAAATATCTGATTTGCTATTTTCTATTACTTTTGCTGTTCTCTTCATGAATTGAAATAAGAGCCAATTTTATGTCAGGGTTTTAATACTGCTTAACTGTAATGGAACTTAGCAAAACTATTCAAGTGCTGTGTTTAAATGTCTCGTGTATTTCTGGGCCAGGTCTGTGCCAGTAACCGGCTGATTTCCACTCTGGAGAATCTGTATGAGAGGAAGCTCTTGGCACGTTTTGTTATTGATGAAGCACATTGTGTGAGTCAGGTAAATACTGTTTTTTGTTTGTTTGTTTGTTTGTTTTTGCCGGAGGAGGGTGCCAGGGATTGAACTCCAGGCACTCAATCACTGAGCCACATCCCCAGAACTATTTTTATAATTTATTTAGAGATAGGATCTCACTGATTTGCTTAGTGCCTTGTTTTTGCTGAGGCTGACTTTGCACTCTTTTTTTTTTTTTTAATATTTATTTATTTTTTTAGTTTTCAGTGGACACAACATCTTTGTTTGTATGTGGTGCTGAGGATCGAACCCGGGCCGCACGCATGCCAGGCGAGCGTGCTACCGCTTGAGCCACATCCCCAGCCCTGACTTTGCACTCTTGATCTTCCTGCCTCAGCCTCCTGAGCTGCTGGGATTACCGGCCTGCACCACTGTGCCTGGCTTACATACTGTTTTTATGTCTTAGAAAATCATTAAATTTGTGCTACCAATAGTATATATTTGTATATCTTCAGAATCGAAGAAAACCCCACATTGAGTGAACTGTTGTACTGTTTCATTGAAGAATAAAGTGGTTCTTTATATTCACTAGTGTTCTTTTTATATAAAGAAAAGCTAAATAATCTGAAAAGCAGTATTTTTTTCAACTAGTGGGGACATGATTTTCGTCAAGATTACAAAAGAATGAATATGCTTCGTCAGAAGTTTCCTTCTGTTCCAGTAATGGCTCTTACTGCCACAGCGAATCCCAGAGTACAGAAAGATATCCTCACTCAGCTGAAGATTGTGAGGCCTCAGGTGTAAGTAACAACTTAAAGTCATATATTTTAAAACCTTAGGGCAGTGGTTAGCAGAGTTTCTGCACATTAGAATCACCTGTGAAGCCCAAAGTCTCAGTACCCAGGTTGTACCTAGACCAGCTAAATCAGAATATTTGGCTCTGGAAGCCAGGGTGGGATTTGTTTTGTTTGTATTTTGGGCTTTTTGGTTCATTTGTTTAATCCTCAACTGATTCCGATGTGCAACAGTTTGGCAACTAGGGCCTAAGGGCTTTTCTTCACTTAGCAAAAGTAAAACTCTATCCCAACACCAACTCTGGAAATGGGGGTAATTTGCATGTTGCACCTATGGACCCTGGTATACTCCCAGTAATAAAGTACCTTTAACTTTGTCTTCATCTGAGCCACAACATACTTTTTTTTTTTTTTAGAGAGAGTGAGAGAGAGAGAGAATTTTTTAAATATTTTTTAATATTTATTTTTTAGTTTTCGGCAGACACAACATCTTTGTTTGTATGTGGTGCTGAGGATCGAACCCGGGCCGCACGCATGCCAGGCCAGCGCGCTACCGCTTGAGTCACATCCCCAGCCCCACAACATACTTCTTGTTGCCATCAAATCCATAATTATTTAATAACCAAAACCACTATAAAAATTATTCCAGCAGGGAGGAGTGGCGTATGCCTGTAATCCCAGCAATTTATGAGGCTGAGGCAGGAGGATTGCAAGTTTGAGGCCAGCCTCAGTGATGCCTAGACAACTTAGCAATACTCGGTCTCAAAGTAAAAAGGTCTGGGGATGTGGCTCAGGAGTTAAGTTATTCCTGTGTGTGGATTCAAGTTGTACTGGATTATTTTGTACTTCTACCTGAGTTTGATGAGTCATGCATTCTTCATTAGGTTCATTCACTCAGCAAATATTTTATTTAAAATGTGTTTGTGGTGCTGGGCTTAGTGGCACCCTCCTGGAATCCCAGCAGCTCAGGAGGCTGAGGCAGAAGGATCGTAAGTTCAAAGCCAGACTGAGCAACTTAGCAAGGCTCTAAGCAACTTACTGAGACCCTATCACAAAATAAAAGGGTTGAGGATGTGGCTCGGTGGGAAGTGACTCTGGATTCAATCCCTGGTACCAAAAAGAAAAAAAGTGTTAAATATTTTTTCCTTCTAATTTGTTAACATTGCTTTCAGTAAGGTATAGACATTAATGTGGAATGCCAAAAGAGGTAATGACAAAACAGAAAACAGCTTTTGTTCATTTGAAAATACACAAACTGGACATGGTGGCACACATCTGTAATTTAGCTCCTTAGGGAGCCAAGACAAAAGGATCACTTGGGGTCGTGAGTTTGAGATTCACCTGAGCAACATAGCAAGACCCTGTTTTTCAAAAAAGAAGATGGGGCTGTGGTTGTGGCTCAGTGGTAGAGTGTTTGCCTAGCATATGTGAGGCACTGGGTTCAGTTCTTAGCACTACATATAAATAAGTGAATAAAATAAATGTCAATCAGTGTCTAAAATATATATGTGTGTGTGTGTTGTGAGTGTATAACATTTTGATATGATGACATACTGCTACTCAAAGAGACTGAGGCAGGAGGATTGCTTAAGCCCAGGAATTCAGGGCCAACCTGAGCAACATAGCAAGACCTTCTCTCTTAAAAAAAAAAAAAAAAAAAAAAAGAAAAGACAGACCAGTTGGCTCTATCAATAGTGTAAGAAATAAAAATAACAACAATATCTCTTACAGAGTTAAGAGCAGAACTGAAAGTTCCATGTGAAGGATATGAAGTGGTTCATGAGATTAAGATACCTGCAAGGGCCTTTGCAGATTAAACTGGCAGCTTCTAAATTATCTGATCAAAAACAGGTCCCAAAGCAATTTGGATTTCTTCCAGCCTTTAAGTTGTTTGGTTCCAGCCTAAAACATATAGTACTAATAATCATACTGAAGGGCAAGAATTTTAGAGTCCTCAGAATTGTGTGTATGTGATCACAAAATTTGGAATTCAGTATTTTAATTTACTCTCACTTGAAGAGAAGTGTTTGTATAAAATTTGGAGGGGTATTTTGCTCCCATAATTTCTATGTATTATAGACTATATTTAAGATATAGTTGAGGTTCTTTATTAGACTATATGCTAGAAATTTTTTCTACGCTGATCTATAACATTTTTTCTTTTCTTTTTTTTTTTTTTTCTTTCTTTCTTTTTTTGTACAGGATTGAACCCAGGGGCACTTAACCACTGAGCCACATCTCTAGTCTTTTTATATTTTGTTTGTTTATTTTTTGAGACAGAGTCTCACTAAGTTGTTTAGGGCCTTGCTAAATTACTGAGGCTAGCTTTGAACTTGCAGTCCTCCTGCCTCAACCTCCTGAGTTGCTGGGATTACAGGTATATGCCACCATACCTGGCATTTTTTTCTTTTTCTAACAGGCACTATTTTTAAGCTCTTTCTACCTGATTATGCCAAATGCAGTCTCTGGGTTTTCTTTTTTGTGGGGGCCATGGGCATTTTAGGCAAGTACTGTGCCACTAAGCTACATCCCCAACCCTGTTTTGTTTTGTTCATTTTTAATCAGTTACATAAACCAAGTTTTCAGTGCTATATAGGACAAGGGGGAGAAAAGAAGAAGAAATAGGGAAGAAAAAAAAAGTTTGCCGTTTATTTGTCAGGTATTTTACACTTTTCTAATTTTCTCTTTGAACTCATATTTTCCTTTTATTTTCCCCCACAGAATTTTTACTTACTCTGTCATTCTTAACTGTAAAAAAAAAAAAATTATATATATATATTTGTCTTCTAATTTTATACCAGAATTTTCATCTGGTTTGAATTATTAAAATCATTAGTCATGCTGAACATAATGGAACACACCTGTAATCTCAATGACTTGAGAGGCTGAGGCAGGAGGATTTTGCAAGTTCAAGGCCATCCTTGACAATTTACCCGACCCTGTCTCAAAATAAAAAGGACTGAGGATATAGCTCAGTTGTAATGCACCCCTAAGTTCAGTCCCTAGAGGTAAAATAAAATAAAATCATTCATCATTCATAATTGATTGGATAACTTAAATATATATATATATTTTTTTTTTTTTTTTTTTTTAATATTTATTTTTTAGTTTTCGGCGGACACGACATCTTTGTATGTGGTGCTGAGGATCGAACCCGGGCCGCACACATGCCAGGCGAGCGCGCTACCGCTTGAGCCACATCCCCAGCCCCCTTAAATATATTTTTAAAACAGTTCTTAAGGGCTGGGGTTGTGGCTCAGTGGTAGAGTGCTTGCTTGGCATGTGTGAGACACTGGGTTCGATTCTCAGCACCACATATAAATAAATAAAATACAGGTCTAATGACAACTAAAAAAAAAAATCTTAAGCATAAAGTTTGATTGATAATATGTTTCCTAATGAGACAGTATTTTTTATTTTTCAGTTCACATATCTATGGATGAATTGAATCAGTTTTTATTTCTTATAAGACTGAGAAATGTTGCTTACATAAACATGTGGATGGAAATGGAAGGCATTTTATGATAGCACATCATGATGTCATCAAAAATTATTTCTAATGATCTTTTAGCTGACAACTCAATTAGGTCTGTCAAACTTCGTGGGAGGCAAAAAGTTGGAAGCTATTGGGCAAAATAAGCAAAATCATTAGTTATTCACTTTACTTTTTCCAGGAAATATACCCTTTAAAAAGTCTTTACTAGGAACTATCTAATGGCTATTAAGTATTTTTGTCAATCTTTCAATAAAAACCCTCTACCTTATATCTAATATATTTGAAAGAGGGAAATCAAAATCCTGTTGGTTTCAGTATACCTTATAAAATTTTTTTTTAATGCTTTTTTTTTTTTAACTTCCCCTTCACTAGGGATTGAACCCAGGGATACTCTGCCACTGAACTGTATTCCCAGCCCTTTTGAAAAATTGAGACAGAGTGTCACTAAGTTGCTGAGGCTAGCCTCAAACTTGGAATCTTCCTCCCTGAGCCTCCCAAGTCACTGAGATTACATGATGTGCCTCCGTGCCTTGTGACACAATGGTTGATGTGCTGTTTTATGTGTGTGTGTGTGCGTGTGCATGTGTGTGTGTGCGCGCACGCTCTAGGGGCTGAACCCAAGGCATTATATCTTCTAGGTAAATGCTGTACCACTGAGCCACATCCCCAGCTATGATATGCTTTTATTTTTTGGTACTAGAGATTGAACCCAGGGGCACTTGGCACTTAACCACTGAGTCACATCCCATTCTTTTTTTTTTTTTTTTTTTCAGATAGGGTCTCTCTAAGTTGAGTACTTGCCTACCATGCATGAGGTACTGGGTTCATTCCCCCTAGCACCACATAAAAAAATAAAATAAAGGTATTGTGTTCCATCTACAACTAAAAAATATATTTTAAAAAATAAAAATAAACAACAAATAAAGGCATTCTGACCATCTGCAACTATCCAAAAACATTTTTTAATTTAATTCACATAAACTCTTTAGTAAACAGCCCTATGACAACTGTCTCAGTTTCAAAAGCAACAGCAGCTGAGCACAAGTTGACTGCATTTTCTCACACCTCACTTTCAAATGACACAAATTTGATACTCTGGACCTGATGATATTTAATTGCAACATTCAATACAAACTTAGTCAAGATACAGTGGAATACAGATGGTTTTTAAAAAAATCTTTAATGTGATATAATTCACACATGATAAAATTCATCAACTTACAAGGTACAATTTAGTGGATTTTTTTGTATGTTCACAGAATTTTGCACCCATCCCCACGATCTAAATTAACTAAATTGTATTTTGAATTATGTCACAAATGGAAAAAAAATTCAAATTATGTTCCAGATCTTTTTTTTTTTTTAATTTTTTAATATTTATTTTTCAAGTATCGGCGGACACAACATCTTTGTTTGTATGTGGTGCATGAGGATCGAACCCGGGCCGCACATATGCCAGGCAAGCGCGCTACCACTTGAGCCACATCCCCAGCCCCCCAGATCTTTTTTAATAATGGTTTTATTGAGATATAATGCACATATCTTACCATCCACATGTTTACAATCAATCTAGTAGTATGTGGTATATTTGGAATTGTGCAGCATCACCACAGTTTTAAAACATTCTGTCACCCCTCAAAAACACTGTTACCCACCAGGCACAGTAGCACATGCCTGTAATCCCAGCTGCTCTGGAGGCTGAGACTTTTTTTGTAAATTCAAGGCCATCCTCAGCAACTAAGCATGACACTAAGCAACTTAGTGAGACCCTATCTGAAAAAATTGAACTTGTAGGATTGCAAGTTCAAGGCCAGCCTCAGCAATTTAGCAAGGCCCTACACAACTATTTTGAGACCTGTCCCAAAATAAAAAGGGGCTGGGTTAATCACCCTTGTGTTCAATCCCTGGTACAAAAAAACCCATTATCCAATAGCAGTCCAATAACCTTACCCCTCACATCTCCCTACCAGTCTTGGACAACCACTGATTTACCTTCTATGGGGAGATAGATGGTTTCTATAAACAGAATCACTCTATGTCATCTTTTGTGACTTTCTTCTTTTACTTGGCATAATATTTTCAAGGTTTGTTTCTAGGAGGAAGAGCAGGAAGAAAAGATTAACATTAAACAGATACATGAGGTGGGATGGAAAGGGAGAGAAAAGGGAAGTTGCATGGTAATGGAGGGAGACCCTCATTGTTATACAAAATTACATATAAGAGGTTGTGAGGGGAATGGGAAAATAAACAAGGAGAGATATGAATTACAGTGGATGGGGTAGAGAGAGAAGATGGGAGGGGAGGGAGGGGGGATGGTAGAGGATAGGAAAGGTAGCAGAATACAACAGTTACTAATAGGGCATTATGTAAAAATGTGGATGTGTAACAGATGTGATTCTGCAATCTGTATTTGGGGTAAAATTGGGAGTTCATAACCAACTTGAATCTAATGTATGAAATATGATATGTCAAGAGCTTTATAATGTTTTGAACAACCAATAAAAAAAATTTAAAAAAAAATGAATAATGCTGTTATGAACATAAATGTACAAGTTCTTATGCAGACATGTGTTTTCATTTCTCTTGGGTATATTATATCCAGGAGTGGAATTGTTGTGTTCTATGATAACTCTGAGTTTTGCCTTTTTGTTTTGTTTGTTTGTTTGTTTGTTGCTGGGGATTAAAACCAGGGATCTTAAACCACTGAGATGCATCCCCAGTCTTTCATTTAGTTTTTTTTTATTTTGAGATAGGATCTTGAAAAGCTGCTGAATGTCTCACTAAATTGCTGACACTGGCCTTGAACTTGTGGTCCTCCTGCCTCAGCCTTCCAAGTTACTGAGATTACAGGCATGCACCACTGTGCCTGGCTGTGTGTTTCACCTGTTAAAGAAACTGCCATGCTGTTTTCTAGAGCACCTGTACCATTTTACATTCCCATTAGCAGAGTATGAGAATTCTGATTCCACATCCTTCTAAATATGTTTTCTTTACTTTTATTTTTATTGATTTTATTTTTTAAATACATGACAACGGAATGCATTACAATTCTTATTACACATAAAGAGCACAATTTTTCATATCTTTGTATATAAAGTATGTTCACACCAGTTCATGTCTTTATACATGTACTTTGTTTTTGTTTTTTGCATTGTAATTCTTATTACACATACATCACAATTTTTCATATCTCTGTTTATATATAAAGTAGGTTGACACCCAATTCGTGTCTTCATACATGTACTTTGGATAATGATGTCCATCACATTCCACCATCCTTGCTGATCCCTGGCCTCCTCCCTTTCCTTCCCTCCCCTCTTCCCTATCTAGAATTCATTTTCCTCCCATGTTCCCCCTACCTACCCCACTATGAGTCAGCCTCTTTATATCAGAAAACATTCGGCATTTGTTTTTTTTTGAGATTGGCTAACTTCACTTAGCATTATCTTCTCCAGCGCCATCCATTTACCTGCAAATGCCATGATTTTATTCTCTTTTATTGCTGAGTAATATTCCATTGTGTATATATACCACATTTTTTTTTTTATCCATTCATCCACTGAAGGGCATCTAGGTTGGCTCCACAGTTTAGCTATTGTGAATTGTGCTGCTATAAACATTGATGTGGCTGTGTCCTGGTAGTATGCTGTTTTTAAATCCTTTGGGTATGGTCTGAGGAGAGGGATAGCTGGGTCAAATGGCAGTTCCTTTTCCAGATTTCCAAGGAATCTTTATACTGCTTTCCATATTGGCTGCACCAATTTGCAGTCCCACCAGCAATGTATGAGTGTGCCTTTTTCCCCCACATCCTTGCCAACACTTATTGTTGTTTGTCTTCATAATAGCTGCCATTCTGACTGGAGATGAAATCTTAGAGTAGTTTTGATTTGCATTTCTCTGATTGCTAAAGATGATGAGCAGTTTTTCATATATTTGTTGATTGATTGTATATCCTCTTCTGAGAAGTGTCTGTTCAGGTCCTTGGCCCGTTTGTTGATTGGATTTTTTTTGGTGCTTAGCTTTTTTTATTTATTTATTTTTTTAAAGAGAGAGAGAATTTTTAATATTTATTTTTTAGTTTTCGGCGGACACAGCATCTTTGTATGTGGTGCTTAGCTTTTTGAGTTCTTTATATACCCTAGAGATTAGTGCTCTATCTGATGTGTGCTAGGTAAAGATTTGCTCCCAGGATGTAGGCTCTCTTAAACATGTTTTCATCTCTCCTTTTGACCCAAACTATTTTTAATATTTTACTAAATAAAACACTTTTCTGAGATAAAACTATTTTTAAGTGCAGAGAAAGTCATCGTCACTTCAGTATTCATATGGACAGGAATACTTGTACACCATAGTTCAAATCAGCTCAAATAAATTTTAAGATTTTTCTTCATCATTTGTATTTGTTGTAAGGCAGGTCTTTTATGCCATAATTTTATCTGGACTGCAGTTTCCTTTGCTGTAATAACAACTGTAAATAATTGCCTAAGAATAATGAAAATAGTCCTAGAAGGAGCTGAGGGTGTATGTAGCTCAATGGTGGAACACATGCTTAGCATCCCTGAGGATCTGGGTTTAATCCCCAGAACAAAAAAAAAAATGGCCAATGGATGTATCATTCTTTTATCTATCATCTTTTTTTTTGCCAGTCTGCTACATAATCTTCTATCATTTGAAACACTAAAAGAATTCCAGCTGTTCTGTACATATAAATAAAAGCTGGTTTTGTTTAACGGTTAGTTTCACAAGTCACAAAGTGACAGTGGTCAGGGATAAAACAGCATCCAAAGGTGGAGATCATCTTTACTTCACTACTTTACTCTCGGTCTATTTGAAATCAGAACTCCAATGAGGGCCAAAATGCTTCATTTCCAATGTTATTCTTTTTTTTTTTTTTTTAATATTTATTTTATTTTTTTAGTTTTCGGCAGACACAACATCTTTGTTTGTATGTGGTGCTGAGGATCGAACCCGGGCCGCACGCACGCCAGGCGAGCGCGCTACCACTTGAGCCACATCCCCAGCCCTTTTTTTTTTTTTTTTTTAAGAGAGAGAGAATTTTTCAATATTTATTTTCTAGTTTTCGGCGGACACAACATCTTCGTTTGTATGTGGTGCTGAGGATTGAACCCGGGTCGCACGCATGCCAGGCGAGCACGCTACCGCTTGAGCCACATCCCCAGCCCTCCAATGTTATTCTTTACCCTTAACAGAAATAGGTAAAACGTAAAGACAGAAGACTCACCAGATTTCTGGTGCTTTGATTAAAGAAAATTTCACCCACATCTGTACTATATTTCATTTTGCTTTGGTGTCCTGGAGGTTTTTAACCTCCTGAAACAAGTCATGGTGGTAAAATTTAGAATGAGTAAAAAGTGGGGTTGGTTGGTTTGTATTTTGGAATTGGGAGGACAGTTATAAAAGGGAAGACTGGAAAAGGATGAGCCTGCAAGATGTCTGGTCTGGAAAAGCATTCTCAGATCAGTCTTAACTGCATGTAAAAACTGAGGCTCCAGGGCTGAGGCTGTAGCTCAGTGATAGAGAACTTGCCTCACACATGTGAGGCACCCTAGGGTTTAGTCCTCAGCACCACAGAGAGAAAATTATCTTTGCTCATTTACCCTTAGAAAGTCTTTGTGTACTCCTAGGAGAATGCATGCTTCAATTTTAGATCACGGATCTAAAATCATATTGGAATATGGTTCAGAACTCTGAAAGGAGGTCTAAGTTGAGGGCAAGAGTTGGGACTCATTGAAATAATATTTGGGTGCAGTTTAAAATAGACTGCTGAAAGAGATATTGCAAAAAAGAAGAGAGCCAGGCATTGCGGGGTGGGAGGTGATTCTCACTTCAGGAGTAAGCATAAGGAGAAGAAGATGGAGAAGTCAGAGACATAAGCGTTGAAATTCCCACAGAAGGTGAAGTCATGAGTGCTAATAGAGGGTTTTCTGTAAGGCTAGCCAACAAGGTGGAGTAAGGAGAGATCAGAGAGAATGAGGTCTAAAGCAACCCCTACAAATGCCAAACGCATGGAAAAGTATTGCTGGCCAGGCACAGTGGCATCCACCTATAATCCCAGCAACTCAGGATGCTGAGGCAGGAGAATTGCAAGTTCCAAAGCCAGCCTCAGCAACTTAACAAGGCCTGTCTCAAAATAAAAAATAAAAAGAGCTAGGGATGTGGCTCAGTAGTTAAGTGCCTCTGGGTTCAATCCCTGCTATCAAAAAAAGAAAGAAAGAAAAGTCAGCATGAAAGTGATGAGAATTGAAATTCAGTTTATGGTTAGTTGGTTGGAGATATAAGTATCTTCTGAGAAATTTGCCTTAGGAAGAAAAGCAAAAGGAGAAATATAAGAGAGAAGGTAATGGAAAGAATGAGCTCCCTAAGGAAGCATGAGGGAGGAAATGGGGTGCCAAGGGTGGTAGGCCAGAAAAGAAGGAGCACTGGTGTCAGCCAGCCATGTTCCCTTTGGGATCCAGAGCTCCTTCTGTTGCCCTGCAATTAACTTTTCATATAAGTGCATGAAGGTTATTTAGCATGAGTCAAAATTTAGGAACATTGGTAGCCTAAAAGTGTGTATTTCCTCTGTAATTTTCTTAATCACTTCAATATTTTTTTAATATTTAATATTTATTTTTTAGGTGTAGATGGACACAACACAATACCTTTTATTTTTATGTGGTGCTGAGGATGGAACCTGGGTCCCGCCCATGCTAGGCAAGCGCTCTACCACTGAGCCACAATCCCAGCCCCACTTCAATGTTTTTTTAATTATCATCTCCATTTTTTGTCAGCCTCACCTTGGAGACTGGGCTTCTGACTGATGTTTCTCCATGTGTCTGACTTTGTGCGTGTACACATGTGGGGGGATTGAACCGAGGGCTTTGTGCATACTAAGCCTTTGCTATACCACTGAGGTACACTCCTCTTCTATAATCCTAATTTTTTATCATCTAATGCCATAGAGCTTCCCTCCTTATCACTATTCTTTCTCCCTACTCCTGGTACTAGAGATTAAATCCGGGGCACTTTACCACTGAGCTACATCCTTAACCCTTTTTTTATTTGAGATGTGATCTCACTAAGTTGCCCAGGCTGGCCTAGAACTTGAGACTCTCCTGCCTCACTCTCCTGAATTGCTGGGATTGCAAGTGTGTGCCACCACACTCACCAACCATTCTTTTCTTTAACCTTTAATCTAACCTCCATTTCAGTGTTCTGTTATATAAGCTGCCAGTGGTAGTATTCACCTTAAGACAAACTGATAATTAGGCTTGGAATGTGGAAAATCAGTATTTAATTTTTGAAGATGTTGGCCTTTGTTCATGCTAACTGAACAGAATATCATAGGCTAGGTAGCTGAGATAAGAGAAATTTATTTCTCATTGCTCTGTAGGTTGGGGAGTCCAGGATCAATGTACTAGCAGATCCCATCTGGTGTGGTCCCTCTTTCTGGTTTGCAGATGGTACTTTTCTCATTATAGCCACACCTAAAACTAGTGAGGTCTCTACTTTTATAAGGGCTCTCGTCTCATTCATGGTTTCACCCTCATAACCTAATTCTCTCCCAAATGCCCCATCTTCTAATAACATCTCATCTGGGTTAATGATTTTGAGGTATACTTTCAGTTCATGCCAATGGCTAGATCTATATTTTTCATAATAACTAAATTTTGTGTTTGGCATTTCTTTTAGGTTCAGCATGAGCTTTAACAGACATAATCTGAAATACTATGTATTACCAAAAAAACCTAAAAAGGTAGCATTTGATTGCTTAGAATGGATCCAAAAGCATCACCCATGTGAGTACAGTTATGTGATATCTAAAAGTAATAGGTGTCTCTTTAGTACCACAATAGAATAAATAAAATAGCAAATTAAACATTTCTTTTTGTTTAATGATGATACTTAACTTGTTATTTATAGACCAGAATATTGTAACTCTTTCAATTCTAGAATTTATAAAATCTCATTTGGTTAGATAACAATAAACTTTAACAAAAAAATATATTAAATATTTCCTCCTACACACTTATATTATCATTTTGGTTTCAGTGCTTTCTATGGCTTCTATCAGTGTATGAATATAACTCTTTATTGTAGTGCCTTCTCCCAAATGTGTTTGCCTTTGAGTTATATTAAATAAAATGAGATTCTGAAGTTCATAACAGTTTGCTCCATTTTTGTTTTTTAAGTTATAAAAGGCGGGGCTGGGGATGTGGCTCAGGCGGTAGCGCGCTCGCCTGGCATGCGTGCGACCCGGGTTCGATCCTCAGAACCACCTACAAACAAAGATGTTGTGCCCGCCAAAAACTAAAAAATAAATGTTAAAAAATTCTCTCTCTCTCTCTCTCTCTCTCCTCTCTCTCTCTCTGTCTCTCTCTCTTTAAAAAAAAAAGTTATAAAAGGCATTTTTGCATGCCTTTTATAACTCAGAAAACACTTCTTTTTTTAAAGATGTTATAGGTCAATTTATCTTTTTTCTTAGAAAACACTTGATACGGGGAGTGGGGCTGTAGCTCAGTGGCAGAGCACTTGCCTCGCATGTGTGAAGCACTGGTTCGATCCTCAGCACCACGTAAAAATTAAATTAATAAATAAAGATATTGACATAAAAGAAAAAAAACACTTGATACAGTATATTTTATTTCACAACCTTATTCCCATAATGTTTCCCATTAAAATCTTTTTTAATTTTTAAATTATAAACAAAACTTTTGGTGTGAGTCCATATATCACTTTATTTCCTAGGTTAGTTTCCTAGAAGGAAACTGGGTCAAAGGTGTATCTTTTTGTTTTTTTTTTAATTTGTTGTAATTTGTTCTACATGACAGCAGAGTGCATTTCAATTCATCGTATACAAATGGAGCACAGTTTTTTATTTCTCTGGTTGTACACACAATAGAATCACATCATTTGTGTCTTCATGTACCTAGGGTAACAATGTCCATCTCATTCTACCTTCTTTCCTACTCCCATTTCCCCTCCCTTTTCCTCCCTCTCCTTTAGCCTATCCAAAGTTCCTCCATTCCTCCTGTCTCTTCCCACACCGCCATTATGGATCAGCATCCACTTATCAGAAAAAACATTCGGCCTTTGGTTTTTGGGGATTGGCTTACTTCACTTAGCATAATATTCTCCAACTCTATCCATTTACCTGCAAATGCCTTAATTTTATTCTCTTTTAATGCTAAGTAATATTCAGTTGTGTATATATACCACAATTTCTTTATCTATTTGTCTATCTTTTTATATTTATTTTTTAGTTGTAATTGAACACAATACCTTTATTTTATTTATTTTTTATGTGGTGCTGAGGATCGAACCCAGGACCTCACACGTGGTAGGTGAGCGCTGTACCTCTGAGCCACAACCCCAGCCCTATCTATTCATCTATTGAAGGTTGGTTCCACAATTTAGCTATTGTGAATTGTGCTGCTATAAACATTCATGTGGCTGCATCACTGTAGTTTGCTGGTCAGAGGTATTTTTAAGACTCTTTGATAAATATTGTCATGTGTTTTCTATAAGCTTGTATAAGGGAGTTTTCCCATTTTAGAGCCAGTGTGAAATAGAGCCTAGGATTAGTCCAGGTTCATCTCATAAGGCATTAGCAGGGATAGAATTAAAAGTTGCATTTTGGGCTGGGGTTGTGGCTCAGTCCGTAGAGTGCTCGTGTAACATGCGTGAGGCACTGGATTCAATCCTCAGCACACATAAAAAAAAAATAAGAAAATAAAGGTATTGTGTCCATCTACAACTAAAAAAAAATTTTTTTTTTAAGTCGCATCTTATTTCTTTGTATGAATTTTTTTCCTGAGTTATTCTGTGTGATCATCCTGTGTTCTAAGTGCACTACAGAAATCTGTTTATATTTCTTAACATTTTTAAAAACATAGTGTAAATGGTATTGTTATTTATGTTAAAAGTCCTCACTTCTCACTACCGTTTTGGTTTCTTGACAGATGACTCAGGGATAATCTACTGCCTCTCCAGGCGGGAATGTGACACAATGGCTGACACTTTACAGAAGAATGGTCTTGCTGCTCTTGCTTATCATGCTGGCCTCAGTGATTCTGCCAGAGATGAAGTGCAACACAAGTGGATTAATCAGGATGGCTGCCAGGTAACATTTTTTTAAATAAACAAACAAAAGGAATAATCTTTTCTGGTATATTAGCAAACTTGTGCATGTAGAATGCAAATTGTTTTTATCTTAAAGATAGAAAACATCAAAATAAGACTGAGAAGGAGCCAGGCATGGTGGCCCACACCTATAATCCCAGCGGCTCAAGAGGCTAAGGCAGGAGAATCACAAGTTTGAGGCCAGCCTCAGCAATTTAGCAAGGCTCTGAGCAACTTTGTGTGACCCTATCTCAAAATAAAAATAAAAAGGATGCCAGGCGTGGTGACACATACCTCTAATCCCAGCAGCTCAGGAGGCTGAGGCAGGGGAGTCGCAGGTTCAAAGCCAGCCTCAGCAACTTAGTGAAGTTGTAAGCAACCTAATGAGACCCTGTCTCAAAATAAAAAAATTTATAAAGGGCTAGGAAAGGGCTGGGGATGTGGCTCAAGCGGTAGCGCGCTCGCCTGGCATGCATGTGGCCCGGGTTCGATCCTCAGCACCACATACAAACAAAGATGTTGTGTCCGCCGAGAACTAAAAAATAAATTTAAAAAAAAAAAGATTTAAAAAAAAAAAAAAAGGGCTGGGGAAGTGGTTTAGTGGTTAAGCACCCTTGAGTTCAATCCCTGGTACCAATAAATAAATAAATAAATAGGGCTGCAGATATGGCCCAGTGGTTAAGAATCTCTGGGTTCGATGTCTGGTACAAAAAAACCCAAAAACTGAGAAGCAATCAGGGATATAGTGAATAACTTTAACTTGAGAATGTTAGAGGGAATAAAAGACAAAAATTGAGGGAGAAAAAAATTTTTTTTTTTTTTAAATATTTTTTTGATGTTGATGGACCTTTATTTCATTTGTTTATTTATATATGGTGTTGAGAATTGAACCCAGTGCCTCACACATGCTAGACAAGTGCTTTACCACTGAGCCACAACCCCAACCCAGAAAAAATTTTTAAATGTGATGTATTAGCAACAAGGAATGATGTATTAGCAACAAGGAATAGGGATCCAGCCTAAGAATATTAAATGTAGAGCCATACTGCTGCAGCCCTTCAGCACCATCAGAGTTCTGCATGCCAAATATAGGATCCACCCAGTGACAAACCTGACTGGCTAGAAATTGGGCCTATTTTGTCTACCATGGCTTCCTGTGGTTCTATCTTACCAAACAACATAATGAAGATGATTTAGAGTATAAAGGTGACTCAGGAGACTGAGGCAGGAAGATCACAGGTTCAAGGTCAGCCTCAGCAACTTAGCAGGGCCCTAAGCAACTCAGTGAGACCCTATCTCAAAATAAAAATAAAAGGGCTAGGGGATTTACCTCAGTGGTAAAGTACCTCTGGGTTCAAACCCCAGTACCACAAAAAAAGGTGGCGGGGGAGAAATAGAAATCAAAAATATCAAAAACAGGAGGACAGTCTTCAGAATCAGAAGAGGGAAGAGTAGCTGGGCATGGTGGCTCATGCCTTTAATCTCTTGGGAGGCTGAGTCTGGAGGGTTGCAAACTCAGACCAGCATGGGCAACTTAGTGAGACCCTGTCAAAAATTAAAAATAGAATAAAAGTCTAGAGCGCTGTTGGGCTCAGTCCCCAATACTGGGGGGGAGCGGGGGAAGACTTGGACAAAAGTATTTCATACCCAGCTCACTGTCATATATGTTGAAAACAATAAAGGCATTTTCAGATATGTAAAAAGTTTAGAAAAACTGGTTTGTCTTCACTGAAATAATTACACATTTCAGTTTTTTTCTTTGTATAAACTTTTTCTAAAGTTTGCATGGAAGACAGTCAAATGAAAAAAACTAAAAGAATTTGAAAAAAAAATAGCACATTACTGGTTTGTAGTACATTATATATAGATGAGTGGAACAGAAATCCATAAATAGACTGAAAGATTTGAACAAACAATAAATGACAAGGGAAGAATTAAAAATTGGTGAGATCTATACTGGAGTGGTGACACGCTTCTATAATCCAGCAACTCAGGAGGCTGAGGCTGAAGGATTGCAAATTCAAGGGCAGACTGGGCAACTTAGACTCTGTCTAAAGCAGGGGATCAAATCCAGCACCTCACATGTGCTAGGCAAACACTCTACCACTGAGCCACAACCCCAGCCCTAATTTTTAAAAATAAATAAAAATAGCTGAGGGCGGCTAGGATTATGGCTCAGAGGTAGAGCGCTCGCCTAGCACTCACGGAGCCCTGGGTTTGATCCTCAGCACCACACAAAAATAAATGAATGGAATAAAGGTATTGTGTCCAACTAAAAAAATAAATATAAAAAAAAATAGCTGAGAATATAGCTATGTGGTAGAGCACCACTGGGTTCATCCCCAATATAGAGGAAAAAAGAATAAAAATAAAATTTTGTGTTTTTCTTTTAAAAGAATGAATGTAGCCTGGGGCGGGGTTGTAGCTCAGTGGTAGAGAGCTTGCCTTGCATGAGTGAGGCAGTGGGTTCAATCCTCAGCACCACATAAAAATAAATAAATAAAATAAAGATATTTTGTCCATCTACGTTTAAAAACAACACCAAAATAAGGAAGGAAGTGTAATGTGTCAAAGCCAGTTTCCTAGTTAAAGAAATAAGAGCTTTCAGAAAGAGTCAGCATCACTGTGGCCTCACTCAGAGCCTTCAGGATGTGCTTCATAGCCATGTGCCCTCCTCGCAGTGGGAGAAGCACCAGGCTTCAAGGTAGATGATATTTGCAGAGCTCTGGGCAGGCACATCTCACTGAGCAACTTGCCCGCCTGCTCTCCGTCACTAGAGGACACAATAGATTTTCACTTTTTGAGGAGATTTCCTTTTGATCAAAGTACCATAAATTAGATGGATGACTAATCTGGAGTGCAGGCCACTGCCATTCCCAATGTTGATAAATGTGCCCATTTGCTGTCCACGTACCCCATAGCTTACAGTTCCTTTCTGGAACTCACGGTTACTGAAATCATGTCATTAGCCTCAGTCTGGCTGCCAGATATTTTCATTGCTTTTGAAATACTGTTCTTGCAGTAGCAATTCATTTTTTTTTTAAGTGCTAAAAAAAAGACTTACAGCTTTATTTGTATAATGTAATTTTGCCTGGAGATATAGCATTTTGGTCTGGGTTAAATAGGTCCTAAATTTGCAACTGAAATGGATATTCTTGAAAACTGATTTTTAACCATCACCTTGCTTCCACTAAGTGATTTGTATGGGCCAAGAGCCATAGACCCTGGCCTTTTTTTTTTTTTTTCTTTTTCTTTTTTCCCCTCCTGTATAAGCTGCTCTGACTTTTACCCATATGAGATTTAATTAAAATTTCACAACCTTGACTTTGAAATCAACTGATGAATAAAAAGAGTCAACATATGTTTCAGCTGGTGACACAAGTAAAACTGAAGCAGGTGAGAGCACTATTGTCCTGAATCATCAAGGAGCTAGCAGCAATGACCTCTGAGAGCCAGAGTCCTGTGAACAGCCTGGAGCCCCTGAGGATAGTATTACTTATGTACACAGGCCTGGATATCATGGCAATATGAATAGAACCCCCACACATCTCCATATCAGAAACAGAACAAACACTGACAACACATTGAAGGGCTAATGAGTGCAATTAATCTCTCATGTAGTGAAACCAACTCACATAAGAAAGTGCCAACCACACTAAGCTTCTCTTTCTCTTCATGGGCTTAATAAAATTGCAAGTTATCAGTATGAAAATCTTGTCTTAGTCATGCTAAATAGTGGAACCAAGTTAAGACATAAGTTTGTCAAGTAGAGTGCATTTTAAAGTAAAATAAGGGATAGAGCTTTTAGAAATATCCATTATTAAAATGTTCCTTTAAATGCATTATGAATCTAATGGGCCTTTGCTTTACATCAGGTTATCTGTGCAACAATTGCATTTGGAATGGGGATTGACAAACCTGATGTTCGATTTGTGATTCATGCATCTCTTCCTAAATCTGTGGAAGGTTACTACCAGGAATCCGGCAGAGCTGGACGAGATGGAGAAATATCTCACTGCCTGCTTTTCTATACCTATCATGATGTGACCAGACTGAAGAGGCTTATAATGAGTAAGCTGAGCTCTACTAGAGACGTTCTGTCATGTTCTGTCATGTCATGAGATTAATCACTCCTACTATTGTGGTACTTTGGGTCCAGTTTTCCTTAAATAATCATGGAGAAATAGAGGTATTTATATAAATTGAAATTTTATTTTAGTTCACTTTTATTGTAAAAGTAATACATGCTTATTATGTAAAATGTCACAGACATGTGTAAGGCAGGAAATTGCTAAATCATGCCTGTGGTCTTGTCTCAAGAAATAACTTGAGTTGTTGATTTCTTTTGTATCCTTCTAGACCCAATTTTATCATTTAAACTTGCATGTAATACATATTTCAAAGAAAGATAAAAAGGAGAACATAATAAACTCTCATGAACTACCATCCAGTTTAAGAAATAAAACAATACCAAGTATTGTGGCACGTAACTATAGTCCCAGCTACCAAGAAAGCCAAGGCAGGAGGATCACTTGAGCTCAGGAGTTGAGGCCAGCCTGCACAACATAGTGAGACATTCTCTCAAAAAAAAGGGGGGGGGGGGGAGTACAACCAATAGTCTCCTAGATATCCCTCTCCTGTCTCATCCCTCCTCCCCCATTAAAGGCAGGCAACATCTTGTATTTGTGTTTACCTTTCCCAGATGCTTGTATTTTAAAATGTAAATGGAATTACATTATACATTTTCTCTCAGGTGCGCGCACACACACACACACATATATGTATGTATATATATAAAGATATATATATAAATATACCCTTTTTTTCAGTCAATACTAGATTGTAATTATCCCTAGAATTAATATGAATAAATTAGCTACATAGAATTCCATAATCTGGTAATTTCATGTTTATTAAGCCAGTCCCCTCTTATTAGATATTTAGATTATTTCTTGTTTTTTACTGCTGCCAACAACGAAGTATTGAATACCCTTGTACTGATATCTTTAGGCATTTTTGCAGTTATTTATGTAGGAAATATTTCTAGACCAAGTCTTTCTTGGGTCAAAGTAAATACATATTTTAGAATTTTATTATATCCTGGGCCCATCTTTGTACTCAGGTGTGATAATTGAATATATTTTATAAATATCTATTTTTAAGATCACTTTCTCACTCTGGCAGAGATACTCAGCATGGTACATGCCATGCACTGTGTCAAACTCTATATCGTCTTACCTTATTTACCCATAACAACTAGCTTTTTTTGGTATCAGGGATTAACCCAGGGGTACTTAACCACTGAGCTACATCCCCAGCCCTTTTTATATTCTGTTTTGAGGCAGGATCTCTCTAAGGTGCTTAGGGCCTTGCTAAGTTGCTGAGACTGTCCTTGAATTTGTCATCCTCTTGCCTTGGCCTCCTGAACTGCTGGGATTATAAGCAACATCTAACTTTTTAGGTAGAGCTACTCATGAGAAAAGCAAGCTTCAGAAAGATTTTTTGACTTGCCCCAAGGTCTCTGAGGCAGTAGCCAAAATAGTAGGAGCAGTAGGAATAGTGACTGTGGTGCAGGGATGGTAATTGTTGTAGATAATATACTGTTAGCATTTGCCACATGCTATTTTAAATGCTTTACACATATCAATTCATTTTTTTTTCTCACAACAACCTTAAAAGATAAGACTATTTTCTCATTATACAGAGAAGAAAAATGAGATACAGAACTAATAAATGCAGAACCCTAACTGAGCACGATTTCATCTGATGCCAAAGTTCAAGATTATTACACTATACCAAAATGGGTATTAACCCAAAAAAATCCCTTGTTTACACTTGGTTTGCCCACTTGTATTTTTAGACAAAACCCGTACAGTCTCCTACTTGTGATAGATTAAATGATAATTTTTCGATTTTGTAATGGTATGAAAGCTATATAAATTATTTACAATGGGTTTATCAAGATGTGACCTCTTCATAAGTCAGGGAGCATCTATATTGTTAAATCCAAATAGTTTAGTATAAATATTTAAATTGTAATTATTTTGACTCATAATTAGGACTTAAATTATTTGAAATATTATTTAATATTAAATTATTTGAAGAATAATACTAATAAACTGGAAGAAATCAGATTTTTTTAATATTTATTTTTTAGTTCTAGGTGGACACAGTATCTTCACTTTTTTTTTTTTTTTTTTAAATGTGTTATGTGGTGCTGAGAATCTAACCTAGTGCCTCACACCTGCTAGGCGAGCACACTACCACTTGAGCCACATCCCCAGCCCAAGAAGTCAGATTTTTATTTTATTCTTAACTATATCACTTACTAATGGAAAGTAAGTACTTGCTGTTTTTAAACTTTAGAATCAAATTGAGCACTACCACTCTGTTTCACAGTCATTTTCTTGAGTCAGGGATTTGACTTAGTGGCAGAACATTTGCCTAGCATGTACAAGGCCCTTGGTTCTGTCCTCAGCCCAGCATGGAGACAAAAAAAAACAAGATAACATTCATTTTTCTTGAGGTACTTGTTTTTATTAGAGCAACTGTCAAATTTTTAGCTTCACAAAGATAATGATGTTATTGGAAAAAGCAAAGCAGAATCTAATGTTAAAACCATGAAGTACCTCAAATTGTTTGTGTGGTATTCGACAATGTCAGTTATTGTTGTTTGCCTTAAATTTAAAATAACCTACACCTAAGAGTTCACTACAGCACTCCAGGCTTCGTTGCACAATGGTTTTGTTACATGTGGTGCTAGGAATTGAACCTGGGTCCTTGTGCACTCTGGGCCAGAGCTCTGCCATTGAACTACACCTCTAGCCCTCGGCATATAGTTGTGGAGCCACTGGCTTAATTGCTTAGACCTCACAGGCTCAGGAAGGTGTACAACCCACTGCCATAGTTCTATGCCATGCTTTCTTTGGATATTAACTTCAGTACATGCCTATCTGATAATATAGGAAATATAAGTCTAGCCTTCATCATTGGAAATAATGAAAATTTGAAAAAAAAATCTTTCCATTTCAGGGTCTGAGGATATGGTTCAGTGGTAAGAACACGGACACCCTGTGTTCAGTCTCTACCACCAAAAAAATTTTTCAATTTGAAAACAAAAATCTAAAATGTAATTCTATAAAATTAAATTAAAATCTTGAGATAAACAAATCCCAGTTAATTATAATAAGAAATTGTTATACTAATAGAATGCCAATAATAGCAATTTTCTTACTTAGTATTAAAGTTCTATAATTCTAAGTATTTCTGTGCTATTCTTTAAATTTCTAATGTAATAAGTATGTTTTACTATGCTTTTCATCCCTTTTAGTGGAAAAAGATGGAAACCATCATACAAGAGAGACTCATTTCAATAATTTGTATAGCATGGTACATTACTGTGAAAATATAACAGAATGCAGGAGAATACAGCTTTTAGCTTACTTCGGAGAAAATGGATTTAACCCTGATTTTTGTAAGAAATACCCGGATGTTTCTTGTGATAATTGCTGTAAAACAAAGGTAAAATGAGTTATTGTTTAGTTTACTTTCGTTTTTAATTCTTTAATAATTAAGGAAATTGCCAGCTTTTTTTTTTTTTTTTCTCTTAAAACTTAAAAAAGAAAACACAAGTTAGATCCCAGAATCCAGAATATGGGCCACAAAAGACAAGAGAAAGGGCTTGTCCTCCATATCATAATTAGGAATAGAAAAATTCTTCATATATATATACACACACACACATATTATATTATATTTTTTAGTTGTAATTGGACACAATAACTTTATTTTATTTATTTATTTTTATGTGGTGCTAAGGATTGTACCCAGGGCCTCCCACATGCTAGGCAAGCACTCTACCACTGAGCCACAACCCCAGCCCTCTTAAAATATTTTATAGAATATCATTTTTTAGAATTAGAAGACTATTAAGAAAATATACTAGACATCCACCTGTTCAAAATATTGAGGTTACATATGTGCACTGATATTTACAGAATATTTTAGAAATATCATTAATTCATAAACATGCCAAATGATCTAACATGGGCAGGTAGAATATTTTAAATCAACTATAACCTATATTTAAAGATCTCAGTCAGTTGGAAGACACACACCTGTAATCCCAGCTACTTGGGAGGCTGAGGCAGGCAACTTAGTGAGACCCTGCCTCAAAATAAAATTTTAAAATGGACCTGGCTATAGCATAGTTGTAGAGCACTTGCCTAGCATGTGTGAGGTCCTGGTTTCAACCTCCAGTCCACAAAAAAATACAATTAAAAAAAAAAAAAAACAACTTGAAAGAGTAGCATTAATAGGTACTGTGTTTATACTCAAGTACTTTAAATTACTCTTTTTTTTTTTTTTTTTTTAACCTACAAAGAATGGCACTGGCACAGTAGCACACACCTGTAATCCTAGAGATTTAGGAGGCTAAGACTGGAGAATCTCGAGTTCAAATCCAGTCTCAGCAATTTAATGAGACCCTATCTCAAAATAAAAAATAACTGGGGGCTGGAATTGTGGCTCAATGGTAGAGCGCTTGACTAGCATGCATGAGACACTGGGTTCCATCCCTGGTACCACATAAAAATAAAAACAAATAAACTAAAAGTATTATGTCCAGCTACAACTAAAAAAAATATATATATATATATTTTTTTTTTAAAAGGACTGAAGGTGTAACTCTGTGATAAAGCACCCCAGTTAATTCCCAGTACTAAAAACAATTATAATAAAAAAAAATTATAATACTAATAATGGCAGTGGCTTCTGAGTTCAGTATGATCTGTCCTCAAATAACCTTGGGAGGTTGTTAAATTCAATCATTAGGTACGTATTGTACCTATCATGGCAGTTTTATGTTTTAATATCTACAAGACTGGTTATAGAATATTTTCACATTTCATATCTTTTAAAATGTTTACAAAATGTTGGAGACTCAAATGCACACATTGTAGACCAGTTCATAGTCTGGAAGGGAGAGACATATGTGTTCATATAATTGTAATTGCTGCAATTGAGATTTGCAGCATTGACCAAAACAGGGGAGTTTACTCTCTCAGAGTAGAATCTGCAGATTCACAACTGTCTCTTCCCACTCTACCCTATAAACAGTACTAATCAGTTTACTCTATCAATAGATATTTGTTGAGGACCTGTTCTATAGCAGACACTTTTCTAAGAATTTAAGACACATTATTGAACAAAATAAATAAAAATACCTGCCCTTGTAGAGCTTGCATTCTAGTAGGGGAAGGCTGATAGCAAGTAATATACACAACAAGAATATGTTAAGGAAAAGAACTTTGGTGAAAAGTTCAGCAGAGTAAGAAGACAGGAACAATGGGTGGGGTCCAAAATGCAGTATTAGATAAGTTGGCCCATTTGAGCAAAAACTTGAAATGAAAGTTAGCTGAGCAGCCCTCTGAATATGAGCATATTGGCAGAAGCATTAGCCAGAGCCAAGGCCCTGAGGTGGAGAGTAGTCCTGGAGCACTAGAGGGACCGCAGGAAGCCCCATGTCTGAGCAGGGTTGAGAGTCTCTGACAGGAAGAGGTATAATGGAGGGCCAGAACAGCAAAATGAAGGCTAAAGGACTGGAGGAACTACAAGAATGGAGTTACCTTTAGCCAAAATTCAGAAGGCTATTTGGCAAGGAAGATCAAGAGTTCAGTTTTGGACATGAATGACATAGGTCTGTTTGATTCAGGAATTTTATTAAGTGGTTGGTGATACATGTAAAGTTGGGAGTGGTTGGCATTAATTAATAGATGATACTTAAAGCCACGAGACCAGCTAATATCTTCATGAGTATAAACTTAGGCAGAAGGGCCAGGCAAAATGACACACACCTGTAATCCCAGCTACTCGGTAAACTGAAGGAGGAGGATCACAAGTTTGAGGCCAATCTAGGTGACTTAGTGAGACCCTGTCTCAAAATAAAAAAGGGCTAGGAATGTAGCTCAGTGGTAGAGTGCCCCTGGGTTCAATCCTCAGCACTAAAAAAAATAGGCAGAACATAAGAAAACCAAAGACTTACCATGGCTCCTAAGAGGTTGAGGAAAAGAGGAAGAACTATGAAAGGAAACCAAGAAAGAGCAGCAGTAAGAGGAAAACCAAGGAAACCAAGTACAGGAAGTGTTTCAAGAAGGAGGAAGTGCTAATCATGTCAAGTGCTGCTGCTAAGTCAAGTACAGGAAGGACTGAGAATTCAGCATAGGGTTTAGCATTGCAGAAATCTTAATGATCTTGACTTGACCGTTTTCAGTAAAATGAGGCAAAAATTGGAGACTGAATATAGACAACTCTCCAAGTGACCTCCTATCCCCTGTTCTGAGGATTGAACCCAGGTGTGCTCTACCACTGAGCTATATCCCCAGAACTTTAAAAAAAATTTTTTTTGAGACAGGATCTCTGAGTAGCTGGGATTACAGGTGTGCACCACCACGGCCAATAGCAAACTTATATTAAGGGACAGAAAGTAAAATACTTCAGACTTTATGACTACCTGATTTCTGCTAGAACTATTCAACTCTGCCATTGTAACCCAAAAGCATCTGTAATAAATATATCAATTTTCCAGTCATGGTCTGTGACTGTGCCAGTTAAATTTTATTTTTAAAAACACATCCAGGGGTTGGGATGTGGCTCAGTGGCAGAGCACTTGTATATGTGAGGCACTGGGTTCGATCCTTAGCACCACATAAAAATAAACAAATAAAATAAATGCATGCTGTCCATCCACAACTACCAAAAAATTTTAAAAAAAACAAAACACACACACACACACACACACCTAGATGATATGCCATAGTTTGTGGGTTTCTATGGTTTAAAAAAATGGAGGTCTGGGCTGGAGTTGTGGCTCAGTGATAGAGTACTTTCCTAGCATGCGTGAGGCACTGAGTCCGATCCCCAGCACCACATTAAAAATAAAACAAATGAAATAAAGGTATTAAAAAGAGTATTAGGGGCTGGGGATGTGGCTCAGAAGTAGAGTGCTCACCTGTCAAGCGTGAGGCACTGGGTTCAATCCTCAGCACCACATAAAAATAAAGATACTGTGACCATGTATAACAAAAAAAATATTAAAAAAAAAAAAATGGAGCTCCAGGCATGGTGGTACACAGGAGGATGAGACAGGAGGATCGAAAATTCAAAGCCAGCCTCAGCAACATAGTGAAACCCTATCCAACTCAGAGAGAGCCTGTCTCTAAATAAAATACAAAATAGGCCTGGGGATGTGGCTCAGTGGTTGAGTGCCCCTGGGGTCAATACCCAGTACCAAAGGAAAAAAAGAAAAGAAAAAAAAAATTGAGGAATAATACACTAGGGATATATAATAATTACCTACAACATTAAAGGTCCAATTGAGATTTGTGGCCATATATGAAAATAAAGATATTCTACATAATTTATGTGTTTGTCCAGCTAAGTTCAGACACAGGTACAGGTGTGTTGGACCTAACGTGTTTTGCCAAGTAATGCCATGAACTGACCAAACAGCAGGTGGATGGCACATGAGGTAATGATAATAAGAACTGCTATGAAATTTAAGCTGAGTTTGGAGGACATCTGAGGTGAAGGATCATTGGCTAGGCAGCCCCAGTGGCTTGTTGGAGTCAGAATGCTAGATGGCATGAGTTAAAAGATAGGATAGATAGTCTGAGAATGAATAGTTGCCATTATTGGTGTGACATGAGAGCAAGTGGCTGATGTAGTTGGAAGACAGAATCATTGGAGCAGAGGAAATCCAGATACCTACGGCCAGAAGTTGCATACTGAAGTCACCAAGAATTAAGGCAGGGATGATATTAGAGTGAGGGGTTTCTCTGGACTTTTCTGGATGGGACCTTAGAAAGACTACTGATTGTTGATGTAACACAAGAAACTTGTTCAACTTCAGGTTGTCAGAAAGTGGCAAGTGAACAAGGGTTAAAGGGAGTGAGAGGACTAGGGCCTAGCTCAATGGTACAGTGCTTGCCTAGAGCATGCATGAAGTCATGTATCCAAAGACACAGTAGTGTAGATTTTCAGAATTACAAGTGTGCTGAGTATTGCTAGTATAGAAAAACTAGGATAAGTGGAAGTGAAAGACCATCAGTAATGGGGACTCAAAAAGTGGGCAAGGTTGGGGCATGTGAGGGAAATGAGACAGTGAACTGATGGGAAATAATAGAGCACTGTTTCAGGAGGTATGAAGGATTTTATATATTTACATATTTTTTCTTACCCACAGAGTGCTGGCAGGTAGTTGAAAGACAAGATATGTCTGTGAAACAGTAATAAAGTAGATAAAATACTAATTGTACTAGAACTTTGGCAAGAAGAAACATTTGAAACTTCCTTAATTTTTAGTCTTAGTTTTGGTCTAGAAATGAGTTACGAGTCTACCACAGTTAATATTAAACTGTAGTAATCTATCTGTCATTATATTAACTATAGTTGAAGGTAATCTTTTTATTCATAGGATTATAAAACAAGAGATGTGACTGATGATGTGAAAAATATTGTAAGTTTTGTTCAAGAATATAGTTCATCACAAGGAACAAGAAATATAAAACATGTAGGTCCTTCTGGAAGATTTACTATGAACATGCTGGTTGATATTTTCCTGGGTAAGTCATCTGTTTTATTTTTTTTAGTTAATTGAAATTAAACATCTAAAAAATTCAGATGGGCCTAGTGGTGCACATCTATAATCCCAGTGATTTGGAGACTGAGGCAGGAGGATTGAAAGTTTGAGGCGAGCCTCAGCAATTTAGTGATGCCTGTCAAAATTAAAAAGGCTGGGATGTATCTCAGTGGTAGAGTAGCTCTGGGTTCAATCCCCAGTACAGAAGAGAGAGAGAGGGAGAGAAGGAAGGAAGAAGGAAATAAATAAGCAAAATAGTTCTCCCTGGGAGATAGAGATAATTTAGAAAATAGGCAGTAATTTAAGGAGAGAGAAGGGAAGATTCCAAATTAATATTACCACAAAGATTTAAATAGCAATTTAATATTATGGAAAAGAAAGAATAAGAAAGAGCTGTTAAACACTTAACAGAATTGACAAAGTAAATTTAAAAGAAAGGTTGGAAAATAAAGTCAAGAAAATCTTCTAAGATCCAAGCAAAATGATTGGAAAACTGAGGGCTGAGGTTGTAGCTCAGTGGTAGAGCACTTGCCATACTAGTGTGAAGCACTGAGTTTGATTCTCAGCACCTCATATAAATAAAGAAATAAATATCAGCAACTAATAAAAAATGTAAAAAAATTAAAAAGGAGAGGTAAATGGACCAGTGGCACACACCTTTAATCCCAGCAGCTCCATAGGCTGAGGCAGGAGGATATAGCAAGTTCAAAGCCAGCCTCAGCAACTTAGTGAAGCACTAAGGAACTTAGTGAGACCCTGTCCCAAAAAATAAAAAAGGCTGGGTATATGACTCAATGGTTAAGCACCCCTGGGTTCAGACCCTAGTACAAAGGAAGGAAGGTAGGTAAATGGGCCCTTCAGAGATTAGATGGGAAATAGGACATTTTTTGTGGCCATGTCTATTTAAGTATGGTGTACAGACTTCTCATCTTTGCTTATAAGATCAACCTTCTCTGGTTTTTCCCAGGGAGGGAATTGATAACAAGTGAGTTCTTTCGGGTTCTTTGGACAGACTCTTTTTAGCAGATAAAAGATTTCAGGAACTCAAATGCCTTCTGCTCAAAATAATTTTTATGCCACCGTGGCATATTCTAGACCTCGTCAAAGACAATCTTAAGCTTTCGAAAAAAAAAACAGGAACTAAAACCAGACTAACGTCAGATTAATTATCAGCAATCATGGAAACTAAACAAAATGATCACACATCACAAGACATTAGATAGTGGCACGGACCTGTGAGTCCACTGAGAAGAAATCCCATCATAACGGCTATGCTATAGGGCCAGTAGCAATCTGTACAAATTGTAACAGAAGGTCAAGAATAACGAGTCTCCATCAGTATATAGAAAGAATAAAAAAACAATTTTTTTTTTTATTGTTTATAGTGATTAACACAAACATTACTTCTTGACCAACAAAAGAGAAGGGTTTGGAAACTCCAAGGGAGAGATTATATAAGAGCCAAGATCAGATATAAAACAAAAGAAATCATAACTTGATTTTGAATAATTGATAAAACTTATAAAAAATAATCCATTTGACATGGATGAAGTAAACATTTTCCTTTGGATTGTATAAGAGCCAGGACATTGTTCCAAATATGGAAGAAACTTGTCATAAAATAAGTAATTAGAATCCACATATAGACTTAACCATGGTTACAGACAGGCCAGCATGTAAATGCTAATCTCAACGTGTTAAAATAAAAGTAGGATAAAAGGAGTATGGAAGGGCTTCGTGTGCACATAACCTCTTATAGAGGGGAGGATGTTTGTGGGGAGTTCTTTCTAAAGGTACAGAAATAACCGATCAATAGATGTCCAGGTATGCATGCCTCTAAACCCAGTGACTTGGGAGGTCGAGGCCGGAGAATCACAAGATCAAAGCCAGCCTCAGCAATTTAGTGCCCCTGGGTTCAAGCCCTGGTACCAAATAAAAAAGATGAACCAATAAATAGGATATAACTAACAAATTTTGGGGAAGGAGAAAGTGAAGGGAATAACATAAATGGTCTTTCATAGTGGGGATTCAGTAGATAAATTTCAAATGGTGACCCTGGCTGAAAATAAAAACATTTTAAGTGATAGCTGCCAAGCACAATGTCATATGCCTGTAATTCCAGTTCCTGGGAGGCTGAGGCAGGAAGATTGCAAGTTTGAGGTCAGCCTCTACCACTTAGCAAGTCCCTGTCTCAAAATAAAAAGAACTAGTGGTGTAGTTCAGTAGCAGAGCACTTTCCTAGAATGTGCAAGGCCCTGGGTTCCATTCCTGGCACCAAAAATAAAAAGTACATGCAACCACAGAAATTTTAGAATTTCACTCAGATATTCTTATACAGAAATGAGTGTTGATTTGTACCACAGACTTTCCTGTGAAATAGATGATCTATTGGTCAAACATGTTCATGAATGACTTTTTAAGCTTCTTATAAGCGTGTTGGTATACCTATATTTACTCATCTAACTTCTTCTGCCTTTAGGAAGTAAGAGTGCAAAAATTCAGTCAGGTATATTTGGAAAGGGATCTGCTTATTCACGTCACAACGCTGAAAGACTTTTTAAAAAGCTAATACTTGAGAAGATTTTGGATGAAGACTTATATATCAATGCCAATGACCAACCAATTGCCTATATAATGCTGGGAACAAAAGCCCAGAGTGTACTAAATGGGCATTTAAAGGTAAGCCATTTTAAATGTTTGTTTTATTTTATTATCTCACAGTGAGTGGACCAAAGTATACTACTGCAAACTGCAGTGTCTCTCCCAAGGCTTACCAATACCACATTTCTAGATGCTGTCCTATAGGAACATATTCTGAACTTCTTAATTGGAAAGAGCTTAAAATTGAATTCAAGTTATTTGACATCTGTCAAAATGAATTTAATGGGTTTTGGGGTCACTAAATCTTCCTATAATCATTTAATAAGCATTTTTTAAGAAACTATGCTATACCAGATCCTGGAGACAGAAAAATGGAGAATGCATAGCCCCTATTCCAAAGGGGCTTATTGTCTACTTAGAAGAACAATAATACAAAATAAATAAATAAATAAATGCAGTTAATCATTGAATAAAGCCCCTATTTGGGAGCAAGTGTTCATTTATCTACTCCTATGATTTCTTTCTCACAAAGGTAGATTTTATGGAAATGGAAAATTTCAGCAATTTGAAAAAACAAAAAGCTTTAGTGGCAAAAGTATCTGAGAGGGAAGAGATGGTTAAGAAATGTCTTGGAGAACTTACAGAAGTCTGCAAATCTCTGGGGAAAGTTTTTGGTGTCCATTACTTCAATATTTTTAATACTGCTACTCTCAAGAAGCTTGCAGGTAGGTGCATGTGTACCTTTCATTATATGGCACAGATTAATAAGGTAAAATTCACCTTACTAAGGAACTTCTTGAGTGATAAATATGTCCAGTCTATTTAATTATTTTATTTAATCTCTGTTTTGAAAGCTCTTTAACCATTTAAACTCATTCTTGAGATAAAATCATAATTCTTGAAGACATAAACAGTTCTACCAGGTGTAGTGGTGCATATCTGTGATCCTAGGGACCCATGAGGCTGAGGCAGGAGGATAATAAGTTTGGGGACAGCCTCAGCAACTTAGCAAAACCTTGTCTCAAAAAGTATAAAAAGGACTGAGGATGTAGCTTAGTGGTTTTTTTAAAAAACCCTGGATTTACACACACACACAAAATAGAGTTTTAAGGACTAGGGGATAGCTTAGTGGTCAGATTCTACCCACGGCACTGCCAAAAAAAATGTGTGTGTGTGTGTGTGTTTTGATATAAATATCATATTGTGTGTGGTATGATTTTAAATTTATATTTTGCTCTAATGCTAGATGTTAAAAGATGAGGTTAATTGTATTATGTAAAGTCAGGTGTCAATTATTTGTGCTGATTATTTACCTGCCTTATAATGTTTAGCTTCATTTCCATGTGCAAAAGTCAGTGTTGTGAAGAGCTAAGTTTTTTATAAAAAGAAATCATGCTTTATGTTTCTTTGAATCTGGATCTAGCATACTGATGTGTCTTTAGTTAAGAAGTACTTACTGATTGTTTCCATGGATTGAAATAGATCAACCTAGAATTTCAGTAGTAAAGTCTCTGAAAAGTAAGTTGTTCATATAATTGACTGGTGCACATTTCTTCCTGCATTGAGTTTCTTAATCATCACCTCTCTCTTCCATTCTTACCCCTACTGCCAAATCACTCTTTCAGTCAGGTGTCCAGGTCCTAATGTTTCTCATTCTGGTTTGTTTTGTTGTGTGCTATAGTACTGGGGGTTGTACCCAGGGTCTTGTCCATACTAAACACCTGCTCAACCACTGAGCTACACCCCAGCCCACCAGAAGGTATCAACAAAAGGTTGCACATCTCCTGGAAACAAAAATGTCATACTACTTCGTCTACTCTAGGCATTTTTTTTCTTTTTCTTTTTTTTTTATCATTTATTTTTAGTTGTAGGTGAACACAGTACCTTTATTTTCTTTTCATGTGGTGATGAGTGCCTCACACATGCTAGGCAAGCACTCTTCGTCTGAGCCACAACCCCAACCCTTAGGCATCTTCTTTTTTTAGGCCACATAAAAAAATTGAAAGAAACTGAAATTGTGGTCATTTCCTCAAAGACTCAGTAAATTAATGCCAAATTTATTCCCCATTACTGTGTCTCCAGCTTTTCTGCATTCATAGTTTTTTTTTAATAGTTGCTTTTTTAATGCTAATCACAGTACAATCTTTTTGAAGATGTTATGTAGCAAAGTTATATATGTAAGATACCAATAATAGAGTGACTTTGTTAACCTGCCAACAGTATTAATAGCTGGGACCAAGTTACCTGGACCAGCAACAACCAAAAGATAGCTGCCAATGGCCATCAGCAATTGTAGGATGCATCTTGACTTCCGGAATGCTACTATGTGAAAAAATATATGACTTAGAATCAATGAAGAACAGCATTTTTTCCCAAGATTATTAGTGTAGTTTCTCAACTGGTCTCCTTATGTCCAGATGTGAGCACTATGTACATCTTAATCTTTCCAAAAACCACTAAAACTACAACAGCTTTACAGATAAAATATAAATTCTATCAAGGGTCTACATTTTACTTGCCTTTCCCACTTCATCTTCCACTAGCCCCCTTCATAAACCTTCTGTTCTGTCCCACAGTCTATCGCTTTTCCTCTAAACATAGGAATGATGTGAAAATCACAGATTGGAAAGGATCTGAAATCCATCCTTTGGTCAAGTCAGATAAACAGGAATTATTACTCCCTTACTCCCCATAGCCACACAACAATAGACGCTATAGACAGCCTCCAAAACTTAACCAAGTCTCTCCTCTCTGACTCCACTCCTACATTCTAGATTGTTCTATCATTACTTGTTCATGCACTGACTCCCACCAGGCTCCTAGTTTCCATCTTTCCCTCACAGTCTATTTTCCATACAGCAGCCAGAGTGACCTTTAAAATGACAGACTTGTCCAGTTGCAAGATGGATGTGCTGTCTCTCTGTAGAGGATTTTGAACTGCCTGCTCATTGCTCCATCCCACATGGGAAAGACTGGATGAAGAACAAATTTGGGCTGGGGGCAGTAGCATTTGGTTAGGTCTCTTGGGCAGGGTGTACAAGTCTGGAGTGACAGAAAGAAGTCAGAGCTGGAAATAGAAATGTGGGTGTTCTCAGCAAATACAGGGGACATCAGTCTTGCAGCTGGGCAAATCTTGGCAGTGGGAACAGTGGCAAGAGCAGAATCTGTTTAAAGTCTGAGTACATTGCCCAGATCCTACCCTCCAGCTTCCCCCAAGCCCATGGCCCTCTCCCACTCACTGCCCTGGTTTATGTGTCCTCCCTGCTGGAATTGGATGATGGCTTCTGCCCTTTGGGCCTGTCTGCTGCCTCTGTGGTACTAACTTTGCCTAAAGCGGCCTGTGTGGGCTGGGGATATCACTCAGTTGGTAGAGTGCTTGCCTAGCATGCATAGGCCCTGAGTTCAATATCCAGCACCACAGCAAGAAAACAGAAAATCGGCCCATGTGCCCAGTGCTCTGCAATTAGCTGGCATTTAGCAGACATGAACTGAAAGAGTGAATGAGCATGAATTCAGTGGATTTTCTATGGGTGGTAATTTAAATTCCTAATTTTGTACCCATGCACAGAATCTTTATCTTCTGATCCTGAGGTTTTACTTCAAATTGATGGTGTTACTGAAGACAAGCTGGAAAAATATGGTGCAGAAGTGATTCCAATATTACAGAAATACTCTGAGTGGACATTGCCAGGTTCGGTATTCAGCAAATGTGTGTTTTATAAAAGCCTGTTTTAATGTTAAGCGATACATCTCTCTGGATTAGAATTATGTGGTTTCTGAGTTGTGTAAATGATTCTTACACCTTGTTACACTGAAGTTCAAGTCCTCAGAACAGCCCCAGTGGTATAGAGGCACTTCTGAGAGGACGCTAGTGTTTAGCCAGTTATTAAACTTGCTAATAGGGCCCAAAAGGGAACGTTAGGCCCAGTCATTGCTGGTTCTGGTAAAGTGAGTACCAAGAAATAGCAGCCCTGGGTGCCCATCTCATATCTGTCACTATCTTACTCTGTGATCCTTGGCAAACTACCAGCAACCTCTTTGTGCTTCAGTGTCCTTATTTGAGGAAGGAACATGTTATCTAACAAGTATATCTAGAGATAAAATGTAGAGGTTCAAATGTTTTGGAAAAAATGAACAAATCTTCAGAATGCTACTGTTAGTCATTGAAAGAACATGCCCTAGTGAGGGCATCATTAACAGATGCTCCCAAAAGTCGCTTTAGGCATGTCCTGTAGGGCCTCATCACTGGCTGTGGAATGTACTGACTGAAAAAAAAAAACAGAGAACAAGGAAATATTTTGTTGCAGGAAATAGTAAAAGGGCAGATGTCTGCCCTCCGCTAACATATTGCCATTCAATAAGACCTCACAGACCAGCCAAGTTCAACATTTTCCTTTTTCTGTAATAAGCAAAGGAAAATCTTCTCCAGGCTAATGAAATGGTGAGCAGAAAGAGAAATAAATGAACATGTATTTTAAGCTTTCACTTCACAATGTTTTTTATCCATTAACAAAGTACTAAAAAGTAGGTTCCTCATAAATTCCTTTATATGATAATTATTTCATTAAAAGCCACACTCTGGGGCCAGGGATGTAGCTCATTGGTACAGCACCGGCCTAACATGTGTGAGGCCCTGGATTCCATCCCCACAAAAAAATAAAATAAAAGCCATGCTCTAATTATATTTGATGATCACATTTGTTTCATGTCATAACTAGTTTGGAAGGGGCTTTTGTGCATACAGACTGGGCTGCTTCAGGGAAACATCCCAACAGCATGGTGACTATTACTCCCTCTTCTTAAGCACTTTGTGACAAGAGCTTCACCTGTCTTATACCATCTCATCCTTACAACCCCCATTTTACAGATGAGGAGAGTGAAACTTTTCATTTTTCCAGAGTCACACAACTAGTATGACGTGCTCTTTCCCTGCACTGTATCTGTTTCCCATATGAACCAGGGTTGGAATCCCAAGCCCTCCATGCTACCCATCGACCAGGCAGCAGGGTGGCCTGGAGGGCACACCAGAGCAGCTTCCTTTAAGGATGCCTTGCACTCAAATATAGATACCTATAGAAACTACCATAGGTATTCTTTGCAAATGTGTGCTTTCATACAGGCCCTTTTCCTGCAGAAGATGTGAAATATTCACAACAATTATGCAAAGAAGTAGCTTTTGTCTATGAAGAAATATGGTTTAGAATTTTCTGATACCCATTTATTAAGAAACTATTGTTCAAAGCCAAGGCAAAATATAATTTATGTTTCCCTTTTGTTGGGCTTATTTTTTCAGCATGTTTAAAATCATAGATAAAATTGTTTAACATTTATAGCAGGATTAACTGCCCAGTTCATCACAGGAGTGCAGGCTGCAAAAGGTAGAATATGAGCTAAACCTGATTGAATTGTTGAATCAATATGGCAGGAAGGTACCAGGAAAGCAGCTGGGGATTGACTGAACTGTGTATCTGTGTGTCTGAACTGTGAAGCTGTGTATCTTCATACAGACAGTAGAACACATGGGCCAGCTCCATATCACCTGTAAATGTCTGCATTTCCCGTTTGTAGCCAAGGACAGTTCTCCAGGGGTAAGCCTTCCAGGCAACAGAGGCCCCAGAAAGAATGATCCCGAGGAACTCAATGAGGAAGAACCTGTGTCTTCTCACTACTTTACAAATAAAACCAGAAATGAAAGAAAGAGGAAGAAGATGCCAATCTCCCAAAAGTCTAAGAGGAGAAAAAGTAGTTACGGTGGTTTCAAGCCAAAGGGGTATGTTCTTTGATGTCTTTTACAGCATAGAGTATAAGGGAGAAAAGGACAAGTATATATAAATGCTTTGAAGCATTTATTAAAATTAGCCATTGTTAAATGTTGCCTTTTCAGCTAATGAACTGAGGGTTAAGGTCTGATCCAAAACAAAAACATAATTCCAGACTTTTTAAACCATCTACTCCTAAATTGATTATGACTAATGTTTTCTAATTTATTTATTTATTTTTAAATAAATGACAGTGGAATGCATTACAATTCTTATTACACATATACAGCACAATTTTTCATATCTCTGTTTGTATATAAAGTATGTCGACACCCAATGCGTGTCTTCATACATGTACTTTGGATAATGATGTCCATCACATTCCACCATCCTTGCTAATCCCCTGCACCCTCCCTTTCCCTCCCATCCAGCTCCTCCAATTTGTTTGTTTTGTTTGATTGAACCCAGGGAAACTCTACCAGTGAGCCACATCCTTAGCCTTTTTTTTTTTTTTTTTTTTTTTTTTTTTTTTTTTTAGTGGTAGATGAACACACAATATTTTTATTTATTTTCATGTGGTACTGAGGATGGAACCCAGGGCCTCACACATGGGCGGCAGGTGCCCTACCACTGAGCCACAACCCCAGCCCCCTAGCCCTTTTTATTTTTTGAGACAGGGGCTTACTAAGTTGCCCAGACTGGCCTCCTGCCTCAGCCTCCCAAGCAGCTGGGGTTACAAGTCTGTACCACTGTGCCCAACAAAATTTCTCCAATTTTGACCTTGCCTTAGAAACCTTTTTTGTTTTTGGATAATTGCGCTTCTTAAGAGATTTTTCCACCAAAAGTACCATAAATCTTGTTCTGGTTAAATAAATAGAAAAGGGTTTTGTGCCCTTCTGGCTTTTATGTTTCTGCCATTACTTGTTACACTGCTTTTCATGGCAGCAGAACTCTGTGAACCTCCACCTGGAGATATGCAGGTGCTCCCTACTATTCATTAACTGCCATTCAATGAGCCACTGCAAGAGTTGCAGAGAAGAGACCACAGTGGGGAAACCAAAAGGTCAAGCAAGCCAGGCGTCTGGGGGGGGGCCACATAAATGACTTCTATCTTCCTTTCCCACTTTGCTCTGCTGGGATGTGTCTTCTCTGGGGGCTGTCTGTATACCAAGCAAAGAACAAAAGCTAGTATGGTCATATCTTGACAGCGTGCTTATAATGCATAGTTTTTAGTAGCATCTTTCCTGACTTCTGCCAGGGCACCTCCACCTTCTGCCTTGTAGGTAAGGTCTGGCAGGATGAACATTCCCAATCAGTCTGGCTGATTGTGACTCCAAAATGACTGTATATTGTAACAGAATTGCTTGCCGAGAGAGAGGGCAACCAGTCTGCAGTCAACTTTTGCAATCTGTTGTGTTTGCTTTTGTGGTTTTTCTACCTCTTTTCCTTCTGGATAATAAAAAACAAAAGTGGAATGGGGGAAGAGAAAGGAAGGCAAACGTTACCAAATTGTCATTTCTTGTTAAGTTCATAAACAAACATCTTGTATGTGCTAATCCTTCTGCCAGAGTACAGAAATTGAAGGAATTAGTAAATGTTAGTTTAATTTTGTGGTTTTTAATGCGCAAATGACCGGCAGATATCCTTTACTGAGGGCATTTTCTTATTTCCTTCATTTATTCCTCTGCCTTGGGAAATACTCATTTCCTCATTCACACAGAACAGAAGACCTTAAAAGGCCTCTGGTCCAACCCCAGCGGGTTTATGGTAGGGAAGCTGTGGCCTGGCTGACGTGGGGAGGGTTTGCCTGAGGCAGGCCCAGCCAGGTCTCAGTTTCAGAAGTAGGACCAGGCCAGCCTAGAGGACTTTCATTTCTGCACTTAGTCTATGGACATTCCTCAAAAACATGCATGATCTCGTCTCTCAATTTTACTTATTTTTTACTTATTTTACTTATTACAAAGCAAAACCCTGTTATATTATTCACCACTGCTGACTCCCTTAATTAATTTTCACAATGTTTGTTTCTTAGAGTGAAGCATTTTACTCTGTCACCTCAAACCTAACTTAATAAGTAGTCAAACTCACACTTGTCCAAAAGCCAGTTCCAGTTTCCATGCTAGGTTCTAATTAGCCTGTGTGTTTAAGATGGGATTCTTTGTAATCCGCACTGGCTGACACCAGTGCGTTTTGTAACTCTCTTCCCCCTTGCCATCGCCTCTTTGTATCTGCACTCCACTCTCCTGGTTTCTACTGGCTTCTCTGAGAGGTGGTTTCCCAGCTCCCAGTCTGCTCACCTGGTTGAGAGTCCCTCCCTGCACAGAGAGAGAATAAACTTGGCTCCTTGCCAGAGACCTTAGCTCTCCACCCTGCCCTCCAAGTCTTACATCTCCAGGATAACACACAATGAGCCAGTTGTGTTCCTGGATGTCTGAGTGGGAGGAAAATGGATGGCCCCAGTGAAATGGAGGCTGCTGTTGGCAGATTCATTCTGTAAATCAACATAAACAGCAGGTTTTCGCTCCGGGCTTAATTTCTCAGCAGGAAATCAGCATAGGAAAACTTCAGGCTGCTCTCTGCTGCCTTAGCAGATCTTTGCCAGATCTGCAGTAAAATTGCCCTAGAGCAAGAGTTAAAATGTTGAAAAACCATTTTTCATCCAGCCCCACGAGAATGTCATCCCTTAGAGGCTGTGGCCCTGATTCTTGGCCGCCAAATCAGAGCTGGGAGGCTACCGCCTGCCCTGGTGCCACGGAAGTAGTGGTGGGCCTAACTTGGCACTTGGGTGGGTTGCCGAGCAGCAGGAAGGGCTTCTCTAGGTAATGCTGCTTGTGTTGCACTGTTAATATGCAGGCCTCACCTCATAGTTGTTTGGTTTGGATTTTATTTGGGGGAAAGAAAGTTGTTATCAGCAAGAGAAGCAATGTGGTGGAAGGACTTTGTAATAGGCTATTTCAGGGGCTTCTTCCCTGGTTTTAAGGGGCAGTGGAGTAGGAGGAGAGACTGGCAGATCTTTAAGTGTAAGCAAGGTGGCTTCTGGTTTATGTGGTCCTGGCAGACACCACTGGGTGAGGCGATGCTTGCCCCTCCCCAGGGAACCACATCTTCAGCCTTCCTCTGGGCTAAGTCTGGTGAGAAGAGGCTTATCCCTGCTTCTCCTGGCCAACCAAGGGGCTGTGGTAGCAGGACCATGAACAGGAGCCCAGCTCTGCTTCATCTCTACTTGCCCACAAAGCTGCCTTGGTCAAGACTGAACAAGTATGATAATTCCAGGATATCTCTTGGTCAGGGATTTTAAAAGTATTTTTGTGTGCAAGGCATGGTGGCCCACACCTATAATCCCAGCTGCTGTTGTGGAGGCTGAAGCAGGAGGATCAGAGATTCAAAGCTAGCCTGGTAACGTATTGAGACCCTGTCTCAAAAAATAAAAAGCACGGGCTGGGGTTGTAGCTCTGTGGTAGAGCACTTGCCTCGAATGTGTGAGGCACTGGGTTCAATTCTCAGCACCACATATAAATAAGTGATTAAAATAAAGGCCCATCAACAACTAAAAAATATATATTTTTTTAACATTTATTCTTTAGTTGTAACTGGACACAGTATCTTTATTTTATTTACTTATTTTTACGTAGTGCTGAAGATCGAACCCAGGGCCTTGCAGGTGCTAGGTGAGCGTTCAACCACTGAGCCACAATCCCAGCCCCTAAAAAATTATTTTTTAAAAAAATAAATAAAAAGGGCTAGGGGATGTGGCTCAGTGATAGACCACCCCTGGGATCGGGTACCACCACCAAAAAAAAAAAAAAAAAGATTTCTTTTATTTGATCAGAATAGATCTGGGTGTATGGATCTCACCTCTGTTCTCTGCAGAGGGGCTCTGATTGTAGGCAGAAGAAGGAGTAGGCAGAGAGAGGGTCTGAGGCCTGGTCACAAATCACAGAATTAAAAAAGAATCCTTGACATTTAGAAGGACAAATTTAGGATAAATTTATATGATGGGCAGTGGTCCTTTCTTCCTTCAAGAAATTGAGGATGTGTTTTTACTCCTAGCTACGGTAGTAGTAAAAACACATCCTCAATTTTCTGTATATTTAATAAAGGAAATTTACCTTACCCAGGGTTACAGAGACATGAAGCCAAGGAAAATCATGGATCATGGCCCCAAGCAGGTTAAGAAAAAGACTGTTCATTTTTGTTTTTGTTTACCATTTTAATTTTCTTTTTTTTTTCTTCTTCTTTTTTTTTTTTTTTTTTCCTTTGTCACATTTTTAGGGGGACTACCACATGCAGAAAGATATCTTCTAAAGGTAAATCTGCCAACATAATGGGATCCAGTTCAGCCTTGCATGGTTCTCAGGCAACATCAGGGGCCAGAAGAAAATTGGGAATTATGGCGCCACCAAAGCCTATAAATAGACCATTTCTTAGGCCTTCATATGCATTCTCATAACAACCAAGTCTTGATGTACATAGATCTTGTTTGTCAGCATCTGACCATCTGTGAATATAGAGCTGTTAGTCTTATTATGCCATTTTGAAATTTTTACTTATATATTAATATTTAAATAAATGCTTAGGGGAGATCATTCTTATTTTTTGAATAATTTTTTTTTTTTTTAATTGGAGAGTGAACTCAGGGGTGCTCAACCACTGAGCCACATCCCCGGCCCTATTTTGTATTTTATTTAGAGACAGGATCTCACCGAGTTGCTTAGCACCTCGCCATTGCTAAGGCTGGCTTTGAACTTATGATTCTGTCTCAGCCTCCCAAGCCACTGGGATTACAGGCATGCTCCACTGAACCTGGCTTAAATAAATAATTTCTTTTGAATAGCATGTTTTTCTGCCACTGGAAGTGTTGTGGCCATTTTTTCTCAGAATGTCTAAGCAGCAGCTGAATCATCTCTCAGATAAATCCTAAGTATAACATGAAACACAGAAGTCAAAGGAAGAGACACCCATGGGACATTGTGAAATCATACAACAAAATTAAAAGACAAATGACAGAGAAAATACATTACAAAGGATTAATGTTCACAATATACAAAGAGTATCTATAAATCATTTAGAAAAGCTTAATACAGAAGACAACTAACAAAGAATGTGAATGGCCTGGTTCCAGAAGAAGAAATACTAATGTCCCACAAATATGTGAAAAATCTTACATTTTTCTAATTAAAAATATGAATTTAAACCATGAGATGCCATTCTTTTGCCTGTCAATTTTTCAACACTGGAGCTAGGTTCAGTAATGCACGCCTGTAATCTTAGCTATTGAGAGGCTGAGGCAGAAGGATTAAAAGTTCAAGGCCAGCCTGGGCAATTTATTTTATTTATTTATATGCAGTGCCAAGAATCTAACCCAGTGCCTCACACTTGCTAGGCAAGTGCGCTACCAATGAGCCACAACCCCAGCCCTAAGCCTGGGCAATTTAGTGAGATCTTGTCTCAAAAATAAAAAGGGTTGTAGGTATAGTTCAGTAGTAAAGGGTTTGCCTAGCATGCATGAGGCCTTGGGACCAATCCCCAGTACTAGAGGGAAAAAATTTGTTTTGTCAACATTGAATGGAGATGGCCAGATTCTATTAATAAGAATGTATTAAATATTGACTTGGCTCTTGGTTTGCCCTTTGTTTGATGTCCCACCGCTTGACCTCATTCAGGAGAGGACTTCGGTGCTACAGGTGTTGAAAGGGTTGGCTGGAAGCCTTCAGGGCCACAGCCTGTGGCCTCAGGACTGAGGTGGACCCTGCACCCACTGGGAGTAGCTGCTTATTTCCTGCCTCCTTAACTGCCACCTGAGGATTTTGGCTCTGTATTGACGGCTAGGGACTGGCCAAATGAGTTTGTGGAGGGCTGAGCTCCATACCCCAGGACGTCTTTCATAATTAACTGTTTCAGAGAAACCACTTTTCTGGCAAACCCTGACTTGAATTGCAGGTAGAAGCTTCTCGGGGGGTAAAGAGAAGGAATGGAGGACCAAGAAGCCAGTAGTTGAGGCCCTAGATAATGTCTCGGCACAAGGTCTCCCTGAGCCACAGCATCACTTTCCACTTGCTGCAGCATCATGGGCCTTTGCAGAGCACACTGAGCAGAAGTGAAGCCACATCCTTTAGTTTCCTGCACACCTCTGTACTAGGCTCTGGAGATGCAGTTCAGCCTCTCGTGAGTGCACAGTCTGCCTTCAGGGGCTTTCAGGGCTGCAAGGGAACAGAAGCAGGCAACACTACATGAGAACCCAAATGGTAGAGAGCTGAGGCCATGTATGTGCAGGGCCAGCACTGCCCTCTGCCCTTGCCTTATACCTCTCAGCTGCAGCTTCAAGAATAGGGTGGCTCACCCCACCTCCCAGCAGGAGTCTGAGGCCTGGAGACCTTTGACTTAAAAAGTCTAACCATAAGTGGCAGAGCCTGGCCCCAGACCCAGTTCTGGAAAAGTTGTAGGTTCGAATGAGTTCCCTTCAGTTCATCTGGCCCCAGGAGGGGGCACAGTAAATGCAAGCTGCCTAACTCCAGCTTGGCCTGTAGCCTTACCAGATACCCCCAGGAATACAAGTGCTCCTCCCCTCACAGGGTAACCCCAAAAGAGCAGAAGCAGGCAAGCCAAGACAAGTGACAGCAAAGCTGCTCCAGGCTGGGCCATAATGGGGACCCTCTGTGGACACAAAATTCACCACCAAGGGGCAGGCAGGGTACAAGTCCACCAGGGAGTTCCAGCCCAGCACCATCACTGGCCCACCTTCGCCATCACCCCTCTGGAGGTCACAGGAAGAATTGCAGGCACAGGAAGAATCGGAATCTGTCTCTAGAGCTGGGTACACACCCTCCTGAGACCCTTTCACTTCAGTACAGTCAGGTGGGTCCTTGTTTACTTCCTCAGAGGAAGAAAACAAACATTGAGAGCCTGGTCTATGCCAAGGGCTGTTCCAGGAACTCCCACGTAATGTACTCCACCACTTTCATCCCCCAACAGCCCTGGGAGGCAGGCACATCATAGTATCCTTTTTTATACAGAAAGCAGAATTCAGAGAGGTTATATAACTTGCCCAAACCCACACAGCTAGGAAGTGGTAATAAGTAGGGTAACACACATCTCAGTTTGCCCTGAGTCCCAGTTTGTATCTGTTGTTCTGGTGTCATAATTAACACAGCCCCTTTCATTCTCAAAAGTGTTCCACATAGGACAGTAAATTAGATGGAATCCAGGTCTGTGCTCTCAAGAATCTGTGTTCTTTCCCTGTAAGCCAACCTCCTCTCCCAACCCTGTTTTTCCAAAGTCTCGGGAGCCGCCTGCTCTGACCTACTCTGCTCAATACTGCAGGCTCCGGGGACAGAGGCCACAGAACTGGCCCCCAGCACAGCTGAGCTGCCGCTTTCTCCAGAAGAGGAAGCGGAGGCTGTGATCCAGGCTCTTGAGAAATTGCTTCTCTTCCTCCCACCTCCCACAACTCCTGGAGCTGCTCTGAGCCCTGGAGGCCTTCTATATCCTTGGGGCTCCCAGAGGCTCACCCCCAGCTCTTCCTTCAACTCTGAGCAGCTGCCTGGGTGAGGTAACAGCCACCAGCTCCACACGGTCCCCACACAGTCCGGGACTTCCACCCTGGCAGAGGGCTCTGGGCAGAGGGACATTGGCCTGCGGGTGTTCTGTGGTAGCCAGGGTAGAGTCCCCTCGGGTCCTGCAGTCTCTTCAGTGCAGCTGTCACAGCCCTTCATGGCCTTGCAACTAAGGTTCAGAGAAGCAGGCTGGGCCCCAAGCTCTGCCCACACCCTGCAAGGTGCTGCAATCCTGGGTGCTCTGAGGCAAGGGCTCAATTTCTGCAGAACTTAGCTGCAAGGACCCACACCCTTGGCCTTGCACATGCCCTCCTGCTCTTCCCCTGACTAAGGCTCTCAGCCAGACCGTGTTCACCATTGGAAGGAGAGGGGGGAGGATGGAAGCAAGACACTGCTGTGGTTGAAGAGGCCTTCCAGCCTGTTCTGTTAGCCACTAGAAGACAGGACAGGACAAGAAGCTAGAACTTGATTCTGTGAGAGTGAGTCATCCCCAGAGCAGGGCCTGAGGCTGGGTCTTTGACCAGGTGTAGTGACTTCACTGCTCCACAGCATGGTTCCATGATCCCAAAGGTTTGGCCACCAAGCCAAAACAGTACTCTGGTGGCCCCTAAGCTGAGATCTACTCAGGATGTGGGAGTTCACTCCAGAGGGCCTCTGTCCCCATGGGTCCCCCACTCAGAGCCTGCCATGCACAAAGTCTACTGGTATCACCCATTTCCTCAATCCCTGCCAATCGCCACGTAACCCCAGGAAAGATCAGGCAGGCCCTGACTCTGCCCAGACCTGGTTTGGAGTGGAATACAAAGGGAATACTCCCTCCGCAGGGGATGACACAGGGCAGTGACCCTCGGGTTGCAGAGGTGGTTTGCTGGGAACTCCTGATGGGGAGCTCCTCATCATCTTCAGGAAGGCCCTGCAGAGCCTCCATTAGCAGACTCTGACCTCCCAGCCTGGACATCAGGCTCCAAGACTTGCGGGCAGAGTCCTGCTCAGACCTAGCACCCCTTGGGAAGGCCTTTGAATCTCCTGTGACAGGAGAGGCAGAACCTCACTAATATCACAGAGGACCAACTGTGTCTGCAGTGGCCCTGCTGAGCGGCTGGGGGAAATAGCACCAGACACATGCCCAAATGGAGCCCAGACACAGCCTGCACAACTGCATGTGCATGGCACAGGATGGGCACTTGTACACCTAGCATTGCCACAGGTCCAGAGTTGGCAGACCTGTCCCTTCCTCAGCAGTCCATGACCTCTGCAAGCTCTACGGCCTCAATTTTTCATGCATGCACAATAAGAATAACACCTGATTCCAGTCTCCCAAGGCTGTTGTGGGCATCCATCCTTTTGGTCATATATTCCACAAACATTTTTTTTCCTTTCTCCCCACTTCTTGCCCCAGAACTAGGGATTAAATCTGGGGATGCTCTACTACTGAACTATATTCCCAGACCTTTTTATATTTTATTTTAGACAGGGTCTCACCAACTTGCCCAGGCTGGCCTCCAATTTTTGATCCTCCTGCCTCAGTCTCCCGAATAGCTGGGATTACAGGCATGCTCTACCATGCCCAGCTTTCCACAGACATTTTCAGGCCAAAACACACAGCTATGGGCACAGCCCTGCCACTCTTTAGTAAAGTCACAGGCAGTGAGGGAAACACCCCAGGAAAAGAATGAGAACCCATGTAGTATCGGAGCCTAAGGGACAGGGCATCACAGGGCCAGCCCCAGTTCTAGTAGATGTGGGAAAGGGTACACAGGATTCTGGAGCAGCCATGGGGTCTCCAGGCCAGGGATCCCAAGCCTGGCCATCCCCACTGGGAACACCCTGTGCTTTCTCCTGGCCCCCTCTCTTCACTTCCTAGAAGAAGCAGAAGGAACATTAAGCCTACCATCTAGGGACCCCCTTCAGAGCAGAAAGTAACCCTTCCCAGCCTTACCCACCCCTCACTTTAAGGTGATGAACACCTGGCCAGGTCACCTGCCTGAGCAGCCACATGACATGACAGGAGCACAGCAAGAGCTCTGGTTCAGGGAGAGGACCCTACAGTGGGGGACCCCAGCTAATCTGCAAGGACCCTTCTGTAGTCTGAACATGATTTGTCACTTCAGAAACTCCCATTGAATGTCATTACCATTGTGGTGGTACTGGGAGTTGGAGCCTTCAAGAGGTGATTAGGTCCTTACTATAGGACTAGATTCATTTGTGCAGGACTGCACTGGTTTCCTCAAGCATGGTCTATGCTGGGCACAGTGACACAGGCCTATAATCCCAGTAATTTAGGAGACTGAGGCAAGAGGATCACAAGTTCAAGGCCGGTCTAGGCAACTTAGTGAGACCCTGTCTCAAAATAAAATATGAGTGGGGATGTTGTTCAATGGTAAAGCCCCCTGGGTTCAATCCCTAGCACCCAGAACTGTGAGCTAAATAAACTTTTTACCTTTATAAATTTCCCAGGCTCCAATATTCTGTTAGAGTAACAGAAAACAGACTGAGTTGGACCCCCACCCATAGGACCTGTCACACCCTCTATCTTCCAAAGCTTAGGCATCTTTGTTCCCAGATCTAAATTATGCCCCAGGGGGACTGATGCACAGAAAATGTCTGATAACCAGTTGTTTGATAGATGAATGGATGATGGGCAGATCGGTGGGTGATTGGGAGAGTAGATGGATGGGTGATGGATGGGTGAAGGGACAGTTATGAGGGCCACTTCCTAGACTAACCTCCAGGGGAAGATTAGACAGAAGGCTGGGACAGGGGTCTGCAGTCTGTGGGGTGATGGCATAGGACACTGTCATCCTCCCTCACTGCTTCTGCTGGCTTCTCCAAGACAGGTGAAAGTTGCCTGCTGGTCGACCTGAGCATTCACCTGGAATTTTGTTTTTTTGTGTGTATATTGATGTTCTGGGTTAGTGAGTGTCTTATTTATTCTTAGATAGCTAGTCAGTTTCCCCCATTTATTGATTTAGAGCTGTACCGGTTATCATGGGCTAAGACTTTTAGCCCAGCTAAGCTTCCCCAGCATCTGCTTCCAGTCCCTTTTCTGTCCTGCGCACCTGCAGTTTACCTGATGTGGGAAGGCTTTTGTGAGAAAAACTTTGTAATTGGATCCTTCCTGTGCAGAGTTCCGGATCCCAGCTGAGAAAGACAGGACCCAGGCCAGTGGTCCTCACACTTACCCAGCATTGCACCTGGGGCGATGGTGGAAAGAGTTTGACTCAGCAAATCTGGGAGAGGCTTGATGGTCTGCTTTTCTTCATTCAATTTATTTTTCTTTCATTTTTTTAAATTTTATTTGTTTACTTCTTGTGGTACCCGGGATTGAACACAGGGCCTTGCATGTGCAGGCAAGCACAGCACCACTGACCTACAACCCCTCTGAGGGGTCTGCACTTCTAACAAGCTTCCTGGTGCTACTGATGCCGGGTCCTAGGCCCACATTTGGAGAACTGCTGGCCTCCTGCATAGAAAAGGGCACCAGGGGGCAGCCCTCAGGGTGAACACAGATTACAGCACTTTTAGCTTCTTGCCAGCCTGCCTTCCTTCCTTCCTAAAATGGGGACTCCCTAGGCTGGGCAGGCTGGCTCAAGCAATCCTGCTCCAGCCTCCCTACAAGTTACAGATCCACATCACCATGCCCAGCTCTTACTTCTCTTCCATCCTTGGTTTCTAAACAATAAGAATTAAGGTATGTAGCGCACACCACTAATCCCAGCTACTCAGAAGGCTCAAGAGTTAGAGGCCAGCCTGGGCAACTTAGCAAGACCCTATCTCAAAAGAAAAATAAAAGTGGCTGGGGATGTGGCTCAGTGATAGACTACCTTGGATTCAACCCCCAATATAAAAAAAAATTAATAAAAAATAAAATAGAGAGAAGAAGAAGAAGGCATACATGTGGTCCCCTGATGGCTAGGTTATCTCCATCCTCAATGTTGGACTGGCCTGGCAAAGGAGGCTGGGGAGAGGAAGAGGAGTGTGGAAGTGGAACAGTGGAACCACCTTGCACAGAAGAGATGATTTTCAGGAGACTCATCTCCTGAGAAATACAGGGTTGTAAGCCCCTTCCAGCTCCAAAGTGCATCTTCAAGAGTCTTTGCAACAAGAAGGAACAGCAACGCCATTCCCAGCAGGCACTTTTCAGGGTGTGCTAAAGGCAAGGAAAAACAGACTGTGTGAGCAGACATTTCCCAGGGCTTGCCAGCCTCTGGGGTCAAATGAGGTCATCTTACAGCCTAAATCTGCCTGAGAGCCGTGTTCTGTCTCCCTGCTGGGCCAGGCAAAGGAAGCTTCATAATGAGCCTGTTGAGGACTCCTAGACAGTGGCCTTAGGCACCAATGTGTGACCTATACTTTCTAGAAAAACACAATTTAAATGTTTGCTTACAGCTTGCTGTCTATGCCTAAGCCCCAACAGGATTCAACCAGCTGAGTTAGGAACAGACTCAAGTCTGGGACAGGAGGGGGTCCAGGCTCCCCATCCACATTCATGAGAAGAAAGACTTATCAAATGGCTGTAGTGTCAGATTGTTTGGTGTCAAAGGCCAATTTTACCACTTACTGTGTGACTTTGAGTAAGTTACTTAAATTATCTGGGCCTCAGAGGAATCATAACTACAAAATTCTATGATTCTGATTTTTAGGAAGACTGACAAGATAATGTGAACTCAGCATCAAGTAGTGTGGCACCTCGACACTCCCTGAACATGAGCTATTGTTATTATAGCAGAGTATATGGACACATGCTGTGTATATAGTTATTTGTTGTATAGATTTGTACAGATGTTAATTAGCAAGTGAACTGGACATAGTTCTTAGTTGACTCAGCCATTCTCAATTTAGTCCTTTTATGAAATTGCTGTTAAAAAAAAAAAAGAAAAAGAAGAAGCAGCCTCAGGCTAGGAGTGTAACTCAGTTGTAGAGTGTATGTTTTGCATGTGCAAGGCCCTGGGTTCAATCCCCAGCATCAGAAAGTAAGTAAATAAATAAAGCCTCCTTCAGGCATGGCCATATCCATCTACCCAGCCATAATAAGCACCCAGATTCCAGAATTCTGGAAATGGGCAGAACAGGTAGGCCGTACCCCATAACCCAAGAGTTCTCAATCCAGACTCTAGGAATCCCTGGAAGACCCAGGGAATGGACACCTCTAAAATCCTCAATTGTGTGACTATTTTTAGGCATTTCAAATTTGCACTGACCAGCACAGCCACTCCCAGGCCTCTCTGAAGCAGACCCGGGGACAAAGATGGGGGCAGCTCCTTCCCTGAGAGCCAGGCGTTCTCCAAAGTGAGGAGACAGTTCAGCAAAAGAAGGTGGCCAGAGCAAACTAAAGAACGTGAAACCCCCTGGGATAAGGGGACATTATTTCCAAAAAGAGAGTAAAAGCAAGGTGCCTGTAAGTTGTTGGGAGATAAGCCCGGGAGACTTGCCTGGACTAGCAGTGAGGCCCTCAGTGGGCTGCGGGTCCCACAGTGTGAATAGGTGGAGGGGTGGACAGGGTCCTGGGTGTTTCAGCCAGGGTAGGGGCAGTGTGGGACTGTGTCTGGTTCCCTGAGCCTTCGGCCCCTCTAAGCTTGGCTTCCTTGCCTGTAAAATGGGATCCCAAGGGACAGCAGTGGCCCCTGGCCTGTCAGCCCCTGAGGTTGCTGTGAAAAGCAGAGAAACCAGCGCATGTGGATGATGTCTTCAAGGTCCACTTAGGGGCATGGGGGCCCCGAAGCCTATGTGCAAGTCCAGCGCAGTACTCCTACATCTAGCCAGGTCATCGAAGCCACCACCTCGTGACTGCCAGGAGTCCAAGCATGCTTCACGTACCTCCCAGAGCAGGGTCATCGGTGCAAGCTGGGGCCCTGTCATGACTCATACTCCCCGGAGCACACTGGGGGAAAGGGGACACTCTCATCTTCCATTTTTGGTACATGCTATCTAAACAGAGGGCTGGGACTGAGCAATAGAGGTGACCCTGGGGGGTCACCACACCTGTAATCCCAGTAACTTGGGAGACCAAGGCAGAAGGATTGCAATTTCAAGGCCAGTTCAGCAATTTAGTGAGACCCTGAGGAACTTAGCATGACCTTGTCTAAAAATAAAAAGGCCTGGGGATGTAGCTCAGGGGCAGAGCAACCCGGGGTTCAATCCCCAGTATCCACCCCCCAAAAAAGAAAAATGAGGACCCTGGGGGATAGGTGTCGGGAATGAAATTTAGCAGACAAAGATCAGAAATGACCCAGTGAGAAATTAAATGGCAGCTTTGTGGTGACAGTGAGGTGCTTTCCCCCGTCAACTAAAAAAAAAAAAAAAAAAAACTCCAATAAAATGTTACCTGATGAAGTGGGTCTATTTTGAGCTCAGCAGTTTTGTCGCTGAGTTCCTGCGCTGACTGGCCGGGGCTCTGTTCTCAGCCCGTCACATGCTCTCATCCTCAGGGGATCTCTCCTTGTGCAGAGAGCCCTGTTCTTCCCCCTTTTCACAATGGGGCCACTGAACCACCAGGGCCACAAAGAAGTCAAGGGTGGACTTGGATTCTTCTGGGCTGCCTGACATCACCAGGCTGGCCCAGCTGGGTTACCTCAAGGTGGGGCAGGATGAGAAGGGAGCCAGCGTGGGGTTGACAATATGCAGGACACCTCAGCCCAACTGCCCAGTCAAGCTTTGCTACCCTGCTGTGGCCCAGACTTCTCTGGCAGCTCCTTCTCTGGGCAGCTGAAGACCCTCCCGAAAAACCTGACCGACCCCATCTCCAATCCCAATTCCAAATTTCCCACCTTTTCTGATGCTGCTTGCTCACCTGGGTCATTCAAGGAGAAGCCTGGTCCAAGGTCACTCGCAGGTTCCTAGCTTAAAGCACTGCTGGGGGCTGGGGATGTGGCTCAAGGGGTAGCGCGCTCGCCTGGCATGCGTGCGGCCCAGGTTCAATCCTCAGCACCACATACAAACAAAGATGTTGTGTCCGCCAATAACTAAAAAATAAATATTAAAAAAAATTCTCTCTCTCCCTCTCTCCCCCCTCTCTCTAAAAAAAATAATAAAAAATAAAAAAAAAAAGCACTGCTGGGGGAGGGAACGTGGGGGTCATTCTCCCTGGAGGGGCTGGGATTGGGAATGGGACTTCTTGTCTGGCTACCTTCCCCCAATAACCCCAGACCCAGAAATAGGAATGGGGCTCCCCAGGCCTTAGACAAAAAGACCTTCCTGCTCTAAGAGGTAGGCTGCCATAAAAGGTAGGCCACACTAACCCTGGTCCCCAGATCAGGAATCAGCATTTCCAGTTCTTCAACCCTGCCTGTTACTGACTTCCTGTATGACCCTGGGCAAGTCACTTCCCCTCTCTGGACCTCAGAGTCCTCACCAGTAGAATGGAGGCTAATAATCAGATTGGCCCACCCACTAGGACATTCCAAGCCTGTTCAGTGTTCAGCTCTAGGAGGATTTACATAAGCAGAGCTGCATTCCTTTAATTTGACTAAAAGATAAATGCCCCTGGTCAATGAGTCAGCAGTTCTCAGCCCAGGCCAGCACATCCGCGTCACCTGGGTGGGGAGGGCAAGGTTCTGCCCAGACCCACAGAACCAGGTCTTTGGGGCATAGTCCTGGGAATTTACTTTTGAAAGAGGCTGCTAAGGAAGTCCTGACTGTAAAAGGAAGACAGAGGGAAGAGTATAGACTCTCCTGCCCTGTGCCTGACAAAATTTGAGTGTTGACAAAAAAAAAAAAAGAATGAGTTACCTGGTATCCACCTGTAAGCCCAGCAACTGGGGAGGCTGAGTCAGGAGGATCACAAGTTGAAGGTCAGCCTCAGCACATAGCAAGAGCCTTTCTCAAAATATAAAATAAAAAGAGCCAGGATGGAGCTCAGTGATAGAGTGCCACTAGATTCAAAAAGAGCCCCCTAACCAAGACAGACAGACAGCCTCCAGAGAAATGGTGTCCAGTTTCCTCCATCTTCATGGACACGGGATGGTACTAGCCTGGGAGTGGGACACACACACTCAGACAGGAAGAGGACAAGGCAGTTAACCTGGAGCCCCAGTGAGGGTGGCCTCAGTCAGGGGACTCTCCCCGGCCCACCTCTGTTACTGAAAAGCATAAAACCTCACAGTCCACCAAACTGTCTTTCTAAAGGGCAGCCTGATTCTGCTGCCAGAACAAGCTAAATGCCTGGAGGATGAGCAGAGAGGGAGCGAGATAAGAACTTGCAGGCAACCGACACTCAACTGCCAGGAAAGGGAGGGTGATCACAGGAGGCCACAAACTGAGAGGAAACATGTGTCCAGGGGTGAAGGCAATTCTTAGACACTAGTGGCTTCATGTTTGAGAAAAGTTAATGAGAATATGAACTGGACAGGAAAAGAGTACAGAGAAGAGAAGGCAGAAAGTAGTATCAGGAAGCTGGATGCCGTGCGCGCACGCCTGTAACTCGGGAGGCTGAGGCAGGAGGATCACAAGCTTGAGGCCAGCTTCAGCAACTTAATGAAAACCTGTCTCAAAATAAAAAGGGCCAGAGAGGTAGCTCAGGCAGAGTGCCTCTGGATTCAATCCCCAGTGCTGAAAAGAAACGCAAACAATAGCATGGGAGAGAAACTTTTTTTTTTCCCCTCAAGAAACTGCAGAGACAAAGGACCTGCTGTAGGAATTGAAAGGACACAAGAAAACTAGGGGGACAGATTTAGAATGATCAGCATTGGGCCCTACTGACTGAGTTACTGAACTTTTTAAGGATAAAGGACAAAACCTTCAGGCACCCAGGAGGAGGAAAAAAAAAAAAAAAACAATCTAGCCTCAAATTTTTCCACAGCAACATTGAATGCCAGAAGACAAGGGAGCCGAGTCTTCAAAGTTGTGTGGAAAAGAGAAAGCCAAGAATACTTCACCCAGTGAAGTTGTTCAGATTTATAAAGAACATGGAAAAGGTCAGAGATAATAGCACCCATGAGCCCTTTGGGGAAGTAAGACCAAAACTCCTCCATAATGAAATCTAGCTAACCATTTAAAAGTGTACTTTTTTTTTAGAGGTAAAATCATGATTCTCGTGCAAAATATAAAATGAACACATGTTAACATTTTTATTTAACTCATTAAGTAATTAGAGAATAAGTAATATGTGACAGCTGGCTCAAGGGAAAATTGGAACACATACATAGATAAGCAAAGAAGGAATGCTGGGATTTACACACACACACACACACACACACGCAAAGTTGATCAACAGTCAGGGAGTCAGGGGCTGAGATCAACCGAAATCCACTGGGCACAATCCTTGGGCATTTATTTTCTTTCTTCCTTGCCATACTGGGGATTGAACCCAGGGGTGCTCTGTCACTGAGCCACATCCCCAGCCCTTTTTATTTCATATTTTGGGACAGTGTCTCCCTAAGTTGCCCAGGCTAGCCTCAAACTTTTAATTCTCCTGCCTCAAACTTCTGAGTAGCTGGGATTACAGAGGGTGCACCACACCCATAATTTTGCATTTTTATGACAACAATCATTTGCATTGCTGTTTACTAAAATTTAGATTGGCTGAAGGACAAAGGTACCCTAAAGAATTAGGAAACCCGGATATAGTGCTTGCCGAGCATATATGAAGACCTGGATTTGATACCCAGCACCACAGGAAAAAAGAAAAACAATTTTAGGCAACTTAGAGATTGAGGATGTAGCTCAGTGCATGCTTAGCATGTGTGAAGTCCCAAATTGAATCCCCAGTGCTACCAAAAAAAAAAAAAGAGGTGACCCAGAAAGGTGTGCTGCAGGACATCATTTTGCAGGGGGGTGGGGTTCATTTTAAAGTCTTTGACAATTTTTTCTTACACAACCAAAAGATTACTCAAATGCAAAACTCAGGGACAATATGTGGTAGAAAAATAGAATGGAATTTATTTAAATACAGGACTAAGACTAAATACTGGAAGTATCATGGTCGCAACAGAGTGTGTTATAAATCTTGACAAAGTGAAAATATTAGCATCAAAATCAGGAACAGGGCCAGGGGTGGTGGTGTCTGCCTGTAATCCCAGTTACTAGGGAGGCAGAGGCAGGAGAATCACAAGGTCAGGGCCAACTTGAGCAATTAGGTCAGACCCTGTGTCAAAATAAAAATAAAAAAGGTTGAGGATTAGCTCAATGGTAGAGCACCATTGAGTTAATTCTCAGCTGAGTACCACATATAATTGATTGATTGATTGATTAAAACCGAGCAGGTATGGTAGAATCCCCCCCTCTTAACCCCGCTCCCTGGCAGTGCTGGGGATGGAACCCAATGCAGTGCCTCACAAATGCTACTCTACCACTGAGCTGTGCCCTCAGCCCCAAGCCCATCTTTCAAAATTATTTAACTCTATTTACCTCTCTCTCTCTTCTCTCTCTCTCTCTCCCTCCCTCTCTCTCCCCCTCCCTCCCTCTCCAACCCACTCCCCACACTTCTCTGTGTACATATGACATTTGTCAAATGCTAACACAGGGGAATGCACTGTAGAAAATATTACTCTCTTCTGGAAAGTCTAGGTGTTGGGAATACAGAGAGAGCAGAATAGAAAACCCTGCCCTCGTGAAGCTGGCATTCTACTGGGGGAAATTTGTCACTTCCTTCTTTGTACTTTTCTGCATTGCTTGTTGTGTTTTGTTTGAAAATGAGCATATATTATTTTTATAAAAACAATGGTCAGCCGGGCGTGGTGGTGCACGCCTGTGAGCCCAGCTACTCAGGAGGCTGAGGAAGGAGAACAAGCATGAGGCCAGCCCAGCAACACAGTGAGATCTGCTCAAAATAGAAAATAAAAAGGGGTGGTGATGTAGCACGGTGATCAAGACTCCAAGGTGGAAAAAGAAAAGAAAAGAAAAAAACACTGAATGGTCATCTCCTTCACATACATAACCCCTTGGATGATTCTTTTGAATAGGCAGAGTTGAGAACCATTACATTTCAAGCTATATAAGTCTTTGACACTTTAACGTAAATAAGGTTTTCAGGAAGACAGTGTAAAGACCCAGAGTTTTTGAAGGTCCTAGATAAAGGTAAGATTTCCTGTCAAGCTACTCGGAGGTTAAAGCAGGCAGGATCAGGAGTTTGAGGCTAGCATAGGCAACATAGCAAGACCCTATCTCAAAAAATAAATAAAATAAGCAAATAAATGAATAAAAATTCCTTGTTTGGGTAACTGAGTCCAGGAAAAGAGCTGAAAAAGGCCTGCTGGTTCCTGGGTATTTAGCCCCCCTAGGAAGGAAGAACATGGAGCACCTCTTGCCAGCAGTGCTTGTCCCAGTCCTGGGATCCTAAGCCCCTGAGACAGGTGCTACCTGGACTGCCTGGAGAACTGGGTTTGACTCGCCTGGCCAAGGTTGTCCTCCCTGCAGCCCTGGAGAGCATCCTGAACTCCATGGACCTCTTTCACTTTCACCTGCCTTTACCTCTAAGAGCACAGCCCTGACCCATATTCTCTCTACCTGCACCCTCACTCCCTCCATTCTGGAGCTCCCCTCCCCAGACTGCCTGTTTGTTTTGTTTGTGACTAAAGAGCATATGTCATATGTCATTTTTCTTCTCTCTCTCTCTCTCTCTCTTTTCTTTTTTTGGTACCGGGGTTTGAACTCAGGTCCACATCCCCAGCCCTATTTTGTATTTTATTTAGAAACAGGGTCTCACTGAGTTGCTTAGTGCCTCGCCTTTGCTGAGACTGGCTTTGAACTTGCAATCTTCCTGCCTCAACTCCCAAGCTGCTGGGATTACAGGCAGGATAGGTCATTTTTATATCAACAGTGGTCAGCTAGGTACTGTGATGCCTGCCTATAATCCCAGCAACTCAGGAGACTAGGACAGGAGAATTGCAAGTTCGAGGCCAACCTCAGCAACTTAGTGAGATCTTGTCTCAAAATTTAAAATAAAAGAGGCTGGGGATGCACATGGCTTTTGTTCTACCATGATTCCCCCTCTACCTTCTGCCCCAGATTCTAAGGCCCCCTCCCCAGAAGCATTCCCTGGCATCTCCCACTCACAGCCCAGACCCCCTGTTGGTGCCCACAGAACCCCTCTGGTTGAGCCTGGGGGCCCTGCCTGGCTCTGTCTCACCTTCGTAGCTCAGAGCCCATGGGGACTCCTGCTCTGGAGGCAGGAAGGCACGTGGGGCCTCTTAATAGCTGAGCGACCTCTGCCAAGTTCCTGGCCTTCGAGGACTCTATTTCCTCATCAGGAAAATAGGAACACAATAAACTCCTTGATAGGAATAAAGAAGATAATGTGTGAAATGTTAGCTATTTTTAGTTTAAGATTTGTTGAAAGAATGATAATGAGATATGAGTTTAAAGAAGGAAAGGGGGAGTCACTGAGTCAGTAAGGGAAGAAAGTGACACAAACTTTAAATGGAGATGCACAGAGCTTTCCTGGGAGGACGGGGCTTCCTGGGGAGCTGGCTGAGGGTCTGCAGTTGGCCATGGGGCACCATTGGACACCATGGAGGGTCTTGGCCAGGACTGGGCCCACACCGCGAACTTCCAGCCCCTCTCCTACTCAGTCCCTTCTCTTCCAGCTCAGTCCCCCATGCCCAGATGGGGAGCATCACTCTGCATAATCTCCACCAGCTCCTCCCAGGTCTCCCCAAATCACACCCTCTAGCACCACAGCAAGCTCCCTTAGCACGTGCAGCTCACAGAGAGCGCCCAGCACAACCCCACCCCTTCCAAAGGGACCAGAGGGTGAACTGAGGTCACCTCCCACTCCCAGCAAGACAGGGTGAATCTCAGGGCAGGTGGGGGAGAGCGGGGGCTGCCACCACCTTGTCCCAGAGGAGGCATCAGCTTCCTCCCCAACCCCTCCGCTCTGTCTCAGGAAACAGTGTCCTGAACTCTTCTCTGGAAACACTGTCTACTGTGAGGGTGGCATGGTGCCCTCCACACACACACACAAAGGTGATGGGCAGGACCCAGAGACCTGGAGCCAGTGTGCCTCCCCACAGATTGACAAGGCATCTCTACAGACCCTGGCCCTGCTCTGGTCTGCACCCGCACCCCACATAGCTGTTCCCACTGCATAAAACTCAAGTTACATTCACCTCTGTTGAATGCTCACTCTGTATACCAGGTGTTCATCTCGCCTAGGAGACCCGTCAATTGTCCTTATTTTATAGATGGGCAAACTGAGGCACAGAGAGGAAAATGTGTCACTTCTCAATAGGCCCAACTGCTGGGATTGTCAGACCCATCTGTCTCTGAAGCTTGCCATCTTCCATCTCACTCCTTTGCTTCAGCCAGAGTGTCAGGCAAGGACTGGAGCCAAGCAAAGCAGGAGGCTTCATCTTTGAGGCATGTGGGACAGCCCAGCTAAGGCATTTGTGGCAGCATCTAGGGGCACAGAACCGCAAAGTCCCCATGTGGGGGTGTAAGAGCTCCTTCTGCCATATGAGCATGCTCTAAAGAACTCCATTCTTTTTAAGGGTTCACAGCCCAGCACCCTCCCTGTTGGACACACCGGTTACTTCTAGTCTTTTGTTAAGATGAGTATTGCTGTGATGACTACCCTTCCCTATATCTCTTTACATGTGGGTATGTGCAGGATAAATTCTTTGGGGATCAGGCTGTAGCAAGCCCCATGGAAAGAACTCTGGGTCTTATGCCAGGAGGAGGCAGTTTCAAAGAGGGTTTCTCATCTGGAACTGACCCAAGCTTACCCCAGAATCAGCAGGTCCCCAAGGACTGATTTCCTACCAAAGACTGTCTAGGAGGCACCAGTAGCCTTTCTTATTATGAGAGTTCCCCCAACCCCCACTGCTTTGACAGAGGCCAGTACTGGGCTCCAGCCCTGGGTGCAGAGGCCACAGCTGGCCTGATCAGATTGTTATACAAATCAAACAAGGAAGCAGAGCTGAGGGATCAGAAGGGTTCCTGCAGGGCTGCCCTGCAGGAGGCCTAGGGAACAGAGGAGTATCCCCTGACTATCCAATTCCAGGAAAATGGGTCCAGCTCTTGTTACCACCCCTGAGCTCCACCCGCTGCATTCCTGTGAGTCCAGCATATCTGAACCCAGTCCCAACTGGTACTCTGTGGGGATGGCTATTTTTTTTTCCCCTTCACCAGTTTTGGTTACAGGGACATCCCCTGGGGATTCTTCTGTGCCCACAGCTCCTGGGGCACTTCCTCCCAGCCCTGACCCCTCCCTATTGTATTGTCTCCTTAAACATGAGTTTCATGAGAGCAGTGTCTGGGTCACCCTTGTCTCCTAGCACCCAGCCCAAGTGGACAAGAAGGAGGAAGAAGAGAAATGGGAAGCTTCCCAGCAGAGCCCGAGGCTAACCCAGGCCCTACGGCTGTAGGCCACCTGCTCCAGGACAGGCTGGAGGAGCCCCAGTTCAATTTCCTTCACGTGCTGCATATATTATCAGCATTCTCAGATGGAGAGTTCAGTTCCTTTTGCTTTTGTGCATGTGTGCTTTTCAGAATCTTTTTTTTTTTGGGGGGGGGTGCAGGGATTGAACCCAGGAATGCTTAACCACTGAGCCACTGAGCCCCAGCTCCAGCCCTTTTTATTTTTTATTTTGAAACAGGGTCTTACTAAGTTATTTAGGGCCTCACTAAGTTTCTGAGGCTGTCCTTGAACTTGTGATCTTCCTGCCTCAACCTCCCAAATTGCTGGGATTACAGGCTTGTGCCACTGAACTTGTCTCTAGAAATAGCAATTCTAATAAGCATATGGAGTCTCCTGGTGTGAAACAAAATTATGGGAGACCATTGTTTTGGACTGAGCTTCTGCCCTAGGCCCAACAGACCAGAACAAATCAAAATGGTGTCACTCATGCTACACATAACTTCTAAGGAAGCAGACAGATTCCAAAACAGACCAGTTTTTCCTAAAAACTAGATTCCAGTCTGCCTGAGTCAGTGTAATAAGGAAGTCCCCTTTGTCTGAACCATTACAAAAAGCAACCTGAGCTGGGCACCTGTAATCCCAGCTACTCAGAAGTCTGAGGCTGGAGGATTGCAAGTTTAAGATCAGCCTAGGCAACTCAGAGAGAACCTGGTCTCAAAATAAAATAAATAGGAGCTAGGATTGTGGCTCAGCGGTAGAGTGCTTGCCTAGCGTGGGTGGGACCCAGATTCGATCCTCAACACCACATAAAAATAAAGGCGTTGTGTCCATCTACACCTAAAATAAGTAAATAAAATTTTAAAAAATAAATAAATAAATAGGGCTGAGGATGCAGCTCAATGGTAGAGAGCTTGTTTAGCATGTCTGAGGACTTGGGTTTAATCCCCAATAAAACACACATACACACACAGGCAGACATAAAGTAACCTGATAATTTGGTATTACCCAGATATTTTTCTATTGTTCTGTTCCTGTTCCCACCTTATTAAACCCACTGTTCTGTTATTGCCCAGGGAGCTCTGATTCTGTCTTATTGGAGGGAGGTTGCCCTGATTAGATCTACACCTAAATTTGTTCTAATTTTGCCTTTTGACACTGGTTTCATACACAAGACTGCAAATGTCCCACTCACCTCTGCTATTGGTGGGTTTTGCCTGCATTTGTGAGATGAACTCATTAAACAAAATGGCCCATGACCACTGGCTGGCTCCCTGACTAGCCAGGAAGGACCACTTCCATTGCACCTTCAAAAGCTTCAATGGATTCCACTGCAGAGGTGCATTTGATGCCACTTCAGACATACCAAATAGAGGTGATGGCAAGTTGTATGTGCATACAATACCTGGCAATTGATTATTAGCATTTTTTCAGTTTTCTTAAGCCCCCTCCACCCTTCATGACTAAGTGCTGAAAAATTAGTGTGTTTCAGTGTCACCTGATGGTTCACTCCTGTAGGGTCAGGTCAGGCTACCTGCTTGATCAATGTCTGTACCGAGAGCGAGCCTACAGGCCTCAGCACATATGCCCTCTGCTTGGGTGGGGCTCTCACTGTCATTTTTTTTTTTTTCCAAAAAGAAACAACATTCCCAGTGGTGTTGCATACTTGTAATTCCAGCCAGCAACTCAGGAGTCTGAGGCTGGAGGATTGCAAGTTGAAAGCCAGCCCTAAGCACCTTAGTGAAACCCTGTCTCAAAATTAAAAATAAAGAAAGAGAGAGAGAGACAGAGACAGAGACAGAGACAGACAGAGACAGAGATGGACAATATCATGATTGTAACATATAGATTTTTTTTTTAAAGTCAACATATGTTAAAAATTGTTTTCTATTCCTAAGTCAATTTAAGGGAACCAGGCAGTTGTAACCAGTTCAAGTAAAATCTGAGTGACATATTTATTGATCAGGAATATGGAAATCAATGTGCAAATGGAACAGAGCTGGGGAGGGGAGGCAACTTGTCCAGGGACAATGTGGAATCTGCAGGCCTGGAAACAAGGACTCTGACAGGCACAGTAGTTCACATCTGTAATCCCAGCAAATCAGGAGGCTGAGGCAAGAGGACTGCAAGTTTGAAGCCAAGTCTGGGCAACTTGGTGAGACCCTGTCTCAAAATAAATTTAAAAAAAATAAAATAAGTCTGGGGATGTGACTCAGTGGTAGAACACCCCTAGTTTCAGTCCCCGGTACTGAAAAAAATAAAAAGATTCTGCATTGCCTCTCAGTTACCCACAACTTATAGAGTTGTAAAATAGCCTTCATAGGATTCAATTAGATCAGCCAAGGGATTTTCTGTAGACTCTAGATAAAGCATGGTTTTCCACAAATGTACAAATATTTACCTACAATTCTGACCACCTCAAGACCCTCACCTGCTTGACTTTGCTCTCACTTTATCCATGAAGCCTTCCCTGGCTCTCAGACTATGCCAGGAGTCACCCAGTGGGCTCCCCAGGCCCTTCAAGTTCTGAAATTCACACTGTTCCATCCTTATCAGGCTTCTAAAGTTTTTTTTTTTTTTTTTGGTACTAGGATTGAACTCAGGGGCATTGACCCTCAGGACCACTGAGCCACATCCCCAGCCCTATTTTGTACTTTTATTTAGAGACAGGGTCTCACTGAGTTGCTTAGTACCTTGCTTTTGCTGAGGCTGGCTTTGAACTCAAAATCCTCCTGCTGAGCCTCCTGAGCCTCTGGGCTGGAAGTCTTAAAACAGAAAACCTTACCCACCTTTCATTGTATCTTTGAGAGTGAGCCTAAGGAACAAAGGGGAAAAAAAAAAAACAGGGTCCTAAAAGCAAGATGGTCCATGGGGCTTCCCCATGAGACTGTAAAAATCATCTGGGGGTGATGGTGCATTCCTGTAATTCCAGCGATTTGGAAGGCTGAGGAAGAAGGATTGCAAGTTTGAGGTCAGCCTGGGCAACTTGGCAAGACCCTGTTTCAAAATAAAAAAGGCTGGAGATGTAGCTCAGTGGTAGAGCATCTCTGAGTTCAATCCCCAGTACTGAGGAGGGAAAAAATGACAAAAATCCCTTGACCCAGCAAAGGTGACTTGTGAGATCCTGTAGGCTTCAAACTCCATCTTAAAAAGGACTCCTTAGAGGGCTGGGGTTACGGCTCAGTGGTAGAACACTTGCTTCACATATGTGAGGCACTGGGTTCGATCCTTAGCACCACATAAAAATAAATAAACAAAATAAAGATATTATGTCCATGTATAACTAAAAAAAATATTTTTTAAAAAAGCACTCCTTAGAAATAAGGCTTGAAGTCAGGCCCATGCCTGTAATCCCAGTAGCTCAGGAGGCTGAGGCAGGAAAATCAATGAGTTCAAAGCCAGCCTCAGCAAAAGTGAGTTGCTAAGCAACTCAGTGAGACCCTGTCTCTAAATAAAATAAAAAATAGGACTGGGGATGTGACTCAGTGGTTGAGTGCCCTTGAGTTCAATTCCTGGTACCAAAAAAAAAGAAAGAAAGAAAAAGAAAAAAAAAAGAAAGAAAGAAGACTTGGAGAGTAAACAAGTTTGGGAAATGCTGGGTTAAACACAATCAGGATGTTTTTGCTTTTACCCCTTTTAACCATAGAACTTCTGATGGCCTTTTACTGTACTCAAGTGCCCTATGAATCTCCCATGAGTGAAAGGCAATGTTCCAAGTCTTTCTATGTTTATCTGATTGGGAAACAATTTTTTATAACAATTCTAACCTTATTTAAAAAAAAAAAAATTTTAACAGTTCTGGGGATTGATGCCAGGAAATCCCACATGCTAGGCAAGTGCTCCACCACTGAACTACATCCCCAGTTCTTTTTGTTCTTTGAGACAGAGGGGTCTGTCTGAGTTGTACAGGCTGTCCTTGAACTTGCAGTCCTCCTGCCTCAGACTCCCTCCAAGCAGCTGAGATTACAGTGTGTGCCACCATGCAGGGCTCAATTTTTTTTTTGTACTGGGGATTGAACCTTGGGGCACTTAACCACTGAGCCACATCCCCAGCCCTTTTATTCTGAGTCAGGTCCTCACTAAATTGCTGAGGCTGGCTTTAAACTTGCAATCCTCCTGCCTCAGCCTGTTGAACTGCTGGGATTATAGGCATTTACCACCCGTGCCTGGCTCAGGGATCAATTTTGGTTTAATGGACCAAAGAAGCTGGGTAAAGTGATGTGTACTTATAGTCCCAGCTACTTGGGAAGCAAGATGACCATTGTGCCCAGGAGTTTGAAGTTAGCCAGGGTAACATAATTAGACCCTCCTCTCTCAAAAAAAAAAAGAAAAAGAAAAAGAAAGAAAGAAATATTGAAAAAAAAAAAAGAGAAAAAGAAAAAAGGGACAAAAGATGAGGTTTTGGAGAATTCACAGTGAGAAAAATCAATTTAATCCAAATTTTTCCATAGTGGCCTGGGTCAGAATTCTGTTCCATTGTCACTGTTCCTGTGGCCTGGGGCAAGTTAGTTAATGTCTCCATACCTCAATTCCTTGGTCTGAAAATAGGACTAAAAAGAGAACTCACTTTAAAGTTGCCAACAGAATTAAATGTGCTTACTGGGAGGAAGACTCTTGAGTAAAGCAGCTGCTGCAGAACATGCTTGATAAATGTGAACCGTGTCAATACGATTTATAAAAATCCGAGATGCCAATTATTTAGTCCTTTGCTTGGCCCATCTCCCTTGACCCTCAGGAGGCCAGATGAGGAGGTTAAGGCAGATGAGGGTATAATATTTGGAAAATAAAAGTACTAACCCAAGGCCTTATATAGGCAAGTGGCCAGGATTCTTGAACCCTCCATGAGACACTAACAAAAGGTGCTCAATCAAGACAAGTTTCTTCTGTTCTTACCTCTTCTCTCCTTCCCATCCAGCCAAGAGTTGTGCTGGGTCCCAAAGGTCACCTCTGGCTAAGGTCATGGTGGGTAGATAGTGGTCCAGGCCAAGGACGCCCAGAGAGAGGTACTGGGTGGGCTCCAGCTGACCTGGGCCTCCCCATTCTCTTCTCAGTGCCCCACTTCCCTGTCTCCTCTTTATATATATATATAAATAAGAGTAATTTATTTAAAAATTTTACATCTTTTTGTTGTTGTCTACCAATATTTTTTTATTAGCTATATATGACATTACAATGATTTTGGCAATTCATACATTTGAATCAAATGGGGTATAATTTCTCATTTTTCTGATTGTACAGACTGCAGAATCACATTGGTCATACAGTCACCTCCCTGTCTCCTCTTCTTCCCACATCTGCACCTCCCCTGTGTTACCTACGGATATGAGAACCCTGAAGTTCTCCCTTCTCCAACAAAGGAAGCTTGAAAAAGCTTCTTTAATTTTTTTTTTTTTTTTTTTGAGACAAGGTCTCCTTAAGTTGCTGAGGGCTTTGCTCAGTTGCCCAGTTGGGCCTCAAACTTGCATGCCTTCTGCTTCAGGCTCCCTAGGAGCTAGGATTAGTCACATGCCACTATGCCCAATTTAAAAATGCTTCTTGATTCATGAGTGTCTGAATAAAGCCTGTGCCAGGGGCTTGAGTGGATTCACAGGTCACCTGGGGCTGCCCACAAGGTAAACACAGACCCACACAGAGCCAGCCACACCCCAGGCCTGGCCAAAAAAAAAAAAAACTGCCATCCAGTTGAGAGCTGGTTCAAAGACATGACTCAGCTTGAGGCTCAGATGCAATTTCCACATTTTATGGACTAAAGGTGTTTTCAAAACAGCTGTGGAGGATGAGCCAGAGACAGGCTATAAACAGATCTGGTATAAAACAAAAAACAATGCCTCACCCTGAGCCCCCACCGGCCCTCCGAAGCTGTGAGCAGCTCCACAGTAGTGCTTCCTACATGTCCAGGTAAACCCAAGGCTCCTTGCTTCACTCTCATAAATAGCACAGGCCCCCAAATAACACAGAGACTCACTCAGGTCACCTCCCTAACTGAGGAGAGGAGGCAGGTAGCAGCAGGCCTGGGATCTGCCCCCCATCCCCAAATGCTGAGGACCTCCTGAGGTACTGGAAGCCTTCCATGAGCCCATGACCTGGAACAAGAATCTGGGGGAGGCTGAGACTGAAGGATCACCTAAGCCTGGGGATTTGGGGCCAATTTAAGCAGTATAGCAAGACTGCCTCCTACAAAAAACAGCCAGCTGGTACAGTGGCGTATGCCTATAATCCCAGTGGCTTGGGAGGCTGAGGCAGGAGGACTGCGAGTTCAAAGCCAGCCTCAGCAACTGCGAGGCACTAAGCAATTCAGTGAATCTCTGTCTCTAAAATACAAAGGGCTGGAGATGTGGCTCAGTGGTCATGTGTCCATGAGTTCAATCCCGGTACTCCCCCTACCCCATCCCCTCAAAAAAAGAAAGAAAGAAAAAGAAAAAAACAGCCAGGGGCAGGAGGTGTAACTCAGTGGTAGAGCAGTTGCCCCGCATGTTCAAGGTCCTGGTTTAAATCCCCAACACTACACACACACACACACACACACACACACACAAAGACTCTGCGGGGCTCAGTGCAGGACTGTGCTGGGCTGGTGGGGAGTCATTAGTTGTTACACAGGCAGAGAAGGCCCACACACACACCAGCAAAGACAGTCCTGCTGCGGGGACATAACATAGACCCATGAGACAACTAACCCTGTGAAATAGGCCGGGAGCTGGCCATGATCCTCCCTGAGCCCCAGACCTAAGGGCCTAGGAAAAGGGTGGGGCAACAGCTTGCTCACACCCCCACCCATTCATTCATTCACACACTCATGTACCAGCACTTTCTCAGGGCCCATCTGTCAGCTTTACCCGGGCTTTCTCATCTCAGTAAATGGCACTACCATCCTCCACTTAGGCCAAAAGCCAAAGAGCCATCTTTATCCTATTTTGCTTCACCCTCACATGCAGTCCTCCAGCAAGTCTGTCTGTTTACCTCCAGTCACATCCAACTCCAGCCCTCTCTTCAGCCACCACCTGAGACAGGGCTGCTCACCTCTCACTTGGACACTGTACCAGTCACTGATTGAACGCCTGATCCCTTGGTCTTGGCCTCTGAAGCCCAGGAGTAACAAGGTGACAACATCATTTTCACCTTAAAGTCTACAGGTCTTACCAAATATTAAGACTTTTTTACAGGGCTGGGAATGTAGCTCAGTGGTAGAGCCCTTGCTTAGCATTCATGAGGCTCTGGGTCCATCCCCAATACCACCAAGTGGTGGTGGGGGGAACTTTGCAGAAATTAAGGTAAAAAGGTTTTGACATTGAGCTATAAAGAGAAGAAGTGGACAAAAGAGGGACATAGAAATGTAACTGTGACTATAGGAGAGTTTGCCATATGACAGAGAGACATCACCAACCAGTGGGGGAAAGACAGATTCTTTTATAAATGTGTTGGGACAAGTGGTGATCCATATGGGAAAAGTAAAATTAGATCCTCGCCAACACCGTACACACAACTCCAGGTGGATTTGGGGCTTACATGTGAATAACAAAATCTTAACACATTGAGAAGAAAATGCAGGGGAATATTTGTATGACCTCAGGATAAGTAATAACTTCTTTTTTATTTAATTTTTTGTAGTTGTAGATGGACAGCTTTTATTTTATTTGCTTATTTTTGTATGTGGTGCTAAGGATTGAAACTAGTGCCTCACACATGTTAGGCAAGCACTCTACCACTGAGCCCCAGCCTCAGCCCCATAATAACTTCTTTTTTAAGTGAACTTCAAATTTACAACATGCATGAAGAATAGCACATAAGTTGTAAGTGTGCAGTTTAATAAAATTTTGCAGAGCAAATCCAGCTATATACTCAGTGTCCAGATTAACAGACAGGACTTGACCAGTACCTCCCAGAGCCTCCTTGTGCCCCCTGATAGGGAAAAATACCTCAGGCACAAGGGCTGGAGTGTAGCTCAGTGGTAGAGAGCCTTCCTAGCATGTGTGAGGCCCTGGGTTCAATCCTCAGCACCACAAACAAAACAAAACAAAACTACCCAATAAAACTTCAATATGGAAAGCATCTTAAAGAAAAGAGTACTCTGTAAACCAGCTACTTGGGAGGCTGAGGCTAAAGACCCAAGTTCTTGGCCAACCTGGGAAACTTTGTGAGACCCTGTCTCAAAATAAAAAACAAAAAGGACTGAGGATATAGTTCAGTGGTAGAGTGCTCCTGGGTTCAATCCCCAGCCCCAAGGAATAAAACAAACAAACAACAACAACAACAACAAACAAACAAACAAATAAAACCAACCAAACAAACAAACCACCAACAAAAAAGAAATAAATAAAGAAAAGAAGAATGAGGGGGTCTAGTGGGGGGAGGGCCGGATAGAGCATGTGCCTAGCATGCATAAGTCCTAGGTTCAATCCCCAGCACCAAAACAAACAAAAAATAAATAAATGTGAATTATCAGTAAGATACACCAAGCAGGACATGTATGTAAGGCAGGACATGAGTGGTTCTGTTAGAGCAGTGGGAGCAAGATCAGGACCTCAGAGAGAAGAGAGCTCCCCTCCTGCAAGGTGTCCACCTATGGAAGTGAGATACAGGTTGGGCCTTGAGCACTGAGGAGAATTTATGCAGAAAGAAAAAAAAAATTCTTTTGGTCTTTTTTTTTTTTCTCCCTTACTGGGGCTTGAACCCAGGGGTCCTTTACCACTGAGCTACATCCCCAGCCCTTTTAATTTTTTAATTTGAGACGGGCCTCAGTTTGAGAGACCTAAGATATCCACCCACTTGCCCAAGAACCAGACAGGTGCACTAGCCTCCTCATTGGCCTTCCTGTCTCTAGTGTCTCCACTCCACAGGTAACATGGCCTACAGAGAGGCCATCACTTAATCACAGGGATCCCTGGTCAAGCTCCCCACCACCTCTGACTTCAGTGACTACCTATACAAAAGAGAGAGCAACTGTTTACTCAGCTACAGAGTCTGTAGGTCAATGCTTTGGAGACCAGCTCTGTGGAGACTCAGCTGACTGATTTGAAGACTGGGGGCTGGAGTCCTGAAGGCTGAGTCATGCACATGGTTGGTTAGTGATGCTGGCCAAAGATCAGCAGAGGTCACAGTCGGGCATCAAATGGAACTTGTACACATGATCCTGCTGTGTGGCCTGGGCTCCTTCACAACATGGCAGATGAGTTCAGAGATCAAACATCCTGAGAGAGAGAGAGAGAGAGAGAGAGAGAGAGAGAGAGAGATGCTTCTGCCTCCTTGACTTTTATGACTTAGCCCTGGAGACCAAACGACATTACTTCTGCCACATTTTATTCAACAAGGTAGCTATGAGGGGAGGGGAAATAGATTCCACCTTGTGCATATGAACAGCAAGATTCTGGAAGAACACCTGGGAACAAAAACATTTCTGTGGCCTTTTTTTTTATTCCACAGACTTATTAAAAGTCAGTATTTAAAGCATGAGCAGGTTGGGGCAGAATCATAGAATGTGTAGGTGGGAATCCTGCCTTCACTCCTTACCAGGGTAGGGACCTCACCCACTCTGGGCCTGTTTCCCCACCAGTAACAGTTAGGAATACTTCTGACTACACTGTGGAGCCCACGATCAGCAGTCACTGGTGGCTGTCTTAATCCCCTCTTGCAAAGCCCAGATGTGTGCAGTCGCTAGTGTTGGTTTGGGAGCTCAGAGAGAACACCCTAGGGGCTGGGGATGTGGCTTAGTGGTAGAGTACTTGCCTAACACGTGTGAGGCCCTGGGTTCACATCCCCTGCACTGCCAAAATAGAGACAGCAAGCCACTGCCCAGAGTGGAGTCCCGCAACCAGGGTGCTGTGAGCAAGGCTGGAAACTGAGCATAAGCTCAGTGGTTCAGAGACTCATACCTGGAAGGCATGTTTGGAAATGTGTGGGGTCATTTGCTGTAGTGGCAATAACTGGGCACCCAGCGGGAGCAGGCTGCAACAATGCATAGAATACACTGTCTCTTTCCTCAATCAGTTAAGGCTAATTTAACTAATATGCCTTAATATTTTTATTTTTATTTTGCATTTTTACTTTTTGTTTGTGTTAATGTTTTTGAAGCCGATTATACATGCATGTGTGGAGGGAGCAGAAGCATTTACATTTTAAATGAATTTTACGTCTTAAATGAATATATATATATATATATATATATATATATATAATTTTTTTTTTAAAGTTCCCATGTTGAAAAAATATTTCACCAGGCATGGTGGCTCACACCTGTAATCCCAGAGTCTTGGGAGGCTGAGGTAAGAGGATGAGAGTTCAAAGCCAGCGTCAGTTACAGAGAAGGGCTAAGCAACTCAGCAAGACCCTATCTCTAAATAAAATACAAAAAGGGTCTGGGGATGTGGCCCAGTGGTTAAGCACCCCTGGCTTCTGTCCCTGGTACCAAAAAAAAAAAAATCCATCTTCAAGAAAGGCACAGTGATGAAGCCTCAAATACTTGGGAAGGTGAGGCAAGAGGATTGCTTGAGTTCAGGAGTTTTAGTTTTAGAATCAAAGTTTTGCTTATAAAGTTCCTATTTAGCTGGGCACAGTGGCACATACTTATAATCCTAGTGGCTTGGTAGGCTGAGGCAAGAATATTGTGAGTTCAAAGCCAGCCTCAGAAACTTAGTGAGGCCTTAAACAATTTAATGAGACCTGGGAATGTAGCTCAGTTGGTAGAGTGCTTGCCTTGCATGCATAAGGCCCTGGTTCAATCCCCAGCAACACAAATTAATTAATTAATTAAAATAAATAAGTAAATAAAAAGGGCTGGAGATGTGGCTCAGGAGTTAAATGCCCCTGGGTTCAATCCCCAATACCTAAAATAAATTAAAGTTCCTATTTATTAATTCAATTAAATTATTGAATTTATATTTCTTATTACAATCTAATAGTCCTATATATTCTGTACAGGATATTTTAACACCACTTCTGTAAATTATCCCATGTGTAAATATAGATATATTTCTTTTTTTTTTTTTTAATTAAAACATATTTATTTATTTTTTTTTTTCAGTTTTCAGCGAACACAACATCTTTGTATGTGGTGCTGAGAATTGAACCCGGGCCGCACGCATGCCAGGCGAGCGCGCTACCGCTTGAGCCACATCCCCAGCCCTAGATATATTTCTTATCATGTTAGAGAAAGAGGTTTATACAGTCTTTTTTGGGGTTCAGGTACTGGATATTGAACTCAGGGGCACTATACCAATGAACTTCATCTCCAGTCCTTTTTATTTTTTTTTTATTTTGAGACAGGTCTCCTAAACTTGCCCAGACTGGCCTTGAACTTGCTATCCTCCTGCCTCAGCCTCCCAGGGAGCTGGGATTACAGGCATGAACCACCACATCCAGCCAGATTTATATTCAAGTTTTAGCTCCAACCTTATTGAGGAACCTTGAAAAAGTATTTAATTTTTTTTTTGTGTGTGTGTGTGTGCAAGAAATCAGACCCAGGGCTTTATGCATGCTAAGCATGTGCTCTAGTACTAAGCTGGGCCCCAGGCCAAGTCTTTTAAATTTATGATTCAGTCAGGCATGGTGGCACATGCCTGTGATCCCAGAAACTCAGTAGGATGACGCAGGAGGATCCCAGGTTTGAGGCCAGCCTGGGCAACTTAGTGAGACCTTGCCTCAAACTGAAAACAAAAAGGGCTGGGGATATAGCTCAGTAGAACACCCCTGGGTTCAATCCCCTGGGGTACCACCAAAAAATAAAAACAAAAAAGAAATCATACACATATATGTATATGTGTGTGTGTTTGTGTGAGTATGTGTATGAAAAAGACTAAGTGTCTTTATCTGTCAAATACGGAGAGATACTCTAGGAAACAGTCTCAGTCTCACATGAACCACCCAGAGCTGGGGTTGTGGCTCAGTGGTAGAGTGCCTGCCTAGCACGCATGAGGCACTGGGTTCAATCCTCAGTACCACATAAAAATAAATAAATGTATTGTGCCCATCTACAACTAAAAAACAAATATTACCAAAAAAAAAAAAAAAATTGTCCCCACCCAAATGTCCAGAGCATCTCCCATTGAAAACCTACAAAGCTCTCCAGCCTCTGTCAGAGAAGGCCATGAGGTGATGATGGGAAAAGGCAGGGCTGTGGTTGGTCAGGGCACCACCCTCAGCCTCTGCAAAGTCCGCCTCACAAGGCTGCTCTGGGTCAGTGTGGGAATGTGCTCAGGCTGATTCCTGGGGTGTCCTAAGGGACACTGGGAGACCATAGCGCTGTGTCCAAGGTCTGAGAGATCATGCAAAGAACTGATCCAGGGACCAAGGGGAGGCTGCTTGCAGGGACAGACTATCTCTGCTTGTGGTGATGTTCTCCGACTTATTGCCCTTCCCTCAAGACTGCCTAGCCCTTAGGGACTGTCCAGAGAGTCATGTCACATCCTGACATCCCGCCATCAGTCCCCAAAAGGACCCTGACTCAGAAGCAGACACAGTAAGGCAGGTAAAAGGATGTGGGGGAAACGTCACTGTTGCTTATCACTACTTCCACCTGGCCCAGTTCCTGGAAGGGAATCAGCCCCTCCCTCCCTGCCGGGCTTGTGGGCCTAAACCACAGCTCCTTCCAGGGAGCCAGCAAGATGGCCCACAGGACCCTGTCACCACTGGGGCTGGGGCACAGAGAAGATCTGGATCTGACACCCAGACAAGAGAGAGGTGTTTCTGGGTCTGAAGGGCAGAGAATTAGATGTCCCCATTCTGAGAAGTGGACCTGATGTCATCTAAGCTGGAGAGTCACCACCCGTGGGGGCAAGTGAAGGAAGTCTACCCCTGTTCATGTCCAGAGCCCAAACCTGATGCTTCATTCACTCCTGTTTCAAGATTGTTTATTGCGGCTGGGGGTGTAGCTCATGGTAGAGTAATCGCCTAGCATATGCAAGTCCCTGGGTTCAGTCCCCAGCCACTACCTCCATCATTTTATTGTGTTATTCTGATATTTTAAAATGCAAATTGTGGTCACTAATCAAAAGTTTGAAAGGCACAAAGAAGAAAATAAAAGTCCAGCCACAAGCCTTTAACAAAGTAACAACCACTGTGAGAATGTCTCTTGGTCTTTTTCTTTCTGGTCTTTTTCTTTTTGTGTATACAAACTCCATTTATATATTTTATCACCAATTGCTTCTTTTAATTATACACTAGGGGCCACTTTTTTGTTTTAAAACAATATAAACCAAGTAAATCCAACCCACCTCCCTCCCACCCCAGGCCTTTTCCCCTCCCCACTGTGATGTAGATGGGCACAATGGGGTGATGACTAGGAATGGCCCTGGGAAAGTCAGAGTGGGCACGATTACACTTCTCTCCTGGTTTCCAAGCAGGACTGTCACTGATCTACCCACTCCAGTTCCAGACAACACTGGGAGTCCTCTTAGTGGATGAGAGGGGTCTCAGCTTATCACCCCCACAGTAACATCCACAAAAAGGGAGGCCACAGAGAATATGGGTACCAGCAGGCAACTGTTTGGAAATTTCTAGGCTGCTCCTCAGAGCAAGAAAGCTCTTCTCCAAATTCAATAAAAACTGATTCTCTCGCCCTCCAAGCTTGACCCACCTAATTCAGTTCTGGTGACTACAGAGGCCGTGGGACATGGTTCCTCACAGCAAGGATGGGGTTCAGGGTGGGCTCTTATAGCTGGAAAAGTCCCCAGGCCAGGTCATCATGCCAGTTGTCCTATCTGAGCACCTGCTGTGTGTAGGGCACCATGCCAGGTATTTTATAGAATTAGTTCATCCCATTCTTGTGACATCTTGGCAGGGGAGGTATCATTATCCCCATTTAATGGATGAAGAAACCGAGGATCAACAAAATTAAGCCACAGGCCAGCTTCCTTAGTGATGGATCACAAAGGAAGGTGGAGACGGAGGAGATAACCTGTCCAGAGAGAGAACCATTCTAAGGAAAGCTTGTCCTGCGTGATCCAGGCCTGGCTACCTTTCTCCGAGGCACTGGTCTTCCCACATCCAGCCCAGGCTTGGTGGTTTATATCTGTGTGGTTGATCTAAGAGATGGCACACACGTGTCCCCAAGCCCCCACATGTCCAGTGGAGGAAGACACCATTTCTGGCACTGAAGAGTCTGTCCTGGACTAGGTCCCAGGGCAAAGGTTCAAATGAACATGAAGAGTCACATCTGAGATCCAGGCTTCCCAGTATCTGTATGCTGCTGCCCAACTGACTCATGGAGCTCAGAAAGTCCAGATCTTATAAGGTTATTCAAGCATCCTGGGACTTCACACACTGTACTTGTTCACATGTGGGACTAGAATGGTGTCTTCCCCTGGGCATGTGACATAGGGGTACATATGTGTGCTCTGCCTCTTGGATCAACCATCCAGGGCCAGGTGATAGTGAGCCAGACCTCCCTCCCTATCTTCCCTCATGATACCCTACATGACCTTGGCCAGGTCTCACACCCTCCCTGAGTCCCAGTTGGTCTTTTCTGTGGAATCTTAACCCCGTGGTTCCTGAAGGACAGGGATAGTGAAGACCTACTTGATCCCCACACTCAGGGAGGGCTCTTCAATCAGCATCAGCCATTATGTTTCACTTCAAAGGTGAATTTTGATAGATTAGCTGTGATTGTAAGGAACACTTTGGGGGAAAGAGCTCCACAGCTGTGTGGTGATGGATTAGCAATGTCTGCCATGGGGTGGGACACAGAAGGAGTGGTATATGTTCTGTGTGTTTGCCTTAATCATGATCAACAAGTGGCCTGTCACAAGGGGACCTTGAGGAGTTTCCCCAATGCTCCCTTTCAGTGTGGTGTCCCAGTAACCCATTTCGGTGAAAATGGACCCTGGGGAAAATGTTGCAGCTGTGGGAAGGGGATTTTGCATGGTTTGTGCTTTTCTTAGCCACTTCCTGTCCCAGAGAGCAGTTCCAGGGCCTGCACTGGGGTTAATCCATGAGGTCACAACTCTTGTCTTAAGATCTTTGATTCAGAGGATCCTGTCATAAAGAAGAGTCTCAGGCTGTTTCCTTTCCTGGCAGTACCCCTGCTTCTAAATGCCCCCATTACCAAAACCCACACCCACTCCTGACCCAGTCAGAGATGACATGCAAATTCAAACCTGGTTTATATGACTGCAATAGCAGAATACCTGACCTTCCCAAGCGTGCATTTTGTTTTTGTTTGTTTTGGGGTGCTGGGGATCAAACCCAGGGCCTCACAGGCTAAGCAAGCCTTCTACCACTGAACTACACCCCCAGCTCCAAGAGTGCATTTTAAAAGTGGAAACCTAACTGTCTCTAATGGTGGAATTCCAGACATTGTGGCAAATAGAGGGGGACCCATCTGAGGAGATGGGGACTGCCTGAGATCATGACCTCCTCAGATCATGCCAATGAGTGTGCGGACTGGCTTTACCCCAACTATGTCACTGTTTGCTAAGTCCTGAGCAGGTCTCTGCTTTATTTCCTTCTGGGATAGTCTTGTTTGGCTCTGATAGATGATTCCACTCCACCCTGTTTCCCAAGCCTTCTGCCTTGCAAGACTCCCCACTTAGTGCAGAGCGCTAAGGGAGAAACCCTGGGCTGGAAGAATCCGTCAGTGTTTCCAAAATTCCCAGTGAAGGAGGAGTGTTTTGCAAGCTCCCAGAATTTTCTTAAAAGCAGGAAAATTGGAGGGCTGGGATTGTGGCTCAGCAATAGAGCGCTCGTCTAGCCCATGAAAGGCCCTGGGTTTGATCTTCAGCACCACATAAAAATAAATAAATAAAATAAAGGTATTATGTCCAACTACAACTGAAAAATAAATATTTTAAAAAAAGCAGGAAAATTGGAGGCCATATAATCCCACCTCTTACCCAGTGTTTTTTAAAACTCCTTCCCAAAAGTCTGTTGCACTTCTACATGAATGCCTGGAGAGACAGGGAGCTCATTTGGAAGGGAAGGAGATTCTAAGCATCTTTTATTTCTTCTTTGTCTTTTTATGTGGAATCAAGTGTTCTACAGTGAGATAATTTATTTGACAAATATTGACGAAGCACCTACTTATGCCAGGTACTTTTTGAACCATTGGAGATAGAGCATTAGGCAAAACAGACAGAAATCCCTGCTGCCTGCCTGCCTGCCTGCCTGCCCAAGAAGATGAGACATTCTAAGTGGGGGAAAAAAAGACAATACATAAAAACAAATGAGAATAGAGCATGTCCAATAGTGAAAAATGCTCTGGCAGAAAACAGAGACAGGAAGTGGGGTAGGGGGTGCTGTGCGTGCATTTTGACACTTTTTGTCAGCAAAAGTGGTATTTGAGAAAAGTCTCTGAAAGACTTGGGGATAAGGCATCTGGATGTGACAGAGAGAAGTCTAGGCAAAGGCCCTGAGGCAGGAGTGTATTTGAGGGATGGAGAAAAAGCAGATGAAGGCAGGTGGAAGGTTGTGGGGAACTGAGGTGAGGAAGTGTTGGGGGGGGGGCAAGTGACAGTATACTGGGAACTGCAGGATGGGACCCCTTATCTGGAGCTCTAACAGTGCCTGAACATCTCCTGGAGCCAAAGACGGGAGTTTACTTTTGTTTTTTTGGTGGTGGTTGTTCATTTATTTGTTTTCCAGTACTGAGGATTGAACCCAGAGCAGCTCTACCACAGAGCTACATTCTGAGCCCTTTTTATTTTTAATTTTTTTTATTTTGAGACAGGGTCTGGCTAAATTGCCCAGGCTGGCCTTGAATTTGTAATCCTCTTGCCTCAATCTCTTGAGTCCCTGGGATTACAGGCATGGGCCATTGTTCTGGGAACTTAGTTTTTACAATCAATTTTATTGATCTAGGAAAATTGTAGCCAAATTACTATGTGGGGCAAGAGGCTTGACTGATCTGCAGGGGCGCTGGGATAGGATGATGGCTTGGGGGCTCCAGGACTACCCCACTGCTCTGCCTCCCTTCTGGGATTGGAGCTGAGAGAGTGGCCACAAGTTTGTGCTTTCTTTCCTTTTCTTTTTTTTCCTTCAGTACTGGGTTGAACCCAGGACCTTTCCCTTGCATGTGCTAGGCAAACCCTTTAGCACTGAGCCACACACCCAACCCCAGGTGCCAGGAACACACAGAACCCTTAGTCGTTTGCCAGGACCTGACAGAGTGTCATTGTTACAGTCACGGACATAGACCATTATCTTCTAAGTGATGTTTTGGCATGTGAGTGTTTGTTCACCTTGATATTGGGCGAGAGGAATTGTGGTCACATGGCCAGGCTTGGCACATTTTCTTCTGGGACTCTCCAAGAAGAAGGTTCCTATGGAGTCTAGGCCCCAACAGGGACTATGACCACCCCACTCCCCTTCTACCCTCTGCCTTAGGCTTTAAATATCCTGCCTGGCCCAGCCCAGCAGGGCCTGGCCCAGGTGAGCATTTATGGCCAGAAACTGATGGCAAACAGCATACTCTGGTCCCTGTCACTACCACTGGTTCCTAGTAGTCCCTGGAGACAGGCAGCCACAGATTCAAATTTCAATTTTATCACTTTCTAGCCCAGTGACCTTGAGTCAGTTATTTAATCCTTCTTAGACTAAATGTACCTTTGTTTGTTTATTTATTTATTTATTTGTGATACTAGGAATTGACCACATGGCTTGGTACATGCTAAGCAAGCACTTTGCTACTGAGTCACACTCCCAGCCCTTTTTATTTTTGAGACAAGGTCTTGCTAAATTGTCCAAGCTGGCCTTGAACTTGAAATCCTCCTGCCTCAGCTTCCTAAATTACTGGGATTACAGGTATGCATCACTGTACCCTGTTAGACTAAATGTTCTAATCTGTAAAATGGGTAGAATTTACTTTATAGGGATATGGGGAGGACTGAAGAAAACCCTGCATGTAAATCACTAAGCCTAGTGCCAGCACTTGGCAAGTTAGCCACTACGATTATTTCCATTATCATTCCTGTCAGCATGACCACCTTACAATTTACTGTTGACACAGGATTTCACTGCCCAAGTTTGCATTTGTGTTTATGATTGTGTTGGCATCAAGCAGTCCTTTTTAATTGCTGCTGGCTAACAAGAAAAGAACAGAGGCGGATTTAATGCGTAAATGATGCGTTGAAGCCAAGTGAAGGCCAAATGATGTAACAGCCCACTGTGCAAATAGAAGTATTGCAGTAATTCAAATACATTAAAAAAAAAAAAAAGTCAGGGAGAACTGAGTCATTCCCAGCACATGGCAGCATCCACAGGCATGACAAAGTCAGGAGATATCTGCTCTTATATGGTCGGTTCCATCTTGCTGCAAGCAGCAATTTGGTTTTAGACAAACAACATCATCTTCCCATTAAACTGATATTATTGCTGGGTGCAGTGGCACACGCCTGTAATCCCAGCAACATGGGAGGCTGAGGTAGGAGGATTGCAAGCTGGAGGCCAGCCTGGGCAACTTAGTGAGCCCCTGTCTCAGAATAAAATATTGAAGAAAGGGCTGGGGATATAGCTCAGGGGCAGAGCACCTCTGGGTTCAATTTCTAGTAACACACACACACACACACACACACACACTGATAATGTTACTTTTTATTTTTCTGGGTATGGAGGGACTGAACCTGGGACCTCACACATACTGGGCAAGCACTCTACCACTATGCTACACCATCAGCCCTGTTTGCATTTATTATGTATTTTTCTCTGATGTAGATGTATTGCTAAGTGGAAAAAAAAACAATTATACTATGTCACCTATTGTTAAAAAGGGAGTGTATAAGAATAAATGTGAGGCTGGAGTCTGAGAGGCTGAGACAGGAAGATTACAAATTCAAGGACAGACTCAGCAATTTAGCAAGGTCCTAAGCAACTTAGCAAGACCATGTCTCAAAGTAAAAAAATAAAGAGGGCTGGGAATATAATTCAGTGGTAAAGTGCCCCTGGATTCAATCCCCACTACCTTCCCCCTGGAAAAAAAAAAAAAAAAAGAATAGGTATGTGTGGGGGTGGTGTGGTGTTGGAGATTGAACCCTGGGCCTTGCACATGCTAGGTAAGTGCTCTACCACTCAGCTACATCCCAAACCCCTGAAATAGATTCATTCCACTCCAAGCAGACACCAGGGCCTGGGTGGCAGCTGTCAACAAGGCCCCACCAGCCACAACAGCCTCATCCAGTGCCCCGGTGGCCTGTCTATATGTTCTGTGTCATAATGTGAACAAGTTGAACGGTACAGTACTGCCTGGGAGAACTATTTGTTGATCTCTTTCTTCAGGGGTAAAGGGTCAAAGGAGCAAGTGGCTTGCAAAATGACCACGAGGGCACAGGCACCCCATGGGCCATCCAGGAACCAGGCGACACTGAAAGGTTGCACCAAACATAGGCAGCCAGGTGAGGAGATTGGCAGCTCTCCTGCTGAGGAAAAGAAGAGCTCTCTAAGAAGAGCTGCATAAGGACAGAGATCCTCCCACAAAAGCCTGGGTTAGGCCAAAGTAGGAAGGTCAGAGAAGCCTCCTTGGGCAGCCAACCCGGAAAGCTCTCCTACCTCAGAGGAAGAAGAATGGAGCATAGTTGCAGCAGCCATTGTTGCTGTCCTGGCACTGGGCTGAGCACTTTACAGGTGTCACCTGATGAGCTGGGTGCTGTTTGTACCCCATTTTACAGATGAGGAAATTGAGGCCCTGGGAAGTTAGGTCATTTTCGCAAGGGTATTCTAGAGCATTTCAGAGCTGAATTTGAATTCAGAGCTGAGCTAGTGACCAGCACACTGTACTATCTCCTGCCAGGTTTAGGGAGGCGGGGTACAGAGGAGGGCAGTTCAGTGATTAATTGTCATAAATGATATCAAAAAACCAACATGTGGTCTGGGGTTATGGCTCAGCGGCAGAGTGTTTGCCTAGCACATACAAATTTTTTAAAAGGTTATTATATCCAACTACAACTAATATATATATAATGTACTACTATGAGAATTCAGGTGAACAAGACTTTTCCAAGAAAAAGTCAAGTGTGAATCACAGCTGAGCCTCCCACATCGCAGTGCCTGAGTGAATCTGTCTGATTCAGCCACAGCTCAACCCTCTTGTAGAGGCAGAAAGCAGAGTTGTTTAAGCATGTGGGCTTCCATTCATACTCCTCTGCTCAAATCTTGAGTCTTTCTTTTCCTAACTGATTCTTAGCAAGCTGTCTAGGCCTCACTTTCCAAATCTATGAAATGGGAGTAATAACACTTGTGTGCCTGCCTTGAGGGTTGTTGTGAATTGTAAATGAGGCAATCATCATAAAATATTAAGCATGGTGCCCAACAGGGATGAGCCAATAAGTGCTCTGTGGGTTTTTGCTGCTATCTGAAAGCATCCCTTGGTTGCCAAGTCTCCTGCTAAAGATGCCCACAGGGGTGCGGTTTAGGGAGAAGTAACTGAACGGGTGAAGTGGTTAGGTTGTGGGATCCCAGGCCTGGTTACCCCCTGCCAGCTATTGTTCTGCTGAAATCCCCTCTTCCCAGGCTGGATGTACAGACCCTCTGTGACCATCCTTCCTAGGGGTGCTCAGTGCCCCCACACCTGCTTACTGGTTTGTGAAAGTCACCACTCTCACCATGTGTAACATTGGGAGGGATACCTGTGTCGGGCTGCTGTGGATTCCCACTCTTCCCCATATATCTTTTCTTCCCACTATAGACAGAAAGACCTTTAAAAAGGGTAAATTAGCTGGACGAGGTGGTCCAGGCCTATAATTTCAGCTGCTCAGGAGGTCCAAGGCCAGCCTAGGCAAGTTAGTGAGACCTGTCTCAAAATGAAAGATAAAAAAGACTGGGGATGTGGCTCAGTGGTAGAACATTTGCCTAGCACATGTGGGGCCGTGGGTTGAGTCCCAAGCATCACACATACAAAAAGGTTAATTAGTAAAATTCTCCAAAACTGCCCATTGCTATGGGAATTAATTTGACATCAAGGCCCAGTCTGCCAAGTGCTCCATGATCTAGCTCCTTTCTACCCCCCATCTCCTCTCTTTCTACTCTTTCCCTCCTACAGTGTTCCAAGAAGTGTCTGTTCCTCAAATGCATGAGTTCAACCCCTGAGTCGTATTCCTGCTTTTTCCTCCATCTGGGAGGCCTCTCCTCCAGATCTTTACCCCATGCCTCTTTCTTGAGCCTTGACTCAAAAGATCACTTCCTCCCAGAGGCCTTCCCTAATACCCCAGGGACAATAGACCTTCCCCTCCCCCTCCCCCTCCCCCATGAACCCCCACATCAACCCCCACCTTTTTTTTTTTTTTTTTTTTTTGCAGTGCTGGGGATTGAACCCAGGGCCTTTTGATGCATGCTAGGCAAGCGCTGTGTCACTAAGCTAAAGTTCCAGCCCTTTTATTTTGAGACAGGATCTAAGTCACCCAGGTTGGCCTTGAACTTTCAATTCTCCTGCCTCAGCCTTCTGAGTCACTGGGATTACAGGAGGGCATCACCATGCCCAGCCACGTTACTTTTTTTTTTTTTTTTTTTTAAATATTTTTAGTTGTAGATGGATACAATACCTTTATTTATTTATGTGGTGCTGAGGATTGAACCCAGTGTCTCACTTGTAGGAGGCAAATGCTCTACCACGGAGCTACAACCCCAGCCCACATTCCCCTCTTTATTACTGTATTCCATAGTACTTGGGATATCTGAAGTTCTTTAGAAACTGGGCACTGGAAAAGGTCCTGTATTCAGTAGGTGCTCAATCAATACTAGAGAAATGAACGAATACCTGGTGCACACTCAACCTTTCACAAGTTTGTTTCCACATATAATTTATCCCTATTACAACATTTCTCCTTGCTCCCCTGACTTGCCTGGGGGCTCCCAAGAACCTCAGTGGAGGTCTTCATCAACTAAGAAGCATCTGGACCCCTGTGAGGGCCCCTCATTGTTTGCTACTCATAGTTCTCCCTTTTGGGCATCTCAGGCATCCCCTCCTGCCAACTGCAGCCCTCAGGCATGAACCTACAAACTACAAGCAGGTTGGCACATGGCACCGGGCTCCCGGAGGTGTGCCCTACTCCCCAGGTGCACCATGCCCCATTGAGAGAGAGTGCCCGCCCACCTCCATGGGGTATTAACTGATTTTTTTTTTCCCCAGTGATGTTTGTTTTAGGGATTAAAGTCAGTGGAGGAGCCTGTGATTTCCAGAATCTTCTGTTCTTTCCTTGGCAACTAGCATTATATTTGTTATTTTATTTTCTCAAGCCCCTGATAATACTGTTCCAGACTTGTTGGTTTGATAGCATCATCCAACGGAAAGACTCTCCTATGCTTTCCTAAACTGAGGACTGGCTGGTTTCTCAGAGCGACTTTGGAGCCAACTGTTGTTGCCGTTCCTTTGCTTCCTTTCTTAGGTCAAGCCTATATCCACGATCATTTTTTTTTTTTAAAGTTGTAGGTGGATACAATACCTTTACTTTATTTATTTTTATGTGGTGCTGAGGATCAAACCCAGTGCCTCACACATGCAAGGCAAGTGCTGTACCACTGAGCCACAACCCCAGCCCCCATGATCATTTTCTTTTTAAGTACTCTAGTGACCCCTCACTTATAGAACACAATCAAGAAATGGGCTACTCACAGCCAGACACAGTGGCACATGCCTGAAATCCCAGTGACGTGGGAGGCTGAGACAGGAACATTACAGGTTAGAGGGAGCCTCAGCAATTTAGCAAGGCTCTAAGCAACTTAGCAAGACCCTGTCAGCACCACATACAAACAAAGATGCTGTGTCCGCCGATAACTAAAAAAAAAATAAATATTAAAAAAAATTAAAAAAAACTTCAAACAATTAAACACGTTTAAAAAAGTTTTATTGAGTTTTAATTGACACACTATAAACTGTACACATTTAAAGTATACAACTTGATATGTTTTGACGTAAGTACACACCCATGAAACCATCACCACAGTCAAGATAATGATCATATCCATCATCCCAAATTTCCTCTCACTCCTCCCTATCCCCCTTTCCCAAGCAGCCATGGATCTACTCTCTGAATATAGTCAATGCTAACATGTCTCACCCACTTCCTCACCTTTGCAAACAGAGTACCCTTTTTTATTTTGTTCTTTTATTTATTTGCAGTACTGGGGATTGAACCCATGGTCTCTCAGGTGCTAAGCAAGTGCTCCGTCACTGAGTTACATCCCCAGTCCTTTTTATTTTGAGATAAATTCTAAGTTGCTCAGCTAACCAGGAACTTTCGATCCTCCTCCCTCAGCCTCCCGAGTAGCTGTGATTACAGGCACCACCACTGCGCTTTGCATTCTGTCTTTTTTGTTTGTTGTTTTTGTTTTCCTTAAGACAGGGATCTCTGTCTGTTGTGCAAGCAGACCGTGACTCTTGAGACTCTCCTACTTCAGTTTTCCGAGTGTTGGGACTGTAGGTGCACACATCATTGATTCTGCATTATCATCAACATTGTGAAAATGATGTCCTCAGATGTCAGGAAGATGCATACGATTTTTTGTCCTGAACACTAAGTGGCCCCGTTTGTCATACTGCCATATTAGGCAGTTTGGGGCTTGGGAGCTGTCTTGGTGCACAATTCCCAGCCCACAACTCTACTGCCTCCAATCCTGACACATTAACTGCCAACCTGTGACATTCCTATTCCCCAATATGAACGAGCAGTTTTTAATTGGGAGTGATTTCGTCATTGGAAGTGATTTGGCATGTCTGGGAAGCTTTTGGGATGTAATAGGAATGGGGGTGCTACTGGCATTTAGTGTTTGGAGACCAGGGAGGTGGCTGAACATCCTACAATGCATGGACAGTCCCCACAACTCAAGACATCAAGAGTTGAGATTGAGAAACCCTATTCCAGCTGACAAACCAATTGGAAAACTCAATAAGAATCTACAATCATTGCATACATTTCTGGATCAAATGGGCTAAGGAAGGGCAGCAGGTTTGTTGAAACTCAAGGTCATGGAGTTCCCAGATTCAGGAAGATTCAGGTGAGTCTCATACCTCCTTTCAATTCTACCAGAGGCAGCCTCTGGATTCCTGAGGACAAGCCCTAAGGGATTAGTTCTGAGATACCAAGATCCAACATTCAGCTGGTGTTGAATGAATTTCTATCTGACTGAAGAGACTGTGCCCAAAGCAGTTATTAGGTGATTGATTGTGGGTAGCACTGGCTGGATATTGAAAACAAGGCAGAAGACATAGAGTTGGCCAAAGGAAGCCATTAAATCAATGAGTGTCTAGGATGTGGTAGAGCCAGATGGTGAAAGGTAAATGTAGACCCACCCCAATAAATGAGAAAATGAGAAGGGCTGGCCATGTTGGGATCCAGTCCCAGCATGACCAGATATTTCACCACCAACTCACTTCTAGTCTCCAGCTCCTCCCTCTCAATCACAGGCACCCTGTTTGCCTGTCATATAAAGGAGGTTTTCCCAAAGTGGTTTAGCCAGAACTGGAAGGGCTATGCCTTGTGACAGAAGAGCTTGACTGTGGCACCAGCAGCCAACAGGGGAAGCAGCAGCAATAGGATGGATCCCAGGTGTTCTGGAGCTAGATGGTGAAGCGTGGGCATGCTTTATTCAATTCTGCCTAACTTGAAGCTTTCACCATAACGTTAGAAGAGCTATTGTACACACTCCTGAAAATGCAGGTAAGCAAAAAAGAAGAAAGGTCTCACCCTTTCAGAAGATGCACCAGTTAAATTTTGTTGTGTACCCTTCTATACAAACATGGATGATGTGTACATTTTGATTAAAATCAGGCATGGGTGCTGCTGCTGAAGGCTTTATTTGAGGTGTATGAGGCAGGGAAGTAGTTTGTTTGAGAAATAGGGACTCCCAGAGCACTGCAAGGGGACAATGGAACTGGGGAATTTAGAACTGTGATTACCCTATAGTTACTAAGGAGTTTCATGCATTAGCTGCAAATTCAAGGATAAAGAGAGGTCTGGCTGCTGGACCCTTACTCCCAGATCCCTGCCTGGAAAGTGGGAACCCTTTTCCAGCCTCCCCTGGACCCCAGGATTTCCCTATTAGGCAGACCCTGCTTTTCCTATCTAACTACTAACTGTAGTATAAAACTTATAATGCCTCACCAAAGAGGACCTTGGGCTCCTAAAGCCCCAAGTCACAAGTCCTGAGCTTTAGAGACAGCTTAGCTTCTTAGGCCCTGGGGCCTCAGATCAATCAGCTGGGAGATATAAAGAGAACAATACCTGCCCACAGGATTTGTTTCAAAGAGATAAAGGCATAAGTTCTCAGCTGGGGCAGCTGATTCTCTCCAGAGGTATCTCAGAGAGTGGCTTCCAAATCTTTTCTAGGCAGAATTGTTGCAAAATACAATCTTCTGGGAAACCCCAGAATGTGAGAAGGACCAGAGTGGACAGGCTTTGGGTGAAGCAGGGCAGGTGCTTACCTGCTCAATACCTCCTCTTCCCGCCCCCTAATGATGCATCTTTGAGCAACATAGTTTAATGAATTCTATCTTTATGCCAAAGGCATGATTGGAAGAACAAGCTGGCAGAAGAAATGGGGAAGCTGCATAGCCCCTGTCTGAGTGGCAGCCTTTTGGTCCTTCCTTCTCCAAAAACCCACAGCAGCTTGCCTGGGACCAACTCCCAGATGGATAGGGCACCTGAGGTAGCCTGTAGTGCTTTCTTTCTCGGCTGACCTTTCTTCTAGGCCACAGAACACAAAGGAAGGGCACTGGGGGACTCCCATGTGAGGTGGGGCCAGCCCTGTCCCTATTTCCCCTCAATGGGGTTCTCTTGCTCATAGCCTGAGGAAGAACTGTGACTCACTTCCTGCCTCAGTCTCACTATAGGAGTATTGTTCTCCCAACTGTGGCTGGTGATGGTAGGGGCTACCCCAAGGTTGCCCCTAGAAGTTTTGACTCCTTGTGGGCAGGAAGTCCCCAAACTGGGAGTCAAACAGATTTATGGATTTACCAACTTATCTCCTAGCTCTGAGGACCCCTACATTCTTAAATTTTCTGTCGTGTTTGTAAGGGTATCCCAAAAGCACCTAAACCCATTAATTGAATATTATCTCTTATTTTACAGAGGGATATGGGGGCTCTGAGGAGTTAAGGTGGCACAATACAAAACAGTGCCACAGGGACTTGAACTCCAGTTCACTGGTTGATCTTTCACATGAGTGACTTTAGGAATATTATTTAACTTCTCTGGGACTGTTTCCTTCTCTGTCAAATGTAGTTCATGATGCATAAAAGGCTCCTAATGGAAACAGGACCTGGGGGTATGTGACTATAGTCCCAGCTGCTTGGGAGGCTGAGGCAGGAGAATTGCAAGAACAGGGCAAGCCTGTGCAATTACACAAGACCTTGTCTCAAAATAAGAAGAAGAGCTGGAATGTAGCTCGATGGTAGAGCATTTGCTTGGCCCTTGGTTCAATCCCCATTACCACAAAAATAAAACAAAAAAACATTGTGAAGCCGATACATGCATGTAATCCCAGCTACTTGGGCAGCTACTGGGGAGGCAAATCGCAGTTCCAGCTGGCTGGCCTGGGCAATTTAGCAATACCCTACCTCAAAATAAAATTAAATACAAGCTCCTGAAGGAAAACAGTACCGTACCTATCTCATGAGGTTTGTGGTGAGAAGAGTTAATACATGGAACTGGCTTAGAATGGTGCCTGGCTCCGGGTAAGCACTCCGTGGCATTTGTTTTTATCATTATCCGGGAACTTGTGAAGGAGGTGACAGGATAGCACTCTGCTGCCAGGTTATCTCACAGGGAGCAGGAAGGGATGGGCAGAGGCTGCTCGGCGACCTTGGAATAACCCAGCCTGGGAAGCTCTTGGCCACATTTTCCCTCTTTTCTTTCTCAGCTCAAGCAGTGTCCACCTCAGCCAAGTAGCACAGACTTTTTTTAGGGCAGGAACCCAGGGAGGGAGAGGCTTCAGCTGGTATATTTCAAGTAGCTTGGATTCAGGCTCACTAAAACACCAGGTCTCTTCCAGGATCCAAGGCCTGCTAGTTGTGGGATTTAGGGCAAATTATTTAAACTTTGTACACCTCAGTTTCCTTATCAGTAAAATGGGATTAATAACGTCAGTCTGAGAAAGGATTATGTGGATTAAATAATATACCTAAGGAAGAGATAATCTTATATCACTGGCCAAGTGCCTGGCATGTGTGTGTGTGTGTGGGGGGGGGAGGGAAATTAAAAGATGGGTTACTTCTGCTTATGTATCCACCTGTCCAAACATAAGCAAATAAAATCGTGACTCCTCTAACAGGCCACGAGGTTTGTCTTGCCGCTGGGAGATGGGACCTTCAAGTGGCATGCCCCAGGTCTGCCATCTCAGGCCCCTTCATCCGGTCATGCCCAAACTCAGGACTCAGGAAGAGCTGGGGAAGCGGGGAAGGGCTGGGGTGGGGGTGGAGGTGGGGAGAACGCCAGCTTCCCAGAGTCCTGCCGAGGCTGGGTTCGGAATGACTCCCCAGACCCTTCCCTTCCCATCCCCTCATGAGGGTTCCGAGTTCGGGTGTCCACAACCAGCTGCCCAGGGAGCTCGCGGTACGAAGAGCCGAACCCGGGGGCAGAGACGGGGACTATGGGGCCTAGGGGGGGCGCGCTGGCGACCGTGAGGGCTTTGGGATCATCGGCCCCACGTCCTACCTGCCCCTACCGGGAGCCAGAGGCAGCGGGCGCCCCAGAAGGCCGCAGGGCCGGGCGTGCAGGGTCTCCCGGCGCTCGCACTCCGAAAGCGGGCCCGGGCTGGGCTGCATGCGATGCATGGGCTGGGCTGCGCGGCGGGCCGGCGGCGGCGGCGGCGGCGGCGGCGGCCGGGGGAGCGCGGAGGTGGCGCCGCGAGGGGGAGGGGCGCGGCGGCGGAGGAGGAGGAGCCCGGGCCGCCGCCGCCGCCGCCGTGACAGCGGCCCGAGTAAACAAGCCGCGCCGCCGCGGCCCGGCCGCTGCCCCTGCCCGAGCCGGAGCGAGGCCGAGCCCTGCCCTGGTCGCCGGCCGGGCCGAGGCCGCGCCGCCGCGCCTCCCCGCCTCCGCACCGTGACGCTGCTGCTGGCGCGGGGACCGCGCCGAGCCCAGGCCCCCGCCGCCGGGCTCTCCGCTCGGCCGAGGGGCTCCCGAGCCGCCGCGGCGCTCGCCTGGAAAAGTTTCCCCGCCTGGGCTCCCCAGGGTAAGCAGTGAGGGCGCGGGGCCCGGGGCCCAGGGAGGCAGCGCACCGGGGTACCGGGCCCGCGGGGAGCCGTTCAGGCCGGGCCGCTCTGCCCCAGGAGAGCGAGCTCCGCGGCCCGGGCGCCCCGGCGGAGAAGAATCGAGGGCGCTGGTGTCGGGGTAGCCCTGACCCGGGCCCTTGCTGCCCGCCCGGCTTTGGGAACTGGCTCCGGGGCTGGTCCGGAGGTGGAGCCACGGGGACCAGGAAGGGCGCTCCGTAGCCCACCTGAGCGTCCGGGCCCCGGCCCTGGTCCCTGCCCGTGCCGGTACTTTTCCGCTTGGGGCCGGGGCGAGCCCTCTGACCCCAGGAAGCGCCTGCGGGGCCTCTGCTGGGGGCGGGATGGGGAGAGAGAATTCCGGAGGCGCTGGGTGCTCCCGCCTCCCCGCCGTCCTCCGGGGCCGCCGCCGGCTCGCCCACTCCGTGGCTGGGGAGGGCCTGCGTCCCACCGGGAGAGGGGAGGAGCGGAGCGGCAATTCGTGAGGTAGAGGAGATCATTCACGCTGGAGCCTCGACTCAGTCCGCACACCTGTGTGGCGGGCGCACTCAGGTGCGGGATTCGGGGATGCTGGCAGGCCGGCTCAGGTAGGTTCCAGGGCTGCTTCCTCCCGAGGCCTGGTGGAGGCCCCTGCTGTCCCCGTGGGGTGGCTAGACCAAGGGGCGGCCCAATTCCCAGACAGGTCTGACGGCAATCACTTGTCTGGTCAGTATCTGCTTTCCCATCACCCACACCCCTTTTCCCCGCGGGGGCAGACCCTCATCTACTTGAGAGTGTTGGGATGTGAGGGGAATCCAGGTGATGTGCTCTTAATGAGGACTGGGCAGCTTCTTGCCAGGTGTGGACACAGCATAGGAGAGTAGTCAAGCTTGCCCCAACTTAACCAGAGCAGCCCTAGCTAGGTTTACTATTACCTATACTAGGCTTCCACATAAGATTTGATTTTTTTTTTTTTTTTAATAGAGGATTCTGTGGCTTTAAAAAAAAGTTTGAAAACCGCTGGTCTAACAGTTTTTACCACCAAGGAAACTGAGGCCCAGACAGAGGAAGTGACTTGTATAAGATCACACAGCAAATACTAGCTGAGCAGGAACTAGCAGTCAGAATTTCTTGGGAGCCTCCCAGTGCCTGTAACAGGACCTGGCTGGGGTCTCTGATTGAAAGAGAGATCTGATTGGATTTTCCAGTGGCCCTCAGTGGCTTGCTCTGTGGTTGTATGGGAACCAGACCTCCAGTGCCTGGAAAACAGCAGCCCAACCTGAGGTAGGTGCAGTGGGGTAACCATCTGTGTTGGGAAAGTCTGAGACTGGAGAAATGGCCTTTGCCCAAGAACAACAGTCAGAACGAGCACCCACATCTCTCTCTGGTCAATCCTGGAGCTCAGGTCCAAGTGAGACCCATCACAAGGGGACAGAAATACAGCAAGCCTCAGAGTTTAAGACAACTGGGACTCAGAGGATGAGTCAGAGTCTAAGATGGGGGTGGGGAGAAGCCCATTCATTCACTGTTCTCAGCTCCTGCTCTTTGTGTGTGGGGGGTGGGGGGGTCCTTCCTGTGTCCTGGATGCTAAGACAGAACTGTCTGCAGGGCTTTATGGCTCTCAAAGCCATAAGGATACCTTACTATGGCTGAGGACGCTAGGTAGAGGATTGGTAGGCTCTCTTTCTTGGGGTCTGTTTAGTTGTGCCTGAAGCCTGCTTTCTTTCTGGGTGCTGCAAGGTAATTAGATAGTTGGTTAATCATCTTTAACACCAAGCAGCTGCAGCTCCATCTACAGTATGCTGGAATCTGGGCTAGACCCAGATGAATTCAGCCTTAGATTTGAAGGCCCATAGCACTGTGGTCAGTGTCTCTTTACATGACATCTGGATCCAAGAGGCAGCTGTGTGGCAAGAAGTGGAGAAGATCTCATCTACTTGGAAGGCTGAGGCATGAGGATCACAAGTATAAAGCTGGCCTTGGCAACTTTGCAAGATTCTGTCTCAAAAAATAAAATAGGCTAGGGATATAGCTCAGTGGTAGAGTACATTTAGGTTCAATCCCTAGTATACCCGCCCTCCCACCTGGGGGGAGGAAGAGACCCAGTTCCCATATGGCTGTGCCCCCTGGGCCCCATATACCTTTTATTTTTATTTAAATTTTATTTTTAGTTTTAGAGATTGAACACAGAGGCACTTTACCCCTGAGACACATCCCCAGTCCTTTTTCTTTTTAAATATTTTGAGACAGTGTCTGGCTAAATTGTTGAGGCTCACCTCAAATTTGTGATTCTCTTGCCTCAGCCGCCTGAGTTGCTGGGATTACAGGCATGTGCCACTGAGCCTGGCCCCACATTCTTTTAAATGGAGCCTCAGGGTCCCTTCACTCCCAGGGACTGGGACATGCTTCAGCTGCCCAAAGCTTAATGGAGCTGTGGCTCCCAGGCTTATCATGGAGCCCTGTGGGCTCTGCTCATCAGGGGTGTGGAGAAGATGCATTGTAGATGTCTCCTGCCATCAGCTGTCAGGTTATTTTGGTGTAAACTGAAAATACTCCAGGAATTATGTGGAGTCCCCCACCCCCGCCCCCAGCCTGCCTGGTGGGACTACAGCAGCCAGAGAGGCTGGTTGTGGCTGTGACAGCCCCTGAAGAAACAAGGGGTTCCCAGTGTCTAGCCTGCCTGCCCAGCTCCCCAGGGCCTGTGTGAGCTGGGGTACCTTCATTTGCCACCTGGCAGTATGGCCTCCTTTGGGGCTGGGCCAAGGGTATGGTAGGGGCATGGGGCCCTGTGGGCAGGCACAAAAGTGACTCAAGGAGCTTGGCACTGAGACAGGGTACCCCCAGCAGCCCAACTGAGACTACCCTAACTGCTGCCCACCCCAGGAGCTTGGCTTCTGGTTAGTCAGGGTCCTTGTATGGGGACAGTTATGTGGCCCCAGGCAGAGAGGTCCCGCTGTCTGTTTGCTGAAGGAGGAAAAACAACACATGGACTATTGATTCAGCCTCACCTTGGCGCTCCTGGCTCGGCAGCCAGTGTTTGCCCTGGCTGTCCAGCTCTGATTACACAAGGTGGTGGGCCTGGAGCAAGCAAGGGGGTGGCTGGGAGCCCCCAGGCAAGGCAAGGCTGGGAAGCCCCCGAGTTCCCCAGGAAACAGTAAAAAGAACCTGGGCACCCTGACTTTGCAGATGGCTGTCGTCTCAGCCTTAGAGGGAGGTGAAGCCTGGGGGATCTCCTGTGCTCCAAGCATGTCCTCCCAGGCTCCATCCCAACTTGGGTTGACCATTTTTCCTCCCAGGAACTGTGGGCTTTGTGAGTAACTCCCTCGGGCTGAATCTTGTTTTGCTGAACCAGGAAACTCTAGTGAGTTTGGTAGACCCTGTTCATTTAAAAACCTTTAAAAAGCCAACATTTTTATTCCTTTATAAAATACACCTCGCTATTGTGGATAATATGCAATGATACAAAGAAGGAAATACCAGTTACTTGAAATTGTCTTCATCTTGAGAGAACCATTGCTAACATTTTGGCGTGTGTCCTTCCAGATTTTGTTTTGGGTTATGTATAAATATGCATGTATAAATAGTTTTTTTAAAAAAACAAAATAAGATTGTGTGTACATACTGCTTTATAGTGTATCTTTTTTACTTTGATTATGGTGAATTTTTATTTGTTGTTTCTGATTTTGAGAAAAAAAGGAACTCAAAACTTGATACTCTTTCTTCATCCCACTTCTGTTCTCTGGTTGAGAAAGAAGGAGATGTATGTGGGGATGGATCTGGGGCTCGGAGCTAGAGCGCTTGCCTAGCACGTGCGAGGAGCTGGGTTTGACCCCCAGCACCACATAAAAATAAATAAATTAAATAAAGGTATTGTGTCCAGGGCTGGGGATGTGGCTCAAGCGGTAGCGCGCTTACCTGGCATGCGTGCGGCCCGGGTTCGATCCTCAGCACCACATACAAAGATGTTGTGTCCGCCGAGAACTGAAAAATAAATATTGAAATTCTCTCTCTTTCTCTTAAAAAAAAAAAAAAGGTATTGTGTCCAGTTACAACTAAAAAATAAATATTAAAAAAAAAAAAAAGAAAGAGATGTGTGTGTATAGGGTGGTCCATGTGTCAGTTTATTACACTGACCTTGGAGGGGGTGGATTTCTTCAGGGGTTTTTTGGTTTAACTCCTTTCTCCTCCACTAGCACCCACACCCTCTTTCTTGTACTAGGGACTGAACCCAGGTGTGCTTTACCACTGAGCTATACCTCCAGACATTTTTATTTTTTTGAGAGATAGTGTCTTCCTAAGTTGTCGAGGCTTGCCTCAAACTTGGAATCCTCCTGCCTCAGCCTCTCAAGTAGCTTTAATTACAGGTGTACGTCACTACCCCTGGTTTCCCAGAGCCTCTTTTAGGCCCAGATTGAGCCATGGGGTAGAAAGGGCAGCCTTAGGCATGTGGCTGAGGAGGGACTGACTCTTTTCCCCTTTTTCCCCTGTTCCTCTCAGAGCCGGCAGCCCTCATTCTCCTCCACAGCCCTGCCCATCTCGGCTCCATGCCCCCACCAGTCAGCCCCGGGCCACAGGCAGTGAGCAAACACGTGGAAGCTAAAGCCCTGTGACCAGGCCAAGAAGACGGGAGCTCTGGGGTTCCAGCCTCCTGCCGCCCCATGGAGCTGAGGCCCTGGTTGCTATGGGTGGTAGCAGCAGCAGGAGTCTTGGTGCTGCTGACAGCTAATGCCGGTGGCCAGAAGGTCTTCACCAACACGTGGGCTGTGCACATTCCTGGAGGCCTAGCCGTGGCTGATAGCGTGGCACGAAAACATGGGTTCCACAACCTGGGCCAGGTAGGTGTGTCCTGGCCTGCTGGCCTAGGCACAGGACATTGCCTGGGGGTGAAGACAGAACAGTGATTCTGGCACCAGAGGACTGAAACAATTGGGCTTATCTTCTCAGGGTACCTAGGTAGTAGGCAAGTTCTGGGTGGCCAGTGGGATAGAAGCAGTGGCTTGTCCTACCTGTGGGCTTTTGGCATAGGTTGCTCAATCAGCATATCCAGTGAGGGCAAAGTCCCCTGCTTGTTCTTGTAGGGTCCTGGGCAGGAAGCAGATGCCCCACCACCCACTGCTGTTGTGAGCCTCCCCTTCCAGCCATGGTCTACCCCCAGCCCCCGCTCCTGGGGACTGAAAGCCCATCTCAGTTACCCTGATCTATTGCAGATCTTCGGCGACTATTACCACTTCTGGCATCGAGCAGTAACAAAGCGGTCCCTGTCACCTCACCGCTCACGGCACAGCCGACTGCAGAGGGAGCCTCAAGTGAGTATGACCATAGCCCCTCTTGTTGCCACCCTACCCTTCTCACTGTCAGGAGCTCCTCTTGCTTCCTCCCCTCACCCAAGCTATATCATCTCTCCCTTGCTTCCTCCCAGGTGCTGTGGCTAGAACAACAGGTGGCAAAGCGAAGATCAAAGCGGGATGTGTACCAGGAGCCCACAGATCCCAAGTTTCCCCAGCAGTGGTACCTGGTATGTGGCCTCTGGGGGACTTGACCCCTCCAGATATGTCTAAGACTTTCTCTAATTCTTTTTCTTTCCTTTGCTGGGTGATCTTTCCTCAGCACATCCCTCCAGAGCCCTTAACATTTCACAGAGGCTATAAGACCAATGGTGACTCTTCTAGAGCTGGGATGAGTGGAGAATGAGGTTTTGGGGTGGTGAAGGGATTCTTCAAATTAGTCCTAACCTTACACAATCAACCACATCTTGTAAATAATCAGGTTGGGTGTCTTCACAGTCTGGTGTCACTCAGCGGGACCTGAATGTGAAGGAGGCCTGGGCCCAGGGCTACACAGGGCACGGCATCGTGGTCTCCATCCTGGACGATGGCATTGAGAAGAACCACCCAGACTTGGCAGGCAATTATGTGAGGAGGTGGGGGAGGGAGGTAGTAACCCCTGCTGAGGAGTATCAAGGGGACCTCATGTTCTGCCATTTGATTAGACTGCTCCTGACAATGACCACATCCTTTCCAGGATCCTGGAGCCAGCTTTGATGTCAATGACCAGGACCCTGACCCCCAGCCTCGGTACACACAGATGAATGACAACAGGTAAGAAATGGCAGGTCCCTGACCTCTGTCTCCCTTCTCCTTTCTTTCACCAAGGACATAGGGCTGAGCCTAGGTGCCTAAGGCATGTTGTGCCTCATGAGCCTGAGTGCCACAGTCCTGGTCCAGTTGGAGATGGCCACAGGCCCAGTGGAGTGTGTGTGGCAGGGGTCTGTGCACACACATGGATGGTGATCATGGGTAGAGGGGTGTGCTGATCCTTCCTGCTGCTCAGGCTGCCCTGGCCTCTCTGCATCTGCTGTGGTGTGTCCATTCCGCTAATGCTCTGCTTTTGGTCCTGGCAGGCATGGCACACGGTGTGCAGGAGAAGTGGCTGCAGTGGCCAACAACGGTGTCTGTGGTGTGGGCGTGGCCTACAACGCCCGTATTGGAGGTAGGTGTGTGCCTTGGTCCCTCTATCCCATATTAGAAGTGGAAGGGCCCTTTTGGTAGGAGTGTACTCTGCTTGTTTTCCTTTTGGCCACACATGCCTCATTCCCATTGGGGATCCTTCTGTCCATAGGGGTTCTTAGTAACTCAAAGAGCTAGACTCCCAGTGATGGTGGTACTGTGGGGTGGGGTGGGTGTCTATTAGCAGGAGTCTAAATCCTGACAACCCACTCTGAGTCCTTACATGGCAGGCCTTGATCACCTCACTCTTCTGAGAACTGAGAATCTTTCTAATCCAGAATGAGAGGCTAGGGGCAGAAGGCACTGTCCTCTTCCTCTCCTTGGGTCTTATCTTTGAAAGGCAATAGTTAGGGGCTCAGGGTTTCCCAGCACTGACCTCTACCCTCCCCTGCTCCTCTCCTGCCTCTCCCCTGGGGTGTGGGACTGGGTTTATCCCCAGAGGGGCCCGTGGTAGTGGGCCCACACAGCATCCTTCTTCTGATCCTTTCTATGGCCAGGGGTGCGCATGCTGGATGGTGAGGTGACAGATGCAGTGGAGGCACGCTCACTGGGCCTGAACCCCAACCACATCCACATCTACAGTGCCAGCTGGGGCCCTGAGGATGATGGCAAGACAGTGGATGGGCCAGCCCGCCTTGCTGAGGAGGCCTTCTTCCGGGGGGTTAGTCAGGTAAGGTGGGAGTCCTTGCCCAGGCCTGGAAACCAGGCCTAGCCTCTTGGGGATGGCTGGGCACGGTTCTCTCCATAGCTCTCTTTTGTTTTTATTTACTGTGTTTATTTTTAATTGTACACAAGTGTCTTTATTAAAACATTAAGGGCTAGAGGTGTAACACAGTAGTAGAACACATGCTTTGCATGTTCAAGGGCCTGGGTTTGATCCCAGCCCTATTAAAAAGTAGGGAGGACAAAAAAAAGCATAAGTTAAATAAAAGTCACCCATAATACTACTCCCTGGAGATCACCACTCTGAGCATTTTGGTAGTGATTCTAGTCTATTTTTATTTTGTGCACAGAGATAAATTTTGTATACATACTTATCTACCAGGGATCTCACAGGGGATGTGAGAGGTGGATCTGGATCCAGAGTTCCTGGAGAATGAGACTCTAGCCTTCCCAGTCTGTAGCAGTGTCTTCAACTGGATCTCCCCCAAGTACCTATCCTGAGTGACCCCAGCCCACTTTGTCCACAGGGCCGCGGGGGGCTGGGCTCCATCTTTGTCTGGGCCTCAGGGAATGGGGGCCGGGAACATGACAGCTGCAACTGCGACGGCTACACCAACAGTATCTACACGCTGTCCATCAGCAGTGCCACACAGTTCGGCAATGTGCCCTGGTACAGCGAGGCCTGCTCATCCACATTAGCCACCACCTACAGCAGTGGCAATCAGAATGAGAAGCAGATTGTGAGTCTTGCATGGGGCAGGGAACTGGGGAAGTGAGGCTGTTATTGGCTCTGCTCAGGGTCTCTTTTTAGACCTCTCTGCCTCTCATCCCCATGTGGCTGGGTGATAGCCATTCAGGCATCATGGAATGTGAGTCGGAACCTCTCTAAGACTCTTGAGAGCTGTGAAGCTATCTGTGAAGCCCTTTAGGCATGTAGAGTCTCCATAAAAACAGGCATTGCTCTCCAAGCTCTTGGTGAACCTCCTTATTCCTTGGGAAACTAAAGTCCAGAAGGGGCCATGCATTGGTCTATCCATAGCAAGTTAGTAAGACATCAGTTGTGATGGAGGTTTCTTAACCCTGGCTCACTATGCCATTGGTAGTATCCAGGGCCTGTGGACAGATGGAAGGCAGGCAGGTAGCCCTTCTAGCCCCCTGTACCCATCAAAAACCAAACGCTTTTGTCTCCTGGCAGGTGACCACTGACTTGCGGCAGAAGTGCACAGAGTCTCACACAGGCACCTCAGCCTCTGCCCCCTTGGCAGCTGGCATCATTGCTCTGACCCTAGAGGCCAAGTAAGTGGATGAGGAACATCCTTGTTTCAGTGTCCTATGCAGGGCAGTATTTACTATCCAGCTTTTCTCCAAAAAGATTGAATCCTGGCCTCTCCCTTCCTCCTTTACAGTAAAAACCTCACCTGGCGGGACATGCAACATCTGGTGGTTCAGACCTCAAAGCCAGCCCATCTTAATGCTAATGACTGGGCCACCAATGGTGTGGGCCGGAAAGGTGAGGGCAGGGCAGCCCAGGGGGAGCTGGACTCCAAGGTAAGTGGAGGAGGACATTCTCTGCCTCCTTGCTGATTCTGCCTTACTTGTCCCCACAGTGAGTCATTCATATGGCTATGGGTTATTGGACGCAGGTGCCATGGTGGCCCTGGCCCAGAACTGGACAACAGTAGCCCCCCAGCGGAAGTGTATCATTGACATCCTCACTGAACCCAAGTGAGAACTGGACCTGGGCTGGGAGGAGGCAAGTGGGGCCTGAAAGCTACAGGGGGTGCCTCCTGGTCTTTTTGGACAAAGTTGACACCCCACTGTGATACTCTCTGCACAGGGACATTGGCAAACGGCTAGAGGTGCGCAAGACTGTGACTGCATGTCTGGGCGAGCCCAACCATATCACCCGGCTGGAGCATGCTCAGGCGCGGCTAACCCTGTCCTACAATCGCCGTGGCGACCTGGCCATCCACCTGGTCAGCCCCATGGGCACCCGCTCCACCCTCCTGGCTGCCAGGTTCTTGCCCTGTACCCTGCTCGCCCTGCCCATCCCCTCTTCTCCCTCACAGCCCATGTTCAGTCATTCACCCACACCCCTAATAATCACTATCAAATACTACTGAGGGCATTGTTGGCATTTGGGGAGGGACAGCTTTATCCTATGGGATTGCCTCATATCATAGGAATCCCTCGCTTCTACGTATTTAACATCAGTGTTGTGTTCCCTTATGAAATGCTTTTGTCCCTCTAGAGTCCCCTCGCTGAAAACATTTGGTCCCCTGGGAAACAGCCAAGCCAATAGGCATTTTCAGCCCGGCGGGATTGGTGCTGCATGAGGGGAAGGGTGTTTGGCCCATGTCTTGTCTGTTAGGTGTCACCTGGCCTGGGATCCCCCAAGGCCCTCAAATGGCTATATTCAACTCCCTCCTCCAGGCCACATGACTACTCTGCAGATGGGTTTAATGACTGGGCCTTCATGACAACCCATTCTTGGGATGAGGACCCTTCTGGCGAGTGGGTTCTGGAGATTGAAAACACCAGCGAAGCCAACAACTATGGTATAGGGGATACTTGATTGGTGGGGAACAAGGAAAAGAGCTGGAGGGACCTGGTGTGATGCCAGTGCCCTCTAACCCTTGCTTCTTCCCCCCCCCCCCCCCAACAGGGACACTGACCAAGTTCACTCTTGTACTATATGGCACAGCCCCTGAGGGGCTCCCTACACCTTCTGAGAGCAGCGGCTGCAAGACCCTCACATCTAGCCAGGCCTGTGTTGGTTAGTAGTGGGTTCTATTGGGACCAGCAGTTGCACTGGGTTAGGTGAGGGACAGTGGGTGCCTGTCCTGAAGCCCTGCTCTAGGAGAATAAGGGGTCTTAAAAGACCTGGAGGATCCTAGGGACTGTGGTAATTGTGCTTGGGGCTGCAGGTCTAGGTTCACCAGGCTGCCATGGACCTGGGACTGAGGGCTTATGTGGCTCGTGGCTGTGGTCCACTTGGCTGACACTACCTTTCTCTCTCTATGCTGGCAGTGTGTGAGGAAGGCTTTTCCCTGCACCAGAAAAGCTGTGTCCAGCACTGCCCACCAGGCTTCACACCCCAAGTCCTCGATACACACTATAGCACTGAGAACGACATGGAAATCATCCGGGCCAGTGTGTGTGCCCCCTGCCATGCCTCCTGTGCCACATGCCAGGGTCCAGCCCCCACGGACTGCCTCAGCTGCCCCAGCCATGCCTCCCTGGACCCTGTGGAGCAGACGTGCTCCAGGCAAAGCCAGAGCAGCCGCGAGTCCCCTGAACAGCAGCAACCACCAGGGCTGTCCCCAGAGGTGGAGGCAGAGCCACGGCTGCAGGCTGGGCTATTGCCCTCTCACCTGCCTGAGGTGGTGGCTGGCCTCAGCTGCGCCTTCATTGTGCTGGTCTTTGTCACTGTCTTCCTGGTCCTGCAACTACGTTCAGGCTTCAGCTTTCGGGGGGTGAAGGTGTACACCATGGACCGTGGCCTCATCTCCTACAAGGGGCTCCCCCCTGAAGCCTGGCAGGAGGAGTGCCCATCAGACTCAGAAGAAGATGAGGGCCGGGGCGAGAGGACCGCCTTTATCAAAGACCAGAGCGCCCTTTGACGAGCCCACTGCCCGCCCCTTCAAGCCAATCCCTTCCTTGGGCACTTTTTAATTCACCAAAGTATTTTTTTATCTTGGGACTGGGTTTGGACCCCAGCTGGGAGGCAAGAGGGGCAAAAACTGCTTCCTATCCAATCCTTGGGCCCACCTAGCTGCCCAAGGTAGGGCCCCAGGACCAGCTGGGGACAGGGGAGGACCTCACCTCACCCCCAGCACCCCTCCATGTGGAGAAAGGAGTGAAACCTTTAGGGCAGCTTTTCAAGGCCTAGGCCCCAGCCGGAGTTCTTGTGGAGTGAAGAGAGGCAGTCCTTTTGGGGATTCACGACCCAGGCTGCAGCTCTTGCCCCTTCCCTGTCCCTCTAAAGCAATAATGGTCCCCATCCAGGCAGCAGGAGGCTGGCCTGAGAGGTATTTGAAGGAGAGGTCACCTCACCAAGGGCTTTTGCATCCCCAATCCTGTCCCGCTCCTCTGGTGAGCCTCAGCAGAAGTGGCAATCATAGGAAGGGACCAAGACGAGGCAGGCGCTTCCAGGTGTGCACATGTGTGTGTCCCCTGCCTCTGTGCTATAGGCCTTTACAACAGATGGCTGTCAGGCTGAGCCAGGCTGGTACGGGCCCCGGCTGCAGCTTGGGGCGGGGGGAGCCCATGCTGGTGTCCTGACCACCCTCTTATCTCCAACACCCTCCCCTCCCACCAGGGCCCAAGTCCCTGTTTTCTGAGCCCGGAGCTGCCTGGGCTGTTGGCACTCACAGTCCCGGAGCCCCTGGGTGGGTGGTGGGGAGGGACGGTGGCCCAGCCGGCCTCTTCCGCCTCCCACCCAATGCTGCTTTCCCCTGTGGGGATCTCAGGAGCTGTTTGAGGATATATTTTCACTTTGTGATTATTTCACTTTAGATGCTGATTTTTTTTTTTTTTTGTATTTTTAATGGGGGTAGCAGCTGGACCACACCCACCTTCTCACACTCACCTTCTCACACCCACGTCCACCCTGCTCTTCCCCTGGCTGCCCAGCTCCTGAGGTGTAGGGGCTGCAGCATGTTGCTGAGGAGTGAGAAGGAGCTGAGCCCCAAGTCTTGAAGAGAGAGGCCAGCCAGGCGGGCTCTAGGAAAAGGGGTCAGGGTGGAAGGGGCAGGCTGACATCTGTGTTTCAAATGGGGCTTGTGCAAAGGGCTGATGGGTCATTGGCTCTCCAAGTGCCAGGGGTGGGCAGGTGGTGGCACCTAAGCCCCCTCCAACACTGTGCCCTAGCGGAGAAAGCACTGACCTGTTATGCCCCCCCAAGCCACCTCTTCTGACGTGCCTTTTGCACCCCTTCCATTAGGACAATCAGTCCCCTCCCATTTGGGAGCCCCATTTTCTTTCCCCTAGCCTTTCCAGGTACCCAGTCACCTGCCCAGGGGTGCCCCCTCCTCTCCCATCCCCCTACCCTCGTGGCCAGCCCGGCTGGTTTTGTAAGATACTGGGTTGGTGCACAGTGATTTTTTTTCCTTGTAATTTAAACAGGCCCAGCATTGTTGGTTCTATTTAATGGACACGAGATAATGTTAGAAATTTTAAAGTGATTAAACGTGCAGACTATGCAAATCAGGCCTGTCCTCCGGTGTGGTGATATATTTCTTCCCAGGATCACTGGCTGTGTCCTGGATGGGGAAATGGGATCTGGACTGGAGGCCATTTAGGCCTACTGATGGCCTGCCTGCCTGCCTATAGGTAGGCCTGTGTCAGAAGGCCAGGGACTCCAGGGCCTCCTGCAAGGAACAGATAAATGCACCAGGGCAGCCCTGTCCTCTTCCACCTCCAAGAGGAAGCTGGAGACAAGCCCCAGGGTGTAGGGCAAGTGAATGATAGGGGCTGAACTGGGTAGAGAATAGGTGGGCCTGTGTTGCCCCTGAAGTGACCTAGCTACAAGCCACAGGGCTGAGGCCTAAAGTGGGGTCTGACTGAACACAAAGATGACATTGGTATGTGGGGTGCTGAGTCCCACATGGAAAACTATATACCTAGCCATTCCCCAGCTGGAACGTTGGGGAATGACTAGGTATGCCAGTCCCAGGTTTCCCTTAGAATAGAAATGCTTGCTAGTGATAGGGATTGGAGACCTTGCTCCCAGGACCTGTGCCTGACAGGCCTCTCGGGTGATTTTATTCAAATAGAGGCTGGCCTGAGTTCTCCTTAGGGAATCCAGTGGGATGGGGAGGGCCTGGACTAGTTTTCCCGTTCCTTTTCTGGGTCACCCTGGCGGCCTGCTAGGACCTACGTCTATGGATTCCCCCAGCCCAGCACCTGTCTAGGGCCTCACCCTTCACCCATCCCCACTTCCACCGAAGGCCCCTTCTCCTCGTTCCTGGGACGGTGCTGGGCCCTGGGGAGTGCCGCGCAGGCCCCTCTCCACACGGCCATTCTTTCCCGGCCTCCCCCTCCCTTCCGTTTCCGTGGCCGAGAGCCGGCCGGAGGCTACGGCCCAGCACTGAGCAGGGGGGCGGGCGGGCGTCGGGCCGCAGGCCGCTGCCGCCCGCCCCTTCCCCTCCGCGGGCCCGCCCCGGGGCCTGGGCCAACTGAAACCGCGGGAGGAGGAAGCGCGGAATCAGGAACTGGCCGGGGGTCGGCGCGGGGCTTGAGTCGGTCCACGGCCGCTCCAGGAGCAGCTACCCGCGCCGGTAACATCAGCCTCTCAGCCCAGCAGGCGACGACGCGCGCAGACGTGGGGCGGGAAGCTGGGTGGTAGTGGGCAGGGACCGGGCAGGCGTCCTGAGAGCCTGACACCCATTTGGGTGGGGGTAGGGGCCGCGGAAGGGCCTGGTGGCCACAGTTACAGGGCTCCAGCTGTAGGCTCCTGAGGCTCCAGCCCTCCTAGGCTTGGCTCTGTGGAGGGCCTCTAACTGGTTTTTGGATGAAGGACCTAGGAATGGCGCTGGCGCCAGACTGGTTCCTCTCCACAATTGGAAAGGGGACCTCTGGCACTAGGGCTTGACTGGGGGCATAGGAAGCAATGAAGGCCAGTCCGAGGCCAGGCTACTGTCCTGTACCTATTGCTGTTTCAGCAGGGTAGGACCCCACCCACCTTCTACCTGTTTGCAGCTCCTCCTGGCCCTGCAACCCTTTTGACCTTGTAGTCCCCAGCCTCTTTGTTCCCTCATTTCACTCCAGCTGCTGCTTTGCCCCCAGTGATGGCCTATTATCTGTCCCTAGGACACCATTATGGGCTTCTCCTCAGAGCTGTGCAGCCCCCAGGGCCATGGGGCAGTGCAGCAGATGCAGGAAGCAGAGCTTCGCCTGTTGGAGGGCATGCGGAAGTGGATGGCCCAGAGGGTCAAGAGTGACCGGGAATATGCAGGACTTCTTCACCACATGTCCCTGCAGGACAGCGGAGGCCAGAGCCGGAGTAGCGGCCCTGACAGCCCTGTCAGCCAGGTGGGTTTCTGGGGTTCCTGTGGGTGCTAGCTACACCTGCCCACCCCCTTCCTTTCCTAAAACTCTCTGGGATGGAGTTGGAGATTTGGCAGGCCCAGGCTTGGGAGCCATTGTCTACTCTTCCCTGCCTCCCCCATCCTGTGCATAGTCATGGGCAGAGATCACCAGCCAGACAGAGGGTCTGAGCCGGGTGCTACGGCAGCATGCAGAAGATCTGAACTCAGGGCCCCTGAGCAAGCTGAGCCTCCTGATCAGGGAGCGGCAGCAGCTGCGCAAGACCTACAGCGAGCAGTGGCAGCAACTGCAGCAGGAGCTCACCAAGGTGGGTACATGGCAGACAATCATTTCTGTCATAGTGTGGAGCTTAAAAGGAATGATTTTAAACTAGAGCCCCTAGATTAACTGGGGAAGTGGAAGTCCCTGACCGCAGGCCTGGCCTCAGGATGGCATGCTCCAGCCTTGCTGTAGCTCCCCCACCCTGGCCCCCTCACTTGGGCTGGCCTGCAGCACAGCTGGCCTGGCCATGTGTTGTCTGTTCCTAGCCATAGTGCTGGGAATGCAAGGATGGGTGAGGCATGTCACTACCTGGGTGGAGCCCAGGGTCTGTGCTCTGCCTCCTGTATGGACCCCAGAGACAGTGAGAAGAATGAGTGTCTCTCTGTTTGCTTTTAGCTTAGGACTCCTTCTCAGGGCCCCAGAGACAGGGCAGCAGAGTGGCCCCCTCACAGCTGAAATTAGCCTGCCTAGCTCTTAATTCCACCAGCTCCTTAGTTGTAGGCTGTATGATTTGGGAGCTGCTCTTTCTCTGGGTGCTTCAGTCCAGTGTTCACTGTGTCACTGGAACCACACCTCTTACGCCAGCACAGAGCCTGGCTTTGCCACAGACCCACAGCAGCCCCTGGTGGCCAACCTGGCCTCACACTCCTCGGGAAAATCCCCAGCCGTTTTGAAATTTTTTTTGGTGGCGGGAGGAGACTGGGGATTGAGCTACATCCCTAGACCTATTTTGTATTTTATTTAGAGACAGGGTCTCACTGAGTTGCTTAGTGCCTCACCATTCCTGAGGCTGGCTTTGAACTCGTGATCCTCCTGCCTCATCTGGCCAAGCCACTGGGATTACAGGAGTGTGCCACCACCCCTGGCCATTTTTAAATTTTGGCCTCAAAACTTGGGGTCTTCCTGCTTCTGCCTCCCGAGTTGCTGGGATTAGACATTAGGATCTGCCCTATTTTATAAAGTTTTACTGGAGCACAACCATGCCTGTTTGTTTTCATATCATCTATGGCTACTATAGAGAGAGCTACAATGACAGAATTGAATAATTGCAACAGAGACTTTATGGCTTACAGGCCTGAAATACTTTCTGGCTGTTTAAGAGAAAAGCTACTCTAGTTTATACATTTAGCTCAGTTCCAGATGGGGAAACTGAGATTCAGAGAAGATGGATGGAGCTTTCCCAAGGTGTCTCAGCATCTAAACAGGAGAACTGGGATGAGAACTCCATTCTCGACTGTCATATATTGTTCTTGTTGGCCAGGAACATAATTTGCCAAGCCCAGTACAAAATGACAATGTGGGTCCTCTTTTAAGAAATCATTGGAAATTTCAATATGACATTGCATGGTGTGTTAGTGCACATCTGTAACCCTAGCTACTCAAGAGGCTGAGGCAGGAGGAGTGAAAGTTCAAGGCCAAACCTGGGCAACTGAGTGAGTCCCTGTCTCAAAATTTAAAAGGGCTGGGGATGTAGCTCAGTAGAAGTGTGCTAGCCCTGGGTTCAATCCCCACTACCAAAAAAAATTTTTTTTTTTACAATATGAGAACAGGAGTGCATGTGAACCACACACAAGACCTATCTGCATATGGAGCCCTACATGACTATATGGGCTGCATATTCCTGAAGCTGGACCTATATAGTTCCAGGATAGCATTCTTAAGGTATAGAGGGACAGGCCCAGGCCACCTGTCTGCCTCCCACAGTGGGCTGTCTTTAACTCAGCTCCTCTGACCCTAAACCTTGCAGCCAGCTTCCTCACGTCTCCAGACCCTTCCAGGAGGATGGGCTTAGATATGCTTCCTGACTCATTGGCAGGACCTTGCCAGGGCTTTACCTCAAGAAGGAATCACCCGTGCTTAGGGACCTTCCTCCTTATTCTGACCATCCCCTCTCTCCCCAGACCCACAACCAGGACATCGAGAAGCTAAAAAGCCAATACCGAGCCCTGGCCCGGGACAGTGCCCAGGCCAGGCGTAAATACCAAGAGGCCAGCAAAGGTTTGTGGCTTCCCTTGCTAGCAGGGAGGGAATCCCAAACCAGTGCTCACCTGCCTGTGGGTGTCCCAAAAGTGAGGACTACTCAAGCCCCTATGCTGACACTTTTCTCCACACCTCCCTCCCTCCCACCTGCAGACAAGGACCGTGACAAGGCCAAAGACAAGTATGTGCGCAGCCTTTGGAAACTCTTTGCCCATCACAACCGCTATGTGCTTGGTGTGCGGGCTGCGCAGCTGCACCACCAGCACCACCACCAGCTCATGCTGCCTAGCTTGCTGCAGTCGCTGCAGGACCTACACGAGGAGATGGTGCACATCCTGTAAGCCCGCAGTCCCACCCTAGCCTTGTAACAGTCCTAAACCCACTACTAGGCCCAGAAGCAGGGCCTAGAAAATTCAATCCTGTAAAAGCATGGACCATGTAATTGGGTGAGGATGGGTCCTTAGCCAGTCGACTTAATCCAAATTACATTATTCTAGGGCCCCTTATAGCAAGTGTACAGTTGTAGCAGCAAGAGAGCTTTAGAGGGTAGCAAAGGGCCAGTGAACCTTCTGCAAAGCAAGAGAGGGAAGAGTCCTAGGGTTTAGTTAAATTCACTGAGCATTGTTCTACACTCTGGAATGTAGCAGAGAAAAATGTAGACAAACATCTGTCCTCAGAATCTTCCACTTTAGTGAAGGGAGGGAGGGAAGAAATAAAATAGGAAGTATGTTACGAGTGATAAGTGCTGTGAAAAAAACTAAACTTAGGGAAGAGGGTTAGGAGGGCAGGGGAGGAGCTGCAATTTTAAGTAGAGTGCTCTGAGAAGGCTTCTTTGAGATGATGATGTTCTGTAATTCCAGCGACTATGAAGAAAGGCAGAAGCATCAAGTCCAGTCTGAGCAACTTAACCAGATACTGTTTTAAAATAAAAAATTAAAAGTTGTGGATATAGCTCATTGGTAGAGCACTCCTGGATTCAATCCCCAGTACCACTGAAAACAAAAAGATATGAGAAGGTGACATCCCAAGACAGAATTAAGAGAGATATGGAGTGAACCATGGGACTCTCTGGAGAAAGACTATTCCAGAAAGAGGGACAGCGAGTGATTAGGTGCTATAGTGGGAGAGCTTTAGAGGGTAACAAAGAATCAGTGGACTTTCTGCAGAACAAGGGGAGGGGAGAATCAGACATGGACTAGAGGAGCCAGAGGTTGGGGGCTCAATGAGAGGGTCCAGCAGGCCACTGTGAGGACTGGCTCTGGGTAAACCATAGTGACATGCTCTATAAGGTTGCTGTGGCTGCTGATTTAAGAATAGACTTTTAAGGGGTGAGGCCAGAGAAGAGAGGTCAGACAGGAGTGTCTTGCATGGATCCTAGCTACAGATCTTGGCTATTGGGCCAAAGTGGTAGTGATGGAGATGAAAAAGTGGTCAGGTCCTGGGTATATTTTGAAGATACAGTGGTAGGATTTCCTTATGATTGGAAGTAGAGTGTGAAATAGAGGAATCAAGCTTGTCTCTAAGGACTGAGCTTAGAGCTTAGAGTTGCCATTAGCTTGTGTAGAGAAGGATATGGAAGGAAGAGGTTTTGGGGACTAGGAATTAATTTTTCAATGAGTATAATTCGGGTGTCTGAGAGACCAGTGTTCAATGGGACATTTTGGGTAAGTGGATGAAGACATGAGGCTGGAGCTCAGGGGTGCTGTCAGGCCTAGGAGATACAGACGTGGAATTAGCAGCACATTGGTGGCTTATACATTTATTGGGGGCCCAGAGTCCCAATTTTAAGCTGGCTGCCAGAGTACTTCCTAAGTACCAGACATCTGTATTCAGGATCACTTTGGATCCTTAATGCAACTGCCAGTGTGTCCATCACACACATCAGAAAGTAGAAGATCAAGGGGAGGTTAAATAATTTGCCATTAGCTGAGGTGGAGTCAATCCCAGCACAGCCTCCAAACCCAATGCCCTAGACTGAACTGCCTGCCTCTCCTAGCCTGAGGTCTCCCTAACTGGGGGTTGCATCCCGGGGACAGGAAGGAGATTCTACAGGAATACCTGGAGATTAGCAGTCTGGTGCAGGATGAGGTGGTCGCTATTCACCGGGAGATGGCTGCAGCTGTTGCCCGCATCCAGCCGGAGGCTGAGTACCAAGGCTTCCTACAGCAGTATGGGTAAGCCCATCCTTGCACCTGCTTGACACTAGGGCTACTGGCCTGTTCACTGACAGGGTCATGTCACCCACAGGTCTGCCCCTGACATCCCACCCTGTGTCACCTTTGATGAGTCGTTGCTTGAGGAGGGTGAACAGCTGGAGCCTGGGGAGCTGCAACTGAACGAGCTAACTGTGGAGAGTGTGCAGCACACGTGTGTGGTGGCTTGGCTTCTGGGCCAGGGTGGGCTCCTGACAGACCATGGGTGTCTGTGTGGCAGGGTGGGGAGGGAACTCTGCCTATACCGAGCTATGGCTAGGCAACCAGGCTTGCTTGGCTCTGTAAGGATGCTTGTGGCGAGTGCGGCTCTAACATTGCTCTTCTTGTGGATACAGACTGACCTCTGTGACAGATGACCTGGCTGTGGCCACTGAGACTGTGCTGAACCGAAAGGAGGTGGTCAGTCAGCTGCAGCATGAGCTCCAGAGTGAGGAGCAGAACACTCACCCCCGGGAGCGGTGAGTGGGCCCTCTTGCAGCAGCTCCTGGCCCTGCTCTGTTCTGCCTGCCCTACCTGCTGCTGCTTCCAGCTGGGGACTGAGCCCATGTCTCTGTCCTACCCTCCTACCTACCCTCTGCCTGCAGGGTGCAGCTGTTAGGCAAGAAGCAGGCACTGCAGGAGGCGCTGCAGGGGCTGCAGGTAGCACTGTGTGGCCAAGCCAAGCTACAGGCCCAGCAGGAGCTGCTGCAGACCAAGCTGGAGCAGCTGGGCCCTGGCGAGCCCCCAGCCGTGCTGCTCCTGCAGGATGACCGCCATTCCACCTCATCCTCGGTGAGCTACCTGCTATTGCCCTTGCCTGCCAGCCATGCCTGCCCGCAGGGGCTGTGCTCCTCATTTTTGCCCTCCCCCTCCCCAAGCCTGGCCACCTGCTGACGTCTGTCCCTGGCCTCAGGAGCAGGAGCGAGAGGGGGGAAGGACACCTACGCTGGAGATCCTTAAGAGCCACTTCTCAGGAATCTTCCGCCCCAAGTTCTCGGTGAGTGGCGGTCAGCCTGCTTCATACCTCTGTATGTCCTAAGAGATAGGCCAGATCAGGGGTCTCAGACATACTCCTCCTCTAGGCTCCTTCCTTGGTGATCTGAACCCAGGGTTGCTTAACCACTGAGCCAAATCCCAGCTGTCTTTATTTTATTTTATAATATTTTTTAGTTTTAGGTGGACACAATATCTTTATTTTTTTGTGGTGCTGAGGATTGAACCTGGTGTCTCATGCATGCTAGGCAAGCACTCTACCACTGAGCCACAACCCCAGCCCTGTCTTTATTTTTTATTTTGAGACAAGTTCTCACTATGTTGTTTAGGGCCTTGCTAAATTTCTGAGAATGACTTTGAACTTGTGATCTTTCTACTTCAGCCTCCTGGGTTTTAGGCAAGAAGCAGGCACTGCAGGAGGAGCTGCAGAGTGCAGGTAGCACTGTGTGGCCAAGCCAAGCTGCAGGCCCAGCAGCTTGAGGTGTCCATGTCTTCCTTAGGAGTCCTGGCTGCAGATGCCCCCAAATCCTGCTACCCCTGTACTCCTTCCACCCACCACCCCGGTGTACTGCAGGGACCAGCAGCTTTGGTTAACCCAGGGCTCTACTTGCTCCAGAAGTGGGCAGGGACCTCTGTGGCCTGGAGGAAAAGGCACCAGTTTGGTTTGGGACTGCCAGTCTGGGCTTCCCATCCCAGTTCTTCCCCAGAGTGATCCAAGGGCCCACAGATGGCTCTGTGTGCCACTCCCTGTGGTTGTAAGGACTGAGAGCTTATTGGGTGGTGGAGAGATACCCTTTGACCCAGTGGCTTTCCCTGGCAAGCTGGCTGAGTGACCCCACTTGCTTCTCCCCTGCCCAGCTTCCCCCACCGCTACAGCTTGTTCCAGAGGTGCAGAAGCCCCTGCATGAGCAGCTATGGTACCATGGGGCCATCCCGCGGGCAGAGGTGGCTGAGCTGCTGACACACTCTGGGGACTTTCTGGTGCGGGAGAGCCAGGGCAAGCAGGAGTATGTGCTCTCAGTACTGTGGGATGGCCAGCCCCGGCACTTCATCATCCAGTCCTTGGACGTGAGTGAGGCTGGGACCTGAGCCTTCCCTTTTCCTTCCCAGTGGAATGATTTTGAGACTGATAACCTCTAGAGGGTAGGGAGTAGCTGCTATGTCTTAGATGCCTCCCTAGCTGAGCTGGAAGAACTATCAAGAGGACCCAAGTCTCTGTAATGCAATAGAGACTTAAGCATTATCCTCCGCTAAGGAGGGTAGCAGAGTTGTGTCCCACATGCTCATATCTTTTCCGTAGGCCTCTCTGCCTCTTGTCCCAGGCAGGCCCTTTCTCCCCTGCTGCTCTTCCTGCCCTCTGCCAAGACTCAGGCCCCCTCAGCAATGGAAGCTGCTGACCCCAGTCACTCTGTCCCACAGAACCTGTACCGGTTAGAAGGGGATGGCTTCCCCAGCATCCCATTGCTCATTGACCACCTGCTGTGCTCCCGGCAGCCCCTCACCAAGAAGAGCGGTGTTGTCCTGTACAGGCCTGTGCCCAAGGTGAGCCTGTGTCCAACCTGGCTGTGCTACTTGTGGTAAGGCTTGACCATGGTAGGAGCAGTAAGGACCTGTTGTGTCTTTGGTCTACGTGCAGAATGTGAAGGGAGCCCTCACTCCACAATTTGGCCAGATTTCTAGGTTTGGAATGTCAAGGCCACTTCCACTCCAAAGGCTGTGCAGAGATGACTGGTGCTCACTTGGTGAAGGCACCTGGCTGCTTCCTGGAGTCACCTGAGCATGATCCTGATATTCAACTGCACTAGACAGACCAACACACTAAAGCTCCAAGAAATGAAAGATAGTGTCAGTAGGAGAGCTGTTCAGTCCTTCCCAGAGCCCAGCATCCCCTCTCATCACTGATTTCTGACTTTCTAACTCCTTTTCCCCAGGACAAGTGGGTACTGAACCATGAGGACCTGGTGTTAGGCGAGCAGATTGGGCGGGTAAGTTGGGCCTCCACTAGGAGGATGCTCTGCCAGCCCCTCCTCCTGGCTTGCCCTTTTTCTCCAGCTCCACTGCTTCCTAACCATTGCCATGCCCTGTCCTCCAGGAAGCAGAGTACCCACCCCCAAACTCCCCGGAAGACAGCTCTGTCACTGGCACCCCACTCCAGCTCCTCCTCAGAGGCTTCTTGCATATGTGGAAAGATATTCTTTAATATGAACTGTAAAATATCTGTCTAGAAAGGAAGTCACTTTCCTAAAAATCAAAATGTTTTTCAAACACAAAGGAAAGTGTTTTTTTATTTTCCATGTCATTTCTCTTGGAGAATGTGGCATGTCACAGGTGGCTTTTCCTGCCCATCCTCTCTCAGTTCCCTAACTAGGGAGTAAACTCCTAGAGAGCTAGAGTGAGCAATTGTGAACGTGGGGGCTGAATGTAGAGGGGGCAGGAACAAGGTGGGTGTCCCCCTGAGTGGAGAAAGGACAGTGGCATAGGGAAGCCTTGGTAGGAGCCTTAGACCATTTCAGGGGAACTTCGGTGAAGTATTCAGTGGACGCCTGAGAGCTGATAATACTCTGGTGGCAGTGAAATCTTGTCGAGAGACACTCCCCCCTGACCTCAAGGCCAAGTTTCTGCAGGAAGCAAGGTGGGTAACAAAATAAGGACAACCAGAGGTTCCGTATATGAAAGTGTCCGCTGTGCATGGCCAGACATAAAATGCTTGACTTCTCTGGTGTCATTTAATCTTCTTGCCCCCTCACAGTTGGGTAGCACCCCCCATAGGGCCAAGAGGTAGAAGCTGCCAAGGCCCCACCTAAGGCCACACATCTAGGGCTGTTGGCCTCCAGAGGTCAAGCTTTTCTCTCCAGCCATTCTCCCATCCTCCCTGGGGTTTCTGGAGGAGGTGGAAGGTGGGCCCAGGCCACATGGTACCTAAGCCACAGTGCCCTGCAGGATCCTGAAGCAGTACAGCCACCCCAACATTGTGCGTCTCATTGGTGTCTGCACCCAGAAGCAACCCATCTACATTGTCATGGAGCTTGTGCAGGGTGAGCAGGGTTGCTAATCTCCAGGGTGGGGAACTCAGCCTGGCAAGGTGGCTGCCCCCGCAGGAGGCTCATAGCCGCCCCCACCTCCAGGAGGAGATTTCCTGACCTTCCTACGGACAGAGGGAGCCCGCCTGAGGGTGAAGACTCTGCTGCAGATGGTGGGGGATGCAGCTGCAGGCATGGAATACTTAGAAAGCAAGTGTTGCATCCACCGGTGAGTGGGCTATAGCCCTGATGCCCCTAGTCAGGAAGAGCTGTCATCCCTGAACCCTTTGGCTATCAGGCTTCAGCTCCAGAGATGGAGTCAGCCTCTCCTGATAGACTAGCCTGGGACAAGCAGAGCTTCTATCCACGGCTTTGTGTGGAGGGCTTGGCCCAGGCAAGGCAGGAAACATTAGCTAAAGGAGACCCTGACCCTGCTTCACCCAGGGACTTGGCTGCTCGAAACTGCCTGGTGACAGAGAAGAACGTTCTGAAGATCAGTGATTTTGGGATGTCCCGAGAGGAAGCTGATGGAATCTATGCAGCCTCAGGGGGTCTCAGACAAGTCCCAGTGAAGTGGACCGCACCGGAGGCCCTTAACTATGGTATCTGGCCCTTTCCAACCCTGCTTTGCAACATTGAAGACTAGGCATGGGTGGAATCTTACTCTATGGATGTGGACAGCTCTCTCATGCTGCCTCACCTCCTCTGCAGGCCGCTACTCCTCTGAGAGTGATGTATGGAGCTTTGGCATCTTGCTCTGGGAGACCTTTAGCCTGGGGGCCTCGCCCTATCCCAACCTCAGCAATCAGCAAACACGAGAGTTTGTGGAAACGGGTAAGGCAAGCCTGTGTGTGACAGCAACCTTAGGGCCACACCCTCTTTCCCATGCTCCACCTGGACACCTTTTCTTCCCTTAACTTCCTAACCTTCCCACTGGGGCAGAATAAGAATAATCCCAGAGCTGCCACTGAGCAGGGCACCTGTTAATACTAGGTCAAAGGTTACTTCATTTACTCCTTGCCAAACATAAGGTGGAGATTAATATGTTCCTTTTGCAGGTAGAAAAACAGACTTGCAGAGATCACACAAGTAGCACATAGTGGGAACACAGGCCTCAGCTGGGCATGGTGGTGCACACCTGCAATCCCAGTGACCTGGAAGGCTGAGGCAGAAGGATGGCAAGTTTGAAACCAGCCTCAGCAGCTTAGCAAAACCCTCATCACCTTAGTGAGATCCTGTCTCAAAATAACATTAAAAGGGCTGGGGATGTAGCTCAGTGATAGAATGCTTGCTTAACATGCATGAGGCCATGGGTTCAATCCTTAATACCTTAAAAAAAAAAAAAAAAGGTCACATCCAATCTCTGTTTCTTGAGGTTTTGTTGAACAAAACAAAAGTAGGGACAGTACATCTTTAGCAGCTCCTGTTGCTCACAGGCTGCCCCAGGAACCCTTCCTCATGCCTAGTGTGCTGTGCCTGTCCTCACAGGGGGTCGCCTGCCCTGCCCAGAGCTGTGCCCTGATGCTGTGTTCAGGCTCATGGAGCAGTGCTGGGCCTATGAGCCTGGGCAGCGACCCAGCTTCAGCACCATCTACCAGGAGCTGCAGAGCATTCGAAAGCGGCATCGATGAGGCTGGGACCCCCTTCTCAAGCCAGTGGCTTCTTCAGGCAAGAGTGTATCTCCTCGGCAGCTCCCGTTCACACTGTTGAACAGCTCTCCATGTTCTTGCACTCCAGTCACCAGCAGCTGTGCTGTGAGAAGTATGCAGCCCTGTGTTGGCTCTGTGTCCCTGCTCTTGCCAGGGCTTCCTCTCCCAGGAAGAAATAATAAAACCACTTTTATCCATCCAGTACTCTTGGCATGTGTGGTCCTCTGGAGGGCACATCTTAGAAGGCCTGCAAGACCTCTGTAATGGCTATGAGAAGAAAGAGGATAGGCAGAACTCATGGAGCGGAGCTGATATAATTTGGTAGCAGCTGGATGTGGGACATGGCTGAGGGTATTATACATGCTTTGGCTAGATCCAGATGGTGGCACTGTTTCCCAAAAGAGGATCTCAACAAGAGGAGCCGTGCTGCGGGGAGGACGGAGGATATTGAGTTCAGAGATGTTTTGCTTAGGGGCCTGTGGAGATAAAAAGTATACAGATCAGTCTGAAAGCCCAGATGGAGGTAAAGGCTGGCAACAGAGATATGAAAGTCATCAGCTTATAAATGTTAGAGAGTAACTGACACTGTGGATGTGTACAACAGTCACATACAGTTCAAGAAGAGCTGGGAAGAGAGGGAAGGTTAGGGTTCCACTCGAGGAGACTGATGTGGCTGAAGAGAAAGAAATGCTTTTTCTAAGGAGTTCATCTCTTAAGAGTTTCTTGGGGCTGGGGTTGTATCACAGTGGTAAAGCACTTGCCTAGCATGTGTGAGGCACTGGGTTTTGAGTCTCAGCACTACATATAAATAAATTAAATAAAGGTCCATTGACAACAACTAAACTCTTTAAAAAAAAAAAAAAAGAGTTTCCTGAGCAATGGGATGGCAGATTGGGGAGCCCTTACTGGGAGGGGTTCCACTGAAATCTGTAGTCATCTGAAACATTCCCAGTAGAAACAGTGAAGGTTGAGACAATGTAGGCCGGGTATGGGGGAACGTGCCTGTAACCCCTGCAACTCCAGAGGCTGAAGCAGAAGGATCGCAAGGATCGCAAGTTCCAGGCTAGCCTCAGCAACTTCGTGAGACCTGTCTCAAAATAAAAAATAAAAAGGGCTGGGGATATAGCTCAGTGGTAGAGCACCCCCAAGTTCAATACTTTGGACCATAAATAATAAATAAATAAGTAAAGTAATAGGGCTGAACTAAAAAAAAGAAAGAAAAGAAAATGAGAAAGATTTATAATACAAGACAACAAGTAATATAAACCATGAAGTAAAATAGCCATCCCTCAAGGAAGTTAGGAAAATGGACAATATAAGTTTTCAAAGGGATAAAAGAGAGCTCTAATTTGTTTAAAAAGAGGAAATTGACGGTTGGAGGTGTAGTTCAGCACTTTCCCAGAATGCATGAGGTTTAATCCCTAGCACCCCCCCCCCCAAAAAAAGGAATCCCATCATTGTGTACAATTATAATGCACCAATAAAAATTTGTAAAAAAATTTTTAAAAAGGATGCGCTGGGACTGTAGCTCAGTGGTAGAGTGCTTTCCTAGCATGCATGAGGCACTGGGTTCGATTCTCAGCACCTCATAAAAATAAACAAAGGCATTCTGTCCATCTATAACTACAAAAAAAATTAAAAAGAAAAGGTAGAATTAAAATATTTTTAAAAGGAAATTAAGTTGGAGTGTGATTAAGTGAAAATAGTAATTGAAATAATTTCTCCAATGGAAGTGGTTAAAAAAACAGAACTAAAGAACTTCTGCTTCTGGGTAGGCTGTGGTAGGTCTCTGTGGGCCATGCCCCTCCCTCCATTGCAACAGCTGGGAAAAAGTAGATAAGATGGAAATGATCTTATTTTTAAAGAGAATGGAGAGTGGTGGAAGAAATGAAGACCAGATGACCCACAATTTCAAGGGAAAGAATGCTTCCAAGGTCAGTTAGTGATAGGCAGCCATTGTCTTCCATAGGGTGTTCATTGATTTGGGTCATCAGTAAGAGTTGGTCTTGGTCTCTCTTCCTTGTATCTGCCAGAGTTTGAACCTCTGTATGTTGGGAGTCTATAAAGTCCTGAAAATCTCTGAAGAGCAGAATTTGAAAGAGCTGAGAGAGAAAAAGACAGGCCAGACTTTCCATTGAAATCTTAAGAGGGCTACCCTCAAGGGACGGAGTGATCAATGGCAATTAGTAGCTCAGAAATGTACTGAGATCCACTTTTACAAGGAGCAATAAGAGATTTGGTGAAAAGTCTAATCCACTATAGAAGTATGAATCATCCAAGTGAGGGTTCTCTGCAAGATCTCCTGAATGGGAAGGAACAGAAGTTGCGTGGATACTTTAGGACTGACCCCATGCTCCAGGCCATTTTTGGCCACAATCAATGACAAAGGAGGAAAAGATAAAGAGAAAATCAGGGCTTGTTGCACTGGGTCTTTATAGTTGTCATGACATAGTGGCCTATCTGAGATGATTTCCCATCATCTGAACAGTACTGGAGGAGGCTGCCACTATTATGTCACTGTGACCTCAGCCTGAATTCATAATGGAGATCATGAGTGCCCAGATGATGAAATAGTCATCCCCATCAGACTACACATTTTAATTGACATATCAGGCTGTGGAGGGAAAATGAATCTTCTCTTACACCCTGGGGATATTTTTCAGAAAATTATTCAGCTATCAAGCAACACCTTTCCCACAATGGAAGCCTTGGGAAAGGCCCAGATAATGCACTATAGACCAAGATAGGGGAGAAACCATCTAAAAGGACACATGGATCTGGCTGTTACATCAGGTGGTCCCTGAAGAGGCAAGTGATGATTCTACCTATGAAGGAATATTCTATTTCTCACAGGGCTCTGGGAGGGTTATGGGACTTAAAGATTTGGGCTATTTACTGGACCAGCTTTAACATTTCCTGTGGACTGATAGGAGGGACATCAAGCTGAGGTTTGTGCTGTTGGGACTACTGTTTGACCCACCACTTTCAGCACTATCCTTTCCCCACTGCTCAAACAGGCTAAGTTGGAGGACCAGGTCCTTGGAGAGGGACTTAGATAGGGACAAATGTTCATCGTCTAGACCTAGCCAAGTGGCTACTGCAAAGCAATACAGAACAGTGGGTGGAGGGAGCCTGAGTGGCAAGTACAAAAGGTCCCTGACCTTGGCATCTTATGGATTATTTCATATCATAGAGCTCATTGTACAGACCGAAGTCACCTAGTATGCAGAGTACTCATGTCAATTTTTGTTTTGTTTTTGCGGTAGTGGAAATTGAACCCAGAGTGTCTTTACCACAGCCCTTTTAATTTTTTATTTTGAGACAGTCTCACTAAACTGTTGAGGCTGACCTTGAACTTGCAATCCTCTTGCCTCAGACATGTGAGTCACTGGGATTACAGGCTACTAATACCTTTTTGGGTTTTTTTAAAATATTTTTTTAGTTGTTAATGGACCTTTATTGTATTTATTTATTTATTTATTTATTTATATGTGGTGCTTAGAATTGAATCCAGGGCCTCACACATGCCCAGCAAATGCTTTACCACTGAGCCACAATCCCAGCTCCTACTAATGCCTTTTTGATCTTTCCAATGCATGTGGAAGATGAAAACTACTTTACCCTCATTGGCTTGAGTGACAATGCATCTTTTTTAATAAGTTATTTTTTTTTAAATATTCTTTTAGTTGTAGGTGGACACACAATATCTTTTCTCATTTTTATGTGGTGCTGAGGATCAAATCCAGTGCCTCATATGTGCTAGGTGAGCACTCTCCCACTGGGCCACAACTCCAGCCCACATCTTTTTTTAAAAAAAAACATCGAATTGTATGCTTCGTTTATTTTTATGTGGTGCTGAGAATCAAACCCATTGCCTTGCAGGTGCCAGGCACTCTACCACAACCCTAGCCCGACAATGCATCTTTATAGTATTGCCACAGAGGTACCTGCATTCCCCTATGATTTGCCACCAACGGATAGGCCAGCTGGCCAGACATAGAGAAGCCTGAGATCCCATCAGAAGTATATTAGTATGACTATGTTAATAACATCATCCAGTTAGAGAATTAACTTGTACAAACTTCCTTAGATTGGATGGGTTGACCAAAGCTGAAAAATTAACCTGATACAGAGGCCAGACATGTAAAGTTCTTGGGCACCATGTGGACCCATACCCAGAGGACAATTCCCAAGCCTGTCACAGAAAAAAAAAGGAAAAGAAAAAGAACAAAACAACTGGCCTTAAAACTTCCAGCAAACCAAAGGAGGTAAAACATCCGATGGGCATGTCTGAGCATGAGAGACGGTTTTATCAACAGGATGTATTCAGCCCACTACACAAGGTTACCCAAAAGGTACCACCTATGAGTGGTGCCCTGAACACTAGGCTTTTGGATGAAAAGTGTCAATGACTGACAGCTACACAGACTAGAACCCGTGGAAGAAGGACATCACCCAGAGGCAAAGGCATCTGTGGGTTTTAGGACACATGGCACTTGTCTGATAAACCAGCCCTTTTAATTAATTTATTTATTTTGAGACAGGGTCTTGCTAAATTGCCCAGGCTGGCCTCAACCTTGGATCATCCTGCCTCAGCCTCCCAAGGGTGTGCCACAATGCCAGATTGCTTACCAAGCATTATTCATTAAAGAGGAAGTGTTCCAAGAAAAGAATGAACCAGGCATCTGTGGAATCTCTTTCCTCCATAAAAAGAGGCCAGGCCATGTGAAAAGGCACAGGCCTATAATCCCAGCATCTTGGAAAGCTGAGACAGGAGGATCATGAGTTCAAAGCCAGTCTCAGTTACTGTGAAGCACCAAGCAACTCAGTGAGACCCTATCTAAATAAAATACAAAATAGGGCTGGAGATGTGACCAGTGGTGGAGTGCTCCTGAGTTAAAAAAAAAAAAAAAGGCAAAGGTGTGGCTAACCCTGAGACAAAGACCAAAGACTGCCAGTATCTTGGGTTTCTTGGGTCCGAAGTACATTGAGTCTCCTGAGAACCTGGACATGACTTAAGAACTGACAGCCCAGTTAATGTACAAAACAGCTGCTGCTGTGCAGCCACAGAAATAACAGTTTAAAAATTTGCATGGAAAAGGGAATTCTACCCAATAGGCAGAGATTTAGACTGTGGTGCTTGGTATGGGAAACACCTCTCACGGTGAACCTCACTATGGTTTCACTGACTCATGAGCAATAGCCAATGGGCTAGCCTGGAAGCAGTATAACTGGTTAAGTCCCAACTCCTATAGAAGTTGGAGACACTCTGGCAATAGATTGAGTGGGACACACGTCCAAGAGAGATGCCCATGGAAAAAGGACCCTTTGTCATGAATATCAATGGAAGCAACCAGCTGGCGAGATCTCTCAAGTAGAAGCTACAGCCACTATCACATAGGATATGATATTTTATCTATGGCTAGGGCCAAAATAAGCACTTGTGATCCCAGAACGTGAAGCCAAAGAAGTCCTGCTAATGTGCCTAGATACTCTATACAGTTGAGTGGCAAAGAGAACTCCAGAGCACATAGTCTGGTTACTTCTCTGGCCCTGACAAATAGACTAGATGGGCCACCTACTTCCACCTTGAGGGTACCACTGGATGTTGATTGCAATATATAGGGTTTTCCAGGTATAGCACAGTAATTCCCATTATGCACTGTGGATGTAGGCCATATTGTTTGGAGTCCTAAGTAGACAATGTCACATATTTGTATTCTTCAGACACATCCAATTAGGCAAGGAAGCTGCCTGCCTTTATAACCAAGAGTACCCAGCAATGGGGAACCACTTGGGACATTGATGGACATTTTATGCCCTGTGTCACTGACAGGTAGCAGCATCAGCAAAACACAAAATGGATTGGCAGTGGGGGTACTGGGCATCAATCCCACCAACATTCTACCATTGAGTAAATCTCCAGCCCTTTTTTACTTTCTGTTTTAAGATGGGGCTCTTACTAAATTGTCCAGACTGGCCTTTGTATTTCACTCACCTCAGCCTCCTAAATTGCTGGGATTACAGGTATGCACTACTGCACCCAGATAAAACATAGATTGAATTTCTTAAAAGATCAACTAAAAAAGATAAAAGGACAACTAAAGCTCAACTCCCAAGGGAGCATACACACATAAAGAAGGTAGTTTGTATTCTTTTTTTTTTTTTTTTTTCATGTTCCTCCCCACCCTGTGCTGGAGATTGAACCACTGAGCTACATTCCCAGCCCTTTTATAAAAATTTCAAGCTGAGGGTGCTGGCACATGCTTGTAATCCCAGCAGCATGGGGCAGGGGGTGGTGGGGCTGAGGCAGGAGGATCACAAGTTCAAGGCCAGCCTCAGCAACTAAGAGAGGCCCTAAGCAACTTAGTGAGATCCTGTCTCAAAATAAAAAATAAAAAGGTTGGAGATGTAGCTCAGAGGTTTAGCACCCCTGGGTTCAATCCCTGGAATGAACACACACACACACACACACACACAAATTTAAACATGAAGACAGGGTCTCACTAAATTGCCCAGGCTGGCCTAGAACTTGTGATCTTCCTGCCTCATCCCCCAGAGTTGCTAGGATTACAGGATGGGCCACCACACCCAGCCAGGCAATGTCTATTCTCACTGTGGCAATTTCCAGGATGGGTAGTTCTTATTAAATAAAATGTTCAGCTTAAAGGCTGGGATGGGGAGAAGAGACCCCAATTGGTTGTAAGAGACCCAAATCACATATTTCTCACTTTTCCATTTTCCCTTTCATGCCTGCCTTCAGCAGATTAGGCTACTGGAACCTATGTAGGCAAAGGAGAGCTGGGAGGGTTGGAAATTCTAACCAGGTGCTTCTCTCACTACCCTGTCAAACACTAGAGTAAGAGTGTACTCTATAGCATGAAAGGTGGTAGACAGCCATCTTGCCCTGGGCATCATGCTGGTCATTCAGGGCGGCATCTATGTGGTTGCCAACATCTCTTGCCACACTTGGCTTAATGAACTAGAAAAGGTGGACTAGCTTCTGAACTTAGAGGGAAAGCCAGGTGATGCTAATGTCCATACCCAGTGGCATCTGGAATAATTCTAGAATGGGGAGCCTGACTATGGTCTTCCAAGTGAGCCTGATGATCCTGCTGAATCAGAGTGATGGTCACTGTTACCTGATGTTGCTTCAAATAAATAGAAAGGATTTGAGACAGGCGTGGTGGCATATGCCTATAATCCTAGCTACTTGGGAAGCCAAGGCGGGAGAATCTCAAATTCAAGGTCAGCCAGGGCATTTTAGTGAGATGTGCCCCCATCACACACACACACACACACACACACACACACCCTCCTCAAAAATTTTAAAATGTGTAAAGGGGCTTGAGATGTAGACCAGTAGTAAAATGCCCCTGGGTTCAATCTCCAGTACAAAAATGGGGAGAGAGAGAAAAGGTGGGGGAGTGTCTTACTGGGTGGCACGGAAAGGAATTTCCATTAATTTATACCTACAGGAGGCAGCACCCCTTTGCCTGCGAAGGTAACTTCAGAAAACAGACTATCTAGAGTTGATCAAGGCGGACTGAGGAAAACGCACTCCACTACTGGCTGGTGAAAAGGAGCTGGAATTTTCTGCAACTGTTTGGTGAAATGTGCTTACTCTAGGAAGATTCATAAAAAAACAAAGTTGCGCGCCCCAGCTCAGGTTCCGCAGCACGCTAAGGCCGGTCTCGGGCTGCGGCTGCGCAGTGCGGCCCCGGCGCCGGCACCTGGATTCTTGGCGCCGGCAGCTCGGGCAGCCGGGCCCAAACCGGACACGCAGCGCCGCGGGAGCAGGGCGGGGGCTGCGGGGCTCACTTAGGAGGCGGTAGGGCCTGGCGGGGCGGGGCACGCGGGGACGCGGCGCGTGTGTCCCCGCCCCGCACGCTGTTCGGCCGGGTGGCCGCTGGAGGCTGGCGGACCGGCGCGGGCGCACCGGAGCGCGCTGGCGGCCTTGGCCCCCACGGGAGCGCGGCTGCGGCGCTTGAAACCGTGGGCGACCAGTGGGCGGGAGTCCGCCTTTCGCCTGCGTCGCTGCCTGAGCGGGATCGCCTTCCCCAGGGATGTGAGGGATCGCGGCTTGGCCGGCTGGGTCCCGAGCGCCGCGGAGGCCAGCTGCAGACGGTAATGGGCCGAGCGGATGCGGGGGAGGGTTCCAATTGATTCGGCCTCAGCCGGGCTTGGACGACTAGAGCGCTAAGAGACCTCGCTGCGCTGAGAGGTCGGTCCGGGCGGAAGGCCCGGCCCAAGCAGCTGACGTTCCGGTCTCCTGCGCGGGCAGAGTCCGGGAGGCCCGGGAGGGGGCTGGGCGCGCTGAAGAAGACCCGGCGGCAGGTGCTAGCCCTCCTGTGATCCAACTCTCTTCCTCCAGCTCCACCCACTTTGGCCTGGAGGGGCTAAAAATAATTGCCCAGAGGCTCCTGAGAGGAATCAGATCGCGCTAAGTAGGGCACAACGCAGAGGCAACAGAGCTCCTTTGCCCCAGGGCGCCCGGAGAAGTCTCTGGAGCGTGGTCCCGTCCCGCCCTCCCTCCGCCTGCCAGGCAAGTAGGGGCCAGCCGCGGTGGCAGCTGTTCCGGTCCTCAGAAGTTGTCCCACAGCCTAGCTGCTATGCCTCTCCCTACCCAGGGGACTTTCAGCATCTTGCTGGCTTCCCAGGGATCCCGTACAGCTTCTATAAGCCAGGACTGAAAGTTTTGCACTACAGGAATTAGTACTAACGGAAAGGAGAACAGGGAGGACTAGCTTTATGTTGGAAGCAGAAGCATCATCTTTTCTATAAAGAAATTCATTCACTATTTTTACTGAGGATCTGTGCGAAAGACTGTTTTTGCTAAGTGGCAGTCTGATCCAAGAGGATTGGTGGAAAGGCTTTTCTGCCTCTTGGCCTCTGGCTATACCTTTAAATCAGAGACCAGTTTATTCCTTAGAAAGGAGAAGCACAAGGCCAAGGAACCTGTACAGGCTCCACCTGTGGGCAGGCCCCAGGGGAAAGCTGATTGCAATTAGGAATTTGTGTAGTGAAATGTGGGGCTAGAGGTGGGACTCTGTTTTCTTGAACCTATTTTACATCATCAGCTGAGAGGGGGCATCATCCTACCTTAGGGGTAGAGCTGTTTCCAGGACCAGACAGGACCAGTCCCAGATGTGCTGCTTGTGCTTTTGGAATCTGAAGCAAGAGAATAAAATCAGGGTTGGGTCAGGATACTTAACTAATGTTGGGATCTTGTGCTTAGGAGTTAGCTTTTTACTGGAGCCAGGTAAATAGGTGTTCCTTGGGAACAGCCCTTGGGAACTATTTGGTGGGAAGATACCAAAGGGATTTTACATGCCAGAGCTACAGATGGTGTCTCTCCTGCTAGGGGTGTGTGGAGGCCAGTATGAAGCTGAAAAAGCAGGTGACAGTGTGTGGGGCTGCTATCTTCTGCGTGGCAGTCTTTTCGCTGTACCTCATGCTGGACAGAGTACAGCATGATCCCACCCGACACCAGAATGGTGGGAACTTCCCACGGGTGAGTAAGCCTGGTTGCTAATCTCTTCATATACAAATCACCTGAGTTCAGGTTGTCACCTGGACTGGAGAGTTATGTCAGCCCAGGATAGGAACATTACTTTTCAATAGGCAAGTTTTTGTTTTGTTTTCGTTTTTGTTTTATGCTGGAGATTGAACCTAAGGCCTTGTGCTTGCTAAACATGCACACTTATCACTTAGCTACATCCCAGCCCCAATAGGAAGCAAAAAATAGTGATGACAAAAAGAATGAAGAAAAAAAAATGAAGTGTCCTCCTGAATTTTTGGCAGACGTTGCTGATTGATTGCAGCATTTTTTCCCATTAAGTCCCAGTGCAGTCCTCAGCTCCATGCTCCAAAAAGCAATACTGATCATTGAGCATAGGCATGTGAGAGGAAACCTTTACCATCTGTGAGCTAGAAAGTGACAGAACTTCTAACCCAAATGGATCTTAGTCCTTAGTAGAGAGGTTCCCAGAACTTTCCATCTATGTAGGCTTGCAGTCTAGCTTTGATTGAGGAGAGTGGGCTCATAGTCAGGCCTCAGGTGGTAGACACTAAGCAGAGACCTTCCCTATGGCATAAGGAGCTGTGGGTGATTGTTTTTTGCTTTTCTGGCAGAGCCAAATTTCTGTGCTGCAGAATCGCATTGAGCAGCTGGAGCAGCTGTTGGAGGAGAACCATGAAATTATCAGCCACATCAAGGACTCTGTGCTGGAGCTGACAGCCAATGCAGAAGGCCCACCTGCTCTGCTGCCCTACCACACAGCCAATGGATCCTGGGTGGTGCCCCCGGAGCCCCGGCCCAGCTTCTTCTCCATCTCCCCCCAGGATTGCCAGTTTGCTTTGGAGGACCGGGGCCAGAAGCCAGAGCTACAGGTAAGAATCAGAGCTGGCAGGGACTTGCAGTGACCACAGATGGGACACTGAACTGCCTTCCTGCCTGGCAGATGCTAACTGTGTCAGAAGAGTTGCCATTTGACAATGTGGAGGGCGGCGTTTGGAGGCAAGGCTTTGACATCTCCTACAGCCCACATGACTGGGATACTGAAGACCTGCAGGTGTTTGTGGTGCCCCACTCACACAATGACCCAGGTGAAGGTCTAGTAGGCATAGAAGAGGGGGTGTGGAGTGGGCTTTCTCATGGCAAACGTAAGGAAGGGGCAGATGGCATCATTGAAGAAGGTGGTATCCTCAGGAGACTCTTTTGGCTCCCCAGGCTGGATCAAGACCTTTGACAAGTACTACACAGAGCAGACCCAACACATCCTCAACAGCATGGTATCCAAGCTACAGGAGGACTCCCGGCGGCGCTTCCTCTGGGCAGAAGTCTCCTTCTTTGCCAAGTGGTGGGACAACATCAATGCCCAAAAGAGAGCAGCAGTCCGAAGGCCAGTAGCAGTTAGGGAGGCGTTGGAGGGCCTGAGCTGAATGGCTAGGTCTCGTCTCATACTGTGGGTGCTGAGGTGGCAAGAAGAGGCACAGGGAGCTGGGGCAGAAATGAGGAACAACGGTTTGAGGGCCACTAGTGTTAGATATCAGAGTTGTCTGAGTGTAAGTGAAGAAGAAACATGGGGCCTTCCCCCAAAAGTCCCAAGATAAGCAGGGCCAGGACAACATGGGGTTGGACTGGAGGGAAAGGAGGGCAAGTGTGTGTTCTCTTAGTCTTGGATTTGAGTGAACCAGCCTAGTAGGGCCAGAACATGCAGGCACTAGCATCATCTTCTGGTTGGCAGGACTGGGCAAGCATCCCCACCCCATGCTAAGTATGCATCTTTACCTTCAGGCTGGTGGGAAATGGGCAGCTAGAGATTGCAACAGGAGGCTGGGTGATGCCAGATGAGGCCAACTCCCACTACTTTGCATTGATTGACCAGCTCATTGAGGGACACCAGTGGCTGGAGAGAAACCTTGGTAAGTCCAGGCCCAGAAGTGGGGTTCTGGCCCCATAGCTTGGCCCAGAGTGCTGTGACATGATGCTGTAAGGCACAGGGATTGTCAGGGGGTAGTTCTTCTCAAGGTTAACATGGGCCTGTCCATATGGCATCTTCTCCCTGCAAGGCAAGAGCTGAGATCTTAGGACCTGGGAGCCCAGAGGCCAGGCCCTGAGGTGTTCAGAGCCTCTGGTTACATACCCTGCCTAGGTGCAACCCCACGCTCTGGCTGGGCAGTGGACCCATTTGGACACAGCTCCACCATGCCTTACCTGCTGCGCCGTGCCAACCTGACCAGCATGTTGATCCAGAGGGTACATTATGCCATTAAGAAGCACTTTGCTGCCACCCACAGCTTGGAGTTCATGTGGAGACAGACTTGGGGTAAGGCCAGGTAGGGTAGAGGGGGTCCAAGCAGCATAGACTTCCCTGGGGGGAAGATCAGGGATGTCAGAAATAAGACTCCACTTCTCAGGGAAGACTGGCAGAAGCTATCTCTCCTTTAAGCTAGGGGAGGGTCACATTGACCTGTGGCTTCTACAGGGCTGCTGTCTGTGCAAGGACTTCCCCTACAGGACCTGTGGGCCCTGGAGCCCCACATATCCTGTCCCCTGTCCTGTATGTCGTGTACAGCCTAAATCCAGTTGGACCCTCCTGTCAGGCAACCTTTAGCTTATGCAGATCCATGCCTTCCTGGAGTCCCTATGCCCAATTCCTGAGGCTGTTTGCCATTGGTTGACCACGTGATGTGTCTTCTGCAGACTCGGATTCCAGCACAGACATCTTTTGCCACATGATGCCCTTCTACAGCTATGATGTGCCTCATACCTGTGGCCCAGATCCCAAGATCTGCTGCCAGTTTGATTTCAAACGCCTGCCCGGTGGACGCATCAACTGCCCTTGGAAAGTGCCACCCCGGGCCATCACAGAGGCCAATGTGGCAGAAAGGTATCTGTTTCCAGCTCTGGCCTGGGCATGGGGTTAGCATTTTTGCTCCGTAGAGGAGTCAGGAGACCTGGCCATGCTCTGCTGAGTCCGGGGACTGCATGGTGCAGGTGGTATCTGGAAAATGGAGTATGGGCTCAGAGTGGGTTCAGGCCTGCAGCATTTGCAGTGGTGGCTGTGAAGTCTTCCTAGAAAACTAGAATGTGCTAAGGAACTGCCTTTTACAGAACACTTTTATTTTCCCCAAGAACTATGTTTTCTGGTGACCCAGCAAGCTGTCAGAGCCAGTTGACTGCCTCAGATGAATGATTATTAAATTGGTACAATTTCTTACAAACTTGAGGCAAATGTGCCTTCATTTGGCTCAGATATTCTAACTTGGCTCAAAGTCAGCCAAGATCTGTGTTCAGTGGACCTGAATTCCATTCAGATCTGTATTCAGTCCCCCTGAGGAAACAGACTTGTCCCTGTGAGAAAAGAATTGCGGACTCTCAAAGATATCACTGTGGCTGAAATCAGCACTAGGAAAGTGGCTGAAATCCACTAAGAAAGTGTTGATTAAACATGATCTAAACAGTGATTCAGTGAAAACCTTCAGAAAATAATGAGCCATTGCTGGGCGTGGTTGTACATGCCCGTAATCCCAGTGACTCAAGAAACTGATGCAGAAAGACTGAAGTTCAAGGCCAGCCTGGGCAATTGAGCAAGACCCTTGTCTCAAAAAGGGTGGGGGATATAGCTCAGTGGTAAAGTGCCCCTGGATTCCACTAAAAAAAAAAAAAAAAAAACAAAAAAGAAACACCAGAATATAAAAAATTTGAAGATTGTGGGAGTAGCTTAGTGGTAGCATTTGTGAGGGCCTGGGTTGGAGTCCCAGCATCACAAAAAAACAAAAAACAAAAAAAAAAAACAAGAATATAACAAGTTGAACTGGTTTTTGTGTTGCAATGCTGTGATTTCTATGATGTACAAGAGATGAGGCCTATGACCAAAGGAGAAAGAAAATGGTCTTTTGTTTCCAGGAATCTAAATGCTGATTGCTGGCAGGAATATAGGTCTATTAAGTAGGTGTGGTTTTTCCTAAAGCAGCAGTGACAATCTGTGTTTCTGACCCCAGTTCACAGAGAACAGGCCAGGAGACAAAACCACATTTCTTCCTTTGAAGGGCTTGCTAAGCTGATAAATCAGGGGTAGTTGGTCTTTGAGGAGTCCTTTCTTTAAGAACCAAATAGAACAGAAAAAGCTTGTCTTGTCCTGTTAAGTTAGATTAGTGACTGCTAGGACTTTGATATCCATAACATGTCATTTAACAGGTTGGTCTGAAAACAGAAAGGATTTTCCAATGATATGCTATGGGGCACTATTTTTCTATTGATTTTAACCATACTATGGATGAAAAAACACACGCAAATGTTTGTATATGGTTCCTCCCATGTGCCAGGCACTATTTGAAATGCTTGCTTAAATATTAATTCATTCAATTAATTTTAATTCTTATAACATCATGGGGGTTAATGACATCAGTGTCAGTAATGATACTGATGTTTTCCTCATTTTTCCAGAAACTGAAGCCCTAAGAGGTTAAGTTACTTGCCTAAGGTCACTCAGCTAGCAAAATCTGGCTCCAGAGTCTGGGTTCTTCACCATAGTACTGTGCTGCATTGTTCACTGGAGCTTCAGAACTGGGATTCCCAAAAGACAGATAGGGTTTAACAGGTAGAAATGTAGGATTCCATCTTAGCTTCAGAAGACAGAACATGTGAGTTCAGGTAAAGGAAAAAAACCTACATACATAGAACTATGGAAACTGACCATCAGCATGGTGATAGTGAAGTTTTCTGCACACTGCTCTCTGGGGTCCTGACCTGGCTGAAGAGGGTGGTTCTGCCTTCCTCTGGTGGGTCTGCCCTCTGTGGACCTCCATATGAGGTGCTGGGCCCTGACTCAGGTCACTGGCCAGAGAACTGCTGGTGAGCAGATTCTAAATTGTTCTCCAGGAACCAAATTGACAGCTCGAGGGGCATGAGCACATCTTTGATGTATCTGAAGGATAATCGTGGGGAAGGACTGATTTGTCTTGTGTCACAGGGCGTAAGTGGAATCAGGGAATTGAAGCCATCAACTGCAGCCTAGGATAAGAACTCTTCTGTTCTCAGAAATGTCCCAGAGAACACTGGGACTGGGCTTCCTGTCTCAGGAAGTGTCTATCTGCAGGCTGAACAACAACTCCATAGTGGTGTTTCAAAGTGGGCTGACTCTTGAGGTGACTCTGCTTGGAGATCTCTTAGCCCTGAGACTTCATATGGAACCTGTGTCCTTTCCTGCTTCAGGGCAGCCCTGCTCCTAGACCAGTACAGGAAGAAGTCTCGGCTCTTCCGAAGCAATGTCCTCTTGGTGCCACTGGGCGATGACTTCCGATATGACAAGCCCCAGGAATGGGATGCCCAGTTCTTCAACTACCAGCGGCTCTTTGACTTCCTCAACAGCAAGCCTGAACTCCACGTGCAGGTGTGGGGTGGTGCATTGCTGAGGGAGGGGGGCTTTCCTCTGACTATCCCCGTTAGCTACTCCAAAGCAAGGGTTCCCCTTTTATGTCAAAATTCACTTCTGGCTCCCCAGCTTTTATTTTAGGTCCAGAAGGTATGCCCTCTGCTGAGGTGGACCTCCACAGCTGCAGCACTGGTGACCAGAATTCCAGGAGGCTCTGGAACTCATGAGAGCTCATTTTTGGGGTTCCCACAGGCCCAGTTTGGCACCCTCTCTGACTATTTTGACGCTCTATACAAGAGGACAGGCGTGGAACCAGGGGCCCGGCCCCCAGGGTTTCCTGTGCTAAGCGGGGATTTCTTCTCCTACGCGGACCGTGAGGACCATTACTGGACAGGCTATTATACTTCCAGACCTTTCTACAAGAGTCTGGACCGAGTCCTAGAAGCCCACCTTCGGTGAGACCCCACTCCCTTGCAGGCTGGGGGAGTAGAGTTGGCTTGGCAAGAGGCCAAGGCTTAAGAGAAGTGTTGGGAAAGGAAAGGGAATGAATGTGGATGGCCCCTCAGAGTGGAGTGGGCAGGCAGCTGACTCTTCTCTTGGACTAGGGGGGCAGAGATTCTGTACAGCCTGGCTGTGACCCACGCCCGCCGCTCTGGACTAGCCAGCCGGTACCCACTGTCTGACTTCACCCTCCTGACGGAAGCTCGGCGCACACTGGGGCTCTTTCAGCACCATGATGCCATCACTGGAACTGCCAAGGAGGCAGTGGTGGTGGACTATGGTGTCAGGTAGGAGCTGTCTCCTCTCACCCACCCACCCACCATCCCAAGAAGAGGATGTGCAGGGTGGTCAGCGGGCAGGCTGCCTCCCTTTGGTCATCTCCTCCCTGTCTCCTCTCCTACCCTGCCACAGGCTCCTGCGCTCCCTCATTGGCCTGAAGCAGGTTATCATCAATGCAGCTCATTATCTGGTGCTAGGGGACAAGGATACCTACCACTTTGACCCTGAGGCACCCTTCCTCCAAATGGTGAGCCCCCTCCTGGATCTGCATGGACCCTCCAGCATGCGGGGGTGCCATCCCAACAACTGTCATTTCGGGTGTGTTACTCTTTCTTCCTTTCCTGTCTGGGGATGAGATTTCTGTGTCCTGGACAGTGGGTGGTCCACGTCCAGGACAGGCTGGCCAAGCCCCTTGATGTTTTTTCCCTGTTTACCCACTTAATTCCAGGATGACACCCGCTTAAATCATGATGCCCTGCCAGAGCGTACAGTGATCCAGCTGGATTCCTCACCCAGGTGAGCCAGATCAGGCCAGGGGCCGAGGGGCAAAGCCACTCCCTGGCTTCCAGTGCCTTTCCACCTCTGTACTTGCTGACCCACTGCAGGATTCTGTCCTGGCTGCTGTTCCTGCCATGCTGCTGGTGGCAACAGCCCCTTGGCTCAGCCCACCCTCTACCCACAGGTTTGTGGTGCTGTTCAACCCACTGGAACAGGAGCGGCTCAGTGTGGTGTCCCTGCTGGTCAACTCACCCCGTGTGCGTGTTCTTTCAGAGGAGGGTCAGCCCCTGGCTGTGCAGATCAGTGCACACTGGAGATCTGCCACAGACATGGTCCCCGATGTCTACCAGGTAAGGCAGGAGCTTGGCAGGTGGGCCCTTGCTTTGGCCCCCTCTGCTAATCAGTATCCTCTTGCCAGGGCCTTACCCTCCCATGGACATCTAGTTCCTGCCTCTCTGCTGTGCCTTTCTCACTTCTCAGGCTGGGGATGGGTGTCTGGGAGAGGGCTTGTCCAGAGGATTAGTCACTCTTAGGATAGGATTTGATTCTGTCCTTGAAAGGAAAGTGAAGGATGATATGGTAATAATAAAAATGGCCTCTTCATTCATCCATTAATTCAGCAAATATTTATCTATGTATCTGTCTGTTTATTTATGAGTCTTGCTCTGTTGCCCTGGCTGGTCTTGAATTCCTGGGCTCAAGTGATCTGCCTGCCTCTGTCTCCCAAGTGCTGGGATGACAGGCATGTGTCACAGCACAACAGATATTTGTTGAAGGCTTAATGTGTGGTTACCACTTTATAGTTTTTAAGTATCATTTGAGACTGATTAAGTCTGACAAGAAGGAGTATTTTCAGAGAAGGGGATAGGGCTCCTGCAGGGTAGTTGCTTGCTCAGACTATTAGGAAGCAAATGTCCCAGTACCCCAGAATTCCCCTTCCTGGATCTGGAATTGATCCTTGGCCATGGCCTATGCCTCCTCACCCTTCCTGTGCTCACAGGTATCTGTGCCCATCCGTCTGCCAGCCCTGGGCCTGGGTGTGCTGCAGCTACAGCTGGGCCTGGATGGGCACCGCACACTGCCCTCCTCTGTGCGAGTCTACTTGCATGGCCGGCAGCTCTCTGTGAGCAGGCATGATGCATTTCCTCTCCATGTCATTGACTCAGGATCCAGTGACTTTGCCCTCAGCAACCGCTACATGCAGGTCTGGTTCTCAGGCCTTACTGGGCTCCCAAAGGTAAAGGGCCAGGGGTGGTGGGAAAGGGTGTGCATGCCAGTGGGGTTGGGCAGAGCTGCTTTCCTACCCCAAGTGCTGCTGCCACCTGACAGTGACTTGGGCATGGGCCATCTTTGCTCCAAGCTGACAACATGAGGAAGCTAGGTATGTTAGCCTTTTGTTACTGTGACAAATACCTGAGATAGCTGGGGACATAGCTCAGTGCTAGAGCACCTGCCTAGCATGCACGAGATCCTGGGTTTGATCTCCAGCACCACAAAATGAACAACAAAAAAGGAAAAAAAATATGCACAAGTATCTGAGGTAATCAACTTACAAAGCAAAAAGGTTTACTTTGGCTTGCAGTTCTAGGACAGTTCAAAAGAGTGGAACCACTGCTTTTTGGGCCTATGGTGAGGCAGCAACATCAGGTGGGGAGCTTAGAGCAGAGCTGTTCACTCATGGCTCTGAGTGAGTGAACTCACTCTCCCCCTTAAGGGCATGCCTCTAATGACCTAAAATCTCCCACTAGACCCTACTTCTTAAAGCTTCTGCTTCCCTCCAGTAGCCCCACAACAGAGAACAAGCCTTTAATACACAGACCTTTGAGAGACACTTAAGATCCAAACTTGTAGCACTGGGCTTGGCTCCGTGGGGAAATTAGTCCGTGCCCTCCAGGGGGCAGGCCTGACATGCTGGTGTGGGGCCAGGGGTCAGGGCTGTGTTTTTTGGCAGAGCATACGAAGGGTGGATGAGGAGCAGGACCAGCAGATGAACATGGAATTCCTCATCTATGGCACTCGTACATCCAAGGACAAGAGTGGAGCCTACCTCTTCCTGCCTGACGGCGAGGCCAAGGTACCTGAGAGTTGTCTCACAAAACCCGGCAGGCCTTGGTATTTTTCACTATCAGGGAGGGCCAGAAGAGGGGTACAGGCATCCCTCAGGATGATCACTTCATGCAGGAAGACTTGTCTTCGATGCCTGGAGGAGGTTGGCGGGTTGGGCAGCTCAGTCCCGGGGTGGTTAGGCCAGACCCTGATGAGATGAGACATCTCGCCCAACCCTGGGCTGCCAACTCCTGCTTTTCTTTCCACACTGTGGGCTCAGTGGCCACCTGCTTTTTCTCCAGCCCTATTCCCCCAAGGACCCCCCTGTGCTGCGTGTCACCGAAGGCCCTTTCTACTCAGAGGTGGTTGCCTACTATGAGCATGTTCACCAGGTGGTCCGGCTTTATAACCTGCCTGGTGAGTCCTGCGAACAAGGAAGGGTGGGAAAGGAAGTGTGGGCTCCCTGGGCTCATGTGCTGCTCCTCCTGCCCCTCCTTTGTTTACACATCTGCTCCCAACAGGTGTTTCACATAAGACGGGTATGTTTAATTCTCTTAGAGAAAAGGTCATTCAAAAATGCCCTGGGAATTGCTTGGTGGGGGTTGGGCAGAGCCTCTCCCCAGCTCAGCTTTGATTTCCTGGCCCAGGCTCTCATCCATGGCCTATTCTCACTCCTCTTGATGCCCTCCCCTTTTTCCCTGTGCCAGGGGTAGAGGGGCTGTCTCTGGATGTGTCATCCGTGGTGGACATCCGGGACTATGTCAACAAGGAGCTGGCCCTGCGCATCCACACAGACATTGACAGCCAGGGAACCTTCTTCACAGACCTCAATGGCTTTCAGGTGATTCCTGGGCTGGAGCCCTAATCAGAGTAGACCTGGACTGTGCTTTTGGCCTCCGTCACAGGACATGGGGGGTGGTCTACCCTGATGTAAAAGAAGAAACTGGAAATGAGAGTAATCAGGGACACCTTCAGACTGGGGATGCCTTAAGACCCAAAGAGTCCCTAGATGCCCTTGACCTGCTGGCCTTGGCCCCACAGGTGCAGCCCCGGAGGTATCTAAAGAAGCTGCCCCTGCAGGCTAACTTCTACCCCATGCCAGTTATGGCCTACATCCAGGATGCACAGAAGCGCCTCACACTACACACTGCTCAGGCCTTGGGCGTCTCCAGCCTCAGGGATGGTGAGTGGAGAATAGGAGCTCTGCAGAGGGTGTGAGGCAGGGAGGAGCAGCTCATCACACCCTTGAGGGTCTCCACTCTGTAGGCCTCTCTCAGTGTCTTTCTTGTCTGCATCACCTCTGTGCTTGCAGGAGGGATGAGCCATCCTCAGCTTCTGTCACTCGTCAAGAGCTGGCCATAGGAGGAAAGCAGGCATTGCTCTCTCCTCTCTTGGAGGAGGCAGCTGGGTGGCCGTTGAGTGGCAGGTGTCCTGTTAGGTCCCCTCAAGAAGCATCAGGTTATTAAATGGTGACTCTCTAATGAGATGTGTGACCCTTATTCTGGCCAGAGATGAGATTATGGATAGTTAAAAAGCATACTTGATGTTAATAGTGAAATATTTAGAAAAGGAGAAAAATTTGTCTCGTTCTAATGACCTGCTAAAGGTCAATAGAAGAAAAGATGACACTTTAAAGAATCAAAGCTGGACCCTGAGTTTCATCCTCAGCACTGAAAAAACAAAACCAAAAAAACCAAGGCATGAAGCGCACTGGTGTGGAATCAGAGCTGGCCACTGATCATGCTGGGTGAGCTCCAGGTGGCTCCCATAGCCTCAGGGGAAAATTAAATTTGGCCCTTGAAGTCTTCTATGGGACAGAGCCTTTGTGAAGGCTGAATTGCTGTGGGTTCAAGGCTGTGTGTGTGGGCGTGGTGGAAGGGTGGGGCCTTCTTCCCCTAGGAGCGAGTGTGGCTACACTGCCCTCTGCCCCAGCTGCTCCACCTCATGATTCCTGACTACAGCTCAGTGTTCTTGCTTGATTATCTCCTTCTGCCCTGCTGGGTTTGTTGTGTTAAGAAATGATTGTTTTCTATCCAAAGGATTCATTTTAGGGTTTCGAGATGACTTTCTGTGATTGCTCATGGTAAAAAGACTACAGAAGTCAGAGTCAGGGCTGTGGAAGTGAAAGGGAAGCAGGGCCATCTCTGTGTGAGAAGCTGGTGTGGCCTTCCCTCAGGAGAGCTGAGGGAAGCCTGCTCCGTGTTGCATGCCTATAATCCCAGCATTTTGGGAGTCTGAGGCAGAAGGATGGCAAGTTTCAGGCCAGCCTGGGCAACTTAACAAGACTTAACATAAGTAAAAAAAATGGGCTGGGCTCAGTGATAAAGTACCCTTGGGTTTAATCCCTAGTACTACCAAAAAAAAAAAAAAAGTTGAGGTGGTCATCTGCCATCTCTTTGCCCCAAGACAGCCTAGAGGCCCCATTGAGCCTGTCTGATCTACCTTTGCATGAGGAGCACTGGACCTACACAGACTCTGTACAACCCAGCTTCTGACAGACAAGGCTGTTAGGACCAAGTCTGGCCTGCTGGGCCTTCTAGCTGTTCTCATGTAGAGCAAGGGTAGGAGAACAGGTTTTGGTCACAACAGAACTGCCCAGTCTGAGAAACCAGCCCCCAATGAGGGAATCTGCAGCCACACTACAGATGGTGTTGCTCTGTTTTCTGTTTGTTTTTTTCATGTGGCCAGTCTTAATAGGGTTTCCTGCTTGGGTCCCCTGAGCCTAGGTCCGACTCCTGACTCAGAGTGAGCGGCCAGGGTCAGCCTGTCCCTTTTGGGGCCTGTTATTTCTTCATCTGTAGAACAAGGACACAGGACCAGCCCCACATTCAGCTCCCTCCTAGTTTGTGAATGACTCAGCTTCTTGTCTGCCTCACTGGGTTTAGGGCCTGGGGCTGGGATTCTTGTCTTAGGCCAGTGTCTGCTTAGGGATTGGGATGGCAGTCTGTGGACTCACTGTGAACTTCCCCAGGCCAGCTGGAGGTGATCTTAGACCGTCGGCTAATGCAGGATGACAACCGGGGACTAGGTCAAGGGCTCAAGGACAACAAGAGAACCTGCAACCGTTTCCGCCTCCTGTTAGAACGTCGAACCGTGGGCAGTGAGGTAAAATCTGATCCCAGTGCCCAGGGAGTCAGAGCAAGCTCGTTCTTATGGGTGGCCCTGGGGTTCTGGCCAAGGATTTGAGCATAGGTGGAGGAGGGCAAGGGATAGACAGAGAGGGCTTAATTCCTGGGTTGTGGCGGGCGACTTTCTGTCATTTTGTGATCCATCTCATGCAACCTGGCACCTCCTCTTCTGGCTGCATCCTGTTTCCTAAGTTCCCTTCATGTTCATTTGCCACCTTCCTCTGTGATCCTTCTTCCCTCCCCTCGCCCCAACATTTTCTAACCTTCTGCTCCAACCCTGCTCATAATCATGGCTTTCTTTGCCCCCACCAGCCAGGCTATTTCTCCAAACTGGCAGCCATGTTTAGGGACTTGATCTTTCACAGCAGCAGGAGCAGTGACCAAGAGGTAAGGGACAGCGATGGGACTAGAGAACTAGTATAAGCAAGCCGTCACTGTAGCTGGAGCCTGCTGTCTAGTGTCACATGTCTGGGGCTCAGTCACTCCTTAATCACATGGATACTGAGCCCCTGCTGTGCTGTAGGACCTGAGGGGGCCATCAGTGCATATGATGCTGCTGACTTTTAGCAATTTCCCCGTGAGTAGGGGTAGAGTCAACTCTGAGTGTAAAAGTACAGAGTAGAAATGGATGTGTCCCGCTGGTCCTGAAGACATCAAGGACAATTTTCTTGGAGGATGTGTCTTCCAAGAGCGGCTTTGATAAATGGGGTTATGATATAAACACATGAGCTGGGCACAGTGGCACACTTGTGTAATCCTAGTGACTCAGGAGGCTGAGGCAGGAGAATCTCAAATTTGAGGCCAGTCTCAGGAACTTAGCAAGCTTTCTCAAAAATGACTGGGTACCAGGCGTGGTGGCACATGCCTGTAATCCCAGCATCTTGAGAGGCTGAGACTGGAGTGTTGCAAGTTCAAAGTCAGCCTTAAAAATTTAGTGAGACCCTAACCAACTTGGCGAGACCCTGTCTCAAAATAAAAAAAAATAAGGGCTGGGATATGGCTCAGTTGGTAGGGTGCTTGCCTTGCATGCACAATGCCCTGGGTTCAATCCCCAGCACCACATACAAAAATAAATAAGTAAAAACTAAAAAATCAAAACCTAGGGGCACTGGATCACTGTAATTCAGTGATCCAGTGCCCCTAGGTTCAATCCCCATTATCAAAGCACAAACACACACACCCCAGGGAATGGGTGGAAGGCAAGAAAGAATATGAGTGGGAGCTGCACTGTCCATTATGGTAGCTACCAGCCACATGTGGCTATGCAAATAAAATGAAATTAAAAATTCAGTTTTTCATTCATACTGGCAACATTTCAAATCGTTAGTGGTCCCAAGTTGGCTAAGTGCAGTTACAGTACATTTCCATTATTACAGAAAGCTCTGTGGGCAAGTGCTGGGATACAGCATTGTGGGATAGTAGGGGCAGACTGCAGAGTCCATGAATGTCTGGCCAAAGAATCTGGACACCAAGGAAAGACCTGAGCAGGGAGGGACACTACATGGACTCTACTCATCATATCATTCCAACAGCAGGGAGCCGGTGGCTTTGTGTGTAGGAAGACAGGCATGAGTAAGAATTTGAAGGTTGTTCAAATAGGAAGTGTTGGTGGGTTGAACTTGAACCAGGCCATGGGTGGGAGAAAGGAATTGGGGTAGCTAACGGTATACTGCAGAGGCGGAATGGAGGAGGGTTTGGTAACCACCTGTCCCTGGAGATCAAAGTAGAGGGAAGTGAGATTCTGGGCAACTAGGAGAGTAGTAATAGGGACAGAAATCAGAACACAGAAAAGCAGCAGCTTTGAGGGAAAGTTCCACATAGATCCATGAGTGTGACATGTCGGGGAGCTATCTTAAGGAGTCGTCTTCAGTTGGCAGAGCCATGGGGGACCATTGTCCTGGGCATCAAGCTGGCACAGTGGGTATGGTGTGTTATTGGAGACCACAGGATGGCTCAGAACACTTTGTCCATCCAAGGCCCATCCTCCATGGTGAAGTGTCTTCATTCCCCACCTGCACTGAGGATCTCTGATGGGAGGTGTCACTGATGAATGTTGCTCATGATATATTTTGGAGTAATAATAAAATAATAATAAAACGTAGGGAAGAAGTGGCCTGTAAAATAGCCCTCTGAGTTGGGTATTATGGAAAGTAGTTACAATGAAGAGTTAAAGGTGCAGGATCTGGAGCCAGGCAGTGCCTGCATCCAGACAACACCAGGAAAGCTCCTGCCAAAGGAACTGGCCTGGTGTAGTGTTACTCTGCCTCACCTTTACCTATTAGCCTGGCTTTGCTCCCTCATTCATATCTCCGGTCCATCTTGCAGGTCCAAGAAGGCCGCTCTACCAGCTACCCATCCCTCCTCAGCCACCTGACCTCCATGTACCTGAATACCCCTGTGCTTGCCCTGCCCGTAGCCAAGAGGCAGCTCCCAGGCTCCAGTCTGCACTCATTTCATCCTCTGGCTTCCGCACTGCCCTGTGACTTCCACTTGCTCAACCTACGTACGCTTCCAGGCGAGGTGAGTGTCCCTTTGGGCTCAGAACTTCCAGGACCAAATTCTGGTCCCCCTCACTCCCTGTTCCCAGCACTTGCCTTTTGGGCAGGGTATTGCTGCCTTTCTGAATTCTGCAGAGCCCTGCCAGTCATTGTCTTTCCTCCTGTTGTCCAGGAAGATAACTTGCCCTCATCAGACACTGCATTTATCTTACACCGCAAGGGTTTTGACTGCAGCCTTGAGGCCAAGAACTTGGGCTTCAACTGTACCACAAGCCAGGGCAAGGTGAGTGGGTCCCAGGGATGGAAGGTGAAACACCTGATGTGGGGAGGCAGGGAAGCTGAGGCACTGGGAATATAAGAGCAAGAGCTTATGGGGAGAGGACTGGGGTTGGACAGCAGGATGAAAGAAGAAAGTGTCACTCATTTCAAGGCTTTCCATAGAGAAAGGAGGAAGCCATTGACACATGTTTTCAGTAACTGAGGCCTTGGTAGGGGCAGCTCCAGACATGGCATGGAGCTAGAGAACTTCTGTTCCCTGAGGATCAGGGACGTAACACCAGGCATGTAAAACTAAATCCATGATGCTGGTCCTTTGTGAGCTGTATTTGTGGTTTCAGTTGGCATTAAATGCCCTCATATGCCAGACTCTTTGCAAGCCACTGGTGATTTAGAAGATTAGTCACTGTCCTCAAAGTGGTTGCATCTCAGTGAAATGGTTCCCACCCTGAGATCCACAGATGGGCTTTGGGGTTGAGCAAATCTCGGTGAGCCCTGGAGGTTGGATACCAATGTATATATGTATGAAGCCTTGTTGCTTTTTTTTTTTTGAAGTGCTGAAACTAGGGTTTTGCACATGGTGGGCAAGTACTCTAATACTGAGTTACTCTGTCAGATTGCTAAAGAGTTAACACTAGTGATGTAGATGACAAGTGTTTCTGTTTAGGAGTATCTAGCACAGCCCGGTGTCTTCTCTCTCCACAGGTAGCCCTAGGTAGCCTTTTCCATGGCCTGGATGTGGGATTCCTACAGCCAACCTCCTTGACACTATTGTACCCTCTAGCCTCACCCTCCAACAGCACTGACATCTATCTGGAACCCATGGAGATCGCCACCTTTCGCCTCCGCTTGGGTTAAGGCTTCTTGTGGCCTGAAGAAAAAGCTCATCCACAAAGACTGCCTCTTAACACTGAGAATGGGTTGGACAAGCCACACTGGGTATCCCATCCAATCTGCCTCTAAAACCTGACAGACTGGGCTCTCCCCTCATCTTGTTTATTGTTCCTTCTGTATTTAGGGCAATGCCCAGTGGTGGGCAGGTAGGGCAGATGCTGGTGAGATGAGGGAGAGGAAGCCATTGGTCGGGGTTGATGGTACCAGACTCTGCTCTGGGTTGAGTGGCCACATGCTTGGGCACAAGCTCAAGTACCCATCCTTTTCCCAAAGTGGGATGTGGGAGGAGTGGGGACAGACAGGAGGTCAGGGAAGCTAAGTGGGTAAGGCCCAGTGTCGGGTGACTACAGATGAGAGCTTACTCTAGGGGAATCCTGTGGTGAAGAAGAGACCATGTATCCTGGTATAAGGAGCAGGATCAGTGGGAAGAGAAGGATGGGGACCCACAGTTAGCGGTGGGGTGGAGGAGTAGAAGGAATCGCAGTTTCTCCTAAGGGCCTGAAGGCTTTTCTGCTTTCTGTGATGGCTCTACCCTAAATGCCACTGGGCCTGCACATCCTGGTGGGGGCTGCAGGATGGCAGGAAGGACTCACTAGAGACTTATGGCCAGAGGGCATAGAACATTTCAGATACCAAAACCCCCATCTCAAATTGGGCAGTTTGTCTGTGTGTTGATTAATGGGATTGGTGGCTGGGGCTTAGCGGGGGTTCTCCACCCTACCTGACTCTGGTTTGTTCCCTTTACTCTCTGCACTACTGCCTCCAAGAACTTTCTATCATGAGGGGTTTGGTCCTGGAAAGAAAGTGAAACCTCCAAGACCCTCCAGGCTTGGGCAACTTGAGACGACTTTCGGTGCCATGCCTAGCAGGCCTCGAAGCCTCACCTTTGGCCCATCCTTTTACAGTATTCAATTCTTGACACGGGGGATGAGGGATATGTAGACTAAATTAGGAAGTGGTAGGACTGCTCATGAGTCTTCATTTCAGCTTCAAATAATAGAGAAAAATTTATAATAGTCTCTATAGATGCTGAAGAGATATTTGATAAAATTTAAAATCCCCCCCCTAGGGCTGGGGATGTGGCTTCGTGAGTAGAGTGTTTGCCTAGCAAGCATGAGGCTCTGGGTTTGATCCCCAGCACCACAAAAATAAAATCCACCCCTTCTTAAAATTCTAAGAAAGAAACTTACTAATCTAGAAAAGGTCCATGTCAGAAACAGTTAATGGCACTCTGAAGAGTCAAACACCATAAGCATTCCCAATGAGGGTAAGAAACTAGCCAGGGGTGCTGTGGTTTAGCAGTGTCTGGCATTACTTACCCCTGCAACAAGTCAAGTGAAGGAGGTAAGGAAGGGTTATAATTGCCATCATCTATAGACCCTAAAGCAGCCTGCCTATGAAATCCAGCAGAATTGGCTGAAGACCTAGGAAGTGCATTCTGTAAATTGAGCCAGTACTAAACATGTTCCTGTAAAGATTTTGGTTCTCCCTAAATCGGCTCAATTCAATGTAATTCCAATGAGATTGGATACTTTTTGAAATTCAGTAGCTTCTGAAGTTCATTTGGAAGAGTAAAGGCATGAGAATATCAAGGTATCTCCGAATGGCGATGAGTCCAGTGATGGTGCTGAGGTGGGTAAAAGGCACTTGTCCTACCAGATTTCCCAAAGGACTCTGGCTAGCATGAATTTAATTAGTATAACAGACTGGGTCAGACAGATGGGACAGTATGGAGAATCCGGAAACAGTCCTGGGTACATAGGGATTTAGTATATGGTAAATTTTTTTTTTTTAAATGGGAGTATTTTAAATGGGGGAAAAGATGGATTATTTAATAAATAATACTTTGAGATGACTTATTAGAGTAAGATCTCTACCTCAGTTTCCACAAAAATTAGTTTGAGAGGGGGAAAAAAACAAAATAAGAAAATATATTTTTATAACTGATGTAGGAAGGTCTTTTGAAAACATGAAACCAAAAAGAAAAACATCTTACCAGACACACAAAATTGAGTTTCTGTGCTATGAGAAACATCAGGTTGAAATATAAATGTCAGATGTGGGAGAAAATATTTGTGGTGTAGTAAAAATCAGTATGATTAGAAAATTTGCTTTAGGGTCCTCAAAGTCACTGGGGGCCTGCCAGGAGCCATCTGAAATCTCAAAGAGTGACAAGGCCAAGTTTTTGTGGGTTTGCCAGAATCTTTGTGCCAATGTCAGGCCATAGCTCGTGGAATCCTGTCCATAACCTGATGGAAGAACTAAGGTAACAAATGTGAAGTACTCAGCATAGTGCCTCGTACACAGAAGAGCTCCACGAATAGGAGTTATAACCATATTGGTAAAGGTTGCTAAGCAATTACGGCAAGTGTTATTTGCTAGTATATGATTTGTAATGAAATGATAAGAGAGAATCTGTGAACCCCTAGGAAATTAGCAGAATAAAGGATATTATCTTTGGAGGTCTTAGATGTGCAGTGAAATTATTTGTCTTGACAGGAATTATGTTATACACTAGCCTTTTAAAATAATAAGGCAGCATTGTTCAAGATATGGTCCAGACCCTGGCATGGTGACACATGCCTGTAATTCCAGCAGTCGAGTCTGAGGCAGGAGAATTCCAAGTTTGAGGCCAGCCCCAGCAATTTGTCTCTAAACAAAAATGGCCAGGGATCTAGCTCAGTGGTAAAGCCCTCCTGGGTTCAATGTCCAAAAAAAAAAAAAAAGTGGTTCAGGGATCATCAGAGTTCCTAGTTGGAAGTATGGGTTTCTGTCTTATCCTAAATAGGGATTCTCCTTTGGTCTGGGTGTTGCAATGATGTCTGGAGCAGAGCCACAGCTGTCCTAAGTCTGATGCTGCAACAGTAGCAAGAAACAAAAGCCTGTTTTAGTGCATAGGGTACAACCTTTGAACCTGTCTGGGAGCAAGAGACCACACCAAAGAATGTTATTGTTGATAGAGGGATACTGGTGATTAAAAACCCAGGGGTGCTATGCCACTGAGCTACATGCCAAACCTTTTTATTTTTGAGTTGAGGTCTCACTAAATTGCCCAACCAGGCCTCAGTGAGGTGCTGAGCCAGTGGGATTGTAGGCATACACCATTGTACCAGGCTAGAATTTGCATTTTGAATAAGCATCCAGTTGATTCTTGAGAGCACAAGATTTGTAAATGGGCCTACTGTTTTGTTTTTTAATTTTTTAGTTGTAAGTGGGATACAATATGTTTCATTTTTATGTGGTGCTGAGGATTGAACCCAGTGCCTCACACATGATAGGTGGGCGCTCTACCACTACCACAACCCCAGCCCTAGGCCTACTGTTTTAAAGCAAGCAACAACCCTTAATCATGGAGCTCCAGCACTGAGGCTTACGGTTTTAATCAAACCTAGAACCAGAAGTAACTTCACCCAGAAGTAAGATTTGATTGCTTTCTGCAACCTTTCATCTACTTAGAACCACACATTTCTTTTGAAGTGGAAAGAGTTGTATGTCTAGTTGGAAGCATGGAAAGAAAGGCAGGCACAGGCAAAGAGCTGGGTCTTTCCATGCAGAAAGAACCAGGCCCAGTGTTCAGATGTGGCTTGCATAGGGCATGATTGTAACCTTGAACACCTGTGCAGATAACATCTTTAGCCCGAACTTGACCTGCCTGATGTGATTGTGGTCAGCAAAAGGAAATAGCACTGGAGTCGTGGGTCATTCTAGAGTAGTAGGAATGAGATCCTCCAAGGTAAAGATCTCCCAACAAAATCTTTGTTCTTGCTGGGAAGGATGCTGCATGCCTGTGATCCCAGTGACTCAGGAGGCTGAGGCAGAAGGATTGCAAGTTCAAAGCCAGCTTCAGCAACTTAGGGAGACCCTGTATCAAAACATAAAAAGGGCTGGGAATGAGGCTCAGTGGGTAAACACCCTTGGTTTCAATTCCTGGTACCAAAAACATAAAACTTGGTTCTTCCCTAACGAAAATGTGTGCAAAGGACATTCAAAGGGCAAGTTTCAGTAAGAGATGACAGATCCCTTGAAGCATAACTTAGGTCAGTGGGAAAAAAATCCAGATCATAATTGCCAGGACCGATAGGGCAATACAAAGTGTTCATCCAAATTGGCTACTGACTTTGGACCTCCCTAGTAGAGAATAAACCTGAACTAAATGTGAACTCCACATAATTAGAGTAGCCTTGGCACAGGATGCCTGAGCTGGGGGTGAGGATTCCTAGGTATCTAGAATGTGACAAGGATTGAAGATTTGACAACAGGGTAGAGGACTTGAGAAGGTCCCTCAGAAGAAAGATTTCCTTGTAAGAATGTAGTGCTATGGTTTTAATGTGTGTCCCTCCAAAATTCATGTTGAAACAATCTCCAGTGCAACAATATGAAGAGATGGGGCCTTGGGAGGTTATTAGGTCTTAAGGGCTTCTTTCTGGTGAATAAGATAAAGGACCTTGTAAAAGGCCTCATGCCCTTCCCATACCAAACAGCAACAACAACAAAAAAAAACTTGGGGTGTAGATGTACTTTAGTGATAAAGCTCCAATCACTTATAGAACACACACACACAAAAATAAAGATGAAAAAAATTCTGAAGCTGGATGGTAGTGATGGTTAAACAACAATGTGAATATACATATTTTTTTCCTTTTTGTGTCTGGTACTGGGGATTAAACTCATGGGTGCTCTACCACTGAGCTACATCCCTAGCCCTTATTTTTGAGACAGGGTCTTGCTAAGTTGCACAGAGACTGGCTTCAAACTTGAGATCCTCTTGTCTTGGCCTCCTAAGGCACTTGGAATACAGATGTGCATCACCATCCTGGCACAATGTGAATCTACTTAATGCCACCTACTGTGCACTTAAAAATGGCTAAGATGGTAGATTTTCTTACATTTTACCATAACTTAAAATTCTTTTAAGAGCTGGGGGTGTAGCTCAGTGGTAAAGTGGGTGCTTAGCATGCAGGAGTCCCTGGGTTTGATCCACTGCACCAAAAGAAAACCCCAAACAAAAGAAAACCTTTGCCTGGTGCAGTGGTGAATGCCTATAATCCCAGCTACTCTGGAGACTGAGACTGGAGGATCTTGAGCCCATGAGTTCAAGACCAGCCTGGGTAACACAGCCAGACATCTCTTTAAAAAAATTTTTTTTCTGATGTCTATAAAAACATATGAAGTAACTTTTAAAAATGTTACCTTGTGCCCGGCCTGGTGGTGTACACCTGTAAACCCAGTGTCTTGGGAGGCTGAGACCAGAGGATCGCTAGTTCAAAGCCAGCCTCAGCACTGGCGAGGTGCTTAGAAACTCGGTGAGACCCTGTCTCTAAATAAAATACAAAATAGGGCTGGGGATATGGCTCAGTGGTTGAGTGCCCCAGAGTTCAATCCCTGGTACAAAAAACAAAACAAAACAAAACAAAAAAAAACCTTGTGACAGTCTTCATCTTTGCATTCTAAAGGTACAGAGGGAATCAATGTTTATTAAATGTCCTAAAACTTTAAAATTTTTAACTTCAAATCACTTAAAAACTGCAGACTTATTTATGGTTTTATTGGCGTATTAGAGCTACACACAATAGGTTCATTTTGACATAATCACACGTGTGGAATAGAAGTTGACCCATTTCCGTCCCTAGTACGTTTCCCTTCTTCTCCACTTTACTCCATTTCCCCCATCTATTTATTGTTTTTATAAATTGACACTTTACACATAAAGATAGACTTCACCGCGGCACATTCACACACACACACAGCACAATCTGGTCAACCTCATTCCACTGTTCCTCCCCACTGATCTCCCATTTTCATGGTGTCTCCCCTCTCCATCTTCCTGTTTATTTACTCTAGCTTCTGTATATGAGAAAACATTCGACCTTGACTGATTTATTCCACTTAGCATTTTCTCCAGTTCCATCCACATATTAGCAAATGTCACAATTTCATTCTTTATAGCTGAGTAAAACTCCATTATGTATATATTTCACATATTCTTTATCCACCTGTGATAGGCATGTGGGCTGATTCCATAATTTGGTTATTGTGAACTGCGTGCAAACTTACGTTAATATTTTAAGTGTAAGGAAGTTAAAAAAAAAAAATCTTGCAATTGCGCTTCCGCAAATTTTTTTTTTTTTTTTTTTTTTTTTTGTACTGGGGACTGAGCCACTGAACTACACCCCCAGCCAGGGTATCGCTTAGTTGCCCAGACTGGCCTTGAATTTTGAGATCTTCCTGCTTCACAGCCTAAGGAGACGCTGGGATTTCAGGCGTGGATCACTGTGCCCGACGCAAAACTGATTTTAAATTAAAACCAAAATGTACCATACCCTGGTCTGCCTTAAGAGGATCACGCTGAACGTCGATCAAAACCTGGGACAGTTTTATTTCAATGTCAGCTTTTTTGTTGCCCTTCACCTACTTTTTTCGAGGAACCCTATACTGGTACCTTCATTTGGATAAATAACCACCGTGGTCCTACATGAAACAGTCCCTAGTTTGACTGCTTTTCAAGACAACTAAAAAAACCCTAGCTGCTTAGCACTGATCAGCTAACCAACAACAGATTCACTCACCGGAACTGCCTCCCCAAGGCCACTTCCGGGACGTCCGGAAGTTCCTGTTGCTTAGCAACCGCGGGAACACCCAATTTCTTAGAGCGACTCCTAGGTGGACTGCCCATCACCTGGCGGTCTAGGGTAGAGAATAGAAGCCCCCACCGGCCGTCTCCTATTGGGGCTTCGGCCTCTCAGTGCCCAGGCAGGATTTCCAGTAAGCGCTGGTATTACTTTCCAGTTATTTTAATGAAGACCCTTTCTGTCTGTCTCGTAATCTGACCCTTATAATGACACAGCCCAGCTGTGAGAAGGAAGCCAGGCTCCAGGGGTTGAAGCCCTCAATCAGAAGGAGCTGACACCGGGGACACATTTTTGGAAACCTGCATTGTGGAGGACAAGCCTACAACATATCGGTGTCTACTGAGGAGGCTGGGGAAGGAGGAGAGCAACTTAAAACTTTACCCCACTTGCTTTATTTTCCATGATGACATCTAACCAGTGTTTATACAAGCACAGGTCTCTAAGGGGCTCGAGATCCCACCATGCAAAATAGTAAACAGACCCAGGACTTAGGAGAGGGCAGTGACTGGGTTAGAAATGGAGGGAGTACATCTGCTTCCCACATTCCAGGCTCAGTTTAGTTGGTGGGAAACCTTCAGAGTAAGAAAAGGCAAGTATTTTTAACCTTCAATATCTGGGCTGAGAGAAGCATGGAGGGAGATCAGGAGGCACTGAAAAACTTAAGTATGAATCCGGTCTGGCATGGGAGGGCTGGAGTCAGTAGCACCCATGGCTCCCAGCACTGCTCAGAGTGTCAGCCCACGCTCCTTGAACAGCTGTTTTAGAGCCTCTTCCAGTTGTTGGTTTGTTCCCTGAAGCCCCTTCACCACCTGTGCTGCCCACTCGAAGTATTCCTGGACGCGATGTTCTGACCATCCTGCATAAGAGTGGACAGAAACCTGCTAGTGTAATGCCAAGGACAACATTGCCTTTTGCCTACTGATTGGAGGGCTTGGTATAGGGCCATGAGATGAATTCCTGACGGAATGATTTGTCTTGAAAACTTCCTCTTGGCCCAGCTATTGTATTTTCACCTTATGAAAGAAGACTATTCTAGTAGGATTAGTTTGGGGAACTGAGAATGCCTAGACGCCCCCCCCCCACTGATATGACTAACTTGTGATTTTTGAAGGGGGACATCTCTTCATGTTCCCTCAGAACCAGTGGGGAAACATACCCTCAGGGGTGCAGCGATTCAGGTCCCTCAGATTGTACAGCTTGTCTGCCAGTTTCACCAGTTTGGCCCCTGGGCTGCTGTGAGGTGCCTGCTCCACCTGTTGCCGCTTTCTCTCCAACTTGGGCAGAGTCTTGTCATCTGTTACCTCCTCCACCAAGCGCCGCACCTGTGCCCCAAAGTGCATCTCCACCTCATCCAGGGTAGTGTCTGTGTCTTCCACTGTGTCATGAATCAAGGCCGCCTGGGGACAGGCTCCCTTTCAGTCCTGTGATGTCAACCAAGGGATGCCCATTGCTGAAAGGGACCTCTGATCCCCACCCTGACCTCCTGGCAGAGAGGGGGTAAAGTTACCTGTAAGACCACAATGTCAGTGATTCCCGCCTCATGGGTCAGGATACGAGCCACACCTGGCAGGGCAAAGCAGGAATTAAGATCGGAGACAGCCTCACTGTTTTGGATTTTGGAGAGGCAGGTGTAGCCCTTCACTAGCTGAGTGACCTTGAGCGAGTCCCTCATTCTCTTGGGGTGTTCACCGAACCAAGGGAATAATCATGCCTGCTGCCCCGGGTTCTTGTGAGGCTTAAATCATACCGCACAAACAGTGTCTGACACAAAGCTTGGGATAAAGTAGGTGCTCAATGAGGTGCACGCCCTTCACAGTACCCACCCCCACCCCCAGGCGCCGCTAGGGGTGCTTCCGGATCGGCGCGCCCACCGATGGGGTGGTTGATGTAGGGGGTCCCTTCTGGATCCTTCCGACGCTGCTGTTTATGCTTCCGAGCCGCGAAGTCTGCAGCCTCCAGCAGCTGCGCTGCTTCAGAGCCCATCGCGCGGATGGCGCTGGGGACTGTGTCAGGGGGAGTTGGATTGGAGCGTTTACAGCGCCTCCTTGCGCCTCGGAGGCCCAGGGATTGGAGAGGCTCTGATTCTAACAAGCTGCCACAGACTGGTTCCTCTTGGAACTGAAATTATGGCACAGAGAAAGACTGGTATGGAGAGCTTCATTCAGCATCACAGTCCTTATTCAGTGTGCTTCAGTGAGGGTTCAAGAAGGACAACAGTCTGGGGGCTGGTTTGTAACTCAGTGGTAGAGCGCTTCCCTAGCACTTGTGAGGCACTGGGTTCCATCCTCAGCGGCACATAAAAATAAAGAAAGAAAATAAAGAAAAACATAGTCTGGTTCTTTGGGAGCCCATAATCTGTGGAGAGAGGTGGGAGGGCAAACTGGAAATAAGGCAGTGGCCTCACAGTGTGCTAAGTCCAGTACTCAAAGGCATAGGAGACTATACAGGGTCCATAGAGAAGGAGCAATTCAACTAGTCTCAGAGTCAGAGACAGCTTCTACCAAGAGTTAAAGGCAATCTTTAACCTGTAAGTGCTCTGAAACATTTTCAAAGGGCTCCATAAAGTTTTCCCTGAGGATGTGGGTCCTGTTACTATGGGCGACCAGCTCCACCTTTGGGCCTAAGAGACCCTAGGGCCTGACCTTCTGGAAAATTGGATCCTAAACTGGGAGCCCTGCCTAAATGTTTCAAATTTAGACTTCCAGTCAGCAGTAGTGTTTCCACAGGACTGTTTTTGTTTTCAGTGTTCAGGTAAAATTTGAGTTGCTTTCTTGTTCCATCGGGCCCCTGCTTTGGTCTCTAGGTAACTGCTGTGGGCCTCTGGGGTGCTGAGTCTTGTCCCTGTTGTTTTTGGAGCATGATGTTGTCTAGCCTAGATAGGTTCTGTGATAACACTTAATTAACTCTGCTGGCTGGTGACTTGGGTCTTCTGGAGAAATTCCCTGTCTTAGGGAATTACCTGGCAGCTATGAGGTATGAGGGGTCATAGAGACCTGGAGATGCCCCAGCTGGCTTTCCTGTGAGTTGGAATTGGCCTGTTGCTAAGTATACTCCAATCAAACAGGTAGTTTTTGTGTTTTGGCTGGTAACTGGGGGAGATGAGGCTCAGGAGGAAAGTTAATGAAGAGACTCACCCTTGGTTTACAGCTAGATTTGGTGGTTGCCACGTTGCGGTGGTTAGGGAGGGAAGCTCCATAAGCTGAAAACAGAGGTCCTGAAATGGAACTGTCAGAATTCCCAGGGCTTCCATGGCAGCCTCGAAGTTGAAGAGTAGGTAGATAGCGATATATTTGTCTCTAAATACTTGTCTATTTTTCAGGCCAATGGCTTATCTTTGGTCTCATCCATTAGTCCCTCCTCTATTCTTCTGAGCCTTTTCCCCTTTTGCTCAGAAAACCTTAGGTAGTTTAAAAGTACAGGCCTTTTTCCAGCAGGAGATAAAAACTGAGTGGCTTTCATCTCTCTAGAAGCCTGTAGTAGAAGAGCTTCAGGTTTGTGTTAATGGTGCCTAAGGGTGTCGGTGCTTTTGTATGTATGTATGTATTTATTTTTTCAGTACCAGGGACTGAACTCAGGGACTCACTCATGCTAGACAAGTGCTCTATCACTGAGCTATATCCCCAGGCCTTTCTTTCTGTTGGTTTTAAATTTTGAGATAGGGTCTTGCTAAGTTGCCCAAGTTGACCTTGAACTTTCTATCCTCCTTGCCCCAACCTCTCAAGTAACTGGGATTATAGGCATGTGTCCACTTATGGTCCCAAGCCAATGCCTTTTTAAAATTTTTATGGTACTGAGGATTGAACCCAGGGCCTTGTTTATGCTAGGCAAGCACTCTACCTCTGAGCTACATCTCCATCCCTTTGATTTTTAATTCCTTGTTTTCTGCAGTCATGGCTTAGATAGAAAGATGATGGGGTTCCTAGAATCAAGGCTGAGGTGGAGGTGACTTCTCATGGGCTTCCAAAAAAGGAGGCCAGGCCCCTTGATGACAGGCCTGTCAGTGGGGCTGCTACTGCTCTTCAGTTGGATGACCTTTGCCCAGCCCACATCTCTCTCAGGTACAGCACTCTTTCATTCCCTGCAGGTGGTATGAGTTATTTGGGGAGTTGGTGAGGAGGGGAAGAAGGGACCTTCTATTTTGGTAGGGGATGATCCCTTTTACTTTCTGGGAATTGTGGAATAGGGTTTGGACAGACTCCTCCTTCTTGTCTCCAGACCCCTTGTCTGTCTCTTCAGCATTGGCTTACCATCCCAACTTGTGCCAGACCACCCAGGATGCTGATGGCCGCCACTACTCTGGTTTCTTCTGTCCCCGGCTCTCTGATACTCCCGAGGAAGCCTACTGCTGTCACCTGCAGGCTGCAGGGGGCTACTGCTGTACCCGGGATGAATTTGAGGCCCTATACCAAGTCAACCTGTCTGCTCTTCCTCCGCCACCCATCCTTAGGTGAGAACTCCAGCCCCAGAGCCTTTGGAACAGGGTGTTCCAGTGCCTGGGAGTTTGTTCCTTAAATTCTGGGGTGGGAGACTTGTGACTTGCAGACCAGTAGAGGGCCAGACGGCAAACCGAAAATCACATAAATCATAATTACAAACAATTGTGAAGGAAATGTTTACGGGGCGGTGAAAGCGGGCAACCGGAAGCCATTAGCTTGTGCTGTGAAGTGGAGGGGGCTGGGGGCAATGTGTAAGCGGAAAGAATGTGTGCTCTAATCCGTGTGTTACACACATTGTAGTAGAAGGTTTTAATTCTGAATCTGCCCATGGGTGGCTTTAGGTATCTGTGAACTCCAAAATGTTCCTTTGCAAAATATGTGCGTGTGCAAATTTATTCAGGGAGAGGGGTCTGCGCTTTCTCCAGACTCGCAGGGGTCTGTAACACACGGTTGCCACTATCCTGATAGTCTCCCCTCTCCCACAGGGGCCCGGGTGCTTTCCTAGCCCTGGGCCTCTACAGCCTACTGATCGTGGCCCTGATGACCGCAGACCTCCTGCACTTCTGCAGCGGTCGGGGCCGGGGCGCTGGCCGGAGCTGTAGCCGCCGCAGGTCCCCCACTGGCTCCTCCGCTGCGCGCCCCCTGCAGGTCCCGGAGCTCACAAACTAGGTGCGCGTGCTAGAGGGGCGGAACCTCCTCCCCAGCGCCCCGCCCCTGCCGGGTCGCGCTCTCCTTGGCCCGCCTCTCTCTCACGCCGCCTCTGACTCAGAGCTGGGGCGCGTCAGCCACTGGCAGCTTCCAGAGCCCAGGGCCACCTCCGCCCCAGAGACTGCGCCTGCGCGGGCCCGGGACTTCGGCTCCGTGATGACTGTGAGTGGTCCAGGGACCCCTGAACCCCGACCCGTCGTCCCCGGGGTGCGTAGTCATCCTTCCGTGTCATCTCTCCTTCACAGTTACCCTGGGTATCTCCTGGCCTCCTTTCCCATTCTTAGCCCTCGATTGGACCCGCTCCCAACCCCTGCTCCCCTCTCCTAGCTCCCTTGTTCTTCCCTGAGCTGCCTCCCCGACGTTTCCATCCCATTCTCCACAGGCCAGCTCAGTGGAGCAGCTGCGCAAAGAGGGCAACGAGCTGTTCAAATGCGGAGACTACGAGGGCGCCTTATCGGCCTATACCCAGGCCCTAGGTCTGGGCGCGACGCCTCAGGACCAGGCCATTCTGCACCGGAATCTGGCTGCTTGTCACCTCAAGCTGGTGAGGGAAGCTTGCCGCTCTTTCCCTGGCCTGCGTGGGTCCCTATTTGGCCCATCTTTGCTGCTGCTTGGGCTTGATCTGGGCATTCGATTTTCCCAGCTATGATTGCCAGATGTCTTCGGGCCTCAGGGTGTTGGGGGATCCGGTGACTCTGGAAAACAAGTGTATCTCTTCTGTCCCTTTAGTGCCTGGAAAAGGAGATGACCATCTTCTCAGGCTTCTGATCTTTTTTTCTACAGGAAGATTATGATAAAGCAGAAACGGAGGCATCTAAAGGTAAGGGAATATGGGCCCTCATGTGGAGCTGTGGGGCTTCTTTGGTGGGCAAGGACTCTGGGAGCACTGCACTATCTATCTACTTTCTTCTCCTTTGGACCCTGAAACACATCTGCCTTCTTTCTTTCCCACTCCCTTGGGCATTTCCTTTTCCACAGCTACCCTCACCTTTTCTGAGGCTGAAGTACCCACGCATCCCCCCACCTTCCTCTGGCCCTGGAGATATTTCCCTCCTGCTCTTGCCTGGAGACGGTGGCCTCATGGGTGCTGACAGAGCTCCTGTTTGTGCTCAGCCATTGAAAAGGACGGTGGGGATGTCAAAGCACTTTACCGGAGGAGCCAAGCCCTAGAGAAACTGGGCCGCCTGGACCAAGCTGTCCTTGACCTGCAGAGATGTGTGAGCCTAGAACCCAAGAACAAAGTCTTCCAGGAAGCCCTGCGGAGCATTGGGGGCCAGATTCAGGAGAAGGTATGTGAAAGACTTGAGAGATTGGAGCACTGACCCCATGATGAAGTAGTCTGAATCAAGGGTATAGACACAGTTCTCTGGACAGGAGCTGCTGATGGCAAGTGAGCATAGAATGATGCTCAGCCATGCCAGTGGATAGGGAAAAGCAGGTTAAAATAATGGCACCATACTTTTTTGTGTGGTTTGTTTGGCAAATTTTTTTTTTTTTGAGGCCCTCAGCCTCTTGAGTTGCTGGGATTACAGATGTTTGCCATTGTGCCTGGACTGTCAATATATTTTTAATAAAGATATTGTTTCATGGTACATATATTTATATATTTTTAAATACAGCTGATGAAAACTAATTTTTATACCTTTATTTTATTCATTTATTTTATGTTGTGCTGAGAATAGAACCCAGTGCCTCACACATGCTAGACAAGTGATCTACCACTGAGCCATAACCCCAGCCCTACTACATATATTTTTAAATTAATTGAGGGAAAATAATTCAAAGACTGTCATGAACTCTAACCAAAGTTTGAATTAACCAGATAATGTGTTGTTAAAATATACAGTAGAAGCAAATAATACAATGGCAAACACTTTATTGACAGGTTGAGACCTGGGAAAACAAATAGTTTTCCTCTCATTGCTAAGTCTGTTTGGATGGCAGCAGCTGCCTATATGTAGAGAAGGACTAGGAAGCATATTTCCTGGGCCTAGCAAGGGAATGTGCTGTGCTTGATTAGTCATGTCTGCCATGGATGCAAGAGGAGAAGTGGGGACTAGGTTTGTGCCATCATCGATGCCTAATCACCTGGGGATGGGTAGGTAAGTAGGCTTAGGATGGTCTTGCTTGTTCAGATTTAAAAAAAAAAAAAAAAAAAAAAAAAACTGTCAAAAAGAGAATTCTGAGCTAAAAGAAGTGTCAGCAACTGCCTTCCAACCTTCCAGCTCCCTTGATGAGTATGCCATGAGTTCTCTACATAGATGGCACCACTGTCAGTGGGTTTCCTTGTGGCTAATAGGATACCTCCCCTTCCAAAGAGCACTATCTTTAGCATTGGTGCTGTTCCTGTTGCCCAAACAAGAATTAGCTCAGAGAGGAAAATCACTTCAGGAAATTTAGGAGGAGCTTCCCAGCAAGTCTCTTCCTGTCCATGGTAGCGTGGTGCTAGCCCTGAGCCCAGACATCCTCACTGTGCCTCCCAGAAACAGGAGTCAGGCCTTGGAGGAGACGGAGAGAACAGCAAGGAATGTGATATCTCTGGCCAAGAGAAGTGATTGCTTCTGTGCTTTACTCGTTTGTCCTAGGTACGATACATGTCCTCAACAGATGCCAAAGTGGAACAGATGTTTCAGATACTGTTGGACCCAGAAGAAAAAGGGACTGAGAAGAAGCAAAAGGTATAGGGCCTTGAGTGAGCCCATGGGGGCTGAACTCCTGGATCTGCCCATTCATAGTCCTCTATCTCTTCCATGGTGTTGGTCTCAGAAACCCCTTTGCTGGCCTGGTCTGATGTATGTTGCTGTTTGAATCATGGGTCCTAGATGGTAGCTCTGAGGGCTTGGAATCATAGTATGAACCAAGAAAAGGGAACCAGTATTCAAGAGTGACTTGTTGGCCAGTCCTCTTCCAGGAGCTAGGTATACAGAGGTAACTGAGGCACTGTCCCTACCTTTCAGGCTCTGCTGAAGACTTAGGACCACATTTGTTCTAACCATCAACTCTGAGAGCAGGGTTTCCCCTCTACCTAGAAGGAAGCTTAGAGAGGTTAAATTTATGGCCAGTGTCACTCAGCCACTAAGTGGAAGTGGGGAGGTCCAGAGCTCAGTGCCTCTGCTTAACCTGTCCCATGCTACATACAGTGTCAGTGTTGTAATGTACTTTGTGTGTGTGTGGTATGTGCTGGGAATGAATCCAGTGCCTCATGCATGTTAGAGAAGTGTTCTACCACTGAGCTACATCCCCAGCTCTTATAATGTGCTTCCGTCGACACAGGCTTCTCAGAACTTGGTGGTGCTGGCCCGAGAGGATGCTGGAGCTGAGAAGATCTTCCGGAGCAATGGGGTTCAGCTCTTGCAACGCCTGCTGGACACTGGAGAAACTGACCTCATGCTGGCAGCTCTACGTACACTGGTTGGCATTTGCTCTGAGCATCAATCACGGGTAGGTAGGGCAGAAGATCTAGTTTATTGCTTCAGTCCATTTGTCTGTCCATCCATCTATCTATGTATTCAACAGTCCATTAATTTATCTACCTTCCATCCATTCTTCTACCCTTCATCTTATTCCAAAAAGAACTTGAGGCAGAGTATAGGATGAAAAATAAAAATAATACCTAAAAGACCAACGTGAATTAGTATGAAGTAGGGCACCCTGAGCACTGCTTTCTTGCAGCTAGCTCACACAAAAACACCTGGTCACTGACTCATTTAGTGTCCATATGCTCAGAAAGGGGTCCTAGAGATCAAATTGGCAGCCAGGCATGGTGGCACAGGTTTCTAATCTCAGCAATTCAGGGAGGCTGAGGCAGGAGGATTGCAAGTTCAAGACAGCCTCTGCAACTTAGTGAGACCCTGTCTCAAAATAAAAAATAGAAAGGACTGAGAATGTCGCTCAGTGATTGTGTATCTCTGGGTTGAATCCCTAGTACCAAAAAAAAAAAAAAAAAGAAAGAAAAGAAAAGATCAAACTGGCTTTTCTTCTAGAGAGGGGTCCTCACTTAGAGTTATGTGGTCAAAGATGTCACCCATAACATTTTTATCATGGAGATAGTGACTTTACATGTAGAAACTACCTGACCCTGACATGATTCTCAGCACAGAGAGTATAGCCAGAATGGTCCTGCTCTTGGACCAGTGTAGTAAAGTCCATGCTCTCAGCTCTTTCTTGAGCTGGCTTGCTCTAGCAGACAGGGACTTGACCCTTGGTTGTTTTTAGAGGAAACTACAACTTGTAAATCAGAAGTGGAACTGTGAAGTACTCAAAGAAATTCCCTTTCACTTTTTTTTTAGGCTGGTGGGGTTGGGTTGGGTGCATACTGAGGTTGAACCGAGGGCCTTGGACACTCTGAGGAAGCATTCTACCACTGAGTTACATCCCCAGCCCCTCAATGAAGTCTCTTTGGGCCAAGTATGAGCTATTTTTCTTGGCCTCCCAACAGGTCAAGAATGGTTGAACCATGTAAATTTTGTTTTCTCCTTCAGCTTCTGGAAGGAGCCAGTGATGGGTTCACATGGACCTTATGGGGTTCTCCAGATGAAGATTGGGGTAGAGAGGCCTTGCAGGTTCATTCCACTCATGTTCACATCCTCTAGCTATGGACAGACGTCAGGGCTGTGGTTAGGGAGGAATAAGGTGGCTATAGGCCTGGGGCTTAGGTACCTTTGTCCAGTTTATGTTTCTCCTTCTTGAGGAGACATGAAACAAAGTAGTTGCTCCCTGGGCCAGAGTGTTTTTTGTCTTCTAATTGGACCAAGGAGAGCAGAGGTAAGGACTCCTCTGGAATGTTTTCTTTAGGAAACCTTTCAAATGCAATTTTTTTGGCATGACCCCAGGTCACACCATCTGTCAGGCCTGCTTTGTGCTCTCTTGGAGATGGTTCTTCCTCCCAAATGTTTTCTCACCTCTGACCACACTCTCCAACTCAGAGTTAGGAAACTCTATGGCTGCCGTTCATTGACCAGAGGCTTCTATCTGCCTCTCTCCCATTCCAGACAGTGGCAACCCTGAGTGTGCTGGGAACTCGACGAGTGGTCTCCATCTTGGGTGTGGAAAACCAGGCTGTGTCCTTGGCTGCCTGCCACCTGCTACAAGTTATATTTGATGCCCTCAAAGAAGGTGTCAAAAAAGGTTTCCGAGGCAAAGAAGGTGCTATCATTGTGGGTGAGTGAAGCAGGCCTGCAGTTTTTTGTCATGTTGTTATTGTGGAGGGGATGGGGCTGAACCAACGAGGCTAGTTCTTTTGGGACCAGACTTGCAGCTGCAAGTTGGTTAAGAAATGGCTTGGTGACAGGATTTTACTCTAGATTCTAAGTAGCCAAGATGCTTGAGGGTAAGGCTGGAGTTCAGGCATGAGCCTAGATACAGTTCCCCCTGTGTCTTCTTGGCTTGTTGGGGGAGTTCAAACGTCAGACTGGGATGGGCCACAGTGGATCCCACTAATGTCCTCTTTTTGGTGCTGAGAATTGAACCTAGGGCCTCTGTATGCTAATCACTGATGTGTCCTTGTTGCCAGATCCTGCCCGGGAGCTGAAGGTCCTCATCAATAATCTCTTGGAGCTACTGACTGAGGTTGGGGTCTCTGGCCAAGGCCGAGATAATGCTCTGACCCTCCTGATTAAAATAGTGCCCCGGAAATCACCTAAGGATCCCAACAATAGCCTGACTCTCTGGGTTATTGACCAAGGTAGGTGATATAGTTTACAGAAATTTGCTTAGGTAGCTGAGGACTGTTTATCCATAGGTGTGATCAGAAAAGGAGCAAACACACAGCCATGCATCTGCTTCAAAGTACATCCTATGGCCTTCATAGTACCCTTAGGAACTTAAAGTTAGACCCTTTGATTGTGTATGTGTGCAAAGGCATACATACCAAGCAGGCCTGAAATAGCAGGTTAACAGAAGGATTGGATTGGCTTTTTTTTTTTTTTCAGTTGTAGTTGGACACAATACCTTTATTTTTGTTTTTATTTTTATGTGGTGCTGAAGATCAAACCCAGCGCCTTGCACGTGCTTAGGCGAGTGTTCTATGGCTGAGCCACAACCTCAGCCCCTGGATTGGCTTTCTTTTTCTGAAGGTTTTGTTTATTTATTGGAACTAAACCCAGGGGCACTCTACCACTGAGCATGTCCCTAGCCCTTTTTAAAAAGTTTTTATTTTGAAACAGTCTTGCTAAATTGCTGAGGCTAGCAATTGAACGTGTGATCCTTCTGTCTCAGTCTCCAGAGTGACTGAGATGTACCACTGTACCTGGCTGAAAAAAAACAAATTTTAATATGTTGGTTTACTCCTCTTTTTTCCCAAAAAAAAAGATAAATAAGAAAAGGTTTGAAAAGGCCATGCTGAGCACCTCTGCCAGGTCCCTTTGCACCCCTCAGCTTTTTTGTTATCATAATGATCCTCTGAACCCTGGGTGTTATTTTTCCCTTAGTTTTATAGAGCAGGAACTTCAGAGCCCCAGAATATTTGGTCCCATAGGGCTGGCATGCAGACCTCACTTTTGAGGTCCTTCCCTGACCCACAGCAGCCTCCTGGAGGTTGTATATCCACCAGCCATGTTCTCTGTGCTGCTTTGATGTGATTGTCTGAACTCTGTGACTTCTCAGCTGAGAAGGAGGTAGTCCTGCTTGTCTCCTGGAAAGCCATGTCTCTTTACATAGGGGTTGGAATTGGTGTTCTACTGACTAAATGGAGTCTCTTTTCAGGTCTGAAAAAGATCTTGGAGGTGGGGGGCTCCTTGCAGGATCCTCCTGGGGAGCTTGCAGTGACAGCAAATAGCCGTATGAGTGCCTCCATTCTCCTCAGCAAGCTCTTCGATGACCTGAAGTGTGATGCTGAGAGGGAGAATTTCCACCGACTCTGTGAAAACTACATCAAGTAAGGGAGTCTGCTCTCTTTCTCATTTCCAGGGATTCCAACAAAAAAGTTCTGACTTCTTTGGGAAGGGGCATAAGTGACAGGCTTTCATCAGGGAAAGCAACTTTGGGGAGGACTGGCAGGGGCTAGACAAAGTGCCCCAAGATGAGTAAGGGAGTCTTGCTATGTTGTCCAGGCTGGCCTTGAACTCCTGGACTCAAGTGATCTTCTTGCCTCAGCCTCCCAAGTAGCTGGGACTACAAGTGCATGCCACTGTGCCCTGCCCAGACTCTCTTCTTGTTCCCATGTGACTTCACTAGGGAGGTTCTTTCTCAAATCAGTTTTCCAGTAATGCAATGAATGTATCAAGTGCATACCTTTACTGCATACTTTTTTTAGTGGTTGATGGACCTTTGTTTTATATACAGTTTATATACAGTTCTGAGAATCGAACCCAGTACCTCCACACACGCTACCACTGAGCTACAATAGCCCAACTAGGCACTTTCCATGTATTCATTCCAACACAGAGGGGAAACATGATACTGCTTGCCCTTAAAGAGCTTATAGCTTTGGGGGAAATGACAGATGATAAACTGTGAAATAAACAGAATGATCTCAGTACAAGAAAGGAAGTAAACAGGATGGTGTGAGTGACAGTAGCCTTTGTTAGGTGGTGTGTCATCAGGGAAGACTTGAATGAAAGTAGATAAAGATAATTGGGGTGACCATTGTCATCCTGGTGAGAGAGCCCTTGTCTTCCCTTGGCAGCTTTTCTTGCAATTTCTTTCCAAGTAGTTTAGGTGCCTGGTCAGTGGAGGGAAGCAAGGAAAGGAGAGTACCTTCATGCATGCCTTGGTGTGACAGCTATCATTCTGTTCCTCTCAGGAGCTGGTTTGAGGGCCAAGGGCTGGCCGGGAAGCTACGGGCCATCCAGACAGTGTCCTGCCTCCTGCAGGGCCCATGTGACGCCGGCAACCGGGCCTTGGAGCTGAGTGGTGTCATGGAGAGTGTGATTGCTCTGTGTGCCTCTGAGCAGGAGGAAGAGCAGCTGGTGGCCGTGGAGGCTCTGATCCATGCAGCTGGCAAGGCCAAGAGGGCCTCATTCATCACTGCCAATGGTGTCTCGCTGCTAAAGGACCTGTATAAGCGTAGTGAGAAGGACAGCATCCGCATCCGGGCACTGGTGGTGAGATGGACAGGCTGAGGGTGGGCATGGAGGTGGATGAGCATGGGTGCTGACGTGGCTGGGTCTCACTGTACAGTCTTAGCACCCTGTAAGTGAAAGTAAGATATATAAGGCCTGGTTCCTCCTGACAAGCCAGGTACTTTTTTTTTTTTTTTTTGAGTTGTGAATGGACAGAATGCCTTTATTTTATTTAATTATTTTTATGTGGTGCTGAGGATTGAACCCAGTGCCTCACACGTGTTAGGCAAGTGCTCCACCGCTGGAGGAGAGTTGGGGATATAGGGTGTCACATGCTGTTCCCCTGCTGGTAAGAAAGGCTGGGCCTGCAGGAATCAGGCAGTGTCCCCAGGAACTGGCGGCTTGGGCATTGTCTAGCCTTCCATGAGCCTACTGTGGCCACGGACTTGTGGAAGCTGTCCTTCCTTCTTGGGTCACTTAGTCCTGGATTTCTCTATCCCATAAGGCCATGCTAAAACACCTGTTTTTTTCTCCACACACATATTGGCTCCACTTGCAAAGAGGTTTATTGTAGACCTAGAATGGAACAGAACAATTCTCAGTGTAGATTGGGAAGGGTTGGAATCTAGGAAGCCAGGGTGCCAGTCACTACCAGGCTCTATGTCGTGTGGCCATCTCAACAGGCAATCATTGCCTAATGCTGAGATGGTAGCCTGGTGGAGAAGGTGCTGATTTGTGTATCAGCTTTAAGAGAGCCGAAGCAGAGAATTTGGGAGGAAGCCTAAACTAGGCATGGAGGAGGGCAGACAATGGGTCCTGTCTTCTTTTTCCAGGGACTCTGCAAGCTTGGTTCAGCTGGAGGGACTGACTTTAGCATGAAGCAGTTTGCTGAAGGCTCTACTCTGAAGCTGGCCAAGCAGTGTCGAAAGTGAGTGGTGTTGCTGTGGCTCCACACCTGTCAGAGCTCGGGGGTGGGGGGTTTGGATAGAGGGCTTTCTGTCCCAGGCAGGGGCTGTTCTCCCCTAGGCAAACTCTTCTGGATGCCGGCACATTGTTTCTGTTTGTTGACAGGATGCCCAAGCCTCTGACTTTTCTTTATCCTGATATATTCTTTCCCATTCCCCAATTCAGATGGTCATTCACTCCCCTGCATGTCCCCAGGTGGCTATGCAATGACCAAATCGATGCGGGCACTCGGCGTTGGGCAGTGGAGGGCCTGGCTTACCTCACCTTTGATGCTGATGTGAAAGAAGAGTTTGTGGCAGATGAGGCTGCTCTGAAGGCTCTGTTCCAGCTCAGTAGGGTAGCTCTGTGGGTTCCTGCTGTCACCCTGGGGACACCATTTAGGATATAGTTTACCAGGCTTTCTTGGCAGGTCTTGGACTTGGTATTGCAATTCCAGGGAGCAAGGGCTGGCAGCCTGAGCAGCTACTCTATGTTGCCTGGGCAGCAGCAGTGTCAGGGAAGATGAGCTTTTTGGAGGAATGGGGGAGGTCAAGTTTTTGTGAGCTCCCTAAGTCTGGGGCCTTGGGAGGTTCCCAGATTCACCCTGATGTCCAGGTGGAACAGCAGAGGGTGAAACAGGGCCCCAGACCTGGCAGCATTCACTACTCTGTCCTGGACTGGCCAGCTGAACTTCCCTCTGTTCCTGGCAGTCCGAGGAGAGGTCGGTGCTCTTCGCAGTTGCTTCAGCACTGGTCAACTGCACCAACAGCTATGACTATGAGGAGCCTGACCCCAAGATGGTGGAGCTGGCCAAATATGCTAAGCAGCACCTGCCTGAGCAGCACCCTAAGGTAAGGGGTACACTAGAAGAGTCTTGGAGTTTGTCTGTTGTTGGGAACAGCTGCCTTTTTGTTTCCATGTTTATCAATCTCTGCTGTGAGAAGGGCTCCCTTCCCCTGTCTGGTTGGCCAAGGCCCCTCCTAAGCTGTGTCCTTCTCTAGGACAAACCGAGCTTTGTGAGGGCTCGGGTGAAGAAGCTGCTGGCAGCAGGTGTGGTGTCAGCCATGACATGTATGGTGAAGACTGAGAGCCCTGTGTTGACTAATTCCTGTAGAGAGCTGCTCTGTAGGTAAGGCTGCCTTGAGTTGGCATGAGAGCTCTCCCAACTCTTAGGCCTTGTCAGGCTGCTAGTGTGACTGTGGGTGGAAGAGGTCCTGGGACTGTGGGCCTCTTGGAGCAAGGGAGGCCATTTGCCTGCCTTTCTTTGTTGAGCCCAAGAATGGAGTATCTGCTTGTCAGAACCTCAGACCCCTCCACCCACTACTGTCTTCTCCCTGCAGAGTCTTCCTGGCTTTGGTAGAAGAGGTGGAGGACAGAGGCACTGTGGTTGCTCAGGGGGGAGGCAAGGTGAGCTGGTTTACCTATTTCTTCCTGATGCTAAGCCTTTAGCTTATAAAACATGATTCAGTACCTGTTGTGCCAGAGATAAGGGTTGAATGTGGCATGGAAGGACATTATTAGTGACCATCAGGAATAGCTTCTTACAGAGTTAGTGATGCTGATGTGGGCGGGTTCTTCAGAGTACCTCAGTGTTTTATGCCCATTAAAATCCTGAGCTCACCTCCCTTTCTCTTTTCTCACTTACTTCCATGGCCCCATGGCCCCACAATCCATAACTAATTTTTTTTTTTTTAAAGAGAGAGGGAGAGAGAGAGATAGAATTTTAATATTTATTTTTTAGTATTTGGCAGACACAACATCTTTGTTTGTATGTGGTGCTGAGGATTGAACCGGGGCTGCACGCATGCCAGGCGAGCGCACTACCACTTGAGTCACATCCCCAGCCCCATAACTAACTCTTAACAGGTGTTTGAGCAAGAGTTTGAGTAGTTTAATGAGAGACCTCTGGTGAATAGCATCTGAGCAGGAAGTGTTGTCAAGCCTGGAGAGAGAAGGAGAAGGGTGGGGGCACAGTTTGGCTTGCATTCCCAGGCATGTCCTGGGCCACTGATGGGCTTGTTCCTACAGGCTCTGCTTCCGCTGGCTCTGGAAGGCACTGAAGTGGGACAGACAAAGGCAGCCCAGGCTCTTGCAAAACTCACCATTACCTCCAACCCAGAGATGACCTTCCCTGGTGAGCGGGTGAGTGCCTTCTTGACTCAATCGTAGCCTCTCCTCCACCCTCACTGGGCCCAGATGGCCTCTGGCTAGGGCTACTCCTTGGGACCAACATGTATCAGTAGCTTTGCTAAGCCCTAGGGTAGGGGAAAGCCTTAGCAGCACTCTCTTGGAGGGTGGACTCCTCCCCGTGGGGTTAGTGGAATAGCAGGGGCTGTGGTGATTAGCCCTGACCAGTGTGGGGCATATCACAGATCTATGAAGTGGTCCGGCCCCTCGTCTCCCTATTGCACCTCAACTGCTCAGGATTGCAGAACTTCGAGGCGCTCATGGCCCTGACAAACCTGGCGGGGATCAGTGAGAGGCTCAGGTAAGGGGTAAGGGCTGGGTGGGACATCAGGATTTGTATTATCCCTGGTAGATTACAGTCAATCATTGGCTTATTGGAGCCTCATAGTGACTCCTCTGTATCATACAGATGAGGAGACAGGCCAGGAGAGGCACCAAGACATTGGGTGAGAACATTGCAGGTTCTAGAGACTACCTGGCTTCAAATCTTGACCTCAGTAATTGCCAGTGTGTAACTTCAAGCAAGTTACTCACGGCTGTGTCTCAGTTTCCCCTTCTGTGAGTGGGATGATTATAGTATCTAGCTCATGAAGTAGTGGTAAGAAGAATTAAATGAGAAAATACATGTAAAAGTAATTAGCACATAGGCATTTTTTTTTTTTTCAAAGATAGAGTGAGAGAGGGAGGGAGGGAGAGAGAGAGAGAATTTTTAATATTTATTTTTTAGTTTTCGGCGGACACAACGTCTTTGTTTGTATGTGGTGCTGAGGATCGAACCCGGGCCGCACGCATGCCAGGCGAGCGCGCTACCGCTTGAGCCACATCCCCAGCCCTGCACATAGGCATTTTGGACCCCTAGCAATGTGTTCAGTATGTATTTGACAAAATACTAATTGTGATCTTGAGCACATTACTCACCACTCAGTCCCAGTTTCCCCTTCTACAAAATGTAAAGATAATCATACCTGCTTTCATAATGGGGTTGTGGTGAGGAGTAAGTAAAATAATCCAAACAGCTGAACAGGTTAAGTGCTCAATCGTTAGGGTTTAAATAGCACTGCTATTGCCACTGCTCTGTTGGCCTACTGCCTATTTGTGAGCATTTTCCACAGTCTTATGCTGTTTCCTAGGCCTAGTCAGAAGGCTAGAAACAACTGCAGTTCATATCTGGTACAGCCCTGTCAATGGACATTCCCAAGGGAAATCCCTGATGATGCTGACTCGTCTACCTTTGTCTTCAGACAGAAGATTCTAAAGGAGAAAGCTGTGCCCATGATTGAGGGTTACATGTTTGAGGAACACGAGATGATCCGCCGGGCAGCCACAGAGTGCATGTGTAACTTGGCCATGAGCAAGGAGGTGAGTGATAGTCCAGGTTGTCCTGACATGCAGAGATGGAGTTGACCCTGTGCCCTGGATGGGCTTTGCACCCGGATGACATGGTTCTGTCCCTCCATATGACCACAGGTGCAGGACCTCTTTGAAGCCCAGGGCAATGACCGGCTGAAGCTGTTGGTGCTATACAGTGGAGAAGATGATGAATTGTTACGGCGGGCAGCTGCTGGAGGCTTGGCCATGCTCACGTCAATGCGACCCTCACTGTGCAGCCGCATCCCCCAAGTGGTCAGTGCTGTTCTTAGTGGGGGAGGATAGGTGACCCTCATGGTGTTGGTGGGGGATGTCCCAGGGTGTAGGTGTGTTCTCCACCAGGATTGAGCCTATTGCTGCCCTGTTTCTTGCAGACCACACATTGGCTGGAGATCCTACAGGCCCTGCTTCTGAGCCCCAACCAGGAGCTGCAGCACCGGGGTGTTGTGGTGGTGTTGAACATGGTGGACGCCTCTAAGGAGATTGCCAGCACCCTGATGGAGAGTGAGGTGCTAGAGATCCTGTCAGTCCTGGCTAAGGGCGAGGAAGGCCCTGTTACTCGGGCTGCTGCAGCCTGCCTAGGAAAATCAATGGAATACGGGCTTATCCAACCCAACCAGGATAAAAAGTGAGGGCTGCCCTTGTCCCAAGGCTCTCACACACACTACCTATTGCACTGAGAATAAGGACAGAAGCAGCTTTGGTTGATGGGCCCTGGGATACCAAACACTCTTGCCTCTCCTCCACAGCTGCACTTTGACAATCTGTTGAGTTATGGATCATAATCAGTCATACAGCCCTGCCCTGCCAGCACTGCCTTGAGCCTACTAACAGGGGCCCTATTTCTTCACCGCTGTAGAGAGCTGGGGAGAGGCATTACAACTCTGCCTGTGGATTCTAGGCATCAGGAAGGGCATATCAGTAACCTCTTAGCTGTGAGCATCCTTTCAGTCTGTTAGGTCTGCCCCTCTAATAAAGTGTATGGTACTCAAATGTGTGCTCTGTCTCTGAGCAGGGAGGACTCTGTGGGCAGGAGCTGGATATGGGTGAGTGTACAGTAGAGTTCTGTAGCAGCAGGAGAACCACCTTTATGGAAGGAATCTGATCGATTTACCTCTCCGGGGCCCACTGAGTTGCTTTTAATCCTGCTGGAGAGAGAAGGGGTAAGACCAGGAAGCTATGGGCTGGGGATGTGGCTCAAGCGGTAGTGTGCTCTCCTGGCATGCGTGCGGCCCGGGTTCGATCCTCAGCACCACATACAAAACAAAGATGTTGTGTCCGCCGAAAACTAAAAAATAAATATTAAAAATTCTCTCTCTCTCTCCCTCCCTCCCTCTCTCACTCTATCTTAAAAAAAAAAAAAAAGGATAAGTTAACTTGAATTTAAAAAAAAAAAAAAAAGACCAGGAAGCTAGTCAATAGAAACCATTCAGTTTCCTGGAAATAAATGGTTTTAGGATATGGACTCCCATGTTTGCCCTTCAGTATTTTTGTCTTTATGAGTCTTGGTGACCTCCAGTCAGGCAGTGCTTGGGATTTGGGGTTGGTGGTGTTATGCCAGATTCGTGGGACCCCAGTAGACCTCCAGGAGCCGAATCTGATGCAAGCACACAAGAGTCTTTATTGCAAGCTCAAGCCTGGACTCACAACAGTTCCCGACTCAGCGGTCCCAGGGAGTGAGTCCTGGTCCTTTGTTCTGTGAGATTTTATAGGTTTTGGGAGGATACTTTATGTGTCACAACATCACACAGCAAATCATTCCATACCGCAGGAGAATCAAACAACAACTCTTAACATTGAAAGCATATTCATTGGCAGGAACAAGTTGGGTAGGGGTGATTGGCTAGTACAAGAGGGAGGTTCATTTGAACTGATTGGTTTAGGCCACAAGGGGTGTACGTGCTAAACTACATGGTTTCCCATCATGTTATCAACCACCATAGAGTTCTTGGGGGTCATTGTGCATTCCAGGTATTTTCATTGTCTTATGCTGATTGGAGGTTGCTAGAGGGGGTTGCCATGGGTCCTCACCTAGCCTAACTTAGTCAGGGATATTTGGCGCTGCAGACCTCTCCTGTTATTTACAAACAACTCAGCAGAGTGGGTATGTACTTAGGAGTGCTCTGTGGGTTTTTCCAAGGACAAGGGTCAGCCCCCTTCCTTAGGACAGGCCTTGAGGTAGAAGCTGCTGTTATTTATTTTTAAAAATGGAGTCACATTAGTTTTTCAGTGTATGTCTTCACTCCTGTGAAAATCCAGTCTCTTCTGTAGTTGAGCCTGGTTGGAAGAATGGTGCAGGTCTGGGACTTTTCACCTTCCAGGACCCTCCCTTCTCTCAGAGCCTAAACCAGGGTTCCAAGCTCAGAGGCCTCTGAAGCCTGAATGACAGGGCCCAAGCCAATCAGTGGAAAGTAAAAGCGGAGGCGCCCAGTACATCCGCTTCCCGTTAGCCCGGGAGTTCTGCGCATGTCCAGTAGTGAGCTACCGCTGTCAGCCTGAAGGAAGTAGTGAAGGAGCTAGAGATCCCGTCAGTCCTGGCTAAGGGCGAGGAAGGCCCTGTTACTAGGACTTTAGCTAGACTCTTAATGAGTGTTCCCTCGGTGGTTCTAATCCGAGCTCCTCCGCCCTGTGAGTGTCCATACTTACCGAAGGTTTCAGGCCCACTTTACAGATTAACTCAGCATAGGTCTGGCCGACCCAGCTGGACCCCCTGGGAGGTGAGCACTTACCTGCAGCCTCCCTAACAGTGACGTTACCGCGATAGTGGGGCCAAACAGTGATTGGCCCCAGGAAGGCTGCTGCAAGCCAATGGCCTCGCTTGGCGCGCGGCTCTTCAAAGCTGCTCTCCTCCGCGGCGCTACCTGGAGAAAGGACTTTCCTGAGGGATGGAGGGTACTGGGCCAGGATCAAGGTCAGAGACCCCTCCTGGGTTGGGAGCGGACACCGGGGGTGGGGGACCCATGAGCTGATTTCTGAGATTTGAAAATCCTTGTAAAATTCCTATCAAGCCTAACTTACCGAGAAAGTGGCATTGCTGTTGGAACCCCCAGACTGAACCTAATAAGCCAACAACATACCGAAGCCTTTATTTGCATTCATTACAATTCTGAGAGGTAGATACAAACAGCACCCGTCTCACCGCTTTTGTAAAACTGAAGAAATGGATTTGGATTCAGGTTAAGAACATCGGTTGGCTGCGGAGGCGCATGTGGGTGAGGCCGGAGCTGCCTCTCTACTTCCTCGGTTTTGTTGAGAACACTGTGCAGTCGGTGGAACTTGTGCTCAGCCCTCTTCCCCTGTAGTCAGGAGTATGACATTTCTTTCACTTTGTAGATAAGGAAGCTCCAGCTCCTGGGAGGCCAGAGACGCAGGGTGTCGCACCCTTGCTCGTCTGCAAGAAGCACCTGTGTTCCAGCCCTATTCCTGGGACCTTGCGACCCCAGCCGGGTGGCGGCGGGCAGAGGGCGCTGCGGAGCATGGCCGGAGAGCGACCCGGGGCTTGGTTCGGCTTCGGTTTCTGTGGCTTCGGGCAGGCGCTGGGCTCCAGACGAGGACGCCAGGTGCGCAGTCCTGAGCCGCTGCGGGCGGACGTCGACGTTTGTCGCGTTAGCGCGAGCTGGAGCTACACCGCCTTCGTGACCCGTGAGACCCTCACCTGATCCCGATTCCAGCCCCGCCCCTGGCAAACTACACCCTACCATATAGCCACTCCAGGATAGCACTCCCATTTTGGTCCCGTTCCCTCCCTAGCCATCCATTTTGGCACCCTGCCCCTGCCTAGACCCTACTCTGGTATGTGTCCCACCCCGGTCTGCCCACGCAGGTGCAGGTCGCTTGGAGCTGTCTGGCTCCACTAATGGAGCGGCAGACGACTGCAGGGATGCTTGGGCCTCGGAAGGACTCCTCGTGGTGATTCGCACCGGGACGGAGTCTGGGACTGAACTGCAGGCGTGGACGCCGGGCTCGGCGCTGCGTGGGGCGCCCCTTTGGACCCAGAAGCTGGCGCCTGAGGCTGAGGTGGAACACCAAGCACGAGATGAGTCTGGAGCTGGCTCGCTGCCCCTGCTGCCTGGCGCCTGCGCCTACGTGAGTCCGCAGCCACCCTTCAGCCGGACTCTGGTCCCGGAGCTGCGGGCACGCCAGCTAGAGCTGGGCGCGGAACACGTGTTGTTGCTGTGCGCTGCTGGTCAGGTGTTCTCCTGGGGCGGGGGCAGGTGAGGGCCAGCTGAATGCGATTAGGAGAAGCCGGAGGAGGGGCCCCTTAATGTGCCCAGAGCTGACTAGGGTTTCACCTGCTCAGGCACGGACAGCTGGGCCATGGGACGCTGGAGGCAGAGTTGGAACCAAGGCTTTTGGAGGCGTTGCAGGGCTTACCCATGGCCGAGGTGGCGGCTGGCGGCTGGCATTCTGTGTGTGTGAGTGGTGAGTGACCCAGTACTATTCTAGACTAGCTCATGATCTTTTTACACTCATGATCTTTTTACACCTCCCTCCTCTTCCAGTTTTGGTGGGAAGCCTCTTCAGGCCTCTTTTTAAACTCATCACACTTTAGTCAACACCCACTCATTTGTATGACTCCCCAGTGCTTCTCAAATTCAGTCCCTCTGCCTCCACCACTGCCCTCTCACACCTGGGCCGATTCAGATGTTTCTCTACTTCTATTACTGTTCTCAGTACCTCTCCCATCCACCTGCCCGCAGCCAGGGTCAACTTTCTGAAATACCCATCCAGGAAAACATGAAAGGATGAGGGGCAGCCCAGTCAAGGAGAACAGAGAAAAGACTGGAAGTTGCCCAGGTGGCTGTGATGTTTGGCACACTGGACCCTGAGATCCCTAGAGGGAGGATGAGGTTGGTGGGTGTGACTCTGGTGGTGGTGACCTAGAGTCAGATAAGGAGGTTCTGTTTTTTCTTTGTGGTGCTGGGGATTGAACCCAGGGCCTTGTGCATTGGAGGCATGCACTCTACCAGCTGAGCTATATCCCCAGCCCCAGGAGTTTCCCTTTGGATGTGTTGAGTTCAAAACCATATGGGTGGGGCTGGGGTTGTGGCTCAGCGGTAGAGCACTCTCCCAGCAAGTGCAAGGCCCTGGGTTCGATCCTCAGCACCACATAAAAATAAATAAATAAAATAAAGGTATTGTGTCTAACTACAACTAAAAAATAAATATTTAAAAAAAACAAAAAAAAACAAAAAAAACAAAACCATATGGGTGATCCAGGGACAGCTATTTCCTAGCCTCTTGGAGCCCACACAGAGCATGTGACTGGCAGTAGGTGATCTCTGTAGCTAGGGCTCTTAATCTGCTACTTACATCACTAGAGCTTTTTCAGTTACTTTCCCCATATTCTAATGTAATGGGCCTGGTTTGGCAGCCAAGCTGAAGAACCTTTGGGCTAGAGGGCATAGAACAGAGGACTGGAAACAGCCCAATGGTAGACCTCACACTTAAGGACCAGGATGAATTGGCATGCTTAGGTTTGGAGTACAGGTTGAAGCATGGAGGCATCAAACTATGCCTTCAAATCATCATTCTGCCCCTGTGATCTTGGGCCTGGTACTTAATGTCTCTGTGCCTTAGTTGTCTCCTGATCAAAGTGGTAATATTTGTAAAATAGGGGTATTGTCATATAATTTCTTGTGGGTTACTGTGAGGATTCAAGGATTATATTTTAAAAAGTGCATAAAAACCATCACAAAATAATAACCTTTATAAGGTTATCATTGTTAGCAAATTTTTAGCATTAGGGCCATTGCTTCAACATGATGGTATTAGAGCAGCAGTGGTACAGGAGAGGTGAGAGCTTCAAGAGGCAACAGGACTAGTGGCAGGTGGGGTTGAAAAGGGGCACAGGCTGCCTCATTGGGTTTGAAAGGGAAATAATACTGCAGAAATTCTGGGGTTACCATGGTGTGTTTGGGTGTGTGGGGGGATTGATTTAGCAACATAAAGAAAAAATGAAAATAGAGAAAGTCCAGCAGGGATTTAATTTAAGGGAAAGGTAACCAGAAAGAATTAAGGATCAGGGAACCTAAGACAAGTAAGCCACTAGAGTCTGAGGTCACCTTTGCCTGGAGTGCCACTTGGGCAGAGCAGGCTTTAGTAGTGCCCAGAAGCTGATGGGAGGGTTAGGAAAGTTTGGATTGGTGAACAGGGGTTCATGGTTATTTAATGGGTCCCCTTGATCTCTTTCAGAAACAGGGGATATTTATATCTGGGGCTGGAATGAATCGGGGCAACTGGCCCTGCCTGCAAGGAACCTGGCAGAGGATAAGAAGATTTTTACAGAGGAAGGTGAGGGTCAACATGACTTTCAGAGTCATCTCCTCACAATGTTGCTATCATTTCTTACTCCTGGATGTATGCTGGCTGAAGAGCTACAGTGCTCAAAAGCCTGATATCCTTGTCACCCCAGACTACAACACAGGATTTTGAGTCCCTTACTGGGAGCATTGGCAAGGCTAATGCCAGTCTCAGCACTGCGCAGCCTGCAAGCCTGTCAACTCTAACACTTCCTGTGAGTATGGTGGGAGCATCAGCTTTAAAGCCAGAGAATAATGTGCTCTGTAGATCTGTTGTAGCAATGAGATAATGTGTGAATAAGCTTAATACTCAGTGTTAATAATCATCAGTATAAACATTCCAAAACCACAGGTCTGAATGAAGATGGTTCTGAAGTGAATAGACTATCTGGGGCTGAGGATGGAGCCCCTGCTCCCTTCATATCTGTACAGCCCTTCCCAGCTCTATTGGATCTTCCCCTGGGCTCAGATGTAGTCAAAGCCAGCTGTGGATCCCGGCACACTGCTGTAGTGACAAGTGAGTGGGGCTGGGCAGGCTTTTCCAGGATGGACTGAAAAGGCATTCTACCTGTGTTCTAGCTGGAGCTACAGAAAAGGGAGTGGTCAACACTGGGGAAGGAGGTGGTGAGGAGAGGTGCGGGGGACGGAACCCAGGCCCTTGCACATGCTAAGAGCACTCTACCACTGAAGGTGCATCCTCAGCAAAGAGTATTATCTTTTTTTTTTTTTTTTTTTAGTTATACATAGACACGATATCGTTTTATTTATTGTTTTACGTGGAGCTGAGGATCAAACCCAGTGCCTCATGTGTGCGAGGCAAGTGCTCTGCCACCAAGTATAAGGCATCTTTACATACTTACTCATTTAATCAAGCTTCTATCCGCAAATAGCTTTAATAATAGCTCCCCAGCCTGTCAGGCCCAGAAGATTATGCCTCTTCCACACTCAGATACTGCCTCATCCAGTATCCTGATCTCAGTAGCTGTGAGATGCAGGCCACTCAGTTCACATATGGGAAGATAAACTTTTTCCACTGGATCCTTTACCACATCAAATTTGATTAGACAGTTGTAAAGAGAGAATATGTTGTTCCACACCACACATATCTTGTGAGGATTGTGACATGCTGGCTATGGGTTGTGCCAGGCCAGGCTAGACCAATGTCTTGCCAGAGAATAGAATAATACTGACAGCTATTTATTGTCCTTCTGGTTTTAGGAACAGGAGAGCTGTACACCTGGGGCTGGGGTAAGTATAAGAATTGTTTTCGTGACCCTTAAGCCAAGGGCAGGAAAAGCCTGGAAATAAAGATGGGTGACAAAGCTACATCATCTTGAAGAAGCAGGGTTCTCAACCTGATTACTGGAGGTGCAGAACTGAAAAGCTGTGTGCTCCCTTCCTGGGGTCTAAACAGATCTAGGCACACTCCAGAGAATGTCTACAACCAACAGAGAAATAGGAGATGACATCAGGACTGACAGGCTGGGGAGCTATGACATCTTGCTTTCTGCTATGTTGCCAAGGCTGGCCTTGAACTTGAGATCCTACTCCATCAGCCTCCCTGGTAGCTGGGATTATAAGTGTGCATGCAAGGGAGTGTTTAACAGCATTTATAAAACATGTTTGTGTGTTCTGGCACTAGGTAGAAAATGATAAAACGGAAATCTATGCTAAACATTTTGGTGTAGGTAGCAAGGAAGCTCGGAGGAACCTCTTGCCTGTAATGACTGGTTGCCACTGGACTTTTGGGACCCTGAGCCTGGCCCTAGAGGCTTTCTGGCTCCAGTCTCCTGGATTCACAGAGCAAGCACCAGCAGGGGGTGGGTGTAAACCTTATCCCCTCCTGGCTGCCGTCCTTGGGCTGCATGGAAAAGTAGCAAGGTCTATTGGAGAGGATGGCAAAGAGACTCATCTCACTTCAGGTAAATATGGACAGCTTGGCCACAAGGATAGCACCAGCGTGGATCAGCCCTGCCTTGTGGAATACTTTGTAGAGAAACAGCTCCAAGTGAAGACAGTCACCTGTGGGCCATGGAACACCTATGTGTATGCTGTGGAAAAAGAGAAGACCTGACATGTGTGTATGTATGTATTTAAGTTATAAAATATAGAAAAGTGAACAAAATATATGTTAGAAAATTATAAAGTTAACAATTGTGAAACTCCCTTTTGGGAGGTGAGGAGAGAAAAAAAGAACTCCTTTTCAGGTTAGGGAAAACCATTGCCAGCATCCAATGTCCCTGCATTTGTCCCTTTCCATCACAGCACTCCCCTTCACTTTAGAGCAGGGGCCTTAACTTTGCTGCACTATAGAAACACTTGGAGAGCACTGGAAACTTTGATGACACAGGTCAGTGTCCCAGATGATGAATCAGAAACTCTGTGAGGCCTAGACATAGATGGGTTTTGAAGTTTTCCCACTAAATCCCATTTTTTTTTTTTTGTCCCGAGGACTGAATTTAGGATCTTGCACACTCTAGGCAAATACTCTACCACTGAGGTACACTGCTACCCTTTTTTGAGACAGGGGTCTTGCTACGTTTTCACCCCAAGCCTGGGCCTAGTCAGTCATTTTCTATACAATGGTGATTGTGCTTCAATAAGTAGAATCATGGGGTAGAAAAAGAAATTAGGTCCCAGATGTTAATATTTGTCCTAGGCTGGCCTGGAACTTGTGATCCTCCTTTCTCAGCCTCCTGAGTCACAGGGGTTATAGATGTGTGCCACCACTCTCACCCAGATGATTTTAATGTACAGCCAAGACTAGGAACCACTATAGGTCATTTTTTTCACTCATTTCCCTGTAATTCATCAATATGTTGTATTTTCGTTTGATTCAAAATGTTCTGATTTCCCTTGAGAATTTGCCTTAATTTCTAAGTATGTGTACTTCCTAAGAAATTTTCTATTATAGTTTGATTCCATTATGGTCAGGAACATTTTATTTCAATCATTACAAGGCATATATATATATATATATATATATATATATATTTTTTTTTTTAGTTAGACATAATACCTTATTTCACTTATTTATTTTTATGTGGTGCTGAGGATCGAACCCAGGGTCTCATGTATGCGAGGCGAGCGCTCTACCGCTGAGCCACAAGCCCAGGCCTCAATCATTACAGTTTTTAAGACAAATTTGTTATGATTTATTTGACTATTTTGATGAATGTGGCTTTTACTAGTAACAGATTTTGGTTGGAGTTCTCCACACTTAGGTCTGGCTGATTGGTGCTAGGGTAGTGTTTAGTTCGTCTAGTCTTGCTGATTTTTACCTAGCTATTCTGTATTGCTGGGAGAGGGTTGTTAAGTCCTTGACTGTGGATTTGTCCATTTTTCTTTTCAGTTCTACCAGTTTTAGCTTTGTCTGTCTTGAAGCTGCTTTTAAAATATAGACACATTTAGAAGTGGAACATCACTGAAAGTGGCAAAGTAAGAAAACTCTGGGTTCATCTCCCACAAAACCAACTAATAAATTGTATGGTCTTTTTCAAAGAATTGTGGTTGTGGGTTTTGACTTATCCGGTAGGCTCTCAAGAACTGGATGGTTTTATTTATATTTTTTCTTTCTTTTAATATTTTTTTAGTTGTAGATGGACAAATACCTACCTTTCTTTCGTTTTATTTGGTGCTTAGGATTGAACCTGGGCCTTGCACATGCTAGGTGAGCGCTCTACAAGCTCAGCTCTTTTTTTTATTTGTTCTTTTTGGATTTACATGACAGTATATTTCAATATGTACATATTGTACATACACAGAGTATAACTTATTCAGGATCTCATTCTGAAACTCTTTTTTTTTTTTTTTTTTTTAAAGAGAGAGAGAGAGAGAGGGAGAGAGAGAGAATTTTTTAATATTTATTTTTTAGTTCTCGGCGGACACAACATCTTTGTTTTTTGTATGTGGTGCTGAGGATCGAACCCGGGCCGCACGCATGCCAAGCGAGCGCGCTACCGCTTGAGCCACATCCCCAGCCCCCTGAAACTCTTTTTAAAAGTACAAGTACTGGCTGCAGCAATCTGGGACAAGGGACAAATAGTTGGCATAAGCAATAAACATAACTTCTGGAGATGAAGAGGTCAGGAAAGGAGATACACAGAGGAAGGGTTTCTTTTTTTTTTTCTGTTTTTTAGTTTTTGGCGGACACATCTTTGTTTATATGTGGTGCTGAGAATCGAACTCGGGCCGCACGCATGCCAGGCGAGCGCGCTACTGCTTGAGCCACATCCCCAGCCCCCAGAGGAAAGGTTTCTAAAAGCTCTCATATGCTAGGGATTGAGAAGGCTAGAACACAGGCCAAGACTAGATACATTACTCAGCGAAAAGCCTGTAAAAATAATAAATTCCTCTGGATAGCTGCAAGTTCTGTGCAAGCAAGAATTAAAGATTAAGGCAGGGCTGGGGATATGGCTCAAGCGGTAGCGCGCTCGCCTGGCATGCGTGCGGCCCGGGTTCAATCCTCAGCACCACGTACAAAGATGTTGTGTCCGCTGAAAAACGTTAAAAAATAAAAATAAAAATAAAAATAAAAATTCTAAAAAAAAAAAAAAAGATTAAGGCAGAGTTATAAATAACTGGCTAAGTGTTGAACAAGTGTTCCATTTTAACAGTCAAAAACTGGGGCACATCCCAAAGGTAAATACACACACACACACAAAACAAACATGAATAAACTGATATATATCATATATCCCTATTATATGGTATATAATTCTACTGCTCGGCAGAAGGGAATGAATTGTGGATACAAGCAACAACATGGATGAATCTCAAAATAATGAAAGTAGTACTGGAAGAATGAGATCAAACAGGAATATATTTTATAGATTCTCCTTATATGGGCTGGGGTTGTGACTCAGTGGAGAGTGCTTGCCTAGCATGTGTGAGCCATTGGGTTCAACTCTCAGCACCAGAAAAAAATGAATAAATAAGATAATGGTAATGTGTCCATTTACAAAAAAAGAAAAAAAATTCTTATATAAAAAACTTTGGAAAACGCAATCTATGGCATCAGAAAGCAAATCAGCAGTTGCTGTCAGGGTGAAGATTTCACAGATGTGCACTTTATCAATTTATCAAAGTATACAGTTTTGCTAGTGCAGTTTATGTCAGTTATACCTCAAAGCTTATTACTGTTTTTTTTGTTTGTTTGTTACTGGGAATTAAACGCAGGGGTGTTCTGTTACCCTACAGCCTCAGCTTTTTTTTTTTTTTTTTTTTTTGAGATAGTGTCTTGCCAAGTTGCTGAAGTTGGCCTCAAACTTTGCAGTGCTCTTACCTCAGCCTTCCAAGTAGCTGGTGCTACAGGTGTGTGCACCACAATGCCCAGCTTATAAAGCTCACTTTTATAAAAGCAATTCCTGTTAATATGACAAGTGATAGGGGCTGGGGTTATAGCAGAGCACTTGCCTCACACATATGAGGCACTGGGTTCTATCCTCAGTACCACATAAAAATACATAAAGATGTTGTGTCCATCTTTAAAAATATAACAAATGACAATGAATTAGAAAGATTCCTAATCCTTCAGTTGTTGGAGTTATGGAAAAAGATCTTTGAGAGAAATAAAGAATGGGAGTTTCTTAATTTAGAAATGCAAAAAAGAAACCAGGTACAATGGTTCATGAGGCTGTGAGGCAGGAGGATCTCAAGTTCTAGGCTAGCCTGGGCAACTCAGCAAGACCCTGTCAAAATTAAAAAAACAAAACAAAACAAAGAAGGACTGAGGATGTAGCTGAGTGGAAAAGCATCCCTGGGTTCAACCCCTAGTACTTCCTCCATTCCCAACCCCCCTGCCCCCCAAAAAAGGACACAAAATAACAAAAGTTCTAACTAGAAAAATTTCCATATATCCTTTTGGTCTTTTCTGTTTTCCATAGGCCAAATCAACCAAAAATTGGTTGTGGGGAAAAATAAACCAAGAAAAAAAAAAACGCCATGGTATCTTTTTGAAAGGTAACTACACACATTTTAATTTATTTTTAAGAATATATTTATATTTTAAAACAGGACATGACTAACAGCATGGCTTACACCTATAGACCAAGTCCACACTGGTAAGCTTTTGAGAACCATTTAATGTGTCAACAGTAGTACTGGCGCAGGCAGACAGTAAGAATAAATAATAGTGCTCCGGGAAGTGCAGTAGTGATGTTGAGGGTAGGTAAAGAAGGAGCCTCATCTGTGGAAGCTATAGCAGGAAAACGTCCCCAGTGGTGACATGTGCAAAGCTGCTCATCTCCACAACAGAAATGACCCAACCTACCCAGACGGCCTCCCAACTGGGCTGGCAGCTGCAGGGATAGAAGAACTTGGGCACAATGGGGCACAGTGGACCCAGAGAGAATTCTGAAGAAACAGTCCAGAAAAGCATGTGTGTCACTCACACACACCCACAAACGGATTGCACTGTATATATCACACACTGTACAATTTAACAAAGGTGCTCCCAGCCTCTCTGTCATCTTTGGCACTGTATCAGGCCACCTCAAATGCTGACACACAGACATCCTCATTGGGAGGGAGGCTGTCCTGATTGGTGGGGACAGGCCTTCTGGTGAGAGCAAAGCTATCATAGCTACATCATTAACTGAACACCCCTAGACAAAAAACAATGTTAATTGCTAATTACAAGTATACATGCCAAAATTACTTCATTTCTCATCCCCCAAGGTTGGGCCTAGTCAATCATTTTCTATACAATGGTGATCGTGCTTTGAAAAGTAGAATCCTGGAGTAGAGAAAGAAATTAGGTCCCAGATGCCAATATTTGTACTTACAGCTATAAACTAAGTTTTAAAATATTTCTTGAGTCAAAAAATAAAAGCAACTCTCTATGGACTCACTAAACCCATAACAGACTTTCAGTATCACTCTTGTTCATGTTTTTAAATTAGGCCCAAGGTAACAGAACCTGTCCAGGGTTTTAAGCGCATTTAAAGAAAAACTAGAGCCACCCCTGTATAATAAGTCCAATCTATGCACAGGAAGCCACAGTGGCTGGCTGGTCAGGGTTTCTCAGGCGTGGATGTTGGTTGAATTGAGGACTCGAGAAGTAGCTTCAGATTTGGAAGCCTTTGAAAGTTCTCGCTGTTGAAAAAATAAATAACATCAGTGGCAGTACTACTGCTCCTATCGTGCATGCCCTTCCTTTATAATCCTAGTTAAGTGTCAACAGAAAGTCCCCTGAGGAGTTTCTGAGACAGAGAGATCCCTAGTATGTTAGGAATAGGTGAGGAACTGAGCACCATTGGGTTAGTCATAGACTGAGCGCATGCACACACATGCCCCAGTCGCCTTTCCTCTGCCAGTCCAGTCAAAACTTCACCCAAGAAATCCCTTATACTTTGGCAACTCCAAGAGTAGTTCTGTAAACTAAGTAAGCAACAAGCTTTGTTTTCATGAGCCCTTAAACAATGGGCCAGACCATGTATCTACCAATCCCTGGGGCTGAGGGCCTTGTAACCTGCTGGTGATTTGATCTCATGCTGGAGCACATGGCATAAAAGCAGAAAGTAAAGCTTGAGTGACCCCTGAGAGAGACAGATATTAGTAGAGGTTAGTTTAGTCAGTGACTTTGGTGCTGCCTGATGGAGTGTTATTAGCTTTAACAACCAAAACAAATGAACCCCCCAAGATCAGCCATAGATAGGCAGTGGATAAAATGGGCCCCAAGTGGATAAAATAGGCCTTGGCTGAGCAAGCAAAAGAGAAAAACACGACCCTCTGTCCAGCACACAGCTGGCCAGAGTGGCACACTATTTCTATAGGTAGAACCACTACCAGGAATACAAACTGGAATAAACTGCCAGAATATGAAGCTGGCTTAAACGTTCCACACTAGCTATATAGCCCTGGGCAAGTGTCCCATTCTCCATCCTTTTTAAGAGAGAAGGCAGGGGCTGGGGTTGTGGCTCAGCGGTAGAGCACTTGCCTAGCATGAGCAAGGCCCTGGGTTTGCTCCTCAGCACCACATAAAAATGAATAAAGGTATTATATCCAACTACAACTAAAAAATAAATATTTGAGGGGAAAAAAAAGAGAGAGAAGGCAGCTTAGGCTTTAACTCTGTATTCCCCAAAGGGTAAGGGGCAGCCTCACTTCTGTTTCATGGCAAGACATGGAGGAGGAAGCTTGTTAAGGAAAGGCATTGCAGTAAAGTGTTAGTAAATGCAAAGCAGGATAGAAGGAGATAATCATTCTGGAAAAATTACTTTAATCCAGTGCTTCATAAATGCTTTAGCAGCTCAATGTGGTAGAAACAGGCAAATGTAGGGAAAAGACCAGTAGACAAAGTTTGAGATTCAGCCCTGAGTTAGTAAGACATATACTCCAGGAAATAATCAGCACACAGGCCAAGAACCTCATTATAAGCAGCACACAGCTGGGGCTCCCCTTTCCACATGATGGGGCCTCTATTCTTTCCAGCACATTTTAGGCCTTTGATATCACAATTGGGGAGAGTGAAAGTTTTCTTTTGTGAAATAATGTTTTTAAAATTCGTCACCTGACTTTAGATGGGGCTGAGAATCCAATTCAAGTCTGAACAAGTTTTTCTATTAGTCAGCAGGCTGACAGTCAGCCTATTATAGGAAACATAAGCCAGATACTTATTTTTGAAGTTTGTCATAGAATTCTTTTGTTAAAATAGTTCTGTAATAACACAGCTGAGATGATAGGTTAGTGCTGCCCTTTGCCCAGTTGAGAATGAAGCAAGGAGATGATAGACAAGTTTGGAAAAAGGGAACTGGACATGCAGGGGTTGCCATACAGACCTGAAGCCCAAAAGTGGAGCTGTCAGAGTGGGACGGATCCTTCTAAGAACAAAGAAGACAATTACCAAGAACTCCACCAAGAGAGCACCAGGGCAGTGATTAGAGAGGGTCACCTCCTGCAGCCAGGGAGTGGTATTATCTTAAGCAGAAGGATCCAAGTTAATGTCTAGTTGCTACTGCCAACTTCCCATACATTTCCTTTCAGCCACCCCCACCCTCACCTTCCTCATGTCAAGGCAGGAAAGGGATTCTCAGCCTCCAAGGTACCTGTGCTGACCAGATAGCCTGGGTGCCCTTGGAAAGACAATGACTGCCCCAACTGTGTGCTCCCCAGAGACTGGTAGATATTAGAAAAGGTGAATTACCGCAAACTCAGAATAGGTGCTGGCAACAGAATTAATGCTGAAGTTGCGCTGGAGAGGGGTCGAGTCAGGGTACCCACCACTCAGGATGCTGCCATTCAACTCCAAGTTCTCTTTGTTGGCTCCATGCCTACCGGCACGGGGTGTTTTCTTTCCAGAACAAGTGGAACTGACCACTGGCTAGAGTAAGGAAAGAGATCCATATGTCACCTTAAGATGAATGTATAAGCACACACACAAACTCAAGAGCTAATATCACATTTATATGTCTATAATTTATACTTTTGATTTAAAAACTACTTTTGCTTGATGCTAGGCAAGAGCTCTATCACTGCATTTTACCACTGAGATATACTCCTAGGCCCTTGAATTCTTAATGATTTTACAAAATACCTACCTTTGAGAATAGCCTGTAGGATAGCTAAATGGCTAAACATATGTTTTGGCAGAATCCCCCTCTCTCTTGAGTATCTGTGTCTAGTGACCCAGTGTCATTGGGCTGGAACCCATGTACAGGGGAACCTAGCTTAGCACCAGCTGAAGACTGGACCTGAGCTCACAGAGACCACAAGACCATCACCTGACCTTTAGTCTCGACACAGCCCAGGGTTTTCATAGTACCAGAGAGGCTAGGTGACGTTTTTTCTCATTGTTAGTTTTTTTTTTTTACTATTATCTAGTGATAATCTGACTTACGTCTGTCAACTCTGAGCATCTCACTGATAACCAAATTCAGGGAGATTAGAAATTAGGACATCTAGATTGAGGCATCTGGGTAACTAGGCGGTGCATACAGAGCTTGCTTACCTTGCTGCCAGAAGGAGGAAGTCGAGACACAGGGGAGCGGTAGACTGTCCCCCCAAAGACGGGCCTAATGCTACTATTGGCTGTAGCATTGGACATGGTAGTAGTGTTCAGCTAGAGAAGAACAGATACATTACTGATATTCAGCCTTTCCAGTAACCTATTTCTACCTAACAGGAAAAAGAATAGGGGAAATAGTCCAGTAAAGATGAGTCCACACAGTAAAGAACCTGCTGCATCTGATATATAGGACTCGAGGAAACGTGAAGTTTTCAAAGCCTGTTTATATCCAGCAGATGGAACTATAAAATAGTACAATCACTTATGGCATGAGACATTTATTATATGACCCAAACACTCTACCCAACAGAAATAAAAGCATATATCCATACGATACTTATTCATAAATGTTTATAGCAGTTTTATCTGTACTAGTCAAAAACCAGAAAGAATACTCAGCAGGATAAATGGACAAGCAGATTATGATTTGTTTATAGAATGCAATACTGCTCCACAATAAAAAGGAATGGCCTATTGATACACGCAACACCAAGGATGAACCTCAAAGAAATCAGGCTAAATGAAAGAAGCCATACACAAAAATATGTACTTATGATTCTATTTATATTAAATGTTAGAAAATACAAAACTACTCTCTTGTGACAGTTAAATCCCTAGTTGCCAGGAGCTGAGGAAGGATAAAACTTACAAATATGCAACATTAAATCCCATACAACAATAATGTACCAGTTAAAAAAAAAAAAGTAGTAATTGAATAAAAAGCAAGGGAAAAAAACACTCAACGTCTGAAAATTTGTTCAAGTATTGACAGAGAGTGGAGCCAATGATAACACTTAAGACACTAACGAGCTGCCATAATCGTATTGGAATCAGTGATTAATACAACCAGACTTTTGAAATATTTTACAGCATTCTTAGCAGCAAGAGCTGTCTCACATGTCTTTTTTTTTTTTTTTAAAGAGAGAGAGAAATGGATGTGTAATTGATGTGATTCTGCAATCTGTATACGGGGTAAAAATGGGAGTTCATAACCCACTTGAATCAAAGTGTGAAATATGATATATCAAGAACTATGTAATGTTTTGAACAACCAACAATAAAAAATTAAAAAAATAAAATAAAAAATAAAGAGAGAGAGAGAATTTTAATATTTATTTTTTAGTTTTTGGCGGACACAACATCTTTGTTTTATATGTGGTGCTGAGGACCGAACCTGGGCTGCATGCATGCCAGGCGAGCGCACTACCGCTTGAGCCACATCCCCAGCCCTCACATGTCTTTATATTCTTAGCATTGCTGATCCAAAACAAATCATAGAATTCAGTCTTAGTGGTATAATTTATGTTTGTAAAAGTTTATCACATTTCCATAATAAAAAAGTATGTAGATCAAATAGGGAACTAATTTAATAAATGACAATAGTTTTTAAGAGGATAGAATATACATGTAATAAAGAGTGTATATCTGAAGATAATTTGAAGCTATAAAAAGTCATAACCCGGGGGCTGGGGTTGTGGCTCAGCGGTAGAGTGCTCGCCTCAGACGGGCGAGACCCTGGGTTCGATCCTCTGCACCACATGAAAATAAATAAGTAAAATAGAGGTATTGTGTCCAACTACAACTAAAAAACAAATATTTTTTTAAAAAAAAGTCATAACCCGGGGCTGGGGTTGTGGCTCAGTGGTAGAGCACTTGCCTAGCACGTTGGTGACCCTGGGTTTGATCCTCAGCACTACATAAAATAAACAAAAGTAATGTGTACAACTAAACAAATACTTAAGGGCTGGGATTGTGGCTCAGTGGTAGAGCACTTGCCTAGAATGTGTGAGACACTGGGTTCGATTCTCAGCACCACATATAAATAAATGAATAGAGTAAAGAGATAATCAATGTAAACAAATACTTAAAAAAAAAAAGTCGGGCTGGGGATGTGGCTCAAGCGGTAGTGTGCTCGCTTGGCATGCGTGCGGCCCGGGTTCGATCCTCAGCACCACGTACAAACAAAAAGATGTTGTGTCTACCGAAAACTAAAAAATAAATATTAAAATTCTCTCTCTCTCTCTCTCTCTTTAAAAAAAAAAAAAAAAAAAAAGTCATATCATAACCCAGGTGGGCACAGAAAATCCCAATGACTTGGGAGGCTGTGGCAGAAAGATTGCAAGTTTGAAGCCAATCTTGGTAACCCAGTGAGATCCAGTCTCAAAAAGGGGTGGTAGGGAGTGGACTGAGGATATAGCTCAGTGGTAGAGTGTTTCTGGGTAGGTTCTATTCCCAGTAGTGGGTGGGGGTGGAATAACAGGGAAAAAGGTTAAGAAAAATATCAAAATTAAATAATGTGACCTCTATTATGTAAAAATACACTATTTAAGACTAGGCTGGACATGGTGCCAATGCAGACCTGAAGCCCAAAAGTGGTAGGAGGATAGCAAGTTTGAGGCCAGCCTTGGGAAAACTGAGTAAGACCTTGTATCAATATTTAAAGGATAGAAAGTAGCATAAGTCTGTAATCCCACCCACTCAGGAGGCTGAGGTGGTAAGATCTCAAGTTTGAGGCCAGTCTGGGCAACTTAGCAAGAACCTATCTCCATATAAAACAAGGCTGAGGATGTAGCCCAGGGTGGAACAGTTGCCTACCATGCTCAAATCCCTGGGTTCAGCCTCCAGCATTGGTGGGTGGGAGCAAAAAGAACACCAAATATTTACAGTGGCTCTATTGTAGTTATATTATAATGATTTAAAAAATAATGCACCACCTTGGGGCTGGGGATATAGCTCAGTTGATAGTGCTTGCCTCACATGCACAAGGCCCTGGGTTCGATTCCCAGCATACCCTCCCCCCCCCCCAAAAAGGAAAAAAACCCAACCAAACAAAAAATCCGTCTTATTAAAAAGAAAGTAAAATATGATTACTCCCTGACTTCCTGTTCTAGAGATTAAGGGATATTAAAAATTCCATTCATTAAGCATGAAAATTGTCTTTCACCCAGTACTGTGGGCATCTGGAAGAATTACAGGATGATGAACTTCTGAAAGTTTCATCATCAGAGAATGTTAGCAATTATTGGTCCCTAGGAGTTAAATGCCAGGACTCAACAAATGGCACACGTCAAAGCTGGTCACTCCTTTACTGTTGTGATAAACCAATACTAAAGATTAAACTACAGTCACCCATTTACTCTCAAATTCACTCAACCTGGAGAAGAAAACTGCTTTTCCAACTCAGCAGTACAGAGGGTGAGAGAGGACAAAGAACCCTATCTCCCCACTCCTTCACCAGCAGGGCTCCACAAAAGCCACATTTACCTTCCGCACTTTGCCTGGTGTGTTGGGAGCCAGTACTCGCCGCTTGCTGGGTGTCCGGGGAGCACTGCCATAGAGCATCTCTGCCTCTGTTTGCTTCTTGTTCTTTAGTTGCTGTATGAAAGTCAGAAGCAACAGTGATGAATCCCAGTAAGAAGTGGTTTTAGGATGGGAACAGAAGCAGGGCTAGAAGTCTAGAGCCAAGTCTGCAGCCTGAGTTAAAAGGAGCTGTTACAGACTACCTAATTCTTCTAAGAGCTCTGACAGACATGCTACGATGCATAAACTATCTTCCTCTTTTCCCAGTTTGTGTGTACACTTACTCTTTCCTGCTTGGCTCTCTCTTTCTCCAATCGATGCATCTCCCATTGTTCTGCCACATACTCCATGAATTTCTGCCCATTCACCTCAAATGTTTTTGACTGCTCCTGTTCCCACATTTCAATCCGTGCCTTCAACTCTTCTTCCAGCTGAGACCAGAAACAAGGACATGTTAGTTACTTTTAATCTTTGGGGTTGAAGCCCAAATGAAACGATTATCTTAAAGATTGACTACTTAAGCTGGGTGCAATGGCACATGACTGTAATCCCAGCTACTCAGAAGAATAAGGCAGGAGGATTTCAAGTTCAAGACGAGCCTAGGCAACTTAGCAGAATCCTGTCTCAAAGTGAAAAAGGTTTGGGTGTAGCTCAGTGGTTCAATCCCCAGTGCTACCACCACTGGGCAAAAAAAAACAAAAAAACAATGATTTTTTCCTTTTCCACAGCATTAGCATTCTAACTTCAGGGAGCTAGACCCATGGGGCTTCAGGTCAGAGTGACCAGAGATGGTTCATTTACAACACACAGAAAAGTAGAAGAAGGCAAGAACCCATAGTCTGAATACTGAGGTTTTGATGCCTGAAGCTGGAAACAGCATCAGTAAAATCAGTAACATTAACCAGACAGTGATTAATGTAAGCATAAGCATAAGCATGACTATGGAACCAGATTATCTGGGTTTCAGTCTGGACTCTACCTCTTACTAGCTGTGAAAATGGCAAGTTACCCCTTATTATCTGTAAAAACAATATCAACCTAAAGGGATATTGTCATATATATGAATAAATGAAAACATCTTGAAATAGTAACAACTCAAAAAAAAATGTGAAACATTACTATTATTAACATAGAAAATAAAGCCCACAGTAGTTTCTCAAAAGCTTGCCTATATTATGGGCTAAAATGTTGCCCAAAATTCATTTTGAAGTCCTAACCCCCAACACCTCAGAATGTAAGTGTTTCTGGATGGTCTTTTAAAAAAAGTAGTCCAGGGCTGGGCGTATAGCTCAGTTGGTAGAGTGCTTGCATCATAAGCACAAGGCTCTGGGTTCAATCCCTAGCACCACCAAAAAAAAAAAGGTAGTTGAGTTAAAATGAGGTCATTAGGGTGGGCCCTAATTCAATCACTGATGGTAATTAGGACACAAAGACACACAGAGGAAAGGTTATGTGAAGATCCAATCAGAATCTGCCATCTATAAGACAAGCAGAGGCCTCAGAAGAAATCCAGCCCTGCCAATGACATCTTGAATCTCAGACTACTGGCTTCAAGAATTGTGAGAAAGTAAATTTCTGTAGTATAAGCCACCTAATTTGTAGTCTTTAATTTGGTGGTTCCAGCAGACTACACCTTGGTGTTCAGTGGCCCTTTGCTTACACTGAAGGCCCAATGCATAAACTTTGGAAGAGAAGACATTTCTGGGGCAAATTAATACAAAGCAAAGGACATACAAAAAATTAAAGTATCTCAAGAGCCAAGTGCCAAAAACTCTTAGCAACAATATTACCTTAGGGAGTGTTTTCTGGAGCTTGGCTCGCTGCTTTTCTTCTTTTAGAAGGTTTCCTCCTCGGTTTACAAATCGACTTGGATCTGAAGCTTTTCTCTGAAAAATACATTTTATTTAATGATAGTATAACCTAGGATAGTCATACCAATTACTCCTCCTAAGCCCTCATAACATAATGTATATTATTAAATTGACCTGTAGAGTTTCACATTCTTGTCCACATTTAGCCATTAGAAATGGTGGCATTTTAAGCCATGGGCACTCCTGGGCATATGCAAGATCATCCACTGGGGGGTAGGAAAACTACAAGCTTCCTTCAATCTAAAAAATAACAGATAAATATAACAATGACTATAGGAAGCCATCCGGAAATGATGAGGACCTTTTTTTTTTTTAGCATTGCAACCGATGAGGGGGTAGATCTGGCACTGGGAGCTTCCCATGGCAGACTCACGGGAATAGATCACCTGAAGCGAGTGAACTCCCCTTCTCTACCAGAAAGGTCCCTCGCAGCACCTATGGGCATAACCCGCTAGGAACTGATCAGCCTTCTTGCCCCCACCTCTATCCTGTTTTGGTGAAGAACTTTCTATCGAAAGCCTTTGATGTTTTCCAATATAAATAAAGCAAATGTGGGCTCCTTTCTTTGTTAGAAGCTGGACCCATCTAGTTAGCTTTGTCTGTGTCTACCCCCTCATTGAAACTACTTTCTGTGTTCTGTGGTCATTTCGCTATTCTAGCTTTTATTTTTCAGCCAGCCCATCCCACCCAAGGGAAACCCATTCGCTAGCCCATGCAAGATGTGGGCAAGAAATGCCACTAGTTCCCTTCCTTGGTTTGGATGTCAGATGATGTTATTTTAATATACAAGGTGAGGAGGGATGGGCAGGCCTAAACTCAGGGCTTGTTGTGATACCTCTGCTTGCGCTTGTATTTCTAGCATACTGGCACAGAATGCAGCTTAAATGCACGTGGCCAGGAAATTTGCAGATAATCTGGGTTTCACTAAATTAACCTTCACAAGATAAACAAAAATTTAGAGGGCTGGGGTGTAGTTCAATGGCAGTGCGTGAGGTCCTGGGTTCAATCCTTGGCCTCAGTAAATAAGTGTGAAATGAGAAGCTCTGGGTTCACATTCCAACACTGCCCTCCCCACAAAAAAGCTTTTCTTGCCTGTAATCCCAGCAGCTCAGGAGGCTGAGACAGGAGGATCCCAAGTCCAAAGCCAACCTCTGCAATGGCAAGGCACTAAGCAACTCAATGAGATCCTGTCTCTAATAAAATACAAAGTTGGACTGGGGATTTCCTCAGTGGTTGACTGCCCCCGAGTTTAAAAAAAAAAAAAAAAACGTTTCTCATTTTTCTTAAATGTCTGGCTTTTGTTATTTTATAATGTATACACAATAATTTTGAGTATATAACTAGGCATTATAAACTGGGGGAATTACTGCTGGGCAGTGGTGCAAGCCTGTAATCCCAGCAGCTCGGGAGGCTTAGGCAGGAGGATCACTAGTTCAAAGCCAGCCTCAGCAAAACTGAGGCACTAAGCAACTCAGTGAGATTCTGTCTCTAAATAAAAGTAGGGCTGGGGATGTGGCTCACTGGTTCAATCCCGAGTTCAATCCCCGGTACCAAAAAATAAATTAAAATTTTTAGGGGCTGGGGTTGTGGCTCAGTGGTAGAGTGCTGGCCTAGCACGTGTGAGGCCTTGGGTTAGATCCTCAGCACCACATAAAAATAAATAAATAAAATAAAGGTATTGTGTCCAACTACAACTAAAAAATAAATATTTAAAAATAAAAAATAAAAAATAAAATTTTAAATCAGGGGAATTACTTAAAAGAATGGTGCAGGTAACTAGAAGCATTCTTGATAATATGTAGACCAAACTATTTCTCTTCAAGAGTGCTTGACAGGTCATAACTTATTAACAACAATAGCATGGCATAAGTAACTCCTTTATTTTTCTCATGTGTGGTGAGTTACACAAGGCTGCTGCTTTAGCTATGTTCATATTCACTCCCCCTCCTCCTGGTTTTCACCCAGAAGCAAGAAGCATCTAAGGACTAGTTGATCGTAAACGGCTGTAAGGTCTTGCCAGGTTCTCTCCATCTGAGTCCTAGCTTCCTGCCTATAAACTTGAAACTTGAAAGAGTTCAGCTTAAAAGTCTACAGACCCTTATGAATGCTAATAGAGTCAGCATGAACCTAATAACAATTTTCTCCTTAAATTTTGTGCTGTTGGTGCTTCATTTCTCTCACCCCAATCCCAGCCCTGAATTCTAAAATGCTGTTTGTGCTATCTGTGAGAAGGAATTCAGAGAATACAAATTCATCCTGATATCTAGTTTTCTAGGAAAACAGCAAAAGTAGCAATAGTAGAGAAGTTAGTTGACTTCCTTAGTAACAGAACCAGAATTTGCCTGGGACAGCGTTACTCAGACTTACCAGCCACTGGTATGGCACATAAACACAAGTGCTGTGAAGAGAGACTGGGAGGAGCCCTTAATTCAGGGTCAAGAGGGCAATGCCACCTTTGTTCTTTCTCTACCATGCTGCCCGAAATGTGGCCCTTCAGGTGGGAGCTCTAGCAACCAGCTTGGCCCTGAGGACGAGGTCCCCACTTAGTGGTGGGGAGCCCAGAGCTGGAGAAGCCTGCTCTATCCACATCTGGGCTTCCTTCAAGCAAGAAACTTCTATCTTCTTTAAGCCATTAATTTATAGGACATTAGAAACCTGGTAACTGGCCTTGCTTGCTATTTTTCCCCCAAAGCTGGGGATTGAACCCAGAGTCATATCTATGCTAGGCAAGCATTCGCTCACTGAGCCATATCTCCAATGCAGGGCATGTTTTCTCAACCCTTCATTTCACTCTTAAGAAAGCAGACAAGTAGCCAGACACCATGGCACATGCCTGTAATCCCAGAAGCTTGGGAGGCAGAGGCAGCAGGATTGAAAGTTCAAAGCCAACCTCAGCAACAGTGAGGTGCTAAGCAATGCAGCAAGACCCTGTCTCTAAATAAAATACAAAAATGGCTAGAGATGTGGCTCAGTGGTCGAATGCCCACTCCTGAGTTCAATCCCTAGTACCAAATTAAAACAGGGGCTGGGATGGTGGCTCAGCAGTAGAGCGCTCGCCTAGCATGGGCGGGACCCGAATTCAATCCTCAGCACCACATAAAAAAATAAAGGCATTGTGTTGTGTCCATCTACACCTAAAAATAAATATTAAAAAAAAAAAAAAAAAAAAAAAAGCAGACAAATAGGGCATACCTCAAATTCTAAGAAAAGCTTCCAGCTCTCTTCCCATTTCTGGACACCTTCAAAGAGTTCTTTATGAACTTCATAGTAGTTTCTTAACCGCACAATCTCAGCATCATGTAGTTGGAGCAGATTTTCTGTGTAGTCCTCTGCAACATAAAGACCCAGTAGTTAAAAATTAAAATTACTCAGGACTGGGGTTGTAGCTCAGTGGTGAAGTCCTTGCCTAAAACACTGGGTTTGATCCTCAGCACCACATAAAAATAAATAAAGGTATTATATTCATCTTCAACTAAACATTTTTTTAAAAAATTAGTCTAATATCCCAATTTACTATCCACAACTTCCCTAAAATGGAAATAGATGTGTGTGTGTGTGTGTGTGTGTGTGTATATATATATATATATATATATATATATATATATATATATATATATATATATATTTTATAATATAGGAGTAAGTGGCTAATAAAAAATAAAAGCCAGGACTGGGGGTGTAGTGCTAGGCATTTACCTGGCATGCATGAGGCCCTGGGTTTCATTCCATGCACAACGGAAGAGAAAAAAATAAAAAGCTGGGCATGGTGGTGCGTGCCTATAATCCCAGCAACCCAGGAGCCTGAGGTAGAAGAATATTAAGTTTGAGGTCAGCTTAGGCAACTTAGTGAGACCTTGGTCTCAAAACAAATTTTAAAAGGGATGGGATGTAGCTCAGTGTTAAAGCCCCTCTGGGTTCAATCCCCAGTACTGAAAAAATAAACCATCAATAAAATAATATGTTTGTCATAATTAGCCTGAGGGGACTAAGTACCTAGGGTATGGACAAAGAGTAGTCTCCAAGGGTATTCTCCAAAATCTGTGTTATCTTTTGCTTTGTCTTAGTTTCTTTTGTATTCTTCTCTCTGCCTTATCCAGACAATAGAGGATCAGGTCACAAAACTGTTTAAAAACTTGCTGAATTTAGTTAGAACAGCTTAATTTTATGTTCAGTTCAGCCTGGAATTCCACTGGGCTCTAGGAGTCAGACTCCTCTAGGCTCAAATAGGCTAATGCATTTACCTGCTATATGCCTGAGTTAAGCTGATCAACATTTATGTCCCTTACTGTCCTCATCTCCCGACATGAAGATTATGTGAGATAATATAGTTAAGAATTGGCTGTATCTATTCAGATAAGGAAATAGAGGCTTCCCGGTGAGTGTCTGGGTTTATAAAAGAGCAGTGAGTAGACCACATGAAATTCACTGCTGTACTAACCAGCATAGTAAGGGGCAAAAGCTCGTCTCTGCTCCTGGCTATAAAAACACTGGTCCCAATACTGAGCCAGCTCTACTCGAATTGCCTCAATCACTTTCTTCATGTTTTGCATTTTCAGTTCTTCGAGCCGATCCACTTCTAATTGCAGCTGAAAGAAAAAGACATATTAAAGGTATTCACCATACTTTCATATTCACTTAGATTAAAAGTTCCCCCTTTTTAGTTGTTTTTGTTTCCTTTAGGGTACTGGGGATTGAACCCAGATATGCTTTACCACTGTTACATTCCCAGCCCTTCTTATTTTTTGAGACAGGTCTCACTAAGTTGCAGAAGCTGGCCTCAAACTTGTGATCCTCCTGCCTCAACCTCCTAAGTCACTAGGATTATAGACGTACCCTCGGTGCTTGGTATTTTGCCTTTTAAAATAAAATTATAACACATAATACTCTGTAACAATCATATTATAGGAGCCAGAATACAGAAGATAGAAGATAAGCAGGCCATTTCCCCCTTTTCTGACACTTTTAAGAGTAGGTAGGCCCAAGGGAGAAATAGGTAAGGATGTTGGACTAGACTCAGGAAGACTCACAGAAGACTGCTTACCCAGCACCCATTCAGTTTCTTACCGCTTTCCTGACCTTGGCTTTTGACCCAGTCATAACCATTGCCACAGCTTCTCTCTCTTCTTCAGGTATCTGCAACCTGTCCCAGAGTTCCCGGATTTGAGCACGAAGTCCCTCACACACTGCTTCATTTTGTGATTTTTGCATTTCCAGCTGTATCAAGGAAAGGCTGTGGTTAAAGCAAAATAGTAACACACAAAAGGCTAGTCCTCTGTAGCAAGGAATGTCTGGACCCAAATGAAGAAGAAGCATTTATACTGTGATTCCCATTTTTTTTTTTTTTTGGTACCTGGGATTGAACTCAGGGGCACTCAGCCACTGAGCCACATCCCCAGCCCTATTTTGTATTTTATTTAGAGACAGGGTCTCACTGAGCTGCTTAGTACCTGGCTTTTGCTGAAGTTGGCTTTGAACTCGCAATTTCCTACCTCAGCCTCCTGAGCTGCTGGAATTATAGGTGTGCACCACTGTGCCTGGCTTCCCAAGAGAAATTTTTTGATGCATTCTGAACATAAGATGTAAAGCTGTCACTATGGGAGGATCTCAGACCTCAAGAACAGGATTCCAATGTTGAATTGAAAGTTTTTTTCAATCAAACAGTATGCTTGGGGCTGGGGATTATAGCTCAGTGGTACAGCGCTCACCTATCAAGCTTGAAGCCCTGAGTTCAGTCCCCCATATCATCAAAATAAATGAATGAATAAATAAATAAATATAAAAATAGTTATTTAAAAAACAACTATGTATATCAAATGGATGTCATTTCATCTGATTGTAATTTCATATTCTTAGAATATTTTATCTCTTATTTACTCATAAATTAAGGTGTTTTTTTTTAATTCTTTTTTAGTTGTAGATGGACACAATATCTTTATTTATTTATTTTTAAGTGGTGCTGAAGATCGAACCCAGGGCATCACATGTGTGAGGCAAGCGTTCTACCACTGAGCTACAACCCCAGCCCCAAGGTTTATATTTTTTTAAAAAAGAAAAAAATCAGGGCTTGGGGTAGAGCCCAGTGGTAGAGCACTTGCCTAGCATTTTTGAGACCCTCAGGGTTCAATCCTTAGTACCAAAAAAATAAAACCGAGATCATATATCCTAAGTTACTATTTTTATTCTCCCCTACTCTCTTAATGTACATTGGCACTTATTTAAGACAGAAGGAAAAGCTGCCAGTTTTTTCAAGATGCTACACACTATTGAGATCCAGGGTCTTAATTTGAGAAGATATTACCTGCCGCAGCAACTTTTGTAGTGTTGCAATATTCTCCAAAGACAAACAAAAGGCATCTTCATCTTCACACACCACATCTCTTTCAAAGCTTGTGTCCGGTGTGTGATCTAATTCTTCCATACACAGTATGATCTGTCTCTTTATGTTGACAAACTCTTCACGCCTAGATGCCTATTAAAAAAAATAATAATTAAAGTAACCTATAGGAAGGCCAGAAGGACTTTTGGGAAGTATAAATGCAGGTAGTGTACCTTTGTTTCCCTCAGTGTTGCCACATGTTGTCTGAACTGGTTCAGTTCTTCTAAAGTGGGAACAGAAGTATTATCAATGTCATAGTGGGGCATGCAAAGAATTTCACACAATTCTTGATCTTGTTCTTGAAGTAGCTTCAGTTCCTGTTTTCTCTCCTTTTTCTGTTTTCGCATCAATTCTACCTGAGTGCGCAAATCTTTTTCTAGTTGCAAGATAGTTGTTTCTCCTTCTTCCTGTATAAGACAGTATACCAATGTTACAAGGTTTCAAGTAATTCTTTCACAGGAATCACTTGAGAAGGACAGTGGAAGAGAATTGATAGACTTTCAGTTAAATTTACAAATAAATCAACTCATAACCAATAGAATATGGCACAAAGAAGAACTCCTAAGGAAGGTCCCAAATGAGGAAAGGTTAATAGATACCAGGTCACTTTTTATAAAAATAAAGGTCAATTGACAACTAAAAAAATGTTTTACAAAATTTTTTTGGATTAAGTACAGATAGTCACCAACTTAACAGTTTCTGTCTCTCTCTCTTTTTTTTTTTTTGGCAGGGGGTACTAGGGATTGAACCCAAAGACATTCAGTCATTGAGCCACATCCCTTGCCCTTTTTTATTTTCAGACATGGTCTCACTAAGTTGCTGAGGCTGGCTTTGAACTTGAGATCCTCCTGCCTCAGCCTGCCAAACCGCTGGGATTAAAGGTGCTAGGATTACCAGGCTTAATTCCCCCTACCCTCTGGTGCTTTAACCAATGAACTACACTTCTCTATCCCTTTTGATTTTGAGATAGTGTCTCACTAAATTGCTGAGGTTGGCCTTCAATTTGGATCCTCCAACCTCAGTAACTGGGATTATAGGTTGCGCCACCACGCCTGGCTATGTTAGATTATTTTGCCCAACTCCAGGCTATGTAAGTGTTCTGAGCACAAGTGTAAGGTAAACTAGGCTAAACTTTATTCAGCAGGTTTAGTCTGATAGCATGCATTTTTTACTTATAATAGATTTATTGCGTGTAACCCTATTTTAAGTTGAGGAGCATCTGTACACTCATACTGTTCTATAACCATCACCTTCATCCACTTCCAGAAGTTACTTAATCTTGTAAAACTGAAACTGTATTTAATAAAAAGTCTTCATTCTCTGCCTCTACCCCCAGCTCATCACAACCACCATTATACTTTGTGTCTCTATGAATTTGACTTCTTTAGATACCATAGCACTTTTGCAAGAAACATATATTGGTTGAAAAGTTGGCTTTGAGTTAGCAAGAAGGTATCTATATCTAGCTTCAATGAGCATGGTGCCTATATCACTGCTACTCAGGAGGCTAAGAAATGGGAATCGCAAGTACAAGGCCAGCCTCAGCAACTTATTGAGACCATGTGTTAAAATAAGAAGTACTGGGAATGTAGCTCAGTGGTAAAGCACTCCTGGATTCAATCCCCAGCACCTACCTCAAAAACAAAACAAAACAAAACCTTAATAATCTCATGAATATCACCTTACCAATAAAAATAAATTTAGTGGTCCCTGCGTTACTCTTAACTGACAAAAGGAGAAGGGGGAGTTATATGTTCTATAAACTTACACAACTTCATTTAACATTAGCAAAATAGGAACTGTCATATAATTTCAGGGAGAATGCCACTATATACCTAACTTTTCACCCAATTTCACATTAAAAGTTCAAAAAACAGACTAAACACACAGGCAGTTCTTCCTGTAACAGCAAGAGGGACCAGAGAACCTTATTAGTACATCTTTACCTAGCCAAGCTCCATCTGTTCTTTCACAATTCTAACACTGTTTTCACTAGTTCTAAGCAGAGCTGTTTCAGCACCCTGTCTCCTGATATCCTCACTCAAATCCCTGACTTATGTTGGACCACATACAGTTATCTCTCAGCTACCTACACTGATAATCATGGCCTGCTGAGCTAGATATGTTCTCCTGGCTTTTGAGACATTTCTTCTGAGGGAGCCCTCTGGCTGATTCAGTGGCATACAACTTTGGAGTAGGAAAAGAACCACAAAGGTTGAATTTTGGGGTAACTTTTCCTTTTATCACTAGTTACTTTTGCTTCCTAGGTACCTCTTTTCATTTTCTCTCAGAGAAAGAATAGCATAATATTATCTGTGCCTACCTTTTTCTCCAAGTCAATTTTTAAAAAAATTAATATGCTCTACAAAGCAGAACTACAGCAAGAATCTTCTTTCTTTTTTAATTTTAATTTATTTATTATTTTTTTAAAAATAATTTTGTATGTTGAGGATTGGTGATTTTCTTTTTTTTAAATTTTCTTTTATTTTTATGTGGTGCTGAGGATCGAACCCGGGGCCTCGCACGTGCTAGGCGAGCGCTCTACCGCTGAGCCACAACCCCAGCCTTCTTTTTTTAAATTTTTGTATATTTTTTTAGTTGTAGATGAACAAATATATATATATATGAGAGAGAGAGAGAGAGAGCGCGCGCGCGCTGAGGATTGAACTCAGTGCCTCACAAGGGAAAGGCAAGGCTTTGCCACTGAGTTACAGCCCTAGCCCCAAGAAGCTTAGTTCTGATCACCTATTAGTTGTTCCATTTCTTTTTTATTTATGTTCTCTACATAAATAAAAAAAATCACTTTACAGAACTAACTGGCCAAGTACCATGCTCTCCCCATTTTTCCAGTAAAAACCCTATAAGGAAGTCTTCTGTCTGTACTCCAAAGTCATTGCTTCTTCCTAAATCTCAAACCCAAGCTGGATACCTCCAAACTGCCATGTACCTGAAATGGCTCAACATGTAACTCACTGCACAGGGTGTTCAACTCTTTTTGGCAGATGGATATGCTTTTGATAAGCCTTTCCTTCAGGCTCTCTTCTTCAGCAATCATCATATCCAGAAGATCCTATAAAAGAGAAAATAATCCATATAAGTTTACAGAAGAAAACCCCAACACCAAAATGTTCATAATACAAAATATCAAGAAAAGGCTTAACAAACAAACAAAAACAGGAAAAGCCTAAAACAAAACAGGAAAAGCTTATAATATCCTAGTGTAGGTGATCATATTTCTCAGATGAGACACCAGCATCCTTATGCCTGACACCAGTATTACTCAACTCACCTTGATATGCTTCTTTACAACCTCAGTTCTTTGTAACCTCTGGTCCTCTGGAATCCCGATCAATTCCCATATTTCCCGAAGGTGATTTAGGGCTTTCTGGAGACATACAATGGACTCCTCTGCGAGTACCTCACTGAAAAACAAAACAAAACAAACTCACCTGTTGCATCAATCTTTGCCTACAGACTAAAAGTAGTATTTTCAGGAACTAAATAGACTATCTTTTCAGCAGCTTTAAAGCTGAATTTAGCTTAATTCACCTCTGACTATTCCTTTTTCCTTCTCCCCCCGTACAAGCCAAACAAAATGCAATATCACAATCCCCATCATGGAAATTCACTCCTTGAATGGTACTCAGAATCTGGGTTTTCATTGATGATTCTACTTTTAACAGTATAATAATCACAAATGCTTTTATTAAAGAAAAATTAGGCAAAATGTCAGCAAAATAAACTAACATGAGTTTGCTGTTAAGAAGCAAGTGATTAATTATTATTATTATTTTCTCGAGGTACAAGGCAAATTCAAGGCCTTGCATATATGACAGGCAAATACTCTGACCTACATTCCCAGCCCCTTATTTTTTATTTTTATTTTTTTTAAGATGTTGATGGACCTTTATTTTATTCATTTATTTATACGTGGTGCTGAGAATCAAATCCAGTACCTCACATGTTAGGCAAGTGCTCTACCACTGAGCCTCAACCCCAGCCCCAGCCCCTCAACTCTTTAATTTTAAACAGAATATAACTAAGTTGCTGAGACTGGCCTCAAACTTGTGATCCTTCTGCCTCAGCCTACTGAGTAGCTAGGATTACTGAGTGCATCGCCACGCCAAGCCTGATCTTATTCTCAAATTACAACTAGTAACCCAAAGTGGCTAAAATTACTAAGATGAATATCAATGTTGGTAAAGATGTAGAAAAGCTGAACTTTCATACATTGCTAGTAAAGTGTATAAATCAGTACAACCATGTTAATATATATTTGCAACATCTATTAAAATTGAACTCACTGTGGTGGTGCAATCATCCTAGCAACTATCATCCCAGCAACTTGGGAGGCTAAGGCAGGAAGATCACAAGTTTGAGGCCAGTCTCAGCGATTTTCAAGGCCCTAACTTAGACTCTGTCTCACAATAAAAATAAAAAATGAAAAGGACTGGGGATGTAGCTCAGTAATAAAGAACTCCTGGGCTAAATCCCAGGTACCAAAAATAAACAACAAAAAACTGAACACAAGCCACACATAATCCCAGAGAATCAGAAGGCTGAGGCAAGAGGTTCACAATTCAAGGCCAGTCTGGGAACTTAGCAAGACACTGTCTCAAAATAAAAAAAATAAAAATAAAAAGAGGTTAGGACATAGCTTAGTAGTAGAGTACCCCTGGGTTCAATCCCCAGTAATGAAAAGGAAAAGGAGCAAGGTACATGCAACATTAATAGAACTAAAACATTTAATTATGCTAAATGAAAAAAGTCAAACCCTACATATCATAATGATTCCATTTTATAACATTCTAGGAGAGATAAAAATTTAGTAAAAGAACCAGGCAGGGTGGCACACACCTAAAATGACTCAGAAGGCTAGAAGATCCCAAATTCTGAGGCCAGCCTCAGCAACAGCCAGATCCAGTCTCAAAAAATTAGGGCTGGGGTTGTGGCTCAGTGGTAGAGCATTTGCCTCACATACATGAAGCACTGGATTCGATTCTCAATACCACATATAAATAAATGAATAAAATAAAGGCCCATCAACAACTAAAAATAAAATAAAATAAATTTAAAAAAAGGGCTGGGGTGTAGGTGTATCTCAGTGGCTCAGCGCTCCCTGAGTTCAACCAGCAGTACAAAAAACAAACAACTTTACTGAAAAAGCAAATTAATTTCTTGAGATCAGGGAAGATCAGCTGCAAAAGAGCAATAGAAACTTTTTGGGGTGATTAAATGGTTCTAGACCTTGATGGAAAATATATAATAGTATACAATTAAAACTGAACATGTCAAATGAGTTAGGTTTATTATGTGTAAATTATACTGTAAATCTTTAGAAAAATAGATAAACCATAAGAAAAACTTAGGAAGCTAGGTACAATGGCACACACTTGTAATCCCAGCAATTTGGGAGGCTGAGACAGGAGGATCATGAGTTCAAAGCCAGCCTCAGCAGGTTCCTGAGTAACTTAGCAAGATCCTGTCTAAAAACAAAAAGAGCTAGAGATGTGACTTAGTGGTTAAGCATCTCTGATTGGGCACAGTGGAACATGACTATAGAAGTGGGATAACCACAGGATGGAGACCAGACTGGGCAACTTACACACGAATTGGTGTGAATATACTATGTATACGACCAGAGGTATGAAAAATTGTGTTCTATATATGTAATAAGAATTGTAATGCATTCCGCCGTTATATATAAATAAAAAAATACAGCTAACATAATGGTAAAATTGTGATTTATCTAATGTCAAGAACAAGACAAAGATGCCTACTTTAACCACATCTTACCGGAAGTATTAGACATCTAAATAAGCCCCCCCTCCAAAAAAAAGGAATAAAAGAAATAAAGATCAGTAAGAAAGTCATAACACAATCTATTGTCAGATGGTGGTGTTTTATTTAAAGTCCTAAGGAATCTACAAAACAACAACAACAAAACCCTGTCTCAAACTAAAAAAATTTAAAAAAAAAGAATGAGAGGCTGGGGATGTGGTTCAGTGGTACAGCATTTGCCTGGCATGTGTGAGGCACTGGATTAGATTCTCAGCACCACATAAAAATGAATAAATAAAACAAAGGTATTAAAAGAAAAAAGACATAGGGGAGGGGAAAAATTAGGATGAACAAAGAAACCAGACAAGCAAGCATGTATCACTGTGTGATTGCCATCAATATAAAGTTCAAAACCTGGGGCCCAAGGTGTAGCTCAATGGTAGAGGGCCTGCCTAGCATGCACAAATCCCTAGGCTTAATCCCCAGCACCAAGGAGGGATGCAGTTCAAAACGAGGCAAAACTAACCTATGCTCTCAGGAATCAGGAGAGTGGTCCCCTTGGTTCTAAAGAAGGAATGATTGGGAGAGGCCACAAAGAAGGCTTCTGGGATACTCACACAGGTGTATTAACTTCGTTAACATTTCTACATGCATACTATTCTTCTATTACAAAAGTTTACTTTAACCAAAAAATTGTTTATCCCAAATATGTATTTAACTGGCATCCTGTATTTTATCTTTAAAAATTATAACCATTTGTCTGTTTTACAAAATATTTAAAGAACAGAGAGGTCTTTCCTATAGATACAACAGGATAACAAAGACTGCCTGGGCACCAGAGAAACTAGACACTAGATGTGCTCTGATCCACTAGCCTAGATCTAGAACCTGGGAACATTCACAAAAACCTTCAGACATTTCTCTAGCCACGAAATCCCATTTTAAAGTTGACTGTTCCTGAAGAAAATTCTACACAAATACCAGTTGCCTATACCAGACAGCCAGTATCAATAACCTGATATAATCTAGTGCTTCAAAGAATTTACTGTGCTTCTTTTATTTTAGAAATGTTAGCAGGTAATAAAGCATTTATTTAATATGATCTCAGTGAACTAAAGTGCAGCTAAAGAACTTCCCCAGGCAAAGACTCTTCACACTTTACTTCAATAACAAGGAGAAACAAGTCAAGATCCTACTATAAATAACTCTCAAGATCTAATCTGTGGTCAATATTTGATATGAATGTAACCCTCATGGTTTGCACACTTGGCTCCTTTCATCTGCCACAGTGTCCTCTGGAAAGCTATGAACTTGTCATAAATAAAGACAGGGACCACCATGTCTTTACCATCTTCATTTTACCAGACCCTAATACATAGAAGTTGTTTGATAAATGTAAAACAAATGGCTTTGAATTCCTATCAAAGATTCCAGATCCATCAGAATTAATGCACTTTCAGATCCTGACAATCAGGTTTATAGGCAAGATCTTGTAATGAAAGTAAAAAGTGATCATTTTTTCCCCCCGAACAGTAGAAAATCCAGTACAATGGGCAAAGAATTTGAGAAGTCATTTCTCCAAAGATATACCATTGCCAATAAACACACAAAAAGATGCTCAACAATGTTAGTTATTAGGGAATTGCAAATCAAAGCCACAATGAGATACCATGGCATAGCCACCAAGATTCCTATATTTAAGACAAATATTAAGTATTGGTGAGAAACTGGAACCCTCATACACTGCTTATGGGAAAGCAAGATGATACAGCTCTTCAAAAACGGGTCTGTCAGGTTCTAAACATTTAAACATTGTTATCATGCAACCCCAATATCCATTACTAGATATTTACCCAAGAGAATTAAAAAGATGACCATACAAAAACTTGTTCAGGAATGTTTATAGCAGCATTACTTATAATAGCCAAAAAGTGAAAACACCACAAATGGGTAAATAACATGTAATGTATTTACACTGGAATATTATCAGGCAATACACTTTGAAAACATTATCTTAAAGGAAGCAAGTCACTAAGGACCACATATTTACGATTCATTTGTGTGAATGACTCCTTTGTGTGAATTACTCAGAATAGAAAAAATAGTTGTGAATATGTAGACCATAGGCTAAAAAGATGATTGACCACTAATGGGGTTTTGGAAGAATGCTGAAAATATTCTAAAACTGCGGTGATAATTACACAACTCTGAATATTCTAAGAATCACTGTATACTTCATGAAGGTAAATTATGTGGTATATTGTCAGGGACTAGAAGGAAATTCTCCTTCAAAGAATAGCCTGACAGCCCCCTGGGAGACATCCTGCAGCTACCTATCTCCCTGGAACATCCTGCGGTTATCAGGATCATCAGACATCTTGCAGCTGGCAGTTTTACCACCCACATCCAGCAATTGCTGATTAGAGAGCTTCCCCATCCCCAGCATATAAATACCCCTGTGTGAACAATAAAAGTTTGCAGCTTGATCAGAACTCCTGTCTTGCTGTCATCCTTTTGTGTCTCTTGTCCCTTCATTCCTGCCCATCTAGGTTCGCTGCCCACGTTGATGTGTCCTGCCAGATGGGACACATACACGTAGCAGAGGGGTGACAGCATATGGGGAGAATCATCAAATCATTTATCGAAAACAGTGGGTGCTGAGTTTCTCACTATCAGAGAAGGGAGTTGCAAATATGGAAAAGGAAAATTTCACATGATGTGTCCTGCCGGACGGACATTTGGCGCCCAATGTGGGGCTCGAGCCTTTGACTGAGAAGGAACGCCGTCCTCCGGGAAGACTTGGCCAAGCGGAGCTAGAGATCGAGAGACAGATCCAGGAGGAGAGTGAGGACGACGAAAGGTGAGTGACCCACCATGGGACAAGCAGTTTCGTCACATGATTTGTTTTTGTCAGGCCTCAAGGAGGCCCTCAAGACACGAGGGGCGCATGTTAAGAAAAAGGACTTAAAATTATTCTTTTCATACATAGGAGAATTGTGTCCATGGTTTCCCCTTGAAGGGACCATTGATGGTAAAAGATGGCTTAGAGTAGGAGACTGTTTAAAAGATTATTATGAATCCTTTGGCCCAGAAAAGGTGCCTGTTCCCACCTTTTCTTACTGGAACTTAATTAATGAAATTCTTAAAAGTTCACCCTTTGACAATGGTACCTTAAAACTTGTCAGGATTGGGGAAGAGGCTATGCAAAAGACCTCTCGTCCCCCCTCGGCATGCCCTTCAGTTAGTATAGACATAGATACTTCTCAGTCTCCCTAGGACCCTGGGAACCTTCCTGGTCCCCCTCAAAATCCCACCCTAATGAATAAGGCTCCAAAGGTTACCAACTGCCTTTATCCAGTTTTAAATGCCGGAGACATATTGACCCCTGGGGAGGAGGCTACCTTGGAGAAGGAAGCAGCTCGCTACCATTCAGAAGACCCGCCACCTCTCAGGACCCTGACACAGCCTATAGGACTTACACATCCACCTCCCTCCTATATCCCTCCTGCCTTTTGTGCTCCGGCCCTTCAGGGGCCAACTGCCCCCTCAGATATTTTTTCTCCACTTCCCTTACCTAACCTGGCTCCCTTGCGCTCCAACATAGATGGGAACAGATCCAACTTTTAAAAGAATTAAGATCCCTTGACTCTGAGCTTCGCTCATTAGCCTTAGGCAAGGAGTCAACCCGAGCTGGCCCAAGGTGGTCTAATACAAAGGCTAAGCCGTGCCATCTGCCTGTTCTCGCCTTCCCAATCACCCGCAGTCAGATAGATAAGCCCGCCCAGGCTGAGGACAAAGAAGAGGATCAAGAGGAGGAAGCGGGGGAATGGCACAAGGAAGATCAGGACTCAGAGGATGAGGAGTTCACCCCTAGGCAGGAAGGAACCCGGAGTGTCTACAAAAAATTAAGCCTGCGTTTTCTTGAAAAACTTAAAAAGGCTTGTGCTCACTATGCCCACGTTGATGTGTCCTGTTGGTCGGGACAGTATATGATATCAGAGCTGTTATTCAAAACATCTGACATATAATCTGATTTTGATTTAGTGATTTCTTTGAAAAACTTAAAAATCTTTGCTAATTAGTCATACAAGTTACTTTTATAAAGTAAAATCACATGAGATTGGGACATTAATTGTGGGTCTCAAATCCAATTAAAACCAAGATAAGCCACCTTGGTTGTGCATGCTCCCAGCTACTTGGGAGGCTGAGGCAGGAGGATTGAAAGTTTGAGGTCAGCCTCAGCCACTTAGTGAGAGACCCTGTCTCAAAAAAAAAAAAAAAAAAAATTGGTACTAGGGATTTAACCCAGGGACACTTAACCATTGAGCCACATCCCCAGCCCCTTTCTTATATTTTAACTATTAGAGACAGGGTCTCACTAGTTGCTAAGGCTGGCTTTGAATTTGTGATCCTCCTGCCTCAGCCTCCCAAGCTGCTGGCATTACAGGCATGTACTACCACACCCGATTTCAAAATAAAATCTAAAGGGCTGGGGTATATAGCTCAGTGGTAGAGCACTTGATGAAGTTGGTTCCATTCCCAGTACCAAAAAACAAAACAAAACAAACAAACAAAAATCTATACGGCAAATAGCAATCTATCTGCTAGACTTCAGCAGCCTAACTAAAAGCAATATTCACACAATTTGTTATAAATTTAACTACTCCTTCAAGTTTATAATATATAACAAATTTTATTTGGTCTGATGGAAGTAGGTGTTTGAAATTTCTAAAGATCCTTGTTAGGACAGTTCACATGACAGTACAAATTTCAAAGAATTAAGAATTAAAAAAATAACATACCAAGCCCTGGGTTTGAACCCTAGCAATACAAAATAAAATGTTTTCCTCTCTTCTCAACATTTAAATTGTACCAATTTTTTCTTTTCATTTGCATTACTTAGCACCTTTCTTATATTTCAGTGTGTTGCCATTCACACTGCCTTCAAAAGAGCCAAATCTCACCTTCCTTAGCTCTCCTCTCCTACCACATGGGTCCAGGTCACCATCTATCATCTCTTACCTGTATGTCAATGGGCTCTTAACTGGGCTTCCAATTTGAGCCAAAGCCTCCTTAAGTTTCCAGTCAGTACAGGTGGAGCACAGGGTTCCATTCAGAACCCTCCAGGGACTTCTCATCCCACTCAAGTTAAAGACTTGGCCTTTCCAGAAGCCCAAGGAACCCAATTCCATTTGATATTCATTTTACCTTCTGACACCAGCACTGACTATCTACTTTAGTCACAGTGGCCTTCTTGCTCTCTGGAATACCCCATATTATACTGCATAAGGGCATTTGTGTTTACAGTTCCCTCTACCTGGACCCCTCTTCCCTCAGATGCTGCACAGCTTGGTTCCTCATTTTAGGTCTTTACTCAAAGATCACCTTCTTAGGAGGCCTTTCCGTGACCAAGCTGCAACTACTTCTTCCTATGCTTTCTTTTTTCGGACCAGAGATGGAACCCAGGGGCATTCAACCCCTGAGCCCTGAACCACATCCCCCAACCCTTTTTGAGAGTCTGTACAATGGATTGAGCCCTGGGGTGCTTTACCAATGAGCTACATTCTCACTCCTTTTTTTGGTGTTGCTGTTTTGAGTTAGGGTCTCCCTAAATTGCTGTGACTTGCCTCAAACTTGCCATCCTCCTGCTTCAGCCCTCAGTCTTCCAGCTGCTGGGATTAAAGGCCTGTGTTACCACACTAGCTGTTTATTACCTTTCTTTTCAGAATGTAACTCCTACGAGGGCAAGGATGTCAGGTTTTTTTTTTTTTTTTTTTTGCCACACTATCCCCAATATTTGAATTGTACTTTGTACATAATATACATTCAAGAAGTATTCTGAAAGAATAACCTGTAGATTTTAAAAAGTTGTATGACTTGAAGATGCTTCAGAGCTATCATTGTGATCCTTGCTAAATGGTTCCCTAAAAGGAGCAAATCTATTTTTTTTTCTTAGAATACATCACTAAATAACTGAAAGTGAATAAAAAATACACAAGGACACAAAAGTTGTAAAAAGAACCATTTTTTCCAGTCTCTTGAACCTAAGTCACTAGACTGGAAAAGATTTCAAGTATTCCTCTCTACATGATTGCCTACTTTCAGTCAACCTTCACTGAGTTACTTCCTTGTTTTTCCCCCTGGACAGTGGTAGACTCTGGAAAAGGTCTGTGAAAACTTCTGTACAACCTGTTTCAGGATCCATAATCATAGTTAATTCAGTGAAAATCTGACACTCATTGTTTCTGAGGCCTATTTCTCACATCCCTTTCCAAAAATGAATACCTGAAATTCAAAAGTACCCCCAAAACCTAGCTTTGGGTTAGAGGAATCCTAGTGGCCTTTAAAAAATCTAATTATAACCATTCAAGGGGAACTTTTTTTTTCTACCTTCATTCAATCACTTGAATACAGAAGATACCTGAGCTATCCATAATGAACTGTGAATAAGATTTTCCTTTAAATGCTATTTAAAATTTTACTAGTCCTCAGAATGCACCATTAGATTAAATGCACAGCAGTTTTAAGATAATTTCCTTTAGATAATAAGATTATTTGTGGAACTAGGACGTATCTCGGTGGTAGAGTGCTTGCTTAGCATGCTGGAAACCCCGGGTTTGATATTTCCAGCACCAATAGGTGGGTTAAAAAGTTATTTGCAATCCACAACCTTATAATACTAAGTTTGTTTTGGCAAGGGTATTAATGATTTAAACTTAATTCCTTAATTCCTATTCCCCTGAGGACAAGCATTTGGAAAAGCCTGATCAGAATTAGTAATCATGGAACCAAGAACCTTAGTGTAATCAGTTTAACCAATTAACTACAAATTATTTAATACGGAATACGCACAATACTTAACCCCCCCGAATGTAAACATCTGTATGATTTAAACACACAACTCCTACACAGATATTGTTCTTATTTTAGAATCGGGAAAATGCATTCGACCTCTTGCCCAATTTCACACGTCTAATCGGATCTCAAACTGGACACTCCCTCCCCAGCAACGCTGGGGAAGCTGTTAAAACGACCATAAGAGAATTCCATCATCAGTTCTTTAATTTGCAAGGAAACTAAGCCGTCTTTCCAAATAAGTAAAGCGCTAACACCGCAGGGCGGATACAACAGAAAGCAAAAGATGTTTTTAAAACTTCACGACTTTAAGAAATGTGAAGCCACAGACCGAGGTTTTGAGGCGGCCTTCAGTGCGAAGGAGCTGCACCTGAGGCGCTGCGGGGCGGGCTCCTGCCTCCAGCCTCAGCCCCAGCTCAGCGGCTCCGACGCCGCGCTCATACACGACACGGGGGTGAGGCTGCGGGACCTCAGAGCAGCGCGTCAGGCTCGAACGTGCACCCGCTAGCCGCGGGTTGATCGGACACCCTAGTCCCAGCCGAGGGGCCTCTCGGACACCGCACCAGCCCAGTACCCGGGACAGGCGTTGCTCCCTCCCACCACATCTCGACTCGCACCTCCTTCTCATGGCGGACGCTCCAAGCAGTCCCAGGGAATCGAGACCCCCGACCTCCTTCACGCGGGTACGAGCGCAGCAACCAGCAACACACACCGAAGTTCTCGCTGTGGGTAGCCGCTCCGCGAGCCGTTGGGCCCCGCGGAATTTCAAATTGAGCTCCGAGGCGGAGCAGCCATGCGATTGGTGCGGCTTCCCATCATTCCTCACGAAGCCCCGCCTCATCCCCGCCCCTCCGCCACGGCGGACTACCTCGCGGGTCTGTCTCCGCCCAAGCAGGAGCTGCGCGCTGGGCGTGGGAAGTGCAATGGGAGAGCATGTTGGGCGGATCTCACGGTCTGCGCGTGCGCTCGGCCGCGGCTGGCTTTACTAGACCAGCTATAGCCTTGAAGTGCATCCTTTCAGAGCTTATGATGTCATCCGAGCCCCACCCGACGCGCGCAGTTTTGATTTCAAGTTTGTGGTGTTTTTAGAGGCCGAGGGGCAGGAGCAGGGAGGCTTGAGAAGCCCACCAAAGAAGGGAAGGAACACTGAGCCCTGCTCAAAGGCTTGGTATCTTTCTAGAGAAGTTATCCCATTTAATCATCACGACAAACCCATTAGGAAGTACTATCACCACCATACAGAGGACGAGACTCAAAAAAAGGTAGAAGAAAAGCCTCCCAAGTCTGAGTGTCTTGTCCAAGGCACACAACTGGTGAAAAATGGAGATCACTGGGGCCTGGTTTTCTTTCAAATTATGTTTATTTAACTGTTATATGAAAATTTTAAGGCTTGAAATTGACGAAGTGTTTTTGTATCATCGTTTTCTCACTGAACTATATCCCTAAATGCACATATCAGATTTTTTTTTCTGTGGCATGTAGATCTCATTATTTAACAAATAATATTAGGATGAATATCCTCATACATAAATCTTTGCATCTTGCATTATTATGACTGATTCATGGAAATGTGATGCCTCCTTTTCGAAGAGGTTGTATTTATTAATTTGTCCTCCCGAACAAGGAAACGCACCCGGAGTACCCACCTCCGATTACCCTCAGCAGTGCCAAACACTACACTTTTAAACCTCTCTGCTCATCAGGCAAAAAAAAAAAAAAAAAAAAAAAAGGGCATTTCCTGTTTGATTCACTTATTTTATTATAATTGAAATGACACATCTTAATGAATCATCATTTCTGTAATTGTCACCCTTTGCCTTTTCCCTAAAGGATGCTTTGCTTCACCTCCAAAACCAGATTTTTTTTTCCCTTTCTTTCAGAAAAATTTCTCATTGTTACTTATAACATTTTTAAACTTGGTGACAGTATACCAAAATTCACACCACTAAATAATAGGGACAATACTCGAAATTTACTGGAACTTTTGATTAATTAACTTGGAAGTTCTTCAAAATGCTTCAAAATTTGTATCTTCAGATGCATTCCAAGGATTAGCATTGTAACTTATCCAGAGATAAGGCAATTTTGCTCTGATGTTCTTAATATCATAGCTTTGAAGCTCCACAAGTGTTACAGCCTTTGCAAAGAAGTCTATTCAGAGAATATATTCAGCACGTAAACTGTGTGTATACCGTGATTCTGACCCTATTACAGGGCCATGTTGTATTTCTACCAAATGGTACTATTCTATAGCACAAATACAATGCACTGTCACTGTTTATTTACTTGGCTATAGAATCCTTCTGAAACCACATATTCCTTCTGTGAACTAACATCTCTGTCAACAGTGTCTTTGATCTTATCCACGAACCTAACATAAGACTGTCAAAAGATTTTTTTTTTTTCTCCTGGTACTAGTGATTGAACCCAGGGGTGCTCTACCACTGAGCTACAACCCAGCCCTTTTTATTTTTTATTTCAAGACAGGATCTTGCTAAATTGTCCAGACTAGCCTTGAACTTGTGCCTCAGCCTCCATGTCACTGGGATTACAGGCCTGTGCCACCATGCCGGCCAGTATCGAAAATGCTAGCTAGCTAGTTGATGCATGTCTTCTCCTTAGAGTGTGCTCTGATACAGCATTATTGTTCTTCTAGTAAAGAATTCAATTACACGTTTTGACTTTCTTTCTTTTGATAAGTGGAAGCACTGTGAAAGGGGAACAGATGGGAAGCAGAGCAACTGGGAGAGACAGTCTTGCAAAAACCCAAGCAAGAGACAACAATAAAGACCTCTGTTGTGGAAATGGTAAGGAGGGGATTAACTAGAGACATTTTGAAATAAGAATCAATAGGACAAGGGGACAGACTAAATGTGAGGGATAAAGGGAAAAATCAGTAATATCAAGGATAGTTTCTTTCACAAAAAAATGAACAAAATTTGAGTAGATGATAATGTCAATTAAAAATGGGAAGAAGAGCAGATTTAGGGCTTTAAAGAGTGGACAAGAGGTTCCATTTGTAACTTTTAGACATTTAGAGTTTGTGAAATGACCAGGTAGGAAATACTAGCGTGAGTGAAGCTTAGCAAAAGCCTGAGATCTGGAAATAGATCGCCACAATAAAGGAGAGAGAGAGATGTCAATAAATGGGACAGGCATACAGAAGTAATCAAAGGAGACAGATGGACAACAAAAATGCAGAACAAAAATGAGTGTCATGAGAGCTGAATTAAGAGAATTTCAAGGAGAAAGAGGTAGTTTCCAATGAGATCAAGTTAGAAAAGGCCTGAAAAGAGATCACTTGGGGCTGGGGTTGTGGCTCAGGGGTAGCACACTCACCTAGTGTGTGCAAGGCCTTGGGTTTGATCCTCAGCACCACATAAAAATGAATAAATTAAATAAAGGTATTGTGTCCAACTACACCTAGAAAATAAATATTTTTTTAAAAAAGAGATCACTAATATATGTGGTTATAGTTTATAATTTTCAAAAGGTAAAGAGAGAAGGGCACTGGCGACATTTACAGGAGTACTATTTACTGTTGCCAGAAATAGCTTTTATAATGGGTAACAATTTTTCATTCTACAATAAGAAACAAAAAGCTTAAAGTGCCTTTTTAAGTTAAAACAATAATAAATTTGTTTTCTTGAAAATGTAATGAATCACAAAATTTTAGAATTAGAAAGGTTTTAGAATTTTTGCTGACCACCTAATCCATCTTCCTTATTTTACAGTTGAGGAAACTCTGGTACAGAACAGGTAATTTTTTTTTTTTCCAAGAAGAATGCAATAGGACTACAGCTATCACAGAGTTCTGTCCACAAAACATATGAAACCCCAAGGATAGCTCTTCTTGTGCTTTCACTAATATACACAGAAGTGAATATACAGAACTACAGGATGTTATGTATGAGAGCAGTGGCTTTATTTACAATGATATTCAAACAGGATTTAGCAAAGGTTACCTCTTCTCCCTTGTATCTTACCAGCATGTACTCTACTTCATAAGCAAAAAAATGGAATATCCCAGGCACATGATATGAACATTGTTGTCAAATATGTTCTGTAGGTCCCAAATAAATTCCAAATTCCCCAGCTCTCAGCAGGGCCAATGGGAATACTTTGTTAGCAGCTGGGTACCAAACACCTACATCCAAGGAAGACTCCAATGTTGGCCTCAAAAGCTTCAGGCTTTCACCTCACTCATGGCCTCCATAAGGCGAGCACTATTTGTGATAGCTGTTGTCAGAAAAATGAACCTGTACCCTAAGGAATCAAAAGCAGCAGAAGTGACAAGAGATCTCAGGTTCCCAGCAGGAACCACATTGACCCATCCAGTTCCACAATCCCCAATGAATCAGTGTACCAGTTTATAAACACAAAGACATCAATACTAGGCTGGTGGATACCACAACTTGCAAGCCTATCGGGATTGGGCTCATGGTTATAGCAGCCTGCAGCAAGGTTATAACAAGTGGTACCATGGCCTGGAGAAAAGGCTTCCTGTGCAAGGCACTTTTTTCCCTCAGGACCCATGCTAGCCTGTTCTCAACTTTCTGTTCTTTTACCTTTCTCTTTGCCCAAGAACCGAAGGGCTGAGATCTCAGAGAATGTGCAGCCACCCAGGAATACCACCAAGATAAGGCGCAGGGATTCACTGGAAGTCTTGTCTTCCTTGGTCATGTCTGTGAGGATCAGACCAGACTTAGCTCTTCACTGACATGCTAGTACTGCATGATGTGTGAGCCCACCTCTTACTGACACCCTGCCCCACCTGGCAATGCCACACACCTGTGAATGCAAACTCACTGCAATTGAGTAGCCGTACCACCTCATCAAGACCCTGCCAGCTTCGCCGCTCTAACACCTGGGAAGGTATAAGAACTGGTTTCAAGGGCTGGGATTGTGGCTCAGCGGTAGAGCGCTCACCTAACATGCATGAGGTACTGGGTTCTATCCTCAGCACCACATAAAGTAAAAAATAAAGACATTGTGTCCACCTATAACTAAAAACAAATAAAAAAATAAATATTAAAAAAAATGGTTTTGGGATGGGGCTGTGACTCAGTAGTAGAGAGCTCGCCTCGCATATGCGAGACCCTGGATTCGATCCTCAGCACCACATACAAAAATAAACAAGTGAAATAAAGGAGTTGTGTCCAACTACAACTAAAAAATAAATATTTAAAAAAAAAAAACCAAAAAACTGGTTTCAAGTCCACAAATAGTACCACTGTCATGTGTCTTGCTAGTTACTTCAATAATAAAAGCTGGGATGGGCGAGGGATAAGAGAAAGCAGAGAGTGAAATATGAGTGGCTTGTTCCCACCTGCTCAATGATTCGGCAGCTCAGGGGCACATAAGCACCACTGAAGACATAAGCCATGTCTCGGGGCACTTTCAGATCATACTCTCCGTCCACGCGTGGAATCTAGAAGGCAGTGATACTGATTAGGCAAGTGGAAGCCCAGTTCTCTAGTCCTTTAAAGGATCAGATAAAAGTAACAAATCCCAAACAATAATTCCTGTTTCAACTAAAGGGAGAACCAGCAGCAGGCCCCCCAAAAGGAATCCATAACCAAGATGACACTTATGTTCAGTATCCACTAACTCTCTGCAATGAATTTCTGAAGGGAAGGGTTCTCCTCTCCAGTCCTTCTCTTCAACCCCTTCATAGGAAGCATAGGAACCTATACTTTCCACTATCCTATAGCACTGACAGATGCTTGTTAAATACTTATTAAGTAAGTGAATCTTGTCTCCTGTCTCATTAAATTAAGCTCATGCTATAAGAATACTAAAAGATCTTCATAAAAATCAAACACCAAAAAGGTTTTTATGGACTATACTCCACAAAGGAATTAAATCATAACCCGCCCCATAACCAGCCATGCAGTCCTGTTTCACATACCAAATTCAGCTTTTTGCTGATGGCCCGAAAATTGCTCCTCTTGGCCAGAGAACTGAAGGCATCAGTAATCTTTCCTGGGAAAAAAAATCTGTGCTAGGGTCCATATAAGGTCTATAGATTCATGACGCTGCTGTAGGTGACACCATTCAGGATACGTCTGAAGACTTCCCTCGAAGCCATTCATCTACAGTTCCCTGGAACTGATCATGACACTCAGCACACCTCTCCCCATCCACTGTTTTCTCCTCCTACAGGGTACCAGCCACCTATAAATGCAGACTATAGGGTGACCCTAGTTTATCAGATAAGTTGTCTGGGCTTTGGATTTAAACCAACCTGACTGACCTTGAACATGTCAATAAAACCTCTTTAAGTCTCAGTTTCCTCATCAGTAAAAATGGGGGAAAGGGAATGTACCTCACAGAATCTTTGTGAGGATTAAATGGAAAACTATATGTAGGAGGTTACCACATGCTAAGTGTTCAATGCATCGAAACTGCTCTTACTAGCAGAAGTAGCAGTAGTAATGACAATAGCAATAAAGAACCACATCTTCCTTCCCCCCTCCTTGTTCCCTCCCAGGGTGCTCTGCCTGTTGAGAGAAGAGGGAACATCAGCAAAGGTGGGGTAGGGGATAGGGGTCACCTGTGCTCCCTACTCACCTGCAGCCTTGTCAGTCACCAGCTTGCTTACTTTACTCTCCACTGCTGTGAGAGTGTCCCCTGGGGCCTGCTCTGTTAGGAGCCCAGCTCGCCGCAGATTAGAGAAGGTGAGCAGATGCTCAGGGCCATAGCTCTGAAGAAAATTCAAATCAGTTATTTACTGAATCTGGCCCTGCTAGTAATAGAGAAATGAGGGGAGGACTCCACGGCCACACCCTGCAGTCTGTCCTGAAAGAACTCACATTTTGTTGTGTATAGGATTTTCACACCAGAAATAACTCTACACCAAAAGAAGAGGAATAGGAAGTAGCATGGAACTATGGAGGTAAAAATGGTTGAAAAGGCTTCACACATGAAAACATGAAAAAGATCAGGAAAGCAAAGTGAATCAATGCTTCACAAGGTGCTAAAGTGAGGGACATTTCCAGGAGACAGAATTCCTCACTGGGTTCAAATGCTGAATTGTTTATAAATTCTCTTGGCACTGGCTGCCCACCAAAGATGGGTGTGGGTATGCTGAAAAGGTACTCTCCCTAATACCTTTAAGAGGGAGGCTAGAATGCAAATGGATAGGAATAAGGAAGGGGCCATATTTTCCTTGTGCCTCCTTCAAAAATGCCTGACAACTGCCTTATACCAGCTTCCCTTAAGAATAAATTCTCCAAACATTAAAAAAAAAAAAAAAATAGAATACATTCTCCAGTTCTTACTTGCAGATACTGTGTTTTCAGAGATCGGTAATCCTTGGGGATCAAACCTAAGGGAGAGGAAAATAAGAATATGTCAGCTGAGGTACTCTGGAGATGTGGAGCCACACCAACAAACCAATACTTTAATCAGAAAAACGATGCAGTAAATCATGTTAACCTTACACAGGATATAACTGTAAAATTACTGCTAAATTTAAGCTTACTTATTGAAACATTAAGTCTGGGTTCTAGGCATTCTAGGAAGAGCTCTGAACCACAACGGTGCTGAGGAAACACTGGAACTAATGTTAATGGTAGCGGGGGGTGACAGAATGTGGCAGAAAGGAGATGAGACTTTTTTCACACATTTCTTCACAGCTAAGGGCCAGTTCTCCTTGAACTGCTTTATAGCTACTAAGAAACAGACAGTATATAAAAATGAGTTCCAAAAATATGGTCTCAAATGCTTTTTTAAATAGACATAAGAAATGGACTTCCAACTACAACAAGGGAAATTTATAATAAGCAAGTACCTTCCTGGGTAGAAAGAAAAACCTTAAAGAATACTGATCAACTAGAACACTTCAACAGTAAAAACAGTTGTCATGAAAAGTTGCATAATCTGGGTTTTTGGAAATGTTCATGAAATTAGTTGGCTGTCCCTTTTTTCTAGAACATATTTTTATCATAGAAACTTTATTGAAGACAGATGGTCACATAGAATGATGAGAAAGGCCACTTGGCTCTGTGCCTCTGCAATTCTAAGATCTGAAGGGCATTGTTCTGTGATGGTCCTGCTTAGGGCTGGACAATAAATTGCCCTTAACCTGGTGATAATTCAACCAAAACAAAAACTTTTTGGGGGGCACTGGGGATTCAACCCAGGGGGACTTGACCACCGAGTTACAGGCCTAGCCCTATTTATTTATTTATTTATTTATTTATTTCCAGGGGTGTTGGGGATTGAACTCAGGGGTACTCAACCACTGAGCCATATCCCCAGCCCTATTTTGTATTTTATTTAGAAACAGGGTCTTGCTGAGTTACTTATCACCTCACTTGTGCTGAGGCTGGCTTTGAACTTGCAATCCTCCTGCCTCAGCCTCCACTAGGATTACAGGAGTGCACCACGACTCCAGGTTTTTAAATTTATTTTTAACTTTGAGACAGGGCATTCCTAAGTTGCCCAGGCTAGCCTTGAACTGGTGATCCTCCTGCCTCAAGCCTTCCACGTAACTGGGATTACAGGTATACACCACCTAGCCTAGCCTTTGTCTTTCAAAATTATTTCTTCTCTTCCTGAAGCATATTTCTCAACCTTGTCTTCTCATCTTTGATCTTTTGGGCTCACCATTCTCAGTGATGGACAAAAGGCACATGAGGCGAAGGCTTTCTATAGGTGACACCTGCACAAGAAAAAAACAGCTGGTAAGAACTGAAGTTTCTTAATGCATACTAATAGTTCCTTCTGCTTAAGCAACCCCACCTCTAAACACCATTCCCAGCCTCCCCAGCTCTTTGCTGCTCACCTGCCGGTCAATGTGTTCTTCAATGTAGTTGGTGCTCTCCCGAATGTTGAACCCCTCTAGCAGTGCTATGAGTAATAAGAGGAAAGCCCATTACTGGGGATCAGCTCACCTGTTGCCATCAATGCTAACAGGCATCTGTCTCCTCATCTCTTTCTCCATCCTTGGGGTGGGTTAAGGGACCCCCAGGACTTCTAGCAGGAATCAGCATTCCACACAGCCAGCATCAGCTGGAAGGAGCCAGAAATCATCTTTCACAGGGAGCTGGGGCACAAAAAGTAGCATAAAAATTGGCTGTTGTGGTTACCATGCTCAGTCTTGATTAGCTCTTGGAAATCCTGCTTAGTTTTCTTCTTCATGATAGATTCACAGGCCCCAATATCTGCAGAGGACAAAAAGGGAGCTGACATATTCCTGGTTCTAGATGGAAGTCCCTTTATTATACAAAATGATAAAAACCTCTGCAGGCAAAGTACTTCTTCCCATTGTATACCAATGAGACCACTATTTGCCAAACAGGGATCTCCTCCTGGGTGGCAATGGCCCCTCCACAGCATTCCCCTGGGGAATATCGAGTCACTTCCCCTAGCACCTCCACACTGGTACCTACGGAGGCTCAGCAGGCGATGCTCCTGTTTCAGTCCTTTGAGCTCCTGAGACACAAAGTTCTTCATCTGCTTAATGTCCATGCCTCTCCGGCGCTGTGGGAACATCCCCATAAAGTCAATACCTCTGATTTCAGGAGAAACCACCACCCTCCCTCAGTTGCTACCCATCCAGAAGAAATGGGGTTCTGTCAGAAGAAGGAGAGCCAGAGGACAGCAGCCTTAGGAGACACTAAGGAAACAAAACAGAGAAACAGGGCTTAGAGCCTCACATCATACTGGGCCTGCAAGTTCCGGGCCTTCTGGCTCAAGAAGCCAAAGACATTGGAGAAGTGCTCATTACGAATCTCATTAAATACCTGTGAGGGGAACAAAACGAATAATTTACTTTGTCAGAACATAGTATCTTCCTACTTTACCAAAAAAATTTCAGTTCAGGGCTAGCGCTGTAGCTCAGTAGCAGAGCGCTTACCTAGTTCTCATGAGGCACTGGGTTCGATCCTCAGCACCACATGAAAATAAATAAATAAAATAAAGGCATTCTGTCCATTAAAAAAAAAAGGCAGTTCAGGGTTGGGGTTGTGGCTCAGTGGTTAAGTGCTCGCCTAGCATACTTGAGGCACTGGTTCGATCCTCAACACCACATAAAAATAAAATAAAGATATTGTGTCCACCTAAAACTAAAAAATAAATACTTAAAAAAAAAGAAAGAAAGAAAATGATAGTTCAGGAAGAACGCTCAGAATTACTGAGCTGGAATCAGTAAGTAGATGCCAAGTACCTACCCTGTGCTCTGAGTATGCGTCTTAGCTAATGGGAAACCCTCTCTCTTGTGACCTTAGCCACCTAAGGCTCAGAGGTAGTCCTGAGCCTTGTGTAAGCAGTGGCCCTAAGTAAATCCACTATTAGTACCCACACCCTCACCTTGTCCTCAGCATTGAGTAGCACCTTCAGGCTTTTGTCAGAGGATGTAACTTCTGGGCCAAAGTCCACACTTCCTTTGAGAACAGAAGGAAGGGCTATTAGGATCCCCACTGAGGCCTTCTCTTACCCTTTCCTGAACTGCTGGTGAAGATACCCCAGCAATGCACACAGAACGAAGGTCTCTCCCATAATCCCTACCCCATTATGGGAGGCACCACAGGTTGATGACCACTTCCACTGTGACTATGGATGGCACTTACCACATTTGATGCGGAAGGTGTCGTCTACCAGGCCCTCATAAACCACTTGGGAGCAAAGTGCCGTCACAAAGTCCATGTCTGAAACCAAGATCCTGACCATGTAGGCCCCTCTGATCCAGCTCAATATTAGCTCAAGTACCATAGGGCCCAAGTGGAATTCAACATAGGAATTCACAGTCCTAACTTTAGGATCCTAACTCTGTCACCACAGTTTCCATATATTACTGTGTCTTTTTTTTTTTTTAAGAGAATTTTTAATATTTATTTTTTAGTTTTCGGTGGACACAACATCTTTGTTTGTATGTAGTGCTGAGGATCGAACCCGGGCCGCACACATGCCAGGCGAGCGTGCTACCACTTGAGCCACATCCCCAGCCCCTATTACTGTGTCTTAAAGGGGCCAAAGATACAAGAAGTGCTGAGCATAATTTACCTCTGTCCAGGAGAAAGATATGACCAATTTCTGGTCTTCGGCCTTTGGTTTCACTATCCTCCTCTTCCTCCAGTTTCCTCCATAGTTCATATGACATCTGTGAGAAACCAAGACATTCTCAATTTTGTGTTTAAATCCCTACCTACAAAAAAATCTCTACCACTGAGCTACAGCACTATCCCTGAACTGCAATTTTTTTGATTAAGTTTTGTAGCCCTAAACCTATAAAAGCCAACCTCTTCTATGTGATACTTCATCTTGCACCCAAGAAAGGAGCTAATAATGAACAATGTGAACCTATTCTACTCTCAGCTGTTCCTATCCTTCCCTGCCCCTCCCCATACCAATGAAGAACAAATGTCAACCTGCCCTTGAGATTCAAAAAAAGATTTAGGAATACAACACTCAGGCCCTGCCTTTTGCCTTTCAGTTAGCCACACAAATTCTCCTCTCTGGGAAACGATTCTGGAACATAAAAACAAGGTAAGAATATACCTCATATCACACATGCCTATGGATAATCCTTTTTGTGTACAGGATAGAGAACAAGGGAAAAAAGGGACTATAGGGAAAAAGTACTACTAGGGCTCTTACCCTGGCACATCTGCCAACTCCATAGCAGTTTGGAAAAGATCCATAGAGAGTGCTGAGAAGGTGCAACGCCTGAGCCACAGTGTTGGTCCAACGCTGATCTCCTTCCTACAGGGTTCATATGGACCACAAATCAACCTAACAGGCCCATCTTTAGAACTGCTAATCCTAGAAGCCCCCAAGCAGGATGGCAGGGTCTGGATAATGCTTGGAAGAGTTCATTTTATTTACCCCAAAGGAAGTCCCATCCAGATCAACCTATAGATAGCCATGAATCACCAAATCACTATCACTTTGATAAATAATGAGTTAGACAAAGGTTAAATCACCATTTCTAGCTCACTGGACCCAATATTTGTCCCAATTCCTTGGTGCCAAGAATCAAGGGCCTGGCATTTACCAGGAAATAGTCCCTGAAAAATTCTGGCAGTTCCATGCTCAGCAGATCCACATCGAGAGGCAGCAAAGAGAAGGCCCATTCATCGCAGCTTACATCTATGAGGACAGAGGACATCAGCCTTTCTGCAAAAGGTACTTAGCTCCATGTTAAAATGATGATTTATCATAGTCATGCAACAAATATTTGAGTGCCTGCCACATGCCAGGACTACACGTAGCACTAGAGAATCACAAAATAAGAAATAGTTCCTCCCTTTTAAAGAGCCCACAGACTGGTAATGAGAGGAGACATGTACACTGCAGCCTACAGTACAGTACTGTAAGTGGTGGACTTTTATTAGAGAGCTGACCACAAGTGCTAAGAAAACACTGATTCACTTATTCACTATTCAGCAAGTTATTTACTGAAATCCACATATGTATAGGAAAATGCTAAGCACCAAACAGAGCAGAAGCAAAATGGACCCACTCCCAGTCTTCTAGAGCTTATGATGTGGTTTACGATGTGGTTGAGGAGAAATGCAGCAAACAAACTATGACACAAGCTACTTAATTACACATTTTTGTGCTCCAGAGATATAAAACCCCAAGCCTTGAGTTAGGGGTAGCTCAGCAGTACAGTGCATATCAGTATACAAGAAGCTCTGGGTTTAATTTCCAGCACAAAACAACAAGCCTTGACCATAAATATTTCAGGGATCTAAATACAACTAAGGGTAAATAAAAGACTTGCCTACAAAATAAAAGTGACAATCAGACCCAGGCACAGAGGTGCATGCTATAACCCCAGTAATTGGAGAGGCAGAGGCAGAAGGATTTCAAGTTGAGACCAGCCCTGAGAACTTAATGAGGTCCTTAGCAACCTAGCAAGACCCAGTCTCAAAATTAAAAATTAAAAGAGCTGGGAATGTAGCTCAGTGATAAAAGTGCCCCTGGGTTCAATCCTGATTTAAAAAAAAAAAAAAAAAGTGACAATCAAGCTTAGAATTTTATAAACCTTTTTTTTTTTTTTTTTTTTTGGTACTGGGGATTGAACCCAGGGGTGTTTAACCATGGAGCCACATCCCAAGCCCTTTTTGTGTTTCTTTTTTCTTTTCTTTTTTTTTTTTTTTTTGAAGCAGGCTCTCACTAAATTGCTGAGGCTGGCCTCGAATTGGCAATATTCAAACTTAATGAGTAAGATTTGTGTAGGCACTACTCAGGAGGCTAAGGCAGGAAGATTGCAAGTTCAAGGCCAGCCTGGGCAACTCAGTGAAACCCTGTCTCAAACAAACAAACAAACAAACAAATCTGTGTGGGCAAAAATTTGAAGGGTGGAGAAGAGACTAGGCAACAAGAAAAGCATTTGTAAAGTCCCCATGGCTGGAAAGAAGACAGGGAAAAAGAGCAGCACATGATGCAGCTGAAGGGACAGGAAGAGGTTTACTATAAGAGCAGAGGAGACACTGTTGAGGAATCTTGCTTTCAATGAACACTGCAGGATTTTCAGCAGGAAGGCGTGTGGTCAGGTCTAGGCTGCATAAAGAATGAAATGAAGACTACACAGAGGTGGAGGTCTTGGAAGATGAGAATACAGCAACTGGTCATTTCCAACTCTAAGCATTGGCATGCCTCTAGTGTTCTTGGTTGGGGTCCTATTCCCACTCCCATCCTCGGAGCCTCTCCTCCCACTAAACCAACAGGAATAACACCAGTAGAAGGAGCAGCTGGGAGAGGGATGACAATCTGATTTCTTTCTTCTACATGTTCTCTCTCCCCTTCCACTCACATTCATCTCCTCTCACCTCCATAGATTCCCTCTTCCTCAAGCACCATCTCACATGCATAAAACTGAAAGAAAAAAGGACATTAATTAGTAACAATCTTCTTCTGTTCCTTCCATTTCTTTTTTTTTGAATTTTAATATTTATTTATCTTTTTTAGTTTTCGGTGGACACAACATCTTTCTTTGTATGTGGTGCTGAGGATCGAACCCGGGCCGCACGCATGCCAGGCGAGCGCGCTACCGCTTGAGCCACATCCCCAGCCCTGTTGCTTCCATTTCTCTGGAGTTCCTCTATAAATACTGCTACAGTTTGGGGAGAGACTGATTATACCCCCAAGAGTTCATAGGTATGTAGGTAGGTAGATTTATATGTGTAGGTAGGTAGATTTATGTGTGTGTGTGTGTGTGTGTGTGTGTGTGAGAGAGAGAGAGAGAGAGAGAGAGAGATACTGAGGATTAAACTCTGAGCCATGTGTATGCCAGAAGGTATTTCAGTTGTATTTGAGGGGTGAGCTGTACAGACAGAGCTGGGAATATTGGCATAAAATTGCTCTAAAAATCATGGAGGTGCTGATGCCTGGCACAGTGGTGCACACCTATAATTCCAGCTCAGGAATCTGGCGTTCTAATGAAATCTGGCTCCTGACTTTCTCAGGAGGCTGAGGCAGGAGGATCACAAATCCCAGGTCAGCCTTGCCAACTCAGCGAGAACCTATCTCAAAATAAAAATTCAAAAAGCTCAGTGATAGAGCACTTGCCTCTTGTGTACAAGGAAAACCCCAGTACTACCAAAAAACAAAAACAAACAAACAGACAACAAAAAAAACCATTTTGGCAGGAGCACCACTAACAGCAGGACAGCTAACACTTCAAGGAAGATAGGGTGTCAAATGCCGGAGGATGAGCATCAAAGAGACACCACTGCTGGATACAGTGGCACACACCTGTAACCCCAATGACTCGGGAGGCTGAGACAGGAGGATCACAACTTAGCTTTGCTGTCTCAAAATTAAAAAAAATGAAAAAAGTTGGGGCTGTAGCTCAGTGGTAAAGCTTTCCTGGATTCAAATCCTAGTACGAGAGAGAGAGAGAGAGAGAGAGAGAGAGAGAGAGAGACCACTAAGACAAGTGGGTAAAGATGGAGGTGAAGAAGCAGAAGCCTGACAGCAGAAAAAGGGTTGACAGGGAAGACAGAAGAGAATCTAGCTGATGAAGTAAGATAATGGAAAAGGCAGGCATGGATGTGGCCAGCACTTAGCTGAAACAGCTCAGCTGATCTCAGAAAGGGCCAGCGTCTCTTCCTCCTTTGAGACAAGTGGGTAAAGGGTAAAAACTTGGAGATAAAAGGGAAGAATACAGAGGGTATTCACATCAGACGATGATGACACTAATAATAGCTGATTGAGATTAAGCACTTAACATGTACTAGGTCTTGTTCTTTGTATTTTACAAGGACCTTCTGTCTTCAACCTCATGATAGCTCCATGAGGTAAAGATTCATGCTACGTGCTCCTTATTTCACTGTTACACAAAAGAACCTTATTCATCTCTAACTCATTTCTGCCAGTAAGCTAAATCCAGTCTTGCTTTTAACTTTTAGTGCTAACTACTGAACTTCAGAGCCCAGTCTGAAATCTGCCTATCCTAGTCACTAACAAAGGCAGACTCAAAAAGAGACAGAGATGCCCCATTTCCTAACAACTACTGAGGAAGAGATATAAAACATTTTTTTTTTTATTGTACCAAGGATTGAACTCAGGGACACTTAACCACTGAACCACATCCTCAGGCCTTTTTTGTATTTTATTTAGAGACAGGGTCTCACTGAGTTGCTTAAGGCCTAAGTTGCTTAGGCTAGCTTTGAACTCGCAATCCTCCTGCCTCAGCCTCCCCAGCCACTGGGATTACAGGCATGTGCCACCGAGTCTGGCCTAAAAGTTTTGATAGGGTGTTAAATGAAGAATATTCACAAAAATACCAATTTTGTTTTTCTGTGTAATTTGGAGACTTTTTTTTTAAATTAGTGATAATACTAGGGATTGAACCCAAGGGTGCTTTATCAATGACACTCCCAGTACTTTTTATTTTATTTTTGAGACAGGATTTCACTAAGTGCGGGAAGCCACCCATAAAATGCATGAGGATTTCCAGTATTGAAGCCACTGAGGGAGTAGATTTGGTAATTGGGAACTTATAGCAGCAATCCCACCATTAAGACCACCCCATTACATGTGAACTCCCCCTCAGCTCTGCCAAGAGGTCCCATACAGCACCAGAGATGGACATGACCCATTAGGAACTGAGCAAAGCCTTTCTGCCCGACCTCTATCCTGTTTTTGGCAAAGAACTTTCTTTATTTTTTCTTTTAATTTTTTTTTTTTAGTTGCAGATGGACACAATACCTTTATTTAATTTATTTATTTTTATGTATTGCTGAGGATCGAACCCAGTGACTCACACATGCAAGGCATGCACTCTACCACTGAGCTAAAACACCAGCCCTGGCGAAGAACTTTCTATCGAATCTCTTTGATCTGTTCAGATATAAATAAACCGGGCAATGGGCTCTGTTTTTTGTCAGAAGCTATACCCGTCTTGTCATGGCCCATCACTGCCCCCATTCTGAACCTATATTTCTGTGTCCTGTGGTTATTTCATAGTACTACTTTTCTAGCTTTTATTTCTCAGCCAGCCCATCCCTCAGAGAGGAACCCTTTCCCTCACCTGCACAGGACATAGGCAAGAACTAAGTGCGAAGTCTAGCCTCAAATCTGCAATCCTCCTATCTCAGCCTCTTGAATTACAGGTATATGCTTCATGCCTGCTTGAAGACTTATTTGAAACTATTACCAACTTGTTCTATTCCATGTTAATACAAATAAAAGTATAATTTGGAGAAAAAAAAGTGGAGGGAGTTTTATAAGACCCCAAACACTAAAAATTATTGACCATGGCTCCTTTAATAACATTCAAAATTAACCTATGATTCTTTTTTTTTTTTTAAAGAGAGAGAGAGAAAATGAATCTTTTTTTTTTTTTTTTTTTTTTTTTTGAAGATAGACAATACAATGCCTTTATTTTTATGTGGTGCTGAGAATCAAACCTGGGTCGCACCCGTACTAGGCGAGCGCTCTACCGCTGAGCCACAATCCCAGCTCAAACTTATGATTCTTATAGGTTGTCATCTTATTTAATAATTTCCTGCCCTGATAATAGTGTTACTATATACATTTTACATTTGTATTCATAGGCAGACTAATTATTTGTCAGACTGCTCGATCCATTTTCAAAGAACCTTCAAGGAACATCATTGGCTCTTTCTTCTTATTCCTCTTATGTGATGAGAAAACCATACAGAAATATAATTCCACAGGATTTTTCATTTATTTTCTGAAAATCATCTCACTTAAATTAAAAAAAATACTAGTCAGGTGTGCACTATCACATAGTAATCCCATGAAGTCAGAAGGCTGAGGTGGGAAGATTCCAAGTTTGAGGCCAGCCTCAGCAATTTAGCAAGGTCCTAAGCAACTTAGCAAGATCCTGTCTCAAAATAAAAAATAAAAAGGGCTGAGGATGTGGCTCAGTGGTAAAGTGCCCCTTGGTTAATGGGGGTGGGAGATGGGGTAACATTATCAATTCCATTTGAAAGATAAAGAAACTGAACACAAAGGAGTTAAGTACCTTATCCAAGATCATGCAGGTAACAAATGCTAAAATAAAGATTCACACCCAGATAGCCTGGCTTCACAATCTTCAGTCTTAGCTATAGCTTCAATTTTCTCTAGAACTCTCTTAGAAAAACTAAGAAGAAATAAATCCCTGTCCTTTCAACTTGAGTTTCAAACTGCTCTAACTGTGGCATGCACTACTTGGTAGAGCTTCTTAGGCCTATAGCTGAGAATGTAAAGGCCTGGAATATCATTCCTGCCAAACACTGAGATTGGGGACACATCTACAAGGCACCTAGCTGATATGCAGTGGGATGGGAATTCAATGGAATCAAGAAATAGAAATATTATGATGGACCTTCAAACACTACAATTATTGAAGGAAACCAGTTTGGCTATAGTAACTCACCATGTGAGCATGGGGCAAGGTTCTCTCAGTTGCTCAAAGTTAGGGTAAAATAAGATGGTATTTTAGGGTCCTTCCCTATGTAAGAGAAGGCTTTCTCCCTCCAGTGTACAATTGTTTCTTTCTTGCTATCACTGTTGCTGTTGTTTTATTTTGAGACAGAATCTCACTATATTGCTCAAGCTGACTTCAAACTCCTGGGCTCAAGTGATTTTCTTGCATCAGCTAATAGCTGGGACTGCCAGCATGCACCAGTGCACCTGGTTAATATGTACAATTATTATAAATTTTTTTTTTTTAAAGAAAAGGGAACCTGAGTGCAGTGGAACATGCCTGCAATCCCAGCAATTTAGGAGACAGGAGGATAGAAAGTTCATGGCAAGCCTCAGCAATTAACAAGACTGGGGTATAGCTCAGAGTCAACTGCTGCTGCATTCAGTCCTCAGTATCAAAAAAAAGGTGAGCTGGACATGGTGGTGTATACCTGTACAACTGTAATACCACCTACTCAGAAGGCCAAGGCAGGATGATCACAAGAAACTGGGCAAAGCCCTGTCTCAAAATAAAAATATAAAAATATAAAGGGATGGATTAGCTCAGTGCCTGCCTAGCATGTGAGGCCCTGGGTTCAATCCACAGCACTGCCAAAAAAATGGTGGTGTGGTTCTAGTAACCAAGGCCACATACCTTGGGTTGGATCAAAATATGGGAGTGGGGGGATTGGTGATTTATTATAGTTATCATTAAAGGGATATAAGAAGAAGGTCACAAGGGCTGGGGATGTGGCTCAAGCGGTAGTGCGCTCGCCTGGCATGCGTGCGGCCCGGGTTCAATACTCAGCACCACATACCAACAAAGATGTTGTGTCCGCCGAGAACTAAAAATAAATAAATTAAAAAAAAAAAAAAAAAAAAAAAAAAGAAGAAGGTCACAATATTTTGAACCATAATAGAGAGAAGCCATAACATTAGAAACATTATGATACAGGATTCTGTTAGCAGAGATATATAGCAGGTTCTATTTCAAAAATGTAAAGATTTTCATTTAAAGAAATCTATATAATAGAGGCCACCTCTCACAACTCCACAATATTCTATTTGGGGCAGTTTGATGATAGACCCTCTGCCTAACAATCATGGATACATTCAGGACAGTGGCAGTTAATTGGTTCAATCACACATAATCTGATTTGGGGGAGACAGCAACACTAGCCCCTTACTCACCCAGTTGTCACCTTGTTTGATATCACATCCCACTCTTACTAGGATCCACACTCACCTTCTGAGGGCTGAAGATCACTTTGTATTTTCGAGTTCGGCCAGCCAATTTGTCAGCATTGACAAGATCTACAAAGAAAAAGAATCCAGCCCAGAAAGCCATGGGCCATGTATTAGACCAAAAACAAGGAAGGAGATATTCTCTACAAGTGCAGGGGCCAACTCATAAGAGTCTCTTCCTATTAAAGGGTCCTCACTGACGGGCCCTTCAATCTTGCCCACTCTTTCCTACGTCTTGGTTACACATAGTACCATGGCACACTCACTGGCAATATAGCGCATATTCTTGATGCGAGGTCTGACCAAGAAGCACAATCTATAAGAGAAAAGATGAAAAAAAAAATGGTGAAGATAAATCATGAAGTTGGTGACAGCGGTTTAGAAGAATCTGAGTAAGCCGGACACAATGATGCAAATCTATAACTTCAGCTACTCGGAAGGCGGAGGCAGGAGGATTGCAAGTTCCAGGTCAATCTGAGAAATTTACCAGGATGTCTCAAAATAAAAAATTTTTAAAAAGAGCATTGGATGTCGCTCAGTGGCTGAGTGCCCCTGGATTTGTTATCCAGTACTAAAAAAGGAAGAAAAAAAAGAAAGAAAGAAAAAAAATTTTTCAGGCAAACAAATGGAGTGGTTAAAAAGATGAAGGCACATGCAGAGAGCATGGTGTGTGTGGAAGCATGTGTCAACAGAAGCTTAAAGGGGACACATGAGAAAAAAGGCTGGACAGACAGCATGTAAGTCCACACTAATGACAGCCTTAGAATCTGTGATGTACAATTTGGACTATAATGTAAATAATGGGAAGCCTGGAAGGTTCTTGAAAGAGAACCTTATCAAAAATTATTTTGGGGAAGTGCTGAGATTGAGGCTCAGTGGTAGAGTGCTTGCCTAGCATGCATAAGGCACTGGGTTTGATCCCTAGCACCACATAAAATAAATAAATAAAGGTGTTGTGTCCATCTACAACTAAAAAACTTTTTTAAAAATTATTTTTGGGAGAGGAATCAATCTAGTTATAAAATAGTGATATGTATTAGAGAGGGAAAAGAACAAGAGTGGGAGAAACTGAGAGGAAGACTCATTAAGAGGCTAAACAATAATCTAAGCATGAAATTATAAAAATTCAGGAAAGTGAATCATATCATAGATACCATGGTGCCAGACCAAGGGCAAGGACAGGTCAAAGGCAAATGTGCTAACAATATCCTCAATCCTTTTTTTATTTTGAGACAGGGTCTTATTAAGTTGCTAACACTGGTCTCCAGCTTGTAATACTCCTGCCTCAGCCTCCAGAGTCATTGGGATTATAGGCATGTACCACTGTGTATGGTGGGATCTCCTAACTTGGAAGTGAGACACACTTGCAGACACTCACTGTTCGTTGGAGCTGAGAGCTGGCTTGTTCTCCACCTTGTACAGCTTGTCTACTTCATGTTGCTACAGGAAGAATCCAACAAGACAATGAACGTAAAAGTGCTTGAAAAGCACAAAGCATGATACAAAGACAGGGGATTTATTAAGGGCTTCCTATTTATGTTAATTCTTGGAATCAAAATACTCCCCTGACAACTGTCCCCCTAAACCTTCCTCAAACTGTCAATAGAAAAAACAATAGAACATATAAAACAATACAACCAACATATCAATTCTTGTGTCAGCCTAATTCAACTACCCCAAATCAGCTTACCCTATCTTCACCCTGTAAGAGCAGTCACTCTTCACGAATTTGTATTGTTCATCGAAAGAAAAACTGCTTAAAGAGGAAAGACAGCAAAGAGGGGAAAGAGCCTCCTTGGAAAAGGGACAGTACCTTCAGTATGGACACATTGGCAATTCGATCCAAAGGGCTCATAAGATCTGCCTCAATGAACAAATCCTTTTTTCCAGGAAGCTGAAGGAAACATAGTATGTCAGGTTACTCATAGGTCACACAAGCCCCTTCAGTTGAGAATTCATCCAGCCACCCATTTAACAGAAACACAGATGGTCTCTGAGTTGGAAGGGCAGTAGGTATCATCTAGCTAAACATCTCATTTATTATTTATATCCAGATAACATTTTTCTGTATATTCAACTATTCTGGAAAGATATTCCATTTTCTTTCTCAGATCAACTCCTTGTCACTCAACCATCCTGCTGCCTATTGGTTTTGATCTGCATCATTGCCTCCTCCACTCTGTCTCCCAACAAGGTTGGTGTCCTGCTGAACAAAGCCAAATACAACAAAACTCCACCCTGCTTTCTGCAATCCCCTCAACTAATTACTAACTACCTTTTCAAGTAGAATTTTTCTTCTAATTACAAAAATAACACATGTTCAACACAGAACTTAGAAAATGAGGACAGTGTTTGCCCTGTCACCTTCTCACTCACCCACCCACAATTTCTGTCATCTGACTCCTGTACTCCTGATGAAGAGGAAGGAGAAGTCTCGGTCAGTGACAGGGAGGAGGAAGTCACTGGAAGTTTCCTCTCAACTAGGTCTTGACAAATGGTTTGGAAGTTGTCTTAAGAGGGCAATCCAGCCAGGTGCAATGGTGCACACCTATAATCCCAGCAACTTGGGAGCCTGAGGCAGAAGGATTGCAAGTTCAAGGCCTGCCTCAGCAACTTAGTGAGACCTTGTCTCAAAATGAAAAATTAAAAATGCTGGGGATGTGGCTCAGTGGTAAAGCACCCCTGGGTCCTATCCCCAGTACCAAAAAACAAAAAGTAAGCAAACAACAACAAAAAAAGGCAATCAAGCAAAGGCCAGGAACAGAGAATAAACTGAATGTTAAGGGAAGAACAAAACAATTCAATTGGGCTGATAAGGTACATGGAAGGTATAAGTTCTCAATCAGGGATGATTCTGCCCCACCAAAGAGACATTTGACAATGTCCAGAGACAGTTTTGGTTGCCTGCCTTCAAGTAGAGGGTGTTATTGGCATCATACAGGTAAGGACAGAGGTGCTGCTAAGCATTCTACAATGAATAGGACAAGTCCTACAACACAGAATTATCCAGCCCAGAATGTCAACAGAACCAAGCTTCAGAAACCATTATGTAGGATAATGGTAAGGAATAATACTGAAACAGTTGCCTAGAATGGAACATAAAGGGCTTCCAATAGCAGGTTATGACACAATCCTTTATGGATCAGTGATAACAGGAAACTTTTTTGCACTGAAACATCCCAATTGGTTAGAAATTTTAATCATAAGAATCTAGTAACTGGGCTGGGGATGTGGCTCAAGCGGTAGTGAGCTTGCCTGGCATGCGTGCGGCCCGGGTTCGATCCTCAGCACCACATACAAACAAAGATGTTGTGTCAGCCGAAAACTAAAAAATAATAAATATTAAAAATTCTCTCTCTCTCTTTAAAAAAAAAAAAGAATCTAGTAACTATGGATAAAATGGATTGAGATGTGAGAAAAGCAGGTGAGTCCTTTTAGGAAGTTAATGCCAGACTAAGCAGCCAAGCATGTGACAACGAATGAAGACCTGCTTTAAGCTGGTAGTGCCATGAATAAAAATACGTTAAGAGTTACATGGAATATGTAATTTAGGTTTTTAATATACCTGAAAGAAATTAGCATTATTAACACTGCTTATATCTGGTGGTGGGATTATAAGTGTTTTTTTTAATATTTTCTTTATCTTCCACATTTTCTATAATATGCAAACTATTTTATGATCATTATTTTTAAAAAAATATGTAGTTGGATTTGGTGGCACATGTCTGTAATCCCAGCTACTTGGGAGGATTAGGCAGAAGGATTGCAACATTGAGGCTAGTTGGACAATTTGGCAAGATCCTATGTCACGATAAAATAAGAAGTGCTGGAATTATAGCTCAATGGTAGAGTGCTTGCCTAGCAAGTGAAAAGCCCTGCACTATAAGGTTATGTGCAAGGAAATAGCCATAGGATTCAGCAATCAATTCACTTAAGTGTTAGTGGGAAGGATAGTCAAAGATGATTATGATCCAGCCAAACAGCAGTGCCCATTAACAAGAAGTGAATCAGAAGTTAGTTTGAGGAGGGCATTAGCTCATGGAGATCCACTCTGGCCATGTTGAGTCACTATGTGGACGCCTCTTCCTCACCTACTCCCCCCACTTACAAGTCTCTATCCTTGGTCTCTGTTCTTTCATGTTGATCTCACCTGAACTAATGGCTTTAACTAGCACCTCTTTTCAATTCCTCAGACATTTGTTGAATCTTTTACTCAACAATGAGTGAGGGCAAATCACTGTGCTAGCACTATGGGGCATACAAAAGCAAAATAAAATTCAGTCCCAGATGTCTTGAGGTTTTCTCCTGTCTCCCAGCCCTCATGATGGAAATGCAGCTCTACATTTCTATCTGCCAAATGTTACACACTAAACTCCATAACTTCACCCCATCCAAATCTAAAAGAATCAGCTATGACCACCAAACTCATTCTTCTTTCTATGTGTTTTTAAATTTCCATTCAATGTTCATAAAATGAATATTCATTAAGCACATGCTATATGCTTGACTCTAAGCTAGGTCCTTGAGGACCTTCCAATCTAGTGGCAAACAAGATATTAAACAAATAACTAGGGCTGGGGGATATAGCTCAATTGGTAGAGTGCTTGCCTCACATACACAAGGCCCTGGATTCAATCCCCAGCTCCACCAAAAAAAATAAACAAACAAACCAAAAAAAAAAAAAAAAAAACACAGAGCAGTGTGAAGAAAAGGCAAGAACAACCCCTGAACCAATCAAGGCCTCACACCGCTGCACCCTTGCATCCAGCGCCTTCGTCCCTTTGCAGCTGCCACCGTGCCCAAGAGAAAGGCTGAAGGGGATGCTAAAGGAGATAAAGTCACAGAAGATCTGCAAGGTTGTCTGCTAAACCTACTTCTCCAAAGCCAGAGCCCAATCATATAAAGGCCTCTGCAAAGGGAGAGAAGGTACCCAAAGGGAAAAAAGGAAAAAGCTGACACCACCAAGGATGGGAATAATGCAGAAAATGGAGACACCAAAACAGACAAGGCACAGAAAGCTGAAGGTGCTGACTATGCCAAGTGAAGTGTGTGCATTTTTGATAACTGTGTACCGTACAGTTTGAAATACTATTTTTTATCAAATTTAATAAAATGCAGATTTTTTTTTACTTTTTTAAAAAAAATACTTATTTTTTAGAAGTAGTTGGACACAATACCTTTATTTTGTTTATTTATTTTCATGTGGGACTGAGAATCGAACCCAGGGCCTTGCAAATGCCAGCCGAGCGCTCTACCGCTGAGACACAATCCCAGCCCTACTTTTTTTTGTTGTTGTTGTTAAAGCTATGTTGTTAGCACACAGAACACTTCATCATTGGTTTTTTGTTTTTGTTTTTGTTTTTTAAAGAGAGAGTGAGAGAGAAAGAGAGAATTTTAAATATTTATTTATTTTTTTTAGTTTTTCGGCGGACACAATATCTTTGTTTGTACGTGGTGCTGAGGATCGAACCCAGGCCGCACGCACGCCAGGCGAGCGTGCTACCACTTGAGCCACATCCCCAGCCCCTCATTATTGTTTTGGAGGGAAGGAGCAAACATCACTAGCAGAATGTCTCCAAAGCTGGATTGCTGTGGGGGAAAACACCTTTCCCTGCTAGTTTTGAGAGTCCCAAGAGGAGGGACTCCCTGATGTTGGCACACTTAGTCACCTTAGCACAAATGCCTCATGGTATGGAAAAACTTAAATTCATCTTTATGTCCTTCTCTCCCTTTCTGCCACCTGCATAGACTTAACTCCCCTAAACTCAGATCTGTTGGACCTGATTCCAACACTTGGTTTTACCAGTGTATGGGGCAATAGGGTCTTTCCAGTGACATCATTGAGAACAGTGTCCCTCAGAAGAGCAGCAGTTCCTTTTCTACATTGTGGATCTTCAAATCAATAATTTTTACCATTTTCATTTTATTTCCTGAAAGTCAGGGCTGGCTCATGAAAAGTTGTTAAACAACATGCTAAATGTGGAATGTCAACCCTCACTCTAAACTTTCTCTATTAGAGCATCGTATGAAGATTTCATTGGGTTTTACAGTGGTTTTCTGATTTTGGTAGTCCAACCAAGAAGGGGATTTTAAAGCTGTTATATACTGTTAACTATTGTCTGCCCATATCTTGCTTGAAGTACTATGATTGTTTGTGAAAAATATCTTTAATAAAGCTGGATACAGTTTGGGGAAAAAAACCCAAATAACTAAATAATTAAACAAGTAATTTGTTACAGTTATAGTAGCAGCATTATTTCCCTAATTATCCAGGTTAAAAATCTCAGTCAACTTTACTTCTCATTATTTACAACTAATCATCAGTAACTCTTTCAGTCTTCTTTCACCATGCCTTACAAATCCATCATTTCTCCCTCATTCCATTGCCTCCAACTTCATGTGGGTCTTTATTACTTCAATCTGATCTATGGTCACTTAACTGGCATTCTGTTGCCCATTTACCCCATCCCACACATTGCTATTAGAATCATTATCAAGTATTGTTCATGCCACAAATAGGATGGGGAAGGGTTCAGTCTATCATCTGATATCTCCATTTTCTTGACATGCTTTGCCCTTCCCTGGTTCCTCAGCTTTGCTCCTACCAGTCCATCTGCCTGGAGAATAATCTTCAGTCTCTAAAGAAAATGTTTATTCTTTACACCCTAGCTCCGCAAAACTCCTAGATCATCCAACCTAGATGAGTGCTTATTCTGAACTTCAAGCAGTCTATCACTGGTTTACCACCTGATACCCTGCGTGTAGTACTTTGTGTTTTATCTGTCTCCTGGTGCTTAAGATCTTTTAATGACAAAGATGTCTTTCCATCCCCAGTGACGCCTGGACAAGCGTTATCTCCCTTAACTGTTAAAAAAAAAATCCATTAATTCTTTGGCCAGGTCTCAAGCAGCTCATTCTACCCTGGGTTTTCTTTGCTGTCTGCTTCATTTTGGACCTGACGCAGAAGCTTCAAGGACAACAACAAGATCGAACGGACTCAGAAACAAACAAAGAAGTACGCGTCATGTGAGTGCTAAACCATGGATGCTGAGGGTGACGGGCACTGACCTGCTCAAGCAGATAGATGAGTTGGTCTCGAGCCAGCCTCTTGAGCATGGAAAAGTCAGGAAGCTCAGGGGCGTCCGGCCGAAGTGGAAAAGCCATGGCAGCGGACACCTGTGCCCCGGTGTAGAAGGAGGCGGGCGCCTTCCGTTCTGAGAAGGCCGGCAGCCACCCAGGGTGAGCACAGGACGGCTATCCTGCTCGCCTGGGACTGTAGTACCAGAGCAGAACACCCGGAGGGGCCCTCGCCCCTCGGCCACACTAGAAAAATAAATAGCCGCCTCCCAGCCAGACGGCCGCAGGCTTGGAGAGCGACTCGCCTCAGACCTGCAGTCACTGTGTAGCGATCCGTTCCTTCCCAACCTACTCCGTTTGTCAGCAGGATTCCGCCCTACACCAGCACAAACTCCACCGGCGCCAAAGTAACTCCGCCCAGAAAAAGAAGCCACTTCCTAGACCTCCCGGAAGTCTTGTTCGCTCTCCTAGCGCTTAGCATACCGGGAAGGGAACGGCGACCGGGAAGGAACAAGTGGATACCGTAAGCGACAAGTCAACTTTCTAGTTTCATTTTCTGGCCAGAGGAACGTGTTCCTAGGATGAAATGATATATTTAACTAATTTTTAAGGATACAGCCAATTCTTCTGGCTCATTCAAGTAGGAGTTGGGCACGTCTTCAATTTCCTTTTCTTTTTGGTACAGAAGACTGAACTCAAGTTAAATTTACCCTGAGGTTTAAAAAGGCTACATCCCCAGCCTTTTTTCGTGTGTGTGGTGTTGGGGATTGAACGCAGGGCCTTGTGCATGCGAGGTACTCACTCTACCAACTGAGCTATATTCCCAGCCTATCCCCCAGTATTTTTTATTTTGAGATATGTTCTCACTAAGTTGCCCAGGCTGGCCTCGAATTTGCGATCCGCCTGCCTCAGCCTTCCAAGTAACAGGGGTTTCCAGCGTGCACCGTGCTGGTACCTGCTCAGTTAAACCAACTTGGTCCACAGAGCATTGGATCACTTGAGTCTCAGCTGTCAATCAAATCTACTTGACAAATTTAGTAGCCAGATAGGGCTGCAGGAGGCTAAATGCGTGGAAATGCCTATCCGTGGAGAGAAAGAGGAACGCTTTACAGTCCAATAGAAGCCAACCTCTGCCAGCTCTGGCCTTCAGACTTTGATTTGTTAATGACTTTTTTGGAAAAATGGATACATAAACTGATATATTCATATATTTAAAACAACTGAATAAGTGAAAGCAGATAAAGACAAGAGTATAATTCTATGGTGATATTTACATGAGGTTCTAAATCAGGAAAAACTAATGTATGGTGAAAATGTTTTCCGAAAAGTGATTGCCTTTGAGAATAGGAGTTGGCTGGGAAGATAAGAGGAAACTATGAAGGGTAATGATGGTAATAATCTATATCTATTTAAAAAAAAAGGTTTATGAGACGTAAGGGGCTGGAATTATACCCAATCCAGTGGTAGAGCCAATTGTCTAGCATGCACAAGGCTCTGGGTTCCATCCCCAGCATCGCAGGAAGTAAATTACACACACACACACACACACACACACGCACACACACACATGACAAAGAGACATGAGGATGACAATACCTGAAGCTCTTAAAAAAAAAAAAAAAGGTGGGTTGGGGAGTACTAGATATTGAACCTAGGGGCACTCTACCATTGAGCTACATCCCCAGTTTTTTTGTTATTTGTTTTAGGTTATTTCTTCTTATTCTTTTTAAAATTTTTTAGTTGTAGTTAGACACAATCCTCTTATTTATTTTTATGTGGTGCTGAAGATCAAACCCAGGGCCTCACATGTGCTAGGCGAGTGCTCTACCAGTGAGCCACAATCCCAGCCCCTATTTTTTTCCTTTTTGATAGGTCTTGGTAAATTGCCTAGCTGGAGATCCTCCTGTCTCAGCCTCCCAAGTAGGGAGGGATTATAGGTGGGTGCCACCGCACCCATCTGAAACTCTGAATAATCATTCCATCATACCATTCCCTGGTGAGATACATACAAAGTACAGAGCATCACATCCTGCCAAAATTTGAACCTGATCAAACTTTATTTTTTATTTTTATTTTTTTTTAAAGAGAGTGAGTGAGTGAGAGAGAGAGAGAGAGAGAATTTTTTTTTTAATATTTATTTTTTAGTTCTTGGCGGACACAACATCTTTGTTTGTATGTGGTGCTGAGGATCGAACCCAGGCCGTACGCATGCCAGGCGAGCACGCTACCACCTGAGCCACATCCCCAGCCCCTGATCAAACTTTAATATCGACTTCTTTGTAGAACATACAGATTAATAGGAACATGTTAAGACATAGGGGTCAAAGCAACCATATTTAAAATACAGGACTTAGGGTTGGGTTTGTGGCTCAGCGGTAGAGGGCTCACTAGCATGTGTGAGGCCCTGGGTTCAATCCTCAGCACCACATAAAAATCAATAAAGTTTTGTGTCCAACTACAACTAAAAAATAAATAAATAAAATACAGGACTTAAGGGACCTATCAATAAAATGTAATGTTACAATGTGTGAACCGTGTTTGGATACTAATTCAAATAAACTAACTGCAAAAGTCATTTAGGAAAAATAAAGAAACCACATCAGCTGGGTAAGATGGCCCATGCCTGTAATTCCAGCTACTCAGGCTGAGGCAGGAGGAACACAAATTTGAGGCCTCAGCAACTTAGAACAACCCAATCTCAAAAGTGAAAAATAAAAAGGGATGGGACACAGTGGTAAAGTGGTCCTGAGTTAATTGTAGGACTGCTAAGAGAGACACCACTGTCAGAATATTAGGCGATTTATTAAGAACTGGTGATGTAGTGCATTAGTAGAATGAAACCCTGGATTCAATCTCACACATCAAAAGAAAAAAAAAGTGGTCGGTAAACAGTGGTTCATTGCATTTTAATTTTCATCTTTTTTTGTTGTTGTTGTTAGAAGAGTGCTGTGCTCATACTGGACTTTAGGAGCTCATGTAATATTTTATGCTGAGCTTCCTCCCCCCACATTACCATTAGCTTGAATCTCAGCTGTGCACTGAACTGGAGGCTGCCCAAAGATGGTGAATTTCACTTCTAGTGTCCCTTAAAGCAGGTAAGTGTATATCCTCTACAGTAAAGGGACAAGTTATTTGTTTTTGAGGTGCTGGGAATTGAACCCAGGACCTTGTACATTCCAGGTAAGCACTCTACCACTGAGACACAAAAAGTTCTTTTGTTGTGGTTTGCCATCCTCTTGAGCTTGGACCAAAGGCTGCTGGGAGGTAACTATTTCACTACTATGGTTTGGATGTGAGATGTCCCCCAAAAGCTCATGTGCAAGAAAATGCAAGAAGGTTCAGAGAAGAAATGATTGGGTTGAGAGTCTGAACCCATTATCAGTGAATTAATCCCCTGGGGGATTAATTAACTGCTTGGTAACTGAAGGTTGGTAAGGGGTGGCTGGAAGAGGTGGGCATTGGGGACATGGCTTTGTGGTATATATTTTGTATCTGGCCAGTAGATTCTCTCTGCTTCCTGATCACCATGTGAGCTGCTTTCCACCGCCATGCTCTTCTGCCATGATGTTCTGTCTCATCTTGAGCCCGAAGATATGGAGCCTGCTGTCTGTAGATTGAGACCTCTGAGACTGTAAGCCCCCAAATAAACTTTTCCTTCTCTACAACTGTGCTGGTCAGGTCTTTAAGTCACAGTGGCAAAATAGCTAACAAAAACACCTACCAGTAGCTGCTTTCTCTCTAGCTCAGGAAGAACCTTGTTACCTGTTGCTTTCTCTATTGGACACATCGAACCTGTGCTCCACAGTGCAGTTCCACCTCATCCGGTGTGGCCTTAATGTTCTTGTCATGTAAAGGGACTGAGAACAGGGGTCTGTGGAGAGCATGACCCCAGCCCAATAAACACAGAACTGGAATTATACCCCATCCCACATCACAGCTTGGGCTCAGAGACTATTTCCTGAAACACTGAAACTGGAATTTCCTAAAGCAGGCATGGTGGCACATGCCTGTAATCTCAGTGACTACAGAGGCTGAGGCCCTAAGCAACTTAGAGAGACCCTGTCTCAAAATTTGTTAAAAAAGGGGCTGAGAATGTGGCTCAATAGTTAACTGCCCCTAGGTTAAATCCTTAGTTACCCCCCTTCCTCAAAAAAAGAAACTGGAGTTTCCTAAAACCAGTGAGTTAGGATCTGAGACACACTGACGGGCTAGAGCAGGAGGCCTACCCTGGCTGAGCTCCTGGGTAAACTGGCAACAGTAAAAAGCAAGGCTTTTTGACCATCAAACATTGACTGTTCAGTAGTCCCTCAATCATTTCTTCATTCACTCAACCAATATTGAGATGTTAGGGGCTGGGACTACAGTAATGAACACACAAGTCTCTTACCTTCATGAGGTAAAAGGCTGGGGAGAAAATAAGTGGTAACAGATTTCAGATACTGAAGAAAATTAAATGAGGTAGTAATAATGAGTATTAAAGAACCTGCTTTAAATTGGATGATCAGAGGAGACCCCTCTAAGAAAGTGACAACTGATTTGAGACTTAAATGACAAGAAGTCAGTCACATGAATCTGGGGGCAAAGAATGAATAAGAGCAAAAGCCTAAACTGGCATGCTCCAAGAATGGGAAAAAAGATTTCAGATTAGTGAGCAAGGGAGTGCAGGGGTAAAGTATATGAAAAACACATCCAAGTTTGAACTTGTAGATTTCCACAGTCCACTGGGAAAATGAATGGTGAGATGATTCGCAAGGGATGCAAACTGTAAGCCTTATGTGTAGAAAGACCTGTCTCAAAAATAAAAAAGGCTACCTGGGCACAGTGGCTCATGCCTATAATCCCAGAGACTCAGGACGTTGAAGTAAGAGGATCACAAGTTCAAAGTCAGCCTCAGCCACTTAGCAAGGCTGTAAGCAACCTAGCAAGACCCTGCCTCAAAAAAAAAAAAAAAAAAAAAGTTCAGTGGTTAAGTGCCCCTGGGTTTAATCCCTGGTAACAAAGGGGGGGGGGGCAGGGTTGCTGTAAGCATGGCTTAGTGTTAAAGATATGCATACTGCAATATTCAAACAGCATCTAATGCCTCTAGACAAAAGATTTTCATGGGCCAGGGACAGTGACACACATTTGTAATCTCAGCTACTTGGGAGGTTGAAGCAGGATTCCAAGTTTGTCTTGGCAATTTAATGATCTTGTCTTGAAAGTAAAAAAAAAAAAAAAAAAAAGGCTTGCAGATATAGCTCAATTGTGAAGCACTCCTGTGTTCAATCCCCATTACCAAAAAAAAAAAAAAAAAAATCAGTAAATTAGTAGAAACTATGCCACATCCTAGAATATTCCTGTTTCAGAAAACCTTAATGGTGACCTGGGTTCATGTCCCAACACCACCACTTAACAGCAGCCATCATATCCATTTCATTATTTGTAAGAGAGGCCTATTTGTTCTTGCCTACTGCATGGCACTTTTGTAGAAATCTGTTGTCAGCTGTAAAAATCAGATGTAATCTAGGTAAGCTTTAAAATGTGGCTAGAAATTACGATGGGTGGGGGCTGGGATTGTGGCTCAGCGGTAAAGCACTTGCCTAGCACATGCGAGGCCCTGGGTTCCATCCTCAGCACCACATAAAAATAAATAAAACAAAGGTGTTGTGTCCAACTAAAAAATAAATATTAAAAAAAAAAGAAAGAAATAAATTACGATGGGGACTTCATTCTTCAGTATTGGGGACTAGACCCAGGGCCTTGCACATGCTAGGCAAGAGCTTTACTCTGAACTACATCCCAAACCCTTTTCTTTTAAAATATATTATTTTTAGTTGTAGATGGACACATTTATTTATTTTTATGTGGTGCTGAAAATCAAACCAGTGCCTCACATGTGGTAGGCAAGTACTCTACCACTTAGCCACAACCCAAGCCCTCTTTTCTTATTTTTGAGACAAGGTTAACTCGCCAGGCTGGTCTCAAACTTGCTTTTCCCTACCTCAGCCTCACCAGGAGTTGGGAGTACAGATGTATTGGAATTACAGCCTGCTTGGCTGATGTTGGGGACTCTTAAGCCTTTGCATGCTTTCCATTTTTTTGTCAAATTCCCACTCCCAATCTCTCTCAAAACTCCAGCAACTGAAAGATGTACAGTTTGGGGTTATCAAAATCCATCACTAAGCCTGGTGCAGTGGCACACATCTATAATCCTAGTGGCTCAGGAGGCTGACACAGAAGGATCAAAAGTTCAAGGCCAGCCTCAGCAATTTAGTGAGGTCCTAAGTGACTTAGTGAGACACTATCTCAAAATAGAATCTGGGGATGTAGCTCAGTGGTAAATTGTCCCTGGGTACCCCACTCCCCAAATTCTATCAACGAGCAGGGTGCTTTGCAGAGAGCCCTCAGATGGGGATTCCTCATCTCCCAGTGCATTTTCCATTCCAGCACTCTCCAAGAGTCACTCCAGAGACACAAAGCAACACGAACTGCTACATTTTATTTTTGCACCAAAGGAAAATAAAAGAACCAATTTACTAAGCAGCTCAAAAACTGTTAGTGTTCGATGATCAAGAAGGAAATGAGGTCAGAAAGCAAACATTTCACTTCCTCCCAAACATATTATTGCAAGTATCACAGAAACAATACTGATTTTCAACATACAGAAGTTAAGCAAAAAGGAGAATACTGAAGATACACAGGTCAGACTGGGAGCAGTGATCCAAGAAGCTTGAATAACCAAGCAGCTCTTTCTGTCCATATTCCAGGCTCATCAAATTCCTCCTATTTTCAAAGTAGATATCCACATGCAGAAATCTTGGCAGCTCCAAATATATTAGTCTAGCTGTTTCACATGGCATCTCCACAAGCCGGGCCCCAACTCAAATTCTGTACAGGAAGTTCCCATTGCTGTCAAAGAACTCCCGTCCCCTCTGCACTACTTTGCTGCTGAAGTTCTGGTTCCGTAGCTCCCCTGTCTTCAACATTTCCAGTTTCTCATCACTTGGCAATCCATTACTGTCAGTTCTTCTGGTGCCTACACAATCATTGGAGTATTTTTGCAGCTCTCTCTGATGACCTAAGGCTGCAGTGATAGGCTCAAAGGTTTCCTTCTTCAAGCTCTGGATTCCTTTATTCCTTCCCTTTTGTCTCAGTGCATTTGTACTGTGAGTTTTTGACTCTATAACTGTCAAAGCTGTGCTGTGAAGCTGACCTTCAGATGAGGCTTCATCCCCTGGCATCAGAAAAGAGTTTGATACAGAGTGGCCTGCAGCAAGTGGCTTCACGGTATCTCTAGAGCCCTGGAGCTGCCGGAGTGAGTGGGCAAACTCAGCTTTCTTAAGAACTTTTTGATCCTGCTTCAGTTTCTGTTCCAAAGTGGGTACAAATTTACTTTTTAAAACCCTTCGGATAACATCGGTGCTGACATCAAAACCTTCAGCCAACCTGGGAACTGACCAGGACTCAGCAAATTCCTTATGTAAATACCTATGGGAAAAAGGAGCAGGTTTTCAAGTTGTGAAGAAGTCTTCTACCAGAACAGCTAATTGATAATACCAGTCATAAATAAGTAAAAAGAAAAGGACTTTGAAAAAATTATAAATGCAGTCCTTTTATTGTGCCAATTAAGTAACTGGCATACTCACAGTAACACCTGACCACTTTCAGTCGGTCACTTCATTTCACATCAACTGAACACTTCCCATTGGAAGTTACTTCCTGGGGTGAAGGAAGACTGAACTTCACTCCCAAAAGCACACAATGGCACTATGCTAAATGACAGCAGATGATGTAATGAGAACAATCAAAAGGGCTGCCCAGGAAATGTTCCAGGAAATCCAAGCTAGAGCCCATCAGAAAGGATGAAAAGCAGTAATAAGCTAGTAGAGAGGAGGGCAAGGGGGGCTGGGGCTGCAGCTCAGTGGCAGAGCACTTGCCTAGCATATGTGAGGCACTGGGTTCGATTCTCAGAACCACATAAAAATAAACAAATAAGGGGCTAGAGTTGTGGCTCAGTGGTAGAGTGCTCACCTAGCACATGCAAGGTGCTGGATTCGATCCTCAGCACCACATACATAAATACATAAATAAATAAATAAGCAAACAAACAAGTTATGTCCAATTACAACTAAAAAATAAAAAAAAACAAAACAAAATAAAGGCATTCTATCCATCTACAACTACAAAAAACAGGAGGGCAGGACAGATCAAAGACATTGATAGTTGAGTGAGCAACATTTGAAATACAAGGAAGCACATCACCTTCACTGGGAACAGACAGAGCAGAAGTAAGGTCACATGGCGCCTAGGAGTCTGAAATTTATCCCAAGGCAACAGGGAGCCAAAGAAGGACTTTAAGCAGTAGAATGCCATGAGTAAGTATTCATTCTGAAGCTCAACCCAGTGATTGTTGTTCAGTGACAAAAGTGGAGGGTGGGGGGTGGGCACTGGCCTTGGGTTCGATCCCCAACACCACATAAAAACAAAGAAAGATATTATGTCCAACTACAACTAAAAACTAAATATTAAAAAAAAAAAAAAAAAAAAGTGGGGCTGGGGTTGTGGCTCAGTGGTAGAGTGCTCACCTAGCATGCATGAGGCACTGGGTTCAATCCTCTCAGCACCATGTAGCATGAGGCACTGGGTTCGATCCTCAGCACCATGTAAAAACAAAATAATGTGTCCACCTACAACTAAAAAAAATACATAAATAAATATTTTTTTAAAAAAAGTGTAGGTGGAGGGATTGGAGGTGCACTCAGTGGCAGAGTGTACTTGCTCAGCACGACCCAGGGCCTGGGTTCAATCTTCAGCATCATAGGGGCAGGGTGGTGGTGGTGGTGGTCTAAGTGGAAAGATTAAGCAAAAGGCTATTATTGTAATTCAGGCAGTCAGAACAGAAACAATGGCATGGTGTGCACAGGACAGAAGAGAGCTGAAGAATATTTAGGAAGGTCAAATGTAGAATTTGTTAAGGAACTAAATACTGGGGATGGTAGTATCAAGGCCAAGGCTAGGGGGCAAGGGATATAACTCAGGTGGTAGAGTGCCTGCCCTGCACACACAGGCCCTGGGTTCAATCCCCAGCACCACACACACACACACACACACACACACACACACAAAAGCTAGGGTGGTTGATGGGTTATAGGGAAAAGAACAGAATTAAGTTGTAGGTAAAAGTGATTAATTCTATTTTGTATACATTCAGTTTGAAGAACCTATGTGTCCCAGGTTCAGTTTATGATGTCAGATGCTCCAGGAATTTTAAGGAGGCTAAAGATCACACAGTGTCAGCTGAATTTAATAATAAGGAAGTCACTGATGGATTTAAAGAGAACAGTCTTATTGTAGTGGTTAAAACATCACATGCAAAAAAAAAAAAACTGGGGCTGGGGCTGTACCTCAGGAGGCAGAGCACTTGCCTAGCATGTGTGAGACACTGGGTCTGATCCGCAGCACCATGTAAAAATTAAATAAAATAAAGGCATGTTGTCCCTCTACAAAAAACAACAACAACAACAACAACAAAAAAAAAAAAACAACTAATATGGGTAGAAGCAAGTTGGAAACAAAAAGAAGAGGTAGGGTTTTTACTTTATAGTTTTTTTTTGATGGGGGAGTACTGAGGGATTGAACTCAGGGGTACTTAACCACTGAGCCACATCCCCAGTCCATCCAGGTGTGTCACAACACCTGGTAAGGGAGGGTTTGTTTTTTGTTTTTTGTTTTTTAAGTGTAGATGGACACAACACAATGCCTTTATTTTTATGTGGTGCTGAGGATCGAACCTGGGTCCCAACCATGCTAGGTAAGGGCTCTACCCTTGAGCCACAATCCCAACCCCAAGGGAGGGTTTTAAGATGACAGGTTGCACTGGGTAAGTAGTGCATGCCAGACTTGAGAAGCTGAGGCAGGAGAATTGCAAGTTCAAGGCCAGCCTCAGCAACTTAGGCCCTAAAGCAATTTAGCAAAACCCTGTCTCAAAATAAAAAATAAAGCATTGGGGATGTAGCTCAGTGGTAAAGCACCTCTAGGTTCAATCCCCAGTACAAACAAACAAACAGACAGGTTCCTAAGAAAATACATGGGGACAACCTAAAGCACAAAGAGAACTGTCCTAAACAAAGTGATAGGCTATCACTTCTCTCAAAATGAGAATAAAAGATAAAGAGCAAGACTAGGAAGCTCACAGGGTTTTTATTTAATGGCCTGTTTTAAATTTTTAGAAGGACATTTATTGACTACAAAAGGGGATTTGATAGGTAGAAAGCTGGAAGGTTTGAAAAAGTTATTTAAGATAATAGAGAACTGATTGCCTAGCATGTGTAAGTCCCTGGATTCAATTTCCAGCACCAGGAGAAAAAAAGAAAAAAAGCTGGGAGGTTGAGGCAGGAGGATCTTAAGTTCTAGGACCAGCCTAGGCAACTTAGCAAGACCCTGTCTCAAAATCTCAGAATTAAAATAAAAAGGACTGGAGATATAGTTCATGGGACCCTAGAAGGGAGATGGTACAGGTTAACAAAATCTTCCCCCTTCCCCGCAACCGGGGATTGAACCCAGGGGCACTTAACCACTGAGCCACATCCCCAGCACCCCCCCTTTTTTTTTTTGAGATACGGTCTTGAAAAATTGCTTAGGGCCTCACTGAGTTGCTGAGGCTGGTCTCAAACTTGCAATTGCCTACCTCAGACTCCAGAGTCACATATGCCCTACATCCAGCTGGACTCACAAAATCTTAACCGGTTTCTACAAAATCTTTTACTCCCAACTGGAATCATTCAGCATACATAACCAACATAGATCTATTCAGCAATATTAACAAAATATAAATACTTTATCTTTTGGTCCGTAAACTCTACTTCTGGGAATGTATACAACAAATACGTCTGGCAAGAATCAAGTAGCTCTCTCTTCTGAAATGGAAAGATCTATAGGACAAATCAAGTTACAAAGGAAAATGTAGAACAGAATTTATAGTATGCTACTTTTTGTGATTCAGGTGGTGAAAATAAAATTTGTACTCATACTTGCTGTATTTACATAAGGAAATCTGGAGAAAAAAAACACAAAACCTATTAAAAATAGTACCAATAGGCAACTGGACGATTCATTTTCAATGTGTACACTAGGTTATAGTTATAATTTTGAACCATCCATAACACATTACCTATTCAAGATAAAAAAAAAAGAGAAAAAATTTAAAAAGAAAAGCAACTTAAAAACATTTAACATTTTTTGAGAAGGCACCTTTTAAGATTTTTAAAGGTATGGATCCTCTTTTCAGGAAATGCATATAACTGGGCTGGGGATGTAGCTCAGTGGTAGAGCACTTGCAGGTGCAAGGTCCTGGGTTCCATCCCCAGCAAAGCAAAAAAACAAACAGGAAAGAAAATTCACATAACCTTGTGAGTCCTGTTTCTGAACCTAGGGCTGCAATGTGTTATTTTACATTTTCTGCAATATTGACAATTATAATTTTATATCATGCACGTATAAACATGTTAATAAGAAATTCCAATGTTATATATAATTGTAATGCACCAATAAAAATATGAAAATATTAATAACCACAAAATTATATTAAAATGTTCAGCAAAAACGAACCAACTGTTATATGCTAAATCTAGATAACAGCTGGGTAAGGTGTAGCACTTGCCTGTAATCCCAGCAGCTGGTGGCTCAGGAGACTGCGACAGGAGGATCGCAAATTGAAAGCTAGCCTCAGCAACACACTGTCTCTAATTAAAATATAGAAAAGGGGGGCTGGGGTTGTGGCTCAGCGGTAGAGCGCTTGTCTAGCGGGGGTGAGGCACTGGGCTCAATCCTCAGCACCACATAAAAATAAAAGAATTGTGTCCACCTACAACTAATTAACTATATATATAGGGGGGCAGGAGATGTGGCTCAGTGCTTAAGCGCCCCTGGGTTCAATCCCCGATACCATAAAATAAATAAATAAAATCTAGATGATAAATTAAGGAAATTCGTCATGTTACTGTATTTTCTGTATAAATTTTCCTATAACAGAAAGACAAAATACAAAAACAAAACTCAAATGGCCAAACCTGTGTTTTAGCCCCAGAATCTTTCACCTCTTATCATAGCGGATGCTAACAAAGTACCCTGAGTCTTACCGTATCTGCTCCATGGCTTCCCATGTCAGAGTTCTGGGCGGGGCACCTGGCGCCTCCATTTGCCTCCGAATTTTCTGGAATCGAATTGCTTTTTTCTGTCGTTTCAGGGTGCTGGGGGAGAGAACCAATGGCAGAAGCCATGCGTGGAAGCAAGATGGGTGTTTGAAAAGTCTTGAGCTAAATCACCAACAGCCCAGCCCTCTTTTGTGTCAATAAAGGCCACCGGGCCATGTTTGCCAGCTTAACGCCGCTCTGTACACCGACCCAAAAATCTAACACCTACAACAATAACTGCCCGTAAGCATGCTGAACTATCTAAAAGTGTAACGAAATATACGTCACTAGCGAAGGAACCTGTGGTCGCAAGGGAGCTGAACATCTGTCCCTACGCCGCTAACAACAGGTAAGAAGAAACTAGAGTCACAGTGGAGGCGGCTGGAGGACGCCCGGCGCTAAGGGGGCGCGGCTTGAAGCGCCGAGGCCCAAGGCCAGCTTCAGGCTGAGGGCCGGGAAAGGAGCTAGTACCTCTCGACCTCCTGCAACTCCCTCTCCTCTGGCTCCCAGTCGGAATCCGGGTCCGGCTCACGGCCCATAGGGCCTGAGCCCGCCAGCCCCCGGGTCGCGAACCCATAGCGAGCAACAGCAGTACGGACTCGGCTGCCCAGCAATAGGCTGAGGGTAACCGCCATGGCGAAGTACACCAACCTCCAGCAGCCCGCTACCCTACAGCACCGGAAGCAGTCCCGGAAGCGGAAGGGGCGGGGCGGGAAATAGGGCAGATGCGAGGCGTTGCCCTTTCCAGGGCTGTAAGGACAGTCTAGGCCTGAGCTGTTTAGCGGCCCTTTCTTCCCAGCTGTAACTGTTTGGCTGTCTTGAAACGCGAGGGTCTAAATGAGGTTCAGGACACTCCTGGAAAACGACATAAACTTTAATAAAAAGACGGATTCAATTACCGAGAGCCTCCCCTCTGTCTCAAGCTGCCCAGGCCTGCCGGTCTCCGCCACCATGGCAGGAAGGGCGGCCACCCTTGGCAGTCGGCTGACGGCGACAGACCCGTGCCTTGGGCACTTGACTCCAATGGTAAAAGGGACACGTCGCTGGGGTGACCGCTCCCAAGGTTCAGACATCCCTCAACAGTAAGCCCAGCTTCAGGTTTGACAAGTGGAAATGAGTATTTGGCCAGCCTTGGCTCTTCATCTTTTAGTCTTTACCAATCCCAAAAGAATCTTAGGGTGTTGAGGAATTCTTGGTGTCTTTGTTTTTCCTTTTTCAAACAGGATTCCTGACTGGGGTTTTCAAACTGGAACTTGGTGGCCGACTTTCATTTAGCAAAGATTGAAGGCCCAGTGCTCCTTTTGGAACCTCAGGAGGTTCTCCAGGAAAGGTTGAGTGCTGACTTCCTTCTTGCTTTTACCTGTGCTGGCTAACGTTAAGAATTGTACTAGAATGCTGCAGAACAGGTGCAGAGGCAGGGCAGAGGGTGAGATCCCTGGCCTTGGCTGTTCTGTGTTCAGACTTTACCATGGAAGGCAATGTGCTTTCAGTCTGCAGAAGATAGCCATGCTTTGGGGTTAAAGTGGATGGCACTGATACTGCCAGGGCTTGGTTTATGGCTTCTAGCCTTCTGCTGGCTTGGCCTTCTGCAGTGAAAACATGGACCCCTCCTGAGTTGGTACTCACAGAAAAGATTTTCCCACCTCTTTCTCAGCTGTAATCCAGTTACTACCACAGAGGAATGGTATCCCATGCTTTCCTCCAGCATCTTTACCACACTGTATTATACTTGGTACGTTTACTTGCCCACTTTCTTGTTACCTTTGTTGAGGGCTAGGACTGTAATTCTGCCATTATTATCATCAGAGTCTAATACATAGGAGAAGTTAAATAAATGGGTCCACCACCTCCCCGTTCCTGTACCACTGCATCGTTATAGTTTAGGAGCATCCCAGCTGTAATATCTGCTATTAGAAATTTACACAGGTCAAAGTGACCAAAGCTAGTTTTGTATACTTACGGCTAGTGACCCTGACTCTAGCGCTGGAAAAATAGTGCCTCCCAGCTTTCCTCATTGACAATGAACAGGGACCGATGGCTGCTGGATCTCCTATCCAGTTGAAGGTCCTGGGCTGCAGATGGCACCGGGAATGTTGTGGAATTGCAGCATTCGTGCTTGGCAGTGGCCCTAAGATCCTGGGGATCAATTCATGGGGCCGAAGTGGTTGCAGGAAATGAGGCTGGCCCTGCTCTGAGGTAGCCCCTCTTAGGAGCACCAATGGGACCAGACTCACAGATTGCACTTCTTGACTGCCCAGCCCGTCCTGGTGAAATCTAGGCTAGAGGAGAAGAGCAGCCCCTTACCACATTTCTTGTGAGGCTGGATGGAGTGTTGGAAGAAATAAGTAACTTAAAAAATCTCTTCTAGGCCGTAGCCACTATTTAACCAGTTACTCTTTTAGGGTTCAATAAAAACAGAGGGCCCAATAGATTTGTTACTAACCCAGCAACTGTTTTACTGGCCTGAGACTATTTACTTATTCCCTGTTAGAGGACACTGTCAGTGCTAGAGAGATTACACAGAAGCCACAGCATGATGGCAACCTTGTTATTTGTCAGTCATAACTTTTGGGCTACTATGAGATAAGAATATAGAGAGTAAGTCTCTTGTAATTGAGAAAGTTGGGGCCTGCACTTTGCTGGATGTCAATTCTGAAAATAAGGGAGATGGGGAATAGATGCAAAAAGAACCAACAGACCAGACCCTCTCCCAAGGCCCAGCCTATTCAACTTTCCCAAGCTCCATTGACAGATACCATCACATAAGCATCTTTTGGTGTGACACCACCATCTGCTGATATCACAACCTTTTTATCCCTTCTTTTGCCAAAGGCTTCATAAGGACCCTCACCTGATACTCATGAAGTTTTTTCTGGCCCCTGTGACTGGGGTGTAGCATGCGGGTCAGCTGCTCTACAATACCCAGGCTTCGAATGAGATTCTCCCTTTGTATCAGGGACTTCATCCGCTCTAGCTCCTCCTCTTCCACAATATCTTGAGGTTGCATAATATCCAGGTGTATTGATTTGGGCTGCAAGGTACATGAGAGATAAATGCAGGATCTCCAAGGACAAGTCACAAACCATCGGCAAGGATGGCTGTAGGACTCTAGCCCACTCTACCTCCATCCCTGCCCTGACCCTCCTGTAGAGTTCCCTTTGCTGTCCATTCTCTCACCTTCTGTTCCAAAAAGTCAGTTTCAATTTACTGATAAGGAACTCATCTCTCTTGTGCAAGGGGAGGAGAGGACAGCAGAGATTCCCTTTTCTAGTAGTCCCAACCCATTTTCCTGCAGAAAGATAAGAGTCACACAACCCTTGACACCTCTTTCTCCCGCTTCCGATTCCTGTAAGCCAAGAAGGTGAAAAGGCCCCGGGGCCCTGCCCTGGATCGGCTCTTCTCCCCAGCTGATTCACCCTGGTTCTGGTCCTTGTTTTCCTTTCGCCTCTTAGTGCCTGAATTCTCCTGCTGTTCCTGCTTCAGGCGGATCTCTTCTAGTTGCTGCCTGATAAAACATAAAAGCTTCAGATACTGGAGGAATTGTGTTGGGGAAAAGGAAATAGAGGGAAAACGGGATAAGCAGGAATCATGATCTGTTCTTGGGACAGGAATTAGGGAGGAACCTGCAGAATGAAGAGTCACTAAGAGGCTGACAGACTATATAGCTCTATTTCTCTTTCCTCAAGTGTCTGGCTTCCTCCCCCACTGCTGGGGAGTAATTCAGGTTCAAGATCTGCCCTCATCCATCTGCATAAAGGAGATGCAGGACAAAGTGGCAAAGTACCTGGCACACTCTTCTCTGGCTTTGGAGGCAGCAGTCTCCTGGAAGAGGGAGCCATTGTGCTTGAAGAAGGGTTCATACTTCCCTGTGTCAGGCCCAGGATAGATCCGCCGATAGCCCCCCAGGTGGGAATCCTCATATCGTTCCTGGTCCTGCATGGCTGCATGGGACGACTCGATCTGTTCTCGCCTGTGGAAACAGCTCAGCAGAGTCAGAGATTTGAGAAAGGAAGGCTGGGTAAGCCTTTGAGAAACTCCTGCTGGCCGCTTGGCCTCCCAAGCCCTTGACTGTGGGGAAGGCTGTCAAGGCCATCTCTGGTCAGCATGACCATGTGTGTAGGCAGAAGAATAGGCTTTGCTTCCAGAAATTTGATTTTTGTTCTAAGTTTAGAGGGGTTTACTTACAAACTGGCACTCCAAATTATCGGAGTCTAATTATGAGACTAATATAAGTTCACTACAGAAAACTTAGAAGAGCAAAAAAATTAAAACTCCCCATGATCTTACTATGAAATTAACATATTAGTAATTAGCACAGAGCAAGGACTCCAGGGCAGGACCTCCTGAGTTTGAATCCTGTCTTTGCTACTCCCTAGTTTGCCTTTCCTCCCTCACTTCCTTTTTTTCCTTCCTTCCTTCCAAATTGGGATCATATATCAATATTTTAAAATGAGTGCCAGACATAGTAGCACATGCCTGTAATCCCAGCTACTTGAGAGGCTGAGGCTGGAGGATCACAAGTTCAAGGCCAGACTGAGCAACTTAGTGAGACCCTGTCTCATAATAAAAAATAAAAGTGTCCGGGATGTAGCTCAGAGGTAAAGTAGTTGTCAGCCATTTTTCCCCATTGAACATGATTCACTCAGGTCCCCTGTTCAGTCTCATGGGAACACTCAGGGTGTTTAATTTATCCTTCACTCCCATTCATCACACAAACATTTGAGTACCTGTTATTCACCAGGCCCTATGGCTATCATGAGGAATCAAATACAAACTACCCCTCATATTGGAATACCAGTAGAGAAAAGCAATGTTACTACAGGAATATCCAAAGCCTACTCAAATTCAATTTTATGTATCATTAACATATACTTTTAATATCAGTAACCAATCACCATGTTTGTAACCCATTTTATACAGAAAACAACAATGGGTGATCAATACTGATTTAAACAATTCCCTATTAACAACTAAACTGTTTTCTGTGTTTCATTTTTAGAAAGTTCCTCAGGAACTGGTTTCTAGAGGAGCTGTGTTAAAAAAAACAAACCAGCAGTTGGGCATGGTGATGCATACCTATAATCCCAGCTATGTGGGAAGCTGAAACAGGGAAATAACAAGTTTAAGGCCAGCCTCAGGAATTTAGTGAGACCCTGTCTTAAAAAAATAAAAAGAGCTGGGAATATAGTTCAGTCCCTTAGGTTCAATCTCCAGTACTGAAGGAAAAAAAAAAAAAAGCACAGCAAAGTATACAATTAGGATATGAAGAGAAAACACACAGAATGGGAGAAAATCTTTATTAGCTACTCTTCCAACAGATGATTAGTATCTAGAGCATATAAAGAGCTCAAAAATCTTTACACCAAAAAATCAAATGACCCAATTAATAAATGGGCAAATAAACTAAACAGACACTCCTCAAAAGAAAAAATACAAATTAAAATAAATAATTTTTTAAAAAATTTTTTTAGTTATACATGGGCACAATATTTTTATTTTTTTTAACTTATTTTTATGTGGTGCTGAGGATCGAACCCAGGGTCTCACACGTGAGAAGCTAGTGCTCTACTGCTGAGCCACAACCCTAGCCCCAATAAATAAATTTTTTAAAGAAAATAAATAAATATTTATAATTTTCAAAAAAAGACAAAATACAAATGGCCAACAATACATGGAAAAAAGCTCAACATCATTAGCAATTAGGAAAATGCGAATCAAAACTACTGTGAGATTGTATCTCACACCAGTCAGAATGGCAGTCATCAATAATACAAATAATAGGGCTGGGAATATAGCTCAGTTGGTAGAGTGCTTACCTCGCATGCACAAGGCCCTGGGTTCAATCTCCAGCACCAAATATATATGTATATACCAAATATATATATATATATATATATGTATATATATATATGTATATACATATATATATTTGGTATATGTATATATATATATATATTTGTATATATATATATACAAATAATAAAAAAATACATATACAAATAAGAACTGGATGCCACGGCACATACCAGTAATCCCAGGGGCTAGGGAGGCTGAGGAAGGAGGATTGTAAGTTCAAAGCCAGCTTTAGCAACTTAGCAAGGCCCTAAGCAACTCGGTGAGACCCTGTCTCTAAATAAACTATAAAAAGGGCTAAGGATGTGGCTCAGTGATTAAGTGCCCCTGGGTTCAATCCATGGTACCAAAAAACAAAAGAATACAAATAATAATAAATGCTGGAAAGGATGTGGAGAAAAAGGAACACTTCTATACTGTTTGTGGGACTGTAAATTAGTATAATTACTATGGAAATCAGAATGGAGGCTCCTCAAAAGACTAGGCATGGAACCCTACTATACTACTTCTTGGTATTTACCTTTACTACAGTGATACATATGCATAACCATGTTTATAGTTCACAATAGCCAAACTATGGAACCAGACTAGGTGTTTATCAGTGGATAAATGGATAAAGAAAATATAGTATATATACACAATAGAGTTTCATTCAGCCATAAAGAAAAATGAAATTATGGCATTTGCAGGACACCGGATGGAACCAGAGACAATCATGTTAAGCAAAATAAGTCAAATTCAGAAGGTCCTATGTTTTCTCTCATGTGCATAAGCTAGAGGAAAAAAAGGAAAACAAAAGTGAGGGTGGATCTCCTAAACCAAAGGGAGATTAGGACAGGGATCAAGGGGTGGAAAGTAAAGAGGGAAGGGGGAAAGCTGGGAAGTGATTTTGGTCAAATTACATTATTATATTGTGTGCATGTACAAATATAAATATGTAACAACAAATCCCACATGCAAGTGCACATGCAAGGCACTGGGTTCGATCCTCAGCACCACATAAAAATAAATAAGTAAAATAAAGGTATTATGTCCAACTACAAATATATATATATGTATATATGTATAATTAGGGCTGTGGCTGTAGCTCAGTGGCAGAGCACTTGCCTAGTATGTGTGAGGCATTGGGTTTGATGCTTAGCACCACATAAAAGTAAATAAAATAAAGGCATTCTGTCCATTATAACTACAAAAAAATTTTAAAAATATACAATTATAATACACCAATAAAAAATGAGGATTAAAAAAACTATTAAAAATGAGGATAAAAAACTAATCAAACCACCTAAAGCACCTTATATGTTAATATGAAAATAGCTCTAAAATACATTGCTAAGTAGGGTGCCGAGTATGTATAAGTTATGCAACTGTCTGGGTAAACATACTTTGTTATAAATACATATATATTTGTGCTTTAAGTGCTTGTGAAAGTATGACACTACACTAGGAATGTTGACTGACTCCAGGGAGGAAAATTGGGTAGCTGGATGAGATGGGCAGGGGAAAAACTGTGAACTGTATCATTTGAATTTTGAATATATTGTCTATATTATGTGATGTATTATCTATACATATGTAATGTACTATCTATGCAAAAAAAATTTTTTTCACAGGGCTGGGGATCAAACCCAGGGTCTCATGCATGCTAGGCAAGTGTTATACAATGGAGCTATGTCCCCAGTCCCCCAAAATAATGTTGTTGTTTTTTTTTTTAATTTTTTTTAGTTGTAGATGGACACAATATCTTTATTTAATTATTTTTATGTGGTGCTGAGGATCAAACCCAGTGCTTCACTTGTGCAAGGAAAGTGCTCTACCACTGAGCCACAACCCTAGCCCCCCCAATTTTTTTTTAATATTTATTTTTTAGTTGTAGTTGGACACAAAACCTTTATTTTACTTATTTATTTTTATGTGGTGCCGAGGATTGAACCTACGGCCTTGCACATGCCAGGTGAGCACTACTTCTGAGCCATAACCCCAGCCCCAAAATGTTTTTCAATAGTTAATTCGCTCTTTGTGGCCTTCTTCTAGTGGACTTTCACTCTCAGGAAAGTATAAAAGCAAGACCAGTTACGCTAATAAACTCACATTAGATATTGAGGGAAACAGGTTCGGTAGTTGTGGCGAAGAACAGAGTGGGCTGAGATGACATACCTGGCTTCTCGTGGCTGTTGGTGGCTCTGCAAAAGCCTTTCCTTGACTCTCCGCTTGTCCTCCTCTAACACTTTTTTTTTGTCACAACCCCGGAGGTTAACAAGGGTCATGGCATCACAAAGAAGTGCATCCTTCACCTCTCGATCAAGGCGGGAGTCTGTAGTGAAGCTTGGAGAGTGATTTACCTGCCAGGAGAAGTAGTTATTGCCCCCTTCCTGTATCTACCACCTGAACAGATGGTGGTCTCTTGAAGACCTGAGTGAGGGTCTAGGAGAAACATCCCCTCCTATAACCGCAACCAAGTTGGCTGGAAGCTCTAGCTTTCAAGGCCATAGGACTCTGCATACTGATCCCTCCAATTCACAGGCATCTTGGGGAGAGTAAATCAAATAGCCTAAGTCTACAGATAAAGTGTCCTGAAAGTCAAGGTTTATACTGGGGATCCCAAACCTGGATTGCTGTGGTAGAAGCCAGAGATCACCAAAGTTTGACTCAGCCAGCCAAAAGGGTAGGGTAGATAGATGTCTTTTGCCTTCTGCTGGTTGCCACCTACCCTGAAGTTTCCCTATCATCTCCCCTTCTCTGTCCCCACCTGAGTGCCTCCTATCCCAGATGTCCTGTTCAGAGAAGCCTCTGAATCTTGCTTTTGCAAAGATGAGGAGAGAAACCTTACCTCCAGCAGCCAGGGCTTCAGCTTGTGGTCCAGCAAAACATCAAAACCAAGGATCTCAAAACAGGCACATGTACCACTACTCAGATATTGAGGAAAACAAGTTCGGTAGTTGTGGCGAAGAATAGAGTGGGCTGAGATGACAGTTTTGATGATGATGTCCTCGATGTTGCCCCACAGCTCTCGGGGGTTGTAGCTGTGTTCTCGCAGCCAGGCGTTGAGTGTTGACAGCTTCCTGTGAGGCCCAGTGCTCAGAGGAATACAGATTTCTATGCCACCAGGGCCTGGCTACAGGCAGCTGGTTCCCTGATGCTAACCCTAATTCCAGGCCTGGGCCCCTGTGTGTCAAAGAGCTGCTAGCAGCTCGGAACGGGGATTAGTTATTAGGGTGGGGCTTGGGGCTGATAGACTCAGGCACAGATCCAGGGTCTAGAAAGACAGTTTTTCCTTAGCAGTCAGCCTCCCAAAAGTCAGCTGGGTTTCATGGGCTCCTGAAATTGTAGGGCTAAAGGATAGAGGAAGGAGGAAAAAACAGAGTAGCAAGTACCTCTTACTGCCCACAGCATCATCCCGGACAAAATTCTCATTGTGTTTGTTGATAGCATAGTTAGTCAGGTGCATGCAGACATCTTCCTGTGAAGCAAGTAGCCCCATGGGCTCAGACTGCTTCCATGCGGCCCACCTCTCCAGTGTCTTATGGCCTTCTCTACCCCTCCCTAGTATTGCTGGTCTCCTGGCCCTTTGCAACAGGGGACTGTCCTTTTATAAGATTCTGGGGAAGAGGGTGGGGTGTGATGGGCACCTTTTCTCAGTCACCACCCACCAAGTGCTGTCCTCATAGCTTGGTGTCATGGCTTTCGCTGACTTCCTTCCTTTTTCTTGTGTGATAATGAAAAATCTCTACCTCGTTTCTCCCTAGAACATCAGCACTTATGCAATGGAAGAGAACGGGTGTCATTCTGCCCCCTCACCAGGTTGTTGTGGCTGGGCTCCACATATGGCATGGTGGCAAAGCGGGCCAGGCCCTCCTCATACATGAAGATCCGAAGAGGGTCACAGGATGTGATCAGGACGTAGATTCGCATATCAAACTTGAAGCCATCAATAAGGAAAGGCTAAGAGCACACAAACCCAGAAGGAATATAATTAACTTAAAAATTTTTTTTTGTAGTTGTAGATGGATAGCATGCCTTTATTTTTTTAAATATTTGTTTTAGTTGTAGGTGGACACAATAACCTTTATTTTTATGTGGTGCTGAGGATCGAACCCAGTACCTCCCATATGAGAGGAAAGCTCTCTGCCACTGAGCTATAGCCCCAGCCCTGTAATTAATTTTTGAAGTGCTTACTATGTGCCACACACTGTTGTAAGTGCTTCAAATACACAACTCATTTAATTTTCACAAAAATCATATAAAGTAGTTACTGTTACTCTTCCCATGAAACAATAGGAAATGGAGGCAAGAAGAAAAAAAAAAAGGTCATTCACCTACCTGAGGTCACATATCTAGGAAGTAGAAAAGATGAGATTCAAACCTAGGCAGGCTGACTAAACCATGGCTCCATACTGCCTCCAGGATAATGGGGACAGCAGAAAGGGTAGGAGCCCAAAACTGGCTTCCTCCCTGGCTTTGGAAGAGACAAGGAACCTCAGGGCCAGGGAGGAGCCTAATGGTACTGAGGTATCTTTCACCTTGGAGATGTACTGCTGGCAGATCATGTGCTCTCCTGGCTTGATCTCACGGGGGTTCCGGGTGATGAAGATGCCACGTCCCTGACAGCCACTGTCTGGCTTGCAGATATAAGTGCGGGTTTTTCGCTGCCGACCATAGGACTGGAAGTCCCCATAGCTATGTGCAGAGAGGAGCAGGTCAAAAGGTTTCTGCAAATCATGGCTGACCTAGGGGCCTGTGGCTATATTCTTGCTATCTAGGCTATCTAATCCACACTCTTCCTGGAACACTGTTCTCAGACTCACTTTTCTTTGATCAGCTGAAACTTTCTTGGTCCACTTTCATCCCCCTGAGACATACCAGACCAGAGTCTGGAGGGGACAAAGGAGGGCAACCCATTCCTGCCCCTAGGATCTCAGCCTGGGAAGCTAGATTCACTTACTCTGCAGGGAGGCACCAGGTACGGGGGAAGATGTTGTACTCGGTAGGATAGAGTTTCTGCATGCGGTTGAGATTCCGAGCCAGCAGATCTTTGCGGCAGATTTCTGTCATGCCGGGAAAGTGATTGATTTTCTGAAACAGAGCCAGTTAGTTATATTGTCTCCTAGAGTAAATGACAGCTCCTGGGGCGTGGGCATCCCAAAAAATCATGGAAGAGGATGGGGAAGAAGGGAGGAGTCACAGTGGAGGTGAGCACTGTCCTTACTACCCCAAAGGTAGAAACAGGAAGATTCCCTAAGGCAGGTGAGAAACCCTCCCAAGGCTTCTACACCCAATGTGCACATCCTTCATTCAAAAATAAAGGACAAGGGGCTGGAGTTGTGGCTCAGTGGTAGAGCACTTGCCTAGCATGTGCAGGGCCCTGGGTTCGATCCTCAGCACCACATATAAAGAAAATAAAGGTATCGTGTCCAATATAACTAAAAAATAAATATTAAAAAAAAAAAGGACAGAGGCTGGCCCAGTGGCCCATGCCTATAATCCCAGCAGCTTGGGAGGTGGAGGCCCAAGGATCATGAATTCAAAGCCAGCCTCAACAATTTAGCAAGGTGCTAAGCAACTTAGTGAGACCCTGTCTCTAATAAAATACAAAATAAGGCTGGGGATGTGGCTCAGTGGTTAAGTGACACTGAGTTCAATCCCTGGTACCCGCTACCATCCCATTCAAAAAAAGGAGGAGGACAAGAGAGAAGAATGTGTACTAGGCCAGACCTCTGGGCCTTCTAGCCATCTTCTAATATCCCTCAGACCACCACCAGTACTTGTCTTATAAAGTAACAATGTATGGCAGTACAAAGAAATCATAAAAAACATTCTCTAAAAGATAGGAAATAGAAAAGGAAACTGAAGACCAGCTGAAGGAAATGCACTCCATGACACCTAGAGATGACATGGTGCCTGCTAGGAAACCTCTGGCTGCTCTGTCCTTCATGACTTTCTCAGTCACTAGCTGTATAAACTTAGTATTTCTGAGCTTCAGCTTCCTTTTTTAACAAAAGGATACCTGCTGCTCAGGATTTTTTTTTTTTTTTTTTTTTTGTGTGTGTGTGTGTGTGTGTGATGTTAGGGATTGAACCCAGGGCCTTCTGCATGTGAGGCAAGCCTTCTATCAACTGAGATATATCCCAGCCATCAGGATTTTGTTTTTAAGGATTTTTTTCCCTGGTACTGGGGATTGAACTCAGGGATGCTCTACCACTGAGCTACATCCCCAGCCCTTTTATTTTTATTTTGGGATAGGGTTTCACTAAGTTTCCCAGGCTGTCCTTCAATTTGTAATCCTCCTGCTTCAGTCACCCCTGCCACCCAATTGCTGGGATTATAGGTTTGCTCCATCACAACCAACATTATTAAGGATTTAATAATAAAAAAAACAACATAAAAGCACTTAACATGGTATCTGTTAGATGCATAGTAAGTCCTCAATAACAGCTGTTATTATTGCCATCCTTATCTGACAATAGCTTTCTGCATTTCTTTTCAAAGCTTCTTGAATACTTGTAGAACTTGCTGTCTATCTTGATACAGGTTATAGTTTCTTCAATCCCTTACTGGCTTCCCCTCAAAATAAGCCTATACACACCCAACTCCCTTTTTTATTGTGTCCTAAGGATCTAACCCAGCTCCTCAAGCCTGCTAGACAAGTACTCTACAAGTGAGCTGCACCCCCATCGCCTTTTTAAAAATTTAAGACAAGGTCTTGCTAAGTTGCCCGGGCTGTCCTCGAACTTGAAAACCTATCACTCAGCTTCCCGTGGAGCCCCACCAGACCCTTTTTAATTACAGTCATGCATTGTATAAGGGCATTTTACTCAATAACTACATATAAGGTTCTATAAGATTATGTCATCTGGTGATATCATATCCATCCATTTCGTAAAATACATTTACAAAACTCAAACAATGATGAAATCACCTACCAATGCATTCCTCAGAAATGTATCTCTGTCATTAAGTGACACATGACTTATTTTATTGATATTCACCACAAGGAATCTGTTAGAGGGTAATAAAAATACCTTGAGGCAGGTATATTTTTTGTGTATGTGAGATACTGAAGATTGAACACAGGGCCTTGCATGTACTAGTGTTTGATCACTAAGCTACATCCCTAGCCTGGCAGGAACATTCTTCTTAGGGACCTGGTCCATCTTCCCTGATTTTCTTGCTGCCAGGCAGGACCCCAAACTGACACGCTGTCTTCTCTTCCTCCCCCCACTTCTTTGTACTTGGGAATTGAAACCAGAGGTGCTTTACCACTGAGCCACATCTCTAGTCCTTATTGTTTTTATTTTGAGAGAGGGTCTCATTAAATTGCGTAGGTCATTGCTAAGTTGCTGAGGCTAGCTTTGAACTTGTGATCCTCCTGCCCCAGCCTCCCAAATCGCTGGGATTACAGGCATGCACCACCACACTGATGGGTTCTAAGATGCTGAGATGGCCCTGTTGTTAGCTCTGAGGCTACCTCTCAGTCCTGCCTTGGAGCAGGCAGGCTAGACATAGATGTCACCAGGCAGAGCAAATAATGGGCAATTATCTACCCACCGGAAACTTCCTTCAGATAACAGAAGCTCCAGAGAGCCAAGAGGAGAATATTTCCATTGGAACAGAAGATCCTTAGTATAGCCATTCCTGTCTAAACAGGGTACAGCCAAAAAAGAATGGCAGCCTCATGCCTGGACAGGGGTTAGGAATAGTCATTCTGAATCTTAGCTCAGGAGTTGGTACCTGAAACCTCTTCATGTCCATGACTCGTTCCAGTGAGACGGAGCAATCTGTCCAATACACAGTCCATTCTTTGTCCTCCCCCACTTCTTTCAGGCCACACATTTGGGCTGCCCGCCGCACTGCAGAGATAGGGGGGGTCAGTGTTGCCAGCCTAAGCACCAGCAACAAGCCCTGGAACTCTAGATGGGTCAGGAAAGGAACAGATCTGACCAGAGGCCAGGTTGAAGAGGGAGGTGACTCTTACTTCAGTTCTGCATCTTAGTTATCAGGTGGCAATTCCAAGTTCATGAGGCTGTCAGGCCCTTCCAAAATATGCAGCAGAGAAAATGAGCGCCTGGCCTTATGATTCTGCCAGTCCTATCTCTCAATCAGGATTGTTTCTGCAGAGCTGACCATAGGTAGGGACCACACTGGTGCCTAACACTCTGGGTGGCCTCTTGCACAGATGGCAGTGGGAAAAAGAGGGGAAGAAGGAAAACACTGACCTAATTGGGGATTTTTTTTTTTTTAAGTAGGGGTTTGGGTTTTTTTTTGTTGTTGTTGTTGTTATTGTTGTTTGTTTGTTTTGTTTTTTAGGTGTTAGGGATCGAACCCAGGACCTCACACATGCTAGGCACGTGCTGAACTACATCCCTAGCCACCCACCCAAACTGTTTTAAGCTTGTCTCATCTTTGCACAAATCTGGGGAGGGTAGGGCAATGGTGACTCTCATGTATTTTATTTCTAGCAGTACTGGGGATTGAACACGGTAGTGCTCTATCACTGAGCTATACGCCCCCTAGCCTTTTAAAAATCTTTTTAAAATTTTGAGATAGGATCTCACCAAATGCTGAGGCTGGATTCAAACTTATTTCCCTGCCTCAGCCTCCCAAGTCTCTAGGATTACAGGCATGAGCCACCATACCCAGAACTTTTTTCGTTGTTTTTGTTAGTTAACTGAAGATATTGTCCCTACCATTGAGACTAGTTAGAATAGCAATATCTCAACTGCCAGTAGCTGAGCCAGGGGAACCTCATGAGCCTCAACATGGGCTCTAGGACAGCCTGGCAAGATCCAACGCTGGAAGCTTGATTGGAGCTCCTTCTCCCTAGTAAGAATGACAGCCCTCTTGTGTAAAAGGGTGTGAGTCGGGCGCTTACCACTTTCATACTTGCAGTTGGTCAGGTTGATGGCCAAGGGTCTGGAATGGAGGAATAGCAGAAATCAGGCAGAGTGGAAGGGAAAGACAGACCCTGGGCTGCCAGGCTCTCAGATGCAGAGATATCCAACAAACACAATTCATTTTTTCTAGAAGCCACTTAAAGGAAAGACAAGGGTGATAAAAACATGCTGAAATTCTGCCAGGCATGGTGAGCATGCCTGTAATCCCAGGGACTCTGGAGGCTGAGACAGGAGGATCACAGTCTGAGGCTAGCCTCAGCAACTTAATGAGGCCCTAAGCAATTTAGCAAAACCTAGTCTCAAAATAAAAAGGACTGACTGGGATATAGCTCAGTGGTAAAGACCCCTGGGTTCAATCCCCAGCATGGAAAAAAATATACTGAAATTCCAAAATGAACTAGCCCAAATGTTTCTGATTTTTGTTTCTGTTGTACCAAAAGATAAATCATGCTCCAGCCTTTCCTCTTCCAAAGACTGAAGGGAAGAGCTTAGGTCCCAGTCTCCCAAATGCTGAAGGGAGGTCAGGGGGTGACTCTGGAGCCAGGCAGGTGAGGAGGTCCAGGGAAGGTTACCTGCGTTTCCGCCTTCTCTTTCTCCTCCCAACTTCTAAGTCATCTGTGTCAGTTGGGGCTATGATTTTCTTTGGAATTTTCTTGGCTATAATGGCTAAGGGATCCCCATTCTCAAATGCCTTATAGTCTGCCTTTGAGAGTGCCTGCTGTGAAGAGTTAGAAGGGGTGGTATCTTCCTCTTTAACACACTCCTCCTCAGATTCCTCTTCCTCAACAGAGTCTTCCTCAGATTCACTGGTCTTACAGGTACTAGGTTCCATTCTCTTAGATTCTAAGGGGAAGAGGGTAGGAATTAAGGCCCAGGATGGCTTGCAGGGATCCACCCAAAGGCCCTTCGTGGTGTTGTAAGAAAATGTTGCAGCTCCTTCGGAACAGAACAATCCCACTGAATAACAGGATGTTTCCAAGTTGGGGTGAGGGTGTGTGGGATGCCAGGAGATATGGATTCTCTGACTACCACCCAAGATCACACTGGATCATACAACACACTGTGGTGCGTGCAGTAATGAGCAGAGATGGTAAGAACCATAACCATGGCTCTTTTGTTCCTGAATGGAATGAGGGATGGCTGGGTGAACTGGGGAGATAATTTGCTTTGTAATACAACTGAAGATCAAATGTACAATAGGTCGGCCCTTTCTCTGCCTCAGGATTCAGATTCTCCATGTAAACACACTGGGGCCAGGCAACCCTTGGGCTCTGACCACAGAAGGGGAGCCTACGGCGGACACTGCCCACCCGAGGTTCCGAGAAGAGCTGAGGGACTGCTGAGGCTGCCCCTAGCGGCCTGGGGTAGAACCCAGCTGCTCGCTCATGGCCGCCCTTCGCCCGTTTCGGCTCTTCCTGGGCGTTGCTGGTGTCGGGGACCGCCTATTAGTTCCACAGGACCGTCTGTCCGGGCTGTCGCGAAAGGGAGCCCGCTCCCCCTGGGGGTTAACTGCTGACTCCGAGATCCAGGCGGCGGCAGCGCCTTTTTTAGCTAGCCGACGGCAGCCGCCGCCGCCGTCGCCATGGATACGAGGGCGGTTCCCATTGCACAAGCGTTCCGGGGGCGGGTCCTTCCGCGGACCACACCCACCCGGGAGCCGGCTGAGGCCATCTTGGCCGGGGCTACGTTTGCTTACAGATGGAAGCGGAAGAGGGGCGGGTCGCGGCCCAGGAGGACCCGCCCCGCGCGTGCGTCATGGGACTTGTAGTTCTCCTGATTTGGCACAACTTCGCACCTCCCCACTCCCATCTTTTCTTGAACGCACAAATGAAGTCTGCGTTGGGGACGAATAGCTGCTCTCTTTTCTTCGGTTTTTCCGAAATCATGCAGTGAACAGTCTTTGCCCTCTAGGAAAGCTCTGATTAAGACACATATCTTCCAGCGCTTTCAGCCTGATGGTCTAAGACAGCTCCATTAAGGAATAACGGAACCCCTTCATGACATTGTTCTGTCACCGTGGCCTCTTTTCCCCGACACCCTCCCACTTTGACTTCTGCTAGCCATCTCCACAAAACTTAGCCCAACTTGTCACTCAGATTATCCTGTGGGCTAAATTCAGAAGACACTTTAAAATTTTCCATCCTTTAGGAGGACAGGACTTCTGTTTTTCTGTTTGTTTTTGTATCACTTTTGGTGCTGTGGATGGAACCCCGGACCTTGCATATGCTAGGCCAGTACTCTACCACTGAGCTATACCCCAGCTCTAAGTGGACATTTTTAAAATTCATAGATTTCTTGCTCTTTCTTCAACATGATTTTATATATATATATATATATATATATATATATATATATATATATATATATAATCTCCCCAGCACCACATTAAAAAACTTAACAAAATAAAGGTATTGTGACCATCTACAACTAAAAAATATTTTTTTTAAAAGTCAAGAGGTGGGGCTTGACTTTATATAAGATCTCCTTGAAATACTCTGGAGTCCCTTGTTTCTAGTTTTTCTCATTTTGTCAACAAATATTCAGTGTTACAAGCACTGTCCTAGGATCTGGTCCATCTTCATTTGTTGCCTGAATCACTGTTTCAGCAAACTCTTCATTGAATTCTTTGACTATTCTTCATTTATCCTCCTTGTTACAGAGCACCGCCTACTGCAGAGCTGAGACACTACAACAGTCCTCTATTAGCAGTTCTTGTGATCAGAAAGATTTCAGACGTGTCACTCAGTGTAGCAGACATGAGTTCACAGGAAAAGGGAACACTCTCAAGCGTGAGAGGGGGTCCTCTCAGAGGGATGGTGCCCCTCTCTTGCCCTCCTGGGGGGGGTCTCAGGGAGTTTTCTGGAGGGTCCCACCCCAGGTCCACCTCTTGACTTTCTTTTTTTAATATTTTTTAAAATATTTTTTTTATTTATTTGTTAATTTATATGTGGTGCTAAGAATCGAACCCAGTGCCTCACACATCTAGGCAAGCACTCTACCAGTGAGCCACAACCCCAGCCCAACACCTCTTGATTTTTTTTTTTTTTTTTTTTTTTGGTACCGGGGATTGAACCAGGGGTGCTTTTTTAAATTTTTATTTAGAGACAGGGTCTCACTGAGTTGCTTAGTGCCTCACTGAGTTGCTGAGGCTGACTTTGAACTTGCAATCCTCCTGCCTTAGCCTTCCAAGCCACTGGGATTACAGACGTGTGCCACTGCGCCTGACACCTCTTGACATTTGACTGACAGCACAATCACATCAAACTTCCAAGTCCCAACTGTGTATAGTAAAGATCCAGGGCATTTGCCCATGTTGACTGGTTCTAACTAGAACTTGTTCTTATGGGTTTTAGAGTTAGGGGGAATTGTCCTTATCTTCCTGAATTCTGGGATCTGGCCTATATAAGTCACAGAAGTCCCCCGACTTCAGGGTTAACTTCTGTTACCCTGCATTTCTTCTTCAGATAATAGGTTGTTTGCTGAGGTGTAACATATCCTGACTTAAGCCAGGTAAATTGCTTTTTAAAAGAAAGCATGTGGGGGTCATCACAGTGGACCTAGTTTATAGAATTAGCCCCCTAACCTTATATTCCCACCACTTTACATCTGCAGCTTGAGTATTTTTCCTAAAATGCAAATCTGTTACTACACCATTTGGTACTCTTCAAGGTTTCCCATTAGATCAAATCCATAGGCCCTTAGCATTTGAGGTCCTGAATCAAGAGGCAAAAAGGTGGAGAGGCCCTGTTTGGATCAGCAGTTCCTATCATGGCTCTGAGTACAAAGAGCCTATATATTCCATATTCTGGCTGAGACAAAGCTTCAGATAAAATTCCCTTCTTTTTAAAAAAAATTTTTTTAATTGTAGATGTACCTTTATTTTATTTATTTTTATGTGATGCCAGGGATCAAAGCCAGTGTCTCACGCATGCTAGGCAAGTGCTCTACTACTGAGCCATATCCCTGGCCCACCTTCTTAAAGATTCCTAAAGCAACAACAACAAAACTTTATAAACAATTCCTAAAGCATATAAACAGCTGAGAAACACTATCATAAAGAAAACCTATTTGACTTTACCCTGCCCCGCTTTATAGAAAAACTCATTTGGGTCAGGGAAGTCCCAGGGACAAACTGGAGAAATCCAGATATTTGGCTCATCACCTTGGACACAAAATCTACTTAGCTGTAATATCATCTCATGCATTCCCTTTGGGGAGCAAGCAAGGAAAAGCAAGCATATTGAGCTTGTATATGCAAAAGCTCTCAGAAAAACGTTAAAATTACTGCCATTTGCCAAAAACATGAGGGTAGTCAAAAATTTGAGAGAATGTAAAAATGCTTAATTGTTTTTCTTATAACATAGGTTATGGGTGCATAGTCTGCTTTATCTCAATGAGACTGTAACTTCTTTTGTGATATAAAATTTCCAATTAAAATTCTATGATAGGGCTGGGGATGTGGCTCAAGCGGTAGCCCACTCGCCTGGCATGAGTGCGGTCTGGGTTCACTCCTCAGCACCACAAATAAACAAAGATATTGTTTGCCGAAAAACTAAAAAATAAACATTAAAAAATTCTCTCTCTCTCTCTTTAAAAAATAATAATAATAAAAAATTCTACGATAAAGCTTTCTACAGGCCTGGGCATAGGGAGCCAAGTACCTATGGGCCTAAGCCACAGCCAAAGCTGTGCCCACACAATAGAAGGCAGAGGAGCCCAAACCTCTGCTGGGAGAACTCTTCCAGCTAGCGGGTGGCACCTTATTCTGAAGGCCCCCCTGACTCCTACACTGTGAGTAGGAACTCCCATTCATTCAGGAGGTTTGGGGTAAGAGTAGTGGCAGTGGACTGGGCATGGTTGTGCACATCTGAAATCCCAGTGGCTGGGGCTGAGGCAGGAGGATTGCAGGCCAGCCTCAGCAATTTAGTGAGATCCTGACTCAAAAAATAAAAAGGGCTGAGGATGGAGCTCAAAGGTAAAGCACCCTTGGATTCAATCCCCACAAAATAAATAAGTGGCAGTGATCATCCCTATTGAAAACTAAACTCAGGATTTTTTTCTTTTCTTTCTTCCTTTTTGGGGTTACTTTTGCTATACAAGAATCAAGGAAGCACAAGGAAAAATGGCTTTTTATATATAACTCTAACAACTATACCCTTTAAAAAATTTTTTGTATGTATACATATGTTTTAGTTGTTGATGGACCTTTTATTTATTTATTTATTTATTTATTTATTTATTTATTTATTTATATGTAGTGCTGAGAATTGAACCCAGTGTCTCACACATGTCAGGCAAGTGCTCTACCACTGAGCTCCAACCCCAGCCCTATAATAGTACCTTTTGACTGGTTCTTCTGGAATCAGTGTGGAGATCACTGGAGTAACAGAACAAGACAAAGCATTCATTTTTCAAAAATTTCCACAGCTGGGCATGGTGGTACACGCCTGTAATCCCAGCTACTTGGGAGGCTAAGGCAGAAGGATCACAAGTTTGAGGTCAGCCTGGACAGTATACTGAGATCCTGTCTCAAAATAAAATTTTAAAAGCGCTGGGGATATAGCTTAGCTATAGGGTAGAATACTTGCCTAGCATGTACAAGGCCCTGGGTTCAATCACCAGTAGCACAAACAAATAAAATCTTACACTGACTCAGATACAGATAGAGAAGTAAAGACTTAGCTCTGGATTTTTCAAGAAGCCTACATCATGTGGAGCTTGTGAAATGCCAGAGAAAGACTCCAGAAGGCCATAAAATTTTAAGGGCAGCATTACACTTTATGACTTTATGGGCATTGCTGACTGAAGAGAGAATCACAAATGCACATTGTCCCAGATCAGATTCTGGCATCTGACTGCCTGAGCTGCAGTTCAAATCCCATGTGTTATCTGGCTGACCTTGGATAAGTGATAATCTGTCAACTTCCCTTTCTTCATTTGTTAAATGGAAATAGTAAGAGGACCTGCATCTTTAATGTTATGAGTACACCCTGTTTTCACAAGAGATATTGTGAAAGACCATTCAACTCTATGTTGGGGACTGGAGGAAAATTCAAGATGAATTTTTAGGGAGATGAAGAAGTAGGGCATCTTGATGGAGCAGCAGGAACAAATTCAAGAGAAGGATGAAGAAATAAAAATAAGTGATGGAATAGAAAAAGGAAGGAAGGAAGGGAGGGAGGGAGGGAAAGAAAAGAAAATAAATGGTAGAGAGAATCACAAATGCACATTGTCCCAGCTCAGATTCTGGCATCTGACTGCCTGAGCTGCAGTCAGGTATGGTGGCATTCATCTGTAATCCCAGCTATTTGGGAGGCTGAGGCAGGAAAATCACTTGAGCCCAACAGTTCAGGAATTTGAGGACAGCCTGAATAACATAGGGAGAGCCAGTCTCAAAACAAAAAACATACAGCAACAACAACAAAACAGTGGGCAAAGGAGGAACAAACAGAGAAGGTGAGAAAAGGAAGAAAGGTGAGAAACAGCAGATATAACCAGGAGAGCATGCTGATTCAATTTATTCCAAGGTTTCTCTCCTTCACCAAGACCAGTCATCAGTTCTTTCTTTATTCTTCCCCTTAGGCTGAGAGAAATAGGAAAGCAATCATAAAAATAAATGACCAGATGACTAGACAATGAAGGACTATGAATGGAAAGGGATTCAGTCAGTTAGCAAATAAATACCTCCAGAAGGATCACAGCTCTTCCTGGGCCATCAAGGCTACCAGTGCTTCCTGTATCTCATCTGCTTGTGCTGGGGGCAGCAGACAGTCCTGAATGAGGGCCAGGGCAGCCTCCTCTGTCAGGCTGCTGAAGTCCTGGTATGTTTTGACAGGGAGGTGGCCAGCCAGTTCACAGAGGGCAACATTGAAAGCCTCACCTTCCTTTATTCCAAAGTTGGACTTCCGGGCCCACAGAATTACTCGGACCCCTGTGAGCATTGTGGATGCTGATGCCTTTCCAGGTGGAGCTCCCCGAGTTACAAACAAGTTATGTGCAATTTCGTGGTCAGTGAGGTAGTCAGTGGCTCGACATACCCTGCTAATCAAGGCTTCTAAGTCAGGCCCTGGCCCACTAGTGTAAAAGAGGAAACCAGGAGCTGGGACAGCCTGGAGCAAATACAAATGGCCCCCTGGGTCTAGAGCCTCACTTGGTGCCCCCTCCACAGGCAATCTGTGGGCCAGGTAGTAGCCGTGCAGGTGGAGGTGGTTCACTGAGGCCAATCCCCCCAGGCTGTTGAAGCCAACCCTGAAGCCTGGGTGAGAGCTCAGCAACACAGTCTCAAGCCCTGCCCGCAGCACACCTGGTAGCAGGCGCTGGGGTAGCCCCCGCGTAGGCTCAGGAACCAGCAGCACATGGCCCCACTCCAGGGGACTGACATTGATTATCACCAGGATGTCCTCTTGCTGGACAGCACTACAGTCATTGGGCTTCCGGTGCAGACGGAAGAGAACTTCTCCTGGCCGGATCTTGTTGAAGTTAAACTGTTCAGGGTCAAATGCCTGCCTTACACTCTTGATGTTCTGAGGACGTCTCCTCTGTACACCTCGTTCCACATTTAGCTGAGCCACAAAACCCACAGCACCAGGGAGGGTTTGAGTTTGCAACTCTCCTAGGCGGTATCGAAAGAGCCCTAGCTCCACCCTCTGCCTCCAGGCAGAACAAAGGGCAGAGTCAAATCTCGATGGTGTGTCCAGGGTGCTGGGTGCATTCCTTGGCCACTGAATGCCTTCCACTATAAGTTCCTTCTGCCCATAGACAAAGTCAGGGATGCCTTTCTCTTCCCAGTCCTCATTGTTTGGAGGTAGCAAATATGAAGTTTCCTTTGAATAATGCAAAAGAGCCATGGAACTACCTGAAACAATCCTAAGAGATGAAAAATACATGAGAGTAGTCCATTTTCAGAGATTTTTATTTTCAAATAATCTTGACTTTTTGTTTAGATTATAGTTAAAAACAATATATAATCCATGCCTTTGGTAAAATACCTAGAAAACATAGAAATTGCTCATATTTCCATCACTTGCAGATGAGCATGTTTTTACTAAATCAAAAATGTATAGACTATTTTTTGTTGACAGTTTTATATACAAACATCCATACATATTTATATATACATACATACATACACACACATGTATTCTCTGTATATGTATACACAGAGTAGAGGAATGGGAGAAAAAAAGATAAAAGACTTATTCTATGATGTTGACAAAGATGTGGAGAAACTGGAAGCCTCCCTTGTACACTGTTGGTGGAGAGTGAAGTAATACAGCCATTGGAGGAAAAAGTATAGCAGTTCCCCAAACAATTTATTTTATTTTATTTATTTTGATACTGGGGGTTAAAATCAGGGGCACTTTACCACTGAGCTGTATCCTCGCCTCTTTTCAAATTTTATTTTATTTTATTTTTTTATTTTTGTGGTGCTGGGCATTGAACCCATAGCCTTGTGTATGTGAGACAAGCACTCTACCAACTAAGCTATATCCCCAGTCCTCAATTTTATGTTGAGACAGGGTCTTGCCAAGTTGCCAAGGTCAACCTCAAACTTTTGGTCTTCCTGCCTCAGCCTCTCAAGTCATTGGGGTTGTAGGTGTGTTCCATCAAGCCTGGCAATATAATATATTGTTTGTATTTTATATATATTTTTTGTGTGTATGGTGCTACAGATTGAACCCAGGGCCTGGCATTTGCTAGCCAAGTGTTCTACCATTAAACTACATCCCAAGCAATTAAAAAATTTTAGCAGGGCATAGTGATGCATGTCCTTAATCCTAGCAGGTTGGGAGACTTGAGGCAGGAAAATCAGCAACTTAATGAGACCCAGTTTCAATAAAAAAGAGCTGGAATTGGTGGAGCACCCCTAAGTTCAATCCTCAGTATTAAAAAAAAAAACTTTTTGTAGAGAGATTAAGATAACATAAAATTTATGTTATGCATCTGTTAGCACAATTAAAAACTTTAAAAAAAAAAGTGTCTCAAAATGAATTTAAGAAATTCAATTATTTCCTATTTACCCGAGCTATATCAAAGACAGTATTCATTCATTCATTCATTCATTCATTCAGGATAAAGACCTACATAATGTTCACTCCTGATATTCTGGGGATACCTATTCTGTATGCTTTTCAATTCATCTCGACCACTCTCCCCACTGCCACTCTACTCCTTACTCTTCCTAAGTTTGTTCTTGCTCAGGGTGTCAGTACTTTCCGTTCCTTTAATGCAAAATAACACATCCTTTTCCCAAAGTTTCTTCACATGGCTGGCTCCTTTGGGTCTCGGATCATAAATCACTGTGTTGGTGAAATCTGTATGGCCATCCTATTGAAGGTCCCAAAGAAAACAAGAAGAAAGGAATAATCTTACAAGTAGGAAAAAAAATGTCTTGTTGGGCTGGGGCTATAGCTCAGTTGGTAGATTGCTTGTCTTGCATGCACAAGGCTCTGGATTCGATTCCCAGCACCAAAAAAGAAAAAAAAAAAAAGTCTTGTTAAACATGAAAAAAGGGGGCTGGGGTTGTGGCTCAGAGGTGAAGTGCTTGCCTAGCATGCATGAGACACTGGGTTCAATCCTCAGCACCATATAAAAATAAAATAAAGGCACTGTGTCCACCTATAACTAAAAAATAAATATTAAAAAAAAAACTGAAAAAAGTAGAACAAATCCATAAATCCAAGAGTTGATACTCTTGACAAAATCATAACCAATATGCCTGTAATCCCAATTACTTGGGAGGATGAGGCAGGAGGATGGCAAGTCTGGGCAAACACTGTCTCAAATAAAATTAAAAAGGGGTAGGAACGGAGCTTAGCGGGAGACAACTTGCCTGGCATCATGTGCAAGGCCCTGGGTTTAATCTCCAATCACACACACATACAAATTTAACCTTTGAGAATCAAACCAAGAAATAAAATTATAATCAGAATGAGAAGATGGTTTTTATTTTGTTTTGTTTTAATGGTGGTGCTAAGGATGAACCCCAGGGACTCATGAATGTTTGGCAAGTGCTCTACAACTGAGCTATCCTCCAGTTCTTGATAAACTCCTTTTAATGTATATCAGAGCCAGGAGCAATGGCTCATTCCTATAATCTCCATGACTTGGGAGGCTGAGGCAGGATTGCAAGTTCAAAGTCATTCTTGGCAACTTAGTGAGACCCTACCTCAAAATAAAAAAATAAAACAGGCTGGGGATATAGTTTATCGGTTGAGTGCCCTTGGATTTGATCCCCAGCACAACACACACACACACACACACACACACACACAGTGGGCATTAGGAACTCAATTTTATCAATGATTAGGCAAACAAAAACAAAAACAAAAAAGGACAATATGCTAACCAGATACCACATGATTCAGAATAACTACTTAATACTATGACAAATGTGCCAAATGGCACAATATCTGCCAGGAAGCAAAGTGACCATCAGAAGGTTATTCAGAAAGGAAGATTCAGAACCAAATGAGGCAGCTGGGAGATCTAGATGACAGCTGGTCATCATGTCACAAGGTCAATTGCCACATCTTCATGTAAATCTCTGATCACCATGCAGTCAAGATACCCCTGGCTGGTTAGCTTTTCCTGGTCTGTCTTACATAGGAGCCACAGTGACAGATTCTTGCTTGTCTATTGTTTCTGTTTAGTTTTTTAAATTATTTTCTGTGGGAGGCCAATCTTATGGGTGACTGAGTTACACTCCCCAGCTGGGTGCTGAAATGGGTGTCACAGAAATGGGTGTGTCTTGCTACAGCCCCATGGGTGAAGCTATGCTCACCTGTTCCTTTGTAATATAACCCCTTGCCCTGTTTAGGATAGAATCTTCCATGGAAATGCCTTGTGTGTGTCCCCTCCTCTTACTGTGCCCTTGGGTGTGGCCTACCCAGGTGTCAGTCAACCTGCTGACAGTGGACATCATGAAGATAGACTCAGCCCCCTGAAACCTGACCCCTTGCCTCAGTGTGTGTGTGTGTGTGTGTGTGTGTGCTCTCTCTCTCTCTCTCCTTCTGGGGACCCTTAAGGTCAGAGGAGCCGTCACAGCAACCCCAAAGATAAAGGTATTTGTGTCTCTTGTGTGGTTATTTCGTGCAGCCCAGTTAGCCCAGTTTAACTAGAGTGACCCCTGAGCCTTTTAGTCTTGAGAACAGAAACCCGGCAATTTTTTATTTGTCAATGGACCTTTATTTTACTTATTTATATGAGGTGCTGTGAATCAAACCCACTGCCTCACACATGCTAGGCAAGTGCTCTACCACTGAACTACAATCCCAGCCCTTATCTATTGTTTTAATACAGAAGATCAACTCTATGTTGGATAGAAAGGGCCTACTCTCAAGAGAAAAATAATCAGGTTGGGATGAGGCTACACTCCAATCACTTTGACTGGTTTTGGTGTTTCCATAGCTCTGTAGTTTCCACTGCATGGAGTGTAACATTTCCACAAATGTGGTACTCATCCATTGATTTAGTGAATCTTTCTTAACAAAATCACTCTCAAATGATCCCCTTATTATGAAGTGCTGGGAAAACTAGAGTCACTCATTAAACACTGAACAACTGCCACACATCAGGTCCTAGCTGTGCTTATGGGGCTTGCATTCTACAAAGGGAAACAGACACTTATGCAATCATCACTCAAACCTACATTGCAAACAAGATATATGTGCACTGTCACGGAAGAAGCATTAGAACCTCTCTAAGTGTAGAGTCCTTATCTAATCTAGAGAGTCAGGAAAGACTTCCCTGAAGATAAAATGAAGAGGAACAAAAGCCAAGAGTGGTGGCACTTGCCTATAATCCCAGCAGCTCAGTAGGCTGAGGCACAATGATCGGGAGTTCCAAGCCAGTCTCAGCAACTCAGCAAGACCCTGTCTGTAAATAAAATATAAAAAAGGGTTGGGGATGTGGCTCAGTGGTAAAGTGCCCCTGGGTTCAGTCCCCAGTACCAAAAAAAAAAAAAAAAAAAAGGAACAAAAGCCACAGTAGCTGAAATACAGGAGGAGAGGGCCAAAAGAAAAGAGGAAGTCTGGGTTCCAGAAGATCAGGCTTTGGATTTTTAAACATTTAACTTTTTTCCCCCCTGGATTGGGGTTTGCTGGGGATTGAACCCAGGGACGCTTTACCACTGAGCTACAATCCCAGTCCTCTTTTAATTTTGAGACAAGGTCTCACTAAGTTGCTGAGTATCTTGCTAAATTGCTGAGGCTGGTCTCCAACTTTCTATCCGCCTGCCTCAGCCTTCCCAGTCTCTGGGATTACAAGGCATATGCTCTCTTGCCCGGCTCCATTTAATGGTTTTAAACTGAGAATGACATACTCAGGTCTAGACTCTACAAAGATCAGGAGGAATAATGAGTTGGGAGAATCAAAAATTAATCCTACCTCCACCTCCTCCTCCCAGCAACTTGGAATCCTCACCTTCTAGAGTACTATAGGTTAATTTATTCAAGCACGCATCCGATATATATTTATTGAAAATCTATGTGCCAAGCAATGACCTGGGAGTTGAGAGAGGACAAGATCAAGAGCTCGGTTTTTACATCTGGGAGCATGTAATCTGGCGCTGGGGTGGAGTTCAAGGAAGCACCTCAGCTGGAATAATACAGTAGGGTGGGAGCCTCGGAGGGGGTCAACCTACATGTCCTAAATGTCTAAATGTCCGAGCCAGAAGAGTCACTGAAACCCTCTGGACGTGAATTTTCATGTCTGTAAAATGGGAGCCTACCTGGTCCAGCTGTTTCAAAATGGAAGATAACTGTGCACAGTGCTTGACATCCAGTGGCTTCTCAGTAAACAGGCTTAACAGGCAGCAAGGTTGTGGTTACTTCTGGAAGAAGGGGCTCTTTGTACCGAGTGTTGTAACAGTCGCCCGCTGACAGACTGGAAAAGTGCTCTCAGGGCAGATGGGGAGCCGACCGCTTCCAGTCACCCGGCGAGTCCCGAGGTTTCCCGGATACTCCGGCTGCAGGGATTTCCTAGATGTTCCTTACGGGTCCCGCCCAGGGCTGTAGCCGCCAGCACCTATTGCAGGTGGGGCTGCAACACCACGAGACTTTCCCTGCAGCCGCTACCACGGGGAAAGCGGGTCAGGAAGCCTTCAGCGCAGGCGCAGTCTGCACTACGCGCGCGGCCGCACCGCCCACCAGGGGGCGGGGCCGCGGGGCCTGGGCCCTGCCCCGGAGCGTCCGGCCCCGCCCCGGGCCCCGCCTCCGGCGCGCCTAGTACTGCGGAGGCCGGCAGCTGGCGGGCGGAGCAGCTCTGGGAGGCCTGGGCGTGGCGAGGAGCGGGTGCCGGGGTTGGTAGCCTCAGCAGCTGTTGCCGCGGGGACTGGTCGGTGACGCAGCGGAGGGCGGAAGTGAGAAAGTTGTCGGTGTCCCAAGGAGAGTTGGCGGAGCTGTGCGCGCGGCGCGGCAATGGGGGGTTCGGGCAGTCGCCTGTCCAAAGAGCTGCTGGCCGAGTACCAGGTGCGCGGGACGCGGGTTCTCAGGGAGCTCGCGTGCCGGCCTGCGCCCGGAAGCGGTGTCCCGGGGTGGGCGGCCCAGCGGCTGCGGCCTCCGGACGGTCGGCTGACCTCCCTTCTGGTTTGCCTTCCAGGACTTGACGTTCCTGACTAAGCAGGAGATTCTCCTGTGAGTGCTGCCCTGAACCCCACTTCCGACTTGGGATCCTCTAGAGGCGGCTTTGCGGGTCACTGTCTTATAGATGGGCAAACTGATCCCCTGTTGGAGGGTGGGGCAGGGCTTGCCGGAGTTAAGCAGCGGAGATGTTACTGGAAGCGAGGAGTCCAAGCCCAAGGCTGCACCCCTTTCCTGGTACACCCTCTCGTGTCGCGCCTGGGGCCCCATCGTTGCACCACAGAACCACCTCTCAGGATCCGGGAAAAGTTGGGAGCTGTTTGACCCTGCGCTCCACTGGCTTCTGCACTAGCGAACATCCTGCCCCTGTCCTGCAAGGGTTGCTGTAGCTCTCACGGCTGACTTTGCCCAGTAACAAAACCAGAGAAGCCTTGGAGAGCCTGGCGTTTCCTTCCAACTTAACTTGAATAATATAGTAACTGTTAACACTTCTTGAGCATTTACCTAGGCCAGGAACTGTGCTAAGTGATTGCCTGTATCATCTAACTTAGGGAGGTATAGGGCAAGGAAACAGGTACAGAGGGGTTTGGTAACTTGCCTAAGACTACCTTGGGAGGAAGTGGATTTGTTGTGGGTTAGAACCCTTGAATGAGAAGATTCCTGGGCTTCCCTTGGCAAAGATCATTCCATTGGGAAGGAGGTGGGGCTGAGAAGAAAGATAGTTCAAGGAGGTCTGGAGGAGTCCCTGGAGTGAAAGAGAATGAGATTGTGGTTTTGATCTTTTCTTTCTGTTCTTAAGGACCTTTTGGCTCTTTCTCCAGTCTCTCCATCCATCAGTGATCTAGAATCAGTGCCCAGCACAGTGCCAGAGAACACACAATAGGCTCTCAGTAAATACCTATTGCAAGAATGGACTCCCAGCCTGTACTGTCTTGTGACTTATCTCCTTTTGACTGACCATTGCCCAGTGACGCAGAAGTCCTGTTTGTGGCTTAGCTCCTCACCTGATTTATAACGGGTCAGGTGCAAGGCAAGGAATGGGAATGCAAGCACACACAGGGAGATCAATTGCTTGAGAGAGACCAGTTCCCCTCTCTTTGTCAGAGCCCACAGGCGGTTTTGTGAGCTCCTTCCCCAGGAGCAACGAAGTGTGGACGAATCACTGCAGGCACGGGTATCCTTTGAGCTGATTCTCAGCATTCCAGAGCTCAAGGTAAGGCTCCCCACCCCTCTACCCACCTTTACTCTGCTAGACCCCCTAATTCTTCCTGCCACTCAAATAGAGATAATGGTGTCACTGGTCTGTATTCCAGTTTTTTTTCCTGCTTAGCTCTAACTTTCTGAGGGCAAGGATTTATCAAATTCATCCAGCAAGGGCTGGGGTTGTGGCTCAGGGATAGAGTGCACGTCTAGCATGTGCAGGGCACTTGGTTCAATTCTCAGCACCACATAAAAGTAAGTGTTCAACTAAAAAAATATTTAAGAAAAATCACCCAGCAAAATTATCTAGAATGTTGCTATTTATTTATTTATTGGTACTGGAAATTGAACCCAGAGGCACTTTGCCACTGAGCTACATCTCAAGTCTTTTTCTGTTTTTTATAAAGGGTCTCACAAAGTTGCTGAGACTGGCCCTCCCACCTCAGCCTCCCAAATCACTGGGATTATAGGCGGGTACCACTATGCCTGGATTAGAATGGTGCTTTTTAAACTGGGATTCCAGGACATATTCTTGGAAGTTCAGACAAGTTTTGTCCTTTAAGAGGACAAAATCTTATTAAAGTTTGAGAAACCCTATTGCACAGGTTGGTTGTAACTCAGTAGGGCTGCTGTGAAATTTTTTATACAAAGGGACTAACCCAATTCCTGTAACATAATAGTTGTTCAGTTAAATACTTATATTCCAAAATAACCAGTTCATCTTTTTCCCTTCCTCTTCCCACTCTGGTCTCACTTTGAGTTAAACAGACTGCCAGGAAGCCATTCCTGCCCCTTCTCCAGCTGGCTCATTTAGTGCCCCCTGCGCTCCCCTACCAGGGCCTTATATCCTGGCCCCAGAGCTTCTTCCCCATAAATCTGAGCTCCATGGTGCTGGTACTGTGACCCACTCCATCAAGTTTCTGATAGGGTCTAATGAGCATGTGACCTGGGGCTACTTCCCAAAGCATTCACCAAAGGCTCTCTTACTTAGGCCAATCCCTTCAAGGAACGAATCTGCAGGGTCTTCTCTACATCCCCCACCAGGGATAGCCTAAGCTTTGAGGACTTCCTGGACCTCCTGAGTGTATTTAGTGACACAGCAACCCCAGACATCAAGTCCCACTATGCCTTTCGCATTTTCGGTAAGGACCAGAAAGAACTGGTAGAACACCACCTATTCCAACATGGGCTTCATGGTGGGGCTGTTTGGGAAGTGGGTGGCATTTGTGCATTTTGTGGTGCTCCTCCTGACCATGCCCTCCTATGTCTGCTCTCTAGACTTTGATGATGATGGAACTCTGGACAGAGAAGACCTGAGTCAGCTTGTGAACTGTCTTACGGGAGAGGGCGAGGACACTCGACTCAGTGCTTCAGAGATGAAGCAGCTCATTGATAATGTGAGTGGCCAGATCAGGCCTGATCTAGCTGGGCTTGGGAGCAGGAGGCAAGAGTTGGGGCTCTGGCTTAAAGCTCTCCCTTTCCCAGATCCTGGAAGAGTCAGACATTGATAGGGATGGGACCATCAATCTCTCTGAGTTCCAGCATGTCATCTCCCGTTCACCTGACTTTGCCAGGTATTTGGTAGTGGTTGCTCTGCATTCTGGGGACCAGGTCTCAGGTCACTCTTCTTCCAAAGGAGAAGGGACAGACTCACATGGGACACAAACCATTCCAAAGAAGGTCTTAGGGGGAGGGGCGGCTAGGTTTGGATTCAGTCCCTACCCTCCTCTTCCATCAGAAAACCCCACTTGGGCTGGGGGTGTAGCTCAGTGGCAGAGCATATTCCTAGCATGCATGAGGCTCTGGGTTCCAACCTTAGCACTGGGGAAAAAAAGAAAAAGAAAACCCAACTCACTCTTTTCTGTGCAGTTCCTTTAAGATTGTCCTGTGACAGCAGCCCCAGCATGTGTCCCAGCACCCTGTCCAAGACCTTTCCACTGCTGAGCTGTGGCCAAGGTTACGCCTGCGTTGTCAGGGCCGGCCAAGCAGGCCCAGCCTGGAGCCGGCACCGCGCAGTCTGGTCCCGGGCAGGAGAGGACCCCACCTGCTTTTTCCTGCCATTGTCATCACTCTGTTTCTACTAATCAATAATAAAGGTTTAGAAGTTTTGATCCTAAGTGTGGCACTAGAAACACTGGTATAAGGAAGGACCGAACTTTTAGAAACTTTTGATCATACTAGTAATAAGTCACATCTAAAAATGGGGCCAGCAAGGCATGTGGCACATGCCTCTAATCCCAGAGTCTTGGGAGGCTGAGACAGGAGGATCACAGCCTCAGCAATTTAGCAAGGCTCTGAGCAACTTACTGAGACCCTGCCTCAAAATAAAAAATTAAAAGGGCTGGGAGTGGTAAAGCACCCCTGGGTTCAATCCCCAGTACAGTAAGAAAGAGATATAGAAAAAGAAAGGTTGGATCAATGAGAAATCAAATCCCTCCCACCCCTGAATGAAGGTATAAGGAGATAGCAGTGAGGGGTGGAACTCTCCAGAATTTTGGCTGTGGTGGTAGTTACATGAATTTTGGAATGTGTTAAAATTTGAAGAACTGTATACTAAAAGAAAAGTTAGTTTTACCAAATTATCATTTGTAAAATTAAAAATTGTAAAAGGCTGGGCATGATGGTGCACTCCTATAATCCCAGCAACTCAGGAGGCTGAGAGAGGAGGATTGTGAGTTCAAAGCCAGCCTCAGCAATTTAGCAAGGCCCTAAGCAACTCAGTGAGACCCTGTCTCTAAATAAAATACAAAATAGGGTTAGGGATGTGGCTCAGTGGCCAATCCCTGGTTTCAGTCCCTGGGTTCACTACCTAGCACCCCTGAGTTCAATCTCTGGTACCCCACAACCCTGCCAAAATTGTAAGGCATTTAAGGAAAGTAGGCCCATCCCTTGCTACACTGAACTGATGGACAGAGTGACTCCTGCAAACTAAAATCCCTTAGGTAAGTGCCATATTCCACTCCAGGCTGGCTGTGGTTCACTAACCCTTGGGGAAAAAAAAGCTCAGAACCCCCAGAAACAGACCAACTTCAAAAAGCAAAAGTCCTTTAAGAGAGCCATGATTAAACAATTATTTTTCAAATTTTATTACAAAAAAAAGTAAAGTGCATCTTATTAAAAAAAAAATTTATAAAACCCATGTAAATTCAAGGCCCTGTGCTGGGCAGTGTCAGTATGGGTATCCCTTAGTGTGGAGTCAGGCAGGGTGTGAAGGTCAACTGGGATGGGAAGAAGCTGGGATACAGTCAATTCCACCCTGTGCTTAAGTTCAAAAATGGGGCTGAGATGGTGAAAGGGACACAAGAGTTGTCTCTCTGACTGGGATGAAGGCAGGCAACGGTCTCTTCCTTCCTTGAATTCCAATGGAAATGTGTACGTTGTCACAATCTTTCCCAGGCTCATGCTCCTTCTCTCACGTGGCCACAGCCTGACATGGGCAAAAAGGCCCAGGAGCTGGGTCTGAGCCCAGGGCCTAAGGAGGGCTGCAGAGCCAGCCTGGCCCTCTGGTCCCTGAGTGGTGGGGTAATGGCGGCACAGCTGTATCCTCAATCAGGCAATTCAAGGACCCTCAGAGCCCAAGCTGGCCCCTACCTCTGCAGGGAGAAGGGAAGCCTGTGGCAGTAGGATAAGGCAGAAGGTAGAGGATACCAACTGGGCAGGGATTTCCAACTCTGTCTCACACAACCACTTTGAATAAAAGTCCCAAGAGTCTGGGAGACCGTGAAGGTAGGAACCATGTGTCTGTGGCATGGCATGTCCATGTTCTCTCTCTTTCCCATCTGGATTCACATTTTCAGTTGTCTTTTTAAACCAAAGGCTCAGTTTACTTAGGAGCACTGTTCTGCCCAGCTAGGCAGGCCCCACTGGGCCCTGGAGGGCAGCCCTCTTACAGCTTGCCGGGCTGTAAGACTTGGTTGAAGAGCAGCAGGCCAGCTAACTCCAAGGCTCCCAAGGGCAAGGAACCCTGGTTGGGTTCCATGAGAAATGGAGGCCTAGTGACCCCCTTCTGAGCATTCACAGCCTCTGAAGCCAGGGCAGCGTCATCTAGAAGTCAGCCGTCATACCACAGAGTCCCGGATCTCAGAGCCCAGGCGGACCCGGGGCCGAGGGCACACAGGGGACACCTCCACGAAGCTGTCCTGGATGCTGAGTGGTCTCTTCTCTGACTCAGTGAAGACCCGAGGCCCTGGGGAGCTATCTGACAAGGCCTGGTACCCTCGGTGGTCCAGTGGAGTGCTAGGAGGACCTACGCCATTGAGTGGTCGGTTCTCAGGTGGCAGCACCACAGGTCGAGTCTTGGGGTGCACACTGGCACGCTCCCCCTGTTTCAGGAAAACTTTCATGCCATCCCGGTGCCGATAGAGGAAGAATAAAATCAGAAGTACCACAGCGAGCCCGAACAGTGCGCACATCACCAGGAACTCATTCCAGTAGGACTTGTCTGCACCCCAGGTGGACTTGCCACCAGCTGGTGCGCTCACTCGCGACGTGTTGATAACGACAGGCACACTGCCGCCCCGGTCTGTTCGTTCCACCACCCCATTCTCCACCACCTCTGGGCAGTAGCTGGCCACTAACTGCTGGAAGCCTTCCTCCAGTGACCAGCACTGGAACACTCCGAGCTCCTGCTGGCTGCCCACCAAGAGCAAGTCCCCCGTGGGCAACACACGGCAGGAGGCAGAGGCATTGACAGTGGCTCCATTGTGCAGCCAGAGCCGTGTGGCCAGGTTGGAGAGGAGTGGGCAGGCCAAGGTGTTCACTGTGTTGGGCTGGAATTGAACTTGTTCACAGGGCTTCTTGGCTGTGGACAGAAGAGGCATCAGGTACTTGGGGGCTGGTGTCCACAGTCGCTCTAGCTTCACACCCTCCTTCCCAGCTATACTCCTGGTGCCAGGATGGGCAACTCTGGGAACTCCTGAGACTGAGTCTCATTTTCTAGGGTCTCACTTGCCAGTTGAAAAGATGAGGATATGAGGAAAGGCATTTACACCTATCAATGTTCAGACAGGTCTTCTAAGCAGCCTTGGTCCCACCCCCCTCCTCCAGCCTCTGAGGGTGTACCTTACCTGGTGGTACAAAAGACCGGGGCCTAGCTGAGGAAGTGTTGCAGAGCTCCTTGGCATTGGCCCCCTCGATGTCCTGGATCCATGGCCTGAGGACCAGAAAAAGTCTGGGATAGCCCCATGAGCCTGTGTTCCCTCACCCCTCAATGCATACCTGAGCCTGGCCAGGGGACCTGGTTCTCAGGGAACACCAAGCCCAAAGCAGAGGGTAAGAAACTTCCCTGAGCTCATTCCCCAACCCTACATGGCTTGAATGAGCACCTTCTATTTACACATCATTGCAGATAAAAGTGACATACTGTTTCCCTTAGTTATAAAAGCAGAATGTGCTCTCAAAAACAGTCTGAAAGGACAGCTGGACCTATATGTAAATATGTCTCAGACTAATCCACATGCATTGATTTACTTCATAAAGAATAATAAAAAGAAAAATAATTCTGCACTCAAAATGGAAAGCTCAACCAAACAAAAAGATAAAAATAAAACAAAAATCTCATGTAATCTGCCATCCATTGATCATGACAGCATGTCCTTCCAGGTGTACGTTCATAAACTCCTATTTTTTTGGTACTAGGGATTGAACCCAGGGGCACTTAACCACTGAGCCACATCCCCAGCCCTTTTTCTTTTTTATTTTGAGGCAGTCTCACTAAGTTGCTGAGGCTGCTTTGGACTTGTGATCCTCCCACCTTAGCCTCCCAAGTTGCTGGGATTACAGGTGTGCACCACTGCACCCAGCCTATTTGGTTTTTTGAAATAAAAACTGTCACCAGGGTTGGGGTTGTGGCTCAAGTGGTAGAGTGCTTGCTTAGCACACATAAGGCACTGAGTTCGATCCTCAGCACCACATAAAAATAAAAATATTGTGTCCACCTAAAACTAAAAAAATATTTAAAAAAAAAACTGTCACCAGATATATGCTTGAGAAGAGAGAATGCTATAAATGGGGAATCTGATACTCCCATGCCTTAAGTGTGTAATAAATTTGTATATTCTTTTTCCTGGGCCCAAACAAAAAGAACACTACAAATAGGACAGATTCCATGGTTATTTAACATTTATATTGTTTATTTACTACATATGTAAAAACATCTGGAAGAATAGTAAATCAGAATCCCACTCAGATTCTCTTTAGGTGGTAGGATTAGGGGTAGTTTTTATTTTGTTTGTGTTTATCCCTGTTTTCTACAGGAACATTTTATAATCCAAATGTTATTCTGAACCACTCTTTACTGGTTTAATAGACTGTTTTGTAGCCCTTACTGTTCCTAAAACGTATTCACATGCCAATCCATATTCTCCTGCAAGGTTTTTCATAGCTGTGACATTGCACACTCTACCAAATTGTGTCACTCCTTTTCAGGCAGGTAAGGTAAACACACTATCTGAACTACAAAACAGCTGAGAGGAAGCAGGGAGCTCAGGATAATTAAGCAGAATTAAGACAGTGCAAATGAGACCAGGTGATGATCCTAGAGAGACCTGAGGAAGAGCTCTAAGGCTGGATACACAGGCAGGGGTGGGAGGGTGGGAGGCCCCAAGGAGCTCTTACCTGAAGTCCAGCTCAGGATTGTAGAGGCTGATATGTCTGCAGTTGGAGCCACTCCAAGCGCAGTAGGGGTCTCGGGCAAGGAGGCAGTCCCCACAGCTCCGGTATAGGCTACAGTTGGCCACAGGCACCTGGACTACACCCGAGTGGGAGGCAGCATACAGAAGCCCCTGCACAGCCAGACACTGGGGATGAGAGGCAGGCATGGACAGCCAGGGCCACCACCCATGACCACACTTGGTTCACATGCCCACTAGCACTCCACCCAAGAGGCCTCTATCAGAAAGTGGCACCCTCCACTTTCTGATCACCTGTGCCATGAGCCTGGATTTCATAACTTTTCATTCGCTGGTGTAGGGGAGGAAAAACTGGGTGGGGACTACCTGGTAATTATGGAGGGCCACTCCCAAGCATGCTGCCTAGACTCCTCCCATGCCCACTCACTCTGTGGCTATCCAGGAGCAGGTTCTGCACAGGCTGTCCTGACGAGAAGATCTGGAGCTCCTCGATGATGTGCACCCTTGAACCCACATCTACTGCCTTGTGCAGCCATCCATCACCTGGAGAATGGACAGCACTCAGGCCCTGGGTACAGTCCGCCACCCATGACCCGCCAGCCACGCCCCTTACCCTGAGCCTGTGGGCTGCAGGCACTCACCAGTGCCTAAGAAGAGGACATCGTAGGTGCGGTGCAGGCCGGGGACCCGGTGCACAGCCACACGCTGGTAGCGGGCTTGTGGCTGCAGCAGCATCAGGCGACTGCGGACCTGCCCGTCCATCAGAAAGTGGTCCTTGAGGAAGTTGAGCACACGGTCTGGAAGCTGCAAGGACGAGCTGATTCTCCGTTCCCTGGCACTATTGGTGATACACTGAAGGAGAAGGTGGCAGCATGAGCCAGCAACACTGCAGGGCAGCAGGCAGGATGGGGGCCCAGTGGACAGGAGTGCCTTCTGCCCCTGCCCCAGAAGCCATGGCACATTGCCTGGCCTTCTGCAGAGTGCCAGTCAGAAGGCCCAAGGGAAAGCCCAAGGACTCACCAAGGGCTGACTTGAGTTTCCTTGCTGGGGCCTCTTTACTCCATTCACACACTGGCCTCAAGAACCATGCCTACTCTCCCTATACTTCTATCATCTTTCCCACTAGAGTGCTCAGGAAGCCCTGGCTGGGCAGTATCCTGGCAGCAATGGCTACAGTCAGTTCCTGCACCTTCCAGAGCTGCCCGATTCTCTCTTCCTGAGGGTTTCTCTATGTAAGTCACTCTCAACCAGTAATTGAGGCAGCAGTTGGTGATAACAACTCCAAATGGACTGTTCTGAGCTGAGATGGGCTCCACACCACCTCGCAGGCCCCACTGAGCCTAAGCTGCAGTCACCCACAGCAGTAAGGAATCACTGATACACCATTATGGCTTTCTTCTCCCACCTTCACCTGCCTGTTCCCTCAGGCTACTTCCTGGGGTCACCTCCCAAATAAGCTAATGGCACTCATAGCCTTGTTTCAAGGTCTGCTTTTGGGGGAGCCCATTAGGCTAGAATGAAAATACAAAGGTCTATTGCCTTAAAGCCTGTTCATCTGGTCACTTATTAAATAAAGAGCTTGCAATTGAGTAGGAGAGAGGACCAAGTGAAGGGATGATTACAATAGTAAGTAGTAATGGGGACATACTTGCCCAGCCTGAGATAGGACAGGACCAAAGGCATATCAACACACATATTTATATCTTATTTAGTGAGTCAAGCAGGCCTGGGCTGTGTCCCCAGTGTTTTGTTTTTTAATTTATTTTACATGGGGTGCATGAGAATTGAACCAGTGCCCCACACATACTGTCAAACACTCTACTGCTAAGCCATGACCCAAGCCCGTTACCACAGGCAGGTGAAGGTAGGAGACGAAAGCCATAATGGTGTATCAGTGAGCCCTTACTGCTGTGGGTGACTGCAGCTTAGGCTCAGTGGGGCCTGCGAGGTGGTGTGGAGCCCATCTCAGAACAGTTCATTTGGAGTTGTTATCACCACTGCTGCCTCACGTACTGATTGAGAGTGACCTACATAGAGAAACCCTCAGTTTTAAAGATGAGAAATCAGATTCCGAGAAACTATATGATTTGTTTGAGGCTGGACAGCCTTGGTCCCAGAATGACATGGGGATCCACATCTTCCCAATACCGGCCCCGAGTGCAAAGCCAGTACCCACCGCTCCAGGCCGGGGCGTGGGCACCGGGTGGGTCACAGTGTACCACTGCTGGGTTTCTCGATTCACCTCCTTGTAGAGGCCATTGAAGGCCTTCTGCACATCGTCCATGGTGAAGACACAGAGGGCAGAGCCTTCTGTGGCCCCCCTGTTCCTGCAAAGCAAACAGCCAGATTAACCCAGGAACTTCAGGGGCTCAGGATGAGGCCCATAGGGCCCAAAGATTGGCTCCTGGGTCCCAGTCCCAGCCACCCTTCACCTTCCTATCCCCCGCTAGTTCCTGGGAGCCCTACCACTGGGAAGTAAAGACCCCATAGAAAAGAGTGTCACGCCAGTCCTGGGGGCTGGGGCTCAGCGTGAAGACGTCCTGCAGCACATTGAATGGGAAGCCGTCATCAGGCCGGGAGCATAGCAGCTGTGCTTTAAGGAAGGATGTCCAGCGCTGCTGCAGCACCCGCTCACCACCCTCATCGCCCTGGAAGAGAAGGAGGCACAGGCTAGCTGAGGCAGGAGCAGGGCAGTCAGGAGACAGGGTGCCTCCTCACTGCCCCTTCCAAGTGGAATGAAGAACAAATGAAAGCTGGGACAAAGTTCCATCTACAATTGAGAAAACTTGGAGTTGAGGATGTGGGGGGAAAAGGCACACTCATACACTGCTGGTGGGACTGCAAATTGGTGCAACTGTGGGAGGCCAACCTTACGGGTGACTGAGTTACACTCCCCAGCTGGGTGCTGAGGTGCTCAGTCACAGAAATGGGTGTGTCTTGCTACAGCCCCATGGGTGAAGCTATGCTCACCTGTTCCTTTGTAATATAACCCCTTGCCCTGTTTAGGATAGAATCTTCCATGGAAATGCCTTGTGTGTGTCCCCTCCTCTTACTGTGCCCTTGGGTGTGGCCTACCCAGGTGTCAGTCAACCTGCTGACAGTGGACATCATGAAGATAGACTCAGCCCCCTGAAACCTGACCCCTTGCCTCATTTGAATAGCTTCTCCTCAATAAAAGGGGTCAGCGCATGCTCTCGCTCTCTCTCTCTTTCTGTGGACCCTTAAGGTCAGAGGAGCCGTCACAGCGACCCCAAAGAAAAAGGTATTTGTGTCTCTTGTGTGGTTATTTCGTGCAGCCCAGTTAGCCCAGTTTAACTAGAGTGACCCCTGAGCCTTTTAGTCGCGAGAACAGAAACCAGGCATGCAACCACTCTGGAAAGCAGTATGGAGATTCCTTAGAAAACTTGAAATGGAATTACCATTTGACCCAGCTATCCCACTCCTCAGTAGGACTTAAAATCAGCATACTATAGTGTCACAGCCCATCAATGTTTATAGCAGCTAAATAGCTAAACTATGGAACCAACCTAGATGCCCTCAATAGATGAATGGATAAAGAAACTATGGTACATATACACAATAAAATATTACTCAACCTCAAAGAAGAATGAAATTATAGTATTTGCAGGTAAATAGATGGAGTTGGAGTATATCTTGCTAAGCAAAATAAGCCAATCCTAAAAACTAAAGGCCAAATATTTTCTCTGATATGTGGATACTAATCCATAATGGTGCTGGGGGTAAGGGAAGAATGGAGGAACTTTGGATTGGGCAGAGGAGAGGAAAGGAAGGGTAAGGGGTATGTGGGTGGGAAGGATGGTGGAATGAGATGGTAATTATTACCCTATGTGCATGTATTATTGTACAAATGGTGTGACTCTGCATCATGTACAACCAGAGAAACAAAATGTTGTGCTCCATTTGTGTACAATGAGTCGAAATGCATTGTGTTGTCATGCATAACAAATTGGAACAAATAAAATAAAATGGGCAAACAAACAAACAAAAAGAAAATATGGAGGCAGTGTGCATATGCCATCATGAGAGTACATTCCTTACTGTGGGCTACAAAAGACAAGGACCAACAGGAGCCCATATAAACAGGGAAAGGGCTGGGGATGTAGCTGGTGGAAGAGTGCTTGCCCAGTATACAAGCATTACCAGCCATTTTGCTACATGCATGTAGCCTGAGCAGGAGGCTGAAACAGGAGGATCACCTGAGCCCAGGAGTTCTCAGCCAACCTGAGAAACACAATGAGACTCAGTCTCAAATCAATCAATCAAATAGGGAAAGGTGTCCATGACAGAATTCTGGATAGACAGGGAAAACAAAGCAAGGGTGCATAATTTATGTTTGTAAATAAGTTAATAATGTAAATTCACATATAATTTTAAAAGCCCAGCAATGAACATTCTGAAGTGTTAACAGTGGCCCCTTCTTGTGGGGGTTGGGGGTTAAAATACTAACAGCTTCCGTTTGGTCAGTGGCTCCCACACTCCTAAGAACTTTCCATGAATGAATTTAATCCACACTCTGAGGTTAGTGTTGTTTTTATTCCCATTCAACAGATGAGGAATCTGTTAACCCAGAATGTGAGGATTTATACAAGAGCCTGAAGAGCAGGGTTTGAACCCACCAGTCTGATTTCAGAGTCTGTGCTCTTAATCTTTTTTTTTTTTTTTTGATACTAGGGATTAAACCCAGGGGTACTCTACCACTATGCTATATTTCTAGCCCTTTTAGTTTTTAATTTTTTAAATATTTATTTTTTAGTTGTAGTTGGACACAATACCTTTATTTTATTTATTTTTATGTAGTGCTGGGATCAACCCAGGGCCTTGCAAGTGCTAGGCGAGCGCTCTACCGCTGAGTCACAACCCCAGCTCCAATTTTAAGCCCTTTTAATATTTTATTTTGAGGCAGGGTCTTGCTAAGTTTCTGAGGCTGGCCTTGAACTTGCAATCCTCCTGTCTCAGCCTCCCAAGTTGCTGGGATTACCAACACGTGTCACTGTGCCCAGCTATGCTCTTAATCTTTAAATTAAGATTAAATTAAAAATCAAGATTTTTTTTTTCTCTTTGGTACTATGAATTGAGACCAGGGTCTCTTTACCAATGAGCTACATCCCCCTACCTTTTTTAACTTTGACACACGGTCTTATTAAGTCACCAAAGCTGGCCTCAAACTTGAGTCTTCCTGCCTGAGCCTCCTGAATCACTGTGATTACATTATAGGCCTGTGCCACTGTACCTGGCAAGATTAAAGACCTTAATTTTTATATTGTAAGTGATTTTCCTGTGTACTTTTTCTACATTTTCACATTTTTCAAGTAAGCAAAACCAATAAGAAATCTTTTAATTTAAAGGAGAGACGGGGGGCGCTGGGGATGTGGCTCAAGCGGTAGCGCGCTCGCCTGGCATGCGTGCGGCCCGGGTTTGATCCCCAGCACCACGTACAAATAAAGATGTTGCGTCCGCCGAAAACTAAAAAATAAATATTAAAAAAATAATAAAAAAAAAAATAAAGGAGAGACGGGTTGGGGATGTAGCTCAGTGGTAGATCACCAGCCTAGCATTCATGAGACACGGGGTTCCATCTCAGTTCCACATAAAAAACAAAAAAAAAAAAAGACGGAAAGACAGACAGTTGGCTAAGCTGCTGCTCCCGGGAAGACAAGAAGGACCACAGATGTGGGTTATCCTGCAGCCAAGGCGCCAGCCCAACCTACTCACCTTGCAGATGCGGGCGACACGGGACACGATGGTGTTCTCAAAGAACTCAAACTCCTGCCCAGTCTCACTGAAGAAGAAGTAGATCTTATCATCATCACCTTGAAAGCTGTCCTGGCTCTCTGGAATGTAGGCTGAAGCCACGAATGCAGGGTCTGTGGGGGCCAGCACAGAGTCAGCCCAGGAACTCTGGAGACAGGCCCAGCTGGGGGAGAATGCCCCCTCAGAACCGATGACTGGAGGAGTGGCAGGATAACTTCACCTTGTAGCCAGTTGAGGGAGCTCTCGGTCTTGGTGGGGCGGAGGCTTTGGCTCCGGGAAATGGCCGGGTCGTTACCCTGGAAGCTGCTGACTGTTCCAGTGTAGAGCTCACCCTCTGCCAAAAAAACATTCCCATGGGAATGGCTCCCTGGGCACGGCTCCTTCTCCCAGCTCAGGGCCCTGAGTGACCCCAGCACCATCCATCTGCCTGCAGTGGGCAGAGACGGAAGCAGGAACTTGGAAAAACTAAACCCAAGGGCAGCCCATGGTCACTCTGTGTCCCTGGGAATCAGCACGGCACAGACCTACAGCTCAGGCCTGGGACTTACCCTGCCCATAGCCAACTCTCCAGCCCTGTGCATCTGCCTGCCTCCACATGAAGGCTTCATGAGCCCATTCTGACTCCAATACTCACCAACCACCAGGGCAGTGGACTTGAAATTGGGGTCAAAGGGACAACGGCCCTTGCCATCTTCCTGGAGGACATTTCCCATCTCATCCCGTGCCAGAGTGAAGTTTTCCACATTCTGTAGGGGGCAGATAGGTGGATTCTGGAGCATGCCCAGGAATGAAGAATATGCTCAGCGGAAAAGGAGAAAAGGCAGAGAGACAGGGCAACTGCAGACAGGTGAGCAGGAGAGAGGGTTCAGGTGTCAGGGAGGCCATCCTTCTCACTCTGGCACCTGCCCTGTCTGTGAGATGATGTAGGGGGAAACTATCAGTCCCACTTAGCAGAGAGATAAGGCCTAGAAAATGATTTAAGCTAGGAAGAGATAGCAACATGATGCAAACCCAGGTATTTCTGATTCTAAAGCTGGGGCTTCAATCCATGACCTCAAATGTCAGCCTCGGCTAGTGAGTAGGACAGGAATGAAATGGTGTGGGGGTGGGGGGAGGAGGGGTGCATAACAAGATGACTCAAGAGGTTCAAGTAAAAGCAAGGGAGAGAAGCTGGAGAAAACGAAAGGGCAGCCAGTCAGGGATGAACAGGATCTTTGTCCAAGGGTGATGGCATGCACCCTCTTCCCCCTGCAGGAGACTCTGGCTATCGGGGCTGGGCTAGGTGCCAGGGTGACGGGGCTCAGGGCTCTCAGAGTCCACTGCTACTTAGAAGCCCCGCCCCGCCTCGGCCCTATTCTTTACTAAGGGTGTGTGTTAAGAAACAGCTCCCTGGAGCTGGAGGAGAGGCAGCTCCTCCTGTGGGGCTGGCATGGGGTACCCCAGGGCTGAGGAGGGTACTCACAATGTAGGTGCACAGAGGGCTGAAGGCTGCTGTGCCACAGGTGAACAGGTGGCTGCTATTGAGTGGCAGGAGGATCTTGATGTAATTTTGACAGTCACGCTAGAGGGGAAGAGGAGTAGGAGAATGTCAGGTCCAGCCCAGCCTCCAAGGGGCACCAAGGATCCCTCCTCCACAGATCCAAGGCCAGGCCAGGGGTTAGGGTTAGGATCTGGAGGTGGGCACTCAAGTTTTGGTACAAATGAGAATCCAGGAGCTTCCAGGAGTCAAGCAGACAGAAGATCACAGCATGTGTGTGCACCACAGGGACACTGGGATTTACCTAGTTTTGTCTAGCAAAGGTTCTGTCTGTCTGGTAAATGAAGGGTACCCTGATGCGGGGGAATCTCAAACTATTTGCTGTCTGCCCCTCTATAGGCTCAGTGAAAACCAAAAGCTCTCCCAACCAACCCTGTGGGAAAGTCACAGCCCAGAGCAGGACACTCTCAGTCCGGAACCCAGGTGCATGTCACTCCATGAGATATCTACTAGACATCTCCAACCCCGCTCATCATTCCCAAAACTTGCTCCACCCTTATTAACTGCAATGCAATCTTTTCAGTGGCTGAAGGCCTAGCCTTGGACTCTCAAACCCCACAATTTTCCAAAAGGAAATCCTGGTAGCTCCAGCTTCAAAATACATCTGGAATCCATCATTTTTACTCCTTTTATCAATATCGCCCTAGAAAGAGCCACCCTCATCTCCTGCTCTTCACTGTGGCCCACCACCTCTGTCCTGTGCATGGAGGCTCCTTTACCCCGGAGCTCAGAGTCGCCCAACACCAGGGGAGACCATGTCACTTCTCTGCTTAGCTCTCCATTTGTTCCCCAAATGTTTCTCTGAGTGAAATCCAAAATCCTGTTTCTTTCCCACATATCTTACGGTCAATTCCCTTAATTTTCCTGACCACCTTCTCAATTCTTCACTCTTTCTTTCGAGAGGGGATAACTGAGGATTGAACCTAGGGGTGCTTTACAACTGAGCTACATCCCCAGGCTTTTTATTTTTTGAGACAAGATGTTGCTAAATTGCTGAGGCTGGACTCAAACTTGCAATCCTTCTGCCTCAGCCTCCTGAGACACTAGGATTACTGGCTTTCACCACCACACAAGGCTTGAACCTTTACCTTGCCCCCCAAGTCTGGTGCTCTTTTGCCTTTGCCTTGGCTGCACCTGCTGTGTTCAGGATGAGGAGCCTCTGGGAACAGTGTGGAGTCCTTCAGAAAACCCTGGGTTGGGCCAGACCCTACTAATGGTTTGACCAAAACCAAACCAGAATTTGTCTGACTAGCTGCCATCAGGGACCACGTGCAGAAGGATACAGCTCCCACCCCACCTATGTTGGATGCTGATGGCACTTATTATGTGCCAGGTGCTACCAGCTTGTTAGATCCTCACAGTAAGCCCAGTGAGATAGGTATTATTACTACCATTTTACAGGTGTATGCATTATAGCTTGGCCAGGTGTATCTACTTGTCCAAGGTCATAGAGATAATAAGTACAGGGCTGAGATTCAAACCCAGGTGCTGCCATCTCAGAAGTCTATGCCCTTTCTGACATACCTGGATATGTCTGCTCCCCTCTGTAGTCTCTGCCCTGGACCCAGATCCATTACCCTCCAAACCTCCTTCAGCCCAAGTCATCCCCAGGTCCTGACTTACCTTTGGGTCCTTGCCCTTGAAGCTGCACTGTTGCTTCCTCTCTGCATCTGCACTCCACAGCAGCTGGGGAATGAGAGGGGAAGGAAAGTGTACAAGAGTTGTGGAGGATTCACTGAGCCAATTTCTTCTCCCGTCTGCATCATCCTCAAACCCAGAAGGTCAAGCTTCTTGTCGTTCTCTCTCTGCCCAGCCTAACCAGTCCTGGACAACATCTCTCACCTCCTGATATTTCCCGCCTGGCCAGAAACTGAGGCTGGTGTTGAGTGCAAAGAGGGCCTCCCGGGCACCAACGTACAGAGTCTTGCCATCTGTGCTCAGCAGAAGAGCTGTGTAGTTAGAGATGTTTTCACCTTCAAATTTGAGGATCGGCCGATCTTTGGAGCCTGGGGAGAAGATTGACATTACCTAGGGACCACCTTTCATTCCATGACAAACCTCTTACACCAACCTCTTGAATGGGCCAGTTTAATTGAAGGCACTGGGTGGCAAGGGGTTGGGAGAAGGAGGGACAGGTTTAAAAATTATATAAGAAACAAACAAACAAAAAATTATATAACAGGCTGGATGCAGTGGTGCACGCCTATAATCCCAGGGACTTGGGAGGCTAAGGCAGAAGGATTTCAAGTTCAAGGCCAGCCTAAGTACCCAGACCCTGTCTCAAAAAAAAAAAAAAAAAAAAAAAGAAAAAAGAAAAGAAAGAAAAAGAAAAAGCTGGGAATGTAGCTCAGTGGTAGAATACCCTTGGGTTCCCATTCCCAGTACCAAAAAATAAAAAAGTAAGGTACCCTTGATATAAATTTTAAGTATCATTCATTATTGCAGAATATGAAGTAATAATACTAATTACCTACCACAAAGTGAAAATCAAGGTTGTAGAGTAGTACATATGGTCAGATTCTTTTATTTTGTGGGAAAAATACAAACAAACAAACAAAAAATCTAGGGGCTGTGGTTGTGGCTCATGGTAGAGTACTTGCCTAGCACGTATGAGGCGCTGGGTTCAATCCTCAGCACCACACAAAATAAATAAATAAAATAAAACTAAAAAACTAAAAAAAAAAAAATCAACTAAAAAAAATCCAGAAGGATGTAAAAAAATGCTGAAAAAGCAGAATTTCTAGTAGGATTGCAGGTCATTTTTTTTTTCTTTTCACTTAACACTTTTGGATTCTACAATAAGTTATACTTGTATACTGTGAAAGATACAAATTAGAGAGAAAGAAGAAAAACGAAGTAAACGCACGCACTGATTCGCCAGGGTACTATTTATGCTAGGAGTACCTAATAGGTTTGGAGAGTAATTATTTGAAAAATACTTTTGTTCTAAGCAGCTGATGAGAACAGAAAAACAATAAAATGCAGCCTCCTCCCCCCAGCAACCTCAAGCAAGTCCTAACTGACCAGTGGATTATGACCACACAAATAAACAGTCTCATGAAGCTGAGGGAGCAAAAAGGCCATGCCAACAGAGCAGTTATGAAAATGACTTCATGTGTGTTTGTATGTGAGTTTCTTTTACATACCCTCAGACTGGCTCCACAACAGGCAAGAAACACAAAAGAAAAGAAAGTAGTGAAATATAAACATGAAAATCAAGGGCAGTGGGGGGAAATATCTGAAGACTTAAACAAGAAAGAAAGAAAGAAAAGAGTCACATAAGCAGGTCATGAGGTCTCCACACAGCTACTAGAAATGGATTGCACATTTAATGTAGAGCCTCCTCCTGGTGGCCAAAGAGAAAAGGGAAATGAAGTTACTTCTTAAGAGGAAGAGTGCACATGAGCCTTTTCTGGAAAACTCAGTTTTTCAGTCCCTGGAAGTTAATGCTCAGGGAGCTCTCAGGTGGGTCTTCCCAGTATATGTGCCCAGACATGACATGGATAGCATCTTGACAGAATGCTATCTTGACAGGATGACAGCAGGTCCAAGCCCAATCCTGGTGAGAGGAAGTGGTGACACAAGAAGACTAGTCGGAGGAGTTTATAGGGAACGTGTGTGGGCTCTGCAGCTGGAAGTCTTATCACACTCTGGAACCAGAGCTAGAATTCATGGGGAATTCTTCAGTCCTGCCTAAAGACTAGAGCCCAAACTTTCTACTGAAACCACAGAGGGCAGCTGTAGTCTGAAGAGGATCTCTCTCTCTCTCTCTCTTTTTTGGTATGAGGATTGAACCCAGGGGTGCTCTACCACTAAGCTACATCCCTGTCAGGAACTGCCACATAGGAGTGAGCTCAGACCCTTAGCCTTGAGCGACATTAAGTGTGGGACTGGCTTCCGCTCACAGCGAGCTCGTGGCGTGAGAGCAGGTGGACCTCACCTTTGCTAGGCAGGGGAATGAAGCTCTGGAAGTGGATGTCACCCAATGAGATTGGGCTACACCCTGCTGAAGCCCAATCCCTTGCCTCATTTGGGTAGAGTGCCTTCCCCTCAAGAAACAGGGCTTTAGGCGTGCTCTCTCTCGCTCTCTCTTTTGTCTGCCTCTCTTGCTTTCCTTGTGGGAGCTGGGGCAAAGAACCCCAAGAAAAAGGTATTTTCTCTGTTTCTGTGTGATTATTCAATGCCAACCCAATTCACTTGGAGTGACCCTGACTGATATAGTAGTGTGGCAGCACATCCCCAGCCTTTTTACTTTTTGAGACAGGGTCTCACTAAGTTGTTGAGGCTGACCTCAAATTTGTGATCCCCCTGCCTCAGCTTCTCAAGTCGCTGGGATTACAGGCGTGTGCCAACATGCTCAGCTTGAAGAGAACCTCTCTTTAAATGAGTAAGAGGCTATATTTCAACCACGAAGTCCAGAATCACATCAGACTCTAGGACTTCTGCCTTAGAGTCCCAGTTCCTCACCATTTCTACCCACTGGAAAGTCCCCAGCACTACCCCCCCAACTTCTCCTAGATCAGAAATTTCCCCAACATATTGGGATCCAATCACATTGCTTGTATTTTATGCCACGAGCCAATGAGCACGTTGGAACAAGCAATCTCATCTTGTGCTTTGCCCCTGGAAGAACCACCACCCTAGGAGACCCTTCCCTGCTGTGCCAAACACATTGCAGATGCTAACTCTGCATCCCCACAACTGTATGGGGCAGCCAGGTACAATTGTCATCACCAGTTTATGAATGAGATCATCAACCTTCAAAGAGCTTTAAGCCAAAGGAAGCCAGAGCAGGAGGCTGGCCCATGAGGCTTCCTTCCTGAATCCATGGTCCACAAAATATGGGAAAATCCCAGGCCTACCCCTAGAAATTCTGATGCTGCTGATCTAGGATAGGGCCTGAAAATGGCCATTTTACCAGACCATGGGTGATTCTGAGAAGCATCAAGTGGGCCCTTCTGTATGGCAGGGTAGACGTCAACTCACAAAGTTATAGTTTCTTCATACTATTCATATTCATATTCATATTCATAGGGATAATGAAAAAAGAAACTCACAAGATTCTCGTGAAGAATCAGTGAGATCAAGGCAAATAGCTACATCTTTCACATCCCTCCACAACACTTTCTGAAAGCAAGGATGGCCTCCAATTTGCCAATGCTTATCTGCCTGCACTGGAGGGGCATTTCCACCTGGGCGGATCCTGTAATTCTGAGCAGGAGGCCACCCTTGGAACATGTCCAAACACAGAAATGCCAAGAGTTGGAGATAAGCTGAAGTCCCAGGTGGCAGCTCACCCCTTTCAGGCCTGGGAGGAGGGTGGCAAGCTGCCCAGGGTCTTGCAGATAGAGCACAGCCAGGCTGGAGGGGAAGCCTGGTCATCAGTGGGTCCCTTGTCCTCCAAACAATCCAGCTGCTCCTGAACCCCCACATCTCTTCCAGTCATCTTGGGAATACACTTTTCTTTTTTTTTTTTTTTTTTTTTTTTTAATATTTATTTATTTTTAGTTATCGGCGGACACAACATCTTTGTTTGTATGTGGTGCTGAGGATCGAACCCGGGCCGCACGCATGCCAGGAGAGCGCGCTACCGCTTGAGCCACATCCCCAGCCCCTAGGGAATACACTTTTCAAAATGCAAAGGGACAGAAAGTGGAATGTACCTTGAGGTAGGTAAGGGTCCCTTGGCTCCAAACATTTCCATTGGGGATTGCTTTCCAAGCTTGCCCACATCCCTCTGCCTGAGCCTCAGAATTAAACCCATAGTATATGGATGACCTTGGCCCCTGACACTGTGGGCTTGGCCAGGGCTGGTTGGTGGATCTGGCTTCCTCACTGGAAATCTCAACAAGACAGAGATTGAGAGTACAAACTGGAGTCAGAAACCTGGATTCACACCCAGCCTCTAGCACTAACTAGCTGTGTGCCATCAGGACAAGCCATTTAACTTCTTACAGCCTCACTTTCCTTATCTGTAAAATGGGGACAATCATAGCACTCTGCCTCATAGGGTTGTTATGAGAAGAAATGAGATTATGTAGGTAAATAATAATATACATAATAACCCACATTTACTGAGAGCTTTACTCAAAACAACTTTGCACACGTTACTCTGTGCTAGCATGGTGTCTGGCACACGATCAACTCTCAAGTGGCTCAAAAACAAAATTCAAAAGCCCTGCAGGAAAATCCAACCAGGCGAGAGTGGCCAGAGGGGCAGGGCCACTGGAGGAGTGGGGCCTCCCTCACCTGTGTGGTTAAAGCACTTATTCTCGATGATTCTAACTAGGCCTGAATTTGGTCACTCAAGGGTCTCATGGCCAAAACAGCTCAGAAATGGAAATGTGTATGGGTTGCAGGTATGTGCTGTGTACTGAGCTGGGGTCTGTGCCTGACTGTGTGAGTGGTATTAATGTCTAAGCTCGCAGGTGCCAGGGGTCACCTCCAGTGTAGATGTGACTACAGATGCCTGTGTGGGGCTCTGCCTCTGTCTGTGTCTATGTGCACCGAACCGCAGGGCCTGCCCATGCTTGTGTGCTCACTCCTGGGTGCTCTTTATGCAGAGGTGACTGGGCAGGTGTTTCTGCATCTTGCTCCCCGCAAGGACTGGTAAATCTCAGGTCCGTTTTAACTTTTATGTTGTTCTCTGTTGTGGCTCCAGTGCTAACGAACACGTCTCACCTTGTCTACTGGGCTGCGTGTGCTGCTCAGACATTCTCCAAATCCATCTACCCAGTAGGCTGTCCACTATAAAGAAAGCTGGGCCTGTCTGAGGCTGTGGCTGGTTTTCCCAGGCAGGATGAAAGCCCACCTTCTGCCCTGGGCTGGCCAAAACCATGGCTTCTCCAAGACCAGTGCAAGCTAGGCAGAATATCCTCCCAGAAGGCAGGATGGAGACTGGCCTGGAGCTGCCCCAGCACCAACCTTCCTAAAGAGGGAGTGCTGCGTTAGGCACTTCAGGGTCACCTGTGGGCTCCACTCCGCACCCCAGAGGTGTGGGTTTTCAGCAGGAAGTGATATGGGAACAACTCAGACCCCAGCCCCTTCTAGAGTCTGTTCCCTTCCCTGTGACTCAGCCGGAAGCTTGGTGCTCTCTGAGTTAAGACGGGAAAAGAGCTCAGTACCATCCCCACCCTGGGCAGTCCCCACCCCTGGCCTGCCAGTGAGTTGTAGCAGTGCCATGACTCAGAGCTCCACCCCACCTTTCTCTCCTCCATGGCTCCTGGCATCGCAGCAAGATGCTGACCTAGCCCTAACATCCTGTCCTCCACAGGCCCCAGCAGGATGAGGCCAGAAAACACCTCCAGTGGAGGAGGCAACTAGAGGCTCCTCTGGCCCCAGAGAGAGGGGAATGAGCCAGGACAAGTCCCTGGACAGCCCTGAGAGGATGTGTCCCAGGGGCACCATGCCAAGTCACCAGAACCTTGAGCCTATATGTAACAGTAGGGGCACCACCCCTGAGACAGGCATGCTGACTGGACTACAGTCAGTATAAACTAGGGTATGGCAGGTTGACCTGGATGTACTTCCTGCACACCACCCAGTGTGGGGCAGGAAGCAGCCAGCAGCCACCTCTTCCCCAGGCTACATGAGTGTGGAACAGCAGACCAACCTCTGATGTCACCACGCCAGAGCACAGTCCACGATCAGGGTCATTCCCATTGTGTGTGTGTGTGTGGGGGGGGGGGATTACAGGAGAACTGTAGCAGAAGTTCCCCCCGCCCCATAGGCTAAAATAGTCAAAAGATTTGTGTTCTAGAGTGGGCACACTCTTGACAGCCTGCCTCCCACTGCCATGACCCCCAGTGAATTGTCCAAGAGCTTCTGTCAGAATCCCCAGGCTGCAGAGCCTGTACACAATTACTCAAGCTGCCACCTCCAATTTAGGGCCCTGACCTCCACCTGCGGGTCCAGGGCCCACCTGGGACCATGGTCAGCTCCTCTGCCTTCTGCTCAGGGGCAGGCCATTTCAACACCCCCATGTGCTGAGGGCTCTGCCTTAGGGTCCACCTTCCTCCTCAACTGCTTCTATTTTTTCTGAGGATACTGGGGCCCTCGGCATAGTCAACATCAATGCCAGCCCCAATCTCCTTAGAGACTTGAACTTTCAGAAAGCAGTTTTTTTCTTTAAGTCCATTCTTTAAGTTTATAACTCTCCCCATCCCTTAGGCAAACTCCAAAGAAGATAGCAGCCCATGCTGTCTTCATTCCTCACCTCCCACTTACTCCAAGAGGGAATTAGACCTCAAGCAGCTCCACATTCAGTGGGTCAGCACTCCAAGGGCCCAGGGATTGCCTGTGGACTATCATCCACCTGTCCTGCAGGTATGCCAGGTGTGTATGCGCCAACAGTCTCAAAGATTATTTCCAATCTCTCTCCACTCCTTCTGGGCCTCCATCCCTCAAAAAGCTGTCATATTCTAGCACCTTATGTAGATTAAGGGCCATAATCCTCCCAAGGTGGTTGTCAGGTAGGATTTGTCATCTCCATTCTTCAGATGAGATTCACCAAGTAGAAAAGTGGTGGGGCTGGGATTTGAACCTGGGCTGCCTGGCTTTGGAGTATGTGTTACTAATCTACCCCAGAGCCTCTCAAGGCTCTAATCTCAAATGTTCTTGTTCTCTGGGATTTGCTCTTGACCCTGCTCTTCTCGCTCTGGGAAAGCCCCTGAGTCACGCATGCATACCAATCACTTCAATAATGTGGATGCTAATGACCCCCAAATCTGTTCACACAAGGAAACCCTCAATGGGCATCGCCACTACCACCTATGGGCTTGGAATCTGGTGTCTCTGGATGGCCCCACTGCCCTGTGCTCCTCCTTCTTCTCTCTTACCCACACACATCTAATCTATCATCAAGTCCTGCTAATTTATCCTTAGTATTTTCCAGATCCATTCCTCTCACTATGTCCACTGCCCAGCCCAGGGCCAGTCACCATCTGCTCACATGGGTCACTACAGCAGCCTCCCAAGGGCCTCCCTATGCTGCAACAAGAAGGTTCTCTGGGGGGCTGGGGATGTGGCTCAAGCGGTAGCGCGCTTGTCTGGCATGCGTGCGGCCTGGGTTCGACCCTCAGCACCACATACCAACAAAGATGCTGTGTCTGCCGATAACTAAAAAAATAAATAAATATTAAAAAAAAAAGAAGGTTCTCTGGGAACTGTCACTGTCCTGATTAAAACCTCCAATGGTGCCCCATCATCCAAGCTTTAACCCACCACCTCCCTCCCCTGTTTCAATTAAGTGACACAGAACTGCAACTCAAGGGCCCGTTTCTCATCTCTTATCTCTGCTCAGGTGGTCCCCTCTGCCCAAAAGGTCCTTCATTCCTTTGACTAACTTACATTCATCCTTTGAGACCCAGCTTGGTTTTACCTCCTCCAGGAGACCTTCCTGAATCTCCAGCTGGGCTGAGGCCCTTCTTTGTGTGCCCATCATTTTCTGTCCACACTTCTCACAGTGCAATGGTGACCTTGTCTAATGATTATGATAAGCTTTCTGTACTTTTCTGTACCTGTCTTTTCCATCAAGCCAATAGTACCACATTTTGGTCATGTTTGTATTCCGTATTTGTATGTGGTTATGTGAGTACTATGGAGTTTTACCATAAATGTTTGTTGACTGGATAAATGAGTGACAGAGTCGTCCAATTTGGGGTGCTCTGGCCCTGGGAGGGTCCCAGATTCAAAGGCAGCATGGAGGTCCTGAACTTCACAAGACTCACAAGAGTGTGTTTGAGAAGCAATTTCTTCCACCCTGTCCCCTTCTTGGAGCACTGCACACTCAGCCCTGCAATCCCAGGGTCCACGGATAGAAGCTAAAGGGCTGAGGGAGACAGGACACAAGCCACAAGGACCAGAAAGGGCACTGAGTGCCGGGTACAGTGGTGCACGCCTATACTCCCACTGGCTTGGGAGGCTGAGGCAGGCAGATCACGAGTTCAAAGCCAGCCTCAGCAATAGTAAGGTGCTATGCAACTCAGTGAGACCCTGTCTAAATAAAATACAAATAGGGCTGGGGATGTGGCTCAGTGGTTGAGTGCCCGAGTTCAATCCCCAGTACCAAAAGAAGGGGCACTGAGTAGGAGGTCACAAGAGCCACATGTGAATCCTGACTTCATCACTGACCAGTTGTACAACCCTGAACAAATCACCTGACTCTTGAGAGGCCTTAAGGGATTGCAATGAAAGGCAACAACCCGGCCCATGTGGCACACCAGGCTCTGCAAAGATCAGGGGTCACCAGCAATCAGGACTTCTGCTGCTCCTCTGACTCCCTTCCTTCCTCCCAACCTTGCTCTACGCCTCTCTCATGTGTCATATGGGTAACATGCTTTCCCTGGGCAACATGCAGCACGCTGGTCACCTCCACCTCTGATGCTTGCTCACTCCAGCAGGGAAGGAAGAGGTGTGCAGCCACCCGGAGACAGGAGTGCCCTCTGAAGCAGTGGCAGCTCCACTGTCCTGGATGCTTACTGCCAAATGGAAAGGGGGTGCAGCCTTGCCAGGTCATCTAAAAAGTTGGAAATGAGGATTTTTATATAAAATTTCCTTAGTTTTGAATATCAACCACTAGTTAAAATTTTACCGTTACCTGGGGGCCAAACCAAATATATCTTCAGGTTGGCTCTTGCTTACTACCCCAGAATTTGCAAACCTCTAAGACATCTGTCCCCTGTCTCCCGTGCGCTGCAATCCTGGTGAGGTCAGCTGGGCTCTGCCACATTTCCAAATAGGGCTATGTCCTCAGGTGCCTCAGCTGGCTTCCTTGTCCTATCCAAGAGTGGCCTCAATAGATTTCTTTACAGATGGAATCACATAACTTATCAATTACCCAAAAGGTGAGCTGGGGTCATTTTGCTGCTCTTGTCCAACTCACAGGTGAAGCAAGAAGCAGTTGTTCTCATGAGGAAATGTGGTTCCTGAGTCAGAGGACTGTGGTCCAGTCTTGGTCCCTTATCTATCTAGCTGCACAACCCTGAAATATGAGTTGGAATCTTTTAAGCTTGACTTTCTCTTTTGCACAAGATAAAACAACACACCTCCACACCTGGCTCAGTGGGCACTCCACAACGGCGGTTTTCCTTCCTGTTCCAGAGGAAGGGCCTCTTCTGAAGGATGTACAACAAGAGGCCAAAAATGGGGAGGGAAATTGGTTAATTTGGACCCTCTTGAAGAGTAGGGTGGAATGAGAGCTTCTGTCTCCCATTTACATCCCCACTGAAAGTCCCTCACTGCAGGCCCCACCCAGCTAGAGCCCTCTAATATAGAAGATGGGCTTCGAGATGGACCCTTGAGTGCAGAGCTCAGGGGTCCCATGGAGAATAGGTCAGATCACAGGCTTTGGAGGCAGAACTCTATGACCTGGACAAAATCCTTCCCCCTGTGATCCTGAGCAATCTTACCTATAAGTCCAGACCATGAAAGCCTGGTGCTCACAATAGCTCTATCCCCATTACCTCACCTTCTACCTTCTTCTAAGCTCCAAATGCTAGAACACCAACTATATCACCTAAAATCCTCAGCAACTTAGCGAGGCCCAAAGTAACTTGGTGAGAACTTGTCTCAAAATAAAAACTAAAAAGGACTGGCGATATAGCTCAGTGGTGAAGTATCCCTGGGTTTAATTTCCAGTACTTTCCCCTCAAAAAAAAAAATCAAAGTTCCCCTTTGCCCCAAGAATCTCATCTGCTTGGGACTGGACATCTTCTCCCTCCCTGTCCCTCTCCAACTCTGATCTTCCCTATCCTCTGCAGAGGGCTGTATACAGCCAGCACTCACACGATGTCCACCATGTTGGTGCAAAAAGACTCACACAGTGAGGCTGGAGGGACTTTCTAGCACAGCAGAGCAGAAGCTACTGTCTTTTACTGGGGACACTCGCAGCACGTGCCAGGCATCATGCCAAACACTTTACTTGCGTTATTTCATGTAATCCTCTCAGGACTCCGGGCGACAGGTCCTGCTATTATTATTCCAGTCTTGCCAACATGAGAGCAGGCTTGGAGAAGGCCGGAAGCTTGCTCTGGGATATGTAGTTAGTGAGGGAGGTCAGCTAGTTTTCCCAACTAGGTTCTTAGCATTCAGTTACAGCCCTGTCCATTTGGCCCTGAAGAACCATGAAAAGGCCAGCGGATGGGACAGAGCTGAAGACAAAGACTCATTCCGAGCTGAGGCCGCAACAAGGAGGGTGGGATAAGACTAAACAAGCAAGCAGCACAGGGGACCTCTCAAGGCAGTCTTCACCCTGGGTGCCTGACCCAGGATCAGAGGATTAGCATCTGATTCGTGCCAAGGTCCCTGCTCTCTGCTCAGTGGGGTTTTCTTGACTGAAGTTTGCAGGCCTACAGATTTATTTTCAATCTAGTTCAGACACACTGTGTCCAAGCTTTCCAGAAATGCACTTCTTGGGCAGGGGGACATTATAACTCCCTTAAATTGCCTAAATAAGGGAATTACATAAGATTTTGGTGAAACAGGGAACAGATTTGTTTTATTTCTTCTCACATGGCCAGGCTGGGAGGCACTGGACCCTATAGTCAATATCACACCTGCTGCTGACAATGCTCTGGTCCTGGAACTTTTCAGTTTTCAGTGCAAAAGAACTCAAGTTCCACACTCTTCTCTCATATATTCCTTTCACAGAGACTTCCAGATAACTCTGGAGTCCCCATTGCCTACCCCTAGTCGTCCTCTTCCTACTGGATACTGGGTAAGGCCACAAATGCCCTCACCACCTAAAGGCCCCAAGAATGTGCTATTCATCAACACTGATGGTGGGGGTTTTCAATGAGGGACCCCAGATGCAGAGCAACTAGAAGCTCCATCCATTTCAATGGATTTGTTTTAAGCTGTGGACATAGCCCACTGTCCTAGGTATTCTGGCCCTTGGGAGGTTTAGGTGAGAATTCAGTAGGGGAAGGTAGGTGGCAGGAAGAGGGGGTGTGGTCTCCAGTCCCATGCTTCTCTTCCTGAGAGGCATGTGAAGGAAGGACCCAAAGGCCCTGGGCCAAGCATCCCTTGGTCACCATAGGCCTGCCCAAGATGGGCAGGCTGCCAGGAACATCTAACGAGCCCCCAGGGATGAGGGAGGAAACTGCCTCAAGCCACACTGAGGATGAGCCTGTTCAGTCACTATTGAGCATTCCCCTTTGGAACTCCCAGACAGGCAAAGGATCTGCGCATAGATAGGAGGTAGAGATGGGTATCAAGGGCCAGGCAGAAGCTCAGGGAGGGGAAGTATGCAGGTGTGGTAGCTCAGTCAAGTGTGGATATGTGTTCCATAGTTCAGTAGGTGGGGGTATTGCTGAACTATTCTAGGGATTTGGTAGGTCTGGAAAAGGGGTTCCATCTGGGAAGACCTGGCCCCAAGAGCACAGTGGAAGGGGTCTCTTCTTTAGGACTTCCAGTCTGATGAATACTATGGACTGCATTTCAGGCCCTCTGAATCTCTCACCTAGACACCCTTATACAATCTGTGACAGTCCTGACAAATAAACTGGTGTGACCTGTACAGGGGGTTTTGGTGTGTGACAAAAATCCCCACTAGAGCCTAACTGTGGAAATGAGCCAGGTGCTAGAACTGTGCAGTTAATAACTAAGAGTTCAGCTGTTTTCAGGAAGCAAGTCCTCTTATTTTCCCCCTTCACAGTTCCCCAATTCTGCTTTCCAGTCACCCTTTTCTGAGTTGGACACAACACTTACTGCATTTTCTGAATGGGACACTTATTGCATCTATCATGGCCCTGTGAGCCAGTCCAGTTTCCCCAAGGTATAAGTGAAGTCCATCAGAGGATCTGTCTCCACTTCACCTCACTTCCCAAACTAAGAGGGTCTGAAGGCCAAAAATGAATCAAGGTCACAGCAGAAATAGCACGGCCGTCAGCCTGAGGCTAAACACACCTGTTCATTCTCACTTCACAAGCTGGAGCATCCAAGGGGCTGCAGTCATACACACCCCCCACCATCCCCTCCTCAGGCAAAACTGCCCTAGCTCTGGGCAGGATGTGTAGGAGTGGTCCAAGGTCAATGTATATCAAGAATGATAGCTAACACCTATTGAGCAGTTTCTGTACCAAGCCCTGTCTTAAGGACTTTTCAAACATGTGATGATTTAATACTCAGAAACCTGAGTTAAGTGCAATTATCCCCATTTTACAAATAAGGAAACTAAGGTCCACAGAAGTAGCTTGCTCCAGGTCACTAAGTGGCTGAGGTAGGATCTGAACCCAGGCCGTCTGCAATGCTTCAGATAGCTGTTAACAGGGCTGCTCAGGTCACTGGAGCCCTGCCTTAATTTAAGTGCTGATTCTACTCTTTCCTTTTGTAAATAGGATGTTTTTAGGGGTGGGGATGCTGTGAGGAGAAGGAAGCCTGGACTGTTTCAGTCTGTAACCTCTAATTTGCTTTATTCTAATTTGTACAAGGTGACAACCAGTTAAAGGGCTTGGAGAAACATTTGTTGGGTACCTATAAGCCTATGCCCATATACTGCACCTAGTTTTATCAAATCCCCAAGATAGCTCTGCAAGATACCTACGACTGAGTCCTCTTCCCAAATAAGGAAACTGGGGAGCAGAAGGTACTTACTGGGCTGGGGACTCAGGTCCCTCTGATTCCAAAGCCTGAATGGCCAAGAGGAGCTGGGAGTAAAGAGGCAAGAGCAGAAACTGGAAAGGGAGGCGACCAGAGGAAGGTGGCCCAAAAGGATGGCATTCCAGGTCACTCTAAAGAGGGCTGGCTCCCAGGACCTGGGGCGGTGGAGATGGGGGGTTCCCTCCAGTCAAGGACTGAGGGGCCGGGAGGAAAGATCAGGCGCTCGCCAGCCAGCCATCTCTCCTGGCGCTGCAGTAACTTGCTAGGAATACCAGAACCCCAGTGTTTACAGCACAGCAAGCACCAGACTCCCTCCACCCAGAGCCGTGCTCAGGGGGCGGCACCGCTGCCGGTTCTGGCCAGCATCAAAGACAAGGAGATGGACAGGGTGGCCACCGAGTGCAGGCCAGGTGGTCAGCACCCGGAGGCCCCCAGACACAACGGAAAATGCATCCTCCTAGAGGATGAGCGGCGGCGACAGTGAGTGAAACCCCCTCCATGCCCAGAAAGAAAACGGAAGAAAGAGGCCCTCGGCCCCACAGCTCCCCTCTCCTTTCCCTCCCTCCCCTCAGCACTTTTGAAAGAGGTATCGTAACGGATCCCAAGCCTCCCACAGGCCCCCTCCTCCCTCCTTTGTCACGGTCACTTCTGCACAAGGCACCTCTCCAAGCAGCCCTCCCCTCCATGCACCCCGCGGGTCGCAGCAGCACTCACCCAGCGGCAGGCTGATCCTGGGGCTGAGAGCCCGCGTCGGAGGCGGCGGCAACAGGAGCAGAGAGAGGAGCAGCAGCGGCAGCGGGGTGGCTGGCCCGCTTGCCCGGCCCATCGCGGCGCTTCGACTTCGGACCGCGGCGAGAGACGGCGTCCTCGAGCTCAGGCTCAGGTTGCTAACTGGAATCGCAGGCAGCAGCCCCGCCCCGCAGTCCGGCCCCCGAGTCACTCCTCTGGCTTCCCCTTGCAGACCTGGGGGTAGGGGACGCGGACGGGAAACGAGTCACGTGGGTAGCTGCAACGCTGGCCCGGAGCCCCCGGCACCGCGATCCTCCCGCCCGGCGCACGTACTGCCAGTGGGTTCAGACCAAGCTCCCCAGCGAGTGTCGCTCGAAGGGAGGGAGGGAGAGGAGGGCAAGGAGGAAGTTGGGCGGTTAGTCCTGCCTCTCTGGGCTCTGCTCCTTGTCCAACCCTCCCCTTCCCTCTTCCTTTTTCCTGGGCGCTGGAAGCATAAGGGGCGCAGGCTTAGTGCACCCCCTCTGGGCTCGCTTGGAGCGGCCAAGTCGCGAGATCAAGTAGCCACCGACGCAGCTGGAGCCCTGGACCACGAACGACAGAAGACCCCCAGATCCCCGCCCTACCTCTCAGACCCGCCCACCAGGGCGGGGCAGGGCCCCCTTCTGGCTCCTCCGAGACCTCAGTTTGAGAATTGTGCGCCTTGGGAAGGTCAGGCCTCGGTCTCTTTCCTTTATGTGCGGCTCCCCCTAGCCCCCCTTCCTGGCACCCACTTGTCTGTGAACAAATGAACTCCGCCGAGCTCATGCAGACAGGGGGGCTGGTTGCTTGCGAATCTAATTTCCGCAAGAGTCAATCCACTGCAGGTCTTAGCTGGCCGTTCACTACAGGCTCAGCACTTAGTCTAGGTACCCTGCGGGGGTTTGACCATGCTTAGAATTCTGTCCACCCTAAACCCGGGAGGCGGGGCAAAATTAGCTTAAGTGGGCTAAGAGAATTTAATACACTACACTGCCAAGAAAATGAGATCTTCTTCACAATATGCACTTGGCCTGGCAGGGGAAAGGACCCACTAATGCTGGAGTGGTATTCCAGAGGCAGCTATCCTCAATTCTCCCAACATCCCTATGGGTGGAGTTCAGCAATGCTGAGACCAGGGGTTTTCAGTAGTAGCCTGAACCCCTTATTGAATTCTGAAATCAATTTGGTGAAAAACCAACCTAGAAAAAGCAGAGTTCATTGATCACAGAATGGATGTTTTGGGAAACCTGTTTCAGTTTTTCCTAAGTGTGCACAGGATTACAGTAAAATGTAATTCCTTATTTAACTATAATAACAAAGGAGTTTGAAAGCCTCTGCTATTCAGTTCGGTGTCCTGGGAACCGAGTCTCCAGGAATTTGCTGCAAATGCAAGACAACTCTTTTTCACCCCGCAGCCAAAATCAGTGTCCTCGGAGTCACATCCTTTTGCCCTGCCTCCCTGCTGCCATATCCTCTCCCACAGCAGGCAGAGGGTGAGCATAGCACTCCAAGTGGCCCAGGTCTTCTCTCTTCAAACCAAATTTATTCATGTTACATGATATCTGCACCTCCACCATCCTGACATCCTTGTGTGCACATGGTGCAAGCTAGGCATCCCTTTTAAAGGGGCTCCTAGCATTGGATACAGAATTCCACAGGGGCAGGTGGTGTCATTTGCCTGTAGTCCAAGTGACTGGGGAGTCTGAGGCAGGAGGGTCCCAAGTTCAAAGCCAGTTTCAGCAACTTAGTGAAGCCCTAAACAACTCAGCAAGACCCTGTCTCTAAAATAAAAAATAAAAAGACTATGGTCAAAAAAGAAAGAAAAGTGAAAATCAGGCTGGGCACAGTGGCCCATACCTATAATCCCTGGATCCTTAGGCAGTCCAGTCTCAACAATTTTAGTGAGACCTTGTCTCAAGATAAAAATAAAAAGATCTGGGGATACAGCTCAATGGTAAAGTGCCCCTGGGTTCTATCCCCAGTATCAAAGAAAATCAGGTCACCCCTCTCCTCTGCTCAATGGTGAAAATCAAAGGGCAGGAATTGTGTTTGGTTGGTTTGTTAACCTGTCCTAAGCATTTAGAACAGTACTGATATATGGTGGCAGGCCCCAATAAATATTGGTTGAATGAATGAATGAGTGTAACCTAAGAGTCACAAAATACTACAGGCTCATTTTAACTTACAATAGAACTTTTTTTTTTTTGAACCAGGGATTAAACACAGGGTGCTTACCCACTGAGCCATGTCCCCACTACCCCCATACACACACGGTTTATTTTTTCTTTTCTTTTCTTTCTTTCTTTTTTTTGAGACAGGGTCTTGTCAAGTTGCTTAGGGCCTCACTAAATTGCTGAGACTGGCTTTAAATTGTGATCCTCCTGCCTCAGCCTCCCAAGCCGCTGGGATTACAGGCATGCGCTACCATAGCCAGCTATAGAACTAGTTTTTATACACTTTGATCCAGTAAAGACCTCTCCCAAATCTGAAATTAGGCAATTAGCTTTTTCAGTTCAACACAGGACTTAGTATCTCTTGTAAATCTATTGATTCTGTCCCAGGTTTCATCCTCCTGAAGTCATTTTGAATATTGCTGCAATATTCCCCTCCCACTTTTGAGTAATCTGTAAATTTAGCTAAGTATTTCTATGCCTTTATACAAGTCATTGATAAAGATAATGGATGAGCAGACCTAACGCCCAGATCTTGGTTTCTATAAAACAGTTTCCAATAAAAGGAATAAGGACTCCTTGGAAAATGAAAGGAAAAGTATGAAGTAAACACAGGACAGTTTGTTGGCCCAGAAAGCAAAGAGTGATCAAAGACTTATGGGGTCATGTCAAAAGGAGACCTAGGAGGTGTCTTATTCTGTTACTGAGCAAATTTTGCAGGGCAGGAAGGGACTTAGGAGCCAGCTTGATGACCACTTTTTGCATCAAATAGCATAATGGCTTCTAATGCATGAAATTAAAATATAATCCATTAATTTCTGTAAAGAAAATCTTCTGTAAAGGAAGATTTTCTTTACAGAAAAATGCTGACTAAAAATGTAGACTCAAACAAGAATCATCAATGAATGTGAAACAATTGGATGGCAAATTATTAGGAAAGTATGTATTAGCAAGGTCTCAAAGTCTGTCCCACAAATGACTTTACTAATTACCAAAGGGAAGAATTATCTCTGAGAGAGAGATCTGGTAGCTACCATCTTAACCAAAAGGCCAAAAGTATCATCACTGGTTATAGGACTGTGTGACATAATTTACCTCCTGATTTGATGCAATAAGAAGTATACAACAGGGCTGGGGCTGTAGCTTAGTAGTAGAGTGCCCGCCTTGCACGTATGGGGCACTGGGTTTGATCCTCAGCACCACATAAAAAGAAATAAAGGTATTGTGTCCATCTACAACTAAAAAATATTTAAAAAAAAAAGTATACAACAATCTTGTGGTATTCTTGCAGAAAGTGTTTAACCCAGATCTAATAACAAGGATGCAATCAGACATATCCAGTATGTGGAACATTCTATAAAACAACTAGCCTGAATTCTTCCAAAAGGTCAATCTAGTAACAGGCAAAAAAGACGGGACCATTTTAGGTTCAGAGACTAAAAAGGCATAATGACCAAAGGTAATAAATGAACCTTGATTGAATCTTGGAGAGAAAAAATGCCATGGAGCAATTGGGAAATTTTTAATGTAGACTGTGTAATATGATATTTACTGGGTTTTTAAAAAAAAAAATTTGGTATTGGGGATTGAACCCAGGAATGCTTTACCACTAAGCTACATCCCCAGCCCTTTTATTTTCCTTTTTCAGACAGGATCTAAGTTACTGAGGCTGACTTCAAATTTGTGATCCTCCTCCCTTAGTCTCCAAAATCACTGGGATTACAGGTGTGTAATAAATACCATGCCCAGCTGGTATTTATTGACTTTATTGTTTATTTTCTAGGTTTTTGTTTTGTTTTGTTTTGTTTGTATGGGGACTGTACCCAATTTTTTTGAGATAGGGTCTTACTAAGTTACCCTGAACTTGCAATGGTTCTGCCTCAGCTGGGATTACAGGCATGCTCAATATTGCTCATTTTCTTAGGTATGTGATGGTATTTCTTATGTATGATAAAGTCCTTGTTTTTTGGAAATGCCTACTAAGGTTTTTAGAAGTGAAGTGTCATGATACTACAACTTATTTTCAAATACTTCAGCAAAAAAAAAAATTGTGTGTGTGTGTGTGTGTGTGTGTGTTAGAAAGAGTAAGAACATGACTGTGGTAAAACTTTAACAGTTTGTCAATAAAGGTAAAGTTATGGATATTTTTGTACCGATCCTTTAGCTCTTCATTTGGGAAAAATAAGTAAGACAACCGAAAACAGATCCCCGTGGCATGTCATAGGATCCCCTCAATAGGGTTAAAATAGACCAAGAGCCCTAATAGGTTGAGCAATTATCTCTGTGCCCTCCTAACTCCACTGTTCAGCCCATGTTTCTCCATATTATCCACAAGACTATTATGGGAAAAACCTTCAAGAAATCTTGTCAAAATGAAGGTAATGGTTACAGCATTTCCTTCTCTTGTTTTCTGCTTATTGCCCTTACTTAGAGCAGCACTTGATCTGTGGCCACCTGCTCAATTAGTCTTTGTTGAGAACCTGAATCTCAACATCAGATAGTTCCTAAGGTGGCAGAAAGATTGGTCTGCCTCGTGTCTTGGCAACACAGGGCTATACTCATCTCTGGGGAGAGGAGGCAGGGGCTGCTGCAGCCTCACTTGGCGGTTAATTATATCCTGCTCACGGCTGCTCAAATGCTTCAAAAGTATGTCTTGTGCCAACTGGGCAGCAAGCCCCTCGAGGGCAGTGACAGGTCTTCAGTCTTCCAAACCCCCATTGCCTCTCATGGCACTCCAGTACAAGCTCCACAGGGCTGACAATAGGAGGGGCCCAATGTTGGCCTGGAGAAGAGCCCTCTAACCCGCATCCCCAGCCTGGCAATCTCAGTCCTCGTGGGCTCCACCGTCTTCTGTGAGTGTGCTAATGTGTTCTCCCCAGACTGGAAGAAACAGGACAACCGACAGAGAAAAATCTCCTTTGAACAGACTTCCTATGGGCTGAAGAGTGGTTCCCAAGCCAATGACATGTCTCTTCTTCCCCTCTGCTTCTCTTGGATGGAGGCAAGTCTTTCTTGGCCAGAATTGTCAGTGTTTATAAAGAGCTCAGGGGGCGGCTTGGAAAGGGAGTACAGAGTGGTGGGGAGGCGGGCCGAGAGAAAAGCAACACTTCCTCTGTGCCCGGAGCCAGCAGGATGAAGTCATCATCAAGTGTGGCCCTCCATCTCCATCTCCACCCATGCTCACTGGTCCTTACTCTTCCTCTCATTCTGACCCTCCTGCCTTCTCTATCTGAAGGTCTGTCTTATGCACACATAAGGACAAAGGCACAAGAATGAGAGGTAAAGTGGGGGAGCTCAGTGGCACACGCATGCATGCCTGTAATCCCTTGGGAGACTGAGGAGGCTTGGGAGGCTGAGGCATAAGGATTTCGAGTTCAAAGCCAGCCTCAGCAACTTAGCAAGTTCCTAAGCAACTCAGTGAGACCGTGTCTCTAGATAAAATATAAAAAAGGGCTGGGGATGTGGCTAAATGGTTAAGTGTCTGGGTTCAAATCCCAGTAGCACACACACAAAATAAAGAATAAGAGGTAAAATGTGCATTGGAAGACATTATAACAAAGTTGAGACAAAACTTCTCTGCAGTGAGAGATGTCAGACTAGTGAGTACACGACTTGTAGGCAGGAGAGGAGGAAACTTGAGGGATGATAGAAACATTCTACATCTAGATCTGGTATTGGTTTTCCAAGTGTGTACAAATGTTAAAATGTCAAGCTGTATACTTAAGATCCATGCATTTTACTGTATGTAAACTTATACTTTCTATCTATTATCATAGGGAAAAAAAGAGAGACTGGCTGGGCGTGGTGGCCACACCTGTAATCCTAGCTACTTGGGAGGCTGGGGCAGGAGGGGCAGGAGGATGGAAAGTTTTCGGGTAGCCACAGCACTTAGTGAGACCTTATCTCAAAGTTAAAGGGGGGAGGGCTAGAAATGTAGTTCAGTGGAAGAACACCTCTAAATTCAATCTCTAGGACCAAAAAGAGAGATAGAGAACAAAAAGGGGATCGGGTGGTAAAATTTTAAAAAAAGAGAGAGGAACTACAGAAGAAGGAAAGAGAATGATGAGAAATAAGAAAGGCTACTGAGAAAGAGAAAATAAAAAGAACAAGAAGAAAACTGTAAACCAGGTGTGGAGGCACACGCCTATAATCCCAGTGGCTAGAGAGGCTGAGGCCCTTAGCAAGATCCTGTCTCTAAATAAAATACAAAAAAGATCTGAGGATGTGGCTCAGTGATTAAGCACCCCTGGGTTCAATCCCTGTAAAAAAAAAAAAAAGAAGAAGAAGAAGAAATGTGAATCAAATGAACACATCTATCTGCTGCCTCTCTCCTGTTCCTTCTCTCCAGGAAGGCTGGGAATAGGCACCGGGCAAACATTAGCCATAGAACCTTCAGCAGGCCACATTCAGTCTCCTAAACCCATCAATACTGATTAATCACCCAAGGTACCACTTCTGCCCAGGTGCAAACAAGGCATCCTTGCCCATGAATGACCCCTGCCAGGCAGCCCCTAGCCAAGCCTGCCAGCTCTGATTCCCACCCAGGGAGCCTGGCTCCCTGGCTCCCACAATTCTACTCGGGAGTCATTGCTTTGTTTGCTGCCCTTGGGGGAGGGGCCTCCTGCCAAGTCCAGTGGAGCTTGAACCCAGAGGTCCCACTTTCCCTCCTAGAGTAGTCTCCAGACTTCTCCCTGCTCTTGGTGCTGACTGGCAGCCTGCCCAAGCAAGGCCTTGCAGACACAAACTGGCTGTGGCCCAGCTCCTCAGGTCCTGGCCCCCTGCCACTATCCCCTCGTAGCCCCAAGTCCTTCTCTTATACCAATCTGCAGCTGCAGCTCCCCATCCTGCCCTGGCTGGGCACGCTGCTAGTGTCTCTTCCCTAGGGCTCCGTAAGCAGCTCAGCTGCAGCATGGATACATTTTGATGAGCAAGTGACACCAGCTGGCACATCCTGTGTGTGCTTTTAAATCAGCCAATAGTTGCCAGGTCCTGGGGGCTGGGTGCTTCCTTGGGGCAGTGCCCTCTGCAGAAGAGGGCATCCACCCAGGGTTAGTACTAATACTGCCTTCAAATCTCAGGCAGCTTTCAACCAAGGTCTGGCAATGAATGTAAATAAATGGCCTCATCTCTATTCCCCAAACCAGGTTCCTATCCATTGGTCCTTTGTTTTTTTCTTGATCCTGTAAGTGCAAGAATCCAGTGACTGAGCACACAGGTTCTTCTGTCAGAAGAAATCAACATTACCCGTTATTTTTGTGGGCTTTAAGAAAGTTGTTTAGATTGGGGGTGTAGCTCAATGGTAAAGTGCTTGTTTAAAAAAAAATGGGAAAGAAAGCCATGCATCCTCTGGACCTCCATTTCCTCATCTGCAATGGGAATAGTAACAGTACTTTAGAGCAGTTAAGAGAAATGAAGAGATAATACCTATAAAGCAACTGGCAACACTGGAATGTAGTGAATGCTCCATGTTCCAGGCTATGGTATCAGTTCAACCTCCATCTAAAAGTTGTCCAAAGCCTCAACAACTTTTAACCATGTTAGATGCCCATGCTAAGGACCCCCCCACCCCTTCTAGGCTCTTTTCTTGGTTTGGCTGCCTCCTGCAAATCCAGTGCTGAGGTTGCAACTCTCACAGGGAGAAGAAACCAGCTTGCCCAGCCCAAACCTGGGTGTGCCAGCTATGGTGAGCAGCCTGCCACCCAGCACCACCCCCACTGGGCCTGTTGGGGCCTGATTTGGCCACTCCCTGGGAGGGGATCCGCCGCGCCCCCCGCCCCCCCACCTACAGGGGTATTGTGCAACCTGCAGGGCTCAACCTGTCCCTGCCCAGGCAGGGTAGAACATGAAGTTGCCACTGTCACTCCCTTGCACCCCCAACACTAGCTCAGGAGATATTGTGCCTTTAGGCCTGCTCACTGGGGGGACTAGAGAGCATAGGGTAATTGGCCTGACAGGTACTTGGCACCTGTAACCCTGAAGGGGCACAGTAACTGCCCAGCAACTCTGCCCTGCTCTCAAACCACTGCAGCCTCTCACAGGTAGAAGGTAAGTGTTCTAGGCCAGGTAAGGATGGGGCAAGAAGGATTCAGGCCTGGGGGAGAAAGAGTCTTAGCTTCCAGTTCAGCTTATTATAATACTCAGTTCTCAAGATCTTAAGAAGTAAGAAACTTATCTCCCCATTTGCCACTGAGTTCTTTCCTCCGTAAATCCACTCTGAGCCCCAGGCCCCTAGGCATTGCCCTATGAAGGCCAGGGCCCTGCCATCACCCAAGAGAACAAACCTTCCTTCCCAGGCCCAAGGTTCTCCACTTAGCCTCTTTTGTCCCAGAGAGGATGGGCATTTTAGGTCACCTGGTAGGTCTCAATCACTTTAGATTACCTGGTGGCTGCCACTCTTGCTCCCAGATAGAGCCTTTCTCTTGACTATGATGCTGAATCCAGAGGGTAGGCAGGTTGGTATGCCTACAAGGGTGGTGGGAATAGACATATAGGTTGCTATTTTTTCTGTGGTTGCAAGGATGGTACTTCCACCCTGCTTTGCCAGAATGAAGGTTCTAAGAAATACCCAACCCATAGTGGTATGCCCACTTGCCACCCTAAAGCAATGGCATCAGGAGACAACACTTGCAGTAAGGGCAACAAAGACTTTTCTGAGGGAGCTTATACACTATCTACCTAGGCCCCTGACTCCCTGGGACTTGCTAGCAGCACCATTTATAAGTGTAAAGTGAGCATCAGGCTAGAGGTTGCCACACCAGGAACTCTGCAGCACTTGGAGTGGCCCGAGCCTGGTCCCAGCAGGGGAGGGAGCTCTAAGGAGCCAGACCCACCCAGACATGGGATTAGTTCCAAATCGCTATCTTGTGGTTTCCATACCCGCTTGAAAGAGCAGACCCCAGTTTGCACCTCCTAGAGCCTCTTCAATGAATGCTGCCTTAGGCCTTTTCACTGCAGCCTGTGGAATGTGGAGCAGAGCAGGGAGCCCCTTAACCCCAGGGTAGGCGTCAGGAAACTGTGAACCCCAAGAATGACATGCTATTTCTGGAGAAAGGGGATCAGAGCTTTCATCTGATTTCAAAAGGATCCTTGTCAACTCCCTCACAACAGAGGGAGACATAAGTTAGGTGGCTCATGCCTGTAATTCCAGTGATCTAGGAGGCTGAAGCAAGAGGATCAAAAGTCGGAGGCCAGCCTGACAATTTAATAAGACCCTGTCTCAAAATAAAAAATAGGAAGGGCTAAGGATGTAGCTCAGTGGTACAGTGCCCCTAGGTTTAATCCCCAGTAACAAAACAAAACAAAATAAAAAATTCCCAGATTGTGGCTCAGTGGTAGAGCACTTGCCTAGCACAGGCGGGACCCGGGTTCGATCCTCCAGCACCACATAAAAATAAAGGCATTGTGTTGTGTCCATCTACACCTAAAAAAATAAATATTTAAAAACAAACAAACAAAAAAAAAACTCCCCTCCCAAAAAAATGAGGAACCATTTCTTTAAGTTACGTTCATCTGCAGATATAGGGAACTTTCAAAATTAGCCTTGATCAAGCCAGGCACTCTGACATGTGCCTATAATCCCCAAAACTCTGGAGGCTGAGGCAGGAGGATCACAAGTCAAGTTGAAGTCCAGTCTCAGAAACTTAGAAAGCCCTCAGCAACTAAATGAGGCTCTGTCTCAAAATAAAAAAATACAAAGTCTAGGGATGTAACTTAGAGGCAGAGCACTCTCCTGTTCAATCCCCAGTTCCAAACAAACAAACAAAAAATTAGCCTTCTTCAGGTAAAAAGAAATCATACCTTACTTTGGAACAGTTATATAACTGTGATGTGAAATATTTGGTGAACTCTTTTCACCTAAATCAAAGTTGACATTTAACACTGTGCTGACCTTTTTACATTTAATCATTTATTTAATCCTCACAACAGAGGGAGACATAAGTTACAGTTTATTCCCACTACACAGACAAGAAACTGGAGCACAGAGAGGCTCGGGAACTTGCTCAAGTCACATAAGTGCTAAGTCAGGACTAGGACCAGACCCAGATCTTCTACTCCAGGGCCTCATGGGCACTCTACCTATAGTCAGAATCTCAACCAGGTTTCTAAAGCCATCTCCTCTTCAGATAATATGGGCTGTTGTCCTTCCTGCCTTCCAATTCCTCTCTCTCTCTCTCTCTCTCTCATCTCTTCCTCTTTTCCTTCCTTCTCCATCCTTCCTTTCTTCATTCCTTCTTTCCACAAATGTTTCTTGGGTACTTGCTGCCTTCTAAGCATTGTTGATAATGTGAAGGAAATGGTAGCTGCCTCACAGTTATAGATCATCAGGATCCTTTAAGCTCTTCTTTCCAGGGAAAACCCATCCTCACCCACATTTCTTTAGACATGTCCATTACTACCAAAAGGTAGTGGCCAGGGCCAACCTGGCAGAGCTCCAGCAGTGCTCCCAGGCAGTAGAGGCTAGAATCCTGCTGTTTTTGACGAGATTTCTGGAGTTGCTTCTCTGGGTTCCCTCTGCACTCAGCTCAGATTTCCATTAAGGCACTCATTATGCTGTAGTAAAACACTCATTTGCACATCCCATCCCTCTCTTCCCTTCTTTTCTACAAGCTGCTTGGTGCAAGAACCAGACCTGCCTAACTCGGGTTTTTAAATCTCCAGCCCCAGGGCAGAGCTTGTAAATAGCAGGCACACAGTAAATATTTACTAACTGAATAAATGAGTTTTCTGCTCTAGCTGCCCGTCTCAAATCATTTCCAAACAATTAATTCAAGTACTCCTCCTGGATTTTCTTTCCCACCTTCCTTTATCCTGTTCAAAGGAAAAGGTACCACACCATGCAGGTAGGGCCAGAGCCTCATTTCCTGGCTTTAGGGCAAAGGGTTTTCTTACTCATATATCTCTAGTCTCAGCTTTGTTGGCTTCAGAAGAGGTAGTATGTTGGAGAGTGGCTGAATTCTCTTGCTCCTATTAGATAACAGCATTAAAGTAAAAGTCCTGGGCACAAGACCCATGTGCCAGGGAGAGAGAATTTTTCAGTTCTCCCTAAAGCAAAAGCCTCAATTTCCCATCTTTAGTTTACCTATTGTCAATGTCTCCGTCTTTAATTTTATTTATTTGAAGCTGGGGATAGAGCCTAGGGCCTCAAAGCATGCTAAACACGTGTTGTACCACGGAGCCACACTGCCAGTCCCATTCTCTCTCTCTCTTTTTTTTTTTTTTTGATACCGGGAATTGAATCCAGAGGTGATTTACCACTGAGCCACATTCCCAGTCCCCCTTTTCCTTCTCCTAAGCCCTCTCTCTCTCTCTCTCTCTCTCTCTCTCTCTCTCTCTATATATATATATATATATATATATATATATATATATTTTTTTTTTAGTTGTTGAGGACCTTTATTTATTTATATGTGGTGCTAAGATTCGAACCCAGTGCCTCACACATGCTAGGCAAGTGCTCTACCTCTGAGCTACAACCCCAGTCTCTCCCCCAGCCCTTTAGAAAAAAAAAATTTTTTCTTTTTGAGATAGGCCTCCCTAAAGTGCTTAGGGCCTCACTAAATTGCTGAAGCTGGTCTCATATTTGAGATTCTCCTGCCTTGCCTCCCCAGTCACTGAGAGTACAGGCATGAGCCACCATGCCCAGTCCCATCTCCATCTTTAAATTATCCTCAGCCAATAGCGGGTGATATACCTTATTTCTCTGAGCTTCTGAAAGAATATTCACAAAGGAAAACAGCCACAGCCTGGGACTCAGGCAACTGAGTTAAAACTCTGGCCTTCCCACCAACTCACTGTATTTTTTAGGAAGTAATTTAATCTGCGAGTCAAGTTTCCCCCATGAAAATGAGGGAGCACAGGACTAAGTGATTTCTAAATCTCTTCCAGTTGTAAAGCATCTATAGGGGAAATTTTTTTTTTTAATTATATGCTTCTGTGCTCTTATGGCATTCAGCCCTCCACAAGAATACTGTGATTTTTGAAAACTTTTATATGCATTTTTAGTTGTTGATGGGCTTTGATTCTCTATGTATATGCAGTGCTGAGAATCGAACCCAGAGCCTCCCTCACACATGGGGGGCAAGCGCTTTACCACTGAGCTACAACCCCAGCCCAATCCTGTGATTCTTAAATAACATACATTACCCATGAGGAAATATAAGCAGAAGTTTGATGACCTTCCCAAGATGACCCAAGGTTCCCGCACTTTTGTGCTAAATCATAATGGCTCTGGAGAGGCCACAACAGGATCTTTTTCCCAAGACCCTCACGTTCCTCCCCTCCTATCCCCTAAATCCACCTTATTGCTGTAGAGAAGAAAAAAAAGCCATAACAAAGGGCCTAACTTGGAGGGTATAAAAAGACCACCATGAGGGGTCCAAGCCTTTCCAAATTCCAAGTGACTACTCTTCCCTCCCGGGTCAGAATTCCCGGTTTGGGAGTAAGGGATGGCATAAGCAGAGTGTTTTAAGACGCAGTTAAAGGATTCGAAGCAGAGGCCCCCGGTGGCCATGGGAACATGGGCCAGCCTCCTGCGCTGCCATGGCAACAGGCTGCCCGAGTGGCGGGCGCGGGTGCCCGTCAGAGCGTGCAGGTGGCGCCCTCTTGGGAGAGGGGCTTGGCGGGAGGTGGTAGTTCGCAGAGTGGGGGACTGAGGCTGTCCAGCTGCCTGGGCCTCGTTTGTTACCCTAGGGCCGCAAGTCCCACGCCGCCTGGCGACCCCCCCACACACGCGCCTACCTGGAGTGAGTCACCACCCCCGGCGTAGCCACCTCTGAGCCACAGTGCGGCCCGAGGTTCTGCAGGCTCGCTCCGGCTGCCAGGACGGCCCGACGCAGTCCCTGGGGGCCCGGAGTGTCCAGCGGACGCCCTCCGTCCAGCGCGGTGTCCCCGGAAATGCTGGGCCGAGGCCAAGCTCCGCCCCGCCCCGCCCCGCCCCGTCCTGCCAGAGTTCACGGGAATGATCCCCAGGCGCACTTCTGGCTTCTGGGCTCCGCAGCCGCGCGATCCCTCTCCCCACCGCCCTGGCCCGGCCACTACTCCGGCCGACCCCGGGCATTTACTCGGGACTCCAGGCTGTCTTCCCGCCCCGCGTCGGGTCTTGTCCCCAACCGTGGCTGCGTGCCGAAATAGGCCGCGGGGTCCACGGGGCTGCGTCCTTCTTGACCTTGGAAGGCTCGCTGGTCCTGTCCCTAAGTGGGGCGGTCTCACTAGCTGGAGCCCTGGCTTGGCCCGGGTTGGAATCCACTACTGTTAGCTTAGGCGAGTTCCTTAACCTCTCTGATCCTTGAGTTCTTCACCTGTAAAGTGGGCATCAGACCAGTAGGGACCTCACAGGGTTGTGTGAAATGCAGTGGTGGAGAAACACCCGACACGTGGTCAATTGGCTATAATTGTAGTATTGTTTATAGTAGGAGGCAATGAGAGAGAGGAGCAAGCCACCCTCTGTGAATCCACCCAGATCTCCACCCATGATAAATGCCGTTGGCTGCCTTCCTTAGCGTCCCATTGCTGCCTTCCTTAGTGTCCCATTGCTGCCTTCCTTAGCGACCAATGGGAGACCGCCCTGAGAGAGTAAAGGGAGAGATCTGCAGGAGGGGAGAGATATGGTTATAAATATCTCACATTTATCAAGTGACCTTGCCTGTCCCTCTTTAGACCTTCATGTCCTGGTTCTCCTATCTTCCAGGAAAGCAACAGCTGATTTCTGGGCGGTTCCTGAAACAACCGGTTCTGGGCGTGTAAATGGCTGAGCTGGCCAGAGCTGGCTGGTCAAGAGGCTGGAGAAAACAAGAGGCCAAGTGCCAGCCTCTTCCTGGGCCAAAGTAGGCCTAAGAGCACACTGTCCCTATGCCATCTTTTCAGGCAGAGCTGCTAGACTCCATTAGAAAAGGAACAAAGTGGTTATTTTATTACCTGCCTACAAAAGGTAGCACATATTTACCACAGGAAGATTGAATAATAATGAAAAATACTGTTGCCCATAATTTCATCTCACCAGAGACCACCAGTATTATATTTTTAAAAACTTTTTGGTTGATAGTATAACTTAGTTAGTGATAGAGCACTTATTTAGTGTGCACGAGGCCCTGGGTTTTAATCCCTAGTACCAAAGAAAAAGGAAAGCTAAAACTTTTCAAAAATGTAAACCTAATTTACATTTGGTAAAGTGCACAAATCTTTATTTATTTATTTATTTAGTTTGTTGGTGGACCTTTTTTTGCTTATTTATATGTGGTGCTGGAAATCGAATGGAGTGCCTCACACCTAAGAGGAAAGCACTCTATGGCTGAGCTACAATTCCAGCCACCAAGTGCACAAATCTTAAGTCCACTGGCGTTACAATTTTGGTGACTATCGACTGGTCTTTTTCCTTTTTTCCTTTTTTTTTTTTTTTTGGGGGGGGGGCGGTACATGTATTTGAACTCAAGGGTACTCCACCACTGAGCCACATCTCCAGCCCTATTTTATATTATTTATTTAGAGACAGGTTCTTACTGAGTTGCTTAGTGCCTCACTTTTGCTGAGGCTGGCTTTGAACTCTCTATCCTCCTGCCTCAGCCTCCGGGCCCACTGCCCAACTAATGTGTTCTATTTATTCAAATACAATGTACATTTAACCAAAACTCTACTATTGAACATTAAATTATTTCTAAGCATTTTTTTTGTACTAGGGATTGAACCCCAGGGTACTCCTCCATTTAGCTATATTCCCAGCCTTTTTTATTTTATTTTATTTTGAGACAGGTTTAAATTGCTCAGGCTGACCTTGAACTTTCAATTTTCCTGCCCCAGCCTCCCAAGGAGCTGGAAATACACCACTGTGCCCAGCATCACTCATTATCTTAAATAATGCTGGGCACAGTGATGCACACCTGTAATCTCAGCAACTTGGGAGGCTGAGGCAAGAGGGTCACAAGTTCAAAACCAGTCTCAGCAACTTAGTAAAGCACTTGGCAACTCAGCAAGACCCTCTATCTAAATAAAATAATAAAAAAAAAGGCTGGGGATGTGGCTCAGTAGTTGAGCACCCCTGGTTTCAATCCTCAGTACCAAAAAAAAAAAAAGTCCTATCAATCTTTTTATCTTTTTATTAGCTCTGCCTTCTAAACAGTATTGTGGGGGCACTGCAAAGAATAGTGGGAACACAGCTAAATTAAAGGTCTTGTCTAAGGTCTTTAGATCCAGGAGGCCATGCAAAAACTTCCAAGTTCCCAGCACATACAGCATCCTGTGAGCACCAGCTGCTCACAAGAGTGCCTAAAATTCTGGCCTTCTTCATTAGGACCTCTGAGCTCCAGAAGGCTTTGGTCACTGTGACCCATGTAATCCCTAGACCAACCCAGAACCTCCAGAAGAATACTCTAGACAGACACACACACACACCAACACCACATCCATCCCTTCCCATCACCTTTTCTTCCTCTTCCCCCTTCAACCTTCCTCCAAATTTCTTTTTTTTTTAAATCTTTCATTGTCTTCATACATGTACTTTGTATAATGTTGTCCATCACATCCACCATCCTTGCTAATTCCCTGCCCCCTCCCTTTCCCTCCCACCCCTCTTCCCTATCTAGAATTCATCTAATCCTCCCATGCTCCCCCTCAATACCCACTATGAGTCAGCCTCCTTATATCAGAGAAACATTTGGCATTTGTTTTTTGGGGATTGGCTAACTTCACTTAGCATTATCTTCTCCAATGCCATCCATTTATCTGCAAATGTCATGCTGTTGTTCTTTTTTAATGCTGAGTAAAATTCCATTGTGTACATATGCCACCTTTTTTTATCCATTCATCCACTGAAGGCTCCACAGTTTAGTTATTGTGAATTGTGCTGCTATAAACATTGATATGGCTATGTCTCTGTAGTATGTTGTTTTTAATTCCTTTGGGTATAGTCCAAGGAGAGGAATAGCTGGGTCAAATACTGGTTCCATTCCCAGATTTCCAAGGAATCTCCATACTGCTTTCCATATTGGCTGCACCAATTTGCAGTCCCACCAGCAATGTATGAGTGTACCTTTTTTCCTTCACATCCTCACCAACACTATTGTTGTTTGTCTTCATAATAGCTGTCATTCTGACAGGAGTGAGATGAAATCTTAGAGTAGTTTTGATTTGCAAGTTTCTCTAATTGCTAGAGATGTTGAACATTTTTTTATATATTTGTTGATTGATTGTATATCCTCTTCTGAGAAGTGTCTTTTCAGGTCCTTGGCCCATTTGTTGATTGGGTTATTTGTGTTTTTTTGGTGCTTAGCTTCTTGAGTTTTTTATATACCCTAGAGATTACTGCTCTATCTGATGTGTGAGGGGTTTTTAAAATATTTTTTTAGTTGTAAATGGACACAATTTTATTTATTTATTTGTGCTGAGGATCAAACCCAGTGCCTCACACATGCAAGGCAAGCACCCAACCACTGAGCCGCAACAATCCCAGCCCAACCTTCCTCCAATTTTCTATTGAGTAAAGAAAGAAACATTTAATGTCACTGGGAAAAGGCCCCATCTTTACTCTTATGGATCCACCTCCCCCACAACTCCCTGTGGTCAACAAACATCCTTCCTTATCTGCAGGACCTCAGGTGCAAGGAAGGTGGAGTTAATATCTTTTCAGTGTGCAGCACATTATCATCATAGAGGACCTTGATTAATGTTGCTGTTTTTATCCTTTTATCCTCATTCCTCCTCCACTCCCTCACCCCCTAGACTACCATTCTAAGGTACACATTCTTGTGTAGTGCGTATTGAAGAATTGTACACATGGTTGTTGTTCTTTTTACCCTTTTAGTCTGAAATAATTATAGATTCACAAAAAGTCGCAAAATTAGAACTTAATGTCCCATGAAACTTTCTCAGGCTTCCCCCAATGATGATATTATATAGCCACAGAAAAATAGCAAAACCAAGAAACTGACATTGGTACGATGCTGTGAAATAGATTACAGATCTTTCCATTAATTTCCCTCCCATTGTGACATGCACTGTGTGTGTGTGTGGTGTGTGTGTGCACACACACGTGCTCATGCTGTCTATATGTGTATAGATCTGTGCAAGTTGATACCAAGAATCAATTTTTGCACCCCCCACAGTCAAGATACAGAACTGCTCCAACACTGTAACAGTGGTCCTCCTTATGCTTTGAATAAAGCATTGCTCCTCTGCCACTGCAACTTATTTTTGGAAGGGACATGCTTCTTTCTCTTCCTCTCTCCCTCCATCTCCCTAATCTCTCCTACTCTGGAGAAAATAGGATTACCATTCTTCTCCAGCCTAGGCAGAGTTATCTGTCTAGGTGGGAGCACACACCCATCATAGGAATGAAGTAATTTAGACTTTGGTGTTGGCACCATAAAATCTCAGAAATGACTGTCTCCCAAATTAACAAGTGAATTACAACTCAAGAGACTTGGAATGTAGCTTTTGGAATCACAGCCTCTGGGACAGGAGTCCACTGTGCTTCTCCATTGCTAGCAAAACAATAAAAGTTATTTTTCCTTTTTCTCAAAACCCATCCTCATTATTGGATTGGGATCAGGGACAAGTACCAAACTTTCAGTAACACTGCCATAAGAGAACTCCCTCATAGTACCCCTTTACAGTCACAGTCCTGCCCACTCACTTCTATCTCTGTCCCTGACAAAAACTAATGTCTTTATCTTATAGTTTTGTGATTTCAAAAATATTATGTAGCTGGTACACACCTATAGTCCCAGCAACTCAGGAGGCTGAGGCAGAAAGATCATAAGTTCAAAGCCAGCCTCAGAAATTTAGTGAGGCCCCATATCTAAATAAAATATTTTAAAAGGGCTGGGGATGTAGCTCAGTGATTATGTGCCCTTGGGTTCAATCCCTGGTACCTAAGGAAAAAATAATAATAGTTAAGTAAACGGGGTGCTGTTACACAGGTCTCAATTCCAGTGACTCGGGAGACTGAGGTAGGAGGATCAAAAGGTTGAGGCCAGATGATAAATTTAGCAAGATCCTGTCTCAAAACAAAAAGTAAAAAAGGCTGGGGATTCAGCTTCTTTAATAAGACTCCTGTAGCTCAAGAATTAAAACCAAGAATCAATAAATGGGATAGATTCAAACTAAAAAGCTTCTTCTCAGCAAAAGAAACAATCAGTGAAGTAGATAGAGAGCCTACAGAATGGGAGCAAATCTCTAGCACAAGCACATAAGATAGAACACTAAACTCTAGGATATATAAAACACTCAGAAACCTTAACACTAAAATAATAATAATAATAATCCAATCAATAAATGGGCTAAGGAACTGAACAGACACTTCTCAGAAGACGATAGACAATCAATCAACAAACATACGAAAAAAATGTTCAACATCTCTAGCAATTAGAGAAATTCAAATCAAAACTACTCTAAGATTTCATCTTATTCCAGTCAGAATAGCAGCTATTAAGAATACAATCAACAATAAGTGTTGATGAGGATGTGGGGGAAAGAGGTACACTCATACATTGCTGGTGGGACTGCAAATTGGTGCAGCCAATATGGAAAGCATTGTGGAGAATCCTTGGAAAACTTGAAATGGAACCACCATTTGACCCAGCTATCCCATGCATCGGCTTATACCCAAAGGACTTAAATACAGCATACTATAGGAATACAGCCATATCAATGTTTATAGCAGCATAATTCACAATAGCTAAATTGTGGAACCAACCCAGATGCCCTTCAGTAGACGAATGGACAGGGAAACTTTGGTATATATATACAATGGAACATTACTCAGCATTAAAAGACAATAAAATCATGGCATTTTCAGGTAAATGGTTAGAATTGGAGAATATAATGCTAAGTGAAATTAGCCAATCCCCAAAACCTAAAGGCGGAATGTTTTGTTTGATATGAGGATGCTGATTCATAATGGTGATGGGGGGTGAGGAATGGAGGAATAGGGCAAAGGGGAGGGAGGGGAAGGGAGGGGGAAGGGGGTAGGAATGAATGAAGGTGGAATGAGTTAGACATCATTACCCTAAGTACATGTATGAAGACATGAATGGTGTGACAATACTTTGTGTACAATCAGTGACTTGAAAAATTGTGCTCTGTATGTGTAATATGAAATGAATTGCATTCTGCCATTGTGTATAACAAATTAGAATAAATAAATAATTTAATTTAAAAGGGGGGGGGGCACTGGGGATGTGTCCCATGGTAGAGCATCCCTGGATTCAATCCCTGTTTTTTTCTTTTAAACAAAACAACAGGGGACTATTATGTAAATAAATGGAATCACTTTTCAAGATAAGCATCCCACACACACACACACAACCTGAATGACTTTGAGGTACATGTATGTTTCTTTTTGTGTGAATTCCCCTGCCTGCCTACCTTTCCTTCCCTCCCTCACTTCTTCCCTCCTTCCTTCCTTCTTTCCTTTCTTCCTCCCTCTTTCCCTTCCTTCCTAGACAGAGTCTTATTATGTTGACCAAGCTGGTGTCAAATCCCTGGGCTCAAGTGCCCTGTCACCTCTATCTCCCAAGTGCTGGGACCATAGTCATGTGCCACCATGCCGGCTAGTTCTTTTTTTTTTTTTTCTCACTTAGTAGTATCCCATAGTGTGGGTATGCCAGAGATTAGTCAGTCACGTGTTGAACTGAAGAATATTTGGGTTGTTCCTGGTTTGGGGCTATTACAAATAAAGCTATTATGAATTTTCATGTACAAGTTTTTATGTGAATATGAATTTTCATTTCTCTGGAATATATGCCCCAAGAGTATAATTACTGGTCTTAAGGTAAGTGCATGTTAGTTTTGTAAGAAACTGCCACACTATTTTCCAGAATGGCTGTTCCATTTTACATTCCCACCAGGGATGTACCAAAGATCTAGTTTTTCCACATTTTTTTCTCCTTCCTTCCTTCCTTCCTTCCTTCCTTCCTTCCTTCCTTTCCTTCTTTTCCTTTCTTCTCTCTTTTTGTGGTACTGGGGATTGAACCCAGGGGTGCTTTACCACTATACTGTCTCCCCAGCCGTTTTTTTTTTTTTTTTTAAGGTGAGATAGGGTCTCACTAAGTTGCTAACACTGGCCTGGAACTTGTGATCCTTGTGCCTCAGCCTCCCAGGTAGTTTGGATTACAGGTGGACACCACTACACCCAACAACACATGCATGCCTTATTTTCTAGTTTTTTTTTTTTATTCTGCAGACCCATGCATGCTGCTCTGAGTACATCTAATCCACTGTTTCTGCCACAGGATAATCCAAGTGCACATCTACTGCATTTTATGCATCTATGCCACAAGGAATGAAAGCAAACTCCAATCCCGAAGTAACTTTGCAGTGAATATCTTCTTGCCTCTCTACCTTATGGACCCATTTGAGACTGTCTTTTGAGGTTATTTGTGGGAAATGAATTGCTAGGTCACAGGCCACCCATATACCCATTAGTAGGAACTTTGTACCCTGCTAATTTCTGGCATTATCTGGCTAATTTTTCTAATCTAAATGATATCATTTTTCTTTTCATTTTTTTCTCTTAAATGACATAATTCTTAATCAACTCTATCAAGATAAACTTATATATAATAATATTAACACATTTTCTGTTTACATTTTTGAGACAGTTCTTCCTAAATTGCTTAGGGCCTCACTGAGTTGCTGAGGCTGGCCCTGAACTTATGATTCTCCTGCCTCAACCTCCTAACTCTGTGGGATTACAGGCATGTGCCACCGTGCCCTACTTTATGTGCACATTTTTTATGAATTTTGAAAATGTACATAATTGTAAGCACAATCACAGTCAAGGTATAAAACATTTCCAAGACACCAAAATGTTCCCTGTGTCCTTTGCCATCAATCATATCCTTTGTCCCCCAACAACCACTGATCTTATTTCTGTGGTTACAAATTAGTTCGCCTGTTCTAGAACTTCATTACAAAGAGAATCTTTACAGCATGTACACTTTGAGCCTGACTTTTTTCTTTTTTTTTTTTTAAAGAGAGAGTGAGAATTTTAATATTTAGTTTTTAGTTATTGGCGGACACAACATCTTTGTTTGTATGTGGTGCTGAGGATCGAACCCGGGCCGCACGCATGCCACATCCCCAGCCCATGAGCCTGACTTCTTTCTACAGTATGATGTTTTCTAGAGTTGTGAGGATGTAAGTATCAATAGTTTATCCTCCCCACACACACTTTTTAATTTTATTTTGAGACAGAGTCTTACTAAATTGCCCAGGCTGGCCTTAAACTTGCTATCTTCCTGCCTCAGCCTCCCGAGTCTCTGGGATTACAGATGAGAGCACCACTGTGCCTGATTTCTCTTTATGGTTAAATAATCATTTATTGTATTTACCATCAATTTTTTCACCTACTGATAAGGGTCATTTCCAGTTTGGGGAGGTTGAAGCTACTATTAATAAACTGCTATCCATACACACCTGTTGTAAATCCAGCAACTCGGATGCTAAGGCAGAGGCTAAGGCAAGACGATCTCCAGTTCCAGGACAGCCTCAGCAACTTAGCAAGGATCTAAACAACTCAAAATTTAAAAAAAAAGGGGGGGGGGTGGCTGGGGATGTACTTAAGTGGTAAAGCTCCCCTGGGTTCAATCCCCAGTACCAAAACCAAAAGTACTGTACATTGTTTTAATTTGCATTTATCTAATGTTTAACACATCTCCACATCTCATGGGAGAGGCCCTGGCAGAGCACAGGCATAGCATGTGCAAGGCCCTAGGTTCAGTCCCAGTACCCCCCATCCAAAAGCAAAACATTTTAAATAACTGCATTTTTTTTTTTGTAATGTGCTATCTATCCACACATCATCTGTCCCAAGACCACCACCCTTTTCATGAAAGTAGCCCAGGTACCTCAAAGCAAGTAGGAAAAACATAAGAAAGACTCTACTCTGATGACTTCTATTTGGTATATAAAGTAAAGGGAGGGTGTCTGAACCTGACCTCAGTGTAGAAGTTGTGGCTAAGTGTCTCTTTGTCCCCAAGCACCATCTACCTCCCTACCTGACAAGATGAGCCAAGCAAATCTTTGGAGTTCTTTGGAAACCGATTCCCTCCCCCATCAAGGGTTGCATGGAAAGGGTTAAACAACTTACAGAAAGCAGGAACCTACACACACACACACAGCTCTAAAGATGCTCGCAAAAGGTCAGATGTTTCCAGAATCTCAACAGACAGCCAGTGTCTGTTTCAATGGAAAGACAAGAAGTTCCCGGCACTCAGCCAGCCCTCATGGGCAGCCCTTGCCTGATTCTGTAGGCACCCAGCCAAATGCCTGGCCACAGAGCACCCCCACTTCACCCTCTTGAGGACCAGGGACAGGCTGTAGTTCTCCAAACCTCAATCTGGTGTTGTGCAGCCAGTCTGGTGTTATGCAGCGAAGGCTGGCACCCAACTAGCAGGACACGCACACCACCTGTCTGGGCCTACTGATGTGTCAGGAATGATGTGCAATTGAATATTTTCAGCTGAAAGGGGCTGGAGTCTGACCCTGTCATTTTAGAGATGAGGCTCAGTAATGTAGTATAGAAAATCTGGACCCAGCCAGGCACATGCCTGTAATCCTAGCAATCTGGGAGACGGAAGCAGGAGGATCACAAGTTTGAAGCTAGCCTCCACAACTTTGTGAAACCCTATCTCAATATAAAAATAATAACGATAGGAGTTGGGGTTGTGGCTCAGCGGTAGAGTGCTCGCCTAGTGCGAGCAAGGCCCTGGGTTCAATCCTCAGCACCTCATAGAAATAAATAAATAAAACAAGGTATTGTGTCCAACTCCAACTAAAAAAATTTTTTAATAAATAAATAAATAATAATAACAATAAAAAGGGTTGGGGATGTGGCTCAGTGGCAGAGTGCCCGTGGGTGGGTTTAGTCCTTAGTACAAAAAAAAAAAAAAAAGATAAGGAAGACCTGGACATTAAAAAATCCGATCTCCCCCTCCCCACCAGGGTTATGTGATACCAGGAAACTGGTCCAGATATGGACCTAGAAAACTTCCATCTAGCCAGGTGTAGTGGCACACGCCTATATTTCTAGCAAGTCAGGAGGCTGAGGCAGGAGGATCATGAGTTTAAAGCCAGCCTCAGCAAAAATGAGGCACTAAGCAACTCAATGAGACCTTGACTCTAAACAAAATACAAAATAGGGCTGGGGATATGGCTCAGTGGTTAAGTGCCCCTGAGTTCAAAAGAAGGAGGAGGAGGAGGAGGCGGAGGGGGAGGGGGAGGGGAGGAGGCGGAGGGGGAGGGGGAGGGGAGGAGGGGGAGGAGGAGGGGGAGGAGGGGGAGGAGGGGGAGGAGGGGGAGGAGGAGAAGGGGAGGAGGAGAAGGGGAGGAGGAGGGGAGGAGGAGGAGCAGAAAAGAAAACTTCCATCTATGGATGGAGATAATCTTTTTTTGCATATTTATTTATAGTTTCTAAACAATCACCCTCAAACACTCCATTTCCTAGGTCCACATTACTATTATGACTTTACTAAGCAGCTGTTTACTAAGAGCTTAATTTACACCATTACATTTAATCTGCAAGTTTCCAGGATGCAAATAGAGTAGCTCCTCCATATCCAATATGGTCTAAGAACCCCAGTGGATGCCTGAAAAATACCAATGATATTCTTTTTTTCTTTTTTTTATATTTATTTTTTAGTTTTAAGTGGACACAACATCTTTATTTTATTTTTATGTGGTTCTGAGGATTGAACCCAGCACCCCCCACATGCCAGGCGAGCACACTACCGTTTGAGACACATCCCCAGCCCGACATTATTTTTTCTTATGCATAAATACCTACAATAAACTAGGCACAGTGAGACCTTAACAATAATAACTAATAATAAAACACAGCAATCTGGGCTGGGGATGTGGCTCAAGTGGTAGCGCGCTCACGTGGCATGCGTGCGGCCTGGGTTCGATCCTCAGCACCACATACAAAGATGTTGTGTCCGCCGAAAACTAAAAGAATAAATATTTTTAAAATTCTCTCTCTCTCTCTCTCTTAAAAAAAAAAACAGCAATCATAATAATATACCATAATAAAAGTTGTTAGCTGTTAGCTGGGTGTGGTGGCACACACCTGTATTCTCAGTGGCTCAGGAGACCGAGGCAGGAGGATCGCAAGTTTGAGGCCAGCCTCAGCAATTTAGGGAGGCCCTAGCAACTTAGCAAGACCCTGTCTCAAAATAAAAAAATAAAAAGTTCTGGGGATATGGCTCACTTTGTTAATCATCCCCGGGTTAAACTTCAGTACAAAAATACAAAAACAACTCAAGGCTCAGTAGTGCATGACTGTAATACCAGCAGCTTTGAGAGGCTGAGGCAGGAGGATCAGGAGTTCAAAGCCAGCCTCAGCAATTTAGTGAGGTCCTGTCTCCAACTAGGATTGTGGCTCAGTGGTAAAGCGCCCCTGGGTTCAATCCCCAGAACCAATAAATAAATAAATAAATAAATAAAAATTTAAAAACTTATGAATTAGCTGATTGTGGTGGCATATAACTATATCCCAGGTACCCAGGAGACTGAAGCAGTTGGATTGCAATTTGGAGGGCAGCTTCAATAACTTAGGGAGAATTTGTCTCAAAAGAATTAGTAAATAAAAAAGGGCTGGGGATATACCTCAATGTTAGAGTGCCCTGGGTTAAATTCCCAGTGGATTAAAACCACAGGAAAATGAAGAAAAACAAAAGAAACCCATTTTATGAATTACTTCTGAAATTTTCCATTTAATATTTTTAGACCACAATTGACCATGGGTAAATGAAACTGAGGAATGTGGAAAGGTAGATAAGGGGGGACTGCCACTCAGATGGGAAACTGAGTCTTCAAAAGATCAAGGGGCTTGTCTAAGGGGACACAAGTGGTAAGTAACCTCTTAGGGATTCAAACCTAGGTTGGACTAACAGACATATACCGTGTATTTTTAAGTTTGTAGGGCTGGGAGTGTAACTCAGCAGTAGAGTGTTTGCCTAGCACATGTGAGACCCTGGCTTTGATCCCAGCACCATAAAAAGATAATTAATTAATTAATATGTAATTGTAAAATTACTCTGTATATCAATGTGAACAAAAAATACCCAGAAGGGTACCTGTTAGAGAGTTATTTGGAAGGGAAGCTAGATGGATGTTCCAAAGCTCAATGATATTTCCAGGTCTTTTCTCTTTCTGAGTCTGTAGGAGGGTTATACCCTCACGTTGCTGGGACACTGTCAAGATGGGCAAAAAGTGCAACTAATGCGGTTGAGGGGGAGAAATAAAGAATGTCCACACACTTCTGCCCTTTTCAATATTTTATTCAGTCAAATCACTCAACATAATTTCACTCTATAGGTTCTTAATCAAGAAGATGACAATCCTTAATGCTAGGCACTGCAATAGACATAATCAATTCACAGCAAACAATTCTAGATTAATTCTAAGCATTGCAAACACACTTAATCATGATAGGCAGACATTCCCTCTGCATGCTAAGGTCAAATGTTAGATCAAAAACCTCAAGCCTTAGGCTCTAAGTCCAGCAGATGCAAACTCAGACCATGATGATCAGATCAGGAACCAAGGCAGCCTTCTCCTGGGGTGGAATGACTTCACTCTGAGTTTGTCCGGGTGGGGAGAAGTGACTCCTTTGTGCCTAAGGGCTGTGCTAGAGGGCTCCATATGTGTGTCTGGTGAGACTGCAGGTTTCAAACTAGAGTTTTAAAATGGAGTTGCTTAGGCTAAGGCCTAAGGTCATCCTTGCAGACACAGTGTTTAAGAGTTGGGCACGGTGGCCCATGTCTGTAATCCCAGCAGCTCTAGAGGCTGAGGCAGGAGGATCCCAAATTTCAAGCCAGTCTCAGCAATTTAGCAAGGCCCTAAGCAACTCAGACCCTATCTCTAAATAAAATACAAAAAAGGGACTGGGGATGTGGCTCAGTGGTTAAGCACCCTAGCTTCAATCCCTGATAACAAAAAATAAATAAAAATCAATTTAAAAAAAAAGTGTTTAGGGCCTGGGGTTGTGGCTCAGTGATAGAGTGCTCGCCTAGCATGCACAAGGCACTGGGTTCGATCCTCAGCACCACATAAATGTAAAATAAATGTGTTTAAGGTTTGACAATTAAATTTGACAATCTGAAGATAGATTAATGGGGGAAAAGGAATAATAGTTTATTACATGCACTGGCACGTAACCCAGTGATATTTAGAAGCATATCCACCCTCTTCACAGGAATACTTAAAGGGAAAGTAAATGATTTTTAGGGTCCAATCTTAGTACTCAGGAGGGTACTAAGATCCTGTGCGTATCTCCTGTAGATGGATAAATAAGGCAAGCATGCCCGCGCCCTTCCCAGGATGTACGCATGAGGAGGTCTGTGAGTGCTTCTGTGTGTGCATGCGTGAAGCCCAGAAGCCAGGCTGGCAGAGCAGGACAGGGAAGTATGTGCGCAAACCCCAGGCCCACGGACTCTGACTCACAGGTTCAGGCAGATAAGTTAACGGCCTGGAAACTCCAGAGCTCTGAATGAGTTCTGACTCACGACAATTATCCATAAACAAGTCATTTCACTTCTTGGGTTTCTTCCAGAGCCACCACACAGTCTTTTGGTGACCTTAACCATTTGGATCCCAAGTTAAAGAGTTGTTCAAAAAGACATCAGGAAGATCAGTTTTCCTCCTCATCCATTGGAAGATGTCTACTTAGTCCTTATTACCTTACTATTTTGAAATGGCCCTCAAGCAGAGAGTCCATTGATTGTGGAAAAATTCTACCTGCATACATCTTGAAGCAATTTGAATGAAAGCATTAAACATTTTATATAAAGATCTTTTCCCACTCTTTTTTTCTTTCTAATTCAGTGACTTTTTCAATTCCTCTTCAAAGTGAAATAGCTTTATTATTATTATTTATTATTATAAAAAACAATTTCTGGTCAGACATTTGGCAAAAGTCTATAATCCCACAATTTGGGAGGCAGAAGCAGGAGGATTGAAACTTCAGAGCCAGTCTGGGCAATTTAGCCAGATTCTGTCTTGAAGGGCTGAGGATAGCTGGGCATGCACGTCTATAATCTCAGCGGCAGCTGAGGCAGGAGGATCACTAGTTCAAAGCCAGCCTCAGCAACTGTGAGGCTCTAAGCAACTCAGTGAGTCCTTGTCTCTAAATAAAATACAAAAACGGACTGAGGATGTGGCTCAGTGGTCTAGTACTCCTGAGTTCAATTCCTGGTACCAAAAAAAAAAAAAAAAAATAGGGCTGGGCACATGGCTGAGTAGCCAAGTGCCCCTGAGGGCATTTCCCGGTACTCCCTCCAAAAAGAAAATCATGTACAAGAACATCCCAAGAGATGACAGCATTGACACTTTGGAGTACATCCTTCCTGACTTTCTCTATGTATGCCGGCACACAACACAGGCACGTACTTACAAAGTCATCAATATGCTGAGATCAAGCTGCCCTGTATTCTGCCAAGTGGGTGTAACAAGGATCTTCCTTGTCTCCCTCCTTTCCTGCTGCAAAATTTTGCAGAAGGCTACAGCAAGCCTTAATAAGCCTTTAATGAGCTTAATAGAGGTATATAAAGATGGCATTATGAATTTAACGATTTAGCCATGAAGAACTCCCTCTTCCAAGCAGTTTGGTGAATTAAGCATGGTGGGAAGAACACCCCACTTGAGGTCAGAGTGGCTGAGCTCTAGACTTGTCTTTGCCTTTTTTCTTGTGTGGGTGAGTCCCTTCCTCATTCTGAACTTCCTCTGCAGTTGAATGTATGTAAAACTAAGTGTGGTGCATTAGAGTATCAAGAACTACATGTATGTACCCAGCTACACAGAGGCATTGCTATGATTCCATGGCAAAAGAATTGGGCTGGAGTTGTGGCTCATGGGTAGAGTGCTTGCCTGGCATGCGTAAGGCACTGGGTTCAGTCCTTAGCACCACATAAAAGTAAATAAATAAAGTAAAGGTATTGTGTCCATCTACAACTAAATTTAAAAAAATTAAAAAAAAAAAAGAATAGGAAAGAAATTGGGTTTGTTCAGTCCAGGAAGAGGGTGAAAGCTTTAGAATTTTCCTGGATGCAGCATACATACAGTAAACCCTCCATACCCATGGGTTCCATATCCAGATTCAACCAACTGCCAATCAAAAAAGTGTTAGGCCTATGATGGCTATGTCTGTACTGAACATGCACAGCCTTTTTTTCTTGTCATTATTCCCTAAACAATATAGTTTAACAATTATTTACATGACATTTCCATTGTATTAGATATTATAAGTCATCTAGAGTTGTTTTAAATTAGATGGGAGGATGTGTGTAGGTTATGTGCAAATGCTATGTGCCATTTTATATAAGAGACTTGAGCATCTGTGGATTTTGGTATTGGTGGGGGGAGTCCTAGAACCAATCCCTCCTTGGATACAGAGGGATGCTGGTATCCTAGAGCCCTGAAAAAATATAGAGCAGAAAAGAGGCTCAGAGATCATTTTACTACCCCCTCACACAGTATTTCTAAATATATTTACACCTATAACATGACATAATGGAAAAATGGGTTTGACATGTGGATTTCCTCTTTTAAGGCATTGTCATATCTGGCTCAAGGTCCTGGAAAGCACTTTTTTTTTCTTTTTAAACATACTTTTTTCTTTAAGTTGTAGATTGACACAATACATTAATTTTGTTTATTTATTTTTATGTGGTACTGAGGATCGAACCCAGTGCCTCACACATGCTAGGCAAGCGCTCCACCACTGAGCCACAACCCCAGCCCCCTGGGAAGCACTCTTTAAAACCCAAGTTCTACTTCTGGTTCTTCACCTAATGAGGCATATGGCTTTAGGCAAATTCCTTAAACCTCTGGGCACCTCAGTTTTGTCATCTATAAATTGAGGTTTACGATCCTGCCCTACCTGTCTCACAAAATTATTGTGAAGTGAAAATGAGGCACCACATGTGAAAGTGGTTTGAAAATGTACACTTGGAACCTGCAAAGCTGTGTCTTCGAAGCTCTGTCCCCTTGTCCAGGATAAAGGTGATGAGGGTCACACAATGAGACTATTCCAAGGTGGGTGGTGCTGGTGGAAGACCTACAGAAAGCCCCAGAGTGTCCACAGTGCCAGGCTTGCTCAGGTGCCTGAGATTGGGGAGGACAGATGTGGTCACTGTCCTCATGGTGGGGGGAGCAGACAATAAAGAGGAAGATAAATAGGGCTGGGGGCATAGCACAGTGGCAGAGCATTGGCCTAGGCTGCCTGAGGCTGTGGATTCATCCCACACTGCCAGAGAGAGACAGAGAGAACTAACATATGGAAACAGAAACTTAGAGAGGTGTGCTCTGAATTCCCAACATAATGAAACTGAGCAAGGTCAGTAAAGATAGTAGAGAAGGACAGGGAAGGGCTGGGAGTGAACTCAGTGGTAGGGCGCTTACCTAGCAGGCACAAAGCCCTGGGTTCCATCCCCAGGGCTGGGGGAAAAGAGAGAGAAGACAAGACAGGAGCTACTTTAAGGGACCACCAAAGAAGGTTTCTCTTGCCAGTGTGGTGTTGTCCACCTGAACTTCCAGAGACTCAGAAGGCTGAAGCAGGAGGATCACAAGTTCAAGGCCAGCCTTAGCAACTTAGTGAGATTCCATCTTTTTATTTTTAAAACATTCTAACCCAAATATGAATTTTCTTTCTTTCTTCCTTCATTCCTTCTGTACTGGTGATTGATCCCAGGGGCACTTAACCATTGAGCCACATCCCCAGCCTTTTTTTTTTTTTTTTAATTTTTTATTTTGAAATAGGGTCTCACTAAGCCCTGAAACAGGTCTTACTCAGGGCCTCATTAAGTTGCTGAGGCTGGCCTTGAACTTGCGATCCTCCTGCCTCAGCTTCCTGAGCCATTGGATCACAGGCATGTGGCACCACCCAGTTGTGAGACCCCTTCTGTTTTTAAATTTTGTTTATTTATTTATATGAAGTGCTGAGAATGGAACCCAGGGCCTCACACATGCCAGGCAAGAGCTCTACCACTGAACTCCAACCCCAACCCCGAGACCCCATCTTAAAGTAAAAAACAAAAAAGGGCTGGGGATGTGGCTCAGTGGTAAAGTGCCCTGGGTTCAAACCCCAGTACCAAAAAAAGAAAGAAAAAGAAAAAGAAGAAGAAGGAGGAGGAGGAGGAGGAGGAGGAGGAGGAGGAGGAGGAGGAGGAGGAGGAGGAGGAGGAGGTTTCTTGCAAGAGGTGACACCTGAGAACAAGAACTGAGTGAGGAAGAAAGCCATGTGAGGACCTGGGGCATCAAGTGTTCCAGCACAAGGGGATGTAAGTGCAAAAGCCATGAGGCAGGAACAAACTCCTGCTGAAGGACGTGAAGAAGGCTGGTGGTGGCTGAGAGCCCAGGCTGGAGAGGGTGTGAAGGGAGCATGCTGAGGCTTGCGGCAGGTTTGAAGGAGAGGCCAGACATGATCTAGTTTGTGTCCTACAAAGATCATCTTCCTCTAGGATTGGAGTTTTACCTCCTGCAAGCTGTGGTGGAGGCACCAGGGAATTTAAAGAACTTGCAAGGGCATTAACTGTGAACCTGAACCTCCAGAGCAGGAAAACTGGGCCCTGAGAGGGAGCCACTTGCCTGAGGACACCCCACTGCTTCATTCTCCTGCTGGCATTGGAGCCCGGGTCCCAGATCCCTGCCCCAGTCCACCCTCAAAGCCAATTCCCTCCAGGGTGATTGGAAAAGGTTCAGAAAGCCACAGAACAGGAAGGAGGCACCAGGGAAGGGTCCCTCCTGGTGCCCCCGGGCTTCCTGCTTCAGCCCTTGAGACCCCGCACGGTGCTCCAGAAGGAAGAACATTGCCCCGGTAGGTTCTGTCCTGCGTCACTAGGCCCAGGCCTGATCCCTGAGCTGGCAGCAGCAGGGAAGAGGGGTCAGTTCCCTGAGCCCAGCTAGCCAAGAGCAACCTGATCAAGCAGGAAACTGGCCTCCAGCCAGCCAAAGCCATCCACCAACCCAGCACCTGGAGCCTTTGTTCCCTTTATTCCTGTTGCAAACTTTCCCAGGCACCTGCACTAGGCCTCAGGAGCACCTGGGCCAGCCAGGGGCTCCCACGGGATCTAGTTCTCCTGCAACAGGGAGTGGCCACCTTGTGACCTTGAGGGAGGTCTTGTGATATAATTACAACAAGAACAACAATAGCTGTCCACTTGTGGAGCTCTTACTACAGACCAGCTGTGTCATTTCATTTAACCTTCACAACAAACTGGAGAGGCACATACCATTATCATCCCCATTTTACAGATTAGGAGATTGATGCATAAACAGGTAAGGTGACCTGTCCAAGGTCACACAGTGTAAGGAAGTGCAAATTCCTTAGGCTTTACAGTCAACAAATCCCAGCCCTGCTTGCCTCTGTGATCTTGAACAAGGTCATCTATGTCTGACCACAGAAGACTGTTATGGAGAGTCAAACTATTTGGGCCAGGGTGGGGCCTATCTCAGTGTTCAGCATGTGCAAGGCCTCGGCTTGAACCCCAGCACCAGAGACACACACATTAAATGACCTGACATAAGGAAAACCTTGATCCACACACGTCTTACTGTCTTCCTCTCCACTTCTCTGTGACCTTGGGCACATAACTAATGCCAAGCCTCAGTTTCCTCATCAAGCAAATAGGCATAATAAAAATTACCTGATAAGGTTGTTGAAAGTGGAAAGCTCTTCAGTGCTTTTTCTTTTCTTTCTTTCTTTCTTTTTTTTTTTAGTAGCAGGGATCTAACCCAGAGAAGTTTTACCACTAAGCTACATCACCAATCTTTTTTTTTTTTTGTACCCAGGATTGAACTCAGGGGCACCACTGAACCACATCCCCAGCCCTATTTTGTATTTTTTATTTAGAGACAGGATCTCACTGAGTTGCTTCGCTCAGCTTTTGCTGAGGCTGGCTTTGAACTTACAATCCTCCTGCTTCAGCCTCCCAAGCCTCTGGGATTACAGGAATGCACCACTTTTTTTTTTTTAATATTTTGTTGTTGTTAATAGACCTTTATTTTACTTATTTATATGCAGTGCTGAGAATCAAACCCAGAGCCTCACACATGCCAGGCAAGTGCACTACCGTTGAGCCACAGTGCCAACCCCAATTTTTATTTTTTACTTTGAAACAGTGTCTCACTAAGTTGCTGGGCTGGTCTCAAAATTTTGATTCTCTTGTCAGCCTCCCGAGTTGCTGGGATTACAGGTGTGCACAACGACACCTGGCCAGTGCCTCTTCTTTTTTTTTTTTTCGGGGGGGTACCAGGGATCGAACTCAAGGGCACTCAACCACTGAGCCACATCCCCAGCCCTATTTTGTATTTTATTTAGAGACAGGGTCTCACTGAGTTGCTTAGTGCCTCACTGTTGCTGAAGCTGGCTTTGAACTGAGGATCCTCCTGTTTTAGCCTCCCGAGTCGCTGGGATTACAGGCATGTGCTACTGCATCCGGCCAGTGCCTCTTCCTTTGAGATCATTCTAAAAGATGTTCTTTTACAAAATTTCCCTTCTTGCTTTCTACCAAAATCAACAAACACAAATAGAAAAGCCAGTCTTTACCATTCCCATTCCCAAAAGCCAGTATTACTTACCTGGGTTCAGAGGATTTTCTCAGAAGGAAAATCAGAAGTGACAACTCAAGTCATCACCTGGTTACTAGGATTCTCTCTTGTTCCACTCTAAGACAAATGACCCTACCACAGTAGCAATAGCAAGATGCCCAGACAGATTGTTGTAAGCTGAGGTAGAGTCTAGGGAAGATCCACTGAGGATTTCAGCCAAGCAAAAAACAAACAAAAACATTTCTTCTATAAATTAGACAATATTTATCAGGTTCTTGTTATCAGCAAAAACACCATTGGTATGTCTGTCTCCGAGCCTAATAACAGGGAATAAACATAAAAACATATGTCAAGCACAGTGGTTCACATCTGTAATGCCAGCAACTCAGGAGGCTGAGGCAGGAGGATTGAAAGCTGAAGGCCAGCCTCAGCAATTTAGGAGGCCCCTGTCTCAAATTTAAAAAAAGGGGGGGTGTGGGGGTTGGGGAGCATGTAGCTCAAAGGTAAAGCACCAGGCTGAGGATATAGCTCAGTTGATAGAGTGCTTGCCTCGAATGCACAAGGCCCTGAGTTCAGTCCCCAGCAACACACACACACACACACACACACACATATACACACACACGGTAAAGCACCTATGGTTTCAATCACCAGTTCCAAATATATATATACACACCAAATATATATACATAGCAAATATATATCTCACTCACACATACACATGCATCAGAGGGTTGTCCCAGTTCTTCCCAATGACCCCATCCCTTCCTCTCAATCAACAGCTCTTTTTCTAGTCTGGCTCTGCCATCCAAGTAGGAGCTGGGAGCCTTGCGGTGGTGCACGCCTATAATCCCAGCAGCTCGGAAGGCTAAGGCAGGAGGATCATGAGTTCAAAACCAGCCTCAGCTATTTACGAGGCACTAAATAACTCAGTGAGACCCTGCCTCTAAATTAAAAAAAAAAAAAAAAAAATAGGCCTGGGTAGGTGGCTCAGTGGTTGAGCCCTCCTGAGTTCAATTCCTAGTACCAAGAAACAAAAACAAAAACAAAAATTAGTCCCTGGCCACAGTGATTGGTCCAAGAGAAGGTCAATAATCTAGAAAAGCTAGACCTGCCAGTGTCTTTACCTGAATTTTAAATTAGAACCTGGAGAGGGAAATTCTATTCTTCTTGGGTTGCTGAGCTGGAAGGATGTGAATCTAGATCAGCCAAAAGCCATTCTCTGGGTAGAGAAAGCACCTTTGAAAAAGCAGAGGGGAGATGAAGACATCAAAGAGAAAAGCCATGAGAGGGATGGTGTCCTGACATTATACTCCCAGGTCCCTGTCTTCCCTTCTGCCTTCCCTGTGTAATTGATTGAGGCAATTGGCAACTCTAAAGTCCTGCCCAACCAAACCACCCCACCTTGAGTGGTAATGAACACAACAGTTCAGTAGGAGAGATGTCACGGGCAAACTGAATGGTTTGCCAAGTGAAAGTTGGGCAGTCTAAGTGATGAAGTCAGAGGTGGACCAGTCAACCTTATTTATTCAGTCAACAAATACTGACTGAGCCCCTGTCTGTGCCAGGTACAGCACTTGACACTCAGGGTATGACCATAACAAATAAAGACAAGACCCCTTTTCTCATTTTTGGAATAATCAGAAGGGACTTCCTAGAGCTGGTGGGGTTTGAGGAGGCCACTAAATGATGGTCACATCCAGCCAGGCAGAGAGAGAAAGACAGAATATTCCACAAAGGGAAAAAAGATATAGGCATGAGCCTGAGGCAGGAGGATCACAAGTTTGAGGCCAGCCTCAATTTAGAGAGACCCTATCTCAAAATAAAAAATTAAAAAGGCCTGGGGATGTAGCTTAGTGGTAAAGCACTCCCAATAATTGGTAAGCAAATAGAAATAAAGATATGGAGGCCCAGCAGTGCCTCAGATCTCCACAGTGCCTGACTCAGTAGGCACTCAATAAGTATGAAAAAGTGAGTGAATAATGAAGTGAAGTGTCAGAAATTTGGGGAAGAGCTGGTCATTCAGCTGAGCGGGAGAAGAGCTACTTTAAAGAAGGTGATGCTGGGAAGGGAGAGTGAAGCCAGACTTCAGAGGGCTGCACCCCAAATTGGACTTTGCCTTGACCACACTACAGTCTCAATTCTGGCTGGCCTGGGAGCAGCAGCTGGCCAGGCGCTGCGTGGTTCCATCTCTGTTGTGGTTGTCACACCCACACTCTCTCAGCCTTGCCAGCCAGGCTCCACCCAGCACCCTAACCTACACCATAGCCTCCCAGAGGTCATGCCCCAGACACGGCCCGCCCTGCTGGCTCCTGGGTGAGGCTGCCAGCACAGCACTCCTGCCCAGTCTGTAATTTAAACATGACCTCCGCCCCAGCATGACAGCCCGTGGACTCTGCAGCCCAGGCGTACACTCACTCCCCTGCTGGAGCTGCTGGAATAAGGGAAGAAGTCTGGAGTCTAATGGAACCCCTGGACCTTGGCTTCATCCCTCCTAGTTCTGCTGGCTGAGGCTGGCACAGCTGGAGTCACCATAATTGTTTCCTTAGTTTGGAACTGAGGAGACCACGCCTCCTTGTGGCTGGGAGATGCTCAGCACCTTGACCTTCAGGGAAAGGAAGAATTTGCACCTTTGTATGTGTTTTGTATTTTATTTTATTTATTTTTTGGTGGGGAGGGGTACTAGGGTTTGAATTCAGGGGCACTTGACCACTGAGCTACCCCAGCCTTATTTTGTATTTTATTTATAAACAGGGTCTCACTAAGTTGCTTAGCGCCTTGCTTTTTTTTTTTTTTTTTTTGCTGAGGCTGTCTTTGAACTTGCAATCCTCCTGCCTCAGCCTCCTGAGTCGCTGGGATTACAGGCAAGAACCACCACACCCAGGTGTGTTTTGTATTTTAAATAAAATACATTCTGGCTACATTTCATGGTGTCTGCCTGTAATTCCAGTGACTTGGGAGGCTGAGGCAGGAAGATGGCAAGTTCAGAGCCTGCCTCAGCAACTTAGCCAGACCAGGTCTCTAAATGACAAAAATAGAAAGCCTCTAGGAATGTAGCTCAGTGGTAGAGTATCCTGGGTTCAATCTCCAGTACCAAAAAGAATGAATATTATACAAGTTGATCTCTTAAGGAATCTCAAAGTAAACTCTTAAAAAAATTATTTTTTTTAATGTTTTTAAGGTATTGGGGATTGCACGCAGGGGCTCTACCACTGAGCTACACCCCTTGCCCTGAATTGCTGATACTTGGCCTCCAACTTGCTGTCCTCCTGCCTCAGACTCTGTAAGGATTATAATGATGCTTCATCACTGCACCATGCAGAGTAAATACTTTTGAAAAAAAGGATTTTTAGATTTTCATGAAGCCAAAGCAAATTTTCTGACTCTAATTTATTTTAAAACTTAACTACTCAGAAGAATATGATGTCTGAAAATTGTTGTCTTAGTTATTTGCCTGCTCTGTGCCAGCTCTAGGTAAACATGTTCCATGAGGTTATGAAACTTCCCCTTCTGTTATGATTCCAACAACCCTGTCAGGGCAAACAGGTAACCTAGTCTGTGAAATGAACTGCAGAGGTAAAGAGCTCCTCTCTCGCTGGGCACAGTGGCACATGCCTATAATCCCAGTGGCTCTGGAAGCCGAGGCAGGAGGATTGTGAGTTCAAAGCCAGCCTTAGCAATTTAGCGAGGCCCTAAGCAACTTAATGATACCCTATCTCAAAATAAAATATAAAAAAGAGCTGGTGATGTGTCTCAGTCCTTAAGCCCCTCTGGGTTTTATCTCTGGTACAAAAAATAAAATAAAATAAAACAAAACAAAACAAAAAAACACCCAACAAAAACCCCTCCTCTCTCTGTATTTTTTAGCTTTGAAAACTAAGCCTTTCTCTTATGTTGTGTGAATTTGCAATAGAGGCAAAGTGTTTGTGATGTTGACTTATTTACAGGCATTTTTGTCTATGTTATGTAATACCTGGGTTAATGTTAGCTGTTACTGGGGGTGGGGGTGGGGGGGTAGGGAAGAAAGACAATTCAAAAAAACAGAAGACAGATTCTGATCCCAGAGGCCTCTCTGTCCACCTTAGCCACAACACACACAACCTGCAAACCACTACAACACAAGGAGGGGAAGCAAGGCCAATGGCAAGAAACGTATTTTTGAGTGCGTGTTTTGTTTTTGTAATACTTGGAATTGAACCCAGGCCTTGAGCCTGCTAACCAAGTGTTCTCCACTGAGCTACCTCCCCAACTCTATTTATTTATTTATTTATTTATTTGAGACAGTCTGACTAATTGCCCGGGTGAGACACCATGCCAGGCTAGGAAACATGGTTTAAGAGGAATCTGGAAGAATACCATGCCCAAGCTGCATGTGGTGGTTCATGTCTGTAATCCCAGTGACTCAGAAAGCTTAAGCAGGAGGATCCCAAGTCCAAGGCCACCCTGGAAGACTTAATGAGACCCTGTCCCAAAATAAAATCAAAGGGGATAGGGAGGTAGCTGGGTTCAATTCCCCAGTACTGCAACAAATAAACAAGCAAGAACACTATGCCCATATACTGGGGTCTTATGGGGTGTGGGTAGATGTCAAGGAGAGGCCAACATCACTGTAAGGTCAGGCAGAAGAACCAAAAGGAGGCAGATCTTAAAAGGCTCCTAAATGAGGCTTTATTGAGATTTTACTCCTGGGAGAGACCCTCCAGACCAACAGGGTGGGTCCCTGGAGAAGCACGTGGGGCTGGACCGGATTGGAATTTTTATTGGGTTTAGGGCAGGAAGGAAGGGCTTGGGACAGGAAAAGGGGGTTTTCAGAGTCCCTTGTCCTACTGGGATTGATCTGGGGAGCTGGCTAAGATCCAGGGTTAGCCAGGAGACCCCCGCTGATTGACAGGTGTTTCCCTCAGTGCCTGATTGGTGGTTCTTTTGCGTGCGAGTTGCTTGGTGCTTTGTTCCTCAACTACCTCCACAGACCTAACAATCAACACATCTTCTAGAGATAAAACCATTATGCCCACTAAAGCACCACAGTTCACCTGCCACCTACTCTCCAGGTTCTGTCCATGCCAAGACCCCACACGTTCTTGCTCCCCCTGCATGACTGCCACGCAAGCTCAATATGAATCACTGCCAGGTCTATCTGGCCCACTCCTGCGCCTCTCCCCGCCCCCAGCAGACTTCAGGCTGCACCAGAGGCATCAGAATACTTCTTGTCAGGACAACCTCACTGAAGGGTGCAAACTCAGTCCTTTGGATTCCCAGAGCTCCACCCCCAAAGTCAGATGTGCTCATTCTTTGCAGAGATCACCTGGGCCGAGGTGTAGCAAACTACAGGTAGCAGCACTCCACTCTGATTAGGACTGCCCTGGAAGTTTGTCCCAGTCAGGGGGCTCAGTAGAGAAGGCAGGGATTATGAAATTCAGTTACCTAAAGCAATGTAGCTTGAGGACAGGAACCAATTGTTTTTAACCACGTGTCAGACCAGGAAGGTCGTTAGTGAGGAATGTTGCCTGCGGAGGATGGAGGGATTCCACTAAACTGAACTCAGTTCATCAGTAATTTTTCAAAAGACAAATAGAATGCCAAATTATTCACTTACACTGGGGTATGAGATTGCCACACCATTTGGAATACTCGGCAACTAGGAAGTTGTTCAGTGAATGAGAAACTCAACTGAAAGGGCCAGGAGTGTTGCTCAGTGGTAGACCGCGTGCTTAGCATGCACAAGACTCTGGGTTCCACCCCCAGCACTAAAACCAAAATGAAATGAAAAAACAAACAACTAAATACAATAGGATGGACCAAATACCAAAAGACATCATGACAAAGCAGCCTGAGGGAGCTAGGTATGTTGGCAAACACCTATGATCCCAGCAACTTGGGAGACTGAGGCAGGAGGATCACAGGCTCAAGGCCAGACTCAAGAATTTAGCAAGACCCTAACCAAATTAGTGAGACCCTGTCTCAAAGTGAAAAGGGATGAGGATATAACTCAGTAGTGGAGCACCCTGGGTTCAACCCCCAGTACTGTTGCTGAAAGCTTGGTCCTTGTTCCCATGCCTACCCAATAATGTTTTAAAAACCCAGTGTTTTTCCTTTTTTAAAATATTTACTTTATAGTTGTAGGTGGACACAATACTTTTATTTTGGATCCAACCCAGCCCCTCACACATGCTAGGCAAGCGCTCTACCACCGAGCCTCAGCCCCAGCCCTAGGACTCAGTTTTGAGAAAAAGGATAAAGAAGGTTTATTGCTTTGTTAGCAAAGAGAAACACAGGGGACTTCTGTCCAGAGGCTGTGATTCTCCCATCAGCAGGAACATGGGGCTTTTAGAGGTGACTCAAAGAACTCTGCATTCCACAGAGTTCTCTGTTGGAGTTGTAAATCACTTGTTAATTTGGGAGACAGTCACTTCTGGAGATCTTCTGATAATATCCTCAAAGTCTGGATTATGTCCTTCCTATGGTGGGTGTGTACACAGGGACAGATAACTCTTCTTGGGATGGGGAAGAAAGGTAATCCTGCTTCTCCTGAGATTAGGGAGGGAGAAAGATTAAGGAGGAGCAGGGAGAGAGGAAGAGAAAGAAACATGTCTATTTGGTGGGGAGGGCATGCCAGGGATTGAACTCAGAGGCGCTCAACCACACAGCAACATCCCCAGCCCTATTCTGTATTTTATTTAGAGACAGGGTCTCATTGAGTTGCTTAGCGCCTTGCCACTTGCTGAGGCTGGCTTTGAACTCGAGATCCTCCCGCCTCAGGATCCCGAGCTGCTGGGATTACAGGCATTTGCCACCATGCCGGACAAAATATGTCTATTTTAAAAATCAATTTCAGTAGCGGGGCGCAGCGGCTCACACCTGTAATCTCCCAGGAGGCTGAGGGAGGAGGATGGCGAGTTCAAAGCCAGCCTCAGCAACAGCAAGGTGCTAAGCAATTCAGTGAGACTCTGTTTCTAAATAAAATTAAAAAATAGGGCTGAGGATGTGGCTCAGTGGACAAGTGCCCTTGAGTTCAATCCCTAGTTACCGCCCCCCCAAAAAAAGTTGCAATGGCAGAGCAGCAAGGGCTATATTCAAAGTATAAAGTAGACCACTGTTACAGTACTACCAAAACAACAACAACAAAAAAAAAACAAGGTAGCTGTGTTCCCTAACTCTAGATTTCATCTCTTTGGAACCATCTCTGCCAGTGGATTCCCCTAGAACATTTAACCATTCAGGATACCACCACCCCCTCCTATGACCACATGGAATGGATTTAACCCTAGGCAGCAGCCCACCCACAACTCTTGAATTGGCTCTGGGCCCATTCTCTGGGAAGGATTCTGTTGTCAGTGATGATCTCAGCCTTTGGACTTGTACCTGTTTGGGTTTGGCTAGTCCCTGGACGACCCATTTAGACCTAGAAATCTGTCTTTTGGACAGAACCACTTTGCTCATGGGCTCAGGGTACGGGGCAGGCATGATTTGGCTATTTTGGGTTCTAAGTAACAAAAACTATACTCCAACTGGCTTAATTAGCCAGGACATTTATTGTGTCATTTAATAGGAAGTAGGCTCCAGGTCAATTGCTACAGCAACTCAATGAGGACCCGTAGTTCATGTGTCCTCTTTCCCCTTCATAGGGATTTGTGTCATTTTAAAATTCTTGCCTGAGAGTGTGTTGTCAAACAGTTGTATTTTTTGCCAGTCTAATAGGTGAAGAGTGATATCACATTGTTCTTTCAGTTTTATTTTTTTTAAAATATTTTTTAGTTGTAGATAGACACCATAAAATCCTTGCTTAGCATCTGGATGGCCATCTTAAGTGACAGCAGCCATTTTACGGAAGAAGATTCACTTTCCTGCCCAAGGGCCTTTCTGAGAAAGGCTCACCACTCCCTCATACCAACCCAACCCCTAACCATGGGCATCAGGACCCGCAGGGCTCTGATTCCTGAGCCTGTCCTATGGAAGTCCCAGAACCCAAGCCTGTTTTGTCCCTCTCTCTGCTATGAGAGATGGCCTTTATTTGTCAGAGCTGACAAATAAACTCTCCTGTGTATCTCTGCCTGGTCTCCGTCTTCCATTTCACACTTACCGGTCTCTTGTTCCTGGCTTTCCCTTCAGACACAATATCTTTTATTTATTTTTATGTGGTGCTGAAGATCGAACCCAGCGCCTCACATGTGCTAGGCAAGTGCTCTACCACTGAGCCTCAACCCCAACCACTCAATTTTAATTTCTCATTCTGAGTGAGGTAGAGTGGAACATTTATTCATGCTTAAGGGATACATGGTTTTTTTTTTTCTCTGTGAATTTTGCTTTCACTTCCTTTGTCCACTTTCCATTTGGGCTGTTAGTCTTGGGTGTAGATTATTTCCACCTCCCTGCTCTGGCTTTTCAGCTCTTGCTTCCTGTTTAGACTAGAATCAAGATGGTGGCAGTAGTTACACATACTGAGGTGTCCAGAAATTAGGAGTGTCTATAAATTCCTATTGTAGCTAACCTGGTTCAAGTTCCTAGTCCCATTTTCTCTTTCTTTCTAGAGAGGAGAGCGCAAAACACACTTTCCCAGCCTGCCTTGCAGCTAGGAGTGGCCATATGACACAGTTCTGTCCTTCAGAAAACAAAGAGATCCTGGATTCAGGTGTGGCTCTATGAACAGTCGAATATGCTGATAGAGGGGATGTTTAATTGGCTTTGATGATTACATGGACCTTGTATTAGATGATGCAGAAGAGATAATATTACCCTGATACTTAGAAATGATCAATGAAGTGAGAAATTACAGAGAAAGCTCAAAAATTTTTTTCTTAGGTGTCCTTTGCTAGGAGCATAGTTCTAAAACATTTGTTTGTATTGTTTTAATTACCCTTATCTTATTGCCAGGTGACAATAAAAGCTGTGGGACTCCTTATATTTAAAAAAAAATTAAGAAGGAGAATATTTGTCCCCAAAATAACCTTTTTGCCTCCCCAGACATTTCCTCAGGATACCACTCAGATTGGATCAATGCCCTTTCCAGGACCAATCACTGTCAAGAAGAAAAAATTATTCTTAGGCCAATTAGGGTCACTCCTGGTGTGTGAAGGTCAACTCCCCCTGAGGCATATGGCTGCAAGAAAGAGAGGTGGGAGTTAGGGATATAGGTCAGTGGCAGAGCCCTTGCTTAACATGCATAAGGCTTGAGCTCAACCCCCAGGGTAGAGATTAGAGGAAAAATCCGTGGCACTTTTAGACTGGAAGAACTGGGGAATGGCTCCTGAGTGGGCAGCCAGCAGGATCTCCCACAGTGAGGGACTGGCTTTCAGCTCAGAATGGGGGCTGGGCAGCCACGTGTGCCTCTCCTTTATGTACTGGTTACCCAGTCACTACTGCTGCCGGGGGCATTGCTGGGCTCCACCTATGTGGAGATTTGCAACATACTCCACCTGGAAGGCAGCAAGGTCATTGAAATCAGTAATTGACACTCAGTTCCACTAGCTATCAGTCACTCCATGAGGTAAAAGAAGCAGTTGTGATTCTTTAAAACAAAATCAACTTTCCCCAGTAACAATAGATTACACCAGTTTGTGAATTCCATGAAGGCAGGGACATGCCTTTCTTGTTTTCTGCTGTATTCTTAGTAATTGATTTAAAATATTGAATGGGACAGAGCCTTTCAACAGAGACTTGGAGAACTTCCTTCATTTTGACTTCAGTGAACTACTTGACCCAGGTTGTCCTAGTCCCTTCTGTATTTTATTTTATTTTTTTGTGGTACTGGGGATTAAACCCAGGGTGGGGGGTGTCCTACAACTGAGCTAAAAAGAGCCCAACTCTTTTTATTTTTTATTTTGAGAAAGAGTTACTAAGTTGCCCAAGCTGGCCTCGAACTTGGGATTCTCCTGCCTCAGGCTCCCCAATCTCTTCTTACTCCCTATTTATTGTAAGAAACTTTTTATTGCTACTTTAATCTTGCTCATCCTTTGGCCCAATATTTCTTTCTTTCTTTTTGAGGTACCAGGGATTAAATTCAGGGGCATTCAACCACTGAACCATATCCCCAGCCCTATTTTGTATTTTATTTAGAGACAGGGTCATACTGAGTTGCTTACAGACTCGCAGTTGCTGAAGTTGGCTTTGAACTCACAATCCTCCTGCCTCAGCCTCCTGAGTCACTGGGATTACAGGCATGTGCCCTGGCGCCTGGCTTGACCCAATATTGCTTGGGCCATTATCTTCTCTTCTTAAATAGTGATTTAGTTACTTTTTCACCCCTGTGACTAAAAGACCAGACAAGAACAATTTTAGAGGAAGAAAAGCAGCTCAGAACATGGAAACAGGAAGCAGGGAGAGCTCTGCTCACCAGGGACAAGACATATACCCAAAGTTATGCCCCCAGTGACCCACCTCCTCCAGCCACACCCTACCCGCCTAAATTACCACCCAGTTAATCCATTCAAGTGCATTAATTCACTGATTGGGTTACAGTTCTCAGAACCCAACACTTTCACTTCTAAACTTTCTTGTATTGTCTCACCCATAAGCTTTTGGGGGACACCTCATATCCATACCATAACAAAAGGGAATGGCTTTTTGTCCAGCCTTCTACCTCATCTTTGTCATTTTTCAAAGACCTCTCACAGGTGCTCACCACCCCATTTCTCTGTAGATTAGTGTATAATTAGTCCAGGCCAAGGGACACAAACTTATTTTGCTTGTTTATCAACTCTTCAACCCATTTTGGATGAGCTAAGCACTAGTTCCTCCCTGGTTATGCTCACGTGCCCACTCCTATCACGTCTGAAAGTCCAGGCCCAACGGGTCCCACCTGCCCTTTGGCTTCTGCAAATATCCCCCCACCCCTCAGCTCCTAGCAACAGGCTTGCCAATTCCTGCATCTTCTTGTTCTGAACAACCCCCAAGTTCCCTTTAATTGTCCTCCCTGGCAGTATTCTATGCCAGTTGTTTATTTCTTCCATTCAAAAGAAACATAAGCTCATGCAAGAAAAGATAGGAAAAAAACAGTTATGTGAGAAGATAAAGGAAGCAAAACAACTTGCCACCCCATTACCTAAACTCAAGCATGGTTAACACTTCAGTGCCTCATGGAAACTATTTTCATAGGTTTCATATATCATTGCCGTTTTGTTGTTGTTGTTGTTATTGTTTTGTTTTGTTTTTTAAACCAGGAATTGAACCCAGAGGCACTTAACTACTGTGCCACATCTCTGGACCCTTTTACTTTTTATTTTGAGAAAGGGTCCTATTAAGTTGCTTAGGACCTCACTAAATTGCTGAGGCTGGCTTTGACTTGTGATCCTCCTGCCTTAGCCTCCCAAGCTCTCAGATTACAGGCATGTTCCACTGCACACAGCCTTATTATTATTATTATTATCAGCTATGATGGTGATTGAATTCAGGGCTTTGCACATGCTAGGCAAATGCTCTACCACTGAGCCCTATCCCCATCCCTATACCAGGGCCCAAGTTCAGAGACTCTAGTGCACCATGATGATTAGTAAGGCTTGGGAAGTCAGCTGGGCTCACTCTTACACTCTGAGCATAATAGTGGATAACTGAAATTTTTTGCTTGTACATTGGATTACTGGAAAACATATGACAATGTTCATTGAGCCCAGTGAGCTACTAAGTTACACCTTTTTATTACTCATTTTGAGACAAGGTCTCATGAATTGCTCAGGGCCTTGCTAAATTGCTGAGGCTGGCCTCGAACTTGCGATCCTCCTGCCTCAGACTACCAAGTTGCTGGGATTGCAGGTGTACACCACTGCTCCCCTAGCAGAGGTGCCAAGATTTATCCCACAGGGTATCCGCAGATCTAAGAGTTGCTGCTTTTAGCAAAGGAATCTTCTCTCAGTCCCAGTTATGCTATCAGCACTCAATGACTGCCACGTGGAAAAGCAAACAGTTATCAAATAGTAGTTTTTATTCTAAAGACTTCTCGCTCTCCCTCTCTTGCTTCTGCTTTGAAGACCTGTTCCCAGAAGGGCTTGTCTATTTCCCCTCCAGGCTTGGCTTGCAGTTTTCACCACAGGGAAAGCTTTTGGTCTTCCCTTTTAACTTTCCCACCCCCAACACCCCTCCAGGGGTGACCTGTCTCCAGGCTTGGCTTGCAGTTTTCACCACAGGGAAAGCTTTTGGTCTTCCCTTTTAACTTTCCCACCCCCAACACCCCTCCAGGGGTGACCTGTCTCCAGCCCTAGATTTCTGTACAGGTGGGACTTTCATTCTGTCTAGTATTCTATCACCCCCACCCCACTCCCACCAGGTCCTGCAGCCTCTGGGCTTCCAAGCACCATGCTGAGTCCCCCCTTCCTGGACTTTGTGATTACTCTGCCCACCATCTTTTTCAGTTTTTTCCTTAGTCCACACACTGTTGAGGCTTGATCTAGGATGCTCAGAGAATTGGGATGTTGCCAGAAGGGGCTACTGGCATGCTGCCAAGAGACTGCCCAACGTGGCCTTTCCCCTGACAAATTCACCCCTGGGGCCTTTGGTCTATCTCAACCTGGCAGCTGGTGGAGAGGCAATTCGTGTCTCAGCTGTGCCTCAGATTAATTCATTTCTCAGGAGACCCATGTATAGGCCAGATGGTAAATTTTCGATGCATTTAACAGGGTGAGAACAGATCTTGTTTTGGAAAATATCTTGATCAGCCACTTTGGCTGAGGAAGGGGAGGTGCCAAGGACATGGATGAAGAGAGATGGCTAAACACATGAGGAACGAAACAGCTTTACAGAGAACAATAACTGGGACTTACTTGAGAGATCCCCAAAAGTGAAGACGGAGGAGAAATTCAGGGAAATTAGGCAGGGGCAGAACAAAATGGCAGAGGGCCAGAACCTGGGATGCATGTGTTCAGTGAGAAATTCCTAGTGGCAGGGACACCAGAGGACTTAAAAAAAAATGTGTTAAAATACAATGCCAGGTGCGGTGGTACACACCTGCAATCCTGTGATTTGGAAGGCTGTGGCAGGAGGTTCACAACTTTGAGGCTAGACTTAGCAACTTAGCTTAGCAAGAACCTATCTCAAAATAAAAAGGGCTGGGGATGTAGCTCAGAAATAAAGTGCCCCTGGGTTCCATCACCAGTACCAAAAAAAAAAAAAAAGTGGTAAAATATATACAGCAGGCTGGAGTTCTAGTTTAGTAGTATAGTATCCTCACATGCAAGAGGCAGTGGGTTTGATTCCCATTAAAACACACACACGGGCTGGGGATGTGGCTCAAGTGGTAGCGCACTCGCCTGGCATGTGTGCGGCCCGGGTTCGATCCTCAGCACCACATACAAACAAAGATGTTGTCTCTGCCAAAAACTAAAATGTAAATAAAATATTTAAAAAAAAAAAAAAAAAAAAAAAAAACACACACACCACACACACGCACACGCACAGGCTAAGGTTGTATCTTAGCAGTAAAGCTCTTGCCTAGCACGTGTGGGGCCCTGGGTTCGATCCTCAACACCACATAAAAATAAATAAACAAAATAAAGTTATTTGTCCATCTATAACTAAAAAATAAAATTAAAAAATATAAAACACATACTCCCAAAAGTTTTGATGATAAGTACATTGTACATTGTATGCTATTGGTGATTTAATTTTGTTCTTTTGCAATGCTGGGGATTGAACCCAGTGCTTTGCCCTACCTCTGTGCCACATTCCCAGCCCTATAATACAGTATCACTGACCATAGTCCTCAGCTATATATTTGATATCTTACACTTAATCATCTTGTGTAACTGTAATTTTGTATTCTTTGACCACATCTCCCCATTTTATTACCATCTCTGGTAACCACCATTCTAATCTCTTTTTCTATGTATTCAACTGTTTTTTCCCTCTCTCTCTAAAAGATTCTACAAATAAGAGATATCATGCTTCCCCATCCTGGTTTGGCTTTCTCCTTCTCCTCCTCCCCCTCCCCCTCCCCCTCCTCCTCCTCCTCCTCCTCCTCCTTATCCTCTTTATGCATGTGTGTGGTCCTGGGGATATGGAACCCAGGGCTTCTCTAAATTAAGCTATATCTCCAGCCTGGCCCTCCATGTTTTAATTGATTGTGTTGTTACTGTTGTTCTTTAAATACTCTGAATATAAGCCAGAGTATTAGCTGGGTTTGGTGGAGCACGCCTGTAATCCCAGCAGCTCTGGAGGCTGAGGCAAGAGGATCACAAATTCAAAGCCAGCCTCAGCAGTTCAGCAAGGCCCTAAGCAACTTAGCGAGACCCTGTCTCTAATAAAATACAAAAAGAGCTGCTGATGTGGCTCAGTGGTTAAGAAACCCTGGGTTCAATCCCTGGTACCAAAAGAGGCTAAAACAAAACAAAAAACAGCCAGGCACACGCTTGTAATCCTAGTGGCTCACGAGGCTGAGGCAGGAGGATTGCAGGTTCAAAACCAACCTCAGCAAAAGGGAGGTGCTAAGCAACTTAGTGAGATCCTGTCTCTAAATAAAAATACAAAATAGGGATGGAGATGTGGCTCAGTGGTCAAGTACCCCTGAGTTCAATACCTGATAATCCCCCCCAAACTAATAATAATAACAGAGTATTAATCCCTTATCCCTTATCAGACATACGCTTTGCAAAGATATGTGAATATTTTCTTCTGTGAGTTGCTTTTTTTACTCTCTTCGTTTCCTCAATGCACACAAATGTTTAATTGTGATTGATATAGTACAATTTCTATACTGATGTAGTTTTGTTGATATATTCCCATTTGTCTGGTTTTCTTTCTTTCTTTCTGGTTTTTTTGGTACTGCAGCTTAACCTAAAGATGCTTTACCACTGAGCCACATCCCCCGCCTTACCCCTTTTTAAAAAAAATATATATTTTTTTAACTGTAGATGGACACAATAATTTTATTTTACTTATTTTTATGTGGTGCTGAGGATGGAACCCAGGCCCTCACATGTGCTAGGTGAGTGCTCTACCACTGAGCTACAACCCTAGCCCATCCAAGCCATTTTTTATACCTTTATTTTATTTATTTATATGTGGTGCTGAGGATCAAACCCAGGGCCTCACACGTGCTAGGAGCACTTTATTGCTGAGCCACAACCCCAGCACCCCCAGCCCTTTTTAATTTAATTTTTTTTTTTTTTTTTTACTTTGAGATAGGTTCTCGATAAGTTGCTTAGAGCCTTGCTAAATTGCAATCCTCTTGCCTTAACCTCTCTAGTTGCTGGGATTATAGCAGCTGGGATTATCCTGGCTCTGTTTTTGCTCTTGTTACCTTTGCCTTTGGTATTGTATTTAAGAAACCATTGCCAAATGCAATGTCATGAAGCCTGTCTCTTATGTTTTGTTGAAGAATTTTATAGTTTTCTAGCTTTTATATTTAGGTCTTTGATCCCTTTTGTTATTGTTATTTTATTTTTAGTAGTTTAAAACAACAAAAGAAGCAGGGCACCATGGCACAAGCCTGCAATCCCAGAGGCTGGGGGGCTGAGGCAGAAGTATCACAAGTTCAAAGACAGCCTCAGCAAATTAGCAAGGCCCAAAGCAACTTAGCAATACATGGTCTCAAAATTAAAAAATAAGAAGAGGCTGGGATGTGGCTCAGTGGTTGAATGCCTCTGGATTCAATCTGTGGGAACCCACCCCTGGAAAAATTATCTTACAGTTCTGGAGGCCATAGTCTGAGAACACCACACAAAATACAATGTTAACTTAATTGTATGAATATTTGAATTAACTTTTATATGTGGTGTTCGGTCCATCTTCATTCTTTTGCATGTGGGTATTCCATTTTACTAACACCATTATTGAATTGTTTTTGTAACCTTGCCAAAATGGCTTAACCAAATGTGTGAGGACCTATTTTTGAGCTCTCTATTCTATTCCATTGTTCTCTTGTGTCTGTGTTTGTGCTGGTCCCATGCTGTTTTAAATTACTGTCACTTTGTTGTAAATTTTGAGGACTTCAAGGAAGTAGAAGTCCTTCAATCATTGTCTTCTTTCCCAAGATTATTTTGGCTATGCATATGAATAAAATTCATCTGGCATCTCAAGGCTGTGGTCCTATGACAGACGTTCCATGTGATTTTTTACAATGGATTTTTCTTTTTTTGCCCAAAATACTGTTGGGATTTTTGATGCCCTAGAACTTTTAAGGTCAGATTCTGTAACACTCCATTGGAAATGGCTTGTCTTCCTGTTAGGTACAGCTGTCTACTGCCAAATCTTTCAGCAAAACCTCATCTCATGTAAGGAGAAGTTGAAGAAGAGAGGTAGACTGAGTCTAGCACAGGCCCAGGAGATGGACCCACCAGGAAGTGGGAGGAAGGGGCTGTGATTTTGGGCCACAACTCAGTCCAGTGGCACCTGGAAGCAGTGGGGAGGATCCTGAGGGCCCCACTGCTAGTAGGATTGGCATGGGAGGAGATCTTATTAAAGTTTATCTGGGGGGGGCCGTGGCTTACGCCTGTAATCTTAGCAACTCAGGAGGCTGAGACAGGAGAATTGAGAGTTCAAAGCCAGCTTCAGCAACAGGAGGTGCTTAGCAGCACCTATTGAGACCCTGTCTCTAAATAAAATAAAAAATAGGGTTGGGGATGTGGCTCAGTGGCTGAGTGCCCCCCAAAATAAAATAAAATAAAGAAATAAAGTCTAGGGCCACTCAGCCATGCAACTGGGCTAAGCCTAGGCAGCTGTCCTTTAATACTTTGTCCCTGCCTTGTCTGACCTCATAGCCGACCAACGTTGAGGATCAGGCCTGGAGGGAAGGCCTGACAGGCCTGAATCTTGCCCAGGGGCAATGTAGGGCTTTCTACTTGGGCAGCTCTAGTTGCCGAAGGGTGAAAAGATGTGGCCCAGCCAGGGCCCTGCCCTCTCTGAGTAGACACTGCCACCTTCTGGCTTTGTCAGCTGACTGCCCCCACCCACCAAGACGTGCTTTCTACTGATCACTTAATGAGGTTTTCTTTAGCTACTTAAAATGCTGTCTTCCTGGGGGTCCCAGACAGGTTGCTTGCATCTGTCTGACTGATCCTAGCTTTTGTAATTCCACAGATTTTTAAAAAATAATTTGTACATCATGAATTTTTTGATTGGTGCATTTTAATGATAGAGAATAGTGGGTTTCACTGTGGAACAGTCATACATGCAAAAAATATACTTTGATCAAATCCACCCCGATTTTTCTCCCTTACCCCCCTTCTCTTCTTCACTTTACCACTGAGCTACATCCCCAACCCTTTTTTAAATTTTTATTTTGAGACAGGGTCTTGCTAAATTGCTGTGGCTGCGTCAGACTTGTGATCCTCCTGCCTCAGCCTCCTGAGTCACTGGGATTACAGATGTGCTCTACTGTGCCTGGCCCCCTTGCTCTTCTTTAATAGCCTTCCTGCACAGGGTTCAGTGGTGCACAGCTGCAATCCAGCAACTGAGGAATCTAAGGTAGGAGTACCACAAGTTGGAAGCCACTGACAGCAATTTAGCAAGACCCTGTCTCAAATTAAAAATTAAAAAAGGGCTGGGGATGGGGCTGGGGTTGTGGCTCAGGGGCAGAGCGCTTGCTTCACACATGTAAGGCACTGAGTTCCATCCTCAGCACCACATAAAAATGAATAAACAAGATAAAGAAAAAAAGGGGGGGAACTGGTGATAGAGCTCGGATTGAGCCCCAGGTTCAATCCCTAATACCAGGAGAAAAAGAAGGAAATAAAGAAAGAAAGGCTGAGGATGTGGCTTAGTGGTAGAGCACTTACTTGGAGCATGTTTAAAGTCCTGGGTTCTATCACCAGCACCACAGGGGGGAAAATAAAAGTTAATAATTAGCTTTATTTGTTAATATATTTTTGCCTGTGGAGAACGTGCTAGGCAAGTACTCTACCACTGAGCTACTTCCTAGCTCCCACTATATACTTTAAGTATATCTAATTTGATATGTCAGTTATAAACAATAAAGCTGAAACTATCTTTGGTCTCCTTCCACTTAAGGCTTATCACAACGGTCACTGTTATAACTCCCCAAAGATAGCTTCCATTGCTTAATTTTTCAGTTGGTTGGGGGCAGGGCCTCACAGTGCACTGTTATTATCATGGAGATAAAGGTGTCAGAATTCCTACTCATCCCCCCATCCCCTCCCATGTGCGTGTGTGTGTGTGTGTGTGTTGTGTGTGTGTGTTGTGTGTGTGTGTGTGGTGTGGTGTGTGGTGTGTGATGTGTGTGTGTTGTGTGGTGTGCTGAGTGTGTATGTGTGTGGTGTGGTGTGTGGTGTGGTGTGTGTGTGTGTGTGTATGTGTGTGTGTTGTTACTAGGGATTGAACCCAGGGGTGCTTTACCCCTGAGCTGCATGCCCAGCTCTTTATTTTTTACTTTGAGACAGAATCTCACTAGGTAGCCAAGGACGGCCTCAAATTTGCAATCCTCCTGCCTCAGACTCCAAATAGCTGGGATTTCAGATGGATGCCACCACACTGTTCTCCCTGGGAATCTTTGAGATCCTACAACCTCCAGTGTGAAGAATGTGTCACCAGAAGGGAACTGAAGAAAGGAGGAAGGTTGCTGAGGAGGTCTGATGAAGTAGTTTGCTCCATGGAGGGGGAAAGGAACTTTTCAGAAAGGAAACATGAAGTGGTCAGAGGATCTTCAAGCCAAGGAAGAGGGTGGAGGATGTAGGGCAGCAGGAGCAGGGTGAGTGCTACCAGTGTCCACTGTCTAGAGGAATATGTGCCATGACGACCCCACTAGCCTCCTCTTCCCACCCCGGGAGGACCAAGAGCTCCCTGGACAAGGCCAGGGCATACTTTATAGCACCCTGGAGTTTTTTGTGGTTTATTTTATTTTTAAAAAAATTTTTGGGGCTGGGGATGTGGCTCAAGCGATAGCACGCTCGCCTGGCATGCGTGTGGCCCGGGTTCGATCCTCAGCACCACATACAAACAGAGATGTTGTATCCGCTGAAAACTAAAAAATAAATATTAAAAAAATTTTTTTTATAACTTTTTTTTAAGAGAGAGTGAGAGAGAGAGAGAGAGGGAGAAAGAGAGAGAATTTTTAATATTTATTTTTTAGTTATGGGCGGACACAACATCTTTGTATGTGGTGCTGAGGATCGAACCCGGGCCACACGCATGCCAGGGGAGCGCGCTACTGCTTGAGCCACATCCCCAGCCCTTTGTGGTTTATTTTTATTTTTATTTATTTTTTGGTATTGCGGATTGAACCCAGAGGCACTTGGCCACTGAGCCACATCCCCAGCCCTATATTGTATTTTTATTTATTTAGAGACAGGGTCTCACTGAGTTGCTTATCGCCTTGCCATTGCCGAGGCTGACTTTGAACTCTCCATCCTCCTGTCTCAGGCTCTGGAGCTGCTGGAATCACAGGTGTGCGCAACTGCACCAAGGTAGCGCTACACCTTGGAGCTTAAGGCAAGACACCAATCAACATGGTAGCCCCAGTGCCCTTCCCTGTTTGGGATTTCAGAGTGAGAAGATTTGGAGGGTGGAGTTGGGTCTCTAAGGGGTGTCTGTTGGTGGAGAGGACTGAGTTGGAGCCTAAACAATGGGCTTTTGGCCTGGCCAGAGTGATTTTTGGGAGGCAAGGCAGCAAAGTGTTTGCCTGCAATTCAGGGGGAAGGAGGGAGAGAAAGAGATTGAGAGTGTATCAATAATCTGTAGACGGGGAGGGAGACAGATGGGTACAGGGGATCACGAGTTCAGTGCCAGCCTCAGCAACTTAGTGAGGCCCTAAGGAATTTAGGGAGAACTTGTCTCAAAATAAAATATAAAAAAAAGGGCTGGGGATGTGGCTCAGTATTTAACCATCCCTGGGTTCAATCCCTGGTACCAAAAAAAAAAAAAAGAAGGGGAGTGAGACAAACAAAGACCTTGATAAACCTGAGAAACTGGTTATGGGGATCCCAGTAAATCTATCTGAGGAGAGAATAATAGTGGGGGGATGTGTTGGGAATTCTTAGCAAAAATTAACCCCTCATATGCCAAGCGATTCTCCAGCAGACACTAGCTATAGGTGTCCTACACTGTCTACCTGGCGATACAAAGGGAAAGGTTCAGAAGGGTCCTGAGTGCAGGACAATATGTTCTTGTTTATCAATCCAGAAACTCTCTGGATCCTGTCCTTTTGGGGTTTTATGGCAGATTCAGGCAGATTCATTACATAGGCATGATTATTACATTATTGGCTGTTAGTGCCCAACCCAACCTTCAGTCCCTCTAGGGTGTGGGGGGATTGAAAGTTCTAACCCTCCAACCACAAGGTTGGTTCAACCTCAGAGCCTTTGCACATACTGTTCCTTTCTGCCCAGAATGTTCTTCACACAAATAGCCCCATAGCCAATTCCTTCTTATTTGTTTTGTAGCTCAAAAGTCTGTTCATAGGCTGGGAATATAGATCAGGGGTAGAAATTGTGACTAGTATGCATGAGGTCCTAGGTTCAATTCCACAAACAAATAGACCAAAAAGTCAGCTCACAAGGTCTTCCCTGACCCCCTCCCCCTGCCACTCAGTGTAGAGGAGCCTTTCCTTTCTGCTCTATCCCCTCACCCTCTTTTATTTTCTTCTTTACAGATAGCCCTTTCTGAAGCTTAAGCATCTATACTTGTATAGACAAGAGTCAGAGCCTATAGAAAGGACGCCCCAGCCCTGCCAATCCGACTGTGTAAGCTTCAGTCTCCACAGGACCACAATCCATTTGTGCCTAGAGTGAAGGTGCAGGCTGCGTTTGGTACACCCTGTGCCTGCCTCTGGCAGGAGGGCTAACTTAGCGTTCCTCCTCCCAGACCATTTCCACAGGCCCTTGGCCCCCCACCTCTGCAGGTCTGCGTGCCAAGAGGCAGCTGTGCGTGAGATTTTTGGCAACTGCTCTGCTTGCTGTGCCCTGGATTTGGGGGAGGGTGTGTCTAAACTCCAAGAGCTATTTTTTCTTTTCTGGATACCCCCTGCCTGACTCCAACAAACTGACATAAACTTTCTCTTTCCCTCTTCTCTGTTCTGTCCTCCCCTCCCCTCCCCTCCCCTTGCCTCCTCTCTCTTCCTTCCTTCTCTTCTTCTCTTTCTCTTCCTCTCCCTCTCTTCCTTTCTCTCTCCTCCTTCCTGTTCCTTTCTCTCTCTCTTTCCTCCTCCTCCCTTCTCTCTCTTTCCTTCCCTCCCTCTCCTTCCTTCTCTTCTTCTCCTCTTCCTTTCTTGTGCTGGGGATCTAACCCAGAGGCTCCTCCATGCTAGGCAAGTGCTGCCCCACTGAGCTACACCCCTAGCGCTCAGGTCTGAATTATGGAACAGGCAAATCTGGTTCAAAAGAAAAGGGCCAATGTTGCAATGAATTCTTACATCTATGCTGAATACGGCAAAGCCAATTCCAAGGGCTCTTTCTTTTCTGGAAGGACATATTTTTTGTTTGACCAAGTACAGGGAGGCCTCAGGAGAGATATTTTTTTTAGTTGTAATACCTTTATTTTATTTATTTATTTTCTTATGGTGCTGAGGATGGAACCCAGTGCCTCACACATGCTAGGCAAGTGCTGTACCACTGAGCCATGACCCTAGCTCCAAAGCTTCAAGACATCTTGGGGTGCATCCCATGACATGGAAAACTTACTGCAAGTTCTGCTGTGCTCTGAGCACATTCTGACTTCCTCATTCTGCAGGTGAGGTGGCTCTTCGTGTCATGTGTTAGATAGGAGAGCATGAGGAAGCGCCAAATCCAGGATGCCCTTGTGTGCTTCCTGTGGGCGGGGCATGGGGAGCTGTCTCCAGACCCAGAGGGAGAGTGTCGCCCCCTAGTGGCAGAAGCAGCAAGAAAGGAAGGGGTAACGGAGCCCACAGAAGGCATGAAACCAGCATCCACCCACAAGTGGAGGGAGCTGCTGGGGCCATGACAGCTGCGGACACTGTCCCACCGCACCTGCAATGCTTCCTACTTCAGTTGCTTCTGTGGCGCCCTCTGTCTATTGCAACTGGCTGTCCCACACCTCTGTCACTCCTTCAGTCCCCCCTCACTTGTGGCCTCCTAGTTGAGAAAACAGAGGCCATCTGAATGGAAGCTTCTCAGCTCCCACCTCTCCAGGTGAGGAGGGGTGAGTTCTCAGGTGTGAAGCTGGGATCCCTTGTCACCTATGACACCAGCCACCTGTTACCATCACTGTTCTTTCTCTCTCCCTCCCTCCCTTCCTTCCTCTCTCTAGGGATCAAACCCAGGGTGCTTTATCACTAAACCACATCTCCCGTCCTCCCCCTTTTAAAATTTTGGGGTCTTGCTGAATTGCTGAGGCTGTCCTAGAATTTGTGATCCTCCTGCTTCAGCTTCCCAAGTCACCGGGATAAAGGCAGGTGCTGTGGAGCCCAGCCCCATCACGGTTCTTACATTGGCATGCTCAGCCACCTTCCGCCAGCTCCTTTCCACAGCATACTAATTTGCTAAGGACAGTTTAAGACAAAACAAAACTGAGACTCGAATCCCTAAAGGTCCCCATGTCTCTAGTATTTCCCATCTTCTCTTTCCTAGAAGAGATGTCTACCCTGGCCATCCCCAATGTGGTTGGCCTCCTGACTTCAACCTCCTGCTCCAGCCTCCACAAACTGGCAAAAAAAGGTCAAGGTCAGCGATTACTTTTTTTTTTTTTTTTTGTATTGGGGACTGAAGCCAGAGGTGCTCTAGCACTGAGCTATATCCCTGGCCCTTTTATTTTGGAGGAGGGGAAGTACTAGGGATTGAACTCAGGGGCACTTGACCACTGAGCCACATCCCCAGCCCTATTTTGTATTTTATTTAGAGACAGGGTCTCACTGAGTTGCTTAGTGCCTCACTTTTGCTGAGGCTGGCTTTGAACTCTTGATCCTCCTGCTTCAGCCTCCAGGGCCACTGGGATTACAGGCAAGTACCACCGCACTTGCCCCTGACCCTTTTTATTTTTTGTTTTGAGACAGGGTCTCACTAAGTTGTCCAGGCAGGGCTGGAACTTGGGATCACCCACCTCAGCCTCCTGAGTAACTAGGATCACAGACGTGAGACACAGTGTCTGGCCATCCATCGTCTCTTGATTGCACATCCATGGACAATGAATCTACTCTGTAGCTTCCATCTCAGTCATCTCCTCTTCCTCTTGAGGTTCCTTTGGTGCGGGTGTGTGCAGGACCCCCAGCAATGATTCCTCCTCATACACACTCGCTCTTTGAGCAAGCTTCTCAGACCCACAGCTTCTACCACTTTCCTATGCAGAGACTGTTGAGTGGCGGGCAGCATGCCAAAGAACGCCAAATAATTGCAAGCTGAGGAGACCACACGATGGAAGATGGTTAAGAGAAGAAGAAAAAAAACCCGATAATGATGTGTTTGGGTTCCACAGAAGTCAACTCCTGGGTCCTTCATGTGACTATGGGCAAGTTAGCACCCTACCTAAGCCCTGGATCTCTCATCCACAGAACTGCGATAAGAATAGTCCCTACTTCATAGGGTTGTTATGAGGATTAAGTGGGATGTTTCTAGAGCAAGCAGCCAGTTCTCAGCATTATTACTGGCTCTTATTATTTTCAGGGAAGCCATGGAGAGAAGCGAAATGAAGCCAGGAAATGGTCATTTGTTCGTGGGACTTGAAACGCATGGGGCAGTGGGCTGGTGGAGTTTATCTCCTAACCCAGAACGCAGAGGTCTCAGGGCGGAAGGCAGGAGTAGGCGGCCGGTTCCCAGGCGGCTGCCCTCCTTCTGCCCATGTGGATGACCTTGCAAACACCTGACAGGGTGAGTTCAGCAAACACGTGGTTGGCCACAACGCCCTCCATGCATGCCTGTCCCTGGCATTCCTGAGATAGTCTGCCCTGCAGTGGAGGGGGTGGGGGTGCTGGTGGATTAGAACGTTTAAACAGCTTGATGCCAGGGGAGAAGTCCACCTTTTGTGCCGTGTATTTGTGTGTGTGTGGGGGGGGAGACAGACACAATCACTGGAGGAACAAGCCCCGTCCTTAAGAAATACGTTGAGCTTGCCCTTCACACTTGTCCAGTTGCCAGGTTCTGAACTACACACAGCTGCTGTTTGTCTATGATTACAGGTCCTAAAAGTATCTGCGGTGGCTGGAGCCAGCTTGTACAGTTCATGAGAGTCAATTATTAAGTTTTTAGGATTTTTTTTTTTTTTGGCAGGGGGTAGATGGTATGGGGGATTGAACCCAGGGGCACTCAACCACCGAGCCACATCTCCAACCCTTTTTATATTTTATTTTAAGGCAGGGTCTCACTAAGTTGTTTAAGGCCTAAATTGCTGAGTCTGGCTTTGAACTCTCCATCCTCCTGCCTCAGCCTCCTGAGCTGCTGGGATTACAGGTGTGTGCCACCATGCCTGACTACATTTTCAATAATTTCTAAAGGCAATTATTAAACACAGCTGCTGTGGTTCAAATGTACCCAATCAAAATTCAAGTTGACATTTAATTCCAACTGGAAGGTATTAAGCGATGAGACCACATGGACCTTTCAGAGGTGACTGGGCCAGGCATGGTGATAAATACCTGTAATCCCAGTGACTCAGGAGACTGAAGCAGAAAGATCACAAGTTCGAGGCCAGCCTTAGTAATTTAGTGAGATCCTGTCTGAAAATTAAAAGGGTTGGAACTGTAGCTCAGTGATAGAACACTTACTTACCTAGCAAGTACTGGCTTCAAAGCCCAGTACTGCAAAAAATAAAACAAAGCCACTTTGGCTCTGTTGGATACTCCCTTCTCACTGTGTGGTGCCTTGTGATCTACAGAGTCCCCACCAGGTAGAAGGCCCTTACTAGACCTGGCCCCTTGACCTTAGATCTCTCTCAACTTCCAGAACCATTAACGGAATGAAACTACTACTACTACTACTACTACTACTACTTCTTCTTCTTCTTCTTCTTCTTTTTTTTTCCCCCCATACTGGGAATTGAACTCAAGGGTGCTCTACCACTGAGCTACAATCCCAGCCCTTTTTAATTCTGATAGGGTTTTGCCTAATTGCACAGGCTGTCTTTGAATTTGAGATCCTCCTGTCTCCGCCTCCTAAATTCCTGGGATTATAGGCATGTGCTACTGCATCTGGCTAAACCTTCACTCTTTATAAATTATCAGGCCTCATGAATTTTGTTATAGCAACAAAAACTGGACTAAAACAACAGTTGTTATAAAAATTAAGCCAGGGCTTGGGATATAGCTCAGTTGATAGAGTGCTTGCCTCCCATGCACAAGGTCCTGGGTTCAATCCCAGGACCACAAATAAATAAATAAATAAATAAAATAAAAATAATAAAATTTAAGCCAGGCGTGGTGACACACACCTGTAATCCCAGTGGCTCAGGAGGCTGAGGCGGGAAGATTTCGAGTTCAAAGCCAGCCTCAGCAACTGCAAGGCACTAAGCAACTCAGTGAGACCCTGTCTCCAAATAAAATACAAAAAAAAAAAAAAATAGGGCTGGCGATGTGGCTCAGTGTTCAGTGCCCCTGAGTTCAATCCCCAAAATTAAATTATAGGTGTATTGGGCACAGTGGTGCACGCCTGTAATTCCAGTGATTTGGGAGGCTGAGGCAGGAGTATTACAAATTCGAGGCCAGCCTGGGCTATTTAGCAAGACCCTAAGAAGCCTACAGAGACCCTGACTCAAAATAAAACATAAAAAGGGCTGGGGATGTGGCTCAAAGGTAAAGCATCTCCTATGTTCAATAATTATTTTCTTACATTTTATAGTATCCATTCACCTGAGGATATTTGTATCTACCTTATGCATATGGTGGAAGTACTATACTATTCTGTGTTCAGTGATCTTGGTTTTTTTTTTTTTTGGTGCCGGGGATCAGGGATTGAACTCAGGGGTACTCTACCACTGAGCTACATCCCCACATCTCACATCTCACTGAGCCACATCTCACTGAGTTTCTTATTGTCTTGCAGTTGCTGAGGCTGGCTTTGAACTCTCAATTCTCCTGTCTTAGTCTCCCAAACCACTGGGATTACAGGAACACGCCACCACACCGGGGTGGATGTTAGTAGTTTGAAGTTGGCCAGGGTAGAAGTATTTATGCCACAGAAATCAACAAACACTACAAAGCAGTGCATGTGTGCATGTATGTACACACACAACCCCACCAAAGCTGGTCCTGAAATGTTCATTAGCACCTCATTGGACAATGTCTTTAGCCATTCCTCATGAGTTTCAGTATTCCCTAATCCCCACTCCAGTGTCCACATGAGCTGCCTCAAATGTCCAGATCCCACTGGCCCTTCCCCATACCAGAGGTGAGAACAATGGCGGCCATTATGGATCACTTATCACTTGTCAAGTCCTTTCTCAGTGAAGTTCTTATTAAATCCTTACATTATCATGAGGCTGGCACTGGACTATTACTCTACTCTACCCATTTTACAGATCATAGAGTAAGCCACACAGAGAAATTTATCCACTTTCCTTCAAGACAACCAGCTGGGACAAGGTTAAAATTCTCTGATAAAGAATAATCTGAAAGTGGAGCTGGGGTTGTGGTTCAGTATAGAGCTCTTGCTTAGCATGTGTGAGGCCCTAGGTTTTATTCTCAGCACCACATATAAATAAATAAAGTAAAGGTCCATTGATAAATAAAAAAATATTAAAAATAAAAAAGCATAATCTGAAACTGGACACAGTGGTACATGCTTGTAATCCCGGTGGTTTGGCAGGCTGAGGTACAAAGATCCTAAATTCAAGGACAGCCTCATAAGAAGAATCTGATTATCTGATCAGAGAATTAAGTGGTTCAGTTGCTGCTCCTTTATGCAGCCAACCCTTACATGAGCTTTCAATTATCATAGGGCTTGGTTTGACTTTTTTTATTTTTTATTTTTTGTAATACTAGGGATTGTACCCAGGGCCTTCCACATGTTAGGAAAGTGCTGTATCACTGAGCTATACCCTCTGCCCGCATAGGGCATTGTTAGAGATGGTTTATTGTTCTTAGTCACATACAATAAAACTGAGAAGTCATAAAATGTGATCTCCCATTCCTAGGTCTTTAGGAGACCTTAACAAATTACTAAGAGTGTTCTAGAGTTCATGACCCACTGTTTCAGTTGATGCAGCACTTATAAACCAATCAATTATTAATTAGGAATTGAGATCCAGCTATGTAAAATGAACTCAGTTCAAAACCTGGCCACCACCCATGAAAGCTAAAATCTAGAGAGTTTAAATTACTTGCCAAAGTTACATAGCTTGTTAAGAGGGGAAGACCCGCTAGGCGCAGTAGGAGGATCATAAGTTCAAAGTCAGCCCTAGCAATGTATCAGGGTCCTAAGTAACTTAGTGAGACCCTGTCTCAAAGTAAGAAATAAAAATGGTTGGGGATGTGGCTCATTGATTAAGTGTCCCTGGGTTCAATCCCTAGTACCTAAAAGAAGAGGGGCGGGAGACAAGATATTATCCAGGTTTGCTTGATTCCAGAGGCCCTGCTCCAGGGAGCAGCAATACATAGGATGTGCTATTAGGCAGCTTTTTTAAAAAAAGACATCTTGGAAGGATGACGAGAATAAGATAGTCAAAGGAATAAAGCCTCAATTAATAGGAGGAAGCTTTCTTTCCTTTGAGATAGATTGCACATTATGGGGAACATAGTAAATAATAAGTTTCAAAATTGCTTACAGAGTAAGTTTTCACTACAAACAACAACAACAACAACTAAGTATTAGAGATGATGGATATGTTAATTAGTTTGATTAAGTATTCGACTTTGTATTCGTAAATCATAACATCACTCTGGATCCCATACATACATGTAACTATAATTTGAAAATTGACAATTTGAAAATAAAAATACAGATGGGCATCTTGTAGAATATTTAATGACAGATAAAAATGCCTATAGGTATTAAGAAAAAAATAACTGTAGCCTGGCACGGTGGTGGATGCCAGTAATCCCAGCAACTTGGTAAACTGAGGTAGGAGGATCTTGAGTTCAAAGCCATCCTCAGCAACTTAATGAAGACTTGAGCAACTTAGGCAGAACCTGTCTCTAAATTAAAAAAAAAAAATTAAAAAGGGTTGGGGATATAGCTCAGTGGTTCACTGCCCCTGGATTCAATCTCTGGTACCACATTAAAAAACAAACAAACAAACAAAAAAAGGTCAGTGAATTCAACTTTATTAAAGTTAAGAGGTTTTAGCCAGGTATTGTGGAACATACCTGAAATCCCAGTGGTCCAGGAGGCTGAGGCAGGAGGGATTGAGTCCAGCCTTAGCAATTTAGCCAAACCTTGTCTCAAAATAAAAAATAAAAAAAAGGCTGGAGCTATGACTCACTGGTAAGCATCTCTGGTTCATTCCCCAGCACCCAAAAAAAAAAAAAAAAAGAATAAAATGGAGGGGGAACGTAGCTCATAGTAGAGCACCCCCTGGGTGCAATCCCCAACACTGTAGGAAAAATAGTAAATAAATAAATAAAATATAAATAAAATAAAACTAAGAGCTTTTGTGGACTGGGGATGTAGCTCAGTGGTAGAACGCTTGCCTAGCATGTGTGAGACCCTGGGTTCAATTTCGTGTCTCTATCTCTCTCTCTCTCTCTCTCTCACACACACACACACACACACACACACACACATACCACATAGTTTTTTTTTTTTTTTAAAGAGAGAGAGAGAGAGAATTTTAATATATTTTTTTTAATTTTCGGCAGACACAACATCTTTATTTGTATGTGGTGCTGAGGATCGAACCCAGGCCGCGCGCTACCGCTTGAGCCACATCCCCAGCCCACCACATAGTTTTTATACATCATACATCAAAAGACATCTTAAGAGAATGAGAGCAGTCAAGCCACTGAGTAGAAGACATTCGAAATACATCTATCCAGCCGGGCCTGGTGACTCGTGCCTGTAATCCCAGTGACTCTGGAGAATGGGGCAGCCTCAGCACTTTAGAGAAATTCTGTCTCAAAATAATAAATAGAGCCAGGTACCGTGGCACACGCCTGTAAATCCCAGCTGCTAGGGAGGCGAAGCAGGAAGATGACAGTTCAAAGCCAGTCAGCAATTTAGTGAGGCCCTGAGCAACTCAGTGATACCCTGTCTCTAAATAAAATACAAAATAGGACTGGGGATGTGGCTCAGTGGTTGAGTGCCCCTTAGTTCAATCCCGGGTACCCTCCCCCCCAAAAAAACATAAATAAATAAATAAAGCTGGGGATGTAGCTCAGCGTTAGAATATCCCTAGGTTCCATCCCCAGTGGGGGATAGGGTGGGGGAGAAAAATAAAAGAAATACACATATCCAAAAGGTGGAATTATATCAGAATGCATATCAAACTCTTAAAAAAAAATCACAAACAGGCCATGGTAAGACTTGAAATGGGCACTTCACAAAAGAGAATATCCAAATGGCTAATAAGCGTATGAAACGAGTTCTCAATTTCATTAGTTTCCAAGGAAATGCAATTAAAAATCACAATGAGACGCCACTGTCCCCACCAGAATGACTAAAATCTAAAAGAATGACAATGCCAACTGTTGGCCAAGAAGTAGAGAAATCGAAACTCTCATGCATTGCTGGTGGAATATAAATTACCACTTTGGAAAAACTTTGGCAGTTTCTATTAAAGCAGAACAGCTGCTGGGCACCGTGGTGCCCCCTGTAATGCCCTACTGGGGAAGCTGAGGCAGGAGAATCACAAGTTTGAAGCCAGCCTGGACTACTTAGCAAGACCCTGACTCAAAATAAAGTATCAATAGGGCTGGAGATGTAGCTCAGTGATAGAGTGACCTGGGTTCAACCCCCAGTACTGAAAAAAAACAAAACAAAACACTTAACACTTATATATGTACCTATGACCAAGTAATTTACTCCTAACTAATAGAAACAGAATTTCATACCTCTATGCAAGAATATTCACAGAAACATTATTAGTAATAGCTGAAGACTGACAGTTTTAAATACTACTTTGACCATGACTTATCACAGGAGGCCAGGTGTGGGACTTTCCACCTGCAGCCTCATGTCAGTGCTCAAAAAGTTTCAGATTTTGGAGCATTTCAGACCTCAGATTTTCTATTAGGGATGTTCAATCCATAGTAGAAATAAATCATGGCTGTTTCATAAAAGTGGCTTTTGTTGTTTGTTTTTGTCATTGAATCCATGGCCTCATACATGCTTAGCAAGTGCTCTTCCCCTGAGCCACACTCTCAGCCCTTCAAGCCCTTTCATTAGGGCACTAATCCTAGAGGTGAGGGCTCAACCCTTTATGACTTAATTGCCTCTTAAGACTGTTATGTTGGTGATTAAGTTTCAATATATGAATTTTGGGGGACATTTCAATCATAGCAGCAAGGGTAAAATATTTTGAGAGAAACTTAAATACAGACTTTTGTTGAAAGACCTGTTCAGTTATTAGGAAACTGAGTCCAGGAGGTGGAATTCAAGACACGATGCTGAATAAATAAACTGCACCCAAGAGTGGGGTCCCATGTCTGTAATCACAGCAACTCGGGAGGCTGAGGCAGGAGGATCACAAGCTTGAGACAAGCCTCAGCAATTTAGCAAGGCCCTAAGCAACTTAGCAAGTTCCTGTCTCAACATTTTTAAAAAAGAAAGAAATTAGCAAAAATGTCTATGAATGTAGTAGTAGGAAAAAAAAAAAAAAGGAGGGAAGCTTCGAATCCCAGGAAACTAAAATGCTATGGAATAATAACATGGAGGTAAGGGAGGAGAAACTGGGGAAAAATCATCTAAGTTTCTGTCTGTCTGTTTTTTGAGTACTCAGTATTGGACCTGGGGGCACTGTGCCACTGAGTTACATCTCCAGCCCTTTCTATTTTGAGAAAGGGTCTCACTAAGTTGCTGAGGCTGGCCTCAAACTTGTGATCCTCTTGCCTTAGCCTCCAGAGTGGCTGGGATTACAGGTGTGCACCATCATAACTGACTAATTTTTTTTAAGAGTTTTTTTTTTTTTTTAGAGAGAGAGAGAGAGAGAGAGAGAGAGAGAGAGAGAGAGAGAGAGAGAGAACTTTTTAAATATTTATTGTTTAGTATTCCGTGGACACAACATCTTTAATTTATTTGTATGTGGTGCTGAGGATCGAACCCAGCGCCACACATGCCAGGCGAGCGTACTACCGCTTGAGCCACATCCCCAGCCCCTGACTAATTTTTGTATTTTTAAGAAGGATGAATAAAATAATCAGTTTGCTGGAGATGTAACTTGGTAGTAAAGTGCTTGGCCTAGCATGTTCAAAACTTTGGGTTAGATTCCCAGCACTGGGGGGGGGGGGGAAATGCATTTTAAGCTTTGTAAGGTGATATTACAAATTTAATTTCTAAATGTATACAAATAGAATGCATACTTTCCAAACCAATGAGTAGGTGTGTTAGTCATCTTTCTGTTGCTATGACAAATACCTGAGATAAACAACTTAAAAGGAGGAAAGTTTTGTTTTGGCTCATGGTTTCATAGATTTCAGTCCATGGGCCACATTGCTTTGGGCCTGTGGCAGCACCGTATGTCATGGTGGGAGCCCAGGTTGGAGGAGGTCTTCCACCTCAGGATGGCCAAGAAGTGAAAGAGAGAGGAAGAGGGAATTTCCCCTTCAAGGCCATGCCCTCAACGGGCTAGCTACCTTCACTGGGTTCCATCTCTTGAAGGCTCCTCTACCTTCCAAAGTGCCACAGGCAACCAAACCTTTAATATATGCATTTTTGAAGATCAATGCAGATTCAAATATTAGGTTGGGTAGGCATGATGGTGCAATATCTGTGATCCCATTGACTCTGGAGGATCTTAACTTCCAGGCTAATCCGGGCAATTTAGCAAGACCTCAAAGTAAAACATAAAAGATGCGAGGATGTAGCTCAGTGGTTGAGCACCCCTGGGTTCCATCTTCAGTACTGAACAAAAATAAATTAAAAAATGTATTTATACTGAACAGGTATAGGCTTTTTTCTTGAATTATTCCTTAAAGAATATTATATAACAATAATTTATATGTCAATTATATTTTATTGAGTATTATAAATGATCTCAGAATGATTTAAAGTATATGGGGGGTTATGTGCAGATTATATGCAAACATTGATCCACTTACATAAAGGACTTACGCATTCATGAATTTTAATATCCTGGGTGTTGGTGAGGTGGGGGGTCCTGGAACCAATACCCCAAAAGATACGGAGAGATGACCATATCTGCCAAATATCAAGTCAGAATAACTATGGTTTCTCTATCAGTTATTTTTTCAAGTTAAAATGGTATTCTATGAAAAAAATCCATGACTCCAGTCATCCCAAGTGCATTTTCAGGGCACAATCATCCTTCTTACTGTGGTCTGTAGCACAATATTTTTATTTTGTTTTTGTTTTTCTTTTAATTTTTTATTTGTGGAGGGTTCTTCCCCCAAGAGTTCATTTTTTTAAAAAATTTTATTTTGAGATTAAATAAAGGTGACATCACTAAGTTGCTTAGGGCCTCATGAAATTTCTGAATCTGGCCTCAAATTTGCAATCTTTCTTCCTCAGCCTCCCCAGCCAATGGGATTTCCTGAATGTACCCACTGTGCCTGGATAGTCTGGATAGTGTGTGTGTGTGTGTGTGTGTGTGTGTGTGTGACCAGGGATTGAACACATGGGTATTTAACCACCGAATGACATCTCCAGGACTTTTTTACACTTTATTTAAAGACAGAGTCTCTGCTGAGGCTGGCTTTGAACTTGAGATCTTCCTTCCTCAGCCTCTCAGGCGGTTGGGATTACAGGGGTGCCCCACCATGCATACCTGGATTAAGTGAATTTTTAAATACAGCTGTATTTGAATAAGAATTCTGTACAAATAAAACATATACTTTAACACAAGAGCGCAAGAAAATAATATTTTATTTATAAGTTTTCTTTATTTTTTGATACTGGGGATTGAACCCAGGAGCCCTTTATCACTGAGTCAATCGCCAGTCCTTTTTATTTTTTATTTTGAGACAGGGTCTAAGTTGCTTAGGGCCTTACTAAATTGCTTAAGCTGGCCTTGAACTTGTGATCCTCCCGCCTCAGCCTTCCACGTGGCATGTGTCACTGTATCTTGCAAGACTTAATAAGATTATTGCTATTGCTTTTTAAAAGATATTTTACCTAAAATAGGGTTTAAAACAACTGGGAGTGCACGGTGATGAGCAATGAAATCCTACATAACATAGTTTGAAATCCTCTGCATGATTCCTGTTAAGGCATCAGTTTTCCCGCCTTTGCTTTCGTACCATCTTTACAAACGTGAACACAATGAAAAAGTAAAGTGATGTCTTAGCATTATTATGAAGATAGTTTCATTACGTGGATACCAAGGGTCTCAGGGCCGTGCATGTGCATTGAGAACCGTTGCTCTGGGTTGCAGGACCTCGTCCTAATCTCCACCTAATTCGTATTTTGTTGTCTTTCATCCTCTGGGTCCCTCTGGTTCCCCTGTGTGAGAAGTGGCTTTCTGTGTGAGAAGTGCCAGCGGGCCCCAACTGTGGGCGTGGCCAGTTTCAGGCAGCAGCCGGGTTTTTTTGTTTTCTGGTGGCAATTGCTCGGTGGCAGGGGCCCCTCACCCTCCTTTCCCCTACCTCACTTCCTCTTCCCCTCCCCCAACGCCTTTAACTCTTTCCTTCTCCCAGGGATGGACAAAACGCCAAGGTAAAACCTTAACTAAAAGACGCTGCCAGCCGGGCTCAGTGGCATTCGCCTGTCATCCCAGCCATTCAGGAGTTTGAGTCAGGAGAATGTAAAGTTTGAGGACAGCCTCAGGGATCTGGATACCCTCAGCCACTTAGCGAGACCCTGTCTCAAAATAAAAATAAAACGGCTGGGATGTGGTTCAGTGGTAGAGTGCCCCGCGTTCAATCCCCAGTACCAAATACATACATAAATAAATAAATAAACAACAGAGTGAATTGTGCTGAGCACTCTGTACAGCACCATAGTTAGTGTCCTTTATTTTATTTTTTTAACCAGAGATTAAACCCAGGAGCACTTCCTCACTGAGCCACATTCTCAGCTCTTTTTATTTTTTATTTTGAAATAGGGTCTGGTTAAGTTGCTTAGGGTCCTTCTGAGTTGCTGAGACTGGCTTGAACTCATGATCCTCCGTCTCAGCCTCCAGAGTGGCTGAGATTACAGGCCTGTACCATCCCATTTATTTTTGAAAGAAATTTGTTTTGTCAGGTGTGGTGGCCCAAGCCTGTAACCCCAGCTACTCTGGAGGCTGAGACAGGAGGATGGCAAGTTGGAGGACAGCCTTGGCAATTTATTGAGATCTTGTCTCAAAATAAAAATAAAAAAGGGTTCAATCCCTGGTGCTATAATAAATAAATAAGATGAAGCAAGCAAGCAAGCAATTTTCTATTTTCATTTAATATATCACAGAACATCCTTCTATCTATCTATCTATCTATCTATCTATCTATTGGTACTGAGGATTGAACTCAGGGGCACTTGACCACTGAGCCACATCCCCAGCCCTATTTTGTATTTTATTTAGACACAGGGTCTCACTGAGTTGTTTAGTGCCTTGCCTTTGCTGAGGATTTGAACTTGCAATCCTCCTGCCTCTGCCTCTGGAGCCTCTAGTATTACAGGCATGTGCCACTGTGCCCAGCTGGCTAGCTCTTTATTTGTGTTAGGTGCTGTTATTATCCTCATTTTCCAGATGAGGAAATTGAGGCTCAGAGAGGTTAGGTGATAGTCAGGCAATGAGACCCTTAATCATACAAATTACTCCTGCAAATTGGGAGAAACCTTTATGGTCTGGGAGTCTGCTACAACATAATAATATCACATCTGGTTCTTTTTCTTTTCTTTCTTTTTCTTTGCAGTGCTGGGGACTTGAATCCAAGGTCTCACACATGACAGGCAAGCACTCTACCATTGAGCTATATCTTCAGTCCCACATCTGTTTCTTTTTAATGGCTTTCAATTATTTCCCCTTGTCCAGATTCTGGCTCTCTGTTTTTGTTTTTGTGTTTTTAATTGTTTTGTAATTGTAGATGGACAGAATGCCTTTATTTTATTTGTTTATTATTATGTGGTGCTGCGGATAGAACATAGTGCCTCACACATGCTAGGCAAGTGCTCTGCCACTGAGCTACAACCCCAGCCCTGGCTCTCTGTTTTATTAGGACTTTTTAGGATTATAAATGCAACAGAGAGAAAATTTTGGTAAATTAAATAGTATGTCAAGGGCTAGGGTTGTGACTCAGTGGTAAAGCGCTCGCCTGACATCCACAAGGCACTGGGTTCAATCCTCAGCACCACATAAAAGTAAAATAAAGGTATTGTGTGTATATATATATATATATATATAGTTGTAGGTGGACACACTACCACAAAATACAAAAATCTTCCAAATATGCTTTGTAGCATATTATCATCCATTTGACAAAATAAGTCAAGGTAGTGGGCTGGGGAGATAGCTCAGTGGTGGAGAGCACTTGCCTAACATGTGCTGGGCCCTGGGTTCAATCCCCAGCATCTCTCTCTCTCTCTCTCTCTGTGGGTGTGGGTGTGACACACACCCCCCCACATCCCTGTAGTGTTTTGTACTTTTATTGAGGGCCTGGGGTGGGGGTCAGATACCTTACAGGATAACTCAGGTAAATAAATGCTGTGTCACCTCCCTACCTCTCACCCCCAGTGCATACTTGAGAAGGTAGGCTAGGATTTGTTTACTGTGTTAGTCAGTAATGGCTGCTAGAACAAAAATATCATAACCCAATGGTTTAACAGAATCTTTTCTTCTCTGTCCCCTGCCCCTTCTGAAATCTGAGAAGTCCAAGTTAAAGATGCAGCAGGAGTCCATCCTGATGAGGATGAGAGGGATCCACTGCCTCATGTCTCTTCTTACAAGGGCACTTAGTCTCATTCATGAGACTCCCTCCAAAGACACTGTCCCTAAATACTATCATATGCTGGGTGCAGTGGTGCATGCCTGTAATCTCAGTGGCTTGGGAGGCTGAGGCAGGAGGATTGCAAGTTCAAAGCCAGCCTCTGCAATCTAGGGAGGGCCTAAGCAACTCAGTGAGACTCTGTCTTTAAATGAAATACAAAAAGGGGCTGAGGATATGGCTTGGTGGTTAAGCATCCCTGGGTTCAATCCTCAGTACTAAATACATACATACATATCAACATGTTGGAGATCTGGGTACTTCTTGTGAATTGTGTGTGTTGGCAGTTTTTGTGGGAGGGGAAACAGTTCACTTGGTGGAAGGAATGGATGGTGCAAAGACACAGGGGCAGGACCTGTTTGGGAAACGGGTAGGGTTAGGGTTCTTTTTTTTTTTTTGAGTTTTTTAATATTTATTTTTTAGTTTTCGGCAGACACAACATCTTTGTTTGTATGTGGTGCTGAGGATCGAACCCGGGCCGCACGCATGCCAGGCGAGCGCGCTACCGCTTGAGCCACATCCCCAGCCCTGGGTTAGGGTTCTTGGGCAGAGGAAAGAGCAGAAGAGAAGAGTGGCAAGAGGTGGAGGCCACAAATGGCCTAAGCTATCCAGATTCATCGTACCAGTTAGTGGGAAGCTACTGCAGGCATTTGAGCTGCAGGCATTTGACTGCTCAGGGCTTACGCACAAAGGTGCTGGAAGCAGTGCTCAGGCAGACTGGGTGGGGGAGAGGGCACAGGCTGCTGGCAGGGAATCAGCATAGAGATGACCATAAATAGCTCTGCTATCAACACCTCCCCCACAACCCTCTCCTCCTTCTCCTCCTCCTCCTCCTCCTATTTTCCAATTTCTAATAATGGCTTTGCCTTCTTCCAGCCCCTGGGATGGAAGTCTGAGTCACTCTGACTCCTCCTCCTGCCATGCCCGCTTCCAAGCAGCTGCAGTTCCTGCCCATTTTGTCTCCTCCACACGCTGCTACAGCTTTTCCCCTACAGGTCCTGCCAGGGTGCTGGGTCAGGCTACAGGACTAGCTAAGGGACTCTGGTTCCCCTTCCCCAGGCCTGATCCCTACCTCCCAATATTCCCTCACTACTGTTGACAGGAGTGACCCTCTGCTTACCAAATACCCCCCACCCCCACCCCCAAACTAATGCCCTGGAGTGAGGGCTGGATGAAGTTTGGGTCGCTCTGCCAGCCTACCCATCCAGCCTCTTCCCAGATATCCTGGAAGAGCCAGCTTGATGAATGCCCCCTCCCTGCACCATACACTTTCCACCATCTGTCCCAGCAGAACTAATGCTGTCTTTGCAGATGCCAAACATGACATATGAACTCCCCTTGGAACAGCTTCTTCCTCTCCCTGGACTTCTCGTGATTGTATATATGTTCCTCTGGCTCTGAAAGGGCTGGGACTGAGTGATAGGCATTTTTGTGCTTCTACAGAGAACTTGGATGTGACGTAGATTTAATAATGAAATACAGTATGATTAAAAACATAGAAATATAGTCTGACCTCAGACTACAAGATCTAAGCCCCCTTTCTTTAAATACCATCTTTCTCTTTAGTGTTTTAGTGTTTTTCAGGGCCAGTAGTTACCACATGAGCACAATAAATGAGATTTTGGTCTCTCTCTTTTTGTCCTTAAGAGTAATAGACTATGAGCCATGGTTTGAATTGGAATTCAGCTACATCCCAGCTGTGTGACTTTAACCAAGTGACCAGACTTTCTGATTCAGTGGAGCTGACACCAGCTGCCTTACCAAACAGGCACTATGTGGGGAAAGCTGGCCCAGAGCTGGAGAGCTGGGAGGAAGGCAGGGAGGGGCAGTTTAAAAGATTTTGGCTCTTTGGCTGGGGGTGCAGCTCAGTGGTACAGTGCCTGCATAGGATGTGTAAAATCATGGGTTCAATCCATAGCACCACTGAATAAATAAATAAAAATTAAAAGATTGTCTCAACTGCCCCCAGCTACTGCTATGCTTTGAAGGACACAAGAGCTCCCACCCTGATCCCTAAGCAGGTAGAGAACAGACTCAGGAACACACTGAGGCTTTCCAGGCCTCTGAGATCCCAGCCCACCACATGGAGGAAGAGACAGGCTCCTGTGTGTGGGAAGCAATTTCTTTACCACCCTTTCAGTGGTGTCAGTATGGGTTATTTTATTTTTTTTAAATAATATTTTGGGCTGGGGATGTGGCTCAAGCGGTAGCGCGCTTGCCTGGCATGCGTGAGGCATGGGTTCGATCCTCAGCACCACATACAAAGATGTCGTGTCTGCCGAGAACTAAAAAATAAATATTAAAAATTCTCTCTCTCTCTCTTTCTCTCTTTTAAAAAAAATAATATTTCATTGTATAGATATAGCACATTTTTTTAGAGAATTTTAATATTTATTTTTTAGTTTTCGGCAGACATAACATCTTTCTTTGTATGTGGTGCTGAGGATCGAACCTGGGCCGCATGCATGCCAGGCGAGCGCGCTACTGCTTGAGCCACATCCCCAGCCCCTCAGTATGGGTTATTGATAACTGAATTTGACTTGTAATGCCAGATTTGTGGGACCCCAATAGACCTCCAGGAGCCGACTCCGATGCAATCACATAAGAGTCTTTATTGCAAGCTCGAGCCTGGACTCACAACCATTCCCTACTCAGCAGTCCCAGGGAGTGAGTCCCAGTCTTTTGTCTAGTGATATTTTATAGGTTTTTGGGGGATACTCTATGCTTCACAACATCACACAGCAAACCATTCCATACCGCGGGAAAATCAAACAACTCTTTTTTTTTTTTTTTTTTTTTTAAAGAGAGAGTGAGAGAGATAGAGGTAGAGAGAGAGAGAATTTTTTTTTAATATTTATTTTTTAGTATTTGGCGGACACAACATCTTTGTTTGTATGTGGTGCTGAGGATCGAACCCGGGCCGCACGCATGCCAGGCGAGCGCGCTACCGCTTGAGCCACATCCCAGCCCCTCAAACAACTCTTAACATAGATTAGCACATTCACTGGCAGGAACAAGTTGGGTAGGGGTGATTGGTTGTACAAGAGAGGGATTCCTTTGAACTGATTGGTTTAAGCCATGAGGGGTGTACGTGCTAAACTACATGGTTTTCCAACATGATATCAACCACCATAAACTACTTGGGGGTCATCTGGCATTCCAGGTATTTTCCTTGTCTCATGCTGATTGGTGGTTGCTAGGGGGTTGCTATGGGTCCTCACCTAGCCTAACTGAGTCAGGGACACCTGGCGCTGCAGATCTCTCCTGTTATTTGCAGACAAACAACTCAGCAGGGTGGGTATGTGCCTAGGAGTGCTCTGTGGGTTTTTTCCAAGGACAAGGGTCACGCCCCCTTCCTTAGGACAGGCCTTGAGGTAGAAGCTGCTGTTATTTGTTTTCAAAAATGGAGTCACATCAGTTTCTCAGACTGTTTGAACCAGAAGGCTCCTCAGAGGGGTCCATTCTCCAACCTCATAGATATGTCACTGAGATCTGGGTACCTGATAATACCAGTTTGGTAAGAAAGCCAAATGCTGTATTGGTATCTTCTAGCATGTGTGTGTATGTGTGTGTGTGTTTCTTTCTTTCTTTTTTTTTTGGTAGTAGGAATTGAACCAAGGGCACTTAATCATTGAGCCACATCCTCAGCTCTTTTTTATATTTTATTTTGAGACAGGGCCTCTCTAAGTTGCTGAGGCTGCCTTTGAACTCACAGTCCTCCTGCCTCAGCCTCCCGAGCAACTGGGATTACAGGTGTGTACCACCATGCCCAGCTTGTGTGTGTGTGTGTGTATGTGTATGTTTTAAATTCGTTTTCAGTGTTAGATATTAAAGCCAGGAGTGCTCTACCATTAAGCCATATTCTTAGCCCTTTTTTGTTTAGAGATAGGGGCTCACTAAATTGCTGAGGCTGGCCTCAAACTTGTGATCCTTTTGCCTCAACCTCCCGAGTCACTGCAATTACAGACATGTGTTGCCAAGCTGGCTTATACTAGTGTTTTGAGCAAGAGAATTGAGAACAGAGTGAAAGGGATAATATGTTGTTTTGGGACACCCTGGTCCAAGATCAGGCCTTTGACTGTAGTCTTAGACTTTGGGGGGCCCCAAAACAGCCTCCACTTGGGCCCAGTCTATTGGACTAGGGCCAAAGCAGTAGCCTGCCAGGCTGGGACTAGGTGAGGAAAGCTTTGAAGTGGAGTTCAAGGTCACTTTCCTGGGCCAGTTCCATCTGGCAATGTTGAGAGGCTGTGGAGAGAACCCTGAACAGAGGGCAGAAAGGTTGCTCCTTTTTGGAGTAAACTGATGTGACTGGGAAAGGGGGCTGGTATGACATTTTTCTAAATAAAACTCAGCCCTTAGTTTTAGTCTCATTTCAAGAAAATGGGTGAAGAGAGAGAGGGTTTGGTTGTCTGTGGCAGAATCCATCACTCCCGTCTTTTGCAAAACATACAGGGTAAAATCAAACTGTCTGGCTGGATGTAGCTCAGAGGTGGAGCTCTTGCCTAGCCTGCTTGAGGCCCCGGGTTCAATTCTGCCTGGGGCTGCAGAGCTATCACTTGGAATAAGATAAACATCAGTAGTAGTTGTTGAGTACAGGGGAGCGCCCCAAACTTTTTACTACATAATTTCACCCACGACAGCCTTGTTATTATTACATTACATCCCGTTCAGCACAGGGGAAAACAGACTGGTTATGCTAAGGGACTTGGGGGGCTCGGAGTCTGACCTAGTGAGGAGAAGGGGGATTTCAACTCTCGATCCCAGATAATCTACGCAACCAGTTGGACCTGAGAAACTTGAGGTTTCTTAGTCTTGGGTCACGAATGCGGAACCTGCACTTGGTTAATGCCCATCGGGGTTCAGCCCTTCAAATGCAAAGGACACAGGGGTTAAGGCGATGTGTGGGCAATTGACACTCAGGTTCAGTGGGGCACCCTGGAGCAGTCAACCCCTCGCCGGTTCAAGTGAGTCTCTCAACCTCTGGATCCCGCGGAGCTGGGTAAGCCGCAGAGCCCAAGATGCGCGGGCTCAGCACTCTGGCCCGCAGGCTCTGGCAAGGCCCTAAGAAGGGTCGGACGGGGCCGGGCCCTGGCCCCGCCCCCTCCCGGCGAGGCCCAATGGGGCGGCGGGCCCTAGCAGTCCCGCCCCGGTTGTGTCCTGGCTGCCAGCGCCAACCCGGCCCCGCTGCAGGCAGCCGTGTGGAGCGGCGCACTGGGTTCTAGCTGCCCGCTCGTTCGCTCCCCTGCTTGGGATGGCCGGCTACCTGCGGGTCGTACGCTCGCTTTGTAGAGCCTCGGGCTCCGGGCCGGCCTGGGTGCCGACGGCCCTGAACACCTCCAGCCTGCAAGAGCAGCCACGGCGCCACTGTGAGTGCCGCACGGAGGGTCCGGGCGGGCGCGCGCCGGTGCCGCGACGTGGCGACTTCCCGGGCGGGGGCCGGGGAGCGCGACTCGCGACGCCTGCGGCCCGGGAGCGGCGGGATCTGGCACACAAAAGGCTGGGGGGGCGGCCTCGCTCTGCGCTACCCTGTCTGGCGCTTCCGGGCCGCATGAGGCGCAATGGTGGGGACTTGAGGGACGGTGGCAACTGGTGGCCCGGGAGATTGCTGTCTTGCGAGGGCTGGGCTCGGGGCTGCCATACGCCCCCAGGTATTCCGGGAGGGAGTCCTGGGGGAGTCCCGGATCTGATAGATGTGTTGCCCGCCTGCGCCCCTGGAGAGAGACAAGGAACCGAGGGGGGCACCCTACCGTTTCTCTGGCGAGAGGGAGGGTCGCAGCGCGGCCCCTGCTCAGACAAAGGCGGAGAGGGGGGAGGCATCCACTTCCCCTTCCTTTACAGCCGGGCGCTCTCTAATCCCTCCTCACCATCAGGCCCACGTCAGCTATTTTTGGAGCCATTACTCGACAGCTGGAGGAGTGTCCTTTCAGTTTTCCCCTTTTGTTAGACTGCCCCCCCCTTCCCCCCCGTCCCCGCCCCCCCCACCCCCGCTTCTTCTTAGTCGGTGCACTTGAGGCCCCATCCTGGGGCCTCTCCTTGGCTTGACTTGCCTTTTCTTGCCTACCGGCCCATGCCCTACTCCATTGTTGGCCCTGCCTGGTTTACCCGCCTCGGAGACTTGGCAGCGTGCGCAAAATGTCACTTTCTCCGGAGTCGTTCTCACGCCGTCTGGGATACTTTTAACTCTGCTAAGGAGAGAAAAGTAAAAAAAAAAGCGAGACTTAGACTGATCCCGGTTACCCATGCTGCTGCCCAGCCTGGCATGTGAGCATCGGTCTGCCCCTTACCCTGTGTACTCAAATCTCTGTTATAGAAGACAGGGAACGGTCAGTGAAAGTCTCTTGGCATTTTCTGATGCCTACTGGCACAGAAACTCCTAGCCAGTAGGCATCAGACCTGCCTTGAAGTCCTTTGGGGTGGGCCGGGAGAATGAGGGAGTGGGGCTCACTGCTTGGCTTGGCCAGAGTGGGTAATCTTTTTTTTTGTTGTTGTTAAATTTTAGTTTTAGGTGGACACAATATCTTTATTTTACATTTACGTGGTGCTGAGTATTGAACCCAGTGCCTCATGCATGCTAGAGGAGTCCTCTACCAGGGAGCCACAAATCCAGCCTCCAGATTGGGTAATCTTTAACTGAGTGGGAATAACTGACCAGAACTGGTGGCTGGGAGGCGGGAAAAGGACTTGGGCCCCAGTCCCCTCTAAGGAGAAAAGCATATGTTTGCTTTTGTACTTCTGGGATCTGTCTCTAAGGGTCCCACCCTGAAATTTAAGATTTAATGTGCCCCAGGCCCCTAAGATTTACACATGGCACCACCTTCAGCAAAATGGTAAAAGTTAGATACATTTTCCAATTCTCCACCCCCCCCCCCCTTTTTTTTCCTGCCTTGATGGTAAAAAAAGAAACCAAAACAAAGCAACAATTACACTAACAAAATGAAGCCCCTTTAGGGCCTGAGATTGGATACACTTTAAAAAAGTGGTCAGTTGCAAGTCCTTCTAAAAGTCCCTGGGTGGGGTAGTTATAACAGAGAAAATGCCTGTACTTTGAATTGGACATCCGACTACAGTTGACAGTTCTGCCAGCTTGTTACCTGGCAACATTGCTGGAGACAAAATACTTGGCATTCCCTTTGATGACAAAGAAAGAATAATTTTTGGCTAAAAGGGTTCTGTGTCTTTGCTGCCTTGCAATTCCCACACGAGTCTCTTTCAAACTTTGCAGCCTTCAGCGACTGCTGCTGGTGGTTCTGATAAGTTAGAGCTAGGGGAAGTGAGGGCCACTCGTAACTGCTCCGTGGGAAAATTAGTTATTCTATTTCTAGCCAGAAACTTCTTAAAGTTTTCACCCTGCTCCCATTTAGATGTGATTGGTGTCTTACCTGCACTCTTCGATTCCAGGACAAATTATTTAATGATTAAAGACCCACCAGTAGAGTTCTTTATCTGTTCCCCTGTGGAGTCTTGTTACCATCAGTCACCACCCCCACCCTCCTCTCCTGCTGAATTCTCTCCCCCCAGAGCTGGTTTGGGTGCTTATGTTTCATCCAGTAGGTATTAAGGGAAAATGTCTCTGGAAAGCTTGGGGCCTGTGCTGGAGATGTAGCTCAGTGGTAGAGCACTTGGGAGCATGAAGGAGGCCTGGGATCAATTCCCAGCACTACAAAAACAAACAAAACCAAGCCACACAACTTGAGAAGCCTGGGTCCTGTCCTCAAATCTACCTAAGGTTGAGTCCTCTTGGGCTGATTCCATTCAGGTTAGAGGTCTGGAAATTGCTTTCTGATTCCAGGAAGCAAGGGTCCATGACCTGCCCTGGGCTTTATACTGTGTAAACCATGTTAAAAGTGCCAGCAGACTGCATTTTTTTTTTTCCCTCCTTGGTTCTGGGGTTAGAACCTGGGAACTTATGCATGTTAGGCAAGCACTCAAGTACTGAGCTGCACCTCCAGCCCAGACTGCAAATATTAGTACACTCTAGGTTGTGAGGTTGTCTGGGGCAGAAGCCCATCGCCTGGCAGAGCCGCTTGTGTACCTCTGGTGTAGCCAGCTGGCTCAAACTCTCTGGCCTCTGTGTGGCAATGTACCCAGTCGAAACCTGTGTGATAGCATACGCCTGTAATCCCAGTGGCTTGGGAGGCTAAGGCAGGAGGATGAGAGTTCAAAGCCAGGCTCAGCAAAAGCAAAGTGTTAAGCATCTCAGTGAGACCCTGTCTCTAAATAAATACAAAATAGGGCTGGGGATGTGGCTCAGTGATCGAGTGCCCCTGAGTTCGATCCTCGGTATAAAATGATAATAAATAAAATGTACCCCAGGAGGATGAGAGGGGAGGGCAAGGCAGCCCTGATCACAGACTGGTTTAACCTTGACTTGACATTCATTAATGTCTTCAACAAATATGTTCCTTTCATGTGCTAAATACCATGCAAGAAGCTGGGGTAAGAACTGGGAATAAGACCAGGAAAGATTCTTGCTGTTATGGAGCATTAATTCTAATGTGGAAGGGGACAGATAATAAGCAAGATCAAAGTCATGTAGTGTGCCATATGGGCACAAGAGTTGAGGAGAAGAGAAGACCTCAGAGAATTAAGTGCTGAAAAGGGGAAGAAGCAGGCCATTCAGGTATCAGGGAAAGAGGACCTGCAAGTGTCAAGAATTCCATGTAGGAGCGGAAGAGGAGCACTGGGTTGAATGACAGATGAGTGAGGTTTAGCAGGAAGATCAGTGAAGGGCTCTAAGTATGTATATATTTGGTACCAGGAATGTTCTGAACCTAGGGGCACTTTATCACTGAGCCACATCTCCAGCTCTTTTTAAAATATTTTATTTCATGACAGGGTTGCACTGAGTTGCTTAGGGACTTGGTAAGTTGCTGAGTCTGACTTTGAACTCAAAATCCTCCTGCCTCAGCCTCTGGAGCCGTTGGGATTACAGGTGTGCACCACCACGCCCAGCTTCTAGGCATTATTTATTTATTTATGTAGTGTGCTGGGGATCAAACTGAGGGCCTTGCACAAGCTAGGCAAGCCCTCTGCTCCTGAGCCACACCCGTAGCTTCTAAGACATTTTTGAGGACTTTGGCCTTTATTCTGAGAGAAAAAGGAGGCTTTGCAGGGTTTTGAGGAGAGTGCTTTGATCTGACTTAGGTCTTAACGGGGACACCCTGGTTTTAGGGACCTGGTAGGAGGTAATGGTCGTACCCTGGCCAGAGGAGATTCTGGTTGGTTGGACCTGGGTGGTGGGGCTGTGGGGAGAAACTGGCCGGATTCTGGATGTATACTGAAGAAAGCCAGTAGGGTTTGTTGATACTTTGTATGTGGGTGTAAGAGAAAGGGAGGAGTGAAATCAGGAAGATACTTGAGTGGCTTCAAAGGAATTGGGGGCTTCCCCCACATTCTGATCCTTTGTTGGGACATGCAGCCTCTTGGTCAGAGCTGCATGGTAGGAAGTGGAGAGGGTCCTTGTGCTTAGCACCTGTGTAGTTATATTTTTATGTAAAATCTCCTGTGTTTTTTTTTTTTTTAAATAGGGAGGGCTGGTTTAAATTCTTATTATTTTTGCTTTTTTTATTTTGGCAAAAATATAACTTAATATTTACCATATTAACTCTTTTCTTTAAAGTGTACAGTTCAGTAGTGTTGAATAACCATCACCACCAGCCATCTCCAGACCTTTTTCATCTTGGGAGACTGAAACTTTATATCCACTAAACCCTAATTCCCCTTTGCCTCCTCCCCCTCCCCCCAGTCTCTGGCAACCACCATTCTACTTTCTGTTTCTGTGAATTTGACTCATCTTATATAAGTAGAATCATATAGAATTTATCTTTTGTGGAGCTGGGGTTGTACTGGGCTTGATCCTCAACACTACATTAAAAAATAAATAAATAAGAAAAACAATGTACTAATTGTAAAAAATATGATTTTTTATAACTATTTCATTTATAATGCCCACAAGTTTCATCTGTATTATAGCTTGGTGACCGAGTTTTCTTCCTATTTTTATGTTTGTTTGCTTGTTTGTTTATTTATTTATTTATTGTATTGGGGATTGAACCCAGGGGCACTTAATCACTGAACTATATCCCCAGTCCTTTTTTAAAAACATATACATTTAGTTTTTATTTATTTATTTTTTAGTTTTTGGTGGACACAATATCTTTATTTTACATTTATGTGGTACTGAGGATCGAACCCAGTGCCTGGTACGTGCTAGGCGAGCGCTCTACCACTGAGCCACAAACCCAGCCCTACATTTAGTTTTTATATCTTTACTTTACATTTATATGGTGCTGAGGATCAAACCCAGTGCCTCACAGGCGTGGGCCACTGCACCTGGCCCCAGAGCCCTTTTTAAATTTTGAGACTTTGCCTCCTAAGTTACCCACACAGGTAACTTAGCCCAGGGGCCCTTTATCACTAAGCTGCATCCCGTCTCTTTTTATTTTGAGACAGAGTCTCACTGAGTTGTCCAGGCTGGTCTTGAATTTGCAGTCTTCCTGTTTTAGCCTCCCACATTGCTGGGATTACAGGTGTAATGACGCTGGCTCATTTTGGTTTTGATTTGCATTTCCCTAGTGATCAGTGATGTTAAGTATTTTCCAGGTGTGAATGATATACAAAAGTATATATCATTTTTGGAGAAATGTCTGTTCAAGTCTTTGCCCTTTTATTAAAATTATTATTTGCTGGGCTGCGGTTGTGGCTCAGTGATAGAACACTTGTCTAACAAGTGTAAGGTACTGGGTTTGATTCTCAGCACTGTGTATAAATAAATAAAATAAAGATCCATTGACAAATATATATATATTTGTGGTAGGCAAGCGCTCTACCACTGAGCCACATCCCCAATCCAGGACCATCATCTTTTTTTTGTTGTTGGTGCTGGAGATTGAACCTATGGCCTTGGACATGCAAGGCAAGCCACTCTATCAACTGAGCTAAATCTCCAGACCCAGCACCATGATCTTGATCCTGACCTACCCCAGCTGTGTGGTGTGGTGTGTGTGTGTGTGTGTGTGTGTGTGTGTGTGTGATCCTCAGCCTACCTGCCTGAAGCCCAATTCAGTGGAGCCCTAATTCAGTGGCTGAAATCTTTAGAATTGGCCCCCAGGTGAGTTTCTCGTTAGTGGTCCCAATTATGATATAGTTTCAGTTCTCTATTTAATTGTTTCTTTCTGTACTGGGGATGGAACCCACAGGTGCTCTACCTTTGAACTATATCTCTAGCTCTCTTTATTTATTTATTTATTTATTTAAAAATTTTGAGACAGGGTCTCACTAAGTTGCTGGCCTCAAATTTATGTTCCTCCTCCAGCCTCAGGCTGTTGGGATTATAGGTGTGTGCCACCATGCCCAGGTAGGTTCAGTTTTAACAACTTTTAGTTAGCTGTCCTCAAATTAACTCATAGAAGATGCTTATAAAAACTAAACTAGGGGGGGCTGGGGATGTGGCTCAAGCAGTAGCGCGCTTGCCTGGCATGCGTGCGGCCCGGGTTCGATCCTCAACACCACATACAAAGATGTTGTGTCCGCCGAAAACTAAAAAATAAATAAATAAATAAATAAATAAAACTAAACTAGGGCTAGGGTTGTGGCTCAGTGGTAGAGCCCTTGCCTAGCACATGTGAGGCCCTGGGTTCGATCCTCAGCACCACATATATATAAATAAATAAAAATATAAAGAAAAAAAAACTAAACTAGTGGCTGGGAACAGTGGTGCATGCCTATAATCCCAGCCACTTGGGAGGCTGAGGCAGGAGGATCTCGAGTTCAAAGCCAGCCTCAGCAACAACTCATTGAGACCCTGTCTTTGAAAATAAAATACAAAATAGGGCTGGGGATGTGGCTCAGTGGTCGAATGCGCCTGAGTTCAATCCCTGGTACAAAAAAAAAAAACCAAAAAACTAAACTAGTTTAGCCAGGCGTGGTGTTATACATGACTCAGGAGGCAAAGGTAGGAGGATTGCAGCAACTTAGTGAGACCCTGTCTCAAAATAAAAAGGGCTGGGGTTGTAGCTTAGTGGGAAAGTGACCCTAGGTTCAGGTTCAATTCCTAGTAAACTGTCTCCCCCCCTCCCCCAAGAAAAAAAAAGAAAGAATAAAGAAAACCCAACAACAACAAAACAAAGTTCAAGGACAGACCAGTGGATTTTCTACAGTCCCAAGCCTCTTCCCACTCAAGCTTCAGATCAAAGTGAAGGAATTTTGTAGTGTGGGTCCAAAATCTCCACTGCATCTTGAGAAGGGCAGTGGGGCCCAGTGTGCATGGCTTTTGTTCTCTAGGGAATGTAGTATTTTGCATCTGTGTTTTCTTTCTGCCTTTCCACATCTGACCCACTAGGACTTCCAAAAACTGCACTTGAGTCAAGGACTTGGTTCTGTCCTGCCTCTGACACAAACCACATTACCTGGGCCTCTCTTTTTCTCCTTAAGTGATCTTTAAGATGCTTTTTATAAACATACAAACAAACCAAAAAACGGTTTGCATTTCTTTGGAAAGTGAATTAATTGTTTTTTGTGTATTATTTAATGTTTTTCTTAGGTCTGAGAATGTAGCTAAGTGGAAGAGTGTTCGCCTAGCATGCATGAGGTCTTGGGTTCCATCCCAGTTTAAAAAAAAAAAAACAGGGAAAAAGGAAAGGATATAATTTAAGGATTATGTTAGCCGTTGTTTATGGGTGTCATCATGAGTCCAGCCAAGGTGTGTATTGTATGACAGTGATATATTTGAGGTCTATTAGGCTTTGATCTTTGTTTTTTGTTTTTTTTTTTTGTGTGTGTGTGTCACTGAGGATTGAAGTCAGAGGCACTTGTTCACTGAGCCACATCCCCAGCCCTATTTTGTATTTTATTTAGAGACAGGGTCTCACTGAGTTGCTTCGCGGCTCACCATTGCTGAAGCTGGCTTTGAACCCACTATCCTCCTGCCTCCCGAGCCACTGGGATTACAGGAGTGTGCCGCCACGCCCAGCTAGTCACTTGTTTTAAATGTGCCCAGGTGGCCATACCTTCTGAGTGTAATGAGGATGAAACCTAGGGCCTTATGCGTGCTAGGCAAGTGCTCTATTGCTGAGCTATAACCCCCAGTTCAGTGTCTTTTTTCTTTTGTCTGATTTGCTGCGTGTAATCTTTCTTGAGGTTGGAAGACACACAACATCTGTAAACACTGTGTGTAACCTAACAGTAAGTGGACCATAGGTGAGGCTCCAGAGTGCTCCTTTGGGGATGATTGAAGTTTTATGTAGCTCTTGTCTTACTCCCCAGGAGTGGCTTCTTTTCGGGTTGTGGGTAGTGGGACATGTTGGTGCCTCTGTCTGCTGCAGGCTAGGTAGGATTCAGCAAGTCTTGTCCATGACAGCATGCACCTATTAATTAAATGGGCCATTTTCTCGAGTTTTCTTTGGAATTCACTTCTCAGACTGCTGGTTTTTCTTGGAAGTCAAACTTTGCTAGAAGAGCCTCCCTGGCTCCTCTTTGCCTCTGTACCACCTCCCTGGGCTTCTCATTAGCCACTTGCTGTGTCTTTGATGCTTCTCTGAAAGGACTGACATATCTGAGCCAACCTGGATCAGGGATTCTGAGTTCTGTTTGCAGGTGCCATGAGTCTGTCCTTCTTATTGAATAAGGTTCAAGTCCTGGTTCTGCTGTTTCTGAATTCCGAGCCTCAGTTTCCCCACTTTTTTTTTTCTTTTGTGGTGCTGGGGATTGAAGTGCTTTGCTCATGTTAGAGAAGTACTACACTATGAGCTACATCCGCAGCCCATTTCTCCACATTTAAAGTGGAGCCAGCTGGGATTACACACCTGTAATCCCAGCGGCTCTGGAGGCTGAGGTAGGAGGATCATGAGTTCAAAGCCAGCTTTAGCACCTTAGCAAAGCCCTAAGCAACTTAGAGAGACCCTGTATCAAAATATAAAAAAGGGCTGGAGATGTGGTTAAGTGACTCTGGGTTCTATCCCCAGTACTAAAACATAAAAAATAAAAAATAAAAGATAAAGTGGAGCTAACGATACCTCCCTTGGGGCTATTTTTGTTGTTAAATGGAATCGGGGTGTAAAGGGGTGTTACACTATGGGCACATTGTAGGCACACAACATATTTCTGTACCATTCCCTCCTTACCGCAGTTAGCCAGGGACTCTCATATTGTAAACAATGGAAATAGTGACTGGATAACTTAGAGGATTTTATTGGAAGGACACAAGGTACCTCATAGAAGTACAGAGAAAACCAAAAAGAACTGAATCTTGGACAAGGGGGATGTCTGGCCATCCTGAGGAACTGGGTAGCAGGAGCTCATGGACAACCTTTCCCTGATTTGATGCTGGGTAAGGTGGCTTAGCTGGCAGTCATCCCTGCTGGTGTCTTCTGATTTGAGATTCCAGAGAGAGGGGATCTGACTGGCCATGGACCTTACTCCCTTGACCAGGGGTGGGATGGGCATCTCTCTGGCTAATCTTACCTGGTATATTTAGTGGGGGACCCAGGTCTCCCAAACAAGGAGCAACTTCTGCAAAATGGGGAGTAGACACTGGGCAGCTGGAGGCCTGGTTGTCCAGTGCTCCTTCTTTGGTGAAAGGCAGGCCTGGATGGGAGAAGAGGGGTTTCCCACTAACCTCTCCAGCGGCGTGATGTGTTGCATGTGCCTGGTTCTAGATGCAGACAAGAGGATCAAGGTTGCGAAGCCGGTGGTGGAGATGGATGGTGATGAGATGACTCGCATCATCTGGCAGTTCATTAAAGAGAAGGTAGGGCCCCTTCCTAAAGTGGGTGGCTCTCCAGGTGAACTGGCCAGGCAGCTTTCAGTCCCACAAGGTCTCGGGTGTCCAGGTGGACAACAGCAGTCCTGTGTCTCACCTTCTGATCATCCTGCTTTCATGTGTGGGCCATTAATGGTTCTTAGCCATTAAGCAGGGAGAGGGCCCATCTGTCTCATGTTGGTGCCGAAGCTTGCGTGACTTTCAAACTTGGAACGTCTTTAAGGCTGACCCCCCCCATGTCATTTCTGTCTTAATCTTGCACATTTTTGCTGTATTTCTTTGCGAAGGAGTTGAAAGGAGAGCAGGGCTATGTGCAGGACAGTGTCCCAGCTAACGGTTCTCAGGGTGATGACTTGGCTTTTCTGAAGTTGCCATGGTCTGTTGTCCACATGAAGGTCCCCTATTGAGTGAAGGTCCATGGGAGAAAGGTTGAGACTGCCACTTCTGATTGTGAAGTTCTCAAAGCCGTTGGAGGCAAAGGAGGACCTCACTGTATAGAGGAATCTAGATGAACTTGGACTTGGGGTTCAGCTGACTTGATGGCCATGGTAGGGGCACACGGGGAAGTCCACCAAAGGACAGCAGCCTGACCTGCTGGCCTCTCTCCAGAGTCCCAGCCTCCTGCCAGCCCTCCCTAGGCTCTGCTGAGGAATAACTGACCCCGACTTTCTGCTGTGCCTCCTCCACTGGCCTTCTTCCCTCGTCCCCACACTGACTGGATGTCCCCTGCCATGGCCCACGGGTTCTCGCATCCCTGTTGTCCTGTCCCCAAGTCATAGCTGTTGGGCTGATGCCTTGCTCTGGCCATCTTCCCTAGCTTATCCTGCCTCATGTGGACGTCCAGCTCAAGTATTTTGACCTCGGGCTTCCAAATCGTGACCAGACTGATGACCAGGTCACCATTGACTCCGCGTTGGCCACCCAGAAATATAGTGTGGCTGTCAAGTGTGCCACCATCACCCCTGATGAGGCCCGTGTGGAAGGTGTGAGGGTGTGGAGGGGGTTGGATAGGGGAGGGTCATGGGCTCCCCTGGCCAGCCTCTCAAGGTCAGTGAGGGTGGTTGGCTATGTTGCTGATTTTGGACCTGGGAGTCCATCCAGAGAGCTGGACTTTGGGCAGCTCATCCCTCTGACCTGACCTGTTTTGTAGGCTGGTGGACGGAGAGGCTGTGCAGAGGAAGGCTGTGTGTTGGGAGTCTCAGAGGTCCTTGGGAAGCGTCACTAGTGCCCCCCTGCCACTCTCATGGCATTACAGTGCCCTGGAGATCATGTATGGATCTCTGAGAGGTGCCCCTGTAAACCTGGCCTGGTTACTGTCCTTGAGTTCGGGGGCCTTTCTCAAGGTTCTGTGAAATGATACCAGAGTGTGGAGAAAGGGGCCAGATTTCAATATTTTAAGAAGGATGGTTGAGCCAGGTGTGGTGTCACATGCCTGTAATCCCAGTGACTCAGAATGCCGAGGCAGGAGGATCACAAGTTCGAGGCCAGACTCAGCAGCTTAATGAGACCATGTCTTTCTCTCTCTTTTTTTTTTTTTTTTGGATACTGGGGAGTGAACCCAGGGGTGCTCAACCATTGAGCCACATTTCCAGCCCTTTTAATTTTTTTTTTTTTAATTTTGAGACTGAGTCTTGCTAAATTGCTTAGGGCCTTGCTAAATTGCTGAATCTGGCTTTGAACTTTCAATTCTCTTCACAAGCCGCTGGGATCACAGGCGTGTGCCATGAAGCCTGGTGAGACCGTGTCTCAAAATATAAAATACTCAAAATATAAAATAAATTAAAGCACCCCGGGCTTTAATTCCCTGTACTTAAAAAAAAAAATTGCTGGGCACAGTGGCGCACACCTGTAATCCCAGTGGCTTGGGAGGTTGAGGCAGGAGGATCACTAGTTCAAAGCCAGCCTCAGCAATGGTGAGGCGCTAGGCAACTCTGAGATCTTGTCTCTAAGTAAAATACAAAAATAGGGCTGGGGATGTGGCATAATGGTTGAGTGCCCTTGAGTTCAATCCCTTGTACAAAAAAAAAAAAAAAAAAATTAAAGGGCTTAGTGATAAAGTGCCTCTGGTCTAATCTTCAGCACAATAAATAAATAAATAAATAAATAAATAAATAAAAGATGGTTGAGGAGTTCTCTGAACTCTTCTTAATTCCTGCACTATGAAGAAGTGAGAAGGAAGCATTCAGGGTACATCTTCAAACTCTGCAGGCCACCTCCTGTTTTCTAGATCAGACCTGGCCATAGAGTATTGGAGTCACTTTAATATTGAGCTTTTTTTTTTTTTTTAGTTCTTCCAAATCCTGGGATTTGTATATCCCCATTTTTATGGACAAGGAAATAGAGGGTCATGGTTTTGGTAAATTGGCCAGTGTTGGGGCCAGTCCCAGAGCCTCGGGAGTGAAGCAGTGGGTTATCAGATCCATCAGGCAAGTTCTTTCCCTCAGGCTGCACTACCCCCATGCAGGATGTGGAACTAAGGTGGACAGAGCACTTGCTATGGGCCAGCCACTGATCCGGGCACTTTATACACAAGCTCATTCTGTCCTCACAACCCAGCAGGCTAGGTATTTTATCAGTAATTTTGTTTTATAACTAAGCCACTTATGTAAGTGGATTCCAGAGCCCACATGTTTATACTCTAGACCCTATAACCTCCCTCAGGATGACTTTCAGGCTCCCGTCTGGCTGTGTTGTTGCTTGGGGTTCAAGTTCTGACTGGAAGGAGTGGCTGCCGTGGACCTACTTCATATCTCTTCTCACAGAGTTCAAGCTGAAAAAGATGTGGAAGAGTCCCAATGGAACCATCCGGAATATCCTTGGTGGGACTGTCTTCCGAGAGCCCATCATTTGCAAAAATATCCCCCGTCTTGTCCCTGGCTGGACCAAGCCCATCACCATTGGCAGGCATGCTCATGGTGACCAGGTAGGCCAGCTGGAGACTGAGTCTGTGGACCTGGGCCCACCATGGGAGCCTTGGCCTGAGCCATCTTCTTGTCTCTGCAGTACAAAGCCACAGACTTTGTGGTAGACCGAGCTGGCACATTCAAGATGGTCTTCACTCCAAAGGATGGCAGTGGAGCCAAGGAGTGGGAGGTGTACAACTTCCCTGCGGGCGGCGTAGGCATGGGCATGTACAATACCGATGAGGTGAGGCCCGAGCGCTCTCCTTCCCCAGCCTGTCCAACCCTCTGTCTGTGGCTTTCCCTTTTTCTGTGTTGGCCTCATTCTCAGGCCAGCGAGAGGCAGAGATGGCCACCAGTAGCTCCAGGGTTATCCCTTGCCTGCTTGGAATTTGCCTTCCCTGAGCCACATGGCCTAAGAATTGGAGAGGGTGAGGTGGTTTTCCAAGGTAAAGTTGGAGGGCTGCTTGCTTCTCCAAATTTGGAGGGAGATGAGAAACAGCAGATGCCCACTCTATAACCGCTAGGGCTAGTGGTTGTTGGAGACTGGGGATGCGGTTTCTAGAGAGCTGGGCCTGGCCTTGGGATACTGGGAGAGTTGGAAGTCCCCAGGCTGGGGGACCATGCTGGGACCCTCTTTCTCCTTGCAGTCCATCTCGGGTTTTGCGCACAGCTGCTTTCAGTATGCAATCCAGAAGAAATGGCCGTTGTACATGAGCACCAAGAACACCATCCTGAAGGCCTATGATGGGCGTTTCAAGGACATCTTCCAGGAGATCTTTGACAAGTAACAGCCTATTATTTTCCTGTTTTCTGAGAACTCCTCTGCTTCCCAGCTCCTGTGTGCTGTTCTGTCCTACCTGGGGAGGTCACTATCCCAATGCATTTGCTCAGCTCTGAGGCTCAGGGAGGGGTCCCCAAACTGCCAACCTCCTGTCCTCTCCCTACAATAAGCCCTTTTACTGCCAGGCACTATAAGACTGATTTTGACAAGAATAAGATCTGGTATGAGCACCGGCTCATCGACGACATGGTGGCCCAGGTCCTCAAGTCTTCAGGTGGCTTTGTGTGGGCCTGCAAGAACTATGATGGGGACGTGCAGTCGGACATCCTGGCCCAGGGTAAGCTGGGAGGACACACTCACTGCAGGGATGGGCTGTTGATCTTCTGGCTGGGAAATTTTCAGGTCCTTTGGATAGAAAACTCAAGGGTTGTGGCAGGATTTATTGCAGACTCTCAGGCAATGAGTGAAGGAGGTCCACAAACTAGATTTGGACTAGTGTATTACTAAGGCTGGCCTCAGAGGAAAGGGAACAGGAACTCATTCTGGGGCTACTTGACTTATTTGGCAACAGTAGGAAAATAGGGAGCACTGGGAGGCTCTACCACCCCACACCCTCACTCCTGTATTTTTATTTTTTGAGACAGGGTCTCACTAAGTTGCCCACATTGGTCTCAAACTTACCATCCTCCTGTCTCAGCCTCCTGGGTTGCTGGGATTACAGGTGGATGCTTCCTAAATGACAGGAGTGCATTTTGTACAGTGAACCTCAGGGAAGTACGAGAATATAGGGGGAGATGGTAAACCCCAGCCTGGACTGCAGCTGAAAGCGCGGGTGATATCATTAGAGAAGAGTGAGAATAGCCCAATTTGTGGGAAACAAGCAAGAAAGGTGGTGGGGGCAGGTGAAGGATGAAAAGGAAAGAGAAGGTGACAATGAGGTCCGTGAGGTGCAGCTCCTGATGACGGGGACATGGAAGCACATGACAGGGTGCAATGAAAAGGTCTTGTTTTCTACAAACCTTTGGTTTTATTTCCAAAAGTTTACTGCTGATCCTCTCATCAGAGCAACTCCCATCTGGATGGAAAGATGAAAAGTCACAGCAGGGACCAGGGGTGTAGCTTAGAGGTGGAGTGCGTGCTTAGCATACCCTGGGTTGTCACCAGTCAAAAGAAAAAAAAAAAAATCCAAAGCAAACAAGAAAAGTGTGAAAATTAACATTAAGTATATAAAGAATTGGTGAGCACAAAGGTCTAGGTAAAAATGGCAAAGGAGGCTGGCTTCAGCAACGGAGTGAGACTTTTATCTCAAAATAAAAAGCGCTGAGCTGGTGTGGTGGCACACACCTGTAATTCCAGTGACTCAGGACTCAGGAGGCTGAGGCAGGAGAATCATGAGTTCAAAGCCAGCCTCAGCGACTTATTGAGACCCCCATCTCTAAATAAAAAAATAAAATGGATTGGGGATATGGCTCAGTGGTTAAATACCCCTGGGTTCAATCCCTAGTACAAATAAATAAATAAAATAAAAAGGGCTGGTGATGTAGCTCAATAGTAAATTCCCTGAGTGTTATCCCTAATACCAGGAAGAATGAATGAATGAATGAACAAATAAATAAACAAACAAATAAATAAATCAGACATAAAGCATTTTCTTTTCTTTCTTTTTTGAGGGGGCCTGGGGTTTGAACTCGGGGCCTTGCACATGCTAGGCAAGTGCTCTATCACTGAGCCACATCCCAGCCTTGACAAATCATTTTGCCAAAGAAGGCCCACTTCTTCTTGGACCTTCACAATCCTTACTTTGGTGGTCGGAGGTAGTTTTGAAACTCTAGAGCCATGGTAATGGAAAAGGTCATTTGAGCTGACATCTGGATTTGGGAAAGTTTGGAAATAAATCCCAAAGCTTGAAAGTGGCCTCAGAGAAGCAGAAAGTGGTCACTGTGAAATAGCCGCCAGCTGCTTTATTTTTTCTGCTTGATGCAGCTTCCTGGGAGGCTCAGGACTCTGTGGGGTCTTAGGTGCTGGGTGTCAAACTCTGGGGTGCCTGGAGGTGGGGACATAGATTCGTGTTAGTATTCTGGTGCTAGTCACTTTGAGGGCCTCCTGCTCTCTGGGGACCCTGTAGACCCACAGCAAGGGTGGACATGCGCCATGTAGTCCCTGTCCTGGTTTCAGTTGGGGTGGGTGAGGGTCTAATGTCCGGGAGCAATTACAACAGCAGGTGAAGGGGGTAGGTGGGATTCCACCTTCGGTGTGTGACCTAGGGTGCCAGCACTGACGAGGGTCTTCCCACCCTTCAGGCTTCGGCTCCCTCGGCCTGATGACGTCCGTGCTTGTTTGCCCCGATGGGAAGACCATTGAGGCTGAAGCTGCTCATGGGACAGTCACCCGTCATTATCGGGAGCACCAGAAAGTGAGTGTGGGACATGTGGCTGCATGATGGCAATCCACCCCAGAGGCCACAGCCTGCCGGCCCTGATGGCTAGCGGGTGGGCCTGGTCCATCAGTCTAGAAGTGGGCAGCTACATCTCAGGAGCTTCTCAAGCGCCGACTCAGCGCTTGATCCCTGCGGCCCTATCCCCAGGGCCGGCCGACCAGTACCAACCCTATCGCCAGCATCTTTGCCTGGACGCGGGGCCTGGAACACCGGGGAAAGTTGGATGGGACCCAGGATCTCATCAGGTAAGTGATGAGGGAGGGGCCGATCTGGCCCAGGGTAGAGTCTGGGTCCTGGCCTTGCACAGCTGGGCTCTCCCTCTGCCCCGACCCCTGCAGGTTTGCACAGACTCTGGAGAAGGTGTGCGTGGAGACCGTGGAGAGTGGCGCCATGACCAAGGACCTGGCCGGCTGCATCCATGGCCTTAGCAAGTGCGTGGCCTGGGCAGAGGGCAAGGGTGTCCTTTTGCGACCTCAGAGCCAGGTGGGAGGAAGCCAGGGGACCCTCTAATGAGTCCCTCTCATGAGTCCAGGGGCCTGGGGCAGGACAAGTCCATAGCCCTGAGGAATGATTCAGGTTGAGCCACCCTAGACCAGGCCCAGTGAGCTGGTCCCTACTGGCTGGCTGCTCCACCTGTTCCCGAACCATCTGTCTCCCACTTTCTTCCAGGAGAGCTTGTGCCCAGTTACCTGCCGCCTAGGGGGGGAAAAAAAAAGACCCTATTAGGTTTTTGATGAATTTGCTGTGGCTCTTTGGCAGCGGGCTGCAGGTAACTTTTGGCGCAAGCCTGGGTGGCATGATTAGGCTACTCTGATGCCCAGGTTCAGGCTGTGCCCTGGAAGTTCCCTGCTGATGGCCTTGGAGAGGCCTGGAGCTGCCCTCTAATGCGAATGGTGTTTTCTTGGCAGTGTGAAGCTGAATGAACACTTCCTAAACACCACAGACTTCCTGGACACCATCAAGACCAACTTGGACAGAGCTCTGGGCAAGCAGTAGGGGAGGCGCTGCCTGGGGGTGGCGGCGGACAGGCCGGAGCAGAGCCGGCAGCTGGTCCTCCCGACACGAGGTAGAGGGTGAGCTTCACAGCCCCTCTCTGGAGGCCTTTCTAGGGGACATATTTTTATAAGCAAGATGTTTTTAAAAGTATGTTTTTAAAAGTATGTTTCCCCTCACGGTGACGTGAGGCAGGAACAGTGTGCTTTACCTCAGCCAGTCAGTATGTTTGGCATACTGTAATTTATATTGCCCTTGGTGCACATGGTGCCATATTTAGCAACTAAAAAGCTCTTCACAAAACTGTCTGCTGTGTTTGTCCCTGAGGGGAAGGAGGCAGCCGGGGCCAGAGGCAGAGGCCCTCTTAGAGCTGGTGGGTTCCACCAGGGACAGGCCAGAGCATCTTGGGCCAGCACAGGGTAGGTAGGAGCTGCTAGAGGAGCTTCTGGGACTCTGTGGACACAGGCCTGTGGGTTTCCTAGAATTCTCTAGGATGAGCCATTGTATCTGGGTCTCCATTTTGAGTTTCTGTTGCTTTCTGATAGACCACTTGTTAATAATAATAATGATTTTTGAGGTTGTTGGTTGGTTTTAACCTTCTAAACATCTCCAGACCTTTGTTTATCCTTCTCTCTATACTGAAAACTACCCAATGCCTGCTTTGCAGGGCTGCCTGGGTTTCGCAGGGCCTGTTGAAAGGGGACCTCCTGTAGACTAGACCAGTGGTTCTGAGACTTGGGTTCATTTCCACCTCATTTTGGCAAAACTAGACATGAAGGAGATTAAAAAGTTGCCCCAGGGCTGAGGATGTGGCTTGGTGGTAGAACACCTTGCCTGGTATGTGTGAGGCCCTGGGTTCCATCCTCAGTACTGCTACCTGTCTTTGATTTAAAGCATTATCCTCTGTGCAATGATTATATTTTTATTCTTTGGTGTTAAAATGTCCTGGGGGAGAGTTGAATAATCTTTATTTGATAAAATAAACATAGCCAGCCCTCTGTATCAAGAGGTTCTGCATCTGTGGATTTAACCATTCTTGGATTAAAAATATTTGGGAAAAATAGTTGCATATGTTCTGAACATGTGTAGGACTTTCCCACCTTGTCATTATTCCCTAAATGATACAATATGACAACTCTCTTTTTCTGGCACTGGGGATTGAACCCAGTGCTTTACAAATGCTAGGCAAATATTCTACCACTGAGCTAAGCCTCCAGCCCTTTTAATTTTATTCTGAGGCAGGGTCCTGCTTAGTTGCCTAAATTGGCCTTGAACTTGATCCTCTTGCCTCAGCCTCCTGAGTAGCTGGGATTACAGGCCTACCACGCACCTGGTTTATGACAATTCTTATATACATTGTCTTAGGTATTACAAGAAATCTAGAGATGATGTAAAGTATGTGAGAGGATGCCGGGAGTGGTAGCCCACACTTGTAATCCCAGCCTCTTGGGAGGCTGAGACAGGAGGATTGTGAGTTCAAGCTAGCCGCAGAAACTTAGTGATGACTTAAGCAATTTAGTGAAAAAACAAACAAAGAGTGTTGGGGGTGTGGCTCAGTGGTTTAACACCTCTGGGTTCAATCCCCGGTACTAAAAAATTAAAAGTATATGAGAGGAGGTGAATAGGTTCTGTTACATAAGGGACTTGAGACTTTTTGGATTTTGGTATCCACAGAGTCGGAGACCCTGGAACCAATACCCCAGAGATACCAAATTCCACTTCCTGAGTATTGGTGGGACCTTTGACTCCCCATGGCTGTGAACCATTGCTCTTGATGCCTCAGTGGCTCTATGCACCCCTCTTCTTCCTCACCAGTCCCCTCAGATCCCCAGCCTTATAGGAAGAGAAGCTGCAGTGCTGGCTCTGGCAGGCCCGACTCAAGAGAAAGCACAAGACTTCTGGCCTCTTGCCTGTCTTCAGCAAAGGGCTGGCATTTCCCAAGAAGGCAGCTTCCGAAGTGCAGCCTGGCATCATGAACTGGTTTCTGTCCTGGGGTGTGAGGGGTGCACAGGGAGGTGGAACAGCTTTTCTCTGCAAGTGGTGGGACTTCTGGGGCCCTGGCCTGCCCCCCTTTCTTTTGCTCTTGGTGCAGTTCGCTGCAGGCACCTGACACTGCAGGTGACCATTCTAGTATAGAGGACAGTTCCGGCCCCCTCCAGCCCCTGGAGAGTGATGCTTGCTCTGCTATGTGGGACATCCCCAAAATCTGTGGAAAGAAGCACTTATAATCACCTCGCTAAAGAATATTTGTTTATTTATAATTATTGCTAAGTAAACCTCTCTTTAAACAGGAACATAAAATCACAGTAGGGCTTTGCACAAGTGGACTCTCTAAACAGTTGGTTTGTATACACGTCAAAATAAGTTAGAATGGAATTTGTCCGGGAGTTTGAGTCACTGGGAGGCCGCAGGCCCCTTCTGAGAAGGTTGGGGAGGGGTGAGGACAGGAGCCTTGCAAGGCCACCCCAGCTCCACCAAGTTGTGCTCCGCTCCTCTTCACTTTGCCCAGGTACAAGGCACAGGGCAGGGGCGTTCAAGTATGGGACCTCGTGGAGGGCCAGTGCTGACATCGGCTGGGGAGAGCGCAGAGCCCCCACACCAGGCCAGACCTTCTCCCTTCGGTTTCCAAGACCAAGGGCACTGCGCTGGCGGGAGGGAGGAGGAGGTACAGGGTTCTTTTTGGTACCAGGGGAGAAAGACATTGTGGGAAGAGGTAGTTTGCAGGGGCGATACCTTCTGCTCAGCAGGAGAAAATGTCTTGTACAGTGACGCCGCAGTCACTGCCACCTGAGGGTCATCATGGCGGGCACCTGGGAGGCTGGGGGCCTTGGGGCCTAGGGAGCCACACTGGGGCCACTGTGTGTCCACCCCCAACCCCACCTGATCTCAGTCACCCTGAGGCCTGGCTTGGTCCTTCACTTAGGGAAACAGCCTTGGGGGTATAGCTGCATTTCAACTGGTCTCCCCAGTCCAGCTGTCCCCACTCCTGGCTTCACCTGTGCCTTCAGGGACAGCCCTGCCTGCCCCTCCCCACCTGAGGCCTCAGGAGGTGAGTGGGCGGGAATCTGGGTGCCCTAGAGTTCCTGAATGTGCTATTTCACCGCCCTGGGTCTGTGGGCTTCTGTTTAGGGACAGGAGCTGGTGTGGGGATGGGGGATGAAAGCAGGTGGGCTAGGGAGGGGGCTGCTGGCTAAGTAGAGTCAGCAGCCCTGGCCACTGTGCGTGGTCTAAAGCTGTCACCAGCAGGAGGGGCTGGGCAGGTTGGAGGGCTGCCCGGCCTCTGCCTGCCCTGTCTCCCACCCGGCCTGCTGAGGCTCCCTGCCAACAGCTGCGCCTTCTGGGCCAGAGCATCAGTCCCCACTGAGCCCAGGTCCAGCCCAGCCGGGCTGCTCTGGGTGGGGAGGCATGAAGCACGCACAGCACGCAAAGCTTACATTTGGAAAAAGAATGCTTCTCCTTGAAAAAAGAACAAGTGACACAGAGTTGGAAAGAAAAAAAATAATAATAAATTACCTTCAAAATACCCCCATTTAGTAAAAAAAAAAAAAACAAACTCCCTCTATGGTCTTCATTTTCCTTTTTAAATATGTTACTCTTTCCTAGGAGCCTGAGGACTCTTGGCTAACCCCACCCTCAAAATGCACACCTGTTCTTAAGAAACTACTTTAGTCTCCTTCTCCCACACGTGGCCCTTGGCCTCCCTTGAGGACAGTCCCTCTTGGTCCCCAGTGAAGTCTTCACCCTGCCCATCCTCTGTGTCTTTGTTAGAGTGTGCCTAACACAGGTGTGTCTACATTTTGTTTGGTGGGGGACCCTGATGTGGTGCCCTAGCCCAGGACAGAATGGATGATATTTGTCACGATTCACTTCAGGGGCACTCACTTCCAAACAGGGCTATAGGACAGGGGTCTTCTGGGGACCATCTGGGAGGGCACTAGCTGGGGGCTGGGCTCCTCCAGCTTTCCTGCAGGCCAGGGCCACACGCATGCCCAGGAGGTAGAAGGCAGAGTGCCCTGCCTGGCTGTCTGGTGACAAGACGGGGAAGGGGACTTCTGGCCTGGGCAGGTGGGGTGGGCAGTGCTGACCAGCAGGGGAAGAGCTCAGGCATCCCTAGAGGCAGGAGTTGGTCCAGGAAAGATACAGGCCTGGTTCACGGGATCTCTTCCTGCAGTCCAGGACCTGTGGAGAGTTCTGCTGGGCCCGAGGTGGCCTGAGACACCCTGCCAACCTGTGCCTTTCTCTCTCCTGCCCACAGTAGCAGGCCAGAGACATGGAGGGGGCCTCCTGGTTTCTCTTTCCTTGCAGGGATGCCTGGGCCCGCACCTGGCTCCCAGCAAGGCCAGTAGTACAGTCTCCATTTGGTCTGTAAAGGTCCCTAGTGGTGCAAATGGGGAGGGAGGACTGGGGACGGTGGGGCAGTAGCTTGTTTCTGGCTGCAGGAGGCGTGGCCTGCAGCACCCGGGTCTCACCCCCACTCCCCGAGGCCTCCTCCCCTGTGCTGGGTGGCCGGGCTCCCGCTATAGCACGTTGTAGTAGGCCATCTCCTTCATGGCCTGCTCGGTGAGGGCGCTGGCCTCTGCACCGCTGTCCACACCGGCGTAAGTGTAGGCGCTCTCCTCAAAGTCCTCCATCTCCTGCTGGCTGTCGAGCTCAGAGGGGTCAGTGCCTGCCAGCTCCATCATGGGGTCTGCAAGAGAGGGGTGCAGTTAGGCCTGGGGGTCCTTGTGGGGGGAGCTGGTCACCCCATTTCCCAGTGACTGCTTCCATGGGTCCCTAGCTACCTCTTGGCCCTCCCACTCTGGGGAGCCCCAGGTTCCTCGGGTTCCTAATGCTGTGTATACAGGGGTGGATGCTAACAGTGAAGTGGCTCAGGCAGAGACCCAGGCCTGGCCTTGAACTTCTTCATGCTTCCATTGCCCTTTCTAAGTCTTCAAGTCCTTCTCAATCCTCAGTGTTTCTCCTTGGTCACTTTGCTACAAGAAAACCTGCTATAGTTTATCATGTCTCTGCAATGCCACTCATTTAGCACCAACTGCACACCAGGCACTTCACACATCTCATCCAATGATCACAGCAACCTCAGCTGGCAGATCCAAAGGCTGAGGTTCAGAGAGGTTAATCAGCTTGCCAGAGGTCACCCAGCAAGTACTGTTGTTTTGAGCTGCTGTGCTGTTCTGCCTCAGAGCAGTTTGTCCTCTGACCTCTTGCCAGCATTAGTGCTTTAAACCAGTTGTACCCGGTGGTATCCTTGAGACTGGCTCTCCAAGGACAAAGACACACCCAAGGTAGGTTAACAAGGCTTTGTGGGAGGCAGAAATGCTAAGAGGCCTCGTGATTTTATCAAATTGGAATCTTATAAAGCTCTTTCTGTTGTAACAAAAGCCAGACAGATTACTCCACAGAGGGTGGCCCAAGGTGTGATCAGGTGGCCCCAGAGCCTGGCTGGAAGGACTGTGGCTTAACCCCTAAGTGTATTCTGCCCTGTCCATTGAGGAGATATGGTTTGTGTTGGGGGTTCAGCCCCAGCTTGTGGGGGACAGCTCTGACAAGGCCAAGGCAAGACTCGTCACCCTGGCACCATTGACATCATGGGCCATAGTTCTTTGTTTTGTGGAGCTGCCCAGGGCATTGCAGGATGGCCTCTGCCCTCTAGATGCCAGTGGTGTGGTGCCAGTGTGACAACCCAAATTTCTCCAGGGGCCAAATATTACCTGGGAGGCAAATTCACCCCCAATTGAGAACCACTAGTCTAAGAGTAATCCCACCCCCTGCCAATGAATGGCTCAGGAATTGGCATGTGAGCTAATTCTGGTCAGTGGTTCATGAGTAAATATCTGCTAGTAAGTCCTTAGAACATTCACACTGGTTTCAAAGAGCTAAGGGGAGCAGGTGCTCATTCTTCCACTGGATGAGAGCAAGGAAGATCAGTTCTTTCATGGCCACTGGCAGCCATCTTGTAACTATGAGGAAAAACATCACAGGTAATACTGTGGACAGATGATAGGAGTCTATCCCCGATGTCACTGTTAAGGATCTCCCATCTATGAAGATGGCCTAGACTTGGTTTCTTGATTCTCCCCTTCTTGTTTAAGTTAGTCTGCATGGGCATCTGTTATTTGTTCCCAGAGCATCAGAAACACGCGAATCTTCCTGACCTTATAAAATAATGCGAACGGTCACAACTCTTAATAGGTTCTAGGCTGTTTCCTCCTCCAACCCCAGCACCACATCCTCATACAATAAAGCATCCTGGGAAACTATATAACATCCCTACTTTATGGAGTCTATTATTGTTCCTATCCGGTCCCAGGGAATAGTTTAGCTTTTTCTTTTTTCTTTTTTTTTTTTTTGTGGGTGTTGTGAGTACTGGGGATTCAATCCAGAGCTACTTTTTATTTTTCATTTAGGGCCTTGCTAAGGTGTTGAGGCTGGCCTCAAACTTGCGGTCCTCCTGCCTCAGGCTCCTTAACCGTGGGGATTACTGTCATGGGCCACACTGCCCCTGGCATACAGTCCAGCATTTTAACAAGGACATCATTCCACCTCCCAAATAACAGCCATGTAGTTTATGGGTGATCCCACCTAGAACACAGGCTGCCTTCTATGCAGCATCAAGTCTGGGCTTCTCAGACCCAGGCTGTATGTGAGAAGCAGGCGGCCAAAGCCTCCCTGACTACTGACCACACAGGAGCTTGCCCCTTAACCACCCTTCTGTGGGCAGGGATAGTCTTTTCATGGCCCAGTTTGTTCTTTGTTTCTTCCCAGTATTGGGGGTTGAACCCAGATGTGCTCTATCACAGAGCTACATGCCCAGCCCTTTTTAGTTTTCATTTTGAGACAGAGTCTCGCTAAATGGCTTAGGGCTTGCTGAATTGCTGAGCCTGGCCTTGAACTTGTGATCCTCTTGCTTCAGGATCCTGAGTGGGATTACAGGTGTCCACCACCCCGCCTGGCTGGTCCCAGTTATTTCTATAAGGGCAAAGTTGGCTCTGGGCCCTTCTTGTGGGAGTTCCACTATAGGAGCTCAAAGTGTACTGGCTAAGGAGCCACCCAAAGTGTTTTAAAATATTCTGATCATGCTGGGTGCAGTAGTGGACACCTATAATCCCAGAGACTAGAGGCTGAAACAGGAGGATTACAAACTTCAGGCCAACCTTAGCAATTTAACAAGGCCTTAAGCAACTCAGCGAGACCCTGTCTCAAAATGAAAAATATAAAGGGCTGGGGATGTGGCTCTGTGGTAGAGTAATGGGGGGTTCAATCTCCAGTGCCCAACAACAACAACCCTGATCAAAAGCCACATTCCAGAATCTGTAGGGTCTAGATTCAGGCATTTGCATTTTTAAAGCTCCTCAGGTGACTTCTAGTGAACAGCCCAATTCAGAACCAGTTCTGTAGGGTCTAGATCAAAGGTTCTCAAAATGAGATTCCTAACCAGCAGCTTCAGTAGGACCTGGAAACTTGTTGGAAATGCACATTGTCTGACTGCCACCCCAGACCTCCCGAATCACATACTGTGGGGGTGGGGCCCAGCAATTTGTTTCAACATGCTCTGGGGAAGATTCGGAAGCATTACATGACTTAAGTGCTTCTCAACTTCGCTGTGCAACAAATCACCTAGAGGCCTTTTTGAAAGGCAGATTCTGACTGTGCAGGTCTGGGGTGGGGCCAAGGGTCTACATTTCCACTGAGATCCTGAGCAATGCTGATGCTGACTTTCTGAATAGCGAGGGGCTACAGGGAGCAGACTTATGCAGCAATGGGCTGGGGATAGGACTCAGTGACAGAGCTCTCGCCTAGCATGTGGAAGGCTTTGCTTTTCAGTCATGCTTCCCCAGAGCACCACAAAACCAATAGCCAAAGGGTTTCATCATCACCTAGTGGAAGCAGTCTTACTGGACTACTGAAAAACAATCCCAGAGAGTCACCTGTTTCTGCCAGAAATCCCAGGTCATTCACTGGTCAGTGGTTCACAAACCAAGGTCAGAGTTACTGCAGCCATTTCTAGGTGAATAACCCCTTAGGGTAAGTCAACTCACCTGGCTACTGCCCAGGCATATGCTGGCTATTTTGCCTCAGCAGGAGCCCCAGAGAAAGCTCAAACTGTAGGAAGAGCCTTCATGAAGTGCCTTAGGCTTCTTCATTCTTAATTTTTAAAGCCACCCTATCCACAGTGAATCCAGAGACTAATGGTCAGCACTGTGGCCTCACAGAAGTGTTTTTACTACTGACCAGTGCTAAAGGGAGAGGCTATTGTTAACACTTGAGGGTGTTTCATAACAGTTTCTGAAACTTCTGGCAACTGCTGAAATGTAGGCTCCTCTCTGGAAACTTCTCCCAGATTTTAATGGCAGGATCATCTGTTTCCTGAGTTTGTAGGTTACATTCTCTTTGGCAGGCCCTGAGAGGACTGTGACCAATTGTGTTACACTCTTTGCCTTGGCTGCTTGGAAGCCCAGCATTCTCTGAATGCCTATAAGATCTCCCACGGTGCACTTAAAGTTGTGACCTCACTGTGCCTTTCCTTATTATTTATTTATTTACTGGTACCAAGGGTTGAATCCTGAGGTGCTGAACTACTAAGGCACATCCCAACCCTTTCTATTTTGAGACAGGGTCTTGCTAAGTTGCTAAGGGTCTCGCTAAGTCTCTTGAGGCTGTCTGGAAATTGTGATCCTCCTGCCTCAGCCTCCTGTATCACTGGGGATTACAGAAGTGTGCCCCCATGCCTGGCTCCCTTATTTTTCTAGTTAACCGTTTTCTCCCCTTTGTTATTTCTTTCACATCCACTTATATCATTATCATTATTGTTTTCGGTTCTGGGATTTGAACCCAGGACACACTCTATTACTAAGCTATATATATCCCTACCTCTTTTTACTTTATTCTCAAAGTAGTCTCGCTAAGTTGCTCAGGCTGATCCTGAACTTGTGATCCTCCTGCCTCGGCCTCCTGAGCTGATGGGATCACAGGAGTGCACCGCTATCACATGCAGCCCCACCACTTATTTTAGATGTCATGGTAATGAGACAGAGCGTCTCCCACCCCTATGGTGTTGTGGTCTTGTGGGAGGGAGTTCCTTAACTTCTCTGCCCTTCTGCTTCTGTATCTTTATACCGGGGATAATAACAGAGTCAGCCTCACTGCGAGGATCACGAGTTACACAGCACTCAATCAATGTAAGTGATTATTTTTATTATTATTATTGTTTTTTGAGCCCATTTAAGTCCTTGGAAGAAGACATAAATATCCCATCATTATCGCCATGATGGCCCTCCAGGGTCCCCCCCCCTCCAGACCTGAGCCCACCCCACTGAGGCCTCAGCCTTGGTCAGCCTCCCTGCTCCCCTAACTGGACAGGAGGCTCCCGAGTGCGCCATGCTGGTGTCATTCCTGCTCTGTCCATTGCGCACAGCCCACCCACCTTGGCTGTCCAGGCCGATGTCCATGACGCCATGCTTGACCTTCATGTGCCGGCTCAGGTTGCCCTTGAGGTTAAACTTGCTGGAGCAGTAGGGGCACTTGAAGGGCTTGCTGCCAGCGTGCAGGTGCATGTGGCCCAGCAGGTTGTACATGCGGTTGAAGGACTTCCCGCACACCTGGAAAACACCACGCTGGTGCCATCAGCCTGCAGGGAGCCCACCTGCCCGGACCCGCAGCCCACTCCTCCTCCACAGCTGAGGGAGATCCCTATTTGCTACAGCCAGCGCTCCATCTGTCCTTTCCCATGTGGCTATGGAGGCCTAAGAGGCAGAGAAATGTCACTCCTGCTGGTCCCTGTTCCTGTGGGGACCACTCTTTCTAAGCTGAAGGGTTAGATCTGTGCTGCATAGAGTCCCAGATCTGGGCCCTTTCCGTGGCTGCACCATGACCTTCCCCTTCTCCCCCGCTCTCCAGATATACAACCTGAGCGGCATCTGACCCCCACCTGCCCACCCCAGCCTCCAGAGCCAGGGCAAGGCTTTCCCCAGCTGGGGCACCCCTTGCTTGCACTGGCCGGGCTGGCTGCAGGTGGGCCACAGTGCTGCAGCCAGTGGACCCCGGCCACTGTGGAAGGTCCCAGTACCTTGCACTTGAATGGCTTCACGGGTGAGTGTACAATCATGTGGGTCTTGAGGGTCTGCTTCTGCACAAAGGTCTTGAAGCAGATGTGGCACTGGTAGGGCCGGACGCTGGTGTGGATCAGCATGTGCCGCTTCATGTTCGCCTGCAGTGTGAATTCCCGGCCACACACCTCGCACTTGAACTCCTTCACGCCCTGCGAGGGGGTGGGAACAACGGTCAGGTATGGTTTCTGGAAGCGATCCTGGGTATAGGGGTAGGTTTCAGGGCTACAAGCATTACATAGGCATGGGTTCTGGGAAACGGCTCTTTCTGGGAGGTATTCTGAACAGGTACCTTTTACTTGAAATCATGAGAAGAATGACAGGGCAGGGCCACTTCCTCCAGGAAGCCTTCCAGTAAAAGGCAGAAATAGGCTGTGCCCTGCTCCTTATCCACACTCCTGCAGCCTCCTGTCCATAGCAGGTGCATAGCTACATCTGTACCAATGTGTGGAGGCAAATGTGTTTTCATTCAGTCACTCACTGGGGGACTGTTCCCCAGGCACCTGGAGGCAGCACGCCGCTAGACATCAGTGGTCAAGAGGATGTGGCCTGGTGTCATGGACTGTGCTGCTCTGCTCAGTGCTGTCTCCTGGTGGTCTTTTTGGTTCACAGACCCCTTTGAGAAAATGATTAAAGCTATGCGCTCCCTGGAAAAACGATAAGCACTCAGGTTTGCATAGAATTTTGAGTTCTAAAAACATCAGAGGTCATCCACTGACACTTGACTGTTTTTTCTAGACCTTTCTGGAGATAAAAGCCACCATCAGTTCCTGTCCAATTTCCAGCCTCTTGAGTCCTTCCCTGCCTGGAGAGTCTAATCTTGGGATTGGGGTAGCCCAGGACTTTTTATTTATTTATCTATTTTTGGTGCTAGGGATTGAACCCAGGGGCACTTAACCATTGAGCCACATCCCCAGTCCTTTTTTATTTTGGAACAGGGTCTCATTAAATTGCTTAGGGCCGGGCTGGGGATGTGGCTTAAGCGGTAGCGCGCTCGCCTGGCATGCGTGCGATCCGGGTTCGAGCCTCAGCACCACATACAAACAAAGATGTTGTATCCGCCGAAAACTAAAAAATAAATATTTAAAAAAAAAATTGCTTAGGGCCTTGCTAAATTGCTGAGGCTGGCCTTGAACTTTTTTTTGGTCCTCCTGTCTCAGCCTCCTGAGTCATTGGGATTATACGTGTGGGCCTCCACACCCACAGGATATTTTATTCTTGTCAAGTCCCCAGGTGATTTATCACTGATGGGTTTTGGGACACTCAGCCCTAGGATTCATAGACTCTAGGGAAAACCGTTTTATTTGGACTATCAGACATGCTTCCCCAGAGCGTGACTCTCAGAGCAGGAGGGTGCTGGGCACACGGGGGCTGTGATCTATGGTCTGTGGAGGAATGTTAGGTTGGATGTTGAGAGCTGTTCTGTCTTTGCTGAGTAGGTAATTTAGGGGGAACTCAATGTCACAGCTGCCGTTCCAACTATTTATCTGTTACGAAGTTTTGTATTATAATTTTCTCTTTTTTTTTTTTGGTGCTGGGGATCTGACCCAGGGCATGTATTACAATTTAATGGTCTGGGTGTGCCTACCTGTAAACCCAGCTACTCAGGAGGCTGAGGCAGGAGGATCATAAGTTCGAAGCCAGCTGGGGTAACATAATGAGACTCTGTCTCAAAAGATAAAAAGAGCTTGGGGGCGGGGTATAGCTTAGTGGTAGAACACCTCTAGGTTTAATCCCCAGTATCAGGAAAAAAAAAAAAATTAATGGCCCTTCATCTTGTTTTCTTACAGACAGGGAGGGTTATGGCTGTGTCCCTTTTGAGAAACTATAGGTGTGTGTGACCACCAGGGGGCCCTGCCACTCAGGAGTTTGTAAGCACATATTGTGCACATTTAACAAAAATTCAGGCAATAGGGATGTTTTGAATCAGGCTTTCAGCTTTTCTTCATAGTATTATTATTATTTTTTTAACTTTGTGGATTTGTAGGGATTTTGAAGTCCTCCACTAGATGAGAAAGATGGCAAATACAGCATATGTACCATCACCTTCTACTCTCTCCCTTGCAGACATTAACAATCAATCATGATTTTATCTTCAAGCCCAGATTTAGTTTCAGACTCTTTTACATTACACTTCAGGTAGCTACTACCAACTGGCTGGAGGAGCCCCAGTAATAGAACATAGCCTGCACTAGCAGAGAAATTTCCCAGGGTTGGAGAAGCCTGGATTCTTAGCTTGGCAGGCTATTTTTTCCTTCCACTCACTGTCCACTGACAGGTAAGGTCCCAAGTTTGACCTGGATTATCACTACAAGCCGATATTTAGGGAGAAGAATGAGCTCCATACACATTCAGCTTTAGAGGATTAAATTGCTGGATTCTGGTGAAACCACAGGTCAGCCAAATACTACAGCAGGACCGTGGGACCTGAGAGAGAGGCTTCATTCCATTTGCCTGGACGTGAGCCCTCTTGGTGAAAATGATGTGGTTGAAAGGTAGGGGTGCTGGTGGCCTGAAAGCAGGAAAACGAGGGCAGGTCAAGGTTGGGTCTAGAGATGTGGTAAGTCAGAACACGGCTGCTCAGTCTTCCACCTTCTCAAACCACTTTGCCTAGTGTAGATATATTCTAGAACCACCTGTACTTTTCCATAATAAAAATTTCCTTTACATCCATTCTCCTTTTATAATCAAGTCTATCTGGCCTATTCCTAAAGGGAAGTCACGGGTTTTGACATTCTTTAGTAACAAACAACAAGCAGCAGAGGATGCTGTTGTGCCTGTCTCCCAGTGATGTCCTGGCCTCTTTCAGGCCTTAGTTCTCCCATCCAGAAGTCAGGAAGGTTAGGCTACTTTTGTGATTCCCACACTGTGTTCTTCGGGGGTTCCCTAAACTTTTCTTTCCAACCCCCAACCATTTTAAGTTTTTCCTTTTTTTACCCCCAAGATATTAGGATTAAACCCAGGGCCTTGTACCACTAAACTATACCTTCAGCACTTCTTTTTTTTTTTTTAATTTGAAACAGGGTTTTGCTACATTGTCCAGGCTGGCCTTAAACTTTTGATCCTCCTGCTTCAGCCTCCCAAGTTGCTGGGATTACAGAGGCACACCACCACTCCTGGCCAAGTTTTACTATTTAAAATAATAATTTCAGGACCAGGGATATAGCTCAGTGGTAGAGCATTTGCCTAGCATGTACGAGGCCCTGGATTCAATTCCTAGCACTGAAAAAACAAAACAAAACAAAACACTAAACTAAAAACTAATTTCAATTGTATTTTTCTTTAATATCCATCAAGATAAATCCTTCTTTCCTTCCTTTTCTTTCCCCACCTCTCTCCCTCTCTCTCCTTCCTTCCTTCCTTCCTTCCTTCCTTCCTTCCCTCCCTCCCTCCCTCCCTCTCATGGCCCAGAGCTTCATACATGTTAGGCAAATGCTCTCTATCACTGAGCTACATCCCCAACCCTATCAAGAGAAATTTATAAATACAAAAATAAGAAATGTCCACCTGAGTTGCACCTAAATTGTCTCAACCAGAACATTGAGAAGTCCTGAATGAATAAGTGATAGGAGTATCAGGCACTGTGGTGCATGCCTACAATCTGAGTGATTTGGGAGGCTGAGGCAGGAGGTTCACAAGTTTAAGGCCAGCTTGGGTAATTTAGGGAGGCCCTGTCTCAAAATAAAAAAAATAGAAAGGACTGGGGATGTAGCTCAGTGGTAAAGTGCCCCTGGGTTCAATCTCTAGAACCAAATAAATAAATAAATAAATCACAGATAGATAGACAAATAAATAACAAATAAAAAAACTGGCGGAGGGCCGAGCGGGACAGGCAGGCTCACCTTGTGGGTGAGCGAGTGCTGCTTGAGGTGGTGGATCTGGCTGAACTCCATGCCGCACTCGGTGCACACAAAGGGCCGCACGTTCTGGTGCTTCAGCATGTGATTCTGCAGCTGGCTGCGGTAGTGGAAGGACTTGTCACACTCGAGGCACTGGTAGAGGGTGGGGCCCTGGTGGGAGGCCAGGTGGCGCTTGAGCTGGGTCAGGGTGGAGAAGTCCAGGCCGCATTCCACGCAGACGTGGCAGCGGCCGCTCTCATGTTTCACTTCGTGGGCCTTGAGCTCGCTGGGGTAGGCAAAGCCACGGCCGCAGAAGTGGCAGCTGTAGGGCTTGACCTCGGAGTGCAGCAGCATGTGGCGCTTGAGGTGGCTGGTCTGCGTGAAGGCCTTGTGGCACACCTGGCACTTGTGTGGCCGCGTGCCCTGGTGCGTCAGCAGGTGCGTCTGCAGGTGGCTGGGCTGCTTGAAGAGCTTGCTGCAGTGCGGGCACGAGTGCGGCTTGATGCCGTTGTGGCCCAGGATGTGCGTCACCAGGTTGTACTTGGACGTGTAGGACTTCTCGCACATGCGGCACTGCCAGCGCTTCTGGCGGTCGCCTGCCTCCACCAGGTAGGAGTCGTCGATCTGCACGTTGATGTCCAGCCGATCCAGCTGGGCCTTCTTGTGGCGCTCCACTGTTGAGCCTGCCGCGTCGGCCTCAAACTCGCTGGCCTCCTGCCACACGAAGCCCTGCTCTGGCTTGACAGGCTCCGGGGATGCCATGGTGGGGGCTTCGGGGTCGCTCAGGGGGGCCAGATGGGGCGGCTCAAACCCACACTCGGCGGGCAAGGCCTCTGGCCCAGGCAGCGCCATGCTGGGCTCGGGGAAGCCGTCTCGGGACGGGTCGGGGAAGTGAGGGTTGTACGGGGTCACATCCAGCTCCGGCCTGGGAGTTCGGGGCAGGTGCCGGAGCGTCCGGGGCTTGCGGCTGAAGGCGCTGAGGTCGATCATCTTGACAGCGCTGCTCTGCACCAGGGCTTCGCAGCCGCCACCGGCCACCTCAGTAGGGGCCTCTGCTGGGCCTGCATCCTTGTCGTCACCAGGCACGGAAACCTCATAGACCTCCTGCTCCTCTTCCTCCTCCACCTTCTCAAACTTGACCTTGGGCACCAGCCGCACAGGGGGCCGTGTCTTCCGACGTGTGTGCTTCTCAAAGGCTGCCTCCACCTCCAGCACCTCCTCCTCTGCCGGCTCTTCCAGGGCCCTGCCGTTGCAGGCCAGCTGGTACACATCGGGTCCTGGTGGCCCAGGCTCCCCTATAGACGCCCCAGACAGATCTGGTCCTAGGTCCGGGTAGAAGGCCTCGGGGCTTATGGTGGCTCCAAAGAGCTCATTTTCTGAGACCAGGCCCAGTACAGCAGCCTGAGCCAAGGACAGCACCACCACGGCATCCGTCTGTGTCCCTGAGTCCATGAAGCCCTCCATCCCCGGCAGCTGGCTAGGAGGGCATCGCTGTGGGAAGAGAGGGGTGCGTTAGTACCCTGGTTCAGTGCTTCACAGACAGACTCAGAGTGGACAAGGGCTTGGCTGATTTGGGTGTGTCTGGCCCTGATGTCTTTCTACTCATGTCTTGGGAAGAGGACACACTTGTAATTATGGGGAAAGGTGATACCCTCTGTATCTAACCATCACCTCCATCTCTCTGTGGGCTTCTGGGTAAGGTTAGCTCCCTCATTGACCTTGGTCTTCCCATCTGTAAAACAGGGAGGTTAGATTTCCTCAGTAGTACTCTAACTGCCCTGCAGGTCCTTCAGTAAGTTCTCAAAAGCTGGGTATGGTGGTGCATGCCTATAATCCCAGCCACTCTGGAGGTTAAGGCAGGAGGATCACAAATTGAAGGCTAGTCTAAGTAACTTAGCAAGAGACCCTAGCTTAAAATAAAAATAAATAAGTATAAAGGACAGGTTATAGCTTAGTGGTAAAATGCTCTTGGGTTCAATCCCCAGTACTGAAAAAAAAAAAAGTTCTCAGAAACCTGATTTAAAAATGCTATAATAATAATAATAATAACAATTATTATTATTATTATTATTATTATTATTCTGCTACTTTAAAAATAATGATCCTACTATTTTAAAATCCACCTACTCAAATGCAATATGTACCACATCCTAACACACTCAACAGCCCCACTGGCCATGCTGCCAAGATAATTAATTTTGCACAGACCTTGAGACTGTACTATGAGGTGTTAAACAACTGTCACCATTTGTGATGGCTTGGCTGTATAAATGAGAATTTTTTTAGTACACATAGGGCAAAAACAAGACAACATATAAAAATAAATGAGGTGCGGAGGTTGGTCTCAATGATTGACAGCCACCCTGGCGCTGAATGCCTGTGTCTACCACACAGGTCATTGTTTTTCTTGATTAGCCAAATGTGATACATTTAAATATCTAAATTTATACTGATGAAAACAGAGCTTTTGTCTGATTTATACATTGGAGTTGCATGTTAGATCTGATGAAAGAAGGGCTCCCTGATGGTGAACATGCTTGAGTCCACTGTCTGACTTGAATGTTAAACTTGCTTCCAGGGTCACGTTGATGGTCTCTGATCTAATAGGTTCTTGTAAACAATGCCAGAGTGCCCACCTGCGCAGGTACAAACCCAAGTCAGGGCTTCCTTCCTTCCGCAGGCTCCAGCTGCCTCCCTATACACCTGCTCCCCAGCAGCCCAACCTTTGCACACTAGTTCCCCACAGGGGGCTCCATTTCCCCAACCCACTGAGCTGCAGCAGCTTCCTAGGGGTCCCTCAGGATGCACCTGGGGCCCTCCCAGCCCTCTGACCACACTAGGCTTCCCCAGAACCATGGTACACCAAGCAGCATGCCTGTGGCTGTGCGGCACCTCCTCCTGGACCTCGGATACTCATGTCCCTGTTCCCTGCCCTGGCTCACACCTGGCATAGCCACCAAAGGAAGGGGAGCAGCACTCCTGCCAGGGACAGCCCTTCCTCAGGAAACTAGCCCCAGGCCTGGTGCTGCCCTTCCCCCAGGCCCAGTGGAGCTTCCCCTTCCTGAAGCTAAAAATACCCCAGACAGGAATTTAGCGTCCTTGAAGCAGTCACTAAAGATTCAACTATTAAGCTTAGAGTGCGGCTCTCACGGAAGGGATCTGACAGAAGGAATCTTAAGTAGGGGTCTCAGGGTTCATCTGGAACAGTCTCGGGGAGCCTAACTCTCCTAGAAGAGAAGGATCACTCTTCTAGGAATCAAGTTCTGTCTCCATTGCTTACATGTGACTATGCAAAGTCACTTCTGCACCTCAGTTTCCCTGCCGTGAAATGGCGTGAAGCTGAGCGCGAAGGTGCACACCTGAAATCCCAGTGACCTGGGAGACTGAGGCAGAAGGATCACAAGTTAGAAGCCAGCCTGGGCAGTTTAGCAAGACCCTGTCCCCAAATAAAATTAAAATGGCAGGGGGCTGACTCAGTGGTACAGCACTCCTGGGTTCAATCCCTAGTACTGCCCTCCCCAAAAAATAAAAAAAGTAAGGTAGAAAGGTGTGAGAGCCTGAAGGTCATAACCTTGGGGAAGGGACTTAGTTAATTGCAAAGCTATAAACCAATGTAAAGAATCACTATTTTTCTGTCTGCCCAGATCTCTGGAGGAAGCCTTTCCTGAAAGAAGCCACAGAGCTGAGATACTCTCAATCTCAGGCACCCAACTCAGCAAATTTTTGGTGACTCTAAGGACAACAACTAGGAACTAAGAACTTGTGAACTCATTTATGCAACAAATATTTGGTAAATTCCTGCTATGAGTCAGGCTTGTGCTTGGAGAGAACAAGATGAACGAGGCAGGGTTCCTGTCTCCACCGCTGCCACACCTGGCACCCACCAGTGCCAGGTTTCCTGAGCAAGCTGGGGGCACTGATGCCTCCTGTCACAGTGACCTGTCTCTGAGGCATTACCCAGCAGCAGCCTTCACATCTGCTGTGACTTCAAGCAAACAATGCACTCAGCGTTTTTTTTTTTTTGTTTTTTTTTTTTAAGACTTCCCCAAAGTCAGGGCCAGCAGAGGATGAACTGATCATCAATAGGGAAGCCTAACTGGGCGCAGTGGTACATGTCTGTAATCCTAGTGGCCTGGGAGGCTGAGGCACAAGGATCACAGGTTCAAAGCCAGCCTCAGCAACTTGGAGAGGCTCTGAGCAACTTAGTGAGACCCTGTTTCAAAATAAAATTAAAAAAATAATGAAGCCTAGGTTTACCTTGGGCAAGTCCCAACCCCTCCCTTCCTTCATTTGCACCGGGGATTGAACCCAGGGGTGCTCTACCACTGAGGTACATCCCCAGCACTTTTTTTACTCTAGAGGTGGATGAGAGAGCAGCAGAGTTAATCAGTCCTGCCTGAGGGACATGGAGTACAGGTCTGCTCGGGATTCCTACTGTGAATCATGTAAATGACCATTCAAAGTGGGCCCTTCTTTGGCCCCAGGACTGGGGAGATAAACCAAGCCTGACGTGTGCTTTTGTTGTTGTTGTTGTTGTTTTGGTACCAGGGATTAAATTCAGAGATGGGTCACTGTGACAGGAGGCATCAGCGCCCCCAGCTTGCTCAGGAAACCTGGCACTCGCCCACTGAGTCACATCCCCAGCCCTATTTTTATTTTATTTAGAGACAGGGTATCACTGAGTTGGTTAGCGCCTTGTTTTTGCTGGCTTTGAACTCATGATCCTCCTGTCAGCCTCCAGAGCTGCTGGGATTACGGCTCTCGTGCCAGGGCACCTGGCAGGAATAACATTCTTACGAATATCTCATCAGTGAGGACAGAGCAGAGTCTGTTCCCAGGTCTCTCTGGCCCCCTGCTGGCCTTACTGGGCTCAGGTGTCCATCTCTGATGCCACAGTTGTGCAACATAGGAGGAGGTCACATCATGGCTCTGAGCTTGGCCTCCTCTGCTCTCAGGAGCTGCCCTGGGTCACTAAGAACCAGCAGAAGCACATGAGTGAGACTTGAAAACCTGCAATATGAAGCCTCATTCTCCTCCTGGCTGGCCCCCTGAGGGCAGCCAGAGCCCCTCCTCAGATCTCTAGGTCTACCAGTTGGTTGAGCTACTGCCCACCTGGCCAGCAATCCTTCTTTTACACTAGACAGACACTCGCCAGAGCAGACACACATTACCCTGCAAGTGCAGATTTAGTGGATGTGTCCATGCTGCCCAGTCTCCTGCCATATAGGCTGTACGCCTGTGTGTGTGTGCGTGCGTGTGTGTGTGTGTGTGTGTGCATGCAGAATAGGCTCTGTAGAGGCAGAGGCTAAGCGAAGTAAGACGGGGAATCTAATTGACCTGCATTTTGCATGCATGTTTCTCACACACAGAAACAGCAGAAACTGTCCTTCTCCCCTGCTCCCCTGGGCAGCCTTTTGGTTGGCTTCTTCCCACTCCCGCTAGTTCCTTCTCACAGGCCTCTGCTTGGTGTCCTGGTCCAGGGCTGCCCAGGGTAGGAGAGCTTGCCAGGTGCCATGCTACCTGTAAGCTACTGCTGTCCCACTCAGCCACAGGCCAGTGTCATCTGCCCAGGGCCTCCTGGTGGCACCTCCCTCCTGGGGGCAATGCCTCTCTCCACTTGTGGGGAGGACTCAGAACAAAAGCTCCTGACCATGTCCAAGGGAACGAAGCTGGGAAGGCCTGGGCTCTCCCATAGCCCGGGCTAGTGAGATGGGGGTGTCCATTAGCCGACCCGGCTCAGCCTGGGTCCCCAGGGTGTGGAGAAAATAAATGTTAAAGGCGGAGAGATGGAGAAATACAGTAGCTGCCTGAGTGTAGATGTGCTGGGAGTGGGGGAAGGGAAGCCATAAGAGGGAGAGGGAGGGAGGAGGAAGAGGAAAGGAGGGAGGGAGGGAGGGAGAAGAAATGAAGAGACAGGAAAGGGGGGCAGCGGAGGAGCCTGAGTGAGGAGGAGGGAGAGAGAGAAAGAGAAAGAGGCCAAGGAGGCAAAGAAACAAAGGCAGGGAGGGGGAGGGGCCGGAGGCGACCCAGGAAGCCCAGGCTGCCCTATTTCCCAGGGCTCAGCCTCACCCCCTGGAGCCAGAGGGCCAGGCCAGCTCTTGGGGAGGGAATGAAGTCTCCTCCTGAGTCCTAGCAGAAGACCTTCTCCAACCCCAATAGGGACCGAGGCCCCAGTGTCTCACTGTGACTCCATCTATTGCTTTGCCCTTTCTCCTTGTACTATGGTTCCTGTAAACACTGATAAAAAAAATCCTGTGACCCCGGGCAAGCCCCAGGCAAGACTCTGACCCCTCAGAGTCTCAGTTTCCTCATCTATGAAAAAAGCACAAGAGCCTTCTTGGAACCTGGAGGGTGTGTCCACCCTTGGCCTAGCTGCCTGTCACGTAGGGTCCTCTCCTCAAGATGTGACAGCACCTCCGCTCATCTCACACTCCCTGGTGGAGACCCCTTTCACACCCCTTCCCTGAGAGCAGGGAGGTTTAGGCAGGATCAAGGACACATACGGTGGCAGGCACCTAAGACCTTGGTCTGACTTAGGGTTGGGGGAACAAAAGCCATTTTGAAGGACAAGCCAACAGGACTGGGTGAACATTTGGATATTTGTAATTCCCACCTCCAGGGAAATTTCAAAAACCATCTGAAGACACAGGGGTGCTCTGGGGCTTCAATGAGGATAGACAGTGATGGATTTAATCTGATGAATATTTCCTGGAGGCCTAGTAGGTGCCTGTTTCCAGATGCAACCTCAGCAGTGAGCAGGGCTTAAGCTAGGAGGCCAGGTTTTTTCTCTGGTCCCCTTCACTGGGCCTTGAATCGCCAGGTCACTCAGAAGCTGCAGTCTTGGGGCAGGGGTTGTAGCTCAGTGGTAGAGCGCTCGTCTAACACATGCGAGGCCCTGGGTTCGATCCTCAGCACTACATAAAATAAATAAATAAATAAAGATACGGTGTCCAACTAAAAAATAAAAAAAAAAAAGAAGAAGAAGCTGCAGTCTCCACTCCCACATCAGAACCACTGCCTGAACACGCATTTATTGAACATCTACCAGGTACCGGGTCATGTATACAGTAGGGAGCAAAACAAAGCTCTAAACCTCCAGGACTGACCAGGAGTGAGCTCAGCCAACAGTGAGGCAGCAGATCTCTGGGAGGGGGTGCTGCAGCTCTGGGGTGGGTGGGGGCAGCTCAGGACCCACCTGAACAACAAGAGGGAGGAGCTCTCACCACTCTGCACTCCAGCGCTGGGGATGTGGCCCTGGCTTCCCTTTCCGGCTTCTGTCATTAGTTGTACTACTAGGGGTGGAGTGGCTCTGGGCCTTGTACCCCTGGGAACCCAGGCCCCTGGGATTAGAGAGGGGAACCCAGAGTGAGCGGCCAGGAAAGGGAAGCGGAAGTTCCAGGGTGTAGAAGGTGTAAAAGCGCTCCTGGGACTCCATCTGGTCATGAAACCCCCCTCTTTGTTTCCTCTGCTGTCCTCACTGTAGACTTAAAGGTAAGCTCTGCGCACAACCCCAGAAAGGAAGAGGAAGTGAAAGCTGAAAGAAAGCTGGGAGGCTTGTGCAAACCTCAGGGCTTCTTGCAACAGCCTCACTTCTGCCCGGGCGCACAAGGCCCCGACTCAGCAGTGAGAGGCCCAGGGGGGCTGGGGCGGCAGGACAGGGTGCGGGGAGTGGGACCAGGGGAAGTGCGTGAGACTCTTCCTTATTGGATTCTCTCTCTGTCTCAGCTTCCGCTTTTCTTTGTGGACAGATTTGCTGACGCCTGACACCAGGAGTCAGAGTGGCTGGGTCACCAACCCCCAACCACACAGGGTCTGATGCTCACTACTGTGTCTAACCCCTTCTTCTTCTTCTTTATTTTTAATTTTATTTATTTATTTTTTGAGACAAGGTTTTGCTATGTTGCCCAGGCTGGCCGCAAAACTCCTAGGCACGAGTGATCCTCCTGCCTCAGCCTCCTGAGTAGCTGGGATACAGGTGTCCACCACCTCGCCCCACTCAGCCCCATGCTTTTTTTTGGTTCTGGGTATTGAGCCCAGGGTGCTCAACGAGTGAGCCTGAGCCCCAGCCCTTTCTATTTTTTGAGATAGGGCCTCGCTAAGTTGCTGAGGCTGCCCTTGAACTTACGATCCTCCTGCCTCAGTCTCCTGAGCCACTGGGTTTACAGGCACTTACCACCATGCCCAGCTCAGCCCCATGCTTTTTAAAAGATAAGAAAACAGGCCCAGGCTGGGGAAGAGGCTGCTCCGAGGTCCACAGGGGGATGGTGGTGAAGCATGGACTGGAAGCAAGGGCTGTGGCCCAGAAGCGCCCCTCAGCCCTGCGGCTGGCAAGACCAAGTTCCCATGCCTCAGCCTGCTACCCCAGGCTGTCCCCAGTCAGGCTCTGTGGTCCCTCTGCACCTCACACACTGATACTCCCTGCTGCGGGCCTCTGCACGGGCTGACTCCTTGGACAGGATGACACTTCTTCCCTTGCTCTGGGTGAATTTTCCTACCCCTTTGGGGTTTAGTGCAGGCACTGCCTCTCCAGGAAGTGGGGGCAAGTCAGGGCCCTCTTCCCCAGACTGAGAACATGACTGTGAAAGTTAAAATATTTTTTGCTGCTGGGAATGGAATCCAGGGCCTTGCACATATTGGGCAAGAACTCTACCGCTTAGCTACATCCCCAGCCTGTAATGGTTAATTCTATGTGGCTAAGCTGTGGTGCTCGGTTGTTTGGTCAAATTCATCTAGATGTTGCCATAAGGATTGGGGGTTTTTAGCACAGTGGTAGAATGATTGCCTAGCATGGGCAAGGCCCTGGGTTCATCCTCAGCACTGGAAAGAAAAAAAAAAAAAAGACCAGGTAGATGTTGTTGTAAAAGTATTTTGTAGATGTGATTAACATCTACTTTATAAAGTAAAGCAGTAACCTCCCATAATGTGGGTGGGCCTCATCCAATCAGTTGAAGGGAAGGCCTTAGGATAAAAAAAATTGCTGTTTCCCAGAGAAGTATTTCTGCCTCAAGACTAACATACAAATACTGCCTGAGTTTCCAGCCTGCTGGCCTGCTCTACAGATTTTGGACTTGCCAGCCCCCACAACTGCATGAGCCAAGTTCTTAAAATAATTTTTTCTGTATACACACTCTCACACACTACTGGCTCTATTTCTCTGGAGAGTGCTGACTGGTACAATCATGTTGATTCAAAATCATATCTGTTCACAGGTCCTCTCCACAATGCAGACAGTGACCACAGGGGCACAGAGAAGGTCTACCAAGGGAATGCTGAGAGAAAGAAACCAGAGTGGGGAAGAGGAAAGGGATGGAGGAAGCTGTCAGTCACCAAAGGACCAAGAGTGAATGAATGAATGAATGAGACCTAGAGGGCCCCCTCCATGCTAAGTGGTGTGCTGCCTCTGATCTGAAGTCACTTCAGAAGCCAGGGGCCCTGGATCCTCCCACCTGACAGTCCATGCACCTGAGTAGACATGTCATTTTCTTTACTGTAAAGGAGGGACCCCTGGCTCTCCCATGGCAGGACAGTGGTCTCACTGAAGACCCTTTGCCTGAGCTACCGTGGCAGCGTACCCTCAAGGCTGGTCTTGGAATCTTCACCACACGGCTGGAAGGAGCTTTGGGGACCCTCTTGTCCAATGTGGTCGTTTTAAAGACATGGAAACAGAGGCCCCAAAGCCACATTCCCAGCATAGGAACTCTTGACCCTAGCACATTTATTTTATTCCATCTGTGCCAAACATGGCGGCCCTGTCCCACTCGGCCTCCCCGGCCAGGGTGTTCACCTTCTGTGATCTGGGGGCTCTGAGCGGGGCCTGGTGGCAGGTGGGGAGTGAGGGTCCCCGCCATTCAGCCCTCCTGGAGGAAGTATCTTGGGCTCTCAGGAGTTTCACCGCATAGCTGCGCCTTGCCCCTACCTGCTAAAGCAGTCCCCCAGGGAGAGAGGAGGGAGAAAGCACCATCCCACCCTGTCCCTGATGACGCCGCCACCACTTTCCATCAGGCTTGCAGTCAAGGCTAAACACTCCACCAAGGACCTATGCAAACTTGCTTGGCTGATCCCAGCCCTCATGGCCACTTCACAGCGAGCTGCTTGCCCCCTGCCCTTCATGCTCCAGCCATGAGAGCTTCGTTTATTTCTTTTAACATTCCTTGCCTGCCTGGGGCCTTTGCACATGCTTGGAATGCTCTTCCTCCTTCCTCATCCTTGTGCTTTCAACTCGGGTATCACAACAGGTCCCCCAAGTTCTCGGTAGCTTCAGGTTTAATATTTTCTTTACTTGGATGTCATGATTTTTTAATGATTGGTTTACTGATTTGTTGGTACAACTACTTGCTTAATATCTGGCATTCCAGTGAGAGGATGGCTCCCCAAGGGTAGAGGCCCTGTCTATTTTGCTCACCTCTGCATCCCTAGCAGGGTACACATAGAGACTGAAATGCTGCCCTTTTGAGAATACCCATACTCAAGGGCAAAGGAAAAAAAAAAAAAAAAAGAGGCCCCTTGCTGAGCCCAGCTTTGGAAAGCAGCCAGATGGAAATCATCCGGTCTGGACTTCCTTTCCCTGAGCTTCAGGCTGGGTTCCTGTTTCCAGGGGGAGGACAGCAGGCCTTGTGTTTCTGCAAGTCTCCTAGCCCCTTCTCCAATTCCAGAAGCAATAAGCATGTCTGTCTCCCAAACGAGGACGCTATCCCGGACCCAAGAATCACCAGCTTAAAAATGCAACAGGGAAAAAATGAACAAAACTTTGGTTCACAAGTTCAAGGGACAGAGATAAGAATCACAAACGAAGGAACAACATGAACATCTTTGGGGTCTGGTTCAGGCCCTGTGAGGAGCACATGATATTTCTAGTCCTCTGAGCAGTCCCTTGGGGGTGGGAAGCATCACTGCCATCTTACAGATGTGGAACCTGACGCAGTCCCCAGAAGCAGGGTGGGCAGGGCCCCCACCGGGTCTGCCCAGGGCCAAGGCCCAGTGCTCTCCCCTGCACCAGCTCTTGGTGGGCATGGACTTTCTGGGTCACGTCTTCCTCCTCTGTCAAGCTCAGTGCAGACCCAGGAGATCTCCATGGCTTCCCTTCCTCCTCACCAAGCTCATCGCGGGTCCCTCCCTCGCTGAGCCCTCCGCCTTCTCCATCCTGTCTTCCTCTCCCTCCATTCCTCCCCTCTTCCGTTTCCGTGGCAACCCCATCCTCCGCTCTGCCACTCGGTCCTGCGTTCCCATCTCATCTCTTTCTTTCCTCTTTCATCTCTCCCCTCTTCGCAGTGCAGAGTCCAAATCACCCTGTGTCCTTTGCTTCTGGCCTCTAGCTGCCTTTTACTCTCCTTTTATCTCCTTCAATGTTCTCTTGTCGTCTCAGGGCGACATTTATTTATCTCTTAAAAATAAAAATGAAAAAAGAAAGGAAGGGTAAAGAAACCCCATTCCATCAGCCCTGGCTCCCCCACTTCAGTCCCCATCTCCTTTCTCTTGAGTCTTCTCTAAGGGTCAGAGTTTCCACAGTTACAGAGAGGAAGGAGCTCGCAGAAGGGACCCCCTGCCTGCCTCAATGAGGGCTCCTTATTGACCTCACCTGTGAAGGCAGAGAGCATGCGGGCAGGAGGCTGGGCAGGGGAAGGCTCACTGGGGAGGCACCCTAGGGAGTGGCTCTGCTTCCTAGAGATGGGGTGAGGGCAGAAGCCAGAGCCCCCTCTCAGGACAGAGCAAGGACAGAACCTACAGCATGGTGTAAGCCAGTCCTGGAAGCCCCCCATGACGCTGCCTGAGGCAGGAACTCACTGCCATCCAGGGAAACCCCAACTACACAACTGTCTCATGGCACCTCTTTGAGGCCCATCTTGCTTTGTGGGACTGAGACACAGGGCATGGCCCCAGGCAAGGCTCTCAGCAAATCCTCAGAGTCCCCCCAGTTCCCAGAGTGGTGGGAATCATCAATTCTTCAAAATCCACTCTTCAGGCCGCGCATGGTGGTGCCCGCCTGTAATTCCAGCAGCTTGGGAGGCTGAGGCAGGAGGATTGAAAGTTCAAAGCCAGCCCTAGCAACAGCGAGGCCCTAAGCAACTCAGTGAGACACTGTCTCTGAATTTTTTTTTTTTTTAAAGAAGGGGGCTGGGCGTGTGGCTCAGTGGTTAAGTAAGTGGTTCAATCCCTGGTACCAAACAACAACAGAAACCTCTCTTTAGGATTGGGGATGTAGCTCAGTGGTAGAGCATTTGCCTAGCACATGTGAACCCTGGATTTAATTCCCAGAAGTGGGAGATTAAAAAAATGGTCCTCAATTGCCTCTGAAAAAAGGAAGCGCTCACGCACCCATAAGCTCTAATAGCCACCTCTCTGTGCCCCCTTAGCTTAAGGCAGCATTAAGGGTTGCCGGCTCTTTATAGTTATTTTCAGCCTTCATTTACTGAGCTCCAGCTATGGACCAGGCACATGATATAGGCTGTCTCGAGAAAATGGACATTTTTATTTTCATTTTACAGATGAGCAAACTGAGGCTTGCTGAAGTTATTATTTCTCTAAGTCATACAGCCCGTAAGAGAGACAGGTGAGATCTGAGCCCATGACCATCATGTTCTTCTTGGTTGATGCCATTCCCCCCCACCCACTTCCCTGGGAGGAGTCAGGTCACATCAACCCCTTGCCCAGGCTCCCGCTGGCTTCTCCATTGCTCTGTTTAATCTGGACTGATCAGAAATGACAGGAGAAACAAAGGTCCGGGAACAGATTTACTGCAGAAAATAAAGCCAGCCGATTATGGCTGTGGCCTCAGCATCTTGAAGTGACAGAGAGAATAGATGGGCTGGTGGAAAACGGTATCAAGTCCCCTAGGAAACGTAAGTCACATGGAGAAGAAGAAAGGGCCCTGGATCTTCAGGAGCCCCATGGGCTGTGTGAGCATCCAGCTGTGGCTGGAAATGTCACTGTGCCAGGGAGGAGGCCATGGCATCCGTGGTCCCTAAGTCCTGGACTCCAAGGGCCCAGCTGGAGTAGCGGCCTAGCCTGTCCCATCGATGCAGCTGGCAAGGCTCTGCCCCAGGATGCAGCAGGGTCCAGGACCCATAGAGGTGCCAATGACATGATAGCTCCATTGTTCCCCTAAAAGGCTGGCCCAGCACCTCAGGGACCCCAGGGTCAGTGCTCAGTGAGAAAGACAGGAAGCAGCCAAGGGAAGGTGATAGGGCAGGAAGCCAGGAAGGACTGCTCCTCAATCTGCATATGAACACAGGGAAAGGATGGTGGCTCTTAGCCCAGCAGGCCTGCCTGTCCTCCCTCCCAGCTGCTGTCACTCTGAGCTGTGCATCCTTGGGTAAGTTCCTCAACCTCCCTGGGCTTTGTTTTCCTTGTTTGTAAAGGGGGACAATAGTAGGAAAAAGGTCTATCACATATTGAGCCAGGCCTTTAGGCCAGGTGTACATCTGAGGATGTCGTGTATATAGACAGAACATGGCATCTTGACAACATTTTTCAGAGGAGGAAACTGAGGCACAGAGGAGAATGACTTGCATGAGACCAACAGATAGGCTGGAGAATAAGTGGAGGCAGGTCTAACTCCAAGGCCTGTGCTTTTATAATAAAGGAATTAAGGGAAATAATGGGTTTGTAAACAAGGCTGGCCTAGAGTAAGGTCTAAGTTAATGGGAGCTATTGCTGCTGCTGCTATTATTAATACTATTATTCATATCATTGTCCATTCTCAGAGCCAGGCAGGTGCTGTGTGTTGGTGGGGCACAAAGATTGCCAGTCTCAGGGACTTTACAATTTGTTTGGAGATAAGATTAAGACCCATAAAACATCTAAGCATGGTGGCTCACACCTATAATCCAAGCAATTTGGGAGACTGAGGCAGGGGAATTGCAAGTTCAAAGCCAGCCTCAGCAACTTAGTGAGACCCTAAGCAATTTAGTGAGACTCGGTCTCAAAATAAAAAATAAAAAGGGTTAGGGATGTGTTCAGTGGTTAAACAACCCTGGGTTCAATCCCTGGCTCCCCAAACAAAAAAAGAACCCAAAAACAGAAGTGCAAAATATCAGAGAGGAAATAATCACGAAAGGACAAAATAACTTTGTTGTTTTTTTTTTAAACTTAAGGAATCAGGAATGTTCATCCAGGAAAAAAAAACCCAGCACTTTGAGAGGCTGAGCACAGGCTGCAGAATGAGACTGCGATCTGGCCCCATTTACCCCACGCTGGTTAGTGTGGGCCTCAGTCACCTTATCTGAGGCATGGGATAATGGTACTCAGTTCCAGACCTGTTGGGAGGTTGAACTGAGCCCATTAGCAAATTAAGAATGATCTGTGGTGCCCATTCCATGAAGATCGGACAGAGGGACTTGAGGAGGTCTAGCAACAGAAGGTTAGGAAGTGCCCACTCCCCAACAGATCCAGCAGTGACGAGGACCAGTCCAGGAGGCACGGGATAGAGAAGAGAAGGTAAAGAGAGGACAGAAGAGCGGCCATGAGGTGGTGCATACCTGGGGAGGTTGAGGCAGGAGGATTACAAGTTTGAGGCCAGCATCAGCAACTTAACAAGACCCTGTCTCAAATAAAAATTAAGAAGGGCTGAAGTCTAGTTCCGTGGCAGAGCACCCCTGGATTCAATCTCCTGTACCACACACACACACACACCCACACACAAGGCAAAAGAGCAGTGGACGGAGAAGGTGCTGAGGATGGAGGAGAAGGCAAGGAGTGTGGCCTGGCACACAGTCCTCTCTTTTCTCCCAGCTACCAGTGTGACTCATCCTGGAGCTCCATCCCCACAGAGCCCCTGACAGCGCTGCCTTCCAAAGCCTGTGCTGTAATCAACATTTATTTTGCAGTCACCCACACACCCAACTTGAGTCCGGATTTATGCCAAGAGAGGAGTAAAGAATGTCTTTCTCATTCACGTAATGCCTCCATGGATCTCTGGGGGGAGGGACAGCTGGTGCAACACTGTGGCTGATAGTGTACACATGCAGACGTCAGCCACACGCGGCCATCCACACAGGCTATAATCAGTGGCTGGCAGGAGCAACTTCCTTGGTCACCTAGAAGATGGCACTTTCACGCAGTAAGCAGAGGGGGTAGGACCCATGCAAGGGATGGAAGCACATGTACCTGCACTTGACCCTGAAATCTAGCTGGGGAAGGAACATGCATGCATGAGAGAAGAGGTTCATGGAAGTCAGGAGGAGGAGGGACGTGGAGCCATATTAAGGGGCATCCTTGCCAGGTGCTGCTGGGTCTGCACCTTACCAGGAGTGAAAAAAGGAGGCGGCAAAGGGAGTCTGTCTTCGGGGGGGCTGGAGGAGAGTAGGGCAAGGGTGCCTGGAAAGGACTCTAGCAGGTCCCTGAAGGGCAGGTCTGTGTACCTCAGAGGGGAAGTGCCCAAGGTGGCCAGCTCATTCCAGAGTGGGAACTGGTTTCTTCCTCAATCTGGATCACAAAGGATGACGCTTAGGAGCACGAGGGTGGTGCAGGATGATGGGTAATGGGCCACGTGCTGTCACCAGATGCTGAAATTCAAATGTGCAACCATGTCCTAAATGCCAAAATGATTTTAGCAGAGGTGACTAGTACCAAACAAATGTCTGGCCTTCCCTACGCTGGGTGTGAAGGTTTCCTTGTGGCTTTCCCTATTGTGGGGTCACAGCGTTTTCAGGGCAACCCATGGGATATGGGGTGGAAGCTCCTGGCTCAGGGCAACTGGGGGCTCTAGAGTCAGCTTGGCGCTTCCTGGCTGTGCAATCTTGGGCAAAATCCTTCATCTCTCAGAGCCTCCGTTTTCTCAACCATAAAATAGGGAGAGCAGCTGCTTCTCCCACAGGATGGTGGGAAGATTAAATAAGATAATGCAAATGAATGGCCTGCGAGTTGGCGTTTGAGAAATGGCCACTCCTAGCTTTTACCATCACAATATATGTACAACATACAATATGAATCACCTAGGGACCCAAATATTAGCATATTCTTATCCCCCCCCCCCCAGTCACACTGGGGATTGAACCCAGGGGAGCTCTACCCTTAGAACCACACCTCCAGCCCTTTTTATTTTTCATTTTGAGACAGGGTCTTGCTAAGTTGCTGAGGCTGGCCTCAAACCTGCCATCCTCCTGCCTCAGCCTCATAAGTCCGTGGGACTCAAGGTGTGTGCCACCATGCCTGGCTTTGGCATACTATACTCATAAGATCACTGAAAAGATCTAAATTTCATGGTAAGAAGATAAACATGTGGAAAAAGTAACCAAACCAAATACAAGGAAGGACAGAGATGGTGGAAACAAACTCCAGCTCACAAAAGGTTCAAGCTCCAGTTCTGGGCCCACAAGGGAGGTTGCCAGGGGACTGATGGTCCCCTAAATAGTGCCTATGAGACCCCTTTGCCCCCTGGGAAAGATGGGAAGGCACAGGTGCTGTCTCTTTTCTGAAATTTCACAACTCTTCCAGGCTCAAAGCTCAAAAGGCCACATTCCTACATGAATTATGAAATACAACTCTCCTCACCAGAGTGGATGTCTTTCCGGGATCACTGGGTCTCAGTCTTACTGCCAGCTAGGATCACCTGCCCCTCTGCAAACACAGCCCAGACAGGTCACAGGACAAAGGGCAGGGTCCAAGAGGAGACCCACACCCCTGTGCTGGCCCTGACTCTGGAAAACAAAAAGCCCAGGAAGTTTCTTGTGTGAAAAATCACCCACACTCAACTTGTGAACAGGCAGGAGCAAGGACAGGCTGGGCAGTGTCCTGCATAAAAGCACTCAGAGCCCTGGCTCTGGCTCTGGTTTGGTTGGTGGACTTCCTCCTCCCAGGATCCCCAGCTCTGGATGCCAAACTGCAGGAGGAAACACAAGTTCTTCTGGAACTGACAGCCAGGTCGAGCAGGGGAATAAGCACACCTACTCACCCAGGCACAGCCCTCTACAGCTTACAAAGCCATTCCCAGACATGATGTCACTGAATTCTCCCTATCAGGTTCTGCACCAGCCCCTACAAATGAGCAAAGCATAGGTGGGCTCTCTTTTTTTTTTTTCTTTTTGGTACCTGGGATTGAACCCAGGGGTGCTTAACTGCTGAGCCACATCCCCAAGCCCCCCTTTATTAAATATTTTATTTAGAGACAGGGTCTTGCTAAGTTGCTCAGCGCCTTTCCAAGTTGTTGAGGCTGGTTTGAAGTCATGATCCTCCTGCCTCAGCCTCCCAGGCTGCTAGGATTGTAGGAGTGTGCCACTGTGATCAGTGGTTCTTTTTATTTGTAATTTTTTTGGTACTGGGGATTGAACCCAGGGGCAATTAACCATGAGCCACATCTGTAGCCCTTTATATTTTGAGACACGGTCTTGCTAAGTTGCTCTGGGCCTCTCCAAGTTGCTGAGGCTGGCTTTGAACTTGTGATCCTCCTGCCTCAGCCTCCTGAGCCGCTGGGATTACAGTTGTATGCCACCATGCTCAGCCCTGTGTGGGTGCTTATCCCTGATGGCAAAATCCTGATGCTAGTGGCAGCCGGCTGGCTGGCTGCCCTGAGTTACAGTGCCAGCCTGGGCCAGCTCTAAGTGCATTCTCTCAATCTAGACGGTGTTCTGTGGTTGGTATTAGCAACATCACCCTGTTTTACAACTGTGCAAACTGGGGCGTGGAAAGGTTAAGAGCTGCTTTAAGAACATCGCTCCATCTAAGCATGGTTCTTGAGCGCTTGGTGACTGCTTCCAGAAATGAGGGCCGCCTTTAAAATCTTTTTTTTTTTTTTTTTTTAGCTGGTCTCAAACTCCTGGCTCAAGTGATCCTCCTGCCTCAGCCTCCCCTACTCGGTAGCTGGGATCATAGGCACAGACCACTGTGCCCGCTTTAGAATCTTAAAGAGCCCTTTGACAATGCTGTTAGTCAGAGCAGGGCTGATACAGTGTGTCTGTGAGGCTGAGAGATACATTTGGACCAAAGGTTCCACATCCAACCACAGACTGAAAATATTCAGGACAGAAAAAATGTCACATTGCCACTAATGTGGACTATGTAGTTAGGCCTTGATGGCTACATCTGTAGTGAATATGTACACTTTTTTGTCATTGTCCCCTAAACAATTCAGTTTCACAACTGTTTACATAGCATTAATACTATATTTGGTATTATAAGTAATCTAGAGATGATTTAACATACATGGGAGACCGCGTAGGGTAAATGCAAAGATGTCACTTTGCATAAGGGACTTGAGCATCTGCAGATTTTGATATCCATGGGTGTGGGTCCTGGAACCAATCCTAGCAGATACCAAGAGATGACTATAATAATAACTTTAAAAACAGGTTGCCAAGCTCTGGTTTAGAGTCCAGATTCTGGAGTCTGAAGGCTAAGTGCACCTCACCCCATGGCCAGTTCTCCTTACTAAAGTGGGGGCAGCACCAAGAGCACCTGTCTTACCAGTCAAAATACGTAAAGTGCTGAGCGCAGAACCTGGCGCCAGTGTTTGCTACTATTATTAGCATTGGCAACTCGCCTGGGGCCACCCAGCCAGATCCTGGAGAAGCCAATTCCTTGATGCCAGTTCTTAAAGGGGAACTGACGTCTAGGTCCCCCGTCACTGGGGAAACTGGGGCCTCAGAAACACAACTGTCTCCAAAGCCTGTTTATAAATGCAGCTCCTGGTTGCCCTGCTCCCCTTTCATCTCCAGGCCAGGGTGCTGCTGGGTAGGTACCTGTCATGGGGTGTCAGGAAATGTTCTTGCCCAAACCGGAATAACCTGAAAGCAGCCAGGTCAGCCCCGGCAGGTTCTAGGTCTGCCAGCAGGTGTCCTGAGAAGCAGGCAGAGCCAGGGAGAGCAGTGGTGTCCTCCTACCAGGTCTCTTACCCTGAGGTCCACCTGGGGATACACTGCAGGGGGGTGGTACCTGCCCCCAGCCACCTCCATTTTTCCCTGGAACACAGATCCCCAATGTCCCTACAGACACACTTGGCTATCTTTACCCATGGCTCACCTTATCTCAGTCACCTAGACCCAAAGAGCTCACAGCCTTCTTCCTAGTGTTTGAGACCCAGGCCTTCCTCTTGGGAAGCATGTGTTATCTTTGGAACTTGCACATAGTAGGTATGCTACACAGTCTCCTGATGAGCCCTCCAGGAGTTCAGATCTGTCTTCAGCATTTGGTTGACATTCTTCCTTCATGCAGGCCTGGTCTCCACGGACTGGCTGCCTATTTGTCCTCTCTGCTATCTGGTGTAGTCACTGTGCCTGTCTTCCATGGGGAGGATATGGCCCCATTCCCTGGACGACTCAGGGGCAGGACAGGGCCCTTCTTTATATGAGGCATTAAAATCCACACAGCACTTCACTGTGCACTGCACTGACTCTGTTCTACATCTGCTAAAGACAAATTCCATTCACACCTCAATACACACTCATAAAGCACCTACTATGGGCCAGGCATGTGCTGGGTGTGGAAGAGGAAGGACTCATGGGATGGTCCCTGTTAGGCCTGACACCCTGGTGTAGAGCCTTCACTTGACATCACAGGCTACTTGTATCCCAGGGCTCCTTACTCCAGCAGAGATCCCTTTTTTGGGGACCCTGGCAATCTCAGTTAAGGTCCCACTCACTTTCCCCCCTGTGAACCTGGGGGACCCAAAGCATGCAGCCTGGGTGCTTTCTTCTATGCTCTGAAACAGGCAGGCTCCTCCTGGAGAGTCCAGGCCTGTCCTCCTCCAGGCCCGCTTCCCTGTCCTAGTCTCAGTTAACTCTGTTCCACTCACACCTCTTCCCTCTCAGGTGTCTTCTCTCTCCAGCCTCTGAATAGGGGCTCAAGCCCCGCATCTTCCATCGACTCCTTGACCCCTGCTTTATGACATCTGTCTCCTCCCCCAGAGCTAAGCTGTCCTCTGGAAGGTTGCTACCCTTTGCCAAACACGGAGGCTTTGAGTCAGGCCTCCTTCTGACCTGGCAGCAGCTTTACTGACCTTCTCTCTGCTCACAGACTACTCTGCATCACCCCTTCCCTTGGCCCATTTGGCCCCCTGCATCCCTGTGGCCTGGGGCTCAGACCTTGCCTCTAGGCAATGGTATTCTGCCTGGCAAACCAGGATGGCATCATTCTCGTAGGAATTCAGAGAGATGACAACATAATCCTTGGTGCTACAGTAAACGGGTGATTACCAGAGCAAGTTGGTGGCTACAATTTAAATTTCAGATGGGGTTCAAAGGGAGGTGTGATTAATTCTACATGGGGAGTCAAAAGGGGAAGTGTTGCCAGAGCAGGGTTTTGTAGGTTGTGGAGGAGTTCAGCAGGTAATCTAACAAGAGAAGAACAACGGAAAAGTATGGAGATGTGATGAAGCACAGGGGCTTCAACACACCCTGAAGCTGGGGGAAGTGGCACATGCTTGTAATACCAGCTACTTAGCAGGATCCTCAGCTGAGGCAGGAAGACTGCAAGTTCGAGGCCAGCCTGGACAACTCAGAACTCTGTCTGAAAATAAAAAATAAAAAGGGCTAGGGCCAGGCACAATAGTACATGCCTGTAATCCCAGTAACTCAGGAGGCTGAGGAGGATCACAGGTTGGAGGTCAGCCTGAGCAACTTATGAGGCCCTCAACAACTTAATGAGACCCGTCTCCAAATAAAAAATAAAAAGGGCTGGAGATATAGCTCAGTGGTATGGCACCTGGGTTCAACCCCCATTACTGTAAAACAAAGAATCAAACCCAAATTCTGAAAGCAGCCAGGGCCACATGGACCACTCAGACCACAGCAAGAGGTGGCTCCTGGGGTTGTATAGGTGGTGGTCCTGCATGTGGTCCTCTCTACCGACCCTGCATCCAGGAGCAGAGCCAGTGCTTGAGAGAGAAAGTAAATGTGCTCAGCAGGCACAGGCGCACGGCTGATCGACAAGCTCGTCAGCTCTCAGAGGAGGTTCACCCCTACATGCTTACAGAAAAATAAAGAGGCCCACAAGGAATGAACCAAACTGATCTGTTGATAATTTAGGATCTGTTGATAATTTAGGAAAACCTAAGTGAATGCACTCTGTAGCTCCCAGGTGACATTTAAAAATCCCTCTGACTAATGCGTAGGACATTTATATCCTTCTCACGAAGGATGTGTCAACACAGCTTGCCAACCCAGAGGTGGCAGGTCATTTATTTGGCAAGGGCCACCTAGCTTAGGCATCCATCCAATGTGGGGCCAGGGGGTGGGGGGCACCCCTGATAACTGCCATGCCTGTGTCAATTGCCTTCTTCCTCACACTCAGCCCCTGCATGATATTCTCACCACCTCTTCCAAGGCCCCCAGGTTCCACAGAGGGAGGTTTTGGGGATCTGTGTCCATCTCTGACCAGCATCTCAATATCAACCCCATCTCAGGTCAGGTAGAAATGGAGTCGTCCCAGGACCACATCTGTCTCCTGCAGCCAACTCTCCTGGCTCAGTGATTCAGGGCTCCTCATCTGTGATTAACAGGTGCCTCCTGTCTGGTGGAGACTCTTTCTCAACACCATGTCCCCTCAAAGCAGGGGCAAAAGGAAAACAGCATCTTGCACAGGGAGGTTTTGCATGCTTAGAGCAACAAGCAACAGAGAAAACACACTCACATTCTCCCTTCCTCAAATAAACCGACTTCTCCACTCGTCCCTTCCCTTGAAAACAGAAGCACTATTCAAAAGGAAAAAGAAGAAAGGAATTAAAAAAAAGAACTGAATAGGAGAAGAAGAAGAAAAGGGAGGAAAAAAGAGAGCGAGAAGAGAGCGATCCCCGAGGGAGGTGGCAAGAGCTCAGAATGAAGGAAAGGAGAGCAGAGACACAAAGGGTGGGGAGAGAAAGACAGAAGCTTTGAAAGAAAGAATGTTCCGGCGTGAATGCAGCGTGCAGGGGAGAGAAGCGCGCTTGAAAAGGAGCAGCCCGATGCGGTGACCCCTCATTCACACAAGGTGCCAATCATGGTGACAATGCAAAGCCTTTCTTCTTTTCTACTTCTCTCCTTTCTGGGGAGGGAAAGGCTGAGAACTGCAAGTTAATTTCTAAAAGTACCCCCAAAAATAAATAAATAAATTCGATTCCACTGGCGAAACATCAAAGAGCTGCTGTAAAGGCTTCCCTGAAACTCATGACACCCCCCAAGAGAAGAGCTCCCTCCCCAGGGGCAGCTCAGGCCAGGCGGCCATCAGCTTTATTTCAGGGTCAGCAGCCACTGCCCTAGGCCCGGCCACCTGGCTGTGGTCACCTCACATAAGGTCCCTGGTGAGTGAGGTTGAGAGAGCCCTGGTCTCAGGGGCAGCTTTGCCCTCTGAGTGTCTGAGAGTCCTGGGAGGAGCTCACGGGAGGAGGGCCTGAGTTGGACAGCGGGGTTCTGGCTACAGGAGGAAGTCTCAGAGACTCACTCCACCTGGGCCGTGTCTGCCTGGTCACCTGCTACAGGATTCTCAGGGAGATGCTGGGTCCCAGGTGAAAATGCACAGAATGAAAGACATCCTGAATCAGCCCTGGGATCAGCGTCCATTTGAGGGAGCTGCTCCAGGAGTCTGGCTGCCTGGTTCCAGGAGGGTGAGAGGGTGGCTTAGTTCTTTCTGCTGGCTGCCAAATGTCAGGTCACTGTTCTCAGAGGGAAGGGCCTCTGTGGACACTGAGGCTTGTTTTCACATCATGGATGATTCTAGACCAGCACTTTTCTGTAACCTAAGACCCCCAAACTGCAAGAAATACAGGTGGCCCAGCCCTGGATTTGGACTGCCTCTCCTTCCTGCAGCAGGGCATTGTTACACACAGGATGCTGCCTGGCTGGTACTAAGCTCCGGGGTAACACAGCCCTCAGTCCAATGACCAAATTTCTCCCAATATCCCTCTGAGATGGTGAGGGAACGTCCCTGGTGCATCCTCCTTTCTTTGACTTGCTCCTCCTGTCTTTCAGGATCCAGTGAGTCATGACAAAACCTGAAATAGGGTCACCTTTACACAGAGGTTGCTTTTTCCTTCTGATCATCCAAATGCTGGATAATGAGAAATGCCTGGGAGCAGAGAGGCTGCGGGAGGAAGACTGATTGGTTTATTGATGGATTGATTGAGGGAGTCTGAGCCTTCCTCATCTATTGAGCACTCAGTCTGTGCTGTGCTCAGTGGCGGGGCTGGGATTACCAAGTGAGGAGGACCAATGGGGCCCAGAGATGCTTGAGACCACTCCAGTGGGCGGGGGGCAAACTGGATCAGGGAAAGAAGGCCCTGCCATTGCTATCATCATGAGAAAAGACTGTTACTAAGTTGGAACTGGTCCCCAAAGGGCCTCAAAACTCGATGAGGAAGCTTGAGAGAAGGGGCATGTGGTAGATAGAGGAGTACGGGGACAGAAACTTAGTGGAACCACCACAAGCCTATAATCATACTTTCCCCCTTTAGTACTGGAGACTGGACCCAGAGGTGCTTTACCACTGAGCTATATCCCCAGCCCTTTTAATTTTTTGAGACAGGGTCTCACTAAGTTGCCGAGGGTGCTCCTCCTGCCTCAGTCTCCTGAATTGCTGTGGATGTGTGCCACTGTGCGCAGCACTGAGCCTACGATCACTCTTGCATTTCAATATGACATATGCAAATGCCAGCAAATATTTATTGAGTACCTACTCTATGCCAGGCAGCTCCTGTGTATTCCTAGGGTGATAGTAGTAACATGACACAACCCTGACCTCCAAAACTTATGGCATAGGAAAAGCAATAGGCAAGAAAGCAAGCAATTACAATTCAGTGTGAAAAGGGCTGTGTCAGAACAGGAAGGGACTGTAGGAGCCCAAAGGAGGGGCAGCTTAGGGGAGGCAGGGTGTCAGGGAAGCATTTTCAGAGGAAGTTGTGTGGAGTTATTTTAAAAAGTTATTTAAAAAGCTGTGGCCTAGTGGTACAGCACTTGCCTAGCATGCACCAGGCCCTGGATTCAATCCTCAACACTGCCAAAACAAACAAAATAATAATAATAAAGTAATAATAATATTACGGAGCACTTGCTGGACATGATGACACACGCCTGTAATTCCAGAGACTTGGCAGGCTGCAGCAGGGGAATTCCAACTTCAAGGTCAGCCTCAGTAACTTCACAAGACCCTCAGCAACTTACTAGACTCTGACTCAAAATAAAAAATAAGGAATTGGGACTGTGGCTCAGTGGCAAAGCACTTGCCTTGCACATCTGAGGCACTGGGTTCAAACCTCAGCACCATATAAAAATAAATAAATAAATAAAGGTATAAAAATAAATAAAAAATAAAAAGGGATGAGGGTTAAGCTCAGTAGTAGAGCCTCTCAGCTTCAATCCCCCCAAAATTCATTTTGAAAAAGATTTAAAGAAGTTTGCTAGCAAGATATCCCAGTACCTAAGAAAAAATGGAACTGATGAAGTGACATATATATATAGAACAACTGATTGATGTTTTCCCAACCCGTTAGTGTACTGGGAGGAATCAGAGATAGGCACAGAGCAAAGTAATCTGGTGAGAACAGCAGAGACAATAATTAACTCTTTTTTTTATAGAAGTAATCATAGCTCAGTGCTAGCCTCAGCAGTGAACAGTATTTATACTGTGGACTTAAACCCCAAATTGTGATTTAATGATATTAGTAAGAGAGGGGAAATGATAGGGTGGCGGAAAGAGAAATTCCCACCTAAGAGAACATGGAAGCAACAGATAATGTCCAAAGTTGGTAAATCAAGTAGTAGGAGAAACATAATTCTTTCAAAATGTGGAGATGAATGACAGAAAGGAGGAACTAAAGGAATTGAAAAAGATTAACTAGTCTGGAGGGCTGGTGACAGGGAAGCGAGGTAGGGTGGGGCCTGCTGCTTTGTCACTATAAACCCATCAGCGTTGTGTGATGTAAAAAAAAAAGATGCACATGTATTACTTTGATAAGAAAGGAAAAAAAGCAAGCAAACAAGAATTCAAAAAAAGGTTTGTAAAGGAGTCACTGTTAAGTCAAATCAAGATCACTCTGAACTCCCTGGGGTACTGAACTGAGAAACAAGAAGGGTACCAGGCTTATGAATTTATGAGAACAGAACTTTCTTCAACAGAGGACAGAATGCAGGAAGCTTCTGCCCAAGGTAACACAACTAGGCAGGCTAGACTAGGGACGATAGCACCCAAGGGAGAAGCCTGCAGGTATTTCATTTGTTTTGCAGTGGTGGGGACTGAACCCAGGGGCTCACTGGTGTTTGGTGAGCACTCTACCACTGAATGACACCCCCAGCCCTTTAAAAAATATTTTTTGTTTTCAGACAGGGTCTCCCTGAGTTGCCCAGGCTGGCCTTGAACTTATGGCTCTCTAGGTAAGTGGCTATAACAAGATGATGGCACTAAGGACACTTCCCTGGAAGACTGGGACATCCAAAGACCAGTGGTCCTTGCCACTGGCTCTCATTCAGGTGGCTAGATCCTCAGGAATACTGAGGCGTGGGTATTAATAACACAGCTGACTTCTGCATGCTGATCTACTCACAGGGGAGGCCGGTGGTCACAGTGCACAGGCCTGAGGTCTGAGCCTCCTCAGCAGCCCCAACCTGGCATGGTCACTCAGCATTGTGACCACCATGCACAAAATGCCCTGGTGCTCTGGCACTTGCATTCATACACACACACACACACACACACACACACACAGACTGTTTTGCTCATTAGCCACTTCTGCTATATATGCAGTTTTCCCTCCGGAATCCCCAAATTCCCTCAAAAGAATGAGAATTGCAGAGGGCCTGGTGTGGTGGTGTTTGACTGTAATTCCAGCTACTCAGGAGGCTGAGGTGGGAGGATCACAAGTTTGAGACTAGCCTGGACAACCTAGAAAGATCCTATCTCAAAATAAAAAAATAAAAAGTACTGGGGATATAGATCAGTGGTAGAATGTGGTTGGATTCAATCCCCAGTTAACTTCCCCTAAATCCTCCAAAAAGAACTGCAGAACATACCAAAAAAACCCAGGAAGCTCACATGTGGGGGCCTTGATAAGGCCCTTCAATATCCCATGCCCTTTCCCTTTCATGGGACACAGCCCATGGCTTGGAGCCTTGGGAATCAGTTCTAACAAGGGTGGCTGACTGGCTTCCTGGACCCCAGCAGATGCAAGTTACAAATCAGAGGGAGGGGCAGGGAGGTGAAAGAGGCATGACAGTTGGTGGCCTTTGCAGGGGTATACAGATGAAAAATGACTGAATGGCAGTCTGGGGCCATTCAGGGTAGAACAGAGAGCACCACCACTATGGTGCCTTGGTTCAGTACCCAAAGCTCATGACCATGCCCTGGGTAATGAAAGAGGGGTTACACTTTAATACATTATATTCAGTATCTTTAGGCTTGGGAGCGCAATGGATCCTGGGCTGAGGTATAGTGAGACCACCTTACAACGTCTCCTGGCCAGGGGCAACTCTGCCCAATCTCCCAGCTGCTACTGTAGAGCTCCCACAGTATGTCACGGGGCTGGGACCTAGTCTACTTCTGCCTGGGCATCACCTCAAAAGCCCAGAATCCCATGAAATGAAGAGATCACCTGCCCAACCAGTCAGGCTTGATGTGGATCAAGTGAAATAATCTTTATAGTCAGTTGGGACATTTTATAAATATAATGTTTCTAAAGATGGACAGGACATTCCATGACTCACACAGGGGCAGGGAACAAAGGACATATACCTCCAACTATAAATACCTTGTGCCTTAGGACTTTCTTGGACACAATGAAGCAATTTTCAGGTGAGAGTTTCAAAACTATGCAAACTTAACCTGAATGTATTCAGTCAGACAAATCTAGAATGCATTCTATGGACAGCTAGCTCAATGGGCTCTTCAAAGCCAATGTCACAGAGACCAAAGTTGGGTGACTGTTCTGTTAAAAGAAGCTAAAGAAACATAACCAAATGTAGTGTATGAGGCTTGCTGGGTCAGGAAAAAAATCCATAAAAGACATGTGGAGGACAACTGGGGAAATTTACATAGGACGTACATTGGATAACATCATTGAACAGCGGTAATTTTTTAGGTGTAACGACAACACTGTGGCTACATAAGGGGAAATCCTTGCTCCTGGAAGACACCTGCTGAAATACTCAGGGTGAAGCATCAGGCCATCTGCAACACCCTTTCAAATGACTCAGCAGAGCCATTCGACGGACAGTGAGGGAAAGGGTACGTGGCCAAATGGTAACCGTGGGTGAGTCCAGATGAAGGTTCTTCACTTTTCTGTCAAGTTTGACAATTTCAAAATAAAACATCAGAAGGAAACAAACCATGCGGGCGGGCTGTGACTTGTTCCTAGTCTGCTGGGCCAACCTTTAGCTCTTCCCCACCCTGCCCACTGCAGCCAGCAATGTCAGTGAAGAGGGGCGGCTGACCGCGGTGCTCTCAATCTGCACAGTACACATAGAAAATACTGTTTGGATTGCCTGCTGGGGCAAACGGCAAGGCTGTTCAGGCCAGCCGTGGGCACCAGCTGCCCTGGGCCTGCCCAGCCCAGCTGCTGCGAACAGAGGGGAAATCACCACGTGGGCACAGCTTGTGGCTCTGGTGTTCAGCTCAGTATGCTGGCTGGACAGCCAGGCCTGTTGGGTGGACCCCAGATCCTCAGATGTCTCTTTGCTTCCTCACTGAGCCTTCCCTGGGGAAGTTCATCTCTTTTCTTTCAGGTCTGTGTCTTAGAGCCTTGATAGCTTAGAGTCCATATTTTAACCCTGTGACTGGGCCCATTCCCACCATAAGATCCTGAGTTCCTTGAAGGCAGGAGCCATGAACCACATGTGGGAGCTTATTTCACTTTAACAGTTCAGTTCAGCCTTCATCCCATGTTAGTCAGGTGGTAGCAAAGGCCAAGCTTTCTTCCCAGAGGTGGTGACTTGCAGGTCACCAGATTTCAGTTTTCCTTTCAGAATAGGGGCCCTTTCGGCTGTATATCGAGACCCATCACTGTTTAGTGCTTCCCTAGTTTCTTCTGCCCAGGGGTCCAGGGCTGACTGAGCAAGGCTGCCTTCCCATCAGTAGAGGAAAGTCCCAGGGCATTCCAGCCGTGGGCAAGACCAGCAGCCAACTCTGGCCACCCTCCCAAAGTGCTTAAGGGGGATTCCTGGCATCTGTGGCCCCTGGAGAGCAAATGCAAACACCTAGGCTGGGCCCACCCCCAGACACCAGTAATTTTAAAAGCTCTTCAAGTAACTGAATGAGCATCAGGGTTGAGAGGCTCACCTCTTCTCCCAAGGAGCTTGGTCTGCCAATCTGAGCCAGGCATTTAACCCATCCCACTTCCCTTCCATGCCATTCCTGGCTTCCCACCTTAGCCTTCCCCTTGAGCTACCCGTGCTCCTTAGGTACCCTTGCACTCTTGCCTCCTCCTCTCTATCTTCCTGGAACACCCTGCATTCTTCAAGGTGTGGTTCAAGTGCCTCTTCAGCAACCCAAGCCACCTCATCCAGAGAGTTCCTGATGTGTTGTTAGAGATGGGGTCACTGAGGCAGGCAGCATCACTAAGGCCAACCAGAAAGTCTTAGGCAATGGAGTCATGTGGAGTTTCAAAGATTCTTCTTGTTGCCACATGGACAAGGTGAAGGGAGGCCAGAGAGATCTCTTAGGCTTACCTATTTAACCTTTTAACATACCTTTTTCCACCCCCAGCTTGAAGTCTACATGGAGGCTAATGTCCCTGCCTAGGTCTGTTGAGTCCCCAGGGCTCGTGGAGTATCACCAAAGAATGGAGCAGGCTTTCTTTCCACTGTGGCCTGTAGGACTGATAGCTCAATGTGGGGAGGAAGTAGTAAGTAACAAATGGTAACAATGAGCATTCATCCCAGGGGTCTGTGGGCAGAGGCCATATGGACAGAGTCAGAGGCCACTGGAGGAATGTCCCTTTGTGGGGAAGACACTCAAGCCATTTCAGAGACGGGCTTTGGAACCTAAGGAGCTCTAGCCTGGTGTCATTCAAAGGAACATTAAAATCAAATGGTGGGGCTGGGGATATGGCTCAGTTGGTAGAATGTTTGCCTCCCATGCACAAGGCCCTGGGTTCAATCCCCAGCACCACAGGAGCGGGGGGCGGTGGGGATCAAGTGGCACCAAATGAATGGGTGGGAAATGTTACACAGCAATCTGGTGAGGGGTTTTCCTCAAGATAAAAGCAATGGAAAGAGGAAGAGAGAAATAGAGGGGGAGGAAGGAGGAATGGGAGGCCGGAGGGAGTCTCAAAGCTTCCTGAGTTTACAAAGAATGGGAGAAACCAGGTAGAGAAGAACAAAAAAAGGTTAAAGTTCTTTTCCCTTGGAAGTGGGAGCCATGCTAGCCTTGAGGAAAGTGCTGGTGTGGTGTGTGGGACAGCATGTCTCAAGAACCAGCAGCGGCTCTGGATGTCAAGTCCCTCTTCAACCAGAGAGAGGCCCAGCTTGGCTCCCCACGGCAGCTCCACGACTTCACAAGGCTGGCAAACCTCGATGTCAGGCCTGCCTCAGGGACATGACTGCTGCCGCCCAGGGCTTCAAGCCTAGAAGGGCCCACGCTTGGCCCATGCTCTGCTGTCCTGAAATTCTTACTAATTTCCACACACAGGGCCTGCCTTTTCATTTTGCACCTGATCCTGAAAATTAAGTCCTGGCTGACCTCTCCAGAGGACATTTTTTGCTAGCAAAGTGGAAGGAAGAAGGCAGTGGGCTGGCCCATGCTGCTGCTTGCTGTTTACTATCCAAACACACCTCCCCATGTTGTTGACTCAGCCACCAGGTACTAAGAAGGGCAGCCCCCCGCCCCCATACACACACTGGCTGAAGAGCCAGGTCTGCTTCTGCCGAGATACCTAAACAGCGTGTGTGTGTGTGTGTGTGTGTGCGCGCGTGTGCGTGAATTCTATTGGATGCTGAATTCTACTGGATGCTGAATTCTATTGGATGCTAGGCAAAAATGGTCCTGACCTGCCCCTGCACATGAGATGCATGGGTTGTGCTGAGGCGGAAAGCCAGGCTGCTCACACCCACTTCGTCCTGGGAGACCTCCCTTGCATGGTTAGCTCACAGCAGAGGCAGCGTGCCTGTCCACATCCTGAGCTGATGGACTCCTCTGCTCAGAGCAGAGATGTCTGCTGAGCTGGGGCAGGAAGCCACAGCTCATCACTGGCACTCTGCAACCTGAGTGCTATGGTGTTTGAGGCCAAGACCACAGCTTCATCTTGGCCTCCACACCAATTATCAGGACTATGAGGTGGTCGCCGAGTCTCCATGTAAAGTGGAGGGGCAAATCCAGTCAAGTGCCATGGCTGGGGGCCTGGACCCAACCCAGACTTTCCCCTCCCCCAGAAGTGTTCCCTTTTCTTTTTCTTCTTCTTCCTCCTCCTCCTCCTTCTTCTTTTCTTTCTTTTTTGGCACTGGGGACTGAAACCAGAGGCGCTTTACCACTGAGCTACATCCCTAGCCCTTTTTAAAAACTTTGAGACAGGGTCTTGCTAAGTTGCTGAGGATGGTCTTAAACTTGCAATTCTCCTGTCTCAGCCACTCCGGTTGCTGGGATTACAGACATATGCCACTGTGCCCAACAGTGCTCCCCTTTTCTGCCTGGTCCTTCAAAGGCCAATATACAGGCCAGGAACCTCATCCTCTTGTCAGAACCTCCCTTCAGAAGACAGAAGGCAGGGGGCTGGGAATGTGGCTCAGTGGTAGAGCTTGCCTAGCATGTGCAAGGCCCTGGGTTCTATTCCTATCCCCAGCACCCCTCTCCAACAAAAACCAAAAATCTGAAGATCAAAGGCAGACACCTTCTGAACCCTGCTTCCAACAGGAGAAATCTGGGGGCCCCTGCTACCAGATCCTCTCTGAGCAGGCAGAGGAACCTGACAGCATTGTTTCCATAGGCTTATAACTCAAATGATCCAAATCTCTCAGGGTAACTTGGCAGAGACCTTCAGTCTCTTGCAGGTGCCAGGTGTGCAAAGGAAATGCACCTGTAGGCAAAACTCAGGCAGCTGGAGTCAGGTGCTCCACCCAAGAACAGAACAAAGCTGCTCAGAAAGCCTGCAGACAGTCCTGGGCCCTGCGAGGCAGGGGGTAGGGGTGAGGAGGGCAGGCTAGTGAGGTGGAGGCCGGAGAGGAAGCCCAACCAAGTGCCAGGCTTCCCTGGCTGCCAGGGAGGCCTCCGGGGACTGAGTCAATCAGCAGGAAGCTGATGCTGCTTCCTGACAACCCCACTACCCCCACCACCATCATGAGCACAGGACACACACACTCACTCAGAGGAATTTGGAAACAGAGGGCAGTTGGCAACTTCCTGCAATCTACTTTTTTCAAATAATGTAGACAAAGAACAAAGAATCCCCCCTTTCCTGAGCGTGGGCTGGGTGGGAACCTCTTGTATGTGTTTTCTCATTCAGAGCTCACAAAAGGCTGACTGCCCTTGTGTTTTAAACTCTGAGGTAAGGAGAAGGAAAACCAGTGGCCCAAGGTCACATGGCAGACAGTGCCCCGAGTTTTCAGGCCCAGGCCTGTCAGGGGTCAGAGGCCATCTTGTAAAGCACTCCCTCTGTCCTGGGTTAATAAGTCTCTCCCTCAGGCTCCATGACCAGGGCCAAGGAAGTCTATGGTGTTACAGTGTAAGGGCTGAACATGGTGCAACAGATTTGGGCTAGTAGCCCTGACTACGCAAACGGGTCTGCTGGGACTTGGAGTACCAGTGGAAGAAGAGACTGCGGTCTTTCTTTACCCTCTTTCCACTTTTTTGCGGGGGGAATGTGGTGTGGTGTGTATGTGTGAGTGTGGGTGTGTGTGTGTGGGGGGGTATTGGCGATTGAACCTAGGGGTGCTCTACAACTGAGTTATATATCCAGCTCTTTTTATTTTTTAATTTTGAAACAGGGTCCTGCTAAGTTGTTGAGGCTGGCCTCAAACTTGGGATCCTCCTGCCTCAGCCTGTGGAGTCACTGGGATTACAGGCATGCATCACCATGCCTGGCTTAAAATGCAGATTTGTTTTTCCTTTGAAATAGAAATTCAAATGTGCCCTTTCTTCATATTTCAAGCGAACTTTTTTTTTTTTTTTTTGAGGTGGTGGGGATTGAACCCAGGGTCCCACACATTCTAAGCAAGCACTCTACCAGTCAGCTATACCCCGAGTCTTTTTTATTTTGAGACAGGGTCTCTCTAAGTTGCTGAGGCTGACCTTGAACTTGTGATTCTCCTGCCTCCATCTCCCAAGTAGCTAGTATGTACAGGTGTGTACCACCGCACACGGCCAACATACCTTAATTTTTTTTTAATTAAAAAAAAATTTATAGCTGTAGATGGACAACATGCCTTTATTTGCTTAGTTTTTTATGCAGTGCTAAGGATTGAACCTAGTGCCTCATACATACTAGGCGAGCCCTCTGCCATTGAGCTATAGCCCCAGCCCCCAATATACCTTCTTAATTGTCATTTAATTTTTTTTTAGTTGTAGATGAACACAATTTATTTATTTATTTATTTATTTATTTATTTATTTATTTATTTATTTATATGTGGTGCTGAGGATTGAACCCAGTCCCTCACATAGAGTCAGGTGCTCTACCACTAAGCCACAGCCCCAGCCCCTTAATTGTCACTTTTTAAATGTTTAATTTTACAATGTTGTCTTGTCTGCCTCTCCTTTCTCTTAAAAATAGAAAACAATACATTTAAGTTTCTTAAGTGTTTTTGGAATTTATATGTAACCACATGTGACCTGCTGAGCTCCATGGAACTGAGGTTTAAAGAGAATGTTCCGTCGATGAGAAATTCACAAATGCTCAGTACACGTACATGATATAAAATTTGCAATCATTCACCATGTTCATAGCTCTGCTGGGTTCCTCCAGATGAAAAATGGGCTTTGGATTATAATAGCCCAAGCATCTGCAAGGTTTTGTGTCAGAAGAAAAAGCCACTGTTAAATAGTTCATGGTTTTGGGTTGTGGCTGTGGCTCAGTGGTAGAGCGCTTGCCTAGCACATGTGAGGCACTGGGTTCAATCCTCAGCACCACATAAAAAATAAATAAATAAAGTTAAAAAAGAAAGAAAGAGTTCATGGTTGGCCATAGCAATGCTGGCACCTAGGAACCCCCTGATGCAGACCCTCGACTCCCTCTCAGACTCAGTGGATCTGGGCTACCCCAAGCAACTAAATTTTAGCAAGTTCCTCAACAGGGAATAATAAGTAGGTAGCCACTACAGATGTCCCCCAGTGCCTTGGCAAGGAGATCACTAGTGATTCAGAAGATTTACTCTTGAGAAAGCAAAACAAACCCAAACGAAACCAAAAGGATTTATTCCACTGGGGCAAATACTGAGTAGAAGCCCTGGCATCAAGAGGCTGTTTTCAAGAATGTTCTTTAGGTCCTCAGGTATGTGTCATTAAACTCTCTGGTCTTTTGATTTCCTCAAAAGAAATAGGATGGAAGAGAGAGCACTCTCTGCTTTTCAAATGTGCTGGGGAATTACCAGGGATCTTGTTAAAATGCAGATTCTGGCTTAGCAGGCCTGGGGTGCAGCAGTTCTAAAGCTCCCAGGTGATACTATACTCTCAGTCCTGCTCCAATCCCTAGTCTATGATTAGTCTCCATACTCACTTGGCCTTTGTGTCCTTGTTCAGTTCAATCCATGTACTAGGTTAAATTCATGACCACCATTCTACTTTATGAACAAAAGTATTACTACTAACTGGTCCACAACTTCATGATACAAGCTTAACCCACTGACTGAAGTGCTTATTTTGTTTTTGATTTTTTTTTCCCCCAGTATTGGGGAATGAACCCAAGGACGCTCTACCACTGAACTACTTCACCAGCCCTTTAATTTTTTTTTTTTTCTGGTAACTGTGGAAGGACAGAATGCCTTTATTTTATTTATTTATTTATTTTTAAGTGGTGAGGATCGAACCCAGTGCCTCACGCAAGCTAGGCAAGCACTCTGCCACTAAGCTACAGTCCAGCCCATCACCAGCCCTTATTTTGAGACAGGGTCTCACTACATTGTCAGGCTGGCCTTGAATTTGGGATCTTCCTGACTCAGCCTCCCAAATTGCTGGGATTATAGGTGTTTGAACTCAGGTATGTATGCATTCATGTAGCTCAAATGCTTATTTAAAAAAAAAAAAACATTGCACTTTGCCAGTATCTATTTAGTAATTTAAAAAATCTGAAATGATCCTTTTTGCAGCAGTTTGACCTTGGAGGAACGCACCTCTTTCCTGCTGGGTAGTGTGTTCTTCCTCTCCCTTGGCCTCACAGCCTCCACTCAGCTGGGTCTGATTTGTGCCTCCACTCCCCACTGGTTAGCTAACACTCCAGGAGGATGTGCTCTGAGTGTGCAGCCAGGGTCAGCTACTTAGTAAGCACTCAGCTAATGTCTGCTGTTGTTCACAGCCATGAAAGTCAAAACCTAAAAGATTTGTGATTTGCTGAAAATCAAGTTCTCAGCAAAACTAATATTTAGCTTACTCACAGAAGTGCCTCATTGTCTTCCTCTATAAAATGGAGATGATAATAGTTGCTAATTCTTTTTCTTTCTTTCTTTTTTTTTTTTTTTTGTACTGCGGTTTGAACCAGGAGTGCTCTACCACTGAGCCACATCCCCAGCCCTTTCTAGTTTTTAACTTTTGAGACAGTGTCTTGCTAAGTTGCTGAGGCTGGCCTCTAACTTGTGATTCTCCTGCTTCAACCTCTAAATTGCTGGGATTACAGGTATGTCATCACACCCCACAAATAGATGCTAATTCTTATAGTTGTGAAAACTAAAGAGGGAATGATTATAAATGCATATAACCTGGCCTCTAGTGAATACTCGATAAACTGTTTCTGTGATCACTAATTATCAAGTTGAAAGTCCAAGAATGACATATAAAAACCTGTCCCCTGTCTAAGTTCCATGGTTCTATCTGCCCTGATGACGGTATGCCTTTTTTTTTGGCAGAGGTAGGGATGGGGATTGAATCCAGGGCTCATGCATGCTAAACGTGCTCTCTACCACTGCACTACAGCCTCCGGCCTTCTGGTGATGTTGAATAAATGGCCAAATTGGCCCTTACACCTTGCTCTGAGATCTTTCTGACCAGGTGAGCTAAACACCCTGCAAGTTCCCTGCCCTGTGCGTAATCACTGAACACCCAACCGGGGGAAGCTCTCTGCAAACCCATTCCTGAGCCAAACCCATCTGAGAAGTTTCCCAGTGGGCACCCATCCAACACTCACATTAATTGCATCCATAATATGCCAGGCATGAGGCTGGGCATTGGTAAATAAAACAATAGCAAGAATCAGAGGAGAACCTTCCCTACTATGAGCTCAGAAAACTGTAAAGTGGCTATAAACAGCTTTTCTTATAAATTTAATAAAATCGCCCATTTTAAAGAGTTTGAGGAAGATGAAACAAAAAGAAAATAATATTCCTTCTCAACCCAACCCAACCACCCATTTTATTCCTTCCTGGATCCTCTTCTTCATGTGGTTTTAATTATGGTGTGTATAATCTGGTGTCCTGCTTACTTTTCTTTACCTGGATGCCACAAGCAATTTTGCCTGTTCACAGTCAATCATGCATGTTCGTAGCTATAGAATGTTCACACAGATCACCATTTGACAACCTGTTCCTGCATGGAAGGACATTCAGATTGCTTCCAATTTGTCCATGTTGCCTAACCAATCATCTTCAGGCATTCATGCAGAGAAGATGAAGGGGAGAGACAAATGCCTTGCAATTTGATGTTATCAGGCTGGCCTGGGTTGAACAATGAGACTGTGTGAATTTGGGCGAGTTACTTAACCTCTCTGAACCTCAACTTCCCACGAAATGAACATAACGCCTCCTACAATAGCCACTTGACCAACTTAGCAAGACCCTCAGCAACTTAGCAAGACCCTGTCTCAAAACAAAAAAGTAAAAAGATCTGGGGATATAGCTCAGTGGCAATGCATCCCTGGATTCAATTCCCAGTACCAAAAAAAAAAAAAAAGTACAGTTGAAGATAAATATGGCCAATGTTAACATCTGTTTTATCTAGGCCACATGTGTATGAATATTTACAGTAATATTCTTTTAAGTTTTCTAAATTATTTGAAATTTTTTCATAATAAAACTTTGGAAAAACACTTCCTAATTTAAAAGATAAAGATGGTATCATTTTTGAAATTTGCATTTACTTATTTATATTTTCAGTAAATAGTATTTCAATACAGTCAACAAATATTAACTCAATAGAGTATCTGTCACAAAGTAAACTGACCTAGTCCCTGACCTTACTGAGTTTACCATTTTGCTTGCTGCCCACCCTTTCCTCCTTCCTTTTTCCCTTTTTTTTTCGGTGCTGGGGATTGAAGCCAGGGGCACTCTACCACTGAGCTACATTCTCAGCCCCTTTTATTTTGACTCAAGGTCTAAGTTGCTGAGAGTCTCAGCAATTTAGACCTTGCTGAGGATGGCCTCAATCTTGTGATCCTCCTGCCTCAGCCTCCTGAGTTGCTGGGATTACAGGCCTGTTGAATTTTTTTTGATGATTTTTTTCTATTGGCTTTGAATTTTGGCAATCAACATCTAGCCCAAGATTTGGCATAGACTGAATTGTATTTACTCTTACTCCTTCTTTATATCATTTTTGTTTCAGTATTACCATGCTGATTAGAATTTAAAAGCAATGTTAAATAGTGATGGGGCTCACAGGCCTCCTTACTGTCATACTGGTTTCATCAGAAATGCCTTTAATGTTTTATTAGTTATTTATAACAGTGGCTATTAGTTTGAAATAGAGATTCTTAATCATGCTTAGAACATACCCTTCTGTTCCTTTTTCCTCATATTGATTAGGTAGAAATGGTTGTTCAATTTAATCAATTTCCCCCTATACATATTGGAGCTAATAGGGTTTTACTTCTTTAACTCATTAGCATGACATAGTTACTATATTAAGCTTTCCTAATATTGACTATTCTTCCCATCTTGCCCCACTGGGTTATGGTAGATGACTTGTTTAATATATTATTGAATTCTATTTCCTACCCAGCATTTTTACTCTTTAATATGGTTTCTTTGCCGTGTTTAATATCAGTCTTATTTTGCTTTGTAGAATGAATGAGAGAGCTCTCCATCTTGTGCTAAGCCATGGAACAGCTTAACATTATCGGTATTATCAAATTTGAAATTAACTGGCAAAAACACTTGGGACCAGTGTCCTCTTTGGATAGAGGGGGCAGGGCTTCGATAAGGATCACAATTTTCCCCTCAATTAGCAACATATACATTCTCAGAAAAGCATGCATTTAATTGAGATTTTCAAATTTAAGCCTATTGTTGTGCATAGATTTTCTATTTTAAAATCTCTCTATCTATGGCAATGTCCCCCCTTCCTCATTCCTATTATTGTTTTCTTTATCCCTCTTATTTCTCAAATAGATTAGCCAGAGGTTAGTCTGCTTCATTGTCTGTTTAAAAACAGAATCACCTCTTAGATATATTTGCTAATTTCACTGTTTCTGTTTTCTAATTCATTTATTTCTGCCTTTATCTTTACTATTTTTTTCCCTCCCAGTTTCCTTAGGGGCTGTTTTTATTCTTTCTTTTTTCCCTGCGATCTCAGGCTGAATACTTGGTTTATTCTCCTTTTCTCTCTCCCTCTTTAATAATAAAGGCATTTAAGGCGACGAGAATAGCACCAGCTGTCTCCCATAGGTTTGGTTATGTGGCATTCTGGTTTTCAATGCCTTTCTAAACATTTGTCATTATATTCTTTATTTCTTTCTTGACCCAATAGCAATTTAGGAAAGTGCTTTACATTGTGTCAAGTGGTTGGGTTTCAGCTGTAGTTTGTTTAAATTTACAATATTTTGGCTAGGTTTACTGCATGGTGATCAAAGGACTCCCCGACTGGCACAATTTCTGTTTTGGGTAGGATGTGAGTTCTTGCAGTTGGTTACTGGTAGCTGACAAAAATGTTTGCAAAGCATATGCTCACTTGCAAAGCCCGAGTGCTTTTAAAAGTTTTTGCTTGCCATAATGTTATGTCAAAAGAAAAAGAAAAGGGTAGAAGGTTCCACGGGCTTGTAAGCATGTTTAAAATACAATATATTTGCATATATGCATCAAAAGGACTGAGGAATTCACAAAAGGACTATATGGTGCCCTTTTGGTAATTTCTAGTTTACAAGATTATGAGAATTTTTTACTTTCTTCACACTTTTGTCTTTTTATCAAATCCCTGGGGCCGGGGTAGTGCTCAGTGGCAGAGTGCTTGCCTAGCATGCGTGGGGGCACTAGCTTTGATCCCTAGCACCATATTAACAAATAAAATGAAGGTATTGTGTCCATCTACAACACACACACACACACACACACATGCACAGTCCCTATATAATGCTCAGGTTGACTCCATAACAATCCTGTAAATGTTTATGTGCCTAAGGTTTGGTAACAGATGTGCTCTGCTATAGAAACAGGGTTTCAGCAGGGCTCCCCAGCCATAGTTAAGGAAGCCACCAAGACGGACTTGAGGAATACCTGGATCTGGACCCAAGAGATGTGACACCTGGAGACAGTGGTCCTGTGAGGGACTCAGTCTCTCTGGCTCTGGTGATCCCCTCTGGAGGAGGAAATTCATTCCTGGGAAACCAGGAGAACCACACTTGTCCCTCCATGTTCCCACTCTCAGCTGAGTTTTCCTTCAAAGGCAAGAGGCAGGTATACAAAAATGATCAGTTAAATTCACCATTTTTTTTTTTTCAATGGTACCAGGGATTGAATCCAGGGGTGCTCTACCACTGAGCTATTCCTCCAGCCCTTTTTATTTACTTTGAGCCAGGGTATCACTAAGTTGCCCAACCTGGCTTTGAACTTGCAATCCTCCTATCTCAGCCTCCCGGGTTGCTGGGATTATAGATGCTTGGCAAAAAAACTGCTTTTTCAATCCCAAGCCAACTGCCAGAAACCCACTGAATTCAGAGGAACTCGGGCCAACCTCCCAGCGTAGGCCCTTGAAAATGGAAAATGGAACTGACATTTGCCCTGGATGTTCTCTCTGCTCTTCTACCCACCCTAATTCCAGCAGCTCTGGAGAGGAGTAGCCAAAAACTGCAGAGAGATCTGGAAGCCTGTTCTGTGACTGTCCACCCTGAGAAGAAAAGAGGGACAGAAATGGAGGGGCAGCAACAAGAATGAGAAACGATGACAGGGACAGGGTGTGGGAAGTACGTGGTGAGGGGAGAAAGGTGGTTCCTGGGAATCTCATCATTTTATACACATGGACCAGCGAATGCACTGCTCAGGCCCTGCCAGCCACCTGGGCTCCCCTGGCCCCTGCCACACACACACTTACTGCCATTACAAGGAGTGTCTCACACTGGGGCCTTTCTCCTCTCTGCCCTGAATCCTCTGGACTAGGAGATGGGTAGGGAGAAGGTTGAGAGGGACAACCAGGAGAAAGGGGTCATCAGTTGTCTCAACTGGCAGCCAATGGGCCCTTCCCAGTCTGGTGGGGAGTCTGGGTCCACTGGAGTGACAGGAAGAAAAATATCCCCAGAATGTCAGAAGAGACTTAACCAAGGAGCTGCCCTTTTCTGTAGGGAATAGATTAAATGGCCAACCAAATAAGGTAAGAGCCATCTCAAAGTCAGGTCGTGCCCAGTGCCCTGCAGAGGGTCTTGTCTCGAGAATGCTCACTGCCTGTGTGTGCTTAGATGAGGAGTGGAAAGGACATAGACACCTCTCATACCACTCCCTGTCCTATGGCTTCCTATGTCCAGGAAGACCCCCCACCCACCACCCTATGTAATACGGATAATGACCTTCAAGCACATTTAAGTTCAAAACCAATGTCACCACAGGTACCAAATTTCCACCCTCTACTCCAGGCAGTGTCTTCACAGTGTGTTGAAGACCCCAGAGAAGAATGCAGTCAAGGGTGGCAGACATCACTATGAGAAGGCACACAGCCGAGTGGCCCAGTCCTTGTGCCTTTAGTGGGTCCAACACACATTGGAAGCTCTTCTGCCAGCAGAACTTGTGGAGGAGGGGAGGCAGTGAGCAAGAGTTTTAGCTCTAATTCTTATCTAGAAGTCAACAACTCTCCAGGGGCTCATTTGGCCCATCTCTGCATCTTCTGTTTTATTTTTCTGGTATGGAAAGTGAATGAAGAACTAGCTCTGGACTCAGTCATATTTGGGTTCAAATCTCCCTTTGAAAGTGCAAGGCCTTGGAAGAGTGGTCTTTATGAACCTCAGTTTCCCTGTCTCTAAAGTGGGCACAGCAACTCGATTTCTCGCTTATTCCTGTCACATTTCAAAAGAACCTCCTACATTCTTAAATGGGTTTGGTAATGAGAACTAGGTAGTAAGAACACACCCAGAGGGGCAGAAGTGTAGTTCAGTGGTAGATGATTAGCATGCACAAGGCCCTGGGTGTGATCTCCAGCACCACATTTTTTTTTTAATTGCATAGGAACAAACTCCAGTGGAAAAATTTCACTTGAGATTATTTCCCAGTGAATTTTAAGAAATAAAGTCAAACATAGACAATGTACTTTTATAAATTATTTGTGAATAGCTGGTACAGAGCAGAAAGTCTAGGTAAAATGAGAAAGAATTCAATCAAAAGTGCCACACTTATTCCTCTGATAGGTTCTTCAACTCTAGGTCAACATTTCCAAGGGGACTGCCCCACAAGGACTTAGCCCAAGTCCCCCAGTTTATACCAGAATTTAATCCTGGTATAACACATACACAAGCCAATTTCCTATGTTTTTGTGTATACATCCAATATTTGGTCCTGATTCTGGGTTGGGGGCTCCCTGGGGACAGAGACTGTGACATTCCCCTTTATATTACAGAATTGGGCAGGGGTACTTGGCAAATGTCTGCTGTTGAATAAAGAGATGATGAAGGGAGATTTTTCATAGAGGATTCAGGATGGTGAAGGCCTCTCCTGACTCACAGCCCTGTGGTCCACGGGTAATAACAACAACCACACATCACCCAAGTATACAGGGCACAATTGTGAAAAATAGACTCATGAACCCATTTCACAGATTGCAGCAGAGCCTCAGAGAGGCTGCAGTTCATCGGGGGTGGGATGGTTGAGCCAGGACTGAAAGCCATGGCTGCTTTGATCCTGAGTCCTGGGACTTGATGGCCCTTCCCTGGCCCCTGAGCCTAGGACTATGAAGTCTTTTAGATGATTCCTGCCTAGGGGAGAGAAGCAGCTTTGTGTTCCTATATTGAAGACAGTTTCTGAACTGCAAAGGACACGGCTTTGCAGCTTCCAAGGGCTGGAAGAGTGACACTCTTCCAGTGACACTAGAACAAACAATGGTCTCTAACTCAAGCCACCCAGAGCAGAGACACTCAACTTGGACCCACCATTTCCCACATTACTAAGTGTGGGGTGCCAAACCCCTCTAAATGGGACATCTGAGTCTCTAGTCCTTGTGCCTTTAGTGGGTCCAACACCATTAAAAATGGACCTGTTGTTTCCAAATCTTAACTAGTTAGAGAAGCAAAGTAACAAGTTTCATCTGACTCTAAGGTTACAGAATGGGATCTGTAGTGTCGTGCCACCGATGGGGGAGGGAAGAGTGGGACAGGGATGCGCCACTCAGGGAAGAGAGGGAGGACTGGGCAGATAAGGGATCTCAGCCACCAGACAGATAACAGGGATAAAGTGACAAAGGAGCTGGGAGCTGTTGCTGATGCTTTGAGAGAAAGGAAGAGCATATTAAAATTTAAACAAAGCCCACCCCAGGGGAAACGTCCACCCTCCCTCTCCCAACCTGCGCCTCTCATTTCCAGCAAGAGTCGTCAGGTTCATATAAACCTCCTTCTCCTCCAGGGGCCAGGGTTTTGTGTTTTTGTTTTTTGTAACCCATACAGATGGCAGCTGGCATGCTGTGTCTCCTGGGGGGAGGAAGCTCGGGCCTCCACAGCCTGTAACCTTCCTGGCAGGCCTGAGACAGGAGGGCAGCCTGGGCCTCAGCTGAGACAGCTCTGCGAGGAAGCAGGGTGCAGAGAGGCAGAGGGACAGAGTGGTGACCCACAAGGACATAGACCATCCGATGGCAGGTACCAGCCTAGGTTCAGGAGAAGGAGGGAAAACGAAAGAAAGGGGCTGAGAAGAGAAGGTCCTCAGAGGCCCCACCAACTACCATAAAGAACTCACTGTTTTGGCGCAGGAAGAAAGCAGAAAAGGAGAAGAGCCGTCAGGAGCAGGAACAGGAAGGCCTGATTTAGCCTCTGCGAATGTTACTTCCTCGGTAATTCCATCAAACCTCACTCTGTTCCCCCACCAAGACAATGATGGAAGAACAGGCTGCTGGGGCCAAAGTCCAGGCAGAGACATTCCCTTGGGCCTGAACCCTGGGCAGCACAGGAAGTCCTCAGCTCTCCCTCCACCAGCCACAAACAGCAACGGAGCCCCCCAGCACCAGACTTGGTGTTTGCTCAGTGGTCTCTGGAGTTGGGGCAGGATGTCTGCTTTATGAGCATCTTCCTGAAAGAGAGGCCAGCTTCAGTTTCCTGACAAGACTCTAGAATCTTCCAAGCCAGCTCTGTCTACCTCAGTACCCTAAAGATGGGCACCTTGAGGTTTCCCTGGGGAGCCACAGGTCTGCTTGACAGGCTAGGGTCAGAGAAGGCAAGCCAGAGTCTCTGGGCCCAGTCATTGGGCTCCTTTCACAAACAGAGGGGCAAAGACAGGAGCCTGTCATATAGGTGAGTTGTGCCCAGCATTTCTTAGGCCTTTTTCTGGGCGTGGAGAAACCAACATGTATGAAACCCTTGCAAAGAGATGTCTTAATAAGACTTGGTATCCAGCTACAAGTAATCAGAATACTATAGGAAGTTTCTAGAGGGCAATTTAGCCATCTAAATCAAGGTGGTCTCTGGAGCCTTTAGACATGTCTTTGGCCTACTGATTCCATTCTGGAAACATATCCCAAGGAAATAAGGTTGTGGGCAAAATTACCCAAGGATGTTCACCATAGCTTTCTTTACCAGAGAGAAGAAGAAACAACCTAAATGTAGAAGGATGCTTATCAAAATGGTAGTCCAACTGTTCTAAAGAATACTAGAAACCAGAGCTGGGCACAGTGGCGCACACCTATAATCCCAGCGGCTCCAGAGGCTAAGACAGGAGGATCATAAGTTCAAAGACAGCTTCAGCAATGGTGAGGTGCTAAGCAACTCAGTGAGAACCTGTCTCTAAATAAAATACAAAATAGGGCTGGTGATGTGGCTCAGTGGTTGAGTACCCCTGAATTTAATCCCCAGTACCAAAAAAAAAAAAAAATACTATAAGCCAGGTATGTGGGCCCATACCTCTAATCCCATATACTTGGAAAGTTGAGGCAGAAGGATCACAAGTTCAAGGCCAGTCTGGGCAATTTAGCAAGAGCCTGTCTCAAAATTTTTTAAAACTTAAGGAAATGACTGAGGATATAGCTCAGTACTTGCTGAGCATGTGCAAGACCCTGGGTTCACGTCCAGGACTGAAAAAAAAAAAAAAAAAAAAAAAGTAAAAAGAATACTATACAACTCTTTAGAACAATTCAAAAGAGAATGTTTTTAATTAAAAAATTAATTAGCCAGGCATGGTGGTACACACCTGTAATCCCAGCAGCTTGGGAGGCTGAGACAGAGTTCAAAGCCAGCTTAAGCAATTTAGCAAGGCCAAGGCGGTAAACAACTCAGTGAGATCCTGCTGGGGATGTGGCTTGGTGGTAAAGTGCCCCTGGGTTCAATCCCCCAGTTAAAATAATGATGATGATGATGATAATAATAATAATAATAATAACAAAAATAATAATAATACATTTTAAGTTAGTTAATATTGTTAATTAAAAGAAAAAAGAACAAGAACAAGACTGTACAAACAATATAATCTCTTTTTTTCTTTTTTGGGGGGCATTAGGGATTAACTCCCTAGGTCACTTAACAAAGGAACCATATCCCATACCCCAGCCCTATTTATTTTGAGACAGGGTCTTACTAAATTGCTGAGGCTAGCTTTAAATACACAATCCTCCTGCCTCAACCTCCCATGTTACTGGGATAACAGGCATGTGCCACTGCACCTGGTTTGAGCTCATCCTTTTTCTTTTTTTTTTTTTTTTTAATATTTTTTAGTTGTCAATGGATCTTTTATCTTTTATTTATTTATTCATTCATCCATTTATTGATATGCAGTGCTGAGACTCAAACCCAGGGCCTCACACATGCCAGTCAACACTCTACCACTGAGTCACAACTCTAGCCCTTCATCTTTTTAAATTAAAAAGTATGTTGAAAGGGTATGTACTATCTTTAAATATTAATAATTATAGGTGATTTAAATTTTTTGTCTGATGATATTTTCTAATATTTTTGCAATAATCATAAACCTACTTGTCATAAGAAAAAAATCAATAGTTATTTTCTAAAAAACAAAAGAAAATGAACATTCAAATCTAAGGATTAAAAAAAAAATTGGACAGAGGCATCTTAAAACCATCTATGAATATTTTCAAGGACTAAAAGGCAGTTTCCAGTAAAGACGAATTGGAATCTTCCAGAAGGTCCCAGTGAGTTTAAGCAAGGTAAGCCACTAGCGTGGAGCCAAATCCTCAGAAATGTCCATGAATCCTCAAAACTCAATTTTTCTGTATAGGCCCTTTGAGAAATGATAGGTAAAGTGGGGAGACTCACAGAGGGGGGAAAAAGTACAGCAAGCTCACTTCCTCCTTGCTTAAGGAAAGCACAATGGCCGTGGGCAGCCTGGGAAACACAGACCCCCATCTGACTAGGGAAGGGGAGGCAGTTTCTGAGCTGAGATTTGTTAATCTGGATGGCAGCAGGGAATGAATTTTTACAATCAAAGTAGAAAAGCCCCAAAATAGGGGTTGGAAGAGAAATTCCCCTAAGCTCTGTAATTGAGGCAAAAGAACTCTGCTGATACTACAGGGAAGTTTCCTGGATAATGACAGGACATGGAAGGCAATAGAGCAGAACACTGGGCATTCAGAGCACTTAGAGCACACCATTTACAGGAGTTCGCCTTTGCTAAGAGGGACGCCCTGGAGCCCTAGAAAGGAAAATTCCACAGGGTATGGACTTAATTATTCAAGTGTCAGGAAAACCTGAGGAGCAATGGAGAGATGGCTGAGCACCTCCAGTTCTTTATGATGGAGAGCCAAAAGGTTTAAAGTATGTCTCAAATATCAAAATACATCCATTTGGGAAACATTTATTAGATGCCTCCTACCCATTCATGCATTCAGCAAGTAACTGGGTGCGAAATTTACATGGGGATAGCACTATGACGTTCAAGACATTTCTACCGCTGGGCACGGTTGCGCATGCCTATCATATCAGAGACTCAGCAAGTTCAAGTCCAGCCTCAGCAAATTAAACAAGCCCTAGCAACTTAGCTGGACTCTGTCTTAAAATTAAAAAAAAAAAAAGGTGAGGGGGATGTAACTCAGTGGTAAAGTACCCTGGGTTCAACCCCCCAGTAACAACAACATTCAAAAGACACTTCTACTTTCTCTGTCCAAATAAACAAAAATGGGCAGTATGAACCATTAGGCGCATCCTTGTAAAGACTCCAAGAAGCACAATGACAGGGTGTTGAACAACCAGTGCAGGCATTTCCTACCCTCTGTGAGCATTCTTCAGCCCCAAAGGACCCTGCTTCTTTCTTAAGAAACAAGGACTCCAACTTAGAAAATAAATGTGACACGGTACCCGAGGATAGCTGGTGCTGGATGATTTTGTATCTCTTAAAGACATCAGATTCTTCCCTGGGGTGAAGCTGTATCCTATAAATTATAGTCTCATATTATATATGTCCAGCACCTTTAGCTTTGTTCTCCATACAACATTTCTCTTCAGCTAAAAGGAAGTAGTCAATACCCTATTTTGAAAAATGATGCAGGTGTCTCTGTAAAACAAATTTAAAAAAATATGCACCTCTCCTTCCCTTTAATTAGCGATGCCATCCAATTGCACCTCTGGATAGAAAAATATTTTACAAAGTTATTCTTCCAGAGCCTTCCATGTACTAAGTGCCTTTAGTCCTGAAAACTTCCCTGCCATAAAACAAAGTGAAGGCACTAGCTGAGGGCACCAGGAAGTGCTCCCTCAGCACCTGCAGCGGCTGGTACCTACCTGAGGCCAGCTGACAGGCAGTCATAAAAGCTCTTTTGAAATAATACTAAAGTTCAGACATTCTGATAAAAGCCGGGAACTTCAAAGGTAGGACTGCAGAGCCCATCTCTAATCCTCCTCCTCATTTCTGATGTAGCAGGCCGGGCTCTGGGTTTGTGTTTGCCACCTACTACCTGAGCTTTGCCCTGTAGGCACAAGCTGCTGGAGACCCGAGTGGAAGTTCACACTCACTCCCAAGGGAGTGCTAGGTCCAGGAAAGGGGGTATAACCACGGTGTACAGCCAATGGTCCTTGACCAGTTAAATGCTGGTTAAAAGAAAAAGAAAAAATGAAAAACACCGATCTAGAGAGAGGAGCCCAGTGGCTATAGTCAGACTAGCTCTGATGCCAGATTCCAAGGCTGACTCTGTGAACTTGGGCAAGTCATTTCAGATTTCTGAGCTTCGGTTTCTTAGCCTATAAAAATGGTAACCCTGCATGGGTTGCAGAAGGAAGTAAATGAAGTAGCTTATGTGAAAATGAAGAACAAGGCTGGGAGCCTTCTCTCCCTCTTCCTACCTTAAATTCTATATATATATACATATGTGTGTGTGTGTGTGTGTGTGTGTATATATATATATATATATATATATATATATATATATATATATTTTAAATGCACACCCCTGTAAACCCAGCTACTTGGGAGGCTGAGACAGAAGGATTTCAAGTTCCAGACCAGCCTGGGCAACTTAGTTGAGGCTCCATCTCAAAATAAAATAAAAAGGACTGGGGATATAGCTCAAAGGTAGTACACTTGCATGGCATGTACAAACCCTGGGATTAATCTCCAGTAACACACACACACCAGAAAATATCTTAGCTCATTCAGAGTGTACACTGGTACATGAAGGCTTTCATACTCTTTCTTATAGCTGCATGGAATTGCACTGTAAGGTGGTAGGATAATTTATTTACCATTTCTCTACTGATGGACACTTTTGTTTTTCTCCTTTCATTTTATTTTTTGCTTTTACAAGTACTGATACAATGATCTTATCATTTCATATGTATGTTCATATCTACAAGAGAAATTCCCAGAAGTGGAATTACTTATACATTTAAAATTTTAATATATACTCTCAGAACTGTCTCTCTCTATATTATACTGATTTATATGTCTATCATCAATTAGGAGGGTATCTGTTTTCCATTATCATATCTCTGGAATAAACTTCTGTTTCTTTTGTTGCTAGTGGGCTGAACATGTTTTCACATGGTTAAGAACCATTTGTAATTTCCTTTTCTGTAAGCTGTCCACAATCTTAGCTTACTTTAAAAATTGGGTTAAGGGGCTGGAGGCGTAACTAAGTGGTAGAGCACATGCTTAGCATGTTCGAGGCCCTGGGTTCAACCCCAGCACCAAAAAAAAAAAAATTGAATTGATAGTCCTTTTCTTATTGATTCGCAGGAGCTCTTTATATACTGAAGAAATGAGCTATATGACATATGTTGCAAAAATGTTTTCCTGGTTTTGAGAACTGGAAGACTCTTGATTTAGCCACACAAAAATTCTCTATCCATGTAGGGTCAAATAAATAGTTTTTTTCTTTTATGACCCTTGGTTTTAAGTCATACTTAGAAAGTATTTTCCTAAGTTCGTTTAAAAAAAAATATTTACCACCTTTAAGACTTCATTTTATTATGTTTATTTATTAATAGCCAACTAAAGTCAAAAGTTTAAAATTTCACCAGGTGCAGTGGTGTATGCTTGTAATCCCATCTCAAGAGGGTAGGCAAGAGGATCACAAGTTTGAGACCAGCCTGGGCAAACTGGTGATAGCCTGACTCGAAATAAATAAAAAGTGCTGGGGATGGAGCTTAGTGACAGAATGCCCTGGATTCAATACCCAGCACCATAAATGAATAAATGTTTAAAATGTCATCTTTATATTAACTTAATTTACTTAATTTCCCCCTACCCCCCAGCACTGGGGATTGAACACAGGTCCTTATACATGCTAAGTAAGTGCTCTACCTCCAAATTACATTACCAGTAAATTAACACAAAATATGTACTTTTTGAATTAACTTACTTTGAAGTCCCTCTTTTCTCTCTTCCAATTCATGTTACCTCATATCTATACTCTTTCTTTCCATAACCCTCCCAATTTTTCATCTCAGTTATGAGCCAAGAATTAATCCACAATATTGTGACTGACAGTCCAAGATGCACTGAATCTCAGTATCTTAGAGCAAGTAGAGAATCTTGGAAGCATCCTTCCATTTCATAGCTAAGGATACTGAGATCCAAAGCAGTGAACTGGACTTGCTCAAGATCATGGGACTGGTTAGTCTTATATTTTTTCTTATTACTATTCAAGAAGAAGAGAAATATTGATTTTGCCATAAATTCTGTTTCATCAATAGACAGCTATTAAAGTACTCCTCTGTCCAACACTGAGCCAAGCATTGGGCTCCAGAAATAAATTATATAGCTTTGAGTTTTCAAAAAGCTCAAAGTCCAGTGTGGGGTATGAACACCCATACCTACAGACCAACAGGTAAGGCAACAGTGGCCTAGAAATGTGAAAAGTCTAACTAATTCTGCAAGGGATGGCATGGAAAAGACTCAGAAGATACTATTTTTAATTGGGCCTGACATGACTTGGACTTTGAGCAAAAACTGAGAGAAGGCATTTGGCAGTAAGGACAAAGCAGGGTATCTGGTGATATACGGTGAGAAGGAAATAATCTGGCCTAATGTCAGCAGTGGGTGGAAGAAAAAAAGTGGTTCCTTAGAGAATCTGTGATCATTGGCAGGTCCTCATGTGGGTCTGGGTGTCCAAATTGCAAGTGAAGAATTATAAATGAATGAACCCATATATAGACTTTCAGGTATTTGGTAGGAAACACATATTTTCCCTGGAAAAAAAGTGCTCTCCTCTTACAACTCAAAGAATTCTCACAGATAGAGAATTCTAACTAATATAAGCTCACAATCAAACATCACAAAACACCAAAGGAAAGAAGCCCTCATGAGTGAGAATCAGCAGAAGCATCTAACAACAATCTGCAAATATTGCATACAAATTAAGGATGTTCAATATGACTGAAGAAATAAAGTGGGAAATTAAAGATACAAGCATGGAATAAGAGTTTTTAAAACAAAATATAACATTAAAAAAAAAAGATCAAACATATTTGAAAAAGAATAAAATAGAAACACTGGGGCTAGGAATGTGGCTCAGTGGTAGAGCACTTGCCTAGAATGAGTGAGCCCTGGATTCCATCCCCAGCACTGCAAACAAAACAAAATAGAAACACGGAAGTAATATGATCAACCAGATTAAAAACTGACTGGATGAGCATCAGAAATAATAATTGTAGTGAATTACAACACATCAAACAAAGCTGGGCAGGGTGGCATGTACCTGTATTCTCAGATACTCAGAATGCTGAGGCAAAAGGATTACTTAAATCAAGGAGTTTGAGGCCAGCCTGGGCAACACACTGAGACACTGTCTCAAAACAAAGCAAAGCAAAACAAAACAAGACATCAAATAAATTGTATCTGTGAGTTAAAACTAAAACTAAAAATACATCAATGGAAGGGCTGAACAGAAGATTAGAGATAACTAAAAAGAAACTTAGTGAAGTAGAAGAAAAATAAGAAATTACCCAGAAAACGTCCAAAATAAGAAAAAGATTGGAAAGAAAAGGAAGTTAAAAAAGCCAGGTACGATGGTGCATACCTGTACTCCCCACTACTGAGGAGGCTAGGGCAGGAGAATTGCAAGTTCAAAGCCAGCCTGGGCACTCAGTAAGACCTTGTTTCAAAATAAAAGCTCAGTGATAGAGGGCTTGTCTGGAATGTGCAAGGCCCTGAGTTTAATCCCAGCAAAGGAAAAAAAGAAAAAAAGAATAAGGAGACAGAAAGAAAGGATACAATAAGATTTAATATACATAAAACTAAAATTAATACACTTCTAGTTGGAGTTCCAAAAGAGAGACTAGAGAGAGAGAAAATGAAGGAGAAACAACTGTTAAAGAGATAATGGCTGAAAATGTTCTAGAACTGATGGAAGTCTTCAATGCTTACCTTTGCGAAACCCACTGAATCCTTAGGTAAATGAGATAAAATCCATTCCTTGGTACATTTACAGTGAACTACAAAGCACAATGTGTGTGCAAGAGAGAGAGAGAGAGAAAGAAGAAGAAGGGGGGGGGAGGAGGAGAAGGAAGGGAGCGGAGGGGAAGGGGGGAGGAGGGAGGCGGAGGGGGGACAGGGGAGGGTGACAGGGGGAATGTGTCCAACTGAACAATAATTGGGCTACCAGCTTCTCTATCAATGAAAGCCAGAAAATGGTGGAAAACTGCCTGTACATACTAAAAGAAAATAACCATCAAATGAAGAATGGTTTTATACCCAGTAAAACTATTTAATTAGAAAAAGGAAATATAATCTCAGCCAAACAGAAACTGAAAGTTTATGACAAAAAAAACCCAAAAAACTTCACCACATAAAATTATGATCCCAGAAAGAATACCCGAGATGAGCTGCAAATGGTGGCGCACACCTGTAATCCAGCAGCTTGGGAGGCTAAGACAGGAGGATCACAAGTTCAAAGCCAGCCTTAGCAACTTAGCCAGACCTCAAAGAACTTAGCAAGATCTTTTCTCAAAATAAATAAAAAGGGCTGAGGATGTGGCTCAGTGGTTAAGTACCTCTGGGTTTAATCCCTAGTACAAAAAAAAAAAAAGAAAGAATACCTGAGATGAAAGAAGAAATTTGAATAAATAAAATTGGCAAAAACATGGAAAATCAAAGCAATGATTGACCACATACATTAAAAATAGCAGCAAATTTGTGATTTATTTATTTTGTGGTGCATGGGGATTGAACCCAGGGCCTTGTGCATGTAAAGCAAGCACTTTACCAACTAACTTATATCCCCAAGCCCAGTCCAATCTGTGATTCAAGAGAGAAACAAGATGCAGCTAGACTACTGTATGACAATTGCATCTGAGCAGGGACAGCAGTGACTTTATGTAAAGCATCACAAGGTTCTTGCTGTTTTTTTGAAGAACAATGGAGACTTCAAGTAACTTTAAACCTTTATGCAGTCTGCCTGCATTAAAAGAGCAGAAATAAGGCGTGTTAGTTCCAAAGTGGTAATGGGGGGAAAAAAAAAGTGAAGAAAAACATAACTTTCAATCAATTTAACCCATTATGTCCCATGGTCCCACTGATGCAACACCTAAAAAACTTAAATTGAGCAACAAATATACTGCTATGGTAACTTTTAAATAAATTTGTTCTTAGAGTTCTATTCTTTTGAAAAAAAATAGGTGAATGCTTAGTGATAATATTCATTAATATTAATGATAATAAATTATATAAATAAGTCCAGATTATGATTTCCAGCTATCTTAATGCATCTGTGAATTTCATTGAAAAATATTCACAGAATTGAAAATTTGGGACTTGATGGGCTAAAAGAATAAACAGATAAAGAACAGACAGCAAGTGCAAAATAAGATAGTAGAAAAAATCCAAATATACTCAGAATTATAACAAATGTAATTGGACTGAACTCACTAGTTAGCCAAACTGGATTAAACAAAAGTTAATTCAGCTCTAGGCTGTCTACAGAGACATGAGAAGTTGGGTGCAGTGGTGCACACCTATAACCCCAAGTTACTCTAGAGGTTGAGGCAGGATGATCATAGGTTCCAGGTCAGCCTCAGCCACTCATGAAGATCCTGTCTCAAAATAAAAATAAAATGGGATGCAGATGTGGCTCAGTGGTAGCGTGCTTACCTCACTTGCACAAAGAGAAGAGGGAATAGCACAAACAGCAGGACCTGGAGTGACAAGCTGGACCCAGGGTCTTATCTGATTTTGGCATCAGGTAAGTACATTTACAAAATAGACCACTGAGTATGAGTAGGAGATGGCTGAGAAAGACAGCTGAGAGTGTGCTAGAGAGCAGAGGGAGAGAAGTGGGAACAGTAAGGGTGGGCTCTTCTTTGTGGAATCCTAATAAAGGAGGGGAGACAGGTATATTTGTACCCATAGGTGGGAAATCAGGGCCTAGCAGGATGCTGGGTGCCTTGTCCTCTGATGGCAACCAGGTTAGGACACAGAGGAATAGGAGGGAGCTGGTGGTAGCCACATGGAGAGTGGCCCAGGTTCCCAGCTTGGGTCAGGGGTGAGTGGGGCTGACTCAAGGTTTTAAAAATAAAACAAAATAAAAAGGCTGGGGATATATCTTAGTAGTAAAGTACCCTTGGGTTCGATCTCTAGTACCCCCCACCCCCCCAAAAAAATGCCAGAATTTCAGAGGTGACCTGCTTCAGGGTAAGGGCAAGTCTACAACTGGTCTTGCAGTGTGCGGCTAGAGGATGGAACCCTAATGGAAGTTGAGGACTCATGAGGCTGGGGGAGGGGTCCCGGGATCAGAATCACATAGTGGGGTTAACCTACCAGCATCACTAGCTTTTAAAGGGTACCTGATGGTTATCCAGGGGTTGGCTTGGCTGTGATCTTTGTGAGGACCTTCTGATGTGACTCACAATACATCCATTAAATTTTGGCTACTGTTTTACAGCCTTCCCAATCTGGAAGCACATTGTTGCCCTACTGAGAAAGGACTGGGGCCCACAGTGGCATCCAGGCACTACCCAGAAGGCAATTTACACATAACCAAAAGTTAGTACAAAAGTCATAGTTTTCCATTTCAATCTGGAGGGTGAACCCTTCTGCTTTTTATAGTGATCATTCTAGCCTCATTATGAGTCCATAGACATTACACACCGAGGGTAGGAGAGGAAGAAAGGGAAGCTGGTTGGGCCACAAAAGGATCCCTTATGCTCAGTTTCCAACTGCATTGAAAATCCTCACGTTCCCTACCACTCTCTGCATACTCCCAGAAACATACACAACAGAGCATATATATTTAATATCAGAGACTCTTCACAACAGTGGTTGTCAAGGATAGACCCTCCTCAGAGGCCAACCCACTTCTAATAGTCTTTTTGCTTCATTTACAAATACAAATATTAAAAACAAAATACATTCAGACAAAAATTCAAGTTGCACAGAAATGAATAAAAGAAAAAAGACAAAAGGCTTCTGTACTTTGGGTAAGGCACCAGGGATGGGGGAAGGGTCAGGTCTGGGAGATCCACACATTAATTAGTAGGTAATAAAACCAGTTATTTTGCCTTATGATGCTGCTGATTCAACACCCATCTGGCCCTGCTTTGGCACTAACATCCTTTAATCCCTCCCTTTCAGAATCTACCCCAATTTCCTGTCACCACCTCATCCCCTCTAATTTAAGGGTGCAATTCTTCACCCTTCCTTCCAATTCTAGAATTTTTAATTTAGTCCTTAGCACTACAGCGATCTTGTTTTCTAATTCTTTGCAAATAAGCTTAAATTGGGCCCAATAGCAATACAGGTTTTCACAGTCTACTGTGGCAACCTGACGCTGCTCGGAACTTGTTTCCTTGGGAAAATCCTTTCTGTTTTTGACATGAACACTAGGAGATGCTTACTTGTAAGGGGGCGCCTCTGCAATCTTAATCTCTATGCTGCCAGAAAGAGCACACTCCTTGTCCTGCCTGCCTTGTGAGCAGGAGGCTTTGTGAGCAGTGACCCTAGGGCCTGCCTGGGTTCCAATCCTGGCGCTGATGTTGCTAAGTAGGTGAAGTCAGGAAAGGTATTCAACCTCAATGAGCTAACAGACAGTATGAAAATGCTTAGAGTTGCTGTAGAGTAAAAGATCTGGGCGAGGTCAGTGTAGAAAGATATTTGACTCCAGTTCTTGGGGCCACAGACCCCTTTGAAGTTAGTGAAAACCATACATCCTCTTCCCAGAAAAGTGCACACAAGTAAACCTCTGCAGTTTCAGGTACACTGACCCCTGAAGCCCACACACATTCCGGAGGGTCAAGGACCCCTAATTCCAGCCCTCCCTGCAGCGGCTTGAGAAGTGCATGGGACAGAACTCTGAGGCGATTCTACAAGTATCACGTTCCCTCACACGGAACTACTGAGCAGGTTCCTCTCCCCTTGCTTGGGTTCCGCTTTTGGCAGAAACGTTACACCTCTCTTCCCCAAAGCCCTTTTGACCCTTGCCAGTTTTTCTCTTGCTTCAGTCTAAATCCTCCCTGAGTCCCCTTAAGATAATCTCTGTGTGCAACACTGCTCCCATACCTTTTTGAAAATTATTTGGATCCTTTTCAAAAGCTCTGATGGTCCATCTCACCTTTACTCCTTAGGAAAGTCAGACCAGAACAGGGATTAATATCCACCTGGCCACCACTAAGGCAACACAGGTGTGGGTGCTAGGAAGCCCAGGTCCTTGCCCTCAAGGGGCATAGAGACAGCAAACAGCAATAAAAGCTACTGATCAGAAAAGCCAAGAAACTTGTGAGATTACCTAATTCCCTCATTACTTGCCTGAGAAGTGACTTGCCTGAGGTCATTTGACTACTTCACTCCCAAACTGAGAAACTCCCAGTTCAGTACTTCGAGTCTACCAGTGCTTCCCAGAGATGATCTTGCACAGGAATCTTGTTAAAATACAGATTCAGCAAATCTGCTCAGGGGCCTGAGATTCTGCATTTTTAAAAAGTTCTCAGGGAATGCTGATGCTGCTGGTCCATGGACCACACATGAAGCAGCTGGGTTTACATTAAGGTTAACAAGAACAATACAACCTGCTTAAAGCCCCCTCCTCACCCCCATCCCTGCCCTTCAGGTGGCTGTATAAATGGCATTTCTTTAGGAAAGAATCCCTTCCCCCCTCCTCCTTGATTATTTGTTCCTCTGCCTCTGAACTTTCTCCTTTGAAGCATTTATAACAACTGTAATTAAAAAGTATTTGTGTAATTATTAGTTTAATGTCTGCCTCCCAGCGAGACTGCAAGCTCCACGAGGACGGGACCAGCACAGGATCTAGTAAATCACTGACTGTCAGTGAATGAGTAGTTGCTGTGGTCTGCAACAGGCTGGGCCAGCATTCTAGAAAAGGAAGGTAAGATTTACACACATGCAAAACACCTTCTGGAAACCTCAAGGCCAACAGTGACATAGCTGTATGATTCCCACCAGTTTCAAATATATGCCAACTGACCTGGGGCTGTAGTTCAGTGGTAGGGTACATGTTTAGCATGCAGGAGGCCCTAGATTTGATCCCCAGGAACTCCCCACCATGACTACCCGTACGTTATATCAACCAAACTTTTAAGTTGAAAGCAACCTGTTTCAGTAGAAAAAAGGTGTCCTTAATCTTTACAGAGTACAAAATTGTCCTGATCTGGTATTACCACTCTGCCAGGGAATAATCAGGACCAGAAAAATAAGTATCCCCTTATAGCCCTCATTGGGTGAATCGTCCTGGCAGAGGAAGCAGTGGGCGAGCTCCATGACCAGCCTCACTCTGCTGCAGACTTACAATTTCTAGTTTTTCTTCTTCTTTCTTCTTTCAGTAGAACCCAAAGCTCTGAAGGCCTAGCTCCTTGGCATGGGTAGAGATGTCTGACCACCCCATCATTCTAGGGAGGCAAAGTCTGACACCAGCTTTGTGCCCTTGGACAAGTTACTTAACTCCTCTGTGCTGTTTCCCAGGCTACCAAATGAAAATAACAATGTGGGTAGCTAGCACTTGCAAGGACTAAAGGAGATGATACATATAACGCATTTAGCATAATCCAGGCCCAGGACACATCATTATTATTATTCTCTCCATCTCTGAGTCCAATTCAAAACCTCTCTATTGTTTTGCACAAGTCTCCACCCAGTGGCTCCACCCATTCAGGATTCACTCTTCCCAGCCCCCTCCTGCCTTACCTGTCTAAAGCTTGTTTGAAACAATGAATCACAGCACAATTCTGCAGCTCCCATCAATCACCTCCCTCCCTGCCTCTGCCTCTGAATGTCATTCTGGGGTCCTTCTGGAAGGGAAATCCTTTTCCTAATGTCCAGCGCAATCATTCAACAAATGTTTATGAAGGGCCTACTGTGTACCAGTCTTACAGGGACTCAGCAATTGTCAAAGCAAACCAAGCCAAAATAAGACGAGAGAAAGAAATCTATATATCCAAATCCACATATATCCAAGACCTCTGTGTAGGTCTACCAGTTCTAATCCACAAATGGAGATCATTTCAGATTTCTGGCCCTTCCCTATACCCCCATTCTTCCCCTCTGACCAATTCTAAATAAATCCAATAAGAAACTGAAGTATGAAGAAAGTATTACAGATTAAAAAAACAAAAAAGGTAATTTGGGAACATCTGATGACTAAACTTTCACCCCACTATACTGCTAGACTTTGAAGAAGTCAGTGATAACAAAGCCAGAAGCACCCAGTTGCCCAAATAGTCACACTGGCCAATCGAATTATCCAGGAGAGTGTATATAACACATCTTGAAAATACAAACACTGTTTACCAGCAGGGTGCTTTATTGGGGAACCCCAGCAATATCAGGGGCAGTGGCCTTGTGGAAGGAGCACTGGAAACAGATTCTGCAAGCTCAGGTTTGACTGCTGGGCCTGCTATGTACTTTGTGGTTCTGGAGCACTTTCCTGCCTCAGTTTCTTTTAAACAGTCTATAAGGTCCTCTTCCAGCTTTGAAGTCAAAGGGCTGGGTCAGCCATCATTCACTGAGACTCTGCAGATTCAGAGTCCATAATTCTATAAATTGAGTATTGCTTGTTGCAGACCCTGGCCAGGCATGTGAGATCTGGGGGTGATCAAACCAAGTGAGGAGCCTGCACAACGCATCAGTATTGGGGGGATAGTGAGCCTTCACCTGTTTCCTCTGAAATGCAACAAACTTTTTTTTTTTTTTTTAAATGGTGCTGGGGATTGAACCCAGGGCCTTGTGCATGCCATGCAAACACTCTACTAACTGAGCTATATCCCCAGCCCAACTCTTATTTATCTGATTCTAGAAAGAGGTTTACATTCCAGACCCTGTCTCTCTCCTTGTCTCTAGACAGAGCCTAAAATAAGTCTCCCAGGTAGGAAATGCCTGGTTGGGATGGAAGTGACCTAAGCACAGAACAAATGGCCCACCCACAGTGGAATGAAGACTCACCCAGGAACAGCTCTGAGAAGACAAGCAAAAGGCTTAGGAATGAGCCTCTGTTCCCACTTGAACTCACTGCAGCTCCTCCGCCCACACACAGGCAACCAGGCCAGACTGGAGGAAAAGAATATGACCCAAATGCCCATTCCCACTACCCAAAAGGAAGCAACTCTACCCCCAGTGTCCTCATGCAGTAAAGCCAGCTCTCCAAGATTACTGAAACACCAAGGTGGCCAGAGCTATAGGTGACAAGATTAGAGGTTCTGCTGAAAGACCAGCAGGTGCCTGGCACAGGGTTACATGTGGCCTGTGGCTGGAGGGGCAGCTGACAAAACCACCCGGAAAGCCATAGAAGACGATATTAACTTTAAAACAAATAAGAAAGGGATGGTTGTAAAAGGTCTCAAAAGTCAACAAGGCAGGTCCATCCCCTTTGACATGAATATATTCTAATATCTAATGACAGTTAAAAACCATTTTCTTCCTTTCTCCCACCAGGCCCCACTAGTTCTCTGAAGGCCCACAGTGAAGACATAATAGAGATGTAGGTCCCCTGCACTACACAACACACACACACACACACACATCACATACAAATACACGGGCCCTCTACTTGTCATAAGTGAACTTTGACTGTTTTTACTTACACTTGTACAAAGGCAGGGCCAAGAAGGCAGCTTCAAAGCTGGCTAGGTGACCCCCAAGAGCGCAAAGTCCTTGGCACACCTGTGGGGGAGTTTAGTGAGTGTCTCAGGTATCCACAGGGACTAGTCATGTCTTCTCTAGGTGGACACTGGTGGAGAGTTTCCATGATGAACAGAAATAAAGGCGCTCAAGATGCATTTAGCAGTTAGAGCACTAGACCCACAGCTCAAGAGCGGGCCAAGAGGAAGGATATCCCCTCACTGGCAGACCCGGCTCAGACCGGGAAGGATTCCACAGTGTCCCGGTGCAAGCGCACCCAGGCTGGTACTATGCCTTGCCGGAACCATCTCTGAGCGTGGAGATGTATTAATGACAGTTTCGGGTTAGTTAAAACCCACACAGGCACCTCCCAGACCTCTTAAATCTTCCCAAACTACAGTTCAGAGTGGAGGGAAGCAGTTGCAGGGACCATAAAAGTCATCTTAAAAGGCAAGTTGGAAAAAAAAAAAAAAACCGATACGCACTAGTTAACAAGTCCGCGGTTAGGGTGGCAGTAGCCAGGGGCCGATCTGTGGGATCTGCGCGCCTAGGGTGGGGATACTGGGGCTGCCCTGGCGGTCCCGGAGCCTCTTCGCCCACCTGGCAGCCTGGGCCCCCCACGATCTGACGCCGGCGATCACGCCCCACAGCTCCGTCCAATTAGGAAAATGACCGCGAGGAGACGGAAAGAGGGCGACGAGGAGGGGGGTTGAGCCACGGGAGGCTAAGGACCGACCGTGGGGACCCCACCCGCCATCCCCCCCACAGTCGACAATTGCCTTCAACAGGTTCCGGCCCCGGACGCAGTGATTCGGGTCGTGTGTGGGTCCCGCGGCGCCCAGCTCGAGGCGGGGGGCTGCCCTCGGGGGCGCCCCAGCACCCCCAGCTGCGCGCCCAGCCCTCCCCCACCACGGCCGGCGGGGACGCGCAGCAACCCCACCCGCTCGGAGAGTAAAGTTTGTGGGCAGCCGCAGGGGCGGGGCGGCGAGGGGGTGAAACTTTGAGTCCCGGGCTGGGTGCGGGGGGAGCGCACCGAGCGCCGGGACACCCACGTGCGGTCCGGAGCGCCACCGCCGCCGCCGCCCCGGCCTCCCTCTCCGCCGGCGCCGCGGCGCTTTCCTTTCATTTTTGCTTCTCTCTCCCTCTCTCTCTCATTCGCGCGCTCTCCTCGCTCTCGCCCTCTTTCGCTCTCTCTCTCCCTCCCTCCTTCCCTTCCCCCTCTCCCTCCTTTCCCTCCCCCCCCCCACCGGACGCCATCTCTCCCTCTTTCCCCGGCTCTCCCTCTCTCCCTCCAGCTCTCCGGCATGAGGGAATGTGGAAGTGAAAGGAAAAGACGACATGTTTGCAGCGCTGCGCGGGCCTGCGCGCGGCCGTCCCCGGGGAGAGGCGGGGGGCGGGTCGGCCGCGGCCGCAGCGACCCACCCCCGCGCCCCCCGCGCCCCAGCCGGCGGGCTGCTTGGGCTGCTGGGCCGGGGGCTGTGGGCCGCTCGGGACACTCACCCTGGGTCCGGGCGCGGCTCCTGCGCGGGGCCCTCGGCGGGCCGGGCCGGGCCGGGCCGGGGGCTCCTGCTGCCCACCGCCCGGGCTGCTGCTGCGCGCCCGCCTCCACGCGCGCCCGCCGCCTGCGCCTGCCGCCCTCCCTCCGGCTCCTCTCTTTCTCTCCCCCTCTCTCTCCCTCTCCTCTCTCGCTCGCTCTCTTGCTCGCGCTCTCTCCCTCCCTGGAAGAAGGGAATGAGGCAGGGCTGACGTGAAGGGATGCAAAACAGCTCCTCCTAACCCAGCTCGCAGAGGAAGAGAGACAGAAAAGCAGCCCTTTTATCTCTCTTTTGTTTTCTCACTTCCTTCCACCCCCCAACACCCCCTCCTGTCAGCCCAAGTTTTCTTTTTCTCTTTCTACCACAGAGAGGATTTTTCTTCCTTTCTTTCTCTTTCTCTCGGTTCAACTCTTCTACTCGAATTCAAAAGCCTGGAGGGTTTTTTCCCCTCTCTCTTTTCTTCCTTCTTCCTCCTTTCTTATTTCTCTAAAAGGGTTTTGTTTGCTGTGGGAGTTTCGTTTGAAAATCAAGTCACGCCTTTTTTTCCTTCTTTTCTCTCTCTCTCTTTTCTCTCCTCAGCAGAAAAGGGGAACAAAGATTAACGAGCGGGGGAGAAGGGAGCGTCAGAACCTCGCATGGAAATGGGGGGCCCTGCCCGGCACAAAGGGGCCCAGGGGCCCCGACCCCCCGGGAAGCCTGGGGGTCCCCCCCGAAGGGAGTCAGTGGGGTGGGGGTTAGCTCCTGGGTTCCGGATCCTTCTGAAGTACGGACTGGGAGCCCCGGGTCGGTGGTCCTCAGCCAGAGGTGGGAGGCTGGGTGTGTTCTTTACTCATATATTTATAAAGTAGGCAGATGGGCTTGGAGCAACATCCCCGCAGAGCTCGGAACAGTGAGAGAGCCTTGAAACAGCTGTTAGCAGAGCCCTGGACGGCCAGGACCGAGGGAGCGGCGCGGGCTGTGAGCGCCAGGCCGGGGCGGGAAGGGGTTCTGAGGAGTCGCAGGGATGGCCCCTCGCGGGCTCCCCAATCCCGGGGCCTGGGCCTCGGCCCGGGACGCACTTGCTGGGGGGCGCCGAGGCGTGGCCGTTCGCCGCACGCCGGTCGGGTCCCTGGCTGCTCCCCGCAGGGCCGCGGGGTCCGGCGCAGCTTGGCCTTCTCCCAGCTCTGGGGCAGGCCGGCCACCCGGCCTCCAACCTACAGAACCCGCGCCACTCAGAGCCGCTTCTCGACTCCGACGCAGGGCCGGTCCTGAGCCGGCGGGAGAGAGCCGCCACGAAGGGTCAATTATTCATGGAGCGCCTGGGCGTGCTCCCAAGACCTGCCCTGTCCTCGGCTTCTCCGGAGAAGTGGGGAGAAGACGGGGGAAAAGTTCCCAGAGCAAAGTTGGGCACATTTCTTATTTTCCCAAGTAAGTATTGAGCACCTGCTGGATGCCTGGCCCTTGGACTGGGGCTGCAACGGGGGCGGGAGGGAGAAACGTGAGGTCCTGATGGGCCCCCAAGAGTTTCCGCTGGAAACAATGCGAAGGAGGCTGCCGCTCAGGACCAGGTCACTGGGAAGAAGGAAAGCCTGGATCCTCTCCCCCCCACCCTCCTCTCTTCCTTCCCCTTCCCTTCCTCCTGGCTGCATCTTCTTGGCTCCACCCCTTCTCCTCATCAATTCCTCCCACACTTCCCTGCTCTCCCTGGCTTTTCACTGGAGGGTCCCTTCTCCCAGCGAGGAGCAGATGCTGAGCCCCATTGTCTCTCCCCCAATGACTGCAGTCTCCCAGGGACAGGACCTGCCACTCTTCACCCCTCCCCCAAGCCGGGAGGCCTGGGCCTTTAGAGACTGGAGACCCAAGGCCACTGCCCCTCGCCCCACCCTACACCAGCTCTTGGTGCTGTGAGCAATGACTCCAGTCACTCAGAACATGATTTATTTCTCACTAGGAGTGAGAAAACAGAAGCCAGAGAGTTTGCTTCAGCAAGAAAGACACCATGGTTTTGACATCGGCACATCGAGCCCCCAGTGACCCCAGAGCCTTCCTGCATGCCCTGTTAAGAGAGTGCCCAGTACACTCTTTTAATAGGGCCTGCAGGAAGTCACATTTCTGTCATTACCTGCTCCTTAGTACACTCAAACTGTATCCTTTAAACAAAGCAAAACACAGCTCTGGTAGTCACACATTCATTCAACAAATGCTTGTCAAGTACCTACTCTGCACCAACTAGTGTGCTGGTAGTAAGCACCTAACCATCAGCAAGATAGGATCCTTGCTATGGCTTTGCAGACAGCAGGGGAAGGAGCAAAAAAAAAAAAAAAACATAATGTACACAAGGGTAAACCAAAAAAACATCTAAAGGGGTACCTGACTTAGGGTATTCCCAGAAGGCTTCCTGGAGGAGGTTACATCTAGTTAAATGGACCTGTGTCAGACAGTGCATGGGAGGAAACAGCCTGTCCCCAGGGCAAGAGAGAAAGAACACTTTTACAGGTTCTTGGAATTGTTAATGAGTTCAAGTACTTGCTGCAGCCCAGAGTACTGTGGGGGGTGGGGGTGAGGATTGGTGTCAGGGCACAAGTGGGGGAGGGGAAGGGGAAATGTTCAAATTTTAGCCTTCCCACTTGCTAACTCCATGAACTTGAGTGACTATAACAGTGGCTCAGTTTCCGTACCTATAAAATAGGGGTAAGAAGACCTGTGGGTTGCAGAGAGGCTTTATGTTTAAGTGCCCAGGCTTGCTTGCTGAATATCCCTGGGCAACTGACCACTCTATGTCTAAGTTTTCTTGTCTGTAAAATGGGGATGAAGATACATGGTTCACAGAGTTCGTGAGGCTTAAACAAACCCATGCCTAAAATACAGGGTAGCTTCTGTTCACAATTACTATAAATGAGGGAGTGACAGGGAGATGCCCTTACAACCTGGATTTGAGATTATTGGTTTAAGTCAGAGTGACTCACCAGGCCAGAAACCCGATGAGCTGGCTGTGGAGGAAGCTTTCTTCAAAAATGCTCTGTGTCCCAGCAGGTAGCTGGACTGGGGAACACCCGCCTCTGTTTGAGACCTCAAAAACATGACCAGAAAAAAAAAATGACCAGAATGGATGTAGTTAAGAAGGTCAAACCTTCTTCTTTAGGAAGAAGGTGGGCCTTGTAAAATCCAGAAGGAGCAGGTACCTGGCTGTGTTTGCTCAGGTGAGAGTAGACATAGAAGTTGTGCTGGGTTTGTGTGTCAGAGAGGGGAGGGTACTGACTCCACCAGAGCCCATGTTAAATCTCTTAAAACTATTACTTGGGGTCCTGGTTTTCCAAACAACCTGCAGATGAACTTCACACTAGCAAAATGCCCCCTGGATCCAGGCAGACACCAGTGTTCCAGTTCTTGTGTTGTAAACATTCTACACTTCTATTATTTCTTTATAGCACAAATTCATTGTGAAAGAATTTGAAAATCAACTAAGCAAAACTGGAAAAGAACCACATACAGAGACATTATGTTTTGGCATATAACCTTGGACCTTTTATATCCCCATATCTACATGTAAATGCCCATAATAAAACTATACATAATGTTGCTAAACAAATGAATATATATGTAAATGTTTTTTTTACAGAATAAAAAATTTGGCATAACATCATACCTATTAAAATGCAATCATTTTTACCAGCTAATATGTCACATATATTTCCTATCTATAAACATCTACATTATCCTTAGTAAATATTAATCTGTGGTATGCATATATCTTAATTTTTTTATTTTAATTATTATTATTATTATTTGGTGGTACTGGGTATTGAACTAAGGGGTGCTTTACCACAGAGATACATTCCCAGCCCTTATTATTTTTTATTTTGAGACAGGGTCTTGCTAAATTGCCCAAGCTATCCTTGAACTTGAGATCCTACTGTCTCAGTTTTCCAGGTCAATGTGATTACAGGCATGTGCCACTATACTCAGCTCAGATTTTCACTTTTCTGACACTTACGATGAACATTCTTTTCTTTCTTTTTTTGGTACCAAGGATAGAACCTAGGGACACTTAACCACTGAGCCACATATCCAGCCCCTTTTATTTTTTATTTTGAGACAGGGTCTCACTAAATTGTTGAGGCTGTCTTTGGATTTGCAATCTTCCTGCCTCCACTTCCTGAGCTGCTGGGATTACAAGGGTATACTACCGCGCCCAGCAGGTAAACATTTTTGTACAGTCTCCTTTGTACCAGGCTAGGATAATACTTTATGTGAGGTAGGTGTCATCATTTTACAGATAAGGAAACTGAGGTCCCAAAATCTTAAAAACTTCCGGAGGTCAACAACCATGGCATGACTGAGGCAGAATTTGCAGCCAGGGTTTCCAGTTGGGAGTTTCCTTTCAGCATTTCTGCTTCCCACTTTTCTTTGAAGACACCCCCCTCTTCGGGATCCTTCCCACTATCTTTCTCTCTTGAATACTTCCTTCCTATGAAAACCTGTTGGACAGGAGACCAACTTCTTTCTCTGACACCTTATTAACTTCAGTGTTGCCCACTTCCTGGGGTTGTAAGGAATGAAAGCAGGTAATATGTGACATAAAATACATGATCCTGTATTTTGCAAGTTATAAAGCCTATGTGAATGTTAAGAATAAAGGCCTAAGCTCATAGACATCACATTTAGCCAAATCCCCTGACTTACCCAAACCCAGGAGGGAATCTTCCTCATTCACTTTAGAGAAAAAGAAATCTGTTTTGAAACACAGCAGTAATGGAGGCCTCTCTTGGGCATTTCAGAAACCCCACAGTTGCCCCCCAGAGCTGAAATTTGAAGGTAGGTTTGTTATAAGATTTATTAATCTTCATTATCTCCCTGAGGGAGGATGTATTTATGATACAGACCTTCCAGAATGTTCACATCCATCTTTGAAAATCTAAGAAATCTTGTAAGCTGAGAAAGGAATGAAACACAGCTCTTCAACATTTCCATCAACATGTTCACCAGAATAACTCTGCTGGGAGATTAGCAGGTGATTATTAAAATCTGGGTTTTTTTTCCCACTGGCAGAATCAAACAAACATTTTAGAAGATATCAATGGCTTTGTATCATTTGATATTTAATTTTTAATATCAAGCCCTTAACTGAAATGCAGACAATGAGAGAAGAGACTCCAGTTGAACTATAGACACCCTGCAGCAAGCACAGTTTGGCTTGGGCTATAAAATGGGTTGGTCAGAATCTGGGAATCCCTTTGAACCCAAGGCCTTGTGCCTGGGAGGCAAGCACTCTACCAACTGAGCTACATCCCCAGCCCTTCACTTAGTTCTTAAAGTCACCAAGAGCTAAGTTAATGACACAGAAATTAAAAATCCTCAGAACTACAGTAATAGTTTAGGAATCCTCATGGTTTTAGGGGGAAACCCAAAGAAAGCAAAAGTCTGTATGGATAGAGGGAATAAGCATATGGTATTTGAAAATGGTTTTCCAAGCTGCATTGACAAGGGACATCAAATAATCCACTTCCTCTAACCACCCACTTGTGATTAAGGGTGCATGATTTTTTTGGTTTGTTTGTACAGTTCTGAAGCCAGATGTACAGATAGGTAGTTATTGTAGTTAGGTAAATCTGGTCTAATATCGAGTAAGATAGATAAAATGGAGGCCATTATAGAGAATGGAGTCCAGGAAACCAGAGCAGCCTTGGGGAAATTGAAATGTTAATGTCCCCAAGGCCCTGAGCCCACCCTAAGGAAATGTTAATGAAGCAGCTCCCAGCAACAGGAAAATGCTAATCAAAAGCTGCCCAGGCCATTCCTGCCCAGACTATTCCTTCGGCACACCTATCTCCCACCTTTTGGGCCTTCCCACCTGCATTCCATCACTGAAAGATATAGGGAAACAAAGACATGAGTGTGGGAAAGACGAAAGAAGACCTTAGCTATAAAAAAGGGAAGACCTCCCCCTTCCACGGATTCTGCCTTTTGGGTCCCCTTCTTCCTCCGGGGAGAAGTCCTTTCTGCTGTCCTTTAATAAAGCTACTTTCCACTCTAAACTTGCCTCGCGTGCTTCTTTGGTGTTATAATTCAGCATTCAGGGAAGCAAGGACTCCTCACTCGTCTCGGGTAAACAGTGGTAACAGTTCATTGAACCCAGGGGCACTTAACCACTGAGCCACATCCCTAACCCTTTTTTATACTTTATTTAGAGACAAGGTCTCACTAAATTGCTTGGGGCCTTGCTAAATTTCTGAGGCTGACTTTGAACTCACGATCCTCCAGCCTCAGCCTCCTAAGAGTTGCTGGGATTATAGGCATGTGCCACCACACCCAGCCGAAATCAAGTTTTTGAAGAATATTTATTGACAGGAAATGTTTGTAACATACTAATTTGATACAAAATTGTATATGCATCAGAATTATATTTTTTCAGATTTTTATATACTTGTATATTTATCCAGAAAAATACATATAAAATGCCTGAAAGGAAATAAAAGTTGTTTGTTTGTTGGAATTATGAGTGATCTTTGTTTTCTTCTTTATTTTTAGTGTATTTGTCAAATTTCTTTAATGATTATGTGTGTTTTTCTTCTTCCTTGATCAAACTCTATTTCTTTGCTTTTTTCCCCCTTCAGCTTTATTAAGGTATAATTGGCATACAAAAGGCACACCTAATTAACCCGTAAAATTTTGTGAGTTTTTACATATGTAAATAACATATGTTGCAATCACCACAATTAAGGTGACCAGTGTAAACATTGCTTGCAAAAGTTTCCTTATGTCTCTGTGTTGTTCTATTTTGTTTGTGTAGTAAGAGTAATTATATTATTATCATTATTATTATTAGTAGTAATAGTACTGGCAATTGAACTCAGCAGTACTTTACCAGTGAACTACATCTTGATTTTGTATTTGTTACATATTTATATTATTTATTTATTTATTTCGTACCAGGGTTACTTTACCACTGAGCTACATCCCCAGTCTTTATTTTTTATTTTAACATAGGGTCTTGTTAAATTGCTGAGACTGGCCTTGAACTTGTGATCCTTCTATCTTAGCCTCCTCCGCACCTGGCTTTTTTTCTTTCTTTTTTTTTTTTAATTTTGAAACAGGGTCTCAATAAATTGCTTAGAGCCTCACTAAGTTGCCTAGGCTGGCCTTGAGCTTTTGCAATCCTCCTGCCTCAGCCTCCTGAGTTGCTGGGTTTACTGGCATGTGCTACTGTTCCCAGCCCTGATTACATTAATTTTAAACCTTTACTTAGAGGTTTTAGCCTTCTTATTCATTTCACAATCAGTGGTGCAAAGACCCCAGCCAAGACTTCAAGCAGGTTCCAGTTGAAAGAGAAACAGCCATGCAAAGACATTAAGCTGCAGAAGGCAATTATTTCTCTTTCCTTGGAAATGTTTGAAGAACTAGGAGGAAAGAGGAACTAGGTTTTGGTTGCTGATGATTTGGGCTCTGGGTTGAATAGACTATCTATTGTGAAAGTGTATTGTGCAAAAAGAGAATAGAGCTTTTTGTGAAGGGAGATAAAGAGGGTGTAGGGTGGGAACAGGGAGGATGGGGGAGGAGGCAGGGCTGGGCAGATCCCTGAGAAAGGCCTAGAAGCACTTGTCCTGTGGGTGGATTTCAGACAGAGATGACCTAAAGGTCCCTACAATTTGTCCCCCCAAGCCTGCCTCCTGATCTCTGTATGCTCCCTAGCCTGCCTCTGGGTCTCAGTGTGCAGGTCCAGCCCTGTACCTGGTGCTGTGTTCATATGGACTGAGTAAATGGTTATTGTCTATGAAACTAGATGAAAAAATTAGTATGTAACATTAGGGATCAATCCTGAGTTTCCTTTTTTTGTGGTACTGGGGTTTGAGCGGGGGCAGGGGGGCGGGGGCTCCCACATGCTAGGCAAGTGTGTACCACTGGGCTATACCCTCAGCCTCTCCTAAATTTCCTTTGAAGCATTAATGGAAGTGGCTGAAAAACAAAGCCTCTTTTGTGAAGCTGTAATGATGGGCAAACTCCAGGGGAATTTATAGCCTTCCCACCAAGGCAGCAGGTGGGATGTGGGTTGTATCTACCACAGGGACCTGGGTTAAAGTTCAAATGTGACAGTGACTGAAATCTAAGGAGCCCTTGGCTGTACTGACTCGCCAGCTGGGTGACCTTGGTCAGATGCAGATTCTGAATGCTCCACTAAAGACTATTAGGGTGACCTATGTTCATTGAGAGGCTCCAAAGAGATAAAACATAGGACAATGCACATGGACAAGAAAGAGAATCTGCAAACAGAAGGAACTACTAATGTCTGTGTTAATACCATCCTGATTGGAGGGGGTGGGGAGTGGAAAAGGGTGCACGGACCCCATCGGGCTGTGCTATGTTGACTCTTCAGATGGGAATTCTCTTTTTGGTCCCCTCCCTTTGTCTTTATTCTTTATTCAATCAACAAACACTTACTGAGCACCCCCCAACATGCTGGCCACCCTCCAGGGTCTTCTGGGCAATGGAAGATGATAGATGTAAGGCTGGTGCTGACTTATTACATAAGAGCAGAAGCGGGAGTTCCCAGCTGTTCTCTGTGGGAAGCCTTCCTGTAAGAAGAAGGTGCTAGAAATGGAACCCATGACCTCACTTATGCTAGAAAAGTGCTCTACGACTGAGCCACAACCCCAGCTCAGAGTTTTGAAACTCAAGTGAGAACTTGTTCAGCAAAGCAAGGGGGATCCCGTGTATAGCAGGGAAAGACTTCAGAAATGTGTTAGTTAGCTTCATGAGCCCAGTTTCCTGTTCTGAAGACCCTGCCTCATCATCAAATGAGGAAAGACATACAAAGTGATGAGGAGACCACAGTAAATTCCACCTTTTATGTATATCTATAAAGCACCAGTTAAAAAGCAACAAATAAACTGAAGGAAGACCAGTGGCATTGAGTAAGGGAAACAGGGGAGGGAAGAGGAGAGAGAGGAGGGGAAGGAAAGAGGAAGTTTTAGAGACTGAAATGGTGCAAATTATATTCCATGCATGTATGATTATGTCAAAATGAACCCCACTCTTATGTATAACAATAATATACTAATAAAAACATTTTTTTTTTTTTAAAAAGATACACAAAATGCCCAGCACAGTGCTGGCCTGTAGTAGGTACTGGAAAGCTGATTCTTGTTCCAGAACTATCAAAATCAGTTCCTCTCTAAAGTTTACTTCCTGTTCACATTTTACTTTTTTTCTCACTTTCCTCTAGATATCTTGCCCTTTGGCCTGGGACCTTAAGTTACCCAGTCTTCTTCAAAATCTGCAAACTAACTCTAATCACAGGTCATATTTCCCACCAAAAAGACGATTTTAATAAATTTGAAAATACATGTGTCATCTAGACCACATTACCTGTTTGCAAAAATGCTAAAGCTAGAAATTAATATTACGAATCAGCTATGAAAATTCTCCAAAGCAGCTTTTGGATTAAAGAGGAAATCAAGAAAAGAGTGTTAAAAAAAAAAAAAGGAGGAGAAGGAGGAAAAAGAAGAAAGTGTTGCTGGGCATGTGGTGGCATATGCCTCCAATCCCAGAGACTCAACAAGAGGACTGAAAATTTGCAAGAGGAATACAAATTGGAGGCCAGTCTCAGCAATTTAGTGAGACCCTGTCTCAAAATAAAAAATAAAAAGGGTGGGGGATATAGCTAGTGGTAGAATACCCCTGGGTTCCATTCCCAGTGCAAAAACAAAACAAAGCAAAATGCAAATAAAGATGGGGAAGGAAGTGCCAGGCATGATGGTGCACGCCTGTAATCCCAGCAGCTCCATGAGTTCAAAGCCAGCCTCAGCAATGGCAAGGCGCTAAGCAACTCAGTGAGATCCTGTCTCTAAATAAAAATACAAAATAGAGCTGGGGTTGTGGCTCAGTGGTTGAGTGACCCTGAGTTCAATCCCAGGTACAAAAAAAAAAAAGATGGAGAAGGAAAAAAAAATCATAATAAATTATAAAATAGAAAAGAAATAGAATTAACACACAGGTTCTTTTTGTAAAAACAAGGACTAAAAAATACAATTCATGAACATAATGAAAAAAACAGAAACAAACACCATTTTCGGTGAAATGGTAGTTATGATAACGGAAATATGATAACAGATTGATATTAAAAATGTAAAGGCTTAGGGCCTGGGGTTGTGCCTCAGTGGTAGAGTGCTCGCCTGGGATGCGTCAGGAAATGGGTTCCATCCTCAGCACCACATAAAAATGAATAAATAAAATAAAGGTATTGTCCATCTACAATTAAAAAATATTTTTTAAAAATTTTTAAAAATGTAAAGGGGTATATGAAATTGCTGACAAATTTAAGAACCTTAATAAAATGATAATTTTATGAAACATATAATAGTAACGTTTCTATTTTAGACAGAATCAGAAAATTCAAACTATCTTCTTCAGATTCTGCCCAAACACACCCTGGACAGAGACCTCCCTGACTGTCTTTGTTTATTTTTCTCTCCAGCACTTCTTCCCATCTCATATGACATGTGCCTAATTTTTTACTTGCTTGCCTTCTTCTCTCACTACTAGAATATGAACTTCTTGAGAAGCAAACTGTTTTTTATTTTTCTTATAACACTTTTTATTTTGAGATTATTGTGTTTTTCAAATTAAGTTTTATTTTGAGGTAATTGTAAGAAAACTGTTTTGCTCATTGCTGCATATCTCTCCTGCACAGAAGTGGGCCTGGCACATAGTAGTCACTTAAAATAAATACAAGTTTGTGGCTGGGGGTGAAGCTCAATGAAAGAGTGCTTGCCTAGCATATGCAAGGGCCCTGGGTTCAATCCCTAGTACTGCAAAAAATGAAACACATAAATGTGGATTTAATGAAAAAAGTAATTGAGGAAGAATTTAAGAAAGGTTATCCAGGAACATTGTTTCCCCAAAGCTCTGAATCCAGATGGTTTTACTGGGGAAGGAGGACATTTTAAAAGTTTTGAGGCAGCTGGGTACAATGACATTGTCCTATAATCCAGTGACTCTGGAGGCTGAGGCAGAAGGATCACAAATTCACAACTAGCTTCAGCAACTTATCGAGGCCCTAAGAAACTTAGTGAGATCCTGTCTCAAAATAAAAAATAAAAAGGGCTGGGGATGTAGCTCAGTGGTATGGTACCACTGGGTTCAATCCCCAGTACCCAAAATAAATATTTAAATAAAATAAAAAACATTTGAGGCAAGAGTAACCCCATATTATATAAATCAATACAGAGTGTAGCATTTCCATATGAAGAAAACTATAGGGTTCCCTCCCACGGGGGGCGGGGGGATATAAAAGAACTGAATATGGAGAGACATAATCTATACCTGATGCAAAGGCTAAATAATGTCAAGATGGAAAGATCAAGTTAAATTACAGGCTTAGTACAAAACCAGATGTGATTTCCCCCAAAACTTTACAGAAAGATTTAAAATTTGTTTGGGAGAATAAACAGGCAGAAATTTAGACTTTTTTTTTTTTTTTTGGTAAAATAAGAGTAAAGAGAAAGGGAATAGAGTTTCTAGATAATAAACACATTTGAAAGTTATACTATTTAAAATTGTATTTTTTTTCAGGCAAAAAAAATGCATTGTTTTAATAGAACAAAATAGATAGCTCATGGGTGGGGGATAGCTCAGTGGTAGACCTCATGTTTAGCATGCACAAAGCTCTGGGTTCAACCCCTGAACCCAAAATATTAAAAAGTATAAAAGTAACCAGGAGTGGTGGAGCATGTCTGTAATCCCAGTGACTCAGGAGGCTGAGGCAGGAAGATTGCCTCAGTTTGAAGTCAGCCTCAGAAACTTAGCAAGACTCTGTCTCAAAATAAAAAAAAATCTAAAGATCTGGGGATGTAGCTCAGTGGTAGAGCACCCCTGGGTTCAATCCCCAGTGCCAAAAAAAAAAAAAGGTAATAAGATAGCTTCAAATGAGACAATTAAATGAATAATAAGTGTTACTTTAAAAAATTACCTTGGTCTGCCAGGTACAGTGGCACATGCCTGTACACTGCTCGGGAGGCTCATGCAGGAGGATCCCTTGAGTCTAGGAGTTTGAGAGCAGCCTGAGCGACTCAGCAAGACCCCATTTCAAAACATTAGACAAAATAAAGACAGGTAACTAACTCATTAACTTAAAAAAAAAATTTACATTAGTCCAACCAGCTGCCAATTTAGGAAAGAAAAAATTCTCACCTCACAAAATACAATAAATAAATTTTGTCTAGACTAAATAATCATAATAGCCAAGTGCAATGGCTCATGCCTATAATTCCAGTGCTCAGGAGGCTGAGGAGGATCACAACTTCAAAGCCAGCCTCAGCAAAAGCAAGGTGCAAAGCAACTCAGTGAGATCCTGTCTCTAAATAAAATAAAAAATAGGGCTGGGGATGTGACTCAGTGGTCAAGTGTCCCTGAGTTCAATCCCCAGTACCTCTCAAAAAATCATAATAAAAATTTATAAGAAAAAGAAATTAGATACTTTGAAACACCAGGAGGAGAAATGGCTTTCTAGGCTTAGAACCAATGGAGAAAATCAGGGAAATAGAGGTTTACTTTGCTTGTGTAAAGTCAAACTGTACCATGCAAAAAAAAACAACAATCAGTCTCCAAGACATATTGTCAAATGAAGAAAGCAAGTTGCAGTTAGTACACTGTTCACATAAAGAAGAAAAATGTACATACAAGTACATATTTTTGATTGAATACATTATGAGTGTAAATACCTAGAAAGAGATCAGGAAGAATATATACTAGCTGTCAGCATTTGGGGTGAGGAATACCTTGGAGAAGAGGCTGGGAAGGGGGCATTTGCTTTATTTGAAGTGTATGAAATTTTAGTGTTTAAAACAAGAATATACTCATGAGGCCGGGTATAGTGGCACATGCCTGTAATCCCAGTGACTTGTGAGGTTGAAGCAGGAGGATGGTGGGTTCAAAACCAGCCTCAGCAACGTAGTGAGGCCCTAAGTGACTCAGCAAGAACCTGTTTCTAAATAAAATATTAAAAAGGGCTGGGGGATGTGGTTCAGTGGTTAGGCACCTCTAGGTTCAATTCCTGTACCAAAAAAAAAAAAAAAAGATATACTCATGTGGTTCATTTTAAAAGAAAAAGTGACAACAAAAACCAAAAATGCCAACTGCCTTAAATATTTCAGAGTCTATTTTTTAATATAGAAACACAGTACATATAAATGGTGTGTGTGTGTGTGTGTGTGTGTGTGTGTGTGTGGTGTGTGTATGATACCAGAGATTGGGCCGAGGGGAGCTCTTCCACTTAGCTGCACCGGAGCCCTTTTAAATTTTCTTTTTGAGGGGCTGGGATTGTAGCTTAGAGGGGGAGTGCTCACCTTGCATGCGTGAGGCACTGGGTTCAATCCTCAGCACCACATAAAATAAAATAAAGATATTGTGTCCTCCTATAACTAAAAAAAAAAATTTCTTTTTGAGACAGAGTCTAAGTTGCTGAGGCTGGCCTCAAACTTGAGTTCCTTCCGCCTCAGCCTCCCAAGTCACTGGGATTACAGGCATGCACCACCATGTCCAGTTATAAGTGATTTTTAAATGTAAACTCATTTAAAGGATCAAATGATACCTCTAATCAGGTTACTCAACAAAAAATACTAGAAAATAAAACTGCATCAATCCAATGTGAGCATAAAAATTAGGAAAAGCGGGCTAGGGATGTGGCTCAAGCGGCAGCTCGCTCGCCTGGCATGCGTGCGGCCCGGGTTCGATCCTCAGCACCACATACAAACAAAGATGTTGTGTCTGCTGAAAACTAAAAAATAAATATTAAAATTCTCTCTCTCTCTCTCTCTCTCCCTCTCTCTCTCTCTTAAAAAAAAATTAGGAAAAGCATCCATCTCTTTGCTGTCTTCTCCCCTTCCAACTTCCCTTTGGGGGCTGGGGAGAATGCACAGCATAGGAGAGGGGACGGGATGGGGGCAGATTTCGCCAGTGCTATCTGCCCAACCCCTCCCACCTGGGCTGTTGGCCCTCTCTTCCCTCTTGGCTTACCTGCCCTTTCTGCCACAGGGGTACATATAGAATAGCCAGATGTGCTGTGACCTGGGGCCTACAGACAAAACTGGGGGTATTGTGTCTGGGACCTCCTACAGGTATCCAAGACTATGACAGGAGCACAGGGGAAAGGTAGCTCTCGTTTACAAGCAAGCCCTATACTGTGCCTGAACCCAGGCTGCGTGCTCAACTCTCTTATAAAAGGGGTGTGCTTCTCTTGTCCTCCATTTAGAAAAGTGAAAACTGAGTTTAATGACTTTTCTGGTATCAGGTAGTAGGTAGAGCTGGGATGGCTTTATTTGTTTAATATTTTCATGGTGCTAGGGATTGACCTGGGGCCTCATGCAAGCCAGACAAGGGCTCTTCTGCTGAGCTACATCCCCGTGCCAGAGCTGGGCTTTAAACCGTGGTTGTCTAAATCCAGAACCGAGAGCCCAGCCATCTATGGTGTGTTTGCTTTGTGTAAACAAACACTGGAAATTTAGCAAAGAGAAGGTATCACTGGGCTTGGTGGTCTACGCCTGCAATCCCAGCTGTGCAGGTGGCTTGAATCAGGAGGACGGCAATTCCGAGACCAGCCTGGGTGATTTAGACAGGCTCTGGGATGTAGTAGTAAAAAGGCTAGGGATGTAGTTAGTAATAGAGCTCCCCTGGGCCTAGGGGCACACACCAGTAATCCCAGCAACTTGGAAGGATGAGGCAGGAAGATGGCAAGTTTGAGGCCAGCCTCAGCAATTTAGTGAGGCCCTAAGTAACTTTGTGAGACTGTGCCTCAAAATAAAAAATAAAAAGGGCTGGCAATGGAGGTTAGTGGTAAAGCACCCTGGGTTCAATCCACAGAAGGAAGGAAGGAAGGAAGGGAGGGAGGGAGGAAGGAAGGAAAAGGGAGGGGAGGGGAAGAAAAGAAAGAAAAGGAAAAAGAAATTCATGCAGGTAAATGGCTCAAGTGGGAGTCACACCCAAGCCTGTTGACTCTAGTTGCAGAGTTGAATTGCCTACTCCTTTCTCTCCTCCTTCCAAAGCTACCCTCGCCTGCCTGCTCTCTGCCCATCAGCTTTGTAGCTCTCCAATGCACCTCAATTCTCCCACCTCAGTGCTTCACAAGGTTGTCCCATCTCCTGTGGGCACTTGCCTCCTCCAGGAAGCCCTCCCTGGAGCCCCTGAGCAGGCGACGTTCCTATAAGGCCCTCATGCAGCACCCCTGCCTCATACTTCCCGGCAACACTTTGTGCACCGAGTAATCTCAAGTTGAGTCTCCCTACTCCAAAATGTTTGGGACCAGAAGTGTTTCATATTTTTTTCAGGTCTTAAAATATTTGCATAAGTCCAGTGAGATTTCTTGGGGGCGGGACCCAAGTTTTAACACAAAAATTCTTATTTCATATATACCTTATATGCATAGCCTGATGGTAAATTTAGACAATACTTTTAGTAATTTTGTGGGTGAAATAAAGTTTCATGGTGTGGAATTTTACACTTTTGGCACTGTGTCAGTGTCAAAAAGTTTTGTATTTTGGAGCATTTCAAACTTTGGATTTTCAAGTAAGGGATGCTCAACTATATTTAATTGTTTTTATATCTTTTATACCTTTCTTGTCTTTCTAATTCCTGGCCTGTGACTCTAAGAGGGTGGGGACAGTGTCTTCCTTAAAATTTTATATCTGAAAGTTCAATCAATATTTGTGCAATGAATGAGCATACCTGGGGGCTTCAATTAATCTGTCAAATAGAGATTACAAAGTTTTTTTTTTCTAAGAATAAAGGAGTTAGTGAGGGGAAAAATGTGACTGGAGACTCAAGAGAGGTAAAAGAGGGAGCTGAGCTGGGATTGTGACTCAGTGGCAGAGTGTTTGCATCGCATGTGTGAAGCACTGGGTTCTATGCTTAGCACCACATAAAAATAAATAAATAAAAATAAAGGTATAGTGTTCATTGACAACTAAATATCTATCTATCTATCTATCTATCTATCTATCTATCTATCTGTCTACCTACCTACCTACCTATCTATCGAGAGGTGGCGGATAAAGAGGTCTGGGATGACCACATGAGGAGATGGGCTCATTGATTCAAGGAACTGGAGTGGGCAGGCAGAAGGGGATAGATAGCAAAGCCTAGCAAGCAACTAATTCATTATTAGTATCTTGATCAAACTAAGGTGAGTGCTTGCCACATAGTAAGTGCTCAATAAATGCCAGGTTTTGAAATTAATAAAATAATCATCTGAATGGAGTTCCTAGAAAAGGCAGTTTTACCTGCTGGAAAAGGGAAGAAAGGAGAAATAACATAAACAAAAATGCAGAGAAATGAAAGTACAAAGCACTCATGTGTGGTCAGTATGGTGGGAACCCAGCGGGCATCTGCAGAGGAATACTGGGTGGCAAGGTTGGAAAGGTGGGTTGTGGCAGAGTAAAGGGTTCTGGATGCCATATTAAGCAGTCTGCATTGATCTTGTAGGCCAGTGGTTCCCCAAGTGTGCTTGTTAAATGACAATGCATAAAAAGGGCTCCTGTATCAAAGGAGGTTAAGAATTAATAAAGCTGAGTGTGGTGGTGAATTCCTGTAATCCCAGCAAGTTGGGAGGCTGAGGCAGGAAGATTACAGGTCTGAGGCCAGTTTCAACAATTTAATAAGACCCTGAGCCAAATAAAAGTAAAAAGGGCTGGGGATGTAGCTCAGTGGTAGAATACCCTTTGGTTCAATCTCCAATATGGCGAGGGGCAAGAATAAACAGAGACTAAAATAGGGAAAACAGTCCTTTACTAAGGAATATAATTGGAGAGGTGCTGCTGTAGTCATTGTGCAACCCAGGGAAGTATCAAGGGGCCACAGGTGATGGAAACAGATTTGGATTTTAGGCCAAGATCTAGATGTGTAAGGAGAAGCATGGGGGAAAGGTGAGGGAGTCAGACAGACAACCCGCATACTTCAGGAAAGTGAAAGCTGCCTGTGTGTGTGGGAGAACTGTCTTCATGGGCCAGGGGGCAGGGGTGGTAATGGCCTAGGCATAGCTTGGTTGCCATCCCTGTATTACTCAGCCTTCTGTCACTGTGACAAATACCTGAGATAAATAAACTTATAAAGAGAAAATGTTTAGATGGGCATAGTGACACATGCCTACAATCTCAAGCAACTCAGGAGATTGAGGCAGGAGGATTCCAAGTTCAAGGATAGCCTGACCAACTTAGCAAGACCCTGTCTCAAAATAAATAAATAAAAGGGCTAGGGATGTTTCCTAGTAGTAAAGAACCTTTGAGTTTCATGCCAGGTTCCAAAAAAAAAAAAAAAAAAAATGGAAAGATTTATTTTGGCTCATGGTTTTAGAGGTTTCAACCCATGGGTGCTTGGCTCGTCACTCTGTTGCAGCACAGTATATCATGGCAGGAGCACATGGTGGAAGAGGCCTGTTCAACTCAAGGTAACAGAAAAGCCAAAAGAGACAGGAGGGGCTGAGGTCCCAATATCCCCTTCAAGGACACACCTCCAATGGCCTAGCCTTCTGTTAGGTCCCACTCCCAAAGATCCACCAACTCCCAATTGCTCTTCAGGGTAGCCACCAAACCTTTAACCCATGGGACTCTTTCAAGATCCAAACTATATGGGGTTCTTTCAAGATCCAAACTATAGCAGTTCCCATATTTCTAGATGGACTTAGGAAATGCCGAGTGTCAGAGAAACATGAGTTTGAATGCATTTCATGGCAGTAATATCTAAGGTCAGGGAGCTGAGTGCTGGGGCGCACACCCATCATCCCAGTGACTGTGGAGGCTGAGGCAGAGGGTCACAAGTTTGAGGACTGCCTGGGAAAATTAGAGAGACCCTGTCTCAAAATAAAAAATAGAAATGGATCTGGCAGGGGTGTAGTAGCGCTCACCTGTAATCCCAGCAGCTCAGGAGGCTGAGGCAGGAGAATGGTAAATTCAAAGCCAGCCTCAGTAACTTAATGAGGCCCTAAGCAACTTAGCAAGACCTTGTCTCAAAGTAAAATATAAAAAAAGGGCTAGGAATATGGCTTAGTGGTTAAGCACCCCTGAGTTCAATCCCTGGTTACCCTTCTGTCCTGTCCCCCCAAAAGAAAAAGGCCTGAAGATGCAGCTCAGTGATAAAGTACACCTGAATTGGGCTGAATTCCCGGCACTTTGAAATAGACAAAGCAACAAACAAATAAAAATAAGGCAACACAGCCTCCCACCTGGTCTACTGTCATTCTCCTTAGACCTAGCTCCTCACATCCACTTTCTGCAGTCCTCCCTGATCTGGGCTCTTCTCCTGCCCCTCCTTTGGCCCAGGTGCTGTGGGACAAGCTCTCGTGCTCCCTTGGATTCCATCTGTGAGTCAAAAATGATGGGGACCACAGTGGAGCTGCAGGCATATCTTCTTTGCACACCATAAAAAGAAGACATGAGGAATGTTCTGGATTCATCCATACCAAGAAAAAGGAAAACCTCAACACTGGAAGGAAAATTCTGCAGTAACAGAGCTCTGCCGTCGACCTCCGGAGTCCTTGGAAATGCTCGGAAGCCCCCTTTGGATCCCCACTGGAGTCTCCATCTGCCAGTTCACTCTCATTAATTAAACTTGCTTCTTCTTGCGCGGCGGCACTCATAACAAAAAAGACAAGGTTTCACATCCAAAATACTTCTTATTTATCATCCATGGCTTAAGTTTTGCTTTCTTTTTTTCATTGCAAATACCCGGCATCACTATTGTATTGTAAACTAAATAATATTTTTTAAGACTAACCTGGGATCTTTGCAATTAAAAAATCCCCCTGCCTCTTTTCCTACATGGGTAAAAATGTGCTCTGAGTTCTAAACTGATTGACAAATGAACTTTTGGAGCATAACCTGTCTGTAAGTCATTTGTCTTGTCTCTGTTATCCCTTCATCTTTTTTTTTTAACATTTATTAATTTATGTATCTTTAGTTTTAGGCAGACACATTATTTTGTTTTTATGTGGTGCTGAGGCTCAAACCCAGTGCCTCATGCATGCTAGGTGAGCTCGCTACCACTGAGCCACAACCCCAGCCCCTGTTTATCCCTTCTTTATTTCTTATTTGGCAGAACCGAGGATGGAACCCAGGGGCGCTCTACCACTGGACCCACAGGACTTTTATTATTTATTTATATTTATTTATTTTTTGAGACTGGGGATTGAACCCAGGGGCTCTTTACCATTGAGCTCCATACCCAGTCCCTTTTATTTTATTTTTTAAAATTTGAGACAGGGTCTCACTAAATTGCTTAGGGCCTTGCTAAGTTCCTCAAATTTGTGATCCTCCTGTCTCAGCCTCCAAGTAGCTGTGATTACAGGCATAGACCACTGTGCCTGGCTCTGGCTCCTTCCTTCCTTCCTTCCTTCCTTCCTTCCTCTTTTCATCCCTTCCTCCCTCCTTCCTTCCTTTCACATCCAATATCCTCCCATTTACCCACCCTGCTCCTACAATGCATCCCAACTTGGGTTGCAGGCACCACCCTTCCCTCACTCTAAGTTTGTCAAGTTGGATGTTGTTGACCCACTCACATGTGTGTGCCCAGGCTGAGCCAATCAAAGCATCTTATTACCCTGGATTAGTGTTGGGTAAAGTCAGGCTAATTAGAGCCAGTGAGACCCAATTGTTTGACTCCTAGTCTTATCTTTACCTGAGAGGCTACATGGTTTGGAGCCGTGGCCACCATCTTGTGATGACTGAAAAGTGAAGTCAGTACGGAGGAGAGCAAAGCTGAGAAACTGGTCCTAGGGTCATCCTTTACTCCCTTCATTAAGCTACACCTGGAGATGATTTGGGTTTTTCTGCTCTACGAGTCAATAATCTACTTTTTGTTTTAAGCAGCTCAGGCTGGGTTTTACTGTCATTTGCGACCCAAAGAATCCTCTCTGTTTTTTTCTCTTTTCCATCTTCTGTATCAGTGAGTCCCATGATCCACTCCTGGCTCGCCACTGATTTATTTATATATTTTATTTTTGTGGTGCTGAGGATTGAATTCAGGGTACTCTACCATTGAGTGACATCACCAGGCCCTTTTTATTTTTAATTTTGAGACAGGGCCTTGTTGAGTTGCCCAGGTTGGCCTCGAACTTGTGATCCTCCTGCCTCAGCTTTCCGAGTCACTGGGATTACAGGCATACGCCACCACAGCCGGCCCCACAGCTGATTTAATACTCCATTCTTCTCCTTCTCTTGGGAGGATCAGCACTGCACACATGTCTCGCTGAGAGAAAAGGAACTGTTTTTAAACAGTCTGAGCTCCAGTCTCCTCTGTACCTCTAAATAGACGTGTCACATATGTTCCCAGGGTTCCAGCAGACACTCTAGCTGTCATCTGGCTTCCATCCTGAGATGAGACCCAGAGTCATTCTCCTGCAGGGAAGGGAGCCAGCCTCAGGCAGAGACAAGGAGACAGGGAACTCAGGTTCCTGAGTCTCTTGCCAGCCAAACTGACCAGACCCACCTTTCCTGGCCCATCTCCAAAGACAGAGAGAATTTATGTCATCTTTGGAAAAACAATAAACTTGGCAGGCAAGGTAGGGAGGCGGTTAAAGTTTGGGCTCAGGTATCAGCCAGATCTGGGTTGAAATCCTCTTCTTACATTCACTACCTGTGTACTAGTGGCAAGTTACTGAGCTTCCCTAGTCTCAGTTTTCTCATCTGTAAAATGGGGACTGAATGGCATAATAGGGAAAAGCACAATGCCTGGTGTAAACTGAGTATGTGAGAAATAATAATAATATTAATGTTAATATTATTGTTATTAGATAAGTCAAAGTCTGACTTCACTTAAAAGCATGCTGACACATCCTGTTAACTGAAAGGGTTCTAAAAACAGGGAGGGCCAAAGCTAGCTATGGTTTTGCTACCCCTCGTTAGGAACCACAGGGTGAAGAACATGGGCATTAGTTTCAGGTCAACCCAGGCTCAGGTCTGGCTCTGTCACTTATAAGTTGTGTTGCTTAATCAAGCCATGAGCAACCCACTGAGACTTTATCACCTCATCTGTAAAATGGGCAGATGGAAACCTACCACTGAGACTTATGTGGAGGGTGCAATGAGCTGATGCATGCATCTGCTGGGCACTGAATCAAAAGCTCAGTTAGTGGCGAGTACCCCTCTGGGATGTCCCTGGGCTGGCTATGCAAGTCACAGTCCATAATTAGGAAAGAACAGAAATGAGGCTATTTTGTGTGTGTGTGTGTGGGGGGGGGGTAACTGGGGATTGAACCCAAGGATGCTCTACCATGGAGCTATGCCCCCAGCCCTTTTAATCTTTTATTTTGAGACAGGGTTTCACTAAGTTGCTGAGGCTGACCTTGAACTTGCAATCCTCCTGTTTCCTGCCATTATATTTATGTGAGCAAAATTAGTATCCCTTAGACAGGGATGTGATTTGTGGTGAGAGAAGAGAAAGAGGAAGAATAAAAGAGGAACAATAACAAGAAAACTGCAGGTGCTATGGAGGAAGAAGAGCTACAGAGAAAACATTGTCTTGAGATCTTAATAGGCACACACTGCTGCTCTCTGGGAGCCATAAGATACGATGGCAGAGTTGGTGATCTCAGAGGAGCTGGGTTCTAACCAGCACCTCTGAACCTTCCAGAAATTCACCTCCCTTTAATTCTTGCTGAAACATTAGTCTGTTTTGTGTTGCTATAACAAAATATACCTGAAGTTTGGTACTTAATAAAGAAAAGTAGTTTATTTAGCTCAGTTTTGGAGATCCAAGAGCATATATCCAGCATCAGCTTGTGAGGACCTTCTGACTACAACATGATGATTGGCACCATGAAAGGAGAGATCATATGGAGCCAAAGGAAGCCAGAGTGAAGGAAGGGGCCAGTCTCACTCTTTTTTTTTTTTTTTTAATAACCTCTTGAGAGAATTAACTCATTCCTGAGAGACCGACTCACTCCTGGAGACCAGCATTAATCAATCCATTCATGAGCATGGAGCCTCCAATAACCATTAAGATTCCACTTTTTTTTTTTAATTTATGGGTGATTGGGGATTGATCCCAGAATCTTGCAAATGGTAGGCAAACACTCTACCTCTGAGCTACACTTCAGTCTTTCTAAAATTATTTTATTTTGAGACAGGGCCTAAGTTACCCAGGCTGGCTCTGGACTTGGGATCTTCCTGCCTCAGCCTCCCAAGTAGCTGGGAATACAGGTATATACCTCTGTATCTGGCTTGTGTACCACCATGCCCAGTGATCCCTGGCACATGAGCAGTTTCCATGAGTTTTATTTCATTAGGCTGGAGTTGTGGTTCAGTGGTAGAGCACTTGCCCTGTATGTATGAGGCCCTGAGTTTGATCCTCAGCACTGCATATAAATAAATAATAAATAAATAACATAAAAGATCCACTGACAACTAAAAAAAAATTTTTTTAAAGAGGAAAAATGAATCAGAAACTCAGGAATCCCTGAATCCAGTCTGTGTTAATTCAGAAATGAACCTTTGGAGGGAAATAGCTCAGTGGTAGAGCATTTGACTGTAGAAATGAACGTTTGACCCTTGAAGGAAGTACCTGCTTTTCAAATGTACTTATCTTCTTTCCTTTAATAGATTCCCCCCCCCCCCGCCTTTTTTGTGGTGCTGGGGATAGAACCCAGGGTCTTGCTCATGCTAGGCAAGTACTCTATCACTGAGCTATATCCTGAGCCCAAATAATATTTTATTGATTTAGAATGGCAGACTATGGACTCTTCTGGAGGAAAGAAACATATGCTAGGGCTTGCAACTAGGGCTCCAGGAATCCTGGGTTCAGGAGAGCTGCCTCAGAGCCAGCAAGGTACAGCTGGCAAGGCCCCAGGGATCTGCTGCTAAAAGAAGTTTGAAAACCCACAGCTCAATGCATGGATCCATTATGGTGATCCTGGCATGGGGCTTAGGCCCTTCTTGATCACTCCTGTAGCAGCCCTCGCTATCTTTCTTTTTTGGAATAATAATCTATTCCTTTGTCATGGTCACCTGTGTCCAGCTTCTAGATTTGACTTCTCAAAGTCTCTATTTTTTTTTTTTAAATGTGGTGCTGAGGATTGAACCCAGGGGCTCAGCCCTTTTATTATTTTATTTTGAGAAAGGGTTTTCATATTTGCTCAGGCTGTCCTCAAAAGAGCAGCTGGGCTTATAGGTTCCAGGTATGTGCCACCACATTCAGCTAAAATTCTCTGTCTTATCACAGCCACATCCCCAGCACCCTCCTATTTTTTTTGTATGTGTGTGTGTGTGGGGGGGAGAAGGTCTCAATAAGTTGCTATGGTCTCACTTAATTGCTGAGTCTGGTTTTGAACTTGGAATCCTCCTATCTTAACCTGGTTCTAGAGTTTATCATCATCATCATTTTTAGTTGCAGATGGACACAGTTCCTTTATTTTATTTATTTATTTTTATGTGGTACTGAGGATCAAACCCAGTCTCACATGTGCTAGGCAAGCGCTCTACCACTGAGCTACAACTCCAGACCTAGAATTTTCTATTTTTAAGGAGCAGTTTCTAGTGTAACTCACCAGAGTCTGCCTGATGGGTCTTTCTGAGGAAAGGGTTAGGGGGTGGAAGGCTCATGCTGAGAGCCAGTGAGAAGGGAGCTCAGAATCCTTGAAAAGTCAATCCTTTTGCAGGGTCTCAAGAGCCAGAGACCCTTGGGAAAGTGTGCTCTGTCCTCTGTGAAGCATAAGCTGTTATACAACAGGCTGTAATTAATATTACTGAGGCTCTGAAAGACATCCCCATAGTTCTAACAGAAAATGAAATCCGGCTGGGCCCAGCGCCCAGAGCCTGCAGACACGTGCCAGGCCAGGAATCTCCAGCAGAGGGAGCTCGCAGAGCCAGGCGGTGTCCACCCCTGCCAAGCAAGGAACATGGTGCCAGACACCAAATTGCAGGAGTAGACTGCTCTTGCTTCATCTGGTCTTGCTCAGCCGGAGCAGCAGGCCAGGTATTAGGAAGTCTGCTGCCGCAGAGCCTGAGTCATTCAGAAGAGGCCTGGGAATGTTGTAATTGGGGGAGGATGGAGGATGGGGTACCTACTTCAGGAGTTCACTCCCTTTGACCCCCGACTTGAACTTCTCATTTTGTCCCCCATTTTGCACTGATGGGGCTACCCGCCCACCCTCCGCCCTGGTGCAAAGAACATGGGTTCAGCCAGGCCTTTCCCCAACACTGCTGCTGGAGTCACCTGCTGATAACACAGCCAGAGTCATATGGCTTCTGCTGAAGAACCTGCAAAGGCTCCCATGTTCATGGCATCACAGGGATGTCTCCGCCTGGTGTCAGGGCCTGCGATCTTTTGACCCCTTCATTCCAGTTACAGCTGCCTCTGCGCCCACATCGCAGCATGTCCCTGCTCTGGCTGCCCCAAACTGCCTTCCTCTTTCTCTTCTGCAGAAACCTTACAGGGCTGCCCCGGGGAGAAATACACACCTAGAATGTAACAAGAACTTCTAATAAAAGTTTGTGCTGTTGCTGCTGTTGAACTGATTTCTTCCTCTGTCCTTCCCCATCCCCTTCCCCCAACCCAAATGTCTCTGCCCTTTGCAGCCCTGCTCAGCTACCCTTCCTCCTAGAAACCATCCGGGATCAATTGGGGCACTTCAGAATCATCTCAGAAGATTTTTTTTTTTAAAATTTCTCCCCCTAATCCCACATGGTTAAATTTTTTTGTGTGTGGGTGTGTGGCAAAAAACATATAATATGAAATTTACCATCTTTAATCATTTTGGAGGAGGGTACTGGAGGATTGAACCCAGGGGTGCTTTAGCACCAAGCTATATACCCAGTCTTATTTATTTTTCATTTTGCAACAGATCTCACTACACTGCTGAATCTGGCCTTGAACTTGCAATCCTCCTGCCTCAGTCTCCCAAATTGCCAGGATTACAAGCATGTATCACTGTGCCTGGTGACTGCCTATTTTTCAAATGTTTTATCTTTGTTATTGTTGTTTAGTTGTAGGAGTTCTTTATATATAATGATTTTTTTTTTTTTGCAGCACTGGAAACTGAACCCGGGACTTGGGTATGCTAAGCAAATGCTCTACCACTGAGCTACATCCCCAGTCTCCCACCTTTTAAAAAATTTTTTAGTTGTAGTTGGACACAATACCTTTATTTTATTTATTTATTTTTTTATGTGGTGCTGAGGATCTAACTCAGGGCTTCGCATGTGCTAGGCAAGTGCTTGGTGAGAGCTCTACCACTGAGCCACAACCCCAATCCCCTCAGTCCTTTTATTATTTAATTCTGAAAAAGGATCTTACTAACTTGCAGAAGCTGAACTTAAACTTGTGATCTTCCTGCCTTAGCCTCCTGAGGCGGTGGGATCATAGTGTGGGCCACTGCACCTGGCTTTTTAATCCATTTTAAGTTAGTTTTGTATATGATGTAAGATAAGAATCCAGTTTCATTTTTTTGCATATGGACATCTGATGTTCCTAGTACCATTTGTTATCATCTTTAATTTGGTAGTCTGAATCTTGTTTTTTCTTAGTTAATCTAGCTTTGACAATTTTGTTGATCTTTTCAACAAATTCTTAGTTTTGTTGATTTTTCTATTGTATTTCTATTCTTAATATCATTTATCCAAAAAAGTTAAAATGGTATAATGACAATTGGTAAGTGTTTAAGTGCCTGCAAAATGGCACATGCAACAACCAGGCAACAGCCACAGGAAGCTTATATAGTCAATAAATTGTATCTCTACCTATTTGTCTACATTTAGGTACTGGGATTGAAGCCAGGGGTGATTTACCACTGAGCTGCATCTCCAGCCCTTTTTTATTTTGAGACGGGGTCTTGCTCAGTTGCTGAGGATCTTACTAAATCACTGACACTGGCCTTGAACTTGTGGTCCTCCTGCCTTAGATTCCTTTAAAAATTTTTTTATTTGTTCTTTTTAGATATACAGGACAGTAGAGTGTATTTTGACATTATACATACATGGAGTATAACATTCTAATTAGAATCCCATTCTTGTGGTTGTACATGATGTGGAGTTTCACTGGTGGTGCATTCATATACAAACATAGGAAAGTTTTTCCTAGGAAAACAGGAAAGAAATGCTACTGAAATTTGGCTCAGACTCCTGAATGCTGGGATCACAGGTGCATGCCACTACACCTGGCTGGATATAAATTGTATCTAACTGTGGATGCAGATATATTTCCATTTTCTTCATGTGAGCTGGGGTAGAGCCTCTGAAAATACACAGGTCTCTGGCCCTCAAAGATCTTTAAAAAGTCCTTAGATTTTTCCCATTAGAAGTCAGTGATTCCCTACGTCATTGCTCCTCTAAGCTAAACCAGTTCCAAGGGTCTCTAGCTCGACCCAGGGGTATACACAGCTCAAAATGAATTCAGAATGTTTCCTATGTTTTTCTGTTAAAAAATAACACATGCACAAGGCCTGGAGTGGACTGTTGGACTCAGGTCACTGCTCTTCTCTGGCCTAGGTTCCTCATTCACGAAGGGAAGTGATTGGAGTGGATAAGCTCAAGGATCCCCTTTTCCTCCAGCTCTGACATTTGGGTCTTCCAAGCCTCCATTTTCCCATGCTCATCCAAGTACCTGCCAAGTGTGCTCAGAAAGTTTGCACCCATGAGCATCCTTTTTCACTCCTCAGACCTGTACTGAGCTGGGAGAAAGGGCTATATCTTTTTTTTTTTCCTAGTAGATGGATATAATGCCTTTATTTTGTTTTTATGTGTTGCCAAGGATCAAACCCAGTGCCTCATATGTGCCAGGCAAGCGCTCTACCAACTGAGCCACAACCCCAGCCCAGGATTATGGCTTGCACATGATACATCTGGGAAACGTTTCCTAGGCAGAGGAATCATTAGTGTGTAAAAACAGAGTCAAAGAACAGCATGACTCCTCTTTCAGTGGGGGAAGAGTTGTAACTGGTTTAGCATGAGTCAGTCCCATGCAAAGAGCAATGAGCCCTGTGAACCAGCTGGAGACGGAGGAGCGCCCAGGGCATCAGGGGCTTGGTGGGCCTGGTTAAGGAGTTAAGGTTTTGTTCCAGAGGCAATAGGGAGCCACAGAAGTTTTACACAGGAGAGTGATTCCCTCAAGTTTAGTTTTAGAAAGATTATTCTGGTAGCAATATGAAGGTCAATTGGAGGAAAGGAGACCAGGTAGGAGTGTATGGCAGAAATCTGGGCAAGAAAACCTGGCAGCCTGAATTCAAATGGTCAATGTGGAAAGAACAGATTCAAGAGACATTAAAGGGCTGGGGATGTGGCTCAAGCGGTAGCGCACTCGCCTGGCATGCGTGCGGCCCGGGTTCTATCCTCAGCACCACATACAAACAAAGACGTTGTGTCCGCCGAAAACTAAAAAAAAAATAAATATTAAAAAAAAAAGTAAAGGTTGAAGGATCTTGGAAATCAACTAGATAAGGTGAAAGAGAAGTATCTCAATAATGTTCTCCCTATTTGAGGCTGAATGTTAGTGAAATAATACTGTTAAAAATTTAAGTCTGGGGGCTGGGGCTGTAGCTCAGTGGTAGAGCACTTTGCCTTGTTTATGTGAGACACCAGGTTCCATCCTCAGCATCACATAAACATAAATAAACAAATAAAGGTATTGTGTCCATCTTCAACTAAGAAAAATATTTTTAAAAAATTTAAGTTTACACACACACACACACACACAAAGTTGGTTTCACTGGCTTTCTTTTCTTTTCTTTCTTTCTTTTTCTTTTTTTTTTTTTTTTTTGCTGTGCTAGGGTTTGAACCTAAGGCCTCACACATGCTAAGCAAGTGCTCAACTACTGAGCTACATTCCTGGACCATTTTTATTTTATTTTGAGACAGGGCATCACTGAATCGCTCAGGCTGGCCTTAAAACTTCAGTCCTCCTATCTGTTCTCCTAAGTAACTGGGATTGCAGGTCTAGACTACCAGGCTGGGCTTCTCTGCCATTATTTTTGACAGAAAAATATTAGAAGCATTCTGAATTATTTTTGAGGGGTATATACCCTTAGGTTGAGACTGGAGACCCATGAAACTGATTTAGCTTAGAGGAGCCATGACTTGGGGAGGCCACTCTTGTTGACTTCTTTTTCTTTTTTAAAACTGGGGACTGAACCAACCAGGGACTTTGAGGATGTGAGACAAGCACTTCACCTCTGAGCTTCATTCCAGCCCTGGTTGTTTTTTTGTGTATTGTTTCTGTTGTTGTTGCCTTGCTGACTTCTAATGGGAAGAGCTAAGGAAGATGGTACAGGGCCATTTAGGATCACTGAGGCCCTTGTTGGGCGTGGGGGCTCACGCCTGTAATCCCAGCCATTCAGGGAGCTGAGGCAGGAGGATTGCAAGTTCACAGCCAGCATGGGCAATTTAGAGACACTGTCTCCAAATAAACAAACAAACAAAAAAACTCAGTGACAGATAAGAAAAATATGGTTGTACATGATGTGGAGAAAAATAAATTAGATAATAAAATATAATAGGTAATAAAAATATAAATTCTATCCAACTGCTCTAGAGTCTGTTGAGTTGCCTGGTTGACATGTTACATTTGCAGTGAGATGTGTGTCAATTGTGATTGTGTCATTTAAATTTTTTAGAGGCAGTCTTTTTGGAGGCAGTCTTCTTGCTGTCTGTTTTTTAGGTTGCAAACATTTTGCTAGGCTTCGGCACCGTGCCACAGTCCCTGGTGGGTGAGGTGGCTCGGGTGTGCCAGGGTCAGTGGGTGGCCGTTCCAGGGAGTCCATGCTGGCTCTAGAGAAGGAGTTTTCTAACTGTGAGGAGCTACCTCCACCAGAAGAGCTTCCTGTTCCTGGAAGTAATTGCATTTCAAGCCAGCTACCATCTATTTAGCACCTGGTGTGTGCCAGGCACAGTCCTGCCATCAGAAGTGCTGCAGGAAGAATTATTGTCCTCAAGGGGAAGCAGGGAGACATGATCTTTCTTTCTTTTTTTTAAGAGGAATGAAAAGTTTATTTTGGCTCATGGTTTCAGAGGTTCAGTCCATGGTTGGTGGACTCGGGGGCTGAATGAGGCTGAATATCATGGCAGCCAGGGCCAGGAAGCAGACAGGAGTGTTTTCAGGAGTGCCTACCAACCTAATGATTTCACAGGCATGAGGGCATCATCTATCAGCCTGCCACTCAAAATGTGATTGCTGGACTGGCAGCAGCAGCTGGTGGAAGCTTGTCAGAGATGCGAATCTCAGATCCCACGTGGACCTACTGAATCTGAATCTGCGTTTCACTGATCCTCCACAACTGTGTGCACATTAAAATTTGAGAAACACGACTCTCATTCCCCAACTCCATTGATCTTACCAACAATGCCAGCCCTGAGCTGAACAGTGCTATAAGGTTTATTTATAATTATAACTGATAATCACAAATGCACCTCCCCTATGGGCAGCTCAGGGCCTCAACAGAGCCAGCTGAAGGCCTGGGCTACAGAAAGCCTCACAGGATGTTCCTTAGAGAATATCACCTCTTTAATTATCTATTTTTATTGATATATTTTTGTTTAACTTAAAAATCAGATGTCTGTTTATACATACATATATATGTGTAATATATATATATATATTTTTTTTTTAAATTTTTTATTTTTTAAGGTGCCAGGGATGGAACCCATTCTTGCCCATGCTGAGAGGGGCTCTACCATGGAGCTCCACTCCCAGCCCCCATGTTTTTCTGACTAGAAAAGGATAATGCATTTCTTAAAATTGCTAAGCGTTTGGAAAATATAGGAAAAGGTAAAGATGAAAATTAAAATGCCCCATTAAGCTCTCCTCTAGGGGTAACCACTGCCGCTATTTTATTCTATTTTCTGCAACTATTTTTTTCTACTCATAAACACACATGTATTGATCTAACACTTTGTCTGCCATAAATGTAAATATTTTCCTGGGATTTGATGTTTTCTGAAAAAAATATATTTTTTAATAGTGAAAGTTGTACATGATTTCTTTTTCTTTCTGCTCCTGGGGATTGAACCCAGGGATGCTTCACCACTGAGCTACATCCCCAGTTCTTTTTTATTTTTTTATTTTGAGACAGGATCTCACTAAGTTGCTTAGATCCTCGTTAAATTGATAAGGCTGACCTTGAACTTGCAATCTTACTGCCTCAGCTGCTCTAGTGACAGGGATTACAGGTGTGTGCCACCACATCTGGCCATTTGCCCATGCTTTCTATGACAACTTCAAAGAACGCTGATGGTCTACAGCAAAAAGTGAAAGTATCCCCCTTACCCTCACCCAGCCCTGGAAAATCCCATCCAGAGTTAACCACTGTGCACTATTTGGCATACATCTTTCTAGACTTTGAAAATGTATTTGATGCATGTTTTTTTCATTTATTTATTAAGAGACAGTCTCTTTATGTTGCCCAGGATGACCTTAAACTCCTGGGCTCAAGCAATCCTCCTGACTCAGCCTCTTGAATAGCTGCAACTATAGGTGCCTGGCACCATGTCCAGCTCATGTATGTTTTAAAAAATAATTGTAGGGGCTGGGGTTGGGGCTCAATGGCAGAGCACTTGCCTAGCATGTGCGAGGCCCTGGGTTTGATCCTCAGCACCACATAAAAATAAAGAAACAAAATAAAGGTAGTGTATCCATCTACAACTAAAAAAAATTTTTTTAATTGTGTTTTTTTTTTTTTTTTTGGTACCAGGGATTGAACTCAGGGGCATTTAACCACTGAGCCACATCCCCAGCCCTAATTTTTTTTTTTGTATTTTATTTAGAGACAGGGTCTCACTGATTTGCTTAGTGCCTCACTTTTGCTGAGGCTGGCTTTAAACTTTTGATCCTCCTACCTTAGCCTCCAGAGCCTCTGGGATTACAGTTGTGCACAACCGCGCCTAGCAAATAATTGTATCATACACACTTTTCTGCCTTTGTTTTTTTCACTTGACAACATATGATGGGTATCTTTCAATGTCAGCTCTGAGTTGGGTGGGGTGGATTTGAAAGGGACTACAGCCAGGGTGAGGCTTTGGCCCTGAGCCAGGCAACACTGGGAGGCTGCGCTTGCCAATCTCCAGACAGTTTCCCAGAGGAGCTCAAGTACATGGATCCACAGCAGCGAGGATCAAAGCACCACTCGCTGCGTTATTAGCTGAGCAAATGACTGACACCAGAGAGGCTCAGGTGTGAGAACCAGCACAAATGTGCACCCTGATCCTTCCATCTTGTTCCAGTTCCCTTTCTCTGCAATGAGTGACAGGAGAGGGGTTTCATTTGACACTGCTGGGTGATGACAGGCCAGGGTGTCAGAAGGTAGCATCTCTAATTTCCTGGTTCTCTCTCAAAAGAGGTGCTAAAGTAGCCAGCTATCCAGGGTGGAGCTCTGCTTGGGCAGGCATTTACTGAGTCTCCTTGATTCCATTGTAATGGTGGTAACAAGTAACACACGGTTCCTCTGTACCAGTCATGGTTCTAAGTATGCTTTCTGTGTATTTCCTTGTTTAATTCTTATAAGAGCCCTGGAAAATAGATATTATCATAATAGTATTTTAGAACAATGCAATCTTACAAAGGAGAAAACAGAAAAACAGAGGCACAGAATGGTTAAGTACATTGTCAAAGGTCACATAGCTAGCTAGCAAATGTGAAATCTGGATTTGAACTCAGGTAGCCTAAAATATTTGTTGTTGTTTTCTTTTCACTACTGGGAATTGAACCCAAGGGTGCTCTACCCCTGAGCTACATACCCAGTTTTTTCATAAAAATTTTCTAAAATTGTGAGAGAGGGTCTCAATAAGTTGTCCTGGCTGACCTCAAACTTGAGATCCTCCTGCCTCAGCCTCCCAAGTTGCTGGGATTGTTGGTATAGGCCACAATGCCCGACTCTAAGTTCTCTGTTCTTAGCCACTCTTCTGTTCCTCCTCCCTAGAGAGGTAGTAATGGCATTTGGCTATTCATGGGACCATTTCTTCTTCCCCCATGCCACATTGCCATAGTGTCCTATTGTTACAGTGATGAGTAGGCAGCTCCTGTGGCAGTCACATGCAACCATATGAGTGTTGGACCTCATTTGTCTTCCAGGGCAGGAGGTCTTGGATAGTGTGAATTCGCAGGTCTGGTCCTGTCTGTCCCAGGTTCCCTCAGGACTCCAGGGTAGAGGCTGGAAGCTGGGCTGGAGCCCAGGGTCTAAGTCAGGAAATCTGGTCAGCCCCAAGGTAAGGAACTTGAAGCTGGTCAGCAGATCCCAGTGTGATCACAGAGGTGAGCATGGCCATGCCTGCTAGAGGTAGCTTGGGAGGTACCAGAAGCAGGATGCAAAGGGAGGGGTTGCACTGGGACAGCAGAGGAGAGGTGTGTCCACCTGGGTAGCCCCTGCTAAACAGAGCCCAGATGAAGCTTCAGCATTGCCTTCTCCTCCAGGATTTGAGTATGGGAGAAGGGCAGAGGCTCTTCCTGAATACACAAACGCGTACATAGCAAACTCATTTTTTTTTCCTAGGGATTGAACCCAGGGGCACTTCACTATTGAACCACATCCCCAACCTTTTTAAAAAATATTTTATTTAGAGACAGGGTCTCACTAAGTGGCTTAGGGCCTCAATAAATTGCTGAGGCTGACTTTGAACTTGTGATCCTCCTGCCTCAACCTCCCAAGCTCCTGAGATTATAGGCATGGGCCGTCACACCCACAACTCATTCTTTTTAACCACTGCAGTCGGGAGGATGAATCTACTCGTGGAAATTTTGGTTTTCTCTCTCTGTCATCTTTTAAATATAAGTAAAGCTGCAGTAAATTAATCCTACCACCTGGCACCAAACTCCCCATTTTTCCAGGTCGTTTTTTATGTCCTCTGGGGAAATTTCATAATTTTCTTCATCAATCAGCATTCCACAGTTCTTATTGAACTCATTCCTAGGTAGTTTACAGCAGTTATTATTGTGAACTTATTGTGTATGTGTATGCAAGTACACACATATTATAATTTAGTTATGGTAGTTTTGTTTTTCTATTGTCAAATCTGCCAACCTTTTCCTTTGTTTTGGCTGGTTTTGTTACTAGGCTTAGAAAAAGGGCTTTACTTGAATATTATGGAACTGATTGCTTATATTTTCTTTCAAATTTTCGTACTTTTGCTTGAAAATAAAAGTTTCGAGTTTTTCGTTTGCTTTCAATTAATGTGGAGGAGGTTTATGTAGCATTTGCTATGAGGCAAAGCTCAACTTTGTCTTCCAAATTGTTAGCCAGTTGAACCAATGAAATGTATTGAACTACCCATCTTTTCCCCATTGATTTGAAATCCCACCTTTACCACACATCAGATTCTTATATGTATTGAATCTCTTTCTCAGTTTTCTATTCTGTTCTATTGATCTGTTGGCTTATTCCCCGGTCAATATTACAAAATGACTTTATTTCTTATTAGAAAAGCAATAAAGGCTTATTACAGAAAGATCAGAAAATACACAGTCACACACACAAAACCACAAAAAAACACTTGTGATTGCATCCAGAGATAACTATCCTTTTACCTGGGCGTATATCAATTAGGACCATTTGATTTATATAAAGGTGTACATATTTATAAAGTAAAATGAAGATCACGCCACATGAACAGTTCTATACACTTTTTTTCCCACTTCACAATACTTCAGGAATAACTTTCCTTGCCATAAGCAACCTTCTTTTTTCATGTTTGTGTGTGTGTGTGTGTGTGTAGGGTGTGTGTGTATGTGTGTGTGTGTGTGTTGCTGGAGATGGAACCTAGGGCCTCATGCATGTTAAGCAAGTGCTTTACCACGTGAGCAAGAGTCCTAGCCCTTTTATTTATTTATTTATTTATTTATTTATTTTTGAGACAGGGTCTCAATAAGTTGTAAGGCTAGCTGAACTAGGGATCCTCTTGCCTCAACCTTCTGAGTTGCTGGGATTTTGCAGTAATTACGTGGTGTGCCACCAGGTCCAGCTGTGCTCGACTTTCATGGATACCAAAATAGGTTTCCAACCTTTGTACCATCCCATTAGCTGCATCTGGAGAATTCTAGGTGCTTCACCACCTTGTTAAATTTTGATTTTATGAATAATTTAAAAAATGTCTTCACCAAAACTCATGTAGAAATTTAATCTCGGGCTGGGGATGTGGCTCAAGCGGTAGCGCGCTCGCCTGGCATGCGTGCGGCCCGGGTTGGATCCTCAGCACCACATACAAACAAAGATGTTGTGTCCGCCGAAAACTAAAAAATAAATATTAAAGTTCTCTCTCTCTCTCTCCCCAACCCCTCTCTCTTTCAAAAAAAAAAGAAATTTAATCTCTATGTGATATATTAAGAGGAGGGACTGGGGCTGGGGTTGTGGCTCAGTGGCAGGGCACTTGCCTCGCATGTGTGAGGCACTGGGTTTGATCCTTAGCACCACATAAAAATAAATAAATAGCTGGGCACGGTGGTGCACGCCGGTTATCCCAGTGGCTCGGAGGAGAGACAGGAGAATCACAAGTTCAAAGCCAGCCTCAGCAAGGGTGAGGGGCTAAGCCACTCAGTGAGACCCTGTCTCTAAATAAAATGCAAAATAGGGCTGGATCAAGTGCCTTTGATTTCAATCTCCGGTGCCAAAATAAATAAACAAACAAATAAATAAAATAGAGGTATTATGTCAATCTACAACTAAAAATATTAAAAAAAAAGAGGAGGGACTACGTTAGGTCTTTAGGAGGTTTTTATTCTATGCATGAATTAGTGGATTAATGTGTTCACTGCGAGTGGGTTTGTTATAAAAGCCAGTTTGACTCTATCTCTAGGACATGTCTGTCTATGTTATGCCCTGTGCCACCTTGGGAGTGGAGTCCCAACCAGCAAGAAGGCCCTCACCAAATGTTGCCTCTCAACCTTGGTTTCCCCGAGCCTGCAGAACTGAGCTGAAAACCACTTTCATTCTTTATAAATTACCCAGTCTACAGCATTCAGTTATAGCAACAGAAAATGGGCTAAGTGGTATCTTGCTGTAGCTTTAGTATACATATTCATAATGACTATCCATACTGAGCACTTTTCATGTGCTTATTGACCATTTAGATATTATTTCTTGTGAAACACTTATTCAAGTCTTTTATTTTTTTCCCTATTGTGTATCTTTATTTCTTATTGACTTTTAAAATTCTTTATATTTTCTGAGCATGAGCTGTATTTCGATTATAGTTGTAAATATCTTCTATTGTGTGGTTTGCTTTCATACTGTTTTTTTTTAAAAAAAAACAGCTTTATTAAGATATAATTCACATGCCATACAATTCACCCATTTAAAACATGTAATTCTATGGCTTTTATTATAGTCATGGATACACAACCATCACTATAATCAGTTTAGAATATTTTTACCACCCCCAAATCAAATCTCACATCCCCTAGCTGTCACTTTCCAACTTACCTGTTACCCCCAGGTCATAGGTAACCACTAGTCTACTTTGTCTCTACAATTTCCTATTCTGGACATTTCATATAAAGGGAATCATATAAAATGTGGTCCTTTGTGTCTGGCTTCCTTCATGTTGCATGTTTTCAAAGTGCATCCATGTGCTAACATGTATCAGTATTTCATTTATTTTTGTTGCCAAATACTATTCCATTTTATGTATAGATCATATTTGATTTATCGATTCATCCATTGACTGACATTTGAGTTCTATTTTTTTTTTTTTTTGGTACTAGGAATTGAACCCAGGGGCTCTTTACCATGGAGCCTTGTCCCTGGACCTTTTTAATTTTTATTTTGAGATGATCTCACTAATTTGGCTGAGGCTGGTCTCAAACTGGTGATCCTCCTGCCTCAGTCTCCTAATGCCCTGGGATTACAGGCATGTGCCACCATGTCTAGAGAGTTGTTCTACATTTTGACTACTAAGAATAATGTTGCTGTAAACATTTGTGTACAAGTCAAATGTTTGTATTGACATATGTTTCATTTCTCTTGGGCATATCCATAGCAGTGGGATTTCTGAGTGATATGGTAACTAAATGTTTAAACTTTTGAGGAACTGCCAGACTATTTTCCAAAGTGGCAGTACCATTTTACAGTCCCACTAGCAGTGTATGAGGGTTCCTTCCAATTTCTCCAGATTCTCGCCAACACTTTTCATTATCTGTCTTTTTGAGGATTGCCATCCAAGTGAGTGTGAAGTGGCATCTCATTTTGGTATTTCTTCGCATTTCTGTGATAGCTAATGATATCAAACATCTTTTCATGAGAGTATTGGCTATTTGTTTATTTTCTTTGAAGAAATATGTATTCAGATCCTTTGACTTAAAAAAAAAACACCTTTTTAAACATTTTAATTGTACATGGACACAATATCTTTATTTTATTTATGTGGTGCTGAGGACTGAACCCAGTGTCCCATGCATGCGAGGCAAACACTTTACCACTGAGCCATAACCCCAGCCCTTGACCTTGTTTTACATTGAATTGTTTGTCTTTTTATTACTAAATTGTAACTGTTTTATTTTTATTTTTTGGTACTGGGAATGGAATCCAGGGGGACTTTACCACTGAGCTACATCCCCAGCCACACTCCTCCTGCTCATTTTAAATTTGGAGATGGTCTCACTAAATTGCCTAGACTGGCCTGAAACTTGCAATCCTCCTATCTCAGCCTCCTGAGGCACTCTACTATTGAGCCACATTCAAAGTCCTTTTTTATTTTGAGACAGGGCCTCACTAAGTTGCTGAGGTTGGCCTTGAACTTGTGATCCTCCTGCTTTAGCCCTCCCTTTCCCCTTGTAGTATCTGGGATTACAAACATGTGCCAGTGTACATGCTTTTAAAATTACAGAACTGGTATTGTACTCTAAATCATTGCTCTAGTTTGACTATTCCCTCCACAACTCTTTGAAATTTAATTGCAAATATGATGTATTGGGAGGTGGAAGATTAGGGCACGAGGGCTTCACCCGTGTGGGTAGGTTTAATGCCTCCAAAGAGGACTTTTGAGGCTGACCATGGTGTCACATATCTGTAATCCCAGCAGTTGGGAGACAAGCAGGAGGATTGCAAGTCTGAGACCAGCCTGGGCAACTTAGTGAAATTCTGTCTCAAAATAAAAATAAAAAGGGCTAGGGATGTAGCTCAATAATAAAGCAACCATAAGTTCAATTAGATCAAATTTTATTTTATTCTATTTTTTAAATTTTGGGGTACTGGGAATAGAAACCAGGGGCTCACATCCCAGCCCTTTTAATTTTGAAACGAGGTTTGCTAAGTTGCTTAAGGACCTCACTAAGTTGCTGAGGCTGGCCTTGAACTCATGATCCTCCTGCCTCAGCCTCCCCAGTTGCTGGGATTACAGGTGCCCAGTGGTATTAAATTTTATAAAGGGCTTTTGGGAGTAGTTTTCTTCTATCCCTCTCCCTTTCCACCATGTGATGACACAGCAAGAAGGACCTCACCATATGTCAGGACCATGATATCAGACTTCCCAACCTCCAGAACCATAAACCAATAATTTTCTCTGTTCATTATTGATTATCCAGACTGTGATATTTTGTTACAGCAGCACAAACTGGACTAAGCCACATTCTGGTTTTTTCACTTTTTTCCTTTCAACTTGTACATCTCTGAGATTTCAGTGTTGCTCGTGGAATTGTGAGAGTTTTTTCCTGAGTGCTTATATAGCATTCCATTAAAAACATTCTCTACATTTCCCTCATCCATTCCACTGTCGATGGCTCTAGCTGGCTTCCAGCTCCTTCTTAGGACACATGAGATTGTCAGGAACCCTGTTAGCCTTTGTAAAGCAGTGTTTAGAGAATTGGGGAGGAAGGATATGTCCTCAAGAGGGGGACTGCCACATCTAGGAGTTCTTCACCTCGCTCAGTACTGTCAGACTCCTGTCTTGACAGCTGCTCTACGTCATAGCCACATCAGCAGAACCTGCTGCTCTCACCCCACCCCCATATGCCTGAACTTAATAACATCTGACTTCCTGAGTTAGTGAAGTGATTTCTGTTGCTTGGATTTGCATTTTGTCATAACTAGTGTGAGAGCAAACATCCTTTCCTATGCTTCCTAGTCAGGTTCCTCCCCTTCAGTGAGTTTTCTATGAAATCCTTGCCATTATTCCAGTCCCATCAACATCTCAACCCTGGGGACCCTCCTATCTATTGATCACCACTTTCTCAGTGTCTGTACACCATTCCTTCCAGCTCCTCCCACCTAGCTGCCCTCTTAGAGAGCTGGGCTTCAACCATGGCGCACATAACCCCTCAACTCGTGGGGCAAACCCTAACGCACTTTCACTCCGGTTTTCCACTCTGTCACCACACATGAACTATGTGCTGAGAATTCTCGATCATACTGACTTGTCTCACCTTTAATGCATGATCAATCACTGCCAAGTTCTTACTGACAGTCCCTTCAACAAGGAATATTTTTCCACAGGATATCAAACGACTCTGTTCTTTAATTTAGGTCCCTGCTTCAAATCACCTCTTTAGAAAGGCTCTTCCTGGTCATCTGATAAAATTCCTCTCCTCTAGCACTAACTATCCCCTTATCTTTCTTCATTTTTTTTCCCTAGAACATTTCATCTTCTAATGAAGCATTTATTTCTTTGTTCACTGTCTTCTCCTTCTCTCACTTGAATGGAAGCTCTGTGGAATCTATTTGCCTATTCTGTTCCATGCTATGTCCTAGGTCCCAAAGTCGTCTTGTCACATAAGAGATATGCAGAAAATATTTTTGAAATAAATGAATGAATGATGATGGGTTCCAGGCTGAGGTCATCAATTTATTTTCATGTGTGTGTGCTGAGGATTGACCCCAGGGCCTTGAGCATGCTAAGCACATACTCTACCACCAAGCTACACCCCCAACCCTGTCAAGTATTTTTTGAAAATGACATATTACCCGACATGTTTGAGGGTGTTTAAAAGAGTTTTGGAGTTCTGGTAGAGAATTTGGGTATGCATTAGTGAAAGGTACATAGAAAATCAAACAAATTTTAAAATAAAGCAATTTTTAATTATAGGAAAACAAAAAGTTATTTCTAAAAAGGAAATGAAATTATGGACTGTCTATATGAATCTGCTATGAATTTTCATTTAGTTATAGAAACAAAAGCATTGAATAAGGATTTAACCAAAAATAGTGACTTAATTATATTTGCTCAATGGTGGGAGAGAAGGGACTTTGTATGTGGTGATGGTAGGGCAGGTGGGTAGGGTTATGTGTGGACCTGGTTACCAACACTAGTCTTCTGCAGTGGGAAGTCATATGATAATGTCCTAAACTGAAAAATCAAGAAACAGTCATGCATGCATACTTTTAGAAACAGAGGTAAATAGAAAAACTTAACAGTTAGAAATGGTTGCTGTTCAGGAGTAAGACTGAAGGAGGCTGGGAATGGCGGGACAGGGAAATGCTGTTCTCCATTATTAACCTCTGAATATTATTTGCTTTCAAAAATAACTATTTGGGGAAGGGGACATGCAGGTAAGAAAGAAGATGGAATGAGACGGGCATCATTACCCTAGGTACATGGTGTGACTCTACTTTATGCACAACCAGAGAAGTGAAAAATTCTGCTCCATTTGTGTACAATGAATCAAAGAGCTTTCTGCTGTCATGTATAACTGATTAGAACTAATTTTAAAAAACTGTTTAGTTGTGTTACTGTAATAAAGGATGAATAAGCACATGCAAAGATGTTCAACATCACTAATCATTAGGATATGCAAATCAAAACTATGGAATATACTACCTCAAGCCCTTTAGGATGGCTATAATCAAAAAAAATCAGAAAATAGCAACTTGCAAGGATGTAGAGAAACTGGAACCATTGGACTTTCTTGCTGGGAATGCAATTTGTTGCTGTATTCCACTCTGTGAAAAACAGTCTGAGGGTTCCAAAAAAAATAGTTATCTTCTATTGAAGATAGAATTACCATATGATTTAACAGTTTCACTTCTGGGTATATACTCAGATGAACTGAAAGCAAGGTCTTCTTTTATTTTTATTTTTTTTTTTTAGAGCTAAGGATAGAACCCAGGGCCTCACATGTGCTAGGCTAGTGCTCTACTACTGAACTACATTCTCGGCCTGAGAGTAAGGCCTTGAAGAGATATTTGTACACATGGGTTCATGACAGCACAGTACACAACAGTTAACATTTTGAAGTAACCCAAGTATCTCTGTTATATGAATGGATAAGCAAAGCCCCATCAATTAGGGAGGCCCAAAACAACTTATTGAGACTCTATCTCAAAATAAAAAGTAAAAAGGGCTGGGGATGAAGCTCAGTGGTAAAGTATCCCTGGGTTCAGACCCTAGTACTTAAAAGAAAAAAAAAATCTTAGAAACTAAAAGTAGAATGTTGGTTGCCAAGAGTACTAGTGAACTATAAACTTAAAAATGGGCAAGGTAGTTAATTACATATGTGTATTTTACAAAAACAACCAGAAAAAAAACCCACCAAAATAGCTTGCACAGTTCCTCTAAAGGGAGTCTCTAAAAGGAAGAAGAAGTGTGGGGAGGGTGGAGGATATAGCTCAGTGGTACAGAGCCCAGTACTGCAAAAACAAGAGAAAACAACTATAAAATTGTGTTGTAATAAAATTGTGTTTTTAATAAATGGTCCTTATAAAACTCAAATACTATTATAAATTTATGTAAAACATTTATAGACATATAGAAATGTTCTACTGGGCTTTCTGGGCAAAATCTTTATTTTATTTTATTTGCAGTATTGGAGCTTGAACCCAGGAGCACTCTATCTCTGAACTATATCTCCAAGCCTTTTAATTTTATTTTGGGACAGGATCTTGCTAAGTTGCCCAGGCTGGCCTTGAACTTTGATCCTCCTGCCTCATCCTCCTGAGTGGCTAATAATACAGGTGTGTGTCACTGTGCCCAGCTCTGGGTAAGATTTTTAAAGTGTAGTATTTCTTTATTATTGACAGTAATATTAATGTATTTTAATATTTACTTAATTTTAGGTTTTTACACTTTTATGTTTTTGGGATTTTTTTTGTAACAGAGATTGAACACGGGGTGTTTTACCACTGAGCTACATCCTCAGCCCTTTTTAAATTATTTTACTTACAGACAGGGTCTCACTAAATTGCTAAGGGCCTTGCTAAGTTGCTGAGGCTGGCTTCGAACTCATGATCCTCCTGCCTCAGCGTCCTGAGCTGCTGGGATTACAGGCATGCACCACCACTCCCAAAGATTTTTTGGGGGATTCTGGATAAAAACAAGACTGAATTTGAAAATATCTCTATTTATCCAAAGACTTATGAATAATTTGAGTTTAATATAAAAGTGTCTTTGATAAAAGATAAATAATTTCACAGATAATTAACAGTAAACTTTAAATTTTTAAAAAGGTACACTGTCAACTAGCTATAAACCTAAACAACAAAAAGAGAATTTTGCCAATACTTCAGAGATGTGTATTTTTCTATATTTAAACTTTTATTTCTTATCTAAAATTATCTACGAATAGGTATTCTCCTTGTGGTTCCCTAAGAATATATCTTAATAACCATTGGAGTATATTAAGGTTCCTTTTTAAAAACAACCATTATTGTGTTACTTGAAGCTAACGATGTAGATTACGTAGACCTAAGCATCATATATCAGTTCCAAGGTATGTGAGCCTAAAAAAAAAGGAAAAAGGACTCATTGCCACAGAATAATCCCTATATGAACTTTAATTCTGTACTTTTATCTAATTGTAAAGTATACTTGTTCTCACTATGGAAAAGCAGTATGGAAATTTCTTGAAAACTTGGAATGGGACCATCACCATTATTTGACCCAGTTATCCCACTCCTTGGCATATACCCAAAGGACTTAAAATTAGCATACTGTAGTGATGTGGCCACATCAATGTTTATAGCAACTCAATTCACAATAGCTAAACTATGGAACCAACCTAGGTGCCCTTTAACAGATGAATAGATAATGAAAATGTGGTACATATACACAATGGAATATTACTAAGCCATAAGAAGAATGAAATTATGGCATTTGCAGGTAACTAGATGGAACTGGAGACTATCATGTTAAGTGAAATAAACCAATCCCAAAAAACCAAAGGCCAAATGTTCTCTCTGATATGGGGATGCTGACTCACAAAAGGCTGGGGGCCAGGGGAGGGAGAAGTGGAGGTTCACCAGATTCAGGGGGTGGGGTGGAGGGAGGGAAAATGGGACTGGGAAAGATAGTAGAATGAATCATACGTAACTTTCCTATGTTCATATATGAATACACAACCAGTGTAACTCCACATCATGTACAATCACAAGAATAAGAAGTTATACTCCATGTATGTATGATATGTCAAAATACATTCTACTGTCATGTGTAACTAAAAAGAACAAATAAAAAAAATATATACTGGTTCTTTCTCAAGCTCAAAATGTCTTTAATTACTAACAAGTTAATAAATGTGTTATAGGGTTGGTCTTATAATTTTCCCATGTAATATTTAATTATGTTTTAAAGCTCTAAATAATAATAATTTAATATATTTAATGATAACACTCTTTTATACATACATATACATATGTGTGTGTGTCCTATATAAAGAGAATAAATTTACATTTATCTTTTCCCATTTTCTGAAAGATTCATTTTAAAATTCATATCAGAAATCACTTTCTTTCACAAATATACCATGTTTTAATACACCATATTTCATACATGTGATTGTAAACAAATATATCTGGGTCAGTACTAAAACAAAACAAACAAAAAGCACCCCAATAGTTCAGAAAGAGAAACAAGATAAATGTGGAATTTAGTTTTATAAACAGTAAAAGACAATAAGATTGTCTAACAAAATTATTTTAATTAATTTTTTACCTATTTATTTATTTGTTGGTACCAGGGATTGAACTCAGGGGCACTCAACCACTGAGCCACATCCCCAGTTCTATTTTGTATTTTATTTAGAGAGGGTCTCACTGAGTTGCTTAGTGCCTCGCTTTTGCTGAGGCTGGCTTTGAACTTCCAATCCTCCTGCCTCAGCCTCCCAAGCCACTAGGATTGCAGATGTGTGCCACCACACCCAGCCAATTTATTTATTGATGCATAAAAGTTGTACATATTTATGGGGTCTCAACACAGGGTAAGCATATCAATCTCTTTAAATCCTTATCATCTTTCTCTCTCCCTACCTTTTTTTTTTGTGGTACTGGGGATTGAATCCAGGGGTGCTCTATCACTGAACTACATCATCCTCAGTGTTTATTTTTTTTTAAATTTTTGATACAGGGTCTCACTAAGTTGCCCATTTTGGTCTTGAACTTGTGATCCACTTGGCTCAGCCTCTCAAGTAGCTGAGATTATAGGCATGCACCACCGTGCTCAGCACATTTATCATTTATTTATGGTGAAACCTTTCAAATCCTTTCTTCTAGCCTTTTGAAATACACAAGTGGGGCATGGTAACACACATGTGTAATCCCAGCTACTGAGAAGGGTGAAGCAGGAGGATCCAAGTTCGAGGCCAACCTTGGCAACTTAGTGAGACCCTGTCTCGAAAATAAAAATAAATAAATAAAAAAGGGCTGGGTATGTGGCTCAGTGATAAAGCACCCCTGGATTCAATCCCTAGTAGTGATAGATAAAACACACACACACACACACACACACAGTACATTGTTGTTATAGTCACCCTACTATGCAGTAGCACAGCAGAACTACTACTTTTTCTTTTTTGACACTGGGGATTGAATTCTAGGGTGTTTTACCACTGAGCGACATCCTCAATGCTTTTTATTTTTTATTTTGAGGCAGGGCTTCACTAAGTTGTTTAGGACCTTGAGAAGTTGCTGAGGCTGGATTTGAACTTGTGATTCTCCTGTCTTAGCCTCCTGAGTGGCTGAGATTAAAGGCATGTGCCACCATACCCCACAGAGCTTCTTACTCCTTATCTAGGAATAACTCAGTTTGCTGAAAATTTATGTGTCTGAGCAGAATCAGGTAGAAACCTGATTCAAACTCTATCATTACTCTTGTACAGGATGGTCCATGTTTTCCATCTGTTTCATAAAGGAAATGGGTAAAGAAGATTTCTTTTTATGTTAGCACCTCTGTCAAATAAGGAATAGAAGCCAAAAGCCTCTACCAAATATAAATTGTTATTAGAACACCATCACTTTCAAATTGAAAATAAACTTAAACAATTGGATCAAGCTATGCAAGTGTTTATATAATCACAACAGAATCAGAAATTACCACAAATACCTGTCATCGAGTAGAGATGGTCACCGTATGGCTACCAAGGATAGCTATAATATTAAATTAAATACATTTACTCATTTTATTATCAGTGTTGGACTACACTTTATGTCAGGATAAAACAAACAAATAACTACAGTTTATATATATATATATATATATATATATATATATATATATATATATATACATATATATATATATATATATATATATATATTTTTTTTTTTGGGGGGGGGTGCTGGGGATCAAACCCAAGGCTTTGTGCATGCTAAGCACATGCTCTACCACTGAGCTACATCCCAGCCTTATAACCATAGTTTTAATCATGATTTTTTAGTGAATGATCATCTTTTTATAAAATCAAAAGGGTCACAAAATTAGTCAACAGAAGACTTTTGAAGGTCCATCACCCATCAGGATGCTCTTGTTCATTTGTGTGTGTATGTGTGTATGTGTGTGTGTGTGTGTGTGTGCGCGCGCTGCTAGGGATGGAACTCAGTGGTAGGCCTGTGCAGGCGAGGAAAGCGCTGTACCACTGAGCTATGTCCCAGCCCTGCACTTGTCCTTTAATGGTCTCAGGACTGCCAACTACACTGGCCATGTGATAAAGGGAATCTGCATCAGCAAGACCTTTGGAATACAAAGTAGGATTTTGAAAAAATAGACTGGAGAATTTTTGTAGAGAACCTAATTCAGATGGACAAATATTTTGTGGATCTACTGACAACTAAAAAATGAAACTTTTCTTCCATGGAGTCAGGGTAAACCCCTTGGTTATTCCCTGGGGATATTTATTGAATGTAAACATCTTGACCTATTGAGCACACATTTGCATATATTTTTGAACATACTAAGAGGTTTTTTGTTGGGATACATTGATTATATTTGAATATGACTATATCACAAGACTCTTAAGCCACCCATGAGAGCCCCATTGAAGAAGCGAAACATTCCTTAAAATAACTCTGCAAATATTTTCACTAAAAAAAAATTTGAAGGATAGAGCACAAATAATAAATAAAGTGGTAAGTTTATAGGAATAAAGCAGACAGGGTGAAAAGACTTAGGGTAGAAACTCTAGTTTACTTGATAAACCTGGTGTTGTAGATATAATTCTAGAATTACATAAATGTTTAATACAAGAGTAAAACAAACTTAAATCAACATGTATTGCCAATTTTCATCTTCCTTTATTTTTTCTTGATCAGTCTATCCAGAGGTTTATCAATTTTATTGATCTTTTCAGAGACCCAGCTTTTGGTCGCATTGATTTTTTTCTCTAATGCCTGTTTCCTATTTTATTGATTTCTTCTCTGATTTCCTTCTCTCTACTCACTTTGAGTTTAATTTGCTTTTCTTCTTTTTTAGTTATTTAAGGTGGAAAGTTGACTTGAGAAATTTCTTCTTTCCTAATATAAGTATTTGTACATCTCTCTATGAATTGGCCCATCTGCAAGGATGGTGCCTATGTGCCTGTGTACATGTGCTTGTGTGAGGTTTCAGGTATTTATTTATTTATTCTGATAAGGTATTTTTTAAATATTTATTTTTTAGCCTTAGGTGGACACAATATCTTTATTTTATTTTTATTTGGTGCTGGGGATCAAACCCAGTGCCTCACTCATGCCAGGTGAGCATGCTACCACTTGAGCCACATCCCCAGCCCTGGATTTTGTTTTTATATTACAAATTCAGTCTTTTTAAAAAAATAGAAACAGGGATATTCAGATTGCTTATTTCTTTTTATTCCAGTTTTGGGAATGTGTGTTTTTCAACAACTTTTGAAAGAATGCCCTGGGTATTTGTTTTAGTCAGCTTTTTGTTGCTGTGACCAAAAGAACTGCAAAAAGAAAAATGTAGAGGAAAAATTTCACTGGTTCAGCCCACAGGTGGCCTACTCCAAGCTTTGGACCTGAGATGAGGAAGAACATCATGGCAGAGGAAAGCAGCTCCAAAGGTGGCAACAAGGAAGGAGAGAGAGAGAGAGAGAGAGAGAGAGAGAGAGAGAGAGAGAGAGAGAGAGAGAGAGCGCTTTGCTACCAGGACAAAACATTTACCCCAAAGACATACCCCAGTGACCCACCTCCTCTATCTACACCCAGTTAATCCATATCAGTGGATTAATCCACTAATTAGGTCACAGCTCTCATAATTTAATCATTTCACATCTGAACATTCTTGCATAAGTTCTAGGGGGACCCCTCAAATCCAAACCATAACAGTGTTCACTGAGGTCCCTCTACTTAGATTGACATCTCTGAGCTCTGCAGGAGCTATGGGAATTTCTCAGCCTTCCACCCTCTAATAGTTCTTTTCTTGCTCTGCACATCTGGACACTAATTGTATATTTAGTTTTAAGAGGGTTGCTTCTCCCAGACCCTCTCAGGGAGCAATGCTAGGGAATATAAGTGTATATCCATACATATATGTGTGTCTAAATTTGTTTCTATACCTGTCTCTGTTGAAAATCACAGTCTACAGGATACCTCAAACTATAATCCAATCCCACAAGGGACATGTGAAATTTTCCTTTTCCATATTTGCAACTCCCTTCTCTGATAGTGAGAAACTCAGCACCCACTGTTTTCGATAAATGATTTGATGATTCTCCCCATATGCTGTCACCCCTCTGCTACGTGTATGTGTCCCGTCTGGCAGGACACATCAACGTGGGCAGGGAACCTAGATGGGCAGGAATGAAGGGACAAGAGACACGAAAGGATGACAGTAAGACAGGAGTTCTGATCAAGCTGCAAACTTTTATTGTTCACACAGGGGTATTTATATGCTGGGGATGGGGAAGCTCTCTAATCAGCAATTGCTGGATGTGGGTGGTAAAACTGCCAGCTGCAAGATGTCTGATGATCCTGATAAAGATGTCTGATGATCCTGATAACCGCAGGATGTTCCAGGGAGATAGGTAGCTGCAGGATGTCTCCCAGGGGGCTGTCAGGCTATTCTTTGAAGGAGAATTTCCTTCTAGTCCCTGACATGTATGTCTTCCTCTTTCTCCTTGGGCTGTCTCCCCTGAAGATGAAGGGTTCTCCCCTGCATCATGCCAGGTAGTGCCTCCTTCATCAGTCTTCTAACCCTGTTCAGACTCTGATGCCCCACACCAGGCTGCCCCTTGGTGGGAACACCCTCCTCACCCTGCTTGTGCTCTGGCATCCTGTGCCAGGCTGCCTGCCTCCCATGGACATGGACATGCTTCTCATCGTCACCCCAGCTGCTTCTCCATGCACACTTGCTTAGCTCATCCAAGTTTTAGCACTGCATTTTTATGAAAGAGGAAGACTGTTCTATAATATTCCATTTATTCTATATAAGGTATTTACTCTATTAAATTTTTTCAATTTGTTATTTTCAACTAGTAGTAATATGCGTATTTTGCGTGGTATCTGAAATTGAACTCAGGGGTGTTCTACCACTGAGCTACATTCCCCAGCCCTTTTTATTTTTCATTTTGAGACAGGGTTTCATTAAATTGCCTAGACTGGCATCGAACTTGCAATCTTACTGTCTTAGCCTCTCAGGCAGATCTGTGCCACCTTGCCCAGCTTAATTTTTATACCTTGATCTTATATCCAGTGATAATACCAACTCGTGTTAGTAGTTCTAGTATCATTTTCTTCTATCACATTTTATCAGTGGTCGCTGGTGGTATTTAAACATATTCATTTTTAAAATATATGGTCCTATATTGGGTACTTTGCTAAATTTAGAGGTTTGAAGCTGCTTCCCTTGGAGTGATGCAAATAATGAGAGCTTTATCCCTTCCTTTGTAATATTATAATTCAAAAATCCTTGTTTTAGTGAATTAGCTATAACCTTCTTATAATGGTTGTTTTTTTTTAATCACTGCTGCATCCTCAACACCCAGAACAGTACATGACATACGATAGATGCTCAATGAATATTTATTGAATCAATCTAAATTGGATTTAGCTCCCTTTTATCGTGCTATTCAAATCCTCATTTATATTGGTTTGGGGCTTCTTCCAAATAAGAATTTCCTATCAGCTGCCATTCACATTGCAAGTTTATATATCTGAAGGCATAAATCCCCAATTCTGGAGACACTTTGTCCTCCACATCCATTCTGTCCTTGTGTCTCTGTCACCAAGCTGCATGCCCTATTCAAAAGTTACTGGAAAAGCAAGATAAATAATGTCTTTTATTATACGAACATTATGTGAAGACTTCTTCATGCTCAGAAACTTCGGAGAAGAGGCTGGGTTTGGATAGACAGCAGGAAATGCTGTGTACAAACAGGAGACACTTTCATTGAGTAGGGGATCAAAATGCACCACCTCAAGCTCCATGTTTAGAGCTCAGGCATAGTGGTGCATGGCTGTTATCCCAGTGACTCAAGAGGCTGAGGCAGGAGGATAGTAAGTTCGAGGTCAGCCTCAAAAACTTATCAAGACACTATCTCAGAATAAGAAATGAAAAGGACTAGGGATGTAGCTCAGCATATTCTATTTAGGCATAAAGATTATTTTGAACTGGAGGTAAATGACAATCAGTAGATGCAGAAAACAGCCTTCCTGGGGCTTTCCTTACGTGATAAAAAGAAGAATCTTCTGAGAAATGAGATCCACCACAAATTCTCCCTCCCAGGGAAATTTTATGGCCCTGAAAATGAGGGAAAGTTGCCTCCGAGGTGGGCCTGCAAAACAAACTTCCTCCATTCATTTACACTGTGTGTTCATCTCTGCTCTTCATGGGAGCCTAAAGCCCTTTTCCTGTGTCTGCCACTTCTCAACACACGAATTGTCCTTTGCTAAGATGCCGTAGAGGCCAGATTCTACCACCCCTTTGAGTTACTCATCTCTGAGGTTTCTCTTGCATGATGTGCACTGCACAAGTTAATCAACTTTTTTTTTGCTTTGTTTTCTCTTGTTAATTTGCCTCTTATCAGTCTAGTTTGGAGGGTCCCAGCCGGACAATCTATTCTCCTTCTACTGTAATATCCCAAAGTTTGGACGTGGGTGCTGAATCCAGCTGCTTATATGCCACTGCAAGGTTGGCTGGATGCTGTGTGGCAACCTGTGGCCACAGGCCATGGGGAATCACTGTATACAGAAACCCCAGCAGTGGGAAGTTTTCAGAAGCCAGATATCTCAGGGAACACATTTGTCTCGAACTCAAGAAAAAGCTTAGATTAAAATGCTAATTTTTTTTGTCTCCTTGGTCTTATGATGTCTAAGAGTCTCACACTATGATGACAGTTTTGTCTACTCTTTCTTAAATTTCTGGATTCTTCCACCCTCCAGCAATGGGGATTGAACCCAGCATGGCTCTACCGCTGATCTACATCCCCGGGCCCTTTTATATTTAAAACAGGATCTTTCTAAGTTGCCAAGGCTGACCTCGAATTCACGATCCTTGCTTCAGGCTCCCAAGTCAATGGGTTTACAGGTACCACCATGCCCTGCTGCCACCTGGCATATTTCTGTTTGTTTGGTATTTGGTGTTGGGAATAGAATCGCAGGCCAAATCTAACTCTAGGAAGTTTCTATTTTACTAAAGTATGTGTGTACTGTAGATTTCAAAACTCCAGAAGAAAAGACTGAATGATTTCACCACAAGGAAATAATAAATGATCTGGGGAGTGAACTCACAGCCAGGCACATGATAAGCACATGTTCTACCATGGAGTTACACCTGCAGCCTTAAGAATATTTTTAAAACCATATATGGGTGTTGAATTTTATCAAAACCTTTTTCTGCATTTATTGAGTTATTATATGTGTTTCTTTCTCATAGTCTTTTAACATGGTTAAATTACATTTGTAGCTTTTCTAATCACCCTTTCCTATCTGTGACAAATCTTCCTATATCACTGTTTATGGTATCATCTTCTCTATTCACTCTGGATTTCTTTGGATTTGATTTGATAATATTTCATTTAGAGTTTTTATATATAAAAATATGTATTTGTCCATTCTCATTATACACTTGTCTGATTTTAGCATTAGGATTATGTTGGCTGGCTCTATAAAGTGTGAAAGTCTATATTAAATGGATTAATATGTTCCTCAAAAATTTGGTAAAAGTGGGGTTGGAGATGTAGTGTAACTTGGTGGTAGAGCACTTGCCTAGTGTGTAGGAAGCCCTGTTTTACATTCCCACCCTCACCCCACCAAAAAAAAAAAAAAAAGTAGAACTCTTAAAATCCTTGGGCCTGGTATTTCTTTTGTGGAAAGATTTCCAATCACTGATGATGGTAATGATTACTATTATTATTTGGTACCACAGATTGATCCCAGGGGCACTTTATCACTGAGCCACATTTGCAGCTCTTTTTATTTTTTCTTTTGAGACAGGGTTTTTCTAAGTTGCTTAGGGCCTCACTAAGTTGCTGAGGCTGGCTTTGAACTCATGATCCTCCTGACTCAGCCTCCTGAGCTGCTGGGATTACAGGTGTGTACCACCGTGTGTGATTACTTTTTAAACTCTTATAGTTTTAAGGGTTAGCTATGATTAGTTATATTCTTCTGGGAATATTTTATCCAAGTTCTCAAAATTGTTGGAATTATAGTTATTAATGATATCATCTTATCTTTTTAATCTGTTCTTTATCTGTAGTTTTGTGTCTGTTTTCATTCATATTGTTTGTATCTTATCTCTTCTCTTGACCAAGGTTGCTAGAAATTTGTCAATTTTATTTTCAAAGAAACAAAGTCTACTTGTGATCAACTCTGTTAAATTTTTGTTTTTGATTTTATTGGTATCTGCTTTTACAATATTTCTCTTTGGGTTTATTCTGATGTTCTTCCTTCTCTTCCTCCTCTTCCTCCTTCCCCTCTCCTTCTCCTCAGTGCTGGGGATGGGATCCAGGTCCTCACAGATACTAGGCAAGTACCTGTCACATTTCTACATCCCCAGCCCCTAACTTAATATAAACACTTACCTTAGTAGTTTTAAGGACTTCCTTTATTCTAATGCAAGTATTTAAGCAACTTAAAGCAAATCATGAAAATTAAACAACGTGCTCCTGGGTCAATGAAGAAATTCTAAATGAAGTTTAAAAGCATATTTCCGCAGCGCGACCAGCACGCTGGCTTCATACAAGAGGTTCGTAGCATAGAAGTTAACTAGTGAGATCAAAATAAACACACAAAACTCAATTACCTTTTTCTTTGACCAGGTCTGAGACGGCCCTCCCTCTGGCTCCTGCCTCGAACCACCCGGTGGGGCAGCGAGGCTTACTCAGGACTAGCAGGAGAGAGAGAGAGAGAGCAAGCCAGGGAGTGGGCTTTTATTGGGGAACAAGAAATTCAGGGGAAAATTCCATCCAATGAAGGTCGAGGGGGACAGCATTCCAAGGTCAGGGTCAGTGATTGGTCTCAGGGTCAATGGTCAGTCACACCCCCACACGGAAGGGCTCTCGCACCTAGAGAGGGTGGGGATTAGTTCGACACAGTTTAGCCACAGTGCCTCACACCCAATCAGGGAGGTGCCCAATCACGTGCGAGAATGGCTTCCCACACATATTGAGACAATGAAAATGGATACGCAGCATAAAACTTATGGGATACTTTAAAAGCAGTTCTAAGAGGAAAGTTTATGGTAATGAATACCCACCTCAAAAGAGGAGAAAGATTTCAAATAAACAACTTAACGTTATGCCTCAAGGAAATAGAAAAAGAAAAAAAAAAAAAAAAAAAACTAAGCCCAAAGTTAAAAGAATAAGGATCAGAGCAGAAATAAATGAAACAGAAACTAGTCATCACGGAAATCTAAGACAACTCACAGAATAACATGAAAACAGTGCGTCCGTGACTTCTTTCACTCACAAGTTATTTAGTAGTCTGCTTTAAAGTTTCCAACTACATGGGGATTTAAGAAATTATTCCTTTTTTATTTTTATTTTTTTGGTATCTGGGGATTGAACCCCAGTCCTTTCTATATTTTATTTAGAGACAGTCTTTCTGAGTTGCTTAGGCCCTTAGTAAGATGCTGAAGCTGACTTTGAACTTATGACCCTCCTGCCTCAGCCATCTGGGATTACAGGTATGCACCACCATGCCTGACCCAATTTTTTAAATATTTATTTTTTAGTTATAGGTGGACATGATATCTTTATTTTATTTTTATGTGGTGTTGTGGATTGAACCCAGTGCCTCACACATGCTAGGTGAGCGCTCTACCTCTGAGCCACAACCCCAGCCTCCCATTTTGTTTTTGATTGACATATTTTAGTTGCACATACTAATGGGGTTCAGTGTGATATTTCAACACAAGAATATAGCATGCACTGATGAAATCCAGGCTCCCTTTATCTGCGCCCCCCCACCCATCACACACACAACCTTTATAATCACTATTCTGGGGGGATTTTTTAAATTTATTTTTTTTTTGTAATCAACTTCTAACTTAATTGTGTTTTGCTCAGTAATTAGGACCTATGTAATACCTATGTACTGAAAAAATGGGTCAAAGTTTTCCTGATCAATTTTTACTAATGTTTCATGTATAATTAGGAAATTGCATTCTCTCACTATTGGGTGCAGAAAGCTCTTATTCATTAGACCAAACTCATCAAGTGTGTTATTTAGATCTCCTGTGTCCTTTGTTGCATTTTTCTTCTGCCTGTCCTGTTTAAGGCAGATGTGATGAAATCCTCCCACTTTAAGGATATAGTAAGTTGCTCCCTATAGGGCTGGGGATATAACTCAGTGGTAGAGTACTTGCTTAGCATGTTCAAGGCCCTGTGTTTCATCCCCAGTACTCAAAATCAAACAAACAAAGCAAAACAAACAAAAAAAACTACTCAGAGTAGATGAAGCAGTATTACATTTTTATTTTTAGGAGTTGAACAACCTTCCATTGAGAACTTCAGGTATCATTAGGAAAGCACCATCACCAAATAAAATTGGGTGGACTGAGGATGTACCTTAGTGGTTGAGCACTTGCCAGTATGTGCAATACCCTGGGTTCTATCCCCAGCACTGCACAGGGGTGGGGGAGAATTGTTCCCTATACCTTTCTCATATTTTTGTTTTATATATTTTATTAGGTGCATACAAGCTCAACTTTGCTATAACTTTTTGGAGAATTAAGCAATTTATAATATAGTGGTCCTTTTTATCTCTGATCATGCTTTATAAAGATCACTTTATCTAGTATTAATATTATTGTGTTAGTTTTTCATCACTGTGACAAAATACCTGAGAAAATCAACTAAGAAGAAGAAAGATTTATTTTGGCTCACAATTTCAGAGGTTTCAGCCCGTAGTCACTCGGCCCCCGTTGCCAAGAGGCTTGTGGTGAGGCAGAACATCATGATGTAGCATGAGCAGACTTGCTCACCTCATGGTGGCCAGAAAGCAGAGAGAGAAAGAGAGGGAGGGAGGGGGACAAGATAAGCCCTTCCAGACTGACTTCCTCAATTAGGCCCCACCTCCTCAAGTTTCCACAGGCTCCCAGCAATGCCCTCAACTGTGAACCCATCAGTGGGTGAGGTCAAGGCCCTCAGGATCCAATCACTTCCAAGAGCCCAACCTCTGAGCCTTGATGCAAGGAGGAGTAAATGCTCAACACGTGAGATTTGAGGGGACATTCCAGATCCAAATCCTAAGGATTATATGTCTTTCTTTTAGTTTATATTTGCTTGATATGTCTCTTTCCATCCTTTTTCTTTCATCATATAAATAATATATAACTGGGTTTTTAGAAATCTAATAAGTCCCTCATTATCTCTTTTTTGGGAGGGTGGTGCTGGAGATTGAACCTAGGATCTCATATGTGCTAAGCATGTATTCTACCTTTGAGCTATGCCCATAGCTACAAAGGCATTTTAATTTTATTTTATTATTTTTTTTGTGGGGCGGGGCTGGGGGTCAAACTCAGGGCCTTGTGCCTGCTAAGTACATTTTCTGCGACTGAGCTATATCCACAGATGTCCCTATCATTTTAAACTTTTAAAAAATTTTTAGTGTGCTCCAATTAGTTATTCATGACAGTCGTATGCAGTTTGACACACTATACACAAAAGGAACACAAATTCTCATTCTTCTGGCTGTACATGATGCAGAGTCACACAGGTCATGTAATCATACACGTATATAGGGTAATAATGTCTATCTCATTCCACTGTCCTCCTCACCCCCACAACACCTCCCCTCCTCTCACTCCCTTCTGCCCAATCCAAAGTTCCTTCATTCTTCCCTAACTACACCCACATTATGACTCAGCATCTGTTTATTAGAGAAAAACATTCAGCCTTTGGTTTTTTGGGTTTGGCTTATTTTGCTTAACATGATATTCTCCAGCTTCATCCATTTACCTGAAAATGCCATAATTTCATTCTTCTTAAGGTTGAGTAATAAACCACTGTGTATGTGTACCACAAGAAAAACACCTATCATGAATGCTCCAAATATATTCACTGATGGGTCAAATAATGGTACAGCAGCAATAGTTACACCTGATCAAACTTTTACATTTTTAGTACCCAAACAATCAGCTCAAAAGGTAGAGCTTAATGCGGTTTTACAAGCTTTTGTGATGTTTAAAGATTCTGTATTTAATTTATTTTCTGATAGTCAGTATGTAGTTAATGCTATAGTATCTCTTGAAGATGCTGGTAGGATTTCCCCTTCCTCTACTGTTTTCTCTTTGCTTTCCACTATACAAAGTCTAATCTAGGACAGAAAAGATCCGTTCTTTATAGGACATATCAGGGCACATACAGGATTGCCTGGAGCCCTTAGTTTGGGCAATGATTTAGCAGATAAAACTACACATGACATACATATTTTCTCTACACTAGAAGAAGCTACAAATTTTCATAAAAAGTTCCATGTCAATGCTAATACTTTACAAAAGTGTTTTAAAATAACTAAGGAACAAGCTAGACAAATAATAAAACAATGTCAAAATTGTGTGACCTTTTTACCACAAGTTAATCTTGGAGTCAATCCTAGAGGACTGATACCTAACCATATTTGGCAGATGGACGTCACACACTTGCCAGAATTTGGAAAAGTAAAATATTTGCATGTTACAGTTGATACTTCTTCTGGATTTTTGATGGGCTCCCTTCATGCCGGAGAAAAAACTAAAGATATTATAGCTCATTGCTTACAAAATTTTGCCACTGTGGGCGTTCCAAAACAGTTAAAAACAGATAATGCCCCTGGTTATACTTCTACCTCTTTTAAACAATTTTGCTCATCATTTGGCATTACTCATATAACAGGAATCCCATACAATCTACAGGGACAAGGCATAGTTGAAAGAGCTCATCAAACTATTAAAATGTACTTATTAAAGCAAAAAGAGGGAATTGGGAAGGGGTATATCTTCCCCAAAGATAAACTTAAAATAACCCTTTTTACTCTAAACTTTTTAAATTTGGATTCATCAGGACTTAGTGCTGCGGAAAGGCATATGTGTCCAAAAAATGTACATAAGCCCAAGGTACTTTGGAAGGATATTCTAACAGGACAATGGAAAGGTCCTGACCCAGTGATTGTCTGGAGTCTGTTTGTGTGTTTCCACAGGGAGAACAGCAGCCGTTTTGGATTCCAGAGAGATTAACTAAAGCGATTTCTACAGACCAAAAAGAAGATGATTTGGCTCAAACCCATAACAGCTGATATCCAAAACTCCAGTTTGGCTATCCTTACATCTGCGACAGAACCAGGATGCTTTTTTTAATATCTATTTTATTATTACCCTTTCCCACATCATGAAGTTCTATTTTGTTTTTTGAGCTCATATAGACCTAGGTTAATGTTTTGCTGATCAGTTCTATTTTTTGACTATAGAGTTTTTAAACATTGCAATGGAGATTTCACCTGTAAAAAGTTATAAGGCCTTTACTATTATGTTATGTGTTGTATGTATTATATTATGTGTGCACACTTGTGTTTTATGTTGTATGTTTATATATAAGTATGTCCATATATCATATATGATGAGCGCTCATGAAAAAATGGATCCAAATATTTTTTTTTATTCACGTGATTTAAATGGTTTAATTTAAATTGGATAAACAGCTGTTGAGGATTGTTTTAATATGTGAACAAAAAAGGAGGTTAACAGATCTGTTTGTTACTTTCACCTTTCCTTTTCATTATATTTAATAATTCTGTTCAAGATAATGTAAATTGTTCAGAAAATTGTTTTCTTTTAGCGCCTTCTGGAATGTTACATAATTTTTTTCTTTAGCCATTATTGCCAGAATTCCTATCTTCATCCCAGTGCCGGTGAAGACAAAGATAAAACCAATCTACAGTTTCTTCAATAGCCATCACTGAACTGCTTGCAGAACTTGCCTGGACTATGTATCACTTGTATGCATTGTGAACTCACTTGTATGCATTGTGAACTATCTGTTGGTGCAGCGACTTGTGGTAGTGTTGGAGTACTTTTGCTGATGGTGTCATTGGTGGTACAATTTTTCCAAAAGGAGCCGTCAATTGGCTTGGTGTATCTTCCTCCCTTCTGCTTGTCATGGTCGTTCAGCTAAAATTTGGGGGCCAACAGAGGTGAGGCAAAGAACCTCACCCCCCCGCTGGTACAAAGATCTATCCACAGGTGTGGCTGTATGCTGGACCCATAGTCAATGACGGGTAAGATCCAATTGCAATGGTACCAACCTAAGACAGGAGGCTGACGCCTTGAGGTCAGCTCATCCGATGACGGGTTAGGACCATATGTACTATTGGACAACATAAGGCAGGCACGGTCCCTAAGCCACATGCTTGTTGTTTAAACAGAGAGGGGGAGATGTTGAGAGCCACAGCCGAAGGGGCCCCAGCAAATTTCCAGCTGCCAGCAAACTTCCAGCTGCCAGCTGATGATTGGCTCACAGAGGCCCCAGCAAACTTCTAGCTGCCAACTGATTGGCTCCTCTGCGGTGATGCTCATTGGGCTGTTTCCCCACCCTTTCAGACTGCGGAGCTGCTCACTGAGGGACTCTTTTTGGCTCCGCCCACTAACATGATATTCTGCAGCTTCATCCATTTACCTGAAAATGCCATAATTTCATTCTTCTTAAGGCTGAGTAATAAACCATTGTGTATGTGTACCACATTTTCTTTATCCATTCATCTGTTGTAGGGTGCCTAGGTTGGTTCCATAGTCTAGCTATTGTGAATTGAACTGCTATAAACATTGATGTGGCTGCATCATTTTAGTATGTTGATTTTAAGTCCTTTGGATATAAATGAGGAGTAGGATAGCTGGGCCAAATGGAGGTTCCATTCCAAGTTTTCTGAGGAATCTCCATACTGCTTTCCATGGAGGTCGCACCAGTTTGCAGTCCCACCAGCATTGTCTGAGTGTGCCTTTTCCCCCACATCCTCTTCAACACTTATTATTGCTTGGGATTGAACCCATGGCCTTGTGCATGCAAGTCACACATTCTACCAAATGAGCTAAATACCCAATCCCTGCTTGTATTCTTGATAATTGCCATTCTGACTGGAGTGAGATGAAATCTTAGAGTAGTTTTGATTTGCATTTCTCTAATTTCTAGAGATGTTGAACAATTTTTTTTCTTTTTAAAGAGAGAATGAGAGAGAGAAAGAATTTTTTAATATTTATTTTTTAGTTTTCAGCGGACACAACATCTTTGTTTGTATGTGGTGCTGAGGATCAAACCCGGGCCGCACGCATGCCAAGCGAGTGCGCTACCACTTGAGCCACATCCCCAGCCCCAATTTTTTTCTTATATTTGTTGGTTGATTGTATTTCTTCTTCTGTGAAGTGTCTGTTCAGTTCCTTAGCTCATTTAATGATTGTGTTTTTATTCTTTTGATATTAAGTTTTTTGAGTTCTTTATGTATCCTAGAGATTAGTGCTCTCTCTGAGGCGTGCATGGTAAAGATTTTCTCCCATTCTGTAGGCTTCCTCTTCACATTATTGATTCCTTTGCTGAAAATAAGTTTTTTAGTTTGAATCCATCCCATTGATTGATTCTTTTTTTGGGGGGTGCATACTGGGGATTGAACTCAACCACTGAACCACATCCCCATCTCCATTTTATATTTTACCTAGTGACAAGATCTCATTGAGTTGCTTAGCACCTCGCCATTGCTGAGGCTAGCATTGAACTTGTGATCTTCCTGTCTCAGCCTCTCAAGCCACTGGGATTACAGGCATGTGCCACCATGCCTGGCCCATTGATTGATTCTTGATTTTAATTCTTGAGTCTTGTTAAGGAAGTCAGGTTCTAAGTTGACATGATGAAAATTTGGGCCTACTTTTTCTTCTATTGATGTCATGAATTATGTTTATTGATTTCCATATGTTGAACTAAACTTGCATCCCTGAGAAGAACCCCACTTGATCATCACGCACTATCTTTTTAATATAATTTCGTATGGGATTTTTCCAGAATTTTTTTGAGAATTTTTACAGCTATGCTCATCAGGGATATTGATCTGAAGTTTCTTTTCCTTGATATGTGTTTGTCTGGCTTTGGTATCAGGGTGATATTAGCCTCATAGAATGAGTTTGGAAAGGTTCCCTCCTTTTCTATTTAATGGAATAATTTGAGGAGTATTAGTGTTAATTCTATTTGAAGGTCTTGAAGAACTCTGCTAGACTCTGTCTGGTCCTGGGCTTTTCTTGGTTGGTAGGTTTTGGATGGCATCTTCTATTTCATTGCTTGCAGTTGAGGTCCATTAAGTCTAAATTATCAATTGTATTATCTAGTTCCATAGTTTTTTTGTTTAGTTTTTGTTTGGAAGATCTATCCAGCCTTATATCAGTCTATCTATGTACCTTCTAAATTCCTGCTCTGACATTTCCTCTACTGTGTTGTCTATGAATTCTGTTGTTGGGACATCTTGGTTTGTTTGAGGTGCTTTGTTTTTTCATGTTTCATGTTGTCTTCCCATCTAGTCGTATGGATCTGAGGCAGTACAGTTCCTACCCTGTACTCTTAGAGTGTCCATGAAGGCTTCCAGTACCTCACCTTTAAGGGGGACACCAATATTAACAGCTCTAAATACAAACAACATACAGCCTTATACCAAATAGCTCCTAGTGAGGTGTCTAAAGTTTTGTCACAATAGGCAGAAATGATGCATTCAATTTTGTCTACAATATAAACAGTAAGTTTGCTAAAAGGGGTTACCATTTCAAAAGATGGACAAAGAGGGAGCAGAAGTAGTTCAGGATGTGATGTTTATGAAGAAGGAGAGAAGATGGAGGCAAAAAAATTACAGTGACAGCGAAGGAGGAATTAATAAAGGTTGGCTGTTAGCATGAGAGAAGTGAGAAAGAGAATCCAGGGAGACAGTTCAGTGAGAGAAAAAATATATACAGATTTTTAAAAAAGTAAAAAGTATAAGAATACACAACAAAACTGTAATATACTGTTCAGACATCCCATTCCCCAATAAATTAATGCATGAAGAGTATTTGGATTCAAAGATGGTAGAAATGTGGGTGGGGGGGAATAAAAATCTGAATGGAAAATTGAACAATTGTTTCCAATGGCTTTCAAAAGTATCTCAGCTTCCCTTTTCCACTGATAGATAGGGTTGTCTGATGTTTGATGGTAGCTCCAGTCTGTTGGGTGCTGGACTGGTTGGCTGGGCAAGCCCATAGCAAGATACCCTCAAACCCTCTTCCAGAGTTCCCACCTGCTGTAGCCGGCCCCTTCTGTCCCATTGTACTTCAGTTCTCTCCAGTTTCTCCAACCTGTGCCCCCCCCCACATGGAAATGCTGCCAGTCCCCATCTTTCCATAGGCTTGCCAGGCATAAACTGGCCCACATAGACCCAGCCGCAATCTGAGGGATCTGGGTTTTGGATTCCCCAGGCTCTGCCTTGCTCCAATCTCAAGATCTCAATATCATTCCAACTCTCAGAGAGACCACCAGGGATGTGCTCACAGAGAGTGACGCTGCAAAGAGGCAGCCAGATGGCAGCCACTAGCACACCCACCAGGAAGGCCTCAGGTGCAACCAGATCTGTAGGTATTCCGGTGGTAGAACTCAAGGCGCTGGCTGGTGTCCCCAGACTGAGGCAACCACACCCCAAGATGGTTGCGGTGGTGGTGGCAAACTGCAGGTCCTTGGCTCTGGACTCCTAGGCCCTGGTCTGTGTTCTAAGATAGCGGCAGCCACATGTAACCAAACCTGTTGGTACCTTGACAATGGATCTCCTGGCAGCAGCAGGCAGCAGGCAATCTCCCTGGCAAATGGTGGGCAGTCTGTGTGCAAACGGTGGGCCACCAAAAGGTGAAGAGTGGTGGTGGGCACGGGGCAGGTAAAAGGTGTGATGGGTTGGCAAAAGGCAGGCAAACAGCAGGTGATCAGCATCGATCAGGGAGTGATCTGCAGGCAAATGGAGGGCAATTGTGGTGGGTGAACAGGGGCGAACAGTGGGGCATTTTTAGGCAGCGTTGGCTGCCTGGTAGAGAAACAGTATTTCCTCTGCTTGAATCCTTAGTCACAGAGCGACAAGGAATGCAGCCTTCCTCTAGTCTGCCATCTTGGATCTCCCTCATTATCTTTTAAAGAGAGGAATGTGGACCTTTTAAAATTACTTTAGGGCCAGGTACAGTGGCCTACGCCTAGAATTCCACTGACTCTGGAGGCTGGGGCAGAAGGATTGCAAGTTTGAGGGCAGCCTGGCAATTCAGTGAGACCCTAACTCACAATAAAAAATAACAAGGACTGGGGGGTCAGTGGTAGAGTGCTTTCCTTCAGTACGTATGAGGACCTAAGATTCAATCCCCAACACTGCAAAAAACAAAAAGCAAAATAAACAAAATATCCAATTACTTTGTCCATGTAATTGGAAGAGTTCCTATTAACTTAATTTATTATTCTAATTTTTCTTTATCTTTTATCTATAACTCCCCTTTAAGAAAGTCATAGCTGTACTATGCAAAGAGGAATATGTTTTTTTAGTAGTAGTAATAATTTTTAATAAACATAAAAAACATTTTCAGAACATTTTTAGATTTACAGAAATTTTGAGATGACAAAACCAGGATTCCCATATTCCCTCCTCCCACTTTCTCCTATAATTAACATCAGGTTATTTTATTATATTTATTACAATTAATGAGCCCATATTGATATACTATTATGAACCACAGACCATTATTTATTCAGAATTCTTGAATTTTTACCGTAAGTGTCCTTTTTAGGTCCCAGGTACCCCCTCACATTGAGTTGACGTCAAAGAGGAATATGTTTGCCTTTAATTTCACTTTCAATTTTTTTCAGAAACAGGCGTGATTGCTTTTAATTTTTGTGCATCTTATAGCATCAACTAGATTTGTCTCTCCTACTATTTAAATACTTTATTGGAAAGTATTTCTAATGTGGATCTTTTTGTAGTGAACCTTCTCAGGCCTGTTATGCTTCATGAGGTTTTGTAAATCATGGTCTTACATTTGAATAAAAGTTTGGTTGTAACATTTCAGGTTTTAAATTTCCTTTCCTTCAACAGTTTGAAAATAAGGCTCCTTTGTCTTTTTGCATCTAGTACTGCTGTTGAAAAATTGATGTAAATCTGATCTTTGTTCTTTTGAAACAATCTGTTCTTTCTCTTGTTAACTTTAAAATTTCTCTTTGTTGTTGATGTTCTTAAGTTTCACTATTATTGCCAGGTATAGTGGTACACACCTGTAATCCCTGTGACTGGAGTGGCTGAGTCCGGAGGAGGACAAGTTCAAGGCCAGCCTCAGCAATTTAGGGAGGCTCTAAGCAACTTAGCGAGACCCTGTCTCAAACTAAAAGACAGGGATATGGTTCAGTGGTAAGTGTTTCTGGGTTCAATCTCTATTAACAAAGGAATTCATTATTATTAGTTGGGCACCATAGCATCGCCTGTAATCCCAGCTACAGGTGGCTGAGGCAGGAGGATCACTTGTGTCCAAGATTCAAGGCTGGCATGGGCAGCATAGCCAGACCCTGTCTCTTAAAAAAAAAAAGGCACTTTTTTAAAAAAATCCCTTTATTTCATTTATTTATTTTTATGTGGTGCTGAGGATCGAACCCAGGATCTTGCACGTGTGAGGTGAACACTCTACCGCTGAGCCACAACCCCAGCACCCCGCCTCCCCCCAAAGAAGGGCACTTTTTTCCCACTACTATTTATCTTTTTTTTTAAGAGAGAGATGTGAGAGAGAGAGAGAGAGAGAGAGAGAGAGAGAGAGAGAGAGAGAGAATTTTAATATTTATTTATTTTAGTTCTTGGCGAACACAACATCTTTGTATGTGGTGCTGAGGATCGAACCTCGGCCGTACGCATGCCAGGTGAGCGCGCTACCGCTTGAGCCACATCCCCAGCCCCCCACTACTATTTATCTAGGTTTTCCTTCTCTCTTCTCTTTGGCTCTTGTGGCCTACTTTCATCTGAAATCTTTTGTCTTAATTTAGTTCTGGTCAATTTATCTCCATTATTGTTTTTTTTTTAATTATTTTTTCCTTCTTTTTGGACTTTTATTGTTTGTTTGTTTAGCTGTTTTTTATTAGCAATACTTTTTTGTGGTAGACAGAATAATGTTCTTCCAAGGGTGTCTACATCCTAATTCCTGGAACCTGTGAACATTGCTATTGGACCTGGCAAAGAGGATTAAGGTGGAATGAAGGTTGCTAATTAGCTGACCTTAAAATAAGATGATCCTGATTTTTTTTTTATGGGAACAACATAATATTGAGGGCTCCTAAATGTGGAAGAGGGGAATAGAGGTGTCATCTCAGAGTGAGGGGATGTGAAGAGGACTTGACCACACTGCTTTGAAGATGGAGGAAGGAGCAAGAAAGAGTCCACGAAAGTGGGCAGCCTCCAGAAGCTGGGAGAGGCTAGAAAAATGGAATCTTCCTGGTGGAAGGAGGCAGCCTGGCCCACGCCATGATTGTGGCCCTGCAATACCTACTTCCAGCTTTTTTAACTTTTGGAACTATAAGATAATAAATTTATGGTTTTTAAAAAAATATTTATTTTTTAGTTGTAGGTGGACACAATATCTTTTAAAAAATATATATATATATATTTTAATTTTAGTTGTAGTTGGACACAATACCTTTATCTTATTTTTACGTGGTGCTGAGGATTGAACCCAGGACCTTGCATGTGCTAGACGAGCACTCTGCGGCGGAGCCACAACTCCAGCCCCTACAATATCTTTATTTTATTTTTATGTGGTGCTGAGGATCGAACCCAGTGCCTCATGCATGCTAGGTGAGCTCTCTATCTCTGAGCCACAACCCCAGCCCAAATTTATGTTGTTTTAAGCCACAAAGTTTGTGGTGATTTGTGATAACAGTAATAAGAAATCCTTTCTAAAACTAATATTTTTAATTTGTTTTGCAATGCTAGGGATGGAACCCTGGGCCTCATGCATGCTAGGTAAGCAAGCACTGTACCACTGAGTCACATCCTCAGCCAACTAATCATTTTTAAAAAACAATTGTTTTTCTTTTTTATTTTTCTGTCATTTGTTGAATTGACCACATTTCCTTTATTCCATTTTTCCCCCCTCTCATAATTGGTTTGCAAGCTATGTGTACTATTTCTGTTATTCTGGTAGATGTCCTTAATATTTTCACCTTTTATCAATGTTATACCATACATTTGGTATAAGAGTAAGAATCTTTGTATAAATCTTTTTATTTTTTATTTTAGTACTAGGAAATTAATCCAGGGGCACTGTACCAGCCCCTTTTATATTTTATTTTTGAGATAGGGTCTTACTAAGTTGCTGAGGCTGAACATGAACTTGTAGTTCTCCTGCCCAAGTCACTGGAGTTACAGGTGTGCATCATCTCTCCCAGCAAAATTTTTATATAAGTCCTGTCATGAGAAGCAGCAATCCCCTTATCTACCCCCAACCATTTCCTTCTGTCCCTTGGAAACCATGTTCACTCATTGGATGATTCTTCTAACACTTATTACTTTACTTCTAAGTAATATGGATATTTTGTTATTTGTTGATTTTTCAGTTTTGGACATTTTTGATTTTCCACTGTAGGGAATTAAGTTTGAACTTTTTCAGTATCAATGCACACAGAAACACACCCCTTCCCATTTCTCCCAAGTTGGTAAGAGAATGAATAAATAAACTTTGGTGTGTTTTTACAGTGGAATATCTTATAGCTTTGAAAATCAATGAATTATAGGACCAGTCAACAACAGGTATGAATCTGGTAAGAATTGCCACAAGTGAATAAAAGCACATTTCCAACAACCATGCAAAGTAGTACCTTTTTAATAAGATTCTAAACCAAATAAAAGAAAAATAATATATTGTTCAGGTACCATATATATGATAAAACTATTTTTTGATAAAACTAATTTTAAAATGCAAAGGAGTGATAAATGGAAAATAGAGGCCAGTTGTTAGAGTCTGTAAACAAGTAAAAATAACACCTGGCATTTTGCCAGGGGAATGTTAGAGTTTGTAAACAAGTCTGGATGGTGCCTGGCAAAATGCCAGAGGGAGTGGTTTGAAAAGTAACAAAAGAGAGCCATTAAGTGTAGAGATTCCTTATTGGTTGACTGATGTATCTAGTTTATGCTAATTAGATAAGCTGTGTGGAATGTATAAATACTGCTCATGTCCTGCAATAAATTGATACAGCAGGAGTGGAAGGAGTGATACAGCAGGAGTGGAAGGAGTGGAAGCCATTTATTGCAGGACATGAGCAGTATTTATACATTCCACACAGCTTATCTAATTAGCATAAACTAGATACATCAGTCAACCAATAAGGAATCTCTACACTTAATGGCTCTCTTTTGTTACTTTTCAAACCACTCCCTCTGGCATTTTGCCAGGCACCATCCAGACTTGTTTACGAACTCTAACATTCCCCTGGCAAAATGCCAGGTGTTATTTTTACTTGTTTACAGACTCTAACATTGATGCTGAGAGCCACTGCCTAGTCTGTATGGCCCCTGGCATTTTGCCAACAGTATTGATTGACAGGCGAGGCATTACTATCTGCCTCTGCTGCAACTTTTGAGTTCTAGCACTATTTTGGAGTTCTCGTGGGGATTTCCGGGGATTCCCCGAGAGTTCCCATTGGTTGGGGAAGTGCAGGAGGAGGGATTTCTGGGAGAGATATTTCCGGCTGGGGGTTCCTGGACAAGCCTAGTGGTGTTCGGGAGGATTCCCCCGGAGCTGTGTGAAGTGTTTTCCTGCAGTTTAAAAATAAAGTTTGTTCCTGCTTCAGTGGCTCCTGATTTGTGCCCAGCCAGACTGCGGCATTTGGTGGCCCGTACGGGGAGCCCCGGGACACTCGGGGGTAAGTGACGAAAAAAACAAGCTGCCCATCCATAGATAGGACGGGAGCAAATCTGCTCATCCCTAGACAGATAGGGCGAGAGGAAAAATGGCCATTTCAAGAAAATGGAGAAGATTGATACAGTATGTTTGTGTCTTGTTTTGTCTCAGTGTATTGTATTGTCTTTGTGATGAAAATATGGAAGGGGTGAGAAGTAAATTACTAAGGGAAGAAGGCACCCCAGTGGAACCAAGAATAGTTAGGGCATGTGTTGATAAGAGCCCAGGAACTCTAGTCAGAAAGAAAAAGAAAGTTCAGAAGAAGAAGGATTATCAGGAAAAAAGTTGCAGCAGAGGCGGATAGTAATGCCTCGCCTGTCAATCAATACTGTTGGCAAAATGCCAGGGGCCATACAGACTCGGCAGTGGCTCTCAGCAGCCAGTGGTTACCTTTAGCTTGTGAAGTACAGGGAACAGGAAAGGCAAGGTGTTCATAGATGTTATTGGTAACTTGGGTGGTAGGTTTATGGGTTCATTATATAACTGAACGCATAAGCAAATCAGCAAATAAAATGGGAGGGGTCATGCATAGGCTAAATAATGATTTTTTTGTTTTGTTTTTCTGTACTGGGATTGAACCCAGGGGTGCTCTGCACACACAGCCCTTTTTGTCTTTTTTATTTTTTAAATTTTTTTTCACACAGGATCCTACTAAGTTGCTGAGACTGGTCTAAAACTTGCGATCCTCCTGCCTCAGCCTCCTGAGTTGCTGGGATTATGTGTCTGTGACCTTGCACCTGGCCCTGCTGGACTGATAATATTTTATCTTCTATTTTCCATCTCTTAGTCTCTTTGCTTTTTTTCTGGTGAGACTTCCTCCACTTTAATTTTTTTTTTCAGGTACCAGGGATTGAACTCAGGGGCACTCAACCCCTGAGCCACATCCCCAGCCCTATTTTGTTTTTTATTTAGAGACAGGGTCTCACTGAATTGCTTAGCTCCTTGCTTTTGCTGAGTCTGGCTTTGAACTTGTGATCCTCCTGCCTCAGCCTCCTTAATTTTTAACTCTTCATTTCCACTGTTAAGTTTCTTAATTACCAAAGGTTCATTTTTGGGCTGATCCCTGAATGTTCCTTTTCTGTGGTATCCTTTCTTTGTAGTATATTTGTCTCTGACTTCTGCAGTGGGATTTGGCTTTCTTGGTTCTGCTGCATCATTTACTGTTTGACAGTCTACTTACTGTCTTGCTCTTGTTCTTACTGTTCTCTACTTTTCTGTGTGCATATGCTTCCTAAGCAATACTTTGACATAACTTATTTTTTTCAAGAAATTTTTTACACTGAAACTTGTAATACAGATATTTGAATCTATATTTATACATCAATCTCTAGATTTTAATAAGATTCTATATTATCCCTTAAATGAAATGAGAAATCTTTTACTCTTTTACTTCCCTCTCTTATTTCTTCTCTTCCCATCTCCCATATTGAAATAAAAATATTTTTCTTCCAGATATTTTTATTTTTTAATCAACACCTTGGAAATATCAAAAATTTTTACTGATTTTGTTGCCCATTTTACCTTCTTAAATCTAAGAATTTTAAATTTGGTAAAAGTTATCTGTTGCTGCATTTTAAAAAATTACCTCATATTTAGTGGTTTAAAACAAAATACATATATTTTCTCACAGTTTCTGTGGGTCGGGATCTAGTCATGGTTTAACTGAGTCCTCTGCTTTAGGGTTTCTTATAAGGTTGCAATCAAGGGCTGGAGTCTCATCTGAAGTTTTGACTGGAGAAGGACCTAGAATTTAGTTCTGTTTGGATTGTAGGACTGAGGGTCTCAGTTTCTAGCTGAGTGTTGGCTGGCAACTTTCATCTTGCCAGAGGGTCCTCACTATAGGGCAGCTCACAACATGTCTCAGCCTTCCTCTGGCAAAAGGGAATTCAAAATCTTTGCTGTATTCTAATGTTAGAACAAAGTGGCAGGTCCTGTCCATATGCCTGGGGAGGAGATTGCACAGGAGATAGTGCTAGGAGGTGGGGAATCATAGTGGGTCCATCTCATCCATCCACCACAGATTCCTCTTGTTGGAGTGCATCCTTAAATAACTCTTTCATATGTAGTTCTTGGATGATAAGATGGCTTAGAGCCCACAGGTGTGAAATGATCTTGTTTTATCCTCCCACTTCACTGGTAGTAAATTGGGGTAGAATTCTAGGCTGAAAACGTTCTTCCTCCTCAGAACTTTGCCGTTATCTTTTTGTATCCAACATTGCCAAAAGAAAGGCTGAAGTCAGTCTAGTTTTTGTTTGTTTTTAGTTGGTGTTTTTTCTCATTAAGGATTGCCCTTTTATTTTTGTTATGAAATGTCATCACCCTGTCTTTAGATATAGATCACTTGTTTGTCTTCTTTTATAATTGAAAACTAAAGATTCTATATATTTATGGTGAACAATATGATGTTTTGAAATATGTATATGTTTTGGAATGGTTAAATCGAGGAAAATATGCAGTAGTTCCCATACTTCTCATTTGTAGTGAAACACTTTCTTAGCAATTTGCAAGTATGAAGCGCATTGTTATCAACCATAATCACTATGCCTCACTACCGTGCTTTGATTCTGTCCCTCCTGTCTTACTGCACTTTGGAATTCTTTCATCAACACCTCCCAATCCATTCCCACCCCCACCACTCCAGCCCCTGGAAACCACCATTCTACTCTGCTTCTATGAGTTTGACATTTTTAAACTCCACATATAAGTGAGATCATGCAGTATTTATCCTTCTATGCATGACTTATTTCACTTTACATAATGTCCTCCAGGTTTATCCATGTTGTTGCAGATGGCAAGATTTCATTCTTTTTTAAGGCTGAAGAAACCTGGGTATGGTGGCGCACACCTGTAAGCCCCCAGCTACTCAGGAGGCTGAGGCAGGAGGATCCTAAGTTTGAGGCCAGCATGGGCAATTTAGTGAGACCCTATCTTAAAATAAGAAATAAACAGGATTGGGGATATAGCTCAGTGGTAGAGCACCCTTGGGTTCAATCCCCAGCACTGCAAAATATAAAAAAATAAAATAAAGGGACATTTTTATGAGGGAAACTCAATGATACTGGCCCTTTTCATTTTTTCTTCCTTTGACCTGGTGTGATGTCTGGAGGGCAGGAGCTGTAATGAGATCATGAGGCAACTCTATACTAAGGATGGTGAAGTGGAAAGGTAGAAAAAGTGTTTCCTGCATAACTTTATTGGGTCAGGGGCACAAACCTGAAATCACTTTTCTCTAGACATTCGTGTGTGTGAGTATTTGTGGTACTGGGATTGAACCCGGGGTATTCTGGCACTGACCTACCCCAATCCTTTTTATTTTTTATTTTGGGGCAGGATTTCCCAAAGTTACTGAGGCTGGCCTCAAACATGCCATCCTTCTGCCTCAGCCTCCTGAGTAGCTGGGATCACAGGCATGTGCCATGATGCACCCGGCTCTCTAGACATCTTATGATGTGATTTAATTGAATGCCTTTCTTTTTGCTGGAGCCACTGTTAGTCAAATTTGTTATTACTTATTTAACATTCCTAATTCATGAGGCCACTGTGTGAAAATTGTCATTGTTTGCTTTGTCCTGAATCTAATCATTTTGTGAAGGAATGGGACAATCTGCTGGGTGGGTTAAACCAATAGCTCATGTTTTTAATCATTTTCTTGCTTCTCAGTGTTGGTGGCCTTTCAGGGTAGTGCCCTACTTTTTGAGCTCAAGTGTCCACTTTGCCTCTCCTGACTACAGGTAGAGATGCCTCTGCTGTCCTTTATTTGTCACAAGCAGGGAGCAAGTCCTGTGTCCTCTATTTGAAATTAGGGAGCAAGTCCTGTGTTCCCACTGCAGTGCCTCAACTAATCATCTTCAAAGTTTCTTAGAGCTTCTGGGTGCAGTGCTGCACACACCTGGAATCCCAGCTGCTCAAGGAGGCTGAGTCAGGAGGATCGCAAGTTCAAAGCCAGCCTCAACAACTTACTGAACTCCTTAGCAACTTAGTGAGACCCTGTCTCAAAATAAGTAATAAAAAGGGGCTGGGGATGTGGCTCAGTGGTTAAGCCCCTCTGGGTACATTCCCAGGTACAACAACAACAATAATAAAGGTTCCCTAGAGCTTCCTTCTATTCACCACATCTCCCATCTTGGAGCTAGAGCTTCTGAGGTGCACTTGACTTCTATAGCAGACATCTCTTGCATGTGGTTATGCTGTGGTTTCCTCCTTCCGTCTAACCCATTCTCCTGTCTTTCAGGAGCACCTGATCATTTCTGGTCTGCTGAGAGCATTCTTTTCTGGTGCTGTCCCATCATGGTCTGTGCCCCCACATGCCTTCTTATCCCACATCTGATCTACTAACTATGGTTTATGTTCATGAAAAGAATAGTCGGAATGCTATATTTCTTATTATCTTATATATTATTTCTTATAAGATATTTCTTAAGTATCTAAGTTCTCTTTTAAAACTCTATCTAAAGAAACAGCAGAATTGTGCTCCAAGTTTTATATTCAAAGATTTCTTTTCCAGTGATATCCATGTAATAGGATTGATATCTCAGGAAGTACCAGTCTTTTCAAGAACACGACCTTCTTTCTATGTGACTTGAAGCATACCCCTGTCCAGAGGCATAGCAGAGGTGTGGGAAGGAGAGGAAATATTAAGGTTTACTAGAATTCATCATTTCTAAGGCACTCATTTCTTTGAAACTGGATGTGTCCTACAATCAATATTGCTGACTATAGCAATTGGCCAGGTAGCAGTTATGATTAGTTATTACTGTCTTCACATTTGCAAATTTTGTCTGAACACTTTCTATTAGATTTTTTAAAAATAATTTTTAAAAGGCCAGGAGGTGCAGCATGATAACTTGCAAAATGGCCATCAACAGCTGGGAGAAAATTCTAGAAGTGGTAATGGAGCCTTGGTTAAGAAATCCTGTGTCAACAACACTCAGAATGCACAGGCAGCAACAATATGTAGAAAGACGGTCATTACTAGCTCTGAGTTGAAAGGGATTCAGAAGCTGGATGTGGTGGTGCACACCTATAATCCTCAGCTACTCAGACTGAGGAAGGAGGATCACAAGTTCCAGGATAGCCGCAGCAATTTAGGGAGACCCTGTCTCAAAATAAAAAATAAAAAGGGCTGGGGATGTAGCTCAGGGGTAAAGCGCCTCTAGGTTCAATCCCCAGTACCAAGAAGAATAAAGAAAGAGGGAGGAGGGGGTGGAAATGGATTCAGGAGAATCAATCTCTATGGCAGTCTCTCCTGTAAAGAAATATTTATTTATTTATTTATTTAGTGGTGCTGTGGACTGAATCCATGGCCTTGCACATGCTAGGCAAATACTCTACTTCTCAGCTACATCCCTAGCATTTTTTACTTTGTTTTGATACACAGGTCTCATAAAGTTGCCCTGGTCTTGATTGGCCTTGAAATTGTGATCCTCCTGCCTCAATCTCCCAAATTGCTGGGATTACAGGTGTGCACAACCATGCTTGGCTATAAAGAAGTTTTGTTAAAAACTTCCAATTTATGACCCTTAGATTTTCCTTTTTATTAATGTACAAGAGCTAACTACAATAAAATATATGTTTAAATATGTCTAAAAGAGCTTTTTCCCCCCACTGTTTCACCAAAAATTCTAAATAAGAAAGCATTGTTCATAATTTAATTGGCAGCTTGTTTTTCTTCCTCGGGAGTACCTAAAAAAACAGTGCAGCTCACAGCTGACATACTGGTTTCGGTGACGTGAAACTCAAGGAAGAAATGAAGAGAGAAGAAGGAATTCATACCCAGCTTCTGACATTTGAAACAGAGCCGGTGCAGTGGTAAACAGCAGCAAATTGGGTGGGAGGTAAACACCCCTGGGTTCAATTCCTAGTACAAAAAAAAAAAAAAATTATGCAGCAAGACATCAGCTTTGCCAAAGGGCAGTTTGTCTTAAGAGGAGAGCTTCTGAATTATTTTCTTTTGATCCTCAGTACATACACACCCGCCTTCTTTATCATTTCAACAAGCAAGCCCGGAGGTCTCATCTCCTCTGTAGAGTCGTCCCCTAAGTGGAGATGACAGCCCTTCCAGCTCTAGGAGGATCATGTAGCAGAGCCAGGTGGAAACTACCTCTTCAAGGGAGGAGAACAAGTCAGGTTGAAATGCGACCAGAGTTAGGTAAGGCAGGAACACAATGACACTGTGAGGAGGAGGCTTTGTGATTCTTCTCACTTGAACTCCTTCAGAGGAGGCTGCCTCAAAGAAAGCCCTGGAACTTTCTGGAACAGTCACAACAAATTAAGGCACAGCTTGGTCAGGTTGGGGGAGGCCTTGCACTTTGGCCTTCTGGAACCTCTACCCCGTGCCACTGGGATCAACCAGATCCTGATGCTGCTAGAGTGGGTTATGAAATTGCCAAAAGGGTCATCCTGAATTAATTCAGAGGGGCCTCTGGGTCACAGACCCTGAGGTCTCATGGGCCATCCCTGCCCTTAGATCTCAGGGGCCACATGCCTTTCCCTAACACTTCCCTGTCTGGATTTGGATAGCAGAGGAAGACTGCCTGTTTTTCCAAGAGGCTGAGTCTTGAGTGTAAGGGTTATTAGTTTTCAGGTCACCTCCTGTCCACTGGCCAGGGAATAGAACTTGGGAAGAATAGAAAAAATAAAAGAGGGCTGGGGCTGTAGGGCAGTGGTAGAGCACTTGCCTAGCATGTGTGAGGCTGGGTTCAATCCTTAGCACCACGTAAAAATAAATAAATAAATAAATGTCCAACTACAACTAAAAAAAATATTTAAAAGAAAATGTCATAAATGAAGTTCCAAAATCCCTTGCTCTTGCCAAATCAGCACAACCCAACTGCAATGGGATATGGATGGCTTGGCTGAGGGACAGTGTAGGAAACGATCACTGTTCCCTTTTCTCCCAAATCCAGTCCAAAAATGACAGTTGTCTAACAGCAATCCTCAAAGCAGAAATATAGCAGTAGAGTTTCTCCAAGATTTGTTCCAAATGTTATCATTTGACAGTACCCATTTCTTCATAAATCCATCAGGAGTTTTCCATTCTGATCGCCCGTGCTGGCAAGCTCTAGAAGAAACTCACAATTCTGTCATTCTAATTCTCAGAGATCATTTATTTCTCCATGGGGTACACAAGACAAATAAAGATTTAAATATGATCAAAATGTGTCCAGATGCCTGAGCAGCCAGGCTATCTGTTCAAGCAGATGATCTTCAGCTGTCAGACCAGAGGTGCCAGTGGGCGGCCCTGGAATGGACGCCCACAGAGATCACTCCACCACATTTGTCTGGCCTCCTCTGCTCTGTCAAAAGGTCTCCCTTAAAGTCAGCATTAAGGCATTTACAATATGAGGACAATCATTTTCTAAAACTCAGTGTCTTGCAGATAGCTTCAGGGAGAATGGACAAAACAGCCCCAGGAGTCAAGAGTCCCAGGCATTCCGTAACCATAGTGGCCCCTTAACAGAATGGTGCCCACTAAGGAGGCTTCTGGCCCAAGAAAAAAAGTTTAACCTTTTTTTGGAGACAGAAAAATTTTTCAGGGGCTTTGAGCAAATCAGCAGGGATGAAGAGCAAGGATGATCAAGTGAAAGAGGACACAATAATATTGTGGGGACAGTGGGTCTAGCAGTAAGTGGAAACACACTTAGAAGTTCCTTACTTATGGCTAAGTGTGAGTTACTATCACTCTAGGCTTTAGCATGGGAGTTCCTGCTGGGCAGGAGAGAGACCCACATGGGAGGCACAGGATAATGATGTCCAATGTCCTAAAGATTGTCACTCTAGGGGCTCTAACTGGTCCAGAATAAATATGCCTAGAAAGGAGGAAGATTTAAGGTCAAATGGGCAGACAGGGGTGCAAAGGGGAACTAAACATACTGGTTATTGGAATATCTCATAGAACTGCATGGACAAATCAGTGGGTCGGAAATAAAAGGCTAAGAAATACTTGTTGGTACTCATATTTTTTAAAAGATATGACAAAGATGTCATTTTAAAGTAACATTCCAGGGATGTATTTAGTTCAGAATGGCAAACTGGAAGGATATATACAAACTTGTTATAGATTAATAAAAAAATCAACCCTTCAATACAAAAATGGCTTTGCAGTTACCCACAAATACTTCATGGGGCCTGGGTCAGGGTGGACAGGCACAGGCTGCTAGGATCCCTGAAATCCTTGCCCCCTGGCCCTATGCCCTCCACCAACCTTCCTTAGGCATGATTTTCTTTCGAAGCTTCCTTCTCTCTCCTGCTAGTACAATCTCCTTTGGCCGACTTTGTGTGTGTGTGTGTGTGTGTGTATGTGTATCAGTCTTCAAGTTCACAGGCATGAAAAATTAGAACACTTGTACACTATTGATGGACACCAGAATCACCCTATGATCCAGAAATTATAAGTTGGGGTATATATTCAAAAGAATTGAAGGCAGGACCAGGTATGGTGGTACACACCTATAATCTCAGCAACTCAGGAGGTTGAGGCAGGACAATCACAAGTTCAAGGCCCAACCTCAGCAACATAGTGAGATTCTGTCTCAAAATAAAAAATAAAAAGTTCTGGGTACATGGCTCAGTGGTAAAGTGCCCTTGGGTTCAATCACAGTACCAGAAGAAGAAGGAGAAGGAGAAGGAGGAGGAAGAGGAGGAATTGCAAACAGAGGCTTGAGGAGATTTTTGTTTGTTTTGTGGGGTGGGATGCAACAATCCTTCAAGTATTGCTATACCAGGGCAATACATGGAAAGAATAGAGCAAGCTCCTGTTCTATCTTCCTGCTCCAAACATCCACTTAACATATCGACTTTGGATAGAGGATGTATCAGATATTAAATTGATAAAACAAATATTACATATGATCTTAGCCAAAAGGCTGAAAAGCAAGATGGAAGCAACCCAAGTATCCATTACTGGGTGAATGCTAAACAAAATTATTCAGCCCTAAAAAGAAAGGAAATTCTGTCACAAGCTATAGAAAAGATGACCCTTGAAAACATTATGTTAAGTGAAATAATTCAGCTATAAAAGTACAAACTTTGTATGATACTTACATGAGGCACCTAGAACAGTCACATTCATAGAAACAGAAAGTGGACTGGTACCTGCCAGAGAAAAGGGGTAAGGGGAGGAGAAGAAGGAAGTGGTGTGTGGCTGTTTAATAGGCAGAGTTTCAGATTGTGTTCTGCTGTGTGTGTGTGTGTGTGTGTGGTTGGTACTGGAGATTGAACCTAGGGGTGCTATACCACTGATCTATACCCCAGTACTTTTTTGACACGGGGTCTCCCTATGGTGCCCAGGCTGATCTTGAACTTGCAATCCTACTGCCTCAGCTTCCCAAATTGCTGGAATTACAGGCCACTGCACCTAGGATCAGAGTTTCAGTTTTGCAAGATGAAATGAGATCTGTGGATGGATGGTGGTGAAGGCTGCCCAATAATATTTAATACCACTGAACTGAAAACATAAACATGGTTAGGATGGTACATTTTATATTATGGATGTTTTTACTACAATTAAAAAATAATTAGCAGGTTGCTCACTGAAGGCTGCTGATTGCTGGCTATTTGCCTATTTGCCCACCTTTTGCCTGATGATCGCCTGCCTTTGCTGCCCATTGCTCACTGCCCAACAATCATCCACTGCCCACTGCCGCCTGGAAGTCCGTTGTCAGGGTACCCACAGGATTGGTTACAGGAAGCTGCTACCATCTTGGGATACCAGGCAGGGCTGGGAGTCCAGGGCCAAGGGACCTGCAGATTTGCAGCTAACACTGCAGACATCTTGGGGAGCAGCCGCCTCAGCCTGGGGACACTGACCAGGGCCTGGCAATCAGTTGTCAGGGAACCTGCAAATGAGGACTTCCTGCTGGTGTGCCAGTGGCTGTTGTCTGGCTGCCTCTTTGCAGGGTTGCTCCTTTGTGAGAGCACATCCCTGGTGGTCTATCTGCAAGATAAAGCAGCAGTGAGATTTTGGGAATGCAATGAGGCAGAGCCTGGGGAATCTGAAGCCCACATCCCTCAGATTGCAGTTGGTTCGCATGGGTCAGTCTGGGCCTGGCAAGACTTTGGAAACCCAGAGACTGGGGACATTACCCTGGGGAGAGCACAGGTTGGAGAAACTGGAGAGAAAAAGACTCTCTTCATCTCAGTGAGTCCTGAAATGTGTGGGTATACAGAAGGAGCCAGCTACTATAGGTGGGAAGACTGGAAGAGGGTGTGAGGGCATCTTGCTATAGGCTCACCCAGCCAACCAGTCCAGCACCCATCAGACTAGAGCTACCATAAAACTTTGACAACCACACATATCAGCAGAGAAGGGAAGCTGGGAAACTTTTAAACAACAATGAAAAAAAGTGTTGAATTTTTCATTGAGATTCTCCCCCCCCCTTTTTATCCTTCTCACATATCTACCATCTTTGAAACCAAATATTTTTCATGCATCAATTTATTGAGGAATGGATTTATGAATAGTATATTACAGTTTTGATATGTATTTTTAAAATTTTACTTTGTTTTTAATCTGCGTATATTTTTCTCTCACTGATCTGTCTCTTTGAATTCTCTTTCTCACTTCTCTCATGCTAACAGCCAATGTCTATTAATTCCTCCTTTGCTCTTACTATAATTTTTTTTACTTCTATCTTCTCTCCTTCTCCCTCATAAATCTCAAATCCTATATTACTTCTATTCCTTCTTTCTTCATCATTTGAAATTGTAAACCCTTTTAGCAAACTTTATATTGTAGATGATAATTGAACGATAACTGAATGCATCATTTCTACTTATTGCAACAAAACTATAGATGCCATAATAGGAGCTATTTGGTGTAAGACTGTAGGTAGTTTGCATTGGGTGCTGTTAATATTGGTATCCCTTTTAAAGGTGAGGTACTGAAAACCTTCATGGACACTCTACGACTACAGAGTAGAAACTACTACCTCAAATCCATACGACTAGATGGAAAGACAACATGAAACATGAAAAAACAAGGGAACAAAGTGTCTCAAATAAAACCAAGATGTTCCAACATCAAGAATGTTATCTAGGATTCATAAAAAATATTGTGGAAGAAATGTCAGAGATGGCATTTAGAAGATACATAGTTAAATTGATTTTCTAAATAAAGGATGATATCAGAGAGAAAAAAAACAAGAAGTGAAAACTCACTTCAATAAAGAGGCAGAGATTATAAAAAGAAATCAAACAGAAATCTCAAAATAAAGGAAACAGGAAACCAAATCAAAAAATTGAACAGAAAGTATCACCAATATATGAGACCACTTGGAAGATAGCGCCTCAGGCAATGAAGACAAAATATTTACTCTTGAAAATAAAATTAACCATACAGAGAAGATGGTAAGAAACCAGGAAGAGAACATTTGGGAATTATGGGATAACATAAAAAGACTAAATTTAAGATTTATCAGGATAGACAAAGATGTGGGGATACAAACCAAAGGAATGCACAATCTTTTCAATGACATGATATCAGAAAATTTCCCAAATCTAAAGAATGAAATAGAAAATCATCTATAAGAGGCTTTCGGGACCCCAAAGGTACAAAATTACAGCAGACCCACACTAAGGCACACTATATTGAGAATGCATAACAGACAGAAAGAGAATAGACTTTTAAAGGCTGCAAGAAAAAAAATGCCAACTTACATATAGGGGGAAACCAATTTGGATCTCAGCTGATTTCTCACCAGACCCTAAACACCTATAGGTACTGGGATAATATTTATCAAGCTCTGAAAGAAAATGGATGCCAACCAAGAATTGTAGATCCAGTAAAGCTAAGCTTCAGATTTGAAGATGAAGGAAAAACCTTCCATGATGAACAAAAATTAAAAGAATTCACCACTAGAAAGACTGCACTACAGAACATTCTCAGCAAAATATTGCATTAGGAAGAAATGAGAAAAAAAAAAGAAAATCAGCAAAGGGAGGAACTACACTAAAGAAAAAGTCAATCAGAGGAGAAACTAAGACAAGTTAAAAACCAAAAATAAGACCAGGAATACAAATCATATCTCAATAATATCCCTGAGTGTTAATGGCTTAAGCTCATCAATCAAAAGACATGGACTAGAAGATTGGATTTTTACAAAAGAACCAACAATATTCTGTCTTCAAGAGACTCACCCTCTAGGAAAAGACATCCACAGACCGTTGAAGGTGAAAAGTTGGGAAAAAACATATCACTCATATGGACTGCATAAACAAACAGGGGGTTCCATCCTCATATCAGATAAAGTGAACTTCAAGCCAAAGTTAGTCAGAAGGGATAAACAAGGACATTTCAGACTGTCTAAGGGAATCATACATCAACAAGACATAACAAATGTAAACATTTATGCCCCAAACCATGGAGCATCTACATACATCAAACAAACCCTTCTCAATTTCAAGAATCAAATAGACCACAACACAATAATACTGAGTGACTTGAACACACCTCTCACTACTGGATAGATCTTCCAAACAAAAACTAAACAAAGAAACTATAAACTAGATAATACAATCTATAATTTAGACTTAACAAACATATATAGAGTATTTCATCCTTCAAGCAGCGAATATACTTTCTTCTCAGCAGACATGGATCCTTCTCTAAGAGAGACCATATGTTATGCCACAAAGCAACTTGTAGCAAATACAAAGACATAGAAATACTACCCTGCATTCTATCAGATCATACCAGAATTAAATTAGAAATCAACAATAAAATTAAAAATAGAAGCTACTCTAACAACTGGAGACTAAATAACACTCTATTGAATGACAAATGGATAGCAGAAGAAATCAGGGAGGAATTAAAAAATGCTTAGAGGTAAATGAGAACACCAATACAACATATCAACATCTCTGGGACACTAAGAAGGTAGTGCTAAGAGGAAAATTCATTGCATTGATCTCATTCATTAAAAGAATAAAAAGTCAACAAATAAATGACCTGACATTACATCTCAAAGCCCTAGAAAAAGAACAAATCAACACCAAAACCAGTAGAAGACAGGAACATATTGAAATCAATGAAAATGAAACAAACAAAGAAAAAAAATCAAAACATTGACAAAACGAAAAGTTGCTTCTTAAAAATATAAATAAAATTGATAAACCTTTAGTTATGCTAATGAAGAAAAAGAGAGAGAAAACTCTAATTACTATAATTTGTGATGAAAAAGGAAATATCACAATGGACACTACTGAAATACAGAAGATTATTAGAAACTACTTTGAAAATTTATAGTCCAATACAATAGAAAAATCTCAAAGACACTGACAAATTTCTAGAGACACATGATCTACCCATACTGGATCAGGAGGATATACACAATTTAAACAGATCAATTTCAAGCAATAAAATAGAAGATGCCATTCAAAGCCTACTCTCCAAGGACCAGACAGATTATCAACCAAGTTCTACAAGAATTAACACCAATACCCCTCCAATTATTCCCTGAAACAGAAAAGGAGGGAACCCTTCCAAACTCATTCTATGAAACTAGTATCACTTTGATACCAAAATCAGACAAAGACATATCAAGGAAAGGAAACTTCAGACCAATATCCATGATGAACATAAATGCAAAAATTCTCAATAAAATTCTGGCAAATCACATATAAAAACATTTTTAAAAGAAAGTGTGCTATGATCAAGTGAGGTTCATCCCAGGGATGCAATGTTGGTTCAACATATGGAAATCAATAAACGGAATTCCTCACATCAACAGACTTAAAGACAGGAATCATATGATCATCTCAGTAGATTCAGAAAAAGCATTTGAGAAAATACAGCACCTCTTCATGTTCAAAACATTAGGAAAGCTAGGGACAGTAGAAACATACCTCAACAATGTAAAAGCTATCTATGCTAAGCTCAAGGCCAGTATCATTTTAAATGGAGAAAAATGGAAAGCATTCCTTCTAAAAACTGGAACAAGACAGGATGCACTCTTTCACCACTTCTATTCAACATAGTCCTTGAAACTCTAGCCAGAAAAATTAGACAGATGAAGGAAATTAAAGGGATACAAATAGGAAAAAGAAGAAGTCAAACTATTATTATTTGCGAGGACATAATTCTATATTGAACTTCTCTATATTGAGTAGTTCCAAAAATTCCATCAGAACACTTCTAGAACTAATAAATGAACTCAGCAAATAGCAGATATAAAATCAATATCCATAAATCAAATACATTTCTATTCATCAGCAATGAATCCATTGAAAGAGAAATTAGGAAAACTGCACCATTCAAAATAGCCTCGAAAATAGTAAAATCCTTGGGAACCAATCTAACAAAAGAGGTGAAAAACCTCTACAATTAAAACTATAGAACACTAAAGAAATAAATTTTAAAAAGACCTTAGAAGATGGAAAGATCTCCCATGTTCTTGGATAGGCAGAATTAGTATTGTCAAAATGGCCATACTACCAAAAGCGTTATACAGATTTAATGCTATTCCTATGAGAATCCCAATGACATTCTTCATAGAACTAGAAAAAGCAATCATGAAATTCATTTGGAAAAATAAGAGACCCAGAATAGCCAAAGAAATCCTTACCAAGAAGAGTGAAGTAGGAGGCATCACAATACCAGACCTTAAACTCTACTACAGAGCTATTGAACAAAAACAGCATGGTATTAGCACCAAAATAGACATGTAGAACAATGGCACAGATACAAACCCACATAAATACAGTTATCTCATTCTAGACAAAACCACCAAAAACATCCACTGGAGAAAAGGTAGTCTCTTTAACAAATGGTGCTGGGAAAACTGGAAATACATATGTACAAAAATGAAATTAAACCTGTATCTCTCACCATGCACAAAACTCAACTCAAAGTGGATCAAAGACTTAGGCACTAATACAGAGACTGTGCACCTCACAGAAGAAAAAGTAGGCCCAAATCTTCATCATGTTGGCATGGGACCCAACTTCCTTAACAAGATTCCTAAAGCACATGAAGTAAAATCAAGAATCAAAAATGGTATGAATTCAATAAACCATAGACTCTGCGTCTAATGGAAGAAAAAGTAGGCCCTAATCTTCATCATGTGGGATTAGGCCCCACCTTCCTTAATAAGACTACTGTAGCACAAGAATTAAAACCAAGAATCAATAAATGGGATGGATTCAAACTAAAAAGTTTCTTCTCAGCAAAAGTAATAATCTGTTAGGTGAATAGAGAGCCTACATCTTTGGAGCAAATTTTTGCCCCTCACACATTAGATAGAATACTAATCTCTAGGGTATATAAAGAACTCAAAAAGCTAAACACCAAAAACCAAATAACCCAATCAATAAATGGGCCAAGGACTTGAACAGACACTTCTCAAAAGAGGATACAGAATCAATTAACAAATATATTAAAAAATGTTCATTATCTCTAGCAATTAGAGAAATGCAAATCAAAACTTCTCTTAAGATTTCATCTCATTCCAGTCAGAATGGCAGCTATTATGAAGACAAACAACAGTAAGTGTTAGTGAGGATGTGGGGAAAAAGGTACACTCATACATTGCTGGTGGGACTGAAAATTGGTGCAGCCAATATGGAAAGCAGTATGGAGATTCCTTGAAAAACTGGGAATGGAACCACCATTTGACCCAGCTATCTCTCTCCTCAGTCTATACCCAAAGGACTTAAAAACAGGATACTACAGGGACACAGCCACATCAATGTTTATAGCAGCACAATTCACAATAGCTAAACTGTGGAACCAACCTAGATGCCCTTCAACAGATGAATGGATTAAAAATGTGGAATATATACACAATGGAATGTTATTCAGCAATAAAAGAAAATAAAACCATGGCATCCATTTGCAGGTAAATGGATGTAGTTGGAGAAGATAATGTTAAGTGAAGTTAGCCAATTCCAAAAAATCAAATGCTGAATGTTTTCTCTGATATAAGATGACTGACTCATAGTGGGGTAGGGAGGGGGAGCATGGGAGGAATAGAGGAACTCTAGATAGGGCAGAGGGGTGGGAGAGGAAGGGAGGGGTCAGGGGGTTAGCAATGATGGTGGAATATGATGGACATCATTATCCAAAGTATATGTATGAAGACATGAATTGGTGTGAACATACTTTATATACAGAGATATGAAAAATAGTGCTCTATGTGTGTAATAAGAATTGTAATGCATTCCACTGTCATGTATTAAAAAATAAAATCAATTAAAAAAACAAAAAAATGGTATGAATTCAAACTAAAAAGCTTCTTCTCAGCAAAGGAAACAATCAATAATATGAAGAGAGAGCCTAAGAACAGGAGAAAATCTTTACTACATGCACCTCAGAGAGAGCACTTATCTCCAGGATATATAAAAAACTCAAAAAACTTAACACCCAAAAAACAAATTACCCAATCAATAAATGGGCTAAGGAACTGAACAGACACTTCTTAGAAGAAGAAACACAATCTATCTACCAATATATGAAAATATGTTCAACGTCTCTAGTAATTAGAGAAATGCAAATCAAAACTACTCTAAGGTTTTATCTTACTCCAGTAAGAGTGGAAATTATCAAGAATACAAGCAATAATAAGTGTTTGTGATGTAGGGAAGTAGGTGTACTCATACATTGCTGGTGGGACTGCAAATTTTTGCAACCACCATGGAAAGCAGTATGGAGATTTCTCAGAAAACTTGGAATGGAAACTTCATTTGACCCAGCTATCCCACTCCTCTGTTTATACCCAAAGCATACTACAGTGATGCAGCCACATTGATGTTTATGTCACCTCAATTCACAATAGCTAAACTATGGAAACAACCTAGATGCCCTTCAACAGATGAATGGATAAAGAAATGTGGTATATCTATGAAATGGAATTTTACTCAACCTTAAAGAAGAATGAAATTATGGTATTTTCAGGTAAATGGATGAAACTGGAGAATATCATGCTAAGTGAAATAAGCCAAACCCAAAGAAACAAAAGCCAAATGTTTTCTCTGATAAGTGGATGTTGATCCATAATGTGGGTGAAGAGGAAAAAATGAATAAACTTTGGATTATACAGAGGGGATTTAAATGAGGTGAGGGATTGTTGGGATGGGAAGGCAGGTGGAATGAAATGGTTATTATTACTCTACATACATGTATGAGTACTTGACTGATGTGACTCTGCAGCATGTACAGCCACAGAAATGAAAAGTTGTGCTCCATTTGTATACAATGTGTCAAAATGCATTCTAGTGTCATATAACCAATTAGAACAATTTTTTAAAAATATTTATTTTTTAGTTATAGTTGGACACAATACCTTTATTTCACTTATTTATTTTTATGTGGTGCTGAGGAGCAAACCCAGGGCCTCGTGCATGCAAGGCGAGTGCTCTACTGCTGAGCCACAACCCCAGCCCCTAGAACAATTTTTTTAAAAAAGCAACAAATAAAATGGTTAACATGGTATATTTTATGTTATGTGTATTTTACAAATTAAAAAATAATAATACTATTTTCCTGGTGTAGACAGTAGTTGCCAAGATTCCCAACTCCCTTGATATGTATCTTGCCCAGAATGCAAGACCACTTAGTAAATAGAGACAAATAATAAAAATAACAGCACACACACCAAAAAAAAAAATAAAATAAATAAATAAATTAATTAATTAATTAAAAAGCAAGGTAATGATAAACACAAAATTTAGAGTGGCAGTTACTTTTAGTTGGGAGAGGGAGGGCTTGGGGAAAGTGAGGAGCCATAGATAGTTATTTGCAATTTTCTAGATGGTGGTAGGTTAATAAGAGTTCCATATAGAAACAAATACATACACAAATGTGTACATACATGAGTCAAAATAAATAAAATTAAAACAATAGATTAAAAATAATAATGTATTCTTAACTAGGTATTACAATCTAAGTACAAACATTTGAGGCCCCAAAAGTAAAAATTATTTTTAAAGTTCACCATAAATAAAGAGACTATGCATGGCCAAGGACTTATTAACTATTATTAGTTCTTACAGTCTTCATATGTGTGTGGGTGCATGCTGAAATTAGAATACACAACCTTCTCCTTCTTACCTTTTTCATCCAATAACAAATCAATAACAATTTCGATGTCATTAAATATTCTTTATTCTTTTAACAGTCTTTAAAATACTGGCATAATATTCTATTGTATAGATTTACCCTCTTTTATTTAAATAGTTGACTCTTTAGAATTTAAACTGTTGCTGTCATTTCCCTGATATAGATATACTAGAATAAATATCCTCAGAGCTTAATATTTGTACCTGTCTGTGGTTCTTTCCTGTGAGGGCATTCACAGACATGGAATGATTGAAGCAAGGATCTACCAAAACAGTTAAAGGCCTTTGATATCAAAATAGTCAAATGATCCTCAAGCAAGGTTTACTATTGCTCATTTCCATAAATAAGATATACAAATAGTAAAAAAAAAAAAGTCTTTTTTTATATCCTCATCAACCATGAGCTTTATGAGTTTTTAAATCCTTCTTAAAAACTTCTTTCCTTGATGTTTTAATTTGCATTTCTCTGATTACAACTGAGATTGAATATTAAGATGTTTTCACAGTTTAAAAAATTAACTAGTTTTTAATTGAAAAAGTAATTCAGGCACATGGTAAAAATATCAAACAGCATTTAAAAAACTATGTCACAAAACATAAATCTCTTTCGTACTCAGTCTCCCTGGGGCAGCCACCATCATCAGCCTTATATTTCTTTCCAAATATATTATGTATATAAACAAGCACAAATGCAAGAAGAAATGAATTTATGTGTGTCTGTTACGCCCCTTTTTTGCACACTGAGAACATGTTTCTAGAACCAAATGCAAATTCCAAGCCTGCCTATCTCTCAGACCTGATCTGTACTGCTCTGCCCCTCCTGTCAGTCACTGTCTTCAGCTTATGCCATTACTGGACCCCTCAGTACTTAAAAGTACTCTTTAAGGCAGTTTTTTCCTGCCTCTGGGACCTTGTGCCTGCTGCCTCAACTCAGATGGCGCCTTAGAGAAGTCCCCCTTGACCACCTGTTCTAAAACAGCGCCACCCCCAGCACCTAATCTCTCACAGTCCTGAGCTTTAGTTGAATTTCCTTCATAGCATTGATCCCCTACCCCCATCTGAAATTATCTCATTTCTGGGTTATTTAACTTGTTCATCATTTTTCTACTCTACCAGAATGTCAGCTTGAATCTGACCTGTTTGGTTCACCTCTGTATCTCCAGCACCTAGGACAGTTCCTGGCAGAGGGGAAGTTCTTAATATTTCAAAGACTGACTGCTAGGTATCCTATACTGTGCTTGCCTTTTTTTTTTTTTTCACTTAACAATAATAGAAATATTTTAATATTGTGCATACACACAGAAGCATATGTTATGTGTATATCTGCTTCATTCATTTTTTTACAGCTCCATAGTATTTGTTTGAACTATTATTTCATAATGTATTTAGCCAGCTCCCCTTGCATGGATATTTAGATTGTTTTTAGAGTTTTGCTATTTCAAACAATGCTCACATACATATGTCTTCACACACATATATTTCTTATCCTAGAAATAGGATTGATGAAGTCAGTCTTAGTGGAGCATACTCTCTAATCCCAGGTATTCCAAAATTTGAGGCAGGAGGATTGCAAGTTCAAGGCTAAAATCTCAGCAACATACCAAGACTCTGTTTCAAAATAAAATTTTAAAAGGGTTGGGTTGTAGTTCAGAGGTAGAGCATCCCTGGGTTCAATCTCCAGTACAAAAACTAAACAAAACAAAACAATAAACAACAACAACATAGAATTGCTGAGTCAAAAGACATGTGTGTTAATGATTTTAACATATTGTCAAGTGTCCCTTAAAAAAATCCACATCAATTCACACATGAATTTTTCCCCAAAATGCATATAAGTGTTTATTTATTTAAGGTGTAGTCAAATATGTATTAGTAAATGTTTTGATCTTTACCAACAGGGGTGGAGAATGGCTGAAAGTCAAAATCTGCTTTCACAGAAAAACTGAATAACTGGTTTGTAAATCATGTTAAAAGATCTCAGCCTCATTCATAATTAAAGGTATACAAATTAAAATCATGGGGTGAGATTTAGCACATTTTAGTACGTTGACAAGCCATTTAAATCGAGAATAGTGCTTCCTCCCTGCCACCACCACCCCTTCTCATGCTATTGACACGTGAGTACAGAAATATTAAAATTCATGGAATAAAATTTGTCAGTTTTTTTTAATAGCTGAGCTTTTTAAATTTTTTGTTTGTTTGTTTAGAAAGGCTATCCTACACTTAGATTAGTTAACTAGTTTTCTCCATGCTTTTTCCTAGTACATTCACAGTACTTTTACATTTTTATCTTTAAGGGAGTTCACTGTCCTGACACTTACTGGGCCAACTGAAAAAGAACTGGGTGAAAACTCCATTAAGTGCTTGAGTTCTATAAGCTGCTGCTGCTTCTTCCTCTTCCTCTGCTTCTTCTTTCTGGCACTAGGAATTGAACCCAGGGTTGCTCTACCACTGAGCCATATCCCCAGCCCTTTTTATGTTTTATTTTGAGACAGAGTCTCCCTAAATTGCCAAGGCTGACCTCAAACTTGCAATCCTCCTGCCTCAGCCTCCTGAGTAACTAGGATTACAGGTGTGCACTACTGTGCCTGGCTCCACAAATACCATGATAGCATTGTAGGTCTCCTCATTGCCCACTTCCCCAACTTAAGAACCATATTTAACAATCCTGTAAAATTCTGAGTAGTCTCTTTGCCCTAGTGCACAGTTATTCAGACAAGTGGCCACTGATACCCTGGGAGAAAGACGACCAGCATACTACTTAAGATGGTGTTCCTCAAGGAAGCCCAGCCTCTCCTCCAGCTAATAGACTCTGATCAATCCAAAAATTTATTCAGGGTAGTAAATGAAGTAGGTACTAGAATTTTCCTTTTCAGAGAGAATAAGTCTTTTGCCCCTTAGTGCTAGATTGTTTTTTTTTTTTTTTAAACACAAATCAAGCATCACCCTTATGGGCTGTCAATCCACATTGACACTATCAAACCACAAAGCTTTCCAAGGCATCCTAACTGCCTGCACTGTCCTTGCAGCCCCTTCCAGTAATTACATCTACCTGGCCTGGCAGGGAAGGGCTCCATAAATGGCCTCTGCCATCCCAAGTACCTAATCCACTTTTACTTGGGCGTCTGGTTCATTGGCAGTGTCTACTCCTATCAGCCCTACAGGGCATTTCAAAAATACTTACCTTATTTTTTCTAGGCCTGCCTGGAAAGGTCATATGGTGGGGTCTTAGGTCTTACCTAGTAGATGCACTCTAATGTTCCTCTCTCCTTGAATCTTGTGACCTCTTTCTTAGAACTGTGTCAGGGAAGCTCTGGCATCTCCATCCCATTGTCATGTGCAAGTTTCACACTCAAGATTTCACGTTCAAGTTTCTCAAGGTACAAGGTTTTGAGGCTCACCTACCCCATGCCCCTGACCCAAGCTCCACCTTTTTCCTGGTGGGCCTTGAATGGGACACGAGAGCTACCAGGACTGCACTTCCAGCCGCCATTGGTAGCTCCGTCACTTTTACAATCAGTTGCTGAGCTTAATTTTAGCAGTTGACCTTGAAACTTTAAGACATAAGAATGTTTTTAAAAACTGTAAAAAGCGACAGCCATTGCATTAGGTTGAGTTCCACAGAGACAGCAGAGACAGGAGCAAGTGAGAGGCGGACCCGCACTGGGCGACTCTGTGCCTCGCTGAGAAAAAAATAACTAAACATGGAGATCCTAAGAAGCTGAGAGGCAAAATGTCATCATATGCATTCTTTGTGCAAACTTGCCGGGAGGAGCACAGAAGAAGCACACAGATGCTTCAGTCAACTTCTCAGTTTTCTAAGAAGTGCTCAGAGAGGTGGAAGACCGTGTCTGCTAAAGAGAAAGGAAAATTTGAAGACTTGGGAAAGGTGGACAAGGCCCATTATGAAAGAGAAATGAAAACCTATATCCCTCCAAAGGGGAAACAAACAGGAAGTTCAAGGATCCCAATGCACCCAAGAGGCCTCCTTCGGCCTTCTTCTTGTTCTGTTCTGAGTATTGCCCCCACATCAAGGGAGAACACCCTGGCCTATCCATTGGTGATGCTGCAAAGAAACGGGGTGAGATGTGGAATCACACTGCTGCAGATGACAAGCAGCCTTCGAAAACAAAACTGCCCCACTGAAGAAAAAATCCAAAAAGGGTATTGCTGCCTACCGAGCTAAAGGAAAACCTGATGCAGCAAGAAAGGGAGCTGTCAAGGCTGAAGAAAGCAAGAAAAAGAAGGAAGAGGAGGAAGAGGAGGAAGATGAAGAAGATGATGAGGATGAATAAGTTGGTTCTAGCGCATTTTTTTTTCTATAAAACATTTAACCCTCCTGTACACAACTCACTCCTTTTAAAGAAAAAAAATTGAAATGCAAGGCTGTGTAAGATTTGTTTTTACACTGTACAATGTCATTTTTTTTTGTATAGATAACACACTACTGAATGCATCTTTAGATAGCTCTGTCCTGGTGGTATTTTCACTCACCACTAACCTTGCCTGGTACAGGATGGGGGTTGTAAATTGGCTTGGAAATTTAAAACAAGTTCTTGTTGGTGCCCAGCACAAATTAGTTATATATGGGGACAGTAGTTTTTCATCTTCAGTTGTCTCTGATGCAGCTTATATGAGATAATTGTTCTTCTTTTAACTGAATATCACTCTGTAATTGCAAAAATAAAGTTTCAATCGTTGATATTCTAAATGCTTCTAAGTAAATACAATTTTTTTTTTTATCTAAAAAAACCTGCAAACAGCAAGGTGCGGTGGTGCATACCTATAATCTTAGTATCTCAGAAGACTGAGGCAGGAGTATCTTGAGTTCAAAGCCAACCTCAGCAAAAGCCAGGCACTAAGCAACTCAGTGAGACCCTGTCTCTCCAATAAAATACAAAATAAGGCTGGAGATGTGGCTCCACCCCCCAAAAAAGCTGGCCTTGGGGCTGGGGTTGTGACTCAGTGGTAGAGCCTTTGTCTAGCATGTGTGAGGCACGGGGGTTCCATTCTCAGCACCACATATAAATAAAAATAAAGGCCCATTGACAACTAAAAAATATATTTTTTTAAAAAAAGTTGGCCTACTCTATATTTCTTCTAATGATCATTACCCCCATATCAGACAAGTGCCACAGGCACTCCATTTTCCAGCCCAATTTCACCTTCCACCTACACCTCACCCCAACTAGCCAGAGGTGACAACCTTAGTAATTTTGATGCTACTTTATGCCAAGAGTGATCAGCACTCACTCACCATTAGTTAGAATGCCCCTATTCCATCAAAACAGAAAGCAATTCAGTTTCACAATCCTGTCCTAGGAGTCTTTTTTCTAGCAACACTCTTGGGACCATCTGTCTTAGGGGTAAAGTGACCAAGAAGTGAGGCATGGAGTGTTGTTTCTATGTGAAGTCAGTGGATGGTAAAGCCACATTGGTCACTACAGAGAGGCCAGGACAGACCTGCAGAAATGTGACACTTAGAGGCACAGAAGATGTCCAATTGAAAGGCATATTATAGATTTTCTTTCCAAACAAGGTTTATTTCATTTGCCTTTATTGATGTGGCATGATGAATAGGTTTGGTTCTCCTTCTGGCATCTTATTTTATGTCATGCTTTCTCTCTCGAGTGCTTCCTTTGTTTTGTATCTTTTACTCTGTGGTGTGGATGTGTATATTCTGCAGGCTGTTTCACTGCATTGATGGCAATTTAGCAAGCTGTTTCTTCTGGAACCACCAGACTTTGTCAAGACAAGATGTGTCAGATATGTTAAGATGTGATCTGATGCATGAAACCTACAAATCCACACACAAATGCTCTTCTTGTTTGCTTTATTGTTTTCTGTGTTCCCTCCACAGGAATCCTGATGAATTTTATTTTGCCCAATGACCAGAGAAAGGGAAACAGAAAGGTTGGTGTGCTTGTAATTACATACACCACTTTAATGAGAGCATTCCTGAGAGAATTTTGATTTGGACTAGGGTTAATGAGAAACATATCCTTCACTTACAGTTTCACCTGTCTAGTGACTGGAATAAATTTCTACATACCAGCTTCTGGCTCTTTATATTTCACATCTTGTTTCTTCTTTATTACCCACAAAGTCTCAGTGCTGGGCACTGTAGGGCACGTTTCTACTGTGATGAATCACCTTTTTTGTGCCCTGTACCAGGTAAGGCATCTCAGAGCGGGGTAGTGAATCCCTACACTAAGATGGCTGGCAATCTTCCACTAAGGTGGAAAGACTACAGACCACATGAATTGATTCCATTGAACCCACACTAAACACATCCACATCAATGTCCCCTCACTTAGATCTCATTCCCCCATCAACCTACATGAGGCAAAGGAGAATTCTGGGCAAAAAGAGATGGTGATCTTAACTGATTGATGTGAAACTACCTTATATATGAAAATTTTACAAAAGCACATGCTGATGTGACCCTATTGTAAGGTTCATCCATTGCTGTTCTCAAAAGAGGTCCATGGTGGGTCCATGCATTACATGCATGTAATTTCAGCAACTTGGGAGGCTGCAGCAGGAGAATCAAAAGTTCAAGGCCAGTCTGGGCAGTTTAGTGAGACCCTGTCTCAAAATTGAAAAATAAAACAAGATGTAACTCAGTGGTAAAGTGCATATGAGATGTGAGTTTAATCCCCAGTACCACCGCCACCAAAAAAAAAAAAAAAACGTGGACTGAGGGATTGGAGGTTTAAATCTTTCCACCTATAAATCTGCTTCTGCTAATAATATAAAAAGACAAAATTGTAAAAGAAAGTGTGATGATGGCAAAAATCACAGCAAGTGGTGTCAATCAGCAGCAAGATTCAAATGTTATATAGTATTAACTTTAGATAACTTTATAATTTTCTCCATGGTGTACCTCTTGGTTTATTATTATTATTATCATCATCATCATCTGGGAATTGAACTCAGGAGTGCTCTACCATTGAGTCACATCCTTGACCTTATTTATTTATTCATTTATTTTTGATATTGGGGACCTAGGGGCATTTAACCACTGAACTTCATCCCAGCCCTTTTTATTTTTCATTTTGAGATAGGGTCTTGCTAAATTGTTGAGGCTGACCTTGAATTTTTGATCCTCCTGTCTTAGCCTCCTGAATCACTGGGATTACAGGTGGGTACCTCCATGCCTGGTGCAATGGTTTATAATTTAACAGAAAGACATTTATAAATGTAAATTATCTAAAGAAAATCCATCAAAGTTCTGGATTGTTTCCCTCAAAACAATCAATTTAAGAAAATAAATATCAAAAACTTTAAAAAAGTTTTTTTCTTGTTCTATTAGGTTCCTCTGCCTTGCTGATGCCTGGCCTGTAGATTGTGTTAATGGGGTGAATTTGTAGAGCCTAATAAGGAGATAACTGTTTTATAAGAAAGGACTTAGGGCAGCCCTGTCCATAGAATTTTCTGCGAGGATTACAAAGTTCTGCATTTGTGCTGTCTAAAATGGTAGCCACTAACCACATGTTGCTGTGAAGCACTTAAATGCAGCCAGTGGGACTAAAAAATTGAATTAAAATTTTTAGGTTTAATTAAAGTATCTCTACTTATTTATTTTTAGAGGGCTACAGACTGAACACAGGGCCTCACACATGCTAGGCATGCACTCTAACACTGAGTTCCATTCCCAGGTATTTTTATTTTTAGACAGGGTCTTGCTAAGTTCCCCAGACTGGCCTCAGAACTTCATCCTCCTGCCTCAGCCTGCCCATTAGCTGGGAGACTGTTGAGGAGACAAGGTCAAAGGACCATTCTACCCAGTAGGTCTTTTCTTTATCCTTCTTTCTGGAACATGAACTGAACAACCAGGTAGGCCAGATAGAGGGTGGGGCTGACTAATCCATTGGATACAATGCCTAGGTCCCATTGTAGTTTTAGGGGCCTTTTTTCTTTTTCTTTCTTCTCTCTTTTTCTAGTACTGGGTATTGATCCCAGGCACACTCTACCAGGAGCTACATTCCCAGGCTTTTCTATTTTTATTTCTTTAATATTTATTTTTTAATTATCGGCGGACACAACATCTTTGCTTTTTTTTTTTGTATGTGGTGCTGAGGATCGAACCCGGGCCGCACGCATGCCAGGCGAGCGCGCTACCGCTTGAGCCACATCCCAGGCCCCTCTATTTTTATTTTTTTGAGACAGGATCTTTCTAAGTTGCTCAGCCTGGCTTCAAATTTACTATCCTCTTGCTTCAGTCTCCTGAGTAGCTGGAGTAAGGCAGGGGCCACCGGTGCCCACATTAATTTCTTTTTAAAAAAATTTAGGCTGAATAAAAGTTTTAATATATAATATTAATATATTCATTCTTATACTAACCCAGTGCTAAAATAGAATTTAAAAAAACTCTTAATGGAGGAAAGGGGCTCTTGAAAGCTAAAGTGCCTGGGATTCACGAATGTCCTGTGTGTGGGAGAGGATGTTTCTTCCAACATTGACAGCTCATCCTCCCAGGTGTCTGCTTGGTTGCGTCCCCTTTCAGTGTTCTCCCAAAGGGCATACTTGGATCCCTGGAATGAGCCCGTTTGCCCCAGGGACTGCCACGAACCGGCCAAAGCAGAGAGTTAAGGCTTCCCAACAATCCCAGGGTCGGAGGAGACCAGGAACTGTGTGGGAAGAGGGCTGGTGGGCGGATAAAGCACGCTACAGAAAGGTAATGCATTTTTAGAACCGCTCTGATACTGATCCATTCTACAAAGAAGCGAGGGCTCAGAAAGGCTGAGGAACTTAACCAAGCTCTCACCTACGGCAGGGATCCAAACTTCCGTGTGTCTTAGTCTGACACCCAATCCCAGACTCCTTCGTCATTGATCCCTGGAACTCCTCCCCCAGCTATTGTGGGACTGCGGACCCGGCAGAAAAGGTTGCTTCTTTGCTGACCACTCTTTCCTCCCTAAGGGCTTTTCCCTCTTCCCCATTCCTGATCCCTGGAAAAACATCCATCCAGAGCTGATCCTAAGAAAGATCCTGTAGGATCTCTGGGCCTCAATTTCCCCCTTTGTGTGTGCGCTGGGGCAGGAATTTCCTTTTTAGTAACGAGGAAAGCAAAACGAGGAGAGCAAAGAGAAGGAAGAGAAGGACGTGACTGGTGATAAGCCCCTAGCCTCGAGTGCTTCCGTAACCCCCCTCCTCGCTCCCGCACCGCGCAGCGAGTGGCGGGCGGGAGTGGAGTTCGGCCCCTTTAAATCCCGGCCGGGAACGCCCAAGGCCGAGCCGCGCGGTCGGGACCTGAGGGCCTGGCGGTGCTGATCCCGGCGCGGCCTCCTGGCGCCTCCCCGCGTTGTGCACCCCGGGTGCGCCCGCTGCTCCCAGCACCGCACCCGGTGGCCTCGGCGGTCGGAATAATGAGCCGCATCTATCACGACAGCGCCCTCCGGAACAAGGCGGTGCAGAGCGCGCGACTGCCCGGGGCCTGGGACCCCGCCACCTACCAGGGGTAGGCAGTGAGCGCCAAGCCCGCGCCGGGTCCCCGCCGCCCCCGCGGGTAGACTGCGCGCGGGGCCTGGGCGCGCGGCCTCGGCTGCCTCCACTCCTGGGGTCTGAACCCCGCTCCGAGGCTGGGGTGGGACGCGAGGGGGGAGGAAAAGCCCGGTTGCCCGAGCCGCCTTTCGGGCCTCCAGTCCACGCCTCCCAGTGCCCCTGCCCACTGCGCCCCCCGAACCCCAGAAGATGCGGGTCCTCCTAAAACTCCCCGCCTGTCCGCACACCAGCGGGGAGTGAATCCCGACCTCCAAACAAGGCTCCAAAGGCGGTGCTTCAGTTGGCTATAAATTTCAGCCATTTGTCATGCTGCTGTGCTTCCAGGCCTTTGCATAGGCTTGTGCCCTGCCCCAGAAGGGACGGTGGCCATTAGTGACCGGAACAGCGGTGGGAGTCGGTATTATGGGCTGGGCTAGCGCAGGAACAGCCCTGGAGCCGGGTGTGGAGGAACCCCGGCGGGCTGGAGAAGGAAGGCCCTGCCCGGCCCGGCGTTATGAGAAGCATTACTCATTCCATTTACAATTACAGACACCAAAGAATTATGCTATGCGTAATCAACTGGACTCAGAAAGGCAAATACCTTAGAATCTTCTATGTGGAATCTAAAAAAGTGTAACTCAGAAGCAGAGAGAGGATCGGAGGTTTTCAGGAATGGGGGATTGGAGAAGGGGAGAAGGAGGAAGCCAGGATATAATCAAAAGGTTTGATTTATATGAGGAACAAGTTCTGGGGATCTAATGTACTGCATGGGTGGTGATGGATGTGTTTGTTAATTTGATTGTTATTATCATTACACAATGTGTATGTATATAAAGTTACTACATTATACACCTTGAATATATACAATTCTTTATCAGTTAAATATTTTAAAATGGGCTGGGGATGTGGCTCAAGCGGTAGCGCGCTCGCCTGTCATGCGTGCGGCCCGGGTTCGATCCTCAGCACCACATACAAACAAAGATGTTGTGTCCACCGAGAACTAAAAAAATAAATAAATATTTAAAAAAAAAAAAAAAATATTTTAAAATATAATTTGGGGGGAGGGAGTAGATAGAGGCAAGTGAGGTAGTGTGAGTTTTTGCTTCTTGTCCCATCCCTTTCCACTATCATCTTTAGTGGTGCCCACTCCTTTCCTTTTTATATGATTCTAAAAAAGGAAGCCCCTAGGATCTGCTTTTATGAAAACTAGAATCAGGAGTGGGGAGGAGGATCCAGTTCCTCAGAGGGCGGTACCCTCTGATCTTCAGCTGGTCTCCAAACTTAATCAAGTTCCCCACCTCTATAGTGACAAAACCCATTTCTTTGGGTTGATGATCACATGGGTATGAATGAGAACAAAAATATGGAACTGTTTCAAAATAGGTGAAAATGGAAGATAATTTATAGGAGCTTAGACACAGGCCCCAAATTTGCTTAAAGTAAAAAGTAAATTCTTTATATTTAGTAAGCACTTAAAGTTTACAAAATACTTTCTTTTTTCTTTTTCTCTCTGTTTTAGAAACTATTCTTTTATTTTTTAAAAAAATTGTTCTAATTAGTTATACATGACAGCAGAATGCATTTGACATTATACACAAGTGGGGCACAACTTCTCCCTCTGGCCTTACATGATGCAGAGTCACACTGGTCCTGTAATAATACATGTATATAGGGTCATAATGTCTGTCTCATTCCACCATCCTTCCCACCTTCAAACCACCTCCCCTTCATTCACACCCCACTTCACAATCCAAAGTTTCTCCATTTTCCCTACCTCCATCCCCTGTGTGAATTATAGATCAGCATCCGCTTATCAGAGAAAACATTTGGCCTTAGCTTATTTCGCTTAGCATGATATTCTCCACCTCCATCCATTTACCTGAAAGTGCCATAATTTCATTCTTTAAGGCTGAGTAATATGCTATTACGTATGTGCACCGTATTTTCTCATCCATTCATCTGTTGAAGGACATCTAGGTTGGTTTTTTAGTTGAGCTAGTGTGAATTAAGCTGCTATAAATATTGATATAGGTGCATCACTGTAGTATGCTGATTTTAAGTCCTTTGGGTATAAACAGAGGTGTGGGATAGCTGAGTCAAATGGTGGTTCTATTCCCAGTTTTCTGATGAATGTCCATACTGCTTTCCACATTGGCTGTACCAATTTGCAGTCCCACCAGCAATGTATGAGTGTGCCTTTTTCCCTACATCCTCATAAACATTTATCATTGCTTGTATTCTTGATGATTGCCATTCTGACTGGTGTGAGACGAAAAATTAGAGTACCTTTGATTTGCATTTCTCTAATCACTAGAGATGTTGAACATTTTATGAATATATGAATATTTGTTGATCAGTTGTATTTCTTTTTCTATGAAGTGTCTGTTCAGTTCCTTAGCCCATTTATTGACTTTTTTTTTTCTGTTAAGTTTTTAGAATTCTTTGTATATCTTGGAGATTAGTGCTCTACCTGAAATATGTGTGATAAAGATTTTCTCCCATTCTGTAGGATCTCTCTTCAAGTTATTGATTGTTTCCTTTTCTGAGAAGAAGCTTTTTAGTTTGAATCCATGCCATTTATTGATTCTTGATTTTACTTGTTGTGCTTGTAAGTGTCTAGTTAAGGAAGTCAGGTCCTAAGCAGGCATGATGCAGATTTGGGCCTACTTTTTCTTTTGTTAGGCACAGGGTCTCTGTTCTAGTGCCTGTCTTTGATCCACCTTGAGTTGAGTTTTGTGTAGAGTAAGACAGGGTTTAATTTCATTTTGCTACATATGTGTTTTCAGTTTTCCCAGCACCATTTGTTGAAGAGGCTATCTTTTTTTCAATGTATGTTTTTGGTGGCTTTGTCTAGTATTAGATAACCGTATTTGTGTGGGTTTGTCTCTGTATCTTCTATTCTTTATCATTGGTCTATTTTGGTGCCAATTATTTTGATGCCAATACCATATTGTTTTGTTAGAATAGCTCTGTAATAGAGTTTGAGCTCTGGTATTGTGGTACCTCCTACTTCACTCTTCTTGGTAAGGATTGCTTTGGCTATTCTGGGTCTCTTATTTTTCTAAGTGAATTTCATGATTGCTTTTTCTAGTTCTATGAAGAATGTCATTGGGATTCTCATAGGAATAGCATTAAATCTGTATAACGCTTTTGGTAGTGTGGCTATTTTGACAATACTAATTCTGCCTATCCAAGAACATGGGAGATCTTTCCGTCTTCTAAGGTCTTCTTCAATTTCTTTCTTTAGTGTTCTGTAGTTTTCATTGTAGAGGTCTTTCACTTCTTTTGTTAGATTGATTCCCAAGGATTTTATTTTTTTGAGGCTACTGTGAATAGTTTCCCTAATTCTTTTTCAGTGGATTTATCACTGATATATAGAAATACATTTGATTTATGGGTATTAGTTTTATATCCTGCTACTTTGCTGAATTCATTTATTCTAGAAGTGTTCTGGTGGAATTTTTTGGATCTTCTCAATATAGAATCACATCATTGGCAAACAGTGATAGTTTGAGTTCCTTTTTTCCTATTCATATTACTTTAACTTCTTTCTTCTAATTGCTTTGGCAAGAATTTCAAGGACTATGTTGAATAGAAGTGGTGGGAGCATGCATCCTTATCTTGTTCTAGTTTTTAGAGGGAATGCTTTTTCCATTTTTCTCCATTTAGAATGATGTTGGCTTTGGGCTTAGCATAGATAGCTTTTATAATGTATGTTTGTAAAACATTGAGATGTTTCTATTGTGCATAGTTTTTCTAGTGTTTTGAACAAGAACGGGTGCTGTATTTTGTCATGCTTTTTTTGCATCTATCATATATATGATTCTTGTCATCACATCTATTGATGTGATGAATTATGTTAATTAATTTCTGTATATTGAACCAACCTTGCATCCCTGGGATGAACCCCACTTGATCATGGCACACTATCTTTTTTATATGTTTTAGTATGTGATTTGCCAGAATTCTATTGAGAATTTTTGTATCTATGTTCCTCAGGGATATTGGTCTGAAGTTTTCTTTCCTTGATGTGTCTTTGGTTTTGGTATCAGGGTGGTACTAGCTTCATAGAATGAGTTTAGAAGGGTTTCTTCCATTTCTATTTCAGGGAATAATTTGAGGAGTATTGGTGTTAATTTTTCTATGAAGGTCTTATAGAACTTGGTTGAGAATCTGTCTGATCCTAGACTTTCCTTGGTTGGTAGGCTTTGGATGGCGTCTTCTATTTCATTGCTTGAAACTGATCTGTTTAAATTGTTAAACTCCTGATCCAGTTTGAATAATATATGTCTCTAGAAATTTGTCAATGTCTTTGAAATTTTCTGTTGTATTGAAGTATAAATTTTCAAAGTAGTTTCTAATTATCTTCTGTATTTCAGTAGTGTCCATTGTGATATTTCCTTTTTCATCATGAGTATTGGTAATTTGAGTTTTCTCCCTCTTTATTAGCATAGCTAAGGGTTTATCAATCTTATTTATTTTTTCAAAGACCCAACCTTTTGTTTTGTCAATGTTTTGAATTTTTGTTGTTGTTGTTGTTGTTTGTTTGTATCATTTTCATTGATTTCAGCTGATTTTAATACTTTCCTGTCTTGTACTGCTTTTGCTGTTGATTTGCTCTTCTTTTTCTAGGGCTTTGAGATGTAATGTCAGGTCATTTATTTGTTGACTTTTTATTCTTTTAATGAATGAGCTCAATGCAATGAATTTTCCTCTTAGCACTACCTTCTTAGTGTCCCAGAGATTTTGATATGTTGTATTGGTGTTCTCATTTACCTCTAAGCATTTTTTTTATTTCCTCTCTGATTTCTTCTGCTATCCATTTGTCATTCAATAGAGTGTTATTTAGTCTCCAATTGTTGGAGTAGCTTCTATTTTTAATTTTATTGTTGATATCTAGTTTCATTCTGGTATGATCTGATAGAATGCAGGGTAATATTTCTACGTTTTTGTATTTGCTACGAGTTGCTTTGTGGCATAACATATGGTCTCTCTTAGAGAAGGATCCATGTCTGCCGAGAAGAAAGTATATTCGCTGCTTGAAGGATGAAATGCTCTATATATGTTTGTTAAGTCTAAATTATTGATTGTATTATCTAGTTTATAGTTTCTTTGTTTAGTTTTTGTTTGGAAGATCTATCCAGTAGTGAGAGAGGTGTGTTAAGGTCATTCAGTATTATTGTGTTGTGGTCTATTTGATTCTTGATTGAGAAGGGTTTGTTTGATGTATGTAGATGCTCCATGGTTGGGGGCATAAATATTTACAATCGTAATGTCCTGTTGATGTATGGATTCCCTTAGACAGTCTGAAATGTCCTTGTTTATCCCTTCTGACTAACTTTGGCTTGAAGTTCACTTTATCTGATATGAGGATGGAACCCCCTGTTTGTTTATGCAGTCCATATGAGTGATATGTTTTTTCTTAACTTTTCACCTTCAACGGTCTGTGGATGTCTTTTCCTAGAGGGTGAGTCTCTTGAAGACAGAATATTGTTGGTTCTTTTGTAAAAATCCAATCTTCTAGTCCATGTCTTTTGATTGATGAGCTTAAGCCATTAACACTCAGGGATATTATTGAGATATGATTTGTATTCCTGGTCATTTTGGTTTATTTTTGGTTTTTAACTTGTCTTAGTTTCTCCTCTGACTGACTTTTCCTTTAGTGTAGTTCCTCCCTTTGCTGGTTTTCATTTTTTTTTCTCATTTCTTCCTGATGCAATATTTTGCTAAGAATGTTCTGTAGCACAGTTTTTCTAATAGTGAATTCTTTTAACTTTTGTTCATCATGAAAGGTTTTTCTTTCATCTTCAAATCTGAAGCTTAGCTTTGCTGGATCTACAGTTCTTGGTTGGCATCCATTTTCTTTCAGAGCTTGATAAATATTATTCCAGGACCTCCAGGTGTTTAGGGTCTGGGCTGAGAAATAAGCTGAGATCCAAATTTGTTTCCCCCTATATGTAATTTGACATTTTTTTCTTGCAACTTTTAAAAGTCTATCCTCTTTCTATCTGTTATTCATGATCATTATAGTGTGCCTTGGTGTGGGTCTGCTGTAATTTTGTACCTATGGGGTCCCGAAAGCCTCTTATAGATGATTTTCTATTTCATTCTTTAGATTTGGGAAATTTTCTGATATCACGTCATTGAAAAGATTGTGCATTCCTTTGGTTTGTATCTCCACAACTTTGTCTATCCCAATAAATCTTAAATTTGGTCTTTTTATGTTATCCCAGAATTCTTGGATGTTCTGTTCATGATTTCTTATTATCTTCTCTGTACAGTCAACTTTATTTTCAAAAGTAAATATTTGGTGTTCCTTGACTGAGGTTCTGTCTTCAAGAGGTCTAGTCTATTGGGATACTTTCCATTGAATTTTTAATTTGGTTTATTGTTTCCTTCAATCTGAGGATTTCTCCTTGATTCCTTTTTATTATATCTGCCTCTTTATTGAAGTGTTCTTTCACTTCCTGTACTTTCTCTCTGATACTATCTATACCTCATTTTGAAGATCATCCTAACTATGCACCTTCTAAACTCCTACTGACATTTCTTGTACTGTATTGTCTATGGATTCTATTGTTGGAACATCTTGGTTTGTTGAGATGGTTTTTCCCCTTGTTTGTTCATGTTTCATGTTGTCTTCCCATCTAGTTTTATGGATCTGAGGCAGTACAGTTTCTACCCTGCAATCGTAGAGTGTCCATGAAGGTTTCCAGTACCTCACCTTTAAGGAGGACACCAATATTAACCATACCCATACAAGCAATATACAGCCTTATATCAAATAGCTCCTATTAAGGCATCTATAGTTTTGTTGCAATAAACAGAAATGAGCCATTTAATTATTATCTACAGTATAAACAGTAAGTTTGCTTAAAGGGTTTACTGTTTCAATTGATGGACAAAGAGGGAACAGAAGTAGTGTAGGATGTGATATTTATGAGGGAGATGGAGAGAAGATAGAGGTAAAAATTTATAGTAAGAGCGAAGGAGGAATTAATAGAAGTTGGCTGTTAGCATGAGAGAAGTGAGAAAGAGAATCAGGGGAGGCAAATAAGTGAGAGGAAATATATGTAGATTTTTTTTAAATGTAAAAATATAAGAATACACATGTAATGTACTATTCAGACATCCCATTCCTCAATAAATTGATGCATGAAAAATGTTTGGTTTTAAAGATGGTAGAGATATGAGACAGAGAGGGCCAAAAAAGAAAAAAAAAAAGAAGAAGAGGAAAGTCTCAATGGAATATTGAATAATCATTTCCATTCATGTTCCAAAGTTTCTTAGCTTCCCTTCTCTGCCATAGTTATAGTTGTCAAAGTTGATGGTAGCTCCATTCTGGTGGATGCTGGACTGGTTGGCTGGGTGAGCTGATAGCACCCTCTTCCAGTCTTCGCACCCATTGTAGCTGTCCCCTTCTATCCCCTTGCACTTCAGGACTCACTGAGGTGGAGAGAGCCTGGTTCTCTCTAGTTTCTCCAACCTGTGCTTCCCCCAGATCCTGCCCCCAGTCTCCAGCTTTTCACAGGCTTGCCAAGCCCAGTCTGGGCCACACAGACCCAGCCACAATCTAAGGCATTTGGGCTTCAGATTCCCCAGGCTCTGCCTTGCTGCAGTCCCAAGATATCAATGCTCTTTTAACTTGCAGAGGGAACCACCAGGGATGCACTCACACAAAGGAGCAACCCTGTAAAAAAGGCATCCAAATGGTGGCCACTAGCACACGCAGCAGGGAGCCCTCAGGTGCAACAAGACCTGAAGGTACACTGAGAATAGATCTTCAGGTCCTGGCCCATATCCCCAGACTGGCCAGTGTTCCCTGAGATGGCAGCAGTAAACCTGCACGTCCCTAGGCCCTGGACTTCCAGGCCCTGGCCCGTGTCTGCAGATGGTGGTGGCTGCTTGTAACCAAACCTGCAGGTACTCTGACAGTGGACTTCCAGGCAGCATTGGGCAGTGGCGATCCACAGGCTAATGGCTGGTGGTCTGCTGGGAAATGGCAGGCAATCCCAGTGTGTGGCAAAGGCATGGGGGTGGCAAACGGTGGCGGATTGGTGGGCAGCAACTCTCACAGAAACAGTATTTCCTTTGCTTGTATCCCAAATCACGGTGAGACGAGGAATGCAGCTTCCCTCTAGTCCACCATCTTGGATCTCCTCTCTTTTATTCTTTTTTTTTTCTTTAGTTGTAGATGGATACAATAACTTTATTTATTTTCATGTGGTGCTGTGGATGGAACCCAGCGCCTCACACATGCTAGGTGACGACTCTACCACTGAGCCCCAACCCCAGACCTCTCTTTTATTCTTTATATAGAAATTTACAATAGTTTTTGGTATATGTGGCAAATTGAGTTTCTTCCCTCTTGTGATACAATTCCAAGACTTTGATATGTATGTAAACATGTTAGACACAGACCACACTGAATTAAAACTTAAGAAACCAAAACTTATTAAATGTTTGTTTATACTAAAACACTCCTGATCAACAAAATACTTTCGTGTACACAATCTCATGCCATCATCAAAGGAGCAATGTGAGGTAACCATTTTTCTCTCTGTTTTGTAGATAAGAAGACTAATAAGATAATATGACTCCCTAATGCAGGGGGTCATAGCTTGGTCTTAGGGCAGGCTGACATGGCTCCTTCTATACTTTGGACCATGTCCCAGCTTTTGGAAGCTTTATAGGGATGGAGGTTCCCATATGGGAAGTGCAGAGAGGGGCTGCTCTCTGCCAGGCAAATTGGAGATCTGGTGGGATTTGGTTCTGTCGCAATGCAGACTCTGGCATGGGCCACTGAACTTGAGTCATCGCTATTTCCTGAGGACTGACAAAACCCACCACCCCTTCTTTCATTCTCATCCCCAGGGGGAATGGCGTCCTGCTGGAGGGAGAACTGGTGGATGTATCTCGGCATAGCATCTTAGATGCCCATGGCAAGAAGGTGAGGATGTGTCCTTAGTGGCCCTCACAGGGTCACCCTTACCCTCTGAAACATCTCAGTCCTTTCCCATGAGGTATCTTCTTATTGCTGGGCTCTGACTTGGGATCTAGTCCCTTTAATGATGGACTCACAGAACAGGTGGAGAGATCAGGTGGGACCAGTGAGTAGAAAGAGGGCAGGTAAGGCTGTGCTGGGTAGCAGACAGGGGGTGTACCTGGTTCTTGCTAGAAAAGCCTGGGTCACAGCTGAGAAAACAGACCAGACCTTCCACCCAATCTAACGAGAATGTAAAGTCTGTGTTGCTGCCTGGACCTTCAGTTCCCATACAAATGCTCCTTTGGCCTTAGTCTTCTCAGCTTCCCGGCATCATGCTCCTTATTACCACTCCATCTCAGGTGTCCATGGACACACCTGGCATTCACCATCCTATACTAGCCTGTGTCTCTTCTGAGCACTAGTTCTGCATTTCTTTTTCTCTTTCTTTCTTTTTTTCTTTTTGTTACTAGGGATTGAACCCAGAGGCACTGTACCACTGAGTTACATCCCTAACTCTTTATATATTTTATTTTGAGATAAGGTCTCTATAAGTTGCTGAGGCTGGCCTTGAACTTGCGATCTTTCTGCCTCAACCTCCTGAGTTGCTTGGATTACAGGCAAGTGCCACAGAGCCTTGCTCCTCCCCTCTTTGAAACAGCCCCAAACAGATGTGCTAATCACCTTATCTTGGTCTGTAAAACTCAGCTCCTCAAAATGCCCTCTGTGTGATCAGAGGCCTGGTACCTACATGGAGCCTGTTTCTCTTATACATCCCACAGAAAAGCCTCAGTTCACTACTATTTTCATGCCCAAAGAGGCTTTGCCAGCACTCTCAGCTCTTTACTGAGCATTGAGCAGGCCAGAGCTCTAAGCCAGCCTGCCCAGTCTCCTGGCCTGATGTACCCCCACACTGGTGTGGGACTTGTCTGCCTTTGCTGTGCTCACACAGGCAGGGTGTTTGCCCAGCCCCTCTCCAAATTTGCCTCTACCAAGTTCCTCATTCCTGATGATAGTGTAAGTAGCCTGTCCAGTCACTGGCCTGCAAACCCCCACTGTTGCCTCCTCCCTGCTACCCAGGTAAGCAGTGCTACCTCCTGCTGGGCTCTTACCTAACCATTTTTTTTCCCTCCCCTCTTTTCTCCTTTCTATGTCTTCCCTCCTCTGATGGGTCCTCAGCTTGTTCTGACAAAACCTTACACCTGCCTTCCTGCCTTCTGGCTGCCCCCAAAGCTCATCCCTGGCCTGCTGCCAAATTGTTTCCAGAAAGACATCTCTGAGGGTCTCACTGCTGCCCCTAAATCTTTCAGGATTCCTTCTTGTCTACTAAATAAAATTCAAGCTCCAAATGCCAGCTCAAGGCCTGTCTCAAATCAGCCCCACTTGTCTTCCCAGCCTGAGCTCCCAGGAGCCTCCCAGTGTCCTGTGTTGCTCAAACATGCACATGGGCCTCTTGACCTTTACTTTGTGTACCTGTCCCAGACACCCTTATTCCTACCACCACAGATTTCTTCACCTTTCGAGACTTACCTTTCCTTCTTTCTCCCAGGAAGTGGTCTCTGTTTCTACAGCTTAGGGGGACAATTCTTCCACCTGTTTTGTTTAGAATAGTTGGCAAATAGCATTGATAGGGCACTTCCTGCTTTGCACTGTGCTTCCTTCTCCAGGATGTCACTGGGCTCATACAACACTCCTGAAAGGGGACATCACTCTGTTACCAAGTGATAGGAGAAACGGAGGCTCAGGAGGCTGAGAATCCTTTGCCACAGGCACTACATCTGTTGAAAGGGGCTGAGTGGCTGTCCTTCCTAAGGGCTCCCCTTCAGTGCCCTTTTCACAGTACTCCTGCTTTTTGATATTTGATATCCCTCTAGCTTAAGTTACAGTTTCCTGCATATATTTTCAGTCTTTGGCTGTTTGGAAGCCCTGGGGTCAGACCCTGGCCTTCCCTATCATAGACTTCCAGCAGGGTGCACCCTGTGGCAGGTGCTCTATTTTTATTCATTCTCAGGAATGAATAAATATTTGAGTTCGACGCCAGCATAGAGGGCAAGGACAGCGCAAGCTGCTCCCAGAGCCCAGAGTGTGTGTGTTGGTGGGAAGTTGAGCAGCCCTCCTCACTCTGTCTCTCCCTGGCCCCAGGAACGCTACTACGTGCTGTACATTCGGCCCAGTTGTATCCACTGCCGTAAATTTGACCCCAAGGGAAATGAAATCGAGCCCAACTTCAGCACGACCAGGAAGGTGAACACAGGCTTCCTCATGTCATCCTACAGTAGGTATCCTCAGTCTTCTTCCCTCAGGGCCCTCTGACACATTAAGACCTTAGTAGGTCTGTCTTCTGAGCCTCTGGGCCCCTCTAAAGTGGCATCTCAGCATGTTTGGCCTTGACTCCAGATGTCTGATCCCAGGTTCCCTGATGGACTCATTCCTTCCCCATACTTGCTCAGAAGATCCCCATTGCCCCATCTCTATCCCAGGGGCCAGGCTGGCCTTCCCGACTCCTGCCATTTCTGCAGCATGGCAAAACTGTCCACAGACTTGGCTGTGGACTCTTACTATCTTTGCACAGAGATCCAGAGACCCAGCCAAGCCCCCAGGAGCTTGTTTTTCTGCTAGAATCCCCATTTGGTTCTTGGGCCCTGTCTCTGTCCATTTGTGCTGATACAACCATGTTTTAGACTGGGCAATTTATAAATGACAGAGATTTATTATGCACAGTGCTGGAGGTTTGGAAATCCAAGATCAAGATTCTAGCAGATTCAGCGTCTGGCGAAGGCTTCTCTCTGCCTCAAGGATGGTGCCTTCCTGCTAAGTCCTCACAAGGCAGAAAGGCAAAGTAGCTCCCTCCACCTTGTTTATTTACTTATTTATTTGGGTACTGAGGATTGAACCCAGGGATGCTTAATCATTGAGCTATCTCTCCAACCCTTTTTAATTTTTATTTTGAGACAGAGTCTCACTAAGTTGCTGAGGCTGGCCTTGAATTTATGATCCTCCTTCTTCAACCTCCCAAGTTGCTGAGATTACAGGCATGTGCCACCATGCCAGGCTCCCTCCATCTCGTTTATAAGGATGTCAATCTCATTCATAAGGGCTTAATCACCTCCAAAAGACCCAACTTCTTAATACTCTCACATTGGTGACTTAGTCAGCTTTTTCACTACTGTGACTAAAAGAACTGACAAGAACAATTTTAAGGAGGAAAAGTTTATTTGGGGACTCACAGTTTTATGGTCTCAGTCCATAGGAAGCCAGCTCCATTCCTCAGGGCTCAAAGTGAGGCAAAACATTATGGCAGAATAGTGTGGTGGAAGAAAGCAGCTCACATGATGATCAGGAAGCAGAGAGAGATAAGAAATACATACCCCCCAAAACAGGCCCCCAGTGCTCACCTCCTCTAGCCGCATTTTACCCACGTTCAGTTGTCAGTCAATTAATTCCCATCAGGGGATTAACTCACTGATTGGATTGAGGCTCTCATAACCAAGTCATTTCTCCTCTGAACCTTCTTGCATTTTCTCACACATGAGCTTTTGGGGATACCTCACATCCAAACCATAACAGTGATCAACATATGGATTTCAAGGAGGCACATTAAGACCTTAGAAGGTATTTCATGATTTTCTTCCATTTCCCAATTTTGACTGCAAAAGGTATCTCATTGCTTTCTGCTGCTGGGTAAGAAGGTTTTGAGATTGAGTGGGAATCTCTCATTCTGTTCACTCATGTTTTCAGTTGCTCATTAATTCTCTGAATATTTTGTGAACATCCCACATGCTGAGACTCCAGGGATGAACAGGATTCCATCTTGTACTCAAGATAGTCTCAGTTGGTAGAGAAGATGGACGAGTGGATGATTGGAAGCTGGGAGGGTTCTGAGCCCCAGGTAGTCATAGTCAGCCATGCATTGGACGAGGGACCAGCAGCACTGATTCTTGATAGATAACAGGAATTAGCTGGGTGCTAGAGCTTGGAAGGATGTTTCAGAGAGAAGACAGTGCATCAAAAGATAGGGATTGATCTGGTGACAAGAAGTTGTGCAGGCTAGGTAGCAAAAGGGGCATGGGCACGAAGGGGCTGAACTTAAATGGAGGCTGCTGGGGAGCCCTTTAATGAGAGATATTAGGTAGCTAAGTGATGTGATTAAATTTGTTTTTATTATTTTATTTATTTATTTATTTTTGCAGCACTAGGGGTTGGACCCAGGTGGCACTCTACCCTTGAGTTATATCCCCAGTGCTTTTATTTTTTATTTTGAGACAAGGTCTTGCTAAGTTATTGAGACTGGCCTCAAACTTGTGATCCTCCTGCCTCTGCCTCCTAAGTTGCTGGGATTATAGGTGTGTGCCACTATGCCTGGCTAGATTTGGTTGTAAATGCTCTGGGATAGTGAATCAATTGGAAACCAGGGAAGCCTATTTAGAGGCTGTTAGGGTAAGCTGGGATGGAGATAAGAGGACCAGATTGAAGGATATGTCATTGGGGAGTGAGAGACTGGACCAATTCCATATGGAGATGGACAGTGGCCTCAGGGTTAGGCTGGATATGAAGGGAGAAAGTGGAAGGAGTCAGGGATGTTTCCAGAAGTTGGACTTGGGTGCCAGGCTTGGGGGAATGTAGGGGTGAGGGGAACAGGTTTAGGGGGAAGAACACTGTTTGGCTCACACTAGGTTAGAGTTGTCAGTAGCACTTCTATTGGAGACTTGGAGAAATGGAGACTTGGAGAATCCCATAAGGATCAGGAAACAGAACCACTGGAGAAGTCTGAAGGAAATGGGGAAGGTGTTACGTCTCTGAAGGGAAGCAGGAGTGGGGAGCTAGCAGGGCAGGCAGGTAATGTCCAGGGAATGAGAAGATGGGAAAAGTGTCAGAGGGTTAACAGTGAAGAGCTATTCCAGGTATCTGATGGGGGTGGGCAGGGTCTGGGGTAGTGGCTGTCAAAACTAGAATGCAAGAAGAAGTTGAGGAAAGATCAGGGAGCATAGAATGACAGACCAGCCCTGGAGGAATGAGGATTTCTGGGACCCAGGTGGAGGGACAGGCTCTGGGCAGGAGGGAGAATGTCTTATCCTTTGAGATAGAAGGAAAAGAGGAGAGTGGTCTTGTAGTCAGAGGCAAATTGACAAGGTATTTGGTGTCAGGTAAGCAAGAGATACCACCTGATGATTTCTGTTAATCTTGAAAAGTAGGTGAGATGGTTTATTTGGGAGTTGTTGGTCAGGGGAAAGGATTGAGGAGAATGGAACATTTTGAGTGTCCTCTGCGTAAGCAAGGTTTTCTGGGGGAGTCCCAGGGGTGATCCTGACTACTGGCCAAGGCTATGGCACCATGAATGGGTCCTGTTGGGTAGGCACCATTTTTATCCCTATTTTTCAGTGTCAGAAGTTGAGTTATTTGTCCAGATTTGCTCTAGGCAGCCTAGCTCCAAAGTCCAGCCTGTAGCTCCTCTGATGAATACTACCAGAATGGTACTGAGAGCCCTACCCTGCAGGTGGTTGTGAGCATGTAAAACACTCAGCCAGCTGGGCCTGGTGGCACATGCCTGTAATCCCAGCTGCTCACAAAGATTCTAAGGAGTATCTCAAGTTCAAGACCAGCCTGGGAAACTCAGCAAAATTCTGCTTCAAAATAAAAAAATGAAAAGGGCTAGGGATGTAGCTTAGTGGTAGAACATCCTTGGGCTCAATCCTTAGATCTACAAAAACACTCAGCCATCACCTAAAAGGCCCTCTGTTAGTCCTTGCTATTCACCCTTAATAACCTGCTGTTCTGTGTGCCTGCAGAAGTGGAAGCCAAGGGAGACAGCGACAGGCTCACAATGGAGGAGCTAAAGGGGCTGGTCAATAAGCTCGAGCTGCTGGCACTGACAGAGAGCCTCACCCCCGACCAGACAGTGGCGTTCTGGATGCCTGAGTCAGAGATGGAGGCGGTGGAACTTGAGCTGGGGGCTGGGGTACGGCTGAAAACTCGGGGTGATGGCCCCTTTATAGGTGAGCAGTATGCCTTCACTCTAGCCTGATAGCCTCTTGTGGGCTCTGGGGGCCTTTAACGTCCCTTCTGAGGCTCTCCACCTTTCCTGCTTAGAATTATGGGTGCATACCAGGTCTAGCCTTTCCTGGGGACCTAACCAACCCCTTGAGATTTATTCCTCAGTTCCTAGACAAGTGCCCTGGGTCATTAACCTGGATACCTATGGTGCCACCCAATCCTCAGGTTCCTGTGACTAACCCCTGCTATCTAGTGATTTGTGGGGTGCACCCATGGCTTCACTGACCACATCTAGACCTGGAGAGAACAATGACTTAACCCAGGTCTAGGCCTACCAGAATGGGCCCAGCCCTCACTGTTCTACCACAGAGATAGGACATTCAACTTCTTCTCTTCTTTCAGATTCATTAGCCAAACTGGAGGCTGGAACAGTGACCAAGTGTAATTTTGCTGGTGACCGAAAGACAGGGGCATCCTGGACAGACAACATCATGGCCCAGAAGTCTTCAGATGGGGCTGCAGTGGAGATCCGAGAGCAGGGAGATGGGGCAGAGGATGAGGAGTGGGTAAGACAAGGAGGCGGCTTTGGTGTGCTTGTTATCTCTTGGCTGGAATTTTGTACATACTCATTGTAGTTGGGGCTCAGACGAGGACATAGCAGGATAAACTGTACCCCCTAATTTTTATGGAGTTCTGCAAAATTCCCCAGAGTGTATAAACATCAGGGAGATTCCTTTAAGGAGACCTTTCTTTTTGGAAAGGAAGCCTCTGAGCCGCTGAGTACGTGTTTTTTTCTCCTTGGTCTGGGCTCCCTGCCTGATGTGGCCAGAAAATGGCTGACTTGGTCCTATCTAGTGTTTCTTATACTGAAGGTCAGCCTTCTAGTTGATCCTCAGCTGATTCAAAGCCAATTTTCTGAAGTACATTTCACCTGAAGATTTGAATTGATGTAAAAAGACCCCAGATAGAACAGTTAGAGCAAAGAAGTTAAAGAAAACTGGTATCCTCCTCTCATGATGAAGATGAATTTGGCCAAAGAAAGCCAGGGCAGGTAGTGCGGAAGGTCTAGACCCGATTCTGTCTTAATAAAGCCAGTCGACAAATAGTGGACTGGCCAGGCTGGCTCTGGGGTCAGCTCTAATTATGTGAGGACAAGGCACATGGCCAAGGGTCCTATGGGCATCGTGCATTGAGCCCTTAGTTTGATGACTTACAGAAAACTTTTATGAAATATGCTCTGTTCACCTCTCTTTACTTTTTACCCCCTTTGGATTGCTCCAGGATGACTGATATTCATGAAGCACGGATGCCTCTGGGGCCACCTGCGTCTTCTATGGCACTGTGGACAATTTCCTTCAGCGACCTCCATGCTGAAGCTGGAGACCAGTCTTCCAAGCCTTACCCAGTTCTTCCTGCAGCTGCTCTGAATACCATTTAGAGCATGCTGAAATCAAATCCAAAACCAGGATGTGGATGGAGGGATCCTAAACTGTGGCTTAAATGCAAGTCCAACCTTCCTAGATAATTTCATGACACCTCCTGCCCTAGTGACAGCCTTGTTTTGGAGGCAGGTAGTGGGCAAGTGCCCCGGGGCAGTTTGGGAGGAACTGGACTTGGTCTTGGTGCTTCATGGGGGATTCTTCTCCTGTCTAAAGACAGAGGACTTCTGAGGAGAAATTAGTGGGCTCTTTTCTCCGATCTGTTTCCTGCTTCTTTCCACCCGGCCTTCTTCCCAGCACTCTGCTGTAGCCCCTTCTCCCCTGCTTCAAGCCTCCTTCTCCACCATTTCCTCTCATCCCACACCTGTTCCCTTGGGGTTTCCTGACCTCCCTGGCTGCTGCCATAGGGGTAGCTTTTCTCAGGGAGGCTACAGCCTTCACAGTGTGGCTGATTGGTCCTTTGCTTTCAGACTTGCTCTGCCAGGCCACATATTTTTTATTTTTGTGGTGCTGGGGATCAAAATCAGGGCCTCAAGCATATGAGGCAAGCACTCTCTGCCACTGAGCTACATCCCCAGCCCTGAACTACATTTTTGATACCCTTTTTTGTACTTTGAGAATGTTTTCACAAATGAATAAATTTTCTTCTACACTGACTGGATTCCTGCTTGGTGTTAATGGTCTTGAAGCTGAGCAATGTTCCTAGAAGAAAGCCATTGGTCTTGGGTCATGAACCTTGCCCTGGAAGTGTTCTGTGACAGTTTGTGACACCCAGATGTGATGAGATCTGAAGTGGAATCTGCATGTCCATGGCATATGAATCCTTCTTGACCTGGGGAAAAGAGGGTGGTGGGAAATTAGCATTTATTGAGTCTCTCCGATGTTTCAAACAGTGCTGGGTGCTTCCCATCATCATTACAGCCACTCACTATTGGGTTCTTCCTGGTGCTAGTACTTGTGCTAAGTACTTCCAATAGCTTGCCTAACTGTCACAATCCCATGAGGAACACATGAATATTGTCCCCATTATTTCATCTGAGACTGAAGGTCTAAGGCTCCATGGATACTATCTGAGAGAGGAATTTAAACCCAGGCAGTCAGGTTTCAAAGACCATATTAACTACTGGATGCTGAGAGCCATAACCAAGTAGGAATGACGCATGGCATTTTTGGGTTGAAAGGTGACCCTGCTCAGGGATTAGGGTGGCTCTGGGTTTAGGGTAGATCCTGCTGGAATAGGGTGGCTCCAGGTTTAGGGCGGATCCTGCTGGGATTAGGGCATATCCTGCTGCCTCAGGTGCCCGCTCCTTGAGTTCCTGTTGTTCTCGCGGGGTTCTGAGAGAATTGGTACGCAGAGCCTGGTGGAGGGAGTGTATTTTTCCCAGAACGTGTGTGTGTAGAGTGTTGGTGAGAGTTCGGGAATAAAGAGTTGCTGTTGGAATCTACAAGTTTTTGTGGTGGCTCGGTTATTTTGTGCCCAGACTGCGGCATTTGGCGGCCCATACGGGGAAGGCCTGAAGCTTGGAGGTAAGTGAAATTACTCGCCCCTGAGGGAAGGCGAGAGAATGGGTGACCATTTCAAAAAACAATATGTTCTTGTTTTGATTTATCTTGTTTTTGTTTCAAGCTGCCTATCCCTAGAACTTTCACAGGCAAACTGGGAAAAATGGTTGACTCAAGGTTTGAAGTTGTTCGCCCCTGAGGAAGAGAAATTGTTAGAGGAAGGAGGCACCCCAGTAAGACCAAGAACAGTTAGGACATATGTTGATACAATACAAAAATGTAGCTCATGGCTTTTTAAAGACGAGTTATTAAGTATATCAATGGGACCATCATGGTATCCTGTAGAAGGATTTTTCTTCAATAAGAAAGAGATGGCTAGTTCTGTTTACTACACTTGTCTAAGATCTTGGTTTTTACAGACATCTGATTAATTTACAAAGCTAAAGTGTTGAAACATCAACCACTAAATATAAAATCAAGTGCTCTTTACTTATTAAGTTCCATAAGGTTTATTTAAACATTATGTGTGTTTTCATAAATTGGTAAATGGAAAAAAAAAAGTTTAATATTGCTTTGTGTCTGTGTCTTTGCTGAAACAAGGTTACTAAGAGTTAAGATTTTATCAGGTGTAATTTATATACAAAGAGTATAGGAAGTTTCAGTTGGGTTTCAATTATAGTATTATAGTACCATAAAAAACATGAAAGTATTTCATCTTATTAAAGTGGAGTAATTTGTCTAAATTCAGAAATTTTATAAGGGTTGTTTCACAATGTAAATTCTTAAAAAGGGTTAACAGCTACAAAAGAGATATAAAAAGATTCAAGATGTGGAAATATATTTTAATATAAAGGTTTAAAAAAAAGAAATGTTTCTAGATGAGATAATCTCTGTGTGGTAAAGTAAAAAGTTGTAAAATGCCATTTAAAAAGATTTTGAGGAAACTAGACTTACTTTAAAAGCTTGAGAAAGGAAGAAAGAAGAAAAAGGTATTTGTACATGGCAGATTGAGACAAAGCTTCTTAATGGAGTAAAAAAAAAAAAAAAGCCTTTAGTTGAAGGGCAGCCATGTAAACTAACATTAAGCGATTTAAACAGAATCTAAGCCTCATTTAAAAGAGTGAAGCTGTAGGTGGTGAAAAAGTACGTTTAAAAGTACAGTATAGGTGATAATTGGAAGGCTTTAAAAGGTTAAATTGAAGGTGGTTAAGATGCCTTCATGGCGGAGGAAAGATTGCGTCATTCGAAGCCTAGTTATTCTTAAAAGCATTACTTAAAAAGATATAAAAATATTTGGATAAAGAAGATTAAAAATTTGAAGTGAAAAACTTTAAAGACAGAAGTACAGAAAGGTAAAAAAAAAAAAAAAAAAGATAGAGAAGATGTAGGAACATAGAAAAGATGTAGGAAGACAAGAATTTTAAACACCCAAAATAGGAAACAAACAAACAACAAGAAAAAAAAAAAACTAGGAGAAAAAAAAAGCAATTAAGGGTGAATGTACAAACCTTAGAAGAAAACTAGAAGATAGAAACAAGACAAAAAATGGTTAAAAATGTCAAATAAAGGTATTTCAGATAAAAAATACAAAAAGCTAAGACAACTATTAGATACAGACATTCGAGATAGAGAAAGGTAGAAGAGAGAAGTTTAAAGTCAAATATTGGATAAAATAGAAGAACAAGGAGATTAATATTAATTTTTTCAAAAAGCCCATCAACTTTAATTTCTGGTGGTGCAGATATTAGAAGTCTCAGATGAAGGTGTTAAAATTTACAGACAAGAGCCAATTTAGAAAACGTTAAACTAGAAGGAAATTGGTTTAAAACCACATCAAAAAATTAAAAGGACTAAAGTAATTCTAAAAACTAAGGAAAAATGCTTTTGGAAGACTTGAATTTAAAAGGATCTTTAAATTTCCAAAGGATGCATATAGGATATTTTGGAACATCATCCCTAAAGAAAAATCAGTTAATGTTTTACTTAACAGGAATCCCATACAATCCACAAGGACAAGGCATAGTTGAAAGAGCTCATTAAACTATTAAAATGTACTTATATGCTAACAGGATAATGGAAAGCTCCTGACCCAGTGATTGTCTGGAGTCGGGGTTCTGTTTGTGAGTTTCCACAGGGAGAACAGCAGCCGATTTGGATTCCAGGGAGACTAACCAAAACAATTTCTACAGACCAAAAAGATGATTTGACTCAAATCCATAACAGCTGATATCCAGAGCTCCAGCTTGGCTATTCTTATATCTGCGACAGTGATTAACCAGGATGCTTTTTTCAATATCTATTTTATTATTGCCTTTTCCCACATCATAAAGTTCTATTTTATTTTTTGAGCTCATACAAACCTAGGTTAATGTTTTTCTGATCAGTTTCATTTTTTGACTGTGGAGTTTTTAAACATTGCAATGGAGATTTCACCTGTGTAAAGCTACAAGGCCTTTACTATTGTCTTATGTGTTGTACTTTTGTGTGCACTCTTGTGTTTTGTGTTGTATGTCTGTGTGTGCGTATGTCCATATATCATATATGAGGAGCACTCATGAAAAAATGGATCCGAATTTTTTTTTATTCATGTGATTTAAATGGTTTAATTTAAATTAGGTAAACAGCTGTTAAGGATTGTTTTTAAAGGTGGTAAACAGATCTGTTTGTTTACTTTCACCTTTCCTTTTCATTATATTTAATAATTCTGTTCAGGATAATGTAAATTGTTCAGAAAATTGTTTTCTTAGTACCTGTTGGAATGTTACATATTTTTTTAGCATTATTACCAGAATTCCTATCTTCATCCCAGTGCCAGTGAAGACAAAGATAAAACCAAACTGCAGCTTCTATGATAGCTATCACAGTAAACTGTATAAACTGATGCATCAATGAATAATAACTCAACAAGAAATGCTCAATCAAGGAGTTGATTTACTTTGGGAGGAAATGGACATATTGATAGATTCCTCCGCTTTGAACTGCTTTCAGAACTTGCCTGGACTATGTATCACTTTTATGCATTGTGAACTATCTGTTGGTGCAGCGAATTGTGGTAGTGCTGGCCTATCTTTGCTGATGGTGTCACCGGTGATACAATTTTTCCAAAGGAGCCGTCAATTGGCTTGGTGTCTTGGCATTTCTGTATCCTCCTCCCTTCTGCTAGTGATGGTCTAAAATTTGGGGGCCAACAGAGGTGAGGCAAAGAACCTCACCCCCCCACTGGCACCAAGGCCAAATTTGGAGGCCAACAGAGGTGAGGCAAAGAACCTCACCCCCCCCACTGGTGCATAGGCCTATCCACAAGTATGGCTGTATGCTGGACTGGTAGTCAGTGACGGGTATGATCCAATTGCAGTGGTACCAACCTAAGACAGGAGGCTGACGCCTAGAGGTCAGCTCATCCGATGACGGGTAAGTACCATATGTTGAATTGGACAACCTAACAGGCAGGGTCTCTAAGCCACATTGCTTGTTGTTTATTTAAACAGAAGGGGGGAGATGCTGAGAGCCATAGCCAAGTAGGAATGACGCATGGCATTTTTGGGTTGAAAGGTGACCCTGCTCAGGGATTAGGGTGGCTCCGGGTTTAGGGTGGATCCTGCTGGAATAGGGTGGCTCCAGGTTTAGGGCGGATCCTGCTGGGATTAGGGCATATCCTGCTGCCTCAGGTGCCCGCTCCTTGAGTTCCTGTTGTTCTCGCGGGGTTCTGAGAGAATTGGTACGCAGAGCCTGGTGGAGGGAGTGTATTTTTCCTAGAACATGCGCGTGTAGAGTGTTGGTGAGAGTTCGGGAATAAAGAGTTGCTGTTGGAATCTACAAGTTTTTGTGGTGGCTCGGTTATTTTGTGCCCAGACAGACTGCGGCAACTGGACTATTTTGTTTCCACAGGAGAAAATGGGGCTCAGAGAGGTTAAGAACTTGCAAGTGAAAAAAATAGCAGAGTGGGATTCAAATCCAGAGCTGTCAAAGGTGAAGCTTACATGCCTTCCACTGTGCTCTGCTTCCTGAACCTATAGAAGAGTTTTGGATATAGGGGCCAGAGGATGTAGTAGCCACCTCATTGGTGGCCTATATCTGAATGGAACTGGTTTATAGGCAACTCAAGTTGGGCCCTCAGCCTTGGGGGTGGTCAGGAAGGTGATTGAGCAGGAGGTGAACTGGGACATTGACTGAGGGTAGAAACACCCAGTGCAGGTACCCTGCTATCCAAAGCACTGTGGTTGATGGTAAACTCACAAGCAGGCCACAACTGCAAACAAGGAGGCCTTTTGTGTCAGGTTTCAAAGACCATATTAACTACTGGAAGTCCTGAAGCAACAGTCAGGATTCAGGGTCTTGGAGGGGACTGAGGAAGGGAAAGACCATTTTTGCCAGGGCTCAGAGGGTGGGAGTTGGGGGTGTGGGAGGTATATTTGAACTAAGACTCTTGAGATGGAGATCAGGTATGGTCTCATCTTCAGGTGTTTCAAAGCTCATTTGGCTGCAGAGAAACTGGCAGTAATGAGTTCATAGGAGACCCTCACAATTGTCTAGGTGTGAGGCTGACAATTTGGGGTCTATAGCACTAATTGGGTGGGCAGAAGAAAATGGTTCCAGGGGCATTCAGGGGCAGAATCAATAGGACATGGGGAGAGGATGGGCCCAAGAATGATGTCCAGTGTCCGGGTAAATTGTATTGTGATACGAAGGTTCTGCAGAAGCCCAGCCTGTGTCTAGAGAGTGTAGGGGAGGAGGAAAAAACCAAAGGGGTTGAGGGTTCCAGGCTCAGAGGGTAGGGAAACTGAGGCAAAATCCTCTTCCCCAAAACTAGGGCAGGAGAATGAAAGCTGCTATGCCTCAGCAACTGTGTGGGGACCCTGGGTTCATCCTAGCACCCTTGGATAAGGGGTAAACAAAACAAAACAAAACCCAGAATTTTATTCATTCATGTTTATAAATTTTTTTTAGTATTTTGTTTTTTAATATGTCTACACATAAAATCTGATATTACTTTTCCCATTAATGTTACATAATCACTTTTCATACTGCTACATAGTCTTTATAACCATCACTTATAACATTGATGACTGTTGAATAGTTCTATCATGGTCCAATTTTGGGGTATTTAAGTCTATCTCTATTTAGCCAACAAAAAATGTTTATTCAACAAAAAATGTTGAAAAGGCTATGCCCTCAACCCTCTTCTCCCCCGCCATACTCTTGTTTTTTTTTGTTTTTTTTGTTTTTTTTGTTATTTAGGAACAGATTCCCAGGAGTCACATTACTGGGAATCTCAGAATCTTTTGTAAAATTCTTGTTATCTTGCCAAATTGCTTCCCCAAAGCGTTGTTCTAAACTGTAATTTCACTAGCAATGTAGGAGAGAACCATTTTCATGCTTTTTTTTTTTTGCCAGAATTGGATACAAAACATTTTTTAAGATGATATTTGATAAGGTGAAAATACACTTTAATATATTTTAATTTGTCTTTTTCCCCATTTATAGTGAGCTTAAGCATTTTTTTATCTCCTGTATCTATTTCCTCTTTTGTTACTCAGTTTCTTTACTCATTTATCTACTGTATTTTAAATATGATCATTTGCCATATTTCAACAACTATTTTTCCACTTTCAAAAATTCCCTCTTCATGCAAAATTATAATCTTTATATACATACAGTTGTTGACATTTTGTGATTTTTTAAAAAATTGCTTCTAAGCTAATACAGTCTCTTTTCAGATATTAGATATTCAGTGGCCAGGCATTGTGGTGCAAGCCTGTAATCCTAGCTATTCAGGAGGTATTCCAAGTTCCAGGCCAGCCTGTCTTAAAATAAAACAATAATAATAATAAAAAAGCATTGGGGATGTCTTAAAATAAAACAATAATAATAATAAAAAAAAGTTCAGTGGTTAAGTGTACCTGGGTTCAACACCAGTATATACCCAAACTGAAAGTGAGGAAACTGCTTATTTTCAAATTGCTAATCGGTTACCTTAACAGTATTTACTAAATTTCTTAACAATGTCAAATTACAATTTTTTTTGTTTACAATTGGTTTTTATCATTGATTAAAATTATATTATATCTAAATTATCTATTATATTTCAATAAGTCTCCCTTTAATTACAAGTTAAACCATTCTAGTAGGATTTAGTAGTTGGTAGAGCTTGTTCCTCTTAATTCTGTTTTAGAGTTTTCTTGGATATTCCTCCTCAACACTTAAAACATTTTGTTAAGTTTTAATGGAATTACCTTCTGGATTTTTATTTATTAAAAAAAACTCTTGACTACAAAAGTAATATATATTTATTAGAAAAAAAATCCATAATCTGACCACCCAAAGATGTTTTAAAATCACTTATCTAATACTCAATTATGTTCCAAATACTCTCTTCCAAATACTAACAAATATTAATTCCTTTTGTGTCTGGGGTGAGTAGAATCATTTCCCAGTATTCCAGGTAAGGAAACTTGATATTATGCCTGTTCTACAAATGAGGACACTTACCCAAGGTGCCAGAGCCATAATTTGAATCAGGACAGTATGGTTCCAGGGCCTGCGCTGAACAAAAAAACCCGCTGACGCTGCCATTCCACCAGATACAATTATTATTCATATTTTAGTGTATTTACTTTGTCTTGTGCAAAGTGAATTGTCCTGTACATATTCTTGTAATCTTTTCACTTAATAGATCATGAACATTTTCCTGTATCATAAATCATTCATAAAAACCATTAGAATTTCTCATGCATGTAGAACAATGCATTTAACCAACTTCTCATTTTGGAATAGCTTGCCTCCCATTTTCCCCTGTAATAACACTGCTGACACGTAACCTTCTCAAGTCTAAATCTTTTTACAGATCCACATTTTATTATAAATTCTGTAACTGGAATATAATGTTATATATAATACATAAAGTCTTTTGATTCACATCAAATGAAATGGTTCCCCTGTTTGCAGCAGAATAGATATGCAGTCACCTGCAGTGTAAGGACATGCTCCATCTCATCCATATTAGGTCATTAAAAGAGAAAACAAGAACATTATCAATTTGTGATCTCCGGTACCTTTTACATAGAATTGCATTAAAGAGCCAGTAATTCCACCATTCACCATCTACCGTGGAGAAGCAGCCTATTTGCACGATGAGACATTTATATAAATCACTGCAGCATTGTCTGTCTGTAATACTGAAAAATAAAAATGAACCGAAGAATGGCTACACTCAGCGGCTCTCCACTCCGAGAGCACTCTGCGAGCGTTATGGGGAGGGCAGGAATGCGTGTTTGGTGCAGATGGTGATAAAGGCAAGGTTCCACTGTCTCTCCTCCACGGCAGGAGCGGCTGCTTCTGGATCAGCTTTTCCGAAGTGCTCTGCTGTGCGCCGGGATTCTGGAGTCTGCTGGGGGTGCACAGATCCGGAATCCGGTTCCGGTCAGGCTCCGACTGGCCAACTGATGCAGGCCAGGGAGACGCCGGTCCTAGGCGCCCACACTTGCCCTCCCCAGAGAGGCGGGACCCTTGGATAGCCGGGCTCCTGGGCGCTGGAGCTGAGTTTCCGGGAGCGGCTCTTAGCAAGGCACCAGCCGGAAGTGCCTGTATTGTGGCGGAAGGAGGCGCTTTCTGGTAGCAGCAGATTCCGAGGGAAGCGTCCCTGGCAAAGATGATTCAGGCGATTCTGGTTTTCAACAATCACGGGAAGCCTCGGCTGGTTCGCTTCTACCAGCGTTTCGTGAGTGCCGCCCGGTTCGCCACGCCCCTTCTGAACCCCCGCGCGCTCTGACCTCCCCCTAGGCTACTTGCCTTCTCCCCGCACTGCCTGCTGACCCCCTCGGGCTACTGCACTGTGCAAGACCCTCACGCTACTTAGCCTCTTTCCCTGAACTGGGGGGTGTCAGTCCTTTGGTTTCCAGTTCCGCTGCCCCCGCTCTTTTCTGAACCCTTTCTAGACTCCATATTTTCTGTGTTATTTTCTGACATTTGCGTCTCAGCACCAGGTATAAGAGACGGTGGGGAGTGTGTCTCATTGAGAGCTTAAATGGTTTAAGTCACTTTCTTTAATCTTTTTGGTTGTTGACCGAAGATTCTCGAGAAAATAGACATTCGGCTTCTTACAGTTTTTGTTTTTCAGGGGATCTGGAAAAATTCTTTCTTGGAATTTTTTTCCCCCTGGTGGTAGCTGGGGCTGCCTAGGGACTACTACCTTTTACTCAGTAGGATTGAAGAAAATCACTTTGAAAATGGAAAAATGATGAGGAATTATACATGCTGCCACGTGAAGACTCAATAAGCATTTCCTTTGAATTTTCCAAAAATATTCCTCTGGAAAAACAGAAATATCGTTATTTGCTGTCCTGACCCTCAACATTTTATTTCTTCGCGGCTAGGTTTCAAAATTGTTATATAACAGGGAGACTGAAACCCAAAACTTACATTCAGGCCTCAGCTCCACCTTTTCTATTCTTGTGTTTACTGGCAAGTTAATAAACCGATTTCAGACTTTTATTTTCTCTTTTGTCAAATAGAAATGAAAAAATAATTTACTTTTTTTAAAAAAAAAATTTTAAAAGCTAGGTTACATTTTATTGAGTAGATTACATTGAGGTAAAAAAAATTATGAGCATCCAGTATAACTTTTCAATTTATATTTGAGAGAAGCCCGTGTGTGTGTGTGTGTGTGTGTGTGTGTGTGTGTTAGAGAGAGAGGTAAGTCACCATAACATACAGTTCACCTATTTAAAGTGTACAATAACATCCTTCACAGTCAAGTTTAGAACATTTTTATCATCTCGCCCACCAAAGCAACTCCTATCCATTAACAGTGATTCCCTATTTCTCCTTCAACACTCCCAGCCCTAGGCAACCTTTTACGTACTTTTTGTCTCTCTTGGTTTGCCCATTCTGGACATTGCATATAAATGGATCCATAACAATGTGTAGTCTTTCATTTAGTAAAATGTTCTCAGTGTTCTATGTTGTAGCACGCATGTATCAGTGTTTCATTCCTTTTTATTATCATAATGTTCCATTGTATGGATAATATCATATTTTGTCCATCAGTTGATGTTTCTACTCTTTGCTCTTGTGAATGATGCTGCTATCAACATTCACGAATAAGTTTTTGCATGGACATATATTTTCATTCCTCTTGGCTACACAGCTACAAGTAGAATTGCTGGATCATGTGGTAACTCTGTAGTGTATTTTTTTCAGAAACTGCCAAACAGTTTTACAAGTGGAAGAACCATTTTACATTTCCATAAGCAGTGTATTAGGATTCCTTTTTTCTCCACATCCTCACAAAAACCTGTTGTTTGCCTTTTTAAGTAAAGTCGTTTTAGTGGGTATAAAGTGATTTTCATTTCTATTTCCATAATGACTAATGATGTTGAGCATCTTTTCTTGTGCTTATTGGCCATTTCTATGTCTTTGGATATCATAGGATTTTTATAAGAACTCATGAGTTAATGAGTGAAAGACCCTTGAAAACTGCAGAGTCCTAAAAAGATATGAGGGGTTGTTAAAAATAACTGAAGCATGGAGGCAATTGGTAGTTTGCCTTTTTGTTGAACTAGAAATTAGTTGGTCTCATTCTTTCATACCACCTTCTCACTGCTGCCACTTCCCCTTAGAGTCAGATGAAAGGCTTTAGTTTAAAAGATGTTTTTGTCAGTTTCAAAAAAATGCTGATGTTTGGCATGTTTTGTATTTCTGAGCACACAGAGTTAATCTTTTACAACATTCTAGCATCTGTGAGCTTTGTGTGTTCTTTAGGTAGAAACCAGGATAATAGTGATTGATTTACTCTAATTAGCAGTGACCAGTGATTAGCAAGTTTGTATTAATCTATTCAGTAAATACTGAGCCACTCTATACCCACATTGAGTCAAAGTAATTTCCTCATAATGACATTTTCCCTGTTTTCTTTTTCTACTTAATAACTTTTTAAAATTTACTTGATCATAGTATCTGACTCTTGGGGCAGGTTCAATCTGAAGATTTTTTTTCTTTTTATTTAAAAATTAAAAAAAAAAAATGCTTTGCTACTTACTCAGAGTCCCCAATTCAGCAGCATTGACATCACCTGGGAGCTTGTTAGAACTGCAGTCTCAGCACCTAACCTAAACCTTGTAAATCAGAATCTACATCTATACAGTAGTCCTAGCTGATTGCTTGCACATTAGTAGATTTGAGAACTTGGGACTAGAGCTTTTCATTACTTTCTGTCTTATTGACCGGCTTCTCCCTCCTATTATCCTTTTTTTATGTTACCGTACTAGTAATGTTGTGAAAGACATATGTAGAAGTGGAAGTAAAATGTGAGTTATCAAGTGTGTAGTAATTGAATGGTAAGTGCAAAAAAATTATTTGTAGCTCTGTTCAACTGTTCTAAATTCTCAACTGTGCAAAGAACTTTTTCTGTCTTTTTCAATAACTTTGTTGATAACAGCTTTCTTTCTTTCTTTCTTTTTTTTTTTTTTTTTTTTTCCCTTAGCAGTACTGGGAATTGAACCCAGTAGCACTCTTACCACTGAGCTACACCTCAAGCTCATTTAAAACTTTTATTTTGAGACAGGGTTTTGCTGAGTTGCCCAGACTGGCCTTAGACTTGTAATTCTCCTGCCAGCCTCCCAAGTGCCTGGGATTACAGGCATTCACTGCTTTACCCCACTGGTAACATCGATTTTATATGTAGTACCTGTGTAACCACTACAAACGAGGGCAAATTTAGTTTCTTAAAACATGTAAATGATTACATCTTGATCTTCATGGAGTGTTAGAACCATCGAGGTTTGTTATTTACTTGTCATAGATGTTTTCCAGTTGAAGACAAAATACTTTAGGATCAGGATTTTGATGATTATTTGCATGAGTTTTTATTTATAAAGCTGTGCTGGGATCAGACTTAAGGCTCTTTATATTGCTAAGCAAGCATTTTACCACTGAGCTATGTCTGCAGCCCTGCAGCTTACTTATAAGATAGTTAGTGACCAAGATACCTAGTACATATACCCTGTCTTAATTCCTATAGCAAATTCTGTTTTTCTATAGTCACTGTTTTTTCACTACCCATTGTTTTTATCTTTTTGGGAAACTAGTACTAAATGTTGTTCCCAATTTTGAAGCACTTGTTTTCCCTGGCCATCCTCAATGATGGGATGTAGTTTTTAAAATTTGTCCTCTGATTTACCTTGTTATTGTTGTTGTTTTGTCCATAGCCAGAAGAAATTCAACAGCAGATTGTTCGAGAGACTTTCCATCTAGTCCTCAAGAGGGATGACAACATCTGTAACTTCTTGGAGGGTGGAAGGTAAACTGTCAGCTTCACTTTTCTCTCCATATCACCACTTTTGGGTGGCCTTCATCATTATTGCTGCTTCTGTCATACTCTAGTATGTGTGTACTTGATGCAACTTGAACATGATTTACTCAAGAGCCCAGTTCTGTTTGTGAAGCAGTTGCATTATTGTGCTTCATGTATTACACAGGTAGATATTTGGTGCCTAGGAGGATTGGCAGGAAAAAAGGTGAGGTAAGGTGGCTTTAGGTATCTCTACCAAACTTGGTTGCCATTTACATGGTAGAAATGGTCTGCTTCTAGCATTTAGCTTTCCCTTTTTGATTGGGCCCTTTCTCATTCCTTGGCAGAGTTTAAAATAAAGACGTTTAAATGTTTCCCATCTTCCACAGTTTGATTGGTGGTGCTGACTACAAATTGATTTACCGGCACTATGCTACCCTCTACTTTGTATTTTGTGTGGATTCATCAGAGAGTGAACTTGGGATCTTGGACCTCATTCAGGTATGTGTAGTCAGCTAATGATGCAGCAATTTTTCAGAGATTGCAGGTATTTTTGAAAAGTCCAATCTGTAGTTCCTTTTGTCATTCTCCTTATTGATAGTGGTAAAAGTTGCTGGATGTCCACTAGATGGTGCTGTGGGAAAGCTCAGTAGCAACCCTAAAAGACAGCTTTGGGTTTTATTTGTTTCAACCCAGCCTTTATACTGCACTTGGTCTTCATGTTTTAAATTTTCTTTCATCTATCAAATTAACGTGCCTCCCCCTTTTTTTTCTCTTGATACTAGCGTTTGAACCCAGGGATGCTTACATCCCTAGCCTTTTTTATTTTGTGATATAGAGTCTTGCCAAGTTGCTGAGGCTGGCCTTGAACTTGGGATCTTCCTACCACAACCTCCTGAGTTGCTGGGGTTATAGGTATGCACCCCCATGCCCAGCTAACATTTATGCTTTTTATTTTCACCTACAGTGGTAGCCTAAAGCAAGAAACTTGACACTTTAGTCTATGGAGTCTTGACTAAGTAAAAATCATTTTTGTTGCGCTTTTTGAAAATTAGAAATTACTTGAAGATTGATTTCATTGCCTTCTTAGAAACTGAAACATGGGATTGGGGGTGTAGCCTATGATAGGTAATATGTGCAATATCCTGGATTCCATCCCTAGCACCAAAGAAAGGAAAAAAGAGAGAAGTGTAGTTTTATAATTTAATGGACATTTGTTAAGTATTTAGTGTGCATTGGATTTAGGATGATCAAATCAGTAAGGTGTAAATAGAAACTAAAAGGTTTAGCCTTTGAAAAACAGTAAAAATCAGTAAATAGTTGACTTAATTGAGAATTTATGATATAAGGAATCTGAAAATCAGAATGATAAAACATTATTTTTAGAGGCTGACACATAATTATGTCATTAATATATTTGAAATAGCTGAAACAAAAAAATATGCCCAAATGAGGTCAATACAAAGGTACCTGGAATAATTCTATATTAGGATGAAATAAGAAATGTTTAAAAAAGAAGAAGAAGAAAGAACTGACTCTAGAGGTTTTTAAACCTAGAACAGCAACAAACCCATACTGCTTTTATGGAGTAAATTGTTTATCATTCAGAAACCTTACTATAAAAGGAAAATGTTTTCAAATATTACATATTGGTATTGGTACAAAATTAGTTAAAAAAAAAAAAAAAACTTAAGCCAAATATTGAGCCAAGGGGTTGTAAGTCTTGGTTTCTCGTCCTTCAACAAATCATTTAAGCTTTATTGGCTTTAAATGTTTTTGTTTGCATTTTGACTGTTCTGTGTGTGTAGGTTTTTCTGATTTACAAAGATACCAGATACTCTTTTCTAACCCTAAAATTCTTTCTCTATCAGGAATATTAGAAGAATATAGATTGAGCATCCTGATCCAAAACCTAAAATCTGATATGCTCCACAATCCACAATTTTTGAGCACAAGTAGAAAATTCTATACTTGATCTCATATGATGGGTCACAGTCAAAATGCAGGTCTGCTAAAAGTATTATATAGTTACTTCAGTGGTACATGTATGAGGTATATATGAAATGCAAATGAATTTTGTCTAGACTTGGGTCCCATTCCCAAGATATCTCAGTATGTTTATGCAAACATTCTTTTTTTTTTTAAAGTCCTAATTCTGTAGGACTTTTTTTTTTAATATTTATTTTTTTAGGTGTAGATGGATACAACACAATGCCATTATTTTTATGTGGTGCTGAGGATTGAACCCGGGTCCCGCCTGTGCTAGGCAAGCGCTCTACTGCTGAGCCACAATCCCAGCCCCACAAACATTCTTAAATCTGAAAAAATTCTAAAATTTGAAGCACTTCTGGATCTGGGCATTTTATATAATGATTACTCAACCTGTTTTTTTTTTTTTTAATATTATTTATTTTTTTAGTTTTCGGCAGACACAACATCTTTGTTTGTATGTGGTGCTGAGGATCGAACCCGGGCCGCACGCATGCCAGGCAAGCGCACTACCACTTGAGCCACATCCCCAGCCCCTCAACCTGTATTGATGGTCAAAATTATATTTATCCTAGCTAGGTGTGGTGCCACATGCCTGTAATCCCAGAGGCTCAGAAGGCTGAGGCAGGAGAAGTTCCAAACCGGCCTCAGCCACTTATCGAGGCCCTAAGCAACTTTGTGAGACCCTGTCTCAAAATTAAAAGGGGATGTGACTCAGTGGTCGAGCATTCCTGGGTTCAATCTCTGGTAACAACAAAATTATATTTATCCTAAGAATACAAAGCAATTTAATAAAGAAAAATTCTTAAAGAGACTATTAGAGAAGCTAATATACATGTGTCGGGAGATGCTGAGAAGTGATTATACAGATTATATTCCTAAGTCATTTTCTAAAATTGGAATAAGAAGCATTTTTATTTGATTAAAAAGTATATATGTATTTAATTGGTATAAACTTTATTTTTTTAAGAAATAATACGTTTATATGTTTCAGAATTCCAAAGGTACATATAAGTATACAGTGAAAAATATCCTCCTTCCCCTCTCTCCCAGTAACCTGGTTTACTTTATAAATGCAACCAATTTTAGTTTAAAACTAAGAGCCAGAGCCTGTGTTATATCAGGGAACATCTATAGGTATTTATGAAAACAAGGGTATCTCATACATTTACTCCAATTTTACAAAAACAAATGATAAAAGAAATAGAAAGCTGGGCATGGTTGTGTGCACCAATAGCCCCAGCTACTTGGAAGGCTAAATGGGGGGGATGGTTTGAGACTGGCCTGGGCAACACAGGGAGACCCTCTCTCTCTCTCTCTCTCTCTCTCACACACACACACACACACACACACACCCCTGATAAAAAGAAATCAACTAGAAAAAACAGAAGAACATAATGAATGATATGAGCAAAATGGCAGAATATGAGATAAATCCATCAAGATTGAATTTCCTATTTCTGTGAAAATGGAGAAAATTTGCAAAGAAATTTTATTACAATAGTATTTAAGCATTTAGACTACTACTGATGACAGTAGTCTCAGAGGTACTAATCAGTATATCAGATGGGAAATCAAGAATTGTTCCATCAGAAGGTCTTAACCCAGTAAAGGGAAACCTTATTAAGGAAAATGAGTGACCAAGAAATGCAAAAGAATATTTTGAGAAAAAAAGGATGGTAATGGGGGATAGGCTTTATTATTAGGCTTTAGAATATGTAAGAGTTGGAGGTGAATTAATTACCTAGACAATCCAAATCAACTGGAAACAATTAGAACCACTAATAGAGTTCAGTAAGATTGCAGGATGCAAGTTTAACTTACTGAAATTAGTAGTTTTCCCTTAGTAGTAAATTTGAAAACGTAATATTAAAGCAGCTTATTCACAATTGCAAAAAGTTGGATAAGTTTGAAATGTAGAAAATGTGTAAGATGTAAATGAAGAAGACTTAAAACTCAGCTAAAAATATGAAAAAAGAACAAAGTAGGGGCTGGGGTTGTGGCTCAGTGGTAGAGCACTTGCCCAGCATGTGTGAGGCACTGGGTTCAATCCTCAGCACCACATAAAAATAAAATAAACAAAATATATTAAAAAAAAAAAAAGAACAAAGTAAATGAAAATAATTACATTCCTTTCCTGTTGAGAAAGCTTTAAAATGTCAGTGTTTCCAGATTATAAATTTGTGAAAACCCAATCAGAATCCTAGTAAGATTGTTATTCTTAAATTAATTTTATTGTGAGATATATATGTAGAAAAGTAAAGATATACCTGTACAGTTGTATAGTTTAAAGAATGCTAAGAAAACATACATCTGTATACCTGTCTATGTAGAATATTACTAGTACCTTGAAATCTCCTGTATACCCCTACTCAGTCTAATTCCCTTCCCTGTTTGGATTCCTCCTCAAATTCTATTTTATTTGTTGTTTGCTTGCTTGTTTCGCAGTCTTGGGATTGAATCCAGGGGTGCTCTACTGTTGAGCTACACCTCCAGCCCTTTTAATTTTTTATTTTTAGACAGGGTCTTGCTTGGTTGCTCAGGCTGGCTTCAAACTTGCCATCTTCCTGACTCAGTTTTCTGAGTAGCTGAGATTACAGGAGTGTACCACTGTGCTTACCTCCTCATATTCCTGAGTTGATGATCATTCTTTTGCTTCTTTTTATGGTTTTATGATGTGATGAATATCCCTAAGTGATATTTTGCTTGGTGTGGCAAAACCAGATGTCAAGCACAGACTTAGCTGTATAAGAAAAGAGCAATTGCTTTCACAAGATCATGGCTGTGTTCCAATTTGGCTTCAGTATCCTTTGACAGTTTATAGAGCTTCTTTGGGAAAAGTCAGAGGGCAAGGTCATGTAAGTGAGCCCAGGAAAACCTACTGCCTACTACAGGTTCTGGTGTTCAGCAGAAACATGGACTTCACATTTTCTGCTTCTGAGTTTGTCATGACTTACCTCTGTATTTTAAGAGTAGGTCAAAGCAGAACATTGTGGTAGGGATAAAATGAATGTTCTCAACTGAACCAGTCAGCAGAATGCTTAGGGAAACAAGCACTACATACTTTGCAGTTTCCTTTTTTTTTTTTTTTTTTAATTTTTTTCAGAGTTAGGAATGGAACCCAGGGCCTCATACATATTAAGCAAGCACTCTTACCACTGAATGCTTTTTAGCATGTTTTTTTTAAAAATAACATTTTTAAAAAATGTTCTATTAAGACAGGATCTTGCTGAGTTACTCAGACTGGCCTATGTCATGCAATCTTTCTGCCTCAGCCTCCCAAATAGCTGCGATTACAAGCATGAACTACCATGCTTGGCTTGATTGATTCCATTTTACTATTTCTTTAAATTAATATTTCTCTAATTCTTTATGCATGTTATTGTTCCTATTCACACCTCGTAAGAGCAGAATATCAGAATCAAAGAGAATTAATATTTCTAGTTATAATACATATTGCTAGATAGCTATTCAGAAAGACTATTAATTTATAATACCTCCAGCACTATATAAGTTTGTGTTCTGTCCTAGCTCCAACACAGAAGTATGTCATTTTAAATGTCTACTCAGAGATAGGCATACCTCACAAAGAGTTGAGTTTTTATTAGTCATGCTTAGTTTTTTTTTGTTTGTTGGTTTGGTTTTTTTAATATTTATTTTTTAGGTGTAGATGGATACAACACAATGCCTTTATTTTTATGTGGTGTTGAGGATTGAACCTGGGTCCCACCGTGCTAGACGAGCGCTCTACCGCTGAGCCATAATCCTAGCCCCATGCTTAATTTTTCAGTGTGTACTCTTACATTGTTCTTTTCATGTCAGCCTTCTGTGATATAATTGAACCACTCGTCCACTGAAGTCTAGATCCTGGTTTGTAATATTGTATTTCATTTATTCTAGGAATGAACATTTATCACACACTTCAATAACTCTAAAATCAGGCTGTGTATTACTGTAGATGACATCTAATGACTATAATTGACAGCATTTTTTCTGTTAACACATAAAACAGTGGTTTGCCTTATAATCAATGAAAAAGTAATTCTTGGGCTGGGGATGTGGCTCAAGCGGTAGCGCGCTTGCCTGGCATGCGTGCGGCCCGGGTTCAATCCTCAGCACCACATACAAACAAAGATGTTGTGTCCGCCAAAAACTAAAAAAATAAATATTAAAAATTCTCTCTCTCTCTCTCTCTCTCTTAAAAAAAAAAAAAAGTAATTCTTTTTGCATTTCGGTTTAACACTAACTTAGCTTAGTGATAGAGTGTGCATGAGGCTCTCAGTTTAATCTCTAGCCATCCACGAAATATGCAAACTTATTTAAAATTTTTTTTTCAAATTAATTTTTTTGAACTGTTATGGTAAATGTAAACAATCCATTTTTATCTCCCCTTGTTGAAGAAACTTTAATATATAATTTATTAAAGTTTATAGTGAAATCCAGATTCTCTATCATAGCCTGTAAAGCCTGATGTGGTCTGGCTCCTTTGTCTTTCTGACCTCACCATATACATTTTGTCCATTCCCATACTCTAGCCTCATGCTCTTCTTCAAACTCAAGAAATTTTTTGCCTCAGGGCCTTCATATTCTTTCTGTCCACTAGCATGCTTTTGTCTAGGTTCTTTAATTATTGCTCTTTGAATGACTGCTTTTTATTTATCATGGCCCAGTACTAATGTTAATCCTTATAGTGAATTTTTGGCACTCTGTCTCAAAGTGTAACTCCCATTCCACACATTCTATTTACTTTCTTTAAAGACTTTTTTTTTTTTTTTTTTGATATCAGGGATTGAACCCAGAGACTCTTAATCACTGAGCCATGTCTCCAGTCCTTTTTATATTTTATTTTGAGATGGGGTCTCTCTGAGTTGCTTAGGGCCTTGCTAAGTTGCTAAAGCTGGCTTTGAACTTTTGGTCCTTGTCTTACCTCCTGAGTCACTGGGATTAAAGGTGTGCGCCACCACACCTGTCTTTCAAAGTACCTTTTTTTTTTTTTTTTTTAATTAGTTGTATGGGCTGGGGATGTGGCTCAAGCGGTAGCGCGCTCGCCTGGCATGCGTGCGGCCTGGGTTCGATCCTCAGCACCACATACAAAATAGAGATGTTGTGTCCGCCGATAACTAAAAAATAAATATAAAAAAAATTAAAAAAAAAAATTAGTTGTAGATGGACACAGTACCTTTATTTTGTTTATTTAGTTTTATGTGTTGCTCGGGATTGAACCCAGGGCCTCACACATGCTAGGCAAGCGTTCTACCACTGAACTACAATCACAGCACCCCTCAAAGTACTTTTGACAAATAGAAAAGATCTGATTTCTTTGCCTCCTGTTCTTCCATACCCAGAATATTAGCCAGATGAAAACATGACTTATTCACTGTGGTTTCCCCAGAGTAGAATGGGATGAGCCCAGAATGTGTAATCATTCCCCAAACAGTGCTTGATAGACTTTGAATATATAGTCTGATTAAGTTTTTACTCTTAGCTTTGTTCTACTGAGTTATGTTTTTCTTTCTACACTAATTTCACCTTGTTTTATTTATTATTGTAAATATAGGTTCACATACCTAGCAAAATAATTTATTCCTCTTGGATACAGTTTTTTATTAACATATTCCCTGGTATTTATAACCATTTGTTCATCTATACACATTCTTATATAATTTATAAAGGTATCAAAAGTCCCTGTTGGATTTGTAATTAGAAGTGAATTAAATGCAGCATTACTCTCAATTTATTCATTTTTTCTTTTGAATCTTGCATTGAAGCTTCATTGTTTTTATTCAGAACAGGTCCTAATATCACGATTATTCTCAAGTTTCAGGATGGTAAGCTTTTATTATTATTTTCACAGACATTTCTTCACCACCACGTAACTTTTCTTTTAATTCGTAATTAGTTACTATTCATTATTTACATCTCAGTATAGTTGAAATTATCTACTTTACACTTACCTTTTCTACTTCTTCAATAGTTAATTAATCTTCCTGTCATAATTGGTTCTTTTTTTTTTTTTATATCAGGGATTGAACCCAGGAGTGTTTAATCACTGAGCCACACCTTCATTTTTATATTTTATTTTATTTTATTTTGAGATAGGGTCTCACTAAGTTGTTTAGGGCCTCACTAAATTGCTGAGGCTGGCTTTGAACTTGGAATCCTCCTGCTTCAGCCTCCTGAGCCACTGGGATTAGAGGTGTGTACCAGGCCCAGCTTCCTGTCACAATTGGGACAAAATTCTAAACCATTTATTTCCAATTTAAAAAATATGTATTATTAATCTGTTAAACACAAATCAGATTTCTTTTCATATATGCTAAGATATGGATCTAATTTAATTTACATTCTGTCCATCCCTTTATCCAGTTTCTCCAGTAATGATTGTAAATTATTCAGTCTCCCATTGTTTTGCTACTCCTAATTAAAGTTAATTTCTATATAAATTTAAGCCTGTTTCTAGAATTTCAACCATTTTTAAAATACCTTTATTTTACTTATTTATTATATGTGATGTTGAGGATCGCACCCAGTGCCTCACACATTCTAGGCAAGCACCTGCCAGTGAGCTACAACTCCAGCCCTCAAGTATATTTTGTTTTTATTTTGAGTTTTTAAAGTTACACGGATAGTCTATGAATAATTCTTCCTGTAAAGATTCAAACAGCTCATCTTATTGGGTAGAATGGAAAAGTTCTCACCCTTAGTATTCATCCTTTTCTTATACACCATTCCCCTTGTGAAGGTAATTACTACCAAGTTTTTTAATGCACGAATACACATGTACTCTCTCTATATATTACATATTTTTAAATAAAAAGTAATCATACTGTATGCATAGTTCTACAGTTTGTTTTTTATCACATTAATAAGTCTCAGAGCTTTTTCTACATTTATGCATTCTTTTTAATGTGCATGATTTCCCATAATATGGATGTATCATCATATTTTATTTAGAACCCTACTTGTGGGCATCTAGGATTTTCCCAGTTTCTATTGCAAGTGATACTGCAGTGACATCCTGCAAATATATCTCTGTGCACATGTATTAATTTCCTTAGAATAGATTCTTAAAATCGTAATCATTGCTTTAATAAGGGAGTGATTTTTATTTTTAGTTTTTGTAACTTTTTAATTTTATTTTGCAATGCTGAGACTCAAACCCAGGGCCTTGATGCATATTGGTCAGTATTCTACTGTTGAGCCATAGCCCAGATGGGCTTTCCAAGTTGTCAAATATTGCCACATTACCTCCTAAAAAGGGATTTGTCTTTGATATGCTTACTAATGGATTATAATGTGCTTGTTTCCCCATAAACTCACAGACTTTTTTGAATTTTAAGAATATTTTCAATTTTTTGCCTATCTGATGGGTGAGAACAGTCAATTCCTTGTTTTTTCTAAAACTTTCCTGAAAACTAGTGAGGCTATGTATCTTTTTGTGTTTACTGGCCATTGGAATTTGGAAATGTCTGACTGCACCATTTATCCACTTATCTATGGCTCATTAGTTTTATTCATTTTTTATTTTTTATTCACACACAACCCATTTGTGTGTATTGGGTTTTTTCCCCTAACTTCATGGATCTAAATCATTTTTTTGTTACATTTATTACAGATATTTTCTTCAATCTATTGGTTTTTTAACTTTATGGAGTTAAATTTCTTGATCTTTTGACTTACAGCTCCTAGGTTATAAAAATGTTCTCCAGTAGTTTTGCCATTGCTTGTTTTTTTGAAAAAAATATTTTTATTATCATTACTGCCCAGCTTATTTGTGCTGGATTATGTGCCGAAGGTAAGATCTTCCAAAGAGTATCTACATAACCTTCTTTCTTGTTTAGGAGGTGGAAATAACAAACCAGCAGATAAAAAAAAAATTGTACATACAGTAGTTGTCCTATCATATCTTCAGAGGATTGGTTCTGCTTATAAAGTGGCATACTATTTGCATTTAACCCCTACCCCACCCTTCCATATACTTTAAATCACTTATAGATTACTTACAATCTCTAGTAGAGGGTAATACTGTGTAAATAGTTGTTATAATGTATTGTTGAGGGAATAACAATAAGAAAAAGCCTGAACATGTTCAGTACACAGTTTTTTTGTTTTTCCTTCCACAGTTAATTGAATTTGCTGATAGGGAACCTGTAAATACAGAAGGCTGACTATGTGAGAGTTTATTTTACTTGTAGCTTTTATATATTTGCAAAGTAGATTACCCCAAGGAAGCAGCAGAGGGCTTCTGAGCCCAAGGAAGCAGCTGACAAGGAAAGCTGACAGCCTACCTGATAACGCGTTACAGAGTCCCAAAAGGACATAGAGCTTGCTGCATAATCTCAACAGGGGTGTGGGTGTGGAGTGAACAGAAAAAGCTGTTTGGGAACCAGTTAGATCCCTAAGTCCTATAGACATTTCCAGTTGTCTGGGCAATTACCTTGCCCCAAGTATGAGTCTAGAGGTTTAATTCTTACAGAGGGTTAAAGAAAGTGTCTCTGGGGACTGGGGCTTGTAGCTCAGTGGCAGAGTGCTTGCCTAGTGAGGCACTGGGTTTGATCCTTAGCACCACATAAAAATAAACAAATAAAATAAAGGCATTCTGTCCATCTATAACTACTAAAAAAAGGAAGTTCTCTGGTTTGGGGGATACTAGGCATAATCAGTAATGCAAATCAGAGGGATTAAATGAATGTATGCCTCTGATACTAACTTTCCAGCTCTTTTCCCCCATTGGCTCCCAAATTTCTAGCAGCCAGTGCTTTGCTCTCCAGGCAGAAAATAGAAAGAATTCACTGAAGAATTTGACCAATCTAAGCAAAAATTTTAAATGTTTGGGGAGTGGTCAACAAGTAGCATGATTGTACAGCATTTCCAATCTGTTTTGTTTTTATGAATGGAAAAAAAAGTTGATTAGAGGAAGATAATGTGAAATGGAAGAAAGAGATGAAATGAACAAATAGTAAGAAAGCAACTTAGAAAAAGTGGACACCATTCACAGAAAAAAAAGTGAAATGGTAAAATGAATAAAACCTACAGAGAAATATGACAGACAAAAATGAATGCTAAATAAATGAAAACACAGAACAAAATGTTCTCTGAGAGGAAATGGAAAAGAAATAAGAACCTACCTCAGTTAAGTGTTAGAAAATCAAGTTAAGTAACTTTGAGAATGGACAGAGATAGAAAATAGGGGTGGAAAAATAAACAAAACAAAAACAAAAATCCAGAAGACTGAGCACTGGTTAGCAATCCCAGGGCAGGACTTCAAAAGCTTCTCTGTTCCCTGCATCTTGATATCAAGAGTCACCAAGGAAAATACAACTGTTGAGCATTGGATGTAACCATACCTTTCATGGAGAAGAGACAGAGCAAGATCAACCCCAGCAGAGTGCATTAGGCCCTAGTGGATCTCCCTAATAGCCACCACAGGACAGTTTGCCTATGTCACCTACCTTGGGCCACAGCAGAAAGACATTCCTGATTTGGGTCAGTTGGAAACCTCAAGTAAGACCTGTTTTCATGCAGCACTGAACAACTAATGACATTGCTGACTACAAGGCTATTGAAATTAGGTTATTCTCTGAGAGAGAAATCAGAAAGTAAGGAAGGACTGAGGATGTAGCTTAGTGGTAGCCTACAATGTGTAAGAGCTATGTTTGTTCCCTAGCACTAACACCAAAAAAAAAAAGGTATCTGGATAGTAGTCACATGATTATTTTCATTCTGAAAATTAATTAAGACATGCCTTTATCATTTGAACACTTTTATATTATACTAAAAAGTTAAATTAAAAAATAGCCAGGTATGGTGGTGCATGCCTGTCATCCCAGCAACTTGGGAGGCTAAAAGCAGGAGCATTGCAAGTTCAAAGCCAGCTTCCACAACTTAATGAGGCCATCTCAAAAAATAGAAAGGGCTGGGGATGTGGCTCAATAGTTGAGCACCCCTGGGTTCAATCCCTGGTAACAACCACAACAAAGTGAAAAGTAGTGTAAAAGTTAAATGTGAATATTGTTGATTCATCAAAATATATTTTAAAGTTAATATTAATTAAAAGGAACAGACAACTATTGTTAACGTTGCAATAATGAAATTTTTTTTGTAGAGGTGTATACTGAGGCTTAGGAAAAGGACATGGAATTATAAATAGTTGATATTTTAACTTATTATTTTATGCAATTAGCATCTTATAATAAAAAGGAAAGAATGCCACATGTGTCTACTTGGTTGTACTGTTGTACCAAAAATAAGGTTTTCCTGTCTTAGGTTGTCCCCCTGAATTGGGATAAATACGGCTAATTGTGGAAACAAAAGGGAGGATTTCTTTGTTTTTGAAATTTATCGTTATGCTCCTTTTACTTTGAAATGTAATATTTATATTAATCTGTGAATATGTTCTCATTTCTGTTCTTTATTTCTCCTTGTTTTCTAGGTTTTTGTGGAGACTCTGGATAAGTGTTTTGAAAATGTTTGTGAATTGGATTTGATCTTCCATATGGATAAGGTACATTCTCTCTCAAACCAGGGTTACTGAAAAACTGTGAGCCTATAGCATCTTTAGCCACCTTTACATCTTCATGTTCTTTCTCTTGGTTTTACTCTGATATAGTCCTATGACCTATTTATGTTTAATAACTTTGGTTTAGGGCTTTTTTTTTTCTAAGATCTATCAATTGTTTTAACATCTACAAGATTATCACTGGGCCTATATTGTGGTTCATCTGTTCACAGGCTTCTTGGTGTAGAGCAGTGATAACTCTAGAGTAAGTGGCCACATAGTTTTATATTGCTTATAAAATAAGTTTCATAGGCATAAGCCAAAATGATAATGAATCTTTGGAATAATTATAATACCAGGGCTTTGACTTAGTAAAATTTATATCTTTCCTAAGGGGTAATGTAGTGACTAATATACCTGTGACATAATTTGAGGTCAGGCAATACTCTGTAGGAAAGCACACTCCGAGTCAGAATTCAGAACAAGTAGTGTTCTTAGATTTTTTTTCTAGCATAACTGGGACATGGCCTGTGTCCTAGCATGCCAAGTTAAACATAGATGATAGCCAGCAAGGGGATAGAAACATTTCATCCAGCTGGGCATGTGCTGTCCCTAGTGCTGTTTGTGGTAAATTAGCTAATTGTTGTCACTGTGGTTCATGGCCCTTGGAGCAAGTTAGAACTTTGGGGAAACTACTGCTCATTGGCCATGATCCTTTATTAATCTGTTTTTATCATGACAGAGCAGTTTTGAGGTCCATCTTTGGTAGCAGCTGCCATCTGGGGGAAATCTCTTGTTTTCCAGTAGGATCTTCTTAAGTCTCAGTTGACTCGACCAGGCTTTGCAGATGCCACTTTTGGGGCTGTTGCAGTCAGTGGGTTCTTGTTTGGATGTTGGAAAGGAGTAAAGTTTTCTTTGAACATTCAGCTTGACTCTGGCTTCGGCTTCGGCTTTATCAGCAACTTGGTGCAGGAGAATCATGGAACCCTATTCCTTAGATAGACCTGACTTGGAACTCTGAGAGTTTGCAAAGTATCCAGAGCTCACTGATACTTTTGAGGTAGTCACTCTCCCTTTCATTTGAAAGGATCTTGGAAATTTCAGAAATCTCTTGGCCCCTTCTCTTTGCAAATACTAGAATTATTTTGTGCTTGTCAGTTATTAAATGTGCTACAATGTTGTACACTTTGTTAAGAAGAGCAAATAGTCCAAATCTAGTTCTCTTCTATACTAGTGACAGAAAAAAAAAAAAAAGAATAATATTAAGAAACTTGAGAATATGAGGGGAATGGAGCAGTGTCTCCATATGCCTTGTCATTATTATTTTAAAACACCATTAAAATGTAAAATGGGGCTAGGATTTTTAGGCTCTGCAGTAGAGCACTTGCCTAGCATGGTGAAGTACTGGGTTCGATTCTCAGTACCACGTAAATAAATAAATAAAATAAAGGTCCATTGACAACTAAAAAAATTTTTTTTTGTAAAATATGAGGTATTACCTTGATGGTTACCACCTGGTGTGCAAAGTGAGTTTCTTTGTGGATACTACCTGATGTTTATTAAGCCAGAGATGAATTTCTTCAATATCTTGAGCAGAGATTAAGGGATAGATTTTACTGGGTGAAAGGGAATTTTTCCAATCAAGAGAAGAGAAGGTATAGATCCCTCATCCTCCCATTGTCCCCCTGGATGTTTGTTGGGGCTAGTTTCTGCTGGAGTGGCTCCTCCTTGCCCGCTCCCCCAGTGTTCTTTCTTTATCAGGCAACTGTAGGGAGTACAGAGATACACAAAGTTCTAAAGACTCCAGACAGTCTGCATTTGTATATCAGTTGTTTTTTTTTTTTTTTTTAAATAGGAAAGAACTCTTGCTTTTTTTTTTTTTTTTTTTTAAGAGAGAGAGAGAATTTTTTAATATTTATTTTTTAGTTTTCGGCAGACACAATATCTTTGTTTATATGTGGTGCTGAGGATCGAACCTGGGCCGCACGCATGCCAGGCGAGTGCACTACCGCTTGAGCCACATCCCCAGCCCTGTATATCAGTTGTTTATAGAAGTTTGAGATGCTAGATACCTAAAAACTTGGGGACTTATGGGTTGTTACACCTTGAGGAGACAGTGGTAGGTATTATGGAAAGTTGAAATTGAGTGTAGCCCTTCTCATTTGGAAGAGAGGGAGCCCCCCAGTCCAACCTAGTTCATGAGAATGCTTTCAAGGTAACTTTCAGAATCACAAAATACTGTTTTATGTCTTAACTCCTTTGCTTGATGTTGGTTATAAGAATCCAATTTGTCATGAGTAGCCTTAGAAGGTTTCATTTCATTCTGCATAGGATTCCATTATATGAATATACTATAATTTATTTATTCATTGTGTGATTTAGATTGTGTATGAAATATTCTGGCATGAATATTATTAAAAGTTTATGATATCATACATTTCACTTGTAACAGTTATAACTCTTGATAATGGAATTGGTGGGTCATAGGTGGGGTCCCTAAGGAGAAGAAGGGGAAGCACAAGAGGCCCAAGACCTGATAAGCCTCAATGTAAGCCACAGTACCTGCCCCTTTAGTAGGTATTTCCAAACTTTTCCAGAGTGCTTTTATTAATTTATATTCCCACCAATGGGCTGAGTATTCCCATGCCTCCATATCCTTACCCGAAATTTATTCTCAGTGTGGTCATCATCAGAACCATTAATCAGATATTTCTAGGTCTTTCTCCTTCAGGACATATGGTAAAATTATAATTCTGTGCCCTCTTAAATTAACTATAGCTGTGTGATTTGTTTTAGCCACCAAAATGTGAATTTAGCTAAGGATATGTGAGTGAAAGTGATGCATGTCACTTCTAAGAACAACTTTTAAGAGCTGTACACAAGTTTGTCTTGTTTTTCTGCATTGGTAATCATGGATTAAGCATGGCCACAGAAGCTTCCTCTGTCTTGGTCCTGAGTAAGGGTGAAGGAGAGTGAGTGCCCCCAAGTGGACAATTTTGATCAGTGTAGTAGATGTGTAGTGTATTGCATTGTGACATGCCTGGAATTTCTCTGATAATTCACAAAGATGAGCATTGTTTCTTATGTTTATTGGCCATTGGGAGATCCTTTTTGGTGAAGTATTTATTACCTTGGTCTTTGTTCATTTTTATATTAGATTATCTGTTTTAAAATTCTATTTGTAGAAGTTCTTTTTTTATTTATTTGTTTATTTATTTTTAATTGTAATTACCAGGGGTTAAACCCAGGGGTGCTTACCCATTGAGCTACATTCCCCTTTTTATTTTTTTTATTTTGAGACAGGGTCACACTAAATTGTTTAGAGCCTTACTAAATTGCTGAGGCTGACTTTGAATTTGCGGTCTTCCTGTCTTAGCATCTCAGGTTGATGAGATAATATGTGCCACCCTGTCCAGTCATAGAAATTCTTTTTATTTTTGTGCCAGGGATTGAACCCAAGGGCATCTAACCACTGAGCCACATCCCTGACTCTTTTTACTTTTTTTTTTCTTCAATTTTGAGAAGAAAGCAATTAAGACAGTGTGGTATGGAATAGAACTAGAAAAACAGGACAGAATATAGAAACAGAGCCACATAGATATGGATTCTTACATCATTATAGAGGTGGCACTATTTGCGTAGGTCCTTGCTAAGTTGCTAAGGCTTTGAACTTGAGATCCTCCTACCTCAGCCTCTCTACTAATTGGGATTGCAGGCATGTGCCACTATGCTTAGCTCTTCTCTTATGTTTATAATATCATTCCACTTCTGATGAACAGAAGTTCCTAATTTGAATTGGGGAAGAATTTATCAGTTTTTTTAAGGGCTTTCATGTCTTTTTCGGGAAATCTTTTTCTTTCCCTATGGTTATAAAAATGTCTTTGGTGCTGGGGATGTAACTCAGTGGTAGAGCACTTACCTAACATGCGTGAGACCCTGGGTTTGAGCCCCAGTAATGCAAAAAATAAAACAACAACAACAAAAAAAAAACTTCTGTAAAATCTTTAAAATTGCAATTCACCTTGAGTAGATGGTAAGGTCTAATGTCACTTTCTTCCCTAATATAAACATCTGAGGATTCTAGCACCACCTTTTGAAAAGATCCTCCTTTCTCAGGGCTGAGGTTGTGGCTCAGTGTTAGAGCGCTTGCCTAGCATGTGTGAGGCACTGGTTTCAATCCTCAGCACCACATAAAAATAAATAAATAAAATAAAGGTATTGTGTTCATTTGCAACTAAAAAAATATTAAAAAATAAAGATTCTCCTTTTTCCTCTAGTGCCACCTCTATAATGATGTAAGAATCCATATCTATGTGGCTCTGTTTCTATATTCTGTCCTGTTTTTCTAGTTCTATTCCATACCACACTGTCTTAATTGCTATAGTTTTTTAGGATGTTTTTAAAACTGTTGAGAGAAAAATTATACCTCATCTGATTCAAATGTAAAAAAAAAAAAAAAAAAAAAATCTTAAGAGAGGAAAACATACCCACTTTCTTCTTTCTTCTTCTTTAAGAGTAGCTTGGCTGCTCTTGTTCTCTCCTTTTTAGAGTCTGCTTATAAATGATCTACACACATCCCTGTTGGGATTTTGATTGGAATTGCATCAAATCCATGGAATGTTTAAGGAGAATTTACATTTTTACAGTATCAGATTTTAGCCATAGTATGGTATCTCTCTCCATTTCTTTAGGTCTTTGAAGTTTTTCAGTGAACATTTATAATTCTATCCCCATAGAAGTTCTACATATGTTTTCATAAATTTTACCCTAGATATATGTGGGATTTATGTTATATTTGTCTTTTTTTGTGAGTGTGGCGCTTGTGATCAAACCCAAAGCCTCACATATACTAGGCAAGTGCTCTACCACTGAACCATACCCCAATCCTAGATACCTGTTTGGTTTTTTTTAATATGGTACTTGGAATCATTTTTATTTATTGGTGTTATATAGAAAATAACTTTGTTTTTATTTGTTATCAAAAACAGAGTTCATATTTAATGCTTACGCTCCTGACATTTTATCTGTGACCATTTTGCTTATTTCTTTCCAGTCCTTGTACCTTTTCATCTTTTTTTTTTCTTTTCTTCCTTATTCTGCTGACTAGGATCTCCAGTGTTGTATTGAATAGAAGTGGGGATAGTGGTCATCATGTCTTATACCTTTTCAAAAAGAGCTTTCATCTTGTCACTGTGAAACATAGTATTTGCTGTAGAGTTTTTGTAAATATTTTTTATCAGGTTAAGAAATGAAAGAATTCCCCACGCAAAGACACTTCGCCGGGAGAATTCCAATTTTATTGCAAAAAGCAGTGTGCTTATATAGAACTAAGGGGGAGATGGTAGGGTTTAGATAAATGGCAGGCAACCCGTTTATTGGCAAGTTCTTTCAGATATCAGCTCCGGAGCCCAGGAATTAGTTCTCATTGGGGCTAAGGTTCCCCGCCAGCGAGGTTTGAAATTGGCGCCAGCGGGAGAGTTCACAGGGGCGGGAACTTTTCGCGCCACTGCAGAAAAGAAGAAGGTAGGAAGAAAAGGTGCTTAGGCGCCATGTTGGGGTTTTTTCTCTGGGGTATGGCTGCCGTTTATACTTTTCCCAACAAGAAAAAAAATTCCCTTCTCTTCCTGGTGGGTTTTTAATCTTGAAAGGATGTTAAATTTTATTAAAAGCTTTTTTTTCCATCTCCTGAGGTAATCATGATTTTTTTGCCTCATTATTCTAATGCTGCTTTTTAAACATCTATGAGGATATCTGCTAAGACATAAAGTAATTCCAGTTCTATTTTTATTGGACATGGCTTTTAAAAGGAAATAAAAGGCCATAAAAATGTTGCTTGTTCTCATATGTCTTATCTTCAAATAAGTTCCATAAAGTATTTTGCTGCTGCTGCAAATTTAGCTTACTGTTTATAAAACTGTTTATTTTTAGTTTATGTGGCACTGGGAAATGACTGTTCATATCTTCTGAGGTTTTTGAAAAATGATGGTGCAAGGAGTCAGAATCTTCTCTTAGTCAGCTTTAAAATGTCCGAAGGTGTTTTTCAGCAGGTGATTTCCTTTTATGAGATTTCCAGCTTATCTTTGCCCTCATATAAAAGCAGTTCCTAATTCAGGTATGCCTTCTACTAATAATAGAACCTGTGTAGTTGCATGTGCACACACGTGTGGTTTTTAAATTTTTACTTATATATGCAGAAGACCTGTCATAATACAATAGGAGTATCACTGTGAGCTCTATCTTTCTTAATTGAAGACTCTCCCCACCTTTTTTTTTTAATATTTATTTTTTAGTTATCAGCGGATACAACATCTTTGTTTTGTATGTGGTGCTGAGGATCGAACCCGGGCCGCACGCATGCCAGGAAAGCACGCTACCGCTTGAGCCACATCCCCAGCCCTCCACCTTAAGGTTGAAAGGTGGGAATCAGTCCTTAGCCATAGGATATCTGCATTAACTAGTCCTGGGTAACTGCCTATCACCTTATGTGGATGTGGCTAGAGTAGCAGGCCTATGTAAAAATCAAATAGGACCAAATTCTTGCTGCTGTGGCAGGTTGCTTATTTCTCATCTTGTGCTTTGTCAGTTTCCTAAATATTGTTAATATTCTTTTTTTCACAGCTTTTATCTTCTTTTTTTCTTGTCTCTTCTCAACGTATATCATAATCTTGCTTTTACAACTGGTTTTTGAGGTGTTTTTGTTTTTCTGTTTTTAAATCCCCAGATCACTCTGACCTCTCATAGACTACAGTTCTCCCTATGCATCTGTTGCTCCCTCCTAACTGTAGTTTCATTTCCATATTTCATTTAAGATAAATTTCTTGACTGAGTGAGTGGTTTACATTCAGTCTTTTGGTTCTCTTTCACCTATTGTCTTTCTAGAACTCTATAACCTGGTTTTCACTCCTGCCCAAAATTCTTGAATAATTTCCTAGTCATCAAATCCTATAGCTGTTTCCTGATCATCATAATATGTTGTGTCTAATTATGCACTTGGGAAATTTAACATTAATAAAACCTGTTTTCCAATATTAGTTTATATTAAAACTTCCCCAATTTTCCTGGAATATTCTTTATATACCATATTTTTTTAAATCCCAATTTTAATTATGATTCAAGTATTGCCTTTAGTTTTCACGTCTCTTGATTTCAATTGTGTCTAACAGATTTTGTAACCTTATTCTCCATTCCTTTTTTTTTTTTGGACTCTACATACTAGAATTAGATTCATTTTCCTGAACTATTCCTTATACTACCTTTGACCCCTTGGTCAGATATTCAAGGCTCTCCACAGTTTGTTCCTATCCTGTCTTGGCTTTATGTAGCATTGCTTCTTGCCAGATACTCTCTGCTTCTGCCAGGTCTTAATCACTTTTCTAATTCCTACCTCAGAACTCTCCCCAAATTTGACTTCACTTTTTTTTTTTTTAAGAGAGAGAGAGAATTTTTATTATTTATTTTATAGTTTTCGGTGGACACAACATCTTTATTTTATTATTATTTTTTTAAAGTGGCACTGGGGATCGAACCCAGCGCCTCATGCATGCCAGGCGAGCACACTACCACTTGAGCTACATTCCCAGCCCAACTTAACATATTTTCATTTGCTGAATCCTGCCTATCATTCCAGCTCAGCTCAAATCCTACCACTCTAGAGCTTGTCCTCATCACCTAGCCCATTGTGATCTTTTTGGACCCTTGTATAGTAAAATTTCTATCCCTATGAGACCCTAATTTATATGTTTAGATTTTTATCCTGCTTGATTACACTGTTATTTTTTTTGTTGATGTTGTTTTTATCCTCGTATCCCCCACCAACTCTAACATAGTGTCTTTTATTAAGTGGGGCTACTCTTCAGGGGAGTGTTCCTGAAGAGTTCCCAGGATTCTAGCCCTATAAACTTATTTGCAATTTAAACTGTCAGAAGTTAAGGTCTGATTTTATGGTCTTGGAGTAGCCATCAACTCTTGACTGTGCTGTTTGGAATTTATCTTGCCCAGGGCAATTGATTCCCCTTTGCTTTCTGAATTCCCTAAACATAGTTCAGCATCATGACTGAGTTGGGTGTTGGTGTTAATTGTGGTAAATTGAATTTTGTTTGAAGAAAACTATGTGGATGACCTAATATTCTAATCTACCATTGTCTCAACAGCTAAGTGGGGCTTGGAACTCAATTGGGCTTTCAAGATTTAGTCATCAAAAGTCACAATTCAATGGCTATGAGGAGGGGTTAGGCAGTATAGATATCAGTCTGCAGTGGGCTGTCTCAGGAGAGTAGGACCTATACTTCTGGGTAGACTTGTTCAAGATAACCTTGTAGTATAGGATTAAAATCTCTGCAAAGTATTTTGCTGAAATGGGAAAATACCGAGCATTCCAAACTATACTTGTGAGTGCTGAGATGAAGGATCATAAGCAGTAATAATGGATTGTATTCATCAGATGTCCCTTCTCAGGACAGATCTAGTGATAACAAGGCTCATTAATGCTCTCCACACCCTAGTGATTTTGAAACAGGTGACTTGATCCCTAGTCTCCAGAAAAGGAAGAGTGAAGGACACATATTTTATTTTTGATGAAGGTGGAGGAGTTGTTTTGGCCTAGAAGAAGAACAAGACATTCTGTTTGAGTTTCAGTTCTTGTAAAAGGTGCTGGTTGGCGTGTCTGACCATCCCTGACCACCTCTGTTTCTCTAGTCCAAGAGAGAAGAGGGGAGCCGAAGCCAACCTTGTGTTTTGTGACATCTCCAGTCCTTCTCTGCTGATACTTGATAGATAAGAATTTTGTATCAGGATTGGGTTTTTTTGCTTAAGCACGAGGAAATTTACTATCTCATGCCCAAAGGCCAGCTGGAGGGGGGAATTAAAGGATGACTGAGACAATAGTTTGATATTGTCTTCAAAGACCCAGATACCATCAAACCATCTGTTATCTTCACTCCTTCATGATGGCTACAGATGTTTATGTTTCAGAGGCCAGTATCTTATTCCCTCAGGACACCTAGAAATTAGAAATAATTTCCAAGATTTCTATAGTTTATTTAAAAAGAAAAGATTGCTTCAAACTATACCTAATATCTCCCCAGTATACACTGTTGTTATTTCAACTTTGCTCAGCCTCCATGCAAACTCTCATTGGTTGCCTGCTACTTGAAATAACAGGAAGCCTCTTTGGTTTGTTTGGTTATTCTTTATTACTGGTTAAGAGCAGTAGGAAACCTAGTGTACACAAAACAGCAAAATTTGACTTAAAGCTATAAGTCAGGCAGCCTTTTCAATAAAATCTGGTGGTTGTCAAACCAGTCAAGAGCAAAGCTAATTACCAGCGGTATTGCTTCATGAGTTGCACATGAAATAAACTATATACCATGTTGGCTGCTGCTTTGTAAATGTCCTTTAAGGCTGGAATTGAGATTCGATTCTACTGTTGTTGCTCTTATTCCTTATATTACAGAAGAGGGTGAGCCGACTCTGAGACAAGGAGCAGAACTTCTTGAGCCCTAGTGAAAAAACCCTATGCTAGGCTTGATTTTTCTATCAGTCAGCCTAGACTCAATAATACATAACTCCAAAATCCCAATAGCTAGGGAAGTACAGTCCTATCTTGTCCCCAGGAGGGAGGATTTATATGTATCACTCATGTTTAGTGTCCACTGTGTTGTGTCTATTTAGTATAGTCACCTGGGAGTTCAGGCTGATGAAAGTCCTCCTCACCTTGTGTTTCTTTTTTTATGTATATACCTTTATTTCATTTATTTATTTTTATGTGGTGCTGAGGATTGAACCTAGGGCCTGGGACGTGCTAGGCGAGTGCTCTACCACTGAGCCTCAACCCCAGCCCTCTCACCTTGTGTTTCTACCTGGGTATTTGTGTGTTGGCTCTCACAGTGATATAGCCCATCACCCATTTCAGTAGTCAGTTTAAGACAGATTGACTATGCCCAAGGGGCTAGGGAAGTACAGTCCTACCTTGTCCCCAGGAGGGAGGAGAACCTGGAATAGTTAGGTTGTGTGTGGGATTTTTTGTTGTTGTTGTTGTTCTTTTTAGTTATACATGACAGAGGAATGTATCTTGACATATTATACATACATAGAGTATAACTTCCCATTCTTATGGCTGTACATGATGTAGAATTACGCTGATTGTGTATTCATATATGAACATAGGAAAGTTATATCCGATTCATTCTGTCTTTCCTATTCCTATTCCCCTCCCTTCCCTTCATTCCCCTTTGTCTAATCCAGTGAACTTCGGTCACCCCCACTCCATTGTGTGTTAGTGTCTGTGCATATCAGAGAGAACATTTGGCTTTTGTTTTTGGGGGGGAGGGTTAGCTTATTTCAATTACCATGATAGTCTCCAGTTCCATCCATTTACTGGCAAAGGCCATAATTTCATTCTTCTTTATGGCTGAGTAATATTCCATTGTGTGTGTGTGTGTGTGTGTGTGTGATTTCCTTAATCCACTCATCTGTTGAAGAGTGCCTAGGTTGATTCTATAGTTTAGCTATTGTGGATTGAGCTGCTATAAACATTGATGTGGCCTTGTCACTATAGTATGCTGATTTTAATTCTTTTGGGTATATGCCTAGGAGTGGGATAACTGGGTCAAATGGTAGTTTCACTGGAATAGTTTTGAATACTACTACTGACTGCCTCAGTTTTTTTCATATGTTCTTTCAGAGGGAAAGCTGATGTTTGATTCAGTAACACTTTATAGGTGGGAACCTAGAAATTATAGTATTAACAAAAATAGAGGAATGCTCTTATAAGAAGGAGATGTGGTTGAATCTTAAGGAAAGGCATCTCTAACAGAATATTTAGTATTTATTTCTTACATACTTCCCACATGAATTTAAGGCTACTCAAAAAATTAAAATTCCCTGACATAATAAATTGTTTCCCTGTCTGAGGAAAGATCCTCCCTCCTTGTGTGTGCTTTGTACAAACCATCTCCCCTCACCTTTGGCTCTCCGACCTTGGTGAAGTACTGACTTCTGTTGAAAATGTTTTTGATTTTTCTCTCTGATTATCAGATAAAAAACAAACATTTATTAACCATTCACACTGCAAGAAGGGCATTGCTAAATATTTTGATACAAAAGTAGTGAAGATAGAGATAAAATTAGTCTTTTAGACAGATTCCTTACCTGCAAGAAGCTCATAGTCGGACTAGAAAGATAGGTCACTTGGATCTCCCTTGGTCTCAGAGTAGATAACACCTTCCCACAACACCTTTTGGAAAGGCGCTGCAAACTGATTGTCTTGTATGAAGGAGCTCTCGTCATGCACTGCTTTTATAGAAGTGTTTACAAGCACTGCCTTAGTCATATATGTATAGAATATCTGCATATTGCATTTTATATAGCCAAAGGGCATGTATATTATTTTTACAAAATGATACAATACCTAGCCACAACCTCTTTTATTTAATAATATTGATAAGAATTGGAGAAAGAAAAATGGTACTTTGAAGAAATAGCTATTTTTGAGGCCAGGCTCAGAAATGGAGGAGGGTGAGATAGATGATACCACACCTGCAGCTTTTTGCTGAGAATTTGGGGCCCTAGGTATGGGAGCATTCAGGCAGATCCTTGGCTGAGTGCCTAGCCCCCCAGGTGTGACTTGCCAGATAGCTGGAGAGAAAACGCTGGCAATATGAGGTAGAAAATCAGTGCCAAGTGAGAAGAATAATGAAGGCCGCATAAATTCTGGTAGAAAATAAATCAAGGGAGGGGCTGGGGATGCTATTCAGTGGAAGAGCAGTTGCCTGGCTTTGATCCCCAGTACTGCAGAAAGCCAGGGAAGGGAATCACAGAAAGGCAAATTAATGTTAATTGGCAGCTGCCAAGTGCCAGGCATTGTGCTGGGTACTTTGTTCTTAGTTATTTTTATAAGATAGGTGATAGTATTTCTGTGAAACAGATGAGAAAAGAACTTAAGTTAAAAGTACCTGAAATGTTAAAACCCATATTCTAAGCCACAGAGTTAAGAATTTTAAAGCATGACTGTTAAGATAGATATATGTGTAAAAATGTATATGATTTGTCAACTTCTTTTTCCAAAAACCAAAATTTTAGGAGACAAAACAGTAGGAACAAAGGCTCACGGTATAACAGAAGGTGGGAAGGATATGTGTGTGATGGGGATAAGGGCCACAAAGATTTGAAGCTGTGCATAAAACCTGGCTAGACAGTGGGTCTCCTGGCAGAAACACTGTTGGCATTTTGGGTAGTATGATTTCATTGAATTGCTGGTGTTTGGTATCCCTGGCCCCTCCTGCTAAATATCAATGGGGCACCCACCTGATCTATTTTCAAAGACCCTCTGGGGTGGGAGTGGCACTGTCTTAGATTAAGTGCAGTGAGTTGGAACACTGAGTGTGGGAGTTTTGAAGAAGTAGACAACAGTGTGGAGAGCCTTGTCTCTGTGTTGCTGAACACTTTCCAGGGCCCATTTTCACAGAGCATTTCTGACGCTTCCTCATTCTTAAAACATTCTTTGTTCTTAGTTTCCGTGACATACATTCCACTTGGTATTTTTTCTCTTTCTGACCATTCTTTCTGGCCTTCTGGGTTTCTTATCTTCTAAAGGGTTCCTTTCCTCTTTTCTTTTAGATACTTCCTTCTCAGGAAATCTCCTACAATCCTATGACTTCACTTATCTGTTTACTGGTTGACTCCTCAGTGCCATCTGAACTCACTGCACTTCATACTCCAAAATAGAACCTCTAACCCCTTCATCTCCAAACAGTTCTGGCTTACCCTTCAAGGAAGGTTTGTCCTTAGAAAGCGATTCCTGGCATTCACCTCCCATACATAGATAGAAGTAGGCAGACTTGTCTGGTTTCCCCAGCACTCGTAACTTTTGTTATGGCATCTAGGATTTTTTTTTTTTGCTTATTTGCATGGTTAAGAGCACACACCCCAGAGCCTACGTGGCCAGGCTTGAATCCTGATTCTGCCACCTGTGAACTATAGGACTTGTACCTTGTGTGTGATATAAAGTACTTAGAATGGTGCCTACACATAATATTTCATTATTGTGTTGGCTTTCCCCACTAGATAGAACTATGAAGATTGGGATTGGACTGTCTTGTTCACCACCATATTTCTAGTTGTTTCCACCATATTTTCAGTTGTCTTGTTAACCACCATATATCCACTAGTTGACACATACTGATCATTTAATTACTGTTGAATTCATATATCTATCCACTATTCTAGTTGCTAGGGAAACAGTTAATAAAACATCTTCATGAATCTTCCATATGGTGTAAGAGAGAAATAAACATGATAAGTAGTGGTAACTTAGGGAAGAAAGCACAGTAAGATAAGGGTTGGATAGATATGACTTGATGTTTTATATAGGGTATTCAGGGAAGGTGTCTGATTAGATAGCATTTGAGCAGAAACCTGAACATAGAGAAGTAAGAAATATGTGGCTCTCCAGAGAACATTCCAGCTAGATAGCACAAAGTCCTTGAGAGGCAAGGAGTGTTTGAAAGACAGCAGGCAAGCCATTATGGCTGGATCTTAGTGAGCAAGGTGAGAAGGAATAGAAGATGGGGGGAGAGAGAGGGAGGTCACTATAGGTCATGGTTATAGAAGAAACTGGTAAGGGTTATTGACTGCAGAGGCAAACTAGAGAAGTTCAGGGACTAACTTTTCAAAAATGTTATAACATGCACATGTTGTCTGTGTGTCCTTTTGGGTTTTTTAGGCCCAGTGCACTGAAGAGTACAGGCATACCTCTTCCCCCCCCCCCTCTATCTCCCTCCCTCTTTCATCTTTATTGCCTAGCATAGCAAACAGTCAAATCACTCTCTGCTGCTGTAAAGCAAAGTCTGAAATTGGGGCCAATAAAATGATTGTTTACAGATTGTCCCTTCCCTGGCCTAGGACCTGTGATTAACTCCCAGAGCACAGGTGGGGAGGGCCAAGGGAGTGTGTGCACAGTGAAGGTAACGGATCAGAGTCCGCTTCAGGACACATTTTGAATCTGAGTTGATAGTTGATAGATTTACATACTTGGTGAAAACAGTACACCACATTTACGTCTTGGTCACTATTAAATCTTTGTCACTGAATGTTATCACTTCAAGAGTTAAGGTTCACATTCTGTAGAGTAAGTTGTTGAACCTTCTTTTGAAGTCAGCCAGGGCTGAGAGGGATGCCAAGCTATCCTTCCTTATGACTCCTGATAGCACTAAAGGGGAATCATCCTGGCAAACTCGAGCTATTTCCTGGGTTTTGGAAAGTCAGTACATAAATGTGCCTCTTTGGATTTTCAGAAGACACATGCCTGAATTTACCCTATTGGTATTAGGTTTAATGTTGGTTATAGAAGTGATAGGGAAGGACTGTTCACCAGCCCTTGGGCTTTTCCTTCATATAGAACAAGTGGGAGTGTGGGCATATTCCCCATAGCTGCTAGCCCTTCTCTTTAGTCAGTCACCCTTGATTATTCATCCACTTTGACTTAGGGTCACAAATCCACATCTGATTCTGACCCAGCCTAAAGACTGGAGCTTCTAAGAGTGTGTAGCACTTCTGCTTCTGAATGACCTGACACTGCTGTACACCAAATCACTCATGTCTCCTGCCTGCTCTACCTCAATTCCTGCCTGCCCCATTTGCCTACTTAACCCCCCCACCCATCTTCTTTCCTTAACTTCCTTACTTCTCAGAGATACCATTTTTCTTCAAGGCATGAAATGTCATGGAGGCCTGCTTGGCTTTCTACTTCTAAGCAGTCACCAGACAACCTTGCTTCTTTTGGTATTTTCTTCAGTTCCACCTCTTCTTCTGGGTACTTGAGTCCAGGCACCTAACCCACTTACAGGATCTCTGGAATGTGGACCCTCCCAGCCCTCAGGTGCTTTGCTCTTGGACACACACCCTCAGGCCCATCAGCTTTTTCCTTCTGCTTTCCATATATCATGCCACTTCTCATTCTGAAACATCTTCTCTCCCCCATCAAGTTTTCTACCTCCGAGATCCAGCTCAGGTTCCACCTTTGGCAAAGCCTTCTCTGAATTCCACTATTGTAGTTCTCCAAATTATTTGTCTTCTTGCTCATAGTCTAATGTTTTTTTTGTTTTGTTTTGTTTTTGTTTTTGTTTTTTTAAAGAGAGAGAGAGAGAGAGAGAACATCTTTGTTTGTATGTGGTGCTGAGGATCGAACCCGGGCCGCACGCATGCCAGGCGAGCGCACTACCGCTTAAGCCACATCCCCAGCCCTAGTCTAATGTTTTTAATCTGAATTCTTCCCAGTGGATTGTAAACTCCTTTGGAGCAACGTCTGTATGTAACCCATTAATTAACCAAACACTACATAGTTTACATAGAGTTTACAACTCTTGTACATAGTTAGTTGATTGGGTGACTCATAATAGATATGTTTTCTCATTCTGTGAGTTTATTTTCAAAGTATTTTGGGGGTATAAACTTTGATTGGCATAGCTAGAGGCCTATTTGAAAAACTGGATTCTAGTTAGATCTTGACTTTCAAGGTTATGACCTGTGCGTACTCAAGAGTCTCAGGGTAGTAGGACTTGCTCTTTGCCTTTGCTCCCTTGAGAGATGACCTGTGGGTGGACACAAGAGGAGTTGTGTGTTCCTTGCGTGAAGTAGCTTTATGGGCTTCCAACTTCACCAGATTCTAAGAAGGCTATCTTTGTAAAGACATTTTGGTTCCTTAATTTCCTTCGGTTATAAAATCGGGATGTCATATTTCATCAATTCTTAGGCTTGTTCAGGGGATAACATTTATGATTTTAACATCTCAAATCAAAAATTGTCTTATCATAGTTTAATTGGCAGAATTTTCATTTTATAGTCATATGTAATGATATGTTTTATATAAATCAGTGAAGTCTTGGATTTGATGAAATACAGTAACACACCGTTTTTGGTTATTTTGAGAGTTGAACTTAGTAAGTAATTGCTTAGGTCAATAAATGGTGAATTGTCTTTATTTTTACTTTTTTCCTACCAGTCTGTGTCCAGAATTGATCCCTTAAATCTACCCTTTACACACCTACCTAATGACATATTTTAAAATGTGATCTTGATTGTCTACCTTCCTCTTTAAATGATTCAAGGACTCTATGCCTGCAGTGATCTTAAGAAGAAGGGGAAGATGCCCTACTTCTCTTTTCTTCCCCCACTTCCTTGAAACTCTTACAAATGTTAAATGACATCAAATGGTTGAGTGAACTGTGTTATGCAAGTGAATTTCCATGAGTATAGAAAAAAACTGTTGGGACCACCACCAGAAGGATGAAGCTAAGGCCCTCAACATCATATACTACAAGGCCTTCAGGAGCTCTCCTAGCCTGCGTTTGTGTCCTCATCTTTTGCCATTTCCTGCTGTAAACTTTGTGCTTCAGCAATGCTGAACTATTTGTATGATTTGTCATTAGGTAAGTTATAGTTTTGTAAGTTTTTGACCCAGGTTGAGGAGATCGAGGGAGGCCCTGGGGTTTTCCATGGGCTGTGATGTAGAAGGACAGAAATTGTGGGGATAAATGGGATTGTGGCAAAGGTTTGTGGATCCAGGCATTGCATTTAGAATTTCTTTCAATGGTCAAATACATTGTAATTTACTTATCTGTTTGCCATTTGTTCAGATTGGGCAGAATGATAAAATCCCAGGGTAGAGGACAGGGACATTTCCTCAGAGGACACAGATAAGTCCCAGGGATGGGAATGGTTTGATGTGCATTGTAGCTCAATACAGTTAAGAACTATCTGACAGTTATTGTGCTCAACATTGAAAAGGGTAGCTCAGAAATAGTAATGAGCTCTCTTCACCAAGGTGAATGATCTATCACATTAGTGAAGGATTTATTCCATTTTAAGAGTCACAGAATAGTTTTTAGCATTGAGAAGGAGGTTGGACAAGATGGCTTTGAGTATAACTTTCAAATTCATTAGCAGCTATCAAATACTTCCTATGTATCAGGCATGTAGTAGCTAAGTGCATTATATACTGTATAGTTTATTTCCTGCTTATCTTTTTTAATCCTTAGAGTAGGCCTCGTGCAGCTGGGGTTGTGGCTCAGTGGTAGAGCACTTGCCTTGCATATGTGAGGCACTGGGTTCAATTCTCAGCACCACATATAAATAAATGAATAAAATAAAGTTCTGTCAACAACAACAAAAAATTAAAAAAAAAAGAATAGGTCTTATAACTAAGAACTCTGATTCTCCACATTTTACAGATGAAAAAAACTGAGATTTAGAGATAGGAAGCCTCAGTTTCTCCAAGATCATACAGCCAATAAGTGACAGAGCCAGAATTCTGAGCCTGGACTCTCTGATTCTGGGCCTACACTTTTTCTCCACCATGCTACATCATCTACAGTGTCCCTTTCTGCTTTAAAAGATCTAATTGGGGCCATGTTTTGTTAGCAGATAACCAACCAAGTCAAGGATAAAATTCAAGAGGACAAGGTCTGGATTGTTTTCTAAACTCAGTAGTGTTTGGCATTTGAATCTAGTTCTGCAAACAGGCAGGAGATGAGGGGAGATCTAGGGTAGACTAGAAAGAGAAAGTCCTGCTAGAACATTTTTTAAAAATAAAAATTAGGGAATGTAGTTCAGCAGTAGAGCACCTAGCATGTGCCCTGGGTTTGATCTATAGCATTAAAGAAAAAAAAAAAATTACAGAGAACCTTAACTAATAATAGTTAATAGTTTTTCAGTTGGTTTGAAAAAAATAACAACATGCAATGAGTGTACTTTGCTGCAGTCAGCTATATATATTCAATACTCAAAGAGCATAAAACATTAAGCCACTGAGTGGTAATCCTTTATTAAAGAAGATTCCTAGAACATGAAGAATAATGAGATGCTAGGTAATTTACCATTCCCTCTGCCTGGATGCCTTTGCCAGTTAATTTCAACCACCCCCTATCCTGTCCCTGACCTAATAGAGTATATTATACTTGGGTCATAGTACTTTTCACAGTCTTCCTTTTATTATAGTTGAATCTGTACATATTTTATCTCCCTTCCTTAATTCCACACCCTTTGAGGACAGGGTTCACATCTTATCTTTATTTCCTCCTCCCATCTCTTAACACAGATGTTAAACATATTTGAAAATAGATGTTGTTACAGATTATGTTCTTTTGGTGAAAATGAATTAATGCCTTGACATCTGGAGAAAACTTGAAATATATGGTAAGAAGACTAGGGAAGATCATAAACATAGTTCAGGAGAAGGTGAACCCTTGTAATCCAGTGACTGAGGAGGCTGAGGCAGGAGAATCACAAGTTCAAGGTCAAACTCAGCAAATTAGCGAGACCTTGTCTCAAAATAAGAAGGGCTGGAGATGTAGCTCAGTGGTAAAACACCTCTGGGTTCAATCCCCTGTATCTCAAAATAAATGAATGAATAAATACAAAGCAAAACTTAGGCAGGTGCACACCTGTAATCCTAGCATCTCGAGATGCTGAAGTAAGGGGACTGCAAGTTCAGAGCCAGCCTCAGCAAAAGCGAGGTGCTGAGCAACTCAGACCCTGTCTCTACATAAAATACAAATAGGACTGGAGATGTGGCTCAGTGGTTGAATGCCCCTAAATTCAATTCCTGGTGCCTCCTAAAATAAAAAAATCTTAACAAAACAGGTTGCCTTCTTGGCCTGCTTTCTGTGCTTCAGCAGGGCTGCTTAAACTTAAAACCCCTCAAAACAGTCAAGAGTAGTTGTGATCTCTGCTAAAATGTCAACTCCTCTGATAAGACACCAATCTACTCTCACATCTCTGTGCTCTCCTCCCCACATACCTGAACACCTGCAACCTTTCAGTTTTCTTTTCTGGGTACCTGTCACATAGAAAGGAAGAACATGTCTGGTATAGATTGAGGATTCAGTAGTGCTTAGGGGCAACTTTGGGGCTCCTGGAAGGTGTGAATCTCGTGAAAATCTTAAATCAGAGCTGCTGCTTCTTTAAAACAAAGACCTGATAAGCAGTTCTACTGTAAAAATACACAGAAACAGGAAAATAAGACTGTAATTCTTCAGAAAAGAGTTAAATAACTGTCTAGGATTGAGGGTGTAGCTCAACAGTAGAGCATATGCTTAGTATGTGCAAGGAAAAGAGATAAGTGAAACTGTATGGCAGTACACTGAATTAATTAAGTGCCTCAGTAGACAACCATACTAGGCACAGCGGTGTCACTGAGAGGAAGGTGATTAACTGAACTTAGAGAGGCCTTAGCCTTTCTTGAAATTGTTGGCCCAATCTTTGAGTCTTAGCCTCTTAACCTGAAAGAATGTTAGCATGAAGTACAGTAGAAGGTAGTGAGGATTAGGATTAGCAAATAGCAGCAAGTTGGCAGCACTGTTACCTGTGTTCTAATTCAGAGACATACTTTCCACCAAGATGTCCCAGCAGGTTAGACAGGTTTAGTTTCGTTTAATTTACTTTACAGTACTGGAATTCGAACCTGGGGTCTCTCACTTACTAAGCACACACTCTAGCTACATTTAACTCTCTTCTGATAACTTCCATTTTTATTTTCCTGTTTTGTGTGTTTTTACAGTAGAGCTACTCATCAGGCCTTTGTGGGCCACAGAAACTCTGATGTAAGCTTTTCAGGAGATTCATACCTTCCAGGAACCCTGAAGTTGTCCCTAAACACTGCTGAATCCTCATCCTACACCAGATGTTCTTCCTTTCATCTCTTAGTAAACTGGGTCACTGAAAGCAAAAGTAAAAAATTCTGTGTCCCTGTCCTGATTGGGGCATTCATACTGCCTCTAGGGAGTGTGATGAGGAGGGTCTTAAACAGATAACTTCTGTTGACAGAAAATAAGTAGGGGGCCATTTTGGATGCCCAGTGGATCCAGTTACAAAAGCATGCACCTTCAGGAGAGGGAGGACGCTATAATAACTTCCCAGAAATGAAAACTGAAAGGTTGCAGATGTCCAGGTGTGTGGGAAGGAGAGCACAGAGATGTGAGAGTAGTTTAGACTACATAGTCTAGTCAGGAGTATTTTGGCCAAGATCACTCCTACTCTTGACTGTTTTGAGGGTTTTTAAGAGGAAAACCTAAATAGGACAGAAATATAAACACCAGCTTTTACTCCTTAAAGCATGACCATAAATTTATGCTTTTGATCTTGAAAAACATCACAACAGAAATTTTTACCTCTTACAATTTCAGCTACAGAGGGGAAAAAGAAGAAGATTTCAGGTTCAGGGCAGGGAGGCAGCTCAGTGGAAGAGTGCTTTGCCTAGCATGCTCGAGACCCAGCACCACACACATTCACAAAAGATTTCAGATACACCACCCAGTGTTTTCTACTTTTCCTTCTCCTTGTATCAGGCTATTCTGTTAGTTTATTGGGTTATCTTAATCTTTATGTTAGGTAAAACTCTTCCTGGTTGTGATTTTTTTTTATGTCAGATTACTATTGGATTTGTCAAAACTAAGAAATGAATGCACTTTTGTTTAAATTCTGTTAGATGCTTCCAAATAAATTTTGCTGGTGTCATTATTTTAGACAATTGCTGAGTTAGCAGAAAACAGAATAACCACTTAATAATTCAAATTTGTTCAATGCACACTGTTAGGCTGGTTTTCAGGCTCGTAAAGACTTTTGCCTTCTTGCCCTCCTCTGTTCCTGTGGTTTTGAGTGCTATCATCTACATGACTCCAATTCCAGATTTCCTTTTCTCCCAGCCCTGCTCTGTTAATCTGGTACTTTAACTCTCAGTGTTCTTTCAGGTATTTATCTAGATTTCCGCTGGCACTCATCAGTCACTCCTGCTCTTTAATAGAACCCTTCTTTGTGCTCCGATTATATCTCTAGTTTTTTAGGTACCTGAGTTCAGTTTCGATTCCTGGCTATCTGCTTCCCACACCCATGCTTGGCAACCTCCAGTTTTATCAAGTCTTCTCTATCTCTACTCAAAGAAATTTTACCCATCTGTCCTGGTCCAGTCCACTTCATATTCAGTAGAAAAGGTCATAACTGATTTACAAGGTCTCCATGGATAGCTGCTTGCTCATCCTCTGCTAACTTATAGCAGTAGACTCATTGTGCTTATGAACAAAAGGTGGTTGTGATGTTTTCAAATCTGTTTATGCCAGTATACTGGTGCTAGAGTTATATAATTTAATTAAATAATATACAGGTGAATCAGCAGTGAGAAGAAAAGAATTATTCTATGAAAACTAATATGGAGGATGCTTTATTTAAAAAGGAAATGACGTAGAATTACATTTAGGCAAAGGAAAAAAACACTGGGTGATGCATCTGAAACCATGAGGGGGTGGTGGGAGATCCTAATCAGTCTTGAAGCATTCTATGCTTACTGCTTCGTAGGCATTGAAATTTTCCTTATTCAGAGAAACTGGATATTGTAGATGATCCATTCTGAGTGAGTTTGTGCAATAATGGCATAGAATTCTAATCAGCAGAGAAAATCTTCTTGCCCTTAATTGGTGACTTTCAAATTTTTGTTTATAGTAAATGATGGTAGGCTTGGACTTTAATGGGGAAAGTCACAATATAAGTCATAATAAGTCTTCATTATTTGAGTTGTAATACTCCAATGGAAGTCATTGAAAGTGAGGAAATCAGTGTTCTTAGTCTGCCTCCTTCCTTTTCCCCACTTTTCTTTCTGATTTTTGATAGCTATGGTTTTCTACATTCGCAAGGCAAGTCATGGACATTGACATTGTTCTGTTGCCCTGATCCTATGTTATTCTTAGTCTTCTCATTAAATAGCTTTAGCGCTCACTGCCAGTCTTTTCTTGGTGCCATGATTTTTTTCAGTCATCTTTGGGTAGATTGTCACAAGTATTTCTTTCTGTAGATTGCTCAAGAAAGAAAGACTCAGCACAGTATTTCCCATCCTGTTACTTTTATTGGTACTCAACTGGTATAAAATCCTTGAGTCACACATCATCTTCTTGAGATTTTTTTTTTTTTTTGTACCAGATTGAACCCAGGGGCACTTAACCACTGAACCAAAACCCCATATCCCTTTTCATATTTTATTTTGACTCAGGGTCTCATTAAGTTGCTGGGGACCTTGCTAAGTTTCTGAGGTTGGCTTTGAACTTGTGATCCTCCTGCCTCAGTCTCCTAGCCACTGTGATTATAGGCATGCACCACTGTGCCCATCTTCTTGAGAGTTTTGTGAGCAATTGTCCTTTTTCCACTAACGTTAAATATTAATGTGGAAATTTTCAAGATCTTGTTTCTCTTTCAAGTGATTTAATTTTGCCTGATTGCAGAAATCTAGAAACCTTACCTAAAAGATATGTTTTGGCACTGGCTATTTGGGTGTTTTCCCTGGCATACCTGTGCCCTTGTGGTATGTAGATTCCAGACCTCTTGCAGTTGAGAAACATAATGAACTCTGTCTTTTTGTGATCTTTATGAACAAATCTTTACATGTATTTTCCTTTTGGTGTTCATTTCCTTCATGCATATGCTGCATTTCCTTTGCTGTCTTCTCTAACTTCATTTCTCCTTATTCCTTTTTTTAATTTTTATTTTTTTTAGTTGCTGATAGAACTTTATTTTTATTTATTTATATATGGTACTGGGAATTGAGCCCAGCGTTTCACACTTGCTAGGCAAGCACTCTTACCATTGAGCCACCACCCCAGCCCCTCCTTATTTCTTTTAATTCTTCTGTTTCATAACCTTTTTTCCGCTCTTCTCTTTTTGATCCTTATTGTGTTGTTTGTTTGTTTTTTAATTTTTTTTTAATAAATATCTTTATTTATTTATTTATTTTATGTGGTGCTGAGGATCGAACCCAGTACTCACACATGCAAGTGCTCTACCACTGAGCTATGGTCTCAGCCCCCTTATTGTGTTTTTTAGCAGTGTCTTTTCTCCCTTTTGCTCTTTCCAGTTTCACCTTCAATTCTGTAGTAGTGGTTTTTCCTTCAGCTACTTCCTTGAGCTGTGCTAGTCTATATCTTCTCTTCTTTTCTCTCTACCCCTGCCCTAAGCTCTTGCATGTCTGCTTTGAGCCCTTGCTTCACAGAGATAGCTGTTTCATTCATTATGTATTGTCTTTTTAATTTTGCAGAATACTTCATTAAAATTTTAACTGCTCCATGTTAGTATTTTTCCAATGTCTACCATTTGTTTTTTCTATTTCTTTTTCTTTCTTTCTTTTTGTATATGTATATAGATCCTGTGCATATTTCTCTTTTATAACATCTTTAAATAAATTAGTTTTTCAGGGACCAGCTATTTCTAGGATTCCTGATTCTTGCTTGAGGGAAATACCAAGACTGTTTCAGGCTGGCTGCAGTATTCCTGTGATTAGGGTTTTGTGTGAGTTGACTTACCCTTAATTTCTATTCAGCCAATGAAGATACACTAAATAATTTTCACAATACAAAGACTTTCTTCTCTGCTGCCATAGAGACCAGCTCTGTGGGGCAAATAAAGCTTATTTATATGGTTTCTCATATAGCTCCAACTCTGTTCCAGGGAAGTTCCTGCCCTCCACAAACAAGGAATTTGGTAACACAGGACATGTGCTTTACCTACAGAAAGTATTTTTCTAGGCCTTTCTGACATCTTCAGCTCCCACATCCTCTCTTTATAGCATCCTTTCTTCCTTTCCTTCTATGAAGCAAAAGAGGCCTGGCCTGAGTTCCCTACTTCTAACACCTTTTCCACTTGTTTGGGGTTTGGAATTTGTATTATCTTTTAGTTTTGTTGGAAAAATGAAGTTTGCATTTTAATTTCTTTTTTGCATTTAGAACACATTTGAATCACTTTTTTGGTGGGCGATGGGTACCAGGATTGAACTCAGGGGAACTCAACTACTGAGCCACATCCCCAGCCCTATTTTGTATTTTATTTAGAGACAGGGTCTCACAGAGTTGCTTAGCACCTCGCTTTTGCTGAGGCTGGCTTGGAGCTGGCTATCCTCCTGCCTCAGCCTCCCGAGCCGCTGGGATTGCAGGCTTGCGCCAACGTGCCTGATTATCAATTAGAAATCTTTAACTGATTTTTTTCTTCTAACCCACTACTAGTCCCCGTGACATCATATATTGGATCTTTTACTACATTTTCTCCATAAAGCCTTCACCACCACACTGTCGTAGGTATCTAAGCCCCTAAAGTTGAAGAAATATGCCACTCTGACATATGGAGAGCTTTCATTCATTCAGCACACCTGTTCTGCATTGGGCATTGTTCTAGGCCTTGTGGAGAATCATACAAGATCTTTGACATATTAGAGGCATATTTAAAATGATTCTCTATGGACTAGAGGTCAGGAATGAATAGAATAGAAGACAGTTTGGGATTCTGAGGACGTGCCATCTAAAGGGCAGAATGTGAGCTTTTGAGGAAGGCAGACCTAGATTCAGCATTCAGTCCTGCCATAGGAATAGTTTTATTGAATTCCTTATATATAAAATGAAGATTACTTTACCTACCTTAGATGAACATCGTAAAATTAATATAAATAACACTAAGTACTTAGCACATGGTCGACAACAGGTACCATTTTCTACTCGTGAAAAAGGGGTTGGTTAAGTAAAAAATAATAAATATTAGAAGTACTAGGATAGAAGCCTGTTTCTTTTTAAAATTATAATTAAATATACATAAAGTGTACCGTCTTTACCATTTTTACTTTCGAAAATCAGTAGCATTAAGCACATTCATGTTGTTGGGCAGCCATCTCCACCATGTATTTCTAGAGAGCTTTATCTTGCAAAACCAAATCTCTGTACACCTTAAAAAACAGTAACCATTTATCTCCCTCCAGATACTGATGGCCTCCATTCTACTTTTTGTTATACGAATCCGATCACTCTAAGTCCCTATCCTACAGTGTTTGTCTTTTGTGTCTTGGCTTATTTCACTTAGCATAGTTATATCAACATTCACCCATGTGTAGCATGTGCCAGAATTTTTTTGCTTTTAAAGGGTGAGTAATATTCCATTGCATGGATACATCACATTTTGTTTATACATTCTTACTGTCAAATGTTGCTGCTGTGAACATAGATGTCCAATATCTCTTTGAGTTCCTGCTTTCAGTTCTTTTGGGTGTATGCATTCAGTTCTTTTGCCGAGTCATACGGTAATTTTATTTTTCATTTTCTGTGGAACCACCATGCAGTTCATACATCCAAAGGCTACTTTTTGATGGGGAAGTGCAAACAGTATAATTCCCTAGGAAATAGTTTCAAAACCAGTCTTGTGTAACATTGCCTAGAAAGTAACTTGGCACTTAACTCAAGACTAGACCTTTGGTACTCAGCTGGGGTGAATGTGCCCCCTGGGAGACAGCTGGCAATGTTTGGAGATATTAGGTTGTTATAGCCGGAGGGTGCTATTGGCATCTACTGGGCAGACATCAGGAATATGCTATAGTGCACAGGACAGCTCAGCAGATAATAATGGATCCCAAAATGTCATTAGTGCCCAGGCTGGAGATGGAAACTACCTTCTCAGCCTTGATTTCACCCTCTCTGTTACTGAAACTGCCCTCCCAGCCAGATCCAGCAGCTCCCACACCTGTCCATAGACCATCTGAAGTACTTCTTCAGGACCTTTCACCTGAAATTCTCTTTCTACTTCTCTGATATAAGAGCCACCTGTGCTTCTCACACTGTCTCTGAAGCTCAGTGCTCTCTCCAGCCATTGTTTTTTTCCTTCTCTTGCCTTCTATGGACTACTCTAATAATTTGGCACTTAGCTGACAATAGAAGGTGGTGCTTGTTTCTTTCCAACTTGACAGAAAGTAAAGTAAAGGCTATGTTAATATGATTTGATTTGAAATATGAACTGCTACCCAGTGGGCACCTCTGACTTAGCCCACACAGGGTTTTTCATGGTAGCTTTCCTGACACCCTGGGCTACAATGACTGAGACAGCTCTGTTCCATCACAGCAGTTTGAGTACCTTGGGATTAAGCTTTGTTTAGAGAACAACTAGCTGGGTGGAACCTGAGCACAAATGAATGTATAATTAGAAAAGTATGTAGAACCTACTTCTTATTTCAGTTATAAGACACTGGGTGAGGATGGTAATTCAGGAATGGGCTGTAGTTTGCCTCTGATCACTTCCTTCCAATCGAGTGCAGGCTGGAGGATCCTTCTTAAGGCACTTGGGAGATATTCCATTTCAGCTGTTCAGATAGTGACTGATCCACCATAGCTGGACCTGATGACTGCAGTTGGTGTTGATGAAGATGATATTAGTAGTGAAAACTGCCATAGAATCTGGTGTGTGCCAGGCATCAGCCAAGATGCTTCATTCACTAGTTATTTCATCCAGCCTCCAGTATAGCCCTGGAGGGAAGCTGAAGCTCTGAAAGAATAATTTGCCCAAGGCACCTGGCTAAGAAATAGCAAGCTGGAGGTTAAACAAGATGTATCTGACTCCAAAGTGTCAGCTTCCATCTCACTGTCTTGAACGTAGCCAGGCACCTTTGCTGCTGCTGCTGCTGGAAGTTATTTATGCTGTGTGATATGCCGTGTTGGGAAGAGACCCCTGTGGTCTCCCTGGAGAGAGGGCTTAGGAGTCTTGAGTTGTGAATCAGGACCAGGTGCCCCACTTGACCACTCTGCTGCTGCAGGACAAGGAAACCTCATGGGCTGTGCCCTGATCACTGGAGTATGTGCTGACCTTCTGATTTTTCTTCCCTTCTAGGTGCACTATATCCTCCAGGAGGTGGTGATGGGTGGGATGGTGTTGGAAACAAACATGAATGAAATTGTGGCTCAGATTGAAGCTCAAAACAGGCTGGAGAAATCAGAGGTGAGCTGTGTGCTTGCCTGGGCAGAGAAAGGAATGTGTGCACGTGCCAATTTGTGTTGCTGTGGAACCTTAGGAAATGGTTTATCCTCATCTTCTCACTCCTTTGTATCCATCAAAACTTACTGACTTGGAGGTTGGTCCTGAAAATTCAGCAAGTCAGGAGAGTTGAAGTCTTAGACTTTCAGGATGGAAGTGTGAATGGAAAAGACAGATAGCAGAGGAAGGCACACAGCTTCTGGCTTGGGGGGTGATGGCCTGTTTGTGGTTTGTAATTTCTTCTCTTAAAGCCACATGCTCCCTGGAGAGATCCAGAATCCCATTCTCAGTACATTGTGGTTTCCTAGTTTATGTGCTATATGACTCTAATCTCCCAGCAGCCATTTATCATGGAAATGTCATGTGGCAATAAACTGGGACACGTGGATATGCTGGGACAAACTGGGACAGGTTGGGGACTTTGATGTTGATATCGCCAATGTTGATGTTCCGTGGGATCTCAGGCAGGTTGATGTTTTTCACAGCCAATATCTTCAGAGTTTCCAATGTCCTCATTTCCAGCTAGCCTGTTATAGGGCCACAGCAGAGTTGGGGACACATTTGAAAATATCATTCCCAATCCATCCTCATGGGGCTGGGCTTGATAAGAAGTTCTCAGTGAAGTTAGTTCTATCCCCTTGACATCTTTCTGTCCCCTTCCTCAGTCTTACCAAAGACAAGCCGTCACCTATGCAGAAATAGCAGAACAAATTACCTCTTAAATTATCTGAGTGTCTTAAAAAAGAGTTTCTTTGCTTTGTATGATGGAACCTGATCTTGCGAAACAAGGAATTCTCTACGTGAGGATTGGCAGTCCTGCTGAGGAAGCTTTTCCAGACCGCAGCTCTTGTGGCAGCTTTAGTTCTTTGAGAAAGGCAGTCTGGGAAACTTCCAGAAATAGTGAGTGAGTCAGAGGCAAGGGGTTTGGAAACCAGAAGAAACAGAGATTTGCTGGGTGAGGGTGGAATTGGAGTCAGTATCCTGAAAGTAGTTAATAGGGGAAATAATTTAGAGAGCCTAAGTTAGCTCTTCCCCTTCCCACACTGGGAGTGAGCCTGTAGACCTGTCACAGATGTCTCTGCTATTTTTGTTTGTTACTAGTCTTCTGTGTCTGCTACACTCCACCTCCTGCACGTCCATGTGTCCCAACTTATTGCCACATGACATTTCCAAAGCCAGCCCTTTTCCATATTACATTCTTAGTTGGCAAGCAATTGCCCTAAAGCTATGACATTCCATTTTTGAATGAACCTGTGGCTTTGCCTTTATCTATAAGATTGTCTCTTGAGGAAAGGATTTCGTTTTGTAACCAGAAAAGCATTATCCTCAATGCTCTTTACAGCTTGGATATACCACTTCAAGTTATCTCAGCCAATATCTATTGACACCCACCACGGACCAAATGCTGTTAGATTCTGAGGCTCTGGAACTGCATAAGACACAGCCCTATCTTGGAGGAGCTTGCAGTCTGATATGAGCGCAGGCTTTGGGTCCGCCATACCAAGCCCCAGCTACCTTAACGATTGTTTTGTTGGCTGCCTTTGAGGAATAAGGATGAAAATTTTAAAATTCTGTTGTTTGCTCGGTTTGGAATTTTTCTAGGTCTCCTTCATCTGTATTTTGTTTTATTTTGAAAGCATTAAGCAGATGTCACTGAGAATGGTCTCACATTCACCTCTCATTTTGTCCTCAGGGTGGCCTTTCAGCAGCACCCGCGCGGGCCGTGTCTGCTGTGAAGAACATGAATCTGCCTGAGATCCCACGGAACATCAACATTGGCGATATCAACATCAAAGTCCCCAGTCTGTCGCAGTTTGTCTGAGGGTGGAGGGTTGGAGACCTTAAGACAGACAAAGACAGTCAAGTCTGGAAACAATCCATTTTGAGCCTTAGAAGAGTCAAGCCTCAGGACCTTGAACCTTTCTGACTGGGAAGACCATCTGGCCTGGAATGGGGAAGGGATTCAGATACCACTGTGTGGTGCTCTTAGTTCTTGCACATACAGTCATGCCACTGTATACATGGCACTGGTGATGTGAGTGGGCAGTCAGTGTGGCCAGGCCACTTGCACATTTACCTCCTGCACACAGCTGCTCCCAGGGACTGAGGACTGTGTGGATCAAGCCCACCTGTGGCCCAGAACCCCATCACTAGGGCTGAGTACTTTCTCTGACTAAAATTTTCTTCTTCAGTACCACAGGTTTCTGAGGTCCTCTGGCATTTACTTGTGGCAAGCCACATAGGGAAGAGGACCAGCCCTTCAGACCTTGGGATGTGGCAAGTGGCAAGTAAGGATAGGGTATATAAGAACCACAGGCTCTCCTAGGGTTACACCCAGAATCCTTTTGTATAACCAAGCTGTCTGGTCATCACCTCCTGTTAAATACATCCCCTGTGGCTTCAGTTCTGTTCTCATAGGTGTTTATATGCAGGATACAATCTAAATCATAAGCCTGGCTCATTTCACCATACTTCTGCTGGTAGAGGAGGTACCTCACACCACAGAGAGATCCTCCTCCCAGAGAAGAGGTTCTGTGACTGTTAGAGGTTAAAGCTGCCAATGTGTGGAATTTCCCAGGATTTTGACTCTTCCCAAGTTTAAAACATATTCCCTTCCTAAGAGCAGTAGCTGTGTTGTGATAATGAGTCCCCCCATCAGTAGGAGACCCAATGCCACCAGTGCCAGCCTCTAGAACATGCGATCTGGGGCCCCTTGCAGGGTCCAGACCAGGAACACACTGGTGAAGACTGGAGCAGTGCTGCATCTTCTCCCTCCCTGAGCTTGACTTTGGACACTTCCAGTTCCCTCAGGTGACAGTCTCCCAGGGCTTTGGAGACCTGTAAATGTTTACATGCAAAGAGTCTTTCTTCCTGTGAATAATTTGAATTTAAAACCGCTGCTCATAGTAGGACCTCTAACTCCACATTGGCCCACCACACTGTCCTGCTGGCCAGGTCTCAGGAATGATGAGAGCTGCCTTGAGATTAGGGAGCTAACTGCACTTTGATGGAAGTCTCCCAGCCTGGCGACCCAAACTGGTTCCTCAGGCCTCCTGAAGCTGTTGCAGAGCAGGCCTGAGATGGTGCCTAGCAGGACTCTGTGTCAGGGCCATATCATTTTTCTTTTTTTGAACAGTACTTCCCATGGTTTGTGCCCATTGTTCCTGGCAGCCTCCTGTCCTCACTCCTTCAGCACCACTGTGGTAACCTCAGTGATAGGCAGTTGACCAGAAGGTAGGCCTCTTGTGGGAAAAGGGAAAGAATCAATCTGATGACAAACCCCTCACACCACTCCCCTAAGGGGTTTGAATTTTTTTTTTTTTTTTTTTTTTTTAGACATTTCAACACATTGATATCCCTTTCATGTTTGCCAACTGTGAAATAGGAATAAAATAAGGCAACTGATGCTGGGCATCGTGGCATATGCCTGTAATCCTGGCAGCTCTAGAGGCTTAGGCAGGAGGATCACAAGTTCAAAGCCAGCCTCAGCAACAGCAAGGCACTAAGCAACTCAGTGAGACCCTGTCTCTAAAAAAGAATACAAAAAATAGGGCTAGGGATGTGGCTCAGTGGCAGAGTGCCCCTAAGTTCAATCCCTGGTACAAAAAAACAAAGGTAACTGATATTTACTCTGTACCTACCATAAGGTAGAATAAACAAGATTCTTAAACAGTTCTTACGACAGACTTTCTTATCCCCATTTCGCAGATGAAGAAAGTAGACTCAGGTCCAGTAACCTGCTTTAAAATTACAGGGGGCTAAGGTTTGACACCATCTGCCTGCCTGACTATGGAAGTCCTTTTTCCCCCCTCATTGCTGAAAGTGGCTTCTCCCAATTTTATCATCTTTATAGATAAGGAAGCTCAGTCTCAAAGGGATTAATTACCTTCTCACAAACTGATAAAAACAGGCTTGGTTTTCTAAGGTAGCCAGTGACCACATCATAAACTAAGAGCTGAAAGGGTCTCTGTCTCCCTCAGTTTAACTGTGTAAGCCCAGAGTGTTAAGTGTTGTGTTGAGAGTCACAAAGCTAGAAAAAAGTCACAATTCTTGAGTTCATTTATTAGGTGGCTGAATGCATTACTGCAAGACAGTCACATGAACCGAATTTCCTGGGATAGTCTTGGTTTCAAATGTTTTGCCTACCAGAAACAGTGGTTCCCAAAAATCATTGACTAGCCATGTGGATTATAAAAGTAAGCATCCGGGCAACCTCCCTCATACCACCTCTTAAAATGCATAAAACTGATTTTTTGCTTGGAAAAAAAATCAATTCATCTGGACCAGTCACAATACTACTGTTCATTAACTACTTGAGGTTGCCTTTAAATCCAACTAGCTTTTTTTCCTGCTATCAGCAAAGCCATAAATATCTTTTTTTTCCTTTTTTCGTAGTTAAAGAGAAAATCTTCCTTGGCTTTTTTTTTTTTTATAGAAAGGAATAAATTTTGCTGCTAAAAGATGTCAGTTATAAAAGTAGGGGCTAAGTTGGGTACGGTAGTGCGTACCTACTATTATAACCTTAGCTACACTGGAGGCTGAGGCAGGAAAATCACAAGCTTGAGGCCAGCCTGAGCAACTTAGTTCTTACAATAAAACAAATGTGAAAAAAAAAATTTTTTTTTAAAGGACTGGGCATGTAGCTCAGTAATAGAGCATTCCTGGGTTCAATCCATATTACCAAAAAAAAAAAAAAAAAAAAATCTAGGTTTGGATTTACTTTAAGATGCCTTGGCCCTTGATGGTTGGTTTATAATATTGGACTTTTAATGCTCACTGACACTAATTAAAATCTGAAATTCTTCCATCATGCAGTTTCTAGTTGCCTATTGAACTTAGTTCTAGGCTCTGAAGATAGAGGGAAATGAGGCCTTGCCTTCTTAGCTGCCTATGATTATCTGAGAGTACAACTGGAGCTGTGGAGAAATCAATGATTGTGATAATGTGGAGTATTTAAATTACTGTATCCTATTTCCTACCCTTGGCTGGGCCATTTCATCCTTGGCTGGCCACATGCTGGCTGGGCCATGCCCAGAACAGCCCATCTTCTGGGTCTGGCCTTGGCCCTGTGAGTGCCACACCCAAGATGTCTTGAGTTCTGGAAAGTTCCTGTTTATTCAGGCCTTTGCCATTTGCAGAGCCAATCTTCCCTGTATACCACCTCCACCCCACAGAGCCAGCCCAGGGAAGTTCTCTCTAGCCCTGGCTTAACTGGTGGGGGCAGGGAGTAGGCACAGGAATGTGGCTAAAACCAGTTTGCTGGCTAAATCTTAATCCGTTGCCCAGTGTTTAGTGGGGATTTCCTCAGTATGGCAATATGTTCATGGCTTTCAGATAAGATGCAGCAGTGAGTGGTACATGAAAATAAAGAGAGGAGTGGGCCTAGTCCAGGTTTAGTAATAACCAAGGTAGAGAGCTGTGGAAATATGGGAGAGACCCAGAGGAGCATATTGGTTCTTAGCAAATACCGTTTTCCACCTCCTGAGAGAAGCCATCTCACTATAGTGGCTGTAGGTCTTTGGTCTACCCACACTTGAACACCAGCACATGGCCGGTGCTCACAGATACTTGAATAGCAGTCCTTAAGGTTCAGGCTAAAGGCTCTGTTTGGGCAGTGTTCCCACAGAAGTGGCAGATGAGAAAATGGGCCCCTCAAGGGAGGTAGTTGCATGGAAATGATTAATTCTTTCTGATTTCAGTTTTTCCCTTTGTAAGGGGAAATGACATACAGTTCAAATTTTAAGAAAAGATTGGTCAGCAAAAAGACTGATCAGTACTGTCACTCTACCACTTAGCCCCATCCTTGGAAGCAGCAAGTATTTCCAAGTACAAAGAAACAAAGTCCCTGGGTCTTTATTAACCAAAACTGAGGGCATACCTTCTTGGAAGTTATATTCCATCTGGCCCTGTTGGTTGACATTAGCCCACCATAGTCATGCCAGCCTCTTTGGGGAGGAGGGGCCTTATAGATAACCCAGTGTAAAACAGCACCCCCAGTTAAGCACTGCCTGTCACTATTCAGCCTTACCTTTTCCAGGGCGCTCTGAAATGTTTGGTTTTAAGTTTTTTTTTTCTGGGATTAAGTTTGGGGGGTAGGGCAAAGTTTGTCTTTTTTGTCCTAGCTGCTCAATAAATAACTGTTGAATGAGTGAATGGTTGAGGCAGATGGTAATTAATTCTTACAATCCTTCAGTTGATGCTCTCCAGGGCCCTATGCACACTGGAAAGGAGAACCAGGGTGATGGCATTGGGAGCAGGAAGTGGAGAGGGGCAGGTGATGGCTGTGAAGGGTGAGGGAGGGAGAAGAGTGTGAGAGAGGGAGAAGAGTGACATTGGTTGATGTTGGCAGATGGAGGAGTGGCAGAAATGGTGCCTCAGAGAAGGATGTGGTGGAGGTGGAGTGTTAGTGTTCAGGGGTTTAGATGCTAGGTTGCAGTCGTCTAGGGGCAGATGTCCACAAACAACTTAATGGACAGGAGAGGAAGAGTGTTCATCCCCTCATGAGGGTGAGTAATGTTACAAGGGATGAGAGGGCTGGGGACAGCCCATGAGCAGGGGAAGAAAGAAATGTCTAGTCATTGAAGTGACTTGTAGTCAAGGGAGGACTCTCAGTGAGAAGAGGTGACCTCCTGGGCTTGTACCTGCTCAGCCAAGCCCCCCTAAGTGAGCCAGCAAAAATGGAGAACATTGAAAAAGTGGCTGTAGCTAGTGGTGTGACAAGGTCAAAACGATAAGGTGGCTGCAAGGGTCACCATCTATCTGTGTAATGCAGCCAGAACCTTCCAAAGGTCAGTTTCCTCATCCATCAAAAGGGGGCAACCACTAGGCACAGTGGCATGCGCTTGTAATCCCAGCAGCTTGGTGGTCTGAGGCAGGAGGATCATGAGTTCAAAGCCAGTTTCAGCAACTTAGCAAGGCCCTAAGCAACTTAGCAAGACCCTGTCTCTAAATAAAAAATAAGAAGGGCTGGGGATGTGGCTCAGTGGTTAAGCACCCAGGGTTTAATCCCTGGTGCAAAAAGGTGAGGGGTTGGGGGGAGCAGTAATCCGTGCTTCAGGGTTGTTATGAGGGTTCACAGATCATGATGCAGGACCACAAAGAGCTCCACAAACAGGCTGCACCTTCATTGGGGTTTTTGCAGAGGGAATGGAAGTTGAGATAGAGGAATATGTGAGAAGTTAGTGGTCCCGGGAAGAGAGATGCCATATCTGGTGCTCAAGTCCTGGCAGAAACAGGAGGGGACAAAAGGATAGTAATAATCAAGGGGCTTCAAGGAAGGGTGCTTCAGAGAGAGGACAGGAACAGTGGCCACTGACCTGGTCTCAGTGGGGTTCCAAGCCAAGGTACTGTCAAAGGTCACCCTTTGTCCTTAGCAGTGCCCATGTGAAGGTGTTTCCCAACCTCTCAGGTGCTGGGCTCCAGGTGCCTGACACCCTTCCAACCCTCCAAGTGGCTCTGCAGCTGGCTTCAGGCCTCAGGGGCCACAAGTCTTTTTCACTGAAGCAAGGTTGAATTTGAACTGCCAACTGCTAAACCAGCTTTTCTGGAATTTGCTTTGCATAACTGGGAAGTGTAGCTGACTCCTCAATTAGCCAGACCCCCCAACCTCCATGTTGGACTCAGCCCTTTGGGGACAGGAGTTCTCTGCTAAGAACCCGTCCTGGGCTTCCCAGCTTGTCTGCCTCTTTGCACTGGTTGCACCTGCCTTGGCCCAAGAAACTGCCACCCAGCTCAGCAGCTGTTTAAAGTTCACGATGACATTACAGGGTTGGAAGGAAATCCCGTCCAAACTCTGTGCCAAACAGACAGGTTCTTGTGACGTTGCCTGGCATCACTATCTGAGCCTGGCACAGGTAGACACCTGAGATGGGCCATCTTTGTCAGGCCCCACCCTGAGCCACAGAGCTTGGGGTTACAACCTGTTCTGGCTTTGTTGTTGTTGTTGTTGTTGTTGCTTGTTTGTTTGTTTTAATGGACACAATACCTTTATTTTATTTATTTATTTTTTATGTGGTGCAGAAGATTGAACCCAGTGCCTCATGCTTGCTAGGCAAGTGCTCTACCACTGAGCCACAACCCCAGCCTCTACAACCTGTTCTTGACATGTCACTCACCTCACTCCCAGCCCGGCCCAGTCCTGCAGAGCTGCTCTGGACTCCCTTGGCTCCAGACCAGGTCCTGTCTTCGGACCACACAGCTCCCCTGGCTTCCACGTGTCCCCACAGGTGTCACTGTTGCTCTGGCCCACAGCCCCAGCTTTGTCCCTCATTGGGGTCCAGGCATCCCAGCCCCTATCTTCTCATCCCTTCATAGCCCCAAGCCAAAGTTCTCTGTCCCTGAGAACTTGCCACCAGCCACAAATGCTGTTCAGTGTCAGTGTCCTGGAGCCCATGCCCTGCCCAGATACCCCACAGCCTTCTGCTATTTCTCTGCCTTCACCTCAGACTCCTATCCCCCATCTCATTGCCTAACAGCCAGCACGAACCTTCTAACGCATTGATCAACCACCTATGACCTGGCAGCATCTAGAGCTTTCTGCAGGCTTCCTGCCAGCCTCAAAACAGAATTCACGGCCTTGCATGGCTGCCTCGCTGCCATTATGTCCTCACGTCATACCAAGCTCTGCCTCACTGCCTCCCTCCAGCCTCATCTCATGCAGTTCCTTAAATGTGCCAGGCTCACGCCCACTGCAGGGTCTTGGCCCTTGCTCTCTGCCTGTCTTCAGCTCCCCCTCGCTCCTCCCTTTGTTTAGTGCCTGCCCAAGTGTCACTTCAGAGGACTTTACAGTCCTGCCTGGCTAAAATGCCACCTGTTACTATTTGGATATGAGGTGTCCCCCAAAGCTCCTGCATTGATGAAGCAGTGTTCGGAGGTGAAGTGAGTGGATCGTGAGAGCTGGAACCTGTCCGTCAGTCCAGCCTATGTTGAATGGACCGCCTGGGTAGTAGGCAGGTGGGGTGTGGTTGGAGAAGGTGGGTCACTGGGGGCGTGCTCTGGAAGGGTGTGATTTCTTTAGCCACTTTCCCCTTTCTTCTGTCTGCTTCCTGGGCCACCATGAGTAGAGGTGTGCTCCTCCTTGAGGCCCTTCTGCCTTGATGTTCTGCCTCACCTTGGGCCCAGAGCTACACATGGGACAAGCTCTGGAATGATAAGCCAAAATAAACTTTTCCTCTTCTAAGTGTTTTTGTCAGGTATTTAGGTCACAGTGACAAAAATCTGACTAACATGCCACTCTTCCCTAGGTACTCTCTGTCCAGCGCCTCACTTCATCCTTCGAGGCCCTATTGCCTGACATTGTAGGCAATACCAGCTCTGGTTTTTCCTCTCTCTCTCTCTTTTTTTTTTCCTACTGTGTTGCTGGTCCCTAATATAGTATCTGACCCATGTTGTCAGTAAATAAGGAATTGTTCAAAAAATACATGAAAAAAATGCAACCCCTAGTACTCTCTCAGGCATCTTGAGGCTCCACAATCACCCTCCAGGGCAAGAACTTCTGTAGGGTGGGGAGTCACAGGGCCTGACTCATCTTCTTGTTTTTAGGTACTGGGGATGGAACTCGGGGCCTTGCACATGCTAGGCAAGCTCTCTACCAATGAGCTCTATCCCCAGCGTAGGCCTGGCTTCTTGATTCACTGTGTGACCAGGAGTAAGTCATTTAGTTATGTACTTCTAATTTTTAGGGAAAATTATGAGAAATCACTTTATAGAGACAAGGTTCTGAATGAGATGCAAATTTAGTTTGAATCCTAGCTCTGCTGCTTTCAGTTGTGTGACATTGAACAACAGACCCAAACTTTCTGTGCTTCTGTTTCCAAATAGGAACAAAATAGCATCCTTGTATGAGTTGCAAACCATTGACCCAACCCAGAAATGACATTAAAGGGAAGTTCTCATAAACTCAGGGAAAGTAGAAAGCCTATAACAAAACTAGCCAGGTCACAAGTAAAAAATCTTCTGGAACACTCTGTTGGCACTGCCTACACTGGACTTCAGGGCCACAAACCTGCCAAGAGGCAAACTCCTAGCAGATACCTCTGGTGAAGCTTGGGTCATGGACAAAACCTTTTGGTGACAAAGGAGAGGGAGGCTCAGCCCCAGGATCACACAATGGGGAAGAAACAGGACAGCTGTCCTTGATACTGTATGCAGAGGGTGGTTGTGAGAATTAAGTGTTGATCCAGAACTCTCATGCGCAGCTGGTAGAAAACCTGAGAAGTTGTCTGGTGGAACCTATTGGAATTAACACTTGCTGACCCTGTGACTCAGTGAGACCAGAGGAGTGCATGTGTCCAGATCTTTTGTCCACCAAAAGATGTGGACAAAGAGTCAACAGCACTATGCATACTCACCAAAACCTGTAAACTACCGAAGTGCCACCAACGATGGAATACCTCACAGCCCAGAAAAAGAACACACCAGGGCTACACACAGCAACTTGGATAAATCAACAACCTTGAGCATAAGAAGCAGGTGCACAAGAAAGGGGATTGTAGGATTTCATTTATTTGAAACTCAAAGACAAGCAAAATGATTCTGTGGCATTAGCTGCAAGGATAGTGGTGCCCCCTTAGAAGGATAAAGACAGAAGGGGATGCAAGCAGGATTCCTGGGGTGCTGAGGGCTCACTTTCTTCATCTGCATGGTGGTTTCCCTTGTATGTTCATTTTGTGAAGCATCATTAAGTTCTCCACTTATAATTTGTATTTTTCTCTAGGCATGCTATACTTCATTAAAGCAAATAAAATGCAGGTTTATGAAAAAAAAAGTAGTGCATGAAAAGCAGCCAGGATAATGGTATGAGCTGGATAAGCATTAGGTCGTCATGCCGGGTGGGGTGGCGCATGCCTGTAATCCCAGCAACTGGAGAGGCTGAGGCAGGAGGATCACAAGTTCCAAGCCAGCCTGGGCAACTTCAAGAGAAAAATAATAATAGGGCTGGGAGGATAACTGAGTGGTAGAGAAACCCTGGGCTCAATCCCCAGCACTCCCCTTAAAATTTTTTTTTGGTCATTGATATTCTTATCACTGTTTTCTTTGTCATGTTTGTTCTCTCCCCCAACCACTCCCCTTCCACCATTCTCACGAGGCTGGAAGAGACCAATGTGTTCTCCACTCTCAAACTCTTACAGCAGAAAGAATGGATGCCCTGAGTACAGGTGGCTCTGAGCTTGTGTGTGGGATCCTTACTCTTTACTTTTCCCAGGGAAATGAGGAAAGACCTTCTGGAGAAAGTATATCTCTGGACCATGGAGGAGATTCGCCAGTCCAACAGGCTGTGGTATGATGTTGGGGTGCCAGGGGACAGCGCAGCAGACTGTCATGTCTGTGCTGCTGTAAGGGACTGCCACAGACTATAACTTACAAAGAATACAAATTTATTTCTCACCATCCTGGAGGCAGGGAAGTCCTTCACCCTGCATAAATCCGCGGAGGAAGATGGAAAGGCACGCTGACTCTTAGAACAAACCCATCTTGATAAGATTTTATCTATCCACGAGGTAAAGTTCTTGTGACCATTTCACCTATTAAAGATCCTGCTTCCCAACACCTTTGCACTGAGAGTTTTAAGTTTCCATCTCACAGACTTTGGGAGACACAGTCAACCACAGCACAGACTAAGGGTCCCCAAGGAGCTGAGAGCAAGAGTGGGGAATTTGAGGCTGGGGGAGGTGAGGGATTTGGAGCTTACCCCGAGGGCAGCAGTGGGCCCTGGAAAGGTCTGTCTGCATTTTGGGGGGTTGAGGGAATGGTTATGTTTTCATTTTGGTATCTGGTTTCAGTGTGAAGAAAAGAGAAAGAAAAAATTCTCAGAGCTGGGTGCCGTGGCACACGCCTATAATCCCAGTGCCTCAGGAGGTGAGGCAGGAAGATTGTGAGTTCAAAGCCAGCCTCAGCAATGGTGAGGCGCTGAGCAACTCAGTGAGACCCTGTCTCTAATCAATACAAAATAGGACTAAGGATGTGGCTCAGTGGTTGAGTGCCCCTGAATTCAACCCCTGGTACCCCCCACCACCACCACCAAAAAAAAGTTATCAGAACCCAATTTGTAGACCCTTGATGATGACCTAGAGCAGGTCAGGGTGAGACATGGGGATGGAGAGAAGTGAGTTTGGCAGGACCTTGACTGTCACTGGGCATGGAGGGAGGTGCAGAGGAAGAGGCAGGAAAGACCTTGGTGGCTGCTTGGATAATGGGCCCCTGCACTGAGTAGGTCACTAGGGGGAACAAGGGGAGGGATGCCCTGAGTTGGGGAGCAGAGTAAGAAGGGACTGAAACATAGAGGTCACCACAGCCATGGGCAGGCCTGTGAAAGGTGGGGTCAGGCGGCGGTGGGTGGGGGGGCTACTTGAGATTAGAGAGGCTGGAGAAGCCAAGTCTGGAGAATACTGGGAGCAGCATGCTCAAAGAGGCTCAGTTAGGAGAGTGTGGGATCATGGAATGGGAGTGGTGGGCTCAGTGGAAAGGGAAGGGACTGTCAGGGAGTAGGTATGCAGAGTGTGCCATGGTCAAGAGTGACAGTCTTGGGCCCAGTGGCTTTAGCTAATCCCTAAATGTCTAACACATTAACCACTCATATCACAAAGTGCTGGTGGAGGACTCTGCCCCTGGGGAGGAGCCAGCCCAGCCTGGGATGATAGCGCCTGGGACAACAGGCTGGGACAGCGTGGAAGCCCCTTGCATGATTTCTACCTCATAGAAGGTATGAGTAATAACAATGATAATAGCAAGGCAGCTGGGGTAGATGTTATCACTGCCCAGAACTGTTATTGCCCCTCTGGGGGAGGGGTGCACGCCCCATACCTTTGACATCAGGCTCAGCCCACTTGCTTTGGTCAGTGACATGTGAGCATAAATGAGGTGTGCAGCTTCTAAAAGACACCTTGGGAGTCATAGAATGATGTGGCAGGGTTCACATCATCTCTGCCTGGAGCTGGGCAGTGCTCCAAATAAGGACGTTTCCTTCAACCTGTATCTTGGCTGGACCTGTGGCCAACCCATGACAGATAGGTAGTGTAAGCAAGAAATAATCCTGCTATAAGATACTAAGACGAAGGACTCTGTTACTGCTGCACAACATAGCTTCCACTGACTGATACAGCAGCTTGTGGATTTGGAGTGCACTGTGTAAGGAATGGATTTCCTCTGTTAGTTTTAAAACAACTCAATGAGTGAAAGCAGCCAGACACAAAAAAGTATACACTGTGTGATTCCATTTATGAAAAATGCAAACTAATCTCTAATAACAGGAGATCAGTGTCTGCCTGGGGATGGAGTTGGGAAGGGAGGGTCAGGAAAGAAAGATTACAAAGGGGCATAAGGAAACTTTTGAGGTGATCTCCCAGAAAGAGGGTGTAGCATGGCACAGTTGGGTGCTAGGCCCAGTTTCTACCTGCTGGGGCGGGGGGAAACAGTTAAAATTTCAGGAATTTGTTGGGTGAGATGGCACACACCTGTAATCCCAGCTATGCAGGAGGCTCAGGCAGAAGGATTACAAGTTCTAGGCTGTCCTTGGCAATTTAGCAAGACCCTGTTTCAAAATTAAAAATAAAAAGAGCTGGGGTTGTGGCTCAGTGGTACAATACCCCAGGTTCAGTCCTCAGTACTGAAAAAAAAATCAGGAATTTCACCAGTTATTAAACATAACCATTGTCAAAAGTTTGAGGTAAGCCTCAGCCATTTAGTGAAATGCTGTCTCAAAACAAAACCCTTGGGTTCAATCCACAGAACCAAAAAAAGTAAAGGTGGAGCTGGGGAGTAGCTCAGCATGTTGGAGGTCCTGGGTTCAACCCAGCACCCCCACCCCAAGAAAGGCAAATTAACATTCAAAAGACATCACCTTTTAATTATTGTGCCACATTTGACACTTACTGAGGCCCTTGAGATTATCAGCCTGTTACCTCTGTCCAGTGGGGATTCCACATAATGGTGTGCTATTAGCAGCCCTTTTCAACTCCACTTCCTGCAGTAGCTTGAAATAGAACAGTGTGGGTGGGTGGGTTTACTTACTCCATGGCAATGGGCAAATGCTAAGGGCTCTAACCCCTCACAACACGCCCTGCCTGTTAAACATTTTTGCCATTACACCGCTGAGCCCTAGGGTCTTGAGCCACCTGCTGGGGTGGTGGCAGGATAGGGGAACAGGAAGTTCAGGTCTGGAGCTGAGAGGAAGGACAGAGAGAGCCAGTGGCCTGGTTGTCCAGGGCTGCCTGTAACCCTGATGATGAATGGCTGGTGCACACTGAGCGCTACGCCTGTTGAGTTCTTTGTGTAGTCGCTCTACCTTATGAAGCAAAGCACTATTGCTGTCTGCAGATGAGGAGACTGAGACAGAGGTGTTATTTACCTAGGGTCATCTGCTAGTCTCCACAGTCACCTGAACACTGTGAAGAGGAGAAATTCCTGGAACACAGAAGCCTGAGGGAATTTGGTATGGGAACCCTCTGAGTACCGCCACAGCCATCTAGCCTGGCAGCAGGCATGTGCCAGACTCTTCGCTGAGCAAGTTCTCTGTTCCCACCCCAGGGAGGGACTAGATACAGTGTGTGGTGCCTGTCCATCAGCCCCCTGTCAGGGAACCACTCATGGTCCAGAAGGTGACAGATGCACCAAAGGTGGGAGATGAAGCAGACGCATTCATTGCCTGGAGTTTGACCCTGGCAATGGTTCTACTCTGAAGGATTATAAACAACTAAGGAAGGAAGAGACAGAGACATCTCTAAAAGGTCCACCCAGGGGCAGTGGGCAGAGGTAGTGATGAGGACAGGGGCCACCATGGAGGCCAAAAGGGCCAGTAAGGGAGTGCCAAGTGCCAAGGCCTCCCCTAAGGTAGGGTTCAGGGCATGGGGTGGCTGGTGCTGAATTGAGCAGGTCAGGGGTTGATTGAACAGGGAACAGGGAATGAAAGGCCTGGCAGCTGGTGGCTCCACTGGCCAAGGATGAGGATTGATGGCAGTCAGCTTAAGGGCAGGAACATGACAAAGTTTGTTTGGACATGTACTTGCAGAGCGTCCGGGGTGTTCCTCTGTCTCAGGAAGCTGGTTCCAGGGGTGGGGCGGGGCGGGGCAGGATATACTGGGTCATAAATGAAGAAGTGGGATGGTGCCTCCAGAGGCAGGGAGCCCTTGGGAGGGGTTGGGACATCCCTGATGGGAAGAGAGGGGATTCCACCCAGGCAAGATTGAAAGGGGTGCTCTGGTGGGCATGACAGAGAGATGACAGTGAGCAGGAACAGTGGGGTCAAGGGAGCTGGTGGGGGAAAGAATTCAGAGGAGTGGCTAGCAAAGCAGATATTCCAGGGGAGTCCAGAGAATGAGGCCCCAGGTGGCTCAGGGGAGTGAAGAGGTCTGTGGGCTGAGGAGGGAGTTCTAGAAAAGGTCTCAGACTGCCAGAAGTAGAGGAGGAAGCATGGAGGGGAGCACAAGTCTCCTGGGTACCCAAAAGGATGCCTGGTGGTTTTCTCTCCTGGGAGGCTGCAGTGGGGTAGGGGGATGGGCGAGCCGCAGTGGAAATGGTCAAAAACTGAGGGGGGCTGAGGAAGGCCATAACACTTTCCTGGGGATAGTGAGCTGAATGGTGCCCACCAAAAGATACGTCTGCTTCCTGATCTTAATTTGACTTGGTGAAAGTGCTGGTAGAATCAAGGATCTGGAGATAAGGTCATTTTGGATTATCTGGGTGAATCCTAAATGCAATGGCAAGTGTCCTTACAGTAGATACAGAGAAGCCCTGGTGACCACAGAGGCAGAGACTGGAGCCAAGGAATGCTGGAGCCACCAGGAATTGGAAGATAGACTTACCCAAGGATCTTCCCTTGATCCCCAGGAGAGAGTACAGCCCTGCAGACAGTTGGATTCCAGATTTCTGGCCTCCCTGACAGTGGGAAGCTAAATTCCTGTTGTTCTAAACCCTTTCAGTTTGTGGTCATTTGTTCCTAAAGGCCCAGGAAACCAAAAATACAGGGATGAAAAATAAGTATATTACAGAGCTTCCTCCAGCAGCCCTGGGTAGCCAGGGCAGGAAGGGAGAGGGGCACGGACCGGCCCAGGTGGGTGCATTCAGGGAGTGCCAGGGCGGGCAGAAGGAAAGACTCAGAGGGGACAGAGGAAAAGGGCTGGGTGGGACCTTGGGGAGGGGCAGCAGCAGAGCTGGGGAAATTGCAGGAGATGGCAGGTCCCTGAAAGGGGCTGAGGGCTGCAGGAAGAGGCATGTAGGGAACCTTCCAGCGCTGTGGATTTATGGGGAGTGAGGCCATCAAGCCCAGGGACAGGTGTGTTTGAAGGGTACTAGGCCAGTTTCAGTCCTCCTGGGACAGTCTTGTCTTGTCCCAGGAAGAGGCTGGGTTCTGTTCTGCTCACTGGGTCACTTGGGGCAGGACTCCTGCCATCATGCCAGAGCTCTGGGTCTTCCCTTCTGGGAAACTTGACCTTCCTCTGTTTGCCTTTAGTATTGCTCAAGTGCACATTAAACGCCTGGGGAGATGCTCTTCATCTCAAGGCTAGCTACATAATTTGCAGGGCCCAGTGTAAATGAAAATATGAGGCCCCTTGTTCAAAAAATATGAAGAATTTCGAGTGCACAGTGCACAGTATTAAACCATACTTGGGCCAGGAGGCGAGTGTGCATGGTCAGTCCTTCCTTGTTTTCCTCCCCCAACACCCAAGAGGCTTTGCTGCCCTGACCCTGCGGCAGTGCCAGGAGAGATCACGATCATGCATGCAGGGCACAGCATGTGCCAGAGTGTCATAAGGGTCTGGTGAATGTGAGTTATTAGAATTATCATTATGGTTGTGAGGTCAGCCTCCTGGCCCTCCCCCAGTGACCTCAGGCTAGTCACTTGATCTCTGTAGGCTTAATTTTCTCTGTGATGGATGATCTCCAAGCCTAGACAGCCTAGTGGGCCTGCCATTTGGCCTCAGTGTGGGAGGTACAAGACAGTGAGAAATAACTGCTGCAGACTCTTCCCCACAGTTGTTACTCCAGTTTGGCAGTCACTGTCAAGCACTGGTCCTCCTATAACTCTCTGAGGAACCTTCCATCTAAAGCCAACACCTTAACTCTGGAAGGTCATTGCAGGTACACCGCCATAGAAGTTTGACCCTGGTCCCAGCTGGAACCTGCTGCCCAGCCCCCTCCCCAGAGGGAATAGATGCCTTGGAGGTGTGAGCCATGCCAGGCTGGTCAAAGACAGACTCTTCCCTTGAGATGAGATCCACCGAGTGGATCACTGAGTGCTTCTTATAAACACTACACAATCTATTTCATTTGATTCTCAAAACAGTTCAGTGAAGCTTTGTTCAATTTCACAGAGGAGGAAGCTGAAGCCTGAGGGAGCTCCAGGAATGTAAGTAATGACCCAAGACACGTTTCCCAGCTTCTAAGTGTCCTGAGCCACATCTGTGCTGGGCGTGGTGGAGCACTCCCGTAATTCTCAGCGACTCTGGAGGCTAAGGCAGGAGGAGCACAAGTTTGAGGCCAGCTTGAGCAACTTAGCGAGATCTTGTCTCAAAATAAAAAATAAATAAAAGGGCTAGAGATGTGGCTCAGTGGCAGAGCACCCCTGGTTCAATCCCCAGTGAGACACACACACACACACACACACACACACAGCTACAACTGTGTTCCTGCAAAACTGGCCTCCTACTAAGCATCCTGGGGGCTCCTTGACCTGCCACTAGAGCCCTGGGAGAGCCACAGTCTGTGGGAGCCTGTGCCCAGTGCGCAGGGGTGGGGTCCTGAGTGTTCTGTAGGAAGGAAGCCCACCAGGGCTCCAGGGCTCAGCTCTGCCTTCCTGTCTTCCCTATCCTGTCGTGCCAGCCTCAGGGACTGTCCCTCCCACTGGGCTCTGGGTCCATTCTATCCCCTCCACAGCCCAGGACAGCAACCCCTTTCCCACTTCTTGCCTCTTAGAGAGCCTGTCCTCTAAGAGCTGCTTTGTCTTTTTTTTTTTTTTTTGAAAAAATGTGTTTTTAATCAATTTCGTAATAAAATCCAAACCAAGTTCTTGAAAACAACAATAAAAAATAATTAAAAAAAAAAAAAACTTAGCTCAGGAAACACTGACTCTCCAGCCTTCCCCTCCTAGCCCAGAAGTAGCCCTAGGGACCTCTCTGCTTGTCCCCTAGTTCCTGGTCACTGGGCTTCTTGTCTCCTAAATATCCCCAAACTGTACCTTCCTAAATCCCCCTTCCATGGCCTGGCCTGGCTACTGAGGCTTTTCCCTCTGGAGAGCCCCTTCCTGACCCATGCCTGCCTTCTATCTGGCTCCCTTATAAGCTGGTCCCAAACTCTCCCCAGGGGCTCTCTCTAAAAGACAAATCTGACTCATGAGGGTCCTTTTCTCAAAATCTACCAGTGCTCTCCAGGGATAGAGCCTGTATTTCCTAGACCAGCACTCAAGGCTCCAACATCTAGCCCCTGACCATCTCAGCCTCTTTTCCTACCACACAGCTGACCCCCCAGCCTTTGCACATGTTGGTCCCTTTGCTCCAGACACTGTTTCAGAAAAATCTGGTGCATGAGAGCTGGCCACTGAAGGCAGAAGGTGCAGAAACATTGAAGTAAGACGTGGACAAATCCAGGATTACAGAGTGCAATTTATTAGGAGCTTATGAACAGAAGTGTATCTTGGGATAGGAAGACAGAAAGGTACCTTTACCCTAGGGCACAAGGAAGGGGTTTATATGCGAAGATAGAAAAAGGCGGGCTGTGGCCAACTGGAACATACCTGGGTTTTCTCAAAAACCAACATGTCCAACATCGGTGTCTGAGTCTTGCAAACACACTCTGCCAACTATCTTAACACCTTTGTTTATCCCATGAAGTTTTGGGATGCATGTCAGGGTCAACTGGTGGGCAAGATGGCAGTTAGGACCAAGATGGCTGTAGCAGGTCAAGATGGAGCTATTCCTCCCTGTTCATCTGGTCAATGCAACTCATTCTTCAAGACTCAACTAGGTACAGTGAGGGACCCCTTCTGCTGTCATGACCATTGTGTGGAACTCGGTTCATTGATCTGATATGTGTCAAGTCTGGGGGACACAGAACAGACAGAGTCCCCGAGCTTTCTGATTTATTATTCCTACTCTTGTGGCCAGGTAAATCTGGGTCCCGAGGACAGCTACCACCTGCATCCACAGAGCCCAGCACAGAGCCCGCCGCAGTTAGGGCTCCCTAAATGCTCAGGGATTGACTGACCACCACCAAGCGGCTTTAATTAACCCTCTTCTTCCTCACTGTCTCTGGTCCTGGGCAGCAGCAGTGGCAGCAGCAGCCTTGAGTTGAATCACCAGCATGAGGCAAGTGCTCAGTTCTAGGAGAGGAACTCCTGACCCTGGGGAGAGGGAGGTATGTGTAGGCAAGGGACAGAGATGGGGGAGAAAGTGAGGGTTTAGTGTCCTAAGGCTGGGGGTGCCCAGGAGGGGAGACCCCTCTCCTGCTCCCACCATGTTATTTCTTAACTCTTAGGGGAGGAGGTCCCTGTGTCCACTAAGGGGCTCCAGCCTGGGACAGGGGACTGTGGGGAAACTTCCTCATGAGTACCTCTCAAAGCTGACCCCTGTCACACTGACATCTGGCACCCCCCTACACCAGGTTTCACCTTGCTTGGCTCAGGGCACTGTGGCCAAGATCAAGTGGCACTGAGGGGCCCCATGTAGAATGAGCAGGTATAATTTCCAGCCCCATCACCCACTCATTCTCCCCTTCCCCAATACCTTGTCCATCAGCCCTTCCTTCCTTCCTTCCTTTCACTTTGGTGCTGGAGATGGAACCCAGGACCTCATGCATGCTGAGTACACACTCCACCACTGAGTTACACACTCCACCACTGAGTTACACACCCAGCCCTGCTTTTCCTAAAGAGTATTTACTTTTATTTATTTATTTTTTTTTGTAGTTGTAAACGGACAGAGTGCCTTTGTTTATTTTTTTAATATTTTATTTTTCAGTTGGACATAATACCTTTATTTTATTTATTTTTATGTGGTGCTGAGGATGGAACCCAGTGCCTCCCACATGCTAGGCAAGCGCTCTGCCACTGAGCTACAGCCACAACCCTCTAAGTATTTTAATGGTTTGGATGGTGTACCTGTTTGCTACAAAATAGCATAATTGTTCTAACAATTCAAAGAATGCACAGGTGTATAAGGAAACAGCTGGTAGTCTCTCCCCTCTCTCCTTCACTTAACCCAACCCCTACACCAAACCCACAAAGAGGGTTCACATTGTGTCATGTTTCCATTTTGTACCCACCCGTAACCACAAGCCCCAGAGGGAGCCCTTTCTTATGAGAATGGGGTAATAGGAAATGTATGATGTCAGAACATGCTTTTTTTTTTTTCTTTTTTTTTTGGTGTTGTTGTTGAACTTGCCTTTTAAACTTAAAAATATACTATGGATATCATTCCAGGTTGATCTATACAGCGGTGCTCATTCTCTAATTGCTGTAGTTTCCCTGTGGGCTACCAATAGCTTAGGGGCATTCTCTGGACAATTGGGTCTTTTTATCTTTTGTAACAAAGAATACTGCAATAAACCTCCTCCTATACAGTCTGTAAGTATTGGCTTCCTTCTTCCTGGATTTAGGACAAATTCTTCAAAATAGGGTCACTGGGTCCAAGGGCATATGCATTAAATAGGTCTTGCCATTTTACTTTCTCAAGCTAAGTTCCCCTGAGGTACAGGGAAATTCCTCACACCTGGCCAAATCTGGATATGTCTAAACTTTTGTCAGGATGGTGGGCAAAATCTTGTTGTTTTGAAATTGTGTTTGCTGAATATGATTAAGGACCAACATCTTTTTCTGTGTCAATTGGTCTTTCTTATTTCTTCTTCTGTGAATTTTTGTATCTAATCCTTTGTTCAGTTTTAATCATGTTGTTTGAACATTATCAGTATTATCTTCCCCCACCCACAGTGCTGGGGATCAAACCCAGGGCCTCATCACATATACGCTTCAAGTGTTCTACCATGGAGCTACACCTCTAGCCCAGGTACAAGTATTATTGTCCCAAGTAATATTTGTCTTCTGCCATACTGAAGTCGATGTTTGTATATACAGAATGTAACTTGTTCTTTACCTGTTATTGCAGTTATTTGAAAATATACTCAGCTGGGCATGGTAGCTCACACCTGTAATCTCAGTGACCCAGAAGGCTGAGGCAGGAGAATTGCAAGTTCGAAGTCAGCCCCAGCAGCTTAGTAAGATCCTCAAGTATCTTAGCAAGATCCTATCTCAAATTAAAAAATAAAAAGAACTGGTGATGTAGCTCAGTGGTAAAGTAACACTGTTCAATTCAAAGAAAGAAAGAAAGAAAATACACTAAAAAATAATTTAAACAATATAGTGAATTTCCAATACACCTAACTCTGAGTTTAAACAATTACCAATATATGGCTGTGTGAAGTATTGCTTTTGATTTTGCTTGTGACAATTTTTGCAGTGAAGAGATTTTAGCTTTTACATAGGCACATGCATCAGCCTTTCTTTTGCAACTTCTGGGTTTTGTATCATACTTAGAAGGGTTTTCCTACTCCAAGATTAGTAACAGCAAAACAAAAAATATATTCTTCAAGTACTTCTGAAACATGCTCTATGCTGGGTGTGGTGTTGCATGCCTATAATCCCAGTGGCAAGGGACACTGAGGCAGGAGGATCATGAGTTCAAAGCCAACCTCAGCAACTTAGCAAGGCCCTAAGCAACTCAGTGAAACTCTGCCTCTAAATAAAAAATATAAAAAAGGGCTGGGGATGTGGCTCAGTGGTTAAGTCCCCCTGAGTTCAATCCCTGGTACAAAAAAAAAAATACACTATTACTTTTTAAATCATAGCATAGTATTTTTTCATATGGAACATCATAATTTTTTAAACCAAATTCCCAAATACTTAATATCTGGTTGTTTCCTATTTAAAATCATGCCATACAGAGCATCCCTGACTTCTCTACCTTGTTTGGACTATGTCAAACAGACCCCAGTCATCAAATTATGTCCTATATAAATATAAAAGCCTTAAATTTTTATATTCTAAAACATGTTATTCTTCTGGTCTTTTTATTTATCTGACATTTTATTTACATTTTGACTAGACAGGGTATTCACACGGCACAACTCTCAAAAGAATAGAAGAATACATTGGGAAATCTCTTTCTCCTCCTGCTCCCTGGGTATCAGTTTCTCGAGCATCACTGAGTCCTTATACATATATATAAAAGCAAATTATGTGCCTGTGTGCTTTTTCCCTTTCAAAGTACAATTGATAATCTGCCTGAGCACTACTCTACATCCAGCTTTTATTACTTAACAACAGGTCTTGGTGATTATTCCAAGACAATGTATATATTTTGCATTCTGATATATATATATATATATATATATATATATATATACACACACACATATATATGTATATATACATATATATATATATTCGAAAGGGCAAACAATAATTATTCATTTATCTTGTCTCTACTGATGGACATTTAGGTTATTTCCAGCTACAAACAATACTGTAGTGAAAAGCAATTCCTCATCTCAATTATGTGTGAGTATTTAGTACAATAAGTTTCTAAAAGTGCTGAATCAAAGGGAAGACATGTTTAAACTTGTGGTAAGTATTGCCAAACTGCCTCCAATGAGATCTAATCTGTTGACACACCAACCACCAACCAGCCAGGGGCTATCTGGAGTCCTTGTAAACAGCATGTTATCAAATTGTTTTTATCTTTGCTGATCTGATAAGTGATAAATAGTATCTTTTATAGTAATAATTTTCACTTACATTATTATAAGTTATTGAACATCTTTTTACATCTCTGTGAGCTCATTTGAATTTCCCTATTAACTGTCTCTCTATTCCCTTTGTCCTTTTTCCCCCCAGTTTGAGTCATTGCTTCACTTTTTAATGATCCATGGAAACTCTCTACATACTAGAGAAATTAGGCTTTTGCTTACATTAAGGGCTGTAGCTCCTTCCAACCCTCACCAAATAAGAGTTTGTCTCTTGACTTTAGTTTTGGCAATGCAGAATTTTATTTGATTTTATTTTTGAGACAGTCCACTAAATTTCTCAGGTTGGCTTTGAACTCCTGATCCCCCTGCCTCAGCTTCCTGAGTAGCTGGGAGTATCATCATTAGTCACAGTGCAAGATGAGAAATTTAAATTTTTTTCTTTGGAGGTTTCAGGTTTTCTAAAATATTAGAAAGCCCTTCCCACTGAGTTGTTCTTTTTAATTCTCCTATGGTTTTCTCATTAAGTAGCTACAGAATGCTTTTATTGATTTTCTGTCCAGGGGATTGAACCCAGGTCCTTGTGCACATTAGGCAAGTGCTCTACCATTTGAGCTTTGAGAATATATCCTTTATTTTGAAATAGGGTCTCACTAAGTTGCTGAGGCTGGCCTCAAGCTTGTCCTCCTCTCTTAACTTCTTGAATTGCTGGAATTGTAGGTGTGTGGCACCATACCGGATCACTTTTGTTTTGTTCCATTTTGTTGTTGGTTTTGGGGTATTGGGGATTGAACCCAGGGACCCTTTACCACTGAGCTACATCTCACTCCTTTTCTTCTTTAGACTGGATATGGCTAAATTGCTGAGGCTGGCCTTGAACTTGTGATCTGCCTGACCACTATTTTTTTTTTTTTTTTAAATACCAGGGATTGAACCAGAGGCACTTAACCACTGAGCAATACCCCCAGCCCTTTTTATATTTTGAGATAAGGTTACACTAAATTGCTTAGGGCCTTGCTAAATTGCTGTGACTGGTCTTGAACTTTTGATTCTCCTGATTCAGCCTCCTGAACTGCTGGGAATTACAGGTACATCCAACTAAGTCTGGTTGGTCACTTTAAATATACTTCAATTGCAAATGTATATAATTTAATTTTTGTGCCACTGTGCCCAATTATAGAACATAATATGCATACACACACACACACACACACACACTCTTTTTTTTTCTTTTCCTTTTTTGGTGCTGAAGATTGAACCCAGGGCCTTGTGAATGTTAGACACAGCTGAGCTGCACTCCCAGCCAAAACAGGAACTATGTTTAATGGTGGCATAGTGTTTCGTCATATAGAAGGAGTATAATTTACTTAGTCAGTTTCCTACTGCTGAACACTTAAGCTATTTCTAATTTTCAAGTATTACAAAAAATACTACAGAAAAAAAGCCTTGTACATAAAGACTCACTTAGGCTAAATTCCTGAAAGTGACCTTTGTTCCTATCCCCAAATTGCCCTCCAGAAAGTTGGAATGCACTTCTGCCATAGCAGGATGACTACTCCTCCCAGTATCCCAGAAGTGCTGAGGTGAGACAGATGGAGACCAGGGTGGAAGGCCTGACTTAACCTTTTCTTTGCTGGTCAGCACAGGCAAGTTTATGCCACTTATGATGGAGTAGGTAGGCAGGCCTGGGACTAGAAGAAGAGAGAAAGCCTAGAATACTTGGGCTTCTGTCAGAGCCCACTGACTCTTACTTTGTACACAGTTCTATATTCCACTAACTTTGGCCTGGTTTTTAAGCCCACAGCATCACATTAGGAAGGGGAGCAAGGCTGTGTCTCAGCAGCACCTGGACCACAGCAGTTTCCAAGGAAGCACAAGTTCAAGTGTGACCATAAACACAGTCAAAAAGAAATGAATCTTGACTCGCACAGCAGGGCTGAAAGTCTCATAGGTTCCAGCAAGGAATGGGAAGAGCTGATTCAATCTCTACATTGCCTCTGAATCTGAGATTCTGGGGATTGTCTTGAATATTTTGCTAGGCACAAATCTCTCCAAAGATGCACTCGTCCCAAAGCCCAGAATCCATGATAATGTTGTGCTACATGGCAAAGGGGAATTAGAGCTGTACATGGAATTAAAGTTGCTAATCAGTTTATTTAAAATAGGAAGATCATCCTGGATTATCTGGGTAGACCCAATGTGATCACATGGGCGCTTAACAATAGAAGGGAGAGACAGAATAGTCAGTGTCAGGGTGATACAATGCCAGAGACTGGACCATTCACTCCTGGCTTGAAGATGGAAGCAGGGCATGGAGTGGCAGAGTAAATGGCAAAGAAAACTCCTGCTTCCAGAGAGCCTCCAGAAGGAGGACAACCCACCACCACTCAAGATTTTAGTCCAATGAGACTCATTTTGAGACTCATTCCACCCTGGTCTCCATCTGTCTCACCTCAGCACTTCTGGGATACTGGGAGGAGTAGTCATCCTGCTATGGCAGAAGTGCATTCCAACTTTCTGGAGGGCAATTTGGGGATAGGAACAAAGGTCACTTTCAGGAATTTAGCCTAAGTGAGTCTTAATGTAAGGCTTTTTTTCTGTAGTATTTTTTGTAATACTTGAAAATTAGAAATAGCTTAAGTGTTCAGCAGTAGGAAACTGACTAAGTAAACTTTTGGTTTATAGAACTGTCAGTAATAAATCTGTGTCGCTTAAAGTTTGTGCTAATCTATTACAGCAGTTATGGGAAATGAACACAAATGTCATTTGGTACTGCTTAATAAAAAGATACCCAGAGACGGGCAATTCCCTGTCAGAGACCGCACAGTGCTTGGAAGTAGAATCAGGGTAAGAAGCCTATACTCCAGACTGCGGTCACTCCCCGCCCCCGCGACCCCTCCCCCGCGCAACCGTGACTTCTTAGGGATGGGCCCCAGGTAACACGACAGTTAAAGGATGTCCTGGTGAGCTTCAATTATCTCCAAAAGTTATCTCCAAAAGATGCGCTAGCTTTTTTTTTCTTGGAAGAGCGGAGACTTTGTGCCCCTCCCCTAGTGGCAGATGCGGTCCAGATGTGGAGGGGCGGGGGACCTGGGACTGTGGTGACAGGGGTCCTGGTCGGAGGAAAGGAGGCGGTCAGCAGCCTTATAGCAATCTCAGGCCCCGCTCGACAGCCGTCGAAGCAGTGGCCTCCCTGCCTTCAGCCCCGAGGCCCGGGAGGAGTCCGGGCGGAGCCGCGGTTCGGGAGACCGCCTGCTAGGGGTTAGCGCGGGCGGAGTAGTGGTCGGGTCAGATTACTTCCCTTTAAAAGGGCTGAAAAGGAGGAGTCCCGTCCTGGCGAGGCAGTGACCGTGCAGCACGGCGTCGGGCCGCGCTCGGTGCCTGGGGAGGAGGCTCGGAGCCGCGAGTCCCGCGCGTGGCGGCCCCAGGCAAGTGGGGGGCAATGGGAGAGGGGCGCGGGGCGGGGGAGCTGCGGGCCGTTGGTGGGCGGGAGCCCGAGGGGGCGAGCGAGCGAGCGAGCTTGAGACGCCGCGTGCGCAGAGCCGGACAGCTGCTGCGGATGACCCCCTTCTCAGATGGGTAAACTGAGGGCCGGGGAGCGCCAAGGATTCTCTTGGCCAAGTTCCCTCCAAGATCTCATGGCCAAGTGGGTTCCCCAGCGGGCTCTCAGAGGCTCAGAGGCCGTCCCCCTGGAGGGTCTCCAGGGTGTGGGGACAGCCGGAGTCTCGGTAGGAGCCGAGGGAGAGCGGGCGGGGCAGGGCAGTGCAGGGTGGGGACACAAGGTGAGCGCCGAGCGGCCGGCGAGGCGCGGCTGGGAGGGCTGGCCGCGGTAGGTGGGCGGAGCCAAAGGCGTGGGGAACCCTCAGCTGGCGCTTGGGGTCTTCTAGCGGTGGCTCCGGGGCGGGGCTAGGGGAGGCCCCTGGGCCAACCTTGACTTCCTGCCTCCTTCGGAAGCCCTCCGCCCCAGCCCTCGACCTATAGGAAGGGCACTCAGTTTTAAATGCCCATTTTACAACCCTGGTGTCCCCTGCTCGGATCACAACCTCATGCAGGTGCCGGGTTTGTGGACGCGGAACTGAGTATTAGCGCCCTCCCTGGGGAGCAGCCGAGACAGGTGAAGGCTTGCATTGCGAACAGCGCTTGTTCTAGGGAGGTGTCCCCCAAATAGGACTCATGGGGTCCTAACCCGGTCACCTCCAAAGTCCCCAGCTGTGCTTAAATCCCTCCTTCTGCCTGAGCTCCTTAGGATCCAAACGGGAGTCATGAGGTTGGGTGCCTTCTGGGACTGACACTGGGACCCGGGGTCTGATGGTGTCATATCCGAGTCACAGAATGCCCCCAGGCTTCCCTGGGCCTCATTTGATTCTCCTATGCAAGGGGAAAGTTGGACGGGTGGTCCCTCAGGTCATGTTTTGAAGAGAGGAGGTAGACATGTAGGGCGGGGGTGTCCAGGAAGAGGTGGGGATGGGCTCGCATTCTACAGGAGGACTGGCCCTGCCCCATTACCCAGTGTGAGAGGAGCTGGGGGAGGGGAGGAGAGAGTTGCCCAGGCCCAGCTCTCATCCTCTCTAGCGGGCCTCCCTCTAGAGCCTGGGAGTCTGAGACTAGACCCGGACTTGTTTTGAGTACAACAAAGCTACTCAGAGATGGAAAAAAAAAACAGGCTACACTCTTTGAGGCAGCCAGTCCCCTGCCCTCATATTCCCCTAGAGCCTTCTAGGCCTTGGGGCCCACAAACATTTAAAGCAAGTCCCCCAGCATGTATGGCAGGCCAGCTACTCACACTGAGGCCCTAGTGCCCTTATCCACACTGGCCAGCAGCCATCTATCCCCAGCCTGAGCCCAATCCTGGGTTTCTGTCACCAGAGGCCCTACAGTGGCCCCAGCCATAGCTCTAGAGGCAGGGCCAGGGTCCTCCACAAACCTGTGTGTGAGCCCCTGCTTACAGGAAGTTTCACTTCTCAGAACTGGGCCCTGCTCGTGGTCCTGGCCTGACTAAAAGAATGTGTCTTCTATTTAGGTCTTTAACTTTTCTGGGCTCTGCCACTGTAGAAATGCGGGGCTGTATGGGAGGATGCTTTTGGTAGGCATATATAACTACCATTTATAGAATCTGATGCTAACTTGATGTGTGGCCTTGGACAAGTCACTTAACCTCTCTGACCTTCATTTCCTTATCTGTAAAAAAGGATAATTATCCCAGCGTGGTACCTAGTAGATGCTTTCATACTGATGAGAACTGCCAGGAAGGATCTTCAGCCCAGCATGGCCTCTCCATGGCTTCTGTACTCCCCCCACCCCACAAGGACCCCTCTGTTCCCTCCCTCCCAGGTGCCTTGCATTGGGCTGCAGGGGCTCCATGGAGCCTGATGGGGTTCTCACAGGATGGACAATGTCGAAGGCTCCCAGAGGAAGCACCCTGGGGTCTGGCCCAGGCCCAGCCAACGCAGCTGTGGTAGAGGCTGGAGCAGGGCAGGAGAAGGCCACGGTCAGAGTGTACCCTGATGGGCCCAGCCTTGTGCTTGCCCCCCTGACTACTCCTTTAGGACTTCAGGTTGTCCCCTCACTCCTAGCCTGCCCAGCCCCATATTCCACAGTGGAGGCACTGAGGGAGAGTGGCCAGGGGCCTATCCAAGGAGACAGTGGTCTAGGATGCAGCCTGGGTCACCCGGCGGTTTCCTTGACTACCCATCCGCTTTCAGGCCACAGCCCTTCCCAGCTCCTGGGTCTTTGTGCAACTTTACCCTCTGATCTGAGACAAGGCAGCTTCTTCCTTTCAGATGACATCTTCTGCACATGTGACCATGCCTACATCTTCTGTGGCACAACTGTTGGCAGTATGAGTGTTTTGTTTTGTTAGTTTTTTGTCTTCTGATCTCAAATATCAGCAAGCTGGAAATGTAAGCCTATAGAGAAGTGGTCTTCGTTGAGATGGGCTGGGGATCTTGGCTTCAACTCCAGCAAGAAATGAACAGTTTGGAAAAGAAGGCATACATTTTACTCACCTGCAGAAAGATCCCATGCCAAAGACAGCCCTCAGGCGACAGCACCCCCAAATCATAAAGGGCACAGCAGTGGTTCCCAAGTGGGTGTAGCTGTAGAAGATGACTTTAAGTGAATAGGTTTGTTGTGGTGGTTGTTTTGCGATACTAGGGATTGAACTCAGGGGTGTTCTTCCACTGAGCTACACCCCCAGCTCCTTTTTAAAATTTTTGCTTTGAGACAGGGTCTCTCTAAGTTTCCCAGGCTGCCCTGGAACTTGCAATCCTCTGCTTCCCAAGTCACTGGGATGACAGGCACACGCCACCATGACTCACTAAGATGAACATTTTTTAAGTTAATAGTCATGAGTTGATGTTTATCAGAAAAGAAATATAATTTAACACATCCAACCATGGTTTCATTGTCATTGTTACTCAAAAGGAAGCTAAGAAAGAAAAAAATGAATTGATTTAAAGAAAATATTAAGTAAACAATGTGCAGATAGATCACAAAAAGTGGTTCACATGCACCATCTAGGAGTTCGGGAAGGAGTGTGGTGACAGGACCTGCCCTAGCCTGGAGCTCCACCTTTAACTGCTGTCTCTTATTTTCCTATTGGTGCCTCCATTTTACAAGCCTGTCTGCTGTTGCTAGGTGCTGTGCCTGGGTGGGGCTTGGATGCACACCATGCTACCCCTGTGGGGGCAGCTCTGGGCTTCCTGCTGTGCCAGATTGGAAGACCAGAGGCCCCTTTCCAAGAGAGAAGATTGCAGCCAGCTGGGCCCGTGGTCTGTGTCCAAAGCAAACAGGAAGAGACCACGGTGGGCCAGGCAGGGCCTTTTTCTTTGTTTGGAGAAGGGATTAGGCTGAATGGACTTGTGGGTGTTTCTACTGCAAAGGTGGGAGGGCTTTGCACCATCTAGGAGTTCGGGAAGGAGTGTGGGGACAGAAGATCCGCAGCAGGCCCAGTCACTTCTCAGAATGAAGTGAGGGGCAGGGGGATGTGTGGCCCCTCAGCGGCCAGCCTGTGGGCACTGTGAAGATGGCCTTCCCTGAGCAAATTCCACTCTGAGCACATAATGAGTCACCCTTGGGGGCCACTATGCCCTCTGTCACTGTGCCCACACCAGAGCACTACCCCAGATGCTTGGCTTCCTGTCACTGCCCCTTGGCCATCAGCCCAGGCTTCATGGGAGTGGCTACAGGTCCCTGCAGTGGGAAGCCCACTTTAGTCCCACACCAAGGCTCTGGGGACGGGTCTCTGGAGGGAAAGGGAAATGTCAAATGTTCGGAGCACCCTCAGTCTGAAATGCGAACCTTCAGGATTCCCCCCAAAGAGCCTACGCACAGACTCCAGCCTCCATAGACCAGATGAGAGTGGCCATCATTCACTGTTCACTCCACATTTTGGGCCTGAGTGAGTTAATCTAGGTGGCCTTTCAACTAATGCACATGTTTATTTAACAAGACTTCGTGTGGCTGTGGGCTGGCAGGAGGTGGGAGATGAATGAGACCCTCAGGAGCAGACAGACGCGCGAGCCCTGGACGCTTGTGCCTGCCCAGAGTTCTGCACATCTACGGAGGCTGGGGAAGGCTCAAGAGGGTGAACCCTTCTCCTGGAGCATGTGTCAGACAGGGATAGGGTGGAGTGAAGGCTCCAAAGAAGTCAGTAAGGAATTTCCCCTGGATTGAGTCATTCGTTCACCCATTCATCCATCTATCCATCCACCAGTCCATCCACCCATCCACCCATCCACCCACCCTTCACATACCCACTTCTCCACATGTGCATTCTCTCAATAAATGTATCCTGAGCACCTACCGCATGCTAGGCATCAGGCCACCCTTGGGGGCCACAGCCAAGGTCCTGCTCAAGTCATCATCATACAGATCAAGTGGAAACCTGTGCTGAGTTTTAGGGCTTTGAAGAAGAGATTTATGATGGTAATGGTTTGTCAGGGAGGTCAGCATGGCTTCTCTGAGGAAAACTTGAAAGATGAGCAGGGATTAACTCAGGCAAAAGGGAAGAAAATTCAATCCAGGCAGCTGGAACAGAATGTGCAAAGGCCCTGTGGTGGTAGGGCTGGGTGAAAGCCAGAGTGGCTGGAATAGTGTTGGAGGGGAGAGTGGTGGGAACCAGGTTGGGAAGTAGTCGGGCTAACTGCTTCTGGACTTGTGGGCCCCTTGAAAAGGTGTGGTCTGGGTTCTACAGAGCAAAAGGAAGACTTTAAGCAGTGGTAGAAAATTATCCAGTGTGTGTGGTGAAGAGTTTTGAAGGCCCTGGAAGATGAAGGGAGTCCATGAGGGTACAGCAGGGTCCACATCAAGGACGTGGTTAGTTGGGGGTGAAGTGGACACGGTGGTGAGTGTCGGGCTGTGTCGAGAGACCCGGCTGGTGGATGAGAAGGACAATCAGTGAACATAGTTTTCCTGTGTGGGCATATTTTATTAAGTACAAGTAATCTCTTCATTTTTAACAACAATAGAAAAAAAGGCAGCACTGAGCTCGGGTGAGAAGGATGGGCATGTCTGCTAGGTTCTACTATGGGGTGTTTAATGATTTTTCCTTAAATCTGTTGTACAAACCTGAGATATAGATACTGTAAAGGTCACGTACGGGAAGAACTTTAGTTTCTAACTTGTTTACTTTATTTTATTTTTAAAAATTTTTTTAGTTGTAGATGGACACGGTACCTTTATTTATTTATTTTTATGTGGTGCTGAGGATCAAATCCAGAGCCTCACACATGCCAGGTGAGCGCTCTACCACTGAGCCCCAGCCCCAGCCCTCCAACTTCCTTACTTAAAAAAAAAAAAGCAGCCAGGTGGTGCATACCTGTCCACCTGTCATCCCAGAGGCTTGGGAGGCTGAGGCAGGAGGATCACAAGTTCAAAGCCAGCCTCAGCAATTTAGCAAGGTGCCAAGCAACTCAGTGAACCCTGCCTCTAAATAAAATACAAAAATTGGGTTCAGTGGCTGAGTACCCCTGAGTTCAATCCCCAGTACCAAAACAAAGAAACAAACAAACAAAACAAAACAAAACAAACAAAAAAACCCAGGAAAACAACTCATTGCACTTTATTCAGGGAGCTAATTGAGGGGAAGGTTTTTGACAGAAAAGAAAAGGGAGGGGAATCGGAAGAAGGCAAGAGAGGCTAGGACCTTGTCGCTAAGGAGCCCCTGGCGTCTTTCCAGGGATCAAACCTAAAGGGTGATTTCTGAGTGTTTGTGACAGGGAGCTGGGAATAGGCTTCATTCTTCTCTGTGCATGTTCCTGATCTTGCTTCTGGGAAGTCCTTCCCTGACTCTGACTTCAATCCTGTTGCTGTGCCCACCATCTCTGTTCACAGGCAGATCAGTGCCACCTGGCGGCTCCCTCTTCCTGCTGGGCCCACAGCCTACCGCCTGTCCTTCAGTCCTCCAGCCCGGCTCCCAACTGCCTGCAGCCTGTAACCAGACACCCTTTGCTTCCGACAGGCACCCCTGAGCCGGGATCCGCACAGGTTCCTGGATCTCCTCTCTGGAGCCCTAGGCAGAGCGTGCCCCTGCCCAGGCCAGTGACCTTCGCCTGTCTGAGCCTTGGTTAATCTTTGCCCAGGCCAGTGGCGGTGGGGCTCCTCCCTCTGCAGGATATAAGTCTGGCCCAAGGCTGCTCCATTCTCTGCCTGGACTGAGCCGCCCTGAGCGCCCTGCTGCCCTCACCATGGCCAAGGGCTTCTACATCTCCAAGTCCCTAGGCATCCTGGGCATCCTTCTGGGCGTGGCAGCTCTGTGTACCATCGTCGCTCTGTCTGTGGTGTACGCTCAGGAGAAGAACCGGAATGCTGAGAGCTTCACCGAAGCCCCCGAAATCCCTGTGGTCTCCACTACTGTCTCGGCCACCACTGTGGACCAGAACCTTCCATGGAACCAGTACCGCCTGCCCAAGTCTCTGATACCTGACTCCTACCAGGTGAAGCTGAGGCCTTACTTCACTCCCAATAAAGACGGCCTGTACATCTTTGAGGGCTCCAGCACCGTCCTCTTCACCTGCAAGGAAGCCACCAACGTCATCATCATCCACAGCAAAAAGCTCAACTACACAAGGAAACAGGAGCACATGGTGGTCTTGCGGGGCGTGGGTGACTCCCAGCCCCCTGCCATCGACAGGACTGAGCTGGTGGAGCATACCGAGTACCTGGTGGTACACCTCAAGGGCTACCTGGAGGTGGGCCACAAGTATGAGATGGACACCGAGTTTCAGGGGGAGCTGGCCGATGACCTGGCAGGCTTCTACCGCAGTGAATACATGGACGGCAACATCAAAAAGTAAGTTCCCTGGGTTGGGCTGCCCCTGGGGGCAGACCTGGGTCCCAAGGCCCACCAGAGGGTTTGCATTCAAGGCCTTAGAAACTTCTGGAGCCCTGGGATGGCCCAACATTTATCTCCAGCTGTGTGGATCAGATACACACCATGTGACAGAGTGGGAGGGCTTGCCTACCCCAATTCAGGGAGCCAGGCATGAGGGATAGAGGGGTCCCTTGGACAGACAGGAAAACCAAGGCTCAGAGGAGAGAAGCTTGCTGCAGTCCCCCAGCTAATACAGGGATTTAGACTGAGTCCTCGAACCTTGATCTCTCAACCTGCTGGCCTGCCAGGGCCCCTGGGCACCTGGGGGAGAGCGAGGGCAGGAGCCAGGCTGGAACAGCTGCCATGCACCCCTTCCCTGGTATGTCCTAGAGCACCCTAAAAACCCCAACATTGCCCCCCAGAATACCCTCTAACACCCTGGTTTGGGCAGAGTGGTGGCCACGACACAGATGCAGGCAGCAGATGCCCGGAAATCTTTCCCATGCTTTGATGAACCTGCCATGAAGGCCCAGTTTAACATCACGCTCATCCACCCCAAGGACTACGTGGCTCTGTCTAACATGCTTCCCAGAGGTGAGCAGATTGGTCCCGGGAGCAGGCAATATGGGGCTGGGGTGCAGGGCAGAGGGTGCACCGTCCCACACTCATATGACCCCTGCATAGGTCCCAGTGTCACATTGGATGGAGAGCCCGACTGGTCTATCACTGAGTTCGAAACAACACCCAAGATGTCCACATACCTGTTGGCCTACATTGTCAGCGAATTCACAAAAGTGGAGACGCAGTCGCCCAATAATGTCCTGGTAAGAAGCTGTGCCCATGTGTTCTGGGCCTATACTGACCCAGGCTGGAGGAATATTTCCGTATCCTCACCCCTCTGCCGGCTTCTGAATGGTTAGTCCACTGTTTGAGTCCCAGCTCTGAGTGATCCCAGGCAAGTGTCTTAAGTTCTTTGAACCTTGGTCTCTGCATCGGAAAAATGGGAACAATATAATTCCTCATCATGAAGAAAGTTCCCGACCACAGGTGCCAGACAGATGATGGCTATGGCTCTCATTATCCCCAAAGGCCCCTCCCTAGGACCTAGGGCCCTCAGAGCACCCTAATTGTCCCTCTGCTGACCAGGCCTCTCAGTTTAACCTAGGCTTGGCGTCTGGAAACCCCCCAGCCCACTGGGTCCTGTTACTCTGCCCCCTGCACCAAGTTCCAAGAGGGCACTTAGCCTCCTACCTTCCACCCTCCCATTCTGCAGATCCGGATCTGGGCTCGACCCAGTGCTATCGATGAAGGCCATGGTGATTATGCCCTGAACGTGACAGGCCCCATCCTAAACTTCTTTGCTGGGCATTATGACACACCCTACCCACTTAAAAAATCTGGTGAGTCAGGGGCCTTGAAGCGGGAGGCAGTGGGCGCAGCTCCACACCGAGGCCACCTCACCAACCATCTCTCCTCTGCAGACCAGATAGGCCTGCCTGACTTCAACGCTGGGGCCATGGAGAACTGGGGGCTGGTGACCTACCGGGAAAACGCCCTGCTGTTTGACCCTGTGTCCTCCTCCAGCACCAACAAGGAGCGGGTGGTCACTGTGGTTGCTCACGAGCTGGCCCACCAGGTAGCCAGCCCCTGCACAGAGAGGGCAGAGAAGGGATCAGGGGCTCTGGGAGCAGATGGCACAGTTCCAACTCTGCCCTGAGAAGCTGAGAGGGGAAGAGGGTAGCACCTGGCGCAGTGGCAGGAGGGGCTCACTGTGCTGCCAGTAGAGTGCCTGGCCTGTGCCTGGCAGCTGCCTGGGGCTTGGTAAAGTGCTACTAGGGAGCGACGCAGATGAACCCCCTTTCTCTCCCCACTCAGTGGTTTGGGAACCTGGTGACTGTGGAATGGTGGAATGATCTGTGGCTGAACGAGGGCTTTGCCTCCTACGTGGAGTACCTGGGTGCCGACTATGCAGAGCCCACCTGGAATCTGGTGAGCCAGCCGCCTTGGGGACTGGAGGGGGAGGTAGAGGGATGCCTGGGTCACCCTGTCCCAGGCCAGTCTCCTGATGGCCGTCGGCCATCTGCAGAAAGACCTCATAGTACTGAATGACGTGTACCGTGTGATGGCTGTGGATGCCCTGGCCTCGTCCCACCCGCTGTCCACCCCTGCCGAGGAGATCAACACACCGTCCCAGATCAGTGAGCTGTTTGATGCCATCTCCTACAGCAAGGTGCTGCCCCAGCCTCCCTCTGGACCCTGAGACATGATGGGGTGTGGGGAGAGAGACAGGGATTCACCCTCGACAGGGCCTTTCCACACCTGGGGTCCTGGGGTTACCTGTCCCACACCCTTGGGTCACAGGGTCCTGGTAGCCTACAGCCTTCTGACTCCCCCCGTCACCCCTACCCCAGGGTGCCTCGGTCCTCAGGATGCTCTCCAGCTTCCTGACAGAGAACCTATTCAAGAAAGGCCTGGCGGTGAGTATGGCACCCCTTGGCCAACCCCTGGAGTGGGTTTCCATCAGCCCCAGTGCCCCAGCCAACCAGAGGGGAGCCTGGGGGCACTGGTCCAGTCCTCACGGTGGCCTGTCTCCACAGTCCTACCTTCATACCTTTGAGTACCAGAACACTGTCTACCAGGACCTGTGGCATCACCTTCAGGAGGTGGGTACCTGCCAGCCCTCCCAAACCTTTCTTTTTGCCCAAAGTCCCTGGGGACAGCACATGCCTGAGAGAATGTGTCCAGATCCCCTGCTTTCCAGCCCAGGCAGGTCACTGGGAGCCTCAGTTACTCACCTATGAAATGGGTGGCTTGATGGCTTCTTGAAGGAGGTGTGTGATGTCACTGGTCATGACCCCTCCCCTGCAGTCTGCCTCAGGCTCCAGCTGTGGAGCTCCAGCGGGGGGAGACTCGAGTTTCCCCATCCTTAATGATTGATGAGGACTTGGGCCCTCAGAGTTCACAAGTCTGAACCTTCCTCCCCCTGGAACTTTGGAGCCAGCCATTCAACTAACGAAGCGTTGCCGTTCTACCTGGGGGGAGACACACACACGTGCCTTAGTGTGGGCCCACACTGTGCCCCGTGGGCCCCTCCCAGTGCATCTTGCATACATCAGCACCCTCAGCACAACTCTGACCCCGTGCTCCTACCCATCTTGCATTCCAAGCCTGAGCAGCCCCTGTCTGTGGGGCAGACTCTGACCACCACACCCTCTGGCCTTCCCAGAAGCCACTGCTTCCTGTCCTGCCGCTCCTTGTGCTGTTGTCCTTCTTCTCCATTGTCCCATCATTTCCTCTCTGTTACCACTGCCCCCACCCCTTCTCTGCAGCTGTCACCCACTGTAGCCTCCTCAACCCCAGGACAAGGCCTGTCCCCACACCGACATCCCCTCCAGAACCCCAGACCCGGGGCTTCCTCCAGCTCTCCCCTCATGGTTGCTGCTGTCCTTCTAGTCCCCATGGTCAATCTCACCACAGTGGGAAGACCCAGGATCTGGTCACAGAGTCACAGCTTGGCTCTCTCCTGGCAAGTCTACGACCTAACAGAAATGGGCCCCAGCGTGGTCCCCCTCCCTCATCCCCTGACTCTGTTGACAAGATGGTGCCACTGTTAGTTGTAGGTCCTCCCTCCACCTCCCTATGCCTTCCTCCCCTCCAGAGCACATCTCCACGCCTGGCCCTGTCCAGCCCCCTCCCTCTGGCTTTCTCCCTGGGTCCCTTTCTGCAGGCTCTGGGCATCTTCTCCCCTCTCAGCCTTCCCCTTTCTGAAAAGCTCTTCTGCCCTGTTCCTAGGAGCTTCTGATTATCAACACAGATTACCACTTTATGTTGTGGTTGTAAGAGCAATGCATGAACAGGGAAAGAGGTTTTTTAGAAAGACCCAAGAAGACAACACCCCAGCGGCCCCTAACCTCCTCCCATTCCCTCTGGTCTATGTGCACGTCCTTCACTCCCACCCCACCGCCGTCCTGTCCTTCACCCCGGCCTGGGAGTTGGTTTTCCTCCATCTCCATCTCCTCTTCCCTCTCAGCCTCTCCATGTTGTTCAGAAGAAGCCGTGGGCACCCTAGGCACCCTTCCCTGACACACACACACATGCTTTAGTGTGGGCCCACAGTGGGGGCTGTGTAGATGTCTGCGCTGATGTGAAAGGAACCAGAGTTAGGAAGGTTCTCCAGCTTGCCCAGCACCGGGCCAGCTATGGAGAGGCAGAACCAAATGGGGACTTTAGCTCCTGCCTCCCACACAGGTGGCACCATGGGGTAGAGGCTGGAATCTGCAGGGGCTACCCTGGGTAGGTGGGGACTGAAGAACGGCAGTCCACTGATGGTCATGCTCTTGCCTTCTGCCCACAGGCAGTGGACAATCAGACAGAAATCATTCTCCCTGACCGCGTGAGCAACATCATGGACCGCTGGATCCTGCAGATGGGCTTTCCAGTCATCACCGTGGACACCAGCAAAGGGGAAATCTCCCAGGAGCACTTCCTCCTTGACCCTGAGTCCAATGTCACCCGCCCCTCCCAGTTCAAGTGAGCCCTAAGGCCCAGGCCCAGTGAAGTGAGGTGGGCGGGGCAGAGGCAGGTTGCTGGGAAGGCCTCCTGACCACCGCAGGACCTGGCCTACTGTGCTCCCAGCCCTGGTGGCTGGACACAGGCTCGCTCTCTAGGGACAAGAGGATGGAAGCACTTTGTGCCAGAGTTGTGCAGAAGCTGGAAGCCTGGCAGGACCACTGTTTGCTAGCAATATCGAGAGCTGTCGCCTCTTGCCCCTAACCTCTGACTCTCTTGCTGCAGCTACCTGTGGATTGTGCCCATCACATCTATCAGAAATGGCATAGAGCAGGATACATACTGGCTACAGAGTGTCCAGAAAGGTAATCCAGCCCTGCCCCAGTGGGAGGAGCCCCACCCCGTACTTCTAGCTCCTGGCTCAAGTTCCAGGGATTGGAGTGCGACTAAAGTGGTTTCCATCGTTATTTCAACAAATGGAGCTGACTTCTTTGGTTATAATGTCTACTTCGCTGCTGTCCAGCTGTGTGACCTTGGTTAAGTTACCATCCCTCACTGGTCTCCATTATCTTGTCTATAAAGTGGAGCTAAGAATAGTACCTATTCCTTTAGGTCATGTGAAGATTAAATGAGAATTCACGGCTGGCAATGTAGCTCAACAGATACTTTGCCCCGTACTGCAAAGAGAGAGAGAGAGAGAGAGAGAGAGAGAGAGAGAGAGGGAGGGAGGGAGAAAATTCACATAAAATGCATAAACAACACCTGGTACATGGAATGAGCAGCACTACTTGGCCAGGCACTAAGGAAGTGAAGGTCAAGGCATGTCATCTTTGGCCTTAGCCAACTATAGGGTAAAGGGAGGGCAGATGCAGTTAAAGACATCCTGGCACTGTGCTCAGGGATTTGCAGAGATAAGGTCAGGAATATGGGGACAGAGAGATTCAGTTTCCTGCGGAGGTTGGGGAAGGCTTCCTGGAAGAGGTGAGCTGTGTTGTAGAGGAAGAAGAGGGTCAGGTAGGCCCAGGGATCAGACCCTGCTAGCTCTGCTCTCTCCCTACAGCCCAGCATGAGCATTTTAGAACGTCATCAGACAATGAATGGGTCCTGCTGAACCTCAATGTGACCGGCTATTACCTGGTGAATTACGACGAAAGCAACTGGAAGAAGATTCAGACTCAATTGCAGACCAATCTGTCGGTGGGTATCTCCCCCGCCCCCACCCCAGGATGGACCGCCAGACCTGCCCCACCCCCTGCAGCTGGCAGTGCACACTGAGGGGGCACACTGTCTCCCTCCAGGCCATCCCTGTCATCAATCGGGCGCAGGTGATCCAAGACTCCTTCAATTTGGCCAGGTGAGTGTCCTCATGGGCTCTGCTGGGCTGAGGCCCCGTGGCTGACTATAGGATGGGAGCCCTGCTCCCTCCACGGCCCTGGACGCATGCCAGGCACTGTGCAGAGGGCTCCCTGCACACCCTCCCTCTGTCCCCACATGCCCATTTCACAGATGAAGGATCTGATACTTAGAGTCGCACCACCTGGCTGCAGGTCACATGGTAGCCCAGGGTGGCCAGACTCAGACCTGTGCAGTGCTCTGCTCATATCCTACTCCAAGACACCCAGCTTTTCCTGGGCACTGACTGTGCCAGACCACTATGCTAGGTGCTAAAGTAAACTTGAGATGGGCGGGACAGTGGGGATACAGCACAGATAAACAAGTACTTATTTAGCGTATACTCTGTTTGCAGCGGGTTGCTAATTCTTTGACCTGAGCCACCTATAGACATGGACATTTGTGGATCAATGTGCACCAATGAGGACCTAGAGGAGGGCAGAACAGAAAGCACTGACTTTGGGTCCTTTTTTTTTTGGACTGGGAATTGAACCCAGGGGTGCTTTACTACTGAACTTTATCCCCAGCCCTTTTTATTTCTAATTTTGAGGACAGGATCTTGCTAGGTCAGTTAAGACCTTCCTAAATTGCTGAGGCTGGCCTGGAAATTGTGATCCTCCTGCCTCAGTCTCCCCCGTTGCTGGGATTACAAGCGTGCACCACCATGCCTGGTGCTTTTTGTCTCACTTCTGTCTCTTATGAGCTGTGTGGCCTTCAGCAAGTCAGTTTATTTCTGTGAGCCTCAGTTTCTTCATCTGTAAAATGGGGATGATAAGGGAATGTGAATGGCACTGGGTCAGTGTGAGGGTCTGGTTTATACTCCCATATCACTCCTCCCCTCATGGCAAGTACTTGAGCTGGCTTAGCTGGGACCCTGGGAGGGGACAGGGAGGGGGCAGGGGTCCAGGGTCCAGGTGCATCTTGAGAGCTTGGGCTATGGTTCTCCAGGTGTGCTGGGCTGGGTAGGGGTGCTTACTTGGTCCCTTCTCTTGGTCCACAGTGCTGGAAGGATCCCTGTCACTCTAGCGCTGGACAACACTCTTTTTCTGATTCAAGAGACAGAGTACATGCCCTGGGAGGCTGCCCTGAGCAGCCTGAACTACTTCAAGCTCATGTTTGACCGCTTCGAGGTCTACGGTCCCATGAAGGTACAGAGTCAAAGGGTGGGGTTCAAGAACCAGTTCAGGGGCTGGGGATATGGCTCAGTTGATAGAGTGCTTGCCTTGCATGCACAAAGCCCTGGGTTCAATCCCCAGCACCATCAAAAAAAAAAAAAAAAAAAAAAAAAAGTTACTAGAAGTATCACCTGGTCAAGTTCTTTCCTGAGAGCAGGCCTGGCCACAAGGTGAATGAGAGTGGGTGGGGCATAGGAAAGCAGACTGTGCTAGCAAAGCTTGCTTTTGGAAAGCACAGAATTAGCCATTGTGCTGGGAGACTGAAGACCCGTGTGGCCTTGGCAGCCCTTTCTCAGCCCCAGTTAACCCCTCTGTAAGGCGAGCAACCCTGCTTGCCCAGCCAGCAGGGCACACTGGTTTTAACAGGCTTTGATATATTTTAATTCAGAACACAGGGGCCTACTTTAGGGTTGATTCTCCCACCTAGGACATGAAAAAAGAAACTGGAGCTTGTTCAGGATGAAACTACAGCATTGCAGCATTGCTTATTAAAAAAAAGAAAAAATGAACAGCTGGACACGTTGGTCCACATCTGTAATCCCAGTTATTTGGGACGCTGTCTCAAAATAAAAATAAAATAAAAAGGGCTGGTAGCTCAGTTGGGCATTGGTTCAGATAAACTAGAATATCCATTTGAAGGAGTATTACATAGTCACGAGATCATACTTGAAGAGTTTTTTCATTAAATATTTTTAAAATAATCTCTTAACATCCTGTTTTGGTAAATGAAGTTTTAACTCTTGCCTGCCTTCCCTGGGATTCTTTTATCCTTCTAACATAGTTGCATTATAATCCTTGATGAAATCAATATTTGGCATTTGGTTTATTAAAATTATGTAAATATTCTCTACCTAGCCACCTAGAGTACTATATTTGTACTTCTTCATTTTTCTGTACACCTTCACAGACCCGTCAGGTCGTTTGTGGGTGTTGTTTTTTCCTGGCCTGGTCAGCCCCCCTGCTCAGAGGACCCCTCTCCAGTGCTGCACCTTCTGCTTTCTGAACCCCATGGATTCTTTCCTGGGTTTTCTCTTTCCTAGGGGAGCACATTTTCCAGAAGTCTTCAGAAAGGGTCATGAGAACAGGTTTTCTGGGGTAGTTTGTCTGAAACATCTTTTTTCCAGCTTAGAGTTCAGCCAGGTTTAGAAATTTCTAGATTGGAAGTTACTCCTCAGAATGTTTAAGGTCTTGCCTTATTGACATCAGGTTCCCCTCATTGCTGCTGAAGAGCCCAGAACCTTTCCCATTTCTAGGTCTTGGAATGTGGCCAGTTTTCCATCGTCTGGAAGCTTCTGTGCTCCCCCCTCTCTGTCCTGGTGCTCCTTGGTTTGGGTCTTTTCTCATTCTCCTTTTTTTCCAACATGGACTCTCGGGTCCTGTGGTGAACATTCCTGCATCACTTCTCTAAACTCTCTTCCCTTGTTTTCCAGTTGTCTCTTTCTGCGTCCCATCAATACCTCTTACTTCTCTTGCATTGGCCTCTAGCTTTCTGATCTCTTCTCTGTTCCGGCTTGTTGACTTGAACCCTCTGGGAGGGTTCCCCTAGATTTTGCACATCCCTTCACCTAGAGAAAGTTTCCATTTCTTCTTTCATGTTCCAGAATTTCTGAGTGCTCTTTCTGGTTCCAGTGTCCTATGTGATGTGATGCCTTCTGTTCATTCTTGGAGGATATTTATTGTCATCTTTTTGAAGTTTTCTTTTTCTTCCCTTATTTCTGCTGAGTTTTCTGTTTGTTTTGGTCTCCTTTCAAGTTGGAGGCTGAACTTCCCTTTGGATTTCAGAGTGAGGCAATAAAAACTGATTGGAAGCCATGCTTGCTTTGGCAGCACAAATATTAAAATTGGAACAATATGAAGAAGATTCATGGGGCCCCTGCACAAGGTTGTGAAATCATTAAGTGTTCCTTTTCTAATTTTGATATTGGTAATTAAACCCAGGGGTGCTTTACCACTGAGCTAAATCCTCATTTTTATTTTGAGATAGGGCTTCTGATGGGGTTGCTGAGGGTTTTGCTAAGTTGCTGAAATTGCCCTTGAACTTGTGATCCTCCTGCCTCAACCTCCCAAATCTCTGGGATTATAGGCATGTGCCACCGTGCCCAGCAAGCAAGCATGCCATGTTTTTAAAAATTGAAAAGAGATTGGAAGCTCCATGGAGAAGTGGGGTTTGTGTTCTGGGCAGGTTCTTATTGCAGGGTGACCTGGTGGAATTGGGAACCCTCAAAAATTAAGGACTGGGGGTTTAACCTAGAGAGGGAGCATGTGCTTAGTGCGCAAGACCCTGGGTTCAATTCCCAGCACCAAAAACAAACAAACAAATATATATATAAAATTAATATCTATCTGGTCTCTCAACACTAGTTTGTGCAGAGAATGGGCTTCTATTGTGTGTAATAGGGATAGAAATGCCCATCCTCTGGGATCTGAGTGGGGAAGGGAACTCAGATACCACCATTTAGTATGGAAACTTCCACCTCTGACCCTCTTTGCCACCCCTCCCACTGTGTCTCGTGACCCCACGTCTGGAGCTCCTCTGGCCCAGTGTCTTTCATAAGGAGAGTGGAGAGGTGTCACCTGCTACAAGGGAAGTGGGGCCTCGAGGTTGACTCACCCCTTCTGCAGGGTTTAGTTCTGTCTCCATGTTGGTCGTCCCTGTGTTATCCCTAACATGCAGCTCCCAGGCCTCCTCAGAACAGTCCCTTCGATTCTGAGCCTTGTCACAGCAAGTTCCCCTACTGCAGCCACCCAACTGCAAACTCTCCCTCTCTGTCATGCCTGGTTCATCTCCCTCTGAGCTTCTCAGCTGCCTCAACTCTGCGGATGTCATGCCCACCACTGGGTCTCCTGTCCTCTTTGAGGGTTGGTTCCTTTTACCTTTGGGTGTGGGTTCAGCTTGGCCCAGACGTCCATCGGCCATGTTGGACCAGAGTCTGCGAAGGATTTTAATGACTTGGTGTAGGGCTGACATTACAAGGTTAGATAAAAAGAGCAGCATGCAGAATGATCGACGCACTAAGTCAAAATGAAAAATAATGTAGAAATAAGAAGGAATAAAGAACCAATTTGGAAATCAAAGTTTGGTGGGTTTCTGGGTGTGTTTTATTTTCTGCAAATGCTTTCCTTTCTTTTCTAAATTCCCCACAATAAGCACGTATCTGAGGGGAAAACCCAGACCTTTATTTTTTTTATTTTATTTTTTTTTTTTTTTTAAGAGAGAGTGAAAGAGGGAGAGAGAGAGACAGAGAATTTTAATATTTATTTTTTAGTTATTGGCGGACACAACATCTTTGTTTTGTATGTGGTGCTGAGGATCGAACCCGGGCCGCACGCATGCCAGGCAAGCGCGCTACCACTTGAGCCACATCCCCAGCCCCCCAGACCTTTATTTTAAGAAACGACATTGCTTAGTCACACCAGGCATAGGAGCGCACACTGTAATCCCAGCATCTGGGAGGTTGAGGCAGGAGGATTGAGAGTTCAAAGCAGGCTCAGCAATTTAGCAAGGACCTAAGCATCTCAGAGAGGCTCTGTCTCTAAATAAATATTAAAAAGTAGTTTAAAGTGTCCCTGGGTTCCATCCCCAGTACCAAAGAAAGAAAGAAAGGTGGTGGGGAGAGGGAAGGAAAGAAGGCAGGGAGGGAGGGAGGGAGGGAGGGAGGGAACTCTGTTGCTTAGACAAAGAGGGTTAGAACTGGTTAAGACTGTGAGAAGACTGTCAGTGGAGTGGTTTAAACCTAGCCATGTGCCCGCCCACTGGGGACTGTCCAGCTATGGGCAAAACCCTGACCCCTCTCCTTACCAGCCTCTCCTCTACCTCCTGCCCACCCGACTGAAGTCCTGGGGGCCCTGACTGGTCAGCGCCACTCTTCAGAGCTCTTTGTGTGTTCTTTTTCTCAGAACTACCTGAAGAAGCAAGTGTACCCCCTCTTCACCTACTACCAAAACCTCACCAACCTCTGGACCCAGCGGCCACCAACCCTGATGGAACAGTGAGTGACTCTCGTGGGTTTGGAAGTCAGGACTGACCTGGGGAGTCGAAAGCCATGCCTGGCGGGGTTCTCCCCTGGACCTCTGAACACCTGGCCCAGGCGAGGCCACCAGGCAAAGAGAGACACCTGCCCAGGAGCTGGGATCCTTGTGGCCTGTGAGCCCATCTGGCTTCATTATACAAAGGCTTGAACTAAACCTTCTGAGGTCACCCCACCAGCTTGGAGTCACCAGCTTCCAGGTGTTGAAACTGGCACTGGAGCCTGTGCCTACCCCTGTGGTTCCCCGGGCAGCTTTGAGAATCAAGGAAGCTCAGGGCCAAGGTGGAAGAAAACAGGGAGAGCCCCAGAAAGTCCAGTGGGCCGGGAGGTATGTCGGGAGTAACTTGCCAGCAGTTGGGCCAGATGTGCTAATCATGTTACCCTGGGACAGATACAATGAGGTTAATGCCATCTCCACTGCCTGCGCCAATGGGATCGAGGAATGTGAGACACTGGTCACCAACCTTTTCAAGGAGTGGATGAAAAACCCCACCATCAACCCGTGAGTGTCTCGCCCGCATCTCCTCGGCCAGCCCTTATCTGTCTCTCAAGTGGGTTGGGAGCCCACAGCCCTGTCCTGAGCGGCCCCTCACTCCCCCCTCCCTGCTGCTGCTCTGCATCTGACACCCCCACCCCACAACAGGATCCACCCCAACCTGCGGTCCACCGTCTACTGCAACGCCATCTCCCAGGGTGGTGAGGAGGAGTGGGAGTTCGCCTGGCAGCAGTTCAGAAACGCCACCCTGGTAAATGAGGCTGACAAACTCCGAGCAGCCCTGGCCTGCACTAACGAGGTGTGGCTCCTGAACAGGTGAGCTGGGAAGGGCGGGGCTGCTCCCCACCTGGAAAACCTTCCAGGTCTCTGCTGTCCTCACAGGGCCCTCACACTGGCCTCACGAGCCTGTGCAGTATTTCCCCCATTTTACAGATGAGGACACTGAGGCTCAGAGAAGCAAAGCAACTGACCCAGAGACCATGAGCTTTAATGAATGACAGAGCCAAGATTCAAACCCGGGTCTGGGCCCATGTCCTGTGCTTTTAATAGCTGTGGCCTTTTAGCCCTTACATGACAACACATCTTCCTCTCTGTCAAGGGCTCTGGCCTGGCTGATCCTGTCCTGGACATCCAGCCAGGCACCCCTTCAAGCCCTTGCATGAGTGCTTCTCACTCCCTCTGTGTGCCTCATCTGTCATAACCTGGACCCCCATCAAGAAGAGCCACCGTCAGTGTCACCCTACCTTGTGCCAGGGCTCAGTACTCTAATACTCCTTCCTTCATTTATTCATTGAAAAAAAAAATATTTGCAAGCTGGTACAGTGGTGCATGCCTGTAATCCCAGTGACTTGGGAGGCTGAGGCAGGAGGATTCCAAGTTTGAGACTGACCTGGGCATCTTAGTAAGACCCAGTCTCAAAGTAAAAAATAAAAAGGGCTGGAGAGGGGGCTCAGTGTTAAAGCGCTCCTGAGTTCAGTCACCAGTACCCCCATCAGGCATACCTTTGGCATAGCCAGTGAGCCTGTGACCCTGCTTAGGTGACTCAAGTTTCCCATCTACAGAGAGAGGTAGGATCAAGGGGTCCATTAGTCTTTGACACCACAAGGGGATGTTGAGAGGACACAGGAGAAGGTGAAAGGTGTGAGAGCAGGGTGCTTTGCAGTTGGGGTTCTCTCTGCATCGTCTGACTGCAGCCCTTGGAGTGGTCACTATCCTGGCACCCTGCCCTTCCAGATACCTCAGCTACACCCTGAACCCTGACTACATCCGGAAGCAGGACGCTGTCTCCACTATCACCAGCATCACCAACAATGTCATAGGGCAAACTCTGGTCTGGGATTTTGTCAGGAGCAACTGGAAGAAGCTCTTTGAGGAGTGAGTCTGTGGTGAGGGTGTCAGGGCAGCAAGTACCAAGGCTGGGGTGCCTGGGTGTTCTGTGTGTGTGGGATGCCCCAGGAAGAGGGGGCACTGGGCAGGAGCCGTCCACCATGAACCCAGCTTGGGGCCTGGGGTGGGAGGCAGGCATGGAAAGACAGTGAGGTATGGGTTGTCCGTTTTCCCACTTGGAAATAAAATGTGACTGCTAGAAGTCTCTAGAAAGAGGAGAGTCAGGGACACTGCAGACAAACCTGTGTTCAAGACCCAACTCCCCAACATCCCTGTGGTACCTCCTTGGGCATATCATTTCATTTCAGCCATGCTCAAAGATTCCCAGGGCAGTCTTGAGGCTTCAGTCTTGGCTGCCAGGCAATGTGCCCTCATCCTGGGCCCCGCTCACTGCACCCTTCTCTCCACCCTGCAGTTATGGTGGTGGCTCCTTCTCCTTCTCCAACCTCATCCAGGCGGTGACCCAGCGATTCTCCACCGAGTATGAGCTGCAGCAGGTAAGAAGCTGTCCCCCAGCCTGGACTCAGCCGAGGCACTTCCCAGCCTAAGGTGGCAGCCACCACTCAGCCTCAATGTCTGTCACAGGGACCATGGGCTGAATGGCCAGACTTTGTGCCTGTCACAGGGAGCCCGGGCTGAGCGGCCAGACTTTGTAAATACTGGCAATTCTGTCAGAAAAAAAAAAAAAGCATATTGGAATTTTAAAAATATATTTATTGGGGGCTGGGGTTGTAGCTCAGAGGTAGAGCACTCGCCTACCATGTGTGAGGCACTGGGTTCGATCCTCAGCACCACATAAAAATAAAATAAAGATATTGTGTCCACCTATAACTAAAAAATAAATATTAAAAAATATATATATATTCAAATGTATGAATTGCCAAGATCATTGTAATGTCATGTGTAGTTAATATATATATATATATAATTTTTTTTAACTGAGTGATTGAGACAAGGTCTCATAATGTAACCCAGACTGGCCTGAAACTCATGGGTTCAAGTGATCTTCCTGCCTCAGCCTCCTGAGTAGCCAGGACTATGTATCCAGCTACCTTTTTTTCCAAAAAGTGAGATATAATTCATGTACCATAAAACTCACCACTTTAAGAACATTTTTAGTATATTTGCAAGATTTATGTAGCCATTGCTACTAACTCCAGAATATTTTTATCATTCCGTCCCCCAAGAAACCCTGTTCTCATTAACACTGGCTCCCCCCACAGCTCCTGATAACCACTAATCTACTTTATGTGTCTATGATGGATTTGTCTTTTCTGGACATTTTGTAAAATGGAATCATATAATGATGACCATTTTCGTGGCTTCTGTCACTTGGATAGTGGGTGGTTTCCACTTTTGGGGTTATCATGAATAGTACTGCTGTAAACATTCATGGGAATTTTTTTGTGCAAACACATGTGTTTTCACTTCTCTTGGGTATACACCTAGCAGTGGGGTTTCTGCTCAGGCAATTGCTCTATGCTTAGCTTTTTTAGAAACTGCCAAAACGTTTTTCAAAGCAACTGTAACATTCCCAGGAGCAATGCATGAGGGTTAAATTTCTCTCCATCCTTAGTATCATTATGCCTTTGAGTTGCATTTCCCTAGTGACTAACAACATGATGTAGAGCACCTTTTTGTGTGGTTATTGACCATTTGTGTATCTTTGCAGCAGTTTCTATTCAAATCCTTTGCCCATTTTTAAATTGGGTTATAGCTGGGCATGGTGGCACACACCTGTAGTCCCAGTGGCTTGGGAGTCTGAGGCAGGAGGATTTCGAGTTCAAAGTCAGCCTCAGCAACTGCAAGGTGCTAAGCAACTCAGTGAGACCCTGTCTCTAAATAAAATACAAAATAGGGCTGGGGATGTGGCTCAGTGGGCAAGTCCCCTGAGTTCAATCCCTGGTACCCCCCCCCATCCGAAAAAAAAAAAAAAAAAAAAAAAAACCTGGGATACTTAGCGCAGGCCTGTGATCCCTGACTCTAGAGGCTGAGGCAGGAGGATCACAAATTCAAGGCCAGTCTCAGCAACTTAGTGAGAACCTGTCTCAAAATAAACTAAAAAGGGATGGGGTTGTAGCTCATTGGTAGAGAGTCCCTGGGTTCAATTGGGGGCCCCCCTGACAAAATTTTTGTGTATGTGTGTGTGTTTGTCTTTTTATTGTTGAGTTATAAGAGCTCTTTATATATCTTGAATACTAAATTCTTTTACCTGACACATGATTTGCAGAGATTTTCTCCCATTCTGAGGATTGTCTTTTCCCTCTCTTGATAGTGTCTTTTGAAACACACGTTTTTAATTTTCAGGAAATTCGATTAATCAAATTTTTTTTGGTTGGTTGTGCTCTAGGTGTCGTATCTGAGAAACAATTGCCTAACCCAAGGACACAAACTTTTATACCTATGGAATTTTAAAAGAGTTTTATTGTGGGCTAGGGATGTGGCTCAAGTGGTAGCACGCTCGTCTAGCATGTGGGTGGCACTGGGTTCGATTCTCAGCACCACATAAAAACAAAATAAAGATATTGTGTCCACCTAGAACTAAAAAAATAAATATTTTTAAAAAGTTTTATTGCTTTTACTCTTATATGCAGCCATTTGATCATTTTGACTTGTTTTTTTTTTTTTTTGCATGGTGAGAGGTGGGGTCCAACTTCATTTATTTGCGTGTATGTGGCTAAGCCCTTGTCTCAGCACCATTTGTTAAAAGACTTCCCCACTGAATACTTTTGGCAAACTTGTTGAAATCATTTGACTATAAATGTAAGGATTTACAGCTAGAGTCTCAATTCCATTTCATTGACCTTCCTTCCTTCCTTCCTGCCTTCCTTCCTTCCTTCCTTCCTTCCTCCCTCCCTCTCTCTCTCTCTCGCTCTCTTTCTCTCTTTCTTCTAGGGATTGAACCCAGGGGTGCATCCCCAGCCCTTTTTTTGGATTTCATTTAGAGACAGGGTCTCAATGAGTTGCTAAGTGCCTGGCTAAATTGCTGAGACTTCCTGTCTCAGCCTTCTGAGCAGCTGGGATTACAGACATACATCACGGGCTGGTTTTGATATGTATTTCTATCCAATGACAGCACCATACTGTCTTGATCATTGTGGGTCTGTAGTCAGACCTACAAAGAAATTGATGTGAGTGAAATTGAAATCGGTGTGAATCCTCCAACTTTGTTCATTTTCAAAATTGTTTTGGTTATTCTGGGATCCTTGCTTGCATTTCCGTCTGAATTTTAAGATTGGCTTGTCAATTTCTGTAAAAAAAAAAAAGCAGTTGGGATTTTAATAGGGATTGTATTGAATTTCTTTATCAATTTGGGGATTATTGACTTTTTAAATTTTTACTTTTTTAATTTTAATTTTTGTCTAACACATGCTAGGCAAGCATCCTACCACTGAACTACTTCCCCAGCCCCTTATAGACATCTTAATAAGATTAAATCTTCCAACCCATGAACATAGATTTTACTTTTTGGTCCTATTTTCCTTTTATTTAGGTGTTCTTTAATTACCTTCAACAGTGTTTTGTAGTTTTAACCAAAGTTTTAAGTCTTGTGCTGCTTCTGTCAAATTTATTCCTAAGTATTTTAGGTTTTGATGCTGTTATAAATGGAATTTTAAAATTTCATTTTCAGACTTCATTGCCAGTGTGTAGGAGTACAGTTGATTTTTATACATTGTTCTTGTATTTTACAACTTTGATAAATTGATTAGTAGCTCACTCTTTTTGGGGGGCCGGGTGCTGGGGATTGAACCTATGGCTTCTATCATGCTAGGTAAGCGCGTTGCCACTGAGCTACATCTCAACCCTTCTAGTTCTTTTATGCATTCCTTAAAGATTCTGTGTATACAAAATCATGTTATATGTTATCTGTGAACAGAGAGAGTTTTACTTGTTCCTTTTCAGATATCTTTTATTCCATTTTCTTACCTAATTGACCTGGCTAGAGTCTCTAGTACTGATACCTCTTTAATGTGTAATAGTATGTCTGTCTGTCTGTTTTTGGAGGGTACTGGGGATTGAATCTAGGGCTTCACCCTACTACTGAGTGACACCCTCACCCCCACCCTTTTTTAAAGCTACATATTTATTGAGGCAACTGGAACACTTATGGTTTAGAAATTTCCACATGTTTGAATTGACTGTTGCTTCCATGTGGCGTTTTTTAATTTGTCCCTTTCTCCCTTCTTGATTGGATTGAGATTATACAGGAGGATCAACTCAATGAAATATTGCAAAGAGAAGGCCTGATCCCTTCCCGAGCCAAGCTTTGCCTGAGGCTGTCATTTTGCAACCTCTGGATAGATTAGAACTTTGCCCCTGGAGAGGTGAAGGACTGGCCCTCCCTATCCAGGGATCAAGGTGTAGTCTCCAGTCCAGGCTACCTCCAGGTGGTAGTGAGAAGCCTGAGGACTGGGAGACCCTCTCCTGTCCTCCAGGCTGTTTTAGAGACCTGGCTTGGAACCTGGTATAGTGGCATTTCCCTGTAATCCCAGCTACTCAGGAGGCTGAGGCCAGAGGATCGCAAGTTCAAGGACAGCCTCAACAACTTAGTGAGACCCTGCCTCAAAAAATAAAAAAATAAAAAGGGTTTGGGATGTAGCTCAGTGGTAGAGCACCCCTAGGTCCAATCCCCAGTCCTCCCCAACCCCTCAAAAAAAGATCCAGTTTGGAACTGACCATCTTTGTTTTCCTGGCAGCTGGAGAGGTTCAAGATGGAGAACATGGACACTGGGTTTGGCTCAGGCACCCGGGCTCTGGAGCAAGCCCTGGAGAAGACGAAAGCCAATATCAAGTGGGTGAAGGAAAACAAGGACACAGTGCTCAAGTGGTTCACAGAAAGAAGCCAATAATTGTTCCTGTCTTCAAGCCACCTGGCCCCTAGTGAGGTGCCCATGACTCTCTGTCCCACCAGTCTGTGGCAGGGCCTCCATTTTCAGAGCCCGAGACACCAGTGTCCTCCCCTCAATGACGAAGTCTCTGGCCTGTGGGGCCTCTAGTTTCTAATGGCCAGGCTGTCCAAGTACCTCCCAGCCCCTGCCCCTTGTGCCAATCCCACCCCAGGCCCGGCATGGCACCTGTCACCCAGGGCCCTGGGGATGATCTCAGGGAAGCCCAGCTCTAGGGCCAGATGAGCAGAAGCCCTTGATGGACAATGGACGGTCTTGAGGGAGCCGCCCTGAACATTCTCTCACCTTCCCCACAAAACTGAGGAATCAATAGGGCACCAGATCTGTATATTTTTTTCTAAGCGAAAATGTAAATAAAGGATTTCTAGATGAGCTTCCAGACATTACCAAGCAGGAGCACGAGTGGGTTAGCTGGGAGGCAGGACGCTGGGATGCACAGGATGCACTGTGGGGCTGGAACCCCAAAGAGCAAAGGAGGGGAGAGATGCCTAGCCTGCCAACCCTCCCTGCACCTGTGCAACGGCGTCTGCCTGCAGGTGCATTTCTTCCCAATTCTGCTGGCAGGATTGCGGTGCTGAGTGCTAGGAAATTCCTCAGAGGTGGAGGTTGGACAACTGTGGACACAGTGGCTCCCACAGGTGGTGTGAGCTGGGGCTGCTGTGATGCCACACACAGAGCAGGTCCTGGCACAGTGGAAGGTAAGCTTTTCTAGAAGCACCCACCCTACATGAAGCGAGGGAGCAGGAAGCCAACTGCACCACTTTCCCTGCACTTCCACAACACCAGGGGCCCTGGGATAGTTGGGGAAAGGGTCAATGCATTGAAAGCAGAAAACCCAGGGTCCCAAGCCTGCAACCACCACTCACTGGCCAAGGGCATGTCCCACCACCTCTCCAGACTCCATGGGGGGTGGGATATCAATTTGTCAACAGGCTGTTTTGTAGAGTGGAACGCAGAAGAGGGTTGGGAGTAGAGGCAGGCAAGCCACCAAGGGAGCTATACCTCACCAGGAGTCAGGACTGCAATCTGCAGGTCACCTCTGGCAGCTGGTGGTCCATGCTGAGAAGGCCTGAGGCTCCACGGTGCACACTGGCCCTGTGGGGCATCTCTTGGCAAAGGAGCCAGGTTGTAGGGAGCTCACTCTGGCCTCGGCTCCACTGGGCCCCGTGAACATCAAGGATGGTGAGAGGGGAAGAAGGAAGTAACAAGACAGCCGCAGGCCTTCCTTGGGGGTCACCTCCACTGACACCCACAAGCTCCCCAGCTGGAATCTTGAATGTCTGGCCTCAGATGGTGGCCCAGACACTCTTTTGGAGCAAGGGATCTAAACTCCTGAGCCTCGGTTTCCTCCTCCACACAATGAAGACAATAAAGGAGCCTGTTGTGGATTTAGGGAGCACTTGGCCTGACACATGACAAGGAGTGTGACATCCTTGGCTGGAGGCCCCAGCAGCTGTCCTCTCACCCTCTCTTCCTGGGAGTGAGAAGCAGGCCGCTGAGACCAGGAAGGCCCTGGCTCTCCACTGCCATTTGCACATCAAAGGGTAGGGCCGGCCAAGGGACAGAGGCCTGCCTGGGTGACGGGGGACTGTCCAGGAGGCTCCCTGGGCTGCTCCAGATTAACTCCTTTGGCCCCTCAGCTCTGGGCCAGCCCTTCCTGTCGCCAGTACCCAGCAGTCATGGCTAGCACTTGACCTTCTAAGGACCAACTGGGGAGAGGGCCAGCCTCGCCATCTTGGGTCCCTAGGGGGCTCTGTGCTCAGGGACATTGCAGGGGAGGGTTTGCCTGTAGAGAGACAAGTAATCCTATTACTCTCTGTGCCTGGCTCTGACTGAGCTGTTCTCGCATGTTTATCTGTCACTAAGTGAAAACTGTCTTTATCTCAGCTTTTTATTTTTATTTATTTATTTATTGATACCAGGGGTTGAACCCAGGGGTGCTTTAACCCTGAGCCACATCCCCAGCCCTTTTTCAGAGACAGAGTCTCACTGAGTTGCTTAGGGCCTTGCTAAGTTACTGAGGCTGGCTTCAAACTCTCCATCCTCCTGCCTCAGCATCCTGAGCTGCTGGGATTACATGCGCGTCACTGAGGCTGGCCAGCTTATTTCATTATTTATTTTTTGTGTTCTGGGTTGGAACCCAGCACCTCGCATGCTAGGCAAGCACTCTACCCCTTGTCCTACACATCCAGCCCTATTTTATTGATAAGGAAACTGAGGCACAGGGAACTTAAATCAAAAGGCAGTAGCACTGGAAGCCAGCACTTGACTCTGATCTTGCAAATCCTCCACTCAGAGCTGCAGCAGGTTCTGTGATAGCCACACTGATATGCTTGTGTCACTGGTCCACTTAACAATGCTTGCAGTCAAAAGGCTCTGTGTAGCTGGAGGAAACCAGTCCCCTGGTATACAGGAAACCAGTCCCCTATATATAGCGAGGACACCCGAAGCCAAAGACCTGCTTGCAGAGCCTTGGTCAAGGTCATAGAGTAGAAACTTACTAGAACTCAGACTGCTGGCTCCTTGTCTGGCACTCTGCCTGCCCTAGGCCAGCAAGAATTAAAGGTGCTGGGCATTGGCAGGCGGCAGCCCAGTGTCTTCTCAGACCTAGTGCCGGACACTGAGATGACATTTCAGCAAAGCCCTGGACCTGAGCCAAGCATTTCACTGCTCCCAGCCTCAGCTGTCCATGTGCAAAACTGGAGTGTCTGCTACACTGCAGGGTGGTTGAAAGACCTGAGCGAGGTACTCAGCCAGTGTCCTATCTCTTATGACTGGGGACTGGGGTTGCCAAGAAGGTGTGGATGGACTAGTCAACCTGTGCAGGACATAGGTGTCAGCCCCTCTCTCTACCCTGCTGGCACTTAGCAGACAGGTGCAGACCAGGGAGACCTGCCTAGGACACAGCCATAGACAAGGGACTGGATGGGGGTCAGGAGCAATGAGAGTTGCCACTTTGAGAGGTGGGACTGAGCCTTTCCTTCCAGTGAGGGAGCACGAGGGTAGAGAATTACCCTAAGCCCTCCTGGGCCCAGTTCTCCTCAATCCAGCAGCATCTTGGATGTCTCCCAGGCAGTTTTAGCTGGTGATGTTTCCTGCTTGGATGGCTTAGGGTCCTCTTTTCTGCCTTTGAGTGCCTTAGAAGAACAAGGCTGTCAAATTCCAGAAGATGCTTATATGGGGCTACAGCTGGTGGGGCTGGTCCTCTTGGACTCCACTAGGGCTTGCACACAGCCTGGGAGCGGGGAATCATGGCCATGGAGGGCCTCCCCTGCCTCTGCAAGACAACCCCAGGTTGGTGAGAACCCCTGTCTGGTTCTGCCTCTGGTGCAGAGTTGTGCGAGACTGTGGAGCCACGATCCTGAGTCTTTGGGGAAAGGAGAGAGCACTGGGCTAGGAGTTAGGGGTCTGAGGTCCACACCTAATTGGGGGATTATGGGAAGTTGCTCCTCTCCCTGGTCCTCAGTTTCCTCTGCAATGAAATTAAGAGGTGTAGAATACCTATTGCTTTCCAACCTGGCTCGTCCTCAGAATCCTCTGGAAAGGATCTTGGGAAACTGATGCATTGAATCACGCTCTCAGAGACGGACCCTGGACCCAGATGGCTCAATATGCAGCCAGGTTTGGGGTCCACTTGTCATCTCTTAGGTCACAGGACTCTGCTTAGTTACTCATTTTACTGAGTACTTACTATTTGCCAAGCCTAAGAACTCTTGAGAGGTAGGTAAGGTCTCTTAGCTCCATTGCACAGTTGGAAAAAACAAGTCTCAGGGAGGTTTTAAAGCTTACTGATGGTTACACTTCCAGTAAAAGCCTAATGGAATGTACTCTTAGGTCCACAGGGCCTGTCTCCATCTTTCTGCTCTAACCTTGATTAGGGTTCTCTCATCCTTTGAGGATGACTAACAGTCCCTGAGGACAAGAGGGACCTGGGCCAGAAACCAGATTCCTTCAAAGTTTTGAGGAATAAGATACCTCAGTTCTTCCTTTAGGAGATGAGAAAATGGGCTCAGAGAGGAAGTGACATGCCCAATGTCCCAGGGCATCTCAGCAAGCAATGGGCTGTCATGAGAGCCAAATGCAAGGCCCTGAATGTGGCCAAGAACTCAGGTTAAGGAAATCAGGCAACTTCCTCCCTCCCTTTCTCTCAGCCTGAACTGTTACAGTGGCCTCCCTGCCTGCTCCTTTGGTGTGAAGCAGGCAACAGGCCAAGTGTACCCTCGGCCAGATCACCCCTACTCCAAACCATCAGTGCCTCCTGCCACCCAGGAGAGAGGCCAAATTCCTATAACACCCCCACAGAGCTCTGCACACCTTGGGTTCCTTCTCCAATTTGTTACTTTCCCCATCAACTGGAGATACCAGCAGCCTCTGTCTTCACTTGGCTCATGCTGTTCCTTCCCAAGTCTCTCTTCCTTTGCTTGGCAAACTCCTACACATCCTCCAACACCCAGTCCCAAGGTTACGTCTTCTTCAATACTCCCTGCCTTAGTCAGAGTAGATATAGAAGTAAGATACCATTTCTGTTGGCTCCCAAGTCCATGGCAACCTTCACGGATCATGACATCCTTTCTTCAAGATTCTCACAGTGCCTCTTCTTAGGTAAGACAGCCCAAATCAAGATAGTGAGACTAATGGATCAGGTAACTCAAGAATGAAAAGGTACTGCCAGGCTGAGGTTGTGGCTCAGCAGTAGAGTGCTCACCTAGCACATATGAGGCACTGGGTTCCATCCTCAGCACCACATAAAAATAAACAAAATAAAGGTATTGTGTCCAACTTCAACTAAAAAATAAATATTAAAAAAATAAGAAAAGGTACTGCCAATTGCCTTCCACCAGCCTGTCATCTCTCTCTGGTCCTAAAGCCTTTTGTATAAACTCTCATCCTTGCATTTAGGACCTGAATTCTGATCACTTATGTCCTTGCAATTTATCTCATTAACTGGGGAGTAATTTCTGACACTTATTATTATGAGCTAAACAGTAAAATTCATGCTTAAGCCTTGCTATTGTTCAGATTTTAAATGTCTCCCAAAGGTTGAATATTAGAGGCTTAGTCCCAGGTGGTACTCTTGCGAGGTGGTAAAACCTTTGGCAGGTGGGGCCTTGTGGGAGGTCCTTAGGTCTTTGTGGGTGTGTTCCCAAAGGGGATTGTGGGATACCATCCCTTCTTCTTTTTGCTTCTTGGCTCCTGATGTAAACAGTTTGCTCTGCACATTCCTGGCACAATGTGCTCTGCTCACCAGAGGTCCAAAGGAATGGACTGGAAACTCCAGAACCATAAACAAAAATAAATCTTTTCTCTTTATAGTGACAGAAAGTTAACACAAGCCTTAGCCCCTAGCACCCCAGAATGTGACTGAATATTGAGATAAATCCTTTAAAGAGGTAATTAAGATTAAACAGGGCCTGGTACACTGGTACATAACAGTAATCCCAGCAATTTAGGAGGCTGAGGCAGAATTGCAAATTCCAGGCCAGCCTCAGCAATTTAGCAAGACACTGTCCCGGAACAAAAAATAAATAGGACTTGGATGAGTCCCTAGTTTCAATCCCCAGTACTGGGGGAAAAAAAAAAGATTAAATGGTGTGTGTGGGGGTGTCCTTAGGGTAGGCCTGATTCCAATATGACTGATATCCTTAAAAAAAGAGATTTAGGACACAGATAACACAGTGAGAAGGCCATCTGCAAGCCATGAAGTAATTCAAACCTGCCTATACTTCTTGGTCTTCTAGACTCCAGAACTGAAAAATGCATTTCTGTGGTATTTTGCTATGGCCGCCCTAGACACTAGTACACTGGGCCACGCACATAGGAGCCACTCACAGCATCCTTTGGAAAAAACTTTATATCACTGTGAAAGAGCCCTAAATCACAGGTCTCTGTATCTCAGGCGTCCTCCCCTGGAGGCCCTGTTTGTTTATAACTGCATATGCTTACCCCATGGGTCAGCAGGACTGCAACCAGAAGAATGCAAATGAGCTGCGGTGATGTGTCTGAGGTAAGTGAGCAGGCCCTAGTCTTAGCTTACCTATGGTCACCTTGCACAGCAGGCCAGGCAGTACTCTCAGCCCTGGAACCAGGACACAATAAATACCATCAAGATAATAAGCAAGGGCCCACATCTATCTTGGCAGGCCTGCACTCAAGGAGTGGAAGGGCAATAGGCCTTGTTCCCCAAGAATGGGAATATCCCCCCTACCCCAGAGGCAAGAAAAACCTATCTTGATAGAAAAACAGACTGTATCAAAATTTTATTGGTATTTTTTTCTTTTTTTAAAAGTTACAAAACATCTTAAGCATATCGGATTCTGGACAGCTGTCACCAAGAAGCACAGCAAGCAAGAGCCTGGCCTCCATGCCCACTCCCTTACCAGTCCCATCATGGTCTCCTTGGGGTCAAGCAGCCCCCTTTTCATAGCAGCTCAGACTGTGCTCTGCAGAATACAAGGCATGGTGTATGGGAGGGGGGTGCCTAGCAGTAGAGGGCACTGTCATAACCCCGCTCCAGCTAGGGAGGATACCCACAATCTCTGTTCCAGACAGTTTTCATGATAAGTATTTGGCTAGAAAGCTTTAAAACCACCAAAGAAACAGAAGAGGAGGACGTCCACATTGCAAGCCTGGATTCTTGGATGTAAAAAGGCCAGGTAGGGCCATTAGAAGATGCCCAGGTGGGTCTCCTCCAAATCTTCTTGCCAAAGTTCAGGGCAGCTACTGAGCCGTAGGCCTGAACTCTGGGTGAGGCTCACTTCACTGAGTTGGAAAACAGGGCCAGGTCCCTGGTCCTCTGAGCTGGGCAGCGCCTCTGCACTGTGGCTCCAACACCCCCACTGTGTCTGAGGCTGGAGTCTCTGGCATGAAGGGCGGGGCAGAAGGGGTGGACTTCCCAGAGGTAGACAGGATTCTGAAGACCCAGAGATACCCTGTAAGAAAGACAAGAACAGCTTGTTGCCCAGAAATCTAAAACCTGGATGCTCCCCAGGGCATGGCTGATGATGTCTTTACAGTCCTGGTGTCATGGATGCAGTGGAGCAAAGTGGTTAAAAGCACTGGTTCTGCAGACTCACTGCTGACCTTTAAATCCCAGCTCTGCTACACTGTGGGAATTCAGGTAACTTCTTTTTGTCTGTGTTCTCATCTTTAAAATTTATTTTTTTTCATAGGATTTTGTTTCATAGGATTGTTTGAAGGGCAGAATGAATGAATACATGGAAAGTGCCCAGAATAGTGTGGAGCAGACAATAAGAATTTAATAAATTTGGTTACTGATATGATCGTTTATGAACCACGATTCATTCATTGGCCTCATAAATGAATGAAACTTGAAAAAAATATGACTGTCTCCAACTGCAAGCCCATCTATTCAGGATGTAGTGAATGGCCAGACGCAGCATCTAGATCTTGGTCAGGCTCTGCAGGAGGCGGCACAGTTTGTGCAAGGCGCCGGCGAGGGTCCGCCGCTGACCACCATTTACCTTGGGTTCCCTTCCCCTCCTGAACCCTTAATGAAGAAGCACTTGGCCTTTCCTGAGAGTGCAATCTCCCAACTTCCACCCCCACCTCTGAGCAAGCTCGAAGGGAGCCTCTCTTGTCCACCGCTGTGAAGATTGCTGGGTGGCAGTGGTTGTGTCATTCACTTCCCAGGGCCTCATCTCTTTCCCTATAGATGTTAGGGTTCTTTCCATCCTTCCCGCCGTTAGATAAACTAGGATCTGAAAAGATGAGATCCTCCGCAGACTAGAAACTACCCACCCACTCCATTCCCAAATTAAACCTGGGGATCAAACCAAGGAAAGGGCAAGGGCCTCCATGGCGTACCTGGTATACTGCTGCCAGCTCCGCTGGTGGCGTCCAGGGTGCAGCGGGGTTTTGAGGCTCTAGGGATGTCTGCTTCCCGGGACAGGTTTGGGGTGGCGTCCAAAGAACCGGGTCAGGAACTCTCCCTAGGGGCTGGAGCGGGGGCGACTGTATCTTGGGGCAGTAAGGGGGTGTTACCCAGGAATCCGTGTTGGAAACCCTGCTCCCCGGGCTCTCAGCCAGGGCTCCGGTGGCAGGATAGGAGGGCGGGGACCCCCAGCACGGCCCGGTACAGAAAGCAGTGCCCAAACCCGGGCCAGGATCCCGGGTCTGCACCTGCACGGGACCGCCGTCGGGGCAGAGCGCGCAGTCCTGGGGAGACACTGCGTCCGCGCGCCACCGGCGCCGACACTGCAAGTTGTCCTCGTTAAGGCCCAGCATAGCCGACAGGTGGCCGATGTAGCGAATGGCCAGACGCAGCGTCTCGATCTTGGTCAGGCTCTGGCCGGCCGGCGCGAGGGACGGCGGCAAGAAGCGGCGCAGCTCGTGCAAGGCGCGGGCGAGGGTGCGCATGCGCAGCTTCTCGCGCTCGCTGGCGCTCCGCCTCTGTCCACCCGCTGGACCCGTCCGTGCACGTCTGGGCACTGTCGGGGTGGCCTCAGCTTCTCGGGCGCTGCGGGCTTGAGAGAGGCCGAGGGCGCTGTCACAGGGGCACGAGCTCGAGGAATCCGAGGAAGAGGCTGGGGACGTGGAGTCAGAGTGGCCCTCCCAGCCCCAACCCTGGGAGAAGATCCAATGGTCTAAGCCAAGGAAGTTCTGCTGAGGAGGCGACTGGGCCATGCCGGGGCTGTGGGCTCTGGGAGGCTGGACCTGCCACCTTCGGGCCTCAGCTTTTATCTGAACCAAAGGTGCGAGGTGGACCCCCACCAGGTTACAGAGAGGTGTCAAAACCCACAGAGCCCAGGGAAGGTCTGGGCAGGGGGGCCCTGGGAAAGCGGACCCATTTGCGGAGGTGTGGATTCTGACTCCTCAGGGGCTCTAATGGAGGCCCCCGCAGCCCGGGAAGTGTGGGAGGGACAATTCGCATCTGGATGGAGCTGCTAAGCTTCTCACCCCACACCCCCGCCCCAACCACTGCACAGGGCTGAGTGCCCAGGAGTCCCTATTAGAGAGTAAAGCCATGATCTGCGGACTGAAGGCTGCCCCTCAAGTGCCTCATGGACTCCTTGAGGATTGGCCGCCTCTCCTTATTGAGGTTGTGCCCAATAACTTCTACCCAGTGTCTCCTGTGTGCTGGACAAGAAACGAGGACAAGCCCAAAGAATCTGCCCACAGTGATGGGGATAGGGGTGTACATAGGTGAACCTTTCTTGGACCCTAGAACCTGCACTTGCTGATTTGCTGGGTGACACTGAGAAGGTCGTTTTACTGCCCAGGGTCTGTCTTTACTGACCAGAAATGGAACCAAGCAGCCTGGAGACGGTTGGGGTACAGTTAAGCAATGAAGATCGACTACCAAACCCACCTTTTTTATTGTTTTGAATGATCTTAGGCAAGTCACTACTCCGTGGAGCCTCAGTTTTCCTCCCCATCATTCCAGTAATAATACAAGGTACCTCCCACCTGGGATGGTTGCTGGTAGCAGTGCAATCATACCTGTAAAGAACTTAGAAAGGGCCTGGCAAGTGGGCTAAATGTTTGCTACTACTATTACTCTATAAAGAAGGTACTAATATTTCAAATCACTATGTGCATTATTCATTTAATTCATATTTATTTAGCAACTGGTAAATGTCAGGCACACCAGGGTGAACCACCCCATTGCCATCTCTGGTCTCATGAGGTTCAGTCTAATGGGAAAGACATGTGGACACATTATTATATAACTAGTAGCTCTACCCCTAACTAGCTGGGGGCCTTTGGGCATGGTTCTTAACCTGTCTGATCTTGACCTTCTGTTCCACAAAACAGAAGCAATAATTATAGTATCTACTTACAGACTGTTGTAAGGAATAATTTTGAGATAATAAGATTGCAAAGTAAGTGTTCTCAGCAGCAATTACAGTTAGGAGGTATCCATGTCCCTTGTGATTTCCAGAGAAAAGGCTGAGCCTGGAGGAAGAGCCAAATGAAGGCCAGGACAGTTGGGTTCTGGCCACAAAGGTGGGCAGGTCACATTTGGGCCTTGAACTGTGAGTAGGATTTGAGTAGGGAAGAGAGGAGTGTGGAGAACATTCTGGAAGGGGATTGCAAAAGCAAAGGCTTGGCAGCAGGACCCCTCCGAGGTGCTTCGGGAGTAGGATGCTGCTAGAGGACTACTGGCGCCAGGCTGAAGGAGTTGGATTTTATTCTCAAGGTCATGGGGAGCCACAGAGACTTTGAGCAGAAGGGTGACATAGTTAAAAAACCAACAATCAATAATTAAAGGTCAACACGATGACAGTGTTCAAGAATATATTAGCTTGCATCAGCCTGGAGTACTGTAAATGGTTCTGTAATTTTTTTTATGACTGTTTTTAAAAATTAACTTTGAATTACACAAATTATGTAACCAGTAGGTTTCACTGTGAGAAATGGAAACATGACAGATAAAATTGGAGTCCCTTTAAACACCACTGTAACTCTCCCCAAAGGTAATAGCAGTTGTTAGGTTATATATTTCCTTCTAGCCCTGTCAGTAAATTTACATACATGTGTGTTCTTAGAAAGCCCACAGTACTTACCATGGTGTGGGTCCATCTCCCTGGAATGCTTCCCAATGCAGCAAGAGTCACAGTGGGAACTTTGGGGGGGATTGGATCAATGGGGTGTTAGGGGAGTGGTTTTGTTATGAAAGGAGCTCTCTCTAACATGCTGCTCACTCCATCTCACCTTGAGATGTCCTTGGCCATGTTATGATGTTGCTTATGCCTTGCTCTTGGACTTTTAGCCTCCAGAACTGTAAATAAGTAAAGTCCTTTATAAATTACCCAGTCATCTGGGTGTGGTGGTGCACATGTGTAATCCCAGCAATTTGGGAAGCTGAGGCAAGAGAATCACAGGTTAAAGTTCAGCCTGGGCAACATAGCACATTTAAGACTATCTCAAAATAAAATAAAAAAGATACTGGGAACGTAGCTGTGGTAGAGGGCCCCTGGGCTCAAGCCCCAGTACAAAAAAAAATTTACTCAGTCCATGGTATTCAGGTATGGTAACAGAATAATGGATTACGTACTCATGAGATTACATTCTGCACATTGTACATTGTATATATCAACTTGAAACTTGCCTGTCTGTTTTTTTTTGAGGGGTTTTGTTTGTTTGTTTCATTAGACAGCATTTCTTTGATCATTCCATGTCAGGACATATTTAGCTGACTCTTTCTTTAAAAACAATGAATCAAATTTGTATTGCTTATGAATGCAGATTTAAACTATTGATTATGTACAAAACAAATCCCTGGCCATAATTGATTTAAATGTTCATCCATTTAAAAAATGTCAACTTGGGAGAAATGGTAAAAGGGCAGGACATACAGGTAAACCTTCAGTGATGAAATTATATCACTTTCTACTTTACAGAACTTAAAGTATATTGGGGGAAAATATGCCTAAATTTCTGCTCTGTTTTAATGAAGTAATAGTTGATGCTAAATAACACTGGTGGTTGGGATGTAACTAAGTGCTAGAGAATGCACTTAGCATGCTCAAAGCTCTGGGTTCAATTTCCAGTGCAAAAAGGGGAAAAAAATGGACCAGGCATGTCATTTGTTTTTTATCCTAGCTGATATGAATGAAAAGGAGAACTTTATGTCCATAACTTGAAAAAAAGATGGACTCAATTTCAAACAGGGTTGGATTTATTTTGTTTGCTTGTTGCAGGGAGCAGGGTAGGGGAGAAGCAGCTAGTTAGGCAGCATTTTATGACTGTGGCTTGAGTGGATGTGGCTTGAGTGCCCCCCCAAGGGTTCTTTAGTGGGAAGTTTGGTCCTCCATGTGGCAATGTTAAAAGGTCATGGAACCTTTAAGAGGTGGGGTCTAATGGGAGGTGGCTAGGTTATTGGGGGGCATTTCTTTAGAAGGGATTAATGCAGCTCTCATAGAGCCCTGGTTAGTTCCTACCAGGATGAGTTGTTATAAATAGAGCAAGATTGGCTGCTCCTCAAGCCTCTCGCTTGTGATCTCTTCCATGTGATCTCTTCCACACATGCTCCAGCCATTGTGATATCATGGCCATGAAACCCTTACCAGAGCCAAGAAGAAGCTGGTGCCATGCTCTTGGACCATTAACACTGTGAGCCAAACATAAAAATGGAAAACAGACTAATACAATGATGTAAAAATGATTTAAACCAAGATTTAAAAATTGCCAGTGATTTGGGAGGCTGATGCAGGAGGATTGCAAGTTCAAGGCCAGCCTGAGCAACATAATGAGATCCTGTCTCAAAGTTTAAAAAAGGTGGGGGGCTAGTGGTATAGCTCAGTGGTAGAGTGATTGCCTACCATGTTCAAGACCCTGGAATTCATTCACTATTAACACACACACACACACACACACACACAAATACCATTTACTGGTGGAAGTGGAGACTTAGAAAACAGACAATCCTAGACTTTTTAGGTTAAAATAATGGCAAATGTAGTATAAGTACAGATTTATTGATCCAAGACCACATAAAATTCTTGATATATTGTCTAATGAGGAAGTTACATACATGTATTTGACAGCTATAAACAAAATCCATCTAGTTTCATAGACATGGCTTTAATTTTTTTTAAATCAACACTTAACTGTATATATTTATGGGTTACAGTGTGGTATTTCAATACACAGTACAATGTGTAATGATACATCAGGGCAATTGGTGTATCCATCACCTAAAACATCATTTCTTTGTGTTGGGAACATTGAAAATCCTCTCTCAGCTATTTGAAAACATAAAGTTAATTGTCATCAACCACAGATCGCTACTGTGCTATAGACCATTAGAAGTTATTTCTCTTATCCAGCTCTACCTTTTACATAGATATCTTAATCTGCATTCAGAAATTTCAGATCCATGTATTTTACTGATGTTTCTGACTCACACCTTTTAACTGCTATATGATATTCCACACAGTCCCTTATTGATGCCCTTTAGTGTATTTTTAGTTTTTGCCACATAGTGCTGTCTTGTGTGTGAACAGCTGAATGGGCAGTGGTGGAACGACTTTGTAATTTCCAGGAAGGTTCTGAATTTCCAGAATCATTTCTCTACCCCCTACCCTCCCACCCCCTGTATCCTATAGAACCAGCATAAAGGAGTTTCCTGGGGAGGGATTTGGTGAGGAGTGAGACCCCGCCCCCAACACAAGGCCATGTGCATGGTAAGTACTACCCTCTCATCTCTAGACTATCCTGGCCCACTTACCTTGGTTTGGGGTAGCCCTAAAGCCCAGGCCCTAGGCTGTGGGGTGTCTGAGTGTAAGTTCTGGAAGGTGGAGTCCTGGTTTGCTGTGGCCTCTGATAGGCCCCTCCACCAGCTCTTGAAGCATAGGGAACACTGTCAACTTCATTCCGCTCCCTGAGACTCCACTTGGCAAGGGAGGCAGTGTGGCTAAGTGGCTAGTGCTGGTCTGTGGCATCAGAAAAGGCTGGTTTAAACTCCTAGTTCCACCCCTGAACAGTTCTAGGAACTTGGATAACTCATTCAACCTTAGTTTTCTCATCTATAAAGTAGAAATTCTGATCACTGGATAATTCAGATGGTGTGTGCCATAGTATCTAGCACAGAGCTGACGTTATGCTGATAGCAAGTTCGGGGGTGGCAGAATGAGGTGGGTAAAGGAATGGATTGGATTGTAAAGGGGCTGATACCCCTAGCACTGTTCCCAGCAGAAGGAAAGTAATCCGTCCTTCTATGACACTGTCCAGCACCAGACCCTGGGCATCCACCCCACCCCCTATCCATCTCCAGCCTGGACTCAGCACAGGGCCATCCTCCACAGGTGCCTCCTCCTGTCTTATGGCGAGAGTCACCAGACCTGCAGTGCAGAACTCCAGTGCTCGGAGCTGGTGCTGGCCAACCAGCCTCGGAAGACTAGACATAGAGGTCAGAACCAGCTCCTCCTGGAGGGCAGGGTCCTGGCCCAGCCAACTTACCCACCTGCCTGCATCCCTGCAAGCTATTCCTCTGGATGATGGGTGTGGAGCCAGGTACTTACTGTGGGCTATAACCTGCTCCAGGTGCAGGACAACTAGTTAGGCTTGAGTCCTGCCCTCCAGCCTTCATCTGACATTGTCGAGAGGAGGGAGCATGGCTGTGCTGCTGGGCAGGGTGGCTGAATTCTGGGCCTTGGCCTGGTAATGCCAGGATTACCTCTTCCTTCCTGTGACAGGAAGAGGCAGTGGCTAGGTCAGGGAAACGTGGTTGTGAAATGTGTGGATTTCACCAGTGTGACTGACACAGCTAGTTTACCCGTACTGCATCTAGTATGACCTCTGATTGTCTTGTTTTCTTAAAATAACAGGACTCTGTTTTGTTGAGGGTGGTGATATGCCCTGCCCAAAACCTACATTTCTTGCAGTTGGAATGACCAATGAGATGTTATTAGGTGTCATTTGTCATTGTTTGGGGCTTCTGGGAGACCACTGTTTTTTTGTTTGTTTGTTTGTCTGTTTGTTTTAATCTTGAGCTGGGGTCTCATTAAATTGCCCAGGCTGGCCTCAAACACCCAATCCTCCTACCTCAGTCTGCCAAGTAACTGGGATTCTAGGCACCTGCACCAATGCTCAGCTTGGAGAGTTGACAGGCACAGTCCTGTGGCTCTGTACTGTATCTTTTCTTCCTACCTGAAAAACACGATGGGTGGAAATTCAGCTACCCTCCTCTTACTCTGAGGCAGTCCTGAGGACAGAAATCATACACTAAGGATGGTGAAGCAGAAAGAAACCCTGAGGCGTTGGTGACAACATGGAAGTACCACAGGGGCTCTGGACTCTCCATCCCTGAATTTCTTTAATGTGGAAGAAAAATCACCATCTCATTTGTCATCGTGAGTTTATTCTATGAGCAACCAAACACAATCTCTGTCCATATAATAAGGAAATTCCGAGGATTTCCTTGTCAACAAATGACATTCAAGTGAGCTGAGTGGCAGTTCATGAATTATTGAGTGAATTCACAAGAGACAGTTTCCAAAAGATGACGCATGGACAGATGTTCACCTGGAAGATGGTCTCTGGAGGGAAGTACCTGCTTGGGGGCAATGTGATTTTGAGTGAAGATGGGGACTGATATATTTTGGGGTAAGACCTGAACCCAGGAAGTGAATTGGGCAACAGCCAGAATCTAAAGAGACTCTGATGGGCTGGGACAAACCCATCAGGTGTAAAAAGATAGAATCCACAAAGCCGTATGTACCCCTCCTGCGAGTTAGGATGTGGAGGCCTCAGGTAAGCAGCAGTACAGGTGGGAAGGGCGTGGTGGTCATTGTCTTCCAGGTGTCAAGTGCAGGAAAAGCCAAGGTGCATTCCAACTGGCAAGAAGCAGCAGGTCTTGAACCAAGAAGGTGATGGTTCCCATTCCCAGGCAGGGTGGATACCTAGAGTAAGCAGTGAAACCTGGAAGCCACAGTGAATTGGGCTTTGGGACAAACCCGAGCTCAGGCGGAGGAGGTTTGAAGCCAGGTCACCAGAGAAACATCTCAAGGACTTGGTGGGGTGTTTAGTCCAAAAAGAAGAAGCTAATAGGATGTGTTAGTAATCCTGAGAGACCTGGCCCTAGGGGAGCACTCCAGGGAGAGTCTGAAGAACTTTCTAGGGTTGGAGGGACTATCTTGTGAGAGAGGGAGTGGCCTGTTCTTGGAGGCAGATAAGAGGCCATATCACTACTACACATTAGGTGCATGCCAGACAGGAGTGGGCAGTTGTGATGGCCCTTGCCAAACACCACACAGCAGAAAGGTTGGGGCTAGTGATCACTGAGGTACTTCTAGATCCCAGATCCAGGGGCCAGTCCCAGGATAAGGGAGTGCAGAGAGTCCCAGGATAAGGGAGTGCAGAGCGAGGCTCCCAGGCCCTTCAGCTCAGACCACCTCCACCCCTGCTCTCTGTGCCTGCAGCTTGTGGTTCAGCTGGGCCTGCTTCCAGGACAGGAACCAGAAGGCCACTCTCACCGCTGGATGGACATGCCCACGTGGTATGGGTCAGCTTGGTACTGTGAGGCAGGCAATGCCGTGTTGGTGTTTCTGTCAGACCAGTGAGGAGACCGAAGCCTCCATCCCACCACCCCCTTCTCCACTTCCCCAAACCACCAGTCAGGAGGGGAGAGCAGGGTCCCCAGATTCTCCCCCATTACCCGTGCTCAGTCAGCCCTGGCCCTGAGAGGGGCGTGGGAGGGCAGTGACCCAGGTCCTGCCTGACTGTGGGAGCTGAGCACAGGTCTCCAGGTTTGCTCACGCCTGGCCCCAGCAACCCTGGGCTGCCCACAGTACTGCGCCAAGAGTCCTCTACAGCATTCCCCCTTGGGAAGGCGACACAGGGCCCCGGAGAAGGCCTCTGACCACAGGTCTCCATCCCTTTCTTCTCGAGTCCTCTCCAGGCCCTGGGGTGTCAGATATGGGATACTGGAGGGAAGGAGGGGGCATGCAGGGGCCGAGTGGTATTCTCATTACCAGCAAACACAGAGGTCCTTGCCACTGTGCCTGCCTTCACACCTCTTGGCTGCCTGTTGACACTGCTGCTGCCTCCCTCAGGGCAGAAGGTGTCGACTTGGGAACCAGAATGTGGAGGGGCCTCCAAAACAGTCAGGCAGCAGGCCCCCTCAGAAGCCCCAGAAAGTATTCCTGGGGTGGGGGTGGGAGGCCAAAGTAAAGATAGGGCATGTGTCCCTGGGCCAGGGATGGAAGGAGTATGGGGGCAGGTGTCTGAAAGGGGCCCCTCACTTCAGGAGCCCTGAGTCAGCCTCCCGGGTCCCAGGGAAGCCTAAGGACAAGGCCCTGTCTGACAGTGGACCATGAGTGTTATCAGGAGGCCCAGAGACTTACAACCACCAAAGCAAGGTTGCAAAGCAGTCCCTGGAACCGGGGCTTTCCCTGACCTGACCTCAGACCGGCCTGTCTTCTGAGCACTTCAGCACAAAGCAGGGCTGAACACTGTGCCTATTGGAGCCTGCTCCTTTCTCAAACCCCATGCACGGCACAGATGAGGAAACTGGGCCCAGAGAGGTCCTGTCACTTGCCTAAAGTCTTCAGAGCCAAAATTCTATCTCACTGGTATCTGCCTTTGAGTCAGAGTCCATGCATTGAGCCTGGTGGGGCCAGGGCTGAGGTTCCCAGGAGGTCTGAGCGGCCTGCTAGTGAGTGGAGGGAGGAGGAAGACTGCTCTGCAGCTGGGGTGACCTGGGGTTCAGATGCCTGAGGAATGCTGCTGTCTGGGCCATCAGGATGAGTCCCGGGGGGAAGGGAGCGGCCTTAAACTGTGGGTTTCTTCACATGGAGGGATCCTGCAGAGGAGACGTTGCAAACCTAAGTCCCAAAACTCAGAGCTCACTGGGCCATGGCAGGGGCTGGAGCCCCACTAGGGCAGCGGGAGATGGTGTGGACAGGCAGGTGGGCAGGGGTTGGCTGGGGACGTCCTGCTGAGCACGGAGCTTGGACTTTTAGGGAGGCAGTGGATCTACAGGGATTTTGAGGAAGAAGAGGAGATGGAAGTGAAGAGCTGGAAGCAGGAAGCCAGGCAGAAGGCTGTGTTTGCATCAGGGCAGGGCTGCCTGGGGCCCCGGGAAGGAGGGGGTGGGCAGGTAGGGGCCGAGTGGCAGGGGCAGGGGTGCCACAAGGGGACCCCAGAGCCAGCAGGGAGAGAACAGAGGAAAAGAAGGAAGGAAGCGACCACTATTGACTGGGAAGTAAGGGAGGCTGGGGACACAGGCATCCCTGGAGCACCCGGGAGGCTGAGCATGGAGGCTGAAGGCTTCCTCTACTTTTCCTCCAACAAGAAGATTAAGTCAAGGAGGCCCCAGAGCTTCTAGGACAGCAAGGCCCAGGGGAGGCAGCTCAGGCTGGGGCCGGTCTCCCTTCCTAAGGCTTGGTCTTCTTCATTAAAGGGTGTCTCTGTGAGGATCAGATGGACACCTGTGTACAACACCTGAGGCCCTGCTGCTGTTGGGAAGACAAAGGGGAGAGTGAGAGGTGCCCGCCCTGCAGGGGCTGCAGGACCTGGGGCGGAAGAGCTGTTCTCCCTGGCCTTATCTCCAACAGCCACAAGGGAACTTGGGTCCTACCTCTTGGGGTGCAAACTAACTGGGGAGGGGGCTGCAAAGTGTTTTTGCCCTCCTTTCTTCCTTTCTTATCTTTCACCAAAGTAACACGTGCCTGTTACCAAAATAAGATACAGACAAGCAAAAAGAAGGGACTCTAAAGTGTCCCTCCCTGGTTCAATTCTAGAGAGAGCAGCATCCTAGGGCGGGTTCACCTTTGCCAGGCAGCTTTGCTAATACCTGCACGGGACAAAAAGGCATTGAGACAGAGAATGTCACTTTTTAAAGTTGTTTTTCTGTATTTTGAAGCTTCTGGTATATTTTTCTTTCCTTTTGTAGCACTAGGGATTGAACTCAGAGCCTTCCAAGTGCTAGGCAGTCATTTCATCACTAAGGTACACCCTTAACCCATATTTTTCTTTTTAAAAACAGCTTTACTGAGACAGAATTCATAAGTCAAGATTTTTGTGCATTATATATTTTAATTTTTTTAGATGTTGATAGACGTTTATTTTATACATTTATTTATATGTGGTGCTGAGAATTGAACCCAGAGTCTCACACATGCTAGGCGAGTGCTCTACCACTGAGCCACAACTCCAGCCCATATATTTAAAATTTTTTAAAAATCATATAACACAAAATCTGCCTTTTTTTTTTTTCACACACAGGGTCTCATGCATGCCGGGTAAGTGCTCTGTCATTGAGCTACATCCCCCTCCCCACCCATCATAACCATTTTTTGGGGGGTAGTTTGGGGATTGAACCCAGGGCCTTGTGCATGTGAGACAAGCACTCTACCAACTGAGCTATATCCCCAGCCCCTATCATAACCATTTTTAAGTGGGCAATTCAGTGGCATAAACTACATTCACAATGTGAGCAACTCTTACCACTGCTGTTTCTAAAATGTCTTCATCACCTCAAATAGAAACTTGATATCTATTAAGCAATAAAGCCCTCTTACCCTTTTACCCCAGCCCTTGATAATCTCTAATCTGCTCCCAATCTCTATGACTCCAATCTCTATAACACACAACCTTTGTCCTAAGTGTCTGGTTTATACTTTTTTTTTTTTTTTTTGGCAGCACTGGGGATTGAACCCAGGGCCTTGGGCATGCTGGGCAAGTGCTCTACCACTGAGTTATGCCTCTCATAGAGTCTAACTTATTTCACTTAGCATAATGTTTCTGGGGGTTCATCCACATTGCAGCATGCATCAGCACTTCATTTCTTTATATGGTTGAATGATATTCCATTGTATTGTAGACCATGTTTTGTTTATCCATTCATCTATTGATGGACGTTTGAATTGTTTACACCATTTGGCTATTGTGAATAGTGCTGCTCTTAGCATTGGCATACAAGCATCTGTTTGAGTCCCTGCTTTCACTTACTGTGGGTATACAGAAAGCACCTTCTTTTGTGACCAGCTTCTCTCACTGACTTATTGAGACCATCACTGATGTTCCCTCTTATCATTCCTATTTAATATGGTCTTAGAAATTCTAGCCAGAGCAATTAAGCTAGAGAAGGAAATAAAAGGGATAAAATAGGAAAGGAAGAAATCAGATCATCACCATTTGCAGATGCTATAATCCTATACTTAGAAGATTAAAAAAAAAAAAAAACTCAATCAAAAGATTGCTAGAGCCAAAACCCAAATTTGGCAAAGTAGTAGGTTACAAAATCAACATACAAAAATCTGTAACTTTCCTATATACAAACAATGAATTTGCTGATTAGGGAAAAAAAAAACTCCATTCAAAATTCACAGTAGCCTAAAAAAATCTGGTAATGAATCTAACAAAGGAGATGAAAGACCTCTACAAAGAGAACTATAGGACTGGAGATAGAGCTCAGTTGGTATGCATGCACAAGGCCCTGGGTTCAATCCCAGAACCACCAAAAAAGAGAAAGAAAACTATAGAACACTGAAGAAAAAAAATAACTGAAGAAAACATAAGATAGAAAGACCTCTGATGTTTGTGGCTAGGCAGAATTAATATTGTTAAAATGGCCATACTACCAAAAGCAATATACAGATTCAATGCAATCCCCATCAAAATACCAATGACATTCTTCACAGAACTAGAAAAGAAAATAGTCCTTAACTTCATTTGGAAGAAGAAAAGACCCAGAATAGCCAAAGCAATTCTAAGCCAAAAAGGCAACGCTGGAGGCATCCCAATACCTGACTTCAAACTACACTCCAGAGCCATAGTAACAAAACCTGCATAATACTGGATCAATGGTCCAGAATAGAAGACACAGTGACAAGTCCACACAGATACAGTCATCTGACCCTTGACGAAGGTGCCAAAAACATTGGAGAAAAGACAGTCTATTCAATAAACGGTGCTGGAAAAACTGGATATTCTTCTGTAGAAGAATGAAACTAGACCCTTTCCTCTCACCCTGCACAAAAATCAACTCAAAATGAATGAAAGACCTAGGCATCAGGCCCGAAACTCTGCAACTCCTAGCAGAAAATGTAGGCTCGCACTCCAGCAAATAGGCACAGGCAGCAACTTTTCAACAGGACCCTCAAAGTTCAGGAAGTAATGCCAAGAGTTAATGAAAGGGGAAGCATCGAATTAAAAAGCTTCTGCACAGTAAAGGAAAAAAATAAGAATGTGAAGAGAGAACCTACAGAATGGCAAAAAATATCTGCTGGCTACTCTTCTGACAGAGTATTAATATCTAGAATGTATAAAGAACTCAAAAAAAACTTCACACCAAAAAATCAAATAGCCCAATTAGTAAATGGGCAAATGAATTATACAGACACTTCTCAAAATAAGAAATACAAATGGCCAAACAAATATATAGAAAAAAATGTTCAACATCATTAGCAATTAGGGGAATATAAATCAAAACTACACTGAGATTTCATCTCACACCAGTCAGAGTGGCAATCATCAAGACTACAAATAATAGCTGGGTGCAGTGGCACAAGCCTGTAATCCCAGTGAGGCAGGAGGATCTCGGTTCAAAGCCAACCTCAGCAAAAGCGAGGCACTAGGCAACTCAGTGAGACCCTGTATCTAAATAACATACAAAATAGGGCTGGGGATGTGGCTCAGTGGTCGAGTGCCCCTGAATTCAATCCCTGGTACCAAAAAAAAAATAAAATAAAAATAATAATGTTGGAAGAGAGGATGTGGAGAAAAAGGAACACTTTTACACTGTTGATGGGACTGTAAATTAGTACAACTGCTATGGAAACCAGTATGAAGTTTCCCCAAATGATGGAACCACCATATGACCTAGCTATACCACTCCTTGGTATTTATCCTAAAGAATTAATACTAATATTAATCATCATACTATACTGATACATGCATAACTACATTTATAGCAGCACAGTTCACAATAGCCAAACTATGGAACCAGCCTAGGTGGCCATCACCAGACGAATGGATAAAGAAAATGTGAAATTTTATTCAGCCATAAAGAAAAACGAAATTACGTCATTTGCAGGAAAATTGATGAAACTAAAGACCATTATGTTGAGCAAAATAAGCCAAACTCAGAAGGTCAAATGTTGTATATTGTGTTTTCTCTCATATATGGAAGCTAGAGATGAAAAAGGAAAAGAAGTGGGGTGGTGCCTTGGGGATCTCAGGAAAATCAAAGGGACCAAGTGGAGGAAGGAAGGGAGGAGTGGGGGAAGTGCTGGGGAGTGATATTAACCAAATTATATTGTTATATTGGGCACAGGTACAATCATGTAATAGCAAATCCCATCATTATGTACAACTATAATGCACCAATAAAAATGTGGAAAATTAACAAGAGTTTTGCAAAAAAATGAAAAAAAAAAGAAAAGAAAGAAAGAAAAGATAAATGTTTTTTTAAAAAATCACTGATGTATTTTCTGTATCAGTGATTGTATTTCTGCAACAAGATTTTTAAGTCATGACTGGTACTCCACAGTACAATGGCAATGGTTTACTTAACAAAAGGCATATACTGAAATTCCTTAGTTTTCCACATAGGTACATCCTTATATGTATATTTAAAAGTCATTTTTATTTATTTTTTTTGTTTTTTTTTTAATTTTTATTATTGGTTGTTCAAAACATTACATTATTTTTATGCAATTTTTTTCTTTAACAAAAGTTTCCAACGCTTATAAAAAAAAAAGAAAGAAAGACAAAGAAAAAAGTTGGGAAGCGCATTGTCAGCTTTCCATTGCTTAAAAAATTATTTTTTTTAATATTTATTTTTTCAGTTTTAGGTGGACACAATATATTTTACACTATGTGGTGCTGAGGATTGAACCCAGTGCCTCGTGCATGCTAGGTGAGCACTCTACCACTGAGCCATAACTCCAGCCCCTGAAAAAATATTTTTAAACTGCATATTAATAATACATGAATACAGTCTCCTTGTGAAAAATGTAAACCTAACAGATAAAAGTCTCTCTTTCCAATCCCCAGCCTCAATATGCTATTGTTTAAAGATGTGAGGAGGGGGGTGATCTTTGTTGGAAGGGGCTCCCCTGGGAGCTCTGGGGTGGGGGGCTTGGCTAGGGCTAATGGGAAGGAGGTACAGACAGGAGAGCCAAATGACAAAGCTTTGGCCAACAAGGGGGAGTGCATATAAGTCCCTGAAGGTTACATCACCAGTGTGAGCTTCATCCCTTTCCCAGGGTTCTCTAGCCTGTCCAGGGACGCCTCTCACAAAAGACCCACAGGCACACCCTGCTGGCTCCTTCCTCCCCTAGGTCCTGCCCACACATTACAGTTCAATCGTACAAATCCTCACTCTGCATTTTATGGGTTTTAATGCCAGGTACCTTTGCTCTGGGGACAGAGGACCTGCAGCTGGCTGAGGGCCTAAGCTACCCCACCAACTTTGTGTGGAATCCCAGGCCAGGAACCCAGCCCTGTGCACTTCCTCCTGCCAGGCAGACCACTCTCCTGGCACCTCACGGTGCTGTAGTGAGCAGTATGTGAGAGAAGGGATAGGGACAGAGTAGGCTTGACACCCAGGCCCCCTGCCTAGATATAGCTCCATCCATGCTTTTCTGGAGGAGCTGGTGTGGGAGGGAGAGGAGGAATCAAGCAGGCTGGACACTGACCCAGTTTGGCAGCTGAGGTGGCCCTGCAATTCCTCATGCAGCAATTGGCAGGGCACAGAGCCTGGGGCAGCCCCCCACCTAGAGTTTCAGTTGGCTTGGGTTCTGACCTTTTCTACAGTAACTGCACCCAGAGCAGTAGGTCAGGGGGGTGCTAAACTCTGCTTGGCCCCTATCCTCCTGAACCTGTCTTGCTTCTTCTCATTCTTTTCCTCTGGGCTCCCTCTCTGTACATAAATGCATGTTTTTCCTGGTGGATAGATGAAATGAGTAAATAGATTCAGAGAGGGCCAGTGGCCTATTTGGGGGTCACAGTCCAACATTCCTGCACCAATCCAAGTTGCACCCATTTTTTTTTTTTTTGCTGAGGATTTAACCCAGGGGTGCTTTACCACTGAGCCACATCCCCAGCCCTTATTACTTTAAGACAGGGTATTGCTAAGTTGCTTAGAGCCTCCCTACATTGCTAAGGCTGGCCTCAAACATGTGATTTTCCTGCCTGAACCTCCAGACTTGCTGGGATTACAGGTGTGCGACACTGTGCCCAGCTGCACTCACTTCTGAAGCCAGCCCCAGCATTCCACCGGTCATCTACACAGTTACCAGTGTCCTGATGCCTTTATTCTCTGGTAGGGCCAAGCCTCTGTTATGGCCCTAGCTCCAGAAAAACAAAGTCCTGTCTAGTGGAGGAAGGTCTGTCCTGTGCAGGTTCAAAGCTCCCAGGCGGCTGGGCAGCGCCATCTGCTGGCTTTGTCTGGGAATGCAAGGACCTTGGAAAGTCTAGGGTCAACCTTTGGGCTGTTTTCCTCCAAGAAATACAGGAGTCTCTGCCCCATTTTACAGTTAGAGAAACTGAGGTGTGAGTGATAAAGGTTTCCTCACCTTTACATGTCTGCATCTTTGTTTTGGGTTACTTCAGTCCTTAATCCCTTTATGCCTCAGTTTCTCCACTTTTCACTCTAAGGCTCACTCCCACTTACCTGGAGGAAGTGTAGGAACTCATATGTGGTGCTCTATTGAGAGGTGCTACCTATTTACTGGGCATTATCAGAGCCCTCAAACCCACAGGGCTTCTGGCACTTCCTCTTGAGCCTTTCAGGGAATCTGCCAAATCTCTCTCCTCCCTTCCCACCCCCTCCCTCCTGTCACCCCTCTGATGCCTGTGACTGCCACATCTACTGCTGAGCATCCAACTGCTCCATGGCCAGATAATCAGATTATCATGGATCCAGAATAATCTATTCCATATGGCTTGCCAGCTCAGTGGCTCCAAGAGCTAAAGGTGTGAGGAGGGGGGTGATCTTTGTTGGAAGGGGCTCCCCTGGGAGCACTGGGGTGGAGGGCTTGGCTATGGGAAGGAGGTACAAGCAGGAGAGAAGAAGGTGGGCCTCTGTCGCTGGGCCTTAGGACCATTCTGGGTACTGTTTTATCTATCCATGACGGGGGCTTAGGATCTGTTAGGGGCTGCTGGGTACTCCCTAGTGCCATTTCTGCTATTCTTCCATAATTCTGGGGAGATTTTATTTTTATTTTATTTTTTATTTTTTTAAAGAGAGAGAGAATTTTTTAATATTTATTTTTTAGTTTTCGGTGGATACAACATCTTTATTTTATTTTATTTTTATGTGGTGCTGAGGATCGAACCCAGTGCCCCGCGCATGCCAGGCGAGCGCGCTACCGCTTGAGCCACATCCCCAGCCTGAGAATTTATTTTTTATACCCAGATGGTTAAGCTTTATCCTCCAGGGGTTCTGGATCATCAAGTCCAGGCTGAGCCTGGAAAATTTTCTTCTTATATCCCAAGGCCTCTGTGCTCTTGGGGGCTTGAAGGTTCCAGGGCCCCCTCAACCTCACAGCATCCCTCCAGGATGAAAGGAGCCACTTATGTCCTCCAAAGGAGATAGGGAGGACATGGGCTTCTGCCTAATGGACCCCAGCTCTTCCCCTCTACTATGTGACATGGGACATACTCTCTGAGCATCTATCTCTTTTATTTATTCATTCATTCTAATTTGTTATACCTGGCAGCAGAATGTATTTTGATTCATAGTACACAAATGGAGCACAATTTTTCATTTCTCTGGTTGTATACAAAGCAGAGTCACACCATTCGTGTCTTCATACATGAGCATCTATTTCTTTAACTGCCAAGTAAGACAACAACACCTACATCACAGCATGTTGTGAGTGTGAGCAGTGACCTGGCCAAGCCCCAGCAGAGTGCCAGGCTCAGAGGACAACAGTGTACATGCATATTCTGTGCAGTATGATTCTACCCTCACCCCAGGGCACAGAAGATAGGGACTCTAACCCACATTGGCCTCCACTGCTCATGGGTGGAGACTTGGTAAATGACAACCTTCTCTGAAAAGAGTGGTGTGGAGTGATGACAGGAAGATCCCTGGCTATTTAGGACACCCAAATTAGGGGCTTCCTCTGGTGCTAAGCAGGCTGGCAGCAGGAGTAGTGCTGCTTCCTTCTCCTGGGGTCTCTGGCTCCAGTGGGGTCTGGGATTAGGTCTGCAAGGGGAGTATTTACATAGCACCTTTGATTAGCACTCCAATGTCAGAAGGGCTGGCTGGCAAATGAGGGCATGAGGAGCAGGCTGGCTGCAACCTGAGCTAAGAGGGGGCCAACCTGTCCTGCCTGCCCCCCCCCCCAAGGCTTGAACTCTCACCTCTACTCCAGTGGGGCTGCCCAGGAGCCTCATTTCCCAGCCTTACACGTTGGCAGGCAAGGGTAGGCTGGGTCCAGGGGAGCAGGAGCTCGGCACTTGTCAAAACACAGCCTCCAGAAGTGTGAAGGCCCCATCCCAGTGGGAGGGCGTGTGGGCCTTGCCGCCTGGAGAACTCATTAACTGGGGCAGCTCCCAAATGAACCAACCGGAGAGGCTGGCCACGATAAGGAGATCAAAGGGGAGAGGGACAGGCTTGGGGACAGTGAAGAGGGAGGGCGGCTGATGGCTACTCTGTTGGGGTCCCTGTCCCCCCCACGTGGCTCCAGCAGGCCTGGAGACCACAGCCTACACCAGCTGGGCCCCTGTGGGGGCTTCCCAGAGACCAGGGAAAACAGGTGAGGGAGGGGCTCCACGTGGCATTTCCAAATTGTCAGCCTCAAGGCTGAAGATCCAGGGATGGGGTTGGGGCTGGAGCCCTCCCATCTGCCTGCCTTTCCCAACCTGCTGTCCCACCGCCTCTCCAGCCATCTTGGTAGGTTGTTTCCTTCATCCTTGTCCCTTGTCTTTTTAATTCTCCTCAGCCTTGACACCAGAGGTCTTCTCATGTTCCACTCATGGTGTCCTCTCCTGCTTTAAATCTCTCCATGGCTCCATGTCCAGGATTAATGTTAATATTAGGTTTCAGATGAGGAATCTTAAGTATTATGTTTTCAACATAAAAAAATGCACCTCCCACACATATGGTCTCTTTTCCAAATATGTACAGTTGATTTTGTGCTTAATAAAATACAAATTCATGTAAAAGCATTGTTGACAAAAAGCTAGTTAAGACAGTTTCCTCTGGGGCAGGCCATTGGAAGCTGCAAAGGCAGTCAAATAAAGAGACTTGTTATGCCCTCTGTACCTAGTGATATGACTATATACACTTATTATATTCTTACATAAACATAAACAATAAAACATGAGTGCTGGGCCACTCTGAATTTTCTCAATTATTGGCCATAATAATTGAGGGGGGTACATTCAGAGGATTGGCAGTCCTTGAATAACAGGGTGCTCAGAGCCTACGGAGATCTCACCTCTCAAGCCCACGTGGTCTTTTCTCTGCACCCCCTCCCACCCCAGCACACCACACACTGCCAATTCCCAGCTGCCTATTCCCTCAGCCTAGTGTCATCCAAGAGGCCCAATCTCTGGGTTCCAGAGCCAGGTTTTGATCAGAGACCCAGGAAGACATCCATCTGCCAGGATCCACAAAGGGTAGACCCTGCTGACAGCTGCAAGCTGAAGAGGGGCCTCCTGGACCAGGCACTCCTAGGAAGTGGATGGGCCTCAGAACTGTGCAGAGGGAGTGGACTCTTGCCTTCTTCCTCCCCAAGGGAGGTTGATACTGTTTCTCCTCCATGTGGTTGTGGGCCTGAGCATTCTGTGCCTGCTGTGACAGACCACTGGGGAGGGATGTAGAAGATACCAAGGGTAACAGGAGACAGAGAGACAAGGGGAGGGGATGGTGTCCACAGAGATGCCCAGGAAATAGGCATCAAGCCACTTGACCTTCATTGCTACAGTCTAGTTTGCCCATCTGTCTCATGGAACTGGAAGCCATAGAGGATGCAAAGCATCAGACCCTAGATACCATTCCTCTTAAAGGAACAGGCAAAGACATATTGTCAGACACCAGGTACTAACTAGGTGGAGAGTAGATAGCCATGCATGAAGTACTATAGGACAAGTGTGCAAACTCAACACATAGGGACAGATGGGCAAGGTAGATCCTTGGAGACTTTTTATGTGGGCAATCATTCTTACTATATGTAAATACGGAAGGTTTTATTTTTTCCCCTCCAATCTAAATTTATTTTCCTTTCCTTCTAGACTCTCCACTCCACCAAAACAATGTTGAAGTGGTGTTGTAAGAGCAGACACTGTTCCCCATATTAGGGAGAAAGATTTCAGTCTTTCACTATTTAGTACAATGCTATGTGTAGGTTCTTTGTAGATGCCTTTTTTAAAACATGTTTTTTTTTTAGTTGTTGACAGACCTTTATTTATTTATATATGGTACTGAGACTCAAACCCAGTGCCTCACACATGCCAGGCAAGTGCACTACTGATAAGCCACAGCTCTAGCCCCTTGTAGATGCCTTTTATCAGGCTGAGGAAGTTCCTCTCCATCCCTAGTTTGCTGGAATGTTTTATTACAAAGGGGTATTGAATTTTGTCAAATGCTTTTTCTGCACCATTTCCATTCGCGTTTCATTGGCAAACCCATCATACCTCCTCCAAAGCGGCAGAACATCAGCAAAATAGGACAGTGGTGGCGGTGGCGCTGTGGCAACTGACCAAGCTCCTGATCCTGCCAGGCTGGGGTGTCCTGGGGGAAGGGGCAGCAGGCTCACCCCTTCTCTACTCAAATGGTCCTGCAACCTCCCCTGATTCTGCCAGCTTGCTGGGTTTGCTTGCAGTTGCTTCTTCAAAGTGCCCCTATGAAGGGACAGCCACCTAGGGACAGCCACCACCAAGGGACAGCCATCCAGGTCCAGCCTGTCTCTGAGGAGGAAGAGAGTACAGTTATCCCCACCTCCCGAGGAAATCAGGGCCCCACTTCTCTTGGTCCCTACTTTATTCCACAGTCCGCTGGTGCATCCTGAGGGGATCCCATTATACAAACTGGAATCAAAAATGCAAGAAAATTAAGAATTTGCACAAGGTCCCCAATAGATGAAGGTGGGCCTCAAATCTAGGAACTGGACTTTCAGTTCTCTGATTCTTCCCCATCCCCTTTCCTTTAATCCGCAGAGAAGGGTTATAGAAGACAACAAGGGCAGCAGGCGATAGAGAGACAAGGGGAGGTGATGGTCTCGGCGGAGATGCCCAGGGAGTGGGCATCAAGCCTATTCAACGCCTCGGGTACCACCATCCACGGGGCATGTCGCAGGCAGGAGGCCCAAGTCAGAGCCCAGGTGGGGTGAACCAGGCACAGTTAAGGGGCAAGCACCTTGGCCCCACTCTCTGCTGGTTCAAAGAGCGGGCCCCGCCCCCTCCAGACCCCAAGCCAGCTTTGATGTGCAGATGCGCTGGAAGGGGCCACTTCACACCTCAGGCTTGGGATAAAGCTGCCGCCAGCCTCAGACGCGCCTCCGCCGTCATGGCCCATTCCCTGTGCCCGTCCCTCTCGCTCTCCGAAACCTGGTTACGGTCCACAGACTGCGCCCCTGCCCGGCCGCTGCCGCCTTCTGACAGGGGCAGCGGCTGTTCCCCTGCCTCGTCCCCGGACTCGTGGGGCAGCGCCCCGGGGGGCAGTCCGGTGCCAAGCCCAGCCCGCCCGTGCGTCCGCCCGTGCGTCCGCTCGGCCCCGCGCGCCCCGACGGCGGGTAGGCGCCTGGGCAGCTGGCAGCGGCGGAGCGCTAGCGAGCGCGAGAAGCTGCGCATGCGCACCCTCGCCCGCGCCCTGCACGAGCTGCGCCGCTTTCTGCCGCCGTCCATTGCGCCGGCGGGTCAGACCCTGACCAAGATCGAGACCCTGCGCCTGGCTATTCGCTACATCGACCACCTGTCGGCCATCCTGGGCCTCAGCGAGGACAGCTTGCAGTGCCGGCGCCAGCGGTGCGTGGGCGCGGCGTCCCCTCGGGGCTGTATGCTCTGTCAGGACGGCAGCTCCACGCAGGCGCAGACGCGGGATCCTGGACCTCACCCGGACCCTGCCTCCAGCGAGGGACCGTGCTGGGGGTCCCCGCCTGCGTGCCCAGCACCCGGGGCCGCTCCGGAACCGCGCGCCCCGCCAGTTATGTGCGTCGAGGCGACCAGCCCGCAAGGGCAGACAGTGGAGCCGAACCCATCTTCCCCGGTTAGTATCACTTTTCTCGCGAACCCCACCCGACCCGACTGTGCGTGCCACCTGCTCACGCCACCACAGGGACCAGCCACCCTGTCGCACCCTCGCGACAGCCTGGCCTCATCTGCGCGTTCTCAAGAGCAACATCGCGTGTCCTGCGTGTCCAGGCGGCAAGGGGAGGGAGAGGCCAGGCAGGGGACAGGGATCTGTTCCTCGCCAGAAGTTCCCTGACAGTGGACCCCTGAGCGTGAACGCTGTGTCCCACGGCAGGTAACGAGGGCTACATTGTTCTCTCTCTCTCCCTGCAGCTCTTTCCCAGCGAAGTGCTGACCCTGCTGGAGAACTGGATGCCCCTCTCAATCCTGGAGTGGCCGCCGGCCTGAGCCTGAGGAGTACAATGACACCGAGTCTTTTTTTGGCCTCAGGACCTTTAAAGAGGACTGTCTCTCCTGGAAGAGGGACCAGCAAATCTGGCATGGCATTCCTGGGGTGGGAGCCTGTCTTCATCTAGGATGAGCCTTCCCAACCCCTCCCTCGAAGGAAGGACTCATAGGGTAGATGATCTAAAGCAGGCAGGAGCTCTGCCTAGCATGTATTTATTTGTGAATAAACTGTGTTGGTGTCATTTGGCAGTTCTTCTTATGGGTGGACACAAGACTCCCTCCCTGCCCTCCAAAGAATGAAAGAGGAGAGTTGTGAAGGTTTCTTGTTATCTTCGGCCCCTCAAATACACAGGCCCAGACCCCTTCCACCTTGTGGCCACGCTGGCTCACATCTATTCTGCATGGGTCAGCCTGGAAGGGGTGGAGTGGGGAGCTTCCTACAAGAAAGTGGAAGGAAGTTGGGAACTAGATAAAACCAAAATGCCTCTGGAACAATACAACTCCAGTCTTATGTATGATGCGCCAGTTACTTTACCACATATGCCTCAACTATAGTTGTTAGAGTCTGTAAACAAGTCAAAATAACACCTGGCATTCAGCCAGGGGAATGTTAGAGTTCGTAAACAAGTCTGGATGGTGCCTGGCAAAATGCCAGAGGGAGTGGTTTGAGAAGTAACAAAAGCGAGCCATTAAGTGTGGAGATTCCTTATTGGTTGACTGATGTATCTAGTTTATGCTAATTAGATAAGCTGTGTGGAATGTATAAATACTGCTCCTGTCCTGCAATAAACGGCTCCTACTCCTGCTGTATCAACATACACAAGTTATTCGTCACCCCCCGATTAGTTTGCTGCAGCCAGACAGACTGCGGCATATAGTTTTGTAGAAGAATCAATACTCCAACTGAGATAGGACTTGGGAGTTGGAGCTGTCACCCTGGTCGGATTTTGCCAGCTCCATTCATTGCTGCTCTGAGGAGTTATTTCATTGTGCCTGAGTCTTTGTGCTGGAGCTTCCTGATGTGGGACCTAGGATTTTCCCTTCTACCTTTCATGTGGCTTGGGGAAGCAAAATCAATGGGCCAGCCCCAAATTTATGTAACCATGGTTCCTGGAAGCCTAGCTAGGATGAGAGGAGAGGCCCACAGGGTTGCTGATCAGCAACCAGACTCAGTGGGATTCAGATTAGGGAAGCACTGTGGGGGAGAGGAGACCCTGTGGGTGGGTCCAGAGAGCAATCAAGCTTGGGGGGTTTCAATGCAATGTAGCCTTTGCCACTATGAACATCCAGTCTCCCCTCCTCCCCTTCAAGAGTCTGAAATGCAAGCCTTAATGTTTTTTTATGGGCACATTATTGAGATATAATTCACATCCACAAAATTCACCATTAAAGTACAAGATTTAATGGTTTTGGTATATCCATAGAGCTGTGCAACTATCACCACTAATTTTAGAATATTTTCATCACCTCCAAAAAGAAACTACCCATTAGCCCCACTCCCCATTCATTATCAATCTACACCACCACCACCCCCGCCCGGCCACCACCAGTCATCCCCTTTCTGTGTGGATTTGCCTATTCTGAACATTTCATATGAAAAAGGTTATACAATGTTGCCTTTTGTGTCAGGCTTATTTTTGAGCATGGTTTATCCATGTTGTCACTGTACCAGAACTTCATTCATAGCTGATGCCCTGGGTTTGATCCCCAGCCGCCCCAAAACAAAACAAAACAATACTAAAAAAAAAAAAAAAACCACTATTGATTGCCCAATAATATCCATTGTGCATTCAATCATTGTTGAGTTTGCTTTTAAACCAGCTCAGAAACCATTCCTAGCTCTCCAGACTAGGCCAGGAGGGGCAGAAATGCATCTGCTCTGTAGTTCAGGGGTCCCGGCCTAGGTGGGGCTTACTTTGGCTGTAGACAGTGGGATCCAAAGCTGAACCCTATGGAGGTAGGGGGACCTCACACCTCTGCTGGCACCCCCTTTCCTACATCTCCACCCCTCTATCCTGTACTCCTCTCCTAGCACCCTAACTAGGGTGGAGTGGGAAATCTTCCTTTCCCCAGGTGTCCACCCAGTTTAGAAAATCTATTTGCATGGCAAAGGCCCAGCGGTTTAGGATAGGGAATTAAAGTTATTAGCAAGTCTTTTCACAGATAAGTGGAGCTCATTGGCCAGCCCCCTTCCCTGCAGAGGGCCTCTCCCCTGACTCTGAGCCCGGGAGCAGCCCACTGTTTATTAGCGCCTGGGTGCTAATTTTCATTAACACGTCCCTGTTAATAGCGGCCTAGACCGAGGATTGGAGATAAGAAGGGGTCACTTCCCACTGCTCTGGTGGCCTCATTCCCCCCTTCCTGGCCCAGCCCTATCTGCACCTGGAGGAAACCCCTTAAGTGAGGACAAGAGTGGCCCGCACCCAGGAAGGTGAGATACCCCAGTTCCAGGGCCATTTTAAGGCTGAGCAACTTAAGAAGACCGACCTGGCCCCTATAGATACCAAGTAGCATCACTGGGATTGGGACCCAGGTGTGACTACACCACCCCTGTGTGCTCAACCCCTGCATGCACTGCCTCTGCTGAGTGCCAACTTGTCTCTAGGTAGTGGTTTACCATGATGGGTATTCCCGGGAAACTGAGGCAGCACAAGTCTCCTCCTTCACCCTGGATTCTTGCAAACAGTTCAGAAAAATTTCAGACACGTTCTTCAGAGTTATAGGCATGAGTTTATTGGAAGAGATGGAAAAGAAGAAAGGGGACACTCTGGAGAGAATGGGTCTTCTCAGAGAGGAGAAAGATGGCATGCCTCTCCTGTCCTCTAGTTTTATGGGGATCCCAGGGAAGTTTCCAGAGAGTCCTGCCCAGGTCCACCTCTTGATTTTTGACTGACAGCAGGATGACCTCAGACTTTCAAATCCCTACTGCCATGACAACTTTAAGTCACTTTGGCCCATGCTGACTGGTTCTAATTGGAACTTGTTCCTACAGATATTATGGTTGGGAGGAATTATCCTTATCTCCTTGAGTTGTGGGATCTGGTCTGTGTAAGGGTCACAAAAGTCACCCACTTCAGGGTAACTTGTGTTCCTCTTATCAGCATGATTTCAGGGCCTGCATTTCTCCTTCAGATAATAGGTACTTTCCTGAGAAACTTAATAAATTCAATAAACGTAAACCAGCAGGGCTGCAGATAAATTACTTTTTAAAGGTGAAAGCATGGGCTGGGGTTGTGGCTCAGCGGTAGAGCACTCGCCTCGCACGTGTGAGACCCTGGGTTTGATCCTCAGCACCACATAGAAATGAATAAGTGAAATAAAGGTATTGTATCCAACTACAACTAAAAAAATAAATATTAAATAAAAGTGGGAAAGCATGTGGAGGGAGGGTCAGCACAGTGGGCCTATTTTATAGAATTATCCCCTTAACCTCATGTTCCCACCACTCATGTCTGCCTGTCCCCTATCAGTAAGTGGCATCTCAACTCATCGGAATCCCTGGCAGCGGGCCCCAATCTGGAACTGTTTGGGTGTAGGCCCACTGGGAGGCAGGCAGGCGAATGACAGCATGGCCATGGGGGTGCCTGGCAGGGGCCAGTGGCTCTCTTCTCACTGCTGGCTGACGCCACCTCCTTCCTCCAGAGAGAACTGCTTACACAATCAGAAACAGCAGAAAAACATACAGAGCAACTGTGGGAGCCAGGCTATGGCTGTAATCTAGCCCCGATTTCAAGTCACTTCAGCTACTGAACCTCCGGTGAAGATGGTAATGTGTGCTTGTCCCAGTCGTGCAGATCAGGAAACAGAAGTACACAAAGTTAGTATTTGGCCATTGGGGTGGGGGACCAACCTAGTCTTTGGAATGGCCCAGAAGGCAACTATGTGCCTCAGGACAGGTGGATGGTACACCCAGAAGGTGGCCAAGCTCACATCCTGTTGCCCTTGGAACAGACCTTGGATCTCCGGTCACATGCTGCTAATGAAGTCCATGCTAGGGGACTCTGGAGTGGGCTGGAATTCTGAAATGCTCTCACCTGGAGAACTAGAGAGGCACAGGGCTGCAGAGGGAAGGTAGCCCAATGTAACTGCAAAGTCCCAGGGCCAGGCCAAAGACCACTTTTTCCACCCTTCTCAGATTCTGACCCTGCATTTGCATAGTGCCAAGAGCGAGTGTCTCCTTAAATTTTGCATCTGGGCACTTGTCTCACCCTAGCCTGGCTCCCCTGAGTTGTTTTGGGTTTGTTTTGTTGTGTTTTGTTTGGTACTGAGGAGTAAACTCAGGGGCACTTAACCACTGAGCCACATCCCCAGTCCTTTTTTATATTTTATCTAGAGACAGAGTTTCACTGAGTTACTTAGTGCCTAGCTAAGTTGCTGAGGCTGTCCTTGAACTTTCGATCCTCCTGCCTCAGCCTCCTGAGCCGCTGGGATTACAGGTGTGCACCACCATACCCAGCATAGGTTTTTGACATTTCTGAGGGGATTTATCACCCAGGAGGCTAGGCTGTCCTTTGGGATCACTGGCATGGCCTACTTAATCTGATGGTGATCTGCCCTGAGAATGGCTAGAGCCCCAGCAGCCCAGTCTCCCAGTTGGGGATCCCCAGCAGAGAGTAGGCTTGGTCAGGCCCTGGTTCTTTCTCCCTCATCCCTCTGTGGGATCTGGTACATAGGTTTCTTGTGAATGCCTCAGCTCCCCCTTCTTCCTCTCTCCCACATACACTAGGGAAAGAAGAGGTGGCTTGGTGTCACAGCAGGTGACCCCAGAGAGGGTAGAGCTGAATTCCCCCAGTCCGACTCTGCTGGGGCAGGACACCTCTGCCATCTTTGCTCAGCATCCCTCTGGCCTTCTTCCCTCACACTCTGTCATTTCCCTTTTATCAGACAGCTGTCCTCTATGTCAGTCCTTAATTGGGGTGGGGGTGGGGAACCTCACTCTCCAGGGATGAACGTAGGTCATGGTTCAGGAATGTGACCACATACAGACCAGTGGGGAGCAGGCTCAGGAATTTGCTGGAACCACTGAGAAAGGAACATGCACTATGGGTGCCATGGGTGCTCACCCAGGCAGAAGGCCCAGCTTGCAAGGGGATTAGAGCCAAGAGAAAGAGGGAGATTCTTAATGCCCAGATCCAGGATATGGAGAGTGCTGACAAATGTCTCAGGTCACAGAGTAGAAAGAGGGCATGACTCTCCTGCCCTCTTGTTTCACTGGGAGTCCCAGGGAAGTTTTCAGTGTGGTCTGTTGTCTGTGTTCAGAATTGGAGGAAATGCTAAATTGTGATTAGAGGCAGTAAAAATTAAAATGTAATAATTTATTATGCAAGGTCTTGATCCCTTACATTTTATTCAATATACCTCAAGTTAAAAGCTCGTGATCTTGGAGCTGGAAATGTAGCTCAGTGGTGGAGTGTCTGCCTACTCTGTGCGAGGGTCCATCCACAGTGTTGGAAGATAAGGGGCAGGGTCTGCGGGGTAGTTGAGGCCGCCAGCAGTCCTTTCTCATTGGTTTTTGTGATCACACCAGAAAGATTTCTGACACATTCCTCAGAGTGGCAAGCATGAGTTTACTAGAAGAGATAAGAAAAGAGAAAAGGGGACACTCAAGAAAGGGGGGTGGCCCTTTCAGAGAAGAGAAAGATGGCATGCCTCTCCTGCCCCTAGTTTCATAGGGAATCCCAGGGAAGTTTCCAGAGAGTCATGCCCACCTCTTGACTTTTGACTGACAGCAGGATGACCTCAGACTTTCAAGTCCCCACTGCCATGACAACTCTAAGTCACTTTGGCCCTTGCTGACTGGTTCCAATTGGAACCTCTTCCTACAGATTTTATGGTTAGGGAGAAATTATCTTTATCTCCCTGAGTTGTGGGATCTGGTTTGTGTAAGGGTCACAAAAATCTCCACTTTCAAAGTAACCTGTTTTCTCCTTGTCTGCTTTCAGACCTGTGATTCTCTTGTAGATAACAGGTAGTTTGTTAAGGAATATAACATATCCTGCAGGTAAATTGCTTTTTTAAAAATGAAAGCATGTGGGGGGGCTGGGGTTGTGGCTCAGCGGTAGCTCAGCGTTTGCCTGGCATGTGCGAATCCCTGGATTCGATCCTCAGCACCACATAAAAATAAATAAAACACAGGTATTGTGTCCAACTACATCTAAAAAATAAACATTAAAAAAAGTGAAAACATGTGGGGATCAGCACGATAAACCCAGTTTACAGGATTATCCCCTTAACCTCCTGTTCTCACCTCTCATGTCTGTGTGTTCCCTATCACCCAACACTGAAAAAAAATTAATAAAAAACAAAACACCTGAATCCAAAAAATTACTCTTAACATTTAAGTTATTTTAGCCAACAAACTCCTTTTTGTTGAAGGTAATTTGAGTTGAGTTTCTGGACTTCCTGTTGAAAAAAATCCATCAGGTCTTGTTTCAGGCTGATCTCAGTCATGCAACCTGAGTCTCCATTTCCCTCTCTGTAAAATGGGGATTATGGTAATATCCACATTTTTCAAGGTTACTTAAGGTTTATGTGGAAACACACACCAAGTAAGTGTCAGTTCCTCATCACCTTTGGGTGCTGGGTAAGGCCAAGAACATCCTCCTAAATTCTGCTCCTTCATTCTAAAGAGCTTCCACACACCTGATATGAGGAGGAAAGAATTATTGGAAAGAGCTGCTTCTGCCATTGTGTTTTCATTCCCTTAGTGGGAAGGAGAGAGGGCAGATTGTCCCAGGTGGGGACCCCTTCACACAGGGGACATTAAACCAATCAATGTTGGCGCCATAAGAGATGTTGTGCCAGTGAGGAGCGAATGGGAGCACAAAGGAAGGAATGGGAGTCACAAACCCTGCAGGCAGCCAACCTCCAGGGCAGTTTATCAACCACAGCGAGGCTGGGTGAGCCTCTAGGGCTGGCTGAAACAACTTCTGCAGTGCTCCAAGGAATCACATGGTGTCCTCAGAGAGGCAGACATTTCCTTACCACGGGGCCATAACTCAGCCCTTCAAAGGTTCTGTAAAGGTTAGGAGTCCACAGGAAGGAGAAGGGGTGGAAAGGGCCACATAGTAGCTGCTTGGTGTTTTGATCATTTGAGAAAATTGGCTCTCCAGGCCAGGGAGGGCCACTAGCTGGGCCCTGCTGGAGTCTAGGTGGGGTAGAAATGATGGGACACACACTACAGCAACTTAGAGGCTGGAAACACTATCACTGTTTATTTGGGTGACACATCTGCCCACTGGAGGGCACTGACAAGAGGCTTAGTGTTCAAAGGTTCCAGAATATACCTTTCCCCTGGCCAGCTCTGAAGAGGTCCCAGACCCCAAGTCCAGAACCCTCGAGTTGTGTCTTTTTGTCACTGTGTCCTTTTACTTCAGGGCATGGTGGGGAGACCCTACCTATTTGAAGCCTCTTCAGAGAGTCCCTGGAGTGAATTTCTTGGTGTTCTCTTTCTGGAGAATCAAGGAGTACTTCCGAAGTCGGGCCCAGTGATCGTGTCCTTTCATCTGGTTCTTCTTCAGTGTCTGGAAGCTGAGGACCACACAACCAGAGATGAGAGGCCTCCCAAGCCTCCCAGCTTCCCAGCCCCAGGGCAGGGCTTGGTCACACTGGGCTCAACAGAGAGGCCCTGGGGGTTGGTACACTGCTTCATTACAGTGGCCCCAGGAACCAGAAAGCCTTTACCCAGGAGACCAATGACAGGTCTAGTGCTCTAGGCCATTTGTGGCCAGGCGAGGTGGGGCACACCCGTAATCCCAGTGGCTCCTGCAGCTGAGGTAGAAGGGCTGCAAGTTCAAAGCTAGCCTCAGCAACTTGGCAAGTGTCTAAGCAAGTTGGTGAGATCCTCTCTCAAAATAAAAAATAAAAAAGACTGGGGATGTGCTCTGTGGTTAGGCGCCCCTAGGTTCAATCCCTGTACCAAAACACAAACACACTAACCAGAAAGTCCACTTGAAAATAAAACAGGGTCGACATGCACAATGGAGTATTATTCAATCTTAAAAGGAAAGGAAATTCCGACACATGCTACATATTTTAATGAACCTATAGGACATTATACTGAGTGAGTCACAAAGGACAAACACTGTATGGCTCACTAATCTGAAGACATTGGGTTTAGTTTTTTAAAGAATAAAAGTTTAAAAATCAAATCAACCCATGGTCACCACAGCACAAACTCCTCATTGTGCGTGAGGGGTGGACTTTTTTACCCAGTGCAGGGGCTATGTGTACACCTGTGGTGGGTGTACAGACTCTGGCCAGGTTTCTGTCCCGGGTGCTGGGATGAAGTTAGGCAAATAGGAAGAGGGATACTTTTGAGAGGAAAGACAATGACTGTGTCTTTGGAGTTGTTTTAGGTTCTATATGGGAAACATCTACATGGAGATGAGCTAGTTCTAACTTTAAAATGTAATCTATAATTACTTCTTCTTTGTACATTGCTTCCTCTTTTTTTAAATTTTTTTTTAGTTCTAGGTGGATACAATGTCTATATTTTATTTTTATGTGGTGTTGACAATCGAACCCAGTGCCTCACACATGCTAGGCAAGCGCACTATCACTTGAGCCACATCCCCAGCTCCACATTGTTACTTTTAAAGAAATAAAAATCAGCCATTTGTGGTGGCACACACCTGTAATCCCAGCAAGTTTGGAGGCTGAGGTCAGAAGATTGTAAGTTCAAGGCCAGCCTCAGAAACTTAGCAAGGCTTTAAGCAACCGGCAAGACCCTGTCTCAAAATAAAAAGGCTGGGGATGTGACTCAGTGGTAGAGTACCCCTGGCCTCAATCCTCAGTATCAGAAAAGAAGTAAAATAAAAAACGTAAGTGGAAGTGTGTAACCCAAGGTTATGCACCTGCTTTTTACACTTCAGATCTTATCCCAGAAGTCATTTCTGGGTGGCAGATCACAGATCTGCCTTATTTCTTTTCTCTATTTGTGAAACATTGGACAGTCACTCTTCTACTAGGACCATCAGAGCTACAATGCACATACTGGTACTGAAGCATCCATGTGTGGGAGAAAATGGGCCAAATAAAAACTCAGGTTTTGGACTCAAATGGCTTGGATTCAAACCCCATTCCTTTCCTTACAAGCTGGTGGCCTTGAACAGGTGAGTTGACCTCTAAAAGCCTCAGCTTTCTCTCTGTAAGTGGGGATAATGATGACAACATCAATGATGATGAATAAGTTATACCCATAAAGCACCTAGCCTGGGACCTGGCATAGAGTAAATGCTCAATAAAAGTTAATTATAATAATACATATGCTGCAGATAATAAATAAGTGGAACTGAATTTGCTGGGCTGAAGAGATCAGAAAAACAAAGCATTGATGAGTGACATGCAGGAGACATGAACAAATGGAACTGGAACCAGGATTTTTGTTTGTTTTTCCAGTGCTGGGGGTTAAACCCAGGTCCTCATGCATGCTAAGGCAAGTATTTACCACTGAGCTATATCCTCAGCCCTTTTAAATTTTGAGACAGAGTCTTGCCAAGGTTCAGAGGCTGGCATTGAACTCGTGAACTTCCTGTCTCAGGCTTCTAAGTTGAAGAGATTCAAGGCATGCACTGCCTCACCCCACTTTAGAACAAGTTTTAAAAGGCGGATCAGCAGGACCAGTTGGACAGTGGCACATGCTTGTAATCCTGGAGACTCAGGAGCGTGAGGCAGGAGGATCATAAGTTCAAGGCTAGGCTCAGTAACTTAGTGAGACCTTCAGCAACTTAGGGAGAACTCATCTCCAAAATGAAAAATAAAAAATAAAAATAAAAAGGACTGGGGATATAGATCAGTGGTAAAGCATCCCTGGATTTAATTTCCAGTACCAAATAAATAAGTAAATAATAAGGAAGACCAAAATAAAAACCATTAATGTGAGCATGGGTGATTTTTAAAATATAATACTGGTGTGTGGAAGGGATTTCTCTATGGATCTAGCAATAAACAGTGGCTAATCTTTACTGAGTACTGGAAATATACTGAGACACAGGATACTGTTTTCATCAAAGGTAACCAAGATTTGCCCTGGTCACACCGCTAGAGGGCACCAGAGTCAGGACCCCATCCTCACATCTCCCCTCTTCCTCCCAACAGCCTAGAGGTTGCCCTGGGATTCTGATGCTCTTGACCACCAACCTCCACCAAACCTAAGGGAGATGATGGACAGTTCACATTTACAACTTCTGTTTGGCTAAACAAGCAATAAAATAACTTCACTCCAAAGACAAACTAGGATAAATTTCTTGCAGCATCAACAATGAAATCTTGGGCTGGGGATGTGGCTCAAGCGGTAGCACGCTCGCCTCAGGACCACATACAAACAAAGATGTTGTGTCTGCCGAAAACTAAAAAATAAATATTTAAAAAAATTTTCTCTCTCTTTAAAAAAAAATTAAAAAAAAAACAATGAAATCTTAAAATTCAAAGAAAATGAACACATCTATAGAAAAGAGAGGGCAAATTGCAGAGAAGAAAGAGAAATTTACAATACTGGACATGTAACTAAAAGGCTAAATTTTAACCCTTACTTTCCAAATTAAAATAATACCAAGCTATTGATTTTCTGCTTCCATAGCCAGTGTGGGAAGTGCTGAGGGACAGGAGGGCGAGTTAGAAAACCATCATCATTCCAACGTGCCTACTCAACCTCAAAGTCACCTCCGAGAATTTGCCCTATAGGAATTAGGGAAATCTCACCAACATGGAGACGTGGTATGAGGGCTGCTCCCCAGCAGCCCCTGGGGCTCTGGCTCTAGACCTAGGAAAGTGCTTATTTGTTTGCTGACATGGGAACTTGGTGACATTAGCCCATGATTAGGAAAAGCTGGTGGAGGGGAGGAGACTGCCAACCAGATGGAAGAGAGCATGGTGGAGGAAGCAAGATCTGGGTGTCATGGGGAGCGGGGTGGCTGGGACTCCAAATCCTGGGGTATGAGCAGCGTGCCTCTGTCTCTGAGTCAGGAGGCAGGTGAAGTATAGGGGGACAGGAGGACAAGAAGGAGAGGGCAGCCAAGGGACCAAAGCCAAGGCAGAGATGGGGGCAGAAGGCTGCTGGGAGAGTGAGCAGAGAAGCGGGGCGGAGCCCTGGGTGGTACCAACTCGTATCCACAGTGGGATTTCCTCTGACTGCTCAGCGGTGAGGAAGGAGAGGGAGGCAGCCTGGTTCATCTGATGCTGAGCATTAACTGACCAGGGGGGTATGGAAGCCCCCTAAAAAAGGCCTTTAGGGAGGCATGACACCCTCTCTCCATCATCAGCTCAAAGTGAGTGCTTTCTATTGTTTCAGGAAACATACTGACAAGGGGTGTGTGTGTGTGTGTGTGTGTGTGTGTGTGTATGCATATGTGTGTTTATTCCACAAAGACCAGTTGCCTATTTGAAAAGAGGGAGAGAAGCTGGAACAACTTCAAGTCCCTGCACAAAGCCTTTGAACTCAACAGCCTGGTCTGAGCTCTCTGACTCTACAAATAACGCTGGAAGAGGTTCAGCCCTTTCTCAAGAAAGGTAAAGGACTGCCAGGTGAAATACTAGCAACTCAGGGGCCTGAGGCAGGAGGATCACCAGTTCAGAGCCAGCCTCAGCAACTTAGTGAGCCCCTCCGTCTCAGAATAAAAGATAAAAAGCGCTGATGATGGAGCTCAGTGGTAAATTGCCCCGGGTTAAATCCCCAGTACCAGAAAAAAAGAAAAAAAAAGGATTGTTAGGGGAGGTCCATAATGTTGGCCTTCAAGGATAAAGGGAGCCATTCCTCACCTTCCTCCTCCCACCTTGATGACCATGTCACCTGGCCTCACCCAGCACTTGCTGCCTCCACCCCCTCCCCCCAGTGAGAGAGCTGTGTGCTGTGTGAATTTGGGACTGTTAGGTCATTCAGGAGCCCAGTTTATGGCAGAAAGCTAGTGTGAGAGTCTGGACCTTGCAGGGCCTTGTATACTGAAGAATATGAGGTGACACTAATTTTGTCTGTTCCCTGGTATCCTCAAAGTTCTGTCCTCTTGTGAACAGCCAGAGATGGTAGACACTAAAACAGAGTGTCCAGGCTGATGGAAAGGGTGCCCCGGAGGACCTGAGTTGGAGGGAGCAGAGGTCTATAGGGCGGGTGGCACATTTGGTGCCAACTGGCCTCCTTTCAAAGCCCTAAGACAGGCTCTATTTCACACTGGTTGTTAAGTCCCAGTGCGATTTTGTGAAGACCATTTGGACAGACTAGAGCAAGTTTGAAACTTTGAGTCTATTGCCACATGAATCCTTGCAGTTTCACCTAGTTTTAAGGCCAAGGGAAACTAGAAACAAGGAATAAACAGGAGAGAGAGAGAGAGAGAGAGAGAGAGAGAGAGAGAGAGAGAAGGGAAGCCAGCACATGCCTGTAATCTCAGTGACTTGGGAAACTGAGGCAGGAGGCCTACAAGTTCCAGGTCAGCCTGGGCAACTTAGAAAGACCCTGTCTCAAAATACAAAAAAACAAAAAGGGCTGGAGATGTATCGAAGTGGTAAAGTGATCCTGGGTTCAATTCCCAGTACCAAAAAAAAAAAAAAGAGGGCATGGTCCCAAACCTCGTGGCCTGTATGGGATAAAGTGAGGCGAGTGGAGCATTAGTGAAGGCATCTGGATGGTGTGTGTGGAAATGTATCTCAAAGCTCCTGCAGGTTTGAGAAATCACACAATGAAATTGTAGGGCATGCTCCTTGGGAAAGCCCTGGACATCAGGCCTCAGAGCAGGTAGAATGGGGAGAAACTTCTTGAAGTCAAGTGTTTCCCAATTAATCTGTGGGCCCAAACTAGAAGATGAGATGCCTGGAGGCATGTGGTTCACCAAGTAAATGCCTCAAGTCTGATCCCTGAGGCATTGGAACTGGGCCTGCCACCTGCTGCTATGTCCCCTCCAGCTTCCCCTCGGCTCACACTACTGCCAATCCCAATCCCTGCCCCTGGCCACCCCATTGGTCAGCTCTGCTGACTCTAGCCGTCTTCCCTATAGAAGGTTCCAGAGGATCCAGTCCTCTGCATCCTACCTAGCTGCTGTGGGCCTTCCTGGGGAGGAGCTGGGACTGGGACCTAGTAGCTAGTGTGGACACAGAGAGAGGCAGTTGTGAGGAGGGAAGTAGAAGAGTCCCTTCCACTCCTTGTTGGGGGACCAGGATGAGCTTCAATATTCCAGTGATGGGGAAAGTCAAGATAGAAAGGATATTTTTCTCCTAATCCAAGTAGTCCAACTATACAGCAGTGAAGTAAATTAATACACAGCCTTCCCATGGAATATTATACAGTAATGAAAAAATATATTCACAAATGTTATAGTTTGGATTTTGAATTTTCCCAAAAGGCCCATGTATTTTAACTTGGACCCATGTGTTTTAACTTGGTCCATGTGTTTAAGGTGCTATTAGGAGGTGGTGGCCTAGTGGGAAGTCCTTAGGTCTCCTCTGAGGGAGTTGAGGAACCCCAGACCCTTCCTCATTTTCTTTTTGCTTCCAGGTCAGAAAGGGAGTGGTCTTCATCTGCTATATCTCCCACCCCATGACTGGGCTGCCTTGCCACATACAAAGCAACAGGGCCCATCAATTATGGATTGAAATTGCCAAAATCATGAGCCAAAAATAACCTTTTCTATTTATAAGTTATTTATCTTGGGTATTTTATTACAATGACAGGAAACTGACTAGAGATGCTTTTCTCAAAATTGAAAATATATTAAGTTATATTCTGGAGTGACAAAGTCAGATAAAAAGTGAACATGTGACACAATCTCAACTTGGTGACAATGCCAAGGTAAAAGACCTGGAAGGAAATATTAATAGTGGTGCTGCTGATATTTGGTGGTAAAATTATGAATTATTTAAACTTCCCTTCTTGGTTTTTATTTCCCTGTTCTCCAAATTTCTACAAGTTTGTGTTTATTTATTTATATTTATGACTTTTACCAGAAATAGTGAATATATCTTTTTTTTTTTTCCCAATGGGAACTTTTTCAGAGTAGTAGATTTACACTTGAAGCAACTTCCATGGGCTGATGTAGGGTTCAGCAGGTGTCGGAGGGACTAGGTCACCTCAGGTGAGGTTGAGAAATGTCAGCCTAGGGTCAGGTGGGAGGGGAGCTGCCTGGAGCTGGAGTTGCAGCCTTTGTGTAAAGTCGGAAGGCTCACCTTTTCCAGACCAGTAAAAGGAGGGGGTCAGGCTCAGTGGCACTTGCAGTGGTGGCGCACACATATAATCCCAGGTACTTGGGAGGCTGAGGCAGGAGGATTCAAATTTGAGACCAGACTCAGTAACTTAGCAAGATCCTCAGCAAATTAGAGAGACCCTGTCTCCAAATAAAAAATAAAGAGGACTGGGGTTGTAGCTCAGTAGTAAAGGTTCAATCATGAAGACCCTCCCACCACACAAAGGAGAACAGAACAAAATAAAAACAAGAACATTAAACCAGGAATTCTCTGAGCTTCCAGTGAGAAAGCCAGAAAGTCCCAGGCCATGACTCCCCTCCCCAAGAGAGCGTCTCTTCACAGCCTGGGTAACCTCAGGCTCCTGGCTTATTTCTCCACCATTATTTTAAACCTATTTGCTAAAACAATGCATACATATTTTTGTAAAAAAGTTGCAAATAAACAAAAAGGAAACGATCACACATATTTCCACCACCCAGATATAACAAAGTTTGTATTGCTAAACACATTTCCCATCTTCTTTCCTACTCAAGGTCAGGATTATATGTAAACAACATTTTATAACCTCTCCCAACCTTTTTATTTTGAAATTTTTCAAACCTGTAGAGAAGTTGCAATGAACTTTCCCCTAGATTCACTGCTGTTAATGATTTACCTCTCTCCCCGCCCCAATAAATATTTTTCTAGATTTCACCATCTGTTAAAAATTTCACTTTCTTTCTGTCTCTCTCTGTAAATATTTTGCTAGGACATTTGAAAGTAGTAGACATCATGATACTTCCTCCTAAACTCTTGGCAGGATTGCTTACATGCCCTAGTCATCAAGGGTCACAATAAGAGACCTCCATACAAGGAAGAGCTGAACATTACTGTCCATCTTTAATTGGGGCAGAGTCAACAGTCCCCTTGTTCATTGTCCCTTTCCCTCCCTCTTAATGAATGGGCATGCTTTCCTCCATGAGATACTGAGATTCACTAGAGCAACCCAGCACAACACAGCAATAACAATATATGTAGCAGGTAGAGGACTCAGGGCTCTGGGTTTGATCCCCCACACCACAAGGAAGGGAAAGAAGGAAAAAAAGATGGCAGGTAAGGGATGAAAGCAGAGTGGTGCTGCCACCTAGTGGTGACATTTGGAATTTCCCCAGGCATTTTGCATTAACAGGAACCAGACACATGCTCATCGTGCCCACCATTTACAGTGGAATCAGCGTGTGTCTTCCACTTTACATGTACTGTCTCACTTAATACTACAAACCCTAAAAAGTAGGCATAATCAAAATATCCAGGACACAGCCTGTCACCATACATGTGTTTGAATGAATAAGAAAACTGAGACTCTCAGAGGTTAACTGACCCAAGGCCTTATAGTCAGTGAGTGGTAGAGTCAGAATTCAAACCAGGTCCGTTTGGCTCCAAACATGGAGTCTAAATAGAGAGGAGAAATGATCCTGAAGAGATCCCCAAAGCTCAAAGGTGTTACGTAAGGTCATGGAGGCTCCGGAAGGGAACTGACCTGCCAGTCCAGTCACCCAGCTCTGAAGCGCCAGGCCTGGGATGAGGATCCATAGCCCACTGAAGACCCCATTCCACCAAAATTGAGTGGTCGGATACTGGTGGGAACCACCAATGACTTGAAAATCCCCAGAAATTTATTGAGATGGATTAGAACTGGGAAGAATGGGAAGGGGAAGAGGAAGAGGAGAAATTCATACATTAACTTTTATCTAGATGATGGAAGTGGCTGGCAAACACTGAATAGTTTAAGGCTTTTGGTGGGTGCATGTTTCCATCGTTAACTATTCAGCTCTGCGGTTGTAGCACACAGCAGCCATAGATAACTTGTGAACAAACGGGCATGACTGTGTCCAAATACAACTGTTTTTAGAAGGGGCTGGGACTGTGTCTCCATGTTAGAGATTTGCCTAGCATGCATAAGCTTTAATCCCCAGCACTGCAAACACCAACAAAACCCTTTATTATTTTTTTTTGAGAGAGAGAATTTTTTAATATTTATTTTTTAGTTTTCGGCGGATACAACATCTTTATTTGTATGTGGTGCTGAGGATCGAACCCAGGCTGCACGCATGCCAGGCGAGCGTGCTACCACTTGAGCCACATCCCCAGCCCAATCGTTTATTTTTAAAACAAACAGTGGGCTGTATCTGGCCCATGGGGCCATAGTTCATCAACCCAATTTAATGATGTGCCTTTTTAAAAAAATATATTTATTTTTTAGTTTTAGGTGGATGCAATATCTTTATGTTTATGTGGTGCTGAGGATCGAACCCAGTGCCTCATGCATGAGGCGAGCACTCTATCACTTGAGCCATAACCCTAGCCCCGCAAATGTGCTTTAAAAAAAAAAGGAATTTAGGGCTGTGGATATAGTTTGGAGGTAGAGTGCTTGCTTGGTATGTATGAGGCCCTGGGTTCAATCCGCAGCCCCTCAATAAATTAATTGAGAAAATAAAAAGATGGTCATGACAGAAAGAAAACATCCAACAAAAGTCTTCCTCTTCTACCAAACTGAATTAATTACTCCTTTCCTACTAAAATGAATGGGGAGTATGGCCTATGTGGTAGCAACCTTCATTCAGGGAAGAAATATTTTATTCTTTATTTTAATTTTGATCCTGGGGATTGAATGGGGTGGGGTTCCACCACAAGTTCCATCCCCAGCCCTTTTTATTTTATTTGGAGAGGGCCTCACTAAGAGGATGGCTTTGAACTTTCAATCCTTCTGCCTCAGCCTCCCAAGTTGCTGGAATTACAGCATGCACTCATTTAAAAGCTGAAAGGATCTTCCACAAAACAAACTCTACTGTCTCTTGACCCAGAGACAACCCAGCTGCCGGGAGGGATAAGACGCAGAAATCTTTACCTCTTCTGGAGGAAACGCTGGCATCTTTCCTCCAATGGCAGCACGCGGGAGAACACCTTGTCATCTACCAAGTCCTTCAGAGGAATGGTGCAGTTTTTGGAGATGTTTTCCAGGAGTGGATAGGTCTCAAAATTGAAATAGAATACAGAATTCCAAGGGTCATTGGCGTTATCTGTGGTGGCTTCAGTTTCAGCTGGACAGCCCCCTGCCATGAAACAGGAACACCATGGAACCAAGGACACCATGCTTTCTCCATGGCACTGTGGCCCAGTGTGGGTGGGTGGGTGTTGCCCTCTGCTCATAAAGGGCAGGGTCATCTGGATTGAGCTGAGAGGAGCTGGTTGAGCTGGTAGAACAGCAGTCCAGAGCAAAGACCATGCCAGCATTTGATCAGAGAACTCTGTGCAGACCAGGCTGCAGGGTCCTTTGGCCCAAGGTGGAGTGGGAGGCAGCGGGGAGGATTGGGGGGTCAGTGAGGGCCTAGATCTGGGCAGCAGATTCCCCTTCCATACCGTGGAGCAGGAAACATGGATGGTGTGAAGACACAACAAATAACGGCTCCCAGGGCACCTCCAGATGGTAGGATCTTGGGGGAGCAAAGGCACAGATGACTTCAGCCTTGGTCACATCCATGAGGTTCACAGAGCCATTCTTGGAAAAGATCAGCACCTGGGAAGCAAAGAGACGGTGAGGGGACTCTTACTGGACTTGGTCCCCCACAAAGCAGAGTCTGAAGCGAGACAATACAATGTGGAATACTCTATGAGCTCTTGGGCACCCAGCCTCTGGGTCCACCCCAGGCTGCAAGGGGAAGTGCAGGTGTGAGCAGCTGCCCCCTCAGCGCTAAGCTTGGCAAACCACCCTCCACACACTGTGGGATCCAGGGTGCTGCTCCTTCTCTGCTGGCTTGGCTCCTCCTTCTATCTGGCCAGCATCTTTCTGAAGAGCTCCCCCTCCTCATGGCCAAGTTCCAGCTCCTCAACCAAGCCCCTCTGGTGCTCTCCTCCCACCCCTGGGAACCTGCTCAAGCCAGCCACCCTCCTGGCCTGAGATCTGAGATAGTCCCTCCTGCCTGGGCTCTTTCTCCCCGGAGTAGACAACTCACCCAGGTCTTCCAAAGCCCCTCTTGAGCCCACATCCCCTCCTGCAGCCATGCGTTTCCCTCCCACAGCAGTGGAGGGCCTCTCGCCGTCTGTACTCCACCTCCTGCTGTCTGTCCCTCCCTCAGACATGTTCCCATGAGGAGGTGTTTGGCTCTCTTCAGCACAGGAGCTGTGCCCTCATCTCCTTCATACTCCTCCCCAAGCTTGCAGGTCACCCCACAAACTGGAGGGATCTCTCTCAGTCACAACGTGAGCTCATTTTTCTTGTCCCATAAGGGATGGCAGTTCCCCTGGGAAATGACTCTCCCTATTTACCTCCCTTGTAACTTGGGAACCTGCTGGTACCTGGCCCCAACCGCCACTGACTCACTAGTTGGCTGGTGACCACAGAACGAACAGTTTTATTTTATTTTATTTGCTGTACTGGGGATGGAATCCAGGGCCTCACATATGCTCATCAAGTGCTCTACCACTGAGCTACACCCTCAGGCCCCCAAATGGACATTTTTTGCCCTGAGCTCTCTCAGAGCCTCCCCTGGAAATCCTGTAGGCCCTCACCCTCTGAAGGGCCACACTGGGAGTCCCAGCTTCTCTCTCCTGGCCTGTGTCTCCTTAGATGGGCCTGTGGGAATTAGGAATTGGTTCTCTGCTCAGGATAAGCCAAACCCCTCTCTGTCCTCAGCCTCGGTCAGCGGCAACCCACCACAAGAGCTCCATCTCTTCACATCTCTCCAACTCACCAGCCCTCTCAGAACATGCTGCTCCCTGCTCTACCTCTCCATGCTTCAAGCCCTGTCCCCTAGAAGGGCACATCTGTACCTTCTGCCTGGAGCACAGGGCACTCCATGGGCTGGTGCCTCCACCCTGGACCCTGCCCCAGCCTGCTCCCTCCTCACACCCCACAGAGTTCTGATGTTGTAGTCCCCTCAACTTCCTGCAGTCCGAAGACCTGCCAGCGCTCTCCTGCCTCCATGGTGCTGCCTCAGCCCCAGCCCAACTCAGTCTTCACCTCCCCTCCCTGCTCCCAAACTCTGCAGATCAAGTAGGTGAATCCTGCTCTATTCCATGTGTTCATTACAAAATCATCACAGTTTTTCCTTGTGTTCTAGGGAAGCTGCTTGGTGATTTGTCTGACCTTCTGAATTAAACGTGAGCTCCATGAAGTGACTTTCTCTTATTTGTTAGTCTTAGTCTTTTTTGGGGGGGGGAGTGCTGGGCCTCATGTCACAATGGCCCATACTAAGCATATGTTCCCACTGAGCTACGCCCTTAGTCTTGGATTGTCTTTTTTTTTTTTTGTCTGCATATCCAAAAGCCAGTCCAGGGCCTAGCACATAGTAGGCCATCAACAGATAGGTTTTGAAGAAGGAATGAACACATTCATAGAAGAGAAATGAAAGGCATAAGGAACCTACCATGCCAGGTAAGGTTGGGACTGGGGCCACTGCACAGATGGCTTTATCTATATGCTTTGTGGGCCTGTAAGGGGAAAAAAAATAGACATTCTCCTATTTTAAAAGTTTCAAAATTTGACTTTCCTTTCCTGGGCACATATCCTGGGGAACCTCTTGACATGTACACCAGGAAATATGTGAGGAAATTGTTCATGGTAGCAAAAAAAAAAAAAATACAAAACATAGGAACAATTTCAAATTCTGTTAGCAGGAGGATGCTGAAGTAATTGTGGTATATATACAATGAAAATAAAAGAACTGAAGCCAACGTGTGTAACTCTCAGGAACAATGTTGTAAAGCGAGTTAGAATAAAGACCATTGAAAAACAAGTTGGAGAGTACCTACAATATGGTTCCATCTATAAGTTTCCTAAACATGCACAGTTAAACACTAAGTTGTTTAGACACACAATCATACATACCTGGTTAATTCTTAAAGTAAATCAAAGGAATGATGAATTTAGAAAAACAATATGATAGATTGAAAAAAAAAAAAAACAATTGGCCATCAAAAGGCAGTCTATTTTTCTACCGCTTGAACACAGGAGTGGCCTGGGGATGTGCTTTGACAAATGGGACAAGTAACATAAGCAGAGGCTTGAAAAACATTTGTGCATGGGGCTGCTCTCTTGCTGCTGGGCAGCCTTGGGCTAGCATATGAGGAAGCAGGAGAGACCATGAGGAAGAGAACTGGGGTGTCCTGGCCGTCAGCCCACCAACAGCCAGGTGTGTGAGTGAGGCCACCCCAGAACTCCCAGCCTCAGGCTGAGCTGCCATCCGCCTGCAAGCACCTGTGAGAGTCCAGGCAAGGCCAGTGGAAGACCTGCCTGACTGAGTCCAGCCCAGATTGCTGACCTACAGAGGCCAACAATGACTGTTTTCTTCAGCCATCAAATTTGGGGGTGGTTGGATAAAGTGCCAATTGGTAATTGGCACTGCTTCACTAAACCCTGATTAAGTACCAATTGGTAATTAATCATCTTTGATGGGGAGTAGCAAGGATATGACCAGGGAGAAGCACAGAGGGAGTCTTAATGGAACTGGAGATGATTCCTTTTCAGTGGGCAAAGAATGTTTTTTTTATAACACACACACACACACACTCTCTCTCTCTCTCACACACACACATATCGTATAGATTCATTTGCATGCATAAAATACTTTTTAAAATTAAAAAAGAGATCCTGGGGAAACTGATGAAAGGTTATTTTGGCAGAACTAAGCTTTTTCTTGGTCATATGGGATATGAAAGATGCCCTATGTGCCATCAAAAAAATTCATTTAGACAAATTTGTCACATGCACATGACACTTTTGATCTGAGCAGTCACCAGTAGAGTGGATGACCATACAGAGTAGACTTTAGTCAAGGAGGCTGTCAATCTTCACTATGAAATTGTGTCACATGTCTGATCCCAGAGCCACCAACCTCTCAACAAGCATACTGATGGTAGGTTCTTGGGTCCCACTGGCCTCCACCAGATAGAGGGAAGCATCTGTGCACAGCACCACACATTTCATCTGGGATTTCACTGGTCCCTCAGGAAACATTTTCTGTCCTTTGTGGATCAAGAAGTATTTTAGGAAGTGAAGACTTTGGCAGGTACATCCTTCAGGAAGAGCAACGACCCCAAGGGGGAATCCTAGAGAAAGTAACCACACAAGTCGGTCAGCAAAGGGCCCAGGAGGGCCACAGGCATTGGTCATGTGGCCAGCAAGTGTAGGAGAGATTTGTGGAAGGTGAGGCAAAGTCAAGCCATGCACATTCTCTATCAGTGAACCCAGGAAACCCAGGGCCCAACAGGCAAGAACAGCCCCTCCAGGGAGCCCTTCCCTTTATGGAAAGGAGCTGGGGAAGAGGAGAACCAATCCCATGGAGTCAGCAGAAAATGAAGGGAGGCCACAACCCAGCCAGAGGCTGAACTGCACTGAACACAGGATGTGAAGGTGGATGGGCCGGGTGTGGTTTCAGAAAGAGAGCAGGCGTGCGTCTGTGTAGCCAAACAAGACTTTATCAATATCTAGAAAAAATGAGAAGAAGCTGTTGGTCAAGGGCTTATGAAATGGCAAACCACTGCTTCACTAATCCCTGTTAAGTCTGGTTATAGGGAGCCCCTCCCCTTGAGGCTGATCCATCTAGGGGAAACGGACAGCACTGATTTCTGCACTTTTGGAGCTGGACCCAAACCCTGGGACTCCACCAAAGTGCCCCCTATTCAGAAGAGCTGTTGGTCTTGCTTTGATTCTTTACAAGTCTCTTTATCCAATATCAGAGTTCCTGGTGCTTGGAGCATAGGTGGAATAGCACAGAAAGAAGACTCAAGACTCACTATTTTGAGAACCTGGGAGATGGGAGGAGGAGGGCTGAGGCTGCAGGACTCCCACTGTGCTGGGGTGGCCTCAGCAAGAGAGCAGTAATAACAAAGTATAATAACAAAGGCAAAGGTCACACTCCCAGGGCTTGGTACAATGTCAGGCACAGAGCATGCACCCAGTAAATACATGAGCAATGGGAAGTGTTGGCACATATAATGTTCAGTAAGTGTTTGCGGAATGAATGAGGAGAAAGCAGGACCAGCTGCCCAAGGAAACTATGAACTTACAGATAACAGAAGGTCCAGAGGCTCAGAAACAAGGTGGCAAAGCAAGTTAGAATAAAGACCATTGGAAAACAAGTTGGAGAATATACAGAATGTGGTTCCATCTAAAGTTTTCTAAATATTCATAGCTAAACACTCCACATGTTTAGACATACAGACATACAGTCCAGAGCTGCTGAGTCTCACTGCCTAGAGATCCACCAGGTGGTCTGTAGAGAGGTGGGGGATGGTAGGGGCTCACCTTCAGCCAGGTCCCACAGGGTGAGCACACCATCCTCACAGGCCAGCACCAGGTAGGAGGAGGAGCAGCTGAGCTGAGAGACAACAATGGGCGCAGCACAGGGCCACACACCCTCAGGGTCTAGAGGGAGGACACCATTCATCAGGCTACCCCCAGACCCGGCCCTGCCTATCTCCCCTCCTTGACAACCTGAGACCCAGACTGATGCCTGTGCCCCAGGAGCACCTGCTTGGACTCCACCTCACTCCTCTCTAGATAGTACCACTCTTCCCTAGGAACAAGATACTGAGTCACAGCTAAAGTTTAATGAAGGCTTCCTAGGTGCTAAAATTTGTATAAGGCACCCCACAGGAATTGTTTCATTTAATTTCGAAGAGGGTTCTATGAAGTAGGTCCTATTAGTATCCCCAGTTTACAGATGAGAAGACTGAAGCAGAGGAGTAAGTCAACTGCCCAAGGTCACACAGCCAGTCAGGAGAGAAGCACAGATTAGAAGCCAGGCTGCTTGGGAGAGTGATAGAAGGAAAGAAACTCCTTCTTTGAGGGTTTTTAATGTGTGTGGATTTTTTTGTTTTTGTTTTTGTTTTGACAATGTGAAAATATAACATAAGTGTACAGCTCAAGCACTTACTGAAGCAAACTTGCTCACATAACTGTCCTCATGGATTTGCCTAACAGCAATCGTCACCCATATTTCCTTAGTGCTTTTCAATTTCAAAGACTTTCACATACAGAGATTCTGGAATTTGTTCTACACAACACACACATGTAGTAGATCGTGATGGTGTAATGAATTAGCTCTGTATTTCAGGTGAGAAAACTGATTGGGGTATGAAGTGACTGGCCCAGGACTACACAGTTTTCAAATAGCTGGGCAGGGATGAGCCGAGACAACCCTCCTTCTGTAACAGGGGTCCCTTTCATGTAACAAGGGTCCATTTCATGCTTTAAATACAAGCCTTGCTGCTGCTTGACCCCTGGTTGCTTATTTCCAAATTGACTTTTTTTCCCTTTCCTTTTCTCCCCTGTCCCCTCCCTAACAGTGGGGGAAATAAAATTAACATTCTTCCTATCCTAAGTCAAGTTATCTGTCCTTCCACCCCTGACCATAAGAATAAAGAAACTCTGGATCTGTAAACAGAAACAACAGCTCTCTCAAGGATGCATCTTCCAACAATGCTACGTGGTACATACCCCACCTTTTTTCCTATGGTGGTGAGGATTGAACCCAGGGGGTGCTCTACCACTGATTTACATCCCCAGTCCTTTTTATTTTCATTTTAAGACAGGATCTTTCTAAGTTGCCAGGGCTGGCCTTGAACTTGGTCATCCTCCTGCCTCAATCTCTTGAGTTGCTGGGATTACAGGTATGTACCTCTGTGCCCAGTTGTCGTTCCCCCTTTTAAAGCCCTCTGTTCCCTGTGACATTTAGAATCAAAGCCTGAGACCTGAGTCTACTATGTTTCTCAATTGCTAGCAAATCAGTAAAACCTCTTTTTCCTTTTTCTCAAAACCCTGTCCTCATTATTGGATTGGAATCAGGGAAAGGACTTAGATTTCAGTATCACTTTCCCTATGGACCTGCCTCTGGGCTTTGTCCCTGTTGTCCTGTCATCTTGAAGAAACATGACAGTTTAGGGACAGATCCCTGAGGCCACACCACAGCTCTGGCTCCCTAAAGCAACAATGATGTATGGACCTCACACCCAGCTAAGCTGGAGAAGGAGGTGTCCTCAGGCCCTGAGCTTAGGCCACTCCTGTCACATGGTAAAGTACCAGCTTTATCCTTCAGAGTTCGGTTGAGTGAATAGAGGAAGAAGTTGTGACTTCTGGTCCAGTGTATGCCAAGGATGCAGGCTACTCCTGGGAATGAAGAGAAGAAAGAGGTATTACATAAGAAGCCTGGTGGCCTTCTGCTCACATGAAAGGTGTCTTCTGCTCAAGAGGAAGCTGGTTGGAAGTCTGAAGTGTTTTTTTTTTTCTATTGGGCAGCAAATGACAGAGGGGTGAGTTTCCTGAGTCAGAAGGACTGAGCACCATGGGGGCTGTTTCTAGGGCCACTCGCCTTCCTGGGCAAGAAGGACATTTTAAGTGCTCCTGAGCTGTTTGCACATCTTAAAACTGATGTCCGCTTGCTTCTAGGTGAATTCACAACTGAAACAGTCCTCAAACATGTGCCCACATCCTCAGCTCTGGCAGTCATTCCCTGAAGGCCGTACTGGCCTCCTGATCAGAGAATCTGGGCTGAGGAGCTACAGATTCAAACAGGAACTGTTAGGCTCCAGTTGTCAAGCTAATTTCCGCCTTCATTCCCTCTTACCATAAAAGGTCGGCTTGTGGAACACCCCCTAGAGCTTATTGAGGGATTTCCCTGCAGTGACTCCTTGCCAGGGCAACCACCTGCTCACCTACCTGAGGGGCTCCTGACTTCTGCTGGCATTGCAGTGAGGCAGCTGGGAAGGAGGAAGTGGAATGTGGCCGAACTGGGAAAGAGAGACAGAGTCAGAGACACGCAGGCTCCTCGGCAAGGAGGATGGCAGAGTCCTGACATGACCAGACATGCACACATGAACCTTCCCAAGGGCACAAGCCAATCATGGTCTAGATGCTGGTACTGGGAGGATGTGTAGACCTTGGAGGAGGGTGAGAACAGGTAGAACTGTGGATCACCCCCAGACCAGTATGGTGTTGGGCAGCTCCCACTAGAGCAGGCTCTCCTTTGGTGAGCCCTCTGTTGTCCAGAAAGATCCTTTAAAGAGCAGTCTTGGGTGATCTGCACAAATGCTCTCTTATCCTGGGTGCAAAACAGCCACAGGTGTTCTGATAAACTGAGTCTTTTTAAAAAAGGCCCTGATTTATAAGGTTTGCAGATTTTCATGGTATAGACATTCCCATCAAATTACAGCATTTTAACAGCTGTCTGCAAAACCCCTAAATGTCTCCCTAGGCAGTAGGAGTGGCTGCAGCGCACCAATGAGCCTGGCCAGGGTTCCGGGTCTGTCACAGAGAGCAGCCAGGTAGCTGCCATTAGGGTGTGGTCCTCAGACTTTATGTCCTGAAGTGAGGAAATCTGAGGTCTACTTGGCAGCAAGATGAGACCCACAGCAGCTGTGAAGAGGGCTTATCCCTAAAACCAGCCCCACTATAGCTACTTCAGATACCTTGGCTCAGTTTTTACCCATACAACATGGAGTTAATGAGGCCTAACTGCTGACAGGTGAACCCATTAAATGTATTGTGATAATTAAACAACTATATACCTAAACTACATTACATTTAGAAAGGCAGGAAGGATATGAAGAAAAAATGTTAACAGTGGTGACTTTTATTTCCATCTTTAGAATCTTCAGTGTTTTTCTTTAGAAAATCAGGAAAAAAAATTTAAAGAGGAGTCATACAAAGAACTTAAAACTTATTTCTCATCTCTGTAGGTTTATATTCTTTTTTATTTCCTTCCCCTGCCTCCTCCAATGGTAGTGCTGGGGATGGAACCCAGGGCCTCTCGCACATTCTAGTAGGAAAGGGTTCTACCACTGAGCTATGCTCCTTGCTATTGCTCCTTTTAAATCCATGCTATCTGCCTTTGTTCTTATTAAGTTAAAGCAATCTCCATTCAACATTTCAAAAAAATCTGCTGAAGTTCCCTACATTTGTCCAAACCAAAATGAGCTTATTTGGGATTAGTTGGGTCCTTGGATTGGTCCCTGTGTGTACCGAGACAGCTGAAGCTCCAGGGGCTAATTGGGGAGCAGGCGGCTCCTCCGGGCTTACCTGAGTGGCTCCTCCTCCCATTCCCCATCCAGGAACTTCCTGTAGGAGGTGTAGAAGATCTCTTCTTGGTGTTCCCACTGACTCTCCTTGATGAAGTGATTCTGCCCAGAGCCCAGCCCATAGCAGTCTTCTATCTTTGCAAAGACTTCTAGAGGACTTTTAAATGTCGTGCCTTGGGTTGAAAAAATTCCAGAATTAGTCAAATCACCTGACTTCCTCTTCCTAATCTCCCCCAACTTTTTCTATGCTTCCCACTTTCCCGAAGAAGCCCCATCCTTGGAAATCTTGCTCTGCATCGGGTCTGTGAGCCCAGGAATTCAGTCTCTGTGAGCCTTGCCCCTGCTCCACCTGTCACAGAGCCCAGGCAGAAAGCAGTGCTCTCCCTCCTATGTCTCCTATGACCATCTTTCTCACCACTTCTGGATTATAGAATGTCTCCCGAGAAGCCAGGGAAATATTCACAGTGCTGCTAGATCACTTTAGATCACTGTTGCCATCTCCCCAGCTAAGCGGGGCCCAAACCTGCCAGTGACCATGGCTTTCCAGTAGATGCTGAAGACCCACATCATTCATTTGACTCGGCTTCTTCCTATGCTGATGTTTATCCAATTACCTTCCTTGAAAAAGTCTCCTTTCTCTGTCAATCATTTTTTCCCCACCATTTCATTTCCCAATAACCTTTCATTTCTTTCTTTTTCAATGGTTCCTATTTCACAGTAACACTGGGTGATTTATTCTGTGGGTCTAAACCTTGAGTTTCAGCATTCAGTTCTCTTTGGAAAGTGCCTGGGTCCCTTGAGTTGCCCCAGAAGTTTCACAGTGCCCCAGGCTGCTTCCCCAGAGACAATTATCTTCAGTTTCTTCAATAACTTTCTGAGATTTTTATAAACACACAGTATCATATTATACTGGAGTAGTTCTCAAAGGGTGATATCAGACCCCCCAGGGTCAGAGTCACCTGGGACAGGAATAGAAATGCTGATACTATTGGAACAGAAACTCTGACAAGACCCCGCAGTCTGGGTTTACTGGGTCTTCCAACTGAGTCTGATAGAGCCAAAATTTGGAAATTGTTGTTATGCCCAAACCTTCTGTATTTTCACTTAACACAGAATCTTGGAGACCAGTTCACATTAGTAGTATAGATTCTTCTCACTGTTGCTTATTTTTATTCATTAAGCCTTTTTCTTATTGTGAAATGTAACACACAAAGAGCATGTAGTAAATTATTCTAAAGCAAACACCTGGTACTGCCTACTCAGGTTAAGATAAAGAATATCACCAGCTGCCTAGAAGCTTCACAGGGCCCTTTTCCAATCACAATCCCCAGGAAGAGTGGCAAGCGCTCTCCTGACTTTTAAGTAGCCACTTCATTGCACTTTATACTTTACCTATCTAAACACACATCCTAAATGCTATATCTTTGTTTTGCCTGATTTTGAACTGTACATAAGGAAGAGCCATATTGTATTAACACTATCTGCCCTCTTTTGCTCTCTATCGTTTGTGAAATGTATTCACGTTTGTGTAACTGCATTTGCATTGCTGTATTGTAATATGTTGAATGAACATGGTACAGTTTTTCTGATACAGTTGGTCATTTCTTATTTGGCGCTGAGAAAGGAATTTAGGGATACAGAGAGAAGACTGACTCTTAAAAGAGAAATGTCCATAAACCATTGGTATGCACAACAAACCACTCAGCCCATGACCTTGTGCTACCATCTTGCCTGAGACTCACCTTGATGAAATGCAACTAAATTACAAGGTAACACAGGCATCTGGAGGGGCCGCTCCTTTAGGGAGAATGTGCATTTGAGACTCTGGTGACTGAGAAATGACCCTAGCCTCATTATAATTGTAAAAACAGAACTCTGGGTGGAGATTTAAGATAATAATGAGACACACAATATATGAAGAAGCATGATCAGAACATACATGGGCAATGTACAAGTGTAAGGAAAGCTGGCAAGAAGTTTTAAGACCCTGTCCCCACTCTACCTCCAGTCCACTATTCTTCCTAGATACTGTCTTTTGCCAGAGTAAGACAAGGTGACTCATTCTGAGATCTGTCCAACTCCCTCTTTCTCGAGTGTATACTTTCTGCTTTCCAATAAAGCTCTTCCTTTCTTTCTCTACAATCTGACTCACCCTTACATTCTTTTCTGTGATGGAGTCAAGGACTTGGAAGATTTCTTCTACCTCTGGAGAGACAAGTTTTTATCTCCATATGGACAACTGGAACAGGGGGCGGTGACATTGTTTATTGAAATGACCACTTTTTGTCCACATCTCAGTAGTGTGTCCACCAAGCCTCAAGTGTTCATTTATGCATGGCTCCATTCATTTATGTTCTGGCCTGACAAAATGCAATTTGTTGCATTTCATCAAGATGCCTTTCAGGCAAGGCGGTGAGCACAGGAACACAGGCTGGGTTGTTTGCTGTGCATACCAATGGTTCATGGGCATTTCTCTTTTGAGATCCAGTCTTCACTCTGAATCCCTAAATTACTCTTATGTGTTTGTTTATCGTCCTTGCTTTGTTCATCCATTTTTATGTTTACTATTTCTTTTTTTTCTTTTTCACTTTTTGCCAGTGTCAGGGATTGAACCCAGGGCTTCCCACTTGCTAGGCAAGTGCTCTACCACTGAGCTACACCCCAGCCTCTATGTCTATCATCTTTACCTATCACTAGTTTTATATTTCATTTATATTTTTATTATTCACTTACCTTTTCTTTTTTTATATTTATTTTTTTGTTTTAGGTGAACACAATATCTTTATTTATTTTTTTTAATGTGGTGATGAGGATCAAACCCAGTGCCTTGTGCATACCAGGTGAGCACGTTACCGCTTGAGCCACATCCCCAGCCCCAACTTACATTTTCTTAATAAAAGTGAATTGGCTCTTCTTGGCCCTTTGCACTTCTGTCTTTGTTTCTTATTCCTTGTAAAATGTTCCTTTTTATGAATGTGCCAGATTTTATCTAACCAATCTGCTGCTCTCCAAATAATGCTGTAGTAAATTTGGGTGTGGGGAGGTGCTAGGGATGGGATCCAGGATTTCATGCATGCTAGGCAAGTGCTCTATCACTGAGCTACACCCCCCCACACACCTCCAGTGATCATGCTTGTGAGATCCTGAGAAGATACACTCTGTATTCTCTGCCTAAGATGCTTATCCCCTCTGCTCCTCTTGACCAATGCCCACTTAATCCTCAAAACCTTGCTCAAATGCCCCTTTGTTTACTCTCTAGGCAGAGATAGCCTCTCCTTCCTCTGTGTTTTCATGGGCCTACATGTTCCTAATTGCTGTACTTCTCCCTTGGTGGACAATCAGCCTCTAAAGTTGCAGGAGATGTGACCTTCTCATGTTCATGCCTGATGCACTGTAGGCACTCAGTAAATACTGATCAATGCATTAATACAGGGATGCAGGAATAACGAACTCCAACCCACAATTAAATCAACTAAACGAATTAATACAGGCATGTAGGAACTAACAAATTCCACCTAGCAACTAGAAACAATGTCTCACCTCACATTCCATTTCTGTTACTGTATCTTTGTAACATATATAGATGGATTAATAGAGTTTGTTTGTTTTTAGGCCCCAGAGCATAAGTTCATAAGTGTTTTTAAATGTCCTCTTTAGAACTATGCATTTCATTAGACATTGCTGCTAATAAATAGAAAAAAAAAATAGGAAATATGGAGACAGACCAAGGAGTGGGAAAATGGAGAAATCAATAGCAAAAGGAAAGAAAGTATTAACTGAACTGTAATTACCTGTTATAGGTTTAGGTGGTTTGATCTTCATTATGGGAACTGGAAAACTCAACTTAATATCACCTCTAAAATAAATGTTCATATCCTAAAACAAGGAAAAGGATCCGTCAGTAAGCCAACAAAGGAGACAATATGAAATCATTAAAAACTCTCATTCTTAAGAAGGCAGAAATAAACAGAAAAGAAAGAACAGATGGAACAAATAGAAAGTAAATAGCAAAGTAGTAGATTTAAACTACAACATATCAATAATTATATTCAATGCACATGGTCTAAACACCCCCAATGAAAAGGCAGAGATTACCAGATTGTATAAAAAAATTCAAAGCGACTCTATGCTATCAAAAAGAAATTCAGTTAAAATGTAAAGAAGTAAATGTGGCCGGGTACTGTAGCACATGCCTATAATCCCAGCAGCTAGGGAAGCTGAGGCAGCAGAATTGCAAGTTCAAAGTCAGTCTCAGCAGCTTAGTGAGGCCCTAAGCAACTTAGCAAGACCCTGTCTCAAAATGAATATAAAAAGGACTGGAGGCAATTATCAAGAATATAAATAACAATAAATGTTGGCAAGGATATGGGGGAAAAGGCACATTCATATGTTGCTGGTGGGACTGCGAATTGGTACATCTCCTCTGGAAAGCAGTATGGAGATTTCTCAGAAACCTTGGAATGGAACTACCATTTCACCCAGTTATCCCACTCCTGGGCATATACCCAAAAAATTTAAAATCAGCATACTATAATGATCCGACCTCATCAATGTTTATAGCAGCTCAGTTCACAATAACTAAACTATGGAACCAACCTAGGTGCCTTTAAACAGATGAATGGATAAAGAAAATATGGTATATAAACACAATGGAATATTACTCAGCCATAAAGAAGAATGAAATTATGGCATTTGCTGGTAAATGGATGGAACTGTCGTCTATTATGCTAAGTGAAATACACCAACCCCCAAACTAAAGGCCAAATGTTCTCTCTGATAAGAGGATGCTAACATGATAAGGGGGGCAGGGAAAATAGAAGTTCATTGGATTAGACAAAGGGGAATGAAGGGAAGAGAGACGGGGATAGAAATAGGAAAGACAGTAGAATGAATCAGATGCAATTTTCCTGTGTTCATAGATGAATGCACAACAACCATAAGAACAAATTAAAAAAATTAAAAGACTGGGGATGTGGCTCACTGGTTAAGCACCTCTGGGTTCAATCCCCAGTACCAAAAAAAAAAAAAAAAATAGAGCAAGTAAGTAGGCAGGCACAGTGGCACACAACCATAATCCTAGTGGCTCTGGAGGCTGAATTAGGAGGATCTCAAGTTCAAAGCCAACCTCACCAAAAGTGAGGTGCTAGGCAATTCAGTGAGATCCTGTCTTTAAATAAAATACAAAATAGGGATGAGGATGTGCTCAGTGGTTGAATGCCCCTGTGTAGAGAATCAGATGTAACTGCGTTACTATTACTGTCCTTGATGGAATCTGCCTGCAAATGGGATATTCTGTCAAGGTATAGATAGGTAACAGTGGACATGCTTGAAAACAAGGTGTCTGCTGTCCTTGGGAGGGCCTGCTCGCAAACAAGAGGCTCCTTCAAGGTTTAGATAAGGTAACAGCGGACATGCTTGAAAACGAGGTGTCTGCTGTCCTTGGGAGGACTCGCCTGCAAACGGGATGTTCTGCCAAGTGGGCTAGGAGGGCGCTGAGAAAAATTTTATTATCTGTTCTTAACAAAGAGCAGAGCTCAACATACTCCGGGCCTAAAATAGATTAGCCATGAGAAGTGGGTCACTTCTGATTAGAAAGTAAAACTTCTGTATGCTATGTTTAATTAGCTGAAAGACCTGATTTATTGCTGTTGGAAGGCTGCCTTCTTTGTTCACAATACTATAAAAAGATTGCTGTACACAATAAAGGACTTTCATTCTGCTGCTGCTTCGCTTGCTCTGCTTCTTCTTTCTTTTCCCATGCTGACCTGCAAGTGAATTACTGCAACACCCCTGAGTTCAATCCCTGGTACCCACCACCAAAATAAAGGAAGTAGTAAATGTGTTACAAGTATTTAAAAAAATTTTTTTAGTTGTAGATAGACACAATACCTTTATTTTGTTTGTTTATTTTTATGTGGTGCTGAGGATGGAACCCAGTGCCTTATACATGTGAGGCAAGTGCTCTACCACTGAGGTACGACCTTAGCCCCAAAAGTATTTTCAAAAGGTATATCTTACTAAAACTAATCAAAGGAAGGCTGGAGGCTATATTAGTATCTGACTTAGAAGATTTCATTCAGAACAAAGAATATTACCAGGAATCAAAGGGTCAGTGAGTAATGATAAAATGGTCCATTCATTGGAAAATATAACATTCCATAAGATTATACATCTAACAATAGCTTCAAATACATGAAATAAAACTCATAAGAGTGAAAGAAGAAGGGCTGGGGTTGTGGCTCAGTGGCAGAGCACTTTCCTAGAGCAGGTGAGGCACCGGGTTCAATCCTCAGCACCACATAAAAATAAATAAATAAAAATAAAGGCATGTGTCCACCTACAACTAAAAAATAATATTTTTTTAAAAAAAAGAGTGAAAGAAGAAATAAAACTACAATCTTAGAGATTCCCCTTTTAATAACTGATAGAATAAGTAGAAAGTCAGTAAGAATATAAAAAAGACATAGAAGACTCGAATAACTTGACCAATAACAGCAGAAAACACATTCTTTTCAAGTACACTTACCAAGATAAACCATATACTAGACATAAAACAAGTCTCATTAAACTTGGGGTTGGGGTTGTGGCTCAGCAATAGAGCACTCACCTAGCATCTGTGAGGTGCTGGGTTTGATCCTCAGCACCACATAAAAATAAATAAATAAAAATAAAGGTATAGGGGCTGGGGATGTGGCTCAGTGGTAGTGCACTTGCCTAGCATGTGTGACACACTGGGTTCAATTCTCAGCACCACATACAAATAAATAAAATAAAGGTTCATCAACAACTAAAAAATATTTTATAAATAAAGGTATTGTGTCCAAATAATATATATATATATATATAATTTAAGTTACACAAAATATGTTCTCTGATCACAATGGAATAAATTAGAAACCAATAAAAGAAAGATATCTATAATATAGCTAATACACTAAGTAATGCATTGGTTAAAGGTGAAAAAAAGCAAATTAGAAAGTATTTTGAATTGAATGAAAATTAAAACATATCAATATTTAAAGAATGCAGCTAAAGCAGTTCAGTCATCAATTTTCTAAAAATATTTATTTTTAAGTTGTAGTTGGACACAATACCTTTATTTCATTTATTTGTACATGGTACTGAAGATTGAACCCAGGGCCTCGCATGTGCTAGGTAAGCACTCTACTGCTGAGCCACAACCCCAGCCCCTAGTCATCCCATGGTATCCATGAAGGACTGGCTCCAGAACCCTTGGATACCAAAATCTGTGGATTAGCTTAAGTCCTAAATGTAAAATGGCATTGAATTTGCATATAATCTGTGTATATCCCTCCATGTACTTTAAATTGTCTTTACGTAATACCTAATAATAAATACTATTATATTTACATACCTAATATAATATAAATACTATATAAGTAGCTGTTATACTGTACTGTTCAGGGAATATGACAAGAAAAAAATCCAGTACAGACTCAATATTTTTAAAACATGTTTGATCTGACATTGGTTGAATCTGCAGATGTGAAAGCTGGCTGTACATATATAGGTTTATAGCAGCAAATGCAAGAAAAGAAGAAACATCTCAAATCGATGATCTAGGTTTCTTTCTTAAGAAGCTAGAAGACAAGCTAAAAAAAAAAACCTAAACAGAATGAAGAAAATAATAAAAATCAAATTGGAAATCAGTGAGATAGAACACAGAAAAACAATAGAGAAAAGTTTATGAAACCAAAAGTTTGCTCTTTGAAAAGATTAATAGAATTGGCAAACTTCTTGCCAAGCTGACTAAGAAAGAAAGATAAGACACCAATTCCCAGTATCTGGAATGAGTGAACTGATACCACAACAGGTTTTAGAAACAGTGAAAGAGTAATGAACCACGTTATGCCAATAAATTTGACAACTTAAATTAAAAGTGAACAAATTCCTTGATATACACAAAATATAAGAGCTTCAAAAAGCTTTAATTATCTCAATAGAAATTATTAAAAAGCTTCTCATGGCTTAGACATGTAATAAATTTCCTGTGTTCTTTTTCCTATTACAGGGGAAAAAAAGAAGTAGGTAACCTGAAGAGCCTTTATCTATTAAATAAATTAAATGTGTAGTTCCACAAACAACAACCCAGGGCCAGAGGGCTTCTTTAGTAAATTCTATCAAACATTTTAGGGGGGCTGGAGTTGTGGCTCAGTGGTAGAGCACTTGCCTAGCATATGTGAGACACTGGGTTCGATCCTCAGTACTGCATATAAATAAATAAATAAAATAAAAGATACATTTACAGCTAAAAAATATTTTAAAAAATTTTAGGAGGAAATAATGTCAATTCTACATCAATTCTTCAGGAAATAAAAGAGGCAGAGCATAGCCCTGATGACCACAGCCAAAGATGTTACAGGAAAATAAAACTACGGATTGTCTCTCATGAAGACAGGTGCAAAATTTGTCAAATTTTAGCAAACTGAAATCAGCAAACCATTAGAACTTACAACAAAGTTCAGTAAAGAGACCTGCCGCGCTGGGCCTAAGGTTAGTGTGGGTGCTTCTGGGGCAGTCACAAAAGCAACAAAATGTAAAAAATTGGAAAGGAGGTGGCGAAATGATTTAGCAGACCCAAAAACACTAGGCTAGTGCAGTGAGGCTACTTGGGAGGCTGAAGCAGGTGGAACACTTGAGCCCGTGAGTTCAAGACCACCCTGGGTAACAAAACGAGACCCCATCTCAAAAAAACAAAGAGCCTCATTCAGTCTACTAATCACCTGATTTACTCTGAAAAATTCCTAAGAAGCAAGAAAATAGCGACCCCAATTATCTCTGGAAGTTGCTGGGCATAGAGGTGCACATATGTAATCCCAGTGACTCGGGAGGCTGAGGCAGGAGGATCACAAATTCAAAACAAGATTTAGCAATTTAGCAAGGACTAAGCAACTTAGCGAGAACCTGTCTCAAAATAAAATATTTTTAAAAAGGGCTGGGGCTGTGGCCCAGTGGTTAAGCACTCTGGGTTCAATCCCTGATACCAAAACAAACAAACAAACAACCACCAAAACAACCTCTCATATGAAGCATAAAATGTCAAAAGCAAAACTCTGAAAGTATTAGAAGAAAACCCAAGAGAACTTATTTCTAACAGGAAAAGCTTTCTTAAGTGCAAAAGCCATGAAGAATAAATTTAATGTTTCAACTATGTCAAATTTAAAACTTCTTTATAACAAAGAGCATACAAATAAAGTAAAAAGGGAAGTTACAGATTAGAAAAAATGTAATTGAGCAAAGGTCACATACAAGCAATTCACAAAAGAGAAAACCTCATTGTCCGATAAAAATATGAAGGAATTAATGAAAATTAAAATGAGAGGCCATTTCATCCCATTAGTTTACAGTAAAACAAATTCATTGATAATATCAAGTTCACTGAAGCTGTGGGAAAATATTGATTAAAAGTAAATTGTCAGGCCATTTTTGTATGACTATTTCTTAATATCTATATAAAAACTAAAAATACACATACCTTTGAGAGGCCCTCACTCAGGTATATAAAGAAGAATATATGAAGATTTGCATGGCTTTGTTTAAGAGCCTTAAATTGGAGACAACCTCAATATCATCAATAGACTAGTAGCCATATAAGCTACAGTACATCTGTAATAAAGTTTATTTGACATGCAAAACTATACTAATAAATCAATGACAAAAAATACAAGTTTGTAAGAAAAAATTTATGTAATTCAATGGCCCTTATTTAGAAAAAATTTGCATAAGACATAACTACACTTTTTTGAAGCAAACAAGTATAAAAATATAAATACACACTAAAGATCTAGAAAACACACACCAAGCTGTAACAGAGGTCCGCTTCACACTTTGAACATAACCCTTGATGCTCTGCCACTCTGGATTATTTTAAAATGGACATTTTTCCCCTTTCTCTTCTCCTCACCCCCTTCCTATCCTTAGGGGAAGCAAGATTAACTTCTTCCCATTCCAGGCTGTTACCTGTTCTTCCATTCACAGGCCACAGGAATGAAGAGCCCCGACTTAAGAGCTGGCACCCGTGGACCTAAGAAAAGCTACCTGTGAATGACGACAGGGCGCAGCTGGAGCGTGGTCTTGGAATCCTTAAAAGTCCACCCCCTAGGAGTTAGAATCACAGCTTCTGGGACAGGAGTCCCCTGTGTTTCTCCTTTGGTAGTAAAGCAGTAAACTTCTTTTTCTTTTTTCTCAAAACTTTGTCATTTTGGGATTGGCAGTGGGGACAAGGACCGAGTTTTCAGTAACAGATCTAATATGGCAATTCCCTCTGGAGAGGTTCATTTATTTGAATGACTTGACTTTTCCAAGAGTGACGGAGTCATATATTAGTTGTATAGTTTGAAATATAATGTAACTTAAAAAGGAAACAAAACAAGGGCGCTGACTGAAGGCTTTCACTTCAGGAGTCGCCACTACTCTACTGAGACCCCAAGTTGTCAAGGGCTAAGAAGATGGTGTGGTCCATCAGATGGAGAGTGGGGTGCTTCAGAGAAGCTGCACCATCCTCCAGGGTATTCTAAAACAAAGGTGAAACTCCTGAGTTATTTGTCTTGGTGGATTAGGCTGTTGTTTTTGTAGGGGGCAAATCCAGGTTTTATGGGCCCTCTTTAAGAAGAAGAATTCAAAATTATGAATACAAAATGCCCATGGTGACACTCATAGCACCCAAGATGGGGGACTGTAGCAGAGGGAAGTTAGAGTGAAAAGCTAACAATGATCTTAAGTGATTGTAGTTAAAATATGTTATTTTTGCCAATTTTACAAAAATACAAGACCATGTGAATACATTGCTAGGGCCCCTTCCAGGCTCTTGGAAGAAGCCAATGTGAGGGGCTCTGAAATTTAAACTCCCTTTACTCAAGGACAGGAGGTCATCTTCAATGGATATGAGACACAAGACAAAGTCACAGAGAATCTGTAAACAGTGTCCTGGTAGGACATTTACCAGTAATTTGATATTTAAAGTATGTTTCAAGTAAAAATAAGAATCTTTAAAATATAATTTAAATCTCTCTGGAGATTTTCTTTAAAGTTTCTTACCATTTCTAAGTTATCTACAGGAGTGGGATCGACAGAGTTCTGAGGAGAAAATGAAAAATTAATTCACAATGCATTTGATATATTTTCCCCTTACCCTGTAATCTCCTGAGATGCCCGCTCCCCCTACACCATTTCCTTTCGTGAGAACTGAATTCATGCTATAGACATGGAGGACCAATGTATGGGTGATCCTCTGACCTGCAGGATTTTAATACATGATCCCTCTTCTGTAGGATCTCAGAATGTAATTGGGAACAGGCATGGTGGCATGTGCTTGGAATCCCAGAGACTTGACAGCCAAGGCAGGAGGATTGCAAGTTGGAGGTCAGTCTTAGGAACTTAGTGAGACTCAAAATAAAATTTTAAAAAGTTTAAGAAACTTAGTGTGGAGTGCTTGCCTAGCATGCCTAGTTCAAAGCCAGCCTCAGGTACTAAGCAAGTCAGTGAGATCCTGTCTCTAAATAAAATACAAAATAAGGCTGGGGATGTGGCTCAGGGGTCAAGTGCCCCCTGAGTTCAATCCCTGGTACCAAAAAAAAAAAAAAAGATGCAGGACAGGTGCTTGGGATGTGGCTCAAGTGGTAGTGCGCTCACTTAGAATGAGTGAGGCACTGGGTTCGATTCTCAACACCACATAAAAACAAAATAAGGATATTATGTCCACCTAAAACTAAAAAAATAAATAAATGTTATAAAAAGATGCAAGACAAGTCTCAGGCATCATATAATTAAACTGAAATGGTAGTGTTCCTAATTTGGAAGAGAATATACATATTTCTATTTATTAAGGACACGCCCCAATTATACGTAGTCTGAGAAATGTAGTGGAATTTCAAGGCATGAAAGGATTATTTCAGCCCAGGAAGGAAAAAGATTACCAGTGGGGCAGAAATCAGAACAAAAGATCCTCCTTCCAGAGAAATATCTGTGTGGAGTCTCAGTGCAGAGCAAGTCCCAGACAAGTGAGATACTGAGCTCCCACTACTAAATCCATCTCTACCTCTTAATATTTTATTTCATCCAAAGCAAATACGTTGGGGAGACATAGACATTCTTCCTGTTGTATTTTATAGCCGTCAGAGGCCTTGTTCATCTTGAAATTCTAAGGCAAGATGTGAGCCCAGGCTGGGAAGAGACATATTGGTTGAAAACAAAGATGTTCCCTACCAGTTGTGTCTGTCTGGCTTTTTTCTTTGCATTTGAAGTGACTTGGGGATGCTCCGCTTCCTTGAGCCAAGACTCCTTGGGCAACTTATACACATCCAGCCAAACATCTCCAACTCCTGCTTGGGAAACCAAACAGCCATTGAGCAACTGCAAGCAGGCCAAGAGTTTTGTCTGAGGAATGGCCTGTCTTCTCAGAATTGCTGGCACTTCTGCAATAGGTACCCATGAAACAGCAACTTTGATAGATTGAAGGCAATATAGTTTTGCAATGATTATTGCAAGTCCTCGCTAGCCAAGTAACTTTCCCATAGAGAGTTGAACGGTCAAGCTACTGCCATCTAAGGGAAACGGGCTTCTCACACAGCACTGATGCAAGACAGTTTTTTTACCAAATTGTGTGCTCCAGTTCACATGCTTTATATTTCACCACAGAAAATTCTACTGACATTTTGCCCTATAGTTAAAGCCATCTGGGGAAAAAGTGGTGTATCTGGAAGCACTGGAGAGGCCCTGGGCAAACAAAGGGTTAGAATTGGGAAAGATGCCCCCAAAGAGTTCTTCTAATAGTTGAGGAGATGACAACCTATGGGGTGGTTGTGGGACTACTATCATGTTCTAGAAACAGGTTCGGTTTCTGTACAGAATACCAACCAAGTTGGGAAAGGTTGCTCTCCCAGAATATAGGATCCTGCCTAAATGTTTCCTTTAAAAAGTAATTAGTAGTGGGCACAGTGGTGCATGACTCTAATCCTAGCTACTCAGGAGGCTGAGGCAGGAAGATCACAAGGTTAGCTAGCCTGGGCAATTTAGTGAAACCCTGTCTCAAAATAAAAATAAATAAATAAATAGATAAATAAAAGGGTTCTGGATATAGCTCTGTGGCAGAGCACTCCTGGGTTAAATTTTTTTTTTAAATTATCTGGAAACCTTAATTTCAGACCCCAGAACTCAGAAAATGTCTTTTGTTTTAAGTCACCAATGGAATTTGTTATGACAGCTAAAGGAAATGAATATAGATAAAACAAAAATTTCTTTTGATACAAAAGCATTATAAAATGTATCTTCCCCAAGCATCCAACATTTGAGGGCCCTTGGGAAACAGTATAAATAGAGTTCCATATACCATATGTAAAAATAATTGAAATTTGAAAATCAAGATGACAAACATTTACATAAAATATGTCCATTAACACAGTGCTAATTGCAGCAGGCAAGATTAGATGATGAGTGCGAAGATTGATGAGTGAAAGGAGAAATAGGATATTCACATCACGTCAAAGTATCTCCCCCAAAATGTTAATTATTATAATGGATTTAATGTATGTCCCAAAATTCTTCAATTCTCCTTTCTCCAAAAGGTGCCTAAATCATCTTCTCCTGAGTGTGATCTTGACTTTGTGACTTCCTCCTTACACAGTAAAGACAGGGAGAAACAAAGCTGTGCAGGCGCGTGCCTACAGTCCCATTACTTGAGAAGCTGAGGCAGGAGGACCACCTAAACCCAGGAGTTTGGGGCCAGCCTGTGCAACACGGTAAGACCCCATGAGTGAATAAATGAATGAGAGAAAGAGAAAGAAAGAAAGAGAGAGAGAGAGAGAAAGAGAAAGAAAGGAAGGAAGGAAGGAAGGAAGGAAGGAAGAAAGATGGTGGAGGAAAGAGGAAGAGGGAAAGAAGGAAGTAAATAAAGAAGGAAAGAAATAAAGGAAAAGAAAAGGAAAAAAACAGCAGGTAGCACTATAATGGAAGAACCTGGCAAACACCATGATACCACTTTAATTAAGTGATTGAGGTTCATATCAGCCAAATGAGTCACACTGCTGTCACATACCCCTAGATATGATGCAATGACAATGCTTTGCCTCGGCACATCTTCCCCAAATCCTTAGCCCCAGTTGAATCATAAGAAAAATAGTGTACAACCTAAAATTGAGGGACATTCCACAAAATATCTGACTGCTACTTTTTCCAAGTGTAAAGGCCATGAAAACAAGGACCTATCAAGGAACAATCACTGATATGAGAAGACTAAGGTGAAGGCTGGGAATGTGGCTCAAGCAGTAGCGCGCTCGCCTGGCATGCGCGAGGCGCTGGGTTCGATCCTCAGCACAACATAAAAATAAAATAAAGATGTTGTGTCCACCGAAAACTAAAAAATATTTAAAAATTAAAAAAAAAGACTAAGGTGATATATAACTAAATGCAATATGGTAACCTGGATTGGCCCTTGGGGTAAAGAAATTATGTTAATGAAAAAACTTATGAAATTGTGAGAAATAAAATTAATAGTTATTAATAGTACTATATAGTGTATGTTGATGCAATACTATTAACTATCAACCACAGATTATTTGCCTTCTATCCACAAATATATCATCACCACGTTAATGTTAGTATTAGGGGAGCTGGGTGAAGGGCATAAGGGCAACTCTGTACTATGTTTGCAACTCTTCTGTAAACCTAAATTATCTCTAAAGAAAAGACTTGAGGAGGGGGGAATAATCATATGGAAGAGCTGCAAATCTGAGTCTTCTTCACACTCTGGATAATCTTGCCTTGTAGGAGGAAGGCTGCAAAGTCCCCACCCTGAGAGATCGCCATCTTTACACAGGTGTTATGCTTGCTGGTATCCTCCTGAAAAGAAAGAGATGCTGATAGAGTAAGAACAGTCTGGTAAAAAAGAAGAACATATTTCAGGACCTTCTGTGGTTCACAGCCAGAATAGAGATCCTTTGAAAGCTTAGAACGTGAAAAGATGCTTCCCACTGCTTCACACACTTCATCTTAGTATAGGAATCAGGTAAGATTGAAATGTAAGGAAATGGAACTAACTTTTCTGTCTAAAGGGTTTTAGACGTATTTCCCAGGAATTTGTGGCATACATCAGATCTCCCAGTCAGGTTTGCAAACCCTCAGGTCTATGCTGGCACTCAGTTATTCAAATGAATTGCAATAAGTTCTTTTTGACACTGAAAACTCTGTTAGCTGCTGAATGAAAGGCTCTATCTACACTGTAGCCCAGCCTGGATATAACCCTAGTATAAGACTTATTCAAATTTTGGAAAGTTGAGATGCTCAGTATGTATGGTTATGTTATCCATTTAAGGAGCTTGAAGACTACTAGCAAAATAAGGTGGCTAGACTAGTTTGGTTGGTAAGCTCACTAATTAAGGAAAAGTTTTTAGATGCACATAGTTTAATATCAATTTGTTAGGAAAATTTTCAAACATAACAAAAAGAGAGAGAATAGCATAATGAACCCCCCAGTATCCTTTTCTCGTGATATGACAACTCTTGTTTTATCATCCCCTAAACCCAATAAATTACTATTTTTATTTAAGCCTAAATAATTTCTAAATATCACCTAATATCTAAATAATTTCTAAATACCATCTAGTGTCTTAATCAGTTTTTCAATTTCCTCAATTGTTTCACAAACTTAATTTATTTTTTGCAGTTGCTCAAGCCAGGATCCAAATGAAGTTCACAGGTTGCATTTAATTAACTTAGTCTCTTAAGTCTCTTTTAATTTATAATAGCTTCCCACTTATTTTTTTGTTGTTGTTGTTGTTTGTCATTTACTTGTTAAAGAAACCAGGCCTTTTCTCCCCCACATTCTGAATTGGACTAATTGCATCCCCATGGTGCTGTTTAATAAGGTGGGAGTGGAGTGGGCAGACCAGTGTTCCCTGTAAACTGATAACTGGATCTAGAGGCTGATTGTATTTAAGTTCAATTGTTTTGGCAGGAACAGAATCCTTCCTGCTGCAGAATATCAGGAGGCTCATAATAGCTGCTTCTTTCTCTTCTAGTGATGGTAAGGTTGATAATTGAGAACAGACAGGTGTCATCCTGGCTCATCAACCAGGAAGCTCCCCATCAGCCATTTGTGTCATTGCCTAGACAATTTCTCTGCAAAATGGCTTATAAAATTAAGATAGTTGGATTCTATTATTTCTTCTGCATTTGTTAGAATTCTTCCACAAAGATCTATCACCCACTATTTGGTTACCTTGAAATATAGCTTATATGGGGGAAGTGACTCCTTTATTAGTTTTCAGAATACTAAGTTTATACCTTAGAAACTTCAGAAGGTGACAATGAAGTTTAAAAAATCTTCTGAATTCGTGTTTTTAACATTTTTAGTATTTTTAAGCCTACCAACAGTACTTTTTTTGGTAAAGTCCATGTCTAGTTTAGGTATCATAATTATGCTGATTTCATAAAATGAGTATTCACTATATATTTTTCTTTAGAGAGCTCTTTTTAAATTTAAGGACAGTTAAAGCCACAGGTGTTATTTGCATAACTTTAAATTTTAACAAATGCACACATCCATGTAATTGACAGCCTGTTCAAGGCATAGAACATTACCATTACCCCAGAAAATTCCCACCTGCCTATTTTGTTCAGTTACATCCTTATATGCAAACTATGTTATGATCTCCTTCACTAATAGATTAGTTTTGCCTGTTCTTAAATTTTGTATAAACAGAATCATGCAGAAAGCTCTGTTTTGTGTCTGGCTTCTTTCACTCAATGTGATGTTTTTGAGTGTCATTTACTGCATTATGATCACCAGTGGTTCACTGTTTTGTCATTAAATACTGTGTATTCCATTGGATTATTATGCAGCATCACAACTTTTTATTTGTTCTGTGTGTTCAGTTTTTTATTATTAAGAATAAAGCTTCTGTGAATGTCTTATACAAATCCTTTTATGGATATGTATTTTCATTTGTCTTCGGTAAGTATCTAGGAATGGGATTGACAGGTCATTACTTAACTGGAAATTACTCACCTGGTTTTCAGTTTTCCACTATCAATATATGAAAGTTCCTATTGTTCTACATCCTCCCTAGTAGTTGGTATGGTCCATCCCTTTCATTTTAAGCATTAAAACAGAACTGTAATGCTATCTCATGGTAATTCAATTTTCATTTCTCTGCTAACTAATGGTATTAAGTACTTTTAAAAATTGGTTACTCATGTCTTCTTTGTAAAATGTCAATTCATGTCTTTTGCCTATCTGTTGGTTTTCTCTCTCTCTCTCTCTCTCTCTCTGTCTCTCTCTCTCTCTCTCTCTCTATATATATATATATATATATATATATATATTATATATGTGTGTGTGTGTGTGTGATAGTTGGACATGATACCTTTATTTTATTTATTTACTTTTATATGGTTCTGAGGATCCAACCCAGAGTCTCACAGGTACTGGGCAAGCACTCTACCACTGAGCCACAACCCAGCCCTGTTGATTTTTTTTTTTAATTATTGATTCTGAGCTCTTTATGTGTTTTAAAGATAGATGCATGTACGTGTATTTGCATATGTCCAGACAGATATGTACTCCAAGTCTGTGTCTTGTTTTTTCATATTAATATCTTTATTATTACTAAGACTTTTAAAGTTTGAAAGTTGCTAATTTGCGGCGGGGGGGGGGCAGATTGCAAGTTAAAAATGAGGGAGCTGGAGATGTAGCTCTGTGGTAGAGAGTGTTCTTAGTGTGAGGCCCTTAGTTCAATCCCCAGCACCAAAAAGGGAAAAAAATATATAGGGGAAAAAAGGTAAAAAATGAAGTTCTTGCAGTCTCTTGCAGTAAGCATATAAGTAAACACCATATAATTTTTCAACTTTTCTGCAGTTTTGAAATTTTTCATGATAAAATGTTGGTGGAAGAGACCACTATGTTGTTTAGCTAGATCCCTCAGCAAATCAAAGGCTTACCACACATGTCCCCCAACCAAAGTTTTTAAAAATTTCAACTTGGCCAGATATAAAATTGTTTTAAAACCTGTAAATGGCATACTGAGGAAAACCAGACGTTTTTACAAAACACATTTGTCATTACCAAAGAAAAAATACAGAACAGATGCTACATAGATATATAATTCTAGTTATCGGGTCAACAGGCAAAAAGCAAGCACTTAGGCTCTTGGGCTTCAATCCTTTGTTCATCTTTCACTGCTGGAAATTCATCTCTTGTTGGAGATCATGCCAGTGATGGGAGAGGTGGCGTGCCTGCACTCAGCCCTGCCCTGGCAGCCTGGGGAGTGGACCAGTGTTCAGCTGGTGGATCGGCAGCTTCTGTTCTCTTTGCCACCTTGGTCTCTTTGCCACTTTGTGGTTTAGGGCTTTCTGGGCATCTACATCTATAAATTGGAGTTGTGTTGCAGACCTCAGGTCTCATCTCCTTGACTTCCCTTCTCTTCACTGCTGACCTACAGCATGGAGTGCAGCATGGCGTGCAAGGAGCACTCCATGACAATCATGGTCTAGAACCCTGATGCATGTTCTGTCACTGGTCTACCTAGTTCTCTTGCACTCTGGTTGTCAGCCCCCTCATCACTTCTCCCTGTGCACAGGAACTATCATCCCAAGGTGCCCATAAGATCCCCATTTATAGTAAGCTGGGAACCACTGCTTGAGTCTGGCTTTGGGGAGCACTGTCCAAATTTCAGTCCTTTCCACTCTCAGGCTTCTGATAATTCTCTGGTAAGTGCATGGAAGACTAGCCCTATGGCAAGGACAGCATTCATAATGTTAGAGCATTTATAACAGTTGCAGTTTGTGGAATATCTACTGTTGCGCTTGACCACCACCAGGCCCTGTAACATTCCCTGCCATTGCACCCTTTTCTTCAACATCTTGTGGCTCAATGGTAGAGCTCTTGCCAGGCATGTATGAGGCTCTGGGTTTGATCCTCAGCACTGCAAATAATAATTTAAAGAAAAAAAATCCATTGACAACTAAAAAAAGTTTTTAAATGAGATCAACTCTCCAGCTCATACTCTGCAGGGGCACTTCCTGAAGTTATTCTTCCAAATATCCCCAGTAAAGGGAAAGAACAGGAACTTACCACTTCATTGATGGCTTTGATTAGGAAAAGGCTATCCTTATAAAAGTAAAACAGTCTAATGATACCTGAAACAGAAAAACAAGTGAGCATGTAAGACAAGTGAGCCAAAGAAGGTTGGGATTTGTATCTGACCTCTGAACTTATCATGCACTCTTAGCCTCCTCCCTGGCCCCCACTCTGCCTGTGCTGCCCTTGATATCTCCACCTTCCTCAGCCTTCCACTTGAAATGTTGAGGTTGTTATCTCTCCTGGGCCACCTCTACTTACCTGGCTTTACCCACAGAAGTCTCCTTTAGGACCCTTAGTCACACTAATACACCCCTTGACCAAGCCACTCTTTGATGTGTTTTGTCACATCATCCCCTACTGTTTCACATCGTTGTCCATGTGGCTTCTGTGAAAAATTCTTTTTGCCAGGTCATAGATTCTTCGAGGGAACACATCATATCTTACCCTTCCATGTGCCTCAGCCCCAACAAGCTTCTCATGTGGTTATTTCATTGAATTGATAAGTAATTCTGTCATTCTAATTCCCAATTAGCCCAAGAGCTCCAGTGTATGATCATCACCCCCCATGACCTCCTACCTCTTTGTTTAGGTACCTCCCAGAACTCATAACTTGCCTTTCTACTCATGATATAGACCTCATAAAGTATCTGACCAGGTGAAAGTCTAATTCAACCCAATAAACACTCATGAGCTATCTGCTCCAAGCCAACGCTGGGGATACCAAGGTGGTTTGCCTTCAAATTTATCATATCGAGGCTTACACAGAAATGAAGCACAAAAATAATAAATCTAAACCTTTCTTTGAACCAAACTTCTTCTGAGAATCATTCCCACCAACATCCTCTAGGTGCCTCAAATTGTGCATGTTCAAATGGAATTTTTCACCTCGGACCCCTAAAATCTTATTCTATAATTGTTCTCAAGGAATTACAATCATCATCCTGCCAGTTAGCTAAGATAGAGTCATTTTTCTTTACTGCCCCCTCATACCTCCCCATCCCCCACCTCATACACATACTCCCTCACTCCTGTTTCAACATTATATTTCCATTACTTAAACTTTTTATTTTCAGCTAATTTTAGACCCATAGAAAAGTTTCAAAAATAATACAAAGAACTAAAATCAGCATACTATAGTGATACATGCATATCAAGCTTTATAGCATTGCAATTCACAACAACTGAGTTATGGAACCAGCCCAAGTGCCTGTCAACAGATGAATGGAAAAAGAAATGTGACATATAACACAATGGAGTTTTTATTCAGCTGTAAAGAAGAATTAAGTTTATGTCATTTGTCAGTAAATTCAGAGAACTGGAGAACATCATACTAAGTGAAATAAGCCAGACTCAGGAAGTCAAGGGTCAGAGTTTTCTCTCATATGAGAGAGAGAGAGAGAGAGAGAGAGAGAGAGAGAGAGAGAGAGAAGAATCTCATGAAAATAGAAGAAAGACAAACAGAGAGCATGGGGAAGTACTAGGGAATGAAATCTACCAAATTATGCTATGTTCATGTATGATTTATACCACAGTGAATCCCACTTACAATATACTAGTACCATTTTTCTTTCTATTTTAACAGCCCCTGCCTTGGCTCAGACCTTCCTCATTTCTCTCCTCAATGAATACAATATTTCCTGATCTCTCTGCCTTTTATTTTCAAACTCCTGCCGCAATACCCCTCCTACTATGCCAGTCTGGTCAGGCCATTCTCCAGTGCACCTGTGAGGGTTGAACAGAGCCTGTCATTTAGAGAGATGCATGATTGCATAGATGACTCAAAGCAAGCAGGAACATTCTGCCCTGTTTGCCCCAATATCATAAACCACTTCCTGATTTCCTGGCCAATGCTGACACTTGCCTTCTCCTGTTTTGCAAAATAGAGAAGCTCCCTAATCCCCGGAAGTGGTGTGGGTTGCCCAAACATTAAGGACAGGTTAGAGGGAGCCCAGCCTTTTGGAGGCAAACAATAGCAACAACTCACTGATGCAGGACACTGTCTAGAGTGTTCTATACCATACACCCCAGAAAGGTCTGGTCCATCCTAGAACTAAAAGAAAAAAGCAAGCTCTGGTTTACATGGGTGGCAGAACTGCTGAGTACTGAAATTGGGTGGACTCTGGGGCTATACCACCTGGTTGAAGCCTGCCTGTGCCATTTACTTTGCACATTAACTCAAGTAAGTTATTTAACCTCCATGCCTCAGTTGCCTCTTCTAAACAGTCCTTCCTAGGACTGCTGTAAGGATTAAATGGGCTAATGTATATAAAATATTAAAATAGTGCCTGACACACCATTCTTGAAGGTATTAGCTACTACTGTATGACCAGGGGTAAAAATCCATGCTTGGCCCCACTCATGCCTGGAAAGGAGCTCAAATTAAACTGCAGATACCTATATATTAAGCTAAAAAGAAAGATGAAGTACAAATAATACCCATTTCATCCAGGAGAGCAATCAGTATTTCATTTCCTAAATCTGTGGCCCAGATGGAGGTGACATCAACCTTAAGTTTCTCCCAAGTACATATCCGTTTAGTGTTGTACAGATTATAGATGAAGAATCCTTTGCCTACTCCAATAAATACATAGTCTTGGGAAATAGCCATACAATTGGGCATTTTGTTTAGCTGGGGGAAAAAACAAACAAACAAAGAAAACAGAATTATTTTCATTCTCACTGTCTATCTTCAAGAAACACAAGGTACTTTTCAAAGGTTTAAGAGCTTTTCCTCCAAAGATCATCCCCAGACACAGTGCTCATCTAAAACTCTTACCCATATATTAAGAAATTCATAGCATTTCACTTTCAGGGGAAAGAGGCCAGAGAAAACAAAGAATAAATACACATTTGCAACACTAAACATGACCACGGCCCCACACTTTTTCTAGTGCACTATGGGAAGAACAACAAAAGAGGCACTGGCTAGTTGCAACTGTCAAGCCAGAGAGCAGATTAACTCGTTAGGGAAGATTTCTCAGTATCAATAACAGTTACCTGAACTATTTTAATCAACATCAGCATGCATACAGCCTTTCAAAATTGCACCTGTCTTATTAAATGAAGGTTTCTAGTAGGAAGACCTTCCCTGGATCAGGTGTTTTCACATATTAACATTCAACAGAGGGGCTGGGGTTGTGGCTCAGCGGTAGAGCGCTTGCCTAGCGTGTGCAATGCCCTGGGTTCGATCCTCAGCACCACATTAAAGTAAATAAATAAAACAAAGGTATTGTGTCCAACTACAACTAAGAAAAATGTCAAAAAAAAAAAAAAAAAAGTTCAATGGAGAAACAGAGACTTCTGGTCAGCCGCCGGTTCCCTACCTGGACTTCTGTCAGTGGAGGGTAGATAGTGAGCTGGATGCAATCGCTCTCAGATTCCTTCAAGGTATCCCTCTCTTCAATAAGTTCCCATGCCAAGTCAAACACAAGATTCACCAGCTTATTGATCATTCGATAAGGCTGAGGCAGGGAATCCACCCCCTGATCTAGGTCCTTGATGACATAATCCTCTATGTTATCCTTAGACCAGTCCTTCTCTGTTGGGGATGGCACCACCAGTGGTACCTTTTGAGTAAATGTAGGCAGCCTCATCTTCTGGGTCTGACTTCTCTTGGTAGACATCATAGAAGGTGATACAGGAAACTTCTGTGAAACTCTGAAAGCTGAGAAGGGAAATAAGCAAAGGAAATTTGAGAAAAGCAGGGAAGCAAGAAGTCAGCATACCACACTTCTATAGCACAGTGGCCTCTGGGGATTATTTATTCCAGATACTGGCACTTTCCTTATTTAATCACAGGATTGCTACTACATTCCTAAGTTGTGGTCTTCATATTAGAAGGATATCATAAGAGACAGCTAACTTCTGACCAACCCAGGAAGATATTTGATATGATAGAAGGAGGGGAGTTTGGCACCCTGTTGCCTTTTGTCACCTGATAGGACAGTAGCTGTCATTTGTCCCAAATGGAATTCACCATCTCTCCTAGAACAAAGCCTTCTTCTGCTTCTCTGTATTGATAAATGACTGTGCTCAAGTCAGCCTGGTGAGAAGCCATGACTATACTCTTTCTTTCTCTTCCCTCAACCCCAATGAGATTCAGTTCAACATCATCAGTCCTCACTGTCCAATCTGTTGCCTTCTCACTTTCCCATTGCTGCCACACAGGAGATCTGCAGGCACAGGGCCCAGGACCCACGAGATTCTTCAAGGGTTTATAAAAATGTCTGCTAGGCTGGGGATGTATAGTGGTACAGCACTTGTCTAGCATGCAAGAGGCCATGGGTTCAATCCCCAGCACCACAAAAGCAAAACAAAAGTCTGTACAAAAAGAAATGTCCGAGACCTGAAAAAAATTACTGACTAAAACGCTCCTACAAAATCAAAATAGTCATTTTTTACAAAAATACTTATAACTTATCAACTCTGGTCTGTACGTGTATATAAAAATTCAAAGAGAAAACAAGTAATTTGTACTTCAGAAAACTCAAAATTGTGTTTAAAAAGGACTCCCAATGCTACAGTTGAAAAAAAAAAAGCATTTAATGGGGAGCCTGGGACACCTGTAACATGTAGTGGAGTAGAGTTGCACCATGATAGTGTCTGAGGACCAGGGGAGTCATATAAAGGCCCTGATGCTATCATCATCTTTTCTTCCACACTGGAGTCCACTTGTGATGTTTCCCTCCAGTTGAAAGAAACACCTGAAGTAATCAGTGGGAACAGTAACCTGTTCATGCCACCAGCCAGGAAGGAAATCTCATAATTGCCAGCTGGCTTTTGGCGTGGGGGGGTGGGTATTGATGTGGCCACTGAGCCACATCCCCAGCTCTTTTTTTTTTTTTTAAGACAGAGTCTTGCTAAGTTGCTGAGGTTGACCTTGAACTTGCAATCCTCCTGCCTCAGCCTCCAGAGTCACTGGGATTACAGGCATATGCCCTCCAAGCCCAGCTGTATCCAAAGTATTTTAAAAACTCTCAAAATAAGAAAATAAATACTTCAGTTTTTAAAAATGGGCAAAAGACAGACACTTAACCAAAGAAGGTATGCAGATGGCAAAAAGAACATTCAAAGATGTTCAGTGTCATAGGTATTAGTGAGATTCAAATTAAAATCATAAGATGCAATTACATATTATTGGAATGCCTAAAATTTTAAAAAATAGACTATACCAAATATTGTAAAGGATATGAAGGAACTGGAATGCTCATATACTGATGCTGAGAAAGTAGTACAGTTTGGAAGAGTTTGGGGGTTTCTTAAAAAGTTAAATACATAGTTACCAGGGCTGGTGTTGTAGCACAGTGAAGGAGCACTTGCCTCACATGTGTATACATTTATATACATCCATACCATAATATCCAGTTAGTCCACTCCTAGGGGTGATAGAAGGGAACTGAAAAATGTATGTCTAAGACTTGCCCATGTCATTACAGCTTTGTTTGTAGGCACATCACAGTGGAAACAATTCAAATATTTACCAGTAGACAAACAGATAAACTCTTGCACATTGTTAGTGGCCATAAAAATAGTACAACTATTTTGGAAAATTTTAGCAGTCAGTTAAATGTATCATATAATTCAGCAATCATATTTCTATGTATTTATGCAAGAAAAAATAAAATTTATATTTCATATATAAATCTGTACTTAAATATTTATAACAGCTTTATTTGTGATTGCCCCAAACTGGAGACAACATGAATGTATTTCACTTGGGTATATGGATAATGAGCTATGGCACATTCACATTATGGAATCTTTCTCAGCAATAAAAATTACAAACTATTGATATGAACAACATGAATGAAACTCAAATGCATCATGCTAAATGAAAGAAATCAAGATAGAAAAAGCCACATGCATAGAAAACAAAAGATAAAAATCTGTTTAAAAGGGCTGGGGTTGTGACCCGGCAGTAGAGCGCTCGCCTAGCATGTGCAAAGCACTGGGATCCTCAGCACCACATAAAAATAAATTTAAAAAATAAAAGTATTGTGTCCAACTACAACTAAAAAATATATACTTTAAAAATTTGTTAAATGCACCTTTGAGGGGCTGGGGTTGTGTCTCAGTGGTACAGCGCTTGCCTAGCATGTGTGAGGCCCTGGGTGAGCACCACATAAAGATAAACAAAGACATTGTGTCCATCTACAACTAAAAAATATATATATATATTTTTTAAAAAGCACATTTTCCTCATCTCATCATCAAATACATTAATGTATGTACTTATCAATTTACAGTGTAACTTACTAACCTGTTGCCCTAGGCCTAGACTTAGCACAACAGTTGGTACTATGTGGCCAGAAGTCAACAAATTCTTATAGTTTTCAGCACTGCTGGTCCTGTGCTATGCAGGGAGAATACATGTGGCTTTCTTTTTCTTTTTTTGTCATTAGGATTGAACACAGAGGTGCTTTACCATTGAGCTTTATCTCCAGCTCTGTTTTCATTTTGAGACAGGCTCTTGCTAAATTGTTGAGGCTGGCCTTTAACTTATGATCCTCCTCCATCAGCCTCCCTACTTACTGGGAATACAGACCTACACCACCACACCTGGCTACTTTTATCCTTCTTAAAGGCATGTCCCTCTGCAAACCATGAGTAATCCATGGGGCTGAGAGAATATACTTACCCAAAGTCTAGTTTCCCTCTTCTAATTAAGACCAGGTTCAAGATACCCACACCTCTAAAATTATGGCCCAAAGGATGCCAGGACCTGAATGAGTCTTTCTGATTTCTTCCTGGAGGTATTCTCCGTTGTTAAGCACCCCTAGACCTGAAAGATGCCCATAGCTGCATAGGGCATGGGCAAAACATGGATGTGTCTTGGAGTATCCACACCCTATATGCACCCTTTTAGCAATGTAGGTGGGAGTAAAAGACCAGAAGAGAAAGGGGGGTGGGAAAAGTCAGGGGTCTAGTTGTGGCTACATTACCACATTCCAGTTGTGTTTCCAGGTTTTCAAGGAGTCTAAGAAATCTAAAAGTGAACCTGGCCTTATACATATAAATGTACATTTGCCAAAGCAGGAGAACAAAATATTTTATCTAACAATTTGTTACTCGATTTATACTTTTTAAATATTTAACCATATGATATGGCTTTCCATTTGTAAGCTTACCCCAGACCTGAAAATATTAGAGGAAGAGGATTACAAAAACAGAGGGCCTTGGGCTGGATGTGGCTCAGCGGTAGAGAGCTCACCTAGCAAGGTTGCGACCTGGGTTCGATTCTCAGCACCACATAAAAATAAAGGCATTGTGTTGTGTCCATCTACAAAAAAGATTCTCTCTCTCTCTCTTTAAAAACAAAACAAAACAAAACAAAAAACAGAGAGCCTTACTTTGTGGCTGTAGGGGATGCATTTTACAAAATTAAGGCCCATCGAATGAAGATTCAGTGGTGTAACTTCATTGTAATCTACTTTGCCTCTACTTTGTGCATGTCGACCCTTTTAAGGCTTCCTCAGATAATCATCTTTCAGTGTTCAATAATCCTAAGAGAAAAATCTCTCACATAATTTACCCGGCTCTCAAGTTAGAAATACACTCCAAGTATTGGCTCAGCTCTAACCATTATCTGACCTGGAGCGGGGAAGGTGGCGGGGTGTGTGGGGGGTGGGGGGGTGGGGTGGGGGGGGGTGGAGGCACTGCGCTGAGAAATGATGCCCTCCCCAAGCAAAGGCCCAGGGGAGTTCTCTGGCTGGAGAGACCCCTTGGGATTCTCCCTGGGATTCCTGAGCGCCTGAGATCTGCTGGGAAGCAGAGCCCTTGGAACGCCTGAGAACGGGGAGACGGGCCCCTCACGGTTCGGTTTGGAGACCCAGCTGGCAATCCGAAGTCCTTGAACATCAAGAGAGCCGCCACACCCGATCCTAGGATCCGAGGTTGAGCTCACCGGGCCAGGCGTCCGGGTGTCGCTTTAGTAACCGCTACTTCCGGTTTCGACCGGAAACCCGCTAGCAGCTCTTAGGAGGCGTGTCGGCCTCACGTGGGCGGAGAGAGTCAGCCCCTCCCACCCCGCAGTTGCCCTGACCCGGACTCCCCCCAGGGGCCAGCTGAGCCCTAGAGGACCCACGACCGACCCCGTGTTGCCTCGGGCCGGTGCCATGGACGCCTTCATCCGCTTCACCAACCAGACCCAAGGTCGGGACCGACTCTTCAGGTCAGTGCCGGCGGCCTCCATCCCTTCCTCTCTGGGTTCTCAGCACCCGAGAAGGAGGAGTGAGCTAATAACCCGGGAAATCGAAGCAAGCAGGATGCCTCCAGCTCCCGCTGAGGAAGTTTGGTACAAGAGCCCCTCTTCACCTTCAATTCCCAGGGGCTGTGCACCCCAGCCGCCTAGAGGCCGCTGGCTGTGTGACACCCCTCCACCAACCCTCCTCGCTCAGAACTTTCTTCTCCTGGTAAAGGAAAACCGAGTTCTCCTCACCCAACATTCTTCCAAGGGATTTCTTTTAACTCATTATGTCCCATAGCCCTATATACAAAACCTGTTTTTAAAACTTAGAATTGTAACTTTGAAATGGGCATTTATAGTCCCTTTGAAATAAATATTATATTTTAATTGTTCTTTTGAGAAAAGTAATAGGTGAATGAATAGAGTGTTTGAATATATATGAAAATATCTATAAAGGATAGATGATCTTTTCCAGCGTATTTTAATAAGCCCATGTCGATTTAAAAAAAAAAATATTTGCAGAATTGAAACTTTGGGACTTAGTGGGTTAAAGAGAAATTTTGGGTTGGCATTTGTGACTAGGGAAGCAAACCACTTGTTTCAAATACCCCCTCAAGGGGGTATTTCAAAATGCTTATGGAGAAACAGAAGTTTTATTTATTTTCTTTATCTTACACTATTGCCCAATCTGTGTGATTCACATACCGAGTGTGAAATAATTGTATAAACTCTAAAAACACAGTGGAGAGAGCCCTTAGAACTAACTGCATCTACAAGGCACATGCTGTGCCCCTGAAAATTCAGTTTGTTTTGATTATTAATCCTTGCTCATGATGCTTCTTTTAGTATTTTAGTTCATTCCTGCAGAATAGTCACAATAGTTACTGTTGCAGTTTTACTTAACAGTATTCAAGTGCTAACACACAAACACACCAGTAAGAATAGCCCCAATGAGACTTTGGTAAGCAAACTGTATCAAGTTTGTTCTCAATGCTTTGCCCATATTAACTTATTTAACCCTCATGACAACTCTGTGAAGTAGATACTTTCACAGATGGGAAACTGAGACAGAAGGAGGTTAATGGGTACTAAGCAGCAGAGTTGAGAGATACAAATCCACAAAGATTCCAGGGCCCACCTCTTAAGTGCTAAATCTTTCTAATTAATTTGATAGCTTTTCAAAATAGTTGCAATATATACAACCTTTATTAAAATAGAAAACTATAATTCCAATATACCCAGAATATATCCTGCAATTTTATCAAGAAGGGTGTTAATTAAATAATCACTTAGGATATATTTATTCAGCAAGATCAGATCTCTAGTGTTCATTTCCCAGCCCTCTTAATGATCTATATAACCTCCATGAACAAGTTGGTATTCATCAAATAATGCCATTTTCAGACCTACTCCTATTGTTAGATCAAATCTGACATGAGTAGCTTGAGCCCTCTGATCAGAAAGCACACTTTTAAAAAGGCAGAGTGCCTGGTTCAGTGACACACCTATAAGCCCAGCGACTCAGGCTGAGGCAGGAAGATCCCAGGTTCAAGGCCAGCCTGGGCACCTTGGCAAGATCCTGTCTCAATAAGAAGGGCTGGGGATGCAGCTCAGTGGTAGAGCATGCCGGGGTTCAATCCCCAATATGAAAAAAAAAAAAGAGGAGAGAAGACAGATCTCTGTCTGTCTTGTTCTCCCCCTATTTCCCCCTCCTCCTTCTCCCTCTCTTTTTTATGGTACTAGACTCAAACCCAGGGTGTTGTGCATGCTAAGGGAGTGCTCGGCCACTGAACCACACCCCCAACTATTTCTTTTCTTTTACTTAATTACTAAAATTTTGGAAAATGTGCCACTTTTTTGAGATTAATATTTATATCATAAAAAGGACTCAAATGCAGTTATAGGACAATAGGAACTGGCACTTACTTTTATTGACTAGACTGCCAGATGCATTTGGATGTTTCTGTGATATCCAATTTCTCATTTGTTATATTTATCAGTAAGTCATTGTTAAAGTAGGCACTCTTTTTATTGAGTATATAGTATTATTAAACAGGATTCTGTCTGTATTTTATATATAATACTTATAAGTTTTGAAAGGCAAATATAAACTATGTCTATACTAATTTGTGTACTGGTGTGTATTTTGTCCTTAATTTTTAAAAGATTAAACAATATTCAGACTGTAGATTTTCATTTGGATCTTGAATTGTGAATTTTGTGTCCTCTCACGTAAATAGTAGGTTAACTATGTGGTAGAATGGTTAATTTAAGAAATCTGAATGTGGGCTCGGGATGTGGCTCAGGTGGTAGGTAGCACGCTCGCCTGGCATGTGTGAGGCACTGGGTTTGATCCTCAGCACCACATAAAAAAATAAAATAAAGATATTGTGTCCTCCTAAAACTAAAAAATAAATATTAAAAAAAGAAATCTGAATGTATAGAATGATTTTTTTCTACACTGGAAAAAATAACATGTATGGATCTTTGCAGACTTCACAGGGAGACTTTGGGGCAATTTCCACTTCGACTACATTCATTTTTCTGTGCCAGTAAGGAGCCTTCTGGGGAGCTGTTCACTGCATTATTGCAGAGTCCTTTTTCATAATAACCTTTGGTTTGCATTTCCATTACATGTTCTACCCTTTGGCCCTCTGCAGAATGACTGTTGCAGAATTTTGCTCTTGGAAGAGCTGCTGAGGAGAAATCCTCTTAGAAACTTTGTCTTCAGAGAGATGTTTCTTTTTCCTTTACTTCATGAATTAAGTTTTATTTGGCTGGTCAATCATTTTCCTCATTTTTTTTTCCATTTCAGAGCCACTCAATACACATGCATGTTGCTTAGATATTTGTTAGAGCCTAAAGCTGGCAAAGAGAAGGTGGTAATGAAGCTCAAGAAATTGGAGTCCAGTGTGAGCACTGGGCGTAAATGTAAGTACTCTTTCTCTTGAGGAACAGTGGCTCCTAGTTTAGAATCCTCAGCTTCAGACACTGTAATTCACAGTGTGCTTTCAAGGTTTTAATTTCAAGTCAACCAAGTTTATTGATGAAGTTGACCAGTAAGGCTGCCTCATGGAACTCCAGACCCCAAAATTTGAATGTTTGCCTGCAGACCATTCATATACATCATCCTGTGTTCACGCTTGGTGCTATGCTAGATCCTTCTGCTTGATCATAACAAGTGGGACATAAAATGTGTTAGCTCATCTTTTGTTCTTACAACCACAAAACATCTTGGCAATCCCTGGCATGAGCTTCTAGTTCCTGTGAACCTTTGTTTTATAGAACAGAATAGCAATGACCTAGGCCACCTTCTTCTCTTGAGGATTGCTAGAGGATTGGAGGAATACATTTTCTTAGACAATTTACAAGGTAGTTTCATTTTAAAGGCAAAAAATGAAGCAGTGTTTTGCATTCATTTAACTTAACTTTCATAATAAATCATCCTAGGAAATCCCATATTTCATATAGCAATGATATGTCTTGCTCCTCACTGTTGACAAGAACCAGAAGTTGTCACAGCAGGCTAGCAGAAGCATTAGAATGGGATGTAGACCATCACATATTGATCAGTTGTTTTTGAGCACCTACTTCATAAAGAGACAGTTCTTAACTTTGTAGGAAAAATAAGATCATACTATAAACATTAAGACGAGTGCTGGATATGGTGACCAGGGTAAAGAAAGATGTTTTAGAGAAGGTAGAAAAATTGAGGTGTGTTTGGAGAGGCAGTTTCCTCCAGCAAAGGCTCAGAACTGTTAAAAGCAAATCATGTGTTGGAGGATCAGTGTCAAACTAAGAAACTGGTTTGACAGAGAAGACTTAAGCTGTCAAGCAGAGCCTGGGAAGGGTGAGGTGAGCTTTTCCAGATTTGGCTTGAAGCCACAATTAGAAATTCTGTTTTAGATTCTTTAGATTGGTGGAGCTCAGAGGTCCTTTAGAGGTCCAGAAGGGGTTTCTTCAAGGTCATTCAGCCAGTTAGTGCAAGACCAGAATCAGAACCCAAATCTGTATACTAAAACAGTCATGACATGCCCTGTTTTGTGTTATTTTTGGTAAAATAATACCAAGCACTCTTGAGATTCTTAGTGTTCTGAGAGTAGCCACATCTGAGCCCTTACTGAGTAGTTCTGTTGTATCTTTCATAATATTTAGGACCAGAACTCATTCTATAGGTACTCCATAAATACTTGTTGACTCATTAATTGAAGTGCATGCTTTCATACAGACATGCAGTTGCAGAGGTTAGTTAATTCATCCAGAGCCCACATTACGATCTTACCATCTCCACTTTGTCTTCTTGACCATAGGCAGTAAAGAGGGTTTGGACCAGAGAAATAGCAAAATGATAATGGTGTTTTTTCAAAAGGCAGTATTTTTGTCTGGAAATTAAATAAAGTGTAAGGCATTAGATTCCAAGAGAATGTTGTACATGGATTCATATCATGATTGTCCTTCCTTCAGAAGAAGTGGAGGTAGTAATGTTCCATTGTAACAACCCATGCTCATGATTAACCAACCATGCCTGGAGTGGACTAAAGTGAATGTTAAGATACTCACTGGAATGGAGGAGATAAATTTTTAAAAGTCACTGTCTTTTTTGCCTTCCAGCATCATTTTAGGTGTCCTCAACATACTATAAAGTCCTCCTTTCCTAAACTAAGACTGAATTTCAAACAATCATCAATTATTAAAATACCATGCTGGATCCTCATGCTGACACAGAGATTCTGCAGCCCAATACCTAGAAATGAGTAACTGTTAACTGTGTGGGTTCTTCTTGCAGGGTTCCGATTAGGCAATGTGGTACATGCTGTCCAGTCGACTGAGCAGAGCATTCATGCTACCGACCCAGTGCCCCGCTTATGCCTAACATTAGCCAACCTGAACCGTGTGGTTTATTTCATCTGTGACACCATTCTCTGGGTGAGGAGTGTGGGTCTCACCATGAGCATCAACAAAGAGAAGTGGCAAACATGGGCCACCCGCCACTACTACTATTTTCTCCTGCTGAGCCTGGTCAGGGATCTGTATGAAATCTCCCTGCAGATGGGACGGCTTGCACATGACAGGGCAATGAGAGAGAAGTCATCCCAGAATCCTTTTGGGTACAGCTTGGCTGATGAAGAAACAGAATGGCTTCAGTCCTTCCTTCTTCTTTTATTCCGATCTCTGAAGCAGCATCCTCCCTTGCTTCTGGACACAGTGAAGAACTTATGTGACATCCTGATCCCCTTGGACCAGATGGGGATCTATAGGTCCAACCCAGGCATCATTGGGCTTGGAGGTCTTGTATCCTCTGTGGCAGGTATCATCACTGTGGCCTATCCTCAGATGAAGCTGAAGATCCTCTAGGGTGTTGGTAGGCTCAGGACCAGTGACTGTTTAAAGAAGACATCTTCATGAAACAAACATTTACATCGGTCACAAATCATGTCATATCTTGCTTATGTTTTTTGTTCACATGAGCATTTATGACCTGTAATGTGAGCTGAGGTGGGGCCAAAAATGGAACATGAAGATTTATGGTGTTTTTAGAGTGCTGGAATGACTTCTGAATTTCTGAATATTTTCCATTCACCTAACATTTACTGAGCATCTCTTATGTGCATAGTAGGCACTTAGCATTTGCCACATGAATAAAAATTGAAAGGAAAAAAATTGAAAAAGACCCGATAAAACTAATAAGTGAACACTAATATACGTATAGATTGGGTTATATGGATTATTGGTTTCACATGATTGTCAAAGATCTGATTGATGCACAGCACCTTCAGATTTGATAGCGAACCGCTTCTATCAGCTATACCTGCCTCCAAGATTGTCAGTAGCAGGATGGAGGGGAGCTGGGCTGAAAGCCTCCTCACCTGTTGGCCTTGACCATCATTGTACTTTTTTTTTTAAAATATTTTTAGTCGTAGATGGACACAATAACCTTTATTTTATTTTATTTTTTTCATGTGGTGCTGAGGATCAAACCCAGTGCCTAGCATGTGGTAGGCAAGTGCTCTACCACTGAGCTACAGCCCCAAACAACCCCATCACTGTATTTTTGTCCTTTTGTTCATAAGTAGAATCAGAAACATATCAGGCACCTTCATTGTGTAAATATGTCTGTGGGTAGAACCCTTTAATAATGCAGTGAGTAAGCAGAAATCAGAAGTAAACAAAAGAGAAAAATAGGTGGAAGGTCACATCCTGCCTATTATGTAGATTGTGACAGACAAGAAAATTGACCCTGAAAAAAGCAAATGAAACCTGGGTCAGGACATTCCTTTGACCTTCTAGTGTGAGTTCTGTGACAACTCACTGCCTTCATGATTGAGTACAAGTATGAGACTCCAGAATCCTGTGCTTTTGACCTCTACCCTTCTCAAATTTGGAACTTTTGATGATGGTCTATATTTTGTCCTACAAAACTAAAGCTACCTAGACCTATCATCCAGATTATTTTATTTAAAACCATGTAACAGTTTGGGCAATTCCACATTAATTTTCATCAAAACATATGCAGTCTAAAATTTCATGACTATTCTTGTGAATGTAGGAAAACCATAATTTTCTTAGATCTTAGGGTCATTGAGGGAGCAGTAAGGGGCCAATAAAGAGGACACAGAAGCATTTACTTGTGTTCCTACTTATTTATAAATAATGTTATCTTATTTGTAAATCCAGGTCCTTTAGTTTGAGGGAAGAGAAGTGGAGAGATAGGGTGCCAGTAGGTAGGAGGCCAACACTAAAGTAAAGCCATGTCATTTATCTGAATGGAAATCAGAAAAATATGCACTGAGTAAGGTTCCCAGAAATATGATAGAGTTTTTTGAAAAGTAGACTCTGGTCCTTGGCTCTCTGTTATTCGTGTGTGTTTGTGTGTGTGTGTGTGTGTGTGTGTGTGTGTGTGTGTAGTAGGGCAGGGGTGCTAGGGATTGATCCATCCTAGGGTCTTGCACATCTTGGGCAAGCACTCTACCAGTGAGTCACATCCCCAGCCCTTTTTAAAATTTTGAGCGGTGTCTTGCTGACTTGCCTAGGCTATCCTCGAACTTTTGATTCTCCTTCCTCAGCCTCCCAAATAGAGATTACAAGTGTATACCAGTGCACCCAGTGACTGGCTGTTTTTAATCTGATCAGTCAAAATAAGAGATTTGAGCTGGGTATGGTGGTGCCCACCTGTAATCCCAGCAGCTCAGGAGACTGAGGCAGGAGAATCACAAGTTCAAGGCCAGCCTAGGCAATTTAGTGAGGCCCTAAGCAACTTAGAATCTGCTTCAAAATGTGGCTCAGTGGTTAAGTGCCCCTGGGTTCAGCCCTCAGTGCCAATAAATAAATAAATAAAGGAGGTTTGACAAAGAATATTTGGGGAGTTTTAAGAGAAATGAAAGCTGCTAAAGCAGGGCAAATAAAAAAGTTTAAATAACTGTTTTTTAATCTTGTCCAGATTCCCTGCTGTAAGAGATTAATTATGCCAAATAAATTTCTAGACAAAACTGATTCATGTATCTGTGAATGTGTTCTGGGATTAGAAAAGAGTTAACAGGAACACAGACAGTCCCTGAGCTCTGGCAGGGAGATGAAAGCTGAGAAGGTGGACGGCAGGGAGGTTTAGATGTGGAGGTCCTGGGTTGAGAGGTTCCGTCTAAAAAGCTCTAGCCACATTGCTATCCTGGAGCGGTGCTTGAAGCAGCCTGGTGCTATGGCCTCTGCCTGAAGCACACTGCCTTGAGCTCATGGGGGCATGTTTCATTGATTTCAATCTTGATGACTTTGTCCTCTGCAAGGAGAGTGGGTGGTGGGGAGTTGGAAAAAATGCCATGTCTTCTAGACTTTGCGTGGACCATGGTGTCCTGGTGTCCTCCCTGTGCATCTTTCTCCTTCCAAGCTAGCCTCCACATTCATGAGGGTTTCCAAATACCCACAATTTCCCTAATAGACATACAGGCCACCACATTCACAACTGACATTGTTGCCTGAAAATTTACTTATTCAGCAACAAATATTTGAGTCCATGCTTGCCTTGGAGTTGGAGGATTCACCTGTGAACAAGATTACCAAGGTTCCAGCTCTTGTGGTGGTGGAGAAGGAAACTAGAGCTCCATGTCTTGACAACTGCTACTGGAGGCTGGCTCTTCTTCCCTTGGGATTTTCCTCAGCCCTTTCACCACTCTTCACCTCTCACCCACATTCTAGAATCCAAGCTGAAGTGGCTAAAAGCCCAGCTTTGTCAGCAGAGCTTTCAGGCACAGAGCCCTCTACTCCCTCTGGCCCAAAGCCACTACTCCTGAGGCTGAAAACTGCCCTTTGGCCCAGGTTGTCACCCAGACACAAAGCCCCAGATAATTTGTCCTGAACCTTGAAGTGAGGACAGAGTGTACCTCTTTAAAACACTTCCTGTCCTCTCCATTACTATCTTACAACAGAGATGTCCAGGTTGGATCAAGAAGTATTAAATGTATCACAAAGTTATTACTCCTTTCAGAGCCTCCCTGCTTGATTATCTTTTCCTTTTTATAACTTCCCATTCCTACTTTATTATCGAAACACCCTTTAGTACCAAAGATCCATCATAAAGTACTGTTTCACTCCACCCCTGCTCCTTTCTCCTGTTTCCATATCATACAACTTAGCAGAGTCAATACATGTATTTTTACCAACAATAGGGAAAATAAGTGCTGTCCTTCTATTATCCTATTATTATTATTAGGTCTTGCTAAGTTACCCACATTGGACTTGAGCTTGCAATCCTCCTCCTCTAACTTCTGAGTTGAGATTACAGGCATGGGTCACCTCTTTGGGCCCTATTATCTATTTTTATTTAAGGAGCCCTTCTTAGACAATCTGAAGACACTGGCTTGCACCCTGTCCTCCATCATCTTGGAAGCCAGGAACTAGAACTTGAGTTCTTGCTGAGGAAAGGATGACCCAGTGATAGTTCTTGGTTGTCCTAGTGCTGTTGGTTGGTGATAGAATCTTGTCAATACTGTCACTCTCTAGACTCAGGAGAACAAAACCTCTCTCCCACTGCCCATTTTGGTGGCATCTTAGGCCAGGTAAAGTTCAACATGTTTCCTTGGACTCTAGGAATTTACAGAGGTTGAAATTGCTCCCTCAAAGCCCATATTCTCAAGGACTTGACCCCAGCTCCATCTCATTTTTACTGAGAGCATTTATCTCCCATAATCAAAGACTAGCACATTCAGTCCCAAGAGGCCTTTGCGTCTCAGTGCAGGTTTAAGTCATACTTTTCAATATTCACTTTTTTTTCTAAAGAGAGAGAGAGGAGAGAGAGAATTTTTTTAATATTTATCTTTCAGTTTTCGGCAGACACAGCGTCTTTATTTTTATTTTATGTGGTACTGAGGATCGAACCCAGCGCCCCGCGCATGCCAGGCAAGTGCGTTACCGCTTGAGCCACACCCCCAGCCCCATCAATATTCACTTTTGAAGTAAATAAGAAAGCATCAGACAAACTGAAAATTGTCCAACAGGACCCTCGTGGGGAAAAGGATCAAAGATTACAGAATAATTGGAACTTTAGAGCTTATGGATTTAATGACATATGTGTTAATACCTTGTTTATGAAAAGCAAAAGTTTTGTCAACTGAGGACTGATGTTATAGAATTATTCCTCATGACTCTGGAATAATGAATTCTCTGAGCCTGGGGTGTCCTTCAGCTCTGCAATCTACCTTCTCATTGGCTAACTATCCTTATAGAAGTTAGGATGAGCCCAAGGGACCCTGGGTCAGATAGCCATGGCAACAGGCTGCTCCAACTTTCTCTTCTTCTCTGCCCTCCTCTAGCTGAGAGGCCTGGTAGCATTGCCCAAGACTCCCTGGAGTGGCTGGAAGTGTTCCTGCCGAGGAGGCACTCCACAGTGTGGGCTCTGTGAGGCTGAGGTGGTGGTCGGTTGCAGTGAGTGTGGGGATCCTGGGGGATTCCCCTTACCTGGCTTGTTTATGAGTATTAAAGGGAAGGAGTTGAGGGTAAAGGCCTCTTGGGACTTTTACTGGGGATGAAGAGACCTGCAGGGAAACTACTGAGGGAAAGATTCAAGGTGAATTACCAGGACTCTAGAGTAGCTGTTTGGTGGTCAATAGTTTTTACAGAACACAGCTGAAATAGCTAGTTTTATGAGTGACTGGTTACTTGCCTAGCTGAGTTATAGAGGGACACGATGCTGTCTTAGAAACAGAGGAATTAAACCACAGTTTTGTTTGTTTGTTTTTTATAAAGGAGAGTAAACCTGAAACTAATTCTTTTTTTTTTTTTTAGAGAGTGGGGGGGGGAGAGAGAGAGAGAGAGAATTTTTTAATATTTATTTTTTAGTTCTCGGCAGACACAACATCTTTGTTTGTATGTGGTGCTGAGGATCGAACCCCGGCCGCACGCATGCCAGGCGAGCACGCTACCGCGTGAGCCACATCCCCAGCCCTGAAACTAATTCTTTTAGTCTCTTTTGGATCTTCATTTAAGAGCCCAGTACTTCATCTAAAACCTTTTATCTCTCATGGCCACCTGCATTTTTTCATTTCTTATCGTAAACCTTTATAAGAAACATGGTGTTGACCAGTAGGTGAGAAGCAACTTGGTGCTCTGGAACTCTAAGAAATGACAATCTGTGCCCCCAGACCGCCTGGGTCCAGTGGGTGGCCATGGGAGGTAAGGAACTGTGGATTGCAAGCCTGCGGGCCTCTGACGGACCTGGGACTTTCTGCTTTGCAGCGTGAAGAACTAGAATGGCAGTCAACAAGGGCCCAACCTTGCTGGATGGAGACCTTCCTGTGAGTAACTTGGGCTCTTGCGGGGTGGGGAATGGACACCTGATGGGAGGAAGGAGCCAGGAGGGAGATTCGGGGGAGCTGGAGCAAGATATGTCTAAACTATAAACTAGGTCATTGACCATGTTTCAGTTATTCCTGCTCTCACTACCTTTTGCAGAGGGCTATGGGAGGCTCTGGAGGGAGAAAAAATGTCAATTAAAAACTAAGCCCTTGGGCTGGGGTTGTAGCTCAGCATTAGCACACTTGCCTGGCATGTGTTAGGCACTGGGTTCGATCCTCAGCACCACATACAAATAAATAAAGATATTGTGTGTCCATCTCCAACTTAAAAAAAATTAAAAAAAACAAAAACCTAAGCCCTTGGGGGGAAAAAAGGGCACAAATCCTGGCTGGGGGTGGGGAAGAATAGAAAGGAAGGGAACTACCATATTCTAAACCCTGCTGCATAAGTCCCTGTTTTGTTCACCACCAGCCAGCTGAATGTATTCATGCAGAGCCACTAAAGTTTGTGACTCCAGCATCATTTATACTATGAATGGTTCATCTAGTTCACAGCTGTTGCGATTTTCACTGTGACTTGGAGTGATTTTGATCCTTTTAGGTGTGCCTGATGCCTCTTGGCAAAACCTCTATTATTTGGGCACAGTTTAAATGGTTAGTGAAACTTAAAAATTATAAACCTATCTCGTCACCAATTAGGCTTCAATTAACCTCTGCACAAGGGTTCACATGCTAAGTTTTATACTGAAGCCCACAACACAGAGAGGCGTAAAATGGTCATATGCAGTAATATCTTAACAGTTTTCCTCCTTTCCCAGCATCTGCTTCTCCCTTTGGTTTTGTCTCAAATAACCCTTTAAGACTCTGTCCAAAATGTTAAAGAAAATACTTTTTTGTGTCTTATCCAAGTCTTTTTCTAGTTCCAGTTTACAACTCACCATCAGGATGAAAAGCTAAAATACTGTGGCCTGCTCTGTCCATTGTGTTCTTGATGGCCCTGCTAACTTAGCATTAGGTCCTTGCTGCTAGGACAGAAAGAACCCTGCCACAGCGGCACATTCGAAGCTATGCAGAGTTTGAGCATGAGTCACACCTGGGGTGTTTTTAATCTGGAGAATTCTTGTGATCATAAGACTAGGTAGAAGAATATAGTAAGGCCCTATGCACCCTTCACTAGCATGAATCCACAGCCAAACTACTTCATCCTCACCCTATCAATTCACCTTACATTATTTTAAAGCAAATTCCAGATATGCTATTTCAAGTCTGACTTGGAATCCTGGCTCTGTCAATTACTAGCTGTGTGATCTTAGGTAAGTCATTCACATCTCTGAGTATGTCTCCCTGTCAGCAAAGTGATGGTGATAATGCTGACTCACAGAGTCACTGGCAAAAAGGACAGTGCTAAGCTGTAGCATATCCAGAGAAGGAGGTCACCAGACCATGGTGTGGACCAAGTTAGGAACTGGAGCTATTTTATTTAGTACAGAGAAGTAACCTTCAAAGGGAGACATATTTGACTTCAGATGTGAGAACACCAATCCATGAACGATGAAATAGAATAGTTCAGGGTTGTTTCAGAATGAAGAGAGAATAGGATGGGGAGAGGGTGAAGATGGATTGCAGTTACAATTGCAAATGCAAGACTAGCAAAGAAATTCTGGAAAGGCTTCTTGCCACAGAGCCTCCTGGAGGCCAAGCTTCCCATTCTGGGCGCCCTGAAAACTTAGGCATTCTACAAGGTGCAGCTCTGTGATCCATTTTTTTGGCTAGGCACTGAGAACACAGAGTGCACAGTCTACTGGGAGAGAGAGTAACAAGTACCCAGGGAATCACAGCACAGTGACATCAATACAGAGACAGCCCAGGGAAGAACTCAGAGGCTTCTGATGTGAGGGAGGAGAGTTAGGAAGCTTCAGAGAAGACATGAAAGGCAGAAATAGATGGGAGGGAAGGAGAGCGTATTTAGCACTGGACCAGCTTCCACGAGCAGGGAGGCAGGACCTCAGAAAGACCTGGATGGAATAGGCCTAGATGAAGCCACCACTCAGAGGTGGACTAAAACTCTGGACAGACACTTTGACAACACTTGCTCTCTACCAGTAAGTCTAGGAGGGGTGCTGCAATTCAGCTTGGCTCCTGGGAACAGATTGCCTCAGCAGCCCCCCAGAGATGGGTTATGGCCAGAAGGCTACGGCAGGCTGGCTCTTGTTTTCCCTGTGGGCTCCCTCAGGCTCCCAGGACCAAGGCATCCAAGACATTTTTGGCCTTGGTTCCTCCCAGGTTTCTGGGACTCAGAATAGTTTTGCCAATGGCTGCCCAGCCCTGGAGTCACCTTCCCGGGAGGCTAGAAAGGAGATGGTTAACTTGTACACGTTTCTTCCCTGCCAGGAGCAGGAGAATGTGCTACAGCGCGTCATGCAGCTGCCTGTGGTGAGCGGCACCTGTGAGTGCTTCCAGAAGACATACACCAGCACCAAGGAAGCTCACCCCCTGGTGGCCTCCGTGTGCAATGCCTACGAGAAGGGCGTGCAGGGCGCCAGCAACTTGGCCGCCTGGAGCATGGAGCCAGTGGTGCGCAGACTGTCCACCCAGTGTGAGTCCTCGTGGCATTTGGCCACTGCCCACCTATCCACTGACACTCACTACCACGTGTCAGCCTGTCTAATCATCTGGTAACTTGCCCATCTATCTGCCTGACTGCTCCCCATCTGCCTCACCCCAACTCCAGGTCTTCTCATCTACCAATAGAAAGATATAGATACAAGCCAGGCACAGTGGTGCACATCTGTAATCCCAGCAACTCAGGAGGCTGAGGCAAGAGGATCTTAAGTTTAAAGCCAACCTGGGCAACTTAGCAAGAGTCTGCCTCAAAATTTTAAAATAAATAAGTAAATGGGGCTGAGGATGTAGCTCAGTGATAGGCTGTCCCTAAATTCAACCCCTAGTACTGAAAAAAAAAAATACAGTTCTTTTTCCAGCTATACATGCCTCAACTACAGCCAAGCTGGCATCTTCCTAAGATGGCAATGATGGGCCAAAGAATTTTCAGGGAAAGGGATGGGCAGAGCTATGCCAGTTGTGGTGAAGGTGGGGCCTGGTGACAGACCAGACCCACCCTAGATCCAACTCCAGCAGCAGCAAGAACTGACAGAGTCTGGAACAGAGACAGGGATAGCAGACACTAGGGCTGACCTGGAGAGGGAAGTCCACCCACCCACCCACCCACCGCTGATGGTTCTGGCTGATAACAGGTGGGGACAGCAGAGAGCTACCCACCAGAGACCTAAAGGTGGAAAACAACCGTTGATGTGAGTCTTAATGGACTTGCCCCATGCAAATTTCTGCCCCACCTAAAAATATGATCTCTTAAGGCACGGCTTTTGATTGAGCAGAGAGAAATCCCAACAGTGCTGAGAAATCTAGCACCTTCCACTATACTAAGTAGAGAACTGTGGGTATCGGAGGATTCCACACAACAAGCAGGACAGTTGTAAAGATGACCCAGGCCCTGGGTTAGCCTCCCCTCCTGCAAACTCCTAAAATACATTCCCTGAGTCTCATTCTGTCCAATGAGAAGACAGCTAAGCTGGGAACACTGGTACATACCTGTAATTGCAATGACTCAGGAGGCTGCAGCAGGAGGATAGCAAATTCAAGCAAATTCAGGCCTATGCCCTTTCCTTCCAGTCAGAGCTGCCAATGAGCTGGCCTGCCTCACAACTCGATAAGACTATCTCAAAACAAAAATAACAAAAGGGTTGGGGTTGTAGCTCAGTGGCAGAGTGACTCTGAGTTAAATCCCCAATACCTAGCCAGGCATGGTGGTGCATGTCTGTAATCCCAGCAAATGGGGAGACTAAGGTAGAAGGATCATAAGTTCAAAGCCAGCCTCAGCAATTTAGTGAGGCTCTAAACAACTTAATGAGGCCCTGTCTCTAAATAAAATATTCAAAGAGCTGGGGATGTGGTTCAGTAGTTAAGTGCCCCTGAGTTTGATCCCCAATACCAGAAAAAAAAATACCACCAGTAAAAGGAGGAGGAGAAAAGAGCCAAGTCATTTGGGCTGTCTGCTTCTTGAGAATTTTGCAAAATTAATTAATTAGTTGATTAATTAATAATACATTGGGATAAAGAATAAATGAAAGAGCATGTATGAATACCCTTGAAAACTGGTATCCAGAACTTATGTCCTTGACAGCCCCTGAGCAATATTCTCTGAAATGTTAGCATCCTCTGGTATTTGCTCCACTCTCTGGGGGAATTCCTTTCTCTTCCCTGTGACCCTCTTCACACTGTCCACCATCTTGACACCTAGTGGTTAAAAGCAAGGCTCTTTGGGCAATCTGGAGCCTGCACCAGCTGTGACTGGGAGTTTTTCGCCTCTAGAGCTAAGCAGGCCTATGCCTGGCTCCACCAAGGCCAATGCCAAGGCTCCAGAGTTCTGCCCACCTGGCATCTCTGTTCTCCCTCTTCTTCATGCTCACCCAGAGCCTCCGAGCAGGAGAGGAAGGTGAAGAGGGGAGGGTAGTATTAGTTCCTTCCCTTGATCCACCCTGCGATGTAGGCACCACATTTTACAAATGAAGAAGCTGAGGCTCCAACAGGTGTGTCTTGCCTGGAGCCATGTAATACAGGAGCTAAGCTTTGAGTGCATATCTGAGCAACCCTGAAACTGGCCCTGGTCTCAAGGAGTCACAAGCTAAAGATGGCAAAGGGCCTTGGGTTCATGGGTGCCTGGGAGGCGGCAGAACTGGGGATGAGAGCTGGGGATCTGAGGGCTTTCTTTGGCACAGAAGCCACTGCTAGATTTCACGGTGGGGCGCAGGGCTCACCCCAACACGGCCCTTTCCTTCCAGTCATAGCTGCCAATGAGCTGGCCTGCCGAGGCCTGGACCATCTGGAGGAAAAGATCCCGGCCCTCCAGTACCCTCCTGAAAAGGTGAGCCCCTTCCTCTTCCCCAGTGATGCCTATACTGCTGTCACTGCCTCTCAGAAAGGAGAGCTGGGAGTCTGAGTATCCATGGCAAGCGGTCTGCAAGGCTGGTGGTGGCCCCCTGTACCTAAGGCAGCACAACAGGTTCTTCCTCTTTCTATGAAGCCAAATGGGAGAGGGGTCATGGCACAAATCCTGGGAAAACTCAAACAGGAGCTTGGTTGGGTCCCACAACTTCCTGATATCTGGCCCTGGGACTTGGGGCTCCATGGGTCTGCCTTGCACCACTCGGTGACTATAGTTACCTAAGATCATGGGTCACACTCATCAGGATCCCGAGATTGCAGCCCCATGTCCTAGAGATCCAGCTCTTTATGGGCCATGACATTGAAAAAAATCACTTCACCTGGCCACATGTTTATTGGCTGGTTGCGTTAGGCACTTTTGGGGAATAAGCTTCAATCTTTGGCCTCATCCATTTAATTGATCAACCACCTACCATCCCATAAACATTCACTGAGCCCTGCCCTATTCAGGGACCATGACATGATTCACAGAGCTCTCTCACTTTATCTGCTTGTCAGTCCTCTGGGATGAGACTTGTTACCCACATTGTACAGATAAGAAAACCAGTGACACTGCCCAGCCACACAGCCTAAGCAGAGATCACAGGAGGACAGGCCAGTGCTCTTTACTCTCATTTTCCACATAAAGGGCAAAAATGGATGACCCCTACTAGGGTCCCCTCTTGTCCTTGCAAGAGTTCTGTTTTTATTCTCCACACTTGAATAAATCCTACTCCTTTCACTCTTCCAAAAATAAATAAATAAAGGCATCAGTGTCTTTTCACAGAGGAGCTCCCAGGCTATTTAGGAAGAAGGTAAATTTTTTCAGTGAAGAACTTAGAAGAAGTCAACTATCTCTATAAACCAATATAAATGCAGATGGAACCAGCCTTCTGAGGGAGGGACAGAGGAGTCAGGACAGAATTTTGCCTTATTTGCACAAGGGTATCAGAATAGATGCCACCTGCAGGGAGCCTTTGGGGCTGACCTCAAAGGATGAGCAGGACCCTGACAGGCAGCATAGTGGTGTAAGGAAGACTGGAGGTCAAAGTGACTGGCACAGTTTAATCTGGGTGCCCACACATAGATGCCAGTCCCCTGGACTTTAAATGATGCCTTCCAGGGAGCTGGCCTCAGGGCCTGAGGCTCTGAGAGGGCAGTTCTCACAGGGGCTAGGAGGAGACCCATGTGTTTGACCCTCTCTCCACCTTTTCCCAGATCGCCTCTGAGCTGAAGGACACCATCTCCACCCGGCTTCGAAGTGCTAGAAATAGCATCAGTGTGCCCATCACAAGCACTTCGGACAAGGTCCTGGGGGCCACTCTGGCTGGCTATGAGCTTGCGAGGGGGATGGCCAAAGAGACTGTGGAGTATGCTGCTAACACCAGAGCTGGCCGACTGGCCTCTGGAGGGGCCGACTTGGCCTTGGGCAGCATTGAGAAGGTGGTAGAGTACCTCCTCCCTCCAGCCAAGGAAGAGTCAGGTATCTGCCATAAGGCCACCCATGTTCCCTGGGGAGCCATGTACTTGGGAAAGAGTGGGAGACCAGAGCTCATCCAGCCACTGCTCAAGAACAGGAAGGCCCAGAGGGAGTTTCAGAGTGATCCATAGTCATCGGTCTACTCTCCCCATCTATAAAAAGGGAAAGTGAAATACCAGGGTCTCAGGAGGCTGAGGCAAGAGGATTGCAAGTTCAAGGCCAGCCTCAGTAAATTAATGAGACCCTGTCTCAATTTAAAAAGGGGGGGGGGCTGGGAATGTGGCTCAGTAGAGCACCTCTAGGCTCAATGGCAAGACCACAAAAAAAAAAAGTGAGTTTGTGTTAGAATTAGGGCAACTGCTTTTTGGTCCAAGACACAACCTAGCTTCTCCCAGCCCCTTTCTCATCTTTTTTCCCTTCTTTCTCCCAAATTTATACCCAGCCTCTGTTCCTGGACACCAGGGGGCCCAGAAGCCTCCCAAAGCCAAGCCAAGCCTTGTGAGCAGGATGGGGACCCTGGCCAACACCCTCTCTCGACACACCATGCAGACCACAGCCTGGGCACTGAAGCAGGGCCACTCCCTGGCCATGTGGATCCCAGGCGTAGCACCCTTGGTGAGTGTCTGCCCTGAGCACTGCCTGAATCCTGCCTGGGAGCACTGAGGGCCCCCTGGTCCCTTCTGTCTTGGGAATGTTCTCCCTTCCAACTTGGGCTGGGACTTTAGGTCTAAGAACAAGGGGTTTTAAGAGGAGAGGAGAGCTAATTGTCCAAGCCATGAGTGAGAGAAAGGGCAGGATGTGGGAAGAGGACAGGCCCTTTTTCTGGAGTGGTCCTGCCCCACCACCCACATCTGTCTCCCTCTGAGTCCCCCTACTTCATCCCCTCATGGGTGTCTTGCTGTGAGGCCTCCCACCTGCAAGGGAGCAGACTCTATCTGCTATCCAGGTAGTAGGAAGTGTCATCCTTATAGCACAAAACCCTTCTGTGAGGGAGGCAGTCCAACTGGCCCTGGTCTCTGACTGTCCCCTGGCTTCTGATTTTCCTTCTAGAGGCTTCTAATTTCTACTCCCACTGTATCCAAGGCAAATCTAGCTTCCCCCAGCTTTTTGGTCCAAGACACAACCTAGCTTCCCCCAGACTGGGGGCGTGGGGGAAGCTAGGTTGTGGCTCACATGGGTTAGCTCCTGAAGCTCCCACCCCATCTCTATGTGTATTTTATCTCAGATGGCTGGATTTTTTCCCCCATTGGGAACTTTAGTAAGAAACTAAGGCCAAGATTGGAAATAAAACAACATTAAAGCATGAGGGTCAGCAAGAAGATGACCACTTTCGGCCATCATGAGAGTGGTACTTTTAAAAGTATTCTTAGGTCTGGATTGTTCATTAAGCACGTGTATGCTAGGAACCTGCTGTGCACCAGGTGGTTTGGCTCCATTGGGATACAGGAGTAGTGGTTCCCCTCTGTCCCCTGCATTAAGCGTCGTTTACCAATGAGAGCTGAGACTGATCCACATAGCTGGTCCAGCTATTGGAGTGAGTAGAAGCTCAGGTGCCCCCATTCATGGCATCCCCCAAATCTATACAATATGGACTCCCTTGGGGAATGACCGCTTTTGTCTCCCAAAAGACAATGTCAAAAATGTTCCTATCAGCTTTATCCTTAGCCAAGAACTTGAAACTACAGAGAGGTCCATTCATACCAGAATGAGCAAATGGTGGTGAATTTACATAAGGGAATATTATACAAGGATGAAAAAAGGAAAGCACTTGTATATGCAGCAAGGATGGCTATCACAGCATTATGTGGAACTAAAGAAGCTATTCACGAACAAATACACATTTATGTGAAGCTGAAAAATAGGTATGGAGCTGGGTGTGGTGGTACACACCTATAATCCCAGAGACTCAGGAGGTTCAGGCAGGAGGATTGAAAATTCAAAGCCAGCGTCAGCAACTGAGCAACTCAGTCAGACCCTGTTTCTAAATAAAATATTAAAAAGGGTGGGTGTGGCTCAGTGGTTAAGTACCCCTGGGTTTACTCCCTGTACCCCCTCCCAAAAGGCATGGAAGTCAGAGGGGCAGCTCAATGATATAGCATGAGCTTGCCATGGTGAGGCCCTGGATTCAATCCCAGCACCAAAAAGAAAAAAAAATCGCTGAAACAAATGTATAGTGATAGATATCAGAATAGTGCTCACTCTTAAAGGACTTGGTAGACTAAGTCTGGGCCCTGGGTGATCCTCTGAGGTGTTGAAAATGGTCTCTATCAATCTATGGTAGTTACACAGATGTGTACTTACAACAGTTTAAGAAATGTATGCTAAAGATGTGTGCTCTTCAATGGTATAAGTTACCCTCAATAAAAAGTGTTGAGAAATGTCTGCTGGGACCAAGTGGCTTTGGGGGGAGGGACTCTGGCTATTGGGGCTCCCCTTGGCCTTAAGCAGGGCTGCTAGGCCAGCCATCTGCTACCATCTCTCCTTCAGAGTAGCCTGGCCCAGTGGGGTGCATCGATGGCCACGCAGGTGGTGTCCCGGAGGCAGAGTGAAGTACGAGTGCCCTGGCTGCACAACCTCCCTGCTGCTCAGGATGAGGACCACAATGACCAGACAGACACAGAGGGCGAGGAGACAGAGGAGGAGGAAGAATCAGAGGCTGAGGAGAACAAGCTCAGTGAGGTGAGCAGGAACCTGAAGACCCCACAACCCACATGGGAGTGAACAGCAGAGACACAGGGTGAAGAAAAGGTCTCTGTCCCCATCCCAGGGACAGGGTACATGGGTGCAGGACTCTCCCCCACCCTTAAATGCACAAGTTTTTCCATGTCACTCAGTTGACTCTCACAAAAACCCCCTAAGAGAGGCAGGGTAGAGATTATGCTCTCATTTTGCAGATGAAGAAACTGGGGAGCTGGGTGTAGTGGTGCACGCCTGTAATCCCAGTGACTTGGGAGGCTGAGACAAGAGGATTGCAAAGTTCAAGGCCTTGAACCTAGCGAGACCCTGTCTCAAAATAAAGTAAAATAAAATAAAAGGGCTTAGGATGTAGCTCAGGGGTACAGCGTCCCTGGGTTCAATACCCAGTACTTCAAAAAAAGAAACAAAAGAAAAGAAAAGAGAAACTGGAGGGTGATTTGCCCAAGGCTACACAGCTAACGGCAGAGCCAGGCTTAAACATTCTTTGGTTTGGTGTCCACATTCTTCCCCTCTAGTTCTGGGACTGGTGGGAGGGGAAAGGTCAGGAGAGCCACTGTAGGAGGTGCTGACCCTGCTCTGGTCCTCAGGAAGCAGCCCTGCCCAGCTCCAGAGGCCTCCTGGGCAGTGTGGCACACACCCTGCAGAAGACTCTCCAGGGCACCATCTCAGCTGTAACTTGGGCACCTATGGCTGTGCTGGGCACAGCAGGGAGGATACTGCACCTCACACCAGCCCCTGCTGTCTCCTCCACCAAGGGGAGGGCCATGTCCTTATCAGATGCCTTGAAGGGTGTGACTGACAACGTGGTGGACACAGTGGTGCACTATGTGCCGGTGAGTCCCATCCAGGGCTAACCTGTCTCCCAGGGAGGTCTGGAGAGGACAGATAAAGGAGGGTTGATTGACATGCTGCAGTCTCCCACCTTTCCCCCATCCCTGGAGAACTGCTCCGATTCTCATTGCCCCAGAAACATTGTTTCATACTGAGGCCTTTCCCAAACCCAAGAATATAGAGGCCTAGGGCCCTGACCAGAGGGCTCTCCCTGACATGCCCGCTTCTCTCACCAGTGGAGGACTTACACTATCAGTCTAGGGATTCCCAGTGGCTCAGCCCTCACCCCTTAGCTACCAACTGAAGGACCTGACAGAGGCTTCCCTGCTGGGAGGCTTCCAGGACACCCTGAGGGGTGGGCCATGAATTCCAAAGAAGGCAGCTAGCCCAGTCCCAATTCTATCACCTATCCCAACAGGAAAAACCCAAGAGACACCAATGCCATCCCTTTGGGAGCCTCTAGGCCCCTTCCCAAAGTAAGTTACAGATTGAGCAGGTGCAAGGAGGGCTGGGCAGGGCAGGACAGGAGGTATATGCTCTTCAAGCTGGCCAGGGGCTGGGTTACTCAGTCACTCCCACAAAGAGGCATTCAGTGGGGGTTGGCAGACAGCTTGTCCTCCTTGGGCTCCAAACATGCCCAGGCAGGTACCCTGATCCTGGCTGGGTCAATGTGTGGGTTGCATTTAGCCTATAATCCAAGGGAGGGTTTCTAAAGACACTGACTTCTTCTTGAAAGTCCCCCTTAGAAAAGCCCAAGGGGTCTGGAAACATTGGAGACATGGCTTGCCTTGCCTGAGGAGTCTGGCTGATGGAGATCAGAGTTGTCAGAACCTCGCGGGTTACCCTAGTGACCCCCATCCTGCTGTCTAACATTCCAGCCTGTGGCCACTCCTGGGGGAATGAAGGCGAGGACCCCAGAAGGGGTGGTGGACCCAAGGCGTAGTGACGAGGGCCAAGTAGGGAATCTAACGTGGCTGCCGGGTTCTCAGCTCCCCAGGCTGTCTCTGATGGAACCTGAGAGCGAATTCCGAGACATCGACAATCCCCCAGCTGAGACAGAGCATCGGGAGGCGGAGCGCAAGGGCTCTGGCGCGCCGCCTACTAGCCCGGAGCCGGCCGCGCCGCGCTTGGCGCAGCACCGCGGCAGCCTTCGTAGCGCGCGGGGCCCAGGCCTGGAGGACAAGATCGAGACGACCTCCGTACCGCGCTGCGGCTTCCTGGCCATGCCCCGCGAGAAGCCGAAGCGCAGGGTCAGCGACAGCTTCTTCCGGCCCAGCGTCATGGAGCCCATCCTGGGCCGCACGCAGTACAGCCAGCTACGCAAGAAGAGCTGAGCCCCGGACGCCCGCGCCCCGCCCTGCCCCAAACGGCTGCGCCACCCCCATGGGCTTGGGCGGGTTTCTCTAACAAATCCTCAGAACCTACACTTTCAAGCGAGCATTGACTCCTTCAGAGGAGTCCTCCTGGGAGCCCGAACCTCACCACAACCGTGCTGCCAAGGCACACATCATTTTAAAAGCATCCTTTTGGGGCTTGACCATCAGAGCAGATTTTTAAGGGGCACTAGAGCAACAGCATGCTCTGATTTTCTTTTCATTCATTCTTTTTGTTTTAATTATAAAACTAATTGCTTAACTTGATATCTCACATTTTTAACGGAACTTGTAGCCAAATGACATTTGACTGTTTCCAAAATTCAGATCCCTCCTCTGTGGACAAATATTTTGCTTCCAAATGAGTAAAAATGTCACCACCCTGATGTGGTGTTCTTGACAGGAGTTCTTGACACATTTTTAGCCTTCAGCTCAGAGATCCTCTGATTATCTAGGCTCTCAGCAAACTACTTTGAAGGGAATAATAATCAAGTACAAAAGCTCTGTGTGTTTATTTAAAATATTGGCATCACTTTTTGAGGACACAGACCAAGTGCCTGGTCTGTCCTCTGTAGTGCCACCTTCTTGCTCACAGCCACATTTCCATTTGCATCATTACTTCCTTCCACTTGCATAGTCACTTTTAAATGCTGGGGGACTACAATGTTAACGTTCCACCCCACGTAGTCTATATCATATAGACCGTATATATGGACTCTATAGCCACTGTTCTTTCCAGATCCTGTTTTGGGAAATGTTAATACTTGGTAAATCTAGGAAATGCATAAGTATAATTTAAAAATTTAAACATTGCAAAATGCTGTGTGTTTTCCTCTGTGAATCTCCCAGTTCTGTCATGTATTCTTCCAGTTCTATGCTGTGCACCGCAAGAGCATGTGCACATACCCCACATATATGTGCACATGTGGGATAGTATGCTCAGGTGCTTTTCTCTTTTCTCACTGAACATACATTTTGGAGATCTATTTATAGATATAAATAGATCATATACCCTGTTTGCTTTTTTTTAATGGTAAGTACTTTATAACATGATTGTGCTACATTTGGTTTAACCAGCTCCCTAATGACAGACTTTTGGGTTGTTTTCAATCTTTTTGAAATATCAGTAGTGTAATTGCAATAGCAATCAGTGCTCTAATAAATATCCTTATCAAAAATGTCTCATGTAGGCCTGGGGATGTAGCTCAGTGGTAGAATGAGTGCTTACCATGCTTGGGACCCCGTGTTTGATTTCCAGCATCACCCAAATAGTGTTCTATACATGTGTGGATATATCTATAGCATAAATTATATGGGTATGTGAAATTTAAATATTGATAGATAATGTCAAGTAGTCTTCCAAACAAAATCCTATTTTCCTAGTTATTTTAATCTGCAGCTACAGAAATATACACAGATAATTTTGTCTGTCATTCCTTTTAGACATCCATAGACATCAATCCCCTATAAATCCTCTTCCACTCATAAGAACCCTCTTGAACCCTTTTCTGTTGCATACCTGAGAGCCCTGGGGCCTTGGCAGGTCTTTGGTATAATGAGTCACAGGCTTCCATCCATAGTTTTGGAGTCTTAGGATGCCAAGAATGGGGACAAGGGAGTGGTTGGTGGACATATACATGTGGACACAACCGACCATCCCCCCATACATCGCACAAGCAGCAGCAATTCCCTGGGGGGCAGGGAGGTGTGGATCTGACAAGAGGGACCCTTCAAAGCTGATACGACAGGGCTGCAAAGGCAGAGTCCAGCCTAACTCTGGCAAGGCTCCAAGGGCATCTGCTGCAAAAGAGCCATCAGGCCTGGAAGTACAGAGAGAAGAGCCAACCATCCAGCCCCTCACTAATTCATGCTGCTTTTCTCTTGGGGTTCTGGAAACACACTCGAAGCTATCCATTTCTCCATATTTCCATGATCCTTCTTGCTAGGCCATATTCCCAAAGGCAGAAAAGTCACCCTCTCAGTAACCCATGAGAGCTGGGGCCTGGGCAGGGCTGCAGTTGTTAACATGCCTGCTGTCCAGGTTCAGATCCCTCACCCAGCCCTGGACCTTAGCTGGGAAGTTAGGGGCCAGTATATAGAATAGGACAGCACAGGAAATAGTATATGATATAAAAGTCTCTTTTTTTGTGCCCTGATCCTGGCCAGAAACAAGAACAAAATACCTCCTAAGTACCTCCTCAAACTGCAGAAATTTGCTTCTTTGGATCTAAACCTGATGAGGGCCTTTTCTTTGTTCTGGGAGGCATCGCCGTGGTGATAAGCCTTCTTGGTCAAGTGGATGTGAAGTCACATCACTCAGTATCTTTGTTAACTCAGGACTCAGGAAAGACCTCCACTTCACCCTGGGATGCTCAGGGTCCCTCTCCAGAGGAATACTCCATGCCCTGTATTTCAACTTAAAAACTGCACCTCCAATTCACCACACTCCTACTCATAACCTGTTGAGCAGAACTTAGTCACATGACCCCACCTAGTGGAAAAGGGAAGCTGGGAAATATAGTTTTCATTTGGAGTAGATATGGAGCTAGTTAAAAATCAGGAGTCCTAAAAGGAGGATTAGAGGACAACTTGAAATCTACCACAACAGTCTCCTTTCAATAGACATTTGAATTGTTTCTATATTTTTAGCTATTACATACCTTGTGGCAATAACTATTATTTTAAGAGTTTCTTAGGGAATAGGCTAGGAGAGGAATTCAAGTACGTGCATCATCAACAATTGATAAATTGTCCTCCAGGGTGATGTTTTGACTTACATTCTCACCTTCAATGTCTTCACCCAAACTTGATATTGTCTATTTTATCTTTTTTAAATCTGATGAATGTAAAATCTCAACGTGGATTTAATTCCCTGATGAGCAATGATATGGAACTTTGCATTATATTTCTTGAATATTCATATTTCCTCTCTGAACAATGTCTGTCAAAACTTTTGAGCATCTTTCTATTGGTAACTTTTCTTATTCTCATTAATTCTTAGAAGTTCTTTTATTTCCTGAACTCTAATCCTTTATCAACTATGTATGTATCTTCTTCCAGCTGTGATTATCTTTTCATGGTTTCTTTCAATGAGCAGAAATTCTTAATTTTAACCTAGTTAAATTATCATTACATTTTTCTTTTTACTTTGCAATTTTAAGCTCTGTTAAAAAAACTATTCTATGACATGAAGTCATCATAATATTCCTTTGTATTATCTTTTAATACTTTCAATTTTTGCTTTTTACATTTAATTACTTTTTTGTTATGATTTAAGTAGAGATCCATTTTTTTACATCCATGTGGAGAACTGATTGTCCTTTACTCTTCCTTCTTGCTTTGAAGTTTTAGTTTCTCCCTAACTTAATACTGTAGGAAATTTAAGAGTGCTCTTAGAAGTCAGCTGGAAGCTTCTGATCTATTGATGGCTAATGCCTATATAATATATCTTTTTTTCCCCAGCACTAAGGATTGAACCCAGGTGCACTCTACCACTGAGCTACATTCCCTGCTCTTTCAATTATTATTGTTTTTTAATGGGATCTAGCTAAGTTGCCCAGGCTGGCCTCAAACTTGTGATCCTCCTGCCTCAGCCTTATGAACAGCTAGAATTATAGGCATGTACCACTGCTCTCAGCCTAAATAATGTTTTCTTGCATCTAGTTGGAGACCACAGATTCTGACTGATATATTGCATAGTCCAGCTTTCTACTAATCAGCACTGAACCTTCTGTCATAAATCTAGCTTCCAAACATGGATTCATCTGTTTCTGTAGCATTAACACATTATCTGAATTACAATAGTTTCAAATACATTTTCTTATCTGCTTTAGCAACTCCCCCCACGCTGCCCACCTGCAGTTTTGCTATTTCTGATGCTTTGCTTTTCCATGTAAATAATAAAATCAGCTTACCAAACTCAATACAAAAGGAATTTCTATAGACTCAACTTGTTTCAATTTCTTATAATTATAATTTGCTCTTTTAATGCCCATATTATTACTTGTAGGAACCCCTTTTAGTTGGGGACTTTGTCCTTTCAGGAACATATTACACATTTTAAAAGCACCTGAATTTTCTGATCCACACCCCCAAATATTCTAGTTCTTGACCTAGTAAGTGGAACCAATTATTTTTTATAGGGAATAGAGATAAAACTCCAAATTTGGACACTGGGGTATGCATACCATATTTTTCCATATGGGTATTGGTGGTAGACATAAAAGAATTACATATTCATGGCTAAGGGTTAGGAAAAGTGTACTACTTTCTAAAGTCATGAATTCATATTGATAGGTCCAGCAATCTCTAGCACTACAAAATTCTCTAAAAATTTTATTGTAATGTAAATGTTTTAATTTTATTTTCTCCACTACTTAATTACTATAATTGCAATGATAATTATAATTAAACTGCTCTGGAATGTGATTTTCATCCGTTATTAACACCTTTTGTAACATTTATGTGCATAAAAATTCAAGTTTGGTGCTTGGTTTCATTAAGTTCCAAGTCTTAAACAGTCCTTTTGGTCCTCATGGTGGCAGGCTGCTCTGTACCATTCCTGTTCAGGCCCCCAACTTATGTAGAATATTTGGGACCATGGTGGAACTCTACAGCATGTCAAAGAACAGTGAGATTGCATCTACTTTTCCAAATTGCTTGAATTTTTAGTTTCTCTTTAATTGAATTATTCAATAGAAAATGCCACAGCTGAGCAGATGCAAGCTTGAGAATCCTAGTACTAGTTTTTTTTTTTTTTTTTTTTTTAGTTTTTGGTGGACACAACATCTTTATTTTTATTTTTATGTGGTGCTGAGGATCGAACCCAGTGCCCCGGGTATGCCAGGTGAGCGCGCTACCGCTTGAGCCACATCCCCAGCCCCTAGTACTAGGGGGAGCAGCACTTTCCCTGCTGTGGGCAACAGGCTTGGAATTCTGCATAAAAGGAGCCAGGTCCTCAGAAGCCTCCAACCCTGAGCTCAATATATCCTTGGCCCTAGTCGCTGCCCTTCTACATCCAGCAACAGGTTACCTCTTATGACAGCCACACCTTCCACAGCAACCCGCGTTCCACACCCCAAGAATCTCTTATCTGGCATTGGTCATGGAAAGATGACTTTCCCAGAGCACACAGCACCTTGCACCAGGACACAGAGCCTTCTGTCCTGGACCAGGTGTCTGTGACCCAGAAGAAGCCTCAGGAAACCCCAGGAAAGTAGGGGGTCTCTAAGGTGCCCCACCATCGACCATCCGCTGGGGCTCCCTTGTGTTCCAGGCGCAAGGGTAAGGGAGGTCTAGAGGCCAAGACCTCTGGTGGTGGTGACCCTTGTAAGAGTCCTCTTCCCCCTTCCCCTGCCAGAGGCCAGGAGACCAGCCAAGGCTGCTGGGAGTGGATCTGGGCCCTTTTGTGCAAGACTCTCTGAGGCTTCTTGAGTCTGCAACCTTTGGGACCCAGGAGCACGATGATTTCCCCTGCAACCATGTTCGGAGCAGTGATTTGGAAGGGATCATCTAGAAATAAAGCTTGTGTTTGCTAGTTCACCATGGAGGTTTCAGAGCTCTTGTGCATTTTTCTTCTGCTTTCTCAATAAAATTGTCCCAAAATGCGGAAAAAAAAAAAAAAGAAAAGAAAAGAAAAGAAAATGCCACAGCTTCTGCAACTTCTAAGAGATACATATTTGGTACCCAAATAACAGTCCTTCATGATATGCCGATCAGGTGGCCAGGCTCTCCTATTTGAAATTTTTAACATGTGGTTGTGGACATTTTGATGACTTCCCAATATCCACGTGGTCTCATGGATACTTTGAGCCCATTTCAGCAACGCCATCCCCTTGCCAGTGATTAGCTCAGGGGTGAATAGGTTCAAGCCAGGTGGCATACAAGATGTGAAAGAAAACCTTTCATAGGAAAGGATCCTTTGATCAAAAAAGCAGGACACAATGCTCATTTTTTCCTCTGGATGGTTTGTGTCTGAAGGTGATGACAGAAAGAAGAGTTGAAGGACCCAGGTTTAGCCAGGCATATTGGCACATGCTTATCATCCCAGCAACATGGGATGCTGAGGCAGGAGGATCGAAAGAAAATTCATGGCCAGCCTCAGCAACATAGTGAAACCCTGTTTCAAAATTTAAAAAAATAAATAAATAAAAAGGATTAGGGATGTAGCTCAGTGGTAAAGCACCCTTGGGTTCAATCTCTAGGGAAGAAGAGAGAGAGAGAGAGAGAGAGAGAGAGAGAGAGAGAGAGAGAGAGAGAGAGAGAGAGAAGGGAAAGAAAGGGCCAGGTCCTGGCAATGTTGCCCCTGACTCAACCTGCATGGGAGCCCTCCTCCCTCCTCTTAGCTAACTGTGAGACAACAGATGGTTATTGTTCAAGTCATTTTAACTTGTGGCTTCTGTTACTTGAGGTTGAAGTTTTCCTATTATAGTTCTACCTGAAGAGAGCTGACAATTTCTACACCCTTTAATTATGCTATCTATAAGGCAATATTTTGTATAATAATAAATTAAATTTGATTACTACATTAGAGTTCAATTTCTCTATTGATATTTTAAGTGACAAACATGTTTCCAGTGCTCGGGATGGAATCCAGGGTCTGCTGCATGCTAGACAAGTGCTCTACCACTGGGCTACACCCCGAGTCCTCCTTTCAGATTCTAATCGAAATTCAATGTGTGGTGCTCCCAATACAAACAATCCCTTGGAGATCAGAGGGATCTTTTGGCTATTTGAAGACATCATCTCCTTAAGGCTGCACGTGTGGACACCCTTTATGACCTCTCCTGGTGTCAAGTTTCCCTTGACAAGAGCCTAAGATGCAATTCAAATTCAAATGCTAAAATGGAAGAAAACAGTATTTTTTAAATGTGGGAGATGGAAGTTTCTGTGACCCCCTCCACACCCAGAAGAATGGCTTGGGAGCAGGAAACAGAGATGGGTGAAGAAGGGACCCTGAACAGAGTAGAATATTGTCTGGTGTCCAGTTTGGAGGCTTGACTTCTAGGAGACAAGGGGAGGACCTCGGAGGCTGCTACTTTCTTCTCCGGACCCGCCCCTCGGGCAGCGGCCCGCCCCCTTCCCGCGGCTCGGTCCCGCCCCGCCTGTCTGCAGCCGACTCGGCGGCGCCTCGGGCTCCCGCCTCCGCCCCCAGAGCCCGGGCGGGCGGAGTTGCGGGTGAGAGGAGGGATGTTTTGGGGGGCGGGGGTCCCGATGACGGCATCTGAACGCGCCGCGCCGGGGCGTGGACCCTGACTGCGCTGCCCCGACTGCCCTGGCACCCAAGCAGGTGGGTGTGGGCCCCCGCGGGGCTGGAAGGCGAGGACAGGGTGACGGGGGAGGCGCGCTCGCTCCCCCCTGCGCAGGCCTGGGTGGGTGGCACTGGGACCCGCGCGGCTGGACAGTCCCCAGCCGGCTCCTGGAAGCCCTTCCCTGGGTGGGCCGGCATCCTCCTTCCCTAAGTATAGGGGCCGGGACTGGCATCTCGGGCCTGGCCAGGGGGAGCGATCGCTGAGGCTGCGAGGGCCCGGGCCCCATTTTAATAACTTCTTCAAACTTTGCGGGAGCGGCAGCCCGGTGCTTGCAGACTCCGGAGCGGGTGGAGTTGTCGGGGCTTCTTAGGGAGCATTGTACAACTAGCAGGGATCCTGAGAAGCCCGGACCACCCCGGGCTCGAAAAACCCACGGAATAGGGGGAGGGCGCGGGGGACCCCAGAGTATTGCGATGCTGATTTACCACCGGGGTGCTGAGGGCTGGTCACCCAATGATTGAATGAAGGAATGGTTGGGTTACACGTGCAGCCAGAGTCTAAATAGTAATTAACCAAGTGTTCTGCTCAGGGCTGGGGGATTCAAAAAATGCAATAAGAGAAGGGAGAATGGGGATAGTTCCTTGGATGGGGATTAATCACTGTTTATTGGGCAGAACTGGACCTTGTGTTGGTTGCTGGTGATACAGCTCAAAGGGGACAAATAGGTGTCCTGCCTTCCAGCTCCTAGTCTGGACAGTGGAGGAGATACACCGGTAATTTGGCAATTGCAACGTGTGGTCAGTGGCCGGTGGGGGCAGCACAAGGGACGATGTGTGTATTTATGAGGGCACAGAACAGATGAGTTTCCCTGACCTCTGAAGAAGGAGGGCTTAGCCAAAACCTGGAGAAATGAGATTTGATAATACTGAGTGGTTTTGAGGTTGGGGTCAGGGAGCTGAGTAGTTAAAGTAGGCAGTACCTGTTTTAAGGCTTACCTTTGATTTATTGTTTTCCTGTTAAGGTTGAATCCCAAGAGCAGTGGGAAGCCTTTTCTGGGGGGTCACATTTAAGCAGGTGAGTGACACGATTGACTGCCTTTGCATTTTGAGAAGGTGCCCCCTCCTGCTGCCATGTTGGAGGGAACAGGGAAACAGAAGGAAGAGGGAAGGCTGGTCAAAGTCTGCCCATGAAGACATTAGTGGCAAGACCTGGGCTTTGGCAAAAGGGTGGGAAGCAGCAGATGAACTCAAGAGCTATGTAAAAGATGAAATTGGCAGGATTTGGTGGTAGGAGCTTGGTCTTGAAAGATCTGTTGGCTTTTTAGAAGAAGGTGGGGGTTGATGATGTGACAAAGACAGAGACCATGGGAACCCAGGGGGTGTTAGGAGGAGGACTTCCTTGGTGCAGTATGGTGCTCTGAATATGCTAGCAAGTGTGTATTCACACATGTACGTTGTTCTGTAATAAAAGCACAGAAGGATGCAGCTGGAACACAGAAGCCCCTGGGTATCAAGTGGAGTATCCAGGCCTTGTTTTGCCAGTAATGGGAGCCATGAGATGTTACTGTGTGACTATATAATGGTTCTTGCAGTATTTGGGCATCAGGTTGGGCACAGAGGATGTTCTGAATTTTGACTACCACCCCACCTACACACCATCCCTCCGAGGTCAGGAACTGCCAATCTGGCCCCAGATCACCTGCAGTGTGAGTCTGGCTCCTGGAGCACAGACACGAATGGCAAGGGCTTTTTATTCTCTCCACAGGTCTTGGAGCAGCTCTCTATCAACATGGGACTGGAGGCCCCAAGGCTTCCAGGGGCTGAGGAGGCCCCTGTGAGGGTGGCCCTGAGAGTTCGTCCACTGCTACCCAAGGAACTGTTACATGGGCATCAGAGCTGCCTGCAGGTGGAGCCAGGGCATGGTCGAGTCACCCTGGGGCGTGATCGCCACTTTGGCTTCCACGTGGTGCTAGCAGAAGATGCTGGGCAAGAGGCGGTGTATCAAGCCTGTGTGCAGCCCCTCCTTGAGGCTTTCTTTGAGGGCTTCAATGCCACCGTCTTTGCCTATGGTCAGACAGGCTCTGGGAAGACCTATACTATGGGAGAGGCCAGTGTGGGTGAGTGACTATACTGATGACCCTATGCCCAATTTGAAGGGCATCCATGGCTGCCCCTGCTTTCCCTGTTGGAGGTGGAGATACTGGGGGAAGGGAATACAGATTTCCTTGACAGAGATCTGAAGCCCAAGGTGGGACTAGCCACATCAGTGGGCTGGATAGGAAGGAAGGGTTTTTGGAGGCAAGTAGATTTCATAGGATAAAGTGAAATGTGGCCGTGCAGCCTGGCTCTGGGGACCTTAGCAGAGGCAGGGCATGGGAAGTTAGCATGTCTCTGGAGGTTGTCAGGATGGCTGCTGAGGGTCAGGAATCTGCAATCAGTCCTGCAAGAGAAATGCTTTGGTTGCTGCAGAGAGATTGCAGGCTGGTTCAGTGAGGCTTGGAGCAGTTTTGAGAAAGTCCCTATGAGCCAGTTGAAGGAACTATTCTCTTTTGAGTAACATAGACCATTTTCTCTTAGGTTACTGTCTTAGTGCCTTTGGGCTGCTATAAAAGAATATCACAGACTGGGTGGCTTATAAACAGAATTTTATTTCTCACAGTTGTGGTGGCTGGGAAGTCTCAAAATCAAAGTTCTGACAGAACTGAGGGGAAGTTTCTTCATAAACAGCTTCCTTCTCTCAAACTTTGCATGGTAAAAGAGAGAAGGGGTCTCTCTCCAGTCTCTTTCATTAAGGGCACTGAATCCATTGACGAGGGCTGTGTTCCATGACCTAGTCACCTCACAAAGGCACCTTTCCCTAAGACTAAGACAATTAGGGTAAGGATGTCAACACAAGAATTTCTGGGGGGACAAACATTCAGAATATAGCTGTTAACAAGAGCATACTTGTTTGCTCAGGAAAATGCAGAAATACATATGCATAAATTAACTTACTTGATAATTGATTTCAAAAATCATTCACCCTGTGAGCATGCCAATACTCTGAGAAAATTATTATACTTTTACTTTTTAAAAAAATGATTATTTTATGCCCATTCTTTGGTATTTTGTTCCATTTCTTACTAATATATCATAGGACCAGAAGTGTAGCTCAGTGATAATGTATGTACTTAGTGTGCTCAAGGTCATGGTTTATTCCTAGTACTGTGTAAAACAACCAATCAAAACTAAATCTATGTCTATGTCTATATGGATACCTATATATCATGAATATTTCTCTGTATCATTAAATATTTTTATTTTTCAGTTCTGGAGACTGACTCATACTAACAAGTGCTCTAGTCAGGAGTTACATCCCCAGTCCTTTTTGTTTTTTATTTTGAGACTTGGTCTTGTTAAATTGCTGAAGCTGGCCTCAAACTTGCAATCCTCCTGCCTCAGCCTCCTGAGTCACTGAAACTACAAATGCGTGTCACTGCACCTGGCTTTTTTAAAAATGGCTGCCTGGTATTCCTTTATGAATTTAATATATTTAACCAGAAGTCCTATTGAACCCTAGGATGAACACTCCAATTACTTCCTGGGGATAAATTTAGGAGTTCCTTTAATTAACTGAGCATGGACTATGGTAATGAATTCCCTGTCCTGGAATTAATCAAGACAAGGGTATCTGATTATCAGGGACATAGTGAAGGGGAAGCTTACATAATAAAAGAGGTTGTCTAAACCATGAAAGGTTGCTTCCAACTTTTGAATTCTGTAATTCTTCCTGACCACCCTGGAACATGGCCTGCCTTAGGCTGCCCCTCCCATTCTGATCTCTACCACTGTTTTCTCCATGCTGGAGTCCTAACCTCCAGTTGCTGGCAGGGACCTAGGGACCTTGGGCCATGTCAGCTGAAGGCATGGTGGTAGGAGGTCCTGTGGTGTCTCCCCAGCCTCCCTGCATGAGGATGAACAGGGCATCATCCCAAGGGCCATGGCCGAGGCCTTCAAGCTTATTGATGAGAACGACCTGCTGGACTGTCTGGTCCACGTGTCCTACCTGGAAGTGTATAAGGAGGAGTTCCGAGACCTGCTCGAGGTGGGCACTGCCAGCCGTGACATCCAGCTTCGGGAAGATGATCGGGGGAATGTTGGTGAGGAACCTTGGGGTCCTCCACTGACTGGGAGTGGGGCTTATGGCATGGCTGTTCTGAGGGCATCGCTCACCTGCCTGGGAGGGGCACCCTCTTAAGGGACTCCCAAGCCCTAGATGGTTTTGCTTCAGTTTCCCCTGTCTCCAGAGGGGGTCAGATGTGAGAGGCATTAATATAGGCATGGGGGAAGCTGGAGTCCCCCCAAACCCAGAACAGGATGGTCAGGAGCCCTGGACATGGGGGTGGGGGCCTGGGTCAAGAAAATCAGGCTCTGCTTGCCTTCTTGGATGGTCAGTCCTAGGCTGCTTCTGCACCGGGCTTACAGTCTTCTGTGCCTACAGTGCTGTGTGGGGTGAAGGAAGTGGACGTGGAGGGCCTGGACGAGGTGCTGAGCCTCCTGGAGATGGGCAACGCAGCGCGCCATACAGGGGCCACGCACCTCAATCGCCTTTCCAGCCGCTCACACACTGTTTTCACCGTGACCCTGGAGCAGCGGGGGCGTGCCCCCAGCCGCCTACCCCGACCTGCAGCAGGCCAACTGCTTGTTTCCAAGTTCCACTTCGTGGATCTGGCGGGCTCAGAGAGGATCCTCAAGACAGGCAGCACAGGCGAGCGGCTCAAAGAGAGCATCCAGATCAACAGCAGCCTGCTGGCGCTGGGCAATGTCATCAGCGCCTTGGGGGACCCCCAGCGCCGAGGCAGCCATATCCCCTACCGCGACTCCAAGATCACCCGGTGAGCTGGCGTACCAATCTGCCCTGGGGATAGGGGTGTTGAACCCACCAATAGGAATGGGCTTCCCTGACTTCTGGGGTGCACTGGCAAGCGCAGTGGGAGGTCTCTGCCCACCGGAGCCGCGTTCAGGAGCGGCTTCTAGGTCTGGCTTTCGGTCCTGGATCAATAAGACCCTGACCCTCACCGTCGTGCCCTCAGGATCCTCAAAGACTCGCTGGGCGGGAACGCCAAAACAGTGATGATCGCCTGCGTCAGCCCCTCCTCCTCCGACTTCGACGAGACCCTTAACACCCTCAATTACGCCAGCCGCGCCCAGAACATTCGCAACCGCGCTATGGTCAACTGGCGGCCGGAGGCCGAGCGGGCGCCTGAGGAGGCGGCGGCGGGTGTGCGGGGGCCACCACGCCACCGCTCCGAGACGCGCATCATCCACCGCGGCCGGCGAGCGCCGGGCCCCGCAGCCAGCTCCGCAGCCGCAGCCGCCCGCCTAGGCGCCGAGTGCGCACGCTACCGGGCGCGCACCAACGCCGCCTACAGCCTCTTGCGCGAGCTGCAGGCTGAGCCGGGTCTGCCTGGCGCCGCCGCCCGCAAAGTGCGCGACTGGCTGTGTGCGGTGGAGGGCGAGCGCAGCGCCCTGAGTTCCTCTTCTGGGCCGGACAGCGGCATCGAAAGTGCCTCAGCAGAGGACCAGGCGGCTCAGGGACCTGGAGGGCGAAAGGCGGCAGAGAGCCAGGTGTGATTGAGAAGGGGTTCGGGGAGGAAGAGTGTCTTTAAACAGCCAGTTGTGCCACTTAACTTCGCTGAGCCTCTGGGTCTCTCCATCTGTAAAATGGGGATAAACTTGGTACCATGTCCTTGGTACTGTGTAAGAACTGAAGGTGTAATAAGTGCTTAGCTAATATTAACCAAAATATAATTAATAATTACAGGAGATGGCCCAAAATGGCTTGCCATGTGGGATCTGGGTGCCCTCTCCGCCAGTGGGCCTAGATTCCCGATTGCACTGCAGGCAGAGCTCAGAACAGAGTGGGAAGTCAGAGTAGGGAAGCAGGGCAGAGAAAGAGCCAGGGTGTGCCAGCTCCTTGCCAGATCTTGCCCCTAAAACCTTACCCCCTTGGGCTGGGATTGTGGCTTGGCGGTAGAGCGCTTGCCTAGCAAGTGCAAGGCCCTGGGTTCTATCCTCAGCACCACATAAAAATAAATAAAATAAAGATACTGTGTCCAACTGCAACTAAAAAATATTAAAAAAAAAAAAACCCTTCCCCCTTGCTCCACAGGAAGATGAGGGGGCACAGCAGCTACTGAACCTGCAGAGTCAGGTGGCACGGTTGGAGGAGGAGAACCGGGACTTTCTAGCTGCACTGGAGGATGCCATGGAACAGTACAAACTTCAGGTGGGACAATGCCCTTCTACCGTGCAGGGATGGTTTCTTGGGAGAGGGAGTAGAGGAAGTCTGACCTGAGTTTCTCAGGATGCTAAAGTAGGGAACTGGGGACCAGGAGTGGAGGGACAGTAGAGATGCGGGATCACAACATGAGCCAAAGTGTGGAGGTGAGGAACAGAAGTGTGGGTGGGTGTTGAAAATGCCCAGCAGAGCACCTTTGCTGGGTCCCTGGAGGGTGGGATCTGAGGGGGGCAGCAGTGTGCACCTTAGAGCCAAACCTAACCAGGTCAGCATTGTGCCTGGCACCCTCTGGTGGCGGAGGGTTGGAGGTGGACTGGCTGGTGTGAATTTGAAGAGGGTGGGTCTAGAGCTCCAGTCTCTGGGAATGCAGTGGGTGGGTGGTATGGGAAAGGACTGAGAGGTGGTCAGGGGGATTTGGACTTCTTCAGTTTTATTGGGGAGGGGGTCTGGTCTCAGACTTGTCCAGTTTCCTGCACTCATGCCTGTCCATGAGCATCCGTTCCCCTTGATCCTGGACACCTGTCAGCACCTGGACATGTCTTGCAGAGTGACCGGCTTCGTGAGCAGCAGGAGGAGATGGTGGAGCTGCGCCTGCGGCTAGAGCTGGTGCGGCCTGGCTGGGGGACTCCAGGGCTCCTGCAGGGCCTGCCTCCTGGGTCCTTTGTTCCTCGGCCTCACACAGCCCCTCTGGGGGGTGCCCACACACATGTGCTGGGCATGGTGCCTCCTGCATGCCTTCCTGGAGATGAAGTTGGCTCTGAGCAGTGGAGTGAGGTGAGGAGGTGGCGAGGCAGGGTGACTGCTGGGCCTGGTTGGACTGGTCAGGCAGGGGAAGGACGATGCCAGCGCACATGTCCTTCACCCATGTTTCCATGGGACCAGCTGTGAGATATAAGGTGCCTCTTTCAGCTGTCCATAGAGGAAGGGCCAAGAGTTGCATGACTGTGTAGGGCTTTTCAGAAGGGTCCAGTGCTACAGAATATTGTTTGGAGTGAGGAGGTTCTGGCTTCTGGCACCGTGTGGAAAGCGTGCACCCCTGGAGATGCAGAGGTCATCACTTTGAGGCCACCCCCTCTGTCTTTGGATGGTTCTCTTTGCAAGTTAATACGAGCCCTAATCTTTCTCCATGAGTCTTGGTCTCTTGCTTCTAGTCCTGCCACTTGGGGCCTTTGGGACAAAGTCTACTCTAGTGCTGCCTTTAAGCTCTAGGACATCTCAGCTCTAAAGGTCTAAGAGGACTTGGGTTGGGTGGAAATCTTTATATGCATCAGTCTGGGATGATATTGTTAATGTGATAGAATTTGGGTGCCAATGATCTATCTGTGAGATAGAGCAGGTTGTCACCCGAGGAGAATCAGGTGCTATGGGAGCTGGCGATGAGGAGGGAAGGAGGAGGCAGGAGAGTGCTGGTACCCCAGCTTGAGGTTGGGAAGGCTTCCAAGTGGCATTCTTTGAACTAGATCTTTAAGGTGTTGCAGGGCACACTGCAGGAACAGACTTGGGGTGGGAAATGGTTCCTGAAGGATGCCCTGCAGGTACTCCTGTCCTGAAACCCTGACACCTCCCCACTAGCAGGTGACAAATGGCAAGGAGGCTGGAGCTGAGTTGCCAGCTGAGGCAGACAGACTGGGCAGTGGCTCTTCAGCAGCATCAGAGGAGGAAGTGGAGGAAGAGGAGGAGCCGCCCACACAGACCTTGCACCTGCGCAGGTGAGTGGGACCTCTGCCCGACCTGACAAGGACTAGCTCAGGGCCAACTCAGGGCTGAGTGAGGATCCAGGGAGGCTTCTCAAGTCCCAGGCGCTCTTGCCTACATGGCCCTTGCCATCCCTTGGGGGACAGCAGGCCAAGGGCTGTGGGCTCTGGACTATAAGGTCTTACTGGGGGTGGTGTGATGTGGGGGTGGGCCCAGGCCTCTAGGTTCTTAGCCTCCAAGGGAGTATTTGGTTCCTGGGACTCCTGAGCTCCGTCCCTGGCCTCTGAATTCTTCCAGACTTACATCCTGGGGTCACATTGATTCTGGGGGATGGGCAGGGGCTTGAGGGAGAATAGGGACCCCTACTTCTGCCCTCCAGAAATGGGATCAGCAATTGGAGCCAGAGAGCGGGGGTTCGCCCAGGGAGCCCACCAGACAGGAAGGGCCCAGAGCTTCACCTTGGAGAACTGGATGCTGCCATTTCAGGGCCCAGAGGTAAGCTGGGTGGGCTGTAGAGGAGGTCCCCTACCTTTATGCCTCCTCCCCAGTTCTGGGTGGGCCATCCTGGGACAGATCACACACCATCACTGGCAGCCCCCTCCCTCACTCTCAGTCTGGGTGATGACCTTGACAGTCTGCCTGTTACAGCACTTGGTGGGAGCAAGGCCCCAATTCAGAGCCGCCAGGCCCTTGCTGCCATGGCCTCTGAATGGCGGCTGGCCCAGGCCCAGCAGAAGATCCGGGAGCTGGCCATCAATATCCGCATGAAGGAGGAGCTCATAGGCGAGCTGGTCCGCACAGGTGAGGGGGAGCATTACAGTGAGTCTCCCACCTGAAGGTGATTTCCTATCTATTACTTCTCCTGTACTGTTTTTGAGAAGGTTCAGAAATGAGATGGTTAGGAGCAGGGACCAGAAGGCCTAGATGTGAAACTCAGCTTAGCCTCTGCTAGCTGAGTGACCTTAAGCAAGTATCATAACCTCTCTGTGCCTCAGTTTTCTCATCTCTACCTACTTGGTAGGGTGGTTGTGAGAGTGAAATGAGTCAGTTCAGGTAAAGTGCTTAAAATAGCTCTCAGTAACCAGGCAGGGGTGGTATATACCTATAATTCCTATAACTCAGGAGACTGAAACAGGAGGATCGAAAGTTTAAGGCCAGCCTCAGCAACTTAGCAAGACTCACCATGCCTGGCTATTGCTGGTATATTTTGAAGCAAATCCCAGACACAATGTCCTTTCATCTCTATACCTTCTAGTATATCTCCCTAAAAATTTGGACATTATTTACCTGACATAATGCCATTCCATTAGCAAAGTTAACAAAACTCATGTCCTCTTCTTTCTTCCTTCAGTGTTTAGAATCAAAAGCAGGAGAGCCTCATGCATGCTAGGGAGGCATTCTGTCACTGAAAACTCGTGTCCTCTTAATTTCTAGAGCATAAACACATTCCCTCAATTATTCAACAATGTCTTTATAGCTGGTTTGCTTGAATTAGCCTCCAAATCGGGAACAACACATATTATATTTGCTTTTTAGATTTCTGAAGTTTCCCTTTTTCTCACTTCTTCACAGTCATCCTGTAGAATGTGCCAGACCCCAAATATCTTGGGTTAGTCTGTTTGCTTCCTTATGGTGTCATTTTAACTTATTCCTCTGTCCTCCATATTTCTTGCAAGTGGAAGCTAATTCTAGAGGCTTAATTATATGCAGGTTCAAGATATGTATTTATTTTGGCACATATAGGTAAAAATAAAATTAGGTAACTTGTATTTGTCTTGGGTCACTGCTGTGAATGAGGCTCATTTAAAAAGTGAGTTGATTTAAAGAAAAAAGTCACAGTACTGGTGGAACAAAGGCTTGGTACAACCCATGGAGATGTTCGTGGCTAACAGGGCTTGGGAAGGGGCTGGTGGCCCTCTTTGGGGAGAGTGGTCACCTGGGCTGATGTGGCCCACTCTCTTCCAGGAAAAGCGGCCCAGGCCCTGAACCGCCAGCACAGCCAGCGCATCCGGGAGCTGGAGCAGGAGGCAGAGCGAGTGCGGGCCGAGCTGAGTGAAGGCCAGAGGCAGCTGCGGGAGCTGGAGGGCAAGGAGCCCCAGGATGCTGGCGAGCGGTCCCAGCTCCAGGAGTTCCGCAAGAGGGTTGCAGCAGCCCAGAGCCAGGTGCAGGTCAGTGTTGGGGCCTTAGGGGGCAGAGGATGGGGGCATCAATGACCTCCCAGGATGGGGTCGCTCGGACCGGGATATGTGATTCCAGAGCCCAAGCCCATTGTGGAACCTGTGTATGCTCGGAACCTCATGCACCACCCCTGGGTTCTGGGGCTAACTCCCTCCAGGCTCCCCAGGGTGGGGCTAGTATTGTACAGAAGCTAAGGTTGACTTCGTATTCCACACAACAGAGGCAGAGAGTCAGGTCCTGCCTGAAGACCACGTAGGAGACCAAGAGAGGGTGAGGGTGGGCATCCAAAGAAAAACTACTGTGCAGCCCTCTGTCCATCCAGCAACACGTCGCCTCCCAGTGCTCCATTCACTCCCCTTCCATCCCATCCTCCCTTTCTGTCTACCTGTCAGTTCATGTTACTCTTCTTACCCATCATCTTTCTGGCCTTTCATCAGTTGATTGATCGACTGTCTATTTATCCACATATGTACCACCCTTCCATTCCCTTTTATCAATTCATGCATTATCTATCTGTATTTGTGTGCTAAAGTAGCACAACATAGTATTTACAGTCTGGTTGGCTTAAACAACACAAGTTCAGTTTGTGTGTATGTGTGTGTGTGTGTGTGTGTGTATGTGGTTTTGAGGATTGAACCCAGGGGTGCTGTACCTTTGAGCTACCTCCCCAGCCCTTTTTATTTTATTTTGAGACAGAGACTTGCTAATTTGTCCAGGCTGGCCTCAAACTGGTCTCCTGAGGCGCTAGGATTACAGGTGTGCACCGCCACACCTAGCTCAGAAGTTTAATTTCTCATAACTCAGAAGTTTACTTTCTTATAATTCTTACACTTCTTAAAGCTCTGGAGGCTAGAAATCTGAGATCAAGGTGTCCATGGGTCTGGCTCCTCCTGAGGCCTCTCTTCTTGGTTTGCAGATAGCTACTTTCTCACTGTGTCTTTCCCTGACTCTCCTCTGCATCCCTAGTATCTCTACCTCTTCTTAGAAAGACACCGATTATATTTGGTTAAGGCCCCACCCTTCTGACCTCATTTAAACTTAATGACCTCTTTTAAAATTCTATTTCCAAATATAGTAACATTTTGAGCTTTAGAGGCTTGGACTCCCACCTAGGAATTTTTTTAAATCTGATTTTTTATATATGACAACAGGATGTATTACAATTCATTTTACACATATAGAGCACAATTTTTCATATCTCTGGTTGTGTACAAAGTATATCCACACCATTCGTGTCTTCATACATGTACTTTGGATAATGATGTCCATCTCATTCCACCATCATTTCTAACCCCCTGCCCTCTCCCTTCCCCTCCCACCCCTTTACCCTATCTAGAGTTCATCTATTCCTCCCATGCTCCCCCTCCCTACCCCACTATGAATCAGCTTGATTCTAGTTATTTTAATGAATTCTAATAATAGCCATTATTTATCAGGTGGTTAGTATGTGCCCAATACTGTTAAAACTATTAAAACACTTCATGAACTAGATTTCTTTTTAAAGTTATGTTTGTTGAGATATAATTTATATATGGTAAAATTTGTCCTATTTAGTTTTATAGTTATATGAATTTTGATAACACAAATATAAAAAATGACAACATGTAAATATGGATATATAGTACTACAGTGAAGATATAGAATATATTACCTTGTTTTCCTTCTTTTTTTAAACAAATAGAGAAATTAGTTTTAACATATTTTCATTTACCCAATGGATTACCAACATAATTTGCAAAGAAAATAAATGTTAGTAAAGATATTTCAGGTTCATTTTATTTGTTCTAGTAATTCTTTGGAATCTAATGTCTATTTAACACATAGCACACCTCAATTCAGACTAGACACATTTCAAATGCTCAGTGGCCTCATGTAACCAGTGGCTGCCATATTGGCTCCTTTCTCCATCTTTCGTCTTTTGGTGAGACATATGCTATAGGCTACATGATAAATCCCTTGTTATGTGGTTTCTTGTTGAGTTCCATTAGAAAGGGACACCAAAGAGATGAACTTAGAATATACAAGAATAGAGCAAGGTGTTTTATTCCTCCCTATAAGACTCTAGACTGTGAGTTGGTTTCCACATGCTTTTGGTGGGAATAACTTCAGTTAGGTCACATTCTCGTACGAGTTTTTCATAATGGTTCTCTCTTCCTTCATCTCCTACCTCTCCAAGTTTATGGAAGGAAATGTGCTTTACAAAATTTGTTAGTTTCCCTCAAGCTTGCCCTTACCTTTATAAATACCTTATTAAACAATTTTTACTCTGATTGATCTTTTTCATCCTTGAATCTTGAATAATGGATTTTTAATTATAAGAGATTTTTAATTATAAACTTCATCTCATATTACAGGCAATGTATATACATACCAGATTAATTATATATTAAAATATAACGTATAAGATGCTAAAACTTTTAAAAAATTTATTTTATTTTATTTATTTATTTTTATGTAGTACTGAGGATCGAACCCAGTGCCTCACACATGCAAGGCGAGTGCTCTACCACTGAGCCACAACCCCAGCCCCGATGCTAAAACTTTTAAAGAAAATATTTGTGTAACTTTGTGAAGAGAGATGGAAAACAAAAAAATACAAAATAAACAAAAACCTGAAAAATTAAATGAATATTGTAGTTAAAAATTTTATGTGTAAAAATTTATCCAAAAGGGTTGAAAGAGACTTGAATTGTATTCAGGTCATTTTTGTTTATTTTTGATATTTAGTTTGACTTGATTTCTCCTTTGGTTGGCTTTTCCTTTATTGTAATTCTTCCCTTTGCAGATTTTCATTGATGTTTTTCATTTCCTCTTTATGGAATATTTTGCCAAGAATGTTCTGTATTGAAGGCTTTCTTGCTGTAAATTCTTTTAGCTTTTGTTTATCATAGAAGGTTTTTATTTCATTGTCAAACTTGAAGCTTAATTTTGCTGGATGTGATTCTTGGTTGGCATCCATTATCTTTTAGAGCTTGGTATATGTTGTTCCTGGATTTCCTGGCTTTGAGAGTCTGGATTGAAAAATCTGCTGAGATCTGAATTGGTCTTCCCTTATAGGTAATCTGATTTTTCTCTCTTGCAGCCTTTAAAATTCTAACCTTATTCTGTATGCAGGGCATTTTCATTATAATGTGTCTTGATGTAGATCTGTTGTAATTTTGTACATTTGGTGTCCTATAGGCCTCTTGTATTTGATTTTCTAGTTCATTCTTGTTGCTTGGGAGATTTTCTGCTATTATTTCATTGAAGAGATTGTGCATTCCTTTGGTTTGAATTTCTGAACCTTCCTCTATCCCAATAAATTTTAAATTTGGTCTTTTGATGGTATCCCATAATTCTTGGATATTCTGTTGATGGTTTCTTATTATCTTCACTGTGAAGTCAACTTTATTTTCAAGATTGTATATTTTGTCTTCATTGTCTGAGGTTCTGACTTCCAAGTGATCTAGTCTGTAGGTGATGCTATCTATCGATTTTTTTTTAAAGAGAGAGAGAGAGAGAGAGAGAGAGAGAGAGAACATCTTTATTTTATTTTTATGTGGTGCTGAGGATCGAACCCAGCGCCCCGCGCATGCCAGGCGAGTGTGCTACTGCTTGAACCACATCCCCAGCCCCAATCTATTGAGTTTTTTAAATTGGCTTATTGTTTTTTTCATTTCAAGGATTTCTGTTTGATTTTTTTCCTCAGTATCTCTATCTCTTTGTTGAAATAATCTCTTGCAACCTGTATTTGCTCTCTTATCTCTTTGTTGGAGTGATTGATTTTTGCCTGTATCTGCTCACTTAGTCATTCTTTAATTCCCAAATCATTTTAGTTATGTGTACTCTGAACTCCTTCTCTGACATTTCACCTACTGCACTATCTATGATTTTATTGTTGTAGTATTTTGGTTTGTTTGGGGCACTTTCCTCCCTTGTTTTTTCATGATATCTAAGTCTTCCTCTCTTGCAGTGTAGATCTGAGGTATGACAGCTTCTGCCCTATTGTCTTATAGTGTCACTATAGATTACCAATACCTCACTTTTAAGGGAGAGAATCAGTATTCCAGCAATGTGCAGCCATATATTGGTTAGCTTCTATTTTTACATTTACAGTTTTGTCACTAAAATCAGAAATGATGAGTTTGGTTATCTTCTACCTTATAGTCAATAGGTTTGCATAATGGTTTACAGTTTCTAATGGTAGGAGGGGTCCTAGGGGGTTGGCTGAGATGTGTATGAGGTAGGATGTTAGAATATGGAGGTATTAGATTATATGACTAGTGAGAGGTAATCATAAGAAGTTGGCTGTTAGTAGGAGAAACAAGAGATAGGCAACCCCATGCAAGACTCCCTGTTACCTCAGCAACAGGATAACTGTTAGCACCCCTAGAAGAGAAACCTCTGGTGCAGCCAGGCCCACAAGGACCTTGGTGACGTCTTACCAGGTCCTTATTATTGTCCCTTGATAGAAGCAGCATCCCAGTTTTGTGGCGGTGGCAGCCTCAAGCCTATATGTACCCTGCTGTTGGGCTGTGGAGCCATGCTTTGGTGAATAAGGAACCCCAATGTGTGTGTGGGGGGCTCACTGCATATCTCTGGGGTGGGCCTCTCCTCTGGAACTCCCCATATAGGAATTTTAGGGGACACAATTTTACCCCATAATACTATCCATCCTAATTTTTACCTTCACACGACCTGCTCACCCATCCATCCACCCTTCCATCCATCCATCTCTCATTCATTTCTTCCTTTCTCAGTTTAGGGGTCCAAGAGGTAATAAAATAGAGTGGTGGAGAATATGGGCTCTGGAACTGACTGCCTGGGGTTGAACCCCAGTTCTGCTACTTACTAGCTGTGTATTCTTGGTCAAGTTCCCGAACTTCTCTGTGTCCCAGTTTCCTAATCTGTAAACTACGGTTAATAACTGTCATAAATTTCCATAGGTTTGTTAGGATCATTTAATACATAGAGTACTGCCCACCCTTGGTGAGTGCCAGGTACTACACTGGGCATGCACTAGCCCCCGTGCCTGGCCCAGTGAAGTCTGTATGGGTCCCAGGCATTGAAGGAGAAGAAGCAGGCCACAGAGCGGCTGGTGTCGCTGTCAGCCCAGAGTGAGAAGCGGCTGCAGGAGCTGGAGAGAAATGTGCAACTCATGCGGCGGCAGCAGGGCCAGCTCCAGAGGCGACTTCGTGAGGAGACAGAGCAGAAGCGGCGCCTGGAGACAGAGATGCACAAGCGGCAGCACCGTGTCAAGGTCAGCCTAGGGCACCCAGACAGGCACTCACCTGCTCCCACCATCCCACCCAGGTGATCCTAGGAAGTAGCTCAGATATTTTTTTCTCTGAAAATGAGGAGCACGTAGGAAAGTGAGAGTTCAGGGAGGTGAAGCATGGAGGTGCTGGCAGCTCCTGGGGACAGGTGTTCGTATCTGTTTGCTGGGGAACACTTGCAGGATGGTCTCAGGAGTGGGGCAGGCTCTCTTGGTGGTTTGGGGCATCACTCTGGGCAGCTCTGGAAGGATGCCCCCTCCCCACCGGGCTTCCTCCCCAGGAGCTGGAGCTGAAGCATGAGCAGCAGCAAAAGATCCTGAAGATCAAGACAGAAGAGATCGCAGCCTTCCAGAGGAAGCGGCGCAGCGGCAGTAATGGCTCCGTGGTCAGCCTGGAGCAGCAGCAGGTGGGCTAAACTGAGCCTGCTGTGTCACCATGAGCTCTGCAGCCTGGCTGGGCAGCCCTGGCTTATTGCCCAGGGGTTGGCTGCTGGGTCTGCCATCTCCTCATTGGAACTCAAGGGGCCGCCCTCCAACCAGAGTTGGGAACTAAGGTCCCTCTTTGCCTCCCCACTCTCCCTCAGAAGATAGAGGAGCAGAAGAAGTGGCTGGACCAGGAGATGGAGAAGGTGCTCCAGCAGCGACGGGCACTGGAGGAGCTGGGGGAGGAGCTCCATAAGCGGGAGGTCATCCTGGCTAAGAAGGAGGCCCTGATGCAGGAGAAGACGGGGCTGGAGAGCAAGCGCCTGCGGTCCAGCCAGGTGAGGTCCTAATAGGTGAGGTTTAGCCAAGTGAAGACCCTCCAGGTGATAACCCTGCCAGGTGAGTTTCTGCCAGGTGATGTGCCCATTAGTGAGGTCTGGACAGGTGAACGTCTTCTAGTTGATGTCCCTGCCAGCTCAGATCTAGGTAGGTGGGGTTTTAGGTGATGTCTTCGCCAGATAAGATCTAGGCAGGTGAAGCTCTGTCCTATGGATCCTCAAGAATTCCAGGGCTTTAGGATATTAATGCACATGTACTGATATGTGGGACAAGAGTATCCATCCTACAATCTATTCACCTCATTAACCATTTATTTGGAGCCTGTACAAGCAGAATAGGAGGAGCAGGTGTAGGTAGTGGTACAACCAACTAGAAAGAGACTCCCTAAACTTTGGAGGCAAGCAGGCCTGGGCAGATGGACCTGAGTCCACTGGTATCATTTTTCTATCTTGAACTCAGATTCTGAGCTGGTTTCTTTTTGTCAAATGGGATCAGAATGTAGACATAAGGATTAGAGGGAATATGTCAGATCCAAAGCCTGTTCCAGCACTGGTACTTAGGCCAGATTACAGAACGTTGACACCTGCAGAGAGAGCAGGAGCATCGCCCCAATCACCGTGGAGAGTTCTAAGATCTAACAGGTGTGAGGTGCTGCTGGATGATCTGTAACTTCTGTTGGCCATTAGTGCCCTTGCTTTCTTCCATATCAGCCTCCTGGAAAGGCTTTTGGGATTTGGCCATTAATTTCTCGTAGTGCTTTCATACACAGTCCAGCCAAATCGTCTCAGTGACAGGCCACTGCCCCCCAGCTCTGCCTTTGCCCATGTTATCCCCTCTTGCTACCAGGGCCTCTTCCCTCTGCTTGTCTGTGTTCTCCTCCAGGCCATTTCTGAGGGCCCCAGCACAGATGCTGTGGTCCCGAGGGCCCCCAGTTCCCAACCTTCTGTGAACTAAAAGTCAGGCCTCCTGCTCAGCAAACATCTGGATTTTGGGTTTTTTTGAGGGAAGGACCTGCATCCCTCTTAGCATTCAGTGAGTAGGCTGGGCCTGTTCTATCCCCACTGTGAGGATGGTGCTTGTTCCTTCCCTAATCCATGGTGGTGCTGCCCCCAGGCCCTGAATGAAGACATTGTGCGAGTGTCAAGCCGGCTGGAACATCTGGAGAAGGAGTTGTCCGAGAAAAGCGGGCAGCTGCGACAGGGTAGCGCCCAGAACCAGCAACAGATCCGAGGGGAGATTGACACCCTGCGCCAGGAGAAGGACTCTCTGCTGAAGCAGCGCCTGGAGATTGACAGCAAGCTGAGGCAGGGCAGCCTGCTGTCACCTGAGGTACATCCTGAGGGTGGCCACCCAGCTCAGCTGCTCCACCTCAGCCCTCTGCTCCCAGCATCCATCTTCCTCAGCCCCCTCTCCTGTCTCTCTGTGGGTGCTGGCCCTGCTGTTGGGGACGCAGGCTCTCTGTGTGTATTAAGCCCTGCACAGCGTGGGAGGGGCTGAGACGGCTGCTCCCTGCTTCAGCGCCGTTGACTGAGACACAGGTTCAGCTCCCAGTCTGTGCTGCAGTTGACCCGATACTCGCATGTCTTAACTCTGCATGTGAAATTGTGTCAGGAGCATGCTTAACATGCCTCGTGGCCCACGTGGGCTTGCTTCTCCAAGCAGAGAGAAAGCCTATGCTGCACGGACTCACCCAGGAGCCCCGCCTCCCGTTCAGTGTTGGGTGCTGGGAGCTCCTGAGTGTGGTATGAGCTTGAGAAAGCCTCCTCCTAGCAGTCACTGCCCTCACTCTGGGCTGGGCTTTGACCCAGGGGTCCCTGTTGGTATCACAGTGAACAGGATTACATTTCTCTTGATGGGCTCAGGACAGTCTCATGTTGAGGGGACACTGAAGACTCCACTGTGGCTATGTCTTGACCACTGCATGCCCGCTCAGGACTTTGACATTCAGGAAGCCCAGTACTTGCCCTCCATGTGTGCCCCTCTCCCTCCAGGAGGAGCGGACGCTCTTCCAGTTGGATGAAGCCATCGAGGCCCTGGATGCTGCCATCGAATACAAGAATGAGGCCATCACATGTCGCCAGCGGGTGCTGCGGGCCTCAGCTTCCTTGCTGTCCCAGTGTGAGATGAATCTCATGGCCAAGCTCAGCTACCTGTCATCCTCAGAGACCAGAGCTCTGCTCTGCAAGTATTTTGACAAGGTGGGTCACCAGCCACAAGCCCTTTGCCTCCATCTTCTGCAACTTGGGTGGAAGAGATGTCTGCTTGGCAGTTCCAGTGAATACTCCCTTTATACAAAATTACATATAAGAGGTTGTGAGGGGAATGGGAAAATAAACAAGGAGAGATATGAATTACAGTGGATGGGGTAGAGAGAGAAGATGGGAGGGGAGGGAGGGGGGATGGTAGAGGATAGGAAAGGTAGCAGAATACAACAGTTACTAATAGGGCATTATGTAAAAATGTGGATGTGTAACCGATGTGATTCTGCAATCTGTATTTGGGGTAAAATTGGGAGTTCATAACCAACTGGAATCTAATGTATGAAATATGATATGTCAAGAGCTTTATAATGTTTTGAACAACCAATAAAAAAAATTAAAAAAAAAAAAAAAAAAATACTCCCTTTCCTTCTGAATGGGACACGGGATCAAGGCCACCTCCAGGCCAGTCCTCCAGTCCTCACCCTTTGGAAGCCTGCCTTGCTTAGTGCAGCTAAGACCCAGGCCCCTTCCCCATTTCTCATCTGATTGCCAATTTCAGGGTGGCCCTTGCCCAGATCATGGGTCTTAAGAGAAGATGGTTTGTCCCATAGGGACATATTTGGAGATACTTTTGATTGTCATGGTGGTGGGGGTGGAGGCCAGGGACGCTGCTAAACATCCTGTAGCACATGAGACAGGCCCTACCATCAAGAATCATCCAACCCAAACACTGATAATGCAGAGAAGTCCTGGCCTAGGTGCTTTTCCACAGCTGAGACTGTGCTCCAAAAGCATAGAAACACGTGATGGGAAAGGATTTGAGACAGGATGACAAGGCCCATCTTGAGAATCAGCTCTGGTCATGTGGAACCACAGTCTGGAACTCAGTTGAGAAGGTGTCTGAAGCCACTTGGTTGGGCAGGTGTTTTAGTCAGCATTTTTTTCCTTGTTATCAAAAGACCCAATAAGAACAATGTAGAGGAGGAAAAGTTGATTTTGGCTCACAGTTTCAGAGATTCAGTCCATAGTTGGCTGACTCCTTAGCTCTGGGCCCAAGATGGAGCAGAACATCATGGTGTATGGGTGTGGCTGAGGAAAGCAACCAAGAAGCAAGGACAAAATATAAACCCCAAAGGCATGCCCCCAGTGAACTACTTCCTCCAATCACACCCTACCTGCCTATAGTTACCACCAGTTTACCCTATTAGTGGCTCTCATAATCTAATCGTTTTACCCCTGAAAATTCTTGCATTGTCTCATACATGATCTTTTGGGAGACACCTCGTATCTAAACTATAGCAGCAAAGACCCTGGTGATTTCTCAGTGCCTCCTGCCATGGGGCCAGGTTTGCCGGCACTTGGTACCCCTGGCTGAGGGTAACTTGCTACTCCTGGTGGGGGATGGAGCCGGAAGGAGGACTGAGCCTGGCTGATCCCGGGCAGGTGGTGACACTGCGAGAGGAGCAACACCAGCAGCAGATCGCCTTCTCAGAGCTGGAGATGCAGCTGGAGGAGCAGCAGAGGCTGGTGTACTGGCTGGAGGTGGCCCTGGAGCGGCAGCGCCTGGAGATGGACCGCCAGCTGACCCTGCAGCAGAAGGAGCATGAGCAAAACGTGCAGCTGCTCCTGCAGCAAGGGCGGGGTGAGCAGCCACAGGCCCCAAGGCTCGGGACTCTGCTGCCTGCCTGCAGCCCCTCACCCCTGTCTCTTCTGCCTTTCCTCACTAGACCACCTCGGCGAAGGGTTAGCAGATAGCAAGAGGCAATACGAGGCCCGCATTCAAGCCCTGGAGAAGGAACTCAGCCGCCACATGTGGATAAACCAGGAGCTGAAACAGAAGCTCAGTGGGGGGAATGCTGCCGTCCAGAGCAGGGGTGACTGTCCCCCCCATGTTGGGTCTACCCTGCTGTGACATTCCTTTGTCTGGGGAGCACTAACAAACCATCCTTACTTGTGATTTTATTGGCTCGTTTCTCAAATTTCTTATTGTGCTGTGGTGTTGGGAGGCTAGACTCCAGCACAGTGTTGCCATCCATTTCTGACAAGGACATGCTGTTTTCTGTGACAGGTGGGGAGAGGAAGAGCCTCTGCCTGGACAACAGATCAGGGCCTGGAGGCGAAGACGGGCTCCACGCAGCAGTACCTGAGCTTCTCTGGCAGTCCTCCCTCCCCGAAGGGGTCCCCCGCCCCCGGGAGGAGCCTCGGGACTTGGTCCACGCCCCATTACCCCTGACATGGAAACGCTCCAGCCTGTGCAGCGAGGAGCAGGGCTCCCCCGAAGAGCCAAGGCCGCGGGAGGCACCCGAGCCCCTGGTTGGGCGGGTACTCTCTGTGGGTGAAGTGGGGCTGCCCTGGAACTTTGGACCTTTGTCCAAATCCCGGCGGGAGCCCAGAAGAGCCAGCCCAGGGATGATCGATGTTCGGAAAAACCCCCTGTAGGACCTTGGGTCCTTGCCTCAGAGAGAGATTCCCATCCCACTAAAGATGCAATTGCCTGCAGTTTGCTTCTGTGGAGGACAGACCTTACCTCACTACCTGAATCCAGGTCCTCATGTTTAATTGGAGTCAACAGATTTGGGCCACAGCCCAAAAGAACTGGTCTTTTAACCTTTTTTCTGGGGTACTAGAGATCAAACCAAGGGCCTCCTGCATGCTAAGCATGCGCTCTTCCACTCATTTTTTAAAATTTTGTAAATTCTGCAGGGTGCGGTGGTACACACCTATAATTCTAGCAATTCAAAAGGCTGATGCAAGAGAATTACAAGTTCAAAGCCAGCCTCAGCAACTTAGGGAGGCCCTAAGCAACTTAGTAAGGCCCTATTGCTAAATAAAAATAAAATGAGCCAGGGATGTGGCTCAGTGGTTAAGCACCCTTGGGTTCAATTCCTGGTACAAAAAAAAAAAAAAAAAAAAAAACAGAAAAAAGAAAGAAAGTAAATTTCTATCCTCCCACTTCCTTTAAGCTGCAGTACCTGATTGTCACCTGTTAACTTACTCAAGTTTCATGACAATTCTGGCTTCAGGCATAACCCTATGCCCATAGTTCTTGGGTTCAACCAGGGTTGTCAAAAATTTTCAGTGGCAACAGGGTTGTAGTTTAAGTGGTCTTATGTAGATGGCAGAACTGGGAAACGTAGCATGTTTTTAGAATTTTAAAAACATTTCATAATAAACAGAAATAATCTCTTGTTATGATTTGGATCTTAAATGTCTCCCAAATGCTTTGTGTTAAAGGCTGGTCCCTAGCTGATGGCGCAGTTGGGAGGTGGTGGAACCATTACGTGGGGCCTAGTGGAAGGCAGTTAGGTCACTGGGGGACATACCCTTGAAGGGGATAATGGGGCCCTTTCCTCTCTTTCTGCTTTCTGGCTGCCGTGAGAGCAGCTTTGCTCCACCCCTTGCTCTGCACCTGGTGTTCTGCTCACCAGAGGCCCCAGAACAATGGAACCAATGGACCATAGGCTGAAACCTTGGAAACTATAAGCCAAAATTAACCTTTTCCTCCTTTTAAGTTATTTATCTCAAGTATTTGTCCCAGTGACAGAAAGCTAACACAGAAAATTGGTACCTAGAAGTAGGGCTATTGTTACTGAGTCTGCATATTTTTTCCCTGCTCAACACCATTCACAAATAACCAAACATTTCTAAGAGCAGAAAGAAAATTTTATTCAATGGCCAATGAATGGAGAAGGGGAACTTGTGCTATAAAGTCACCTTCTTTCCAAGGAGGTCTGGGCTCTGGGTTTTTACCAAAACTTGGCTATGAGGAGGTGTGGCATGTGTCCTGTCATGAGAGCTTGACACGGAAAGGGGAAGTTTCCAGGGACCAAGTGTATTAGGGTTTTCTATAGGAACAGAATCAGCAGGAAGTATCATTATAAAAGGGGGACTTATTAGGTTGGCTTATGCAGGCAGAAGCTGGATAGTTCACATGGTCGTCTGCAGGCTGGAGAGCTGGAAAAACCAGTAGCTGTGCAGTCCAAGAGGCTGAAGCCCCAGAACAAGAGGGATCCACGGTGCTGCCCTAGGCTGAGATGAAGCCTTCTGGAGAGTCACCTTCAGAGTCCGATTTGGAAGAGTGAAGAAGCAAGAGTCTGATATCCTCAGACAATCACCGCAGCCATCAAAAACTCTTTCAAGAAGAATCGAGCTAGCATCTGCTGCTGCTGCCTTTTTCTTGCAACTTTATTCCATCCAAGTTATCATTCTATTGGTCAGTGCTGCCCACACTTAGGGAGGGTCTCCATTTCAGTTGGCTATCTCACATGCCAATCATTCCTAGACACATCCTCATTGACACAACCATAACCCTGTTAATCCTTGGCATTTCTTAATTCAATCAAATTGACAATTCAAATTAATCATTACATCAGGGTACCACCTCTTTTTTCCCCCACACCTTAGTTTAGTCATAGTGGATCTAGCAAGGCTCTGGTGAATGTTCTTCATTATAATGAGTTTATGGTTATCTGGACCGGATCAAGCTGGTCTGGAGCCTCTCCCATTGGAAGTATGTAATAACTTGGTGGTCAGCAGCTGGGAACATGTGGTTGTCAGCATCCAGGCTTTAACTTTTTTTTTTTGGTGGGGGGGGTACTGGTGATTGAACTCAGGGGCACTCAACCACTGAATCTCATCCCCAGCCCTATTTTGTATTTTATTTAGAGACAGGGTCTCACTGAGTTGTAGGGCCTTGCTAAATTGCTGAGGCTGGTTTTTGAGTTAGTGATCCTCCTGCTTCAGCCTACCAACCTGCTGGATTACAGGCATGCACCACCATGCCCAGTTGCTATTTGTATTCTTGATGACTACCATTCTGATGTGTGAGATGGAATCTCAGTGTAGTTTTGATTTGTATTGCCCTAATTGCTAATGATGTTGAGCATTTTTTTCATATATTTGATGGCCATTTGTACTTTTTCTTTTGAGAAGTGTCTGTTTAATTCATTTGCCTACTTATTAATTGGGTTATTTGATTTTGGGGTATAGTTTTTGAGCTCTTTATATATTCTAGATATTAATCCTCTGTCAAAAAAATAGCTCGGGGCCAGGTTGTGGTTCAGTGGTAGAATGCTCACCTAGCATGCATGAGGTACTGGGTTTGATCCCGGCACCACATAAAAATACAAAACAAATAAAATAAAGGTATTGTGTCCATAAAAAATAAAAGAAAAGAAAAAAAGAATAGCTAGCAAAGATTTTCTCCCCTTCTGTGGGTTTCTCTCTTCACATCTCTATTGTTTTCTTTGCTGTGCAGAAGCTTTTTAATTTGATGCTGTCTCATTTATTAACTCTTTGGCATTATTTCCTGAGCATTAGGAATCTATTGAGAAAGTTGTTGTCTATGCTTAAAAGCTGAAGTGTTGACCTTATGTTTTTTTGGTTTTTTTTTTTTGCTACCAGGGATTGAACCCGAGGTGCTTAATCACTGAGCTACATCCCCAGTCCTTTTTTGTATTTTATTGAGAGACAGGGTCTTGCTAAATTGTTTAGGACATTGCTAAATTGTTGAGGCTGGCTTTGAGCCTGCTGCAATCCTCATACCTCAGCCTCCTGAGCCACTGGGATTATAGGTGTGACCACCGTATCTGGCTTGAATCCATATTTTCTTCTAGGAGTTGCATAGTTCCTGGTCTAATTCTGAGGTCAATGATCTATTTTGAATTGATTTTTTTTGCGCAGGGGAAGAGATAAAGGTCTGGTTTCATTTTCTACATATGGATAATTGATTAGTTATCCCAGCATCATTTGTTAAAAAGATTGTCTTTTCTCCAAAGATGTTTTTGGCACTTTGTGAAAGGATCATATGACTGTGTCTGAGTTGTGTTTTCTATTTTGTACCATTGGTCTAAGTGTCTGTTTTTATGCCAGTACCACACAGTTTATTACTATGGCTCTGTAATATAATTTGAAGTCAATTATTGTGATACCTCCAGCATTGCTTTTTTTTTTTTTTTTTTTGGCTTAAAATTGCTTTGGCTCTTCGGGGTCTTTTATTCTTCCAAATGAAGTTTAGCACTGTTTTTTTCTAGTTCTATGAAAATGTCAATGATATTTTGATGAAGATTGCATCGAATCTGTGTTTTAGTCAGCTATTTTGCTGCTGTGACTAAAAGACCCAACCAGGCCGGGTGCAGTGGCCTGTGATCCCAGCCACTCGAGAGGCTGAGACAGGAGGATCTGGAGTTCAAAGCCAGCCTCAGCAATAGTGAGGCGCTAAGCAACTCTATGAGACCCTGTCTCTAAATAAAATATAAAATAGGGCTGGGGATGTGGCTCAGTGGCCGAATGTGCCTGGGTTCAATCCCTGGTACCCACCCACCCTCAAAAAAGACCCAACCAGAACAATTGTAGAAGAGGAAAAGTTTATTTAGGGGCTCACAATTTCAGAGGTCCTAAGGCAGTTGGTTGTAGGGTTGGTATGAGGGAGTGGTGAGTCTTTCTTAGAAAGGCGCTAGGGCGGGAAAGTGAGATTTTTCTTAAAGTGGCAGCTGTCACTTAAGATGGCCAAGATGCTAAGCAAGGACCTTATAGAGGGTCAGGAAAGTGAACAGGTGGGCATGGTTACATTCAAGGACTAAGCCTGGGAAGGACATATTTGTGGACAGCAGAGCATGTGAGACATGTGGAGGGTTGACTCCCTTAGAATTCTTGGGAGGCTCCTGAGATCCAGATTAGCATCTTCTGGACCCTAGGGGTATGTTGGTCTAATCTCTCCAGAGCAGATACCATCCAGCAAAGTCCCTAAGGTCTGATTAGTCATAGATTTAATCCCCTCTTAGAATTCGGCAGCATCCCCACCCTGGGAGTGCATTGATCTGGTATGTCCCGACAAAACTTCAACCAATGGCATTATCGATTCTGTCCTACCGTACACTGGTGAGAAGTGAAGTGAAAGGCTATTTCACCCAGCTTCAGTTTTAGGCCACTCCAGTTGGCAGCTTGGTGAGCACACAAAAAGAAAAGGGCTGGGGCTGCAGTAGAGGCTCAGTGGCAGAGTGCTTGCTTGGCATGTCTGAGGCCCTGGGTTCAATCCTCAGCACCACATATAAATAAATGAATAAAATAAAAGATCTATTGACAACTAAAAAATATTTTAAAAAAAGAGAAAGAAAAGGGCTAACAACGCCCAGCCCTTGTTCTCTTGTGCTCTCTCAGTACATCTTGAAAGAAGGACAGTTGGGCACAGGTGATGATGTTTTTGAGCACCTCAGTGGAGACAATTCTTTCATTTTTCATTAAGAATCTTTTTCCCAACTCTGGGTGCTGTGGCACATGCCTGTAATCCTAGCCACCAGGAGGCTGATGCAAGAGGAGCACAAATTCCAGGCCAGCCTTAGCAACTTAGTAAGGCTCTGAATGTGAGATTGTTTCTCAAAATAAAAAGAGCTAGGAATCTGGCTAGTAGTAAAGCACCTCTGGGTTCAATTCAATCCCTAGTACCAAAAACAAACAACAAAAAGTTTTCTTTCTTTTTTTTTTTTTAAGGTGTTCTTGGTGTGATACACACCCACACATTTCTTTCTCATTTTTAGCTCTGTGTGTGTGTGTGTGTGGTGCTGGGGATTGAACTTAGGGTCTCTTGTATGCTAGGCAAGCTGTCTACCATTGATCTGCTTCCCCAGCCCTTTATTTTTAAACAATTGTTATTGTTCCTTGTCTTTTGGAGGGTTAGGGTTTGTTTGTTTGATTTTTTTTTAAAGAGAGAGAGAGAGAGAGAGAGAGAGAGAGATAGAGAGAGAATTTTAATATTTATTTTCTAGTTTTCAGCGGACACAACATCTTTGTTTGTATGTGGTGCTGAGGATCGAACCCGGGCTGCACGCATGCCAGGCGAGCGCATTACCGCTTGAGCCACATCCCCAGCCCGAGGGTTAGGGTTTTTAGTTTGATTTTTTTTTTTCTCTTGTTTCTCTCCTTCTCCCACAGCCAAATTCTCTTGTTCTCTCTCCCTTTACTTCTTTTTTCTCCTTCTTCTTTATAGCCATCACTTGCTACATCTTTTGTTTTGCTTTATTTACATTTTGAACATTCTAAACTTTCTTTTACCTTCCTATCACATTTTCTTTTAATGAAATGCATTTTTACCATTTTTAGAACTATTTAGTTTATAAATCATTCATGTTCTTTCTGTTATTAGGATGGTTGATGGCATAGTTGACACCTGCTGTTTACTTTAATGTCAGATCTAATTCATGGCTATTTACTGTTTCTTCTGTTGGCAGTTGCTGACCCCACCTTTCCTGTTCCTGTGGTAACTAATATTGTAGATGTCACAGTAGGCACTAGTCTCTATTTTAATGCTGTATATTGTTTGCTTCAGTTGTTGCTATTCTTTGTTTCCCCCTTTTCTGTGAGGTGTAAAGACTGCTGCTGAACTAAACTGAGCCAGGCATACTTGGTCCACACACAAACTACCCACGCTCAAACTTCAGCAATACTTTAATACAAAGAAGACAGCTTTTTCGCTGCTGTGACCAAAAGGCCCAGCAAGAACAAATTTAGAGGAAAAGTTTATTTTGGGGTTCACGGTTTCGGAGATCTCAGTCCATAGATGGCTGACTCCATCCCTTAGGGCTTGAGAGGAGGCAGAACATCATGGTGGAAGTGTGTGGCAGAGGAAAGCAGCTGTGGACATGGTACCAGGAAGCAGAGAAAGAGAGAGCTCGTCTCCCCATGACAAATATAAATCCCAAAGTCATGCCCCAGTGACCCACCTCCTCCAGCCACACTCTACCTGCCTACAGTTACCACTCAGTTAATCCCTTTCAGGGGAATAATTTACTGATTGGCTTAAAGCTCGAATAACCCAATCATTTCACCCCTAAGAAAGTTTAGGGTTAATGTTATTATCTTACACATGAGCTTCTGGGGGGCATCTCATACCTAAACCATAGCAAATCCCAAACTAGTGACTAAGCCTAAAGTAGGAATGGCTAGGGGAGCTCTCAAGTCCCACTCATGGACACCCACTCTTAAAGAAAAAAAAATTAATAGAAACGCTGTGGATACCATATCTATGAAGGATCTCAATCTACATCACTCTAAGACAGTTTAGCAAGAGACTGTGGCCTAAAAATGCCCACAAATGAGAGAAAGTGAAACCTATCCCAATAGATGCATACAACACAGGAATAAAAGAAATGGGGGTAAAGAACAAGGTAACATAATGCCTTCTAGAGTTCATAATTCACCTGCAATTGAGTCCAAAGATATTGAAGTGGATGAAATACTTGATAAAGAATTCAAAAGAATAGCCAGGCATGGTGGTGCATGCCTGTAATCCAGCAGCTTGGAGGCTGAGCCAGGAAGACTGTAAGCTCAAAGGCAGCCTCAATAATAGCAAGTTACTAAGCAACTCAGTAAGACCCTGTCTCTAAAAAAATAAAAATAATTATTCCAAGAGAACAACTGAATGAATTAAGGTAGTCAGTACAGAATATGAATGAGATATTCAATAAGGAGATAGATAATGAAAAACAACTGAATGAAAATCTTAAAAAATGAAAGACCCAATAAATAAAATAAAATGTTCAGTTGAAAGTCTAAAAGAATAGATTATGCTGAAGATAGAACCTCAGAGCTGGAAGACAAAGTGGCCAACATTGAACATTCAGACAGTATTAAAAGAAAATAAGTAACCATAAGTAGAATATTTAAGAATGCTGGAATGACATTAAGAGACCAAATTTAAGAATCGCTGAAATTGAGGAGGGTTGTGAGATAAGGTTAATGTTACTGGTAAACTTTTTAAGGAAATAATAACAGAAAATATTCCAAACCTTGAGAATTAAATGGACATTCAGATACAGCAGGCATTTAGAACCCTAAATGGACAAGACCAAAAAAGAACCTCTCCAAGAGAGATAATTAAAATGGCTAACACACAGAGCAAGGATAGAATTTCAAAAGACTCAAGATAAAAAACATCAGAGTCAAGCCAATCAGAATTACTTCTGATTTCTCAACACAAACTTTAAAATCTAGAAGGGCTTGGAACACATCACCATCAACAGTTATAATAACTGCAACAATATGGTGAGAGCAGGAGTTAAATAAACCAAATAGTTCTAAAAGATGGTAAAATACATTTCATTGATTTCATCATATTCTAGTCAGAATGGCAATAATCAAGAATACAAGTAACAATATATGTTGGTAAGGATGTGGGGAAAAGGGTATACCCATATGTTGCTGGTGGGACTGCAAATTGGTCCAACCACTCTGGAGATTCCTTAAAAAACTAAGAAGGGAACTACCATTTGACCCAGTTATTCCACTCCTCGATATATATCCAAAGTTAAAATCAGCCATACTACAGTGACGCAGCCACATCAATGTTTGTAGCAGGTCAATTCACAATAGCTAAGCTATGGAACCAACCTAGGTGTCCTTCAACAGATGAATGGATAAAGAAAATGTTATACGCAATGCAAAATTACTCAGCCATAAAAAAATGATTTTCTGACATTTGCTGGTAAATGGATGGACCTGGAGACTATCATGCTAAGTGAAATAAAAGCCAAGCCCAAAACAACCAAAGGTCGAATACTCTCTGATATGCGGATGCTAACATACAAAGGGATAGTAGAAGGGGAAGAATAGAAGTTAAGTGGACTAGACAAAGGGGAATGAAAAGAAGGGAGTGGGGACAGGAATAGGAAAGACAGTGGAATGAATCTGACATACTTTTCCTATGTACATATATGAATGTATCTCAGTGAATCTCCACATAATGTACAACCACAAGACTGGGATCCTAATTAGAGTAAGATATAGTCCATGTTTGTATAAATGTCAACATATATTCTGCCATGCATAACTAAAAAAAACCCATAGATTTCATTAAGAGAAAGAAAATGTGGTAGGAAAGTAAGTTTAGAATGTTCAAAATGGAAACAGAAATAAAGCAGAAAATATCCAAGAAAATAATTGTCAACAAAAATAGCTACATTCGGGGCTGGGATGTGGCTCAAGCGGTAACACACTCGCCTGGCATGCGCGGGGTGCTGGGTTTGATCCTCAGCACCACATAAAAATAAAGATGTTGTGTCCACCGAAAACTAAAAAATAAATATTAAAAAAAAATAGCTACATCCAGCAAAACTATCCTTCAGAACTAAAGAAATAAAATCTTCCAAGATAAGCAGAAACTAAAAGAATTCATAACTACTAACCCAGCACTACTAATACTATGCACAGAAGAAATAAAAACATGGGGATCGGGGTGGGGGATAGATGTTATGAAGATCAGTAGAGGAAAGGGACCAGTGGATCGAGGGAGGGAAACACTAAGGAATAATATTGTCCAAAGTAATTATGTGTAACAAGTCTCATTATTATGTACAACTATAATGCACCAATAAAATATGGGAAAAAAGCTTTTAAAAGTAAAAACAGCTGGGAATATAATTCAGCGATAAAGCACCCCTGGTTCAATCCCCAGTACCAAAAATAAACAAATGTGTGTGATGGACTAATTAATGTGATGAAGCGAATTTCAAGGTAACACAATCAAGGTTCAATTTGTGGCATAGGCTTTGCCGGCAGATCTATAGTATCAGGAGCAAAAAAGTGGAGCAGAAAGATTTGAAACACTTGCAGTGTGGCCAGAGAGTGCTGTTTCAAGTTACAATCAAGGTTACACCTGCAGCAAGCAGAACCAGCTTACAGGTGGCCACGTGGGCTCCAGCAAGGCTGTAGGCATGGGGCCCAATGCTGGACATGGAGCTGAAGGAATTCAGTTTGCCTGCTGGGTTTTGGTCTTGCATTGGTCCGATTCCTCATGATTGCTCTATTTCTCCCCTTTGGAATGGGAGTTCACCTAATGCCATTGTATCTTGGAAGTGCATAACTTGCTCTTATTCTTTTGATTTTTACAGGTGCTCACAGCTGAGTTTGCTTTGAGTTTCAGAGGATTTGGGCTTGGACAATGCCAGAATTCTTTGACTATGGCTACTGTTAAGAGATGGACTGAATGTATTTTGCATTGTGATATGGACATGAGCCTTTAGAGTCCAGGTCCTTGTTATGGTTTGAGTTTCAAATGTCTTCCTAAAGCTCAGGTCTCAGAGTCTTGGTCCCCAGCTGAGGGTGTTGTTGGGTGGTGGAACCTTTAGGAGGTGGGACCTAATATAAGGAAGTAAGGTCCCTAGGGACATGCCCTAGAAGGGGCTATTGGGGCCCTGCCCTTCCTCTTTTTGATTCCTGATTGCCAAGAGGTAAGCAGCCTGGCTCCCCACCACAATGTTCTGCCTTGCCATAGGCCCCCAAACAATGAAGCCAAACAACCATGGACTGAAATAGTGAGCCAAAATAAACCTTTTCCTTCTTTTGTTTTTGACCTATTTGTCACAGGAATGGAAAGCAAGCACATCTCTGAAGGGAGAAATAGGAGTTTTCACTTGGAATTTGATTTATAAGACAATAGGAGGAATCAGACCTAAGGCCACTCCAGGCTTGAGTACTTTAAAGGGAGTTGGGAGTCAGCTCAACAGCAAGTTGCTCCAGCTGCTCCACAGGCCCCTCCAGTTGGAAACCACATGCCGGGTGATGTTCTCCCCAGGAGCGGGCCAGACTGGGATGGGAGTTGGTTGGCTCTGAAGACAGACCTCGAAATGGGGTTGCTCTGGAAATGACTAGAGCTGGACCCTGGTCACAATTAACCTGCGATAATAACATTAAAGTGCTGAATGCCAAGTAGCCAGAGATGATTTTATTGTTAAACAGAGAAGACAAAACATTCTCTTGCATATGCATCCTTTAATTTCACGCACTGGGCTTCACAGTTTACAAAGCACTGTTTATGCCATCCCAGTCTTATAGCAACTTCTGAAGCACCCCATGAGGTACTTTCCTTTCTGTTCTCATAAGCGAGGCAGTGGCCTTCTGACCTGCCAAGGTTATAGTCAGGGTGTTGCTGTAATGGGATCCCATCTTATAGTTCCCTGTTTCAGGTTGCCTGAGTTACAGCTCCAGCTGCACAGCCGTCCACCTGACCTCTCGAACAACGGGCAGGACTAGGAAGAGACAGATTCCATGAGGGGAATTTGATTACCACAAGGTATTCCAGAGGGAATCTGAAAACTGGCTAGGGAGATTTGGGACCAGGTCGCCAATTTCTCTTAAGCCCATGGGGACCTGGATGACTTCAATTTCACCTGTTGAACTTTTTTGGTCCCATCAATCCCTGGTCATTCCTGTTCTAGGCACACTGCTGGAATACCTTGATGTTGAGTTTGGAATTGCTATGCCCAGAGAAACCACTCTCAGAGCAATTCTGTCCAGGACATGCAGAGGATCTGGTCAGGCTTAGCAGCATTTGTAGTTGTAAATCCTTCAACTGGGGCCCGTCCTAACTAGCTAATGAGCTTCTTCCGTGTGTAAGTTCTGCTGAAGGGACGCCTCCTGGAGAAGGCTTGACTGAATGGAGATTCTTCTGAAGTAGAGGGAAACACATCCACATCCTCATCTAGAAAAAGGTAGAGAAGAGACTGTGGACTGAACAAAAGAAAATGGGCTTGAACAGCAAAGGGTCACACACACAAATAAATTTAAGAAAATCAGTACTGTGTTACCCTCACTTGTGATAATGCTCTTCACCTTTCATGCTTGGGCATCAGGTTGACAACAATAAGCCACTGTGGAAATGCAAAGTACTTGAACTTGTGTTTCCTCAATTTTCTGTATTGTACATTCTTTTAGGTTTTGGATCTGTGGGGGTTATACTACTTTGCATGACTTACAGAGACCTCCACATCCTGTGTTCCTCCTCCCATGTTACAGAAGAAAACATTTCTAGCCAGTGCAATGAACAGCAAATCCTGTGCTTTTATAGAGGGCCTGAGAAAGGGCACAAGGAAGGGGAATAGCCTACTGGCAGGAATGGCTGTCTCTGAACATAACATTTCTGTGGCCCAAGTGCTTTCCTGTTCAGATTCTAAGATTACAGACAAGCAGTGTCATGGTGTCCCAATGCTGTCACCATCTTCAAAACTGGTAGGATCTTGAGAAGGTTTTTGTTCAGATGCACCCAAGCTTTACTGAAGCTTCTCTGGGAAGGGTACACAACATCTGAGGCACAAAGCCATCTATCCCTTACTTGGCATCCCCAAGATTCCTCCAAAATTGATTTGCTTGGCAACCCTGAGTGAATTCTCCAAGTCACCCACAGGGGAGCACCGTGGCCCTGATAAAAGTTACCAGGACCTTTAACAAGGAGATTACCTCTGGTGTCCTTGCTCTGAGAGGAAGGCATCTTCCCCTGAAACAGCAGCGGAGACTGGGTCAGAGCCTGTAGACCACTGGCCGAGAGGCAGCTTCGCACAGCACAGCCAGGAGGTGGGGTGGAGCCTGAGGAGATGCCACATGTTAAGTGCAGCCCCACAGGGTCCCAAACAGAGACGCTTGGCCCTTCCCAAGTTCTAAATGCCTCCTCCCAAATACTCTGCCCAACAGAAACCACATGGCAGATGGGTTTCAAAAATAAACTCACCAGAAACAAACACTTCGTTGTCCCCTGTGGAGGGACACAGTGGCATGCTCCAACTTGGAGACCCCTCTTCGTGCTTACTGGCTTCTGAATCTTCACTCAGGGCACTGCACACTCTTTTGGGCCCACACTCAGCTTCTTCCTTGGCAGACAGGAGTCTTTTCCTGGAGCCCAGCCCAAACTGTCCCCATGAGAAGACCTCCTCAACCTTAGGAATACTGTCCCTGGGAGGTGACTGGTCTGGCAGCTGACACACTCCCTCGAGCTCAAAATCCTCCAACATGGGAGCCTTGTGATGGCCAAGCTCAAGACCTTGCTCCCTTCCCTCGGGCTCAAGCAGTGACAAGCCCCCAGGAAGGTCTGCGCTGGCCTCACCCCGCCCAGCAAAGGTTCCAGTGCTGTAGTCTACGGCCCTCTTCCTCCGAGGCCAGTCTTTAATTGTGTCAGGTGTGGTCTTCCCACTGTGCTTGGGGGATGGTGTCCAAGGAACCCCAACATCTGTTTGAAATGGAGAGGGCGTACTGGAGGGGCAGCGGGTGGGGGTATAGGACTGGCAGATATAGGTTTGTCCCTTGCTTTTGCCAGGTGTGCTGTGTGAGGGGCGGAGGCAGGGGGGTGACATGTAGGTGGGTTCAGGTTTGTTGGAGGACCTGCTGCCTCTGGAAACACTGAGATCAGGGAAGGAGCCCTCCTCCCCCAAGGGGCTCTCTTCCTTTCCTATGGCATCAATTTCAAACACAGAGCTGGGATCTACCTTTTTGATCCTAAGTTTGGGAAGGCCAGAGGCTTGCATCTCCAGCTCCACCTCATAGGTCTGAGGGCTGGCAGGGTCCTTGGAATGCCACACAGAAGATTCCAAGCTCTCCAGTTGTGCTGTGGCCTGGCACCATCTTCTGTCTGAGGTGCAGCACAGGGAGGAGGACAGTACCACAGGAGAGCTGGGCTCAGACGAAGGGAAAGGCAGAAGCACCCCAGGATCAGACACAGAGGGCTTCTCACTGGTAACCTCTGTCCTGAGCCCCTCACCATCTTCCTCTGGTGAGACACCACTTTTCACATGGTGGTTCTCCTGGCCACGGTGTTTGGCATTATCAAGCAGAGTGAGGTATTCTGTGTCACTTACAACAAGCAAAGGAGAAGATCCATGCCAGTCAGTTCCCAAACCAGGACCCAGGTAACTCTGTCCTTCAGGAGAAGACTGAGGAGAGAGGCTCCCTTCCTTCTGGCACTTTCTAGATCCTGTGATGGCAGCTGGGCTGTGGGTTGTGTTGACCACAGGAACCACAGAGGGGCTAGGCTGGCATTTTGGGGAGCCTTGTTCAGGATTAGAGGTCTTTCTACACCGTCTCTCAAGTTTAGAAGGCCGTGGAGGTGGGATGGTGCCAGATGTAGCTCTCTGTGGGATTTTGTGGGGAGTTGAGGGAATAGGACAGGAGAGAGAAGTGGCTGTGCTGGGTGACATCTGGGGCTCTTTCCAATCCAGTTCTCCAAGGGGAGGGGATACTGCCAAAGATTTTCTAAGTGGACTCCTAGAAACATCATCTGTGGGAGAGGGAAACTGTTTCTTTGGGGAAATGGGTAGGGAAGAAGTATCCCCTGGTCTCTTTGGGGTTTTGACAGCTATGTCCTTTAGTGTCTGTGCTAGCTCGTCTGCTTGAGAAACTCTGAGGAGATAGGGCTGTTGGTGTTTTTGATTCTGGGGTGTGCCCGTGAGGGGTGCTGCCCTTGAGGGTGTTCTGAGGGAGTATCTGACAGGAGTCAGATACCCATTCCTGAGCTGGGCACTTGAGGGAGCTGGGGATGCTGGACAGCAGGGGCTTTCTGGACTGGAGTTCACTGAATGTGACCATATACAATTTGGCAAAAATCCAGGTGGCTGAGCACCTGGCCTGCTGGGAGTTTTTGGTATGTCTGTTTCAACAGGAGAGGCCCCTTCTCCTGCCAAGGAGGATCCTTTCTGAGGAGTGACTTTTGATTTCAATCGTGTCCCATAGCCATGGGAGGAAGGGTCTTTTAAGGACTCCTGCTTTGCAGGTGTTGTTTCTGCAGGGGAGTGTGCAGAGCATAAATCCTTAAGCATTCTTTTTGGAGTATCCTCTGGAGTCCGTGGTGTATGAGGGAGCCTTCTCGGTGTAGTATTAGAAACATTTGGAGATTTCCGGTAACTCTTCTTGGGAGTCTGAAAAGAAAAATGCTTATTTTAGCGCCTGATTATTATTGTAACTTGTATTCTCTAAATAGTGTCTTTGTAATCTTTCAGACAATGAGAAAAGCAAACTGGAGACTTAAAGTCGACCAAATAGTAATCTATTTCCTTCTCTAAAACCTGATTCTGATTTTACTTTTCCACTATTTCCAGGACAAAGCACTATATCCAATCTTTGTTCCCTTAGAACATGCAATTTTAATATCAGCATACTACGCTAAACCATGCTTTGCTTCTGTCTAATTTCACCACTCAGAACTATCATTAGACTCCCCTTCTCTTCAAACAAAACAATAATTTCCTTTGCCTCCTGTATCCTCCAGGAGCCACCTCATCTGCCCTTAGCTCCACTCAACTGTGTGTGCTGAATACCTACTATGTGCAGACACTGTGGTGGGGAGGGCTTTGGAGTATACAGACACATGAGGTATTGCAACAATGATCAGGGCTCAGAAAGGACATTCCCAACCAAAAAAGTAATTAAAAACTCTAACAAATTAAAAAAAAAAAAAAAAAAAAGTTAAAAACTCCTTCTTGCAAAAAAAGTAGTTAAAAACTCTAACAGATGAGGAGGTCAAGCACTTTTTTCCCTCTACATCCTTACTAGATCATTTCAAGTGAATCCTGGTCTAGAGGACATTTCGTGTTCAGTGCTGTGTGGACAGGTGATAATAGTGTAGCTAACACAACTGTCAGGGACATGCAAAGATAACAAAGGAGGCTCGGGGACAGGAAGGACTTGTGAATTGGATGTTCAAGAATGGGTATCAAGGGGCTGGGTTGTAGCTCAGTGCTAGAATGCTTGCCTTACATGTGTGAGGCCCTGAATTTGATCCTCAGCACCATATATAAATAAAAATAAACATCTTATGTCCACCTATAACTAAAAAAATAGTAAAAAGAATGGGTATCAATAGGAGTAAGCAAAGGCTGGAAAAAATAAAGGCAAAGACACAAATAGAAAGAACAACAGCTATGTGTGAACAGACTATAGCCTGATACTGCTGAGCAGGAGTGTCAAGCAGGGAGGGCCCAAAGTCTTAGGCCAGCTTGGTGGGCAGTGACCAGACCACAGACCTGTCTCGGGGAGGGGAACTGATCTAGGTCATGTAGATCTGTGGTTTTCAAAACTTTCCCCAGAGTTTTGTCCTTTCCTAGACTCTAAGCAGTTTACCTGGGTTTTTCAAACAAAGACTATTTTAATACAAGGGTTCCATTTTAATGGAACTATTTTAATACAAGGGTTCCATTTTAGAAAAACTTAGCTTTATCGGATAAGGAGTCTACAAAGTATAAAGCAAAGCAAACATTTTGAGCAAAGTCAAATGAATGTTTTCCTTGGAAAGATCACTCTGACCTCTGTGTGGAAGACGGATTTGAAAGGGAAAAGGCTGTTGAAATGTTCCAGGTAGAACTGAACTAGAACAGGAATTGCAGGGATACAGAAGAAGGAAGGGGTAAATAAAATGGGCAGAATTCATCTGGTTGGTTATGCCCTGGGAAAGGAAGAAGTCAGGGGTCACTTCCAGGTTTCTGTACAGAGTGGACAATCAAACAGAAATGGATGAATGACTGCTATACATTTCAGAAAAACACATATGTGGTAAATAATACAAAGAGTAGATGAAACCCATCTCTACCTCTCTACAACCATGCCCTCAGCAAACCTGCTGCTTTAAGTTCCATTCCATGTGCTCAGTGATGACTCATGTGGCACAACCCAACCACACCACATCTCTTAACTATTTACAGGCTACCTGCTTTTTTCCTTCCTGGACTCTATGTTCTATGTATACCTGGTAAGCTGTGGGTACCTCAGAACCCAAACTACTTCTTGGAGACTTTTTATTTCGGGCCGAACCCTTCTCCGAGGGACTGATCATTTCAGACACTGCCCCAAAGAAAAGCCTCTTTGGAGACCGAATACTTTGGGCTGGAGAATTTTCTCTTTGGCCTGAAAAATCAAAAACAATAACTTTTACTTTTTTTTTTTCAATACCTGCCCTCCCAATACTATTGAAACAGCCAGTCCACACAAGAAAAGACAATGTTTCAGAGCAACTGGTGCGGAAAATCCCACCTAATTATGTCTAGAACGCAATGATCATTGCCTTCCTGAAGTTTAATAGATTAGTCCCAAGTCCTATGTTAGAAAACGCAGGCAACTGAAATAACTTAATTTGTAATTATAAATATATTTTAATTTTTTAGTATAAATACAAAAAATACTTCTATTATGTTAATTGTGGACAAAAGAATGAAAATAGACACCACCCATCTCTACCTATGATACTTGTGTGCAGCATCTGGCCATATGGCATAAATTATGGCTGATCAAGTTGTGGGAATCCAAGAGATGAATGGTTAGAGTCAAAGGACTGTTGTTCATCTAGTCATCACTCTGAACCTTGACTATATCTACCTCTTCTATTTCTCCAAAATCAAGAAAGAAAATGTCAGATTGTATGCTTCTTTTCCCAAAAACACTTCCCACCAAGTCAGCATGGATTTGTGAAGCTAGGTGGGCCCGTGTTACCTGACTTGTCTTGATGGAAGGAGTGGACTCTTTGCACACTTCGAGACTTTGGCTGAGATATAGAGTAGAAGGAACCAGAATTTGTTCTGCTAAATGACAACTGCTTGATTCGAGGACTTCGTCTCAAACTTATTTCTGCAGAACCAGAAACAGAATTAGTATCTAGGGAGAACTACAAGTTTAGAATTTTCCCATACTGTCAGAAATGGGCAAAATTTATGTAATACCACAAACAGGATGGAAATTCAACAGTGGCTATAAGCGATTTTGAAGTCTCTCTTAAATAGCTAAAGGGGTTTGATATATGGTCCCAATAAGGTATTAAAAAAAAAACAAAACACTGGCCCACTTTCAGAAGTCTTATAAACTGCCACCTGATATAGGGTGAAAAAAAAAGGTATGTATAATGTGCCATTTGTTAAAAAACAAAAAACACAAACAGGCTTCATATGTGCATGCTACTTATATTTGTATCGAAATTATACTGGTAAGAGTATATGCTATGTATAAACAAAGTATATCTGAGTTGTGGGATTATCAAGTAATTTTTCAAAATTTTGTCTTCTTTATACATTCAATTTTTCTACAACATAAATTACTTGAGCAATTAAAAAAAGAAGTTTGTGAAAATCCCTCCTTTCATATATATTTTCTAAATGAGCCATAGCATTGTGTGTGACACGGTAGTTTAGCTCCCCCAGTCACACTTCTATTACATAAAAATATTTCTTCTTCAGAATTCAATTAATTCCATGTAAAAGAACATTCACTTATAAATAGTGAGCTACACTGTGTACCTGTGGCCATCAATTTCTGTAAATTGAGGATATGCTGAGTACAGAAATGTTTATGTAGAAGCTGGCAGAATGTAGAAGTATAGTGGTAGTACTCACCATCTTCTCCTTTTATAGGAGACTCTTCTACAACATCAATATTAGGACCAGGATCAGAAGACCTTAAGGAATAATCAGCATAAGGATTCAATATTATTATAATTAATGCACATTAAAACTAGAGACAGGTTTTCATTTAACAAGATAACAAAGAACAGTGTTTGACAATATTAGTGTTCGTAAGCAGTCTCATACATGATTATTATTATTTTTTGGTATTGGGGATTAAACCTAGGGTCTTGAGCATTTAAGCACAAACTCTACCATTGAGCCATATCCTCATTCCAACATATCAATATTATTGTGAGATGGTTGGCATGCTTTTAAAAAAAAGCAATTTTATAACATCAAAATTATTCTAAAATATATTAATACTTTTTTTTTTTTTTTTTTTGTACTAGGGATTTACCTGGGGCCCTTAATCACTGAGCCATATTCTAGCCCTTTTTATTTTGAGACAGGATCTCACTAAATTGCTTAGGGCCCCAAATCTCCAAGTTGCAGGGATTCCAGGTATGTACAACCACATCTAGCAGCTCAAGTTTCCATTTAAGAGCTTTAATTTCTGCCATTTTGTCAAGGACTTCTTACCCACCAATTTTACTGTAAACTTTCACCAGTATGTAACACCTGTCAACAAATAATGACAAGATGGAGTTTGAGCAAGATGAAAAAGATGTGCTTCTTATTCCCTTTAAAGTATGGCTAAAAACCTTGGACATTATATATAAAAGAGGAGACGACTCTGAAAGGTAGAGAGACGGCAACTTAGCTGAGGACTTTAGGACCTGAGAAAAGATGGTGCAGTGAGCTCCCCTTTTTTCAGCTGCACACATCCTAGCTGGGTTCGGGAGAAGCTGAAAATGTAGATATGCCGATAGATAGACAGATAGACAGACAGGTGGATAGAAACAAACAAACAAACAAAAAACAAACAAACACCCAATGCCACACAGAGAGACAGCTTTCTCAAGCCAAAGAACCAGGAAAGAGGCAGCCTAGCAAGACAGAATACTTCAGATAACTACCCTTCTCAACTGATCATTGCAGAAAAAACTGCAGCCTCACCCATACCTCTGTCAGCAGAGGCTGAGCTGGGATCCTAGACTTCTTGCTTTGCCTGGCAGGAATGGGGACATACATTTTGCATATCAACAGGTGAACTGATTTAAAAACTGCAGACTATTCATTTGATGGATACTACCCAGCAATGAAAAAGGATGAACTCCTGATATAAGCAACAACAAATCTCAATGATACCAAGTAAAAGAGGCCAGACAAGAGTATACTCTGTATGGCTCTCCTGCCCACACAATATTATATAGTCCTTTGTAGTTAATAAGCAACATGGTTAAGATTGAAGTCTGGATTGAAGGTCAAGAGAAGGCAAACAGTGGCCCCCAAGATCACGGTGAAGATAGTTTGAGTGTATGCAGAAGCCTGGACAAGGATGTCACTCACCTGCCCTTGATTTGTCTATGAAGTAGTCTCTTGGAGACTTGCTTATGTACTGGAGTCTCAGCCACACTCTTAGTCAGCAGTTTGTGATAACCTAAAATGTAAAAAAAGGAACTGAATTTATATATGGTCTATTAGCTAGCTAGAGTAGATCTTTTTAAGTTTTGTCTTTATAAAACTCAATGGGATAGAAAGTTTATCAACATTATTAGAGATTAAATAATGACAGGCCAATGTAAAATACTTCAAAATTATTTATCACATAAGCAATCCTAAAAAATGAAAAGTGCTCACTTCTTAAGACTAACATACCTATCCACCTCATTAGTGGTTCTTATGAAGAAATAATATGTAAAAATAAGGACATGCCATGCAAGTATTAATTATTAAGATAAATCTAGTTGGCATAAGATATCTCAGAATAGGTAGCCAAGCTACACAAGGGGAGATCTGGTTTAGAGTAAGTTAAAAATGACAAAATTGCTCAGTGGTGGAGTGCCTTCAAAGTCCTAGGTTTGATTCCTGGCACACACACAAAAGGGTGACATCAGCCGAAATGATGGAGAAGGACCTCTGAAAAAAACCCTCCTCTTAAGGAGAAAGAACTCTGGAAAAATTAGTTATTTTTAGAACTCTGGAGATTAGCTAAAGGTTTGCAGGAAAAATGGCCAACTCTCAGGAAGTACAGTGAGGATTGTGGTACTTTAACCTGCCCTAGTCCCAATTCCCATTCCCTAGCCCTGTGGTCACCTTGAAAACCAACAGCCCTATAGTTTCTGGATGGGGCAGAATGGGATTAGAGCTCCTCCAAAGCACTGCTCCCAGACACCTGTCATCATTTGACCCTACAGTTCCCTGGAAAATCCTACTCTCAAGACTGGTCTCTACTTACCAGACTTAGGACTCACCTGGTATAAACTACCTTTTCCCAGGAAGCAAGTGGTTTATTGAAAGTGTTAAATATCACAGCTGCCTGAGGTGGTGATAATATGTGGGGAAGAATTCTACACCCAACAAAACCACAGTTCAAAACCAAAGGAGAGGGCTGGGGTTGTGGCTCAGTGGTATAAAGCTTGCTGAGCATGCATGAGGCATTGGGTTTGATCTTGGCACCACATAAAAATAAACCAAAATAAAGGTATTGTGTCCATCTACAACTAAAATATATATGTAGGAAAAAACCAAAGGAGAAACCGACATATTCCCAGATTAAAACAAAACCAAAAGCTGTGGTTGTAGCTCAGTGGCAGAGTGCCTGCCTAGCATGTGTGAGGCATTGGGTTCAATTCTCAGTACCACATATTAATAAACAAACAAACAAACAAATAAAATAAAGGTTCATTGACGACTAAAACAATATTTTGGATGTGATGGCGCATGCCTGTGATACCAGTGACTTGGGAGGCTGAGGCAGAAGGATCACAAGTTTAAGGCTAGCATGGGCAACTTAGCAAGATCCTGTCTCAAAATGAAAACATAAAAAAGAGATGGGAGTGGACTGGGGTTGTGGCTCAGTGGTAGAGCACTTGCCTAGCATGTGCGAGGCCCTGGGTTTGATCCTCAGCACCACATAAAAATAAACAAACAAAATAAAGGTATTGTGTCCAACTACAAGTAAAAGATAAATGTTTAAAAAAAAAAAAAAAAGAGCTGTTTTACAAAAACTGGAGTGGTAAGGTACTTCTGGGTTTGATCCCAGTCCAAGAAGAAACAACAACAGGGCTGGGGTTGTGGCTCAAGTGGTAGCACGCTCTCCTAGCATGCTTTAGGCACTGGGTTCGATTCTCGACACCACATAAAAATAAAAATCTTGTGTCCACCTAAGACTAAAAAATAAAAAAAATTAAAAAAAGAAACAACAACAAAACCCAAACAGAATTTATCACCAGATGGCCTGTCCCGCACATAGTACTAAAAGGGAATCCTTCAGGCTGACAGGAAAGGGCAAAAGAGTAATTAAAATGCAGAAGAAGCATTAAAGTAAACTGGATCTGATAAAAAAAAAAAAAAAAAAAAAACTTATAAAAGACAGTATTAAAATTTTTTTTGTTTACAACTTTTTCTCACCCTGTGATTTAAAAAATGAAACCAATATAAATCTATATTGACATGGGCTGGGGCTGGGGCTCAGTGGTGAGTGCTCGCCTGGCATGCATGAGGCACTGGGTTCGATCCTTAGCACCATATGAAAGTAAAATAATTGATATTGTGCCCACCTATAACTAAAAAATAAATACTAAAAAAATATCTGTATTGACAGACATAAAATATAGAGATATCATTTGTATGACAGCACAAAGGACAAGAAATAGAATTACATAGGAGCAGTTTTTGTAAAACTAAAATCAAGCTGGTATCAATTAGAACTTGGCTGTTTAAATTATTAATTGTAATCCCAAGGGCAGGAACTCATGCACAAAGATGGAGAGGAAAGCTCTAGGGATTGGTGACACTATCAAAACAACTGATAAGCTACAAAGAATCAAATACTTGGGAACTTTGAAACCTACCTGAACATTTATTAGAACCAGGAGGTGCTTGGTGAGGAGAGGCTGCTGATATTTAGAAGGAATGAAGCCCATGACCAGGGACTGCCCCCTTTCCTCAGCCCCACTGCAGCTGTGGGACAGCAATCCCCATTCTAGGAGCAGCTGGCTGGTGTTAGGGCAGACAGCAGTTCTCCTAAAGTCCGGAATTGTATCCTTTGGTCAGTCTAGGGATACTGTGGGACTGATGCACACAGCATGGTTTCTGCCCTCTCAGGCTGCAGTGGCTTTCTCTAAAGTACCTACTGTAAGATTTAAAAGGACAGAAATGCCTTCTCTTCACCCCATTTTGGAAGCCAGAAATTTAAGGAAATCTTTATCAGGTCACTGGCTGGCCACAGAAGAAAACAGAAACTTCAGTAACCACACACAACAAGGAGTACACACTTCACAAAAAATAGTTTGGAAAAGCTACAAAAGGAAAGCAGCAGCCCGCAAAAAGCAAAAATCAGCCATCCCTGAGGGGGCTTGGAGAATCAGATTTCTATAATTAGCATATCATAGTATCCTTCCTTCCTACTTCTTGACAAAAAATTACAAAGTATACAAAGAAATAGGAAAGTATGGCCCTCTCATAGGAAAAAGAATTTGACAGAAATCAAAATTACCTAATCTGAGCAGAAAGAAAAAAGAATGAGGAAAATGAACAAAGCTTGAGGAACCTGTGGGATACCACCAAGCATACCACCATCAACATGAGAAGCCTAGAAGAGACAGAGGCAGGAAACTATTTTGAAAAATACTTAAAAATTTCCTAAATCTGATGAAAAACATGAACCTACACATCCAACAAGTTCAATGAACCCCAAACAAGAGAAATCAAAGAAATTTATACTGAGATATTATTGTCAGAGCAGGGCCTGCCTGTAATCCCAGCAGCTTACAAGGCTGAGGCAGGAGAACTGCAAATTTAAAGACAGCCTCAGAAACTTACTGAGTCCTAACTTAGTGAGACCTTGTCTCAAAATAAAAAAATAAAAAGGGCTGGGGATGTGGCTCAGTGGTTAAGCGCCCCTGGGTTAATCTGCAGTACCAAAAAAAAAAAAAAAAAAAAACAAAAGATAGTATTATGGTACTTTTGGCTTATAACTCCTCTTTTTTTTCCTATGATTTAAAAGGAAAAAATACAAAACGATAATTATCAATCTGTATTAATGGCCATACAATGCACAAAATGTACTTTATGACCATGACAATAAAGGGGAGGGACAAAAACATACATGAACAAGGTATATACTATTGAAACTAATTTGATTTTATCCAAACTAGGCTGTCTTAAGTTAAAGGTGTTAATTATGATTGCCAAGATAACCACTAAGGAAATAACTATAAAACACACAGAAAAATAATGGAGGAAACAAAACTATAAAAAAGTCAGGTTACACAAAAACAAACAAACAAAAAAATGGAGGAATTGGGGAAGAAAAAGGAATAAAGAATACAGAAAATGAAAAAATGGCAGCAGTTGTTCCTTATCAGTAATTACTTTACATGTAAATGGATTAAACACCACGATTAGAAAGCAGAAATTGGCAGAAGAGATTAAAAAAACCCAACTCTATGCTACCTACTGGAGACCCAATAAAGATACAAAGGTTGAACATTAAAGGATAGCAAAAGATACCACATTCAAAGGAGCTGCTTGGTTATATTATTGTTAGACAAAATAGAATTTAGGCCAAAAATGTTGCAAAAGACAAAGATTTTACATATTAATAAGATGATCAATTCATCAAGAAGATACAACAATTATAAACAGATACATCTAACAACAGAATCCCAAAACATATGAAGCAAAAACTGACAGAATTGAAGGGAGAGATAATTCAACAATAATTATTACATTATACTTTCAAATAATGGTTTGAACAATTCTCTTCAAAGAGAAGCTCAACAAGGAAAAAGGAAACTTGAATAACACCATAACCAATTAGACCTGACATAAATCTATAGAACACTTTACTCATCCAGAGCAGAACATACATTCTTCTCAAGCACACATGGAACACTCTCCAGGACAGATCAAATATTAGGCCATGAAATAAGTATCAATACACTGCCCCCCCGCAGTGCTGGGGACCAGACCCCAGGCCTTGCATATGCTAGGCAAGTAGCTCTACCACTGAGTCCTATTCCCAGTCTAAGTGTCAATAAATTTATAAAGACTGAAATCATACAAAGTATGTTCTCCAACACAAATGGAATGAAACTAGAAATCAATAGAAGGGAATGTGGGTGACTCCCTAATACATGGGAATTAACTTTTCAAAATAACCAGTGAGTCAAAGAAATCACAAGGGATTAGAAAGTGTTTTGAGATGACAGTGAAAAAACATCAAACCAAAACTTACAGGATAAAGCTAAAGCAATATTTAGACAGGAAACTGTAGCTATAAATGTGTGTACTTAAAAAAGAAAGCACTAAAATCAAACCAAGTAGAGAGAAGGAAATAAGTAAAATTAAGATTAGAAAAAGAGAAAAATTGAACTTCCTTAAAGAGACCAACAAAATTGACAAACAAAATTCCTCTTTACTTGCTTACCCTGAAATGTGGTACTTTTGTTGGTCTTTTTGAAGTTGTCGAGTTTACGGTCCAGACCTTCCACAATTGACACAGAATGGCTTCGAGGCAATCCCCGTTTTAGTGATCTCTTTGAAGGAGAAAACATTGCCTCGTTGAAGAGATTTCTTCGAACTTTGGTCACTTCTGAAAGCGTGGTGCGGGTGGGAAGAAAGAAAGTCAAATATTCTCATCAATAAGACAAAAGAGCTTTTATCCAGAGAAACTGTTTAAGGAAACCACTGTACTGATTGCTATTTTCACATTTACTAAAAAGATTTCTTTAGAAAATCCAAGTGTGATTTAAAACATTTACTCTTACAGATTCAAAAATTTTTATGTATGATTTTGCATGAGGTAAGGATAATATCATTTTTTTTTTTTTTTTGCAGAGGGATAACTAGGTGTTTCAGCATCATTTGGATCCAAGATTATTCATTCCCTAATGAATTGTCTTGGCATCCTGGACAAATAATCAACTGATCATAATAATTGCTAAGGTGTGTTTTAGAGAAAGGGTCTTGCTAGGCTGGCAGTGAACTTGTGATCCTCCTGCTTCAGCTTCCTGAACAGCTGAGATTATAGGCATGTACCAACATTCCCAGTGATGTTTTAATTCTTTTTAAAATGTTAAACAGATTTCAGCAGTAAAAACATCTAGTCCTGAGCATTTCTTTATGGGAAGTGTTTTCATAACTAATTCAATCTTTTTTAACTTGTAGATCTATTTAGTTTTTCTTTTTCTCCCAAATCTCTTTTTCAGTAGTTTGTGTCCTTCCAGGAATCTGTCCATTTAATTTACCTTACCTAATTTTTTGGTATACAGTTGTTCATAATTTCCTACCACAACTTTGGTTTAAATTAACTTTTCAGGATTACAAAGAAGGCCCACATCATTTATTAAATTAGAAGCTTTACACATTATAAAACAGAAATAATCCTTATAGAAAAGGATGGTTAATTTAGGTTATGGTTAATATGGTCTTGTGTTATTTCTCACTTTGGACCTTTTTGTTGTCTTGTACAGAAACTCTTTTTATTCCATAGATTTCTTCTTCTGATGACTTTACTAGTCTGCTGGGTTATTTTTATTTTTAGTTCATTTTTGGGGTGAGTGGGTGGGGTGAGGGGGAGATAGGGTCTCACTATTTTGCATGGGCTAGTTTTTAACTTGTGGGTTCAAGTGCTCGTCCTGCTTCAGCCTTCCAAGTAGCTAGGACTATCAGTGTATGTCACTGTGCCCAGCTTGCTGGGTTATTTTAAATTCAGTTCTTGATTTCAGAGCATGGGTGAGTCTGAGTCTAGAAGAGTTAAAGTTAAGAAAACAGCTAACAAGTTGATAAACACTTGACAAAACTAGCAAGATGGCATCTAATCTTAAGCAAAATAACCTGGTAGAGGTAAATCTAAAATTCACTAAGGGTGAATTCAAAGAACAGCTCACTGAAATAAAACCAAATAATACAGGATCCACCAACTGGGAGCAGTCTATGTTAATCCATAAATGACATAAACATTAATGTTAATGACACCAACAACACATTTCATGTTTCAAAATTTTTCTATATTAGGCTGTCTATGAAACTGATTTGTGACCTGAAAGCCAAATTGGATTTGTTATTTTCTACTTTCTCCTGTGTTTTAAAATATTTAATAGCTAGAGAATTTTTCAAAAAATAGCACAATAAACATAAATTTGCCAACTGTCAACTTTTGCTTTTTCCCTTCATCTCTCTTTCTCTAATGTATATAATTTTTCTACCCAAACCCAGGAGAATAAGTTGTGGATTTCACAACTCTTCCCTTCCCTATGTCGGCATATGTCTCTTAACAAGGACATTCTCCTACATAACCATGATGCCATTATTACATTCATCAGTATTATCTAGCATACTACCTTTCTTCAAATTTTTATAGTTGTCTCAATAATATACTTTATAGTTATTTTTTCCTTTCTAAATTTAAGATCAAGCAGAGATCATGGAGTGCATTTAGCTTTCATGCTTAAACTCTTTTCATCTAAAACACTTCTTCTCTTTGCTCTTTTGTTGTTGTTTTGGTATGGTTTTTTAGGCCTTCATGATAAGACCATTTTAAAAGATTTCAGGACAGTTATTTTATAGAATCCAGTATTATGGGATCATGTGAATATCTTATTTGCCTGAATAAGATATAGGGATGTATTTTGTTAACCAAGGATTTAAAGCCATAATTTACAGCTGAATGCAACTGTTTAAATACCTGCAATCAAAATAAAATTGTCATTCCAGTGAATAGATGCATACCCTGGAAGAACAAAGCATACCTTGTACTGTGTCCTTCCCTGGGAGTCCAGGTTGCTGGGGGGCAGGGTGAAAGTTCTCCTGGAAAATGAGAAAATCCTATAAGGAAATTTACATAAGTATTCATTTAAACTGAAAGAATAGAAGTTCCACATAAAGCCCTTCAATCCTTGCAGTATAGGAACTCATAGGAGAAACAGTAAAACACACTAAGGTAGATGTTCCAAAGATGTTCTCTACCACATTGTGATAATACAAAGTAAGAAACTGTATAGGCTCATAAAGAATGAACCACTAAATGACTTATATACCCATCCAATGCAGATATTAAGAGAATAAGAAAGGAAGACTTATAATGCAGAAAGTGAACTGTGATGGGGGAAGATTTTTTTAAAAGCAGAATAATAAGTATAGTAGATGAAACCATATTTAATATTTATGTGTATATGGGAATATTACAGATAAGTATAGCCTTTGATGATTGTTTGTGGTATATACAGAAAAGGGTTGGGACTATATATAACAAACAATTGGTGATTGTATCTGAACAACTGATGGTGAAGGAATACATTATTAACTTTATATGATTTCAAGTTTTTTTTTTTTTTAACCAATGATCATGTATACATTTTATATCTTAAAAAAAAAAACAAATTAAAAAAAACCCAGGGATCCTGTAATCCCAGAGGCTCAGGAGGCTGACATAAGAGGATTGCAAGTTCAAAGCTAGCCTCAGCAACTTAGCGAGACCTTGTCTCAAAATAAAAAATAAAAAGGGCCAGGGATGTGGCTCAGTGGTTAAGTGCCCCTGGGTTCAATCCCTGGTAGCAAACAAACATCAAACACCCACGGAAAAACCACACAAATTAAAGCATAGCTATGTGCTTAAGGAATGTCTCTGTATCAAACTTTTATTTACTTACTATTCTAGTAAAGGATTTAGGAGTCTAAGCCTCAGATGTATCTAAACAAGGGAATGGTTTCTCATGATTTGTTTTGTCAGTTATGCTATTATAATCGTTGAAGATTGAGCAGAAACTTAACAAATGATATCAGTGATACAATGAAGGTTTTGTTGCAAAAGACATGAAAAGTGGTAATTCTTAGTCATTTACATTAGTTGATAATAACTCTTTTAAAGAGTTAAATTATAATTGTAAAAATATGTTCAACGTTCAGTTTCCTAATCCAGGGACCAGCAAACTACTGTATACAGAACAAATCTGGGCCATCTCTTATTTCGAAAATAAAGCTTATTGAAACATGGCTGAACCTGTTTGTTTACATACTGTCTGTGGCCACTTTCCTACAACAATAGAACTGAGGCAATGTGCCAGAGACTGCATGACCTGCAAAGTTTTAAATATCTACCATCTTTATAGAAAAAGTTTGTCAACCCTTGTTAATCTATATATTTGATATAACTGAAAGGAAAACTGACAGTTATGTCCATGAGGCACTGGGTAGAATCAAGCTTTTTAAAAAATCACTGTGCTCTTCTGGAACATATATTAATTAATATATATATACTTATACATTAATTATACATTAATTAATACATATTAATTAATATATAAGTTCACTGCTTCTAAGTTCACTACATTGCTACTTCAGAAAATTCAGATTTACTATATAAAAATTAAACATCTGGTCCTTTCAGTTGAAGTGCTGTGATTAACTACAGCACTAACTTTGACATGAAAAAATTTATTAACCAAAATCAAATCCTGATCTCAGTAAATCTGGTCTTAAAGAAATAAACACTCTTGGCCATTATGAAAATAAAGTTCAAAAAATGTTAGGAAGTGCAAACATCATTGTAAATTCTAGTGAGAAAGAAGGTCTAACAATCTTTAGCTATCCAGTTTTGGATTTCACACTCATCAATCAGGATTGCAAGATATGATTCACATCTTATTCACAGGAGAGGTATGGTAGGAAAGTGAACACTACCAACTCCTTAAAAGAACTCCTGCTCGGGCTGGGATTGTGGCTCAGTGGTAGAGCTCTCGCCTAGCTCGTGCAAGGCCCTGAATTCAATCCTCAGCACCACATAAAAAATAAACAAACAAAAATAAAAGTATTGTGTACAACTAAAAAATAAATATTAAAAAAAAGAAGAGGAACTCCTGCTTCCAATGCCACCTATCTAGATACAGAATAAACCACTGTCTTAATGATTAAGGTTTCTGAAGCTATTGCTCATAGAATTTTAACTCTTCTCAGTTTGTGCAGTTCAAAAGTTTCACTGTACTTTTAGTCTCCTTTCTTCCTTAGTAAGCAGATTCCAGCTAGGTTTCTTTTTATTGCAAACAATAGAAACTTCAAGTACTTATTTATGCCTACTGCCACAGAAAAACCAATTGCATTCTGACTTCATGTCAGTCATTATCTTTTTATTTTTACTTTCAAACTTGTCACTAAAGTAAAATAAACTTGTTAGTGAAGTCAATTTGTTATTGAATTAAAATATATATCCTGAAAAAGTGTATATATATATATATATATGTGTGTGTGTGTGTGTGTGTGTGTATGTATGTATGTATGTGTGTGTATATATATATATATATATATATATATATATATATATATATATATATATATAGTACTTTTCTGGGAGACAAAGTCCTATTATTATTATATACTATTTTATATAAACTTTTCACTTATTTTGATATTATTTGAGTTTTGTTATCTATATTAAAGACTTTGAATTAATTTATCCATTTTTTTTTTTTTAATGGTGCCAAGGATTGAACCAAGGGGCACTTAAACCACTGAGCTGTATCCCCAGCCCTTTTTGTGAGACAGGGTCTCACAAAATTGCTTAGGTCCTCACTAATTTGCTGAGGCTGGCTTTGAACTTGTGATCCTCCTACCTCAGTCTCCAGAGAAGCTGGGATTATAGGCGTGTGCCACCACACCTGGATTAATTAATTCTTAACTTTTACTTGCTATTTTTCTCCAAATTACCTCTATCATACTCTTGGGTAAAATGGTTAATATCATAATGAATTTTTATTTCTTTTCCCCTTGGATTATAGTCTCATGTACATTCATAAGAATATTTAACATCAGTTGAGCATCTGTAATTCCACAGAAATCTGAAGAGCTCTAAAATCCAAAATTGTTTGAACATCAATATATTCTGTGCAAATACTTTAAAATCTAAAAACTCTAAAACCTGAAATACTTCTGGTTTCAAGCATTTTGGATAAGAGATACTATTTTTGTATCCCCCACAGTCAATTTCCTAAAAGCAGAGACACTGTCTTTCATCTTTATTTATTGCGTAAACTCAAGACGGCAGGAACAACTCAATTAATGCCGTTTCATATTTATTGGAGATTACTTACTTTTTTTGTAGTTCTCTTGGACACTCTGGGAACTTCAATTTGTCGAAGATTCTGTGAAACCTCTGCAATACTTTTATGTCTTATTAGTGCATTTTTCCTTTTAAAAATAGAAAGAAAGTCAAGATACAGTAGATAAAAGTACATATGGTTAAATTGGAATGGAATCAGAGTCTAAAATAAAACTTTACATGAATACAAGCCAGATATCTTGGGGTTGGACTAGAGTTTATTAAAAAAAAAAAGTCAAACCTAGAATTTCCAAAAATAACCACTATATGTTCAACTAGTTAATAATAATAAAAAGCATCCAAGGAAACTTAAAAAGTGAAACTCTAAGCTTATTTCATAAAACGTTCCTAGTTCATAGAGATCTGATGTGAACAGTAAAAAAAAGGGCTTTAGGAACTACAAAATAAACACTATTTATTCCCCTAGGGGATAAAAATAGGCTCAGTTGACTGGTAGGAGCTCAGATAGTTGGCTTTTGTGATTCAGATATAAGAGTGACTATAATTCAATATATTATAGGGACAAAAACTAGACTATGGTTTAAATATACCCTTTGACCTGTAACAGTGTAAGTAGTTTCTTTGGAGTTCCTACCTTCTTTTCTTGGCTGATCTGGTACGGAGCTCCTCCAGTTGGTCAGATTCAGTGCCACCAGACACTGACTGGTGAGTACTGGATGAGAGAGGCATGGAAAGAAGTGGTGATTTGCTCTCTTGTGTCATGGAGTCATCACTGAAAAAATCTGTAGGAAGGACACTAGCCAACTTCTGAGGAATCAGAAACCCGAGGCTGTTGTAAAGATTTCCAAGTATCTTTGGGATGGAGTCGACATACCTGTGGAGGAGACTGGTTAAATACAGAACAGAAACTACCATCTCATTCCCTCTATTCACTCCTTTATCCGACATGAGAAATAGTCCTTATAGTCGCATAACAGATAATACTCTGTGTAGTTCTTGGTAAAACAATTTAAGTTAAGTTGGTAGCCATCAAACTTACAATCTCAAAATCTCCTCCAGAAACTTGGCTAGGTAAGCTGGATCTTCAGTCACACACACCATGCGCAGCAAATTTGTCACCTGATGAAGAATTTAGAAAATGACCATATGCCCTCTGTGGGGCAGCTGAAAATACTAGGACATAACTATACACTTGCCTCCTCCACTACTTGGTCCATTTCATCTGCACTTTCCAGTATCAAAGGGCACTGCAGACACATCTCCAGATGAAGAAATACCTGAAGCTGACACCTTGGGAGAAAAAACACTCAGTCATATCTACTTTTCATGCCACTTAACTGAAAAACTCCCTTCTTTAAGTACAGATCTATTTATGTAAGAAATGACTAGTAAGAAGCTGGGTATGGAGCATACGCCTGTAATCCCAGCAACTTCAGAGGCTGAGGCAGGAGGATTGCTAGTTCAAGGCCAGACTCAGCAACTTAGTGAGAGCCTGTCTAGAAAATAAAAAGGGCTGGGGATGTTACTCAGTGGTAGAGCACCCCTGGGTTCAATACCTAGTACCAATCAATAAATAAATAGCCTCTGCTTTCTGCAAATACTGATTTGCTAATTAGGTAAATAGGTGATTCACACTACACATCAAAATATCACAAAGAATCAGCTACAAAAGTACCTTCAATTCCAGCACCACATATACACACAAAAATAGCACTTTCAAGCAACTGGCAGTTTTAAAGTGATTGAAGCAAATCTTGAGAATTCTGTTTTGGAGCAATGGCAAAATAAATAAATAAATAGATAGATAGATAGATAAGATAGTTACTTACTCTCTGACTTTGTTCTCTTTATCCAGTTTTTTCCCTGCATTTTGTCGGAGACTTTTACTTGTTTTTAAGAGGTTACTTTTTACATGATTCAGACAGTTCACCTAAAAATACAAAATCATTATATAGAAGAATACTAAGTTTCTGTGGTATATATACATAATGGAATATTACTTAGCTTTAAAGAAGAATGAAATATGGCAACCGGAGAATATTGTGCTAAGCAAAATAAGCCAATCCCAAAGAACCGAAGGCTGAATGTTTTCTCTCACATTCGGACACTAATTCACAATTGGGGAAAGGGAAAATAGAGTTATTTTGGACTAGACAGAGGGGAGTCCAGGGAGGGGAGGGGGCTTGGGTTGGGGGTAGGAATGATAGTAGAATTAATCAGACATTATTACCCTACGTGCTTATTTGATTACATGACCTGTGTAACTCTATATCATATACAACCAGATGAATGAGAAGTTATACTCCATTTATGTATGACGTATCAAAATGCATTCTGCTGTCATGTGCAACTAATTAGAACAAATAAAAATATATTTTAAAAAAGAATACTAAGTTTCTTATCATTATTTCTAATTTCTTATAAAATGCCCAAATGAGGGAAATATATTCCCATTACAAATTTTCTTCCTTTCATTTGCATGAAAAGTAGTGAATGAACATCTTCTTTTACTTGGTCAAAAAGTATTTGCAAGCAATTGAGCATGGATACATCAAGCCCACAGACTTGAAAGTAGTGACGGAGAAGCCTAAGTGTCATAAATAACTCCTGTTCACTTTAGAGAAGGAGTCCTGCTTTTGCCACAAAGCACAAATAAAAATAATAATATGCCCTAAAATGGTGATTTTTAACACTTCTAGTCATAAGCATTAAGGAAGCTTTTTAAACTATAGATGGCTAAGTCCCAATTCTAGAGATCTGGAGTTAATCTATTAGTCTGGAGGGAGCCAGGCATTAGCGCACGCACACACACACACACACACACACACACACACACAAAACCCAAACAAATAAAAAAAACCCAAACCCAAAATGTTCTTGGTGCAGCAGAGGTTAAAACCACTGACTTAATTCATATAGTCAAGATGCAGCTCAAATGAGTAAAGAGCTTTTTCATTAGGAGGAAATGGACATGACCCATTTCTTTAATTTCCACCTTATCAGTTCTTCATGTCCATCTTCCAAACTCTAGAACTGTACTCACTTCTCTTTTTTGAATCATGTACAGTAAAATGGAAATCTCCAAAGATACGTGAATCAAACCCATCAACAATTAACCAAAGGCATTATCCAAAATTTCTTACTTCTAATTCCTTAGTTCCTTTGGATTTTAGAAACATTTTAATGGTTGAGATCATGTTCCGAGCACATGAATATAACATGCTTTCTTCTGTGGCCACAGTCTTTTGGTAATTCTCACGTATGTAAGATAGCAGCTCTTCCTCGGTTTTAAAATCTGTGAAAAAAAGTAAAATTGACCATCACATTTGGCTCATGTCATTGTATAATTTAAGCTAGTGGTTGTCAACTCAGAGGGATTTTTGTCTTCCCACAGGACTTCAGACTATGTCTGGATTGTCTCCACTGGGGGAGGTAGTGGGTTACTAGTGTCTGGTATATAGAGGCCAGAGATGTTATTGAATCTCCTACTGTGCACAGGACAGGCCTCACAACAAAGGACTATCCAGCTCAAAGTATAAATAGTATTAAGATTGAGAAAATAGAGATTAAAAAATAAAAATAAATAAATAAACTTTGAGCAATAATTATTGCATGATATCACCTTTGAGTTACTAATGCCTTATTCTTTCTCTTTAAATTTAAATCCCTTTTTTTTCGGGGGGGAGGGTCCTGGGGATTTAACTCAGGGATACTTTACCACTGAGCTATACTTCCATTCCTTTTTATTTTTTATTTTGAGACAGGGTCTCATTAAGTTAAGATGGGCTTCTAACTTTCAGATCCTCCTGTCTTAGCTTCCCAAGTCGCTAGGATTACAGCCTTGGACCCTTGGACCCAGCTAAATCATTCTTATCTTGGTATTGTCTAGAATTTTATTTGACTTTTCTTTCTTTTTATATATACATACAGAAAGTAATTAATCTTCTCAAATCAAACACACATATTAAAAAATGTAAGGCTAGGAAAAAAACAAAACTCTTTGTTCATAAATGACATGATTATCTATGTAGGAAATCTGAAACAATCAAGAAAATTCCTTGAATTAACAAGGGATTACAACAAAGCTGCACAATGTAAGGATAATATGTAAAAGTTCATCACTTTCCTGTATATCAATAATGTATAAGACATACAATTAAAAATGCATGTTTAATTAACAATCACATTTATATTAGCACCCTCAAAAAATGAAGTACTCAGGAAGTAAGCTGAACAAAATACAGATAAGATCTATTTGAGGAAAGCTACAAAGCTCTCTGAAAAAAATCAAAGAACTAAATAAATGGAGTAGTATTCCATGTTCATTAATATAGAAAGACTCCATATTGTCAAGATGTAAACTCTTGCTGGGCATTATGGAATACACCTATAATCCTAGCATCTTGGGACATTGAGGCAGGAGAATCACAAAAATCGAGACCAGCCCCAGTAACTTAGTGAGATCCTTTCTCAAAATAAAAATTAAAACTGGCTGGGGATGTAGCTCATGACAAAATATACCTGGGTTCAATCCCTAGTATTAAAAAAAAAAAAAAATCAATTTGTCCCAACCTGACCTATATATTTAATGCAAACTCAATCAAGATCCCAGTAAGTTGTTCTGTGAATATTGACAAACTGATTTTAAAACTTATACAGAGAAGCAGAAACAAAATTACCAAAGAATGGCAAATAGTCAAACATTGGTAAACTTGATTATAATGGATATGTGTAAAACCAGGTACTTAACAATTAGATAATACACATTATTTTCAAGTACACATGGAATATTAACAAAACCTGACCACATATTAGACCAGAGTTTTAGCAAATATTAATCAATAACTTACAGACAACATTGTAACACTGTATAAGCACAATCTAAAAATATTAAGAATAAAATAAGATACTCCCTTACTTTAGGAGTGTTAGAAGAATCAGTAAAAGTCAAAAACAGCATTCTCATGTATAATGCAGCTAAATTTATACTTCTAGAAAAATTTATAAGCTTATATCATTATTTTTATTAAAAAAAGTTCAAAAACCATTAATTAGCTAAATATTCAATACAAGAAGTAATACAAGACAATAAGCCCCCAAAATAAGAGAGCAGGTAATAATAAACATAAGAATAGAAATAAATTAAATAGAAAACAAGCCAGGTGGTGGTGGGTGCCTGTAGTCCCAGTTACTCAGGGAGGCTGAGACAGGAGGATCTTTTAAACCAAGGAGTTTGCAGACAACCTGAGCAACACAGTAAGACACTGGCTCAAAACCAACAAACAAAGATACCCCTACAACAGGTGCTGGGGTTATAGCTCAGTGGCAGAGAATTTGCCTCGAACACGTGAGGCACTGGATTCAATCCTCAACACCACATAAACATAAATAAAGGTATTGTGTCCATATTTTAAAAAAAATCTTTAAAAAAATACCCACAACAATAAAACACAATGAAACAATAGCATCCAACAGAGACAAAAGATATATTTTATATATAAAAAGAAAGAAAAGCCAAATAAAATTCTAGAGAAATCAATACCAAGATAAGAATAATTTAGCTGGGTCCAAGGGTCCCAGGCTATAATCCCAGTGACTTGGAAAACTAAGATAGGAGGATCTGAAAGTTACAAGCCTATCTTAACAACTTAATGAGACCCTGTCTCAAAAAATCAAAAGGGATGGGAGGGAGTATAGCTTAGTGATAAAGTATCCCTGAGTTCAATCCCCAGGACCAAAAACAAAAGTGATTTAAATCTAAAGAGAGAGAAAGAATAAGGGATTAGTAACTCAAAGGTGATGTCATGCAATAATCATTGCTCAAAGTTTATAAGCTATAGTCATAATCAACACCTCTAGGACTGGCATCATTGCTGTGAGTTAAGAATGTACCCTGGGAATAGGAAACAAATAATTTCATCTATTTAATAAAAAAGAAGGAAAAAATAGAAAAATAAAAGCTACTGGATTAAATTCTTTTGCTCACTTTCAAAGACTGCAATACCTAGGCTTGGGTTACTCATGGACCCCTTCCATTTTCCTTTATCCACAAATGTAAAACTTCTTTAACTACGTGTCATATAGCCAAGACATGGACCTTCTTTGAGACTTTGCTGGTGCTAATACCCCATCCCAGAATGTTCTTCTTTTACTTTCTGCCTTCTAATCTCTGCTCACTCTTGAAGTCTAGCCTGGTTCCAAGGGTGCCTTAGAAGCCTCTTTATCCTGTTCCAGCCCTGACCTCCCTTTCTCAACTACTAATGTAGTCTTTACTTTTCAAATGGGCAAGTGTTTTCTGTTTTAGATGCTTTGCTCTTATATATTAACTTCATTAGTTCATTCATATATATTATACATGTTAATATATATTAGCTTATTAATGTATTAATTTTATCTCTATAGTTAAACCATAAATCTAAGAATATGACATGATCTTATTAATTATATATTCATCAAAATATAATTTTTGTATGCAGCACATATTCAAGAAATAAAGGGCTGGAGCACTTAGTGGCAGAGCACTTGCCTACAATGTGTGGAGGCACTGGTTTGATCCTATGCACCACATAAAAAATAAACTAATAAAGATATTGTGTGTCCTTCTACAACTAAACAACAACAACAACAACAAACAACAATAAAAATGAAGAGATAGGATTAAAGCATATTTGAAAAATATGAGGGGTGTAACAGAGCAAACATAGATACAAAAATGCTGTAGAACGGAGGAATACCTTTAGGTTTAGAACTTCTTAATGTTCTTCCTTTGTCTTCCAGTTTATCTGCTGTTCTTCCACTGGCTATCTTTTGGACCCCCTTCTCTCCAGCCACATCTGGACTGCCATCTGGATGTAACTTCTGAGCCTTTACATTCAGCCTTGCAACGTTCAACATCTTCAGGGAACGGCACATGGTATTCATCTTCTGTCTCACTGGAGTGCGGGGAACACCACCTACCACAAGGGCAGCACAGCAGGAAAAGTCAGCTCACTTTCACTTCTGTGCAGTCAGACTGCTGTGAAAGAACACTGAAGTGCAGCATCTCCCTTCAGAATGATCTAAATTCGTTAGCTCCTGTATGTCTTTCTACCCATAACAAAAGGCAGAAAGAGAATCCTTTTTTAGTTCAAATTCAGGAGCTAAACATTTTGATGATTTTGACATAAAGCAAACACATTCATTTTGGTGTTACTCAATGGCCATAGGGTGGTGATGAAACTTCTTTTTTCTACCAAACTCATCTAAAAGGCAATTTAGCAATGCACATGGAGAGGCAGTTTTCTTGCTCTTTAACACAGTAACTCTTTTTTGCAAACTTCTGCAAAGGTAATTACTCAAAACATAGTAATTACTACAAAGGTAATTACTCAAAAATTACCCACATGATGCATACTGTCGTATTATTTATAATAGTAAAAGCAACAATCTAAGCATTAATTTTGTGAATTTTATTAAGCAATGAGGTAGAATAATAAATAAAAAGGCAAAGTAGGCTGTACAAGCAGAATAAAAAATTATATTTAAATCTGTTATAACTAAAGATGAAGATAGTTTATTATTCATTAGGAAGCTAGGATTGTAATTTTTATCACTATTGGACTAATATTAATATTTGCAAATTTGAAATATATGAATTTGTCATTTATTTAGTTACCATTTGAACCTCAATTCAAGGAATGTTAATCTTTTAAATGTACATCTTAAGAAAAAGATTGGCCTTTAAAGAGAAAAGAGACTTCCTTAAGAAATAGCCTTTCTATGGGCTTACGTTTCTTTTTGCTGTCTTCTTGATTAGCTACAGTAGACTCTTCACGAGATTTTCTCTGGTAGTGCTCGGAGAGGCAACGTGTTAATTCACTCTCAGTTTTAGAAAACTCTTCCTTATTAGCTGAGGTAGCTTGTAGTAACCTGCAAAGTCAAGATGTCTAGTATAAAACCAAAGTTCCAATTTATTCAGATTGAACTGCAGATTGAACCCAGGGCTTTACATACAGTAGACAAACACTCTAACACTGAGCTACATCAACCCAGCTCTCTTAGGGCATCAATACGTTGCCCAGGCTGGCCTTGAACTTGAGATCTTCCTGCCTCAGCCTCCCGAGCAGCAGGGATTAGAGACATATGTCAATGTCTAGTAGGATTCTTGATGAATTAGGATACATGTCTAATTATAACTATTTCCCTTTGGGCTTCCATAGTTACGTTTTACTCAGTTTCCATACATTAATAAAGTACAAGATGATGTTAAGACAGAATAATTAGTACTGCAACCACTTCTGAATAATTCTTTCATATTGTGAAAAAATAACGTGAGGTGGGGGACTATGGATCAGTAGTAGGGCACTTGTTTGGCATGCAAGAAGCCCTGAGTTTGTTCCCTAGTACAGCAAAAAAACCCCAACCAAACCACAAAAAAACAACCAATATGGAGATGATGAGAAGGGGAGATAGTGGAGCTGGAAGGATGGTTAGTTACTAAGTGCGTTTCTATCTAAAGATCAATCACTAATGAAATTATGAAAACAGTACAACATTTAAGTACATATTATTTGAATTTTATCATCATCCATTATTTGATATCATGTGATTAAAGAGTGGAAGAAAGTTATGGCAACATTTGTTGAACAGATGTTGCAGATTAGATATGTGCAAGGCTACCAGCTTCACACATGAAACTGATCTACAAGCAGATGAATTCTTATTTTCTGTGCTGGTGTGTCCTCTCACTGAGGAAGGTTTGTCTTTCTTTTTGTTGTTAATTTTTAAAAACATACAAACCTTTCAATCAGAAAAGTTTAGCATGCAATATAAACAGAATATGTACCTCCCACTAAAATTAAATACTTGTTCATAGTTTATTTATTTATTGTGGTACTGGGGATTGAACCCAGCACCTTTTGTATGCTAAGCAAGTGCTCTATCACTGAGCCACACTCCCAGCCCTACGTGTATCTTATTTAGAGATACACATATATAACAAAACTAACACAAATTGGTAGTTAATACGTTATCAATTTTGCACTATCACATAATATCACTCTCTTGTAATTGTTTTCAGTTTTCTGTGTACATATAAATAGCTCCAGTTTATTTTTACTAATCTCTAATATTCTACCATATGACTATATTGTGTTTTACTTAATCATTTTCCTTCTGAGGGTCAACTTGTTCTTTCCACTTTTTCACTATTTCTGATTAACAATGAATATTTAAGCATAGTCCTTGTGTCTGTATAAGAATTTATTAGATGGCTTTAAGTGGAATTTCTGTATAGCAAGAGCATGTAAACTGTGGCTTACAAAGAATTTCCAAATTATTCTTTTAAAATGGCTCTAACCATTTATATTTCCATCACCTACAGTTTACATTTTCCTTGCTATTTTCAGATTTATTAATTTCTAGCAATCTAATGAATACAAAATAGAATCTTTTTTGTTTTTTTTCTGCATCCATAATATATGGGGGCATTTTTTAAATATTTAATTTGACAATTTATTTTTTTTCTTTTTATGGAATTGGGGTCAATCCTAAGGCCTTATATGTAGGCAAATGCTCTACCACTGAGCTACATCCCCAGACCCCTTTAAAAGTTTATACTTTAAAAAAAATGTTTTGTTGTTGTAGATGGACAGTATGCCTTTATTATTATTATTATTATTTTTAATGCGGTGTTAAGGATTGAACCCAGTGCCTCACGAACATGCTAGGCAAACAGTGTGCCACTGAGCCATAACCCTAGCCCAAATTTTTACATTTTGGGGACAGGATCTTGCTAAGTTGCCCAGGCTGACCTTAAACTTGCAATCCTTTTGCCCCAGAGACTTGAGCAGATGGAATTACAGGTATGTGCCACCATGCCCACTGACAAATTTCTGTAATTGGAAATTTTTAAAGCCGGTATGCAGATAACTAAGAGTTAATTTTATTAATCAATGCCCAGAAAATAAGAAAGTTTTACCAAAATGACTCCATCAAGTTTGAACTGGCACCACTGATGTTAGAGAAAGGAAACCACTTTTCTACAACAGCTGGACTCCAGGGAATGGTGCGGCCAAGCTCCTGCTGGGCCCACTCAGGAACAGGGGGAGCTGTAGGAACAAAGGCACAAGTGAGAGAGGAACGCAGGAGTTAGAACCAAAGCAGAGAAGCGAATCATTTGCTCTTCCCCTGGAATGACTGTCTCCCTCCAAAAGACAAAAAGCAGAATCATTAACATTCTTCGTCTGCACCACTAACTCCTACAGTCCTACGTTGTCTATGAAAAATACACAAACACAATTAAATTTTTTGTTCTTATCATGGGCACCAAATCCCTCCATCTTATTTCTAAACTGTTCCTCTAAATAGGAAAATATGCTGTTTTTTTTTTTTAATTCTTAAAAATGTGCATCTTGGGGGCTGGGGTTGTGGCTCAGCGATAAGAGTGCTTATCTAGCACGGGCAAGGTGCTGGGTTCAATCCTTAGCACAACATAAACATAATTAAATAAAATAAAGATACTGTGTCCAACTACAACTAAAAAATTTTTTTTTAAAATGTACACCTTAAAAGTGGCTTTAGTCCCCAAGAAAGGATAACAGATTGAGTTGGTGTAGTGTATTCTTGGTTATCAAAAAATACTCATGTAGCTTTGGGATTTTGAAATGGTGAATATTCATGATGTATGGAAAAGCATGCTACACACCACAATCTCAATCACTCAAAATGGGATATTGTGTATATATGCACACAACCTAGAGGGACACGTCCAGCTAAGCTTCTTGTGACTGGATGATTTTGTTCTTTGCTTGTGTTTTTATTTTTCCTGTAAAGTACAATTTACTTTTAAAAAATAATTTTTTTTTTAAAAAGTGGCTTTAGTAAAAAATAAATAACAGTAATATAAAAGCAGAATAAAACTGCAGAATGTAACAAATATGTTGCATCTAGTAGGTAAGTTTAAAATAGTAAGCTGTGAGTTGTGGCACTGCCTTGTGGGTATGTAAGAATTGGGTCTCTTAGGGTAAGCCTGATGGGCAAGTGGTGATTGGGTGAAACTAACAGAAACTTCAGTAAACTCAGTAATTCTGAGAGGCCTTTCTAAGACCCCAAAAGAAATGCTGTATGTTCAGGAAGTCTCTTGTGTTTCTTTTGGTGTGTGTGTGTATACTAGGGATTGAACCCAGGGGCACTCAATGAATTATATCCTCAGCCCTTTTAAGTTTTTGTTTTGAGTCAGGGCAACTTGTTAAGTTGCCCAGGCTGGCCTTAAACTTATGATCCTCCTGCCATAGCCGCCTGAGTCACTGGGATTACAGGGATGCATCACCAGGTCCTGTTTACACTGATGAAGTCTCAGGAAAAAATAAAATCAAAATATTTAAAAAGTATTTAGACTCATACTGAGACTGCTTCAGTGAGAGTATGAAGAGATAAATAAAACACAATGCTAACTCTGAAAGGAGTTCCCAGTGTCAAAAGGGTAGATTTACCCTTGAGTCATGTCATAAAGATGGGCGAGAAAAGGAAGGTCTTCAGGAGAATATGATGCTTGGACTAGATCCTGAGGCATGAGGAGGACCTCTCTGGGACTGAGTGTGGTGGGGAGACTACACACTAAGTCAGCATGCTGATTTACACCCTCAAAGAAACTGGGTCAGGCTAGAGCATGGAGTACTGGTAAATAATCCAATTCTTTTTACTGCATTCCAAAACAGAGTTTTATGACCTGCTTCTAAGACTTTATAAATAATTAAAGTGCAGTCTGTTCTATAACAATACAAATTTTCTAAAATAAAATAGCCTACACATGATCAGCAAATAAGGTAATGACATCAGTAGAAAATATTACATAATTTTGGTTGATATTTGATATGCTGATACAAGGTGCAGCAGCTGAATTTGAAGTGGCCCAACATAACTAAATACAACCAGCCAGGGGAACACAGCACCACACACCAAGTTCTTTGGACCTATACCCTTCTCCTTGCCTGTCTGGCTGGCCACCAGCTCTTTCTTAAACTGCTCACTCAGCAGTTCTCTGTTTTTATCATTCACCCTCATCTCCACAGTTCCACAGACTCCACTGGCCTTCCCTCTCTTCCATCACATCATCTTCATCTTTCTTTTAAAAGGATAAAGTACATATATTATGGAGTTTACTTATTAAAAATTTAATGTCTCTTTTTATTTAAACTAAAATTTTTATTAGGATTGCTATTACTTTTCATTACTACCAAAGATTTTGAGAAGCCTGTCCTAATCGTAGCTTTCCTAAAACTATTAGTTTTAGAATACGATTTGTAAAAAAAATTTTAAACAATAAACTTCACACCACATCATGGCCATTGATGCCTGAATTGCATTTGCTGTGTCACATATTCAGACAAGGACAGTAAAGGTCTATGAGAAAAGGATTGAGAGCTGGGAGTGGTGGTGCAAGTCTGTAATCCCAGTGACTGGGGAGGCTGAGGCAAGAGAATCACAAGTTCAAAGCTAGCCTAAGCAATTTAGCAAGGCCTTAAGCAACTAAGCGAGATCATCTCTCAAAATTAAAAAATAAAAAGGGCTTGGGGAACCTTTGGGTTCAATCCTCAGTACCAAAAAAGAAAGAAAGGAAATGACTGAGGCTGTAGCCCAGGAATATAGTGCTTGTCTAACATGAGACCCTAGATTCCAATCTCAGTTTTCCCTTGCAAAAAACAAACAAAAAAAGGTGTTAAGGTCTATGAAAATGAAAAGACACAAATATCTCCAATCAGTACATTTGCTCGAAAAATCCTTAGATTTCTACAGACCGTGGATCCTTTAGCCTTTTCTCTGTGCCTCTGTTATAGTCTCCTTCCTCCTTAAACTGCCTGATTTCACAGATGGTCGCCATAATCCCTTCTGTTCACACTTCAGAATCCATTGCCCCTTCTCTAGTTTCACTATCCTCATTTGGCAAAACCCTGACTCTGGTGAACATAGTTCTCTGTCTACTCTGTAACTGTCCCCAGTAGGTGAGTGTGGCTGAAGACAAACAAGCATGAGGAGGGATCTCATACTAGTGAGATCTAAGGTGACCTTATTCATTTCCTACCCTCACTCTCCACCTGTGACTTCCTACTCCTCCCCTCTCCTCAACTGCCAACACTTTCTTAAACCTTGATTTTCACAGTTGATGACTCTGCTTCCTAGTCCACTGAAAAAACCGATGCACTCAGAAGAGAACCCCACACACTTCCCAACACATCTACTCACCTCCCAGCATACCAGAAGCAGGATCTTCAAATGAATTATGAATCTGATTCAATACATCATCCATAATCTCTGAGAAAAGGGAAGCTGTATCCTGGTGGCCTCCAGCCACAGCTGTTTGGAGAAAATGTCTTTGAAATTCAGCCTCCTTGATGCTGAACACAGTGAGAACTGTAGCATTGGCAGACAGAGGTGAAATAATTCCAGTGATAGGGGGCCAACCTTCACCAGGGTCCACATTGGCAACCTACAAAATAGTTCTGATTAGTTGAGAATATTGTTATTAGTATGCCTAAGGAATTTAGTTTAGTAAAAGTCAGCGTAATGGTTGGCTATTAGAGGCAGAGAAATTATTAATCATGTAGTCCTAAAGTTTCAATTTACAAGTAAACTTAACCTTGCCAGGAAACATTTACTAAACATTTATCATGTACTCACAGAATTCTCAAAACTGCTCTGAGGGGAAAAAAGTATTATTCCCATTTTATTTTATTTTATTTTTTTTGGTATTGAGGATTGAACCCAGGGGCACTTAACCACTGAGCCACATCCCCAGCCCTTTTTTATATTTTATTTAGAGATAGGGTCTCCCCAAGTTGCTTAGGGCCTCATTAAGTTGCTGAGGCTGGCCTTTGAACTAGCAATCCTCCTGCCTCAGCCTCCTAAACTGTTGGGATTTCAGGCATGTGCCACCACACCTGGCTCCCATTTTATTTCATTATCCTCATTTTACAGAGGAGGTATTATGGCTGAAGAAGAAGAAACCTCAAGGTCCCCTCTCAGTATGGGGAGAAGCCAGGCACATCAGACTTCAAAGTCCTCGCACCTAACCTGAGATGGTACTACCACATAAACGATTTATCCAGAACATGCAGTGGACAGGAGAGCTGAAAACTAATCCAGGCCACCTGACTCCTGAACCCAGAGCTCACACAACTAGAATAGCACCAATTCAGTGACTACCTCGTTCTGCTCTAGGATGTTTCCTAACCGACCAAGTACCTGCCCCAACACTAGTTTACTCAAAACTATCATTTTAGAATAAGATTTTGAAAAAAATTTTTAAGCAAAAGAAACTTCACATCAGACTATAGCATCAATGTGCCTCCAGGGATTACGAGGCAAAGAGAAATATAGGGGATTTGCTGGTAGTTTAAAAAAATCCATGACTTTTAAAAAAAAAAAATCCATGACTTGTAATGAATACGTAACAGAACATTTAAAAACTAATAAGAAATCACCCATCACTTCATATTCTAATTCAACCATTCAATTTGGTCAACCACCTTTTTTTCCTATGTGAATTTGAGATACTTTACTTAATTGGATTCAAGGTACATAGAATTTTATAAACGGTTCACTAATGAACATTGTTGTCATAATGCTACTACAGTGCAGAAAATATTATTTGCAAAAACATAACCAGTTTTACTGATACTGTCTTATGGAGAGAGATTATTGACATTTTATAAATATACTTGTTGCACATTACTGTGTTATTAGACAAGATTTACTTAGCAAATGGAGGACACCTACCAGATGTAACTCCTCAGCAGTCAGCCTGCTTACCAGCTGCTGAAATAACTGCCTTTGAGTTGACATGTTCTCTTCTGGACCTTGTAGCATCCAGCTGTCGGTGTCCAGAGTGCCACTCACTGGGACAGACCAATGAGCTACCGATCCTTTTAAAAAAATTCTGACTGGTTTCTGAAAACGTCTCTGATTCACGGCCAAGGGCTCTAGGGTGACTGTCCATGTTTCTTGAATCTCTTTGCCTATTAGAAATAAAGACTATTAAAATCTAATGTAAGAAATAGTTATTAAAAAGAAACTTAATACTACGAAAAAACAATTCAGATTTCCAATTAAGGGACTAGTATTGTCACTTAGTTCACATGTCAACAGACTATCATAGGCAAGTTCATTTAGCTCTCTGTAAGAAATCTATATAAAGGTGAGACATGATGTCAGAACTTCTCACTAATTAAGGCTTAGAAATATACATTCAAGTAATACTACTTAGAAAAAAGACACTTTCTTAAACCCATAAAATATAGTGCAGCATATTTCATGATATTAAATTCTAAAGACCAAATGATAAAATTACTTAAACAAAAGTACTCTTGGAAATTAAATAAATTGCACATAATGTACAACATAGTTTAATGTATATATCTCCACACAGTACTACTTCTGTAGAGATAATATATTTAGAATTGAGACTCACCATATAGCAAATCATATGGTGAAACAAATGTATGAAGATTCCAACATACTGGCCTTTCTTGGTAGCAAGCATAATTTTAGGGTTCTACAGGCTAATTTACTTCTTCTCTTGGCCAATCATTGTCTCTTTATTGTCTTCATCAATCTCTTCTATGAGGCAATGAAATCTTAACACCCATGTGCTTGGACACCTGAACAATACCCATCTTTGGGAATAACTAGGAAACTTTAAAATCATTCACTTGTTCTTTTTATAAATGAGTCAAGAGTTGTTATTATACTAGAATTTGATCCTTTCATGTGGTATTTTTTATTTTGCTTATACATTTTTAATTCTTTCAATTATAAGCACCAAGTGCCCAGCCTGCGACACAATGAATGTAACTAAGATTTAAAAACAAAACAAAACAAAAAACAAAAAACCACATACCAACCAAAAACAAAAAAAAAAAAAAAAAAAAAAAACCTCCAAAATATTATTTGCTTACCTTTAACGGGAAGAAATAATGTTCCTTCTGTCCGTGGAAATGAGGCTTCATACTCAGAAGAATTATAAAGCAAACAATTTAAAGTGGCATCAGTTGGCAGAGTTGAAATCCATGGGGAAAGGTGAGGTTCACTTGACATCTTTCTTTCAACACTGGTCATTGTTTCCCGGGATTTAGTAAAACCCCAGCTGAAAGTTTCAGATGGCAAGATGGTGCCTCCTGCACAGTAGAGCAGTTCACAAATTGTCCAGTACCCAACATGGTCTGGGGATTCCCACAACTAACATTAAAATGACAAAGAAGCTCAGGTTAGTGTAAATTAGGCACTCAGGAATAAAGTTAAAATCAAGAGTAAATAAAGTTGATACCAACATTAAAAGATCAAATTATACCATTAATATATTTAATAAAGCTAAAATCAGAATTAAATAATATTGATGCCAACATTAAAGGAACAAATTTCATCATTAATATATTTGTTGAACTAAACAAAAATATTGGCCAACATCCTTTGTAAGCCCAAGAACATAATTACTACATAATATGCTTTTAAGAAAGCATTCATTTAGTGAAAATAGACTTTATATTTTCTGTCAATGATGCAAATCACTGGGTATAAATCACAAGATTTACAAAATATTAGAGTCAGAAGGAATACAAAACCATATACTAATAAAAATAATTCTGTCTTATACAACATAATACAGCAATGACCAGGTGCCATGGGAGGAGGCAGGAGCACCTCCCCTAGATGGCAACCATAACTCTGCCTTGCCCAACCACAGGTCTGAACAGGAACCAAATAGGTTCTCTTGGGTCCATCTTCATTGCTTTTACTGAAGCTCTCAACATCTCTCGCTGAAATTTTACTATAGCCTGTAAAAGCTGTGCCCTGTCTCTAACCTTCCCTCAGTTGCTCTAAATATTCTCCCAAATCACACTTCTCTAAAAACTTTCAAAGGCTTTCCACAGTTTCCAGGAGAAAGTAACTCTTCAGAATAACCATAGAGTTCTTCACAACCAACCCTAACAACTTTTCCAGAACACATTATCTTCTGTTTCCCTCACCCATCCCTACCTTCTAGGAACATTGAACTATTTTCTATTGCCTACACATGCTATTTTATAATGCTTCCTTGTTTTTGCTTATTTCTTGTGCTTCTCCTTCCTTCTTCATCAACTGATTGATTATTATACTTCTGTATTTAAATCAAATCCTGCTTTCTTTAGGAAAGTTCCCTCACTCCTTCACATATAGCTGGCTCTTCAATCAATGTTCTTTTAACAAACTTTTATTGTGCAACTTCTATGTAGTAGGAAACAATAAGATACTTCCTGTCTTCTAGGATCTTAAAGTTAGGGGAATGGAGAGTAAAATAGGAATGATATGAAATATTTAATATCACAATATAACATGACAATACTATGAGAATATGATGGAAGAGGCATCCACCCATCCTAGAATATGATCATCATGCTGGTTAATAATTATAAACTATAAATTACTGTGCACATGTGAGGAATTTGAACTAAAAGGGTCTTCAAGGTCATCTAGGTGATTCATCAACTTTTCATTATATTCAACTGCCAAAGAGGGGCTGGAAATTGCTTTCAGATATACTAAGACAATGATAGACCATCCAAGAATCCAAGACTGTCTTGAAAGCACTTTTAAAACTGACCTTTTGATAGACTTTGATGGATCAAATTAATAGTTCAGGATCAGCATTCAAAAAAAAAAAAAGAGGGGCTGGCGTTGTGGCTCAGTGGTAGAGTACTTGCATAGCCAGTGTGAGACACTAGGTTCGATTCTCAGCACTGCATATAAATAAATGAATAAAATAAAGGTCCATCAACATATAAAAATATTTTTTAAAAAGAAAGTACAATAGGAAATATCACATGTACAGAAGTAAACAATGTACTGTGAAATTTAGTTATGCATACCAATCTGGAAAATGCTATAACAAATTAGTCAAAAAAATACTTCTTCTTGGGGCTGGGGATGTGGCTCAAGCAGTAGCGCGCTTGCCTGGCATGCGTGCGGCCCAGGTTCGATCCTCAGCACCACAAACAAATAAAGATGTTGTGTCCGCCGAAAAAACTAAAAAATAAATATTAAAATTCTCTCTCTCTCTCTTTAAAAAAAAAAAAATACTTCTTACAGAATGAAAAGGAAAACTTTAACATAAGTTGAAAAGAACATTAGTGTTTGATTAGAAGTTAATTATGCACATGATTAAAAAAGGAGAGTATAGTATACTTTTCATTTTTTTTGGATATTATAGGGTGACAGATATGTCCTAGTGGTAGTGTCAAATTTGGGACTTGCAAATGTCCACTAAATATAAGTTCCAAGAAAGCAGGGACTTCATTTGTTTAGTTCTCTAATGGTAAAAGAGCCCCCACATACCTAGCAGGTATGTAATAAATGTGTTGAGTAAATCACAGGCACAGTTGAAAATGTGTCCATATTTACAAAGGTATTGTGTGCTTGAATCTTTCCATTCCCAGTCTGAGTCCAAGCTCTTTTTCTCTCAGTTTTTCTTCCCAATTGTGAGCCTCCCTGAGTCTCCCCTTTGCCTCCACAACGTGGCCAGGGAGAAATTTTTGAATAGAAAAAGACAGATCTTCAGCATGAAAAAAAAATTTAGAAAAGTTTATCTGTCGGGCATTCTTCTATAAAAGAGGAACAAATTAGCAAACATGATAAGGAAGGACCCATTCTGACTGACAGTGGTATGTCACACCTGGATAAAAATGTTTCAGAAAACTCAATCAACCTTATTTACTTTAATGCTATTCCAAAGAAGAGAAACCCATCTAGTAAGATATATTTCTACCAGTATTTGATATAATACAATTCCAGGGTAAACTGTTTGATATTTGGTATCAATTAGTCCAAATTAATACACTTATGTATCGTATACTGTGCCTAATGCTTGATTTACTGTCTTAACAATTTTAATTTCTTTCTTTCTTTCTTTTTTTCTTTCTTTTTTTCATGTGTGTGGTGCTGGGGATCAAACTCAGGGCTTTGTGCATGTGAGGCAAGCATTCTACCAACTGAGCTATATCCCCAGCCCAACAATTTTAATTTCTAGGATTCCATTTTCCGCATCAAATATTTGCCATTCTTTTAAACACTTTTTGCCCATTTCTTTTTGGAAAAACTGCTGCTGCCTTATCTTATGTTTGCCACACCTTTGGGGGCTTCATATGTGAAAGCACATTGGAAATTTTAACACACTGTATCATTTTGTTTTTAATCTCATCTTTTATACATTTATTTTATTTATCTATTTTTTATTTTTATGTGGTGCTGAGGATTGAACCCAGTGGCTCACACATACTAGGCAGGCACTCTACCGCTGAGCCTCAGCCCCAGTCCCACTGTATCATTATTTTAAAGTACCTGTTGATTTTCCATCTGTAAACTTGCAATTTAACCCACTCCTAGTTTTGTGGCATTGGAATCACATCTTTCACCTGGTTAAATTACACTCCAAAGCCTTCTCACTGATTAGAACACCTACACTAAAGACCTTGGCCCTACAGACTAGACTGTCTTCTTTTTAACTTCTACTGCTCTATCCATTGTTTATTAGGGCTCTGCACTCTTAATCTTTTTGTTTCTGCAACAAAGTTCATTCCAAGCTCTTCTCTATGCCTAGAATGTTCTTTCCCAGCCCTTATATTCCTCTTCTTTCACCATTCAATTCTTCTCAAAAAAGCCTTCCCTATTTACCCTATTATACAAATCTCACCTACTTCTACCTACCTACCCTGCCCCCATTCCCTCGCTTGGCTTTCTTTTCTCCAGAGCATGATTTTTGAAATCCTACACTTGTTTGCTCAGCTGTTTAATCTGTTAGCCTTTTCTGTTTAATTCATCTTTTGCACTAGAAGGTAAATTCTACTTCAGGCGCCATATCCCCAAGCACCTAAAACAGGGTAGTATGTACTCAATGCAGTGACTTATCAAGGAGTATTTATGACTAAATGACATGATACAGGAAAATGAAGAAAGCAAAAATATACACTTGTCATAATGCTTAACAGGAGCAAGGAGCTTCACGGCCTTAACAAAATCTGAATTAGCCATTTAGGATTTTAAGTTTGCAATATTTTATTTATTTAGTCAGTAAATCTTTACTGAACACCCCCAATATTCAATATACATCTGCTGGTCACAAAGATGTGAAAGACCTGGTGCCTACCTTTGAGATATTTTTAGACTAAATGGAACATAATGGAGGAAAGGTTTCAGGTACACACACACAAATAATAAAAAATAAGATAAAAATGCATAGAAATTCACAGGCTGAATTGCCTCGTTGTCATTTGGACAAGGCCTTAAAGGTTGAGTGAGGTTTAGACTGCCTTAGAAGGGTGAGGACAGGAGGCCTAGACAGACTAAAAGTCACAAGACAAAACAGTCAAGACCTGCTGATTAGCTAGACCAGGCTTCCATGTGCTGGAATATATGTCATGTGTAGTAGCATAAAGTTGGAAAAGGTAGTCAGGGCCCAAACTGCAGAGGAGCTTATACACTTTTTTCCCATTTTGTTGTAAAAACTGTCCCTATTTGTGACAACAGGACTTTTCTTCTGACGGAATATAGGGTTGTGTTCCTTTCATTCTGGGTTTACGGTGGCTCTGAAGTCGCTGCCAAATTCTAGTTAGCAGGGAGAACAGCATGCACTAAATTGGAGACTACTATCACCTTACCTTAGACCATTCGGTAGTATCCACCCAGTACAAAGTGATTTTTCGGGTGATCATGACCTCCTGGACTCTCTTGGGCAACAACTTCTCCATCACCTGCTTCGGAGTGGGCGGCAAGCGCTGGGCCTGGGCCTCGCACCCAGACACGAACTGAAGGAGCTCTCTCTGCGAGTGCGGACAAGGGGCCAGTAGGAAAAGAGCATTCACAAAGCCCCCAAGAGCGGCCTCGGCCTCCTTGGCCTCGCTCTCCGCGTCCAGCAATCTCCTCCCGCTGCTCCGCAGAATAGGTTTCGTGGGCGACGTGATCTCGGGCCGGTCCCATTGGTAGTCTAGCAGGGTCTCCATCAGGGCACTGTGAGTGTGAGTTGCCCTGGAAGCCGGGCCGGGCAGGTGGGCACCGTGAACACGATCCCCAAGCCGAGCCTCGAGCTCCTCCTCAAAGTCCTCCCAGGAGCGGGTTCCTAACTCGCGGAAGTCGGACCCGCGTGAAGGCCGGCTCCGCGCCCCCTGCGAGTCAAAGAACTTGAAGGCCCAGTGGACCCCGGCCAGGCCAAATCGGCAACTCAGGTAAGTGAGTAGGCGCAGGGCGACCCGCCGCACCGGGCTGTGGCGATCCGCGCAGCCCGCGGTGTCCAGCAGCAGCATCACTTTGTGACAGCAGGTCATGGTCGGCCGCGCAGCAGTCCGGGGACTCCGGCCCGGCCCGCGCAGCTCTTCCCTAGGCCCTAGCTTCAGAGAACCAGCGCCATTCAGTGCTTCCCTTAGGGTCCTGGTCTAAAGACTCCCGCGCTCTCCGAGAGCTGCTGCTATTGGCGGAGCTAATACCCAAAGTCAGCTCCTATTCGCTGATTGACTTACGCAATTACGTGAGGACTCCCATTTTTGACGCTGATTGGAAGAGTGGTGGAGAAAGCCTTGGCTTGATTGGTGGAGTGCGTGACTATGGGCGGGCCCTGGGTTCCGGGAGAAACTGCACTTTCATTGGTCTGAACTTTCGTTTTAAAATTTAAAGAGGTGGTGCCTCGCTGGCATGTCTAGGAGTTTGGAGCTGGAAGTCTTGTTCGAAAGATTATGCGCCCATGCGGGTGCGAACTGTCTGGGGCGGCCCGGGACAGGGGATATTTACCTAGACCTTGATAATTTGGTGCTTGGAGGGAATTTGGGATTTTAAACCTAAAGTAGTTTTAAAACACGTCTTAAACCCGAATGGTTTAAAAGATGACGAAGTCTTTACTTTTCTTTAAATTTTAAAGTAGTATTTAAAATTAGCCTAGCGCTGAGGCGCATACCTGTAACCCCAGGCGTTTGGGAAGCTGAGATAGAAGGATCTCGAGTTCAAAGCAAGCCTGAGCAATTTAGCAAGCTCCTGCCTCTAAATAAAATATTTTTAAAAGGGCAGGGGATGGGGCTCAATGGTTAAGCGGCTTTGGGTTCAATCCCTAGTACCAAATGTGTGTGTGTATGTATTTACTTATATATTTATAATTAAATATATAATTAAAGCCGGCGCGATGGAGCACAACTGTAATCCCAGAGACTCAGGAGGCTCACAAATTTGGGCCATCCTCTGAAATTTGGTGAGACCTTATCTTTAAAAAAAAAAAAAAAAAATGGATAGGGGATGTGCAATGTCAAGGTAATTCAGTCCTTAGTAGGGGAGCAGTAATTTTCATTTCCTTCTAGGAGTTATCTGAAGAAGGTAATCAGAGATTCAGATACAAGATATGTGTAGAGTTTAACTTTAAAAAAAGTAAAATGGGCCTGGTGCAATGATGCAGGTCTGTAATCCCAGTGACTCCACAGGGCTGAGAGAAGAGGATGGCAAATTTGAGGCCAGCCTCAGCAAATTAGCAAGGGCTTAGTGAGACCCTGTCTCAAAAAACAAAAAGGACTGGGGATGTACCTTAGCAGTAAAGAAAGCATCCCTGGGTTGAATCCCCAGTACCATGTTGTCCACTTCACTTCCTCTCACTGCAGCAGACTCAGGCTGATTTCAGAGATGTGAACATGTGCCTCTCATCAATGGGATCTAGAATTAATGAAATATGGTATTTGTAAAGAAGAGGGGTAAAAAGGAAGGTTGGTTAGAATTTGTTTAAGGAGATTGACCCAGTCTTTCACCTGGTTGAATCTGCCTGTTTAATCCGGCTCCTGCCTGATCTCTGAAACTTCTTTTATAGTCTGCTTTTCCAAGCAACATTCTCAACAGTTACTGCCCCAACATTCAGCCATTTTCTCTTTTATGTAAGTTTTCCAGGGCTGCCTGCCATAACAAAGAACCAGAAGCAAATTATTCTCACAAGTCTGAAGGCTAGAAATCCAAAAATGACATGCTGGTGCTCTGCTTCTCTCTTTTCTCTTTGTTCTCCTCTCTCTTTCTCATATGGCTCTAGAGAATTCTTCCTTGCCTATTCTAGCTATCAATCCTTGGTGTTCTTTCAGTGTTTTCACATTGTGTTCCTTCTGCATGTCTGTCTCTTGTCAAAATTTCCCCTTTTGATAAGGACATCAGTGTTATTGGACTAGGGTCCAACTTAATGATTCGACCCATTTTAACTTAGTTACCTCCATAAGACCCTATTTCCAAATAAAATCACATCTTTTTGGACAGAGTTCAACCCATAGTACTTTACATCAGTCATCTACTATCCTCACGGAATATAGAGCCTGATGGGGAACAAACATTAGACAAATTCTAAAACAGATGAATATAATAATGATAATCTTTAAAAAATGAGGGGAAAGTGAAGCAGGCGATAAAAAATTACATTGGTGCTGCGCATGGTGGCACACAGCAGCTAGGGAGGCTGAGGCAGGAGGCTCAAGAGTTCAAAGGCCAGCCTAGGCAACTTAGCAAGACCCTGTCTCTAAATACAATATAAAAAGGGCTATTTGGGATGTGACTCAGTGGTTAAGTGCCTCTAGCTTCAATTCCTGGTAACAACAACAACAAAAAAAAAAAATTACACTGGCTAAGCAGGTTAAGAGCTTTGTTTAAACTTTGAGGGATAAGGAACAACTTTTCTAAGGCAGGTTTAAGGATGTTTAAATTGAACTTTTATGGGCAAGTAGGAGTTTAACAATGGGGAGTGAGGTAGAAGCAGGGAAGGACAGGTAGGAAAAAAACGTTTGGGGCACCTTTGAAAGACCCAGACTGAAAGCAACTAGAGAATTTGAGGAGTGGAAAGAAGGTGTTGGGGCTGGGGAGCTCTGTGGTGGTGAACAAGGCTGGGGTAAGAGAAGAGGCCAGAGAAGCAGTGGGTACATTGCCTGGAGACCTCCTGCGCCAGTATTTTGGATATTATATTGAGGATAGGAAGACAATGGAAGGTTTTAAGAAAAGAATGGTGATATGATTTGTTTTTTGAGATGAGCACCCTGGCTACTAGGTGGAAAATTGAACATAGAGACACAAAGAGATTCTACAGATCATCTGGGAAGTTGTCTTCCAAACTCACGCATCAGAGAGTGTCCAAGGCAATTCACTGTATGCAGAAAGAAAATAGTAAGACTTTTATTTCTTTCCTTTTTTATTTTTTATTTTTTTGTTTGATGGCTCACTCATTCATTGGATATCTTTTTTTGTGCCAAATTGTATTTTTCTTGAACCCGATTAAGTGAATTTGGGGATTAATTGATTGGGTTTTAGCTAAAATAACTTTCAAAAAATGAACAAGTGGCCTTATAATATTTTTGGTATGTTATGTCCTTAAACATTAGTAACTTCATTTTGGTTCAGGGACTCAGAACTGAAACTTATAAACTGCCAAGAACAAGAAACTTAAGATACCCTATTCCCATTGCAAACCCCCAAAGTCCCTAAATACAAAAACCTGCTGTTACCCAGCCACCTGCACCCAAGACCATTTCCAGCTTGCTCTTATTCCTTGTTAAATGCATTCTGCTGTCGTATATACCTTATTAAAATAAACAAATAAAGATTTTTAAAAAGAGAGATAAAATCTGTATTCAAGTGACTCTGCCTGCTATGCCTGGCAGAAGGGCAGCCTAGCTGATGCTCTCTGTTAATAAACCTTTGCTTGAACTCAAGAGATGTGTCTCACATGGATATTTACACCATCTACCCTAACAATAATAATACAATCACAAGGAAACCACATGAAAATCATAGGTTTCCTTCCTAGTATGAGATCTTTGTCAGTCACATTTTTTTTTTCTTTTTTTCAAGTTTTTGTTGTCAGCCACATTTTGAGATTTTAAAAGACAGACTGTTTGTGGGGCCTGGTGGTCCACACCTGTAATCCCAGGGACTCTGGAGGCTGAGGCAGGAGGATCACAAGCTCAGGGCCAGCCTCAGCAACTTAGTGAGACCCTGTCTCAAAATAAAAAATAAAAATGGCTGGGGATACAGCTCAGTGGTAGAGCACCCCTGGGTTCAATCCCCAGTATATGTATGTATGTATGTATAAACAAAAATTATATATACTTTTTTTCTCACAATTTCAATTGTTTCAGTCTATGATCCACAGACTCCATTGCTCTGGGCCTGAGGTAAGGAGAACATCATGGCAGAGGGAAGCTACTCAGTTCACCGCAGCCAGGAGACAGAGAGAGAGAGAGAGAGAGAGAGAGACTTTAGGGGACATTGTAGTTCCAAACCATAATGCCACTGGTCCATACTGTTTATGATGATGGCTTTGGACAGGGTGCAAAGGATGGAGCCATGATTGTATTTTGGGTATATTTTGAATGTAGAGCTGACAGAACTTGCAAACAGATTGCAGTGTATAATGGTAACTTGTTGGAAGCAGCGAATGAATTACAGATCTGTTTGAACCATCTCAAGGCCAAGGCGATGCCCTTCTGAAAATGCTCGGTGGTATCTGGCTGATTTGAGACAGCTCAGTCGCTGGTAACGCTCTCCTCAAGGAGAGTCCTGTGTCTCACAGAATTTATTGGTTCAAATAGCCTTAGATTCAAACGCAAGCTGCTCCAGGGTGGAAGAGATGTGGATATGGTCAATAGCCTTGAGACGCCAGCTGCCCAGAGGAGGAAGAAATACCCCACACAAGCTGATGAGCCCAATTGGACTGTTTTCCTTACAACCTCACTTTTGTTTATCTTGAAGAAGCTTTCTCACAATAAATCCTTTGGATGTCTAACCTATACAATAAATGTGCAGAGCCCAGGTCTTTGTTCAGTAAGATCCCATCAGGACTGGCCCCACCCAGTCCCACTTTCACTATTTTCATTTCATGTCTTTTGTCTTTATTTCTTATTCTCCCTATATTTTCTAATCTGTTCATTGCCTGTGTTCGCAGAACTGTTTTGTGCTGAGCCAGTTGCACAAGTCACTTAGGGCCTGAAAGGTGAAGAAAAGATAAAGAAGACTCATTGAAGAGGCAGTGGAAGGCAGAATATCAAAGGTTCTAGTTAACCAAGGTTAGATTTGAAATGTCTATTGGACTCCCAAGCCAAAATGTAAGGTGTGCAGTTAGATATATGATTCTGCAGCTCTGGGGAAACATTGAGACAGAGAGGTAATTTGAAAATGATCAGTAACTAGCTGTCATTTAAAGCCATGGGACTGGATGAGCTTACCAAGGTGCTTTAGCATTGAGAGGTTAGAAAGAGGAGAGGACAGCTGAGTGTCCACTTCAATAGAAGGACACTGTGATCTGAATGTTCATGTCCCCCTGAAATTCATGTTGTAGCCTAATCACCAATATGATGGTATTAGGAGGTAGGGCCTTTTGAGAGATTATTAGATAATGAGGGCTCCAATTAGTACCTTTATAAAATAGGACCAAGGGGGCTTATTTGCCCTATTCACTGGGTGAGGCCATAGTGAGACAGGCCATCTGTGACCAGAAAGTGGGTCCTTACTAGACATTAAGTCTTCTAGGGACTTGACCTTGGACTTCTAGCCTCTAGAAATGTGTGACATAAATTTCTGTTGTTTATAAATTATCTGGTTCATGTTATTTTGTTATAGCAACACAAATGGACTAAGAGAGGAAAACTAGGAGAGTTTCATTAATGGAAATCCAGTGGAAAATGGTTTTAAGAATGAGAGAGTTGTCAGATTTTTTTTTTTCAAAAGGATGCACAGCATGGGGGCTAGGGTTGTGGCTCAGAGGTAGACTGCTTGCCTCACATGTGCAAGACCCTGGTTCAATCCTCAGCACCACATAAAAATAAATAAATGAAATAAAGGTATTGTGTCCAAGTACAACTAAAAAGATAAATATTAAAAAAAAAAAGATAGACAGCAGGGGAGCTGGGGTTGTAGCTCAGTGGTAGAGTGCTCACCTAGCATGTGTGAGGCACCGGGTTTGATCCTCAGCACCACATATAAATAAATAAAATAAAGGTATTGTGTCTAGCTACATCTAGAAATAAATATTTTAAAAAAAAGATGCCGGGCTGGGGATGTGGCTCAAGCGGTAGCGCGCTCGCCTGGCATGCGTGCGGCCCGGGTTCGATCCTCAGCACCACATACAAACAAAGATGTTGTGTCCGCCGAAAGCTAAAAAATAAATATTAAAAAAAAAAGATGCCAAGGAGTATGAATAGGATATACTTGACCATGGATTGATGGTGCTTTGACTGGGTGGTGCGTATGTGAAGATTCATTGTCTACTTCTGCATATGTTCAGAATTCTCTATAATAAGAAGGAGATGGCAGAAGAGGGGACTACTTTATAGAATTTTAAAAGTGTTTTCTCTAGGTGTTACATTATTATTATGTACACATCTTATAGAAAGATTTTTTAAGTCCTTTTATTCTCCCCCACTTATAATATAAATATCCTCTATTTTCTTTACAAATATTGATAACCACATTAGATAATGTTACTATTTTTGCTTCAACCACCAAACATAATTTAGAAAATGCAAGAAGGAAAGCTTATTAAATTTACCCATAGTTTTACTTTTTCCATTGTTTTTTTTCTTTCCTGATGTTCAAAGATTCCAAGATTCCTCATTCTATCCTTTCCAATTCCTCCCCCCCCATACTAGGGATTTAACCCAGGGCACTTTATCACTGAGCCACATCCCCAGCCCTTTTCATTTTTTAAATTTTGAGTCAGAGTCTCACTGAGTTGCTTAGGGCCTTGCTAAGTTGCTGAGGATGGCCTCAATCCTGTGATCCTCCTACCTCAATCTCCTAAGTTTCTGGGACCACGGGCACATGCCACTGCACCTGGCTTATCATTTCCTTTTTTAAAAAATCATTTTTTCTGATTCTAAAACTTCTTTCAGCTACTTTTTTAGAGTCCATCCACTGGCAGTAATTTCTCTACCTCGTAATGTCTTAATTTTTTTCTTTATTCTTGAAGGATATTTTCACTGGATGTAGAATTCTGGGTTGACGGTCCTTTTCTTTTAGCCCTTAAAAATATTGTTTTTTTTTTTTCTTTTTAAGGAGAGAGAGAGAGAGAGAGAGAGAGAGAGAATTTTTTAATATTTATTTTTTAGTTCTCAGCAGACACAATATCTTTGTTTGTATGTGGTGCTGAGGATCGAACCCGGGCCGCTCGCATGCCAGGCGAGCGCGCTACCGCTTGAGCCACATCCCCAGCCCCAGCACTTAAAAATATTGTGCCACATTTACCTGGCCCCATGTGTCCTTCAATGACACCATGAGTGAAGGAGCCTCCTAACCATTGAGAGGTGGGGGAAATCCCAGCTTCCCCCTCTGCCTTCTGACACCATCCAACAGGAAGAGGAAGGTGCCTCATTATCACTGGGTGGTGGTGGAAGTCCTTGCTCTCTATGTGACCTCCTCTGCTACTACCTGGGAAGCTAGGCTGAACCTGGGTGTTTATTGTCTAAAAGGTCTCTGTGTTGCTAAGCTGCCCTTTTCCTAGTTCCTTATCTAGAGAGAGTAGATTTGTCTTGGGGCTTTTGTGGTCTGTGTCCACCAATGTATTAGGTTTCCAGCTTCTCCAAAATCCAATCAGAATATATAAATGCAAAAAAGAATCCAGGAAATTTCTTGGGTCCCAAGATCCCTGGGCAATCTCTTCTCTCAACCCTTGAGAATATTCTTATATTTGTGATATGTATATGTGTGTGAATGATATATATCTTATATTTGATATATGATATGGCTTATATATTTGTGATATACATATACATACAATATGCAAGGGTTTTAGCTTTGCTTAGTGGGAGGAGTAGGCATAAATGTACCTACTTCATTTTGTCTGGAACTAGAAGTTGGGTGCCCTTATTTTTTACTATAACCATTTTATCATGTTGTCTGCTTTTTATTTGTCCTTGTGTATTTAGTGCCTAGCAAAATATGAACTTGATAAATTATTTTTAAATCGAATTAAAAGTGTTACCAAGCATTTCTTTTCCAGAAGTTAGCAATGCATGCAGATAATGCAAGTTACCACCAGAGGGCAGCAACCCTTCCATAGTAGCTCTGAAGCCTGCACCCCTCTCCAGAATCCAACCTTTTACCAAAATTGCTTGTTCATAGTTTGTGTGAGAAAAGCAGGATCCTCCCAGGGAAAAGAGGGATCTTGAGTAAGTGACAGGCTGCACCTGGAATGTGTGGGTCCCATTCTTTTGGAGAAGAATGCTTCTTCCTCTCCCCAATAAAGGGAAGAGATCCCACATATTCCCAGCGTCTAGTGGGGCAGTCACAATGTTGGGCACTCCTCACAGTAATTCCACAAGGTAGTCATTCCTTCCTTTTACAGATGAGGAAGTTGAAGCTCAGAGAACCTCTCAAAGAGGAGGAGTGGGTGGCTGGTATTCCATGGGCAAGGAGGCCCAGGCAGTGGACATGGCCAGGGAAGCTATGCCTCTCCCCTTGCTGTTCCACATCCGGAAAGCCTCGGAACCCTGAGAGTGTTCCCCACTTTTCTTTAACAGGGAGATAATCCACTCTGCTTTTCAGAGCTGTGGGATCTAGGGCCAAGACCAGCTATATAACTTGCAGGGTACAAAGTGAAAATTCAGGGCCCCTTGCTTACAAACTAAGAATTTCACAATGGCAACATCAGAGCATTCAATCAAACACAAAAACCTAGGCATGAGATTTGTGTGTGTGTGTTGGGTGGGTGGGTGGGGAGTGTTTATTTTATTTTTTCTATTTTCTTTTTTTGGTACTGGGGATTGAACCCAGAGGTACTTCATCACTGAGCTATATTCCTAACCCTATTTATTTTTTATTTTTGAGACAAAGTCTCACTGAATTTCTAAGAGCCTTGCTAAGTTTCTGAGTTTGGCCAGGAACATGAAATCCTCCTGCTTCAGCCTTCTGAGTCACTGGAATTACAGGTGTGCACCACCACGCCTGGTTGCATATATGTTTTTATTTCTATAATAAGGAGGTTGGATAGACAATAGTTCTTAAACCTGGTTACACATTAGAAACTCCTGGGACTTTAAAAATAAATGTCAGCCCCACCCCTAAAGATTCTAATTGAACTGGATTAAGATGAAGTCTGGGCACATGAATACATTCACCCTCATTCTGAGACCCTGGTATCTACATGTAACAAGGATGAAAATGTCCTTCTCCTCCTCTAAAAAAAGCAACAGAATTGTCTGGGTGATCTAGCTCCAGTTGGACAGGGAGTCTTAAGGTCTCATATCTAAGAAGTTTAACAGGCAAAGACACAAAGAATGTATGTTCTTGTGGGTCTAGATTGGGGATGGGTCTTCTGGGGGATACTGTGTCTCTGCAGCCATTTGCCCAACTGTCCATTCATTCTGCTGAGAGCTCCACACTCCATTGCTGATGGTCTCTGGGGGATGCCATCCATTTGTGGTAGTATTTCTAGGCATGAAGGGAACAACAATGGCTTTCTCACTCCTTCTGGAAACTTCTAGTTTGCCTGAGCAATGTGTGTAGAACTGTTAAAGAAAAGAAAGTAAAAATGGAAATAATGTTTATTGAGCACTTTCTGAGGGTCTGGCATTACACTTAGGAGCAGTATTGAATCCTCCAGAAATCCTTCTAGTTAAGTATTTTTCTTAAGCCCCATTTTTACAGCTCAGAACAGTTGGGTAATATCATACAGTTGCTGAATATCATACAGCTGATTGAGTGGTCCCTCCTTTACCCCAGTAATATTCCCTGGTAAAACTCTGTCTAAGGGACACTGTGATCCCAGACCTCTGTGGCACTGGCCCTCCCTTTTCTGGCCAGGAGAGCGTGGCTGAAGGTAGTGGGGCATGACCCAGGCCTGCCTTATCTTGGCTGCTCAAATCCCAGAAACCCCTCACATCAGGCCCTGTGGAAATGGTCTGGAACACTGCATCCTTTCACAGATGTAGGAACTCAAGGACAAAGGAAAATGCCTGGGGAGGCAGCCCAGGTACCTCACAGGAGCCCATCAGGAGATGTAGCCAGAGCAGATGGGAGCTATGGGGCCTCTGAGAAGAGCTGAAAATCCCTATGAATTCAGACTCATTCTCTGAAGCCAGTCATGCTGCAAAGAAGCTGGGTCTACCAGCCACAACTGAAGTGGTCCTTACCCTGATGTCCATCAGCCAGTCATTTGAACAGGGGATAGCCTTGTTTTGGGGGAAGAGGCTCAAATTCCCCTCACTATATTTGGGATATGGGGGAGCTGATAGAAGCTCAAGGAAAGAGTGAGGTCCTGGGTGAAGGAGTGGGAAAGAAAGAAGACTCCAGGCAGCTTGGGGGTGGGGGAGTGCAGAATCATAGTTTTCCTAAAGGAGCTATAGCCAGAGTAGAGGCTGGAGTGAATGTGGAGGCCCAGGTGCCGGAGCTGAGGTCCCAGTCCCTAGGAATCTACATCACCCCCTTCACCAGTGTGGGCCTGCAGCTTTACAACCTAGAGCTGGCCAGAGCCAGTGAGTCCCACACCAGCTAATAGGAGCCACGAAGAACAACTTCTAGTGTATTGTGAATCCCAGGGCTGCCAAGTGGTTTGGAAGCAGAGGGCTTCAAAAGCTTTCTTCAAAAGCACAGAGTCATACTCAGGCATGGGGACTCAGTCTATAATCCCAGGACCCTGCCTTACCCACCTCAGCAACTTAGCAAGACCCTATGTGAAAAAATAAAAAGGGCTGGGGATGTAGCTCAATGGTGAACTGCCCCTGGGTTTGATCCCCAGTACCCTTAGTCCCCTTTCACCCTGCCTCACCCACCTAGTCAGCCTCTGTGCCCCTCTGTGATCACACTTTCATCAGTCAAGAATCTTACTCAGACTTTCTACAATTAGGAAAACACCCAACTTCTAAACATCTGCAATGGCTTTACCAAATGGGACTTTGTGATTGTCACATACCAAGCAGTTTGAAGGAAATTGTTCCAGAAGAAGAGCAGCATTTCCATGATGTCCTGGATGTTTCAGGCTCTTGTCTTTCTACTCTGGGGGGGGGGGGATTTGACTTAACCCCCTGCATGGTCACAAAGTGACTGCCCCACCTCCAGCCTCATGTCTGTATCTGCCTTTTCCATAAGGCAGAAATAAGGAAGGAGGAAATTGTGGCCACTGTGTTAGGAAAGCAAAGCCTATCCCAGAAATTTTTAGTACATATTGGCTTAGCCCACATATGGCAGAACTGTGTCACATGGCCGCCCTAGCTGCACAGGAGTCTGAGAAAGTATTCAACTGGGTACACTGTTACCATAAAAGACAATTGGGCAGAGCAATGTGAAGAAGAAGAGATGAGAATGACCGCCCAGAGTGACCAAAACCATATGGTGCTGCATCCCTGTGTCCAGGCCTGCGTTCTTCCACCATGGCCACCAAGTCCAAGGGAAAGCTGAAGGGGATGCTAAAGGAGATAGAGCCACGGTGAAGGAGGAACCGCAGAGAAGATTCACCAGGCTGTCTGCTAAACCTGCTCCTCCAAACCAGAGCCCACGCCTGAAAAGGACCCCTGCAAAGAAGGGAGAGAAGGTACCCAAAGGGGAAAGCTGAGTTGGTAAGGACGGGAATAGCCCTGCCGAAAGTGGAGAGGCCAGGACAGACCAGGCACAGAAGTGGAAGGTGCTGGAGATGCCAAGGGCGCTGTGTGTTTCCAGTGACTATAAAGATTGAAATAGTATTATTATCAAGCTTTATAAAAATGAGCAGAATTTTGTTTTACTTAAAAAAAAAGACAATAAATGTTATTAGCACACAGAACACTTCACTGTTGTTTTGGGGAAAGTAGCGTATCACCAGCAGAATGTCTCCAAAGCTAGACTGCTGTGGGGAAGCGCCTTTCCCTCCTGGTTTTGAGGGACTTCCTCTGGGCTCCCAGGAGGAGGGATTCCCTCAGGTTGGCACACACAGCTACCTTGGCACATATGCTTTGTGGTGTGGCAAAACTCAAACTCATCCTCTTCCTCTCTGCTGTCAGCTTAGACTTAACTCCCCTAAACCCAGAGACCTGTTGGGACCTGACTCCTGACAAATTGGTTTTACTAATGTGTTGGGCAATCTGGACTTTCCAGTGACATCATTGAGACAGTGTCCCTCAAAAGAGCAGCAGATCCTTTTCTAGATTGTGGATCTTCAGACTGATAATTCTGCCATTCTCATTTCCTGAAAATCAGGGTCAGCTCATGAAAATTTATTAAACAACAAGCTAAACATGAAATGTCAACTGTCACTCTTAAATCCCTATTCAAAGCATCAGATGAAGACTTCATTGGGTTTTATAGCGGCTTTCTGATTTTGGTAGCTCATCCAAGAAGGGAATTTGAAAGTTTCTGTATATTGTTAATGATTGTTTGTTCTGTGTCCTACCTGGAATACCATGAATTTTTATGAAAAGTATCTTTAATAAATATGGACACAGGGGGCTGGGATTGTGGCTCAGTGGCAGAGCACTTGCCTAGAGTGTGTGAGGCACTGTGTTCGATGTTCAGCACCACATATAAATATATAAAGAATAAAGGTACATCAACAACTAAAAAATATTTTTTAAAAAAAGATGAACACAGTTTGGCTTTGGAAAAAGAAAAAACTGGGCTTCTATTAGTAAAGAAGAAGGGGGACTAGATATTGGGTAGGCAACTAGTCATGTTCCCCACTGTAAATATAAAATTACATTATAATATTGCACTTTATCAAATCAAACCCTCCACTAGAGTTTTTGATGTATCACCTAAGAGGCATGCCCTTCTCCAGCACCTGACACGTTCTTGAGAGTTAGCACATTCTCTTCTGTCTTTCTGTCTCACTGCATGATACCATCTACCACAGGCCCTTGCCAGAGCTGGCACCATGCTGTTTGGACATTTAGTCTCCCAAACTCACAACTGTGAGCAAAATAGACCTCTTTAAACAACAACAACAACACAGAATTAACACATCCTAGTTAATTCATAATTGCCACCCCTTGATCACCCACCAGTTGCTTCCTGGATCATCTGGCCAGGAGTTCTCTGTCATTTCCAGCAGGCTAACTCTCTTGCATTCAGAAAGTAAGCATTTCAGAATGTGTTCCAACTATTTAATTGCTTCATAACAAACGGCCCCAACATTCAGTGACCTCTAGCAAAACCAAGCATAACTTTGCTGACCAATCTTTCCTTTGGGCAGGGCTCAATGAGGACAGTTTGTCTTTTTCTTGTGGCACCAGCTTGACTGGGGCTAAAGGATCCAATGGTCATCCACTGAATTTTTATTTCTGTCATTTTTTTATGCATAAAAATTGATTTAATTCTTTTTTCAAATCTACTTGGTCTCCCTTTATAGTAATCTTTAAAGTGATGGAAATATTAAATAACAGCTGTTGTGCATCTTTTCCCAGCTCCATGTTCAGTGACATCACTTTGGGAGTTTGCAGTCAGCCATGGTGGGAGAATTTACAACATGGAAATTATCAAATGTTGTGAATCAGGGTTTGGTTTATTGCTTTATTGATTGTCTAGACTTAAAGAGAGCTATGAAAAAATATTAATAATTTAAATTAAATTTTAAATTGTGTTGTATCTGTAGCCATGATATTGTGACTGGTACAAAAAAAAAATCAAGAAAATATTCCTTCAGTGTCTGAAAATTATTATCTGACCCAGCAAGAAAGTAGCTTATGTTGTTGAGTAATGAATGAAGTTTCAACAAGTCTTCATTGTTTCATTTCATCTTCCTCTTTCACATAAAAGTGTCAACCAACATTCATGTTATAACTATGTGAATTGCAGCCAGGGGCTGGCTGCAGATACAAGAAATGGCAAAAATCAACAAAAGTATTTTGTGAGAATCCATTGTCTATGTGGAATTCATAATAAAGAGTGATGCGTATTTTATTATTACTTGTAAGTGATATGCTACATTTCCTTTGTATCAGTAAGATTTGTATATGTATAGGCACACATTTCCCCCCACATCACTGTATGAACCCTAAGACAGCCATCAAAGTACATCCTGAAGGTCTGAAAACTTCAGGGTACCATAAGTTTTTAGTTCTACGGGTTATTTACTTTTGTGTTTGCTCAGTGAGACATTTTAAAAGATATTTTGTTGAATATTTTATTCAGCACTTACTTTTTTTTTACTAGAAGGACCATTCAAACTCATGTTTTCCATTGACTCCCAGCTACAAGGAGCTTGACTAAACTCTTGTCCAGGGATTAGTTTATATCCTGTTCAACAAAAAGGATGCAGACTCAGCCATGTCAGTAGGAGCCGTGAACTAGTACTTGACTGTGATGCCACTTTCTGTCTTCTCATTAAACATGTTTGGATTGATGGTGAGGTTTGGGCGTCTCCATTATTTTGTTTTGTTTGCATTTTGTGAATGTTTCAAGTGGCTTTGGTTTGGGTGGTTGTCCCATAGTCCCGATTAGTTTGGGCAGAATAGCATGCCACACAAAGGGAGCCATTCATTGTAATCATCCTGGGCTGCCAGGAAGCTTCTGGGTCCCTGTCTCTGCTCTGGCTGTTAAATATAAAAGTATGTTTTTGTAGTAAGAACCACAGACTGGGTTCCTTAAGCAACAGAAATCTTTTCCTCACAATTCTGGAGGCTGGAACCCAAGATCAAGATGGTGGCCAATTCAGTTCCTTGATGAAGACTCTTCCTAACTTGCAGATGGCCACCATTTCACTGTGGGCTCCTGTACTGGAGAGAACTGGCAAGTTCTTTAATGTCTCCTTTTATAAGTACACTAATTCTACAGGACCAGGGCTTCATTCTTATGACTCTATTTAACCTTAATGACTTCCTCATTCCAAATACAGCCATGGTGCAGACTACAGCCTCAATGTATGAATTTAAGGGACATACTATTCAGTCCATAGCAGGTACTGTGGTTTAGCCCACAGACTCCCATTTCCCAGCCTTCTATTCTCACCATTAGCTCTCTTGCTCCATTTCTGGTTGGTTAGGAGAATTGTGTGAGAAACTTTTACCTTGTTGTTCACAGTCAGGGATTCATTCTGGGCTTGCTGACCTCTTCCTTGGTTCCTGGTTCCTAACCTCAAGCCAAGTAAGGCTGCATATCAAATCCAGCCCCAAGGATTGGCCCCACCATCCATAATGCTCTACAGGCAGGATCTTCCCTAGAGACAGGAAGTCCTGTTTCAGATTTTCACTTAAGACCCATTCCGTCTCTGGGAGTCCCAAAAAACTGGGTGGGACCCAGTGACATTCCAGGAAGTCTGGCTTGCACACACTGCAGGTAAAGAGACCTTGCCTAACATGTGTGAGGCACTGGGTTCAATCCTCAGCACCACATAAAAATAGATAAACAAAATAAAGGCATTGAGTCCATCTACAACTAAAAAAATTTTTTCTTTTGTTAAAAACCTATGTGATTTACCACCTTAGGAAATCAAATGTTACTCAGATATTTGAACCATCCTTTGCAACATCTCTGATTCCCTTTCCTTTGCTATCATCCTGAATTTGGAGGATATTTTTCCCATTCATTCTTTAACAAAAAGAAAAAAAAATACATCCCTTAAATACGTCTAAAATTTTGCATTTTCAACTCTCTCACAATGACCTACCCAAAATCATGTTTACAATTTTGCATTTGATGTTATTTGGTGACAAGTTACTTAAATTATAATTGTGATATTTAGTCATCATCATTCATTTACATTTTTGAAGAATGAAAAAAAATCTAACATAGAAATTGATTTTAAATGTTATTGAATGTTTCCAAATACAGCTAATATAGTTGAAATATCAGTTATGTTTTATAGACAAATTAACAAAACAGTAATTTTGACTTTGCTGTTTTCCTTTCATAGTTTGGGGCCTTAAGCTTTCTACATGTTCCTATGGGGATGGAAACCTCCTAAGGCCTAATTCTGTGTCCAGAGTCCCTAAGGGGGATAACAGAACCCTAAGGTAGAACAAGAGCATTAAGAAAATCAGCAGCTATGGGGCTGGGGATGTGGCTCAAGAGGTAACGCGCTCGCCTAGCATGTGAAGGGCGCTGGGTTTGATCCTCAGCACCACATAAAAATAAAATAAAGATGTTGCATCCACCGAAAACTAAAAAAATAAAGAAATTTAAAAAAAAAAGAAAAAGAAAAAGAAAATCATCAGCTACACTAAAGGTAACAGTTTGGAGCATTCATTGGACCAGGCCTCTGACATGAGCAGTTCACATCTGTTAACTCACCCCTACCAAGTAGTTGCTACTGCCATTCCAAGTTCCAGAGGGCCGGGTAGAAAGGGCAGAGCTATGGTTGAACCCAGCCATTTTCTGAGCACCAAATGTACATGTAAGGTTCCAAGTATTTTCTCAGACTTCTCACAAAAACCAGGTATGATTATTATCCCTGTTTTATAGGAAGAGAAACTGGTCCAGAGAGGCTCAGCAGCTTGCTCCAGATCTCATAGTGGAAAGGGACAGATTCTGTGTGAGTCCCAACATTGCCTGTGCTTCTCGGGGCTCCATACTTGCCACTTTGCAGCAGGCTGAGTCCTCCCCTTCCTGCCCTTCTCTGCTCTCTCCTCTGTAACCTTGGTGGTTATATGTGGCAGGGGTGGGGGTGGGGGACTGACCGGGTGGGGGAGGAAAAAGGGGGGCACCAGTTACTTATTTCTGTTAGCCCAAAACACCTGCACTAGGGAAAGGGGTATCTGCAGGTCCCTGCCCAAGGCTGGCCACGTCCCCTCCCTACCCCCCTTCCTCTCACTCTTCCCCTGCTGCCCAGGGTAGGTGGGAGCCCGCAGGCACAGGCCACTTTTTAGATGCGATAGTCTCAGCTGGCTGCCTTTCCTCCCACAGGTCTCACCTTATCTTGGGCCATCAGAATCTCTCCTTCCATCAGGTGCCCAGCTCAAGGTCACCTCCAGCAGGTTCCAGTCTTGCTTACTGCACAGGGCCCTTCTGCTTACCTGGAAATTGGAAGGGAAAGGATTTGTTGTTGTTGTTGTTGCTCTCACTCGGAGTCCCCCACTTTCCACACAGAAAACAAATCCAGAGTGAAGGTGGGAGGTAAAAGGACAATAGGTTTTAGACAGAAGACCAGGGTTTTGTCCTCAGGCTCTGGGCTTCACTCCTATAACCTTGGATTAGTCACTTTCTCTTTCTGGGCCTCTGTTTCCTCACCTGGAAAGGGCGTGTAAGGCCCAGAGGCTTTCTAAGATCCTTCTAGTAAGTGTGTAACTAAATCTGTTCCCTGCACCAGAGTGTTAGGTTTGTGACAGGTGTATATGTACTTTTTATTTATTGTGATTTTTCTTTAACTAGAACCGTTTATATTCTAATAAAATTTGTATATATGTATATAGTTTTTGCTTTAATTAGAAATATTGGCAAGCCCATCCCTGCCATCTCAGGAAGAAGCCCACTAACTGCTCAGCCAAGAGGGAAAAAGAAGACCAAGAAGTACCCAGTTTCTAGGTGAGAGAAGATGGGAGAAGGGGGTGGGAATTTCAGGTTTTCCATTTGGGAAGAGCACATCAAAAATGGGCTGTGTGAGTCCACTCCAGACCAATTAAGTCAGAAGTTCTGGGAGTGGAACTGTGAGTTTTAGAAACTTCTCAGATGAGTCTGAGTGCCCTGAGAGTGGAGAACTACCATTGGAGAGTGTCAGTTCTCATCCTTCCATGGCCTCTATGTCCCTTAAAAGGCTGGGTATCTGGCCTTGCCTGTGGACCTTCCCACTCAGTAAGTCTGGGATGGAGCCTGTATCAGTTTCCTATGGATGCTTTAACAAACCACCATGAACTCTGTGGCTTAAAAGTGTGAATCTATTGTTTTACAGTTTGGGGGGAGTGACTTTCAAAATGAGTCTCACCGGGTGAATGTTAAGGTTAGTGTAGGAAGAAGTTCCTTCTGGAGGCTCCACGAGAGAACCTATTTTCTTGCCCACCATTTTCAGTGCAAGTCCAATTGTCAATCTGACTGGATTAGCTTGGATCACATGCTCACCTCTACCCCTACACTGTGGATTGGAAGCACTGACCAGCCCAGGGTGGATGACATATCCTATCCCTGACCTACTCTAGTGAATGAGCAACTCACGAGGAGGTAGAGCAGAAACTCATGGGCTTTAAAAATCAGACATAACCAGGTTATTGATTCATTCATGAATTCAAAACATTAAGTATAAGGTACCAAACAAAACCGACCTAGTCCCTGCCATGTGAGTCATTTAAACCAGTGTATCAGTTATTTATTGCTGTGTAACAAATCACTTAAAACTCAATGTCTTACAACAACGACATTTCATATGCTCACGATGGGTTCACTAGACTTGGTGGGCATTTCTTTTGGGCTCATTCATGTGCCTGCCCTCACCATGTGGTGCAACTAGGGCTGGATGAACTAAAGTGGCCTCACTCCCAGGTCTGGCAGTTGACAGGGGCTGTTAACTGGGCCAGGTACCTCCAGCAGGTTAGCTTGGGCTTCTTCATTTGGCTTCAGTGTTCCCAGAGGGCAAACCTAATGCATGTGTGATTTTCAACCTTATGATTGTGACATCTTGCTAATGTGCTATTGGCTCAAGTAAATCACTTGGCCAGAATCAGAGTCATTATGGGAAAAGGCTTTACAGGTTGTAGTTATGGAAGACATGATCAATTAGGGACATACGGTAATAATTGTTGGGACTCTCCAGCATCTACCTGCCCTGGCCCACAGTAGCACTCTACCTCTTCCTCCAAGAATCTCCCTCAGTGCAGGAGGACTCCTAACTTCCCACTAGGAAAGCAAGAGGACCCCATGGCTCCTGGATTCAGAGGTGCTATTGGGGAGGAGAAAGGAAATGGCGCAGCTGGCCCAGGCCTCTGTGTGTGTTTCTCACATCCTGGATGTTTCTACTATGATCAGGCTTCTAAGCCAAGAGAGACCATCCCCCACTGCCCTGCGGCCCACAGGTGGGCTCCACACTCACAGCCCTGTACTAAGGATGGCTCTGGTTCAGTGTGAGTCACCAGCAAGGAAGACCTAAAACTGGAGTTCTGCTGGGCTTGGCAATGCCCTTGCCCTTGGATAGGTGGGCACAGTCTAAATGGGGCTTCTGTTTATGCATATACAATTCTGGGTGGGGGCAGAGGCTAGTTATGGAACAGCTAGTTCTGGGGCACCCTGATGACCTGGGAAGGTCAGACCCTCAGGGCTACTCTTTCCTCTGGCCCTTTACCTGATGTGGAGTGTGATTACGAGTTCTCAGGTCTCTTTGACCATAAGGCTACAAAGAGGCTTTTCTGGTGAGCAAGTGGGTGACATCTAACTGTCATGCTAGGGTGACTATGTCCTATTTGCCCAGGATAGTTCTGTTTATACCTGCTGGCCTTGTGTAATTATTAATAATGCCCCTTTTCGTTATGGTTTGGATGATACCTGTGAAAGGTCACCCTGGTGAAAGCCCATGTTAATCCCAGAGCCCAGGAAGGTGACTGACCAGGAGCCAGCAACAGGAGCTCTGGTCTTGCACTGTTGCCGATAGTTTGGGGGATTTGGGCATGTCCCTTTTTCTCTCTGGTGGCAGTTGCCTTGTGACTGAATTGAGGGTTGTATCATACAGCTCCTCCTAGCTGGGGAGTAAATGAATGTGAGATGTTCCCTCCACCCCAGGGGGATTCTGCCCCATTCACAGGTTGGTGAGGATATTGCTCCTTCTCTAACCTTTGGTCTCAGAGTCCTCAGGGGACCCAGCCATGTCCTGCTAGTTTTCCCCTCTTCCATTCTCTGCCTCAGCTAGCCTGAGTCTGACTCTCTGAGTCTCTGCCACAGAGCTCTAGGCTAGCAGGGACTACCTGTTCACCATCCCCTCCCCCATGCTTTGCTCCAATCAGACCTTTCTTTAACCTGCACCTCCTAGTTGTGTGAACTTTGGGAGAAATACTTAATCACCTGTGATTGTTTCCCCATCTGTCATGAGGGATAATGGTGTCATACAGGGACTCACCAAGGTATTATTACACTGACTTCTCCATCTTAATATTAACCATCTGGAGGGCCCAGACCAGACCTCATAGGGTTGTTTGAGGAACAAAGAAAGTGATTTGCAAGCACAAAGGCACTAGAAGTTTCCTCTCTGTAGCACTTTGTCACTGAAAGCTTCTGTGAAAACAATCCTCAATTTTACCTCACAGATCACACGTTCCCACCTGCCATTTGACTAATACATGGGATGAAACAATGTGGACACTTTAATCCCTTTAAAATTATCACATAGTTTCTTCAGTCTTTACCCTAGCAAGACCGTGTTGTGAAGTTCACCTTCCCTGACTTGCAACCTGTTGGCTTTGTTTTGGGATGTTTTGCTCCACTAGAGAGAACATCAGCTCTGCAATCTGTCACACAACTAACTGAAGCCTTGTCCCCTTTGAACCCCAACATCTTCTTTTTGATAAGGAAATAGTTGTCCCCAACTCTCAGAATCATGAGGGCTTATACAAGGTGGATATGAAAAGGATTTGTCCTGTGGTAGGACTCAGTAAATATAGGTTTCCTTGCATTTTATCCTGTTATCTTTCTGATTGCTGAGAATATACAATTTTCTGGGGGGTAAGATAAGAAAGTTTCTATTTTCTAGTTTCTATTGCTGCATAACAAATGACCCCCAAACTTAGCAGCTTAAAGCAATCACACTTTTGCTCAGGATTTTGTGGTAGAAATATTGAAAGGCTCCCCTGAGCAGTTTTTGCTGGAGGTCTCGATGCAGCTACAGTCAGATATTGGATGGGGTTGTCATCGTGTGAAGGTCCAAATGGGCTGTGTGCAAAATGACTCACACAGCTGGCAGCTGAGGCTGGCTGTCAGCTGGAGATCCATCTGGGACTGTCAACCAGACTGCCTACACATGCCCTTCCAGCAGGACAGTCTCAAGGTAGCTGGATTTCTTATAGAGGCTGATTTCCCCTCCCCAAAGCAAGCATCTCAAGGGGACCAGGTAAAGCTACGTGCTTTTTTTTTTTTTTCCTTCTTCTTCTTTATAATGACCTAGTCTCAGAACTATCACATACCAGCCTGGCACAGTGGCACATGCCTGAAATCCCAGGCCAAGGCTGGAGGATCACAAGTTCAAGGCCAGCCTGGGCAACTGAGTGAGACTCTGTCTCAAAAAAATAAAAGAGCTGGGTATGTGGTTCACATAGCACATACTATCACTTCTGCCCAGATTCAGTAGGAGAGGACATGGATGGTGCCTTTTTTTTTTTTTTTTTTTAGTTGTTGATGGACCTTTTATTTTTATTTATTTATTTGTTTGTTTGTTTACATGTGGTGCTGAGGATTGAACCCAGTGCCTCACACGTGCTAGACAAGTGCTCCACCACTGAGCTACAATCCCAGCCCAAGGACCTTGCCTCTTTTTGGAAGGAATGCCCAGGTTATATTATTGACCAGCACACGAGATGGAGACACTATTAAGGCCTTTTGGGGAATGTAATCTGTCATATCTCCCAATTTCTTTTTGTAAATTGGAGCTTTAAGCAGTCAGGATTCTTACTCATGAGCAAAGCCATCTTTTGTGGAAGGCCTTTACAGTTCACAGAATAGATATTCGACTAAAAGCCAGGAATGGAAAATGGACCAGAACCAAGGAGCTCTGAGGATTGGTTGGCAACTACTCACACAAAGGACAAAGTTGTCTCGTCCAAATGCCACAGGGGCACCACTGCTCAGAAACATATCACCTCCAAGTGCCCAGTTTCCTTGCAGTGTTCCTTAAAGAGCGGCATCTACCAAGAGGGAGATGATTGGTTGAATTCTAGGCTGCCTCCTGATTGGACCAGTGTGGACAGGAGGAGGAGCCATCTGGACCTTCAGAGAATACACATGGGAGGTTCTCCAAAGGACTAGTAGGGTAGTGGTGGCCAGCAGGGAGAGGTGAATGCTGGATATTCCCAAATCACAAATGCCTACCAGGGAGTCAGCAGACTCAGACACCCCACCTGAAGCAATCAGTACCCCCAGTCAAGGGAGGTAGGGACTGAGAGCTGAGGAAGCTCAGAGGAAGCAGAATGTTGTCTAAAGTATTAAAGGACTTAGATTTAACTTGCTCCAAATGGTGGTAGGTTAGGCTTTGGGCTCAATACTAGGAGGAACTAATCTTTTTTAAAAAAATGATTTTAAGGGGCTGGGAATGTGGCTCAAGCGGTAGCGCACTCGCTTGGCATGCGTGCGGGCCCGGGTTTGATCCTCAGCGCCACATACAAACAAAGATGTTGTGTCCGCCGAAAAACTAAAAATAAATAAATAAATATTTAAAAAATAAAAAAAAAAAATAAAAAATGATTTTAAAAATATTTTTTGTTGTCGATGGACCTTTATTTTATTTATTTATCTGCAATGCTGAGAATGGAACCCAGTGCCTCACTCATGCTAGGCAAGGGCTCTACCACTGAGCTACAACACCAGCCCTTATTTAAAAAAAAAAAACAAACAAAAAAAAACATTAATTATATTTTTAACATTCGAATAAGCCATAGTGTGTGTGTGTGTGTGTGTGTGTGTGAGAGAGAGAGAGAGAGAGAGAGAGAGAGAGAGAGAGGGAGATTTGTTTAAAGGAACGCAGTGAAAGTCCCCCCCTTCTATTACCACCTACTCCTCACTTCATTCCCCACCTCTTCTGATTTAATAGTGTGGGCTTGGGGCTGTAGCTCAGTGGTAGAGTGTTTGCCTAGCATGCATGAGGCACTGGGTTTGATCCTCAGCACTCCATAAGAAAATAAGGTCAAGGCATTCTGTCCATCTACAACTACAAAAAAAAATTTTTTTTTTTAAAAAAGATTTTAATAGTGCTTTGTGTGTGTGTTCCTATTTATTTTTTCCTTTTGCGTTTTCATTTTTAATTGTAATGAGGAAATTTTTTTACTTTATTTTTAAAATTTTAAAATATACACAATAAAAATTTACCATTTTTAATTATTTTTCAAGTGTACAGTAAAGTAGCATTAATCATATATATGCACATTATTGTGCAAGCATCAACACCATCCTTCTCTAGAACTTCTTTTTTTCCTTTTGCCATACTGGGGTTGAACCCAGCGGGGCTCTACCACTAAGCCACATTCCCAGCTCCCCACTTTTTATTTTTACCAAGCATGTTTCCACTTTATTCAACACTTAATCAGAACAATACTTTTGGCATCTATATAGTGCATATATTTAAAAAGTGCAAAATATTGACCATAACCATATGGTTATGAAACGGATTGGACCTAACTAAATAAACACTTTTGCTCATGGAAAGAAGCCGCAGCTTTTTTGGAAAGCTTTCTGGACCTTAACTGCTGGTCAGCATCTTCCAGGTACCCTTTTCTGAATTGGTTCAGAATGCTTGGCACAAAAAGTCCAACGGCCATTTCCACTGAAGTGCAGGGGGGTGCGGGGGCGGGGGGGGGTGTCAGAGTGAGCCAGGCGGCTGCGAGATGCAGGCAGAGCAGGACTACAAGGCGGAGGAGCGAAGGTCAGACCACCTGGAGGGAAGGCCTGGTTAGAACAGGCAGGCGAACCAGACACCACGAGAGGGGCAAGGCCAGGAACAGCTGAAGCAGACTATCAGTCCTTTTAAATTTATTTTGAGACAGGGTCTGGCTAAGTTTCCCAGGTGGCCTTAAATTTTCGATCCTCCTGCCTCAACCTCCCAAAGAACTGGAATTAATAGGTGTGGCCACAGGACAGACCTATTTTACCTTGTTAAACAGAGTCTCTGCACAAAGAACTGTAAGGGCATTTCCTTCACCACCAGCCCCTGGGATCCACTGTTCTATCTTTTGTTTCCGTGAATTTGATTATTTCAGGACCTCATATAATGGAATCTTACATTATTTATCCTTTTGTGACAGGCTTACTTCACTGAGCATAATATCTTCAGGGTTTTACCACTGTTCTATCATACATCAGAATTTTCTTCATTTTTAAAGAATAATATTCCATTGTATGTATATACCACATTTTGTTTTTCCATTCACTTATTTATCCAAATGTCACTGGACATTTGGATTGCTTTCACTCTTTGGCTGTTGTGATTATACAATATAATGTTGACCTCAAAAATCCTCCATTGATAAAGTCCATCACCTAACATGCTGTTTTTATTTCATTTATTCTAGTTGTTTCAATAGGTTGGTTTTTCAGGCTTTGTTTTGTTTTGTTTTTTGGTAAGAGGAATCAAAAACAAAGCATTCTACCTCTGAGCAACATCCCCAGCCCTTTTTATTTTTATTTTGAGACAGGGCTTTGCTAAATTGCTGAGACTGGACTTGAACTTGTGATCCTCTTGCCTCATTCTCCCTGGAAGCTGGAATTACTGGTCAACCATTGCCTGGCCTCAATAGTGCTTTTTTTGGTAGCTTTTTGTTTTGACCCAGGAGCCTATCAAGGATCAATCAAAGTATTTTATGGACTTGTCACATCTCTTTAACCTAGAATAGTTCCTTTTTTTTTTGGTTTTGTTTTCCATGAATTATTTTTTAAGGCCATATGGTTATGGTCAACATTTATTTTTTAAGAATCTAGGCTAAGTGTTTTGCAGAATGTCCCTCAATTTGAGTTTGCCTCTGCTTGATTAAATTCAGGGAATGCAATTTTGGCAGGAAGAGCCCAGAGAAGATGCATTGTCTTTCCCAGAGTAGCCAGTAGGGAGCATGTCACGCACAGTTCCCCACTATTGGTGTTCTTATTCTTGATCCCACAGTTGTTGTGGAAGAGAGTCTCAGAGGTGCCTATATCCTCTCCCCTCTCTCCACAGGTCACCCACACTGGAGACCCCCCATTAGTGTGGGAGGCAGCACTGTGGCTTCTCATGGCTGAAGGAATGGGGGCATGACAGAGGTTCTTCCTAATCCCATCCCCTGCCCTATTCTGAGGAGGGTGTGGGTTGCTCTCCTGGGCCCACCTTTGCAGACTTTCAGAGAGCACTAGAGAGAAATATCATTATCCACCACATAGAAACAACCCCCAAGTACATCTGTGACACATTTCAATTTGCAAAGGATTTTCCCATTCATTTCTAATCACACAAAACAAGAACTACTGCTTTGTCCAGTACCTAAGCCAGGCTCTGGGTTAAAAAGACCACATGTACCAAAGTCCTCTGGATACTTTTGCCACCCTTATTGTATGAATGGGGAAAGAGAAACCCAAAGAGGCTCAGCAGCTTGTCTGGAAGTGACAGGGCTGAGACTCACACCCTGGTGTCTTTGAATCTCTGGCTCAAGGTGCTAAGCACCATGGCGTGTGGTTTCCAGGAGGTATGCAGGGCAGACATGAGGTTCCCACTTGCAGACAGGAAATCCAGAGAAGCTGTGTGTTCTGACCAATCTTGGAACTGTGACCAGCCCCAAGAACTTCCGACTCCTGGCCTAGTGTTCTTGTCACAATCTCAGGTTGCTTGTGGGTCTAAGGGTAAAGATGCCAAAAGTGTTCCTGGTGACCTGCCAAGAGGGAAGGGAAGAAGGAATGGTGGCAGCAGTGACCACTCCTGCACTGCTCCCCAACACACCACTCCTCGGGCAGGGGGAACCCCACCTTGAAAAAAGACAATGGGAACATTCTTTGGACCCTAACTACTTCCTCCCTCTTGCCTGCCAATGTGGTTGCCACATCTGGCCTCTCCCTGGCTTTGGGAAGAATCACCCTGTCCTGGTGGCCAGTCATCCCTGATCATCAAGACACCCATATTTTAGGAGGAAGTTGCTAGTGCCTCAGGTGAACCTCTGCCCAGCCTGCTAGACTTAAGCTATAGATTTCTTGAACCCTGGTCTCAGAAAATAATCCCAGAATTCCAACATGTGGGCAGCCAATGGAAGTTCTAGGCCAAGTGTGGGGATAGGGGATGTGGCCCTGCCAGGATTGCCTGGTGTATGAGACAAGAAAAGCCAGATGGGAGAGGGAGAAAGGTCTACCTATAATCCATCTGCAACTCCTAGATCAAACTTTACCTCTTCTGTGAAGCCCACCTGATCACCCAGGACCCAGCAGGCTCCCCAGGTTATTCAGAAAAACACTGGATCTGTTTTAACCACCTTATATTCCTTCTCTTCTATAATATACACAGGTAGTGGGAAGCATCTTTGGGCAATTTAGGCCCAATATCCTGAGGCAGGGCAGCATGACACCCCTGCTTCCCTATCTGTAAGGCAGCCAGCCTGGTGAGCAGACCTTCCACTTTCCCATCCCAGCCTAGGTCTCAGGGACCATGCCACCTACAGCCTCTCTTAAACCATTACTGCCCTGTGCCGCCATGGAACCTCGAGGCCCACAGACCTACAGGCAATAGCCTTCCCCGCTCTACCTCTAGTCTCCTTACCCTCCTCTTACTTCAATTGCCATGTTCTTAGATGTCTGTTCCCAGTAGTGACTGCACATGCCTAAAATCAAACCACCTTCTAGCTCTGGTCAGAAGGGACAACAGCATGGTAAGGTGGAAAGATGACAGCCTTTGAAATCAGATAGCCCAAGGTTTGAATCTCAAGTAAGTTCCTTAGCCAATCTAAGAACTCAGCTTTTTTTTTTTATATATATATATGTAGGTTGTAGCTACAGTACGCATCTTGTAAATGTTGAGAATTTAAAATCATATTGAAAGAGTCTAAAAATATATTGAAAGAATCTGTCCACAGTAGGTGCTTAATAATGGTCTCTATTGCTGGTAATGCCCTTGTGATATCTGGCTGTCTAAAGCAGTATGTTTCTCTGCCAAGAGAGTGGGACAACCTGTTACTCCATGCTGACTCAGTGGAGCCACACTCAAGTTCCAAGTACCATGACTGGGTGCTCAGGTGTTAAATGTGGCATTAGAATCTTTTACAAATTTGGTGTTCTAACTGTCAAGGATGTTTTTTTCCCTTAAGCCCAGCATTGGCCAAGATGCATGGGAAAGGCCACTTTCCCCTGACTTGTGGAGTACATGCTTTGTTTGGTAGAATCAATCTTGAGGGGAAATCTACCCATATGTACCAAAACAATCCTGTCTCTAGGAATTAATGAAAACACATGCTGACTTATGCACCTGGATGCTCATGACAGCATTATTTATAATATCAAATGAACAAAAACTAGGGAATCGGCTGAATAAAGCATAGTATTCTCCTGCAATTAAAAATGATGTTGTATGGGCTGAGGTTGTAGCTCAGTGGTAGAGTGCTTGCCTAGCATGTATGAGGCTCTGGGTTTGATTCTCAGCACCACATATATATAAATAAAATAAAGATCCATTGAGAAAAAAAAAAAATATATATATATATAAAACTATGTTGTAGAAAAACAGTATGGGAAGATATTTACAAAATATTAGGTGACTAAACCAGGGCATGACAGCGTAATCCCAGGCATACTGTTGGGAGGCTGAAGCAGGAGGATTTCAAATTGGAGGCCAGCCTGAGCAACTGGGTGAGATCCTATCTCAAAATAAAAAGGGCTGGGATGTAACTCAGTTGTAGGGTACCCTTGTGTTCAATCCCTAGTACCACAAAAAGAAAACACAATTAATGAATAACACAGGCTGTAAATTGGTATTATAAAATGAAGCACTACTCTCCCACTTCTCCCCAACCCTTCTCTAATAAGTTCTAGAAAAACTTAATGAATACAGATCAAAATATCAGTGTTGCTTCTGGATAGTGGGATTACAGGTTTTTTTTTTTTTTTTTTTTTTTTTAACTTTCTTCTTTGTGTACTTTTTTCTGTATTTGCCAAAATCTCTACAAGAAAAGTTAGGAGATCAAAATTTATTTTGACAAAATACAGGTGAGGCATAGATTTAACTTAAGTTTATGGTTAATTCATGTGAAGATCCTACATATTGGCCAATCATAATTCCTGATCATAGATCAATGAACTTGTGAAAAACTCCTAAACCTTTTTATATTTTTTTATTAGCACCTTTTAAAAATTTTTGGAATCATTTAAGATTTACAGAAAAGTTGCATGGACGATACAGATTTCTAGTACATACTTTACCCACTGCCCTATCGTTAACATCTTACATAACCGTGGTACATTAGTCCCAACTAAGAAAGGAACGCAGGTGCATGATTGTGAAATAAACTCCCAACTTTATCTGGATTTTACATCTTTCCATTAACATCCCTTTTTCTATTCCACGTGCCAATCTAGAGTGCCACATAACATGGAGTTGTCCTGTCTCCCAAGGTTTCTCTGGCCTGACACTTTTTCAGATTTTCCTCATATTTCATTCAAGTATCCTCTATGGATTTTGTAATTTTGGAAAGAAAGGAGCAAGAGGAGGGTTCATGTGTGGGAATTCCTTCATTCTGATCTCCGTGGGAGACCAAAGACACCTCCCCCTTCTTTCTCTGTTCCTTGGGACAAAAGGGAAAAGAGAAGGTATCAGTAGGATCCACAGAAGTTGGGTCGCCCTGATCCCTGCCCGCTGCCCCTTCTGCCCCAGCCCACCGCAGGGAGCCTCGGGGCGCCTGGCCTGGGGCTGGGCCCCGTGGGTCCGCTCGCCGGTTGGGCTGCGCGCGGGTGGCTCCGGGTCAGCTGTTCCGCGCCCCCAGCAGCCGCCCCGCCCCTCCGAGCCCTATAAGCTCGCAGCCCCGGAGCCTGCTAACCGCCCGCTGCTCGCCGTCGCATCCTGCAGCATGGCCCGGAACACCAACCTCCGCTGGAAGCTGCCGCTCACCTGCCTGTTCCTGCAGGTGGCCATGATAGTTCTGTTCGGCGTGTTTGTGCGCTACGACCCCGAGGCCCATGCCCAGTGGTGGGTGGAGAAGAAGCGTAGGAACTTCTCCAGCGACCTTGAAAACGAATTCTACTATCGCTACCCGAGTAAGTCCCACCCTTCGCAGGGCCCACCTGCGGCCTCTGCAGGCGGTGCCTACCTGGCTGAGGGCCTGCCTGGCTGCACCTCCGCAGCCTGCCTGCGAACGACAGGTGGATAGGGACACCCAGGGGGAGATGCTGCCCCACAGCACCGCCCCCCGCCCCCCGCCCCGCGGCAGGCTCCCCACCAGGGCAATCGAGGACCACTGAGGATCACTCTGGAGAAATGTTCAGATGTGAACACGCTCCTTTTCCTTGTCAAAAACTAGCAGGGAACACTCACCTGGGAAGAGAATTTTTTATTTGGCCACCCCGCCAGCCATGAAAGGCCCCCAGCATCCCTGTCCAAGAGCCCTGCTCCATGTCCTCAAAAGCCCAGAGTCCCATTTCAGTCATCAACCTGTGAGTGACCTGGCTCCCATATCCAGCTGTACAAATATAGGGTAGGTCCAATGTCAAGGGCCAAAGGGATGGCCCGTCAGTCCTGCTGGGAGGACAGGTGAGTGGGACCAGTGGTGGTATTGGAACAGGAGGTCATGATACCCATCATTTTGGGGTTTGGAGAAGATCAACCAGCACCCCCTGAATTTTCTGTGTCCTTGATTCTGTGGTTAAAAGAATGACTCTGGAATCACAGACCTCCTTGCGTCATGACTGTGCTGCTACCAGTTTTAGGCAAATGACAACCTTGCTGAACCTTAGTTCCTGGTCTGTTGAATGGGGATGGTAATATAAGACCTACCTCTCACGGTGGAATAATGCTGGTGTGAGACAGCTCTGGCACAATGCTAGGTACATAGGTAATTCCCACTTTGTAATGGCACAATCACTAGAAGAGCACCAAACACAGATATCCTTGGAACTTAGGCTGCTAGGAGGTAGCAGAACTGGCCCAAGGTCACTCTGGACAGCCCAGCCTCCAGCCTCCAAGCCCAGACTCTTTCCATGCTCTAGTGTTTTCTGATTTTCTACTCCATCTACCAGCAGACAATGACAATTCTTATAACTGTGGGTGCTCACATGGTCATGGAACTGTTAGTTTTGGAAGAGACCCTGAAGTTCATCTCCAACAGGCACTTATATCAACCAGTATTCCTTCCCTCCATGGCTTGTACATGGAGGATTAGCTACCTCCAAAGATAATGTTTCACATAGGTCCAAAAAACAACTGCTTACATTCAGAATGGCAGCCTAAGTGAAAAAAAGATTGCATTTGGGGTGGTTCCAGGATCAGTGGAAACCAACTGTATTAAGTGGCTGCCAAAAAGTTAGGACTATTGTGGGCTACAGTCATATAGATATATGGTACCTGAAAGAACGGGGGTGACTGAAAAAGGTGTGCCCCCTGCTGGTGAGACCACAGCTACTGGACTGCACTAAGGAGGATGTTTTATTTATTCATTCATTCATTTATGGTACTGTGGTTGAACCCAACGGTGCTTTACCTCTAAACCACACTCCCAGACTCTTTTTTTGTTTGTTTGTTTTGAGACAAGGTCTCACTCAGTTATCCAGGATGGCCTGGAACTTGGAATTCTTCTGCCTTAGCTCCCAAGTCATTGGGTTTTCAGGTGTGAACCACAGCACCCAGCTAGAGCTGTGTTTTAAAACGTATCTTGACAAGTGTGGGCTTGGAACTGAGGCTCCAAATTCACTCTTCACATTGCCCACCGTTCCTCTCCCTGGTGGGTTACAACCAGGCAAATGGTGAGACAGACAAGCTTAAAGCTCCCTTTACCTATTTAACAGGTTAAATAGGTAAAGGGAGCTGTTGCTTGCCTTTTTTTTGCCCCAGAACTGGGCCCCCAGGAAAGTAGTAAGGGCAAGGCTTCCCTTCCATGGGCATTTTTTTTTTCTGGTACTGATGATTGCATCCAGTGGCTATTTATGGTGCTACATTCCCAGCCCCCCACCTTTTTTTCTTTTTTCCTTTCTTCTTTTTTTAAACAGGGTCTTGCTAGGTTGTCCAGGGTCTTGCTAAGTTTGGGAGGATGGCTTTGAACTTGTGGTCCTCCTGTCTCACCCTATAATCACTGGGATTATAGGTGTGTGCCAATACACCTGGCTCCCCTGGGCATTTGAGGTCCTTTACATGCCCAGGTAAGTGGAGGGCCTTGAGATCTTACAATGGTGCTTCAGCAACTCACCCCTTTCTGGAAGCAGGGGTGCAGTTCTCACATCTCCCCAGCTCCTGTACCTTTCCCTCCACACCCACCTACTTGCCTTTTATGCTCCACCTTCATTTATTCATTCAATAAGCACTTTTCTCTAGGGTGATCAAGTAATATATCATCCAAAGAAAGAGACTTCTGTGAGCAAAGGGAAAGATGCTAGTTGTGAATAACAGGACCAAGGCATAAGCCATGACTGTCCCAGAAAATTAGGGCTTACAATCACTCTGAACAAACAAGTACGATATTCTGGGTCTCTGACCCCAGAGGATTCCCAGACTTATTGGAAGCAGAGAGGTAGACCCCAACACCCTCAGTGTGGCCTATGCTCTGGGCAGACAGGTCTGTGACAGTTTCCTGGGAAGTAGTACATGGTGAAGAGGTAGAGGCACAGCAGCCCAAAAGTGGGTGCTCCAAAACAAGAATAGGGTTTGTTAGAGGGGTGGGGAAGTTGTCAAGGGTAGAGAGATCCCTGTTCATGAATGGGGTTCCTGAATTTCCTTTGTGAGTGCAGGGGAGCACTTGGCCATCAGAGCAGAAGGACATAGGGGAGGTACGTAGTGAGGGAACCTTGGCCTCAAGGTGCTTTGGCAAGGGCAGGAAGTACTTCAATGGCGGTCCCTCCAACTGCACATACATTCCCTCCTTTAACTGGTGTGACCACACCATGAGGAAGGCACTATTGGGACTCCTGTTTTATAGATGAGGAAACTAAAGTCAGAGAGAAGTGTCTTGCAAAACTAATTGAGCAAGGAAACCAGGAGCCAGGGCAGTGGCCCTGTTACCTGAGCCCACACTTCTGGTTCACTCTCCCACTCTAGTCTTACCTTTCCCCTCTCCAGGGCCCCAAGTCACGATGGCTATGGTGAGAAGCTAGAGGGTTCCTTGCTCAGATGGAACCCCAGGCCTCAGTTCTTGGGCAGCTTAGATAACTTCTGAGGGTGTGGGGTGAAGGCAGGCCCTTGTGGAACCTTCGCAGGTCTTGGCTCCAGGCCATCAGCACCTGCATGGACCTCATTCCTGCAAAGGGAATTAGCGAGCCTGTTGGGCATCTCTGGTTCCCAGCAGAGTCTGGCTCCAGCTGTCTGAGCTAGGGTATGAATCCCTCAGCAAGAAGCTGGCACAGAACTAGCTGGGGACCTGCCCTTGCTGTGGCCTTGGAGGCCTGTGGTGCAGTATCCACTGCTGATCTTGAAGCTTCCATTAGGGCCAGTGACCTCAGCCTGAGTGGCTGAAGGAAATGTCTGCCAAGAGGTTGATTCGATGAGAACAAGCTTGGTGAGGGACTCCTCTATGAAGAAAAAAGGAGTGAACGCTGAGGAGGCGAGTAGCTTGTGTGGCTGCGAGAAGGGAGAGAACATCTGCGTGCTCACCATGCGCCCCCTGGTGGCAGCTCTTGTGGCTGATGCGAGCAGTGCCCGCTCCACCCATCAGGGACCTCCAGGTGCAGGAAGCAGTTTTTGGCAGGACAGCCTGAGGAGGGAGCCTGAAGGTCGACATACACTGGCCCTCAGCAAGTAGCCAGCCAGATGCAAAACATCTGGTCAGTCTTGAAAGAGAAAAGGAAAAAAAAATAACAATTCATATGATTGAGCAATCACCAAAGAACCAGGCCAGTGCCAGGCCTTGAATTGGGTTCTCTCATTAAATGTGTGCCTCAGAACCTCTGGGCCAAGTGCTATTTGAGCACTGTCATTATCTCCCATCCATTTTCCCATTTTCTTTCTTTCTTTTTTTTTTTTGGTACCAGGGATTGAACTACTCAGGGGCACTTGACCACTGAGCCACATCCCCATTTTGTATATTATTTAGAGACAGGGTCTCACTGAATTGCTTATCACCTCACTTTTGCTGAGGCTGGCTTTGAACTCGAAATCCTCCTTCCTCTGCCTCCCAAGTCTCTGGGATTACAGGCGTGTACCACCATGTCTGGCTTATCCCCCATTTTTACCAGTAGAGAAACTGAACCAGAGAGGTTATGTCCTTTGCTGAAGTCATACACATCATTACTATTTACTTCATTTTAGGTAACCCTGAACCTCATAAAACAGAAATCAATGACTGATACATTTCAGTGCTATATCAGAACCAGGTTGGGAGAAAAAGACAAAGGTTCATGCCCGGGGAGCAGGAAGCTGGTATCTGTGTACTGGGGAGAGGAAAGAAACAGGGATTACCCAAAAGAGGGTCACGGAGAGGCAGGGAACCCAGGGAGCAGGGAGAGGGACAGAGAATTGGTGAGAGGGGAACAGGCAGAGAGGAAGGATGGGGAGGTGAGGACCACCTGCTCCTGCTCTGGGGCCACTGAGAGACGGAAGGTGACCCCAGCACTGCAGATGCCCATTTGACACTCTTCAGCCCTGCCTCCGCCTACATGGCTCCTCTGTGCTACCAGGCAATCAGCACCCTCTCCTTAAAAGGCTCCATCTTCTGTGAATAAACACCGGGGTCCCTCCTCCCTGCCAGCGCCTGTCCCCGCCATGCCTACTAGCTTCACAGCAGTCCTTCTTCCACCTGGGTCTTTCCCTCTCTGTATTCCCACTTTTTGGTTCCCAGCTCTGTTCTCAGGCCTGTCCAGTCTTGGCCCACAGCTTCTGCCTCCCGGAGCCAGGCGCTGTCTCTCCCAAGCTGCCTGGGGCCCTCTCACCCCCTTCCTCATCCCTGTTGATCATGTCTGCTTCACCATGGCCAGCACACAGGACCCAGAACCTCCCTCCCACCACACCATTTCTTCCCTCCTACTTCCTTGTGTTTGTCAACAGCCTTGCCATCCTGCCACCTGCCACCCTGCCATTCAGCTCCCCTCCATGCTTCTGGAGTTGTCATTTGAATGCATCACCTCCCTCTCCTTCACAGCTCTCTTCAGTCTGTCACCCATCAGTTCTTCCCAGAATAACCACAATACCTTTTATGGTGCCTCATGTACATCAGCTCAGCCTCCTCCACGGCCGTTGGAAACACAATAAACCATGAAACATGATAATGCATGAAATCAGCTGCACACATTGAGAAACCTAAGCTAAGGTGTTTGTTCGCGTCAACTTGGCACAGAAGCCAAACTCTAAGAGAAGTTCAGAGCATCATGCGAGGCGGGGATGGGGGCCCATGGCTCCCCCACATCAGCTTGTATCCCTGCCCTTCATTTTTCCAGGTCCCCTATGCTTCCTCTACGTGACTACTAGCCAAGGGGTCTGTGGACATGACATGGGCCTCAAGGAAGCCTGGAGGGGAGATGGATGAGGACAGATGGGGCAGACAAGGTCAAGGTGGCTATAATACAAGCATTGCCCCCAACTACCTTAATCAGGTTTCAGTGGCCACCAGAACATATCAACTCTGTGGGTGGGAGATACTGGACTGGAAACTCCCCCTTGGGCTTCCTAACTCCTGCACTGCTGGGAGAGCTGGGTGCTGCTGAGACAAAAGCTCTTCAGTCACTTGTGGATGTTCATTGAGAGTCTCCCTGGGTGCACTCACAGGGGCTGGGAATATACCACCAGGAATAGGCATGGTCCCACCTTCTTGGAGTTTCCTAGTCTAATGGGCTAGAAAAACAAACCAACCTATAATTTCAAATTGTGCTAAGAACTATGAGAGAAAAGAGGCTGCCACAAGGGAGAGAACCCACTTGAAACTGGGTAATGAGGAAGGCCTCTCTGATGACGGCACAGTCTGCTGAGATCCATAGGAGGAGAAGTTTGTTAGCCGCTCTGAGGGCAAAGCCATCCCAGGTGAATGGACCCCCACAGGTGAAGACCCTGGAGTGGGACTGAGGAGCAGGTGGGGCCAGAGCAGCTGGGGCTCAGGAGGAAGGGAGGAATGGGGAAAGCGGGGAGGAGGCAGTGGCCTGGCAGGCCCCTGAAAAGTTCCCTTTTCTTTTTTAAACTTTTTATTTGGAAATGATTTCAAATTTACAAAAGTTACTAAAACAGAAGTAGTAGAAGAAACAGTATACTAGATGGTTTTCTGTTTTTTTGTTTTGTTTTGTTTGGGTACTGGAGATTAAACCCAGGGGTGCTCTACCACAGAGCCACAACCCAAATCCTTTTTATTTTCTGTTTTGGGACAGAGTCTCACTAAATTGCAGAGGCTGGCCTCAACTTTCAATCCTCCTGCCTCAATCCCAGCAATGTAAATTGCTGGGATTACAGGGGAGGGCGGCTGCACCCAGCTACTATGTATTCTTTTTCTTTTTTAGTATTTATTTATTTTTTTAGTTGTAGTTGCACACAATTCCTCTATTTATATGTGGTGCTGAGGATCAAACCCAGGGCCTTGCACATGCTAGGCGAGCACTCTACCACGGAGCCACAACCCCAGCCCACTATGTATTCTTTAATGTTTCTTCGTTTTCTTTCTCCTCAACTAGACAGACACACAAGCATGCTCACACACACACACACACACACACACACTCACAATACTGTCCTCTACCCAAACCATTTGAGGGTCAGTTACATGAATTAGAATCCACTACCCTTAAATACTCTCTATATAATTTCCTAGTAATGTAGGCATTCTCTTCCATAGCCACAGCACTCAATTTCACAAATTCATATTGATGCATTACCTTAATTCACTGTTTATATCTGATTTTCTAAGTTGACCAATAATGATGTTTGTAGCTCTCCCCTACATCCCCTCTAGCCAAATACAGGATCCAGTGTATAGAGTTAGATATTATATTTAGTTAGTATGTCTTTGTGTGTGTGCCAGAGACTGCACCCAGAAGTACTTAATCACTGAGCCATATTCCCAACTCCTGCTTTTACATTTATTTATTTTTATTCGAGACAGGGTCTAAGTTGCTTAGGGCCTCACTAAGCTGCTGAGGCTGGCTTTGAACTCACAATTCTCCTATCTCAGCCTCCTGAGCTGCTGGGATTACAGGCATGCTTCATTGTGCCCAGCTTTGACACAACTTTTAATCTGGAACTTTTTAAAGGCCCTTTCTTCGATTTGTATGATGTTGATTTTTTACATAAATTCATCTTTTTTATTTATTGGTTCTTTTTAGTTATACATGACAACAGAATCCATCTTGATATAATTATACAAGCATGGAATATATCTTATTCTAGTTAGGATCCCATTCTTACGGATGTACATGATGGTTGACATTGATATCTTTCAAGAATACAACAGGTTCTTTGTTCTGTGTTTGACTAATATTTTCTTGTGATTAGACTGGGATTTATGCAGTCCCAGCTGGGATACATACAGGTGATATGAGGCAATATGTATTTCCAGGTATCACATCTGGAGGCACAAAATGTCCATCTGTCCCTTATTGGTCATGTTAAGTTTGATCACCCAGTGAAGAATATAGTCTCATTTCTCCACCTGTGTAGTTACTATGGTTGTTTTTCTCCCTCCCTCGCAACTAATAAGCAGTCTATAAGAGAGAATCTTTAAGACCGTGAAAATGTCCTGCTCCTCATCAAAATTTCCCCCTGCATTTAGCATCCACTGATCAAATCTTTACAGTGAAAATGATTTTCCAACTCCAGCACTCTCCCCACCTTTTACGGTGGAGTCCCAGCATTCTGCTGTAAGCAAGAGTCCCATTGCCACCTCATCTATTTGTTTACCTATTTATTATCATTATGAACTCATGAATTCCTATATTTAAATAGCTTTAATTCATTATGGCACATAATTATTTTGATTCTCAAACTGTCCCAGATTTGGTTGGTGGGAGCCCTCCAACCTGGCCCCTGTGTTCTATGACCCTTGCAGTTCCTTTTAGTGTCTTATACTGCTGTAATTCTTTGCTTCTCAAAGCTTCTTGGAGTCTAGAAGTGATATCAGGACTGGAAGGATGGTTCAGATCATTCAAACTTATCTCTTCAGTTTTATCATTGAGATAAAACTGAAAAGCTCAAAAGGGGGAGTGGCTTTCCAAGCCAACATTGTGAATTGGTAGAATCAGGTCAGAACTCAGAAGTAGTAACAATAACACCTGTCCTTGTTACAGGGTAGACATGGCTTGGCACTTTACATACACATCTGCATTTAATACCTGCAACATCCCTGAAGCCAGCATTACAGAAGGTGCTGAGTCCCAGTGTGTTTAGTACATTCCCCAAGAGTCATCCATCTAGGAGATGTATGATCTGGGGGTCCAAATTCAAGTGTCAATGAGGTGGGGAAGTTTACTTGCTGCAAGAGGTGGTGGGACATGGGAATGTGCCCAGTTATGTCCAATCATGTGCTTGGCCTGTCAAGTCACTGTCTGGCCAGATGAGCATTGATTTCCCATAGTAAAGGAAAAGGGTTTTGGTGGAGAGGGCGAGGCATAAGGACCCCAGATGGTCTGCACTCTGGACCTTAGACCCTGGGTGTGACTCATGGTCTGGCCCTAAATTCAAATGCCCAGCTGCCCACCCCCATCCTGGGGCAGAGCCATTGGGATTGGAGTGTGGAACCAGGAAGCTATAATTCCCAAGGGAAGCTCTAGGGCATCTCTTGATGTTATAACCCAGTGGTCTAAGCCAGGGTCCCATCCCGGATCCCCCAAGATCAGTCCATTCCGAAGACGCTAATGACCAGTTGGGGGTGGTGACAGTTCTTCTAGCAGAGGAGCCACTCCTTACTATGCCCAGCCCAGGGTTAGGATGCTCACATGGAGGGGATAGGGCTTGGAGGGTTAAACGAAGAGATCCTGGGAGGTTTCTCCTGGGCCAGACCCAAGGCTGTGGCTGCGCTCTCCCTGCAGGCTTCCAGGACGTGCACACGATGGTCTTCGTGGGCTTCGGCTTCCTCATGACCTTCCTGCAGCGCTACGGGTTCAGCGCCGTGGGCTTCAACTTCCTGCTGGCGGCCTTCGGCATCCAGTGGGCGCTGCTCCTGCAGGGCTGGCTCCACCACTTTGAAGGCGGCTACATTCTCCTGGGCATCGAGAAGTGAGAGCAGGGCGGCCAGCGGGTGTGACCGTCGGGCAGGGCAGTGGGACTGGTGCGGTGGGGTGGGGGGAGCCGGTAGGCGACGCAGGACGTGGGTGAGGGAGAGGCGGACGGGCGGGGTAGTGGGTGTGGGGCCCACAGGTGAGGCAGGGCGCGGTGGAGGGGGGAGAGGTAAGGGGGGAGGGGTAAGGGTGGTGGGGGCAGGGCCTGAACGGTGGGGTGGGGCTGGTTGGCGGCCTGGGGCTGTAAGGGGCTTCTTCTCCAGATCAGTTTGGGCCTGCAATGGACAGACAGACGGCCGGACACACACACACACACACACACACACACGCCCGCGTGCCCACCTGTGCATTCTGCTTCAGTGATTTCAGGGTGGACTTCCAATGGTGTTCAGGTGATGAGGAAAGGTTCCTCCTCCAAGACAGAGGCTGTAGGGACAAAAGCCCCAGACCCTCCACCCTAGCATGTCAAAATTATCCAGCCCTGTGACCTGAGAAAACACAGCCCCTGGAACCCAGGTCGGGGAGCCGGAGGCCTAAGCCAGCCTCAGAAGGTCCCTTGCTGAACAAGGAAATAAGGAGTACAGCAACTTGAGGATTCTCTGCCAGCAATGCCCCTACTCCCTCCCGCAGGGAGCAGGTATTAGAAAGAGCTGTGAGACAGGCTTGAAACTTTCCTGCTTCAGCCTCCAAAAGTGGGTGGCCCTGTCCTCAAGTTGCACCTCCATTCTTCTCAATGACCTTTCTCTGATAACTTTCTGTTTGATGAGTATCACTAGACCCTCCACACCAAGTAACTCAGTCTCCTCTGTTCTGAGGTGCCCTCCTCCGAGCCTCCACCTACCCACAACACCAAACACAGGATATAAAATAAATTTTTATTTAACTAAAAATTTTATTTAACTAAAAATTTAAATTTTTATTTAACTAAAAATTTAAATAAATTTAAATTTTAACTTGCCAAAAGTCAGTGGGCAAAGCAGGCCTCTCACTGAATGGTCAGATTCCTTCATCAAACTTTATCCCATGGCAGCAATTTATGCTGCCTGGGACAGAATCAAGAGCCTTTGGGAAAGAGTGTGGTGGTGCACACTTATAATCTCAGTGACTCGTGAGGCTGAGGCAGGAGGATCACAAGTTCAAGGCCAGCGAGGGCAACTTTTAGCAAGACCCTGTTTCTCAGAGTGCCAAGAGCCACATCAAGGGTGTGCTTTGGAATCCAGAACATCTTTGCTGCTGTCAGGGGATAGGAGGCCCCAGTCAGGCAAAATGGGCATATGGATGGAACCAGGATCTGCTGTGGCCATACAGTGTCCTCCTGGTTGTCCACCTCTCTATCAGTCCTCTACTGGGCCCAGATTTGAGAGTGCCTATATGCCTGCTTCTTTATCTCCGTTTTCTCTGGGCATCTTCCTGCCACTTCCTTCCTCCCAGTCCCATCAAGACCCCTCCTTCCTGAAGGATAGTTAGTCAGTGTGTGTGTCTCTCCCCCCCAGCCCCTCCCCCCAGCCTCTCTGGCAGGTAAGATAAAGGGAAGGCTTCAGTAGCTCAAGTCCCAGCAAGGCCCTGATAGCCAGTGGGGCAGGTATGCACAGGATGAGGCTGAAGGTCTGGAGCAGAGGCCATTTTGGCTGGAGTAATCAGGGAAAAAGGAGGCAGTGAAAGGACATTCTGGAAGGACAGCTGGAAGACAGAAGCAGTACAGGGCCCCAAATAAGGCTCCACTCGACACCAGCAGCCAGACCACTTGGGTGCCCTCAACACAAACTGTTTGCAAAGAGTGTGGGCTGCAGGGCAGGGCGTGGCATCTTGTGGGTGCCACTCTGCTCCTGGCACTTTGCCTGTGCAGCCTGAAATGTTACGTTCCCATTACCCACAGGTGGGGAAACTAAGGCTCGAGTTAAGCCACAAACCCAAATCCACAGGTGACCCAAGTCCAGACTCAAGCCCCGGGCTTAGAGAGTTGCTTGGTGCTCTCGCCCCAGCCCCTCTTGGCCTGTCTCTCCGCAGCCTCATCAATGCTGACTTCTGCGTGGCCTCTGTCTGCGTGGCTTTTGGGGCAGTTCTGGGCAAAGTCAGCCCTGTCCAGTTGCTCATCATGACCTTCTTCCAAGTGACCCTCTTCACAGTGAATGAGTTCATTCTCCTCAACCTGCTGGAGGTGAGCGGGGCTCAGACTGGGGTCGGGGGCAGAGGGGACACTGGTGAGGATACAGAAAGGGAGGGCTGGGGACACATGCCAGCTTGGCAAGTCACTCAACCTCCTGAACTTCAGTTTCCTCATCTCTGCAGTAGGAGTAATGGGTGTCCTGGGCAGACCTGATAGTCTGCTTAACACGTCAGCCCAGCACCTGGGCAGAGCAGTGTTCTCTGAATGTTGGGGTTTTCCCCTTTCTCTTCCCTCTGATGGAAGTAATGGGGAGTTCCTGCACGTACTCCTGCCTACAGGCCACCTCCCCAGATTGTTCTGCCAAGAAAAGGACCAGTGTATGGAGGGAACAAATCTGTTTGGAATGATCCCAGGGGAGTGTCCATGTACGGGTGCATGTGTTGTGTCCTGCACAACTTGCTGTTCACATGGACTCTGGAAAGAATGCTGCCCTCTCGGGTTGGCTGATTCCTTGGCCCAGATAAGGGGCACCATGGACCTCTGACTCTCAGGAACCTCCTTGATGCCTTTGGGTGAAAGAGGGTCCCTTCTCCACTCACCCCATCAAGCCAGTCTCCACCAGCAGCCAAAATGGCCTGTTAATAATGCATATGGAGGGCTGTGGCTGTGGCTCAGTGGTAGTGCACTTGCCTGGCATGTGTGAGGCACTAGGTTCAATTCTCAGGCACTGCATATAAATAAATAAAATGAAAATCTATCAACAACTAAAAAAAAATTTTTTTAAATACTGCATATGGGACCATCCCCTAATATAAACCTAGTGTTGGTTTTGAACTTCTCTTAGAATAATATCTAACTTGTTCTAAAGACCTCTATGTCCTGACCCCAACCCTTCTCCCCAAGCTTCTGGTCCACCCTCTCCCCACCTTCTGTGCTCTGGCTGTGGCCTCCTGCCTGCTTCCCAGATGCACCAGGCTGGTGCCGCCCGAGGCCTTTGTGCTTGCTGCTCCCATCGCCTGGAAGAGCCGTCCTTATCCTGCTCATTGCTGAGGTCTCAGGCTGAGGCTTCAGAGGATTCCCCTGCACAGCGTCGCCCCCCCTTGTCCCCTCCCAGGCACTGTCCCTCATGTTTCCCATTCTGTTTTCTTCATGGCACTTGGCCTTTCCTGACAAGGGCAGAGAACCTGCTCTGTCTGGGCCGTCTCTCTCCCAGCCCCTAACCAGTGCCAACAGGTGCTCAACGGAGTATTTGTCCAGTGAAGGGACTCTGGAGTCAGCGGGCCTGTTGGGCAGAGAGGGGACTCTAGTGGCTCAATCTGGCTGAGAAGGGAGTTTAGAAAGGTGACAGGGATGCGGGGGGAGCCTGGATCACGAAGACCCCTGGAGACGGTGCTCAGGAGTCCTGAGGGCAGTGGGGAGCCATGGGGGGTGCTAAGCAGGGGGATGACACAGATGGACCCATGTAATGAAAATGTCACTTTGACTCTGGTGACAAGAACAGGGGAGGCAGGGAGCTGAGTAAGAGGCCATCCTGGTCACTCTGGTAAAAAGATAATGGGACTGGAACTGGTTTGGTGCACTGAAAAGAAAGAGGATGTTTCAAGAGAAATAAAGGAGGAGAATAAACGGGCCTAGGGGACAAACTAGGGTCAGGGAGAAGGAAGTTAGGCCAGGCGAGGGGTCGGCAGGGACCAAGCTCTGAGATCTGAAGCTGCTGCGAAGGCAGCATTTGGGGTCTTAATGAAGAGGCAGGGAATGCTCCTTAACACGGAAAACCCTGTCCCAATCTTTGCTGCAGAAATTCTTTTAGAGCATCTTTCAGCATCTCATAGAGACAAATTTAAATACAATTATCATTGCTGACTTGTAAGGAGCAGTGTCCTTTACTGGATTCTGCTCTGAATGTGTGACATGGGTTAACTCCCCAAATTCTCATCTTAAAGACGACAATCATTACCCTCACTTCACAGGTAAGAACGCTGAGGCTCAGAGAGGCTAAGGGCCTCATCCAAGGACACAGAGCTAGTAAAGGCACTCACGAAGTTGAGAGTCAAGAGCTCAGCCCTGTCAGCGACAAGTTCTGTGGCCTTGGATGACACACTGACCTCTCTGTCTGGGTTTCCCATCTGCCTTAGTGTATTTTATGCTGCCATCACAAAATATTAGAGGCTGAGTAATTTATAATGAACAGAAATGTATTTTTCCGAGTTCTGGAGGCAGGGAAGTCCAAGGTTGAGGGGCTGGTACCTGGTGAGAGCCTTCTTGCTTTGTAAAAGTGTTACAGAACCCAGGTCAGGAGGCCCGTCCCTTAGAAAAACCAAGGAAGAAGAGATGAATGTTCAGGAGGAAAAAAAGGCTTTACTCACTGACCAAAGGATGGAGAAGAGGGAGCTTTACTCACAAGTCAGCTTCTCCACTCCAGAGGGTGCAGGGGTTACAGATATAGGACAGGAATAATAAGGGGGAGAGGGAGAGAAAGGGAGGGTAAGCGGCTAATAAAGCAGAGGAATATTCATGTCTTTTCTGGGAATAGGTGGAGATCTTCTAGAAACTCAGGTGCCACCTCTTTTCCCCCTTTCATGGTCTGGTGTTTCTGGTCCTGGTGGCTGATAGGTGTCTTTAACCCTGAAAGGGAAGAGGAGAGACGAGGCAAGTCTAGGTCAAGTTACCCCTGTATTATAGTTCTGGATACAACATTTCTCAAATGATCCATATGTCTACATGCAGTGCGGGTAGAATCTGACCCAAAGGTTAAGGCAGCAAAGGAGACAGACAACATGAAGGCAGAGGTACCACTCGCCTTCTCATCCCGTCCCAGTCACCCACGGAGCATCTGCAGGCCCGAGTGAAGAGTCAGCGATTTCAGCAAAAGTAGCCTTCAAGTCCCTGAAATGTAACCTAGGCAACTGTTATCACTATAACCCACACACCAGAGGTGTTATCTACAGCAAAGCTAGTGGGAAACTAATTATGTATCGCTTCAGCCATGTGACCTCCAAAATTAGTGATTTTTGAAATCAACTAGGAGCAAACAAAGCTAAAGTGTTTATTTAGATTTTTTTCCCAATAACAACTATAGGACAGAGGGCAGAAAGGCAAAAGAGGATGAGAACAAGAAAGAGAGGACAAGCTGGGCGCAGTGTCACACGTGTGCAATCCCCAGCTGCTTGGGAGGCTGAGGCAGGAGGATCACGAGTTCAAAGCCAGCCTCAACAACAGCAAGGCACTGAGCAGCTCAGTGAGACCCCGTCTCTAAATATAATACAAAATAGACCTGGGGATGTGGCTGAGTGGTCAAGTGCCCCTGAGTTCAATCCCTGGTACCCCCACCCCCCAAAAAAGAGGATGAACCCACTTTTATAAAAAACCTGCTCTGGAGGTAAGAAGCCCATACCCCCAATAATGACATTAGTCCACTTCTGAGCCCTTGTGACTTAATCACCCCTTAAAGGTCCCCTCTGCACTAGGGATGAAGTTTCCAAGATATGAACTGGGGAGACACAGTCCAACCAGCTCCAGTGGAGGAGTGAACCTGGTCTGGTCCTCTGAACCTGGTTCTGAGTGGGAAGGAGGCTGAAGAGAGGGGAGGGTCCCTACGGCTATCAAGCACCTGTTGAGTGCCAGGCCCGTGCCAGGTGTCATTCACAAGCTGTCTAGTTTAATTCTGACAACAGCCCTGCTAAGTCACTATGACCTCCCCCACTTTGCAAATGAGGAACTTGAGAAGAAGTCAAGCCAGAAGTGGGGCAGGAAGGGACAGACGAGGAGGGGACGATTCTGCCTGTGCCAACTAAGGGGGATGGAGAGGGGCAGGTAGTGAGAGGTTGGCCTGGTGATTAGAGAGCAAGGACCATGACAGAATGCAAGAGTGGGTAATGGCAGTCCAGGTGGGAGGTGTTGGAGCAGTTGTGTAAAATGAAACACGAAATCTGGAGACCCAAGGAAGGGGAGAATTCCCAGGAGGGCAGTAGGTGACAAACTAGGGGATTGCCCTGGGTTCTAACTCTCTATGTGACTGTGTGACTGAGCAAATTCCTCTCCATGTGTAGGTTTCCCCATCTGGGATCATCCCATTTGTTAGGTGAGGATATGGCTGGCATTTCCCAACAGGCCTCCAGGCTGGGTTCGGGGGTTCCCACTGCCCCTTCTCCAGCTGATTGGTCTGTGGGGGCCCCAGGCTGTGCCCTGCAGCCTGAGGAGTCGAGAGACAGCTGAGAGCCTGTCGGGGAGGGTAGGAAATGCTGGGGAGGGAGGATCAGACGGTGCCAGACCCTGACGGGCTCCTTGCACTACAGGTGAAGGATGCGGGGGGCTCCATGACCATCCACACTTTTGGTGCCTACTTTGGGCTCACGGTGACCTGGATCCTCTACCGACGCAATCTCGAGCAGAGCAAGCGGAAGCAGAGTTCTGCGTACCACTCAGACCTCTTTTCCATGATTGGTGAGAGCAGCCAGGGTGGCTGAGGGCTGCCCTGAGGGGTGAGGGTGGCCTTGACGGGTGGAGACTGCCATGATGGACCAGGGCTGTCATGATCCCTCCTGAGTCCCGCTGCGGGATACCAGGGAGAGGCAGAGGGAGGCTGCCGGTAGGGGATTCTAGGACCCCAGGAGTCTATCTCTCTTCCCCATGGTGCTGAAAGCAGGCGGTCACTCATCCTCATGTTTGCCCTAGAATGCTCTGAGGCAGATGTAGTGGTCACCAGGAACTGGCCACTCCATCCCTGGGCTAGAGCAAGGTGTGCATTCTTACCTCCTGTGCCCATTTGTTCATGAGAACCCATGTGACCTGGCCTCCCTGGTATCTTAGAGACCAGCCCTGCCCTCCAGGAGGTCCTCACAGTGCAGCGTGAGGCAGCAGGGTCACCACATAATCTCCCTACAGTGGACAGAAGATTCTCCCTCACGGTGCTGGGGGAGTGGGACAGGGGACCAGTTGACTTCCTGGTCAGCTGTGGAAGGCTGAGTGGGAGAGGCAGGTGAGAAAGGCAGGGAGGGCGTTCCAGGAGGAGCCCCTGGCTTGAGCAAAGCTATAGAAGTGGGGGACAGCTGGGCCATAAGGTCACTTGGCATTTCAGCACTGAAGGGCAGGGTCTCTGCCGGGGTTCTAACACCTACTCCCTTGGACCCTGGTCCTCTCTGGGCCCACCCAGGCACCCTCTTCCTGTGGATATTCTGGCCCAGCTTCAACTCAGCCGTGTCCTACCATGGGGACGCCCAGCACCGAGCTGCTCTCAATACCTACTGCTCCCTGGCGGCCAGTGTGCTCACCTCCGTGGCAATGTCCAGTGCCCTGAACAAGAAGGGCAAGCTGGACATGGTGAGTAGCGGGGGCCTCGGGGTTGGGGAGGGATACCTCTTGCCTGCCTGTGCCTGGTGGGCACTGATGGCCACGACCTGCCAACACCTCCAGAAGCCGGCAACATCTGGATGAGCTCTCCATCTCGCAGGTGAAGAAACTGATCAGAACATCCCTGGTGTGGGGCAGAAGCCAGGACAGGATTCTTTTTTTTTTTTTTTTTTTTTGATACCAGGGATGGAACTCAGAAGCACTCAACCACTCAACCCCTGAGCCATATCCCCAGCCCTATTTTGTATTTTGTTTAGAGACAGGATCTCACTGAGTTGCTTAGTGCCTCACCATTGCTGAGGCTGACTTTGGACTCGTAAGTCTCCTGTCTCAGCCTCCCGAGCAGCTGGGATTACAGGTGTGCACCACTGCGCCCAGCAGAAACAGATTCTTGAGGTTCTGCTTGTGGGCTGCTCAGTACAGGCTGGCTCCTTCTGCTCCTCAGTCTCCTCCCGCTGTTTGGGTACCAACAGCCACCATGGGCTGAGCACGGCCTCAGGTCTTCCTGCACGTTGCTGGGGCCAAGTCCAGACACTAACCCTCAGGCTCTTCAAGCTGCTCCCAGCCCCATCCCACACACTTTAGGAGCATCCCTTGTTCACTTTACTGATGAAGTTTATGGAGTAGATATGGTGGCACACAGTGTCCTTTCTATTATACCATTTGCTTGGGTTTTATTGTGGTACTGAGGATTGAATCCAGGAGTGCTCTACCACTGAGTTACATCCCCAGCCCTCCCCCCGCCCCTCCCTCCCTCCCTCCCTCTCTCTCTCTCTCTCTCTCTCTCTCTGAGACAGGGTCTTGCTAGGTTGCCCAGGCTGGCCTCCAACTTGTGATCCTCCTGCCTCAGCCTCCTGAGCAGCTGGGATCACAGGTGTGCATCACTGTACCCGGCACACACCATTGGTTTTTGTGGTTTTTTGTGTTGTTTTGATTTTGTGGTGCTGGGGATGGAATCCAAGGCCTGGCACATGCTGGGTAAGTGCTCTACCACTGAGTCACATCCACAGCCTTCGTGTCACACCACTGAGGTGGGAGGGACAGACCTCATGAGTGTTGGCAGATTTTTTTTCTATAAAAGCAAAAGTGGAGACGTCAACTCCCCATCATGACCTGCACTTCTTGACTTATGTACTGAGGCACTGTCAGGAGGACCTGTCATAGGGTCCCAGTCATGGTCCCTAGTTGCACTAGACACAGAGGTGGCCCTCAGGCACCGAAGGGAACACATTTGTTGCTCCTAAAAGCCACATGCGGGGGGGATGTCGAATAGACTAAAGGAATAGGCTCATCTTTCTGCCCCTCACAGCTCTGCGCTTTTAAGTTATTTAACCTGCCTGCACCTCCATCTCTTCACCTGCACACCCATCTACAAGGCTTGCTGTGGAGACGGAATGAACCAGTCCCCACAGTAAGCAGTAGAGCCCCTGGGGCAGGCTGACACTCAGCATCAGCTGATGGGATGGGAACATGTAGTCCCACAGGCATGGTATGGACAGAAAGGGCACATGCAGGTGCACTGACAGGCCCACTGGCATGTCCAGCAGCACACAGGACACAGAAGATGCCCAGGCCTGCTGGGCTGGGTGGGTGGCATGCTTGCAGAGCACACAGAGGGCTGCCCAGGCCTGCTGAGGTGGACTCTGAGCCATTCTTGGATGGGTGTTACCCTCGTGCAGTGTGGAAGCTCACGCCAGTGCTCCAGGGAGAGAACTGAACCTCTGCCTGCTCTGCCCGCCCTGCCCAGGTGCACATCCAGAACGCCACGCTCGCAGGAGGGGTGGGCGTGGGCACCGCTGCGGAGATGATGCTCATGCCCTACGGCTCCCTCATCGTTGGTTCCATCTGCGGCTTCTTCTCCACCCTGGGTTTTGTGTATATAATGGTGAGGACCCCAGGCAGGGGCTGGGGCTGTTTTCCTGTTATTGGGGGGAAGTCCCTAGGGAGGGAGCCAAGGGCTGGAGAATCCTGGGTCCCTGTGTATAGGAGGGCCGCCAGAATCCTGCAGCCCCGGCTGCAGCCTCCTTGCTGAATACCACCCACCTCCCCTCTCAGCCATTCCTGGAGTCGCGGCTGCGGATCCAGGATACCTGTGGCATTCACAATCTGCATGGCATCCCCGGAATCATAGGTGGCATCGTGGGTGCTGTGACGGCAGTTTATGCCAAGCCTGACATATATGGAGATCCAGGGTAAATGCGGAGGAGGTGCGGGGAGGTGGGGGTCCCTCCTTTCTTCTCCATCCCTCCTTCCTTCGGGCCCTCTGGGGTCCAATATCATTTCTTTTTCCCCTTCCTTCCTTACTCTGGACCATTGTGCTGTGGGTCTCTCCCCAACCACATCCCTTCCATAAGAATCTCAGAGAGGCCAGGTGCCGTGGCACACGCCTATAATCCCAGCACCTCGGGAGGCTGAGGTAGGAGGATCACAAGTTCAAACCAGCCTCAGCAACTTAGTGAGGTCCTGAGCAACTCAGTGAGACCCTGTCTCTAAATAAAATACAAAAAAGGGCTGGGAGTGTGGCTCAGTGGTTAAGTACCCCTGGGTTCAATCTCCAATACCAAAAATAATTTTTAAAAAGTCTCAGAGAAAGATGACTGATTTGTACAGCACCCCCATTTTGTAGATGAGAAGGCTGAGGGACAGGGTTTGTCTAGACTTGGTATCCATGCACTTTTGTGGGGTAGCAGCAAGTGGTTAACTGGCATCTTTGTGGGACCCTGACCTGCCCTCTCTCTCTGCCCAGCATAGTCCATTCCCTTGACTTTCACCATTTCAAGGCCTGGTCCACCACAAAAACACAGGGCGAGTTCCAGGCATATGGCCTCCTGCTGACCTTGGCCATGGCCTTTGGGGGCGGCATCATCCTGGGTAAGTGATAGCAGCTGGGTCAGAGAAGGTGGCATCCCTGTGGGGCTCCTGAGTGGGGGGACCCAAGAGCATGTTCCAGGGTGAGCTGGGAGCTCCCAGGATTCCCTCAAATCTGCCCTTCTGGCTGTGGGACTGGGGGGATGTGGGTCCCAGCTGACAGCAAAGGCTAGGATGGGTGGTAAGTGTTTTCTGACCTCTTGTGACTCCAACTTTCTTTAGGACTCATTTTGAGATTACCATTCTGGGGACAAGCCGCTGATGACAATTGCTTTGAGGATGCCGTCTACTGGGAGGTGAGTCCTATAGACTTGTTCCCTTGCCAGGCAGCTGTACCCCCACCTCCCTGCATCCTCTGGTCTGGGGTACACACCTGTGTCATCCTGCTCCTGTACCTGGGAGACTGCCTCTCTTGTGGTTTGAAGTCTCTTCTCTCTCTTCCCTTCTGAACCCCAGGCTTTGGAGGGGTCATGTGTAGGTGTACCTCTCTTTTTGCACTCCCTGAAGGGACACAGAAGCAGCCTATGGTCAGAGCTGTGGCTGGAGCATCCACAGGTAGCTGTATTCTGGCAGTGACTTCTGAGGTCTGCCCCTACCCCCACCTCACAGCAGCAGTACCAGGAACTTGTTAGTAATGCAAATTCTCACATCCCATCCAGACCTCCTGAATCCAAAAGCAGAACTCTGCTTTAACAAGCCCTCCAGGTGATTCTAATAGAAAAAAATCACATCTCAGGGCTGGGGATGTAAGCTCAGCTGCAGAGCCCTTGCCTAGCATGTTCAAGACCTTGGGTTCCATCCCCAGTACTGGGGGTGGGGGGGAGCACATCTGAGAACTCGTGGCTTTTCAAAGCATTCCAATGTCCAGTCTTAGCCCAGAGACTTAGATTTAATTGGTCTGGGGGTTGGGCCTGGATATTAGAATATTTTTAAAGCTTGCTGGGTGATTCTAAATTCCAGCCTGGATTAAGAATCAAAGTGCAATGCCCAATTTCATTCTCTGTTATAACCACGGAGACGTTGTAAAACTGCAGTTTCCCCAGGTAAAAATACACCTGCCCAGAGAGTTTAATTCAGCAGAACCAGGACTGCATATGAACAAGCCTGCAAGTGATGCTAGTACAAAATCTGAATTTTACAACATGCTACTACTTCCAGCATACAGAAGTGTGTCAGTACATTGTTCTAAAGCTGTAAATGGTGAAATGTAGCAGACCTCAGTTTCTTTAAAAACATACCATAATTTGGGCTTTCTGTGGCTTAAGGTAGGGCTCTCTCCCCTCCGATTATTATTGCTGTGGCTCACCTGCATTGGATGGTGGAGGATGCCTCCTGCATGTCCCCATGACAAGGGTGAGGACCAGACTGTGTCTCTGCACCCTGGAAGGAGGGACATCACTGCCTTTCGTTTGGCTCTGTGTTTTTAAAACCATACCAAAAGTTTCCAGGGTAATTTTAACTAATATCCACCATAATCCACATATAACTTTAATATGATTTATACGATTCATATAATTTTGTATATGTAATTAATAAGTCTTTTGAATTAACTCTTTAATTTTTTTAAATTACAAAATGGCTAGGAAACCCAATAAGGAAATCCTGGAGCCAGGCATGATGGCACACATCTTGTAATCCCAGCAACTTGGGAGGCCGAGGCAGAAGGATTGTAAGTTTAAGGCCAGCCTCAGCAACTTAGCAAGAGCCTGTATCAAAATAAAATAAAAAATAAAAAGGGCTGGGGCTGTATCTCAGTGGTAAAGAAAGCCATGGTAGGTTTAATCTCCAGTACAAAAACAAAAACAAAACTGCAAATGCGGGCTGGGACCATAGCTCAGTGGTAGAGTACTTGCCTGGCATATGTGAGGCACTGGGTTCAATCCTCAGCATCACATAAAAATAAGTAAAATAAAGGTCCATTGACAACTAAAAAAAAATATTTAAAAAACTGCTAATGTTTTTGGTGTATATCCTTTCCTTTCATTCTCTTTTTCTCTCTGTATAATTTTTCTTGAGATCATATTACTCACTCAATTTTATATTCTTTTTCTTGAACTCAGGTACACTCGATCACTGAGCCACATCCCCAGCCCTTTTTTGTTTTATTTAGAGGCAGGATCTCACTGAGTTGCTCAGCACCTCTCTCTTGCTGAGGCTGGCTTTGAACTTGATATCCTCCTGCCTCAGCCTCTTCAGCTGCTGGGATTCAATTTTATATCCTGCTCTGTCCCTTTACCTCTCCAGCATAAGAGTTGTTCTGTTGGATTACATTTTTAATACACTTTCCTTTTTCTCTGCACAATTATTTTCATTCTGAACAAAAACTATTTGAGATGCCACACTTGGAAACCACACAGGTTGCATGCTAATGAAAAAAACCAGAAACGTTATCCCAATTCCATAAATATTTTGTTTTAATCTTTAGGATTTATCCCAAATTCACAACTTCTCTCAGCTGTATACCTTCAGTAGTCCTTGGTTGGGAGTAATCAAATCCCGTATCAGTAGGAGCAAAAGCCATCAGACAATACCTGAGGTCCCTGGGTGGTCTACCTGGGAGGGGAAGTGGCTTCCCAGAGGATGGGGGTGAGGCGGATATTCCCCAGGACCACAGAGAGGCAGTCTTTTTTGAGGACAAGGCAGACCTGATCTGCCCCAACCCTATTCCACCTCCCAGACCCACCTCCTGTCTCCTTTGCACTTCCGCCATTCCCTTTTTGGCCCTATTAGAAGGTGCCTCATCTCTCAAAAATGGATTCTGCGCAACCTCCCGGAATCCCTCCAGGATGGGTGATGACGGCAGTGTCCACTACAACTCTAATATCTGTGTTTCACCTGAGTGCCTCGCCATTGTTTTTGTGGCGCAAGGACCCTGTCTCCTCCTTGGACGAAGCTTCACAGGAAACAGGGGCAAGTTATAAAGCGGCATGCAATTTTCATAATGACCACACGGTGGCGCTCGCCACCCACCATTTGCGCTCCTGGCTCACCCAGTTAGTTGAACTACATCAGGGACACTTGCCCTGCCCGGGAGAGGTCCCACTGAGTTGTTTCCTCTCTCCACAGATGCATGAAGAGAAGAGCACTGTCTATCTCCCTGAGGACCCCACCCTCAAGCCTCCAGCGCCCTCAGTACCCTTGTCACCTTCAGTACCTGCAGCACCCTTATCATCCTCAGAACCCTTGGGACATTCAGTACCCTTGGCACCCTTGGTATCTTCAACCTCCTTGATACCCTAAGCTCCCAAGGCAGGGGAGAAGCAGGTGAGATGAATTCTGCTTGTCATAGGAGATGCTGGGCTGGCTTTCTGCAGAGTGGGGGAGTTGGGGGCGGGGAGAGAGCAGATCTCAGAATCAGACACCAACAAAAGGCAAGCATGAAGAAATGAGGATGTGCTGGGCACAGTGGTGTCCACCTGTAATCCCAGCCACTCTGGAGGCTGATGCAGAAAGATCACAAGTTTGAGGCCAGCCTTGGCAACTTGAGACTCTTTCTCAAAATTAAAAAATCAAAAGGACCAGAGATGTAGCTCAGTGGTAGAGCATCCCTGGGTTCCATCCACAGTACAGAGAGAGAGGGGGAGGGAGGGAGGGAAGGATGTGAGCTTTCACTCCTCCTGCCTGAGATGGAGTGGGCAGGCTGCACTGGGAAAATATATGGAAAGAACCCTGGGGCACACTTTCAGTTTGTGACTATGCTTTCTAGCCATATCACTTTAACCACGCTTCAGTTTCCTCCTCCATAGCAGTGAAGTTGAAGTTGGGCAGGAGTTGTGCGTAGCTGTAATCCTCACGACTCAGGAGGATGAGGCAGGAGGATCACAAATTGGAGGCCAGCCTCAGAAACTTAGTGAAACCCTGTTCCTAAATTTAAATTAAAAAAAAAAAAGTGGAGCTGACAAGTCTGGCTCTATTCATCGGTGAACTCCAGGCATGAGTCTTCCTATCTCCTTCCTTCTTTTCATCTACCTCCTCTGTGGGATACAGCAGCCCTGGCCCAGGGATCACATACCTAATCGTCTAGAAAATTCCATGGGGCAGGGTAATTACTTCCCTCTTTTTAATAGAAAATGATACTAAGAAAGGTTCAGGATCTTCAAGGCCACACAGCAGGCTAGGCCTGCTGCCCTAGCCCTGGACCCCTCCTCCTTTCCTGGTCAGTGTTATTATTCTTATAGGGATTTGCACTCCTTAGAGACCAGAGCTTAGAAATAGCTGCATCTGGTGCAAAAAGGCTGAGTGACATGGAAGGAGAGAATGCCATGGTTCTCAGGACAAGTTAAACTTGCAGCAGGGTGTGGTATCATGCACTTGTAGTCCCAGCTACTCTGGGGGCTGAGGCAGGAGGATCTCTTGAGCCCACAAATTTGAGTCCAGAGAATAACACCAAAAAATCTACCTTAGAAACAAGAAAAGTGAAACTGTGACCCATTGCTCCTAGTGTCCATCCTGTCCAGAAAAGAAAGTGTGCCAAGAGGCTACAGCAGGACTGGCAGTGACCAGTTGTCCTTGGCTCTCTCCCTGCAGGCTCCACAGACTGTCGGGGGCTCTGGAAGGAGCTGGTGCTGACCTTAGCTGGGGACTCAAGAGCAAGCAGCAGCATCCTACCTGCTGCCCTGGCCTGGACCCCTCCTCCCACCCCTGCCTTCAGCCCAGGGGCTCCACCTGGGAAAGGAGAAGGAGGAGCTGCAGACAAGTAGGCTTTCAAGCCAAGGTCCCACTGAAGAAGGTTTGCCCCTGCCTGGGGTCTTGGTGGCCACTTCCTGAGAAAAGCTGGCCCAAAGAGGACCCGAACCCTCACAGGAAGCCATTTAGCTGCCAGATACTACCTACTTGGCTCTTCCACCCCTTACTTGCCCATCAGCCAGCACCTCTCAGGCTCTCTTGGTCCCCTGCACTTTTGTGTCATGTAGCTGGCAGCCTCCATGAATAAATATTGTTGATGTCCTTTGTAGAATAGGTGTGGATGCTCCAGTGGGGCCAGTTTGAGGGAGAAGTGGACCCAAGAGAACTGGCCTCCTGCCCAACCTGGTCCTCACCCACAGGTCCACCCACAAGGCCAAGAATGCAGCTAAAGAGAACAGGCAGAGCTCAGCTCTGGGATGGGGTCTCAAGGGCTCTGCTTCTCTTATGTCAGCTATTATAGAAGCTCATCGCTGAGAAAAACCTCAGCCTTGCTATGCCCTCCATGGCCCTGCTCTAGGCATTCCAGCAGGATAGGGGAATAAGAAAGGAGGGCTCTTTGGGGCCATCACCCCTTCCCCAGCCCTTCCTTGCTCCCTCTCCGCCAAGCCAACCCTGTACAGTGGGGAAGGTTCCGGGCCCACCAGCACCCAGTGCAGAGTAACACCACAGTTCTGTCATGGTCTAGGACAGTCCTGACAGAGTGTCCACTCTGAACAGGTGTGGCTGGAGAGGCAGTAATTGACCAGGTGGCTTTCCAAAGTTAGGCCACCTGAGCAGGGTTCTGGAGGCTGAATAGGAGTTTATTAGCAAGATGACAAAGGGAATCAAGATGGTGAGGTTGGGTATGGCTAGCAGAGAGGTGAAGCACAAGTGCGCCGGCTGGAGAAAAGGCAGAATCCAGATCGTCTGTGGAGCAAAGGCTCCTGGGAAGAAGGGGTGAGAAAGAGAGGGAGGGGACGGGGTCTCTCCTGCCTCCAACTCCGCCCTCCCCTCGCAATCCATTCTCTCTCTCTCCCTCCCTCCCCCACCTTCCCTCCTCTCCCCCCCCACTTTCCCTCCTCCCTCTCTCCTTCCCTCCCTCCCTCTCTCCCCCCACCTTCCCTCCTCTTCCCCCCCACTTTCCCTCCTCCCTCCTCTCTCTCTCTCTCTCTCTCTCTCTCTCTCTCTCTCTCTCTCTCTCTCTCTCTCTCGGCTTCGTTCCTCTTACAGCAGGGGTGGGGGGAGCTGAAACGCAACCTATTCATGTTCCCGCGATGTAACACCCCTCATTTTCCATGCTGGGTAAAGACAAAAACCCTTTACAACCTGTTTCTGGAACTTGTCAGCAGCTGCCAAGAGCAGCATGTTAATTAAACGTCGGCAAAGATGGAAGCCGGAGGCCCCGGCTCTAATTGGACAGTTTGCTTCACCGGATTGAAAAACATTGTGACAAAGGAGGAGGTGCGCGGCGGCTCGGCGGGGGTGCGGCGTGGCGGGGCGGGGCGGGCGCGGCGGCTTTGATTCCTGCCGATCGCGCCGCCGCCGCCCGCCGGGCACGCCTGGGCCAGCCAGGGAGGGGCGCCGCGGCCGACGTCCGACCCGGGTCCGGCCCGACCGAGGGCCGCCTCGGAACGCGCTCGGCGAGGCCCTCCCCCGCTCACACGACCCGGCCCGGGGGCTGCCCTGGAGGGCACCGAGGACGAGGACCCGCAGTCCCTTGGACTGGGGCCACGTCCAGGCTGCTCTGGGAGCCCCTGCCGGGCCACTTCCTGGGAGAGATCTGGCCGAGGGCTCCGTTGCCCACGGGGGCCGGGGCACGGGAGCAGGCCTGCGACCTCACCAATCTGACAACTAGGGCTCCTCCCGGAAAACCCACTGCGAAGGTCCTCCTCGAGCCCGGCAGAGCCTGGAGTTGCTCCCCACCCGGGCAGCAGGGTCCAGAGCCTGGTCCCATCTTATGTCTGATGACTGGGCTCCAGGTCCCCTCTTCCTGACTCAGTGCGGTTGACAACAGAATGCGTTGAAGATTGTGTGCTGGGGACTGTGCTGAGTGCCTCACTGTCATCTGTCATTTAACCTCTCAGCACCGGAAGAGAGAGAGAGAAAGAGGCTATAGCCTTCTCTGCTTGAAGCCAGGGAAACTGAGGCCCAGAGAGAATAGCATCCTCTATGTTATTGAAGATGGTGCTAGGGTGAGAATTGGGCCCAGGTCCCTCTGATTCTAATATCTGAACCTAGACTTATGCTCCCTGATCACAAGCGCATACCCTCAGCCCGGTGTCTTGAGAGAGAGGTCTTTATGATAGTCTGAGAAAAGGGTAAATTCCTAAGTGGAGAATGCCTTACCCAGGGCCCTGGGCTGGGATGCCCCACATATGGGGGTAGAGGAGGCTGGAGGTCACTCTGCAGGGGCCCACACATGTTCTTCTTACCCATTGGCATGCTCCAGGGCAAGAGCGCTTAGCTAAAAGGGCAGAATCCCCGCATCTGTCCCTTTCTGCCTTGGCTCCAGCCTTGCCCAGCAGCTCTCACCCCTATCCTGAGCTGATGTCCAGGGGGTGCTCCATTTGGAGTTGGAGGCCAAGCTGGGGCCATGGAGAGCCAGGAGTAAGTATGGGAAAAGGAGCCATTGTGGCTTGGCTGCGGGGATTAAGAGCTCCAAATTGGATGTGGAGGGCTGAGGCCATTGACTGCAGTCCCTTGAGCCAAGTTCCCAAGGGGGGGTGGCCAAGCAGCCTGTGCCTGAGCTGCATCTGGGCTGCCTGCTGGGCCTAATCCCCTGGGAGCTGCGGCCCAAGAAGCCCCAGAAACACAGCTGCTGTGGAGAGAGGGCAGCTTGATGCTGGTTGTTTGGGGCAGTCATTCTGAGGAGGGATGGTAGCAGACAGGTGTGCCCACTGAAGTGTGTGTGCCTGGGCATTGTATCTGGTGGGACACCCTAAAATGGGCAACCCAGTCTGTTAGGGCAGTGCCACCTTTTGGGTGTGTTTCAGGTTTGGGGCCTGAGAACAGCAACTGGGATGACTCAAAGGTCCCTGAGAGAATGAGACATGGTGAGAAAGTGGCAGGACTCCCCCCACCAGCAGGCCCAAGTGGGTGCTGAGTGTGCATGTGTGTGTCTGTCTGTGTGTGTGTGTGCACTCAAGGGCTGGTGGAGCGGGGTGCTTGAGAACAGCCCTTCAGAGGCGACTGGAGGGGCTTTGCAAATTGTAATCAGATTAAGGGGACCAATCACTTAGGGCTCTTGAAAAGGCCACAAGGTTTCTAATCAGCCCTGAGCGCCCCAGCCCACAAAGCCAGGGAGGAACTCCACGGGAGCTGCCCTCTGGGGGGCCACGGGGGTTGGGGGGGGATGGCTTTCTTCTCTCTCTGTCTCTCATAATTATGTCAATTTGCTAGCCAAATTGTTTGCTTGAGTGGATGGGGGGCTTGTGCCCCATTCATGTGGTAATGTGGGAACCAGCAGCCTCCTGGATGGGAAAATAGGAGGTACTAGGACCCTTCTCCAGGGAGCAGGCAGGCCCAGGGGTATGGGGTGCCCAGGCCTCAGGAACTCTTCCCTCACTAGGAAGGGCATTTGCTGCACACATTCTAGAAACTTCTAGCTTAGGTTGTGCCCTTGGGATATCCTTTGGGGCTGGCCAAGATGAAGGATGAGATGGAGAATAGTGGCGGGAGACAAGGGCCCCCCAGGGAGAGGGCTGGACAGAAAAGGTGCCCGCCAGGATCCCTTTGGTGAAGGTGGGCATTCCTCTGTCTAGCTCCTTGTCCCTCGTTCCCTGGTGGGACAGGCTGAGGCTTGAGTAGTTTGGGAACAACATGGGACCTGGGAGGTGACAGGAGGTGGATTCCTGAAGGAGTGAGTGGACCCACGCACAGACCACGCACAGACAGGATGCACAGAGACTTGGAGAAAGTTCTTACTGGTTTACTGGGGCTTTTTGTAGGCACCTGTGACAGTGCCATCTTTGAATGCAGCAGCTCGTTGAATATGACAACAATCCAAGGGGGCAGGCACTGGGGTGACACATTTCACTAACAAGAATACCGAGGCACAGAGAAGCTAAGTGACTTGCCCAAGACCACACAGCTTGTAGGTAATCAGCAGACACTGGAACCCAGCTCTGTCTGATTCCTCTGCCCCAACTATCTATGTAGGACCATTCCTTCTTTGGCCAGAAAATAGGAACTGACCATCCACTGGGTCCCAGATGAGACATTGAGGATGTGGAGGACTAAGACGACCCAGGAGGGGCATGGGCACCTTTGGCACTGGAACATCATAGCAGGGGCTGCGGTCACTCTCAGCATGGCTCTCAGAAGGGTCATGCATTGGACAGGGCACTTAGGGACAGTGGTCATGAGGAACAGTGGTTGCCATCAGTCCAGATTCAGAACTGCACCTGTTGTGTTTCCCTGCCTTTTGGACCACCTAGAGCCTCTGCTCTTCCCCATCCCCATGCCCATCAGCAGGAGGACCCATCCTATGTCCCCTGGGTATGAAACACCCCCCATCTCTATTTCTTGGATCATGGAACCCTTTTCTCCCTGGCTGCTTCCTGCTGGGCTTGTTGGTGTCCCTCAGAATGTGAGGCGCCTTAGACCACAGAGTCTCACAGGGCCGCTGCCCAGCCTCCCCACCCCGCAGTCCTCACCTCCAGTGCCTGCTTGCTGTTCTCTTCCAGGGCTGCTCGGGTCTGCCCTGCTAACACTGGCAGAAGGCTGGGGTGCAATGTAGAAGCTGGGAACACAGAGAGATCCCTGGAGATTCCACAGCAAAGCATCCCTTACCCCAGCTGGGACAAAAGGCCAGTTCATGTTTATTACGGTATGGGATGGTGGGCAGAAGCTCTTCTTCTCAGAGTGAGCCCAGTTGGTGGGCAGTTACTATAGGACCTCCCCCGGGCTGGGTGCTGGAAAGCCCAGGTATGCTGACCACAAGGTTCCCCAACCCTGGGGAGGGGGCAAGACTAAAACCTAGGACATAGTAACCAGTCAAGATAGGAGAGGACTGAAGACTGGTAACAGCGAACACAAACACTTACTGTGAGTCAGGCACTTTACATATATTTGCTTAATCTTCACAACAACACTATGAGGTGGGTGTAGTTATTATCCCCATTTTCACTTCATGATGAAACTGCAGCACAGAGAGGTTGAGTAACTTGCCTAAGGTACCAAAGTAGCAGACCCCTGACCCTCACTCCCCTCCTTCCTGGCAAAACCCACAAGAAGCCAATGGATTCGAATGGGCAAACAGGAGAAAATCCAGCCCAGCTCTTCAGAGATCATGATGTCCAAGCTGGGCTCCTGTGTTGCTGTGACCAGCACAGCTGACAAGAACAGAGGAGGAAAAGTTCATTTGGGCTCCTGGTTTCAGAGGTTCAGCGCCTGGCCGGCCAATTCCATAGCTCTGCACCTGAGGTGAGGCAGAACCTTGTGGTGGACAGGCATGGTGGAGGGAAGCTGCCCAGTTTGTGACAGCCAGGAAGTAGAAAGAGCTTGGGTGCAAGAAGTCAGGGATGAGATCATCCCCAAGGGCACATCCCCAGTGACCTACTTCCCCCAGCCACGCCTTACCTAACTACAGGTACCACTCATTCATCCATTCAGATTATCAATCCATTTGGTAATTATGAATCCATTTGGTAATGGATCCATCTACTGATTAATAACAACCTAGTCATTTCACCCTGAATATTCCTGCATGGGCTCACACAGAAGCTTTCAGGGGACACCTCATATCCAAACCACTACAGGTCCTGAAAGAGCAAGAGGAATCTTTCAGGCAAAGGATGAAGGGTAAGGAACCAGCTTCTGGGAGGTGACAGAACACCTGGCTGTGGAGCAGTAAGGCATGGGGCCAGAGAGGAAGGCAGGAGTCTGCTCAAGGGCACATGTGGATCTTACACGAGAGTTAATGGAAAGAAGTCACTGTGACTGGACAGGAACAGCATTCTCCCCCTCCCCCTTGCTGTTGGGGATGCCAGTCTCAGGAATTCATCCAGTTTTAAGAACCGGCCACACTCAGTTAACTCAACCTTTCTGTGCCGAGTGTTCTACATAGCATGACCCATTCTCTTGATCTCATTCATTTACTTTACCCTATACTTTTTCTTCACAGTGTTTTTCAAGTCTGTTGATGGTTTATTTCTTTGTGAGATTAGCTAACTGCCCACCTCCCCAGTAGACACCAGTTCCATGAGAACACAGAACTCATATGCCAAGGCTGAGCCCAGCACATTGAAGAGTTTGATCATTACATATCGAATAATGAATGCATAAATGAACAAATGCATTTTGACGCTACTGGGATAGTTGGGACGAGGAAAGCAAAGCAGAGAAACCAGCTGAACACCTATGATGTTCTGCCTGAACCACCCTGGGTCAGTGACATGCAGACTGTGAATGAGGATGGCAGACTATGAATGAAGACCATGGACATATTAAGTGGCTTGGGAAGTCTGTGGCAAAATGTATAGGTACTGAAACTACCACCCATGCATTTCTCCTTTATTTGAGCATGGGCTAGATGAGTAGAAGCTCCAGATATAACCAAAAGAGTTCTTTATTTAAACTGTGCCCCTTATACTCCAAAAAGAGTTGGAAAGTTGTGCTTTGAATTGGGGGAGGGTATACCCAGAGGGACAGGTCCACGCACAGATAATCAGGGTGACAGGGAGTAGGTAAGAGCAAGCAAGGCTGTCATCCTTGTGACTTGCTGTGGGTGCAGAACAGCTGGTGGGACCCTCCATGCCTGACCCTCATTCCTTGCTTGCTTATACACTTGGGCGTGTCTTTTTTGCGCCTGTGCACCTCATACCTGTTCCCTGAAGGTGCCAACAGAAGTGGAGCCACCATATTCAATGCTTTTAGGCCTGGATGTTACAGAGGTCCACTCGGAATCTCCTTCGCAGAGATGCAGAGCTAAGGCTACAGAGCTGGACCATATAGGAAACACATTGCTGCCCTGGTTAACTGACAGATTACTAATTGTACCAACCAATGGGCATATGGCTTCCCATGATAAAACTACATTTCCCAGACTTCCTTGCAGCTAGTGTATAATCACATAACCAAGTTCGGCCAATGAGTGGAAGTAGTATGTATAACTTCTAAGTCAGGCCTCAAGAAGGAAGCCCCTTTCCTCTTCCTACCAATTGATATGCAGATGAAATTGAAGGCAGCAGAGCAACAAGACAGAAAGAGTATGCTCCTTCATAATTATGATGCCACCACTCCAGCAACTGGGCCATCTTACCCAGATTTTTATATAAGGGATATAAGCTTTTAGTTGTTTATGCCCTTAGTCTCTTGGGCCTTTTTGGTCTATCATACAAACTGAAATCCTGATAAATATACCAACCCCTGGTGGGGGGAACAGGAAGGGCCACAGGAAGGGGTTGTGGGTTAGGAACCCCCTGCCTAGTTATGAGCATCTATAAATCACAATCCATAGTTTCAGGTGTACAAGAAACAATGCCCAGTGGTTCCGTCACCTCTTCCCTGCCTAGGAGAATTTTTCTCTATTCTAGGGTATTGGAGAAGGAGAGTCCCCTCCTTCCCTCCTGTGCTTTCCAACACATTCAGTCTTTGCCTGCAAATCTCCTAGGGAGAATTATTCTAGGAACAGAAGCCAAGGCAGGGAAACTCACTGTCTTCCAGACAGTCCATCTCATCACAGTGGGCAGTGGGTACAGAGCAGACCACTTATCTGCAGGAGTTAAAGAAAAGGACAGGAACTGATGGTTGTTGACTTGTGCTCAATAGCACAGCATTGTTGGAGAAGGGATCGGAGTGGCAGATACAGGGGCACCAAAGTGAGAGAGAAGATGCCATCGTGTCTAATCCTAGCATAACTTACTAGGCAATATCTAAGACGTGATTCTTGGTCTGGGTACTATCATAAAGAGTAGATGTGTTGCCGGTAGATAGACTTAGGTTTAAATCTATCATTTCCACTTCCATGTCCTCTCTGCCTCTTGGCAGAACCTGTGACTGACTTGACTTTAACCAATAGAACAGAGCAAAGGTGTCAGGATATAGATTCTATGTACCTTGTTATATCATGATGTCATATAAGATTATAGCATCCATCTTTTAAAAAAATTTTTTGTAGTTGTAGATGAACAGAATGTCTTTATTTTATTTGTTTATTTTTATGTGGTGCTGAGGATCGAACCCAGTGCCTGACGCATACTAGGCAAGTGCTCTGCCACTGAGTTACAGCCCCAGCCCCTATAGCATCCATGTTGCTGGAGTCCTTTATGACATTGCTAGTTTTGATGAAGCAGATGGCCATACTGGGGCCCAACTGAGAGTGGCCTCCAGAAACTGAGGGCAGCTGACAGTCAGCAAGAAAATGAGTTCTCACTGCTGTCAGTGCCTGGGAACTGAATTCTGTCAATTGAGCTTTCAGATGAGGACCCAGGCCTGATCTGCACCTCAGCTGCAAGCTTACAGAGGACCCAACTAAGCCATTTCAAGAGGCTTGACCCACAGAAACTGCAAAATAATAACTATATGTCTTATGTTGATGAGTTTTTACTAATATCATTATGCAGCTATCTATATCACATCTGTATCTACCTATCAAAAATCATAAATGTAAACACACACACACCATATACCACACATGACCAATCCTGGCATCCTGTCCCCTTGACTACAGTGGTTGGTCATAAGGGCATATGACACAATCAGACTCCTTCCCTGGGATTTTATAAATAGAGGAAGGGAAAGAGAGAGCCTTCTGTTTCCTCTAGGCTTGCTTCGATGGTATGATGTGAGCCTTATGGTTGACATCCACGTTCTCCTGCTATGAGGAACCTCAACAGCAGGAAAAAATACAACTGGCTCACAAAGAGAGACCCAAGACACATAGAAAATAAGGCTGCATGACAATGATATCGGTAACAGAGATCCTACCACATGTGAAGCCAGCCTGTCCCTAAATTTCCCAATTGTGTGAGCCATTAAATTCTTCTTTTTGCTTCTCTTGGCTCCCATTGTAGGCTCTGTGCTCCTAAAGGTCAGGGAATCTCTCAGTTTCCCCATAATATTCCCCTTGGGGTGCAGCTCAGAAAGCATTTCCAGAATAAGTACAGCAAATGGTAGTTGGATAGAGAGACCTTGCTAGGTGCCACATGCCTGCAAGAGCATTCTCTTACTTGATCTTATTCAATCTTTACTAACAACCCTGCAGAATCATTACTAGGGTGGATGGTTTGATGGTAAATAGCAGAAAATCCCAACCAAAAGGCTTACATGATAAGGGGCCTTATTCGTTCACATAACAAGACTACCCCAGAGGTATTCCAGGCTCCAGGACTGGTTCTGTTAGGTTTGTTTTTCTGTGGGTCTCCTGGCTCCACCTCCTCTTGCTGTTGGCTTCAACCTCAAGTCAATTTAAAGGTCACAGCATCTCTGGCGTCACATGCAACCCTCCAATGTCTAGGAAGTGAAGAGCCACTGTCTCCTGCTTTTGTTTCTTTTTTCCCCTTCTGACATTTTTAAAAGGTGCAACTGTATATGTTCATAGGTTGTCTTCATTTTAGTTTTAGGTTGCCTTTTTTTAAAGTGATGTTTTTCTCTGTGTGTTGCAGCTTGTGTATCTTGTTCTCTGATCAGAGTTCTTCCTAGTAGACAGGTGTCCTAATTTGGTGGTTCTCAAAGTGTGGTCTGGATCATCAGCATCTTCATCATTTGGGAATTTGGTAGAAATTCTTGAGCTCTCCAACCACCAGCCTGCAGAATCAGAAACTCTGAGAATGGGGCCTGACAGTCTGGGTTTAACAGGCCCATAGGTGATCCTGGTGAATGGTCAAGTTGGAGATCACCTGCTGTCATTAGGCAACCATTCCTGTTGATGGACAGTCAAGCTGTATCATACCCCTCTTTCCATGGGTGCCGCCATGCTAGTACTGGGGCAGGGCACTTTGTCACTGAGCTACATCCCAAGACCTTTTTATTTTTAATTTTATATCATTTATTTTTTGGGGGCGTGAAGGGTATCAAGGATTGAACTCAAGGGCATTCAACCACTAAGCCACATCCCAGCCCTTTTTTGTATATTATTTAGACAGGGTCTCACTGAGTTGCTTAGTGTCTCATCATTGCTGAGGCTGGCTTTGAACTCAAAATCCTCCTGTCTCAGCCTCCCAAGCTGCTAGGATTACAGACAGACATGCACCACCATGCCTGGAAAGACCTTTTTATTTTTTATTTTGAGACAGGGTCTTGCTAGTTATTTAGGCCCCTGCTGAATTGCCCAGTTTGGCTTCGAATTTGCAGTCCTCCTGCCTAAGGCTCCAGAATCACTGGGATTACAGGCATGCCCACTGTGCCTGGTTCTCTCTGTTTTTGCATCCAGTGAGAATAGTTCTTCTCTCTCAAAAGTTTTTTCATATTGATTCTCTTTCTTTCTTTTTCTTTTTTTTTTTTTTTGGCAGTTTTGAGGATCAAACCCAGAGCCTCATGCATACTAGGCAAGAGCTCTATCTCTGAGCTACACTGCCAGCTCTCACATTGACTCTTCCAGATGACCTTTAAAATCTGCTTCTAAATTCCAATCTCAGTGGTATTGCAATGAATATATGCTTTAATTTGGGAAGGACTGACATCTTTGACAATATTGAGTTTTCCCATCAAATATTGAAATCCCACAAGATTTTAAGTGTAAGTCACATGATTATATGTAATTTAGACATGCTTTGGTATGATCCCAAATATAACAATTATAGGAGATATGAAAATGGTCTTCTTTCCCACAAGGCTCACATCTTACCATCAAAGTAAGCCTGAAAGTAGGAGCAAAATCATGAAGGGTTGTCTTTAGCCTTATGTCCTTTTTTTTTTTTTTTTTTTTGTACCTGGGATTGAACCCAGAGGTGTTTAACCACTGAGCCACATCCCAGTCCTTTTTAATTTTTATTTTCTTATTTTGAGGCAAGGTCTTGAATTTGCAATCCTCCTGCCTCCAGCCTTCCAAGCTACTGAGATTACAGGTGTGTGGCACCACACCTGGCACAACCTTATGTTGTTTTTCAGGATCAAAGAAGCTTTTCCCAGAAATCACTCCCTGCTTCCCCCAAAAAGAACAGCTGGGCACAGTGGCACATACCTGTAATCCCAATCATTCAGGAGCCTGAGGCAGGAGGATCTCAAGCTTGAGGCTAGCCTCAGCAACTTAGTGATACCCTGTCTCAAAATTTAAAAAAATAAAAAGAGTTAGGGATGCTCTCTCAGATCCTCACTTCCAAGATGACCAAAAAAAAAAAAAAAAGGAAAAAATGGTTGTGCCAAATAGGGCCATGACTATGTGCAGACTATTGCTGAATGAACTGCCCCAGGTACATGCCCAAGGACAAGGCTATTAAGCAGTTCATCATTTGAAACATCCTAGAGGCCACAGCCATCAGAAACTTTTCTGAAGCAAGTGTTTTCGACACTATGTGCCTCTCAAGCTCTATGTGACCATACATGACTGTATGAGTTGTGCCATTCACAGCAAGGTGGTCAGGAATGGACCTCACGAAGCCTGCAAGGACAGAACACCCCCACCCTGATTTAGACCTGTGGTGCTGCCCCACAATCTCCACCAAAGCCCAGGTGAGGAGCCAGTCCTAAAGGAATGAAGAAAAGCTATCCTCCGGGGAAAAAATGAATAAAATGGGAATTTTATATATATATATATATATATTTAAAAAGGTGGTGCTCAGTGATACAGCACTGCTGGGCTCAATTCCAGCTACAGATAAAGAAAAAGAAAAAAATCCCCCTGCATCGGACTTCTCCCCATGTTTCATTAGCTATGGAAGTTTAAAAATATGGCCCCCAAACTCTTTGGTATTCTGCCCTTTGAGAGGCAGGTGTATATCCTCCCTTGATTCTAAGCCAGGTGATGCTTGACCAACAGAATATAAGAAAGTTGACACTGTGACTGTTTCCAGGGTCCACTTATACTTCTTGTCTCTTGATGCTGGCTCTTGGAACCCACCCACTGTGATCTGAGGAAGTCCAAGCAAGGAGTCGTCAAGGCCCTGGACCATGTTCCTAGGCTGAGTGACCAGCCCACAGCCAACAACTTGCCAGCCCCGTTGGAAATGGATCCAGTAGCCCCAGTCATGTTAGGACCTAGAAGCCACGTGGAACAGGGCCAAGCTGCCTCCACTAATCCCTATGCAAATTACAGATTCAGTTAAATAAATCCTTGTTGTTGGTTTAAGTTTCCGGGTAGTTTGCTGGGCTGCAGTAGATAACAGCTAATGGTGTGACCAATAGACTTCCATAATTAAGCCAGTCACTGGCTTGGGGACTGGGACCTGTGTGAATGACTTAATCCAGCCAGAACCCTCCTCCTAAGGCTGGGGCTAGGGCTGCTGCACCTGGGTTGCCCTTCCCAACCAAAGCAGGCTCTGCCAGCAAGGACAACAGGCTGCTGGGGGCTCATCAACAGCATCCTCTAAGGACATGAGGAGGTAAATGGTCCAAGGTCACATAGCTAGTATGCGGTAGGTTGCAGAAGCAAAGCTGAAACTGTAACTTCCCCTAACAGCTCCTCTTTCCCTTGCGAACTTGTCCCATGTCCCCTGCTCCATGAAGCCATCCCAGATGACGTTTCACCAAGGTCATATCTCCCAAGTAGCACATATCATATTGCTGTATATTCTTGCCATGTGCCATGTGGCTCCTCCCAATAAGACATGTACCCCCAATTGCTATTTGTCTCCCCAGGGAGTTTACCTTGTATAAACTTAATTGATGTGCCTGTAATGATTCATACTCAAAATGTTTTAAAATTAAAAATATTCTACAAGTATAGTTGAATATGTACTCTTTCTTGAAGTGCTTGGAAAAGTTGGAATTATGTGTAGTCAAGTCTTCTGTGGAAGTTAGACTCATTTCTTAAGGTAAACTCTCAGGAGTCAGCAGATTAGCCACAAACAGATTCAACAAACTGTGGATGGAATATATATATATATATATATATATATATATATATATATATATATATATATTTTTTTTTTTTTTTAATTGCATCTTGTAGCTGGGGATGTGTCTGAGTGGTAGAGGGCTTTAGCATGCATGAGCCCCTGGGTTTTATCCCCAGCACTGTTAATTAAAAAAAAAAATTAGTCTGAGAATGTAGCTCAGTTGGTAGAGTGCTTGCCTCACATGCACCACAAAAGAAAGGGGGGAAAAGTTCATGCTTTATGCCATATAACTTGCTATTAAAAAAATTAATTTAAAAAATTTAAAAAATGAAAAAAAAATGTAGCAAGACTTTAGCAACTTAGCAAGACCCTATCTCAAACTAAAAAGAAATTAAAAAAAAAAATTAGGTGCCCCTGGTTTCAGTCTCCAGTACTTCTCTCCCCAAATTGCATCTGTGCTAAACATATACACTTTTTTCCTTGTCATTATTTCTTAACCAGTATAACAAATATTTACATTAAATTAGGTATTATAGCTAATCTAGAGATGACTTGGTGTATATGGGAGGAAATGTATATGTTCTATGCACATACTATGCCATTTTAATGAGGAATCTCTGGATTTTGGAATCTATGAAACGTACTAGAACCAACTTCCATAGATACCAAGGAACAACTGTATAGTCAAAATTACCCTAAGTGGGCCTTTAAGTTGCCCAGTAAGTGAGTTGACATGGTTTGGTATATACAATTTCCAATAGTAATATACATGTATGAATATGTAACAGTTGTTCTATTATGTAGTATATAAGAAAGAATACATATTAAACTGTACTTGTAGAATATTTTAAATTTTAAAACTTTTTTTTTTTTGGTACTGAGCATTAAGTGCAGGACTACCTCTGAGCTACACCCCAGCCCATTTTTTATTTTGAGACAAGGTACCCTAAGGTACACAGGGTGGCCCAGAACTTGTGATCCTCCTGCCTCTGCCTCCCAAGTAGCTGGGATTACAGGTGTGTGCCAATGCACCTAGCCCTAATTTTAAAACGTTTTGAGTATAAATAATTACATGCTCATAAGTTAAATATTTACAAGTTAAACACCTCCATAAATAAAAGATCAATCATTAAATGTACAAGAGATGGATCTAGCTCATTGGCTCATATTTTCTCCACTGCTGGCCAACTACAGTTTGTCTTTCTCTTGTGCCTGAAATTCCCCCACTTGCATCACTGAGAAACAGGGCACACAGGAGAAAAATCCTGAAGGCCACATTCATGAGCAGCACACCTGTGCCCCATATGTGTTATTGTCTCTCTGAGCAGCTGTTACCACCATTTGCAATGAAAGTTCACTTAGGGGACCCCTGGACACACTAGGAAATGATCTTGGAAGACAGATTGTACATGTGCATATATGTGTACTTAAATGTGTGTGCTTGCAAAAATATGCTTCATTAAGGACTTGACCCTTCTTATGTTTCTAAGAGATGCCATCTTGGGGTCCAGCAGGCACAGCTGGCACAGCTGGCACAAATACCAAACAGTGGCCCCAGTCTCATAGGCCAAGAAAAGGGAAGGGTAAAGGGATGCCCAGGAATTTTTTTTTTTTTTTTTTTTTTTTTGGTATGGGGGATTGAACTCAGGACGCTTAACCATATTCCCACCCCTTTTTGATTTTTACTTTGAGACAGGGTCTTGCTAAGTCAGTTAGGGTTACTAGAGTTGGCCTGGAAGTTGCCTTGGCCTTCCGAGTCACCACCAACCCCCAGCATTTTAAATCCTGTCCCCTAGAGGGTGCTTAGGGATGCTGCAAGAAAGAAGTCCTTTTTTTGCCTTTGGTTCCTTCCTGTGCTGTTACAGCAAACATGTTTTTCGTTTTTCATCTGGGAAGCTAAAAGACATTTGTTAAAGTTCTTTTTTAAAAATTAAAAAAAAAATGCCTCACTTGTTTCCAGATGAATTCAAACTCCTTTGATGGTGGGTGGGGCACCCTGTCTGCACAGCCTCCCTGGATCCCAGTGAGAGCCTCCCCCTACAACTCCAGCTTTCAAAGTTCCAGAAACAGGTCAGTCCTGGAAATGTCCATGTGGCAGACCCAGCCTGCAGGTAGTTCTCACATCCCCTGAGCTTCAATGCAGGTGGGCACCAGAGTAAGCGTCTCTAGGGACACTGTTTCTGACTCCTGGAAGGGTGGCCTGAGGGGCACATAGCCACAGCTGGGGTTGTGCTGTGCTCCCTACCCTCTCTCCACTCCTTCCCTCTCCTGTCTTGCCTCTCTCTCTCTCTCTCCCTCCCTCCCTCCCTCCCTCTCTCTCTCTCCCTCCCTCCCTCCCTCCCTCTCTCTCTCTCCCTCCTACCCTCCTTCCCTCCCTCTCTTGCCAGAGCCTCTTACCTCTCTTCCCATCTGTCCTGCTAAGTCTGTCTCTCTGTCCTCTCTCTGTGACTCTCTTCCTATTTCTTTCTCCGTCTTTCTCTCTTGGCCTCCTCCCCTGCTCTGTCCCTTTGGGGGTGAGGGGTGCTGTGGGCTCATGCCAACCCTAGAGGGAAGGTCAGGGCATCCTGTGGGGAGGAGTGCAGACTGCCATTAACCTGTCACTTCTTCCTCCAGCCAGGAAAACAGTGGGACTCCAGAAAGGCAAGGAATTATAGTCCCTGGAGATGGGACTGAAAGCAGAAGCCACAGCCGGAGGGCTGCAGGCAGACGTGCTCCAGGGCCCCCAGGGCAATGTCTTGGGGTTCTGGGCACCAGCCCCGCATGGCAGCCCTCTTTTGACTCCTGGAAAAGGAGATGGGGAGAGGATCAGTGCCACATTCAAGCTTCCCTTCCTGTGAATTGGGGGATGAGGATCTCAGGGAAGCAAAAGAAAAGGTCTCAAACTCCGCAGAGCATGGGCTGAGTGTGCCCCGAACCTGGGCTTCAAAATATGATACAGCATTTCAAAGCTGGCAATTTTCTCTTAAAAAAAAAAAAAAAAGTCTATTTTCTACTGAGGAGCCAGCAACACTGGGCTGCATCTGCACAACTGGGTCCCTGGAGACACTAGGAAGTGATCCTAGTGTCTCCCTGTCCCTGTCCCTCCTGGCTTCTCCTCAGAGGTCCTGGATGTCCCAGAGAACTGCCTGGCCTCTGTAAGCTCACAGTGATCTGGCCTCTGGTAGGGCAGAGAGATTCTTTGAGCAGGGAGTAGAGGCCCAACTGCTAGCACCAATTTTATCATGTGACATTGGGTAAGGCAGGCAGGCCTGCTCTCTGGGACTCAGCTTTCCCATCTGTAGAATGGGAGGTTAGATGAACCCACTGGTGTGACATATCCTTTTGAGCATCTGATGAAAGCTATAGACCTTCTCCCTAGAGAAAAGGACCTGGGTGTAGATTTTCCTGTGATTTCAGGAATTTACGTGCCCCTTCTCTTGGGGGATGGGGATCCTAGACATTCTCACTGACTGGTGCCTCCCCTCCTCTGGGTGAGTCAGGGCTCTGCTCATCCCCAGGGGCTGACTCTGCAACCCACTGGGCCATCATCAATATTCCGGGGGTGGGGGGGTGGGAGGGGGTCTGGGCTGGCTGGATTAGCATAGCGCGCTCCAGGAGGGGAAGCCCACCAGTGGCTTCTGTGTGCAGCAGGGCTTTGTCGGGCCTCTGAGACCCGGCAGGACAGCCCAGGCAGCTCCTACACTTTTGACTGCCAGATGAAAGGGGGCCACATAAAGAGGCTGCCTGGGCTGTGCATGAGGGCGCTTTGTGTCCCTCCAGACAAAGTTACAGACATTTGTGAACGTCAATTACAGCTGAATACAGGCGGACGTCTGCTGGGCCCAGACGGGCCTCAGCCCGCATTCAGCTCAGGAGCTGTTTCCAGACTGGGCTGTGGATGCATTGGGCAACCTAATTTGTGACTCTCTAAGTGGCCCTAGGGTGGGAACAAGCGGGCTGGGCTGGCCCAACACACTGTGCAGCTCCTCCAGCTGTCCTGGAATATGGGGTGGGGTAGAGAGAGGAAGGAGCCATGGGCCTTCTTCATCCTGTCCTCTAGGCCAAACCCTGTGGGCCAGGGTGGGTGCAATCTGAGAGCCACAGGCATCCCCTGCATCAGCCAGGCTCTCTCCCAGGCCTTTGAAGGTGCCACAGTGGCCCAGTGACCCTAACAGCTGCCGGCTGTAATGGGTGCGTGTTCACCAGCCCCTTGTCTGGTGTGTGATGCTTCCGTGAGGGGACAGGCATCAAGGGAGCCTGAGGTTCACGTCCAAGGGCTACCAGGGAAGCTGAACCTGTTTTCAGATTGACAGAAGCGTTGGGTCACTCCTTGGAGCCAAATCGGGAGGAGGCCACATAGCCCTGATGGGTGTGAGGACCAGGACAGGGCACCGATTCTGGGTGTGGTGAGCTGGGCTACCCTCTCCTAAACTTTACTGACCCCTGAAGTCCTATGTCCCAGGAGACTTGTATCCCCAAAACCCATTTCCTGAGAACCTCCGTGCTTCCTGGGGACTCATCCTGAAATCTGCCCAGCAGGATCAGGCCACTGGCCCTTTGGCCACCACATGCCATGCCATGATCTAAAGCTAGTGAGATGCCTCTTAGGGGAATGGGTAGGAGGGTCTGATGGCCCTAGTTATGACCCTTGCACTTCCTGAACACCTATTGTGTGACCTACCCCAGATGAGAGTCTGATAGAGGAGCCCAGTGTCCTCCTTTCCTCCAGCTCACCACTCCCCAATCCCTTTTCCTGACTGAGGCACCAGTGGCGGGTGGGATAGCCTAAGTAAGGCCCGTGTGCTCATGTGTGCTCATGTGTGTACATGTGGCTGTACATGCACAGGTGCCACATCAGGAACACATCAGAACAGAGACCTCGAACTTGCTGACACTCTCCTTATCTTGCAAGACAATGGGGGAGGAGGGCCCACACTCCTGCCTGATTTAGATGAGTCCTGACATGAGGTCAGCTAAGAGGCCAATGAAACTGGAAGATGGCTGAAGAAGACAAGGACCAGCAGCAGGCTCTGAGTTACCATCAGCCCTGGACTCTCATGCCTCCAGGCCTCAGAGGGCTCTGTCCCAAGGTGTGCATGCTGCATGACAGCGTGCGCCCACTGGGGTTGGTGTGTACATTCTGAGAGCATGGAACCATCTTCTTGGGGAGGATGATGTTTATAGGTGCTTGTAAGTGTAACAGATCAACGAGGGCAGAGAAGATCATATTTAATTATTTTGAATAGCTGATACTTTCACCTAGAATGAAAATTTCAAAGTTTTGCTGTGAGAAGTGTCCTTTGTACTCCTCATGGTCTTAACTGCCCAGTTCTCACCACCCCTTTTTTGGGGGGGGGGATTGAACTTAGGGGTGCTTTACCACTTTACATAGATCCCAGCTCCTTTTTGTTTGTTTGTTTGTTTTAAAGACAGGGTCTCACTAAGTTGTGTAGGCCCTTACTAAGTTGCTGAGACTGGCCTCAAACTTATGATCCTCCTGCCTCGGCCTCCCCAGCCACTGGGATGACAGGCATGAACCACCATGCTGGGCTTCACCACTCCTTAAAAGATAATTATTGTTGCCAGGAATAACAGCACATGCCAGTAATCCCAGTGATTCTAGCAAATGAGGCAGGAGGATCACAAGTTTGAGGCCAGCTTGGGCAACTTAAAAAGACCCTGTCTCAAGATAAAGAATAAAAAATGCTGGGGATTTAGCTCAATGGTAGAGGGCTTCTAGATTCAATCTCTAGTACTGCAAATAATAATAAATAATAATTATGATGATAATGAGTTTCTCACATATCCTTCCAGACCTTCTTTGTACCTACACAAGCTAGTGCAAACATGATTATTTGTCCTTTATTTTTACACGAAAGGTGGCATATTGTATTATACCTTGCTTTTGATTCCTTCTTTATGACCAAGTATCATGGGGCTCTTTGGGACCTTTCTCTACCAGAGCAGAGGAAACTACCACATTCTTTTTCTCAGCTACATGGTATGACATTAACCTATCCTCTCTTGAGGCTCATTTGGGTTGCTCGCAATCATGTTGCTGCAACAAATAGCCGTGCGCATCAGTCAGCTCTCACAGTGGGAGCGTGTATGTAGGATAAATTCCCAGGAGGAAGCTGGCTGGGCCAAAACTTATATGCATTTGTAATTTTGCCCCATCTTGCCAAATCATCCTCTGCGGGGCAGGAGTCACCTCCCACCACAGTCTATGGTTCATGAGATCTTAACGAGGGTGGGTCACTAACCATTTAGGTCTATATGTAGCATGAGCTTCCACTGGAATCAGCTCTCCACTGTGGATCAAGAGGGGACTCTGCTGCAGCCTGCTGGCTAGTCCCCTTTCCCTGTTCCAGCCCAGGACCCGGGCACACATCTTGGTTTGGCCTGCAGTGTGGTCCTTTTGGCCCGGTGCATCTAAGCAGAGGTCTGCACAACTGGTATGATGGCCCCATCCGTGTGTCTGTCCTCCCTCATCATCTGCCACTGTTACCATGGATGGAGCCTTCCTTCCCCAACCCCCACCACTGTGCATACATACAACTTGTTTCTGCTGTGGGTCTGCCACCCTGCTGAGTGCTAGAAGGGTGGTATGTGATCTTGGCCAAGCCTGTTAACCCCCAAGCTCCCGTGTTGTCTGTACAATGAGGGTATAGACCCAGGGGTTCCCAAGTTCCATTTCCCCTTTAACCACCTACCATCTCCCAATCCTGTATACATCCAAGGGAGAAGGGCTGGCTGATAAATGATGGCACCTGTTTGCAAGGATGGCTTAAAAAAGATCAAGCCAGAGAGTCCTTTGCAAGCTGGAGAAGAACTGCTGGTGAGAACATTTATGTGCATGTCCGTGTGTGTTCAGTGGGGTGCGCCCTTGACCTCCTGCCAACACATGAAAGAGTAAATAAAACAAGCCCAGTGTTGGATCAGTCCACCCTTGTTTCAAACCCTGCTACCAATCCACTTGTCACTTTGTATGTTTGCACCTCCGTGTGCCCTTTTATAGAAATGGGACTCCTTCACATTTCTCAGGTGGCTATTGTGATAACTGAATGAAGTCTTATGCCTAAAGTGCTGGGCACATAGGAAGTGTTCAGCGAAGGTCGTCTGCCTTTCTAGGAGTTTCTAGAAGCCAGCTTCTAGGCTGCCCTGCAAGGGCAAGGGTCAGGCTCGGAGGCAGACTGCCGGGTGATGCCCCCAGCCAGGCCGCTGGCGAGTCTGGCGCCACTGCTGCGGTGCAGGGCCCTGCACTCTCCCTCCTCAGTGTCTGGACAGGCCGGGGAGGCAGAGGAGGCAGCGAGTGACAGCTGGGAAGGTTTAATTGCTCCTCAGTGGCTTGGGAGCACCTCCCTCCCTTGCCAACGATCTGCATTTCAATGTGAGAAGAGGGGAAAGTAGGGTGTGCTCAAAGGGGTTACAATGATTAATCATTTAAAAAGCAAGATCTTAATTACAGGCCGCAATTTTTGCTATTTAAGGAGTCCATTAGTTGCCAGAAAGAAGAAGAAAAAATTATCACAGGTTATTCTCCTCCAAAAGTAGAGTGGAGGGGGAAGGGATGGGGCGGGGGAGTCGGCTGCTGCTTCAGATGGGGTGGGGGGCAAGGGTCCCACCCCTGCAAGAGGCCAGGACAGGAGCAGGCCAACACAGTCTGAGAGGAAGCCAGAGGTTGCTCAGGACTGGGATGGCGGAGAGGCAGATCTCGGGGCTTGTCCCTGGCTGGAATCCCACCTGTGGGTGTCCCTAGAGGTCTCTGTGCAGGCCTGGCAGCTGGGGCCAGCCCCTCCCAACTTCCACTGACCTCTGACTCCACCCTGCTCAGGATGCAGGGTTAATTGCCAGGCCCTCCCCTCTGACCCCTGTGTGGGTTTTACTCATCTGGTCTCTAAGCCCCTAGGGTCTACAAAGGGGACTAGGGGTGTGGGGGTGACAGTGTTAGGAATCAGATAAAAACAACCAAGCTTCTTTAGTGGATTAATTTACTGATCCTCAGGGGGCTAAAAGGTCAGAAGATCAAAGTCTCCTGTGACCTCAGAGGCTTCCGTGGCAGGGATCTGTCCCCACTTCCACACTCTGGCCACCTAGAGGCCTAGGCATATTTGTGCCTTGGATGCCCAGCCCAGGAATTCTGGCTGACTCTTAAGCCACGGTTGGCAGTACCCCAGCCCCCCAGTACAGGCCAGCCTTAAATACCAGGAACCCTATCAGACTGGAATGTGCCTGATGCTATAGGGACCATCAAAAACAATTTGGGTGAGTTCAAGGTGGAGAGTGGGAAGTGTGAGCTGGAACCAGCCTTCAAACCAGCCTTATTCCTACAACACCATAGGTTTAAAACAAGCTTGCAAATAAGTTGCAAAGTTTACCAGCCTACCAGAAGGAAAGGTTTATTTCTCAATAAGCCTACAAATACATTGGGAGTGAAATAAGTGGAAATAAGTGAAATAAGTGGAAACACTTCTATAAAATAGTCTGGCTTCTTCCAAACCAATTAAATGCCTCCGTGCATGTGTATGTGTATGTGTTAGTTTCTCTCCGTCTCATCTGTTCTAACATGTAGGCCCCCAGAGGGCAGCTGCTAAATTGGATTGAATGATAATCTCCTAGGGGTTTGAGGGAGTGAGATCGTAGCCACAGATCAACAATACGGGTTTGAATTCAAAATAAGCAAACTGATTGCTTGCTGACTGTGCCCCATCCTAAGAAGGAAGAGTGTCTGTCCCTTTAATTGCCAGGTTCCCACCTCCTGTGGTGGGAGCCCCCAACCCCCTCAGGCCTTGCCCCCACCTCTTCCTCATCTCCCCCTTCCAGGGCTGATTAATTGCAGGGTTAGGCACCCAAAACAGACTGGACCACATTATTTTTGATGTTGGCTATTTTCACTGGTCGATGACTTGAAGCCACAGTAATGAGTGGCTTTTAGCATGTCACTCTCTTGACACTCTTTACTTAGTCCAGGAAATGGCAAATGTGATGGAAATAAGAACTTTATCATCTGTGTCTTTCTTTCCAAGAGAGGAAACAGCAAGCAGGAAGGAGCTGGGTACAGAAACTGAGACTGGACGATAGTGGGCAGGGTCCAGCATCCGGAAGCCCTCCTTTGGATGCCACCTCAGCAGGTGGCATCTGATCCATGGGGCAGAGGGTGGAGCAAAGCTCAGGGACTCTGGGCAGCACCTCCACACATAAGTGGCATGCGTAGGTCAGACCCAGCTTTCGGGTCCACCCCTGGAGATGCATCCTCTGCCCCACCTGCCCCAGGTAACTGTCAAATGTGCGCACCTTGGAAAGTGCTTTAACCTCAGGAAACATGGAGGTGCCAGGACTGTTCCTTCTCTCTCCGGCGTCCCAGTCTGCAGTCCCCTGCAAGTTTTTTTTGTGAAAATTAGGAAAGGGCGCACCCTAGGGGCAGATTCAGCCCTCGCAGGGCACTAGGATTGGGATTCTCAGCTGCCCTTTGAGGGTGATGTCAGGTGCTTCCTTCCCCATCAGTCTTCATGACGACCCCTAAAACTGAGAAGTTGTTATCTGACACAGGGGGGAATTGATGCTAGGGTGTACAGCTGCAAGGGGCCTCCCAGGGCCTTTAACCAGGTGACCTAAGTCTCCCAGGGATATACCCTGGCAAGCCACCATACCACCCCACACAAACTTGAGAGCCATCAGGACCCAGAGCCCCTGGTCCCCACCCCCACCCACACAGAACACCCCCCACTGTCCTGTGCGGGTCACCACAACTTGATTCCAGAGGCACCACCACAGTCTGCTCTCCTCTTTCCGTGGTATCCCAGTATGAGGGATCCTGGGAGGCCCAGGGACACAGGCGAGATGACATAATCAACCAACATGTGGCTCCCGGAACCAGTCTGGGCTCTCCCAATGCTACTCCCCATATAGGGTCTTTAACTGCTGGGTTCTCTTCATGAGGAGAACCCCTGCACCAGCCTTGGCAATGAGTAGATGCCAAATGTTTGCCTCACTCTTTTTTTCAGATCTTCAAACATTCTGCAGATACTAAACTTGGTGCCAGACCCTGCTCAGGAACTAAGGCTACCTCAGTGACTAACATCCCTGCCCTCTGGGAGCTTCTATTCTAACTTAATTAAAAAGGATGAATGAAGCCAGGTATGGTGGCATATACCCATAATCTCGGTGGCTCGGGAGGCTGAGGCAAGAGGACTGCAAGTTCAAGGCCAGCCTGAAAAACTTTGCAAGCCTCTGTTTTAAAATAAAAAAATAAATGAGCCAGGGATATTATGAAGTTATAAAGCACCCTGGGTTCAATTCCCAAGACAAAAAAAAAATTGCCTGGATAGATTGGTTTCATGTTTTTACTACAATGTCACCTTGGTTGTGGTGATGGTAGTGGTAGTGGTACTGGGAATTGAACCCAGGGGTGCTCTACTACAGAGCTCCAGCCCAGCCCTTTTTAATTTTTTATTCTGTGACAGGGTTCTACTGTTTCTGAGGCTGGCCTTGAACTTGCAATCCTCCTGCCTCAGCCTCCCCAGTCACATGGCATGTGCCACCTGTCCTGGTTCAATGTTACCCTCCTAATGAGATGCTCCGACCTTCCCATTAAAAATGGCAGCCACCAGCACACCCTGTTCACCCTCTCTGCTCTATTCCTCTCCTTCCAATGTCTCTGTAATATTCTGCACTGTCCTTTTTCTTGTTTATCCGTTGTCTCTTCCACCAGAATGTCAGGTCTGCGAGGGCAGGGATTTGAGTGCTGACTACATAGCACAGCTTGCCGTCCTGGCCCACTTGTGATCCTGTGCAGCCTCAACTCCTCCCCCGAACCACTGGGGCCCCCTTTTCCATCTCCTCTGAGAACCAGGAGCCCTGATTGCCTGTAACCTGCTGTGTCAACTCACAGCAGTCCCCTCCCCAATCTGGGGCTCATTTTCCTCCTCTGGCAAATTGACCAGTGTCTTTCCTCCCTGGTATTCGCATGTGTTTATTCTGGGGTGCTCGGTGGGCCAGTCCTGGACCCAGCAGCCCCATAAACCTTCTGCTGTGCCCCCACCTGGCTCAGCCGACATCAGGCCCTCTTTAGGGCTGGCAAGAAGCCCAAGCTTCGGGCCTCCCCCCCAGCAGGGGGCATCCCCTTGTCCTCCCACATCTGACAGGCCCCCTTCTTCTCCAGGGTGGCTAAGGGCTGGATGTCTCTGGCTGCTTCATCCCCACAGCTGTGCTACACTCCCACCTCTGCCTTGGGCTTCTGTTGATGCCGACTTCATGTGACATTTCACGGGGAGGGTTTCTGGGTGGGCAGACAGATGGGAGGGAGAGGCTTTTCCTCTGTCTTCAATTGCAGGATCTGAGCAAGCAGGAAAGGGTCCCTGGCTCAATTGATGGTATCATCTCAGGCCGGGGCAAGGTGCATGCTGAGATCCCAGATCTGGACTGGCAAAGCACAGTCTATCACAACCCAGAGGTCCCTGTGGGACTTCAGCCACTGGGGGAGTCAGTGACCAGTGAGTCTGGAGCACAGGGAGGTAGAACAAGCAACCCTAACAGATCTCCTCAATGGAGGAGCTGAGCAGAGTTTAGCTGAATCCCTCCTCTTGCCCTTCCTAGCTGTGTGATGTTAGATAAGCCATTGTGCTTCTCTGTGTTTCAATTCCTTGGTGCCAAGTAATAGGAGTTAGTAAACCCTGTTTGAAAGGGTCAATATTGTGGAATAGGTATAAACTACTTGACATAGGACTCAGGTATTCAATAAATGGCAACTATGCTCATTTGTATTCCCATGGACAAATGATCACAGAGCACTTCAGTGTGTGTGACCTTGAGCAAGTTGCATGCCTTCTCTGGGTCCATGCGTAAAAGAAGGAGCTTAAAACAGAAACCCAAGCTTTGTGATTTGTGGACTGTAGGCTGATGAGGGGGAGTGTGCTCACTGTGTCACTTATATGAACTTCAAGTCATGGGCCTCTGGAGAGGTCTGGAGGTGGGAGAAGAAGGAAGCAGAGGGGGAGAAGGATGAAGGGAAAGCAGAGACAGAGAGGATGAGGGAGATGAGGTGAGAAGCAGGAAGAAGAAAAGAAAGGAGTAGAAGGGAAGGCAGAGGAAGAGAGGAAGGGAGGAGAAGGAAAGGGAGAGAGGAGGAGAAGAAGAAAGAGAAGAGGAGGAGGTAAAGAAGGGAAGGAAGGAGGAGAAGGAAGAAGAAAGAGGAGAGAAGGGGGCCGGGTGCAGTGGTGCACGCCTGTAATCCCAGCAGCTCAGGAGGCTGAGGCAGGAGGATCTCAAGTTCAAAGCCAGCCTCAGCAACTTAGGGAGGCTCTAAGCAATTTAGTGAGACCCTTTCTCTAAATAAAATATTTAAAAAGGGGCTGGGGGTGTGGCTCAGCGGTTGAGTGCCCTGGGTTCAATCCCTGGTTTAAAAAAAAAGAAAAAGGAAAGGAAAAGGAACTGTCAGCCAGGCTGCTTCCATTTTGGCAGAGGAATCCAGAAAGGAGTGCTCCTGGGGATGCCTAAGGACTCCCGGCTTGTTGGAGGTGGACAGGATTGGCTTCCCCTGGAAGATTGGTGGCCTGAGACTGGCCTCTCTGGGGCTGGGAAGCCTCCTGGATTCCTGGAAAGGACCTAGAACTCGACTCCCTGCCTCCCGTGATCCAGAGGGAAACAGGTTGGGTGAGAACCATTGGCCATCGGTCAGCCGTCACTTCCTCCATGAGTCTCCCAGGCCATGCTGCTGAGCCCACAAGCGTGGCTCTGAGTCCTTTTTAAGGGTGAGGGGTGGGGACAGAGGCAAGAGATCAAAGCAGTGGGGAGGCCTTTCCTGGACAGACCAGAGCCTTTCCACCCTGCAAAGGCCATCACACCCAGGGGACCAGTCAAGGAGGGGCCCCTGGAGAGCCCCCGTACTGAGAAGTCCAGGCAGATAGGAGCCAGCCAGCCCCAGAGCAGCTTCTGCAGCCTCAGCCACGTACTTCACCTCTGGCTGGTATCTTCTGCCTCTTTCCTACAGAATGGTCAAGAGCACAGGCTTAGGGGTCAGAGACCCACTACCTAGAATTCCACTTAAGAGCTGGGAGAACTTGAGAAAGCTGCTTGACTTCTTTCAGCCCCACGTGCCTGTGAGGAGGTGGGACTGGGTGAGACTGAATGCAGCAACTCGGGCCCAGGGCCTGGCACACATTGCTTAAAGGCATATAGAAGAGGAGGAGTAAAGATCTTTCTTCCTCTTGTCTCCTTCCCTCTGTCCCATCTCTGGCCCTGGGCAACTTCTGCATGCTTGTATCAGGCACAAGGACCCTGCAGACATGCCTTCTGGCCCACTCCACAGCCTGCTCCCCTTTCCAACTGCTGCGGGGTGGCCCCACCACTCCCAGGTGGCCTGCCTATCAGCAACCCCCCAGAAATGTTCTGTGCACCTGGCTGGAATCTCCCTAGCACTGAGCCTGGGAACTGCTTGCAGCATGTGTCCAGGGATGGCATTGGAGGAGCAGTGAGCCCGCGGCCTGTATGAATGACCGAGCCAGGGATGGCAGTTTCGGGGGGAGCTGGTGTGGGCTGGATGAATAGATCTTGGGCTCAGAAGTAGAGGGTCTGTGTCCCCAGCTGCCTAGGAGGGGGCGGGAGGCTACTGTCCCAGGAGCCTGGGAAACCCTCTCCCAGCCAGGCCACAGGCAAGGTGGGAAGTCAGGGCCAGAGGGGGCTTTGTACCCTGCACAATTGCAGCCACTCTTCTGGATAAAGGGGTGAACAAAGGGGCCTTCGGAAGTGGCCACGCTGCTCAGCACCCGGGGAGGCCTCAGGAAGCCAGTTCTCACTGGCTGCCCACCCAGGCGTCCGCCCAATGTCCCCCACCGCCCCATCACAGGGGGCCAGCTGGGCCCCAGCCACCCACAGCCTGGGCAGCTGGGCCTGGACTTAATGAAAGCTGAGGGAACACCCTCTTGTGTCCAGGGGGCTGGAGGAGTACCAGAAGAGCCCCAATGGGGGGCAGGGGACAAGAATGCTGCTTTCTTACTCTCTAGGACAGCAGCAGGGACTGGTGTGACTGACAGGGCGGGTTTAAGAAAGGCCTTCAGGCCTGGGTGAAGGATGGTGCTACTTCAGCCTCCCACTCCCACCCCGCAGTGGCTGCTGGTTTGTGAACGGAATGCAGTTCCCACAGGCTGAGAAAAAGCCCCTCTCGAGATCACCCCCACTTGCCAGCACATCCACAGACCCATTTCTTTAGCCCACTGATTGACCAGATACAAATCTCACCCTAAGAAAGCACCCCCAAATTTCTCCAGCTCTGGAGTCAGCGAGTCTGGGCTCTGTAACCCTGGCTCTGTGGCCTCAGCCAGGTTCATAACCCCACAGATGTTTCTTCATCTCTAAAATGATTTTGTAGAGCTGGGCACCGTGGCATTCCTGTAATCTCAGCTACTAAGGAGGCTGAGGCAGGAGGATCCCTTGAGCCCAAAAGTTGCAGGCCAGCCTGTGTAATAGAGCAAGACCCTGTCTCCAAAATTTAAAAACATGAGTTTGTCAGATGGGGCAGGTTATCACATGAGATGAAAAGGACCAAGTCCCTGACATGATCTGCTTTCTAAATGGCAACTATGTTTCTTGAGCCCAGTTTGAATGGGGAATTCATTGTAAATCTTGTCCAAAGTAGTCTCAAGTCAAGGCTTCTAGCAATCTTAATAACAGACAGCAGGGGCTAGGGTTGTGGCTCAGTGGTAGAGTGCTCACCTGGCACGTGTGAGGCACTGAGTTTGATCCTCAGCACCACATAGATTTAAATAAATGAAATAAAAATGTTGTGTCCATCTATATCTTAAATTTTTTTTACTAACAGACAATATATGTTGGGAATAAAAAGACGGGGCAATAAGGGCTTTTTCTCCAGTCTCCTCCTGCTTCTTCTTTAATAATGTTACACTTGCAGAAAAGTTGTCAATGGTACAGAGAGTTCCTGTCTCCCCTAACAGAGACATCTTACATAACCACGGTTCATCACAACTAATAAGTTAATATTGGTGCAATACTATGAACTAAAGCCCAGGCTTATGTGTTTTGTTTTGTTGTCACTGTTTGAGATGGGGTCTTGCTCTGTTGCCAAGGCTGGCCTCAAACTCCTGGGCTCAAGCCATCCTCCTACCTCAGTCACTGAAGTAGCACACGTCACGGTGCCCAGCCAGGCTCAATTGAATTTTACCAGTTTTTCCACAAATGTCTTCTGTTCTGAGTTCTAGTGTGGACACATTGCTGGACCTCCTATATTAATGGAGAAAATGACAGAAATGGTATTTTTGATGGTTTTGGTTACTTCCTGACGAAGGCCAAACTCTCTGCAAAACTCATTTCCACTGTGGGACCAGCACCCAGGCAAACTTCCTGTCTGTTCTTTAGAGTCTCCTTCGTTAGGAAGTGGGTTTCCTGAGTTCATCAGTGCACTCAGGGGCTCCCTTAGCAAGAGCTCTGTGGCTTCTTGCTGTTTGGAAGTCTGCAAGACCACACAGATGGGAACTGAGATCCCGAAAGAATCTGAGAAGCTCCGTGTCTGTGCTATTTGTATACATGCGCACACACACACACACACACACACACACACACAAACACACACACACACACAGCCCCTTTCTTGTAGCTCAGAGAGTAATTCTGAATCCAAAACTTCCCCTGGCCAAAGGCTTGAATAAGTATCAGGCTTCCCAGCCCATCCCCCAAGTCCACACCTGCCCCTCTTCCCACAGAGCTAGGTTGTGGTGTCTGGCTGTAGGCACTTCTGGGTCCCAGCCCACCCTGGGAGCAGAGAGTCAGCCAGGCCCCCAGAAGTGACAGAGGGAAGGCCCCATTAGCCTGAGTGGGGACAGGACAATGCCCCCTTCTCCAGGCAGCTGGCAGAGACTGCTAGGCCTTGGGCATCTGAATATCCCCCAGAACTGAACACTGGAGTCTGTGTTCAGGCAGCCTGGGCCAGCGCCCACCCCCACCCCCCACCCAAGAGAAGGAGCTTTTCTTCCCTGCTGGCCAAAGCCAAGGCTTCCAAAAGAGCATCAGTGGCAAGAGGAGCTAACCTTTGTTCAGGAAATGGAGATTTCCTGGCCACCCACCGCACCTCTTCTTGGGAACCCCAGAGCTGGAAAGGAAAGTGAGTCTAAGGGCCTCCTCCCGGTTGTGAACCATGTCTGTTCCCACCTGACAGGCTGTGGGATTCCCAGCCCCCACTCTGCCCCTACTGTTATGGTTTAGATGTGATGTGTTCCCCAGAAGCTCACGTGAGACAATGCAAAATTTAAAGGTGAAATGATTTGGTTATAAGAGCCTTAACCTAATCAGTAAATTAATCTCCAGATAGGGATTAACTGAGTGCTGACTGTAGGCAGGTAGGTAGGGCTGGAGGAGATGGGTCACCAGGGGTGTGGCTTTGGGGTTTATATTTTGTGAGCTGAGCTTTGTTACTTTCTCTCTTTCTGTCTGTCTGTCTCTCTCTGTTTTTTGGTGGCCATGTCCCCGATTGTTTGCCTCTGCCACACCCTTCCACCATGATGTTCTGCCTCACCTCAGGCCTGAGAAATGGAGTCATCCATCTATGGACTGAGACCTCTGAAACTGAGATCCCCCAAATAAACTTTTTCTCCTTAAAAATTGTTCTTGTGAAGTCTTTTGGTTGTAGCAATGAAAAGCTGACTAAAATACAGACGTTGTTCTGTATTAAGAGCCATTTATCCATGGCTCTTAATACAGAACAACATCTACACGTTCACCTTGTTGGCCTTGGAAGCGATTTGCATTGAAGACTGCTCAGGGTGAGCTCACAGGGAGGGAAGGACAAAGGGATTCCAACTGGAGTCACTGTGTCCACTTTGAAAGTAGAATTGAGGCCCAGAGAGGTGAGGGATGAGCCTCAGTTCACCAGCTAGTGAGAGGCATGGGTTGGGTCTCCAGATGCCAGTTCAGAATTTGCTGCACATGGCTCCCAGGCTACATCCTCTAAGGATTCATGCTCCCAGCTCTGTGTAACAGCATGGATCAAGGTGTCCCCAAGAGGTCTTGGTCTTGCCAGGGGTTATATGCTATCTATTCCCAAAAGCCCCATTTGAGATCTATGGATAAGCAAGTAAGTGGCCAGCTGGGGCTTTTGGAAGATTGGGATTCACCAGAAAGATGACCTCAGACGACATTTTGGTTGTGGCTGTTGGGCAAGCCAAGCTGGGGGGTGCCCTTCCCCATCAGGCCAGTACTGGGAGAGCACCAGAATGAAAACTAAGGACAGCACTGCTCCATTCACTCACCCCCAGGCCAGAAAGATGGAGCGGGGGGTAGAGATTGTCACCACATACCTACTATACACACCCCCTAGAAATATGCACACAGAAACTCTTAAGACATCATCACCAGCAAATCCGCAGAGACACAAGACAAGCATATATACCAAAAAGCACAGCTAATAACGCTTGCTGGACCCTTGTCCTGGGCACTATGATGGGTACCAGACACCCATTATTATCTCATTTAATCTTCACAGCACATGCCATAGACCAACAAATGTACACACAAAGAACACAGACACTCAGACACACATATTGGAAACCCAAAGATAAACACCTTACAAAATAGACACACATAGAAAAGAGCACAAACAAACTTTAGATCCATCCAGGTGTCACCCATCCAGGTGACCCATCTAGGCACATACCTGTAATCCTGCAACTCAGGAAGATCAGTCAAGAGGAAAGAGGCCAGCCTCAGCAATTTAGCAAGGTCCTAAGCAACTTAGAGAAACCCTTTCTCCAAATGAAAAATGTGGCTCAGTGGTAGAGTGTCCTTGGTTTTATTTAATATGTGCTCTACAACTGAACTATGCCCTAACCCCTATATGAATTATTTTTAACTGTATAATTCAGGAATATTACTGTTATGTTATGGTTTGGACACAAAATATCCTCCAAAAGCTCATATGGATTAACTGTGTTAACCATAGGCAGGTAGGGTGTGACTGAAAGAGGTAGGTCACTGGGAGCCTGCCCTTGGGGTTTATATTTTGTCCCTGGTAAGCACCATTCTCTCTCTGCTTCCTGGTTGCCATGTCCTGAGCTGCTTTCCTCCACCACACCTTTCTGCCATGATGTTTTGCCTCACATTGGGTCCAGAGCTATGGAGTCAGTTGACTGAACCTCTAAAACTATGAGCCAAAATACATTTTTCCTCTTTTAAGTTGTTCTTATCAGTTTTTTGGTCACAGCAACACAAAGCTGACTAGAATATTGTGTAACCATCACTACTAGCTGTAAACAGAACTATTATTATTATTATTATTATTATTATTATTATTATTATTATCCTAAACAGAAACTGAATCTGTTAAACCACAACTCTCCATTCACCCTCTCCTAGTTCCTGGTAACCTGCATTCTATTTTCTTTTTCTGTCTTTGCCTATTCTATATGTCTCATTTACATGAGATACACACATTAACACTGTGTGTCATTAACACTGTGTGTATGTTAACCTGTTGATTTTTCATAGTAAATATGTTGGCTTCAAATAAGCATATTGTTGTTAACCATCCTATAATTAACTTTCAGCTCAACACAGAAGTGAATTCCAAGAACTCCTGGCCCCTACTATAGTAATGCCTCACACAGGTTGTGATGTTTGGAATTTACTGAGTCATTTCAGGTAGTTATAGAAACAGAACTGGAATCACTTCATTTTATTCGTAGTAAATTTTTAAACAGTGGGAGTAGGAATGTAGCTCAGTGGTAGAACACATACATGCCCAGCATGTTGAGATCTGGGGTTCAATCCCCAGCACAACATTAAAATAATTAAAACAGGGTTTGGGGGTCTACCTAGATGGTAGAGTAAATGCGAGAGTCTGAATTCAGTCCCCAACACCTCCCCCCACACACATCCCAGAATTTAAAACAAGTTATGGAGAGTTAGATTGTGAGGCTAGAATAATTTTCTTTGGAAAGTACAAATTTTTAGATCATGTAGGAAATATTATACTGAATTTAACCAATATGTTTAAAATTGAAGTTTCTTTCAAATTGTTATTTTTTAAATCTTTATTAAATTCTGACATGTTAGTCAATGCTGGGACAGACCAATACATAAGTCTATGCCCCCTCCCTTTTTAAATAATGTAATTTAAATGTGCTTGTCCACTTTTTGTTTCGTACTATAATAATTCGTTTTATTATATTAATTTTTAAAATGGCATGAGTTTATGTACAAAATTCAATAGAATAATAATCTGGCTGCCTGCCAAATTTTATTGTTATGCGTTTCATGATTATTACTGTTGATAATTTTGTCTTATGGCATGGTGGTGCCAAAAATCTGCTTAGGGTATACCCCAGGCAGGGGAGTGGGGGGAGACTGACACACACGCACGCGGACAGACACTCTACAGAGCGCCCAAAGTCACTATCACGGAATGGGTGGGTCTCCCCAGCCCACTGCAGTCCAAGTACGCAAAGGTGGGATCACCTTGTGGCCAATCCCTCCCCTCGCCTGAAGATTCCATCCCGCTGCACTTCCGATGATCACCACCAGGTGCCGCTGTGGCAAAGCGACCCCTGCCTGCCTTTCCGAAGCTCCTGGGCACAGTGCTGGCCAGAGGATTCCAGAACCCCTAGGTCCTCTAGCACCGCTAAGTGGCAGGGCAGACCTCAGAACACAGGTGTGTAACAGCATGGAGGAGAACGGGACGCTAGAGAGAATGAGGAGAGGGTGGGCCACAGAGGGCTTTGGATCCAGGTCTAAAGACGATGGACTCTTGGGTGCGAACCTCAAGAAGCCACACAAAGGCCTGACCCGAAGTGCGCTCAGAAAAGTATTATTTGATGTCATTGTGCTTTTAAAAAATCGGGGGAAGCCCCCAAATAAAGAATACTATGCACACAGTTGTGAATGCTCACAGACTGGATCTGGAAAATACGCAAAAATGAGGAACATTAATTTCCCAGGGAATGAAACGTGGCTGAGCACAGGGCTGAGGAAGAGAAACTCACAAGAATACATTTTTTTCACTTTGAATTTTATTTATTTTATTGTTATTTATTTATATATTTGTTTACATATTTATTTATTTTGGTGCTGAGGATTGAACACAGGAGTGCTTTACCACTGAGCATTACATCCCCAGTCCTTTCAATTTTTTGAGACAGTGTCTCATGAAGATGCAGAGAATCTAGCTGCATTTTTAATTGTGAGCCATGCAAATGAATAAATCACCTGTCTGAAAAATTATCTAAACAAAAATTATTAAATTAAAAAAACGTAGTGGGGTGTGGTAGCAAGCGCACTCTTATAATCCCAACTACTGTAGATTGAGGTGGGAGGATTGCAAGTTCAAGGCTCTGGACAATTTAGCAAGACCCTGTCTCTCTCTCAAAAAAAAAAAAAAAAAAAATCCCCAGTTATGGAAAACAAAAATTGTAAAGGCTTTGAAATTAAGATCACTTAATTGTGTACTGAGTAGGATTTTTTGGGGGAGAAAGAGACTGAGACCTTGAAACCTTCAGAACTGGGCATTAATGCTAGGGGAGAGATGGAGGGAATTTGGGCCAGTTTAGGTCAGCGCAGGGGAGGGGGTCTCCAACAGTGGATATGGGCACAGGGCCCAATTTATGATCTTTCCTGGGACAAAAATATGGCTTTCTGATTTTTTTAGAGACTAAAAATTCCAAGTGAACAAGTGTTTAATTAAATGTCTACAGAGTGAAATTTGGGCCCACCATCCAATTGCTACATAATTCATAAAGTAAACTATATTCAATGTGAGTGTAGGTTTGATGTGTTGGGAGCAGGAATGCCCAAAGAAGGGTGCTAGGATCTGCCTCCCATCCATACTCCCAGGACTAAAGTTAGACTGCAGGGAGGCTTAGAATCACATCCTGTACCAGGAGCAAGTTTCTGGGGTCCCTCCAGCTCCAAGTGGGGAGTCTGAGCAGGGGCAAAATGAGAGCAGGTCTCATTCTTTCTGGCTCTTTCAGGGGAGAGAGCTGTGGAGAGTCATTGGTGAGGTACCAGCAATGAAAGGGAACCTTGACTCCATGATGGCTAACCCCTGACTGGAGAGAGGAGGAAGCTGCGCCCAGAAAGGCCAGTCAATTGTAACACTGACACTCACCCTGTCTCCTCTGCCTCCCAGATCTTGGTGGCCTCTACCTTCCTGCCTCTACCCTTTATACCTGAATCTCAAAGCCAGGAGAGGATCTCCTTAGCCTTCCTCAGAGATATGTCACTAGTTCTGGGCTCTAGATGGCAGGAATTAGGCTCTCCAGTCCCAAGCCTGCATATGGCTGCACCTCCTGGCCAGGGTAGTAGAGGGAAGGTTTTGGTCTAGACCTCTGGACATTTGCTAAGGCTCAAGGAACAGACTTCATTGCAGGCCTGTGGGCTGGCCTTTCCAACTCCCAGTTCCCTTGTTCCATCAGGCCTCATTCTCATCAATGCAGGAGAATGACCAGCTCATCCAGCCCCATAGTCCTGCTGTGCACAAAGGAATATGGATCCCCAGAGTAGATTACATAAAAATTAAAAACTTATTGAAGCAAAAAAAAAAAAAACAAACCAAAATAAAAACCCTTTGCATTAAGTTATAAGAAAAGTGACAGATGGGAGAAAATGTCTACAACAGAAATAAAAGAGGAATACCTATAGTATATAAATTAATAATGAAACGATGAGTAGCCCAACAGGAGACTGGTGCCGGGGAAGCAGTTTTGCCTGATGAAAAGAGCTAGACAGGCCTGAGGGTCAGTGTCCTCTCTGGGGGAGATGCAGGACGAGCCCAGTCCATCTCGGCTTCTCTTTCAGGCTGAGGGACATGAGTACCGTCCATACCAATAAGCACAACGACACACGTGCGCTCACACACACACACACATACACACACTCATAAACAAAGCTAAGAAAAGTCTTCTTTAGAGCCCTTCTGTGAGTTTCAATCTCAAAAAGGGATCCTAAGGGAACCACGAACCCTCTAAGAAATCGTTGAGCTTAAGGCCTTGTGTGGACGCTGTTGGTAACCTCCCTTCCTCCACTCCTGCCTCCTTCCTAACAGAACTCTGGTTTTGTTCAGTCAGTCCCACACCCCAGGCCCAACAAAGCACTCCTGATTGGACCAGAGCAAGGGATTTTGAGAGGAGCAGAAATCTCTTAGAGGCCTTTAAATTTTTGTGGGAGATATTTTGGTTGCCATAAGGATAGGGCGCTGTGAATATTTGATGAGCACAAGTGGAGGCTAGAATTCCTGAGAGTCACATATAATGAAACTTTGACCTGAATCCAATGTTCCACAGGGCCAGTAATCTCAGTGACTTGGGAGACTGAGGCAGGAGGATCACAAGTTTGAGGTCAGCCTGGACAACTTAGGGAGACCCTGCCTCAAAATAAAAATAAAAAGGGCTGGAGACTGTAGCTCAGTGGTGGAGCACCCCTGGGTTTGATCCCCACTACCACAAATATTCCACTGGATAGAAATGTAGGTGAAAAGGCTGACCCTAGAATCTAACGTTGCTTTACAAATTAACAGGAAGAGTTTTGTAAGTCTGCAATAATCCGAATATGTATTACAGCACAACACTACTGTGCTCACATTTTCTCCTGGGTAGTATCTTCCCAAGAGTTACCACTTTAACACCACGTGTCACAGCCACCATGGCATTTTAGTCCCAGGAATTAGGCTTTTTAGTCCCAGGCCTGCCTATGGCTGCTCCTCCTGGCCAGGGTAGTGGAGAGAAGGTTTTGGTCTAGACCTCTGGACATTGGCTAAGGTTCAAGGAACAGACTTCACACAGGCCTGTGTCTGTGTCCATTACTGTCACATTTATGATTCAAGATTTTTGAAGCAGGTGAAAGCAGTTGATGGTTTCATTCTGTCTTCTAGAATACTTTATCTTGAAATGTATGTTATTTTATTATATTGTTATGTTATGCATTTCCCTTTTGCTTTTTTGTTTGTTTTCAAGATAGTATGCTGCTGGGCTGCCCAGGTTGACTAACTCTGTTGGGTTCAAGTTATGCCCCTGCCTCAGCTTCCCAAGTAGCTGGAACCTCAGGCACATGCCACCACACCCAGCCTTGTTTTTCCTTTATAGTTTGGGCACATGTGTAAGTGGATGCTGTTTTCTACCATGTTTGTTAGGATAGCAATATTTACACCTGATGGGATTGAGAATGATCCACCTGAGCCAGGGGGCTGATGATGCTCCCCTGTCCGTGATCATGGATTCATGGATTGAGTGGAGCATTTTCTGTCATCTTCACTCTTTGGCGTGAACTCAGAAGCAATGGTATGGCCCTGATGGCCACTAGAAGTCATTTTGTGATCATGAGGGAAATACTCCAAAGGATAAAGCTAACGTGAAGGGTGGTAATGGAGGATCTGGGTCTTTGGTGACAACACTGAGCTTTGATGCTATGGGGTCCAGGGATGGCCTTCCAGGGAAGGCAGTGGCAGCCAACTGTTAGGTACAATAGGCTGAGTGGTTTAGGTTACACAGCACTAAAGTCTCAATTTCCCTTCAAAAAGAGGAAACCCTGGGGGGCAAGAATAGACATTCCTCTTCATGCCCTGGGCTGTTCGTGTTTCTGATCCTTTGTAGGCCCCCAGAAGCCGATCTCAGAGGGGACAGCAGCAGCTACAGAATTCTTCCTGCTGCAGATTTCTCTCCTCCTCTGAGAAACGTTCTTGGGCCTCAAAGAGGTAGCAGAATGGCTGAATTTTGGTCTCCATAAGAGTTGAGGTTGAGTCTCCCCTGGGTAAACTGGGAGTGGGTCCTCAGATCCAAGCCACAGAAACACCAGCTGGGAACAATCACACCTGTCATGCACATCTGGAAAGGACTTGAGAATTATCCAGTCCAGTCGCCTTGTGTCTCAGTCAGGATAGTCTGTGTTTTACTACGTGATAATTCCTCAAATCTCAGTGGCTTAAAGCAGCAACATTCAGTTCTCACTTGTGTTGATGCGCCTGTGTAGATTGGCAAGGTGCCTCTGCTCATCAGAGTCACTCAGGGATGAGGCTGCCAGAGCTCCATATTGACCCATACTTCACACAATTTCTGGTGAATAGAAATGAGAATATGGTACACCTCAAACTAACTGTCCCTAAGGCTTCTGCTGGAAAATGTCATGTTTCTCTTCCACTCACATTTCATTGACCAATACAAGTCACATGGCCATGCCTGCATTCACCAGGGTTGGGGTTATGGCCCCTTCTGCCAGGAGCATCAGCAAAGGAAAGACACTATATATGGGGACAACATTAAAGTCACCTATACCTGGTTTGTAGTCTCTGATTCTCTATGGGTGACCAGAGGTACTTTTCCATGAGAGTGTATCTGATTGTGCTGGCCTCCATGTAATGGGTCATCAGGAGAACCCTATCCCTGAATAAAGGAGGTTCCACCCCTTAGCAAGGCCATCAAACCATTCATGGTGGTCCCTGTTCACTTCTCCAATTCTTCTACCTATATCTCCTAATTATCCATTTATCCATAACCATGTGCCAAATGCTTCTCTATTCTGATCTTTATATCCAATATCAGTCATAAAAGGATATATACTCCTGTGAGCCCTTTAAGGGCTAGGACTCTCTTGTTAATACCAAAGACTTCCAGCTGCTACAGTCTGCCAGGCATTAAAAAAGGAATAGACAGCTCTATTCACACTGATATGGGACCAACTCCAAAATATTCTATAAAATTTTTAAATCCACTGTAGTACAGGGTGAATTGTGCACTAACTGTGTTGCACAAGACAGATATGTGGGAAAACCCCATGTACTTGTACCCACATAGAATATCTGAACAGATACAAAAGAAACTGACATTAATGGTTGCCTCTGTGGTGGGGAACCAAGAGAGGGGGGTCTCAACTAGGGAATTTGCCTTTCCTATCTAGTCTTTGTTCAGTTTGAATATTTTACAGTGTGCTTTAAAAAAAAAAAAGTCAGGAAGAAATGGTAACATCCTGTAAAGGCACTCAAGATATCTTGTTATCTTGAAATGATAAATTCATGTTTCAAAATTTAGATACAATATGAGCTCTATTTTTATAGAGAAAAATGTATAATATATCTCAATATATAGAAAGATGCTGCATTAGGTGCTATTTTAACTAGGTTTTATTTGACATTCTCCTGATAAAAATGCAAACAGTAGAAAAGGGCATAAATGAGAAGCTGTACATTCTCCTTTCCCCTCTCTCAATCCAGTTGACTGATCAGTTTATCACACTGAAAATGTTAACGATCATTATGTCTGACTGCAGGGGATATTTTCTTTTTGAATTTTTCCAAAATTTCTATTTTTTCTCAACAAGCATATATTACTATGGAAATAAGAAAAATATAGATGTTTTAAAATGCTGTGAATTAGGAGAGGCCTTGAGTCTTCTCCCTTCCTTCCCCCAACTCAGAAAAAACAGACTCCAGGCACACACATCTCCCTTTCCTCCCATGAAATTCCCTCCACCCCACTCAGTTTAGGAAACCGGATGAAAAAAAAAGCAACATTTCTAAATTCCAGAAAAAGCCTCTGGTTCTGTTTTGAACAAGACCCACCCCTTCCTCACCTCCTGCTCTGGTCTCATTGCCTCCACCCTCCTTCTCAAACCCTCTGCCCACTAAGCCTCCTTTCAGATGCAGAAATAATGCCACAGAGAAGAAACCTGTTGCCTTGCTAATTCTTCAGAGGAATTAAACCCAGGAATCCTCCTCTGTCTTCTTAAACAGGGACTATCCGGAAATGGATCTGAAATACAGTAAAGGGAGAAAAGGAAGCAACCTGGGGGAAAAAATCCCTCTTTCTAGAGCTTAGGTTAAAAAACGACTGGCCTCGTTAAAACCGCACCTTAATGGGGCTCCTTTCCAGCCTAATTGTCACCATGGCAATGACCCCTAGTGGCCATCTTTAATTAACTTGGAATCAGAGTCACCAAATGAGCTCCTCCAGTAAATTGCTCACCAACCCAGGCAGTCACGCGGCCCCTCCTCAGTCCTCTGCCCTCTTTCTTCCAGCACTGATGATGGGGCAGAAAATTCTCAGCCCCAGATTTCCTCTCTACCTTCTGGATTTGTCTGTCATTGTCAAGAGAGGGGCTCAGACCTATGGAAATAATAAGAATGGCTATGGTGTTAAGCATTTTTATATGCATCGTCTGATTTAGTCGTCAGAGTAGTTGTGGGTAGGGTGCACTATTATTGTCCATCACCTTTATCAGCTGAGGAAACTGAGGCTCAAAGAAGCTAAGTCAATAAGTGGCAGAGCTGGGATTTAAAAGCAGGCACAGTGGCTTCAGAGCCAGTATTGTAATGACTCTGCTGAAGATGAAATCCACAGGGTTGCCTCTTTCTCTCGAGCAAAATAAAGACTTAGAGTTACTGCCAATATCTGCCACTTTTCCGCGGTGTAAATTTGGGACCACTTATTTCACATCTCTGGGCCTGTTTCCTCAGCTAGAACAGGGAGGATAATTAAAATGAACCCAAGGTATATGAGGGACCTGAACAGCCTCCTCAGTTCTGTTCAATAATGATTTTCAACTCCAGAAGCTTCCTGTTGTCTTCACCCTGGTGTGGTTTCCGAGGCAAGATGGCATGGAGGTGAAGAGATAAATAAGTGTGATCATCCATCCCTCCAGGAGCTCATCCTAGACTCCACTATTTCTTTCACACCTACCTCTACTCCCTCAGCAAACTTTAGCAGCTGTCTTCCAAATAGATTTTTTTTAAAAATCCATTCCATTCTGATAGGTGTTTAAGGTGGGAGAAGTAGATAGGTACTAGATCATTGAGAGGAAGAGAGGGTCTCTTGGCTGTAAAAAGAATTTAAACTTCATTATGAACCATACAGAAATCCATAGAAGGACTTTAAGTGTGATCAGATTTGCCTCTTGAAAAGATCACACTAGGGCTGGGGACGTAGCTCAAGTGGTAGAGTGCTTGCTTAGCATGCGCAAGGTCCCGGGTGGACAGTCCCCAGCACTGGAAGAAAAAAAGATTGGATACTGAGTGGAGAATAGATTGAGAAGCGCGACTGGAAATGACAACCACTTAGGTGGCTATTGAGGTTTGGGGACAAGATGATGATGGCTTGAACTACTTTTCTTCCATAAGAAGCTGTCTCATAGGCAGAAAGGCTGATCTGAGATGTGGGGCTGAGCAAACACCCCTCTGAAATTCAGCACCACTGGATGGACAGCTCTTGCCCCGCCTCTGAGAACCCTGCCCCTCGGCACCAAGAACTGGTGCCGCCAAACTAGGGGTTCATACCGAGCCCAGCACCCCCGCAAGGGCTGGGAGCTTGGGAAAGTAGCCCTGGACTCCTTCCTTTGGAAATATTCCTTTGAAAACCTTTGTTTGCTACCCTCTATGCTGGAGATAAAGCTGCCGCGCAGCCCCCAAAGACCGCGGTGCGCACTGAGGAGCAGGACACCTATGAACTTTAGGGCCACCGGTAGGAGAGACTGCCCAAGAGCAAGGTCTCTGAACACAGTCTCCTTCACTCCAGATGCTGAAGCTTATTTCCCCGATTTTGGAGAATTAAAAACGAAGCTGATTCTGCCACGAATTGGGGGAAGGGATCTGTTCCAATCTAATCCCCGGGCATTTCTACGCAGCAGCCCCAGCCGCCTGCTGGGCGTGGTGTCTCTGCTGACAAAGCTCTGGAGAATTATGAGGCTTCTTTCTCTGAGAGTTGGACGGTGTGAATCATTCCAGATCCGATGTCCTCCCTCCCATGGCAGATCTTCTCTGGGATGGGTCGGAAGAGCCCAGCACTTTCTTCCTGGCCTCCCTGTGCAGCATGGCTAACCTAATCTAGTTTCCCTTGATTGGGGTGTGTGTGTGTGTGTGTGTGTGTGTGTGTGTGTGTGTTAATCTGGGACTCAGCAGGATTCCTTTTCCTGGAGTTGGGTGGCATCAGTGGGGATCTGCTGACTGAAGAGACCTTGTTAATGCCTTCTCAGGGTTCTGAAGGTATGGTCAGCAGAGTCAGGGAAGATGAGAGGGGCTCAGATTTCTCTCTCAGAAATAACCTCGGGGTTTCCAGTCCCCAGAGAAGAACTTTCTTTCAGCTTTCCTGTGGAGAGGGAAAAGAGAGCAGAGAGTTAGACCCTGGCTTTAGTTAAGGATACTTGAAAATCATAGCAGGAGCCCATCCTAGACCATGACCAGCTCCACTGTACTAAACGCTGCAGCGAACCGGACCTTTGCCTTCTCCATCACTTTCTAGCTCCACGTGGGCATCAGCACCAGTCTAGTCCCTGCTCCTTCCCTTTCATGGGAGCCTTCACCTTCTAGCAGCCCCCTTGCTGGGTCCCTGAAACAGGTCTGATCTCAACATTAGAATCACCCCACCCTTAAGGGACAATGAGGTGGATACAGATGTGAAGGAGTGCCTGGGAGCAGGTTTCTTGGTGTGAAGGCAAGGCTAGACCTTTATTCTATTCGGAATTTTAATTCTCCTTAAACCCTAGCTCTTTCTTCTTTTCCTCACTCACTGGATGACCTTGGGTAAGTCACTTTTCACTTTGTTGCTCTCAGTCTCAGTTTCTCTGCCTATGAAATAGGGAAAATGTAGTTCTTTCCTGGGGCTACTGAAACGAAAAGTAAACCTTGGATGAGTCCCTGGCAAGTGGCCCTCTGTTTTAAAATGTGACTGCTCTCTTGCTGAAGGGGATACCTAAGGAGACCTCCCAGAACTAGGGAGACTTCCTCTCCCCCAATCAGCCTATATCCTGGTATCTCTCTGGACCCCGGCAACCTCCCATTGAGAACTGAAGAAATATTTTCCAATCAGTAAAATGGAAAAATCTGTTTTACAGATGGGAAAAGTGAGGACTGAAATTCAACCTGGCCCTGTCCATGATCCCATTTGGGTTCCTCAAACCAAGACCCCAGGTGAAAACGACTTTATTCTTAGCTAGTTGCTTTAGGCACCTCTCCTCCCTCCCTGGCCCGCAGCATTTGTTTGGGGGTCTAAGGAACAACAGAAAATTTCCAGCCAGCTGCCCCAGAAACAAGAGTGCCATTTCCCCATCATCAAGACTTTGGTTTCCACATTGGTAAATCCGGGAGGATCAGACTCCTTAGAAGAACAAGATGATTAAATGAAACAAAAATCCATCATTCCCCCTCCCCCATCTCTCCGACCTGACAGACGTTCCCCCGGGATTTACCGACAGCCTCTTTTAAGAAGCCCGCACCCCTCTGGCACTTTGGTCCCTATGGTTTCAAGAGGTCCAATCCGCCTGCTCTAGGAGTGTCTGGGAGCACAGCAGTCAGGTTCCTGAACCTGCTGGGGCAAAAGCCGGGGGCAGGACCGCCTGGACCCCCTCACCCGTGCTGGAGCAGACGAGATGCGGGCTGGTCCCACCCTCTCCTGATCTCTCAGTCCAGCCGCACCCTCCCCGGCAGGACAAACCTGTCTGCTCTGGAGTTAGGGAAAAATGTCTCCAATGTTTGCTCCTCAACGTCTTTTTTATTCTGGCACTTTTAAAGCCAAGAAACAACTAGTTTTTAATTAGCCTCAATTGTGGACTGTCGGGAGCTTTGGTATTTAAAAATATCTATGAAAACAATTATTACACGAGTACGTAGCGCCGTGCCCACGCACATATATACATGCTTGGGTTCCTGAATAAGCTCTTTTCTCAGTTGCCCACCCACCACCGCAGGGTAGTGGACAAGAAAACTCGGCGTGGCTGGAAGCAAAATCAGGAATGTCACCGCCTTCGAGGCCAGATCCCACGTGGCACCCCAGTTCTGGACCAAAATGGGGCCGGAAATTTGCCTCTTCCTGGGTCTGTGCAGGGGTGGGTTAAGAGAGGAAGGTGGATGCTTTTTCCACCTCCAATGGGGTGAGCGGGTCCCTCGTGCTCACGCCTCCGCAGGAGTCTTCTGGGGAGACAATTTTATTTACTTCGCTAGGTGAGTAGCACTGGGAGCCTGCTCTGAGCAGGGTGCTGGGGACGCAGCGAAGAGGCAGAGCTCTCAGTGGCACTCTTCCAGAGCAGGTCACCGTCAACTCCAGAACCTGACCTGGGGATCGTCCTCGGTTCTGAACTATCAGCAGCCCAGGCTCCTCCAAGACCCAAACCTAGGCAGCGCAGCAGCAAAGGGACCCTCACGCTCAGAGAGTCTGGCCCACCTCTGCATTGGTTCACTGCGGACCCGCACCCTCGATTTCCACGCCATCCTGACGTTACGGCGCCCCCAGCGCCTGGCATGTGTACTGCACACAGTAGGAGCTCTGTCGGATTTTTGTCGGATTTAATTCCCTTCGTGTCGCGGGAAGGAGCCTTCTCTATGGCGACTTGGGATCCCCCTGCTGGCTGCCGCCGTAACAACCTGAGTCCGCACCAGCTCAGGAAGTCATTTATTTTTCCAGTGCTGGGGACGGAACCCTGGGCCGCTCATGCGATAGGAAAACGCTCTACCACTGAAACCCTAACCCCACGAAAGTTTGATTTTTTTAAAGGAGACCTTCAGACTATCCTGAGCCACCCAGACTCCATCCCCACATCCTACCAAAGTTACCCTAGAGAAGCTTGTCAGAAAGATCTAATTTTCCTACAACTTTGTCCTGAATGCAACCAAAATGAAAAATGGTCTTATTTGCCCAACAAATACATACTGAACATTGTAATATGAATCACCATGGCTACTACTGATTGAGCACTTAACATGCAAGGCACTGTTGAGCTCTTTTACCTATGGGTGCACTTAACCCTCATAACAACCCTACTGTAAGTGGTGCTGTTACTATCCCACTTTAAGGCCAGGAGCTGGGGTTGTGGCTCAGTGGTAGAGGGCTCGCCTAGCATGCATGAGGCACTGGGTTGGATTCTCAGCACCATATAAATGTAAAATAAAGATATTGTGTTCACCTAAAAAGCTAAGAAAGAAAGAAAGAAAGGAAGGAAGGAAGGAAGGAAGGAAGGAAGGAAGGAAGGAAGGAAGGGAGACATCCATGCCCAAAGTGATGTGCCCAAGGTCACACAAAAAAGAAGGCTTTGGATCTAGGTCATCTCCAGATCCCAGGCCCCCAACAATTATATTCACCAAGCAACACTGCATTTAAAACAAACAAAGTTATCAGAAGTGGTTTCAAAATATCCTTTGTTCTATGATTAACCCCAAGTAATTTTTTTTTGTAGAAAGAGAAACACATAAATATCTCACCTAGAGAGAGATGTTTGGGGTTTTCCTGGGTATGTGTTTGCATATAGCACCACTATATACAGAGAAAGTAGAATGGGGTTCTCACATACCCAAGGGGCAGTTGGATTTTTTAAAAAGCATGAAAATCACTACCAGTTTGAGAGTCCACTCTATTCCTTCAAAACTGTACTTCCTGGGCCCAGTGCAGTGGCACACACCTGTAGTCCCAGCAACTGAGGAGGTTGAGGCAGGAGGATCATAAGTTCAAGGAAAGCTTTAGCAACTTGTGAGACCATATCTCAAAATGAAAAATATATGAAGGGCTGGGGATGTTCAGTGGTTAAGCACCCAGGGTTCAGTCCCCAGTACCCAAAGACATCTGGTAGACTGCTGGTCACTAGTGTTCAATACTAAGAAGCCAAGAACCACAAGAGACTTACTTCTTTCTGATACCCTTTCTCTCCTCTCTCTAAGAGTCTCTCATTAGTTCCTGGAGATCTGAATGGGCCCCAGCCACCACCCTCAACATGAACTTGGGCATAGCTTTGGTGTGGGACATAGTATTGTAATAAAGGCACATTAGAGTGCCACCCCCTTACACCCTTGGGAAGTTGTGCCACAGTGGGAAAGCCATAGACAGAGGCCAGGAGTCCAAGAATCTTAAATGGAGAGAGGCTTGGAGAGAAGCCAATCCATCATTTATCTAATAGGAGGAATTCAAAGGTGGCACAAATGTTAGATATTCTTCTCCAATCCCTGATACCAGTATTTCATTGTGGAAACCGAGTACCATTAATAGGGGCAATGACCAGCGTCTCACTGGGGCATTCTTCTTCCTTCCCAGGAGGATGTAAGCCACCATAAAACTTATAAAATCTCAAATAATTAGTGAATAACAAAACACAAATGGCCAGAAATATATTTACAAAAGTGAAGCCCTGATAGATCTAGTTCACATGGGTGCTGGAACTAGACAAAGAAAAGATGGTTCTGGCGGTTTATGTGAGGGGACATCAAAGGCAGGCATAAGATTTCCAGGGCGTAGTCTTGCTTCATGATGTCTAGTAGTCAGCAGGTTGATTGGCATCTTCTCAAGTCACACCCATCTCAAGTTCTGTATGGGATCTTTGGCAGAGCTTGAGGGGGAAGTTCACCTGTGTCAGGCAATCAATCCCTGTGAAGGTGACATGGGAGGTTCCCAATGCCAGACTTATCCCCTCATTAGGTACAATGTGCAACATAGTCCACACACAGCCCACAGATGGCTCACAGCCCATTTTGTGACTTTCCGCTCAGCCCCAGCCTCATCCCTGTACCCTGTGCCAGGCCTGTATGTTGTACATGTCTGTTTTCCCCTTTTAAGACTCTAGGTTTCTTCAAAGACAGGCTTGTATGTTACTCACAACTGTGTTCCGAGCCATGAGCACAGAGTCTGACACAGAGAAGGAGCTGAATTGTATAAATAAATCCCCTCCATAAGCCAGGAGCTGTGGCATATGCCTGTAATCCCAGGGACTCAGGAGGCTGAGGCAGGAGGGACATAAATTTGAGACCAACCTGAGCAACTGTCTCAAAAAAAAGAAAAAAAAAGGTTGGGAATGATGTAGATCAGTGGCAAAACACCCCTGGGTTCAATCCTTAGTCCCCCCCCCCAAAAAAAAATCCCGCCCACAACATCCCTAACTGGTAATCTCCTACCCCGATTTGAATTCTTATAGAGATGGGACACTCACTGTTTCTCATGGGACTGCTTCCCCTAGGTGCCAGTTAAGAGTCTCAATTTTTCCTTCTGCAGACTCCCAGACCAGAGTAGCACCCTTGGAGCTTTTCCTTTGCCCTGAGAAAGATTACTGACTGTCCCAGACAGTCAAATACCTGCCTTCTGTCCTTGGAGCCCAGACCAAGTAGAAAATCCAGAAAAGGGAGATTTCCTCTTCCCAAAGGGCATGGCAGACCCACTTGAGACCCAGAGGAAAGTCCAGTCCACCTGGGGGTTTAGTTCACAGTACAAGATCAGGCTGGAGGGGGGCTCATCCTTAAGTCCTCCTGTATTTCTGGTCATGAGTGTCTGCCCCAGAAATGTAATAGCATATTGATTCCATTGTATTTTCCTGAGTTTTTATGTGTCAAGGTGAGCCAGGGCATGTGCACAATTCTATATGTATGTTTATGTCAATCTCTATATTTCAACACAGGCTAAGCATGGACCCAGAAATGAGGCCAGAAGGAAGTGTGTACCCTAAAGGAGGAGGGATGCCATCATCTGTGCACAAGCTGGTGAAAACCCTGTACCCACGGAACCAGGATGAATTGACCCTCAGGTTGTGTTCACATATATAAGTATGCAGCAGTATGTGTATGTTTATATAAGTAAATCCCCATGTGTGTGTGGCCTGTGTATGTGTGTATACACAGATACAAAGACCAACTGCAATCTGGTTCTATGTCTGGGTGACAGTGTGTGTGTAGCATGTGTATACATTTACAAGTATTTCCCAATCTGGTTCTGTGATCTTGTGGTTGAGTGTGCATGTGTGTGTGTGTGTTTACAATGTAATCTCAGGCCTGTGACTATGTGTGATATGTGTTTGTGTGTTTAAATGCAAAGTCATGTCTGAGTGAGCATCTGAATGACTCTGTGTGTTCACATGCACACTCCAGCCTGATTCCATGTCCCCAACTTCATGTGTAGATGCAGGTCCTTTGACCACAATGGCTGAGCCCAGGCAGGTCCTGAGGCTGGCTTAGCGCCCGGGGAAGTATATATAGGTGACTTGTGTTTACCAGCAACCTGGACCAGCCTTTGTCTGGTATCCGCTCCCATTGACCTCAACATTCCTCACCCTGGCAGGACCTCAGCCGTCCTTGGTCACAGACTGCCTTTCCCAAAGAGTCCCTTTAACTCACAGTCCCTTTTCCGGCCAGGGGGCTGAGAGTTGGGGGATATTCATCTCGGGGAGTTTTTGTTCCACCTCATGAAAGGCCTCAATGGCTGGGAATACCATTCTAATTACGGGGAAGCCCAGCTTATGTGGGGGACACAAAGGGCTGTGGTCTCATAGCAGCTCCTTCCATCCGTCAAATAAGGCCGTCTAATGATGGGGTGAGAGCTGTGAATGCCTAAAACAAACTCGAAAAGGAGGGAAAATAAAGCCGCCGGGGGCTTAAAATATATTAAATTACCCTGATTAGGAGTCGTGGCTTTGCAGGCACTGGTTGGAGAGGCTGCGGAGGCTGCAAGTCCCGCTATTCACGTGGGGGGAGAGGGGTCAGTAGGTGGAGGGGGGGGTTCACAGAGCCCTGGCCCATTCTCATGCTAACACCAGGGACACACTGCAGGCTTAGTGGGCTGGAAAATAGAAATGAATTTGCGGTAATCCTCCTCCTCCTTCTCCCTCCCTCCCTCTGCTGCACAGAAGCTTTGCCTAATTGCAGCCCTTAAAGCCTGCTGGGCATTGGGGCAGGGCCACACCCTGCAGCCTGCACCCCTGGGCGTGTTCTCTCTCTTTTTTACTCCTCCTTTCTGTGGGGCCCCAGAATGAGAATGAGCTCAAAGGCTCATCTAAAGGAGTAGAGGGGTTTCAGTAAGTGGTAGGGTGCGAGTGTGTGTGTGCATGGGTGTGCACACTTTTCTTTTGAAGGTGCAATTATTCATGATTTAGTTAACCCTTTACACACAGGCACACCATTCACAGACACACATATCCCTTCACTGTTTCACACACACCTCCTTATACACCCTTTCTCAAATATTCACAAATACATCTTCACACAATTTGCAGACACAGGCATCCATTCATGGTCGGGTACACACAGCACCCCACACCCTTTTTCAGGCATTCACAGAGCCCTTTGTGGGCACTCATAAATGGAGATGTGTCCCTTCTCAGGAGGTCATATTCTTCCCAGACATGAACACACATGCATTCATCCCTTCAGAGGTGACCTCAGAAATCCAAACCTGGTTCCACTGCAGTGTTTTATAGCAGAGAAAACAAGATCAGAAGAAAGCTAGAGCTTGGCCCTTTCCCAGTTTTCCTTGAATCAGCCCTATTTCTAACTGTTGCAAGACCTGAGAAGCTTTTGGGTAGTCTCTCTCTCTCTCTCTCTCTCTCTCTCTCTGTCTCTGCTGGGGATCCCCTTAGTCCCACGTCCTTCCAGGTCCTGTTGTAGGGTGGCATGCCGACCCTCCCACCAACCTTAGGCCACGCTCTTCCGTGGCTTTGTTCCCGCGACTGTGTGACTTTGGGACACAGTGGTGTCAGGTGTGACTCTTAAGCCTTTGAGCCCCACAGTGTGGCGCCAGGGGCCCAGGAGAGGCGTTCAAACTCCCGCCTCTCCGACTCAAGGCGCCCTCTGCCGGCAGATCCGTAACAGTCGGGTCGGGAGGAGGCCAAATGAGTGCACGTGACCCTCGGACTTGACCCCGAGAATCCCGCACAGTAAAACCTGTCCCCGACCCCCGGGTTTCTCCGCTCAGCTGTGGGAGAAGCCAAGGACCCGCGCACCAGACTGGAACAGTAACCGCGAAAGTAAACCGAGCAGAGGGATCATGGGAACCACAAGTCCAGGCTCCGCGGTCCCTTTCCGCTCACGACCTCTAGGAACAACCCCCTTTACCTCCTCCCGCAGAAAGCAAGCCTACTCCGAAGGCGTACGGCGGGCACCAGGGACAGGACCTGCACACCCTGAGTCGGCCGCCGGCTGTTGGTTAACCTGAGCCTAATGGGCTCAGCCTTCTCTTCCATGATCCGCAGCCAAAGAAATCCAGGGGACACCCCCCAGAAATTTCAAGAACCTACCTCCCACCCATCCCAGGCAGAGAAAGTGAGGAACCGCGAGTCCCTAGAAGACCCTGCTGCAGAGCACTGGGCTCAGCAGAGGCCACCGCCACCCTCTATTCAGGCGGGCGGCACAGGTTGCGGGAGAGTCGCAGCACGACCCCTGCGCTGCAGGTGAAAGCGTGCAAACGAGATCCTCCTGGCTTAGACACTCATTGCGCTAAGTGGTAACTTGGCATCATGGGGACAAAGTGGGAGCTTGGGGGACCAAAGGCCAGAGACTAAAATGGAGGTAATAGTCCAGGTCGTTTCAAGGAACCACTGAGTTTCAGTAGGCAAGGTGGTACAAGAACTAAAGATCCCTACCCTGCTCCTAGAGTCAGAAACAAAGCCAGCACAGGTGACACGTCCAGGGGCCACAACTTCTACTAGACGGATCTCAGTCTTCAAGCACTCCCAATGATCCATTCTTGGCCCTATACACACGCGGCTCTCTTCCCAATCCCCAAGCCAGCTTGGGTCTAGCTCTTCTGTAAGTTTTTCTAGGTTGGACTCCGTAGGCTTTCCTCCAGCTTCCCAGCTCCAGGCCTGCCAGCACCGCGTATTCCCGTCATAGGGACAGAGTAACCGCAGGCATTCATCCAGAAGAACCAGTGGGGTGGCGATTTGAACACTGGGCACAGTGTAGAGAGGTCACGCCCTCCCCGCGCCCTGAGTCCAGGGGCCTCCAACCAGCCCCAGTATTTCCCAAATGGCTGTCTTGGGCCTCAGACCTTGTTCCACCATGTGGGTGGAGGACCCCAGCCTGCTCTGCTTCCATTGGATTCTGCTCCTCCCTAGCCCTTGCGGGGAGCCAGGTTGCCCGCCCCCCACCACCACCAGGGACAGCAGAGATGTGAACCAAGAGCATGGCTGAAAAGAGTAAAAATAGGGGTGCTGAAGGGAGAAGGAGTAGGGTTGAAGTCCTTATTGCTACTACCATGCTCCAGTCGCCTCTTGGTGGCTAGTCCCAGGGCAACTCTCTCAAGCCCTTTCCCAAATTCAGAGATTTCCTGAGGAAACCCAAGCACCCACGCCATTAAACACGCAACGCAAACCATACAAGAGCAACTAATTCTAATTCCAGAACTTTCTCTAAATAAAATTAGCAAAGCTTCAAATGGGAAAGCTCAGTCCCTGGGCCTAGGTAAGAAGGTGGCACAGGTGGAGAAGGAGATCCTGGGAGGCCCTCCGGGGCTAAAGGAAACCCCTCGACTGGGTCCTCCCGATGGCGCCTAGTGGTCCTGACCTCTGGTCTCCTTCTGGGGCTGGAAAGGCGCCAGACATACTCCGGGGACAAAATGAGCCGCTAACAGCGGTTCCAGCCGACCTAGGATTCCCCAAGGCAGAATGCCTGTGTAGTCCCAACACAGAAACCGCTGGGTATAGGAAGGCGATTTGTGGCAGAAAAGGCAGCGACTAGGAAATGTTGGGCCATCCTGTTTTTCAGCCCATCTCCAGAGGGCACATTCACCATCCCTTGTCTCTGCCCTCATGCAATTGGCTTACCCTCTCAACGACCTCCCGTTAATCATAAGGAGAAACAAGATTTTTTTCTAGAATTTCCCAAAATAAGCGGCTGTATTTGGGACAAATTTCAGAAGGCTGATTTTGTTTTCCTCGGTTTGATGGCACTGCCAGGGCTAAAGAGGATCTCCACTGGCCAGACGCCTGCACCACGGAGGAAACTGGGAGGGGCTGGGGACTCCGGGGACTCTCCTGTTTCTGCGGCTAACCGCAGCCCGAGTTTCCACCGCCGGCCTCCAGCAATCTCGGGTTCTGGTGCTCTCGCCAGGCCGGGCGTGTGCCTCGCAAAGGAAGTCAGTCCCTAAACTCCGTAGGACACAACCGCTTCCACCACGCAGGACCCAAGGGTCTTTCCCAGTGCTTGGCAAGAGTCTGGAGGTTGGATGTGCAGGGAACGCCTGCGCTCGGTGTAAAGGGAATGTGCTAGGAAATCCCTCATATACAGGGATTCTGTGAACATCTTGGATCCCTGAACCCTGAGTGGACACCTTCATGAGCCACGCAAGGTCTTGGTGGCAGAGCCAGGCTTTCAGTAATGGCTCTGGGTTTCTGTTTGTAAAACACAGAATGAAATCGGGAAAGCTGAATGAAGACAAAGCCATTTTTAAACGTTGGATTAGCTAAATCTCCACACTTACCAAACACTTTCATTTTCAGAGCTGTTTGTGGCAGTAGCAGGTCCAGAAAATCGACTGTGTTTAAGGACGAATTCCACCCAGGGGAGAGTTCTGGGAACGTGTGCCCGTGTACACAGAAAGCACATATGTTGGAAGGAATGTATGAATGGAAAAGAAGCATGCCTTCACCCTCCCCAAAGCATTTAAAGGTTACTGCCTTGCCTTTGTGGGGATTTACAAATTAATACATATTTATCACGCTTTTATATCTTCCCTGGGGCTGCCTGGGTTGTGTGGGTGGAGCAGGCCACTCCCTCAGTTCCCTGCACTGGGAAATCTTAGCTGTGTCAGAAGAAAGCTGCTCTTCGGCCCATCCGGGTTCCCGAAAGACCCACTTTTCCTTGTATACTGGCCTAGGAGTTTGCAAACTGAGCTAGCCGTATCTATACATTCTCCTCCCAAATGTCTAAGACTTAAGAGCCAGGACCAGGGGGCCCAGCTGGAGAAAGAAGGGAGACAATGGTGCAGTTGGGGCACACCTGGCCGAGGTTGACAGGCACCACGGACACCTTAGACCACTGCTTCCAATATTTTGCCCAATGCTTAGGAAACCACGGGACAGCGTGTCCTCAGGTATGCGCATGTGTGTCCACAAGGCCCTTGTGGCTAGAACGGCAAGACAAGTCTTTCCAAAGCTCCTGCCTTCCCCAAGCTGACTTTTCTTATCAATGGGAGAAATGCAGGCTATTGACCCAGCGGCCTCCTCCTCTCCGCCTATTGTTGCAGCTCAATCACACACTTACGGAAGAAAAGCGAGTTTATCTTAGTCTAGAGGGGCCTCGTGTTGAGGGGGGGGGGAGAGAGAGAACGAACACACGCGCGCACGCGCGCGCGCCTCAGGGTGGGGAAAATTCTGCATCCAGCACTGTGCAGATGGGTTGAGGATAGCCACTTTCAGAAAAGGGCCAATTTCCCCTTCACAATGAGCGCTAAGTACCTGATAAATAGGGCTGGTGTTTATTCATGAGCAGGTACTTTGGAGATGGCGATTAGAACAGCCGCCCGCGCAGCCTAGCCAAGGTACTTAAAGCCGGGCAGGTGCAGCTCTGCGCGCCGCCCCAGCTCACAAAGCCCGCGGCCGCCACAGCGAGGGGAGGGGGCATAAATGCAGGGCGCGCCCGGCCCCGAGGGCGCGTAGCGCGTCGGCACCTTAGCCCTTTGTTCCTCTTCGGAAGCCAAGGCCACTCCACGGAGAGGCACCCTGGGAAAACCTCCCCTCCAATTACCAGGAATTTCCCATCCTTCCTCTTCCCAGGAGCCCAGTCGGGCAGCTCTGGATCTGGCGGACACTGGAACGCGTCCGACCAGGCTCTGCATCTATATAAATGTTGCCTGTAAGCTGGCTATTAGCTAGCCAGCTAAGTAACTAACTCAACTAGGCAAGAAACTGAACCCAGGCCTGGCAACCGCGCGGGCACGCGGCTCTAGCAGCCCCCGCCGCCAAGGCGCCACCTCTGGCGGTGCAGACAACCTCGGGCTTTCAGGTTTTGTTTCAACTCCAAGGGGAGAAAATTGGGGTCTGTCTCATTCTACAGTTTCCTGGCGCCAAGGTCGTGGGACAAACCCGATCTCGCCCCTTGAGCGACTCCAGAATCCCTAAGAACTCCCATCACTTGCTCTCGATCGGTAGCCTCGCCATGTCACACTTGGAGAGAGCATAGCGGGCGCCGGCCTGGGGGAACAGAAGACAGGATCTTCTGCGCTTAGGGACGTGGAGCAGCAGTTGGGAGCCGTGACTTTGCGTGGCAATCTGTATTTGACACACCCCAGGTAGCTCAGGCTCTTTGTGTACTTAATGTCGGAGGTCTAAGGCACCGGTGGCAGCGCGCACTCTTGGGGCCTGCTCGGATTGCCTTTTTTGTTGTTGTCCGCACGTTTTTAGTAGTTTAGAAAATACCTATTAGATAATTTATCTCTAGTCCTCAGAATCAGGAGAAATATGTTTCAAACAAGTTCGGTTCTCCATGGGGGGAAAATTCTTTCAGAATGATAGGAAACAAGAAGCAGATGTCACCCACCATGAGACAGTTTTTACATTTTCCACCACCAAAAACCTGATGGCTCGCCCATTCGATACAAAATGACCAGACGATTGTAGATATTGACGTTCATTATAGAGTTTCTTGGAACCTTGGGGCTAGAAGAAATTATAGTGACATAATAATCCTGATTCTCGGGGAAATCCGATATCCCGAATGTGAGCAAATTGGAAAGTAGTAACACTCTGGCTCGGCGGGGAGGAGGGCGGAGGCCTCCCTGTGCCCCAACCCCGGACTACGCTACTACCAACCAGCCTTCTACAGGGCTGGGCAGGGCAGGCTAGTCTAGCTGGATGCCACGATTAAGAAAGAGGGGCCACAAGACCAGCTAGGCTTTCCCTACAGTCTCCAGCCGGGCCGAGTTAAGTTCAAGGATGACGCGTTCTCTCTGGTTACAGCCTGCGCCAAACAGACGCTGGGAGTAGGGGGTTGCAGGACTGCCTGGCATTGAGGGTCCCAGACACCGCCGACTTCTGCGCCCGGCCGCGTTGCCAATCCGGTGCTCCTAGCCTCTCTGTACAGACTGCCTTGAGTGAATCGCTGCGCGGTTGAGGACTGCGAAATAGCTCTGGTCCTTACGCCTAAAAGGCTCGGAGCCCGGACTGCCGAGCGCTGGAAGTGAAGCACATCACTAGGCTGGAGTTTACAGGACGCTTCCTTTCCTGCCCCGGATGCAAGAAGGCTGTCCACCTCCGCAGGGTGGCCCTAAATTTAGATAGGAAGTGGTGGATTGGAATAAATCATGGGGGTGAAGAGGAAAGACTAAAGACGCAGCACCGTAAAGCAGTTTTTCTTTTCCATAGTCAATACTTTCAAGGCACCCGTAAAAGATGAATTGTGATCAAGAGGATCGTCACTATTAACACTCGCGATTGATTTTCTTTGCATTACAGGTTTAGAATAAACTATAAAAATATAATTAATGTGACTCCTGGGGAAATAGGTATGCTCAGATGTAGTATTTGCCCCCCAACTCCTCTGGTGGACTACCAGCGCCCCTATTAAGTTTTGTCTTTTTTTTTACCCCAGTACTGGGGATCCACCTCAGGTTCCTGTATATGCTAGGCAAGTGCTCTGCTACTGAGCTATACTCCAACCCTTGCTTTCTTTTTCTAACAAAGTCGTTTGGGGAAGTGTATTTTAAGCTGAGTGGGCACTTCAGGTTTTTGATTTGTGTATTTCCCTCTGGCAAAGTTTCACTGAACCGGGGTTTCCCTAGCTTAGGCTCTCTAGGGAGTTGACTTGAGACCCGGCAGGCCAAAGGAGCCCTGGGCAAGAGTGGCTCTGCAGATCAGGCCCAATGCACCTAATTCCTACCTTGGATCCACCAGGTTCCGAATCCTTTCACCTATGAATAATTTGATTTGATTTTGGAGTGGGTTGGGGTAGGAATCCTAAAGGGTTTTTATCACACCAGCTATCATATCACCAATGCCACATATTTCAGATGATTGCTGATAGATCTATCTGCACCAGGAAAAAAAATAAAACAGAAACATCTTATTAGCCCTCTTTATTATTAGCCCGGTGAGTGTTGTAAAGCCAGTGCTATTACAGTCAAATTCTAACCAGAAGGCACTAGGTTGGAAGACACCCATCCTGACCTCCCATGCTTGGTGTTTGTTGGCCATTCCTGGGGCCACCCCAGCTCCTTCCTCACTGCAGCAAACCCCTCCATAGGGTAGGACAGAAGCAACCCTGTGTGGGGAAACCCATCCTTTCCTCTTTCCCTTCTATTCCTTCTCACTCTCTTGCTCTTTGGCTCTTTCTCTCAGTTTGTGATAAGAGGACTGAGGTTTCTCTGGCCCAAGACCAAAAGGCAGGGATTACTGCTGAGACAGGTAAGCATGATCTCTCACCAGACTCACCCTTTACAAAGCACCTTCACACACAGCATCTCTTGTATCCCCTGCCTCACGCTGGTCAGTATTCCTGGTTACCACTGTCACCTTCTTCAACTGACAGAAAACAGGAGCTTAGCGAATGGATGGAGAATGCTTCAAGATTCCCCCAACCTAAGAAAGCAGAGCTAGTATTTTTCTTGATTTGATTCCAAAGAGGATACAGCATTTTTCAGGAGTTTTGTGGACAAATACAGGGACCTGATTTGGTACCCAGAGGTGAAAACATTCAACTGAATGTCGCTGTCTCTGATTGCCTACTTTTGTGCAAGGCACAGACCAGAAGAAAGAAGAGGGCAATTAAGACAACTTCCATGGCTTCTGACTTGGGGATATCAGTAGTTCCCAAATGGGGGGGTGGGAAGGGAAACATGACCGAAATCATTTACCACAGAGGGCACCCCCACAGAATGGGCAAATTTGAACTAGATTTGCCACTTACTAGTTATGTGATCTTGGACCACTTTACTTAGTCTCTGTGCTTCAATTTCCTCATCTCTAAAACAGATTAATAATGGTACTGCTCTCAGAGGGTCCTGGTGAGGATTAACAGCTGATACATGTAAAGCACTTAAAAGCATGCCTGGCACAGGTTAGCTGTTAATATGATTTGCCCAGACCTCTGGATACAGCGTCATCCCTTCCCAGTCCTCTCGATTTTCTTTACAGAACATCACCTATTTCTGTCCCTGTACCACTGCTAGGATTTCAACCTTCCCTGGATCCCAGAATCCTATCAGGAAAGGATGGGAAAGGACAGAAAACCTTCTTACTGACTGCTAGATGGGTACTGTGTCTGAGGAATCTCTGTTTTATCCATTACATATTTCCTAATTTTTTCTCCCTCAATCCTCTTGATTCTGGGGCAGAACCCAAGGCATCACACCTGCTAGGCAAATGCTCTACCACTGAATGTCAGCACCAGCCCCCCTTACTTATTTTCTGATGGGGAAAGGAGTAGAGTCCCTCTTACTGTCCTTAATAATATCCGCAGAAAGATGGCTGTGCGTCCTTGGCTTTAAAGAATGAGAGAGTGAGGGAAATCTCACTGACCCATCCCACCCAGGAGAGATCCTGCTCAGAAGTTGGTAGGTCTGTGCAGCAAATAATTCTTGATGTGTTCTGGCTTCTGCCACAGGCGCATGTGCACACACATGCACACACATGCACACATGAACTCCTTGAAGGCAGGGTTTCCTCCCCACCCCTATTTTGTTCTCTGCTACATCCCCAATGCCTAAAACAGTGCCTGGCCGAGAATAAGCACTGAATAAATAAATATTAATTCAATGAAAGAAGGTGGGAGCATTTCATTGAGATCTGCTTTGGTAGCAGGGTCTAGTCTTAATTTTCATCAAGACTCAATGGTCAGCTGGGTGTGCTGACACACACTTGTAATCCCAGTGAAGCTGAAGCAGGAGGATCACAAGTTTGAGGCCAGTCTTAGCAACTTAGTGAAACACTGTCTCCCCCCCCCCACTTTTGTGGTGCAGGTATTGAACACAGAGCCTTGTGCATGTAAGACAAGCACTCTACCAACTGAGCTATATTCCCAGCCCAGGACAGTCTTTTTAAAAAGAATAGAAAAAAGAACTGGGACCAAGGAAATGTAACTCAGTGGTAAAATACCCCTGGGTTTCCAAAAAAAAAAAAAGGCATTGATCAGAATTATGGCTAATAAAGACAATAAGAACATACTTCATATTTCTTTCCTTAAGAGTCTGCTATCTTGGTCTCCAATTATCTCAATTATTCATAGGGCCATTCTTTCAACTGTACCCCCCCCCAACCTGTCCCAAAGTACTTAGAGCACAGGAGGGATAAGATTTCCAGGGTTTGTATTTAAGACACTGGGCATCCACATGACCTCCTGGGGTTTGAGCTATCTGCCTCCAAAATGGAGCTGCTGCCATTCTGTAATCTGAATTTTGCCTTTTCCTCTTTTCCTCCCTCCTTACAGCATGCTTAAAGCACACAGAGACTGACTGGGGTCATATTTTTCTTCTTTTCTGAGGGGGGGGTATTGTTTTTTGAAAATGCCAAGTGACAATAACATTGTCATTAAAGGTGATTTCTATCAATATTAATGGCTGTCATTTGTGGATACATTTACGATGTCTCAGGTACCATACCAACCACAGCATCTTATTTAACCCCCACAACAAATCATAAAATCACTTTGCAAGCCCATTTTAGAGAAGAAGAAATAGAGATCTGGTAAATTACATGTTTTGAAGGGAGAGAGTCAGGAAAAAATAAGGCTTGAGGGAAGTGAGCATTCAATAAATAATTTAGAAACAACGCTAGAATGTTGGCAATACAGTCAGGCAAGAGTCTAAACCAGTTCAAAGCCCACCTGCACTTTTCTTTAAATGTAAGACTGCAGGCAAGTTATACAACCCCTTTTTAAAAGGGCCCAATAACAAGACCCAATTTAATTGGGTCTTTAATTGGGAGGAATTCTGGACTTAATACATATAAATAATAATCTTTTTTCTCCCAGTCTACTGTAGACTACTATTTGTACCACCCACCCTTTGCAAGCCATGGGTGCCTTAAATGCCCTTATTTTACTTATCCATAAATTGGGGGACCTTAGATGAAAAACCATCCAGGGAGGATCAGGTAAGAGCTCAGACCCAATGTTCCTAAGAGGAAGGATCTGGAACAGTCTCTGTGGATGATTTTACTGAAAACATTTAGATTCCATTTTTTAAAAGATGTAAGCATTTTGCTAGGCTCCTCCACCATCAGTATGTCAGTATTGCATCATTAGGAGCTTAAAGATGTGTACTAGGTAAGTCAAGCCTCCATTTTCAGTCAACTTCCTGGTGCCCCACTGAGGCTTTGCAGGCTGATCCTAGGTCCCATAAAGCTCATGACACTTCAGTTGTGCCAGGCCCTCTTGAGAGCAGAGTGGTACAGAAGCTGAGCAGCTCCCTTCTGCTGCAGGGGTGGCTTCTTCTTTCTTCTTTCTTCTTCTCCTCCTCCTCCTCCTCCTCCTCCTCCTCCTCCTCCTCCTCCTTCTCCTCCTCCTCCTTCTCCTCCTCCTCCTTCTCCTCCTCCTCCTTCTCCTTCTTCTTCTTCCTATTTGCATAAAGTGTTTCTCCTTTTTTAAAAAACAGAGCACAGAAAACCAGCCTTCTCTCATTGGTTCCTGCTTGTGAATGAGGCCTCATATATATAATGGAACAGAGGAAAGGAGCTCATGAGAGTTGCTTCCTTTATGCTTAAGTCAAAGTAAAAGCCAAACAAATCCAAGCCCCAGTGGTTAAGTTTATATTGTATCTGCCTTTTTTAAAAAGAAGATTTTTAAAAATATTTATTTTGGGGTTGTAGTTGGACACAATATCTTCATTTTATTTATTTTTATGTGGTGCTGAGGATCGAACCCAGGGTCTCACATGTGCTAGGCGAGCACTCTACTGCTGAGCCACAACCCCAGCTCTGTTGTGCCTTTTTAATCATTTCATCCAGAAATCATTTCACTTACTGAATATCTACTAAGCACTTAGCAGTGCAGGTGACTCTCTGATGAAGTGTCAAGAGAGGGAGAGTTGTGAGGAAAATCTGAGCAGCCTCCTAGAGAAGTTACTTTCAGGGCCAAGTTTGATCAAGAGGAGTGTATTCTTATGGGAAGGAACTTTGGTGTAGGTAAAATCCCCGAAGTGAGAAATCATGGGAAGACACAGAGAAGGAACACAGAAAGGGAGCAGTATAGTTGCATGGAATTCAGAAACCAGGTATCATGGGTGTTCGAACGTCTGTAAAGCACTAGTACACACATGACCTCAAATCAGGCACCTGAAGAGAGAACAAGTTTGGGCCACTCAGCAGCCCTCTGTGCCCTTTCAGCTTGGCAGTGTGCTGGTTTAGGTGGAGTACAAGCTCACACTGGTACAGAATCCAGGAACCAGACAAGTAGAAACAGCAGGAGGTCCTACAATAAAACTCACCCCACTCCCTGCACTGCTACTAGGTCACAGCCCACCCTCCACCCTGCAATCACCACCATTTTGCCTCGCACCTTAATTTAGGTGAGAGGATAGTGGCAGGTGGAGAGGGCACAGTGGATTCCCCTAATAGCTGTGCCACTCACATCCCTCCAACCCTTCTTGAACTTCAGCTAGTCTCTAACTAGGGAACCCTCCTGCTAAAATCTGAGAAAAAGCTAGGAAGCGCCAGAGCCAGGAGAAACAGAAGTGGAGACCAAGAGGCCAGCCAGATGCCCTTGGAAAAGGCCGGTGATCTCCCCGGGCCTTCACTGGGCACCCTTACCCGCTGTACCCACCTTCTCAAGCCCCCGGAGTTCTGGAGTTGCAGCGCGCCCCCCGGAGGCCCAGCCCGACGGCCCAATCTTCCAGTCGCTTCGCAGCACACTCCACTCTGCTGGGTCCGGGGCGCATAAGCCAGGACGGGGGGCGGGGCAACAGGGGGTGCAGGCGAACCCCGCCGAGGGTTCTTACCTATATGCGGGCATCCGTCCGACCAGGTGAAGTTTGCTGCTGGGACTGCGAGGTTGGGGAGGCTCCCACAGGCTCGGATCGCGCCGCCCCCCGCCCTGAGCCCCAGACCCTTCGGTGGCCCTGAGCGGGGTCGCCGGGACTAGGGGACAGGCGCCGAGCGGGCGGGAGGAGGCGGCTCCTGCGGGGCGCGGTGGGGCGGGGCGGGGGTGTCTGCCCGGCCCCGCCAGGGAGGGGACGTGGGAGCGATTATCCCGGAGAACAAAGGCAGCCGGGGAAGGCTCGGCGCCCCCTACCCCCTATCCCCCGCCCACGGGCCTGGCCCTGAACTTGAACTTGTACTTGACACTTTGTCCGGAAGGTGGCGAGGAAGCCCATCCGAGTTGGGACGGGGCTAGTCAGTTCACCTTCCGTCTCGGGGAGGAGGCGAGCCCATCCTCCTCAGCGCCAGGAGAGAGCCGAGAATCCCCAGCCCGAGAGCGACCCAACTGCATTAGAGTGGAGGGTCCTGGGGTCCGCACGTCCCCTGCGAGAGTTGGGGTGCGGATGAGGCCCGGATCTCTAGCCCAAGGGAGTAGGCCGAGGCCCTGCGCCCCTCCTTGGTCCCTCGCTCTCTTCCTATCCCCGGCCAGTCCCGCCGCCCTAGCTGCGCAGGGCAGGCCGGATTCTCTGCACGTCGCGTCGGCAGCCGCTATTCAGCCGCTAATTGAACGTTAATGGCAGGTGCGGATGAGGTCACCAGAGCTGGCTTTTCTCACACATTTTTCATGCAAATTCGCGAAACTCTAAACAAATTTGAATAAAAAGCTCTTTGTGCCGCGTGCCCCCCAGTCCTCTCTCTCCCGCCCGGGGTCCTGGCTCTCCCCGGTGCCCTGGGGCTCCAGCCTGCTGCCTCGCGGGGGGGAGCTGGACGCCCTGGGCAGCGCCACCTGCCAGTCAGTGATTCGGCCCTAACCAAACTGCCTATCGGCCAGGGCTGCTGCCGGGAGATGAGAGGCATTTCACCCGGGGTCTAAGGGCAGGGCCAGGCTGACACTAACCGTCCTTTAGGAAGGTGGTATGCGCAGTGGTTAAGTGCCTGGCATTTGCACCGACAGACTACCTGTGTTGGCATCCTGGCTGCATCCACACCCAAACAGACCACCTTAGAATGCTTATTGGACTTCATCTCTCCATTGCGTAGGTAGGAATGAGGATAGTGCCCACTTTTTTTTTTTTTTTTAATTAAGGTGTGAGGATTAACCATGATTTAAGACAGAAGCAAGCACGTAGTGCCCAGCACAAGAAAATGTCAATTATTGTCTGGGGTCCAAGGGCCTTGTGAGAACGAATGCTGTGATGAAAGCATGATTGTGATTTTGCACATACATGAAAAAATTTTGTCAGGGGCTGTCAGGAAATTCATGACCCTTTACATCCCATTCTGGTCATAGAGATGAGAACTAGGACCCAAATTCACCATTTTCCAGCTGTGTGACTTGGTATATTTCTTAGCCTCTCTGAGCTTCTGTTTCCTAGTCTTAAAATGAAATTGTCTTCTGCAATCATTGTTAAAATTAAATGAGAAGACACTAGTGGAGGTTTAGAAGGAGCTTGGGGACTACTCTCCAATCCAGAACCAGAGCACCTATAAATTCTACCCTCAAAGCAAGGTGGGCCTTGGACTTCATCTTCTTACTGAGGTGACCCTAGGTCAAGTAGCCAGACTTTCCAAGGCCTAGTGAAGCTTTTTGTTCCATCCTTCCCAGGGTCCCACCACACCTCCAGATACCATGAGTTATCTTTTAGCAGCTGAATCTTTCTTCACTAATATCCACCCAGGAAAACTCAACAGAGACATGGGAGGCTTTGCAAAGAAACTTTATTCTCCATGGACTGGTGCAAGAAAGCCAGAGGGTTCACAGGACAGGAAGAGGCTTCTTTCCCATAATTTGCCCTAGTGCTCTCTCAGGACAATTCAGATGGACCCAATGGTCTTGTAAGAGTCCTAGAAACTCAAGCACATGGGGACCATCTCTGCTTTCCAGTATCAGCTTCTCAAGACCCACCCCCCCACTCCCTCTTATCATTGGACTAGCCTCTGAGAAGCAGTGGGGCCATCCTGGGAGCCTCCTCACCTTCCTAAGAGGCTCCTTTAGGTCAAGGACCTCAAGGAAGAAGCAAAGTCTACGGGAGTATAGAAGACCAGGAGCCAGGAGACTGGGCAGCAGCAGCACTTAAGAGCAATATTAACCAACAGCCCCAATCTGAATGAGGGTCTGGAATCCGCCCCAGTGCCCAGTCTCCAAGGCTTAGCACACCCCAAGAAGAGAGATGGCATTAGGTGGAATTGAGGAAGACCCCAGGCAAGGGAGTATTTGAGGTGGCCTTGCAGGCAAAGGTTGATGTCTTTTCAAGTGGATACTGGCCAGGAGAAAGTACAGCTTTGGGGACCTTTTTTAAATGACAGGATTTCTTTGGGGTTAGGAGTATAGTTTAGAGTCATTTAGTCTTGATTTTGAATCTCATTTCTGGCAATTTTTAGCTGTGTGACTAAGGACCATAACTTTTCTGATCCTCAGTGTCTTCATCTGTAAAATGAATGTACTAATGGCACCCACAGCCCATAAAATTAAAGAAAACTCATTGGGCCAAAGCACAGTGACCTGGCACCTGACAACCTAGCCCACAGCAGTTGCTCTTAATATTTCCTTTCTCCTCACTCTGCTTGCTGGCAGCTGATCTGGGACTACCTAGACTCCCATGGGTTTCCCAAGCCCCTCTAGGACTGCACCTCCCCAGCACCTCCTCCCGGCTATCCAGGGCCCAGTGAAGAGTGCTATGTGAGCTGCTGTGTCCCGACCTGTGGCAGGACACCAACGTTTCTGGCTTTGGGAACTCCTGTGCCCTGTCACAGGCAACACTTTCCCGGCAATTTACTCTTTGGCTGGGGGAGGGGAAGTGAAGCAGGGGTGATTGATGCTGGGGTGGGCAATACAAAGGGTGCTTTTTCTCTCAGGACACATGCTCTTTTTGCAAATGGTACCTTTCAGAATCCCATCCATTTGCTGCCAGCCCCAGTTGGTCTGTCCTCCTTTGGGCTGCAGTAGGATGGAGACATCTTCCACTCACTGAGGTCCATGTGGTGCCACCCTGGGGTGGCACCCCAGGGGTCAGTCTCCTGAGGATGGAGGGGCAATGGCTGAGAGCCTACACCACCCTTCCTGAGCCCCCATCAGATTCCTGACTCCTACCCCTACCTGCCCAGGATTTTGGGCAAATCAACCAACCTTTCCCACGGGGTGAATTGAAAACATGATACCCACATCTAAACAAGACCAAGAGAAACACCCTGGCACTTACTAGATTTTATGATTAATAGAGCCATGCTGATGTGATCATTAGGCTCAGAAAAGTATAGTAGCTAATGTTGCCAGTGATTCTGGAATATTTTTTCCTGCAACATCACCACTATCATCTTAAGTTCCTATTCCAAGTTTGTTGATAGAAGTTAAGCCTATTAAATAGTCCCTATATTTTTCAAGAAAAGTATTTTACAAACATGAAAAGAAAATATTATTGTACAGAAGAATGCATCCCTGTATCCCCACTTCCCAGAGGTGGTTATCTAATACATATTATCAGAAACCACTCATATATAAGCATATTTATGATTTGTTTTTGTTTTTTGTAGGGTTTATTTATTATTATTGGGATTAAACCCAAGGGTGCTTTATCATTGAGAGCTTCATCCCCAGATCTTTTTATTTTTAGACAGGGTCTCAATAAGTTGCTTAGAGCCTGACTAAATTGCTAAGGCTGGCCTCCAACTATTAATCCTCCTGCCTCAACCTCTGGAGTTTCTAGAATTTATAGGCAAGCACCACTGCGCTTGGCCTGGTTTTTTTTTTTTTTTTTTGGTACTGGGTTGGACCCAGGGTCACTTATCCACTGAGCCACATCCCCAACCTATTTTTGTATTTTGTTTAGAGACAGAGTCTTACTGAGTTGCTTAGGGCCTCACTAAGTTGCTGAGGCTGGCTTTGAATTCTCGATCCCCCTGCCTCAGCCTCCCGAGCTGCTAGAATTACAGGTGTGCACCACCACACCCGGCTGGCCTCTGATTTTTAAATGTACACAAATAAGATCATACTCTATTGCCTATTCTGCAGTTTATTCTATTTACCCTATAATATATACTAGCCAACATTCCATATGGGCCTGTCGATAGAGATCTTACCACATGGACTTTTACAACTGCATAGTACTCCACTGTATGAAAGGACCCATTGGTTATTTCTATTTCTTTACACTGTAAAGAAGAAATGATCCCATGAACACCCTTGTACATACCTCTTTGGGAAGTTTTACAAATATACCCATAAGGTAAATTCCTAATAGTGCAATATATTTGTGTTCAAGTATATGTGCCTTTTATATTTTTTTCCCCAGTACTGAAGATTAGATCCAGGAGTGCTGAGATACACCCCCAGCCCTTTTAATTATTATTATTATTATTATTTTTTTTTTTTTTGGTGCTGGGGATTGAACCCAGGGCCTTGTGCATGAAAGCCCCCTTTTTAATTTTTTGAGATGGGGTCTTCTGAAGTTGCTGATGCTGGCCTTGAACTTGCAATCTTCCTGACTCAGCTTCCTGAGTTGCTGGAATTACAGGCCTGCACCACTGCCTTTTATTTTTTGATACTGCTACATTTTAGAAAATACACTTCCTAAAAACAGTATTGAAGAGTGTCTTTAAATAGACACACAATGTTACAGAAATATAGCACCCAGCCAGGGAGATAAATGTATACCTGGAGCCCAGTGAGAATGGCATTGCACTGAATGTTGTCCTTAGGGCAGTGCCCAGTAGTCTCTTCCCATCCAGGCCTATGCAGGCTGGTGGCCCAGAGTGGCCGGAGTCACAGCAGAGTGTGCCTACAGGGGCTGTGGAAGTGGAAGGCAGGCCAGAGTGGCTGGGGTCTCGCCTGAATGATTTCCTGAAGCCATTGTCTCTATCCTGCCTGGTCTCCTTGAGGGGAGTTTATTCAGGGGCCTATGGAGAGGGGGTTGGGCAAGAGGAGGGTGTGTAGTCCTCTCCAAAGGCACCCAGGAATGTATCAGAGGAGGGAGAGAGAGAGGAAGGGGGGAACCCATCCCTGGAGAGACAGGACGTCAAGAACCCCTGACTAATGAATAGCGAGTTTGCCCTTGAACCTCACTGGGCTTCGCCATTCTCAGGCACAGACAAGAGCCGAGACAAGTCTGAGCCCAGCTGCACAGGGACAGCGGCGGTTCATCTCAGACACTTTGACAGGCTGGGCCTTTTCCCTGCATAGCTCAGATCTGCCTCTGGGCTCCCCTGGCAACAGCACAGCAGCATGGCTCCTGGGTCCAGGCCGAGCCTGCTGTGAGCAGGAGGGAGGAAGAGGAGCACCAAAGGGAGGACAGCTGGGGAGAAGGAGTCATTAACTCCTAGAAGGCTGGAGCCTCTGCTTTGGCAACTTCTGAGCACACTGCCTCCAGTCCTTTGGGGTGAAAATGCAGATGGTATAGAGCTTTCATTTGCCAGAGGCCTGGCCAGAATGTTTCAGGGTGAACAGGCCTGATAGGATGTGATAAGGGCAGAAATGGTAGAGGACAAACTAGGCCAATAGGTCAAAAGCAAAGACCCCACAAAAGGGTTGGGTCATATTCCCCAGGTCTCTTGCCAAGTCCCAGACAAGCAGGATTGCCTGGGATTCCTCCATTCTTGCCTCCAACTTTTACAGCCTCAGGAGGTAGCTGACTCTTCTCTTCCTGCTCAGATTTTCTCCTTCTGATGATCTTCTATGACCTGAGGCAGTTTGGCTCCATATTCCAATCCTGCGACCTTGGCAAGAGTCACCATTCCTCTCTGTTTCCATTTCCATAAAAACTGAAAAGAGGCTGTACCATCACTTTACTTCACAGGACAATCTAAAGATAAGAGAAATAGTATGTGAGAACTCTGGGGACGAAGGTGTCCTATAAATCTCATTCAGGTATTATTAGGGCTGAAACTAGGTATTTCTGCTCCCTGGGGAAGGAGGGTGGTGGGCAGGGGAGGAGTTCTTCCAGGGTCGTTTCAGGACCTCCCCAGCAGAGCAGTCCTGAAGATGGAAGGCAGGAGGAGGTCAGAAAAGTCCTGGGCTTGTGTGTGTGACCTCTGAATTCAGTTAGGCTTAGGAGATAAGGGAGAACAATCCTGTCATTTCAAGGTACTTTCTCTGTGTTAGTTCTGTCTTGCTGCAACTTTATGAGAAAGATGTGATTATCTTTTTTAGAACTAAGGAAACAGAGTCTTACAGAGGTTGAATTCCTGGCCTAGGGTCACCCCAGTATCCAGGAATCCTGAGCCCACATCCACCTTACTCCATGAGGACACTGAGCTGTACTGGTGGCAAAGCCATCTGGCTGGGGATACTGGGGACCAAAAAGTAGTATTGTCCCTACAGATTACTTCACAAGGTTTGGGGCTTCTGAGTCTGAAGGCCCTGACCCAGGGAAAGTCCCAAGGATAATGCAAACATACCTGGAGGGTCACTTCGGCAAACACTATTCAAAGCATGTAGAACCAGGAGAGAAGGCAAAGACATCCCAATTTGAGGCTGAGAATGAGAACACACCTAGCTGAGACATGCTTTCTGGCCAAAGCCTTGTTTCAAGGCAGATCACATGTTAGTCTCATGGCACTTGCCAGCAGTGAGGTGGGCTTTCATTTTTGTAGCCTCTGGGTAAAGGTGCCTCCTCCATCCCAGTGTAACTTGAAGGAGATAATGCAGGCTGAGTTCCCTGTGAGCTGGGCAGGGCCACGACGGGAGGGTTACTGGCATGTAACAAAGTAGGAAACCTAGGAAAAACTCCAAATTATAATATGCAGCAGTTCAAGGACCTCAGATACCATCTTACCCAATGTTCCTTTTCCAGGTTCAGAAAGAGAGGTAGCTTGCCCAAGACCACTCAGTAGGAAGGTGGGCCGGAGCTCAAGTCTCTGACTTCCAGCCACATGGGGCAATGTCTTTCTATGCTCTTGTTTCCTTACTCGCCCACCTTAGGCCCTCAAAGGCAGAGATTTTACCCCATAAGGCAAAGAGAAAGACCAGGTAGAAGCAGCTACTGTTGGCAAAGTACACATATCTAGGGGTGGCCTGGGGTTGGGGCAGATGCTGCCTGAGGTCAAAAGATTTCTTCAGTGACAAAAGAGGGCTGTACACTACCCCTAATATCACATGCTCACACTCTGCAGCCAGACACAGAAACCACTGACCTCCCTTGGCTAAGGAAGAAACAGGCATGGGGAAGTGATCCAGATGCACTCTGAATCCCGACCCACAATGTTTTTAAGAAAAGACATGAGGAGGCAAGAGCTCCAGAAAAAAACTTACCCCCACAGAAACTGGTGGCAGCTCTGCAGCCATCATGGAGCCTGGAGCTGGGAAGGACCTTGGTTCACTGCCCTCTGCCAAGTCAGGCAGGGTATCCCATGCCAGGAAGGTCTGACCTGCTCAGAATGCAGAGGAGATCCCTGGATCCCACATTCTGTGACCTGGTCAGGAACGGCCCTCCAGGGATGTCTGTATACTTGCTGATGAACAGACACATGATGGAGCAGAAAGACAAAAAGACAAATGAACTTATTTCAGCCCAGCTGTGCCCTCCTCTCTGAGCTGATGGTTTGGACCAGCTGCCATTCTGACTAGTTGGTGCCCAGGCTGTACCAGAGATTAAATATTCTGAATATAACTACTGTCCCCACCCTACCCCCAAACCACAGATATACTAAATGACCTTGAGAAATTCACCTCCTTCATATCTGCCCTATACCTCAGGGAAAGAGTGAAGTAATATTAACCCTATTTAGTGGTATCCATGTATCTGACACTCCTCACAGCAACTCCATAGGTAAAAACAATTCCCATTTTTCAGATGAGGGTATAGAGGCTCTGAGACATCTACTGCACAGTAATTCTGGGTTGGGCCCTGCCCACAGCACCTCTTCCTCCCCAGCCAAAGTTTTGGGCCTGAGCTACCATCATCTTGCTGGGATAAGTCTTAGAATCATGTGGGCTTTCATTCGGCATCCTAGCCTCAATTTTGGAACTCCTTGGGTTCTCTAAGGATAGCTCCATCTGATAAGGAAGGCATACTATACAGCAGTCTCACTTAGTTCTAGAACAAATCTCCATCCCCTGATCACCTTGACAGCATTTTTCTAGCTGACCTGGGGAATGAATACCTGCAATGTACAAATGACTTCTAGCTGGGATTGGTAGCCAGTGGATTTGAGCACTTGGGTAAGGTTGGGGGCAGCTACCAAACAATAAAACCTCAGCCATGCAGAAAGGGCTGGAAAGCCTTAATCTTGGAAACTTTCCTCCTGAAGAACAAAGAGCAAGGTGACGCCCAACTGCAAGCAGGGCCTGAGTCCCAGCCCTCGACCAGGCACCACCCATGCTGGGTCTAGCCCAGCTGGGGCTGCTGCTTCTGGAAGGGGGAGCCGCGCTTGGAATGTGATTCCCAGGCTTTGTGTGATACTCAGTGACGCTCTGTTAGCAGAGTGCGACTCCTAAGATCCCCTGTTACCTCCTAAAGCCTCTGCCAGCCCGCCCCCCAGCACCGCACTGATCATCAGATTAAGGAGCTCAGAGCTACAGCTGAGGCAGCTAAGACCTTGGTTGGGGGCAGGGAGGACAGGAGACAGATCCCCTAAGGCCCTGCCTCTTCTCCCCCACCCCTACTGTGGTCATTTCTCTCATTATATCTAACCTCTCTGCTCTTCATCAAGCTTTAGACTTCATTGCCAGATACCCAGCTTGAGTGAGGAGCAACCCAGGGAGAGAGGTAATAGGGCAAAGAAAGAGGCCCCCAGAACCCAAAGAAGAAAGATGGGGAGAGGCAGAGAGGGGAGAGATGGCCAGGTTGAGAGGAGTGAATGTGCTGCTTGTGGACAACTGGATGAAGCAATGAGGGGAGGGTACTACCCACCACAGAGAAGTCCTGGGGCCTGCCTCCCCTGCTGGCCCAGTGACTACCTACAGTTAATGTTGGAACTTCCTGTGGGTTCCTCTAGCCAGCTGCTGGCTCTAGAGCAAAGTATATCCCACCACATCTGAGAAGGTAGGGAAGAGAAGACCAGAGATGGGGGAGGTTGACAAAGGGACAGGAGAGAAAACCCAGCTTTTGAAGCTTTTCTCTAAGATCCCAAAATTTTCAGAACCAGAGGCACTTTAACTCATTTAAAACACATATATAGTAGCCAGGCATGGTGGCACACACCTGTAATCCCAGCTATGAACAGGAGGATCACAAGTTTGAGGCTAGTTTGGGCAACTTAGTGAGATCCTATACTAAAATAAAGCAGGGAGAATGTAGCTCAGTAGTAGATGCTTGCCTCACATGTACAAGCCTCTGGGTTCCCTAGTATTATAAAATAAATATAGCACACACAGAGAATAAATTAAGTTCCCTTCTTTCTGTAGGAGTTACCCTGGGATGAAGCTCAGTAGTAAAGCTCCTTAGGTTCAATTCCCATTAACAACAACAACAACAACAACAACAACAAAAGGACTGGAAGCTTTGGCATACAACATTTTGGACTGTAAGTAATCCTAGGCTTAGGCTTCCAATTAATCTAGAGGCTGTGTGAACAAGAGGGCAAGGCCAGCAGGGCTGAGTAGCAGGGAAAGACCAGCAAAGAGTTAGGAATCAAATGCCCTGGCCACTGAATCCTGAGTCCTTGCACCTGAACAAGAAGAACAATGTTCCACCCCTGCCCCTCACTCCCTGAGTTACTGTAAGGGGCTGTAGAGGTAGAGAGACTCTGAATGCAATAGCCGGGAAGTTGTCTGGGAGGTCTGGCTCAGCTCAGCTTTGGCAAGCATCCCTGTCCCCTATCCCAGGGCCTGCAGGGGGCGACTGGGACACATCCAGGGCCCTGGCCAGCAGCTGCTCTCCCTTTAGCTTCTCCTGTGTGGCCACTGCCTTCAGCTCCCTTCAGCTGGGCAAGAGCTTGTTTCTCACCACTGTAGCATAAAGGCAGGACAAGAAGGGCTCATGCTGCAGAGGAGGGTTTGTAAGAACCTGAAGATAAGCCTTGTCTGCTCCTGATCCTCCATCTACTCTGAAAACACAGGCCTACACTAGAGGAATGAAATCCTTCCCGCAATACTCACTATCACCTCTAGCCAGAATTCACTGTCCCTCCTTCACCATGTAAATCAGAGAGCGCTAAATCAAACACAGGTTTGAAAGAATCACCATCATCACAGACTTTTTGGGCCAGGAGGGAACCAAGAGATTCCTGAAGTTCAACTCAATCATCTCACCAATGGAAAAACCGAGATTCAGAGGTTTGGGGATGTGGCCTGCCTGAGGTCACAGAGTGGTAAGGCCACACCTTGTGCCCTCTGTACCAGACCCCTTTCCTTTCAGGCCAGACCTCTCCAAAAGCTTAAAGGGAAGCTTCTCCATCATATCCCAAACAATCCCAAACAAGATCCTGGCCCACCACGGGTGGCATGGGTCTGGGGACATGGGAGGTCATAATGCGATAAGCAGACTGGCCATCTGGCTCGGGTACAGAGGAGAGCCCAGACTGGCCGCTTCTGCTGTCCTGTCCCAAGGGGCCCTGTGTCGCGAGAGACAGACCGCCAGATGGATAGGCACTGGCCAGGGTCTGGGTGGAAGCCAGTGAGTTCCCTATAGTCAGAGCTGACCAACTTTCAGATGTGCAGGGGTAGGATGGGAGGGGGCTCAGGGAATAAAGTCGGCCCCTACCCCAAGGGCAGAAAAACAGAGCAAGAAGATGGGGGATCTGAGATTCTCAAACCAATCTCAGAGTCTGGCTCCCCAGGTAGGCCCAGCTCTGCTCAGCTCCACAGCCCCCAGCCTGCTGGCCAGCTACAAACAGGGCCCCCTCCCCGGGAAAGGCAAACACATCTCCCCTGGCACCTTCTCAGACATGCATGCAAAACTAATTAACATGGGGAGACATGTGAGCAGCCGGCCAGCTCCACACCCTCGAGTCCACGCAAACAAGGCAAGCCCTTGTCCGGGGGACCTGCACAAAGCTTTGTTGCTAATTTAGGCATCTGTCTCTGTCTGGTCTGGTCCTCCTGCCTGCGCTGGGGTTTTTCCCAGCCCCTTGGACAATGCTGGGAACAGGCCCGCAGATCCCTTATTCAAATCACACCCAGGACAATGAGCTCATTGTGCAGACCACAGAAAGGGGGATGCTGGGGGGTGGGATTGTGTAAGGGGCATCAGGGAGTGGAGAAGGGTGGGGGGGGGGGTGAAGAAAATGGGAACCCAGGAAAGTGTTTACTAACACAGCCCCTGCAGCTGCCTTGGGCCCCCTTCCCCTCCCCTGCCTGACTGGGAGCTGAGGAGAAGTCCTGGGACTCAGAGATGGGGGGCCCAGAGTCCATGAGGGAACTCATATTTATTGGCCATTTGATACAAACTCTGGCTCAAATCTTTGTCCTATTGGCCTCTCCTATCTTCAACAGTCTACAGCTACCTCTGCATGTCCAAGGGCTGGAATAGTTTTTATAGAATACTTTGAAATTCTTTTTTTTTTTTTTTCTTATTTCAGGCTTAGCAGAATAAAGCGCAGACCCAACTGCAGAGGAGGAGACAGGGTTAGGGGGAGAGGTGTTGGCGGCTGTGCAGGGTGGGACCTGCTGTCTAGGCCATTGTCTTCAGGCAACGTTTCATTTTCTCCTCCTTCCCAGCTAATAAATTAGAAAGGAGACGTGAGCTGCGAAGGGACAGGCTCCCCATGGACGAAAGGCAGGCAGGAAGGCAAGTCTGTAAGCTCACGGCAGATGGGGCTCACCCAGTCAGGCAGCTTCTCATACACCTGGCCAGCCACTTGAATGCAGCCCCATATAATGAGAAGCATGGCAAAACCCCCATACATATACATATATGTATATGTATGGCCCCCTTCCCCGGGAAAGGCAAACACATCATGATGGCCTTCCAAGGGGGAGAGTTGGGGCTTTGAAATGTCTTGCTTATTACCAACACAACTCTCCAGCTCCTTGTTTAACTGAGCTGCCATAAAGAGATACTCACAGCCTTATGCGCTCTCTCTCTCTCTCACACACACACACACTAGCAGTCCCAGACATATAGACTGATGATAGTGTAATGAATGTGGGACTACAAGTGCAATCAGTATAAGGCTCATACTGCTGGCTTCCCCACACTGGGCAGAAATTTCATATGGGTCAACCTAATAGTCACCCTGAGGTGGTTAAAAGATTATGGTGTGGCTGTTGCCAACACTCCAGCAACTTCCTCCCCTTACAGCACCACATGGCAGCACACCATCCCCAGGATGGCTGCTGGTGTAGGAGGTGAAGTAATATCCCATTCAGGAAGAATGCCAGATGGAAGCAAATACCTCCAAGACAAAAAAAGTTTGGAACTGGTCTCAGTCCTTAGTCAGGGTAAGGTTGGCTGAGCTAGCCAGATTTTTTTTTTTTAAATAATGAAAAAAAGGGTACTCAAACATCATCTTAATTGTCTTGTGTCATAAGATGACATGTCATGAAGTTGGGGCAATGTGGACCCTTGCTGGGGTTGCCACGATTCCTTCTACTGTTAAAATAATTCAGAGAATGGTATTGAAGGATGAAGATGAACACAAATGATTAAAATCTCAGGGACCCCTTAAAATGGGCACCTTCCCAGAGTAATGGAAATGTACTAGGTTGAACTACATGAAACAATCAATACTTAAATGTTTTTGAACAACAACAACAAAAAATTCATATGGGTCAACCTAATAGGAAAGTGGTTCTAAGAATCAGGGTAATTGCTCTTTTTGTTTTTAAAATTTGCTTGTTGTTATTATTTTGAGATAGGGTCTTGCTATGTTTCCCAGGCTAACCTCAACTCCTGGGCTCAAGTGATCCTCTTGACTCAGCCTCCAGAGTAGCTGGGACTAAAGGCCTGTCACCAAGCCCAGTTTTCATTTTATAATGTCTTCCCCAAACTAAGTTTTTTTCTTCCAAAAGAAGAAAAAAATAACAGTAATCCAAGACCCAAATCTGGCTTGGACTATCCATCTGTAGCCATATCAATACATTGCACAGAGAAATCAGAAATGCTGCTAGAAAGAACTGTGAACACACACTTGTGGACTCTTGCCATAGTGCTCCTCCTTCTCTTTTCTCTGTCTTCTGAATCTGGAAAAGAGAGAGGGCACATGAGAGGGAGAAGAGAATAGGGAGAAGGACAATCTTGCACTGGCTCCTCTAGCTCAGGAGTCTATGCACCACTGCCTCGTGACTGAAGTACATGCTGTCAACTGGTTGCCACAGTTAAATCCAAAGCCAATCTATGTGCACGTGTCATTCATTCCGTGAACCATGGACAGGAGGTCTCAGCAAGGGAAGTAGAAAAGAGCTAAGCTACCTTGTGTAGGGAAGGCTCACTGGTAGCCAGCATCTGGACACTCATTTGTTTCACTGCTCATTGTCACAGAATCCAAGAATATATATATTGTCTTTCTGGAAGTCACCCTCACTAGACTCTGTGGGGTTTCCCAGAGAAGAAAAGGTCAAAGGTTTCAGAAGCAGAGTCTAGACTACTATGTCTTCCTACTTGCTTCTCACCTGCTTACAGTCTGTTCCATGTATGTTCATCTTGCCCACGGATAGAAGCTGATCAGTCCATAATGAAGCTGAGGGAAGGACAATTCCCTCAGATTCTCTTTTTGGCTAAAAATCTGTGGTTCCTTTCAAAGGTCTGGAACCACTTTCCATGCAGCCAGAAGTGATGCCTTAACCAATGCTATGTAATGATGTCCAAGTGTTTTATCTTACTAACACACACATATCAACCTCAACAATGAAACCATCAAAGTAGTAGTAATAGTACTACTAGTAGTAGTAGTGGTAGTAGTAGTAATGGTAACAAACCCATTTACCCTTCCTGCTCCTGTAAGGCAAGTAATAAAATAGCAGACCCAGCGTTGGGGCTTTAGAACTGGTGGATTCATTTGCAGGACTGCGCCCCAACCCACGGACTACATGGAAAACTCTAAAACTCCAGTTGTGTGGACAGAAGGCAGCTGGGGGCCTACTATTGCCAACTTATGTGCAAGCCTGCTTACAAAGAATTGTACTAGAGTCCAGCCTGAATAGAACTGGGGTAAAATTCTAGTCTTGGTTTTCCAAACAGCATCTGATTTCTTCTAAGGAGGAGAAACCTTCAGTGTATGAATCCTTCCAAAGGTGATTTATTATCTGATTGTATTTTAGATGTTTTCTACCTGTCTCACACATAAATCTCATTAGGTTACTGATATTCTGATTCTTAAGATCAAAGTTGGGCAGAGATATAGCTCAGTGGTAAGGTGCTTACCAAGCATGTGTGAGGTCCTAGGTTTAATCCCCAGGGGGAAAAAAGTTTTTAAATGAAGAAAGGGAAAGTATATAGAATTGGCAAGATCTAGAGAATTAAAGTTTTAGCTGAAGCTAAGGGACAGTGTAAGGTCACAATGGGAAGAGCATGAAATGACCTCTGACCCTGTTCTCCCAGGCTCTTGGGGCATGAAGAGGGGCAGGGAAGGCAAGAAGTCCACAAACTGATGATAACTGTCACACCCCCAGTGCCTGCTAACCCATCCTGTTCTGGATGAATATATGAAATTCTATATTACAGCTAAAGTGCTGGACCAGGGACTGTGGTTTCCTCCTCTGTGTCCCCAAGGCTTTGCCTGACACATAATGTGCAGTCAATAAACGTTGAATGAATAAATGAGTGTGGTAGAAAAAATACAATGTGGCATGGGAAGACTTCCAATTCTTAAGCTCCATGGTTCTCTTGCAAACTGGGAAATGGCTCTCTGGCCCAGTCTGGACCTACTGTCCAGGCCAAGAGCCATGAGGTGACAGGCCTAAGGTGGGTGTGCCTACTCAGCTCCAGCTGACTTGAGTGGCTTAGGGCCTGGCATCCTCCATGCCCACCCATCTTGCACATGATGACTGATTCCCTTAGTTGTCTCCCTACCTTGTCATTCTCAGTCTCAACCATCTGACCTGATATTCTGCACCTAAATCTCAGAAGCAGTCCAGCAGGTCTCCTCCCTGGCCCTCTACCCTGACATCTGAACCTGGTCAGACGTCTGAACTCTGGTCATGGTGTTTTCCTCCCAGTGGAGATCCTCTGTCCCGCTCTCTTGACAATGTGGAAGATCTTAGTAGATATAGGGAGTCAAACTGATGCCTCCACCTTAACTCCTAGGGCCTGAATCAAAACAATCTACCCCTGAATCTATGCATCCCACTAGTTTCTCTGTTCCTAGAGAGTAGAGAGCAGGTCAAGGCTTCTATCTGCACCAGAGTTTACCGATGGTCAGTAAACTGAGCTGGGTCCCTTGCCCACTCACTTCCAGGGCCTTTACTCTATGACACACCAGTGAGATAGAGAATTCAAACTGGTGGTTCTTTCATTTTAGGGGGAAGGGGCAGTGCTAGAGATCAAACCCAGTGTCTTAACTATTCTAGGCAAATGTCCACTGAGCCAGATTCCTAACCCAAAGTGATATTTCTTGAGTGCTACAAGGTAAGTATTACTATCCCTAACTTTGCTCAAACTGGCTCAGAAAGGAGAAGTAGTGTGCCCATGGGTTCTCAGATAGGCCAGAGAGACCCCAGAGCTTGTCGCCCTTTGAACAACACTACCTCTGCTTCACACTCCTGTGATCTCTGAGTCCATGACTCAACAACAGAAAAGAGTGGACTAAAATGGGATACAGGAAGATGTAAGCTCAAAGGGCAAGGGTGGCTGTAAACTTCAAATTCCCTTTTTTACTTTCCCTCTCCCCAGCAGTTGTCAAAGAAATGATGTACCTTCAGAGCACTGGCCACCTCTCCTGACCCAGAGAGACAGCAGGTACTGTGCTGCCAAACTGGGCAAATGAAAAGAGGCCTGGCATTCTCTGCTGAAGTACAAGACAAGATGGGACAGGGACCACTTTTCCTCCTCCAGAGGACAGTGGGTGCTACCTCAGGGGGCAGAGCATTGCAGAAAATAAAGGCCAAGCTCCCCCTGAGAAGCCCTACTCCATTGGCATCATAGACAGGCTGGCAGACTTGGGCCTCCCCGTATTTTACAAAGTAAGGTGCAACAAGGCTAGGGTGCACAACGACGATGAGAAGACGGGTCAGGACTGGGTGGAATGCTTCCTACCCCTCCAATACCTTGCCAAGGCTCCCTGGAACGCAGCACTGAACTTTCCCATCTGGATTCTCTAGATATACTGCCACCCTGAAGTAAGAGATACTGTAGAGGCACTTTCTAGCAACCAAGTGAACTCATGCTGCTTCCCAAAGCCTCTGGGAAATAAGGACCCATTGAGACCTAAAATGCCCTCCTACCTAAGAACTATAGCTTTTGAGACATACCCCATGCAAAACACCCAAATGACACTGGCTTAGAAAAGTACAGAACCTAGATTATATTTACAACTCTTTCTTCTCCCCAAGAGCCAAGTCTCAAAGAAGACACATATGCAAAGTGTTAGCACAGAGCAAAGGTTCTCAGGAAAGAGACCCTATAACCATCATCATGACTCATCATGCTCTCCTGGCTGCCAATTCCTCACCTCTTGTAAGGAGCCTGCTTTTCAAAGATTCATGAATTACTGGAGCTAAAAGACCCTTAACCCAGTCCAAGGTGTCCCAGGCAGGAAATGAACTTCTGGGTGGGGCAGGAGGCAAGACCGGCCCCACAGCCTGGAGTGCTTTGAGTTCTGAAGGCTGAGTGAGGCCCCTCTGCCCAGTATCTCCCCAGAAAAATCTCTCTGAAAACCTGAGGCCTGGCAGGGAGCCAGGACAGGAGGCCTCTCCAAGAAGATTCTGGCTCTAAGCCAAGGTGCATCCCAGAAGCTCCAGTTCACACTGAACAGCAGAAGCTGAGGGAGGAGGGGCAGCCAGGAACCCTCCAGCCAAAGGAAACCTGCTGGCTGAAAGGGGGTTTGTCATGAACCTGGATGCACTTCCCTAGGGTTCCTGCACATCTGGGTGCCTGTAAAATTGCTGTTGGGTTTGTGGAGGAGCCATCTTATCACCTATTACTGCACCCATTCAAACCCCATTGGGGCATAGCTAAGCCTTCATTCAAAGGCTTTTCTGGGGGTTACTCACTGGCTCTTTTACCCCTACCCTAAATGCTGAAAAACACACTGTTGCCTGCAGATTCAGGCCATAACTTCTGCCTCCAAGGACTAGGGGGTAATCCCTATTTAGAAAGCTGTCAAAAGCCTACCAACCAAGAAAAGCCCAGTACCAGATGAATTCTCAGCCAAGTTCCACAAGACTTTCAAAGAAGAATTAATACCAATACTCCTCAAAGTATTCTATGAAATAGAAAAGGAGGGAATCCTTCCAAACTCATTCTATGAGGCTAATATCACCCTGATACCAAAACCAGACAAAGACACATCAAGGAAAGAAAACTTCAGACCAACATCCCTGATGAACATAGACACAAAAATTCTCAATAAAATTCTGACAAATAGCATACAAAAACATATTTGAAAGATAGTGCACCATGATCAAGTGGGACTCATCCCAGGGATGCAGGCTGGTTCAACATATGGAAATCAATAAATGTAATTCATCATATTAATAGACTTAAAAACAAGAATCATATGATCATCTCAAAAGATGCAGAAAAAACATTTGACAAAATACAGCATCCCTTTATGTTCAAAACAATAGAAAAACTAGGGATAGTAGGAACATACCTCAACATTGTAAAAGCTATATATGCTAAACCAAGGCCAGCATCATCCTAATTGGAGAAAAGGTGAAAGCATTCCCGCTAAAAACTGGAACAAGGGTGTCCTCTTTCACCACTTCTATTCAACATCATCCTTGAAACTCTAGCCAGAGCAATTAGACAAAAGAAAAAAATTCAAGGAATACAAATAGGTAAAGAAGAACTCAAACTATCACTATTTGCTAATGACATGATTCTATATCTAGAAGATCCAAAAAATTCCACCAGAAAACTTCTAGAACTAATAAATGAATTTGGTAAAGTAGCAGAATATAAAATCAGCATCCATAAATCAAATGCATTCCTATACATCAGCAATGAATCCACTGAAAGAGAAATTAGGAAAACTACTCCATTCACAATAGCCTCAAAAAAACAATCACCTGGGAATAAAAAGAGGTAAAAGACCTCTACAATGAAAACTACAGAACACTAAAGAAAGAAATTGAAGAAAACCTCAGAAGATGGAAAGATCTCCCATGCTCCTGGATAGGCAGAACTAATTTTGTCAAAATGGCCATACTAACAAAAGCATTATACAGACTTAATGCAATTCTTATTAAAGTCCCAATGACTTGGGCTGGGGACATAGCTCAGTTGGTAGAGTGCTTGCCTTGCATGCACAAGGCCCTGGGTTCAATCCCTAGCACCACACACACACACACACACACACACACACACACACACAAAATCCCAATGACATTCTTCATAGAAATAGAAAAAAGCAATCAAGAAATTTATTTGGAAAAATAAAAGACCCAGAATAGCTAAAGCAATCCTTAGCAAGACAAGTGAAACAGGTGGCATCACAATACCAGACCTTAAACTATACTACAGAGCTATAGTAACAAAAACAGCATGGTACTGACACCAAAATAGACTTGTAGACTAATGGTACAGAATAGAAGACACAGAGACAAACCCACATAAATAATGTTATCTCATACTAGACAAGGGTGCCAAAAACATTCACTGGAGAAAAGATAGCCTATTCAACAAATGGTGCTGGCAAAACTGGAAATCCATATGTAGCAAAATGAAATTAAACCTCTATCTCTCACCCTGCACAAAAATCAACTCAAAGTAGATCAAAGACTTAGGCACTAGAACAGAGACCCTGCACCTAATAGAAGAAAAAATAGGCCCAAATCTTCACCATGTCGGCCTAAAATCTGATTTCCTTAACATGACTCCTAAAGTGCAAGAAATAAAATCAAGAATCAATAAATGGGATGGAGGGGCTGGGGTTGTGGCTCAACAGTAGAGTACTCGCCTAGCACGTGCGAGGCCCTGAGTTCCATCCTCAGCACCATATAAGAATAAATAAATAAAGGTATTGTGTCCAACTACAACTAAAAAATAAATACTTAAAAAAATAAAATAAATGGAATGGATTCAAATTAAAAAGTTTCTTCTCAGCAAAGGAAACAATAACATGAGGAGAGAGCCTACAGATTGGGAGAAAATATTTACCACATGTACCTCCGATAAAGCATTAATCTCTAGGATATATAAAGAACTCAAAAAACTTAACACCAAATAAACAAATAACCCAATCAATAAATGGGCTAAGATACTGAACAGATAAATCAAAGAAGAAATACAATACAATTGATCAACAAATATATAAAAAGTGTTCAATATCTCTAGCAATTAAAAAAATGCTCTCACTCCTGTCAGAATGGCAATCATCAATAATATAGGTAACAATAAATGTTGTTATGTGTGGTGAAAAGGGTACACTCATATATTGCTAGTGGGACTGCAAATTGGTGCAACCACTATGGAAAGCAGTATGGAGATTCCTCAGAAAACTGGGAATGGAACCACCATTTGACCCACCTATCCCACTCCTTGGTTTATACCCAAAGGACTTAAAATCAGAATACTATAGTGATGCAGCCACATCAATGCTTATAGCAGCTCAGTTCACAATAGCTAGACTATGGAACCAATCTCAATAGATGAATGGATAAATAAAATATGGCATATATATATATATATATATATATATATATATATATATACTCAATGGAATATTACTCAGCTTTAAAGAAAGTGAAATTATGGCATTTGCCAGTAAATGGTTGGAGAATATCATGCTAAGTGAAATAAGCCAATCCCACAAAACCAAAGGCTGAATGTTTTCTTTAATATGCAGATGCTAATTCACAATAAGGTGGGGGGGGCACTAGGGAAGAACAGCATTACCTTAGATTAGGTAGAGGGAAGTGATGGGAGGGGAGGGAAGGGAAGGGGAAGTGGGGATAGGAAAGATAGTAGAATGAAACAGACATTATTACTGTATATGTATATATGTAACTACATGACCAATGAGTCAGCAACCTGTACACTCCAAAAAACAAGAAATTATATTCCATCTATGTATGATATATTAAAGTGCATAAATACAAAATAAATGAATAAAAATAAATGTGTGTTGCTTTAAAAAAAAAAAAAAAAGGCTGTTCTAGGCACTCCAAAAGGCCCCTGGGGCCTAAGGCTTTTTACCTGCCACCACCCTGGCTTTTCCATGGCCCTTTATGCACAGACCTCTCTGTGGACAGAGGTATATGACTTTAAATGTTCTAGAACCTTCATTAAATGGTAAGAGAGGGCTGAGATATAGGTTAGTGGTAGAACACCTGCCCAACATATGTGAGGCCCTGAGTGTGATCCCCAGCATACGAAGGGGGTGGGGAAATGAAAATGAAGAAGAAATATGTAAGCCCCCAACCCATAATGGAAATTAAATACAGGGGTGCAGTATCACTGAACCACATCCATAGACCTTGCTAAGAGACAAAGTCTTGGTAAGTTGCCCAGGCTAATCTCAAACTTGTGATCCCGCCTCAGCTTCCCTATAGCTAGAATTATAACCATGCCTCACTGCACCCAGCTGAAATGGGTAATTTTAATAATATATCTTACTTAACCCAATATTATCATTTCAGTAAGTTGCATGACTACATTTCATGAGATCAACAGCACATATGTGATGGACATCAAATAGACAGCACTGATCTCTCTCCAGCAACCTCTCCCATTTTCAGATGAGGCCTTGGCCCAAGCATCTATGGAATTGGGACCAGGATAGAAAGGGAAGCCCTAGACTCCGTCCCTGCCACTGGGTCCATCAGCCTTTCCTTTCAGCCTCTAAATGCACAGCCATTGCCTATGACACATAATTTTATGATCAATCAAATTCAGGGATACCGCAACATAAACTTAAGTGAAATAACCCAAAAGCCGGGTACAGTGGTGCCACCTGTAATCCCAGAGGCTTGGGAGACTGAGGCAGGAGGATCACAAATTCAAAGCCAGTCTCAGCAACTCAGCAAGGCCCTATCTAAATAAAACATAGAAAAAGGCTGAGGATAAAAAAAAAACAACAACAGAAAGAAGGAGTAGAAATGGATATACTTGACATTGCAAGGCTGAGGGACAAAGACATCAGAAAGGAACAGGAGGGAGGCGCTCTGGGAGAACTCTGCATTGAACCCAAGTCTTATTGAGGACCTCTGTTTGTGTCATCTCTGCTCAGGGCCACCTGGCTTCCATGGCCTGTAAATACCCACGTTCCAGCACTGGGGTCTGGTGGAACTATCCACAAAAGCTCCTCTCTGCTTTAGAAGGCAAGAACAAGTCGTGCATTTACCCAGTGTCTCTAGTCTTCTTACTCTGAGTCGCCATGCCAACACACAGTCATAATTACCGAGGAACACGTCAATAGTGGCAGCATTGACAAAGACACTATATCAGGGCCTGTGAGCTAAGCAAGGTCAGGCTCCTTGCAGCCCCCCAGCTTCCTGCCCACTTCCTTTATTCCACTCTGATCCATCTCTTTCCGTTCATTCTTTCTCTCCCACCCAGATGGTCTCTGATTATATTTTCTCTTCAGAAAAAAGGACTACAGCTCAGCATATAAAACACTTTTATAGCAATCAGGAGACAGGTTCTCCTTTGAGTCCTGATTTTAACTTGTGGGAAAAGTCATTTTAACATCCAGGCCTCAGTTTTTTTCTGTGAATGGGGAGAATTATATAGACATTGCCTATTCAGCAAGTGGAGGCATGCATTTAATAAATCTTCTAAATTCAGGGGCTGCTAAGTATCATCTAGTCATTTCTGAGAGTATATGATCAACACCAGAGGTACCAGAAGCTCAAGGAAACAAAAGAAGGTCCTGATCAGAGGGGAACTTCCCAGAAACAGTAGGGTTCCTATCACACCCCAGGAAGGGTGAAAATCTTAGAAAAGCAGCCAGGAGGGGCTGAATGGTAGATTCTATCAGATTATGAAAAGATGAGTGAGATGGATGAAAACTATCAAGCTGACAAGGATCCTGAGGCCCCCAGTGAGAAACAGGACATGCACCCATTTAAAATGAGAGATCTGAAAAAGAAGGCAGACAGCCATCACTGGAGCCCTGCACAAGAGCGCCCCAATTTCAGAACACCCAGTGCACCAACATCTGAACTTACAAAGGAGATAAATTGGAGGCTGATGATTAGCATCACAAAAATGATTATTCCCTTTGTAAAAGGCTTCACTGCAGGACTGCTTTAAATAGTGCATTTAAACCATGATCTGATTTGCTAAATTCGATTTATACACATCTACTGACTAAGCTGGCGTGCGGCTGTATTTACATGTCTTCCCTTGGCACAGAGGAGGGGAGAAGCCAGCCATTATTTGGGGCCTTTAATCCTTGTAGACAGTAACTAATCTGGGGAGCTGAACCCTGTTTTTCTCCCACAGTTGGAGCTTTGGCTGCAAACTGGACTCTGTTCTCCACCACTCCACTTTTCCCATGCAGACCCTGTTCAAAGAGGACTCAGAATTTGGCCAGGATCTGTTGGAGCTTTTATAGAAACAGGGGTGCCCCTCCCCACTCCCAGAAGTGAATCTCTTTCTTGTGCTGGTATCCAAAGAATTTAGTCTGTCACAGAGCCATTAAATCTATTTAGTACCTACAATAATCAAGGTGTTCAAATGCTACCTTTTTGGAGCCATGGAAATTTACTAATATGAGCCACATTCTGTTTTGTATTTAAGCCCTGGGAATCCAACTTGGATAGGTACAGAAATGAGGCTGGCTCTCTACCCAAGGGGGACAAAAGAATGGATCTGTCAGCTCTCATGGCAACTGTACCAATGCAATGGGGAAATCATCTTTGGTTCACCTAAAGGATTTGTAGGTTTCACTGAAAAGCTGGTCCCCTGAGACAAATGATCCTTTTCTGTGAGGTCCAATAACATGATAGAGCAGTCAGGAGTCAGAATCATAGTCCAAAGGGGAACTACACTACTGGCTCACACCATTTGCCAAAGAGAGAGAGACAGACAAACATCTAGGAAATTGATAGACTCAGGAATCCAAAATTCAAAAAACAAAGACCCCCCCCCCCCCCGCCGAAAACTGAAGTAAGGCCTTTAGCTCTACCTTCACCCTCATCTCAGGAAGACAGGTTTAGCTTCAATCATTTATCAAATATTTACAAATACCCACAATGAGAATCCCAGACCAGCGTTAGGAACTGGGGGGGGGGGGGGAGATCAAGACAGCTTCCAGGTCGTCTAAGGAATTTATAGTAGAGATGAGAGTGATCACCTTCACTGTGCCATGGTTAAATGATCTCCCTGTTGAGAAGCCCACTAAAGCATGGTCAGGAGAGAATGGGGACTGGACTGGGAGTCAGGATCTCTGGTCCTAGTTCTTGCTCTAGCTAATTCATGACCTTGGGGAAAGTCATTCAACCTCTCTGGGTCTGGTTCCCCATCTGTGACACGTACAGGTGACCTACATAATTGTGGAGCTTTTAATTTTATGTAAATATTATGCAGGAAAGATGTTCACCTCTGTAAATTCCTGATGAACTTCCTTTTCTGAGCAAGACTATAAACCATCATGTTTTCTTTGTCTTGGCTGCCAGGAAGCTCAGAACAAACACAATTTCAATCACTAAATTTACTTTAGGTCAGGACTTCAAGCTACAAGGTTGTGGGATGGTAAGAGGAGAGCCCTCATGTGTGAGGTATGGTTGAGTGGACTTGGATTCAGGAGAGGCTTGATGCTTGTTTGAAAGATGACATCACAGGGTGATAAATCCCTGCATTTTTGTGTATGCATGCATGTGCAGAGGCTGAGGTTAAAGCCTCTGGAGGACATAACTCAATAAAGACAAACTAATCTTGAAGTTTCTTGGTCAGTCTGCACAGATTGCACATGTGTGGGACCTGCTGTAGGGCATCCATGGGTCAAGTGGGGTGGCTCAAAAGCCAGTCATTGTGGGCTGGGGTTGTAGCTCCGTGGTAGAGCGCTTGCATAGCATGTATGGGGCACTGGGTTTGATCCTCAGCACGACATAAAAATAAATAAAAAATTGTGCCCATCTACAATTAAAATATCTTTTTTAAAAAAGACAGTTATTGTACTTAAATTATTCTCCCAGGTGGAATGCAGGCACAGGAGCAGAAGAACCAAATTGACCCTGGGCTGAGGTTTGGAGGTTGCCAGTTCAAAGACGCTGCACCACGGCAGCAGCCCCACCACCTTCATCCGCTTTTCACCCACAGCCCACTCAGGACAGTGAAAATGGGGCCTCCAGGCAGGTCCCCAGCACCAGCTACACCCTCACAAACATTCTGCTCTCCTTGTCTCCATCATCACCAGAAGCGCGGAGGGCAGCCACAGCCGGCTTGCCACTTCCGAACTTTTAGTTTCAAGAAAATGCGGACATTCCTTACATATATAATTCATCGGAAATAATGCCCGAAGCGCTCGCAGCTTCAGACTCTATCCAAAACACAGCCCTCTTTCGTAGCGAGCCCCTCTGGCATGGTGCGCCGCTCGGGACCTTTGGCTGCTGGGAAGGCTGTTCCCAGGCGGTGCACTGTGGCGGGGTAAGGTAGCCTGGTGTCCTAGCCTCCTGCCCAAGCAGCCCTGACAAGCACCGCTGTCGCGAGGATGCAAACGCGGGACAGGGAAGCGGCGACGGAGAGTCCGGGAGGGAGGTGGGAGAGAGGACAGCGAGCGCTCGTTCTCGAGGCCTCCGGGTTAATTAATACCGGGAGGCTCTGCCCGGCTAACAGCGACAAGGGCCCTGCCTGGCCAGGCGCTCTCGACCCGTGCCGCCTCCGAGGGCCGCGGCTGGGCAGCGCGAGGAGGGCTCTGCGGGCCCGGCAGAGCCGCGACCCACCTCGTGCCCACGCAGCCATCTTGCGGCCGCTACTAGCTCTCAAAATGGCCTCCCGGGCCCGCCGCGCGCCCGGCGAACTGCAGCGCACCGCGAGGGACGCAGCCGAGGGCCAGTGAGCCCCGGCCGCTTGTTTTGCGGTCCGTAGCGGGCAGGGCGCTGCGGCCTACCTGGACCCACACAGCTGTGGGTGCTTCTGCTTCCAAAGGCCGCAGCCCCAAGGAGTTCTCTCGGGTGATCGAGGTGTGAATGCTTAGAACGGATTCTTTACTTAGGCTCTGGCCACAGCGGGTGCGGCTTCCGAGTTGGTGCCTGACACCCTCTTTTCTGCGGCCCCGAGAGTGCGAAAGGCGTAGGTCCTGGCCCCTAGTCACTCAGAGGCCAGCCGACCCCGGGGCAGCCGGGCGTAGGCAGCCGCACTGTTCCCAGCCGAGGCTCTGGCGACTGAGAAGCCGGAGAAGTCGGAGAAGCCGCCTCGGAGGCCAGAAACATCAGAATGCACTTGGTGCCTACTGTGTGCTGTGCGCCGTGCTCAAAAGCCAGCAGGTGTGTTATTAAAAGCCTTTTCACAGGTTGCCTTGGGGGAAGACCTTGGATCTTCTGGGCCTAGGGAGGAGGAGAGTCGATCCAGGTGAAAACACAGTCGCTCTGCCAACAGGATCCTGGGATCTCCCAACGTCCCAACTCGCAGGCCGGCTGTTGGAGACACCGCAAGGCAGAACGGCGGTGCAGGCAGCCAGCTGCTCCTCCCACACCCTGGTTCCGGCCACTCACCTCTCCTCGCCCGCGCGCCCTCCTAGGAGCGGGTGCTGACGGCGAGTTCGTGCCGGCTAAGAGTGAGCCGAGCGCAGGCGGGAACCGCGCGGGGGCAGGAGGCACCTGCAGGCGAGTAACTGTAAAACAGAGCAGAGACATCAGGCGCCTCCCACGCCCACCCAGAAGCGCGCCTGGGTCCATTTGTAGGTGCCCTCGTGGTCTGGTGGCGTTGGCTTGACGGTGGGGACACACGTGTCCTCCAGGTCACGAGCACCCAGGGAGACTTCCGCGTGCTCTCCGCGCCTCAACTATATCCGCCCAGGACAGGGGAGGGAAACCAGGGTGAGTACCAGACGCAGGTTCCGTCTGCGCTCAGAGTGTGCACGTGTGCCGCTTTGACCCGCCCGCGGACAGAAGGGACCCTCTGCTCGCTCGGAGATGGAGCTTCGGAAATGGAGGAATGTAAGCTAGGACACCTACATGCTCCAGGGACACAGAGCATCGCTGAGAGCCTGCCCGCGACCATACCAGAATAACCCTTGCTTCTCCCATCGCCCCCACTTGAGAGTCCTGAGACAAGGAACAGCCAGATCAGGGACCCCAGGCCTTTTTCCGGAAGGACACTGTTAATAATTCCATAACTCCTGTGCAGAACTAACGTGGGCCTCCTGGCGGCCATCCCAGCCCCAGCACTCTAAGTCAGTCAGTCCAGATCTTGGTCCCTTCAAATCTCTAAAGACACTTATAGGTTCCCTGGCCAGTCAGACAAGCTCAGAACTTTATACCTGTCCCTACCCACCTCCACTGGGTGCTTGCTTCTCGAGGTCCTGATTCTTTTGATTATGGCACCCAGCAGAAATGTCCAGCGCTGGGAGAGGTAAGCAGCTGTAGCCTCTGTGACATCTTTGGGCATTTATTGGGGCTTTCACTCTGCCTCCCTGCAGTGGGTGAAGTTTTGAATTTCAGGTCCTGACACTATGTGCACCCCTTGCCATCTGAGCTATCATTTGATCAATGCCCACTGCATGCTGGGGATTTTATTTGTATATTTTACTTAAATCTCACTTGATTCTTGGAGATACCAATCCCTCTTTCAGCAAGAGAAGCAAATGTGACTTTTAAAGGACACACTGAGTTGTAAAGGATGATCATGTGAAACAGCCCTGCCTTATAGGTGCGGGCATTCCTCCCCCACCCCCAACTGCTGCCCTTCTGGGTTGTAGAATGTGAATTTAGCTTATTAATTAGTTCCTGGGTGATACTGCATCTTCCACCCTAGTGCCTCAAATCAGGAATTGTCACTCCCAGTGGCAGAAAAGAATCACACCAGCAAGCCAGTCCTCCTTCCCTCCCCATGATCAGGGAATTTCTACAATCCTCTTGAGTTCCATTCCTCTTCAGCATAGATCCAGAACCTTAGGAACCCAGAGAAGCCCCACCCTGGCCAACAATCCACTCCTGATTTTTAAAATCCCAGTCTATACAATCAAAGAAACGGGTGACCTGTATTATTATTATTAGGATTATCCAAGCAGGAGAGAATGAGATGAGATGCATGGGCAGGAAGGGCTTGATATTTTTATACACAACCCCAAGGGAGACCTGAGGGGATTCAAAAGCTAAAAAGAGCATTCAAGGAAATGCCCCTCTCTCTATTTCCCTGCACATCCAGGCAAGAAGCTGTAGCTCTCCCAGGCTCCATTCTGAAAGGTGCTTTTTCTATAAATGACGTTAATGTGACGTTAATATTTCTTTTTTTCCAATGACATCTCTATAAGAGATAGCCTCCATATAAAATGATTATGTCCATTGGACCTGAGGTGAAATTAATAAAAAGCAAAAGTAAAAATATATCTATAGGCTTTTCAGAAGAGGGCTAGGTTCACAACCCCCACTAGCAGCCTAAGACAGCAAAGATGGAAGCTGTAGGGTGAGATGGGATGGGAGACATCAGGAAGGGGAGTGACAGTGGGGACAAAGGTCTGCAGAAACCACATTCTCCAGAAAGCAGAGGGGAGAGAGGTCTTTTACAAAATAATTCCAGGTTGGTTTAAGATCAGCCTACCCAGGAGGGTGGCCATCCTGTCCAAACTTCCTTCCAACTTGCAATCCAACTCTACCCCATCCAGAGAGAAAGCCCAAGAAATGCCACCTATACATTTCTGCAAAACACACAGTACCAAGGTTTGACCAGAGTCAGAAGAGAGCAGTTCTGTTCACAGCACCCACTAACTCATGGGGGGAACAAAAAGTAGGTTGCAGGCTGGGGAAGGGGAGTGAAGCTGACCAGTGAGGGGCTCCAGTGCCTGCACAGATGGAAGAAGAAAGGAAGTTCTAATTAGCACAAAGCCAGCACCTTCCATTAATAGCTCACCAGCAGCTCCTGGATGCCGCTGAAGGCAGCAAAGTTGGAATGTGTGAGGCTCACCTGTCCCCAGCTCATTAGCAGACTTGGGTGAGAACAGGGTTCTCCGGCAGGAAGCCCAGCCCAACCGGCTCCCCCCCCCCAAAACCTAATTACAGGTTGGACTTCTGGGCCCATCTTGGGGAGAGTGTTTAACCCAAGTCCAGTGCTCCTGGACACGGGGCTCAGCTAATCGTCCAAGGTCTGGTTCCCTCCAGACTTGACATAAAAATTGTTTTAAAAGTGCTGGCATACATTCCATTTTTTGAACCTCTAGGTAAGTAAAACTAAACTCCAATAAGAGACATAAGAAGGGGAGCAGACAGAGGTTGACTGGGAAGAAGCAGGAGAGAAGTTTCTGGAGAGAAGGAAATGCTATCTTAGATGTTGGTAACATGGATGTAAATCCATTTGTCAGAACCCATAGAATTGTACACCTGTAGTCTATTTCTAGATGAAACTGTACCTCTAAGAATACCGTACGTATGTACTGAGTATGACTATGGGTTTGTATATCACACATATCTATATACAAAGGTGTCGGCCCCAACTGATCTCTCCATAGCCTGTGATCTCATTGATGTGAAGGCTCACACCCTTTTCAAGGGTCACAGTGGAGAAGGGGGCCAGAGCAGATGGGGAAATAGAGCTGTGCACATCTCACAACACACTGCCTTGGCTAGCTGAGTGGGGAGGAGGAACGTCTGAATTGAATCAATTAGCTGAAGAAAACTTCAGAAAAGAAGTAAGGCCCTTCATAAAAACAAAGCCCACTCCTTAATCCCCAAAGGCAATCCTCTCCCCCATTCCCATGGCCATTCCTCAGTAAACAAAGAAATCCCTCCTTCCACATCCACACCTCAATATTCATTATGAACTGACGTTTGAGGCTGCATTCCAGCCTCCCAGAGTGCCCTAATGACTGGAAACCCAAAGGCAAATGAGTGAGGGCTCTCTCTCTCCCTCCCTCTCTCTTACTCCCCCCCCTTCTCTCTTCACATCTTCCTTTGCCCTTTACAGCAGTCTGTTCTTTCCTTCTCTCTTCTTTCTTTCAAATTAGTGAATAAAGCAAACCCAATAGCAAGCAATTCAAAGCAAAGACATCACTAACTCTACTTTGTTCATTTATTTTGACAAGTGCAGTTTAATTTTAATTATTTATGATAATACTTCATAGTAGAGGAGTAAATGTGCCGGGGTATATTTGGTAACATTAATGAAGTCTGCCTAATAGGAACCTTCACTCCAGCACCCCGCCTGGAGAGCGGATGCTGGAGAAGTGGGGTGAGACCACTGGTCTGTGGTAGAATTTGCAATTTTTTGTGGGGGGCAGGGGGGGAACTTAATGGGTCTGAGAATTAGCGAAGGGAAAATTAACCCGATTCTAGGGAAGAAGGAATACAAAAGCCCATGATAGTAAGTCCATGATTGTGTGTTGATGTGGATTGTGTATTTAAACACCAAAAGAGCAGGCTTGGTGATAAGGAGGCCAGGCATGCACACATGCCACGTGCATATTTACATAGGAGTCCTGAATGTGCAAATCAGCAAAGGCCCAAAGAAATTAGGCTCTGGGCAATTAAAAATTGAAATAAAAATAGAAAATTGGATACAAAAAGTTGTGTATCTCTTCCAAGTACCTTTTTCCTACTTATACGATTCAAGTGGGCAAAAAGGGAAAAAATCTGGAAGATAATAAAAAAAGGTAGGCAGTTTCTATAGCTGGTGGTTACACTGGAATTATTCCCTCAACACAATGGACCATGAAACACAAGGTCTCAGTCGATGTGACGTCAATTTAAGTGGGGCTGGGGCTAGGGATACAGCTCAGTGGTAGAGAACTTGCCTAAAATGTGATAGGTCCTGGATTGGATCCCCAGCACTTCAAAAATAAATAAGGTTTATTTTTATAGCTTTCCCCACTTTATTAATATAAGTCCATAATTCTGTACATAGACTATATACATACACACAAGAATTGGTATATTATTTACATTACTGCATAATCGTTTGGTTCAAATGATCTCTTGTACCTCAATATTTGTGCCATAAAGCATTTACATTAAAACAATCTAGAATAATAGATTTAAATCCTAATACAATCAATGCTTGAGTTTTGAGGCTGTAAAGAAATGTTTGACCATTTATTAAAAACAAAAATACCAAGTATCACATCCATGTCTGCTCATGCTTGGGGCAATTTAAGGACATTTCAAAAGACAAAAGCGAGTTTTCTTTTGTTTGTTTTTTCTTTTCCTCCTTGCCCCATACTGGGTACTGGGGCTAGAACCCAGGAGTATTTTACCACTGAGCTGCATCCCCAGCCCTTTTATTTTTTATTTTGAGATAGGGTCTCCCTAAGTTGCTGAGGTTGTCCTCAAACTTGTGATCCTCATGCCTCAGCCTTCCGAGTAGATGGGATTACAGGCCAGAGGTGAGTTTTCCTGGGACCAACTGCACTACCTAACTCAGGATGGATTTGAGGAACTATAAATATTAACTTTGCCCTTTCCGTTTTTTTTTTTTTCTTTTTCTGGATGAAAAAGAGCCTCTTCCACAATTAAGGTGCTCCAAAGGCTAAGAGGAGAGGGCTCTTTTCTTGGCATAGGCACATGTGTGAGGTTAGTAACAAATGTCCAGAATTTGCCAACCCGTAAGGTGCCTCATAACTCTCTACTCTCCAAGTAGAAAGGTGTCTTGGCCAGTAGAGCAGCATCATCAGCCCAAAGCACCTGGTTCCCAGCTTTCTCACCGGCCCCAAGCTCTTCCAAACCTTTTCCTTAAAGCCGTGGCCTGGCTCTGGCGTGGGAAAGGCGGTTTGGAGCTTTTCACAAATTCAGTATCCCCTTGAACCAAAACCAATTAGCCTGGCCCAAGGTCCTGTCATTGAGGCCCTGGCCCTCTTTTCAAACCCCTGCAGCTCAATTGCGGTGAGGGGCTGGCCAGTGAATGCCCCGACCACTTAAAGTGGTGCTTAAGCCGGACCAGGCTGGAAGGAAGGAGCCAGCACTATAGGAGCTGCAGCAGCCCATTCTCAGAGCCACTGACCAAGGTTTTGTTCCAGCCACAGCCCCCACCCTGGCTCTATTTTTAACAACCCTCCCCTCCTCTCTGATTCCCAGCTGTCTGGAGGAGAAATGAAATGCTGGCTCTAGGAAGCTGCAAGACACCCAAACTTGGCTGTCCTGGATAGAAAAAAAAAGAAAAAAATCTCGAGATTTTGAGTCCTGCCCCCACAGATCTTCTCCTCCCTATCCAGAAAGAAGGATCTCTCACAATGATAGAGCACCCACTGTATACTTAATGCTTTCCATGGATGAGCCTCTACAGCAACCCATCTTCTGCATAAGACTCAAAGGAAGTGACTTACCCAAAATCACAAGACTTAAGTAAGGCATTTTGGGGTAAGATTCTGGGGACTCCTGAACAGCAGTCTTTTAGGAAAAGAGATATAGACGAAGGCGACAGATAGACCAAGATGGGTCTCCGACCAACATGAGAAAGACTAAGAAGAAAAGAACTCATCCTCAGAGAAAGAAAAACTTATGGAAAAGCCGCTCCAGAACAAACCCATCCTTTCTACGGCCCTGTCCTCACCAGTCATTTCCCCCCATTTGACCCCACTGACTGACCCTAGGCAGAATGCGTTGGAGGAAGTTGAGGTGCCAAAGACTTACTTCAATCCACCTGGCCCCACCTTCCCTTCACACCCTAGCAGGTGCAGTGTAGACTCGCCCTCTGAGATGGGTAGCACTGCCAGGGCGCCCTGGCCGTCGCCATGGTGACGCGCATCCCACCCTAGGCCAGAGCTGATTGGTCACTATATCTTGGCTGACGAGTGTGTGGGGGTGGGGTGGGGGGACGCTTAAGTCAGGATGGGATGGGGGGCAGAGACACCCCACCACACACGCGCGCGGTAGAAGCCAAGGGGGAAAGGAAGGCTATTAAAATGGCGCCGCGGCCTCCAAAGGGCTGCTGCACTGGGTGCGCATACCCGGGTTGGAGAAATCCCAGCGGTTTTCTTGACCGCGTCGCCTCCCCTGGGCCCTGGAGGGCGCATAAATGCCGCCAGGGCTATCCTGGGTTCACGATTGGGCGCCCCCCTCCCGTCCTGGACCAGGGCGCCCTGGCCTGCACACCCCAGGGGCCCGGGCCCGCCCGCCGCACGTTCGGGCCGGGCGAGCGCAGCGCAGCGGATTAGCCCAGAGCCCACAGACCCGAGGGCCCCGGCCTGCGCGTTTGGAGGTGTGAGGGCGGGGCGGGGCGGCGGCCGTGCCTCTAATCCCAGCGCTGCGTGTGGGAGCGGCCGGATCAGGGAATTAGCGCTGTAACTTCGGATTAGTAACGCTCGCTAAATGAGCGCCTAATTCCGACCCTTCATGCTTTTCAGCGTCGCGGTTGGGTCCTGGGAGGCCTCCTGGCCTGGCTCCCTCCGCATTTCGGGTCCCATTTTCCCCAGGAGGTCGGACTGCGGTGGTGGAGAACTCCCTGACCAGTCTAGATCAGGCCTCTGGTCGCCACAACCTCCTCTCCAGCGGTCCTCACTGATACCAGCTTTCCATTGGCCGCAGCAGAGGCCCATCTGGTCCTACAGCGTTGAGACTTCATGGACCAGGGAGGAGGAAGCCCTCGATGCTTCACCTACAGCGGTGGCTGCCCTGATCCTTGCCCTGCCAGTGGCCTACTGTGCGACGTTTGGCAAGCCACTGGGCCTTCTTGAAAAGCTCGGTATTTCTAGGTGTAAAATGAAGGGGTTGGATAATGAGCATCTTTGAGATCTCAACCAATTCTGGCTTCCAAGCGGTTCTCAGGATCCCCAAAGCCTTTTCGGATGGAGTAGTGCAAACCGGAGATAAAAGTGATTTCCAAATTTGGGGAGCCAGTGGCCAGAGGAAGCACCGGAATGGAGGTGAGGAAAGGTTGAGGAGGCTGGTGGCCCTCCTGGCTTCAGCAAGCCAGAGAGGTCAATGAACAAGGTGCCAATTTTGAGTATGTACCTTGGGCTTCAAGTATTCAGAGGGGATCTGAAAATTGCTCTATTAGGGGTGAATATTCATACCCCAGTCCAAAATTGGTGGTGGTGGAGGGGGGGAATGGCCCCTCTGAAGGCCTTTTTTGGTAAGTCTGCCGTGGGATCTGTTAGATTAGGATTCCTATGCTTGCCCTCCTCGCCCAGGTGTTCCTATCCTTTCCCTAAAATGGGAGGTTTGCTTCAGCTGATTTTTGTAGAAAGTGGGGAAAAAAAAACACTGAATTCTCCCAGGCTCAGATTCCTCCATTGGACCCCCAGCTGGGGTTCAGGCCTGCCCAGAAAGCAGGAAAACCTGTTATTTTAAAAACAGTCATCTGAACTGTGTAGACACAGTTGTGAGGCTGCAAAGCCACCCAAGCTTCTGAAGGACTGGAGTAGAGATAAGAGGAGGGAAAGATCCAAGCTCCAGGGTCTAGGGTTTGCCCAAGCCCCAGCCTGGGCCATGAGAGATGCAGGCCTAGAGCTCAGGACAAGCTGGTGGGAAGTGCTGCTCTGGTTTCCTTCGAAATGAGGTCACCATCAGCGCATAGGCTCCCAGGTGTGCTGGGAAGGGAGGGCCTGCCCAAGGGATGCTGCCCAGGGCCTTGTGGGTCCCCAAACACTGAAACATGCTAGTCACCCTTTGATAGCCTCTAGCCAGAAAAAGAGATTGGCCTTTCAAAATGAGGATGGGAGTACAACAGGGCTCATGAAAACCTTCTCTGTGATTATTTCTGAGGAGGAAAACTGGCCACAGAGGTAGGAAAGCAACTGACTTTCCTTGTCTTATCTTTTGTTTTGTTTTTATTTTTATTTTATTGGCAGTAGTTGGCACAAACACCCAGTTTGAAATTCTAAAAGCAATAGTGAAATGTTTCCCTCCACCATCTACCTCAGCCACACAGTTCCCATCCCAGAGTCAATGGGGTTCCCTTTCTGAACCGTTTGAATTTTCACATTTTACACAAGTAAACTTTTTTTTTTCAATAAAAAGTCGAGAAGGGGAAACTAGAAAAAGATTTCTATGATTATAAGGAGGCTGGGCAGGTTCTGGGTAGGGGCTAGGAGAAAACCAACCTTATAAATAACTGAGGGAAAGGTTCTGGGGAATGAAGTGGGCCAAGATGGAAATAAGGTAACCTTTGGCCCAGCTTTGCACTTGTGAACTGTGTGACCCTGGAGAAGTCTACTCTGACCCCCAGATCTGTTTCCCCATGTATACAAGAGAAAGGAGGTAGAAGGTCAGGTCTGAGTAGTGGCTCAAGTCCCTCCCAGCTTGTCTGTCATAGTGCTCACACACCCAGACTGCCAAGCCCTCCAGTAGACCAATCCTACTTTGTATCCTTTCTTCTCTGTAACCTGGCAAGGGTCCATAGCTGGGTCTACATGCACTAGTGGGGGAGCCCAGGTGTTTTCCCAAGCTGCAGGAGTCTAAGCTTCAGGAAGAGTCAAGGGAGGAGAGTGTCAGGGAGGAGAATGACCTGAAGGTAGATAGGACTCTCAATAGGTCCCTAATGCTGTGTGGGGCAGGGACCCCCATGATCAAGCAGGCACATCTCACTCTACGTGCCCAGCTAAGAGGGGCCAGAGCCTGAGTGGCCGGTGTACAGCATTAGGTTGCCATGGGAACGGAATTCAGATTTCCCCCAATTGCTTTTTTATTTGCTAGACATTGTAATACATCTTATGTTGCCACATCTTGGGGCAGGGAGGAGGGGCTCGGGACAGAGCCTGCCTGCACCTTAACCACTTGGGGAAGTTAGGGAGGTGCCAGCCGCAGCAGCTCTGCCAGGCTGTCATAGAGGTAGCGCGGGACCAGGCTGGGTCCCTCCGCCCACCCGCGGGCGCTTGGTTTGTATTCCGGGCAGGGCCGGTCGGTTGGGGAGGGAGGCCCCCGCCTCTCGCCTCGGCCCCTTGCCATTGAGCGCACTCCCCGCCAGTTCTGCTTCGCTTCACGCTGCACACAGACCCCCCAACTGCACACAAAGGCAGCTGCCAGAGCCGGTGAAAAGTGATCAAATTATCAAGAACTTGACCTCACTGAGGGGCGAAGCTCCAGCAACCCCCCAGCCGTATGCTAATGGTTCTCAGGGGCTGACTCGTCGAATAATTCGATAAAGGCCGCATTGTTAGCAGCAGGGCAGCCCCCTGCCCACCCCTTCACTCCCCCCACCCCACCCCCTACAGGCTGCTGTCTTCTCTCACTGCATTTGCATCCCAAAATCCCCGTCCGAAGCTCCGGGCGCGGATTGTTCCTGCCTGATTTATGGGGTGAAGGCGAAGGCTGGCGCCTTCCCCGCCAGCGACCCCTCTGCAACCCCAGACCCCTCCCTTCCCCCAGCCCGCTCCACTTTGGGGTTCCAGCTCTGGCGCTGGGGGCTGGGACTTAGGGACAGAGAAAAAGGAGTGGGGAGAAAGCTGGCAAGTTGCTCCAGGGTACGAAAAGTGTTCCTGGAGAGCCAAGGTCGGATACCTGGTCGGGGCGCCGCCGCTCCGTCGGGCTGGAGTCTGCTGGGCTGGCTCTGGGCTCCTCTTGGCTCCTCCGGCTCGTGCGGGCTGGGTCGGCCGGGCGGGCGGCCGATCACACGCAGAAGTTGTGAGAGTCATTTCTACTTTCGGTTATCTAGCTTTATGACGGCTCTGTGGCACTCATACAGCTAGATAACCAAAGAGAGAAACGGGCCTCCCATTGCCACCGCCACTGCCGCGCTGTGGGCCCCACGTGCCACCGCCGCCCGGGCGCGGGGGCCTGAGCGGGAGCAGCTCCAGGAGCCCGGAGCGCACGCGGAGAGCCAGAAGGGACGGACAGACACATAGACATACTGACTCCCCATCCAAGGCCGACAACCCCCGCCCAGATCCCTTCTTCCCTCGCGCTCGCGGCAGGTTCCTCCCCGAGTCCACATTTCGTGCGTCCGCTCGCCGGCGCCCGCGGCTGGCTCAGACGGCATCCGGGGGCGAACGGAGGGCACCCGCGAGGCGCGCTTCAGCAGCCTCGGGCGCCCTGACCGCCCCCAGCGCACTGGACTGCCAGCCCTCCTCTCGCAGGCTAATCGCCCCGCGGGGAAGTGACGTCAGTCCAGGGATCGGCCAATCACAGGCTCCCATTCAAATCCCAGCCCCCTTCCCGCGCTTGGCACCACCCTGCCTTACAATGGCCTCGGCGTTCACGGCTTCCGCGCCCCGAGGCTAAGGGAGCACCCGCTCTGCTCTCAGAAGCTTTAGGGCTGAGCTCCTGGGTGCGCACTATCTGGCCTTTCTTCCAAGCATTTCTGCCTTCTTCCAAAGCTTGAGGAAACTGGCAACCAACACAGGGCATCAAAATTAGGGAGCCAAGTGTGCTTGGATGAAGAGATTTAGGAATGCTCCTCGTGGGGCGTAGTGAAGGTCTTTCCAGGGCAACGAAGTGCGCGCTTTGGGGAGGGAGGCCCCCGCCTCTCGCCGGAGCCATTTCACCTTTAACTTATCTATTACGCTCCCCCCTGCCCAACACTTAGCAGTAGATCCAGCTCACACGATGGATACTGAGATAGAGGAGAGATTAAATGTCCTGGTGTCTTGGGGTCAGTGTCCCACCATAGCACCTGGCTCGCAAAAATCCTTGAGCCATGCTACACACGGACCTCGTCCTGGCCCTCAGTACCAAACTGCTGAGTCCCTCCAATCTCGCTATTAGTAGGTATGGCTAAGTGTGTAGTGCAGAATATGCACCACGCTTGGACAATGTCCTAGCTCCTGATTAAATTCATATTCCACGAAAAATAAAAACATAAAGCATGCCTCTGCCATCCTTCTCTGGCTCTCAGCACACATCTGGCCCACTCACTACAGGTGTAGCAACAGAGCAAAAGGAGTGTCACCTTGGATCTCCCAGAACCACCTCAGAACTGAAACTAGAAATAGAACTGGTAGCCCCATAGCAGTCTTTCAGATGTAAGTGGCCTAGGAGTGACCCTTCTTGTTCACCCCATCCACCACTCCCTTCCTCCCTGCTGCTGTGGCTATCCTCCACATTGGGCTTGCAGATTCACATCCACCTGCCAGCCATTCCCAAGAGCAAAATATTAAATGTGAAAAATGTAACACCTGTGCTCTCAAATGACCCCAGAAAATCTGAAGGCCAAGAGCTAGGGAGATAGATATTCAGCAGTGGAATAAACTGGATTCCTGGATTCCAGCAACTAATACAGGGAAGCCCAGAGACTCCTGCTGCAGCAGTATCCCCAGGAGCACAGCAGGCTTGGATTATGGTGCCCATATGAATCTATTTTAATGGGACATGGGACGCTGGACCACTCTTCAGCCAGGCAAATCCTTGCATGATGGGTTTGAAGAGGCTGAAAGTGGGTGGTTTGGAAAGGATTTCATGATTTTTCTAAACATCCCTTTTCTTCTGTATTCTCTCTTAAAAAATGACACATCTGGATTTTGTCAAGTTCCAGATTTTGTCAAACACCTCTTTCTTCATCGCTTGTTTCAGATTTGTTCTATTTTCGTCCTGACCCTAAATCCAGGGCAGGCTGCATCCTGCTCCTATCCCAGCCAACTTGTAACCAACCCAGCCTAGCATTTACATGCTTTCCTCCAAATCCCATTTCGCAGACACATCCTTTTCTCCAGAAGTCGAGCCAGGGCCAGACAGAGCTGAAGCAATAGAGAAACAGAGAGGCCAACCAAATGCCCTGCTCAGGAAGAAAACCTCCTGAATTTGGGCCTGAGATAGTTAATATCAAAGGATTTCCATAATTGGGAGATGCCCCTTGATTCCCCTCCTCCTGCAGCTCTAGGAATCCACACCCTCTTCCTTTCTAGATGTGTGTGTGTGTGTGTGTGCGCACCCGCGCGCACACGCGCGCGCCCGCGGCTCACACACGTGTGGGCGGCCTTCTGAGCCCTAGTCCTTCTAGGCCACCCTGGGGTGGGGCTGCAGAGGTGGGAAGGGGTGGTGAAGCTCAGTTCACCTGAGAGAGAGGGAAAGGAGGGGGAGTTGGAGGGAAAGAGAAAAGAGGAACGAGCCCCCTTGGAATGTGATTTAAGTAAGATGCTGCACAAAATGGCTCCTCAGCGAGGCTCACAGTAACAGCGGGCGCCGAGGCCCGGCCTGCAAGCCTAGGGCTGGTTAGGGCTCTGGGAGAAAGATTAAAAGCTCAATTTGGATTCAGTTTAGATGTGGGAGGCCACTGTCCTTAGAGCCACATCTCAGCGGCTTTTTTGGGAAACCAAGTCTCTTGATGGGGAGTGAAGGAGGCCAGCTAGCTCCCACACTCTGTTTAAGTGGAACCTGTCCTGGAATCAGTGACCCCCTCTACCTCCACCTTCCAGTACCCAGGTATCTTAGCCCTATTCTCAGGAAGGAGGCCAGAGTGAGACCAGGCCTCGAGGTCATAGGCTACAGAAAAGGCTGTTCTGGTGGTTCAGGGCAGGTGTACTTTCCATGGGCTGGCGGCTAGCAGCCAGCATCCATGCACAGCTTAACAGGGGCCTGGGAAGCCATCCAGGTGGATACTGGGCAGAAGCACATTGTGTTGGGTTGGCATTGCAAGCTGAAGACAGCAGGCAGCTGGGCAGGCCAATTCCAAGCCCAAGTGGGTAGAAGCCAACCAACATTGGCCCTGGTCTCCCTTTCAACTGCACTTCAGGATGGGTCTGGGTTCCATGTACTTCTCCCCATGCCAAGCCCCTGGCCTCGGACTATAGCCCCAGCATAATACCTAAGTCCAGGAAGAGCATGCATTGAGCCTGGGTGGCCACTAGCTAGCCAGGCCAGAGCACTGGTGCTGAGAGCCACCCACGGGGCCTCTTTCTTTTGCCCTGAACTTCCTCTGTCTGCTCAGTGACATCCCGACCTGAGTTTCAGGAGCACATGCAGCTACCAGAAAAAGCAAATAGCCAGCAAGAAAGGGAGCCTTGGTAACAAGATATCTTCACCAAAGGCCAGAGACTCCATTTTTTCATTTTTCATATTTTCCCTCCACTGAGGGACAGACAGTTCCTTGGTCTTGAGCCCCAATGTCTGTATCTACAGAAATGCCCAATCCTGCAGCAACCACATGTGTGCCCTGTAACCCTTTGACTCAGAAAACCTGTACAACACTCCTACCACACTTGGCCCATATACCTCTCTAGCAGCCAGCCTAAGGTAAGTGACTGGTACTTTGCCTGAGCATGCACATGTGTGTACAAATGCTGCTGTACCCATTGGCGAGTGCTGGCTGCTTGAACTCTGTGCTGGTTTTGGCCCAAATTCCTGGTTCGTATCCATAGTTACACAGCTCAGCACAAGGGCCCTGACAACTTACAGGAGTTCTGAAATGGAAGCATTTCAGAACACAGAAAGTTAAATGATTAAGCGAAAGGAGAAGGAGCACTTCAGATCCTCACCAACAACCCTGTACAGACACTTTGTCCAGCAACCAGACCTGACTAGATCCAGAGGCTGGGAATCTGAAGCCATGGAAATAAACAGAAGCAATCATTTGGCCTGCCATTTAGCCTGGAACTAATGCTCCTTTCCTGAGCCCTTCTGGATTTTAATAAGGAAAGAGTATCTCCAGCTACAACCCAAGTTAAGTTCAAAGTGCCCTTTCTCCCTTCCTCCCTCTCTCAGTTGCTCCTTTATCAGGTCCAAACTTTGATTCAACTGATTTTCCTATTGTTTGGAGGCTGGAAAGTCTTCTAGTTGAGAGACCCAGGGTTGAGCCAGCTCAGATGGAGCCTGGCACCCAAGGGTCCTAGGGCTTCCATACCCACCCTCATGTACAGGTGGCCAGCTGGGCTGTAGTGACCTCCTCAGCTGCTGAGGTATAGACAGCTGGGGTTGGGGCTCTGGGAATCCCTAGGCTGAAAAGGAACTTGGAAACATCTCTTCTAAAAAGGCCTGGGCATAGCAGCCACCCCTCCCCTGAGATCTCCAGCAACCACTATTTCAAAGGGAGGCTCCAGAGGCAGACCCTGCATGACACCCTCCATCTCAGTGCCCAAGTAATCTACCCACCCTGTGGCCTCTGTCCTTGTTGAAAGCCAGACCCTTTAACTCCATCCTTCTTTATTCCATGTCTAAGAATTAACCTTCTCCAGCATATGGGGGCTCAAAAGCCATCTCTCCTTCAAGACCAGCACCTGGATTTCTCCCTTGCCACAAAGGTTCGAAGTGTGCATTTCTGGATTCATGCACTCCTCCTATGATCTGACCTCAGAGCATCTCTCAGCTTCTGCTTCATCCCTGTTCTGCTTGGGTCAGCATGGACTGTGTTCCAGTCCTTTCCCAGAGAAGCCCCTCACCACAGTCTCAACCTCTCTGGCACCCTCATTCTTCCCCAGCTCAAAACGGGCTAAGCCGGAGGAGGCTGAAGAGCCGCCCACGAACAGATTCCAAAAGGCCTGTTCTGAAGCACAGAGTGGGGAGCAGAACAGAAAGGATTCCCCAACAACGTCCCATTTCAGAGGGGCAAAAACACGTCATAAATCTTGTCTAGACTGGGTGCCGGTGTTGCATTTTTCTCAAAATATATTTTTTTCAGGAAGCCACTTTCTAGGTTATTTTTTTGTGGGGAGGGAAAGAGATGAGAAGGAAGAGGGGAATCAGAGGGGAAGCGAGGGAGGACTCCTTGGGACTTCACTTCAGAAGCATTCTCTCTTCTCCCAAACCGGTCTGCAGTCCCACCACTTCCATCGTATCCCATGCCCTTCCCCTTTCTTCGCACCCAAAGTCCTCATCTCTGGGAGCTTCCCACTGTCCCAGGACCCTTGACCTTGATCTTGATGGCTTTTGAAAGATGACAGATCCCTGCCTCCTACGCATAGTCAGAGCGAACCCCTTATCCCGCCCGACAGCAAAGGGAAGCCCGGAGCTGCGAGTGACCCAAGGGGACCAGGCAGGGATGCCCCAGCCCCCTCTCCCAGTCCAGCCCAGCTCCCTGGGCTTCCCTACCTGAGGCCACCGCCCTGGCGCCCTAGCCCTCTCTACCCAGCCTTGCCGAGACACAGCGGGCAGTGGCACTTACGGACCCGGAAAGGGGCCAGGGCCCCACGAGGCGACGGCGGGGGTGGGGCGGCTGCGGCGACGGCGGCTCTGTCTCCCCTGATCAGGCGAGTCCCCAGGCTCAGGCCCAGTTCTGGTCGCCTTCCAAGCGCCCCTGCCCCGGTAGGCACATGGCAGAGAGCTGCGGGAGGCAGGCACCAAGCGCTGGCTCGGGGGCTCCTGGCCGCGCGCCGCTTCTCCGGGCTCTGAGCGGCTCCCAGCACCGCCTTCTCGGGCGGGCACGGCCCGCAGTGACGTCAGCGCGGCTCCCCCCGCCCCCCTCCCTTCACCCCGATCGGCGCCGAATGGAGCGGGCCGAGGCGGGCTGTGAGGGTGCCCAGCCCTGCGCCCCGGCCAGTCCTCCCGCCTCTCCGCTTGCCTCCTAGCCTTTCTAGGGGAGACGGAGCTGTTCAACCCTCCCCGCTGCCCACGCCGGGCACCACCGGGCTCACCCATAGCCACCAACGACCTGGGAGGTGGTGGCGAGTAGTGCGTTGGAAGCCTTGCTGGCAGATCCAGGCTCAGGGATCCCGGCTGCTTTGGGAAGAATGGAGAGCTGAGGGGATGAGGGGTGTCTATGTTCTAGGCGGAAAGGGGGCGTTTCATCTTTTCTCACGGTGTCTTTATCCATGATAGGTTGGACGGTCCTGGGGTCCCCATGTCAATTCAGAAGGGATCTTTCAAATCGCGGAAATGTGTCTTGTTCGGAGCTGGGATTGCTTTCCAGCCTGGGTCCTGCTTCTCCAAGCCCCGGGGCTGTCCTCCCACCCCCACCCCAACCAGGGCGTGCACCTGCAAACTCACTGGTCTGCGAACGCCCCGGAGCCGCTGTCCAAATGCTGAACTCGGCCTCCCCAGGGCGGGATCCAGACGTCCGGGTACCCACCGCTCTGCATTGTCTGCAAGGGCGGGCCAGGGGTTCTGGAGGATTCTGGGACGTACAGTGCAGAACCCGTGGAAACTTTGGTGCTCCAATATGATATCGGGAAGCTCCAGAAAAGGGGACAAGAGGTCAAGGGGAGGCAGAAACCGAGAGGGCAGACAGAACAGCCATCCTCCTACCCCAAACCACTTGTCTGGGGTCCTCTCTGCCACCACCACAGCAGGGAAGGTCCCTCTGGCTGAACTTGTCAGCTGCTCTCATCATCCATCAGGGGCCAGCCAGACAGTCCAAGTTCATGAGCAACGCTGTTAACCCCTTACAAACCAAGCGTCTACCAAAGGATGGAGCCGCTTGGCCGCGGAGCGCTCTCTCGGATTTCAACCACTGCCTCCCAGAAGCCACCGGTGTCAGCCAAGGATTCCTTCCTCTTCCAGGTTTCTGTCCTAACCATTTATTCTGTCATTGTATTTACTTTTGGTCTCCACAATCTCTCCAGTTCTTCCTCTTCTAAGTTAGTTTTATACTAGTATAATTGACTGCTTTTCTAAATGTCTTCTCTTTTTTCCCATTTTATGACTGTCCTCATTGTGGAAAAACTAGAAAGTTCAGACAAATGCAGAAAAAAATAATAATTTGCTTTAATTTCTATAGCTAGAGGCCTAAACTTAAAGTGGGGGGAAAGAACATTTTTATTAGAAGACTCTAGATTGGAGCTGGGGATATAGCTCAGGAGGAGAGTGCTTGTAAGTCCCTGGGTTTAATCCCCAGCTCCACAGAAACAAACAAACACACACCCCCCAGGTGACTGTTTGGTGCAGTATGCAGGGAGGGAGGGGGGAATATGTTAAATCCAGACTTTCTCAACTGATGAGGAAAGAAAAACAAATACAAGCTCTGAGAAAAGGTTAAGACAAGGAGATCTGTCCAGAGCCTGCTAGAGGGGCCAAAGAGGGACCTAGTGCTATGGAGGGCTAGACACAGGAACCCAGAGAGATACTGTATTCAGAATATCTGGTGGAGAACCAGGGCAGGGCCCAGACACACTCTCACCCTCTACCTACTGGTTCCTGTTCTAGCATTCAAAGTCCAAAAGAGGCTTCTCCTGGTCTTCCTGGTCAGACCAGCTAGGGTGCTTGACTCTGTGTGTGTGTGTGTGTGTGTGTGTGTGTGTGAGGGTGCTGCCCAAGAGCAAAGACTCTGCCTTGTTTTGGAACCCATCCTGTGGAGAACTTTCTCTGCCTCTCCCTGCAGTCTGTCTGACTAGGCCACTTTTCCCCCTCCCCCATTTCCTATTGAATTCCTGGCGTCTGGTAGCTGGCGGCAACTAGGGCGACCTACCAACTTTTCCCCTGGGCATTTTCTCACCCCCTTCACCCCCCAGTGCTTTCTTTTCTTCTTCCAGCGCTCCTTTTGAAAGGAGGCACCCAGGCTCAGAACGTGTTCTGCAGTTTAACTACTTCCAAATTCTTTGTTCAGGTCACCCCGGGACTCCATTGTCCGCTATTGAGAGCGCGGGCAGGCCGGCGGGTGCGCCTCTGCCATGCAGGCCTGAATCCATTAGACCGCCGCCCCGGCCCCTGTGGCCCATTGACGCGCTCGCTTCACCCGGGCGCCGGCAGCCCCCCTCTGTCTCCTCGGCTCCCGCCCTCAGCTGCCTGTTTTGGATGCAGCAGTGCAATCACTGATGGCTGCAGGTCCTCGCAGCGATTTATCTGGGTCTTACCTTGTCTGGAGAGAGTGGGCGCAACTCAACCTAGGATGATTCTTGTAGACTCAATCCCAGCTTGTGCCGCCCTCAACCGGGGTCCTGCCCAGACCCTGTTGCTTGCCATGATGCTTGATTCTGATGGGTAGCTTTTGAAGGACTGCTTCAGGAATGAAAGTGGAAAATCACACCCAGAAGTCACCTCCACTTCTTTTTCCAGGCTTCCAACCTTCTTTTTTCACCCTTCTTTTTTCTCTGGCCTCACATTCCCAGTTTCCAATATCTCAAAGCCTCTCCTGAATTGAGGGAGTGGAATGAGGGGGTCCAGTTTCAAGGGGAAGTCATCAGGGAGCAGTACTCTGCCCTACTCCCATTCTGCCCCAGTGTCACCCTTGAAGGCCTGTCACCCTAGTATAGAGATTTCCACAGCTCACAGGGAAAGGGTCCAGAGATACTCTGGCAGAACCTTCCAGGTTCCTAGGGTCCCAGGGTACCACTGAAGGTGTTGAGGCTCGTCCTGTCTTTCCCTATCTTTCCTCAGAACTCAGGGAGACAAAGAGCATGTGAGTCCTGCAGGGGAGTCAGCTCTGAGGTGGGTGTCTGGCAAGATCCTGAGGCGCTGTGCCCTGCAGCACCCCAGATAGCATCCCTCTAACTCTGTAGGGAAATGAAATTTCTCCCCAAGTTGGGCTTGAGCCCACGAAAGATCAGAGAGGTTCAGGAAGACGTTGCATTCACAGTCAGTGCCCAGGAAGAGATTGATTGCTATTAATGTTTCCCATTCCTCCCCATCCCCCAGCATGAAGCTTCCCTTTACCCCGCCCTGAGCTTGACCCTCTCCTTTGGGGATTGTCGGGTCACTGAGTCTAGGTCAAACATCGATGCCCAACCCCAGGATGTCTTGAGGTCACTCAAGTCTCTGATCTGCTTGACTTGTCCAGGACCAGCCCAACCCTTCCCCAGAACTGAACTCCCGTGAGTGAGTGACGGTAGTAAAGTGAAGATGCTAGCAGGAGAAAGGCCGAGGATGCGGGCATAGGTCGCAGAAGAAGAGCTCTAGGAGGTGGGCTCAGCTCCCCGCAGGCCGAGGAAGGAGGGAGCGAGAGGGAAAACGGGTAGCCTCTGCTCTCTAGGCCCCACGACTCCGATCCTCAGGCCAATACCACCGAGCAGCAGGGTGCGGATCTCAACCCGCTACGGCCTGGGTGGGTAGTGGAGCGTGCTCTGCCAGAGCTCGCACGTACCCCTCCACTGAGTTCTAGACACCGAGCTGGAGAGGCTGAATCCAATGCATTTCGAAACCTGGATAGACTATACCAAAGCTCTTGCGGGAGACAGGACCTTTGAGGGTCTCCCACCCTCCAAACCACGTCCTCCCTCTCCGTCCTTCCCCCTGGTCCCGGGTTCTCCAGTCGGCTGCCCTGATCTAGCGACTCTCGCGTCCTAGCGGGCTCTGCACGCTGTCCAACAGTGCGCTCTGGCGGCCTTCTCGGGAGCTGCAGGCGCGCACAGCTCAGCAGCCCAAAGTGGGCGGGAAAGACTCGGACCGGCTCGGTGGGCGGTGCCTCGACGCCGCGGGTTGGGTAGAACCGTAGAGATGCAGTAGCCCTAGAAGAGCTGCGCACAGTTCCCCCTCTTGGCTGCTCTTTGCTTCTCAAACTCTACGAGTCACGAAATAGTTACTTTTGTTAGTGAGGACACCAGGTACAGGCGAATGAGGTCTGGAGACTTCAAAAACCTTGCCCCCACTTCTAAATGCCCGGTTCCTACTGTCGTGTCAATTTCTCCCCAGCTTTGCCCTCTCCATCTCAGCGGCTTACTTTTCAACCAGGATCTCTCTCATACCTTCAAGACCTCAGAAAATTAGAAATAAATGCCCTTTCTCATTAGGTCTCTATTCCAAGGGTGAATGGGAGATGAGCAAGAGGAAATGACTGGTCGTGATATGCAGGTAATGCCTGCAATTTGGAGAGTCATGAAATCTCCCTGGCTCACAACTTAAGTGTCAGGAGCATCTTGGTGGGTTCAGTGTGGTGTTCTGTTTTCAGTCTGGCCACGTGTTTCAAAGGGTCCTTGACATTCATTCTTTCAGCAAGTGGCTGAGCTCCCACTATATGCCAGGAACTGCTAGAGACAAAACTTCCTCAAGGTCACACAGCTAGAAATTGATGGAGTCAGTTTTCGGCCTCAGGCATGTTCTACCCTACACCCCATTTTTCCTTTCTCATCTGGATGATTTCAGAAATCTAACTGGTGTTCCACCTCAGAACTTAGCCCCCAGCAATATGCTGTCCAATCTGCTGGGGAGAGACCTTTCCAAAATGCCTATCTGATCATGTCTCCTCCTTGCTTGAGATCCTTCAGTGGGGCTCTACTGCCTCCAGGAGAAAGCCTCAAGTCCTGGCAGAAGAGCTCCCCCTGCCACCTGGTCCTATGCTCCTCCCCCACTCTTCCACCATTGCAGGAGACTTCATTTCACCAAGGACAGGGTCTGGCACCTGCCCCTGCCTTTGTGTGCACCTACACTTCCTGTGCTCGGAATACCTCTCTCTCGGGTACCTTTAAGATTCTGGATGAATCCTCTGTGTGACTTTCTGACCTATCCAGCTGGGCTGGATGGGCCTAAGTGGCCACATTTGTATCACCTGCATCCTCTCTTCCTACTGACAACCAGTTGATGGAATCTGGCATGGTCTTTGACCCACAGGGGATAACCCCTGGCCTGGACTGTCTTCCAGGGTCTCTCCTGAGTAGTGACGTGAAACCCAGGCTGAGCAGGTCTAGTGTTGTGCTCAGCCCAGGTGATGAGGAAGCAAAAACAAACAGAAACCCAAAAACACAGAGGAGAATGGAACAGTGGTGGAGAAGCCAGAGAAAAAGGGAGAGAGAGAGAGAGAGAGAGAGAGAGAGAGAGAGCCAGAGAGAGGACCTGAGACTTCATGAGGTGCATCTCCTTGACAGGAAAGTCTCACTTCTTTCCTTTGGTTGGCTTTGAGTAAGATTCTGTTCTGCTCCTGCCAGCTCTCTGACCCAAGTCAGCTCCTGCCAAGCTGTCCCTCCTTCTCTGTGTGTCTTCACCCCTAGGCAGCACCTAGGTTGTGCTGCAGAGCAGTGCAGCAGACCCGTGTCGCGGAGGCCCCCTTCTTGAACATCTGCACCTTTCACAAGCAGTGTAACTCAAGTTTCCATTGAGGCAGCAGCAGGTGCGCCACCAGGTGGCAATTGTGACAAACACATTTTACAATCCATTTGGACGCCAGCTTAGAATGATGGGTTTATTGATTAGCGTTTAAAATGTTTCAGGATTTGCATTACTCAGATTTGCTCATGGGGTGAGATTTCGCTAACAGTTAATGATTACTGAGTGGGTAGGTTGTGCCAAACACTATTCTGAGCACTTTATTATTAATTTTCACAGCTGTCTTTCTGTGATACATGCTGTTATTATCATTCAACAGATGGGAAAGCCCAGGCATGGAGAGGTTAAGTAATTGGTCATAAGTCACAGTAGCAGAACCAGGATGGGAAACCACAGTCCAAATATTCCCTCTCTCTCTCTCTCTCTCTCTCTCTCTGTGTGTGTGTGTGTGTGTGCGCGCGCGCCAGGGATTGAACCCAGGGGCACTTAACCACTGAACCACATCCCCAGGCCTTTATTGTAGCTTATTTAGAAATAGGGTCTCACTAAGTTGCTGAGGCTGGCTTTGAACTCGAGATCCTCCTGCCTCAGCTTCCCAAGCTGCTGGGATTACAGGCATGTGCCACTGCGCCCAGCTCACAGTCCAAATTCTTAACCACTATGTTACACTGCCTCTTAACAGCAGTTCTCCCCCACCCCCACTTCGGGCCTGGGGAGTACAGGCTAGGTGAATGCTCTATCACTGAGCAACATCCTCAGAATAGTTTATATTGTCCTTTTCAGTTTCTTGACTCATCTCTTTTTCTTTTTAAATATTTTTTAGATTAAATGGAAACAACACCTTTATTTTGTTTTATTTGTTTTTGTGTGATGCTGAGGATCAAACCCACTGCCTCACATATGCAAGGCAGGTGCTCTACCACAACCCCAGCCCTTGACTAGTCTCTTTTTCCCACTTGACTGTGAGCCCACTGAGGGAAGGAATCCCATCTCGTTCATCTCCATATTTCCTGCTCTGGACACAGAAAACATGAGCAACATTCAATGTATTGAAAAGAAGCACCTTCCAGACATATGAAAATGTGGAAATACCCAGAATATTTCTGCGTATTTTCATTATTCCCATGGCAAATTCCTCTTCCAACAACTGCAAGAGGTTTTTGAATCATCGTACATACAATACCACCACGCAATATCCTTGGGTAAGTTTTGGAGAAAAAATATTTGGAATTCCATGTGGACCACAAGTTTCTCACAAACCAAACATTTAGTAGCAAAGGTGCAGATAACACTAACAGAACGCCAGGCCATGCTGGGCAAACTGGGAGGCTAGAAGTACCCTTTGAGACTCTGTGGAAGCTAGAATTCCAAATATGAACTAGAAGCACTAATGCAAAACAATTTAAAAGGCAGGAGCAAGGAAAGGACGTCATCTTCTACCTGCCTTGGAGCAGGGAACTTCAGGGTACTGTCTTCTGCTTCCCAATTGTGAAGAGGCTATTTCAGAGTTGGTAATGGTCACTGTCTGATTCCCAGAGCACAAACCCAACAGAGATGGAAACAGGAGCTCCTCTGGCAGGCCAGCTCTGCAGCATTCCTGGAAGACTCCCATTTGCTTCTGCAGGCCCTCCAACAGTTCATAACTGCCTAATTTCTGGTATTAAATTATATCAAATTCCTTTCTGCTTAAAACATCAGCATGGTTTCTGTTTCTTTTGAGATCCCCGAGAGATACAGGTTTGTTCCCTTCTTTGTTAACTTTGAAGACATTTCTGGAATATCTGGTGTAGGTCCAGTTGTATGTACCGGGTGCTCATGCTAGGATAGTGGTAGAAAAACAGTTCCTGCCCTCAAGGATCCACAGGCTTATGAGAATCTCCCAGACCCGTGTGGCCAGACCACACTGGGCACCGTCTTTGGATTGGATGCTGTGGTGGACACTACTGCTTTTCCACCCAGGTCCCATCTCAAACTTCTTTCCAGATATATCCCTCCATCTCCCTGCAGTTCATCAACTTTCAACCTTGCATGAGTCCAGAGAAGTAGCTGGGAGTGGACACCTTGACCAGCCCCCTAGCAGCCTGTAGCCTTGACGATGCTTATGCTGGAGAAAGCTCAGCTCCCTCAAGGGTGGTGGGCATGTGCAGAGCTGGAGCCCTCTATGGATCAGGCAGACACCTGGCCTTGGCTGAAAATCCCACCCTGGCTTAGCTTCTGTCCCTTTCCTGGCCTGCTTCCCCCACTCTCTTCCTGGTTCTTCTGGGAGCACTTTCTTTCTTTTTTAATATTTTTGAGTTGTAAATTGATCTTTCATTTTATTTATTTATTTATATGTGGTGCTGAGGATCGAACCCAGGGCCTCACACATGCCCTGCAAGTGCTCTACCACTGAGCTCCAACTCCAGCCCCAAGGAGCACATTCTTAATACATCATTAGCATACAATTCCTTGTCTTGGGGTGTGCTCTGGGGAAGTGGACCTAAGGACCTAAGACAGGCACCATCATTTTATTTATTTATTTATCTATTAACTTATTTATTTATTCAGGACTGGGGATTAAATTTAGGGGTGCTTGACTACTAAGCTACATCCTCAACCCTTTTTATTTTATTTTATTTTATTTTTGAGACTAGGTTGCCCAGGATGGCCTCAAACTTGTAATCCTCTGGTCTCAGCTTCCCAATTTGCTGGGATTACAGGTCTGTACTGCCATGCTCAACAGGGACCATAATTTTAAAAGGTTACTGACTGACTCCGAGAATGACCAACCAGATCTTTGGTCATCTGGCTGTGTTAACAGATAAGACCAAGGATGGAATTTTACCTGGAGAGAGATCAAGGGGATATTTGTCTGTTATCTGCAACATCTGGGGCACTGACCTGGAGGACAGCAGGTAGGAAAGACAACCTGGGGTGTCAAAATTGCCTCATGACAGTCAATTTTATGTGTCAATTTAGCTAGGCTATGGTACCCAGTTATTTGGTTAAACATCAGTGTAGATGTTTTTAATATTAACCTTTAAGTCCTTGCACTTTGAATAAAATGGATTATTTTCCATAATTTGGGTGGGCTTCATCTAATCAGGTAAAGGTCTTTAGAGAAAAGACTAGGCTCTCCCAAAGATGGAAAAAGTTTATCTCCAGACTGCTTTCAGACTACAAAGTCCACTCTTGTTGGAATTTCATCTGCCAGCTTGCCTTGAAGATTTCAGACTTACCAGCCTCCACTGATTCCTTAACATAAATCTTTAACTATGTGTCTATGTGTCTGTGTATGTGTGTATGTATGTGTCTATCTATCCAAATGATCATTTGCTGCATAACATTTCAGTCGATGACAGACCACATATGTGACAGTGGTCCAATACTAGAACTGAAAAATTCCTATTGCCTAACATTTTAACTGTATCTTTTTTGTGCTTCCATATATGTTTAGATACATAATGCTTACCACTGTGTTACCGTTGCCTACAGGGTCAGTGTAGCTCCATGTTTTAGACTATCACCTGGGAGCCATGGGCTATATCATATAGCTCAGGTGTGTAGTAGGCTGCCCCACCGAGGTTTGTGTAAGTGTGCTCTGTGATGTTTGCACAATGACAAAATCCGCCAATGATGCATTCTTCAGAATATGTCCCTGTTGGGAAGGGGCACCCAGCTATACACATACCCACATACCCCCTGCTGGTTCTGCCTCTCTGGACCTTAGCCAGGGCAGGCTTCAGATCGGTAGCATCATGGCAGGGCCCACCATGGGGCAGGCAAGTGGGGCAAGTGGAGGCTCTGAAACAGCAGTGGGGAGAGCAGGGACCAACACCCCAACATGTGGGTTAACAGCAGAAAGCCCTCCTGGAGGCTCACTGGGGACAGTCCTGACACCCTAAGCCCCAGCAGAGCAGCTGAGCAGTGGCCACGAGACAGTGAAGCAGTGTGGTCACTGTGGGGCTTCTCCTGGTGCTGCCAGGGAGAAGTGTGCTGGCCTCCCCAACATCGACAAGGGTATGGTGGAGTCCCCAGCAGCCGTCCTGATGACCCTGAGCCTGAGATCGAGCCTGTCCTGTTCCCCACCCTCAGTTCCACTTACTATTTCTTTGCTGTGGGGCTTTGGGCAATTGATCATGTTTCTGTATCTGAGTTTTTATATCTATAAGATGGATGTGTCAGGCAGTTTTCTGTTGCTGGGACCAAAATACCTGACTAGAAAAACTTAGAAGATGGAAAGTTTATTTGGGCTCACGATTTCAGAAGTCTCAGTACGTCGTTGACAGACTCCATTGCTCTGAGGCCCAAATGAGGCGGAACATCATGGAAGGGGGCAGAGGGCAGTGTGGGTAAGAAAGCTTCTCAGCTCATGGCAGCCAGGAAGGAGGGGGGGGGAGAGAGGGGGAGAAAGCGGGGAGGGAGGGAAGGGAGAGAGAGAGAGGAAGAGGGAGAGAGAGAGGGAGGGAGGAATAGACAGAGGAGCTCCAGGAGCCAGGGACAAGATATGATTCCTAAGCCTGCCACCCCCACAGTGACCTACTTTCTCCAGTCATGCCCCACCTGCCTACAATTACCACCCAGTAGTCTATTTAAATTATTAATCCATCAAATGGATTAATACACTGATGAGGTTACAGCTCTCATAATCTAATTGTTTCTCCTCTGAACATTCCTGCATTAACAGGGGACATTAAGGATCCAAACCATAACACGGGGCTAGTGGTGGTCCCTTCCCTGTGGGGGTTATTGAAAGGATTAAATGGGGATGCTGAGGAGAACGCCTGCATGCAGATGAGCAGTCCCCACTAGCTCCGGCTTCTCCTATACCCACAGCCTGCTTTCCTCTTGTGTGTGTGTTTTTTTTAATGATCTCTTTTTTAAAAAAATATTTTTAAATTGTCAATGGAGCTTTATTTTATTTATTGATATGCGGTGCTGAGAATCGAACCCAGTGCCACGCACATGCTGGACAAGTGCTCTGCTACTGAGCCACAACCCCAGCCCTCCTCTTGTTTTTGGTAACCGGGCAGCTAACCCAGGAGCACTTTACCTCTGAGCCACATCCCCAACCATTTTTATTTTTTTATTTTGAGACAGGGTCCCACTATGTTGCTTAGGTCCTCCCTAAATTGCTGAGACTGGCCTTGAACTTGTGACCCTCCTGTCTCAGTCTCTCAAGTCACTGGGATTACAGGCATATATCATGGTGCCCAGCCCGCTTTTTTCTTTGGTGTGGCCTTAGCAACAGATTTCACAAGAAAACCATCAGGCGCTTCATCTGCTGAGCCAGGAAGCAGGTTTCCTTCTGGGTAGTGAGCTTTGTGCTGCTGAAGGTATACCAGCAGAACCCTGGGTGTGGGTGAACCAGGCTCCAGGTCACCTGGGGCTCCAGGGACATGCAGAGCCTGTGTGCTGTGTCCCAGGCCCCACATCACACCCTTCTCCCATTCTCACCATTAGTGGGCTTCTAGTCTCTATTTCTTTGCTGTCACATCATGATTTTCTGCCTCGGCAAAGCTCCCATGGCTTGGCTGCCTCTCTGTGCCTTTTGGTGATTGAAATCACCCTGCCAGCTAAGGCCACGGGATACTAGCCTGGGCTTGGACACCTCCCTCATGCCTAACACAAGGATTCCTGCTTCAACCTCAGAAGGAGCCTGGCAGGCACTCCCTTTCTGCAGACCTCTCTGCCTGCCTTGGTGACTACAACCCCCACACTGTGACAAGTCAAGCTTTGACAGATTGTAGAGCAAATTTGTTCAACTCAGGCTGCCTTCTGAGCCAGGACTATCATGGACAGCTGTACAGGTTGAGTACTGCATAACTCCTGTGGGGTGGCAGTCACATTGGCCTTGGTCCTTCTTCCAGGAGTGCATATTGCAGAAAGAAAGGGATTAAGGGGAGGGGATACACATCAGAGCCTTCAGGTGAGAAAAAAATGTCATTTAAAAAAATACAATGTTGGGACATAATTTCCTTTTTGGAAAAGTTAGATCTTAGCTGGGTGCATTGGCACATGCCTGTCATCCCAGTGACTCAGGAGGCTGAGGCAGTAGGATCACAAGTTCAAGACTAACCTGAGCAATTTAACAAGTCCCTAAGTAACTCAGTGAGAGCTTGTCTCAAAAATACATAAAAAAGAGCTGGGGATGTAGCTTAGTGGTAGAGTGGCCCTGGGTTCAATCCCTGGTTAAAAAAAGAAAAAAGAGAAAAATTAGATCCTACATTTTTTATGCAATGCAACTATAGAAAGAAAAGGTAGACAAAAATCTTTCATTTTGATGGAGCCTATGGACAAGACTGTGATTCTCAATGTTGTGCACAACCGAGGCAGGAGGGCAGATGTTAAAAGATGATTAATGAGCTGGGCGCAGTGGTGCATGCCTGTAATCCCAGTAGCTTGGGAGGCTGAGGCAGGAGGATCTTGAGTTCAAAATCAGCCTCAGCAACAGCAAGGTGCTAAGCAACTCAATGAGACTCTGTCTCTAAATAAAATACAAAAACAGAGCTGAGGATGTGGCTCTGTGGCTGAGTGTCCCTGAGTTCAATCCCCAGTACCAAAAAACAAAAAACAATAACAAAACAACAACAACAACAAAAAACAAGGTGATTAAAGAAAAATGTTGAGAAAGCTTGTTGTCCCAAAGACTGGGCAAGCTTTCTGGCTTCCACTTCTGAGTGTCCAGCAGAGGGATAGTACACAGCGGAAGCACTGGACACACTCAGTGAGGGCCCAGTGGATAAAAAGGCAGGAGGCTAGGTCACCCAACAGCACTGTCAGGCTCCAGTGGTCTTCTAGAGCCATGCCAAGAGTAGCGACCATCATAATTGTATTCCACAAAAATTAAGAGTCAAGCCTTTTTTTGCTGGTTTTGGTGATCTGAACATATTAATAGGGACTACCTCTGTCTCTTCACATTGTATTCTTCATTCCTCACAAGGTCCTGGGCATGCAGGATAAATGAATAGGCCCACAACTTCCCTAGTCAATAATTCCCTCCAGCCCGGGTCTGCATTCCACCGTCTGAGAGAGATGATTGGCTTGGGTTGTCGCAGCAAGGAGCCACAGACTGCATAGCTTAAACAACAGAAATTTAATTTCTCACGGAGCTCAAGATTGTCCTTGGCAGGGCTGGCATCTTCTGGGGCCTTTCTCCTTGGCTTGTAGAGGGCCCTCTTCTCCCTGTATCTCACATGGGATTCCCTCTGTGTGGGTCTGTGTCTTCACCATTTGGCTTAGGTGAGGGCCCATTGTAATGACCTCATTTTTATTTAATTACTTCTTTAAAGACTTTATCTCCAAATATAGCTGGAATCTGAGATTTGGGGGTTAGGACTTCAACATGAACTTGATGGGAGACCACAATCAGACCCTAAGAGATGGGCAGCATCCAACCCAGCCTGTGGGGCAGGTGTAGTTGCAGATACTAGAAGTATTACACTGCAAAGATTGTTCCCATACATTTTCCCAAGGGTGTGGTCCAGGCCCACCCAGGTCTTAACTGTCATTGGGTCTCACTGGGACTCCCTTGCCAGTCCTCACCACCTCCTGCCCTGAAGCCTGTTTTGGCCTGCTGGAAGCGCAGACTGTTCCAGGCTGTCACTGGCCCTGTGTTTAGCTGCCTGGATGAGAAAGGTCTGTGGTTGCATTTCTCCTCCCCTGTGTCCTCTCTGAGGCCAGCCAGGGCCCCAAGTGGGCACCATCTCCCTTTGGGCTACAGTAGCTCATAAGGCCCATCTCTCCAAAGGTCAGCTTGCATGTGTCCAAAGCCTCTTTACTATGCAGACAGAATGGTTTCAAGAGGGATTTGGGGGTGTAAATCAGGGCCATGTTCCCAGCAGCCTGCGCAGGTGGCGACCGTGGGTGTTCTGTCTCAGCTAAATGGAAACGCAGCAGTGCCACCCTTCTGTACCACAGAGGGGGGCTGCCAGCCCTGCTAGCTGGTTAGTCACCACCTCAGCAGAGCGCACGGTTCCACATACACCATCTGGGGTGAGGAAGACCGTGTGCGGCCAGAAATAAATGAAAAGCCACCCAATGTCCAGGCCCTCACAAAGATTATTATGGCCTCAGAAAAATGATAACATCAGAGTGAAGGTGAGAAAGATGGGTGTGGGGGTGCACTGCACAGACTGGGAATGACAAATAGAGCAGCACCATGACATGCCCCCGCCAGATTGTTAGCAGGGATTATCTCTTGAGTATGAGCTTATGGGAGGCTTGGATTCTCTTTGTTTATTGCCATGTGTGTCGGTGAATACGTGGTGGCAAGGGCCAGCTCAGGTCTAAGAGGGATTCAAGCAGTCTGGGTTGGCCCAGTGAACTGACACGGCTTGCAGCCAGAGGGCTGTTCTAGTGTTAGCTGTGATAACCTTCTGAAAGTCTATAAAGTCTATAAGAACAATGACAATTGCTATCCTTCGTCTTGGCCTGAAAAGGGGGTAGGTATTTGTCAGATGGTTTGATTTTGGGGGGAGGAGGGTACTGGGGATTGAACTCTGGGGCTCTCAACCACTGAGCCACATCCCCAGCCCTACTTTGTATTTTATTTAGAGACAGAGTCTCACTGAGTTGCTTAGTGCCTCCCTTTTGCTGAGGCTGGCTTTGAACTCACAATCCTCCTGCCTCAGCCTCCCGAGCTGCTGGATTACAGGCATGTGCCACCACCTTCTGATGATGGTTTGATTTTTTTCAGGGGGGAGTATCAGTGATTGAACTCTGGGGCTCTAGACCACTGAGCCATATCCTCAGCCATATTTTGTATTTTACTTAGAGATGGGTCTCATTGTGTTGCTTAGTGCCTCACAGTTGCTGAGGCTGGCTTTGAACTTGCAATTCTCCTGTCTCAGCCTCCCAAGCCTCTGGAATTATAGGTGTGCGCCATGATGGTTTGATTTTAATGCACAGGTAGCACAGGTAGATGTCACCATCTTACAGATGAAGAAATGAGGTTAAATAACCCATCGACGGTTACACAGTGCTAAGAAGTGGTAGAGCCGGGATTTGGCCCCAGCTTTAACCACTCTTGGTGTCCATCCTTGGAAATTCTCTGTGGTCTTGGGAATAGCTGTCCTTCATCTCTCAAACAAGAAGCTGGGAAATCAGAGTGCATTCTGGGTACCTACTGGCATTCCAACAGTTCTTGATGGGTCAACAAACTCTGCAACTTGTTCCTGAATTGATGTGAGATGTTTCCAGGGGCTCTGAGGAATACCTGGGCGTGAGGGTTGGGGTCACTGGTCAGATCCCAGAAAAGAGGTTCAGGATCATCAAAGTAATTCCAGCTGCATCCACAAGGTGGTGCCACCAGCGCAAAGGCCTAGGACAAAGTTGTGGCCCTTCCCCAGGCTGAGGATCAACCTAGAGCCTTGCACACCCTAGGCCCGCACTCTGCCACTGAGCTATGCCTGTTGGCCCCAGTTCCGACTTCTATGGTCATTGTGTGAAACTTGAAAAAAATTTACAAAAATGAGATTGGGGATATACTTCAGTGGTAGAGTGCTGGCCTGGCATGCACGAGGGTCTGGGTTTGATTCCCAGCACTGCTTAAAAAAAAAAAAGAAAGAGAAGAAAAGAAAATTACAAAAATGGCCCATGACTCTCAAAGCAAAACAAACAACAGAGGTGTGTAAAGAAAATATTTAACCATCATCCCCTCGTAATGTTCCCCCTCCATAAAGGAAAGTTGGGTTCAATCTCTTTGTGGTCTTTTCCATGTTCCAGCGAAGTAGGGATGCACACATGGAGGCCTTCAAAAAGAAAAAACAACTCTTTGCTTTATTTGATTTGTTTTTCATGTTATGCCCAGTATTCTGCAACCCACAGCTTTCATTCAGCTGAACACTATGAGCATCCTGACTAATAAACAATTTTCATTATTTGTTGTAGTTGTGTTCTATAAAGTTCCCATGAACACCAAATTAGCAAATACTGAACCATTGTTTTTAGGAGAAATATAGGATAAAGTTTCCATGAGCCCCTGGTGGCAACATTTTTTTCCCCCTAGTACTGGGGATTGAAACGAGGGGTGCTCTGCTACTGAGCTACAACTCCCATCCCTTTTTATTTTTTATTTTAAGACAGGGTTGGGCTGGGGATGTGGCTCAAGCGGTAGCGCACTCACCTGGCATGCATGCGGCCCGGGTTCGATCCTCAGCACCACATACCAAACAAAAATGTTGTGTCCGCCGAAAACTAAAAAATAAATATTTAAAAAAATTCTCTCTCTCTCTAAAAAAAAAAAAAAAAAAAAAAGACAGGGTGTTGCTAAGTTATTGAATTTGCAATCCTCCTGTCTCAGCCTCCTGAGTCCCTGAGATCACAGGTGTGTCCCACCTTACCCTTCATGCTTCTGTTTAAAAACATGTTACTTAATACATATTGTTGATTCACTAGCATTGAACTCATGACTGACAGTTCTGTAACTTCTTCTTGAACAAAGCTTAGATCATCTAACACAAGCATTTGTCTGTCAGGCACATGTTATGGTTTGAATTTTAAATGTCCCCCAAAGGTCATGTGTTGAAGGCTGTTCACCAGCCTTTGTGCTGCTGAGAGTTGTGAAACCTTTAGAGGTGGGACCTAGTGGGAGGAAGTTAGGTCACTAGGGGTGTGTCCTTAACAGGGATATTGAGACTCTACCCCTTGCTCTTTCTCTCTCTTTTGCTTCCCCATGTTATGATTTGAACAGCTTTACTTTACCATATACTCCACAATATTTTGCCTTGCCATGGGCCAAAAGCAATGGAACCAAGTGACCTTAGACTGAACCCTTTGAAGCAGTAAGCCAAAATTAACCTTTCCTCTTTTAACATTAATTGTCTCAGGCATTTTGTCATAGCAACAGAAATCTAACTAACAGCACATCACAGCCACTCTGCACTTAGGAACACTAGGCATACTTCAGCCCTATGCTTGGGGGCCCATCTTCAATAGCAAAATCAACAACAAAAAAAAGCACAAAATGTGAAAAAAAAAGTGGTCTGGAATAGGATGCAAAAAGTACATCTTTTTACAGCTCAAGAGCTGAAATAGAAGGCAGACATCAAAATTGTTCAACCTCTCAGGTTCTTCACCACTCTAGGGCTGAAGATGAGGCTCAGTGGTAGAGCACTTGCCTAGCCTAGGCTGCACAATGTGCTGGATTCAGTTCATAGTGTGCTCGCTCACACACTCAAACACACACACACACACGTTTTATTTGTTTTTTAACCACTCACTGAATGTCTTTAGCTGTGAATGCACTCTAAATATTGATTTTAGAGTCAGAAATAAATGTGAGAGAGTAGGCAAATTCACAGATACCAAATCTGTGAATAATAAACCCTGACTATATGCTGAGTTTTATGGATTTTCTAAAATTTCTTCAGTTAATTTTTTGGGGGGAGGTTGTGTTTTGGTTAAAAAAAAAATACAGAAAAATATTGGTCACTAAAAAAAAAGAAAAGAAAAGAAACAACTGGGAATTTGGGAGAGATGTTGAGCTTCCAATTCCCCGGTTAACTCCATTTTCTGCTCGGGTCCCTTAGGCAGAACTAAAGCGTCAGCATCTTGGCTGGTCTCAGGAGTCAGCCATTGGCATGGGGCATGGCTGGCAAGGGGAAGAGGACACAGCCCTTAAGCTCAAAGGCACCCAGAACGGACACCAGAGGGGAGCAGCGCAGTGTCCTCAGGCTTTTTCACCTGAGGTCAGCTGGCCGTGAGGGAGGTAGAGAAAGCCTTTTCTCTGTTTTGCTCATGAGGGAATGGAGGTTCTCAGAAGGCCCCCGTGTGAGGCCACGTAGCAGTGGAGTGGCCCACTGCTCTGGGTTTGAGCCTTTCAGCTTGAGACTTCATACAAAGGTCCATGGAGCCAGCAGCCTTAGGACTCCTGGTGGCTGAGCCACTGGAAAAGAGCGGATGCCTTTCCCTTCCTGGGTCTGTCTGGAGATCCTGCAGGGGTTCAGGGGCCTCCCAAAGAGCAGCAGACCCTGCAGCATGGCCAAGTGAAGGTCTCTGAGGAGAGGAGTTTGCGTCCTGGCTACACCAGCCCGAGCTGTGCACTCTGAAGCTCATGATACTGCATCTCCCTGGGACTCAGTGTCCTCATCTCTAGAATGGGAAAATAACGACCTTTCAGAGCTCATGAGGTTTAACTGTGATGACATGTGCGCATTCTCTACTCAGAGGAGGCTTTGGTTGTGTGCTCACCTCCCCTCTGAGCTGGACAGTCCAGCAGAGGTCAAGTGATGGCAGGACTGGGCCAGAGGGGCAGCCAAATTGCTTCTTTTCATTTGGCCCAACCTCTTGGATGCTGAGACGGAGCGAGTCCACCTGACATTGGGGAGGGGGAAGGTTAAGGTCCCTCTACCCCTGAGCTGGGGCCACCACAGCCAGGCCAAATCCTGGTTCATCCCAAGGTTTGGGGGACAATGGTGTTGGAACACCTAGGCCAAAGTCACCGGCCCCTGACAGACTAGCAGCCCTACTGCGCCCTGTTATTTTACTGAGGGGAAGACCAATCACTTAGGATTCTTTGGCTATAAGCACCAGAAATCTAATTCAAACCAATTTTGGCACTTATAGCCAAACTGCAGAAAGGGAAGGGACAACAGGAATCTGATCCCATTGGGGTCTTGTGTGACTCTTCTCTCTTCTTTCTACAGATCAGACCACCTTTCTCCAAACCACTGGGCCCAGATGCTCTAACCTAACCTTGCATCCACTCAGCTTTGAGATTTGACTCTTTCCTAAGTAGTTGTAAAAGTTCTAAACTGGGAGCAGTGGCACATGCCTGTAATCCCAATTACTTGGGAGGCCAAGGTGGGAGGATCACAACTTTGAGGCCAGCCTCAGCAACAAAATGAGGCCCTGTCTCAAAATTAAAAGCAAACAAATAACAACAAAAGAAGGGGGATGGGAGTGGAGGGCAGAGATACAACTCAGTGGTGGAGCACCCCTGGGTTCACACCCCAGTACCACATGCACCCACATGTGTACACACACATACACACACACACACACAGTCTAGACAGAGTCTCTGATGAGCACCACTGGGATCACTTGCTACCTTTAGCTGCCTTTCTGGGGCTTAGGTGGGAGCTGTATCTATTTGGGGGCTGCATGTGGAAAGCAGGAGTATGTGTGTTTTGGGGAGGGGGTGTAACAACACAGATGTGGCCCAGGGAGGAATCAAAGTGACTTGAACACACCCCAGCCTCAAGTCTATCAACTATTCTGGAGAGAGAAAATAACTGTTTTTTTTTCCTCCTTCTTTCTTCCTTTCCTTCTATTTTCCTTCTTTGTTTTCTTTCTCTTCCCCCGACCCTTACAATTTTCTCTCTCTTTTTTTCTTGTCTTAGAGATTGAACCCAGGGGCACCCTAGTACTAAACACATCCCCAGACCTTTGAGACAGGGTCTCACTAAGTTACCCAGGCTGGCCTCCAACTTGTGATCCTCCTGCCTCAACCTACCAAATTGTTGGAATCAACTGGGATTACAGGTGTGAGCTATCATGCTGGACTCCGCCTTCTTTCTTGTCTTCTCCTTCTTCTCTGTGTATTTTGGATGAACCCAGGGCCTTGCACATGACAGGCAAGTGCTTGACCACTGAGCCATGCCCCGAGTCCCTAATGTATTATTTTTGAACAGGCAACAAGTTCATAATTCAAAATTTGGAAGCTACAACAGGATTTAAATACAAGGTCCCCCCACCCTGTCATCCCCTCACTGTGTCCCTCTACCTAGAGGTATCACTGGTGTTGATTTCTGGTGCTTCTGGGAAGGGGTAGAGCCTCAGCCCCCCTCAGAAGTTTCAGGGTGGAGGTGAGGCCTGAAGATGACCAAGAGCTAGTGTTTGCTGCTCCCATCTGGCTCTGGGGGTCCCTGGACGATACATAAGATGCCATTCCTGACAAGGACTAGAAGCCTGATGGCTTTTCCAAGTCTTCCCCCGCTGCCCTCACCTGGTGGAGCTCAGGTTCAGATTTACAGGCTCCAGCCTGACCGTGGCCTCCCCTGTGGTCTCTTTGCAGACCATTAAACCCAGGATTGGCATGAAGCTAGATGAACTTGAATGGGTCCTCAGAGACTGCTCTTTGCCAGGTACAGATTGCAGACCCAATCAGGAGCCCCTGAATGAGGACAAACCAAAACAGCTGGATTCCACCAGCCACCAGAGTTGAGGGTTGGGTATTTCCAAGTTGGGAGGTCAGGACAGTCATTTTGGCTCCTTGACCCTTCCTGTGGGGGCTCAATCTTCAGCAAGTTACATGTCCCTGGGTTCCTGCCTCTCAGATACTAGCTACGCTTAATTTTTTTTTTTTCTGACATTTGAGAGCCACTGTGTTTCTTTACAAACATGTGGAGGGGTGGCTAACCTGTCTTCTCTTCCTGTGGATTCCTGGGGTTACAGCCTTCCCCAGAATTACCTCCCCTCAATATGCCTTATCACCCTCTGGGAGCTATATCCTTTGCTTGTTTTTGTTTTGTTTTGTTTTGTTTTTTTTGGTACTGAGGATTGGACTTGGACTTGGCGTACTCTACTACTGAGCTAGATCTCCAGCCTTTTAATTTTTTGTTTTGAGACAGGTTCTCACTAAGTTGCCCAAGCTGGCCTCATACTCAGCCTCCTGAGTGGCTAGGATTACAGGTGTGAACCACCAGGCCCAGCAAATCCTTTGCTTTCTAAGATGCTGCTGGTCCCAGAGATGGATACAGTTCAGGTCCCAGGCCCTAGCATGCAGCCTCTTTTCCCTGGGAGGACAAGTGGGGCTTGGTGGTGGGTTTCTGGCAGTTCTATGAGTAGCCAGGCAGCAACTCTGGATCCCTAACCCTGGGAACCCATGGAAAATATGAGTGACTTGGCCAAAGACATTAATGGAGCACATGCTCTCTGATAGACCCTGAGCCAGGCACAGGAAGGAAGCGTGTATACTCCCATGTCCTAGACGAGGCAGAAGAGGTGCAGATACAGTTGTATGGCTGTGTCTGCCAGATATCATTTGTTGGAGTTTGGCCTCCATTCCCAGCCTCTTCTCTGTTCCCCTACGAGGTAGAAGGCTGCCGGATGCTCTGGCAAGGGTCTGGTTGTGACTACATGCTGCTATGAACACTCATATGGCCTTAGCACAGGTCAGCAAGCTCTGGCTAACCAGACTGTGGCAGCTCACTTCCACGTACCACTTACTGTCACTGGCTTTATGTCATGGTGGCAGCAACAGTGGTAGCTGAAGCAAGACAGTGGTCTTCTTTCCTTCAGAATTTGGATCCAGATTATAGATGTGACATTGTGAACTTATGTAAGTCACCATCTGACATCTACCCCTCCAGCCCTTCCATCTTTATTCACATAGTAAAGTCCTGCATTATGTTTCTTTTTGCTTGAAATAAACAGAATGAGACAATGGGTACAGAATTAAAAAAAAATTATTTTCCCTGGGGAGATTCATGTATTCATTCAAGAAATACTGATAGGGTCCCTCCTTTGAGCTAGCCATACCTCAAGGAATGGAGACACAGTAGAACCCAGACTCAGCCCTGCCCTTGGGGAGCTCATGCTTTGTTGGTGGAGAAAGTAAAACAATCATGTGACCCATACAGCAGGAACAGGGGGAGCTGAGAATAGGGTATTGGGATCAGTGAGGGTTCAACCTCAAGAAAGAGGGACTTTTCTAAATATTTTAATTAGAAAGTGACTTAGTGCAGGAGAGCAGATCCTTTGGAAGGGCTAGAGGATGACCTCTCAGTGGGGTCTCCAGAATGCCACAGAGCCCTCCCTCTAACAAAGAGACCACCCTGCCCTGGTCAAGGTCACGGCCATTTCTGGAACTGCTGATTTGGCATCTCTGTGATGCCCTGAGCATTGTGGGGAGAACTGCCTGAGCTTCCAAGGCTGGGAAGTTCTGCCAGCTGCATCATCACGCAATGCAGCAGCAGCTCTGGTGACCCTGAGCTTGTCCTCTCGATTGGGAACAGCTATGATCCCTTCTTCCTGAAAGAAGACACAATTGGGATGCTTTGTCACCATTCAGCTTGAATCATCTCTACTGACGAGACTAACTCCACTGATGATTGGTTTCCCTCTCAAGCCTGGCTGGTCCACAATTATCTTGGCTCAGGCACCTGCCTGGGTCTAGCAGCTGTGGTCAGGGGAGTATCACCAGTTTCCTTGGGGCATACAGGGGTGGCAAGCCCTTGTGAACCCCCTAATAGGACCTGTGGCTGCTGATTTCAGCAGATGCCAACTTGAGGGGCTTCCCTGCCTTAAACTTGGACAGTAATGCCTACATGATCACAATTAGCCAGTGCCACCAGAAAACCTTTCTGGAAGAAAGTAAGGAATAGATAAATAAATATAAGCCAATCCAAATGGAACAATTTTTTACAATGATCAAACTGGTCCATTATTTTTCTTTTGGTACTAAGGATTGAACCCAGGGACACTCTACCAATGAGCTATATCCCCAACTCATTTTTTATTGTTTATTTTGAGATAGGGCCTCATTGAGTTGCTGAGGCTGGCCTTGAACTTGTTATCCTCCTGCCTCATCCTGCCCACTCACCCCTAGGATGACAGATGTGTTCCTCCTGGCTCCATTGTTTTACTTGAAGAACAAAAGACAGAATCTTCTCTTTCAATTCTGACAATTAAATGCAAAAGCCACACAGCCATATACTTCTGAACATAGAATTTGGGAAAAGAGGCTCCCCACCTGTAAATACCTCCCCATAGTATCTTGTTCTTATTTTCCCCTGTTGCATGGATGGATGACTAAAATGCTTTTTGTTCCGGGGAGGGAATGGGAGCATGTCCCCTTCTAACAGAATGGCAAGGTCATTTCCACAAGCATGCTTGACCTGGAGAATCTAGCCCAATTTACTCATCAATGGAAATGTCTCTGCAAGAGAGAAATACACATTTCTCTCATCCCATTTATATTCAGTATGGCTGATATTTTAAGCTAAAAATCTGTGACAAACAAATTGCAAGAAACCCACTTATGGGGCTGGGATTTTGGCTCAGAGGTAGAGTGCTCGCCTACCATCCATGAGGAACTGGGTTTGATCCTCAACACCACATAAATAAAATAAAGATATTGTGTCCACTTATAACTAAAAAAAAAGAAAGAAAGAAAGAAAAAGAAACCCACTTATCACCTTGGGCACATGAAATGGACTGCTGCAGGACCCAGCAGGTGTAGGTCAGGGCTGAAGGTCAAAGCTGTGCTCATAGTGTGGGTGGCACTATGCTCATCTTATAGAGGGCACTGCTAGTTGGGCTCGCCCTGTCTAGCTGTGACAGCTCAGGAAGTGGAATGCACAATTCTGGAACTGGCAAAAAGGTCGCAGGGACCGGCTAGGTCTCAGAGACCGTGGACTTTTCCATCCCTCAGGAATGAAGGGTTCTTCCATCTGGGAGGATATGTGCCCAGATGACATGGCTTCAGGGATGGAGCCTTATGGTGTCTACCTGTATAGAGATTTTTTTTTCAGCAATTGACCAAAATGTCACTTCTAAAAGTCAATATTTATTTAGTGTGTGATAAAAAAGTGTACAAAAGTGAACCGGAGTTGGCAGTACATGTAGATTGAGATTCTTGGAGTTACTATTATTATTTTTTTGAACCCAAGGTTGTTTATCCACTGAGCCACATCCCCAGTCGGTTTTTTGTTTTTTGTTTTTTGGTTTCATTTTGAAATAGGATCTCGCTAAGTACTTAGGACTTTGCTAAATTGCTGAGGTTTGTCTTGAACTTGCAATTCTCCTTCTTCAGCCTCCTGAATCATTGGGATTATAGTTGTTTGGCACTAAACCCAGCTAATTTTCTTCTTTTTTTTTAAAGCTGGGGATGGAACCCAGGGCCTAAAACATGCTAGATCAGTGCTCCATTACTGAGCTGCACCCCCAGTTCTATCATCCAAAATGTTAAAACTAAATTGTCTTATTGACCTTTTAAGCTAAGAGACCTTAACTGAATAGATCTTTTTTATACCCTGTTAAGAAAGTGCTCAGGGCTGGGGTTGTGGCTCAGAGGTAGAGGGCTCACCTAGCACGCTTGAAGCCCTGGGTTCGAGCCTCAGCACCACATGAAAATATATAAAATAAAGGTATTGTGTCCAACTACAACTAAAAAAGAAAAAAAAATTTTAAAAAGGAAGTGTTTATTTCTCCTGATGGAAAAAAATTATTTTCAGGTATGGAGTTATGTAAACTGGTTGACTTTTTTTTTTTAACCAATATTTGGTATTTTTAAATTTTACATGTTAAAGTAAATGATATATATTGTGTTATATATTCTAATATATAAATTACATATTGTATAGTAATATGTAGTTGCATATATTAAAATTGTACACGATGAGTGATAGGCGTTTTTAATTTATGATAAAATATCTATTGAGTCTCTTTGAAAAATAGTTACTTGTATCATTGACAGCTCCAGGACCCTAGATCCTTGGGGAGCTAAGGTGAAATTATAAGAGTTTACAAACAGCAAACTGCAAAGCAGAATCTTATGTACAGACTAGTCTCATCTCAGTGAGATTTCCTTCAGTAAAATTTAACTGAAGACGTTTAAAAAACAAAAAGCTCATTCATGCTAGGTGCAGTGGCACATTCCTATAATCCCAGCTACTCAGGAGGCTGAGGCAGGAGGAGCATAAGTTCAAGGCAAGCCTAGGCTTCTTAGCAAGACTGTTTTAAAAGAATAAAAAGGGCTGGGGATGTAGCTCAGTGGTAAAGCACCCCTGGATTGAATCCCCAGTATCAAAAAGATAGAGAGATATAGATAGATAGATAGATAGATAGATAGATAGATAGATAGATAGACAGACAGGAAAAAAAAAAGCTCATTAATTTGGTCAGCAAATATTTCATGGATACCCAATCAGTAAGGGCTCTTTCCATCACAAGTGACAGAAAATCAAGTCTATATTAGTTAAAGCAAAAAAGAGGCCCTTGTCATTGAAAATTTCAATACTTATAATATGAAGGAAGTACTGTTAATTTTTTGAAAGGCCCAAATCGGCCCAGCATAGCTAATAAGCCCTGTTCCTGACTCTTAGGACCAAGTCAGCTCCTCAGCCCTGGCCAGCAGCTGCAGAAAGATGACTGTTGGTGTGAAAAAGAACAGCAAACATCTCCTCTCTGTGTCAGGTTCTATAACTAGAGATATAAAAATGGAAAGGGTCCCATTTCTTCTCATCAGGAAGCTTCCCAATCACCAAAAAATTACTTGAATTTCCATCATAAATTCTCTTTTTACCTGCCCTTAAACTTTATCCAACCAACTAGATCATCTTTTAAAAATAGTCTATACCTCTCATCCTGAATATCATATACTGGTCATGAAGCCACATACTGATTTTACCCCGTATGACTATTCTGAGGCTCAGGACTATACTGAGGCCCAGCAAGGCAGGACCTGACTACTCAGATGCTGTTCTCAATGCTTTATATGCAGACCTCTGTGAACCCTTGTGGCAACTCTGTGAGGTTGCTACTGTAAAATGTGCCCCATTTTACAGACCAGGATACTAAGGAGCACCACATAAAAATAATAAAAAAAAAGTACTATGTCTAACTACAACTAAAAAATAAAATATTTTTAAAAATTAATTAATTATTTAAAAAATTCTGGGGATGTGGCTCAGTGGTTAAGCACCCCTGGGTTCAATCCCTGGGTCCAAAAAACAAAAACAAACAAACAAACAAAAATCGACACTTAACACCCTCTGCCATCTCCTCATACAGGTCCTCCTGCTCAACTCCCTTAGGGGTCCCGTTGGTCCAGGGCAAAGGAGGAAAACATGAATAAGTTCCCAGATTGCTTTCTGACAGCTATTGGAGGGCAATTATTAGCTCCTAGGATGTTATGCAAAACATTCCTATGTGGGTCAGTCGCCAATCAGAGTGGGATTTTTGTTTTCCCAAAGTTCCTTCTCTGTCTAGCGGGCTTGCAGAAACACTGGTAGCTTTGGAATCATACAGTGCTCGGTTCAAATTAGGCTGAGGACTCACTGTATGCTCTTTGGATGAGTCAACCTTCTACTTCTTACTAGAACCTTTCTTTTCTTCTCTGTGAAAGAATTAATAACAGTATCTACCTCATGGGATTAGAGAGGGGATTAAATGAGATGAAACTTGAAAGCGTTCAGTCTGGTTCATTTGGAAATGGAACTCTTGACAAATATGAAGCAAAGATATTTTCTTTCTGTGGTAGAGGCTACTGAAGCTGGGGCTTGGCAAACACGGAGGAATATTGTCAAGGAAGTAAGTACAAGAGAGGGATCCTGGAGAAGCCGCTGCCAAGGGAGGGGTTCTCTAGTCAGTAGCAATGAGGCAGAGCCTTCCCCAGCCTGCATCCTTAGCACCAGGACATGCTGCCCACCAGGAGTTCAGAGTGTATGTGCCGTGCTGTACACTTATTGATATACTTGACCCTAGAGCTGGTCTGTGTTCGAGTCCCAGTTCTACCACTTATCAGCTATGGGGCTCTGGGCAAGCTTCTTGACCTCTCTGTACTTTGATTGACTCATCAATAAAAGGGAATAAAGCCAGTATTTCTATAGAGCCCAAAGTGAGCCCTTGGAACAGGACCTGGCATACTAGTAGTAGGCAGCAGTTATTATTACCAAGTTCTTGAACAGGTCACAGAATGAGATACAAGGCCAGTCCCTGTGGGAATTGACAGCAATAGAAGGGGGAGATTTAAAACGATCATAATTTAGTTACAAATGAGGTACATGCTTTGAGGGAGTGTTTTGATGGGGACAAGGTCTTAATGAAGTTTGTCCCTTCTTATGTGGGGAAGAGATCTGGGGGACTGTAGGGAGATGTGTCTTTTTTTCTCAGGGATTACCAGTAAGGACAGACTTTTCTAGGTTAAGGGGAGCTCCCAGAAAAGGACGGAAAGTGGAGGAACTTTGAACAGAAAGACCTGGAAATAAGATGCAACTTGGCAGGAAGGGCCTATTCCTCCAGCACCCTTCCTCAGCAGGAATGAGTGCCAACCATTTTTGTCCTTGCTGAAGATTCCAATTCCAGAGTGAGGGCATCAGACTCCAGAGGGGAGGGCATTTTGATGGCCATCTCCTAAGACAGACTCTAGAGGCAGGATTGTTCTCCCAGTGGACACCACACAGGCCAATAACAGCATCTCCTCTGAAGGGACAGTTAGGCCAAATGTTCTTAAATACATAAAACACACAGGATTATGTAGGAAACCAAACAATGAAATGTTAGGAAGGAACAAATAGGTGACATAACACATGTGCTTTTGTGTTAACTCATTAAATCACAGGGTCTAGAAGGTGGCCTGGTAACTATGCTATCATGAAGTATTGTAAGATGAATGTAAACAATATTTTGAAAAATCTGCAGCAATTTGATGTGTTATGAAAATATCTGGGATTGCTACTAGAGAGAAAGTCACAGGTATATCTAAAACCACTGTGGCTGCTTGCCTCAGCTCATAACTGAAGGGGATGCTAAGTTTCGGTAAGGGAATAGAAAAGTAAAAATTATTTATGTTGAGAATCTTGCCTTAGGCATTTTGTAAAAACTTGTCAATGTACAAGGTTATGGGAAAACAAACAGAAAACCCCTCTCACCTTACAAACCGTGCATTTCCAGTTGATCCTATCCCCCCCCCCCAAACAAAACAAAACAAAACACTGTGAGTACATTAAGTACACCTAAAAAAGTGTATGAAATCTATTTCATACCTTAAAGAAAAGAGCAGTGTATGGAGGAATCCAGGCTCAATGCCAGTAGGCCAGGGCTTCCCATTGCCCCTCCTGGTGGCAGGAGCAGCCTGGTCTGGCATCAGCCCGCAGGGCCTCAGTACCCACTCCCGGAAAAGGTCGACTTTTCAGGTCCAGTCACATGCACAGGTTGGTAGTGGACTAATGTGCTGTGAGCCTTCGTTTCATCTATGCAGCTAGATCTCCAGACTCCGGCCCGGAGGCTCTCCTTATTTCTCATAGGCCTTATTGTGAGCGGTACTTTTCAGTTTACCAACCACGAAGTGCTGAGAGCAGAAGCACCTGGAGCAAAAGACGACATACCAAAACTTGACACCACCTGAAGGGGACATGCTTTGACTGTGCGTGGGCGGGGTAGTTCAGGACCTGTGGGCAGAATCCAGGAAACCTAGCGTTTCTCCTCATTAAAACCTCCCAGGACAAGGAGAGGTGGCGTGGGATTGTTTGGGCTGATTAGAGCTCACCTTAGCCCCTGCCATCTATCAATTGATTATAAAGAAGGGAAGGATGTACGTCTTCTCCACAATCTTCCACCTGGGTAGGTCTGCTGGCCACGGTATGTTTGGGAGTCCAACAAGCCTGGGGCTTCACAGTGGGGCGCTGGGAATGATTGAATGGAGGGAGATTCCCAGGTTTCAGGGAGAGAAGGGAAATGAGCGAGAACACTTGCAGTCTCAACTGGAGCAGAGTATGAACTAAAAACTGAAAACCAGCTCCTCCCGACCGCGGCAGGACTCGAACCTGCAATCTTCTGATCCGAAGTCAGACGCCTTATCCATTAGGCCACGCGGCCGTTAGCAGCAAAGAATGCTCTGCACAACATACAGTGTCATAAGCCCACTGGTTAGCTGAGACCAACCCACCTGTTTCCTGGAGGGGGGTTGAACCTCGGTTCCCAGCGTTCCGCAGGGAGGACCCGCCCGGAAGTGCCCTTCTCCCCCCGCGGGCGGACCGCTCCATTGGCGGTCTTCCTATTGGTCGCGCTGGGAGTCTCCCGCCTGCTTCTCAGGCGGCCCCGGGACCTAGCGGGGCGCAGACGGGAAGTTGCGGCTGCCAGCGAGGCGGACTGGTCGTCGGAGGCCACACACTACCTGGCGCTGCGCAGGCCGCGCGGAGGGGACCCCGTGTCGTCAGCCTAGGGTCGAGGCAGGCCGACCGGGAAGCACCGGGCCGAGGTTTCCGGCGGGTTTGGCGCGGGCAGGCCGGTCGCCGAGGGGCGGTGCAGCCCCCTTCTCCAGGAGGGGAGCTTGCCGGGGCAGGGCGGCGGCTAGTCCCAGGGCGCACCGCGCGCCTCCGGGGCTGCCCCGTCGCCCCCTGCAGGGCGCCCTCGGCCGGGTCGTGGGTGGGGCCGGGGGGGGGGGGACCGCGGCCTCCCAGCGGGTTCGAACCCAGGCGCCGGATTCCCAGTGCGGGGCCCGGGCCGCGGCGCTCGCGACAATGGCAGCTACCATCTGCCGACTGCTTGCAGAGGGCAGGGCTGAGCGATGTGTGCGCCCTCCATCACCCCAACAGCAGTCTTCTGTGGCAGGTAGACCCTAACCCCATTCTACAGAGTAGGAAATTGGGACCTAAAGCGCTTGCCCAAGGTCACACAGCTCGCGATAGCCGGAACCGGGGTTCGAGCCTGCGTGGTGCAGCTTCAGAATCTGCACTCTTAACCTGTGCCGCAGCTTCCCCAAGCTTACTGATGAAGCTCTAAGGACCTCTGTTTCCTCAAGAGGGGTATTGCCATTTCCGAAGGTTGTTTGAGACTTAACAGAAAACATACCTAAATTATCTGGCATAGTGCCTTGGACGCAGTAAATATCCAAGGAACGACGATTATTAATACAACACATAATGTATATGTAACAAATAACACTTTATATCATCTATCTCCTTTAGGATTTGTGGGAGGAAGGCAGGCATGGTCAGACCCATTTCACTGACAGGAAAACAGAGACAGGACGTGTCTCTCTCCAAGTTTTTCACCCAGTAAAAGCAGCCAAACTGGAGGCCAAAGCCAGGTGTCCTGATTCCCAGCGGGGGGCTCCCTGCACCAACCATGAGCCGCCTGCTCTGGAAGAAGGTAGCCGGCGCCACCGTCGGGCCAGGGCTGGTTCCAGCAACGGGCCGCTGGGTCTCCAGCTCCGTCCTCGACCCCTTCCCCAGCGACGGGCAGCTGCGGCCTCAGCAGCCGCAAGTGCCATCCTTGGAGGGCGGGCAGCTGCGGCACAACCCATTGCACATCCAGATGCTCTCGAGAGGGCTTCACGAGCAAATCTTCGGGCACGGAGGGGAGATGCCCGACGAGGCCGCGGTGCGCCGCAGCGTCGAGCATCTGCAGAAGCACGGGCTCTGGGGGCAGCCGGCCGCGCCCATGCCAGACGTGGAGTTGCGCCTGCCGCCGCTCTACGGGGGCAGCCTGGACCAGCACTTCCGCCTCCTGGCCCAGAAGCAGAGCCTGCCTTACCTGGAGGCGGCCAACTCCCTGTTGCAGGCCCAGCTGCCCCCCCAGCCCCCGAGCTGGGCCTGGGAGGAGGGCTGGACCCGGTACGGCCCCGAGGGGGAGGCCGTACCCGTGGCCATCCCCGAGGAGCGGGCCCTGGTGTTCGACGTGGAGGTCTGCTTGGCAGAGGGAACTTGCCCCACATTGGCGGTGGCCATATCCCCCTCGGCCTGGTAAGTGGGGGCCAGGGCCAGGGCACTTTAGCACACATAGGGGGCCCAGCTTAATGGTTCAGTGGACACTGTTATTGAGCTCTAGCTATGTGCTAGCACTGCTGGTGTGCTTTAACCCTTGCTTCATGGGGCTCACTTTCTGGTGGGAAGATAAAAGTGGGAAACACCTGGGCAAACAAACGTCAGGTGGTAATAGAGCCATTCAGAGAATTACATGGACTGTTCTACTTGAGACTTACGGGAAATCACTCGAGATCACCGTGATTGGTTGCCTGTACCCTTCCCCTACTAGCTTCATAAGTTAGTCTGAAAGACATTGAAAGGTGTTTCTGTTTGGTTAATTTTGGGCAGGAGAAATTTCCCTTTTGTGGGATTGTCCCAGGCAGTATAAGACATTCAGCATCACCAGCCTCTGCCATAAACTTCAAACAAATCCCAGCATTTCCAAGTACCCCCTCTAGGTGGCATGCCCTTGGCCATCCCAGCTAAGAAACATTGCTTCCTTTCCCCCAGCCTCCCAAGCAGGCATTTTGATCCCAAACAGGTATATCCAATCTCTCTCTTTTCTTTTTAAATAACTTTCTAAGTGCTACCCAAGTTTCTTTTTCAAACAATGATGGCAGTACTGTTTCTCCCCTTTTTTATTCTTCATTCCAGGATTAAAATACTATTTACAACCTTAATGCTTTCAGGCATGGCCAGCAAAAAAAGTTGGCAGTTTCTTTATTCCTATTGGAAGCTACATCTTTGTAAAGAAAGCTGCGAAATGTTATATATGCAGTTGAAAATGGTGAAAGCATGGCTAAATAGATAAGGTAGGCATTAATGGCTGAAAAGAGCAAAACTAGATGATTTCACATTGATTTAGTTCTAGTTTTAATAAGAATCACAGTGCTTATTATGTAACTTGATGGTCAAAGTGAAGGGGAATACCAGCCATCATTAGAAAAGATGAAATAGGCTTTGGTGGCTGAAAAAAAAATTAGGAAACCAGAGACAAGAAGGATTTATTTTTTTGATCTGTTGGTCATTTTTGGCCAGTTAAAGTCCTTTTTTCTTTTTCCTCTCCTCTTTCTCTTTTCCTCTCCTTTCTCTTTCTGTCCTTCCCATTCTGCCCTCATACTCATTCCATTCTTGCCAGTGATGCTGGGGGCATTGCTTAGTTTGCCCAACAGCAGAAGTCATTGCTGAGGCCTGAGCATAGACTGGGACCTTCTTTCTAGTAGTCTGTGATGGGTGTGGGGAGGTGCCAGATGGTGTCCCTATAGCAGTCCACTTTTAACCTGGCACTCCCTGCCACATGGCTGTGACATTAGGTACCTAACCAGCCCATGGTTTCCAGGGGATAGAGGAAAGCCTTGGACAGCTCTGAGCCTTCTCAGGGCAGGTTCCTAAAGGCTCTTGGTAAGGGCTTTGGTCATCAGGCTAAAGAGACATCACTCAGGTCCTTGGCATTTATTTGAGAGTTACATGAAGACTGTAGTATTAATGACATGGATTCCAACTCATCTTAAATTTATCTAAGGTATTTCATTTCAGCTTTCTTTTTTTTTTAAATCATAAATAAGTTGTTAAATCATAAATAAGATGGTTCCATGCATAGCTGCAGACCTGTGTGTTAACACCAATATGACTTTTTATTGTAACTAAAGCTTTTATCATCATAGCCTCAAATATTTGGTATTTAGCCTTTCTTCAGTGTTGTTTTTAAGGGCTTTGACATGCTGAATTTAAAAGGGAGAGGGTTGTAGTTTGAGTCCCTTGGAATATTCCCACAATTTGGAGGCTGAGTTAAATTTTGTTGTATTTAAAACTAGAAATCTCTTTTTGAAATAAACTAGTTTTATGTAGTTTGAAACTATTGAGGCAAATCACCCTTCTTCCTTTCCAAAAAGGTTGCAGGACACTCGTTTGTAATGTTTTGCGGTTGATGTCCACACATGTGGCCTCATCATTCTGATGCCAAGTGGGACTCAACCCTTTGGAGCATCCGTGGCTTCCAACAGGCCTTTTTCAGTGGCCTTTGCCTACACTTAGCCTTTTGAATCTTGAGCAGACTGCAGTCTTCTCCTGAGTCAGTGTCAGGCCCCCACAGGCAGCACTCATCCCGTCTCTTCCACCCCCACCCTAGCACATGTACATACATTTTCTCATTCTGGCACTTTCCCTGGTCTCTCACTGAGGGTGGTTGCTTCTATAGGGTGCATGATTTGCTCTTTGTCCTTCAGAATCTTTGCAGCCGTCAGATGACTCATCCTGTACATGTGTGCAGCATTTGTCTTTTTTTTGCCACTGTCAATTAAAACAAAAAATCTTCACTTTGGGTTCTATTGTAATCACCTATATCTTTTGCTAGCACTTTGAACACAGTTTTGTGTTTAAAGGAGGTTTGTCACATTTGTAAAAGACCTCAGAGCCGCATGCAGATTCTGAATACTAGGTCTTGCAAGGGCCTCAATGGCCTAGGCCAAGCACCTGCATGTGGCACCCCGTATTGTAGCACTTAGCTCCGTTTTCATCTGAGAGTTTGAAGAAGCTTTGTATTTCCTCTCCACAGTGTACACACGCACCCTGCCCCACTTGACCTGAGGGTGAGGAGCACCCCTTGGTCTCACTTGTATCCCCAGCCACTAGAGCAGGACCTGGCATGTGGTGGTGGATATGCAGTGGGTGATATAGAGTAGAAGTTTAATGTCTCCGTGTACCTCTCACCTGTATACCTCTCACCTCCCTCAGGTATTCTTGGTGCAGCCGGCGGCTGGTGGAAGAGCGTTACTCTTGGACCAACCAGCTGTCGCCGGCTGACCTCATTCCCCTGGAGGTCCCTGCCAGTGCCAGCAGCTCCACCCAGCGGAATTGGCAGGAGCAGTTAGTGGTGGGACACAATGTTTCCTTTGATAGAGCCCATATCAGGGAGCAGTACCTGATTCAGGTAAGGTTCCTGTGAATTGCAGGTTCTGATACTGGATAGGCTAAGAGCCCTGATCTCGGTGGCTAAGGAAAAGATTGCTTTCCTGATCACACTCTCCATCCCCAGAACAAGTCTGGTTCAGAACCTGAGTGTCACAAAGTAATAATGGCCCTTATCTCTGTGTGGTGTTTTATAGCTTAGTAGGGGCCTTTGGAAGCTCTGAGCCACAGCCTATTCTTATTCTGCCTCAGCCACTAATGAGCAGTGAATATCTCTAAGCCTTAGTTTTCCTTTTTTTGTATAAAGAGAACTAATAGATGTGATGGTGCACACCTGTAATCCCAGTGACTTGGGAGGCTGAGGCAGGAGGATCACAAGTTCTAGTTCAGCCTAGCAACTTAGTGAGACCCTGTCTCAAAATCAAAAGGGCTAGGGGTGTGGCTTAGTGGTAGAGCACCCCTGCATTCATTCCTCAGTATGTACACGCATTTGCGTGTTCATGCATGTATACACACACAAAGAAAGAAAATGAAAGTGCACCAACAGAAGAAACTCCCTCATGGGATATTTTTGGGAGAATTTGAACACACATACATGTCAAACATTCAGAACTGTGTCTGGCATGTGGCGATGACATTTCTTAATTTTATGAAAATTGTTTTTTCACTATGCCTTCACAGTAGCCCTAGGAGAAAGAAGAAAGGCAGGGCAGGGGAGAGTACTATTATCGTAGAGCTAAGGATGCTGAGGCTCAGACAGCCTTGTTGAGCATCTGTGCTCAGGGCCACAGAGCTTTGAGGGGCTGGGACTGGGGTCAGACTGGTAGCTCCGAAGGTCTTGTTTTGACCATTCTGTATCCAAGTTGCTCAGAGTGGTTGCTGGAAACCAAGAAATACTTGCATGTTGGGATCAAGCCAGGCCTGATGCTTCAAGGATGGCTAGGATTTGGGAGGCAGGCCCTTCAGGTCAAAAGCAAGCATAAAGATTTTGTGTCTCACATGTTGGAGACTGTTCTACAAAGGGAGACTGAAGAGCTGAGATGGGGCTGTGGTTAACAGACTGGGGTTAACACCAGTGAAACAGTGGCTGGCTGACCCCTGCACTGTAGCCTACCCCCACCCCCATCCCCCAGGGCTCTCGCATGCGCTTCCTGGACACCATGAGCATGCACATGGCCATCTCAGGGCTGAGCAGCTTCCAGCGCAGTCTGTGGGTGGCAGCCAAACAGGGCAAGCACAAGGCCCGGCACCCTACACAGCGAGGCCAGAAGTCCCAGCGCAAAGCCAATGGCCACGTGGTGAGAATACATTTCTGGTGGGCAAGCTGCTTGGGACCCCCTCACCAACCAGCCCACCTGTCTGGCTTGAGGCCAGGCTGACCTGCATGTCACTTTCTCTGGTCCTCCAGATCTCATCCTGGGACTGGATGGACATCAGCAGCATCAACAATCTGGCAGACGTGCATCACCTCTATGTGGGGGGACCTCCCTTAGAGAAGGAGCCTCGAGAATTGTTTGTCAAGGGCAGCATGCAGGACATCCGTGTGAACTTCCAGGTAAGGTATTGGTGAGAGGGTCCAGGGAATTGGGCTGTGGCAGACCTACAGTTGAACTTGGGGAGGTGTAGCTGCCAGGCCTGACCCTGAGACCTGGCAGTGTTAGTGGATGGCTGCCCACCCAGCGCCTTCCTGTCACCTTGTTCTAGGACCTGATGCAGTACTGTGCCCGGGACGTGTGGGCTACCTATGAGGTTTTTCAGCAGCAGCTGCCGCTCTTCTTGGAAAGGTGAGGGGAACCTGGGTAGAATCCCTGGGGTTGGTGGGTCCCAGGATCCAGGCCCACTGTCATCAAGTGGCACTGGTTCTTTCTCAGGCTGGGTACTTAGCCTTTCCAGATTCAAAGAGTGGAACCCCTCTTTGAATCTGGAAAGGCTATCTTAATCTGGTGGTATTCATGTGGGCCCTGGACTCTGTTTTTACAGAGGCCCAAGGGGTTATACTCATATCTCATGTGTATGGTTCCTATTTATTAAGCACCTGCTCTGCCCTCAGAGAAGCTATGGGCTTCACATCTGTCCTGCTTGTTTATTAATCAGTGAATCTTAGAAAGTGATCAGTTATAAGTGTCAGCAGATTTCATTCAAAGTTGACTGTGATATCTTCCGCATTAACCTTAAGCAAGTTACGTGGTTTCTCTGAGCCTCAGTGCCCTGAAGACACTGAAATACTTCACTCCCCATTTGTGAGGTACATATGTGATCATTGGTGGTACAGGGAGAGTTATTAAGACTAAAGTCACTCAAGTGGCAGCCATTCTTTCTTTTGTGATGTGTCATTCCCACATTACCCCTGAGAATGGGATATCATTCCCATGTTACAGGTGAAAAAACTGAGGTGCAGATAGAAATGACTGACGCAGGGCTAGGTACAGCAGAGCAGGAATTTAAGTTCCCATTTGACTTTAGAACTGTACCATGGGGTTGGTTGCGTCAAACTTGCCAAACTAGTTTAGGCATTGGGCCAAAGTCTTTCCTCCTGTGGTCATTTACAGCAGCCCTGGTATTTGTCTCCAAGGTGTCCCCACCCTGTGACTCTAGCTGGCATGTTGGAGATGGGTGTTTCCTACCTGCCTGTCAACCAGAACTGGGAGCGATACCTCGCAGAGGCACAGAACACCTATGAAGAGCTCCAGCGGGAGATGAAGAAGTCACTGATGGACCTGGCCAATGATGCCTGCCAGCTGCTCTCAGGAGATAGGTAGTCAGGCCTCTGGTGGGCAGGGGACAGGCAGGCATGAGGCCAGGCCTTTGGCTCAGCCTTAACCCTGCTCTGGTGGACTGGCTCTGTAGGTACAAAGAAGACCCCTGGCTCTGGGATTTAGAGTGGGATCTGCAAGAGTTCAAGCAGAAGAAGGCAAAGAAGGTGAAGGAGTCAGCCACAGCTAGCAAGTTGCCTGTCGAGGAGGCTGGGGATCCCATGGATCAGGAAGGTGGGGAACATGGTTGGGAGATGGGGAGGGTGGTCCCCAGGATGTTGTTAGGACTCAGGGAACCCTTGGAAGTATTACCCCAGCTTTCTGGAGATGACAGAAGTGGGTAGATCTTCCTGAGTCCCCCTGGTCTTGACTGTCCTCCCCAACTCTGCACAGACCCCGGCCCCCCCAGCGAGGAGGAGGAGGTTCAAAGAGATGTCATGGCCCATGCCTGCTTGCAACAGCTGAAGGGCACCACAGAGGTGCTATTGCCCAAGCGGCTCCAGCACCTTCCTGGACACCCTGGGTGAGCCCTGTTCCCTCTAATATATCCAGAGGTTGCCCTTATGCCATCCTTAGAACATCTCTTGTCTGGGCTCCAGTACGGAAGTGGCATACACTTTTGCTGCCATTAATTACTCCATCTTCCAGTCCTGCTTGCATGTGTTTACTTTGATGCCACCAGCTTCCTAGACTTTCACAGTTCAGTGTGCTGAGCACCTATTGTGTGCTGCCTGCAGCAGGAGCAGGTGGCAGGCCAACCAGCACAAGTGATGTGGAGATCTGTAGTGAGACAGTGAGCAGTGGTGTGGCAGTTCTGACTGCCTGCGGAAATCAAGGAAGGCTTCCTTGAGGTGACCTTTCAGAGTGGAAGAGATGAAAAAAAGGCAGCCAGGTGAATATTAGGGCACCAACTTTGTACTTTCATAACCTAAGAATGAGTCCTCTGGGCATCTTGCTAGCCTCTCCCTGGTAAATAACCAGTGCAAGAGATGGAGCTCAGAAGGATCTGGTGTGTCTTGAAGGCAGCAAGGGGGTCTGACAAGTGAGGAAGGCAGATCTGCACCTTCTGCTTAGAGGATGCAACAGGCTCGGGAGGGAGCCTAGCACCCTGGATGGGTGCTTGTTGATCTTGAGTCCTGATTAGTTCAGTGAGATTGACATAGGGTCTTTCCTTTGGAGATATGTGAATTATTCAAGGAGATTCCATAGGGCTAACCAAAGCATCTGAAAGGTAGAGATAGTGACTTGTAGGTCTGGGTTACTAGAAAGTCCTAGGACCTTGGAAGGTGGGTGAGGAAGTGGGGTGGGGGGACTTCCTTCCCTCCCCACATCTTCTGACACTGCTTTCCTTTCTGGTGGGGAATAGGTGGTACCGGAAGCTCTGTCCACGACTAGATGACCCTGAATGGACCCCAGGCCCCAGCCTTGTCAGCCTGCAGATGCGCGTCACACCTAAACTCATGGCATTGACCTGGGACGGCTTCCCTCTGCACTACTCAGAGCGACATGGTTGGGGCTACCTGGTGCCTGGGCGGCGGGACAACCTGGCTAAAGGGCCAATTGGCACCACCCTAGAGTCACCTGGGGTGGCCTGCCCCTATAGGTGAGGCTCACTCCTGGGCTCCAGGGAGGAAAGGGTTGGAGAAATGACATCTACTCAGGTTAGTGGGAAGAGCTGGGGTCCAGGAGTCTGGGATCTAGTTCTTTTCCATGACTTCCCTGCCCCTCTGGTAGGGGTATTGAAGTGTCCAAGTTGGAGGATAAAGGTCCTGTTCTTGGTCCCAGCAGTGTAGCTGCACTCACAGGAACATGAAAAGGGAGGACTCTTGGAAAGTACAGGGTAAAGGGGCTTGTTTTTTCTTTCTTTCCTGTATAATTTGAGTACTGATTATGTGCCATGCATTGCTAATAAACCTTTTGCAGTGCTTACCTCATTTGTGCCCTGAGTAGCCCCATGAGATAGGATGGTGTCCCTGTATAATTTATATTTTTGTGTGATGTTTGGGCATAAACCTAGAGCTTTGTGCTTCACACATGCTGGACAAGTGCTTCACCACTGAGCTATACCCAGCCTTGTATTCCCAATTTATAATCTAGTAAGTTAGTTAACCTTTTTGTGATCACAAACCCTGAGCTTTTGACAAGCAGGTGTTGGGAAGCCATGGCACTTAAAGAGGCCCAGAATTACTTAATTAGCCAGGACAGCCTGAGTCACTCTTGGTTTTGCTTTTGTATCAGAGTGGCTAAGATGAGCCTTGCTCCTTTGAGCCCGTCCATGAATGAGCAATAGGACCAGCCCAAAGTGGGGCTTTGAGTCTTGACTTCTCTGCTCTCAGCTGTTCAGGCAACTCTGGTATAAGAGGAGCTTGGATTTGAATCAGACCAGGCCTGAAACCTCAGCCTGACACCAGTGTGCTGTGTTTGTCATTTCAAGTCATTCTCAGTCTAAAAACCAGGAAGTGTTGTCCATTTCTGTCTCAGGACTGACTATAGGGAATTGTGGGAGGTCCCCAATGAGTCACCTGGCCAAAGTAGCATCCATTAATCAGGCTGCTGCTGTTCTCTGCCCAGAGCCATCGAGTCCCTATACAGGAAGCACTGTCTTGAACAGGGGAAGCAGCAGGTGGAGCCCCAGGAGGCAGGCCTGGCTGAGGAGTTCCTGCTTTCTGATAACAGTACCATGTGGCATACGGTAAGGGGGAAGGCTCTGCACCTAAGCCTCAGGGGTGGGACGAGGTGTCTTTAGTCATTGCTGGGAAAGCCTTTTGGGTGGGGGCTGGCACTAGTTGTTCACTGCATACCGGCCTGGGGTGTCTGAGTGCCCTGCGGGGTAGGGCTTATGGATCCAGGCCCATATAGCCCCCTGCCTCTCTGCCTTGGTCTTTGGGCCATCCAGGTAGAAGAACTAAGCTGCCTGGACATGGAGGCTGAGGCCAAGATGGAGAACCTGTGTGCTGCAGAACTGGGTCAACCCCTAGCTCTGGTGAGCTAGGCTCCTACTTAGGGGTTTTCTGGGTGGGTACTGGGTGGCAAGGGCTTCCTCTTGTCCACATAGCTCTTCCTCACCAGAGTTCCCTAGGTTTTGGGGGGTTTTGGAGAGACTGCCTGGTGCCCCTGTGGCCCTGTACATGTTGGGAGGCCAAGGAGGAAGCCTGAGACCTCATGGCCTTCCTGTCATTTCCCAGCTTACCTGCTCACAGTTTCAGGCCCTTGCTGAATGCAGGTTCTGGAACAGGGCCTGATCTAGGTGTGTGGCCCCCACAGACTACTGCTTGTGGGCCCAAGGCCAGCCAGCCCAGTTATCATCATGGCAATGGACCTTACAATGATGTGGATATCCCTGGATGCTGGTTTTTCAAGCTGCCTCATAAGGTGTGTGGCCTGCTTCATGCTTGTCCCATGGTGTCCTGTGCTTGCTCTGCAGTAGGCCTTCAGAGTGACTTAGACCAGTAAACTGTCCTTTTTGAGAGAATGTTAGTATTCATGGGATAGTGTGCACTTTGGGGCAAATGTTGCTCTCTCTCTGAGCTTTCATTTTTCTTCTAAAAATTGGATGGTGATGGGTTTTGATGGAATTAAAAATGACATGTGTCTCACACCACATCTGATGTTTTATTGATTGCTATTGTTGAGAGGAGCCAGGTTTGCTTGTTTCTGTATGTTAGTATCTGGCTTCGTGTGTGTGTGTTGGCAGGGGGAAACAGTTGAACCAGACAGATGCAGTCAGAATTACCATGGAGAGCTTGAGGTTCTGTTGGGAGGAGCCCAGGGGCTCTCTCTCTCTGAGGTCTACCCTCTGCCTCCAGCCCTTGCTTCTTTTCCTCTCTCTAGGATGGCAATAGCTGTAATGTGGGCAGCCCCTTTGCAAAGGACTTCCTGCCCAAGATGGAGGATGGCACCCTGCAGGCTGGCCCAGGAGGTGCCAGTGGTCCCCGTGCCCTGGAAATCAACAAAATGATTTCTTTTTGGAGAAATGCCCATAAACGTATCAGGTGGGACGCCATGGGCAGAGAGGCTCATCTGCAGTCCTAGGACTCCTTTTCCCCCTGTTCCTGTCCTGGGGTCCCTGACTTATCCTGCCTGGGCTGCCACAGAGGCCTGGCTACATGTCCTAGTACCATGTTCCTTGAGCAGGTCTTTTACCCTCTCCAGCTTGATTCCCTGTTTATGTAAAGAGAATCGTATTGTAGGACGTGTTGTTTATGTAAAGAGAATCATATTGTAGGACGTATTGTATGTATTGTATGATGGCCCTTCCCTGTTCTAACTGAACCACTTGGTTTAATTGCTGGTGAAGTGGGATGTGGCTGAGAATCCTGGAGGGTTAGCTGTTCGGACTGGCACATGAATTCATCTTGAAGGCCCCTTCCAAGGTGGTTGTGGCTACAAGCACACTTATGAGTAGAACGTGATGGGTCTATCATAGGTGTTGGGTGACATGTGATGGCAGGCTAGGTGTTGGGTGAGGCGTGATGGCAGGGGTGCCTCATGAATACCCTGGGAGAGGAATAAGAAGCTGCCTTGGATACTTGCCAGTTTTTAGATGGCTCATCCTCTTGGTTGATGTTTCGTAGGACCTTGTGTAGAGCCAGGGGCTACCCTGAGTCAAGTTAGTAGGAAAAGGGTTGAGACAAGGCAAAAGAAGAGTTTTCAGCAGCCCAGAAGATAAGTGGGTATGGGCCATGGTGGGATGGTGGATTTGGCTTCCTAGGGCTGTGCCTCAGCCTGTCTGTCTTCACAGCTCCCAGATGGTGGTGTGGCTTCCTAGGTCAGCTCTGCCCCGTGCTGTGACCAGGTACATATGGCCTGCTACATGGTTGTGGAAAGAGAACTCAGTGGGACATAGCCTAGGGCCAAAGCAAGCTGCTGATATTCATTGCCGCTCTCTCCCATCCCAGGCACCCTGACTATGATGAGGAAGGCTGCTATGGGGCCATCCTGCCCCAGGTAGTGACTGCTGGCACCATCACCCGCAGGGCCGTGGAGCCTACATGGCTCACTGCTAGCAATGCCCGGGTATGTGTCCTCTGCATCTTTGGCCTCTGTTCTTCCACTCTTAGGTCTCTAGAAATGAGGAGCTCAAAGGGCCTTTGGGGTTTAGCAGGGGGCATGAAAAGGAATCTATTCTGAGCCAGGCAGGCTATAATTCACATCTGGCTTCGTGACTCTTGTCCGTTCCCTTAGCAACATGTTCTGGGTGCCTGCTCGTGGCCACAATACCAGGCATACTAGCCGCAACTGTTTAGATTAGGCCGTGTAGGTCAGAGGCCAGACATGGAGTAGGGGTTCTCTATCTGCCCCATTGCTGAGCAGTAGCCCTCCCTAGAACTGTGGAATTTTGAGTACTGCTGTCATTATCTAAAGACATTCCCTCTAGAAAGGCCCAGCATATTCCCAGTTAACTTTGGCTCCAAGAATAGGAATAGGAGTATTACCTGGTATCTAGGTGAGCCTGACCTTACTCTTTCTGCAGCCTGACCGAGTAGGCAGTGAGTTGAAAGCCATGGTGCAGGCTCCACCTGGCTATGTCCTTGTGGGTGCTGATGTGGATTCACAGGAGCTGTGGATTGCAGCTGTTCTCGGAGATGCCCACTTCGCTGGCATGCATGGTGAGTCTTGCAGGGGCAAGACAGCCCAAACCCTCAGCTAGGCCAACTGTTTCTGAGCTTCCTTTTTCACTCCTGCTTTGTCCTTTAGGCTGCACTGCTTTTGGGTGGATGACACTGCAGGGCAGGAAGAGCAGGGGCACTGATCTACACAGTAAGACAGCTACCACAGTAGGCATCAGCCGTGAGCATGCCAAAGTCTTCAACTATGGCCGCATCTATGGGGCTGGACAACCATTTGCTGAACGCCTACTGATGCAGTTCAACCACCGGCTTACGAGGCAGGAGGCAGCTGAGAAAGCCCAGCAGATGTATGCTGTCACCAAGGGCCTCCGACGGTGAGGGTCCTTCTACCCACCTTACTGCCCAGTCTCAGGCCTGCTTTATTGCTGCCGTCTTTGTTCGTCACCTGAGTTATCTCCCTTCAAAGCTTTGTGACCTAGCTACAGAGTGACTTGTCTTTGGAATTGTATGCTTGTTAAGTTTTTTCTGAGAGAGGTAAAGCTGTACTGAGGTTGTCACTGAGTGGTAGCACTTCCACAGCTCTGGTTACACAGCATAAACAGCATAGGAGTCTTAAACTCAAGTGCCTGAGGAATAAGTGCATGAGACAAGAGTTGCCAGGAGAGCACTGTGGGTAACTGCAGAGTGTCAACTGATTCTGACATAGAAGCTTGACCAGGCTTCCAGTTTACTTCTTACCTGTTTCACATACTTATACTGCACTTAGAGCCCTCACAGGCTTCTTGAGGAGGAGAGGTACAGGAACATTTACAGCTTTGTTCAGTATAGTGAATACGTGTCCACATTTAATTAGCTCACTCAGTGTGGAAACGCTTCCTCGTGAAAGAACAAAAGTTGACGAAGTGGCAAATGGGGTAGCAGTGACACATCAGTGCAGGGAAGGGGAGCCTAGTATTGTTGTAGGTAAATGGGGGTGCCTCATAGTTGCATGAGCTGGCTAAGGTCATACCGCAGTGTGCGCCTGGGGAAATGCAAAGGGCAGAGAAAAGGTTTAGGCTTAATTGTGGAGATTCTGAAGGCATCACAGATAAGTTGAACCATAGGATCAGATGGTGACAACATTCAGGGGACAAGCCTAGTGGTGTGCATGATGGACTGAAGTCTGGGGGTTAAGGAGGATAAGTAGGACCTCCCTATTCTCTGCTTCTCCAAATGCCTTGTACTCTTGAAGGAGTAATGTTTTTACCCCTGGCTAAATTGCTTAGCCAGGGCAATTTAGCAAGACCCTGTCACTCCCTTGAAATCTGGAGTGATGGCCATTGCTGTCTCCCAGACACACACAATATCACTGATCATTGGACAGTTCACCATCTCAGGTGTTACAACAGTAAAAATAGTAATAGCTCTTGCATTACAGTCTGTCCTTTATTGGGTACCGTGGTGTAGCCCAGGCTTTGGGGCTACAAATGCCCAAATTCCTGTCTGGGCGGCTCCTCTTCCTTGCTGCATGACCCCAGTAAGTCACTTATTTGAGCTTTTGTTTCCTTCTCTGAAATAAAGCCCTGTGGGGGAGGGTTATGGCACCAAGGTGCTCTTATAGGAATCATGGTGGTACACTACCTTCAGGTATCGGCTTTCTGATGAGGGCGAGTGGCTGGTGAGACAGTTGAACCTCCCTGTGGAAAGGACTGAGGATGGATGGATTTCCCTGCAGGACCTGCGCAAGATCCAGAGAGCAGCTTCAAGGAAGTGAGAATTCTGTTTAGGATGGAGGGATGGGTGTGAGGTGGCTCCACAAGAGCTGAGTGCTTTGATTTTTTTTAGCTCTGAAATGTTGAAAGACAAAGCCTATTCTGTTTCTGCTCCTGCTTTCCCCAGGTCATGCTGGAAGAAATGGGAGGTAGTTGCTGAGCGAGCATGGATAGGGGGTACAGAATCAGAAATGTTCAACAAGTTGGAGAGTATAGCCACATCAGACACACCACAGACCCCAGTGCTGGGTTGCCGCATCAGCCGAGCCCTGGAGCCCTCGGCTGTCCAGGGGGAGGTAACTTGCCAACCTTTGAAGCAGGGAGTGGGCACCAGCAGTTTGACAAATGGGGCCAGAGTGGAGCTCCTGCCTGTGCTCTTAGATTCCCCACCCCAGAACACACACCCATGCCCACCTATCCTTCCCTAGTTTATGACCAGCCGTGTAAACTGGGTGGTGCAGAGCTCTGCTGTGGACTACTTACACCTCATGCTTGTGGCCATGAAGTGGCTATTTGAAGAGTTTGCCATTGATGGACGCTTTTGCATCAGTATCCATGATGAGGTTCGCTACCTGGTACGGGAAGAGGATCGCTACCGTGCTGCCCTGGCCCTGCAGATCACCAACCTCCTAACCAGGTATGTGGGGCCCATGGCCCCTCTGGCTCAGCCATGTGTTCCTTTCTTGGGTCCAGCTAAAAAGCAGTTTTAAATTTCATCAGCCCAGAAATGAACGTCTTTTAGCTTTTATCTCTAATTTTTAAAATATATTAAAGTCCTAAAAAAAAATTGGCCTCAACTTTTTAAAACAATTTGTTGGATTTCAAAGTGTCATATACCAAGGCTAGGTCACTGAACTGATGCTGAGGTCAGAGGAGTTGTTCCAAAGAGTAGTTCTCAAACTTTTCCCCTAGGAATAATACATTTTCCTCAATTCCTAGAAAAGTGAAATGTTTTCCTTTCACCCATAAGTTGGGTGTGGTTGTACATACCTGTAATGCCAGCAACTCAAGAGGCTGGGACAGGAGGATCAAAGTCTGAGGCCATCCAGGGCAATTTAGCAAGATCCTGTCTCAAAAATGGAAAGGACTGGGGAGTGTAGCCCCCTGGGTTCAATCCCCAGTACTGAACAGAACAAAACTTTTGCCCCATAAATGCTTTCTTAAGTGCTACAAGTTTGTTAGTAGTCAGAATAACAGAAAACACTGCTAATGGGGAAACTCGAATGTGAGTGAAGAAAACACTTTATTAGTATTAGCTGAATTGTATTTTCTTGTAGTAAAATTCCTAGTTCATATGGGTGAGTAAAATGGTATTACCATTCATTCCATGTTGCTCTGCCACCTAGAACCAGTTTGAAAACCACGATCTGTCCTGATTAATGGGTAAATAACAAATGTTCACAATGCTAACATTGTCACCATTGCCCTCTTAATTATCCCCTATGGGGTTTACTTAATAAAGTCTTCATTTACTGCTCAAACTCTGGCCCAATAATTGGAAATAATTTTATATCAATAAAGTGTAACAAACCGGAAAATGTGTGTTGTCCATAATTGCATCTCAGTCTCTCAGCAGGAGGTGTAGGCTGTTTGGAGCAGTGCTGCCCTCCAGCTCCCTGGTTGGGACTGGGGAATTGGTGCAGGGGAAGCTCTACTATAAGGGGTATGTGATGGTTTCTCCTGGTTTCACAGCAGGGGCATGACTGAGAGGGGAGATTGGGTTTCTTTCAGGTGCATGTTTGCCTACAAGCTGGGTCTGAATGATTTGCCCCAGTCAGTCGCCTTTTTCAGTGCAGTCGATATTGACCAGTGCCTCAGGAAAGAAGTGACCATGGATTGTAAAACCCCTTCCAACCCAACTGGGATGGAAAGGAGATACGGGATTCCCCAGGGTGAGCACAACACATTTGTTCCTCATATACATACAATAGTGTGAGGTGGGCCAGAAAGTACAAAGTGGTCTTTGGTCAGAAAACAGGCAACTTGAGGCCCCAGTGAAGAAATCTACGCATGTAATATTCCAGGATATTTCAGTTTATAAGGTGCCCTAGATCCAAAGTGAATGTGATGTTCAAATCAGAGGTCTGTTTCTAGAAAGCAGTTCATTTATACCTGTCCCTTCTTCAACCAGACGATAAAGTTTTAATGGATTTATTGTATAAAGTCAAAAGTGCCTTTTTTAGGTGGGAAAAAAAAAATCTGTGCTACAAACACCAAACAAATCAAAGTTTATTTTCTATTTGACCTTAAGTTAAGTCCTTTTCTGATTTCTGGGCTCTCAGTTATAAGTTTCAAGGCATCCTAACCAGTTTGCACTGTCTTTCAGGTGAAGCGCTGGATATTTACCAGATAATTGAACTCACCAAAGGCTCCTTGGAAAAACGAAGCCAGCCTGGACCATAGCTCTGCCTGGAGGCACTGTATTTGCTCCTGTGGAGCTTCATCGGGGCAGTGCAGGCTCCCAAACTCAGGCTTTCAGCTGTGCTTTTTGCAAAAGGGCTTGCCTAAAGCCAGCCATTTTTCAGTAGCAGGACCTATCAAGAAGACTCCTTCTAACTGAAGGTGCAATTGATGCCAACATGGGTGTGGGCTGTAGGACAAGGGGCACTGTTGTGTTGGACAAAAAGAAAGCAGACGCCCCAAAGTTCACACTAACTCAGGCACTTCATTTTTTTCTTTTCTTGGCTGGTTCTTCATTCTGTCCCCTGTGCTCTGATGCAGTGCCCTAGAGGGGAGAGAGAATGCTCTATCGTGAGAGACCTGCTCTAAGGCAGTGGAAATAAACACAAAAACCCTGTACCTTCTTGCATCAAAGCCTGTTATCAGTCATGTTGCCCCACGGCCACCTTTTTCTACTCATGGGAGATAACTATGCTGAAAAAAGGGAGGGAGGCATTCCAAAGTAGACATCTTAGGACATCTGTTACACTGGGGAATCAAGGGACAAGATGTTAGCCTCAAGAATAAAAATGCTACAGGACCTTCCAGCTTGAATGCCAAGAAGGTTAAAGGGAGTGTGGGTGGGGCCAGGGACATTATGGCCCTCAAGTGTGATAATCTGAAATACAGGTTCAAAATTTTTGAGAATCCAGAAAACCAGATGCATTTGTTACTCCTAAGGATACACTGGGCCCTGTTTCAAAGATGCTAAAGGGATAGGAGTATGGTACTGTTAACTGGTAAAACTAAAGAGAGGAACAAGCAGGCATGCAAACAGAAGGAAGCACCACCCAATCTAAACAGTAGCCCTACTCTGAAGGCATGTGTAACAGGAAGCTAGCTGGTTGTGGTCCACAAAAAGACTGTCACCATCCTCTTCCTAGAAATATCTACCAAAAAGGTTATAAAGTGTGAATTGGATGTTGTGGTGGTGCACTCCGGTAATCCAGTGACTGGTGCAACTAAAGCAGAAGAATCACAAGTTTCAGGCCGGCAGGGGCAATTTAGCCAAGATCCTCCCTTAACAAAAAGGCTAGAATGTAGCTCACTGGAAAAGCTCCCCTGGGTTCAGTCCTCAGTATTGAAAGAAAAAAAAGTTATGCAATCTAGACAACTTAACAGGATTTTGTTGGTTCTAGCCCCTCTCTTGAGATTCCTTAGTTTTCATCTTTGCCTGACCACTTCTTAGCCCTTTCTCAATCTGCTGGTTGCTTTTCTCCCACTTATATGCGGTTGCTCACAGATAGGCTACTGCCAGTCAGTAAGTTGGGTAGGGCTTGCTGTGCTCTAGACAGAAGTGGCTACTGACCTCTTCACTTTCGTCCTCCCTGTCCTCTCCAAGAACCATGTCCAGGATGTTTCCTTTGATCTTGAAGTCTCGTGAGGTGCTGAGCTTCATGTGCTGCATAAGGTTCACCTGTGACAGGATTATAAACATGAGGCTATTTTTTTACTCAAAGGTCCTGCTGAGGATAGATAGCTTAAACTATATTTAGTGTACCTGACAACCCCTTCAGTTCCTACAGTATAGTATTTCACTGCATAGTTGTCACCACTGCATTCATGTATATTTACGAGTATTCTCTCTTCCTACTCTTAATACCAAAGCAAAAAAATAAATAAAATAAAGGTATTGAGTCCATCTGCAACTAAGGGGAAAAAAATTTAAAAACCAGTGGGGGTAGAGCGGGTTTGAGATTATAGCTCAGTAGTAGAACATCCCTGGGTTCAACCCCCAATACCACCACCAAAAAAAGTTTTAAGTAATGCTCACACCCCACTGTTTTACAAAAAAAAAAAAAAAATACAATCTGATGATTATGCAGTGAAAAACAGTAAGCACATACCCTTTTGACCACTTTCTCATCAGTTTCCTACACAATGTTTCCATTCAGGCCATCAGAGCAAAGAAACAGGAATAAATAGTTCAAAATTTTTCTCCATTGCAGTTGTGCTGCTTAAGTTTGCCAGATCCTCTCAACAGAACAAATGTAAATGGTAATAAACAATATGCATGTTTACCTTAGACTTTTTAGAAAGGTGGATCAGGAATTTTTCATACTGTTCAATGGCAAAGATGAGGTTAGGGATTGGCTTGGTTTCCCGAAGGACTCTGGCCTAAGGATAAAGAACACAAGATGAAAATTTCAAGTTCAATGGTTTTTGAAATTTTCCTCTAACTGCCATGGCTTTGAAGAAAAACTAGTCAATCATCCAATAAAATGCTATTTATACTTATATATATACCAATATTCTAAGACTTGTAGCAGTTTAATCTGAGAAGATCTAAATGCCCAGATTGCACTGAATCTTTCCAATTATAATTCCTAAATATTTGTTACTGAAAGATTGGCAGGACCATTTGCAGAAACAAGTCTACTTCATATTCCTGAAACAATGAGTAGCACTAGCTCTAGTTCCTTTTTCTAGTCTGTAAATGAATTTTCACTGCTGGAATTATGTATCTGTTCCTTCAATCTGAATTATAATGTGAAGATCCTTTCAAATGTTAAGGTATATGTGTTCATGCACATTTTTCAAATCCACAAATACAGACACTATACATTCTTTTTTTAAAAAAACTTATTTAATCTATTTAGCTAGTCCCTATTAATGGATATCTTTAATATTGTTGTCTTTCAAAAAAAAGGGGCTAGGACCATCCTGTACCTATGTCTTTACATTTCTGTGTTAAGTGGAATTGTTATACCAGTGTGTGTGGATCACAAAAATTAAGTAGTTACATCCCCTTCAGAGCTTGTACTCATTTTTGCCTTGGCTGGTAATGTACTGGATACTCATTTTCCTGCACCCTAATTCTCTGATTTCTTAGGAAGCACCTTTTATGCTCACCAGCTTTTCCTGAAAACAATTTTTATGATCAACAGAGAATGATCAGCACTATACTCCAAGAACCAGTGTCAGCAGCTTACCATGGCAGTGGCAACAGCAGTTTTCTCCTTTTTCTTCTCTCCCGTATATTTCAGGTTGTTACCCTTCTTATTCTAAAGAAATAAACACAATTCTCTCATTCCTAAAGATTTTTCTGTAGAACTAGAAGATTAGTGGTAATTTTCCTAAAAGGTAATTCCAACAGACAGTCAAGAGTAAATTTGGGTGAACAGGATTATCTGTGTAATAAATGCTGGAAGATGGGGAAATTTTGTGATGCTTTATAATCTTAAGATGGCTCTTTTAATTGTTGGGAGGTATAGTGTCTGACTGTTCTTGGAGCTGGCACATGGAAAGTGAAGGCAGGACAACCATTACTGTACTGGGCCAGCCAAGGGACTTGTGAAGGTACAAAAGGATGGTTAAAACGGGAAGTGTCAAGGTGGCAGCAGGAATAGGCATTTTCCTGTTGAGTAGCTGTATAAGAGAAAGGAAATTAAGGGAGCTATCCAGGGGCCAGTAATATTCCCACTTAGAGGTCATCACTACATGTCTAACATGCACTGCAGTCAAACTAGATGGGGTCAATTTTCAGATCTGCCTCTTACTAGCTGTCTGTTCTTGGACATTTCAAATAACCTTTAATATAGGGATAACTACTGATCACAAAACAGCAGGAAGAATGAAGTGACACATGAAGAGAGCTTAACATGACAGGCATTAAGAAAGGCAAATGTAATCTATTCTAATAAAATGAACAAAGTGACTTTTAAATTATAACAAGGGTGGTATATGTAATCTAATAGCAGTGTCTCACTGGCTGTCATCTGGAACACTATTTTTCCAAATGATAATGTTTATTACTAAAAAAATGTTCTTAAATAGGTTTGAAAAGTACTACTGAACATACCCTCAGGACCTCTCTGGACCTTTAATATGCTAATGCACGCTACAAATTAAGACAAATATGGTGGCTGGGGATGTGGCTCAAGCGGTAGCACACTCGCCTGGCATGTGTGCTGCCTGGGTTCGATCCTCAGCACCACAAACAAAGATGTTGTGTCCGCCGAAAACTAAATAATAAATATTAAAATTCTCTCTTAAAAAAGAAAAAAAAAAAAAAAGGTAAATATGGTAGGAATATTCCTCACAGAATCTTTTTTTTTTTTTTTTAAATTTCACCTCAGTCTCTACAGGATACTTCCAGAAATGTGGCTTTGTAGGCATCTTTAAGACCTGGCAATGGGGGGCTGGGGATGTGGCTCAAGTGATAGCGCGCTCGCCTGGCATGCGTGCGGCCCGGGTTTGATCCTCAGCACCACATACAAACAAAGATGTTGTGTCCGCTGAAAACTAAAAAATAAATATTAAAAAAAAAAAATTCATTCTCTCAAGAAAAAAAAGACCTGGCAATGGGGGAATTAAAAACCCCAATTTAAGAAAGGAGGGATACATTCTTTTTAGAGACAACAGATTTGTTTGACAGAATGGCACGCACATAAAAATTTATGAGCATGAAGTTTGAGAAAGTATGTCTGCAAGCATTTGGGTGAGATAAAAAAGACTAAGTACAGCTTGATGAGAATAAGCTATAGACTGGCCAAAGAGATGTTCCATTCCAGAGAACCTCAACATATGCACATTCCTGGGAATTCTTTCAGATAAACTTTCATGACAGACCACTTGGTCACTAACTGTCAAAGGCAAGGAGAAGGTAAACTTAGTATACATAATGAGGCAGAGTACCCACACAAGGGTGTTATGCCTATGATGTAGGGACAGTATCAAGTGAAGCATCACTACCTAATGTGCAATCTGGGGTTGGGGACAGCACTTGTGTCCAAGTTGGGGACAGCTCAGTGGTAAAGCACTTGCCTAGCATGCATAACACCCAGAATTAAATTCCCAGCGCCATGCTCCCCCCCCAAGTCATAATCCATTGCTTTAATAAAGGGTTCTAGAATCTTAAGATTTAACTTGGTGGGTCCATTCTGGTTCTTTAAAGATCAATAACAGTCCTACAATATATTTACTACAGAGACTAAGTGGCCTTAGGAAGCCTCCTATCACTTGCATTTAAACCAGTGGTTCTCAAACAGGCAATTTTGCCCCTTAGGGGCATTCGGCAATTTCTGGACACATTTTTAGTTGTCTCAACAGGGAAGAATCTGCTACTGGAATCTGACAGGTAGAGTCAGAAATACTGCTAACCATTCTCAAATGCACAGAACAGGCCCCACAACAAAGCATTATCTGGTCCGACATGTTGATAGTGGTAAGGTTAAAAAACTCTGGTTTAATGAAAGAGTAAAGGAGATTCAAGTATTGAAAGACTCTATTGGTATTTAGGATCAGATGAACTACTCTCTTCAAACCCTGAAGGAATCTATTACTTTATTAATTCAAAGAGGGAAGAAAAAGAGTCTAGACAAATGAAAGAAAAAGCCCCTCTACCTCCCTGAAAGTGCTGCTGCTCTCACTAACACCACCTAATCTCAGCTTTCTTCAGATGCTTGCAGCTTCTTTACCCACATTCTGAAAAGTCTTAACAGCATGGACTTCCAATCACACAGAATGAACCAAGTCACTGAGTCAAACTTTATTCCTTGCTCCAAAAGCTAGCATATCAAATGCTTTTTTTCTCTAAATTAAAATTATTTCCTTGGTGTGAATAAATATCTTCTTGCTGCAAAGCCCCCAATTCTTGGATTGGTCTCAGATGAGCATTTCTGTCTTATGGTAAGTAGGGAAGAAACTCAGCTCAGGTGACCAGTCAGCCCCTTGGGAACATAAGGAGCCTTTTCTTGAAAATCTATTTTGATACTGCCTCTGAATCACTTACCTGTACATAAGAAATGAAAGAATAACACAAGGGAGTCAGATGAGAACCAGACAGCTTCACCTGCAGCACAGAAGGAAACCAATGTAACCATAGTAATAAAATGCTTCCCCTATTCTTAGGAAAATCATTTTCAACTTACCAGCTTTTCCATATTTTTTGGAATTCCTCCAGAACTCCGACACACCTGCAGATACTAATAAAAAAAGATTCCAGATTTAGTAAATTACCCTGTGAAACTACAGGTGACTCTTACAGTAAGCCTATGAGTGACTAATCACCTTTACTAGAGAGGTAAAAGAAAAATTCGTTGAGAAGCCAAGACACAATGCTTCCTTTCCCCCTCCTTCAAAGTTCCAAAGCTTCCCAGACAACAAGCAATGGAGGGTTTCTGACTTTGTCAGCTCATTGCTTTAAAAATACTTCAGGCCAAGAGTCCCTGCATCTAGAAAATCAGGGACTTGGTTAATTCTCTTAAAAATTTCCCCCCAAAGAGGCTCTTAGTATTTCTACTAGCATCTCAATGGCCACAACATTAGCTAGAGCTACATATTCTCAGACCTGGCTACACTGGTACAATGTAGGTTGGTCTTTTTTTTTTTTAAAGTTGTCTGTGCATTTTTAAGTACTCATTATGGATCTGTTGATAAAACTAAACTAACTAGTTCCTATCACCTTCTAAATCTGTTGAAAATCAGAATACTGAAAGAACAACAAAAAAAAGAGTTTCTTTGAAAATAGCATTCACTTTCTATCAGGTGCTAAAAACTTCACATACCAGGGAATAAAAGACCTTTGAAAGCAAAATTTACAATTACACTATCAAATGTTTTCCTTTGGCTGTGAACACACCTGCCACCTATTGAGCAAACTAAAAATGAATCCATGACTTGCAAAGGTAAGGGCAAGAGCTCTGTTTAGGGGCATCCTGCAGCAGTAGGCAGCTGCCTCAGTGTTACATCCTGACTAGCTGGGGTAGAATGGTGGGGAGTGATCTGATGGTTTCTTAGCTACTCACGTATCTGACAAGAGCTGTAAGGATGGTGTACATTTTGCACAGGTCCTTTAACAGAGTGTCCACGCAGCTGCCTGATGGCAGGGCTGTCTGCACCAACTCATGGAAAAATGTAAGCAGAGTTCCCAATTGTATGATGATGGCTTTCTCAGCAGGATTATTTTGTGGGGTTGCTTGAGAAGTTTCTGCTTAGAGGAAATGATATTGACATATTTCAACCAGTCTTATTTTCTAACTAACAGTAAAGAAGAACTAGAAATCAACTAAATAACCAATAGTTAGAAAGCTGGTACAGAAATGAGCATTCATTGTGCAGAGTGAATTGACTGTCAGTCTGTCATAAACTATTACTACCTTCTTCATCACATCAGAAATCTACCACAAAACCAAGTGAAAAATATAGGAGACTTAGCTCAAGGGTTCCACCTTTACACAATGGTCTAATTTAGATTTGGATGGCTTTGCTCTTGTCACAATTCCTGAAACTCCACCTAAAGTCATCTTACCTGACAGGGTTTCTTGGCTCACTTGTCCCTTAAGCTTGGTGATCAACCAGTCTACTTCTTCTAGGACTTTCTCAGCCTGACTCAGAACAAGTAACTGTGGAAGAAAAACATGCCTGGCATGGTTCACTACACACAGCTGTTGGGGGGAATACAATAACCATGGCTTCTATAGGTAGGTTATAGGCCTCCCAACAAAAACCACTACAAATGACTCTATGAAGTACAATGGAAGAAAGACAAAGCTATTTCCCATGGACTGGGATCAATACTTACACAGACAGTGGGGGCAGCCGTTTTCAAATTTACCATTGCAAAGTGGTTTGTTTTTTCTACTTCTACATCCTGGGGAGGGAAAAAGAGGTAAGACCTAATAGCAATAATGCTGATCCCTTGACCTCCATCCCACACAGGCTGTTATACTGAAGGTTTGCTATAGTACTTGGTCTATGTCTCCAAGCTGCCCATGAATATCCTGGGACAGGTCACGTAGCAGGGTGACAGGACTCTTATACAAAACATGCAGGCTAAAGAGCAAGTTCATCAAGCTCTTGCAAAACGAGGCATCCTCTAGGAGTATGAAGGAAAGACAATTCAAAGGTAAGTTATAACCCAGCATCTCCTTTGTGTGACTGTACACATATGCCTAACCAGAACATGTGGCTTATCATGTCCAAGGCACAACCAACAATCCTAGTGCTGCACATACTCCAAATAGCTGTACCACAACTGCACCCTTTTATCCATATGTCCTATTACTAGTCCTAGTCATTGGGTACAAGTATTCAGATCAAGACCCCTCTCTTTCTCATCCCACCAAGAAAACTGCTATCCTGGCTTTTAACATCAGATTACTTTTGTCTAATTCTTAACTTTATCTAAATGGACTTACACAGCATCTGACTCTTTTGTTCCCCATTATGTTTGTATGATCCTCTCGATGATGTTGCTGTAGGTCATTCTCACTGCTGCATAGTATTCCACTGTGTGGCTATATCATAGTTCCTTTATTCATTCTACCAATGAACACTTAAGTTTGTTTTCACCTATTAAAATAGTGCTTCATTGATAATTGTTCCATGAATTTCTTTAGGAATGGAATTGTTGGGTCATAGACTTATGTTTAACTTTAGTAGTTAGATATTGCCAGTTTTCCAGAGTGGTCATACCAATTTACACCTTCACCAGCGTTAAAGGAGAGGTCCAACTGCTCTACAGACTGGTCAACATCTGGTATTATCTATCTTTTTCCTGTTGACCACTCTGGTGAATATGTAATGAATATTCTTTTCTAAATACTAATTTGGTGATGATGATTTTACATAAAGCCTTTAGGTAATGTAGCAGGAAAACTTACCCCGGCTGTTTTCCTTGCAAATCTTAGATGTCCAGGATAACATCTGCACAAACTAAATGAAAAGTCATTCAGATATTAAAGAAATATGCTAAGAATGGGGGTTGTCAGAACAGAAGAGTCCTAGTCCTTTCTGAGCCTAAGCAAATCACCTGCTAAAGATAAAGTCCAAAATTACAAATATTTCTTTTGGTACTGGGGACTGAACCCAGGGGCACTTTCCCATGGAGGTACACACTCATCCTTTTTTATTTATTTGAAGACAGAGTTTCACTAAGTTGCTTAGGCTGGCCTTGAACTTGTGATCCTCATGTCTCAGGCATGTGCCACTGCTCCTGGTGAAACTGTAATTACAAGATAGAATATGATTTAATTTTGAACATCTATGCCCTCATTAAGGGCCAAAAGGTCCTGGGGAATGGATCTGAGTCCTTGTATACGGGTTGGTTTTTTTTTTTTTTTTGGGGGGGTAGGGTTTTTTATTCCCTTCTTTTTTGGAACTGGAGATTGAACCCAGGGCTTTGCAAATGTGAGGCAAATGCTTTGCCACTGAGCTACATCCCAGCACTGAGTCCTTGTATCTGAAGCTTCCTCTGCCCCCACTGTGCTACCACTGAGATCTCTCTTTTTCCTTCCTGGCCTACATACTTCAGACATCTTTTTTTTTTTTTTTTTTAATATTTGTTTTTTTAGTTGTAGATGGACACAATACCTTTATTTTATTTATTTATGTTAATGTAGTGCTGAGGATTGAACCCAGGGCCTTGCACGTGCTAGGCGAGTGTTCTACCACTGAGCCACAACCCCAGCCCCATACTTCAGACATCTTTAAGGATATCAGGCTAACAAAGATGTGAGGAAGAGGAAGGGCCTGACCATAACGATATAAGAATTAGCTCTTAGGAGCCAAAGGTCAAAGGAGATTAGAATAGAATGGAACAAAAGAAAGAAAAAAGAGAGGTAAGGACTTCAACTTGATTTCCTTGCAGAAATAGAGGAAATTAGGAAAAAAGATATAGTAGGAGCACACAGGATTCCCTGGCTCCTGGGAATGCTCGTTATCATCCTAATGGGAAATTACTCCTGATGTAGACCCAACAAGTGTGGCCTTTCTTACTCTTCATGTGTGTATACACGCATTTGTGAGTGTACACTCAAATGGGGGCACAATTCTATGTATATGTGGGCACACCCACATACAACCTATCTAAGCAGAATGCTTTTTTAAAAAAATATATTTTTTTAGTTGTAGATGGACACAATATCTTTATTTTTATGTGGTGCTGAGGATTGAACCCAGGGCCTTATGCATGCAAGGCAAGAGCTCCACCACTGAACTACAACCCCAATCCCAATGCAGAATGCTTTCTGCATTGGGTCTATGGTCATGCTTTTCTGACTCAATCATCCTTTGTTGAACTCCCCCGCCCAAACTCAATACCAGGTAAGTGCTGAGAAATCCAATTACTGAACGTCAGCTACCCTATTGATAATTAGCATACTTTCAACTTAGAAAATAAAGGAAAACACCAAAACCGGGGAAGAACACAGCTTAAGAATGTTGAAGTCATCAAAGATGTTGTAAGTGTTTTCTGTAGTGTTTACAGTTTACCTTGGACAGTGATCAAATAAAAGTACAATCTTGTCCTTATATGGCTATATGTGTTATGATAGAAATAATATATAGGAAAATACATCTTATGGTCTTATTAATTTGAGTGTAAAATTAAATATATTTAAAATAAGCTAGGCTTCAGAGAGAGATCTTTTACTACGCAATACTCCTTACCTTCTGAAGGCTGGTAAATGGGACTGAACAAGCAGTGCTAGTACCTGAGGGGAGGAAGGCTCCAGTAGCTTGGACAAGTTGGAGAGAACACTGACTAGGAGGAGGGCTTCTTTACTATTAAAGTCTTCCTCTTCACTGCTAAGTAAATTCAATAAGGACCTCTGAGGAAGGAAAGTATGCACAGAAATATCAATAGATATATTCCAATCAGAGAGAAGAGACACCTAGTTAGACATTTAAGACTGTGACAGAAAGAATCTAAAGCTACCAAAATTCCAAGAGGACACAATCTGAAAATGACCTTGCATTGAACCTGTTTTCAACTACAAACCTGAAAAATTTATTGAAAATATGAACTCTTTCCTCTCCAACTTCCCACCAAATATACATTAAGAATAAATAGCATACAATTTCTGGTGGTTCTCATCTCTCTGAAGCCTATCTACTAAACTCATGTTATGTTTAGAATAAGCCCCAAACCCGGCATTCCCTACAGATCTTCTCTGTTAACTTAAATACCACGTGTTTTTTTTTCATTTGTCTTTCCCTACTATGATGTAAGCTTCATAAGGACATGAATATTTCACTTTTGTTCCCTGCTGTATTCCCAGCAACACTTCCTGATAAGCAGTAGAAAATTTAAAATTTATTAAGTAAATGAAATCCTTATGATAGAATATCTTGATATTCTGACAATCTGTTAGAAACTAACAAGTTCCACTGTTAGTTTCTACATAATCTGACAAAGCTTAATCATACCACAGACTCAAAATCAAAAATCACAACACCTATCTCAGCTATCTCTTCATGTCATCTCAAACAGTGGTTCTCAGAGGCAACAGGTAGGATTTGCTTAGATAAAATACACATCCTCATTAGGATCCTTTTAAGAGCTGTTCCATTGCTTCAGTGTTGCAGGGGGGAAAAAAAACTGCTCTATTTGTTCACATTCTGCCCTTTGTAAGAATCCTCAGGCCAGTACAACAGCTTCTTACCTGAAACTGCCGGATCTGGAAAGCTGCTCTTTGAGTGACACTGACATTTGCATCTTCTCCCTCATCTCCTTCCTGATCTGTGACATCTAGAAACAGAAAAGAACTCTATTTGCTCTGAAGGTGACTCATTCTGTGTTGGACTTTAAAAAGCTAAAATTTAAGAAATTCAAAAGTCTGGAGGCAGATTTAAGTGTATTTCTAAAATCCTTCAGTTATTTTACAATCTATTTTCCAGCTGTCATTAAAATGTAAACTATTAAGTATGATCCTGTATCCACCAGTTATTACTTCTCAACATCAGGATTGTACTCAGGTGTCCTCTGGTAGGTGAACAAATATGATTAAGGAGCATGGGTAAGAAGAAACTTAGAACAAGCAATTTTGTTGACACTGAAATGCCCACCTAGTGCCCTGAGGAACTGCTGGATCTTGGGCTGATAGAACTGTTGCACAACACTGAATATCTTTTGCAAACCCTCCAAGCACAGCAGTGAGATGCTCTTTCCTTTCTCTTTCTTTGCTGACTCTTCCACTGAAGTAGGGATTGAAGTGTATCTCCACAGCAAGACTCTGAAAGTGGAAGGTGTGACAGATCACTTTTAAAGACTGGACCATTAAAGTAGATTTACATACAGTAAACTTTGTATCCTGGAAGTGAACAGTTCTATGGATTTTTTAAAAGCTTACACAGAGGTGAAATCTCCTCATAATCAAGGCATTTCCATCACTCCGAAAGTTCCCTTGTGCTCCTTGGTAGCCAACACTCTCACCCATTTGTTAACAACTACTGATCTGATTTTCTGTCCCTACAGTTTGACTTTTTACAATACATAAAAGTGGCATCATTCAACATATAAGTTCGAGTCTGGCTTTGTTAACCCAGCATATGCTTTTGAGATTCACCTATGCTGAGCACTATTCCATTATGTGGATACACCATAGTTCATCCACCCATTATTCATCCACTGGGATTCTTTACACATTTTGCTGTTACAAATAAAGCTGCAATGAATCTTTGTGTGCAACCCTTTACATGAACAGTTGCTTTCATATATAGCAGATCAGGTAGATTATATGGTAGGTGCGTACTTAACTTTTCTTCTTCTTTTTTTTTTCTATCAGGGATTGAACTCAGGGACACTTAACCTCTAAGCCACATCTCCCATCCTTTTTGTTTTTTGAGACAGGGTCTCTCTAAGTTGCTTAGCGACTCACTGCATTGCTGAGGCTGGTCTTGAACTTGCAATTCTCCTGTGTCAGCCTTCTTAGTGGGATTATAGGCATGTGCCACAACATCTGGTTAACTTTTGAAGAAACTGTCACACTGTTTTCCAAAGTGGCTGGACAATTCTAAACTTCCACCAAACGTGTATACACTTTGATATGATCAACGTCTTAATTTTAGACATTCCAATAAATTCTTAGTGATATTTTTAAGTTTTGTTTTTAGTTGTTGATTGGCCTTTATTATTTATTTATTTATATGTGGTGCTGAGAATCAAACCCAATGCCTCACAAATTAGGCAAGCACTCAGCCACTGAGCCACAATCCCAGTTCCGTGCTTAGTGATATTTCATTATGACTTTGTTGTACATTTACCTAAAGGTCATGTCATCTATGCGTTTAGTTGCCATGTCTATGATATTTTTGGGTCAAGTGTCTACACAAATATTTTAGCCATCTTTTTAACCTCCCCGTTGTCCCTGTAGGGTGGGGTGGGATGGGATAGGTGGAGAATATGCTGGGGATTGAACCCAGGACCTTATGATGCTAGGCAAGTGCTTAACCAGTGCTATACCCCCAGCCTCAACCATTTTTAAATTTAGCTGTTTCTTCTTATAGTAAGTTTGAGAATTCTTTATATAATTCTGATTATCAATCTTTCATCAAACATGTTTTGCGAATATTTTCTCCTTATCTGTGGCTTGTTTTTTTCTCTTAAAGTTTTTGGAAAACAGAATTAAGAGTATTTCTCGGGCTGGTATAGCTCAGCAGTAGAGTGCCTGCCTAGCACACGTGAGGCACTGGGGTTCAATCCTCAGCACTACATAAAAATAAATAAATAAAATTATTAAAACAAAAAGTACTTCTTATTTTTCTGGATTGTGCTTTTGGTGTTACAGCTAAGAAATCTTTGCCTAAAAAAAAAAGATCACCAGATTTTTCTTTTTGTTTTCTTCTAGAGGTTTTATAATTTTGTTTTATATTTAAGTATCTAATCCATTTCATTAATTTTTTAAACATGGTATGAGAAATGGAGAAAGGTTCATTCCAGATCCTTCACCACATAAATTTTAGAATCACTGTCAATTCTTTCAATAAAGCTTAGTAGGAGTTTTTATTTGAGGGGGTTGCTGGGGATTGTATCTTTAGTCTCTGTATGCTAAGCAGGTATTCTACCACTAAGCTACACTCCCATTTTCCCCTTGATAGAATTTTGACTGGGTTTATGTTGAATCTGTCAGTATTGAATCATTCATTCAAATACAATGTATACATTCATATACAATGTATATCTTTCAATTTACTTGGGTCTTCTATGATTTCTTATTAATGTTTATTATAGTTTTCATCATACAAGTATTGTATGTTTATTAGATTTATTGCTAAGCAATCCATGATATTGTGATGCTAGCATAAATAGTTTTTAAAATTTCCATTTCCAATTATTTACTGCTGGTGTGTTAACTAAAATATTTTTATACTAAACATATTCTACAACCTTGTTAAATATTTAATAGATTTTATAACTTTGAAAAACTCTTTTGAATTTTTTTGGAGAATGTTAATTGCCTATGAATGAAGACAGTGTCATTTCTTTCTTCCCAATTTGGATGCCTTTTCTTTCTTCTTCTGCCGTACTGCACTGGCTAGGACCTTTGGTATGATGTTAAATAGTAGAGGTAAAAGTACAAGGTGGGAAGGAAGTATTCAGTCTTTTCATCATTAAATAAGAGTTAACTATAGAGTTTTTGTAAATTCTCTTTACTGAATTGAAAAAAAAATCTATTTCTAGTTTTCTGATACTTATACCATGAATTTATGTTGAATCATAATTTTCTATACTTATTGAGTTGATCCAGATAGTTTTCATCCTTCAGTTTGATATGCTAATTACATTGGTTGGTTTAGTGAACCAACCTTGCATTTCCACCTAATTATATTATTCTTCACGTTGTTAAACTTAATTTGCTTGTCTTTTTTGCATCTATATTCATGAGGGAAATTGTACATAATCTTTTCTTCTATAAATGTCTTTTTCTGGGTTGATATTACTAATCTCATTAAAGTGAGAAAATGTTCTCTTTTACCTTCTGAAGTGTTTGTACAGAATTGGTATTATTTCTTCCTTAAATATATGCCTGGGGGTAGGGTAGGTACCAGTGGTTGAACCCAGAGACACTTAACCACTAAGCCACATTCCCAGTCCTTTTTATTTTGTATTTTGAGACTCGATCTCCTAAGTTGCTGAGGCCCTCACTAAATTGCTGAGGCTGGCCTCGAGCTTTCGATCCTCCTGCCTAAGCCTCCCAAGCTGCTGGGATTACAGGTATAGGCATGTACTACTGCGCCCAGCTGGCCTAGTGTGTATTTTTTTTAAACATCACTTCCACTCTTTTTAAAATATTTCTTTAGTTACAGATGGACACAATACCTTTATTTTTATATAGTGCTGAGGATTGAACCTAGTGTCTTACACATGCAGGGCAGGTGTTCTACCACTGAGCTACAAACCTCAGTCTCTTGGCTTAGTGTTTTAAGAGGGAAAAAAAAAAAAAAAAATTTTTTTTTTTTGGTACTGGGTATTGAACTCAGGGACACTTGACCACCGAGCCACATCCCTATCCCTTTTTTATATTTTACTTAGAGACAATGTGCCTCACTGCTGCTGAGGAGGGTGAATTTGAACTTGTGATCCTTCTGCCTCAGCCTCTTGAGCTGTTGAGATTATAGGCATGTGCCACCACTTCTGGCTTAAGAGAAAAATTTAAATCTCAAGTTTAAATTCTTTTGTAGAAGTTGGATTTACTCATGTTATCTAATGCTTCTTGAGGGAACTTTCAAGAAATTTGGGCATTTAACTCATGAAGTTTAACACACAAAGCAGCTATTATCAATTTTTTAATAGTTGTAGGATTAATAGTGATATTTCCTCACCCTCACTTTTGATATTTGTATTTTGTGTCTTCTCTCATTCTGATTAGTCTGGCTAAGGTTTATTAAACATATTCATCTCACAAAAAAATAGTTTTCTTTCCTTTTTCTCTATTATTTTGATTTTCATTATCAATGATTCTGTTTGTCATTATTATTTTCTTCCATCTATTTTCATTTTAATTTACTTTTTCTATTAATGTATAAGCTTTTATGTAGATGAGATTTAAAAAAAAATCGACTATAAATTTCTACCTGAGCTGGGGGCGATGGTACACACTTATAATCCTAGTGGCTCAGGAGGCTGAGGCAGGAGGACCCCAAGTTCAAAACTAGCCTCAGGAACTTAGCATGCCCTAGGCAACCTAGGGAGACCATGTCCCAAAATACAAAAAAAAAGTGGGGCGGGGTAACGGCTGGAGATGCAGCTCAGTGGTTGAGCCTCCCAGAGTTCAACTCCTGGGAAAAAACACATCTTCCTAAACAGTACTTTGGCTGGATTATACATATTCATATGCTACATATTCATTATTATCCTTCAAAGACATTTTCTAATTTCCTCTATGACTTTCCCTTTGACCTTGACTAGAGGTTATTCAGAAGTACATTTAATTTTCAAATATATGAGGATTATCCCACTATCTTTTTTGTTTAGTTCTGTGTGGTTGGAGAACCAAATAATCTCTATTTTTAAAAATTTCTGGTTTATTTTATGGTCCAAAGTACAACTTGGTGACTGAATCATGCGTACATAAAAAGACTGTGTACTTGGAAGCTGTTGTTGAGTGATTTAGGTCAATTAAGTCAAACTGCAAGACGATATCATTAAGGTCTTTTATTTCCTGATTTTCCATCTACTAGTCTTGCTCATTACTGAGAAATGACTAATAAAAAGGTTATCTTCAGGGCTGGGGTTGTGGCTCAGTGGTAGATGCTTGCCTAGCACATGTGAGGCACTGGTTTCGATCCTTAGCACCACATAAAAACAAATAAATAAAATAAATGTACTGTGTCCATCTACAATTTAAAAAAATATTAAAAAAAATAATTTGTCTTCAATTTTATTGTCCCTCTCAGCCCCGCCCACTTTATGTATTCTGGGTCTTTGTCAGGAACACTTACATTTAGAATTATTATGCCGACTTGACCAACCATTTTGTTTTGGCTGTGCTGGGGAGGGAATCCTGCACCTTAAGCAGACTAGGCAAGCACACTTTACCATTGAACTACATTTCCAACCCAGATGAAATCATTTGTTCATCATTTAATAATATCCTGACCTCTTTTTTACACAACTAACAACCTATACCAAAGTAGGATTAGGAAAAAACCCAACTTCAGTGATTGTACTTTTGCTCTTTAGGCATGTCCAACTTCAAATCACCTTCATTCACATTCCTCTCTTGAAGAATCCATGGCAGATAAGCAAGTCAACAAGTTTGAGAGAGGAAGTGGCTTACCGAGTTATGTCACAGAGGTTCTGAAAGATCTTGTCTAGGTTTTGGCCATCGGGGCCACTAACATGTCCTGTTTCTTTTAGCTGCTGCACCTTCTGCAGAGCAACAGTCACTGCATAGCGCATGAACTCATTGTTGGACCTCAAAACTGACAGGCTCTCTTCGTGACTTTGGGTACTATCCCTAGAGAGAGAAAGACAGAGCATGGGGAAAAGATTCCTCTATTTACTGGGATCTGCAATTAGGCTTCCTAGGGAAGAACAGCAGCAGCCAGCAAGTTTTAAATGGCAGACTCTATGAAAGCCTTTGCTAGAGTTACTGCCATGGTTGTTCTTTTACAATCATTCTTAGTGTCTGTTTTTTTCTCTCTCCTATAATCCTTACTTTGATAAAATTTGAATGTCTAAGTTTACATAGATTTTCTTACAATACTATTGGAATTCATCTCTCTAGTTAGTCCATTGTTTCTGCTTTTAATAATTTAAAGCGCCTCTTTAAAATGCCTACTTGTGATTGTCCAGCTTTCATTTTAAGAAAATTTAAGCCTCCTTACATTTCTTACTATATCTACAACAATATTTGTGAATCTAAACTAATACAAGTGAACCTGCACATGAAGAATTATCTTTACTAGGCTGTCGTCTTTATACAATCAATTAGAACCTTACCTGAAAAGAGCAGTAAGAAGATCAGAAACAAATTTCATGGACAAAAAACTATCATTTGTTTTGTTGGTCATTTTAGCTTTGCCTTTACCAGCTTTTTCGCTAAGGATGTCAGAGAGTTTCTTGTAACACATGAATAAGCTCAGAACCTCCTCAAACTTATTCTTACTGCGTAAAAGGAACAAAGATCAGAATTATCATGGTTTGATGTTACACATAATAATAAGAAATCACAATGCTTCTTAAAATGTCATATTTTAGATATAACATTATGAGTGGACCTTCATTAACATAAACATAGCACTCTCACTCATACACTGATCTATCTAGATCCCCTTCCCCCTTATTTATACTCTGTCAAAGCAGAACATAAAAGTCCAACACTAGCACTAATAAAAATTTCTATTAAAATGAGGAGTACTTGAGTTCAAGGTCTGGTGAGTTATGAATAAATTAAAGCCTGCTAGAAGACAACATTCCTGCCTGGCATATTCTTCAATGTTCTCTGATAGAAAGAAAATAGTTTGGTCTTAGGCTAGAATTCTTTTTCTTTCTTTTTTTTTTGGTACTGGGGATTGAACTCAGGGGCACTCAACCACTGAGCCACATCCCTAGCCCTATTCCATATTTTATTTAGAGAGAGAGTCTCACTGAGTTGCTCAGCGCCTCGCCACTGCTGTGGCTGACTTTGAACTTGCGATCCTCCTGTCTCAGCCTCTCAAAGCTGCTGGGATTACAGGTATGTGCCACCGTGCCTGGCTTAGGCTAGATTTCTGTTTAAAAGATATTATAGTCTGTGGTCTATTTAGTGCCTAACCATATTGTGAAGAGTTAAAAAATCATATCCATTTGTTCTAGTATTCATGATGTATTCATCAAACTACAAGGAGTCACAATAATATCTTACCTGAAATTACTTATGCAGAAATTATATTCTATTAGAACCTCACAAACTCCCATCACAAGAAATGCAGAGATATTATTTTTGATGCCAATACCAGTGCTCTGAGAAAAATCTGCTGATTTATCCTAAAACCATAAGATAAATATTAATGCACTAACTTATTAATAACAGTAACTACATTATTCAATACATGGAGGACTTAGCCATTACCAGTTCAAAGTCTTCCAGCTCACTCTTAATCATTCTATTAGTAATAGACTCCAATATATCATCTAGTTCTTGGTAGAATCCCTCTTCTTCTTCCTCCTCCTCATCTCCCTGTTTCACGGACACCACTCTACTTTTATACCAGGCCAAACAATGCTGAATACAACACAACAGATAATCCTGTAGAAGAAAAATAAGTAAATAATATTCTTATGAGTTAAGGGATAACCCAAGACGCTACTGAAAATCAGTAAATAATTCTTCAGAAAGCTTAAGTAAGTTATTTGTTGGCATTACAAATCAAGTCTATCTGAATTTAAAAAACTGGGAAAACTTAATTGAACTACCAGGCATTGTTTAACAGAACTTTCTCAAAGAAACTGGTCTCATAAGTAGCTGACATTTCAGAATGCAACATCAGATATATTGTCATTAGTTTTATAGAAAAAACCCTGGAGACAGGTTGTGAAGTTAAATGGTTTCTAATTCCTTTGAGTCCCATTTTATGTTGAGGAAGCATCTTAAGTTGGAAACAAAATGCACATCAAGACAGGTTATGACAACTGAAAGACTTCCCTCCCTACTGCCACGAGTTCTAGGTCTCTGGGGCAGGAAATTTCAATTTTTCTTCTTTTTTATGTCTTTCTAATACCAGGTAACATGAAAAACAACCCATCCTAGATCCTCTGAAGGTCTGACAGAGCACCAATCTAGCTCAACCTAAACCATGTACTTTCTCCAACTAAGCAGGTCCCGGGATTCATCTACTCCTGGGTGACATCCCCATTCTGAAATAATGGAGATAAATACTTATTTAAATACACTTATTTAATGTACATATTAACAGATAAGATGTTCCTTGACGCGGTAGATGCCATGATTTAGCAAAGTGCTAACATGAAGTAATTTTACCAATAGATACAAAGTGCTACTGCGTCAGAAATTATTTATTTATTTGGGTACTGGGGACTGAATCCAGGGGCACTTAACCACTGACCCACATCCCAGCACTTTTTAAAACTTTGAGACAGGGTCTTGCTTAGTTGCTGAGGCTGGCCTCAAACTTGGCAATCCTCCTGCTTCAGCCTCTGGAGATTACAGGCATGCACCACCACATTTGGCATTCAGCAGTGATAAGCAGGGAAGATTTCAGAGTAAAAATTCACTGTAAGAATTAGGAAGAAATTTTCACAGATCTCTTTCTGAAGATCAATCCTACCATTACCAGTAAAAATAATGGTTATAGAAGGAATAAAAATCTCACCAATGGTTCTTGTAGAGAGATCTGATCTCCCTGGGTCAGAATACAAGCTTCTAATTTCAGAGGAGGCAGCACATCAGGTTTTGACTCATAGAACTGTTTTAACTGTATATAGCAAAGGGGGAAAAAAAAGTCATCACTGTTCATTAATACTTTTTTCACTTTTTTTTTTTTTTTTTTTTGGTACTGGGGATTGAATTCACCTCAGTCCTTCTTTATTTTGAGAAAGGGTCCACCATGTTGCTACAGCTGAACTTGAACTTGAACTTGTGATCCTCCTGCCTATAGAAGAGCTGGGCACCACCATGCCCAGCTACATTTTGCATTTTTAAACTGGTCAAGATAAAGATTATCTCATATCTAATGCCTTCTAAGACACATTTCTTAAGTGTCTAAAGAACAGTATAGCAGAATTTGTATTGCTTTGTCTCAACTAGATCCTTTGGCCCTTGCTTCAAGCATAGTACTGATAAGAGGCATCTTTCCTATTTCACTTCCAGCATACTCCTTCACACCAATCCCTAAACTTGCACGGGAAATTAGCATTTTCAGTATAGTGTGATATTTAAGAATATAGGCTCTTGAGTTAGACTAACTGAGTCCAAAATACCAGAACCACCACTTATTACTGATTTTGATAAAGTTATTTATACCTTGGTTCCTCACTTAAAAAATAAGTATACTGTTAATATGAATGCTATATAAGGATTAAACATGACAACAGATGTAAAGAGCTTTAATCCACTACTTGACATACAACAGAACTGAAAAACAAATGCTGGCTATTACTCTTTTTTTTTTTTTTCCTTTTCAAATCTGTATTTTAACCTCAATTGTGAAGCACTGCTCTTCCTTCAAACATAATTTTATATTTCTGTTAAGTATGTGACTAAAGCTTAATTATTATAATTTAAAAGATAGATATTATTAATCAGGATCTAAGTTTTATACAGGATCAATGTGAAGGCCCAGTGAAAACTTTTTGGATAGCAAAGGACCTTCCAATTATCTCCACACATTGAGAACTTAATTTCAAATGGAGCTTCTTCAGAATTATCACAAAACAATGACAGAACTAGCAAGCAAGCACACATGCTTATTTTCTACTAAAATGATGGACTAAGGGTCTACAACAACCCTTCTGATAAGAGAACAGTAACAATTACTGGCATATGAATTGTATCTTAATAAAGATTCAAATTAGTGCTTAATTAATATTGAAGAGTAAAAAGGTCTTGTTAACACCAGATATTTTCCACCTGAATTCTTCTCATTAACGTTGAAAGTAAAAAGGTCTTATTTACACCAGATATTTTCCACCTGAATTGTCATCTTGATGGTCTTTTGAAATATTTCATAATTTTAAAAATCTTTTTTAAAATTAAAAAATACAGAAAATAACCTAGCAGTTATTCATGTACGTGTCACTTGGATTGAACAGATGTCGACATTCTGCTCTATTTACTGTAGATTTCTTCTTTCTTTTAGAAATAAAACATACAGATATAAGTGCTAACAGCATTTGTAAATAGTTCTTCAAAAGGTCTCTGACTTAGGATGTAGATTGCTAATTTACAGGGCTAACAGTTAAATGGTGGCAATATGGTAGGTAGTAAGTGGTAATTGACATAAAACAACCCAGAAGAGCATGACATACCACAGGCAACACAGTGTATTACTTAGGAATTATTTTGTGTTTTGAAAAGTCTAGAAAAATTCAATTGCCTCTCAAAGTCTCATCGATTTCCCTGTAATGTACATAAATACATTTTACCTGTGATAGCAGAGTCTGCATGATTGAATTAGCCAGTTGAGAGTTCCTTCGAAGAACATCATAGAAACCCTAGAAGCAGCAGAGAATAAATAAGCTCTTTAACAAAAATAATGTTTTAAATAATCATAATTTTAAAATACTATTTTAATCCTACTTTTAGTTCTTTGATAAAGATGGAAACTCTATTTGCTAGAGGGAAAATGGTTTAGAAAATTTAGATTATTTGTCTGCAGTAAGAGATCTCTGATTACCATGAACTGGGTTAATGATCTCACCATAATTCTCACATTTGGGGGGGGAAGGTACCAGGGATTCAGCCCAGAGGCAATTAACCACTGAAAGACATCCCCAGATATTTTTTATATTTTATTTAGAGACAGGGTCTCGCTGAGTTGCTAAGTGCCTCTCTAAGTTGCTGAGGCTGACTTTAACCTCATGATCCTCCTGTCACAGCTTCTTGAGCTGCTGGGATTTAAAGGTGTGTGCCACTGAGTCTTAGCAATTCTCATAATTTTTAAGCAACGGGTCAATATGGCTTTGGAGTACTCTCCCCCTTCAAAGTCAGGGATGTTCTAAGCTTCTATTCTTTTTACTCATCCTGTATTAGTGGCCTTTTAGGACATTCTTCCCACTTAGTTTATAGGGCTTCAAGGCCCTAAATACCCAAATATACATGATTTTTTTTTTTTTTTTCCTACCTGAAATTTCCCAGTATTGTTAAAAACCACTCAGACTACACTTCTGGGGAGTTTTTTGGAACCTGCCAAAGAGGTTGTACAGCTCACCTCTGAGAGGAAGCAAATAATAATTGACCAAAACTTTTTGTTTCAAGAAAAGCAATGAAATGATGGAAGATTAGCCCCTAGTAGGCATTAATATATTTTATAAGGCTTAATAATAATAAAAAGATGCTTCTCTTGGCACCAAAATATATAAGCAAAATAAAGGGCTAGCACACAAACATAATAGTACACATAAAGGAGGCAACTGAACAACTGGTTAACCTGAGGGGGAAGAGTTAGCTCCTTATAATGCTAAACCAAATTCCAGATGAATTAAGTAACTAAACATAAAAAAACAAAAGCAAAAAACCCTAATTTGAAGAAAATGTTAGTGAATGTTCATAGGAAGAATATAGACTCTACATAAAAACACTAGATACCTCAAAGGGGGGAAAAAATAGATTTAGGTAGAATGCATGCCTAGCAAGCGCAAGGCCATGGGTTTGATCCCTAGCACTCTCTGCTCCCTGGAAAGAAAATAATAATTAAAAATAAAAATAATAGTGCTTGCAAAGGTGTGCCATGAGACTAAAACGTCCTAATCTTTGACCCAGAATGTGGTCAAACATTCATTCATACTAAAACAACTACAAACATCAGAATTGCTCCAAAATAAGTTTAAAATACCTATATTTTAAAAATATATAATTTGGCATTAAAAATCATGTTGTCAGATGGGCACTGTGGAGCACACCTGTAATCCCAGGTACTCAAAGAGGCTGAGAGGCAGGAGGATTGCAAATTCAAGGCCAGCCCTGGCAACTTAGTAAGACTCTGTCTCAAAAACAAAAACCAATTTTTAAAAAGGGACTGGGGATGTAGCTCAGCTCAGTGGTAAACTGTTCCTGGATTCCCCCCAGTTCCACAGAAATAAATAAATAAATGTTGCCAAAGAATTTAATGAAGTGGGACAATGATTACAACATAATGTTGAGATAAAATCTATATAAATCTCATTTCAATTTTGCATAAATATGTATATACGAATGGTGGGATTAGCAATACTACAACATAGCATTTTTATATTCTCTCTGTATGTTCTACAATAAGCTAAAAATTCAGTGCCTGGCAACTCCTGTAGCTCAGTGTTATTTTAAGATGACAAATGAAGGTATTATAATAGCTGCTCTGTGAAATAACTTCTACTTAATGTACTTGTTTAGAGTATCTAATGCTCTTTATTCCTTCCATGAAACATGTGCTGAAATATGACTTACTTAATGCTAGAAATGTACCTCCATACCACATACTTCTGTTCCTACTAGGTGAGTTACATGCTAATACAAGTCAGTAGTTTTAACTGTCCACTATTTTTGGTAATCGTACTGCTTTTACAATTATGTAATTTAATCATACATTCTATAAACAGCTGGAAACCAAATGCAAAAAAGAAAATACCTTGTTCTGATAAAAACTAAGCTGAATATTTTAGAAAGACTTTAAAAACCAAATTCTGATGATTAGGTAATAAGCAAATTTAAAAAGCTAGGGAAACAACTAAACCCATCTAAAAGGTTTCTGTACTAAGACTGTGTCTAGAGTATATTCAGGTTTTTTTAGCACTTTAAGTAAACAAAAATTTGGAATTACACGCAATAAATTAAGGTTATTGTTTATATGAGGAACAAGAAGTTAAAAATGTCAAGCTTGGTCTTAAAATACTAGCAAGTTAATGCACATTTAAATATTTCAAATTAAAAGTTAAGATGTAGCAACATTTATGATTCCTTATCTTAATTTTTTGACTACCACAATCTATTGGTCCTGATTGTATAAGGGCATGACTCATGTATTTTTATAACCAAGAAAAAAATTAATTTCTTAGTTGGGGGTGGGTAGGTTTGCTACATTCCTTCCATTCTACTGACTTACCTCATAAAGCATAAGTCGAACATCAGCCTGCTGGCCTAAGCATCTCCTCAAACTATCCATGATCTCAAGGCAAAAAGTTTCATTGGCAACAGAATTATAACGGCTATGAATATCCACATGAACCTAAAAGGAAGAGAGCCTAGTTCATGTCCATCTTACTAAGATAGTTTTCATTAAGGAGTAAAATGAGACTATATTCTTGTTCAAAGAAACATAGACTGAGCTTTCTCTATGCTAAAACCCAGAAATGAGGCAGACACTAAAATCACTATGTTCATGAACATCCCCTAAAGCAATAAACAAACAAATAAATAACCATGGGCAAGTTTTTTAACCTCTATCAATTAGTTTCCTTATACTTAAAATGGGAAGGATAAATGGAGGACAAATAAATGACACCATTCTTCATATTTAATTTATACAGTGGTGTTGCTCTTACTCTAAACTGAGATAAAAGAATTTTCAAGTATTTTAACAAAATTAATATTTTTCCCCCTGTTCCTTAGGTTTCCTTGACAATGTCAGCTGCTAGGAAGCATTAATAATCTTATATTACTAGAATATAGCAATCAGAATGTACATGATTTTATTTAAAAGGCCTAAGACTTCCTTAAATATCTTTAGTAGCTAAAAGAATCTACCTCTTCCACAAATTCCAGAGATGTTCAGAGGAAGAGACTTTTGTTTAGAAATGGACATGACAAAGAACTGATATTCTTTTTGACTTCAAATAAAACTAGCAAGTACAAAGAATTTCTTAATCCTTACTTCAGATAGAGTTAGGTAGCTCATACTGTCTGAAGTCAAATCCTAGTTCTACTCTTTACTGGTTACATAAATATAACCTTGGGGGCTGGGGGTATAGCTCAGGGTCAGAGTGCTTGCCTATCATGTGTGAGACCCTGAGTTCATGAACATTCCCTAAAGCAATAAATAAATAAACAAAAAAATAAATTTGGGCAAGTTATTTAACCTCTATCAGTCTTAGTTTCCTTATCCTTAAAATGGGAACAATAAATGGGGTACAAATAAATAATGACACCCATTATTCTTCATATTTAATTTAAACTGTATGTTACTGACAGGTTTTATACAGTTATACTAGAGCAATAAAGGATTCCTAATAAAAATGCTAACTGTGTCTATTTATCAACTCTATATCATTGAAATCATGAAGACAATTTTATTGCTCCAAAGCTCAGATTATGAAATTACTATAAAGTTTCATTTTCTCAGATTACATGGTTTAGTGGTGCAAATCAAATATACTTATTTTAAAAATGGGTACAATAATACCAAGCCTCAGACAATGACAATTAAGATTAAATGATAAAATACTTAAACAGTGTCTAGAACAATGATATCCAATAACGATATTATGAACCACAAATATAAGCTACTTATATAATTTAAAAATTTCCAGTAGCCACATCAGAAAAGTAAAAGGATGAAGTTTTTTTTTTTTTTTTTGGGGGGGGGGGTGTCCAGGGATTAAAGCCAGGGGGGCTTAACCATTGAGCCATATCCCCAGCCCTATTTTTTTTTTTTTTTTTTAATTGTATTGGAGACAGGGTCTGAGTTGCTTAGGGCCTCACTAAGTTGCTGGGGTTGGGTCTGAACTCGCGATACACCTGCCTCAGCCTTCTAAGTTGCTAGGATTATAGGTATGCACCACTGTACCTGGCTTAACGTAAGTTTTAGTATTTTATTTAACCCAACAGATCACAAGTATTATCAACAATATAAAATTAATATAAAATAATTATTGAGGTAAGTAGTAACTGATAACCACAACCATCATCATCTTCATGACAGAACTCAGTTTCACAATAGGTTCTTAAAACCATAATAGGAATTTTTTAAAAGTAGTTTTCATATTATTGGCCTCTGCTTTAATGCCCAAACTAAAAGTCAGTGTGAACAATCCTTACCTGACTGACGCCAATAGATTGACTGCACTGAGAGGATGACAGGCTGCCTAAAACTTTAAAGTTCTTCAGGAGCAGCAAAAACCCAGCAACTGCAGATTTTCGGGCATCAAGCTGGCTAGCTCAGGAATACATAGAGAGAGGTTAACAAATAGCATTAATTTTACAGGAAATATGAATATCCAGTTAGTCCCACGCAGAAAAAGAATACATATATAAAGAATGAAGCAAAAGCTGGGCACAGTGGCACATGCCTATAATCCCAGCAGCTTGGGAGGCTGAAGCAGGAGGATCGCGAGTTCAAAGCCAGCCTCAGCAACCACGAGGTGCTAAACAATTCAGCGAGACCCTATTTCTAAATAAAACACAAAATAGGAGCGAGGATATCGCTCAGTGGTTGAGTGCCCCTGAGTTTAATCCCTGGTGCCAAAAAAAAAAAACACAAAACAATCTGAATTTATATTTTCTCAAATTAACACATCAGCTATTTAAAGCAATTAGCAATACACAAACAGCCAATTTTTTTTCATTATCTTCTTCACCTCGTGCCTCTATCTGTACTTTCTTCCAACCTGCTCTCAACTCCTTATTGGGTATGAAGTAGAGTGATGGGAGGTCATACAATCGGCTGCTAACTCAAATGAAAGTACTGAATGGCAAAGGAAATTGCTTGATTTTCTGTGTCCAAAGGAGTGCTTCTCTTCACAGGCTCCCTTTCTTCACAGAGGAGTGCAATACTTTGTGCTATGTAAACCTCTATCCAGAAAAATGACACATTCTTCTACAGGTTGAGGCTCCATGATTAACTCATGTTACACATTCTACAACATGCATTTTCGGTTTGGGGAGGAGTAACACAAAACTGACAATTCTAGAACAGATAATAGCAGCATGTGTTCCTCTGAACATCTATAATATCACATGGCTAATGTGATATTAATTGGGCATCTTATTCTCCAAATACCAAATGCTTTCTACATATTACTGTCTCTCTTTATTTTTAGAATATATTATTACCATCCTGGTCCATGACCACAATCCTGATGTTCATGAGAACTGATATTCTTACATATATTCTTAACTAAGAATATATGTAAGTTCCCTTTGGAACTGTTGCCAGCTCAGATTTCAGGGAATTTGGCAATGAAACTTTTTCCTGAAGCTTAATTCTAGGAGTGGTATAGCAGAGTATTTGAGATCATAAGCTTTGATGTTAGATTACTTCCATCATCAACTACTTCTTGACTTTTGGAAAGCTACTTATATATTCTCTAACACCAAATTTCTTTGTCTATGAAGTGGAACTGCAGCATTTTTCACTTCACAGGGTTGCTCTAAAGACTAAATGAAAAGAAGCACATAGAGCACTTAGCACAATGCCTTACTGGATGAGCATGCTCTGGTGGGTTAGGAATTTCATGTGAATAGGTGATACTGAGAGATGGCAAAGACAACTTTTAGTCCCAACACTAGAAGGCATAACTTCCTATGATTTCAAGGAATGCTACATACCTGGCAAACATAGCCTTCCGAAGGACAAGTATCAAGGAGTCTCTCATTGACATGCTGACTTTGAGAAGTGGCTGAAGGAAGAAAAATTAATGGTAAAAAACAGAATGAGTTTGCTTATTTATCTTAGCTCATTTCTTCTCAATATTGTTAGCATTTGCCTTATATAAAGAACTTTGGTTCTGTTTTATATACATGTTTTAATGTTGATTACATTTAATAAGGATAATCATATACTATGAAACAATAAAATGAAACTGGTTTTGAAGATATTTGTAAACCACTGTATTCAACAATTTAAGAGAATTTCAATTACTTCACAAACTTGAAAATGAATCCAAGGAGGGGCTGGGATTGTGGCTCAGCGGTAGAATGCTCATCTAGCACGTGTAAGGCCCTGGGTTCGATCCTCAGCACCACATAAAAATATAAATGAAATGAAGGTATTGTGTCCAACTACTTCTAAAAAATAAATGTTTAAAAATAAAAAAAGAAAAAAGAAAATGAATCCATGGAGAGCAAACAATGCTATGAAGAGGAATAAAATTGAAAACAGTCCAGCTCAGCACTCTTACCATTTTACTACAAAGTTTTCTATAGAAGACTCAAGGGAAATAGGATTTTGTGGACATTAATATTTATAAAGAAATATAAATATTATTACACACTTAAACCTCATTTTTGGCAAGTTAACTTTGATATCAAAAACTTACCTGCACTGCCTTAAGTAGGCCTTGTACAGTTTGAAGAGGCAGGAAGGACAAAAAGTCAAAAGTTTCTGTGACTTTAGAAGAACAGCTCTGAAGGACTAAGGGTGCGTATGTGATGATATTTGAAAGCAAGTCTGAAAAAAAGAATCTATAGTCACTTACCTCAAATAACTACTTTTTAAAAGAGGGAAATAATATGGGGAAAGAAATGATAAAAAAAAAAATCTTGTTTCCTTTCTGAAGTAAGTATTCAACAATACAAATTTCTACTAATCAAACACACTGTTTCTCCAGTCAATGCAGTCAGGACACTTCAACATTTTTTTTTATGACAGTAAAAGACTACAAAAATTAAACTGCCAAAAAGAAAGGAAGAAATCCAACATAGTGCCTAGACAAGTAGGACATCCTCATTTTTCCAAGATAAAATAAATCAATAAACCAATAAACATTTATAAATTTTATTACATGCAAGCGTAATATGGTCCTATCAAGAATATCGAAAGCTTCAACTATGGGTCTCTCTTCCTTCAAGAATTTGAATAATCACAGTGAATCTCACCATCATGTACATCCACAAGACTAGGGTCCTAATGAGAATATTCCATGCTTGTATAATTATCAAAATGGATTCTACTGTCATACATAACAAAAAGGACCAACTTTTTAAAAAAGTAAGAAGGAACAACCAGGTTCTGAAAAATGAGTACCATTTAATGTTCAAACGATCACAGAATGGTCTACTAAATATAAAAGTACAAGAAAGATAAGAATAATACTTAATCAGATGATGAAAGGGAAACCAATGGAACTTGGGTGAAAAAGAATTCAGAAAAGTAAATTATTGAAGTTAATATGGGAAAAGTAGGTTAGAATCAAACTGAAGGACCTGAAGTGCCAGGATGAAAAGCTGATAATGTTTTTTTTTTTTAAGATGTTGATGGATCTTCTTTTTATTCATTTATATGCAGTGCTAAGAATCGAACCCAGTGCCTCACACATGCTAGGCAAGCACACTACTGCTGAGCCACAACTCCAGCTCCAAGAGCTAATAATTTATTAAAGAATATATTGATGACTTCAGAACAATAGGGTAGTTTTTTTTAGGAATACTAATATGGCACCAATATGTAGTCTGAAAACCATTTAGGAAGCTATGGGTCAATAAATTTACGAGAATTATTGTCAAAGTATGTTCTCTAACTGCAAATTAGAATCAGTAACAAAGATCAAAAAAGAAAAAAAAATTTCAAATATTTGGAAACTAAATATACTTCTAAATAATTCATAAGTTTAAATACCCCCCCCACCAAAAAAAAAATCACAAGGGAAATTAGGAAGTATTTGGAACTAAATGAAAATGAAAAAAATGATGGGATGTAGCTAAAACAGTGTTTAGAGGAAAACTGATATCTTAATACTTACACTGGAGAAAAAGTAAGATTTCAAATTAATGACAAAAGCTTCTCATCAAAGGAAGAATAAATTAATCTCAAAGTAAGAAGGAGAAAAGAAACAAAATATAAATAAAAAAGAAGAAATGAAAGTGAAAATTAAAGAAATTTAAAAACTCAAAAGCTGGTTCTTCAAGAATTTCAATAAAATCAGTAAATGTGCCAAACTGATAAGGAAAAATAGATAATACACAAATTATGACTCTTGGGATGAAAAAAAGGACATCAACACAGATTCTTGAAGCATTAAAGGTAATATATGGGCAAGATGTGGTAGGAATGCAAACCGGTAAACCCAACTACTTGGGAAGCTGAAGCAGGAGGATAACAAGTTCAAGGCCAGCCTGAACAATTTAGTGAGACCCTGGCTCAAAATTTAAAAATTACTAAGACTGAGGATGTAACTCAGTGGCAGAATGCTTGACTCCTATGTATTATGTCCTGGGTTCAATCCCCAGGGCTGAAAAGAGAAGGGGGGCGTGGTGGGTGGAGAGGGAGTATTCTGAACAACTTATAGCAATAAACTTGGAAAAAAATGATCTAATTACTTCTAAGATAATTGGAATAGTCTATTTGTATTAAAGAAATTAATTTTGTAGTTGAAAATCCTTTCCACAAGCACAAGGAAACTTGGTATATAAGAGGAAAAAAAGGGTAAATGTGGGTAAATATAAGAGATGAGAAGTTGGTATTTTTCTTCCTATCAAAGGTCAGAAGGTGAATATTTTAGGCTTTATGGGCCTTATAATGTGTTACAACTACCTCAACTCTGTTGGTCTAGTGTGAAGCAAAACAGTTAACACCTACAAATGAGCATGGCTATGTTGCAATAATATTTGATTTATGAACTCTGAGATCTAGATTTTGCACTTCATGAAACATTCTTCTAATTTTTTCAATCATTAAAAACAGCAAAGCCAGGAATGGTGGCTCATGCCTGTAATCCCAGCAACTGGGGAGGCTGAGGCAGAAGGATTGCAAGCTCAGTGGTTAAGCACCCCAGGGCTCAATCCCTGGTACCAAAAAAAAAAAAAAAGGCAAAAGCAAACAGAAAGGAGAAAAAACAAATAAGCAGCAATCAATGAAACTAAAAATGAAAAATAAGAATCAAACCAAAACCTCATTCTTTGACAGATTATTAAAACTGTCCTAGATGCCCAGAGTCTTAGCAGCTGTGTTAGAGTCTGTAAACAAGTCAAGATGGCGCCTGGCATTTTGCAGAGGGAGTCGTTTGTGAAGTAACGCCCGAGAGCCATGAAGTGTGGAGATTCCTTATTGGTTGACTGCTGTATTTAGTTTATGTTAATTAGATAAGCTGTGTGGAATGTATAAATACCCCTCCTGTCCTACAATAAACGGCTCCCACTCCTGCTGTATCAATGTACACAAGTTGTTCGTCACCCCCCAGTTAGTTTGCTGCAGTCGGACTACGGCACAGGTGGAAAGTTCTTAGGCCTCATGCTTGCATATACATCCTCCTCTTCAGTTGTGGGGAAGTCATGCCTCCTCCTGCAACTTATAGGCAAGCATGTCCATGACCTCACAACAGGTGTGGAGTTTGGGACCCACGTGGTCAACATTGATAGAAAACAAATCAAACAGCAAATCTGGGATACAGATATGCAAGAATCCTTCCATCTTCCACCTGTTCCTACTACAGGGGAACAGTTGGAGCACTGCTGGTATATGACATTACAAGACATGAAACCTTCAATCACCTGGCCTCATGGTTACAGGATGCCCACCAGCATTCTAGCATGTGGTTTTCATGAAAACTGGGAATAAAGGTGACCTAGAGTCCCACAGGGATGTGAAGAGTGAAGGAGGAAAGGCCTTTGCTCATGAGCATGACTTACATTCATGGAAACTCAGGCAAAACAGCCTGCAATGTTGAAGAGGCCCTCATTAACACAGACAAAGAAATATACAGGAAGATCCAGCAGGGTTTATCTGATGTTCACAATAAGGCAAACAGCATCAAGATTGGGCGCCAACAGTAGATTTTAACATCACGGGGACCCAGCACCTTCCAGCAGAACTGCTGTGACACAGGGTGGGATTCTGGCTGCCATTGAACACTTGGCCCAAACTTTTTACTTTTTTTTTCCTGGAACAACTTCAGATAAATAGGCTTAAAGAAAAAAGTCTTGCTTTGGCTGAGAGGAGCCTCTTTTCAAGATGTGATAATTTGCTTTTCCACTTAAAGAACAGGGGAGATTTGGGGAACTTCCTGATTTGCCCTTCTTCAGGAGCGTGAACACTCTCTATAGATTGGGACTCTTTTCATCCTCATTTAAATTTCTTAAATGGTAGGATTCAAAAATAAAGAATTTAATAAGCATATATAATATGCTCCCCACCAATAATTAGAAATAAGGGTCAAGTATGCTCTGCTTGAACACTTGAGATGACCATGATCTGGCTGGCCTTAGTATATAAAATAGAGCCACTGCACAGGAATTTCTTTTGAGTTTTTTTTTTAACTTCTTTGCTTTTGAGGGTCTACTTGCCACTTTGGAATTCTTGCAGAAAGCAGTTCCTTCTATTTGCTCACAGAAGCAGAGTGCTTCTCTCCTGTCTTGACTGCTGCTTTCTGTCTCTTGCATACCAAACTTGGGAGAAATGGAGTTGGTCCTGGACTTGTGGCCACTTATCCTTACCTAGATAAAACATTCATTCCTTATTCATTTCGTTTAGGGACCAGATCTAACACTGTAGTGTCTTTCACTGAACTGACTTCTACTGTTTCATCACACTCACTTCATAACTAGATATATTGGGACTCTCTGATCAAGCTTGTTTACTGAACATGGTATATTTATTTTTCTGTATCTTTGCACATGCCCTACTCTCTACTAACACTACGTTTAAAAATCCAACATTTTTTTCCTTTAGGAAGCCTTCAGCAACTCTCCTCGGGACTTTTAAGTAAATATTTACATAGTACCCCTCAGCTTTCCTATGTTGGCTAGTCATATGCATATTTATTTGTATGCATGTTACCTTGTAAATATATTTTATAGTAGTTTTATACATAGAATTTGTGTCCTCATATAGGTTATAAGCTCTGTAAAGGAGAATCCATGTCACCTTTTTATTTTTAAAAACTACTTTCCCCACCATTTCTTCATGGGTGCCTAATGCTACTTGTGATTATAGAATTTGACCAACACACCTAAAAACTTAGGACATTGACTTTAGAGGGAACAAAAGATCTTAGAGTCATCTTTGTAATTCCTTCTCTCTTCCACCTGTTTACCCTGGGTTATACATTCTTCTTTTCCTCTCCTGCCTTTCTCTGGCACATAGCCTCCATTCTATACAGTATTCTATAAGGCTGCTTGATGCCAATCAATCAGATAACTGGTTGCTTCTTCAGCCTTTCTCCTTTTCAAATCATTCAATACTATCCAACCCATATTTACCTTTGCTTTGCTCATCATATTACCTTCTGGGTCAGCAGCTTTTTTTCCTTGACAATCTCATTTTCTTCCATAGTTCTGGGGTCTCATGAATTGTTATATTTTTTGTTGTTAATGAATGAACTGTTTCATTATTAAATACATGCATATATTCCCCGCCCCACCCCACCCCACTCCACCCCCCGGCAAACAAACAGCTGACAAGCCCCTAGCCAGCCAGGCTGAAAAGAAAAAAGACAAATTACTGGGAATGTCGTGATTCACAGATGATGTAACTCTATATACAACATCTTACACTGCTGTATATCTATTTGCACAATTATATATAAATTAAATTTTTAAAGAAATGCCTTACATCCATCTCAAAAACATATAAAATACTTAAAGAAATTCTGATAAAGGTATGCAAAGATCCATGCAATGAAAACAAAGCCATATTGCAAATAATTAAACAAGGTCTAAACAAATGAGAAATGGATGTGTTCACAGGTTAAAAGACTCAGTATTGTTCAGATCCCAAACTAATCCCAAAGACTCAAAACAACCTCAATCAAAACTTGATCAATTTTCTCTAAAAATTGACAGACTGGAGTCTAAAATTTATTTGAAAATGCAAAGGACCTAAAAAAGTCAAACCCATTTGAAAAGTAAAGTTCAAGGACTTAATATCTGATTTTATGACTTACTACAAAACTACAGCAATGAAGACAAACACTGACACATAGATCATTGGAATACTTCCTGAAATAGACCACACATAAATGGCTAGCTGATTTTTTAACAAAAATACCACTCAAGGGGCTGAGGTTGTAGCTTAGTGGTAGATCGCTTGCCTACCACATGTGAGGCACTGGAATGGATCTAAGCACCACATAAAAATAAATAAAGGTATTGTGTCCATATACAACTAATAAAAAAAATTTAAAAAAAATACTCAGAAAATTATTTTAAAAATTAGTCCAAAAAACAAGTTTTGACAAAACAACAAGATAGTTATATGCAAAATAAGAAAATAAAAACATTAAAATCCCTTTTACCTCACACCATAAACAATATTTAACAAAAATGGATCACAATCTAAGGATGAAAGTTACAACTATTTAACTTCTAATAGAAAACACAGGAGAAAATATTAAGTGGTCTTTGGTTTGGCAAATATTTTTTACCTTTGACACGAAAGTAGAAATCATAATATAAAATCAATAAACTGGACTTCACTGAATTAAACATTTTTCTTCTTAAACCAGTATAACCAAAAATAAATAAATAAACAAAAAGAATGGGTGAATATTTATTTGAAAACATGTGCAGTCAGACCTCTATATGAACAGATTCCATCCCGACAGGTTCCCCATCTATGGATTTAATCAACCATGAACTTGAAAAAAATGTGATTTTTGTTGCTGACATGTAGTTATGTCTATGATGATTATATCTGTACAAAGCATATATGTTCTATAATGGTTATATCTGTACAAAGCATATATGTTCTATTCTTTCTTACCATTTCCTGAACAATACATAATAACTATGTATATAATAACTACTCTATATTAGTATCATAAATAATTTAGAGATGATTTAAAGTTTATGAGAGGATGTGTATAGATTATAGTAAATACTATACCATTTTATATAAAGAACAGAAGCATCTGTGGATTTTGGTATCTGAGGCAGTCCTGGAACCATTCCCTAATGGATACGAGGGAGATGATTATACCTGACACAACTTATTTAGAATATATAAAGAACTCTTCAAATACTAAGGCAAACATCTCAATTTTTTTAAATGGGCAAAAGATTTGAATAGTCACTTGCCCAAAGATGATATACAGATGACAAACATATTAAAAAAATGTTCAGCATCATCAGCCACAATTAGACACCATTATTAATATGAGAATGCCCAAAATTAAAAAGGATGACCATACCAAGTATTGATGTCAATGTGCAAAAACTGGGAACACTGCTGGAGAAATGCTGAATGGTACAACCACTTTGGAAAACAATTTAACAGTTTATTCAACTGTTAAACATTTATTATATAATACACCTGATTCACTGCATGTTTTCCCAAGAAATGAAATCATTATGGCTACACAAAACTTACAAAGATGGGCTGGGGTTATGGCTCAATGATGAGCACTCGCCTAGCATGTGCGAGGCCCTGAGTTCAATCCTCAGCACAACATAAAAATAAATAAAGGTACTGTATCCAACTACAACCAAAAAAAAAAAAAACCCCACAAAGGAATGTTCAGAGTAGGTTTTGTTAGCTCCAAACCAGAAACAACCTAAAATATCTTCAGGTGAATGAATGAAAAAATTAATTACATTCTTAAGATATAAAATACTAACAACAAAAAGGAATCAACTATTGACACACATAACACAAATCATAGATAAAGAAGAATACTATGTGAAAGAAGTCATCATCCCCACCAAGAAAGTTATGTACACTACATCATTCCATTTGTATAAAATTCAAAAAGTGGTATTTAAGGGCTGGTGGTATAGTTCAGTGGTAGAATGTATGCTAGCATGTACAAGGCCCTGGGTTCAATCCCTAGTGCGCACGTGCACACACACGACATTTATAGTAACAGAAAACAGACTAGAGATGGGCAGCGGAGAAAGAAGAGACTGAGGAACAGACTACCAAGAGACATCAGGAAGCATCTGTGGGTGAGATATATACATCTTGACTATGGTAATGGTTTCACAGATGTATACATGTATATAAAATAATCAAACAGTTATACTTTCAATCTGGAGATTATTATGCATCAAGTATGCCTTAATAAAGCTGTCAAGAAAGGGAAAAAAGCAGAATAAACTATTAAGTATTAAACTTTACAGACATTTAAGGATAGAAGAAAGAAAAGTTCCTATTAAAGAAAAAAGAAAAAAACTGGCCACAGGCATGAAAAGCAAACTAGTAGTCACCAGACCATCTATTTAAAAAGTTTCAGGAAGTTGTGAACAGGCTGAATGACAGAGAAACTAAGAAAATTGGTGACTGAGAAAAAGGCAATGTATTTAGATATTAGGAGATACGTACTAAACCCAGCAAATTTATAAGTCACCAAAGAGATGAATTCTGACTTTAGAATGTCTAGGTCTAAGCAGCTAGGAGGTCAACAAATAACAGAAAAGCAATCATTTGAGAAGTATTAAAAAAAAAAAAAAAACACTAATGAAAACTGAAAGTACCCCTCATTACTTAAATGTTCCTTTCCTTACTGATAACCACAGACAACACAGATGTATATGTCAAACTGGCATCATAATCAAAGATATTTCATTAAACTCTCCTGCATCATAAAGTATTTCCCAAAATCTTATCCATGTTTTCAAAGTTTAGTACCTAAGAAATGACTGATGGGAGAGGATGCTCTGGTAACAACCCTGTTGAGGACTTGCTCCAGAATTTCTTGTCTGATCATCTCATGGATCTAAAAAGAATAGAACCAACAGAATACTCCTGAGTGACCTTCAGCTTATAAGGTCATCAATGCATACCAGGTAGGATGAGAATAGTTTGAATATAGGTAAAACTCAACTGTTTTATTCTAAAAAAATAAAATAAAATTTAAAAGTCTATTAAAATCTTTTAAGAAACATAAAAAACTTAACTTATTCCTGTTTCAAGAAGCAAAACAGCTGCCTGGAAAAGATCCATTCTAAATTTTCATTTGAATTTTAGTTAAAATTCTTACTTGAACTTGATTACTTCGAAGTACAGATTAATTTCTGTCAGACTTCAGACTACTGGTGACTTGTTAGAAATACGCTTTAGAGCCTGGTGCAGTAGTACACGCCTGTAATCCCAGCAGCTCAGGAGGCTGAGGCAGGAGATTCACGAGTTCAAAGCTAGCCTCAGCAAAAGCTAAGCAACTCAGTGAGACTTTGTCTCTAAATAAAGTTTTAAAAAACGGGCTAGGTTGAGTGCCTCTGAATTCAATTCCCGGTACATGCCTCCTACTCCGGCAAAAAGAAATATGCTTTAGAGATGCTTTGAAAAAGCCAACATCTGTGAATTGAAATCAAATGGATCTTGTTTTGAAAATCATTAATTTAAAACAAGAAGTTATTCTAAGAATGTTTTTAACTTTATTTATTATTTAAAAGGATTATTTATATTAAGTACATTTACCTCAAGAACTATGCCATTTACCTCACAGTTTTGGATCAAAACACTAGATTTTTTTAAGTTGTTGATGGACCTTTTATTTCATTTGTTTACAACAGTGCCTCACACATGCTAGGCAAGTGTTCTACCCTGAGCCACAACCCCAGTCCAAAACACTAGATTTATCTCCAGATACTTTTGGTATAGTTATATTACAACAACTGAATGTCAAAAAGATAACTTAGAGCTGGGCACAGGGGTGCATACCTGTAATCTCAGTGGTTCAGGAGGCTGAGGGAGGAAAAATGCAAGTTCAAAGCCAGCCTCAGCAATTTAGCAAGGCCCTAAGCAACTCAGCGAAACCCTGTCTCTAAATAAAATATAAAAAAGGGCTGGGGATGTGTCTCAGTGGTTGAGTTCAATCCTTAGTTGGGCAGGGGTGGGATGCTGGGGGAGCAGGGGTTGTGGCTCAGTGGTAGAGTGCTTGCCTAGCATGTGGGAGGCACTGGGTTTAATTCTCAGCACTGCATATAAATAAATGAATAAAATAAAGGTGCACCAACAACTAAAAATATATATGAAAAAATTTAAAACAAACAAAAAAAGGGCTGGGGATATGGCCCAGTGGTTAAGCGCCCATGGTTTTAATCCCTGGTACCAAAGAAAGAAAAAGAAAAAAAGTTAATTTAGAGAAATCACTAGCAAAATTGTTTAGTATCAGATGTAACCTTGCTTTTTTATTTCAAAGGAAATTAATTTTTTAAATTATTTCAAGAGATTATGAACTTGAACTTGATTACTTTGAAGTACAGATTGAGATGACAGTCATAATTTGGTAATAATGTAAAAAATTATTAACGTCACATTTAGGTTCTTCAAAAACAATGAACCAAGCAAATTCTTCAAGTCTAATGTTCTTTGGTGACCTAAAAAGTATTATGAAATAACATTAAATTCCTTTTATGTACAAGGAATAACAGATCAATCAGACCCTGAGAAATACAGTAAAAAAAAATAAATAAATAAGCAAAAAGCTAGAAGTGATCTGCTACTAGAGGAATAAGAGAAAAAATACATGTAGAAGTTATAATCAAATTTCTATGGTATGATCCAAAACAACAGGATAAGTGGAATACATGAAAAATGTAATAAAAGAATAAGAAAGCAATTCATGAAACTGGATCTATAATGTCCCTTTACCAACCTAAGCTCTGTCATAAATACTGTCAAAGTACTAAACAACAAATTTTCTTACCTACCAAACTCCTAGACAAATGTCCTGCTCTACTGATATCACTTAAACAAAGTAGGAAATTGTTGCCAAACTAGAGTCTCACCTTAAAAGTTTCCAATAGGATATTAGCTCCAAGCTTACATGTACACTGGTTTGGCATTTTAGAAAGACTAGAGCTGGTTTCAACAGTTTTCCCATCAAGAATCTTCTTTGGCCCATATAAATCCATTAAAATGAAGCCAAGTTCTACCAGTCCCTGAGTAATATGATCCCAACTATGAACACTACAAGAAAAGAAAGCATAGTTAAAAAGAAAAACCTGGAAAGACATCTAGTTTTATACTCACTGCTATGTTACACACTCTCTAATTAAAGATGGATAAACCAATGCACTTCACGTACGAATCTTTTCATACAACCTTATCTGGCAGAATTCTGAATTCCTGAATGTATAGTAATGGGAATGAATTGGCAAGTGGTTTTCATGGACAACCAGAACAATAAATAAATCTAAAAACCACAAATACTCAAAAAAATATATAAGAAATTAGAATATTTCAATGTAATAATCATTAAAGATTTCCATTTATTTAAAAATTAATTTTCTTCTCATTCCCCTAATACCAACAATACTTACATGATATATAAACTTACAAACCTGCCTCTCCCCCTAGACTGAGATTCTCTAGGGCTGAAGCCATACTACCCAGCACAAGGTTGGCAAACAAAGGTACTCAGTATATAACATGAATGAATAAATAACCTGGTTCCAGCACATGAGCTAAAACTATAAAAACACTTTTGTAAAACCGTAGACTCTTTGGTGATTATACCACTTACTGTTACCCTTTCCAGTGAAAGTGATAAGCTTATAAATAATCTTTATATCATTGTGTCAAGCAAGTAATTTGCTTGACCAATTTTAAGGGATTAAAACTTCATATTATGAAGTCAACAGTTGTAATCATCAGTTTTCTTTGATGGGTCACAAGTATGGTGCCACATTACATTTTCTAATACTAAATACCATGTAAAAGTATTTGGAATATGGTTCACCAACTCACCTATTCTTTACCACTTCCAAGATCATGGTTGAAACACAGGATCTATGGGGTACTAGATTCTGAAGAAATTTTGAGCCTTGGAGTAGCTGAAGATCCTTAAAGTTTTTCACAATGGAAGTTTTTAAAAGATCAAACACCTAATATGATGGAAGAAGCAGGGAAATGAAACAAAATTATTGCTCATGCTGTGAATCTTAACCCTCTAACTGTTCTTTAAGCTTAAACTCACATGTATCCCTATGAAAACTGTCTAGATGAAGATGACACAAAATGTGACTTTCAGGGAAACCTAAGAATTGGAGAAATGCCATCTTTGACAAGAAAAATATATCATATTTTATAAATATTACCCAAGATCTGGGAACACACATGAGAAAAAGTGGCAAAAGATTTTATTATTTTCATCTTGTGACGACTATATTCTCACATTTGTTTCAACTCAATCAGGTCCAATTTTTTGGAAAGTTATAATGCAATAAAACTGCTGGCAAATATCCATGGATACTTCCCTTTCTTACTATGTACGCTATGTGATATTTCCACCTTTTCCTCATTTCACCACCTGGCTTACCTCACAATAGAAAATAGTTGTAGACCAAGTATCTGAAGTTTCTAGAATCCCCACAGAATGGGAGTAGAATTGTTTAAGAAAGGTTAATAACAAAAACAATTTCTTGTATATTTTCTTATCAACACAGAAGTAACCAAGATGTCATTAAAAAAAAAAAAAAAATACCTGTTCCTCAAATCTCTGTATTCTTGTTACAGAAAGAAGAAGAGCAATACTGAAGGGACATAAATTATTTGAATCTCCTTGCTGTCCTGCCTAAAATAAACCAAAAAAGAGTCATTATTTACATTTTAAAAAAGAAAATGTATACACTTAAAAAGCACAAGGTAGCCTGCTTAAAAATAGGCCCTTGAATGGATCACAAACCTAAATGTAAGAGATAAAACTATAAAACTTTTAGAACAAACTGAAAATCTTTAAAACCGTGGACTAGGTAAGGATTTCTTAGACATAATATCAAACATAATTTATACAAGAAAACTGATGAACTGGACTTCATCAAAATTAAAAACTTTTGTGCTTTAAAAGATACCACTTAAAAACTGCAGCCTGATGCAGTGGTGCACACCTGTAATCCCAACAGCTCAGGAGGCTGAGGCAAGAGGACTGCCAAATTCAAAGTCAGCCTCAGCAAAGTGAGGTGCTAAGCAATTCAGTGAGACACTGTCTCTAAATAAAATACAAATAGGGCTGGGGATTTGGCTCAGTGGTTGAGTGCCCCTGAGCTCAAATCCTGGTATCTCCCCAAAAATAAAATAAAAAATGCAAAGATAAGTTAGAGACTGGGGAAAATATTTGCTAAATATACCTGATAAGTATATACACAAAATAAAGAATATATACCTGGTAAAGAATATTAAAAAAATCCTTACAACAGTATGACAAACACCACAATCATAAAATGGGCAAAATATTTGAATAGACATCTCACTAAAAACATGACAGCCAATGAGCATAAGAAAAGATACTCAATTATCATCAGTCATTAAGGAAATGCAAAGTAAACCTCAATGAGATATTATTTCACACCAATTAGAATACAAGAAAAAAAGACAATAAAAAAAGACACTATAAAATATTATTGTAGGATGTAGAGAACAGAAACAGAAACCTTCCTACAATGACAATGGGAATGTGAAATGATATACACCTACTTTGGAAAACACTTCCGCAGTTGGTTAAAAACTTAAACATAAGCCTGATTTGATGGCATATGCCTGTAATCCCAATGATTTGGGAGCCTGAGCCAGGAGGTTCACAAGTTCCAAGGACAGTCTCTGCAACTTAATGAGTCCCTAAACAACTGAGTGAGACTGTCTCAAAAAATAAAAAGGGCTAGGAATGTGCCTCAGTGATTCAGCACCCCTGGTACCAATTCCCTAGAACCAATCCAAAACCAAAACAAACAAAAACAATTTTTAAACATAAATGTATCATACAAATCAGTAATTCCACTCCTAGTTCTCTACCCCGGAAAAATGAAATATACACCCAAAGATTCAGATTTAATTTTCAAAATAGTATGATTCCTAATAGCCAAACAGTAGGAAAAACTCTAACTACATCAACTGGTAAATAGCTAAACAAAACTGCTATATCCATAAAATGGAGTACTATTCAACAATAAAAAAGAAATTAAATAGATATATGTTATAATATGGATGAACCTTGAAAATACTTCACTCAATGAAAAAGCCATGCTCAAAAGATCACATATGATGTGACTCCATTTTTATAAAATGTCTATGAAGGGCAGATCTATACAGGCAGAAAGTACATTGGTGGTTGCCTGGGGCTAGGTGTGGTAATGAAGAGTAAATGCACATGAGAGCTCTTATATGACAATAAAAATATTCTAAAATTGGACTATAGTAACCACTGCAAAATTAGGTAAACTTATGAAAAGTCACTAAATTGTACACTTAAATGGGATAAATTTTAACTTAAATTCAATTCAATTGTACCTTAATAAAGTTTAAAAAATAGGTCTTTGAAGCCCAGAAAAAATGACACCAAATAAAAACAAAAAAAAAAAGGACTAAATATAAAATCAAAGATGAACAAAACAAAAATAGTAGAGTTGATTAAAATACACAAAACCGAAAAGACCAACAATATAGCTACTATAAATAGTTAGAGATGAAAAAGGAATTATTGTTAATTTTCCCAGATGTGAGGATGGTATTGTGTTAACATGTCCTTATTCTCGAGAGGCACATACTGAAATACTCAGATGATGAAGAATTATGGTTTCTGCAACTTACTTTTAAATGATTCGGGGGGGAGTGTATGAGACAGAGAAAGAGATAAGACAGATAAAACTGGTAAATCTAGATGAAGAAAATACAGATGCTTTCTGTGCTACAGAGTTTAAACTTTTCTGCGGGTTAAAATTTTCAAAATAAAAAGTTGGAGGAGTTGGGTGCAGTGGAGCGAGACAGAGAAAGAGATAAGACAGATAAAACTGGTAAATCTAGATGAAGAAAATACAGATGCTTTCTGTGCTACAGAGTTTAAACTTTTCTGCGGGTTAAAATTTTCAAAATAAAAAGTTGGAGGAGTTGGGTGCAGTGGAGCACGCCTGTAATCCCAATGACTCTGGAGGCTGAGGCAGGAGGATTCCAAGTTCAAAGACAGCTTCAGCAATTTAATGAGGCCCTCAGCAACTTAGTGAAATACTGAAAAAAAAGAGCTGGGGATGTGGCTCAGCAGTTAAGCACGGAAGAAGGAAGGAAGGGAGGGAGGGAGTGGGGGGGAGGGAAGAGTTGGAGGAAAAAACATAAATGTGTCCTTCTTTTGTTTAAGAATTCAAAGCACTTCTGAATTTTTATTTTTCTACCTCACAGATCTAATGTTGAATGACAGCATCACAAAACTCTACTAGAAATAAGCAAGACCCTAATTCAAAAATGATGAAAAGTGAGGAAAAAGGTTGAAGATCACATAATAAAATTAGATTTTGATCTTCCTAATGAACAGTCCTCAGTTTTTTCTTTTCTAGCACTAGAATGTTTAAAGGAAAGTTTTAAAATTTCTGGTTTGCTTAAGATTGGGGTGACATGTTTTCAATTTCAAAGTGGAAAAAAAGAGATCCTCTCAACCTATGGCTCTTCTATAATATTTGTTTCCTGTCATTAATTGACATAAAATGGCTTAAGTTCAAAGTTTGGTGCTACCTTTACATGTTTCAAAAGTTCTCTGCCTAGTTCACAGTCCAATTTGATGGCAAACACAATGTGTAGAATAATGGTGCCTTCCACATGACGAAGTTCACCTGATGGCACGGTAACAAGATCCAGCAGTCTAAAAGATTCAATACAAAGATGAGTTAGAATGAGACATGCAGATGCTTCAATGAACAAGTAGACCAACTCAAGTTGAACTCACACAATCACTGGAAGCACAAAGTAAGTACAAAATATTGGCCAAATTATATTGTTATATTGTGTGTATGTATGAATATGTAACAACAAATCTCATGTGTAATTTATAATGAAAACATGGAGAAAAAAGTAGCATGATAAACAGATTCTACTGCCCCATTCTCTGCTCCTCTTTAGAACAAAACTTACTGTAAGTATTCTCTATAGTCATTATTTTACTTATCTCATATTGTCTTCCCAGTTCATCAACCCCATTCAACCAGGTTTCTGCCCTCTCTTAATCCCACCCTCAAATGCCACTTGACTCTTCTTACAAGGGTCAAATAACTGCTATGTTGCCAAAGCAAATAAAGTCCCATCTCAATTAACTACTTCTTCCTCAAAACACATTCTCTTAGGGCACTGTCACTGGTCTCTTCTCAAAATTCTTTTTTCAGGACCATCTTTCCCTATTGCTTAACCTTTAAAATTTAGAATGCTTAAGAGTCAGGCTTGGATTTCTTTCTCTTCACACTTTCCCTACATAATTCATTCCATCCAATCCCATGGCTTTAGTCCCTTCAAATCTGTGTCTCCAGTTCAGTCTCTTCTCTGCAATTTAGGACTATGGCTCCCATATCTATATGGAATGCTAATATACACATAAAACCTAAAATGATCAAAATTAAGCTAATTTTCTGTCCCAAACCTGACACTGTCAGCATTAATTGACTAAGACTGCTTTCTAAGCAACTGATCAAGCCTAGTAACTAGAAGTTATGATACAGAGGAACAGCAGACTACACTATAGCTAACAGAAAGAACTCTTCAAACCAAATCTCAGGCCCACTACTTTACTTAATTTCTTGACTTTTGGTTTCCACGTCCACAAAATAGAGGCAAAATAGCATTGTGAGGTTTATAGTGCTTATAACTGCACTAATACACAATAAGCACTCTACAAATGCTTGCCAAAAAAAACAAAAACAAAAACAGGGGCTCAGTGGTAGAGTGCCTGCCTAGTACGTGTGAGGCACTGGGTTTAATTCTCAACATTGCATATAAATAAATAAATTAAATACAGATCCAACAACTAAAAAAAAAAAAAAAACCTCTTATATTTGTCACTGCTTTTGTATTATTCCTTCACTTGAGAATGTTCTCTCTGATCTACATGTTGTGATTCTTATCATTCAGGCTTCAGTTAAAATAATATCTTCTCAGGAAAAGATTTTCTTGATCCAATCTAAAGTAACTATGCTGTCACTGTCACATCACCCCTTTGTATTACCTTCATAGCATTTTCCACTCTGTTTTCTTTCCACTAAAATGTAAGCTCAACAAGAGCAAGGAACTTGTTTGGTTCATTAGTGTGACCACAGATCAAATAACTTTGTGGCACAGAGTAGACATTTAATAATATATAGGTTTTAAACCTACATGTTAGAGGACAATTATTGCTACTTTTCTGGAAGGTTGCAAATTAGAGAACTGAAGACATTGCATTATTTTCTTAATTATTTCTCATATTTTCTTAATTTCTCTTTATTATTATCTAGGAGAGGACTACAAAAATTCAGTGCTGAGGTTCTAAAGAAAGGGCATGAAAAAGAAGGCAACAGGCAACAATAAAGAAATTAAAATATATAAGATGAATTTGTAAAAATAATATTTTTATCTATTTGTCTATATTACTCACTCATCACCACTTTGTTCCTCATTGTGCTGCTTATCTAGCTCATTGAAGAAGGTTATGATTCCATCCAAAATGCTCTTCCTGCTTCCCTAGGAGGATAGGGGAGATAAATTCTTCTAATTTAAGGATAAAATAACCATGCTAAATCAAAGTACTTTTCAAGGGTCTGAGGATGTAGTGGTAGGACTCGTAGCTCAGTGATACAGCACTTGCCTCAAATGCACTAGGGCCTCAGCACTGCAAAAAAAGTACTTTTCAACCTAAAGGATTATAAAGTACAGATTTACTTAAATAAACCTCAACTTAGAATCATAGGTTTAAACAGAATTTAAAATACCTTAGTGTCTGACTTTAAGGGGCCTATAGTTAACCCTTTCTGAAATCTCTTTCTTTTGCTACTAAAAAGAAAACGTATTAATGGCAGAAATAACTGTTTTCCTTGCCCGAGGAGCATGACCTTTTTACTAAACTAAATCACCACACATAAAAACAAAACAGCTATGGCCTAGTACATAAATCAGCAGTGTGAAAAAGCTGAATGGTGATAATTGGTTCAAACAACCAAAATAAAAGAGAAATCAATTTTTTTTAAATACCTTTGAAGAGAGAACAAGAAGCTGATAGACCAAAGGTGGTATTTCTTGAAGATTCAACTTGGAGAACATTTTCAACACTTTTCCAACCACAAATTCCACCTCTTCTGGAGTCAGAGGGACATCCCTATAGATCAAAATTTCAAAGGCTCTAGCCAGAACTCAACCGCCTTGTTTTTAGAAATTAAATCCAGTGCTAAAATTCCATTAAACATTTTCTTAAGAAACAAAATTTGGGAGCAATAAAGAAAGAAAATTTTAGAATATTATAATTATTCCTTTTGATTTTTCTCTTATAAAGAATCTTTAAGGGAACCAATAACTTTTCCTAAACAAAGTCATCTTGGGAAAAAAAAAATCAGTAATACATTAAATAATTAAGCTGGGCACGAGGGTGTGTGTCTGTAATCCTAACTACTCTGGAGGCTGAGGTAGGAGGATCTGAGTTGGAGGACAGCCTGAGCAACAAAGCAAGACCCTGTTCCAAGAAGATGAAAGAAAACTAAAGTCAAAAAGGAGGTGGGGGAGCTGGGCATGGAGGTGCAGACTTGTAATCCGAGTGGCTTGGGAAGCTGAGGCAGGAGGATCATGAGTTCAGAGCCAGCCTGAGCAAAAGTGAGGCGCTAAGCAACTCAGAGATACCCTGTCTGTAAATAAAAAATACAAAATAGGGCTGGGGATGTGGCTCAGTGGTTGGGTGTCCCTGAGTTTAATCCTCAGTACCAAAAAAAATGAAAGAGGAGGTGGGGGAGAGAATTCCCTAAAAGAAAACAAGAGGTACCAATATGCTTACTCAGAGGACAGTAACCTTTGAGCTTGCTGTTTTTCAATTTCTAGCAGGTAAGATCACAAAGCAGAAGATAAAGAGAAAAAGGAATAATGATTCTTACTTGAACATGGAGGTGAGTTGGATTACATACTGCTGATCCCATCTGGTTCAAGAAAATGACAAAGAACATGAATTTATTTCATTTTAACTTATTTATACTTAATTTTGTAAAACTAGTGAAGAGGTAAAACAAAATTAGGGACATTTCAAGTTTAATTTTGCAACACTTGAAATCAATATTTTTAAAATACTATTTAGAACAATGATTTAAGTGTCAGTTTTTAACTTATCAGACTTAGAAAACCAAAGTTTGATGAGATTTGATTCCCAGAATCAAAAAATAAAAACCAAAACAAAATTCATGACACCCAGTATTGGTGAGATTATGGAAAATAAACACTATTCAAATACTATTTTAGGGAATGTAGGAGTCGATAATACTTATCAACTTTAAAAATGCACATAACCACAAACCCACCCAACTTACTATTTGAAATACATTCCATATACATGCTTATAAAAGATCATCTAGATGTATAAAAATAGAAATAATCCAACAATCGAACATTAATCAAATAATAGATTAAAATACTATGAAATCACTAAAATGAATTCAGAGTTGTATTTACATGCTGACATAAACAGATATGTTAAATGAAAATGAAAAATATAAAATATAACGTATACTGAATAGGCACCTTACCACTGGACTACTCCCATCCCTTTATTTATTTTGAGAAAGGGTCTCACTATTAATGCTTAGGGTCTCAATAAGTTGCCCAGGCAATCCTCCTAGCTAAACCTCTCCAGTACTAGGATTATAGGAGTGTGCCAACATAATCATTTTTAATAAAATCTTTATGTAATTAAAAACAAATGAACAGGGGCTAGGGTTGTAGCTCAGCACTTGCCTAGCATGTATGAGGCACTGGGTTCAATCCTCAGCACCACATAAATATAAATAATTAAAATAAAGGTATTGTGCCATCTACAACTAAAAAAAACCAAGCCAGGCGCAGTGGCACATGCCTCTAATCCTAGCAACTCAGGAAGGTGAGACAGAAGGACTCCAAGTTCAAGGCAAACCTCAGCAACTTAGTGAGGCCCTAAGCTACTGAGACCCTGACTCAAAATAAAAAAAGGGTTGGAGATATGACTCGGTGTTAAGCACCTCTGGGTCAATCTCCAGTACCAAAACAAATAAACCAAACAAAAGAAGAGATGGACACATTAATTATAAGCCTAAAATAATTTACATCACGGCTCTTACATAAAGAAGTCTTGGATATTCTCTTATTCTTTTTAACATACTCAAGTATAAACACTGTAGTATGTAACTTAGTATTCTCTTTATTTTACCGACTATATAGTAAAAATTTTTCATTTTTGAAGTATGCCTTTATATATTTCATTCTTAATAGGTATAAATTTCATAGTGGCTATACCTTAACTTACATAGCTTAAATGTCAGTTATTGTGTGCTCACTTGGGTCATAAGTTTCCGTGTTGAACATATTCATGTGTAAGAATTTTTTATATACTGGTGTCTTAACTAGGTAGAATCCCAGAAATACAATAATTGATTAAAGAATACAAACATTACTTTTGTATTCTATTCCCTCAAAAAAAAAAAAAAAATTTTTTTTTTTTTAGGGGCTGGGGAGATAGCTCAGTTGGTAGAGTGCTTGCCTTGGTTCAATCCCCAGCACCACCAAAAAAAAAAAATTGAAAGATGTAACATCAAGACAATTTTCTTAGCCTTAAGGATCTTGGGACTCCAAATAATGCTACTATGTTAAAATGAACGTTAATATGCGTGTTTAAAAATGGCCTAAAAACCTCACAAATGTAAATTCCTGAAATAAATGATAGTCATTTTTTGTCCACTTGTAGTTCTGAGAAAGTTATACATCAATGACAAAGACTGACCTGCCAGAACAGAGGGTATTAATCAACTGCTTCTTACATTCTTCCCCACTCAATTCACCTAGAAGTGCAAAACACACTGTGAAACAAATCTGATTATGTGGGAAAAAAAAAAAAAAAAAATCTGACTAGAGAAAAAGTCACTAGAATTGGAAGAAAATCACCTTTTCCATAAGACAGATTTTCCTTTTTAGTAGCCAAGGCAGTGAGAATGATGGGCAGTAACTCCAAAGATTTTCCATTCACTAGGCTGCCCTCTTTGATAGCACCAATAAACTCATTGGCTAATTCAATCAGTAACAGTCCTGGGAAATGGTAAGCCTAAAAGTTCAAAAAGAAAATCTTAAGTAGAAATCCAGTGTTTGATATCTCTAAGTAATAAGTCTTTGCTGGCAAACTGAATTGATGTTGAGACCCAAAACAGACCCTATAAAGGATTCACAGAGGGCTAGGAATAGTTCAGTTGGTAGAGTGCTTCCCTCAAATGCACAAGGCCCTGGGTTCAATCCCCAGCACCACAAAAAAGAAAAGAAAAAAGAAAAAGATTCACAGAATCAAGTTGCTATATTACATATTTGTAATTGTAAAGATTTCAAAGGCTAGAACCCTTCATCAGTTCCTTAATGTTTTCAAATATATCAGCTCTTCAAGGAGATATATGCTCAGGGTAACAGAAAGGTAATATATACATCTAGGTGGTTCATATCCCTTCATCCTAGGTGGTTCATAACCCATTTGTTTGTTTGTTTGTTTTGTTAACATTAGCTCTTATTCATAAATAGAAACTATCCTAGGTTTGGCACAAAAGTTTTCCCTCCCTCAACAAATTATAACCTTTCAAAACAACTATCCCCAAACAATTCTATCTTCCATCTTACCTCCAACATTAGTAATCCAATGATTTCAGATGCTACTTCTTTCTGTAAATCTCCTGATTCTACCAACTGGATACAACAAGTGTATACCTTACGTCTTCTAAGTGCTCCACCTTCCTCAGAGCAGGGAGAACCTTTAAATATATGGTAAGGAACAAGAAGGAAAAAAAAAGTCTAACAAGGTTAAAGGGTAAATAAGAAAAACAAAGAGCTTTACAGTTTATAGAAACAGAATTATCAAACTACTGATTATTATCAGCAACACGTAGGGGCTTTGAAAAAACATGCTCAATGTAACCAAAGTAAAGGGACCGAAATAACATCTTTTCTTCTTCCACTTATTAACTTAAAAATTACATAGTACTGGGGGCTTGGGTTGTAGCTCAGTGATAGAGAGCTTGCCTTGCATTTGTAAGGCATGGGGTTCAATTCTCAGCACCACATAAAATAAAAATAAAAATAAATAAAGGTATTGTACTCATCTACAAAATAAATAATAATAATAATTATTATTATTATTATATAGTACAGGAGGAGGAAGCCTTCTAGTATAACTTGCAGCATTTGGGGAAACTGCAGTAACCCTAATTTAATGCCTTTAATATACTTCATTTCAAATTGTCATCACTAAGTGATATCTATAGGAACAGCAAAGTAACAGGATCCTAGAAATGTCTCTCATCTATAAACAATAAAGGAACATTGACAGAAATAAGCAAAATCAACCTTCCAGAGCTCTGAAAATTAAGCAAAGGATTCCAATAATCCAGAAAGTGTCTACTCAAAAAAAAAAAAAACAGTTGAGGGGCTAGGATTGTGGCTCAGCAGTAGAATGCTCGCCTAGCACGTGCAAGGCCCTAGGTTTGATCCTCAGCACCACATAAAATAAAATAAAATGAAGATATTATGTCCAACTACAACTAAAAAATAAATATTTAAAAATAAATAAATAAATAGATAATTAAATAGAATAAAGATGTTGTGTCCAACTACAACTAAAAAATAAATATAAAAAAAAAACTTAAAAGTTATTTAAAAAAAGAAAAGAAAAAGTTGAATCTCGGTTAAAAACAGCAAGCTTTGTGGCATTTTAACAACACTTCAATCCATTCCTCATCCCTATAATGTTAAAAATGGAAAGACATCACATGCTCATGGAATGGAAGATAATGAATTAAGATAGCACTGCTGGTGGTGCACACCAGTAACCCCATAACTCAGGAGGCTGAGGCAGGAGGATCACAAGTTCCAGGCCAGCCTTAGTAAGACCCTGTCTCAAAATAAAAAAACAGCTAGGATGTGACTCACTGGTAAAGCACCTCTGGGTTCAGTCTCTGGTAAAAAGATAACTTTGCTTCTCAAATTCATGTAAAAATTCAACAAAATATCTCTAACAACCCAACTTCCTTTTTTGCAGAACAAGCTTACTTTAAATTTATATGGAAACATGAAGGACCCACAATATCCAAGACAATCTAGAGAAAGCAGCACAAAACTCAAAAAGATTCACAGTTCCTATGTGCATAACCTACTACAAAACTGGCTTTAAACTTTCAATTCTCCTGCCTCAGCCTCCAAAATAGCGGAAATTACAAGTGTGTGGTATGACACCTGGCTCAGGCAATTTTTTTGGTCCCAGGAATTTAATCCAGGAGCGCTCTACTACTGAGTCACCCTGTCCTTTTTACTTTTTATTCTGAAGCATGGTCTCCCTGAGTTGCTTTTAGGGCCTCACTAAATTTCTGGGACTGGCTTGGAAGTTTCAATCTTCCCGCCTAGGCCTCCTGAGTCACTGGGTTTACAGGCATGTGCCACCACTCCCAGCTCAAGCAACTGATAAGTGTTAAGTGGAGGGATAAAATAAAACTGAACCTCTACCTCCTATCATACAAAAATCAACTTGAAATGGATAAAAGATCTAAATGTTAAGAGCTAAAGCTATAAAACTCTCACAAGAAAACACAGGCACAAAGCTTCATGTTCTTGGTTTAGGTAATGGTACATGAGATATGACACCAAAAGCACAAACAAAAAAATAAGTGGATGTCATCAAAATTAAAAACTATGAGCTTCAAAGAACACCATAAAAGGAAAAAAAAAAAAAATAGCCAGGCATGGTGGAGCACCCCTGTAATCACAGTTACTCAGGGGGTTGAGGCTGGAGAATCCAAGTGTGAGACCAACGTGGACAATTTAGTGAGACCCTGTCTCAAAATAAAAAGGACTGGGCATAGTAGTTGCACACCTGTAATCCCAGCAGCTCAGAGGCTGAGGCAAGAGGTTTGCAAATTCAAAGCCAGTCTCAGCAACTTAGCAAGGCCCTAAGTAACTCAGCAAGGTACTGTCTCTAAATAAAATATTTTAAAAAAGGGTTGGGGACAAGGTTCAGTGGTTAAGCACCCTGTGTTCAATCCTTAGTACGAAAGACAGACTTGTACCTAAAATATATAAAAAACTATTACAACTCAATATTTTTTAAAAATCTGATTTTTTAAAGAGTAAAAGATTTGAAGAGACAATTCTTCAAATATATACAAAAGATCAGTAAAGCACATGAAAAGATGGTCAACAAAATTAACATCACAGAAATGTAAATCAAAGCCACATACCACTTAAGTACAAATAATTAATAACAAGTGTCGAAGAGGATGTGGAGAAATCAGCATCCTCATACAGCCACTCTGAAAAATTTGGCGGTTCCTCAAATAGTTAAGCATAGAATTACCACATGACCTAGAATACTCCCCCTCCTGAATATATACTCAAGATAAATAAAAGCACGTGTCCACACAAAAACTTGTACATAACTGTTCACAGCAACATATTATGGTCAGAAATAGGTCACCAACTCATGAATGAAAAAAATTTGCTATATACAATGGAATATTATTTGGCAGTAAAAAAAAATAAGATGCTACAACCTAGATGATGTGTAGATAAGTAATATTCAGAATAGGCAAATCTATAAAGACAGAAAGTAGATAAATGGCTTTTTAGAGCCAGGATGGACTGGGTAGAGAGGTAAAAACTAATGGTACAATTTCTTTTAGGGGTAATGAAAACTATTTAAAATTCACTGTGGTGATAAATGCACAACCCTGTGACTACACTAAAAGTCATTGGATTATGCATTTTAAGGAGGTGAACTGGACATGACAATTACCTCAATTAAAAAATTTATACACTTTTGGGCTAGGGCTGAAGCTCAGTGGCAGAGCACTTGCCTAGCATGTGTGAGGCACTGGGTTTTGATTCTTAGCACTATATAAAAACAAACAAATAAAATAAAGACATTCTCTCCATCTACAACAAAAAAAATTTTTTTTAATTTATATACTTTAAAAAGGTAAATTTTTTTAATATATGGATTATCACTCCTTTTTTGGGGGGAACTGACCACCTCACGCATGCTAAGTAAGTGCTTTATTCAGCCCCCTATCACCCAGCTTTTTTAAGTCAATAAATTTTTATTTAAGGAATTTCCCATTGTGATTCCTTTACTGTCCATCTCAACAATGCCCTTTTTTTAAAGAACATGCTTAGAGGCTGGGGTTGTGGCTCAGCAGTAGAGTGCTCGTCTAGCACGTGCAAAGCACGGGGTTTGATCCTCAGCATAAAAATAAATAAAATAAAGGCATTGTGTCCAACTACAACTAAAAAAAAAAAAAGAAAAAGAAAAACCGATGCTTAATCTAGTTGCCCCATCAGCATGCCACCATTCTTTTTTTTTTTTTTTTTTGCGGGGAGGGGGGGGCTTCTATTTTGACTTGAATTATGGACAATACTGATAATGATTTCATAGTTCTCCATCTAAGATATGTGGGATCTAATTTCTTCGGGTAATTGACTTTAGGATCACTTTTGGGGTAGATCCATCTGTTTGGTTCTCGATTGCTGACACCTTCCTTAAACTTCAATGAGTTCAAATCATACTAATTTCTATTATCACTCTCAGGAATAGTGCAGATGTGGAATATGCCAATTAGACAGGCAAACATGATCCAACACATTAAGATATATTTTCAACTCCATGAATCATTCTGAAGATAAAAGCCTCTAAAAAAGCCATCTGACCATATCACAATATGAAAACTGGAATATTGAATCAACGTAGCTGAGATTCTCTCAATACCTGTGCTTTTCATCAATCCGTTAATCTTAGAACTGTCCTTTTTAGTTATCAATATCCCATCATTAAGCTGTTTTAGGTATAATAGTCCTGCTTATATGTATCAAAACTCAAACTGAACAATGAGTTTTGGGTTGCAAAAAAGGCTATGTTTTGGGCTGGGGTTGTGGCTCAGCGGTAAAGTGCTCGTCTAGCACATGCAAAGCACTGGGTTCGATCCTCAGAACCACATACAAATAAATAAAATAAAGATATTGTGTCCAACTACAACTAAAAAATAATTTTTTTAAAAAAAGCTAAAAAAGCTATGTTTTTTGCACTTGTCTTTGTCCAAAAGGTATACAAAAACACAAGTGCTCCCCACCTGGCTCTTTTGAGACAGGTCCAGTTAAGTTGCACAAGCTGGCCTTGAACTTGTGATCCTCCTTCCTTAACTTCATGAGTAGCTGGAATTATAGGTGTGCCCCACTGCAATCAGCTTATATCTCAGTTTTTAAAATGTCATCATTAGTTAGTTATTGGTCATATACCTAATAAGAGAACTAAAATGATTAAAAAGGTAGTTTCCACAATACTTGATAATTCATGCAAATTTAAAGCAAGGTTTTCCAAAATCTATTTTTAAATATAGTCACAAAATGGGAGTTCTAGTAATTTGTTCCAGGATTGTCTAACAAATAAACCATCAAATGCCACTGATCATCCATCGTTCCCTTTTCTCTGGTATTTCTACAAAATATTTTGCAAGTTTCCATGAGAGTTTAGTCAACCAATTTTGAAATTTCTTTTATGAATAAGAGGTTGGGCGCAGTAGCACATGCCTGTAATCCCAGGGGCTCAAGGCTGAGGTAGGAAGATCCCAAGTTCAAAGCCAGCCTCACCAAAAATGAGGTGCTAAGCAACTCAGACACCGTCTCTAAATAAAATACAATATAAAGCTGGGAATGTGCCTCAGTGGTCGTGAACCCCTGAGTTCAATCCCTGGTAACCGCCCCCCAAAAAAGGGAAGAAATCAACAATACAATCTCAGGTAGCCACTCCAACTCCTTTTAATAAAATAGTTTAGTATTCTAAACAGGAAACTGCTGCTTTAGTTGCTTCTGTGAAAGACCAGAATATGTTCTAGTAGCACTTCAAATAGTAAAAGAAACAATAATTGCCAAAGGTAAACAAATCTACCAATGAACACAGTACAACAAAAGTAAAATTAATTAACTCATTACCTTTGAAGATGGCTCTCAGGAGTGCTCCAGGAGCATTTCCTTTCACTGCTTGATTCTGAAGGAGATTAGTCAACTGCAATGAAAAAAAAAAAAAAGAAAAAGCTACAAGACTGGTCACAGCTCCTCTATCCCAAAAACCTAAACACTCAAGATGGAAAAAGCACTCATCTGTCTGGTTCAGATCATTCAGAGACTTCAATTACCTGAAAATAAACATACAAGGGATGAGACTGTAACTCAGTGATGGAGTGCTTGCTTCCCATGTGTGAGGTACTGGGTTCCACAAAATATAAATAAAGAAAATAAAGTTATTACTGAGCCATAACCCTAGCTCTTTTTCTATTGTTGAGACATGGCCTCACTAAGTTTCTTAGGGCCTTGCTAAGTTGCTGAGGATGGCTTTGAACTTGCCATCTTCAACCTTACTGCCTCAGCCTCCCAAACTGCTAGAATTACAGGAGTGTGCCGCCACACCTGGCCTTAATTTTTATTTAGAACAAGGTAGAGCTTAACAGGATCGATGGCTGTCAAGACTAAAATCTATTCTACAAACATTTACTTAGCAGCACTTTGTATTGTATTGTTTTGAGATTAAATTCATCAACAAATATTTTTGGTGTATTTTCTTCTTCCTAGGGCCAATACAAGAATGAACAAGGGATGTGCACATGGTAATTTTACTTGGTTTCTAACAGGAGAAGAAAGGATGACAGAAAAAAATGTAATGGAAACAAAAGGATGAGGTAGACAATAATTTCAAAAAGGGAGGCAACTTCAGTTAGAGTAGTTTTAAGTTTCTCTTATATAAGTGACATTTAAGCAGAGACTTGGAGGATAAGAAAGAGCTAGTTATACAAGGGGAGGCAGTAGGAGACGAGGTATCATCACTGCAAAGGCCCTGAAGGAGCAAAGACCTTGGCCTATTCAAGTACCTGAAAAAAAGACCAAGATAGGTGGAGAGTAGTAAGAAAAAGAATGCCAGAAGATGAGTTTGGAGCAACAGGCAAAGGATTATTATGAAAACTTTTACAGGCTATGGTAGGAATCTTAGATTTTAAGTATAAGTTACTAAATGGGGGGAAAATGGAGTGATATAACAGATATGAAGTCAATTTTGCTCCTTGTGTAGAGAATGGCTTGTGGGGATATTCACGAGTAAAACAGGGATATCTGATAGGAGACTGCTATTATGTTCCAGCGAGAGAGAACAGTGGCCAAAATCAAGATGACAGCAGAAGAGATGTTATAAGCTGAAATGTGCCACCTCCAATTTCATAAGTTCTAACCCCAAACACCTAAAACTATGACCAAAATTGGAAGTCAGGTTGTTTTGAGCCCTAATTCATTGTAACTGATACCCTTTTTTGTTTTAGTTACACATGACAGTACAATGATCTTGACATATCATACATTTGAATCAGATGGGGTATAATTTCTCATTTTTCTGAGTGTACAGGTTGCAGAATCACGTTGGTCATGCAGTCATACATATACATACAGCAATAATAATGTCTATTTTATTCTGCTGTCCTTCCTATCCCCCCTTCCCCTCCCCTCCCCTCCCCTCACTTCTCTCTACCCAATCTAATGTGACACTTTTTTTCCCCCTCACATAGTCATACATGTATTCTGTATAACAATGAGGGTCTCCTTCCATCTTCCGTGCAATTCCCCTTCTCTCTCCCTTTCCCTCCCACCTCTCTTCCCTATTTAGTGGTAATCTTCTTCTCATGCTCTTCCTCCCTACCCCATTTTGAGTCACCCCTCTTGTATCAGAGAAGATATTCGGCCTTTGTTTTTTAGTGATTGGCAAACTTCACATAGAATAATCTGCTCTAACACCATCCATTTCCCTGCAAATGCCATGATCTTGTTATTTTTTAGTGCTGAGTAATATTCCATTGTGTATAAATGCCACATTTTTTTAATCCATTCATCCATTGAGGGGCATCTAGGTTGGTTCCACAGTCTAGCTATTGTGAATTGTGCTGCTATAAACATTGATGTGGCTGTATCCCTGTAGTATGCTGTTTTTAAGTCTTCTGGGTATAGTCCCAGAAGGGGAATAGCTGGGTCAAATGGTGGTTCCATTCCCAGCTTTCCAAGGACTCTCTATACTGCTTTCCAAATTGGCTGCATCAATTTGCAGTCCCACCAGCAATGTGTGAGTGTACCTTTTTCTCCACATCCTCACAAGAACTGGTTATTGTTTGACTTCATAATGGCTGCCATTCTTACTGGAGTGAGATGGGACTAATACCCTTTAAAAAGGGGGAAATCTGGACATAGACAACATGTACACAGGGAGAATGTCAAGGGAAGACAAAGACAGAAAGCAGGTGTCAAGGAACATCAAAGATTGCCATCAAACCTGCAGAGACTGGAAGAGGGAGGCAGAACAGATTCTCACAGCCCTCAAAAGGAACCAACCCTGCCAACACCTTGATCTTGGACTGCTAGTTTTCAGAAACTTGAAATAAACTGCATTTATTTGAGCCATCCAGTTTGTGGTATTTTCTAACACAGCCTTAGCATACTAGTACAGGAGATGAAGAAAAGTAGATAATTTCAAAATATATCCCAGAACTAGGAATAGAAATTCTTCATAACTTGGTAGGGAAGGGGTATAACCAACAAAAACTCCTAAATTTATGGCTTAAACAACTAAATGGATGGATGATGATAACATCCAAAGAAAATGGTGAAATTTTGAGATCTAAATCACCCTGAAGATTACCAAAAGAGATTTCTGGGCTCTACCCACAGTTTCTGATTCAGCAGGTCTTTCATGGGCTCCAAACCACTACTCTGAGATATTCAAGTGGAGATGCCAAGTAAACAACTAGATATATCCAAATGGACCCCACAGGAGAGTTCCATGGAAATAGATAAGAATATCCAGGAAGATTAACTTGAAGACAAGATAAACACCAACAGTTAGTCATTAAAACAAAAAGTTATACAAGGGGAGGCAGTGGGAGACGAGCAAAGCAAGTGAAGTCAGTAACCCACGAGGACAACCCAGAGAGAGGAGTGTCACAGAAGTCAAGACTAATAATAAACAATGAATTCGATCTCTACCTCACCTACATAAATGTGGTCTTCCTAACCAGAGTCCATCTCTCCTTAAAGGTATAAGAAAGTATCTGACTGCTTTTGTCTGAACTCTCCAAATGAGAACTGGTTCTCAGGGATGATTATTATCCTCCAGGAGAAACTAGACAATGTCTAGAGACATTTCTGACATCACAATGAAAGGGTGCTACTGGAATCTAGTAAACAGATACCAGGAACCCTACTAAATATCTCATAATCCACAGAACAGCTGACCACAAGAAATTATTATCCAGTCCAAAATGCGAACAATGCCAAGGTTGAGAAACTCTTGAGGTTTTTCCAAAAAGTTCAGTTTCAACACAAGTCAGTATGGCATACAAAATAAAAAAGCTGTACCCAGAATTAGAAGCCCTGAGCTATGAATTCTAGCTATGCCATCTACCAGCCATATAACCTCAGGTTAGTTATTTAAACTGTTACATGAGATCATTTCCTTAGCTCAAAGGACTAAGATGATGACTAGAGGACCTTGCATAGGGCTCAGTTTACAACAGGCATTCAACAAATGTTAACTTCTTTTCCCTCTGTCCCCTACTTCCTTTCCTTCTCCCTCAATTTATCATATCTTCAATCTTCCTCTTAAACTTTATACAGCTATGCTGTTTGGTACTGGGGAATGAACCCAGGACCCCACATATCCTAAGCAAGCGCTCTACCACTGAAGTAAATCTCTAGATCTTTTTATTTTTAGATATTGTCTTGCTAAGATGCCCAAAATGGCCTCAAACTTGTGATCCTATTGCCTCAGCCTCCCTAGTAGCTGGGCTCACAGGTGTGTGCCATTGATGCCTGGCTCAGTAATGCTTTTAACTTCATTTAAAAATTACAAGTAGACTAAGATTAAGTATTCTTGTTACTTTAGAATTATCACTGGCAATCTAGAACTACCAAGTTAACAGCACAGTCCAAATAAAGTATAAATTGAAAAAGAAAAAAAGGGCTGGAGGTATAGCTCAGTGGTAGAGCACTTGCCAGCATGTACAAGGTCCTGGGTTTGATTTCTAGCATCACAAAAATAAATTCTTATTTTGTATAGTCTGATGTTTCCACATGGTTAGACTGAGTTTATGGAATCTTAGCTGGAACACAGGTGATAGTGTATTCTCAGAGGATCACATGAGGAGGCACATGGTATCTATCTGTCCGTCACTTGGGATATCAATTGTAATTAGTAAGGTGTGTTGCCAGATTTCCCCGCTTTACAATTATTCCCCCCTCTCTTTGCAACCAGTAAGAAATTTGTAAGGACACACTTTAAAACCATGCAATCATCTTGCCACTCATCTAATTTCCCCTCTACATGATGAAATAGCCCAGCACAAACTATCTCTGCCAGGTTATTAAAGTCAATATTACCAAGAATGACAATCATGAGCCCAGTGATATATACTGAGAAGGGCATCACCATTTTTGTGATCCTTTCATCAGGGATATAGGGCCTAATAATAATTAGCCTAATAATTAGACCATAGCAAACAGACTCTAAGACATTAAAAAAAATAACTTATGAATACTCTCCATGACTCTCAAGATCAAGAGTGACATAAATTAATTCATCAAAGTAGCAGGATATAAAATTAACACCCATAAAATCAACTGTGTTCCTAAACATCAGTAATGATAAACTGAAAGAGAAAACAGGAAAACTACCCAATTCACAATAGCCCCGAAAAAATATATAATATTTGGGAGTCAATCTAACAAAAGAGGAGAAAGGCCTCTACAATAAAAACTATAAAATGCTAAAGAAAAAATTAAAGAAGACTTAGAAAATGAAAAGATATTGGATAGTCAGAATTAATATTGTCAAAATGGCCATACTACCAAAAAGTGTTACATAGATTTAATGTAATTCCTATTAAAATTTCAGTGAGGTTCTTCATAGGAATAGAAAAAGCAGTCATGAAATTCATTTAGAAAAACAAGAGGCCTAGAATAGCCAAATCTATCCTCACAAAGAAAAGTGAAGCAGGAGGCATCACAAATACCAGACCTTAAATTATACTATAGAGCTATAGTAACAAAAACAGCATGGTACTGACACCAAAACAAGACATGAAGACCAATGGCATAGAATAGAAGACACAGAGACAAACCCACATAAATACAGTTATCACATACTAGATAAAGGTGCCATAAACATTCATTGGGAGAAAAGATAGCCTCTTCAACAAATGGGCTGCGAAAACTGGAAATCCACATGTAGCAAAACGAAATTAAATCCCTCTCTCTCACCCAGCACAAAATTCGACTCAAGGATCAAGGACCTAAGCAGTAAAAGGAAGAAAAAGTAGGCCTAAATCTCCATCATATCTGCTTAGGAACCAAATTCTTCAACAAGACTCCTAAAGTGCAATAAAATAAAAAATCAATAAACGGGATGGCATCAAACTAAAAAGCTTCACAGCAAAGGAAACAATCAAGAATGTGAAGAGAACCTATAAAATGGGAGAAAATTTTTGCCACCTGCACCTCAGATAAAGCATTAATCTCCAGAATACATAAGAACTCAAAATACTTAGCACCAAAAAACAAATTACCCAACCAATAAATGGGCAAAGGAACTGAACAGACACGTCCCAGAAAAAATATAATTGGTCAACAAAAACACAAAAAAATGCTCAACTTCTCTAGCAAGTAGAGAAATGCAAATTAAAACTTCACTGAGATTTCATCTTACTCCAGTCAGAATGGCAATTATCAAGAATACAAGTAACAATAAGTATTGGCAAGGATGTAGGAAAAAGGTACACTCATGCATTGCTGGTGGGACTGCAAACAGTGCAACCATTTTCGAAAGCAGTATGGATATTCCTCAGAAAACCTGGAATGGAACCACCATTTGACCCAGTTATTCTATTCCTCAGCATATACTCAAAGGACTTAAAATTAGCATGCTATAATGACCCATCCACATCATGTTTATAGAAGCTCAATTCACAATAGCTAAGCTATAGAACCAAACTGGTGCCCTTTGCCCTTCAACAGATGAATGGTTAGAATGGTTAAGGAAAATGTGATTATACACACATACAGACAGATACAGATACACACACACACACACACAGGAATATTACTCAGCCATAAAGAAAAATGAAATTTTGGCATTTGCCATTAAATGCATGGAACTTGAGACTATCGTGCTAAGTGAAATAAGCCAAACCCCAAAAAACAAAGAGGAGATATATTCTCTCTGATATGTGGATGCTAACACACATGGAGGGGGGTGTAGAAGTACTCTGGATTAGACAAAGGAAAATGAAGGGAAGAGAGGTTGGGAATAAGGACAGTAGAATGAATCAAACATTACTTTCTTATATTCCTATATGATTACATAACCAGTGTGACTCTTATGTACAAACACAAGAATGTATGTATGTCAAAATATATTCCACTGTCACGTATAACTAGAAACAACAAATAATAATGAAAATAAAAATAAAAAACAAGACAAAGCAAAAAACAATCAATAGTGACAAGGAAAAGCTGAGAATTGTTGCTGACTACAGATCACGGAAAAAGGACAAGTACGCATGATATGGAATTCTAAAACATTAACATTAAAAAAAAAAAAAAAATCAGCCAGGTACGGTGGCACATTCCTGTAATCCCAGCGGCTTGAGACTGAATCAAGAGGTTCAAAAGTTCAAAGCCAGACTCAGCAACAGTGAGACGTTGAGTGCCCGTTGAGATCAATCCCTGGTACCTCTCCCCCAGAAAAAAAAAAAAAAAAAAATCAGTGTGCACATATGAATAACTAACAATAATGAATTCCACCATTATGTACAACTGGAATGCACCAATAAGTCAGGCAATCCCAGCAGCTCAGAAGGCTAAGGACCATCCTGAGTTCTATGCCAGTCTCAGCAACTTAGTGAAGTCCTAAGCAACTTAGCAAGACCCTATCTCAAAATAAAAAAGGCTGGGGATGTGGCTCTTTGGTTAAGTGACTGTGATGTTCAATCCTGGTAACCAGAACAAATAAATTTTAAAAACCCTGGATTGAGCATCTACTGATACATCTCACCTGATAATCTTGTCATCGTGATTGCAAAATGCTGATTTTCCAACTCTAGCACTGTAAGCAAGAGATCTCCCTTTTCTTCATTTTAAAAAAATGATAAGAATGGGGGCTGCGGGTATAGCTCAGTTGGTAGAGTGCTTGCCTTGCATGCACAAGGCCCTGGGTTTTTGATCCCAGCACCAAAAATAAACAAAACAAAACAAACAAACAAAAAAGATTAGTAGGTCTCCTAAATGTTTTCCAGTAGTTCACAATTGAACTTACTAGTACAATAACCCCAGACTGGCCCAATGGGAGTCCTTTCCAGATGGCCTTGTGACCACATTGTCTTGAGCACTTCTTACTTCCTGGTCAGTAAAGTTTTCCAAGTTCATCTTGTATCCATCCTGCGCACCCATGAAATCTACCATTAAATGCCTGGTTCCCTTGAGTGGGGGAATGATTATCAGAGAGCAAATAATTAGATGACACATGTGCTTATGGCTACTGTGGCATCTTTGCTTTTTGGTTATATATATGCACATACATACAAAAATAAACAAGCAAAAGTATGTATATACAAACACACATTTGAGAAATCCTAAGTGTACACCGATACTTTTATTTTTTTCTTTCCTAATATTTTATTTTGAAACAGAGTCTCACTGGCCCAAGCCAGCTTTGAACTTGTGACCCTTGTGCCTCAATCTTCTGAATAACTAGGATTATAGGCATGACCACCCCCTCAACCAACATTTTCATTTCTAATTTATTCCCACAGGGTTCTTTCCACCCTTCCAACTTTCCATATTTGCATGTGCCTTCTACCACCTTCTACCCTAACTCCAGATGTCAACATACATACTCATCCAAAATGGTTCCCAAATTGTTTCACCCATATTAAAACAATCAATCCTACTAAAGAGTTCAAGTTTATATGCATTCCCCCCCACCCTGTCCAAGATAAGTTATGGTATTATTCCAAAGTTTTTTCCTGTAAAGACACACAGACCTTGTTTTATATAAAAGGTAGTACGATACACATTTTGCACTTTCCTTTTTTTATTAAATATTTATTTATTTATTTATTTATTTTAAGGAGAAAGAGAGAGAATTTTAATATTTATTTTTTAGTTTTCGGCGGACACAACATCTTTGTATGTGGTGCTGAGGATCGAACCCGGGCCGCACGCATGCCAGGCGAGCGCACTACCGCTTGAGCCACATCCCCAGCCCTGCACTTTGCTTTATTCACTTAATTATATCTTCTGGAAATCACTCTTTCAGTTGTAGATCTCTTCCTGATACTTTTTTTTACAGATTCAAAATATCATAACGAATAACATAAGTGTATATTGCTGGAGGTATATCTTTTTTTAACTCTAATTTGTTATTGACAGCAGAATGCATTATAATTTATATTATACATATAGAGCACAATTTTTCGTATCTCTGGTTGTACACAAATTAGAGTCACATCATTCATGTCTTCATACATGTACTCAGGGTAATGATGTCCATCTTATTCCACCGTATTTCTTACCCCCATGCCCCCTCTTTCCCCTCCCTCCCCTTTGCTCTGTCTAGTTTGTCTAATCCTTTCATGCTCCGCCATCAACCCCATTATTAATCAGCCTCCTTATATCAGAGAAAACATTCAGCATTTGGTTTTTTGGGATTGGCTAACTTCACTTAGCATTATATTCTCCAACTCCATCCATTTACCTGAAAATGCCATGATTTTTTTCTTTTAATGCTGATGGTATTCCATCATGTGTATATATACCACATTTTCTTTATCCATTCGTCAACTGAAGGGCATCTAGATTGGTTCCACAGTTTAGCTATTATGAATTGTGCTGCTATAAACATTGATGCGGCTGTGTCCTTATAGTGTGCTGTTTTTAAGTCCTATGGGTATAGACTGAGGAGTGGGATAGCTGGGTCAAAGGGTGGTTCAATTCCCAGTTTTCCAAGGAATCTCCATACTGCTTTCCATATTGGCTGCATCAATTTGCAGTCCCACCAGCAATATATGAGTGTGTCTTTTTCCCCCACATCCTCACCAACACTTACTGTTGTTTGTATTCTTAAGAGCTGCCATTCTGACTGGAATAAAATAAAATCTTAGAGTTTTGATTTGCATTTCTCTAATTGCTAGAGATGTTTAACTTTTTTTTTTCATATATTTGATGACTGATTGTATATCATCTTCTGAGAAGTATCTGTTCAGTTCCTTGGCCCATTTATTGATTGGGTTATTTATTTTGGTGTTAAGATTTTTGAGTTCTTTATATATCCTAGAGATTAGTGCTCTGATGTGTGTGTGGTAAGAATTTGTTCCCAATTAGTAGGCTTTCTATTCACTTCACTGATAGTTTCTTTTGCTGAGAAGAAGCTTTTTAGTTTGAATGTACCCCATCTATTGATTCTTGGTTTTAATTCTTGTGCTATAGGAGTCTTAGTAAGGAAACCGGGGACTAATCCAACATGATGGAGATTTAGGCCTACTTTTTCTTCTAATAGGCACAGTGTCTCAGGTTTAATTCCTAGGTCCTTGATCCACTCGGAGTTGAGTTTTGTGCATGGTAAGAGATAGGGGTTTAATTTGATTTTGTTGCATGTGGATTTCCAGTTTTCCCAGCACCATTTGTTGAAGAGGCTATCTTTTCTCCAATGTACCTTTTGGGCGCCTTTGTCTAATATAAGATAACTGTAGTTATGTGGGTTTGTCTCTGTGTCCTCTATTCTGTACCACTGATCTACAAGTCTATTTGGAGGTATACCTTTAGGGTAAATTCCTAGAAATGGGATAACTGGGTTGGATGCAAATACGTACGTAGTTTTTTTTTTAAATATTACCAAATCCTAATAAAGGTCAAATCACTTTTCATTTCTACAAACATCACCTTGCCAACCAGCATGTTGTCAAGTAGTTCAGTTTCTACAGAGAAACATTATGTTTTATATTTCTCCTGCTATGAGTGTTAAAGGCCATTTTTACATGTTTCTGTGATTATTTTTTTTTTTTCTATAGGATTAAATCTTCTCTTATTATAAATTAGGAATTTTGAACTTTTAGCTGTGATTTGTTGTAATTATTGCCAAGTTTGTCAGTTATCTTTACTCAGTTGATGCTATTTTTAGCCAGGCAAACTTAAATTTATATGTAGACAAATACGTCAATCTTTTATTGCATCTAGATGTTGAGCCATAGAAGGCTTTTCCTTGCCCTGAGGCGAAAGAGGAATTAATTATGTCTTCTTCTACTATGTATTTAGATTTTTTTTAATGTTTATTTTTTAGTTGCAGTTGGACATAATACTTTTATTTATTTTTATGTGGTGCTGAGAATTGAACCCAAGTCCTCGAACATGCTAGGCAAGCACTCTGCCACTGAGCCACAACCTCAGCCCCATAGATTTGATTTTTACATGTAGACCTTTTGACTAATTTGGAGCTCACTCTCAAATATTATGAGGGTTGGTCTAATTTTACCAATGTCTACACAGCTGTTTCAACATTTATCAAAGGCTGTCTTTAACCCAGTACTTTGAAATGCCATTTTTTCATACACTAGATTTTACATAGTTGGGTCTATTTTGAGACATTTAAGAGACATTATCTATTTTATCCATTATATTTTATTCTGTTCTTGCTATTGTATTCCATTATCTGATCATCTATTCATGCATCAGTACCACCTCAATTATAGAAGTTTTTATGGTGTTTGGTATTTGATAGGGTTAGTCCTTCCTCAAAACTCTTCCTTTTCAGTGTTTTCCTTAACTATTCCTGTGTTTATTTTCCTACATGATTTTTATAGTCAGTTAACCTAATTTCACAAAATAGCTCACTGGAATTTCAAACCTCATTGCATCAAATTCATAAATTAACTCAGGGAAAACTGACATCTTGATGAGATTGATATTCCCTAATCAAGAATAAACGATATCTTTCCAGTTGTCTATTTTTACATCTTTTATGTGTTTTATAGTTTTCTTCATACGGGAAGAGATATTTCTTAAGTTTATTACCACTTTACCTTTTGTATTACTATCATAAATGTGACTTTTTCTTTCACTATACCTTTTAACTGGCTATTGTATGTAGGAATACTATTGATTTTTACATATTCATTTTATATTCTGCTACCTTGATGAATTGTTCATAGATGATTTTTATCACTGATTCCCCAGGGGTTCCCAAGTATACACCTTCTCTAGGCTAACTGTATTAACTAACAGATCAGAACAACCAGATCTACATTAAACCACAGTGGAGACAGCAGCATCATGGCTTTGTTCCTGGCCTTAATAGAAAAGCCTCTACAGTTTCCCATTAAGATTCTCACTCTAGGGGCTGGAGTCATGGCTCAGTGGTAGAGCGCTTGCCTAGCACCTATAAGGCACTGAGTTTGATACTTAGCACCACATGAAAATAAGTAAATAAAGGTATTGTGTCCGTCTACAACTTAAAAAAAAAAAAAAAAAGATGCTAGAGTCAGCATCTATGTTTTATCATATTAAGGAAAAAGCCACCCCGTTCCTGCGGTCTCAAGTTTTTATTAGGAATGGTTGCTGAGTTTTGTCAAAGGTTTTCTCTGATCTAAATCATAAGGTCTTTATAGTAACACACTTTCTAATATGGAGATAACCTTTATTCTTGCCATTAAAACCCTCCAGAGATAGGCACAGTGGTGTACATCTATAATCCCAGTAACTCAGGAGGCTGAGGTAGGATTACAAGTTCAAAGCCAACTCAGCAACTTAGCAAGGCCCTAAGCAACTTAGGTCCTTTCTCAAAATAAAAATAAAAAAAATGTAGCTCAGTGGTAAAGTGCCCCTGGACTCAATCCCTAGTACCAAAACAAAAACAAACCTACACCAGATCATGGCATGTTGTTTTTTTATTTTTGGTACAGGGCACTCACTGAGCCACATCCCCAACCCTTTTTTGTACTTTATTCAGAGAGAGATCTGAGTTGCTTAGCACCTCACTTTCACTGAGGCTGGCTTTGAACTCACAATCAGCCTTCTCAGCCCCTGAGATTACAGGCACATACCACCATGCCCAGCTGGAGTACTGTTTTTTTAATATGGTGTTGAAATCTGTCCTGATATTTAGGATTTTTTTTGTCAATATTTGTGAAATTAGCTCATGATATCCTTTTTCTACACTATCTTTATCACGTATTAGGGTATGAAAGTTACACTCGATTCCAAGATTTTAGAAGTCTTCCTTCATTATTTAAGCTCTGAAACAATTTATTTAGTCTTAAGACTATCATTCTGATCTCTAAAACTTTGTTAGAAGTCTCCTGTGAAACTATTTGGACCCTGGGCTGGAGCATAGTTCAGTGGTACAGCACCTGCTAGCAAGCACAAGGACCTGGGTTTGATCCCCAGAGGGGAAAATAACAACTACATGGGCCCTGGGTGAAATAATTCCTTAATAATATTCTTTTTTTCTATGGAAACTGGCCTGGTTATACTTTTCATCCCAAATTGGGTCAATTTTATCAAGCTGTATGTGCCTAAGAAATTATCAATTTCCTCCAGGGTTTCAAATTTATGTGCATTCATATAAACAACTTGTCTCTTATCATTTCTTATTTTGTGGCTTTTTAGTTTTTTCTTTATTCCATTGTTTTGATTAAAATTTTTAATGGTTTTTCTTTCAAAAAACAAGAATTCTTGATTAGTCTGATCTATTATTTTTCTATTATATTAATTTCCATTTCTATTTTTAGCAGTTGTTATGGTTTATGAGATGTTCCCCTTAAAAGTTCATGTGACAATGCAAGAATTTTCAGAAATTAACCTAAATCAATGGTTAACCCATTTGGTGAATCAAGAACTTGAATGGATTACTGGTTGGTAACTAAGCAGGTAGGGTGTAGCTGGAAGTAGGTTACTAGGGGATGCCCTTGGGAATTATATTTTGTCCCTTACACTCTCCTCCTTGGCTGCCATGAGCTAAGTAGCTTTCCTCCATCATTCACTTGCCTAGTCATGCTCTGCCTTCCCCTCAGGTCCAAAGCAATATAGTGGGGTGTCCATAGACAGAACCTCTGAAAACTGTGAGCCTAAAATATTTTTTCTTCCTACAAGTTTTCTTGTTAGGTATTTTTGTCATAGTGCAAGAGGAAAAGTGGACCAACAGTAGTTTTTGTGGCTTGTTATTGTTTAAAGCTCTTTTTTCTAGTTTTTTGAGTTCACAATTTTTTTAATATTTATTTTTTAGTTTTAATTGGACACAATATCTTTATTTTACATTTATGTGGTGCTAAGGATCAAACCCAGTGCTTCGTGCATGCTAGGCAAGCACTCTACCACTGAGCCACAACCCCAGCTCCCACAATTTCATTTTCACTTTATTTTTATTAATATATGTGATATTTAACAATATTTTAAAGATATTTGTTTTTGGTTCAGGAATTTAACCCAGGGTGTTTTACTACTGAGCCACACCCCCAACCCTTCTAATTTTTTTTCCTTAGTTGTAGACGAACAGCATGCCTGTATTTATTTTTATGCAATGCTAAGGATCAAACCCAATGCCTCACACATGCTAGGCAAGCACTTTACAACTGAGCTACAGCCCCAACCCCCTTTTTATGACTTGAGACAGCCTCTCCCTAAGTTACTTACGGCCTAATTTACTGAGGCTCACTTTGAACTCATGATCCTTCTGTCTCAGCCTCCTGAGTTGCTGGGATTACAGGCATGCACTACCACGCCCAGCTCAAGGATTCTGATTTGCAGTGTTTTCATTATCATTATTTTTTTCAGAAATCCTGTAATTTATTTATATATCTCTTTTCACTTGAGTTATTTAGTTGTATTTTAGTCAGGGTAGAAAGACCTTTATGGTTTGTTTCATTTTTCATTTCCAGTTTTACTGCACTGTCATCAGAGCATGGTATGTAATATTTCTCTTATGGGGTCTACCAAGTTTTCTTTGTGCTCTAGTACTCCACATAACTAATATCTATGAATGTTCTTCTATGTTCTTAAGACACTCTTTTAAAAAAGTACTCTCCACAGGCTGTAAACATTCTTCATATTTTCCACCTCTTTACAATCTGTAATTTATTTTTCTGTTATATAATATTATATTTAATAATATAGCTTTATATTCCATTTTATTGATTTTTTAACTGTGTTTATTTATTAAACCATCTACTGAGGTTTTTGTTTTAAGAAAATTTTTTTTTAATTCATTCTTCTTGTTTTATGGATTCTATTCCTGCACTTACAGCTTTGAATATGTTAAGTATCTGTTAAATATTTAAATTTACTTTCAGATTGCTCTATTTTCTCTAGATTCTTAAATGTGCACCTAGTTTCTATGACTACAACACCAGCACATAACAATTCCCTTAAAAACAAAATATAACAGCTTTATATGTGTTTAAGGTTCATCTTGAAGAGGTATTCTTTTCCAGGCAAAAATCTGCTCAAGCTAAGACCAATTATTATAGAAAAGGGAGTAATATATTGGGCAAGAAGGAAAAAAAAAACTGAAAAGGAAGATTAGAAAGAAATAACAGCCTAATGTATGGGTCATTATTATTACATTTTATAATCATGTACTTAAAGTGGAGACTCAGGCATTAATTTTCTCTTTTACTAATACTTTAAAAATATTTTGCTGCTTATGAATTTATTTTTGTTAGAAAAATATAAATCCATAGCTATAGCCTGGACATTTTTCAAACAGGGTCCATCTGAGGACCATAAAAGTATACTAATTTGTACATATGCAAAAGCAATTGTATTTGCATGCTATTTTAGGTTTAAATTTGGTCACAAATGTTGTTAACTTGTGCATTTCACTCACTCTCCTCTTTACATCTATGATTTGTTATCAAATAAGATCTTTTCTCCTAAGGAGAATGGTATGAAGATAAAGCAGCAGTAGAAGAAGTCTTCTGCATTTGTTGACATTTGCTTTTAGCAGAACATGCTTGCCAATACTCACATCATCATCCTTCAGGGTTTGAAGAAATTTCTGCAGTTTGTCTGCTGTCTTTTCTGCTGCTAGACATAAAATTTTCTGATCCATTTTCACTCATATCAGGGAACTGTAAGGGTGAAAAAATGTCAGAGCTGGATGAAACTTCCAGAAGTAAACAAGCTTGATTTTTCCCCCCTTTATTGTCTTACAGACAATACACTTACTGGGCAGTCAATAGATGAAGTACTAGTACGAGCTGGTGACTATCCTAACGAAAATAATCTCTCAAGAATTCCCTGGAATCTCCGTATTAGGAACTTGTAATCTAATCAAGTGGTTCAATAATTTTTGCCCACGTTTTCATAATCTACTCAGCACACTGCCTAGAACCAAACATTGTCAAATATGTAATACATTATAAATATAACACACTATATATTATCATAAATACGTAATAAAGTAATATTTGATAAATGATTAAAAGTGGAAATGCTAAATTCCAACTAAATAGTATAAAAAATAAAAAGTAAGTGGAAAAGCTAAAAATAAGTGGTCAGCCGAGTATATGGAATACTCGGGAAGGAAAATATTGCGAAAGCCCAAGCGCGCGGCGGGAAACCGCGGGCACGGCGGAATTCCCAGCCATAGAACCTTCAAGAAGGCCACGTTAAAACAAAAAAAAAAAAAAAAAAGGAGGGGGAGCCTTCTTGTCCTAACAGACCTGCGTCTCCCAAAGACCGAGCCCCAACGCCCGGCAGCGCGCGAAGCAGCTCCACGAAGCCACTTCAGCTTCGCCGCCGACACAAGCTTCCAAAAAGCCCGCTTCCGAAAAACGCCACCACACTTCCGCCACCCTCAACAACAGGTCCCGCCCCCGCGGCTCATTTCCGCCGTCTGGCGCCCGTGGATGGAATATACCATTGAGGCCTAGAGGGTGGGGGGATCCTTCCGTCGGTTCCACTCACAGTCGGAAAGAGGCGCACAGTGAGCAAGCGCAGTGCCTGGAGCGTTGTGCAGTGTAGTGGAAGTAGTCAGTGCAGGAAGGAATTATGAATGGATGATCCCGCAGGTCTTTGCATTGAAAGCAGCTGAAAAACAAGTGGGTTACATGCTCCACCTGTGTTCTGGAGCAGAAGCCCTTCCACCCTTGCGTAATCTGAGGGTTTAGCTCACAACCTGGCCGAAACGGTTAATGTTTAATAAATATTTGCTAAATTAATACATGAAAACTCATCATGTAGCTCAACGGTAGAGCATTTGCCTAGCATGTGCAAGGTTCTGGGTTTGATCCCCAGTACAAAAAAAAAAAAAAAAGTAAAAAAAGAAGTAAAAAAGAACACCTGACAGTAGAGTGAAGAGCAGGAAGGGGTAAGATGAGATTTGAGATTCTCTATTTTAGGCTGAGGGAGCAGATTGTGTAAAGGGCCTGAGAGCAGGTGGGAGAAACAAGCCCTGAGTTCAGAAGGCAAAGCTGCTTGCCACTTTTGAAGCTTCCTTTGAAAATAAAAGGTTCAAAACAACAATAAAAAGTGTTAGCTCCCTTCCCCAATCTGTTTCTTATTTCTCAAAGACCTGAACAAGAAGAAAATAAAAGAGGGAAGGAGAAGAAGCAGGGTAGTAATAATTCCTAAAAACTGGCCTTTTATCATTAGCAAATTTGATTAAGGTCTAGAGATTATCCAGTTGTATCAATGCTCAATTCCTCATTTTGGTCATTGTACCATGGTTAGAATATTTTAGACTATTTTTCAGGCTACTATAATAAAATATCAGAGATCAGGTCACTTCTAAATGACAGAAATTTAATTTCTCAAATTTTCAGAGACTAGGAAGTCCAAGATCAAGTCTAGGTAGATACAATGTCTGGGGAAGACGGCTTTCTCAAGGTGACTTCTCTCTGTATCTTCACATGGTGGAGGGGCAAGGTCCTGTGGGTCCTCTTTTATGAAGGCCCTCTCTTCCCCCCAAAGGCCCCACCTCCTAGTACCATCTCTGTCCCGGGGTTAGTATTTTAAAAATATTTTGTTGATGGGGGAACACAAATATTCAGAACACAGCAAAGAGAATGTCTCTGTTTGTAGGAAATCCACATTGAAAGCATTTGCAAATAGAAGAGCATCAAGTCAGCAATTTAATGTAAAGCAAATGTGGTGAAAGGCATATGAGAATTCTTTGTACTATTCTTGTGCTTTCTCTGTAAATCTGAAAGGATGTCAAAATTAGAAGGTGAAAATAAGGGGCTGGAGGGTTGGGATTGTGGCTCAGCGGTAGAGTGCTTGCCTAGCACGTGCGAGGCCCTGGGTTCAATCCTCAGCCCTACATAAAAATAAAATAAAGATATTGTGTCCAACTACAACTAAAAAATTTTTAAAAATGAAAATGAAAATAAAAGGGGGCTGGGGTTGTGGCTCAGCGGTAGAGCGCTTACCTAGCACATGCGAGGTCCTCAGCACCACATAAAAATAAAAATAAAGAAAGATATAAAAAAATAAAATAAAACACTCGAGTTACAAATCTAATAGACTGCTCTGGTCTGTGAATAACCAGCAAACTAAACCTGAGGAGCCCTTTCTGCCCTTTTCTGAGAGGTGGGTACCTTTTTTATTGTCTTCCTTTCATCTCTCTTCTGTTGTTATCCTGCATCACCCCCATGCTATGGAGCCTCTGGGGAACTCCACTCCCCACTCCATGACTTTCTCCTTTGTCTCCTCAGCCACTCACTTTCTCAGGTTACATCCTGAGCCTCCGTCCAAGTCACCCCCAGACAACGTCTCACTCAATTACTCTATTCAATACTCCTATTCTCCAGTCTTCACTGCCCCTCACTCCTCCTCATCTTTAACTCCAAGATGTAACACACCATATTTGTACTAATATCCTCAACTTGCCTGCTTTTGCCTTTCCTGCTGTGCCATCCATGCCAACCCCTAACCCCATGAGACCTGCCATATTGCTTCATTGATACTATACCTGGCTGCTCGAATGTGCTGGAAAAAAATCACATGAGTACCCTGTAAAGTCATTGCAACCAATCTCAAAGGAGTCTTCAACACTGTCAGACAATCTTCCCTGGAAAGTTTATTCTTTCTGGGCTAGGGTTGTGACTCAGTGGTAGAGCACTTGCCTGGCATGTGTGGGGCACCGGGTTGGATCCTCAGCACTACATAAATATAAATGAAACAAAGGTATTGTGTCCATCTACAACTAAAAGTATTTTTTTTTAAGTCCTGGGTTTAATCCCCAGAACCAAAAATAAATAAATAAATAAAGTTTATCCTTCTTTTCTACAAGAGGATTATTTCAAACTTTTCTGTCTCTTCCTTTATTCTCAACAGATAACTTCACTTCCACTTGACCAGAAAAGAAAAGAAAAAAATAGCCTTTTTTTTTTCCTGTGTAGTAGAAGTTAAGATCATCTCCTTGCAATAAAAGAAGAGATGGAGGCTGGGGTTGTAGCTCAGTAGTAGGGTGCTTGCCTAGCCCACATGAGGCCCTGGGTTCTAGCCTCAGCACCACATAAAACTGAAATAAAGATATTGTGTCCAACTACAACTAAAAAACAAATATTAAAAAAAAAAGGAACAGATGAGAGCATGCCTGTAATCCCAGCTACTAGGGAGGTTGAGGCATGAAAAACAAGTAAACAAGTGTGAGGCCATCCTGGCAAATATAGTAAGACCCTGTTTCAAAATAAAAAATAAAAAGGAGGGGATGGGGATGTGGCTCAGATGGTAAGGTGCTTGCCTGGCATGCGAGAGGCACTGGGTTTGATCCTCAGCACCACATAAAAATAAAATAAACATATAAAAAACTAAAAAATAATTGTCCTACAAATGTGAAATAAATTTATTTAAAATAAATAAATAAATAAAAAGGACTGGACATGTGGCTCAGTGGAAGAATGTCCCTGGGTTCAATCACCAGTACTGCAAAAATATACAAACAGAAATGGAAAAAGTCTCAGGAATCCTTGTAAACAAAACAAACCCTCTGACCTGCATTGCCCTTCAGTTACCCCCCCACCCCCACTCCCCCGTCTGCTTTTGGCCAAATTTCTTGAAGTTTCCACCTATACTGTCTGTATTTTCCTGTCTCCTATCTACTCTTCTATCCTTCTCTGCTTCTTAGCTCTATCAATTCACCAAAACTGCTAGGGCCAAGATCATGGCAAACCTTCTTGTTTAAAATCCATTGGATTTGATCCTATCTTGACCTCTCTACAACACTGGGCACCCCTTTCCTTCTATGAGCCACACTCCCCTAATGTGTATCTTCTCTGCTAGATTATGTGCAGTAAGGGCAGCATCTCCCCAGCACTTGGCCAGAGCCTGGTCCATAGTTGGTGCTCAATCAATATTTTATTAAATTGAAATCAAAATGCCTGGTGTGGTGGTGCATGCTTGCAGTCTCAATGACTCAGGAGGCTGACAGCAAAATGATGTCACCTTCTCCAGGAGAGGGTTGGGGTGGGAATAGGGCAGTTGTGACTTCCCTGAGCAGCCACACCAGGGCCAACCTTGTGTGTTGAAGGATGAGAAGGCTTTAGAATGTGTGACTTTGGACAGGTCCCTTTCCTCCCCACCCCATCCCCTCTCAGTTGCTTATTCTATAAAAAAGGGATTAGAGCCAGGTATGGGGGTGCACGCCTATAATCCCAGTTACTTGGGAGGCCAAGGCAGGAGAATCACAAGTTCAAAGCCAGACTAGGAAATTTAGCAAAACCTTGTCTCAGTATAAAAAGTGCTGGCGACATAGCTCAGTGGTAAATACCATCTCAGTGGTAAATACCCCTAGGTTCAAACTCCAGTTCCATTTTTTTAAATCCTATGCTTTCTAACCCACATTTGGAAGGATCTGATGAGATAATGCTGGTATGGTGCCTGCCACAGTACAGAATAGGGCACAGCAAATGTGAGCCTCCTCCCTTGCTGCCTTTAGTAAGGCAGAGCCAGGCAGGCCAGGGAGCCCACAGTTGTTTGCCAGCATGGCCAGCACAGGTGTCTGGGCCAATGAGGGCAGTGTCTCCTTTTTCACAGTGGCACTATTGTTCTGACCAGAGAAGCTAGAAGGGAATGTGACTCAGGATGGGGAGAGGGCAGGGGTGTAGGCAGGAAAAGGGTTGTGAGCAGAAAGTAGTGCTGCAGAAAACTCTTTGCCCCAAAAAGGACTGCTAACATTCTGAGATGCCTGGTGCAGTCCAGTACAGTACCATCAGGGCTGTCCTTTAACTTGACAGTGTTCCTGGCACACAGAAATATTCTCCACAATGGAGTCCATCACCTGGCTGGCATTGTCAGGGCCTTAATTCAAATTAAGTTTCTTAAATAAAATTTAAAATTTCAGTTCTTGAGTTGCATTACTTTATTTTTGTTCCTCCCTCCCTCCCTCTCCCCACCTCTCTCTCTTTCTTTCTTTCTTCTTCCCTTTGTTTATTGGAATTGAACCCAGGAGAACTTTATCACTGAGCTATATCCTCAACCCTTTGTATTTTGAGACTGGGACTTGATAAGTTGTTGAGGGCCTTGAACTTGCAATCTTCCTGCCTCAGCTTTCCCAGTTACTGGGATTACAGGCATGTGCCACCACACCCAGCATATAACTCCATTTTCAACTGCTGAAAAACTACATGTGGCTAGTGGCTAGTGGGACAAAGCAGAGGACTAGGCCCCCAGGGAGCAGAATGATAGAAATAGGGGAATGGTATCACCATTTGTGTAGAGGACTTGGAGAGAAAACAGTCCTAGAGCCAGACAGCAGCTGGAAGAGGAACCCAGGGAATGGGCTGTAAAAAACAAAGAGCTGAAGGTGTCTCAGGCACAGCCCAAGATCTAAGCACCAGGCAATGCAGCCTGCTTTAGAGGGAGGGGTCCAGAGAGACAGGTGAGGAACAGATGTTCTTCAGGTGTTCCTTTAGGGATACTCCCACAGCTCCCCCCCCCCTCAGGTGTCTGGAGAGGCCACAGAAAGGTAAAGAGATCCCAAACTTGCCAAAGTAGGAATGGGTGGAAAGGCAAGAACTCTATTGGGGGAAATTGGGACTGGGGATGTAGTTCAATGTTAGAGCAAAGCTTTCCTGGCTTATATGAATCCCTGGGTTTAATCTCCAATGCTGAAAAAAACAAAAAACAGACAAAACAAAATTAAAAAGCCAAACAAGCCAAGCAAAATAAAACAACAACAATAACAAGCCAGGCAGAGTGGCACCTGTAATTTCAGCTACTTGGGAGGCTGAGGCAGGAGGATCACAAGTTTGAGCCCAGCCTGGGCAACTTAGCAAGCCCCTGTCTCAAAATAAAAAATATAAAAAAGGACTGGGGATGTGGCACAGTGGTAGAGCATCTCTGGGTTCAATCCCTGTACTGCAAACAAATACACAAACAAAAACCCCCAAACAAACAAAAAAATCTCTGGGAAAATAAAGAAAAATATTTCTGAGACTGGATTCCACAGAATAACTGTACACAGAATCTTGATGTTGCCCTGGGCACCTCTAGATTGCAAAACCAGGGCCAAGGAGGATTGCAGGAAACTGCTTGAACTCAGACCAACGATGAGTTTTAAACAAAGGGAACTGTCCAGTAATGGAAAAATGGAGCTCCCCACCTTTAGAGTTCTTGACAGAAATGTTCTAAAGGAATAATCTCTCCCACACCCTAGTGGAATACCAAAGCAGAGGCTGAGGGGCTGCAGAAGAGTTTCTTGCTGTACACATGGTTGTACTCCTCCCCTGGGGTGCCTGCTGATTCTGTATTTGGAGTAACTATGAACATTTACAGCATTTAAAGAGCACTTACCAAGTGTCAGGCATCTAACTACTTTGCTCCCTAAAGCTGTGATCCTGGTCTTCTGGTTATTTCCACCTCTCAGATGGGAAACTGAGTCAAGGAATGGTGTAGTGACTTCTCATAGAGAGAAGGTGCTGAAGCTAGGATTGAAAAGTGGGCAGGGGCTAGGGCTATATAGCTCAGTAGTGGAGCACTTGCCTAGCATGCAAGAAGCCGAGGGTTCCATCCCCAGCAACACACACACAGAAATTAAAAAAAAAAAAAGAAATGGGCAATCTTGTTCCAGAACCTACACCTACCACTGCACCATACTGCCTAGAAGGCAGGTGGGCCTGCTTTGTCCTCTCTCTCTGCTCAGCTTTCACCCTCTACATCTCCCACTGGCCCCATTCTCTGTGGCCTAGGGAGAAGGTGAGCCACAGGTCTGGATTTGCTAGGCTGTCATTGCATCTGGGATCACGTTTATAATTTCCCTTCACCTCTTTCCATGTCCTGTCCAGGCGGGTGCTCTCTCAAACTCCCCTGGGAGCTCAAGGAGAGAGGGCAGGGAAGAGGGGATGGGGCTGGCCTAGATCCCAGCCCACGCTGGCTTCCGCATGGCTAAGCAGGGACTCCGAAGCAGAAGCACACAAAGGAGGGCTTTGATACATCTGCAGCCTGAGGCCTCTCCCCTCTCTTCCCCCGTGCTTCACTTGCCCCACTCTGGGCCTCCCGTGAGCCCGATTTAATGGGAAACTGTGGGCGATGAGAAGTTTCTTGTGACACACTAATCCTGACCTGCTGACTGGGCCACGCCCCCAGCTGAGGCAACCTTCAGACCTCCAGGGCATTCAGGTACCAGGTGGCCCCAAGGAGGAGCTGCTGACCTGGCAGGTAAGTCAGTACTAGGGGACTGTCTGAGCCAGGGAGCCCTAGACAGGGGAATCAGGGATGGGAACCAGGGACCACATACTGCCCTGCCTGTAAACTGAAACCAGATGGCTCTTCTCCGGTTGAGCCATACCAGTCTGATGGCAGACTTAGTAAATACAAATACAGAATGCTTAGTTCACTATGAATTCAAATGTACAACAAATACTTTTTTGGTCTAAGTATGTCCCAAATATTGAAAATTTTGTATTTTATATGGTGATCCTAGGTGGCAGGGAACCATATCAATATGAAGTGAGGGACGGGCATTTTTCACTGTATATAATTAATAAATAAGTATTTTTAAAAAAAATCAAAGTTGAGGGCTGGGGATGTAGCTCAGCAGATGTTGCTATCCCAACATCTCGGGAAGCTGAGGCAGGAGGATCACAAGTTCAAGTCCAGCCACAGCCAATTTAGTGTGACCTTGTCTCAAAGAATAAAAAGACCCAGGGATGTATCTCAGAGGTAAAGTGTCCCTGGGTTCTATCCCTAGTACCAAAGGGGGAAAAAAATAAAAAGGAAGAAAGAAAAAGAAAATAAACTTAAAAAATAAAAGCAAAGTTTGTTGCTTGGGCATGTTTAGAAAGAGTTGCTAGTTGCTGCATTGACTTTAAGTCTATATTTTTAAGAATTAGTATTTTTTTTTAAGTTGTAGATGAACACAATACCTTTATTTTATTTATTTTTATGTGGTGCTGGGGATCAAACCTGGTGCCTCACACATGCTAGGCAAGCGCTCTACCACTGAGCCACAAAAGCAGCCCTAAGATCTAGTATCTTGTCCTTATGATCCCCTTAACAAACTGGGGATGTCTAGTCACTAATCTCTCCTACTTGAGTTCCTCAGGGCAATTGTACTGGCCTGTCCATTCCTGTTCCAGAAGACCTAAGAGGAACATGGCAGCATTTCAGTCTTTCTGTCTCTGTGCCCACACATGTAGATGTCTATCAGCCAAAGAGATGATTTACATTTGGTTCCTGTGGTAGATTCCAGTCCCCACAACTCCCTGCCCTTGCTGGGACTGCAGAGCGGGAGGGGCAGGAGGTGGGAGACCCTCAAATATTCCTGATAATCCTCCAAGTCTCTTTGTGCAACTTAGGATAATGTTTGGTATGATGTTAAGAAAGGGAAGAGGAGCGATGTTCTAGAGCGAGACACCTTGCTGGGCACATTAGAGAAATTATAGTGTTTTCATGAGGATCCTGTTTGGTGGGTACTGTTATTATTCTCAATTTGCAAACAAAAAAACTGAGGCTTAGTTAGATGGCTTGCCTGAGGTTGCGTAAGTGGCAAAGGACAAAGCCTGTTTCAAATCCAGGCCTAAGATACCAATTTTTCTAGGGAGTTTGTCTGGAGATGTCTTGGTTCTCTTGACATAAGACAGACTTGGTATGGGGCAGGCATAGGTTCAAGTCCCAACTCTACCACTTAGCAATTGTGAGTAGGTAACTGAACTGACTGATGGAATGAGGTCAGAGGCAGCAGCAGACAGTAAAGGATCCTCAAAGGTACCTGGGACATCTGGGACATCTAAGCAGAAGAGAAAATCTGGGAACAGAAGAGCTGCCATCAAAAGTTCCTAGTGGGGGCTGGAGATATAGTTCAGTTGGTAGAATGCTTGTCTTGCAAGGCCCTGGGTTCAATCCCCAGTACAACATTCACACACACACAAAAGAAGTCCCTAGTGGGGAAGCAGGGTGGCATGTGGGCACTGCTTGTGTATACATTATTTAATTATACTTCCAATCTTTCCATCCCAACAGGGAACATCCAAGACTGAGGTGAGATTCCATAACTCTCATGTGGGAGAGACGGAAGAGGAACCCAGGTCCAATTTCTCTGCTTCCCCAGCTGCCTCTCCATGCCAATAGAAGTCACAACTTAGATTTGAGTCCTGATCCTGGCTATTTTGGGTTGTATTACCTCGGACAAATCACTTAATGTCTTAGTCCTGTTTCCTCCTATATAAAATGGGAATAATAATGCCAGGCCCTGAATCTGAGACAATAAATCTGAAATTATTTAATGCACCACAAAGTACTGAACACATACCCAGAATAATGACCATGTAACTTCACCAGCACTCCTGAGAACGAGTATGCTGAGGAAAGGGTCAACCACGAGGCTGGGAAATTTCTGGGGTACCCTTTGGGCTAGGGAGGAAGAGCCTCAGAGGCAGTAGGGATTGTCTTAACCTGCTGTGATCTGAAAGAGATAGGAGCCCAACTCCACTTTTTTCCTAGCTGGGCCAACTTAAGGGCTGAGGTTTGAGGCATTTGTAGGTATGCCACTTCCTAGAGCAGTGCTTCCCAGCATGTGGTCCAAGAACCTTCTCCTTCAGAGCCACCTGCAGGAGTCCCAACCTGGAAAGCCCTGGGCCCTGCCCAGACCTCCAATCAGAATCATGGGGGTGGGGCCCATGCAGCTGCCTTTCTAACAAATGCCCCAGGCAATTCTAATGCACGTGAATGTTTGAGATCCACTGTTCTGAGACAATTGTAGAACAGACTCTCTACTGCCACTGCAGTGCTGACTTCCTTTCCTAGGACCAGAGTGTGAAGCAGTCAGGACAGAGGAAGCAGGAAACTCTTTTTTTTTTTTTTTGCCAGAGGACTCAGCGTCTTTCAGAGGCAATATGACAGAAGTGGTAAGTACCCTGGGTTCTCCTTCCCTTTTGCCCTCTTTCCATCCTTTGCTGCTTTTCTATCATCTACACCCTACAACTTCTCTGTGGGCCCTGGTCCCCCAAAAGGGAAGGGGCTTACCAACAATCCTGGGCTCAAAAGTACTAGTTTAGGGTCTCAGAAGTCCTGTTTGCCTGGCTCACTCAGGCTGCTGTTCCTAACTCTTCTCTATCCAGGTGGGCACATTCCGCATGGTCCCTGAAGAAGAACAGGAGCTCCGGGCCCAGTTGGAGCAGCTCACAACCCAGGACCATGGGCCCGTCTTTGGCCTGTGCAGCCAACTGCCCCGCCACACCTTACAGAAGGTGAGGTGGTAGGTTTACGGTGAGGGCTAGCCTATGGGGGCAAAATGGGGTTGGCATGTGCATATAAGGGTTAAGGACAGGACAGCATCCTCAGTCCTATAGAAATGGTCTAGCTTCACTCTCCAGGTCATCCTGGACCTGATAGATTGAATTGTTCTAGCAATCATTTTAGAGTTCAGGGCTACAGCAGCGGGCAGATCTGCATCCAAACTAGTTGAATCCAAGACTAGACTTGAGCCTCTGGAGTCAGATATGAGCAGCGCTAGTTTGAATGTGGCCCTTGTGAATAAGCATCCAACTGTTGCCCCACTGGACAAGCAAGAGGACTGAGATCTGGAATCTGACCTGCTGTGTGATCTTGAGCAAATAACTTTCCCTCTCTAAGTCTCGCCTTCTGTAACTATGAAAGATGGTTGTTGGATTGGCTCAGAGATCATCAGACTCTGCGGAAGTTGGCAGATTTGCTTTGGGGTTATTGGAGAGGGTGAGAAGTGGCTGAGCTGTGCCTGGGCTCCTGATACCCATCTCTGCATCTCTGAACATCTCAAAGGAAAAGTATTCTTAGGTCCCTCAATTTGACTCGGTTTCCCCTTACGCTGATCAGGGAGAGAGCTGCCTGAGAAGTGGGAAGGTTTCCTATCTTTCCCAGCAAAGGGAAAGAAATGTGCAACTGTGGGGGAGAGGGAGGAGACAGGGAGGCCTCTGCTGGGGAATCTTTGTTTTTAAAAAGATCAGAATTAAGTCTGGGAGGTTAAGTGTGTGACTCAACAGGAGTAGGGAGTCTCATCTCCACTCCTGTGTGAATGACCTTCACTCCAGCAGCCCTCAGTCTACTCATTTGAGAGATGGGATTAAGAAAACAACCCAACCAGGTGCAGTGTGCACACATGTGATCCCAGCAACTGGGGAGGCTGAGACAGGTGGATCGCAAGTTCAAAGTCAGCCTCACCAAAAGCAAGGCACTAAGCAACTCAGTGAGACACTGTCTCTAAATAAAATTCAAAATACAGCTAGGGACGTGGCTCAGTGGTCGAGTGCCCCAGAGTCCAATCTCCAGTACCACCACCACCCATCAAAAAAGAAAGACTGGGCTCAGCAATTTAGTAAGAACTTTCCTCAAAAATTGAAAGGATGGGGCTGGGGTTGTAGCTCAGTGGTAGAGCACTTACCTAGCATGTGTGAGGCACTGGGTTTGATTCTCAGCACCATATATAAATATATGGATAAAATAAAGGTCCATCAATGTCTAAAAAAGTAAAAGAAAATTAAAAGGTCTGGGGATGAGGATGATAAAGCACCCTTGGGTTCAATAATCCCCGGGAAAAAAACCAAATGAACAAAATCTAAACATGATGAGTTATGGCAATGATTAAAAGGCATAATTCATTTAAAGAACTTTACAGAGTGCTCAAAAACGGAGTAGTAAGTGTAGGAGTTACTGTAGAACTGTAGGAACGCTTAGACTGTTGGCCATATCCTGCGAACAGAGCCAGGATGAACGGTTTCTCCAAACACCATAAATTGAGAGGAGGCCAGTGCAGATGCTGCCCTTGTGGACCCCAGAGGCAAGTCTCCCACGGGGTGAGGCGAGCCTCATTACATATGCCCTTCTCCCCTGTTTTAGGCCAAGGATGAGCTGAACGAGAGGGAGGAGACTCGGGAGGATGTGGTGAGAGAACTGCAGGAGCTGGTGGAGGCACAGGCCTCCTCTGGGGAGGAACTGGCCGTGGCGGTGGCGGAGAGGGTGCGAGACAGGGACAGCGCCTTTCTTCTTCGCTTCATCCGTGCACGGAAGTTCAACGTGGGCCGCGCCTACGAGCTGCTCAAAGGTGAGATGTGCGTGGTAGAGAGACCGTGGTGGGGAGGTGGGAGGAGGGCATGAGGAGGGTGTCCATCTTTACCCAGGCACCGTGAATGTCCTTTCATGCTGTGGGTTTGTGCAGTGGGAAAGTCACTCTCTCAGCCTCCAAATCCTTCCCAGTAAAATGGGAATCTGTGTGTGAACTAAACAGCTTCCAAGATCCCTTTCAGCTCTGTCAGTGAATGAATGAATGAACGAATGACTATATCAGGACCAGTTTCTTAGAGGAATATCTTCTTTCCCAGACTTTGGGACTCAATGGAATACCAAATTTGAATGAGGGGCTAGGAGTGTGGCTCAGTGGCAGAGTGCTTGCCTAACATGCTCTAGGCCCTGGGTTCCACATCCCCAGCTTTGCTAAAAAAGAAAAAAAAAAAAAAGGATGACAGAGTGAGGAGTCTCCCCCAGGATTCCCCCCACCACCTCCACCACCACCATGATTTGGCTTTGGAATGCTCCAGAGAGTCATAGGTATGAGCTTCCCTCCTGGCAGTTACCTAAACCTAAACTTCAAGCACAATGGAACTAAGGAGGGCGCTAACCCCAGGGTAGTATTACCCTGCCCCTGCTGGAAGGAGGAAGGGTTTTCCTAAAAAAAAAGTCAAGTTTTTGATTCCTGGATAAGGAAGGGTCTGAGCAGGCCCTCTCGCTGCAGGCTGATTTTCTTTTTCTTACTTCTTCCTTCCTTCCCCAAATTTTAATTCAGTACCATGCTGTGCCAACCACTGTTTTAGGCCAAGGAATGCAAAACGGATAAGAATCCCTTGCCTTTGTAGGGCACAGGGGAGCACACCTGTGATCCCAGCAACTTGGGAGACTGAGGCAGGAGGATGGCAAGTTTGAAGCCAGCCTGGACAACTTAGTGAGACTCTGTCTCAAAATAAAGTAAAAAGGGGCGAGGGGTGTAGCTCAGTGGTTAAGCACCCTGGGTTCAATCCTAGAAACGCCCCCTCCCACCAAAAAAAAAACAAAACACAAGCATCCTCTGCCTTCATGGAATTTATATTCTAACTGTGGAAATGAAAAATCAGATAAGTAAAAGCATATAGATTATTAGTGATAGGGACAAGGAGAAAAATAAAGGAGGTGGATAAAGTGGTCAGGAAGCCCCCAGTGCAAAGTGTGACCCTAAGAACATGAGATGTTTGGGAGAAAAGCAGGGAACAACAAGGCAAAGGCAAGGTGGTGGGATGTGACTGGAATGTTCTGGAATAGTGAGGAGGTTGGTGTGGCAGGCACCAACCTTGGCAAATGCTCCCCGAACACCTCTTCCAGGTCCAGCTTCTCCAAAGCTCATGTTTGGTGGTGCAGATAGCCACAGAGGCAGGGACCTTTTCAGGATAGGTGAGGATGGAGTTTGTGGACAGCGGAGGTGTTAATGGAATCAGGAATGGCCTCTGCATCTTCCTTGGGGTTTGGATTTTATCTTTGGGGCTTTACTACAGCCCTGTCTACACCCCCACTCAGCTAACTCTGAGCCCAACTGAAAAACCTGTGCCTTGTCCCCATGGGAAAGAACATAACCAGCAATAAACATCCCTGTGTTTAGGACACATAGTTTACACCCTGAGTCTTGTTTGATTGCCACACCATTTGGTGAGATAGGACAATATTATCATCCCATTTGTTGGAGAGGAAAATGGAGCTCAAATAAGTTGAGAATCCTGTTCAGCTACACACAGGATGTGGAGGAGCCAGGCAGGAGCCCAGGTCTTCTTCTCCCCCACTGTGTGCCCCCCTGGGAGGTGGGATGTATTAGGGTGGGGATGGCTCACTAAGGGGGCACTGGGTTCTTTTTCCACCAGGCTATGTGAACTTCCGGCTGCAGTACCCCGAACTCTTCGACAGCCTATCCCTGGAGGCTGTTCGCTGTACCATTGAGGCTGGCTACCCTGGTGTCCTTTCCAGTCGGGATAAGTATGGCCGAGTGGTCATGCTTTTCAAAATTGAGAACTGGCAATGTGAAGAAATCACCTTTGATGAGGTCAGTGGGAGCTCACCTGGCTCCTTCCCATCCTGTGGGTGAGCTGGGCTTCCTTCCCTTATCCTTGTCTCTAGTGAACCTTCATTCCTGATTCCTCAGAAGGCAAGGCCTATGGAGGGGAAAAGACAGGCAGCCACCTGTCACCTGGCCCTTCTGGTCAGGGGGGAAATTCCTAGGATGTGCCAGGGCATCTGGAAAGCCCAGGAGCTTTGCAAGCAGGGATCACTGGCCAATAGTACATGGCTGTCCCTGAGTGTCGCTGCCAAGTGCCAAACCGGGACAGCAGCTGTGGGCCACAAGCAGAGGGCAGCCCTGCCAAATGCTTAAAGCTGAGAGAAAGAGAACAGGGATTAGTGTACTGTGTGGGCTGGAAGAGATTCTGGAAAGTTCCATCCTATTTAGCAGCTTGAGTTCTTTGTACTCATATTATGTGATTTTTGTTTCTCTGAGCCCTTAAGAGGGCTGCCCTGAGCGGAAGAATTAAGGTCTATCTTGGGAGAACTTTGACATGTGCCACTAACGCTTAAATAGGTTATTTAAATTAGAAAAAAATAGTACAAACTCAATTTAAAAAATGTTATCTAGATATCCCAACACAACTTATTTAAAAGTCCATCTTTTCCCAATGACTTGAGGTGTCATACTTACCATAGTCTATATTTTCATATGTACTTGGGTCTATTTCTGGACTTTCTATTTTGTTCCATTGGTCTCTCTTTTTATTTTTATTGTGGTACTAGGGATTGAACCCAGGAACACTGTGCCACTTAACTATATTGCATTCCTTTTATTTTTTATTTTGAGACAGGCTCTTGTTAAGTTGCCTAGACTGACCTTGAACTTCTGATCCTTCTGCCTTAGCCTCTTGAATTGCTGGGATTACAGGTGTGCGTCACTGAATCTGGTCATACACAAGTATTTTTCTTATAAAAATAGGTCCATGTTGTTCAATGATAGACCATGAGCATTTTCCTGTCCTCTGCATCGTTTTAAACTTCTCTGTGGTATAAATGTACCATAATTTCACCAGTCCCTTATTGATGGACAGTTAGGTCCACTGGTTCCACTATTATAAGTATTTATGTTGAGTTAACCACTTTGGTGTCTATCCATGAATATAACATTCATTTTTGAGGGTATGTACCCGTAGAGGGGAATGGTCCTACATGGAAACCTGTGGCAAATTCCTCTAGTAAAGAATGTGCCAGGCTGGGGCTGTAGCTTAGTGGTAGAGTGCCCATCTCACATCTGTGAGGCACTGGGTTCGCTCCTCAGCATCACATAAAAAATAAATAAATAAAGATATTGTGTCCAACTACAACTAAAAAAAATTTTTTAAAAATGTACCAATTAGCTCTTCTTTCAGGATCTTAAACCTTAATTATCTTTGCGGGTTGGATCTTATGCCCTGTCTACTCTGTGCTCCAGATCTTGCAGGCCTATTGCTTCATCCTGGAGAAGCTACTGGAGAATGAAGAAACTCAAATTAATGGCTTCTGTATCATTGAGAACTTTCAGGGCTTTACCATGCAGCAGGCCTCCAGGCTCCGGACTTCGGATCTCAGGAAGATGGTGGACATGCTCCAGGTGAGGCCTTGGGACCTACCATATAGGAACCTCCACAGGTGGGGTCCTGAGAGGCTAGGCCTGGTTTCCTAGATTCATGGTGCTGGCTGGAACCTAAGATATTGACCCTCTAGTGCCATAAAGAATAATGACAACCACAGTTCCAACCACAGACACCTGCATATTGATGGAAAGTTTGCCAGGTGTACAGTCATTATGTCATTGGATCCTCCAGAGTGTTTTCCCCCTGCTTTTTTTTTAACAAACCTGGAAACTGAGGCTCAAAATTTTAAGTGACTTTTCTCAAGGTCACATGGTAATAAAGTGGTAGAGACTGGACTTGAAAACCCACACACACACACACACACACACACACACACACACATATATTTGGTACTGGGGATTGAACTCAGGGCACTCAACCACTGAGCCACATCTCCAGTCCTTTTTTATTTTATTTAGAGACGGGTTCTCACTGAATTGCTTAGGGCCTCACTAAGTTGCTGAGTCTGGCTTTGAACTCGACATCTTCTTGCTTCAGCCTCCTGAGCCACTGGGATTACATGCATGTGCCATCGTGCTCAGCCTGTTTGTTTTTTGAGATAAGATCTTGGTAATGCTGCACAGGCTGGTCTCAAACTTCTGGGCTTAAGTGGGCCTCCTACTTCAGCCTCCCCAATAGCTGAGACTACAGGTGTGCACCGCGATGCCCAGCTTAATATTTATTTTTTAGTTTTCGGCAGACACAACATCTTTGAGGATCGAACCCGGGCCGCACGCATGCTAGGCGAGCGCGCTACCGCTTGAGCCACATCCCTAGCCCGTAATGCCCAGCTTAAACCTACATTTTCTACCTGGAATCCCAGGCTCTCTGTCCATTATATCATGCTACCTCTCTTTGTGAATTTACCCTGAAGAAGGGATATCACCAACTCCCTGATGGCTACTCCTATATATACTGATGTGTCAGCCATCCTTTCTTAGAGCTATTTTAGAGCTATTCTATGTGTATAGGGAGAGTTGAAGGGAGGGTTGTCAGAAGGGCGGAAGGACAATGAGTAACGACCACAGTGTCTCTGTGGTCTATAATAGTTTGCAGTCCACTTGATGAGCAAGTGGGTCTGAAAACACTGCCACTAAAAAACCAAGCAAGTCTACCATTTCATTTATTTTTTAATTTTAATTTTTAAAAATATTTTTATTAGTTGTTGATGAACCTTTATTTTATTTATTTATTTACATGCAGTGCTGAGAATCAAACCCAGTGCCTCACACATGCTAGGCAAGTGCTCTGCCACTGAGCCACAACCCCAGCCCCCATTTTATTGTTCAATTAATTGTAGTTTTTTTTTTGTTTGTTTTTAAATCTGGGGGAGAGGGTTGGGCATGTGACTTCTGGTGCTTCCTACCTGCCACTTGGAGCCTCAGTGAAGCCGGGGCTCCCTGCTGGCTGGCCTTCCATGGGGTGTTGGACTAGTTGGTCCTCATGCCATGAGGAGAGGCAGTCCCTGGGGTAGGGGGTGATGGGGAGCTTCTGAAGTCATTAGGACTGTGGGGTTGGGGGGGTCTGAAAACACTCTCTGTCACTGTAGGATTCCTTCCCAGCACGGTTCAAGGCCATCCACTTCATCCACCAGCCGTGGTACTTCACCACCACCTACAATGTGGTCAAGCCCTTCTTGAAGAGCAAGCTGCTTGAGAGGGTGAGTGCATGGCCTGCCCAGGCAGGTGCTGGTGAGCTGGTGAGTGAGTGTGGGGCTGGAGCAGGAAAGAGCTCACGATACAGGAGGGGCGAGAGGGCAGTGGGATGAGGACCCCACCTGAGCCCTTCTTAGACTGTGCCCTGTTCCCAAGCTGAGTGGATCCCCCTGATTGCACAACATGGAGGACAGTGGAGAAGGATGTCACCAGGCAAGATACCACGATGCGGCTTTATCCCTCTGTCCCTCTCCTGCCCTCATCCTTCATCCTCAGGGCACTTTTGGCTTAGCTGTCTTCCTTGCTTCCCTGCAGGTCTTTGTCCATGGAGATGACCTCTCTGGCTTCTTCCAGGAGATTGATGAGAACATTCTGCCAGCTGACTTTGGAGGCACGCAGCCCAAATATGATGGCAAAGCTGTGGCTGAGCTGCTCTTTGGCCCCCGGGTCCAGGCTGAAAGCACAGCCTTGTGAGGACATGTCCTGCCATTTGAATTGTAGTTAGCATCCCTGGGCCTCTCCTCAGCCACCCTAGGCCTCTCTTCAGCCACCCGGGCCTCTCCTCAGCCACCCTGGGCCTCTCCTCAGCCACCCTGCACCAAGGCTGGGAAAGGGCCTCCTGAGGTGACTTCCTAGGATTAGGTGAGCTCTGATGTCACCGTTTCCCCAAATTTGGGTCAGGGCAATAAAGCAGAGGGAATTCCCTTGGAACAGAAGAATTCAGGCAGTTATATCTCCATGTGCCTCTAAAGCTATGGGACAGTGACTTTTATATGAGGTTGCATTTCAAAGATTCTAAACAGGCTTCTCAATAATTTTTTTTTTTTGTAACAGAGTTTTTCTAGGGTCTGTGAAAACAGGCAAAGAGGCTGGGTTAAAAGCCTCCCTCGCCCATACAATTAAAAGAGGGAGGATTTAAGTTCAAATGATTTAAGTTCAAATGGAACACAGTGACCGTGGTGACTGGTTGACAGGCAAGGGGTTTTCCACAGAGAAATTCAGGGTGGAAGCAGCCTCAGAGCAGCTTCATTCTGGGATGACCTGCTCCCCTTGGCCAGGTGCAGTCTGATGTGTGCAATGATGGTTAGGAGCTTGGACCTCTTCCCAGGGTGGCAGTCATGTCCTCATCTGTCCTCCTTTCCATACAAAAAAACTGTATCCCCTAGACCCCTTGCCTTGATGAATGGTTTTACTTAAATTTACAGGTGATAATTTCTCTGAGCATACTCTCAGTCCTCAAGTTACACAGTTAAACTCTTCTTTGTTTTAGTTTCAGGCACCTTGAAGTCATGAACTTATTAAATCTGCATGTTCTGACAAATATAAATGCTTTCCTCCTATGGAATTGTCTTTCCTCCAGTGCTTAGAGATTTTTGAGTGTGTGTTCATTTTTGTAGATGAGAAGCCTCTGCTGAGCATGTGACTTCCTCTGGCTCATCTGGCAAAGGGCTCCCAACCATTGACAGATAATTCTCCTAAGATGCTATATTTACTTTCCCAACTGGAAGCAGACACTCATTGCTATTGTCTGGCTAGTGGTGATAGGGAAGGGTTGACTGGCCTGGTTGCAACCACTGAGGTATCCCAATAAACCAAATCAAGATTTGTCTGCCCCAGTTGGTGGAGTAACCTTACTCCTTGCATGTATGAAGCACATTTGATGCTCTACCCACTGTTTGTGGCAGGGCCTTCCACTTGATTTCACACCTTCCAGAATTTCTCTTATCTATAATGAGGCTATGTACATGTAAATGTGAATGTACATTTATATATGTATGCATTGATCCATTTTTCCATTCCTAGGTTTGTAGTCTATGCTTATTACCCAAGTAACTTGTAACTTCTTCTTTTTTTTGGGGGGGTACTGGAGATTAAACCCAGGGAAGCTTTACCACTGAGCTACATCCCAAGTCCTTTTCAGTTTTTATTTTGAGACAGGATCTTGCTAAGTTGCTAAGGCTGGCCTTAGATTCGCAATCCTCCTGTCTCAGCCTCCCAAGTCACTGGGTTTATAGGTGTGTGCCACCAAATGACAGTAATTTCCTTCTTTATAACATTCACAGTCAAGATGGGCACAGTGGTGCACATCTGTAATCCCAGGCTGAGGCAGGAGGATTGTGAGTTTGAGGCTAGCTTTAGCAGTGTAGCCAGGGCCTAAGCAACTTAGTGAGATCCTGTCTTTAAAAAAGTGGGGTGGAGCCAGGTGTGATGGAGCACACACCTAATCCCAGAGACTTGGGAGGCTGAGGTAGGAGAGTTGTGAGTTCAAAGTTAGCCTCAGCAATTCAGCGAGACTTTCTTTCTAAATGAAATACAAAAATGAGCTGAGGATGTGGCTCAGTGGTTAAGCACCCTTGGGTTTAATCCCTGGTACAAAAAAAAAGAAAGAAAGAAAAAAAACTGAGATTGGGGTTGGGGATGTAGCTCACTGGGAAAGCTCCTGCCCTGGGTTCAATCCCCAGTATCCTCGCCCCCAAAATCGCAGTTAACAAGCAATGGTATTTACACAGGACTTCTGAACTGGAGGAGGAATCAGCAAATTATTATTGTGGGTAGAATGAGAGGCTGCTGACCAGTGAGGATTTTCCCTCAAGCCCCTGCTTCGCTACTTTTTAAAAGTTGAGCCCCTCCTCCCTTTCAAATCACTTTGATGTGGAGTCTTGGCATACAAATTTAAACAGAACAAAGCTGGTTAAAGGGGGCACTGAAGCTGCTGAGCCCCCTTTAACCAGCTTTGCAGGATTTCCTAGGAACCTCTGGCACTAAGAAGGCATTTCAAGTACAACAACCTGGGCAACTGTGTCCCAGGGGCAACTGAGTCAAATGGTGACAATGGAACTGACATCTGCCAAGATGGAGGGCACTGGTGACCCTTTCAGGGCTGTCGCTGGCACAGTTGGGGTGGGGATGGGCCGAGTTAAGGAATTTTTTTTTTTTAATATTTTTTTTAGTTGTAGATGGACACAATATCTTTATTTTATATCTTTATTTTTATGTGGTGCAGGGGATCAAACCCCATGCTTCATGCATGCTAGGCAAGCAGCTCTACCACTGAGCCACAATCCTGTCCCAGGAAATTTTTTTTTTTTTTTTTTTTTTTGGTGGTTCTAGGGGTTGAACCCAGGGCCTTGGGCATGCGAGGCATGCACCGTACCAACTGAGCTATATCCCCAGCCCGAGTTAAGGAATTTAAAGGAATGAAAGCTGGGTGTGTTGGTGCATGGGGATGCACCAGAAGAGCCCTTGAACCCAGGAGTTGTGGAGACCAGCCTGAGCAACATAGCCAGACACTATTTAATAAAGTAAAATAAAACAAAAAATTAAAGAGGTGGGGGGAGGGAGGGAGAGAGGAGGAAAGGAAAGAGGAAGAGAAGCGGAGTTGTTGCGGCTGGGGATGTAGTTCAGTGGTAGAACACTTTCCTAGCATGCCTGTGGTTCTAGGTAAGATCCCCAGCACCAAAAAGGGGGGATAAATTGTAGGAAATATTTTTTATGTTCTCCATATATATACTTCTAATTCTTTTGAAAGAGTTATATCCAAATCTAAGGGAACCAGTGGTTGATCCTGTCTGCTGACTCCCATCTCTTCCCTATCCCCTAGTTGCCAGGAGCCCTCCTGGTCACAACCAGGCCGTCCTGATTTGTGGCAGTTCAGAATTTATAGAGTGGTCAGGATGGAGAGAAAGCGGCAGGCAAGTGCTAGCCAGGAGGCTCCTGGGTCAGCCTTGGATCCTACTTAAACTCTAGTATCTGAGGTTCCTCTTAAAGTTAGCAGGGCTGGGGGACCTAGCTCCGGGTTCTTTACCATAGCCTGGGGACTCTGTGTGACAAGAAAACCCAGTAGGTTTCTCAGGGAGAAGCCAGAGGGTTGGGACCCACTGAGCCTGCTCTGACTGTGAGCCAGCACCGCCCCCTGCTGACCCTGCCTTGGCACTGCCCCTTAGGCAAGGAGGGGGGCTGGCTGGCCAGATCTTTTCTAGGAAGGTGGTGCCACCACCATTGGGAGAACATGGGTGAAGATCACGAATATTAAAATATGACATACTCAGCTCCCACAAAATCCCAGCTGCTTATGTGTGCAAGTCCCACACGTGCTTCTTTCCCACCTGACACGAGAGAGAGAGAGAGCGCACAAGTGGGACAGCGAGCATAAAAATACTCCTGAAAGCCACAGGAAGCAAGAATTTTATGACAACCATTTGGTGCCCAAGTGACTTCCTTTTGGAGACATCTGGGGTGAGGCAGGGATTCTGCTGCAAACGGCAATTGGAGCAGAATGCGAGGGTGGAAGTTTGTGGCAATGTATTGCTGCATCCCCACATAGCCCCTTGGAGGACTGAAGACAGCAGACTCTGGAGGCCATTCATCCAGGTGTGGGTAGAGGTTTCACTAGAGAAATGTCCTCCAAGCCTCAGAGAGTCTCTGAGCAGGATCGGCCCCGGCTCATATCCTTGAGTTCACCAAGTTACTGGAGGAGGCTAGTGCTGCCTGGTAAAGCTCCTGGAAGAGGTGTGTGCCTTTATCATAGTCAAGCCAGCTAGGAAAAGAGGTGGACAGTCATCTAAAGGGTGAACTGAACCATTTCTGATCCCACTTCTATAAAACTCAGCAGTGTTGGTTTTGGAAGCTCAGTGGTTCCCCAGGAACCTCACCATTCACAGATCATCTGTTTAGAGCTCACTAGCAATGCATAATTGTAGCCCCACCCTAGATCTACTGAGTCTGAACCTGCATTTTTATAGCAAGACTCCCAGGGGATTGCACATTAAAGAGCTCATCAAAGCTTCCAAAGCAGTGGTTTGCAAACTTCCTGCCAGTTGGAATCCTCTGGGGAAGCTTTAAAATTATTTCACCCTGAGCCCCAGCCACGGGATTGGTTCACTTGGTCTGACATACAGCCTGGCCATCCATATCTTTCCAAGCTCCCCAGGTAGCTAAAATGTGCACTGCTAAAGCACTGTGTATAGACATATGGAGAAGGTGAAGATGTGGAAGCTGGTAAGTTTTTTATTTTTTAACTACTGGGATCGAACCCAGGGTGCTCTACCATTGACCTACATCCATAGCCTTTCTTTCTTTTTTAAAAAAAATATTAATTTTTTAGTTTTAGGTGGACACAACATCTTTATTTTATTTTTATGTGGTGCTGAGAATCGAACCCAGTGCCTCACGCAGGGCTAGGTGAGCGTGCTACCACTTGAGCCACATCCCCGGCCCCATCTTTCTTTCTTTTTTTCTTTTAATTTTATTTTTTAGTTGTAGATGGACACAATACCTTTATTTTTATTATTTTTAAATGTGGTACTGAGGATCGAACAAAGTGCCTCCCATATACCAGGCAAATGCTCTACCGCTGAGCTACAACCCCAGACCCTATTCTTATATTTTTATTAGTTATTAATGGACCTTTATTTATTTGCTTATATGTGATGCTGAGAAACGAACCCAGTGCCTCACACATGCTAGGCAAGCACTCTACCACTGAGCCACAACTCCCTGCTTTTCTTATTTTTTCTCCCCCTTTCTTATTTTTTGATAGAGGATCTTGTTAAGTTGCTTAGGGACTTGCTAAGTTGCTGAGACTAACCTCAAACCTGTCATCCTCCTGCCTCAGCCTCCCGAGTTCCTGGGATTACCAGGTGTGTACCACTACACCCAGCTAATATCTAAGATTTTAAAGGCAAATTTTGCACTCGAGCAGAGAGGAGAGAAAAGCAGGGATGCTGAAGCCTGGCTCTTTCAGCCTGGGCTACAAAAGTTCAGGTGGGAAAGCAATAGTCATAGGCCAAATGTCCTAGAATAAGAGCAATCTCCTCCCTGGGGCTGTGCTCAGAAGTAGCCTTGTCATTAGGCAGAACATGTGTGATTTCTCAACATGACTATATTAACAAGGAAAAAATTAGGATCAGGGTTTGATGGTGCACACTTGCAGCTCGTCTTGAGTTTCCAAGCCCAGAAATGTTTTGGAAACTAAACCTCTCCGTATTTCCCTGAGGAGACTTTGGCATAGAGCTACTCCACGAGGACACTTGTCTTCTAGTTTCTACACTGTCCAGGAGATGATTTATGAGTGGGAACCAAACTAAGTCAAAACCACTGCCTGAAATAACAGGGACACTTTGAAAAACATTATTTGAAGCCCCTCAATATTCTGAGGCAGGCATTCTTACAGTCATCTTACAGGTAAAATATGAAAAAAATTTTATATGCAAATAAATACAAATATATTTATATGTTTTGGAAACTAAATATATTAAATTTTTTGGAAACTAATTTATATATTTTTTGGAAACTATTTTATGTGTGTGTATATATATATATATATATATATATATATATATATATATATACATATATATATATATATATATCCTGTAAGATGTGTGTGTGTGTGCACGCACATATGACCTGCTTAGGATTAAAGGGCTAGAAATGGTTAGGATGTAACTCTAACCCAACAATTCTGGTTCTGAGTTCCTCTGGCTGTTACTACTTGTTTCAAATATTTGCTTCATTTATTTTTGGAGGTGGGGGAGGTGCAGGTAGAAAAGGGAAAGAGGAATAAGGAAGTAAGAACTTCATTTATGTCAGATCTGGGTCCCCAACCATCATCAGATAAAAGAGGAAACAATTTTAAGAAGAAACTAACCAGTGTTCAGTAGAGGTACTGATATAATTCCAACTAGTCAATAGGAAGTTCTGGGTAGCACACAACCATAGGAGAGAGGCATTTAATTTGTCTCCTTTGGGGAGATTTTCAGTAGTTAAAGGCCAGACTGCTTGTAATGTCTTTCAACCATTCAGGTAAGTGGCTGGTACCTTCCTGTAATTCCCTCTAAGGACAATTAAGAGAGAAATGAGGAGGGGAGATGGTCATACAGAGGGCCATTCAGTTAGGTGTTCAGTCTTTACCATGGGAAAGTTACTCCCTACACAACCAGAGCTGAAAAGCCTATTAATGAAAGGTATAATTGAAAAAAAATATTAGCTGTATCGGGGCAGCAACAAATGCTAAAAGTTTGCTTAGCAGAGATACAGCAAAGGACCACACTGGCAAGCGGTTAGCACCTACTTATTCAATACCCAGGAGCTGAAATCTCTTCTATGTTTTTTCCTTTTTTGTACTGGGGGTTGAACCCTGGAATGCTCTAACATCAAGCTACATCCCTGGTGCTTTCTGAGACAGGATCTTTCCAAGTTGCCCAGGCTGGTCCTTAAGCTTGCAATCCTCCTGCCTCAGTCTCCCTAGTTGCTGAGATTACAAGTGTGTGCCACTGTACCTGGCCCTTGTCATGCTTTTCATAGGTAGTATTCTTTCCAAGTTTGTTTTCTTGGATCATTATTTTTTGGGGGGGAGAAGCTTGTTAAGAAGGATGAAACTTGTAGCCTGATATATTTTTTAAATATTTATTTTTTAGTTTTAGGTGGACACAATATCTTTTATTTTATGTGGTGATGAGAATCGAGCCCAGTGCCTCATGCATGCTAGGCAAGCACACTACCATTTGAGCCACATCCCCAGCCCCGTAATCTGGTATTGATCTTGCTAATGCCCATCTTCTAAAGCCAATACTCTCTACCTGACCCAGCTCATCAAAGGCTTTGCATGGCCCAGGAGGGCTCTGAGTGCAAGGCTCTTGTGGGTGGTATAGCTCTCTTGGCTGAGCTGTGCCCGGCCCTGGGAGACACTTTGCTTGGGTTCAGAAAGATCCAAAGTAGAAGAAAACATCACCATCATTTTGACTTAGGTAACATTTGGCTAGTTATCTAAGAATGATACCGGAAAAGCACCCAAACCATGCATGGCAAACACTACCTCCATCTTGCTTTGCATTCCATCTACATGGTTCACTTTAGCAGTTGGTTAAAATGTTGCCATCCTCACTTATTTCAGTTTTTGGCTCTTTTGCCTGGAGAGGATGGGCTTGTGAGGACTCATGGGCTGGTTGTATTTTTGGTATCTGTGTGCAAGGTTGGGTTGACATCAGTTGTGAGGAAAAACTGGTGTTTTGTGCATTTCCATTAAGCTCATGCTTTGGTGAAGGCACATATAGAACCTACTTGGTTTTACCACTACACAAAGCACACACAGCCATGCCACATTTTTTAGACTTTATTTTTTTAAGTAAAGAAACTCAGTTGAATCAAAGATAACAAAATTACAGTTTTGTTTGTAATGATCTTTGTTCACCACCACACAGAATCATATAGAATCAAAAGTAATATGAGAACACAAAATGATCAAGGACACCATCATTTAGTATAATTTCTTAATAAAGGTAAATATCCTCATATTTAGAAAAAATTGCATTGCTAGTTGCGAATCTTAAACACCTCGGTGCTGAAGGATCCTGTTATTTCCCCCCAAAGATCCAGCAGCGTGGAGGCTTTCAGAACACAAACTCAAAAATACAGTATTTTCAGGGCAGCATTTAAAAGTTTCAGAAAACCCAAAGAGAACAAAACAAAACGAAATGAACCAGAATCAGGAATGTGAAAGTGATGGTTCTCAAAAATCAATCTGAAGCAGATCTGCCAACAGAAAAATGTGGTTGAACCGAGTCTAACCAGGAAAAAGAGAGATGCAAACTGGCACCCCCCACCCCCCTCCCCCATCCCCACTAAGGCAGCTGCAGTGGCAGAAATCAGAAGCTCAGGTACAGTGAAGGTCTTCCTGAGGCAGTGGGAGAGACCCAGACCATCTGGAACTGGTTGGAAAGGTGACAGGATTCTACATGGACTTGTGCTTTAGGAAAACTAAAGTGGCCAGAATGAAATTAAAAAAAAAAAAAAAATCTAACTCCTAACACCCAGGGACTTGGTCCACTTACATGGCCAGCCTGGGAGAGAAGTGGTTGGCACTGGGACCAAGCGGGTTGCAATTATTCTAGGCGACTATTGGCTGCTGGATGTGAGTGGTCTGGGAGGAGAATGCCCATTGAGACAAGGGGTATTTCTGCAGATGCTATAAGTGGTCTGTCCCCAACTTATGGCAATAGTGGATTTCTTAGCTAATGAGGACCAAAAGGGAGAGAATGTAGTTATAGATTTCATTACTAATTGGTAGTTCTAGTTAAAAGCTGAGAACTTTGTGAAACTCAGAATGTTTGAGTTTCCACCAGTGAGAAATCAACTTCAGCTTATTTATTAGAGATCCATGAAAGCTCTACCAGCATATATGCCTGGAAAAAGGTTCAGAAAACATGGTGGACTGACTCTTCCAAAAGGGTAGCTGTCTATTCTGGGAGCCGAGAATGGGGAGCTGGACTCCATGGCCTGCATTCAAGAGCCACGATGGAGGATGCTGGCTGCAGCACCCAGAGGCGGCAGTAGCAGTGATGCAGGTGCAGCCTTTGCTATGGATGGCTTTCTAGTTTTCTCTGCCAGCCAGGTTCTCTTCTCCTTTTCTCAGCTTCAAATATAATTTGGCAAAAACAATCCTAGTTTATGAAGGATGGGGTACTTCCCTCTGCTAACAGGTGGAAGGAAAATTTGTCCCAATTGGTTGGCCTCTACATGCCATAGGCAGGCCACTTTTCATGACTTTTTGGAGCATCCAAGTAATCCAAAGAAGACAGATGCCAGAGATGAGGGGTTTTGGCCCATCTGGATCATGTCTATTGTTGAGGGGTGGGAGGTGGGGACAGAACATAATAAGGAGCCTGCAGGACACTTGAGGATACTTTCTGGTTTTGTTTCAAAATTCCATAGCAGAAGAATTTTAATTCTTCCACCATGATATTGTAATACCAGGGGATTTTCTACAGGTGTGGTAAGGCTTTTTGGGCAAAGAAAATAATTCCAGATGATACTGTGACAGAATGCTGCAGCAAAATGCTTACTTATGACTCTCCTGCCTTCCTAAAGGATGAAGACATGAGTCCTTCATGTCTTCATTGAGTGTCAGGACACTAGATGTGGTGTTTCAATGGTCTTTACTTTAAGTCAAGGCCACAGGAAAAGCCTCTCACATCTGGGACACCTGTGTGCTTGGCAAACACAAACAAGAACACATGTATCATTTCCTTGGAGCTGGCAAAATCCATCTCAAGTCACCTAGTTACAAAGAGAACTCTCATTTGATGTCAGAAGCTCAGCTGCCCAGAAGTTCACTTCAGTGAAGACTATGGGATAGAATGAAAGCCTGGGCAGGAAGGACTTCTGCCCTGGGCATTTTCCATGCTCTGCCTGATCACACTGAAGGATGGAGTTATTGTCCTCATCCTGATGGCCAGCACCTGCCATAGTCATGAGACTGCCCTTAGAATAGCAAGGATACTGCGATGACAACTCCCCTTGGGAGAGAAGCCAGTGAGACACAGGGCTTTAGACGGTATCCATGGGCCTAACCAGGAAAAGGTGAATGTACAAACTCCCTCATTCAAGTCCCCTCAAATAAGCTTTGGCCGATGACATGGCTGTTTGTTTCTACCTGCAAGGGCTTGAAGAGGCCAACTTCAGGCAAGTGTTCAACAAAGATCAGGCAAATGATATGTAAATGAAGTCGTCTTAGGATGGCCTAAGATGAGGTGACAGGCTCAGGCATATGAAGTGACTTGCCCACTTGACAATGTCAATCAGAGACACTGGGGATGAGAAGCTAGATCTCCTGGACTCTGGTTCCCAAATACCAGGTCAAGAAAGGAACATTCCTTTTTAGTGTATTTCCACTCTCACGGTGGGGCCTAAGGTTCCCTTATGCCTAAAACACTGCAGAGAAGTTAACAGAATATTGTAACAACAAATAACTCTCTATCTTCATTCTGGTCTGGAATCATTGGTGCAAACTCACCGCAAAAAAGAGAAAAGGTTTTCTTCGAGTCTGTTGAACTCCCTTTTAACATACATGTATCAAAGAGACCCAATGTACTTTTTCAAGACAGGCAATATTAATTTGACTGGGAGCAACGTCTTTAAATTATCTGGGGGGTGGGGGGAGCAGGGAGCACAACTGGAGAAGAGTGGGGTGCTTCTTTCCCTTGGTTTCTGACATAGTATTCCTGCCACAGAATTGTCTAGATCTATGCAATTTATATCCTTAATTTGATTTCAAAATAGAATATTCAAACACTTTCTGAAAATCCAGGCTTGATTCAGCCCAGCTAAGACCTTCATAGCAAGAAGAGCATTCACATTATCATCAGAAAGGAATGACTTTGGGAAAAAAAGCGAGGAAGCCCAGAGAAAGGAGAAAAGATGACCTACATATAAAGTGCTGCTCCCTCATTTATTAGGCAAGTTTGTATCTCTACATTCAGTGCCTCTGTGCTCTCATTCAGGGACAAACAAGAATTTTCCTGTAAGACAGCCACAGTCATATTCTCATTTCCATGCCTGAGAGCCTGAAGCTTGAATAAAGGGCTTCAGTTGATTTCATGTGAACCAAAATGGAATGTAAGTGCCATTCAGAGTTCCACACTAAAGAGATTTCAGCTGGGACGTGGCCCCCCAGTCCTGGGGGTGGGGAATTCCGGCTGTGTGGCAACAAAGGCTCTGCCCAAGCCTGCCTCTCCTGGGGTGGGAGACTTCCAGGCCTGCCATACAGGCCAGCTCCTGGGACAAGCCCCCGCCCCTCTTCCTGTGTGTGAGGCCTCAGGACTGTTCTTCTCCTGGAGGGAGGGGTACCTGGGCCACTACTTCCACAGCAGGTCAAGGATGTGGCCTCAAACAAGTGAAAGGAGCCCCTCACTTCCAAATGCCGATTCCATCCTATTAAGTTATTGCTTGATGGACCTATTTTAGTAAAAAGTCTGAGAAACGAAAGTATGGCCCTAAACCCAGATTACAGATGTGGGTGGTGGAGAGAAAAGCAACAGAGGAGAAAGACTAGCTTCCAAATTGAGGCATAGATGATAAAGTGCCAATTTGTGCTAAAAGAACACGAAGAGGAGATGCGTTAAAGAAATGTCAACTTGGGGGGGAAGTTGTAATGACAGGATTTAGCAAGTGTGAGAAATTATACCAAGACAAAGTCAAGACCACAGTAATCTCAGTCTTTTGAGATAATGGCTGTTTCTGATGTTATTAGGGTGATCTGGTGATTGTCAGAAAACAACTTAAGGTTACAGATTTAATTGTCAGTCACTTGGGCCAATGCCCAAACTGTGGCCACAGGGGCTGGCATTCAAGTGCCCAGGTGACTCCCTTTATTCCTTAAACATCCACACAGACCACTTATTCCAGTCTGTCCTGGAGCCAAAGGAGATGCAGCAAAGAAAATATATATTTTTAAAGTAGTCAGGCAATTTCACTCATAGTTCTATTTAATTCCAGATAGCAACTGCTGATTTTTCAAAGCACAGGGTTCTTAGATCTTCAAGTACCACAGGATGGGAGAAAAGAAGTACTTGAAACCTATAGTGACATTTCCACTTGAAAAGACATTTCAGAAAATCTAGCCAACCAACAACAAATAGAGGCTATTCATTTAAAAATCCAGTTTCAAAACAACACCGTCTTTGGTTGGAAATATCTTTCTTCTTCAAACTCGGATCCAACTTTTGAATTGTTTAGTATCAAAAGCCAGAGATAGAGGGACCTGGGTTAAAAAAACTAAAATTACAATTAAGTGCTCAAAAGACCCCCAAAATCTCTTTATATGAAATGTGGGGGTGGGGAGGGGGGGTGGCAGATAGGGAAAAAGAAAGGTAAATGCTTAGCCTGGGAGAAGAGCTCCCAGCCTCGCCTGGAGGGATGTTCTCTCAAAGCTCAGTAAACTGAGTTTGTCATTGAACTTAGGACTGGTGGTCATCTCAGCAATCTACCTGGTCCAAGTCCCTCATTTCATAGGCGAAGAGACTCAAGTCCAAAGAGACTTAATCCAGGGTCATATAGCAGGTGAGAATCAGAGCCAGGGCTCAGCCCAAAGGCCCACTCCCAATCAGGGTCCTTTGTGGGGACACTACACTGATTACACAAGGGCAGCTATGCAACAGGCCTTGCTGCTCTGGAGGCCCCTGGGAGCAAAGAGACATCAATGACGATGAATTTCAATAAAATGAGCCACCAAGATGCTTCTAATTTAAAGGCGCTATAGAACAATGTGTCCCAAATTTGCCTCGTGATGAGAATCCCTTGGGGCACTTGTCAAAAATTAAAATCTCCAGGCTCCTTCCCAGACCCAATGAGTCAGCCTCTCTAAGGGGAGGGACCTGGGAGGCTGAATTTTTAACAAGTGTCTCAAGCAACTCTCAGCAGTGGCAACAGATATGAGGGGACTGTCCTAGTGGATGGTGATGGAGGAAACTTGGCTTGTGACTCAAGTGGAATTTCCTTTGCCATTTAAGAGGCTGCACTCTGGCCTGGGAATTGCAGGCTCCCAGATTCCCAAGCCGAGTCACATCTTCAGCACTGGCCCAGAATGGTGAGCTTTTGTCAGGGTCTACATAGGACACATACAACCACCACGAAACGACATATATCCTTCACTGTTCTCAGGGAAAAGCCTTTTGATTGGCAAAGCAGAATGGCTGTTCAGACACATTTTTAATAGGGAAACTAGATGTAATTGGCTTAAAAGCAATCAGAAGCTGAAAAAACCAGACAGAAGGGTGAGAACCCTGTCATTTGTCACCATGGCTAACAACGCAATGGAGAAAACCAGTAACTAAGCACAAAAATAGCCTGGAGCTCCCAGGGAGAGCCTCCTACTCGAGACACCTGTGCACGATGGGGCCCCGCTGATGATATGAGGTCAGGTCCAGGTCGCTGAGGGAGATGGGAGACCTGAAACAGCGGGCAAGGGGACGCGGGTTCCAGAGGAGGGTCGCTGGAGCGCGCCAGAGTCCGGAGGCCTCACTCCAGCTCGGCCTCCATCTGCTCCGTGTCGGAGCACTGCGACTTGTTTCGTTCCCACTGGCAGATGGCATTCGCATACTCCACCACCAGCTTATCCATCCACGTCAGGGGTTCGGGAAACAGCACAGAGCCCTCAAAGAAGCCCAGGTGGCCCCCATGCAGAGGCAGCACAAACATGACATTCTCCCGTTTCTCTGCAGGGGAAAGGCAGAGAGTTACCGCACTCTAGTTAGCTTCAGGCTGGAGATGTGAAGGGGAGTGAGTTGGCTGGGATGGCCTGGGCTTTGCTTACAGGGAAAAATCACCTAAGTGGGCATCTAACCTCTGCTCTCACTGCCTTGTTCACCAAAGTTAGCCAGCCAAGACAGTGGAACCTAGCTAGCTTTGGGACCGGCATGCCTTTGGGAAGAATGGGCACTGGCTTTATAAATCCTTGGAACTCTTTTAAGTGGTTCTCAAACTTGGCTGCATATTAGAATCACCTGGGAAGCTTCTCAAGCTCCCTAAGTCTAGGCTGCACCCAGACTAATTAAATCAGAGACTCAGGGGTGGGAGGAGAAGAATGAGCAAGGGAGGGGAACCCAGGCACAGGTATTGCTAAAACACTCCAGGTGTTCGGTTATGCTTCCCAATTTTGTGCATCTGGATCCACCTGGGGTATCTTGTTAAAATGCAGTCCTGATTTAATAATCTGAGGGTGGGCGGACCCTACGGAGAGGTTCAAGCACTCAGAGTGTTATTTCCTAGAGAACAAGGAGAATTCAACAGAGTCGATCATTTTTCATCCCACTCATTTATCTTTGAGACTAAGACTTAAAGCTGTGTTAAAGCCTGAGCTGCCAATGCCACATGCTAGATAGCCATTCTGGGTTAATGACCTAGAGCTTGACTTTCTGATTCCATATTTAGGTTGATCCCACACAGGCCAGTAAAGGCCACTACTGAAAATGTGTGTACATGGGGCAGACAGGGGCAGCCAAGTTTAACAGGAAGCACCTGTCTTCCCAGGGGAATGACTGAAGGGCCCCTTGGCTGGCTTTCCAGGGCTGTTTTCTAGTCTTACCCACTTAATTCTTGCTCTTCGGTTGCTGTTTTGTAAGTTTCTATGTGACAGCACTAGCGCTGTGACCATCACTTAGAGCTCCAGAAGGGGACAAGTGCTGTTGCTTTCTCTCACTGCCATGCACGTGGCTGAGTGGGTTGCACTTGTGTAGTGAGTCTGTGGTTGGATGGGGATTGACTGGAGACAGCTCCTTATCAATGTGACACTTGTCCTACACACAGCCTCCGACCTGGGCAGTGTAATAGGGCCCTGGCAGTGGGTCCTTTGTCTGCTCTACGATTTACTCTCCTGAGGGTCATGGGAGAACCAGAGGTATAGCTTTTCCTTCAGGTTATTATATGATATTTGCAAGATTCATATAATGGTTTCAATGTCCCTTTCATGCACCAAGTGGTCATCAGTGAGGAGTGTGGAGATGATGTCCTAAGGATCTGAAATTACACTGAAAAGTAGCTGTGCAATTTCCTATCAAATCCTCCTTTTAATCTCTCTGTGCTTTCTCTTTCTCCTACTCCACTAAGGATGGAACCCAGGGCTTTGGACATGCTAGGCCAGCACTCTATTTTCCCTTTTAGCTTCTTATTCAGCACGAAATGAGACTGTGCTCGCATGAGGCACAGTAACATTTCCATGAGCAACATTCTTTGCCATTTCAGTTGCTTATATTTTTATCCCTAAAGCAGATGGAGAGGCTGTCACCAGAGGTAATAGAACTGGCTTTTTTGTTTTGTTTTGTTTTGCTTTTCAGGTCAAATTTTACATGTAAATATCTCTTAAGTCAAACTCTCCTACTTAATGAAACCATAACTCTGAGACAATAATTCTGCAGAACACCAGGTGAATCTCCCCAAACTGTCTTGGTGATGGACATCAAGGATGGTTCTGGCTTCTGAATGATGATACTCTGCCTAGGCCCTTCACAACTCCAGAACTTGAAGGATAGGCATGAACTGTCCTTCCCTGAAGAGGTTGGTTCCCAGAGCTAAAGGAATAGTGAATTTGCTGAGTGGTTGGGGGAGCAGAAGAAGAAACACTTACCTGAAAGGGCCTTTGGAATGGTTAGAAGGCTTTCATGCACCAAGGGATCATCAGCTGCATTAACCAGCATGAGAGGCACATAAATCTACAACAACAAAGAGTTGAATGAAATGATCAATTCCCTTTTCCAGATCCCATTGATTCAAGGTTCAGAATCACTACCAGACATGTCTTTGAAGCAAAAGGAAGAGAGTCACAGATTGGCTTGCTAAACAGATGGGATAAGGATGCCTGGTATTCACTGGTAGTAGGCTGAGTTACAGGTGCCACTGTGATCATCACCTGGCAGCAAGTATGTGCAGGGGCAAAGTTCCCAGTGTCCTCAGGTACCGAAGAAGAGAGGGGAGTGCCGAGTGGCATTCACTGTCAAAATAATTCTGATTGGTCTTCATAGTGTTTCAAATTAGTCACACATTTCAGAAAAATGACTTTACCAAGAGTTATGTGCCTACTTATTTGGTTTATACTGTGAGAAAGGAAAATGAAGTGCACTCCATTCCAGACAAAAAAGACTTTCCAGAAGAATCTGAAGGTTGAAATTATGAGTAGGCTGGTGAATAGCTGGGGATCTTGGCAGGATTGCATTCAGTATCCACTTTAGCAAAACAGCCAATGATCTCCTTTTGCATTTAAGTGGAAATGGTGTTGACGTGGCACTCAGATTTTCCTGAACAGCCATGCCTAGTGAATGGCTGTGCTCTCCTGGAACTCTCTGATATTGGCTGTACACAGCTTAACATTTATATAATGGCTTAAATAAATATGCCCAAAGCTGGGGTGATGATGCTAAAGTAGCTGGGAAGGCTACTAAAAGAGCAGAACTTTGATACACAATTATCTGCTATAGCTGGGGAAATGGTGAGCCAAACCAGCAGGTGGACCCTGACAGAGATAAATGAGAAGTTCTGTGATTGTATAAAAAAGGCAGTTGTGCCAAGAGAATAAGAGAGACTGGCTTGGTGATGGGCTAGGTCAAAAAATATGTGGGAATTTTGATTAGCCACAAATTTAATACACACACTTATTATAGCTGCTAAAAAAATGCATTGATGCAAACCAGTCTACTTAATCAACAGACATGCTCCTCATCATTTTGATAAATACATCCATTTGACACTATACTCACTGGATCATGGCAGGAATTTGGAATTCCGTTCTAGGCACCACACTAACAAAATACATAATAGCCAAAAAGAAGGGTTCAGGATGATAAGAAACCTGGAGCTCCCATGAAGAATGATGGTAGAAACTGGGTAGGATTATACTACCAAATGGAGTCTAAGAAAAAAATTGGGTGTTGCAGCAATTTTAAAGGCTTTCATATAGACTTGGGAGCAGCCTGGTCTAAGGGGTGGTTCTGGGATTAGTGTATGGTGGTCACAGAGGGACACACTTTGGTTTAATTAAAAAAAAAAAAAAAAGAGTCAAAAACTAGAACAGATCCAGCTAGAGTCTGGCTGAGATTCCACTAGGAAATTTAGGAGGTATATTTTTGTACCATGGATGGAGCTAGGTGGAGTGACATGAATTCTGAGCCAGTGTTGTCTACTCACCCTGTGCAGGTACCTCATGCAGCTTTCTTCCTCATAATACTCTTTCAGGGAGTTATAGCCATGGAACTTCCTGGAACATAACAAAAAGAAAGAAAAAAAAAAAGAAAAGGAAAAAGGACAAAACAACATTTGTCATAAGATGGAAATATTGAGCTGATTATTATCTAATTCTCACGCTAACTCACTGCATTGGTAGAATATGCACAGGCAGCCAAGACTGGTCTAAATGCTGAGTTGATTTTATTACCACTCTAGTTTCTATATTAACTTGTCCTATCAGCAGAACAGGTAGCAGTGTTTAGGGTCAAGAATGCTGGCTTTGGCATCTGAGTTCAAATCCTGGCTCTGCTACTTACTGGCTGCGTGACTTCAAGAGAATGGTTCATCCTGTGTAAAATAGGTCTGAAAACAGGAACTTCTTGATGGTGCCACAATAGTTATTGCACTGAAGTGCTACTAGCCTGGTAACTGGCTGAGAGGAACGACTCAGTGTCATCTATAATTATTAGTGGATGTTACATCATTTGAAACATCAATGAAACCATAAATCACCATAGACAGAGAAACTGAATTCAAAGGCTAGAACTTTCTTTTCAAAAGAGTTCTTATTGGTCACTTAAATGGTAATAAAATGTGGAGCAGTCATCAGAGACAAACTGACACTTAATAAAACCTTCAGTGCACCAGCCTGAAAGTCTTATAGTTTTTTTTTTTTGGAACAAGGATTGAACTTGGGTCACTTCCACCCCAGCTGTCTTCGACATCTTTGCCAAGAAAGCTCAGGCTGGACCATCAGGGACTCTTGCTGTGTAGACATCATCTCCAGTACCTCTGTCCCTGTGAAATCTGTTCCTTCTCATCCTATTCTTCCAGTATGACTGGTGAGAGATCTGTGAGGAGGTTGCCAAAACTGATATGAATCTGCTACTACCCAACATGATTATGAAGGAAGAAATTTACAAAGAGTTGAGAACATTCTCTTTTGGGCTTAAAAAAAATTGAGAAGATGAATTGAGAAATTAAAATTAATTTTTTTTTCTTATTAGACACCACAGTAAGTCACATGCCCCATCTTAAGTGGGTGTGGGTATGGTTCTTTCTACTCTTTTGAACATACCAATAATTTCCTAGTGTCTATTTCCCTTGAGAAACTGTTAACAAGCACAGTTCAAGGATACTTGGTGTAAGAAGGCTACTAAAATCTTGAGAAGAAGAAAAGTAGAGTTTTCACATCCTCAGGCCTTTCTCTCCCTATCTATTGGATAAACACTTGTTTGCTTTAGGTCACATCAAAGGTATCAAATGATTATTTAAAAAGGATGATCTTTTGTGGTCAGAGATCCACACCTTTCCAGCTAAGGCCAACTTCAGTCAGACACTACTGGCAGCAGGAAAGAAGACACTGTGAGGGTTGTGTTACAGGCACCAGGAGGGGCCAGGCAGGTGGAGAGAAAACAAGTGAAGTAGGCAGGGTTTGCATCTTACACAGAGACGTCTCCAGGCCCCAACATAAGAGGCTCTGTCCATTTTGCTTGACACACACAGCTTTCTTGGTCTTTGTTTTTTTTTTTTTTTTCATTTTTGATGGTGACTTCACTTCCTTTCCTTCCACTGGGAAGGCAGGTTTATGTGACACCTGATCTTGCCCTGGTCCTGAGGCAGAACAGCCAGGGGAAAGACTGAGGGTGACTAAGGTGTGCACACCCAGCCCCTCGACTCATGCCAACTGTGCCATGTAGGACGAGTTGTCAGACCCTCTACCTATTTCTCAAGAAATTAGAATTTTTCTGTGAAATCTGTTTTTAAACACTGGCTGCTTATTCCCTTACCACTAAAGTGAGAAAAGCAAAGAGCTGTGCTGGGCAGAGCTGGCCTGCAGCTTCCCGCCTGGCAGCCCACCCCCGAGCATTACTCTCCAGCTTTGTGGACCTACCTCATCACGTTGTCATCAATCTGCATCAAGGATGTAGCTGTGTAGAGCCGGCTCAAGTCCGTGTCCTCCAGGCTCTGGGGTTTCTTCACATGGTCTCCAAAAAGAGCTTGCCTTGGGGGAAGACACAAAAGCAAGGAGAAATTGACCAAATGATATCATTCTATTGAATGCATGTATGAACATGTAATAATGAATCCCACTATTATGTATAATTATAATACACCAATCAAATAAAAAAAATTCACATGCAGAGAGAAACCAACAGAGCCTGCTTCCATGTCCAGAGGCAAGTCCGGAGAGTTGTGGCCACATGAACCAGAGTCCATGTGGTAAGTTAGAAACATCCTTTCAGCCTTTAGAATGTCCTAGAGGATGAACCTGAGTGGTGACTTTTGAAGAACGTTCAGAAAGATGAACACAAAGACCTTACTGTCCTTTTGGGGGCACTAGAAAAACTAAAGACTGTGTGTGTGTGTTTGAAACTAGCTGAATATTACAGACCTCAGCACAGAGGAGGTATCAGGATGAGTCCTGTGGTGAGTGGTGAGTGGTGAGTGGTGGGTAGTGACTCACCACTTACCCTTACACTGGTGTTGACAATGATTCCTTTGGCAGAGCCCCTTGTCCTTTATGAGCCATTTATGTTGCTTAACAAGGAAGACAACGATAACCTATTCAGCATTTGGGTAAATCAACATCACCCAAAGACTTAGCTAAAAAGCTGTATAAGATCATTCCTTGGTATCCATGTGCGACTGGTTCTAGGACACCCCCCCACCCCAGATAACAAAATCCATGGATGCTCTAGTCCCTTCCATAAAATGGTGTAGGATTTATTTCGCGTGTGTGTGTGTGTTTGTGTTTTATTTTGGGTTGGGGTCTCACTGCGTTGCCTAGCCTGGCTTTGAACTCCTGGGTTTAAGTGCTTCTCCTGCTTCAGCATCCTGAGAGCTGAGATTATGGATGCACCCACAAACATGCCTTGCTTTAGGATTTGCACATGACCTATGCCATCCTCATGAATACTTTAAATCATCTATAGGTTACTTATAGTAATTAACACAGATGCTATGTAAAAGTTGTTGTATTGTTTAGGAAACAATGACAAGAAAGAAAAGTCTGTATATGTTCAGGACAGATACAATCTTTGTAGGTCTAATATTTTTATCCATTGTTGGTTGGAACAGGGGATGAAGAGCTCATGTAGATAGAGAGCCAACTGTATTCAGTACAGTGGTCATTTCTAGGGAGAAGCAGATCCATCTTGAGAGCAACACAACAAAGGAAGGGGTCAAAATGTGCATGGTAGCCTGCTCTTCCCAGCAAGAACTCTCAGTCACACAGCTGAGGAAGGAGTGAGTTTGCTTTGAAGTTTGGTTCTATGGTAGGAAATGTCATTACAGAAACTCAGTGTTCTGTGTATTTTCACAACCTTTCCAAAAGAAGACAGATACATTACTCTAGCACTTATTTTTTTCAAAAGATAATTAGGAAGGGGCTGGGGCTGTAGCTCAGTGGTAAAGTGGTTGCCTCACATGTGTGAGGCACTGGGTTCAATCCTCAGCACCACATAAAAATAAAAAAAGATACTATGTGTTCATCTACAAATAAATAAATATTTAAAAAAAGATAATTAGGAAGATTATCTTATATATCTATGGGACAGGGTTCACAAGTTAAAGTTTTTCTAAAATTTCAGAGTATCTGGCTTTTTTTTTTTTTTTTAAATAATGTTTAGTTGTTGATGGACCTTCATTTTATTCAATTATTTATATGCGGTGCTGAGAATTGAACCCCAGGGCCTCACACATGCTAGGCAAGTGCTCTATTTCTGAGCCATAACGCCAGCTCAGTATCTGGCTTTTTATAGAAAAAGTTTAAAAGGTAAATATACTTAGGCACATTTTTGCAATTTGTTAAGAATTACATAATGAACTTTACAGACCATTTAGTAGCAAGACCAAATCCTTTAGCAAAACAGATCTTGTCTGGAAGGAGTCTTGCTTGACTCCGGAAGTGCGGAGGGCAGAGGATTTGGATGTGGCCTTGGTGCCCTGACTCTGCCCCTTCTGGAATAATAACTCTGGCAAATCTCCGGAGCACCCACTCAGTTGAGTCACACCCATGTCAGTACATGGCTGATGCTCAAACTACATGAACTGAATGCAAATAGTTGATTATTATAGTACAGGGACATAAATGTCCCTCTGTTCTGTACCCACCCAACATGAGGACCTAAGGATATGCCTGGCAGCTTGGCAGCCTGAAGGGCTATAAGCTTCAGCCTTGCTCAGGCATCACATGACCTATTCACAGGAAGCCCCACCTGGGGTCAGGCTTGGATGGGCAGCACAACATCTCCATTTATTTATTTATTTAGGTACCAGGGATTGAACCCAGGGGTATTTAACCACTTAGCTACATCACCAACAACCCCCTTCTCCCCTTTTTTAAAAATGTTGAAACAGGGCCTTGCTAAGTTGCTTAGGACCTTGCTCAACAACATCTCCTTTTAACCATTGAAAAAAAGAGACTAAGAACTGGGCATGATGGTGGACACCTATAGTCCCTACTACTCAGAAGGCTGAGGCAGGAAGATCACTTGAGCCTAGGAGTTCAGGGCCAGCTTGGGCAACATAGTGAGACTACTTCTCAAAACAAACAAACAAAAAAACCAGAGATTACAAAATTGATCACTTAGCTTGATGGCTTTTCCTAGTGTAGTGACAAAAATCCCTCCAAAGTGTAATTTTTGAGTGCTCATTATGTGCCAGGCTCTGGGAAAAATCCAAACAAGCCCAAGCCCTCCAAGTCTTCCCATGTAGTTTAAGACCCAGGATTCACACAGGGGAAGCTGTAGAAAAGCAACCTGGTGGATGATGAGACCTGAGATGGGCCGGGTCTGCAAGCAGAGATGCTGGGAAAGGCAGTCATTAGGGAGGAAGAAGAGATAGTAGCAAAAATAATAATGATAATGACATAATTATTGCTAATATTTGTTGCAGGCTACTGTTCTCCAGGCACTACTCTAAGTGCTTGATGGGTTAATTCAGGAAGGCAGGAGCTGACACTTTAACCTGAGCCTCCTGTCACAGCTGCTTGGGCAGAACACCAAGGGCCACCACCCTGTTGTTTTTTTGTTTTGTTATTCTGGACAAACAGGAGTTCTGGCTTTTAGTGATTCCCCAAACAGCTCAGAAAGCAGCCATGTGTCTCCTAAGAGAATGGAAAGGGCCATACCTGTGCGAGAGAATGATCTTCTTCATGTTGTCAGCCATGAGGAAGTTGTAGAAGCGCCGGCACTGATCCCACTGCATGAAGGTTTCCTGGGCCCTGGAAGAACCATGGAGAGTGAGAGGGATGTGGTGGGGAGGCTGGCTGGTGTGGGTGCAGGCCGACTGGGGGCTTGTGCTGCTGCAGTAAGATACTATTGTGGAGAGCTCTGGTTGTTCAGATGCTGGGACAGAGGCTTTGATGTGCAGTGCTCAAACTTCTGTAGAGAGACCAGTGGAGGAACCACCATGTGCCCTTGAAGCTGATCTCAGCAGGACCGACTAGGGCCAGAGAGACCCTATTATTTGTGAACTATGCTCCTGACACTTGTCCAGCCAGCCTTCCTTTAGTCAAAGAACTTTCCAGAGTCTGCTTTGATGGCCATTTGAATACTTTCTCCATTTGACTTCCTACCCTGCAGGCAAAATTATCTGGCTTAACCCATTTTGTTCTATTATCCCAGATGTGAAATTTCCATAAAAACTCAAATATAATATACAATTATGTAATAATAAAACCATAATATTATAATAAAAATAATACAAAATATAATAATATATAAACTCTACATTATGATTTCCAACCAATTTTAATGCACCTGTGTCAATTTAATTGCAATATTTGCAGAATTGAAAACTTGGGACTTAATGGGTTAATATTGGGAGCCTCTAAGTTGAGGGTGGATGTGAAGTTTGGTGCAGAGAAAAACCTAAAAACAATTTCTCTTGTTGCTGTTTGAAAGGCAAAAGAAAAATCATAAAATCTGACCTTATCCAAGCAAACCTTTTTTTTTTTTTTTTTTTGGATTAGCCTTAGAATATCAGAGTGGTGAGGAGACAGAAGTGAAGGCAGGGAGGCTAGTGACACCCCCTAGGCACAGGGGAGCTGGCTGGGAAGTCCTTCTGCTGTTAGGGCTATGCACGGTTAGCCTACCTGTTGAGGGTCATCTTTGACCTGCATAATTGTAGCACTAGGTTAGAAATAGTGTCCTTGTTTCCAGAGCCCGAGCTTGGCCATCACCCTGTGAGGGAGGCATGGGAACACTGCTGGCCTTGTTTACAGGTCCCCGTAGCCTGATGTCCATGCCCACGTGACAGATGAACAAACCCAAAGGGCTCGTTTCCACCATGGGAACTTGGTCCTCCCCACTCAATGCTCTCCTCCTGGGTATGAATCCAAGCAGGCCACTTTTGGTCCACATCAATTAAAAAGAAAGTTTCATTTTGCAGATTTCTGAGTCTCTAGGCCTGATTCCACCCTGTCAATTCCTCTGGGTGACACTCTGCCCACACAGAATCCACAGGATTCATCTTCTAGATGGCAATAGAGACTGAATGGTTCACAGTTGTTTTGTTTTGTTTTTTTAAATCCAGAGAGTTTATAAAAGTAATTTCCCTAAAGCAGCCAACTTCAATTTTGGAATGACAAGCATTTCCCATAATATCTTGAAAAAAAAAGTGGGGAATTAAAAGTGAAATGGTTTGTGAATTTAATGGCCTATAATATTCTTCTAAAACACAAGGGTCAAAAGTCAAAATGGAGACTTAATACCACCTTCCAAGGTTAGAAGGTCACTATGTGAATGTATGGGAACCTCCCCCCACTCTACAGAAACAGAAAGGACAGGCCAGATCACTGCTGAGGCAGCACTGTAGACACCTACCTCAGGGTCTGAGAAAGGGGGTCACCCAACCAGTGAGCCATGCGCTGCTGCCCAGTGGCTCCTCTTCTCTGAACTTGTACCCAAGCTGCCCCTTCCCCTTAAGAGTCCCAGCTTTGTCTTGCATCATCCATTTCTCACTTTGCTGACCTTCTAACTGAAGAAACATTCTTGCTAATGTGAGTACCTCCCTTAAGAGAGGGACTGCACAGGCAGGGAAGGGAGGAGGGGGCTGCCATACTGTTAAGATATAAAAAGATGCTCTGGTGCTGCAAGAAGATTTTCGCTGGAATAATAAATATCTCAGTGAAAGTCTCTGGTGATTCACAGGTGCCTGGGCCCAAGGAGGGACCAGATAAGGATGTTGAGATCAGTGTCTCACTTAGTTTATTTTGGCTAACATTAATTTCTAGGATCTTTGGTTGGCCACTCAGTCTGTTTAGGAGCTGTCTTTTACAACCTTTGGGTATATAATTAAGGAATTGAAACTTGATTTTATATAAGTTTAATAAAACATAATCAAAATTGGTGTGTTATAAAAAACACACAGTCCAATACTAAAAAGAAAGGTATTCCAAGCTACTGAAAATTAACTGCCCTGTTGAGGAATGTTAAAGATCAAAGAGATACAGAGAAGAGTCAAAGTGAGTTTTAACTGGTTAGACTGCAGTGGTCACAGTCACCATTTCCAAAGACAGAAAAAGAGACAAGTGGATTATCTGGATACACTGCCTATCAAGAGCCTCACACATACAGCTCCCACAGATGCAAATTCTGATTTATCCACTTTGTTTTTGCAGTGAATGGAGGCAGGAGAAAGGCTTTTTGGGTCTGGTGAAGGGATAAAGGTCTAAGAAGATGTCTGGGCTCAAATGGTAGAGGGAGGACTTGAAACATGGCCCATAGGACACCTTGAGAAATTCACCAGGCTCTGCATGAGCAGCTTCAACCTTCCAAGGCTCGGTTTCCTATGTGCCAAATCAAGAAGTCGAACTAGAGAATTCATTGAACTACAGAATTCACCGAGATTGCTTCCATGCTGAGGTTATCTAGATAGTTTCGTGAGAGACAGAACAGAGGCCACCTTGGAGACCTTGGTGGTTTTCCTGCTCCTGTTAACAGTGGTTAGAATTCTGCAGATAGGCGGATGTGGTGAATAGAGAGCTGGCCAGCAAGTGGTACTGAGAATGGGTGTGAACTCTGGCTTTAACCCGAAGATAGGCAGCTCCTGGGCTAGATGGGTCACGTCTATCCATCTACCCGGGAACTACATGACCCAAAGAAGAAGGTTTAAAGGGAATGGTGGTGGGGCAGAAGAACACTTGTGATGAGAGTAAATGGGAAACTTCTAAGGGGAGGGAAGAGGACATTACAGTGTCAGAGAGCTAAATGCCAATGGGTGAAGCACAAACAAAAACAAACTAGCTCACAGAATACCTAAGATCTCAGTGGTGTCAGTGAGACTTCATGAGATGGGAAGGACCCTGGGATGGACACCATGTTACTCAAAATAAGGTCAATTTTCAGGAAGAGAAGCAGAATAAAGCTATATGGCTTAAGAAAACAGACCCATGTTGTCCAAAAACCTTGGGGAAAAACATGCAAAGAATGTTGGGTGAGAGCTGCCAAGTCAGATGGAAGAAATAAATTTTACAGTTTAGATGCAAATCACAAAATGGGCATGGAAGCCAAGGGCACTAGACACTGCCCAAACTTCTACTTGCCTAAATGGCAGAACATCCAACTGCTTAACCTGCCTTTAGACAGCTATACTCTCTAGAAGAGAGAATGGATAGCAGGAACCACAACCCAGGCCCATCCAGATACTGGTCCACCAGCAGTAACTGGGCTGAGGACCTGGCAGAGAACTGTGGAATCCAGAGAAAAAGTAGCTAGGTCACTGTTATAGGAAGGAGAGGCTTTGTGTAATCCAGAGTGAATTTTGTTGGTAGAAAGACAGGTTTCAAAAACATCAGAAAGAACCAGGATCATTCCAATAGGAAAGAGGCCTCCTAAAAGTAGCAAAGCTCTAAAAAAGTGATGCTGTCATTGAGGTCACAAAGGAGAGGAGAATACCCTGCAAACAAGTATGGTTTCACTGTCAGTCTTACTTGAGAATGATGCATATGCATTTTTAAAAGCTCTATCATCTATACATCAATTTACTTATCCATTACCAAAATAAAGTTCTCGAAAGATGCCTTCACTACTTCTATCCAATACAAATTAAGTAATAATAATGTTACCCACAATGTTTTCACAGTTGTTGACTTTGAACTGTTAAAATAATTTAAAAAGGTGTTTTAGAAGGTAATAGTTTTATTTATATATATATCAGAGATTGAACCTAGGGATGCCTAACTACTGGGCCACATCCCCAGCCCTTTCTTTATATTTTATTTTGAGATATGGTCTTGCTAAGTTGCTCAGGGCCTTGCCAAGTTACTGAGGCTAACTTTGAACTTGCGATCTTCCTGCCTAAGCCTCCCGAGCTGTTGGGGTTTACAGGTGTGTGCCACTGCACCTGACATATTTTTAAATCACTAAGAAAAGGGTCCATATAAATAAGCATTCATGATTATTTTTAGGGGTCCTGTTCAGAAAAGGCTGGACTTTCCAACTCCTCAACTTTGCAAAATGAGCAGACTAAGCACTGAGTAAAATGAAGAAAATGAACTGGAGAAACCGATCATCTAATGTCCAAATTAATTCAAATCTCCTGACTCACATAATAGCTCAAATTCCTGCAAGACTGTGAGACAGCATGGTCTTTAAGAAAATATGGAGGGTGAGGATGAGAGAGAAGTCCTTACATGGCTTGGATGGGGTCAAGCTTGGCTCTAATATTCCAAAAAGGGGAAAGAAGGCAAACTATGATTTAAGGTTGGTGATGAATTTATGGGATGTGGATCTAGGCAATACTAAAAAATACCTTGAAGGCAATATGCTTCATGAAACCTTAGAGTACATTATGTATTTTCCTAGAATGCTATATACCAATATAAGAACTATTTTTACTTGGGCAAGGAGGGGATTCCCTTCCAGGCTTTGCCCAGATACGATCATATTTTCTCTTTTTTCATCCTGTAGATCTGAAACTCTATACCCATTAAATAATATCTTCCCATTTCTCCTTCCCTGCAATTATATTTTATATAGCTGTTCTCTCCCCTAATTTTAATGTACACATTCTGTCACATTATATATTTTTCTTGATGTTTTTAAATAAAAGCTGCCTGTAGTTCCATTGAGTCAATGTATCATAATTTACTTAACTATCCCCCAAGCTGGACATACGGATTATTTCTAACTTGATGCTACAAGAGAGAAGTAAGCAGAGGAAGCCAAACCAGGAGTAGCCTAAAGGAAAGGGCAGGGCACAGACATGTGGGCAGTCCTAGGCAGACCACTAGCACAGTACAGGGCTCGTGGCCTCTGAAGAGGGAAGGTGGTCTCTAGCCCAGGCCAACAACTGGTTGTCTTTCACAGGTGGAGCCAACCTGAGGAGAGGCTATAACCTCCATCTAGTTCAGCTTGAGAATATGAATGGAAGAAAACCAAGCCCTTGGGGAGGGAGCAAGGGTCTTTGATACCTGTCTAACTGGGCCTTGGTACTTCTATTGGGGTAGCAGGATTTGGAACTCAGGCTAGCGTAAGAATGGCCACCCACCAACTCCCTTTCTTGTTTATAATATTTTCTCTCAGGGTATACATTTGCCAGAATAGATTAGAATTAAGGGTACATACAGACCCCCTCATTTTTCTGATTAAAAACAATAAGCGCAACAACAAAATAAACAAGAATCTCCAGGTGCTAAGGGCAAACCATTCGGTCAGTTTTATAACCCTGTAGTGGAAAATCTGTTATTTCTGAGGACCTTGTAGCTGGTGTGTTGGTTTGTGGCCTTATAAATATCATCCTATTGTCATTAAATACGATAAGGTCCTTAGATGTTGATTATTTTTGTTTAATCAACAAAATGCTTTTGTTTTAATTATAATTATTGGCTAATTCTTCAATGTCAGATTTTTTTTCCCCCCAGTACTGGGGATGGTCTACCACTAAGCTGCATCCCCAGCCCTCTCGCCCTCTCTATTTTTATTTTTTTATTTTGACACAGGGTCTCTCTAAGTTGCCTAGGGCCTTGCTGAGTTGCTGAGGCCGGCCTCAAACTTGTGATCCTCCTGCCTCAGTCTCCCAAGCTGCTGAGTTTACAGGAGTATGCCATAGTGCCTGACTTGCAATATCATATTTTTGAGAGCTTTGTCAGGAGAGATTGATTCTACCAAACCAAAAAAGGTTCCCTTCCCTCCTCCTTAAGCTCCATGAAGGAGCTTATTCAGGATTGTGTTTCCAATGCCCAGGACGAAGTCTAACTGAAAGAATCAATGCACGATTTCACCTATCAGTAATCTTCTGGTCCCACTGGGTCTCTCTATCACACTCCTGTCTGGTCACTACTCATCAATGAATTTATCATCAAGTATCTTCATAGTGAAGTTTCAGCTAAATAATTAAAGAAGATAGACTATGTCTGACCATGCAGCCTCCCTAGGCTGATCGGCAGCTGCTTATGCTAAGAGAATATGTTAAAGTCCACTACATATCATGGAATACCAATCAGGACAGTCCCCCCCACTTCCCATGTGCAGCATGTGGTAAGATGTAAGCTGGTTTAGCAGCAGCTAGAATTTGCTAACTATAGCAAGCAGGTGGTTGGCTTCTCTCTGAGCCTTCCATTGGCTCTGGTGAGGCTAGAGGGGAGGGAGGCGAGCTACTAAGTTTGAGAAGCCAGAAGGAGGGGAGTAACTGAGCAGGCAGTCCTCCAGGCTCAGCTAGAAAGGATTTACCAGAAGCACGAACTCCCGTGTGGCCCCTGCAGGCACAGATGGGCCCTCCCACTCCACCTCCATGTTAAGAGGACACGCGCAGGCACAGCTGCCATCATCCCAGTGCCGAAAAGGATCATCACCCTCAAGTGTTGGCAAGAAAAAAAAAAGGTTATATTGGTTTAAAGGACAGAACTGTTCCTTTATTCATTCAGAAGGTCTGGTTGAAAGGTTGAGGGTACCTGAGCCTCAGGTAGCATCAGCATACATGGGACAATGGTGCCTGTCTGACCTGCCACAAGTTTCCATGTGTGGAACTGTATGATCTTAGCTCAAACATTCTCTATGCTCCAGAGAATAAAGTTGCCTGTTTTTCTCCTTACTGTATAAGGCTGATGTGACCATATGTAATTATGTGTATGAAATCTTTTGAGAAGGGACAAAATACAAAGCACCTTGCAGATTCTAGTTTCCTACCCTCCTTAACCTGCTTTGCCTTAGTTAAGGACACTTGTTTGCTGACAGTGTGTGTCATGTGCTCTTGGCAACAGCAGATGGCGCTACTGCAGCAAAATGAAATGAAGTTATTGATTTTGCGTTTTGAAGAACGAAAAAGAAAAAAAGAACAAACTTGTTAATCTTCCTATTTATCAAATCCAGGGCTCTTTGAATATCCAGTCAGCATCCACAGCAAGTTCACAGAAGTTTTTTAGGAAAGGAATCTAGTGATTTCCATTTTCTAGGCTTGCTGAAAATTGTGCCAACTGTCAGAACCTCCCAGCTCTTCAGGCCCAGCTCCCTCAGATCTGCTGGTAGGTTGGTCCCTTGCTCATTTATTTCCTATCCCAGCGACTGAGCAGGATGGGGCTTTAGTTAGCTCTGGTTACATATGGCTATGAACTTGGGAGTTGAGTGTTTCCAGTCAAGCTAAAGTAAAGGAACATGTCCTTTCAGGTGGCTTCCCAGTGTCCATGGGGAGCTTCCCAAAAGGAAGATGAAGGGCCAATCTAGTCCTTAGATGCCAGAACTGGAGAGACCTCTGAGGCCACCACATCAGTGTCTCCTAAATGTGGCTAAGATCAAGAGTCACCTGTGAAATGTATCAACAGGCAGATTCCTGGGGTCTCATGCCTTAGACTTCATCAATCAGAATCACTAGAGATAGTGTTCCCCCCAAACTGAATTGATTTCTAACATTATCCCCAAAGTGATTCTCAATGAAGTGAGACAGCCAGTAGTTCACCAGACTGGTCTTTGTGATCCACTAATCTAACCCAACTCCTTCATTTTATAGTAAATAATAATAATAATAATGATGACCCAATAATTAAGAATTCTGAGTTCCTTATATTCTATGTGCTAGGAACTGTTCTAAGTATTTCTACACATGAACTCATTTACCTACATAATGGAGCTATGCACTGGGGACTATTTCTTATTATTGTCCCCATATTGCAGATGAGGAAGACTGGAACCCCTTTCTTGGAAAAGTTTCATCAGGGACATTTGTCATGTCTGCTTTGGGTACATTTGAATCCTCCTTTTTGGCCAGCTTCAAGTTTAGGCAGAAGTTGAATTTGGGGCCCACATTTGCCCCCTGAATATGCTGGCTTCAAATTCCAGCAATAACTTTAGAAAGAATACAGATAAATTTAATCCATCAGAATTATGAAATGGGCTTAAAATGCAGCATGAAAGATGTAAGTAAGGCAAAATGGAATGACTTTTACGAAGTATAAAGACTATCTGGCATTAGACAGGATCAATAAAGAAGTTTTTGTTTGTTTTACTTCCTTGTGCAATTTTTGGATTTATTCAAGAGATTTTTAATAATTGGTCATATACAAGACATTATAATGAAGAGTGTCTATAGGAAAAAATAGGGTGTTTTTTTTTTTGCAGGGGAGGTGATACTGGGGATTGAATCCAGGGTGCCCTACCAATGAGCCACATCTTGAGCCCTTTTAAATTTGTGAGACACAGTCTTGCTAAATTGTTGAGATTGGCCTTAAATTTGCAATCCTTCTACCTCCGACTTTTAAGTCGCTGGGATTATAGGTGTGCACCACTGTGCCGGGCTAGGAAAAAATACAAATGCATCTGAAGAGCCTGGAGAGAAATGTGTGTGTGAGTGTATGTGTGTTCAGATTTGGTACTTTACCACTGAGCTATATCCCTAGACCTTTTTGTTTGGACAGGGTCTTGCTAAGTTGCTTAGGACCGTGTTAAGTTGCTGAGGCTGGCCTTGAACTTGCTACCTTCCTGCTTCAGCCTTCCAAACTGCTGTGATTATAGGCATGTGCTACCATGCTCAGTGACAGCACCAATCTTGAGGGGAGTCATCCTGTAGGTGTCTGTGGGCAGAAGACCACCCAGTGGGTCAATGCATTTGTGAAGAGATCTGGGATGCCTAAGAGATATGAATACTTGCAGGTGAGGATGCTTGTAAAATGGTTTCCACAGAGCCCTTCCAGATGCCATCTGAGACTTGGCTCTTACACAGGTAGGAGACATGTGCAATCATAAGGCCCTGCTCTCAGTTCCTAACTCACAACTTCCTGTGTCTTCTCCTAAACCCATGGTTCTGCCATGTTCCTGAAGCATGAACACAGTAGTCACCTAACAGATACTCCCCTAGGGAAGAAGCAGCTATTACTAGGGCCTTGGCTCACCCAATTATAGATCTGAGCCTAACATGCAGCTGCATATATCAGGCTTATAGAGTCTGCTAATAACAACTCCAATGTATGATGTGAAATCAAAACAAGATGAGACCAAGACTCAGAAACTTCTGCTCAGTCTGCCATGGTGTTCTCAAACCATGTCTGGTGCATTGGGACATCTCAATAAACAAATGCTAACTGAAGACCTGAAGGAAAAAAGAAGTACATGCACACAGTGGAGATGACTCACCTCAGTGCGCTGTACCCCTGACACATGCTGACGCAGCACAGAACCTTTTCTTGGTTTGCCTGGGTCTCCCCCAAGTATTTGCACACGATGTTACCACCCAGGCTGAAGCCCACAACAACCAACTGGGTCATGGGATAGGTCTTCTTAATGTAGTTCACCATGGCTCCAAATTCCCATGTGCAGCCTGTGGGCAAAAAACAGGTGAGGTCACTCAATCATTTTAGGTGCAACAAATGTTGGAGAAAATGCAAGCTGGAAGGTTACTAAATTGGTGCAAATATACTAAAAGACAAGAAATTTATGTGTGTTTTGAGGGAGGGTAGGGGGAGATAGGCAGACAGAAACTATTCTTTGGCTACTTAGAAGTCTCTCCTCCCTCCCCCAGTATTAACCAAGCATCAGAAATACCCGCAAGCAGAGGTTCCATGTATCAAATAGATGCTCCTTTAAGGATGGGTCATGAGAAACTAGTTTAGATGCTCATGGATATTGGAATAGATTCAGGTGTGCATGAATACATATGTTCACATATAAATGTAAATAAACCAAGGGCAAATCCCTTCGAGAATAGTTTCATGAGCTACATTGGGATGCTATACGCAGGTGGACAATGATTCATGTGTTAAGAAAAGTACCAAGTGGCTGTTATTTACAGGATCTTCTTGTCAGTGTAGGGGAGGGAAGGAAAGGCAAACTTAAGTCCAGAGGGATGGCCAGGATGCTCTGTAGGATTAGGATAAGATGTTCTTTGTGACGTTGGAACAGGGTGCCAAGGGAGGCAGCCCCATTCAGAAATACTCAGAGGAGCCTTCTGGATGGAGAGGTGTTTGCCTAGTTTGCTCAGGAGGGATGACCTCAGCTGGTGTCCCCTTGGGAAGCTATTGGAGCCATGCTGTGTTTCTACAGCTTTGCTTAGAAGAGGAGACAAATGGCCATATACAAGTAAAGTGATTCACCACATCCTTCTAAGACCCAACCTCAGATCGCAGGGAGCCAACTTAAGTAACACCTACCGGGGAAAGTTAGGAATATTGGCAGGAAGCATATACAAAACAGATTGGTGATGAGTGCAGTGGCACACACCCATTATCCCAGGGACTCGGGAGGCCAGAGTTAGGAGGATCACAAGTTCGAGGCTAGCCTCAGCAATTTATTGAGACTCTGTCTCAAAATAAAAAAATAATAAAAAGGACTGGGTTTGTAGTTCAGTGGTTAAATGCCCCTGGGTTCAATTCCCAGTATCAAACCAAATAACCCAGACTGGTATGAGAAGAGAATGAATTTACAGTAGAAAGATGAGTTGCTGACCTGGGCACTGGCTCAGAAGTTTTGACATCTCTAATGGACTTGGACAGTTTCTTCCCTAATCAGCAAGCCATGCCTGGGGCAAGCTCCCAGGTTTCTGTCTTCCTTTTGTGGTGGGCTGCAGACTGAGTCAAACCAACACATGCAGGAGTTCTTAAATTGCAGAATGCCCAGAATCACCTGGACAGAGTGTCAGAAATGGGCAATCCTGGGCCTCACCCCCAGAGATGCTGATTTTATGAAATGGGGACCAGGCCCAGGAATCTGAACAAAAATTTTTTCAGTAGTCAATTCATGCATATGGTACAGAATTCCAATGACATAAATGATGCTTAAAAGGTAAGTTTCCTATTTTCTCTCTCTCTCTCTCTCTCCCCCTCCCTCCATCTCTCTTTTAATACCAGTGGTAGCATACACATTCTTTAGTACCTTCCTTTATCCCTCTACAATGTCTTGGAAACCATTATGTATCAGTACAGTTGAGACCTATGCTCCACCTGGGAAGGAAGCAGGTCTCCCTCACTCCAGTGAGATGCTAGAGGATCAGGCTTCCTATTTTTCTCCCTCCTGCACCCATCAGGCTGGGACAGTCTGTAGTCTTCAATAAAGATGCCAATGAACAGAATGGACCCTCTGAAGGGTCAAGAAGCTGGTCCAAAGGGAACTGGCTTCTTCATTCTGGAATTTGAAAGGCCAGGCTTTCATGCCCACTTAGGTCAAATTTATCCAAATTTGTCTAAGATTTTCTTTTTAAAAAGGTAGCAACGGAAGAAACATGTACCTCTAGGAGGTGCTAGATTTAAAATGAGGTGCTGTAATGTAATGCACTCAACTGATATCACAGATGCTCAGTCACACAACAAATAAAAACAAAGAAATCTCATTAGAACATTTGTTCACCTCCCTCAGGACATTAGGGGCCCTAAATACAGGTTCATAAAGAAGCAGAGTGGCCTCATGGCTAAGTGAAAGGGTCTGTGGTCAGATTGCCTGGGCTTACCTCCTAGTGGCCCCAAATGCTACTAAATTTCCCTCTGGTGACAGGTGGCCCTGGGTATGAGGAAAATCTACTGTTTCTGGACTTCCTGCTAGAGAGAGGCTCAGAGCCCACAGAAATGGGTATTTTTTAACCTATACTACAGATACTTTTTATCCTGAGAAACTTTGGCAAATATTGTTACCTTGGGCAAATTACAATTAATTCTGGGTTTGTTTCCTCTTCTGTAAATTGAAGGTAATAATACTTCATAGAGTTGTTTGGAGGCCTGAATAAGGTGATACACATAAATGGCTTAGAGTAGGGTCTAGAATATAATGAGCATTCAGTGTTATATGATTATGACTGATTGCAATTTTTTATTTTAAAAATATCATTTAAGTACATCTACGTTCATAGCAGCATTATTCACAACAGCCAAGAATATCAACAGATGAATGGACAAACCATCAAAACTTAGTATTTTGCCTACAATGAAAGATATTCAGCCTTACAAAAGAAGGAAATCATGACCATGCTACCACATGGATGCACCTTTAAGGCATTATGCTAAATGAAAGAGGCCAGTTACAAAAACACAAATACTTAAATGGTACCTAGAGTAGTTAAATTCATAGAAAATAGAATGATGGTTGCCAAGTGCTGGAAAAAGGAGAAATTAGGAGTTGTTTAATGAATCTCAATTTTGCAAAGTGAAAATTCTGGAAATTAGTTGTACAACAAAGTGACAACACTACTGAATTGTAGAGTTATAAATGGTTAAGATGGTAAATTTTATGTTATGCATATTTTATCACAATTAAAAAAATAATTCAAACAAGGATCTGCAGTTTAACACTCAGAAAGACCATGCTAAATTTCTGGATTTTTCTTTAAAGCAGTGTTCTTTAATCTGATTGTATATTTGAATCACCTGGCCCAATAAAAGCTAATGAGCCAGGCCTAATGGTACATGCCTAAAATTCCAGTGGCTCAGGAGACAGAGGCAGGAGGATTGCAAGTTCAAAGTCAGCTTTAGCAACTTAGCAAGACTGTCTCTAAATAAAAAAGTACACACACACACACACACACACACATAAATGGGCTGGGGATGTAGCTCAGTGCTTAAGCATCCCTGGGTTCAATTCCTGGTGCAAAATAAAAATAAGATAAAAATAAATGTTAATGCATGCCCTCCCTCAGAATAATTAAATCAGAATGTCTGAGGGTAGGACCTGGGCATGGGTATTCTTTTAGAGGATCCAATGTGCCTGGTACTAGGACTGAGAACTACTGCTCTAAAGATCAAGGACCTCACCAGCTCAGACCAAAATGAGAAAGTATTTTTTGAGGCACCCCTTCTTCTATGCTGGACCATCTCTTTTCCAACTTCCTTCCCTTCCACTTGCAATAAGCAGCCTTCAAAGATGGGGGCACTGTGCAGACTTTGGAAGTATCTGAAGCAGAGATGCCAGACTGGTAGCAACTTTCTAAACATTTCCTCAATGCAAGGCTTCTACAGGGGCCAGTCCCCACTCAACACAAAGAGATACATCCTCCAGACTCATCAAACACCTGACAAAAACAAGCTTTAAATCCTTAAATATATACAATTACTTGCTAGTGATCTTTCTTGTAAAAAGTATGTCAGAAAAGCTACACAGAGGTTAAATGTCATCGCAAGAATGATATATTAGCCCAGGGGTTCTCAAAGTGGTCCCTGGGCCAACAATATTAGCATTGCCTGGGAACTTGTTCAAAATACATGTTTCTGTGCCCTGCTCCAAACCTACTGAATCAGTTCTAGAGATAAGTTTAAACAGAGAGCTCCTTGAAACAGTCATCGGGGGCCCCAATTCCAGAGTTTTGGATTTAGGAAGTATGGGTAGGCTAAGCATTTGCCTTGTATCACAATTCTACATAAGTAATAGAACTTATGTATTGTTAGTTTTATTGTACTGTTTAATTATTGAAAGTCTTATTTTCCCCTGATTCCTTTTAGACCCATCTATCTTTATTCCGATTTGATACTAATTATTTGAGACCTAGCGCAGATGTTCAGATGTCACTGGGGCAGTTACAAAACTTGGATTTGCTATACCACTGAGGAACAATTAAAGCTTATTGTGTAGGCACTTGGGGAGTTTCCTTTTAATTAAATCTAAACACATCTGATCTGGATAAAAGGCCAGCCTTGCCTGATGCTGGACAAGCTGTTGGGTGATCCATGAAGAGCTGCCACTTGCCCCAGGCAAGGGAAGGGCAAAGACATGGTGTGCCTGCCAAGCTCCAGCTCCAGGATTAACCTTCTGGAAAACTGGGTCCTCCCGGGACCTCCACCTGATGCCAGTTACCAATACCCTCAGTGCCTGGGAGCCCCTCCCTGGCTTGTTAGGTTACCAAGAGCTACAGTAATCTGTTTTTTAATACGAGGGAGATTTTAATGAAGTTCTAGATATTTAATCCTTCTGGGATTAGCACTAGTAACACGATTAGATAGCTAATCTCGTTGCAGCTTTTCAAAGACAAGATGAAATTTAATACACTGGCCTGGCCTTAGAGAGAGGAAGAAGACAGGGCCATCCTGGAAAGGCCACCTGCTGAAAGTAGGAAAGGCTTGGTACCTTTTTCTTCAAGCCCCCACCCTCAAAGGCAAAGGCTTTTTGAAAGCTACTATTTCAAAAGCCACTTTCCCAAATGACACTAACATGACTAAGTAGGCTAAAATACAAGGACCCAGGGACTTAGTGTTCCTTATTCATGGAGACTTTGAGTCATCTCCGCATTCCCCATGCCAGGCATGGGCCTGGCACTTGGTGGGTGTGCCACAAAATGTTAGGTGGATAAGAAGGAAGTCTGATTCATATGGAATGACAACACACAGTGTTGGCCAGTGTGACTGCACAGCGGGTGGGAAACAAGCACTTGAATGTCTTTCCCACTAAGTTTCATCTGAGAGAAAGACATGGTCAGGCTAAGAACATGGCTCACTGACAGGTGGGTGGCTAAGAGGCCTGGCAGCTTGTCACTTTCATAGCGAAAGTATGTGAGTCATTTCTTAAAGCCAAAAGGGAAGCTATTACTAAATTGGGTTACTTGGGAAGAAAATAGCTGTAGCAATAAGGTGGGAATCCCTTTTTGCCATCACTTTAGTTTGCCTGGGTCTTATCTCTGAAACAAAAACGAGTACTTTCGGTTTTGTTTTTCCAGGTATAAACTGCCTTAAACTGTCCTCTTATAGTTGCCATCTTCAGCATTCAGATCTCATTCTGAAAGTGCAGAACCTATCATCACTGCCTCTCCACAATTCTGCTCTGGATATGACCCCCTTGCATGTCCTGAAGCTCCCAGCCCTGACTCTCAACAGGTGGTCTTGCCAGATGCTGGAGCTTCCATATTTTACTCCTTTCCCTTTTATATTCTCTGTCCCTTCACCTTTCCCCACCTCCTTCCTTCCCATTGTATTCTTCTGCCATCATCAACTTGACTGTTTCAGGCAGAGGCAACATAATTCATATTTGTCAATCTGGAATCATGAACACGATCCCAAATTGAATCTCTATCAATTAAAATGGTAGATATGAGAAGTCTATAGAAATATCTAGGTTCATGAGCTAATCAAATATTATAAGATGGATTGAACAGTAGAAAAAAATAGAAGTTTCTTTATTATATGTATCTCCTTTATGGTGAAGAATGACTGTCCATCCTAGTTTGTATGAGAGAGTCCTGGGATCTGCCTGCTGTTTAGATGTGGCTATTAATAAGGTCCTTCTTTACTCTCAAAAATGTCCCAGTTGCGATACTATATTATATAGTCATCTCAGGTCCAGGGCCTCTCTTCTCAATTCCAAGACTGAAAGGCTGCTCTCTAAGCAAAGTAAAATTTTCTGACCTTACCTTCAAGTTCCAAAAGGTATTTTAAAAACCAAAAACTTCTAGTGTTAAACTCAATTAAAGAGCTCCTTCTCTAAGCAACAGAATCCCAATGCTGTGATTTTAGGTACTTCTCACCTTGATGTCTAATGCTAGAGAGTCAAGAATTTAGAAGTAAGGAAAGGACTCATTTATTTATTATTTATAGTTAACTCACAGGAAGAATCAATTTAAAACTTTTGAGCCCATTTTTCAATGCTTGGTGTTCTAGTCAGAAAAGGGTGTTAAGTTCTTAGGAGGCTCTCATGGTCATAAGGGATTTGGTCACCCTATGGGGGCCAAAGCTAGGTTATTTTTATTCCTGTCACCTGATATAGAAGAGACATAAAAATTTTAGTTTTTCTCTCTTCAAATCAAGATCAAACTCAGGACCCTTTATTGCTTATCTCTTAACTTTCTGGCAATAAAACTTCAAGATATGAAGATGTGACACTAGGGCCAGAATCATCATCAGCTGAAAAATTCTGGCTTCAGTTCACTCCTTGGCTGATAGACATGATCCAGTTATAGTTTGCTCTGAATATAAATACAGGACTGTTAGGGTATGAGGCTCTTTGCAAAGATAGGCCCTGAACTTTCTGGTCCCCAAACATCACTGACAAAAACACTCATATTCCAAACATTGTCTGGGTTAGAAAATAAATTAAGTCAGTGTTCCAACTAAAAAATAGATTCTTTGTAAATAATATACTTCAAAAACATTTTTAAGACTTCTCCTCTTCCTTCTTTTCCAAGTGATATTGACTGATCTCATCCACATCACAGAGATGGAACCTGGCCTGTTCCAGTGCAGTATCCCATTTCTTATTTACCAATAAGACAGTTTAGTGAACTTTAAGTCAGGTTGAAAATTTCACTATGGTGGGTGCTACTAGTCATCCTAATAGGTTCACATTTTATTTTTGGTCAGATCAGCTAATGACATTTAATTTAATTTATTAAAAGAAATACTTAATATTTTTCTAGTTTAAAAAAGTCTATGGACTATACTGAAGTAAGGAGAATTTTTTTAAAAGAAAGAAAATTATCTTTAGAAGTTAAAATACAGTGAACAGAGCATGGACAGCAATTAAAAAATATTTCCAGTACTAAGTTTAAGAGTTTACTCCAGGGCTGAGGTGTAACTCAGTGGTAGAGCATTTGGTCAGCATGTGTGAGCTCCTAGGTTCAATCTCCAGCACCACCGACTCACACACGAGTTGACTCTGACTATTTGAATTGAAACTAATAGCTTTGAGCTGAAGATGTGTGATCCAACCAGGTTTGATTAGGAGGCCCATCCTGAAAGTCCTGCAACAGGAAAGCAAGCATTTCTCCTTCAAAATAACTCTCAGGGCCTGGTCACCCCTGTGACCACAGAAAGAGACATAACTCAGACCAAGCTCAAAAAAGAAGAAAGCATTTGCACTAAACAAGAATGGTGTCTCAAATTAGTCTTTGTGGAAGTTCACATGTTCATAAGAGGTCACTGTACAAAGCTGCTACAAAGGCAAGGTTGGTTAACTGTTCCAGTAAACACTTGCCTCTTCTTTTCTAAGTTGGTTCACAGAAAATTCAAAGTTAGAGTAAAGGGCTAATAAAGACAATCATCATTGTCATTGTCTGGTATCTGCTGGACTCTGTGCCTTTTGTGTTACTGCTGATTCCCCCATAACCTTCCTTAATTCTTCCACTAGGCATTCAGCCCCCACCTATGGGTCTCTAAAGAACTGGCTCTTGCCCTGTGCAGTCTTTCCTGAGAAGATCTAAGAGAGGTACTAGATGCAGGAGATTAACAGAAAATAATACAACAGTTAAAAAACTAAGATTGGTTCTTGTCCCTGAAAAAAAAAAGAGTCTCAACTTTTTGGATAAAGATACTCTTATTGGTAAATACTCTTTCTGGATAAAGCCAGCAAATAAGCTTAAACTGATTGTGGCCATATGTCCCTTCCTTAACCAGGCTAGATGTGAGGTGCTCCTTATACACTGGGAGATTTCTGAAGGCAGGGACTTAAATTTATACCTGTATCTTCATTATAGGGGGTGGCCCCATGAGGCTCTGGAGGAAGCTGGATGAATGAACACAAATCCACCAGGCCCATTTCTTGTGGCTTTAAGCAGCTCTCAGGTGTTCTTTTGCCCTGTATCTAAAATGCATCTGAGTGAGACCTATTTCCTAACACCTCAGAAGTATCAGCAGGATGCACTTTCTTATATGAAAGGGAAAGTAGCCCATTGTTCTGGAGCATGAACTCTCAGACAATAGCTAGATTGCCTGAGTTTGAAACAGGGTCACTCATTCCTGTCAGCCTTGTGATGTGGAACATTAACTACATCCTGCTGGACCCTCATCTGTAGAAGAGAAATGACTGGTTTAATTTGTAAGTACATAGAGCCTGAGTAAATAATAAATGTACCTGGCACAGAGCAAACACCATGAAAGTGACAGCTATCAATACAAACAGTAATATCTACTGCCATCAAAGTGGGGAAAAACCTTTTTGAATGTTCAAATATCTTCCTGCTCCTCTCTATCCTAATGAACCATATTCTAAATAAGGAAATTAACACAACAGCAGAGGTGTTATTGAATTGGGGTTAAGAATCATACAGTTTAGCCAGGTGTAGTGACATACGCCTGTAATCCCAGCTACTGGTGAGGCTGAGGCAGAAGGATTGCAAGTTTGAGGCCAATCTGGGCAATTTAGTGAGACTGTCTCAAAATAAAATTAAATCAAATTGGGGAAAAAAAAAAAAAAAGAACAAGGGCTTGGGATGTAACTCAGTGGTAAAGTGCTCTGGGTTCAATCCCTAGCACCTCCCCAACCACAACAACAACAACAACAAATCACAGTTTGAATACTGGTTCTGCTTACTAATCACATGACCCTAAACGAGGAACTTAACCTCAACCTCCTCAAGCCTGTGATACTAATTATACCTACCTTTGAAGCAGTAAAGATCAAGTGAAGCACATACACACAAAATTCAGCACATGCCTGGCATTTATTAGTGTGAGATAGATGGTGACTACTATCATGAAGGACTTTCCTTAATGAATTTATCTTTGAAAGGCAGCACCAAGGATTCTGAGAATGCCTAATTATCCACTTAGGACGTTCTTCTGAGCAAGAGAGATCTGTTTTCAATCATTTCTAATCACATCAGCAAAGATGGCTAGTAACAAGGGATTAATGCTTGCATGGATTGGAACAGAGTTAGTTTGATAAATAGGAAAAGATCTTTTGTAATTTTCTGAGAGAGACCTGAGGGGGTACATAACAGGAAAAGAAGAATATAGTGTTTTCATGTCAAAGTCCTTTATTGATTTCTTCTGGTGAAGACAACTATTTCAGAAAGCCAAAAGGGTATTCTTGGTGACTTGAATGGCTGGCCTCTGGCTCTAGAGATGTGATTTGCACAAGGGAGGACTTGCAGAACAGCAAGGCATACCCACTTAGACACCATACATTCACAAACTGCCATTTCATGTCCATCACCTGGATCCTCATTCAGTCAGCAGGCAGTGGTGTCTAAGGAGATGAGCAAAGTCTATGGTTCAGCAGGATTCTTGGCAATGGGAGCTACCACAGGACTGCAGCGTATCTTGAGAACCCAGAATGCCTCCCAATATCACATCCAATCACTCCATACAGTACAAAGACTGCCTGTTCTCATGGAGTGGACTTTTTGGGTGGAGAGGCAGGTAATAAACATATAAACAAACACATGTGAATATAAGTTCACAAATGATGAAAAAAAATACTGAACTTCAATTCTCAAGTGCCTTGAAAACTGTCAAGAGTGACATTAGGTGGAGGATGACTTGGGAGGATGGAGCCACATTACGTGGGGGGAGGAATCAATGAAGGACTCTCTTAAAAAGGTGAAATGTTGGTTGAAACTCAAATGACAGGGAGGAGCTGTGTGAAGGCCACAGGATGGCCTTCCAAACTGAACTTGGATGGACCTGAGAAAGCAGGCTCTGGAGTCCCTCTAGCACTTGGTGATGCCAGGGCCAGGCCCTGGCCCTCACTCATACACTTAGGGTGGGACCATGCAGCCTGACTTGTTGACTGCAGCGTGTCTTGAGGACCCAGAATGCCTCCCAATGTCACATCCAATCACTCCATACCAAAAAGGAAGCTGACTTAGTTGGGGAAGAAAGAAGATTAAAAGAAGCATAAGAAACCTATCAGCCAATTGAACATACTGATGGACCTGACTTGAATCCTGGAAGCAGGCAAGAGGAGCAAGTCCCATCTCTCACTTTCGGACTTCATTTAGCACCAGCAGAAGTGAAGGTTTCTTGTTTTATGGAAAAAAAAATCTGTGTCTCCCTGATAATATCCAACTATACTTTATACAAAAGAAGACATCCACACCAAATTTTCAAAATAAAGAGGTGGAAAGATTCCCAAATTATTGCATCTATTTCTGGTAGAGACAAGACTGGTCAGAGTAACTGTTATGGGGTGATGGCATGTTGGGGTTTGTTCTGGTTTCATTCTACTATTATCCCTACTTCTGCATATTTTGAAAATTTCTATAATAAAAATTAAAAGCAAAACAAAACTAAAGAGGAAATGGAACAAGTCTTATGTCTGTGGCTTTGAAAACCTAGGCTGAACCACGGGCTCCCCAGGAGCTGGCATCCAGCCCTGGGATCTTTAAAAAGTTCCCAGGGGGAATTCTACTATTGAGCCAGTGTACAGCCATGACCTACATGAGGAGAACTAGGAGTTTCAGAAAAATGCCACGTTCCTTAAGTACTGTACAAATGAACTTTTCCAAGTTAACTTATAATTATTAATTCTATTAAAAATTGTAATAAACTGTGCCAGAGTTTGCTAGTATCTATTTTCCCTACTGTAAAATACATCTCTACCCCAATGGAGTTAGGTTAGGCCATGTTGTGTACTTTGGCCAATAAATTACGACCAGGAGTGACCTCTATGGTTTCTCAGAAGCTTCAAGAGTCAGGTTCTTTCCACTCTCTGTGAGGCTGGCTCCAGCTGGTGGCTGCTGCTGCAGCCTAAGCCCTAGGATAGTAATGATGGGGACTTGGAACCCCCTGCTGTGCCACGATGGATGTGTCCTGTGAGGCAGAAAACATCTTTGTTTTTAAGAATTTGGGGAGTTGTTTGTTCCCATAGCATAATCAAATCTATTATATCTGACACAAATTTAACATAGAGCCTGAGTAAATAATTCTAAAGTCCAACAGAATGAAATAGAAAGGCAAGGAGAGAAAAGCACACCCTGAAGAAGCAAGAGTACTGCTGGATATTAGGCCAGATACAAAACAATACAATAGTAAACAATAGTAATAGTAGTTACAAAAAGTCACAAAACAATAGTAATTAAAAGTTAATGACATTGGGCATGGAAACAAAACTCTACAGATATGCTTTTGCTAATTTTAAAAGCCCATCCATGAATCCCAGTGGCTTGGGAGGCTGAGATAGGATGATTGCAAATTTGAAGCTAGCCTCAGCAAAAGTGAGGCACTAAGCAACTCAGTGAGACCTGTCTCTAAATAAAATACAAAATAGGGCTGGGGATGTGGCTCAGTGGTTGAGTGCCCCCGAGTTCAATCCCCAGTACAAAAACAAAATAGTGATGAGGGTTTTTCAGTTCCAGCATGTTAACTGTTGAGCTGCCTCAGTTTACCTATCAGAAGTAACAAGCCTGTCAGGCAAGGTGTTGCATGCTTAAAATCCCAGCAGCTCAGGAGGCTGAAGCAGAAGGATCTTGAGTTCAAAGCTAGCCTCAGCAACTTAGCAAGTCCCTAAGCAACTCAGTAAGACCTTGTCTCTAAATATAAAAAAGAGCTGGGGATGTGGCTCAGTAATGAAGGACCCCCTCAGTTCAATCCTGGTACCAAAAAATAAAAATTAAAATACATATATATATATATATTTTAATTTTATATATAAGTATAAAAGTTATTTAATAAGCCTGGGCTTTGCCTTCATGCACAAGGCCACCTTCACTAAAGGAGTGCTCTTTATCCACCAGTCCAGAGAACCATTTATTAAAAACTCATAATTTTAAGCTAAAATAACATATATCAATGGCACCTAAGGAAACACTAGCATTTCCTTTCCTTGGTGTCCTCCCAGCTACCATAGATGGTTTATATTTTAGATTTCAGTATTGTGTGTGACTTCTGGATTTTATACCCATTAAGGTCACATTTTTTTTTTTTATCTTATTCCCAAAGGGTATAAGAGGCACTGTAAAGTTAGAAAATGCACCAATGTATTCAATTAAATAGCAGGGCTAGAAAAATCATCCCAAGTAACCTTTCGGGAAACTACCAAAGTAAAATAAACTGTAGGAATTCACTTCTAAAATTCGATGAAACGAAAATGTAACAAATAAAAGGAAATGGGGAAATGGGGGATGACCGGGACAGGACTGATGTGTTCCCTAAATGGATCCACCTCAACCGTGTAGATTTTTTCATGCTCAGATATAACTCATTAGCCCAACTATACCACCAACTATGCCCAGCAAGCTGTTTTTCTGCTGGATTGTCCTGCCCAGAGCCCTTGTTTATAAGCTCACCTTTGAGGACCCAGCTCAATGCCGTTCCTGGGAGACTCCTCCCACTGCATCATAACTCTTCACCTCCAGAGTCAGCTGGCGTCCCCATGCCCACCAGCCCCTCTTCTAGGGTACTCATCACACTGGGCTACAATGGTTTACTGAGACTCAACTTCCCCTTCAGAATATGATTTAAAAAAAAAAGTCTGGTCAAAAACATTAACCAACATTTAACAGACCTCCACGTATTGAAATAAGAATAAATCCAACATTTAATAAATGGTTACTACGTCAGTTTTTTAATCCCTCAACTACCTGCCAAGTACTCAGCAACCCACCTACTATTGTAGTTGAATCTGGAACTGAGGTTAAGCAAACTGCTCAAGGCCATGTGGCCAGTTGACAGCAGCGCTGCAGTAGCTGATCCAGGGCCTGTCTCTTGACTGGGGTCCTTCCTGAGAGAACACTCCACACAGAGCCTGTTCTTCTCTGCACCTTTTTCTAACCAGATCCCCTGACTTGGTAATGCATCCATGTGGCCTCCTCTAGCCACCACCCAGAGTACACGGGGTGTGGGGGGCCAATTCCCACAAAGCCAGCCATTCTACCAGTTCTGAGATGGTTCTGGAGGATGAGGTAGCAAGATTAGGCTCCTATCTTTTAACTCTTCTATCTACAGGTTCCATGCCCTTGGCCAAATAGCTTAACTCTCTTTGTCTTAGTCTTTCAATCAGAAATTCACTAATTCCTGGGTGAGGCTGAGGGGACCATATCTAGGTGAGACAAGCACAGGGCTGGCTCACATTAAGTGCCTTCACTGGCATTTCTTGTGCAGTTTGGCACACTTGTGCTCCAAAGTCTCTGCCTGCCCTGCAGCCAAGCCACACCTCTCATCCACTATTTGTTTAGATGGAGCTCTAAGTTCACGTACAGAACCTTACAATTATTTCTCACTATTTTCATTTGTATTAGATTTTGCTTATTTATGCCTTCTGGATCCAATTCTTTTTCTCACTCCCAACATGCCTGTGTTTTATCTGCAAATCTGTACAATTGTCTATATCTTCAAGCCACTGACGAAACTATTGAACAGAACGGAGCCTATACAATGGGTGTCTTCAGGTGTGGGAGTAAATGCAGAGGAGGAAACAGACTCAGAGTACCTAGCCTCAGGCCTGGATGTACCCACTTCCCTGCCCTGCCCTTGCAGGAGAGTGACCTTATATGTTACCAAAGGCATCATGAACTGGAATGACCTTGCTAGAGGGCAATATATTGCTATGTACGAATACACATAAAAAATGTTAACTCCATAATTTCACTGGAAACTTACTCCAAAGAAGTCACTAAAGAGTTCTTTCACTTGCATCCTAAGGATCAGTGAAATCATTCCTTGCACCAGAACCAGCTGTTTAGAACTTAAGAATAAGAGTATTTCATTAATTTTTTATAAGTCCATTATAAAAAATCCTGACTTGAAGCTTAATTGTAATGAGGATGTTCATATTTATATTTTGAATTTGTACATTGAAGAGCTTTTTCTTGCAGATTTTGTCAATGCGTATACCTTAGAAATAAAAACATTTGTCTTTTTATGCTATGTCATATTTCTTGAATGTTCTGCTCATTGTTTCTTACCATTTTCATTGTATTGTCTATATTCTTTTCAATACAGTTATATTTGTCTTCATTGTCTGAGGTCCTGTCTTCCAAGTAGTCTAATCTATTGGTAATGTTCAATTGAACTTTTAATTTAGTTTATTCTTTCTTTCATTTCAAGGCTTTCTGTTTTGTTTTGTTTTTTTTTTTTTTAGAACCTCTATGCCCATATTGAAGTAATCTTTTGCTTTCTGTATTTGTTTATGTAGCTCTTTGTCAAAATGATCTTTTGCAGACTGTATTTGCTCCTTATATCATTCTTTAACTCACAGAACATTTTAAATATGCACATCCTAAACTCTTTCTCGGTCTATCTTCTGCTGTGCTGGCCATGAATTCTAATAATGTAGTATCTTGATTTGTTTGAGGGCAATTTCTTTCCTTGTCTTTTTATATTGCTTGTGTGTCTTCCCTTCTAGCACTGTGGATCCGAGGCATTACTGTTTTTACCCTATAGGCTTATAGTGCCCCTGTAGGGATCCAATACCTCTCCTTTGAGGTGAAGGACAATGTCATCAGATCCCAATATAAACAATATACCCCCTAAAAACAAATGTTTGCTAATAAGACGTTTACATTTGGTCACAGTGTTAAAAAAAAAGTTAAAAAGAGCTTCATAGCACCATCATTTAAAATGCTAAAAAACTTTAAATGACCTACATGTCCTAAAAGAGGAATGATTAAATAAACTACAACAGAATAGTAATATCAATGTGGCTCTTAGAATAATTAAACAGAATAACTATGCATCTTTTATGCTGGTGACTATAGAGTTACTTTAAAAAGTCACCGTAGGTACACATGCTATGACTACAACTCAATAAAAACTACATACACATAGATACAGACAGAATGGGAGGAAGTAATAGAACATCATAGTTATTATGTGGTTGTTTCCCATTAAAACATATTAGTTTATTTAGTCATAAACATCCTAAATGCTTGTGCACATACAGATGCATAATTCTGTTTATTACTGTATACTTATTATGTGAAGGGAGAACTAAATATTAATCAAGAATGAACAGTTCAGAAGCTAGAGCCTTAACAAATACAGGATTTTGAGTAAAGTCAAGAAGGATTTGCCTAAATATGAGAACCAATTCTGGTCCTCGAGGAACTTGAAAATCCTGTAAGTTTCTAATGTGCCAGATTCCCTTCCTGACATTCACATGTCTCATAACACACTTGCCTGAGAGTCAAGATGGCACAGTGGTGAGAGGCATAAGTTCTACTCCCAGGTCTAGCTGGCTCCTAGCCCTGCTGTGACACTTATCAGCCAGGGTACCTAAGGCAAGGCCTTCCCTGTGAGCTTCGGTTTCTGCCTCTGTGAGCCAGGGGTGGTTGGTGTACCCACTTCTAAAACTGTGGTGAGGCATGGCATCATAAACGCACAGCATGAGTTGCTGTTGTTATAAATGTGTGCCTCACTATCTCTTGCAGATAGGCATAAATTCTATACAAGGCAGAAACAAAAGCAACAGCACATTTGCAGAGAACAGAAAAGGGGGCCCCCACTTGTCTGAACTTGGACACTATTGGCCATACACCCTACCCTATTTACCGTAAGTGAACATGCGTGGTGAGGTCAATTCAATGTTGGGCAGGGCACCCAGGTGGTTCAACACTGCACACCGGTAGCCATTTTTCTGGGCATAGTCAACGAAGGTGCGGATGTACTGCTTCTCACTGTGATTGGCAATTCCAGGGCAGATGACCATGGTGACATCATCTATAGGGTGGAGAAAGAGATCCGGATGTATACAATGAATACGACAATGAATATAAACAACTACACTTCATTGGATTTGAAGACATGAGAAAGAAATTTTTAAAAATTCTAATTTGTTATATATGAAGCAGAATGTATTACAATTCATATTACACATATAGAGCACAATTTTTCATATCTCTGGTTGTATATAAAGTATATTTCCACCATTCGTGTCTTCATTACATGTACTTAGGATAATGATGTCCATCTCATTCCACCATCTTTCCTATCCCCATGTCCCCTCCCTTCCCCTCCTACCCCTTTTGCCCTATCTAGAGTTTGTCTAATCTTCCCATGCTTCCCCTCCCAACCCCACTGAGAATCAGCCTCCTCATATCAGAGAAAACATTCGGCATTTGGTTTTTTGTGATTGGCTAACTTCACTTAGCATTATATTCTCCAATTCCATCCATTTACCTGCAAATGCCATAATTTTATTCTCTTTTCTTGCTGAGTAATATTCCATTGTGTATTTATAGGAGAAAGGAATTTAACATATATCTTTTCACTCAATTCTGTGAAAAACAGTATTTTTCCCTTCTAGCTGGAGCTATTTTGGTGATTCCCAAACTATTTATGATGAAGGGTCAATTTAAAAATTTTCCAATCTGTCAGTCAGATACAGGTACATTTGAAAAATACAATAGAAATTATTTATTAAAAATAAAATGAGGGCTGGAGTTGTGGCTCAGTGGTAAGGCACTTGCTTAGCATGTGTGAGGCCCTGGGTTTGATTCTCGGTACCACATATAAATAAATGAATAAAATAAAGGTCCATCAACATCTAAAAAAATATTTTAAAAAATAAATAAAATGAAAAATACATAAATCTCAAAAAATTTTTTCTTAGTACTGGGGATTGAACCCAGAGGTTCTCTACCCCTGAGCTACACCCAAGCTCTTTTTATTATTTACTTTGAGACAGAGTCTTGCTAAGTTGCCCAGGCTGGTCTCAAACTTGTGATCTTCTTGGCTTAGCCTACTGAATGGCTGTGATTACAGATGTGCATCATTGAACGGAGCTCAATTTTTTATTAGTTCAATAGACATAAAATTACTGTAAAAATTACTACACAAGTACCTGAACATTACTACTGTTCTGCATGAACTAATGAATAGGAAAATAAAAAGAAGTCTTTGCACAGACTCCTCTGACCCAGCAATTTTATTCTCAGGTATTTATCCTACAGATTAACCTGTACATATGAAAAACAGTATATATTTAGTAGGTGTTTAAGGGCAAAAGATTGAATATAATCTAAATGTCCAGAAACAGGGGTCTGGTTGAATAAATGACTGCATGTCCACGTGATGAAATACATGTGGCCTTTAAAAAAAAAAATTAGATGTCTTTATATAATCCCATATGGCAAACTCTCCTATATATATTAAGTAAAAAGGGCTAGATGTAGAAGAATTTATAATATGTTGCTATTTGTATGGAGGATAAAAGAAATGTCTATGTTTATAAATGCATCCAGTAGCTCTGGAATCATACAAAAGAAACCTAACAGTGGGTACCAATGGGGAAGGGTGTGAGGGACAGTAGAGATGGGAAGAGAGACTTACACTTTCACTGTGTATCTTTAGTACATCTTTTATTTTCTATCACAAGCATGAATTATCTACTTGAAAATGTGAATACATATTTTTTTTCATTAAATCTGACAAGTTTTCCTTTAAATTAAGAGGAAAAACAATTGAAAACTTCTTAATGCTGGCAGGTAAATGTGAATTAATAAGCAATTTTATAATATACATAAAGAACCTTAAAATTTGTCGACTAGGAATGGAGCTCAGTGAGAGAGAGCTTGTCTCGCATGTACTAGGCCCTAGGTTTGGTCTCCAGTACCAAAAAAAGAAAAGAAAAGAAAAGAAAAACCTTAGTATTTTTATAAACATTGACCTAGTATTCCAATTATCAGAATCTTGCCTAAAATTTTATAACTAAGGATGCTCATCATAGAATTATTCATAATGACAAAACTGTAAACAAGCTAACTGCCCAATAATAGAAGAATGGTTAAACTATGGAATATGACCACAACACAGACTATTAAGAAATCATTAAAACTATGTGTTTGGGGGCTGGGGTTGTAGCTCAGTGGTAGAACACTTGCCTCACATGCACGAAGCACTGGGTTGGATCCTTAGCACCACATAAAAATGAATAAATAAAATAAAGATATTTTGTCCATCTACAAATAAAAATGTTTAAAAAACTACATGTTTGAAGACTTTCAGACTTTTTTAAAATATTTTTTTAGTTGTACATAGACACAATACCTTTATTTATTTTTCTTTATTTGGCACTGAGGATTGAACCCAGTGCCTCACTGGTGGTAGGTGAGTGCTTCTACCATTGTGCCACAACCCCAGCCTGACTTTCAGACTTTTAATGACATGAAATGAAAGTATTTCTAATACAATTATAATAATTCAGATTTTAGAAAAATAATGGAATAAAACTGGAAGGAAATAGAACAAGATGTTAAAAAAAGTATGTTTGGATGGTGATTCTTTTAAAACTTCTCTGTATTATCTCAATTTTCTAAAATGAGCACTTATTTCTTTTATAGTCACAAAAAATCATGCAAGGGAACAGAGAAGTTTTACTTGGAACATTTCCTGGTCACAGATATTGCCTTCCCCAGAATATCCTTCATGAACGGGGTGACAGAGAGGCATAGATATATACCACTAAAAAATCAGAGTTTTGCCCTTTTCAGCTCCCTACCTCAGTCCTGTAGAATGGTTAAGCTAAATTTAAAAAATGGTAGAGGAAGTAAAGCACTAAAAACAAGAGAATTGGGTATGGTGGAAAAATAAATATTTGAAAGATCAGCTACAAGATTTATAAACACAATGTGAATTCCTATCCCATTCATTTATCCATTCTTTCCATGACTGTTTATTGGGCTCTGGGGATTCCTGCATTCCAGCAGACAGATAATGAACAAGTACACAGATTACTTTAGAGACCATCAGGTACCATGAAAAACCAAAGCAGCGAGGCATGAGGGATCTACTAGGAAGGAAATGTTTGATAGAGGAGGAAGTGACATTTGAGTTGAGATCTGAATGACAAGGTAGCCAAGTGAAGGGTCTGGGGATGTGCATTTCAGGGAGAAGGAACAAAAATTAAACCTTTATTATCAGCTAATCAGCAGTTCTAGTTACTTTAAATAAATGAGAGTTATAATACATTTACTGGAATTTTCCCCCCACTGCTGGGGCTTGAACCCAGGGCCTTGTATATGCTAGGCAAGCACTAGATCACAGCTACATCCTCATCCCTTTGTATTTTGTTTTTGTTATCATCATTTTATTTGTTTATGATACTAGAATTGAAGCCAGGACCTTATACTTGCTAGGCAAGCATTCAGGTACTTGTGTAGTAATTTTTACAGTAATTTTGTTTTGAGACAGAGTCTCACTCAATTGCCCAGCTGGCCTTGAACTTGTGATCTTACTGCCTCAGCTTCTAGAGTACCTGGAATTACAGGCATGCTATTTACCCATAAATAATTACCACACTCCTATAAAAAAAGGAGGTGCCTTTGAATATGTAAAAGACACATTTTCTTCTGATAGAAATGGCATTCAAAAGAATGCTGGCATCTAACTCCACTTTTTCAAAAGCCCTCATTATGAATTGTTTTATAACAGGTATTTATTGCATAGATTGAATAGAATAATGCCCAATTCCAGCAGCAATGGAAAATGGAGTTGTTTCTCAGAAATAGATATCCATGACCCATGCACAATGACTATGACTTGAATGTGTCTTTTTGTCCAAGGAAACCTATGCATAGGGTATCCGATGGCTTTTATATACTGTTATTCAACAAACAAAACCAGCCTATACTGCTTTTCCAAGCTTCAGTTTCCCCAGTAGTAAAGTGAGAATAAAAAAGCACTAATCTTGCAGGGCTGTGAGGAGGAGTAAATGAGATAACCTCATATATAAAGCACTTAGAATAATTGGGCCTCTGTTGCGATGTTGACTCAGCTCTGGTCCTGGGTGGGGATGCTGGGCCCCAGGCTCTCCCCAATCCTTTTAGACTACACTTCTGTATTTCACAAGAGAATTATACAATTGTTTTCTACAATGCTTTCTCTGGAGGGCCATTGGGACTGGAGCAAATTCTCATAGGACACTACTAAGTGATGACTCTCAGCAGACTTACAGCCCCCAAATGTAGTGGGACAGTGGGTGGCACAAGCTGTGTGCTCCTCACTGTGTTCCCCACTGACTAGTGTTCCTTCTCTGAGAGATGGCCCAATTTTATGACCTAAACTTGCTCACCTCCAACACAGTGCTCAGCCAAGGGCTCAAAGAGGTCAAATGTAGAAGTGGCTCCATCAGACATGGTGATAAACTTCCGGTGCCCATAAGGGTGTGGTGACCTCACCCTTCCCATCTTCCCATACAAGGCTGTCTGGATGTGTCCACTTTTCCCCCAGATCAGTGGTGGAATGTACCTGAAAAAGAGAAGAGAGGTCAATTTTCTCTACATTCCTTGAACAAACTTTCAAACTATTTAAGTTTTTTCTTGACACATTCTGTACCCTAAGCAAAAAGCAAGAGTTTTTTTATTACCTTATGTCTTTGCCATGATTTACCCACTTCCCCCATTTATTAATGCATCCTGCATCATCAGAGTAGTTTTAGATTTCAACCAGGGTATGCTTATATAGAGAGGATTTCAAATTTAGAGTATTAAGTAATTCATCATGGGTAATTTCCATAATATAGAATAAAAGGAAAGAAATTTTGAACACATTCTAACTTGACAGGGTTAGCCTCCTTAGTATTGAATGAGCTAACGAATATAACACAGGTAGCACGGTGCATATGCCCACTAAAATGCTCACTTCTTTCCCTTCCCTTAACAAGACAAGTCACAGTTACAGTGATTGCTCCATTAACCAAACCTGCTGCTCTCAGCCACACTGGGAAGGGCTGCAAACTCTTCTAAGAGTCCATAAGTGCCTTGGGATATGTTGGGCAGGGGAAGCATGACTATATAACCCAGAGAATGTGCTTGAAGGGCAGAGCAGTGTAAACATTTGTTGGATTAATGAAGGATAAAGGCTTGTTGGCCTAAGCAAGGTATGATGCCTCCCTTGCAAATGTCCTTTGTGAAAACACCAAGGGACTCTGAGCTTTGGTAAGAAATGCGAAGATCACACACCAGCTAATTACTGGGAAAAGGTGTTTCAAGTACAATTAAGAAATAATGATGATCACGACCACAGTATAAGGTGATTCCGATTTACTGAAACTGCAATTCCTTTCTTTTTTGTGGTTTTTCACCTAAGCCTGATAGTTGGCCAGGATGTGTCCTACATAAACTAGAGTCCTTATAAGACGACATCAATCTTTCATCTCTGTATTATGTCACAGAGGTGTTTTATTAATAATTCACCCTATTTGCCAATTCATGCCTGTCATTTCTCACAGAACCAGATGATACCAGATGCACTTCTTTGATTTACTCTTTTTGTATATGTGTAATTAATTAAATGTGCATTAAGTTAAGGGAAGTGAACTATCATCTTAAGCCAGTTCTCAGACAGCTTCCTCTCTGGGGGGTGGGAAGAAGAGGAAGAGTATTTTAAGAACCAAAAGGACATGAAGCCACTTGCCAGTATAACACCACAGGAGCAAATATCAGGGCAGAAGCCATGGCATTTGGAAAGCAGATGAAGGCATTTACAAGAGTTGAGTGGATTATGACAGGAACAAAAAGCCAGCTTTATAAAAATTATGTCAAATTAGACAATTGGATACTATATAAGATTTAGCTGTATAATACACAAAGGGTCTCAGACTACCAAGTTGGACATATATTGTACATAGAGAGAGAGGAATGACCCAAGAAATCAAACTCCTGATTACTCTAAGAGGAAAATCAGAAGATTATTTTTTGCTTATAATATTAATTAGATCTATAAATATGCTAAAGTTAAAAATATCAGAAGAATGGGTAAATTTCCTGTGCCTATCTTCTGATCTTGTTTACAATACAATATAACTTAGAAAATATGACAAAAGAATGCAACAAAATTTCATTTTGGCTGTTCACAGATGTCACATGTAATGATGTGTTAACCCTGATACCATGTTCCTAGTTCAAGATCATGTCACTCTGAATCTTGTCAACAACCCCCCACGTGGCTTCCTGGCCTTACTCTTCCTCCTGCCTGCTCCATCCTCCACACTGCCAATGGAGGGATAACCTCAATGCACAAATCTGATCAGAGCCCTCCAATGTATGGGTTCTAGCCCAGCTGGGGAGGCTGGCCACTTGTGGTGCTCATTTTATTTTCTGCATAACTCCAGTAAACCTTAACCATGGGCCTAATACCACCCCACATGGGCATGCCTCTACCCAAGGTGCCCATGCTCTGCTTTACACTCAAGTTCCTGCTGGCCAGCAATTGTCTTTCAGGACTCACTCCCAATCAGGTTGCTGGGGGAGTTGCCCCTTCTTTGTGCATAGTTCTGTCCTAGCACCCAGGTGGCCTGGTTAATTTGGAAGCTTTTTTTAAGTACACCCCTCCTGCCATTCATTCACCTTTGGATCTATCCCTTGGGCACTTAAGGCACATTAGGCATTCAGGGGGAACTTGCTGAAATGATGAGAATACAGACCCACTTAGTAAATCTAAAGGGAGAAATATGTCTTTTAAATATACAAAAATATATTTTAAAATAATACACACCATGATAACATAAATTTGGCTATTGCATGATCTGCATTTGGCTAATGTCTTCTTTCCAGCCCATTCTTAGATGGGGGTAGGATAAAATCCTCTCAGGGTGTGTGTGTGTGTGTGTGTGTGTGTGTGAGAGAGAGAGAGAGAGAGAGAGAGAGAGAGAGAGAGAGAGTATGTGTATGTGTTTAGGAAACAACTGCCTCAAAATCATTTGGGACTTTCTCTGTGCAATGCAAGGTCAATTGTGCACAGCAAGTATCACAATCTTTTATCTGATGACAAGACCACCTACTGATGAAACACAGTAATACAACAGCAAGATTTACAAAGCTGAGATTTGGGTTTTACTGAATGTTTTTGTGTTTATGTAACTTCTCCACAAACCACAAGGAAAAAATCTAAAAACAAAAAATAACAAAATAGGTGCCTAGTTACATGGTCTAGGTCAAGGGAGGAAATATGGCCCCAAACAATAAAATATTTTGAAATTTATATAAACATACAAACTCTGAAGAGGTGCTGCTACATGAAAGAGTATGTTTTATTCTAACTACCTACATGGTAGTCTGTCTGAAAATATAGCTGCCAATCATTTTACTTATTCCTGTCTCCACAAGTCATTCTCTGTTCTTCCCTTCAGGAACTAGATTCATGTCCTGTGAATCTAGGGTGGCCTATGACTAGATGGGTTAACAGAATGTGGTGGAAGGACTGCTGAGCAGATCTGGGTCCAACCCTTAAGAGACCTGGCAGGTTTTACTCTTTGCTTCTTGGAAGCCTATCCAGTGTGAGAGATCAGACAGAAGCAACCCAGGGGAATGAGAAATGGAACTGAGAGCTGTGTGCATTATAAATTTTATAGATACTGCCAAATGGCCTTCCAAAACAGATGGATCAAATGGATCAATGTACATTCCCACACACAGTGCAAGACAATAATGTTCCTGTCTTCCTCACCCTCATCAATAATTTGCATTATGGATATTTTACATTCTGGCCACTTTAATTAATAAAAATGGACATCTCATTTCAACTTGTGTTTCTTAAGGTTGATCCAATATATAGCTAAAAAAAAAGTTTCTTGCTTGAATTTGCATTTCTCTGATTGATTCACTAGTCACTTACGTTTGTCTTCTATGAATGGTCTATTTATATTGCTTGTCCATTTTTTTTCTAGTATATTTTAACCTTTTTTCCCTATTAATTTCTAAGTATTATTTTTATTGCCTCTACATTAAACTGTTATCTATTATATGGTGCAAATGTTCTCTCATAGTCTATTGTATATTTTAACTTTATTTTTACCTTCCATAATATTTATATTTTGTGATTAACTTTGGTAGTTCATTCAAATCTTTGTATTTTGTATGTTGTAGTGCCATTCTAATACCCAGTTATAAATATATTCTCCATTGTTTCTTTCTGTTGTTCCTACAGTTTTAAAAAAAGGGATTAACCTTAAGTCCATTTATTTCTGTAAATGATGTAAAGGAAAGATCTAACTCACTTTTTCCTAATAGATGAATCAATTGTCCTTGCACAATAAATGGCCCATCCATTCCTTACATATTTCAACCATCATCTTTAATACATACCAAGTTCCTAATTAATTATTTATATTTGTTTCTATACTCTGTATTCTGGTTCATCTGTCCATTTTTCTATTCATGTGCCACTATGACTGCTTTATAGAATCAGATGGGATATTTTGAGAGTTGATAGTGCAGCTGACTTGAGTATTCTTTTTCAAAATTTTCTTGGCAGACTGTTTTCCAGATGAATTACAAGACTAGCTTGATCAGTTACATGAAAATTTTGAAATTTTTGATTGGAAATGTACCAAACATATATTACCTTGGGGATAATTGACATCTTTAAAACATTGGCTTGTTCCCATCTAAGAACAGGGCACATCTCTCCCTTAGGGCCTATGGTAAAACTTTTTTTTTTCCTTTGTGTTTGAGTACTCAGTTTGACTACACTAATTTGCAGGTATTTCTATAGGCTGTTCTGAAGAGTTGAAGCATCTGGGCACATTTTGTTCCTAACTTCCTAAAAGCAGGAATTCTGCCTTCTAATTCTTTACTAATCCACATGCTATTTTGTCCAGTGCTATGCGTGACTTGTGGTTAATAAAGGCTTATTACCAAGAAATGAGCTAGACCCTGACAAAATACAGAGGCCAGACTGTCCTTATCTTCTGAACCTATTTATAATCAACATCTGGCTTTATTAACAAAACTACCCAATGGGAAAGCCCACAAGGGAAAATCTGAACCTCCTTCCCACCCATGTCCTCTTCCCCCACACACAGCCTTTGGGCAGATGGAGCAAGAGCAGATGGTTGCTGGTCTCTTAAAGAGTTGAAAAAATAAAGGTGACTAATGCTCATTTTTGCCCTAAATCAGTGGATAACCAATTCTTGTGGTACTGGATCCTGTGGTTATAGATTAAACTACTTTACAGTTGGCTGGCATAGCCAGACTTAACTGTTATTCCCTTTGATTACCTCATACTTATCAAGTTAGCACAGGACTTAACATACAGTGGGTATTTAGGATATATTATCCGAGCTTGAGTCCCCATCAAACCAAATGCCCATCACCAGCTACTCTAACAGATAAGACACTTCAATTAAAGCAACAAAACCCAACTCTGATGAATTTAAAAAAGGAAAATAAATAGGGATGCTGGGCTGCTTATCAAATGAACAAGAGGCTACAGAGACAGGTATGAAGAGCAGGCAGGATCCCAGAAAGAAATTGGGGGTTGCTCTTTGCACTGTAAGGAGCAGCATCCCCCAACTCCACTCGAGAGTCAGTGAGTATCCCATGAGTGGGACATCTGGAAAAAAGGGATGTCTTCATTTTCAGAGAGGGTAGGTGGAGCACCTTAATTTATTAGCTGCATACAGAGGGAGAGAAGAATGTCCCCAAAGAAATTTGTATGTCCTTCAAAAGGCAACCAGAAAGGGACAAATGTCTCCTATAAGTTTTTGAGCTGACTTGTCTTTGGTTCAAGAGGCTTCTTTAGAGTCCCTGATGCCCACACAGCCCCCATCAAGCCACTTTATTCCTACCTAGTTTTTCCAAAGTCTCTTTCTTGCAGTGCTTGCCCCAAACCCTGGTCCCAACCCTCAGCATTTCACATATTTCTCAAATGTATTTATCTGCCTATAAGCATGTGCTTCACCTGTAATAATATAGATCAGAAATAGGCAACCTGATTGCTTAAGTGTTTTTTTTTTGTTTGTTTGTTTGTTTTTTTACATGCACCCATCTTTCTTGAAAGCAAATCTACCCACACAAGTTAAGTGTGCTTCCTTTAAAAGAAACATTCAGGAAAGCAGAGGCTTATTTTCTTTTCAGAACTGGGAGTTGAATTCTACTACTGAGCTACATGCTCAGTTCTTTTATAAAAACTTTTTATTTTGACACAGAGTCTACTAAGTCACCAAGGCTTGCCTCAAATTTGGGATCCTCCTGCCTCAGCCTCCTGAGTGGTTGGGAATGACAGGTATGTACCACTGTGCCTGGCTGGTCAGGAAAGTAGAATTTTTTAAAAAAATACCTTTTTAGTTGTTTATAGACCTTTATTTATTTATATGTGGTGCTGAGAATCGAACCCATTGCTTCACACGTGCCAGGCAAGTGCACTACTGCTGAGCCCCAGCCCCAGCCCAGGAAAGTAGAATTTTTAAGACTCCTAGTTGATGATCTTTACTGGTCTTAAAGTAGCACATTGTGAACCCACACCTTGGGCCCTTCCACTTTTTTGAGGTAAAACTCATATCACATGGAATTAACCATTTTAAAGTATGCAATTTAGTGGTATTTAATACAATCACAATATTGGGCATCCATCAAGTTCCAGAATGTTTTATCACTCCAAAGGAAATTCCATATGCAATCTGCTTTCTGTCTCCATAAATTGACATATTCCACATATTTTATATGAATGAATTCATACAATCTGTGGCCTCCTCTCTTGTGCTTTTTCATTTAGCATGGTGCTTTTGAGGTTCACGCATGCTGTAACATGTCATCGGTATTCATTCCTTGTAATGGCTAAAGATTTCATTGTATGGATACACCACATTTTGTTTATCCGCTTGTCATTTGATAGACCTTGGGTGGTTTCCACCATTTGGCTATTGGAAGAGTGATGCTATGAATTTTGAGTACAACCTTATGCTGGGAAACCATTTGCTGTTCTCCTGGGTACGTACCTAGAAGTGAAATGTCTGCGTTGTACAGTAATTCTATAATTAGCTTTCTGAGAAACCTCAAAACTTTTCCATAGCAGCTGCACCATTTTATATTCCCATTTGCAACATACAAGGGCCCAAATTTCTCCACATCCTCATCAACATTTACAATTTTCTATTAAAAGAAAATTATCATAAACCAGGTGTGGTGGGGTGGCTCATGCCTGTGAGGCTGAAGCAGGAGAATCACAAGTTCCAGGCCAATCTGGACAACTTAGTGAGAACTGTTTCAGAATTAAAAAAATAAAAAGGGTTGAGGATATAGCTCAATGGGAGAGCACCACTGGGTTCAATCCCCAGTACTGGGGAAGGAAAAAAAAGAGACAAAAAAAACTGTAGCCATCCTAATTTGAGTAAAGTGGTATCTCATTGTGGTTTTGATTTACATTTTCTTTATGACTAATGATGTTTAGAATCCCTATCATTTTTGACTCTGGGTCATTTCCTTCCACTCTATTTTCATCTCTCTCTCTACAATCAATTACAATTTAAAAAATAAATTAGCGGTGGCACATGTCTATAATCTCAACAGGTGAGGAGGCTGAGGTGGAGGATCATGAGTTCAAAGCCAGCCTCAGCAACTTAGTGAGACTCTATCTCAAAATAAAATAGAAAAAAAAAAAAAAAAACAGGGCTGGGGATGTGGCTCAGTGGTTAAGTGCCCCTAGATTCAATCCCCGTACCCCTCCTCCCCAAAAGACTGATTAGTTGATAAATAAATATATTATCTGTCTCCTGTTCATCTCACAATTGCTATCACCTGAAAAGAACTCAACTCTCTCTCTCTCTCTCTCTCTCACACACACACACACACACACAAAAAGTCAAAACTGTGTAGCTTCTAAAAGTTGGCAAAAGAATCTAGTTTTCATAAAAACATTTAGACCTATACAATTTACCTGAAAGAACTGGACTTGCTGAAACTAAAACAGGAGAACTTAGCATAATGAAGCCATGTCACAATACATGTAACGGATAAAAAAGTGATCACTAACTCCCAAGACTGGTAGTACAATTTAAATGGAAAACCACCCTGATGAAGAAAAAATTTCATTGTATTATATTAAAAAATTCATCACAAAACCAAACAGGTTTAGCAGAATTTGTTTCAGGAAATACTTTCTCAAAGAAAACTCAGTTTAGTATAGTGGCATGTGCCAACAGTCCTAACTACATGGGAGACAGAGGGAGAAGGATCACTTGAGCCCAGAAGTTGAGGCCAGCCTAGTCAACAAAGTGAAATCCTATCTATTAAAAGAAAATAAATAAGCTGGGTGTAGTGGCACATGCTTACAATCCTGGCTACTTAGGAGGCTGAGGTAGGAGGATTGTAAATTGGAGGCCAGCCTGGGCAACTTAGTAAGACCCTTTCTCAAAATAAACTAATAAATAAATACAAATAAAAAATTATTTAATCTTAATGTAACTCTGATGAAAATATTTATATTCAAAATGTCTGTGGGTTAACCCCTCCTGAGTGTGTTCTCAATAGGAGTGCAGGTGGCTAGACTTCAACTCCTTCTCCCTTCCTGCATGTTCCTCCTTACTTGACCAACCTGAGACCAGAGACTTATAAAAAAGATGACATGAGCTAAGAGGTAACTGGTGCTGGAAAAGATCCCAGATGCAGCATCTGCTGCAGGGCTGAGGAAAGAGAGGCTGGACAGGCTGCTTGGGGATGAGCTCTGTGGCTGTCCATTGAGAGTCTTCTTCTCCATGTCAAGGAAAGAATAAGGCTCATGATTTTGCAGAGGAAAAAAAAAGAATGGGAAGAAATAGTTACTATGCTCTAATTATCTGCAAGAATAAGATTCATGCTGGACAAAAGCCACTGGAATCTCAGTATAGCAAAGAAATAGAGTTACCTAGGCTGGAGCCCGAGACCTCTCCTTAATGACTTAAGATACACTGGGTATCTTCCCCCAACAAAGGGAGTCCTTTAGCAAAGGGAGACTATCACTGTGAATTTATGTATCTTTTTCTTTGAACAGGAAGCATGATGAATAAAACTACTTTTTTAGTCATCTGTAGCACTTCAGAGTTTTTTAAAGTCATGGTCTCATTTGCCTTTGATGTCAATTTTGTAAAATAGGCTGATGTTGTTAATTCTGTTTACTGTGGGGACCTAGATGCCAGAGAGTTAAGGGCTTGGTTGAAGTCACAATGCTGATCAACAATGGACTGAAGACTTCAACTAAGGCCTTGACCACTGTGTCCAGGGTTTAACTGGATGATAAAACTGACATGAAGAGGACAAAGAGATGCTTTCATTCTAGAGATTCCACTAGTCATCCTTGAAAAATATTAGTTATCTAGAACCAATGCAAATGGGGCTGACCCTAAGTAGCCAACAGCCAGCCCAATTTAGTAGCCAAAGGCCAGCCACTAGATGTGCATATTCTGGTGTTGGCTTTTTGGGGGGATTACTAAGGATTGAATCCAGGGGTGCTTTACCACTGAGCTACATCCCCAGCCCCCTTTTTGTCTTATTTTTTGAGACATGGTCTTGCTAAGTTGCTGAGGCTGGCCTCAAATTTGCAATCCTCCTTCCTCAGCCTCTGAGTTGTTGGGATGGTAAGTGTACACTGTGGTCCACCCCAGCTAGTGCTGGCCATCTCCAAATGTGATCTCCTTTTCAGCAACATAGAGAGCCCTGGTAGTTGTTCCTGATAAACATCTGTTTATTGAGGACCTGGTGAATAAGGGCATCAAACCAGAAGCCGGTGATGAACAGGAGAAAGAGCAAACACTCAGACCAAGTTCTGGGGACTCAGCAAGTTTGTGACAATGACATTCATGGCAAAGGAGAATCACTCAGAAGTAACTCGTTTCTCCCATTTTAACTTTGTTCTCATCTCCGTCATTCTATTTTTTTTAATATTTATTTTTGAGTTGTAGTTGGACATAATACCTTTACTTTATTTACTTACTTACTTATTTTTATGTGGTGCTGAGGATCAAACCCAGGGTCTCGCACGTGCAAGGCGAGTGTTCTGCCGCTGAACCACAACCCCAGCCCTCTGTCATTCTATTTTTAAGGTGGGGGTCATGTCTCACCTGCAGCTTGATTCTCAAGTTAAAAGGTGAAACTATCAACTATTTTATCAAGTAACACCCTGATCATCCCACAGAAAGGAACACACTGTCTCTCTTCAGCATGGCCCAGGCAGATGGCTGGCATGTAGCTAAACACAGATGGTTTTGGTGGCTTTGAGGTTGGGGCCAGGTTGTGGAAAAAAAAAAAAGAAACATAAAACCTCTCTTCAAATGCAAGGATGCAAGGGTGTAACAAGATGATCCCGCCAGTAGGAGAGGCACACCGCTCACTGGCAGTGGGAACTTAGGCTCCTCTGAGTAGAGAAGCTTGTAGAAAGGTCAGCATGAGTGAAGCTGTGTATGTCCCTCTCTCTCTTTTTTTTTTTAGTACTGGGAATTGAATACAGGGGCACTTCCACTGAGCCACATTGGAAGCTACATTTTATATTTTACTTAGAGACAGAGTCTCACTGAGTTACTTAAGGTTTCACTAAGTTGCTGAGACTGGCTTTGAACTCGTGATCCTCTTGCCTCAGCCTTTCCAACCACTGGGATTTCTCTTGACAGAGTTGAATTTGCATAAGTTAAATGGGCATAAAATGCAACTCCACAGTATGTTAGAAAGCATATCAAGATAATCGTTAAATATTGCAATGATAACAAGAAATAAGGAATTCATCTTTAATTTATCTCCTGCATAAGTTCAAAGGCATTGGGTAGGAAAAAGAACTCTCAACATAGAGAACTGTCAGCCATCCACAGCCCTGGAACTCATTCTTGTTATAGGGATTTTTTTCTTTGCAGTACTAGAGATGGAACCCAGGGTCTTGTGCATGCTGGGCATATGCTCTGCCACTGAGCTGTAGCTCCAGCCCAGCCTGGAACTCTTTCTTGAGACTTATTTAAAAGGTCAACTAGCGTAGCTCAGTGATAGAGCACTTGCCTAGCACACGTGAGGCATTGTGTTCAATCCCTGGCACCACATACAAATAAACAAATAAAGGTATTGTAAAAATAAATAAATAAATAAAAATAAAAGGTCATCTAGCAAAACAGGTGACCATCTTCTTAAGTCTGACTCTAAAATGTCAGCACTGTAGCTCTTTTGGTAGGGCCTGGGGAGAAGCATTTGTGACTCTAACACCTCCCTGGAAGCCTCCCCACTGCACAGACCCTGACTGTTCTTAACAGAGGCTGCTCAACTCTACCAACAGCTCCGCCCCTTTGCACTCTGCCTTGCAGGTTCCCTCCTTTGCAAGACCCAAAATGCAACTGAGGCAAAAAGCAGTGGGAGGGCTTCCCCACTGTCCCAGGGAGGCCACCCTAAAAGAAACATCTCCCTCCATCAGATCCACAGAGCCTCACCACATGGCTGCTCCTGGCAGCCTCACTCTCAAGTGCTGCTGATGTCCTCTGTTGGCCAAGATACCCACAGGGTTCAAGTCAGGCTGGCTGGGACTATCAAGGGACACGTGCTTAGGATGTCTCCTTGGTTTCCAAAGAATGCCCATCTCAACAGGCCCTCCACTCTGCTCAAAGCACACATTCGGGTAAAGAAAAACAAATTTCCCATCGTAGGAAAAATATTTGTTCACTGAGGAGGTGACCTTTACTCTGACCAAGAGATTTGTTTTAAGAATGACATGTGGACCATAAATGCCTAACTAGAGGTGCACTGTCAGTTCCTGGGAACAAACCAAAGACAGTATCAGGGCCAAGCCTACCTCCCCTAGATTCTTTTGGCTTTTAAATATTGATTCAATAAAACTTGACAGATATGGGTGCTATGAGGCAGACAGAGCATACAGCAAGTGACAGTGCATGCCCTTTCAGGGTCTGTTATCTGGAGCAGGGATCATGTTGAACACCCAGAGGACTACTGTCACAGAGAGGAGGGGAGAGCAACGGGTAGAGAGGCAGAATGGAATGACATTACAGGATGCAACCACATGGCAGAGAAGCATCAGTTGAACTCGGTTCAAGAGGGGGAGCCCAGGGTTCCCAGGGAGCAGGAACACTTCTGAGCGTTCAATCAGGGGTGGGCTAGTCATGTCTCTTACTCAATCTTCACAACAACTCTGGGTAACTGCATATCACCCTCATTTTACAGCTAAGAAAAACAGACCTGGACTTGCCCGGTATTGCACCGCCAGGTTAGAGGACACGCCTCCAGCTCACTGCGAAGCTCTTCTTCCCAGCCACGCTCACAGAGTTCTCACCAGCTCCCCCCAAAATAACACTTCAACGTCCCTGTGCCTGGTTTTTCCTGTCTCATCAACTTGAAGAATGTTCTATAAAATCATGTTTCTCCAAATCGATAATTGAATTTGTGGAAACTTCTCTATGGCGTTCTTTACATGCATTCAACAGACAGCCATTTCTTTAGTTTTACATGTTTTTCATAACTGTAAATGCCTTCTGCATGTTAGTGGAGTTTTTTCCGGCAGAGACATCTGGAGGGTAATTATTTGAAGATTCACATTCGGTTATTTCTGAGATGAGGCCAGAATGATAATATGATCATAGTGGGTCTCTCCCCAGAGATAATGAGACTCAGGTGGGGGGTGGAGGGAATGATAGTGAAACTGAGAAGGGAAATGCTTCTAGAAAGGTGACAGGTGTCTGATTTGGGGAAGCATTTTTGTCCTGCTTTAATAAATGAGAATAAACTCAGCAGGCCCAGCATCGTTGGTGGGGAACTGTGGGAGCAAGCTTTGTTCTAGGGGTTGAAACGCTGGTCTCTGGGCCTTCCTCTGTGATTTGTCGTGTTTGTGCACGCATGCACACATGTGCACAACAGACATATGGGACACACAGGAGAGGCAAGGAAGCTGGGAAGGGGAGAACCCTTTGGTGTTTACAGGAACCTTCTGTAGATATGCACCCTGGATCCTGAACTGCCAGAGCTTCCCCTGCATAGGTCTGGGACCCAGGCCTCCTGCTGCTCCTGCTGGGTTTCTCTTTCCAATTCCCTTCCGGGCCTCTCTCCTGCACCCAGCTTGGGTCAACAGCAGATCTCTAGATAGCCCACCCACTGGGCTGCACCCTGCTCCACTAGGACTCAGCTGCCCAGAAGTTGCGCATTTTCAGGAGGCTGGCTGTGGAGCAGATACTGCACACACATCATACCAGTTCTGCAGGAGTCAAGGGTGAGGCTGGGAAAGACTTCATCAGGAGCCTCAGGAACAAACATCCGGGCCTTTTATCTCATATTCAGCTTTCCAAATAGCCATTAATAGGCACATCAGAAATATGCTTTGAACACATTTCCCCTCCCAACTAGAGGCAAATATGACTTCACAGCTGCCACACATTACATTTTCACTGTTGTTGCTAAATATTCTATTCCTGATTTGCAGGATTCTGTACAGGAAAATTCCAATGCAAAGATTATTCTGTTTCTCCCAAATGACCAAAAGTGGCCTGAGGAAACAAGATAAAGATCATCTTCTGTCCCTGTAACTGGTTCTAAATACAGGATGGCAGGGCTGCTGGGCCAAGCTGGCACATCTATGACCCTTCTTGCATGCTGTGTAAGCTATTAAACATGAATGCTAAAGAGAACAGGCCCATAAGTTACCATAAAACCACTTAAAATGAAACCACACTTCTTTGCTCTAAGGAAAAATAAAAACTTTTTTTAAAGTTCAAAGAAAACCAGTTTAAAAAGCCTTAGAATTGTTTTCTCATGTTAAGTGTAAGTTTATCTGATCCCATCATCTTCCTTGTCCCACGAGCAGCATTCAGGACAGGCCACATCACTCCATATGTGGAAGCACATGCACAGTCCTCCCTCCTTGTAGATATCTCCACCTGGTTGGTTTTCTTGTTTTGTTGTGGTGCTGAGGATTGAACCCAGGGCCTCCCACATGCTTCCACCTGGTTTGAAACTATACTTTAATTGGGGATATAGTTTACTAGACACCTTTAGAGTTTTTTTTTTTTTAATTTTTTTTTAAAGTTATAGATGGACAAAATACCTTTATTTTATTTATTTATGTGGTGCTGAGGATCGAAATCAGTGCCCCAAGCATGCAAGGCAAGTATGCTACCACTGAGCCACAACCCCAGCACAGCCTTGAAGTTCTACCCAACAAATGTCATCTATTAGAGAACTAGTTCTGCAAAAAGCTAGTCAAACCTGACCTTTGGAGGATGCACTGGAGCTCCTGAAACCAGGATGCCAAAGTGCTACGCATGAAGTACAAACACACTCTGTTTGCCCAGACTTTACAGTAAAAACACTATTCCCTTGCTTCACCTTTCCTATTGTGAAATTATGGATTTGAAAAAGTCACCTATGCTGACCAAACAGGATACATGTTGACACAAGGCACCCAGAACATCTTTCTTTTGTCCCCATTGCCCCAGTCACCTCTCTCCTGTCTGGAGGACAGGCACATAGATGCCAATGGTCTGCTCTTTGTCCAACCCAGTATTGCCTTTGGCTCCTTCTCAGCCCAAGTCCTCCTCAAAAGCTGTGCCATGTTTGGGTGGGAAGAAAGAGAAGAACTGGAAAAATTCCATCATTTATCTGTCACTACTCCTGGTGGAGGAAAGGGAATACCTACTTGTGAAGCTCTTGCATTATCTACATGGAATCCTCCTTTAAGAACAAGACTTGACATGAGAGAAAGGCTGGAGAGGATGCTAAGGAACAAAGCCACAGTGAAGGATGAGCCACAGAGAAGATCTGCAAGGCTGTCTGCTAACCCTGCTCTTGCAAAGCTAGAGCCTAAGTCTAAAAAGGCCCCTGCAAAGAAGGGGGAGAAGGTACCCAAAGGGAAAAAGAGAACAGTGGATGCTGGCAAGGATGAGAATAGTCCTGCCGAAAATGGAGATGCCAGAGCAGACCAGGCCCAGAAAGTGGAAGATGCTGGAGATGCCAAGTGAAATGTGTGCGTTTTTTGGTAACTCTATATTTCTGGTACACAGTTTGAAATATTATTTTTTAATAAGTTTTTTTTTTTAAGAATATTTTTTTTGAGAGAGAGAGAAAGAGTATTTATTTTTTAGTTTTCGGCGGACAAAACATCTTTGTTTGTATGTGGTGCTGAGGATCGAACCTGGGCCGCACGCATGCCAGGCGAGCGCGCTACCGCTTGAGCCACATCCCCAGCACCAATTTTTTAATAAGTTTTAAAAAAATACAGAATTTTTACTTTATTTTTTTAAACTATGTTGTTAGCACACAAAACACTTTGTTGATCTGTTCTGGGGAAAGGGTATATGTCACAGATAAAATATCTCCAAAGTAGGACTGCTGTGGGGAAAACCTCTGTCCCTTCTAATTTTGAAAGACTTCCTCTTGGCTCCCAGAAGGAGGGATTCCTTGACATTGACATATATGGCCACCTTGGTACAAACGTCTTGTGTGTAGTGTGGGAAAACTTGTTTTCATGTCTTCTGCTCCTCTATGCCATTACAAGGTCTCCCTTAATCCCAGAGTCCTGTTGGGACCTCACTCGCTCCCCAGTTACCAATATGTCAGGCCATCTGGACTTTCCAGGGACAACACTGAGATGGTATCCCTCAAAAGAGCAGTAGTTCCTTTTTTTAGACTTCGCATCTTCGGACTGGTAATTCTGCCATTTTCAGAAAGTCAGGATTGGCTTGTAAAAAGTTACTAAACAACATGCTAAATGTGAAATGTCAATCTTCACTCTAAACTCTCCCTATTCAGAGCATCAGATGAAGACTTCACTGGGTTTTATAGTGGCTTTCTGATTTTGGTAGCCCATCCAAGAAGGGAGTTAGAAAGTTGCTGTATACTATTAATAATTGTCTGCCCATGTCTTGCATGGAATACCATGATTGTTTATGAAAAGTATCTTTAATAAAGATGGATACAGTTTGGCTTAGAATGTTGCCTCTGATCTCCCACCAGTAGGGAACTGCTTTCTCCAAGGCTCTTAAGATGAGATGCATTCTGGTGAAAGGTAACGGTGCCATTTACAGTCCGATGATCTTTCATTTATCTATGGTCAGTCTCCAAAACACAGCGGTAGGTGGAATTGGGAAGAGTCCTAGGGGTATAGACTGGAGGTGAGAGGCTGGGAGCAGAAAAGAAGCTTCTGTTTGTGGTTATGCAGCATTCCCTGAAGTATTTTTTTTTTTTTAGTTGTAGATGGACACAATACCTTTATTTTATGTATTTTTATATGGTACTGAGAATCGAACCCAGTGTCTCACACATGCTAGGCAAGTGCTCTACCACTGACCCACATCCCCAGCCCCAAGTGTATTGTTTTTACATGGAGATTTTTGGTAAATCTAAGGTTTGGCCTGATAACTGAGCTGGGAGTCTCCCCACTTTGTTTCTATTGGCAACCTCTAAAATTTTCAGATTAATAGAATCTGCTCTAGGCTTCTCCTGAGAGATGTCCCTGTGTCTGGCCATAAGATGTTTAAGGCAGAGGACACACTGCTCCTAAGGAGGTCTTCAAACAAAGATGTCAATAATTTTTTTGGATACCTCTAAAGAGAACTTCTTTCCTTTAGTAAAGTGGCAAGAAGTTATGCTAGAGTATAGAACTTTTAATTAATTCACACTGGCAATTTGAAAAAAAAAAAGAACTCAAATGTTGATGTTTGACATGAGCATTTGGTAATACAGCTTGTCTTCCTCTGATATGCAGAAAATAACTCACAAAATGGCAAGCAATGATGTTAGAAAAAAAGATGGTTCTTAAAATATTTAATAAAAATGATGTTTCTTTTTGTCAGTAATTATATAGATCATTACTAAGAAGCCACACTCAGAACCTGACTCTATTCTTGTTCCCAGTGAGTTCACAATCATGAGACAGAGAAAAAGAAGGAAACTTTATATAAGGCTCAAGGGACTTAAACAAATGAACTTGATCTGGAAAACTCTGCATCACAAACATGTCAATTCTCTCTCAATTGCCTATAAATTTAAAAGATACACAATAAAAACGACAGAATTTTTACATTTGGAATTAAGAAAGCATTCACAAGTTCATCTGGAAAAATGAATTAGCTATAATTGCCTAAGAAATGATGAAAAAGAAAAGCAAAAAGGGTTATCTGCCCTGCCCCACTGCCCACCATAAAACATACTATACAACTACAACTAATGGTATAGTCTCAGGATCATCAACATAAAAGGCTGGAAACAAGCCTGAACATATATCCAGGAAATTTAATCAGAGAAAAAGGTGGCATTTGAATAAATGTGATAAAGACATATTGTTCAACAAATGGTGTTGGGCAAAGAGTAGACATCTAGAAAAGTAAGCTGGAGACACCCCTCACACCAGGATCATTTCTACAAGGATCCAACATTTTACAATAAAAATGAAATCATACATGTGCTAGAAGAAATTTCAGAATTTTTTTTTTTTTTAAATAATTCTGATACGAACAAGACCTTTCTTAGGAAAACAGAAATTCCAGCAGCTGGCGGGGGAGGGGGGGGGAAGAGTGAAAAATTTAACTATGTACACATTTTTAAAAATTCTGCATAGCAAATACTACCATGGGCAAAGTCAAAAGACAAATGACAAACCAGGAACAAATATTTGCAATTCATATCACAAAGGGCTAATTTCCCTAGTATATAAAGAACTCTCTCCTGGCTATTGATCAGGAGAAAAATGGTCAGAGGCTACCAACAGGCAGTTGATAGAAAAGGAAATAAAAACAACTCTTAAATATATCTTAAAAAAACACCACAGCCTCTTTCATCAAAGAAATACAAATTAAAACTACAGTGAGAAAATATTTCACCCACCAGTTTGGCAAATATCAAAAAGTAGGGGAGCCCTTGATGTTGACAGGCTTTGGGGAAACAGGCGCTCTCCTACAGGGATGTGGGGAGAGGCTAGAGGGGCCACACCTAGCAAAATTTCCATGCACTTCCCTTTTGACCCAGCAATTCCACTTCTAGAAGTGCATCTGATGCTCACACGTGCGCATCATGATGCAAATACAGAATGACTCATTGTGGCATTATGAAAGCAAAAGATTACAAATAAATGAAGCTTTCCTGCAGAAGACTGGATAAACAAATTGTTTATGGGATACTTAGCAGCTAAGACACAAATGGAGGTGTTCTTCCTATAGTCATTTAGAAGATTCTCTAAGTGATTCCACAAAGAGAAGATGAAAGACGAATGTAAACAGCCTGCTGCCAACAAGGTCAGCACCGAGGGAGACAGCAAAGTCATAAATCTCACTGGTTGATGAGAAAGCTACTGGGAAATGCAGCCCTGAGCAGAAATGCAAAAGGAAGGAAACGCTGCAGATGCCCTGACCTTTCAAGAAGAGGAACATAGTTCCAAAAAGCTCAAAGAAGCCACTGTTGATGGCTGTGGGTTAGTCCTGTTGAAATGGTAGCTCTCCCTATGGAGTGAGAATGCAGAAAAACATGTCCTCAAATGGTCAACAACTGTACCCTTCTGCAAAGTCAGGCAGCTTAAGGACCAGACCTTCCTTTTTGTCCACACAGTGAGAGAGCACCACAAAACCATATAGAAAAGCATGCTCTAGAAAGCTCTGCTAAAGCAAAGTTCATCTCTCTTTACACATGAAAGACAAATGCCAAGGTCAGGGGCTGGTGCCACCACTTATGGAGTGTCGAGTCCTACAGTTATGGGATTGCTGTTGGATATTGCCTTCATAATTTCCTTCCCTCTATTTTTTTCTGGCCTTTTTTGTAACTAAAATTATTTGGTGTTACATTTTCTGGATTGATTCTCTAATTTTCTCTTCCACTTTCCATTCACTTTTTTTTTTTTTGTCTTTTTATTCTCCTTGCTGGAAGAGATACTCAATTTTACCTTCCAATCCTTCCAATAATCTTTTTTTTTTTCCTGCTCTAAAAGCTCGTTCCTGTTCTCTGAATGTTCCAACTTTATAGTAGTTTATTCTTGCCAAATGGATACATACCCTCTCTTATCTGAGTATATGCATGACAGGTTTTAAGTTTACTTCAACCTATTTCATTGTGCTTCCTCTACTTCCTTTCTTCTGTTTGCTATCTTTATCTTTCATGTTCAAGGCTTTCTTCAAATGTCCTTCTGTTCCTATTGCAAGATGAAGTGCTAAAAAACTGACGCAGAGTTAGCTATCTGTAGACATGGGGAGGACTGTCAACCTGGGGGGATCCTCAAAAAGCTATTCTAAGAGGATCCTCAAAAAGCAGTGTCTCTGGGGATAGTCAGTTTCCCCTCAGGAAAATCCCTCCATCTCCCTGGGGAAATTGGCTATGACTTAGGACTTGTTTGAAGGCAGACTCCATGGACTGGTGCCTCACACCCACCCTCAAGCTGCCAGTCTCTTGCCAGGGCAGAGCAGAGAGTCCTCTGGCTGTATGAGAGGGGAGAAGACTGGAGAACTTTCTACCAATCTTCATGTTGTCAGACACTTTTCACACCCATGCTCAAAGATATCTGGTGCCTCCAATGCCTGAGCCTTCCAATCAGCTGATTCTTTCAGGATCCCCCTCTGCAAGCTTGGGTTTTAGATTTCTCTGGTCTTCTAAGTCAGTTTCCACCTGACCATCTGCTTTCTATTCATTCACTTCCATCTCCCCACTAACCCTTATTAACATTTTAGTGGCTATTAAGAGAGGAGTAGGAAAGACGGTGGAATGTGATGGTCATCATTACCCTAAGTACATGTACACAAAGGATGTGACTCTTTGTGTACAACCAGAGATATGAAAAATTGTGCTCTATGTGTGTAATATGAATTGTAATGTATTCTGTTGTCATTTATAACAACTAAAATTTAATTTAAAAAAAGAAAATAAAATAAAAAAGAGAGAGGAGTAAAGATAAACATGTTTTCAATCTGTCATTTTTTAATCAAGCTCCTGTGCTCTTATTTTTGTTTTAATTATTTCTTTGGGTTAAATTCATGATAGAAGAATCAATATTTTTTACTGTTTTATTTATAATCTGTTATACATTCAATAAATACTTAGTGAGTACCTTCTATGTGCTGAATATCATACTGGGCAATGAGGATACTTGGCATAAGGAAAAGAACAAGGACTATGGGGTCAGAGAGACCAAGGTCAAATCTCATTCTGACAGCTGTGTGACTTTGGATAATTTATCTTGTTGAGTTGTATTTACTCATTTGTTAAACATTGAAGGTAGAGGTGGGTCAAGGATTTTTTGGAAGACTAAAGAAAATACATGGTAATCACTGAAGTCAGTAGCCAGTGGAAGCAGGCACCCTTAAAATTATAATATTTGTTATTTTGTTGCTGTTATCATTAAGTTATTTTATAATCTATCACAGTATATAGATTAGTAGGTAATACAAATAAATGTAAATTCCACAATGAAAGGACTGGACACTATAAAACCACCACTCTGAATGTGGAGGCTTCTTCAAAGAGGAGGGAATCTGTGTTCTCTAAAATAAAGAGGTGTGTGAAGTTATGAGGGTATTCCAGGAAGAAGGATCTCAGTGTAAAACACAGGCCCAAGAGACTATGTGGTGTCATAGAAAGTAAGGGAATCTTAATCTAGACACAAGGCATGCGAGAGAGATGGAGCCAGTCAGGAGCCACTGCAGTCTAAAGCAGGGCTGTGATGCAGGGATTTGTGCTTTAGAAAGATTACTTGGTGGTCTGCAGCAGAGAATGGAAGTGAGATTACTGTGTTACACCAAGTGAAAGCTGGGGATGTCCTGGGCTGAGGCAGAGGCAGAGGCAATGGGCTGGTGAGGAGAGAGAGACTGAAGGACTGAGAGGAGGTTCAAATGACAGGGCTGTATCTGTGGCGGCCATCATTCTCCCTGCTTTTGGACACAGTAAGTGCACTTCTTGAGATAGGCATGGCCACACCCCTTCCTTTAAGCAGTAAAAAGGGAAAGGAAGTGACGTGGTGCCACTTCCGGCCAGCAGCCTTAAAGAGCCAGTGTGGGGTGCCACATCCCTCTTTCTGTCTCAGTGGGTGACTACAGAAGTACTCTGTCAGCAGAGCCCTCCTGCTGATTGAAGTAAACATGTAGCACAAATGAGAAATGGATGCTTGTGTGTTTAAGGCTGAGATTTAGGGGTAATTAGTTACCACAGCATAAACTAGCCCATCTTGACGAATTGTGTCTAATTTAATATCATATTGATAATACTTCCTGATTTTCCTCTGAATATCAAACAATACTTCATTTTTAAAAGTTTCATTGTTACCAATGCTAAGCATTATTTGGTACTTATTACTCATATTTCCTCTTATGGAAATTATCTAGACATATCCTCTACCTACGTATCCACTGAGGTCTTGTTAACATTCAAAGATACTTGCATGAACTCTGTGTACATTATGTCCTTTATTGTTTGTACAACTAATCTGGCTAACAATATAAAAATAGCTATAATGATAACAGCTATGCTTACTAAACTCTTACACATGCCAGGCGTACTATAAGTCATTTTGCACGCTCTTTTTCCTTTTCATACGAGCCTATGAGTTAAGATCAATTACTCTGTTTTCACAAAGCAGGGAGCAAAGCTGGCATCTGAGCCCAGGTGGGTCTCAGTCTGAGCCTGAGTTCTGGATCCCCATGCCCTGATGCTCCCTAGCTTCTTCCCTCTCAATAGGCACCTCTCACTTATATTTTCAATCTTAGGGGAAAACTTTCATTGAACTTTGATTTCTTCTCTAGTTTCTTATTTTTATTTCTTCCTTTCTCAGTCTTTTGTGTCCTCACTAGCTTCTTTGGTTTCCTTTCTCACCTTACTATTGAAAACACATCCTCCAACATTCCTGAATCTTTCTAGCCAAGGTCTAAGGCCTTTGGTCAGACCTCATCCTGACGTTCTGTGGTTTCTGACACCTCCTTAATGGCTTTTCTTCTCTGGCTCCCGTGACACTTCAGGTCCCTGATTCTTTACTCCCCCTTCCTGTTGTCTGCTCTTGGCTATTTGCTGGTTCTACCTCCTTACTGACCATGGTGTGCCTCGGACACCAGTCCTCAGGGTCTCTCTCTCTCAGCCCTGCCCTTTTAAACTTATTTGCCCTGATGACCTGTAATCTGCATGTCTGGCATTGAGCTCACAGCTGTTCTGTAGCCACATGGATACCTGCCTATGTATAATTCCCAGAGACAAGCCCCAAACCAAACAACCTTCCCCAAGAGAATAGCTGCCCCATTGTGACTTCTCTATTTCTTCTTTTTTAAAATATTTATTTTTTAGTTATAGGTGAACACAATATCTTTATTTTATTTTTTATGGGGTGCTGAGGATCAAAACCAGTGTGTCATGCATGGTAGGCAAGCACTCTACCTCTGAGCCAGAACCCCAGCCCCATGACTTCTCTATTCCTGCTCATGATTCTATTATTTCTCAGTGCGTTGTAACCTTGGCATTATCTGTGACTCAGCCCTTTCTTCCAGTGCCCAAGGCTGTTCCATTATCCTCCTACACCACTGATTCCACCTTGGAGGCCTCGGAGTTTGACCTAACCTTCCATTTCCTACCACCACCAGGCACAAGTCCCAACTCCTTCCTTCTTGGAATTTTAGACTCCATGTGATCTGACCTCCTTTCCTTCCCCTACAGACCAGGACTCTCAGGTGTCATCAGATAGCTCTTGTCACCAGATCATGGCATGGGGACCTGTCTAAGGGCTGGCCAGGAAGCAACTGTGGAGACCAGACCAGTGAGAGGGCCAGACACTCATTAGCAAACAAAATCAAAAGGACAATGAGCAAAGGGCAGACTGGGTGGCAGGTCCAAACACCATGCAAACAACACTAAGTTCATCACTGGGAATTATGAGAGATGGTCAAAGTCTAATCATATGAAGATCATGGAACTGGGGGACAGGAGCATGAGGTGATGTGGGGTCAGGGTAAAGCAGCAACAATGAGGACATGTGCCAACTGTGCCAAGGTCTCTGCCACCTTCTTACCTTGGTAGCGGGTTGGAAGGCCCACAGGACAAAAGGACAAATGTGGTAGGTGAGAAGTGCTGGCCTGGAAGGCAAAGCCAGTTCTCTGCCAGAGTGCTTTCTTAAATGATGACTGTCATGGGCTCCTGCCCCACCAACCTCTGTGCCTTCTCTCATACCATCCGACCTATTCAAAGTTGATGAATCTTTCAGACGTCCTCACTCTAGGTGCATAGTTCCATCTCCCCCTTTTTTTATTTTTATTTTTTAAATAAGCACTCTACTGACTAAGCTATACTCTCAGCCCTGATCTGTAATCTTTTTCTTTTTTTAATATTTTATTTACATTTTAGTTTTCGGCGGACACAACATCTTTGTTTGTATGTGGTGCTGAGGATTGAACCCGGGCCGCACGCATGCCAGGCAAGTGCGCTACCGCTTGAGCCACATTCCCAGCCCCTCCCCCCTTTTTTAAATATAATTTTTTAGTTATAGTTGGACACAATGCCTTTTATTTATTTTTACGAGGTGCTGAGGATCGAACCTAGTGCCTCACACATGCTAGGTGAGCGCTCTACTGCTGAGCACCAGCCCCAGCCCCCATCTCCCTTTTTAATACTCCTTTATCCTTTGTCTAAATTACTCATTCTGACACTTGACCACATGGTTCCTATCAAGACAATCTTTAAGCACTGGTGTTCACTGATCCTGCACAAAGTAGCAGCCATGGGGGACAGATAGTTTTAAAACAGTTTTTGTCTTCAAGCCTCTAACTTGGGGGTGAAGATATACACACGGAGGGTTTCTGCTTATATCCCCATCACTGGGGAAGAGCAAAAGAGACAGAGATGGGTAAATGTTAGAGGATGCTGGAGGAGGTAGGACTTAAGGTCTTGAAGGAAGGAGAGAGAGGATTTTGATGGTTAGAGAAGATGGAAATAAGAGAAAAGGTATTGTTGACTATATACAAGAAGAGGTGAATGTGGGGTGCAGGGGGTGAGCAGATTGCAAGAGTAGATTACTGACTATTATTAATTGATTATTAAAATACATAGTTCTTTACTTATTCATTCACAAGAAGAACCTTCCTTTATTCAAATACCAAGGCAGGAAAAGTCCATACTGTTATGGCTCCTAAGTTCTAAGTTAAAAAAGAAATTATGGGGGCTTTCATTTCATATTATGGAACTCAAACTGATCTTTACCAACTTGCGTGAGCAAGTTCAGGGTCTTGCCAGGAGGAGGACCTGGTGCTACATGTTACAGGAAAATCAGGCTAGTTATGGTAATAGCACTAGCACCCAGTGGAAAAATGGAAAAATACATAACCTGCTGCTTCTCTTGAACCTCTACCCTTTCTGGGAGGCCACAGAATTCTGGGCTAGTCACTGACCTCCTGGTGAGGTTTCCCAAATGTTTCAGAGTACAGATTTTTTTAATGGCTACCTCAAAAGTTAAGTAGTCTGGCTGGATGTCAAGTGCCCACACTAACCAAGAGCCCTCATTCTAAGATCAGAAGTTGACACTGGGTGGAGATTTAGGGTGGTTCCAAGGCTGTCACAATGACTGACTCACTTCCATGGCTCACCATAACACTGTAGGCAGCTACCTCAGGCAGATGAAGAGTGCTGAGGAGTACACTGTTGCTAGTTGTTGGCGCTTCTCTATCAGTTGCTGGGGTGGCCACAACAACGGCATCTCATCTGATCATACACAAACCAGGATTACAGCTTTCTGTGTAAATAACAGCTTCCTAGAGTTCTGTGGATAGATTCCTTATAAACCTAGAAAAAAGCTGTCCTTGAATAACTATGATATCACTACCATTCTGATCCTAAAACCAATCCCCCACAACAGACTCCAGACTCCATTTACAGGAACACCTCCATCCCCACCACGGTACTGTGGATGGGACCCAGGGTCTTGCACATGCCTGGCAAGCACTGTACCACTAAGCCACACCTCCAGCCCAGGAAAGATAGATAGTCTTGATGTTGCTGAAGATAACCAGGGTCCAAAGCTGGTCACTTCATTCACTGCTGCTTCAGACAGAGATGAAGTATGACTGTAGTGAGCTCTTGATCTCTAGCCACTGGAGGACCACACTGGCACTAAGAGTCTAGGAGTCACATTGTTACCCTCTAGAATATTATTTTTGGAGTCAATTTATTGTCTTAAATATACTTTACCAATAAGTACATATTATTTTGTAGTGGAAAATGTACTATCATAGTGAGGGGAGGCATGCTGAGAGGCAGGCAGATAAAAAGATCGGCTTGAGATCAAAATTGGTAACTACGGAATTCGTGGGATCAATAAAACATGAGGAGCTGATAAAAGCTGGCTACACCTGGAAATTTTACACTTTTCCAGAAGGTGAGATCCATTTTCTGCTCCTAGATATTGGAACAATTTTCAGGCAACAACATATCAAGAAGGACCACAAAGGTGGATACCAGGCAAGACCTATAAAGTAAATTAAGTAAAGTAGTTTAAGTAGAGTTAGAAGTTAAGGATGGTGGGTCAAGATGGACCTTGGTTCCTAGTCTGGGAAAGACTGGAATGGAGGGGTAACTTAGTAAAAGGATCTACGACAGGAGTAGAGACCCACTTGTCCATCCATATGTGCTGGGTTTGACATTGTGTGATGTCACCATGTGACAATGGACTCTGTTGTGCACAGGTGGAATCTGCTGTGTACAGGTGGCTTTTACATTTCTGAAGATATAGTAGACCCCTGAAGAAAAACTTCAGGCTTGAGGAACAGGGCAGGAAGTAGGATGGACAGACATTTGGAGAAAATGTTAACTTAAGTTACTGCTTTAGAGTGCATGGCATGAGATGAGACTTCTTCTATATGAACTAAATAGAGAAAGTCTTTAATATTTTGGATTCTGAATCTTTTTATATATTTCAGGCTTCAGCAATTCCTGAAAGAAGGCACAAAGACTCTTAAAAAAAAAAAAAAAAAAAAGCCAAGCCCGGATCTAAGTTAGAGAAAGTGGATGAATTTTTTAGCAGACTCAGGTTAGTCATCAGGATTCCACACAAGATGCCTCAAAGATGGTGGCACTTTCCTTCCTATCATGACTAGCTCCTTGAATAAGTGACCTGCTAGGGCAGAGACCATGCAGATAGCCCAATATCTAAGAGTTAAATTAAACCTGGCCACTGGCAAAGTATACATCACCTTCAAGTGAACACCCACTCAAAAAACCTCACCAAATGATGGCAGAAGCCAGTGAGTAAGAGTGTGACCAACTCATTCATGTTTACTTGTGACTTCTTCAGCATTAGCACAGAAATTCTCATGTCCTAGGAAACCTGTCAGTGCCAAACTAGAAAGTTTTGGCCAGCCTAGTACAGAGAACTACATCCCAAGAGGTCAGTAATTTAGGATTTTTTTTTGTCTTGACAATTTAATTATAATTACAATCACTCAAAATTGCATAAGCAATTTTAAGATGAAGTCACTTGAAAAAGTTACCTCAGTTGAGGCTCTTCAGTCCCATCCAATAAAGATGATTTTGAGCCTTTCATCTTTCAGGATATATATTTATATCTTAAACTTAATGTAAGTTTGCAAGTAACTTAAGTTACAGTTAAGTAACTGTAAGTTTACAGGTCTGAGGGCTATAACTGTTCATAGTTTACCACAAGCATCCAAGGAAATATTTGTATAGCTCTTAAAATGGGTAAAATCAGGTCAACAGAATTAAAGCAATAATTAGGAGTTTATCCTGCAAAAAGGACAAAGCTTTAGTGTTCAGCCAAGGAGGAAAGGATTTAAATCTGATATGGAATGTCTGTGAGCAAGAAAAAACTAAGAGGAATTTAAGCCCAAGCTAATGAAATTCTTTTCAGCTTTAACTCACTAGAAATAAGCTGTGCTGGCTCCAAAACTATACCTGGGAGGAATCTGACTGAAGTGGGTGTGTGAAGCTGCATTTGCCTAATGTTGTATTTAACATTGAGAAAATATCTATCATCCACATCAAAGGCCTTTGTCACAGCCTCTGCTTTGGCACTGCCACTGCAAATAAATGGCCTTATAAAAATGAGGCAGGGAGAAAAAAATGGCAGGAGAGTAGTTTACACAGGAGTCCTATGTTCTTTAGATCTGGAAAAGAACTCCATGTATTGCACTATTAGACATTTGAATCAGTTCTTTTTGTAGGGTATGTCTAACTAGACATATTATTTAATATTTCCTTGTAGATGAAGACAAAAATAGCTTATCTTGTACATCTATGACAAATTCAGTATGTGCTTACATAGAACCAGGCTTTTATTTGGGACAGAAAAAAGAAAAAAGGATTTTACTGTCAGGAAGTGAGTATATATAAGAGAGAGATGGTATTGTTTGAGAGAAAAATCAAAAGTAGATTTGCTCTGCATGATCAGAAATAATTAGGAGGCAGAGTTGCAAAGAAATCAATTAAAAATGCCTCTAGAAAACTCCAAAATGAAAAGCTTCTTTTAAAATCATTATTTATTTGCAGTACTGAGGATTGAACCCAGGGGTGTTCTACCACTGAGCCATGTACCCAGCCATTTTTATCTTTTTATTTTGAGACAGGATCTCACTAAGTTTCTTAGAACCTCACTAAGTTGCTGAGGCTGGCCTCGAATTTGCAATTCTTCTGTTTCAGCCTCCTGCACCACTGGGACTATAGGCATGTCCCACCATACCCAGTTCTAAAAATGATCTTTTAAAAATCCTTCCAAAAGAGGGCTGGGGTTGTAGCTCAGTGGCAGAATGCTTGCCTAGCATATGTGAGGCACTGGGTTTGATCCTCAGCACCACATAAAAATAATCAATAAAATAAAGGTATTGTGTCCATCCACAATTAAAAAAATATTTTAAAAAATTTCTCCCAACAACTTAGTCTCAAGACAAGTAGATCCTCAAATGTTCATGAACCAAAATGACCAGATGACTGGTGAGAAACTAAAGATATTAACTAAACAGGGTGAGAATGACATTTCAATATAATTCCCATTTGAGACTTATTCTCTGAGTGAAGACAGAAATGAGGAAACCCCCAGAAGATAACTCCATTACCACATACAGAAAAGCCATGGGTTGCTGCCATTCTCTTGTAACCCGGTAAAGCAGCTTCCACAAAGAAACATTCAGAGAGGGCACCATGCATATCGGAGCTGTTATTTTTGGTTTGGGGTTGGAATGGGCATGATCCTCACAGTCAAGTTTCAGGTATCTCAACCCCAGTGGAGAACAATAACATCCAGTTCTGAGTAAAACAGGTGGCAGCCAGTTGCAAAAAAGAAACTATTATGTTTCTATCTCTGGGGAAGAAAGAACCACAGACACATGGCTGTGGTTTTGATCATACTGCTTTCACTTGCTGGACCCCACAGGGGCTCCTAGATGTCTCTTGCATCCCATGAAGATGCCTCAGCTCTCTGTTTTAGGTTTGTCTATTAGCTGAGCACTCCATCTTGCTTCTCCTAAATGCCTTCATCTTTAGCTACACCACAACCTGCTCTGACAAGCCTCCTAATGAGTGAAATAGCAGCAGCCTGGCTTACCACAGGGAAATATATAACTTTAATAGCAGGTTCCAGAGACAGACACCTGCTACCCGTCTTCACTTTCTAACCTGGACCTAGGTGACAGAAACTTCAGGGAGGCCCACAGGAAAAGGTAGAGGCCTCAGACTGCCATTATACATGGACTTGCAGCTGCACTGACTAATTAAAGACCAATAAATGAATGAAATCCATCTGCTTCCAGAGACAGGGGAGAGGCTTCCCAGAAAAACAAAGCTCTGTCAGAACTAAAGGTACATCTGATTCCCTGGGGTGCCACTGAACAAGCTGGAGACAGTGAAGTTTTTCTTGCTGGCCCACATGGCATTCTCCAAAACTAGAACATCTCTCACCTACACCTGTTTATGGAAAATGAGAGACAGAATGACATTGTACTAAAGATTGGGAACTGCCAGAATCCTAATCTGTCTCACCAAGTGGGTGGCTATTGATCCCGGTACATCTACTCCAGTGATAGGGAAGAGAGAGAGACACAAATTCTTACAAAACCAGTGGAACATGCAAAAGAGACTAGAAATGTGGTAGAAAAACATAAGAGGGACTCTTTCCGGCTGAAGGGGTGTGGGACAAGTCAGGGAAAGTTCCTCAGAATCAATGCTGCTCAAGTTTTTCTTGCAGGATAAGAGGTATTTGGGTGGAGAGAGAAGGGAATCTGGAGTAGCCAGAGGACAAGAGCCCAGAGGACAGGCACTTCCTGGCAACCGGAGAATGTCATAAGTGAGTTATGAAGCTGGACCAGTAGGTTGGGGGCATCACACTGCAGAATGCCTGAAGTAATAGCCTGCTTGAGGAAGCCAACTCAAGTGGCGTTATGACAGATGGTTGGATCAGAAGGAGGGAGGAGACTGGGGGTGCTCCTGTAAAAGCCCAAGGGAGTGGTGGTTACACAGATGAATACATAGGTAAAAAGGTCCTGAACTGAATACTTAAGATTTATGCATTTTGCTATATATAAATGATAGCTGAAAAAAGTATTAAAAAAAAAAAAAGCTCAAGGGAAACAGTGCCAGCCTGTCTCCAGGGTATGGGGGATGGGAATGGAATAGTCAGGAGAGGACAGACACACAAGAAAACCCTTTTCTTTAGCTTCTTTCCTTGCCTGATATCAAGGGTCCTTCTTGGAGGACTTTTCTGATGCTTGCTGGCAAAGCAAGAGTGTCAGAATCAGAGGATACTAGTGTCAAAGGGCAATGTACATATCTTGACTACTTCATTTTACATAGAAGGAAACTGGAGACCAAAGGAGCTGCACTTTATCTACAGTTTCCTGGCTAGTATGGAGGTAGAAGACCTAGGTGTGCACCCTAGTTCAAACTTCTCTCCACTACTGCTGTCAAACTATGAGGAAATTTGAATGAATGACAGAATGTTAAAAATTGAATGTTAGAAGACAGGCAGCAGTGTGGGCAAATGGTTATAGCATATAAAATGTTCAAACAGGTCACCAGGTAATATGCACCATCCCGGGGCTGGGGATGTATGTGGCTCAGTGGTATAGCGCTTACCAAGCATGCTCAATGCCATGAGTTTAATCCCCAGCACCACACCACACACACACACATACACACACACAAAACAAACAAACCTCAAAACACAAACAAATCATACCATCCTGTTTTTGTGGAAGGGGAGTACATTCAGATGAAAAGACCACAGAGATGATTACCAAAATAGCAATGGTATGCTATCTCTGGATGGAAGAATTACAGATGATTTTTGTGTGCTTTATTTTCTATTTTTTAAAAAAAATGAATATGCATTAAATCTTTTATTCTTAAAAAAAATGGAGATTTGTATCACCACCTAGATTTTCCTCATAGTTCAGAACTGAGCTTTGGTCTGCTTGTTTCACTAAAAGCAAACACTTCTTGAAAACAAAAAAATGAATCACTAGGTAAATATTGATCTGTTGCTAAGTGAACAAGAGCCACATCGTCCCACCGAAGCAAAGGTCTTCCTTCAGACCTGGAAGTTTCATTTATGCTGTATCTTTGGGTCAATTATCTTAAAGCAGAGTTTAAAACTGACTTTACTGTTGAGAGGGGGAAAAAAATCCCTACTCTTACAGCATGCTTTGAATGTCCACCTTTCACCAATTCGCTTCTTGCCCCAGAGCAGCAGGGGGATATGTTCCGATTCGCATTAAGTCATAATAAGGACTGCCAGTAGTCAGGGCTACTGAGTAATGCCAACAGCTCACTGTAAATCAGTTAACCAACTTTCCAGCCTAGGCGAGATCTTGTGAAGGCTGCAGACAGGCTTCCTCATTAAAAAAAAAAATCTTCAAAGTCCCAGGAGAAGGACTTTTACCCATAACAGACATTTCCTGCCCACAGCTTCAAATACACAAGAGGCTGTTTCGGAAATATGACACAGAGAAAGAACATCAGAGGATAGTGGGTTCCACCAGAGTGATGGGGGAAAAAAAAAGAGGTCATGCAGGGATCAAAGGCCACACAGGGCCTCTTCCTGCTCCATGTCTCAGTTCTCTCACCTACACCCTGACAAAACTCCCTCTTAGCTTCCCCCTGGATAAGAAAGGAATCAACTTTGGAATCACACTCCAGTTTGGGTTCAGTTTCCCTCTCTGCTACTCCCAGTCTCATCCTTAAATGACAGGAATAATGAATCCGATCCCCAAGTCATTAAGAGGATTAAGTGGCAGAATCTCTATGGGAGAGACTCAACAAATTTCAAATGCAGTAACATGGACAAAAGAGGAATCTAAAAACATTATGTTTCATAAATACAGGATATAGGTGTTCCTAAAATTAGAATCCAAATCAGAAAAAAAGAGGTTACTGAAAGTGGAGGGGAACAGAATTCTTTGTCCTTTAACCATTTGTCATGTTCAAGTCAGAAGACTTGTGTAATTGCAATTCAGTTGCTTAAATAATACTCCAATAATGCTGTAGGAGGGCCAGTCCTATAATCAAAAGAACAGGTTTTGGAAGTAAACTGTTTCTGGGGACTTTTCACACCCACCTTCAAACTGTAGCTAATTCCTAAACAAACACCAGTTCTGCCTTCAACCTAGGTCACCCCACCCTCCTAATCCAGACTTCCTGGGAGAGAGCCTGGCCCGTGGCCAATAAACTAGGGCTCCAAATCAGTGCCACTGGCTTAGGTTGAGGCTCACTTTCTGCACACTGCCTGGGGCCTCCGAGAGGATGGGAGCAGGGACATTCTTCCAAATCAGGAGGTGAGTGGGCCATCTCAAAAGACACCAGGCCAGTCCTTAAGGCTCATAAAGAATGTGTGCCAGGGAGGGAAAAAGGCAAAGGGAGACCTTGGGACTTCATGACTCTGCATTATTTTTGAAAGGGAAAATATGGAAACAACAACAACAAATAAAATTAAAAAATAAAAAGTATATTAAAACAACAACAGCAATAAAGAAAGAAGAATATGAAAGACATAAAAAAAACTACCATACTCAGCTTTTATTTATACTTTGACTAATTAGTACCGAATCAAACTTTACATGATGTTTTTCTGGCGCCTGGGCAACAGCAGCTTTCCCAAGGTTTCCTCTCTCTAATTACTAAGGTAGTGATGCTGGGTGCAAATTTACATTCATCTGCATATAAACTTGCAGGCTTTTAAATACCTTGGTTTTCAAAAGATCTCCTAAAATGAGACAGATGATCAAGAAACTGGGTCTAGAAGTTCTCAATCTGAAAGTGGGTGCCAGGCCAAATTAGTGAATTACCTCAATTAAGTATTGGGGAAACATTCAAAGTGAAGTATGAAAATGCAGGGCAAATTCCAAAATACACAATTACTGTGCACATCCTCTGTGAGGGAAGAGTTTTCTCTGCAAACCCAGTGTGACATAAGAACACCACATCCTTAGTTTGATGCCTGGTTGTGAAACCTACTGTAAGGTCCATCACAAGGTCAGTTTCAAACTCAATATGATGACATTTCTGTTGTGTGTGGTGCTCCACTGGTATTAAGCAACATCTCTCAGACTCGAGGTCATGATACCACTGACATGACTATGAGGAAACTGCATAGTCATATACAGGCACCCCAAGCACCAGAAGCCCACAATGTAAAAATCAACTAGATGACTGAACTGGACAAAGCAAGAAGCTGAACTCATGTCTCTGTTGCCCATTTGTCTGCTCTTAAAAGATAAGCACTCATCCAGGGTTATCAATCCCCAAAAGACAGTGGAGAGAAACGCTTCTATTATTATCCATTGAGCATTGGAAATTTTCTTAGTCAAGTAGTGAAGAAATACAGTTTGAGAAAGACATTTCTGCAAGGAGCTGCAGTCCTGTGAGGCCCACAAGCAGAAAAGGATCAGCTGCAAGAGGCTGAGGAAAGCAGCAATTCTAAGAAAGGAGTCTGGAATTTAGATTGATGGGAAGGGCATGGCATGCCCCAGGCTTGAGGCTTGGCTCAGCCCAAAGCAAGGCATAGTTATCAGAAGACAGCTGCAGCGGAAAATTAATACTGCTATGTTAAAAACAGTATGTATGAGCTGGAAGGCAGTTGTCCTCGATTTTACAACTACGATTTCCTCTATCAGAAGCAGTGCCCACCTCTGCTACCTCCAAAGTTCAGATCTAGGCTTGTGCAGAGAAACCCGGCACACTGGGAATGAAGCCACTTCCTTTTAGGGCATTCTCTTAGCTAACCCTCGCCATATTTTTCAATATGGTGATGGAGAGTACCCAAATAAGCACAAAGGTCTATGCCTTTGTGCTTATCAGTTATTTGGGGTAAGGATGGTTTCCCTGTCCTGTGATTGGCAATAGGGTGTTTGCTAAAGAACTAGTCCAAGTTTTCCATATCTACCTAACAACCAACTACCATTCCTGCAAAGTCCTTGTCTTGGATAATGACACTACACTGGAGTACAGGAAATTTCCAGGCAACAAAAATCAGATTCTTTCTCCCACCCTCCAGGGTTTAAACACAAGACTACTAAAAAGACTGTGGCTGTTTTAACACCAATGGGTCCATTTTTCCATTGATGCCTTAAGGACATAATCTGAGAAGTCTTTTGTGTTCTATCCCCATTTGGTGCTGGGGATGGAACCCAGTACCCATGCATGTTAGGCAAGCCCTCTACCACCGAGCTATATCCATGGCCCAACAAGGTTCTTCTCTGAATATCACACAAAGCCAAAGAGATCAGCAGGTTGGGCACACAGAGGGCACACGGTCTACTCACTCTTTGGTCAGAAGAGGACAAGACTTGAGCAGAAAGCGTGAGAGCCCCGAGTCCTGGAAGTAGAGGTCAGGTGGGGCTGTGGGACTCTTCAAGTTCAAACAGCGGACAATCACGTACAGCACCGCAGCTACTGCAGCCAGCTTCACCCCGTCGAATACGGCAGGGAGCTCGGTGGTCTCCAGCATGGCATTCATTTTTGACCTGGGGGTTAGAGCACAGGTGTGAGGGTTAGAGCCTACCCCACCACAGAGGCATGTCCTACTGTGACACAACCCACAGGTGAACCCAGCCTGCCCCATCAGTGCCTATGATTTCCTCTATCAGAAGCAGTGCCCACCTCTGCTGCCTCCAAAATTCAGATCTAGGCTTGTGCAGAGAACACACAGGCCACAGCCCTAATCACACACACACACAGTCCTGAGTATGAGCAAACAGAGGAGGGTGTTCTATTCTTTCTTTAATCTCTTGAACATTTACAGGATAAGCAAATTGGAAAACACTGAGGATAGAGTTCTTTTTGAAAGTGGAAAAATAAGACTAGTCAGAAAGGCAAGAGAGGACCGGGGCCGGGGGGTGGTGTAGTGCTTTGATTTCTGTTAACAGGCCACCTTAAATCTCCCCATAGACTTAATCTGCACCTGGAGCACCAGGTGTGCTTTCAGTGTTGTATTTACAGCCCTGGATGGAAACACAGAAAGGACTGCTGGTGCCAGCAGGTGTGGCTGTATTTACTGCCTGCTGACCCTACTTCTCTTTTTTCAAAGCAGGTAAAGATACAGAAACCTCAGTCTGACTTAGCCCTCTGCTCAAGGAGGCCCTGGTGCGAGAGTCTAGTTAATTCTCAGCCTGGGTAACAGGGATCTTGGCTTTTGGGGGTTTCAGATAGTGTGAAATGAATTCACCAATTATTTTTTCCTGCAGAAGGCACTGGACTGTTGCCATTAGTTCAAAATTAGGAAAAAAGATGGACCAGATTAAACCACTGGATCAAAATTTTAAATTGCAGTATAGAAAATATATATGCACATGTGATTTTTCCCAAGCTCTCCTAATATTTCATCTTTTGAGGTAGCTTTGCCTTATGTACAAAACACACACACACACACACACACACACACACACCACCCATGTCAAATGCATAAGACCAAATATCAACAACGAAACAAATGCAACAGCCACAAAAATCTAGTATTTTCCTTGCTACTCAGCAGAGTAACATTATCAGTTGTTACCTTAAGGATTAGGGAAACCACAAGGGAACCAAAAAGAGAAAATGGTAACTCTCACAGCCCAGGTAGCTATGGCAACTACTTCCCCCTGGAAGGGTTTCAAGTAGCCTCTGCTAAAAACAGTCATCTTGAGAACTCTGGTAGCCAACCATAGAGACAAAATAGACGGGCAAAAAAAAATCTCCTAAAAATGTTTGGGGTATAACTGACTCAGCTCTCCTGAGACCTAAGGCAAGTCCAGAGAGGTCTTTTCTAAAATCAAGATGACTCTGGCAAATACAGAACCAAAAAACAGTGCAGACAACCTCTGGTGGAGTTTCTCAACTGAACAAGGAAAGGAAATCAAAGGGCACAGCTCCTTCACTAGCAGCCTTCAGGGCAAGAAAACAATGTTTTTAAACTTACCCTGTTCAAAATTTTGCATTAAGGCTAGACCTCAGGATCTGCCTTTGGCCTGTGATGAGCAGTTTTCTTAAAACTTACTGCTGGTGATTTTTCTCCTCACTCCTGGGGGTAAGGGTGAGGGTAAGCTTTTCATGTCCCCTGAAAGCTTTCTACAGACTCCTACAACAAAGATTCTTGACTTGAGGTCTGTGGGTTCCTAGAGAATTCTAGGGTTGGGGAATCCCTGAAATCATATGTGAAAGCTTATGCGAGTATGTGATTTTCTGGGGAGAGGGTTAAGAGCTCTCAGATTCTCAGCAAGGTCCGTGGACTTAAAAAGTACACAGCACTGCACTAAAAGATGCTCAATGGGTTGAATCTGCAGCTCTCAGCCCTCACCTTGCTGGAGCTCTGCCATCTATGCTGGTCAGAACAATGCTCGACTAATATCCAAGATGAGGCAGTTTGTTAATATAGATTTTTAAGTCTAGTAAGTGGAAGCCCTAAAAATAAAACCTATCAGAAATTGCAGTTTCTCTGCCTGGGTACTGATAATATGGAACTGAAATGGAAGTCCTTCCTTATTGCCTTTGTTGGAGAGAACAGAGTAATGCAATGAATGGTTTTATCAGTCTCCTGGTTGATCTAAGTCAGTAATTCTTTTTTTTTTTTTTTTTAAGGGGAGAGAGAGAGAGAGAGAGAGAGAGGGAGGGAGAGAGAATCTTTTTATGTGGTGCTGAGAATCAAATCCAGGTCCCGCCCATGGTAAGCGAGTCCTCTACCACTGAGCCACAATCCCAGCCCAAAGTTAATAATTCTCATTGAATAAAAAATAAATAAATAAAACAAATCCTTCCTCTTCCCCTTCTACTCACTGCTCACTAACACATGGGGGGAGGGGTGGAAATGACACACAAACAGAAAAATCCTTGCAATACATACCTATATCACTTATTCTTCTCACTGTGAATATTAACTGTCCTCGACGAGTTGCACAGTTGGGCTGATCAGGTCAGATCTCTTGTTCAAATTAACCTGAAAGCTGAAAAGATTGGATGGTAAGGTTTTAAAGAATGAGAAACTATTTAATTGAAACACAATCAAGTCTAACTTTCTCTGCACTTAAAGTCTTTAGGAGAAAAGACAATTTCTTTAATTCACCTGCAGTGCCACACTCTTGGACACTTAGCCATTTTCACAAACCTGCTGGGGGAAGCCTGTGCTAATCCACCAAGAATAGACAGCTCTCTATGGCTGCTGGGACAAGTGATCTGCTGGGTCCTTATTGCCTTTGTTGGAGAGAAAGTGGCTAACACAACTTCACACTGCTTTGACTCTTTATCTTACAAGGTGACCTTCAGCAATGCCTCAGAGAACAGGTGTCAACTCTATGTGGTCAATGATATATAATGTGATCAGGACAGCACAGTCAGTTGACTCATTCCTTCTCAGACATGTCACAGTGAAAGGAAAAACGTGAGCTAAGGAACGTAAAAGGGCGCAGATGGGCTCAAAAACAAGGTAGTAGAAACAGAGCTCAAAGCATTGGTGAGGGACCTGTAGCAATGGCCAGGTCTGTGACTGGACAGGGGTCCCCAAGGCTGGCTGCAAAGTGGCACTAGAAGGTTCCAGTGCTTATCCAGAGATGGAGGGCCAGAGCCCCAAGTCCCCTGTGAGAGTGTGCAAAAAGATCTATAGATTACAAAGCATCAGAGGAAGCCAAAACAAGAACATGGAGAAACAGACCATGTTTAAGTGGTGCAATCTATGCAGCAAGCTCTGCTCTTCATGCTTCATGTACATTAACTCATTTAATCCTTCCCATCTACCTCTGAGGTAGATGCTACCTTTGACAGATGAGGAAATGAGGCCTAGAAAATTTATGTAACTTCCCCAAGGTAAGTGACACAGCAGGTAAAGAGAAAAGCCAGGATTCATCTCTGGCCCCAGAGACCTTCTCTTAACCACCATCTTATGCTACTTGAAAGCAGTAAAGATAGAGAAAGAGAAACAAGCAAGAAAACGAATTGTACAGGCACAAATGAGACACCAGAGGCTTGCCCAGAGTCACAGCTGTTAAGAGTTGAGTTGAGATTCAAACCCCATTGTTTTTTTCTGACTCATATCACACCAAAATGATTGAAGAAGAAAATAAGAGCCAGTTGAAGGAGAGACTCAATTAACCCTCACAGTGGTCTTGCTTAACTTCAGATCTTTATGATCTCTTCACATCCTGAGACAAATTAGCCACCGAGGACAAGCTGTGGTGAGGTGGAACTGCAGAGTTTGCAGCCTCATCATAGGCACCTGACCCACCAAGCTCAGCTGCCAGCTGAAAAATAAGGTTGCAGACTCAAGAGCCTATATGGGCAGCCCATGGGTTGGTGGTGCATTTGCCTGGCATTTTTAAACTGAATTTATTAGTTGCCAAGTAAAAATCAGGAAATTTCAGATAAAAATCTAGACTTCTGGCTACTTAAAAAAAAAATCAGAATATTTGGCAATATGCAGCCAGCATTTTCAAAAAGCAACAGTGAATAGGGCCGAGTGGTAGCTGCCCCCTTCAACAAGACAAGCTGTCTCCAGGTTCTCAATACTGACCCCACCTCTCCTGTTATCATTCTCAATATCGATGCCTGGCCCATTTTAACCATTTCTGGTTCCTGAATGGTCCCAGAATATGTGAACCTCGGAGAAAACTAAAGTCATTTCTAGCCCTGGATGCATGTCAAAACTTATAGGTAGCAAAGTATAATACCTTTTGTTTGATATTTATTGATTGAAATCTATTTGCATCTTTAACTCTTCCAATAAACAATTAGAAATGGTTTCAATGAAACATCCTTTCTGACTAGATATGCAAAGAGACTGACTTGGAAATGTGGCAGGCTTCTGACTGCTTCCCAAGAGGTAAGTCTCTCCTTCATCCTTAGTAACAGAACCTAGCACTGCACCTTTCTGAGAAATGACATACCCCAGCCTCCCTTGCAGCTTAGTGAGTCCAGGTGACTAAATTCTGGTCCATTCTGGAAGGATTGGTCTGATTTCTGGGAAGGCTCCTTAAAGACAGGAAGATAACCTTCTGTCCTTCTTCCTTCCTGTCTCCTTGGAATGCAAAGAGTATAGCTGTAATTCTAACAGCCATCTTGGGCCATGAAGTGACTTTAACATCACTCCATTAAGAGGACAGCGGATTAGAAAAACTGATGTCTGGGTCCCTGATGATTTAGTGGAGCCACCATATCAGACCTAGACTGCCTGCCTCAGGAGTTCTTTTACATGAGAGAACAGTTTAACACCACTGTTAGGTCTGTATGCTTTAACTCTGCAATTTCCAATGACACATAAGGAAATACTATATACCTAAATCTTCAAGATGCTAGAATTGCTAGTTAAGAATATTGAAAAATTTTCTCTATTTTCCAAAATTCGTAATGACTTAAAATATTTTTGTTATTAGAAAAAAAGCTTTTAGGGCTGGGAATGGGGATATAGCTGATGTTTACCATGCATGAGATCCTGCAATGTGCTTATCAATCCCCAGCATATTTAAAAAAAAAAAAAAAGCTTTAAAATGCAACAAAATTTAAGTAAAATTTTAAAACAAGGAAAATACATGTAAACATATGCAAGAATATGTATGTGACCCAGCTTAGATGGTCTCTGAGCTTTCTGACAGTCAGTGGGAGAAGGGAAACCCAGTCAATCTAATGGTTTCCCAAGATGGAGAGAGCTAATATAGATGCTCCTACTCCAAGACATATAACACAAATTCAATGGAAACAGGGCTTTTCTGGCACAGAATTATTTTTTTGAAAAATCTGTGGGACTTTATATAAAAGGACCTTGAGTGATGTGATAGACAGTGTCCTCCTACAACCTTTTTTTTAAAATAGCAAATGCAGCGGAGAATTAATTTCTGCAACCCTTGAAAAATGCCAAGGTTTAAAAATTCAATTCAGGGCTGGGATTGTGGCTCAGCGGTAGAGCGCTCACCTAGCATGGGCGGGGCCCGGGTTCAATCCTCAGCACCACATGAAAATAAAGGTATCGTGTTTAAAAAAAAAAAAGGAAGAAAATTTTTTTAAAAATTCAATTCAATTTGGGGAAGGCAATCCAATGAACAATTTATGGTTATTGTGATCCAAATATGCAGCCTTGATCCAAGACCTGAGCTGAGGAACAGGTCTGTTCTTCCACCTGTCCTTAGGGCCGCTTCCCTTGAATCCCAGTGGGCTTAAGTTCCTGGCCACCTACTGTGTGCCTAGCATTCTGCAGGACTACAATTAAGGAGAGTTTGCATTTTAACTGGGGAGAAATTAAATTTATGTTAAGAATGTATGTACTTTAGAAGATTGGAGTTGAGAATAATTAGTCCAGGAAAAAATTAAGCAGGAAAGGACTTACAGATCTAGAACTGGGCCTTGGTGTATGAAATGTAGGACTGAGAAGTGTGTATATGTGCCTGTGTGTGTGTGTGTGTGTGTGTGTGTGTACAATGCATTTCTACTATCTATCTAGGTATCAAACCAGGAATTAACAGGCAATTTTAAAACAAAACTCATCACATTCATTTTAATTTACCTTGCATTTTATTTTATGGTGTAGTTTCCAAGACTGACCTGCCACTAAATATAAATATTCTGAACTTGTTCTAGAGGTTATAACAAACTCAAATTTTACTGTATTGTATTTCACTCCCTTTTTTCTAGGTAGGTGAAATTTACCTAGAAAATGAAATGAATATGCAGCAGTTTACATAGGGAAAAAAAAAAGTCCCAGAAGGGCAGGAGGGCTGGGTGTGAGGACGGAAAGGAAATGTGCTGCTAGTCCACAGTGTCTCCATCTCTGTGGTGGGCTGGGCTTCCTGTGTATCTGTATCAATCTCTCCCTGGCCCCACCTCCACCCCAGTATGAGTGGGATGTAGGTGCTATAGGTGATAGTTAACTCCATCTGTAGTCTATATATTAACAAAGGAACCCAAGGTGCTGCCAAGTTCCCAACTAGTCATTAAAGGAGCTTTTAGTATTGTCCTTTGTCTCTAACACTCACTTGACTGGTATTTCCTTCTCTGGTAAAGGCCAGGACTGTGCCTCCCACGCTTCTCACTGCTCTCCAGAGGCCAAGGACAGGAGAGGCAGTTTCTTCACTGTGCTGGGAGAAACACCAGTTTGGAGGTTCTGAGACCTGGGTCCTAGTGCTGCTTTGTCCCTTCATGCCTGGTGACCTTCAACAAGTCACTTAACCCTCAGACCCTAAAGACCTCATCTTCAAAATGAGAAGACTGGATTTGGAAATAGACAATGCCAGAGATTCTCTTTCAGTTCAAATTGCCTGAGATTCTGGGGACAGAACTATAGTCCTCAGCTAAGAGGCAAAAATTATTTCTGTACTTTGTACTTTCCCCATGATTTGCAGTCTACTTCTTTTAGACCATATAAAATAAAATTCATAAGAATGAACAACCTTCAGGGCCTCTGCTCTGTCTTCAAATAAATTGAACAATTATATATTTTAGGCTATGTTCTTTATGCCAATAATTCTATCATATTAATTAAATAAGTGCCTCAAAATATTAGCTATTACCATCGCCAATACTGAATTCTCCTCCATTTTGCTCAGTAAACTATCTCATCTGACAGAAATTACAATAAAAGATACGCTTTCCTGACCAGAACAAAAGTCTAGCTGACTGACTTCTCTGACTTCCTCCACAAAGTTTAAAATTAATTCTAAGACATACTCTTCTTGATTCTTCTGAAGAGGAGCCATGTCAGATCTAATAAATCACTGGAAAAGCCAGGCATGGTGTCGCGTGCCTGTAATCCCAACTACTCTGGAGGCTGAGGCAGGAGGATGGAAAGTTTGAGGCCCACCTAGGCAATTTAGAGAGACCTTGTCTCAAAATAAAAATAAAAAGGACCAGCAATGTAGCTCAGTGGTAGAGCGCTTGACTAGCATGTCCAAGGCCCTGGGTTCCAGCCCCAGTACTGCAAAAAAAAAAAAAAAAAAAAAAAAATCACTGGATAATAAATGGTGATCCTTGAGTTTCCTAATAGTTTCAAGATATGCTTGCTGTTCCTCTTTCTCTGCTAAAAGGGGTTCTTGAAATGCACAAATGGACCGCCCTCCTCCCAACACACACACACACACACACACACACACACCCCTTTTCTCTCTTTCCCATGAAAAGGATGCCCCTCACCTGCATCTCCTCCTGCAGGTAAATCCCCACTTACTTGGCCTGGCTGCCCTTCTCCAGACCTTCACATAAACCCCTAGGTCAGCACTAGAGCTTTGGCCAGCTTCATTCCTCAAAACTGCCCTGCGAGGGTGAGGAGGACAACGGAAGACCCCAACACTGGCATAAAAACATGATCTGCTTCCATCCCACATTATCCTTTTTGGTGGCCAAAAATGCCTCAACACTAATGTAGGCAACAGGATATACCTCTGAGGAAAAAACAAGACAGGAAAAGGGCCAGCTTCTCCCTTTTATCTGCAATTTAACTAAAGAAGTCAGAGCTGTCATGGAAAAACAAAAGCTATGCCACAGGAGGTAGGCAAAAGAACAGAAGAATTCTAGGAGAAAGCCCTGCACCCCTCCTAAGACATGTCTTTGCGCCCTTGAAGTCACTCACTGCTGTGGCATTGGAGAGCCTCAAAGGGACTGCCAGTCTGGAGATACGGCTTCCTCTACGGGGAGCTCTGCACCTCCTGATGACCTGGGCCCTGTTCCCACTTCCAGTGAAGTTTAATGTCACTGGGTAGGTGAGCACTAGAGCCAGCAGCTCATAGAACCACCTCTTAAAACATCTATGTTGGTCTAGGTCTATATGTCGTCCACAGAGTTCTGTGGGTAAGAGTGTTCAGAGTGCTCAGTACTCTGGGTTTTGAAAGATCCTCCCTCCCACCACCACCTCAAACTCCAAATGGTAGAAAAATTCTGACAACATAAGGCCAACGCTATTTTCAAGAAATGTCAAGAGACATTTGTTTACTTATTTTTGCAGTGCTGGGGATCAAACCCAGGGTCTCATGCACGCTAGGCAAGTGCTTTACCATTGAGCTACATCCCCAGTCCTTTTTATTTTTTAGTTTGAGACAGGGTCTCACTAAACTGCAATCCTCCTGCCTCAGCCTCTAGAGTAGCTGGGATTATAGGCGTGCACCATCGCACCCAGCTGACACATTAATTTTTGAGCACTAGGCAGTGAATACCCAGATGCTTTCCTTCAACACAGCCAACTCCTAAGATCACCTAGGAGGTGGGAGCTGTTCCTGTGCACTGGCATAGGAGGCTGAAAGCAACAGAATGGAGAAGCGCCCCCCTCCCATCTCATCCCACTTCTCTTACAAATCAGGTGCTATGAGGCGAAGGGATTGTCCAAAGTTAATACAAGAGAAGCAGAGGAACTGACAATTAAATACACCTATGTTAATGTTGCTCTATGTTTCGTTCAAAATTAAGACCTTGAAATTGCCTTTTTGTGTAAACTCACTCAGGTGATAACAGCTTTACTTAACCATGTTCTTCCACAAGGTCATAAGGTCACACATAATCAAACTGCTGACATTTCAGAAAATGGCCTACAAGTTCCTAGTGAAAGAAAAGTTAACCAAAGCAAGAAAATGTGAACTTCATATTGAAATGTCAGGAATGGCTACTAACCTAGGAGTTTTCACAAAAAAAAAACTCACTAAACTAAAAATATCTGAAGCCTGAGTCACCAGTTCGACATGCACATTTAATTGAGCACTTTACATGTCCTTACTAAAGTACAGCAGCGAAGCGGGCCTCTCCCACTCCCAAAGAAACCTCAGGAAAGAGTAGTATCTTCTAAAAATGAACAAGGAAGGTGCTTAGGAAATCTCAAGCAGAACTGGTTCTCTGTCCCTGAGAAACCAATCCACCCTAAGAAAAAACAAAGAAACAAAAAAGAACATAAGCAGATATATCCTCTGAGAGTCTAGATTTTTTTTAAGAGGACATACACCTTAACAGAGAAATTCAACATCTCTAAACATTGTTAAAAACAAAAACAAACAAACAAACAAACAAAAAAACCCCTATACTATAATTGAATTCTGCAACATCAGAAGCAAAATCTCAGGTGAACAGAACCCAGTGAACTCAAGAATCTAGTTTACTGGAATTTTAAAAGACCTGGATACAACCAATGAGAAGCTCATCTCCAGACTTATTGCACAAAAGAAACCTCCAGGATATATCCAAGGAACAGCCCAGATCCTCGGGTCTTCTGTGTCTGCAAAGGAGCTTCCAGAAAGAGGAAACAGGGAATGGGTAGGAGGGCAGGTCCCAGTGCCTGGCATAGCACTTGACTGAAGGACCACTCACTCCCAGGACCTCAGTAAGGCAGGCAAAGAAAGTTTCCCTCAGATATTAATAACTACAGTTAATGGGAAAATAAAAATTAGCAGTTCCCATTCCTGAGCATTCTGATTTCCCAGGCCCCCAGTGCCAGAGCACCACAGAATTTGGCTAACACAAATGCTTTTAGGCCTCTAATAGATACATGCACTCTCGCAGCCCATTATAATGCAGATGATCATTCACTAAACCATGGCCTTCACCTCAGCAAGGGAGAGACCTATTCTGTCCACTCCCCCAGGCCTGGCAGGCCTGAGCTCACTCTCTCACCTCCCTCTCTTCCCTCTCCCAGATCAGTGGCTGTCTGGTGAATTCTGCCAGTTGTGAGAGCAATAGCTCCCCTCAGGGATGGACCACCAGGGCCTTCAACACAAAGCTAGACAATAGGAAAAGTCTAGTCTCCTCGTCCTTCCAAGACTGAGGGGATGTTCTAGGGGCAAGAGTATACAGTGTGCATGGCATTTCAGACAAGCTTTACTTATTTCTGTTTTATAAATACCTCGGATGCTTTGAGTAGAAACAGGATCTCCTGCCAGTTTAGAGCTGCAGGCTTGGAGGTCACATGGATTCCACTGTGACCAAGTCTTAGAAAACAAATGCTTACCAGAAAAGGCAGATAAATGTAGAGGATTGATTTGTGCTCAGGTCTTTGGGCTAAAAACGAAGGAAAGGGTGGGAGAGCCATCCATCTGATGCTCATCAAGCCGGCACTAATGCTGGGCCTTCAGGGAGTCCTTATCTAGCCTTTGCTATCACTCCTACTGATGCTGAGAGCTGAAAGAGTCTCAACTCCAATTTTAGGTCACAGACCAAGTAGAAGGACCCAGAAGTGCTAGATTCTGGAGGTCAGAGGAAGGAGGGGATCCCACTTATGTCTCTGCATTACTTGCTTCCAAAGACATCTAGAATTATTCTATCCTTGAGCACACTGTGCTGTGTAGCTTGGGGAGGGTTACTTGCCCTCTTTGGGGATTTTGAAGCTTAGCCTAAGACTCCACGTGGTATAACTGGAAAACATAAGCTTTAGAAAGAAAGGACCTAGGTTTGAATCCTGGTTCTGCCAACTTATCTTTGGGAATCATCTAAACTTTATGAAATTTTACGTTTTCTTCTAAAAAATGGGAGAGAGGAAGTTCCATTACAGATTACTGATGGAAAGTTGGTGAATTCTGTGGGTTAAAAAATGTTTTGGTTTGTAAAATGTTTTGAACTCTTCAGAGGAAAGCTGCCTTAGTAAATATTTTAAGATTAGAAAAAATGTTAGTTTTAAAGCAACTGCTAGAGAATTTGAATACATGAGGAGGATGGGAATTGGTCTCCAGGCAGTCTGGAGCTTGGCTTCACCAGCTCCCTGCACTGAGGATACTGAACAGTCTAGAAAAATAAAAATTCAAGAGGAAGCTCTTCAGGTTGATATATTTTACGGTTTGCGCTAAATGGATTGCTTTTCCATTTAAAGAAGCAAGTAAAGAGAGAGAAATCCACACCCTTAAGCGTTCCTGTCTCTCCACCCGTCCAATACAAACACTCCACTGTTGTTCTGGGCCTCACTCCCTCCTGCCTCCCACTCAGGAAACAAATGTCCTCAGCCTTCTTTAAAGCCTGAGGGCAAGTCCCACTGCCACCCTAGCCTACCAGCAGCCTTCATCCTTTGGTTTTTTCCAAACTTCGACTATAATAGGCAGGTTGTGCTCCAAGCCCAGTCCTGCTCTGCCTCCAGGAAGAAAGATGCTATACAGAGCTGGCACACCACAGAAAGCAGATGCTCAGCCACTCTGCTCCTGTCCCATCCTGGGAGCTTCCTCTCCAGACTTTCCCAGTGCACACATATTGTTGCCTCATTGGGAGGTGATCGAGTGGCCATTGAGGAAGATGGTTTCATCAGAACAGGGCAAATGCTTTTTTACAACTGGAATACAAATTGGTGCCATTAACCAAAAATTAACTCACCTGCATAAATTGGCAGCACCTTCATAGAGAAAACAGTGGTTTTCAAGTGAAAAGGACAAATCCAGCAGAAAAGTGTCAACACCACTGAGGGAGATGTTTAGCAAACTACACCCTTCCCCTCTGACATTCTACCTTGCTCCCCACAGGTTCAAAGGCACTCCCTGCATTCTAACTTTGGTGTGGGCTATAAAAGTATAATACATGGTCTCCACAACATAGTGTGGCACACACCTGTAATCCCAGTGGCTCAGGAGGCTGAGGCAGAAGGATCATGAGTTCAAAGTCAACCTCAGTAACTTAGTGAGGCCCTAAGCAACTTAGTGAGACCCTGTCTCTAAATAAAATACAAAAAAGGGCTGGGGATGTCTCAGTGGTTGAGTGCCCCTGGGTTCAATCCCCAGTACCAAAAAAAAAAAAAAAGAAAAAGAAAAAGAAAACTAAATCCTGAAGAACCAACTACAAATACTAGAGAAATTCAAACAAAGGAGGCAGAAACAAAGAGGTGGATCACAGTTGGGGAATCACAGGAAAAGATGGGACAGAAGAGGTGAGAAGGAGAGGAGAGTATAGACATTAGGCAAGGCTCACAGCTGAGCCAAGGCAGGAGAATTCTGGGCATTCAGGAGAAGGCAGACTGGGCAAGAGGGATGGGTTTGGGAGCAGGAACAATGAATCATTGTGGATTGAAGCCTCAGTGCTTTGCTTACAAGGGGAATTCCAGACATCAGCCTGGAAGATGGTGCCACACATCTGCTGCTATGGCATGTGCTCTGGGTTGTGCTGCAATGTTGTACATGTGAGGGGCTGACGTGAAAGCCTGTAGGTGTGAGAAGCATTTACTTGGGTACATGTAACCGGACTCATGACTCTGCAGACAAGCACTGTCACTGACCACTGGAGCAACACCACAAGCTCTTGAGGGCATTCAAGTGTTTTTGTAACCTACTGAACTACACAGGAACTTTCATTGGGGGCCCATTTCCTCTAGCTCCTAAAATCATACTTGCCCATCTTCACATTTTTTAAATACTCTATTTAAAAATTTGCCAGTCTCATCTCTACCTAAAAGTGATGATTCGTCTTTTTAATCTCTACTGGGGATTCTCATTGATGCCCTGCTAATTCAATCTCCATGTTTAAATTCTACACAAATTGAAATCTGGAGAGGTTGAGTACCTGATGGACATCTGTAAATATTTAATGGTCAACTGAGTTTGTGCAGAAGGCATGAGCTTCATGCTAGAAGGCATCACCATCATGATCCCTGAAACAGAACTTCCTTACCAGACTATTCCATTAGGCTACAAGGTTCAGGCCTCTATGAGTTAACTGCCACACCACTGTGCACTGACAGAACAGCAGAATGTGACCCACTGTTCAGCGGTCTTTGGAGATTTTAAAGAATGATCTTGAAGTTCAGGCAGATAACTTTCCATCCAAAATGAAAATTTTCCATTTTCTATCATTCAGAAGAGCTATCATCCAAAGCCATATTGCTTCCACCCCTTTCCATTTGTCTAAGGAATCCTACCAGGCTGAAAGTTATAAATCTACTTCAGAAACTGCTGTCTCACAAAGAAAGGAAAAAGAAAGAAAGAATGAAAGCAACAGGAAGGAAAGGTCCCCAAAGAGAAGAGAGACAGAAACCTACCTGTTGGTTATTGGCATTCAGATAAATATTAAATACCATTAGAAGACCCATGATTTTGGCTAATCAGTCCAAACATCTAACAAAATTGCCTAGGGTATTTCCCAACTGACATGAGTTTATTTGGTCCATAAATTATAAATTTGAATAGCATTAATCCTAGGTAAACCTAGACCAAGATACTATGAATTATAAAAAATAGGGTTCCTTTTTAGCATCCAAGGAAAATAGAAAAATCTTTTGTCAAATGTCTGTGGTATTCAAATTTTGTCAAATTTGTGGAAAGAGGTCAATTGGTGTCACAAAGACTCATGCTTTATTGAGAGGTTTCCTCTGGTGTTCCCTGATGGTAAGGCTCCTGGCAAGGACACACAATCTGGCCCACACTGCAGCTATACTACATACTAGTTATGTGACTGGGCAAGTTCCTTAACTGTGGCACCTCTCTTTCCTTACCCATTAAGTGGGGATAATAAAACCTTCCTTGAAGAGTCATTGTGAGGCACAAATGAGGTAGAGTAGGTCAAGTACCCTACACCAGAGCATCCTGCTATTCACAAACACGATGTGAATCTGGCAGTGGCAGTGCTTGCCAAGGAAGGCAGAGGGGCTTGCTCCAGCCACCAAGGATGGAGGATCCCAATCCAGAGCCAGATATCTGGATAGTCTGGTCTCTATCCTGCCTCTGAGTAGACACTACCAGACCCAACTTAACCATCTTCTACAGACAACAGTTGGACCATGCATGCACATATTCCTTGCCCCATTGCAGACCATCAGCTGCTTTCAGCACCCCAAGTTCAGGGATCAATGACTTCCCTGGGGTCCAGTATTGCTCTCTGGCTCTGACATCATTATCTTTAACTCGCCAAATCTTTAAATAAAGGGCAGAACTAGAAGATACTAAAATGTCCTATTTATGTAGTTCTGCAATTTATCAAGTGTTTGGATTTTAAAGCATTACCTCACTTACTCCTCAGACATGTCACAAAATGAATCTGTGTTGACAGTGGAGACTACTTACAAAGTATATCCTCAGACATTACCTCATTTGGTGCTCACAACAGCCTTGTGACTTATTATGAATGTAAACAAGGAAACTGAGGCTAGAGGCACTCTCTGTGCCAGAGCCTGAATAAACCTCTTCAAATATAGAGGGGAAGGTACCTATCCATGAGAGGGCTTTTGGAGAGCTAGATGGATCCCACCACTCAGCCCTCTCACCAGAAGCTCTGTCAGGACTCTTCCCACCAGAGAGATATAAAAAAATTTATACTCCTCTTAGAAGCTCCCTGGTGACAGAATCAAGATGTCTCTTGCAATTTCTGTGCAACGTCTAGTTTGCTATGTAGAGTCAATAATAATCACTGATGGATGATATTCATTATAGACCGAGGGAAAGGGACTGTTTTCTAAATTGGAAAAAAAAAAATCCCTGGCTATAATCTACTGGGCATGTTCCATCATCTCACTATTTAGAAGGTTACGTTTTTCTATGTCATTGACAAGAATGAGTGAGCACTTTATTTACATGATTAGAAAAGAGGAAGAAACTGCAGCCAGGGAATTTGGAATCTGAGAAGCTAAAGTTTACAGTGTGAATACAGTGCTGGCCACACAGGGAGCTTAGTGTGTATTCAGGGAAAGCCTCCTAGTGTGGCCAATGGTAGGTACAAGGTATCCAGGCCCCAGGGAAGACCTTGAGAGCAGAGGCCCAGCATATCCAGCAGAGAAAGGGCTCTGTAAATCTTTGCCGAACAAATGAAAATAATGAGCACTGCCCAGCTCTGAGGATTCTAGAGCAATCACATCATACTAGGAATATTGTGGTTTCCTCAACTAAAAGAGGGAGCAGAATAACATGTGCAATATGCTACTAGTGATATTGAAAAAAAAAAAAAAGAAAAAGGATATGATGCAAACATACATTTGCCGGGCTATGCATGAAGTATCCCCTCTACCCAAAATATATATATATGGTACTAGTGATGTTGATTGCTTCTGGGGAGAAAGGTTTTGCCCTCCTTACCATGATGTATCTGTTGAATTTTATGTCATGTGAATGTTTTACCTGTTCAAAAGTAAAAAGTCTCTCTACAGGACAAAATACTTGGTTTTTCCAATAAATTACTGGTGGCAGGGGGAGAAAAGCAAAGGAAGGAGACCTGTAGTTTAAAAAGAGACATAAATAAGTGGATCCAATCACACACAGGTTGTGATTCTTATCTGAATCTGATTCAAAAAAAATTAAACTTATGAAGATAAGCAACATTTTTAGACAACTGGAATTTGAACAGTGATTTAAATACTGGATGTTAAAGGAATTATTGTTAATTTTTTAAAATGTAATAACAAATGTTTCATAAAGGAGTCATAATCTTTAGGAGATTTCATGGAAATATTTATACATGAAACTCTATGATGTTTGGGATCGACTGTAAAATAAATATGGGTTGAGGGATGTGGCTAAGAGAATAGAAGAAACTCATCTGGTCGTGAATTGACTATAGTTAAAGCTGGTGATGGGTAAAGGGAACATGGGGGCTCACTGTTTAATTCAGTCTTTTTCTGTATGACTTTAAAATTCTTACAATAAGCCAGGTGTGTGGTGCATGCCTGTAATCTCAGAGGCTCAAGATGCTGAGGAAGGAGGATCACAAGTTCAAAGCCAGCATCAACAATGTAAAGAGGCCTTAAGCAACTCAGCAAGCCTCTGTTTCAAAAACAAAAACCAAAAAACAGTGGGGAGGGATGTGGCTCAGTGGTTAAGTGTCCCTAGGTTCAATCCCTGGAACCCACCCCCCCAAAAAAATTCTCATAATAAAAAGCTAATAAATGAATAGATGATTATTTAACAATAGGATAAATAGACTTGGTAGCCACTGAGTTCCGAGCTCCGAATGTTTGGCTGCAGTCAAGCCACCATAGTCTGAGCTATGAGTCACTTGTGGCAAATAAGTTTGGGCAACTGTCAACTACTATCATTCTAATAACTGTTTAGGTCATACAAATATCAATAAGAGAACTTTACTATTCACTTCAAAAATAAATAACTGAAAAGAACTGAAGAAATTACTTTGGGGAGGGTTCCCTTTCATTGGTATGAACAATAAACGCTGCTTGCATGTATACATAGGAGTGATAACTAGCACCTGTTCTCTCGTAAAGCATCTTCCCCAAACCTATACAAGTTCTCCAAATCACTTTACCACTTTCAAGATCTGAGCAAACAAGATCTCACTAAGACAAAAACCAAATGATGTCAACTAACTCTTCATTTCAGTTCAACTCATATTTCCACACTGTTCAACACATGGAAAGTAACCATACATGATGTAAATAAGACTGGAAACCTCACAGAGCTTAGATTCCTGCACTGGGGTCTTTCAAATTTAGGTATCAAATGGCCCCTGCTAAGGGGAAAAACTAATCTTGTCAAAACTGCTTGATTAAATTACATTGTATTTGATTCTTAGATTTAAATTGAATTATTTTCATCCAATTATTATTTATCACATTATTTCTTAAACTGTATAAGCCTAAAACTAAAACTTCTTTTAGCACATTTATAATTATGGAGACCAAAGCACATTCACAAATAAACAACTAAAATGACCCAAGCAGTAAAATTCAGATAAAATATATTAATGCAACAAGACTGATGCCATTTTTCAGGTCTGAAATGCCTGCCAGCATCATCCAGTGTCAGTGTGGTCCCACCTGCTCCTGGGCAGGTCCTATGAGAGTTTACACTACACCTGACATAGGTGTGATGACTATTCTCATGCTATCTTTCTCAGCTGGGACAGCTGCCATGGCCTTCATCCCCACAGTGCTGAGAGCTATCATTTGGCTTCACTGGATGCTACTGCCTCTTTTCTTTACTAAACCCATCTCTATATTTTTCTCTATACTGAGGCTAACCTGGCTCCAACTCATCAGAAATTCATTTACAATTGGGGGGCACTGAGGCTATGAGGGTGGACTGATATAATTAGATATTCTAATTTTCTAGGATAGGCCTTGAAAATATGTCCAACTATCATTAACATGAAACCCAAAAAAAAGTTCACTTAATGGGAACTCTAGGAATCTCAAGAACACATCCTGGAGCCAGGTGCAGTGGCACAAGCCTGTAATCCCAGTGACTTGGGAGGCTGAGGCAGGAGGATCGAAAAGTTTGAGACCAGCCTCAGCAACTTAGTGAGACCATGTCTCAAAAATAAAAATGGGCTGGGTATAGCTCAGTTGGTAGAGTGCTTGCCTCATATGCACAAGGCCCTGGGGATGTGGCTCAGTGGTTAAGCACTGCTGGGTTCAATCCCTGGTACCAAAAACAAAAACAAAACAAAACAAAAAAAAAAAAAACACCATATCCTGGACCCGGTTTGGAAATTCTTAGCACAAGGTGAGTGTGCTTCAGGAAGACAGCCTCATGCCAGGGACCTGAATGAGAAATCACTCTTAATCTAAGAAAGAATTTAAGCCATCACCTGACATGCTAAATCATGGGTTTAACTGGTTTAAGCTCACTTGAAAAGAACCAAAATGTAAACATGGCCAAAGGGCCTTACTTAAATCCAGGGAGTCTCTGAGGTCCCTCCTCAGCCTCCTCCTTAAGAACTACAACATGACACTTTACACATGAACAATCAGGACAATTCCCAATGTTAGCTCATATCACTACAACATGCTATAACTGCATATCAAGATTGTAGGGGTCTGCACCACCCAGAGTTTGAGACACAAAACCCTACCCTGTGATGCTGCTGGTGGGTTAGCTGGATTCAATGAGTGGGCTGACTTCCTAACAAGACACTAGCAGGCATTAAGGAAACTGAGAAACTAGAACTGCTCCTACAATAGAATCTTCTACTTCAGGCCTTCCCAAATGTCACAGTTTAATGACCATTAACTCAATCTTTTTATCAAGCTATCTGTGCTCTTTATCCTAAGATATTGACCTCAGGACATTTTTTTGGCAGGGGTGTGGGGGGTGGTTACTGGAGATTTAACCCAGGGGAACTTCATAACTGAGCTACATCCCCAGCCCTTTTTTATTTTTTATTTTGAGACAAGGCCTCACTAAGTTGCTGAGTCTGGCCTTCAATTTGTGATCCTCCTCTCTCAGCCTCCTGCGTTACTGGGATTACACACATGTACCATGTGCCCAGTTAGGGCCTTTGTATTGCTGTATTTGAAAAAAAAATTAAAATTTTGGCAATCCTCTGTTGAATTTCCTGATTTTTGTTCTTCACTGCCTGTGACTAAAGTAAATGTAAATATGTAAAAAAAAAAAAGTACATAGAGGGCTGGGGTTGTGGCTCAGCAGTAGAGCGCTCACCTAGTACATGTGAGGTCCAGGGTTGGTCTTCAGCACCACATAAAAATAAATAAAATAAAGGTATTGTGTTCGACTGCAACTAAAAAAGAAATATTAAAAATAAAGTGCATAGATGGAGCAACTTTTTAAAGCTTTTATCTATCTCTTTTATCCAGGCAAGATTAGAAAATATTTAACTGATAACACTACCTCCCTCTCCTCACACTACACAACACAGTGTCTGAAGGATAACGTGGTCACCAACAATGAGCAAAGACCAAGAAATAAAGCCTCTAGATTAGCTGGCTGACTAACATCTTGACCATTAAATTTCAAGGTGACTCTAAATCAGACTTGGAGGTAAATAAAAGCAGGATGAAGGTTAAGGCACTTTCAAAGAAAAGAGAAAACGAACACCCACAGGCAAAATCTGGGAACCACAGAAAACCATATTTAAATCAGCGTGGTTATTTAAAACAAACATAACTATAGAAAATTCAAATATGAAGAACCTGAAAACTCTCTTGTAGAGTCAATATCAGTGAAAGCTTTTGCTAGCAAGGCTGGTTTGAGTAAGACCTTGGCAGTGGTCAAGTGATTTGGAGATCTTTGGAAATATCTCCAAGGATGGCAACAAAAATCAGATACAGGTTTAGGAAAGATGCTTCACAGAGGAACAGGTGCAACAGCTGGTAATTTAACTGGGTACTTAATAACACTTCCCAAACAGGAAGTCCAGTGATGAAGGGCAAGGTTCCTCTCTGATACTCAAAGGTGAGGGCAAACACTGTGGATGCTGCAGTGCAGGATAAAGGGTCAGACACAACAGAGATGCTGGACATGTGCATTAGGGAAGCCAAGAGACTTCTCTGGAGACCAGAGAGAAAAGCAGCAAACTTTCCCTGGCAATTCCAGTACATTCTGCCCAGAGATCAAGATGGAGGGCTCAAAGTCTAATGCATTGCTCATTCTCCAACGCCCCTTCTCTCCCTTCACAGGGTAACACTGCAGAGAAACCTTCTACCTCATTCAGCCTCTTCTCAGGTTTAGGGCTATGGAACATAGAGAAGAAAAATATTTGTCCCCAACTCACCACAAAATGCTTTAAAATCTCCATTTGAAGCTACAGCCAAAATAAGACTGGTTCTCAACATCCTCAGAAGCAGAAAACAAGATACTGCAAATAAACAGCCTTCATAAAAAAAAGCGACGTGGAAGCTCTTTTCATATAGCCAAGAAATATTGAGTGAATAAAAGCAGGGATCTAGGGGCTGGGGATGTGGCTCAAGCAGTAGCACGCCCGCCTAGCATGCGTGCGGCCCAGGTTCGATCCTCAGCACCACATACAAAGATGTTGTGTCTGCCGAAAAAAAACTAAAATAAATAAATAAATATTTAAAAAAAAAAAAAAAAGCAGGGATCTAAATAGTACGCATATAGTGCACCACCACTTGCCTAAAAAGGATGGGGAGCGCAGAACGTTCACGGTGAACTTGCACTAGATATATAAAATATATTAGATGTGCATGGACTACCTCTGGAGGATGAAGAAATTAGTAACATCGGTTGCCTCTGAAGAGAGAAACCAGGTGGCAGGGATCAGAGTGGACCGAGACATATTTACTATACAACTTTTTGTGCCTTTCAAATATTTTCTTTCCTCACATACCTATTTTGAATTAAAAATATTAAAAATAGTTTTAAATTTAAAATAAAACCAATTTAAGAACAAAATAGTCTTTTTGCAACAAAGCAAATACTGCTGTTAATCTGGTTAATTGTGTTCCTGGCACACAGCAGATGCTCAACTTGCTGAACTTAATGAACTGCCACTTGAAAACAAAAGAAAATCAGAAACCTGGCAAACCCAAGGCCATCCATGTTCTAACTACTTAACTACTCAAAAGAACAGAGAATGGGTCCCAGTGTAACAGCAGGGCTCCTCATCTGTCCACAGCAGCCATTTAATAAACAGAAAAGATTTAATCCCCAAACCAAGACAACAAAAGCTCACATGCGCAGATGCACAAATGATCCTTAAGGGAAATAATGTCAGCATCTATAGACTATTAATATAGAAATGGGGGCTTAGAATGTGGCTCAGTGGTAGAGTGCTTGTCCAGCATGCATGAGGCCTTAGGTTGGATCCCTAGCACCACCAGAAAACAAACAAAGAAACAACAACGACAACAACAACAAAATGGAAGCACAGAGGTTAAAAATGGCCTTATTCATGCACTGATCAAAAATGCTGGACCATGAAAAGCTGCTGTAAAATTCTAACAACAAACCACATCAAGAGACTCTGTACTTCCAGTGCTCTGTTCCTGGGGACAGCTCAGCCCAACATGAAACAGGAATGCTAGAATACCTCATGTCCCATGTCATCTACATTTTTAAACTCGTCAAGGAAGGTTCAAAATCCACTATCCAATAAAATCAGAATATTGTAAGCAGAAATTCGGCCACAAGGAATTCCATTATATTGGAAGTGTCTCTCTTGCCAGGGCTTTTCACACAGTAGGATTTTAGGCCAAAAACTAAGACAGACTCTTCCTGTCTTCCATAGGAAATTGTGCTGTGCTGTGCTCTGGGCAGGAAGGATCTCTGGCAAGGGTGGTGGGAACCCACTGTAGAGTATGTGAGCCTGCCAGAGATCAATAAGAGAAAGGTATTAGTGAATGAAGCAAGGAATATGGTGAACAAGAAGCCCTTCCACTACAATGTGCTGAGGAAAGAGCAAGATAGAAAGAAATGAAATGGCCAAGTGCTAGAATATCAAAGCTCCAGAGAAATAACGCAAAAGAAATTGCTAATCAATGGACAGTAGTTGTATTGGGTTCAGTTAAGAAAACAGGTCAAAACAGAGAAGAGAAAAAAAATTAAAAAACAAAATGACAGTGGGCTGGGGTTGTGGCTCAGTTGGCAAAGCACTCGCCTAGCATGTGATAGGCAATGGGTTCGATCCTCAGCACCACATAAAGTAAAATAAAGACATTGTGTCCCCCTAAAACTAAAAAATAAATATTAAAAAAAACCAAGGTGATAGACATCTTTCCATTAAAAAGAAATGAGCTGGTAAACTGAGGGTACCCATTTGTCAAAATCATGAAGAACACAGAGGGGAAAGAAAATTAAAGTAAAAAGGGGCTGAAACAAGAGGGAAAAGACCACAGATTGAATTTGCCCTCTGGTTAATTTCAAGTCCTTGAAAAGAACAGGAAAAATGCAGATAAACCAGTGAACAAGCTACATTACCAGCAAGAATCCATCTCATACTTTGTCTCTGCCAGGTCATGCGGGTACTGCTGCTGCTCCCCCTACTCAAATGACTAAGGAACTTGCATAAATGCATTTGACACTCGATCCCTGAACTTCCGAAAAGCACTTAATACAGTGGTTCATGAAATCTTAATCTAGAAATGTTCAGCCATTTATAATCAAGCTGCATCATACCGACAGTCAGAGAGGAAGGCTGAACAGAGGGACTCTATACGTGAAAGGACTCCATGGAGATTGGCATCATCAGGGACTTTGCCACTTTGACAGATTCCCTCCCACCCCCTTTAAAGATAATAAAGACTTGGCATCTAAGAAGAGTGTAATTACAAGAGAGAAACTGAATTATCTGAGTCAATGAAAGAAAAACACGTAAGATAAAAATGCATGGAAATCCCTGCACATGTCTATGATAAAATGAAATTTGGAATATGTTTAAAAAATAAGTGGTGGGATGGGTTGGAATTAGCTCCTGATAGAAAATATTGAGTGGTAGATACGAAGAAAAATTGTACAAAGGGACATCAAAACATTCTATTTAGCAAATCTATAGAAGCTACTGTGTGCCAGGCACTGTTCTAAATGCATCCAATATAAATCATGCACTTCTTAAAACAATCTTCTAACCTAAACAACATTATTTTCTTGTGTCATAAGTGAGGAGACAGGCATAGAGAGGTTAAGGAACTTACCCCAAGTCACACAGCTACTAAGAGGCAAAGCTAAGATTCAAACCCAGGCACTCAGCCACCAGATCTGTGCTCCTAATCTCCCTGGTCTCCCCTAGAACTTAGAGAATGAAAGAACTAGGCTAGGAATGAAATGCAAGTCATGCACTGGCTAGATCTTAGGTCTATAAATCAACCCTTAGTCATGGCTCTCTGATGACCAGCCAGCCTGGTGATTGCCACAGGTCTCAGTTTCCTCATCAGCACATTGAGGAGACTGAATTAGATGAGCTCCATCAAGTTCATGCTGGTAATCAGCAGTATGTGGACTAGTGTGTTTTTTGCTTTGGCTATTCAACCAAATTCATTCTCAAGCAGGCAGCAAGTTTTATAAGATTGTTCCTCTGCCTCCTGACCTTCAGATGATTATGTCCTCTCTATTCAGGCAAATGACAGAAGGTAGTAAAGGAGCAAAATAAATCGTTTCTCTTTTAGACTTTGCTTAATATGATTATAACCAAATGGTCCATGAAAAGCTCTGGGCACAGATCATATTAACTCTGCTAGACCTGCAATCTCAGGTCCTCTCCTAAGCCTGTTCTGGAAGCTGCCTCTGGATTTGGTTACTGGAATGCAAGTGAAACTGACATTTGGAGGTGGAACAATCAAGAGAGAGGAATTAGACTAAATCCATAATAGTTCAAATTAGGGAATTTCATAGTAGAGAAGTAAACCATTTGGTTATTTATATTTTGGTAAATCTTTTCATATAATCCATTCTCTTTGCTTATACCAACTCTCGAGAGCTGAAACCTCAAAATTCATTATGGGTAAATTCAACACCCACTTTGAACCTACTGGTCCCCCATAAGTATCCTCAACCTAGGCATTAAATGTCAGCCATTGGGCATCTGTGGATGGAGAGAGTCCTTACAGATGGATCATGCAATGCTCCCTTGGGAGTCCTTCCTAAGCATCCCTGACAGGTGGCTGTCATCCGGCCTCTGCCTGGACACTTCCAAGGTCGAGGCGCTGGTTGCCTGGTCTGGCAGGCTGCCTCCAGCGCTGCTGGACAGCTCTCGTTATGGGGAAAACCCAGTAAGCGCCTAGAACAGAGACCCGCGTGGGCCCGAGCTCCATAAGTACACCTCCAAGTGGGTCAAAAACTGCCTCTCTAGAACTTGAACCCTTTGGTACTGGGTGCGCCCCCGGATCACCCAAATGCAGAGTCCCCCTCGAATATCCTCGGCTGTAAACAGGACCCTCAACCCTTTCCTTCCAGGTTTGGATCCTGGACCTTCTTCATCAAGTGTGGACCGGCAAATACCTCTCCAGACCTCTCAGGCCCCAAAAGTGCGCATCGATGGGACGGCAGCCAGGAGGCCGCGGTCGGAGTTGTCTCCAGCCTCGGTTCTCCGAGCAGGAGGGGACAAAGGACCTTCCGGAAGGCGTATCCCTCCGTGGTCCTGGCTGTCTCCGCCACTGGGCGAGCCGACCCTGGGGACCCCCCTCAATGCCAGATGGAGGGGCCCCTGAGGCGCCAGGTGACAAGACCGCGAGGATCCCCGAGGATCCGGGGCGCGCAGGCTGCGGTACTAAGGGCCGAGCCACGCTGGTAACCGTGAGGCCCGGGATGTTGGCGCGATGGCACCAGAGCGCGATCCTGGCTACGCGGAGCTCGCTAGGTTAAGGCTTTACCTGCGCGACGTTGACTACAGTGGCCCAGCTCGTCCCCAGTCCGGCTCCCGCAGCTCCGCCGCAGCCGGCTGCGCTCATGGAAACGCAGCCGGAACCCCTGGCCAGTGCAGCTCCCGCCGCTACCGGCCCCGCCCAAGCAACTGCCGCCACGCCCCTAACTACCGCCTCTGCCACGCCCCCAGCTACAGGAGCCCGCCTATTCATTGGGTAGATCAGCTGTTACTCTGCTTGCCTAACGCGTCCATTGCACCTGATTGGCAGCCCATTGGTTAATAGAGCTGCTTCTCAGAATGGAGGCGGGGGTCCTTATTGGAGAGCTCTTTAACTATTGGTTACTTTTGACGTCTTTGGCCCTTGGGCCAAGACGCTATTGGATAAGGCCCGCCCGGAGGGGGCTTGGAAAAGGGAGCTCAAGCTACGAGATGGGTGGTGTTTGATATTGATTAGGGTGGGGTGAAGAGAGGGGGCGATTGTGACCGCAAGCTGGTTTGGGAGGCTGGGTAAGGTCAGGTGTCATCTGAGGATGGGAGAAAGGTCTGCTGGTAGCTAAGCTACAGGGTTCTGGTGGGCCCAAGCAGACCCACTGAAGCACCTGTAGCCAGCCCAGAACACAGGGGTCGACATTTGGGATAATAACGCAAGAGAGAGGAGAGAAAGTAATGAGTCGCCCAGCCAGAAGGACATGAAAGGATGTGGAGGCAGAGACCTCTGGGGAAAGGGGATGGGGACAGGAATCTGAGGGGCCAGATGGACCTCAGTTATCCTTTTAGATCTTAACCAGCCCCTTGCCAGTAGGAGGCCTCCTGGAAGAATGTAGCCTTTAAGGTCAGACCTAGAATTGGAGATGTGTGCTTGGGCAAAGTCACTTGTTTTCTCCCTGATTCCTCATTTGGCAACTAGAGGTAGCACTAGTAGTTGATGAGAGGATTAACTAACTCTGGTAAACATTAACAGTGCCTAGGCATTCATCAGGACTGATTCTTTACCCACTCACCCCATCCGTCTATGGAAGTAGGCCCAGTTCTAAAATTCTATGAGCCTGAAACTGCTTTTGCAATACATGTGCTTTACTAAGAATAGAACACTTGAGAGACTTGAAATGTAATTCCTGTGGGGCAGACAGGGACACACTACCAAGGCACAGTGGGGCTGAAAGAGAAGGAGCAGGGGATGCAATGGGAGGAGCCATGTAGCCAATAAAATGAAGTAGTATTTGAAGCAATGCTAATTTTTTTCGGTATATTTCAGGATTGTGACAAGGAACCAGGCTGGATCAAGTTTTGTGAATTTTGACCAAGTAAAATCCTTCAGTGGCTACTCAGTTCTGGATCAAAAATCACTGCAGGAAATACATTTATCAGAAACTCCTGAAGCCCATTCCCCATTCTGAAGGTGTGGACATCTAAGAGTATGGACAGAAATAGTCTTCAGGCTGAATTGAGCCCCAGATCCTTTATGTTCACCTTTGAAAGAACCCATACCCATGATACTTTAGAGTTAAGGAGGAGAAAGAATCCTTTGCCATTGATTTTTTTTTTTATTTTTGTTTTGTTTTGTACTGTTGATTGACTCAGGGGCACTTCACAGCCCTTTTTATTTTTTATTTTGAGATAGGATCTCACAAGTTGCTTAGGGTCTCACTGAGTTGCTGAGGTAACCTGGAACTTCCGATTCTCCTGCCTCAGCCTCCCTAGTCTCTGGGATTACAGGCATGTACCACCATGCTTGGCTTGTTGTTATATCTTTAATCCAATTGTCATATGACCTAAAATGAAGTTTCATCTCAACATTCATTTATTTTTCTATGTTCTCTTTCATCTTGGGAAAGACAAACCCAGGCTTTTGTAGCAAAGAATTTTAGTGAGGGACCCCTCCCCACCCACTCCAAGCTCTTGACTCTCGGTGTTAAAACAATTTAGACTTCCAGAAAAGATCTTTAGATTTGTCACCAGATAAGTATGTGAAGCAATCAATGCATATGTTATCTAGTTTGATGACATTCCACAATGTTTACATATATCAAAATGTTGTGTTATGGGCTGGGGATTTGGCTCAAGTGGTAGCGTGCTCGCCTGGCATGTGTGCAGCCTGGGTTCGATCCTCAGCACCACATAAAAAACAAAGATATTGTGTCCGCTGATAACTAAAAAATAAATATTAAAAAAAATGTCGTGTTATAAATATATACAATTTTTTGTCAATGAAAAATTTTAAAAATAATTTAAAAATAGATTTATTACTAGTCAGAGATGTCTATGTGTATGCATGCATGGGCATGCTTGGTTCTGATCCACAGTTTCCTCGTTCTTGTCCCTAAGAACCAGGAAAGAGCTGTTAGGTAACTGGCCAGGCCCAATGCAGGTTTGTTCCTGCCTATGTTTGCTAAGGAAGACTGAGATGTCCTGTTAGGCCCTGAAAAGCATGAAATGGTTCTTAAAATCAGGGATGATTTCTCTAGCTTGATTCAGAGCCACACAAAACAGCTGTTTGGAGTGAATTGCAGATGAGCTCACCATTGTGCAAATGGATTTTTCCTCCCATCTCAGGAACATAGGTTCAGCCAAGAGTTCTAGAAGGGATGTCTAGTTCAGGAATTCAAAAACATAATTGTGTCCCTGAAGCTTAACAAGAGCTACAAACTGAGGCCAGGCAGAGGAAGGAGAGTGAAAGGACATGTGTGTCTTCACTGCAGTTCTGGTGGCTTAAAGAATGATCTATTATTATTTCCTACACATAACTGTTTTCATATTTGTTTCTGATTTCTGTTTCCTCCCCTGTTCTGTGACTCTTGCCATATTCTGTTTAATCACAATATTTCATTCTACAGAGCATCTTTCTTTCTTTCTTGTATTGGGGATCAACCCCAGGGGTGCTGTACCACTGAGTCACATGCTCAGCCCTTTTTTAAAAATTTTGAGTCAGGGTCTTACTAAGTGGCTTAGGGAATCACTAAGTTGCTAAGGCTGGCCTGGAACTTATGATCCTTCTGCCTCAGCCTCCTTAGTCCCTGGGAATACAGGCATGCATCACTACACCCGGCTCTCTACAAAACATTTCTGTGGGAAGCCATTTAAGAGACAGTATGGCCTTATTTTTGCCTTCATGTTTATTAGTCTATCAGATTGAAGATTTGGTGGGCCTTGGCCTGAGAAAGCCAGGTATTGTGTCATGACTGTAAAGTAAATTTCCAAAAGCATGAGAGTGCCTTGTTATAAAGAGAAGAGAGAAGGCGAGCTCCTCTCACATTCTGGGTTGGCTGGAGCTCCAGGACTTTATTGAAGTAGAACTGGCACTAATTCAATGGGGGGGGTGGGGTGGGGGGGGGAGGAGACTCTCAGCAGAATTTCCTAACCTGAGAAAGTCCTCAAATTACCCTGGGAGACAGCAGGGAGCTGTGGCCAGGAGATAATATGCTCTGTTTATTCTCTTCTGGCAAAACCAGCAATTCACTTGGTTTGTTAGTTATTCTTTGTCTTCAGGGAATGGTTGAGAACATCAGCTTTGGAACCTCTCTGCTACTGAGGCTCATATCCTTGTTCCGCGCTCCTTAACCTTGAGGCGTGGGCAGGTACAGTCTCTCAGTGCTCTACTTTCTTCTATAAAATGCAGATGACAGAAACATGCTACCTTCATGGGGTCCTAAGAATAAGCAAATGAGTAAGTAGATGTTAAGTGCATCAAACAATGCCTTCCATAAGGTTAATTCTTAATAAATGTAGTTATGATAGGAACCCACACTAAGAACCTTCCACAGGACTAGGGATGTGCCTCAGTGGTAGGGCACTTGCCTAGCACGTGCAAGGCACTGGGTTCCATTCCCAGCACTGCAAAACAAGACCTTTCTCTAATGTGTTAACCCATTTCTAAGTTTTATCCCTCAGAAGTTGTGATCATGAGATTATAAATATGTAACTTTATTTTTTGACGTTTTAGGTTTATAGCAAAACTGAGCAAAGGACAGAGAGTTCTTATATACACCCCACCCCAACATATGCAGGATGTTTTAAAACTAGCAAAAGCTACTACCTGGTAAGAAGCACTTTTCTTTTGTATTATCTTTATTTAAAAAAAACAAAACAGTTTGAAAGATTGAGTTAAGGTTTTAAGTTTAGACCTCATCAACAAAATTGTGATGAAGGAAATGGAAAAGAATGAGGCTGACAAAATGTTGAAAGTGACAGCCCCAGTGGCCTGCCTGGATTCCCCTGATGCCCAACATGACTCAGACTGAGGAATCTATTGTCACATCCAGTATTGCTTGTGGGCAATCCAGGTAGTGGGTTCAGAATGCCCTGTGCTCAGGCCTCCTGGATAGATTTCTATTGATAATGAAGATTAAGTTTATTTAGAAATTTTAAATCCTGTTTTGCAGTAGTTCTGTGAGGACAAACTTTGATGAAATTCAGGGGTTTGGCTCCTTTTGTACTTGGGAAAAGCTTCCAGCTGCTCAGTGAAAATAATGATGAAAACAACCTTGTCTATGGTTTGGGCTGCTTCCTTAAACTTATATGTGAGGTTATCTATAAAAAAATAATGAAAAGGACCATTCTGGCAAAATTTTAATAGTGCACCCTACTGGGGTAATCCTCAAAATCCTCCCAATTTGAATGATAAATTTTTATGGTGATTCTTATACTTACATACATAGGACCCAACACTGAAAATGAAACACACACACACACACACACACACACACAAACACGTGGAAAGGTGTTCCAATCTTATAATCAGATACAGAGTGAGACAAATGCTTGGCTAAAGGTGACTTCTTAGTCACCATGCATTCTTCTTCTTGATGTCATCCTTAATTACAGCAATAAAAATTGACTTCTTCATATTATCAATTCCAAAAGAGTCAATAAAACTTGTGTGTCAAATAACTACATCACATACCCTTTCCTGCATAAATTCGTGTTATTGAGCTGTTTAAAAGCTGTTTATATCCTTTTAGCGACTCTTATATTGTTTTACCTTACATTTAAATTAACAAGGTAATAAATATTTTTAATGAGCAAGACATATAGTACTAGAAAGCTAGACAAAACCATAAAATAAAGTCCCATCTTTGCATAGGTGGGAGTATAAGACAAAGAGAAAATACTTGAAGATTCGAGAGCTTAAATGAACGAGAAGTAAGCAATACGGTATAATCAGGTCATCAATTGTTATTCACAGGAGAGAACAATTTCTTCTGATTTGGATTCATGTGAGGACTTGAGCTGGTACTTGAAGGTCCATGGGGCTAAATTTGGGTGGGGTGGTGGCATTCCGGGAACAGAGACCTCTTACTGGAAGAATACAAGATCGTTTGTCCGGAGCAGAGCCAAAGTGAAAAATCAGCAGGCATGATGAACAGGTGGAAGGGACCAATGGCAGAGGCCAGTTAATGCCTTCATCCTAGTGGCCTCATCTCAATCACTTGATATTTGGATATCCTAGCACGGTGCAGAGCATGGATCCCAAACTCCAGGGGTATTCATAACCCTGCTCATAATTTTGACTGTCTTGTACTTCCTCTATGACTTACCTAACAATTTCCTTAAATTGACTCACTTTTAAAATGGAATACCTTCTTCTGTCTCATTCTAAATTAGTGGTTCTCAATGGGGGCCAATTTTGTCCCTTAAGATAACATTTAATAATGTCTGGAGAGGGCTGGGGTTGTGGCTCAGTGGTAGAGTGCTTGCCTAGCATATGTGAGGCACTGGGTTCTATTCTCAGCACCACGTAAAAATGAATAAATAAAGGTCCATCAATGACTAAAAATATTTTTAAAAAATAATGTCTGGAGACACTTTTGGCTGTCACAAGTGGAGAGGTGCTGTTGGCATCCAGTGTGTAGACAGGGGATGCTGTTAACCATTCTAAGGGTGCAGCACCTCAGAATTTCCTGGCCTCACTTGACAATAGTGTTGAGATTGAGAACAATATCTGTGACTGTGGACTGAAGCAATATCTGTGATATTGCAGGCTTGGTGTGTTGATTATAATTATTCTAATTACACTAAAATCATGTCTTAACTATTAAATTTTAAAATGTTCTTCCATATGCTACCTAAAATCATCTCTTACACCATCCACAGTGCACTAATGGCAATTAAAAAGTTAAAATTTTATTTGAATAGATAGTGGTATACCAAAGTTCATTGGGATTATTCACAATTGGGAAAAGGAGGAGACAACCCAAATGTCTATCCATGGAGTAATGGATTAGTAAAATGTGGTATATACATGTAATGGAATATTATTCAGCCTGTTAGATGATCCTTGAGAACATCATGCTAAGTGAAATAAATCAATCATTAAAGGACAAAGATTGTATGATTCCACTTCTGTGAGGTACCCAGAATAGTCAAATTCAGAGATACAAAGTAGATAGAATTGTACTAGAAGAAAGAGGTAATGGGAAGCTAGTGATTAATGGGTACAGATTTTCAGTTTTGGAAGATGAAGAAGTTCTGAAGATGACTAGTGATAGTGGTTGCACACCCATGTAATGTACTTAATACCAATGAGTTGCACATTTATAAGTGGTTAAGAGGATAAATTTTGCTGGACACAGTGATGCATGCCTTTCATCCCAGCAATTCAGGAGCCTGAGGCAGAAGGATTGCAATTTAGCGAGGCCCTCAACAACTTAGTGAGACCCTGTCTGGGAATGTGGCTTGGGGATAAAGCACCTCTGGATTCAAACCCCAGTACCAAAAAAAAAAAGGTAAATTTTTTTTTCTTAAGAGGAATTTAAGCACCTGTGACACATCTTCATCCTTTGTGGAAACACAAGGCCTACCTTGTCATAGATAGTTAATAATGTCCACTAAATAAATTGAAAGGAATTAGATTTATCTTCTTCTAATGCATGAGAAACAATTGAAGAACATGTACTTTAGAAGCAAAGAATCCATCTGAATTCTATCTGATCAATCTAGACTGTGGTATTTTTTAGTTGTATTTTTGTAGTCAAATGATCTAAGGCTTTAACGAGTCTTAGTTTCTTCATTGATAACACAGAAAAAATAATGCCCATTTCATAATGCTGAAAAGTGAAATAATGCATGTGAAATATTTTAATACAATGCTCACTCTATAGTAAGTATTCTATAAGTGATAGTCACTGTTTTTATCATGATTATTTTTAATGCTTCATTGAGATATAATACATATACCATGCAATTCACCCAAAGTATACAATTCAATGGTTTATAGCATATTCTTCAGAGTATGCAACCATAACTACAATCAATTTTAGGACATCTTCACTATCCTACAAAGAATCTTCTTGCCCATTAGCAGTTATTCCCTATTTTCCTGCAACATCCCCTCTTCCACCCCAGCAATCATTAAGACTACTTTCTGTCACTATAAATTTGGCTATTCTGGACATGTCATTTAAATGGAATAATATGCTGTGTGATCTTTATAATTATCTTCTTTCATTCAACATCAGGTTTTCAAGGTCCACTTGAAAATAAATTGATTTATTATCTCCACTGTAGAATATATCATTTTCCTTTTTACTACAGGAATTATAAGAGTTCTTTATATAATTCTAGATACACATCCCTTATCAAATATATGGTATATGAATATTATATCTCATTCTGTGAGTTGTTGTTTCATATTCTCGATGAAATTTCTTGAAGTACAGAGGTTTTGAAATGGGATGAAGCCCGATGTGTCTACTCTTGCTTATGCTTTTGGTGTCAGAAGAATTCTCTGACACCAAAAGCATAAGCAACCCAAGATCATAGAGATGTATTTTATGTATTTTCTTCTAAGACTTTTATAGTTTTAGCCCTTACATCTAGATTTACAATCCATTTTTTAAGTTAATTTTTGTGTATGGTGTATGGTGTGAGGGAATTGTCCAACTTCATTCTTTTGCCTGTGAGTATTCAGTTGTCCCAGCACCATTTGTTGAAAAAGCTATTCTTCCCATTGAATAGCAGTCTTGTCAAAAATCAGTTGACCTGAGATACAGGGGTTTCTTTCTGGACTCTCAATTCGATTCCACTGATCTATATGTCTATCCTTATGCATTGTCTGGATTACTATAATTTTGTAATAAGTTTTAAAATTGGGAAGTGTCAATCCTTCAACTTTTTTGAAAATATTTATTTTTTAGTTATAGGTGGACACAATACCTTTATTTTATTTTTATGTGGAGTTGAGGATCAAACCCAGTGCCTTATGCATGCTAGGTGAGCTATCTACATCTGAGCCATAACCCCAGCCCTCAATCCTTCAACTTTATTCTTTTTCAGGGTTGTTTTGACTCTTCTGAGTCTTCTAAAGAATTCTTCATTTTAGTTATTGTACTTTTTTGACTCCAGGATTTTCACTGGTTGGTTTCCCCTCCCCAATATTTTTTTTTATCTCTTTGCTGATATTCTCTATTTAGTGAGATATTGCCTGCGTGCCTGACTTTCTTCCTTCTTTCCTTTTGTGGTACTGGGGATTGAACCCAGAGGTAGTCTACCACGGACCTATATTTCAGTCTTTTTTTGTTTTTATTTTGAATCAGGGTCTCACTAAGTTGCCAAGACTGGCCTTAAACTTGGGATCCTCTTCCCTCAGCCTCCCGAGGTGCTGGGATTATAGGTATGCACCCTCATACCCTGCTTTCCTTCACTTCTTTAAGCATAGTTTCTTTAGTTCTTTGAAAATATTTATAACAATTGCCTTGAAGTCTTTTCTAAGTCGGACATCTGGGAACTCTCAAAGAGATTCATTCTGATGCCTGGTTTTTTCCTTGTGTATAGATCACACAACTCTATTTCTTTGTAAGGGCCATGATTTTTTTGTTGTTGTTGTTCAAAATGGATACTTTAGGTAATAGAGGATAGCAACTTTGGATCTTGATTACTTCCCCCTCTGGGGTTTGTTGCCATTGCATTTGCTTTTTTATTCATATGATGACTTGACTGGACTATTCCTCCATAGCGCATGGATTCTTCTGCCACCCCTCAGAGGGTGCAACCATGGGCATGACATACACAGTCACCTTGGAATGTCACTGGTCTTCAAAGGGCTCTCTTCACCTCCCTACCTAACCTCTCTATTAAGCTGTTGGCCTGCTGTGGTATCACATCCTGTCAGCCTCCATCAATTGCCAGCTGATTTTTCTACTGGTTGATAACTGGGATATCAATTGCTTCAGTCTTGTTCAATTCAATTTGGCCCCTTTACAGGGGTAGTCTTTCAGATCAGTCTTTGAGGCTTCTTCCAATCCCAGAAGGCTTTTCTGAACTGACTCTTTCCTGGTTCTCTCTGGTACACTGGTCTACACTTTAGCTCATTGCTCTAAAGGAGCTCCCAAACTCCTCGTAATTACTTCCCAATAAAATCTCCATTGCTTTTGAGAGCACCCTTACACTTGAACTTCCCCACATTGTGTTCCAAATAAAGTGTTTTCTTGATAACTTTGGAACAATGTTCATATGTTCTTCTTTTATTTTTATTTTTTTAGTTATACACGGACACAATATTTTATTTCATTTATTGATTTTTTATATAGTACTAAGGATCGAACCCAGTGCCTCACCTGTACGAGGCAAGTTGCTCTGCCACAACCCCAGCCCTGTTCATCTGCTCTTATGATAGCTCTAGAACCCTGTTCTTAATGGCTATATTCTCCCCCTGGGCAAAACTTCTGCATACTGTTCTAGACCTTGGAGGAACCTAGCAGGGACAATGGCCCTCTTATCTCAGAGTGACAGTCTTGCCTAATGAGGAGGGTGTTGGACAGGGGGAATAGCTCAGGGTTATCTTAGCCGGCCTCTCCCAGAATAGACTCTCTGCCCCATGAGCAAGCAGGGGCCAGAGTGATTAAGGCTCCAGTATTCTTAGCCTGAAATAGAGCTTCTACCTACAAGTGGGGGCTGAGTGTAGGAAGGGAGCCTCAGACCGGCTAGCCAATCTTGCCTGGGGTAGAGCTTTTGAGACCTGGACCTGGAGGGCAGACTGCCTCTCCTCAAGGAGAGCTGGGGCCAAAGGTAGGCTGTATTCTTGGCCTCAACTGTCTGGAATAGAGTGGGGAAAAGGAAATGGTTTGTGGTTCAAAAGTCAGCAACTCAGTGTTCTTCCTGAAATGTAGTAGATTTTCTTGAAGAAAAAAATTATTAATTTGCTATATGCCCTTAGGACAATTTCCAGAGGTTTTTTAATTGCTATGATTTTGATTTTCAAACAATTTTCACCAGTTGTGGTTGTTGTTTCTATAGGGAGAGAGTTCACAGGGTTAGTTCCTCATGTCCCCATTCCAGAAGTCATATGCCCTGTCAGGATTATTTATCATGCAGCAGCATGTGGTAAGGTTCCTCTGGAGGTAGTGTTCAGATTAAATTAGCCGTGGGCCAGGAAGGAGGGCAAACAGGTCATTAGATTAGTCTAGGTATAAAGTGATCGAGGACTGAACGAGACGATGTCACAAAAAGGAACATGAAGAAGAGAATGATTCAAGTGTAGGGAGATTCAAATGAACTTGCCTGCAGATTCGATATGGTACCAGGGAGAAGGAAGGGTCAGAGATGATTCCATGGTGGTCCCAAAAAAATTCCAAGAAAGAGAAACACAAGTCTGGTTGGGAGTTTGTGAGATTATGGAAACACACCAATTCTAGGAAAGAGCAAATAGTACATCCTCACCAGAAAGACTGGATTGGTGATGCTTGTAGACCCAGAGATTTGGAATCATAGTCTTTCATGTAACACTCTTCAAAATCATCCATGTATAAGACAGTGAACATTATGGGAGTAGATAAGTTAGAGGGAGGGATGCAGGAAGTATGCTAGGATAACTTGAACTTTGAAGAACAGAACATTTAGGAGGCAGGGAGAGGAAAACTGTGAAGGAGATTGAGAAGTGATCACAAGAAAAGTAAGAAGAAGAAGAATCATAGCTAATCATTATCAAACCCTCACTAAAGAGCCAAGCACTGTTCAAAGAGCTTCATGAAATTCTCAATATAACCCTAGAAGGTGGGTATTATTGATCTCATTTTACAGATCAAGAAATTAAGGCTAGACAAGGAACATAATGGGTTCACACAAGTGGTATGTAGTAAAGTCAAGAATAAAACTTAAGCAACTGTAAGCATGCATAACTCTCATTCCTAAGTGTATGCCAAAGAAATCCATGAACAACAATATTCATAAAAGTACTGTATAGAGCACTCATAAAAAGTACGGTAGAGTGTTTGCCTAGCATGTGTGAGGCCCTGGTTTCCATCCTCAGCACTACATAAAAATAAATAAAATGGAGGTGTTGTGTCCAAATACAACTGAAAAATAAATATTTTTTTAAAAAGAGTACTGTATGTAATAGCCTAAGCCTGAAAACAGCCCAAGTGTTCATTAATACTAGAATGGATAAACCAATTATGGTATATTCATATTTAGTGGAATATTATACAGCATTGAGAATAAGCCATTGCTGTAAGCACAACCTGGACACTATGTTGAGCCAAAGAAGCCAGTCACAAAAGAACCCATGTTGTATGGTTCTATTTATATAAAGTTCAAAAAAGAGGCAACAGGAGTTGGGCACAGTGGCAAGTGCCTATAATCCCAGCAATTCAGGAGGCTGAGGCAGGAGGATTTCAGGTTTAGGCCAATCTCAACAACTTAGTGACACATTGTCTAAAAAAAGAAAAAAGAGAAAAAAAATGCTGGGGTATATATAGCTCAGTGATAGAGCACTCCTTGTTTCAATCCCAAGTACTGGGGAAAAAAATTGACCACGAGTTGGCCATTGTTACAAGTGTATGTTGGGGCTGGAGTTGCAGCTTAGTGTTAGGTAGAACATTTTTCTTGCATGTATGAGGCACTGGGTTTGATTCTCAGCACCACATAAAAATAAATAAATAAATAAAGGTATTGTGTTTATCTACAACTAGAAAAAATACATACATATATATATATATATATATATATATATATATATATATATATATATATATATATATATATATTTGTGGGGTACCAGGGATTGAATTCAGGGCACTTGACACTGAGCCCTATTTTTTGTATTTTATTTAGAGACAGGATCTCACTGAGTTGCTTAGTGCCTCACTTTTGCTGAGGCTGGCTTTGACTTTGCAATCCTCCTACCTCAGCCTCCTGAGCCGCTGGGATTACAGGTATGTGTTAAAAGTATAAACATTAAAAAAAAAAAAAGTGTATGATGGTGCTTGGCACCTGTAATCCCAGTGGCTCAGAAGGATGAAACAGGAGGATTGCAAGTTCAAGACCATCCTCAGCAACTTAACAGGGCCCTAAGCAACTTGGTGAGACCCTGTCTCAAAAAGACTCGGGATATAACACAGTAGCAAAGTGCCCCAGGTTCAATCCCTACATACACACACACACACACACACACAAAGCGTATGATGGTTACCTGGGTTTCATTGTATTACTGGTAGTGCATGTGTTTGAACATTTTGTTAAATAAGAAGAATTTTTTTAAAAAAAACGAAAATAGGAGGAAAAGAAAAGTAACCTTCAGTGTGTGGCCAAAGGAATGGATTCCTGTGGCTTCATATTTTTAAAATTTGATTTTCCTTTGAGAGAGACAGAGAAGGGAGCAGACACATGAACCACAGACTCGAGGACGGAGGGAATGTGATGGGGAGGGCTGAGGCTTGCAGCGTCCACTGCTGTGTTTTTATCCGGCCCCCAATGCTCCACTGGAGTGGCAAAGGTCCCCAGACCCCCTTACTGTCACATCCAGGATTGGTTTTCAGTCCCACTTACTTTACTTATTGGTGGGCTGAGATGCTGGTGGCCAGGCCCACCTGCCTGCAAGGCACCCCTGGGATTCCCCTCCCAACTTTGTGAGCTCCTCTTCCTGCGGCTGACTCTTCAGCCCTGGGTTCTGTTCTCAGCCCTCTGCTCTTCTCCCCCATACCCTCTCCCCAAGCAGTTCTATCCTCTTTATAAAATGCAATCTTTTTTTTTCTTTTTTAATTTTTTTAGTTGTAGATGGACACAATACCTTTATTTATTTTATTATATTTTTATGTGGTGCCAGGGATGGAACCCAGTGCCTCACGCCTGCTAGGCAAGCACTCTACCACTGAGCCACAATCCTGGCCCAAAATGCCATCTTGATCAGTGGATTCCTTTGTTAAAACCCATGAATAACCTTTCATTGCCCAAATGATAATATCCCGACTCTTGTTAGAGGCACAAGAGATTCCTCAACATCTCTTTGTACCTCTGCCTCCTCTCTGCCTACCTTCTCCTACCTCCCCTCCTCCCCTTCCCCTTCACAGCCTCCACATCAGCCAATTACATTATCAACATTTCTGGAATGTGCCATGCTGTCTCTTCTTCCCATACCTTTGACTCCATCTGGAATACTGACCTACCCACACACTCCTCTGCCTGGAAAAGCCTACTCATCCTTCAGGACTCTGCTACAAGATCACCCCATCTGCAAAGCCTTTCTTTATCTTCCTGTGCCATTCACACATTCATCCAATCATTCATTCATTTGTTCATTTGAAAATTATTCATATGGGAGGCCCTGTGCTAAGGCTGACTGCCATGGGTGAGAACCACATAATTCACACTTACATCATAGTCCTATTTTATCAACAGTACTGACTCGTTTATATAATATTTGTTCCTAAACTCTACCCATTGGGGGTCAAGAATGGTGAATGATTCATCTTTGTACCCAGTGATAGTAGGCACTAAAACAGGTCTGTACAATTGAATTAAAGGAGATAATTACCAAGAAGAACTTTTGGGTTTAGCCATTCAAACACCCTAGACAATCTTCAGCTTCTACCTAGTGAAGCTTAGGATCAGAGTCGAGGGAAGAGGCTTTTTCTTTGGAAAACCTAGGAATTGGCACAGTTGTAGGCCACTTGTTTGGGAAATATTCTCAGTGAGCAGAGGCAGGAGACAGCATGGAAACAGGGTGAGTGATGCGGAGCAGGGGACTCAGGGTATTTTAAAAGACAAGAGAAGCCCGTGGGAAACAGACTTAAGATACTGGTGAGGGGAGAGAATGATCCAGAAGTAGAATGATAAAGGAGGCTAAATCTTTTTCTTTTTGAGGGGTGGGGGCAAATGAGCCTTGTACAGGCCTAGGGACAACCCTTCTTCTAAGATGGAAGGCAAGGATAGGCAATCCTTCCTTTAAGATGGAAGGCAGAGCTATAGTACTCACTCCTGTTAGAATAGCTGTTATTGAACAGACAAAAAAAAAATAAATGCTGGCAAGGATGTGGAGAGAAGGGAACACTCATGTACTGTTGGGAATGCCCATTAGTATAGCCATTATGGGAAATAGTATGGAGGTCCTCTAGAAACAGGAAATAAAATGAGCCTATGACCTGGAAATCCCTCTACTGGTTATATACCCAAAGGAAGTGAAATTATATCAAAGAGATACATGCTTCCATGTTCACTACAGTATTATTCACAGTAGTCAACATATGGAATAGACTGAGATGTCTGTGATGGATGAATCAATTAAAAAATGTGATATATGTAGATACACACTTACATGCATGCCTACACACAATGGATTAGAAAAGAATGTCATCCTGTCATCTGTGGCAATATGATGAGCCTGGAAGACCTTATGTTAATGGAAATTAATTAAACACAGAAAGACAAATACTGCATGTTTTCACTTATTTGTGGAAGCTAAAAGAGTTGACCACATGTAGTGGGGAATGGTATAGTGGTCACTAGAGGCTAGTAAGGGGAAGGGATAGGGTAGAAAGGGGATGGTTAATGGTACCAAAATACAGTTGGTGGAGGAGTTGTTCCAGTGATCTGTAGCACAGTAGGGTCACTATAGTCTATAGCTATTAATTATATTTTTCAAAAAACTAGAGAAGTGTTCAAGTTTTCCAGGTACAATGACGCACACCTATACTCCCAGCTTATCAGGAGGCTAAAGCAGGAAGATCACAAATTTGAGCCAATCTCAGCAATTTAGACCCTATTTCAAAATAAAAAATAAAAAGGGCTAGGGGGATGTTGCTCAAAGGTAGAACATCCCTGGGTTCGATCCCTAGTATTTCCCCCCAAAGATAGAAGTTCCCAACACATAGAAATGATCATATTTGAAAATATGAAAGTGTTTATTACCCTGATTTGTTATTACATACATAATAACAAATGATAATACCATACCCCATAAATAAGTATAAATATTGAATATTAATTTTTAAAATGTGGAGTAGTAATAGTAGCCACTTTGCCTGCCTCATGCTAAAAAATAAATATTTAAAAATTATTTTATTTTATTAATATTTATTTTTTAGTTGTAGTTGGACACAATACCTTTATTTTATTTATTTTTATGTGCCAAGGATTGAACCCAGGGCCTCGCACATGCTAGGCAAGTGCTCTACTGCTGAGTCACAACCCCAGCCCCCAAGACATTTATATTTTAATGTTCAGACATTTTCACGGAAGGATTGGGCCAAAGTGTTCCAGGGTTTTCCACCTGGCTACACCTTATAATTACCTAGGTACTTGTTAAACAGCAAACATGGCCAGGCTCAGTGGTGCATACCTGTAATTCCGGAGGCTAGGGAGGTAAAGGCAGGAGGACCAATAGTTCAAAGCCAACTTGGACTATAATGAGGTTCTGCATTTCTAACAACCTATAAAAAGGACTAGGGATGTAAAAAGCAAAGCAAAACAAAACAAAATCAAGATGCCAGTGTTCAAATCAGAAAAGTTGGGAGTAAGATGAAAGACCCAAGTCTGCTGAGAGGTTTTTGGTTTGTTTGCTTTTTGGCAGCACAGGGGATTGGCCCCAGGGGCTTTCACATGTTAGGCAAGTGCTCTACCATGAGCTACATCCCCAGCCCTTTTTATGTTTTACTTTGAGACAGGGTCTCACTAAGTTGCCCAGGCTGGTCTTGAACTTGTGATCCTCCTGCCTCAGCCTTCCATGAAGCTGGTTCTAAAGGCATGTGCCACAGCACCCAGCAAATTCTTCAGGGGATTCTAATGTACAGTCAGAGCGGCCCATGTAAAAAAACTGTCAAAGGTGGTTCTCTTGCTAAGATGGAATTTAACTTAGTTCTGCTGGTTCCAAAGTGCATACTTTCCCTCTTAGCACTGTGGTTCTCAAAGTGAGGTCCTCTAGCAGTATCAGAAACACCTGGAATCCTTCTACCTTAAAAAAAAAAAATGTGCCTACCAAGTCTGGAAGCCTGGGATAGGCCCAGGCTTGAACAAGTCTCTCCAGGTGGTCCAAGTTTGAGAACCACTGCCCTGTAGTCTTGCTACTCTGTGTGATCCATAAATTTGTAGTATTGATGTAAGGGTGTTAGAAATGCAGAACCTCAGGCCCCATCCCAGATCTGCTGAATCAGAGTTGATTTTGGCAAGATCCAGAGGTGCTTCATACATGCATTAAAGTGAGACACTCTACCTTAGGCCCATGGCACACGACACTTACATTCACATTCCATTGGCCAGTTTCAGGACACAATTTGCCTAGATGAATAGGGTGAGTGCTTATAATCAGTTCTCCAGTAGTGAGGATTTCCCATAGAAAGGGTCAATAGATATTTTGAGTGATAACGCATTCTACTATAGAAGGCAAGCGGAAAAAAGCCTCACAGACCCCAGGAGACTTCAGGAGGAAAATAGAAATGGAAGGACATCCCTGATGGCAGAGCCAAGAGACATGAAGGACAATAGCCTGAGGAACCCCTTTCCCCCAGAAGCAGGACTGAAACCTGACCAAGAAGCATTTCCCATCCCCAGAATAAGGTATCTCTTGCCATGTCGGCCCAATGGAAGATCAAGATTTCCATTGACCAGTGACTACTCTGTCTCCCATTCTTTCCATCCTAAATGGTATATTCTTTGGAATTACCTATTCCCCTTTTTCCATTGTCCATTCGGTGCGTGGAGGGCTACTAACATGTCTTTTTAGTTCCAGATCTCCAGATTCAGAGGAACCATTCCCACATCTGAGGTAGGAACTATCATGAGAACCCTGAATTGAAGTCTGATGGTGGGAATTACATGGGAATTTGAGTTGTCTCACCTCCTGAGAAGACGTGAATTTATTTTGTAGAAGAGAGGGAAACAAATATCCTGGGGAATATTGTAAGTTGTATTAGGGAAGCAAATAATTGTGACCAAGGGGGAATACTGTCATAGTTTATGTTATTATTCAAAATACCTGTTGCTACTCTCTTTGGAGTTCCTGTCTATATGAGGATTACATTTGTGACCCCATAGACCTTAGACTTAGCCATGTGACTTTTTTTGGCCAACAGAATATGAGTAGAACTGACAGGTTACTTCTAAGCAGAAGTTTGGAGAGACAACATATGGTCCTTCACTGTATCAGATAGGGACAGCTCCTTCAGCTTGGATCCCAGACTGGACTTCCTGTCAACTTGCAACATATATATAACATGGAGTGAGAAATGCCAGATTTTAGTTATAAGCCACCAAGATCTTGGTGATGTTTATTACTAGGGCATAACCATACTATCCTGCCTGATACAAGAGTAAATGAATAAGACCACGGAATCATACATACCTTTATATAATTCCATTTTTGTAAAGTTTGCAAACACGCAAGGCTAAACAATATATTATTTAGGATTAAATTGGTAAAAATATGTAAAATTGTAAAGAAAGCAAGGACATGAATAACACAAGTCAGGAGAGCAGTTACTTCCATTTGAGGGTCAAGGAGATGCAAATGGAGAGCTCTAAATTATTCATGTCATATTTATTCTCCTCCTCCTCCTCCTCCTCCTCCTCCTCCTTCTTCTCAGTACTGAGAATGGAATCCAGGACTTCATACATGTTAGGCCAAGTGCTCTACCACTGAATTATATACCCAGACCTGTCTGGTTTTTTTTTTTTTTTTTTTTTTTTGAGACAGAATCTTACTAAGTTACTGAAGTTGGCTTCAAATTTGTGTTTCTCCTACTTCAGCTTCCTGAGTAGCTGGGATTATATTCTATATTCTTTTGTTCATGAATGATATGATTTAAATAAAAAGCATGGCAGTTGTGTCTTCCAGAAATAGATACAATGATACCTGCTGTCTACATGTTCTACAAACATGCCCATTCCCCCATGCCTTGAACCTAGACAAACTGTATGATTGTCTTGACCAATCAAGTATGGTCAAGACACTTGCACTTTGTCTTCTTAGGACATCTTCTCTTGGATCCCAGCTACCAGCTAGTTTGAGAAAGCCCAGACTAGCCCACATGGAGAGACCACATGTGGAGACCACGAGTAGGTATTTGGGCTAACAGCCCAGTTGAGGTTCTAGCCAAACCATCAGACATGTGGGTGAAGACACCTCCATAGGACTGCAGCCCCCACTATGAGTCACTCTCAGCTTTCAAGTATTTCCAGCTAAGGTTCCAGACATCAGGAAGCAGAGACTATCAGCCCCTGCTAGTTCCTGTCCAAGAGTCCATTAGCCAGCACAATGGATGGTTGTTTTATGCCACTAAGTTTGGGGTATTTTATTATGCAGATAACTTAAATTACATAAATGCAAACACACACACAGATGCTCCTTATGCTGTGATAAACCTAGCATATTGTCAAAATATCATAAATAAAAATGCATTTAATACCCCGCTAAACCCATTATAACAGGAAAAAGTTCCTGAGGTCTAGGGCTGCAGTCTTTGAGAAAAAAAAGGAAGGTTATTCAGTATTTGTGGGTAGAGAATCCCACTGAATATTTCTTTCATGCACTCATTCATTCATTCATTTTTTGAAGAATTTCTTTCATTTATCAAACAATTGCCCATCATCTTCAAAGTGCCAGAATGTGATGTCGTGGTCCTTACTTCAAGGTTTGACCCCTGGGAGCCCAGAGGGGGAAGTGAAGGGCATTCACCCTGAGTGACATTAGGATAGGTGTTAGGCTCACAGTGCTGTGAACACCACAGTCAATTCAAACTTCCATTCTCAACCCTACAGAATGTAGAGTAAATCTCAAAACCTTTTGTCTCTTTATTTATTTGGATCCTAAATTCCCTAAGCCCTATGACTTCACACAAAGGCAGCCACATTTTCCAAATGGTGTAACATCCGCAGAAGGGAAACTAGCATAGTTGAGCCATGTCACTGTGCTCAGGGGCTCAACTGAGTACACCAAAGGGCACTACCTCTCCACAGGCTGGCTCACCTGCTCTCCTGGCCATTGACTCACTTGGCTTTGCCACCACGAGTCTCTTTTCTCTGAAATGGTATTTTCCTCAGCACACAATTTGTGTCCAGCTCTCCTGCTGGGATTTGACTAAGGTAACATGTCCTACGACTTCTATGTGCTTGTCTGAACAGAGAGCAGTTTTCCTTCCTGTCCCAGGAAGAAGATAGGGCAGGAGAAAAACCTGATGACAGGGATGCCCAGGTTAGTGTGTTGAATCATATCCCACAAAAATATATGTTTTATGTGTGTGTGTGTGTGTGTGTATTCAAGACTTAGCCTCTAGTATCTGTGAATGTAATCTGATTTAGAAATAGGATCTTTTCAATTGTAATCAAGTTAAAATGAGGTCATATTGGGTCAGGGTGGGCCCTAAATCCAACAACTGGTGTCTTTATAAGGAAAGGTAGAGGAACATTTGAATACAGAGACATGAATCACAGGGAAGAAGAATCACATGTGATGATAGCAACAGAGATTGGAGGAGGCACCTATGACTTCAAGGGAATGCTAGGGATTGCCAGCAACCACAAAAAGGGAGGAAAGAGGCACTTGTATTAGTCAGTTTTTCATCACTATAATAAAATGCCTTGGATAACCAGCTCACAGTTTTGGAGGTTCCAGTCCATCACCAATTGGCCCTGTTGTTTTGGGCCAGTGGTAAGGCAGCACATCATGGTAGGAGCACAGCAAAACTGCTAACCTTGTAGCCAGGAAGCACAGAGTGAGGAGGGGCGGCCTAAAGACCTCCCTAAAGGCCACACTTTTAAAGGCTCCACCACGTCCCCATAGTGCCACCTTTAACACATGAACCTTCAAATTCCAAACTATAGCTGTATGGAGGAGATTCTTCCTCTCAACTCTCAGGGGGACCAATCCTGTCAAAACTTTGATTTTGGACTTTGAGCCCCTAGATATATGAGAGAATATATTTCTGTTGCTTTAACCCACCAGGTGTGTGGTACTTATGGCAGCTCTGGGAAACTAATACCCGCAGAAGGAAAATGTTTTTTCAAATGTTGCAGTTTTAAATACTTCCAAAGAAAGAGTATAAAGTATAACAGTCACATGTACACATTAAGTGCTGCACACAGCTGAACCAAGCTCTGAATTGATCCTTCATTAGCTGAGCCCTTGGATGCACGATTAAACATAAATTTTCTTATATGTAAAAGTAATAATTTTTTTCTCGTGCAATATATATATAAAGTACCAGGAACATTAGCATTAATGAAATGGTAGTTAATATGATGATACCAGCTTCAGACTTCATTCTCCATAAATACGAAGGCAACTTTCCTTTTTCATGGGATTCTGCATTAGGACAGAAGTAGCAAGATGAAGATATATTTTATTAGGGGAAGAAGGCTTTTGGAAGAAAGGGCTAGCAGGTGCTTGAGATTGATCAAAGCTATAATCTGCATAGGAGAGTAAGGCAAAGGTGGAGCTAAAATTTCTCTATAAAATGATGAAAAAGTCTATATTCATTTGGATTAAAAGACATCAATCTAATATGCTCATTTAATGTGCATGTAAACAATAAAGTGGCTGAGATCATTGTTCTTAATAGAAGAGTGTTTGTATATTTACTCCTTTTAAAAATGTGTGTATGCATGATAAATAACATATTTTACTTCAAAAATATCAAGACAAGTTCTTTTTTGACAACTGCCTTCAGTCTCAGTATAAGCTACAGGGAATAAAATGTATAGTTTGGGTTTTTTACATAAAGATCTGTATATCATTCTGCAAAAAGAATTAAAAAAAATAAAAATGAAAATGTGTGCATTACTGTGAATTGAACTTGGGGCTGTGAGCATGCTGGGCAGTTTCTCTACCTCAGAGCTACATCCCCAGCCCTTTTAAATATTAAAAATAGAGTCTCTCTAAGTCACTCTGGCTGGCCTCCAGCTTGCAATACTCCTGCCTCAACCTCCTGAGAAGCTGGACTTACAGGTGTGTGCCACCACATCAAGTAATATTTTTTACTTATTTTTGTGCTGCTGGAGATTGGCAAGTGTTCTACCACCGAGCTACACTTGCTGCCCTTTATTTCATTCATTTAAGAGTTACCTACAGGTTGTCGGGCAAACAAAACAAAACAAACCACAACAACAAAAAAGAAGACCTGGGATATAACATACCCTAGAGGAGGGGCTTCCAAAGTGGGGAGAGTGGAACACGAAGGTCTACCCTGGATGATTCTCCCCAAAATATGGTGCTATTATAGATCCCTCTTTCACATTTCTGAAAAACGTTCTGTGGATAATTACTGTTCCAAATGTGTTTGCCCTAATGGTTGGATGGGGTTGGAGGAGGAGTGTGGAGGGATTCTAACGTGATACCAACCTTGAGGGGGAAGGTGGGAAGTCATACCAGTGGTGGTGGAGGGCCTCAGATGACAAGAGCTGGACATGCTGTTTGGAAAGAAAGGCCAGGACCTGGGATGCCCACAGAACCCTTTTTTTTTTCTGTTGCCCTGTAGATTCATATTTAGGATCTTCTTTTGAGGGGAGGAGGTATATACATACCCATATGATAAAATTATAGAGAAAAGCATGGAATGATTAGCATGAAGTTCAGATCAGTGATCCCTCTGGGAGAACGCAATGTGGCAGAGCCCACAGGCGCCTTTAAGGATCTAATAATGTTCTGTTTCTTCATCACAGATTGGGGTAAAGGTGAACATTTTTTATTATCCTCTAGACTTTACATATACAGTATATCTGCTCATATATGATTTATTTCTCAAAGATTTATAAAGCTGAAAGGTTTATTAAGTAAAACTTTGTAAATAACTTAACAGTCTAGTTGAGTAGCATCGAATATATGTTTAGCAAAATTCTAAATAATCCATTAAAAATAATAATATTTCCTAGGTTCAATCCCCTGCACTGCAAAAAAAAAAAAATAATAAAATAATGTGGCCAGGTGTGGTGATGCACACCTGTAATCCCAGCTATTTAGGAGGCTGAGGCAGGAGAATCAAAAGTTCAAGGACAGCCTGGGCTGCTTAGTGAGATTCTGTCTCAAAAACAAAATAAAATAAAAAGAAGATGTAACTCAGTGGTAGAGCACCCTGGGTTCAATCCTAATAATAATAATAATAATAATAATAATAATAATAATAATAATAATAAATTCAATAAGCACCAAATATCAACAAGGCAAGAAATGCCACTCCTTCTTTGATATACTCATGCTCATGTCACAATTGTCTTCTGAAACCACCCCTGTTGTTTTCTTCCCTGCTTGGAACCACCATTCCTAATCCCTTCCTAAATGGATTTTGTTAAAAAATGACCCATTTAAGGCTGGGCTCAGTGGTGTGTGCTTATAATCTCAGCAATTTGGGAGGCTGACGCAGGAAGATTGCAAGTTCAAGCCAGCCTGGGCCACTGAGTGACACCTTGCCTCAAAATAAAGGAAAAATGGGGATGGGGACGTAGCTCAGTAGTTTATCACCCCTGGGTTAAATCCCCGATACTCAAATACAACAAGAAAAAATCCATCCCAAGACTCCTCCAGACTACACACTCTGCCCCAGTGCCCAACAACATTCATATTCCTGAATGGATGGTAGCACTGGGGCCTCACATCCCTCCTTCACACATGTGCCTTTGTCTGGATCTCTGAACTCCAGCTATCTTTCTGAAGCCTGAAGTCCAAAGGGCTCCTCTCCTTTTATTTGTGTGAAGTAGCCTCCAGATCCTGTGTCCTTAGTTTCTGGTGTTTTTGGCATAGACCTCAGTGCCTCTGCCTGATCCAACCGAGTCTGTTTCCTCACCCAAGCTCTGTCACACCGTATTGGGGTAACTGTGGCCTCATGACTGGGTAAGGCTTAGAGCTGAGTCTTGCAGACATGATACTTTTATACCCTATTGGTGTATACCATCGTGCAGAAATGCCACTGGACAATGGGAACCAAAGTTCTGAAAATAGTCATGCTCTTTGAATTCTTGGCCTTATCATTCCATTTCTAGGACTCTACCTTTAGGAAATATTCTAAACTGATGGACAAAAATTCATGCAGAAATATTAATCACACAATTTAAATTATCAAGACAACAGAAACCATCTAGATGTTTTGGAGTAGAGGACTGATCAGGCAAACTATAAGGTGTACATTATGGATATGCTATAATTAGGCAGCCATTAATATTTCTGAACTACTTTCAATACCATGAGAAAATACTCAATAAAACTATATATACAGTACGATTTCAAGTGAAATTTTAAAAGGCATAGAAAAAGTCAGGTGTGGTGGTGCATGCCTGTAATCCCAGCTACTCGGGAGACTGAGGCAAGAAGACAGCAAGTTTGAGGCCAGCCTGGGCCACATAATGAGACTCTATCAAAATAAAATAAAAAAGGCTGGGGGTATAGCTCAGTGATAGAACACTGCTGGGTAAAATCCTCAGCACTGCAAAAATAAAATAAAATAAAATAAGGTATAGAACAATAATAGGGAAAATATGTCAAAATATTAATAGTCTGCCTGCAGGAAGTGAGTTATGAATACTCCTCCCACCCTCAAGTTCTCTTCCGTACAAATCACTTTTATAATCTAGAGGCAGGAACTTCAAAAGACTTTGCACACAAAAAAGAAGGAACAATTGAATTATAGTCAAACCTGGCACCCTACTTAACCACTAGGCTGCTGTGTACACAAGGGGACCTATGAGAACCCTGCTTTCTGTCCCTGAGTGAAGGATGAGAGGTTCCTATTCCTGCAGGGTGGGTGAGGACAGACACCCCTCCAGGCGTTTGATACCATGTTCTTTCCGGTGGGGCCCTAACGTGAAGGAACAGGGAATGAATCCTTTGTATTAGGGAGTTGATGTTTTAAAAGGCCCTGGGGTGGTTCTCAAGGACTGGATAAAGGGACAGACTTTTCTCTGAGAAGCCACTGTCTGAATCCAGGTTCTTCTCTGGATAGAAAAGATTGTAAAATGCCTGAAAGAACTGGGAGCCAGGAGCTAAGGCACTGGGGGTGTCAGAGGGGGCCCCAACCTCATGTAAGATGCTGTGTTGGCTTGAGGGTGTCAGCTGGCCTGGACTGGGGCACAGCAGAGTGAGGTTTCCTCCAAGTGAGGACAGAGTGGCACAGAGGAGGAACTGCAGCTCTGCAGCAGTATCCTGTAGCTTCCTTTGTCCCTCTGAGAGCAGAGCCTGGCAAACTTTGTTTGTGAGAGGGTCCTCTGCGATGGCAGCAGAACTGTACTCCTGCCCTGGTGCTCACCATCTTTAGAATGGCGACTGCAACTATTGTGACATTTTGTATAACATGGGCTAGTGGGTCATGCTTCTCGAGCCCATCCCCACACGAAAGAGAAATGTTCCAATTCCTACTTGTTCCTGTTACTCCATTCAAATCCCTATTTGCCCAGTATGGTGACAAGAAATTCAAAGTCTGTTTCCCAATTTATGAGTTATGACTACCTGGTACGAATTTTGATCAGATTCGTTGGTCAGGAAATTGGAATATGGAGTAATCTGTAGGTATCCACTCAGGGGCAAATAATTGCTAGCTTGGGTTTCTTCCAGGTCTGGGGTGGCAGGTGGTCAGAATGATGCCAGCTTAACCAGCAACAATGTGCATTTTGTTGAGGATGTTGGGTGGGTGCCATGTGCCTGGCCTGGGTGGGCAGAGTACCCTTCTTGAACATACTGGCAGATGGGCATTGGTAAGACTGAAGAGGTAGGGGAGGGTATAGCAGAGAAGGGAATCCCAAATATGGACAGGGAGCATGATGGGATGTGCTGGAGAGGAGGGCAATTTTCCATTTGGCTTTCAGAGTTTCTCGCCATGTCCCTGGAGCACAGCAACTTGGCAGCTATCCGAGTATCCCATCCCTAGTCTTTCTTCATGAATTTTTCATTTCAGGCAAAGAGCCCTTATCTCTCACTGGGGCTGCTTCGGAAATCTGCTTTCCCATCAGCTGGAGACTGGGCTGATGAAGGGCTGCATTAAGGCCAGAATTATCTGTCCCCTGAGAAAGAAATGGTACTCTGTGCTCTTGAAAGACATCTCCTTCTCCGCTGCTCAACACTGTAAGCCTCTGTTGAACTTTGGGTTGCTGTTTTTTATTGAGATTTTTGGTGAGGACCGAGAGAGAAAGGGCTTCCAGGACAGCTGTGGTCTTGCCTGATGGGTGAGGTCTTTCCTGGTGCCAATCATTGGACACAAGGAGACTGCCACAGGCAAAAATGAGGAACTGAAAGGGGACGTGGCCTATTACAATCCAAACTTTCAGGAGCCCAGATGTCAGGGGCAATCCTGCGTGATGGAAGAGGGTTAAGAATGTCATTGGTCCCTACCCCTATACCCCATGTCTGTAGTCCAGAGCATGAGAAGCCCCTGATCTGTGCCTTATTGGGTCACATTCCTTCCCACAGGGGAAGGAGTATATACACCCATCCCAGAATGAGTTTCAGGTACCAAGACCCCAGAATTCTAGCCCAAAAGATAGCAAGCCCTCTTGCAGAGCCTGCAAGGGCAACTTCTCTGGATCTCTCTTCCCAAAGTGGACCTTATTACCAGTGTTCAAATGCTAGAACCTAGGAGTGGGCAAGGGATGACTGTTTTCAGGGTTATAGGGGCTGTGGGTACCCATGAAGTTTGGGTCCACGAGTTGAAATATCCATTTGTGCACCTCTGGAGCTCTTTACACTCTGAGAGGATGGGGATAAGCCAAAGGCCAGAAAAGGAGAGCTGGGGCATGGATCTCCAAGGAGTCTGAAAATTCTCAGTCTAAACTGGTCTTCCAGTGGTTATAAAGCATGCATGTCAAAGTGGAAGGATGGAACCTATTCATTTACTAGCTTATTCGCTTGACTTAATAGATTAAAAATATTTAGAAAAAGAATAACTGAACCTCCATTTGTACCTTTGCCCCAGAGCCACATTCATGTTGCTGGGCCCATAATCTGAAAGTAGGAAACTAGGGAGTCCTAGTCCTGGGACCCCTGGTGGAAATGTGAGAGGGCTATGAGCTGCAGAGGACAAGTCAAGGTCAGTGAACCAGAGTTTTAAATCACGAAGTCCTCTAAATCTGTTTTCTTTTTGTTATTTCTCGCTTTAAGGACAGTCTAATGGGAAAATTCCAGCGGTTTCACAGCAGCAGCAGGGCAGCGGTCACTGGCCGCCATGGGAGAGGGAGCAGCGCCACCCTGAGGTCACAGCGGGAATGGCAGCAGAAAGTGGGGAGCAACCCCAAAAGGCCCTGCCAGGCCCGCTCCGTGATTTCCACTGCCACTGCTATTTCAGAGGTGCTCTTTTTAATCTTCTTACCCAAAATAACTTTTGACTCAGAGACAGTAAAAATCAATCCTCCGAGCTCCTGAAGAATCCAGCACACAAGTTTCCTATGGCTTCTTTGTAAACCCGCTCCCCACCTCTTCCACATCTTCAGAGACCCTCACCTCCGTACCAGGCACCCAATTTATTTAGAAATGAAAGAAAGGAACTAGATGCGAGCAGCTTGGAAAAGCTGACCTGGGAACAGCCTCCCAAGCGGAACTCCCAAGCTTGCAGCGAGGGCTAAATGTGGATCCTTTCCCTTTTCACTTAACTTAAAAAAAAAAAAAAAAATTAGTTGTAAGTGGACACAATACCATTTTATTTTATTTTTCTGTGGTGCTGAGGATCGAACCCAGTGTCTCATGCATGCTAGGCCAGAGCTCAAATGATACCACTTACAGATTAAATTGGATTTATGGTGTGAAAAAACGTAATGTCCACTCATTTTGGTTTTTGGCACTGGGGACTGAACTCAGGGGCACTCAGCCACTGAGCCACATCCCCAGCCCTATTTTGTATTTTATTTAGAGAGAGGATCTCATTGAATTGCTTAGCGCCTCACTAAATTGCTGAGGCTGGCTTTGAACTTACCATCCACCTGTCTCAGCCACCTGAGCTGCTGAGATCACTGGCGAGCACCACTGTGCCCAGCTGTCTACTCACTTCAGTTTCTGGTATTGTCTGCATTTCAACCCTGACAGGCAGAGGTTGTTATCACTGGGGGTTGAACCCAGGTGTGCTCAAACACTGAGCCATATCTCCAGCCCTATTTTGTATTTTATTTAGAAATAGAGTCTCAATGAGTTTCTTAAGGCCTCCCTAAATTGCTGAGACTGGCTTTGAGCTTAGGATTCTCCTGCCTCAGCCTCCTGAGCTGCTGGGATTATAGGAGTGCACCACCAAGCTGTCTTGTCTTCATTTTACAGATAAGGAAACTAAGGCCCAAAGCAGTTAATGACTTACTCAAGATCAATCAGTAATAAGGCACATTGATTGGTCTATCTGGTTATTTTCATTGCACTACTCTGTCTTCTGCAAGTGTCTCGAAGAGAATAAGCACTAAAATTCCTGCCACAATCTTGTTTTTATTTTTCTTTCTCTTAAAATTATTCAAGTTGCAAAACCCAATATGTGTTTACTGTAACTAGTCAATTTTTTGAGGTGAACAATATTAACATTTTGTGAGAGTGTTTTTTTTCCTTATCATTTCTCCTACAGAGATACAAATAGTCACAAATTTATAAAAACACATAGAAGGATTCCCCATCTCCATTTACAAAATTTTAATTGAAAGCAAACATCACATTATGGATTAGTTTGTGACCTATTTTTTTATCTTGATATGTCATAATCATATTTAAAAATAATATTGATCAATCTCATTCCTAATAGCAGTTCAAAATATCCTGGTACAGCTAGGCATGGTGGTGCACACATATAATCCCAGTGACTCAATCCCAGGCAGAGGCAGGAGGATCACAAGTTCAAGGCCAGCCTGGGAAATTCAGCAAGACTCTGTCTCAAAATAAAAATATAAAAGGGACTGACTGGAGGAGTAGCTCAGAAGTAGAGCACCCCTGGGTTCAGTCCCTAGTGCCCCCCAAAAATGTTATAGTACAAATGTACACAGATTATTCAACCACTCCCCTATTGGCAGACATCTAGGTTATTTCTAGTGATTTTTGCTATTACCAATAAAAACTATTGCAATGAACATCTCTGCAAATAAATTCTTGGGAACCAGTGTTTTACCTTTGTGGGGTATATTCCTAAAGGCAGGATTGTTAGATTGAAGGATATGCACATTAAAATCAGACACAAATTTCCAACAAAAGCAGAGTGATTAAGCACATCCCACACAGTGAACACCCACTACAAATAATAACTTTTATTAATTTAGAAAAATGTTTTTTGGAAGCAGTTCAGAGAAAAGGCATGTTATGAAACAACATAAATAGTACTGCCTTTTTTTTTTGTAAAAAACACATGCACAGAATTAAAACTTGGGGAAAGAACAAACAGTGAGATATTAACAATTAGACTATTTCTAAGTAATGGAGTTACAGGTAGCTTTTATTTTCTTGTTTTGCCTTGTCTATATTTTCTAAATTTCCTATGGGGATCATGCACTGCTATGTAGCAATGAATTATGCCCTTTGGGGTTGCAAGGCTAGAAACAGGCCTCGGTCCTCACCTGTTGGGGTGAGGTTTTCTCAGCCTCCATGGGGAATGAGGATGACAGGTGTCACACTGGCACATTATTCAGATAAAGGTGGCTTTGGCACTCACCAGCAGTGGGGTGAATGTGTCCTCACCTTTCAAGATCAGTGGGAGCACTCTTGTCTGAAGGGTTCCACCCAAGCATGTCTTGGCCCATTTTGCCTTTCTTTCTCTGCTCCAAAAGCCAGTTTCCTCTCTCCTCTTTGCATGCATGGTTCCTCCAGGGGTTCTGCTTATAGCCTCTTTTCTCGGGGTCTCTTGGTTTTAGCTCCTCCTTCCTGTGTCCCCCTTCTCTTCTCAGGGTCTTGTACTCTCTTTATGCTCCCCAAGAAAGACGGTCTGATTGGGTGATCTGTATTGGGGAGTAACAGTTGGCCTAGCTCTCACACCAGGTCACATCAGAGGGCACTGACCAGCCTGCAGATGGCTGCCTCTGGTTTTGTTCAAGATCCCTGGGCCAGGGTGGTAGGATTACGTTGTCTGTTACTTACCTGTTGCTACCACTGCAATGTCTTCATAGTTTGCTAGGGCTCCAAAGTGACAAAGTACCACAGACAAGGTGGCTTCAACAACAGAAATGTGTTGTTTTCTAGTTCTGGAGGCTTTGTAGCCTCTGAGACCAAGCCTCAGCAGGGTTGGTTCCTTTTGAGATCTGTAAGAGAAAATCGATTCCATGCCTCTCCCCGATGGGTAGTCTGCTGGCATTCACTGGAATTTCTTGGATGATAGAAACATTGCCCCAATTTCTGTCCTCTTCTTCACATGGCCTTTGCCCCATGTGTGACTGTGTCTGTGTCCAGATTCCCCCTTTTAATACAGACCCCAGGCATATTGGTTAGGGAATTAAGAGGCATTTTCACCAAACAGTACTGCTTTGGCTATTACAAAATTTGAAAACCAACCTGCCTGGTGATTAGGTAGTAGTTTAGAATTTATTTCATCATTACCTTCTGCAAACGGAATACTCTAATATATAATCATAAATGTATATCAGCTGGCAGCTTTGTTATTAAATACAATTAAAATCAGTCTTGTGATTTCTCAGGTTTAATTCCCTCCTAAACCATACCACACTCCACTCAGAAAGACCTTGGCCTTTGCAGACCCAGCACTACAAGAGCGAGTCATGCCACAGGGCTCCTGTGTCTCTGAACCCTGAACTAGGGAATGACCATGAATAATCTAGTTGAATAATGTGGAGGAAGTCTGTTTCTGTCCTCTGGCCTAAGAAACCAATGTCCATTTATGGTATTATTTCCATGGGAATATGCATTCCAAATTCCACACGGCTGATCTGTCTGCAAATGTTCACTCTGGATGTAGTGTTTTCTTATAGCTCAGTCTTCAGATAGCTTTCCACAAATCCTGTCCCTTGTTCCCCTTCTCATTTCCCACCTCCCCTATATACCCGCTCAATTTTCACATGTGCCTCAACTATGAAGACTCTGCTGTCCTCTCTTCCTGCCTTGAGCTCCTTGGATCTTTGGACCTGGGCTATAGTGCTTACTCTGCTTTACCTGGGTTGCAGAGAGCAGTGCATGAAGGTTTTGACTTTCTTACAGGGTCTTAGGAAACTTGAGGGCAAAATTGTGTTTTCCACATCTTTGTATTCTTCCAGGAAGAAAGTGTGAGGTGTCTAGCATTTATGAAGCACCTACTATGTGCTGGGCTCTGAAACATTGCTTTTTATATACTTAAAAAAAAAAAAAAAGAATTCCTCTGCATCTAGTCCAGGGCCTGGCACATAGAAGCTACTCTTCAGCTGATTCCAAGTCCCCTTCTTTGACATCCTTTATACACCTCCTTTCCCTTAGTCTCCTGGCTATTCATGCATGCTCTCCAAGCTCCCTGCATCATGGGAGTTATTTAAGCTACCCTTGCCTCCCTCAGGGCCGAGGAAACAGGGCAGGTGACAAGATTAGTAACCTAGGGAACAGTCATCTGGTGTTTGAGAAACAGCCAGGACCTCCTCCCCACCTCCCTTCCTAGCAGATGGGATCCAGTGAATTCACTGGCTCCTCTGCTCCAACAAGAAGGGGAACAGATTGGATGCCCAGGACTCACAATGTGAGAACATGTGCAGTGGGTAGAAATCTCAGTCCCCAAGTTCAGGTGTACGTGAGGTTTAATGTTGCTTTTCGAAAGTCAACTAAACTGGGGTGCTAGTTAACTCCAACTCTTGGAGATGCCTTCCCTGCTCTTGCCTGCCTCCAACTCCACACTGTGTTCCAGTTCCCGAGTCTTGGTGTGCGCCAAGCCATCTCATCATTGGATGATTGTCCACATGGTCACTCCAGAGACGTCTATAATCCCTGTTCCATGGTCTCAAGCCTAGAAACTGCAAATTCCACCTACATTAGCTTCCCCCTCCACCTAGACGCACTCTGCTGCCATCTTTCCCTGGGGTCATGTGACCACTGGAGTCCACCAGGCCAGGCTTGATCTGCTCCTGGGACCCATGGTTTTTCCCTGATCCCAGCCCCAGGGGTGCCAGGGTCCCTTCACCCTACTCTAAGCCATTTTGTCTCCTCAGGAAATCCTCTCCACCTGGAAGCCAAGGACAGAACCACTGAAAGGTGGTCCAGGAAGACAGCTAGCATTTTATGGGCAACTTTATTTTCTGCCCTTGTCAATGACCTGCCTGAGAACAAGGAGCACAGAGCCCACTTGGAGGGATGGAAAAGAGAAAAATACAAAGAGGGGGAAAAACTCATAGAAGAATATATCAAAGTGTTTATCCCAACCACACGTGCCTCGGAGATTACTTTCAACTCCAGATCATAGGCCCAGAGCAGACTTGCCTGGGTCAGGGTGCCAGGAAGAGCTGTGAGGGACTGACTGCACATCTTCCTGCTATCTGTCCTCCCCACAGTCATGTTGCTCATCTTAGCCACTACAAGAGCACTGAGAGAGCATTCACTAGAGGGCTCTAGGAGCTCATACCAATGATTAGCACAGGCACAAGGGCAGACTGTAGCAAGCCCTGGAATGAGTGGTGCAAACCAATACACAGGGAAAATCAAGAAAGAAGTATTGCCAGGTATGGTGGTGCATGCCTGTAATCCCAGAAACTCAGGAGGCTGAGGCAGGAGGATTCAAGGCCAGCCTCAGTAATTTAGAGAGATCCCTGTCTCAAAATAAATAAAGGCATTATGTTGTGTCCATCTACACCTAAAAAATAAATATTAAAAAAAGAGTAAAATAAAATAAAATAAAATGGACTGGGACTGTAGCTCAGTAGAAGAGCATCCCCTTGATTCAATCCCTTATACTGTTTTAAAAAAGAAGAACTGCTATATTTTCAGGAGGGAGAGTCAGGAGGGGCCCCACTGGGGAGCATGTGCTCCAAAAGCAGAGCTGTTTTTCTTACTTGGTGCTGGGGATGGAACCCAAGGCCTCTTACATGTGAAGCAAGTGCTCGACAACTGAGCTACACTCCCAGTCCCCAAGACTTATCAGTTTTTAAACTAAAATGTTGACTTGGTAAAAAGATGTTTGAGAGAGTAGAGTAAGAGCAAGATGACTAGGCTATAAAGAAGGTGGCCACGCAGGGCTCAGTGGCACATGCCTGTAATCCCAGTGACTACAGAGGCTGAGGCACAAGAATCGAAAGTTCAAGACCAGCCTCAGCAATTTAGTGAGACCCTCACCAACTTAGAAAGAGTCTGTCTCAAAATAAAAAGGATCGATGTAGTTCAGTGGCAAAACATCCCTGGATTCAATTCCCAGTATAAATAAATAAACAAACAAACAAATAAATAAATAAATGGCACAACCACAGATCCAGACATCAAAGAGGGCTCCGGGAGTCCTGATGTCTCAGTGCTCTTAAGTAGGTAAATGCTGATGGGCTGAGACAGCATAGTTATGAATACATAATAAATTATAATAAAGTAGAATTCAAGCCAAAACTCAGAAGGAAAGCAATCCCTTCTGCTCCATTGCAAACTGCCCCCAAACTTAGTGGCTTAAAACTGCAAAATTCATATTTTTCTCATGATTCTGCAACACGAGCAGGGCTTGCCAAGGATGACTCATCTCCATTGCACATGGCGCCCACTGGGGCTGCTCCATTGAAGCTAGAGAATCCTGTTCCAGGATAGTGCACTCTCAGGGCTCAAATTCATGCTGTTGGCTGGAGGCTCAGTGGGGCCTCTTCCCTACTCTATCTAAGCTAAACTTATGTAACACGTAAGAGCTGGGTCCCAAGGGCTGGAGGCCCAGGAACAGCAGCCCAAGAGGACAGGCCCAGTGTGGATACTTTCTAAGCCTCTGCTGGCATTTTCTCACTAATGCCCCAATGGCCAAAGCTTGTCACCTGGCCAAGCCCAGAGTCAGTGTGGGAGAGGACTGCATACAAGATGAATGCTGGGAGTCATAGCTTATTGGGTGCCACCGAAGTGCCAGGCTGTCAACTTCTTTTTCCTAAGGGTCACTCTTTTTGCTCTTGACACCCTTGCTTCCAGCTTCCTCTGAAATCTTGCTCCGTCCAGCTTCCTATTTCTTCTCATGGCCATTACTCCATTTTCATTGAATCCCTCCTTCCAGCCAGCAGACCCACTCAGCACAACATCCCCAAACAGCTCCTCCCAGCCTGCTTCTACCACCCTGCCTCTCTCCTTCCTTTGCTTCCAAATATCTTCAAAGAACTGTAGATGCCGGAAGCATAAAATACCCTAAAAACAGTTCGCTAAGTTTACTGAATATTCTGACTTGACCATTCAAAAGATATTTTCTTTAATGTTTTCAGTGAATATAAATATGTACTTTTATTTTTTTCTCTTTTGTTTAATATTTTTGTTGTAGATGGACAAAATACCTTTATTTTATTTATTTATTTTTATGTGGTGCTGAGGAATAAACCTTGTGCCTCATACATGCAAGGCAAGCACTCTACCACTGACTACAAACCTCAGCCCAAATATATACTTTTGTTGTTGTTGTTCTCAATAAATTCACTTTATTCAATAATTAGAAACAAAGTAGCATTATATTTTTAGATCCTTTTTTAAATTTTTTAAAATTCTGATTTGTTATATATGACAGCAGAATGCATTACAATTCATATTACATATATAGATCACATTTTTTCATATCTCTGGTTGTATACAAAGTAGAGTCACACCATTTGTGTCTTCATACATGTACTTAGGGTAATGATGTCCATCTCATTCCACCATTTTTTTTACACCCATGCCCCCTTTCTTCCCCTTCCACCCTTTGCCCTGTCTAGAGTTTGTCTAATTTTTCCATCCTTTCCCTTCCAACCCCACTATGAATCAGCCTCCTTATATCAGAGAAAACATTCGGCATTTGAGTTTTTGGGATTGACTAACTTTACTTAGCATTAAATTCTCCATCCATTTACCTGCAAATTACTTGATTTTATCCTAATATATACTTTTAATGGACATCTTAGTAAACATATCCAACAATATGCTCTTCATGAATATATCCTATGACTCTTAACTTTCTGAAAATGGATGTTTCACCTGGGAGCAGTGGCACACACCTGTAATCCCAGTGATTTGGGAGGCTAGGCAGGATGACTGCAAGTTCAAGACCAGCCTGGTCAACTTAGCAAGACCCTGTCTCAAAATACAAAACTGAAAAAGGCTGGGGCTTTAGCTCAGTGGTAGAGCACTTGTCTCACATGTTACAGGCACTGGGTTTGATCCTCAGCACTACATTAAAATAAACAAAGTAAAGGTATTGTGTCCATCTACAACTAAAAATAAGACAAAAACTATTTTAAAAAATTAACTTAAAAGGGCTAGGGATGTTGCTCAGTGGTAGAATACCTCTCCTGAGTTCAATATCCAGTACCTCCAAAAAAGAAAAAGAACATTGAAAATTGATTTTATGAAGAATATATTCATATTCACTGAAGAAAAATTCTTTAAAGTTATTTTTGATAAGTTTGACAAAATTGGCACCATCTTAATTGAGAAACTCTACCCCTTCATCCACCCAACAGATATTTACGAATGTCACATGCCCAGCACTAGGGACATCGTATGGCCAAATACACTCAGCCCTGGCTGTCATCAAATTTACAGTCAGACTAGGTATGTAGTTCCGTGGTAGAGCTTGGGCTGAGCATGCATGAAGTCCTGGTTTCAATCCCCAGCACCAAAACAAAAACGAAAAGGAAAACAAATCAAAACAAAGTCTTATAGTGTGGTGGAGGAGATAGTTATTATCAAATGATCATTTCAAAGGAACATTGAAACTACAATCTTACCAGCACGACCACTTTTTGAGTTCATGATGGGTCTTTTGACATTCCCCACTTGGGTATTTTGGCCATACTACTCCCTTGGCTTGCAATCCCCTTTCCTGCTTTCTCGGATTGGCATACCCCGTTATATTTTAAGACCTTGGCCAACAACAATCACCCTGAATCTCCTACCCTGACCCCTATCCTTGGGAAGGATTAATTGCTTCTTTATTCTATCTAGCAGAGTTTGGTATAAACTTCTAGTAGAGTACAAATCAAACACAATCTCCTACTAAATTTTAAGCTTAAAAGAGTCTCGAATTCTGTCTTCAGGTGCTTGAACATAGTAAGTGTGCAAAAGAAGAAAAGTGTACAAAAAAAAAAAAAAAGTGACTGCTCCTGATAGGGAAAAATTCCCCTGAGCCCCATTAGGGGGAGGCATTCCAATTTACACTCTCACCTTTGTTTAAAGCCTCTAAAAATTTATCCAACCATAAAGACATTAAAATAAATGACAAGGCCTGGGGTGCCGGTTCACACCTGTAATCCCAGCAACTCAGGAGGCTGAAGCAGAAGGATCACCAACTTTGAGATCAGCCTCAGCTGTGTCAAAATCAAAAGGGCTGGGGATGTAGCTCAGTGGTAGAGTGAACCAATACTCCCCAAATAATAATAATAAAATGATGCCAATAATAATTCTCGCCAGTGACCCGCACTGACCAGATGAACTGTGTTCAAAAGAGCTGGCTGCAACATTAAACTAAGTAAATGGTGAAAAAGCACAGGACACAGGAGTAATTTTCATATTGAGAGCGGGACTGCTCTGTGACCTTAAGGGTCCTCTTCCACACTGGAAGGAAAGAGAGCAAGTGCACCTGGAACCCTTTTATTTATAGGGAAAAGACAACAAAGTATTTTCAATAAAATATTCTACACCAAATAAGGCAGGGATAAGGTTTCAAAAGTGAAGCCTTGTGGTCCACAGATTGATTGACATCTTGGCAAGTCACACCCATCTCAGGTGCTGAGAGGGATCACAGGCAGAACAAGAGAAAAGGTGCACTTACATTGCACAGCCCAATCAGTGTGCAATGCCAGACCTGTCCCCTCGTGTAGCTACAATGCACATAGCTCACACACACAGTCCATGGATGGCTCACGACAAATAATACATATATTTTACTGATTTAATGAACTAAACTTAAGGAGGCTGGGTATTGGCGGCAGCAGTGGAGGCAGGTGCTGCCTGTGGATCTCAGCCTGGGGTGCAGCATGTAACTGCTATGTTGCCAGCCATCAAATGTCATGCTTCGTGGGGCAGGCACCATGTTGCATTCATCTGTACACAGCAAGGCCTCACAGTGTTTCATATAGGCCCCTGAGAAGTATAAGATGAAGGATGCCTGCAACAAGCAACTGGACACTATTCTTTCCTGACCATCACTCACTTCAGAGTTCTGCTCTTCTCTAGTGAGTCTGAAATGGAAATAGCAATGCCCAAGAGCATCCTGGATGAAGGAGCAAGAAGGCATTTATTTATTTTTGCAATATTTAGTATTGAACCCAGGGTGCTTAACCACTAGCCATATCCCTTTATGTATGTATATATATATATATATATATATATATATGATTGTTTTTTGTTTTTTGTTTTTTTTTTGAGATGGGTTCTTGCTAGGTTGCCCAGGCTGGCCTTGAATTTGCCATCCTCCTGCTTCAGCCTCCTGAGTTGCTGGGATTACGGGTGTGTGCCACCATGCCCAGCTGAAGTAGGGCTGCACTTTGATGAGATGAAAAATCTGCAGTATTGGACCCAGAGATTACCTAACAGACCATAGGTCTAAAGGAAAGGTGCAAGGACTTTGTGATGACCCGCCAGCTATAGAAAGGAGTGGAGCTTGCGGACCAATTTTTAAAAGCAGCAGACTTAAAGGAGAAGATGAAGGCCACAGGTGTTCAGAACTCTCCCAAATCCATAGCAACGCAGAAAGAAGCCCAAGAGCAGCAGCCTCAAACACTAATTGACAAGAAGAAAATACAGCTGAGCCGATATAGGGTTGACCGTGAACACCAATCAGTGAATTTATTGACCAAACTATTTTTCAGAAATTAATTGAAAATTTATTTTTTCTTTTCTTTTCTTTCTTTCTTTTTTTTTTTTGTAGAAGGCAGGCAAAGGAAGGAAGGAAGGGAGGGAGGGAGGGAGGGAGGGAGGGAGGGTGGGATCCATGAATAAAAAGGAAACACACAAAAACCAAAACTACCCTGAAACAAAAAGAAAAGCACTTTTATACCATTCCAGGGACTTGACTAATGACCCAAGTGTGTCATCTGAGATGGAGCGTGAAGGCTGCAGTCTCTCTGAAGGCTGTGATACAAATCGGAGGGAGCTTTCTTTAAACATCAGTGCGTATCCACTGGCACCCGGTGGTATAGGCATCCACTTCTTGCATTCTTCGTCTGACCTAAGCAATCTATAGGTGTTATTGTTTTGTGTGTGTGCATGTGAATTCTCAAAGCTTTAGAAGGGAAAGCAATAAATTGTTTTCCAAAAATAAAATAAACTGAAGCAAAATAATACACCTGAGTACTTGCCAAGATGTCCTTCAGTATGTGAACCGATGTGTAAACTAGGTACATCCAGACTATGCTAAATAGAAAAGGACCTTGGGTAATAATGCTATGGCAATAAAGATTCTTTAATTGTAACAAATGGACCATTCTGGTGGGGGATGTTGACAGTGGGGGAGGTTGTGCTTGAGTGGTGGTGGCAATATATGGGAATTCTGTGTACCTCTCAAATTTTCTGGAACCTAAAAACGGCTCTTAAAAACAAAGTTTTAAGGGCTGAGGTTGTGGCTCAGTGGTAGAGTGCTTGCCTTGCACGCGTGAGGCACTGCATAAAATAAATAAATAAAAATAAAAATATTATGTCCATCTACATATATATACATATATATATATATATATATATTTTTTTTTTTTTTTCCAAAAAAGCTAGTCTAGGACTGAGATTGTGGCTTAGTGGTATAGTGCTTGCCTAGGAAGTGTGAGGCACTGGATTTGATTCTCAGCAGTGCATGTAATAAATAAATAAAGGTCTATTTACAACTAAAAAAAAATTTTAAATTCTATTTTTTTGAACTCTGACAACTATATCACATGATGCTATTTGACAGTTCAGCACATGATTGATCCACCAGCCCTTCGCTGCTTTGAAATTTCTCTCACATATTTTATAAGAGCTGGTCATTATCCCAACCTTAAGCAGCTTTATCTGGCATGATATAAGTGTGCCTTTTGCAGGAATTTCAGTCTGCAATATCTCCTCCTCTGCTCTGGGTACCCCTATTCTATGGCACAGACCAACAGCATCAATATTACCAGAGACTTGTTAGCGCTGCAGAATCCTGGACCCATGCCAGATTTAGTCAGATTCCATATTTTATTCAGATCCCCGGGGAACCTGTGTTCACATTACATCCAGAAAAGCCCTGTTACTGAAAAACTCTTTTTTTGACAAATGCCCTGCAAGGAAATAGACTTGGGGCTGGGGTTGTAACTCAGTGGTAGAGCACTTGCCTAGCACACGTGAGGCACTAGGTTCAACCCTTAGCACCACACAGAAATAAATAAATGAAATAAAGGTATGTGTCCACCTATAACTAAAAAAGAAAAAATTAAAAAAGAGAAAATACAAACTTGAGCTGGGAGTGGTGGCACATGCCTGTAGTCCCAGTAAGTTTGAGGTCAGCCAGGGCAACTTAGCAAGACCTTGTCTCAAAATAAAAAATAAAAAGGGTTGGGGATGTAGCTCAGTGGTAGAGCACCCCTGGGTTCAATCCCTAGTACCTAAAAACAAACAAAAATCCAGTATCAAGGTCATTTCTCCAACAATGCATTTTTTGCTTCATTAGTATCAACTTTAAACACCTTTACTGTTATTTCTGTGACTTTTGGTATCCTTTTTAAATTTTTTTTTTGCAGATGGATAGAAACTTTTATTTATTTATTTTTATGTGATGCTGATGAGAATCAAACCCCATGCCTCCCATGTGTTAGGCAAAGCACTCTCGAACTGAGCTATAGCCCCAGCCCATCAGTATCCTTTCATTTCAATGTGGAATCATACTAGAACCTTTTTGAAGACATTTTAAATGGCCATCTCAGCACATGTAGCATCAATGATGCACATAAATCATTTGAAGTGATGACAATACAAACGTTATAACCAGGCTTGCACATGTGAAGACAATCACATCAACATGATGAAAGCCACCTGGCTGACAGTTATTATAAGATACAACCTGCTTTCAGGGATGTTAAAATGCTGGAGGGCATTAAGGGGAAGTAGATGTTAGAAATCACTCCTGCTGGGCATGATGGCACACACCTGTAATTCCAGCACCTCAGCAGGCTGAGGCAGGAGGATCACAATTTAAAAAAAAAAAAATTAACCTGGAGATGGACACAATACCTTTACTTCATTCGTTTATTTTTTTATGCGGTGTTGAGGATCAAACCCAGTGCCTCACACATGCTAGGCAAGTGCTCTACCACTGAGCGACAACCCCAGCCCCACAATTTCAAGACCAGCTTGGGCAATTTAGTGAGACTCTTTCTCAAAATAAAAAATAAAAAGGGCGGGCTGGGGCTGTAGCTCAGTGGAAGAGCACTTGCCTGGCATGTGTGAGGCACTGGGTTCAATCCTCAGCACTGCATAAAAATAAACAAATAAAATAAAGGCATGCTGTCCATATACAACTACAAAAAAAAAATCCTAGGGATGTAGCTCAGTGGTAGAGTGACCCTGGATCCAATCCCCAGTTCCAAAAGGAAGAAAGGAAGATAGGCAGGTAATATGGTAGGAAAATCAGTTGCTTTTAGGAAAGGATACTGGATGGCAGGGGAATGAATAGGAGGGAGACATTGCTTTGTATATGCATTTGCAACACTTGAGTTTTGAGTCTTGCAAGTTTATTACATGTCATATTTTTAAACTAATAATTTTGGCTTTAATCTAAAAGTTCTGTTTTGTGGGGCTGGGGAAGTGGCTCAGTAAGAGAGCACTTGCCTAGCATAGGCAAGGACCTGGGTTCAATCCCTAGAACTGCAGAAAACAAAACAGTCTTGCTTTGTTATCCCAGAACCCAAACCCAAAATATGAGTCACCTTTGGAACACTTACATTATTATCTTATTGTAACTTTAGATTCTGTTGGCCAGGTGTGGTGACTCCTGTAATCTTGTGATTCTGGAGGCTGAGGCAAGAGGATTGCAAGTTTGAGGCCAGCCTTAGCAAGACCCTGTCTCTAAATTAAAAATATAAAGATCTGGGCTCAGGTTATGGCTCAGTGGTAGAGTGCTCGCCTAACATGTATGAGGCTCTGGGTTCTATCCTCACTACATAAATGTAAACTAATAAATAAAATTTTTAAAGTATATATATATGGCTGGGAATGTAGCTCAGTGGTAAAGCACCCCTGAATTAAAATTCAAATCCCAATTTCTAAGCGCACACACACACACACACACACACACACACACACACACGAGAGAGAGAGAGAGAGAGAGAGAGAGAGAGAGAGAGAGAGAGAGAGAGAGAGAGAGGGCTTCTTTTTGGAAGGCTTCATTATACGCTGATAGTTCATTTAGAGGCTATTCCAAAAAGAAAAAACAAAAATCTCTAAAACTTATAAGTACAATGCTTTAAAATTACTTATGTTCGTGATCTATAAAGCTTTTTTTCTTTTCATGGGAAGGAGGAACGGGGAAGATTTACATGTATTCCTGTTAGAATTGCTACTGGTGTCAAGCCATTGATCTAAACCTTTGGTTTGCAAACTCTAGTGTGCATCAGAGGCCACCTGGAGGGCTTGCTAAAACACAGTTTTCTGGATCCTACTCTGGGAGTTTCTGATTGAGTAAATCTGAGGTGGCCCCTAAGAATTAGCATTTCTAGCAAGTTTCCTGGTGATGGTGATGTCTTGTCTTCATGATCATTTGCAGTAGTGGACCAGAGCATTGGGTGATCTCTCACCACAAATTAAATGCTCTGGTCTGCAATTAGCACAAATGATTTTCAACCACAACTCTTTGAATAGAACTAATTCCATGACCTTGCCCAACTATTGTAAGGGTAAAAGAAATTGAAGTTAAAGCGTAAAAGTTAAAGGGTAAAAGACCGGGTGTTGTAAAGTTTCTAAGCTGCAAGGTCTGAGTTAAATTTCTGTAGCTGTTAAGACAATGCTTGGAACTGCCCAGTAATAAGGGCTCTGTGTGGTCGCACATAGGCATTGCAGGGCCTGGACCAATCAGTTTAAATGTAACCCCCTCCTTAGGAATGACCTATCACTCCAGCCTGACCTGTTCCCGCCAATGAATGAACCAATCATGTTTAGGAGTTGTTATTCAATTTTCCCGCGCTTAATGATGATTTGTTCTGATGTATACAAAGCCCTCCGCCCTCCCCAAAAAGTGTACTTAAGCAGTGCTCAGCCCCTGCTCGGGGCTCTGGGCTGCTTTCCCTTCTTGAGTGGGCACGGAGCCCCAGCATGCTGGTTCAATAAATCCCCCCCTTCTGCCAATTGCATGAGTGGTCACTTGGTGGTCTCTTTCTCCGACATTTCGCAGGATCCTTACACTATGGGGTGGAGGAGGGCAGAGAAATTCCATCCTCTCATGAATTTGGGAGGAAAGAATAGCCAAAGGGTAAACCTTACAAGTCTCCATGGCATTTGCTCTCATATCCCTTCATCACTCCCAGGCTGCTTCTTCCTCTCCATAAATATCTTTTCTCATGTGTTTGATGTGTATCCTTTTATTTGCATGGGTTCTTGCAAAATGCATAGTGTTGTTTTACGGGCATGTGCTTTTGATTTATGTGGATGTTGTGCTTATTATATGTATCTTTTTTTTTTCACTCAATACTGGTTTAAAATATCCATCCATGTTGCTAAATGTGCATCTGATCTATTATGTCTATAAGTTGCATGTACCACATTTTATTTACCTATTCCCCCAGTGTTATGGTTTGGATGTGAGGTGTTTCCCAAAAGCTCACGTGCAAGAAGGTTCAGAAGAGAAATGATTGGGTTATGAGAGTCTTAATGCACAGTAGCTTGCCATCTTGGGAGGTATCAGAAGCTTTCTCACTCCCATTTGTTCTGGGTCTCTGTCAAAACACTGGGTGGCAAGGGTTAGATCAAAGGTCACACTTAAATGCCTGAGGCTGGATTGGTTACAGTGATGAAATAGCCAAGGGACAGTTAATAGGGAATGACGGGGCCTGGGGTGAACTGGGTGTGCATGTGCACTGCTCAAGGGTCATCATGAATACAGAAAAGCAGATCTGTGGGAAATTTCCTCATTTCTTTGAAATGTCTCAGGGTTGAATTCATCTGAGGGTCCCCAATGTGCCTTCCAAGGTGTTTGTTTTGGTTGGGTTAGTGCCAGGGCTTGAACTCAGAGCCTTAGGAATGCTAAGCACACTCTTTACTATGTAGCTACACTCTGCCCCTGACATCCCTGTTTTTTTTTAATCCCTCCAGGTTCCTTTCAGATGTAACCAGGCAGAAGCCTTGGAGTGCAGCATATTCTTTGGAGGAATTTGCCAGGCTAAGAACTTTCTTGAAAATGGAAGCAACGTCTGTCCGGCACACTCTGTCCTTATAAACCTGCACTGCAATCTTGACAGTTCATGGCCTACAGTTCTTGGAATCTGTTTGTTCCTCTTTTAGAAAATCAGAACAATATTTGCCCATCTCTAGTCAGGTGCAGCCTCACCCATTCTTCTGAATTCTTCCAAGATTACAAATACCAGTGGGGCCTTGGAACTTCACCAAAGAAGTCTTTATTGACTTTTTCTTCTCCCTCACCTGCCTTGAAAAAAATTTTGTTTTTAAAAATCACCTTCACCTCCTTCTATGCTCAGACCTGCCCCTGTTCTTATGGTACTCTATCATTTATTTGTTTTGTTTTTTGAACCTGGGGTAGTCTACTTCTAAGCTCCATCCCTAGCCCTTTTTATTTTTTATGTTGAGACAGTGTCTCACTATGTTGCTGAGGCTGGCCTCAAATTTGCAATCCTCTTGCCTCAGCCTCCCAAGTTGCTGGGATTACAGGTGTGCACCACTGCATCTGGCTACTCCATCATGTTTTAAATATTTATATTGAGCTAAACTTCAGATCAGGTTGTGACTCTTCCTTCAAAACACATCCCCTGGGGGCTGGGGATATAGCTCAGTTGGTAGAGTGCTTGCCTTGCATGCCCCCAGTTCAATCCCTGGCACCACACGCATACCGAGAGAGAGAGAGAGAGAGAGAGAGAGAGAGAAGAAAGAACTTAGCAAGACAATGTCTCAACCTTCTCCAACCTACATTCAAGCTAAAATATGGAGTCCCACCTTACTTGTATCATCTCAGGCAAAACGCTAAACTGTGTCTCTGCATTCTCTATTGGAAAGTCAAGGAGTTAAACAGGTGGTTACTGATGTTTCTTCCAGGTTGGAACTTTTGGGTTAAGAATTCCTTTGACAATTGTTAGAAATTATGGACTCTCATTTCAAGGAAAAAAAAATTGTCACATGGCTTTACTGGCTAGATCATCACCACGTCCTTTGGGGGACACTTCTCCCCAACTCTATTTGGCTTTGGATGAATTAGCAATAAAAATATTTCATCTCACCCTGCCAGGAAGGGGGAACAAATTCAAATCCACTTGTGTTTGTTTTTCTTCTTTTAAATGGAACAGGAAAATTTCTTTTCCTCTTGGCAGAGGGCCAAAGATTGAAGTCCAAAATTGCCTAAGGTCATATTTCCTGCTGTGCAGAGAATGTCCTTCTGTGTAGAAGAGAAGGAAGACCACAGGGAGATAAAGACCAAAAATTGGGGGTACAGGTGGAGGTGAAGGAGAAGGGCAGGGAAATGCCTCCTGCCCCATTACAGTCCTGGATCCAGCCATGCCTGAAGTGAGTCAGCTCCCACCTGTCTTTTGCTTCAATGGACCCAAAATTCCTTTGCCTGGTTGTTTGTGTGAGTTTTAGCCTACTAATTGAAGTTTGTAGCAGAATGAGTTCTGAGTAGTAGAGGCACTATCTTACCGTGCTTTGTATCATTGACATCTTTTAATACTCTCTCATTCCTTGTCCTCATTCCTCATTGTCCTCACAAGATTCTAAGTTCTTTTAAGGCTTCTTTAAAATGTCTTACTGCCTCCTTGTACGTGAAAATTGGTTTAAATGAAATTAAGTAAAATTTTATTTTCTGGTGTACACTCCTGTTACCACACCTTCTCTGGTGGGACTATACATTTTAGAGGACAAGGACACTGTTTTGTTTTGTTTAAATGTTCCTTGAGGGGGCTGGGGCTGTAGCTCAGAGTAGGGTACTTGCCAAGCATGTGTCACACCCTAGGTTTCATCCCCAGCCCTGAAAACAATAAAATTCCTGAAAAGTGCCGAGCACATGGGAAGAGCTCAAAAATGCTGGTGAGCTGGCGCGGTGGTGCACACCTGTAATCTCAATGGCTCGGGAGACTGAGGCAAGACGATCGTGATTTCAAAGCCAGCCTCAGCAACTTAGTGAGGCCCTAAGCAACTCAGTGAGAACTGGCTCTAAATAAAATATAAAAAATAGCATTGGGGATGTGGCTCAGTAATTGAGCACCCCTGGATTTAATCCCCAGTACCAACCAACAAACAAACAAAAATTGCTGGTGATTGTGATGACAGCCAATCAACCTGGTGCACTGTAACATTCTTAAACATGCTGTGGGCCAGATGCTGTGGTGCACAGTCCCATACCTTAGTGACATTGTCGGTTGAGTCAGGAGATTTACAAGTTCAAGATCAGCTTCAGCAATTTAGCAAGACCGTGTCTCAAAATACAAAATAAAAAGGGATTTAGCTCAGTGGTGGAGTGCCCCAAGGTTAAATCCCAGTGCTGTAAACAAAAAGTAAAAACAAAGTAAAACAAACAAACAAAAAAACACCAAACATGCTAGGAATGTGGACATCACAGAGGAATTGTGAATCAAACAAGTGACAGGTCACATGGCAGTGGAAATCCTTCCCAGGAGTCCTCGGGTCCAGCAAGAAAGCTATACATGTGACTCCCCACAGACACCTTTAGGAATTTCAGTCAGCCCTGGTTAAAGAGGACAGCAACTCTAGAACTTCCCCCACAATGAACCGAGCCCTGCACAGCGAAGGCCTTGAGACGGCCGGAAGTGGCTGGAGCCACGATCTGTTTTTGTTAGAGCTGGGCTGACCTGGCCCGGTTATTGGATCTTGGACCCAAGGCTCTGGGAAGCTCCTGAATAGCAAGGGAGCCAAGCACACACTCAACACACACATACACACACGCACACATCACAGGATGCTGTCAGCACATCACACAAATGATATGCTTTATCATTTATGTAACTGCAATGTTTCAAAAAACATTTCCTCAAGAAACGAGTGTTAAGGCACATTTACTGCCAGGTGCTGTAGTGCTTGACTAATCCCAGCGACGACGAGGCTGAGGTAGGAGAACTGCAAGTTCAAGGACAGCCTGGTCAGCTTAGTGAGACCTGTTTCAATAAAATAAAATAATACAATAAATTGGGCTGGGAATGTTGCTGAATGGTAGAGCCCTTGTCCAGCACATGAGAGGTCCTGTGTTCAATCCCCAGTATCTCCCCCACCCCCCCCCCAAAAAAAAGAGAGAGAAAGAGAAAAATATTAAAGCCTATTAAAAAGCTAACAAACCTGATGGGCTCTGCTAAGAGATGTTCAGTCATCAGTCAAACTCTGGACTCTTGGTAGAGGGGGCAGAGGTAAATCAGGGGTTCCATGCCTTGACTGCCCCTGCACGGTGTAATTACCTGCGGACTTTTTAAAATCCCGATGTGTGGATTGCATCGAGACCAACTAAACCAACCTTGGTTGAATACTGTTGTAGGGACAGACAAGGCAAGACACCGAAGATATCAGGAAACAGTTTTATTTGGCTGCAGCCAGGTCCAGAGGGCACAGGTTTTGCTGTAATCAATTAATCCCCTGAACCCCGAGTTCAGGTAGTTTCAGAATTTTATACCCAGCATATAAGGGGAGGGGCTCAGAAATTCACAGTCTGCAGAAGTTCACACAAAAGCAGCTTTTTCTTTCCCTGTTCTGGGCAAGTTAACCCTTCAAGGACAACACCTGAGAAGGGGAAAGCTTCTTCTCCCCTTTCTTTCCTCCCCCTGCCAGCTGTTACCATGGACCCAATTGGTAACTTATCTTAAAAATGTAGACATCTCTGTGAAGCCCAGCCAAGGCCAGAGGCCTTGTTAAAGGATTTGTCTTTTTTTTTTTTTTATCACATTTTACATTTGCAAACACACTTCTACAAACTACTATACTGGATACATGTTTGTGAAAAACAAGTAAAGGGGGGTTCAGCACCTGGAGTGCTGATTTCTTCCCCGCCAGTGGCCAAGTAAAATAGGAAGTTTAACTACATTGAACTTTTTTTAGACTCTTTTGCTTTTAGTCTTAAAATCAATTATAGTGAATGTTTCTGGAGAAGCTTAGTGAAGTTTTTTTTTTGTGTGTGGAGGATGGGGTGCACTACAATACCATTCCCATATTTAAGCAAGATGAGTACCCACAGTTTAGGTGATTGAGGGGAGGCGAGGAAGCCGTATCCAGTTAACCAGGAGAGGGCGCTGTGGAGCAGGAGATCGCAAGGAGCGTCGGGTGCCACTAACCTACCCCAAGCTGCAAAGACTAGAGGTCAGGGCCTCTCAGACACACGGAGCCAAGGCCTATGGCAGGCAGTGATCTCTTGGGAGCCGGACTTGTACTTGGGGCATTCCACTACTTCCGCTTCCAGGAAAGACCAGGGAAGTTGCGCCTCTGTGGTAAAACTTCCGCAGTCCAAGGGAGGACTCTCAGATTCTGTGCCCAACTGGAGGACTGTCCTGGCTGGGTCTCTGGTGTCTGGGACAAATCTGTGAACTTCTGGCTCACTCGGGCACTTAGGAGGGGTCCCCCAGGCAGTGAGGTGAGAGTGGACAACACAACCATTTTGTCTTTAAAAAGAAAGAATCGTTTAAATTGACAAATAAGGTTTGTATGTACTTATGGAGTACTGCATGATGTTTTGAAAATGTGGAATGGCTAAAGCAAGCTGATTGCCATATGCATTAACTGACATATTTATGTGTCATGGGAACACTTAAAATCGACTCTTGGCGATTTTCAAGTGTAACTGCATTGTGATTAATTGTAGCCTCCACGTCGTTCAATAGCTCTCTTGAACTTATTCCTTATTCTGACTGACATGTTGTATCCTTTGACCATTATCTCCCGCAATCCGTTCCCACCCCAGCCACTGGTAAACACACCATTCCACTCTCTGCTTCTGTGAGACCCTGCATCTGAGAACCTGCAGTATTTCTGACAGGGGTGATCATTCCTGTCTACAGCTGGCTCACCTTCTCAGCAGGCAACACTGCTTTGGGACAGGAGCACCCTCAGTTTTTCCAGGTGAGTGGGTGTTCAGGAAGTGCCCACAGAGTTGCCTTCAGGACACTGAGTCATTTATTGGGAAAATGGCAAAAGAACTTATTTGCTGAGACCATAGAGATATTTTACCCAAGAACTGAAGGTATGTCTTTTTCCAGTGCTGCCCTGATGTTGTCACTGGCAAGGGGACTGACTGCAGCAGCCAAGAAAAGGATTCCTGTCCCTTAAGCCTTCTGACCAACAGAGCATGGCCAGGATGGTTGACACACCAGGGGTGCTCCCCTGCACCTAGAAGAGGGGCATGGAAACTCTCCCCTTTAAACCCCGACCCCTTCTAAATCAGCAGAACCCTTTGCCTGCTTATTAAATGAGCAGCTATTGACTCTCAGCTAGTCAAGAGCATTTCTTAAGTGTTCTACTCATAATGGATCAGGTCTGTGGAGTGAATGATTGCTTCACTGAGAAATGAAAGGCCAAATTAATTCCTTTAGTTTTCTTTCCCTTCTCCCTCAGAAATTTATAATGTGTATATTTTTTCTCTCCTTTCTCACCTTCCTTCTTTCCTTTTTCACATACCATAGAATTCATCCCTTTAAGGTGTATGGTTCAGCCTGGCATGGTGGTGCATGCCTGTAATCCCAGCGACTGGGGAGACTGAGGCAGGTGGGTCACAAGTTCAAAGTCAGCCTGGGCAACTTAGTGAGGTCCTGTCTCAAAACAAAAAGGGCTGGGGATGGAACTCAGTATGTGTGTGTGTGTATTGTATACAACTTGGAAGCTTTTAGTATATTTACAGCATTGCATAACGATCACCACTACCTAATTCTAGAACATTTTCATTATTCTGAGACGGTACCCCCATGAGCAATTCCTTCTTATTCCCTTCCCCCACATCTCCTGGAAATCACTAATCTATTTTCTGTCTCATGGATTTATTATTCTAGACAGTTCATATAAATGTAATCATATAATATATGGCCTTTTGTGACTGCTGCTATCTCTTAATATGTTCTCAAGGCTCATTCTTGTATTAGTGCTCTGTTCCTTTTTATTCTATTGTAAGGATTTACCACAATGTTTATCAGTTCATCAGCTGATGAATATTTAGATTGTTTCCCCTCTTGGCTATTATAAATGATGCTATTGTGTATCATTTGTGTATAACATTTTTTTTCTTCTTCTGGTACTGGGAATTGAATCCAGGGGTACCAGAGCCACATTCCCAGTCTTTTTTATTTTTAATTTTGACACAATATCTCACTAAGTAGCTAAGGCTGGCCTTGTGATCCTCCTGCCTCAGCCTTCCAAATCCCTGGGATTACAAGCATATGCCACCACTTCACCTGGCATGTGTACAACTTTTATTTTATTTTATTTTTTTTGGTACTGTGGATTTAATCCAGGGATGCCCTACCACTGATATTCATCTTCTTATTTTTTGAGACAGGGTCTCACTAAATTGCTAAGGCTGGCTTTGAACTCATAATCCTCCTGCCTCAGTCTCCCAAATCTCTGGGATTATAGGCATGTGTCGCCAAGCCTGGATTTTGCCCATTTTTAAATTGAGTTGTCTTTTTGTTGTTAAAATTCCTTATATAATCTGAATATTAGCCCTTTATTAGACATATGACTTGAAAATATTTTCTCTCATTTTTTATGGGCTATCTTTTTGCTTTTTAAATAGTGTCCTTTGAAGTACAAAAACTTTTAGTTTTTTGTTTCTTTATTATTATTATTCTTTTCTTGTGCTGGAATTCAGCCCTTGTAATGGAACTCTGGGCCTTACACATGCTGTAGGCATGCACTGTACCACTGAACCATACCCCCAGCCCAAAAGTTTTTAGTTTTAATAAATTCCAATTTATCTGCTTTTTATTTTGTTGCTTATGCTTTAAGTAGTTTATCTATGAAATCATTGCTGAAGCCATGTTCACAAATATTCATCCCTATGTTGTCTTCTGAGAGGTTTATAATTTTAGCACTTGCATTTAGGTTTTGATCCTTTTTGAGTTAATTTTTGTACATGATCAAGGTTTAACTTCTCCTTATTATTTTTTTTCTTTATTTTTTAATGTAGATATTTAGTTGATTCAGCACCATTTTTTGAAAAGATATCTCTTCACCCCATTGGCTGGGTTTGGTCTTTTTGTCAAAAATCAATTTCAAGGGCTAGGGGTGTGGCTTAGTGGTAGAGCGCTTGCCTAGCATGTGTGAGGCACTGCGTTTGATTTTCAGCACCTCATATAAATAAATAAAATAAAGGTCCATTGACAACTAAATATATATATATATATATATATATATATATATATATATATATATATATATATATAAAAAATCGATTAAAAAATGAATTTCCCGTAAATAGGAGGATTTTCTTCTAGATTTTTCTGTTCACTTCTAGACTCTGTTCTGTTTCCTTGATTTATGTGTCTGTCCTTAACCCAGTATCTTACAGTCTTGATTAGTGTGTATTTGTAATAAGTTTTGAAATCAGAAAAACGTGCATCTTCCTACTTTATTCTTTTTCAAGATTGCTTTGGCGATTCTAAGTTCTGGGCATTTCCATCTGAGTTTTAGAATCAGTTTGTCAATTTCTGCAAAACAGGCAGCTGAATTTTGATAGGCGTTGTGCTATGATTTGGGTGTGACTTGAGTATGTTCCCCAAATGTTCATGTGCTACAGGCTCGGTCCCTGGTGTGGCACTGTTCAGGTGGTAGAACCTCTAGGAGGTGAGGCCTAGTGGAAGGTCATTAGGTCACAGGGAGGGGGGGGTCCACCTTCATGAATGGATTTCGCTGGTCTTGTGCAGTAGGTTGGGTTTCCTAGGAGTGAATTAGCTGGTGGGTCAGCAAGAATTGGGTGGTCATCAAGTGAGGCCACCTGCATGCTGTGTCTCTTCTGCATGTGACTAGTTTCTATTTCTCTGCTATCTTGTGATATAGGCAGGATGCGAGTGTCATGCTCTTTGGACCTTCCAGCCACCATAATCATGAGTCAAATAAACTTCTTTACTTATAAAGTATCAAGTCTCACAGCCTCAGATATTTTGTTGTAGCAGCACAGAATGGACTATGACAGACTGTCTTGAACCTGTATGTTAATTTGAGTTGTATTGCCGTCTTAACAATACAAGTCTTCCAGTCCATGAACGGAATTTCTTTCAATTTATTTAGGTCTTCCTCCCCCCTCTCCTCCCCCCAGTACTGGGGATTGAACCCAAGGGCACTCTACCACTGAGCTGCACACCTAGTCCCTTTAGTTTTTTTCATTTTGAGATCTGGTCTTGCTA